>NC_142282.1:18262315-23062315 GCF_052056855.1 Sturnus vulgaris | reverse complement strand
CACAGGTGGATCTAGACTGGCAGCACAAGGGAGAATCATTCCTAGCTCGTTGGGCCCATGATGCCTCTGGTCATCAGGGGAGAGATGCGACGTACCGATGGGCCCGTGACCGAGGGGTGGACCTTACCATGGACAGCATCAAACAGGCCAAGCGGGTGAAGCCTCTGTGGTACGGTGGAGGATGGTCAAAGTACAGGTATGGGGAAGCCCGTAAAATTGTCTAAATCGCCCTTCCCCAAAACCACCTGGGCAAGCGCTACGTACTGACCATGGTGGAAGCAACTACAGGATGGTTAGAAACCTACCCTGTGCCTCATGCCACTGCCCGGAACACCATCTTGGGCCTAGAAAAACAAGTCCTTTGGAGGCATTGTACCCCCGAGAGAATTGAATCAGACAAGGGAACCCATTTCAAGAACGGCCTTATCAACACCTGGGCCAAAGAACATGGTATTGAATGGATATATCATATCCCTTACCACGCGCCAGCTGCCGGGAAAGTTGAACGGTCTAATGGACTCCTTAAAACTACTTTGAAAGCACCAGGTGGTGGAACCTTCAGAATTTGGGAAATGAACTTGGCCAAAGCCACCTGGATGGTTGACACCTGAGGGTCCATCAGCTGAGCCGGTCCTGCCCACTCTGAACCCCTGCACACAGTGGATGGAAACAAGGTCCCTGTGGCACACATGAAAGGTATTTTAGGAAAGACTGTTTGGATTAATCCCACCACAGGCAAAGGCAAACCGATCTGTGGGATTGTTTTTGCTGAAGGACCTGGTTGCACTTGGTGGGTAATGCAGAAAGATGGGGAAACCCGTTGTGTACTGCAAGGAGACCTAATTTTTAGTGAGAACTGTATGTAAGGTTTCATTTTGAATTATATATGTGTAACAGGGTATTGGTTTGGGTATGATGTAGATGGTAATAGAATAAGGGGTGGATTATGTCCTGGGGTACAATGCAAAAATGTGTATTCTATCACGATCTGTTAAAATGTGGGAGGGGTGGTGATCCTTATCTTTGTGGGAGATATCCCCTGCTGATGTGCCATCTGATAAGATCAGGGGGATGATCATCGTTATCTTTTCACAACCCATCCTTCTCCAGAAGATATATTCTGTTAATGGGCCATTAAGTCCTCTTGTGTGACTGATTACATCATCCCATTGGGAGATGCTCCAGCCAGGGGGAGGAGCCAAACATTTCCTACCTAGATAAAAACTGAGATTTGGAACACCAAGGCAGTCCTTTCCACTGGATCCCAGAGGAAAGTCTGACCTTTTTCCACATCATCGCTGGATCTTCGGAGGAAAACTGCACCTTCTAAAGGAGCAATGCTTAAATTGAACCACATCTGTCATCCAGGAAGACTGCAGCCACCATTTATACGGACTGCTACCAACACCCTGACTGACAGGGTGTCAGGTTATATTTCTGACTTTGTTGGTGGTTTTTCTTTTATATTATTGCATGTATTTTATTTTTTCTCTTTTCTCCTATAAAATTGTATGACAGACTTGGAGTCTCGCACTGGTTTTACTTTCAAACCAACACAACCCCAAACCTCGCTACCCGGGATCCCCCAAAATTCCACAAATTCTCCCCCAAAATCAACCTGGGACCCCTCAAAACTCACCTGGATCTCCCCAAATCCCCCCCCCCCCATAATTCACCTGGGAACCCCCAAATCCCCAGAATTCAACCCATAATTCACCTGGGACCCCAAAAAACCTCCAAATTCACACCAAAATGATTGGCAGCTTTACACACTCCATTTTCCCACAAAAGGATCTACAGCTGAATCATTAAAAAACCCCGTATAATCATGGACAAAGACCCTCTAACTAATTAAACTTAGAAAGTGGCATGTTTATTCACCGGCGCGCGGCACAGGAGTCACCTCCGAAAGGCGTGACGGCCCTGAACAAGGTTCTTTGCCATCTATTTATTCCCCAAGATCTTACATACAATACATATGCATAACCCCAGCACATCCCATCCCCATCCCATATTAAAACGAGCCCATTAGTCCTTCACGAGTGCACAGCTCTTCTCTTGAATTGGGTCGGTGGTCTCGAAATGGGTCAGCGGTCTCGAAGGATGAAGTCAGGAGAGTCTTCATCAGGTCTCAGTGACCCTCTGGCACGATCCAAGGCTCCGTGCTTCATGGTTAGCAGTTTACTTATTTTGCGTTCTTCTGTACGTAAATTTATAATAGCAGATAATTATACCAATTAGCTCTAGCCTAAGCATCTAGTAATTATTAACCTACCACTTACCTACCTAAATTACATCTTGGCCATGGAAACTATTTCTACTCTTAGCAAAAACCTTAACTCTTTAAAACCATGATTCAGAGTCCTGGGTGCTTCATATACAAACGAAACGGAAAACAACTTTCTATTCATTCTCAGCAAAAAGACTTCCTATTCCTCCTTCGTTTGGAAAAAACTGCCTTCACTTTCAAAGTTATTCTCTTGCTCACTTACCTGCATAATGCTTAGTCCCTGTTCTGCATGCTCATTTTCTTCACTTTTACAAGGAATCCTCTCCTCATCTTCTTCTTCCTCTGCTTCTTCCATTTCCTGTGCCAAGATCACCTGTTTCTCTGTTAGATTTGTTTCTCCAGCTGATTTTTGAAAACTGTCCCTAACTTGTGGCACCGCTCGCTCGAGAGAGGTGATTGTCCTGCTCTGCTCTGGGCTGGGACTGCGCACTCTTCAAGCCCGGGGGGCAATTTTGGATCCCACAACGTCAGAAAAACCTCAGGCTATTGGAGAAATGTCCAAAGGAGGGACACAGAGATAGTGAAGAAGCTGGAGGGGAAGCCATACAAAGAGTGGCTGAGGGCATTTGGTTCAGCCGCAGAAAGGACACTGAGCTCACACCTCACTTGGGACCTCTCAGCTCCTCTCAAGGGCAGCACAGGGACAGCTTTGCTCTCTGCTCTCTGCGACCAGGGACAGGAGCCAAGGGAATGCCAGGAGCTGTGTCAGGGGACGATTAGGCTGGCTATCAGGGAAAGGTTTTTTTCCTCAGAGGCTGGTCAGGCACTGAATAGGTTTTCCAGGCAATGGGCACAGCCCCAAGGCTGCCAGAGATCCAGGAGCATTTGGCCAATGCTCTCAGGGATGCAGAGGGTGGGACTTTTGGACTGTCTGTGCAGGGACAGGAGTTGGACTTTGACGATCCCTAGGGGTCCCTTCCGACTCAGGAAACTCTTACCATTTTCCCCTCTTTCCCCTCCTTGCACAATGCTCTCAGCTTACTGTTCCACCATATGTTCCACTTCTGAAACCTCCGCTACTTCTTTCCAGTTCAAGCACAGTTCTACTGGTTACAATCCAACGATATACAGATTGAAAAACAACCAAAAAAGAAACACCTGTTTAGAATATCGTGGTCTTATTTGGATCTCGAACTATGAAGTCGATTGTGCCTTGCAAGTTCTAAAAGCGAAACAACAACAAAAAACACCCCCCACACCGTTTTAACATAGGGATTTGCTTTCTTCTAAGAAATCCATATCCCTTCTCAAAATGGATCTATTTCAGTAAGAGATAATCTTGAATAGATCACTTACTATCTAAAGAACCTGGAACACTCAAATCCGTAATGATAAGCCTGTTACCTTGTCGTTTTCTGTTCCAAAGGCAAATGAATTTGCTCAAGTGCCGTTTGTAACAAGGACAGAGTGCAAAGTGCGTCTCTGAGAAATGTTTTGGTTTCCCTCTCCTATCTCTATCAAAAGCACTTTCTTCAATGGCTGAAACAATACTTGATATAGCCTGAATTTTAAAGGTCATGAAAATTTTCTCAAAAGTGAAAAATTAATATAGCAGTCAGGTTTTAAACCAACAAGAATTTTTGTTTTACCTGTTTGAAGATTTCCTTCACACTAAAATGCTGGCTGATGGATACTTAGAAGAAATCAATTCCCAAAAAATGCTTCTGGGTAAGCCATTACGTCATCCATTACAATTTGCTTCAGTGTCCCGTTCCTGTCCAATTGAAGGTCCCTGTTTAGGAGACTCAAGTACGGAGAGAAATAAAATTAAATATGACTACAGTGCCTTTAAATCCAAATCGAACTTCCTGATCAATCTCATAAAACCTTTAGGCTAAATGTTGCCACTGATCTGTTTCTACTGAACACAATCACTTCCTGGCTTGTTAGAGATTAGTTCATTACAAAGAAAGAAATGCACAGAAGTTAAAATACTTCCAAAGAAGCATTTGACATCTTTCCTTTTGGATGGGGAACCATTCCAACACTGCTTACATAAGAGGTCAAATTACTGTCTTCCATGTTAGTTGTGCACTGTGCTCAGCGGAGACTTTGTGGTTTATTGGCCTTTGACTTGGACATAAAGCTGAGTCTTGATTCAAGAAAAATCAATATTCACACTTGTTTTCATTTACACGGACATTGGCTTGGTCTCCTAAACAAAGAGAATGATGGGGAATTTATGTAGGTGTTCAGATAGGTAACATTCTCTTTCTGCAACCTGGCATTGTATTTTCACTTGGTCTGTTACCTCTGGCTTTGTTTTAACGGCTCAACTTATTGTGAAGAGTATCAAACCTCCAGCTCTAACCACAGTCCACTGTGAGGTGTGTGAAGCTATGTGCATCTGCTCCTCATGGGCATACTGCTCTTCTAATGTGCCTCTGATCGAGCAGGTAGGAAAGACCTCCTGGGTGTGTGAACAGTTCTGCTTCCTCTATGGCTTCAGAGCTGCTGCTAAGATCTTCAGGAAGGAGAGAGGTATTGTACCAATTTTTAGATGGTTTTTAAAGTTGCAAGTGCTTGGCTATCTTAAACGTCTGAGTTCCTAGAACTTTGAATGAGATCAAATCTATGAGTGAAGAGATGATGGTGCAGACCAACTTCTGATTCCGGTGATCCAAGAATCTGCGGTACTACTTTAACCTTCTGAATAAGGCATGGATGTGATGGTATGCACAGTAATACTGATGTGCTATGGTTTTTGAATGATAGCCGTCTTCCTTTGTCCCATTCCTAAACCGTGGGCATTATTTGCCTTAACCTTGTTCACTAGGGACATTATTCTATATTCTTACATGAAGTGAAAAGCACTCTTTTCCCATACCTTCCCACAACAGCATTAAAACAAGGCCTAAGTACTACAACCAATGTTCAAAGATGCTCTGCCTTTTAAGTTGACGATACAAAATTCATACCTTGTTATAATTTGATCTCAAGAAGAAAGGGTGTTCTCCAAATACTCCTTCCGCTCTTCCTCACAGCTCACCATTTTCCTTTTTCCTAAAATTGTATCCAGATCACTTTCATCATCTAAGGCTACATAAAAAAGCTAGTAAAAATGGTTTCATGGATACTAAAATCTCCTCAACTATTTAGGATTCAAGGAAGTTAATTATGCACATATATTCTACACCCAGGAGAGAAAACTACCTCAGCAAAACTCATCGCCTATGAAAATCTTACTAGATAATGAACGCCTCTGACACTGCCACCCCAAGTTGGTTGTTGAAACAATGAGAACTTCACATCCAATCAGACTCTAGACCTGCACAAGATCTCGTAATAGCAACTTGCAGCCACTATCTACAGAAAGCAGCAGAGATCTCTATCACTGTTGCCATACCAAGAATAAGACAGGACTGTCCATTCAGCGTGAATCAAGCAGTTAGCAAAAATGCACCTGACAGAATGAAACTGAATAGTAGAAATTCCCATCTAAAAGTCAAAGATTACATTTTTAATTTTATAGCAGGTATTTTGAATTTCAGAGGGCTCTTTGCATTAAGAAGTCCTGTCTTTATAGCACACCCTTGTTTTTATGTTTCTACCTGTATAATGGCCATGTAGCCGTCTCCTTAAAATCACTCCAAAGAAAAACATTCACGTGAACAAGTTCTTTCTAAACTGCTGGAAGGTGAAATGAATGAGTAAGAGGATATGTAACATGATGAAAGGCTGCCTGGAATTTTACGACTGGTATCCAACATGGCGTCTTCTATCTGGAGAGTAAATATAATCAGTCTCCAAGTAAACTGCTAAGAATGCGGATTATCGAAACTTCTGTTTATTCTGGCACCACAAAGCACCAAATCACATTCTATAATTTATTCTTTTAGAAACAACTGCCCGACGTTTTTATGTATAGAAAATTTTGGAAGACATTTGGGAGATCTTTTCCAGCTATTCCTAAAGTCTGATCTTAAGCAGACTGGGCCATATGTCATTCATCGCTATCATATGTATTTCAGATAGAAATGATCATAAAAATACAATCTATTTATATTAAAAATAATAAACACAAGAATTATGAACACTTCCTCATGAAACTCTTCCCCACCAAACTGTTTCTTTGGAGTGTTTTGTCACACTATGTACCTCTTTCTAAGGTGACATCAATAACCTACCACGCAGACAAAAGCATTGCAGGTGGGAGCACAGGAAGAACAGACTAATCCCAAGGAGTAATGAAAATATATGTCATCAAATAAAAGAAATGTACATCTGTTGTGTTGCGTTGTTCAATGTTAACTTTCCTTCTGTGTTGATGGCTGGTCCCAGTTTCGTTCCCCTAAGTACATAATGTTTTTTCCCTTTCCCACCTTTTCCCTAGTCAGTCATCCTAAACCCCTCCCCTTTATCTGGAACCTTCCCTGTCCCTCACCCTAAACCCTGCCCCACTGGATGTCAATCCTTTGTAGCCCCTCCCTTTGTTCTTGAAGTTTCTGTGTCAAGCATTCCCTTTTGTATTCATGATTGCTTATATTGTATGTATCCCCACCCTCGGTTTGCCTTATTGGCTCAATGTACCCCTTTCCCCGCCTTCTGTACCTCCCCCCGTTAACCGTTACTGGCCCTCCCCTTGCTCCTCCCCCGTACTTAAGCCTGTTTTCAACCCCTCAAACTGCCTTTTGCGGTTCCCTCTCCCAACCTCCTGACCTGTTACCTCTTCATTCAATAAATCCCTTCCCCCAGAACCGTAAAAGGCCTCTACTGCGCCTCTTTGTACCTCCCTGACGACTCACCCATGCGTAGCTGTTGCTACACCTCTTCTGCGGCTCTCAGAGTAGTGCCGGGGAGGGGCCACTCACCGACGCAGGCTTCCCGGAGCTAGCCGGTAGCCCAGGTGAGGTGGGCAGTGGGTGGAAGAAACGTCAGTTTGGCGCTCACCGCGGGGCCACTTCGCTGGTGACCCCACGAAGAGCCTCTAAGATCTGAGGATCAGAGGCATTGGGCATCGACTACCCGGGTCGGAGCAGGCCAGGTCGGCAGCGCTCCCGGGGAGAAGGTGGCAAACCTCTGCGCCCGGAGGACCACTTTCGAGGGAGGGGCCTCCTCTTGCCGCTCCTGTTCCAGAGGCCAACGGAGGCGGTAAGTATCCCCCAACGGGGTGCAGGGGGGCTTACCATTAGGCGGGGTGGAGTGTGCAGCCCTAGGTGTGGGCGCTCGTAAAAACACCCCTTCCTTTAGTCCCTGAGGGTGGGGGACTCACTGGCCCGGGGACCTTTATTCTCAGTTGTTTCAGTTTTCTTTTGCTGCAGTGGGAGAGTGAGTTCTGCTGTGTGGGTATGAGGCACACCATAATGGGCGCAAAGCTGTCCACACAGCAGCGGGAGATGTTTTTCCAAGTTGTGGGTACCCTGGAGGGAGGGGAAAAAAAATTTTCACGGGGTTAGTTAAAGATGTTCATAAAATGGCTTGCTTCCCAATTCCCTGGGGTGTCACCCCAGCAAATGGAGTCGGTCCAATTTTGGGAACTAGTAGGACAAAGGCTTATGGTGTTGAGCAATCTGGACGACACCTCAGTAGATCGGCTTTTCAGTTTATACATTCAAATTCCTACAGCTGTAAAAGAAAAGGCGGGGAGCGCACGCCCCGCCAGGAGAGGGCGGGGAAGGGAAGCAAGCCATCCCGGGTTCCCCCAGTTGTTCCCCCCTCTCCTAACCCTCGTTCCAATCCCTCTTCCCCTGCATCGGGGGATCCGAGACCGGCAGCTCGGCAACGATCGCAGACCAGCCCGGCCAGGGAGACCAGCCGCTGCTCGCCTGGCCCCTCTCGGTCCTCCCGATACCCTAGCCCGGGCGGCAAGGCACCAGCCGTCAGGGAGCCTTCCCCTAATCCCTCTTCTCGCAGTTTTGTCTCTCCCAGTTGCACCCCGAGTTCTACCCTGAAACCTGTTTTAAAGAGTTGTAAAGTTTGTAAATGTACCCCAAAACCCTCTCCCGCTCCTCCCCCAGGCTCTACCCCAAAAACCCCAAAGTCACTCAGGTTCCAGTCATCCCCCCCGGAGCCACAAAATAGCCTCCTGGACTCCGGCGCACAAGATGGCGCCGGCCACGTGGCGCGGCCGGTCCCTTGTGCTCTGGCTCCTTTTACTTCCCAGAATCCCTTCCTCATTTTCCGTACCCTCCTCCGACTGTTGCTCTGCCCCCTACACTGTGTCCCAACCCCTTTCTGTTCCCGCCTCCTTCTCCAAGTCCTGCCCCTGTCTCCTCCCACGGGAGGGGTGTTCCTCCTCCCCAGGCTCCTCCTCCTCCTCCTCCTACTAAAACTCCTCCTCTTACTCCACCCCCAGAGAGGCGGCCCCTGAGCTCAACAGGTCCCACCCATCACCATGAACGTTGCCAGTGTTCTGGCTCCTCCTCGGTAAGCGGTCCTGCCCCTCCGCTTCCGACTTCCGATTCCCACGCCCCTCCTTCCGGTTCCCACGCTCCAGAAACCGGAAGTGACAGGCCAGGGGATCGGAACCCGGAACCGGAGACCACACTCATTGCCGCTCCGGTTTTTTATTCTTGGCAAAGGGGTATTCCAAATTGGCAGCCATTTGAATACTCCCATAAAAAGGAGCTCTGTAGGACACAGAAGGAGTTCGGGAGAAAGAGCGAATATTTTAAAGGCTTATTGGAAGCTACTTTCTCCTCCAATATCTTGGTCCCTAGCGACTTGAAAGGATTGTTTAAATGTCTCCTCCTATCAATTGAGTACAGATTGTGGGAGGACACATGGAAAAGGATGCTAGGGTAACTCCTGCCTGAGCTCTTACAGACCCCCGAGTGCGCCATTGACGCAGACAAAAAACCGATCACGATGGATCATTTGTGAGGCGAAGGGCAGTGGTCCCAGGCAGAAGCACAGGCAGAAAAATTCCCAAAGCCTGTGATTTTAAAAATTCAAGCTGCTGCCGAGAAGGCATTCATGGTGATGCCGACCACTGAGCCCCGTGTCCACTATGCCTCCATCAAACAGGGGCCGGCGGAACCTATCATTGAGTTCGTGGAGAGGCTAAAGATAGAAATTAAAAAGCAAGTGAAAAACCAGGACACCCTAGAAGAACTAATAATGGAAATGATAAAGTTAAACGCTAACAATGCATGTAAACAGGTTATAACATCTCTACCTCTCTACCCTGAGCCGTCTCTCCAGCTTATAGTGGAGGCCTGTGTCAAGCGCGCAGTTGTGCCAGCGCCACCTATTCCCACCAGAGGAGGAGTGAAGATGGCGGCGATGACTGCAGCTGCAAAGACTTTCCCTGTGCACTGCTGCCTCTGCAACCAGCTTGGTCACATCGCGCGCGTGTGCCCTCTTAAAAATAAAATCGATAACAGGCAGGGGCAGGGGGAGGTGGGAGGAAACACACAAGCAAAAAAAAACTAACTGGAGAGTGCGCCCCTGCCGCACGTGAAAACAAAAATGAGGCGGGCCGCGAGGGGGACATTGGGGGGGGGGGGGGCAAAACTAATACCGGATGTGACATTCCCACTGGATCCGACATTTACCGAACACGACGAATAGCGCCAGGGTGGACTCCTCGTCCTCCCCTGAGCTTGGTCCTGACAGATAACACTTATTTTGAAACACAGGACTGGCGGTTGGTGTCAGTGAAGCCCACATCACCGGGTTTGTTCGCCGGACTCGACTGCACGTATGTCGTGCTTGGGGATACAAAGTGTACCCCTCCGGAGATTGAAATCGTGCCGCAGACGCAGCTTTTGTGTCTGGACCGTTTCTCTCTCCTGGCACGGTACATCCAGCCACCATACTTCCTGCCAAAGGAACAACTAGTAGCGCAGGCGATTCCAGTGCCCAACACCATCTTGGCGAAACCGGCTAATCCCTGCGTCTATTGGGCGGAAGTCATTGGTGAGGATAAACCAATCATTGGATGCGGACTCCGTCGGGGTGAAGACTACTTTTACCTCGACCGACTCTTCGATACAGGAGCAGATGTGACAATTATACCAACCGAGAATTGGCCGTCACATTGGGAGTTGCAACCCGTGGCTGTCAGAATACAAGGAGTCAGGGGGGCCCAATTGGCTCTGCAGTCAAAAAGCGTAATTAAAGCTGAGGGACCTGAAGGGCAGGTGGCTAATGTCCGCCCTTTTGTTATGGAGTATAAAGCTCCACTGTGGGGCAGAGATGCCATGTCGCAATGGGGTGTTCGTATTGAGATCCCGAAAACCCCACGGGATTTTTCTTAGCGGCCACTGTGGAGCGCCCTGTCCAGAAACTGAATTGGCTATCTGATGAACCAGTATGGATAGATCAGTGGTCGCTTAACAAACAGAAATTGCAGGCGCTCAACGAAATTGTGGAGGAGCAGTTAGCCAAAGGTAACATCGAGCCAACCTGGAGCCGTTGGAATTCTCCGGTCTTAGTCATCAAAAAGCCGGGGAAGGACAAGTGGCGGCTCCTTCACAACCTTCGTGAAATAAATAAAAAGATAGAAGACATGGTGTCTCTGCAACCAGGTATGACCTCACCCTCAATGCTGCCACAAAATTGGAATCTGGCAGTCCTAGATATCAAGGATTGTTTTTTCCAAATTCCCCTTGACCCCGAGGATGCACCACGATTTGCCTTCTCCGTTCCATCCATCAACCGGGAAGGCCCAATGAGTCGCTTCCATTGGCGGTTACTGCCTCAGGGCATGAAGAACAGCCCCAGTATCTGTCAATATTACGTGGCCTCATTGCTGTCTCCTGTCCGTGCCAAGGCAGGGGAGTCCGTCATCCTGCACTATATGGATGACGTGCTAATTTGTGCCCCCACGGACGACATACTGCAGTATGTCCTTGACCTTGTCATCGAGGTTTTGATCTCTGCAGGGTTTGAGCTCCAGAAGGAGAAAGTTTAGAGGATGCCCCCATGGAAGTATCTCGGGCTCCAAATTACCAGCAGGACTATTGTCCCACATAAATTGGCAATTAACAGCAAGCCAAAAACCCTTGCGGATTTCCACCAGCTGTGTGGGTCATTGAATTGGGTCAGACCCTGTCTAGGATTGACCACCGAGGACCTAGCTCCCCTTTTCAATTTATTGAAAGGGGGAGATGAGTTACTTTCTCCTAGGGTGCTGACCCCAGATGCGAGGGCAGCTCTGAAAAAGGTAGAGAAGGATATGGGGACGAGACAAGCCCATCGCTACCTGCCAAACCTGCAATTTGAGTTGATTATCCTGGGATGGCTGCCTCACCTCCACAGCCTCATTTACCAGTGGGACCAGGACCAGAGGGACCCCCTCTTGATTACAGAGTGGGTGTTCCTCAGTCATTAGAGGTCCAAAAGTATCACCAGGCCACAGGAGCTGATGGCGCAGCTGATCAGGAAGGCCAGGGCCTGTTTGGGAGAGCTGGCGGGTTGCGATTTTGCCTTCATCCGAGTACCACTTGCCTTATCATCAGGCAAGCTGACTAAGGAGGTTTTGGAGCATTTGCTCCAGGAGAATGAGACTCTTCTCTTTGCCCTTGATAGCTACACAGGACAAACATCTGTCCACCACCAAAGTCATAAATTATTTAATTCAAATTTCAATCAGGTCCTGAAAGAAAAATTGAGCCGTGTGCCACTCAAAGCTCTAACTGTTTTTACAGACGCATCTGGGGCTTCGCACAAGTCAGTCATGACTTGGAAGAACCCCCAGACTCAGCAGTGGGAGGCAGATGTTAAGGTTGTTGAGGGTTCCCCTCAAATTGCTGAGTTAGATGCAGTCGTTAGAGCTTTCGAGAGGTTCTCAGAGCTAGTTAATATGGTTAAAGATTTGACCTATGTGGCGGGTGTGGTGTCAAGGGCAGAGAACGCTGTTTTGAAAGAAGTCTCTAATCCGAACCTCCATGGTCTGCTGTCGAAGCTGATATATGCTGTCTCCCACCGAGAGCATCCGTACTTCGTGATGCACGTAAGATTGCACACAGACCTGCCAGGCTTTATCGCCGAGGGTAACCAGAGAGCGGACACCCTGGCCGCACCAGCTGATATGGCCAGGATTCCTGATATTTACCAACAGGCAAAGCTGAGCCATCAGAAATTCCATCAGAATGCGCCTGGCTTGGTATGGCAATTCCAACTAAGCCGTGACCAGGCCAAGGACATTGTGGCCACATGTCCCCAGTGCCAGAAGCTTGGGGTGCCAACCCTGAGCTCTGGCATCAATCCTAGAGGCCTGGAGAGCTGTGAGTTATGGCAGAATGATGTCACCCACGTTCCGCAGTCCGGCAGGTTGAAATATGTACATGTGAGTGTGGACACCTTTTCCGGGGCAGTCTTCGCTTCTGCCCACACAGGGGAGAAGGCCAAGGACGTACAGAAACACCTAGTAGAGGCCTTCTCTGTGTTGGGGATCCCAAGGGAATTGAAATCGGACAATGGCCCAGCGTATGCTTCCACCGCCTTCCGGGCGTTCCTGCAGAGGTGGGGAATCAAACATAAGACTGGCATCCCGTTATGCCCGCGCAGGTCAGGGCATGGTTGAGCGCGCCCACCAAACGCTCAAACGGGTCCAGGAGCAGCAACAGGGCGATACTCACTTCGATACACCTCACACTAAATTGCATAAAGCCCTTTTTACCATCAACTTTCTTAACTGCTCCTTCGAAGTGCTGAGTCCTCCCATTGTGAGGCACTTCACGAACTCTTCATCTTTATGGTTGAGAAAACACCCTCCAGTGATGGTGAAGAACCCGGAGACTGGTAACATGGCGGGCCCACATGAGTTAGTCACCTGGGGTCGTGGGTACGCTTGCGTATCCACACCCTTTGGATTGAGGTGGGTCCCTCAAAGGTGGGTCCGGCCCTATACTGCCAGTCAGGGACAACTGTCAGGGTCAACCTCCGGAGATGTCAAATACGCAGCGATTCGTCGTCGCCGGTGCCCCTCCCTGGAACACCAAGGGTCCCCCAGAGGGCGGGACAGCCCCTTCTCCAAGTTGTTTCCTCCCCCAAAAGTTCAGGACATATTTGAGTAACCCATTCCCTTTTCCTGTTCTGTTTTAGTCAGCCACCCGGAGCCCCAGGATGTGGTACGCCCTTTTCATCTGGGCATGCCTCTGCCCGTCTTCGGTGGACCAGCTCATACTGGATGCTCATTCTCTCCACTCACTCCACATTAGGGCTGTCTGAATGCTATGGAACAGACCACAGTCAAAATTCCCATCTTTCATAGTGCAGTATGACATGGAAACATGACAGAGGCCATGTGCTGAATCTCAGCACACGTAACAGATCCCAGCAGTGCCTACAGACCTTTGCCTACAGACACCAGACACTACCAGCCAAAGAAATCAAGACATTTTCATACACAGCTCTTTATCATTATGCTTCAAAGTAGCAAGGTACTTACAATCGCTACCAACTTCTTTGCTGCTATATAGGCTACAAACATCCCAACAGGATGCGCTCTGGAGCAAGAGAAGGCAGACACAGAGAGGGAAGGCATGCTACAGGGACACGGAGAAAGGAAGTATCTCCAATATTTCCCCTCTTCTTCTCATCTTTCCCCTCTTCTTCTGCAAGAGTTAAAAAGGAGTATTTTTGTATGATTGAGAAGGGATCCATGTCAAAATTAACTTTTGATTTCCCCCAGATTCATTCTAACCAAGCCAGTTCCTGCTACATCTCACCATGCACAGGTGTTTGTACTGGCCAAAGGAAAGCCATGCCACAGGCAGCTTCCTTGGCTCTTACTGCCACCTCCAAGCAACTGAGAAGGGATGTGGGAACACACGGAACAAAGAATAGAGCAAACATGCACTCTCAAAGCAACTGTCTGCCTCATCGTTTCCCGGGAGAAAAGAAAATATTGCTTGAATTCCAGACTGTTCTTAGGATTTCCCCACCTACCTAGACTTTTGTTTCAATTCTCCAGAGTTGTGCACCATTCGTTTCCATCAGATTTGGCACGTGTTGGAGGCAACAAGGTGCTATCAAAGTAGGAAACAAGAGTCAGGTATCCTAAAATACAAACCACTCAGTACTTCAAATACAAAATTATGAATCCGAATATCCATACTACTGGGCTTTCTTTTATTTACAGCCATCTTGGCAATGAAAATAAACCTGAGATTGTTGTTGTTCAAGGCCAACTGTTTACTGCCCGATAAGGCACTAACTGACATCTACCTTGTTCCTACATCCACCGTAAAAAACCTCCCTGTAAAGATCGTAATGCATTGCACCCACACCAATGCTTCTTGTGTTCAGGATGGATATTCAAACTTAGAAACATTAGATTTCTATCCAGACTCCTCTCTTAATTTATTAATCAAATAAAATCCCACGCCATGGAGAAAAAATGCCTTGACAAAAGCACCAACTTCTAGCTCTCCACCCATCTTTGCCCATTTCTACTATGTTTCAAGATTTACGCCTTCTGTCCTCCATTTTTAGAGTTTGATCGCCACCTATTAAGTGTAGCTGGGGCACTGAAAATCAAGAATGCATTTTCTCCATTCAAAAGAGCTGTACAGAAATAGATGTAGACCCTGCCTTACTGCTGCATTTAGCAATCACACATTGACAGGAAGCAAAGTGCATTTTGTAGCCAAGTCCTTCATTAACTCCAGCAAGAATTGTTTTCCTATATGCTATACCCTCTTTTGCCATACCCGATATATTGCAAAACCTTCAGTCTCTGTTCTCTGAGTACCATCTGCTCCTTTATCAACTTCTCCATTTCCATATTCACAGTTGGGGGATTCTGTATTTCTTCACTTGCCATAAATTCTCTGCAGGATGGAAAGTAGATATGTAGAATGGAATCACATGATATATGTGATATCATGTGTGATATCAAGTAGAAAGAAAAAATGATCCAGTATTACTTTGATAGAAACCAAAAGTGAACACTAGCCACTTTGTGTTGCTCATTGTCCAAAAGAAGACTGCCACATTTCTGACCTGAAACTCTGAACTCCACACTTCTTTTGCATGAGCTTCCAGTCCTTGACTCTCCCTTGCCATTTCAGTTGATGCCATTTTTCTTTCTTAAGTTCTGATTTCATTCGATTCAAGAGTAGCTTGGTAGCTGCCCTCTCATTATCCAGCAGTGCTCTCTTTATATTCTGTGTATTAAAAAAGAAAACCAGAAGTAGAAGCAGCATACGACATGCAAAAACAAACAAAAAATTGTCTCTTCTACAGAAAATGAGGGGAGAAAAGAACACAAATGTTAAGCAATACCCTGCCAAGTAGAAATTTCTTCTATATTTCAGTTATTGATAGGCAGAAAAAATGAATTTAATATGGGGAAAGGAAGACATTCTAGGAATATTCAGACTGCTATCTTGCCCCAGGTAAAACATTTACCATGGCCTTAGCTTTAATGAGCTTGTGAACATCAGCTGCCAAGAGGAAGGACATTTCCTCCAGTTTCACAGAATACTTGGTCAGTACATCTGCTATCTGTGCAATCAAAGAATACAGAAAAGCAACAACAATGAAAAGTAGAACTCAAATATCAATTTCCCAAGTTAAAATCTACATGAACAAGACAATTTTTCCATTCAAGTGAATTCGATTTAATTAATTCATTAACTACATATGTATCATTCTCACGTTCAAGAATAGAATTCAAAGAATCAACGTTGCTTCTTCTCAGACATTGAAGCCTGAGTAGATCCCAACTTCAAATCTATTAGGACGGCATGAAAGCAATACCTGCTACATTTAGTACATGTAAACTACAAAGACATCTAGAACAGCTCTAAAAGATGAACAAACCCATGAACTTTTTGAAGGAGACGCTAGCAAGAAATGTGGAAATAGGCTTTATCTTCCCAGTGCTTTTCCCAAAAGCTTGGGCACTCCTTGGCGTCAGTGAGCGTCTCTGTCTCATTATTCAGCAGCTGGCTTAGGGTAAAAAAGGATGCATGCAATCACTTCATTCCTGTTCATGACATAAACTCACTGCATCATCACGGACGCCATTTACTAGGAAATATAGCCTAAAAAATAGGAGTCAGACTGGGTACATATCTAGGTTGCTATGAGCAAAACCAATTTCTTTTTAACAGGAAAGCCGTACAATATGCCTGCCATGGAAAATATTAGTCTACTAGCCCTGCGCTTCAACGGGCAGTGAGCAGTTCATTACACCAAATTTACTTTTGGCAAGGAGACAGTCTATTTTTTACAAGCCCCTAGTTCTAGAACCAAGAATTCAGGAGTTGCTCATTCCCAATGAAAATCTGTCCATTTCATACCTTTGGGGTTTTATGCTTCTGTTCTTTACCTGTCTTGAGTGTGGCTTTCTTGTGAAGTCACTGATGGGTGTTTTTCCAACACATTTCTGCTGATTACACGGTAATTGCATGGCATCAGCAGACATCTCTGAATGTCTCTTTAAAGTATGCTTTTTACTCTTCTTAGAGAACCTTGTCTTCTTCTTTCCTTCACCCAAAAGGTGGGCTAAGTGAGCCTTCAAAGAACCATCATCACAACAATTACAATTCTTTCAAACCTACTGAATGGAGAAAAGCCACAAAAAAAAATTAAAAAGAAACCTAGTACGCGAAAGACAGCAGAAGAGAAAGGTAAAATAATGAATCCTACATGCCACATGCATAACTCTCTTCATTCGAGGCTATTTTCAAAATGAGAAAAAAAAAAAAAAGATCATATTTTCCTCAGAGAGGAAAAGTGGAGTAACTGGATTGTGTTGCCTTGCTTACAGTTACCAGAAAAGTCAACAGCAGAGTTGAAAAGTCCTGAAGCTGGCTAACTACACCTCTAGATGTTTTACTACTGTGTTATGATTCTGTCTTCAGTTAATAGAACCTGATATACAACAAAGAGATGGGAGCACATGGAGATGCATTGGAGAGCCTATGCTGGAGGTAACACATTCATTTTTTACTCAAACAAATCCAAAATAGAAATGTTGAAAATGACCTGGGGCCATTTCAACAGCCAGCAAACTGACTAACACAACCAACCTTTGGCTTTTATTCAATCCTTTGCTTGTTTTACCTGGGCCTTGAAGATCTGTCTGCAGCCTTCCTCTCTGCAAATATATCACACTCGTCCTATTGAGAAGCCATGGCTCATCACAGCTGCTTGGCCAGGCCTGCTTCCGGAAGAACTGGCAACTACAAGCTGGGAGCCAAGAGATACAACACTTCACTTGGAAAAGGGCCTTCCATGAATCCTAGAATTCCAGAATGGTTTGGACTGGAAGCGACCTTAGAGATAGATTATCTTCTTCCCACATTCTGACATGGGCAGGGACACTTTTCCACTAGTCCAGGTTGCTCCATGTCTGCTCCAGCCTGGCCCTGGACACTTCCTGCCATGGGGCTCCCACACAGCCTCTTTGAGCAACATGAGCCAGGCCTCAGCACCCACACAAGGAAGAATTCCTTTCCAATATCCCATCTACCCCAGCCCTCTGGCAGTTTGAAGCTATTCCCCCTTGTCCTGCGAGGCCAGACCCTTTTCAAAGTCCCTCCTCAGCTATCTTGGAGCCCCAGCAGGCACTGCAAGGGGCTCGAAGGTCTCTCTGGAGCCTTCTGTTCTCCAGATTGGACACCCTCAGCTCTCCCAGTCTGTCCTAGAGCAGAGGAGCTCCAGCTTTCAAAGCAGCTTAGCAGCCTCCTACCCGTGAAACTCGATGCCACGGCTGGCCTTCCGGGCCCTACGGATATCGCTTCTGGTGTCGCTCAGGGTCGCTCCCAGCTCTCTCCTCGCCCCCCTTGGGCCCTCAGGCGATGCCGCTCAGACGCCACTCCTGCCGCTGTCAGTCCAACGGGGCCGGGGGGCCAGACCAGCCTCATGCACAATCCACAGTGTCCTCGGCGGCTGCTGAGGGCTCATGGTGGCCCATACACCTGCAAGCAGATGTGACAATTGATAAAAGATTCATGTTAATCACAAAAGCTTTGGGGTTTGCATAAACTAGAATACTAAGCTCTGAAGTGAAGCATGGACACTTGATAAAGGAAATTATATGATTGAATAATTCTGTTTAAAATCACCTTGTTATGTTATATTATGTTGTATTATGTTACATTTCATTATGTTATATTATGCTATGTTTTTCAAATAAGTTGAATCGGCTACCAGCTTGCGAAGTCGGACTTCCCAAAAAGACCTTCCTGCCTTTGTCTGGTCAATACTGCTTATCTCAAGGACCAGACTTCCAGAACTTCTCTGGTGGTTATCTACGAGGACCAGATGGCTATCTGGGACTGATTATCGCCCGGAGGCTTTGTGAATTTGTGTAAGGATGTTTATTCGACCACCACTGCTTACCTTGCAAAATTATGACAGCAAAAAACCCCAAAAATTATTAATTACAACGAGGAACCACAGTATAAGAAGAGGCTGCAAATCAAGGCTCGGTGGAGCTTGGAGTGGGTGGTGACCCCTCGTGTTCCCCAGCGCGCTGCTTGCTCTTTCGAGATCAAATAAAGCAATCCAAAATTTTGAGGAATATCGAGACTTTTGTCTCTCATTTATAACAATTTGGTGCCGAACCCCGGGATGTCCTTGGAGCCCTGAGAGGCACTGTGATTTCGGGGAGGCGCCCCACTGCTCTGGCCCCGGTTCATCAGTGATTCTCTTGACCCATCGACGTACTACACCATATATACTGAGCAAGGAACATCTCCCCGGAAGACCGCGGCAAAATCACCTGTAATTCTTGCGCACGAAAACCCAGACAGGAGCATCGGACTGTGAATATCTGTCCTGTTTGGTGGGGATAACTGTGTGTTTGTCTGAATGAGACGTGGCCTTTGCTGCGAAGCGAGAGTGGAGTCCTTCTATCTGCGTTTCCAGCATCCCGCGAGGGACCTGGCCGGTGACCGGACGAAGTGAGTGAGCACAAAGGGAAAGACTGATTTTCTTGTCCTAGCCCAGGTAGAGGCTAGGTCCTTCCCATCCTAGTCCAGGCAAAGGCAGGACCCGGGAAGGGGGGGGGGGGGGGGGGGGGTGGGGGGGGGGCGGGGAAGGGGGAGGAAAAGAAAAGCAGATTGCAACACACCAGTCACGGAGGGAGAAGGGAAAAGCTGCTTTTCCCATCCCAGCCCAGGTAGAGGCGGGTTCCAGTCCATCCGGACCCAAGGAGCGGCAGGGGTTCGGGCGGAACACATCGGGGAGTACAAACACCTCAAGACAGTCCCTTCAGGTAAAAATGGGAAAAAGAGGGAGTAATATTCTGAGTCCCAGGGACCCACGAAGAGGTTCAATTTCACACAGAAAATACCGGAGACCACCCCGCCACGCACCCACTTCTCCTCCTGGTACTCCCATAGCTCTAAGAACTCGCTCCAGTCAAAGGAATACCAGGAGAGATAGTATCACCAGAGAGGAGGGAGATAACAATACAAAGGCTCGCCTTTACCCCCTGTGAGAAGTTCCATTAGCAGGACAACAGGCTGGCTTAATTGGATTTGTAAATGTTCCCTTGAACACAGGGGAAGTGAGAAACTTTAAAAAAGAAATGGGAAAACTATTAAAAGATCCTATAGGGGTATCGGAGAGACTAGGTCAATTCCTGGGACCAAGTATGTATACTTGGATGGAATTACAATCTATATTGAGTATCCTATTCACCACGGAAGAAGGGGAAATGATCAGACAGGCTGGAATGAGGGTATGGGACCGGGAGCATCAGATTGGACCTAGGGGAGACCAGAAATGGCCATTAAATAATCCTAACTGGGATAATCAGAATTATGTCCATTGCCAGAATATGATGGACTTAAGATGGATACTCGTTAAAGGTATCCGAGAATCAGTTCCTAAAGGACAAAATATTAATAAAGCCTTCAGTGAACAACAAAAAAAGGACGAATCCCCGACTGACTGGTTGGAGCGGCTGAGGAAAGATCTCCAAATGTACTCCGGGATAGACCCTGATACACAAGTGGGTCAGGCACTCCTCAAAACCCAATTTGTTGCTCCATCATGGGGAGATATTAGAAAGAAATTAGACAAGTTAGATGATTGGCAAGATCGGGGGTTACAAGAATTGCTAAGAGAAGCACAAAAAGTTTATGTAAGGAGGGATGAAGAGAAGCAGAAAGCAAAAGCAAAAATCTTTATAGCTGCAGTTCGTGAAACACAGAAAGAAACCCAGCAGAAAGGGGGAGGGAAACCACAAAAACCCCCACCAAAACAAGGAAATGAAGCAGGAAATAATTCACCAAGGCGAACCTGCTTTTACTGTAACAAGAAAGGTCATATAAAGAAAAAATTGTAAAGAACGGATACGGGATGAAAAAATGTTCCAGGAAGATGAATAGGGGTGTCAGGGGCTGTATGTATTAGGGACCATACCATCCAAAGAGCCCTTGATAAATTTAAAGATTGGTCCCCAGGAGGAGGAGGTGGAATTTTTAGTAGATACAGGAGCCGAAAAATCCACAATTAAACACCTACCAAAAGGGTGTAAACCTAGTAGAGAAACAGCACTCGTGGTTGGAGCAAAAGGTGAACCATTTCGGGTCCCTATTATTAAAAATGTGCAAATTGAGACCCAAACCAAAATTGAATTAGAAGATCTGCTGTTACTGCCAGAGGCAGAAAATAATTTATTGGGGAGGGATTTAATAATAGCATTGGATTTGAAAATTGAAGTATCCTAAGGTCAGCTTAAAATTTTTGCTTTAACTCAAAAGGACGAGGAGCAAATCTGTCCTGAGGTGTGGTACACCCCTGGAGAAATAGGGAAGTTAAAAATGAAACCTATCAAAGTGAAAATCACTGATCCCGATTTGCCTATCCGAGTTCGTCAATATCCAATATCACTGGAAGGGAGACGGGGCCTTAAGCCTCTCATAGAAAACCTTTTGCAACAGGGGGCTTTGGAACCATGTATGTCCCCACATAATACTCCTATTCTGCCTGTCAAAAAGACAGACGGGAATTCCAGATTGGTACAGGATTTGAGAGCTATAAATCAGCAAACTGTTACCAAATTTCCCGTAGTAGCAAACCCTTACACACTCTTAAACCAGTTGTCCCCTGACTACACTTGGTATAGTGTAATAGATCTAAAAGATGCCTTCTGGGCATGCCCATTAGAAGAAAGTAGTAGAGATTACTTTGCCTTTGAATGGGAAGATCCTGATAAGGGCAGGAAACAACAACTGCTTTGGACAGTATTGCCTCAGGGCTTTAGAGAATCCCCTAATCTCTTTGGACAAGCCCTAGAAGAATTAATGCAGTCTTTTGAGTCACCAGATGGGGTGAAATTGTTACAATATGTAGATGATCTATTAATAGCAGGAAAGGAGGAGAAATCTACTAGAAATGGGACTATAAAACTTTTAAACTTTTTGGGACAACAGGGATTGAATGTATCCAAAGCCAAATTACAGTTCACAGAACCAGAAGTAAAATATTTGGGACATTGGCTAAGTAAAGGGAAAAAGAAATTGGATCCTAATAGAATCTCTGGAATATTAAGTCTGGGACCTCCAAAAACCAAAAAAGAAGTGAGGAAAATTTTGGGATTGCTGGGATATTGTCGCCAATGGTTAGAGGGATTTAGTGAGAAAGTAAAATTTCTATATGAAAAACTTACCACTAATCGTCTAAAATGGACAGAAGAGGATGATAAAAGTTTTGAAAAGGTCAAACATGCTTTAATTCAAGCCCCTGTACTCAGTCTCCCAGACTTGGAGAGACCATTTCAGTTATTTGTAAATACCTCTGATCAAAGAACATATGGGGTACTCACCCAGGAATGGGCAGGCAGTCGAAAGCCAGTGGGATATTATTCGAAACTGCTCGACCCTGTCAGTCGGGGTTGGCCCACATGCCTCCAGGCCCTAGTGGCCACAGCACTGTTAATTGAAGAAGCCTGAAAAATTATCTTTGGGGCACCCCTAGTGGTCCACACCCCTCATAATGTAAGGGGAATTCTGAATCAAAAAGCTGAGAAATGGTTAACTGATGCCCGAATATTAAAATATGAAGCTATTCTAATCACTTCCCCAGATTTGGAGCTAAAAACAACAACTGCACAAAGTCCTGCACAATTCCTATATGGGGAACCAAAAGAAAATTTAGAACATGATTGTGTGGGTATTATAGAATTACAAACAAAAATTAGACCTGACTTGGGAGAAGTTGAATTTAAGGATGGAGTAAAATTGTTTATAGATGGATCATCTCGAGTGGCGGAAGGAAAACGAAAATCGGAATATGCCATAGTAGGAGGAGAAGAATTGAAATTAGTAGAATCCGGACCCTTAAACGCAGCATGGTCCGCTCAGGCTTGTGAACTACTTGCTCTTTATAGGGCATTATCTTATTTAGAAGGTAAAAAAGGGATGATATATACGGATTCTAAGTATGCCTATGGCATAGTCCACACATTTGGTAAAATTTGGGAAGAAAGGGGGTTAATTAACACTCAAGGATGGGGGTTGATATATCAAGAATTAATTGTTAGAATACTAGAGGCTCTTAGGGGGCCCACTGAAATTGCTGTGGTCCATATAAGAGGGCACCAAAAAGGAACAAGCTACCATACAAGGGGGAATAATCTGGCTGACAAAGAAGCAAAAAAAGCAGCATTGGAGCAAAAACCGGTTTCTGTATTAAGGACTACAGTTAAAGATCTCAGCCCCAACCAGGAATTACAGAAGCTATTTACTCCTCAGGAAAAAGAAGCCATAAAAAAATTACAGGCAGAACAGCATGAGAACAAATGGGTTTTACCAGATGGCAGGGAAATTTTACCTAAGACCCAGGCCAGACAAATTATTGAACAATTACACCAACAGACACATTGGGGAACCAGAGCGCTAGCAGACCAATTTTTAAAATTTTTTGGATGCATCGGCATTTTTGATATTGCAAAGCAGAGCGTACAGGGTTGTTTAACTTGTCAGAAAATTAATAAAAAAGGTATGCAACAAGGTCCGTCAGGAGGACGGAAAACTGCTTACAGGCCCTTTGAAAGAATACAAGTAGATTTTACAGAATTACCAAAAATAGGAAGGTGGAAATACTTACTAGTGAGAGTAGACCAATTAACCCCCTGGGTAGAGGCATACCCTGCAGCTAGGGCCACATCACAAGTGGTAGCCAAAATATTGTTGGAACACATAATCCCAAGGTATGGCCTGGTTCGAGCAATAGACTCAGACCAGGGGACGCACTTTACATCAAAGGTGCTTAAGTTACTGACCTTGGCGCTGGGCATCAGCTGGGAGTATCATACACCTTGGCACCCTCAGAGTTCTGGGAGGGTTGAAAGGATGAATCAAACATTAAAACAACAGTTTTTAAAATTAATGATTGAGACTAAAATGCCATGGACAAAGTGCCTCCCACTAGCCCTGTCTAATATACGAACAATGCCAAATTCAAAAACAGGGATTTCACCATATGAAATGCTGTATGGTATGCCTTACCCTAAAGGAGTACACCTTGATGCGACCTTAGTTCAGGACACTTCTCTTCAGAATTACATAATAACAATCAGCAAAAACTTGGAAGAATTAAGAGAGAAGGGGAGTTTAGCTCAAACTGTCCCTCTAGGATTTGCCATACATAAAATTAAGCCGGGACAACATGTGTTAATGAAAGCATGGAACGAAGAAAATCTAGCTCCAAAATGGGAAGGACCGTATTTAGTTCTGTCAACGACTGAAACAGCTGTGAGGACAGCTGAAAAGGGATGGACACATGTGAGTAGAGGCAAGGGTCCTGTAACCCCTCCTACTGCAGGTTGGACAGTGACATCTGAGCCTGGAGACCTCAAAGTGCGAATTCGGAAGACTTGATGTCAATACCGGATCAATTCGTCTCAAAGGTCTCCTAATCAGGACTGAAAGTCACCTGCCCCAAATCCGGGTGTAGCCTGTTCATCAAGAAAAGGTGTCCATATTGCACTGAGTTGTTGTGGTGTTATTCCTATGGTGGGTATCCCCCATTCGCATTATGTGTCCAGTGTAGAAGAAATGAATGTAAGGAAACTATTAAAGTATTAATACCCTATCAGCACAAGGAGAAATCGAAATTGATGATCATAACTGGTGGGAGGAATAAGGAAAAAAAAGTGAGCCAGAGCAGAGGTATTGACAAGAAAGTGTCAGAAGGGTTGTGTATACTGTGCTGTTACTGCTGTACCTTGTACTGGAATGTTAAAGCTAAAAGCTGGGACAAAATTAAGAAACACTACTAAAGGACAAAGACAATGTGGGAGACCCCAGGACATATTCCCTGCTGCCGAGAAGATTAAACAAACCTCGGCTACTGGCAGCAACCCCGTAGGCCTTGAGGGAGGCAGAGGGATGAAAATGGTCATGGGAGTCATCCTATTGCTAATGATGATAAAAGGAAATAGTGCTGATGCTTGTTCCAAGTGTTACCAGACAATTAAATATGGCAGACGCACAGTATCCACCCTTGCCTTCCATACACATATCAATTCGGCCTGCTATAATAAACACAACTTAGAAACTTGCACTATTATGGGAAGAAGTTACTGGGTAGCCACCAATTTGGGAAAAGGAGGGTGGGCTCCATCAGCATACCAAAGTTGTCCAGTAGGAAAGACACACCTCTGCTTCACAAAAGAAGGTATGTGGGGATATTCAGATCAGGGAGGAGTGCAAGATCACTACAAGGAAGAATTGATAAAAATATAACTAAGGTGTTCAAAGGATCAAAGACAAACCATGGGGGAAATTTTAACTTGTATGAGAAAATAAAACAACAACTCAGCGAACGGGACTTGCCCACCTTGGGAAAAAATTTATTTGTAGAATTAATGAAAGAAATCACTACTGAACTGAACTGAACTCACTGTTGGATCTGTGGAGGAATGCAAATGACTGAACAATGGCCATGGAGGGGGGAGGGATTGGGCCCAGAGCAGTTGTTACAGTGGAATCAAACGGAGTCAATAGACCTGAAGGGTGGGTTCTAAGTCATGAGGTAATAGGAGAGGTATGTATAACACGTCAGGGAACTAACTTTACCCAATATGTGGGGCACACCCCCTGTAAGCCTATCCTGATTACAAATGCAAGCAAACTGTCTTGGTGGCCCGAAGCTCCAGAAGGATATTGGGGAAAGTTAAGTAAATGTAATTGTATAAAGAACAATTTTACAGGACTATGCTGATATAATAAAAATAGAGCAAACCCATATGAAGAAGTAAAAAGTGTAAGGGCCTATTGGCAACAACCTGAATCAGTTAAACTAAGCTGGAAAGCCCCAGATGGAATATTTTGGATCTGTGGGAAAAAAGCTTATAATACCCTACCAAAAAGGTGGAGAGGGACATGTACTCTAGGGATTATCCAGCCTGCGTTTTTTACATTACCAAAGGAAAAGGGTAATAGAGTGTCAGGAGTTCCCTTGTATGAAACTTTGTATCGAAATAAAAGGAGCAGAGGCATAGGGGGAACACAAATCTGGAAGGATGATGAATGGCCCCCAGAACGAATTATTGAATATTATGGACCAGCTACCTGGGCTCAAGATGGGAGCTGGGGCTATCGCACTCCAATTTATATGCTAAATAGAATTATCAGGCTACAAGCCGTGGTAGAAATTACTTCAAACCAGACAGCCCGAGCAATGGAGTTGATAGCTAAACAACTTACCCAAACTAGAGCAGCAGTATATAAAAATCGACTGGCTCTAGACTATCTGTTAGCTGAAGAAGGGGGAGTGTGTGGAAAGTTTAATAATTCTGAATGCTGCTTAGAAATTGATGTTAATGGTGAAGTAATTACTAAAATTGCAGAAGAAATAAAACGAATAGCCCATGTACCTGTACAAACCGGGAACTCTATGCTTAATGATAATTGGTGGAATAACCTGTTGGGGTAAACTTGGTGGAAGAAATTAGGATTTATGTTAACATGTGCATTATTAGGACTACTGTTCATCCCTTGTCTTGTTCCATGCTTCATTCGACTAATCCAGTCGGTGTTTCAAGGAATGCAAGTTGCTACAATACTAATAGACCCTGAGAAGGCAACAAAATTAATGGCAGTACAAGAGGTACTGACAAAATTTGAAACCAGAACACTAATCAATGGGATTAAAAAAAGAGAAGTGGGGAAATTGTGACAATTGATAAAAGATACGTGTTAATCACAAAAGCATTGGGGTTTGCATAAACCAGAATACTAAGCTCTGAAGTGAAGCATGGACACTAGATAAAGGAAATTATATGATTAAATAATTCTGTTTAAAATCACCTTGTTATGTTATATTATGTTGTATTATGTTACATTACACTATGTAATACTATGTTATGTTTATCAAATAAGTTGTATCGGCTACCAGCTTGCGAAATCGGACCACCCAAAAAGCCCTTCCTGTCTTTGTCTGATCAATACTGCTTATCTCAAGGACCAGACATCCAGAACTTCTCTGGTGGTTATCTACAAGGACCAGATGGCTATCTGTGACTAATGATCGCCCGGAGGCTTTGTGAATTTGTGTAAGGATGTTTATTCGACAACCACTGCTTACCTGGCAAAATTATGACAGCAAAAAACCCCAAAAATTATTGATTAGAACGAGGAACCACACAACAAGAAGAGGCTGCAAATCAAGGCTCGGTGGAGCTTGGAGTGGGGGGTGACCCCTCGTGCTCCCCAGCACGCTGCTTGTTCTTTCTATATCAAATAAAGCAATCCAAACTTTTGAGGAATATGGATACTTTTGTCTCTCATTTATAACACAGAGGTCCGGTACAGAGGATAATAGCCACACATTTGTGTTCGTCTCTGCACAAGGCGGGCCAGAATTGCCATGCCCGGACTTTTCAGTTAAGCAAGAGAATGTGAATACACCTGCGCCATGGGGGAGGAAACCGCTAAAGACTCCCACATACGTGGTCTCTCAACTTAATGTCTGGGCACTTGCCAATCCTGAGGCTACACTGACACCTTTTATACCTTGCGGGTAAGAAATGCCATTGTTCTGGTGTGCAGCTAAAGGCGCAGCACAGGCAGGTGAGGCCAAAAGCTGGGGCAGTGCCCTTCCTCACACCTTCGCTGTGGTGTACTCCATGCAGCTAGAGCGAAGCAAGAAGGACACGAGGAAGAAGAAGGCGTTCTTAAAGCAGCCCTCTGTCAGCAGCCCTGAAACGGCGCATAATACACTGCGTCCCACTGCCCTCCATTCTACATACTCGCAGCTCCCGTTGCCGACTTGCAAAAGTTGCTACCAGAGTAGAGAGGGCCAGATTGAAGAGGCAGTGCCTAGGTTCACCTTCTACTCATTGCACATAAGCCACGTCCAGCTCCTCGCTGCACTCTGTATTTCCCTTCTCCACGGCATTTACCGTGGTGCTCTCTGCAACTCGGCGCCTAGAAGTGACCGCCAATGTTTCCACAGCAAGCTGCAAGGGAACCAAGGAGCAGCACAAGCAGTAGTGCTTCAGCTTGCTCCTTCCGACTGCTAAGGGCACTTGGGAAGGCAAGCGAGAGGCAGCCACCTTCCTCTCCTAGTAGCCTGTATTGTAGTGCACACAAGCACGCTACTTGTGCGGCTTTGTTCACCGCCCTCGCCCACCCCTGGCGCCGCTTTCACTCCCCGGTGGCCAGAAGCCGCTGAAGCGGCGCCACACAGCCAGCAGTGTGCCGGCAGCCAAGCGGTCGAGAACGCTGCTTCTGCCCAAGCCTGCCTAGGGCGTGCACCTTTGTTCTCAGAGCTCCGTGCAACAGTCTGCCTCTCGCGCAGTTGGAATGGAAAATGGAAGCTTTTCGGCTACGCCCTTCACAGAGATCTGTTGCCAGGACGAGCAGGTCTTGTGGCCGGAGCTTGCACCCACCGCGAGGAAGCAGCTATTAGCACCGCATTGCAGGGGCACTTCTCGCTCCTTGACCACCTGCTCAGAGCTCTCCAAATTCGCTGCTAGCTCCACGGTCCTTCTCAGCTGAAAGTAGCAGTGATCACAGTACATAGAGCTTCGGAAGGACCGAAGACCTGGAGAGACATGTCGTACACGAAAATGTGCCAGGACAGAGACGTTCTACACCGAGTAGAGACAGAGAAAGTCAGAGAGTTCTACACTGCCCCTTCTCGTCGGGCATCTTGTGCCCCTGCTGCCTCTGCTGTGACAAATCGTTCCTTGAAAGACGAGCTAGAGCGCCTCTCCAGGCACATTGCACTGAGTGAGAGCTCCCTAGGGACTTTTGGATGTAAAACTTTTTCCACCTCCAAAAATACTTGGCTACGTCCTAAAAGTTTTGGTTTTATTAAGAATAGTTACGTCCAAGTATTGCTGTTCTAAACACCCTTGGTTTCAGTCTAAAATTAACTGCTTCTGTCTATTTGCCTAGTGGCAGTCTAATTCTAAGGTAACTAGATGTGTTGGAAATCCATAAATTACATCTCAGGTTAGGTGGGATAATTGGCTAGGAAGAAAATGAAATTGAGAATTTGGAAAGACTCCAAAGTGAGCTGATGTTACCATCCGAGATTCCCTTGGGTTCCAAATGCTTTCATTTGTCTATTTGTTTGCTTTTTTGAAGGCGGTGTTCAGTTGAAGCAATGATTTAGCTGCGGTGAGACCTGCTCTGCTGTAAAAGCATTATTTTCTGAGTGAGCATGGACAACAGTTACAGTGTCGTCTTTTAAGATTCCCTGCACTCCACTTATGCTGGCAAAAGCAGTGCCTTGACTGTCATCATAAAAGTGATTACAGTTTCATTGCTTTGACATCATGTAGGATGCTTCCTCCATCTGCTGTGGTCAGCATTAAGTAACAGATTTCTCAGTTTCTAGGAAGAGTCTAGCAAACAATCACCTTGCTCCTTCTCTTGCATTTATTCATCACTGCTATGCTGCTATACAGACAGATAGTCTGTTTATGATTCAACAATTCAATGGGACATCAAGTAAATAGCAAAGCAAAACTAACTACCGAAAGCACTATAAGGGCCAGAGATTAGCTTGGATCAAAACAGGTATTCTCCTAGCATTGTTTACAAACAAGTCAGCATGTGAAACAGAAGGCGCAATGTAGTTTGTGCCTTGTTTTGGGCATGCCCGGAAGAAGGAAATTCTGATTTCACATATGGGAAAAGAAATGTTGACATTTGAATGAGATTGTTCATACCCCAGAAAAGGTTGCTTTGAAAGGTTGTGGAAGTCCTGTTAGGAAACATGGCTTTACAAGTCCTTTCCACCAGGAGACAACAGCTGCAGAACATCTGGGTGTGCCAGTGTTGAGAGCACCAGCAAAGATCAAAGTGGAGAAGTTGGTGAACAATGGCAGTGGCCTGGGGGAGAGCACGTGGGGTGCTAGCTCTGGAACCAGGGGAGTCCTGACTGATTTAGGAGGCGTGTGGTGGTCTGTGCCAGCAAGCGGAGTAGTGCTGTGGCCTTGGGACACTGCGAATACTGGAATTCAGTGGGGTCACTGGGCAGGCTGAGTGTCTGAGCTGCTGGAGGGACCCAGTTTGCTCACATGTAAACATCCAGTCTCACTCTTGCCAGCCTCAGAAAGGAGCAGGATATGGCTGCTGGCGATGCCTGTCATGTATATGTAGTGTATATGTGTGCTATCCCAGCCTGCTGGGAACACTTCTTCTTTGTGACTGCTTGGGCTGAGGGAGAGAAAGCAGTGGTAGTTTCTGAGGTTTCGAGTTTGCTCGAGTTTCTCAGGCTGTTTCTGGAGCCACCCAGAGTTCTCTTCCTTGAAGCATTTCAATTCCTGGTAATTTTCAAAATTCAAACAGACACAGCCCTAAGCTAGTTGATCTGACTTCAGAGCTATTCTTACGCTGAGCTGTTGGATGATCTGATCTCCTGAGATGTCTTCCATCTCAGTTTATGACCTGGTTCTTGTGAAAAGCCGGATCTTTTAGCCTGGAGAAGAGAGGTTTCTGGAGAGACAGTATTGTGGCCTTTGAATATGTAAAGAGGGTATAAGACAAATGGAGAAAGACTTTTCGGAAGGTTTGCAGAGAGAGGACAAGGGGCCATGCTTTCAAACTGAGACTAGGTTTAGATTGGCTAAAAGGAAAACCTTTTCTACAATGAAGCTGGTGAGACACTCAAACGGGTGTTCCAGAGAAGTTGTGGATGCCTGTCTTGGTTTAATTTTGACTTTCCCGGCCAACGCACCAAATTAATGTCTTCGGTTTGAGTTGCCAATTTAAATAAACTTATTTTTTCTGTTGTGAGACAGAACCAGGAGCAAAAGAGCAAGGTAGGCCTAAAACTTGAGAGAGTATAAAAGAAAATTTATTAACTACACAAACAAAAAGAGAGGAAAAAAAATTCAAAATAAGATTTTTCAGATCACTCCTTCCCTCCGTCTCCCAATCTTTATAACAACAAAACAAACATATAACAAATACTTCGGTCAGTCCCCAATTTAGTCTTTCTCTGTTCACTTTTGGAGAGAGAAGCCTCTTCTTCTTGAAGTTGTAGGGATTTTTCCCTCAAGAAGGAAAAAGACAGTTCTCTTGTAGTTTCATCCTTCACGATTTGCATCTGCCCGGGAACCTGCAACCGTGACACTCCTCCCAACTCTACAGCCGTCCCAAAGTTTTAGATGTGGGTCATGTCTGCTCCTTGGGGTATTACTTTTAAGAATGAAATGTTCGCCAGCAAAGATTCTCTCTGTCTCCTTTCTCTCTGCTCTGCTTCATCTTCAGAAAACCAAAATCCCCTTCTTTTCTCAGGGCAGAAATTCTCAACGCAGGTGCTTTTTAGTCAAATCATCTATTAAATGGAACATTTCCATCCCCCCATGTCTCTTTCCATGGTTTATAGGAATATTCAGTACATCAGTTCATTCCTACAATTTCACAAAAAGATTTTCAGCCATTTCAGCATCTTCTCATTCTCCTTCCATCTTAAAAACTTAGCTCTTACATCACTGACTTCAGAAATCTTATTCCCTTTCATATTCAAAGGAAAGGCTGGAAGCTTTGCAAATCATATCTGAACACTAAAGAGTTAAAGTTTAACACAACTACTAAAGTTGGGCCAGGCTCAGGCCGCGCTGGGGGGGGCGGCTGAGGTGTTAATCAGACTTTCTGGGGCTGGGCTGCAGCCCCACACTGCTCATGGCCACCCAGGCAGGCCCGGCCTGTCGGCAGAAGCAAGAGTGAGCCTCCCCTCCCACGCCAGAGCCGCAGGCCCGTGGAGGAGGAAGCTGTGAAGGTCTTATCACACAACTTTTTCTCCCCCCGGCCATCGGGTCCCCTTGTTGGCAAACAGGGCCCAAGCGGCCTACCGAGCCTCCCCCTCCCCCCCGCAGGGGGGAGGGGGAAGCTCGGGTTCATGTTACCTGCTCAGCCGCCGGAAAGACAAGGAGGCTAAGTTCCGGATTACCTCCTTCAAAATGTGTGTGCACGGAGCGAACTAACTTTCTCTAATTGGCTGTTGCAGGTATCCCAACCCCCACAGAGGAAATTCCCTTAGGAAGAACCTCTTCTGAGTTTCTTCTTCCTAAGTCAACCTATCACAATGCCCCATCATTGAGAGTGCTCCTTAGCAGTTTGGCTTGTCTTGAGCAATTTGATCGACTGTAAGATCTACCTGGCAAGAAAGTTGGACTAGATGATCTTTAATCACAGACTGCTGTATGATTCCGTGAAAGACAGAATGCAATAAAGTTCATATTTCAGATTTTGGCGCAGACATATTTATTATTTCTCACTTTATGCATCATTGCAATGACAACTTGTTAGCTTCTGAAATGATGAGCTGAGATTGATTTCCTTCCTTAGTTTCATTTTCCCTGTTATTCCTTCACTCTTGGACTTTTTTTTTCACTAGATTTCCTCTTTCAGTAAACTGCCCTTAAGTATCACTTTGCTCCCCACCTGGCTTTTTTTTTTTCAATGACACCTTTTCACAGGTTTGTTTTGGGCCTTTGCTGCTTGAAGTCCAGCAGCCTCCTGGTCTGAGCATTATGGAGCTTTCTTTACAGCTTCATCACTATGCAAAAAGCCATAAATTACTGTGTTCCATCTCACATACCATCAAGTATCACACTAATATTCCCTCTGCTGAATAGCTGATTGGCTTACATAGGCCAGCCAAATACCAGGAAACCCAGATGGCAGCAATAATCTTGTAGACTACTCAAGCTGTTCATTTAAATTCTGGAGAAGTCACGTGAGGTATCACATTCTCTTGAAAGAAGTGTATATCATCTCGGACATACTAGAATGGGCTATTAATATTGTCATGAGTTTCTGGCTAGACTTTTTAGTAGGCAAATTCAAATTCAAATGATCTGAAATGATAGAACTTCCAGAAATTTTTTTTCCCAGAATTGAAGTATGATGGAGTTACATAGGGAGAATCTTAATCTTAGTTATTCTATTCCATCTCACATCATGGCTGGGGGCAGGGAGAAGGGAGTATCTTTGGGGGTGTTCTGGTTTTGGGCAAATTTGGGGGAAAACTTCCAGAAGGAGCCCCCAGACAGCAAACCCTACTACTCCTCCCCCCCCACTACCGGGTTCGGGAAGAATTTTTTTAGAGAAGAGTGGGAGAAAAAACTTGTTTATTTAACAAGCAAGACACTCCCCAGCACAGGGAAAAAAAACAAGACCAGCTGACAAAAAAACTCTTTCACCGTTCTGAAGGGATGACAAACTTAGTTTTTTTGTCGAGTGGTCGCTCAGTTATCAGTCTCCGGCGCTGGGGAATGACTGCTGCAGGTGACAGAATGCAGACTCCCGGTGTTTCTTGGGGTTTCCCAGGTCCCCGTCCAGAACAGGTTCAGATGGTATCCAGGAGAGGGAGGGGACAGGGTGGAAAAGAAAACAGTCCAGGGGAAAAGTTGGACTGCCTAGCTGAACTAACTAATAAGCAAAAAGCAAGGGCAAAGTGAAGGAAAGAAAAAGAGGCAGAAGCGAGCAAGCAGGCAAGCAAGCCGAGCTAAAACCCTCCTAAATATAGACAATGGGGGAGGTGAGCCGGCTGATAACAAGACAAAACAAAGCTTCACTTTCAGAGTCAGTCCTGGAAGCACAGGACGTAATACCAAACATAATTAGAACACACGATTGGAGATACAAACACCATAACATCACCTTAGGACATTCCACCCCTTATCTCCATAGCGTGAACATACTAAACAGCATGTAAAAATTTCAGTAAGTAGAAATTTCCATTTTTTATTTACTCGGACACATTTTTTTTTCATTTTACTTGCTCAAACTTTTGACATTTACACATTTCCTTTTATTTTACTTGCTTAGACTTTTGACACTTACACATTTTTTTTTTTGTTTCATGCTGTTTTACTTTACAATCAGATTTCCTTGAGGTACACTTTGTGTTGTTCCATTTTTTTGCATTATTCACCATGTACAATTTGGTTTTTGAGCAAAGACAATTCTACGAATGGGTTTGTCTGTACTCGGGGTAGAACTGATTTAAATTGCCTTTTTTTAACAAACTTCTGATATGTGCCACTGGGATTTTGTTTCTATTTACTATATTCAGGGACTCAGACTGGGCAGGGTTTGCTTGGTTGGTGGAATTTTGGGTGTTAATTAATTAAGTGGCTTTTGCTAAATGCTGCTCCCAGTTTTTGAAAGATCTCCCACCCAATGTTTTTAAGGTGGTTTTTAATAGTCCATTGTATCTTTCTACTTTCCCTGCAGCTGTTGCATGGTACGGGATATGGTACACTCACTTAATGCCGTGTTCCCTAGCCCAGGTGTTGATAAGGCTATTTTTGAAATGAGTCCCATTGTCTGACTCAATTTTCTTAGGGGTACCATGTCTTCAAAGGACTTGTTTTTTAAGGCTTAGGATGGTGTTACGGGCTGTAGCGTGAGACACAGGGTAGGTTTTTAACTATCCAGTGGTGGCTTTTATTATGGTGAGTACGTAGCGCTTGCCTTGGCGTGTCTGGGGCAGTGTGATGTAATTAATTTGCCAGGTCTTTCCATACTTGTACTTGGACCACCGCCCCCCATACCAGAGGGGCTTTACCCGCTTGGCTTGTTTGATGGCAGTGCACATTTTACAATTATGGATAATTTGAGAAATATTGTTTATGGTTAGATTTATTCTTTGGTTTAGTGCTCACTTATAGGTGGCATTTTTATTTTGGTGGCTTGAGGCATTATGGGTTTATTGTGTTAGGAACAACTTTTCTTTGTGTTCCTAATTAAGGTCTATTTTTGACACCCTTATTTTTGCAGCTTGATCTATTTGTTGATTGTTTTGTTGCTTTTTATTAGCCTTACTTTTGGGAACATGGGTATTTACATGGCGAACCTTCATAGGTAGTTTTTTTAACCGGGTAGCGATATTTTTCTATTTTTTGGCAGCCCAAATTGTTTTTTTTTACGTTGTCAGTTAGCTTCTTTTCATTTTTCCAACTATTTTCACAGAGCATTGGCTACTATTTATGAATTGGTATAAAGGTAAAGCTTTGGCCACTTTTTTTTTTTTTTGTAATGTTTAAGGCTAGTTGAATCGCTTTGAGTTTAGCAAGTTGATTGGATTTACTTTTTTTCAGTGGCTTTTGTTACTCGTTGTGAGGGGTTTTATACAGCTGCTTTCTATTTTTGATTCATTTCTACAATGCGACAGGAACTATTGGTGAATATAGTGTGTTTTTTTTGTTGGCAGTTGGTTATATGGTGGAGCTTTTTCAGTCCGTGTCACTGGTTCTTGTTCTTCATTTGTGACACCAAAACTTTTATTTTTAGGTTAATTTGTAATTACTTTCAAAATTCCAGGGCGATTCAGTTTTTTAATCTGGGCGCGTTGTGTAATGAGGGTAATTTACTTGTTCTATGTAGCACTGGTGGCATGGTGGGTGGAGGGAACCTTTTTTTTGAACATTCACCTCAGTATCGGTAGTCGGGGTGCTAGAAGGAGTTGGGTTTTTGTGCCAACCACCTCTGAGGTTGCTTGGACTTTTTCGTAGGCGGCTAAGATTTTTTTGTTGTTGGGGTGTAGTTAGCTTCAGACTCTTTGTAGCTTTGACTTTAAAATTTTAATGGTTGGCCTCGAGTTTTACCAGGCACCTTCTGCCACAGGTTCTAGGACAGACCATGGTTTTCGGTTGTAGAGTAGAGTACGTTTTTTAAATTTGGCCCCATCCTGACTGGGCCAAGGGCTACTGCATGAGTAATTTCTTGCTTTATTTGGGCAAAAGTTTGTTGTTGCTTAGGGCTCCAATGGAAATTGGTATTTTTGCAGGTAACCGGGTAAAGAGGGCTCACGATTTGACTGTACTCAGGAATGTGTATTTTCTAAAAACTTATGTCGTTTAAGAAAGCTTGTGTTTCTTTTTTTGTTGGTTGGTGGGGACATAGTTGTAATTTTGTTGATGACATCAGTAGGAATTTGACGCTGTCCATTTTGCCACTTCACTTCCAGGAACTGGATTTTTCGAGCAGGTTTCTTAACTTTACTTTTCTTGATGGCGTAGCCAGCTTCCAGGAGGATTCGGATTATTTTCTTTCCTTTTTTGAACACTTCTGTTGCTGTGTTTTCTCACACAATGATATTATTAATATATTGTAAATGTTTTGGAGCTTTACCTTTTTTTAGTGTAGTCTGGATTAGTCCATGGTAGATGTTAGCACTGTGCTTTCACTCCTGGGGCAGTCGATTCCAGGTGTATTGTACTCTTTTCTATGTGAAAGCAAACTGAGGCTTGTATTTTGTTGTCAGAGGAATGGAGAAAAATGTATTGGCAATATTGATAGTGGTGTACCACTTTGCTGCCTTGGACTCCAGCTCGTATTGCAGTTCCAGCATGTTCGGCACTGTAGCACTTAGTGGTGGAGTCACTTTATTTAATGCACGATAGTTTACGGTCAATTTTCATTTTTCTTTAGATTTATGCACAGGCCAAATGGGGTTGTTGAAGGGTGAGTGGGTTTTGTTGACTACTTTTTGGCTTTTTAGTTTACGGATTATTTTATGGATGGGAACCACAGTATTTTGAGTTGTTTTGTATTGTCGGCGATGTACTATGGAAGTGGCAATTGGTATCTTTTGTTTTTTTTCTTTTAGAAGTCTTACTGTACTTGGATTTTTAGACAGTCCAGACAAGGTGTTTAATTGTTGGATGCCTTTTGTTACTACAGCTGCTATCCCAAATGTCTACTTGAATTCTTTTGGATTTTTAAAATACCCCCTTCGGAAGTAATTTATGCCCAAAATGCATGGGGCCTCTGGGCCAGTCACAATAGGATGTTTTTTCCATTTATGTCCAGTCAAGCTCACATTAGCTTTTATTAAGGTAAAGTCCTGTGATTCACTTGTTACATTAGCAATAGAAACAGATTCTGCCCCCACATATCTTGATGGGACTAATGTGCATTGGGCACCAGTATTAACTAAAGTTTTATACTTTTGTGGTTTCGATGTGCCAGGCCAATGAATTTACACAGTTCAGAAAACACGATTTTCCCTCGCCTCTCCCTGGCTAGAGGCAGGGTCCTTCTAATCTTGTTTATCCTTCTTTCCTTGGTCAATGACAGGATCATGTGACAGGGATCCCAAATGCCTGGCTTCAGTGCCATCCAGAATTGTAGCCTCACCTGCAGCATCCCAAAGACAGACCAACCAACTAATTATAGACTCATCAGGTCGTCGGGTGTAATTTTTTCTTAGGCCACGGAGGTCCTTTAGGGAAAAAGACTTAATATTGGCCTCTGATCTTGTACCAGTTGCTTTGACTCCTGGTTTTATGTCAGGAGGCGTTGAGGGTCCTTCTCCTGCATCATCATCATCATCATCGTCATCCACTGGTCGATCAGTCTTGTCTGTGCACTTTCCACTTCTCGTGCTGGTAGCAACAGCCATTGGTTGAGGCTTACTGACAGGTTTAGCTGCTGGCTTAGGCTCACTGTCTGGTGTAGTTGTTGGCCTCGAGCCTGGGGTGTTGGCTGCAGCCTGAGTGACTGGGATAGTGGCTGATTTATCTGCCTGTCCCCCTTCCTCTGTCTGCTGCCCTACAGTATCTAGCAGGGTACGGTAAGCATATGCCAGGGCCCAGCTCACTGCAATGATCTTCTTCTCCTTAGAATTACCATGGCACTTCTCTTTCAGGTACTTTGCCACCTCAGCTGGGTTCTGAATTTGTTCACATGGAAAATCCCAGGATGTAGGGTCAGAAAATTCCTTTAAGATTTGGCCTATATCCTCCCATTTCCCACACCATTCAGGATTTCTCACACCTGGCTCTACTCTGGGGTCAGGGGTCTCAGCCCCTCTAGAAATCTCAGCTCTCATTCTAGAGAAACTGCAAACTGTATAGAGAAAGCTTACCATATTAAACACCAGAAAGATGGTCTCTTTAACATTTAGGGGAAACTGAACATTCTCTAATAAGGATGTAACAAATTCAGAGGAGAAGAAGGAAAACAAAGGCTGAAAACCCTCATCCCCTGCTTCTCCTCTAACAAACTGAGTACACAACCACAACCAAGAACCATACATTCCTGGAACAGACTCCAGCACCTTTATAAATCTCCTGCAGGCCAATAAAACCAAGCCCAGCCCGATGGATATTTTAGTCAATGCCCCTCTGCTACAGAAACTACGTATTACGGACAATACTGGAGCTATTTCTGGATAAGCAAATAAACCTAGGGACTACAGAGGTATTAAGACCTCAAAAAACCCTAGGGACCAAAAACCCATGCAGGCCTCCACGCCAAAAGACATGAATTCCAACAACATAGCCAATAACTGCTTTATACCAACACAAAATAATTTGAACCAAATTATTATTAGAACAGGGTTTTTTTTCCCACTTTCTCAAGCCCCGAGATGGGCGCCAATATATTTGTCCTGGTTTTGGGCAAATTTGGGGGAAAACTTCCAGAAGGAGCCCCCAGACAGCAAACCCTACTACTCCTCCCCCCCCCACTACCGGGTTCGGGAAGAATTTTTTTAGAGAAGAGTGGGAGAAAAAACCTGTTTATTTAACAAGCAAGACACTCCCCAGCACAGGGAAAAAAAACAACACCAGCTGACAAAAAAACTCTTTCACAGTTCTGAAGGGATGACAAACTTAGTTTTTTTGTCGAGTAGTCGCTCAGTTATCAGTCTCCGGCGCTGGGGAATGACTGCTGCAGGTGACAGAATGCAGACTCCCGGTGTTTCTTGGGGTTTCCCAGGTCCCCGTCCAGAACAGGTTCAGATGGTATCCAGGAGAGGGAGGGGATGGGGTGGAAAAGAAAACAGTCAAGGGAAAAAGTTGGACTGCCTAGCTGAACTAACTAATAAGCAAAAAGCAAGGGCAAAGTGAAGGAAAGAAAAAGAGGCAGAAGCGAGCAAGCAGGCAAGCAAGCCGAGCTAAAACCCTCCTAAATATAGACAATGGAGGAGGTGAGCCGGATGATAACAAGACAAAACAAAGCTTCACTTTCAGGGTCAGTCCTGGAAGCACAGGACATAATACCAAACATAATCAGAACACACGATTGGAGATAGAAACACCATAACATCACCCTAGGACACGGGGACAATGGGTTCCGGTGTAGTCAGCAAGAGGGGAAGAAGAGCCTTCAGGTATTGTCTGTTGTTGGGGGGGCGATTCATGTGAACTCTTCCTTTCTTGTACCCTGCCACTAGTATTGTTGCTAAAATTGTTTGTTTTCTCATCCAAGTGACAAAATCAGCACACTTAATGAGGGATGAAGAGGGAGCAGCGACCTCAGAACAGGAGGAAGAAGAAGCAGAGCCTGCTGTCCTCCAGAAGAAAAAAACACTACCAGCCAACTTTGCATCATCTGTGAACTTCCTGGGCATGTACTCTATCCCCTTGTCCAGATCACTAATAAAGATATTAAACAGGACTGGGCCCCAGACTGAGCCTTGGGGACCAGCTGGATGAACTCTATTTCCCACCACTCTGTGGGCCTGGCCATCACCCAGTTTGTCACCCAGCAAACAGCCCACACATCCAAACCATAAGCAGACAGTTTCCTCAGGAGAATGATGTGAGACTCATAGCAAAAAGGATCAGGGAGATGCCTAGGAAGAGTCTCAGGTGAATCCAGGAGACTAGAGTGGAAAACTATTCAGTTTTCCAATCAATTTGCTTAAAAAACTCGACAAAACCGTAATAAAAAAACAAACAAACAAACAAACAAAAAAAGCAGACCAAAGAAACACACAAAAAATCCCAACCAATAATTCCCAAAGAGACAAAAAAGGCCACAAAAAAGCCTACAAAAAAACACCCATACTGGAAAAAAACACCAAACCCAACACATAAAAAAATCAGGGTGAAGGTTTTTAGTAACTGTAAAAATAACAAAACAAAACAAAAAAACCCAGAAAGTAACATTTTTAAAGGTGCTGTCCCAGCCTCTTCTCTCAGCAGGGAGGACATCCTGAAGTGGAGCCAGTTGGAAGAAAGTGGCACAGGGCAGCACCTGGGCCATTGTCACAGGACAGGCCTGTGGCTGCCCCATTGCCAAAACCTGGACACATAAATCAAACAAAGGTATGCACATGTGCTTAGACACAGCAAAAATATATTTGTCTGAAAAGAATACTGGTCCATTTATATCACTGGAAAGAGCATAATGCCTCGTGTCAGCTTTCTTTTCAGTCATTACAAATGTTTTGAAAATATAGGAGTGAAGAAAATGGAAATATCCAAGATCAACATGAGGACCAATAACAAAGATTCCATTTTTGAAACTGCATTGGGAATCCTCTGCAGGAATTGACTCAGAGCTCTAAGATTTACAAAAAAGACCCAGAGTATTGGAGTCAATACAACACAGTGTCTGGAGACTTCAGATGGTTGCCTCGATTTTTCAAATATGATGAAGCACCTTAGCAACTACAGCTGCCAGTTCTCTCAGGGCCCTGACATGCCTCTGGGTGGGTCGCATGGTCTTGCATGCTCAGGTTCCTCAAGTGGTCTGAAAGCTGACCTGCTACTATGGCTTAGAATCAAGTCCAACAGTCCAATAAGGGGAGAGATGTGGAAATAGTGACTGGCAGTAAAAATTGAGACCAACACTTGTTGAGTGCCTCAGCCTTCTCCTTGTCTGTTGTCACTAGTCCTGTCTGGCTTATGGGGGTGGGGGGGAATAGGGGAGGTGTGATAGGTTTCTTTTCATCTTCCTTTTCCCACTGAAATACCCGTAGGTGCCTTTATTATTCTTATTTTTGGCATGCTTTTCCAAATTCAGCTTCAACTGAGCCTTAGCTATACTGATCCTGTCCTCACACACTCATGTGTTACCACTGTATTTTTCCAGTGATTTGTCTCGCTGTGTATTGTCTGAATATTAGCTACTTACATCACATCTATTAATTTTCAATAAAATTCTGGCATTAACTTGTTTTCAAAAAAAAACCTTTTGAACCTTTTCACCTCAGAAATTCACCTGGGAAACCCAAAATCCCCAAAATTGACCCCGAAGTCCCCCCTGGGATGCCCAGCACTCACCTGGCAACTCCCAAAATTCCAAAAATTCACCCCAAAATTCACCTGGGACCACCAAATCCCAGGGCTTCACCCCAAAATTCCACCTGCAACCCCCAAAATCCCTCAAATCACCCCCAAGACCCAGTCCCCCCAACACCTTCCAAATTCACCCCAAAATGTCTCCAATACCCCTCAAAACCCACCCAGATACCTCCAAATCCACCAAATTCACTCCAAGACCCAACTGGGACTCCCAAAAATCACCAAAATTCCCCAGAATATCCCCGTCCATCCCCCCAAATTCATCCCAAAATTCTCGCACAACTCCCAAATGCACAACTGGATACCCCAAAATCGCCAGAATTCACCCCAAAATCCACCTGGCATCCCCAAAACTCACCTGAGAACCCTAAAATTCACATGTATACCCTAAAATTCACCAAATTTACCCCAAAATTCCCCCGAGATCCCTAGAATTCCACAAATTCCCCCTAAAATTCAAGTGGGACTCCCCACATTCCACAAATTCACCCCTGTCCTGGGGTACCATGCAAAAATGTGTGTTCTATCACCATCTGTTAAAATGTGGGGGGGGTGGTGCTCCTTATCTCTGTGGGAGATATCCTCGGCTGATGTGCCATCTGATAAGATCAGGGGGATGGTCATCATTATCTTTTCACAACCCATCCTTCCTCCAGAAGATATATTCTGTTAATGGGCCATTAAGTCCTCTTATGTGACTGATAAGATTACATCATCCCATTGGGAGATGCTCCAGCCAGGGGGAGGAGCCAAACATTTCCTACCTAGATAAAAACTGAGATTTGGAACACCAAGACAGTCCTTTCCACTGGATCCCAGAGGAAGTTGCACCTTTATCCACATCATCACTGGATCTTCGGAGGAAAACTGCACCTTCTACAGGAGCACTGCTTCAACTGAACCACATCTGTCATTCAGGAGGACTGCAGCCACCATTTATACAGACTGCTACCAACACCCTGACTGACAGGGTGTCAGGTTGTATTTCTGACTTTGTTGGTGGTTTTTTCTTTTGTATTATTGCATGTGTTTTATTTTTTCTCTTTTCTCCTAATAAACTGTATTACTGACTTGGAGTCTCGCACTGGTTTTACTTTCAAACCAACACAACCCCAAACCTCGCTCCCCGGGATCCACCAAAATCCCAAAAACTCTCCCCCAAAATCAATCTGGGACCCCTCAAAACTCACCTGGATCTCCCCAAATCCCCCCCGCTCCAAATTCACCTGGGAACCCCCAAATCCCCAGAATTCAACCCAAAATTCACCTGGGACCCCAAAAACCTCCAAATTCGCTCCAAAATGATTGGCAAATTTACACACTCCATTTTCCCACAAAAGGATCTACAGCTGAATCATTAAAAAACCCCGTATAACCGCTAAGACCCTCTAACTAGTTAAAGTTAGACAGTGGTCTGTTTATTCACCGGCGGGCGGCACGGGAGTCACCTCCGAAAGGCGTGACGGCCCTGAACAAGGTTCTTTGCCATCTATTTATTCCCCAAGATCTTACATACAACACATATGCATAACCCCAGCACCTCCCATCCCCATCCCCATCCCATATTAAAGCGAGCCCATTAGTCCTTCACGCGTGCACAGCTCTTCTCTTGAATTGGGTCGGTGGTCTTGAAATGGGTCAGCGGTCTCGAAGGATGAAGTCAGGAGAGTCTTCATCAGGTCTCAGTGACCCTCTGGCACGATCCAAGGCTCCGTGCTTCATGGTTAACAGTTTACTTATTTTACGTTCTTCTGTACGTAAATTTATAATAGCAGATAATTATACCAATTAGCTCTAGCCTAAGCATCTAGTAATTATTAACCTACCATTTTCCTACCTAAATTACATCTTGGCCATGGAAATTACTTCTACTCTTAGCAAAAACCTTAACTTTTTAAAACAATGATTCAGAGCCCTGGGTGCTTCATATACAAACGAAACGGAAAAAAACTTTCTATTCATTCTCACCAAAAAGACTTCCTATTCCTCCTTCTTTTGGACAAAACTGCCTTCACTTTCAAACTTATTCTCTTGCTCACTTACCTGCATAATGCTTAGTCCCTGTTCTCCATGCTTATTTTCTTCACTTTTACAAGGAATCCTCTCCTCATCTTCTTCTTCCTCTGCTTCTTCCATTTCCTGTGCCAAGATCACCTGTTTCTCTGTTAGATTTGTTTCTCCAGCCGGTTTTTGACAACTGTCCCTATCTTGTGGCACCGCTCGCTCGAGAGAGGTGATTGTCCTGCTCTGCTCTGAGCTGTGACTGCGCTCTCTTGAAGACCTGGGGGCAATTTTGGATGCCACAAAGTCAGAAAGACCACAGGGTATTGGAGAAATGTCCAAAAGAGGGACACCGAGAGAGTGAAGAGGCTGGAGGGGAAGCCATACAAAGAGTGGCTGAGGGCATTTGGTTCAGCTGCAGAGAGGACAGTGAGCTCACACCTCACTTGGGACCTCTCAGCTCCTCTCAAGGGCAGCACAGGGACTGCTTTGCTCTCTGCTCTCTGCAACCAGGGACAGGAGCCAAGGGAATGCCAGGAGCTGTGTCAGGGGACGATTAGGCTGGCTATCAGGGAAAGGCTTTTTTCCTCAGAGGCTGGTCAGGCACTGAATAGGTTCTCCAGGCAATGGGCACAGCCCCAAGGCTGCCAGAGATCCAGGAGCGTTTGGCCAATGCTCTCAGGGATGCAGAGGGTGGGACTGTTGGAGTGTCTGTGCAGGGCCAGGAGTTGGACTTTGATGATCCCTAGGGGTCCCTTCCAACTCAGGAAACTCTTACCATTTTCCCCTCTTTCCTCTCCTTGCACAATGCTCTCAGCTTACCGTTCCACCGTATGTTCCACTTCTGAAACCTCCGCTACTTCTTTCCAGTTCAAGCACAGTTCTACCGGTTACAATCCAAAGATATACAGATTGAAAAACTACCAAAAAGCAACACCTGTTTGGAATGTCGTGGTCTTATTTGGATCTCAAACTATGAAGTCGATTGTGCCTTGCAAGTTCTAAAAGCAAAACAACAACAAAAAACACCCACCACACCATTTTAACATAGGGATTTGCTTTCTTCTAAGAAATCCATATCCCTTCTCAAAATGGATCTATTTCAGTAAGAGATCATCTTGAATAGATCACTTACTATCTAAAGAACCTGGAACACTCAAATCCGTAATGATAAGCCTGTTACCTTGTCGTTTTCTGTTCCAAAGGCAAATGAATTTGCTCAAGTGCCATTTGTAACAAGGACAGAGTTCAAAGTGTGGCTCTGAGAAATGTTTTGGTTTCCCTCTCCTATCTCCATCAAAAGCACTTTCTTCAATGGCTGAAACAATACTTGATATAGCCTGAATTTTAAAGGTCATGAAAATTTTCTCAAAAGTGAAAAATTAATATAGCAGTCAGGTTTTAAACCAAAGGGAATTTTTGGTTTACCTGTTGCAAGATTTCCTTCACACTAAAATGCTGGCTGATGGATACCTAGAAGAAATCAATTCCCACAAAATGCTTCCGGGTAAGCCATTAGGTCATCCATTACAATTTGCTTCAGTGTCCCGTTCCTGTCCAATTGAAGGTCCCTGTTTAAGAGACTCAAGTATGGAGAGAAATAAAATTAAATATGACTACAGTGCCTTTAAATCCAAATCGAACTTCCTGATCAATCTCATAAAACCTTTAGGCTAAATGTTGCCATTGATCTGTTTCTACTGAACACAATCACGTCCTGGCTTGTTAGAGATTAGTTCATTACAAAGAAAGAAATGCACAGAAGTTAAAATATTTCCAAAGAAGCATTTGACATCTTTCCTTTTGGATGGGGAACCATTCCAACACTGCTTACATAAGAGGTCAAATTGCTGTCTTCCATGTTAGTTGTGCACTGTGCTCAGCGGAGCCTTTGTGGTTTATTGGCCTTTGACTTGGACATAAAGCTGAGTCTTGATTCAAGAAAAATCAATATTCACACTTGTTTTCATTTACACGGACATTGGCTTGGTCTCCTAAACAAAGAGAATGATGGGGAATTTATGTAGGTGTTCAGATAGGTATCATTCTCTTTCCGCAACCTGGCATTGTATTTTCACTTGGTCTGTTACCTCCGGCTTTGTTTTAACGGCTCAAATTATCAGGAAGAATATCAAACCTCCAGCTCCAGCCACAGTCCCACTGTGAAGTCGGTGAAGGTATGTGCATCTGCCCCTCAGGTCCATACGGCTCTTCTAATGTGCCTCTGATCGAGCAGGTAGGAAAGACCTCCTGAGTATGTGAACAGTGCTGCTTCCTCTATGGCTTCAGAGCTGCTGCTAATATCTTCAGGAAGGAGAGAGGTAGTGTACCAATTTTTAGATGTTTTTTAAAGTTGCAAGTGCTTGGCTATCTTAAACATCTGGGTTCCTACAACTTTGAATGAGATTAAATGTATGAGTGAAGAGATGATGGTGCAGACCAACTTCTGATTCCGGTGATCCAAGAATCTGTACTACTAGTTTTACCTTCTGAATAAGGCATGGATGTGATGGTATGCACAGTAATACTGATGTGCTATGGTTTTTGAATGATAGCAGTCTTCCTTTGTCCCATTCCTAAACCGTGGACATTATTTGCCTTAACCTTGTTCACTAGGGACATTATTCTATATTCCTACATGAAGTGAAAAGCACTCTTTTCCCATACCTTCCCACAACAGCATTAAAACAAGGCCTAAGTACTACAACCAATGTTCAAAGATGCTCTACCTTTTAAGTTGACGATACAAAATTCATACCTTGTTCTAATTTGATCTCAAGAAGAAAGGGTGTTCTCCAAATACTCCTTCAGCTCTTCCTCACAGCTCACCGTTTTCCTTTTTTTCTAAAATCGTATCCAGATCACTTTCATCATCTAAGGCCACATAAAAAAGCTAGTAAAAATGGTTTCATGGATACTAAAATCTCCCCAACTATTTAAGATTCAAGGAAGTTAATTATGCACATATATTCTACACCCAGAAGAGAAAGCTACTTCAGCAAAACTCATCGCCTATGAAAATCTTCCTAGATAATGAACACCTCTGACACTGCCACCCCAAGTTGCTTGTTGAAACAATGAGAACCTCACATCCAATCAGACTCTAGACCTGCACAAGACCTCGTAATAGCAGCTTGCAGCCACTATCTACAGAAAGCAGCAGTGATCTCTATCACTGTTGCCATACCAAGAATAAGACAGGACTGTCCATTCAGCATGAATCAAGCAGTTAGCAAAAATGCACCTGACAGAATGAAACTGAAGAGTAGAAATTCCCATCTAAAAGTCAAAGATTACATTTTTAATTTTATAGCAGGTATTTTGAATTTCAGAGGGCTCTTTGCATTAAGAAGTCCTGTCTTTATAGCACACCCTTGTTTTTATGTTTCTACCTGTATGATGGCCATTTAGCCGTCTCCTTAAAATCACTCCAAAGAAAAACATTAAAGTGAACAAGTTCTTTCTAAACTGCTGGAAGGTGAAATGAATGAGTAAGAGGATATGTAACACGGTTAAAGGCTGCCTGGAATTTTACGACTCGTATCCAACATGGCGTCTTCTATCTGGAGATTAAAAAAAATCAGTCTCCAAGTAAACTGGTAAGAATGTGGATTATCAAAACTTCTGTTTATTCTGGCACCACAAAGCACCAAATCACATTCTATAATTTTTTCCTTTAGAAACAACTGCTCGACGTTTTTATGTATAGAAAAGATTGGAAGACATTTGGGAGATCATTTCCAGCTATTCCTAAAGTCTGATCTTAAGCAGGCTGGGCCATATGTCATTCATCGCTATCATATGTATTTCAGATAGAAATGATCATAAAAATACAATCTATTTATATTACAAATAATAAACACAAGAATTATGAACAGTTCCACATGAAAATCTTCCACACCGAACTGTTTCTTTGGAGTGTTTTGTCACACTATGGACCTCTATCTAAGGTGACATCAGTAGCCAACCACGCAGAAGGCATTGCAGGTGGGAGCACAGGAAGAACAGAATAATCCCAAGGAGTGATGAAAATATATGTCATCAAATAAAAGAAACGCACATCCACGTGCTCCACTTCTTCTTCAAACATACATTTTAGTTTCTCAGTCATCTGAAGCATGTTGGAGTGCACAACTTCAGCATCTTCTGCTGTGCAAATGTTCATATCCAACAGCGTCATCTGAAGGAAAAGAAGAACAAATTATTGACATGCAAAGAAGAAATACTGTGTGGCTTTCAGAGAGCCTGGCTAAACGTAGTGTTTCTTTTTTTTTGATGAACAGAGATAGATTCAGCCTCCTACATGCCATATTAGATTAGTAAACAATACCATCTGGTTGGACACAAAGGGAGAAATTGAGGCAGAGGTGGAATTTCTTTCCCAAGATAAGACAGATTTAGCACAAGGGCTGAGGCCCCTTGCATCTTCCACATTAACGTAGGACAACACTCCCTTCATTACCGGCATTTGTTACAACTTTTCCACATTTCAAGTACAAATATCAACTACTACCATGAAATCAAACGGATGGCTTACTTTTTGAACAGAGTAAGGTGGAGTTTAAAAAGGAATTCCACTTGTTATCTCAATGTTTGGTGCATCCTCAGACGCATTTTACTCGAATGACACATTGGACCACGGCTATCACAGCCAAAAGCTGTGGCACTCAACTTGCACATTTGCCCTTTCTCCTGACTTTTGCCCGCCACCAGCTCATACTGGATGCTCATTTTCTCCACGCACTCCACATTAGGGCTGTCTGAATGCTATGGAACAGACCACAGTCAAAATTCCCATCTTTCATAGTGCAGTGTGACATGTAAACATGACAGAGTCCATGTGCTGAATCTCAGCACACGGAACAGATCCCAGCAGTGCCTACAAACATTTGCCTACAGACAGCAGACACTACCAGCCGAAGAAATCAGGACATTTTCATACACAGCTCTTTATCATCATGCTTCAAAGTAGCAAGGTACTTACAATCGCTACCAACTTCTTTGCTACCATACAGGCTACAAACATCCCAACAGGATGTGCTCTGGAGCAAGAGAAGGCAGACACAGAGAGGGAAGGCATGCTACAAGGACACAGAGAAAGGAAGTATCTCCAATACTTCCCCTCTTCTTCTCATACTTCCCCTCTTCTTCTGCAAGAGTTAAAAAGGAGTATTTTTGTATGATTGAGAAGGGATCCATGTCAAAATTAACTTTTGATTTTCCCCAGATTCATTCTAACCAAGCCAGTTCCTTCTAGATCTCACCATGCACAGGTGTTTCTACTGGCCAAAGGAAAGCCATGCCACAGGCAGCTTCTTTGGCTCTTACTGCCACCTCCAAGCAACTGAGAAGGTATGTGGGAACACAGGGAACAAAGAATAGAGCAAACATGCACTCTCAAAGCAACTGTCTGCCTCATCGTTGCCCGGTAGAAAAGAAAATATTGCTTGAATTCCAGACTGATCTCAGGATTTCCCGACCGACCTAGACTTTTGTTTCAATTCTCCAGAGTTCAGCACCATTCGTTTCTATCAGATTTGGCATGTGTTGGAGGCAAGAAGGTGCTATCAAAGTAGGAAACAAGAGTCAGGTATCCTAAAATACAAACCAGTCAGTACTTCAAATATAAAATTATGAATCTGAATATCCATACTACTGGGCTTTCTTTTATTTACAGCCATCTTGGCAATGAAAATAAACCTGAGATTGTTGTTGTTCAAGGCCAACTGTTTACTGCCCGATAACAAACTAACTGTCATCTACCTTGTTCCTACATCCACCGTAAAAAACCTCCCTGTAAAGATCGTAATGCATTGCACCCACACCAATGCTTCTTGTGTTCAGGATGGATATTCAAACTTAGAAACATTAGATTTCTATCCAGACTCCTCTCTTAATTTATTAATCAAATAAAATCCCACGCCATGGAGAAAAAATGCCTTGACAAAAGCACCAACTTCTAGCTCTCCACCCATCTTTGCCCATTTCTACTATGTTTCAAGATTTACGCCTTCTGTCCTCCATTTTTAGAGTTTGATCGCCACCTATTAAGTGTAGCTGGGGCACTGAAAATCAAGAATGCATTTTCTCCATTCAAAAGAGCTGTACAGAAATAGATGTAGACCCTGCCTTACTGCTGCATTTAGCAATCACACATTGACAGGAAGCAAAGTGCATTTTGTAGCCAAGTCCTTCATTAACTCCAGCAACAATTGTTTTCCTTTATGCTATACCCTCTTTTGCCATACCCGATAAATTGCAAAGCCTTCAGTCTCTGTTCACTGAGTACCATCTGCTCCTTTACCAAATTTTCCATATTCACAGTTGGGGGATTCTGTATTTCTTCACTTGCCATAAATTCTCTGCAGGACGGAAAGTAGATATGTAGAATGGAATCACATGATATATGCGATGTCATACGTGATATCACGTAGAAAGAAAAAATGATCAAGTATTACTTTGATAGAAACCAAAAGTGAACACTAGCCACTTTGTGTTGCTCATTGTCCAAAAGAAGACTGCCACATTTCTGACCTGAAACTCTGAACTACACACTTCTTTTGCATGAGCCTCCAGCCTTTGACTCTCCCTTGCCATTTCAGTTGATGCCATTTTTCTTTCTCAAGCTCTGATTTCATTCGATTCAAGAGTAGCTTGGCAGTTGCCCTCTCATTATCCAGCAGTGCTCTCTTTATATTCTGTGTATTAAAAAATAAAACCAGAAGTAGAAGCAGCATACGACATGCAAAAACAAACAAAAAATTGTCTCTTCTACAGAAAATGAGGGGAGAAAAGAACACAAATGTTAAGCAATACCCTGCCAAGTAGAAATTTCTTCTATATTTCAGTTATTGATAGGCAGAAAAAATGAATTTAATATGGGGAAAGGAAGACATTCTAGGAATATTCAGACTGCTATCTTGCCCCAGGTGAAACATTTACCATGGCCTTAGTGTTAATGAGCCTGTGAACATCAGCTGCCAAGAGGAAGGACATTTCCTCCAGTTTCACAGAATACTTGGTCAGTACATCTGCTATCTGTGCAATCAAAGAATACAGAAAAGCAACAACAATGAAAAGTAGAACTCAAATATCAATTTCCCAAGTTAAAATCTACATGAACAAGACAATTTTTCCATTCAAGTGAATTCGATTTAATTAATTCATTAACTACATAAGTATCATTCTCATGTTCAAGGACAGAATTCAAAGAATCAACGTTGCTTCTTCTGAGACATTGAAGCCTGAGTAGATCCCAACTTCAAATCTATTAGGACGGCATGAAAGCAATACCTGCTACATTTAGTACATGTAAATACAAAGACATCTAGAACAGCTCTAAAAGAAGAACAAACCCATGAACTTTGAAGAAGACGCTAGCAAGAAATGTGGAAATAGGCTTTATCTGCCCAGTGCTTTTCCCAAAAGCTCGGGCACTCCTTGCCTTGGCATCAGTGAGAGTCTCTGTCTCATTATTCAGCAGCTGGCTTGGGGTCAAAAAGGATGCATGCAATCACTTCATTCCTGTTCATGACATAAACTTACTGCATCATCATGGAAGCCATTTACTTGGAAATATAGCCTAAAAAAATTGGTGTCAGACTGGGTACATATCTAGATTGCTATGAGCAAAACCAATTTCTTTTTAACAGGAAAGCCATACAATATGCCTGCCATGGCAAATATTAGTCTACTAGCCCTGCACTTCAACGGGCAGTGAGCAGTTCGTTACACCAAATTTACGTTTGGCAAGGAGACAGTCTATTTATTACAAGCCCCTAGTTCTAGAACCAAGAATTCAGGAGTTGCTCATTCCCAATGAAAATCTGTCCATTTCATACCTTTGGGGTTTTATGCTTCTGTTCTTTACCTGTCTTGAGTGTGGCTTTCTTGTGAAGTCACTGATGGGTGTTTTTCCAACACATTTCTGCTGATAACACGGTAATTGCATGGCATCAGCAGACATCTCTGAATGTGTCTTTAAAGTATGCTTTTTACTCTTCTTAGAGGACCTTGTCCGTCTTCTTTCCTTCACCCAAAAGGTGGGCTAAGTGAGCCTTCAAAGAACTATCATCTCAACAATTAGAATTCTTTCAAACCTACTGAATGGAGAACAGCGACAAAAAAAAATTTAAAAAAACTAGCACGTCAAAGACAGCAGAAGAGAAAGGTAAAATAATGAATCCTACATGTCACATGCATAACTCTCTTCATTCAAGGCTATTTTCACAATGAGAAAAAAAAATCATCTTTTCGTCAGAGAGGAAAAGTGGAGTAACTGGATTGTGTTGCCTTGCTTACAGTTACCAGAAAAGTCAACAGCAGAGTTGAAAACTCCTGAAGCTGGCTAACTACACCTCTAAATGTTTTACTACTGTGTTATGATTCTGTCTTCAGTTAATAGAACCTGATATACAACAAGCAGATGGGAGCACATGGAGATGCATTGGAGAGCCTACGCTGGAGGTAACACATTCATTTTTTACTCTAACAAATCCAAAATAGAAATGTTGAAAATGACCTGGGGCCATTTCAACAGCCAGCAAACTGACTAACACAACCAACCTTTGGCTTTTATTCAATCCTTTGCTTGTTTTACCTGGGCCTTGAAGATCTGTCTGCAGCCTTCCTCTCTGCAAATATATCACACTCGTCCTATTGAGAACCCATGGCTCATCACAGCTGCTTGGCCAGGCCTGCTTCCAGAAGAACTGGCAACTACAAGCTGGGAGCCAAGAGATACAAGACTTCACTTGGAAAAGGGCCTTCCATGAATTCCAGAATCCCAGAATCCTCTGGACTCGACGCGACCGAGAGATAGATTATCTTCTTCCCACATCCTGACATGGGCAAGGACGCTTTTCCATTAGTCCAGGTTGCTCCATGTGGGCTCCAGCCTGGCCCTGGACACTTCCTGCCATGGGGCTCCCACACAGCCTCTTTGAGCAACATGTGCCAGGCCTCAGCACCCACACAAGGAAGAATTCCTTTCCCATATCCCATCTACCCCAGCCCTCTGGCAGTTTGAAGCTATTCCCCCTTGTCCTGCGAGTCCAGACCCTTTTCCAAAGTCCCTCCCCAGCTATCTTGGAGCCCCAGCAGGCACTGCAAAGGGCTCGAATGTCTCCCTGGAGCCTTCTGTTCTCCACATTGGACACCCACAGCTCTCCCAGTCTGTCCTAGAGCAGAGGAGCTCCAGCTTTCAAAGCAGCTTAGCAGCCTCCTACCCCTGAAATTCGACGTCACCGCAGGCCTTCCAGGACCTACGGATATCACTTCCGGTGTCGCTCGGTGTCACTCCCGGCTCTCTCCCTGGCGCCCATGGAGCCCTCCGGCGATGCGGCTCAGACGCCATTCCTGCCGCTGTCCGACCAACCGGGGGGGAGGGGGGACAGCCCAGACTCATCCACAATCCACAGTGTCCTCTGCGGCTGCTGCAGGCTCATGGCGGCCTGCAGACCCGGAAGCATACATCTGGAACAGAGGATCATAGCCCCACATTTTTGTTCGTCTCTGCACAACGCAGTCCAGAATTGCCATGCCCAGACTTTTCAGTTCAGCACGAGAATAAGAATACACCTGCGCCATGGGGGAGGAAACCTCTAAAGACTCCCTCATACGTGGTCTCTCCACTTAATTCCTAGGCACTTGCCAGTAATGAGGCTACACTAACACCTTTTTTACCTTGTGGGTAAGAAATGCCATTGTTCAGGTGTGCAGCTAAAGGCGCAGCACAGGCAGACCAGCCCAAAAGCTGGGGCAGTGCCCTTCCTCACACCATCACTGTGGTGTTCTCCATGCAGCTAGAGCAAAGCGAGAAGGACGCGAGGAAGAAGGCGTTCTTAAAGTAGCACTCTGTCAGCAGCCCTGAAAGGGGGCATAACACACGGAGTCTCGCTGCTCTCCATTCTACATACTCACAGCTCCCGTTGCCGACTTGCAAAAGTTGCTACCAGAGCAGAGGGGGCCAGATTGGAGATGCAGTGCCTAGGCTCACCTTCTACTTATTGCACGTAAGCCACGTCCAGCTCCTCGCTGCACTCTGTATTTCCCTTCTCCGCGGCATTTACCGTGGTGCTCTCTGCAACTCGGCTTCTAGAAGTGACCACCAATGATTCCACAGAGGGCTGCAAGGGAACCAAGGAGCAGCACAAGCAGCAGTGCTTCAGCTTGCTCCTTCCAACTGCTAAGGGCACTTGGGAAGGCAAGCGAGAGGCAGCCACCTTCCTCTCCTAGTAGCCTGTAACGTGGTGTGTGAGGTTTCTGGGGACCTCCGGGTGCCTCTTGTGCACCCACACTCTCAGACTACTTCTTCTTTTATGTAAAAAGCAAAGCGGCTAATAGTAGATGTAAAGTTATTTATTGCAGAACCACATCAGTCTCAAATGCAGAGTCAAAACTAACAAAGTCCATTCCAGGTTCTAGCTCAATCCCAAACAGAAGCAGAAGCTCCCCGTGGTCCCAGCAGGGCAGGAGGAGCCGGGCAGCTCCTATCTTCTTGGGTCTTGATTTCAGCGGCGAAAACCAAAGCAGAGCAAAAGCTGTGGCATAAAAGCAATGGCTAAAAGAATGTCTCTTTCCAAGCCTCTTCTTTTATAGAAACTTACGAGCAAACTAAGACGTAGAATCGGACCAGACTTGGACCACTACTTCTTAACCTATTAGAATTCTAATTTCTTAACATGCTAAGCTACGTATAAATTACGTTCATGGCCTATCTTGTTCTAACTGAAAAATGTAAGCAATATTCTTAACTCTAACTCTATTATGTCTAAAGCTAAGTTCTTGGAACCTCTAAGAAAACACTAGCATGTTATTCAACCTTCACTAGAACATGTACTACTTCTTAGGCATCTAAGACCTTTTGCTCACTAAAAGCAGTTAAAACTTATTCTATTTACTTACTTATTTTCTTTCTCTTATTTTATAGCTTAAGTCTACACCTCTGCCTTATAAGAGGCCTAATATACTTCAATCCATCCAAAGGATTCAACTCAATCCCTGCATTCTGATGTCTCCCTGAAGGATTCAGAGAAACGCCTGCCTTACTGACTCCAACATCTCCCCGTCCTCTTTGGACCATAAAGATCCCCTCAACAGATCTTTCAATTATCCGTCGAATACATCGGAAAAAACGGGGCACCATATTTAGTACCACTATTATAATAACTAAAACATATAAACCCACTTTTAAAAGCTTCTTTGCCCATGATTTCAGGTCTAATCCATTAAACAAATCATCTAACCAAGTTCCATCATCAATTTTGATCTTTGCCACACCTTCCCTAAGCCGTTGTATTCTTTTATGAATGGATTCTGAATGATCAGATAAATTCATGCAATACATTCCGTCAAAATCTTCACATCCATGGCCATGTGCTAACAAAAGGAAATGAATTGCAGCTCTATTTTACAAAGTTGCATGTCTATTACTGCTGACATCCGTTAACATATCACTCATTGCAAGGGAAGTAGCATTGGTCTCTTTACTCAACCAGCACCCCAATCGATCTAATTGCTTCAATGCCACTGCCGAACTAAGTTGTGGCAAAAGAAGAGACGATGGAAGTCTCTTCCCAAGACCCCAAGGTGTAAAATCATCCTTGCAGTCGGGTTTGTAAAGATGGGTAAATCTCCTCACTCTATACTTCATAGACTTCTTCATTTTGGGTGCTAGCAAAGTAAGTTTTCCAATACTACATGGTCCACCTTTGATGTGTGCCGGGATGGCAGGCCAAACTCTGTCCCCACAAATAAAAAACATCCCTCGTGGCAACTGATAAGTAACATTATTAAACGTCGATTGGACCAAAAAAGTCTGATTACACCAAAAAGTTTGATTTTTATAAATAACATGATGGGGAGAAACATCTTTAACTAAAGCTCGATTTTCTTCTGTGTAGTTAAACACAGCACAAAAGTTCATTTTCACAGAACCAAAAATGTCCAATTCTTGTGGTTCTGAAATTGTTTCAGGAAGATGGGGAACCCACCACTCCCACGTACTAACAGGGGTTTGAAGGTCCCATTTTGGCGTTCCTGCCAAAGGTCCTCGTATAGCTCTATCAACTTCTATTGGAATTGGCCAAACATCCACAGTCACACCAACTAAACAAGTTGAAAATGGCTTCTCCGGGGTTGTGTTGGAGAGACATATAGTATCCAGACCGGTCACATTAACTAATGTCACCCAAACATTCGTCTTAGTCTGGCTAATTGGCAAATCTGTACTACTAATAGTAAACAAAGCAAAGCAATAAAAGCACAGCATAAAATGAAAACCCATATTTCCCTAAACTAATACAAAACAAAATTCTACAATACTACTGATTCCCCCTCTTTAAAAAAAAAAAAAAAGAACAGAGCACACAGTCTTCTTTAGATAAAGCATGAGATATCAGGTGTACGTAAAGATCTTTAACAGTTCACGTTTGTGTGCCCGCTTCTTCACTGGAGGAGTGGGTAGTGCTTTCTTGCTCTTGGAAAGGTTTCACGTTCTTAGCTGGAATCCACTTGGGTACTGAATCTGTGGAAATACAAGCAAAACCCTTGCCCCAAGTTATTAAAGGAAATGGGCCTTCAATTTTCCCAGTTTCTTAATTTTTGATCAAAACTGGAGGATTTTCTTTCCATTTTGCCCGTGTATTGTTATAGAAATGCCTAAAAATCGGTGGGTCAGGCTCTGTAGGAGAGCTATTAAAAAATTATAAACATAGAAAGCTTTACTCAATCTCATTTGCGGTGTGGCTTGTGCCAATCCTCCTTTCTGCTGATCTAAGATACGTTTTAAAGAGCGATGCATTCTTTCAACAATTGCTTGACCCGTGGAAGAATGAGCGATACCTAAAACATGTCGAACAGCCCAATCCATCAAAAAATCAGACAATCTTTTGGCCTTATATGCTGGGCCATTGTCAGTTTTTATCTCCTGAGGCACACCCAATGAAGCAAAAGCTTGCAAAAAATGTTGACACACCTGGTTAGCTGTCTCCCCTGTATGAAGGGAGGCATAAACTGCACCTGAAAAAGTGTCCACTGACACATGGATGTTTTTAAACTTCCCAAATGATGGGTACTTAGTAACATCTGTTTGCCACAATTCAAGGCTGTGTAACCCTCGTGGATTGACTGCTCCTGTGGAGACAGGAGGTTGCACCAATTGACAGTCAGGACAGGCACTTATAATTGCCTTTGCCTGATCTTTAGAAAGGTGAAAGGTCCACACAAGTGCTTGAGCATTTTGGTGAAAGAAGGCATGACTCAATTTTGCTTGCTCAAAAATGTTGGGCAAAGTATTAACAGCAGCCACTGTCAGCTCATCAGCCCTAGCATTCCCTTCTGCCAGAAATCCTGGAAGTGAAGAATGAGCCCTAATATTGGAAACAAAATATGGATTAGTTCTATTTTGCAAGATAGTATAAAGACATGCAAGGTATCGATATAAATCATCATTATTGACATCTTTTAGAATTGATCCCTCTATTCTTTTTACTATATTTGCTACATATGCAGAATCTGTGATCAAATTAAAAGGCTCTGGAAAAAGTTGAAACCTTCTAACTACAGCTGCTAACTCCACAACTTGATGTGAACCTTCCACTGACTGAATATCTGACTCCCATTCTCTAGTTTTTTCGTTTTGCCACGTAATAACTGACTTATGGGTTGTGATAGGTTGACTTAGGAAGAAGAAACTCAGAAGAGATTCTTCCTAAGGGAATTTCCTCTGTGAGGGTTGGGATACCTGCAACAGCCAATTAGAGAAAGTTAGTTCGCTCCGTGCACACACATTTTGAAGGAGGTAATCCGGAACTTAGCCTCCTTGTCTTTCCGGCGGCTGAGCAGGTAACATGAACCCGAGCTTGTGACTTGGGAAATGTAGAGAACAAATACCCGAAAAATTTAACAACACAATCTGCAAATCCTCTGACTTTTGCAATGCCCAATCAAAATACTCTCTCCTCAAAGGCAAGTAGATTATGGTAAAATCCCGACCTGCAATGGCCATTAACCTTTCCCTGGCTCTAATTACAATCTGAGCCAACATTTCCATCGTGGTAAAAATTGTCTTGGGAGACCTAGAAGATAAAAAACCCCATTCTATTATCAACAAAGGGTCCCCTTTCAGAACGTCCCACTGAAATATCAGTCCATATAACTGTTTGTTTCCCCCCAAAATTGCAAGAAAATAAGGCAATGAATGCACACATCGATGAGCTTGTCTAGATTGAAGGGCTTCAGTGACCTTTTCAAGGGCTTTCTGAGCTTCAGGTGTCAAAGATCTCGGAGAAGTGATGTCACAATTCCCTCTAAGCAAGTCAAAAACCGGAGCAAGTTCATCATTGGTAATCCCTAAAGTAACTCTGATCCAGTTGATTTCCCCCAAAAGTTGCTGCAGATCTTGTAAGTTGTTGACCTTAGTTTGGAGCTGAATTTTCTGAGGCTTGATGGAATGCTCTGTCATTCTCCACCCTAAATACTTCCATGGTGAAACTTCTTGTATTTTTTCAGTGGAGATTTCAAGTCCTGCTTCCTGAACTGCTGCAACAACGTCATCACAAACCTCTTTTACTTCCTTTTGAGTTGAAGCTGAAATAAGTAAATCGTCCATGTAATGTAAAATCATTGCTCGAGGATGCTTTTGCCGCACAGGGGCCAAAGCCTGAGCCACAAACCATTGACATATAGTAGGAGAGTTCTTCATTCCCTGTGGCAGAACCACCCAGTGGTATCTTTGCAGGGGTTCTTGTCTGTTGATACTTGCAATAGATAAGCAAACTGTGGAGCGTCATCTGGATGGAGTGGGATATTGAAAAAACAGTCTTTTAAGTCAATAATAACAAGAGGCCAGTCTCTCGGGATCATTGAGAGCGAAGGGAGACCCGGTTGTAGTGGTCCCATGTCTTCTATTACTTCACTGATCTTCCTGAGGTCTTGAAGCAGCCTCCAGGCACCAGATGCTTTCTTGCGAATGACAAACACTGGTGAATTCCACGGACTGTTCGTCACTCTAATGTGGCCTTTTCGTAGTTGTTCTCTAATCAGTTCTTTAAGAGCACTCAATTTCTCTTCCTCCAAAGGTCATTGACTCACCCATACAGGATTATTAGTTTTCCAGGATAATTTTGGAGTGATAAATGCTGTCATGGCTTTTCACAAAAATCCACTTCCAGCCTTGCTCCCCACTGAGACAGCAGGTCCCTTCCCCAGGCTGTGATGGGTCTTTGCACCACAAAGGGACAGATGGCTGCTGTCTTCCCCGCTGGTCCTCTGACTGTGATCACGTATTCATTTCGTTGACAAACAGTGGCCCCTCCGATACCTGTAATAGGATCTAAAGGAGTAATTAAAGTCCAGTCCTTTGGCCAAAGCAAATAAGAAATCACTGTAACATCAGCACCAGTGTCCAGGAGACCTGTAATTTCAATAGTTTTGTTATTATGAGTTAGGCTGCAAGTCAGTTTTGGTCGGTTGTGGCCTATATGTTCCACCCAAAAAACATGAGAAGCTATATTCATGTTCCCAGTTGACATCTGTTGACCTTCAACAAGCTGCTCCTCTAGATTAGGTGGCAAAGCAACAGCTGTAGCTATTGGAGTTCCTGCTGGAATGGCAAGTGGAAGGCACCAGGCTTGAACTAAAACTGTCAATTCTTCATTACAATTTGCTGAAACAATAGTCGGAAAAACCACAAGTCCCAAAATACGATTCCTTTCTTTACCTAGAATTAGAAAATCTTGTCTCCTTTGTGAAGTTCCTGTCACTCCTGTAGAAACAACTGCATGACAATTCTGTAAAAAGCAGGTTAATTTGGAAGTTGCCAGCTCGCATTGTGCCCCTGGGGGTAAAAGGGTGGGATCTTTGGGTAACTGACTGGCCACCCAGGGTATGATGGGGCCGGATAATTCATGTATCCTGCCCCAGGGAAGCCTCCTGGCTGCTGGAAAGCCACTATTTGTTTCGGCACGCGGTGGGGCCCCCTCACTCTCCCGTTTCCCGTCAACAGATTCCCTTCAATATCATATTTAGAACGGCATTGGCTAGCTTGATGCTTCCCCTTTCTGCATCTTGGGCAACGACCAGTTGACTTTTTGCTCTCTGCTGGCTCTGGGCAATTCTTTATCAAATGTCCTGATTTTCCACATCTATAACATGATCCTTGTCCTAGGGTGATGTTATGGTGTTTCTATCTCCAATCGTGTGTCCTGATTATGTTTGGTATTATGTCCTGTGCTTCCAGGACTGAGTCTGAGAGTGAAGCTTTGTTTTGTCTTGTTATCAGCCGGCTCACCTCCCCCATGGTCTATGTTTAGGAGAGGTTTTAGCTCGGCCTGCTTGCTTGCTTGCTTGCTTGCTTGCTTGCTTGCCTGCTTGCTTGCCTGCTTGCTCGCTTCTGCCTTTTTCTTTCCTTCGCTTTGCCCTTGCTTTCTGCTTATTAGTTAGTTCAGCTAGGCAGTCCAACTTTTTCCCTGGACTGTTTTCTCTTCCACCCCGTCCCCTCCCTCTCCTGGATACCATCTGAACGGACGGGGACCTGGGAACCCCAAGAAACACCGGGAGGCTACACTTTGTCACCTGCAGCAGTCATCCCCAGCGCCAGAGACTGATAACTGAGCGACCACTCGCCAGAGAGACTGAGTTTGTCATCCCTTCAGAACGGTGAAAGAGTTTTTTTTTGTCAGCTGGTGTTGTCTTTTTTCCCTGTGCTGGGGAGTGTCTTGCTTGTTAAATAAACAGGTTTTTTCTCCCACTCTTCTCCAAGGAAATTCTTCCCGAACCCGGTGGGGTGGGGGGGGAGGAGTCGTGGGGTTTGCTGTCTGGGGGGTCCTTCTGGAGGTTTTCCCCCAAATTTGCCCAAACCCAGGACATCCTTTAGAAGCACCATCTTTCTGAAACTTATTATTTTGCAAAAGTGCTGAACTAAGATTATCAAGAGCCTTTGCAAGGTAATCATTATTCTCTTTAAGTTTTGCCCCAATCTTCTCTCCCATAGTATCTGCTTGAAGAGTAGCTATATGTTGGGGAGTGCCAATCTTACTGCAAGCCTCTAGCATCCGTGAGAGATCGGGGTTAGAATCTGGCAGGCTTTGAATAACTTTTTTTACACTCACTATTAGCATTCATGAAAGCAAGAGTTTGAAGCATCAGTGTACGGATTCTATCATCTTCACATTGCCTGTCCAGGGCCTGTGATAGGCGGTCAACAAATGTTGCATAGGGTTCTGTTGGCCTTGTTTAATTTGCACAAAATCTCCCTCTGGGGTCCCCCCTGGCTGAGTCAGAAGCAAGGCTTTGCAGGCAGCCCTCTTAATATCACTGAGCACTGCTCTAGGCAAATCTACTGCCTGGTCTTCAGTTCTATCATGTGGGGCTTCTCCTGCTAAATCTGCCAGTGTAAACTGAGCATTGGGACCCCCAGCATATCCTTCAATTAATTGATTTAAAAACCTTTTCCACCTTCCTTCCCACAAAATTAATTGTGATTCTGTCAACAATGCTCCAGCAATACAACGGCAATCATGCGGTGTCAAATCCACACTGTTAAACATTCCTCTCAATAATTGCCTAAAATATGGTGAGCCCAATCCATCCTCCTTCAATACCTTCCTCAGCTCCTTAACGTCTTGATGATCTATTGGTTCCCATCTAGGGTTCGCTCCTCCTCTGCCGTATCTAACAGGCAGAGCTAATAACGGTTCAGTAGCTTAATGAAAATCTTTCTCTTTAATTGCTTGGTGCCTCATTGCTGTCCAATTTACAGAAACATGCTGTGGAGTCTTTGACTGGGAATCCTCAGGCTTAAAAACAGACGAACTTCTTTCCCCGTTTGAGTTTTCTGGCTTTGATGTTGGAACCTCTGATCTCCCTGGAACGGGACAATCAACTCCTCTCTTTTTCTCAACAGCCCACTGATCTTCCCTCTCACCCTCAATCACGCCGTCCTGCCCCTCCTCCCTCCAATTCCCCCTCTTCTTTGCCAACTCTGCTTCATCTATGGACACAGAAGGAGGGTTGTCCCATGCAGGCACAGAAACCGCAGCCCCGCGGCTACGCGGGGGGGGGAGGGGGGATCCCGATCTCCCGATCACATTGCCGGTCGGGCTGGGGGCGGGGACCGGCAATTCCGCCTCCGAGGGTGGGCGAGAAACCCGACGGGGGGCGGGAATTGGCGACTCCGCCTCCGAAGCTGGGCGAGAAATCCGGCGGGGGGCGGGAACTGGCGGCTCCGCCTCCTTAGGTGCACAATGAACACAGCAACGTGGGGCGGGTTGGGGACGCGCAGGCGCAGAAGACGTTATGGCTGCCCGACGCAAAGGACTGACGTCATGCGGCAGCCCTTGTTCGAAAACTTCTGCGCGGTCCCGATAAGTATGCAGAGATGGAAAACCCACCGAATGCGCTCCCGAATCCAAACTCGCGGCATAAGGTATGAAAGCCGACTGAGTCATTTGTGGAAAAGGCGCGTAAAATGCAGCAAAGCCCGCATCGTCCCGGTGCAAGGTAGAAAAAACGGCGGGGCAGCTACCGTTAAAGGAAGCGGCCGGCACGGCAGGTACCTAGCACCGGAAGTCATGCCGTAAAAATCGCGCCGTGCTTCCAGCGCAGCCAAAGCTGGCGCTGCCGCTCGACTCAACCGCGGAGGGGAGGGAAACTGACAATCACCCGAATCCCCGACACCGGAACCCGGTACAGGATCCGCAGCTCTTTCGCCCTCGAAACTCCGTTCGGGGGCCGGTGGGACAGAACCAGGTCCCGCGCTAGTAAAACAGGGCTCACGGTGTAACAATCACGACGGCGAGACCCCGAGATCACGGTCAGGGCCATCCTCCCTAGCTGCAGGAGACCGCGGTGGGGTGGCTGCCCGAGATCGCGGTGGGGGGGCCTCGGTACCAGAATTTCCCTCAAAGGCTCGCAAGGGCATCACAGAAGGGAGAGAGGAAACCTCTGTATCGACAAGATTATGCATTAACAGAGAATCACTAACATACTTCCAAGTTGGTAACAGCAACGGGGCTGTCTTATCACCTCGAGTAACATCTTCAAAAAGCTTAACTCCTATCTGATCCCAATAAGAAGCACTTAAGGCAGAATCAAGATCTATATCAGGAAACACACTATGAGCATATACTAAAAGCTCTTTCAACTTTTTTTCAGAAACGTTAAAACCATGCTTTCTTAACAAGAATTTTAAGTAATCAAAGACATATTTCTGCTCTTTTGGCATATTATTTCGCATTTCACTAATTCTAAATGGCACTACTCTTCACCCCAAAGCTCACCTCAATATAAGACAGGCGATGAGAAGGTCCAGACACAGTCCCCTTCGTCCAGCTTTTAGGGGTGCTTGCTCCTCTCAGCAACCGGTGGGGTGTCCAGCCTTCTTCTTGCCACACTCAAATGAGGGTTCCAGGGAGGCCCGACAGTAGATATAAAGCCTTGCAAAGCGAAGCAAAAGCATGGCACCAAACACGGGGCACCAAATGTGAGGTTGCAGGGGACCTCCGGGTGCCTCTTGTGCACCCACACTGTCAGGCTCCTTCTTCTTTTATGTAAAAAGCAAATCGGCTAATAGTAGCTGTAAAGTTATTTACTGTAGAAGCACATCAGTCTCAAATGCAGAGTCAAAGCTAACAAAGTCCATTCCAGTTTCTAGCTGAAAGTCCCAAACAGAAGCAGAAGGTCCCTGTGGTCCCAGCAGGGCCGGAGGAGCCGGGCAGCTCCTATCTTCTTCTCGGGTCTTGATTTCAGCGGCGAAAACAAAAGCAGAGCAAAAGCTGTGCCATAAAAGCAATGGCTAAAAGCAATGTCTCTTTCCAAGCCTCTTCTTTTATAGAAACTTACGAGCATACTAAGAAATAGAATCGGACCAGACTCGGACCAGTACTTCTTAACCTATTAGAATTCTAATTTCTTAACATGCTAAGCTACGTATAAATTACGTTCATGGCCTATCTTGTTCTAACTGAAAAATGTAAGCAATATTCTTAACTCTAACTCTATTATGTCTAAAGCTAAGTTCTTGGAGCCTCTAAGAAAACACTAGCATGTTTTTCAACCTTCCCTAGAACATGTACTACTTCTTAGGCATCTAAGACCTTTTGCTCACTAAAAGGAGTTAAAACTCATTCCGTTTACTTACTTATTTTCTTTCTCTTATGTTATAGCTTAAGTCTACACCTCTGCCTTATAAGTAAGAGGCCTAATATACTTCAATCCATCCAAAGGTTTCAACTCAATCCCTGCATTCTGATCTCTCCCTGAAGGATTCAGAGAAACTCCTGACTTACTGACTCCAACAGTGGCGCACACAAGCAGGGTACTCGTGCGGCTTCGATCACCGCCCTCACCCATGTCTGGTGCTGCTTTCACTCCCCGGCAGCCAGAAGCCGCTGAAGCGGCGCCACACAGCCAGCAGTGTGCCGGCAGCCAAACGCTCGAGAACGCTGCTTCTGCCCAAGCCCGCCTAGGGCGTGCACCTTTGTTCTCAGAGCTCCGTGCAACAGTCTGCCACTCTCGCAGTTCGAATGGAAAAAGAAAGCTTTTCGCCTACGCCCTTCACAGAGATCTGTTACCAGGACGAGAATGTCCGGTGGCAGGAGCTCGCCCTTGCCGCGAGGAAGCTGCTATTAGCACCGCATTGCAGGGGCACTTCTCGCTCCTTGACTACGTGCTCAGCGCTCTCCGAACTCGCTGCTAGCTCCACGGTCCTTCTCAGCTGCCTGTAGCAGCGCTCACAGCACGTAGAGCTTCGCATGGACCGAGGACCTGGAGGGACATATCTCAGATGAAAATGTGCCAGGAAAGGGACGTGTTCTACATTGTCCCTACTCGTCATCCAGTTTGTGCTTCTGCTGTTTCTGCTGTTAGGAATCGCTCCTTGAAAGACGAGCGAGAGCGTCTTTCTGGGTGCATTGCACTGAGTGTGAGCTCGTTAGGGACTTTGCACTCGGAGCCAAGGCATCAGGGTGTGCTTGCCCGCAGAACTGAGAACAAGCTGTTGGGCAGAGCTGAAAGTGGCCGCTGGAGTTCAGCTTTGTCCGGACAGCAGAAGGCCAAGAAGGAAGCCGCAGGGCAACGGGCTTGGGAGCGCAGTGCAGTGAAGAGCACACGAGCAGCCAAAGAGCTCCTTCACAATCGCTTTCACTTCTCAGTGCTCTTGCTGCTTGGAAAAGTAGCACACAGCCGTTGCACGCCAGGGCAAAAGCTGGGGCAGTGCCCTTTCACACACCTTCGCTGTGGTGTACTCCATTGTTGGGGGTTGCATGCTTCCCTTTTCTTTCTGTGGAATTTCTCCCATTGTTATGCTAATTGGTACACCTTAAGGTAATGTTCTCTCTCAGGGAGGTGGGTGGAGGGAGGGCTGGGGGTGAAACGGGAAAAAGGAAAGGCCGGACGGGGGTCCGGAGTGGGCTGGAAAACTCTCTCGTTTGGCTCGTGGAGGGAGTCGACGCCCCCTGCTCCTATCTGGCATCTCCCCTGCCACCCCAGCGCTGAGATCCCCGCTCCTTGCCGTTGGACATCCCTCTGCTGCTCTCCCACCTCACCCTACTACTTCCGGACACTCTGCCGAGCACCACGACCGACACCGTGAGGAGGGAGTCACTTTCCCCATCCCTCTCACCCCTGGGCCGCAGCCCTCTTCAACTGCGCGGGACCTGCCCTGCCCCCACAGCACCAATAACTGAGCACAGGGAGACGGCCTGCGGCCAAAAGGGACTGGAACTGAGTCATACTGTTATGGTCTGTTGTCAATTTTTATAGTTGTTGCTGATTTCCTGCCTTGTTAGATATCAGCAAAGAACTGTTATTCTTATCCCCACATCTCCTTCCTGAAAGCATCTGATTTGGATCTAAAATAATTAAAAGGGAGGGGGTTGCATTCTGCATCTCAGGAAGGGGGCTCTTGCCTTTCTTTAGACCATACCTGTCTTTCAAACCAAAACAGAGACTCATTGCAAAAAGCCCACCCATCCAAACCATAAGCAGACAGTTTCTTCAGGAGAATGATGTGAGACTCATTGCAAAAAGGATCAGGGAGATGCCTAGGAAGAGTCTCAGGTGAATCCAGGAGACCAGAGTGGAAAACTATTCAGTTTTCCAATAAATTTGCTTAAAAAACTGTACAAAATCGTAATAAAAAAACAAACAAACAAACAAACAAAAAAAGCAGACCAAACAAACACACAAAAAACCCCAACCAATAATCCCCAAAGAGACAAAAAAAGCCCCCAAAAAAGCCACCAAAAAAACCCACTCAAAACTGAAAAAAACCCCAAACCCAACACATGAAAAAAACAGGGTGAAGGTTTTTAGTAACTTTAAAAATAACAAAAGAAACAAAAGAAACAAAAAAACCCCAGAAATTCCCATTTCTAAAGGTGCTGTCCCAGCCTCTTCTCTCAGCAGGGAGTACATCCTGAAGTGGTGCCAGTTGGAAGAAAGTGGCACAGGGCAGCACCTGGGCCATTGTCACAGGACAGCCCTGTGGCTGCCCCATTGCCAAAACCTGGACACATAAATCAAACACAGGTATGCACATGTGCTTAGACACAGCAAAAATATATTTGTCTGAAAAGAATACTGGTCCATTTATATCACTGGAAAGAGCATAATGCCTCGTGTCAGCTTTCTTTTCAGTCATTACAAATGTTTTGAAAATATAGGAGTGCAGAAAATGGAAATATCCAAGATCGACATGAGGACCAATAACAAAGATTCCATTTTTGAAACTGCATTGGGAATCCTCTGCAGAAATTGACTCAGAGCTCTAAGATTTACAAAAAAGACCAAGAGTATTGGAGTCAATACAACACAGTGTCTGGAGACTTCAGCTGGTTGCCTTGATTTCTCAAATATGATGGTAGAAGCACCTTAGCAACTACAGCTGCCAGTTCTCTCAGGGCCCTGACATGCCTCTGGGTGGGTCGCATGGTCTTGCATGCTCAGGTTCCTCAAGTGGTCTGAAAGCTGTCCTGCTACTATGGCTTAGAATCAAGTCCACCAGTCCAATAACCTGAGAGATGTGGAAATAGCGACTGGCAGTAAAAATTGAGACCAACACTTGTTGAGTACCTCAGCCTTCTTGTCTGTTGTCACTAGTCCTGTCTGGCTTATGGGGGTGGGGCGGGGGGGAAATAGAGGAGGTGTGATAGGTTTCTTTTCATCTTCTTTTTCCCACTGAAATACCCGTAGGTGCCTTTATTATTCTTATTTTTGGCATGCTTTTCCAAATTCAGCTTCAACTGAGCCTTAGCTATACTGATCCCATCCTCACACACTCATGTGTTACCACTGTATTTTTCCCATGATTCGTCTCGCTGTGTATTGTCTGCATATTACCTTCTTGCATCACATCTATTAATTTTCAATAACCATCTGGCTTTAACTTGTTTTCAAAAAAGACCTTTTTCAACCTTTTCACCTCAGAAATTCACCTGGGAAACCCAAAATCCGGAAAATTCAACCCGAAGTCCCCCCTGGGATGCCCAGCACTCAGCTGGAAACTTCCAAAATTCCACAAATTCACCCCAAAATTCACGGGGAAACACCAAATCCCAGGGCTTCACCCCAAAATTCCACCTGCAACCCCCAAAATCCCTCAAATCACCCCCAAGACCCAGTCCCCCCAACACCTCCCAAATTCACCCCAAAATGTCTCGAACACCCATCAAAACCCACCCAGATACCCCCAAATCCACCAAATTCACTCCAAGACCCAACTGGGACTCCCAAAAATCACCAAAATTCCCCGGAAAATCCACCTGCATCCCCCAAATTCATCCCAAAATTCTCCCATGACTCCGAAATGCTCACCTGGATACCCCAAAATCGACAGAACACCCCAAAATCTTCCTGGCATCCCCAAAACTCACCTGAGAACCCTAAAATTCAGATGTATACCCTAAAATTCACCAAATTCCCCCCAAAATTCCCCTGAGATGCCTAGAATTCCACAAATTCCCCCTAAAATTCAACTGGGACTCCCCACATTCCACAAATTCACCCCTGTCCTGGGGTACCATGCAAAAATGTGTATTCTATCACCATCTGTTAAAATGTGGGAGGGGTGGTGATCCTTATCTCTGTGGGAGATATCCCCTGCTGATCTGCCATCTGATAAGATCAGGGGGATGGTCATCATTATCTTTTCACAACCCATCCTTCCTCCAGAAGATATATTCTGTTAATGGGCCATTAAGTCCTATTGTGTGACTGGTAAGATTACATCATCCCATTGGGAGATGCTCCAGCCAGGGGGAGGAGCCAAACATTTCCTACCTAGATAAAAACTGAGATTTGGAACACCAAGACAGTCCTTTCCAGTGGATCCCAGAGGAAAGTTGAACCTTTTTCCACATCATCGCTGGATCTTCGGAGGAAAACTGCACCTTCTACAGGAGCACTGCTTCAACTGAACCACATCTCTCATCCAGGAGGACTGCAGCCACCATTTATACAGACTGCTACCAACACCCAGACTGACAGGGTGTCAGGTTGTATTTCTGACTTTGTTGGTGGTTTTTTCTTTTGTATTATTGCATGTGTTTTATTTTTTCTCTTTTCTCCTAATAAACTGTATTACTGACTTGGAGTCTCGCATTGGTTTTGCTTTCAAACCAACACAACCGCAAACCTCGCTACCTGGGATCCCCCAAAATTCCACTAATTCTCCCCCAAAATCGACCTGGGACGCCTCAAAACTCACCTGGATCTCCCCAAATCCCCCCCCCCCCCCATTCACCTGGGAACCCCCAAATCCCCAGAATTCAACCCATAATTCACCTGGGACCCCAAAAAACCTCCAAATTCGCTCCAAAATGATTGGCAACTTTACACACTCCATTTTCCCACAAAAGGATCTGGAGCCCTGTGCGCTTCGTATACAAACTAAACGGAAAATACCTTTCTATTCATTCTCAGCAAAAAGACTTCCTATTCCTCCTTCTTTTGGACAAAACTGCCTTCACTTTCAAACTTATTCTCTTGCTCACTTACCTGCATAATGCTTAGTCCCTGTTCTGCATGCTCATTTTCTTCACTTTTACAAGGAATCCTCTCCTCATCTTCTTCTTCCTCTGCTTCTTCCATTTCCTGTGCCAAGATCACCTGTTTCTCTGTTAGATTTGTTTCTCCAGCTGGTTTTTGACAGCTGTCCCTATCTTGTGCCACCGCTCGTTCTAGAGAGGTGATTGTCCTGCTCTGCTCTGGGCTGGGACTGCGCTCTCTTCAAGCCCCGGGGGCAATTTTGGATGCCACAAAGTCAGAAAGACCACAGGGTATTGGAGAAATGTCCAAAAGAGGGACACAGAGATAGTGAAGAAGCTGGAGGGGAAGCCATACAAAGAGTGGCTGAGGGCATTTGGTTCAGCTGCAGAGAGGACAGTGAGCTCACACCTCACTTGGGACCTCTCAGCTCCTCTCAAGGGCAGCACAGGGACAGCTTTGCTCTCTGCTCTCTGCGACCAGGGACAGGAGCCAAGGGAATGCCAGGAGCTGTGTCAGGGGATGATTAGGCTGGCTATCAGGGAAATTTTTTTTTCCTCAGAGGCTGGTCAGGCAATGAATAGGTTCTCCAGGCAATGGGCACAGCCCCAAGGCTGCCAGAGATCCAGGAGCGTTTGGCCAATGCTCTCAGGGATGCAGAGGGTGGGACTGTTGGAGTGTCTGTGCAGGGCCAGGAGTTGGACTTTGACGATCCCTAGGGGTCCCTTCCAACTCAGGAAACTCTTACCATTTTCCCCTCTTTCCTCTCCTTGCACAATGCACTCAGCTTGCTGTTCTACCGTATGTTCCACTTCTGAAACCTCCGCTACTTCTTTCCAGTTCAAGCACAGTTCTACTGGTCACAATCCAAAGATATACAGATTGAAAAACTACCAAAAAGAAACACCTGTTTGGAATGTCGTGGTCTTATTTGGATCTCGAACTATGAAGTCGATTGTGCCTTGCAAGTTCTAAAAGCAAAACAACAACAAAAAACATCCGCCACAATGTTTTAACATAGGGATTTGCTTTCTTCTAAGAAATCCATATCCCTTCTCAAAATGGATCTATATGAGTAAGAGATCATCTTGAAGAGATCGCTTACTATCTAAAGAACCTGGAACACTCAAATCTGTAATGATAAGCCTGTTACCTTGTCATTTTCTGTTCCAAAGGCCAATTTGCTCAAGTGCCATTTGTAACAAGGACAGAGTTCAAAGTGCAGCTCTGAGAAATGTTTTGGTTTCCCTCTCCTATCTCCATCAAAAGCACTTTCTTCAATGGCTGAAACAATACTTGATATAGTCTGAATTTTAAAGGTCATGAAAATTTTCTCAAAAGTGAAAAATTAATATAGCAGTCAGGTTTTAAACCAACGGGAATTTTTGTTTTACCTGTTTGAAGATTTCCTTCACACCAAAATGCTGGCTGATGGATACCTAGAAGAAATCAATTCCCACAAAATGCTTCCGGGTAACCCATTACGTCTTCCATTACAATTTACTTCAGTGTCCCTTTCCTGTCCAATTGAAGGTCCCTGTTTAAGAGACTCAAGTACGGAGAGAAATAAAATTAAATATGACTACAGTGCCTTTAAATCTAAATCGAACTTCCTGATCAATCTCATAAAACCTTTAGGCTAAATGTTGCCATTGATCTGTTTCTACTGAACACAATCACTTCCTGGCTTGTTAGAGATTAGTTCATTACAAAGAAAGAAATGCACAGAAGTTAAAATATTTCCAAAGAAGCATTTGACATCTTTCCTTTTGGATGGGGAACCATTCCAACACTGCTTACATAAGAGGTCAAATTACTGTCTTCCATGTTATTTGTGCACTGTGCTCAGTGGAGCCTATCTGGTTTATTGGCCTTTGACTTGGACATAAAGCTGAGTCTTGATTCAAGAAAAATCAATATTCACACTTGTTTTCATTTACACGGACATTGGCTTGGTCTCCTAAACAAAGAGAATGATGGGGAATTTATGTAGGTGTTCAGATAGGTAACATTCTCTTTCTGCAACCTGGCATTGTATTTTCACTTGGTCTGTTACCTCTGGCTTTGTTTTAACGGCTCAAATTATTAGGAAGAGTATCAAACCTCCAGCTCTAACCACAGTCCCACTGAGAGGTGTGTGAAGGTATGTGCATCTGCCCCTCAGGTCCATACGGCTCTTCTAATGTGCCTCTGATCGAGCAGGTAGGAAAGACCTCCTGGGTGTGTGAACAGTGCTGCTTCCTCTGTGGCTCCAGAGCTGCTGCTAAGATCTTCAGGAAGGAGAGCGGTAGTGTACCAATTTTTAGATGTTTTCTAAAGTTGCAAGTGCTTGGCTATCTTAAATGTCTGAGTTCCTAGAACTTTGAATGAGATCAAATCTATGAGTGAAGAGATGATGGTGCAGACCAACCTCTGATTCCGGTGATCCAAGAATCTGTACTACTAGTTTTACCTTCTGAATAAGGCATGGATGTGATGGTATGCACAGTAATACTGATGTGCTATGGTTTTTGAATGATAGCAGTCTTCCTTTGTCCCATTCCTAAACCGTGGGCATTATTTGCCTTAACCTTGTTCACTAGGGACATTATTCTATATTCTTACATGAAGTGAAAAGCACTCTTTTCCCATACCTTCCCACAACAGCATTAAAACAAGGCCTAAGTACTACAACCAATGTTCAAAGATGCTCTACCTTTTAAGTTGACGATACAAAATTCATACCTTGTTCTAATTTGATCTCAAGAAGAAAGGGTGTTCTCCAAATACTCCTTCAGCTCTTCCTCACAGCTCACCGTTTTCCTTTTTTCTAAAATTGTATCCAGATCACTTTCATCATCTAAGGCCACATAAAAAAGCTAGTAAAAATGGTTTCATGGATACTAAAATCTCCCCAACTATTTAAGATTCAAGGAAGTTAATTATGCACATATATTCTACACCCAGAAGAGAAAGCTACTTCAGCAAAACTCATTGCCTATGAAAATCTTCCTAGATAATGAACACCTCTGACACTGCCACCCCAAGTTGCTTGTTGAAACAATGAGAACCTCACATCCAATCAGACTCTATACCTGCACAAGATCTCGCAATAGCAACTTGCAGCCACTTTCTACAGAAAGCTGCAGTGATCTCTATCGCTGTTGCGATACCAAGAATAAGACAGGACTGTCCATTCAGCGTGAATCAAGCAGTTAGCAAAAATGCACCTGACAGAATGAAACTGAAGAGTAGAAATTCCCATCTAAAAGTCAAAGATTACATTTTTAATTTTATAGCAGGTATTTTGAATTTCAGAGGGCTCTTTGCATTAAGAAGTCCTGTCTTTATAGCACACCCTTGTTTTTATGTTTCTACCTGAATTATGGCCATTTAGCCGTCTCCTAAAAATCACTCCAAAGAAAAACATTCACGTGAACAAGTTCTTTCTAAACTGCTGGAAGGTGAAATGAATGAGTAAGAGGATATGTAACATGATAAAAGGCTGCCTGGAATTTTACAACTCGTATCCAACATGGCGTCTTCTATCTGGAGATTAAAAAAATTCAGTCTCCAAGTAAACTGGTAAGAATGCGGATTATCAAAACTTCTGTTTATTCTGGCACCATAAAGCACCAAATCACATTCTATAATTTATCCCTTTAGAAACAACTGCCCGACTTTTTTTATATATAGAAAAGATTGGAAGACATTTGGGAGATCATTTCCAGCTATTCCTGAAGTCTGATCTTAAGCAGGCTGGGCCATACGTCATTCATCGCTATCATATGTATTTCAGATAGAAATGATCATAAAAATGCAATCTATTTATATTACAAATAACATACACATGATTTATGAACACTTCCACATGAAACTCTTCCACACCAAACTGTTTCTTTGGAGTGTTTTGTCACACTATGGACCCCTTTCTAAGGTGACATCAATAGCCTACCACGCAGAAGGCATTGCAGGTGGGAGCACAGGAAGAACAGACTAATCCCAAGGAGTGATGAAAACATATGTCATCAAATAAAAGAAACGTACATCTGTTGTGTTGCGTTGTTTAATGTTAATATTCCTTCTGTGTTGATGGTTGGTCCCAGTTTCGTTCCCCTAAGTACATAATGTTTTTTCCCTTTCCCACCTTTTCCCTAGTCAGTCATCCTAAACCCCTCTCCTTTATCTAGAACCTTCCCTGTCCCTCACCCTAAACCCTGCCCCACTGGATGTCAATCCTTTGTAGCTCCTCCCTTTGTTCTAGAAGTTTCTGTGTCAAGCATTCCCTTTGGTATTCATGATTGGTTATATTGTATGTATCGGCACCCTCGGTTTGCCTTATTGGCTCAATGTACCCCTTTCCCCGCCTTCTGAACCTCCCCCCGTTAACCGTTATTGGCCCTCCCCTTGCTCCTCCCCCATACTTAAGCCTGTGTAGAACCCCTCAAACTGCCTTTTGCGGTTCCCTCTCCCAACCTCCTGACCTGTTGCCTCTTCCTTCAATAAATCCCTTCCCCCAGAACTGTAAAAGGCCTCTACTGCGCCTCTTTGTACCTCCCTGACGACTCACCCATGCGTAGCTGTTGCTACACCTCTTCTGCGGCTCTCAGAGTAGTGCCGGGGAGGGGCCACTCACCGACGCAGGCTTCCCGGAGCTAGCCGGTAGCCCAGGTGAGGTGGGCAGTGGGTGGAAGAAACGTCAGTTTGGCGCTCACCGCGGGGCCACTTCGCTGGTGACCCCACGAAGAGCCTCTAAGATCTGAGGATCAGAGGCATTGGGCATCGACTACTCTGGTCGAAGCCGGCCAGGTCGGCAGCGCTCCGGGGGAGAAGGTGGCAAACATCTGCGCCCGGAGGACCACTTTCGAGGGAGGGGTCTCCTGTTGCAGCTCCTGTTCCAGAGGCCGATGGAGCCGGTAAGTATCCCCCAACGAGGTGCAGGGGGGCTTACCATTAGGCGGGGTGGGGTGTGCAGCCCTAGGTGTGGGCGCTCGTAAAAACACCCCTTCCTTTAGTCCCTGAGGGTGGGCGACTCACTGGCCCTGGGACCTTTATTCTCAGTTGTTTCAGTTTTCTTTTGCTGCAAGTGGGAGAGTGAGTTCTGCTGTGTGGGTACGAGGCACACCATAATGGGTGCAAAGCTGTCCACACAGCAGCGGGAGATGTTTTTCCAAGTTGTGGGTACCCTGGAGGGAGGGGAAAAAAAGTTTTCACGGGGTTAGTTAAAGATGTTCATAAAATGGCTTGCTTCCCAATTCCCTGGGGTGTCACCCCAGCAAATGGAGTCGGTCCAATTTTGGGAACTAGTAGGACAAAGGCTTATGGTGTTGAGCAATCTGGACGACACCTCAGTGGATTGGCTTTTCAGTTTATACATTCAAATTCCTACAGCTGTAAAAGAAAAGGCGGGGAGCGCACGCCCTGCCAGGAGAGGGCGGGGAAGTGAAGCAAGCCATCCCGGGTTCCCCCAGTTGTTCCCCCCTCTCCTAACCCCCGTTCCAATCCCTATTCCCCTGCATCGGGGGATCCGAGACCGGCAGCTCGGCAACGATCGCAGACCAGCCCGGCCAGGGAGACCAGCCGCTGCTCGCCTGGCCCCTCTCGGTCCTCCCGATACCCTAGCCCGGGCGGCAAGGCGCCAGCCCTCAGGGAGCCTTCCCCTAATCCCTCTTCCCACAGTTCCATCTCTCCCAGTTGCACCCCGAGTTCTACCCTGAAACCTGTTTTAAAGAGTTGTAAAGTTTGTAAATGTACCCCGAAACCCTCCCCCGCTCCTACCCCAGGCTCTACCCCAAAAACCCCAAAGTCAGTCAGGTTCCAGTCATCCCCCCCGGAGCCACAAAATAGCCTCCTGGACTCCGGCGCACAAGATGGCGCCGGCCACGTGGCGCGGCCGGTCCCTTGTGCTCTGGCTCCTTTTACTTCCCAGAATCCCTTCCTCATTGATTAGTACCCTCCTCCGACTGTGGCTCCGCCCCCTACACCGTGTCCCAACCCCTTTCTGTTCCCGCCTCCTTCTCCAAGTCCTGCCCCTGTCTCCTCCCACGGGAGGGGTGTTCCTCCTCCCCAGGCTCCTCCTCCTCCTCCTCCTAAAACTCCTCCTCTTACTCCACCCCCAGAGAGGCGGCCCCTGAGCTCAACAGGTCCCACCCATCACCATGAATGTTGCCAGTGTTCTGGCTCCTCCTCGGTAAGCGGTCCTGCCCCTCCGCTTCCGACTTCCGATTCCCACGCCCCTCCTTCCGCTTCCCACGCTCTGGAAACCGGAAGTGACAGGCCAGGGGATCGGAACCCGGAACCGGAGACCACACTCATTGCCTCTCCAGTTTTTTATTCTTGGCAAAGGGGTATTCCAAATTGGCGGCCATTTGAATACTGCCATAAAAAGCAGCTCTGTAGGACACAGAAGGAGTTCGGGAGAAAGAGCGAATATTTTAAAGGCTTATTGGAAGCTACTTTCTCCTCCAATATCGTGGTCCCTAGCGACTTGAAAGGATTGTTTAAATGTCTCCTCCTATCAATTGAATACAGATTGTGGGAGGACACATGGAAAAGGATGCTATGGGAACTCCTGCCGGAGCTCTTACAGACCCCCAGGTGCGCCATTGACGCAGACAAAAAACCGATCAGGATGGATCATTTGTGAGGTGAAGGGCAGTGGTCCCAGGCAGAAGCACAGGCAGAAAAAATCCCAAAGCCTGTGATTTTAAAAATTCAAGCTGCTGCCGAGAAGGCATTCATGGTGATGCCGACCACCGAGCCCCGTGTACACTATGCCTCCATCAAACAGGGGCCAGCGGAACCTATCATTGAGATCATGGAGAGGCTAAAGATAGAAATTGAAAAGCAAGTGAAAAACCAGGACACCCTAGAAGAACTAATAATGGAAATGATAAGGTTAAATGCTAACGATGCATGTAAACAGGTTATAACATCTCTACCTCTCTACCCTGAGCTGTCTCTCCAGCTTATAGTGGAGGCCTGTGTCAAGCGCGCAGTTGTGCCAGCGCCACCTATTCCCACCAGAGGAGGAGTGAAGATGGCGGCGATGACTGCAGCTGCAAAGACTTTCCCTGTGCGCTGCTTCCTCTGCAACCAGCTTGGTCACATCGCACGCATGTGCGCTCTTAAAAATAAAATCGATAACGGGCAGGGGCAGGGGGAGGTGGGAGGAAACACACAAGCAAAAAAAAACTAACTGGGGAGAGCGACCCCACCTCGCGTGAAAACAAAAATGAGGCGGACCGCGAGGGGGACCTTGGGGTGGTCAAAACTAATACCGGATGTGACATTCCCACCGGATCCGACATTTACCAAACACGACGAATAGCGCCAGGGTGGACTCCTCGTCCTCCCCTGAGCTTGGCCCTGACAGATAACACTTATTTTGAAACACAGGACTGGCAGTTGGTGTCGGTGAAGCCCACATCACCGGGTTTGTTCGCCGGACTCGACTGTACGTATGTCGTGCTTGGGGATACAAAGTGTACCCCTCCGGAGATTGAAATCATGCCGCAGACCCAGCTTTTGTGTCCGGACCGTTTCTCTCTCCTGGCACGGTGCATCCAGCCACCATACTTCCTGCCAAAGGAACAACTAGTAGCGCAGGCGATTCCGGTGCCCAACACCATCTTGGCGAAACCGGCTAATCCCTGCGTCTATTGGGCGGAAGTCATTGGTGAGGATAAACCAATCATTGGATGCGGACTCCGTCGGGGTGAAGACTACTTTTACCTCGACGGACTCTTCGATACAGAAGCAGATGTGATAATTATACCAACCGAGAATTGGCCATCACATTGGGAGTTGCAACCCGTGGCTGGCAGAATACAAGGAGTCAGGGGGGCCCAATTGGCTCTGCAGTCAAAAAGCGTAATTAAAATTGAGGGACCTGAAGGGCAGGTGGCTAATGTCCGCCCTTTTGTTATGGAGTATAAAGCTCCACTGTGGGGCAGAGATGCCATGTCGCAATGGGGTGTTCGTATTGAGATCCCGAAAACCCTGTGGGATTTTTCTTAGCTGCCACTGTGGAGCGCCCTGTCCAGAAACTGAATTGGCTATCTGATGAACCAGTATGGATAGATCAGTGGTCACTTAACAAACAGAAATTGCAGGCGCTCAACGAAATCGTGGAGGAGCAGTTAGCCAAAGGTAACATCGAGCCAACCTGGAGCCGTTGGAATTCTCCGGTCTTAGTCATCAAAAAGCCGGGGAAGGACAAGTGGCGGCTCCTTCACGACCTTCGTGAAATAAATAAAAAGATAGAAGACATGGGGTCTCTGCAACCAGGTATACCCTCACCCTCAATGCTGCTGCAAAATTGGAATCTGGCAGTCCTAGATATCAAAGATTGTTTTTTCAAAATTCCCCTTGACCCCGAGGATGCACCACGGGTTCCCTTCTCGGTTCCATCCATCAACCAGGAAGCCCCAATGAGGTGCTTCCAGTGGCGGGTACTGCCTCAGGGCATGAAGAACAGCCCCAGTATTTGTCAATAGTACGTGGCCTCATTGCTGTCTCCTGTCCGTGCCAAGGCAGGGGAGTCCATCATCCTGCACTATATGGATGACGTGCTAATTTGTGCCCCCACGGACGACATTCTGCAGTATGTCCTTGACCTTGTCATCGAGGTTTTGATCTCTGCAGGGTTTGAGCTCCAGAAGGAGAAAGTTTAGAGGATGCCCCCATGGAAGTATCTCGGGCTCCAAATTACCAGCAGGACTATTGTCCCACATAAATTGGCAATTAACAGCAAGCCAAAAACCCTTGCGGATTTCCACCAGCTGTGTGGGTCATTGAATTGGGTCAGACCCTGTCTAGGATTGACCACCGAGGACCTAGCTCCCCTTTTCAATTTATTGAAAGGGGGAGATGAGTTACTTTCTCCTAGGGTGCTGACCCCAGATGCGAGGGCAGCTCTGAAAAAGGTAGAGAAGGATATGGGGACGAGACAAGCCCATTGCTACCTGCCAAACCTTCAATTTGGGTTTATTATCCTGGGACGGCTCCCGCATCTCCACGGCCTCATTTACCAGTGGGACCAGGACCAGAGGGACCCCCTCTTGATTACAGAGTGGGTGTTCCTCAGTCATCAGAGGTCCAAAAGTATCACCAGGCCACAGGAGCTGATGGCGCAGCTGATCAGGAAGGCCAGGGCCCGTTTGCGAGAGCTGGTGGGTTGCGATTTTGCCTTCATCCGAGTACCACTTGCCTTATCATCAGGCAAGCTGACTAAGGAGGTTTTGGAGCATTTGCTCCAGGAGAATGAGACTCTTCTCTTTGCCCTTGATAGCTACACAGGACAAACATCTGTCCACCACCAAAATCATAAATTATTTAATTCAAATTTCAATCAGGTCCTGAAAGAAAAATTGAGCCGTGTGCCGCTCAAAGCTCTAACTGTTTTTACAGATGCATCTGGGGCTTCGCACAAGTCAGTCATGACTTGGAAGAACCCCCAGACTCAGCAGTGGGAGGCAGATGTTAAGGTTGTTGAGGGTTCCCCTCAAATTGCTGAGTTAGATGCAGTCGTTAGAGCTTTCGAGAAGTTCTCAGAGCCACTTAATTTGGTTACAGATTTGGCCTATGTGGCGGGTGTGGTGTCAAGGGCAGAGAACGCTGTTTTGAAAGAAGTCTCTAATCCGAACCTCCATGGTCTGCTCTCGAAGCTGATATATGCTGTCTCCCACTGTTGCCCGATGCCCCAAACAGAACACAAACTAACAGAGTTAGTTTATGCGGTGCTTTATTCAGGGCCTGGGGAACCTGCGGACTAGCGTCCAAAGTCAGGATCCCACAGTTCCCTTTTTCGTCAGGTTTTTATACCTTTTTACAAAGTAATCTACGTGCAGAGGTACACATTCTTCAAGACAATACAGATACATAAATCTTGTAGATATCATTCCTAAAAGTTATAAATTCTGCATGCTTGTCTTATTCAAAACTATAGGCTACCCCCCTTTAATCCCCCTTGCATGTTTTCCCATCACCAGAACCCTTTATTTATTATTATACTTTAGCCTTATCTTGAAAGTTTCTAAATGTTCTATATGCTCTACTAAATTCTTTAATTATCTTTAATTATTGTTTTCACAGTCCTCAGCTCATTCCCAGGGCTGGTTCCCAGGGCCTGTCCGAGAACTGCAGTTTTCTAAGCCTTAGCATGACTACTACTATATCTACATTAGTCCTTTTTCTCATTATTTCGGTATCACCACCGAGAGCATCCGTACTTCGTGATGCACGTAAGATTGCACACAGACCTGCCAGGCTTTATCGCCGAGGGTAACCAGAGAGCGGACACCCTGGCAGCACCAGCTGATATGGCCAGGATTCCTGATATTTACCAACAGGCAAAGCTGAGCCATCAGAAATTCCATCAGAATGAGCCTGGCTTGGTATGGCAATTCCAACTAAGCCGTGACCAGGCCAAGGACATTGTGGCTACATGTCCCCAGTGCCAGAAGCTCAGGGGTGCCAACCCTGAGCTCTGGCATCAATCCTAGAGGCCTGGAGAGCTGTGAGTTATGGCAGATTGATGTCACCCACGTTCCGCAGTTCGGCAGGTGTAAATATGTACATGTGAGTGTGGACACCATTTCCGGGGCAGTCTTCGCTTCTGCCCACACAGGGGAGAAGGCCAAGGACGTACAGAAACACCTTGTACAGGCCTTCTCTGTGTTGGGGATCCCAAGGGAATTGAAATAGGACAATGGCCCAGCATATGCTTCCATGGCCTTCCGGGAGTTCCTGCAGAGGTGGGGAATTAAACGTAAGACTGGCATCCCGTTATTCCCCGCAGGTTGAGCGCACCCACCAAACGCTTAAACGGGTCCTGGAGCAGCAACAGGGCGATACTCAATTCGATACACCTCACACTAAATTGCATAAAGCCCTTTTTACCATCAACTTTCTTAACTGCTCCTTCGAAGTGCTGAGTCCTCCCATTCTGAGGCACTTCACGAACTCTTCATCATTACGGTTGAGAAAACACCCTCCCGTGATGGTGAAGAACCCGGAGACCGGTAAAACGGAGGGCCCACATGAGTTAGTCACCTGGGGTCATGGGTACGCTTGTGTATCCACGCCCTTTGGTTTGAGGCGGGTCCCTCAAAGGTGGGTCCGGCTCAATACTGCCAGTCAGGGACATCTGTCAGGGCCAACCTCTGGAGATGTCAAATACGCAGTGCTTCGTCGTTGCCGGCGCCCCTCCCTGGAACACCAAGGGTCCCCCAGAGGGCGGGACAGCCCCTTCTCCAAGTTGTTTCCTCCCCCTGAAGTTCAGGACCTATTTGAGTAACCCATTCCCTTTTCCTGTTCTGTTTTAGTCAGCCACACAGAGCCCCAGGATGTGGTATGCCCTTGTCATCTGGGCGTGCCTCTGCCAGTCTTCGGTGGAGTGGATAGTCCCGCAGCCGAGGAAGAATGTGTGGGTAACCCTGGCCCAGGACATGCAGCAGGACCATCTCTGCTTATCAACTGCGGCAACAGGGAACCCACTTTCAACCTGCATGGTGGGGATCCCATTTCAGCCCGAAGAATATCCCAAGACAATCATCAACATGCGGGATGATTTTAACCCCCAGTGGTGGCACCCCTCCTATGCCTCCTATCCTATGACCAGCCCCCTCTGGGTGTGGCGGGAGTGGTCTAAAGACCTTCCCAAAGCACCCGAGGAACCTCAGGAATTAGTTACTTGGTTCAGCCCCATCCCCTTTTTGTGTTCAGAATCATTATAGATGGTCCAACCCCGAATCATACCTAAACGTTATCCAACCCAACCTTGACTATAGAGCTGCCGCGTGGTGCAACGCCACCGCCCAGATTGAGGGGACCCCTCTAGACCAACCTCGTCAGCTAGGTAAGGGGGTCTTCTTGATCTGTGGCGACCGGGCGTGGGCAGGCATCCCCTCTCGCCTGATAGGAGGGCTGTGCACCCTTGGACGACTGACCCTGTTTTTGCCTAACCGTACCCAAATTTCGAATTGGAAATCTAAAAACACAAAATCGGCAATCCAAAAGAGAGAAGCTCATAATTTGGACGAAAATTGCAATGCAGATGTTTTTCATTGGTCTAAGTCCAAAAGAGTTGCTGTCTCCATCTTTTTACTGTGGGTGGCAGTGGCTAAAGCCCTAGGTGAATTGGGCCGCCTAGAGTGCTGGGTAGCGAAACAGGCAAACCTTACGTCAGCGGCCTTAAGCGACCTCCTAGCAGATGAGGAAATTACCAGGCAGGCGACCCTATAAAATCGGGCAGCAATAGATTTCCTGTTGCTTGAGCATGGCCACAGCTGCGAGGACTTCAAAGGCCTCTGCTGTCTCAACTTGTCATCTCGGAGCAGCAGTGTCCACTCCAAGATACAGCAAATACAAGGTCTTGTCACGAACATCAAGGAGGAATCCGAAGACTGGCTGAGAAACATCTTTAAAATCTGGGGACTTTCGGGTTGGCTGGCTTCAGTTGTCAAAACCATTATTTCTATAGTCCTCGTTATTATTCTCGTTTGTATTGCTATCCCCATTATTAAGACCTTAGATGTCCTCAGCATCTCCCCATCACCCCAAGTTAACCGCGCAGAGGTGGGGCCTATCCTGGATTGGGATCTCGAAGATCCCCCAACTGGTGAAGACATGAAAGCAGTTGAGGAAGAGAAGGATGGGCTCACCTCTGGCGAGGGCTTTGAAAATGACACTTCTGTTTAAAAAGAAAGGGGGAGATGGAGTGTTGCGTTGTTTAATGTTAATTTTCCTTCTGTGTTGATAGTTGGTCACAGTTTCATTCCCCTAAGTTAAGTACATAATGGTTTTTCCCTTTCCCACCTTTGCCTTAGTCAGTCATCTTAAACCCCTCCCCTTTATCTGGAACCTTCTCTGTCCCTCACCCTAAACCCTGCCCCACTGGATGTCAATCCTTTGTAGCCCCACCCTTTGTTCTTGAAGTTTCTGTGTCAAGCATTCCCTTTTGTATTCATGATTGCTTATATTGTATGCATCCCCACCCTCGGTTTGCCTTATTGGCTCAATGTACCCCTTTCCCCACCTTCTGTACCTCCCCCCGTTAACCGTTACTGGCCCTCCCCTTGCTCCTCCCCCATACTTAAGCCTGTGTAGAACCCCTCAAACTGCCTTTTGCGGTTCCCTCTCCCAACCTCCTGACCTGTTGCCTCTTCCTTCAATAAATCCCTTCCCCATAACCGTAAAAGGTCTCTCCTGCGCCTCTTTGTCCCTCCCTGACGACTCGCCCAGCCGTAGCTGTTGCTACACCTCTTCTGCAGCTCCCAGAGTGGTGCCGGGCAGGGGCCACTCACCAATGCAGGCTTCCCGGAGCTAGCCGGTAGCCCAGGTGAGGTCGGCAGTGGGTGGAAGAAACGTCATATATCCACTTTTTCTTCAAACCTACATTTTAGTTTTTCAGTCGTCTGAAGCATGTTGGAGCGCACAACGTCAGCATCTTCTGCTGTGCAAATGTTCATATCCAACAGGGTCATCTGAAGGAAAAGAAGAATAAATTATTGACATGCACAGAAGAAATACTGTGTGGCTCTCAGAGAGCCTGGCTAAACGTAGTGTTTCTTTTCTTGTGATGGACAGAGATAGATTCAGCCTCCTACATGCCATATTAGATTAGTAAACAATACCATCTGGTTGGACACAAAGGGAGAAATTGAGGCAGTGGTGGAATTTCTTTCCCAAGAAAAGACAGATTTAGCACAAGGGCTGAGGCCCCTTGCATCTTCCACATTCACGTAGGACAGCACTCCCTTCATTACCGGCATTTGTTACGGCTTTTCCACATTTCAAGTACAAATACCAACTACTTCTGTGAAACCAAACGGATGGCTTACTTTTTGAACAGAGTAAGGCAGAGGTTAAAAAGGAATTCCACTTGTTATCTCAATGTTTGGTGCAGCCTCAGACGCATTTTACTCGAATGACACATTGGACCACGGCTATCACAGACAAAAGCTGTGGCACTCAACTTGCACATCTGCCCTTTCTCCTGACATTTGCCCTCGACCAGCTCATACTGGATGCTCATTTTCTCCACGCACTCCACATTAGGGCTGTCTGAATGCTATGGAACAGACCACAGTCAAAATTCCCATCTTTCTTAGTTCAGTGTGACATGGAAACATGACAGAGGCCATGTGCTGAATCTCAGCACACGGAACAGATCCCACCAGTGCCTACAAACCTTTGCCTACAGACAGCAGACACTACCAGCCGAAGAAATCAAGACATTTTCATACACAGCTCTTTATCATTATGCTTCAAAGTAGCAAGGTACTTACAAACGCTACCAACTCCTTGGCTACCATACAGGCTACTAACATCCCAACAGGATGTGCTCTGGAGCAAGAGAAGGCAGACACAGAGAGGGAAGGCATGCTGCAAGGACACAGAGAAAGGAAGTATCTCCAGTACTTCCCCTCTTCTTCTCCAAGAATTAAAAAGAGTATTTTTGCACGATTGAGAAGGGATCCATGTCAAAATTAACTTTTGATTTCCCCCAGATTCATTCTAACCAAGCCAGTTCCTTCTAGAACTCACCATGCACAGGTGTTTGTACAGGCCAAAGGAAAGCCATGCCACAGGCAGCTTCTTTGGCTCTTACTGCCACCTCCAAGCAAATGAGAAAGTATGTGGGAACACAGGGAACAAAGAATAGAGCAAACATGCACTCTCAAAGCAACTGTCTGCCTCATCGTTGCCCGGGAGAAAAGAAAATATTGCTTGAATTCCAGACTGTTCTTAGGATTTCCCGACATACCTAGACTTTTGTTTCAATTCTCCAGAGTTCTGCACCATTCGCTTCCATCAGATTTGACACGTGTTGGAGGCAGCAAGGTGCTATCAAAGTAGGAAACAAGAGTCAGGTATCCTAAAATACAAACCACTCAGTACTTCAAATATAAAATTATGAATCCGAATATCCATACTACTGGGCTTTCTTTTATTTACAGCCATCTTGGCAATGAAAATAAACCTGAGATTGTTGTTGTTCAAGGCCAACTGTTTACTGCCCGATAACAAACTAACTGTCATCTACCTTGTTCCTACATCCACCGTAAAAAACCTCCCTGTAAAGATCGTAATGCATTGCACCCACACCAATGCTTCTTGTGTTCAGGATGGATATTCAAACTTAGAAACATTAGATTTCTATCCAGACTCCTCTCTTAATTTATTAATCAAATAAAATCCCACGCCATGGAGAAAAAATGCCTTGACAAAAGCACCAACTTCTAGCTCTCCACCCATCTTTGCCCATTTCTACTATGTTTCAAGATTTAATTCAGCATTCCTCCATTTTTAGAGTTTGATCGCCACCTATTAAGTGTAGCTGGGGCACTGAAAATCAAGAATGCATTTTCTCCATTTAAAAGAGCTGTACAGAAATCGATGTAGACCGTGCCTTACTGCTGCATTTAGCAATCACACATTGACAGGAAGCAAAGTGCATTTTGTAGCCAAGTCCTTCATTAACTCCAGCAACAATTGTTTTCCTTTATGCTATACCCTCTTTTGCCATACCCGATAAATTGCAAAGCCTTCAGTCTCTGTTCACTGAGTACCATCTGCTCCTTTACCAAATTTTCCATATTCACAGTTGGGGGATTCTGTATTTCTTCACTTGCCATAAATTCTCTGCAGGATGGAAAGTAGATATGTAGAATGGAATCACATGATATATGTGATATCATACATGATATCACGTAGAAAGAAAAAATGATCAAGTATTACTTTGATAGAAACCAAAAGTGAACACTAGCCACTTTGTGTTGCTCATTGTCCAAAAGAAGACTGCCAAATTTCTGACCTGAAACTCTGAACTACACACTTCTTTTGCATGAGCTTCGAGTCCTTGACTCTCCCTTGCCAATTCAGTTGATGCCATTTTTCTTTCTCAAGCTCTGATTTCATTCGATTCAAGAGTAGCTTGGCAGTTGCCCTCTCATTATCCAGCAGTGCTCTCTTTATATTCTGTGTATTAAAAAATAAGACCAGAAGTAGAAGCAGCATACGACATGCAAAAACAAACAAAAAATTGTCTCTTCTACAGAAAATGTGGGGAGAAAAGAACACAAATGATAACCATTACCCTGCCAAGTAGAAATTTCTTCTATATTTCAGTGATTGATAGGCAGAAAAAATGAATTTCATTTGGGGAAAGAAAGACATTCTAGGAATATTCAGACTGCTATCTTGCCCCAGGTAAAACATTTACCATGGCCTCAGCGTTAATGAGCTTGTGAACATCAGCTGCCAAGAGGAAGGACATTTCCTCCAGTTTCACAGAATACTTGGTCAGTACATCTGCTATCTGTGCAATCAAAGAATACAGAAAAGCAACGACAATGAAAAGTAGAACTCAAATATCAATTTCCCAAGTTAAAATCTACATTAACAAGATGGTTTTTTCATTCAAGTGATTTCTATTTAATTAATTCATTAACTACATAAGTATCATTCTCATGTTCAAGAACAGAATTCAAAGAATCAACGTTGCTTCTTCTGAGACATTGAAGCCTGAGTAGATCCCAACTTCAAATCTATTAGGACGGCATGAAAGCAATACCTGCTACATTTAGTACATGTAAATACAAAGACATCTAGAACAGCTCTAAAAGAAGAACAAACCCATGAACTTTGAAGGAGACGCTAGAAAGAAATGTGGAAATAGGCTTTATCTGCCCAGTGCTTTTCCCAAAAGCTTGGGCACTCCTTGGTGTCAGTGAGAGTCTCTGTCTCATTATTCAGCAGCTGGCTTAGGGTAAAAAAGGATGCATGCAATCACTTCATTCCTGTTCATGACATAAACTCACTGCATCATCACGGACGCCATTTACTAGGAAATATAGCCTAAAAAATAGGAGTCAGACTGGGTACATATCTAGGTTGCTATGAGCAAAACCAATTTCTTTTTAACAGGAAAGCCATACAATATGCCTGCCATGGAAAATATTAGTCTACTAGCCCTGCACTTCAACGGGCAGTGAGCAGTTCATAACACCAAATTTCCGTTTGGCAAGGAGACAGTCTATTTATTACAAGCCCCTAGTTCTAGAAACAAGAATTCAGGAGTTGCTCATTCCCAATGAAAATCTGTGCATTTCATACCTTTGGGGTTTTATACTTCTGTTCTTTACCTGTCTTGAGTGTGGCTTTCTTGTGAAGTCACTGATGGGTGTTTTTCCAACACATTTCTGCTGATAACACGGTAATTGCATGGCATCAGCAGACATCTCTGAATGTGTCTTTAAAGTATGCTTTTTACTCTTCTTAGAGGACCTTGTCTTCTTCTTTCCTTCACCCAAAAGGTGGGCTAAGTGAGCCTTCAAAGAACCATCATCTCAACAATTAGAATTCTTTCAAACCTACTTAATGGAGAACAGCGACAAAAAAAAAATAAAAAAACTAGCACGTCAAAGACAGCAGAAGAGAAAGGTAAAATAATGAATCCTACATGTCACATGCATAACTCTCTTCATTCAAGGCTATTTTCACAATGAGAAAAAAAAAAATCATCTTTTCGTCAGAGAGGAAATGTGGAGTAACTGGATTGTGTTGCCTTGCTTACAGTTACCAGAAAAGTCAACAGCAGAGTTGAAAACACCTGAAGCTGGCTAACTACACCTCTAGATGTTTTACTACTGTGTTATGATTCTGTCTTCAGTTAATAGAACCTGATATACAACAAGCAGATGGGAGCACATGGAGATGCATTGGAGAGCCTATGCTGGAGGTAACACATTCATTTTTTACTCAAACAAATCCAAATTAGAAATGTTGAAAATGACCTGGTGCCATTTCAACAGCCAGCAAACTGACTAACACAACCAACCTTTGGCTTTTATTCAATCCTTTGCTTGTTTTACCTGGGCCTTGAAGATCTGTCTGCAGCCTTCCTCTCTGCAAATATATCACACTCGTCCTATTGAGAACCCATGGCTCATCACAGCTGCTTGGCGAGGCCTGCTTCCAGAAGAACTGGCATCTCCAAGCTGGGAGCCAAGAGATACAACACTTCACTTGGAAAAGGTCCTTCCATGAATCCTAGAAGCCCAGAATGGTTTGGACTGGAAGCGACCTTAGAGATAGATTCTCTTCTTGCCACATCCTGACATGGGCAGGGACACTTTTCCACTAGTCCAGGTTGTTCCATGTCCGCTCCAGCCTAGCCCTGGACATTTCCTGCCATGGGCCTCCCACACAGCCTCTTTGAGCAACATGAGCCAGGCCTCAGCACCCACACAAGGAAGAATTCCTTTCCAATATCACATTGACCCCCGCCCTCTGGCACTTTGAAGCTATTCCCCCTTGTCCTGCGAGTCCAGACCCTTTTCCAAAGTCCCTCCCCAGCTATCTTGGAGCCCCAGTAGGCACTGCAAGCGGCTCGAAGGTCTCCCTGGAGCCTTCTGTTCTCCACATTGGACACCCTCAGCTCTCCCAGTTTGTCCTAGAGCAGAGGAGCACCAGCTTTCAAAGCAGCTTAGCAGCCTCCTACCCGTGAAACTCGACGCCACGGCTGGCCTTCCGGGCCCTACGGATATCGCTTCCGGTGTCCCTCGGGGTCACTCCCAGCTCTCTCCCCGCCCCCCATGGGGCCCTCGGGAGATGCCATTTGGACGCCACTCCTGCCGCTGTCCGACCAACGGGGGGCGGGGGGCCAGCGCAGCCTAATCCACAATCCACAGTGTCCTCGGCGGCTGCTGCGGGCTCATGGCGGCCCACACACCCGGAAGCAGAGCTCCGGAACAGAGGATCATAGCCCCACATTTGTGTTCGTCTCTGCACAAGGACGGCCAGAATTGCCATGCCCGGACCTCTCAGTTCAGCACTAGAATGAGAATACACCTGCGCCATGGAGGAGGAAACCTCTAAAGACTGCTCAGACGCGGACTCGAAACTAAATGCCTAGGCCCTTGTCATTCCTGAGGCTTCACTAACACCTCTTTTGCCTTGCGGATTAGAAATGCCATGGTCCTGGTACGCAGCTAAAGGCACAGCACAGGCAGGCCAGGCCAAAAACGGGGTCAGTGCCCTTCCTCACATATTCACTGTGGTGTTCTCCATGCTGCTAGAGAGAATTGAGAAGGGCGCGAGGAAGAAGAAGGCGTTCTTAAAGTAGCCCGCTGTGAGCAGCCCTGAAAGGGTGCATAACACACGGCGTCTCGCTGCCCTCCATTCTACATACTCACAGATCCCTTTGCCGACTTGCAAAAGTTGCTACCAGAGCAGAGGGGGCCAGATTGAAGAGGCAGTGCCTAGGTTCACCTTCTAGTTATTGCACGTAAGCCATTTCCGGCTCCTCGCTGCACTCTGTATTTCCCTTCTCCGCGGCATTTACCGTGGGGCTGTCTGCAACTCGGAGTCTAGAAGTGACCGCCAATGTTTCCCCAGCGGGCTGCAAGGGAACCAAGGAGCAGCACAAGCAGCAGTGCTTCAGCTTGCTCCTTCTGACTGCTAAGGGCACTTGGGAAGGCAAGCGAGAGGCAGCCACCTTCCTCTCCTAGTAGCCTGTAACGTGGTGCACACAAGCACGGTACTTGTGTGGCTTGGTTCACCGCCCTCACCCACGATTGGCGCCGCCTTCACTCCCCGGAGGCCAGAAGCCGCTGAAGCGGTGCCACACAGACAGCAGTGTGCGGGCAGCCAAGCGCTCGAGAACGCTTCTTATGCCCAAGCCCGCCTAGGGCGTGCACCTTTGTTCTCAGAACTCTGTGCAACAGTCTGCCTCTCTCAGTTCGAATGGAAAACAAAAGCTTTTTGCTTACGCCTTTCACAGAGATCTGCCGCCAGGACGAGAATATCTTGTGGCAGGAGCTCGCCCCCACAGCGAGGAAGCTGCTATTAGCACCGCATTGCAGGGGCACTTCGCGCTCCTTGACTACGTGCTCAGCGCTCTCTGAATTCGCTGCTAGCTCCACTGTCCTTCTCAGCTGCCTCTAGCAGCGCTCACAGTACATAGAGCTTGGCATGGACCGAGGACCTGGAGGGACATATCGCACACGAAAATGTGCCAGGACAGAGACGTGTTCTACATTGACCCTTCTCGTCATCCAGTTTGTGCTTCTGCTGCTTCTGCTGTTAGGAATCGCTCCTTGAAAGACGAGAGAGAGAGTCTTTCTGGGTGCATTGCACTGAGTGTGAGCTCGCTAGGGACTTTGCACTCGGAGCCAAGGCAACAGGGCGTGCTTGCCCGCAGAACTGAGGACAAGCTGTTGGGCAGAGCTGAAACTGACCAATGGAGTTCAGCTCTGTCCGGAAGGCAGAAGGCGAAGAACGAAGCCGCTTGCGAGCGCAGTGCAGCAAAGAGCACACGAGCAGTCAAAGAGCTCCTTCACAATCGCTTTCAATTCTCAGTGCTCTTGCTGCTTGGAAAAGTAGCACAGAGCCCTTGCATGCCAGGGCAAAATCTGGGTCAGTGCCCTTCCTCACACCTTCGCTGTGGTGTTCTCCATGCAGCTAGAGCGAAGCGAGAAGGACACGAGGAAGGAGAATGCGTTCTTAAAAGTAGCCCTCTGTCCGCAACCCTGAAAGGCTGCATAACATATGGCGTCTCACTGCTGTTATGGATGGTTTTCTATTTTTCCAATTAAATAAACAACAAAGATTAAAAGTAACAACAAATTTTTAATAGTAACAATTATAAATGAATACAATCAGAAGTATTAAAGATGATCACAAAAATTATTGAAACTAAATACCATCCAAGTAAAGTATTACAGTTGTATAATTTGGGATGGATAAAATTTGAGAGTAAGTGTTTTAGTATAATTGAGGTTCGAATAAAGCATAAGCAAAACCGACCGGGGGTACGGGGAGGGGCCTGCCCTTCCTCTTGTACCAAAGCATTTGGGCTAACAATCCCACTTATATACTATAGGCTACAAAAGTTTCTAGGAAGCTCCTCCTAGTTTCTATTCCTAAAATCTACGTAACTATACTGCACGGCGCATGCTCTACTAATGGGTTAGGGGGTCTCTTATCCTTTTGAGGGTCTTATTTCCGGTGAAGGCTCATCATCTTCATCAGTGACCTAGGTGTGACCCGCAGGTAGCGCAGGCTCCCTGTGTGACTGAGCAGATGTTTTCCATAACATGACTCTAATTAAGTTCCATGCTTGGAATCATTCCATTTTTGCCCGTTTCAAGGTTGAAGCTGTATTTCTAGATGCTGCTTATCAGACCTACGTCCTTCTATTATTCTTATCTGACTTTCTTCTAACCTTCTTCTTCGACTCCCAACATCTGGAAGATGTCTTTTGTCCTGTCTCACCCATCTCCCCCCCTTTCACTCGGTAACAATAGTCTTCTATTGATCTAAATACAATTTTGCTAATATAGTTACAATTTAATTAGCACAAATCACATTTATCACACTGCCCTCTATTCTACATACTCGCAGCTCCCTTTGCCGACTTGCAAAAGTTGCTACCAGAGCAGAGGGGGCCAGATTGAAGAGGCAGTGCCTAGGTTCACCTTCTACTTATTGCACGTAAGCCACGTCCAGCTCCACGCTGCACTCTATATTTCCCTTCTCCGCGGCATTTACCATGGTGCTGTATGCAACTCGGCGCCTTGAAGTGACCGCCAATATTTCCACAGCGGGCTGCAAGGTGTTATAAATAAGAGACGAAGGTCTCGATATTGAGCAAAATTTTTAGATTGCTTTATTTGATATAGAAAGAGCAGGCAGCACGCTGGGGAATGCGAGGGGTCACCGCCCACTCCACGCTGCCCCGAACCTTTGTTTGTGGCCTCTTCTTATACTGTGGGTTCTCGTTGTTCACAAATTCACAACGCCTTTGGGTGATAATTAGTCACAGATAGCCATCCGGTCCTTGTAGATGACCACCAGGGAAGTTCTGGAGGTCTGGTCTTTGTAGATAACCACCAGAGAAGTTCTGGATGTCTGGTTTTTGGGATAGGCAGTATTGATAAGACAAAGGTAGGAAGGGCTTTTTGGGAAGTCCGATTTCGCAAGCTGGCAGCTGATACAACTTATTTGAAAAACATAACATAATATAACATAGTGTAATGTAACATAATACAACATAATATAACATAACAAGGTGATTTTAAACAGAATTATTTAATCATATAATTTCCTTTATCTAGTGTCCATGCTTCACTTCAGAGCTTAGTATTCTGGTTTATGCAAACCCCAATGCTTTTGTGATTAACACGAATCTTTTATCAATTGTCACAATTTCCCCACTTCTCTTTTTTTATCCCATTGATTCGTGTTCTGGTTTCAAATTTTGTCAGTACCTCTTGTACTGCCATTAATTTTGTTGCCTTCTCAGGGTCTATTGGTATTGTAGCAACTTGCGTTCCTTGAACCACTGACTGGATTAGTCGAATGAAGCATGGAACAAGACACGGGATGAACAGTAGTCCTAATAACGCACATGCTAACATAAATCCTAATTTCTTCCACCAAGTTTACCCCAACAGGTTATTCCACCAATTATCATTAAGCATAGAGTTCCCGGTTTGTACAGGTACATGGGCTATTCGTTTTATTTCTTCTGCAATTTTAGTAATTACTTCACCATTATCATCAATTTCTAAGCAGCATTCAGAATTATTAAACTTTCCACACACTCCCCCTTCTTCAGCTAACAGATAGTCTAGAGCCAGTCGATTTTTATATACTGCTGCTCTAGTTTGGGTAAGTTGTTTAGCTATCAATTCCATTGCTCGGGCTGTCTGGTTTGAAGTAATTTCTACCATGGCTTGTAGCCTGATAATTCTATTTAGCATATAATTTGGAGTGCGATAGCCCCAGCTCCCATCTTGAGCCCAGGTAGCTGGTCCATAATATTCAATAATTCGTTCTGGGGGCCATTCATCATCCTTCCAGATTTGTGTTCCCCCTATGCCTCTGCTCCTTTTATTTCGATACAAAGTTTCATACAAGGGAACTCCTGACACTCTATTACCCTTTTCCTTTGGTAATGTAAAAAACGCAGGCTGGATAATCCCTAGAGTACATGTCCCTCTCCACCTTTTTGGTAGGGTATTATAAGCTTTTTTCCCACAGATCCAAAATATTCCATCTGGGGCTTTCCAGCTTAGTTTAACTGATTCAGGTTGTTCCCAATAAGTCCTTACAGTTTTTACTTCTTCATATGGGTTTGCTCTATTTTTATTATACCAGCATAGTCCTGTAAAATTGTTCTTTATACAATTACCTTTACTTAACTTTCCCCAATATCCTTCTGGAGCTTTGGGCCACCAAGACTGTTTGCTTGCATTTGTAATCAGGATAGTCTTACAGGGGGTGTGCCCCACATATTGGGTAAAGTTAGTTCCCTGACATGTTATACATACCTCTCCTATTACCTCATGACTTAGAACCCACCCTTCAGGTCTACTGACTCCTCTTGATATTTCCGTTTGATTCCACTGTAACAACTGCTCTGGGCCCAATCCCCCCCCCCCCCCCTCCATGGCCATTGTTCAGTCATTTGCATTCCTCCACAGATCCAACAGTGAGTTCAGTTCAGTTCAGTAGTGATTTCTTTCATTAATTCTACAAATAAATTTTTTCCCAAGGTGGGCAAGTCCCGTTCGCTGAGTTGTTGTTTTATTTTTTTCATACAACTTAATATTTCCCCCATGGTTTGTCTTTGTTCCTTTGAACACCTTAGTTATATTTTTTATCAATTCTTCCTTGTAGTGATCTTGCACTCCTCCCTGATCTGAATATCCCCACATACCTTCTTTTGTGAAGCAGAGGTGTGTCTTTCCTACTGGACAACTTTGGTATGCTGATGGAGCCCACCCTCCTTTTCCCAAATTGGTGGCTACCCAGTAACTTCTTCCCATAATAGTGCAAGTTTCTAAGTTGTGTTTATTATAGCAGGCCGAATTGATATGTGTATGGAAGGCAAGGGTGGATACTGTGCGTCTGCCATATTTAATTGTCTGGTAACACTTGGAACAAGCATCAGCACTATTTCCTTTTATCATCATTAGCAATAGGATGACTCCCATGACCATTTTCATCCCTCTGCCTCCCTCAAGGCCTACGGGGTTGCTGCCAGTAGCCGAGGTTTGTTTAATCTTCTCGGCAGCAGGGAATATGTCCTGGGGTCTCCCACATTGTCTTTCTCCTTTGGTAGTGTTTCTTAATTTTGTCCCAGCTTTTAGCTTTAACATTCCAGTACGAGGTACAGCAGTAACAGCACAGTATACACAACCCTTCTGACACTTTCTTGTCAATACCTCTGCTCTGGCTCTCTTTTTTTTCCTTATTCCTCCCACCAGTTATGATCATCAATTTCGATTTCTCCTTGTGCTGATAGGGTATTAATACTTTAATAGTTTCCTTACATTCATTTCTTCTACACTGGACACATAATGCGAATGGGGGATACCCACCCTAGGAATAACACCACAACAACTCAGTACAATATGGACACCTTTTCTTGATGAACAGGCTACACCCGGATTTGGGGCAGGTGACTTTCAGTCCTGATTAGGAGACCTTTGAGACGAATTGATCCGATATTGACATCAAGTCTTCCGAATTCGCACTTTGAGGTCTCCAGGCTCAGATGTCACTGTCCAACCTGCAGTAGGAGGGGTTACAGGACCCTTGCCTCTACTCACATGTGTCCATCCCTTTTCAGCTGTCCTCAGAGCTGTTTCAGTCATTAACAGAACTAAATACGGTCCTTCCCATTTTGGAGCTAGATTTTATTTTTTTTTCCATGCTTTCATTAACACATGTTGTCCTGGCTTAATTTTATGTGTGGCAAATCCTAGAGGGACAGTTTGAGTTAAAATCCCCTTCTCTCTTAATTCTTCTAAGTTTTTGCTGATTGTTTGTTATTATGTAATTCTGAAGAGAAGGGTCCTGAACTAAGGTCGGATCAAGGTGTACTCCTTTAGGGTAAGGCATACCATACAGCATTTCATATGGTGAAATCCCTGTTTTTGAATTTGGCATTGTTCGTATATTAGACAGGGCTAGTGGGAGGCACTTTGTCCATGGCATTTTAGTCTCAATCATTAATTTTAAAAACTGTTGTTTTAATGTTTGATTCATCCTTTCAACCCTCCCAGAACTCTGAGGGTGCCAAGGTGTATGATACTCCCAGCTGATGCCCAGCGCCAAGGTCAGTAACTTAAGCACCTTTGATGTAAAGTGCGTCCCCTGGTCTGAGTCTATTGCTCGAACCAGGCCATACCTTGGGATTATGTGTTCCAACAATATTTTGGCTACCACTTGTGATGCGACCCTAGCTGCAGGGTATGCCTCTACCCAGTGGGTTAATTGGTCTACTCTCACTAGTAAGTATTTCCACCTTCCTATTTTTGGTAATTCTGTAAAATCTACTTGTATTCTTTCAAAGGGCCTGTAAGCAGTTTTCCGTCCTCCTGACGGACCTTGTTGCATACCTTTTTTATTAATTTTCTGACAAGTTAAACAACCCTGTACGCTCTGCTTTGCAATATCAAAAATGCCGATGCATCCAAAAAATTTTAAAAACTGGTCTGCTAGCACTCTGGTTCCCCAATGTGTTTGTTGGTGTAATTGTTCAATAATTTGTCTGGCCTGGGTCTTAGGTAAAATTTCCCTGCCATCTGGTAAAACCCATTTGTTCTCATGCTGTTCTGCCTGTAATTTTTTATCGCTTCTTTTTCCTGAGGAGTAAATAGCTTCTGTAATTCCTGGTTGGGGCTGAGATCTTTAACTGTAGTACTTAATACAGAAACCGGTTTTTGCTCCAATGCTGCTTTTTTTGCTTCTTTGTCAGCCAGATTATTCCCCCTTGTATGGTAGCTTGTTCCTTTTTGGTGCCCTCTTATATGGACCACAGCAATTTCAGTGGGGCCCCTAAGAGCTTCTAGTATTCTAACAATTAGTTCTTGATATATCAACCCCCATCCTTGAGTGTTAATTAACCCCCTTTCTTCCCAAATTTTACCAAATGTGTGGACTATGCCATAGGCATACTTACAATCCGTATATATCATCCCTTTTTTACCTTCTAAATAAGATAATGCCCTATAAAGAGCAAGTAGTTCACAAGCCTGAGCGGACCATGCTGCGTTTAAGGGTCCGGATTCTACTAATTTCAATTCTTCTCCTCCTACTATGGCATATTCCGATTTTCGTTTTCCTTCCACCACTGGAGAAGATCCATCTATAAACAATTTTACTCCATCCTTAAATTCAACTTCTCCCAAGTCAGGTCTAATTTTTGTTTGTAATTCTATAATACCCACACAATCATGTTCTAAATTTTCTTTTGGTTCCCCATATAGGAATTGTGCAGCACTTTGAGCAGTTGTTGTTTTTAGCTCCAAATCTGGGGAAGTGATTAGAATAGCTTCATATTTTAATATTCGGGCATCAGTTAACCATTTCTCAGCTTTTTGATTCAGAATTCCCCTTACGTTATGAGGGGTGTGGACCACTAGGGGTGCCCCAAAGATAATTTTTCGGGCTTCTTCAATTAACAGTGCTGTGGCCACTAGGGCCTGGAGGCATGTGGGCCAACCCCGACTGACAGGGTCGAGCAGTTTCGAATAATATCCCACTGGCTTTCGACTGCCTGCCCATTCCTGGGTGAGTACCCCATATGTTCTTTGATCAGAGGTATTTACAAATAACTGAAATGGTCTCTCCAAGTCTAGGAGACTGAGTATAGGGGCTTGAATTAAAGCATGTTTGACCTTTTCAAAACTTTTATCATCTTCTTCTGTCCATTTTAGGCGATTAGTGGTAAGTTTTTCATATAGAAATTTTACTTTCTCACTAAGTCCCTCTATCCATTGACGACAATATCCCAGCAATCCCAAAATTTTCCTCACTTCTTTTTTGGTTTTTAGAGGTCCCAGACTTAAAATTCCAGAGATTCTATTAGGATCTAATTTCTTTTTCCCTTTACTTAGCCAATGTCCCAAATATTTTACTTCTGGTTCTGTGAACTGTAATTTGGCTTTGGATACCTTCAATCCCTGTTGTCCCAAAAAGTTTAAAAGTTTTATAGTCCCATTTCTAGTAGATTTCTCCTCCTTTCCTGCTATTAATAGATCATCTACATATTGTAACAATTTCACACCATCTGGTGACTCAAAAGACTGCATGAATTCTTCTAGGGCTTGTCCAAAGTGATTAGGGGATTCTCTAAAGCCCTGAGGCAATACTGTCCAATGCAGTTGTTGTTTCTTGCCCTTATCAGGATCTTCCCATTCAAAGGCAAAATAATCTCTGCTACTTTCCTCTAATGGGCATGCCCAGAAGGAATCTTTTAGATCTATTACACTATACCAAGTGTAGTCAGGGGACAACTGGTTTAAGAGTGTGTAAGGGTTTGCTACTACGGGAAATTTGGTAACAGTTTGCTGATTTATAGCTCTCAAATCCTGTACCAATCTGGAATTCCCGTCTGTCTTTTTGACAGGCAGAATAGGAGTATTATGTGGGGACATACATGGTTCCAAAGCCCCCTGTTGCAAAAGGTTTTCTATAAGAGGCTTAAGGCCCCGTCTCCCTTCCAGTGATATTGGATATTGACGAACTCGGATAGGCAAATCGGGATCAGTGATTTTCTCTTTGATAGGTTTCATTTTTAACTTCCCTATTTCTCCAGGGGTGTACCACACTTCAGGACAGATTTGCTCCTCGTCCTTTTGAGTTAAAGCAAAAATTTTAAGTTGACCTTGGGATACTTCAATTTTCAAATCCAATGCTATTATTAAATCCCTCCCCAATAAATTGTTTTCTGCCTCTGGCAGTAACAGCAGATCTTTTAATTCAATTTTGGTTTGGGTCTCAATTTGCACATTTTTAATAATAGGGACCCGAAATGGTTCACCTTTTGCTCCAACCACGAGTGCTGTTTCTCTACTAGGTTTACAGCCTTTTAGTAGGTGTTTAATTGTGGATTTTTCGGCTCCTGTATCTACTAAAAATTCCACCTCCTCCCCCTGGGGACCAATCTTTAAATTTATCAAGGGCTCTTTGGATGGTATGGTCCCTAATACATACAGCCCCTGACACCCCTATTCATCTTCCTGGAACATTTTTTCATCCCGTATCCGTTCTTTACAGTTTTTCTTTATATGACCTTTCTTGTTACAGTAAAAGCAGGTTCGCCTTGGTGAATTATTTCCTGCTTCATTTCCTTGTTTTGGTGGGGGTTTTTGTGGTTTCCCTCCCCCTTTCTGCTGGGTTTCTTTCTGTGTTTCACGAACTGCAGCTATAAAGATTTTTGCTTTTGCTTTCTGCTTCTCTTCATCCCTCCTTACATAAACTTTTTGTGCTTCTCTTAGCAATTCTTGTAACCCCCGATCTTGCCAATCATCTAACTTGTCTAATTTCTTTCTAATATCTCCCCATGATGGAGCAACAAATTGGGTTTTGAGGAGTGCCTGACCCACTTGTGTATCAGGGTCTATCCCGGAGTACATTTGGAGATCTTTCCTCAGCCGCTCCAACCAGTCAGTCGGGGATTCATCCTTTTTTTGTTGTTCACTGAAGGCTTTATTAATATTTTGTCCTTTAGGAACTTATTCTCGGATACCTTTAACGAGTATCCATCTTAAGTCCATCATATTCTGGAGATGGATATCGTTTTGATTATCTCAGTTAGGATTATTTAATGGCCATTTCTGGTCTCCCCTAGGTCCAATCTGATGCTCCCGGTCCCATACCCTCATTCCAGCCTGTCTGATCATTTCCCGTTCCTCCGTGGTGAATAGGATACTTAATATAGATTGTAATTCCATCCAAGTATACATACTTGGTCCGAGGAATTGATCTAGTCTCTCTGATACCCCTCTAGGATCTTTTAATAGTTTTCCCATTTCTTTTTTAAAGTTTCTCACTTCCCCTGTGTTCAAGGGAACATTTACAAATCCAATTAAGCCAGCCTGTTGTCCTGCTAATGGCACTTCCCTCAGGGGGTAAAGGCGAGCCTTTGTATTGTTATCTCCCTCCTCTCTGGTGATACTATCTCTCCTGGTATTCCTTTCACTGGAGTGAGTTCTTAGAGCTATGGGAGTACCAGGAGGAGAAGTGGGTGAGTGGGGGGGGGGGGGGGGTCTCCTGTATTTTCTGTATTATACAGAGGTGGGAGATTATCGAGGGGTTCCCAGGTAACCTTTTTTTATCTTCATCCTCTTTTTCTTTTAAAGTATATATCAAGGATGGCTTGGACTCTTTTGCCCACGGGGCAGCATACATTCCTCTCTGTTAAATGGTTCTTTATGAGCCACATATGTGTTTAATGCCCGACAAATCCAACCCTCAAATGATCCGAACATGGGCCAGTATAGGTTATCTTTACGGATCACTTCTCTGGTCCATTCCACCATGCAATATTGAATCAATTTTTCTTTACTTTTTCCTCTGTATACCACCCCTGTGTCCCAACATTTTAATATTACTCCCAAAGGGCTGCCTGGTGGTATTTCTGGCAACCTACTTGTCTTGTCTTTATTTTCCCAGTCTCCTTGTGGACCAAATGAACTTGAACCTCTTCGTGGGTCCCTGGGACTCAGAATCTTACTTCCTCTTTTTCCCATTTTTACCTCAAGGGACTGTCTTGAGGTGTTTGTACTCCCCGATGTGTTCCGCCCGAACCCCTGCCTCTCCTTGGGTCAGGATGGACTGGAACCCGCCTCTACCTGGTCTGGGATGGGAAAAGCAGCTTTTCCCTTCTCCCTCCGTGACTGGTGTGTTGCAATCTGCTTTTCTTTTCCTCCCCCTCTCCCCCCGCCCCCCCTTCCCGGGTCCTGCCTCTACCTGGACTAGGGTGGGAACGACCTAGCCTCTACCTGGACTAGGGTGGGAAGGACCTAGCCTCTACCTGGGCTAGGACAAGAAAAGCAGTTTCCCCCTTTGTGCTCACTCGCTTAGTCCGGTCACCGGCCAGGTCCCTCACGGGATGCTGGAAACACGGATAGAAGGACTCCTCTCTGGTTTAGCAGCAAAGGCCACGTCTCGTTTAGGCAAGCACACAGTCATCCCCACCAAACCAGACAGATACTTACAGTCCGATGCTCCTGTCTGGGTCTTCGTGCACAAGAATTACAGGTGATTTTGCCGCGGTCTTCCGGGGAGATTTTCCTTGTTCAGTCTATATGGTGAGGTACGTCGATGGGTCCCGAGAATCACTGAAGAACCGGGGCCACAGCAGTGGGGCGCCTCCCCGAAATCGCAGTGCCTCTCAGGGCTCCAAGGACGTCCCGGGTTTCGGCACCAAATTGTTATAAATGAGAGACAAAAGTCTCGATATTCAGCAAAATTTTTAGATCGCTTTATTTGATATAGAAAGAGCAAGCAGCACGCTGGGGAACGCGAGGGGTCACCTCCCACTCCACGCTCCACCTAACCTTGGTTTGCAGCCTCTTCTTATATTGTGGGTTCTCGTTGTTCACAAATTCACAGCGCCTTTGGGTGATAATTAGTCACAGATAGCCATCCGGTCCTTGTAGATGACCACCAGGGAAGTTCTGGAGGTCTGGTTTTTGGGATAGGCAGTATTGATTAGACAAAGGTAGGAAGGGCTTTTTGGGAAGTCCGATTACGCAAGCTGGCAGCTGATACAACTTATTTGAAAAACATAACATAATATAACATAATGTAATGTAACATAATACAACATAATATAACATAACAAGGTGATTTTAAACAGAATTATTTAATCATATAATTTCCTTTATCTAGTGTCCATGCTTTACTTCAGAGCTTAGTATTCTGGTTTATGCAAACCCCAATGCTTTTGTGATTAACACGAATCTTTTATCAATTGTCACAAAGGGAAACAAGGAGCACCGCAAGCAGCAGTGGTTCAGCTTGCTCCTTTCGACTGCTAAGTGCACTTGGGAAGGCAAGCGAGAGACAGCCACCTTCCTCTCCTAGTAGCCCGTATCGTGATGTACACAAGCACGGTACTTGTGCGGCTTCGTTCACCGACCTCACCCGCGCCTGGCGCCGCTTTCACTCCCCAGCGGCCAGAAGTAGCTGAAGCGGCACCACACAGCCAGCAGGGTGTCGGCAGCCAAGCGCTCGAGAACGCTGCTTCTGCCCAACCCCGTCTAGGGCGTGCACCTTTGTTCTCAGAGCTCCGTGCAACAGTCTGCCTCTCTCGCATTTCGAATGGAAAACGTAGCTCGCCCCCGCCGCGAGGAAGCTGCTATTAGCACCGCATTGCAGGGGCACATCTCGCTCCTTGACTACGTGTTCAGCGCTCTCCGAATTCGCTGCTAGCTCCACGGTCCTTCTCCGCTGCAAGTAGCAGCAATCACAGTACATAGAGCTTGGCATGGACCGAGGACCTGGAGGGACATATCGCACACGAAAATGTGCCAGGACAGAGACGTGTTCTACATTGACCCTTCTCGTCATCCAGTTTGTGCTTCTGCTGCTTCTGCTGTTAGGAATCGCACCTTGAAAGACAAGAGAGAGCGTCTTTCTGGGTGCATTGCACTGAGTGAGAGCTCGCTAGGGACTTTGCACTCGGAGCCAAGGCAACAGGGCGTGCTTGCCCGCAGAACTGAGGACAAGATGTTGGGCAGAGCTGAAACTGACCGCTGGAGTTCAGCTCTGTCCGGACGGCAGAATGAGAAGAAAGAAGCCACAGGGCACCGGCTTTGGGAGCGCAGCGCAGCGAAGAGCACACGAGCAGTCAAAGAGCGCCTTCACAATCGCTTTCACTTCTCAGTGCTCTTGCTGTTTGGAAAAATAACACAGAGCCATTGCACGCCAGGGCAAAAGCTGGGGCAGTGCCCTTCCTCACACCTTCGATGTGGTGTACTCCATACAGCTAGAGCAAAGTGAGAAGGACGCGAGGAAGAAGACGGCGTTCTTAAAGTAGCCCTCTCTCAGCAGAACTGAAAGGGCGCATGACTCACGGCGTCTCACTGCCCTCCATTCTACATACTCGCGGCTCCCTTTGCCGACTTGCAAAAGTTGCTACCAGAGCAGAGGGGGCCAGATTGGAGAGGCAGTGCCTAGGTTCACCTTCAAGTAGCAGCACTCACAGTACATAGAGCTTCGCAAGGAGCAAAGACCTGGAGGGACATATCGCACACGAAAATGTGCCAGGGCAGACACGTTCTACACTGAGTAGAGACAGAGACAGACAGAGTTCTACACTGCCCCGTCTCGTCGGCCATCTTGTGCTCCTGCTGCCTCTGCTGTGACAAATCGTTCCTTGAAAGACGAGCGAGAGCGCCTCTCCAAGCACATAGCACTGAGTGAGAGCTCCCTAGGGACTTTTGGATGTAAAACTTTTTCCACCTCCAAAAATACATGGGTGAGTCCTAAAAGTTTTGGTTCTATTAAGAATAGTTACGTCCAAGTATTGCTCTTCTAAACACCCTTGTTTTCAGTCTGAACTTAACTGCTTGTTTCTGTCTTTTTGCCTAGTGGCAATCTAATTCTAAGGTAACTAGATGTGTTGGAAATCCATAAATTACATCTCAGGTTAGGTGGGATAATTGGCTAGGAAGAAAATGAAATTGAGAATTTGGAAAGAATCCAAAGTGAGCTGATGTTACCATTCGAGATTCCCTTGGGTTCCAAATCCTTTCATTTGTGTTTTTGTGGGCTTTTTTGATGGCGGTGTACAGTTGAAGCCATGATTTAGCTGCGGTGAGACCTGCTCTGCTGTAAAAGCATTATTTTCTCAGTGAGCACGGACAACAGTTACAGTGTCGTCTTTTAAGATTCCCTGCACTCCACTTATGGTGGCAAAAGCAGTGCCTTGACTGTCATCATAAAAGTGATTACAGTTTGATTGCTTTGACATCATGTAGGATGCTTCCTCCATCTGCTGTGGTCAGCATTAAGTAACAGATTTCTCAGTTTCTAGGAAGAGTCTAGCAAACAATCACCTTGCTCCTTCTCTTGCATTTATTCATCACTGCTATGCTGCTATACAGACAGATAATCTGTTTATGATTCAACAATTCAATGGGACATCAAGTAAATAGCAAAGCAAAACTAACTACCGAAAGCACTATAAGGGCCAGAGATTAGCTTGGATCAAAACAGGTATTCTCCTAGCATTGTTTACAAACAAGTCAGCATGTGAAACAGAAGGCGCAGTGTAGTTTGTGCCTTGTTTTGGGCATGCCCGGAAGAAGGAAATTCTGATTTCACATATGGGAAAAGAAATGTTGACATTTGAATGAGATTGTTCATACCCCAGAAAAGGTTGCTTTGAAAGGTTGTGGAAGTCCTCTTAGGAAACATGGCTTTACAAGTCCTTTCCACCAGGAGACAACAGCTGCAGAACATCTGGATGTGCCAGTGTTGAGAGCACCAGCAAAGATCAAAGTGGAGAAGTTGGTGAACAATGGCAGTGGCCTGAGGGAGAGCAAGTGGGGTGCTGGCTGTGGGACCAGGGGAGTCCTGACTGATTTAGGAGGCGTGTGATGGTCTGTGCCAGCAAGCGGAGTAGTGCTGTGGCCTTGGGACACTGCGAATACTGGAATTCAGTGGGGTCACTGGGCAGGCTGAATGTCTGAGCTGCTGGAGGGACCCAGTTTGCTCACATGTAAACATCCAGTCTCACTCTTGCCAGCCACAGAAAGGAGCAGGATGTGGCTGCTGGCGATGCCTGTCATGTATATGTAGTGTATATGTGTGCTATCCCAGCCTGCTGGGAACACTTCTTCTTTGTGACTGCTTGGGCTGAGGGAGAGAAAGCAGTGGTAGTTTCTGAGGTTTCGAGTTTGCTCGAGTTTCTCAGGCTGTTTCTGGAGCCACCCAGAGTTCTCTTCCTTGAAGCATTTCAATTCCTGGTAATTTTCAAAATTCAAACAGACACAGCCCTAAGGTAGTTGATCTGACGTCAGAGCTATTCTTAGGCTGAGCTGTTGAATGATCTGAACTCCTGAGATGTCTTCCATCTCAGTTTATGACCTGGTTGTTGTGAAAAGTAGGATCTTTTAGCCTGGAGAAGAGAGGTTGCTGGAGAGACAGTATTGTGGCCTTTGAATATGTAAAGAGGGTATAAGACAAATGGAGAAAGACTTTTTAGGAAGGTTTGCAGAGACAGGACAAGGAGCCATGTTTTCAAACTGAGACTAGGTATAGATTGGCTAAAAGGAAAAACTTTTCTACAATGAAGCTGGTGAGACACTCAAACGGGTGTTCCAGAGAAGTTGTGGATGCCCCATCATTGAGAGTGCTCCTTATCAGTTTGGCTAGTGTCCTGGGGTACAATGCAAAAATGTGTATTCTATCACCATCTGTTAAAATGTGGGAGGGGTGGTGATCCTTATCTCTGTGGGAGATATCCTCTGCTGATGTGCCATCTGATAAGATGGGGGGATGATCATCGTTATCTATTCACAACCCATCCCTCCTCCAGAAGATATATTCTGTTAATGGGACATTAAGTCCTATTGTGTGACTGATAAGATTACATCACCCCATTGGGAGATGCCCCAACCAGGGGCAGGAGCCAAGCCTTTCCTACCTAGATAAAAAACTGGGGTTTGGGACCCGAGGGCAGACCTTTCTACTGGATCCCAGAGGAAAGTCGGACCTTTTTCCACATCATTGCTGGATCTTCGGAGGAAAACTGCACCTTCTACAGGAGCACTGCTTCAACAGAACCACATCTGTCATCCAGGAGGACTGCAGCCACCATTTATACGGACTGCTACCAACACCCGGACTGACAGGGTGTCAGGTTGTATTTCTGACTGTGTTGGTGGTTGTTTCTATTATATTATTGCATGTATTTTATTTTTTTCTCTTTTCTCCTATTAAATTGTATTACTGACTTGGAGTCTCGCACTGGTTTTACTTTCAAACCAACACATTAATTGGCGCCCAACGTGGGGCACAAAGGGTACTGAGGAAAGTCAGTATTACAATTTTGTTTTCACCATGATTCTCAACATGCTTACATGGGTTTTATATCTTGCTCTCTATATTTTTCCACACATGGGGAACTATCTGCCAGCTGTAATGCTCCTGTGTAGACCAGGATATGGTATAAAAATTGCTTTACTGGCCTATTATGTCTACTGCATGATAACCTCTGTGGCAATGAACATAATCCGGAATATATACTCGACTTTGTTTGCTTGTCCTAGTCTAGGTTGCTACATCCGGGGTTTTAACAATCACACCCAGCCCTTGGGGGGAGGGGTAAAGGATGATTTTTTCCAATCTTTCCGGCCTGATACAGTAGTTTTTGGAAATGTTGAGTTCCCACTGGATGCTAAGGACAGCATAATATTGTTGTTAGTTCTGCTTTGTCTCCTCTGCACAGCCTTTACAGCCTACAACATGCTTAGAAACAGAACACTACATGGCGTATTGATGCGTATTCTTGAGGAAGAGGAAAAAAGAAACAAATCAACTTCGTCCACGACTGCACAGAATGTCACAAAGAGGAGAAGAACCAAACAAAAAGCAACAGTGCCCGTGTCTATGCAGACTGCCACAAAGGAGGAAAAAGCCAAAAGCAAAGCAACAGTGTCCGTGTCTACGCAGACTGCCACAGAGGAGGAAAAAGCCAAAAGCAAAGCAACAGTGTCCGTGTCTATGCAGTCTGCCACAGAGGAGAAAAAAGACAGAAGCACCATCAGCATCTCCACACAAACCATCACTGAGCCAGAACAGCCTAGACCAGTAGCAGTTGCGCCCGTTCAGAAGAAGAAATCAAAGAGCAAATCAGTTCGCATAGTGACTGACGAGGACGTGGCAGGACCTTCGCACCCAGCAGAAGTGACAGAGCCAGAAATCATCACTCGCTCTCTATCCCTGGGTGAGCTGCGTGACCTGCGGAGGGAATTCACCCGCCAGACAAATGAGTCCATCTTGACCTGGCTGCTCCGCATCTGGGACGCTGCAGCCAATGACACCATTCTGGATGGATGTGAGGCCAGGCAACTGGGATCTCTGTCCCGGGATGTGGTCATTGACCAGGGGATTGGGAGAACCCAAGAAACTCTCAGCCTCTGGCGGCGACTGCTGACAAGTGTGAAGGACAGATACCTTTGTAAAGAAGATCTTCAGGTGCACCAAGGAAAATGGAGCACAATAGAACAAGGTATCCGATGCCTGAGGGAATTGGCCGTGCTGGAGATAATTTTCTCAGAAGATGAGAGATTTCCTAAGAGCCCAGACTGTGTCCGGTGCACGTCACAGATGTGGTTGAGATTTGCACGACTTGGACCAGAGATGTATTCCCGTTACCTGGCAACGCTGCAGTGGAGGGAAGGTGAGGACATGGTAGGCGTCTTGGCCAATAAACTAAGGATTTATGAGGACACTGTCACAGCCCCATTTCGTACCCATGTCTCATCCGTGGAAACAAGGCTGGTGGAGCAAGTCCGAAGCCTGATTGAAGAGGGCCATCAGAAACTAAAAAAAGAACTTAAGGAAAACAACTACCAGATCTCTCCTGAACCAACAAGAGTTTCTGCCATTAGGAGCCGGCGTTCCTCAGGCAGGGAGAGAGGACACACTCCACGAGGTAACCTCTGGTTTTTCCTTCAGGAGCATGGAGAAGACATGAGGAAGTGGGATGGAAAACCCACCTCCTCCTTAGCAGCCCAGGTACGTGAGCTGAAAAGAGGGACACCTACCCCAAGAAGTTCATCTAGAGTCAATGCTGCTCCAGTCTCTCGTGTACAGAACTCCAGACAGTATCAGAATGATGATATGACTGATCCTCTTGAAGGAACCTCAAGAACCTATTTACAGGGAGAGAGCAACGTGTACCAGGATCAGGAATAGAGGAGCCCTGCCTCTAGCCAGGTAGAGGAGAGGGATAATCGGATCTATTGGACTGTGTGGATCCGATGGCCTGGCACATCCGACCCACAAAAACATAAGGCTTTGGTTGACACCGGCGCCCAGTGTACTCTGATGCCATCAAAGTATGTAGGAGAAGAATCCATCTCTATTTCTGGGGTAACAGGAGGATCCCAGCAGCTGACTGTAGTGGAGGCCGAAGTGAGTTTAACTGGGAACAGGTGGCAGAAACACCCCATCGTGACTGGCCCAGAGGCCCCATGCATCCTTGGCATAGACTATCTTAGAAATGGATACTTCAAAGACCCAAAAGGATATCGCTGGGCTTTCGGGATAGCTGCTGTAGAGACAGACGGCATTAGAAAACTGAGCACCTTGCCTGGTCTTGCAGATGACCCCTCTGCTGTGGGACTACTGAGAGTTGAAGGGCAACAGGTACCAATCGCCAGAACAACAGTACACCGCCGGCAATACCGTACTGACAGAGACTCAGTGATTCCCATCCATGAAATGATCCGTAAACTGGAGAGCCAAGGGGTGGTCAGCAAAACCCACTCACCCTTCAACAGCCCCATCTGGCCTGTGCGTAAATCTGAAGGAGAATGGAGATTGACCGTAGACTATCGTGCATTGAATGAGGTGACTCCACCGCTGAGCGCTGCTGTGCCAGACATGCTGGAACTCCAGTACGAGCTGGAGTCCAAGGCAGCAAAGTGGTATGCCACTATCGATATCGCCAATGCATTTTTCTCCATTCCTCTGGCAGCAGAATGCAGGCCTCAGTTTGCTTTCACCTGGAGGGGCGTGCAGTACACCTGGAATCGTCTGCCCCAGGGGTGGAAGCACAGTCCCACCATCTGTCATGGACTGATCCAGGCTGCACTGGAGAAGGGTGAGGCCCCCGAACATCTACAGTATATCGATGACATCATTGTATGGGGCAGCACAGCAGGGGAAGTCTTCGAGAAAGGAGAGAAGATTATCCAGATTCTGCTGAAAGCTGGTTTTGCCATTAAGCGAAGTAAAGTTAAGGGACCAGCTCAGGAAATTCAGTTTCTAGGAGTCAAGTGGCAAGATGGACGTCGTCAGATCCCAACAGAGGTAATTAATAAGATCACTGCTATGTCTCCACCTACCAACAAGAAGGAAACACAAGCCTTCCTAGGTGCCATAGGCTTTTGGAGGATGCACATTCCTGAGTACAGTCAGATCGTGAGCCCTCTTTACCTGGTTACCCGCAAGAAGAACGATTTCCACTGGGGCCCTGAGCAGCAGCAAGCCTTCGCCCAGATCAAGCAGGAGATTGCTCATGCAGTAGCCCTTGGCCCAGTCAGGACGGGACCAGATGTGAAGAACGTGCTCTACTCTGCAGCCGGGAACCATGGTTTGTCTTGGAGCCTGTGGCAGAAGGTGCCTGGTGAGACTCGGGGTCGACCACTGGGATTCTGGAGCAGAAGCTACAAAGGATCTGAAGCCAACTACACTCCCACAGAGAAGGAGATCTTGGCCGCCTATGAAGGAGTTCAAGCTGCCTCAGAGGTGATTGGCACAGAAACACAACTCCTCCTGGCACCCCGACTACCAGTGCTGGGCTGGATGTTCAAGGGAAAGGTGCCTTCCACACATCACGCCACTGACACCACATGGAGCAAGTGGATTGCCCTCATCACTCAGCGCGCCCGTATTGGGAATCCAAATCGCCCTGGGATTCTGGAAATAATTACAAACTGGCCTGAAGGTGAGACTTTTGGATTGTCTTCTGAAGAAGAAGAGGAGCAAGTGGCACGTGCTGAGGAAGCCCCACCATATAATGAGCTACCAGAGACTGAAAGACGATATGCCCTCTTCACTGATGGTTCCTGCTGAATTGTAGGCACTAACCGGAAATGGAAAGCTGCAGTATGGAGCCCCACACGACAAGTTGCACAAGCTACCGAGGGACAAGGTGGATCGAGTCAGGTCGCAGAGCTAAAAGCCATCCAGTTGGCTTTGGATATTGCTGAACGAGAGAAGTGGCCAAGGCTCTATCTCTACACTGACTCATGGATGGTAGCTAATGCTCTGTGGGGTTGGCTGGATCGCTGGAAAAAGGCCAACTGGCAACGCAGAGGGAAACCCATATGGGCAGCTGAGATTTGGCAGGACATTGCTGCCCGAATAAAGAAACTGACCATAAAGGTTCGACACGTGGATGCACATGTACCCAAAAGCCGGGCTAATGAAGAACATCACAACAACGAGCGGGTGGACCGAGCTGCCAAAGTGAAAGTATCACAGGTGGATCTAGACTGGCAGCACAAGGGAGAATCATTCCTAGCTCGTTGGGCCCATGATGCCTCTGGTCATCAGGGGAGAGATGCGACGTACCGATGGGCCCGTGACCGAGGGGTGGACCTTACCATGGACAGTATCTCACAGGTCATCCACGACTGCGAGACCTGTGCCGCAATCAAACAGGCCAAGCGGGTGAAGCCTCTGTGGTATGGTGGACGATGGTCAAAGTACAGGTATGGGGAAGTCTGGCAAATTGACTACATCACCCTTCCCCAAACCCGCCAGGGCAAACGCTACGTACTGACCATGGTGGAAGCAACCACAGGATGGTTAGAGACCTACCCTGTGCCTCATGCCACTGCCCGGAACACCATCTTGGGCCTAGAAAAACAAGTCCTTTGGAGGCATGGTACCCCTGAGAGAATTGAATCAGACAACGGAACCCATTTCAAGAACGGCCTTATCAACACATGGGCCAAAGAACATGGCATTGAATGGATATATCATATTCCTTACCATGCGCCAGCTGCCGGGAAAGTTGAACGGTGTAATGGACTCCTTAAGACTACTTTGAAAGCACTTGGTGGTGGAACCTTCAGAAATTGGGAAATGAACTTGGCCAAAGCCACCTGGATGGTTAACACCCGAGGGTCCATCAATCGAGCCGGTCCTGCCCACTCTGAACCCCTACACACAGTGGATGGGGACAAGGTCCCAGTGGTACACATGAAAGGTATTTTAGGAAAGACTGTTTGGATTAATCCCACCACAGGCAAAGGCAAACCAATCCGTGGGATTGTTTTTGCTCAAGGACCTGGTTGCACTTGGTGGGTAATGCAGAAAGATGGGGAAACCCGTTGTGTACCACAAAGAGACCTAATTTTTAGTGAGAACTGTATGTAAGGTTTCATTTTGTATTATATATCTGTAAGAGGGTATTGGTTTGGGTGTGATGTAGATGGTAATAGAATAAGGGGTGGATTATGTCCTGGGGTACAATGCAAAAATGTGTATTCTATCACCATCTGTTAAAATGTGGGAGGGGTGGTGATCCTTATCTCTGTGGGAGATATCCTCTGCTGATGTGCCATCTGATAAGATGGGGGGATGATCATCGTTATCTATTCACAACCCATCCCTCCTCCAGAAGATATATTCTGTTAATGGGCCATTAAGTCCTATTGTGTGACTGATAAGATTACATCACCCCATTGGGAGATGCCCCAACCAGGGGCAGGAGCCAAGCCTTTCCTACCTAGATAAAAAACTGGGGTTTGGGACCCGAGGGCAGACCTTTCTACTGGATCCCAGAGGAAAGTCGGACCTTTTTCCACATCATTGCTGGATCTTCGGAGGAAAACTGCACCTTCTACAGGAGCACTGCTTCAACAGAACCACATCTGTCATCCAGGAGGACTGCAGCCACCATTTATACGGACTGCTACCAACACCCGGACTGACAGGGTGTCAGGTTGTATTTCTGACTGTGTTGGTGGTTGTTTCTATTATATTATTGCATGTATTTTATTTTTTTCTCTTTTCTCCTATTAAATTGTATTACTGACTTGGAGTCTCGCACTGGTTTTACTTTCAAACCAACACAGCTAGTCTTGAGCAATTTGATCTACTGTAAGATCTACCTGGCAAGGAAGTTGGACTAGATGATCTTTAATCACAGACTGTTGTATGATTCCGTGAAAGACAGAATGCAATAAAGTTCATATTTCAGATTTTGGCACAGACGTATTTATTATTTCTCACTTTATGCATCATTGCAATGACAACTTGTTAGCTTCTGAAATGATGAGCTGAGTTTGATTTCCTTCCTTAGTTTCATTTTCCCTGTTATTCCTTCACTCTTGGACTTTTTTTTTCACTAGATTTCCTCTTTCAGTAAACTGTCCTTAAGTATCACTTTGCTCCCCACCTGGCTTTTTTTTTTTCAATGACACATTTTCACTGGTTCGTTTAGGGCCTTTGCTGCTTGAAGTCCAGCAGCCTCCTTGTCTGAGCATTAAGGAGCTTTCTTTACAGCTTCATCACTATGCAAAAAGCCATAAATTACTGTGTTCCATCTCACATACCATCAAGTATCACACTAATATTCCCTCTGCTGAACAGCTGGTTGGCTTACATAGACCAGCCAAATACCAGGAAATCCAGATGGCAGCAAGAATCTTGTAGACTACTCCCGCTGTTCATTGAAATTCTGGAGAAGTCACGTGAGGTATCACATTCTCTTGAAAGAAGTGTATATCATCTCGGACATTCTAGAATGGGCTATTAGTATAGTCATGAGTTTCTGGCTAGACTTTTTAGTATGCAAATCCTAATTCAAATGATCTGAAATGATAGAACTTCCAGAAATTTTTTTTCCCAGTATCGAAGTATGATGGAGTTACACAGGGAGAATCTTAATCTTAGTTATTCTATTCCATCTCACATCATGGCTGGGGGCAGGGAGAAGGGAGAATCTTTGGGGGACAGTGGGTTCCGGTGTACTCAGTAAGCGGGGCAGAGGAGCCATCAGGTACTGTTTATTTTTTTGGGGGGGGGAGGATTCATGTGAACTCTTCCTTTCTTGTACCCTGCCACTAGTATTGTTGCTAAAATTGTTTGTTTTCTCATCCAAGTGACAAAATCAGCACACTTAATGAGGGATGAAGAGGGAGCAGCGACCTCAGAACAGGAGGAAGAAGAAGCAGAGCCTGCTCTCCTCCAGAAGAAAAAAACACTACCAGCCAACTTTGCATCATCTGTGAACTTCCTGGGCATGTACTCTATCCCCTTGTCCAGATCACTGATAAAGATATTAAACAGGACTGGGCCCAAGACTGAGCCTTGGGGACCAGCTGGATGAACTCTATTTCCTACCAATCTGTGGGCCTGGCCATCACCCAGTTTGTCACCCAGCAAACAGCCCACCCATCCAAACCATAAGCAGACAGGTTCCTCAGGAGAATGATGTGAGACTCATTGCAAAAAGGATCAGGGAGATGCCTAGGAAGAGTCTCAGGTGAACCCAGGAGACTATAGTGGAGGACTATTCAGTTTTCCAATCAATTTGCTTAAAAAACTCTACAAAACCGTAATAAACAAACAAACAAACAAACAAAGAAACAAAAAAAGCAGACCAAACAAACACACAAAAACCCCCAACTAATAATTCCCAAAGAGACAAAAAAAGCCCCCCCCAAAAAAGCCCACAAAAAAACCCACCCAAAAGTGAAAAAAAAAGGTGACCTGCTACTATGGCCTAGAATCAAGTCCACCAGTCCAATAACCTGAGATGTGGAAATAGTGACTGGCAGTAAAAATTGAGACCAACACTTGTTGAGTACCTCAGCCTTCTCCTTGTCTGTTGTCACTAGTCCTGTCTGGCTTATGGGGGTGGGAGGTGGGGGGAATAGGGGAGGTGTGATAGGTTTCTTTTCATCTTCTTTTTCCCACTGAAATACCCCTAGGAGCCTTTATTATTCTTATTTTTGGCATGCTTTTCCAAATTCAAATTCAAGTGAGCCTTAGGTATACTGATCCCATCCTCACACACTCATGTGTTAGCACTGTATTTTTCCCATGATTTGTCTCACTGTGTATTGTCTGCATATTACCTTCTTGCATCACATCTATTAATTTTCAATAACCTTCTGGCTTTAACTTGTTTTCAAAAAAACCCTTTTTGAACCTTTTCACCTCAGAAATTCACCTGGGAAACCCAAAATCCCCAAAATTCATTCCGAAGTCCCCCCTGGGATGCCCAGCACTCACCTGGCAACTCCCAGAAATCCACAAATTCACCCCAAAATTCACGGGGGACCCCCAAATCCCAGGGCTTCACCCCAAAATCCCACCTGCAACCCCCAAAATCCCTCAAATCACCCCCAAGACCCAGTCCCAACACCTCCCAAATTCACCCCAAAATCTCTCCAATCCCCCTCTAAACCCATTCAGATACCCCAAATCTACCAAATTCACTCGAAGACCCATCTGGGACACCCAAAAATCATCAAAATTCCCTCCAATATCCACCTTCATCCCCCCAAATTCATCCCCAAATTCTCCCATGACTCCCAAATGCGCACCTCGATACCCCAAAATCGGCAGAATTCACCCGAAAATCTGCCTGGCATCCCCAAAACTCACCTGAGAACCCTAAAATTCACATGTATACCCTAAAATTCATCAAATTCTCCCCAAAATTCCCTTGAGATCACTAGAATTACACAAATTCCCCCTAAAATTCTACTGGGACTCCCCACATTCCACAAATTCACCCCAAACCTCGCTACCCGGGATCCCCCAAAATTCCACAAATTCTCCCCCAAAATCAACCTGGGACCCCTCAAAAGTAACCTTGATCTCCCCAGATTCCCCCCCCCCCCCCCCTCCAATTCACCTGGGAACCCCCAAATCCCCAGAATTCCACCCAAAATTCACCTGGGACCCCAAAAACCTCCAAATTCGCTCCAAAATGATTGGCAACTTTACACACTCCATTTTCCCACAAAAGGATCTAGAGCCCTCGGTGCTTCATATACAAACTAAATGGAAAATACCTTTCAATTCATTCTCAGCAAAAATACTTCCTATTCCTCCTTCTTTTGGACAAAACTGCCTTCACTTTCAAAATTATTCTCTTGCTCACTTACCTGCATAATGCTTAGTCCCTGTTCTGCATGCTCATTTTCTTCACTTTTACAAGGAATCCTCTCCTCATCTTCTTCTTCCTCTGCTTCTTCCATTTTCTGTGCCAAGATCACCTGTTTCTCTGTTAGATTTGTTTCTCCAACTGATTTTTGACAACTGTCCCTATCTTGTGGCACCGCTCGCTCGAGAGAGGTGATTGTCCTGCTCTGCTCTGGGCTGGGACTGGGCTCTCTTCAAGCCCTGGGGGCAATTTTGGATGCCACAAAGTCAGAAAGACCTCAGGCTATTGGAGAAATGTCCAAAGGAGGGACACAGAGATAGTGAAGAGGCTGGAGGGGAAACCATACAAAGAGTGGCTGAGGGCATTTGGTTCAGCTGCAGAGAGGACAGTGAGCTCACACCTCACTTGGGACCTCTCAGCTCCTCTCAAGGGCAGCACAGGGACAGCTTTGCTCTCTGCTCTCTGCGACCAGGGACAGGAGCCAAGGGAATGTCAGGAGCTGTGTCAGGAAACGATTAGGCTGGCTATCAGGGAAAGGTTTTTTTCCTCAGAGGCTGGTCAGGCACTGAATAGGTTCTCCAGGCAATGGGCACAGCCCCAAGGCTGCCAGAGATCCAGGAGCGTTTGGCCAATGCTCTCAGGGATGCAGAGGGTGGGACTGTTGGAGTGTCTGTGCAGGGCCAGGAGTTGGACTTTGACGATCCCTAGGGGTCCCTTCCAACTCAGGAAACTCTTACCATTTTCCCCTCTTTCCTCTCCTTGCACAATGCTCTCAGCTTACTGTTCCACCGTATGTTCCACTTCTGAAACCTCCGCTACTTCTTTCCAGTTCAAGCACAGTTCTACTGGTCACAATCCAAAGATATACAGATTGAAAAACAACCAAAAAGCAACACCTGTTTGGAATGTCGTGGTCTTATTTGGATCTCGAACTATGAAGTCGATTGTGCCTTGCAAGTTCTAAAAGCAAAACAACAACAAAAAACACCCACCACACCATTTTAACATCGGGATTTGCTTCTTAGAAATCCATATCCCTTCTCAAAATGGATCTATTTCAGTAAGAGATCATCTTGAATAGATCACTTACTATCTAAAGAACCTGGAATACTCAAATCCGTAATGATAAGCCTGTTACCTTGTCGTTTTCTGTTCCAAAGGCAAATGAATTTGCTCAAGCACCGTTTGTAACAAGGACAGAGTTCCAAGTGTGGCTCTGAGAAATGTTTTGGTTTCCCTCTCCTATCTCTATCAAAAACACTTTCTTCAATGGCTGAAACAATACTTGCTATAGTCTGAATTTTAAAGGTCATGAAAATTTTCTCAAAAGTGAAAAATTAATATAGCAGTCAGGTTTTAAACCAACGGGAATTTTTGTTTTACCTGTTTGAAGATTTCCTTCACACCAAAATGCTGGCTGATGGATACCTAGAAGAAATCAATTCCCACAAAATGCTCCCGGGTAACCCATTACGTCATCCCTTACAATTTGCTTCAGTGTCCCTTTCCTGTCCAATTGAAGGTCCCTGTTTAAGAGACTCAAGTAAAGAGAGAAATAAAATTAAATATGACTACAGTGCCTTTAAATCTAAATCGAACTTCCTGATCAATCTCATAAAACCTTTAGGCTAAATGTTGCCATTGATCTGTTTCTACTGAACACAGTCACGTCCTGGCTTGTTAGAGATTAGTTCATTACAAAGAAAGAAATGCACAGAAGTTAAAATATTTCCAAAGAAGCATTTTACATCCTTCCTTTTGGATGGGGAACCATTCCAACACTGCTTACATAAGAGGTCAAATTACTGTCTTCCCTGTTAGTTCTGCACTGTGCTCAGTGGAGCCTTTCTGGTTTATTGGCCTTTGACTTGGACATAAAGCTGAGTCTTGATTCAAGAAAAATCAATATTCACACTTGTTTTCATTTACACGGACATTGGCTTGATGGGGAATTTATGTAGGTGTTCAGATAGGTAACATTCTCTTTCCGCAACCTGGCATTGTATTTTCACTTGGCCTGTTACCTCTGGCTTTGTTTTAACGGCTCAACTTATTATGAAGAGTATCAAACCTCCAGCTCTAACCACAGTCCCACTGCGAGGTGTGTGAAGGTATGTGCATCTGCTCCTCATGTGCATACTGCTCTTCTAATGTGCCTCTGATCGAGCAGGTAGGAAAGACTGTTGCATTTCCTAGATGCATTGTAAATGGTACATTCCGTGACCACTGCTATGCCCTGTAGCTCGGTCCCTCTCCCCTTCTGGCCATACAGGGCTGGCTGGGATCCAAGTTCTCCCAGCCCCCCTTTTCAGACCCTAGAAAAGAACTGTGCCCCCTGTCCTCTGTCTCTTTTTCTCTTGCTGACTTGTTTCCTCGCTGCCCACGAGAAATAAACCCTGTAACTTCATCACAGAAAAGATCCTCTTTTCTTATCTTATTTACATCCATGAGGCAAGGGCCCCGGAAGCCATCACCCTAACACCTGAGCTAGAACAGAGGAAGGGTGAACAACCCCATTTTAGGGCTGAGGAAAAGCCTCAGCTGGCGCCCAACGTGAATGGTCTGTACAGAGCACCCCACTTTCGGCTGTGACTCCTATTTTTGGCATACAAGAAGCCTTGGAGCTGATCAACTAGCTTAAATTTCTTTTAGCTGCATTTTTTGCAGTTCGAAGACATTTAAGCACGCACTGGGAGCCTGTCAAAAGCCCCGGCAGGTCGGTTCTGGACGTTGACCCACTACAGTTATTCAGACGCCTCTGCCTGCAAGAAAAAAAAAGGTGAGTGGAGGCCTCCTTTCGCGGCGGGTGGGTTCCTGGAGGTCCGCGGGGGGTTCACAGGGGGGCATTTGGCCGGTGCGGCGCAGCTCTCCAGGAGAGAGACGGCGCGTGTGTGTGTGCGTCATGAGCACGGCTCGGTGTTCCCGCGGCCACGTGGTGTGGCGCGCGGACTGGTGGGGGCTGGACGCAGTCACCCAGGCGCAGCGGCAGGCAGGCAGCTTTGATCGGTTTCAAAGCGGTGGCACGGAGGTTTTTTTTGCGGTTTTTTGCTGTTTTTGCCCGTTTTTGCGGCGGGGTCGGTCCCTACAGCGCTGCGTGGGTTTTACCAACAGAAACGGCGAAATTAACATCGGCTCCGCATCCAGTAAAGCCTGAAAAACGTAGTGTACCTGGCACGTTTTAACAACTAACTCTCTTCCTGTGTTTTTAACTGTAGTGGGGTAGATATAGCGGCAAATTGATAAACATCATGGGATTACAGCAATCTGCCTTACAAAAGAGTATAAGAAACCAACTAAGGGAAATATTAAGTTCAGGATTTGTTTTAATATCTAAGAAAAAATTAGCCCGTTTTGCCAGCTGGCTGTCTGTTGAAAAATCTGACCTTGAATTGCAAAATATAAATTCGATGTCATTTTGGGATGAAATAGGGGATTTATTAACTTTAAAAGTGGAAAATGGAGATAAAACAACTTCTGTATTCCTCCCGATTTTCTTACAAATTCGGAAACTTTTAATTCAGACAGAAAACAACAGACAGCAGCAGCAAAACAGTTCAGACTCACCTTCCCTTTCCCCAAAACCCTATAACCCAGACCTGGAGGGGACCCACGGGTCTCCCTGGGGGGTGCAGGGCTCCCAGCACGACTGTGGCTGCTCTGAGTCCCTGGGTCCTTCCTGGTATCCCGGTTCTGATAATTTTTCGAAAATTGTCAGCACTCCTTCCTTGTTCCCTTCCCACGTGGGCCACGGCCACGTGGCTACGCCTGAAGGTGTCAGGGTCCCAGATAGCTCTGGCCATGCGATACAGCCCGTAGGGGGGGGTCCCATATGGTGGCAGCCACGAGTTTTCTCCTTCATCCCCCAACCCCCTTCACCCTCTTGTCCCTGCCCCTAAGCCTGTCCCCTCCCATAACCCATCCCTGCCCTCGGCTCCACTGCCCTTTCCCCCCTCCAAGAACTCGCCCTGCACGGCACCCAGCGACCCTGCCCACAGGTGTTGCAACCCTGAATCCCACCACCCCTCCCCCGCTCCGGTTTCACATTCCTTCCCTCCAAGCTGCTGCGGGGTGGGGGAGGGCAGTGGAGCCCCTGCTGAGTTCAGTGCCGGTGGGGGTGGGGGTGGGGCTGGGGAGGGATCAGCTCACAGCCCCTGCGGGACGGATGGTGTCCCCGTGGTGGGCGGGGGTGGGCAGCCTCCCGGGCCGGGTGAGGGGGGGATGCCCAGCCCTGAAAGTCAACACCAGGAAAAAGAGTATATACCATCAGTTGCTCCTGTAGCTTATCTTGGTAAGAGGAATGGTAGAAGAAGTTATCATCCTTTGTCCTATCGAGATAAAAAAGTAAATTTGTAAAGTACAGAGAGAATTTGGTAGAAATAGTGACATCTTTAAAGGCATGATGAGAGCCACCTTTAACTCAAACAAACTGGTTCCATATGATATCAAAGAGCTTTTCCGATGTCTGTTAACTCCTTCAGAATATGATCTATGGGAAAGCCTGTGGAAAAGATCTTTGAAAGTGCTTTTACTAGAGCTTTTAAAAAGCTCAGATGATGCAAAAGATGCTGAGAATAATGACATAACATATGAACACCTATGTGGGGAAAAGGATTGGCATTGCCCTGAAAGCCAAACCAGAGTACTATCCAAGTCTGTCCTGGATAAAATATGCAATGTTGCAGAAAAGGCTTTTAATCAATTACCAACAGTAGATACTAAAGGCAGTTATGTTAACATTAAACCGTTTGCTTCTGAGAATTTCTTACAGTTTGTGGACCGCCTTTGTGCGCAAATGGAGAGACAGGTGTCTGATCCAGTGGTACAAGCTGAATTAATTAAAGAGATGGCTCAGAGGAATGCTAATGAAACCTGCCGTAGGGTTATTCTTGGCCTTCCCCTCGAGCCAGCACCTAGCTTAGCACAGATGATAGAAGCCTGCGCCACGAAAGCAGAACTGCTCAGTGGACACGAGAGAAATCCAGGACTGGCACACCCAAAGACCGTGGCAGCTGTAACACCAGAAGCCAAGAAGCAACCAATGTCACCAGAGCAGCTGCAGCACATCCTCTGCTTCCAGTACAAGCAGCCAGGACACTTCGCCAGAGACTGTCCACACAACCAGAAACAGAAGAAGACCAACAAACAAAAAAACTAGCTTTACAGCGCGTACCTGCCATTAACACAATAGCGAGCTCGGGTATAAATGCGGCGGGCTCCACACTCGCAAAGGACTCTATCTTAATAAACAAAAAGGGGGAGGATGGGATAGAGGGTGTGGGGATGCATGGCAATGAAAATATTAAATTTTCAGTTAACAAGGTTTGGAAGCCACTAGGCTGTTTTAGGCTTGTGACTACAAAAGGTTTTCATTTCAGGTCACCTGATTGGACAGTCATTACAGTGGACTTGCCTAACAGTACACAGGAAGTGACGTTAAACCACATGAAACTGGACAGTGAGTGCTTTGTTGTCGGGGACACAGCACACACACACACAGAGATTGAGGTAGCTCCCATGACCATCAAGGGAAGCATAACTGGCCTCATTCTCCTGGCACGATGTCCTCTACCACCATATTACCTGGTTGAGGGACAAATCCTCGCCCAGGCCATTCCTGTTCCAGTGGAAGTCCCAGCAGATGGAAAATCACCTGAAGTCTACTGGGCAGAAGTGGTGGGTGAGGACAAACCTTCTCTGGCATGCAACCGAACCTGTGGATGAGATCACTTCCATGTGGAGGGGGTACTGGACACAGGTGCTGATGTGACTATCATACCCGAAAGGATGTGGCCGTCACATTGGGAACTTCAGCCTGTGGCAGGCAGAATCCAAGGTGTAGGAGGAGTAAAATTGGCAAAAATATCAAAAAGCATCGAGCAGATTGAGGGGCCGGATGGAAAATTGGCTAGCATCCGTCCATTTGTTACAGACTATAAATGCCCTCTATGGGGGAGAGACACCATGTCCCAGTGGGGGGTAAAATTGATTATTCCTAAGATGCCTCGGGATTTTTAGAGGCGGCCACTGTACAGAGCCCTACCCAAAAGTTGAAATGGCTAGATGATACCCCAAAGTGGGTAGCACAGTGGCCGATGAGTAAGGAGAAGCGCAGGGCGCTTGAGGAGCTTCTGGGGGAGCAATTGGCTAAAGGCCACATAGAGGAGACCACAAGTGCGTGGAATTTCCCGGTTTTTGTGATAAAGATACTAGGGAAGGACAAGTGGAGGCTGCTCCACGACCTCCGGGAAATAAACAAAGTAATTGAGGACATGGATGGGGTCTCTCCAACCTGGAAAGCCTTCTCCAACAATGCTTCCCAGAGATTGGAAATTGGCTGTTCTAGACATCAAGGACTGTTTCTTCCACATTCCCCTACACCCAGAGGATGCCCCACGGTTCGCCTTCTCAGTTCCTACTATGAATCGAGAAGCCCCAATGAAGCGGTACCACTGGAAGGTTTTGCCCCAGGGATTCGAATGTAGTCCCTCCATCTGCCAGTGGCATGTGGCCTCACTGCTGTCCCAGGTGCGCGCCCAGAGAGGGGAGGCCATCATCCTTCATTACATGGATGATGTGCTTGTGTGTGCCCCCGATAACTCTCTACTCCAAGACACACTTGACCTAGTGGTTAAAGTTTTAACCTCTGCTGGATTTGAATTGCAGGAGGACAAAGTGCAAAGGATGCCACCTTGGAAGTACCTGGGCTTGGAAATTACTGCACAGACCATTGTTCTGCAGAAATTGGAAATTAATTGTAATCCAAAAACCTTAGCAGATCTCCATTCCCTGTGTGGATCATTCAATTGGGTTCGGCCCTGGCTAGGCTTCACTAATGAGGACCTAGAACCTCTCTTCAATTTATTGAAGGGGGAGAGAGAGCTGCTTTCTCCCAGGGAACTGACCCCAGAGGCAAAGACTGCAATCGAAAAGGTACAAAAGACCTTAGGAGAGAGACACGCTCACCGTTACCAGCCCGAGCTGCTCTTCAAATTCATTGTCCTAGGAAAACTGCCACACTTACACGGGTTAGTATTACAATGGATCCAGGGGCAGAGAGAGTCACTCTTAATCATAGAGTGGGTCTTCCTCTCCCACCAAAGATCCAAAACTATCACTAAGCCACAAGAGCTAATAGCTCAGCTGATTCGGAAAGCAAGGATCAGACTGTATGAACGAGCTGGCTATGACTTCACATGTATTCACCTCCCTGTTAAACTGTCTGAGGAGGGAAGGAACTCTCCTGAAAGACTGACTAAAGAGATATTTGAGCACTTGCTCCAGAGCAATGCCAGTCTCCAATTACCCATGGACAGCTATAGAGGACAAATATCAGTCCACGCCCCGTCTCACAAGCTGTTCAGTGAGGAATTCCACCTCATTCCTTGTGAGAAGAGGAGTCGAAGACCACTCAAAGCTCTTACAGTGTTCACGGATGCATCTGGGGCATCCCACAAGTTGGTGATGACTTGGAGAAATCCTCAGACTCAGCATTTGGAAGTTGATGTTGAGTTTGTGGAAGGATCACCCCAGGTAGCTGAACGGGCAGCAGTCGTGAGAGCCTTTGAGAAGTTCTCAGAGCCAATCAACTTGGAAACAGACTCAGCCTATGCAGCAGGGGTAGTGTCCAGGGCGGAGCAGGCAGTGCTCAGAGACATCGAGAATGAGCAGCTTTTCAGGTTGCTTTCCAAAATAATTTATTTGATTTCTCATAGAGAACACCTGTTCTATGGTATGCATGTGAGATCACACCCAGATTTGCCAGGCGAAATTGCAGAAGGGAACCGTCAGGCAGACTCCCTTGCAACCCCAGCAGAACAAGCAACCCCAGAAGAACAAGCACGCCTTCCTGACATCTTCCAACAGGCAAAGCTAAGCCACCAGCAGTATCACCAGAATACACCAGGTCTAATGCGTCAGTTCCAGCTAACACGAAGTCAGGCTAGAGACATTGTGCCCACCTGTCCCAACTGTCAGCTCCAGAGCATGCCCTCAATGGGCATGGGGGTAAACCCCCGAGGTCTTGGCAGTTGTGAGGTATGGCAGACAGACATCACACACATTCCTAGTTTCGGTCGCCTCAAATATGTGCATGTTAGCATAGACACATATTCAGGCGCAGTCTATGCCTCTGCCCACGCAGGAGAAAGGGCAGTGCACGCCAAACAACACCTAGTGCAAGCCTTTTCAGTATTGGGGATCCCTAGGGAAATCAAAAGTGATCAGGGCCCAGCATATAAGTCCAAGGAGTTCCTGGAATTCATCCAGCAGTGGGGAGTGGAACATAAAACTGGCACCTCTCACTCCCCCACAGGCCAAGGTGTAGTTGAGCGAGCCAATCAGACGCTCAAGCAGGTTTTGGCTAAACAGAGCAGTTCAACTGCGTGGATGTCTCCACAGCAGAAGCTCTGCAAAGCCATGTTTACTATCAATTTCCTGAATTGTTCATTTGAGAAGATGAGTCCACTTGTGGTACGTCACTTTAACAGTGGTAAACAGTTCAAGTTATCCCAACATCCTCCAGTTTTGATTAGGGACCCAGAAACCTGGGAAATCAAAGGTCCTATGAGCTCGTTACCTGGGGACGTGGCTATGCGTGCGTATCCACTCCCTCAGGCCCACGGTGGATTCCCCAAATGTGGGTAAAACCGTATGTCCCCAAACATCCTGGTCCAACTGAGGGCAATGAGGAGCAGGTGGCTGTGGCTTCAAAAAGAAGACTCCACCGGAAAAAAGAAAAAGAAATCCTCCTAAAGGATGACATTCCGGCAGATAGAGACTTTTAACAGGTTTTATAATGTTTGTCTTTCCTTCTCGAGAAAAGCTTCTCTTCTCTCAGTCCCGTGATGAACCCCATCCAAGCTGTCTTCCTGTTAACACTGAACAGTCTGGCAGCTGCATGGATCGTCCCTCAACCACGTCAGAACATTTGGGTGACCCTGGCACAGAAGCTCCAACAAGAAAACATATGTCTGTCCACAGCAGCAACAGCAAACCCTATGTCCACCTGCCTGGTAGGAATCCCATTGAAGGCTGGAGAATATTCAGCCAGTTTTGAAACACAAATATCCAGTGAAATTCCTGAGTCACACACCATTTCATCACACAAAAATCATAGGCAGCAAGCTGGAGTAAGTTAAAACCCCATAGAGGAGTTGCTGCCAAGTTTGCCCAAAGCAGCTCAGGAACCCCAAGAATTAGAGCTGTTAGGTTCCTACCCAGCACAATATTGCATTCACTTTAGGATCTTCCCAAAACCTTCTAGCATAAAAGAATTCCACAACATAATGCAACATCGTGGGGAATTCACTGCCAAAAGATGGTGCAATACTATAAGCCATATTGCAGCTGATACCCCAACTTATTCAAGCCCCAAAAGCCTCCCAAAGGGATTGTTCTTAATTTGTGGAGACCGGGAGTGGGCAGGGATCCCTTCTCGGCTCTTAGGAGGGCCATGCACCTTTGGTCGATTGTCCCTGTTGGCACCCAACGAAACCTTAATTAACGATTGGATGCACAAAAACAAATTGGGTAATAAAATCCAAAAAAGAAGTGCATACAATTTGGACCCAAACTGTGATTCTGAAATTTTCCATTGGGCCAAGTCCAAAAGAATTGCTACTTCCCTTTTTCTTCCGTGGGTTGCAGCAGCTAAAGCTCTAGGCGAATTGGGCCACCTAGAGTGTTGGGTAGTCAAACAGGCAAATTTAACATACACCACAATCAGTTCCCTCCTAGAAGACGAGGAAATTACCAGACAGGCCACACTACAAAATAGTGCTGCTATAGATTTTCTCTTACTACTGCATGGCCATGAGTGCCAGGAATTTGCAGGACTTTGCTGTATGGACCTGACCTCGAGAGCTCCTAGCATCCATGCTGCCCTCCGAAATATGAACAACTTGATCGGACAAGTGAAGCAAGAATCTGAAGATTGGTTCAATGGACTGTTCAAAGGCTGAGGACTCACAGGGTGGTGGACATCTATAATCAAAACAATTATGTTAATTTTTGTTATTCTTTTCCTTGTAATATGGCATTCGGGATCCTACGTCACTTTGTTTTCAAGGCTATTAATGGTCTCATTCCCTCTACCTCAGTAGTCAATCACATAGATATGAAAAACTTAGAACAATCGAACCCTCCCACCAACTGCAAGTGGTGGGCAAAACCATAATTTGAATGAAACTAATATCCTTCTTTCAACTTTGTTAAACAAAAAACCTGGAGGTGTTGCATTTCCTAGATAAATTGTAAATGGTACATTCTGTGCCCCCTGCTATGCCCTGTAGCTTGGTCCCTCTCCCCTCCTGGCCATACCGGGCTGGCTGGGATCCAATTTCTCCCCGCCCCACTTTTCAGACCCTAGAAAAGATCTGTGCCCCCTGTCCTCTGTCTCTTTTTCTCTTGCTCCCTCTTTTCCTCGCTACTCATGAGAAATAAACCCTGTAATTTCATCAGGGAAAAGAGCCTCTTTTGTTATCTTATTTAAGTCCATGCGGCAACGGCCCCGGGAACCATCACCCTAACACCTGAGCTAGACCAGAGAAAGGGTGAAGAACACCATTTTAGGGCCGAGAAAAAGCCTCAAAACACCTCCTGGGTGTGTGAACAGTGCTGCTTCCTCTATGGCTTCAGAGCTGCTGCTAAGATCTTCAGGAAGGAGAGATGTATTGTACCAATTTTTAGATGGTTTTAAAAGTTGCAAGTGCTTGGCTATCTTAAACTTGAGTTCCTAGAACTTTGAATGAGATCAAATCTATAAGTGAAGAGATGATGGTGCAGACCAACTTCTGATTCTGGTGATCCAAGAATCTGCACTACTACTTTGGCCTTCTGAATAAAGCATGGATGTGATGGTATGCACAGTAATACTGATGTGCTATGGTTTTTGAATGATAGCAGTCTTCCTTTGTCCCATTCCTAAACCGTGGGCATTATTTGCCTTAACCTTGTTCAGTAGGGACATTATTCTATATTCTTACATGAAGTGAAAAGCACTCTTTTTCCATGCCTTCACACAACAGCATTAAAACAAGGCCTAAGTAGTACAACCAATGTTCAAAGATGCTCTACCTTTTAAGCTGACGATACAAAATTCATACCTTGTTCTAATTTGATCTCAAGAAGAAAGGGTGTTCTCCAAATACTCCTTCAACTCTTCCTCACAGCTCACCGTTTTCCTTTTTTCTAAAATTGTATCCAGATCACTTTCATCATCTAAGGCCACATAAAAAAGCTAGTAAAAATGGTTTCATAGATACTAAAATCTCCCCAACTATTTAGGATTCAAGGGAGTTAATTATGCACATATATTCTACACCCAGAAGAGAAAGCTACCTCAGCAAAACTCATCGCCTATGAAAATCTTCCTAGATAATGAACACCTCTGACACTGCCACCCCAAGTTGCTTGTTGAAACAATGAGAACCTCACATCCAATCAGACTCTATACCTGCACAAGATCTCGCAATAGCAACTTGCAGCCGCTTTCTACAGAAAGCAGCAGTGATCTCTATCACTGTTGCCATACCAAGAATAAGACAGGACAGTCCATTCAGCGTGAATCAAGCAGTTAGCAAAAATGCACCTGACAGAATGAAACTGAAGAGTAGAAATTCCCATCTAAAAGTCAAAGATTACATTTTTAATTTTATAGCAGGTATTTTGAATTTCAGAGGGCTCTTTGCATTAAGAAGTCCTGTCTTTATAGCACACCCTCGTTTTTATGTTTCTACCTATATAATGGCCATTTATCCGTCTCCTTAAAATCACTCCAAAGAAAAACATTCAAGTGAACAAGTTTTTTCTAAACTGCTGGAAGGTGAAATGAATGAGTAAGAGGATATGTAACATGATAAAAGGCTGCCTGGAATTTTACGACTCGTATCCAACATGGCGTCTTCTATCTGGAGAGTAAAAAAAATCAGGCGCCTAGTAAACTGCTAAGAATGCAGATTATAAAAACTTCTGTTTATTCTGGCTCCACAAAGCACCAAATCACTTTCTATAATTTATCCCTTTAGAAACAACTGCCCGACATTTTTTATGTATAGAAAAGATTGGAAGACTTTTGGGAGATAATTTCCAGCTATTCATAAAGTCTAATCTTAAGCAGGCTGGGCCATACGTCATTCATGGCTATCATATGTATTTAAGATAGAAATGACCATAAAAATACAATCTATTTATATTACAAATAAAACACACAAGAATTATGAACACTTCCACATGAAACTCTTCCGCACCAAACTGTTTCATTGGAGTATTTTGTCACACTATGGACCTCTTTCTAAGGTGACATCAATAGCCTATCACGCAGAAGGCAGTGCAGGTGGGAGCGCAGGAAGGACAGACTAATCTCAAGGAGTGATGAAAATATATGTCATCAAATAAGTGAAACGTACATCCATGTGCTCCACTTCTTCAAACCGACATTTAGTTTCTCAGTCATTGAAGCATGTTGGAGTGCACAACTTCAGCATCTTCTGCTGTGCAAATATTCATATCCAACAGGGTCATCTGCGGGAAAAGAACAAATTATTGACATGCACAGAAGAAATACTGATTTCATGTAGGACAGCACTCCCTTCACAACCAGCATTTGTTACGGCTTTTCCACATTTCAAGTACAAATACGAACTACTTCTGTGAAACCAAACGGATGGCTTACTTTTTGAACAGAGTAAGGCAGAGGTTAAAAAGGAATTCCACTTGTTATCTCAATGTTTGGAGCATCCTCAGACGCATTTTACTCTAATGACACATTGGACCATGGCTATCACAGCCAAAAGCTGTGGCACTCAACTTGCACATCTGCCCTTCCTCCTGACTTTTGCCCTCGACCAGCTCATACTGGACGCTCATTTTCTCCACACACTCCACATTAGGGCTGTTTGAATGCTATGGAACTGACCAGTCAAAATTCCCACCTTTCATAATGCAGTGTGACATGGAAACATGACAGAGGCCATGTGCTGAATCCCAGCACACGGAACAGATCCCAGCAGTGTCTACAGACCTTTGCCTACAGACACCAGACACTACCAGCCAAAGAAATCAAGACATTTTCATACACAGCTCTTTATCATTATGTTTCAAAGTAGCAAGGTACTTACAATCGCTACCAACTTCTTTGCTACCATACAGGCTACTAACATCCCAACAGGATGTGCTTTGGAGCAAGAGAAGGCAGACACAGAGAGGGAAGGCATGCTGCAAGGACACAGAGAAAGGAAGTATCTCCAATACTTCCCCTCTTCTTCTCCAAGAGTTAAAAAGGAGTATTTTTGTATGATTGAGAAGGGATCCATGTCAAAATTAACTTTTGATTTCCCCCAGATTCATTCTAACCGAACCAGTTCCTGCTAGATCTCACCATGCACAGGTGTTTCTACTGGCCAAAGGAAAGCCATGCCACTGGCACCTTCTTTGGCTCTTACTGCCACCTCCAAGCAACTGAGAAGTTATGTGGGAACACATGGAACAAAGAATAGAGCAAACATGCACTCTCAAAGCAACTGTCTGCCTCATCATTGCCCTGGAGAAAAGAAAATATTGCTTGAATTCCAGACTGTTCTCAGGATTTCCCCACCTACCTAGACTTTTCTTTCAATTCTCCAGAGTTCTGCACCATTCGTTTCCATCAGATTTGGCACGTGTTGGAGGCAACAAGGTGCTATCAAAGTAGGAAATGAGTCAGGTATCCTAAAATACAAACCACTCAGTACTTCAAATATAAAATTATGAATGGGAATATCCATACTACTGGGCTTTCTTTTATTTACAGCCATCTTGGCAATGAAAATAAATCTGAGATTGTGGTTGTTCAAGGCCAACAGTTTAATGCCCGATAAGGAACTAACTGTCATCTACCTTGTTCCTACATCCACCGTAAAAAACCTCCCTGTAAAGATCGTAATGCATTGCACCCACACCAATGTGTCATGTGTCCAGGATGGATATTGAAACAGAGCAATGTTCGATTTCTATCCAAACTCCTCTCTTAATTTATTACGCAAATAAAATCCCACGCCATGGAGAAAAAATGCCTTGACAAAAGCACCAACTTCTAGCTCTCCACCCATCTTTGCCCATTTCTACTATGTTTCAAGATTTACGCCTTCTGTCCTCCATTTTTAGAGCCTGGTCGCCACCTATTAAGTGTAGCTGGGGCACTGAAAATCAAGAATGCATTTTTTCCATTCAAAAGAGCTGTACAGAAATATATGTAGACCCTGCCTTACTGCTGCATTTAGCAATCACACATTGACAGGAAGCAAAGTGCATTTTGTAGCCACGTCCTTCATTAACTCCAGCAACAATTGTTTTCCTTTATGCTATACCCTCTTTTGCCATACCCGATATATTGCAAAACCTTCAGTCTCTGTTCACTGAGTACCAGCTGCTCCTTTACCAACTTTTCCATTTCCATATTCACAGTTGGGGGAATCTGTATTTCTTCACTTGCCATAAATTCTCTGCAGGACGGAAAGTAGATATGTAGAATGGAATCACATGATATATGTGATATCATATGTGATATCACGTAGAAAGAAAAAATGATCAAGTATTATTTTGATAGAAACAAAAAGGGAACACTAGCCACTTTGTGTTGCTCATTGTCCAAAAGAAGACTGCCAAATTTCTGACCTGAAACTCTGAACTACACACTTCTTTTGCATGAGCTTCCAGTCCTTGACTCTCCCTTGCCATTTCAGTTGATGCCATTTTTCTTTCTCAAGCTCTGATTTCATTCGATTCAAGAGTAGCTTGGCAGTTGCCCTCTCATTATCCAGCAGTGCTCTCTTTATATTCTGTGTAATAAAAAATAAAACCAGAAGGAGAAGCAGCATACGACATGCATAAACAAACAAAAAATTGTCTATTCTACAGTAAATGAGGGGAGAAAAGAACACAAATGATAATCAATACCCTGCCAAGTAGAAATTTCTTCTATATTTCAGTGATTGATAGGCAGAACTAATAAATTTCATTTGGGGAAAGAAAGACATTCTAGGAATATTCAGACTGCTATCTTGCCCCAGGTAAAACATTTACCATGGCCTTAGTGTTAATGAGCTTGTGAACATCAGCTGCCAAGAGGAAGGACATTTTCTCCAGTTTCACAGAATACTTGGTCAGTACATCTGCTATCGGTGCAATCAAAGAATACAGAAAAGCAACAACAATGAAAAGTAGAACTCAAATATCAATTTCCCAAGTTAAAATCTTCATGAATAAGACATTTTTTCCATTCAAGTGAATTCGATTTAATTAATTCATTAACTACATAAGTATCATTCTCACGTTCAAGAACAGAATTCAAAGAATCAACGTTGCTTCTTCTGAGACATTGAAGCCTGAGTAGATCCCAACTTCAAATCTGTTAGGACAGCATGAATGCAATATCTGCTATATTTAGTACATGTAAACTACAAAGACATCTTGAACAGCTCTAAAAGATGAAAAAACCCATGAACTTTGAAGGAGACGCTAGCAAGAAATGCGGAAATAGGCTTTATCTGCCAGTGCTTTTCCCAAAAGCTTGGGCACTCCTTGGCATCACTGAGAGTCTCTGTCTCCTTATTCAGCAGCTGGTTTGTGGTAAAAAAGGATGCATGCAATCACTTCATTCCTGTTCATGACATAAACTTACTGCATCATCACGGAAGCCATATACTTGGAAATATAGCCTAAAAAATAGGTGTCAGACTGGGTACATATCTAGATTGCTATGAGCAAAACCAATTTCTTTTTAACCGGAAAGCCATACAATATGCCTGCCATGGCAAATATTAATCTACTAGCCCTGCACTTCAACGGGCAGTGAGCAGTTCATTACACCAAATTTACATTGGACAAGGAGACAGTCTATTTATTAGAAGCCCCTAGTTCTAGAAGCAAGAATTCAGGAGTTGCTCATTCCCAATGAAAATCTGTCCATTTCATACCTTTGGGGTTTTATGCTTCTGTTCTTTACCTGTCTTGAGGGTGGCTTTCTTGTGAAGTCACTGATGGGTGTTTTTCCAACACATTTCTGCTGATTACATGGTAATTGCATGGCATCAGCAGACATCTCTGAATGTCTCTTTAAAGTATGCTTTTTACTCTTCTTAGAGGACCTTGTCTTCTTCTTTCCTTCACCCAAAAGGTGGGCTAAGTGAGCCTTCAAAGAACCATCATCTCAACAATTAGAATTCTTTCAAACCTACTGAATGGAGAACAGCGACAAAAAAAAATTAAAAAAACAAGTACGCGAAAGACAGCAGAAGAGAAACGTAAAATAATGAATCCTACATGCCACATGCATAACTCTCTTCATTCGAGGCTATTTTTAAAATGAGAAAAAAAAATATCATCTTTTTCTCAGAGAGGAAAATGGAGTAACTGGATTGCGTTGCCTTGCTTACAATTACCTGGAAAGTCAACAGCAGCACTGAAAACTCCTGAAGCTGGCTAACTACACCTCTAGATGTTTTACTACTGTGTTATGATTCTGTATTCAGTTAATAGAACCTGATATACAACAAGCAGATGGGAGCACATGGAGATGCATTGGAGACCCTACGTTGGAGGTAACACATTCCATTTTTACTCAAACAAATCCAAATTAGAAATGTTGAAAATGACCTGGGGCCATTTCAACATCCAGCAAACTGACTAACACAACCAACCTTTGGCTTTTATTCAATCCTTTGCTTGTTTTACCTGGGCCTTGAAGATCTGTCTGCAGCCTTCCTCTCTGCAAATATATCACACTCGTCCTATTGAGAAGCCATGGCTCGTCACAGCTGCTTGGCCAGGCCTGCTTCCAGAAGAACTGGCAACTACAAGCTGGGAGCCAAGAGATACAACACTTCACTTGGAAAAGGGCCTTCCATGAATCCTAGAATCCCAGAATGGTTTGGACTGGAAGCGACCTTAGAGATGATAGATTATCTTCTTCCCACATCCTGACATGGGCAGGGACACTTTTCCACTAGTCCAGGTTGCTCCATGTCCGCTCCAGCCTGGGCCTGGACATTTCCTGCCATGGGGCACCCACACAGCCTCTTTGAGCAACATGTGCCAGGCCTCAGCACCCACACAAGGAAGAATTCCTTTCCAATATCCCATCTACCCCAGCCCTCTGGCAGTTTGAAGCTATTCCCCCTTGTCCTGCGAGTCCAGACCCTTTTCCAAAGTCCCTCCCCAGCTATCTTGGAGCCCCAGCAGGCACTGCAAGGGGCTCGAATGTCTCCCTGGAGCCTTCTGTTCTCCACATTGGACACCCACAGCTCTCCCAGTCTGTCCTAGAGCAGAGGAGCTCCAGCTTTCAAAGCAGCTTAGCAGCCTCCTACCCGTGAAACTCGACGCCACCGCTGGCCTTCCGGGCCCTATGGATATCGCATCCGGTGTTGCTCAGGGTCACTCCCGGCTCTCTCCCCGTCCCCCATGGGGCCCTCAGGCGATGCTGCTCCGACGCCATTCCTGCCGTTGTCAGACCAAGGCGCGGGGGGCCCAGCCCAGCCTCATCCACAATCCACAGTGTCCTTGGAGGCTGCTGCGGCCTCATGGCGGCCTGCAAACCCGGAAGCATACGTCTGGAACAGAGGATCATAGCCCCACATTTGTGTTCGTGTCTGCACAAGGCAGGCCAGAATTGCCATGCCCAGACTTTTCAGTTCAGCACGAGAATGAGAATACACAAGCGCCATGGGGGAGGAAACCTCTAAAGACTCCCTCATATGTGGTCTCTCCACTTAATGCCTAGGCACTTGCCAATACTGAGCCTACACTAACATCTTTTTTACCTAGTGGGTAAGAAATGCCATTGTTCTGGTGTGCAGCTAAAGGCGCAGCAGAGGCAGGCCAGGCCAAAAACGGGGGCAGTGCCCTTCCTCACATATTCACTGTGGTGTTCTCCATGCTGCTAGAGAGAATTGAGAAGGGCGCGAGGAAGAAGAAGGCGTTCTTAAAGTAGCCCGCTGTCAGCAGCCCTGAAAGGGTGCATAACACACGGCGTCTCGCTGCCCTCCATTCTACATACTCGCAGCTCCCTTTGCCGACTTGCAAAAGTTGCTACCAGAGTAGAGAAGGCCAGATGGAAGAGGAAGAGCCTAGGTTCACCTTCTACTCATTGCACGTAAGCCACGTCCAGCTCCTCGCTGCACTCTGTATTTCCCTTCTCCGCGGCATTTACCGTGGTGCTGTCTGCAACTCGGCGCCTACAAGTGACCGCCAATGTTTCCACAGCAAGCTGCAAGGGAACCAAGGAGCAGCACAAGCAGCAGTGCTTCAGCTTGCACCTTCGGACTGCTAAGGGCACTTGGGAAGGCAAGCGAGAGGCAGCCACAGTCCTCTCCTAGTAGCCTGTAACGTGGTGTGTGAGGATTCTGGGGACCTCCGGGTGCCTCTTGTGCACCCACACTCTCAGGCTACTTCTTCTTTTATGTAAAAAGCAAAGCAGCTAATAGTAGCTGTAAAGTTATTTATTGTAGAAGCACATCAGTCTCAAATGCAGAGTCAAAGCTAACAAAGTCCGTTCCAGGTTCTAGCTCAATCCCAAACAGAAGCAGAAGCTCCCCGTGGTCCCAGCAGGGCCGGAGGAGCCGGGCAGCTCCTATCTTCTTCTCGGGTCTTGATTTCAGCGGCGAAAACAAAAGCAGAGCAAAAGCTGTGGCATAAAAGCAATGGCTAAAAGCAATGTCTCTTTCCAAGCCTCTTATTTTATAGAAACTTGCGAGCAAACTACGACGTAGAATCAGACCAGACTCGGACCACTACTTCTTAACCTATTAGAATTCTAATTTCTTAACACGCCAAGCTACGTATAAATTACGTTCATGGCCTGTCATGTTCTAACTGAAAAACGTCAGCAATTTTCTTAACTCTATTATGTCTAAAGCTAAATTCTTGGAGCCTCTAAGAAAACACTAGTATGTTTTTCAACCTTCACAAGAACATGTTCTACTTCTTTGTCATCTAAGATCTTTTCCACACTAAAAGCACTTAAAACTTATTCCATTTACTTACTTATTTTCCTTCTCTTATGTTATAGCTTAAGTCTACACCTCTGCCATATAAGAGGTTGAATATACTTCAATCGATTCAAAGGATTCAACTCAATCCCTGCATTCTGATCTCTCCCTGAAGGATTCAGAGAAACTCCTGACTTACACAGCGAGACAAATCATGGGAAAAATACAGTGGTAACACATGAGTGTGTGAGGACTGGATCAGTATAGCTAAGGCTCACTTGAAGTTGAATTTGGAAAAGCATGCCAAAAATAAGAATAATAAAGGCACCTACGGGTATTTCAGTGGGAAAAGGAAGATGAAAAGAAACCTATCACACCTCCCCTATTCCCCCCCACCCCCATAAGCCAGACAGGACTAGTGACAACAGACAAGGAGAAGGGTGAGGCACTCAACAAGTGTTGGTCTCAATTTTTACTGCCAGTCACTATTTCCACATCTGTCAGGTTATTGGACTGGTGGACTTGATTCTAAGCCATAGTAGCAGGTCAGCTTTCAGACCACTTGAGGAACCTGAGCATGCAAGACCATGGGACCCACCAGAGGCATGTCAGGGCCCTGAGAGAACTGGCAGCTGTAGTTGCTAAAGTGCTTCCTCCATCATATTTGAGAAATCAAGGCAACCAGCTGAAGTCTCCAGACACTGTGTTGTATTGACTCCAATAGTCTTGGTCTTTTTTTGTAAATCTTAGAGCTCTGAGTCAATTTCTGCAGAGGATTCCCAATGCAGTTTCAAAAATGGAATCTTTGTTATTGGTCCTAATGTTGATCTTGGATATTTCCATTTTCTGCACTCCTATATTTTCGAAACATTTGTAATGACTGAAAAGAAAGCTGAGACGAGGCATTATGCTCTTTCCAGTGATATAAATGGACCAGTATTCTTTTCAGACAAATATATTTTTGCTGTGTCTAAGCACATGTGCATACCTGTGCTTGATTTATGTGTCCAGGTTTTGGCAATGGGGCAGTCACAGGGCCGTCCTGTGACAATGGCCCAGGTGCTGCCCTGTGCCGCTTTCTTCCAACTGGCTCCACTTCAGGATGTCCTCCCTGCTGAGAGAAGAGGCTGGGACAGCACCTTTAGAAATGGGAATTTCTGGGTTTTTTTCTTTTGTTTTGTTATTTTTAAAGTTACTAAAAACCTTCACCCTGATTTTTTGATGTGTTGGGTTTGGAGGTTTTTTTTTCAGTTTAGGGTGGGTTTTTTTGTGGGCTTGTTTGTCTCTTTGGGGAATTTTGGTTGGGGTTTTTTGTGGGTTTGATTGGTCTGCTTGTTTTGTTTGTTTGTTTGTTTGTTTATTACTGTTTTGTAGAGTTTTTCAAGCAAATTTATTGGAAAACTGAATAGTGTTCCACTATAGTCTCCTGGATTCACCTGAGACTCTTCCTAGGCATCTCCCTGATCCTTTGTGCAATGAGTCTCACATCATTCTCCTGAGGAAATTGTCTGCTTATGGTTTGGGTGGGTGGGCTGTTTGCTGGGTGACAAACTGGGTGATGGCCAGGCCCACAGAGTGGTGGGAAATAGAGTTCATCCTGCTGGTCCCCAAGGCTCAGTCTGGGGCCCAGTCCTGTTTAATATCTTTATCAGTGATCTGGACAAGGGGATAGAGTACACGCCCAGGAAGTTCACAGATGATGCAAAGTTGGCTGGTAGTGTTTTTTTCTTCTGGAGGACAGCAGGCTCTGCTTCTTCTTCCTCCTATTCTCAGGTCACTGCTCCCTCTTCATCCCTCATTAAGTGTGCTGATTTTGTCACTTGGATGAGAAAACAAACAATTTTAGCAACAATACTAGTGGCAGGGTACAAGAAAGGAAGAGTTCACATGAATCCCCCCCACCAACAACAGACAATACCTGATGGCTCCTCTGCCCAGCTTACTGACTACACCGGAACCCACTGTCCCCCAAAGATGCTCCCTTCTCCCTACCCCCAGCCATGATGTGGGATGGAATAGAATAACTAAGATTAAGATTCTCCCTGTGTAACTCCATCATACTTCGATTCTGGGAAAAAAAATTTCTTGAAGTTCTATCATTTCAGATCATTTGAATTTGAATTTGCATACGAAAAAGTCTAGCCAGAAACTCTTGACAATATTAGTAGCCCATTCTAGAATGTCCGATGTGGGAGGTTGAATTATGCCCTTTTCTTTCAGTGGAATTTTCTCCCATTGTTATGCTAAGTAATTGTGGCTACACCTTAAAACGACAGATAATGTTCTCTCGTAGGGGGGTTGGGTGCAGGGGGAGGGGAGGGGGAACCGGAAAAGGAAAGGTGGGACTGGGGGTCTGCAGCTGGGCTCTCTCTCTCGCTTGGCTCGTGGAGTGAGAAGACAACCTGGGCTCTCCTCTGGCATCTCCCCCTGCCATCCCAGCACTGAGATCCACGCTCCCTGCCTTTGGACATCGCTCTGCTGCTCTCCTAGCTCACCCTACTACCTCCGGACCCTCTGCTGAGCACCACGACCGACACCGTGAGGGGGGAGTCACTTTCCCCATCCCCTCTCACCCCTGGGCCGCGGCCGCCATCACCCAGCCCTCTTCAACTACGCGGGACCTGCCCTGCCCCCACAGCACCGGTAACAGCACAGGGAGACGGCCTGCGGCCAGAAGGGACTGGAGCGGAGCTAGACTGTTTCTGTTGCCAATTTTTATAGCTGTTGTTGTTTTTTCTGCTTTGTTAGATACCAGTAAAGAACTGTTATTCTTATCCCCATATCTCCTGCCTGAAGGTGTCTCAATTGGACCTAAAATAATTAAAAGGGAGGGGGGTTGCACTCTGCATCGCAGAAAAGGGGCTCCTGCCTTTCCTTAGACCATACCTGTCTTTCAAACCAAGACATCCGAGATGATATACACTTCTTTCAAGAGCATGTGATACCTCACGTGACTTCTCCAGAATTTCAATGAACAGCGGGAGTAGTCTACAAGATTCTTGCTGCCATCTGGATTTCCTGGCATTCGGCTGGTCTATGCAAGCAAACCAGCTATTCAGCAGAGGGAATATTAATGTGATACTTGATGGTATGTGAGATGGAACACAGTAATTTATGGCTTTTTGCATAGTGATGAAGCTGTAAAGAAAGCTCCATAATGCTCAGACAAGGAGGCTGCTGGACTTCAAGCAGCAAAGGCCCTAAACGAACCAGTGAAAAGGTGTCACTGAAAAAAAAAAAAAAAGCCAGGTGGGGAGCAAAGTGATACTTAAGGACAGTTTACTGAAAGAGGAAATCTAGTGAAAAAAAAAGTCCAGGAGTGAAGGAATAACAGGGAAAATGAAACTAAGGAAGGAAATCAATCTCAGCTCATCATTTCAGAAGCTAACAAGTTGTCATTGCAATGATGCATAAAGTGAGAAATAATAAATATGTCTGCTCCAAAATCTAAAATATGAACTTTATTGCATTCTGTCTTTCACGGAATCGTACAACAGACTGTGATTAAAGATCATCTAGTCCAACTTCCTTGCCAGGTAGATCTTACAGTAGATCAAATTGCTCAAGACTAGCCAAACTGATAAGGAGCACTCTCAATGATGGGGCATCCACAACTTCTCTGGAACACCCATTTGAGTGTCTCACCAGCTTCATTGTAGAAAAGTTTTTCCTTTTAGCCAATCTATACCTAGTCTCAGTTTGAAAGCATGGCCTCTTATCCCGTCTCTGCAAACCTTCCTAAAAAGTCTTTCTCCATTTGTCTTATACCCTCTTTATATATTCAAAGGCCACAATACTGTCTCTCCAGAAACCTCTCTTCTCTAGGCTAAAAGATCCTACTTTTCACAACAACCAGGTCATAAACTGAGATGGAAGACATCTCAGGAGATCAGATCATCCAACAGCTCAGCGTAAGAATAGCTCTGAAGTCAGATCAACTAGCTTAGGGCTGTGTCTGTTTGAATTTTGAAAATTACCAGGAATTGAAATGCTTCAAGGAAGAGAACTCTGGGTGGCTCCAGAAACAGCCTGAGAAACTCGAGCAAACTCGAAACCTCAGAAACTAACACTGCTTTCTCTCCCTCAGCCCAAGCAGTCACAAAGAAGAAGTGTTCCCAGCAGGCGGGGATAGCACACGTGTACACTACATATACATGACAGGCATCGCCAGCAGCCACATCCTGCTCCTTTCTGTGGCTGGCAAGAGTGAGACTGGATGTTTACATGTGGGCAAACTGTGTCCCTCCAGCAGCTCAGACACTCAGCCTGCCCAGTGACCCCACTGAATTCCAGTATTTGCGCTGTCCCAAGGCCACAGCACTACTCCGCTTGCTGGCACAGATCATCACACGCCTCCTAAATCAGTCAGGACTCCCCTGGTCCCACAGCCAGCACCCCACTTGCTCTCCCCCGGGCCACTGCCATTGTTCACCATCTTCTCCACTTTGATCTTTGCTGGTGCTCTCATCATTGGCACACCCAGATGTTCTGCAGCTATTGTCTCCTGGTGGAAAGGACTTGTAAAGCCATGTTTCCTAACAGGACTTCCACAACCTTTCAAAGCAACCTTTTCTGGGGTATGAACAATCTCATTCAAATGTCAACATTTCTTTTCCCATATGTGAAATCAGAATTTCCTTCTTCCGGGCATGCCCAAAACAAGGCACAAACTACATTGTGCCTTCTGTTTCACATGCTGACTTGTTTGTAAACAATGCTAGGAGAATACCTGTTTTGATCCAAGCTAATCTCTGGCCCTTATAGTGCTTTCGGTAGTTAGTTTTGCTTTGCTATTTACTTGATGTCGCATTGAATTGTTGAATCATAAACAGACTACCTGTCTGTATAGCAGCATAGCAGCGATGAATAAATGCAAGAGAAGGAGCAAGGTGATTGTTTGCTAGACTCTTCCTAGAAACTGAGAAATCTCTTACTTAATGCTGACCACAGCAGATGGAGGAAGCATCCTACATGATGTCAAAGCAATCAAACTGTAATCACTTTTATGATGACAGTCAAGGCACTGCTTTTGCCACCATAAGTGGAGTGCAGGGAATCTTTAAAGACGACACTGTAACTGTTGTCCATGCTCACTGAGAAAATAATGCTTTTACAGCAGAGCAGGTCTCACCGCAGCTAAATCATGGCTTCAACTGTACACCGCCATCAAAAAAGCCCACAAAAACACAAATGAAAGGATTTGGAACCCAAGGGAATCTCGAATGGTAACATCAGCTCACTTTGGATTCTTTTCAAATTCTCAATTCCATTTTCTTCCTAGCCAATTATCCCACCTAACCTGAGATGTAATTTATGGATTTCCAACACATCTAGTTACTTTAGAATTAGATTGCCACTAGGCAAAAAGACAGAAACAAGCAGTTAATTTCAGACTGAAACCAAGGGTGTTTAGAAGAGCAATACTTGGACGTAACTATTTTTAAGAAAACCAAAACTTTTAGGACTTACCCATGAAATTTTTGGAGTAGGAAAAAGTTTTACATCCAGAAGTCCCTTGGGAGTTCTCACTCCATGCAATGTGCCTGGAGAGGCGCTCTCGCTCGTCATTAAAAAAACGATTCGTGACAGCAGAGGCAGCAGGAGCACAAGATGGCCGACGAGAAGGGAAGGTGTAGAACTCTCTGTCTGTCTCTGTCTCTACTCAGTGTAGAATGTCTCTGCCCTGGCATATTTTCGCGTGCGCTATGTCCCTCCAAGTCTTTGGTCCTTGCGAAGCTCTATGTACTGTGAGCGCTGCTACTTGAAGTTGAACCTAGGCACTGCCTCTCCAATCTGGCCCCCTCTGCTCTGGTAGCAACTTTTGCAAGTCGGCAAAGGGAGCTGAGAGTATGTAGAATGGAGGGCAGCGAGACGCCATGAGTCATGCGCCCTTTCAGCACTGCTGAGAGAGGGCTGCTTTAAGAACGCCTTCTTCTTCCTCGCGTCCTTCACGCTTCGCTCAAGCTGCATGGAGTACACCACAGTGAAGGTGTGAGGAAGGGCACTGCGCCAGCTTTTCCCCTGGCGTGCAATGGCTGTGTGCTACTTTTCCAAGCAGCAAGATCACTGAGAAGTGAAAGCGATTCTGAAGGAGCTCTTTGTCTGCTTGTGTGCTCTTCGCTGTGATGCGCTCGCTATCCCTGTGCCCTGTGGCTTCATTATTCACCTTCATTAGCATTTAAAGCGGATTTGAACACCTTGAAGACTGGTGGGGTGAACTGCAAAATCACGTGATGGGTTGGGAGAAGATTTCACCTGCTGCCTCTTCCTCGCAATAAGTACCATTATTGAAGTAGCCCCTGAAACACACACTTAGAGTGCGATAGCTCTGAATCCATTTGGCCATCTTCCAGAGAAAATTAAAAATCCATGAATTCCTCAACTGATCAACCCACAAAATGAACCGGATAATAGCCACGGTAACCTTGGTTATGAGACTCATGGTTAAAAAATGGCTTGCAAATGGGAGAGATATAGCAGTGACCACATGGAGGCCACTCCAGGATACGCTGGACAGCATGGTGCCACCTACCACAAGCTTGGGAAATTCAAGAACTGTTATTCCCTTTTCTACCCCTCTCTCAATGCCCTCAGGCAATGCCTCACGTTCCGGGAGCCGAAATCTGGCTTGGTTTGAAAGACAGGTATGGTCTAAGGAAAGGTAAGAGCCCGTTTCCTACGATGCAGAGTGCAACCCTCCTCCCTTTTAATTACTTTAGGTACAAATCAGAGGACTTCATGCAGGAGATGTGGGGATAAAAATAACAGTTCTTTACTGATATCTAACAAGGCAGAAAACCACAGCTATAAAAATTGACAACAGAACAGACCAGTATCACTCAGTTCCAGTCCCTTTTGGCCTCAGGCCGCCTCCCTGTGCTCAGTTACAGCTGCTGTGGAGGAAGGTCAGGTCCCGCGCAGTTGAAGAGGGCTGGAGTGACAGAGGCAGAGGCTCAGTGGTGAGAGGGATGGGAAAGTGACTCCCTCCGCACGGTGTCGGTCGTGGTGCTCAGCAGAGTGTCCGGAGTTAGTATGGTGAGGTGGGAGAGCAGCAGAGCGATGTCCAAAGGCAGGGAAAGTGGATCTCAGGGCTGGGTTGGCAGGGAAGATGCCAGATCAAAGCCCGGGCTGTCCTCCCGCTCCACGATCCAAGCGAGAGAGCCCGCCCGCCCCAGACCCCCAGTCCCACCTTTCCTTTTACGGTTCACCCCCTCCCCCTCCACCCACCCCCCTATGTGAGAACATTATCTATTGTTTATGCCTGTGTTATGCCCCCTTTCAGGGCTGGTGACAGGGGGCTACTCTAAGAACGCCTTCTTCTCCCTCGTATCATTCTCGCTTCGCTCTAGCTGCATGCTGTACACCACAGAGAAGGTGTGAGGAAGGGCAGTGCCCCAGCTTTTGCCCTGTCGTGCAATGGCTGGGTGCTACTTTTCCAAGCAGCAAGAGCACTGAGAAGTGAAAGTGATTGTGAAGGAGATCTTTGGCAGCTCGTGATATCTTTGCTGCACTGCGCTCGCAAGCGGCTTCGTTCTTTGCCTTCTGCCTTCTGGACAGATCTGAACTCCAGCGGTCAGTTTCAGCTCTGCCCAACAGCTTGTTCTCAGTTCTGCGGGCAAGCCCGCCCTGTTGCCTTGGTTCCGAGTGCGAAGTCCCTAGCGAGCTCTCACTCAGTGCAATGCACCCAGAAAGACACTCTCGCTCATCTTTCATGGAGCGATTCCTAACAGCAGAAGCAGCAGAAGCACAAACTGGATGACGAGAAGGGCCAATGTAGAACACGTCACTGTCCTGGCACATTTTTGTGTGTGATATGTCCCTCCAGGTCCTCGGTCCATGCGAAGCTCTATGTACTGTGAGCACTGCTACTTGCAGCTGAGAAGGACCGTGGAGCTAGCAGCGAATTCGGAGAGCGCTGAGCATGTAGTCAAGGAGCGCGAAGTGCCCCTGCAATGCGGTGCTAATAGCAGCTTCCTCGCGGCAAGGGCGAGCTCCTGCCACAAGACCTTCTCGTCCTGGCGACAGATCTCTGTGAAGGGCGTAGGCTAAAAGCTTTCTTTTTCCATTCGAACTGCGAGAGAGGCAGACTGTTGCACGGAGCTCAGAGAACAAACGCTCACGCCCTAGGTGGGCTTGGGCAGAAGCAGCGTTCTCGAGCACTTGGCTGCCGACACCCTGCTGGCTGTGTGGTGCCGCTTCAGCTACTTCTGGCCGCCGGGGAGTGAAAGCGGCGCCAGGCTCTGGCGCGGGTGGTGAACGAAGCCGCACAAGTACCGTGCTTGTGTGCAGCACTGTTGGAGTCAGTAAGTCAGGAGATTCTCTGAATCCTTCAGGGAGAGATCAGAATGCAGGCATTGAGTTGAATCCTTTGAATCGATTGAAGTATATTAGGCCTCTTACATATAAGGCAGAGGTGTAGACTTAAGCTATAACATAAGAGAAGGAAAATAAGTAAGTAAATGGAATAAGTTTTAAGTGCTTTTAGTGAGCAAAAGGTCTTAGATGCCTAAGAAGTAGTACATGTTCTAGTCAAGGTTGAAAAACATACTAGTGTTTTCTTAGAGGCTCCAAGAATTTAGCTTTAGACATAATAGAGTTAGAGTTAAGAAAATTGCTGACATTTTTCAGTCAGAACAAGATAGGCCATGAACGTAATTTATACGTAGCTTGGCGTGTTAAGAAATTAGAATTCTAATAGGTTAAGAAGTAGTGGTCCGAGTCTGGTCCGATTCTATGTCTTAGTTTGCTCGTTAGTTTCTATAAAAGAAGAGGCTTGGAAAGAGACATTGCTCCCTCCAAAGAACTTGTTTTTCCAGGCCCAAGATGGTGTTCCAAGCAGTGGCATGAGGCACAGGGTAGGTCTCTAACCATCCAGTGGTGGCTTCCACCATGGTCAGTACATAGCACTTGCCCTGGCGGGTTTGAGGCAGTGTGATGTAGTCAATCTGCCAGGCCTCTCCATACTTATATTTGGCTCATCGCCCCCCTAATCAGAGGGGCTTCACCCGCTTGGCCTGCTTGATGGCAGCACACATCTCACAGTCATGGATAACTTGAGAAATACTGTCCATGGTTAGATCCACCCCTTGGTCTCGTGCCCACTAATAGGTGGCATCTCTGCCCTGATGACCTGAGGCATCATGGGCCCACCGAGCCAGGAACAACTCTCCCTTGTGCTGTCAATCTAAATCTATCTTCGACACCTCTATCTGTGCAGCCTCATCTACCTGCTCATTGTGTCGGTGTTCCTCATTAGCCCGACTCTTGGGGACATGTGACGTTTCTTCCACCCACTGCCCACCTCACCTGGGGTATCGGCTAGCTCCGGGAAGCCTACGTCGGTGAGTGGCCCCTCCCCGGCACCACTCCGGGAGCCGCAGCAGGGGTGTAGCAACAGCTACGCCTGGGCGAGTAGTCAGGGAGGGATAAAGAGTCGCAGGAGAGACCTTTACGGTTCTGGGGGAAGGGATTTATTGAAGGAAGAGGCAACAGGTCAGGAGGTTGGGATAGGGAACCGCAAAAGGCAGTTTGAGGGGTTCTACACAGGCTTAAGTACGGGGAAGGAGCAAGGGGAGGGCCAATAACGGTTAACGGGGAGAGGTACAGAAGGCGGGGAAAGGGGTACATTGAGCCAATAAGGCAAACCGAGGGTGGGGATACATACAATCATGAATACAAGAGAGAATGCTTGACACAGAAACTTCTAGAACAAAGGGAGGGGCTACAAAGGATTGACATCCCGTGGGGCAGGGTTTAGGGTGAGGGAAAGGGAAGGTTCCAGATAAAGGGGAGCGGTTTAGGATGACTGACTAGGACAAGGGCCGGTAAAGGGAAAAACCATTATGTACTTAGGGGAAAGAAACTGCGATGAACCATCAACACAGAAGGAAAATTAACATTAAACAACATAACACAACAGACATGGTCATCTACTTGACGGACTCTCAGAGGCAGCTTCTCTACCCGGGTGTCAATGTCTTTCCATTCATTGGCAGCCCAGATTGGCTTTCCCCTACGTTGCCAGTTAGCCTTTTTCCACCTTTCCAGCCAACCCCACAGAGCATTGGCTACCATCCATGAATCAGTGTAAAGGTAGAGTTTTGGCCACTTCTTTCTTTCAGCAATGTCCAGGGCCAGCTGAACAGCTTTGAGTTCAGCAAGTTGACTCGATCCACCTTCTCCTTCCGGTAGCTTGTGCGACCTGTCGTGTGGGGCTCCATACGGCTGCTTTCCACTTCCGGGTCATCCCCATGATGCGGCAGGAACCATCAGTGAAAAGAGCATAGCATGTTTCATCTGCTGGCAGTTGGTTATACGGTGGGGCTTCTTCAGCCCGGGTCACTTGTTCCTGTTCCTCTTCGTCGGCAAGACCAAAGTCTTCCCCTTCCGGCCAGTTGGCAATTATCTCCAAAATCCCAGGGCGATTCGGGTTTCAAATAGGGGCGCGTTGTGTGATGAGGGCAATCCATTTGCTCCATGTGGCATCAGTGGCATGGTGGGTTGAGGGAACCTTTCCTTTAAACATCCACCCCAGCACTGGCAGTCGGGGTGCCAGGAGGAGTTGTGTTTCCATGCCAACCACCTCTGAGGCAGCTTGAACCCCTTCATAGGCGGCCAAGATCTCCCTCTCCGTTGGAGTATAGTTGGCCTCGGGCCCTCTGTAGCTTCGACTCCAGAATCCCAGTGGTCGGCCACGCGTCTCACCAGGCACCTTCTGCCACAGGCTCCAGGACAGACCATGGTTCCCGGCTGCAGAGTAGAGAACGTTCTTCACATCTGGTCCCATCCTGACTGCGCCAAGGGCTACTGCATGAGCGATCTCCTGCTTGATCTGGGCAAAGGCTTGCTGCTGCTCAGGGCCCCAGTTGAAATCGTTCTTCTTGCGGGTGACGAGGTAAAGAGGGCTCACAATCTGGCTGTACTCAGGAATGTGCATTCTCCAAAAGCCTATGGCACCTACGAAGGCTTGTGTTTCCTTCTTGCTGGTTGGTGGAGACATTGCAGTGATCTTATTGATGACCTCACTGGGAATCTGGCGCCGTCCATCTTGCCACTTTACTCCCAGGAACTGGATCTCTTGGGCAGGCCCTTTGACTTTGCTCTTGTGAATGGCGAAGCCGGCTCCCAGCAGAAACTCAATGATCTTTTCTCCTTTCTGAAATACCTCCATTTCCCTGTCCCCCCACACAATGATGTCATCAATGTACTGCAGATGTTCTGGAGATTTGCTCCTCTCCAGTGTAGCCTGGATCAATCCATGACAGATGGTGGGGCTGTGTTTCCACCCCTGGGGCAGTCGATTCCAAGTGTATTGCACACCCCTCCAGGTGAAAGCAAACTGAGGCCTGCACTCTACTGCCAGAGGAATGGAGAAAAATGCATTGGCGATGTCAGTGGTGGAGTACCACTTTGCTGCCTTGGACTCCAGCTCGTACTGGAGTTCCAGCATGTCCGGCACAGCAGCTCTCAATGGTGGAGTCATTTCATTCAATGCACGATAGTCCACGGTTAATCTCCATTCTCCTTCAGATTTACGCACAGGCCAGATGGGGCTGTTGAAGGGTGAGTGGGTTTTACTGACCACCCCTTGGCTCTCCAGCTCACGGATCATCTTGCGGATGGGGATCACGGCATCTCGATTCGTCCCGTACTGCCGGTCGTGCACTGTTGAGGTAGCAATTGGCACCTGTTGCTCTTTCACCCTGAGGAGTCCCACTGCAGATGGGTTTTCTGATAGCCCAGGCAGGGTGTTCAACTGCTTAATGCCCTCTGCCGCCACAGCAGCTATTCCAAAAGCCCACCTGAGTCCCTTTGGGTCTTTGTAATAGCCACTCCTGAGGAAGTCTATGCCTAGGATACATGGTGCCTCTGGGCCAGTCACAATTGGATGTTTCTGCCACTCTTTCCCAGTCAGGCTCACCTCAGCCTCCAGCAAAATCAATTCCTGAGATCCCCCCATAACCCCGGCAATTGAAACAGGTTCCTCCCCGACATGTCCCGATGGTATTAATGTACACTGTGAATCAGTGTCAACCAATGCACTGTGTTCCTGTGGCTCTGATGTGCCAGGCCATCGGATCCACACCATCCAAAAGATCCGGTTTTCCCGTGCCTCTCCCTGGCTAGAGGCAGGGCCCCTCTAGCCCTGGTTATTATTTCTCTCCTGGGCATACATAGTGGAGGTTCCTTCAAGGGGATCTGACAGATCATCTTCCCTTCTGTAATACCCTGCACCTTGGTCATGGGAGGCTGAGGCTACCTTCACTTTAGTGGAGTTCCCTCTGTTAGTGTTCCCCTCCCTGAGTTGGCGCACCCGTGCTGCCAGGACAGAAGTCGGTTTCCAATCCCTCCTTCTCATGTCTTCCCCGTGGTCACGTAGAAAAAAACACAGGTCAGCACGTGGGGTGTACCCTCTCTCCCTAGTTGGGGGGCGTTGGGCTCTGCTTTTGGGGTCCATGACTCGCACTGGTGCTGCACTGATCTTCCTCACCTCTTCCCTTATCTCCTTCATGTCCTCCTTAAACTCCTCTCTGAGGTCCTTAAACACAGCAGAGACATCAGCCTGCGCTGGGCCAGCGATCATACTCTGAAAATTCCTGAGCCTGTTGGCAACAGAACCCACTGTCACTAGGTTGGTATCAGCATTAATCATTGCAATAAAGGGGGTATATTGAGATGGGCCCAGGTTTGCCAGATTCCACAACCTCTGCCCTGTGCACCTGACCTTGTCAGGGTCATTGTCATGCTGTCCATCCCTCCCAAAGAGCACCTCCAGTACTACCACTTCTCTCAGCTGTTGGATCCCTTACTCAAGGGTATTCCAAGGTGTTCTCTGGTGGTGCTCCTGCATTCTTTCCCTGTGGACAAATCTCTCTCTCACACTCATTAAAAGTCACTCCCAGAGGGAAAGGAGACCTGTCTCCCTTACAAATACTTGGTCCACACCTGAGTCCTGGGTCAAGGCTCCCAAATTCCTTGCCTCAGTACCATCCAGTTGCACACCTGTGCCCATAAGGCCCCAGACCCGCAGTAATCAGGTTGTAAAAGGCTAACGGCCCCGTCGTACAATGTCTTTTTGCAGGTTACGGAGACTCTCGTATGACAGGGACTCGGTGATGATATGAACTTCTGGCTCCCCTGCTGGTTGTGAGGGGCCCCCTTCCTGACCCTTATTATCTAGGTGCCTTGTTTTCATCTTAGACTTCCTAGTTTCCACAGGGGCAATTGCTGCTGCTGAGTGCCCTTGCAGTTCAGCTGGAACCTGGACAGATGTAACGTCTATGGGTCCCACTGCTGCACCATCAGAGTCTCCCTCTTTAAGGTAGGGGGAGGGTTTCTCACCAGGTGGGGAGAGGTACTCCTTCAGCATCTGGCCCATCTCATGTATCTCCTTCGCTAGCACCCCCACCCATTATGGGTGGTTCCTTTCCAAGGTGGGCTGTGGGGCAGGGTCAAATGCTGGATTAATATCTGTAGTCTCTGGAATAGGGTCAGGCTCTGGGGTAACCTCCCTAATCTCATAAACAGGATCAGGCTCTGGAGTAACATCCCTAGTCCCTGCAGTAGGTATCAGGGTCATTATCCAAGTCAATCTCCCCTTATCTCTGAATGTTAGATAGAACAGGTTTAACAGGGATATAAGCAACACTAGCCACAGTATAATGTCATTAGCATTTAAAGTGGATTTGAACACCTTGAAGACTGGTGGGGTGAACTTCAAAATCCATGTGATGGGTATGGAGAAGATTTCACCTGCTGCCACTTCCTCACAGTAAGTACCATTATTGAAGTAGCCCCAGAAACACACACTTGGAGTACGATAGCTCTGAATCCATTTTGCCATCTTCCAGAGAAAATTAAAAATCCATGAATTCCTCAACTGATCAACCCACAAAATGAACCGGATAATAGCCACAGTAACCTTAGTTATGAGACTCATGTTTAAAAAAGGCCTTGCAAATGGGAGAGGTATAGCAGTGACCACATGGAGGCCAATCCAGGGTAAGCTGGACAGCATGGTGTCACCTACCACAAGCTTGGGTAATTCAAGAACTGTTATCCCCTTTTCTACCCCTCTCTCAATGTCCTCAGGGAATGCCTCACGTTCCGGGCGCCAAAATCTGTCTTGGTTTGAAAGACAGGTATGGTCTAAGGAAAGGCAAGAGCCCCTTTCCTGCGATGCAGAGTGCAACCCCCTTCCCTTTTAATTCTTTTAGTTTTAAATCAGAGGCCTTCAGGCAGGAGATGTGGGCATAAGTGTAACAGTTCTTTACTGATATCTAACAAGGCAGAAAACAACAACAGCTATAAAAATTGACAACAGAACAGAACAGTGTAACTCAGTTCCAGTCCCTTTTGGCCGCAGGCCGTCTCCCTTTGCTCAGTTACCGGTGCTGTGGGGGCAGGGCAGGTCCCGCGCAGTTGAAGAGGGCTGCAGCCCAGGGGTGAGAGGGATGGGGAAAGTGACTCCCCCCTCACGGTGTCGGTCCTGGTGCTTGGCAGAGTGTCCGGAGGTAGTAGGGTGAGATGGGAGAGCAGCAGAGCGATGTCCAAAGGCAGGGAGCGTGGATCTCAGCGCTGGGGTGGCAGGGGAGATGCCAGATAGGAGCACGAGGCGTCGTCTCCCTCCACGGGCCAAACAAGAGAGTTTTCCAGCCCACCTTTCCTTTTTCCCATTTCACCCCCCCCTCCCTCCACCCACCTCCCTGGGAGAGAACATTACCTAAAGATGTAGCCAATTAGCATAAAAATGGGATAAATTCCACAGAAAGAAAAGGTAAGCATTCAACCCCCAAGCAATGGAGTACACCACAGCGAAGGTGTGAGGAAGGGCGCTGCCCCAGCTTTTGCCCTGGTGTGCAACGGCTGTGAGCTTCTTTTCCAAGCAGCAAGGGCGCTGAGAACTGAAAGCGAGTTTGAAGGAGCTCTTTGACTGCTCGTGTGCTCTTCGCTGCACTGCGCTCGCAAACGGCTTCGTTCTTCACCTTCTGCCGTCCGGACAGAGCTCAACTCCTGGGGTCAGTTTCAGCTCTGCCCAACAGCCTGTCCCCAGTTCTGCGGGCAAGCACGCCCTGTTGCCTTGGCTCCTAGTGCAAAGTCCCTAGCGAGCTCTCACTCAGAGCAATGCACCCAGAAAGACGTTCTTGCTCGTCTTTCAAGGAGCGATTCCTAACAGCAGAAGCAGCAGAAGCACAAACTGGATGACGAGAAGGGACAATGTAGATCACGTCACTGTCCTGGCACATTTTCGTGTGCGATATGTCCCTCCAGGTCTTTGGTCCTTGCGAATCTCTATGTACTGTGAGCGCTGCTACTTGCAGCTGAGAAGGACCGTGGAGCTAGCAGCGAATTCGGAGAGGGCTGAGCATGTAGTCAAGGAGCGAGAAGTGCCTCTGCAATGCGGTGCTAACAGCAGCTTCCTCGCTGCGGGGGCGAGCTCCGGCCACAAGACCTTCTCGTCCTGGCAACAGATCTCTGTGAAGGGGGTAGGCGAAAAGCTTTCGTTTTCCATTTGAACTGCGAGAGGGGCAGACTGTTGCACGGAGCTCTGAGAACAAAGGTGCACGCCCTAGGTGGGCTTGGGCAGAAGCAGCGTTCTCGAGCACTTCGCTGCTGGAACACTGCTGGCTGTGTGGCGCTGCCTATATGGTTTCTGGCCGCCGGGGACTGAAAGCGGCGCCAGGGGTGGGCGCGGGGGGTGAACGAAGCCGCACAAGTACCGTGCTTATGTGCACCACGTTACAGGCTACTAGGAGAGGAAGGTGGCTGCCTCTCGCTTGCCTTCCCAAGTGCCCTTAGCAGTTGGAAGGAGCAAGCTGAAGCACTGCTGCTTGTGTTGCTCCTTGGTTCCCTTGCAGCCCGCTTTTGAAACATTGGCGGTCACTTGTAGGCGCCGAGTTGCAGAGAGCACCACGGTGAATGCCGAGGAGAAGGGAAATACAGAGTGCAGCGAGGAGGGGACGGAGCTTACGTGCAATAAGTAGAAGGTGAACCTAGGCACTGCCTCTTCAATCTGGCCCCCTCTGCTCTGGTAGCAACTTTTGCAAGTCAGGGAAAGGGACTGCGAGTGTGTAGAATGTAGGGCAGCAAGACGCCGTGTGTTATGCGCCCTTTCAGGGCTGCTTGACAGAGGGCTACTTTAAAAATGCCTTCTTCTTCCTCCCGTCCTTCTCGCTTCGCTCTAGCTGCGTGGAGTACACCACAGCAAAGGTGTGAGGAAGGGCACTTCCCCAGCTTTAGCCTAGGCTTGCCTGTGCTGCGCCTTTAGCTGCACACCAAAACAATGGCATTTCTTACCCTCAAGTTAAAAAAGGCTTTAGTGTAGCCTCAGGAATGGCAAGTGCCTAGGCATAACGTAGAGAGACCACGTATGAGGGAGTCTTTAGAGGATTCCTAACCCATGGTGCTGGTGTATTCTCATTCTCGTGCTGAACTGAAAAGTCCGGGCATGGCAATTCTGGCCTGCCTTGTGCAGAGACGAATACAAATGTGGGGCTATGATCCTCTCTTCCGGACCTCTGCTTCCGGGTGTGCGGTCCGCCATGAGGTGCAGCAGCCGCCGAGGACACTGTGGATTGTGGATATGGCTGGTTCGGCTGCCCGACCCCCGTTGGTCTGACAGCTGCAGGAGTGGCGGCTGAACGGCATCACCTGAAGGCCCCATGGGGGGCGGGGAGAGAGCCGGGAGTGACCCTGAGCAACATCGGAAGCGATATCCGTAGGGCCCGGAAGTCCAGCGGTGGCTTCGAGTTTCACGGGTAGGAGGCCGCTAAGCTGCTTTGAAAGCTGGAGCTCCTCTGCTCTAGGACAGACTGGGAGAGCTGAGGGTGTCCAATGTGGAGAACAGAAGGCTCCAGGGAGACCTTCGAGCCCCTTGCAGTGCCTGCTGGGGCTCCAAGATAGCTGGGGAGGGACTTTGGAAAAGGGTCTGGACTCGCAGGACAAGGGGGAATAGCTTCAAAGTGCCAGAGGGCGGGGGTCAATGTGATATTGGAAAGGAATTCTTCCTTGTGTGGGTGCTGAGGCCTGGCTCATGTTGCTCAAAGAGGCTGTGTGGGAGCCCCATGGCAGGAAGTGTCCAGGGCCAGGCTGGAGCGGATATGGAGCAACTGGACTAGTCGAAAAGTGTCCCTGCCCATGTCAGGATGTGGCAAGAAGAGAATCTATGATCTCTAAGGTCGCTTCCAGTCCAAACCATTCTGGGATTCTAGGATTCATGGAAGGCCCTTTTCCAAGTGAAGTGTTGTATCTCTTGGCTCCCAGCTTGTAGTTGCCAGTTCTTCTGGAAGCAGGCCTCGCCAAGCAGCTGTGATGAGCCATGGCTTCTCAATAGGACGAGTGTGATATATTTGCAGAGAGGAAGGCTGCAGACAGATCTTCAAGGCCCAGGTAAAACAAGCAAAGGATTGAATAAAAGCCAAAGTTTGGTTATGTTAGTCAGCTTGCTGGCTGTTGAAATGGCCCCAGGTCATTTTCAACATTTCTAATTTAGATTTGTTTGAGTAAAAAATGAATGTGTTACCTCCAGCATAGGCTCTCCAAAGCATCTCCATGTGCTCCCATCTCTTTGTTGTATATCAGGTTCTATTAACCGAAGACAGAATCATAACACAGTAGTAAAACATTTAGAGGTGTAGTTAGCCAGCTTCAGGACTTTTCAACTCTGCTGTTGACTTTTCTGGTAACTGTACGCAAGGCAACACAATCCAGTTACTCCACTTTTCCTCTCTGAGGAAAAGATGATTTTTTTTTGTTTTCTCGTTTTGAAAATATCCTCGAATGAAGAGAGTTATGCATGAGGCATGTAGGATTCATTATTTTACCTTTCTCTTCTGCTGTCTTTCGCGTACTAGGTTTTTTTTTTAAATTTTTTTTTGTGGCTGTTCTCCATTCAGTAGGTTTGAGAGAATTCTAATTGTTGAGATGATGGTTCTTTGAAGGCTCACTTAGCCCACCTTTTGGGTGAAGGAAAGAAGAAGACAAGGTCCTCTAAGAAGAGTAAAAAGCATACTTTAAAGAGGCATTCAGATATGTCTGCTGATGCCATGCAATTACCATGTAATCAGCAGAAATGTGTTGGAAAAATACCCATCAGTGACTTCACAAGAAAGCCACACTCAAGACAGGTAAAGAACAGAAGCATAAAACCCCAAAGGTATGAAATGGACAGATTTTCATTGGGAATGAGCAACTCCTGAATTCTTGGTTCTAGAACTAGGGGCTTGTAATAAATAGACTGTCTCCTTGCCAAACGTAAATTTGGTGTAATGAACTGCTCACTGCCTGTTGAAGTGCAGGGCTAGTAGACTAATATTTGCCATGGCAGGCATATTGTATGGCTTTCTGGTTAAAAAGAAATTGGTTTTGGTCATAGCAACCTAGATATGTACCCAGTCTGACACCTATTTTTTAGGCTATATTTCCAAGTAAATGGCTTCCGTGATGATGCAGTAAGTTTATGTCATGAACAGGAATGAAGTGATTGCATGCATCCTTTTTTACCCTAAGCCAGCTGCTGAATAATGAGACAGAGACGCTCACTGACGCCAAGGAGTGCCCAAGCTTTTGGGAAAAGCACTGGGCAGATAAAGCCTATTTCCACATTTCTTGCTAGCGTCTCCTTCAAAGTTCATGGGTTTGTTCATCTTTTAGAGCTGTTCTAGATGTCTTTGTAGTTTACATGTACTAAATGTAGCAGGTATTGCTTTCATGCCGTCCTAATAGATTTGAAGTTGGGATCTACTCAGGCTTCAATGTCTCAGAAGAAGCAACGTTGATTCTTTGAATTCTATTTTTGAACATGAGAATGATACTTATGTCGTTAATGAATTAATTAAATCGAATTCACTTGAATGGAAAAATTGTCTTGTTCATGTAGATTTTAACTTGGGAAATTGATATTTGAGTTCTACTTTTCATTGTTGTTGCTTTTCTGTATTCTTTGATTGCACAGATAGCAGATGTACTGACCAAGTATTCTGTGAAACTGGAGGAAATGTCCTTCCTCTTGGCAGCTGATGTTCACAAGCTCATTAACGCTAAGGCTATGGTAAATGTTTTACCTGGGGCAAGATAGCAGTCTGAATATTCCTAGAATGTCTTTCTTACCCCAAATGAAATTCATTTTTACTGCCTATCAATCATTGAAATATAGAAGAAATTTCTACTTGGCAGGGTATTGGTTATGATTTGTGTTCTTTTCTCCCCTCATTTACTGTAGAATAGACAATTTTTTGTTTGTTTTTGCATGTCGTATGCTGCTTCTACTTCTGGTTTTCTTTTTTAATAACCAGAAGGTAAAGGCAGCGCTGCTGGATAATGAGAGGGCAACTGCCAAGCTACTCTTGAATCGAATGAAATCAGAGCTTGAGAAATAAAAATGGCATCAACTGAAATGGCAAGGGAGAGTCAAGGACTGGAAGCTCATGCAAAAGAAGTGTGTAGTTCAGAGTTTCAGGTCAAAAATGTGGCAGTCTTCTTTTGGACAATGAGCAACACAAAGCGGCTAGTGTTCACTTTTGGTTTCTATCAAAGTAATACTTGATCATTTTTTCTTTCTAGGTGATATCACACATGATATGACATATATCATGTGATTCCATTCTACATATCTACTTTCCATCCTGCAGAGAATTTATGGCAAGTGAAGAAATACAGAATCCCCCAACGGTGAAAATGGAAATGGAAAAGCTGATAAAGGAGCAGATGGTTCTTGCATTTATTCATCACTGCTATGCTGCTATACTGTCAGATAGTCTGTTTATGATTCAGCAATTCAATGCGACATCAAGTAAATAGGAAAGCAAAACAAACTACCGAAAGCACTATAAGGGCCAGAGATTAGCTTGGATCAAAACAGGTATTCTCCTAGCATTGTTTACAAACAAGTCAGCATGTGAAACAGAAGGCACAATGTAGTTTCTGCCTTGTTTTGGGCATGCCTGGAAGAAGCAAATTCTGATTTCACATATGGGAAAAGAAATGTTGGCATTTGAATGAGATTGTTCATACGCCAGAAAAGGTTGCTTTGAAAGGTTGTGGAAGTCCTGTTAGGAAACGTGGCTTTACAAGTCCTTTCCACCAGGAGACAACAGCTGCAGAACATCTGGGTGTGCCAGTGTTGAGAGCACCAGCAAAGATCAAAGTGGAGAAGTTGGTGAACAATGGCAGTGGCCTGGGGGAGAGCAAGAGGGGTGCTAGTTGTGGGACCACGGGAGTCCTGACTGATTTAGGAGGCGTGTGATGGTCTGTGCCAGCAAGAGGAGTAGTGCTGTGGCCTTGGGACAGCGCAAATACTGGAATTCAGTGGGGTCACTGGGCAGGCTGAGTGTCGGAGCTGCTGGAGGGACCCAGTTTGCTCACATGTAAACATCCAGTCTCACTCTTGCCAGCCACAGAAAGGAGCAGGATGTGGCTGCTGGTGATGCCTGTCATGTATATGTAGTGTATATGTGTGCTATCCCAGCCTGCTGGGAGCACTTCTTCTTTGTGACTGCTTGGGCTGAGGGAGAGAAAGCAGTGGTAGTTTCTGAGGTTTCGAGTTTGCTTGAGTTTCTCAGGCTGTTTCTGGAGCCACTCAGAGTTCTCTTCCTTGAAGCATTTCAATTCCTGGTAATTTTCAAAATTCAGACACAGCCCTAAGCTAGTTGATCTGACTTCAGAGCTATTCTTACGCTGAGCTGTTGGATGATCTGATCTCCTGAGATGTCTTCCATCTCAGTTTATGAACTGGTTCTTGTGAAAAGTAGGATCTTTTATCCTGGAGAAGAGAGGTTTCTGGAGAGACAGTATTGTGGCCTTTGAATATGTAAAGAGGGTATAAGACAAATGGAGAAAGACTTTTTAGGAAGGTTTGCAGAGGCAGTACAAGGGGCCATGCTTTCAAACTGAGACTAGGTTTAGATTGGCTAAAAGGAAAAACTTTTCTACAATGAAGCTGGTGAGACACTCAAACGGGTGTTCCAGAGAAGCTGTGGATGCCCCATCATTGAGAGTGCTCCTTATCAGTTTGGCTAGTCTTGAGCAATTTGATCTACTGTAAGATCTACCTGGCAAGGAAGTTGGACTAGATGATCTTTAATCACAGACTGTTGTATGATTCCGTGAAAGACAGAATGCAATAAAGTTCATATTTCAGATTTTGGTTCAGACATATTTATTATTTCTCACTTTATGCATCATTGCAAGGACAATTTGTTAGCTTCTGAAATGATGAGCTGAGATTGATTTCCTTCCTTAGTTTCATTTTCCGTGTTATTCCTTTACTCTTGGACTTTTTTTTTCACTTGATTTCCTCTTTTAGTAAACTGCCCTATAGCATCACTTTGCTCCCCACCTGGCTTTTTTTTTTTTCAATGACGCCTTTTCACTGGTTTGTTTTGGGCCTTTTCTGCTTGAAGTCCAGCTGCCTCCTTGTCTGAGCATTATGGAGCTTTCTTTACAGCTTCATCACTATGCAAAAAGCCATAAATTACTGTGTTCCATCTCACATACCATCAAGTATCACACTAATATTCCCTCTGCTGAATAGCTGGTTGGCTTACATAGACCAGCCAAATACCAGGAAATCCAGATGGCAGCAAGAATCTTGTAGACTACTCCCGCTGTTCATTTAAATTCTGGAGAAGTCACGTGAGGTATCACATTCTCTTGAAAGAAATGTATATCATGTCAGACATTCTAGAATGGGCTATTAATATTGTCATGAGTTTATGGCTAGACTTTTTAGTATGCAAATTCATATTCAAATGATCTGAAATGATAGAACTTCAAGAAATTTTTTTTTCCCAGAGTCGAAGTATGATGGAGTTGCATAGGGAGAATCTTAATCTTAGTTATTCTATTCCATCTCACATCATGGCTGGGGGCAGGGAGAAGGGAGCATCTTTGGGGGACAGTGGGTTCTGGTGTACTCAGTAAGCGGGCAGAGGAGCCATCAGGTACTGTTTATTTTTTTGGGGGGGGAGGATTCATGTGAACTCTTCCTTTCTTGTACCCTGCCACTAGTATTGTTGCTAAAATTGTTTGTTTTCTCATCCAAGTGACAAAATCAGCACACTTAATGAGGGATGAAGAGGGAGCAGCGACCTCAGAACAGGAGGAAGAAGAAGCAGAGCCTGCTGTCCTCCAGAAGAAAAAAACATTACCAGCCAACTTTGCATCATCTGTGAACTTCCTGGGCATGTACTCTATCCCCTTGTCCAGATCACTGATAAAGATATTAAACAGGACTGGGCCCAAGACTGAGCCTTGGGGACCAGCTGGATGAACTCTATTTCCTACCAATCTGTGGGCCTGGCCATCACCCAGTTTGTCACCCAGCAAACAGCCCACCCATCCAAACCATAAGCAGACAGGTTCCTCAGGAGAATGATGTGAGACTCATTGCAAAAAGGATCAGGGAGATGCCTAGGAAGAGTCTCAGGTGAACCCAGGAGATTATAGTGGAGGGCTATTCAGTTTTCCAATCAATTTGCTTAAAAAAATCTACAAAACCGTAATAAAAAACCAAACAAACAAACAAACAAAAAAGTAGACCAAACAAACACACAAAAAACCCCAACCATAATCACCAAAGAGACAAAAAAAAAAACCTGAAAAAAGCACCCAAAAAAACCCACGCAAAACTGAAAAAAAACCCCAAACCCAACACATCAAAAATCAGGGTGAAGGTTTTTAGTAACTTTAAAAATAACTATACAAAACAAACAGAAAATCACATTTCTAAAGGTGCTGTCCCAGCCTCTTCACTCAGCAGGGAGGACATCCTGAAGTGGAGCCAGTTGGAAGAAAGCGGGACAGGGCAGCACCTCGGCCATTGTCACAGGACGGCCCTGTGGCTGCCCCATTGCCAAAACCTGGACATATAAATCAAACACAGGTATGCACATGTGCTTAGGCACAGCAAAATATATTTGTCTGAAAAGAACTCTGGTCGATTTATATCACTGGAAAGAGCATAATGCCTCGTCTCAGCTTTCTTTTCAGTCATTACAAATGTTTCGAAAATATAGGAGTGCAGAAAATGGAAATATCCAAGATCAACATTAGGACCAATAACAAAGATTCCATTTTTGAAACTGCATTGGGAATCCTCTGCAGAAATTGACTCAGAGCTCTAAGATTTACAAAAAAGACCAAGAGTATTGGAGTCAATACAACACAGTGTCTGGAGACTTCAGCTGGTTGCCTTGATTTCTCAAATACGATGGAGGAAGCACCTTAGGAACTACAGCTGCCAGTTCTCTCAGGGCCCTGACATGCCTCTGGGTGGGTCGCATGGTCTTGCATGCTCAGGTTCCTCAAGTGGTCTGAAAGCTGACCTGCTACTATGGCTTAGAATCAAGTCCACCAGTCCAATAACCTGAGAGATGTGGAAATAGTGACTGGCAGTAAAAATTGAGACCAACACTTGTTGAGTACCTCAGCCTTCTTGTCTGTTGTCACTAGTCCTGTCTGGCTTATGGGGGTGGGGGGGAATAGGGGAGGTGTGATAGGTTTCTTTTCATCTTCCTTTTCCCACTGAAATACCTGTAGGTGCCTTTATTAGTCTTATTTTTGGCATGCTTTTCCAAATTCAACTTCAACTGAGCCTTAGCTATACTGATCCCGTCCTCACACACTCATGAGTCACCACTGTATTTTTCCCATGATTTGTCTCACTGTGTATTGTCTGCATATTACCTTCTTGCATCACATCTATTAATTTTCAATAACCTTCTGGCTTTAACTTGTTTTCAAAAAAAAACCTTTTGAACCTTTTCACCTCAGAAATTCTCCTGGGAAACCCAAAATCCCCCAAATTCACCCCGAAGTCCTCTTTGGGATGCCCAGCACTCACCTGACAACTCCCGGAATTCCACAAATTCACCCCAAAATTCACGGGGGACCCCCAAATCCCAGGGCTTCACCCCAAAATCCCACCTGCAACCCCCAAAATCCCTCAAATCACCCCCAAGGCCCAGTCCCAACACCTCCCAAATTCACCCCAAAATGTCTCCAATCCCCCTCTAAACCCATTCAGATACCCCAAATCTACCAAATTCACTCGAAGACCCATCTGGGACACCCAAAAATCATCAAAATTCCCTCCAATATCCACCTTCATCCCCCCAAATTCATCCCAAAATTCTCCCATGATTCCCAAATGCACACCTCGATACCCCAAAATCGGCAGAATTCACCCGAAAATCTGCCTGGCATCCCCAAAACTCACCTGAGAACCCTAAAAATCACATGTATACCCTAAAATTCACCAAATTCCCCCCAAAATTCCCCTGAGATCCCTAGAATTCCACAAATTCCCCCTAAAATTCAACTGGGACTCCCCACATTCTACAAATTCACCCCAGTCCTGGGGTACAATGCAAAAATGTGTATTCTATCACAATTTGTTAAAATGTGGATGGGGTGGTGTTCCTTATCTCTGTGGGGGATATCCTCTGCCGATGTATTGGGAATCCAAATTGCCCTGGGATTCTGGAAATACTTACAAACTGGCCTGAAGGTGAGACTTTTGGATTTTCTTCTTCTGAAGAAGAGGAGCAAGTGGCACGTGCTGAGGAAGCCCCACCATATAATGAGCTACTGGAGACTGAAAGACGATATGCCCTCTTCACTGATGGTTCCTGCCGAATTGTAGGCACTAACCGGAAATGGAAAGCTGCAGTATGGAGCCCCACACGACAAGTTGCACTAGCTACGGAGGGACAAGGTGGATTGAGTCAGGTCGCAGAGCTAAAAGCCTTCCAGTTGGCTTTGGATATTGCTGAACGAGAGAAGTGGCCAAGGCTTTATCTCTACAGTGACTCATGGATGGTAGCTAATGCTCTGTGGGGATGGCTGGAAAGCTGGAAAAAGGCCAAGTGGCAGCACAGAGGGAAACCCATCTGGGCAGCTGAGATTTGGCAGGACATTGCTGCCTGAGTAGAGAAATTGACCATAAAGGTTCGACACGTGGATGCACATGTACCCAAAAGCCGGGCTAATGAAGAACATCTCAACAACGAGCGGGTGGACCGAGCTGACAAAGTGAAAGTATCACAGGTAGATCTAGACTGGCAGCACAAGGGAGAATCATTCCTAGCTCGTTGGGCCCATGATGCCTCTGGTCATCAGGGGAGAGATGCGACGTACCGATGGGCCCGTGACCGAGGGGTGGACCTTACCATGGACAGCATCTCACAGGTCATCCACGACTGCGAGACCTGTGTCGCAATCAAACAGGCCAAGCGTGTGAAGCCTCTGTGGTACGGTGGACAATGGTCAAAGTACAGGTATGGGGAAGCCTGGCAAATTGACTACATCACCCTTTCCCAAACCCACCAGGGCAAGGGCTACGTACTGAGCATGGTGGAAGCAACTACAGGATGGTTAGAAACCTACCCTGTGCCTCATGTCACTGCCCAGAACACCATCTTGGGCCTAGAAAAACAAGTCCTTTGGAGGCATGGTACCCCCGAGGGAATTGAATCAGACAAGGGAACCCATTTCAGAAAGGCCTTATCAACACCTGGGCCAAAGAACATGGTATTGAATGGATATAGCATATCCCTTACCACGCATCAGCTGCTGGGAAATTTGAATGGTCTAATGGACTCCTTAAGACTACTTTGAAAGCCCTAGGTGGTGGAACCTTCAGAATTTGGGAAATGAACTTGGCCAAAGCCACCTGGATGGTTAACACCCGAGGGTCCATCAATCGAGCCGGTCCTGCCCACTCTGAACCCCTGCACACAGTGAATGGAAACAAGGTCCCTGTGGTACACATGAAAGGTATTTTAGGAAAGACTGTTTGGATTAATCCCACCACAGGCAAAGGCAAACCAATCCGTGGGATTGTTTTTGCTCAAGGACCTGGTTGCACTTGGTGGGTAATGCAGAAAGATGGGGAAACCCTTTGTGTACAGCAAGGAGACCTAATTTTTAGTGAGAACTGTATGTAAGGTTTCAATTTGTATCATATATCTGTAACCGGGTATTGGTTTGGGTATGATGTAGATGGTAATAGAATAAGGGGTGGATTATGTCCTGGGGTACAATGCAAAAATGTGTATTCTATCACCATCTGTTAAAATGTGGGAGGGGTGGTGATCCTTATCTCTGTGGGAGATATCCCCTGCTGATGTGCCATCTGATAAGATCAGGGGGATGGTCATCGTTATCTTTTCACAACCCAGCCTTCCTCCAGAAGATATATTCTGTTAATAGGCCATTAAGTCCTCTTCTGTGACTGATAAGATTACATCATCCCATTGGGAGATGCTCCAGCCAGGGGGAGGAGCCAAACATTTCCTACCTAGATAAAAACTGAGATTTGGAACACCAAGGCAGTCCTTTCCACTGGATCCCAGAGGAAATTCAGACCTTTTTCCACATCATCGCTGGATCTTCAGAGAATAACTGCACCTTCTACAGGAGCACAGCTTCAACTGAACCACATCTGTCATCCAGGAGGACTGCAGCCACCATTTATACGGACTGCTACCAACACCCTGACTGACAGGGTGTCAGGTTGTATTTCTGACTTTGTTGCTGGTTTTTCTTCTATGTTATTGCAATTATTTCATTTTTTCTCTTTTCTCCTATAAAATTTTAATATTGACTTGGAGTGTTGCACAGCTTTTACTTTCAAACCAACACAACCCCAAACCTCGCTACCCGGGATCCCCCAAAATTCCACAAATTCTCCCCCAAAATCAACCTGTGACCACTCAAAACTCACCTGGATCTCCCTAAATCCCCCCCGCCACCCAATTCACCTGGGAACCCCCAAATCCCCTGAATTCAACCCAAAATTCACCTGGGACCCCAAAAACCTCCAATTTCCTCCAAAATGATTGGCAACTTTACACACTCCATTTTCCCACAAAAGGATCTAGAGCCCTGGGTGCTTCATATACAAACTAAATGGAAAATACCTTTCAATTCATTCTCAGCAAAAATACTTGCTATTCCTCCTTCTTTTGGACAAAACTGCCTTCACTTTCAAAATTATTCTCTTGCTCACTTACATGCATAATGCTTAGTCCCTGTTCTCCATGCTCATTTTCTTCACTTTTACAAGGAATCCTCTCCTCATCTTCTTCTTCCTCTGCTTCTTCCATTTCCTGTGCCAAGATCATGTTTCTCTGTTAGATTTGTTTCTCCAGCTGATTTTTGACAACTGTCCCTATCTTGTGGCACCGCTCACTCGAGACAGGTGATTGTCCTGCTCTGCTCCGGGCTGGGACTGCACTCTCTTCAAGCCCTGGGGGCAATTTTGGATGCCACAACGTCAGAAAGACCTCAGGCCATTGGAGAAATGTCCAAAGGAGGGACACAGAGATAGTGAAGCGGCTGGAAGGGAAGCCATACAAAGAGTGGCTGAGGGCATTTGGTTCAGCTGCAGAGAGGACAGTGAGCTCACACCTCACTTGGGACCTCTCAGCTCCACTCAAGGGCAGCACAGGGACAGCTTTGCTCTCTGCTCTCTGCAACCAGGGACAGGACCCAAGGGAATGTCAGGAGCTGTGTCAGGAAACGATTAGGCTGGCTATCAGGGAAAGGTTTTTTTCCTCAGAGGCTGGTCAGGCACTGAATAGGTTCTCCAGGCAATGGGCACAGCCCCAAGGCTGCCAGAGATCCAGGAGCGTTTGGCCAATGCTCTCAGGGATGCAGAGGGTGGGACTGTTGGAGTGTCTGTGCAGGGCCAGGAGTTGGACTTTGACGATCCCTAGGGGTCCCTTCCGACTCAGGAAACTCTTACCATTTCCCCCTCTTTCCCCTCCTTGCATAATGCTCACAGCTTACTGTTCCACCGTATGTTCCACTATTGAAACCTCCGCTACTTCTTTCCAGTTCAAGCACAGTTCTACTGGTTACAATCCAAAGATATACAGATTGAAAAACAACCAAAAAGAAACACTTCTTTGGAATGTCGTGGTCTTATTTGGATCTCGAACTATGAAGTTGATTGTGCCTCGCAAGTTCTAAAAGCAAAACAACACCAAAAAACACCCACCACACCGTTTTAACATAGGGATTTGCTTTCTTCTAAGAAATACATATCCCTTCTCAAAATGGATCTATTTCAGTAAGAGATCATCTTGAATAGATCACTTACTGTCTAAAGAACCTGGAACACTCAAATCCGTAATGATAAGCCTGTTACTTTGCCGTTTTCTGTTCCAAAGGCAAATGAATTTGCTCAAGTGCCGTTTGTAACAAGGACAGAGTTCCAAGTGTGGCTCTGAGAAATGTTTTGGTTTCCCTCTCCTATCTCTATCAAAAGCCCTTTCTTCAATTGCTGAAACAATACTTGAAATAGTCTGAATTTTAAAGGTCATGAAAATTTTCTCAAAAGTGAAAAATTAACGTAGCAGTCAGGTTTTAAACCAACGGGAATTTTTGTTTTACCTGTTTGAAGCTTTCCTTCACACTAAAATGCTGGCTGATGGATACCTAGAAGAAATCAATTCCCACAAAATGCTTCCGGGTAAGCCATTACGTCATCCATTACAATTTGCTTCAGTGTCCCTTTCCTGTCCAATTGAAGGTCCCTGTTTAAGAGACTCAAGTACGGAGAGAAATAAAATTAAATATGACTACAGTGCCTTTAAATCTAAATCGAACTTCTTGATCAATCTCATAAAACCTTTAGGCTAAATGTTGCCATTGATCGGTTTCTACTGAACACAATCAAGTCCTGGCTTGTTACAGATTAGTTCATTACAAAGAAAGAAATGCACAGAAGTTAAAATATTTCCAAAGAAGCATTTTACATCCTTCCTTTTGGATTGGGAACCATTCCAACACTGCTTACATAAGAGGTCAAATTACTGTCTTCCATGTTAGTTGTGCACTGTGCTCAGCGGAGCCTTTCTGGTTTATTGGCCTTTGACTTGGACATAAAGCTGAGTCTTGATTCAAGAAAAATCAATATTCACACTTGTTTTCATTTACACGGACATTGGCTTGGTCTCCGAAACAAAGAGAATGACGGGGAATATATGTAGGTGTTCAGATAGGAAACATTCTCTTTGCACAACCTGGCATTGTATTTTCACTTGGCCTGTTACTTCTGGCTTTGTTTTAACGGCTCAAATTATTAGGGAGAGTATCAAACCTCCAGCTCTAACCACAGTCCCACTGCGAGGTGTGTGAACGTATGTGCATCTGCCCCTCAGGTCCATACTGCACTTCTAATGTGCTGTTGGAGGTTGAATTAAGCCCATTTCTTTCAGTGGAATTTTCTCCCATTGTTATGCTAAGTAATTGTGGCTACACCTTAAAACGACAGATAATGTTCTCTCGTAGGGGGGTGGCTGGAGGGGGAGGGGGGGGAAACGGAAAAGGAAAGGTGGGACGGGGGGGGATCTGGAGCTGGGCTCTCTCTCTCGCTTGGCTCGTGGTGGGAAGACAACCTGGGCTCTGCTCTGGCATCTCCCCCTGCCATCCCAGCACTGAGATCCACGCTCCCTGCCTTTGGACATCGCTCTGCTGCTCTCCCACCTCACCCTACTACCTCCGGACACTCTGCTGAGCACCACGACCGACACCGTGAGGGGGGAGTCACTTTCCCCATCCCCGCTCACCCCTGGGCCGCGGCCGCCGTCACCCAGCCCTCTTCAACTGCGCGGGACCTGCCCTGCCCCCACAGCACCGGTAACAGCACAGGGAGACGGCCTGCGGCCAGAAGGGACTGGAGCGGAGCTAGACTGTTTCTGTTGCCAATTTTTATAGCTGTTATTGTTTTTCTGCTTTGTTAGATACCAGTAAAGAACTGTTATTCTTATCCCCATATCTCCTGCCTGAAGGTGTCTGAATTGGACCTAAAATAATTAAAAGGGAGGGGGGTTGCACTCTGCATCGCAGAAAAGGGGCTCCTGCCTTTCCTTAGACCATACCTGTCTTTCAAACCAAGACATGTGCCTCTCATCGAGCAGGTAGGAAAGACCTCCTGGGTGTGCGAACAGTGCTGCTTCCTCTATGGCTTCATAGCTGCTGCTAAGATCTTCAGGAAGGAGAGCGGTATTGTACCAATTTTTAGATGATTTTTAAAGTTGGAAGTGCTTGGCTATCTTAAACGTCTGAGTTCCTAGTACTCTGAATGAGATCAAATCTATGAGTGAAGAGATGATGGTGCAGACCAAGTTCTGATTCCGGTGATCCAAGAATCTGCACTACTCCTTTGACCTTCTGAATAAGGCATGGATGTGATGGTATGCACAGTAATACTGATGTGCTATGGTTTTTGAATGATAGCAGTCTTCCTTTGTCCCATTCCTAAACCGTGGGCATTATTTGCCTTAACCTTGTTCAGTAGGGACATTATTCTATATTCTTACATGAAGTGAAAAGCACTCTTTTTCCATACCTTCACACAACAGCATTAAAACAAGGCCTAAGTAGTACAACCAATGTTCAAAGATGCTCTACCTTTTAAGCTGACAATACAAAATTCATACCTTGTTCTAATTTGATCTCAAGAACAAAGGGTGTTCTCCAAATACTCCTTCAGCTCTTCCTCACAGCTCACCATTTTCCTTTTTTCTAAAATTGTATCCAGATCACTTTCATCATCTAAGGCCACATAAAAAAGCTAGTAAAAATGGTTTCGTAGCTACTAAAATCTCCCCAACTATTTAGGATTCAAGGAAGTTAATTATGCACATATATTCTACACCCAGAAGAGAAAGCTACCTCAGCAAAACTCATCGCCTATGAAAATCTTCCTAGATAATGAACACCTCTGACACTGCCACCCCAAGTTGCTTGTTGAAACAATGAGAACCTCACATCCAATCAGACTCTAGACCTGCACAAGATCTTGTAATAGCAACTTGCAGCCACTTTCGACAGAAGGCAGCAGTGATCTCTATCGCTGTTGCCATACCAAGAATAAGACAGGACAGTCCATTCAGCGTGAATCAAGCAGTTAGCAAAAATGCACCTGACAGAATGAAACTGAAGAGTAGAAATTCCCATCTAAAAGTCAAAGATTACATTTTTAATTTTATAGCAGGTATTTTGAATTTCAGAGGGCTCTTTGCATTAAGAAGTCCTGTCTTTATAGCACACCCTTGATTTTATGTTTCTACCTGAATTATGACCATTTAGCTGTCTCCTTAAAATCACTCCAAAGAAAAACATTCAAGTGAACAAGTTCTTTCTAAACTGCTGGAAGGTGAAATGAATGAGTAAGAGAATATGTAACATGGTAAAAGGCTGTCTGGAATTTTCTGACTGGTATCCAACATGGCGTCTTCGATCTGGAGAGTAAAAATAATCAGTCTCCAAGTAAACTGCGAAGAATGCGGATTATCAAAACTTCTGTTTATTCTGGCACCATAAAGCACCAAATCACATTCTATAATTTATCCCTTTAGAAACAACTGCCCGACTTTTTTTATGTATAGAAAAGATTGGAAGACATCTGGGAGATCATTTCCAGCTATTCCTAAAAGTCTGATCTTAAGCAGGCTGGGCCATACATCATTCATCGCTATCATATGTATTTAAGATAGAAATGATCATAAAAATACAATCTATTTATATTACAAATAATAAACACAAGAATTATGAACACTTCCACATGAAACTCTTCCACACCAAACTGTTTCTTTGGAGTGTTTTGTGACACTATGGACCTCTTTCTAAGGTGACATCAATAGCCTACCACGCAAAAGGCATTGCAGGTGGGAGCACAGGAAGAACCGACTAATCCCAAGGAGTGATGGAAACATATGTCATCAAATAAAAGAAACGTCATACATCCATGTGCTCCATTTCTTCTTCAAAACTACTTTTTAGTTTCTCAGTCATCTGAAGCATGTTGGAGTGCACAACTTCAGCATCTTCTGCTGTGCAAATGTTCATATCCAACAGGGTCATCTGAAGGAAAAGAAGAATAAATTATTGACATGCACAGAAGAAATACTGTGTGGCTTTCAGAGAACCTGGCTAAACGTAGTGTTTCTTTTCTTGTGATGGACAGATATAGATCCAGCCTCCTACATGCCATATTAGCTTAGTAAACAATACCATCTGGTTGGACACAAAGGGAAAAATTGAGGCAGAGGTGGAATTTCTTTCCCAAGATAAGACAGATTTAGCACAAGGGCTGAGGCTCCTTGCATCTTCCACATTCACGTAGGACAGCACTCCATTACCGGCATTTGTTAAGGCTTTTCCACATTTCAAGTACAAATACCAACTACTACTGTGAAACCAAACGGATGGCTTACTTTTTGAACAGAGTAAGGTGGAGTTTAAAAAGGAATTCCACTTGCATCTTCAGACGCATTTTACTCTAATGACACATTGGACCACGGCTATCACAGCCAAAAGCTGTGGCACTCAACTTGCACATCTGCCCTTCCTCCTGACTTTTGCCCTCGACCAGCTCATACTGGACGCTCATTTTCTCCACGCACTCCACATTAGGGCTGTCTGAATGCTATGGAACAGACCACAGCCAAAATTCCCATCTTTCATAGTGCAGTGTGACATGGAAACATGACAGAGGCCATGTGCTGAATCTCAGCACACGGAACAGATCCCAGAAGTGCCTACAGACCTTTGCCTACAGACACCAGACACTACCAGCCAAAGAAATCAAGACATTTTCATACACAGCTCTTTATCATTATGCTTCAAAGTAGCAAGGTACTTACAATCGCTACCAACTTCTTTGCTACCATACAGGCTACAAACATCCCAACAGGATGTGCTCTGGAGCAAGAGAAGGCAGACACATAGAGGGAAGGCATGCTGCAAGGACACAGAGAAAGGAAGTATCTCCAATACTTCCCCTCATCTTCTCATACTTCCCCTCTTCTTCTCCAAGAGTTAAAAAGGAGTATTTTTGTATGATTGAGAAGGGATCCATGTCAAAATTAACTTTTGATTTCCCCCAGATTCATTCTAACCAAGCCAGTTCCTGCTAGATCTCACAATGCACAGGTGTTTGTACTGGCCAAAGGAAAGCCATGCCACAGGCAGCTTCTGTGGCTCTTACTGCCACCTCCAAGCAACTGAGAAGGTATGTGGGAACACACGGAACAAAGAATAGAGCAAACATGCACTCAAAGCAACTGTCTGCCTCATCGTTGCCCGGGAGGAAAGAAAATATTGCTTGAATTCCAGACTGTTCTTAGGATTTCCTGACCTACCTAGACTTTTGTTTCAATTCTCCAGAGTTCTGCACCATTCGTTTCCATCAGATTTGGCACGTGTTGGAGGCAACAAGGTGCTATCAAAGTAGGAAACAAGAGTCAGGTATCCTAAAATACAAACCAGTCAGTACTTCAAATATAAAATTATGAATCCGAATATCCATACTACTGGGCTTTCTTTTATTTACAGCCATCTTGGCAATGATAATAAACCTGAGATTGTTCTTGTTCAAGGCCAACAGTTTACTGCCCGATAAGGAACTAACTGTCATCTACCTTGTTCCTACATCCACCCTAAAAAACCTCCCTGTGAAGATCGTAATGCATTGCACCCGCACCAGTGCGTCTTGTGTTCCGGATGGATATTCAAAAGTAGCAACGTTAGATTTCTATCCAGACTCCTCTCTTAATTTATTACGCAAATAAAATCCCATGCCATGGAGAAAAAAATGCCTTGACAAAAGCACCAACTTCTAGCTCTCCACCCATCTTTGCCCATTTCTACTATGTTTCAAGATTTACTTCTGCATTCCTGCATTTTTAGAGCCTGATCTCCACCTATTAAGTGTAGCTGGGGCACTGAAAATCAAGAATGCATTTTCTCCATTCAAAAGAGCCGTACAGAAATAGATGTAGTCCCTGCCTTACTGCTGCATTTAGCAATCACACAATGACAGGAAGCAAAGTGCATTTTGTAGCCAAGTCCTTCATTAACTCCAGCAACAATTGTTTTCCTTTATGCTATACCCTCTTTTGCCATACCCGATATATTGCAAAACCTTCAGTCTCTGTTCACTGAGTACCATCTGATCCTTTATCAGCTTTTCCATTTCCATATTCACAGTTGGGGGATTCTGTATTTCTTCACTTGCCATAAATTCTCTGCAGGATGGAAAGTAGATATGTAGAATGGAATCACATGATATATGTCATATCATACGTGTTATCACGTTGAAATAAAAAATTATCAAGAATTACTTTGATAGAAACCAAAAGTGAACACTAGCCACTTTATGTTGCCCATTGTCCAAAAGAAGACTGCCAAATATTTGACCTGAAACTCTGAACTACACACTTCTTTTGCATGAGCTTCCAGTCCTTGACTCTCCCTTGCCATTTCAGTTGATGCCATTTTTCTTTCTCAAGCTCTGATTTCATTCGATTCAAGAGTAGCTTGGCAGTTGCCCTCTCATTATCCAGCAGCGCTGTGTTTACCTTCTGGGTATTAAAAAAGAAAACCAGAAGTAGAAGCAGAATACAACATGCAAAAACAAACAAAAAATTGTCTGTTCTACAGAAAATGAGGGAAGAAAAGAATACAAATGATAACCAATACCCTGCCAAGCAGAAATTTCTTCTATATTTCAGTGATTGATAGGCAGAAAAAATGAATTTCATTTGGGGAAAGAAAGACATTCTAGGAATATTCAGACTGCTATCTTGCCCCAGGTAAAACATTTACCATGGCCTCAGCGTTAATGAGCTTGTGAACATCAGCTGCCAAGAGGAAGGACATTTCCTCCAGTTTCACAGAATACTTGGTCAGTACATCTGCTATCTGTGCAATCAAAGAATACAGAAAAGCAACAACAATGAAAAGTAGAACTCAAATATCAATTTCCCAAGTTAAAATCTACATGAACAAGACAATTTTTCCATTCAAGTGAATTCGATTTAATTAATTCATTAACGACATAAGTATCATTCTCACGTTCAGGATTAGAATTCAAAGAATCAACGTTGCTTCTTCTGAGACATTGAAGCCTGAGTAGATCCCAACTTCAAATCTATTAGGACAGCATGAAAGCAATACCTGCTACATTTAGTACATGTAAACTACAAAGACATCTAGAACAGCTCTAAAAGATGAACAAACCCATGAACTTTGAAGGAGACGCTAGCAAGAAATGTGGAAATAGGCTTTATCTGCCCAGTGCTTTTCCCAAAAGCTTGGGCACTCCTTGGCATCACTGAGAGTCTCTGTCTCCTTATTCAGCAGCTGGCTTAGGGTAAAAAAGGATGCATGCAATCACTTCATTCCTGTTCATGACATAAACTTACTGCATCATCACGGAAGCCATTTACTTGGAAATATAGCCTAAAAAATAGGTGTCAGACTGGGTACATATCTAGGTTGCTATGAGCAAAACCAATTTCTTTTTAACAGGAAAGCCATACAATATGCCTGCCATGGCAAATATTAGTCTTCTAGCCCTGCACTTCTACCAGCAGTGAGCAGTTCATTACACCAAATTTACGTTTGGCAAGGAGACAGTCTATTTATTACAAGCCCCTAGTTCTAGAACCAAGAATTCAGGAGTTGCTCATTCCCAATGAAAATCTGTCCATTTCAGTCCTTTGGGGTTTTATGCTTCTGTTCTTTACCTGTCTTGAGTGTGGCTTTCTTGTGAAGTCACTGATGGGTATTTATCCAACATATTTCTGCTGATTACACGGTAATTGCATGGCATCAGCAGACATCTCTGAATGTCTCTTTAAAGTATGCTTTTTACTCTTCTTAGAGGACCTTGTCTTCTTCTTTCCTTCACCCAAAAGGTGGGCTAAGTGAGCCTTCAAAGAACCATCATCTCAACAATTAGAATTCTTTCAAACCTACTGAATGGAGAACAGCAACAAAAAAAATTAAAAAAACTAGTACGTGAAAGACAGCAGAAGAGAAAGGTAAAATAATGAATCCTACATGCCACATGCATAACTCTTTTCATTCGAGGCTATTTTCAAAATGAGAAAAAAAAAAAAATCATCTTTTCCTCAGAGAGGAAAAGTGGAGTAACTGGATTGTGTTGCCTTGCTTACAGTTACCAGAAAAGTCAACAGCAGAGTTGAAAACTCCTGAAGCTGGCTAACTACACCTCTAAATGTTTTACTACTGTGTTATGATTCTGTCTTCGGTTAATAGAACCTGATATACAACAAAGAGATGGGAGCACATGGAGATCCATTGGAGAGCCTATGCTGGAGGTAACACATTCATTTTTTACTCAAACAAATCCAAATTAGAAATGTTGAAAATGACCTGGGGCCATTTCAACAGCCAGCAAACTGACTAACACAACCAACCTTTGGCTTTTATTCAATCCTTTGCTTGTTTTACCTGGGCCTTGAAGATCTGTCTGCAGCCTTCCTCTCTGCAAATATATCACAGTCGTCCTATTGAGAAGCCATGGCTCATCACAGCAGCTTGGCGAGGCTGGCTTCCAGAAGAATTGGCAACTACAAGCTGGGAGCCAAGAGATACAACACTTCACTTGGAAAAGGTCCTTCCATGAATCCCAGAATCCCAGAATGGTTTGGACTGGAAGCGACCTTAGAGATGATAGATTATCTTCTTCCCACATCCTGACATGGGCAGGGACACTTTTCCACTAGTCCAGGTTGCTCCATGTCCGCTCCAGCCTGGCCCTGGACACTTCCTGCCATGGGGCTCCCACACAGCCTCTTTGAGCAACATGAGCCAGGCCTCAGCACCCACACAAGGAAGAATTCTTTTGCAATATCCCATCTACCCCAGCCCTCTGGCAGTTTGGAGCTATTCCCCCTTGTCCTGAGAATCCAGATCCTTTTTCAAAGTCCCTCCCCAGCTATCTTGGAGCCCCAGCAGGCACTGCAAGGGGCTCGAATGTCTCCCTGGAGCCTTCTGTTCTCCACATTGGACACCCTCAGCTCTCCCAGTCTGTCCTAGAGCAGAGGAGCTCCAGCTTTCAAAGCAGCTTAGCAGCCTCCTACCCGTGAAACTGGACGCCACCGCTGGCCTTCCGGGCCCTACGGATATCACTTCCGGTGTCACTCGGGGGCACTCCCGGCTCTCTCCCAGCACCCCATGGGGCCCTCAGGTGATGCAGCTCGGACGCCACTCCTGCCGCTGTCATACCAACGCCTGGGGCGTGCACGTTTGTTCTCAGAGCTCTGTGCAACATTCTGCCTTTCTCACAGTTCAAATGGAAAACGAAAGCTATTTGTCTACGCCCTTCACAGAGATCTGTTGCCAGGACGAGGTCTTTTGTTCGGAGCTCACCCCCTCCGAGAGGAAGCTGCTATTATCACCGCATTGCAGGGGCGCTTCTAGCTCCTTTAATACGTGCTCAGCCCTCTCCAAATTCGCTGCTAGCTCCACGGTCCTTCTCAGCTTCAAGTAGCAGCGTTCACAGTACATAGAGCTTCGCATGAACTGAGGACCTGGAGGGACATATCGCACACGAAAATGTGCTAGGAGAGTGACGTGTACTACATCATCCTTAATCGTCATCCAGTTTGTGCTTCTGCTGCTTCTGCTCTTAGAAATCGCTCCTTGAAAGAGGAGCAAGAGCATCTTTCTGGGTGCATTGCACTGAGTGAGAGCTCGCTAGGGACTTTGCACTCGGAGCCAAGGCAACAGGGCGTGCTTTCCAGCAGAACTGAGGACAAGCTGTTGGGCAGAACTGAAACTGACCGCTGGAGTTCAGACCTGTCTGGAAGGCAGAAGGCGAAGAACGAAGCCACAGAGCACCGGGCTTGTGAGCGCCATGCAGCGAAGAGGACACGAACACTCAAAGAGCTCCTTCACAGCCGATTTCATTTCCCAGTGCTCTTGCTGCTTGGAAAAGTAGCACACAGCCTTTGCACGCCATGGCAAAAGCTGGGGAAGTGCCCTTCCTCACACCTTTGCTGTGGTGTACTCCATGCAGCTAGAGCGAAGTGAGAAGGATGCGAGGAAGAAGAAGGCGTTCTTAAAGTAGCGGTCTGTCAAGCAGCCCTGAAGGGGCGCATAACGCATGGCGTCTCGCTTCCCTACATTCTACATACTCGCAGCTCCCTTTGCAACCTTGCAAAAGTTGCTTCCAGAGCAGAGGGGGCCAGATTGAAGAGGCAGTGCCTAGGTTCACCTGCTTCTTATTGCGCGTAAGCCACGTCCAGCTCCTCACTGCACTCTGTATTTCCCTTCTCCGCGGCAATTCCCATTGTGCTCTCTGCAACTTGGCGCCTCGAAGTGACCGCCAATGTTTCCACAGCAGGCTGCAAGGGAACCAAGGAGCAACACAAGCAGCAGTGCTTCAGCTTGCTCCTTCCAACTGCTAAGGGCACTTGGGAAGGCAAGCGAGAGGAAGCCACCTTCCTCTCCTAGTAGCCTGTAACGTGGTGCACACAAGCACGGTACTTGTGTGGCTTCGTTCACGGCCCTCGCCCACGCCTGGCGCCGCTTTCACGATCCACTCTTAATACAGAGCAGGGGTCATGATGGTTCTTTTGATCTTAAAGGTGCAAACAGGCAAAGTGCAGGGGACAAAATCAGTTTATTCAACAGCAGAAAATCAGTATATTCAACAACAGCAATGCATTTCATCAAATGCCAACAACTCAGTTACGGTAAGGGGGAGAGGTATAGGAAACAAAGTATAGGGAGAGGGGAAGGTAAGAAAGGGATGGGAAAATCGCTTCCAACAGACGAGACGGGCGTCCTCACGGGTCATCCGACAGACGAGTCTTCGTCCATGGGGAGATCTCAAAGGGTCTTTCTCAGAGAGTCGCTCTTTTATAGTCCTTCTCCAAAGAGAGTGGCCTCTGGCCAAGAGGTGGGAAGATTTATGGACCACTGTGTGGTGCTGCAGGAGACAGGTACGGTCAAGCACTCCTCAGTTGGTGGTACAACAGAAACTCTGGTTGGTGCCATGACAGCACAGTCCAGTGAACACAATACTACAGCACACAGTCACGGGCATCCACCTTGGCCAGGCCAGGAAACCATTGTTCAGAGTCAGCCTGGGTGGGGGTCCTCGAGGTCTCCTTGCGACGGTCGGGAGGCAAAATCGAGGGGAACTTCGGACCGACCCTTACACAACCCCGTGACTCACGATCGTCGTCAAGAGCACCCATTTGTACAGTCGTGGTGGAGTCTTCAGTTGTGGTGTCTTCAGGACTCGTCCAAGTTGGTAGCATATCCTGGAAAACAGAGACAGGAAAGTAGGAAAAAGATAAGGGACAGGATAAGGAAAAGGAGAAAAAAGGAAAACAAAACAGATAAATTATATTCAATTTTTGATTACTAACAATCTTAAACAATTTGTTCAATTCTTTAATTTTTCAATTTTTTGATTAGAAATAAATCAAATTTTTAAAGCAAAATTTTGATTAAACAATTTTAATTGCAATTTGAAGATAATCAATTCTAGTTAAAAATCATATTTTATCCTATTTAAAACCTTGTGTCAATAACCCTAGGGATGCCAACAGTAACCGATCTGGATACATTTGTCACAGATGCCAATTGTGCTAACCGTTTCATTATTCTCCAACTCATAATGTATAGGATTGCTGATAAAACAAAACCAATTAAATCCAAAATCAAGAGAACAATGGTGGGATGTCACAATTTGTTCAGGACACCTGTAGCAGTAGGTGACCACTCAAATAGAGTATCCCACCACCTGTGTTCAGCATCTGTCTTTACCCTTTCCAAAACACAATGTATTTTTTCCACATTGTGATGAACAGCTATTAGAGTTTTCTGTCCGTTTTTCTTGATCTTCTCCAAAATTTCGATCAAATCTTGATGGAGCAACAATTGCTTCACCAGAGACAGGTTCATTCCAATTGGAGTGGGCAATAGATGGTGGATCAGTGTGTAATTTGACTGCAAAAGATGGTGAGAAGTAACTGGGGCTACATAGGAAAAATCACTTCCTGAAATCCTAGTAAAGTTACAGACACAAAAGTTTGAATGATTCTTAGTATTCACTACCAAATTTTCTATGAAAACACTATCACAAGCAGTTCTAAAGCATGCACATCCATTGCCTACATATACCAGTACTGTTTCAGGAATCTCGTTTGGATGAATTTCAAAATTGCAAACGTTCTGTTCTGTGTCCAAGCAGATATCTTGAGCTCTGATTGCATTACTTTCACAGATAAAGCCTTGTTGTTCCCGGACAATGCAAGTTTCCAAATTGACAGTTTGCCACCTCCCAGCAATTTGATGGGCCCATTCCCTATGCTCAAAAGGATAGAGTATAGCTCCGTCATGGTTCAACCCTAATGCAATGATGAGGAATACTGAATGCACTGAGGCATTACGTATAGTCAGTACAAAGGCTGTGGCTGTGTTTGTGCTGGGATCATAGGTAAAATTTACTAAGTTCCACCAGGACTGGAATTCTTTTTCAAAACCAGTGGCACTGTCCCAGACTATCTTTCGAATTTCAGTGGGAAAAGTGCCTTCCTCACCTTCTCTTATAATTAAAGCAGCAACCAACTGCATCCACAACTGGGCCTGGATACAACTGAGAGCCAAAGAGATGTTATTTTGTGTAGCACCAAGTGCATCGATTATCAGTTTGTGGTCATTTACATTTACCTTTTCCCAACATGGTAATATGTTTGATAACAACCACTGTTGAGTCTCCAAAGCTGTTAAGGTTGTTTGCAGGGGCCGTTGTAATTTGGTTACATCTCCAGCTGTGGTAGCCAATTTATTCATTAGTACTTCTGAATCAATGCTATTCAAAATTCCCAATCCTGTTCCCACAACACCGGTTATGTCTCTTGCCATTCGTTTTTTGGAAGGATTCTGTTTCCGCAACCAGGTTGTCCATCCCTCAAAAGAAGTCTGTAGAAAGGGTGAACAAGCTGGCTGAACTTCTGAGACATTATTTTGCATCAGCAATTTTATTTGTTTGAGAGACCATGCCGGATTAAACAATATTTGTTGTTGGCCAGTTTTTCTAATTACGTATGGCCTAAATTGAAAAATCGCAGGGCTCAACACAACCGGTGGTTTGGTGGTAGGCGTTACAACATTAACATCAAGTTCCCCCCCAGTATTTTGTATTGTTTTTTCCACACATGACTTTATAGGAAAATTGTATAGCAGTTAAATTTAGCCAACAGTCTTGATTTATGGTTCTACAATATTAAGTCAGGCCATGGGGTCCTATGCCATAACTGTATGCAGGTTCGGTGAGGGATCCAGCCACTAATTTACAAGTTACTGCATCGTCATCACCTTGCGTCACCACAAAAGGAGGGAAAACCTTGTTTTTGTCATCCAACACTAAGGGGGTGCTTACACCATGGTATGCAACTACTGCGGTCAGTGTGGGTTTTTCTATGGCATTTATTTAGAACCTATAGGTCAGACCTTTCAAGCTGGACTCATCTGTTGTGTTATTCTGCCAGGAGCATGTTACATAGGTTGGTCTCGTTAAAGTTATGCCAACAGTCAGTAAGTTCATCCGCACAAAGCTTTGTAACTTCAACGTTGTTGGCGTCAGGGTCCAAGGTATAGTTACCAACCTTCCTTTGGCCACAGCACAGTATTAGGGGGACTTGCTTTTTACATGTCCATACTGTCGTGGGGCAGAGACTCGCTGTGATGTTAGCGTGCAAGCTACTAGTTATATCTGATTTTAAGTAATTCCCGGCGATTGCAATGGTAGTGGCTTTCTCATGAAGGGATTTCTCCACTTTTCTGCATCCTACCTTGATTTCTTCACCAATTGTTCCTATTAGTACCCTAGCCCAGTCCTTTTTGTCCCAACCCCAGTCACTTGAACGGTATACCTCAGAATCGTGCAGTACTACGGTCGCAAGGCTTGGGTGACGATCTCTGGGGTAGGGTCCTAAAGCACTGGTATATCTGATGGAAGCTTCAGACCACGGCCACTCTGCTGAGTTTTGGCCATGGTGTTGTGGTAGGATACAGAGAAGTATCAAAAAGGTGATCATGGTTTGTCCGGTTCCCATGTCCCTCGGCGTTCTTCTGTGAAAAGTAAACACAACAGTGTCTGCCACCAAGAGGCAGGAGGTCAAAATGATGGAACAATCCAACGGGTACTTATCCGATGCTCCTTTCCCAGAGCATTGGTGGCTACCCATGCATATTTATTCAGAGGAATTTTTAGTCTCTCCTTGAGAGCGGCGCCACGCCAGGCAAATGCCAGTGGTGAGACCCCCACCCGGAGCTCCAGGAAGCCACCCATCGTGAAAGGAGTCTTCCACTCACCTTTTTTTTCTTGCAGGCAGAGGCGTCTGAGTAACTGTAGTGGGTCTACGTCCAGAACCGACCTGCCTGGGCTTCTGACAGGCTCCCGGTTCATGCTTAAAAGTCTTCGAACTGCACAAAATGCAGCTAAAAGAAATTTAAGCTAGTTGATCAGCTCCAAGGCTTCTTGAATCCTGAAAATAGGAGTCACAGCCGAACATGGGGTGCTCTGTAGAGACCATTCACTTAGGGAGCCAAATGAGGCTTTTTCTTGGCCCTAAAATGGGGTTCTTCGCCTTTCCTCTGGTCTAGCTCAGGTGTTAGGGTGATGGCTCCCGGGGCCCTTGCCTCATGGACGTCAATGAGATGACAAAAGAGGCTCTTTTCCCTGATGAAGTTAGAGGGTTTATTTCTCGTGAGTAGTGAGGAAAAGAGGGAGCAAGAGAAAAAGAGGGAAAAAGAGACAGAGGTCAGGGGGCACAGAACTTTTCTAGGGTCTGCAAAGGGTGGCGGGGAGAAACTGAATCCCAGCCAGCCCTGTATGGCCAGGATGGGAGAGGGACGAAGCTACAGGGCATAGCAGGGGTCATGGAATGTATCATTTACAATGCATCTAGGAAATGCAAGTCTTTCCTACCTGCTCGATCAGGGGCACATTAGAAGAGCAGTATGGACCTGAGGGGCAGATGCACATACCTTCACCGACTTCACAGTGGGACTGTGGCTGGAGCTGGAGGTTTGATATTCTTCCTGATAATTTGAGCCGTTAAAACAAAGCCAGAGGTAACAGACCAAGTGAAAATACAACGCCAGGTTGCGGAAAGAGAATGTTACCTATCTAAACACCTACATAAATTCCCCATCATTCTCTTAGTTTAGGAGACCAAGCCAATGTCCGTGTAAATGAAAACAAGTGTGAATATTGATTTTTCTTGAATCAAGACTCAGCTTTATGTCCAAGTCAAAGGCCAATAAAACAGAAAGGCTCCACTGAGCACAGTGCAGAACTAACATGGAAGACAGTAATTTGACCTCTTATGTAAGCAGTGTTGGAATGGTTCCCCATCCAAAAGGAAGGATGTCAAATGCTTCTTTGGAAATATTTTAACTTCTGTGCATTTCTTTCTTTGTAATGAACTAATCTGTAACAAGCCAGGACGTGACTGTGTTCAGTAGAAACAGATCAATGGCAACATTTAGCCTAAAGGTTTTATGAGATTGATCAGGAAGTTCGATTTAGATTTGAAGGCACTGGAGTCATATTTAATTTTATTTCTCTCCGTACTTGAGTCTCTTAAACAGGGACCTTCAATTGGACAGGAAAGGGACACTGAAGCAAATTGTAAGGGATGACGTAATGGGTTACCCAGGAGCATTTTGTGGGAATTGATTTCTTCTAGGTATCCATCAGCCAGCATTTTGGTGTGAAGGAAATCTTCAAACAGGTAAAACAAAAATTCCCGTTGGTTTAAAACCTGACTGCTATATTAATTTTTCACTTTTGAGAAAATTTTCATAACCTTTAAAATTCAGACTATATCAAGTATTGTTTCAGCCATTGAAGAAAGTGCTTTTGATAGAGATAGGAGAGGGAAACCAAAACATTTCTCAGAGCCACACTTGGAACTCTGTCCTTGTTACAAACGGCACTTGAGCAAACTCATTTGCCTTTGGAACAGAAAACGACAAGGTAACAGGCTTATCATTACGGATGTGAGTGTTCCAGGTTCTTTAGATAGTAAGTGATCTATTCAAGATGATCTCTTACTGAAATAGATCCATTTTGAGAAGGGATATGGATTTCTTAGAAGAAAGCAAATCCCTATGTTAAAACGGTGTGGTGGGTGTTTTTTCTTGTTGTTTTGCTTTTAGAACTTGCAAGGCACAATCGACTTCATAGTTCGAGATCCAAATAAGACCACGACATTCCAAAGAAGTGTTTCTTTTTGGTTGTTTTTCAATCTGTATATCTTTGGATTGTAACCAGTAGAACTGTGCTTGAACTGGAAAGAAGTAGCGGAGGTTTCAGAAGTGGAACATATAGTGGAACAGTAAGCTGAGAGCATTGTGCAAGGAGAGGAAAGGGGAAAATGCTAAGAGTTTCCTGAGTCGGAAGGGATCCCTAGGGATCGTCAAAGTCCAACTCCTGGCCCTGCACAGACACTCCAACAGTCCCACCCTCTGCATCCCTGAGAGCATTGGCCAAACGCTCCTGGATCTCTGGCAGCCTTGGGGCTGTGCCCATTGCCTGGAGAACCTATTCAGTGCCTGACCAGCCTCTGAGGAAAAAAACCTTTCCCTGATAGCCAGCCTAATCGTCCCCTGACACAGCTCCTGGCATTCCCTTGGCTCCTGTCCCTGGTCGCAGAGAGCAGAGAGCATAGCTGTCCCCGTGCTGCCCTTGAGAGGAGCTGAGAGGTCCCAAGTGAGGTGTGAGCTCAGTGTCCTCTCTGCAGCTGAACCAAATGCCCTCAGCCACTCTTTGTATGGCTTCCCCTCCAGCCCCTTCACGGTCTCTATGTCCCTTTTTTGGACATTTCTCCAATGGCCTGAGGTCTTTCTGACGTTGTGGCATCCAAAATTGCCCCCAGGGCTTGAAGAGAGCGCAGTCCCAGCCCGGAGCAGAGCAGGACAATCACCTCTCTCGAGTGAGCGGTGCCACAAGATAGGGGCAGTTGTCAAAAATCAGCTGGAGAAACAAATCTAACAGAGAAACAGGTGATATAGGCACAGGAAATGGAAGAAGCAGAGGAAGAAGTAGATGAGGAGAGGATTCCTTGTAAATGTGAAGAAAATGAGCATGCAGAACAGGGACTAAGCATTATGCAGGTAAGTGAGCAAGAGAATAAGTTTGAAAGTGAAGGCAGTTTTGTCCAAAAGAAGGAGGAATAGGAAGTCTTTTTGCTGAGAATGAATAGAAAGGTTTTTTCCGTTTAGTTTGTATACGAAGCGCACAGGGCTCTAGATCCTTTTGTGGGAAAATGGAGTGTGTAAAGTTGCCAATCATTTTGGAGGAAATTGGAGGTTTCTGGGGTCCCCAGTGAATTTTGGGTTGAATGCTGGCGATTGGGGGGTTCCCAGGTGAATTGGGGGGGGGGGGGGGGGTTGGGGAGATCCAGGTGAGTTTTGAGGAGTTCCAGGTTGATTTTGGGGGAGAATTTGTGGAATTTTGGGGGATCCCGGATAGCGAGGTTTGGGGTTGTGTTGGTTTGAAAGTAAAACCAGTGAAAGACTCCAAGTCAGTAATAGAGTATAATAGGAGAAAAGAGAAAAAATAAAATACATGCAATAATACAAAAGAAAAAACCACCAACAAAGTCAGAAATACAACCTGACACCCTGTCAGTCAGGGTGTTGGTAGCAGTTAGTATAAATGGTGGCTGCAGTCCTCCTGGATGAGAGATGTGGTTCAGTTGAAGCAGTGCTCCTGTAGAAGGTGCAGTTTTCCTCCGAAGATTCAGATTCATTTGGGATGAATTTGGGGGCCTGCAGGTGGATATTCCGGGGAATTTTGGTGGTTTTTGGGAGTCCCAGATGGGTCTTGGAGTGAATTTGGTGGATTTGGAGGTATCTGGGTGTGTTTTGAGGGGGATTGGAGAGATTTTGGGTTTAATTTTGGAGGTGTTGGAAGTACTGGGTCTTGGGGGTGATTTGAGGTATTTTGGGGGTTGCAGGTGGGATTTTGGGGTGAAGCCCTGGGATTTGGGGGTCCCCCGTGAATTTTGGGGTGAATTTGTGGAATTCCGGGAGTTGCCAGGTGAGTGCTGGGCATCCCAGGGGGGGCTTCGGGGTGAATTTTGGGGATTTTGGGTTTCCCAGGTGATTTGCTGGGGTGAAAATGTTCGAAAAGGTTTCATTTTGAAAACAAGTTAAAGCCAGAAGGTTATTGAAAATTTATAGATGTGATGCGGCCAGGTAATATGCAGACAACACACAGCGAGACAAATCATGGGAAAAATACAGTGGTAACACATGAGCGTGTGAGGACGGGATCAGTTGAAGCTGAATTTGGAAAAGCATGCCGAAAGTAAGAATAATAAAGGCACCTACGGGTATTTCAGTGGGAAAAGGAAGATGAAAAGAAACGTATCACACCTCCCCTATTCCTCCCCAGCCCCATAAGCCAGACAGGACTAGTGACAACAGACAAGGAGAAGGCTGAGGTACTCAACAAGTGTTGGTCTCAGTTTTTACTGCCAGTCACTATTTCCACATCGGTCAGGTTATTGGACTGGTGGACTTGATTCTAAGCCATTGTAGCAGGTCAGCTTTCAGACCACTTGAGGAACCTGAGCATGCAAGACCATGGGACCCACCAGAGGCATGTCAGGGCCCTGAGACAACTGGCAGCTGTAGTTGCTAAGGTTCTCCCTCCATCATATTTGAGAAATCAAGGCAACCAGCTGAAGTCTCCAGACACTGTGTTGTATTGACTCCAATACTCTTGGTCTTTTTTGTAAATCTTAGAGCTCTGAGTCAATTTCTGCAGAGGATTCCCAATGCAGTTTCAAAAATGGAATCTTTGTTATTGGTCCGCATGTTGCTCTTGGATATTTCCATTTTCTGCACTCCTATATTTTCGAAACATTTGTAATGACTGAAAAGAAAGCTGAGACAAGGCATTATGCTCTTTCCAGTGATATAAATGGACCAGTGTTCTTTTCAGACAAATATATTTTTGCTGTGTCTAAGCACATGTGCATACCTGTGTTTGATTTATGTGTCCAGGTTTTGGCAATGGGGCAGCCACAGGGCCGTCCTGTGACAATGGCCCGGGTGCTGCCCTGTCCCGCATTCTTCCAACTGGCTCCACTTCAGGATGTCCTCCCTGCTGAGAGAAGAGGCTGGGACAGCATCTTTAGAAATGTGACTTTCTGAGGTTTTTTTGTTTTGTTTTGTTTTGTTATTTTTAAAGTTACTAAAAACCTTCACCTTGATTTTTTGGTGTGTTGGGTTTGGGGTTTTTTCCCGGAATGGGTGGTTTTTTGTGGGCTTTTTTTGTGTCCTTTTTTGTCTCTTTGGGGCTTATTGGTTGGGGTTTTATGTGTGTTTGTTTGGTCTGCTTTTTTTGTTTGTTTGTTTGTTTGTTTGTTTGCTTATTACGGTTTTGTAGAGTTTTTTAAGCAAATTGATTGGAAAACTGAATAGTCCTCCACTATAGTCTCCTGGATTCACCTGAGACTCTTCCTAGGCATCTCCCTGATCCTTTTTGCAATGAGTCTCACATCATTCTCCTGAGGAACCTGTCTGCTTATGGTTTGGATGGGTGGGCTGTTTGCTGGGTGGCAAACTGGGTGATGGCCAGGCCCACAGAGTGGTGGGAAATAGAGTTCATCCAGCTGGTCCCCAAGGCTCAGTCTTGGGCCCAGTCCTGTTTAATATCTTTATCAGTGATCTGGACAAGGGGATAGAGTACACGCCCAGGAAGTTCACAGATGATGCAAAGTTGGCTGGTAGTGTTTTTTTCGTCTGGAGGACAGCAGGCTCTGCTACTTCTTCCTCCTGTTCTGAGGTCGCTGCTCCCTCTTCATCCCTCATTAAGTGTGCTGATTTTGTCACTTGGATGAGAAAACAAACAATTTTAGCAACAATACTAGTGGCAGGGTACAAGAAAGGAAGAGTTCACATGAATCGCCCCCCCAACAACAGACAATACCTGAAGGCTCCTCTGAGCCAGCTTAATGACTACACCGGAACCCATTGTCCCCCAAAGATACTCCCTTCTCCCTGCCCCCAGCCATGATGTGAGATGGAATAGAATAACTAAGATTAAGATTCTCCCTATGTAACTCCATCATACTTCGATTCTGGGAAAAAAAATTTTTTGAAGTTCTATCATTTCAGAGCATTCGAATGTGAATTTGAATTTGCATACTAAAAAGTCTAGCCAGAAGCTCATGACAATATTAATAGCCCATTCTAGAATGTCCGAGATGATATACACTTCTTTCAAGAGAATGTGATACCTCATGTGACGTCTGCAGAATTTAAATGAACAGCGGGAGTAGTCTACAAGATTATTGCTGCCATCTGGATTTCCTGGTATTTGGCTGTTGTATGTAAGCCAACCAGCTATTCAGCAGAGGGAATATTAGTGTGATACTTGATGGTATGTGAGATGGAACACAGTAATTTATGGCTTTTTGCATAGTGATGAAGCTGTAAAGAAAGCTCCATAATGCTCAGACAAGGAGGCAGCTGGACTTCAAGCAGCAAAGGCCCAAAACGAACCAGTGAAAAGGTGTCATTGAAAAAAAAAAAAAGAAAGCCAGGTGGGGAGCAAAGAGATACTAAAGGGCAGTTTACTAAAAGAGGAAATCTAGTAAAAAAAAAATGTCCAAGAGTGAAGGAATAACAGGGAAAATGAAACTAAGGAAGAAAATCAATCTCAGCTCATCATTTCAGAAGCTAACAAATTGTCCTTGCAATGATGCATAAAGCGAGAATAATAAATACGTCTGTGCCAAAATCTGAAATATGAACTTTATTGCATTCTGTCTTTCACGGAATCATACAACTGTCTGTGATTAAAGATCATCTAGTCCTACTTCCTTGCCAGGTAGATCTTACAGTAGATCAAATTGCTCAAGACTAGCCAAACTGATAAGGAGCACTCTCAATGATGGGGCATCCACAACTTCTCTGGAACACCCGTTTGAGTGTCTCACCAGCTTCATTGTAGAAAAGTTTTTCCTTTTAGCCAGTCTAAACCTAGTCTCAGTTTGAAAGCATGGCCCCTGGTACTGCCTCTGCAAACCTTCCTAAAAAGTCTTTCTCCATTTGTCTTATACCCTCTTTACATATTCAAAGGCCACCATAGTGTCTCTCCAGAAACCTATCTTCTCCAGGATAAAAGATCCTACTTTTCACAAGAACCAGGTTATAAACTGAGATGGAAGACATCTCAGGAGATCAGATCATCCAACAGCTCAGCATAAGAATAGCTCTGAAGTCAGATCAACTAGCTTAGGGCTGTGTCTGTTTGAGTTTTGAAAATTACCAGGAATTGAAATGCTTCAAGGAAGAGAACACTGTGTGGCTCCTGAAACAGCCTGAGAAACTCCAGCAAACTCTAAACCTCAGAAACTACCACTGCTTTCTCTCCCTCAGCCCAAGCAGTCACAAAGAAGAAGTGTTCCCAGCAGGCTGGGATAGCACACATGTACACTACATATACATGACAAGCATTGCCAGCAGCCACATCCTGCTCCTTTCTGTGGTTGGCAAGAGTGAGACTGGATGTTTACATGTGAGCAAACTGGGTCCCTCCAGCAGCTCAGACATTCAGCCTGCCCAGTGACCCCACTGAATTCCAGTATTTGCAGTGTCCCAAGGCCACAGCACTACTCCGCTTGCTGGCACAGACCATCACACGCTTCCTAAATCAGTCAGGACTCCCCTGGTTCCACAGCCAGCACCCCACTTGCTCTCCCCCAGGCCACTGCCATTGTTCACCAACTTCTCCACTTTGATCTTTGCTGGTGCTCTCAACACTGGCACACCCAGATGTTCTGCAGCTGTTGTCTCCTGGTGGAAAGGACTTGTAAAGCCATGTTTCCTAAGAGGACTTCCACAACCTTTCAAAGCAACCTTTTCTGGCGTATGAACAATCTCATTCAAATGTCAACATTTCCTTTCCCATATGTGAAATCAGAATTTCCTTCTTCCGGGCAAGCCCAAAACAAGGCACAAACTACATTGTGCCTTCTGTTTCACATGCTGACTTGTTTGTAAACAATGCTAGGAGAATACCTGTTTTGATCCAAGCTAATCTCTGGCCCTTATAGTGCTTTCGGTAGTTAGTTTTGCTTTGCTATTTACTTGATGTCCCATTGAATTGTTGAATCATAAACAGACTATCTGTCTGTATAGCAGCATAGCAGTGATGAATAAATGCAAGAGAAGGAGCAAGGTGATTGTTTGCTAGACTCTTCCTAGAAACTGAGAAATCTCTTACTTAATGCTGACCACAGCAGATGGAGGAAGCATCCTACATGATGTCAAAGCAATGAAAGTATAATCTCATTTATGATTACAGTCAAGGCACTGCTTTTGCCACCATAAGTGGAGTGCAGGGAATCATAAAAGACGACACTGTAACTGTTGTCCATGCTCACTGAGAAAATAAGGCTTTTACAGCAGAGCAGGTCTCACCGCAGCTAAATCATGGCTTCAACGGTACACGCCTTCAAAAAAGCCCACAAAAACACAAATGAAAGGATTTGGAACCCAAGGGAATCTAAGATGGTGGCATCAGCGCACTTTGGATTCTTTCCAAATCCTCAATTCCATTTTCCTCCGAGCCAATTGTCCCACCGACCCTGAGATGTAATTTATGGATTTCCAACACATCTAGTTACCTTAGAATTAGATTGCCACTAGGCAAAAAGACAGAAACAAGCAGTTATGTTCAGACTGAAACCAAGGGTGTTTACAACAGCAATACTTGGACGTAACTAATCTTAATAAAACCAAAACTTTTAGGACTTACCCATGTATTTTTGGAGGTGGAAAAAGTTTTACATCCAAAAGTCCCTAGGGAGCTCTCACTCAGTGCAATGTGACTGGAGAGGCGCTCTCGCCTGTCTTTCACGGAACGATTTGTCACAGCAGAGGCCTCAGGTGCACAAGATTCCTGACGAGAATGGGCAGTGTACAACTCTCTGTCTGTCTCAGTCACTACTCGGTGTAGAACGTCTCTGTCCTGGCACAATTTCGTGTGAGATATGTCTCTCCAGCTCTTCGGTACTTGCAATGCTCTATGTACTGTGAGCGCTGCTACTTGCAGCTGAGAAGGACCGTGGAGCTAGCAGCGAATTCGGAGAGCGCTGAGCACGTAGTCAAGGAGCGAGAAGTGCCCCTGCAATGCGGTGCTAATAGCAGCTTCCTCGCGGTGGGGGCGAGCTCCTGCCACAAGACCTTCTCGTCCTGGCAACAGATCTCTGTGAAGGGCGTAGGCGAAAAGCTTTCATTTTCCATTCGAACTGCGAGAGAGGCAGACTGTTGCACGGAGCTCTGAGAACAAAGGTGCACGCCCTAGGCGGGCTTGGGCTGAAGCAGCGAGGGCCGTGAACAAAGCTGCACAATTACCGTGCTTGTGTGCACCACCTTACAGGCTTCTAGGAGAGGAAGGTGGCTGCCTCTCGCTTGCGTTCCCAAGTGCCTTCAGCAGTCGGAAGGAGCAAGCTGAAGCACTGCTGCTTGTGCTGCTCCTTGGTTCCCTTGCAGCCCGCTGTGGAAACATTGGCGGTCACTTGTAGGCCCCGAGTTGCACACAGCACCACGGTAAATGCCGCGGGGAAGGGAAATACAGAGTGCAGCGAGGAGCTGGACGTGGCTTAAGTGCAAGAAGTAGAAGGTGAACCTAGGCACTGCCTCTTCAATCTGGCCCTCTCTACTCTGGTAGGTTTTTTGCAAGTCGGCAATGGAGCTGCGAGTATGTAGAATGGAGGGCAGCAAGACGCCGTGTGTTATGCACCCTTTCAGGGCTGCTGACAGAGGGCTAGTTGAAGAACGCCTTCTTCTTCCTATCGTCCTTCTTGCTTTGCTCTAGCTGCATGGAGTACACCACAGCTAAGGTGTGAGGAAGGGCACTGGCACTGCCTTAGCTTTTGGGCTGGCCTGCCTGTGCTGCGCCTTTAGCTGCACACCAGAACAATGGCATTTCTTACCCGCAAGTTAAAATGGTGTTAGTGTAGCCTCAGGATTGGCATTGCCTAGACATTAAGTTGAGAGGCCACGTATGAGGGAGTCTTTAGAGGATTCCTCCCCCATGGGGCTGGTGTATTCTCATTCTCGTGCTAAACTGAAAAGTCCGGGCATGGCAATTTTGGCCCGCCTTGTGCAGAGACGAACGCACATGTGTGGCTATTATCCTCTGTTCCGGACCTCTTTGTTATAAATGAGAGACAAAAGTCTCGATATTCAGCAAAATTTTGGATTGCTTTATTTGATCTAGAAAGAGCAAGCAGCGCGCTGGGGAACATGAGGGGTCACCGCCCACTCCACGCTCCACCGAACCTTGGTTTGTAGCCTCTTCTTACACTGTGGTTCCTAGTTGTAATCAATAATTTTTGAGTTTCTTTTGCTGTCATAATTTTGACAGGTAAGCAGTGGTGGTCGAATAAACATCCTTACACATTTCACAAAGCCTCCGGGCGATAATCAGTCACAGATAGCCATCTGGTCCTTGTAGATAACCACCAGAGAAGTTATGGAAGTCTGGTCCTTGAGATAAGCAGTATTGTTCAGACAAAGACAGGAAGGGCTTTTTGGGTAGTCCGATTTCGCAAGCTGGTAGCCGATACAACTTATTTGATAAACATAACATAATATAATTAATGTAATGTAACATAATTGTTGGGGGTTGAATTGTTCCCCTTTTCTTTCTGTGGCATTTCTCCCATTGTTATGCTAAGTAATTGTGGCTACACCTTAAAACGTCAGATAATGTGCTCTCGTAGGGGGGTGGGTGGAGGCGGAGGGGGGGGGAACCGGAACAGGAAAGGTGGGATGGGGGGTCTGGAGAGGGGGACTCTCTCTCGCTTGGCTCGTGGTGTGTGAGGACAGCCCGGGGCTCTGGTCTTGCATCTCCCCTGCCCTCCCAGCACAGTAAAAGCAGGTTCGCCTTGGTGAATTATTTCCTGCTTCATTTCCTTGTTTTGGTGGGGGTTTTTGTGGTTTCCCTCCCCCTTTCTGCTGGGTTTCTTTCTGTGTTTCAAGAACTGCAGCTATAAAGATTTTTGCTTTTGCTTTCTGCTTCTCTTCATCCCTCCTTACATAAACTTTTTGTGCTTCTCTTAGCAATTCTTGTAACCCCCGATCTTGCCAATCATCTAACTTGTCTAATTTCTTTCTAATATCTCCCCATGATGGAGCAACAAATTGGGTTTTGAGGAGTGCCTGACCCACTTGTGTATCAGGGTCTATCCCGGAGTACATTTGGAGATCTTTCCTCAGCCGCTCCAACCAGTCAGCCGGGGATTTGTCCTATTTTTGTTGTTCACTAAAGGCTTTATTAATATTTTGTCCTTTAGGAACTTATTCTCGGATACCTTTAACGAGTATCCATCTTAAGTCCATCATATTCTGGCAATGGACATCATTCTGATTATCCCAGTTAGGATTATTTAATGGCCATTTCTGGTCTCCCCTAGGTCCAATCTGATGCTCCCGGTCCCATACCCTCATTCCAGCCTGTCTGATCATTTCCCATTCTTCCGTGGTGAATAGGATATTTAATATAGATTGTAATTCCATCCAAGTGTAAATACTTGGTCCGAGGAATTGATCTAGACCCTCTGATACCCCTATAAGATCTTTTAATAGTTTTCCCATTTCTTTTTTAAAGTTTCTCACTTCCCCTGTGTTCAAGGGAACATTTACAAATCCAATTAAGCCAGCCTGTTGTCCTGCTAATGGCACTTCCCTCAGGGGGTAAAGGTGAGCCTTTGTATTGTTATCTCCCTCCTCTCTGGTGATACTATCACTCCTGGTATTCCTTTCACTGGAGTGAGTTCTTAGAGCTATGGGAGTACCAGGAGGAGAAGTGGGTGTGTGTGGGGGTCTCCTGTATTTTCTGTATTATACAGAGGTGGGAGATTATCGAGGGGTTCCCAGGTAACCTTTTTTTTATCTTCATCCTCTTTTTCTGTTAAAGTATATATCAAGGATGGCTTGGACTGTTTTGCCCACAGGGCAGCATACTCACATTCCTCTCTGTTAAATGGTTCTTTATGAGCCACATATGTGTTTAATGCCCGACAAATCCAACCCTCAAATGATCCGAACATGGGCCAGTATAGGTTATCTTTAGGGATCATTTCTCTGGTCCACTCCACCATGCAATATTGAATCAATTTTTCTTTACTTTTTCCTCTGTATACCACCCCTGTGCCCCAACATTTTAATATTACTCCCAAAGGGCTGCCTGGTGGTATTTCTGGCAACCTACTTGTCTTGTCTTTATTTTCCCAATCTCCTTGTGGACCAAATGAACTTGAACCTCTTCGTGGGTCCCTGGGACTCAGAATCTTACTCCCTCTTTTTCCCATTTTTACCTCAAGGGACTGTCTTGAGGTGTTTGTACTCCCCGATGTGTTCCGCCCGAACCCCTGCCACTCATTGGGTCAGGATGGACTGGAACCCGCCTCTACCTGGGCTGGGATGGGAAAAGCAGCTTTTCCCTTCTCCCTCCGTGACTGGTGTGTTGCAATCTGATTTTCTTTTCCTCCCCCTTCCCCCCCCCCCCCCCGCCCCCCCCTTCCAGGGTCCTGCCTTTGCCTGGATTATGATGGGAAGGGCCTAGCCCTACCTGGGCTAGGACAAGAAAAGCAGTCTCTCCCTTTGTGCTCACTTGGTTCGTCTAGTCACTGGCCAGGTCCCTCGCGGGGTGCTGGAAACGCAGATAGAAGGACTCCACTCTCGCTTAGCAGCAAAGGCCACGTCTCATTCAGACAAACACACAGTCATCCCCAACAAACCAGACAGATACTTACAGTCCGATGCTCCTGTCTGGGTCTTCGTGCACAAGAATTACAGGTGATTTTTCCGTGGCCTTCCGGGGAGATTTTCCTTGCTCAGTCTATATGGTGCGGTACGTAGATGGGTCCCGAGAATCACTGACGAACCGGGGCCGCAGTAGTGGGGCGCTTCCCTGAAATCGCAGTGCATCTCAGGGATCCAAGGACGTCCCGGGTTTCTGCACCAAATTGTTATAAATGAGAGACAAAAGTCTAGATATTCAGCAAAATTTTGGATTGCTTTATTTGATCTAGAAAGAGCAAGCAGCGCGCTGGGGAATACGAGGGGTCACTGCCCACTCCACGCTCCACCGAACCTTGGTTTGCAGCCTCTTCTTATACTGTGGTTCCTCGTGGTAATCAATAATTTTTAGGTTATTTTGCTGTCATAATTTTGCCAGGTAAGCAGTGGTGGTCGAATAAACATCCTTACACATTTCACAAAGCCTCCGGGCGATAATCAGTCACAGATAGCCATCTGGTCCTTGTAGATAACCACCAGAGAAGTTATGGAAGTCTGGTGCTTGAGATAAGCAGTATTGACCAGACAAAGACAAAAAGGGCTTTTTGGGAAGTCCGATTTCGCAAGCTGGTAGCTGATTCAACTTATTTGATAAACATAACATAATATAATTAATGTAATGTAACATAATACAACATAATATAACATAACAAGGTGAATTTAAAAAGAATTATTCAATCATATAATTTCCTTTATCTAGTGTCCATGCATCACTTCAGAGCTTAGTATTCTGGTTTATGTAAACCCCAATGCTTTTGTGATTAACATGAATCTTTTATCAATTGTCACATCTGCTTCCGGGTGTGTGGGCCGCCATGAGCACGCAGCAGCCGCCGAGGATATTGTGGATTGTGGATGAGGCTGGGCTGGCCTCACAGCCCCCGTTGGTCTGACAGCGGCCGGAGTGGCATCCGAGCAGCATCACCTGAGGGCCTCATGGGGGGCGGGGAGAGAGCAGGGAGTGACCCCAAGCGACACCGGAAGCGATATCCGTAGGGCCCCGAAGGCCAGGGGTGGCATCGAGTTTCACGGGTAGGAGGCTGCTAAGCTGCTTTGAAAGCTGGAGCTCCTCTGCTCTAGGACAGACTGGGAGAGCTGTGGGTGTCCAATGTGGAGAAGATAAGGCTCCAGGGCAGCCTTCAAGCCCCTTGCAGTGCCTGCTGGGGCTCCAAGATAGCTGGGGAGGGACTTTGGAAAAGGGTCTGGATTCGCAGAACAAGGGGGAATAGCTTCAAACTGCCAGAGGGCTGGGGTAAATGGGATATTGGAAAGGAATTCTTCCTTGTGTGGGTGCTGAGGCCTGGCACATGTTGCTCAAAGAGGCTGTGTGGGAGCCCCATGGCAGGAAGTGTCCAGGGCCAGGCTGGAGCGGACATGGAGCAACCTGGATTAGTGGAAAAGTGTCCCTGCCCATGTCAGGATGTGGGAAGAAGATAATCTATCATCTCTAAGGTCGTTTCCAGTCCAAACCATTCTGGGATTCTAGGATTCATGGAAGGCCCTTTTCCAAGTGAAGTGTTGTATCTCTTGGCTCCCAGCTTGTAGTTGCCAGTTCTTCTGGAAGCAGGCCTGGCCAAGCAGCTGTGATGAGCCATGGCTTCTCAATAGGACGACTGTGATATATTTGCAGAGAGGAAGGCTGCAGACAGATCTTCAAGGCCCAGGTAAAACAAGCAAAGGATTGAATAAAAGCCAAAGGTTGGTTGTGTTAGTCAGTTTGCTGGCTGTTGAAATGACCCCAGGTCATTTTCAGCATTTCTAATTTGGATTTGTTTGAGTAAAAAATGAATGTGTTACCTCCAGCATAGGCTCTCCAATGGATCTCCATGTGCTCCCATCTCTTTGTTGTATATCAGGTTCTATTAACTGAAGACAGAATCATAACACAGTAGTAAAACATTGTCCTGGTTTTGGGCAAATTTGGGGGAAAACCTCCAGAAGGAGCCCCCAGACAGCAAACCCCACGACTCCTCCCCCCCCACCCCACCGGGTTCGGGAAGAATTTCCTCGGAGAAGAGTGGGAGAAAAAACCTGTTTATTTAACAAGCAAGACACTCCCCAGCACAGGGAAAAAAGACAACACCAGCTGACAAAAAAACTCTTTCACCGTTCTGAAGGGATGACAAACTCAGTCTCTCTGGCGAGTGGTCGCTCAGTTATCAGTCTCTGGCGCTGGGGATGACTGCTGCAGGTGACAAAGTGTAGCCTCCCGGTGTTTCTTGGGGTTCCCAGGTCCCCGTCCGTTCAGATGATATCCAGGAGAGGGAGGGGACGGGGTGGAAGAGAAAACAGTCCAGGGAAAAAGTTGGACTGCCTAGCTGAACTAACTAATAAGCAGAAAGCAAGGGCAAAGCGAAGGAAAGAAAAAGGCAGAAGCGGGCAAGCAAGCAGGCAAGCAAGCAAGCAAGCAAGCAAGCAGGCAAGCAAGCAAGCCGAGCTAAAACCTCTCCTAAACATAGACCATGGGGGAGGTGAGCCGGCTGATAACAAGACAAAACAAAGCTTCACTCTCAGACTCAGTCCTGGAAGCACAGGACATAATACCAAACATAATCAGGACACACGATTGGAGATAGAAACACCATAACATCACCCTAGGACATTCCACCCCTTATCTCCATATCGTGAACATACTAAACAGCATGTAAAAACTTCAGCAAGTAGAAATTTCCATCTTTCACTTATTCGGACACATTTTCTTCCATCTCACTTGCTCCATGTAGCACTGGTGGCATGGTGGGTTGAGGGAACCTTTCCTCTGAACATCCACCCCAGCACTGGTAGTCGGGGTGCCAGAAGGAGTTGTGCTTCTGTGCCAACCACCTCTGAGGCTGCTTGGACCCCTTCGTAGGCAGCCAAGATCTCCTTCTCTGTTGGGGTGTAGTTAGCTTCAGACCCTCTGTAGCTCCGACTCCAAAATCCTAATGGTCGGCCTCGAGTCTCACCAGGCACCTTCTGCCACAGGCTCCAGGACAGACCATGGTTCCCGGCTGCAGAGTAGAGCACGTTCTTCACATCTGGTCCCGTCCTGACTGGGCCAAGGGCTACTGCATGAGCAATTTCCTGCTTTATCTGGGCAAAAGCTTGTTGCTGCTCAGGGCCCCAATGGAAATCGTTCTTCTTGCGGGTGACCAGGTAAAGAGGGCTCACAATCTGACTGTACTCAGGAATGTGCATCCTCCAAAAACCTATGGCGCCTAAGAAAGCTTGTGTCTCCTTCTTGTTAGTTGGTGGGGACATAGCTGTGATTTTGTTGATGACATCAGTAGGAATCTGACGCCGTCCATCTTGCCACTTCACTCCCAGGAACTGGATCTCTCGAGCAGGTCCCTTAACTTTACTCTTCTTGATGGCGAAGCCGGCTTCCAGGAGGATTTGGATGATTCTCTCTCCTTTCTTGAACACTTCTGCTGCTGTGTTCCCCCACACAATGATATCATCAATATATTGTAAATGTTCTGGAGCCTCACCTTTTTCTAGTGTAGTCTGGATCAGTCCATGGCAGATAGTAGGACTGTGCTTCCACCCCTGGGGCAGTCGATTCCAGGTGTACTGCACTCCCCTCCATGTGAAAGCGAACTGAGGCCTGCACTCTGCTGCCAGAGGAATGGAGAAAAATGCATTGGCGATATCGATAGTGGCGTACCACTTTGCTGCCTTGGACTCCAGCTCGTACTGCAGTTCCAGCATGTCCGGCACGGCAGCGCTCAGTGGTGGAGTCACCTCATTCAATGCACGATAGTCTACGGTCAGTCTCCATTCTCCTTCAGATTTACGTACAGGCCAGATAGGGCTGTTGAAGGGTGAGTGGGTTTTGCTGACCACCCCTTGGCTCTCCAGCTCAGGGATCATTTTATGGATGGGAACCACAGCATCTCGAGTCGTTCTGTATTGTCGGCGATGCACTATGGAAGTGGCAATTGGTACCTTTTGCTCTTCTCCTTTCAGAAGTCCTACAGTACTTGGATTCTCAGACAGTCCAGACAAGGTGTTCAATTGCTGGATGCCCTCTGTCACCACAGCTGCTATCCCAAATGCCCACCTGAATCCTTTTGGATCTTTAAAATACCCCCTTCGGAGGTAATCTATGCCCAAAATGCATGGGGCCTCTGGGCCAGTCACAATAGGATGTTTTTTCCATTCATGTCCAGTCAAGCTCACATCAGCTTCCACCAAGGTAAAGTCCTGTGATCCACCTGTCACACCAGCAATAGAAACAGATTCTGCCCCCACATATCTTGATGGGACTAATGTGCATTGGGCACCAGTATCAACCAAAGCTTTATACTTTTGTGGTTCCGATGTGCCAGGCCAACGAATCCACACAGTCCAGAAGACACGATTTTCCCTCGCCTCTCCCTGGCTAGAGGCAGGGCCCCTCTAAGCCTGTTTATCCTTCTTTCCTTGGGCATATGTCTTAGAGGTTCCTTCAAGGGGATCAGATATATCATCATCATCATACTTGGCAGCTTGGCTACGGGCAACTGGAGCTGCTCTCCTTTTGGTGGAACTTCCTCTTTGGGTCTTGCCTTCCTTCAATTCACGCACCCGTTGTGCCAGAGCAGCAGTAGATTTTCCATCCCATCTCCTCATGTTTTCTCCGCAATCACGTAGGAAGAACCGCAGCTCAGCTCGTGGGGTGTACCTCCTCTCCCCATCAGGGGAACGTCTGCGTTGGATACCAGGGCCTCTAATTTGTACTGCTGAGATTTGGAGAAGGTCCTCTTTAATCTCCTCCCTGAGTCTTTTATGATTCTCCTCTATCTTGTCTTCTAATTTCTGCAGACGTGTTTCCACAGCTGCAATTCTGGCATGTGTTGGGCCATGCACAGCATCTGCATATGCTCGGAGCTTCTTTGCCATATCAAGCACGGTCTCATCCCTCTCGTCCCGCTTCATTATTGCTAAAGCAGAAGCATATTCATGGGGCCCAAGTCGTACAAGTTTTCGCCACATCACAGATGTACATGGTGCCAAGTCCGGATTCCTAGTTGTTATGTCATCTGAGAAGATAATCTCTGCCACTGCCATTTCTCTCAGGCGTTGGATCCCTTGTTCTATCGTCTTCCAGTGGGTCTGCTGCATATAAAGATCATCTGCACACAGGTATCTTTGTGCTACACTGTCCAGGACCCGTGCCCAGAGGCTGTGAGGGTTAGGCCCTCTCATCATTCCTTGGTCAATGACAGGATCATGTGACAGGGATCCCAAATGCCTGGCTTCAGTGCCATCCAGAATTGTAGCCTCGCCTGCAGCATCCCAAAGACGGACCAACCAACTAATTATAGACTCATCAGGTCGTCGGGTGTAATCCTTTCTTAGGCCACGGAGGTCCTTTAGGGAAAAAGACTCAATATTGGCCTCTGATCTTTTACCAGTTGCTTTGACTCCTGGTTTTATGTCAGGAGGCGTTGAGGGTCCTTCTCCTGCATCATCATCATCATCATCCACTGGTCGATCAGTCTTGTCTGTGCACTTTCCACTTCTCGTGCTGGTAGCAACAGCCATTGGTTGAGGCTTACTGACAGGTTTAGCTGCTGGCTTAGGCTCACTGTCTGGTGTAGTTGTTGGCCTCGAGCCTGGGGTGTTGGCTGCAGCCTGAGTGACTGGGATAGTGGCTGATTTATCTGCCTGTCCCCCTTCCTCTGTCTGCTGCCCTACAGCATCTAGCAGGGTACGGTAAGCATATGCCAGGGCCCAGCTCACTGCAATGATCTTCTTCTCCTTAGAATTACCATGGCACTTCTCTTTCAGGTACTTTGCCACCTCAGCTGGGTTCTGAATTTGTTCACATGGAAAATCCCAGGATGTAGGGTCAGAAAATTCCTTTAAGATTTGGCCCATATCCTCCCATTTCCCACACCATTCAGGATTCCTCACGCCTGGCTCTACTCTGGGGTCAGGGGTCTCAGCCCCTCTAGAAATCTCAGCTCTCATTCTAGAGAAACTGCAGACTGTATAGAGAAAGCTTACTATATTAAACACCAGAAAGATGGTCTCTTTAACACTCAGGGGGAACTGAACATTCTCTAATAAGGATGTAACAAATTCAGAGGAGAAGAAGGAGAACAAAGGCTGAAAAGCCTCATCCCCTGCTTCTCCTCTAACAAACTGAGTGCACAACCACAACCAAGAACCATACATTCCTGGAACAGATTCCAGCACCTTTATAAATCTCCTGCAGGCCATTAAAACCAAGCCCAGCCCGATGGATATTTTGGTCAATGCCCCTCTGCTACAGAAACTACGCATTAGGGACAATACCGGAGCTATTTCTGGATAAGCAAATAAACCCAGGGACCACAAAGGTATTAAGACTTCAAAAAACCCTAGGGACCAAAATCCCATGCAGGCCTCCACCCCAAAAGACATGAATTCCAACAACATAGCCAATAACTGCTCTATACCAACACAAAAGAATTTGAACCAAATTATTATTATTAGAACAGGGTTTTTTCCCACTTTCTCGAGCCCCACGTTGGGCGCCAATTTATTTGTCCTGGTTTTGGGCAAATTTGGGGGAAAACCTCCAGAAGGAGCCCCCAGACAGCAAACCCCACGACTCCTCCCCCCCCACCCCACCGGGTTCGGGAAGAATTTCCTCGGAGAAGAGTGGGAGAAAAAACCTGTTTATTTAACAAGCAAGACACTCCCCAGCACAGGGAAAAAAGACAACACCAGCTGACAAAAAAACTCTTTCACCGTTCTGAAGGGATGACAAACTCAGTCTCTCTGGCGAGTGGTCGCTCAGTTATCAGTCTCTGGCGCTGGGGATGACTGCTGCAGGTGACAAAGTGTAGCCTCCCGGTGTTTCTTGGGGTTCCCAGGTCCCCGTCCGTTCAGATGATATCCAGGAGAGGGAGGGGACGGGGTGGAAGAGAAAACAGTCCAGGGAAAAAGTTGGACTGCCTAGCTGAACTAACTAATAAGCAGAAAGCAAGGGCAAAGCGAAGGAAAGAAAAAGGCAGAAGCGAGCAAGCAGGCAAGCAAGCAGGCAAGCAAGCAAGCAAGCAAGCAGGCAAGCAAGCAAGCCGAGCTAAAACCTCTCCTAAACATAGACCATGAGGGAGGTGAGCCGGCTGATAACAAGACAAAACAAAGCTTCACTCTCAGACTCAGTCCTGGAAGCACAGGACATAATACCAAACATAATCAGGACACACGATTGGAGATAGAAACACCATAACATCACCCTAGGACAAACATTTAGAGGTGTAGTTAGCCAGCTTCAGGAGTTTTCAACTCTGCTGTTGACTTTTCTGGTAACTGTAAGCAAGGCAACACAATCCAGTTACTCCACTTTTCCTCTCTGAGGAAAAGATGATTTTTTTTTGTTTTCTCGTTTTGAAAATATCCTCGAATGAAGAGAGTTATGCATGAGGCATGTAGGATTCATTATTTTACCTTTCTCTTCTGCTGTCTTTCACGAACTAGTTTTTTTAATTTTTTTTGTTGCTGTTCTCCATTTAGTAGGTTTGAAAGAATTCTAATTGTTGAGATGATGGTTCTTTGAAGGCTCACTTAGCCCACCTTTTGGGTGAAGGAAATAAGAAGACAAGGTCCTCTAAGAAGAGTAAAAAGCATACTTTAAAGAGACATGCAGAGATGTCTGCAGATGCCATGCAATTACCATGTAATCAGCAGAAATGTGTTGGAAAAACACCCATCAGTGACTTCACAAGAAAGCCACACTCAAGACAGGTAAAGAACAGAAGTATAAAACCCCAAAGGTATAAAATGCACAGATTTTCATTGGGAATGAGCAACTCCTGAATTCTTGGTTCTAGAATTAGGGGCTTGTAAAAAATAGACTGTCTCCTTGCCAAACGTAAATTTGGTGTAATGAACTGCTCACTGCCCGCTGAAGTGCAGGGCTAGTAGACTAATATTTGCCATGGCAGGCATATTGTATGGCTTTCCTGTTAAAAAGAAATTGGTTTTGCTCATAGCAATCTAGATATTTACCCAGTCTGACACCTATTTTTTAGGCTATATTTCCAAGTAAATGGCTTCCGTGATGATGCAGTAAGTTTATGTCATGAACAGGAATGAAGTGATTGCATGCATCCTTTTTTACCCTAAGCCAGCTGCTGAATAAGGAGACAGAGACTCTCAGTGATGCCAAGGAGTGCCCAAGCTTTTGGGAAAAGCACTGGTCAGATAAGGCCTATTTCCACATTTCTTGCTAGCGTCTCCTTCAAAGTTCATGGTTTTTTTCATCTTTTAGAGCTGTTCTAGATGTCTTTGCTGTTTACATGTACTAAATGTAGCAGGTATTGCTTTCATGCTGTCCTAATAGATTTGAAGTTGGGATCTACTGAGGCTTCAATGTCTCAGAAGAAGCAACGTTGATTCTTTGAATTCTTTTCTTGAACGTGAGAATGATACTTATGTAGTTAATGAATTAATTAAATCAAATTCACTTGAATGGAAAAATTGTCTTGTTCATGTAGATTTTAACTTGGGAAATTGGTATTTGAGTTCTACTTTTCATTGTTGTTGCTTTTCTGTATTCTTTGATTGCACAGATAGCAGATGTACTGACCTAGCATTGTGTGAAACTGGAGGAAATGTCCTTCCTCTTGGCCGCTGATGTTCACAAGCTCATTAACGCTATGGCCATGGTAAATGTTTTACCTGGGGCAGGATAGCAGTCTGAATATTCCTAGAATGTCTTCCTTTCCTTAAATGAAATTCATTTTTTCTGCCTATCAATCACTGAAATATAGAAGAAATTTCTACTTGGCAGGGTATTGGTTATCATTTGTGGTTTTTTCTCCCCTCATTTTCTGTAGAAGGGACAATTTTTTGTTTGTTTTTGCATGTCGTATTCTGCTTCTACTTCTGGTTGTATTTTTAAATACACAGAATGTAAAGAGAGCACTGCTGGATAATGAGAGGGCAACTGCCAAGCTACTCTTGAATCGAATGAAATCAGAGCTTGAGAAAGAAAAATGGCATCAACTGAAATGGCAAGGGAGAGTGAAGGACTGGAAGCTCATGCAAAAGAAGTGTGTAGTTCAGAGTTTCAGGTCAGAAATGGGGCAGTCTTCTTTTGGACAATGAGCAACACAAAGCGGCTAGTGTTCACTTTTGGTTTCTATAAAAGTAATAGTTGATCATTTTTTCTTTCTACGTGATATCACACATGATATGACATATATCATGAGATTCCATTCTGCATATCTACTTTCCATCCTGCAGAGAATTTATGGCAAGTGAAGAAATACAGAATCCCCCAACTGTGAATATGGAAATGGAAAAGTTGGTAAAGGAGCAGATGGTACTCACTGAACAGAGACTGAAGGTTTCGCCATATATCGGGTATGGCAAAAGAGGGTTTAGCATAAAGGAAAACAATTGTTGCTGGTGTTAATGAAGGACTTGGCTACAAAATGCACTTTGCTTCCTGTCAATGTGTGATTGCTAAATGCAGCAGTAAGGCAGGGTCTACATCTATTTCTGTACAGCTCTTTTAAATGGAGAAAATGCATTCTTGATTTTCAGTGCCCCAGCTACACTTAATAGGTGGAGATCAAGCTCCAGAAATGGAGGAATGCAGTAGTAAATCTTGAAACATAGTAGAATTGGGCAAAGATGGGTGGAGAGCTCGAAGTTGGTTATTTTGTCAAGGCATATTTTTCTCCATGGTGTGGGATTTTATTTGCGTAATAAATTAAGAGAGGAGTCTGGATAGAAATCTAACGTTGCTACTTTTGAATATCCATCCTGAACACAAGAAGCATTGGTGTGGGTGCAATGCATTACGATCTTTACAGGGAGGTTTTTTAGGGTGGATGTAGGAACAAGGTAGGTGACAGTTAGTTCCTTATCGGGCAGTAAACTGTTGGCCTTGAACAAGAACAATCTCAGGTTTAGTTTCATTGCCAAGATGGCTGTAAATAAAAGAAAGCCCAGTAGTATGGATATTCGGATTCATAATTTTGTATTGGAAGTACTGACTGGTTTGTATTTTAGGATACCTGACTCTTGTTTCCTACTTTGATAGCACCTTGTTGCCTCCAACACGTGCCAAATCTGATGGAAACGAATGGTGCAGAACTCTGGAGAATTGAAACAAAAGTCTAGGTAGGTCGGGAAATCCTAAGAACAGTCTGGAATTCAAGCAATATTTTCTTTTCTCCAGGGCAACGATGAGGCAGACAGTTGCTTTGAGTGCATGTTTGCTCTATTCTTTGTTCCGTGTGTTCCCATATACCTTCTCAGTTGCTTGGAGGTGGCAGTAAGAGCCAAAGAAGCTGCCTGTGGCATGGCTTTCCTTTGGCCAGTACAAACAACTGTGCATGGTGAGATCTAGCAGGAACTGGCTTGGTTAGAATGAATCTGGGGGAAATCAAAAGTTAATTTTGACATGGATCCCTTCTCAAGCATACAAAAATACTCCTTTTTAACTCTTGGAGAAGAAGAGGGGAAGTATTGGAGATACTTCCTTTCTCTGTGTCCTTGCAGCATGCCTTCCCTCTCTGTGTCTGCCTTCTCTTGCTCCAGAGCACATCCTGTTGGGATGTTTGTAGCCTGTATGGTAGCAAAGAAGTTGGTAGCGATTGTAAGTACCTTGCTACTTTGAAGCATAATGATAAAGAGCTGTGTATGAAAATGTCTTGATTTCTTTGGCTGGTAGTGTCTGGTGTCTGTAGGCAAAGGTCTGTAGGCACTTCTGGGATCTGTTCCGTGTGCTGAGATTCAGCACATGGCCTCTGTCATGTTTCCATGTCTCACTGCACTATGAAAGATGGGAATTTTGACTGTGGTCAGTTCCATAGCATTCAGACAGCCCTAATGTGGAGTGCATGGAGAAAATAAGCATACAGTATGGAGCTGGTTGAGTGCAAATGTCAGGAGAACGGGCAGATGTGCAAGTTGAGTGCCACAGCTTTTGGCTGTGATAGCCGTGGTCCAATGTGTCATTAGAGTAAAATGCATCTGAGGATGCCCCAGACATTGATATAACAAGTGGAATTCCTTTTTAACCTCTGCCTTACTCTGTTTAAAAGGTAAGCCATCCCTTTGGTTCCACAGTAGTAGTTGGTATTTGTACTTGAAATGTGGAAAAGCCTTAAAAACTGCTGGTAATGAAGGGAGTGCTGTCCTACATGAAATCGGTATTTCTTCTGTGCATGTCAATAATTTGTTCTTCTTTTCCTTCAGATGACCCTGTTGGATATGAACATTTGCACAGCAGAAGATGCTATAGTTGTGCACACCATCATGCTTCAGATGACTGAGAAACTAAAATGTCGGTTTGAAGAAGAAGTGGAGCACGTGGAGGTACGTTTCTTTTATTTGATGACATAAATTTTCATCACTCCTTGGGATTAGTCTGTTCTTCCTGTGCTCCCACCTGCAATGCCTTCTGCGTGGTAGGCTATTGATGTCACCTTAGAAAGAGGTCCATAGTGTGACAAAACACTCCAAAGAAACAGTTTGGTGTGGAAGAGTTTCATGTGGAAGTCTTCATAATTCTTGTGTTTATTATTTGTAATATAAATAGATTGTATTTTTATGATCATTTCTATCTTAAATACATATGATAGCGATGAATGATGTATGGCCCAGCCTGCTTAACATCAGACTTTAGGAATAGCTGGAAATGATCTCCCAAATGTCTTCCAATCTTGACTATACATAAAAAAGTCGGGCAGTTGTGTCTAAAGGGATAAATTATAGAATGTGATTTGGTGCTTTATGGTGCCAGAATAAACAGAAGATTGAGAATCTGCATCCTTACCAGTTTACTTGGAGACTGATTTTTCTTACACTCCAGATAGAAGACACCGTGTTGGATACCAGTCGTAAAATTCCAGACAGCCTTTTATCATGTTACATATCCTCTTACTCATTCATTTCACCTTCCAGCAGTTTAGAAAGAACTTGTTCACTTGAATATTTTTCTTTGGAGTGATTTTAAGGAGACGGCTACATGGCCATAATACAGGTAGAGACAAAAATACAAGGGTGTGCTATAAAGACAGGACTTCTAAATGCAAAGAGCACTCTGAAATTCAAAATAGCTGCTATAAAATTAAAAATGTAATCTTTGACTTTTAGATGGGAATTTCTACTCTTCAGTTTCATTCTGTCAGGTGCATTTTTGCTAACTGCTTGATTCACGCTGAATGGACAGTCCTGTCTTATTCTTGGTATGGCAACAGTGATAGAGATCACTGCTGCTTTCTGTAGAAAGTGGCTGCAAGTTGCTATTGCGAGATCTTGTGCACGTATAGAGTCTGATTGGATGTGAGGTTCTCATTGTTTCAACAAGCAACTTGGGGTGGCAGTGTCAGAGGTGCTCATTATCTAGGAAGATTTTCATAGGCGATGAGTTTTGCTGAAGTAGCTTTCTCTTCTGAGTGCAGAATATATGTGCATAATTAACTCCCTTGAATCCTAAATAGTTGGGGAGATTTTAGTATCCACGAAACCATTTTTACTAGCTTTTTTATGTGGCCTTAGGTGATGAAAGTGATCTGGATACAATTTTAGAAAAAAGCAAAACGGTGAGATGCGAGGATGCGCTGAAGGAGTATTTGGAGAACACCCTTTCTTCGTGAGATCAAATTAGAACAAGGTATGAATTTTGTATCGTCTGCTTAAAAGGTAGAGCATCTTTGAACATTGGTTGTACTACTTAGGCCTTGTTTTAATGCTGTTGTGTGAAGGTATGGAAAAAGAGTGCTTTTCACTTCATGTAACAATATAGAATAATGTCCCTACTGAACAAGGTTAAGGCAAATAATACCCACGGTTTAGGAATGGGACAAAGGAAGACTGCTATCATTCAAAAACCATAGCACATCAGTATTACTGTGCATACCATCACATCCATGCCTTATTCAGAAGGTCAAAGTAGTAGCGCAGATTCTTGGGTCACCGGAATCAGAAGTTGGTCTGCACCATCATCTCTTCACTCATAGATTTGATCACATTCAAAGTTCTAGGAACTCAGACGTTTAAGATAGCCAAGCACTTCTATCTTTAAAAACCATCTAAAAATTGGTACAATACCTCTCTCCTTCCTGAAGATCTTATCAGCAGCTCTGAAGCCATAGAGGAAGCAGCACTGTTCACACACCCAGGAGGTCTTTTGAGGCTTTTTCTCGGCCCTAAAATGGGGCTATTCCTTCCTCCGGTCTAGCTCAGGTGTTAGGGTGATGGCTCCCGGGGCCCTTGCCTCATGGACTTAAATAAGATAACAAAAGAGGCTCTTTTCCCTGATTAAGTTACAGGGTTTATTTCTCATGGGTAACGAGGAAAAGAGGGAGCAAGCTACAGGGCATAGCAGGGGTCACGGAATGTACCTTTTACAATGCATCTAGGAAATGCAACATATCCCCTTTTTTTGTTTAACAAAGTTGAAAAAAGGATATTAGTTTCATTCAAATTATGGTTTTGCCCACCACTTGCAGTTGGTGGGAGGGTTAGATTGTTCCAAGTTTTTCATTTCTATGTGATTGACTACTGAGGTAGAGGGAATGAGACCATTAATAGCCTTGAAAACTAAGTGACGTAGGATCCCAAATGCCATTATTACAAGGAAAAGAATAATAAAAATTAACATAATTGTTTTGACTATACATGTCCACCACCCTGTGAGTCCTCAGCCTTTGAACAGTCCATTGAACCAATCTTCAGATTCTTGCTTCACTTGTCCGATCAAGTTGTTCATATTTCGGAGGGCAGCATGGATGTTAGGAGCTCTCGAGGTCAGGTCCATACAGCAAAGTCCTTCAAATTCCTGGCACTCTTGTCCGTGCAGTAGCAAGAGAAAATCTATAGCAGCACGATTTTGTAGCGTGGCCTGCCTGGTAATTTCCTCGTCTTCTAGGAGGGAGCTGATTGTGGTGGATGTTAAGTTTGCCTGTTTGACTACCCAACGCTCTTGGTGGCCAAATTCTCCTAGAGCTTTAGCTGCTGCAACCCATGGAAGAAACAGGGATGCAGCAATTCATTTGACTTGGCCCAATGGAAAATTTCAGAATCACAGTTTGGGTCCAAATTGTCTGCACTTGTCTTTTGGATTTTATTACCCTATTTGTATTTGTGAGTCCAATCGTTTATTAAGGTTTCATTGGGTGCCAACAGGGACAATCGACCGAAGGTGCATGGCCCTCCTAAGAGCCGAGAAGGGATCCCTGCCCACGCCTGGTCCCCACAAATTAAGAACAATCCCTTTGGGAGGCTTTTGGGGCTTGAATAAGTTGGGGTATCAGCTGCAATATGGCTTATAGTATTGCACCATCTTTTGGCAGTGAATTCCCCACGATATTGCATTATGTTGTGGAATTCTTTTATGCTAGAAGGTTTTGGGAAGATCCTAAAGTGAATGCAATATTGTGCTGGGTAGGAACCTAACAGCTCTAATTCTTGGGGTTCCTGAGCTGCTTTGGGCAAACTTGGCAGCAAGTCCTCTATGGGGTTTTTACTTACTCCAGCTTGCTGCCTATGATTTTTGAGTGATGAAATGGTGTGTGACTCAGGAATTTCATTGGACATTTCTGTTTCAAAACTGGCTGAATATTCTCCAGCCTTCAATGGGATTCCTACCAGGCAGGTGGACATAGGGTTTGCTGTTGCTGCTGTGGACAGACATATGTTTTCTTGTTGGAGCGTCTGTGCCAAGGTCACCCAAATGTTCTGACGTGGTTGAGGGACGATCCATGCAGCTGCCAGAATGTTCAGTGTTAACAGGAAGACAGCTTGGATGGGGTTCATCACGGGACTGAGAGAAGAGAAGCTTTTCTCTAAAAGGAAAGACAAACATTATAAAACCTGTTAAAAGTCTCTATCTGCCGGAATGTCATCCTTTAGGAGGATTTCTTTTTCTTTTTTCCGGCGGCGTCTTCTTTTTGAAGCCACAGCCACCTGCTCCTCATTCCCCTCAGTTGGAGCAGGATGTTTGGGGACATACGGTTTCACCCACTTTTGGGGAATCCACCGAGGGCCTGAGGGATTTGATACGCACGCATAGCCATGTCCCCAGGTAACGAGCTCATAGGGACCTTTGATTTCCCAGGTTTCTGGGTCCCTAATCAAAACTGGAGGATGTTGGGATAACTTGAACTGTTTACCACTGTTAAAGTGACGTACCACAAGTGGACTCATCTTCTCAAATGAACAATTCAGGAAATTGATAGTAAACATGGCTTTGCAGAGCTTCTGCTGTGGAGACATCCACGCAGTTGAACTGCTCTGTTTAGCCAAAACCTGCTTGAGCGTCTGATTGGCTCGCTCAACTACACCTTGGCCTGTGGGGGAGTGAGAGGTGCCAGTTTTATGTTCCACTCCCCACTGCTGGATGAATTCCAGGAACTCCTTGGACTTATATGCTGGGCCCTGATCACTTTTGATTTCCCTAGGGATCCCCAATACTGAAAAGGCTTGCACTAGTTGTTTTTTGGCGTGCATTGCCCTTTCTCCTGCGTGGGCATAGGCATAGACTGCGCCTGAATATGTGTCAATGCTAACATGCACATATTTGAGGCGAGCAAAACTAGGAATGTGTGTGATGTCTGTCTGCCATACCTCACAACTGCCAAGACCTCGGGGGTTTACCCCCATGACCATTGAAGGCATGGTCTGGAGCTGACAGTTGGGACAGGTGGCCACAATGGCTCGAGCCTGACTTCGTGTTAGCTGGAACTGACGCATTAGACCTGGTGTATTCTGGTGATACTGCTGGTGGCTCAGCTTTGCCTGTTGGAAGATGTCAGGAAGGCGTGCTTGTTCTGCTGGGGTTGCAAGGGAGTCTGCCTGACAGTTCCCTTCGGCAATTTCGCCTGGCAAATCTGTGTGTGATCTCACATGCATGACATAGAACAGGTGTTCTCTATGAGAAATCAAATAAATTAGTTTGGAAAGCAACCTGAAAAGCTGCTCATTCTCCATGTCTCTGAGCACTGCCTGCTCTGCCCTGGACACTACCCCCGCTACATAGACTGAGTCTGTTACCAAGTTGATTGGCTCTGAGAACTTCTCAAAAGCTCTCACGATTGCTGCCAGTTCAGCTACCTGGGGTGATCCTTCCACAAACTCAACATCAGTTTCCCAATGCTGAGTCTGAGGATTTCTCCAAGTCATCACCGACTTGTGGGACGCCCCAGATGCATCCGTGAACACTGTGAGAGCTTTGAGTGGTCTTCGACTCCTCTTCTCACAAGGAATGAGGTGGAATTCCTCATTGAACAGCTTGTGAGACGGGGCATGGACTGATATTTGTCCTCTATAGCTGTCCATGGGTAATTGGAGACTGGCATTACTCTGGAGCAAGTGCTCAAACATCTCTTTAGTCAATCTTACAGGAGAGTTCCTTCCCTCCTCAGACAGTTTAATAAGGAGGTGAATACATGTGAAGTCACAGCCAGCTAGTTCATACAGTCTCATCCTTGCTTTCTGAATCAAATGAGCTATTAACTCTTTTGGCTTAGTGATAGTTTTGGGTCTTTGGTGGGAGAGGAAGACCCACTCTATGATTAAGAGTAACTCTCTCTGCTCCTTGATCCATTGGAATATTAACCCATGTAAGTGTGGCAGTTTTCCTAGGACAATGAATTTGAAGGGCAGCTCGGGCTGGTAACTGCGAACTTGCCTCTCTCCTAAAGTCTTCCGTACCTTTTCAATTGCAGTCTTTGCCTCTGGGGTCAGTTCCCTGGGAGAAAGCAGCTCTCTCTCCCCCTTCAATAAATTGAAGAGAGGTTCTAGGTCCTCATTAGTGAGGCCTAGCCAGGGCCTAACCCAATTCAAAGACCCACACAGGGAATGGAGATCTGCTAAGGTTTTTGGATTACAATTAATTTCCAATTTCTGCGGAACAATGGTCCGTGCAGTAATTTCCAAGCCCAGGCACTTCCAAGGTGGCATCCTTTGGATTTTGTCCTCCTGCAATTCAAATCCAGCAGAGGTTAAAACTTTAACCACTAGGTCAAGTGTGTCTTGGAGTAGAGAGTTATCGGGGGCACACACAAGCACATCATCCATGTAATGAAGGATGATGGCCTCCCCTCTCTGGGCACGCACCTGGTACAGCAATGAGTCCACATGCCACTGGCAGATGGAGGGACTACATTTTAATCCCTGGGGCAAAACCTTCCAGTGGTAGCGCTTCATTTGGGCTTCTTGATTTATGGTAGGAACCGAGAAGGCGAACCGTGGGGCATCCTCTGGGTGTAGGGGAATGTGGAAGAAACAGTCCTTGATGTCTAGAACAGCCAATTGCCAATCTTTAGGAAGCATTGTTGGAGAAGGCATTCCAGGTTGGAGAGACCCCGTGTCCTCAATTACTTTGTTTATTTCCCGGAGGTTGTGGAGCAGCCTCCACTTGTCCTTCCCCGGTTTCTTTATCACAAAAACCGGGAAATTCCACGCACTTGTAGTATCCTCTATGTGGCCTTTAGCCAATTGCTCCTCCACAAGCTCCTCAAGCGCCTTGAGCTTCTCCTTACTCATCGGCCACTGTGCTACCCACTTTGGGGTATCATCTAGCCATTTTAACTTTTGGGTAGGGCTCTGTACAGTGGCCGCCTCTAAAAATCCCGAGGAGTCTTAGGAATAATCAATTTTACCCCCCACTGGGACATGGTGTTTTTCTCCCATAGAGGGCATTTATAGTCTGTAACAAATGGACGGATGCTAGCCAATTTTCCATCCGGCTCCTCAATTTGTATGATGCTTTTTGATATTTTTGCCAATTTTACTTCTCCTACACCTTGGATTCTGCCTGCCACAGGCTGAAGTTCCCAATGTGACGGCCACATCCTTTCGGGTATGATAGTCACATCAGCACCCGTGTCCAGTACCCCCTCCACATGGAGGTGATCTGATCCACGGGTTAGGTTGCATGCCAGAGAAGGCTTGTCAGCACCCACCACTTCTGCCCAGTAGACTTCAGGTGATTTTCCATCTACTGGGACCTCCTGTGGAACAGGAATGGCTTGGGCAAGGATTTGTCCCTCAACCAGGTAATATGGTGGTAGAGGACATCGTGCCAGGAGAATGAGGCCAGTTATGCTTCCCTTGATGGTCATGGGAGCCACCTCAATCTCTGGGGGTGTGTGTGCTGTGTCCCTGACAACAAAGTACTCACTGTCCAGTTTCATGTGGTTTAACGTCACGTCCTGTGTACTGTTAGGTAAGTCCACTGTAATGACTGTCCAATCAGGTGACCTGAAATGAAAACCTTTGTTAGTCACAAGCCTAAAACAGCCTAGTGGCTTCCAAACCTTGTTAATTGAACATTTAATATTTTCATTGCCATGCATCCCCACACCCTCTATCCCATCCTCCCCCTTTTTGTTTATTAAGAGAGAGTCCTTTGCGAGTGTGGAGCCCGCCGCATTTATAGCCCAGGGCGCTATTGTGTTAATGGTGGGTACGTGCTGTAAAGCTAGTTTTTTTGTTTGTTGGTCTTCTTCTGTTTCTGGTTGTGTGGACAGTCTCTGGCGAAGTGTCCTGGCTGCTTGCACTGGAAGCAGATGATGTGCTGCAGCTGCTCTGGTGACATTGGTTGCTTCTTGGCTTCTGGTGTTACAGCTGCCTTGGTCTTTGGGTGTGCCAGTCCTGGATTTCTTTCGTGTCCACTGAGCACTTCTGCTTTCCTGGCGCAGGCTTCCATCATCTGTGCTAAGCTAGGTGCTGGCTCGAGGGGAAGGCCAAGAATAACCCTACGGCAGGTTTCATTAGCATTCCTCTGAGCCATCTCTTTAATTAATTCAGCTTGTACCCCTGGATCAGACACCTGTCTTTCCACTAGCACACGAAGGCGGTCCACAAACTGTTAGAAATTCTCAGAAGCAAACTGTTTAATGTTAACATAACTGCCTTTAGTATCTAATGTTGGTAATTGATTAAAAGCCTTTTCTGCAACATTGCATATTTTATCCAGGAAAGACTTGGATAGTACTCTGGTTTGGCTTTCGGGGCAATGCCAATCCTTTTCCCCACATAGGTGTTCATATGTTATGTCATTATTATCAGCATCTTTTGCATCTTCTGAGCTTTTTAAAAGCTCTAGTAAAAGCACTTTCAAAGATCTTTTCCACAGGCTTTCCCATAGATCATATTCTGAAGGAGTTAACAGACATCAGAAAAGGTCTTTGATATCATATGGAACCAGTTTGTTTGAGTTAAAGGTGGCTCTCATCATGCCTTTAAAGATTTCACTATTTTTACCAAATTCTCTCTGTACTTTACAAATTTCCTTTTTTATCTTGATAGGACAAAGGTTGATAACTTCTTTTACCGTTTCTCTTACCAAGATAAACTACAGGAGCAACTGATGGTATATACTCTTTTTCCTGGTGTTGAATTTCAGGTCTGCCCACCCCCCCCCACCACGGGGACACCATCCGTTCCGCAGGGGCTGTGAGCTGATCCCTCCCCACCCCCACGGGCACTGAACTAAGCAGGGGCTCCACTGCCCTGCCCCACCCCGCAGCAGCTTGGAGGGAAGGAATGTGAAACCGGAGCGGGGGAGGGGTGGTGGGATCCAGGGTTGCAATACCTGTGGGCAAGGTTGCTGGGTGCCGTGCAGGGCGGGGTCTTGGAGGGGGGAGGGGGCAGTGGAGCCGAGGGCGGGGATAGTTTATGGGAGGGGACAGGCATAGGGGCAGGGACGGGAGGGTGAAGGGGGTTGCGGGATGAAGGAGGAAACACGCGGCTGCCACCATGTGGGACCCCCCCTACGCGGTGTATCGCATGGCCAGAGCTATCTGGAACCCCGACCCCTTCAGGAGTAGCCACGTGGCCGTGGCCCAGGGGGGAAGGGAACAAGGAAGGAGTGCTGACAATTTTTGACAAATTATAAGAACTGGCATACCGGGGAGGACCCAGGGACTCAGAGCAGCCACGGCCGTGCTGGGCACCCTGCACCCCCCAGGGAGACCCGTGGGTGCCCTCCAGGTCCGGGTTATAGGGTTTTGGGGAAAGGGAAGGTGAGTCTGAACCGTTTTGCTGCTGCTGTCTGTTGTTTTCTGTCTGAATTAAAAGTTTCCGAATTTGTAAGAAAATCAGGAGGAATACAGAAGCTGTTTTATCTCCATTTTCCACTCTTAAAGTTAATAAATCCCCTATTTCATCCCAAAATGAAATCGAATTTATATTTTGCAATTCAAGGTCAGATTTTTCAACAGACAGCCAGCTGGCAAAACGGGCTAATTTTTTCTTAGATATTAAAACATTTCCTGAACTTAATATTTCCCTTAGTTGGTTTCTTATACTCTTTTGTAAGGCAGATTGCTGTAAGCCCATGATGTTTAGCAATTTGCTACTATATCTAGCCCACTACTGTTAAAAACACAGGAAGAGAGTTAGTTGTTAAAATGTGCCAGGTACACTATGGTTTTCAGGCTTTACTGGATGTGGAGCCGATGTTAATTTCGCCCTTTCGGTCGGTAAAACCCACGTGGCGCTCGCAGCGCTGTAGGGACCGACCCCGCCGCAAAATCCCCCAAAAACAGCAAAAAACAACAAATAAAACCTCCGCGCCACCGCTTTGAAACCGATCAAAGCTGCCTGCCTGCCACTGCGCCTGGGTGACTGCGTCCAGCTCCCCCCCAGTCCGTGCGCCACACCACGTGGCCGCAGGCACATCGAGCCGCGCGCACGCTGCACACACACCCGCGTCATATCTCTCCTCGAGAGCTGCCCCGAGCCAGCCAAATGCCCGCGGAGAGACCCCCCCGCGGATCACCAGGAACCCACCCCCCGTAAAAGGAGGCTTCCACTCACCTTTTTTTTTCTTGCAGGCAGAGGCATCTGAGTAACTGTAGTGGGTCTACGTCCAGAACCGACCTGCCCGGGCTTCTGACAGGCTCCCGGTTCGTGCTGAAAAGACTTCGAACTGCACAAAATGCAGGTTAAAGAAATTTAAGCTAGTTTATCAGCGCCAAGGCTTCTTGAATCCCGAAAATAGGAGTCACAGCGGAACGTGGTGTGCTCTGTAGAGACCATTCACGTTGGGCGCCAACTGAGGCTTTTTCTCAGCCCTAAAATGGGGTTCTTCACCCTTCCTCTGGTCTAGCTCAGGTATTAGGGGGATGGCTTCCGGGGCCCTTGCCTCATGGATGTAAATAAGATGACAAAAGAGGCTCTTTTCCCTGATGAATTTACAGGGTTTATTTATCGTGGGTATCAAGGAAAAGAGGGAGCAAGAGAAAAAGAGACAGAGGACAGGGGGCACAGATCTTTTCTAGGGTTTAAAAAGGGGGGCAGGGAGAAATTGGCCCTGTATGGCCAGTAGGGGAGAGGGACCAAGCTACAGGGCATAGCAGGGGTCACGGAATGTACCATTTACAATACATCTAGGAAATGCAACAGTTTTGCTGCCTGCTCGATCAGAGGCACATTAGAAGAGCAGTATGGACCTGAGGGGCAGATGCACATACCTTCACACACCTGGCAGTGGGACTGTGGTTAGAGCTGGAGGTTTGATACACTAAATAATAATTTGAGCCGTTAAAACAAAGCCAGAGGTAACAGACCAAGTGAAAATACAATGCCAGGTTGCGGAAAGAGAATGTTACCTATCTGAACACCTACATAAATTCCCCATCATTCTCTTTGTTTAGGAGACCAAGCCAATGTCTGTGTAAATGAAAACAAGTGTGAATATTGATTTTTCTTGAATCAAGGCTCAGCTTTATGTCCAAGTCAAAGGCCAATAAAACAGAAAGGCTCCGCTGAGCACAGTGCAGAACTAACATGGAAGACAGTAATTTGACCTCTTATGTAAGCAGTGTTGGAATGGTTCCCCATCCAAAAGGAAGGATGTCAAATGCTTCTTTGGAAATATTTTAACTTCTGTGCATTTCTTTCTTTGTAATGAACTAATCTGTAACAAGCCAGGACGTGATTGTGTTCAGTAGAAACAGATCAATGGCAACATTTAGCCTAAAGGTATTATGAGCTTGATCAGGAAGTTCGATTTAGATTTAAAAGCACTGTAGTCATATTTAATTTTATTTCTCTCCGTACTTGAATCTCTTAAACAGGGACCTTCAATTGGACAGGAACGGGACACTGAAGCAAATTGTAATGGATGACATAATGGCTTACCTGGAAGCATTTTGTGGGAATTGATTTCTTCTAGGTATCCATCAGCCAGCATTTTAGTGTGAAGGAAATCTTCAAACAGGTAAAACAAAAATTCCCGTTGGTTTAAAACCTGACGGCTATATTAATATTTCACTTTTGAGAAATTTTTCATGACCTTTAAAATTCAGACTATATCAAGTATTGTTTCAGCCATTGAAGAAAGTGCTTTTGATAGAGATAGGAGAGGGAAATCAAAACATTTCTCAGAGCCGCACTTTGAACTCTGTCCTTGTTACAAACGGCAGTTGAGCAAATTCATTTGCATTTGGAACAGAAAACGACAAGTAACAGGTTTATCATTACGGATTTGAGTATTCCAGGTTCTTTAGATAGTAAGTGATCTATTCAAGATGATCTCTTATCGAAATAGATCCATTTTGAGAAGGGATATGGATTTCTTAGAAGAAAGCAAATCTCTATGTTAAAACGGTGTGGTGGGTGTTTTTGGTTGTTGTTTTGCTTTTAGAACTTGCAAGGCACAATCGACTTCATAGTTCGAAATCCAAATAAGACCACGACATTCAAAACAGGTGTTTCTTTTTGGTTGGTTTTCAATCTGTATATCTTTGGATTGCAACCGGTAGACCTGTGCTTGAAATGGAAAGAAGTAGCGGAGGTTTCAGAAGTGGGTTGAATTCTCGGGATTTGGGGGTTCCCAGGTGAATTATGGGGGGGGGGGGGGGGATTTGAGGAGATCCAGGTAAGTTTTGAGGAGTTCCAGGTTGATTTTGGGGGAGAATTTGTGGAATTTTGGGGGATCCCGCGTAGCCAGGTTTGGGGTTGTGTTGGTTTGAAAGTAAAACCGGTGCGAGACTCCAAGTCAGTCATACAATTTTATAGGAGAAAAGAGAAAAAATAAAATACATGCAGTAATATAAAAGAAAAACCACCAACAAAGTCAGAAATACAACCTGACACCCTGTCAGTCAGGGTGTTGGTAGCAGTCCGTATAAATGGTGGCTGCAGTCCTCCTGGATGACAGATGTGGTTCAGTTGAAGCTGTGCTCCTGTAGAAGGTACTGTTTTCCTCCGAAGATCCAGCGATGATGTGGAAAAAGGTCCGACTTTTCTCTGGGATCCAGTGGAAAGAACTGCCTTGGTGTTCCAAATCTCAGTTTTTATCTAGGTAGGAAATATTTGGCTTCTCCCCCTGGCTGGAGCATCTCCCAATGGGATGATGTAATCTTGTCAGTCACACAATAGGACTAAATGGCCCATTAACAGAATATATCTTCTGGAGGAAGGCTGGGTTGTGAAAAGATAACGATGATCATCCCCCTGCTCTTATCAGATGGCACATCAGCAGAGGATATCTCCCACAGAGATAAGGATCACCACCCCTCCCACAATTAACAGATGGTGATAGAATACACATTTTTGCATTGTACCCCAGGACAGGGGTGAATTTGTAGAATGTGGGGAGTCCCAGTTGAATTTTAGGGGGAATTTGTGGAATTCTAGGGATCTCAGGGGAATTTTGGGGGGAATTTGGAGAATTTTAGGATATACATGTGAATTTTAGGGTTCTCAGGTGAGTTTTGGGGATGCCAGGTAGATTTTGGGGTGAATGCTGTCAATTATGGGGTATCCAGGTGAGCATTTGGGAATCATGGGAGAATTTTGGGATGAATCTGGGGGGATGCAGGTGGATTTTCCAGGGAATTTTGGTGATTTTTGGGAGTCCCAGCTGGGTCTTGGAGTGAATTTGGTGGATTTGGGGGTATCTGGGTGTGTTTTGTGGGGGATTGGAGACATTTTGGGGTGAATTTGGGAGGTGTTGGGGGGACTGGGTCTTGGGGGTGATTTGAGGGATTTTGGGGGTTGCAGGTGGAATTTTGGGGTCAAGCCCTGTGATTTGCGGGTCCCCCATGAATTTTGGAGTGAATTTGTGGAATTTTGGAAGTTTCCAGGTGAGTGCTGGGCATCCCGGGGGGACGTCGGGGTGAATTTTGGGGATTTTAGGTTTCCCAGGTGAATTTCTGAGGTGAAAAGGTTCAAAAAGGGTTTTTTTTGAAAAAAAGTTAAAGCCAGAAGGGAATTGAAAATTAATAGATGTGATGCAAGTAGCTAATATGCAGACAATACACAGCGAGACAAATCATGGGAAAAATACAGTGGTAACACATGAGTGTGTGAGGATGGGATCAGTATAGCTAAGGCTCAGTTGATGCTGAATTTGGAAAAGCATGACAAAAATCAGAATAATAAAGGCACCTATGGGTATTTCAGTGGGAAAAGAAAGATGAAAAGAAACCTATCACACCTACCCTATTCCCCCCCCCACCCCCATAAGCCAGACAGGACTAATGACAACAGACAAGGAGAAGGCTGAAGTACTCAACAAGTGCTGGTCTCAATTTTTACTCCCAGTCACTATTTCCACATCTCTCAGGTTATTGGACTGGTGGACTTGATTCTAAGCCATAGTAGCAGGCCAGCTTTCAGACCACTTGAGGAACCTGAATATGCAAGACCATGGGACCCACCAGAGGCATGTCAGGGCCCTGAGACAACTGGCAGCTGTAGTTGCTAAGGCGCTTCTTCCATCATATCTGAGAAATCAAGGCAACCAGCTGAAGTCTCCAGACACTGTGTTGTATTGACTCCAATACTCTTGGTCTTTTTTGTAAATCTTAGAGCTCTGAGTCAATTTCTGCAGAGGATTCCCAATGCAGTTTCAAAAATGGAATCTTTGTTATTGGTCCTCATGTTGATCTTGGATATTTCCATTTTCTGCACTCCTATATTTTCGAAACATTTGTAATGACTGAAAAGAAAGCTGAGACGAGGCATTATGCTCTTTCCAGTGCAATAAATGGAGCAGTATTCTTTTCAGACAAATATGTTTTTGCTGTGTCTAAGCACATGTGCATACCTGTGTTTGATTTATGTGTCCAGGTTTTGGCAATGGGGCAGCCACAGGGCCGTCCTGTGACAATGGCCCGGGTGCTGCCCTATCCCGCTTTCTTCAAGGGGCTCCACTTCAGGATGTCCTCCCTGCTGAGGGAAGAGGCTGGGACAGCACCTTTAGAAATGTGACTTTCTGGGTTTTTTGTTTTGTTTTGTATAGTTATTTTTAAAGTTACTAAAAACATTCACCCTGATTTTTTGATGTGTTGGGTTTGGGGTTTTTTTTCAGTTTAGGGTGGGTTTTTTTGTGGGCTTTTTTGTCTCTTTGGGGATTATTAGTTGGGGGTTTTTGTGTGTTTCTTTGGTCTATTTTTTTTTTGTTTGTTTGTTTGCTTGTTTGTTTATTACGGTTTTGTAGAGTTTTTTAAGCAAATTGATTGGAAAACTGAATAGTGCTCCACTATAGTCTCCTGGATTCACCTGAGACTCTTCCTAGGCATCTTTGGCCAGGCCCACAGAGTGGTGGGAAATAGAGTTCATCCAGCTGGTCCCCAAGGCTCAGTCTTGGGCCCAGTCCTGTTTAATATCTTTATCAGTGATCTGGACAAGGAGATAGAGTACACGCCCAGGAAGTTCACAGATGATGTAAAGTTGGCTGGTAATGTTTTTTTCTTCTGGAGGACAGCAGGCTCTGCTTCTTCTTCCTCCTGTTCTGAGGTCGCTGCTCCCTCTTCATCCCTCATTAAGTGTGCTGATTTTGTCACTTGGATGAGAAACAAGCAATTTTAGCAACAATACTAGTGGCAGGGTACAAGAAAGGAAGTGTTCACATGAATCGCACCCCCAACAACAGACAATACCTGAAGGCTCCTCTGAGCCAGCTTAATGACTACACCGGAACCCATTGTCCCCCAAAGATACTCCCTTCTCCCTGCCCCCAGCCATGATGTGAGATGGAATAGAATAACTAAGATTAAGATTCTCCCTATGTAACTCCATCATACTTCGATTCTGGGAAAAAAAATTCTTGAAGTTCTATCATTTCAGATCATTTGAATTTGAATTTGCATACTAAAAGGTCTAGCCAGAAACTCATGACGGTATTAATAGCCCATTCTAGAATGTCTGAGATGATATACACTTCTTTCAAGAGAATGTGATACCTCACGTGACTTCTCCAGAATTTCAATGAACAGCGGGAGTAGTCTACAAGATTCTTGCTGCCATCTGGATTTCCTGGTATTTGGCTGGTCTATGTAAGCCAATCAGCTATTCAGCAGAGGGAATATTAGTGTGATACTTGATGGTATGTGAGATGGAACACAGTAATTTATGGCTTTTTGCATAGTGATGAAGCTGTAAAGAAAGCTCCATAATGCTCAGACAAGGAGGCTGCTGGACTTCAAGCAGCAAAGGCCCAAAACGAACCAGTGAAAAGGTGTCATTGTAAAAATGAAAAGCCAGGTGGGGAGCAATGAGATACTAAAGGGCAGTTGACTTAAAGAGGAAATCTAGTGGAAAAAAAAGTCCAAGAATGACAGCATAACAGGGAAAATGAAACTAAGGAAGGAAATCAATCTCAGCTCATCATTTCAGAAGCTAACAAGTTGTCATTGCAATGATGCATAAAGTGAGAAATAAAAAATATGTCTGCGCCAAAATCTGAAATATGAACTTTATTGCATTCTGTCTTTCACGGAATCATACAACAGTCTGTGATTAAAGATCCTCTAGTCCAACTTCCTTGCCAGGTAGATCTTACAGTAGATCAAATTGCTCAAGACTAGCCAAACTGCTAAGGAGCACTCTCAATGATGGGGCATTGTGATAGGTTGACTTAGGAAGAAGAAACTCAGAAGAGGTTCTTCCTAAGGGAATTTCCTCTGTGGGGGTTGGGATACCTGCAACAGCCAATTAGAGAAAGTTAGTTCGCTCCATGCACACACATTTTGATGGAGGTAATCCGGAACTTAGCCCCCTTGTCTTTCCGGCGGCTGAGCAGTTAAGATCAACCCGAGCTTCCCCCTCCCCCCTGCGGGGGGGGTGGCTCGGTAGGCTGCTTGGGCCCTGTTTGCCAACAAGGGGACCCGATGGCCGGGGGGAGAAAAAGTCGTGTGATAAGACCTTCACAGCTTCCTCCTCCACGGGCCTGCGGCTCTGGCGTGGGAGGGGAGGACGACTTTTGCTGCTGCCGGACAGGCCGGGCCGGCCTGGGTGGCCATGAGCATTGGGGGGCAGCAGCCCAGCCCCAGAAAGTCTGATTAACACCTCAGCCGTCCCCCCAGCGGGGCCTGAACCTGGCCCAACTTTAGTAGTTGTGTTAAACTTTAACTCTTTAGTGTTCAGATAAGATTTGCAAAGCCTCCAGCCTTTCCTTTGAATATGAAAGGGAATAAGAAGATTTCTGAAGTCAGTGATGTAAGAGCTAAGTTTTTAAGATGGAAGGAGAATGAGAAGATGCTGAAATGGCTGAAAATCTTTTTGTGAAATTGTAGGAATGAACTGATGTACTGAATATTCCTATAAACCATGGAAAGAGACATGGGGGGATGTAAATGTTCCATTTAATAGATGATTTGACTAAAAAGCACCTGTGTTGAGAATTTCAGCCCTGAGAAAAGAAGGGGATTTCAGTTTTCTGTAGATGAAGCCTGAGCAGAGAGAAAGGAGACAGAGAGAAACTTTGCTGTCGAACAGTTCATTCTTGCATGTAATACGCCATGAGACAGACATGGCCCACATCTACAACTTTGGGACGGCTGTAGAGTTGGGAGGAGTGTCACGGTTGCAGGTTCCCGGGCGGATGCAAATCATGAAAGATAAAACCACAAGAGAACTGTCTTTTTCCTTCTTGTTGGAAAAATCCCTACAACTTCAACAAGAAGAGGCTTCTCTCTCCAGAAGTGAACAGAGAAAGACTAAATTGGGGACTGACCGAAGTATTTGTTATATGTTTGTTTTGTTGTTATGAAGATTGGGAGAGGGAGGGAAGGAGTGATCTGAAAAATCTTATTCTGAATTTTTTTTCCTCTCTTTTTGATTGTGTAGTTAATAAATTTTCTTTTATACTGTCTCAAGTTTTAGGCCTGCCTTGCTCTCTTGCTCCTGGTTCTGTCTCACAACAGAAAAAATAAGTTTATTTAAATTGGCAACTCAAAACGAAGACATTAATTTGGTGCGTCAGCCGGGAAAGTCAAAATTAAACCAAGACAGGCATCCACAACTTCTCTGGAACACCCGTTTGAGTGTCTCACCAGCTTCATTGTAGAAAAGTTTTCCCTTTTAGCCAATCTAAACCTAGTCTCAGTTTGAAAGCGAGGCCCCTTGTCCTGTTTCTGCAAACCTTCCTAAAAAGTCTTTCTCCATTTGTCTTATACCCTCTTCACATATTCAAAGGCCACAATACTGTCTCTCCAGAAACCTCTCTTCTCCAGGCTAAAAGATCCTACTTTTCACAAGAACCAGGTCATAAACTGAGATGGAAGACATCTCAGGAGATCAGATCATCCAACAGCTCAGCATAAGAATAGCTCTGAAGTCAGATCAACTAGCTTAGGGCTGTGTCTGTATGAATTTTGAAAATTACCAGGAATTGAAATGCTTCAAGGAAGAGAACTCTGCGTGGCTCCAGAAACAGCCAGAGAAACTCGAGCAAACTCGAAACCTCAGAAACTACCACTGCTTTCTCTCCCTCAGCCCAAGCAGTCACAAAGAAGAAGTGTTCCCAGCAGGCTGGGATAGCACACGTGTACACTACATATACATGACAGGCATCGCCAGCAGCCACATCCTGCTCCTTTCTGTGGCTGGCAGGAGTGAGACTGGATGTTTACATGTGGGCAAACTGGGTCCCTCCAGCAGCTCAGACAATCAGCCTGCACAGTGACCCCACTGAATTCCAGTATTTGCAGTGTCCCAAGGCCACAGCACTACTCCGCTTGCTGGCACAGACCATCACACGCCTCCTAAATCAGTCAGGACTCCCCTGGTTCCACAGCCAGCACCCCACTTGCTCTCCCCCAGGCCGCTGCCATTGTTCACCAACTTCTCCACTTTGATCTTTGCTGGTGCTCTCAACACTGGCACATCCAGATGTTCTGCAGCTGTTGTCTCCTGGTGGAAAGGACTTGTAAAGCCATGTTTCCTAAGAGGACTTCCACAACCTTTCAAAGCAACCTTTTCTGGGGTATGAACAATCTCATTCAAATGTCAACATTTCTTTTCCCATATGTGAAATCAGAATTTCCTTCTTCCGGGCATGCCCAAAACAAGGCACAAACTACACTGCGCCTTCTGTTTCACATGCTGACTCGTTTGTAAACAATGCTAGGAGAATACCTGTTTTGATCCAAGCTAATCTCTGGCCAGTATAGTGCTTTCGGTAGTTAGTTTTGCTTTGCTGTTTACTTGATGTCCCATTGAATTGTTGAATCATAAACAGACTACCTGTCTGTATAGCAGCATAGCAGCGATGAATAAATGCAAGAGAAGGAGCAAGGTGATTGTTTGCTAGACTCTTCCTAGAAACTGAGAAATCTCTTACTTAATGCTGACCACAGCAGATGGAGGAAGCATCCTACATGATGTCAAAGCAATGAAAGTATAATCTCATTTATGATTACAGTCAAGGCACTGCTTTTGCCACCATAAGTGGAGTGCAGGGAATCATAAAAGACGACACTGTAGCTGTTGTCCATGCTCAGTGAGAAAATAATGCTTTTACAGCACAGCAGGTCTCACCGCAGCTAAATCATGGCTTCAACGGTACACGCCTTCAAAAAAGCCCACAAAAACACAAATGAAAGGATTTGGAATCCAAGGGAATCTCGGATGGTGGCATCAGCTCACTTTGGATTCTTTCCAAATTCTCAATTCCATTTTCTTCTCAGCCAATTATCCCACCTAACCTGAGATGTAATTTATGGATTTCCAACACATCTAGTTACCTTAGAATTACATTGCCACTAGGCAAAAAGACAGAAAGACGCAGTTAATTTCAGACTGAAGCCAAGGGTATTTAGAACAGCAATACCTTGACGTAACTATTCTTAATAAAACCAAAACTTTTAGGACTTACCCATGTATTTTTGGAGGTGGAAAAAGTTTTACATCCAAAAGTCCCTAGGGAGCTCTCACTCAGTGCAATGTGCCTGGAGAGGGGCTCTCGCTCTTCCTTCAAGGAACGATTCGTCACAGCAGAGGCAGCAGTAGCACAAGATGGCCGATGAGAAGGGGCAGTGTAGAACTCTCTGTCTGTCTCAGTCTCTACTCAGTGTAGAACACGTCTCTGTCCTGGCATATTTTCATGTGCGATATGTCCCTCCAAGTCCTCGGTCCATGCGAAGCTCTATGTACTGTGAGCGCTGCTACTTGCAGCTGAGAAGGACCATGGAGCTAGCAGCGAATTCGGAGAGCGCTGAGCACGTAGTCAAGGAGCGAGAAGTGCACCTGCAATGCGGTGCTAATAGCAGCACCCTCTCGGCATGGGAGAAAACCGGCCACAAGACCTTCTCGACCGGGCAACAGATCTCAGTGAAGGGCGTAGGGAAAAACCTTTCGTTTTCCATTCGAACAGCTAGAGAGGCAGAGTGTTGCACGGAGCTCTGAGAACAAAGGTGCGCCCAATAAGCCGGTTTGGGCAGAAGCAGCGTTCTCGACCACTTGGCTGCCAGCACACTGCTGGCTGTGTGGCGCCACTACAGCAGTTTCTGGCCGCCGGGGAGTGAAAGCTGTTCCAGGCGTGGCTGAGGGCGGTGAAGGAAGCTGCACAAGTAGCGTGCTTGTGTGCACCACGTTACAGGCTACTAGGAGAGGACGGTGGCTGCCTCTCGCCTTCCCAAGTGCCCGTAGCAGTCGGAAGGAGGAAGCTGAAGCACTGCTGCTTGTGCTGCTCCTTGGTTCCCTTGCAGCCTGCCGTGGAAAAAATGGCAGTCACTTCTAGTCACCGAGTTGCAGACAGCACCAAGGTAAATGCCGCAGAGAAGGGAAATACAGAGTGCAGCGAGGAGCTGGACGTGGTTTACGTGCAATAAGCTTTTGCCCTGAACTGCCTCTGCTGCTCCTTTAGCTGCACACCAGAACAATGGCATTTCTTACCCACAAGGTAAAAAAGGCGTTAGTGTAGCCTCAGGAATGGCAGGTGCCTAGGCAATAAGTTGAGAGACCACGTATGAGGGAGTCTTTAGAGGGTTTCTCCCCCATGGCGCAGGTGTATTCTCCTTCTCGTGCTGAACTGAAAAGTCAGGGAATGGCAAGTCTGGCCTGCCTTGTGCAGAGACGAACACAAATGTGGGGCTATGATCCTCTGTTCCGGAGCTCTGCTTCCAGGTGTGTGGGCTGCCATGAGCCCGCAGCAGCCGCCGAGGACACTGTGGATTGTGGATGAGGCTGGGCTGGCCCCCCGGCTCCCGTTGGTCTGAGAGTAGCAAGAGTGGCGTCCGAGCGGCATAGCCTAAGGGCCCCATGGGGGGCGGGGAGAGAGCCGGGAGTGACCCTGAGCAACACCGGAAGCGATATCCGTCGGGCCCGTAAGGCCAGCGGTGGCTTCGAGTTTCACGGGTAGGAGACTGGGAAGCTGCTTTGAAAGCTGGAGCTCCTCTGCTCTAGGACAGACTGGGACAGCTGAGGGTGTCCAATCTGGAGAACAGAAGGCTCCAGGGAGACCTTCGAGCCCCTTGCAGTGCCTGCTGGGGATCCAAGATAGCTGGGGAGGGACTTTGCAAAAAGGTCTGGACTCGCAGGGCAAGGGGGAATAGCTTCAAACTGCCAGAGGGCAGGGGTAGATGGGATATTGGAAAGGAATTCTTCCTTGTGTGGGTGCTGAGGCCAGGCACATGTTGCTCAAAGAGGCTGTGTGGGAGCCCCATGGCAGGAAGTGTCCAGGGCCTGGCTGGAGGAGACATGGAGCAACCTGGACTAGTGGAAAAGTGTCCCTGCCCATGTCAGGATGTGGGAAGAAGATAATCTATCATATCTAAGGTCACTTCCAGTCAAAAGCATTCTGGGATTCTGGGATTCATGGAAGGCCCTTTTCCAAGTGAAGTGTTGGATCTCTTGGCTCCCAGCTTCTAGTTGCCAGTTCTTCTGGAAGCCGGCCCCGCCAAGCTGCTGTGATGAGCCATGGGTTCTCAATAGGACGACTGTGATATATTTGCAGAGAGGAAGGCTGCAGACAGATCTTCAAGGCCCAGGTAAAACAAGCAAAGGATTGAATAAAAGCCAAAGGTTGGTTGTGTTAGTCAGTTTGCTGGCTGTTGAAATGGCCCCAGGTCATTTTCAACATTTCTAATTTAGATTTGTTTGAGTAAAAAATGAATGTGTTACCTCCAGCATAGGCTCTCCAAAGCATCTCCATGTGCTCCCATCTCTTTGTTGTATATCAGGTTCTATTCACGGAAGACAGAATCATAACACAGTAGTAAAACATTTAGAGGTGTAGTTAGCCAGCTTCAGGAGTTTTCAATGCTGCTGTTGACTTTTCTGGTAACTGTAAGCAAGGCAACACGATCCAGTTACTCCACTTTTCCTCTCTGAGGAAAAGATGATTTTTTTTTCCTCATTTTGAAAATAGCCTAGAATGAAGAGAGTTATGCATGTGGCATGTAGGATTCATTATTTTACCTTTCTCTTCTGCTGTCTTTTGCCTACTAGTTTTTTTAATTTTTTTTTCCCTGTTCTCCATTCAGTAGGTTTGAAAGAATTCTAATTGTTGAGATGATGGTTCTTTGTAGGCTCACTTAGCCCACCTTTTGGGTGAAGGAAAGAAGAAGACAAGGTCCTCTAAGAAGAGTAAAAAGCATACTTTAAAGAGACATTCAGAGATGTCTGCTGATGCCATGCAATTACCGTGTAATCAGCAGAAATGTGTTGGCAAAACACCCATCAGTGTCTTCACAAGAAAGTCACACTCAAGACAGGTAAAGAAGAGAAGCATAAAACCCCAAAGGTATGAAATGCACAGATTTTCATTGGGAATGAGCAACTCCTGAATTCTTGGTTCTAGAATTAGGGGCTTGTAAAAAATAGACTGTCTCCTTGCCAAACGTAAATTTGGTGTAATGAACTGCTCACTGCCCGCTGAAGTGCAGGGCTAGTAGACTAATATTTGCCATGGCAGGCATATTGTATGGCTTTCCTGTTAAAAAGAAATTGGTTTTGCTCATAGCAATCTAGATATGTACCCAGTCTGACACCTATTTTTTAGGCTATATTTCCAAGTAAATGGCTTCCGTGATGATGCAGTAAGTTTATGTCATGAACAGGAATGAAGTGATTGCATGCATCCTTTTTTACCCTAAGCCAGCTGCTGAATAAGGAGACAGAGACTCTCAGTGATGCCAAGGAGTGCCCAAGCTTTTGGGAAAAGCACTGGGCAGATAAAGCCTATTTCCACATTTCTTGCTAGCGTCTCCTTCAAAGTTCATGGGTTTGTTCATCTTTTAGAGCTGTTCTAGATGTCTTTGTAGTTTACATGTACTAAATGTAGCAGGTATTGCTTTCATGCTGTCCTAATAGATTTGAAGTTGGGATCTACTCAGGCTTCAATGTCTCAGAAGAAGCAACGTTGATTCTTTGAATTCTAATCCTGAACGTGAGAATGATACTTATGTAGTTAATGAATTAATTAAATCGAATTCACTTGAATGGAAAAATTGTCTTGTTCATGTAGATTTTAACTTGGGAAATTGATATTTGAGTTCTACTTTTCATTGTTGTTGCTTTTCTGTATTCTTTGATTGCACAGATAGCAGATGTACTGACCAAGTATTCTGTGAAACTGGAGGAAATGTCCTTCCTCTTGGCAGCTGATGTTCACAAGCTCATTAACGCTGAGGCCATGGTAAATGTTTTACCTGGGGCAAGATAGCAGTCTGAATATTCCTAGAATGTCTTTCTTACCCCAAATGAAATTCAATTTTTATGCCTATCAATCACTGAAATATAGAAGAAATTTTTACTTGGCAGGGTATTTGTTATCATTTGTGTTCTTTTCTCCCCTCATTTTCTGTAGAACAGACAATTTTTTGTTTGCTTTTGCATGTCGTATGCTGCTTCTACTTCTGGTTTTATTTTTAAATACACAGAATGTAAAGAGAGCACTGCTGGATAATGAGAGGGCAACTGCCAAGCTACTCTTGAATCGAATGAAATCAGAGCTTGAGAAAGAAAAATGGCATCAACTGTAAAGGCAAGGGAGATTCAAGGACTGGAAGCTCATGCAAAAGAAGTGTGTAGTTCAGAGTTTCAGGTCAGAAATGTGGCAGTCTTCTTTTGGACAATGAGCAACATAAAGCGGCTAGTGTTCACTTTTGGTTTCTATAAAAGTAATAGTTGATCATTTTTTCTTTCTACGTGATATCACTCATGATATGACATATATCATGTGATTCCATTCTACATATCTACTTTCCATCCTGCAGAGAATTTATGGCAAGTGAAGAAATACAGAATCCCCCAACTGTGAATATGAAAAAGTTGATAAAGGAGCAGCTTGTACTCAGTGAACAGAGACTGAAGGTTTTGCAATATATCGGGTATGGCAAAAGAGGGTATAGCATAAAGGAAAACAATTGTTGCTGGAGTTAATGAAGAACTTGGCTACAAAATGCACTTTGCTTCCTGTCAATGTGTGATTGCTAAATGCAGCAGTAAGGCAGGGTCTACATCTATTTCTGTACAGCTCTTTTGAATGGAAAAAATGCATTCTTGATTTTCAGTGCCCCAGCTACACTTAATAGGTGGCGACCAGGCTCTAAAAATGGAGGACAGCAGAAGTAAATCTTGAAACATAGTAGAAATGGGCAAAGATGGGTGGAGAGCTAGAAGTTGGTGCTTTTGTCAAGGCATTTTTTCTCCATGGCATGGGATTTTATTTGCGTAATAAATTAAGAGAGGAGTCTGGATAGAAATGTAACGTTGCTACGTTTGAATATCCATCCGGAACACAAGACGCATTGGTGTGGGTGCAATGCATTACGATCTTTACAGGGAGGTTTTTTACGGTGGATGTAGGAACAAGGTAGATGACAGTTAGTTCCTTATTGGGCAGTAAACAGTTGGCCTGGAACAACAACAATATCAGGTTTATTTTCATTGCCAAGATGGGTGTAAATAAAAGAAAGCCCAGTAGTATGGATATTTGGATTCATAATTTTATATTTGAAGTACTGAGTGGTTTGTATTTTAGGATACCTGACTCTTGTTTCCTACTTTGATAGCACCTTGTTGCCGCCAACACGTGCCAAATCTGATGGAAACGAATGGTGCAGAACTCTGGAGAATTGAAACAAAAGTCTAGGTAGGTCGGGAAATCCTAAGAACAGTCTGGAATTCAAGCAATATTTTCTTTTCTCCCGGGCAACGATGAGGCAGAAAGTTGCTTTGAGAGTGCATGTTTGCTCTATTCTTTGTTCCGTGTGTTCCCACATCCCTTCTCAGTTGCTTGGAGGTGGCAGTAAGAACCAAAGAAGCTGCCTGTGGCATGGCTTTCCTTTGGCCTGTACAAACACCTGTGCATGGTAAGATCTAGCAGGAACTGGCTTGGTTAGAATGAATCTGGGGGAAATCAAAAGTTAATTTTGACATGGATCCCTTCTCAATCATACAAAAATACTCCTTTTTAACTCTTGGATAAGAAGAGGGGAAGTATGAGAAGAAGAGGGGAAGTATTGGAGATACTTCCTTTCTCTGTGTCCTTGCAGCATGCCTTCCCTCTCTGTGTCTGCCTTCTCTTGCTCCAGAGCACATCTTGTTGGGATGTTTGTAGCCTGTATGGTAGCAAAGAAGTTGGTAGCGATTGTAAGTACCTTGCTACTTTGAAGCATAATGATAAAGAGCTGTGTATGAAAATGTCTTGATTTCTTTGGCTGGTAGTGTCTGGTGTCTGGGGGCAAAGGTGTGTAGGCACTGCTGGGATCTGTTCCGTGTGCTGGGATTCCGCACATGGCCTCTGTCATGTTTCCATGTCACACTGCACTATGAAAGATGGGAATTTTGACTGTGGTCGGTTCCACATCATTCAGACAGCCCTAATGTGGAGTGCATGGAGAAAATGAGCATCCAGTATGAGCTGGTCGAGGGCAAATGTCAGGAGAAAGGGCAGATGTGCAAGTTGAGTGCCACAGCTTTTGGCTGTGATAGCCGTGGTCCAATGTGTCATTAGAGTAAATGCGTCTGAGGATGCACCAAACATGGAGATAACAAGTGGAATTCCTTTTTAACCTCTGTCTTACTCTGTTCAAAAAGTAAGCCATCCGTTTGGTTTCACAGTAGTAGTTGGTATTTGTACTTGAAATGTGGAAAAGCCTTAACAAATGCCGGTAATGAAGGGAGTGCTGTCCTACGTGAATGTGGAAGATGCAAGGGGCCTCAGCCCTTGTGCTAAATCTGTCTTATCTTGGGAAAGAAATTCCAGTTCTGCCTCAATTTCTCCCTTTGTGTCCAACCAGATTGTATTGTTTACTAATCTAATACGGCATGTAGGAGGCTGAATCTATCTCTGTCCATCACAAGGAAAGAATCACTGCCTTTAGCCAGGCTCTCTGAAAGCCACACAGTATTTCTTCTGTGCATGTCAATAATTTGTTCTTCTTTTCCTTCAGATGACGCTGTTGGATATGAACATTTGCACAGCAGAAGATGCTGAAGTTGTGCACTCCAACATGCTTCAGATGACTGAGAAACTAAAATGTCGGTTTGAAGAAGAAGTGGAGCACGTGGATGTACGTTTCTTTTATATGATGACATATATTTTCACCACTCCTTGGGATTCGTCTGTTCTTCCTGTGCTCCCACCTGGAATGCCTTCTGCGTGGTAGGCTATTGATGTCACCTTAGAAAGAGGTCCATAGTGTGACAAAACACTCCAAAGAAACAGTTTCATGTGCAAGTGTTCATAATTCTTGTGTTTATTATTTGTAATATAAATAGATTGTATTTTTATGATCATTTCTATCTAAAATACATGTGATAGCGATGAATGACGTACGGCCCAGTCTGCTTACGAGCAGAATTAGGAATAGCTGGAAATGATCTCCCAAATGTCTTCCAATCTTTTCTATACATAAAAAAATCGGGCAGTTGTTTTTAAAGGGTTAAATTATAGAATGTGATTTGGTGCTTTATGGTGCCAGAATAAACAGAAGTTTTGAAAATCCCCATTCTTACCAGTTTTCTTGGAGATTGATTTTTTTTACTCTCCAGATCGAAGATGCCATGTTGGATACCAGTCGTAAAATTCCAGGCGGCCTTTTATCATGTTACATATCCTCTTACTCATTCATTTCACCTTCCAGCAGTTTAGAAAGAACTTGTTCACTTGAATGTTTTTCTTTGGAGTGATTTTAAGGAGACGGCTAAATGGCCATAATACAGGTAGAAACATAAAATCAAGGGTGTGCTATAAAGACAGGACTTCGTAATGCAAAGAGCACTCTGAAATTCAAAATAGCTGCTATAAAATTAAAAATGTAATCTTTGACTTTTAGATGGGAATTTCTACTCTTCAGTTTCATTCTGTCAGGTGCATTTTTGCTAACTGCTTGATTCACGCTGAATGGACAGTCCTGTCTTATTCTTGGTATGGCAACAGTGATAGAGATCACTGCTGCTTTCTGTAGAAAGTGGCTGCAAGTTGCTATTGCGAGATCTTGTGCACGTATAGAGTCTGATTGGATGTGAGGTTCTCATTGTTTCAACAAGCAACTTGGGGTGGCAGTGTCAGAGGTGTTCATTATCTAGGAAGATTTTCATAGGCGATGAGTTTTGCTGCGGTAGCTTTCTATTCTGGGTGCAGAATATATGGGCATAATTAACTTCCTTGAATCCTAAATAGTTGGGGAGATTTTAGTATCCATGAAACCAATTTTACTAGCTTTTTTTTATGTGGCCTTAGATGATGAAAGTCATCCGCATTCAATTTTAAGAAAAAGGAAAACGGTGAGCTGTGAGGAAGAGCTGAAGGAGTATTTGGAGAACACCCTTTCATCTTGAGATCAAATTAGAACAAGGTATGAATTTTGTATCGTCAACTTAAAAGGTAGAGCATCTTTGAACATTGGCTGTAGTACTTAGGCCTTGTTTTAATGCTGTTGTGTGAAGGTATGGAAAAAGAGTGCTTTTCACTTCAAGTAAGAATATAGAATAATGTCCCTACTGAACAAGGTTAAGGCAAATAATGCCCACGGTTTAGGAATGGGACAAAGGAAGACTGCTATCATTCAAAAACCATAGCACATCAGTATTACTGTGCATACCATCACATCCATGCTTTATTCAGAAGGTAAAAGTAGTAGTGCAGATTCTTGGGTCACCGGAATCAGAAGTTGGTCTGCACCATCATCTCTTCACTCATAGGTTTGATCTCATTCAAAGTTCTAGGAACTCAGACGTTTAAGATAGCCAAGCACTTGCACCTTTAAAAACCAACTAAAAATTGGTACAATACCGCTCTCCTTCCTGAAGATCTTATCAGCAACTCTGATGACGTAGAGGAAGCAGCACTGTTCACACACCCAGGAGGTCTTTCCTACCTGCTCGATCAGAGGCACATTAGAAGAGCACTATGGACCTGAGGGGCAGATGCACATACCTTCACTCACCTCGCTGTGGGACTGTGGTTAGAGCTGGAGGTTTGATACTCTTCCTAATAATAATTTGAGCCATTAAAACAAAGCCAGAGGGAGCAGACCAAGTGAAAATACAATGCCATGTTGCAGAAAGAGAATATTACCTATCTGAACACCTACATAAATTCTCCATCATTCTCTTTTTTTAGGAGACCCAGCCAATGTCCGTGTAAATGAAAACAAGTGTGAATATTGATTTTTCTTGAATCAAGTCTCAGCTTTATGTCCAAGTCAAAGGCAAATAAACCAGAAAGGCTCCGCTGAGCACAGTGCAGAACTAACATGGAAGACAGTAATTTGACCTCTTATGTAAGCAGTTTTGGAATGGTTCCGCATCCAAAAGGAAAGATGTCAAATGCTTCTTTGGAAATATTTTAACTTCTGTGCATTTCTTTCTTTGTAATGAACTAATCTCTAACATGCCAGGATGTGATTGTGTTCAGTAGATACAGATCAATGGCAACATTTAGCCTAAAGGTTTTATGAGATTGATCAGGAAGTTCGATTTAGGTTTAAAGGCACTGTAGTCATATTTAATTTTATTTCTCTCCGTACTTGAGTCTCTTAAACAGGGACCTTCAATTGGACAGGAAAGGGACACTGAAGCAAATTGTAATGGATGACGTAATGGCTTACCCGGAAGCATTTTGTGGGAATTGATTTCTTCTAGGTATCCATCAGCCAGCATTTTAGTGTGAAGGAAAGCTTCAAACAGGTAAAACAAAAATTCCCGTTGGTTTAAAACCTGACTGCTACGTTAATTTTTCACTTTTGAGAAAATTTTCATGACCTTTAAAATTCAGACTATATCAAGTATTGTTTCAGCCATTGAAGAAAGTACTTTTGATAGAGATAGGAGAGGGAAACCACAACATTTCTCAGAGCCACACTTTGAACTCTGTCCTTGTTAGAAATGGCACTTGAGCAAATTCATTTGCCTTTGGAACAGAAAACGACAAGGTAACAGGCTTATCATTACGGATGTGAGTGTTCCAGGTTCTTTAGATAGTAAGTGATCTATTCAAGATGATCTCTTACTGAAATAGATCCATTTTGAGAAGGGATATGGATTTCTTAGAAGAAAGCAAATCCCTATGTTAAAACGGTGTGGTGGGTGTTTTTTGTTGTTGTTTTGCTTTTAGATCTTGCAAGGCACAATCGACTTCATAGTTCGAGATCCAAATAAGACCACGACATTCCAAACAGGTGTTGCTTTTTGGTTGTTTTTCAATCTGTATATCTTTGGATTGTGACCAGTAGAACTGTGCTTGCACTGGAAAGAAGTAGCAGAGGTTTCAGAAGTGGAACATACGGTGGAACAGTAAGCTGTGAGCATTATGCAAGGAGAGGAAAGAGGGGGAAATGGTAAGAGTTTCCTGAGTCGGAAGGGACCCCTAGGGATCGTCAAAGTCCAACTCCTGGCCCTGCACAGACACTCCAACAGTCCCACCCTCTGCATCCCTGAGAGCATTGGCCAAACGCTCCTGGATCTCTGGCAGCCTTGGGGCTGTGCCCATTGCCTGGAGAACCTATTCAGTGCCTGACCAGCCTCTGAGGAAAAATGCCTTTCCCTGATAGCCAGCCTAATCGTTTCCTGACACAGCTCCTGACATTCCCTTGGCTCCTGTCCCTGGTTGCAGAGAGCAGAGAGCAAAGCTGTCCCTGTGCTGCCCTTGAGGGGAGCTGAGAGGTCCCAAGTGAGGTGTGATCTCAGTGTCCTCTCTGCAGCTGAACCAAATGCCCTCAGCCACTCTTTGTATGGCTCCCCCTCCAGCCTCTTCACTATCTCTGTGTCCCTCCTTTGGACATTTCTCCAATAGCCTGAGGTCTTTCTGACGTTGTGGCATCCAAAATTGCCTCCAGGGCTTGAAGAGAGCCCAATACCAGCCCAGAGCAGAGCAGGACAATCACCTCTCTCGAGCAAGCGGTGCCACAAGATAGGGACTGTTGTCAAAAATCAGCTGGAGAAACAAATCTAAAAGAGAAACAGGTGTTCTCGGCACGGGAAATGGAAGAAGCAGAGGAAGAAGAAGATGAGGAGAGGATTCCTTGTAAAAGTGAAGAAAATGAGCATGCAGAACAGGGACTAAGAATTATGCAGGTAAGTGAGCAAGAGAATAAGTTTGAAAGTGAAGGCACTTTTCTTCAAAAGAAGGAGGAATAGGAAGTATTTTTGCTGAGAATGAATAGAAAGGTATTTTTTGTTTAGTTTTTTTACGAAGCGCACAGGGCTCTAGATCCTTTTGTGGGAAAATGGAGTGTGTAAAGTTGCCAATCATTTTGAAGCCAATTTGGAGGTTTTTGTGGTCCCAGGTGAATTTTGGGTTGAATTCTGGGGATTTGGGGGTTCCCAGGTGAATTGCGGACAGGGGAGGGGGGATGTGGGGAGATCCAGGTGAGTTTTGAGGGGTCCCAGGTTGATTTTGGGGGAGAATTATTGGAATTTTGGGGGATCCCGTGTAGCGAGGTTTGGGGTTGTGTTGGTTTGAAAGTAAAACAAGTGCAAGACTCCAAGACAGTAATACAATTTAATAGGAGAAAAGAGAAAAAATAAAATACATGCAATAATATAAAAGAAAAACCACCAGCAAAGTAAGAAATACAACCTGACACCCTGTCAGTCAGGGTGTTGGTAGCAGTCCGTATAAATGGTGGCTGCAGTCCTCCTGGATGACAGATGTGGTTCAGTTGAAGCAGTGCTCCTGTAGAAGGTGCAGTTTTCCTCCGAAGATCCAGCGATGATGTGGAAAAAGGTTCGACTTTCCTCTGGGATCCAGTGGAAAGGACTGCCTTGGAGTTCCAAATATCAGTTTTTATCTAGGTAGGAAATGTTTGGCTCCTCCCCCTGGCTGGAGCATCTCCCAATGGGATGATGTAATCTTATCAGTCACGGAAGAGGACTTAATGGCCTATTAACAGAATATATCTTCTGGAGGAAGGCTGGGTTGTGAAAAGAAAACGATGATCATCCCCCTGCTCTTATCAGATGGCACATCAGCAGAGGATATCTCCCACAGAGATAAGGATCACCACCCCTCCCACATTTTAACAGATGCTGATAGAATACAGATTTTTGCATTGTACCGCAGGACAGGGGTGAATTTGTAGAATGTGGGTTGTCCCAGATGAATTTTAGGGGGAATTTGTGGAATTCTAGGGATCTCAGGGGAATTTTGGGGGGAATTTGTTGAATTTTAGGGTATACATGTGAATTTAAGGGTTCTCAGGTGAGTTTTGGGGATGCCAGGAAGATTTTGGGGTGAATTCTGTCGATTTTGGGGTATCCAGGTGAGCATTTGGGAATCATGGGAGAATTTTGGGATGAATTTGGGGGGATGCAGGTGGATTTTCCAGGGAATTTTGGTGATTTTTGGGAGTCCCAGGTGGGTCTTGGAGTGAATTTGGTGGATTTTGGGGTATCTGTGTGTGTTTTGAGGGGGATTGGAGACATTTTGGGGTGAATTTGGGAGGTGTTCGAAGGACTGGGTCTTGGGGGTGATTTGAGGGATTTTGGGGGTTGCAGGTGGGATTTTACGGTGAAGCCCTGGGATTTGTGGTCCCCCGTGAATTTTGGGGTTATTTTGTGGAATTCTGGGATTTCCCAGGTGAGTGCTGGGCATCCCAGGGTGGACTTCGGGGTGAATTTTGGGGATTTTGGGTTTCCCAGGTGAATTTCTGAGGTGAAAAGTTTCAAAAAGGTTTTTTTTGAAAACAAGTAATAGGCAGGAGGTTATTGAAAATTAATACATGTGATGCAAGAAGGTAATATGCAGACAATACACAGGGAGAAAAATCATGGGAAAAATACAGTGGTAACACATGAGTGTGTGAGGATGGGATCAGTATAGCTAAGGCTCAGTTGAAGCTGAATTTGGAAAAGCATGCCAAAAATAAGAATAATAAAGGCACCTACGGGTATTTCAGTGGGAAAAGGAAGATGAAAAGAAACCTTTCACACCTCCCCTATTCCCCCCCCGCCACCCCCATTAGCCAGACAGGACTAGTGACAACAGACAAGGAGAAGGCTGAAGTACTCAACAAGTGTTGGTCTCAATTTTTACTGCCAGTCACTATTTCCACATCTCTCAGGTTATTGGACTGGTGGACTTGATTCTAAGCCATAGTCGCAGGTCAGCTTTCAGACCACTTGAGGAACCTGATCATGCAAGACCATGGGACCCACCCAGAGGCATGTCAGGGCCCTGAGAGAACTGGCAGCTGTAGTTGCTATGGTGCCTCCTCCATCATATTTGAGAAATCAAGGCAACCAGCTGAAGTCTCCAGACACTGTGTTGTATTGACTCCAATACTCTTTGTCTTTTTTATAAATCTTAGAGCTCTGAGTCAATTTCTGCAGAGGATTCCCAATGCAGTTTTAAAAATGGAATCTTTATTATTGGTCCTCATGTTGATCTTGGATATTTCCATTTTCTGCACTCCTATATTTTCGAAACATTTGTAATGACTGAAAAGAAAGCTGAGAGGAGGCATTATGCTCTTTCCAGTGATATAAATGGACCAGTATTCTTTTCAGACAAATATATTTTTGCTGTGTCTAAGCACATGTGCATACCTGTGTTTGATTTATGTGTCCAGGTTTTGGCAATGGGGCAGCCACAGGGCCGTCCTGTGACAATGGCCAAGGTGCTGCCCTGACCTGCTTTCTTCCAACTGGCTCCACTTCAGGATGTATTCCCTGCTGAGAGAAGAGGCTGGGACAGCACCTTTAGAAATGTGATTTTTCTGGTTTGTTTTTTTGTTTTGTTATTTCTAAAATTACTAAAAACTTTCTCCCTTATTTTTTGATGTGTTGGATTTGGAGGTTTTTTTCAGTTTTGGGTGGTTTTTTTTCTGGCCTTTTTTGTCTCTTTGGGGATTGTTGGTTGGGGTTTTTTGTGTGTTTCTTTGGTCTGCTTTTTTTGTTTGTTTGTTTGTTTGTTTGTTTGTTTTTTATTACGGTTTTGTAGAGTTTGTAGCAAATTGATTGGAAAACTGAATAGTCCTCCACTATAGTCTCCTGGATTCACCTGAGACTCTTCCTAGGCATCTCCCTGATCCTTGTTGCCATGAGTCTCACATCATTCTCCTGAGGAAACTGTCTGCTTATGGTTTGGATGGGTGGGCTGTTTGCTGGGTGGCAAACTGGGTGATGGCCTGGCCCACAGAGTGGTAGGAAATAGAGTTCATCCAGCTGGTCCCCAAGGCTCAGTCTTGGGCCCAGTCCTGTTTAATATCTTTATCAGTGATCTGGACAAGGGGATAGAGTACACGCCCAGGAAGTTCACAGATGATGGAAAGTTGGCTGGTAGTGTTTTTTTCTTCTGGAAGACAGCAGGCTCTGCTTCTTCTTCCTCCTGTTCTGAGATCGCTGCAACCTCTTCATCCCTCATTAAGTGTGCTGATTTTGTCACTTGGATGAGAAAACAAACAATTTTAGCAACAATACTAGTGGCAGGGTACAAGAAAGGACGAGTTCACATGAATTCCCCCGCCAACAACAGACAATACCTGATGGCTCCTCTGCCCAGCTTACTGACTACACCGGAACCCACTGTCCCCCAAAGATACTCCCTTCTCCCTGCCCCCAGCCATGATGTGAGATGGAATAGAATAACTAAGATTAAGATTCTCCCTATGTAACTCCATCATACTTCGATTCTGGGAAAAAAAATTCTTGAAGTTCTATCATTTCAGATCATTTGAATTTGAATTTGCATACTAAAAAGTCTAGACAGAAACTCATGACAATATTAATAGCCCATTCTAGAATGTCTGAGATGATATACACTTCTTTCAAGAGAATGTGATACCTCACGTGACTTCTCCAGAATTTCAATGAACAGCGGGAGTAGTCTACAAGATTCTTGCTGCCATCTGGATTTCCTGGTATTTGGCTGGTCTATGTAAGCCAACCAGCTATTCAGCAGAGGGAATATTAGTGTGATACTTGATGGTATGTGAGATGGAACACAGTAATTTATGGCTTTTTGCATAGTGATGAAGCTGTAAAGAAAGCTCCATAATGCTCAGACAAGGGGGCTGCTGGAATTCAAGCAGCAAAGGCCCAAAACAAACCAGTGAAAAGGTGTCATTGAAAAAAAAAAAGCCAGGTGGGGAGCAGAGTGATACTTAAGGGCAGTTTACTGAAAGAGGAAATCTAGTGAAAAAAAAAGTCCAAGAGTGAAGGAATAACAGGGAAAATGAAACTAAGGAAGGAAATCAAACTCATCTCATCATTTCAGAAGCTAACAAGTTTTCATTGCAATGATGCATAAAGTGAGAAATAATAAATATGTCTGCTCCAAAATCTAAAATATGAATTTATTGCATTCTGTCTTTCACGGAATCATACAACAGTCTGTGATTAAGTGTCATCTAGTCCAACTTCCTTGCCAGGTAGATCTTACAGTAGATCAAATTGCTCAAGACTAGCCAAACTGATAAGGAGCACTCTCAATGATGGGGCATCCACAACTTCTCTGGAACACCCGTTTGAGTGTCTCACCAGCTTCATTGTAGAAAAGTTTTCCCTTTTAGCCAATCTAAACCTAGTCTCAGTTTGAAAGCGAGGCCCCTTGTCCTGTTTCTGCAAACCTTCCTAAAAAGTCTTTCTCCATTTGTCTTATACCCTCTTCACATATTCAAAGGCCACAATACTGTCTCTCCAGAAACCTCTCTTCTCCAGGCTAAAAGATCCTACTTTTCACAAGAACCAGGTCATAAACTGAGATGGAAGACATCTCAGGAGATCAGATCATCCAACAGCTCAGCGTAATAATAGCTCTCACGTCAGATCAACTAGCTTCGGGCTGTGTCTGTTTGAATTTTGAAAATTACCAGGAATTGAAATGCTTCAAGGAAGACAACTCTGGGTGGCTCCAGAAACAGCCTGAGAAACTCGAGCAAACTCGAAACCTCAGAAACTACCACTGCTTTCTCTCCCTCAGCCCAAGCAGTCACAAAGAAGAAGTGTTCCCAGCAGGCTGGGATAGCACACATGTACACTACATATACATGACAGGCATCGCCAGCAGCCACATCCTCCTCCTTTCTGTGGCTGGAAAGAGTGAGACTGGATGTTTACATGTGGGCAAACTGGGTGCCTCCAGCAGCTCAGACACTCAGCCTGCCCAGTGACCCCACTGAATTCCAGTATTTGCAGTGTCCCAAGGCCACAGCACTACTCCTCTTGCTGGCACAGACCATCACACGCCTCCTAAATCAGTCAGGACTCCCCTGGTTCCACAGCCAGCACCCCACTTGCTCACCCCCAGGCCGCTGCCATTGTTCACCAACTTCTCCACTTTGATCTTTGCTGGTGCTCTCAACACTGGCACACCCAGATGTTCTGCAGCTGTTGTCTCCTGGTGGAAAGGACTTGTAAAGCCGTATTTCCTAACAGGACTTCCACAACCTTTCAAAGCAACCTTTTCTGGGGTATGAACAATCTCATTCAAATGTCAACATTTCTTTTCCCATATGTGAAATCAGAATGTCCTTCTTCCGGGCATGCCCAAAACAAGGCACAAACTACATTGTGCCTTCTGTTTCACATGCTGACTTGTTTGTAAACAATGCTCCGAGAATACTTGTTTTGATCCAAGCTAATCTCTGGCCCTTATAGTGCTTTAGGTAGTTAGTTTTGCTTTACTATTTACTTGATGTCCCATTGAATTGTTGAATCATAAACAGACTATCTGTCTGTATAGCAGCATAGCAGTGATGAATAAAGGCAAGAAAAGGAGCAAGGTGATTGTTTGCTAGACTCTTCCTAGAAACTGAGAAGTCTGTTACTTAATGCTGACCACAGCAGATGGAAGAAGCATCCTACATGATGTCAAAGCAATCAAACTGTAGTCACTTTTATGATTACAGTCAAGGCAGTGCTTTTGCCACCATAAGTGGAGTGCAGGGAATCTTAAAAGACGACACTGTAACTCTTGGCCATGCTCACTGAGAAAATAATGCTTTTTCAGCAGAGCTGGTATCACCGCAGCTAAATCATGGTTTCAACTGTACACCATCTTCAAAACAGCCCACAAAAACACAAATGAAAGGATTTGGAACCCAAGGGAATCTCAGATGGTGACATCAGCTCACTTTGGATTCTTTCCAAATTCTCAATTCCATTTTCTTCCGAGCCAATTATCCCACCTAACCTGAGATATAATTTATGGATTTACAACACATCCACTTACCTTAGAATTAGATTGCCACTAGGCAAAAAGACAGAAAGAAGCAGTTAATTTCAGACTGAAACCAAAGGTGTTTAGAACAGCAATACTTGGACGAAAATATTCTTAATAAAAACAAAACTTTTTGGACTTAGCCATGTTTTTTTGGAGGTGGAAAAAGTTTTACATCCAAAAGTCCCTAGGGAGCTCTCCTCAGTGCAATGTGACTGGAGAGGCGCTCTTGCTCTTCATTCTAGGAACGCTTTGTCACAGCAGAGGCAGCAGGAGCACAATATGGCTGACGGAAACGGGAAGTGTAGAACTCTGTCTTTCTCTGTCTCTACTCAGTGTAGAAGGTCTCTGTCGTGTCATATTTTCGTGTGGAATACGTCCCTCCAGGTCCTCGGTCCATGCTAAGCTCTATGTACTGTGAGCGCTGCTACTTGCAGCTGAGTAGGACCGTGGAGCTAGCAGCGAATTTGGAGAGCGCTGAGCATGTAGTCAAGAAGCGAGAAGTGCCCCTGCAATGCGGTGCTAATAGCAGCACCCTCGCGGCATGGGCGAGAACCGGCCACAAGACCTTCTCGACCGGGCAACAGATCTCTGTGAAGTGCGTAGGCTAAAAGCTTTCATTTTCCATTCGAACTGTGAGACAGGCAGACTGTTGCACGGAGTTCCGAGAACAAAGGTGCACGCCCTAGGCGGGCTTGGGCTGAAGCAGCGTTCTCGAGCGCTCGGCTGCCGGCACACTGCTGGCTGTGTGGCGCCGCTTCAGCAGCTTCTGGCCTCTGGGGAGTGAAAGGTGCGCAAGGCGTGGTCGAGGGCGGTGAACGAAGCCGCACAATACCGTGCTTGTGTGCACCACGTTACAGGCTACTAGGAGAGGAAGGTGGCTGCCTCTCGCTTGCGTTCCCAAGTGCCCCTAGCAGTCGAAAGGAGCAAGCTGAAGCACTGCTGCTTGTGCTGCTCCTTGGTTCCCTTGCAGCCCGCTTTTGAAACATTGGCGGTCACTTCTAGGTGCCGAGTTGCAGAGAGCACCACAGTAAATGCCGAGGAGAAGGGAAATACAGAATGCCTCGAGGAGCTGGACTTGGCTCACGTGCAATAAGTAGAAGGTGAACCCAGGCACTGCCTCTTCAATCTGGCCCTCTCAGTTATGGTTGCAACTTTTGCAAGTCTGCAAAGGGATCTGTGAGTATGTAGAATGGAGGGCAGCGAGACGCCGTGTGTTATGCACCCTTTCAGGGCTGCTGACAGGGGGCTACTTTAAGAATGCCTTCTTCTTCCTCACGTCCTTCTTGCTTCACTCTAGCAGCATGCAGTACACCACAGCGAAAGTGTGAGGAAGGGCACTGCGCCAGCTTTTCTCCTGGCGTGCAATGGCTGTTTGCTATTTTTCCAAGCAGAAAGAGCACTGAGAAGTGAAAGCGATTGTGAAGGAGCTCTTTGGTTGCTCATGTTCTCTTCGCTGCACCGTGCTCGCAAGCCCGGTGCCCTGTGGCTTCATTCTTCGCCTTCATCAGCATTTAAAGCAGATTTGAATCCCTTGTAGACTGGTGGGGTGAACTTGAAAAACCCTGTGATGGGTTGGGAGTAGATTTCACCTGCTGCCACTTCCTCGCAGTAAGTACCATTATTGAAGTAGCCCCAGAAACACACACTTAGAGTGCGATACCTCTGAATCCATGTGGCCATCTTCCAGAGAAAATTAAAAATACATGAATTCCTCAACTGATCAACCCACAAAATGAACCGGATAATAGCCACAGTAACCTTGGTTATGAGACTCATGTTTAAAAAAGGGCTTGCAAATGGGAGAGATATAGCAGTGACCACATGAAGGCTAATCCAGGGTAAGTTGGACAACATGGTGTCACCTACCACAAGCTTGGGTAATTCAAGAACTGTTATCCCCTTTTCTACCCCTCTCTCAATGTCATCAGGGAATGCCTCACGTTCCGGGCGCCAAAATCTGTCTTGGTTTGAAAGACAGGTATGGTCTAAGGAAAGGCAAGAGCCCCTTTCCTGCGATGCAGAGTGCAACCCCCCTCCCTTTTAATTATTTTATGTCCAAATCAGAGGCCTTCAGGCAGGAGATGTGGGGATAAGAATAACAGTTCTCTACTAATGTCTAACAAGGCAGAAAACCACAACAGATATAAAAATTGACAACAGAAGAGTATGACTCAGTTCCAGACCCTTTTGGCTGTAGGCCGTCTCCCTGTGCTCAGTTAGCAATGCTGTGGGGGCAGGGCAAGTCCCGCGCAGTTGAAGAGGGCTGGAGTGAAGGCGGCAGCTGCCCAGGGGTGAGAGGGATGGGGAAAGTGACTCCCCCCTCACGGTGTCTGTCGTGGTGCTGGGCAGAGTGTCCGGAGGTAGTAGGGAGAGGTGGGAGAGCAGCAGAGCGATGTCCAAAGTCAGGGAGCGTGGATCTCAGTGCTGGGGTGGCAGGGGACATGCCAGATCCGAGCACGGGGCATCCTCTCCCTCCACGAGCCAAACGAGAGAGTTTTCCAGCCCGCTCCCGAAACCCGTCCCACCTTTCCTTTTTCCGGTTTCCCGCCCCCCCTCTCTCCACCCACCTCCCTGCGAGAGAACATTACCTTAAGGTGTAGCCACTTAGCATAACAATGGGAGAAATTCCACAGAAAGAGAAGGGAAGCATTCAACCCCCAACAATGGAGTACACCACAGTGAAGGTGTGAGGAAGGGCACTGCTGCAGATTTTGCCCTGCAGTGCAATGGCTGTGTGCTACTTTTCCAAGCAGCAAGAGCAAGGGGAAGTGAAAGCGATTGTGATGGAGCTATTTGACTGCTCGTGTGCTCTTTGCTGCACTGCGCCCACAAGCCTGGTGCCCTGCGGCTTCGTTCTTTGCCTTCTGCCTTCCGGACAGAGCTGAACTCCAGCGGTAAATTTCAGCTCTGCCCAACAGCTTGTTCTCAGTTCTGCGGGCAAGCACACCCTGTTGCCTTGGCTCCAAGTGCAAAGTCCCTAGCGAGCTCTCACTCAGTGCAATGCACCCAGAAAGACGCTCTCGCTCGTCTTTCAAGGGGCGATTCCTAACAGCAGAAGCAGCAGAAGCACAAACTGGATGACGATTAGGGATGATGTAGTACACGACTCTCTCCTGGCACATTTTCAGTGCGATATGTCTCTCCAGGTCCTCGGTCCTTGCGAAGCTCTATGTACTGTGATCACTGCTACTTGCAGCTGACAAGGACCATGGAGCTAGCAGCGAATTCGGAGAGCGCTAAGCATGTAGTCAAGGAGCGCGAAGTGCTCCTGCAATGCGGTGCTAATAGCAACTTCCTCGCGTCGGGGGCTGTAAGGGTGAGTCCGAAGTTCCCCTCGATTTTGCCTTCCGAGCGTGGCAAGGAGAACTCGAGGACCCCCACCCAGGCTGACTCTGAACAATGGTTTCCTGGCCCGGCCAAGGTGGATGCTCGTGACTGTGTGCTGGTGTATTGTGTTCACTGGACTGTGCTGTCATGGCACCAACCAGAGGTAGTCTTGTACCACCAACTGAGGAGTGCTTGACCGTACTTGTCTCCCTCAGCACCACACAATGGTCCATAAATCTTCCCACCTCTTGGCCAGAGGCCACTCGCTTTGGAGAAGGACTATAAAAGAGCGACTCTCTGAGAAAGAGCCTTTGAGATCTCTCCACTGATGAAGACCCATCTACCCCCTGGAGAAGACCCCTGAGATCTCCCCACGGATGAAGACTCGTCTATCGGATGACCCGTGAGGACGCCCGTCTCGTCTGTTGGTAGCTATTTTCCCATCCCTTTCTTTCCTTCCCCTCTCCCTATACTTTGTTTCCTATACCTCTCCCCCTTACCGTGACTGAGTTGTTGGCAGTTGATGAAATGCATTGCTGTTGTTGAATAAACTGATTTTCTGCTGTTGAATAAACTGATTTTGTCCCCTGCACTTTGCCTGTTTGCACCTTTAAGATGAAAAGAACCATCATGACTCCCGCTCTGTATTAATAGTGGATCGTGACATTTAATTGGCGTCACGGACAGGATATTCTGACAGACAGAAGGGATGCAAGGTTGTCTGTAGTCTGTATCAGGGGAAGGAAGTCTTACTCCAGCCGCACCTAGCTGGCCACCTTGGATGGGTGAGCCTGTCTAGAAAGCAAGGTGGGTTTTTCTGATTTCCTGCAGACTGCTGACACCTTGGTGTGGAGCATGCCCAGACTCGCTTGAAGGCTCTGTAGTCAGAATTTCACAAAAGATCTACTGGTGCAAAAGGCGGGACACTGTTGTTGTTGTTGTTGTTGTTTTTTATGATGTTTTTGATACTTGGTGTAGTGAAGAGACAACCTGGTGTTTTGTAACTAAGGAGTGCCTCCCAAGTAGTTTGGTCTCTTCATCCACGAAGGGGGGCACACAGCGAAAGCTGTTTCGTTGTGTGTGGTAACTTAAGCAATAGACCTCCCTGTTGTGGTTTTTACTTATCCCTTCACAAAATGACTGAGAATTCCACCGTAACAGATAAAGCTGCATTTTATGCTCTATTAGCTAAGTGTAGCGCCAGACCGTCCCAAGGTGGGGAAGAATGGGCGAACAGTAATTGGTTTAATCTGGAGAATGTGATTGATAGAATTTATTGTTTGCAACATGAATCAAAGTTCAAACTGGGCAAAAATAAAACCATACTCTGCTCAGTTTTGGGAGCTTGTCTTATGGCAGCCATAGAAACTCGCTCTAAGCGAGTTAGTGAAGAAAGTACAATTATAGATTCTTTGCAAAATCTTGTTCAAATTCTGCAAAAACAATTAGATCAAGAAAGGAATGAGAACCGTTTGTTGCAAGATGAAACACATTTGCTACAGGCTGCCCTAAGAGAAGAAAGTACCAAAAAAGTAAAGCAGAATGAAACACACACAGAAACAGAAGAGAAGGAGATTGTTCACATTAATCAAATTTATCCCCAAAAGGAGTTAACTATAATGAAAAATCTTGGGGAACACTGCTGTCCGAAGTTGAGACCAATGGTTAAAACACAATATACTTATCTTGGTCCTGATGATTTTGTACCAAACATTTCTACAAAAGAAATCCCATATTCTGCCACTGAATTAGCAAAACTGACAAAGGAATATGGGCGACTCCCTCATGAAACAGAGACTGAATATGTATTTCGAGTGTCTCTTACTGGGGGAGATCAGACTGGATTATCAGAAAGTGAAGCTAGTGGGTATGGGGACATGGGGTCTTCTTAACAACCAGAGATAAGAGCTACCCATGGTCCTTGACCCAACGTGCAGCTTTTTGGGCCAGGGGGCTTAACCCCCTGGAAAGGGGAGACCCTATAGCTTTAGTTGGTACTCTCAACCAACTTTTGGAAAACATTCACAAAGCTGCTTGCCTGCAAATGATACATGAGAGAAAACTGACTACCACCTATGAATCACCTATGCAATTGCCTGTAATGCCTGAAATCATGACCCCTTTAATTCGTGGTCTCTCAGAAACACTCAAATCTACCGCAATTCTCCTTCAAAAAACTATCGCATCCATGACACCTGTAGAAAGATTAGATAGATTTCTTGGAAACTCACGTGAGCGATCTGGTTCCGTGGGCTCTTTCCCTCCCTATGAACCCCCTCCTAGACGGACTCCAGAGTCTCTGGACAATAACCGTAAAATTTGGACATGCAGCGAAGTTGCAGAGGAATTGCTGAATTTCAGTAGGAAATATGGACCCGTATTGAGGGCATGGTGTGCAGCTGACAGTTGGGACAGGTGGCCACAATGGCTCGAGCCTGACTCCGTGTTAGCTGGAACTGACGCATTAGACCTGGTGTATTCTGGTGATACTGCTGGTGACTCAGCTTTGCCTGTTGGAGGATGTCAGGGAGGCGTGCTTGTTCTGGTGGGGTTGCAAGGGAGTCTGCCTGATGGTTCCCTTCTGCAATTTCGCCTGGCAAATCTGTGTGTGATCTCACATGCATCACATAGAACGGGTGTTCTCTATAAGAAATCAAATAAATTAGTTTGGAAAGCAACCTGAAAAGCTGCTCGTTTTCGATGTCTCTGAGCACTGCCTACTCTGCCCTGGACACTATCCCCGCTACAGAGGCTGAGTCTGTCACCAAGTTTATTGGCTCTGAGAACTTTTCAAAGGCTCTCACGACTGCTGCCAGTTCAGCTACCTGGGGGGACCCTTCCACAAACTCAACATCAGCTTCCCAGTGCTGAGTCTGAGGATCTCTCCAAGTCATTACCGACTTGTGGGATGCCCCAGATGCATCCGTGAACACTGTGAGAGCTTTGAGTGGTCTCCGACTCCTCTTCTCACGAGGAATGAGGTGGAATTCCTCATTAAACAGCTTGTGAGACGGGGCATGGACTGATATTTGTCCTCTGTAGGTGTCCAGGGCTAATTGAAGACTGGCATTGCTCTGGAGCAAGTGCTCAGACATCTCTTTAGTCAATCTTACAGGAGAGTTCCTTCCCTCCTCAGACAGTTTAACAGGGAGGTGAATACATGTGAAGTCACAACCAGCTAGTTCATAAAGTGTCATCCTTGCTTTCCGAATCAGCTGAGCTATCATTTCTTGTGGCTTAGTGATAGTTTTGGATCTTTGGTGGGAGAGGAAGACCCACTCTATGATTAAGCTCCTTGATCCATTGGAATATTAACCCGTGTAAGTGTGGCAGTTTTCCTAGGACAATGAATTTGAAGGGCAGCTCGGGCTGGTAACGGTGAGCTTGCCTCTCTCCTAAAGTCTTTTGGACCTTTTTGATTCCCGTCTTTGCCTCTGGGGTCAGTTCCCTGGGAGAAAGCAGCTCTCTCTCCCCCTTCAATAAATTGAAGAGAGGTTCTAGGTCCTCATTAGTGAGGCCTAGCCAGGGCCTAACCTAATTCAAAGACCCACACAGGGAATGGAGATCTGCTAAGGTTTTTGGATTACAATTAATTTCCAATTTCTGCGGAACAATGGTCCGTGCAGTAATTTCCAAGCCCAGGCACTTCCAAGGTGGCATCCTTTGGACTTTGTCCTCCTGCAATTGAAATCCAGCAGAGGTTAAAACTTTAACTACTAGGTCAAGTGTGTCTCGGAGTAGAGAGTTATCGGGGGCACACACAAGCACATCATCCATGTAATGAAGGATGATGGCCTCCCCTCTCTGGGCACGCACCTGGGACAGCAATGAGGACACATGCCACTGGCAGATGGAGGGACTACATTTTAATCCCTGGGGCAAAACTCTCCAGTGGCAGCGCTTCATTGGGGCCTCTCGATTGATGGAAGGAACCGAGAAGGCGAACCTTGGGGCATCCTCTGGATGTAGGGGAATGTGGAAGAAACAGTCCTTGATGTCTAGAACAGCCAATTGCCAATCTCTAGGAAGCATTGTTGGAGAAGGCATTCCAGGTTGGAGAGACCCCATGTCCTCAATTACTTTGTTTATTTCCCGGAGGTCGTGGAGCAGCCTCCACTTGTCTTTCCCTGGATTTTTATCACAAAAACCGGGAAATTCCACCCACTTGTGGTCTCTTCTATGTGGCCTTTAGCCAATTGTTCCTCCACAAGCTCCTCAAGCGCCCTGAGCTTCTCCTTACTCATCGGCCACTGTGCTACCCACTTTGGGGTATCATCTAGCCATTTCAACTTTTGGGTAGGGCGCCCCACAGTGGCCGCTTTTAAAAATCCCGAGGAGTTTTAGGGATGATTAATTTTACCCCCCACTGTGACATGGTGTCTCTCCCCCATAGAGGGCATTTATAATCTGTAAAGAATAGACGGATGCTAGCCAATTTTCCATCCGGCCCCTCAATTTGTATGATGCTTTTTGATATTTTTGCCAATTTGACTCCTTCTACACCCTGGATTCTGCCTGCCACAGGCTGAAGTTCCCAATGTGACGGCCACATCCTTTCGGGTATGATAGTCACATCAGCACCTGTGTCCAGTACCCCCTCCACATGGAGGTGATCTGATCCACGGGTTAGGTTGCATGCCAGAGAAGGCTTGTCAGCACCCACCACTTCTGCCCAGTAGACTTCAGGTGATTTTCCATCTACTGGGACCTCCTGTGGAACAGGAATGGCTTGTGCAAGGATTTCTCCCTCAACCAGGTAATATGGTGGTAGAGGACATTGTGCCAGGAGAATGAGGCCAGTTATGCTTCCCTTGATGGTCATGGGAGCCACCTCAGTCTCTAGGGGTGTGTGTGCTGTGTCACTGACAACAAAGTACTCACTGTCCAGTTTCACGTGGTTTAACGTCACGTCCTGTGTACTGTTAGGTAAGTCCACTGTAATGACTGTCCAATCAGGTGACCTGAAATGAAAACCTCTGGTAGTCACAAGCCTAAAACGGCCTAGTGGCTTCCAAACCTTGTTAATTGAACATTTAATATTTTCATTGCCATGCATCCCCACACCCTCTCTCCCATCCTCCCCCTTTTTGTTTATTAAGAGAGAGTCCTTTGCGGGTGCCGAGCCCGCCGCATTTATAGCCGAGGGCGCTATTGTGTTAATGGCGGGTCCGCGCTGTAAAGCTAGTTTTTCTGTTTGTTGGTCTTCTTCTGTTTTTGGTTGTGTGGACAGTCTCTGGCGAAGTGTCCTGGCTGCTTGCACTGGAAGCAGATGATGTGCTGCAGTTGCTCTGGTGACATTGGTTGCTTCTTGGCTTCTGGTGTTACAGCTGCCATGGTTTTTGCGTGTGCCAGTCCTGGATTTATTTCGTGTCCACTGAGCACTTCTGCTTTTCTTGCGCAGGCTTCTATCATCTGTGCTAAGCTAGGTGCTGGCTCCAGGGGAAGGCCAAGAATAACCCTACGGCAGGTTTCATTAGCATTCTTCTGCGCCATTTCTTTAATTAATTCAGCCTCTAATACTGGATCAGAAACTTGTCTTTCTACTTGCGTACGAAGGCGGTCCACAAACTGTAAGAAATTCTCAGAAGTAAACTGTTTAATGTTAATATAACTGCCTTTAGTATCTACTGTTGGTAATTGATTAAAGGCTTTTTCTGCAACATTGCATATTTTATCTAGGACAGGCTTGGATAGTACTCTGGTTTGGCTTTCAGGGCAATGCCAATCTTTTTCCCCACATAGGTGTTCATATGTTATATCATTATTATCAGCGTCTTTTGCATTATTTGAGGTTTTAAACGCTCTTGTAAAAGCATTTTTAAAGATCTTTTCCACAGGCTTTCCCATAGATCATATTCTGAAGGAGTTAACAGACATCGGAAAAGCTCTTTGATATCATATGGAACCAGTTCGTTTGAGTTAAAAGTGGCTCTCATCATGCCTTTAAAGATGTCACTATTTCTACCAAATTCTCTCTGTACTTTACAAATTTCTTTTTTATCTTGGTAGGACAAAGGTTGATAACTTCTTTTACCGTTTCTCTCACCAAGATAAACTACAGGAGCAACTGATGGTATATACTCTTTTTCCTGGTGTTGACTTTCAGGGTTGGGCATCCCCCCCCCACCCGGCCCGGGAGGCTGCCCACCCCCCCCACCACGGGAGCACCATCCGTCCCCCAGGGGCTGTGAGCTGATCCCTCCCAACCCCCACCCTCACTGGCACTGAAAGTAGCAGGGGCTCCACTGCCCTCCCCCACCCCGCCGCATTTTGGAGGGAAGGAATGTGAAACCGGAGAGGGGGAGGGGTGGTGGAATCCACGGTTGCAACACCTGTGGGAGGGGTCGCCAAGTACCAGGCAGGACAGGGTCTTGGAGGGGGGAGGGGGCGGTGGAGCCGAGGGCAGGGAGGAGTTATGGGAGGGGACAGGCTTAGGGGCTGGGACCAGAGGGTAAAGGGGGTTGCGGGATGAAGGAGGAGACACGTGGCTGCCACCATATCGGGCCCCCCCCTCTCCCTGGACCGCATGTCCAATGCTATCTGGGACCCCAATCCTGACTTGTCCAGATACGGCCACGTGTCCGTGGCCCAGAGGGGAAGGGAACAAGGAAGGAGAGCTGATAATTTTCGAAAAATTGTCAGAACCGGGATACTGGGGAGGATTCGGGGATTCAGAACAGTTACAGCCGTGCTGGGTGCCCTGCATTTCCAAGGGGGACCCGAGGGTGCTTTCCAGGTTCTGGTTATAGGTTTTTTGGGGAAGGGAAGGTGAGTTTGAATCATTTTGCTGCTGCTGTCTGTTGTTTTCTGTCTGAATTAAAAGTTTCCGAATTTGTAAGAATATCGGGAGGAATACAGAGGCAGTTTTATCTCCATTTTCTACTTTTAAAGTTAATAAATCCCCTATTTCATCCCAAAATGAAATCCAATTTATATTTTGCAATTCAAGGTCAGATTTTTCAACAGACAGCCAGCTGGCAAAACGGGCTAATTTTTTATTAGATATTAAAACATTTCCTGAACTTAATATTTGCTTGAGTTGTTTTTTTATACTCTTTTGTAAGGCAGATTGCTGTAAGCCCATGGTGTTAGCAATTTGCACTATATCCACATCACTACAGTTAAAATACAGGAAAGGAGTTAGTTGTTAAGACGTGCTAGGTACACTACGGTTTTCAGGCTTTACTGGATGCAGAGCCGATGTTAATTTCGCCGGTTTTTGTCAGTAAAACCTACGTGGCACCCGCGCCGCTGTAGGGATTGACCCCGCCGCAAAAACCCCTAAAAACCGCAAAAACTGCAAAAAAAAAACTCCCTGTGCCGCACCTTTGAAACCAACCAAAGCTGTCTGCCTGCCGTGCCGCGCCTGGGGTGGCCGCGTCCAGCCCCCCCCCCAGCCCCTGCACCGCACCACGTGGCCGCGAGCTGCCAAGCCGCGCGCGCTGCAAACACGCCCGCGCCGCCTCTCCTCCCGAGAACGGCACTGGGCCGGGAAAATGCCCCTGGTGAGACCCCCCCCACGGAGCTCGGGGAACCACCCCCCGCGAAAGGACACTTTCACTCACCTTTCCTCTTGCAGGCAGAGATGTCTCTGTAACTGTAGTGGATCCACGTCCAGAACCGACCTGTCTGGGCTCCCGACAGGCTGCCCGTTCGTGCTGAAAAGTCTTCGAACTGCACAAAATGCAGCTTAAAGAAATTTAAGCTATTTGATCAGCTCCCAGGCTTGTTGAATCCCGAAAATAGGAGTCACAGCGGAACGTGGGTACTCTGTAGAGACCACGCACCTGGAGCGCAAACTGAGGCTTTTACTTGGCCCCAAAATGGGGTTTTTCACCCTTCCTCCGGTCTAGCTCAGGTGTTAGGGTGAAGTTCCCCTGGGCCCTTGCCTCATGGACGTAAATAAGATATCAAAAGAGGCTCCTTCCCCTAATAGTTACAGGTTTATTTCTCGTGGGTAGCAAGGGGAAAAGGGAAGGGAAAAGAGGGAAAAAGAGAGAAAAAGAGAGGGAAAAGAGGGAAAAAGAGAGAAAAGAGAGTGAGGCCAGAGGGTACTGCCCTTTTCTAGGGTCTGGAAAGGGGGGACGGGGAGAAATTGGATCCCAGCCAGCTCTGTGTGGCCAGGAGGGGAGAGGGACCAAGATACAGGGCACAGCAGGGGTCACGGAATGTACCATTTACAATGTATCTAGGAAACACAACAGTTACTTATCAAAATTGTAATTGGAGATATTCCAAATGATTTATTGGGAATGGATGTCCTTGCTGGAAGACAGTGGGAAGACGAGGAGGGTTGTCTCTGGTCCTTTGGCACACCACGTTTTAATATTAATCTGCTTCAATCCGCACCTTCCTTACCTTTCAGTAAAATTACTAATGTGAAACAATACCCACTTCCCACTGGTGCCAAAGAAGGAATCAAGCCAGTTATTCAGGACCTGAGAGATCAGGGAGTGATAATTGACACTCATTCTCCCTTTAACTCTCCAGTGTGGCCAGTCCGTAAACCTAATGGAAAGTGGAGGCTGACAGTAGATTTTCGCAGACTAAATGCAAACACAGATCCTGTCATAGCAGCTGTCCCAAATTTAGCTGAACTTATAACTTCAATTCAGGAGAAGGCTCATACAATCATGGCAACTATAGATGTCAAAGACATGTTCTTTATGATACCTATACAGCCAGAGGACATGGACTGTTTTGCCTTCACATGGGAAGGACAGCAATACACCTTCACTAGGCTTCCTCAAGGGTACAAACACTCCCCTACTCTAGCCCACCATGCTTTAGCACAGGAATTAGAAAAGATACCCAAACCTGACAATGTAGCTGTCTATCAATACATTGATGATATTCTGGTGGGGGGAGATGAAATAGAAGTAGTGGGGGATAGCCAACAGAAAATAATCTCTCATCTGGAAAGCCTTGACTTACAAATTCCCCCAGAGAAAATTCAGAAACCTTCTCAGGAGGTGAAGTTTTTGGGGATTTGGTGGAAAGGAGGTATGACATGCATTCCACCTGATACCCTAACCTCCCTAGATCAAATTAAAAAGTCTGGATCCAGGAAAGAGCTTCAACAAGCTCTGGGATTATTAGTGTTTTGGAGAAAACACATCCCTGATTTTTCAATTATTGCTAGACCTCTTTATGACTTGCTGAGGAAAAAGGTAAAATGGGATTGGACTCCTTCTCAGGAGGAAGCATTACAACTGCTGATTTTTGAAGCAACTGCACATCAAGCTCTAGGCCCTATTCATCCCACAGATCCTTTCCAGGTAGAATGGGGATTTGCCACCTCGGGATTGTCAGTGCACATATGGCAACGAGGCCCAGAATGCCCTACAAGGCCTGTTGGTTTTTATTCTCGTGGTTTTAAAGATGCTGAAAAAAGATACACTACCTGGGAAAAGGGGCTTTTTGTTGTCAGCATAGCTCTCATAGAAGTGGAGAAAATTACACGTCAGCAACCAATTGTATTAAGAGGCCCTTTTAAAGGTATTAAAACAGTCACCAGCGGGACCCCTCCCCCTGACGGGGTGGCCCAGAGACCCTCAGTTAGGAAGTGGTATGCCCAGATAGAACATTACTGTAACATCTTCTCTGTAACAGAAGGAGCTGTAAAAAATCTGGCTATACAAGAAACTGAGAACTTGGCTAGCAGCCACGATAAACCTGCCTCAGTAATTAAAGTGGCCCCTCCTTTCTCCCCTGAACAATCAGTGAATTCTTGGTTTACTGATGCTTCTGCTAGACGAGAAGGAAAGGTGTGAAAATACAGGGCAGTAGCTCTCCATACTTCATCTGGTGAACGAATTATTACCGAGGGAGAAGGCAGTGCTCAGGTTGGTGAGCTGATTGCTGTATGGAGTGTTTTCAAGCATGAGGTACATAATACCTCTCTTGTTTGTATTTACACTGACTCCTATGCTGTGTTTAAAGGATGTACAGAGTGGCTTCCTTTCTGGCAGCAAAATGATTGGGAAGTTAACAGGATCCCAGTATGGCATAAGGAAAAATGGCAAGAAATTCTAGATATAGCCAATCAAGGAAACTTTGCTGTGGGGTGGGTGGCTTCTCATCAGACAGATGGAAATTTAGCTAGTGAGTGGAATAATGCTGCTGATGAGTTAGCAAGACTAAGTCCCCTGGAAAAGGAACAAATTACAGAGGATTGGGTGCACCTGCTAGAATGGCTGCATATAAAAAGACAACATACAGGTGCGAAAGATTTGTACAAAGAAGCCCTTGCTTGTGGCTGGCCTGTCACCAGGGAAATGTGTAAAACATGCATATCAGCTTGTGAACAATACCACAGACGACTAGAAAGGCATCCTTTGGAAGATGACCCTTTGCACTTAAGGAAAGGTAAAGGCTTATGGGACGCGTGGCAGGTAGATTATATCGGTCCATTTAAGAAGTCTGGTGGTAAACATTTCGTGCTGGTAGGAGTGGAAATAATATCAGGGTTAGCTCAAGCTGAAGCCTTTAACAGAGCTACGGGAGAAAACACTGTTAAGGCATTACAAGAATGGTTTGGAACTTTTCCATAGCCACAGGAGATTCAATCTGATAATGGGTCTCACTTTACTGCTAAAGTAGTACAGGAATGGGCAAGGGAGGAAGGAATAAAGTGGACTTTTCACACCCCCTATTACCCTCAAGCCAACGGGATTGTAGAAAGGACAAATGGTCTTCTGAAGCGACTCCTAAAACCACATGAGGGAAGTTGGGATCTTCGATTATGGCAAGCTGTAAAAGGTATAAATGATAGATGGGGGGTAAACGGGTGTCCCAAAATAATTGCTTTTTGTCCAAAAGCCCCAAGCATCATTCCTGCACTACAGGGACCTAATGATCCTAAAAATCCAGCCCATTACCCTGGGCAACCTGTTTTAGTAAACCTCCCTACTGTAGGAGAAGTACCACTGGTACTAAAAACTCCTCTGAATAAATATGCATGGGTAGCCACCAATGCTCTGGGAAAGGAGCATCGGATAAGTACCCGTTGGATTGTTCCATCATTTTGACCTCCTGCCTCTTGGTGGCAGACACTGTTGTGTTTACTTTTCACAGAAGAACGCCGAGGGACATGGGAACCGGACAAACCATGATCACCTTTTTGATACTTCTCTGTATCCTACCACAACACCATGGCCAAAACTCGGCCGAGTGGCCGTGGTGTGAAGCTTCCATCAGATATACCAGTGCTTTAGGACCATACCCCAGAGATCGTCACCCAAGCCTTGCGACCGTAGTACTGCACAATTCTGAGGTATACCATTCAAGTGACTGGGGTTGGGACAAAAAGGACTGGGCTAGGGTACTAATAGGAACAATTAGTGAAGAAATCAAGGTAGGATGCAGAAAAGGGGAGAAATCCCTTCGTGAGTGTCCTAGGGTGATGTTATGGTGTTTGTATCTCCAATCGTGTGTTCTGATTATGTTTGGTATTATGTCCTGTGCTTCCAGGACTGACTCTGAAAGTGAAGCTTTGTTTTGTCTTGTTATCAGCCGGCTCACCTCCCCCATGGTCTATGTTTAGGAGAGGTTTTAGCTCGGCTTGCTTGCTTGCTTGCCTGCTTGCTTGCCTGCTTGCTCGCTTCTGCCTCTTTTTCTTTCCTTTGCTTTGCCCTTGCTTTTTGCTTATTAGTTAGTTCAGCTAGGCAGTCCAACATTTTTCCCTGGACTGTTTTCTTTTCCACCCTGTCCCCTCCCTCTCCTGGATACCATCTGAACCTCTTCCGGACAGGGACCTGGGAAACCCCAAGAAACACCGGGAGTCTACACTCTGTCACCTGCAGCAGTCATTCCCCAGCGCCGGAGACTGATAACTGAGCGACCACTCGCCGGAGAGACTGAGTTTGTCATCCCTTCAGAACGGTGAAAGAGTTTTTTTGTCAGCTGGTGTTGTTTTTTTCCCCTGTGCTGGGGAGTGTCTTGCTTGTTAAATAAACAGGTTTTTTCTCCCACTCTTCTCTGAGGAAATTCTTCCCGAACCCGGTGGTGGGGGGGGAGGAGTCATGGGGTTTGCTGTCTGGGGGCTCCTTCTGGAGGTTTTCCCCCATATTTGCCCAAAACCAGGACAATGAGAAAGCCACTACCATTGCAATCGCTGGGAATTACTTAAAATCAGATATAACTAGAAGCTTGCACCCTAACATCACAGCGAGTCTCTGCCCCACGACAGTATGGACATGTAAAAAGCAAGTCCCCCTAATACTGTGCTGTGGCCAAAGGAAGGTTGGTAACTATACCTTGGACCCTGACGCCAACAACTTCGAAGTTACAAAGCTTAGTGCGGATGAACTTACTGACTGTTGGCATAACTTTACTTTAACGAGACCAACCTATGTAACATGCTCCTGGCAGAATAACACAACAGATGAGTCCAGCTTGAAAGGACTGACCTATAGGTTCAAAATAAATGCCATAGAAAAACCCACACTGACCGCAGTAGTTGCATACCATGGTGTAAGCACCCCCTTAGTGTTGGATGACAAAAACAAGGTTTTCCCTCCTTTCGTGGTGACGCAAGGTGATGACGTCACAATAACTTGTAAATTAGTGGCTGGATCCCTCACCGAACCTGCATACAGTTATGGCATAGGACCCCATGGCCTGACTTAATATTGTAGAACCATAAATCAAGACTGTTGGCTAAATTTAACTGCTATACAATTTTCCTATAAAGTCATGTGTGGAAAAAACAATACAAAACACAGGGGGGAACTTGATGTTAATGTTGTAACACCTACCACCCAACCACCAGTTGTGTTGAGCCCTACAATTTTTCAATTTGGGCCATACTTAATTAGCAAAACTGGCCAACAACAAGTATTCTTTAATCCGGCATGGTCTCTCAAACAAATAAAATTGCTGATGCAAAATAATGTCTCAGAAGTTCAGCCAGCTTGTTCACCCTTTCTACATACTTCTTTTGAGGGATGGACAACCTGGTTGCGGAAATGGAATCCTTCCAAAAAACGAATGGCAAGAGACATAAGCGGTGTTGTGGGAACAGGATTGGGAATTTTGAATAGCATCTATTCAGAAGTACTAATGAATAAATTGGCTACCACAGCTGGAGATGTAACCAAATTACAACGGCCCCTGCAAACAGCCTTAACAGCTTTGGGGACTCAACAGTGGTTGTTATCAAACATATTACCATGTTGGGAAAAGGTAAATGTAAATGACCACAAATTGAAAATCGATGCACTTGGTGCTACACAAAATAACATCTCTTTGGCTCTCAGTTGTATCCAGGCCCAGTTGTGGATGCAGTCGGTTGCTGCTTTAATTATAAGAGAAGGTGAGGAAGGCACTTTTCCCACTGAAATTCGAAAGAGAGTCTGGGACAGTGCCACTGATTTTGAAAAAGAATTCCAGTCCTGGTGGAACTTAGTAAATTTTACCTATGATCCCAGCACAAACACAGCCACAGCCTTTGTACTGACTATACGTAATGCTTCAGTGCATTCAATATTCCCCATCATTGCATTAGGGTTGAACCATGACGGAGCTATTCTCTATCCTTTCGAGCATAGGGAATGGGCCCGTCAAATTGGTGGGCGGTGGCAAACTGTCAATTTGGAAACTTGCATTGTCCGGGAACAACAAGGGTTTATCTGTGAAAGTAATGCAATTAGAGCTCAAGATATCTGCTTGGACACAGAACAGAACGTTTGCAATTTTGAAATTCATCCAAACGAGATTCCTGAAACAGTACTGGTATATGTAGGCAATGGATGTGCATGCTTTAGAACTGCTTGTGATAGTGTTTTCATAGAAAATTTGGTAGTGAATACTAAGAATCATTCAAACTTTTGTGTCTGTAACTTTACTAGGATTTCAGGAAGTGATTTTTCCTATGTAGCCCCAGTTACTTCTCACCATCTTTTGCAGTCAAATTACACACTGATCCACCATCTATTGCCCACTCCAATTGGAATGAACCTGTCTCTGGTGAAGCAATTGTTGCTCCACCAAGATTTGATCGAAATTTTGGAGAAGATCAAGAAAAACGGACAGAAAACTCTAATAGCTGTTCATCACAATGTGGAAAAAATACATCGTGTTTTGGAAAGGGTAAAGACAGATGCTGAACACAGGTGGTGGGATACTCTATTTGGGTGGTGACCTACTGCTATAGGTGTCCTGAACAAATTGTGTCATCCCACCATTGTTCTCTTGATTTTGGATTTAATTGGTTTTGTTTTATCAGCAATCCTATACATTATGAGTTGGAGAATAATGAAACGGTTAGCACAATTGGCATCTGTGACAAATGTATCCAGATCGGTTACTGTTGGCATCCCTAGGGTTATTGACACAAGGTTTTAAATAGGATAAAATATGATTTTTAACTAGAACTGATTATCTTCAAATTGCAATTAAAATTGTTTAATCAAAATTTTGCTTTAAAAATTTGATTTATTTCTAAACAAAAATTGAAAAATTAAAGACTTGAACAAATTGTTTAAGATTGTTAGTAATCAAAAATTGAATATAATTGATCTGTTTTGTTTTCCTTTTTTCTCCTTTTCCTTATCCTGTCCCTTATCTTCTTCCTACTTTCCTGTCTCTGTTTTCCGGGATATGCTACCAACTTGGACGAGTCCTGAAGACACCACAACTGAAGACTCCACCACGACTCTACAAAGGGGTGCTCTTGACAACGATCGTGAGTCACGGGGTGGTGTAAGGGTCGGTCCGACTTTCCCCTCGATTTTGTCTCCCGACCGTCGCAAGGAGACCGCGATGACCCCCACCCAGGCTGACTCTGACCAGTGGTTTCCTGGCCCAGCCAAGGTGGATGCTCATGACTGTGTGCTGGTGTATTTTGTTCACTGGACTGTGCTGTCATGGCACCAACCAGAGTTTCTGTTGTACCACCAACTGAGGACTGCTTGACCGTACCTGTCTCCTGCAGCACCACACAATGGTCCATAAATCTTCCCACCTCTTGGCCAGAGGCCACTCGCTTTGGAGAAGGACTATAAAAGAGCGACTCTCTGAGAAAGAGCCTTTGAGATCTCTCCACTGATGAAGACCGATCTACCCCCTGGAGAAGACCCCTGAGATCTCCCCATGGATGAAGACTTGTCTATTGGATGACCTGTGAGGACGCCCGTCTCGTCTGTTGGTAGCTATTTCCTGATCCCTTTCTTTCCTTCCCCTCTCCCTATAGTTTGTTTCCTGTACCTCTCCCCTTACAGTAACTGAGTTGTTGGCAGTTGATGAAATGCATTGCTGTTGTTGAATAAACTGATTTTCTGCTGTTGAATAAACTGATTTTGTCCCCTGCACTTTGCCTGTTTGCACCTTTTAGATCAAAACAACCATCACGACCCCCGCTCTGTATTAATAGTGGACCGTGAGAGGGGCGAGCTCTGGCCACAAGACCTTCTCGTCCTAGCAACAGTTCTCTGTGAAGGGAGCAGGCGAAAAGCTTTCATTTTACATTTGAACTGCGAGAGAGGCAGACTGTTGCACGGAGCTCTGAGAACAAAGGTGCACGCCCTAGGCGGGCTTGGGCAGAAGCAGCGTTCTCAAGCACTTGGCTGCCGGCCCACTGCTGGCTGTGTGGCACCGCTTCAGTGGCTTCTGGCCGCGGGGGAGTGAAAGCTGCGCCAGGAGTGGGCGAGGGCCGTGAACAAAGCCGCACAAGTACCGTGCTTGTGTGTACTACGATACAGGCAACTAGGAGAGGAAGGTGGCTGCCTCTCGCTTGCCTTCCCACATGACCCTAGCAGTCGAAAGGAGCAAGCTGAAGCACTGCTGCTTGTGCTGCTCCTTGGTTCCACTTGCAGCAGGCTGTGGACACATTGGCGGTCACTTCTATGCGCCGAGTTGCAGAGAGCACCACGGTAAATGCCGTGGAGAAGGGAAATACAGAGTGCAGTGAGGAGCTGGACGTGGCTTACGTGCAATGAGTAGAAGGTGAACCTAGGCACTGCCTCTTCAATCTGGCCCCCTCTGCTCTGGTAACAACTTTTGCCAGTCGGCAAAGGGAGCTGCGAGTATGTAGAATGGAGGGCAGCGAGACGCCGTGTGTTATGCACTGTTTCAGGGCTGCTTGACAGAGGGCTACTTTAAGAAGGCCTTCTTCTTCCTGTCGACCTTCTCGCTTCGCTCTAAATGCATGGAGTACACCACAGCAATGGTGTGAGGAAGGGCACAGCCCCAGCTTTTGCCCTGCCCTGCCTGTGCTGCGCCTTTAGCTGCACACCAAAACAATGGCATTTCTTACCCGCAAGGTAAAAAAGGCGTTAGTGTAGCCTCAGGAATGGCAAGTGCCTAGGCATTAAGTTGAGAGACCACGTATGAGGGAGTCTTTAGAGGTCTCCTCCCCAATGGAGCTGGTGTATTCTCATTCTCGTGCTGAACTGAAAAGTCCAGGAATGGCAATTCTGGCCTGCCTAGTGCAGAGACGAACACAAATGTGGGGCTATGATCCTCTGTTCCGGAGCTCTGCTTCTAGGTGTGTATGCCACCATGAGCCGGCAGCAGCCAACGAGGACACTGTGGATTGTGGATGAGGCTGGGCTGGCCCCCCGGCTCCCGTTGGTCTGAGAGTAGCAAGAGTGGCAGCCGAGCAGCATCGCCTCAGGCCCCATGGGGGGCGGGGAGAGAGTGGGGAGTGACCCTGAGTGACACTGGAAGCGATATCCGTAGGGCCCGGATGGCCCTCGGTGGCGTCAAGTTTCACGGGTAGGAGACTGCTAAGCTGCTTTGAAAGCTGGAGCTCCTCTGCTCTAGGACAGACTGGAAGAGCTGAGGGTGTCCAATCTGGTGACCAGAAGGTTCCAGGGAGACCTTCGAGCCCCTTGCAGAGCCTGCTGGGGCTGCAAGATAGATGGGGAGGGACTTTGGAAAAGGGTCTGGACTCAGAGGACACGGGGGAATAGCTCCAAACTGCCAGAGGGCAGGGGTAGATGGGATATTGGAAAGGAATTCTTCCTTGTGTGGGTGCTGAGGCCTGGCACATGTTGCTCAAAGAGGCTGTGTGGGTGCCCCATGGCAGGAAGTGTCCAGGGCCAGGCTGGAGCGGACATGGAGCAACCTGGACTAGTGGAAAAGTGTCCCTGCCCATGTCAGGACGTGGGAAGAAGATAATCTAAGGTCGCTTCCAGTCCAAACCATTCTGGGATTCTAGGATTCATGGAAGGCCCTTTTCCAAGTGAAGTGTTGTATCTCTTGGCTCCCAGCTTGTAGTTGCCAGTTCTTCTGGAAGCAGGCCTGGCCAAGCAGCTGTGATGAGCCATGGGTTCTCAATAGGACGAGTGTGATATACTTGCAGAGAGGAAGGCTGCAGACCGATCTTCAAGGCCCAGGTAAAACAAGCAAAGGATGGAATAAAAGCCAAAGGTTGGTTGTGTTAGTCAGTTTGCTGGCTGTTGAAATGGCCCCAGGACATTTTCAACATTTCTATTTTGGATTTGTTTGAGTAAATAATGAATGTGTTACCTCCAGCGTAGGCTCTCCAATGCATCTCCATGTGCTCCCATCTCCTTGTTGTATATCAGGTTCTATTAACTGAAGACAGAATCATAACACAGTAGTAAAACATTTAGAGGTGTAGTTAGCCAGCTTCAGGAGTTTTCAATGCTGCTGTTGACTTTTCTGGTAACTGTAAGCAAGGCAACACAATCAACTTACTCCACTTTTCCTCTCTGAGGAAAAGATGATCTTTTTTTTTTTTTTTTCTCATTTTGAAAATAGCCTAGAATGAAGAGAGTTATGCATGTGGCATGTAGGATTCATTATTTCACCTTTCTCTTCTGCTGTCTTTTGCATACTAGTTTTCTTAAATTTTTTTGTGGCTGTTCTCCATTCAGTAGGTTTGAAAGAATTCTAATTGTTGAGATGATGGTTCTTTGAAGGCTGACTTAGCCCACCTTTTGGGTGAAGGAAAGAAGAAGACAAGGTCCTCTAAGAAGAGTAAAAAGCATACTTTAAAGAGACATTCAGAGATGTCTGCTGATGCCATGCAATTACCGTGTAATCAGCAGAAATGTGTTGTAAAGACACCCATCAGTGACTTCACAAGAAAGACACACTAAAGACAGGTAAAGAATAGAAGCATAAAACCCCAAAAGTATGAAATGGACAGATTTTCATTGGGAATGAGCAACTCCTGTATTCTTGGTTCTAGAACTAGGGGCTTGTAATAAATAGACTGTCTCCTTGTCAAATGTAAATTTGGTGTAATGAACTGCTCACTGCCCGTTGAAGTGCAGGGCTAGTAGACTAATATTTGCCATGGCAGGCATTTTGTATGCCTTTCCTGTTAAAAAGAAATTGGTTTTGCTCATAGCAATCTAGATATGTACCCAGTCTGGCACCTAATTTTTAGGCTATATTTCCAAGTAAATGGCTTCCATGATGATGCAGTAAGTTTATGTCATGAACAGGAATGAAGTGACTGCATGCATCCTTTTTTACCCTAAGCCAGCTGCTGAATAATGAGACAGAGACTCTCACTGACGCAAAGGACTGCCCAAGCTTTTGGGAAAAGCACTGGGCAGATAAAGCCTATTTCCACATTTCTTGCTAGCGTCTCCTTCAAAGTTCATGGGTTTCTTCATCTTTTAGAGCTGTTCTAGATGTCTTTGTAGTTTACATGTACTAAATGTAGCAGGTATTGCTTTCATGCTGTCCTAATAGATTTGAAGTTGGGATCTACTCAGGCTTCAATGTCTCAGAAGAAGCAACGTTGATTCTTTGAATTCTGTTCTTGAACGTGAGAATGATACTTATGTAGTTAATGAATTAATTAAATCGAATTCACTTGAATGGAAAAATTGTCTTGTTCATGTAGATTTTAACTTGGGAAATTGATATTTGAGTTCTACTTTTCATTGTTGTTGCTTTTCTGTATTCTTTGATTGCACAGATAGCAGATGTACTGACCTAGCATTGTGTGAAACTGGAGGAAATGTACTTCCTCTTGGCAGCTGATGTTCACAAGCTCAGTAACGCTAAGGTCATGGTATATGTTTTACCTGGGGCAAGATAGCAGTCTGAATATTCCTAGAATGTCTTTGTTTCCCCAAATGAAATTCAATTTTTATGCCTATCAATCATTGAAATATAGAAGAAATTTCTACTTGGTAGGGTATTGATTATCATTTGTGTTCTTTTCTCCCCTCATTTTTTGTAGAAGAGACAATTTTTTGTTTGTTTTTGCATGTCGTATGCTGCTTCTACTTCTGGTTTTCTTTTTTAATACACAGAATATAAAGAGAGCACTGCTGGATAATGAGAGGGCAACTACCAAGCTACTCTTGAATCGAATGAAATCAGAGCTTGAGAAAGAAAAATGGCATCAACTGAAATGGCAAGGGAGAGTCAGGGACTGGAAGCTCATGCAAAAGAAGTGTGTAGTTCAGAGTTTCAAGTCAGAAATGTGGCAGTCTTCTTTTGGACAATGAGCAACACAAAGTGGCTAGTGTTCACTTTTGGTTTTTATCAAAGTAATACTTGATCATTTTTTCTTTCTACGTGATATCACGTATGATATCACATATAGCATGTGATTCCATTCTACATATCTGTTTTCCATCCTGCAGAGATTTTATGGCAAGTGAAGAAATACAGAATCCCCCAACTGTGAATATGGAAATGGAAAAGTTGATAAAGGCGCAGTTGGTATGCAGTGAACAGAGACTGAACGTTTTGCAATATATCGGGTATGGCAAAAGAGGGTATAGCATAAAGGAAAACAATTGTTGCTGGAGTTAATGAAGGACTTGGCTACAAAATGCACTTTGCTTCCTGTCAATGTGTGATTGCTAAATGCAGCAGTAAGCCAGGGTCTACATCTATTTCTGTACAGTTCTTTTGAATGGAAAAAATGCATTCTTGATTTTCAATGCCCCAGCTACACTTAATAGGTGGCGATCAGGCTCTAAAAATGGAGGAATGCAGAAGTAAATCTTGAAACGTAGTAGAATTGGGCAAAGATGGGTGGAGAGCTAGAAGTCGATGCTTTTGTCAAGACTCTTGTTTCCTACTTTGATAGCACCTTGTTGCCTCCAACACGTGCCAAATCTGATGGAAACGAATGGTGCAGATCTCTGGAGAATTGAAACAAAAGTCTAGGTAGGTCGGGAAATCCTAAGAACAGTCTGGAATTCAAGCAATATTTTCTTTTCTCCCGGGCAACGATGAGGCAGACAGTTGCTTTGAGAGTGCATGTTTGCTCTATTCTTTGTTCAGTGTGTTCCCACATCCCTTCTCAGTTGCTTGGAGGTGGCAGTAAGAGCCAAAGAAGCTGCCTGTGGCATGGCTTTCCTTTGGCCAGTACAAACTGTGCATGGTGAGATCTAGCAGGAACGGCTTGGTTAGAATGAATCTGGGGGAAATCAAATGTTAATTTTGACATCGATCCCCTCTCAATCATATAAAAATACTCCTTTTTAACTCTTGGAGAAGAAGAGGGGAAGTATTGGAGATACTTCCTTTCTCTGTGTCCTTGCAGCATACCTTCCCTCTCTGTGTCTGCCTTCTCTTGCTCCAGAGCACATCCTGTTGGGATGTTAGTAGCATGTACGGTAGCAACGAAGTTGGTAGCGATTGTAAGTACCTTGCTACTTTGAAGCATAATGATAAAGAGCTGTCTATGAAAATGTCTTGATTTCTTTGGCTGGTAGTGTCTGGTGTCTGTAGGCAAAGGTGTGTAGGCACTGCTGGGATCTGTTCCGTGTGCTGGGATTCCGCACATGGCCTCTGTCATGTTTCCATGTCACACTGCACTATGAAAGATGGGAATTTTGACTGTGGTCTGTTCCATAGCATTCAGACAGCCCTAATGTGGAGTGCGTGGAGAAAATGAGCATCCAGTATGAGCTGGTCGAGGGCAAATGTCAGGAGAAAGGGCAGATGTGCAAGTTGAGTGCCACAGCTTTTGGCTGTGATAGCCGTGGTCCAATGTGTCATTAGAGTAAATGCGTCTGAGGATGCACCAAACATGGAGATAACAAGTGGAATTCCTTTTTAACCTCTGCCTTACTCTGTTCAAAAAGTAAGCCATATGTTTGGTTTCACAGAAGTAGTTGGTATTTGTGCTTGAAATGTGGAAAAGTTGTAACAAATGCCGGTAATGAAGGGAGTGCTGTCCTACATGAATGTGGAAGATGCAAGGAGCCTCAGCCCTTGTGCTAAATCTGTCTTATCTTGTGAAAGAAATTCCACCTCTGCCTTAATTTCTCCCTTTGTGTCCAACCAGATGGTATTGTTTACTAATCTAATATGGCATGTAGGAGGCTGAATCTATCTCTGTCCATCACAAGAAAAGAAACACTACGTTTAGCCAGGCTCTCTGAAAGCCACACAGTATTTCTTCTGTGCATGTCAATAATTTGTTCTTCTTTTCCTTCAGATGACCCTGTTGGATATGAACATTTGCACAGCAGAAGATGCTGAAGTTGTGCACTCCAACATGCTTCAGGTGACTGAGAAACTAAAATGTAGGTTTGAAGAAGAAGTGGAGCGCGTGGATGTATGACGTTTCTTCCACCTACTGCCCACCTCACCTGGGCTACCGGCTAGCTCCGGGAAGCCTGCGTTGGTGAGTGGCCCCTCCCCAGCACCACTCTGGGACCCGCAGAAGAGTCGTAGCAACAGCTACACCTGGACGAGTCGTCAGGAAGGGACAAAGAGGCGCAGGAGAGACCTTTTACGGTTCTGGGGGAAGGGATTTATTGAAGTAAGAGGCAAAAGGTCAGGAGGTTAGGAGAGGGAACCGCAAAAGGCAGTTTGAGGGGTTCTACACCGGCTTAAGTACGGGGGAGGAGCAAGGGGAGGGCGCAAAACTCTGGCCTATAACGGTTAACGGGGGGAGGTACAGAAGGCGGGGAAAGGGGTACATTGAGCCTATAAGGTAAACCGAGGGTGGGGATACATACAATATAACCAATCATGAATACAAAAGGGAATGCTTGACACAGAATCGTCTAGAGAGAGGGAGGGGCTACAAAGGATTGACATCCAGTGGGGCAGGGTTTAGGGTGAGGGACAGGGAAGGTTCCAGATAAAGGGGAGGGGTTTAGGATGACTGACTAGGGCAAAGGCGGGAAAGAGAAAAACCATTATGTGCTTAACTTAGGGGAACGAAACTGAGACCAACCATCAACACAGAAGGAATATTAACATTAAACAACGCAACACAACAGATGTACGTTTCTTTTATTTGATGACATATATTTTCATCATTCCTTGGGATTAGTCTCTTCTTTCTGTGCTCCCACCTGCAATGCCTTCTGCGCGGTAGGCTATTGATGTCACCTTAGAAAGAGGTCCATAGTGTGACAAAACACTCCAAAGAAACAGTTTGGTGTGGAAGAGTTTCATGTGGAAGTGTTCATAATTCTTGTGTTTATTATTTGTAATATAAATAGATTGTATTTTTATGATCATTTCTATCTTAAATGCATATGATAGCGATGAATGACGGATGGCCCAGTCTGCTTAAGATCAGACTTTAGGAATAGCTGGAAATTATCTCCCAAAAGTCTTCCAATCTTTTCTAAACATAAAAAATGTCGGGCAGTTGTTTCTAAAGGGATAAATTATAGAAAGTGATTTGGTGCTTTGTGGAGCCAGAATAAACAGAAGTTTTTATAATCTGCATTCTTAGCAGTTTACTAGGCGCCTGATTTTTTTTACTCTCCAGATAGAAGACGCCATGTTGGATACGAGTCGTAAAATTCCAGGCAGCCTTTTATCATGTTACATATCCTCTTACTCATTCATTTCACCTTCCAGCAGTTTAGAAAGAACTTGTTCACTTGAATGTTTTTCTTTGGAGTGATTTTAAGGAGACGGCTAAATGGCCATAATACAGGTAGAAACATAAAAACAAGGGTGTGCTATAAAGACAGGACTTCTTAATGCAAAGAGCACTCTGAAATTCCATATACCTGCTATAAAATTAAAAATGTAATCTTTGACTTTTAGATGGGAATTTCTACTCTTCAGTTTCATTCTGTCAGGTGCATTTTTGCTAACTGCTTGATTCACGCTGAATGGACAGTCCTGTCTTATTCTTGGTATGGCAACAGTGATAGAGATCACTGCTGCTTTCTGTAGAAAGTGGCTGCAAGTTGGTATTACGAGATCTTGTGCAGGTCTAGAGTCTTATGGGATGTGAGGTTCTCATTGTTTCAACAAGCAACTTGGGGTGGCACTGTCAGAGGTGTTCATTATCTAGGAAGATTTTCATAGGCGATGAGTTTTGCTGAGGTAGCTTTCTCTTCTGCGTGTAGAATATATGTGCATAATTAACTTCCTTGAATCCTAAATAGTTGGGGAGATGTTAGTACCTACGAAACCATTTTTACTAGCTTTTTTATGTGGCCTTAGATGATGAAAGTCATCTGCATTCAATTTTAAGAAAAAGGAAAACGGTGAGCTGTGAGGAAGAGCTGAAGGAGTATTTGGAGAACACCCTTTCTTCTTGAGATCAAATTAGAACAAGGTATGAATTTTGTATCGTCAACTTAAAAGGTAGAGCATCTTTGAACATTGGTTGTACTACTTAGGTCTTGTTTTAATGCTGTTGTGTGAAGGTATGGAAAAAGAATGCTTTTCACTTCATGTTAGAATACAGAATATTGTCCCTACTGAACAAGGTTAAGGCAAATAATGCCCACGGTTTAGGAATGGGACAAAGGAAGACTGCTATCATTCAAAAACCATAGCACATCAGTATTCCTGTGCATACCATCACATCCATGCCTTATTCAGAAGGTTAAAGGAGTAGCGCAGATTCTAGGATCACCGGAATCAGAAGTTGGTCTGCACCATCATCTCTTCACTCATAGGTTTGATCGCATTCAAAGTTCTAGGAACTCAGACGTTTAAGATAGCCAAGCACTTGCAACTTTAAAAACCATCTAAAATCAGCACTGTTCACACACCCAGGAGGTCTTTCATACCTGCTCGATCAGAGGCACATTAGAAGAGCAGTATGGACCTGAGGGGCAGATGCACATACCTTCACACACCTCGCAGTGGGACTGTGGTTAGAGCTGGAGATTTGATACTCTTCCTAATAATTTGAGCCATTAAAACAAAGCCAGAGGTAACAGACCAAGTGAAAATGCAATGCCAGGTTGCAGAAAGAGAATGTTACCTATCTGAACACCTACATAAATTCCCCATCATTCTCTTTGTTTAGGAAACCAAATGAATGTCCATGCAAATGAAAACAAGTGTGAATATTGATTTTTCTTGAATCAAGACTCAGCTTTATGTCCAAGTCAAAGGCCAATAAAACAGAAAGGCTCCGCTGAGCACAGTGCAGAACTAACATGGAAGACAGTAATTTGACCTCTTATGTAAGCAGTGTTGGAATGGTTCCGCATCCAAAAGGAAAGATGTCAAATGCTTCTTTGAAAATATTTAAACTTCTGTGCATTTCTTTCTTTGTAATGAACTAATCTCTAACAAGCCAGGACGTGATTGTGTTCAGTAGAAACAGATCAACGGCAACATTTAGCCTAAAGGTTTTATGAGATTGATCAGGTAGTTCGATTTAGATTTAAAGGCACTGTAGTCATATTTAATTTTAGTTCCCTCCGTACTTGAGTCTCTTAAACAGGGACCTTCAATTGGACAGGAACGGGACACTGAAGCAAATTGTAATGGATGACGTAATGGCTTACCCGGAAGCATTTTGTGGGAATTGATTTCTTCTAGGTGTGCATCAGCCAGCATTTTAGTGTGAAGGAAATCTTCAAACAAGTAAAACAAAAAACCCGTTGGTTTAAAACCTGACTGCTATATTAATTTTTCACTTTTGAGAAAATTTTCATGACCTTTAAAATTCAGAATATATCAAGTATTGTTTCAGCCATTGAAGGAAATGCTTTTGATACAGATAGGAGAGGGAAACCAAAACATTTCTCAGAGCCACACTTTGAACTCTGTCCTTGTTACAAACAGCACTTGAGCAAATTCATTTGCCTTTGGAACAGAAAACGACAAGGCAACAGGCTTATCATTACGGATTTGAGTGTTCCAGGTTTTTTAGATAGTAAGTGATCTATTCAAAATGATCTCTTACTGAAATAGATCCATTTTGACAAGGGATATGGATTTCTTAGAAGAAAGCAAATCCCTATGTTAAAACGGTGTGGTGGGTGTTTTTTGTTGTTGTTTTGCTTTTAGATCTTGCAAGGCACAATCGACTTCATAGTTCGAGATCCAAATACGACCACGACATTCCAAACAGGTGTTTCTTTTTGGTTGTTTTTCAATCTGTATATCTTTGGATTGTAACCAGTAGAACTGTGCTTGAGCTGGAAAGAAGATGTCAGGAAGGCGTGCTTGTTCTGCTGGGGTTGCTTGTTCTGCTGGGGTTGCAAGGGAGTCTGCCTGACAGTTCCCTTCTGCAATTTCGCCTGGCAAATCTGTGTGTGATCTCACATGCATCACATAGAACGGGTGTTCTCTATGAGAAATCAAATAAATTAGTTTGGAAAGCAACCTGAAAAGCTGCTCATTTTCGATGTTTCTGAGCACTGCCTGCTCTGCCCTGGACACTATCCCCGCTACATAGGCTGAGTCTGTCACCAAGTTTATTGGCTCTGAGAACTTTTCAAAGGCTCTCACGACTGCTGCCAGTTCAGCTACCTGGGGTGACCCTTCCACAAACTCAACATCAGCTTCCCAATGCTGAGTCTGAGGATCTCTCCAAGTCATCACCGACTTGTGGGACGCCCCAGATGCATCCGTGAACACTGTGAGAGCTTTGAGTGGTCTCCGACTCCTCTTCTCACGAGGAATGAGGTGGAATTCCTCATTAAACAGCTTGTGAGACGGGGCATGGACTGATATTTGTCCTCTCTAGCTGTCCAGGGCTAATTGGAGACTGGCATTGCTCTGGAGCAAATGCTCAAACATCTCTTTAGTCAATTTTTCAGGAGAGTTCTTTCCCTCTTCAGACAATTTAACAGGGAGGTGAATACATGTGAAGTCACAGCCAGCTAATTCATGCAGTCTGATCCTTGCTTTCTGAATCAGCTGAGCTATCATTTCTTGTGGCTTAGTGATAGTTTTGGATCTCTGGTGGGAGAGGAAGACCCACTCTATGATTAAGAGTGACTCTCTCTGCTCCTTGATCCATTGGAATATTAACCCGTGTAAGTGTGGCAGTTTTCCTAGGACAATGAATTTGAAGGGCAGATCGGGCTGGTAACGGTGAGCTTGCCTCTCTCCTAAGGTCTTTTGTACCTTTTCAATTGCAGTCTTTGCCTCTGGGGTCAGTTCCCTGGGAGAAAGCAGCTCTCTGTCCCCTTTCAATAAATTGAAAAGAGGTTCTAGGTCCTCATTAGTGAGGCCTAGCCAGGGCCTAACCCAATTCAATGACCCACACAGGGAATGGAGATCTGTTAAGGTTTTTGGATTACAATTAATTTCCAATTTCTGCGGAACAATGGTCCGTGCAATGATTTCCAGGCCCAGGTACTTCCAAGGTGGCATCCTTTGGACTTTGTCCTCCTGCAATTCAAATCCAGCAGAGGTTAAAACTTTAACCACTAGGTCAAGTGTGTCCTGGAGTAGAGAGTTATCGGGTGCACACACTAGCACATCATCCATGTAATGCAGGATGATGGCCTCCCCTCTCTGGGCACGCACCTGGGACAGCAATGAAGCCACATACCACTGGCAGATGGAGGGACTACATTTCATTCCCTGGGGCAGAACTCTCCAGTGGTAGCGCTTCATTGGAGCCTCTCGATTGATGGTAGGAACCGAGAAGGCAAACCTTGGGGCATCCTCTGGGTGTAAGGGAATATGAAAGAAACAATCCTTGATGTCTAGAACAGCCAATTGCCAATCTCTGGGAAGCATTGTTGGAGAAGGCATTCCAGGTTGGAGAGAACCCATGTCTTCAATTACTTTGTTTATTTCCCGGAGGTCGTGGAGCAGCCTCCACTTGTCTTTCCCTGGTTTCTTTACTACAAAAATTGGGAAATTCCACGCACTTGTGGTCTCTTCTATGTGGCCTTTAGCCAATTGTTCCTCCACAAGCTCCTCAAGCGCCCTGAGCTTTTCCTTACTCATGGGCCACTGTGCTACCCACTTTGGGGTATCATCTAGCCATTTCAACTTTTGGGTAGGGCGCCCCACAGTGGCTGCTTCTAAAAATCCCGAGGAGTTTTAGGGATAATTAATTTTACCCCCCACTGTGACATGGTGTCTCTCCCCCATAGAGGGCATTTATAATCTGTAACAAATGGACGGATGCTAGCCAATTTTCCATCCGGCCCCTCAATTTGTACGATGCTTTTTGATATTTTTGCCAATTTGACTCCTCCTACACCCTGGATTCTGCCTGCCACAGGCTGAAGTTCCCAATGTGACGGCCACATCCTCTCGGGTATGATAGTCACATCAGCACCCGTGTCCAGTACCCCCTCCACATGGAGGTGATCTGATCCACGGGTTAGGTTGCATGCCGGAGAGGGCTTGTCCTCACCCACCACTTCTGCCCAGTAGACTTCAGGTGATTTTCCATCTACTGGGACCTCCTGTGGAACAGGAATGGCCTGGGCAAGGATTTGTCCCTCAGCCAGGTAATATGGTGGTAGAGGACATCGTGCCAGGAGAATGAGGCTAGTTATGCTTCCCTTGATGGTCATGGGAACCACCTCAATCTCTAGGGGTGTGTGTGCTGTGTCACCGACAACAAAGTACTCACTGTCCAGTTTCATGTGGTTTAACGTCACATCCTGTGTACTGTTAGGTAAGTCCACTGTTATGACTGTCCAATCAGGTGACCTGAAATGAAAACCTCTGGTAGTCACAAGCCTAAAACGGCCTAGTGGCTTCCAAACCTTGTTAATTGAACATTTGATATTTTCATTGCCATACATCCCCACACCCTCTATCCCATCCTCCCCCTTTTTGTTTGTGAAGAGAGAGTCCTTTGCGAGTGTGGAGCCCGCAGTATTTATAGCCGAGCGCGCTATGGTGTTAATGGCGGGTACGCGCTGTACAGTTAGTTTTTTTGTTTGTTGGTTTTCTTCTGTTTCTGGTTGTGTGGACAGTCCCTGGCGAAGTGTCCTGGCTGCTTGCACTGGAAGCAGATGATGTGCTGCAGTTGCTCTGGTGTCACTGGTTGCTTCTTGGCTTCTGGTGTTACAGCTGCCATGGTCCTTGGGTGTGCCAGTCATGGATTTCTTTCGTGTCCACTGAACAGTTCTGCTTTTCTGGCGCAAGCTTCAATCATCTGTGCTAAGCTAGGTGCTGGCTCCAGGGGAAGGCCAAGGATAACCCTACGGCAGGTTTCATTAGCATTCCTCTGAGCCATTTCTTTAATTAATTCAGCCTCTAATACTGGATCAGACACTTGTCTTTCTACTTGCATACGAAGGCGGTCCACAAACTGTAAGAAACTCTCAGAAGTAAACTGTTTAATGTTAATATAACTGCCTTTAGTATCTACTGTTGGTAATTGGTTAAAGGCTTTTTCTGCAGCATTGCATATCTTATCCAAGACAGACTTAGATAGTACTCTAGTTTGGTTTTCAGGGCAATGCCAATCTTTCTCCCCACATAGGTGTTCATATGTGATATCATTATTATCAGCATCTTTTGCATTATCTGAGCTTTTTAAAAGCTCTTGTAAAAGCACTTTTAAAGATCTTTTCCATAGGCTTTCCCATAGATCATATTCGGAAGGAGTTAACAGACACCGGAAAAGCTCTTTGATATCATATGGAACCATTTCGTTTGAATTAAAGGTGGCTCTCATTATGCCTTTAAAGATTTCACAATTCCTACCAAATTCTCTTTGTACTTTACAGATTTCTTTTTTATCTTGGTAGGACAAAGGTTGATAACTTCTTTTTCCGTTTCTCTTACCAAGATAAACTACAGGAGCAACTGATGGTACATACTCTTTCTCCTGGTGCTGACTTTCAGGTTTGGGCATCCCCCCCCCACCGGGCCCAGGAGCCTGCCCACCCCCGCCCACTACGGGGGCACCATCCATCCCCCAGGGGCTGTGGGCCGATCCCTCCCCACCCCCACCCCCTCCGGCACGGAACCTAGCAGGCCTACATTGCCCTCCCCCACCCCGCAGCAGCTTGGAGGGAAGGAATGTGAAACCGGAGAGGGGGAGGGATGGTGGAATTCAGGATTGCAACACCTGTGGGCGGGGTCGACAGGTACCAGGCAGGACAGGGTCTTGGAGGGGGGAGGGGGCGGTGGAGCCGAGGGCAGGGAGGAGTTATGGGAGGGGACAGGCTTAGGGGCTGGGACCAGAGGGTAAAGGGGGTTGTGGGATGAAGGAGGAGACACGTGGCTGTCACCATATCGGCCCTCCCCCACTCCCTGAACCGCACGTCCAGTGCTATCTGGGACCCCAATCCTGACCTGTCCAGATACAGCCACGTGTTCGTGGCCCGGGGGGGAAGGCAACAAGGAAGGAGAACTGATAATTTTAGAAAAATCGTCAGAACCGGGATACTGGGGAGGATTTGGGGTTTCAGCACAGTTACAGCCGTGCTGAGTATGCTGCATTTTCAAGGGAGACCCTGGGGTGCTTTCCAGGTTATGGTTATAGGGATTTTTGGAAAGGGAAGGTGAGCTTGAATCATTTTGCTGCTGCTGTCTGTTGTTTTCTGTCTGAATTAAAACTTTCCGAATTTGTAAGAATATCGGAAGGAATACAGAGGCAGTTTTATCTCCATTTTCTACTTTTAAAGTTAATAAATTCCCTATTTCATCCCAAAATGAAATCGAATTTACATTTTGCAATTCAAGGTCCGATATTTCAACAGACAGCCAGCTGGCAAAACGGGCTAGTTTTTTATTAGATATTAAAACATTTCCTGAACTTAGTATTTCTTTGAGTTGTTTTGTTATACTCTTTTGTAAAGCAGATTGCTGTATCCCCATAGTGTTAGCAATTTGCACTATATCTACCCTACTACCGTTAAAACACAGGAAAGGAGTTAGTTGTTAAGACGTACACCATGGTTTTCAGGCTTTACTAGATGCGGAACCGATGTTAATTTCGCCGTTTTTTGTCAGCAAAACCTACGTGTGGCGCCCGCGCCGCTGTAGGGACCGCCCACGCGCCGCAAACACCCGTAAAAACCGCAAAAACGAAAAAAAAAAACTCCCCTGTGCCGCTGCTTTGAAACCGATCAAAGCTGCCTGCCTGCCGCGCCGCGCCTGGGGTGGCCGCGTCCAGCCCCCCCCAGCCCCCGCGCCGCACCACGTGGCCGAGGGCTTCCAAGCCCCGCGCACGCTGCAAACACACCCGTGCCGCCTGTCCTTCCGAGGACGGCTCCGGGCCGGCAAAATGCCACCGGTGAGACCCCCCCGCGGAGCTCCGGGAACCACCCGCCGGAAAGGGACGCTTAACTCACCTTTTCTCTTGCAGGCAGACACGTCTGTGTACACGGTAGTGGATCCACGTTTTGAACCGACCTGTCTGGGATTGACAGGCTGCCGGTTCGTGCTGAAAAGTCTTCGAACTGCACAAAATGCAGCTTAAAGAAATTTTAGCTAGTTGATCAGCTCCTATGCTGGTCGAATCCCGAAATTAGGGATCACAGCGAAACGTGGGTGCTTTAAAGAAACACGCACGTGGGGCGCCAACTGTTACGGCTTTTTCTCGGCCTATACAGAGTCTTTCACCTTCCACCGGTCTAGCTCAGGTGTTGGGGTGATATTCCTCTGGGCCTTAGCCACAGAGACGTAGATAAGATATCAAAAGAGGCTCTTTCCCCTCATAAAGTTACAGGTTTATTTCTCGTGGGTAGTGAGTGAAAAGGGAAGGGAAAAGAGAACGGGGGAAGAGAAAAAGGGGGAAAAAGGGAGAGCGGGATAAGAGATCTGGGGGGAAAAGAGATGCGGGAAAAGAGAGGGGGGAAAAAAGAAAGAACGGGATAAGAGAGAGTGGGGGAAAAAGTGCGGGAAAGAGAGCGAGGTCAGCGGGTCCTGACCTTTTCTAGGGTCTGGAAAGGGGGGGCGGGGAGAAATTGGATCCCAGCCAGCTCTGTGTGGCCAGGAGGGGAGACGGACCAAGATACAGGGTACAGCAGGGGTCACGGGATGTACCATTTACAATGTATCTAGGGAACGCAACAGAAGATGAGGAGATGATTCCTTGTAAAAGTGAAGAAAATGAGCATGCAGAATAGGGACTAAGCATTATGCAGGTAAGTGAGCAAGAGAATAAGTTTGAAAGTGAAGGCAGTTTTGTCCAAAAGAAGGAGGAATAGGAAGTCTTTTTGCTGAGAATGAATAGAAAGGTATTTTCCGTTTAGTCTGTATATGAAGCGCAGAGGGCTCTAGATCCTTTTGTGGGAAAATGGAGTGTGTAAAGTTGCCAATCATTTTGGAGCGAATTTGAAGGTTTTTGGGGTCCCAGGTGAATTTTGGGTTGAATTCTGGGGATTTGAGGGTTCCCAGTTGAATGGGGGGGGGGGGATTTGGGGAGACCCAGGTGAGTTTTGAGGGGTCCCAGGTTGATTTTGGGGGAGAATTTGTTGAATTTTGGGGGATCCCGGGTAGGGATGTTTGGGGTGAATTTGTGGAATGTGGGGAGTCCCAGATAAATTTTAGGGGGAATTTGTGGAATTCTAGGGATCTCAGGGGAATTTTGGGGGGAATTTGGTGAATTTTAGGGTATACATGTGAATTTTAGGGTTCTCAGGTGAGTTTTGGGGATGCCAGGCGGATTTTGGGGTGAATTCTGACGATTTTGGTGTATCCAGGTGAGCATTAGGGAGTCATGGGCGAATTTTGAGATGAATTTGGAGGGATGCAGGTGGATTTTCCAGGGAATTTTGGTGATTTTTGGCAGTCCCAGCTGGGTCTTGGAGTGAATTCGGTGGATATGATGGTATCTGGGTCGGTGTTGAGGGGGATTGGAGACATTTTTGGGTGAATTTGGGAGGTGTTGGGGGGACTGGGTCTTGGGGGTGATTTGCGGTATTTTGGGGGTTGCAGGTTGGATTTGGGGGTGAAGTCCGGGGATTTGAAGGTCCCCCGTGAATTTTGGGGTGAATTTGTGGAATTCTGGGAGTTGCCAGGTGAGTGCTGGGCATCCCAGGGGGAATTTCGGAGTGAATTTTGGGGATTTTGGGTTTCCCAGGTGAATTTCTGAGATGACAAGGTTCAAAAAGGTTTTTTTTGACAACAAGTTAAAGCCAGAAGGTTGTTGAAAATTAATATATGTGATGCAAGTAGGTAATATGCAGATAATACACAGCGAGACAAATCATGGGAAAAATACAGTGTGAGGACGGGATCAGTATAGCTAAGTCTCAGTTGAAGCTGAATTTGGAAAAGCATGCCAAAAATAAGAATAATAAAGGCACCTATGGGTATTTCAGTGGGAAAGGGAAGATGAAAAGAAACCTATCACACCTCCCCTATTCCCCCCCCCCACCCCCATAAGCCAGATAGGACTGGTGACCACAGACAAGGAGAAGGCTGAAGTACTCATCAAGTGTTGGTCTCAATTTTTACTGCCAGTCACTATTTCCACATCTCTCAGGTTATTGGACTGGTGGACTTGATTCTAAGCCATAGTAGCAGGTCAGCTTTCAGACCACATGAGGAACCTGAACATGCAAGACCCTGGGACCCACCCAGAGGCATGTCAGGGCCCTGAGAGAACTGTCAGCTGTAGTTGCTAAGGTGCTTCCTCCATCATATTTGAGAAATCAAGGCAACCAGCTGAAGTCTCCAGACACTGTGTTGTATTGACTCCAATATTCTTGGTCTTTTTTGTAAATCTTAGAGCTCTGAGTCAATTTCTGCAGAGGATTCCCAATGCAGTTTCAAAAATGGAATCTTTGTTATTGGTCCTCATGTTGATCTTGGATATTTCCATTTTCTGCACTCCTATATTTTCAAAACAGTTGTAATGACTGAAAAGAAAGCTGAGACGAAGCATTATGCTCTTTCCAGTGAAGTAAATGGACCAGTATTCTTTTCAGACAAATATATTTTTGCTGTGTCTAAGCACATGTGCATACCTGTGTTTGATTTATGTGTCCAGGTTTTGGCAATGGGGCAGCCACAGGGCTGTCCTGTGACAATGGCCAAGGTGCTGCCCTGACCTGCATTCTTCCAACTGGCTCCACTTCAGGATGTCCTCCCTGCCGAGAGAAGAGGCTGGGACTTCACCTTTAGAAATGGGACTTTCTGGGTTTTTTTTGTTTTGTTTTGTTTTCTTATTTTTAATGTTACTAAAAACCTTCACCTTGATTTTTTTGATGTGTTGGGTTTGGGGTTTTTTTTCCAGTTTTGTGTGAGTTTTTTGTGGGCTTTTTTGGGGGCTTTTTTGTCTCTTTGTGGATTATTGGTTGGGGTTTTTTCTGTGTTTGTTTGGTCTGCTTTTTTTGTTCGTTTGTTTGTTTTTTTGTTACGGTTTTGTAGAGTTCTTTAAGCAAATTGTTTGGAAAACTGAATAGTCCTCCACTATAGTCTCCTGGATTCACCAGAGACTCTTCCTAGGCATCTCCCTGATCCTTTTTGCCATGAGTCTCACATCATTCTCCTGAGGAAACTGTCTGCTTATGGTTTGGATGGGTGGGCTGTTTGCTGGGTGACAAACTGTGTGATGGCCAGGCCCACAGAGTGGTGGGAAATAGAGTTCATCCAGCTGGTCCCCAAGGCTCAGTCTTGGGCCCAGTCCTGTTTAATATCTTTATCAGTGATCTGGACAAGGGGATAGAGTACAAGCCCAGGAAGTTCACAAATGATGCAAAGTTGGCTGGTAGTGTTTTTTTCTTCTGGAGGACAGCAGGCTCTGCTTCGTCTTCCTCCTGTTCTGAGGTCGCTGCTCCCTCTTCATCCCTCATTAAGTGTGCTGATTTTGTCACTTGGATGAGAAAACAAACAATTTTAGCAACATTACTAGTGGCAGGGTACAAGAAAGGAAGAGTTCACATGAATACTCCCCCCCCCCAAAAAATAGACAATACCTGATGGCTCCTCTGAGCCCACTTACTGACTACACCGGAACCCATTGTCCCCCAAAGATACTCCCTTCTCCCTGCCCCCAGCCATGATGTGAGATGGAATAGAATAACTAAGATTAAGATTCTCCCTATGTAACTCCATCATACTTCGATTCTGGGAAAAAAATTTCTTGAAGTTCTATCATTTCAGATCATTTGAATTTGAATTTGCATACTAAAAAGTCTAGCCAGAAACACATGACAATATTAATAGCCCATTCTAGAATGTCCAAGATGATATACACTTCTTTCAAGAGAATGTGATACCTCACGTGACTTCTCCAGAATTTCAATGAACAGCTTGAGTAGTCTACAAGATTCTTGCTGCCATCTGGATTTCCTGGTATTTGGCTGGTCTATGTAAGCCAACCAGCTATTCAGCAGAGGGAATATTAGTGTGATACTTGATGCTATGTGAGATGGAACACAGTAATTTATGGCTTTTTGCATAGTGATGAAGCTGTAAAGAAAGCTCCATAATGCTCAGACAAGGAGGCTGCTGGACTTCAAGCAGCAAAGGCCCAAAACGAACCAGTGAAAAGGTGTCATTGAAAAAAAAAAAGCCAGGTGGGGAGCAAAGTGATGCTATAGGGCAGTTTACTAAAAGAGGAAATCTAGTGAAAAAAAAAGTTCAAGAGTAAAGGAATAACAGGGAAAATGAAACTAAGGAAGGAAATCAATCTCAGCTCATCATTTCAGAAGCTAACAAGTTGTCCTTGCAATGATGCATAAAGTGAGAAATAATAAATATGTCTGCACCAAAATCTGAAATATGAACTTTATTGCATTCTGTCTTTCATGGAATCATAAACAGTCTGTGATTAAACAACATCTAGTCCAACTTCCTTGCCAGGCAGATCTTACAGTCGATCAAATTGCTCAAGACTAGCCAAACTAAGGAGCACTCTCAATGATGGGGCATCCACAACTTCTCTGGAACACCCGTTTGAGTGTCTCACCAGCTTCATTGTAGAAAAGTTTTCCCTTTTAGCCAATATAAACCTAGTCTCAGTTTGAAAGCATGGCCCCTTGTACTGCCTCTGCAAACCTTCCTAAAAAGTCTTTCTCCATTTGTCATATACCCTCTTTACATATTCAAAGGCCACCATACTGTCTCTCCAGAAACCTCTCTTCTCCAGGATAAAAGATCCTACTTTTCACAAGAACGAGGTCATAAACTGAGATGGAAGACATCTCAGGAGATCAGATCATCCAACAGCTCAGCGTAATAATAGCTCTCACGTCAGATCAACTAGCTTAGGGCTGTGTCTGTTTGAATTTTGAAAATTACCAGGAATTGAAATGCTTCAAGGAAGACAACTCTGGGTGGCTCCAGAAACAGCCTGAGAAACTCGAGCAAACTCGAAACCTCAGAAACTACCACTGCTTTCTCTCCCTCAGCCCAAGCAGTCACAAAGAAGAAGTGTTCCCAGCAGGCTGGGATAGCACACGTGTACACTACATATACATGACAGGCATCCCCAGCAGCCACATCCTGCTCCTTTCTGTGGCTGGCAGGAGTGAGACTGGATGTTTACATGTGGGCAAACTGGGTGCCTCCAGCAGCTCAGACACTCAGCCTGCCCAGTGACCCCACTGAATTCCAGTATTGGCAGTGCCCCAAGGCCACAGCACTACTCCGCTTGCTGGTACATACCATCACACACCTCTTAAATCAGTCAGGACTCCCCTGGTCCCACAGCCAGCACCCCACTTGCTCTCCCCTAGGCCACTGCCATTGTTCACCAACTTCTCCACTTTGATCTTTGCTGGTGCTCTCAACACTGGCACACCCAGATGTTCTGCAGCTGTTGTCTCCTGGTGGAAAGGACTTGTAAAGCCATGTTTACTAAGAGGACCTCCACAACCTTTCAAAGCAACCTTTTCTGGGGTATGAACAATCTCATTCAAATGTCAACATTTCTTTTCTTATATGTGAAATCAAAATTTCCTTCTTCCGGGCATACCCAAAACAAGGTACAAACCAGATTGTGCCTTCTGTTTCGCATGTTGACTTGGTGGAAAAAAATGCTAGGAGAATAACTGTTTTGATCCAAGCTAATATCTGGCCTTTATAGTGCTTTCGGTAGTTAGTTTTACTTTGCTATTTACTTGATGTCGCATTGAATTGTTGAATCATAAACAGACTATTTGTCTGAATAGCAGCATAGCAGTGATAAATAAATGCAAGTACCATCTGCTCCTTTACCAACTTTTCCATTTCCATATTCACAGTTGGGGGATTCTGTATTTCTTCACTTGCCATAAATTCTCTGCAGGATGGAAAGTAGATATGCAGAATGGATTCACATGATATATGTGATATCAAACGAGATATCAAGTTTAAAGAAAAAATGATCAAGTATTACTTTGATAGAAGCCAAAAGTGAACACTAGCCACTTTGTGTTGCTCATTGTCCAAAAGAAGACTGCCACATTTCTGACCTGAAACTCTTAACTACACACTTCTTTTGCATGAGCTTCCAGTCCTTGACTCTCCCTTGCCATTTCAGTTGATGCCATTTTTCTTTCTCAAGCTCTGATTTCATTCGATTCAAGAGTAGCTTGGTAGTTGCCCTCTCATTATCCAGCAGTGCTCTCTTTACATTCTGTGTATTAAAAAATAAAACCAGAAGTAGAAGCAGCATACAACATGCAAAAACAAACAAAAAATTGTCTGTTCTACAGAAAATGAGGGGAGAAAAGAACACAAATGATAACCAATACCCTACCAAGTAGAAATTTCTTCTATATTTCAGTGATTGATAGGCAGAAAAAATGAATTTCATTTGGGGAAAGGAAGACATTCTAGGAATATTCAGACTGCTATCTTGCCCCAGGTAAAACATTTACCATGGCCTTAGCGTTACTGAGCTTGTGAACATCAGCTGCCAAGAGGAAGGACATTTCCTCCAGTTTCACAGAATATTTGGTCAGTACATCTGCTATCTGTGCAATCAAAGAATACAGAAAAGCAACAACAATGAAAAGTAGAACTCAAATATCAATTTCCCAAATTAAAATCTACATGAACAAGACAATTTTTCCATTCAAGTGAATTCGATTTAATTAATTCATTAACTACAGAAGTATCATTCTCACGTTCAGGAATAGAATTCAAAGAATCAACATTGCTTCTTCTGAGACATTGAAGCCTGAGTAGATCCCAACTTCAAATCTATTAGGACAGCATGAAAGCAATACCTGCTACATTTAGTACATGTAAACTACAAAGACATCTTGAACAGCTCTAAAAGATGAACAAACCCATGAACTTTGAAGTAGATGCTAGCAAGAAATGTGAAAATTAGCTTTATCTGTCCAAGTTCTTTTCCGAAAAGCTTGGGCACTCCTTGGCGTGAGTGAGAGTCTCTGTCTCATTATTCAGCAGCTGGCTTAGGGTAAAAAAGGATGCATGCAATCACTTCATTCCTGTTCATGACATAAACTTACTGCATCATCATGGAAACCATTTACTTGGAAATATAGCCTAAAAAATAGGTGTCAGACTGGGTACATATCTAGATTGCTATGAGCAAAACCAATTTCTTTTTAACAGGAAAGCCATACACTATGCCTGCCATGGCAAATATTAGTCTACTAGCCCTGCACTTCAACGGGCAGTGAGCAGTTCATTACACCAAATTTACGTTTGGCAAGGAGACAGTCTATTTATTACAGGCCCCTAATTCTAGAACCAAGAATACAGGAGTTGCTCATTCCCAATGAAAATCTGTCCATTTCATACCTTTGGGGTTTTATGCTTCTGTTCTTTACCTGCCTTGAGTGTGGCTTTCTTGTGAAGTCACTGACAGGTGTTTTTCCAACACATTTCTGCTGATTACATGGTAATTGCATGGCATCTGCAGACATCTCTGAATGTCTCTTTAAAGTATGCTTTTTACTCTTCTTAGAGGACCTTGTCTTCTTCTTTCCTTCACCCAAAAGGTGGGCTAAGTCAGCCTTCAAAGAACCATCATCTCAACAATTAGAATTCTTTCAAACCTACTGAATGGAGAACAGCGAAAAAAAAAATTAAAAAAACTAGTAGGCAAAAGACAGCAGAAGAGAAAGGTAAAATAATGAATCCTACATGCCACATGCATAACTCTCTTCATTCTAGGCTATTTTCAAAATGAGGAAAAAAAAAAATCATCTTTTCCTCAGAGAGGAAAAGTGGAGTAACTGGATTGTGTTGCCTTGCTTACAGTTACCAGAAAAGTCAACAGCAGCGTTGAAAACTCCTGAAGCTGGCTAACTACACCTCTAAATGTTTTACTACTCTGTTATGATTCTGTCTTCAGTTAATAGAACCTGATATACAACAAGGAGATGGGAGCACATGGAGATGCAATGGAGAGCCTACGCTGGAGGTAACACATTCATTATTTACTCAAACAAATCCAAAATAGCCAGCAAACTGACTAACATAACCAAACTTTGGCTTTTATTCCATCCTTTGCTTGTTTTACCTGGGCCTTGAAGATCGGTCTGCAGCCTTCCTCTCTGCAAATATATCACAGTCATCCTATTGAGAACCCATGGCTCATCACAGCTGCTTGGCCAGGCCTGCTTCCAGAAGAACTGGCAACTACAAGCTGGGAGCCAAGAGATACAACACTTCACTTGGAAAAGGGCCTTCCATGAATCCTAGAATCCCAGAATGGTTTGGACTGGAAACGACCTTAGAGATGATAGATTATCTTCTTCCCACATCCTGACATGAGCAGGGACACTTTTCCACTAGTCCAGGTTGCTCCATGTCCGCTCCAGCCTGGCCCTGGACACTTCCAGCCATGGGGCTCCCACACAGCCTCTTTGAGCAACATGTGCCAGGCCTCAGCACCCACACGAGGAAGAATTCCTTTCCAATATCCCATCTACCCCCGCCCTCTGGCATTTAAAGCTATACCCCCTTGTCCTTTGAGTCCAGACCCATTTCCAAAGTCGCTCCACAGCTATCTTGGAGCCCCAGCCGGCACTGCAAGGGGCTTGAAGGCCGCCCTGGAGCCTTCTGTTAGCCAGATTGAGCACACACAGCTCTCCCAGTTTGTCCTAGAACAGAGGAGCTCCAGCTTTCCAAGCAGCTTAGCAGCCTCCTCCCCGTGAAACTCGACGCCACCGATCGCCTTCGGGGCCCTACGGATATCGCTTCCGGTGTCGCTCAGGGTCACTCCCTGCTCTCTTCCCGCCCCCCATGGGGCCCTCACACAATGCCGCTCGGATGCCATTCATGCCGCTGTCAGACCAACGGGGACGGGGGGCCAGCCCAGCCTCATCCACAATCCACAGTGTCCTTGGCGGCTGCTGCGGGCTCATGGCGGCCCACACACCCAGAACCAGAGGACCGGAACAGAGGATCATAGCCCCACATTTGTGTTTGTCTCTGCACAAGGCAGGCCACACTTGCCATGCCCGGACATTTCAGTTCAGCCTGAGAATGAGAATAAACCTATGCCATGGGGGAGGAAACCGCAAAAGACTCCCTCATACGTGGTCTCTCCACTTAATGCCTAGGCACTTGCCAATACTGATGCTAAACTTGCACATTTTTTACCTTGCGGGTAAGAAATGCCATTGTTCTGGTGTGCAGCTAAAGGCCCAGCACAGGCAGGCCAGGGCAAGAGCTGGGTCAGTGCCCTTCCTCACACCTTAGCTGTGGTGTTCTCCATGCAGCTAGAGAGATGTGAGAAGAATGCGAGGAAGAATAAGGCGTTCTTAAAGTAGCCCTCTGTTGCTGCGTTCCCTAGATACATTGTAATGGTACATCCCGTGACCCCTGCTGTGCCCTGTATCTTGGTCCCTCTCCCCTCCTGGCCACACAGAGCTGGCTGGGATCCACTTTCTCCCCGCCCCCCCTTTCCAGACCCTAGAAAAGGTCAGGACCCGCTGACCTCGCTCTCTTATCCCGTTCTCTTTTTTCCCCCCACTCTTTTCCCGCATCTCTTTTTTCCCCCAGATCTCTTATCCCGCTCTTTCTTTTTTCCCCCCCTTTTTCTCTTCCCCCGTTTACTTTTCCCCCCCCATGCTTTTACCCTGTTCTTCCCCCTCTTTTCTCTCTCTTCCCCCGCTCTTTTCCCTTCCCTTTTCACTCACTACCCACGAGAAATAAACCTGTAACTTTATGAGGGGAAAGAGCCTCTTTTGATATCTTATCTACGTCTCTGTGGCTAAGGCCCAGAGGAATATCACCCTAACACCTGAGCTAGACCGGAGGAGGGTGAAAGACTCTGTATTTGGCCGAGAAAAAGCCGTTACAGTTGGCGCCCCACGTGCGTGATTTCTATAAAGCACCCACGTTTCGCTGTGATTCCTATTTTTGGGATTCGACCAGCATAGGAGCTGATCAACTAGCTAAAATTTCTTTAAGCTGCATTTTGTGCAGTTCGAAGACTTTTCAGCACGAACCGGCAGCCTGTCAGTCCCAGACAGGTCGGTTCACGACGTGGATCCACTACCATGTACACAGACGTGTCTGCCTGCAAGAGAAAAGGTGAGTTTTTGCCGGCCCGGAGCCGTTCTCGGGAGCAGAGGTGGCACGGGCGTTTGCAGCGTGCGCGCAGCTTGGAAGCCCTCGGCCACGTGGTGCGGAGCGGGGGCTGGGGGGGGGGCTGGACGCGGCCACCCCAGGCGCGGCACGGCAGGCAGGCAGCTTTGATCGGTTTCAAAGCAGCGGCACAGGGGAGTTTTTTTTCCGTTTTTCGCGGTTTTTACGGGTGTTTGCTGTAACTGTGCTGAAACCCCAAATCCTCCCCAGTGTCCTGGTTCTGACGATTTTTCTAAAATTATCAGCTCTCCTTCCTTGTTCCCTTCCCCTCCGGGCCACGAACACGTGGCCGTATCTGGACAAGTCAGGATTGGGGTCCCAGATAGCATTGGACATGCGGTCCAGGGAGAGGGGGGGGCCCGATATGGTGGCAGCCACGTGTCTCCTCCTTCATCCCGCAACCCCCTTTACCCTCTGGTCCCAGCCCCTAAGCCTGTCCCCTCCCATAACTCCTCCCTGCCCTCGGCTCCACCGCCCCCTCCCCCCTCCAAGACCCTGTCCTGCCTGGTACTTGGCGACCCCTCCCACAGGTGTTGCAACCGTGGATTCCACCACCCCTCCCCCTCTCCGGTTTCACATTCCTTCCCTCCAAGCTGCTGCAGGGTGGGGGAGGGCGACGTAGCCCCTGCTGGGTTCAGTAAGGTAGGGGGTGGGGGTGGGGAGGGATCAGCTCACAGCCCCTGGGGGATGGATGGTGCTCCCGTGGTGGGGGGGGGTGGGCAGGCTCCTGGGCCCGGTGGGGGGGGGGATGCCCAAACCTGAAAGTCAGCACCAGGAGAAAGAGTATGTACCATCAGTTGCTCCTGTAGTTTATCTTGGTAAGAGAAACGGAAAAAGAAGTTATCAGCCTTTGTCCTACGAAGATAAAAAAGAAATTTGTGAAGTGCAAAGAGAATTTGGTAGGAATAGTGAAATCTTTAAAAGCATAATGAGAGCCACTTTTAATTCAAACGAACTGGTTCCATATGATATCAAAGAGCTTTTCCGATGTCTGTTAACTCCTTCAGAATATGATCTATGGGAAAGCCTATGGAAAAGATCTTTAAAAGTGCTTTTACAAGAGCTTTTAAAAAGCTCAGATAATGCAAAAGATGCTGATAATAATGATATCACATATGAACACCTATGTGGGGAGAAAGACTGGCATTGCCCTGAAAACCAAACCAGAGTACTATCTAAGTCTGTCCTAGATAAGATATGCAATGTTGCAGAAAAAGCCTTTAATCAATTACCAACAGTAGACACTAAAGGCAGTTATATTAACATTAAACAGTTTACTTCTGAGAGTTTCTTACAGTTTGTGGACCGCCTTCGTATGCAAGTAGAAAGACAAGTGTCTGATCCAGTATTAGAGGCTGAATTAATTAAAGAAATGGCTCAGAGGAATGCTAATGAAACCTGCCGTAGGGTTATCCTTGGCCTTCCCCTGGAGCCAGCACCTAGCTTAGCACAGATGATTGAAGCTTGCGCCAGAAAAGCAGAACTGCTCAGTGGACACGAAAGAAATCCATGACTGGCACACCCAAGGACCGAGGCAGCTGTAACACCAGAAGCCAAGAAGCAACCAGTGTCACCAGAGCAACCGCAGCACATCATCTGCTTCCAGTGCAAGCAGCCAGGACACTTCGCCAGGGACTGTCCACACAACCAGAAACAGAAGAAAACCAACAAACAAAAAAACTAACTTTACAGCGCGTGCCCGCCATTAACACCATAGCGCGCTCGGCTATAAATACTGCGGGCTCCACACTCGCAAAAGACTCTCTCTTAATAAACAAAAAGGGGGAGGATGGGATAGAGGGTGTGGGGATGTCTGGCAATGAAAATATCAAATGTTCAATTAACAAGGTTTGGAAGCCACTAGGCCGTTTTAGGCTTGTGACTACCAGAGGTTTTCATTTCAGGTCACCTGATTGGACAGTCATAACAGTGGACTTACCTAACAGTACACAGGATGTGACGTTAAACCACATGAAACTGGACAGTGAGTTCTTTGTTGTCGGTGACACAGCACACACACCCCTAGAGATTGAGGTGGTTCCCACGACCATCAAGGGAAGCATAACTAGCCTCATTCTCCTGGCACGATGTCCTCTACCACCATATTACCTGGCTGAGGGACAAATCCTTGCCCAGGCCATTCCTGTTCCACAGGAGGTCCCAGTAGATGGAAAATCACCTGAAGTCTACTGGGCAGAAGTGGTGGGTGAGAACAAGCCCTCTCTGGCATGCAACCTAACCCGTGGATCAGATCACCTCCATGTGGAGGGGGTACTGGACATGGGTGCTGATGTGACTATCATACCTGAAAGGATGTGGCCGTCACATTGGGAACTTCAGCCTGTGGCAGGCAGAATCCAGGGTGTAGGAGGAGTCAAATTGGCAAAAATATCAAAGCATCATACAAATTGAGGAGCCGGATGGAAAATTGGCTAGCATCCCTCCATTTGTTACAGATTATAAATGCCCTCTATGGGGGAGAGACACCATGTCCCAGTGGGGGGTAAAATTAATTATCTCTAAAACTCCTCGGGATTTTTAGAAGCGGCCACTGTGGGGCGCCCTACCCAAAAGTTGAAATGGCTAGATGATACCCCAAAGTGGGTAGCACAGTGGCCGATGAGTAAGGAGAAGCTCAGGGCGCTTGAGGAGCTTGTGGAGGAACAATTGGCTAAAGGCCACATAGAAGAGACCACAAGTGCATGGAATTTCCCGATTTTTGTGGTAAAGAAACCAGGGAAAGACAAGTGGAGGCTGCTCCACGACCTCCGGGAAATAAAGAAAGTAATTGAAGACATGGGTTCTCTCCAACCTGGAATGCCTTCCCCAACAATGCTTCCCAGAGATTGGCAATTGGCTGTTCTAGACATCAAGGATTGTTTCTTCCATATCCCCCTACACCCAGAGGATGCCCCACGGTTTGCCTTCTCGGTTCCTACCATCAATCAAGAGGTCCCAATGAAGCGTTACCACTGGAGAGTTCTGCCCCAGGGAATGAAATGTAGTCCCTCCATCTGCCAGTGGTATGTGGCTTCATTGCTGTCCCAGGTGCGTGCCCAGAGAGGGGAGGCCATCATCCTGCATTACATGGATGATGTGCTAGTGTGTGCACCCGATAACTCTCTACTCCAGGACACACTTGACCTAGTGGTTAAAGTTTTAACCTCTGCTGGATTTGAATTGCAGGAGGACAAAGTCCAAAGGATGCCACCTTGGAAGTACCTGGGCCTGGAAATCACTGCACGGACCATTGTTCCGCAGAAATTGGAAATTAATTGTAATCCAAAAACCTTAGCAGATCTCCATTCCCTGTGTGGGTCATTGAATTGGGTTAGGCCCTGGCTAGGCCTCACTAATGAGGACCTAGAACCTCTCTTCAATTTATTGAAAGGGGAGAGAGAGCTGCTTTCTCCCAGGGAACTGACCCCAGAGGCAAAGACTGCAATCGAAAAGGTACAAAAGACCTTAGGAGAGAGGCAAGCTCACCGTTACCAGCCCGAGCTGCCCTTCAAATTCATTGTCCTAGGAAAACTGCCACACTTACACGGGTTAATATTCCAATGGATCAAGGAGCAGAGAGAGTCACTCTTAATCATAGAGTGGGTCTTCCTCTCCCACCAGAGATCCAAAACTATCACTAAGCCACAAGAAATGATAGCTCAGCTGATTCGGAAAGCAAGGATCAGACTGCATGAACTAGCTGGTTGTGACTTCACATGTATTCACCTCCCTGTTAAACTGTCTGAGAAGGGAAAGAACTCTCCTGAAAAATTGACTAAATAGATGTTTGAGCATTTGCTCCAGAGCAATGCCAGTCTCAAATTAGCCCCGGACAGCTACAGAGGACAAATATCAGCTTCGCAAGGACCGAGGACCTGGAGGGACATATGGCACACGAAAATGTGCCAGGACAGAGACGTGTTCTACATTGTCCCTTCTCGTCATCCAGTTTGTGCTTCTGCTGCTTCTGCTGTTAGGAATCCCTCCTTGAAAGACGAGCGAGAGCGTCTTTCTGGGTGCATTGCACTAAGTGAGAGCTCACTAGGGGCTTTGCACTCGGAGCCAAGGCAACAGGGCGTGCTTGCCCACTGAACTGAGAACAAGCTGTTGGGCAGAGCTGAAACTGACCGCTGGAGTTCAGCTCTGTTCGGACGGCAGAAGGCAAAGAACGAAGCTGCAGGGCGCCTGGCTTGCGAGCACAGTGCAGCGAAGAGCACACGAGCACCCAAAGAGCACCTTCACAATTGCTTTCTCTTCTCAGTGCTCTTGCTGATTGGAAAAGTAGCACACAGCCGTTTTACGCCAGGGCAAAAGCTGGGGCAGTGCACTTCCTCACACCTTCGCTGTGGTGTACTCCATTGTTGGGGGTTGAATTCTTCCTTTTTCTTTCTGTGGAATTTATCCCATTGTTATGCTAAGTGGCTACACCTTAAGGTAATGTTCTCTCGCAGGGAGGTGGGTGGAGGGAGGGGGGTTTGAAACCAGAAAAAGGAAAGGCGGGACGGGGGTCGGGAGCGGGCTGGAAAACTCTCTCTTGTTTGGCTCCTGGAGGGAGAGGACCCCCCGTGCTCCGATCTGGCATCTCCCCTGCCACCCCAGGGCTGAGATCCATGCTCCCTGCCTTTGGACATCGCTCTGCTGCTCTCCCACCTCACCCTACTACCTCCGGACAGTCTGCCGAGCACCACGACAGACACCGTGAGGGGGGAGTCACTTTCCCCATCCTTCTCACCCCTGGGCCGCTGCCGCCGTCATTCCAGCCCTCTTCAACTGTGCGGGACCTGCCCTGCCCCCACAGCATTGGTAACTGAGCACAGGGAGATGGCCTGAGGCCAAAAGAGACTGGAGCTGAGTTATATTGTTCTCTTCTGATCTGTTGTCGATTTTTATAGCTGTTGTTTTCTGCCTTGTTAGATATCAGTAGAGAACTGTTATTCTTATCCCCACATCTCCTGCCTGAAGGCCTCTGATTTGAACCTAAAATAATTAAAAAGGGAGGGGATTGCACTCTGCATCGCAGGAAAGGGGCTCTTGCCTTTCCTTAGACCATACCTGTCTTTCAAACCAAGACAGATTTTGGTGCCCGGAACTTGAGGCATTGCCTGAGGGCATTTGGAGAGGGGTAGAAAAGGGGATAACAGTTCTTGAATTACCCAAGCTTGTGATAGGTGACACAATGCTGTCCAGCTTACCCTCGATTGGTCTCCATGTGGTCACTGCTATATCTCTCCCATTTACAAGGCCTTTTTTAAACATGAGTCTCATAACCAAGGTTACTGTGGCTATTATCCGGTTCATTTTGTGGGTTGATCAGTTGAGGAATTCATGGATTTTTAATTTTCTATGGAAGATGGCCACATGGATTCAGAGCTATCGCACTCTAAGTGTGTGTTTCGGGGGCTACTTCAATAATGGTACTTACTGTGAGGAAGTGGAAGCAGGTGAAATCTTCTCCCAACCCATCACACAGTTTTTGAAGTTCACCCCACCAGTCTTCAAGTGGTTCAAATCCGCTTTAAATGCTAATGACATTATACTGTGGCTAGTGTTGCTTATATCCCTGTTAAACCTGTTCTATCTAACATTCAAATGTAAGGGGAGATTGACTTGGATAACAACCCTGATACCTACAGCAAGGGACTAGGGATGCTACCCCAGAGCCTGATCCTATCCCAGAGACTAGGGATATTAACCCAGAGTTTGACCCTGCCCCACAGCCCACCTCGGAAAGGAACCACCCAGAATGGGTGGGGGTGCTAGCGAAGGAAATACGTGAGATGGGCCAGATGCTGAAGGAGTACCTCTCCCCAGCTGGTGAGAAACCCTCCCCCTGCCTTAAAGAGGGAGACTCTGATGGTGCAGCAGTGGGACCCAAAGATGTTACATCTGTCCAGGTTCCAGCTGAACTGCAAGGGCACTCAGGAGCAGCAGTTGCCCCTGTGGAAACTAGGAAGTCTAAGATGAAAACAAGGCACCCAGATAATAAGGGTCAGGAAGGGGGCCCCTCACAACCAGCAGGGGACCCAGAAGTTGAGATCATCACCGAGTCCCTGTCATACGAGAGTCTCCGTAACCTGCGAAAAGACATTGTACGACGGGGTCGCGAGCCTTTTATAACCTGGTTACTGCGGGTCTGGGACCTTATGGGTACAGGTGTGCAACTGGATGGTACTGAGGCAAGGAATTTGGGAGCCTTGACCCAGGACTCAGGTGTGGACCAAGTATTTGTAAGGGAGACAGGGCTCCTTTCCCTCTGGGAGCGACTTTTAATGAGTGTGAGAGAGAGATTTGTCCACAGGGAAAGAATGCAGGAGCACCACCAGAGAACCCCTTGGAATACCCTTGAGGAAGGGATCCAACAGCTGAGAGAAGTGGCAGTACTGGAGGTGCTCTTTGGAAGGGATGGACAGCATGACAATGACCCTGACAAGGTCAGGTGCACAGGGCAGAGGTTGTGGAATCTGGCAAACCTGGGCCCATCTCAATATACCCCCTTTATTGCAATGATTAATGCTGATACCAACCAAGTGACAGTGGGTTCTGTTGCCAACAGGCTCAGGAATTTTCAGAGTATGATGGCTGGCCCAATGCAGGCTCATGTCTCTGCTGTGGTTAAGGACCTCAGAGAGGAGTTTAAGGAGGAGATGAAGGAGATAAGGGAAGAGGTGACAAAGATCAGTGCAGCGCCAGTGCGAGTCATGGACCCCAAAAGTAGAGCCCAATGCCCCCCAGCTAGGGATAGAGGGTACACCCACGTGCTGACCTGTTTTTTTTTCTACGTGACCACGGGGAAGACATGAGAAGGTGGGATGGGAAACCCACTTCTGTCCTGGCAGCACGGGTGCGCCAACTCAGGGAGGGGAACACTAACAGAGGGAACTCCACTAAAGTGAAGGTAGCCTCAGCCTCCCATGACCAAGGGGCAGGGTATTACAGAAGGGAAGATGATCTGTCAGATCCCCCTGAAGGAACCTCCACTATGTATGTCCAGGAGAGAAATAATAACAAGGGCTAGGGGGGCCATTCCTCTAGCCAGGGAGAGGAACGGGAAAACCGGATCTTTTGGATGGTGTGGATCCGATGGCCTGGCACATCAGAGCCACAGGAACTCAGTGAATTGGTTGACAATGGTTCACAGTGTACATTAATACCATCGGGACATGTCGGGGAGGAACCTGTTTCAATTGCCGGGGTTACGGGGGGATCTCAGGAATTGACTTTGCTGGAGGCTGAGGTGAGCCTGACTGGGAAAGAGTGGCAGGAACATCCAATTGTGACTGGCCCAGAGGCACCATGTATCCTAGGCATAGACTTCCTCAGGAACGGCTATTACAAAGACCCAAAGGGACTCAGGTGGGCTTTTGGAATAGCTGCTGTGGCGGCAGAGGGCATTAAGCAGTTGAACACCCTGCCTGGGCTATCAGAAAACCCATCTGCAGTGGGTCTCCTCAGGGTGAAAGAGCAACAGGTGCCAATTGCTACCTCAACAGTGCACCGCCGGCAGTACCGGACGAATCGAGATGCCGTGATCCCCATCCACAAGATGATCCGTGAGCTGGAGAGCCAAGGGGTGGTCAGTAAAACCCACTCACCCTTCAACAGCCCCATCTGGCCTGTGCGTAAATCTGAAGGAGAATGGAGATTAATCGTGGACTATCGTGCATTGAATGAAATGACTCCACCACTGAGAGCTGCTGTGCCTGACATGCTGGAACTCCAGTACGAGCTGGAGTCCAAGGCAGCAAAGTGGTACGCCACCATTGACATTGCCAATGCATTTTTCTCCATTCCTCTGGCAGTAGAGTGCAGGCCTCAGTTTGCTTTCACCTGGAGGGGTGTGCAATACACGTGGAACCGACTGCCCCAGGGGTGGAAACACAGCCCCACCATCTGTCATAGATTGATCCAGGCTACACTGGAGAGGGGTGGATCTCCAGAACATCTGCAGTACATTGATGACATCATTGTGTGGGGGGACACGGCAATGGAGGTATTTCAGAAAGGAGAAAAGATCACTGAGATTCTGCTGGGAGCCGGCTTCACCATTCAAAAGAGCAAAGTCAAAGGGCATGCCCAAGAGATCCAGTTCCTGGGAGTAAAGTGGCAAGATGGACGGCGCCAGATTACCAGTGAGGTCATCAATAAGATCACTGCAATGTCTCCACCCACCAGCAAGAAGGAAGCACAAGCCTTCGTAGGTGCCATAGGCTTTTGGAGAACGCACATTCCTGAGTACAGCCAGATTGTGAGCCCTCTTCACCTGGTCACCCGCAAGAAGAACGATTTCCACTGGGGCCCTGAGCAGCAGCAAGCCTTTGCCCAGATCAAGCAGGAGATCGCTCATGCAGTAGCCCTTGGCGAAGTCAGGATGGGACCAGATGTGAAGAACGTTCTCTACTCTGCAGCCGGGAACCATGGTCTGTCCTGGAGCCTGTGGCAGAAGGTGCCTGGTGAGAGGCGAGGCTGACCACTGGGATTCTGGAGTCGAAACTACAGAGGGTCCGACGCCAACTATACTCCAACAGAGAGGGAGATCTTGGCCGCCTATGAAGGGGTTCAAGCTGCCTCAGAGGTGGTTGGCACGGAAACACAACTCCTCCTGGCACCCCGACTGCCAGTGCTGGGGTGGATGTTTAAAGGAAAGGTTCCCTCAACCCACCATGCCACTGACGCCACATGGAGCAAATGGATGGCCCTCATCACACAACTCGCCTGTATTGGGATCCCGAATCGCCCTGGGATTTTGGAGATAATTGCCAACTGGCCGGAAGGGGAAGTCTTTGGTCTTGCTGACCAAGAGGAACAGGAACAAGTGACCCGGGCTGAAGAAGCCCCACCGTATAACCAACTGCCAGCAGATGAAACATGCTATGCTCTTTTCACTGATGGTTCCTGCCCCATCGTGGGGATGAACCGGAAGTGGAAAGCAGCCGTATGGAGCCCCACACAACAGGTTGCACAAGGAGAACCTGGATCGAGTCAACTTGCTGAACTCAAAGCTGATCAGCTGGCCCTGGACATTGCTGAAAGAGAGAAGTGGCCAAAACTCTACCTTTACACTGATTCATGGATGGTAGCCAATGCTCTGTGGGGTTGGCTGGAAAGGTGGAAAAAGGCTAAATGGCAACGTAGGGGAAAACCAATCTGGGCTGCCTATGAATGGAAAGACATTGCCACCCGGGTAGAGAAGCTGACTGTGAAAGTCCGTAACGTAGATGCCCATGTCCCCAAGAGTCAGGCTAATGAGGAACACCGACACAATGAGCAGGTAGATCAGGCTGCACAGATAGAGGTGTCGGAGATAGATTTAGATTGGGAACACAAGGGAGAGTTGTTCCTGGCTCGATGGGCCCATGATGCCTCAGGTCATCAGGGCAGAGATGCCACCTATAAGTGGGCACGAGACCGAGGGGTGGATCTAACCATGGACAGTATTTCTCAAGTTATCCATGACTGTGAGACGTGTGCTGCCATCAAGCAGGCCAAGCCGGTGAAGCCCCTCTGGTATGGGGGGCGATGGGCCAAATATAAGTATGGAGAGGCCTGGCAGATTGACTACATCACACTGCCTCAAACCCGCCACGGCAAGCGCTATGTACTGACCATGGTGGAAGCCACCACTGGATGGTTAGAGACCTACCCTGTGCCTCATGCCACTGCTTGGAACACCATCTTGGGCCTGGAAAAACAAGTTCTTGGGAGGCATGGTACCCCTGAGAGAATTGAGTCAGACAATGGGACTCATTTCAAGAACGGCCTTATACACACCTTGGCTAGAGAACACGGCATTGAGTGGGTGTACCATATCCCCTACCATGCACCAGCTGCAGGGAAAGTTGAACGGTGCAATGGCCTGCTTAAAACCACCTTGAAAGCACTGGGTGGGGGAACTTTGAAGAACTGGGAGATTAACCTACCAAAGGCCACATGGTTAGTGAACACCCGAGGTTCCACTAACCGAGCAGGCCTTGCCCAATCTGAACCCTTGGGAATATCAGATGGAGATAAGGTTCCAGTGGTACACATGAGAGGTATGCTAGGAAAAACTGTTTGGGTGAATCCTGCCTCCAGCAAAGACAATCCCACCCGTGGAGTTGTATTCGCTCAGGGACCAGGTTGCACCTGGAGGGTGATGCAAAAGAGTGGACAGACCCAATGCATACCCCAAGGAGACCTTGTTTTAGGGTGAAATACCTATAGTACTGTGCGTATGTCTCTAACTGCATGTATGTATATATAATGTAACGCTTTAATTTGATATAGCATATTAGTATGGGAGAAACAAAGGGGTGGATAATGTTGGGGGTTGAATGCTTCCCTTTTCTTTCTGTGGAATTTCTCCCATTGTTATGCTAAGTAGTTGTGGCTACACCTTAAAACCATAGATAATGTTCTCTCTTAGGGGGGTGGGTGGAGGGGGTGGAGGGGGGAACCAAAAAATGAAAGGTGGGACGGGGGATCTGGAGCGGGGGACTCTCTCGTTTGCTTGGCTCCTGGACTGGGAGGACAGCCTGGGCTCCGGTCCGGTATGTCCCCTGCCATCCCAGCACTGAGATCCATGCTCCCTGCCGTTGGACATCCCTCTGCTGCTCTCCCACCTCACCCTACTACCATTGGACATTCTGCTGAGCACCACGACCGACACCGTGATGGGGAGTCACTTTCCCCATCCCGCTCACCCCTGCGCCGCCGCCATCACTCCAGCTCTCTTCGACTGCGCGGGACCTGTCTGGCCCACAGCACCGGTAACTGAGCGCAGCAAGAAGGCCCCAGGCCAAAAGAGACTGGAACTGAGCTATACTGTTCTGTTCCGTTGTCAATTTTTATAGCTTTTGTTGATTTCCTGCCTTGTTAGATATCTGTAGAGAACTGTTACCCTTATCCCCACATCTCCTGCCTGAAGGCCTCTGATTTGGACCTAAAATAATTAAAAGGGACGGGGTTGCATTCTGCATTCCAGGAAGGGGGCTCTTGCCTTTCCTTAGACCATACGTGTCTTTCAAACCAAGACAGAGACTCATTGCAAAAAGGATCAGGGAGATGCCTAGGAAGATTCTCAGGTAAATCCAGGAGACTATAGTGGAGGACTATTCAGTTTTCCAATCACTTTCCTTAAAAAACTCTACAAAACCAAAATAAAAAACAAACAAACAAAGAAACAAACAAACAACCAAAAAAAGCAGACCAAACAAAGACACAAAAACCCCCAACCAATAATCCCCAAAGAGACAAAAAAAGCCCCAAAAAAGGCCCACAAAAAAACCCAACCAAAACTGAAAAAAACACCAAACCCAACACATAAAAAATCAAGATGAAGGTTTTTAGTAACTTTAGAAATAACAAAACAAAACAAAACAAAAAACCCCAGAAAGTCACATTTCTAAAGGTGCTGTCCTAGCCTCTTGTCTCAGCAGGGAGGACATCCTGAAGTGGAGCCAGTTGGAAGAATGCTTGACAGGGCAGCCCCCGGGCCATTGTCACAGGACGGCCCTGTGGCTGCCCCATTGCCAAAACCTGGACACATAAATCAAACACAGGTATGCACATGTGCTTAGACACAGCAAAAATATATTTGTCTGAAAAGAATACTGGTCCATTTATATCACTGGAAAGAGCATAATGCCTCCTCTCAGCTTTCTTTTCAGTCATTACAAATGTTTCGAAAATATAGGAGTGCAGAAAATGGAAATATCCAAGATCAACATGAGGACCAATAACAAAGATTCCATTTTTGAAACTGCATTGGGAATCCTCTGCAGAAATTGACTCAGAGCTCTAAGATTTACAAAAAAGACCAAGAGTATTGGAGTCAATACAACACAGTGTCTGGAGACTTCAGCTGGTTGCCTTGATTTCTCAAATATGATGGAGGAAGCACCTTAGCAACTACAGCTGCCAGTTCTCTCAGGGCCCTGACATGCCTCTGGGTGGGTCCCATGGTCTTGCATGCTCAGGTTCCTCAAGTGGTCTGAAAGCCGACCTGCTACTATGGCTTAGAATCAAGTCCACTAGTCCAATAACCTGAGAGACGTGGAAATAGTGACTGGCAGTAAAAATTGAGACCAACACTTGTTGAGTACCTCAGCCTTCTCCTTGTCTGTTGCCACTAGTCCTGTCTGGCTTATGGGGGGGGGTGGGGGGCGGAATAGGGGAGGTGTGATAGGTTTCTTTTCATCTTCCTTTTCCCACTGAAATACCCGTAGGTGCCTTTATTATTCTTATTTTTGGCATGCTTTTCCAAATTCAGCTTCAACTGAGACTTAGCTATACTGATCCCGTCCTCACAACCTCATATGTTACCAGTGTATTTTTCCCATGATTTGTCTCGCTGTGTATTGTCTGCATATTACCTATTTGCATCACAGCTATTAATTTTCAATAAACATCTGGCTTTAACTTGTTTTCAAAAAAAAAACCTTTTTGAACCTTTTCACCTCAGAAATTCTCCTGGGAAACCCAAAATCCCCAAAATTCACCCCGAAGTCCCCACTGGGATGCCCAGCACTCACCTGGCAACTCCCAAATACAACAAACTGACCCCAAAATTCACGGGGGACCCCCAAATCCCAGGGCTTCACCCCAAAATCCCACCTGCAACCCCCAAAATCCCTCACATCACCCCCAAGATCCAGTCCCCCCAACACTTCCCAAATTCACCCCAAAATCTGTCCAATCCCCCTCAAACCCCACCCAGATACCTCCAAATCCACCAAATTCGCACCAAGACCCAACCGGGACTCCCAAAAATCACAAAAATTCCCTGGAAAATCCACATGCATCCCCCAAAATTCATCCCAAAATTCTCCAACGACTCCCAAATGCTCTCCTGGATACCCCAAAATCGACAGAATTCACCCCAAAATTCACCTGGCATCCCCAAAACTCACCTGAGAACCCTAAAATTCACATGTATACCCTAAAATTCACCAAATTCCCCCCAAAATTCCCCTGAGATCCCTAGAAATCCAGAAATTCCCCCTAAAATTCAGCTGGGGCTCCCCACATTCTGCAAATTCACCCCTGTCCTGGGGTACAATGCAAAAATGTGTATTCTATCACGATCTGTTAAAATGTGGGAGGGGTGGTGATCCTTATCTCTGTGGGAGATATCCCCTGCTGATGTGCCATCTGATAAGATCAGGGGGATGATCATCATTATCTTTTCACAACCCATCCTTCCTCCAGAAGATATATTCTGTCAATGGGCCATTAAGTCCTATTGTGTGACTGATTACATCATCCCATTGGGAGATGCTCCAGCCAGGGGGAGGAGCCAAACACATCCTACCTAGATAAAAACTGAGATTTGGAACACCAAGTCAGTCCTTTCCACTGGATCCCAGAGGAAAGTCGGACCTTTTTCCACATCATCGCTGGATCTTCGGAGGAAAACTGCACCTTCTACATGAGCACTGCATCAATTGAAGCACATCAGTCATCCAGGAGGACTGCAGCCACCATTTATACGGACTGCTACCAACACCCTGACTGAGAGGGTGTCAGGTTGTATTTCTGACTTTGTTGGTGGTTTTTCTTTTATATTATTGCATGTATTTTATTTTTTCTCTTTTCTCCTATTAAATTGCATTACTGACTTGGAGTCTCGCACTGGTTTTACTTTCAAACCAACACAACCCCAAACCTCGCTACCCGGGATCCCCCAAAATTCCACAAATTGTCCCCCAAAATCAACCTGGAAGCCCTCAAAACTCACCTGGATCTCCCCAGTTCGCCCCCCCCCCCCCCCCCCAATTCACCTGGGAACCCCCAAATCCCCAGAATTCAAACCAAAGTTCACCTGGGACCCCAAAAACCTCCAAATTCGCACCAAAATGATTGACAAATTTACACACTCCATTTTCCCACAAAAGGATCTAGAGCTGAATCATTAAAAAAACCCGGTATAATCACAAAGACCCTCTAACTAATTAAAGTTAGAAAGTGGTATGTTTATTCACCGGCGGGCCGCACAGGAGTCACCTCTGAAAGGCGTGATGGCCCTGAACAAGGTTCTTTGCCATCTATTTATTCCCCAAGATCTTACAGACAATACATGTGCATAACCCCAGTACCTCCCATCCCCATCCCATATTAAAACGAGCCCATTTGTCCTTCACGCGTGCACAGCTCTTCTCTTGAATTGGGTCGGTGGTCTCGAAATGGGTCATTGGTCTCGAAGGATGAAGTCAGGAGAGTCTTCATCAGGTCTCAGTGACCCTCTGGCACTATCCAAGGCTCCGTGCTTCATGGTTAGCAGTTTACTTATTTTACGTTCTTCTGTACGTAAATTTATAATAGCAGATAATTATACCAATTACCTCTAGCCTAAGCAGCTAGTAATTATTAAACTACCATTTACCTACCTAAGCTACATCTTGGCCATGGAAACTACTTCTACTCTTAGCAAAAACCTTAACTTTTTAAAACCATGATTCAGAGCCCTGGGTGCTTCATATACATCCTAAATGGAAAAAACCTTTCTATTCATTCTCAGCAAAAAGACTTCCTATTCCTCCTTCTTTTGCACAAAACAGCCTTCACTTTAAAACTTATTCTCTTGCTCACTTACCTGCATAATGCTTAGTCCCTGTTCTGCATGCTCATTTTCTTCACTTTTACAAGGAATCCTCTCTTCATCTTCTTCTTCCTCTGCTTCTTCCATTTCCTGTGCCTAGATCACCTGTTTCTCTGTTAGATTTGTTTCTCCAGCTGGTTTTTGACAACTGTCCCTAACTTGTGGCACCGCTCACTCGATAGAGGTGATTGCCCTGCTCTGCTCTGGGCTGGGACTGCGCTCTCTTGAAGCCCTGGGGGCAATTTTGGATGCCACAAAGTCAGAAAGACCTCAGGCTATTGGAGAAATGTCCAAAGGAGGGACACAGAGATAGTGAAGAGGCTGGAGGGGAAGCCATACAAAGAGTGGCTGAGGGCATTTGGTTCAGCTGCAGAGAGGACAGTGAGCTCACACCTCACTTGGGACCTCTCACCTCCTCTCAAGGGCAGCACTGGGACAGCTTTGCTCTCTGCTCTCTGCGACCAGGGACAGGAGCCAAGGGACTGCCAGGAGCTGTGTCAGGGGACCATTAGGCTGGCTATCAGGGAAAGGTTTTTTTCCTCAGAGGCTGGTCAGGCACTGAATAGGTTCTCCAGGCAATGGGCACAGCCCCAAGGCTGCCAGAGATCCAGGAGCATTTGGCCAATGCTCTCAGGGATGCAGAGGGTGGGACTGTTGGAGTGTCTGTGCAGGGCCAGGAGTTGGACTTTGACGATCCCTAGGGGTCCCTTCCGACTCAGGAAACTCTTACCATTTTCCCCTCTTTCCTCTCCTTGCACAATGCTCTCAGCTTACTGTTCCACCGTATGTTCCACTTCTGAAACCTCCGCTACTTCTTTCCAGCTCAAGCACAGTTCTACTGGTTACAATCCAAAGATATACAGATTGAAAAACAACCAAAAAGAAACACCTGTTTGGAATGTCATGGTCTTAGTTGGATCTCGAACTATGAAGTCGATTGTGTCTTGCAAGTTCTAAAAGCTAAACAACAACAAAAAGCACCCACCACACCGTTTTAACATAGGGATTTGCTTTCTTCTAAGAAATCCATATACCTTCTCAAAATGGATCTATTTCAGTAAGAGGTCCTCTTGAATGAGGCTTTTACTTGGCCCCAAAATGGGGTTTTTCACCCTTCCTCCGGTCTAGCTCACGTGTTAGGGTGAAGTTCCCCTGGGCCCTTGCCTCGTGGATGTAAATAAGATATCAAAAGAGGCGCTTTCCCCTAATAAATTTACAAGTTTATTTCTCGTGGGTAGCGAGTGAAAAAGGGATGGGAAAAAGGATAAAAGAGGGAAAAAGAGAGCGAGGCCAGGGGGTACTGACCTTTTCTAGGGTCTGGAAAGGGGGGGCGGGGAGAAATTGGATCCCAGCCAGCTCTGTGTGGCCAGGAGGGGAGAGGGACCAAGATACAGGGCACAGCAGGGGTCACGGAATATACCATTTACAATGTATCTAGGAAACGCAACATCTCCCCGTTTTTTGTTTAATAAAGTTGAAAGAAGGGTATTGGTATCAAATTATGATTTTGCCCACCACTTGCAGTTGGTGGGAGGGTTCGATTGTTCCAAGTTTTTCATTTCTTTGTGATTGACTACTGAGGTAGAGGGAATGAGACTATTAATGGCTTTGAAAACTAAGTGACGTAGGATACCAAATGCCGTTATTACAAGAAAAAGAATAACAAAAATTAACATAATTGTTTTGACTATAGATGTCCACCACCCTGTGAGTCCTCAGCCTTTGAACAGTCCATTGAACCAATCTTCAGATTCTTGCTTCACTTGTCCGATCAAGTTGTTCATGTTTCGGAGAGCCGCATGGATGTTAGGAGCTCTCGAAGGGCAGGTCCATACAGCAAAGTCCTTCAAATTCCTGGCACTCATGTCGGTACAGTAGCAAGAGAAAATCTATAGCAGCACGATTTTGTAGTGTGGCCTGTCTGGTAATTTCCTCGTCTTCTAGGAGGGAGCTGTTTGCGGTGGATGTTAAGTTTGCCTGTTTGTCTACCCAACACTCTAGGTGGCCCAATTCGCCTAGAGCTTTAGCTGCTGCAACCCACGGAAGAAACAGGGACACAGCAATTCTTTTGGACTTGGCCCAATGGAAAATTTCAGAATTACAGTTTGGGTCCATATTGTCTGCACTTCGTTTTTGGATTTTATTACCTGATTTGTTTTTGTGAGTCCAATCGCTAATCAAGGTTTAGTTGGGTGCCAACAGGGACAACCGACCGAAGGTGCATGGCCCTCCTAAGAGCCGAGAAGGAATTCCTGCCCGCGCCCGGTCTCCACAAATTAAGAACAATCCCTTTGGGAGGCTTTTGGGGCTTGAATAAGTTGGGGTATCAGCTGCAATATGGCTTATAGTATTGCACCACCTTTTGGCAGTGAATTCCCCACGATGCTGCATTATGTTATGGAATTCCTTTATGCTAGAAGGTTTTGGGAAGATTCTCAAGTGAATGCAATATGGTGCTGGGTAGGAACCTAGCAGTTCTAATTCTTGGGGTTCTTGAGCTGTTTTGGGCAAACTTGGCAGCAACACTTCTATGGGGTTCTTATTTACTCGAGCTTGCTGCCTATGATTTTTGTGTGATGAAATGGTGTGTGACTCAGGAATTTCATTGGGCAAGTGTGTTTCAAAACTGGCTTAATATTCTCCAGCCTTCAATGGGATTCCTACCAGGCAGGTGGACATCGGGTTTGCTGTTGCTGCTGTGGACAGACACATGTTTTCTTGTTGGAACGTCTGTGCCAGGGTCACCCAGATGTTCTGACGTGGCTGAGGGACAACCCATGCAGCTGCTAGACTGTTCAGTGTTAACAGGAAGACGGCTTGGATGGGGTTCATCACAGGACTGAGAGAAGAGAAGCATTTCTCGAGAAATGTTTGGGAACATACGGTTTCACCCACTTTTGGGGAATCCACCGAGGGCCTGAGGGAATGGATACACACACAGAGCCACGTCCCCAGGTAACAAGCTCATGGGGACCTTTGATTTCCCAGGTTTCTGGGTCCCTAATTAAAACTGGAGGATGTTGGGATAACTTGAATTGTTTACTACCGTTAAAGTGACGTACCACAGGTGGACTCATGTTTTCAAATGAACAGTTCAGGAAATTGATAGTAAACATGGCTTTGCAGAGCTTCTGCTGTGGACACATCCACACAGTTGAACTGCTCTGTTTAGCCAAAACCTGCTTGAGCATCTGATTGGCTCGCTCAACTACACCTTGGCCTGTGGGGGAGTGGGAGGTGCCAGTTTTATGTTCCACTCCCCACTGCTGGATGAATTCTAGGAACTCCTTGGACTTATACGCTGGGCCCTGATCAGTTTTGATTTCCCTAGGGATCCCCAATACTGAAAAGGCTTGCACTAGGTCTTGTTTGGCATGCATTGCACTTTCTCCCATGTGGGCAGAGGCATAGACTGCGCCTGAATACGTGTCTATGCTAACATGCACATATTTGAGGCGACCAAAACTAGGAATGTGTGTGATGTCTGTTTGCCATACCTCACAACTGCCAAGACCTCGGGGGTTTACCCCCATGCCTATTGAGGGCATGGTGTGCAGCTGACAGTTGGGACAGGTGGCCACAATGGCTCGAGCCTGACTTCGTGTTAGCTGGAACTGACGCATTAGACCTGGTGTATTCTGGTGATACTGCTGGTGACTCAGCTTTGCCTGTTGGAGGATGTCAGGGAGGCGTGCTTGTTCTGGTGGGGTTGCAAGGGAGTCTGCCTGATGGTTCCCTTCTGCAATTTCGCCTGGCAAATCTGTGTGTGATCTCACATGCATCACATTGAACGGGTGTTCTCTATGAGAAATCAAATAAATTAGTTTGGAAAGCAACCTGAAAAGCTGCTCATTTTCGATGTCTCTGAGCACTGCCTGCTCTGCCCTGGACACTATCCCCGCTACATAGGCTGAGTCTGTCACCAAGTTTATTTGCTCTGAGAACTTTTCAAAGGCTCTCACGACTGCTGCCAGTTCAGCTACCTGGGGTGACCCTTCCACAAACTCAACATCAGCTTCCCAATGCTGAGTCTGAGGACCTCTCCAAGTCATCACCGACTTGTGGGACGCCCCAGATGCATCCGTGAACACAGTGAGAGCTTTGAGTGGTCTTCGACTCCTCTTCTCACGATGAATGAGGTGGAATTCCTCATTGACCAGATTGTGAGACGGGGCATGGAATGATATTTGTCCTCTGTAGCTGTCCGGGGCTAATTTGAGACTGGCATTGCTCTGGAGCAAATGCTCCAACATCTCTTTATTCAATTTTTCAGGAGAGTTCTTTCCCTTCTCAGACAGTTTAACAGGGAGGTGAATACATGTGAAGTCACAACCAGCTAGTTCATACAGTCTGATCCTTGCTTTCCGAATCAGCTGAGCCATCATTTCTTGTGGCTTAGTGATAGTTTTGGATCTTTGGTGGGAGAGGAAGACCCACTCTATGATTAAGAGTGACTCTCTCTGCTCCTTGATCCATTGGAATATTAACCCGTGTAAGTGTGGCAGTTTTCCTGGGACAATGAATTTGAAGGGCAGCTCGGGCTGGTAACGGTGAGCTTGCCTCTCTCCTAAAGTGTTTTGAACCTTTTCGATTGCAGTCTTTGCCTCTGGGGTCAGTTCCCTGGGAGAAAGCAGCTCTCTCTCCCCCTTCAATAAATTGAAGAGCGGTTCTAGGTCCTCATTAGGGAGGCCTAGCCAGGGCCTAACCCAATTCAATGAACCACACAGGGAATGGAGATCTGCTTAGGTTTTTGGATTACAATTAATTTCCAATTTCTGCGGAACAATGGTCCGTGCAGTAATTTCCAGGCCCAGGTACTTCCAAGGTGGCATCCTTTGGACTTTGTCCTCCTGCAATTCAAATCCAGCAGAGGTTAAAACTTTAACCACTAGGTCAAGTGTGTCTTGGAGTAGAGAGTTATCGGGTGCACACACTAGCACATCATCCATGTAATGAAGGATGATGGCCTCCCCTCTCTGGGCACGCACCTGGGACAGCAATGAGGCCACATGCCACTGGCAGATGGAGGGACTACATTTTAATCCCTGGGGCAAAACTTTCCAGTGGTAGCGCTTCATTGGGGCATCTTGATTGATGGTAGGTAAGGAGAAGGCGAACCGTGGGGCATCTTCTGGGTGTAGGGGAATGTGGAAGAAACAGTCCTTTATGTCTAGAACAGCCAATTGCCAATCTCTGGGAAGTATTGTTGGAGAAGGCATTCCAGGTTGGAGAGACCCCATGTCCTCAATTACTTTGTTTATTTCCCGGAGGTCGTGGAGCAGCCTCCACTTGTCCTTCCCCGGCTTCTTTACCACAAAAAACGGAAAATTCCAAGCACTTGTGTTCTCCTCTATGTGGTCTTTAGCCAATTGCTCCTCCACAAGCTCCTCAAGCGCCCTGAGCTTTTCCTTACTCATCGGCCACTGTGCTACCCACTTTGGGGTATCATCTAGCCATTTCAATTTTTTGGTAGGGCGCTCTACAGTGGCCGCCTCTAAAAATCCCGAGGAGTCTTATGAATAATCAATTTTACCCCCCACTGGGACATGGTGTCTCTCCCCCATAGAGGGCATTTATAGTCTAACAAATGGACGGATGCTAGCCAATTTTCCATCCGGCCCATCAATTTGCACGATGCTTTTTGATATTTTTGCCAATTTTACTCCTCCTACACCCTGGATTCTGCCTGCCACAGGCTGAAGTTCCCAATGTGACGGCCACATCCTTTCGGGTATGATAGTCACATCAGCACCTGTGTCCAGTACCCCCTCCACATGGAGGTGATTTGATCCACGGGTTAGGTTGCATGCCAGAGAAGGTTTGTCCTCACCCACCACTTCTGCCCAGTAGACTTCAGGTGATTTTCCATCTGCTGGGACCTCCACTGGAACAGGAATGGCCTGGGCAAGGATTTGTCCCTCAACCAGGTAATATGGTGGTCGAGGACATTGTGCCAGGAGAATGAGGCCAGTTATGCTTCCCTTGATGGTCATGGGAGCCACCTCAGTCTCTGGGGGTGTGTGTGCTGTGTCCCCGACAACAAAGTACTCACTGTTCAGTTTCATGTGGTTTAACGTCTCGTCCTGTGTACTGTTAGGTAAGTCCACTGTAATGACTGTCCAATCAGGTGACCTGAAATGAAAACCTTTGGTAGTCACAAGCCTAAAACGGCCTAGTGGCTTCCAAACCTTGTTAATTGAACATTTAATATTTTCATTGCCATGCATCCCCACACCCTCTCTCCCATCCTCCCCCTTTTTGTTTATTAAGAGAGAGTCTTTTGCGAGTGTGGAGCCCGCAGTATTTATAGCCGAGCGCGCTATTGTGTTAATGGCAGGTACGCTCTGTAAAGCTAGTTTTTTTGTTTGTTGGTGTTCTTCTGTTTCTGGTTGTGTGGACGGTCACTGGCTGCTTGCACTGGAAGCAGATGATGTGCTGCAGCTGCTCTGGTGACATTGGTTGCTTCTTGGCTTCTGGTGTTACATATGCCATGGTCTTTGGGTGTGCCAGTCCTGGATTTCTCTCGTGTCCACTGAGCAGTTCTGCTTTCCTGACGCAGGTTTCTATCATCTGTGCTAAGCTAGGTGCTCGCTCTAGGTGAAGGCGAAGAATAACCCTACGGCAGGTAGGTAGCCTGCGCTACCTTTCCTCCCGAGAGCGCAGCTGGGCCGGCGAAATGCCACCAGTGAGACCTCCCCGCTGAGCTCCGGGAACCCACCGGCTGTGAAAGGTGGCTTCCACTCACCTTTTTTTACTTGCAGGCAGCGGCGTCTGTCTAACTGTTGTGTTTCTACTTCCAGAACCAACCTCCCATGGCTTCTGACAGGCTCCCGGTTCATGCTTAAAAGTCTTCAAAGTGCACAACATGCAGCTAAAAGAAATTTAAGCTAGTTGATCAGCCCCAAGACTTCTCGAATCCCGAAAATAGGAGTCACAGCCGGACGTGGGGTGCTCTGTAGACACCATCCAAGTTGAGGCGCCAAGAGAGGCTTTTTCTCGGCCCTAAAAATGGGGTCTTCACCTTTTCCTCCGGTCTGGATCAGGCGTTAGGACGAAGCCTCCTGGGCCCTTGCCTCATGGACCTAAATAGAATAACAAAAGAAGCTCTTTTCCCTGATGAATTTGCAGGGTTTATTTCTCCTGGGTAGCAAGGAAAAGAGGGAGAAAGAGAGGGAGAAAGAGACAGAGGTCAGGGGGCACAGATTTTTTCTAGGGCCTGAAAAGAGGGGCGGGGAGAAATTGGATCCCAGCCAGCCCTGTATGGCCAGGAGGGGAGAGGGACCAAGCTACAGGGCATAGCAGGGGTCACAGAATGTACCATTTACAGTCCACCTAGGAAATGCAACACAGTGCTTCAGCTTGCTCCTTTCGACTGCTAGGGTCATGTCGGAAGGCAAGCGAGAGGCAGCCACCTTCCTCTCCTAGTAGTCTGTAACGTGCTGCACACAAGCACGGTACTTTTGCAGCTTCGATCACCGCCCTCGCCCACACCTGGTGCTGCTTTCACTCCACGGCTGCCAGAAGTTGCTGAAACAGCGCGACACAGCCAGCAGTGTGACGGCAGCCAAGCGCTCGAGAATGCTGCTTCTGCCTAAGCCCGCCTAGGGCGTGCACCTTTGTTCTCAGAGCTCCGTGCAACAGTCTGCCTGTCTCGCAGTTCGAATGGAAAACAGAAGCTTTTCGCCTACGCCCTTCACAGAGATCTGTTGCCAGCACGAGAAGGTCTTGTGGCAGGAGCTCTCCCCCACCGCGAGGAAGCTACTATTAGCACTGCATTGCAGGGGCACTTCTCGCTCCTTGACTACGTGCTCAGGGCTCTCCAAATTCGCTGCTAGCTCCATGGTCCTTCTCCGCTGCAAGTAGCAGCGCTCACAGTACATAGAGCTTTGCATGGACCGAAGACTTGGAGGGACATATCACACACGAAAATGTGCCATGGCAGAGACGTTCTACACTGAGTAGAGACACAGACAGACAGAGAGTTCTACACTGCCCCTTCTTGTCGGCCATCTTGTGCACCTGCTGCCACTGCTGAGACGAATCGTTCCTTGAATTACCAGTGAGAGCGCCTCTCCAGGCACATTGCACTGAGTGACAGCTCCCTAGGGACATTTGGATGTAAAACTTTTTCCACCTCCAAAAATGCAGGGGTAAGTCCTAAAAGTTTTGGTTTTATTAAGGATAGTTACGTCCAAGTATTGCTCTTCTAAACACCCTTGGTTTCAGTCTGGAATTAACTGCTTGTTTCTGTCTTTTTGACTAGTGGCAATCTAATTCTAAGGTAACTAGATGTGTTGGAAATCCATAAATTACATCTTAGGTTCAGTGGGAAAATTGGCTTGGAAGACAATGGAATTGAGAATTTGGAAAGAATCCAAAGTGAGTTGATGCCACCATCCGAGATTCCCTTGGGTTCCAAATCCTTTCATTTGTGTTTTTGCGGGCTTTTTTGAAGGCATGTATCGTTGAATCCATGATTTAGCTGTGGTGAGAACTGCTCCGCTGTAAAAGCATTATTTTCTCAGTGAGCATGGACAACAGTTACAGTGTCGTCTTTAAATATTCCCTGCACTCCACTTATGGTGGGAAAAGCAGTGCCTTGACTGTAATCATAAAAGTGATTACAGTTTGATTGCTTTGACATCATGTAGGAAGCTTCCTCCATCTGCTGTGGTCAGCATTAAGTAACAGATTTCTCAGTTTCTAGGAAGAGGCTAGCAAACAATCACCTTGCTCCTTCTCTTGCATTTAATCATCACGGTTATGCTGCTATACAGACAGTTTATGATTGAACAATTCAATGGGACATCAAGTAAATAGCAAAGCAAAACTAACTACCGAAAGCACTATAAGGGCCAGAGATTAGCTTGGATCAAAACAGGTATTCTCCTAGCATTGTTTACAAATAAGTCATCATGTGAAACAGAAGGCGCAATGTAGTTTGTGCCTTGTTTTGGGCATGCCCGGAAGAAGGAAATTTTGATTTCACATATAAGAAAAGAAATGTTGACATTTGAATGAGATTCTTCATACCCCAGAAAAAGTTGCTTTGAAAGGTTGTGGAAGTCCTGTTTGTTAACATGGCTTTACAAGTCCTTTCCACCAGGAGACAACAGCTGCAGAACATCTGGGTGTGCCAGGGCTGAGAGCACCAGCAAAGATCAAAGTGGAGAAGTTGGTGAACAATGGCAGTGGCCTAGGGGGGAGCAAGTGGGGTGCTGGCTGTGGGACCAGGGGAGTCCTGACTGATTTAAGAGGTGTGTGATGGTCTGTGCCAGCAAGCGGAGTAGTGCTGTGGCCTTGGGACACTGCCAATACTGGAATTCAGTGGGGTCACTGGGCAGGCTGAGTGTCTGAGCTGCTGGAGGCACCCAGTTTGCCCACATGTAAACATCCAGTCTCACTCTTGCTAGCCACAGAAAGGATCAGGATGTGGCTGCTGGCGATGCCTGTCATGTATATGTAGTGTATATGTGTGCTATCCCAGCCTGCTGGGAGCACTTCTTCTTTGTGACTGCTTGGGCTGAGGGAGAGAAAGCAGTGGTAGTTTCTGAGGTTTCGAGTTTGCTTGAGTTTCTCAGGCTGTTTCTGGAGCCACCTAGAATTCTCTTCCTTGAAGCATTTCAATTCCTGGTAATTTTCAAAATTTAAATCGACACAGCCCGAAGATAGTTGATCTGACTTCAGAGCTATTCTTATGCTGAGCTGTTGGATGATCTGATCACCTGAGATGCCTTCCATCTCTGTTTATGACCTGGTTCTTGTGAAAAGTAGGATCTTTTAGCCTGGAGAAGAGAGGTTTCTGGAGAGACAGTATGGTGGCCTTTGAATATGTAAAGAGGGTATAAGACAAATGGAGAAAGACTTTTTAGGAAGGTTTGCAGAGACAGGACAAGGGGCCATGCTTTCAATAAGAGACTAAGTTTAAACTGGCTAAAAGGACAACTTTTCTACAATGAAGCTGGTGAGACACTCAAACGAGTGTTCCAGAAAAGTTCTGGACGCCCCATCATTGAGAGTGCTCCTTATCAGTTTGTCTAGTCTTGAGCAATTTGATCTACTGTAAGATCTGCCTGGCAAGGAAGTTGGACTAGGTGATCCTTAATCACAGACTGTTGTACGATTCCATGAAAGACAAAATGCAATAAAGTTCATATTTCAGATTTTGGCGCAGACATATTTATTATTTCTCACTTTATGCATCATTGCAATCACTAGATTTCCTCTTTGAGTAAACTGCTCTTAAGTATCACTTTGCTCCCCACCTGGCTTTTTTTTTTTTCAATGACACCTTTTCACTGGTTCATTTTGGGCCTTTGCTGCTTGAAGTCCAGCAGCCTCCTTGTCTGAGCATTATGGAGCTTTCTTTACAGCTTCATCACTATGCAAAAAGCCATAAATTACTGTGTTCCATCTCACATACCATCAAGTACCACACTAATATTCCCTCTGCTGAATAGCTGGTTGGCTTACATAGACCAGCCAAATACCAGGAAATCCAGATGGCAGCAAGAATCTTGTAGACTACTCAAGCTGTTCATTGAAATTCTGGAGAAGTCACGTGAGGTATCACATTCTCTTGAAAGAAGTGTATATCATCTTGGACATTCTAGAATGGGCTATTAATATTGTCATGTGTTTCTGGCTAGACTTTTTAGTATGCAAATTCAAATTCAAATGATCTGTAATGATAGAACTTCAAGAAATTTTTTTCCCAGAATCGAAGTATGATGGAGTTACATAGGGAGAATCTTAATCTTAGTTATTCTATTCCATCTCACATCATGGCTGGGGGCAGGGAGAAGGGAGTATCTTTGGGGGACAATGGGTTCCGGTGTAGTCAGTAAGTGGGCTCAGAGGAGCCATCAGGTATTGTCTATTTTTTGGGGGGGGGGGAGTATTCATGTGAACTCTTCCTTTCTTGTACCCTGCCACTAGTAATGTTGCTAAAATTGTTTGTTTTCTCATCCAAGTGACAAAATCAGCACACTTAATGAGGGATGAAAAGGATCAGCGACCTCAGAAGAGGAGGAAGAAGAAGCAGAGCCTGCTGTCCTCCAGACGAAAAAAACACTACCAGCCAACTTTGCACCATCTGTGAACTTCCTGGGCGTGTACTCTATCCCCTTGTCCAGATCACTGATAAAGATATTAAACAGGACTGGGCCCAAGACTGAACACTGGGGACCAACTGGATAAACTCTATTTCCCACCACTCTGTGGGCGTGGCCATCACCCAGTTTGTAAGCCAGCAAACAGCCCACCCACCCAAACCATAAGCAGACAGTTTCCTCAGGAGAATGATGTGAGGCTCTTTGCAACAAGGATCAGCGAGATGACTAGGAAGAATCTCAGGTGAATCCAGGAGACTATAGTGGAGGACTATTCAGTTTTCCAATCAATTTGCTTAAAAAACTTGACAAAACCGTAATAAAACAAACAAACAAACAAACAAATTTAAAAAAGTAGACCAAAGAAACACACAAAAAATCCCAACCAATAATCCCCAAAGAGACAAAAAAAGGCCACAAAAAAACCCACCCAAAACAGAAAAAAAACCCCAAACCCAACACATCAAAAAATCAGGGTGAGTGTTTTTAGTAACTTTAAAAATAAGAAAACAAAATAAAACAAAAAACCCAGAAAGTCACATTTCTAAAGGTGCTGTTCCAGCCTCTTCTCTCAGCAGGGAGGACATCCTGAAGTGGAGCCAGCTGGAAGAAAGCGGGACTGGGCAGCACCCGGGCCATTGTCATAGGACGGCCTTGTGGCTGCCCCATTGCCAAAACCTGGACACATAAATCAAACACAGGTATGCACATGTGCTTAGACACAGCAAAAATATATTTGTCTGAAAAGAATACTGGTCCATTTATATCACTGGAAAGAGCATAATGCCTCCTCTCAGCTTTCTTTTCAGTCATTACAAATGTTTCGAAAATATAGGAGTGCAGAAAATGGAAATATCCAAGATCAACATGAGGACCAATAATAAAGATTCCATTTTTAAAACTGCATTGGGAATCCTCTGCAGAAATTGACTCAGAGCTCTAAGATTTATAAAAAAGACAAAGAGTATTGGAGTCAATACAACACAGTGTCTGGAGACTTCAGCTGGTTGCCTTGATTTCTCAAATATGATGGATGAAGCACCTTAGCAACTACAGCTGCCAGTTCTCTCAGGGCCCTGACATGCCTCTGGGTGGGTCCCATGGTCTTGCATGCTCAGGTTCCTCAAGTGGTCTGAAAGCTGACCTGCTACTATGGGTTAAAATCAAGTCCACCAGTCCAATAACCTGAGAGATGTGGAAATAGCGACTGGCAGTAAAAACTGGGACCAACACTTTTGAGTACCTCAGCCTTCTCATTGTCTGTTGTCACTAGTTCTGTCAGGCTTATGGGGGTGGGGGGGAATAGGGGGGAGGTGTGAGAGGTTTCTTTTCATCTTCTTTTTCCCACTGAAATACCCGTAGGTGCCTTTATTATTCTTATTTTTGGCATGCTTTTCCAAATTCAACTTCAACTGAGCCTTCGCTATACTGATCCCATCCTCACACACTCATGTGTTTCCACTGTATTTTTCCCATGATTTGTCTCTCTGTGTATTGTCTGCATATTACCTTCTTGAATCACATCTATTAATTTTCAATAACCTTCTGGCTTTAACTTGTTTTCAAAAAAAAACTTTTTTCAACCTTTTCACCTCAGAAATTCACCTGGGAAACCCAAAATCCCCAAAATTCAACCCGAAGTCCCTCCTGGGATGCCCTGCACTCACCTGGCAACTTCCAAAATTCCACAAATTCACCCCAAAATTCACGGGGGACCCCCAAATCCCAGGGCTTCACCCCAAAATTCCACCTGCAACCCCTAAAATCCCTCAAATCACCCCCAAGACCCAGTCCCCCCAACACCTCCCAAATTCACCCCAAAATGTCTCCAATACCCCTCAAAACCCACCCAGATACCCCCAAATCCACCAAATTCACTCCAAGACCCACCTGGGAGTCCCAAAAATCACAAAAATTTCCCGGAAAATCCACATGCATCCCCCAAATTCCTCCCAAAATTCTCCCATGACTCCCAAAAGCTCACCTGGATACCCCTAAATCGACAGAATTCACCCCAAAATCTTCCTGGCATCCCCAAAACTCACCTGAGAACCCTAAAATTCACATGTATACTCTAAAATTCACCAAATTACCCCCAAAATTCCCCTGAGATCCATAGAATTCCACAAATTCCCCCCTAAAATTCAACTGGGGCTCCCCACATTCCACAAATTCACCCCTGTCCTGGGGTACCATGCAAAAATGTGTATTCTATCACCATCTGTTAAAATGTGGGACGGGTGGTGATCCTCATCTCTGTGGGAGATATCCCCTGCTGATGTGCCATCTGATAAGATCAGGGGGATGGCCGTCATTATCTTTTCACAACCCATCCTTCCTCCAGAAGATATATTCTCTTAATGGGCCATTAAGTCCTATTGTGTGACTGATAAGATTACATCATCCCATTGGGAGATGCTCCAGCCAGGGGGAGAAGCCAAACATTTCCTACCTAAATAAAACTGAGATTTGGAACACCAAGGCAGTCCTTTCCACTGGATCCCAGAGGAAAGTGTGACCTTTTTCCACATCATTGCTGTGTCTTCGGACCAAAACTGCACCTTCTACAGGAGCACTGCCTCAACTGAACCACATCTGTCATCCAGGACTGCAGCCACCATTTACACGGACTGCTACCAACACCCTGACTGACAGGGTGTCAGGTTGTATTTCTGACTTTGTTGGTGGTTTTTTCTTTTATATTATTGCATGTATTTTATTTTTTTTCTTTTCTCCTATTAAATTGTATAACTGACTTGGAGTCTCGCATTGGTTTTACTTTCAAACCAACACAACCGCAAACCTCGCTACCCGGGATCCCCCAAAATTCCACAAATTCTCCCCCAAAATCGACCTGGGACCCCTCAAAACTCACCTGGATCTCCGCAAATTCCCCCCCCCCCCCCCAATTCACCTGGGAACCCCCAAATCCCCAGAATGCAACCCATAATTCACCTGGGACCACAAAAACCTCCAAATTCGCTCCAAAATAATTGGCAACTTTACACACTCCATTTTCCCACAAACGGATCTAGAGCCCTCTGCGCTTCGTATACAAGCTAAACGGAAAAAACCTTTCTATTCATTCTCAGCAAAAAGACTTCTTATTCCTCCTTTTGCACAAAACAGCCTTCACTTTCAAACTTATTCTCTTGCTCACTTACCTGCATAATGCTTAGTCCCTGTTCTGCATGCTCATTTTCTTCACTTTTATAAGGAATCCTCTCCTCATCTTCTTCTTCCTCTGCTTCTTCCATTTCCTGTGCCTAGATCACCTGTTTCTCTGTTAGATTTGTTTCTCCAGCTGATTTTTGACAACTGTCCCTAACTTGTGGCACCGCTCACTCGATAGAGGTGATTGCCCTGCTCTGCTCTGGGCTGGGACTGCGCTCTCTTGAAGCCCTGGGGGCAATTTTGGATGCCACAAAGTCAGAAAGACCTCAGGCTATTGGAGAAATGTCCAAAGGAGGGACACAGAGATAGTGAAGAGGCTGGAGGGGAAGCCATACAAAGAGTGGCTGAGGGCATTTGGTTCAGCTGCAGAGAGGACAGTGAGCTCACACCTCACTTGGGACCTCTCACCTCCTCTCAAGGGCAGCACTGGGACAGCTTTGCTCTCTGCTCTCTGCGACCAGGGACAGGAGCCAAGGGAATGCCAGGAGCTGTGTCAGGGGACGATTAGGCTGGCTATCAGGGAAAGGTTTTTTTCCTCAGAGGCTGGTCAGGCACTGAATAGGTTCTCCAGGCAATGGGCACAGCCCCAAGGCTGCCAGAGATCCAGGAGCGTTTGGCCAATGCTCTCAGGGATGCAGAGGGTGGGACTGTTGGAGTGTCTGTGCAGGGCCAGGAGTTGGACTTTGACGATCCCTAGGGGTCCCTTCCGACTCAGGAAACTCTTACCATTTTCCCCTCTTTCCTCTCCTTGCACAATGCTCTCAGCTTGCTGTTCCACCGTATCTTCCATTTCTGAAACCTCCGCTACTTCTTTCCAGCTCAAGCACAGTTCTACTGGTCACAATCCAAAGATATACAGATTGAAAAACTACCATAAAGAAACACCTGTTTGGAATGTCATGGTCTTAGTTGGATCTCGAACTATGAAGTCGATTGTGCCTTGCAAGTTCTAAAAGCTAAACAACAAGCAAAAAGCACCCACCACACCGTTTTAACATAGGGATTTGCTTTCTTCAAAGAAATCCATATCCCTTCTCAAAATGGCTCTATTTCAGTAAGAGATCATCTTGAATAGATCGCTTTCTATCTAAAGAAGCTGGAACACTCAAATCTGTAATGATAAGCCTGTTACCTGGTCATTTTCTCTTCCAAAGGCCAATTTGCTCAAGTGCCATTTGTAACAAGGACAGAGTTCAAAGTGTGGCTCTGATAAATGTTTTGATTTCCCTCTCCTATCTCTATCAAAAGCACTTTCTTCAATGGCTGAAACAATACTTGATATAGTCTGAATTTTAAAGGTCATGAAAATTTTCTCAAAAGTGAAAAATTCATACAGCAGTCAGGTTTTAAACCAATGGGAATTTTTGTTTTACCTGTTTGAAGATTTCCTTCACACCAAAATGCTGGCTGATGGATACCTAGAAGAAATCAATTCCCACAAAATGCTCCCGGGTTAGCCATTACGTCATCCATTACAATTTGCTTCAGTGTCCCGTTCCTGTCCAATTGAAGGTCCCTGTTTAAGAGACTGAAGTACGGAGAGAAATAAAATTAAATATGACTACAGTGCCTTTAAATCTAAATCGAACATCCTGATCCATCTCATAAAACCTTTAGGCTAAATGTTGCCATTGATCTGTTTCTACTGAACACAATCACGTCCTGGCTTGTTAGAGATTAGTTCATTACAAAGAAAGAAATGCACAGAAGTTAAAATATTTCCAAAGAAGCATTTGACATCCTTCCTTTTGGATGCGGAACCATTCCAACACTGCTTACATAAGAGGTCAAATTACTGTCTTCCATGTTAGTTGTGCACTGTGCTCAGTGGAGCCTATCTGGGTTATTGGCCTTTGACTTGGACATAAAGCTGAGTCTTGATTCAAGAAAAATCAATATTCACACTTGTTTTCATTTACACGGACATTGGCTTGATGGGGAATTTATGTAGGTGTTCAGATAGGCAACATTTTCTTTCTGCAACCTGGCGTTGTATTTTCACTTCGCCTGTTACCTCGGGCTTTGTTTTAACGGCTCAAATTATTAGGAAGAGTATCAAACCTCCAGCTCTAACCACAGTCCCACTGCGAGGTGTGTCAAGGTATGTGCGTCTGCCCCTCAGGTCCATACTGCTCTTCTAATCTGCCTCTGATCGAGCAGGTAGAAAAGACCTCCTGGGTGTGTGAACAGTTCTGCTTCCTCTATGGCTTCAGAGCTGCTGCTAATATCTTCAGGAAGGAGAGAGGTATAGTACCACTTTTTGGATGGTTTTTAAAGTTGCAAGTGCTTGGCTATCTTAAACTTCTGAGTTCCTAGAACTTTGAATGAGATCAAATCTATGAGTGAAGAGATGATGGTGCAGACCAACTTCTGATTCCGGTGATCCAAAAATCTGCGCTACTCCTTTAACCTTCTGAATAAGGCATGGATGTGATGGTATGCACAGTAATACTTATGTGCTATGGTTTTTGAAAGACAGCAGTCTGCCTTTGTCCCATTCCTAAACCGTGGGCATTATTTGCCTTAACCTTGTTCACTAGGGACATTATTCTATATTCTTACATGAAGTGAAAAGCACTCTTTCCATACCTTCACACAACAGCATTAAAACAAGGCCTAAGTAGTACAACCAATGTTCAAAGATGCTCTACCTTTTAAGTTGACAATACAACATTCATACCTTGTTCTAATTTGATCTCAAGAAGAAAGGGTGTTCTCCAAATACTCCTTCAGCTATTCCTCAGAGCTCACCGTTTTCCTTTTTTCTAAAATTGTATCCAGATCACTTTCATCATCTAAGGCCACATAAAAAAGCTAGTAAAAATGGTTTCGTAGATACTAACATCTCCCCAACTATTTAGGATTCAAGGAAGTTAATTATGCACATATATTCTACACCCAGAAGAGAAAGCTACTTCAGCAAAACTCATCGCCTATGAAAATCTTCCTAGATAATGAACACCTCTGACACTGCCACCCCAAGTTGGTTGATGAAACAATGAGAACCTCACATCCAATCAGACTCTAGACCTGCACAAGACCTCGTAATAGCAACTTGAAGCCACTTTCTACAGAAAGCAGCAGTGATCTCTATCACTGTTGCCATACCAAGAATAAGACAAGACTGTCCATTCAGCGTGAATCAAGCAGTTAGCAAAAATGCACCTGACAGAATGAAACTGAAGAGTAGAAATTCCCATCTAAAAGTCAAAGATTACATTTTTAATTTTATAGCAGGTATTTTGAATTTCAGAGGGCTCTTTGCATTAAGAAGTCCTGTCTTTATAGCACACCCTTGTTTTTATGTTTCTACCTGAATTATGGCCATTTAGCCGTCTCCTAAAAATCACTCCAAAGAAAAACATTCAAGTGAACAAGTTCTTTCTAAACTGCTGGAAGGTGAAATGAATGAGTAAGAGGATATGTAAGATGATAAAAGGCTGCCTGGAATTTTACGACTGGTATCCAACATGGCGTCTTCTATCTGGAGAGTAAAAAAAATCAGTCTCCAAGTAAACTGCTAAAAATGCAGATTATCAAAACTTCTGTTTATTCTGGCACCATAAAGCACCAAATCACATTCTATAATTTATCCCTTTAGAAACAATTGCCCGACTTTTTTTATATATAGAAAAGATTGGAAGACATTTGGAAGATCATTTCCAGCTATTCCTAAAGTCTGATCTTAAGCAGACTGGGCCATACGTCATTCATCGCTATCATATGTATTTCAGATAGAAATGATAGTAAAAATGCAATCTATTTATATTACAAATAATATACACAAGAATTATGAACACTTCCACACCAAACTGTTTCTTGGGAGTGTTTTGTCACACTATGGACCTCATTCTAAGGTGACATCAATAGCCTTCCAGGCAGAAGGCATTGCAGGTGGGAGCACAGGAAGAACAGACTAACCCAAGGAGTGATGAAAATGTATGTCATCAAATAAAAGAAACGTACATCTGTTGTGTTGCGTCGTTTAATGTTAATATTCCTTCTGTGTTGATGGTTGGTCCCATTTTCCTTCCCCTAAGTACATAATGTTTTTTCCGTTTCCCACCTTTTCCCTAGTCAGTCATCCTAAACCCCTCTCCTCTATCTAGAACCTTCCCTGTCCCTCACCCTAAACCCTGCCCCACTGGATGTCAATCCTTTGTAGCCCCTCCCTTTGTTCTAGAAGTTTCTGTGTCAAGCATTCCCTTTTGTATTCATGATTGGTTATATTGTATGTATCCCCACCCTCGGTTTGCCTTATTGGCTCAATGTACCCCTTTCCCCGCCTTCTGTACCTCCCCCCGTTAACCGTTATTGGCCCTCCCCTTGCTCCTCCCCCGTACTTAAGCCTGTGTAGAACCCCTCAAACTGCCTTTTGCGGTTCCCTATCCCAACCTCCTGACCTGTTGCCTCTTCCTTCAATAAATCCCTTCCCCCATAAGCGTAAAAGGTCTCTCCTGCGCCTCTTTGTCCCTCCCTGACGACTTGCCCAGGCGTAGCTGTTGCTACACGTCTTCTGCAGCTCCCAGAGTGGTGCTGGGCAGGGGCCACTCACCGACGCAGGCTTCCCGGAGCTAGCCGGTAGCCCAGGTGAGGTGGGCAGTGGGTGGAAGAAACGTCAGTTTGGCGCTCACCGGGGGGCCACTTCTCCGGTGACCCCACGAAGAGCCTCTTAGATCTGAGGATCAGAGGCTTTGGACGTTGACTACTCTGGTCGAAGCAGGCCAGGTCAGCAGTGCTCCCGGGGAGAAGGTGGCAAACCTCTGCGCCCGGAGGACCACTTTCGAGGGAGGGACCTCCTGTTGCAGCTCCTGTTCCAGAGGCCAACAGAGCCGGTAAGTATCCCCCAAGGAGGTGCAGGGGGGCTTACCATTATGCGGGGCGGGGTGTGCCGCCCTAGGTCTGGGGGCTCGTAAAAACACCCCTTCCTTTAGTCCCTGAGGGTGGGGAACTCACTGGCCCTGGGACCTTTACTCTCAGTTTTTTCAGTTTTCTTTTGCTGCAGTGGGAGAGTGAGTTCTGCTGTGTGGGTACGAGGCACACCATAATGGGTGCAAAGCTGTCCACGCAGCAGCGGGAGATGTTTTTCCAAGTTGTGGGTACCCTGGAGGGAGGGAAAAAAAAGTTTTCACGGGTTCGTTGTAAAGTTTGTAAATGTACCCCGAAACCCTCCCCCGCTCCTACCCCAGGCTCTACCCCAAAACCCCCAAAGTCAGTCAGGTTCCAGTCATCCCCCCCCAGAGCCACAAAATGGGCTCCTGGACTCCGGCGCACAAGATGGCGCCGGCCACGTGGCGCGGCCGGTCCCTTGTGCTCTGGCTCCTTTTACTTCCCAGAATCCCTTCCTCATTGATCCGTACCCTCCTCCGACTGTGGCTCCGCCCCTTACATGGTGTCCCAACCCCTTTCTGTTCCCGCCTCCTTCCCCAAGTCCTGCCCCTGTCTCCTCCCACGGGAGGGGTGTTCTTCCTCCCCAGGCTCCTCCTTGTCCTCCTCGTAAAACTCCTCCTCTTACTCCACCCCCAGAGAGGCGGCCCCCGAGCTCAACAGGTCCCACCCATCACCATGAATGTTGCCAGTGTTGTGGCTCCTCCTCGGTAAGCGGTCCTGCCCCTCTGCTTCCGACTTCCGATTCCCACGCCCCTCCTTCCGGTTCCCACGCTCCGGAAAACAGAAGTGACAGGCCAGGGGATCGGAACCCAGGAACCGGAGACCACACTCATTGCCACTCCGGTTTTTTATTCTTGGCAAAGGGGTATTCCAAATTGGCGGCCATTTGAATACTCCCATAAAAAGGAGCTCTGTAGGGCACAGAAGGTGTTCGGGAGAAAGAGCGAATATTTTAAAGGCTTATTGGAAGCTACTTTCTCCTCCAATATCTTGGTCCCTAGCGGCTTGAAAGGATTGTCTAAATGTCTCCTCCTATCAATTGAATACAGATTGTGGGAGGACACATGGAAAAGGATGCTAGGGGAACTGCTGCCGGAGCTCTTAAAGACCCCCGAGTGCGCCATTGACGCAGACAAAAAACCGATCACGATAGCTCATTTGTGAGGCGAAGGGCAGTGAAAACAAAAATGAGGTGGGCCGCGAGGGGGACCTTGGGGTGGTCAAAACTAATACCGGATGTGACATTCCCACCGGATCCGACATTTACCGAACACGACGAATAGCGCCAGTGTGGACTCCTCGTCCTCCCCTGAGCTTGGCCCTGACAGATAACACTTATTTTGAAACACAGGACTGGCGGTTGGTGTCGGTGAAGCCCACATCACCCGGTTTGTTTGCCGGACTCGACTGCACGTATGCCGTGCTTCGGGATACAAAGTGTACCCCTCCGGAGATTGAAATTGTGCCACAGACACAGCTTTTGTGTCCGGACCGTTTCTCTCTCCTGGCACGGTGCATCCAGCCACCATACTTCCTGCCAAAGGAACAACTAGTAGCGCAGGCGATTCCAGTGCCCAACACCACCGTGGCGAAACGGGCTAATCCCTGCGTCTATTGGGCGGAAGTCATTGGTGAGGATAAACCAATCATTGGATGCGGACTCCTTCGGGGTGAAGACTACTTTTACCTCGACGGACTCTTCAATACAGGCGCAGATGTGACAATTATACCAACCGAGAATTGGCCGTCACATTGGGAGTTGCAACCCGTGGCTGTCAGAATACAAGGAGTCAGGGAGGCCCAATTGGCTCTGCAGTCAAAAAGCGTAATTAAAATTGAGGGACCTGAAGGGCAGGTGGCTAATGTCCGCCCTTTTGTTATGGAGTATAAAGCTCCCCTGTGGGGCAGAGATGCCATGTCGCAATGGGGTGTTCGTATTGAGATCCCGAAAACCCCACGGGATTTTTCTTAGCTGCCACTGTGGAGCGCCCTGTCCAGAAACTGAATTGGCTATCTGATGAACCAGTATGGATAGATCAGTGGTCGCTTAACAAACAGAAATTGCAGGCGCTCAACGAAATCATGGAGGAGCAGTTAGCCAAAGGTAACATCGAGCCAACCTGGAGCCCTTGGAATTCTCCGGTCTTCGTCATCAAAAAGCCGGGGAAGGACAAGTGGCAGCTCCTTCACGACCTTCGTGAAATAAATAAAAAGATAGAAGACATGGGGTCTCTGCAACCAGGTATGCCCTCACCCTCAATGCTGCTGCAAAATTGGAATCTGGCAGTCCTAGATATCAAGGATTGTTTTTTCCAAATTCCCCTCGACCCCGAGGATGCACCACGGTTTGCCTTCTAGGTTCCATCCATCAACCGTGAAGGCCCAATGAGGTGCTTCCATTGGCGGGTACTGCCTCAGGGCATGAAGAACAGCCCCAGTATCTGTCAATAGTACATGGCCTCATTGCTGTCTCCTGTCCGTGCCAAGGCAGAGGACGCCGTCATCCTGCACTATATGGATGACGTGCTAATTTGTGCCCCCACGGACGACATACTGCAGTATGTCCTTGACCTTGTCATCGAGGTTTTGATCTCTGCAGGGTTTGATCTCCAGAAGGAGAAAGTTCAGAGGATGCCCCCATGGAAGTATCTCGGGCTCCAAATTACCAGCAGGACTATTGTCCCACAGAAATTGGCAATTAACACCAAGCCAAAAACCCTTGCGGATTTCCACCAGCTGTGTGGGTCATTGAATTGGGTCAGACCCTGGCTAGGATTGACCACCGAGGACCTAGCTTCCTTTTTCCATTTATTGAAAGGGGGAGATGAGTTACTTTCTCCTAGGGTGCTGACCCCAGATGCGAGGGCAGCTCTGGAAAAGGTAGAGAAGGCGATGGGGACGAGACAAGCCCATCGCTACCTGCGGAACCTGCAATTTGAGTTTATTATCCTGAGATGGCTGCCGCACCTCCACGGCCTCATTTACCAGTGGGACCAGGACCAGAGGGACCCCCTCTTGATTACAGAGTGGGTGTTCCTCAGTCATCAGAGGTCCAAAAGTATCACCAGGCCACAGGAGCTGATGGCGCAGCTGATCAGGAAGGCCAGGGCCCGTTTGCGAGAGCTGGCGGGTTGCGATTTTGCGTTCATCCGAGTACCACTTGCCTTATCATCAGGCAAGCTGACTAAGGAGGTTTTGGAGCATTTGCTCCAGGAGAATGAGACTCTTCTCTTTGCCCTTGATAGCTACACAGGACAAACATCTGTCCACCACCAAAGTCATAAATTATTGAATTCAAATTTCAATCTGGTCCCGAAAGAAAATTTGAGCCGGGTGCCGCTCAAAGCTCTAACTGTTTTTACAGACGCATCTGGGGCTTCGCACAAGTCAGTCATGACTTGGAAGAACCCCCAGACTCAGCAGTGGGAGGCAGATGTTAAGGTTGTTGAGGGTTCCCCTCAAATTGCTGAGTTAGATGCAGTCGTTAGAGCTTACGAGAGGTTCTCAGAGCCACTTAATTTGGTTACAGATTCGGCCTATGTGGCGGGTGTGGTGTCAAGGGCAGAGAACGCTGTTTTGAAAGAAGTCTCTAATCTGAACCTCCACGGTCTGCTCTCGAAGCTGATATATGCTGTCTCCCACCGAGAGCATCCGTACTTCGTGATGCACGTAAGATCGCACACAGACCTGCCAGGCTTTATCGCCTAGGGTAACCAGAGAGCGGACACCCTGGCCGCACCAGCTGATATGGCCAGGATTCCTGATATTTACCAACAGGCAAAGCTGAGCCATCAGAAATTCCATCAGAATGCGCCTGGCTTGGTATGGCAATTCCAACTAAGCCGTGACCAGGCCAAGGACATTGTGGCTACATGTCCCCAGTGCCAGAAGCTTGGGGTGCCAACCCTGAGCTCTGGCATCAATCCTAGAGGCCTGGAGAGCTGTGAGTTATGGCAGATTGATGTCACCCACATTCCGCAGTTCGGCAGGTTGAAATATGTGCATGTGAGTGTGGACACCATTTCCGGGGCAGTCTTCGCTTCTGCCCACACAGGGGAGAAGGCCAAGGACGTACAGAAACACCTTGTACAGGCCTTATCTGTGTTGGGGATCCCAAGGGAATTGAAATCGGACAATGGCCCAGCATATGCTTCCATGGCCTTCTGGGAGTTCCTGCAGAGGTGGGGAATCAAACATAAGACTGGCATCCCGTTATTCCCCTGCAGGTCAGGGCATGGTTGAGAGCACCCACCAAACGCTCAAACGGGTCCTGGAGCAGCAACAGGGGGATACTCAATTCGATACACCTCATACTAAATTGCATAAAGCCCTTTTTACCATCAACTTTCTTAACTGCTGCTTCGAAGTGCTGAGTCCTCCCATTCTGAGGCACTTCACGAACTCTTCATCATTACGGTTGAGAAAACACCCTCCTGTGATGGTGAAGAACCCGGAGACCGGTAAAACGGAGGGCCCACATGAGTTAGTCACCTGGGGTCGTGGGTACGCTTGCGTATCCACGCCCTTTGGTTTGAGGCGGGTCCCTCAAAGGTGGGTCCGGCCCTATACTGCCAGTCAGGGACATCTGTCAGGGCCAACCTCCGGAGATGTCAAATATGCAGCGCTTTGTAGTCATGGGCGCACCTCCCTGGAACACCAAGGGTCCCCCAGAGGGCGGGACAGCCCCTTCTCCAAGTTGTTTCCTCCCCCTGAAGTTCAGGACCTATTTGAGTAACCCATTCCCTTTTCCTGTTCTGTTTTAGTCAGCCACACGGAGCCCCAGGATGTGGTATGCCCTTGTCATCTGGGCGTGCCTCTGCCAGTCTTCGGTGGAGTGGATAGTCCCGCAGCCAAGGAAGAATGTGTGGGTCACCCTGGCCCAGGCCATGCAGCAGGACCATCTCTGCTTATCAATTGCGGCAACAGGGAACCCACTTTCAACCTGCATGGTGGGGATCCCATTTCAGCCCGAAGAATATCCCAAGACAATCATCAACATGCAGGATGATTTTAACCCCCAGTGGTGGCACCCCTCCTATGCCTCCTATCCTATGACCAACCCCCTATGGGTGTGGGGGGAGTGGTCTAAAGACCTTCCCAAAGCACCCGAGGAACCTCAGGAATTAGAGTTACTTGGTTCAGCCCCATCCCCTTTTTGTGATCAGAATCATTATAGATGGTCCAACCCCGAATCATACCTAAACGTTATCTAACCCAACCTTGACTATAGAGCTGCCGCGTGGTGCAATGCCACCGCCCAGATTGAGGGGACCCCTCTAGACCAACCTCGTCAGCTAGGTAAGGGGGTCTTCTTGATCTGTGGCCACCGGGTGTGGGCAGGCATCCCCTCTCGCCTGATAGGAGGGCTGTGCACCCTTGGACGACTGACCCTGTTTTCGCCTAACCGTACCCAAATTTCAAATTGGAAATCTAAAACCACAAAATCGGCAATCCAAAAGAGAGAAGCTCATAATTTAGACGAAAATTGCAATGCAGATGTTTTTCGTTGGTCTAAGTCCAAAAGAGTTGCTGTCTCCATCTTTTTACCGTGGGTGGCAGTGGCTAAAGCCCTAGGTGAATTGGGCCGCCTAGAGTGCTGGGTAGCGAAACAGGCAAACCTTACGTCAGCGGCCTTAAGCGACCTCCTAGCAGATGAGGAAATTACCAGGCAGGCGACCCTACAAAATCGGGCAGCAATAGATCTCCTGTTGCTTGCGCATGGCCACGGCTGCGAGGACTTCAAAGGCCTCTGCTGTCTCAACTTGTCATCTCGGAGCAGCAGTGTCCACTCCAAGATACAGCAAATACAAGGTCTTGTCACGAACATCAAGGAGGAATCCGAAGACTGGCTGAGAAACATCTTTAAAATCTGGGGACTTTCGGGTTGGCTGGCTTCAGTTGTCAAAACCGTTATTTCTATTGTCCTTGTTATTATTCTCATTTGTATTGCTATCCCCATTAAGACCTTAGTTGTCCGCAGCATCTCCCCATCACCCCAAGTTAACCGCGCAGAGGTGGGGCCTATCCTGGATTGGGATCTCGAAGATCCCCCAAATGGTGAAGACATGAAAGCAGTTGAGGAAGAGAAGGATGGGCTCACCTCTGGAGAGGACTTTGAAAATGACACTTCTGTTTAAAAAGAAAGGGGGAGATGTAGTGTTGTGTTGTTTAATGTTAATTTTCCTTCTGTGTTGATGGTTGGTCCCAGTTTCGTTCCACTAAGTTAAGTACATAATGGTTTTTCCCTTTCCCACCTTTGCCTTAGTCAGTCATCTTAAACCCCTCCCCTTTATCTGGAACCTTCCCTGTCCCTCACCCTAAACCCTGCCCCACTGGATGTCAATCCTTTGTAGCCCCTCCCTTTGTTCTAGAAGTTTCTGTGTCAAGCATTCCCTTTTGTATTCATGATTGGTTATATTGTATGTATCCCCACCCTCGGCTTACCTTATTGGCTCAATGTACCCCTTTCCCCGCCTTCTGTACCTCCCCCCATTAACCGTTATTGGCCAGAGTTTTCTGCCCTCCCCTTGCTTCTCCCCCGTACTTAAGCCTGTGTAGAACCCCTCAAACTGCCTTTTGCGGTTCCCTCTCCCAACCTCCTGACCTGTTGCCTCTTCCTTCAATAAATCCCTTCCCCCATAAGCGTAAAAGGTCTCTCCTGCGCCTCTTTGTCCCTCCCTGACGACTTGCCCAGGCGTAGCTGTTGCTACACCTCTTCTGCAGCTCCGAGAGTGGTGCAGGGGAGCGGCCACTCACCGACGCAGGCTTCCCGGAGCTAGCCGGTAGCCCAGGTGAGGTGGGCAGTGGGTGGAAGAAACGTCATACATCCACGAGCTCCACTTCTTCTTCAAATCTACATTTTAGTTTCTCAGTCGTCTGAGGCATGTTGTAGAGCACAACTTCAGCATCTTCTGCTGCGCAAATGTTCATATCCAACAGGGTCATCTGAAGGAAAAGAAGAACAAATTATTGACATGCACCGAAGAAATACTGTGTGGCTTTCAGACACCCTGGCTAAAGGTAGGGTTTCTTTTCTTGTGATGGACAGAGATAGATTCAGCCTCCTACATGCCATATTAGATTAGTAAACAATACCATCTGGTTGGACACAAAGGGAGAAATTGAGGCAGTGGTGGAATTTCTTTCCCAAGAAAAGACAGATTTAGCACAAGGGCTGAGGCCCCTTGCATCTTCCACATTCACGTAGGACAGCACTCCCTTCATTACCGGCATTTGTTACAGCTTTTCCACATTTCAAGTACAAATACTAACTACTACTGTGAAACCAAACGGATGGCTCACTTTTTGAACAGAGTAAGGCGGAGGTTAAAAAGGAATTCCACTTGTTATATCAATGTTTGGCGCATCCTCAGATGCATTTTACTCTAATGACACATTGGACCACGGCTATCACAGCCAAAAGCTGTGGCACTCAACTTGCACATCTGCCCTTTCTCCTGACATTTGCCCTCGACCAGCTCATACTGGATGCTCATTTTCTCCACACACTCCACATTAGGGCTGTCTGAATGCTATGGAAGCGACCACAGTCAAAATTCCCATCTTTCATAGTGCAGTGTGACATGGAAACATGACAGAGGCCATGTGCTGAATCTCAGCACACGGAACAGATACCCGCAGTGCCTACGGACATTTGCCCACAGACACCAGATACTACCAGCGATAGAAATCAAGACATTTTCATACACAGCTCTTTATCATTATGCTTCAAAGTAGCAAGGTACTTACAATCGCTACCAACTTCTTTGCTACCGTACAGGCTACTAACATCCCAACAGGATGTGCTCTGGAGCAAGAGAAGGCAGACACAGAGAGGGAAGGCATGCTGCAAGGACACAGAGAAAGGAAGTATCTCCAATACTTCCCCTCTTATTCTCCAAGAATTAAAAAGAGTATTTTTGCATGATTGAGAAGGGATCCATGTCAAAATTAACTTTTGATTTCCCCCAGATTCATTCTAACCAAGCCAGTTCCTGCTAGATCTCACCATGCACAGGTGTTTGTACAGGCCAAAGGAAAGCCATGGCACAAGCAGCTTCTTTGGCTCTTACTGCCTCCTCCAAGCAACTGAGAAGGTATGTGGGAACACACGGAACAAAGAATAGAGCAAACGTACTCTGAAAGCAACTGTCTGCCTCATCGTTGCCCTGGAGAAAAGAAAATATTGCTTGAATTCCAGACTGTTCTTAGGATTTCCCGACCTACCTAGACTTTTGTTTCAATTCTCCAGAGTTCTGCACCATTCGCTTCCATCAGATTTGGCACGTGTTGGAGGCAACAAGGTGCTATCAAAGTAGGAAACAAGAGTCAGGTATCCTAAAATACAAACCACTCAGTACTTCAAATATAAAATTATGAATCCGAATATCCATACTACTGGGCTTTCTTTTATTTACAGCCATCTTGGCAATGAAAATAAACCTGAGATTGTTGTTGTTCAAGGCCAACTGTTTACTGCCCGATAAGGAACTAACTGTCATCTACCTTGTTCCTACATCCACCGTAAAACCCTCCCTGTAAAGATCGGAATGCATTGCACCCACACCAATGCGTCTTGTGTTCAGGATGGATATTCAAACTTAGCAACGTTAGATTTCTATCCAGACTCCTCTCTTAATTTATTATGCAAATAAAATCCCACGCCATGGAGAAAAAATGCCTTGACAAAAGCACCAACTTCGAGCTCTCCACCCATCTTTGCCCATTTCTACTATGTTTCAAGATTTAATTCTGCATTCCTCCATTTTTAGATTTTGATGGCCACCTATTAAGTGTAGCTGGGGCACTGAAAATCAAGAATGCATTTTCTCCATTCAAAAGAGCTGTACAGAAATAGATGTAGACCGTGCCTTACTGCTGCATTTAGCAATCACACAATGACAGGAAGCAAAGTGCATTTTGTAGCCAAGTCCTTCATTAACTCCAGGAACAATTGGTTTCCTTTATGCTTTACCCTCTTTTGCCATACCGGATATATTGCAAAACCTTCAGTCTCTGTTCAGTGAGTACCATCTGCTCCTTTATCAGCTTTTCCATTTCCATATTCACAGTTGGGGGATTCTGTATTTCTTCACTTGCCATAAATTCTCTGCAGGATGGAAAGTAGATATGTAGAATGGAATCACATGATACATGTGATATCATACGTGATATCACGTAGAAAGAAAAAATGATCAAGTATTACTTTGATAGAAACCAAAAGTGAACACTAGCCACTTTATGTTGCTCATTGTCCAAAAAAAGACTGCCAAATTTCTGACCTGAAACTCTGAACTACACACTTCTTTTGCATGAGCTTCCAGTCCTTGACTCTCCCTTGCCATTTCAGTTGATGCAATTTTTCTTTCTCAAGCTCTGATTTCATTCGATTCAGGAGTAGCTTGGCAGTTGCCCTCTCATTATCCAGCAGTGCTCTGTTTATATTGTGCATTAAAAAATAAAACCAGAAGTAGAAGCAGAATACGACATGCAAAAACAAACAAAAAATTGTCTCTTCTACAGAAAATGAGGCGAGAAAAGAACACAAATTATAACCAATACCCTGCCAAGTAGAAATTTCTTCTATATTTCAGTGATTGATAGGCAGAAAAAATGAATTTCATTTGGGGAAAGAAAGACATTCTAGGAATATTCAGACTGCTATCTTGCCCCAGGTAAAACATTTACCATGGCCTTAGCGTTAATGAGCTTGTGAACATCAGCTGCCAAGAGGAAGGACATTTCCTCCAGTTTCACAGAATACTTGGTCAGTACATCTGCTATCTGTGCAAACAAAGAATACAGAAAAGCAACAACAATGAAAAGTAGAACTCAAATATCAATTTCCCAAGTTAAAATCTTCATGAACAAGACAATTTTTCCATTCAAGTGAATTAGATTTAATTAATTCATTAACTACATAAGTATCATTCTCACGTTCAAGAATAGAATTCAAAGAATCAACGTTGCTTCTTCTGAGACATTGAAGCCTGAGTAGATCCCAACTTCAAATCTATTAGGACGGCATGAAAGCAATACCTGCTACATTTAGTACATGTAGACTACAAAGACATCTTGAACAGCTCTAAAAGTTGAACAAACCCATGAACTTTGAAGGAGACGCTAGCAAGAAATGTGGAAATAGGCTTTATCTGCCCAGTGCTTTTTCCAAAAGCTTGGGCACTCCTTGGTGTCAGTGAGAGTCTCTGTCTCATTATTCAGCAGCTGGCTAAGGGTAAAAAAAGGATGCATGCAATCACTTCATTCCTGTTCATGACATAAACTTACTGCATCATCGCAAAAGCCATTTGCTTGGAAATATAGCCTAAAAAATAGGTGTCAGACTGGGTACATATCTAGATTGCTATGAGCAAAACCAATATCTTTTTAACAGGAATGCCATACAATATGTCTGCCATGGAAAATATTAGTCTACTAGCCCTGCACTTCAACGGGCAGTGAGCAGTTCATTACACCAAATTTCCGTTTGGCAAGGAGACAGTCTATTTATTACAAGCCCCTAGTTCTAGAACCAAGAATTCAGGAGTTGCTCATTCCCAATGAAAATCTGTCCATTTCATACCTTTGGGGTTTTATGCTTCTGTTCTTTACATGTCTTGAGTGTGGCTTTCTTGTCAACTCACTGACGGGTGTTTTTCCAATACATTTCTGCTGATTACACAGTAATTGCATGGCATCAGCAGACATCTCTGAATGTGTCTTTAAAATATGCTTTTTACTCTTCTTAGAGGACCTTGTCTTCTTCTTTCCTTCACCCAAAAGGTGGGCTAAGTGCACCTTCAAAGAAGCATCATCTCAACAATTAGAATTCTTTCAAACCTACTGAATGCAGAAGAGCGACAAAAAAATTTACAAAAAACTAGCAAGCGAAAGACAGCAGAAGAGAAAGGTAAAATAATGAATCTTATATGCCACATTCATAACTCTCTTCATTCTAGGCTATTTTCAAAACGAGAAAAAAAAAAATCATCTTTTCGTCAGAGAGGATATTTGGAGTAACGGGATTGTGTTGCCCTGCTTACAGTTACCAGAAAAGTCAACAGCAGAGTTGAAAACACCTGAAGCTGGCTAACTACACCTCTAGATGTTTTTCTACTGTGTTATGATTCTGTCTTCAGTTAATAGAACCTGATATACAACAAAGAGATGGGAGCACATGGAGATGCATTGGAGAGCCTACGCTGGAGGTAACACATTCATTTTTTACTCAAACAAATCCAAATTAGAAATGTTGAAAATGAACTGGGGCCATTCCAACAGCCAGCACACTGACTAACACAACCAACCTTTGGCTTTTATTCAATCCTTTGCTTGTTTTACCTGGGCCATAAAGATCTGTCTGGAGCCTTCCTCTGCAAATATATCACAGTCATCCTATTGAGAACCCATGGCTCATCACAGCTGCTTGGCGAGGCCTGCTTCCAGAAGAATTGGCAACTACAAGCTGGGAGCCAAGAGATACAACACTTCCCTTGGAAAAGGTCCTTCCATGAATCCTAGAATCCCAGAATGGTTTGGACTGGAAGCAACCTTAGAGATGATAGATTATCTTCTTCCCACATCCTGACATGAGCAGGGACACTTTTCCAGTAGTCCAGGTTGCTCCATATCCACTCCAGCCTGGCCCTGGACACTTCCTGCCATGGGGCTCACACACAGCCTCTTTGAGCAACATGTGCAAGGCCTCAGCACCCACACAAGGAAGAATTCCTTTCCAATATCCCATCTACCCCAGCCCTCTGGCAGTTTGGAGCTATTCCCCCTTCTCCTGCTAGTCCAGACCCTTTTCCAAAGTCCCTCCCCAGGTATCTTGGAGCCCCAGGAGGCACTGCAAGGGGCTCGAAGGTCTCCCTGGAGCCTTCTGTTCTCCACATTGGACACCCTCAGCTCTCCCAGTCTGTCCTAGAGCAGAGGAGCTCCAGCTTTCAAAGGAGCTTAGCAGACTCCTACCCGTGAAACTCAGTGCCACCGCAGGTGTTCCGGGCCCTACGGATATCACTTCCGGTGTCGCTCAGGGGCACCGCGGGCTCTCTCCACGCCCCCCATGGGGCCCTCAGGCAATGCCGCTCAGACAACCCTCCTGCCGCTCTTAGACCAACGAGGGGCAGGGAGCCAGCCCAGCTTCAGCCGCAATCCACAGTGTCCTCGGCGGCTGCTGTGGGCTCATGGCGGCTCGCACACGCAGAAGCAGAGGTCCGGAACAGAGGATCATAGCCCCACATTTGTGTTCGTCTCTGCACTAGGCAGGCCAGAATTGCCATGCACGGACTTTTCAGTTCAGCACGAGAATGAGAATAGACCAGCACCATGGGGGAGGAAATCTCTAAAGACTCTTTCATACTTGGTCACTCACTGCCTAGGCACTTTCCATTCCTGGGGCTACACTAACGCCTTTTTTTACCTAGTGGGTAAGAAATGCCATTGTTCTGGTGTGCAGCTAAAGGCGCAGCAGAGGCAGGCCAGGCCAAAACTGGGGCAGTGCCCTTCCTCACTCCTTCACTGTGGTGTACTCCATGCAGCTAGAGCAAAGCAAGAAGGACGCGAGAAAGAAGAAGGCGTTCTTAAAGTAGCCCTCTGTCAGCAGCCCTGAAAGGGTACATAACACATGGTGTCTCGCTGCCCTCCATTCTACATACTCGCAGCTCCCTTTGCCTACTTGCAAAAGTTGCTACCAGAGCAGAGGGGGCCAGATTGAAGAGGCAGTGCCTAGGTTCACCTTCTACTTATTGCAAGTAAGCCCCCTCCAGCTCCTCGCTGCACTCTGTATTTCCCTTCTCCGCGGCATTTACTGTGGTGCTGTCTGCAACTCGGAGCCTAGAAGTGACCACCAATGTTTCCCCAGCGGGCTGAAAGGGAACCAAGGAGCAGCACAAGCAGCAGTGCTTCAGCTTGCTCCTTCTGTCAGCTAAGGGCACTTGGGAAGGCAAGTGAGAGGCAGCCACCTTCCTCTCCTAGTAGCCTGTAACATAGTGCACACTAGCACGGTACTTGTGCGGCTTCGTTCTCAGCCCTCACCCACTATATGATCCACTGTTAATACAGAGCGGGGGTCATGATGGTTCTTTTGATCTTAAAGGTGCAAACAGGCAAAGTGCAGGGGACAAAATCAGTTTATTCAACAGCAGAAAATCAGTTTATTCAACAACAGCAATGCATTTCATCAAATGCCAGCAATTCAATTACGGTAGAGGGGAGAGGTATAGGAAACAAAGTATAGGGAAAGGGGAAGGAAAGGAAGGGATGGGAAAATAGCTACCAACAGACGAGACAGGGGTCCTCACGGGTCATCCGATAGACGAGTCTTCATCCGTGGGGATATCTCAGGGGTCTTCTCGAGGAGGTAGATGGGTCTTCATCAGTGGAGAGATCTCGAAAGGTCTTTTCCAGAGGGTTGCTCTTTATAGTCCTTCTCCAAAGCGAGTGGCCTCTGGCCAAGAGGTGGGAAGATTTATGGACCATTGTGTGGTGCTGCAGGAGACAGGTACGGTCAAGCAGTCCTCAGTTGGTGGTACAACACAAACTCTGGTTGGTGCCATGACAACACAGTCCAGTGAACAAAATACACCAGCACACAGTCACGAGCATTCACCTTGGCCAGGCCAGGAAACCATTGTTCAGAGTCAGCCTCGGTGGGGGGTCCTAGAGGTCTCCTTGCAACGGTCAGAAGGCAAAATCGAGAGGAACTTCGGACAGACACTTACAGCCCCCGACGCGAGGACACTGCTATTAGCACCGCATTGCAAGGGCACTTCTCGCTCCTTGACTACGTGCTCAGCGCTCTCCGAGTTCGCTGCTAGCTCCACGGTCCTTCTCAGCTGCTCACTCAGCAGCACTGACAGTACATAGAGCTTTGCATGGACCGAGGACCTGGAGGGACATATCGCACACGAAAATGTGCCAGGACAGAGACGTGTTCTACATTGTCCCTTCTCGACACCCAGTTTGTGCTTCTGCTGCTTCTGCTGTTAGGAATCGCTCCTTGAAAGACGAGCGAGAGCATCTTTCTGGGTGCATTGCACTGAGTGACAGCTCCCTAGGGACTTTGCACTCCGAGCCAAGGCAACAGGGCGTGCTTGTCCGCAGAACTGAGGACAAGCTCTTGGGCAGAGCTGAAACTGACCGCTGGAGTTCAGCTCTGTCTGGAAGGCAGAAGGCGAAGAACGAATCCGCAGGGCACCGGGCTTGCGAGCGCAGTGCAGCAAAGAGCACACGAGCAGCCAAAGAGCTCCTTCACAATCGCTTTCACTTCTCAGTGCTCTTGCTGCTTGGAAAAGTATCACACAACCATTGCACGCCAGGGCAAAAGCTGGGGCAGTGCCCTTCCTCACACCTTCGCTGTGGTGTACTCCATTGTTGGGGGTTGAATGCTTCCCTTTTCTTTCTGTGTAATTTCTCCCATTGTTATGCTGATTGGCTACACCTTAATATAATGTTCTCCGATAGGGAGGTGGGTGGAGGGTGCGGGGGGTGAAACGGGAAAAAGGAAAGGTGGGACGGGTTTCGGGAGGTGGGTCTGGAGGGGGCTGGAAAACTCTCTCGTTCGCTCGTGGAGTGAGACGACGCCTCCTGCTCCTATCTGGCATCTCTCCTGCCACCCTAGCGCTGAGATCCACGCTCTCTGCCATTGGACATCGCTCTGCTGCTCTCCCACCTCACCCTACTACCTCCGGACACTCAGCCGAGCACCACGACCGACACCGTGAGGGGGGAGTCACTTTCCCCATCCCTCTCACCCCTGGGCCGCTGCCGCCTTCACTCCAGGCCTCTTCAAATGTGCGGGACCTGCCCTGCCCCCACAGCACCGGTAACTGACCACAGGGAGACGGCCTGCGGCCAGAAGGGACTGGAACTGAGTTACACTGTTCTGTTCTGTTGTCAGTTTTTATAGCTGTTGTTGTTTTCTGCCTTCTTAGATATCCGCAAAGAACTGTTATTCCTATCCCCACATCTCCTGCCTGAAGGCCTCTGATTTGGACCTAAAATAATTAAAAGGGAGGGGGGTTGCGCTCTGCATCACAGGAAAGGGGCTCTTGCCTTTCCTTAGACCATACCTGTCTTTCAAACCAAGACAGATTTTGGCACCCGGAACATGAGGCATTCCCTGAGTGTAGAGAGCCTGGTGCAGGAATAGCTGGAAGAAAAAGGCCATAGTCAGATCAACTTAGTAAAGCTAGCAAAGTGGGCCTCAGTCTCACGGATACAGTGTCCTTGAGATAGGGAAGGCACGCAGAATTGAGAAAAACATGAATGCCGAAGTGCTTAGCTAAGCCGCACAGCTAGACCAATGATGAGCTCAGATTTTGCACTATGCATGAGCTAATTAAGCACTGTATTTAATCGCCACTCTGCGTATCAATAAACGAGACTTTGCTGATGACCGAATTGGTGTCCGCGTCTCCCTTCTCCGACAAATGGTGAACCCCGACGTGCCTCCGTCGCTGAAAAGAAAACGGTTTCAGAAAACGGGGGAGAACGCGCCACGGTCGGTGAAGTAGAGTTGGGGCCTGCTGCAACCGGCTCGGTGTCAAACGACGTAGGGAAGACACCCCCAGGAGCCATAAAGGTGGTCCTGGGCCATACGTGCTGCCGAAGCCGGAGAGTTGCAACAGCGCTGACGACGAAAAATGGACAGGCAAGCAGCATATGATTTATTTATAGCACATATAGATAAGTTAGGGTTAAAAGAGATTAATCCCAGGAAGGACATACCGGGGTTGTTAGTCTGGGGTTATGCTAAAGGTTTATTCTCTAATCCTCACACCGTGCATGATTTAAATGAGTGGCGTAAGTTAGGGGATGCACTGTGGGAGGCGGTATTAGAGGATGATAAAACAGCAAAAAAGCTGGGAAAGATCTGGCGGGTAGTTCATAACGCGCTGCTAAAGCAGCAGGCGGAGAGAAGGGCGGCTCGGGAGGCAGTAGAGGCATATAAAAGAAATGCTCAGTATGGCGATAATGAGCCCCGAGCACCCAGCACGACCAGAGTAGAAATACCTATCTCTGGGGAGACAGCAGGAATGACAGACATGGCTAGCTGGGCTTGGCCCTCGGCCCCCCCCTTAGAAGAGCTTGAGGAGGATTCCGCCGCGGCGGCGGAGACAATTGCAGAAGGCGGAGTAACCCCGCCTTCCGAGGGCAAAGGGCCCCAGACCGGCGGCGAAAAATCCCCTTGCCGGTCTGAGCCTACCGCCCCTAAGCCCACCGTGGAGCCAGCTCCGGTCCCTAGGGTGGAAAGCGACCTGTGGGAGGAGATGGCAAGACGGCGGGGGGAGGCGTGGAGTATGCTAGCCAGACACGGCTTGGAGATTGGGGACGAAAGCGCTGTTGACGCAGCGAAAACCTGGGTTTTCCCCGTCACGTATACACAGGGGATAAATCAACAAGGACAAGCCGTCCAAGTGGGAGCATACTCGCCTCCCGACTGGAAGCTGCTAGCCCAGCTAAGACAGACAGTGAGTCAGTTTGGTTTCCAGAGTGAGCCAGCTAAGCAGATGCTAGATTTCTTGTTCGATACATACCTGCTGTTGCCAAATGATATGAGAAGTATAGTGAAACTGATTTTCACGCAACATCAGCAGTTGCTATTTAACGCCCACTGGCAAGCCCTTGTTCAGGAGTCAGTTGCAACACAGAGGGGCCCGGGAGATCCGTTAGCTGGAATTACCATAGACGAACTGATGGGATTGGGTCAATACCGCAGGACAGAAGCTCAAATGATTTCGGGACCTGACAAGGTTAGGGAAGCCATGCGTCTAGTAAGGAGTGCCATCGGTCAGGTCAAAGATAGCTCAGGCATACCCATGTATATGGGGATAAAACAGGGAAGAAATGAATCCTTTGGGGACTTTGTAGATAAGGCTGCTGCTGCTATTGAAAAGGCAGGAGTCCCAGAGTATATGAGAGGGGCGCTACTAAAGCAATGTGCGTTGCAGAATAGTAATGAGGCAACAAAAAGGGTATTATCAACTTTAGGAGCCAATTGGTCGATAGAAGAGGCATTGGAAAGGATGGCTTTACAGCCGACAGGGGCACAGGTTTTCTTAGTTAATGCACTAAAAGAAATAGGCTTAGGGCTGCAGAAACAAGCCGAGTCCACACAGTCACAGGTGCTAGCCGCTCTTGCTCCGCTCCGTGCTTCCACAGCGGCCCCAGCCACGTCGGGTGATCACCGACCTCCCTCAGCGCGCTGCTACAGATGCGGAGGAGGAGGCCACTTCCGACGTGAGTGCCGTGCCCCAGGAGTATGGTGCCAAAACTGCCAGAACAACACGCATAACACATCAGCTTGTCGCCGCAAGTCGGAAAACTCCCAGCGAAGCGCGCCCGGCAGCCGCGCCCGAACACAAGTAGCCGCCATGACATCAGCGCCATCTCCTGTCTACAACCAGCCACAACAGGGAGCCTGGGACTCGACCTGGCAGCCGCAGTAAAAACATCTTTGATAACAGATCGCCCTGTCAAAGTCCCAACTGGAGTTTATAGCCCGATAAATATCAAAGGACAAGCTTATGGAGGACTAATAGTGGGACGCTCGTCGAGCTCCATTGTAGGACTGTTTGTGCTACCAGGTGTCATCGATGCAGACTACACGGGAGAAATACAAATAATGGTTTATACTCCTTTTCCTCCTCTGACAATTGAGGCAGGTCAGCGTATTGCTCAATTTATTCCACTTCCACAGTTGAGCCGGGGTGTTCAACCACAAAGACAAACCCCACGTGGAGACCAAGGATTCGGATCATCAGGTATTGCTATGCTCACAATGGATCTCCATACCAGACCCAAAAAGAAGGTGAAACTAACCTATGCAGGAGAGACAATAGAAATGATAGGACTCCTAGACACTGGGGCAGATACCAGCATTGTCTCACCAGAAAAATGGCCCCACAACTGGCCATCAATGCAAACTACGGATACCGTGACAGGCGTCGGAGGATTCACCCTTGCCAGAAAAACTCCTCCAATAAGGGTCACTATAGATGGGCAAGATTTGGTGACTGTGTTGTCCGTAGTTGCATTACCACCATCGGTACATTGCCTAATTGGAAGGGACATCTTGGCTCAGATGGGGGTCGTTTTATCCAACGAGCACCCTTTGGGGTAATTGCCATTGCTTGGACTTTCCCAATCCCAATCACCTGGACTACCAATGAACCGGTAATGGTTAAGCAATGGCCTCTAAAAAGGGAAAGTCTAATACAAGCACATCAACTCGTAAAAGAACAATTCCAACAAGGACATTTAAAACTCTCGACAAGCCCATGGAACACGCCAATTTTTGTGATCAAAAAGAAGTCAGGAAAATATCATCTTCTACATGATTTAAGAGCAGTAAATAATCAGATGGAGGCAATGGGGGCATTACAGCCAGGCCTCCCCAACCCAGCAATGCTCCCACAGCATTGGCCTCTTCTAATCATTGATCTAAAGGACTGCTTCTTCACTATTGCCTTACACCCTCAAGATACTAAAAGATTTGCGTTCACCCTACCAGCAATAAACAGAGAAGAACCTGATAAACGGTATGAATGGACTGTTCTTCCACAAGGAATGAAAAACTCGCCTACCCTGTGCCAACTGTATGTTGATGCCGCACTACAACCATTGAGAATACAGTGGCCCAACACAATTATTTATCATTATATGGATGATATCCTCTTTGCTCAAGAATCAGCATTTACAGACACTCAGATGCAGGAAATTCAAAGCACCCTAGCAAAGGCATCCCTCATAATAGCTCAAGAAAAAATACAGCGATCCACACCATGGAAGTACTTGGGATGGTCTATCACAGGCCAAATCGTACGGCCACAGAAGCTCCAGCTTGCAACAAAGATCACCACTCTAAATGAGGCACAGCGACTGCTAGGAGATCTGCAATGGCTCAAGCCGATTGTTGGGATACCCAACTCCTTGCTAGACTCCCTCAGGCCACTACTTAAAGGAATTAACCCAACCGCACCCGTAACCGTGACCCCACAACAACATGAAGCCCTCAAGGGTATTATACGCTGCATCGATGAGGGGTTTGTCTCTCGCCGAGATATCTCCTCGCCCATCGATCTTACCATCTGGAGTACTGCCAACCACCTACTCGGTGCACTCACACAGTTACAAAAGAAAACGCGGGAGACACGGGTACTAGAATGGATAACCCCACCTTTACAAGCAAAAAGGACAATCAGCACAAAAATCGAACAAGTAGCCACCTTGATTCGTAAGGGTCGCGTAAGGATCATGGAAATCACCGGAACGAGCCCAACAACAATTTATTTGCCCATGAAAAAGGAGGACTTAGATTGGTATCTCCTCAATTCAGGAGATCTACAAACGGCCTTGCTGGAAGTCGGAGCAGCCATCCACACCGGACCGCTGATGCCACGTCACCTTCAGTGGCTAGGAAATTGGGACTGGATAGCAAAGCCAATGCGCTCGGAGCAGCCGATAGCGGGCGCCACCACAGCCTTCACGGATGCCGGAAAAAAGACGAGAAGAGCAGCGATCACCTGGAAAGAAGGCCCTCGGTGGAGGAATAAAACCATAGATGCAGCTCCAGAGGACAGCTTACAAACATTGGAATTGCTTGCTGTTGTGTGGGCACTAAGTGAACTGCAGGGGCCTTTAAATGTGGTCACTGACTCGTTTTATGTTGCAGGGGTAGCACAGAGAATTGAAGATGCCTCTGTGAAAGAGGTGCAGAACAAAAGACTCTATGAACTCTTGCTGCAGCTAAAGCGAGCAGTAGGAGCAAGGTTCAAGCCTTATTGTATAATACACATCAGGAGTCATAAGTGGGACGTAGGCTTGGGAGAAGGCAACGCCAGGGCGGATAGACTGGTTATAAATGTAGCTGATGACAGGGGGATTGAAGCAAGGGAGTCACACACACGATTTCACCAAAATGCTAAAGGATTGGTGCGTGAGTTCAAAATAGGCATACAAGAGGCTAAGGCAATAGTGAGAGCCTGCCCCACCTGCAGTCATCACAATAGTGGGGTAGGTCTTGGGTGTGGGGTAAATCCTCGGGGTCTGGAGAGTAATGAAATTTGGCAAATGGACATCACACATGTGGCAGAGTTTGGTAGACTCAAGTATGTGCACGTTACCATAGACACTTATAGTAAGTATATCTGGGCCACAGCACAGACAGGGGAAAAAGCAATCCATGTAATTAGACACCTGACAAGTTGCTTTGCAGTTATGGGAACGCCTAAGGAAGTAAAGACCGACAACGGACCTGCATATGTCAGTGGGAAAGTAAGTCAGTTTATGAGACTCTGGGGAATTAAACATATTAAAGGAGTACCACACTCGCCCACAGGACAGGCCATAGTAGAAAGAGCCAATGGGACACTCAAACAGTATTTATTCAAACACAAATCCGTAGATGATCCACAAGAAAGACTAGCCAAGGTTCTTTATGTCATGAATTATTTGTGTGTGTTCGGGGATGAATCTGAGCCGCCTGCAATCAGGCATAGAGGGAAAAGGGAAGGTAACAGAAGAGAACGCATGAGGGCATGGGTAAAGTACCGGGATCCAAAGACAGGAATATGGAATGGACCAGCGGAAGTGGTATATTGGGGGAGAGGCTATGTTTGTGTTTCTACCCCCACAGGAACACTTTGGGTCCCTGCTAGGTGGGTGAAGCCCGTTCTAAATGACCGAACTGGTGGAAAGATTCCTGAGGAGGCGGCTGGCTCCAGCCGACCAGGAGCGGATTCAGCAGAAGTTGACGGTGACCTCACAGCCCTATTTGCGGAGGCTAGCACAGTATAACAACGCTGCCCGTGAGGCACTAAGGCAGCCACCACCGAATTGGGCTGATTGGATTGAGAGCCACGTCCACCAGGAAGAACAGCCTCTCAACAGCCGTCCTTGTTGTGCGTGTGGGGGGTCATGGTGTGAAGCCTGGGTAGCCCTAAAGTGCGGGGGCTGTGGGGACTGCTCGTGGGTGGAACAGAGAACAGTGTTTAATTTGTGGTGCTGGAGGTGTCAAAGTGACGACCTAAGAAATTCAAATTGGGGTCGGGCCCTAGAAAAAGAAGCAGGAGTGCCATATGCCCAGGTACGAAACCTATACGAGACACCAGAACAGCTCCTGTTAGCTTGGGCCCGGTGGGAACTTACCAACTGGATTAAGAGGCAGCACATCTATGCAAATTCACACATTATCGCTGCAAGATGCAGACATAAAGTCCCACACCTGCCTTGGCCTCAGGTAGGACCAATTAAGCCTGGTACAGACCCAGAGGAGGTATTAAATCAAAGTATAGAAGAGGTAAAACAACTGCAGATAACAGGGAGCAATACAGGGCGTAAAAAGAATAGGCCGCCAAAGAAATCAAAATGATGATCATTACACTGCTTATGCTTGCTAACTTTGCTCGCACAAAATCTTTTTCAATGCAGCATGCGCCTCGGGAAAACGTATGGGTAACATTCACTAACATAACAAGACAAGAATCAATCTGCTTAAGCCTAGGGGGAGTACAAAATCCTTTTAAAACCTGCCTAGTAAGGTTGCCAGTATGGTTGCAAGAGGTTCAAGGGAATGTGCTGCATGAATTTATCTAACCACTCTGAGTCCATCCACAAAGAGATACAAAACACGCAGCAGAAATTACACAACCTAAAAGAAGAAGATGGTTGGGGCATTGACGAGTGGTTAAAAAGCCTAGGTCTTGAGGGATGGATTCGAACCGTTATTAAGCATGCTATTATGGTGTTGGGTATATTCTTGTGCTTAGCTTTATTGCTACCTTGCTTGACAACTCGCTTACAAAATTTTATTCAAAAGACTGTCAGCAAAGCTTGGCATGCCACTCTTCTAGCTCAAAAAGAAAACGGGGGAAGTGTAGAGAGCCTGGTGCAGGAATAGCTGGAAGAAAAAGGCCATAGTCAGATCAACTTAGTAAAGCTAGCAAAGTGGGCCTCAGTCTCACGGATACAGTGTCCTTGAGATAGGGAAGGCACGCAGAATTGAGAAAAACATGAATGCCGAAGTGCTTAGCTAAGCCGCACAGCTAGACCAATGATGAGCTCAGATTTTGCACTATGCATGAGCTAATTAAGCACTGTATTTAATCGCCACTCTGCGTATCAATAAACGAGACTTTGCTGATGACCGAATTGGTGTCCGCGTCTCCCTTCTCCGACACCTGAGGGCATTGAGAGAGGGGTAGAAAAGGGGATAACAGTTCTTGAATTACCCAAGCTCGTGGTAGGTGACGCCATGCTGTCCAGCTTACCCTGGATTGGCTTCCATGTGGTCACTGCTATATCTCTCCCATTTGCAAGCCCTTTTTTAAACATGAGTCTCATAACCAAGGTTACTGTGGCTATTATCCGGTTCATTTTGTGGGTTGATCAGTTGAGGAATTAATGGATTTTTAATTTTCTCTGAAAGATGGCCACATGGATTCCGAGCTATCGTGCTCTAAGTGTGTGTTTCTGGGGCTACTTCAATAATGGTACTTATTGTGAGGAAGTGGCAGCAGGTGAAATCTTCTCCCAACCCATCACACGGTTTTTGAAGTTCACCCCACCAGTCTTCAAGGGGTTCAAATCTGCTTTAAATGTTAATGATATTTTACTGTGGCTTGTGTTGCTTATATCCCTGTTAAACCTGTTCTATCTAACATTCAACGATAAGGGGAGATTGACTTGGATAACGACCCTCATACCGGCCTCAGGGACTAGGGATGTTACCGCGACGACTAGGGAGGTTACCCCACAGCCTGACCCTGTTCCAGAGACTAGGGATATTAACCCAGCGTTTGACCCTGCCCCACAGCCCGCCTTGGAATGGAACCACCTATAATGGGTGGGGGTGCTAGCAAAGGAGATACATGAGATGGGCCAGATGCTGAAGGAGTACCTCTTCCCAGCTGGTGAGAAACCCTCCCCCTGCCTTAAAGAGGGAGACTCTGATGGTGCAGCAGTGGGACGCACAGACGTTACATCTGTCCAGGTTCCAGCTGAACTGCAAGGGCACTCAGCAGCAAGTTGCCCCTGTGGAAACTAGGAAGTCTGAGATGAAAACAAGGCACCTAGATAATAAGGGTCAGGAAGGGGCCCCCTCACAACCAGCAGGGGAGCCAGAAGTTGAGATCATCACCGAGTCCCTGTCATACGAGAGTCTCCGCAACCTGCGAAAAGACATTGTACGACGGGGCCGTGAGCCTTTTACAACCTGGTTACTACGGGTCTGGGACCTTATGGGCACAGGTGTGCAACTGGATGGTACTGAGGCAAGGAATTTGGGAGCCTTGACCCAGGACTCAGGTGTGGACCAAGTATTTGTAAGGGAGACAGGTCTCCTTTCCCTCTGGGAGCGACTTTTAATGAGTGTGAGAGAGAGATTTGTCCACAGGGAAAGAATGCAGGAGCACCACCAGAGAACGCCTTGGAATACCCTTGAGGAAGGGATCCAACAGCTGAGAGAAGTGGCAGTACTGGAGGTGCTCTTTGGGAGGGATGGACAGCATGACAATGACCCTGACAAGGTCAGGTGCACAGGGCAGAGGTTGTGGAATCTGGCAAACCTGGGCCCATCTCAATATACCCCCTTTATTGCAATGATTAATGCTGATACCAACCAAGTGACAGTGGGTTCTGTTGCCAACAGGCTCAGGAATTTTCAGAGTATGATGGCTGGCCCAATGCAGGCTCATGTCTCTGCTGTGGTTAAGGACCTCAGAGAGGAGTTTAAGGAGGAGATGAAGGAGATAAGGGAAGAGGTGAGGAAGATCAGTGCAGCACCAGTGCGAGTCATGGACCCCAAAAGTAGAGCCCAAAGCCCCCCAGCTAGGGATAGAGGGTACACCCCACGTGCTGACCTTTGGTTTTTTCTACGTGACCACGGGGAAGACATGAGAAGGTGGGATGGGAAACCCATTTCTGTCCTGGCAGCACGGGTGCGCCAACTCAGGGAGGGGAACACTAACAGAGGGAACTCCACTAAAGTGAAGGTAGCCTGAACCTCCCATGACCAAGGTGCAAGGTATTACAGAAGGGAAGATGATCTGTCAGATCCCCTTGAAGGAACCTCCACTATGTATGCCCAGGAGAGAAATAATAACCAGGGCTAGAGGGGCCCTGCCTCTAGCCAGGGAGAGGAACGGGAAAACCGGATCTTTTGGATGGTGTGGATCCGATGGCCTGGCACATCAGAGCCACAGGAACTCAGTGAATTGGTTGACAATGGTTCACAGTGTACATTAATACCATCGGGACATGTCGGGGAGGAACCTGTTTCAATTGCCGGGGTTACGGGGGGATCTCAGGAATTGACTTTGCTGGAGGCTGAGGTGAGCCTGACTGGGAAAGAGTGGCAGGAACATCCAATTGTGACTGGCCCAGAGGCACCATGTATCCTAGGCATAGACTTCCTCAGGAACGGCTATTACAAAGACCCAAAGGGACTCAGGTGGGCTTTTGGAATAGCTGCTGTGGCGGCAGAGGGCATTAAGCAGTTGAACACCCTGCCTGGGCTATCAGAAAACCCATCTGCAGTGGGTCTCCTCAGGGTGAAAGAGCAACAGGTGCCAATTGCTACCTCAACAGTGCACCGCCGGCAGTACCGGACGAATCGAGATGCCGTGATCCCCATCCACAAGATGATCCGTGAGCTGGAGAGCCAAAGGGTGGTCAGTAAAACCCACTCACCCTTCAACAGCCCCATCTGGCCTGTGCGTAAATCTGAAGGAGAATGGAGATTAATCGTGGACTATCGCGCATTGAATGAAATGACTCCTGTCACGATCCGCTATTAATGCAGAGCGGGCTCGTGATTGTTCTTTTCATCTTAAAGGTGCAAACAGGCAAAGTGCAGGGGACAAAATCACTTTATTCAACAGCAGAAAATCAGTTTATTCAACAACAGCAATGCATTTCATCAAATGCCAGCAATTCAATTACGGTAGAGGGGAGAGGTATAGGAAACAAAGTATAGGGAAAGGGGAAGGAAAGGAAGGGATGGGAAAATAGCTACCAACAGACGAGACAGGGGTCCTCACGGGTCATCCGATAGACGAGTCTTCATCCGTGGGGATATCTCAGGGGTCTTCTCGAGGAGGTAGATGGGTCTTCATCAGTGGAGAGATCTCGAAAGGTCTTTTCCAGAGGGTTGCTCTTTATAGTCCTTCTCCAAAGCGAGTGGCCTCTGGCCAAGAGGTGGGAAGATTTATGGACCATTGTGTGGTGCTGCAGGAGACAGGTACGGTCAAGCAGTCCTCAGTTGGTACAACACTACCTCTGGTTGGTGCCATGACAGCACAGTCCAGTGAGCACCATACACCAGCACACAGTCACGTGCATCCACCTTGGCCAGGCCAGGAAACCATTGTTCAGAGTCAGCCTCGGTGGGGGGTCCTCGAGGTCTCCTTGCGACGGTCGGGAGGCAAAATCGAGGGGAACTTCTGACCGACCTTTACATCACCCCATGACTCACGATCGTCGTCAAGAGCGCCCCTTTGTAGAGTTGTAGTGAAGTCTTCACTTGTGGTGTCTTCAGGACTCGTCCAATTTGGTAGCACATCCCAGAAAACAGAGACAGGAAAGTAGGAAAAATATTGTGGACAGGATAAGGATTAGGAGAAAAGCGAAAACAAAATAGATTAATTATATTCAATTTTTTGATTCCTAACAATTTCAAACAATTTGTTCAATTCTTTAATTTTTTCAATTTTGATTAGAAATTAATCAAAATTTTTTTTAAGCAAGTTTTTGATTAAACAATTTTAATTGCAATTTGAAGACAATCAATTCTAGTTAAAAATCATATTTTATCCTATTTAAAACCTTGTGTCAATAACCCTAGGGATGTCAACAGTAACCAATCTGGATACATCTGTCACAGATGCCAATTGTGCTAACCCTTTCATTATTCTCCAAGTCATAATGTATAGAATTGCTGATAAAACAAAACCAATTAAAAGCAAAATTAAGAGAACAATGGTGGGATGGCACAATTTGTTCAGGACACCTGTAGCAGTAGGTGACCACCCAAATAGAGTATCCCACCACCTGTGTTCAGTATCTGTCTTTACCCTTTCCAAAACACGATGTATTTTTTCCACATTGTGATGAACAGCTATTAGAGTTTTCTGTCCGTTTTTCTTGATCTTCTCCAAAATTTCGATCAAATCTTGGTGGAGCAACAATTGCTTCACCAGAGACAGGTTCATTCCAATTGGAGTGGGCAATAGATGGTGGATCAGTGTGTAATTTGACTGCAAAAGATGGTGACAAGTAACTGGGGCTACATAGGAAAAATCACATCCTGAAATCCTAGTAAAGTTACAGACACAAAAGTTTGAATGATTCTTAGTATTCACTACCAAATTTTCTATGAAAACACTATCACAAGCAGTTCTAAAGCATGCACATCCATTGCCTACATATACCAGTACAGTTTCACGAATCTCGTTTGGATGAATTTCAAAATTGCAAACGTTCTGTTCTGTGTCCAAGCAGATATCTTGAGCTCTGATTGCATTACTTTCACAGATAAAGCCTTGTTGTTCCCGGACAATGCAAGTTTCCAAATTGACAGTTTGCCACCTCCCACCAATTTGACGGGCCCATTCCCTATGCTCGAAAGGATAGAGAATAGCTCCATCATGGTTCAACCCTAATGCAATGATAGGGAATATTGAATGCACTGAAGCATTACGAATTGTCAGTACAAAGGCTGTGGCTGTGTTTGTGCTGGGATCATAGGTAAAATTTACTAAGTTCCACCAGGACTGGAATTCTTTTTCAAGATCAGTGGCACTGTCCCAGACTATCTTTCGAATTTCAGTGGGAAAAGTGCCTTCCTCACCTTCTCTTATAATTAAAGCAGCAACCGACTGCATCCACAACTGGGCCTGGATACAACTGAGAGCCAAAGAGATGTTATTTTGTGAAGCACCAAGTGCATCGATTTTCAATTTGTGGTCATTTACATTTACCTTTTCCCAACTTGGTAATATGTTTGGTAACAACCACTGTTGGGTCCCCAAAGCTGTTAAGGCTGTTTGCAGGGGCCGTTGTAATTTGGTTACATCTCCAGCTGTGGTAGCCAATTTATTCATTAGTACTTCTGAATCGATGCTATTCAAAATTCCCAATCCTGTTCCCACAACACCGCTTATGTCTCTTGCCATTCGTTTTTTGGAAGGATTCCGTTTCCGCAACCAGGTTGTCCATCCCTCAAAAGAAGTCTGTAGAAAGGGTGAACAAGCTGGCTGAACTTCTGAGACATTATTTTGCATCAGCAATTTGATTTGTTTGAGAGACCATGCCGGATTAAACAATATTTGTTGTTGGCCAGTGTTTTTAATTACATATGGTCCAAATTGAAAAATCGTAGGGCTCAACACAACCGGTGGTTGGGTAGTAAGTGTTACAACATTAACATCAAGTTCCCCCCAGTATTTTGTATCCTTTTTTCCACACATGATTTTATAGGAAAATTGTATAGCAGTTAGATTTAGCCAACAGTCTTGATTTTGGGTTCTACAATATAAAGTCCGGCCATGAGGTCCTATGCCATAACTGTATGCAGGTTCGGTGAGGGATCCAGCCACTAATTTACAAGTCATTGCGACATCATCACCTTGTGTCACCATGAAAGGAGGGAAAACCTTGTTTTTGTCATCCACCACTAGGGGGGTACTTCTTCATGTCCCTCGGTGTTCTTCTGTGAAAAGTAAACACAAACAGAGTCTGCCTCCAGGAGGCAGGAGATTAAAATGATGGAACTATCCAGTGTGTAGCATGGACTGGAATTCTGTTAACTTCCCAATCATTTTGCTGCTGAAAAGGGGGCCACTCTGTACCTCCTTTAAACACAGCATAGGAGTCAGTGTAGCTGTAAACAAGAGAGATATTCTGTACCTCAAGTTGGAAAACACTCCAAACAACTGTCAGCTCACCGGTCTGAGAGCTGCCTTCTCCCTCAGTAATAATTTGTTCACCAGCAGAAGTGGGGAGGGCTACTGCCCTGTATCTCCCCACCTTTCCCTCTCGTTTGGCAGAAGCATCAGTGAACCAAGAATTTGCTGATTGTTCAGGGGAGAAAGGAGTGGCTACTTTACTTACCAAGGCAGGTTTGTCATGGCTATTTGCCAAGCTCTCCGTTTCTTGTATTGCCAGATTTTTTACAGCTCTTTCTATCACTGAGAAGATGTTACAGGAATGTTTTATCTGGGCATACCACTTCCCAACTGAGGATCTTTGGGCCACCCCGTCAGGGGGAGGGGTCTCAATAGTGACTGTGATGCGTTTTCTCCAGAACACTAATAATTCTAGAGCCTGTTGTATCTCTTTCCTGGATTCAGGCAATTTAATTTGATCCAGGGAGGTTAGAGTATCAGGTGGAATACATGTCATACTTCCTTTCCACCAAATTCCCAAAAACTTCACCTCCTGAGAAAGTTTTTGAATTTTCTCTGAGGAAATTTGCAAATCAGGGTTTTCCAAATGAGAGATTATTTTTTGTTGGGTATCCCCCACTACTTTTATTTCATCCCCTCCCACCAGAATATCATCAATGTATTGATAGACAGCTGTATAGTCAGGTTTGGGTATCTTTTCTAATTCCTGGGCTAAAGTGTGGTGGGCCGAAGTGGGGGAATGTTCAGACCCTTGGGAAAGCCCAGTGCAGGTGTACTGCTTTGGTTCAACTCCCAGAGCCTGTGGAGGAGATTGATTTGGCACATTGTTCAGAACTTGTGGAGAAGTTTGCTCTGGTACACTGCCCAGAACCTGTGGAGAAGGTTGCTCAGGGGTGCATCACTGATATAATCATATTCTATTTTAATCACAGGTTTCAAGTTGGGGCAGCAGTGTTGTCCACAATTTTTCATCAAAATTAGGTCTTTTTGAGAGTGTATTGGATTAATGTGAATAGCTTCCTTTTCCTGTGTTTCTTTTGGTGTTACACCCTGCGTTGAATTTTTCTCCCATTCTTCTCTTAAGGCAGCTTTTAACAAATTATTTTCATCTAGCAACAAATGGTCCTCATTCCTTTCTTGATCTAATCGTTTTTGCAAAATTTGAACAAGATTTTGTAGAGAGTCTATAATTGTTCTTTCCTCATTTCTGCACTCAGAGCGAGTTTCTATAGCTGCCGTAAGACAAGCTCCTAAAACTGAGCAGAGCATGGTTTTATTTTTGCCCAGTTTGAACTTTGACTCATGTTGCAAAGAATATATTCTATCAATCACATTCTCCAGATTAAACCAATTATTGTTCGCCCATTCCTCCCCACCTTGGGACGGTCTGGCGCTATACTTAGCTAATAGAGCATAAAATGCAGTTTTATCTGTTACAGTGGAGTTCTCAGTCATTTTGTGAAGGGATAAGTAAAAACCACAACAGGGAGGTCTATTGCTCAGGTTACTACACACAACGAAACAGCTTTTGCTGTGTGCCCCCCTTCGCTTCCCTGTGCGGGTGAGGAGACCAAACTACTTGGGAGGCACTCCTTAGTTACAAAACACCAGGTTGTCTCTTCGCTACACCAAGTAGTCAAACATCATAAAACAACAACAACAACAACAGTGTCCCGCCTTTTGCACCAGTAGATCTTTTGTGAAATTCTGACGACAGAGCCCTCAAGCGAGTCTGGGGATGCTCCACACCAAAGTGTCTGCAGTCTGCGGGAAATTAGAAAAACCCCCCTTGCTTTCTAGACAGGTTCACCCATCCAAGGTGGCCAGCTAGGTGCAACTGGAGTAAGACTTCCTTCCCCTGATCCAGACTACAGACAACCCTGCATCCCTTCTGTCTGCCAGAAAATCCTGTCCATGATGCCAATTTAATGTCACGATCCGCTATTAATGCAGAGCGGGGGTGGTGATGGTTCTTTTCATCTTAAAGGTGCAAACAGGCAAAGTGCAGGGGACAAAATCAGTTTATTCAACAACAGCAATGCATTTCATCAAATGCCAGCAATTCAATTACGGTAGAGGGGAGAGGTATAGGAAACAAAGTATAGGGAAAGGGGAAGGAAAGGAAGGGATGGGAAAATAGCTACCAACAGACGAGACGGGTGTCCTCACGGGTCATCCGATAGACGAATCTTCGTCCGTGGGGAGATCTCAGGGGTCTTCTCGAGGAGGTAGATGGGTCTTCATCAGTGGAGAGATCTCGAAAGGTCTTTTCCAGAGGGTCGCTCTTTATAGTCCTTCTCCAAAGCGAGTGGCCTCTGACCAAGAGGTGGGAAGATTTATGGACCATTGTGTGGTGCTGCAGGAGACAAGTACGGTCAAGCAGTCCTCAGTTGGTACAACACTACCTCTGGTTGGTGCCATGACAGCACAGTCCAGTGAGCACCATACACCAGCACACAGTCACGAGCATCCACCTTGGCCAGGCCAGGAAACCATTGTTCGGAGTCAGCCTCGGTGGGGGGTCCTCGAGGTCTCCTTGCGACGGTCGGGAGGCAAAATCGAGGGGAACTTTGGACCGACCCTTACAACTCCACCACTGAATGCTGCTGTGCTGGACATGCTGGAACTCCAGTACGAGCTGTAGTCCAAGGCAGCAAAGTGGTACGCCACCATTCACATCACCAATGCATTTTTCTCCATTCCTCTGGCAGTAGAGTGCAGGCCTCAGTTTGCTTTCACCTGGAGGAGTGTGCAATACACGTGGAACCGACTGCCCCAGGGGTGGAAACACAGCCCCACCATCTGTCATGAATTGATCCAGGCTACACTGGAGAGGGGTGGATCTCCAGAACATCTGCAGTACGTTGATGACATCATTGTGTGGGGGGACAGGGCAATGGAGGTATTTCAGAAAGGAGAAAAGAACACTGAGATTCTGCTGGGAGCCGGCTTCACCATTCAAAAGAGCAAAGTCAAAGGGCCTGCCCAAGAGATCCAGTTCCTGGGAGTAAAGTGGCAAGATGGACGGCACCAGATTCCCAGTGAGGTCATCAATAAGATCACTGCAATGTCTCCACCAACCAGCAAGAAGGTAACACAAGCCTTCGTAGGTGCCATAGGCTTTTGGAGAATGCACATTCCTGAGTACAGCCAGGTTGTGAGCCCTCTTTACCTGGTCACCCGCAAGAAGAACAATTTCCACTGGGGCCCTGAGCAGCAGCAAGCCTTTGCCCAGATCAAGCAGGAGATTGCTCATGCAGCAGCCCTTAGCCCAGTCAGGAAGGGACCAGAGGTGAAGGACGTTCTCTACTCTGCAGCCGGGAACCATGGTCTGTCCTGGAGCCTGTGGCAGAAGGTGCCTGGTGAGACGCGAGGCCGACCACTGGGATTCTGGAGTCGAAGCTACAGAGGGTCCAAGGCCAACTATACTCCAACGGAGAGGGAGATCTTGGCCGCCTATGAAGGGGTTCAAGCTGCCTCAGAGGTGGTTGGCACGGAAACACAACTCCTCCTGGCACCCCGACTGCCAGTGCTGGGGTGGATGTTTAAAGGAAAGGTTCCCTCAACCCACCATGCCACTGACACCACATGGAGCAAATGGATTGCCCTCATCACACAATGCGCCCGTATTTGATACCCGAATCGCCCTGGGATTTTGGAGATAATTGCCAACTGGCCGGAAGGGGAAGACTTTGGTCTTGCCGACGAAGAGGAACAGGAACAAGTGACCTGGGCTGAAGAAGCCCCACCGTATAACCAACTGCCAGCAGATGAAACATGCTATGCTCTTTTCACTGATGGTTCCTGCCGCATCGTGGGGATGAACCGGAAGTGGAAAGCAGCCGTATGGAGCCCCACATGAGAGGTTGCACAAGCTACCAAAGGAGAACATGGATCGAGTCAACTTGCTGAACTCAAAGCTGATCAGCTGGCCCTGGACATTGCTGAAAGAGAGAAGTGGCCAAAACTCTACCTTTACACTGATTCATGAATGGTAGCCAATGCTCTGTGGGGTTGGCAGGAAAGGTGGAAAAAGGCTAACTGGCAACGTAGGGGAAAGCCAATCTGGGCTGCCGATGAATGGAAAGATATTGCCACCCGGGTAGAGAAGCTGCCTGTGAAAGTCCGTCACGTAGATGCCCATGCACCCAAGAGTCGGGCTAATGAGGAACACCGACACAATGAGCAGTTAGATCAGGCTGCACAGATAGAGGTGTCGAAGATAGATTTAGATTGACAGCACAAGGGAGAGTTGTTCCTGGCTCAATGGGCCCATGATGCCTCAGGTCATCAAGGCAGAGACGCCACCTATAAGTGGGCATGAGACCGAGGGGTGGATCTAACCATGGACAGTATTTCTCAAGTTATCCATGACTGTGAGACGTGTGCTGCCATCAAGCAGGCCAAGCCGGTGAAGCCCCTCTGGTATGGGGGGCGATGGGCCAAATATAAGTATGGAGAGGCCTGGCAGATTGACTACATCACACTGCCTCAAACCCGCCAGGGCAAGCGCTATGTACTGACCATGGTGGAAGCCACCACTGGATGGTTAGAGATCTACCCTGCGCCTCATGCCACTGCTCGGAACACCATCTTGGGCCTGGAAAAAACAAGTTCTTGGGAGGCATGGTACCCCTGAGAGAACTGAGTCAGACAATGGGACTCATTTCAAGAACGGCCTTATACACACCTGGGCTAGAGAACACGGCATTGAGTGGGTGTACCATATCCCCTACCATGCACCAGCTGCAGGGAAAGTTGAACGGTGCAATGGCCTGCTTAAAACCACCTTGAAGGCACTGGGTGGGGGAACTTTGAAGAACTGGGAGATTAACCTACCAAAGGCCACATGGTTAGTGAACACCCGAGGTTCCACTAACCGAGCAGGCCTTGCCCAATCTGAACCCTTGGGAATATCAGATGGAGATAAGGTTCCAGTGGTACACATGAGAGGTATGCTAGGAAAAACTGTTTGGGTGAATCCTGCCTCCAGCAAAGACAATCCCACCCGTGGAGTTGTATTCGCTCAGGGACCAGGTTGCACCTGGAGGGTGATGCAAAAGAGTGGACAGACCCAATGCATACCCCAAGGAGACCTTGTTTTAGGGTGAAATACCTATAGTACTGTGCGTATGTCTCTAACTGCATGTATGTATATATAATGTAACGCTTTAATTTGATATAGCATATTAGTATGGGAGAAACAAAGGGGTGGATAATGTTGGGGGTTGAATGCTTCCCTTTTCTTTCTGTGGAATTTCTCCCATTGTTATGCTAAGTGGCTACACCTTAAGGTAATGTTCTCTCGCAGGGAGGTGGGTGGAGGGAGGAGGAGGGGGGAAACCGGAAAAAGGATAGGTGGGATGGGGGTCGGGAGTGGGCTGGAAAACTCTCTCGTTTGGCTTGTGGAGGGAGAGGACGCCTCCTGCTCCTATCTGGCATCTCGCCTGCCACCCCAGCACTGAGATCCACGCTCCCTGCCTTTGGACATGGCTCTGGTGCTCTCCCACCTCACCCTACTACCTCCGGACACTCTGCAGAGCACCACGAGAACCTGTGGATGCCCCATCATCGAGAGTGCTCCTTATCAGTTTGGCTAGTCTTGATCAATTTGATCTACTCTATGATCTACCTGGCAAGGAAGTTGGACTAGATGATCTTTAATCAGAGACTGTTGTATGATTCCGTGAAAGACAGAATGCAATAAAGTTCATATTTCAGATTTTGGCGCAGACATATTTATTATTTCTCATTTTATGCATCATTGCAAAGACAAATGGTTAGCTTCTGAAATGATGACCTGAGATTGATTTCCTTCCTTAGTTTCATTTTCCCTCTTATTCCTTCACTCTTCGACTTTCTTTTTCACTAGATTTCCTCTTTGAGTAAACTGCTCTTAAGTAGCACTTTGCTCCCCACCTGGCTTTTTTTTTTTTTTCAACGCCACTTTTTCACTGGTTCATTTTGGGCCTTTGCTGCTTGAAGTCCAGCAGCCTCCTTGTCTGAGCATTATGGAGCTTTCTTTACAGTTTCATCACTATGCAAAAAGCCATAAATTACTGTGTTCCATCTCACATACCATCAAGTACCACACTAATATTCCCTCTGCTGAATAGCTGGTTGGCTTACATAGACCAGCCAAATACCAGGAAATCCAGATGGCAGCAAGAATCTTGTAGACTACTCAAGCTGTTCATTGAAATTCTGGAGAAGTCATGTGAGGTATCACATTCTCTTGAAAGAAGTGTATATCATCTCGGACATTCTAGAATGGGCTATTAACATTGTCATGAGTTTCTGGCTAGACTTTTTAGTATGCAAATTCAAATTCAAATGATCTGAAATGATAGAACTTCAAGAATTTTTTTTTCCCAGAATCGAAGTATGATGGAGTTACATAGGGAGAATCTTAATCTTAGTTATTCTATTCCATCTCACATAATGGCTGGGGCAGGGAGAACAGAGTATCTTTGGGGGAGAATGTGTTCCGGTGTAGTCAGTAAGCTGGGCAGAGGAGCCATCAGGTATTGTCTGTTGTTCTGGGGGGATTCATGTGAACTCTTCCTTTCTTGTACCCTGCCACTAGTATTGTTGCTAAAATTGTTTGTTTTCTCATCCAAGTGACAAAATCAGCACACTTAATGAGGGATGAAGAGGGAGCAGCGACCTCAGAACAGGAGGAAGACGAAGCAGAGCCTGCTGTCCTCCAGAAGAAAAAAACACTACCAGCCAACTTTGCACCATCTGTGAACTTCCTGGGCGTGTACTCTATCCCCTTGTCCAGATCACTGATAAAGATATTAAACAGGACTGGGCCCAAGACTGAGCCTTGGGGACCAGCTGGATGAACTCTATTTCCCACCACTCTGTGGGCCTGGCCATCACCCAGTTTGTCACCCAGCAAACAGCCCACCCATCCAAACCATAATCAGACAGTTTCCTCAGGAGGATGATGTGAGACTCATAGCAAAAAGGATCAGGGAGATGCCTAGGAACAGTCTCGGGTGAATCCAGGAGACTATAGTGGAGGACTATTCAGTTTTCCAATCAATTTGCTTAAAAAACTCTACAGTACCGTAATAAACAACAAACAAATGAATAAACAAAGCAGACCAAACAAACACAGAAAAAACCCCAACCAATAATCCACAAAGAGACAAAAAAGGCCACCAAAAAAGCCCACAAAAAAATCCATCCTAAACTGAAAAAAAACCTCCAAACCCAACACATAAAAAAATTAGGGTGAATGTTTATAGTAACTTTAAAAATAACAAAACAAAACAAAACAAACCCAGAAAGTCACTTTTCTAAAGGTGCAGTCCCAACCTCTTCCTCAGCAAGGAGGACATCCTGAAGTGGAGCTAGTTGGAAGAAAGCGGGACGGGGCAGCACCTGGGCCATTGTCACAGGACGGCCCTGTGGCTGCCCCATTGCCAAAACCTGGACACATAAATCAAACACAGGTATGCACATGTGCTTAGACACAGCAAAAATATATTTGTCTGAAAAGAATACTGGTCCATTTATATCACTGGAAAGAGCATAATGCCTCCTCTCAGCTTTCTTTTCAGTCATTACAAATGTTTCGAAAATATAGGAGTGCAGAAAATGGAAATATCCAAGATCAACATGAGGACCAATAACAAAGATTCCATTTTTAAACTGCATTGGGAATCCTCTGCAGAAATTGACTCAGAGCTCTAAGATTTACAAAAAAGACCAAGAGTATTGGAGTCAATACAGCACAGTGTCTGGAGGCTTCAGCTGGTTGCCTTGATTTCTCAAATATGATGGATGAAGCACCTTAGCAACTACAGCTGCCAGTTCTCTCAGGGCCCTGACATGCCTCTGGGTGGGTCCCATGGTCTTGCATGCTCAGGTTCCTCAAGTGGTCTGAAAGCTGACCTGCTACTATGGCTTAGAATCAAGTCCACCAGTCCAATAACCCGACAGATGTGGAAAGAGTGACTGGCAGTAAAAATTGAGACCAACACTTTTTGAGTACCTCAGCCTTCTCATTGTCTGTTGTCAGTAGTCCTGTCTGGCTTATGGGGGTGGGGGGGAATAGGGGAGGTGTGATAGGTTTCTTTTCATCTTCCTTTTCCCACTGAAATACCCGTAGGTGCCTTTATTATTCTTCTTTTTGGCATGCTTTTCCAAATTCAGCTTCAACTGAGCCTTAGCTATACTGATCCCATCCTCACACACTCATGTGTTACCACTGTATTTTCCCCATGATTTGTCTCCCTGTGTATTGCCTGCATATTACCTACTTGCATCATATCTATTAATTTTCAATAACCTTCTGGCTTTAATTTGTTTTCAAAAAAAAACCTTTTTGAAACTTTTCTCCTCAGAAATTCACCTGGGAAACCCAAAATCCACAAAATACACCCCGAAGCCCCCCCTGGGATGCCCAGCACTCACCTGGCAACTCCCAGAATTCCACAAATTCACCCCAAAATTCACGGGGGACCCCCAAATCCCAGGGCTTCACGCCAAAATCCCACCTACAACCCCCAAAATCCCTCAAATCACCCCCAAGTCCCAGTCCCCCCAACACCTCCCAAATTCACCCCAAAATGTCTCCAATCCACCTCAAAACCCATCCAGATACCCCCAAATCCACCAAATTCACTTTAAGACCCACCTGGGACTCCCAAAAATCACCAATATTCCCCGGAAAATCCACCTGCATCCCCCCAAATTCATCCATAAATTCTCCCACGACTCCAAAATGCTTACCTGGATACCCCAAAATCAACAGAATATACCACAAAATCTTCCTGGCATCCCAAAAGCTCACCTGAGAACCCTTATACTCACATATATACCCTAAAATTCAACAAATTCACCCCAAAATTCCCCTGAGATCCCTAGAATTCCACAAATTCCCCCTAAAATTCAACTGGGAGTCCTCACATTCCACAAATTCACCCTAAACCTCCCTACCCGGGATCCCCCTACATTCCACAAATTCTCCCCCAAAATCAACCTGGGACAACTCAAAACTCACCTCGATCTCCCCAGATTCCGCCCCCCCTCTCCAATTCACCTGGGAACCCCCAAATCCCCAGAATTCAACCCAAAATTCACCAGGGACCCCAAAAACCTTCAAATTCGCTCCAAAATGATTGGCAAATTTACACACTCCATTTTCCCACAAAAGGATCTAGAGCCCTCTGCGCTTCGTATACAAGCTAAACGGAAAAAACCTTTCTATTCATTCTCAGCAAAAAGACTTCCTATTCCTCCTTCTTTTGCACAAAACTGCCTTCACTTTCAAACTTATTCTCTTGCTCACTTACCTGCATAATGCTTAGTCCCTGTTCAGCATGCTCATTTTCTTCACTTTTACAAGGAATCCTCTCCTCATCTACTTCTTCCCCTAGTTCTTCCATTTCTTGTGCCTAGATCACCTGTTTCGCTGTTAGATTTGTTCCTCCAGCTGATTTTTGACAACTGTCCCTATCTTGTGGCACTGCTCGCTCGATAGAGGTGATTGTCCTGCTCTGCTGTGGGCTGGGACTGCGCTCTCTTGAAGCCCTGGGGGCAATTTTGGATGCCACAAAGTCAGAAAGACCTCAGGCTATTGGAGAAATGTCCAAAGGAGGGACACAGAGATAGTGAAGAGGCTGGAGGGGAAGCCATACAAAGAGTGGCTGAGGGCATTCGGTTCAGCTGCAGAGAGGACAGTGAGCTCACACCTCACTTGGGACCTCTCACCTCCTCTCAAGGGCAGCACTGGGACAGCTTTGCTCTCTGCTCTCTGCGACCAGGGACAGGAGCCAAGGGAATGCCAGGAGCTGTGTCAGGGAACGATTAGGCTGGCTATCAGGGAAAGGCTATTTTACTCGGAGGCTGGTCAGGCACTGAATAGGTTCTCCAGGCAATGGGCACAGCCCCAAGGCTGCCAGAGATCCAGGAGCGTTTGGCCAATGCTCTCAGGGATGCAGAGGGTGGGACTGTTGGAGTGTCTGTGCAGGGCCAGGAGTTGGACTTTGACGATCCCTAGGGGTCCCTTCTGAAACAGGAAACTCTTACCATTTTCCCCTCTTTCCTCTCCTTGCACAATGCTCTCAGCTTACTGTTCCACCGTATGTTCCACATTTGAAACCTCCGCTACTTCTTTCCAGTTCAAGCACAGTTCTACTGGTTACAATCCAAAAATATACAGATTGAAAAACAACCAAAAAGAAACACTTCTTTGGAATGTCGTGGTCTTATTTGGATCTTCAACTTTGAAGTCGATTGTGCCTTGCAAGTTCTAAAAGCAAAACAACAACAAAAAACACCCACCACACCGTTTTAACATAGGGATTTGCTTTCTTCTAAGAAATCCATATCCCTTCTCAAAATGGATCTATTTCAGTAAGAGATCATCTTGAATAGATCACTTACTATCTAAAGAACCTGGAACCCTCAAATCCGTAATGATAAGCCTGTTACCTTGTCATTTTCTGTTCCAAAGGCAACTGAATTTGCTCAAGTGCCATTTGTAACAAGGACAGAGTTCAAAGTGTGGCTCTGATAAATGTTTTGGTTTCCCTCTCCTATCTCTATCAAAAGCACTTTCTTCAATGGCTGAAACAATACTTGATATAGTCTGAATTTTAAAGGTCATGAAAATTTTCTCAAAAGTGAAAAATTAATATAGCAGTCAGGTTTTAAACCAACGGGAATTTTTGTTTTACCTGTTTGAAGATTTCCTTCACACCAAAATGCTGGCTGATGGATACCTCAAAGAAATCAATTCCCACAAAATGCTTCTGGGTAAGCCATTACGTCATCCATTACAATTTGCTTCAGTGTCCCGTTCCTGTCCAATTGAAGGTCCCTGTTTAAGAGACTGAAGTACGGAGAGAAATAAAATTAAATATGACTACAGTGCCTTTAAATCTAAATCGAACTTCCTGATCAAGCTCATAAAACCTTTAGGCTAAATGTTGCCATTGATCTGTTTCTACTGAACACAATCACGACCTGGCTTGTTAGAGATTACTTCATTACAAAGAAAGAAATGCACAGAAGTTAAAATATTTCCAAAGACGTATTTGACATCCTTCATTTTGGATGGGGAACCATTCCAACACTGCTTACATAAGAGGTCAAATTACTCTCTTCCATGTTAGTTCTGCACTGTGCTCAGCGGAGCCTTTCTGGTTTATTTGCCTTTGACTTGGACATAAAGCTGAGTCTTGATTCAAGGAAAATCAATATTCACACTTGTTTTCATTTACACGGACATTGGCTTGGTCTCCTAAACAAAGAGAATGATGGGGAATTTATGTAGGTGTTCAGATAGGTAACATTCTCTTTCCGCAACCTGGCATTGTATTTTCACAGGAGCAAGCTGAAGCACTGTGTTGCATTTCCTAGGTGCATTGTAAATGGTACATTCCGTTACCCCTGCTTATGCCCTGTAGCTTCGTCCCTCTCCCCTCCTGGCCATACAGGGCTGGCTGGGATCCAATTTCTCCCCGCCCGCTTTTTCAGACCTTAGAAATGATCTGTAGCCCCTGACCTCTGTCTCTTTCTCCCTCTCTTTCTCCCTCTTTTCCTTGCTACCCACAAGAAATAAACCCCGCAACTTCATCAGGGAAAAGAGCCTCTTTTGTTATCTTATTTAGGTCCATGAGGCAAGGGCCCAGGAGGCTTCATCCTAACACCTGAGCTAGACCGGAGGAAAAGGTGAAGACCCCATTTTTAGGGCAGAGAAAAAGCCTCATTTGGCGTCCCAACTTGGATGGTCTCTACAGAGCACCCCACGTCCGGCTGTGACTCCTATTTTAGGGATTCGAGAAGCCTTGGAGTTGATCAACTAGCTTAAATTTCTTTTAGCTGCATTTTGTACAGTTTGAAGGCTTTTAAGCACGAACCGGGAGCCTGTCAGAAGCCCAGGCAGGTCGGTTCTGGATGCTGACCCACTGCAGTTACTCAGACGCATCTGCCTGCAAGAAAAAAAAAGGTGAGTGAAAGCCTCCTTTCGCGGTTGGTGGGTTCCTGGTGATCCGCGGGGGGGTCTCACCGGTGGCATTTGGCCCGCGCGGCGCAGCTCTGGGGAAGAGAGAAGGCGCGGGAGTGTGCACGGTGTGCGCCCGGCTCTGTGTGCCCACGACCACGTGGTGTAGCGCGCGGACTGGGGTGGGCTGGACGCAGTCACCCAGGCGCAGCGGCAGGCAGGCAGCTTTGATCAGTTTCAAAGCGGTGGCACAGAGGTTCTTTTGTGTTTTTTTGCGGTTTTTGCGGGTTTTTGCGGCGGGGTCAGTCCCTAACGCGGCCAGGCACCACGTGGGTTTTACCGACAGAAACGGCGAAATTACCATCGGCTCCGCATCCAATAAAGCCTGAAAACCATAGTGTACCTGGCACGTTTTAACAACTAACTCTCTTCCTGTGTTTTTAACTGTAGTGGGGTAGATATAGTGGGAAATTGATAAACATCATGGGCTTACAGCAATCTGCCTTACAAAAGAGTATAAGAAACCAACTAAGGGAAATATTAAGTTCAGGAAATGTTTTAATATCTAACAAAAAATTAGCCCGTTTTGCCAGCTGGCTGTCTGTTGAAAAATCTGACCTTGAATTGCAAAATATAAATTCGATTTCATTTTGGGATGAAATAGGGGATTTATTAACTTTAAAAGTGGAAAATGGAGATAAAACAACTTCTGTATTCCTCCCGATTTTCTTACAAATTCGGAAACTTTTAATTCAGACAGAAAACAACAGACAGCAGCAGCAAAACGGTTCAGACTCACCTTCCCTTTCCCCAAAACCCTATAACCCGGACCTGGAGGGGACCCACGGGTCTCCCTGGGGGGTGCAGGGCGCCCAGCATGGCTGTGGCTGCTCTGAGTCCCTGGGTCCTCCCCGGTATCCCGGTTCTGAAAATTTTTCGAAAATTGTCAGCACTCCTTCCTTGTTCCCTTCCCCTCTGGGCAACGGCCACGTGGCTAGGCCTGAAGGCGTCGGTGTCCCAGATAGCTCTGGCCATGCGATACTGCTCGTATGGGGGGTCCCATATGGTGGCAGCCACGTGTTTCCTCCTTCATCCCGCAACCCCCTTCACCCTCTGGTCCCTGCCCCTAAGCCTGTCCCATGCCATAACCCATCCCCGCCCTCGGCTCCACTGCCCCCTCCCCCCTCCAAGACCCCGCCCTGCACGGCACCCAGCGACCCCGCCCACAGGTGTTGCAACCCTGAATCCCACCACCCCTCCCCCGCTCCGGTTTCACATTCCTTCCCTCCAAGCTGCTGCGGGGTGGGGGAGGGCAGTGGAGCCCCTGCTGAGTTCAGTGCCGGTGGGGGTGGGGGTCGGGAGGGATCAGCTCACAGCCCCTGCGGGACGGAAGGTGTTCCCCTGGTGGGGGGGGGGGGGGGGGTGGGCAGCCCTGAAAGTCAACACCAGGAAAAAGAGTATATACCATCAGTTGCTCCTGTAGTTTATCTTGGTAAGATGAATGGGAGAAGAAGTTATCAAACTTTGTCCTATCAAGATAAAAAAGGAAATTTGTAAAGTACAGAGAGAATTTGGTAAAAATAGTGAAATCTTTAAAGGCATGATGAGAGCCACCTTTACCTGAAACGAACTGGTTCCATATGATATCAAAGAGCTTTTCCGATGTCTGTTAACTCCTTCAGAATATGATCTATGGGAAAGCCTGTGGAAAAGATCTTTGAAAGTGCTTTTACTAGAGCTTTTAAAAAGGTCAGATGATGCAAAAGATGCTGATAATAATGACATAACATATGAACACCTATGTGGGGAAAAGGATTGGCATTGCCCCAAAAGCCAAACCACAGTACTATCCAAGCCTGTCCTAGATAAAATATGCAATGTTGCAGAAAAGGCTTTTAATCAATTACTAACAGTGGATACTAAAACCAGTTATGTTAACATTAAACAGTTTGCTTCTGAGAATTTCTTACAGTTTGTGGACCGCCTTCGTGCGCAAGTGGAGAGACAGGTGTCTGATCCAGGGGTACAAGCTGAATTAATTAAAGAGATGGCTCAGAGGAATGCTAATGAAACCTGCCGTAGGGTTATTCTTGGCCTTCCCCTCGAGCCAGCACCTAGCTTAGCACAGATGATAGAAGCCTGCGCCAGGAAATCTGTACTGCTCAGTGGACACGAGAGAAATCCAGGACTGGCACAACCAAAGACCATGGCAGCTGTAACACCAGAAGCCAAGAAGCAACCAATGTCACCAGAGCAGATGCAGCACATCCTCTGCTTCCAGTGCAAGCAGCCAGGACACTTCGCCAGAGACTGTCCACACAACCAAAAACAGAAGAAGACCAACAAACAGAAAAACTAGCTTTACAGCGCGTACCCGCCATTAACACAATAGCGCGCTTGGCTATGGGTAGTGCGGGCACCACACTCGCAAAAGACTCTCTCTTAATAAACAAAAAGGGGGAGGATGGGAGAGAGGGTGTGGGGATGCATGGCAATGAAAATATTAAATGTTCAATTAACAAGGTTTGGAAGCCACTAGGCCGTTTTAGGCTTGTGACTACCAGAGGTTTTCATTTCAGGTCACCTGATTGGACAGTCATTACAGTGGACTTACCTAACAGTACACAGGACGTGACGTTAAACCACATGAAACTGGACAGTGAGTACTTTGCTGTCGGGGACACAGCACACACACCCCCAGAGACTGAGGTAGCTCCCATGACCATCAAGGGAAGCATAACTGGCCTCATTCTCCTGGCACAATGTCCTCTACCACCATATTACCTGGTTGAGGGACAAATCCTTTCCCAGGCCATTCCTGTTCCAGTGGAGGTCCCAGCAGATGGAAAATCACCTGAAGTCTACTGGGCAGAAGTTGTGGGTGAGGACAAACCTTCTCTGGCATGCAACCTAACCCGTGGATCAGATCACGTCCATGTGGAGGGGGTACTTGACACGGGTGCTGATGTGACTATCATATCCGAGAGGATGTGGTCGTCACATTGGGAACTTCAGCCTGTGGCAGGCAGAATCCAGGGTGTAGGAGGAGTCAAATTGGCAAAAATATCAAAAAGCATCATACAAATTGAGGGGCCGGATGGAAAATTGGCTAGCATCCGTCCATTTGTTACAGACTATAAATGCCCTCTATGGGGGAGAGACACCATGTCCCAGTGGGGGGTAAAATTGATTATTCCTAAGACTCCTCGGGATTTTTAGAGGCGGCCACTGTACAGAGCCCTACCCAAAAGTTGAAATGGCTAGATGATACCCCAAAGTGGGTAGCACAGTGGCCGATGAGTAAGGAGAAGCTCAGGGCACTTGAGGAGCTTGTGGAGGAGCAATTGGCTAAAGGCCACATAGAGGAGACCACAAGTGCGTGGAATTTTCCGGTTTTTGTGATAAAGAAACCTGGGAAGGACAAGTGGAGGCTGCTCCACGACCTCCGGGAAATAAACAAAGTAATTGAGGACATGGATGGGGTCTCTCCAACCTGGAATGCCTTCCCCAACAATGCTTCCCAGAGACTGGCATTTGGCTGTTCTAGACATAAAGGACTGTTTCTTCCACATTCCCCTACACCCAGAGGATGCCCCAAGGTTAACCTTCTCGGTTCCTACCATCAATCGAGAAGCCCCAATGAAGCGCTACCAATGGAAGGTTTTGCCCCAGGGATTAAAATGTAGTCCCTCCATCTGCCAGTGGCATGTGGCCTCATTGCTGTCCCAGGTGCGGGCCCAGAGAGGGGAGGCCATCATCCTTCATTACATGGATGATGTGCTTGTATGTGCCCCCGATAACTCTCTACTCCAAGACACACTTGACCTAGTGGTTAAAGTTTTAACCTCTTCTGGATTTGAATTGCAGGAGGACAAAGTCCAAAGGATGCCACCTTGGAAGTACCTGGGCTTGGAAATTACTGCGCGGACCATTGTTCCATAGAAATTGGAAATTAATTGTAATCCAAAAACCTTAGCAGATCTCCATTCCCTGTGTGGGTCATTGAATTGGGTCAGGCCCTGGCTAGGCCTCACTAATGGGGACCTAGAACGTCTCTTCAATTTATTGAAGGGGGAGAGAGAGCTGCTTTCTCCCAGGGAACTGACCCCAGAGGCAAAGACGGGAATCAAAAAGGTCCAAAAGACTTTAGGAGAGAGGCAAGCTCACCGTTACCAGCCCGAGCTGCCCTTCAAATTCATTGTCCTAGGAAAACTGCCACACTTACACGGGTTAATATTCCAATGGATCAAGGAGCAGAGAGAGTCACTCTTAATCATAGAGTGGGTCTTCCTCTCCCACCAAAGATCCAAAACTATCACTAAGCCACAAGAAATGATAGCTCAGCTGATTCGGAAAGCAAGGATGACACTTTATGAACTAGCTGGTTGTGACTTCACATTTATTCACCTCCCTGTTAAACTGTCTGAGGAGGGAAGGAACTCTCCTGAAAGATTGACTAAAGAGATGTTTGAGCACTTGCTCCAGAGCAATGCCAGTCTTCAATTAGCCCTGGACACCTACAGAGGACAAATATCAGTCCATGCCCAGTCTAACAAGCTGTTCAATGAGGAATTCCACCTCATTCCTCCTGAGAAGAGGAGTCGGAGACCACTCAAAGCTCTCACAGTGTTCACGGATGCATCTGGGGTGTCCCACAAGTCGGTGATGACTTGGAGAGGTCCTCAGACTCAGCATTTGGAAGTTGATGTTGAGTTTGTGGAAGTATCACCCCAGGTAGCTGAACTGGCAGCAGTCGTGAGAGCCTTTGAGAAGTTCTCAGAGCCAATCAACTTGGTAACAGACTCAGCCTATGTAGCGGGGATAGTGTCCAGGGCAGAGCAGGCAGTGCTCAGAGACATCGAAAATGAGCAGCTTTTCAGGTTGCTTTCCAAACTAATTTATTTGATTTCTCATAGAGAACACCCGTTCTATGTGATGCATGTGAGATCACACACAGATTTGCCAGGCGAAATTGCAGAACAAGCAACCCCAGCAGAACAAGCACGCCTTCCTGACATCTTCCAACAGGCAAAGCTGAGCCACCAGCAGTATCACCAGAATACACCACGTCTAATGCGTCAGTTCCAGCTAACACGGAGTCAGGCTCGAGCCATTGTGGCCACCTGTCCCAACTGTCAGATGCACACCATGCCATCAATGGGCATGGGGGTAAACCCCCGAGGTCTTGGCAGTTGTGAGGTATGGCAAACAGACATCACACACATTCCTAGTTTTGGTCGCCTCAAATATGTTCATGTAAGCATTGACACATATTCAGGCGCAGTCTATGCCTCTGCCCACGCAGGAGAAAGGGCTATGCATGCTAAACAACACCTAGTGCAAGCCTTTTCAGTGTTGGGGATCCCTAAGGAAATCAAAACTGATAAGGGCGCAGCGTATAAGTCCAAGGAGTTCCTGGAATTCGTCCAGCAGTGGGGAGTGGAACATAAAACTGGCACCTCCCACTCCCCCACAGGCCAAGGTGTAGTTGAGCGAGCCAATCAGACGCTCAAGCAGGTTTTGGCTAAACAGAGCAGTTCAACTGTGTGGATGTCTCCACAGCAGAAGCTCTGCAAAGCCATGTTTACTATCAATTTCCTGAACTGTTCATTTGAGAACATGAGTCCACCTGTGGTACGTCACTTTAACAGTGGTAAACAGTTCAAGTTATCCCAACATCCTCCAGTTTTGATTAGGGACCCAGAAACCTGGGAAGTCAAAGGTCCCTATGAGCTCGTTACCTGGGGGCGTGGCTATGCGTGCGTATCCACTCCCTCAGGCCCTCGGTGGATTCCCCAAAAGTGGGTGAAACCGTTTGTTCCCAAACATCCTGCTCCAACTGAGGAGAACGAGGAGCAGGTAGCAGTGGCTTCAAAAAGAAGACGCCGCCGGAAAAAGAAAAAGAAATCCTCATAGAAGGTGGCATTCCGGCAAATAGAGACTTTTAATAGGTTTTATAATGTTTGTCTTTTCTTCTAGAGAAAAGCTTCTCTTCTCTCAGTCCCGTGATGAACCCCATCCAAGCTGTCTTCCTGCTAACACTGAACAGTCTAGCAGCTGCATGGATCGTCCCTCAGCCACGTCAGAACGTCTGGGTGACCCTGGCACAGACGCTCCAACAAGAAAACGTATGTCTGTCCACAGCAACAACAGCAAACCCTATGTCCACCTGCCTGGTAGGAATCCCATTGAAGGCTGGAGAATATTCAGCCAGTTTTGAAACACACTTGCCCAATGAAATTCCTGAGTCACACACCATTTCATCACACAAAAATCATAGGCAGCAAGCTGGAGTAAATAAAAACCCCATAGAAGAGTTGCTGCCAAGTTTGCCCAAAACAGCTCAAGAACCCCAAGAATTAGAACTGCTAGGTTCCTACCCAGCACAATATTGCATTCACTTTAGAATCTTCCCAAAACCTTCTAGCATAAAGGAATTCCACAACATAATGCAACATCGTGGGGAATTCACTGCCAAAAGGTGGTGCAATACTATAAGCCATATTGCAGCTGATACCCCAACTTATTCAAGCCCCAAAAGCCTCCCAAAGGGATTGTTCTTAATTTGTGGAGACCGGGCGTGGGCAGGGATCCCTTCTCGGCTCTTAGGAGGGCCATGCACCTTCGGTCGGTTGTCCCTGTTGGCACCCAACGAAACCTTAATTAACGATTGGATGCACAAAACCAAATCGGGTAATAAAATCTGTCCTAGGGTGATGTTATGGTGTTTGTATCTCCAATCGTGTGTTCTGATTATGTTTGGTATTATGTCCTGTGCTTCCAGGACTGACTCTGAGAGTGAAGCTTTGTTTTGTCTTGTTATCAGCCGGCTCACCTCCCCCATGGTCTATGTTTAGGAGAGGTTTTAGCTCGGCTTGCTTGCTTGCCTGCTTGCTTGCCTGCTTGCTCGCTTCTGCCTCTTTTTCTTTCCTTCGCTTTGCCCTTGCTTTTTTGCTTATTAGTTAGTTCAGCTAGGCAGTCCAACTTTTTCCCCGGACTGTTTTCCACCCCGTCCCCTCCCTCTCCTGGATGCCATCTGAATCTGTTCTGGACGGGGACCTGGGAAACCCCAAGAAACACCGGGAGTCCACACTTTGTCACCTGCAGCAGTCATTCCCCAGCGCCAGGGAGTGATAACTGAGCGACCACTCGCCAGAGAGACTGAACTTATCATCCCTTCAGAACGGTGAAATGTTAGGCTTTTTCTCGGCCCAAAACAGGGTCTTTCACCCTTCCTCCGGTCTAGCTCAGGTGTTAGGGTGAAATTCCCCTGGGCCCTAGCCACAGAGACGTAGTTAAGATATCAAAAGAGGCTCTTTCCCCTGATAAAGTTACAGGTTTATTTCTCGTGGGTAGTGAGTGAAAAGGGAAGGGAAAAGAGCGGGGGAAGAGAGAGAAAAGAGGGGGAAGAACAGGGTAAGAGCGTGGGGGAAAAGAGCAGGGGAAGAGAGAAAAGACGTGGTAAAAAAAGTGCGGGATAAGAGAGCGAGGTCAGCGGGTCCTGACCTTTTCTAGGGCCTGGAAAGGGGAGGCGGGGAGAAATTGGATCCCAGCCAGCTCTGTGTGGCCAGGAGGGGAGAGGGACCAAGATACAGGGCACAGCAGGGGTCACGGGATGTACCATTTACAATGTATCTAGGAAATGCAACATCTCCCCATTTTTTGTTTAACAAAGTTGAAAGAAGGATATTGGTATCATTCAAATTACGATTTTGCCCGCCACTTGTAGCTGGCGGGAGGGTTAGATTGTTTCAAGTCTTTCATTTCTATGTGATTGACTACTGAGGTAGAGGGAATGAGACTATGAATAGCCTTGAAAACCAAGTGACGTAGGATCCCGTATGCCATTATTACAAGGAAAAGAATAACAAAAATTAACATAATTGTTTTGACTATAGATGTCCACCACTCTGTGAGTCCCCAGCCTTTGAACAGTCCATTGAACCAATCTTCAGATTCTTGCTTCACTTGTCCGATTAAGTTGTTCATGTTTCGGAGGGCAGCATGGATGTTAGGAGCTTTCGAGGTCAGGTCCATACAGCAAAGTCCTTCAAATTCCTGGCACTCATGTCCGTGTAGTAGCAAGAGAAAATCTATAGCAGCACGATTTTGGAGTGTGGCCTGTCTGGTGATTTCCTCGTCTTCTAGGACGGAACTGATTGCGGTGGATGTTAAGTTTGCCTGTTTGACTACCCAACACTCTGGGTGTCCCAATTCGCCTAGAGCTTTAGCTGCTGCAACCCACGGAAGAAACAGGGATGCAGCAATTCTTTTTGTCTTGGCCCAATGGAAAATTTCAGAATTACAGTTTGGGTCTATATTGTCTGCACTTCGTTTTTGGATTTTATTACCTGATTTGTTTTTGTGAGTCCAATCGCTAATTAAGGTTTCGTTGGGTGCCAACAGGGACAACCGACCGAAGGTGCATGGCCCTCCTAAGAGCCGAGAAGGGATCCCTGCCCACGCCCGGTCTCCACAAATTAAGAACAATCCCTTTGGGAGGCTTTTGGGGCTTGAATAAGTTGGGGTATCAGCTGCAATATGGCTTATAGTATTGCACCACCTTTTGGCAGTGAATTCCCCACGATGTTGCATTATGTTGTGGAATTCCTTTATGCTAGAAGGTTTTGGGAAGATTCTAAAGTGAATGCAATATTGTGCTGGGTAGGAACCTAGCAGTTCTAATTCTTGGGGTTCTTGAGCTGTTTTGGGCAAACTTGGCAGCAACTCTTCTATGGGGTTTTTATTTACTCCAGCTTGCTGCCTATGATTTTTGTGTGATGAAATGGTGTGTGACTCAGGAATTTCATTGGGCAAGTGTGTTTCAAAACTGGCTGAATATTCTCCAGCCTTCAATGGGATTCCTACCAGGCAGGTGGACATAGGGTTTGCTGTTGTTGCTGTGGACAGACATACGTTTTCTTGTTGGAGCGTCTGTGCCAGGGTCACCCAGACGTTCTGACGTGGCTGAGGGACGATCCATGCAGCTGCTAGACTGTTCAGTGTTAGCAGGAAGACAGCTTGGATGGGGTTCATCACGGGACTGAGAGAAGAGAAGCTTTTCTCTAGAAGAAAAGACAAACATTATAAAACCTATTAAAAGTCTCTATTTGCCGGAATGCCACCTTCTATGAGGATTTCTTTTTCTTTTTCCGGCGGCGTCTTCTTTTTGAAGCCACTGCTACCTGCTCCTCGTTCTCCTCAGTTGGAGCAGGATGTTTGGGAACAAACGGTTTCACCCACTTTTGGGGAATCCACCGAGGGCCTGAGGGAGTGGATACGCACGCATAGCCACGCCCCCAGGTAACGAGCTCATAGGGACCTTTGACTTCCCAGGTTTCTGGGTCCCTAATCAAAACTGGAGGATGTTGGGATAACTTGAACTGTTTACCACTGTTAAAGTGACGTACCACAGGTGGACTCATGTTCTCAAATGAACAGTTCAGGAAATTGATAGTAAACATGGCTTTGCAGAGCTTCTGCTGTGGAGACATCCACACAGTTGAACTGCTCTGTTTAGCCAAAACCTGCTTGAGCGTCTGATTGGCTCGCTCAACTACACCTTGGCCTGTGGGGGAGTGGGAGGTGCCAGTTTTATGTTCCACTCCCCACTGCTGGACGAATTCCAGGAACTCCTTGGACTTATACGCTGCGCCCTTATCAGTTTTGATTTCCTTAGGGATCCCCAACACTGAAAAGGCTTGCACTAGGTGTTGTTTAGCATGCATAGCCCTTTCTCCTGCGTGGGCAGAGGCATAGACTGCGCCTGAATATGTGTCAATGCTTACATGAACATATTTGAGGCGACCAAAACTAGGAATGTGTGTGATGTCTGTTTGCCATACCTCACAACTGCCAAGACCTCGGGGGTTTACCCCCATGCCCATTGATGGCATGGTGTGCATCTAACAGTTGGGACAGGTGGCCACAATGGCTCGAGCCTGACTCCGTGTTAGCTGGAACTGACGCATTAGACGTGGTGTATTCTGGTGATACTGCTGGTGGCTCAGCTTTGCCTGTTGGAAGATGTCAGGAAGGCGTGCTTGTTCTGCTGGGGTTGCTTGTTCTGCAATTTCGCCTGGCAAATCTGTGTGTGATCTCACATGCATCACATAGAACGGGTGTTCTCTATGAGAAATCAAATAAATTAGTTTGGAAAGCAACCTGAAAAGCTGCTCATTTTCGATGTCTCTGAGCACTGCCTGCTCTGCCCTGGACACTATCCCCGCTACATAGGCTGAGTCTGTTACCAAGTTGATTGGCTCTGAGAACTTCTCAAAGGCTCTCACGACTGCTGCCAGTTCAGCTACCTGGGGTGATACTTCCACAAACTCAACATCAACTTCCAAATGCTGAGTCTGAGGACCTCTCCAAGTCATCACCGACTTGTGGGACACCCCAGATGCATCCGTGAACACTGTGAGAGCTTTGAGTGGTCTCCGACTCCTCTTCTCAGGAGGAATGAGGTGGAATTCCTCATTGAACAGCTTGTTAGACTGGGCATGGACTGATATTTGTCCTCTGTAGGTGTCCAGGGCTAATTGAAGACTGGCATTGCTCTGGAGCAAGTGCTCAAACATCTCTTTAGTCAATCTTTCAGGAGAGTTCCTTCCCTCCTCAGACAGTTTAACAGGGAGGTGAATAAATGTGAAGTCACAACCAGCTAGTTCATAAAGTGTCATCCTTGCTTTCCGAATCAGCTGAGCTATCATTTCTTGTGGCTTAGTGATAGTTTTGGATCTTTGGTGGGAGAGGAAGACCCACTCTATGATTAAGAGTGACTCTCTCTGCTCCTTGATCCATTGGAATATTAACCCGTGTAAGTGTGGCAGTTTTCCTAGGACAATGAATTTGAAGGGCAGCTCGGGCTGGTAACGGTGAGCTTGCCTCTCTCCTAAAGTCTTTTGGACCTTTTTGATTCCCGTCTTTGCCTCTGGGGTCAGTTCCCTGGGAGAAAGCAGCTCTCTCTCCCCCTTCAATAAATTGAAGAGACGTTCTAGGTCCCCATTAGTGAGGCCTAGCCAGGGCCTGACCCAATTCAATGACCCACACAGGGAATGGAGATCTGCTAAGGTTTTTGGATTACAATTAATTTCCAATTTCTATGGAACAATGGTCCGCGCAGTAATTTCCAAGCCCAGGTACTTCCAAGGTGGCATCCTTTGGACTTTGTCCTCCTGCAATTCAAATCCAGAAGAGGTTAAAACTTTAACCACTAGGTCAAGTGTGTCTTGGAGTAGAGAGTTATCGGGGGCACATACAAGCACATCATCCATGTAATGAAGGATGATGGCCTCCCCTCTCTGGGCCCGCACCTGGGACAGCAATGAGGCCACATGCCACTGGCAGATGGAGGGACTACATTTTAATCCCTGGGGCAAAACCTTCCATTGGTAGCGCTTCATTGGGGCTTCTCGATTGATGGTAGGAACCGAGAAGGTTAACCTTGGGGCATCCTCTGGGTGTAGGGGAATGTGGAAGAAACAGTCCTTTATGTCTAGAACAGCCAAATGCCAGTCTCTGGGAAGCATTGTTGGGGAAGGCATTCCAGGTTGGAGAGACCCCATCCATGTCCTCAATTACTTTGTTTATTTCCCGGAGGTCGTGGAGCAGCCTCCACTTGTCCTTCCCAGGTTTCTTTATCACAAAAACCGGAAAATTCCACGCACTTGTGGTCTCCTCTATGTGGCCTTTAGCCAATTGCTCCTCCACAAGCTCCTCAAGTGCCCTGAGCTTCTCCTTACTCATCGGCCACTGTGCTACCCACTTTGGGGTATCATCTAGCCATTTCAACTTTTGGGTAGGGCTCTGTACAGTGGCCGCCTCTAAAAATCCCGAGGAGTCTTAGGAATAATCAATTTTACCCCCCACTGGGACATGGTGTCTCTCCCCCATAGAGGGCATTTATAGTCTGTAACAAATGGACGGATGCTAGCCAATTTTCCATCCGGCCCCTCAATTTGTATGATGCTTTTTGATATTTTTGCCAATTTGACTCCTCCTACACCCTGGATTCTGCCTGCCACAGGCTGAAGTTCCCAATGTGACGACCACATCCTCTCGGATATGATAGTCACATCAGCACCCGTGTCAAGTACCCCCTCCACATGGACGTGATCTGATCCACGGGTTAGGTTGCATGCCAGAGAAGGTTTGTCCTCACCCACAACTTCTGCCCAGTAGACTTCAGGTGATTTTCCATCTGCTGGGACCTCCACTGGAACAGGAATGGCCTGGGAAAGGATTTGTCCCTCAACCAGGTAATATGGTGGTAGAGGACATTGTGCCAGGAGAATGAGGCCAGTTATGCTTCCCTTGATGGTCATGGGAGCTACCTCAGTCTCTGGGGGTGTGTGTGCTGTGTCCCCGACAGCAAAGTACTCACTGTCCAGTTTCATGTGGTTTAACGTCACGTCCTGTGTACTGTTAGGTAAGTCCACTGTAATGACTGTCCAATCAGGTGACCTGAAATGAAAACCTCTGGTAGTCACAAGCCTAAAACGGCCTAGTGGCTTCCAAACCTTGTTAATTGAACATTTAATATTTTCATTGCCATGCATCCCCACACCCTCTCTCCCATCCTCCCCCTTTTTGTTTATTAAGAGAGAGTCTTTTGCGAGTGTGGTGCCCGCACTACCCATAGCCAAGCGCGCTATTGTGTTAATGGCGGGTACGCGCTGTAAAGCTAGTTTTTCTGTTTGTTGGTCTTCTTCTGTTTTTGGTTGTGTGGACAGTCTCTGGCGAAGTGTCCTGGCTGCTTGCACTGGAAGCAGAGGATGTGCTGCATCTGCTCTGGTGACATTGGTTGCTTCTTGGCTTCTGGTGTTACAGCTGCCATGGTCTTTGGTTGTGCCAGTCCTGGATTTCTCTCGTGTCCACTGAGCAGTACAGATTTCCTGGCGCAGGCTTCTATCATCTGTGCTAAGCTAGGTGCTGGCTCGAGGGGAAGGCCAAGAATAACCCTACGGCAGGTTTCATTAGCATTCCTCTGAGCCATCTCTTTAATTAATTCAGCTTGTACCCCTGGATCAGACACCTGTCTCTCCACTTGCGCACGAAGGCGGTCCACAAACTGTAAGAAATTCTCAGAAGCAAACTGTTTAATGTTAACATAACTGGTTTTAGTATCCACTGTTAGTAATTGATTAAAAGCCTTTTCTGCAACATTGCATATTTTATCTAGGACAGGCTTGGATAGTACTGTGGTTTGGCTTTTGGGGCAATGCCAATCCTTTTCCCCACATAGGTGTTCATATGTTATGTCATTATTATCAGCATCTTTTGCATCATCTGACCTTTTTAAAAGCTCTAGTAAAAGCACTTTCAAAGATCTTTTCCACAGGCTTTCCCATAGATCATATTCTGAAGGAGTTAACAGACATCGGAAAAGCTCTTTGATATCATATGGAACCAGTTCGTTTCAGGTAAAGGTGGCTCTCATCATGCCTTTAAAGATTTCACTATTTTTACCAAATTCTCTCTGTACTTTACAAATTTCCTTTTTTATCTTGATAGGACAAAGTTTGATAACTTCTTCTCCCATTCATCTTACCAAGATAAACTACAGGAGCAACTGATGGTATATACTCTTTTTCCTGGTGTTGACTTTCAGGGCTGCCCACCCCCCCCCCCCCCCCCCACCAGGGGAACACCTTCCGTCCCGCAGGGGCTGTGAGCTGATCCCTCCCGACCCCCACCCCCACCGGCACTGAACTCAGCAGGGGCTCCACTGCCCTCCCCCACCCCGCAGCAGCTTGGAGGGAAGGAATGTGAAACCGGAGCGGGGGAGGGGTGGTGGGATTCAGGGTTGCAACACCTGTGGGCGGGGTCGCTGGGTGCCGTGCAGGGCGGGGTCTTGGAGGGGGGAGGGGGCAGTGGAGCCGAGGGCGGGGATGGGTTATGGCATGGGACAGGCTTAGGGGCAGGGACCAGAGGGTGAAGGGGGTTGCGGGATGAAGGAGGAAACACGTGGCTGCCACCATATGGGACCCCCTGCTACGGGCTGTATCGCATGGCCAGAGCTATCTGGGACCCCGACACCTTCTGCTGTAACCACCTGGCCGTTGCCCAGAGGGGAAGGGAAAAATGAAGGAGTGCTGACAATTTTCGAAAAATTATCAGAACAGGGATACTGGGGAGGACCCAGGGACTCAGAGCAGCCACAGCAGTGCTGGGAGCCCTGCACCCCCCAGGGAGACCCGTGGGTCCCCTCCAGGTCCGGGTTATAGGGTTTTCGGGAAAGGGAAGGTGAGTCTGAACCGTTTTGCTGCTGCTGTCTGTTGTTGTCTGTCTGAATTAAAAGTTTCAGATTTTGTAAAAAATTCGGGAGGAATATAGAAGCTGTTTTATCTCCATTTTCCACTTTTAAAGTTAATAAATCCCCTATTTCATCCCAAAATGAAATCGAATTTATATTTTGCAATTCAAGGTCAGATTTTTCAACAGACAGCCAGCTGGCAAAACGGGCTAATTTTTTGTTAGATATTAAAACATTTCCTGAACTTAATATTTCCCTTAGTTGGTTTCTTATACTCTTTTGTAAGGCAGATTGCTGTAAGCCCATGATGTTTATCAATTTCCCACTATATCTACCCCACTACAGTTAAAAACACAGGAAGAGAGTTAGTTGTTAAAACGTGCCAGGTACACTATGGTTTTCAGGCTTTATTGGATGCGGAGCCGATGGTAATTTCGCCGTTTCTGTCGGTAAAACCCACGTGGTGCCTGGCCGCGTTAGGGACTGACCCCGCCGCAAAAACCCGCAAAAACCGCAAAAAAACACAAAAGAACCTCTGTGCCACCGCTTTGAAACTGATCAAAGCTGCCTGCCTGCCGCTGCGCCTGGGTGACTGCGTCCAGCCCACCCCAGTCCGCGCGCTACACCACGTGGTCGTGGGCACACAGAGCCGGGCGCACACCGTGCACACTCCCGCGCCTTCTCTCTTCCCCAGAGCTGCGCCGCGCGGGCCAAATGCCACCGGTGAGACCCCCCCGCGGATCACCAGGAACCCACCAACCGCGAAAGGAGGCTTTCACTCACCTTTTTTTTTCTTGCAGGCAGATGCGTCTGAGTAACTGCAGTGGGTCAGCATCCAGAACCGACCTGCCTGGGCTTCTGACAGGCTCCCGGTTCGTGCTTAAAAGCCTTCAAACTGTACAAAATGCAGCTAAAAGAAATTTAAGCTAGTTGATCAACTCCAAGGCTTCTCGAATCCCTAAAATAGGAGTCACAGCCGGACGTGGGGTGCTCTGTAGAGACCATCCAAGTTGGGACGCCAAATGAGGCTTTTTCTCTGCCCTAAAAATGGGGTCTTCACCTTTTCCTCCGGTCTAGCTCAGGTGTTAGGATGAAGCCTCCTGGGCCCTTGCCTCATGGACCTAAATAAGATAACAAAAGAGGCTCTTTTCCCTGATGAAGTTGCGGGGTTTATTTCTTGTGGGTAGCAAGGAAAAGAGGGAGAAAGAGAGGGAGAAAGAGACAGAGGTCAGGGGCTACAGATCATTTCTAAGGTCTGAAAAAGCGGGCGGGGAGAAATTGGATCCCAGCCAGCCCTGTATGGCCAGGAGGGGAGAGGGACGAAGCTACAGGGCATAAGCAGGGGTAACGGAATGTACCATTTACAATGCACCTAGGAAATGCAACACAGTGCTTCAGCTTGCTCCTGTGAAAATACAATGCCAGGTTGCGGAAAGAGAATGTTACCTATCTGAACACCTACATAAATTCCCCATCATTCTCTTTGTTTAGGAGACCAAGCCAATGTCCGTGTAAATGAAAACAAGTGTGAATATTGATTTTCCTTGAATCAAGACTCAGCTTTATGTCCAAGTCAAAGGCAAATAAACCAGAAAGGCTCCGCTGAGCACAGTGCAGAACTAACATGGAAGAGAGTAATTTGACCTCTTATGTAAGCAGTGTTGGAATGGTTCCCCATCCAAAATGAAGGATGTCAAATACGTCTTTGGAAATATTTTAACTTCTGTGCATTTCTTTCTTTGTAATGAAGTAATCTCTAACAAGCCAGGTCGTGATTGTGTTCAGTAGAAACAGATCAATGGCAACATTTAGCCTAAAGGTTTTATGAGCTTGATCAGGAAGTTCGATTTAGATTTAAAGGCACTGTAGTCATATTTAATTTTATTTCTCTCCGTACTTCAGTCTCTTAAACAGGGACCTTCAATTGGACAGGAACGGGACACTGAAGCAAATTGTAATGGATGACGTAATGGCTTACCCAGAAGCATTTTGTGGGAATTGATTTCTTTGAGGTATCCATCAGCCAGCATTTTGGTGTGAAGGAAATCTTCAAACAGGTAAAACAAAAATTCCCGTTGGTTTAAAACCTGACTGCTATATTAATTTTTCACTTTTGAGAAAATTTTCATGACCTTTAAAATTCAGACTATATCAAGTATTGTTTCAGCCATTGAAGAAAGTGCTTTTGATAGAGATAGGAGAGGGAAACCAAAACATTTATCAGAGCCACACTTTGAACTCTGTCCTTGTTACAAATGGCACTTGAGCAAATTCAGTTGCCTTTGGAACAGAAAATGACAAGGTAACAGGCTTATCATTACGGATTTGAGGGTTCCAGGTTCTTTAGATAGTAAGTGATCTATTCAAGATGATCTCTTACTGAAATAGATCCATTTTGAGAAGGGATATGGATTTCTTAGAAGAAAGCAAATCCCTATGTTAAAACGGTGTGGTGGGTGTTTTTTGTTGTTGTTTTGCTTTTAGAACTTGCAAGGCACAATCGACTTCAAAGTTGAAGATCCAAATAAGACCACGACATTCCAAAGAAGTGTTTCTTTTTGGTTGTTTTTCAATCTGTATATTTTTGGATTGTAACCAGTAGAACTGTGCTTGAACTGGAAAGAAGTAGCGGAGGTTTCAAATGTGGAACATACGGTGGAACAGTAAGCTGAGAGCATTGTGCAAGGAGAGGAAAGAGGGGAAAATGGTAAGAGTTTCCTGTTTCAGAAGGGACCCCTAGGGATCGTCAAAGTCCAACTCCTGGCCCTGCACAGACACTCCAACAGTCCCACCCTCTGCATCCCTGAGAGCATTGGCCAAACGCTCCTGGATCTCTGGCAGCCTTGGGGCTGTGCCCATTGCCTGGAGAACCTATTCAGTGCCTGACCAGCCTCCGAGTAAAATAGCCTTTCCCTGATAGCCAGCCTAATCGTTCCCTGACACAGCTCCTGGCATTCCCTTGGCTCCTGTCCCTGGTCGCAGAGAGCAGAGAGCAAAGCTGTCCCAGTGCTGCCCTTGAGAGGAGGTGAGAGGTCCCAAGTGAGGTGTGAGCTCACTGTCCTCTCTGCAGCTGAACCGAATGCCCTCAGCCACTCTTTGTATGGCTTCCCCTCCAGCCTCTTCACTATCTCTGTGTCCCTCCTTTGGACATTTCTCCAATAGCCTGAGGTCTTTCTGACTTTGTGGCATCCAAAATTGCCCCCAGGGCTTCAAGAGAGCGCAGTCCCAGCCCACAGCAGAGCAGGACAATCACCTCTATCGAGCGAGCAGTGCCACAAGATAGGGACAGTTGTCAAAAATCAGCTGGAGGAACAAATCTAACAGCGAAACAGGTGATCTAGGCACAAGAAATGGAAGAACTAGGGGAAGAAGTAGATGAGGAGAGGATTCCTTGTAAAAGTGAAGAAAATGAGCATGCAGAACAGGGACTAAGCATTATGCAGGTAAGTGAGCAAGAGAATAAGTTTGAAAGTGAAGGCAGTTTTGTGCAAAAGAAGGAGGAATAGGAAGTCTTTTTGCTGAGAATGAATAGAAAGGTTTTTTCCGTTTAGCTTGTATACGAAGCGCAGAGGGCTCTAGATCCTTTTGTGGGAAAATGGAGTGTGTAAATTTGCCAATCATTTTGGAGCGAATTTGAAGGTTTTTGGGGTCCCTGGTGAATTTTGGGTTGAATTCTGGGGATTTGGGGGTTCCCAGGTGAATTGGAGAGGGGGGGCGGAATCTGGGGAGATCGAGGTGAGTTTTGAGTTGTCCCAGGTTGATTTTGGGGGAGAATTTGTGGAATGTAGGGGGATCCCGGGTAGGGAGGTTTAGGGTGAATTTGTGGAATGTGAGGACTCCCAGTTGAATTTTAGGGGGAATTTGTGGAATTCTAGGGATCTCAGGGGAATTTTGGGGTGAATTTGTTGAATTTTAGGGTATATATGTGAGTATAAGGGTTCTCAGGTGAGCTTTTGGGATGCCAGGAAGATTTTGTGGTATATTCTGTTGATTTTGGGGTATCCAGGTAAGCATTTTGGAGTCGTGGGAGAATTTATGGATGAATTTGGGGGGATGCAGGTGGATTTTCCGGGGAATATTGGTGATTTTTGGGAGTCCCAGATGGGTCTTAAAGTGAATTTGGTGGATTTGGGGGTATCTGGATGGGTTTTGAGGTGGATTGGAGACATTTTGGGGTGAATTTGGGAGGTGTTGGGGGGACTGGGACTTGGGGGTGATTTGAGGGATTTTGGGGGTTGTAGGTGGGATTTTGGCGTGAAGCCCTGGGATTTGGGGGTCCCCCGTGAATTTTGGGGTGAATTTGTGGAATTCTGGGAGTTGCCAGGTGAGTGCTGGGCATCCCAGGGGGGGCTTCGGGGTGTATTTTGTGGATTTTGGGTTTCCCAGGTGAATTTCTGAGGAGAAAAGTTTCAAAAAGGTTTTTTTTTGAAAACAAATTAAAGCCAGAAGGTTATTGAAAATTAATAGATATGATGCAAGTAGGTAATATGCAGGCAATACACAGGGAGACAAATCATGGGGAAAATACAGTGGTAACACATGAGTGTGTGAGGATGGGATCAGTATAGCTAAGGCTCAGTTGAAGCTGAATTTGGAAAAGCATGCCAAAAAGAAGAATAATAAAGGCACCTACGGGTATTTCAGTGGGAAAAGGAAGATGAAAAGAAACCTATCACACCTCCCCTATTCCCCCCCACCCCCATAAGCCAGACAGGACTACTGACAACAGACAATGAGAAGGCTGAGGTACTCAAAAAGTGTTGGTCTCAATTTTTACTGCCAGTCACTCTTTCCACATCTGTCGGGTTATTGGACTGGTGGACTTGATTCTAAGCCATAGTAGCAGGTCAGCTTTCAGACCACTTGAGGAACCTGAGCATGCAAGACCATGGGACCCACCCAGAGGCATGTCAGGGCCCTGAGAGAACTGGCAGCTGTAGTTGCTAAGGTGCTTCATCCATCATATTTGAGAAATCAAGGCAACCAGCTGAAGCCTCCAGACACTGTGCTGTATTGACTCCAATACTCTTGGTCTTTTTTGTAAATCTTAGAGCTCTGAGTCAATTTCTGCAGAGGATTCCCAATGCAGTTTAAAAATGGAATCTTTGTTATTGGTCCTCATGTTGATCTTGGATATTTCCATTTTCTGCACTCCTATATTTTCGAAACATTTGTAATGACTGAAAAGAAAGCTGAGAGGAGGCATTATGCTCTTTCCAGTGATATAAATGGACCAGTATTCTTTTCAGACAAATATATTTTTGCTGTGTCTAAGCACATGTGCATACCTGTGTTTGATTTATGTGTCCAGGTTTTGGCAATGGGGCAGCCACAGGGCCGTCCTGTGACAATGGCCCAGGTGCTGCCCCGTCCCGCTTTCTTCCAACTAGCTCCACTTCAGGATGTCCTCCTTGCTGAGGAAGAGGTTGGGACTGCACCTTTAGAAAAGTGACTTTCTGGGTTTGTTTTGTTTTGTTTTGTTATTTTTAAAGTTACTATAAACATTCACCCTAATTTTTTTATGTGTTGGGTTTGGAGGTTTTTTTTCAGTTTAGGATGGATTTTTTTGTGGGCTTTTTTGGTGGCCTTTTTTGTCTCTTTGTGGATTATTGGTTGGGGTTTTTTCTGTGTTTGTTTGGTCTGCTTTGTTTATTCATTTGTTTGTTGTTTATTACGGTACTGTAGAGTTTTTTAAGCAAATTGATTGGAAAACTGAATAGTCCTCCACTATAGTCTCCTGGATTCACCCGAGACTGTTCCTAGGCATCTCCCTGATCCTTTTTGCTATGAGTCTCACATCATCCTCCTGAGGAAACTGTCTGATTATGGTTTGGATGGGTGGGCTGTTTGCTGGGTGACAAACTGGGTGATGGCCAGGCCCACAGAGTGGTGGGAAATAGAGTTCATCCAGCTGGTCCCCAAGGCTCAGTCTTGGGCCCAGTCCTGTTTAATATCTTTATCAGTGATCTGGACAAGGGGATAGAGTACACGCCCAGGAAGTTCACAGATGGTGCAAAGTTGGCTGGTAGTGTTTTTTTCTTCTGGAGGACAGCAGGCTCTGCTTCGTCTTCCTCCTGTTCTGAGGTCGCTGCTCCCTCTTCATCCCTCATTAAGTGTGCTGATTTTGTCACTTGGATGAGAAAACAAACAATTTTAGCAACAATACTAGTGGCAGGGTACAAGAAAGGAAGAGTTCACATGAATCCCCCCAGAACAACAGACAATACCTGATGGCTCCTCTGCCCAGCTTACTGACTACACCGGAACACATTCTCCCCCAAAGATACTCTGTTCTCCCTGCCCCAGCCATTATGTGAGATGGAATAGAATAACTAAGATTAAGATTCTCCCTATGTAACTCCATCATACTTCGATTCTGGGAAAAAAAAATTCTTGAAGTTCTATCATTTCAGATCATTTGAATTTGAATTTGCATACTAAAAAGTCTAGCCAGAAACTCATGACAATGTTAATAGCCCATTCTAGAATGTCCGAGATGATATACACTTCTTTCAAGAGAATGTGATACCTCACATGACTTCTCCAGAATTTCAATGAACAGCTTGAGTAGTCTACAAGATTCTTGCTGCCATCTGGATTTCCTGGTATTTGGCTGGTCTATGTAAGCCAACCAGCTATTCAGCAGAGGGAATATTAGTGTGGTACTTGATGGTATGTGAGATGGAACACAGTAATTTATGGCTTTTTGCATAGTGATGAAACTGTAAAGAAAGCTCCATAATGCTCAGACAAGGAGGCTGCTGGACTTCAAGCAGCAAAGGCCCAAAATGAACCAGTGAAAAAGTGGCGTTGAAAAAAAAAAAAAAGCCAGGTGGGGAGCAAAGTGCTACTTAAGAGCAGTTTACTCAAAGAGGAAATCTAGTGAAAAAGAAAGTCGAAGAGTGAAGGAATAAGAGGGAAAATGAAACTAAGGAAGGAAATCAATCTCAGGTCATCATTTCAGAAGCTAACCATTTGTCTTTGCAATGATGCATAAAATGAGAAATAATAAATATGTCTGCGCCAAAATCTGAAATATGAACTTTATTGCATTCTGTCTTTCACGGAATCATACAACAGTCTCTGATTAAAGATCATCTAGTCCAACTTCCTTGCCAGGTAGATCATAGAGTAGATCAAATTGATCAAGACTAGCCAAACTGATAAGGAGCACTCTCGATGATGGGGCATCCACAGGTTCTCGTGGTGCTCTGCAGAGTGTCCGGAGGTAGTAGGGTGAAGTGGGAGAGCACCAGAGCCATGTCCAAAGGCAGGGAGCGTGGATCTCAGTGCTGGGGTGGCAGGCGAGATGCCAGATAGGAGCAGGAGGCGTCCTCTCCCTCCACAAGCCAAACGAGAGAGTTTTCCAGCCCACTCCCGACCCCCATCCCACCTATCCTTTTTCCGGTTTCCCCCCTCCTCCTCCCTCCACCCACCTCCCTGCGAGAGAACATTACCTTAAGGTGTAGCCACTTAGCATAACAATGGGAGAAATTCCACAGAAAGAAAAGGGAAGCATTCAACCCCCAACATTATCCACCCCTTTGTTTCTCCCATACTAATATGCTATATCAAATTAAAGCGTTACATTATATATACATACATGCAGTTAGAGACATACGCACAGTACTATAGGTATTTCACCCTAAAACAAGGTCTCCTTGGGGTATGCATTGGGTCTGTCCACTCTTTTGCATCACCCTCCAGGTGCAACCTGGTCCCTGAGCGAATACAACTCCACGGGTGGGATTGTCTTTGCTGGAGGCAGGATTCACCCAAACAGTTTTTCCTAGCATACCTCTCATGTGTACCACTGGAACCTTATCTCCATCTGATATTCCCAAGGGTTCAGATTGGGCAAGGCCTGCTCGGTTAGTGGAACCTCGGGTGTTCACTAACCATGTGGCCTTTGGTAGGTTAATCTCCCAGTTCTTCAAAGTTCCCCCACCCAGTGCCTTCAAGGTGGTTTTAAGCAGGCCATTGCACCGTTCAACTTTCCCTGCAGCTGGTGCATGGTAGGGGATATGGTACACCCACTCAATGCCGTGTTCTCTAGCCCAGGTGTGTATAAGGCCGTTCTTGAAATGAGTCCCATTGTCTGACTCAGTTCTCTCAGGGGTACCATGCCTCCCAAGAACTTGTTTTTTCCAGGCCCAAGATGGTGTTCCGAGCAGTGGCATGAGGCGCAGGGTAGATCTCTAACCATCCAGTGGTGGCTTCCACCATGGTCAGTACATAGCGCTTGCCCTGGCGGGTTTGAGGCAGTGTGATGTAGTCAATCTGCCAGGCCTCTCCATACTTATATTTGGCCCATCGCCCCCCATACCAGAGGGGCTTCACCGGCTTGGCCTGCTTGATGGCAGCACACGTCTCACAGTCATGGATAACTTGAGAAATACTGTCCATGGTTAGATCCACCCCTCGGTCTCATGCCCACTTATAGGTGGCGTCTCTGCCTTGATGACCTGAGGCATCATGGGCCCATTGAGCCAGGAACAACTCTCCCTTGTGCTGTCAATCTAAATCTATCTTCGACACCTCTATCTGTGCAGCCTGATCTAACTGCTCATTGTGTCGGTGTTCCTCATTAGCCCGACTCTTGGGTGCATGGGCATCTACGTGACGGACTTTCACAGGCAGCTTCTCTACCCGGGTGGCAATATCTTTCCATTCATCGGCAGCCCAGATTGGCTTTCCCCTACGTTGCCAGTTAGCCTTTTTCCACCTTTCCTGCCAACCCCACAGAGCATTGGCTACCATTCATGAATCAGTGTAAAGGTAGAGTTTTGGCCACTTCTCTCTTTCAGCAATGTCCAGGGCCAGCTGATCAGCTTTGAGTTCAGCAAGTTGACTCGATCCATGTTCTCCTTTGGTAGCTTGTGCAACCTCTCATGTGGGGCTCCATACGGCTGCTTTCCACTTCCGGTTCATCCCCACGATGCGGCAGGAACCATCAGTGAAAAGAGCATAGCATGTTTCATCTGCTGGCAGTTGGTTATACGGTGGGGCTTCTTCAGCCCAGGTCACTTGTTCCTGTTCCTCTTCGTCGGCAAGACCAAAGTCTTCCCCTTCCGGCCAGTTGGCAATTATCTCCAAAATCCCAGGGCGATTCGGGTATCAAATACGGGCGCATTGTGTGATGAGGGCAATCCATTTGCTCCATGTGGTGTCAGTGGCATGGTGGGTTGAGGGAACCTTTCCTTTAAACATCCACCCCAGCACTGGCAGTCGGGGTGCCAGGAGGAGTTGTGTTTCCGTGCCAACCACCTCTGAGGCAGCTTGAACCCCTTCATAGGCGGCCAAGATCTCCCTCTCCGTTGGAGTATAGTTGGCCTTGGACCCTCTGTAGCTTCGACTCCAGAATCCCAGTGGTCGGCCTCGCGTCTCACCAGGCACCTTCTGCCACAGGCTCCAGGACAGACCATGGTTCCCGGCTGCAGAGTAGAGAACGTCCTTCACCTCTGGTCCCTTCCTGACTGGGCTAAGGGCTGCTGCATGAGCAATCTCCTGCTTGATCTGGGCAAAGGCTTGCTGCTGCTCAGGGCCCCAGTGGAAATTGTTCTTCTTGCGGGTGACCAGGTAAAGAGGGCTCACAACCTGGCTGTACTCAGGAATGTGCATTCTCCAAAAGCCTATGGCACCTACGAAGGCTTGTGTTACCTTCTTGCTGGTTGGTGGAGACATTGCAGTGATCTTATTGATGACCTCACTGGGAATCTGGTGCCGTCCATCTTGCCACTTTACTCCCAGGAACTGGATCTCTTGGGCAGGCCCTTTGACTTTGCTCTTTTGAATGGTGAAGCCGGCTCCCAGCAGAATCTCAGTGTTCTTTTCTCCTTTCTGAAATACCTCCATTGCCCTGTCCCCCCACACAATGATGTCATCAACGTACTGCAGATGTTCTGGAGATCCACCCCTCTCCAGTGTAGCCTGGATCAATTCATGACAGATGGTGGGGCTGTGTTTCCACCCCTGGGGCAGTCGGTTCCACGTGTATTGCACACTCCTCCAGGTGAAAGCAAACTGAGGCCTGCACTCTACTGCCAGAGGAATGGAGAAAAATGCATTGGTGATGTGAATGGTGGCGTACCACTTTGCTGCCTTGGACTACAGCTCGTACTGGAGTTCCAGCATGTCCAGCACAGCAGCATTCAGTGGTGGAGTTGTAAGGGTCGGTCCAAAGTTCCCCTCGATTTTGCCTCCCGACCGTCGCAAGGAGACCTCGAGGACCCCCCACCGAGGCTGACTCCGAACAATGGTTTCCTGGCCTGGCCAAGGTGGATGCTCGTGACTGTGTGCTGGTGTATGGTGCTCACTGGACTGTGCTGTCATGGCACCAACCAGAGGTAGTGTTGTACCAACTGAGGACTGCTTGACCGTACTTGTCTCCTGCAGCACCACACAATGGTCCATAAATCTTCCCACCTCTTGGTCAGAGGCCACTCGCTTTGGAGAAGGACTATAAAGAGCGACCCTCTGGAAAAGACCTTTCGAGATCTCTCCACTGATGAAGACCCATCTACCTCCTCGAGAAGACCCCTGAGATCTCCCCACGGACGAAGATTCGTCTATCGGATGACCCGTGAGGACACCCGTCTCGTCTGTTGGTAGCTATTTTCCCATCCCTTCCTTTCCTTCCCCTTTCCCTATACTTTGTTTCCTATACCTCTCCCCTCTACCGTAATTGAATTGCTGGCATTTGATGAAATGCATTGCTGTTGTTGAATAAACTGATTTTGTCCCCTGCACTTTGCCTGTTTGCACCTTTAAGATGAAAAGAACCATCACCACCCCCGCTCTGCATTAATAGCGGATCGTGACATTAAATTGGCATCATGGACAGGATTTTCTGGCAGACAGAAGGGATGCAGGGTTGTCTGTAGTCTGGATCAGGGGAAGGAAGTCTTACTCCAGTTGCACCTAGCTGGCCACCTTGGATGGGTGAACCTGTCTAGAAAGCAAGGGGGGTTTTTCTAATTTCCCGCAGACTGCAGACACTTTGGTGTGGAGCATCCCCAGACTCGCTTGAGGGCTCTGTCGTCAGAATTTCACAAAAGATCTACTGGTGCAAAAGGCGGGACACTGTTGTTGTTGTTGTTGTTTTATGATGTTTGACTACTTGGTGTAGCGAAGAGACAACCTGGTGTTTTGTAACTAAGGAGTGCCTCCCAAGTAGTTTGGTCTCCTCACCCGCACAGGGAAGCGAAGGGGGGCACACAGCAAAAGCTGTTTCGTTGTGTGTAGTAACCTGAGCAATAGACCTCCCTGTTGTGGTTTTTACTTATCCCTTCACAAAATGACTGAGAACTCCACTGTAACAGATAAAACTGCATTTTATGCTCTATTAGCTAAGTATAGCGCCAGACCGTCCCAAGGTGGGGAGGAATGGGCGAACAATAATTGGTTTAATCTGGAGAATGTGATTGATAGAATATATTCTTTGCAACATGAGTCAAAGTTCAAACTGGGCAAAAATAAAACCATGCTCTGCTCAGTTTTAGGAGCTTGTCTTACGGCAGCTATAGAAACTCGCTCTGAGTGCAGAAATGAGGAAAGAACAATTATAGACTCTCTACAAAATCTTGTTCAAATTTTGCAAAAACGATTAGATCAAGAAAGGAATGAGGACCATTTGTTGCTAGATGAAAATAATTTGTTAAAAGCTGCCTTAAGAGAAGAATGGGAGAAAAATTCAACGCAGGGTGTAACACCAAAAGAAACACAGGAAAAGGAAGCTATTCACATTAATCCAATACACTCTCAAAAAGACCTAATTTTGATGAAAAATTGTGGACAACACTGCTGCCCCAACTTGAAACCTGTGATTAAAATAGAATATGATTATATCAGTGATGCACCCCTGAGCAACCTTCTCCACAGGTTCTGGGCAGTGTACCAGAGCAAACTTCTCCACAAGTTCTGAACAATGTGCCAAATCAATCTCCTCCACAGGCTCTGGGAGTTGAACCAAAGCAGTACACCTGCACTGGGCTTTCCCAAGGGTCTGAACATTCCCCCACTTCGGCCCACCACACTTTAGCCCAGGAATTAGAAAAGATACCCAAACCTGACTATACAGCTGTCTATCAATACATTGATGATATTCTGGTGGGAGGGGATGAAATAAAAGTAGTGGGGGATACCCAACAAAAAATAATCTCTCATTTGGAAAACCCTGATTTGCAAATTTCCTCAGAGAAAATTCAAAAACTTTCTCAGGAGGTGAAGTTTTTGGGAATTTGGTGGAAAGGAAGTATGACATGTATTCCACCTGATACTCTAACCTCCCTGGATCAAATTAAATTGCCTGAATCCAGGAAAGAGATACAACAGGCTCTAGAATTATTAGTGTTCTGGAGAAAACGCATCACAGTCACTATTGAGACCCCTCCCCCTGACGGGGTGGCCCAAAGATCCTCAGTTGGGAAGTGGTATGCCCAGATAAAACATTCCTGTAACATCTTCTCAGTGATAGAAAGAGCTGTAAAAAATCTGGCAATACAAGAAACGGAGAGCTTGGCAAATAGCCATGACAAACCTGCCTTGGTAAGTAAAGTAGCCACTCCTTTCTCCCCTGAACAATCAGCAAATTCTTGGTTCACTGATGCTTCTGCCAAACGAGAGGGAAAGGTGGGGAGATACAGGGCAGTAGCCCTCCCCACTTCTGCTGGTGAACAAATTATTACTGAGGGAGAAGGCAGCTCTCAGACCGGTGAGCTGACAGTTGTTTGGAGTGTTTTCCAACTTGAGGTACAGAATATCTCTCTTGTTTACAGCTACACTGACTCCTATGCTGTGTTTAAAGGAGGTACAGAGTGGCCCCCTTTTCAGCAGCAAAATGATTGGGAAGTTAACAGAATTCCAGTCCATGCTACACACTGGATAGTTCCATCATTTTAATCTCCTGCCTCCTGGAGGCAGACTCTGTTTGTGTTTACTTTTCACAGAAGAACACCGAGGGACATGAAGAAGTACCCCCCTAGTGGTGGATGACAAAAACAAGGTTTTCCCTCCTTTCATGGTGACACAAGGTGATGATGTCGCAATGACTTGTAAATTAGTGGCTGGATCCCTCACCGAACCTGCATACAGTTATGGCATAGGACCTCATGGCCGGACTTTATATTGTAGAACCCAAAATCAAGACTGTTGGCTAAATCTAACTGCTATACAATTTTCCTATAAAATCATGTGTGGAAAAAAGGATACAAAATACTGGGGGGAACTTGATGTTAATGTTGTAACACTTACTACCCAACCACCGGTTGTGTTGAGCCCTACGATTTTTCAATTTGGACCATATGTAATTAAAAACACTGGCCAACAACAAATATTGTTTAATCCGGCATGGTCTCTCAAACAAATCAAATTGCTGATGCAAAATAATGTCTCAGAAGTTCAGCCAGCTTGTTCACCCTTTCTACAGACTTCTTTTGAGGGATGGACAACCTGGTTGCGGAAACGGAATCCTTCCAAAAAACGAATGGCAAGAGACATAAGCGGTGTTGTGGGAACAGGATTGGGAATTTTGAATAGCATCGATTCAGAAGTACTAATGAATAAATTGGCTACCACAGCTGGAGATGTAACCAAATTACAACGGCCCCTGCAAACAGCCTTAACAGCTTTGGGGACCCAACAGTGGTTGTTACCAAACATATTACCAAGTTGGGAAAAGGTAAATGTAAATGACCACAAATTGAAAATCGATGCACTTGGTGCTTCACAAAATAACATCTCTTTGGCTCTCAGTTGTATCCAGGCCCAGTTGTGGATGCAGTCGGTTGCTGCTTTAATTATAAGAGAAGGTGAGGAAGGCACTTTTCCCACTGAAATTCGAAAGATAGTCTGGGACAGTGCCACTGATCTTGAAAAAGAATTCCAGTCCTGGTGGAACTTAGTAAATTTTACCTATGATCCCAGCACAAACACAGCCACAGCCTTTGTACTGACAATTCGTAATGCTTCAGTGCATTCAATATTCCCTATCATTGCATTAGGGTTGAACCATGATGGAGCTATTCTCTATCCTTTCGAGCATAGGGAATGGGCCCGTCAAATTGGTGGGAGGTGGCAAACTGTCAATTTGGAAACTTGCATTGTCCGGGAACAACAAGGCTTTATCTGTGAAAGTAATGCAATCAGAGCTCAAGATATCTGCTTGGACACAGAACAGAACGTTTGCAATTTTGAAATTCATCCAAACGAGATTCGTGAAACTGTACTGGTATATGTAGGCAATGGATGTGCATGCTTTAGAACTGCTTGTGATAGTGTTTTCATAGAAAATTTGGTAGTGAATACTAAGAATCATTCAAACTTTTGTGTCTGTAACTTTACTAGGATTTCAGGATGTGATTTTTCCTATGTAGCCCCAGTTACTTGTCACCATCTTTTGCAGTCAAATTACACACTGATCCACCATCTATTGCCCACTCCAATTGGAATGAACCTGTCTCTGGTGAAGCAATTGTTGCTCCACCAAGATTTGATCGAAATTTTGGAGAAGATCAAGAAAAACGGACAGAAAACTCTAATAGCTGTTCATCACAATGTGGAAAAAATACATCGTGTTTTGGAAAGGGTAAAGACAGATACTGAACACAGGTGGTGGGATACTCTATTTGGGTGGTCACCTACTGCTACAGGTGTCCTGAACAAATTGTGCCATCCCACCATTGTTCTCTTAATTTTGCTTTTAATTGGTTTTGTTTTATCAGCAATTCTATACATTATGACTTGGAGAATAATGAAAGGGTTAGCACAATTGGCATCTGTGACAGATGTATCCAGATTGGTTACTGTTGACATCCCTAGGGTTATTGACACAAGGTTTTAAATAGGATAAAATATGATTTTTAACTAGAATTGATTGTCTTCAAATTGCAATTAAAATTGTTTAATCAAAAACTTGCTTAAAAAAAATTTTGATTAATTTCTAATCAAAATTGAAAAAATTAAAGAATTGAACAAATTGTTTGAAATTGTTAGGAATCAAAAAATTGAATATAATTAATCTATTTTGTTTTCGCTTTTCTCCTAATCCTTATCCTGTCCACAATATTTTTCCTACTTTCCTGTCTCTGTTTTCTGGGATGTGCTACCAAATTGGACGAGTCCTGAAGACACCACAAGTGAAGACTTCACTACAACTCTACAAAGGGGCGCTCTTGACGACGATCGTGAGTCATGGGGTGATGTAAAGGTCGGTCAGAAGTTCCCCTCGATTTTGCCTCCCGACCGTCGCAAGGAGACCTCGAGGACCCCCCACCGAGGCTGACTCTGAACAATGGTTTCCTGGCCTGGCCAAGGTGGATGCACGTGACTGTGTGCTGGTGTATGGTGCTCACTGGACTGTGCTGTCATGGCACCAACCAGAGGTAGTGTTGTACCAACTGAGGACTGCTTGACCGTACCTGTCTCCTGCAGCACCACACAATGGTCCATAAATCTTCCCACCTCTTGGCCAGAGGCCACTCGCTTTGGAGAAGGACTATAAAGAGCAACCCTCTGGAAAAGACCTTTCGAGATCTCTCCACTGATGAAGACCCATCTACCTCCTCGAGAAGACCCCTGAGATATCCCCACGGATGAAGACTCGTCTATCGGATGACCCGTGAGGACCCCTGTCTCGTCTGTTGGTAGCTATTTTCCCATCCCTTCCTTTCCTTCCCCTTTCCCTATACTTTGTTTCCTATACCTCTCCCCTCTACCGTAATTGAATTGCTGGCATTTGATGAAATGCATTGCTGTTGTTGAATAAACTGATTTTCTGCTGTTGAATAAAGTGATTTTGTCCCCTGCACTTTGCCTGTTTGCACCTTTAAGATGAAAAGAACAATCACGACCCCCGCTCTGCATTAATAGCGGATCGTGACAGGAGTCATTTCATTCAATGCGCGATAGTCCACGATTAATCTCCATTCTCCTTCAGATTTACGCACAGGCCAGATGGGGCTGTTGAAGGGTGAGTGGGTTTTACTGACCACCCCTTGGCTCTCCAGCTCACGGATCATCTTGTGGATGGGGATCACGGCATCTCGATTCGTCCGGTACTGCCGGCGGTGCACTGTTGAGGTAGCAATTGGCACCTGTTGCTCTTTCACCCTGAGGAGACCCACTGCAGATGGGTTTTCTGATAGCCCAGGCAGGGTGTTCAACTGCTTAATGCCCTCTGCCGCCACAGCAGCTATTCCAAAAGCCCACCTGAGTCCCTTTGGGTCTTTGTAATAGCCGTTCCTGAGGAAGTCTATGCCTAGGATACATGGTGCCTCTGGGCCAGTCACAATTGGATGTTCCTGCCACTCTTTCCCAGTCAGGCTCACCTCAGCCTCCAGCAAAGTCAATTCCTGAGATCCCCCCGTAACCCCGGCAATTGAAACAGGTTCCTCCCCGACATGTCCCGATGGTATTAATGTACACTGTGAACCATTGTCAACCAATTCACTGAGTTCCTGTGGCTCTGATGTGCCAGGCCATCGGATCCACACCATCCAAAAGATCCGGTTTTCCCGTTCCTCTCCCTGGCTAGAGGCAGGGCCCCTCTAGCCCTGGTTATTATTTCTCTCCTGGGCATACATAGTGGAGGTTCCTTCAAGGGGATCTGACAGATCATCTTCCCTTCTGTAATACCTTGCACCTTGGTCATGGGAGGTTCAGGCTACCTTCACTTTAGTGGAGTTCCCTCTGTTAGTGTTCCCCTCCCTGAGTTGGCGCACCCGTGCTGCCAGGACAGAAATGGGTTTCCCATCCCACCTTCTCATGTCTTCCCCGTGGTCACGTAGAAAAAACCAAAGGTCAGCACGTGGGGTGTACCCTCTATCCCTAGCTGGGGGGCGTTGGGCTCTACTTTTGGGGTCCATGACTCGCACTGGTGCTGCAGTGATCTTCCTCACCTCTTCCCTTATCTCCTTCATCTCCTCCTTAAACTCCTCTCTGAGGTCCTTAACCACAGCAGAGACATGAGCCTGCATTGGGCCAGCCATCATACTCTGAAAATTCCTGAGCCTGTTGGCAACAGAACCCACTGTCACTTGGTTGGTATCAGCATTAATCATTGCAATAAAGGGGGTATATTGAGATGGGCCCAGGTTTGCCAGATTCCACAACCTCTGCCCTGTGCACCTGACCTTGTCAGGGTCATTGTCATGCTGTCCATCCCTCCCAAAGAGCACCTCCAGTACTGCCACTTCTCTCAGCTGTTGGATCCCTTCCTCAAGGGTATTCCAAGGCGTTCTCTGGTGGTGCTTCTCCATTCTTTCCCTGTGGACAAATCTCTCTCTCACACTCATTAAAAGTCGCTCCCAGAGGGAAAGGAGACCTGTCTCCCTTACAAATACTTGGTCCACACCTGAGTCCTGGGTCAAGGTTCCCAAATTCCTTGCCTCAGTACCATCCAGTTGCACACCTGTGCCCATAAGGTCCCAGACCCGTAGTAACCAGGTTGTAAAAGGCTCACGGCCCCGTCGTACAATGTCTTTTCGCAGGTTGCGGAGACTCTCGTATGACAGGGACTCGGTGATGATCTCAACTTCTGGCTCCCCTGCTGGTTGTGAGGGGGCCCCTTCCTGACTCTTATTATCTAGGTGCCTTGTTTTCATCTCAGACTTCCTAGTTTCCACAGGGGCAACTTGCTGCTGAGTGCCCTTGCAGTTCAGCTGGAACCTGGACAGATGTAACGTCTATGGGTCCCACTGCTGCACCATCAGAGCCTCCCTCTTTAAGGCAGGGGGAGGGTTTCTCACCAGCTGGGAAGAGGTACTCCTTCAGCATCTGGCCCATCTCATGTATCTCCTTTGCTAGCACCCCCACCCATTATAGGTGGTTCCATTCCAAGGCGGGCTGTGGGGCAGGGTCAAACGCTGGGTTAATATCCCTAGTCTCTGGAACAGGGTCAGGCTGTGGGGTAACCTCCCTAGTCGTCGCGGTAACATCCCTAGTCCCTGAGGCCGGTATGAGGGTCGTTATCCAAGTCAATCTCCCCTTATCGTTGAATGTTAGATAGAACAGGTTTAACAGGGATATAAGCAACACAAGCCACAGTAAAATATCATTAACATTTAAAGCAGATTTGAACCCCTTGAAGACTGGTGGGGTGAACTTCAAAAACCGTGTGATGGGTTGGGAGAAGATTTCACATGCTGCCACTTCCTCACAATAAGTACCATTATTGAAGTAGCCCCAGAAACACACACTTAGAGCGCGATAGCTCGGAATCCATGTGGCCATCTTTCAGAGAAAATTAAAAATCCATTAATTCCTCAACTGATCAACCCACAAAATGAACCGGATAATAGCCACAGTAACCTTGGTTATGAGACTCATGTTTAAAAAAGGGCTTGCAAATGGGAGAGATATAGCAGTGACCACATGGAAGCCAATCCAGGGTAAGCTGGACAGCATGGCGTCACCTACCACGAGCTTGGGTAATTCAAGAACTGTTATCCCCTTTTCTACCCCTCTCTCAATGCCCTCAGGGAATGCCTCATGTTCCGGGTGCCAAAATCTGTCTTGGTTTGAAAGACAGGTATGGTCTAAGGAAAGGCAAGAGCCCCTTTCCTGTGATGCAGAGCGCAACCCCCCTCCCTTTTAATTATTTTAGGTCCAAATCAGAGGCCTTCAGGCAGGAGATGTGGGGATAGGAATAACAGTTCTTTGCGGATATCTAAGAAGGCAGAAAACAACAACAGCTATAAAAACTGACAACAGAACAGAACAGTGTAACTCAGTTCCAGTCCCTTCTGGCCGCAGGCCGTCTCCCTGTGGTCAGTTACCGGTGCTGTAGGGGCAGGGCAGGTCCCGCACATTTGAAGAGGCCTGGAGTGAAGGCGGCAGCGGCCCAGGGGTGAGAGGGATGGGGAAAGTGACTCCCCCCTCACGGTGTCGGTCGTGGTGCTCGGCTGAGTGTCCGGAGGTAGTAGGGTGAGGTGGGAGAGCAGCAGAGCGATGTCCAATGGCAGAGAGCGTGGATCTCAGCGCTAGGGTGGCAGGAGAGATGCCAGATAGGAGCAGGAGGCGTCGTCTCACTCCACGAGCGAACGAGAGAGTTTTCCAGCCCCCTCCAGACCCACCTCCCGAAACCCGTCCCACCTTTCCTTTTTCCCGTTTCACCCCCCGCACCCTCCACCCACCTCCCTATCGGAGAACATTATATTAAGGTGTAGCCAATCAGCATAACAATGGGAGAAATTACACAGAAAGAAAAGGGAAGCATTCAACCCCCAACAATGGAGTACACCACAGCGAAGGTGTGAGGAAGGGCACTGCCCCAGCTTTTGCCCTGGCGTGCAATGGTTGTGTGATACTTTTCCAAGCAGCAAGAGCACTGAGAAGTGAAAGCGATTGTGAAGGAGCTCTTTGGCTGCTCGTGTGCTCTTTGCTGCACTGCGCTCGCAAGCCCGGTGCCCTGCGGATTCGTTCTTCGCCTTCTGCCTTCCAGACAGAGCTGAACTCCAGCGGTCAGTTTCAGCTCTGCCCAACAGCTTGTCCTCAGTTCGGCGGGCAAGCACGCCCTGTTGCCTTGGCTCGGAGTGCAAAGTCCCTAGCGAGCTCTCACTCAGTGCAATGCACCCAGAAAGACGCTGTCGCTCGTCTTTCAAGGAGCGATTCCTAACAGCAGAAGCAGCAGAAGCACAAACTGGATGTCGAGAAGGGACAATGTAGAACACGTCTCTGTCCTGGCACATTTTCGTGTGCAATATGTCCCTCCAGGTCCTCGGTCCATGCAAAGCTCTATGTACTGTCAGTGCTGCTGAGTGAGCAGCTGAGAAGGACCGTGGAGCTAGCAGCGAACTCGGAGAGCGCTGAGCACGTAGTCAAGGAGCGAGAAGTGCCCTTGCAATGCGGTGCTAATAGCAGTGTCCTCGCGTCGGGGGCTGTAAGTGTCTGTCCGAAGTTCCCCTCGATTTTGCCTTCCGACCGTTGCAAGGAGACCTCTAGGACCCCCCACCGAGGCTGACTCTGAACAATGGTTTCCTGGCCTGGCCAAGGTGAATGCTCGTGACTGTGTGCTGGTGTATTTTGTTCACTGGACTGTGTTGTCATGGCACCAACCAGAGTTTGTGTTGTACCACCAACTGAGGACTGCTTGACAATACCTGTCTCCTGCAGCACCACACAATGGTCCATAAATCTTCCCACCTCTTGGCCAGAGGCCACTCGCTTTGGAGAAGGACTATAAAGAGCAACCCTCTGGAAAAGACCTTTCGAGATCTCTCCACTGATGAAGACCCATCTACCTCCTCGAGAAGACCCCTGAGATATCCCCACGGATGAAGACTCGTCTATCGGATGACCCGTGAGGACCCCTGTCTCGTCTGTTGGTAGCTATTTTCCCATCCCTTCCTTTCCTTCCCCTTTCCCTATACTTTGTTTCCTATACCTCTCCCCCTTACCCTAACTGAGTTGTTGGCATTTGATGAAATGCATTGCTGTTGTTGAATAAACTGATTTTCTGCTGTTGAATAAACTGATTTTGTCCCCTGCACTTTGCCTGTTTGCACCTTTAAGATCAAAAGAACCATCATGACCCCCGCTCTGTATTAACAGTGGATCATATAGTGGGTGAGGGCTGAGAACGAAGCCGCACAAGTACCGTGCTAGTGTGCACTATGTTACAGGCTACTAGGAGAGGAAGGTGGCTGCCTCTCACTTGCCTTCCCAAGTGCCCTTAGCTGACAGAAGGAGCAAGCTGAAGCACTGCTGCTTGTGCTGCTCCTTGGTTCCCTTTCAGCCCGCTGGGGAAACATTGGTGGTCACTTCTAGGCTCCGAGTTGCAGACAGCACCACAGTAAATGCCGCGAAGAAGGGAAATACAGAGTGCAGCGAGGAGCTGGAGGGGGCTTACGTGCAATAAGTAGAAGGTGAACCTAGGCACTGCCTCTTCAATCTGGCCCCCTCTGCTCTGGTAGCAACTTTTGCAAGTAGGCAAAGGGAGCTGCGAGTATGTAGAATGGAGGGCAGCGAGACACCATGTGTTATGTACCCTTTCAGGGCTGCTGACAGAGGGCTACTTTAAGAACGCCTTCTTCTTTCTCGCGTCCTTCTTGCTTTGCTCTAGCTGCATGGAGTACACCACAGTGAAGGAGTGAGGAAGGGCACTGCCCCAGTTTTGGTCTGGCCTGCCTCTGCTGCGCCTTTAGCTGCACACCAGAACAATGGCATTTCTTACCCACTAGGTAAAAAAGGCGTTAGTGTAGCCCCAGGAATGGAAAGTGCCTAGGCAGTGAGTGACCAAGTATGAAAGAGTCTTTAGAGATTTCCTCCCCCATGGTGCTGGTCTATTCTCATTCTCGTGCTGAACTGAAATGTCCGTGCATGGCAATTCTGGCCTGCCTAGTGCAGAGACGAACACAAATGTGGGGCTATGATCCTCTGTTCCGGACCTCTGCTTCTGCGTGTGCGAGCCGCCATGAGCCCACAGCAGCCGCCGAGGACACTGTGGATTGCGGCTGAAGCTGGGCTGGCTCCCTGCCCCTCGTTGGTCTAAGAGCGGCAGGAGGGTTGTCTGAGCGGCATTGCCTGAGGGCCCCATGGGGGGCGTGGAGAGAGCCCGCGGTGCCCCTGAGCGACACCGGAAGTGATATCCGTAGGGCCCGGAACACCTGCGGTGGCACTGAGTTTCACGGGTAGGAGTCTGCTAAGCTCCTTTGAAAGCTGGAGCTCCTCTGCTCTAGGACAGACTGGGAGAGCTGAGGGTGTCCAATGTGGAGAACAGAAGGCTCCAGGGAGACCTTCGAGCCCCTTGCAGTGCCTCCTGGGGCTCCAAGATACCTGGGGAGGGACTTTGGAAAAGGGTCTGGACCCGAAGGACAAGGGGGAATAGCTCCAAACTGCCAGAGGGCTGGGGTAGATGGGATATTGGAAAGGAATTCTTCCTTGTGTGGGTGCTGAGGCCTTGCACATGTTGCTCAAAGAGGCTGTGTGTGAGCCCCATGGCAGGAAGTGTCCAGGGCCAGGCTGGAGTGGATATGGAGCAACCTGGATTAGTGGAAAAGTGTCCCTGCCCATGTCAGGATGAGGGAAGAAGATAATCTATCATCTCTAATGTTGCTTCCAGTCCAAACCATTCTGGGATTCTAGGATTCATGGAAGGACCTTTTCCAAGTGAAGTGTTGTATCTCTTGGCTCCCAGCTTGTAGTTGCCAATTCTTCTGGAAGCAGGCCTCGCCAAGCAGCTGTGATGAGCCATGGGTTCTCAATAGGATGACTGTGATATATTTGCAGAGGAAGGCTCCAGACAGATCTTTATGGCCCAGGTAAAACAAGCAAAGGATTGAATAAAAGCCAAAGGTTGGTTGTGTTAGTCAGTGTGCTGGCTGTTGGAATGGCCCCAGTTCATTTTCAACATTTCTAATTTGGATTTGTTTGAGTAAAAAATGAATGTGTTACCTCCAGCGTAGGCTCTCCAATGCATCTCCATGTGCTCCCATCTCTTTGTTGTATATCAGGTTCTATTAACTGAAGACAGAATCATAACACAGTAGAAAAACATCTAGAGGTGTAGTTAGCCAGCTTCAGGAGTTTTCAACTCTGCTGTTGACTTTTCTGGTAACTGTAAGCAGGGCAACACAATCCCGTTACTCCAAATATCCTCTCTGACGAAAAGATGATTTTTTTTTTTCTCGTTTTGAAAATAGCCTCGAATGAAGAGAGTTATGAATGTGGCATATAAGATTCATTATTTTACCTTTCTCTTCTGCTGTCTTTCGCTTGCTAGTTTTTTGTAAATTTTTTTGTCGCTCTTCTGCATTCAGTAGGTTTGAAAGAATTCTAATTGTTGAGATGATGCTTCTTTGAAGGCGCACTTAGCCCACCTTTTGGGTGAAGGAAAGAAGAAGACAAGGTCCTCTAAGAAGAGTAAAAAGCATATTTTAAAGACACATTCAGAGATGTCTGCTGATGCCATGCAATTACTGTGTAATCAGCAGAAATGTATTGGAAAAACACCCGTCAGTGAGTTCACAAGAAAGCCACACTAAAGACATGTAAAGAACAGAAGCATAAAACCCCAAAGGTATGAAATGGACAGATTTTCATTGGGAATGAGCAACTCCTGAATTCTTGGTTCTAGAACTAGGGGCTTGTAATAAATAGACTGTCTCCTTGCCAAACGGAAATTTGGTGTAATGAACTGCTCACTGCCCGTTGAAGTGCAGGGCTAGTAGACTAATATTTTCCATGGCAGACATATTGTATGGCTTTCCTGTTAAAAAGAAATTGGTTTTGCTCATAGCAATCTAGATATGTACCCAGTCTGACACCTATTTTTTAGGCTATATTTCCAAGCAAATGGCTTTTGCGATGATGCAGTAAGTTTATGTCATGAACAGGAATGAAGTGATTGCATGCATCCTTTTTTTACCCTTAGCCAGCTGCTGAATAATGAGACAGAGACTCTCACTGACACCAAGGAGTGCCCAAGCTTTTGGAAAAAGCACTGGGCAGATAAAGCCTATTTCCACATTTCTTGCTAGCGTCTCCTTCAAAGTTCATGGGTTTGTTCAACTTTTAGAGCTGTTCAAGATGTCTTTGTAGTCTACATGTACTAAATGTAGCAGGTATTGCTTTCATGCCGTCCTAATAGATTTGAAGTTGGGATCTACTCAGGCTTCAATGTCTCAGAAGAAGCAACGTTGATTCTTTGAATTCTATTCTTGAACGTGAGAATGATACTTATGTAGTTAATGAATTAATTAAATCTAATTCACTTGAATGGAAAAATTGTCTTGTTCATGAAGATTTTAACTTGGGAAATTGATATTTGAGTTCTACTTTTCATTGTTGTTGCTTTTCTGTATTCTTTGTTTGCACAGATAGCAGATGTACTGACCAAGTATTCTGTGAAACTGGAGGAAATGTCCTTCCTCTTGGCAGCTGATGTTCACAAGCTCATTAACGCTAAGGCCATGGTAAATGTTTTACCTGGGGCAAGATAGCAGTCTGAATATTCCTAGAATGTCTTGCTTTCCCCAAATGAAATTCATTTTTTCTGCCTATCAATCACTGAAATATAGAAGAAATTTCTACTTGGCAGGGTATTGGTTATAATTTGTGTTCTTTTCTCGCCTCATTTTCTGTAGAAGAGACAATTTTTTGTTTGTTTTTGCATGTCGTATTCTGCTTCTACTTCTGGTTTTATTTTTTAATGCACAATATAAACAGAACACTGCTGGATAATGAGAGGGCAACTGCCAAGCTACTCTTGAATCGAATGAAATCAGAGCTTGAGAAAGAAAAATGGCATCAACTGAAATGGCAAGGGAGAGTCAAGGACTGGAAGCTCATGCAAAAGAAGTGTGTAGTTCAGAGTTTCAGGTCAGAAATTTGGCAGTCTTTTTTTGGACAATGAGCAACATAATGTGGCTAGTGTTCACTTTTGGTTTCTATCAAAGTAATACTTGATCATTTTTTCTTTCTACGTGATATCACGTATGATATCACATGTATCATGTGATTCCATTCTACATATCTACTTTCCATCCTGCAGAGAATTTATGGCAAGTGAAGAAATACAGAATCCCCCAACTGTGAATATGGAAATGGAAAAGCTGATAAAGGAGCAGATGGTACTCACTGAACAGAGACTGAAGGTTTTGCAATATATCCGGTATGGCAAAAGAGGGCAAAGCATAAAGGAAACCAATTGTTCCTGGAGTTAATGAAGGACTTGGCTACAAAATGCACTTTGCTTCCTGTCATTGTGTGATTGCTAAATGCAGCAGTAAGGCACGGTCTACATCTATTTCTGTACAGCTCTTTTGAATGGAGAAAATGCATTCTTGATTTTCAGTGCCCCAGCTACACTTAATAGGTGGCCATCAAAATCTAAAAATGGAGGAATGCAGAAGTAAATCTTGAAACATAGTAGAAATGGGCAAAGATGGGTGGAGAGCTCGAAGTTGGTGCTTTTGTCAAGGCATTTTTTCTCCATGGCGTGGGATTTTATTTGCATAATAAATTAAGAGAGGAGTCTGGATAGAAATCTAACGTTGCTACGTTTGAATATCCATCCTGAACACAAGACGCATTGGTGTGGGTGCAATGCATTACGATCTTTACAGGGAGGTTTTTTATGGTGGATGTAGGAACAAGGTAGATGAAACTTAGTTTGTTATCGGACAGTAAACAGTTGGCCTTGAACAACAACAATCTCAGGTTTATTTTCATTGCCAAGATGGCTGTAAATAAAAGAAAGCCCAGTAGTATGGATATTCGGATTCATAATTTTATATTTGAAGTACTGAGTGGTTTGTATTTTAGGATACCTGACTCTTGTTTCCTACTTTGATAGCACCTTGTTGCCTCCAACACGTGCCAAATCTGATGGAAGCGAATGGTGCAGAACTCTGGAGAATTGAAACAAAAGTCTAGGTATGTCGGGAAATCCTAAGAACAGTCTGGAATTCAAGCAATATTTTCTTATCTCCCGGGCAACGATGAGGCAGACAGTTGCTTTCAGAGTGCATGTTTGCTCTATTCTTTGTTCCGTGTGTTCCCACATACCTTCTCAGTTGCTTGGAGGAGGCAGTAAGAGCCAAAGAAGCTGCTTGTGCCATGGCTTTCCTTTGGCCTGTACAAACACCTGTGCATGGTGAGATCTAGCAGGAACTGGCTTGGTTAGAATGAATCTGGGGGAAATCAAAAGTTAATTTTGACATGGATCCCTTCTCAATCATGCAAAAATACTCTTTTTAATTCTTGGAGAATAAGAGGGGAAGTATTGGAGATACTTCCTTTCTCTGTGTCCTTGCAGCATGCCTTCCCTCTCTGTGTCTGCCTTCTCTTGCTCCAGAGCACATCCTGTTGGGATGTTAGTAGCCTGTATGGTAGCAAAGAAGTTGGTAGCGATTGTAAGTACCTTGCTACTTTGAAGCATAATGATAAAGAGCTGTGTATGAAAATGTCTTGATTTCTATCGCTGGTAGTATCTGGTGTCTGTGGGCAAATGTCCGTAGGCACTGCGGGTATCTGTTCCGTGTGCTGAGATTCAGCACATGGCCTCTGTCATGTTTCCATGTCACACTGCACTATGAAAGATGGGAATTTTGACTGTGGTCGCTTCCATAGCATTCAGACAGCCCTAATGTGGAGTGTGTGGAGAAAATGAGCATCCAGTATGAGCTGGTCGAGGGCAAATGTCAGGAGAAAGGGCAGATGTGCAAGTTGAGTGCCACAGCTTTTGGCTGTGATAGCCGTGGTCCAATGTGTCATTAGAGTAAAATGCATCTGAGGATGCGCCAAACATTGATATAACAAGTGGAATTCCTTTTTAACCTCCGCCTTACTCTGTTCAAAAAGTGAGCCATCCGTTTGGTTTCACAGTAGTAGTTGGTATTTGTACTTGAAATGTGGAAAAGCTGTAACAAATGCCGGTAATGAAGGGAGTGCTGTCCTACGTGAAAGTGGAAGATGCAAGGGGCCTCAGCCCTTGTGCTAAATCTGTCTTTTCTTGGGAAAGAAATTCCACCACTGCCTCAATTTCTCCCTTTGTGTCCAACCAGATGGTATTGTTTACTAATCTAATATGGCATGTAGGAGGCTGAATCTATCTCTGTCCATCACAAGAAAAGAAACCCTACCTTTAGCCAGGGTGTCTGAAAGCCACACAGTATTTCTTCGGTGCATGTCAATAATTTGTTCTTCTTTTCCTTCAGATGACCCTGTTGGATATGAACATTTGCGCAGCAGAAGATGCTGAAGTTGTGCTCTACAACATGCCTCAGACGACTGAGAAACTAAAATGTAGATTTGAAGAAGAAGTGGAGCTCGTGGATGTATGACGTTTCTTCCACCCACTGCCCACCTCACCTGGGCTACCGGCTAGCTCCGGGAAGCCTGCGTCGGTGAGTGGCCGCTCCCCTGCACCACTCTCGGAGCTGCAGAAGAGGTGTAGCAACAGCTACGCCTGGGCAAGTCGTCAGGGAGGGACAAAGAGGCGCAGGAGAGACCTTTTACGCTTATGGGGGAAGGGATTTATTGAAGGAAGAGGCAACAGGTCAGGAGGTTTGGAGAGGGAACCGCAAAAGGCAGTTTGAGGGGTTCTACACAGGCTTAAGTACGGGGGAGAAGCAAGGGGAGGGCAGAAAACTCTGGCCAATAACGGTTAATGGGGGGAGGTACAGAAGGCGGGGAAAGGGGTACATTGAGCCAATAAGGTAAGCCGAGGGTGGGGATACATACAATATAACCAATCATGAATACAAAAGGGAATGCTTGACACAGAAACTTCTAGAACAAAGGGAGGGGCTACAAAGGATTGACATCCAGTGGGGCAGGGTTTAGGGTGAGGGACAGGGAAGGTTCCAGATAAAGGGGAGGGGTTTAAGATGACTGACTAAGGCAAAGGTGGGAAAGGGAAAAACCATTATGTACTTAACTTAGTGGAACGAAACTGGGACCAACCATCAACACAGAAGGAAAATTAACATTAAACAACACAACACTACATCTCCCCCTTTCTTTTTAAACAGAAGTGTCATTTTCAAAGTCCTCTCCAGAGGTGAGCCCATCCTTCTCTTCCTCAACTGCTTTCATGTCTTCACCATTTGGGGGATCTTCGAGATCCCAATCCAGGATAGGCCCCACCTCTGCGCGGTTAACTTGGGGTGATGGGGAGATGCTGCGGACAACTAAGGTCTTAATGGGGATAGCAATACAAATGAGAATAATAACAAGGACAATAGAAATAACGGTTTTGACAACTGAAGCCAGCCAACCCGAAAGTCCCCAGATTTTAAAGATGTTTCTCAGCCAGTCTTCGGATTCCTCCTTGATGTTCGTGACAAGACCTTGTATTTGCTGTATCTTGGAGTGGACACTGCTGCTCCGAGATGACAAGTTGAGACAGCAGAGGCCTTTGAAGTCCTCGCAGCCGTGGCCATGCGCAAGCAACAGGAGATCTATTGCTGCCCGATTTTGTAGGGTCGCCTGCCTGGTAATTTCCTCATCTGCTAGGAGGTCGCTTAAGGCCGCTGACGTAAGGTTTGCCTGTTTCGCTACCCAGCACTCTAGGCGGCCCAATTCACCTAGGGCTTTAGCCACTGCCACCCACGGTAAAAAGATGGAGACAGCAACTCTTTTGGACTTAGACCAACGAAAAACATCTGCATTGCAATTTTCGTCTAAATTATGAGCTTCTCTCTTTTGGATTGCCGATTTTGTGGTTTTAGATTTCCAATTTGAAATTTGGGTACGGTTAGGCGAAAACAGGGTCAGTCGTCCAAGGGTGCACAGCCCTCCTATCAGGCGAGAGGGGATGCCTGCCCACACCCGGTGGCCACAGATCAAGAAGACCCCCTTACCTAGCTGACGAGGTTGGTCTAGAGGGGTCCCCTCAATCTGGGTGGTGGCATTGCACCACGCGGCAGCTCTATAGTCAAGGTTGGGTTGGATAACGTTTAGGTATGATTCGGGGTTGGACCATCTATAATGATTCTGATCACAAAAAGGGGATGGGGCTGAACCAAGTAACTCTAATTCCTGAGGTTCCTCGGGTGCTTTGGGAAGGTCTTTAGACCACTCCCCCCACACCCATAGGGGGTTGGTCATAGGATAGGAGGCATAGGAGGGGTGCCACCACTGGGGGTTAAAATCATCCTGCATGTTGATGATTGTCTTGGGATATTCTTCGGGCTGAAATGGGATCCCCACCATGCAGGTTGAAAGTGGGTTCCCTGTTGCCGCAATTGATAAGCAGAGATGGTCCTGCTGCATGGCCTGGGCCAGGGTGACCCACACATTCTTCCTTGGCTGCGGGACTATCCACTCCACCGAAGACTGGCAGAGGCACGCCCAGATGACAAGGGCATACCACATCCTGGGGCTCCGTGTGGCTGACTAAAACAGAACAGGAAAAGGGAATGGGTTACTCAAATAGGTCCTGAACTTCAGGGGGAGGAAACAACTTGGAGAAGGGGCTGTCCCGCCCTCTGGGGGACCCTTGGTGTTCCAGGGAGGTGCGCCCATGACTACAAAGCGCTGCATATTTGACATCTCCGGAGGTTGGCCCTGACAGATGTCCCTGACTGGCAGTATAGGGCCGGACCCACCTTTGAGGGACCCGCCTCAAACCAAAGGGCGTGGATACGCAAGCGTACCCACGACCCCAGGTGACTAACTCATGTGGGCCCTCCGTTTTACCGGTCTCCGGGTTCTTCACCATCACAGGAGGGTGTTTTCTCAACCGTAATGATGAAGAGTTCGTGAAGTGCCTCAGAATGGGAGGACTCAGCACTTCGAAGCAGCAGTTAAGAAAGTTGATGGTAAAAAGGGCTTTATGCAATTTAGTATGAGGTGTATCGAATTGAGTATCCCCCTGTTGCTGCTCCAGGACCCGTTTGAGCGTTTGGTGGGTGCGCTCAACCATGCCCTGACCTGCGGGGGAATAACGGGATGCCAGTCTTATGTTTGATTCCCCACCTCTGCAGGAACTCCCAGAAGGCCATGGAAGCATATGCTGGGCCATTGTCCGATTTCAATTCCCTTGGGATCCCCAACACAGAGAAGGCCTGTACAAGGTGTTTCTGTACGTCCTTGGCCTTCTCCCCTGTGTGGGCAGAAGCGAAGACTGCCCCGGAAATGGTGTCCACACTCACATGCACATATTTCAACCTGCCGAACTGCGGAATGTGGGTGACATCAATCTGCCATAACTCACAGCTCTCCAGGCCTCTAGGATTGATGCCAGAGCTCAGGGTTGGCACCCCAAGCTTCTGGCACTGGGGACATGTAGCCACAATGTCCTTGGCCTGGTCACGGCTTAGTTGGAATTGCCATACCAAGCCAGGCGCATTCTGATGGAATTTCTGATGGCTCAGCTTTGCCTGTTGGTAAATATCAGGAATCCTGGCCATATCAGCTGGTGCGGCCAGGGTGTCCGCTCTCTGGTTACCCTAGGCGATAAAGCCTGGCAGGTCTGTGTGCGATCTTACGTGCATCACGAAGTACGGATGCTCTCGGTGGGAGACAGCATATATCAGCTTCGAGAGCAGACCGTGGAGGTTCAGATTAGAGACTTCTTTCAAAACAGCGTTCTCTGCCCTTGACACCACACCCGCCACATAGGCCGAATCTGTAACCAAATTAAGTGGCTCTGAGAACCTCTCGTAAGCTCTAACGACTGCATCTAACTCAGCAATTTGAGGGGAACCCTCAACAACCTTAACATCTGCCTCCCACTGCTGAGTCTGGGGGTTCTTCCAAGTCATGACTGACTTGTGCGAAGCCCCAGATGCGTCTGTAAAAACAGTTAGAGCTTTGAGCGGCACCCGGCTCAAATTTTCTTTCGGGACCAGATTGAAATTTGAATTCAATAATTTATGACTTTGGTGGTGGACAGATGTTTGTCCTGTGTAGCTATCAAGGGCAAAGAGAAGAGTCTCATTCTCCTGGAGCAAATGCTCCAAAACCTCCTTAGTCAGCTTGCCTGATGATAAGGCAAGTGGTACTCGGATGAACGCAAAATCGCAACCCGCCAGCTCTCGCAAACGGGCCCTGGCCTTCCTGATCAGCTGCGCCATCAGCTCCTGTGGCCTGGTGATACTTTTGGACCTCTGATGACTGAGGAACACCCACTCTGTAATCAAGAGGGGGTCCCTCTGGTCCTGGTCCCACTGGTAAATGAGGCCGTGGAGGTGCGGCAGCCGTCCCAGGATAATAAACTCAAATTGCAGGTTCCGCAGGTAGCGATGGGCTTGTCTCGTCCCCATCGCCTTCTCTACCTTTTCCAGAGCTGCCCTCGCATCTGGGGTCAGCACCCTAGGAGAAAGTAACTCATCTCCCCCTTTCAATAAATGGAAAAAGGAAGCTAGGTCCTCGGTGGTCAATCCTAGCCAGGGTCTGACCCAATTCAATGACCCACACAGCTGGTGGAAATCCGCAAGGGTTTTTGGCTTGGTGTTAATTGCCAATTTCTGTGGGACAATAGTCCTGCCGGTAATTTGGAGCCCGAGATACTTCCATGGGGGCATCCTCTGAACTTTCTCCTTCTGGAGATCAAACCCTGCAGAGATCAAAACCTCGATGACAAGGTCAAGGACATACTGCAGTATGTCGTCCGTGGGGGCACAAATTAGCACGTCATCCATATAGTGCAGGATGACGGCGTCCTCTGCCTTGGCACGGACAGGAGACAGCAATGAGGCCATGTACTATTGACAGATACTGGGGCTGTTCTTCATGCCCTGAGGCAGTACCCGCCAATGGAAGCACCTCATTGGGCCTTCCCGGTTGATGGATGGAACCTAGAAGGCAAACCGTGGTGCATCCTCGGGGTCGAGGGGAATTTGGAAAAAACAATCCTTGATATCTAGGACTGCCAGATTCCAATTTTGCGGCAGCATTGAGGGTGAGGGCATACCTGGTTGCAGAGACCCCATGTCTTCTATCTTTTTATTTATTTCACGTAGGTCGTGAAGGAGCTGCCACTTGTCCTTCCCCGGCTTTTTGATGACGAAGACCGGAGAATTCCAAGGGCTCCAGGTTGGCTCGATGTTACCTTTGGCTAACTGCTCCTCCATGATTTCGTTGAGCGCCTGCAATTTCTGTTTGTTAAGCGACCACTGATCTATCCATACTGGTTCATCAGATAGCCAATTCAGTTTCTGGACAGGGCGCTCCACAGTGGCAGCTAAGAAAAATCCCGTGGGGTTTTCGGGATCTCAATACGAACACCCCATTGCGACATGGCATCTCTGCCCCACAGGGGAGGTTTATACTCCATAACAAAAGGGCGGACATTAGCCACTTGCCCTTCAGGTCCCTCAATTTTAATTACGCTTTTTGACTGCCGAGCCAATTGGGCCTCCCTGACTCCTTGTATTCTGACAGCCACGGGTTGCAACTCCCATTGTGACGGCCAATTCTCGGTTGGTATAATTGTCACATCTGCGCCTGTATCGAAGAGTCCGTCGAGGTAAAAGTAGTCTTCACCCCGAAGGAGTCCGCATCCAATGATTGGTTTATCCTCACCAATGACTTCCGCCCAATAGACGCAGGGATTAGCCCGTTTCGCCACGGTGGTGTTGGGCACTGGAATCGCCTGCGCTACTAGTTGTTCCTTTGGCAGGAAGTATGGTGGCTGGATGCACCGTGCCAGGAGAGAGAAACGGTCCGGACACAAAAGCTGTGTCTGTGGCACAATTTCAATCTCCGGAGGGGTACACTTTGTATCCCGAAGCACGGCATACGTGCAGTCGAGTCCGGCAAACAAACCGGGTGATGTGGGCTTCACCGACACCAACCGCCAGTCCTGTGTTTCAAAATAAGTGTTATCTGTCAGGGCCAAGCTCAGGGGAGGACGAGGAGTCCACACTGGCGCTATTCGTCGTGTTCGGTAAATGTCGGATCCGGTGGGAATGTCACATCCGGTATTAGTTTTGACCACCCCAAGGTCCCCCTCGCGGCCCACCTCATTTTTGTTTTCACTGCCCTTCGCCTCACAAATGAGCTATCGTGATCGGTTTTTTGTCTGCGTCAATGGCGCACTCGGGGGTCTGTAAGAGCTCCGGCAGCAGTTCCCCTAGCATCCTTTTCCATGTGTCCTCCCACAATCTGTATTCAATTGATAGGAGGAGACATTTAAACAATCCTTTCAAGTCGCTAGGGACCAAGATATTGGAGGAGAAAGTAGCTTCCAATAAGCCTTTAAAATATTCGATCTTTCTCCCGAACTCCTTCTGTGCCCTGCAGAGCTCCTTTTTATGGGAGTATTCAAATGGCCGCCAATTTGGAATACCCCTTTGCCAAGAATAAAAAACCGGAGCGGCAATGAGTGTGGTCTCCGGTTCCGGGTTCCGATCCCCTGGCCTGTCACTTCCGTTTCCGGAGCGTGGGAACCGGAAGGAGGGGCGTGGGAATCGGAAGTCGGAAGCGGAGGGGCAGGACCGCTTACCGAGGAGGAGCCACAACACTGGCAACATTCATGGTGATGGGTGGGACCTGTTGAGCTCGGGGGCCGCCTCTCTGGGGGTGGAGTAAGAGGAGGAGTTTTAGGAGGAGGACGAGGAGGAGCCTGGGGAGGAGGAACACCCCTCCCGTGGGAGGAGACAGGGGCAGGACTTGGGGAAGGAGGCGGGAACAGAAAGGGGTTGGGACACCATGTAGGGGGCGGAGCCACAGTCAGAGGAGGGTACGGATCAATGAGAAAGGGATTCTGGGAAGTAAAAGGAGCCAGAGCACAAGGGACCGGCCGCGCCACGTGGCAGGCGCCATCTTGTGCGCCGGAGTCCAGGAGGCTATTTTGTGGCTCCGGGGGGGATGACTGGAACCTGACTGACTTTGGGGTTTTTGGGGTAGAGCCTGGGGTAGGAGCGGGGGAGGGTTTCGGGGTACATTTACAAACTTTACAACTCTTTAAAACAGGTTTCAGGGTAGAACTCGGGGTGCAACTGGGAGAGACGGAACTGCTGGAAGAGGGATTAGGGGAAGGCTCCCTGAGGGCTGGAGCCTTGCCGCACCGGCTAGGGTATCGGGAGGACCGAGAGGGGCCAGGCGAGCAGCGGCTGGTCTCCCTGGCCGGGCTGGTCTGCGATTGTTCCCGAGCTGCCCGTCTCAGATCCCCCGATGCAGGGGAAGAGGGATTGGAACGAGGGTTAGGAGAGGGGGGAACAACTGGGGGAACCTGGGATGGCTTGCTTCCCTTCCCCCCCCTATCCTGGGGGAGCGGGGCAGGGCGAGCGCCCCCCGCCTTTTCTTTTACAGCTCTACGTATTTGAATGTGTAAACTGAAAAGCCGATCCACGGAGGTGTTGTCCTGATTGCTCAACGCCATGAGCCTTTGTCCTACTAGTTCCCAAAATTGCACCGACTCCATTTGCTGGGGTGACACCCCGGGGAATTGGGAAGCAAGCCATTTTATGAACTTCTTTAACGAACCCGTGAAAACTTATTTTTCCCTCCCTCCAGGGTACCCACAACTTGGAAAAACATCTCCCGCTGCTGTGTGGACAGCTTTGCACCCATTATGGTGTGCCTCGTACCCACACAGCAGAACTCACTCTCCCACTGCAGCAAAAGAAAACCGAAACAACTGAGAATAAAGGTCCCAGGGCCAGTGAGTTCCCCACCCTCAGGGACTAAAGGAAGGGGTGTTTTTACGAGCCCCCACACCTAGGGCGGCACACCCCGCCCCGCCTAATGGTAAGCCCCCCTGCACCTCCTTGGGGGATACTTACCGGCTCTGTTGGCCTCTGGAACAGGAGCTGCAACAGGAGGTCCCTCCCTCGAAAGTGGTCCTCCGGGCGCAGAGGTTTGCCACCTTCTCCCGGGGAGCGCTGCTGACCTGGCCTGCTTCGACCAGAGTAGTCAACGTCCAATGCCTCTGATCCTCAGATCTAAGAGGCTCTTCGTGGGGTCACCGGAGAAGTGGCCTCCCGGTGAGCACCAAACTGACGTTTCTTCCCCCCACTGCCCACCTCACCTGGGCTACCGGCTAGCTCCGGGAAGCCTGCGTCGGTGAGTGGCCCCTGCCCAGCACCACTCTGGGAGCTGCAGAAGACGTGTAGCAACAGCTACGCCTGGGCAAGTCGTCAGGGAGGGACAAAGGGGCACAGGAGAGACATTTTACGGTTCTGGGGGAAGGGATTAATTGAAGGAAGAGGCAACAGGTCAGGAGGTTGGGATAGGGAACTGCAAAAGGCAGTTTGAGGGGTTCTACACAGGCTTAAGTACGGGGGAGAAGCAAGGGGAGGGCCAATAACGGTTAACGGGGGGAGGTTCAGAAGGAGGGGAAAGGGGTACATTGTGCCAATAAGGTAAGCCGAGGGTGGGGATACATACAATATAACCAATCATGAATACAAAAGGGAATGCTTGACACAGAAACTTCTAGAACAAAGGGAGGGGCTACAAAGGATTGACATCCAGTGGGGCAGGGTTTAGGGTGAGGGACAGGGAAGGTTCTAGATAGAGGAGAGGGGTTTAGGATGACTGACTAGGGAAAAGGTGGGAAACGGAAAAAACATTATGTACTTAGGGGAAGGAAAATGGGACCAACCATCAACACAGAAGGAATATTAACATTAAACGACGCAACACAACAGATGTACGTTTCTTTTATTTGATGACATACATTTTCATCACTCCTTGGGTTAGTCTGTTCTTCCTGTGCTCCCACCTGCAATGCCTTCTGCCTGGAAGGCTATTGATGTCACCTTAGAATGAGGTCCATAGTGTGACAAAACACTCCCAAGAAACAGTTTGGTGTGGAAGAGTTTCATGTGGAAGTGTTCATAATTCTTGTGTATATTATTTGTAATATAAATAGATTGCATTTTTACTATCATTTCTATCTGAAATACATATGATAGCGATGAATGACGTATGGCCCAGTCTGCTTAAGATCAGACTTTAGGAATAGCTGGAAATGATCTCCCAAATGTCTTCCAATCTTTTCTATATATAAAAAAAGTCTGGCAATTGTTTCTAAAGGGATAAATTATAGAATGTGATTTGGTGCTTTATGGTGCCAGAATAAACAGAAGTTTTGATAATCCGCATTTTTAGCAGTTTACTTGGAGACTGATTTTTTTTACTCTCCAGATAGAAGACGCCATGTTGGATATCAGTTGTAAAATTCCAGGCAGCCTTTTATCATCTTACATATCCTCTTACTCATTCATTTCACCTTCCAGCAGTTTAGAAAGAACTTGTTCACTTGAATGTTTTTCTTTGGAGTGATTTTTAGGAGACGGCTAAATGGCCATAATTCAGGTAGAAACATAAAAACAAGGGTGTGCTATAAAGACAGGACTTCTTAATGTAAAGAGCCCTCTGAAATTCAAAATACCTGCTATAAAATTAAAAATGTAATCTTTGACTTTTAGATGGGAATTTCTACTCTTCAGTTTCATTCTGTCAGGTGCATTTTTGCTAACTGCTTGATTCAAGCTGAATGGACAGTCTTGTCTTATTCTTGGTATGGCAACAGTGATAGAGATCACTGCTGCTTTCTGTAGAAAGTGGCTTCAAGTTGCTATTACGAGGTCTTGTGCAGGTCTAGAGTCTGATTGGATGTGAGGTTCTCATTGTTTCATCAACCAACTTGGGGTGGCAGTGTCAGAGGTGTTCATTATCTAGGAAGGTTTTCATAGGCGATGAGTTTTGCTGAAGTAGCTTTCTCTTCTGGGTGTAGAATATATGTGCATAATTAACTTCCTTGAATCCTAAATAGTTGGGGAGATGTTAGTATCTACGAAACCATTTTTACTAGCTTTTTTATGTGGCCTTAGATGATGAAAGTGATCTGGATACAATTTTAGAAAAAAGGAAAACGGTGAGCTCTGAGGAATAGCTGAAGGAGTATTTGGAGAACACCCTTTCTTCTTGAGATCAAATTAGAACAAGGTATGAATGTTGTATTGTCAACTTAAAAGGTAGAGCATCTTTGAACATTGGTTGTACTACTTAGGCCTTGTTTTAATGCTGTTGTGTGAAGGTATGGAAAGAGTGCTTTTCACTTCATGTAACAATATAGAATAATGTCCCTACTGAACAAGGTTAAGGCAAATAATGCCCACGGTTTAGGAATGGGACAAAGGCAGACTGCTGTCTTTCAAAAACCATAGCACATAAGTATTACTGTGCATACCATCACATCCATGCCTTATTCAGAAGGTTAAAGGAGTAGCGCAGATTTTTGGATCACCGGAATCAGAAGTTGGTCTGCACCATCATCTCTTCACTCATAGATTTGATCTCATTCAAAGTTCTAGGAACTCAGAAGTTTAAGATAGCCAAGCACTTGCAACTTTAAAAACCATCTAAAAATTGGTACAATACCGCTCTCCTTCCTGAAGATCTTAGCAGCAGCTCTGAAGCCATAGAGGAAGCAGAACTGTTCACACACCCAGGAGGTCTTTTCTACCTGCTCGATCAGAGGCAGATTAGAAGAGCAGTATGGACCTGAGGGGCAGACGCACATACCTTGACACACCTCGCAGTGGGACTGTGGTTAGAGCTGGAGGTTTGATACTCTTCCTAATAATTTGAGCCGTTAAAACAAAGCCCGAGGTAACAGGCCAAGTGAAAATACAACGCCAGGTTGCAGAAAGAAAATGTTGCCTATCTGAACACCTACATAAATTCCCCATCAAGCCAATGTCCGTGTAAATGAAAACAAGTGTGAATATTGATTTTTCTTGAATCAAGACTCAGCTTTATGTCCAAGTCAAAGGCCAATAACCCAGATAGGCTCCACTGAGCACAGTGCACAACTAACATGGAAGACAGTAATTTGACCTCTTATGTAAGCAGTGTTGGAATGGTTCCCCATCCAAAAGGAAGGATGTTAAATGCTTCTTTGGAAATATTTTAACTTCTGTGCATTTCTTTCTTTGTAATGAACTAATCTCTAACAAGCCAGGACGTGATTGTGTTCAGTAGAAACAGATCAATGGCAACATTTAGCCTAAAGGTTTTATGAGATGGATCAGGATGTTCGATTTAGATTTAAAGGCACTGTAGTCATATTTAATTTTATTTCTCTCCGTACTTCAGTCTCTTAAACAGGGACCTTCAATTGGACAGGAACGGGACACTGAAGCAAATTGTAATGGATGACGTAATGGCTAACCCGGGAGCATTTTGTGGGAATTGATTTCTTCTAGGTATCCATCAGCCAGCATTTTGGTGTGAAGGAAATCTTCAAACAGGTAAAACAAAAATTCCCATTGGTTTAAAACCTGACTGCTATATGAATTTTTCACTTTTGAGAAAATTTTCATGACCTTTAAAATTCAGACTATATCAAGTATTGTTTCAGCCATTGAAGAAAGTGCTTTTGATAGAGATAGGAGAGGGAAATCAAAACATTTATCAGAGCCACACTTTGAACTCTGTCCTTGTTACAAATGGCACTTGAGCAAATTGGCCTTTGGAAGAGAAAATGACCAGGTAACAGGCTTATCATTACAGATTTGAGTGTTCCAGCTTCTTTAGATAGAAAGCAATCTATTCAAGATGATCTCTTACTGAAATAGAGCCATTTTGAGAAGGGATATGGATTTCTTTGAAGAAAGCAAATCCCTATGTTAAAACGGTGTGGTGGGTGCTTTTTGTTGTTGTTTAGCTTTTAGAACTTGCAAGACACAATCGACTTCATAGTTCGAGATCCAACTAAGACCATGACATTCCAAACAGGTGTTTCTTTATGGTAGTTTTTCAATCTGTATATCTTTGGATTGTGACCAGTAGAACTGTGCTTGAGCTGGAAAGAAGTAGCGGAGGTTTCAGAAATGGAAGATACGGTGGAACAGCAAGCTGAGAGCATTGTGCAAGGAGAGGAAAGAGGGGAAAATGGTAAGAGTTTCCTGAGTCGGAAGGGACCCCTAGGGATCGTCAAAGTCCAACTCCTGGCCCTGCACAGACACTCCAACAGTCCCACCCTCTGCATCCCTGAGAGCATTGGCCAAATGCTCCTGGATCTCTGGCAGCCTTGGGGCTGTGCCCATTGCCTGGAGAACCTATTCAGTGCCTGACCAGCCTCTGAGGAAATAAACCTTTCCCTGATAGCCAGCCTAATCGTCCCCTGACACAGCTCCTGGCATTCCCTTGCCTCCTGTCCCTGGTCGGAGAGAGCAGAGAGCAAAGCTGTCCCTGTGCTGCCCTTGAGAGGAGCTGGGATGTCCCAAGTGAGGTGTGATCTCAGTGTCCTCTCTGCAGCTGAACCAAATGCCCTCAGCCACTCTTTGTATGGCTTCCCCTCCAGCCTCTTCACTATCTCTGTGTCCCTCCTTTGGACATTTCTCCAATGGCCTGAGGTCTTTCTGACGTTGTGGCATCCAAAATTGCCCCCAGGGCTTCAAGAGAGCGCAGTCCCAGCCCACAGCAGAGCAGGACAATCACCTCTCTTGAGCGAGTGGTGCCACAAGATAGGGACAGTTGTCAAAAATCAGCTGGAGAAACAAATCTAACAGCGAAACAGGTGATCTAGGCACAGGAAATGGAAGAAGCAGAGGAAGAAGAAGATGAGGAGAGGATTCCTTGTAAAAGTGAAGAAAATGAGCATGCAGAACAGGGACTAAGCATTATGCAGGTAAGTGAGCAAGAGAATAAGTTTGAAAGTGAAGGCAGTTTTGTGCAAAAGAAGGAGGAATAGGAAGTCTTTTTGCTGAGAATGAATAGAAAGGTTTTTTCCCTTTAGCTTGTATACGAAGTGCACAGGGCTCTAGATCTTTTTGTGGGAAAATGGAGTGTGTAAAGTTGCCAATCATTTTGGAGCGAATTTGGAGGTTTTTGGGGTCCCAGGTGAATTATGGGTCGAATTCTGGGGATTTGGGGGTTCCCAGGTGAATTGGGGGGGGGGGGGGGGGCGGAATTTGCGGAGATCCAGGTGAGTTTTGAGGGGTCCCAGGTCGATTTTGGGGGAGAATTTGTGGAATTTTGGGGGATCCCGGGTAGCGAGGTTTGCGGTTGTGTTGGTTTGAAAGTAAAACCAATGCGAGACTCCAAGTCAGTACTATAATTTAATAGGAGAAAAGAGAAAAAATAAAATACCTGCAATAATACAAAAGAAAAAACCACCAACAAAGTCAGAAATACAACCTGACACCCTGTCAGTCAGGGTGTTGGTATCAATCCGTGTAAATGGTGGCTGCAGTCCTGGATGACAGATGTGGTTCAGTTGAGGCAGTGCTCCTGTAGAAGGTGCAGTTTTGGTCCGAAGATCCAGCGATGATGTGGAAAAAGGTCACACTTGCCTCTGGGATCCAGTGGAAAGGACTGCCTTGGTGTTCCAAATCTCAGTTTTATTTAGGTAGGAAATGTTTGGCTTCTCCCCCTGGCTGGAGCATCTCCCAATGGGATGATGTAATCTTATCAGTCACACAATAGGACTTAATGGCCCATTAACAGAATATATCTTCTGGAGGAAGGATGGGTTGTGAAAAGATAATGATGACCATCCCCCTGATCTTATCAGATGGCACATCAGCAGAGGATATCTCCCACAGAGATGAGGATCACCACCCGTCCCACATTTTAACAGATGGTGATAGAATACACATTTTTGCATGGTACCCCAGGACAGGGGTGAATTTGTGGAATGTGGGGAGTCCCAGTTGAATTTTAGGGGGAATTTCTGGAATTCTATGGATCTCAGGGGAATTTTGGGGGTAATTTGGTGAATTTTAGAGTATACATGTGAATTTTAGGGTTCTCAAGTGAGTTTTGGGGATGCCAGGCAGATTTTGTCGTGAATTTTGTCGATTTTGGGGTATCCAGGCGAGCATCAGCTGGAGAAACAAATCTAACAGAGAAACAGGTAATCTTGGCACAGGAAATGGAAGAAGCAGAGGAAGAAGAAGATGAGGAGAGGATTCCTTGTAAAAGTGAAGAAAATGAGCATGCAGAACAGGGACTAAGCATCATGCAGGTAAGTGAGCAAGAGAATAAGTTTGAAAGTGAAGGCAGTTTTGTGCAAAAGAAGGAGGAATAGGAAGTCTTTTTGCTGAGAATGAATAGAAAGGTTTTTTCCCTTTAGCTTGTATACGAAGTGCACAGGGCTCTAGATCTTTTTGTGGGAAAATGGAGTGTGTAAAGTTGCCAATCATTTTGGAGCGAATTTGGAGGTTTTTGGGGTCCCAGGTGAATTTTGGGTTGAATTCTGGGGATTTGGGGGTTCCCAGGCGAATTGGAGGGGGGGGGGATTTGGGGAGATCCAGGTTAGTTTTGAGGGGTCCCAGGTTGATTCTGGGGGCGAATTTTTGGAATTTTGGGGGATCCCGGGTAGGGAGGTTTGGGGTGAATTTGTGGAATGTGGGGAGTCTTAGTTGAATTTTAGGGGGAATTTGTGGAATTCTAGGGATCTCAGGGGAATTTTGGGGGGAATTTTGTGAATTTTAGGGTATACATGTAAATTTTAGGATTCTCATGTGAGTTTTGGGGATTCCAGGCAGATTTTGGGGTGAATTCTGTCGATTTTGGGGTATCCAGGTGAGCATTTGGGAGTCGTGGGAGAATTTTGGGATGAATTTGGGGGGATGCAGGTGGATTTTCCAGGGAATTTTTGTGATTTTTGGGAGTCCCAGATGGGTCTTGGAGCGAATTTGGTGGTTTTGGGGGTATCTGGGTTGGTTTGGAGGGGGATTGGATACATTTTGGGGTGAATTTGGTAAGTGTTGGGAAGACTGGGTGTTGGGGGTGATTTGAGGAATTTTGGGGGTTGCAGGTGGGATTTTGGGGTGAAGCCCTGGTATTCGAGGGTCCCCCGTGAATTTTGGGGTTAATTTGTGGAATTCTGGGAGTTGCCAGGTGAGTTCTGGACATCCCAGGGGGGACGTTGCGGTGAATTTTGGGGATTTTGCGTTTCCCAGGTGAATTTCTGAGGTGAAAATTTTCAAAAAGGTTTTTTTTGGAAACAAGTAAAAGGCAGAAGGTTGTTGAAATTAATAGATGTGATGCAAGTAGCTAATATGCAGACAATACACAGCGAGACAAATCATGGGAAAAATGCAGTGGTAACACATGAGTGTGTGAGTATGGGATCAGTATAGCTAAGGCTCAGTTGAAGCTGAATTTGGAAAAGCATGCCAAAAAGAAGAATAATAAAGGCACCTACGGGTATTTCAGTGGGAAAAGGAAGATGAAAAGAAACCTATCACACCTCCCCTATTCCCCCCCCAACCCCATAGGCCAGACAGGACTAGGGACAACAGACAAGCAGAAGGCTGAGGTACTCAAAAAGTGTTGGTCTCAATTTTTACTGCCAGTCACTATTTCCACATCTGTCAGGTTTCTGGACTGGTGGACTTGATTCTAAGCCATAGTAGCAGGTCCGCTTTCAGACCACTTGAGGAACCTGAGCGTGCAAGACCATGGGACCCACCCAGAGGCATGTCAGTGCCCTGAGAGAACTGGCAGCTCTAGTTGCTAAGGTGCTCCCTCCATCATATTTGAGAAATCAAGGCAACCAGCTGAAGCCTCCAGACACTGTGCTGTATTGACTCCAATACTCTTGGTCTTTTTTGTAAATCTTAGAGCTCTGAGTCAATTTCTGCAGAGGATTCCCAATGCAGTTTCAAAAATGGAATCTTTGTTATTGGTCCTCATGTTGATCTTGGATATTTCCATTTTCTGCACTCCTATATTTTCGAAACATTTGTAATGACTGAAAAGAAAGCTGAGAGGAGGCATTATGCTCTTTCCAGTGATATAAATGGACCAGTATTATTTTCAGACAAATATATTTTTGCTGTGTCTAAGCACATGTGCATACCTGTGTTTGATTTATGTGTCCAGGGTTTGGCAATGGGGCAGCCACAGGGCCGTCCTGTGACAATGGCCCAGGTGCTGCCCTGTGCCGCATTCTTCCAACTGGCTCCACTTCAGGATGTCCTCCCTGCTGAGAGAAGAGGTTGGGACAGCACATTTAGAAATGTGACTTTCTGGGTTTTTTTGTTTTGTTTTGTTATTTTTAAAGTTACTAAAAACATTCACCGTGATTTTTTGATGTGTTGGGTTTGGAGTTTTTTTCAGTTAAGGGTCGGGTTTTTTTGTGGGCTTTTTTTGTCTCTTTGGGGATTATTGGTTGGGGTTTTTCGTGTGTTTCTTTGGTCTGCTTTTTTTGTTTGTTTGTTTGTTTTTTTATTTCGGTTTTGTAGAGTTTTTTAAGCAAATTGATTGGAAAACTGAATAGTCCTCCACTATACTCTCCTGGATTCACCTGAGACTCTTCCTAGGAATCTCCCTTATGCTTTTTGCAATGAGTCTCACATCATTCTCCTGAGGAAACTGTCTGCTTATGGTTTGGATGGGTGGGCTGTTTGCTGGGTGACAAACTGGGTGATGGCCAGGCCCACAGAGTGGTGGGAAATAGAGTTCATCCAGCTGGTCCCCAAGGCTCAGTCTTGGGCCCAGTCCTGTTTAATATCTTTATCAGTGATCTGGACAAGGGGATAGAGTACACGCCCAGGAAGTTCACAGATGATGCAAAGTTGGCTGGTAGTGTTTTTTTCTTCTGGAGGACAGCAGGCTCTGCTTCTTCTTCCTCCTGTTCTGAGGTCGCTGCTCCCTCTTCATCCCTCATTAAGTGTGCTGATTTTGTCACTTGGATGAGAAAACAAACAATTTTAGCAACAATACTAGTGGCAGGGTACAAGAAAGGAAGTGTTCACATGAAATCCCCCCCCCCAACAACAGACAATACCTGATGGCTCCTCTGCCCAGCTTACTGACTACACCAGAACCCATTGTCCCCCAAAGATACTCCCTTCTCCCTGCCCCCAGCCATGATGTGAGATGGAATAGAATAACTAAGATTAAGATTCTCCCTATGTAACTCCATCATACTTCGATTCTGGGGAAAAAAATTTCTTGAAGTTCTATCATTTCAGGTCATTTGAATTTGAATTTGCATACTAAAAGGTCTAGCCAGAAACTCATGACAATATTAATAGCCCATTCTAGAATGTCGGAGATGATATACACTTCTTTCAAGAGCATGTAATACCTCACGTGACTTCTCCAGAATTTCAATGAACAGCGGGAGTAGTCTACAAGATTCTTGCTGCCATCTGGATTTCCTGGTATTTGGCTTGTCTATGTAAGCCAACCAGCTATTCAGCAGAGGGAATATTAGTGTGATACTTGATGGTATGTGAGATGGAACACAGTAAGTTATGGCTTTTTCCATAGTGATGAAGCTGTAAAGAAAGCTCCATAATGCTCAGACAAGGAGGCTGCTGGACTTCAAGCAGCAAAGGCCCAAAACGAACCAGTGAAAAGGTGTCATTGAAAAAAAAGAAAAGAAAGCCAGGTGGGGAGCAAAGTGATACTTAAGGGCATTTTACTGAAAGAGGAAATCTAGTGAAAAAAAAGTCCAAGAGTGTGTGTACCCCCGATAATTCTCTACTCCAAGACACACTTGACCTAGTGGTTAAAGTTTTTACCTCTGCTGGATTTGAATTGCAGGAGGACAAAGTCCAAAGGATGCCACCTTGGAAGTACCTGGGCTTGGAAATTTCTGCACCGACCATTGTTCCGCAGAAATTGGAAATTAATTGTAATCCAAAAACCTTAGCAGATCTCCATTCCCTGTGTGGGTCATTGAATTGGGTTAGGCCCTGGCTAGGCCTCACTAATGAGGACCTAGAACCTCTCTTCAATTTATTGAAGGGGGAGAGAGAGCTGCTTTCTCCCAGGGAACTGACCCCAGAGGGAAAGACGGCAATCGAAAAGGTACAAAAGACTTTAGGAGAGAGGCAAGTTCGCAGTTACCAGCCCGAGCTGCCCTTCAAATTCATTGTCCTAGGAAAACTGCCACACTTACACAGGTTAATATTCCAGTAGAGCCAGCTGCAGAGAGAGTCACTCTTAATCATAGAGTGGGTCTTCCTCTCCCACCAAAGATCCAAAACTATCACTAAACCACAAGAGTTAATAGCTCAGCTGATTCAGAAAGCAAGGATGAGACTGTATGAACTAGCTGTTTGTGACTTCACATGTATTCACCTCCCTGTTAAACTGTCTGAGGAGGGAAGGAACTCTCCTGAAAGATTGACTAAAGAGATGTTTGAGCACTTGCTCCAGAGCAATGCCAGTCTCCAATTAGCCCTGGACACCTATGGAGGACAAATATCAGTCCATGCCCCATCTCACAAGCTGTTTAATGAGGAATTCCACCTCATTCCTCAAGAGAAGAGGAGTGGGAGACCACTCAAAGCTCTCACAGTGTTCACGGATACATCCGGGGCGTCCCACAAGTAGGTGATGACTTGGAAAAATCCCAAGACTCAGCATTGGGAGGCTGATGTTGAGTTTGTGGAAGGATCACCCCAGATAGCTGAACTGGCAGCAGTTGCGAGAGCCTTTGAGAAGTTCTCAGCGCCAGTCAACTTGGTAACACTCAGCCTATGTAGCAGGGGTAGTGTCCAGAGCGGAGCAGGCAGTGCTCAGAGACATCGAGAATGAGCAGCTATTCAGGTTGCTTTCCAAAGTAATTTATTTGATTTCTCATAGAGAACACCCGTTCTATGTGATGCATGTGAGGTCACACACAGATTTGCCACGCAAAATTGCAGAAGGGAACTGTCAGGCAGACTCCCTTTCAACCCCAGCAGAACAAGCATGCCTTCCTGACATCTTCCAACAGGCAAAGCTGAGCCACCAGCAGTATCACCAAAATGCACCAGGTCTAATGCGTCAGTTCCAGCTAACACGGAGTGAGGCTCGAGCCATTGTGGCCACCTGTCCCAACTGTCAGCTGCACACCATGCCCTCAATGGGCATGGGGGTTAACCCCCGAGGTCTAGGCAGTTGTGAGGTATGGCAGACAGACATCACACACATTCCTAGTTTCGGTCGCCTCAAATATGTGCATTGACACATATTCAGGCGCAGTCTATGCCTCTGCCCACGCAGGAGAAAGGGCAATGCACACCAAAAAACACCTAATGCAAGCCTTTTCAGTTTTGGGGATCCCTAGGGAAATCAAAACTGATAAGGGCGCAACGTATATGTCCAAGGAGTTCCTGGAATTCGTCCAGCAGTGGGGAGTGGAACATAAAACTGGCACCTCCCACTCCCCCACAGGCCAAGGTGTAGTTGAGCGAGCCAATCAGATGCTCAAGCAGGTTTTGGCTACACAGAGCAGTTCAACTGCGTGGATGTCTCCACAGCAGAAGCTCTGCAAAGCCATGTTTACTATCAATTTCCTGAATTGTTCATTTGTGAACACGAGTCCACCTGTGGTACGTCACTTTAACAGTGGTAAACAGTTCAAGTTATCCCAACATCCTCCAGTTTTGATTAGGGACCCAGAAACCTGGGAAATCAAAGGTCCCTATGAGCTCATTACCTGGGGACGTGGCTATGCGTGAGTATCCACGCCCTCAGGCCCTCGGTGGATTCCCCAATGTGGGTGAAACCATATGTCCCCAAACATGCTGCTCCAACTGAGGGGAACGAGGAGCAGGGGGCTGTGGCTTCAAAAAGAAGACGTCGCCGGAAAAAAGAAAAAGAAATCCTCATAGAGGATGACATTCCAGCAGATAGAAACTTTTAATAGGTTTTATAATGTTTGTCTTTCCTTTTAGAGAAAAGCTTCCCTTCTCTAGGTCCTGTGAGGAACCCCATTCAAGTTGTCTTCCTGTTAACACTGAACAGTTTAGCAGCTGCATGAATCGTCCTTCAGCCACGTCAAAATATCTAGATGAACTTGGCACACACTCCAAAATCGTGCTGCAATAAATTTTCTCCTGCTACTGCACGGACATGAGTGTCAGGAATTTGAAGGACTTTGCTGTATGGATCTGACCTCGGGAGCTCCTAACATCCATGCTACCCTAATCTGAAGATTGGTTCAATGGACTGTTCAAAGGCTGGGGATTCACAGGGCGGTGGGCAAAGTCATAGTTTAAATGAAACTAATATCCTTCTTTCAACTTTGTAAAACAAAAAACAGGGAGATATTGCATTTCCTAGGTGGATTGTAAATGGTACATTCTGTGACCCCTGCTATGCCCTGTAACTTGGTCGCTCTCCCCTCCTGGCCATACAGGGCTGGCTGGGATCCAATTTCTCCCCGCCCCCCTTTTCAGACCCTAGAAAAGATCTGTACCCCCTGAGCTCTGTCTCTTTCTCCCTTTCTTTCTCCCTCTTTTCCTCGCTACCCACGAGAAATAAACCCTGCAACTTCATCAGGGAAAAGAGCCTCTTTTGTTATCTTATTTAGGTCCGTGAGGCAAGGGCCCAGGAGGCTTCATTCTAAGACCTGAGCTAGACCAGAGGAAAAGGTGAAGACCCCATTTTTAGGGCCAAGAAAAAGCCTCAGCACTGCTGCTTGTGCTGCTTCTTGGTTCCCTTGCAGCCCGTTGTGGAAAGATTTGCGGTCACTTCTAGGCACCGAGTTGCACACAGCACCACAGTAAATACCGCGGAGAAGGGAAATACAGAGTGCAGCGAGGAGCTGGATGTGCCTTACATGCAATAAATAGAAGGTGAACCTAGGCACTGCCTCTTCAATCTGGCCCCCTCTGCTCTGGTAACAACTTTTGCATGTCAGCAAAGGGAGCTGCAAGTATTTAGAATAGAGGGCAGCGAGACGCCTTGTGTTATGTGCCCTTTCGGGGCTGCTGACAGAGGTCTACTTTAAGAACACCTTCTTCTTCCTCAAGTCCTTCTCGCTTCGCTCTAGCTGCATGCAGAACACCACAGCGAAGGTGTAAGGAAAGGAACTGCCCCAGCTTTTGCCCTTGCGTGCAACGTCTGTTTGCTACTTTTCCAAGCAGCAAGAGCGCTGAGAAGTGAAAGCAATTGTGAAGAAACTCGTTGACTGCTCGTGTGCTCTTCGCTGCACGGCGCTCACAAGCCCGGTGCCCTGTGGCTTCGTTCTTCGCCTTCATTACCATTTAAAGCAGATTTGAACCCCTTGAAGACTGGTGGGGTGAACTTCAATATCCGTGTGATGGACTGGGAGAAGATTTCACATGCTGCCACTTCCTCACAGTAAGTACCATTATTGAAGTAGCCCCAGAAACACACAGAGTGCGATAGCTCTGAATCCATGTGGCCATCTTGCAGAGAAAATTAAAAATCCATGAATTCCTCAACTGATCAATCCACAAAATGAACCGGATAATAGCCACAGTAACCTTGGTTATGAGACTCATGTTTTAAAAAAGGCTTGCAAATGGGAGAGATATAGCAGTGACCACATGGAGGCCAATCCAGGGTAAGCTGGACAGCATGGTGTCACCTACCACAAGCTTGGGTAATTCAAGAACTCTTATTCCCTTTTCTACCCCTCTCTCAATGCCCTCAGGGAATGCCTCACTTTCCGGGTGCCAAAATCTGTCTTGGTTTGAAAGACAGGTATGGTCTAAGGAAAGGCAAGAGCCCCCTTCCTGAGATGCAGAATGCAACCCCCTCCCTTTTAATTATTTTAGGTCCAAATCAGAGGCCTTCAGGCAGGAGATGTGGGGAGAAGAATAACAGTTCTCTACTGATATCTAACAAGGCAGAAAACAACAACAGCTATAATAATTGACAACAGAACAGTATAACTCAGTTCCAGTACCTTTTGGCCACAGGCCATCTCCCTGTGCTCAGTTACCGGTGCTCTGTGGGCAGGGCAGGTCCCTCGCAGTTGAAGCGGGCTGGTGTGACGGCGGCAGCGGCCCAGGGGTGAGAGGGATGGGGAAAGTGACTCCCCCCTCATGGTGTTGGTCGTGGTGCTGGGCAGAGGGTCCGGAGGTAGTAGGGTGAGGTGGGAGAGCAGCAGAGCGATGTCCAAAGGCAGGGAGCGTGGATCTCAGCGCTGGGGTGGCAGGGGAGATGCCAGATCTGAGCACGGGGCGTCCTCTCCCTCCACGAGCCAAACGAGAGAGTTTTCCAGCCAGCTCCCGACCCCCGTCCCACCTTTCCTTTTTCCCATTTCACCCCCCCTCCCTCCACACACCTCCCTGGGAGAGAACATTACCTAAAGAAGTAGCCAATTAGCATAAAAATGGGTGAAATTCCACAGAAAGAGAAGGGAAGCATTCAACCCCCAACAATGGAGTACACCACAGTGAAGGTGTGAGGAAGGGCACTGCCCCAGATTTTGCCCTTGCGTGCAACGTCTGTGTGCTACTTTTCCAAGCAGCAAGAGCACTGAGAAGTGAAAGCTATTGTGATGGAGCTATTTGACTGCTCGTGTGCTCTTTGCTGCACTGTGCCCACAAGCCTGGTGCCCTGCGGCTTCGTTCTTCGCCTTCTGCCTTCCGGACAGAGTTGAACTCCAGCGGTCAATTTCAGCTCTGCCCAGCAGCTTGTTCTCAGTTCTGCGGGAAAGCACACCCTGTTGCCTTGGCTCCAAGTGCAAAGTCCCTAGCGAGCTCTCACTCAGGGCAATGCACCCAGAAAGACGCTCTCGCTCGTCGTTCAAGGAGCGATTCCTAACAGCAGAAGCAGCGGAAGCACAAACTGGATGACGATTAGGGATGATGTAGTACAGGTCTCTCTCCTGGCACATTTTCCTGTGCAATATGTCCCTCCAGGTCCTCGGTCCTTGCGAAGCTCTATGTACTGTGATCACTGCTACTTGCAGCTGACAAGGACCATGGAGCTAGCAGCGAATTCGGAGAGCGCTGAGCATGTAGTCAAGGAGCGAGAAGTGCCCTTGCAATGCGGTGCTAATAGCAACTTCCTCGCGTCGGGGGCTGTAAGGGTCGGTCCGAAGTTCCCCTCGATTTTGCCTCCCGATCGTCGCAAGGAGAACTCGAGGACCCCCACCCAGGCTGACTCTGAACAATGATTTCCTGGCCCAGCCAAGGTGGATGCTCGTGACTGTGTGCTGGTGTATTGTGTTCACTGGACTGTGCTGTCATGGCACCAACCAGAGGTTGTGTTGTACCACCAACTGAGGAGAGCTTGACCGTACCTGTCTCCTGCAGCACCACACAATGGTCCATAAATCTTCCCACCTCTTGGCCAGAGGCCACTCGCTTTGGAGAAAGACTATAAAAGAGTGACTCTCTGAGAAAGACCCTTTGAGATCTCTCCGCTGATGAAGACCCGTCTCCCCCCTGGAGAGGACCCCTGAGATCTCCCCACGGACGAAGATTCGTCTATCGGATGAGCCGTGAGGACGCCCGTCTCATCTGTTGGTAGCTAGTTTCCCATCCCTTTCGTTCCTTCCTTCCCCTCTCCCTATACTTTGTTTCCTATACCTCTCCCCCTTACCATAACTGAGTTTTTGGCATTTGATGAAATGCATTGCTGTTGTTGAATAAACTGATTTTCTGCTGTTGAATAAACTGATTTTGTCCCCTGCACTTTGCCTGTTTGCACCTTTAAGATCAAAAGAACCATCATGACTCCCGCTCTGTATTAATAGTGGATCGTGAAAGGGGCGCCAGGCGTGGGGGAGGGCGGTGAACGAAGCCGCACAAGTCCTGTGCTTGTGTGCACGACGTTACAGGCTACTAGGAGGGGAAGGTGGCTGACTCACACTTGCCTTCCCAAGTGCCCTTAGCAGTTGGAAGGAGCAAGCTGAAGCACTGCTGCTTGTGCTGCTCCTTGGTTCCCTTGCAGCCTGCTGTGGAAATATTGGCGGTCACTTCTAGGCGCCAAGTTGCAGAGAGCACCACAGTAAATCCCATGGGTAAGGGAAATACAGAGTGCAGCGAGGAGCTGGACGTGGCTTATGTGCAATAAGTAGAAGGTGAACCTAGGCGCTGCCTCTTCAATCTGGCCCCCTCTGCTCTGGTAGCAACTTTTGCAAGTCGGCAAAGGGAGCTACGAGTGTGTAGAATAGAGGGCAGCGAGACGCCGTGTGTTATGCGCCCTTTCAGGGCTGCTGACAGAGGGCTACTTTAAGAATGCCTTCTTCTTCCTCGCGTCCTTCTCGCTTTGCTCAAGCTGCATGGAGTACACCACAGCGAAGGTGTGAGGAAGGCCACTGCGCCAGCTTTTTCCATGGCATGCAACGGCTGTGTGGTACTTTTCCAAGCAGCAAGAGCACCGGGAAGTGAAAGCGGTCGTGAAAGAGCTCTCTGAGTGCTCATGTCCTCTTCGCTGCACGGCGCTCACAAGCCCGGTGCCCTGTGGCTTCGTTCTTCGCCTTCTGCCATCCAGACAGGTCTGAACTCCAGCGGTCAGTTTCAGTTCTGCCCAAGAGCTTGTCCTCAGTTCTGCGGGAAAGCACGCCCTGTTGCCTTGGCTCCGAGTGCAAAGTGCCTAGCGAGCTCTCACTCAGTGCAATGCATCCGGAAAGATGCTCTCGCTCGTCTTTCAAGGAGCGATTTCTAAGAGCAGAAGCAGCAGAAGCACAAACTGGATGACGATTAGGGATGATGTAGTACAGGTCTCTCTCCTGGCACATTTTCCTGTGCAATATGTCCCTCCAGGTCCTCAGTTCGTGTGAAGCTCTATGTACTGTGAACGCTGCTACTTGCAGCTGAGAAGGACCGCGGAGCTAGCAGCGCATTTGGACAGCGCTGAGCACGTATTAAAGGAGGGAGAAGCGCCCCTGCAATGCGGTGCTAATAGCAGCTTCCTCGCGGAGGGGGCGAACTCCGGCCACAAGACCTTCTCGTCATGGCAACAGATCTCTGTGAAGGGCGTAGGCAAATAGCTTTCGTTTTCCATTCGAACTGCGAGAAAGGCAGAATGTTGCACGGAGCTTTGAGAACAAAGGCGCATGCCATAGGCGTTGGTCTGACAGTGGCAGGAGTGGCATCCCAGCGGCATCGCCTGAGGGCCCCATGGGGTGGGGGGGGAGAGCCAGGAGTGCCCCGGAGCGACACCGGGAGTGATATCCGTAGGGCTCGGAACTCCAGCGGTGACGTTGCGTTTCACGGGTAGGAGGCTGCTATGCTGCTTTGAAAGCTGGAGCCCCTCTGCTCTAGGACAGACTGGGAGAGCTGATGGTGTCCAATCTGGAGAACAGAAGGCTCCAGGGAGACCTTCGAGCCCCTTGCAGTGCCTGCTGGGGCTCCAAGATAGATGGGGAGGGACTTTGGAAAAGGGTCTGGACTTGGAGGACAAGGGGGAATAGCTTCAAACTGCCAGAGGGCTGGGGTAGATGGGATATTGGAAAGGAATTCTTCCTTGTGTGGGTGCTGAGGCCTGGCACATGTTGCTCAAAGAGGCTGTGTGGGAGCCCCATGGCAGGAAGTGTCCAGGGCCAGGCTGGAGCAGACATGGAGCAACCTGGACTAGTGGAAAAGTGTCCCTGCCCATGTCAGAATGTGGGAAGAAGATAATCTATCATCTCTAAGGTCGCTTCCAGTCCAAACCATTCTGGGATTCTGGGATTCATGGAAGGCCCTTTTCCAAGTGAAGTGTTGTATCTCTTGGCTCCCAGCTTGTAGTTGCCAGTTCTTCTGGAAGCAGGCCTTGCCAAGCAGCTGTGATGAGCCATGGCTTCTCAATAGGACGAGTGTGATATATTTGCAGAGAGGAAGGCTGCAGACAGATCTTCAAGGCCCAGGTAAAACAAGCAAAGGATGGAATAAAAGCCAAAGGTTGGTTGTGTTAGTCAGTTTGCTGGCTGTTGAAATGGCCCCAGGTCATTTTCAACATTTCTAATTTAGATTTGTTGATGTAAAAAATGAATGTGTTACCTCCAGCGTGGGCTCTCCAATGCATGTCCATGTGCTCCCATCTCTTTGTTCTATATCAGGTTCTATTAACTGAAGACAGAATCATAACACAGTAGTAAAACATTTAGAGGTGTAGTTAGCCAGCTTCAGGAGTTTTCAACTCTGCTGTTGACTTTTCTGGTAACTGTAAGCAAGGCAACACGATCCAGTTACTCTACTTTTCCTCTCTGATGAAAAGATGATCTTTTTTCTTTTTTTTTTCTCATTTTGAAAATAGCCTGGAATGAAGAGAGTTATTCATGTGGCATGTAGGATTCATTATTTTACCTTTCTCTTCTGCTGTTTTTCGCAGGCTAGTTTTTTTAATTTTTTTCGCTCTTCTCCATTCAGTAGGTTTGAAAGAATTCTAATTGTTGAGATGATGGTTCTTTGAATGCTCACTTAGCCCACCTTTTGGGTGAAGGAAAGAAGAAGACAAGGTCCTCTAAGAAGAGTAAAAAGCATACCTTAAAGAGACATTCAGAGATGTCTGCTGATGCCATGCAATTACCATGTAATCAGTAGAAATGTGTTGGAAAAACACCCATCAGTGACTTCACAAGAAAGCCACACTCAAGACAGGTAAAGAACAGAAGCATAAAACCCCAAAGGTATGAAATGGACAGATTTTCATTGGGAATGAGCAACTCCTGAATTCTTGATTCTAGAACTAGGGGCTTGTAATAAATAGACTGTCTCCTTGCCAAACGTAAATTTGGTGTAATGAACTGCTCACTGCCCATTGAAGTGCAGGGCTAGTAGACTAATATATGCCATGGCAGGCATATTGTATGGCTTTCCTGTTAAAAAGAAATTGGTTTTGGTCATAGCAATCTAGATATGTACCCAGTCTGACACCTATTTTTAGGCTATATTTCCAAGTAAAAGGCTTCTGGGATGATGCAGTAAGTTTATGTCATGAACAGGAATGAAGTGATTGCATGCATCCTTTTTTACCCTAAGCCAGCTGCTGAATAATGAGACAGAGACTCTCACTGACACCAAGGAGCGCCCAAGCTTTTGGGAAAAGCACTGGGCAGATAAAGCCTACTTCCACATTTCTTGCTAGCATCTACTTCAAAGTTCATGGGTTTGTCCATCTTTTAGAGCTGTTCTAGATGTCTTTGTAGTTTACACGGAATAATGGAGCAGATATTGCTCTCATGCCGTCCTAATAGATTTGATGTTGGGATCTACAGAGGCTTCAATGTCTCAGAAGAAGCAACATTGATTCTTTGAATTCTATTCTTGAACTTGATAATGATACTTATGTAGTTAATGAATTAATTAAATCGAATCGATACCTGACTCGTGTTTCCTGCTTTGATAGCACCTTGTTGCCTCCAACACGTGCCACAGCTTTTGGCTGTGACAGCCGTGGTCCAATGTGTCATTATAGTAAAATGCGTCTGAGGATGCACCAATCATTGAGATAACAAGTGGAATTCGTTTTTAACCTCTGCCTTACTCTGCTGAAAAAGTAAGCCATCCGTTTGGTTTCACAGTAGTAGTTGGTATTTGTACTTGAAATGTGGAAAAGCCGTAACAAATGCCGGTAATGAAGGGAGTACTGTCCTACATGAATGTGGAAGATGCAAGGGGCCTCAGCCCTTGTGCTAAATCTCTCTTATCTTGGGAAAGAAATTCCACCTCTGCCTCAATTTGTCCCTTTGTGTCCAATCAGATGGTATTGTTTACTAATCTAATATGGCATGTAGGAGGCTGAATCTATCTCTGTCCATCACAAGAAAAGAAACACTACGTTTAGCCAGGCTCTCTGAAATCCACAAAGTATTTCTTCTGTGCATGTCAATAATTTGTTCTTCTTTTCCTTCAGATGACGCTGTTGGATATGAACATTTGCACAGCAGAAGATGCTGAAGTTGTGCACTCCAACATGCTTCAGGTGACTGAGAAACTAAAATGTAGTTTTGAAGAAGAAGTGGAGCACGTGGATATACGTTTCTTTTATTTGATGAAATATATTTTCACCACTCCTTGGGATTAGTCTGTTCTTCCTGTGTTCCCACCTGCAATGCCTTCTGCATGGTAGGCTATTGATGTCACCTTAGAAAGAGGCCCATAGTGTGGCAAAACACTCCAAAGAAACAGTTTGGTGTGGAAGAGTTTCATGTGGAAGTGTTCATAATTCTTGTGTTTATTATTTGTAATATAAATAGATTGTATTTTTATGATGATTTCTATCTGAAATACATATGATAGCGATGAATGACGTATGGCCCAGTCTGCTTAAGATCAGACTTTAGGAATAGCTGGAAATGATCTCCCAAATGTCTTCCAATCTTTTATATACATAAAAAAAGTCGGGCAGTTGTTTCTAAAGGGATAAATTATAGAATGTGATTTGGTGCTTTAGGGTGCCAGAATAAACAGAAGTTTTGATAATCCGCATTCTTAGCAGTTTACTTGGAGACTGATTTTTTTTACACTCCAGATAGAAGACGCCATGTTGGATACCAGGCGTAAAATTCCAGGCAGCCTTTTATCATTTTACATATCCTCTTACTCATTCATTTCACCTTCCAGCAGTTTAGAAAGAACTTGTTCACTTGAATGTTTTTCTTTGGAGTGATTTTAAGGAGACGGATTAATGGCCATAAACCAGGTAGAAATATAGAAACAAGGGTGTGCTATAAAGACAGGACTTCTTAATGCAAAGAGCCCTCTGAAATTCAAAACACCTGCTATAAAATTAAAAATGTAATCTTTGACTTTTAGATGGGAATTTCTACTCTTCAGTTTCATTCTGTCAGGTGCATTTTTGCTAACTGCTTGATTAACGCTGAATGGACAGTCCTGTTTAATTCTTGGTATGGCAACAGTGATAGAGATCACTGCTGCTTTCTGTAGAAAGAGGCTGCAAGTTGCTATTACGAGATCTTGTGCAGGTCTAGAGACTGATTGGATGTGAGGTTCTCATTGTTTCAACAACCAACTTGGGGCGGCAGTGTCAGAGGTGTTCATTATCTAGGAAGATTTTCATAGGCTATGAGTTTTGCTGAGGTAGCTTTCTCTCCTGGGTGTAGGATATATGTGCATAATTAACTTCCTTGAATCCTAAATAGTTGGGGAGATTTTAGTATCTACGAAACATTTTTACTAGCTTTTTTTATGTGGCCTTAGATGATGAAAGTGATCTGGATACAATTTTAGGTAAAAGGAAAACAGTGAGCTGTGAGGAAGAGCTGAGGGAGTATTTGGAGAACACCCTTTTTTCTTGAGATCAAGTTAGAACAAAGTATGAATTTTGTATCGTCAACTTAAAAGGTAGAGCATCTTTGAACATTGTTTGTACTACTTAGGCCTTGTTTTAATGCTGTTGTGTGAAGGTATGGAAAAAGAGTGCTTTTCACTTCATGTAAGAATATAGAATAATGTCCCTAGTGAACAAGGTTAAGGCAAATAATTCCCACGGTTTAGGAATGGGACAAAGGAAGACTGCTATCATTCAAAAACCATAGCACATCAGTATTACTCTGCATACCATCACATCCATGCCTTATTCAGAAGGTAAAAGTAGTAGTGCAGATGCTTGGATCACTGGAATTAGAAGTTGGTCTGCACGATCATCTCTTCACTCATACATTTGATCTCATTCAAAGTCCTAGCAACTCAGACGTTTAAGATAGCCAAGCACCTGCAACTTTAAAAACCATCTAAAAATTAGTACAATACCGCTCTCCTTCCTGTTGATGTTAGCAGCAGCTCTGAAGCCATAGAGGAAGCAGCACTGTTCACACACCCAGGAGGTCTTTCCTACCTGCTCGATCAGAGGCACATTAGAAGAGCAGTATGGACCTGAGGGGCAGATGCACATACCTTGACACACCTCGCAGTGGGACTGTGGTTAGAGCTGGAGGTTTGATACTCTTCCTAATAATTTGAGCCGTTAAAACAAAGCCAGAGGTAACAGACCAAGTGAAAATAAAATGCCAGGTTGCAGAAAGAGAATGTTACCTATCTGAACACCTACATAAATTCCCCATCATTCTCTTTGTTTAGGAGACCAAGCCAATGTCCGTATAAATGAAAACAAGTGTGAATATTGATTTTTCTTGAATCAAGACTCAGCTTTATGTCCAAGTAAAAGGCAAATAAACCAGAAAGGCTCCGCTGAGCACAGTTCAGAACTAACATGGAAGACAGTAATTTGACCTCTTATGTAAGCAGTGTTGGAATGGTTCCGCATCCAAAAGGAAGGATGTCAAATGCTTCTTTGGAAATATTTTAACTTCTGTGCATTTCTTTCTTTGTAATGAACTAATCTCTAACAAGCCAGGAAGTGATTGTGTTCAGTAGAAACAGATCAATGGCAACATTTAGCCTAAAGGTTTTATGAGCTTGATCAGGAAGTTCGATTTAGATTTAAAGGCACTGTAGTCATATTTAATTTTATTTCTCTCCGTACTTGAGTCTCTTAAACAGGGACTTTCAATCAGTCAGGAACAGGACACTGAAGCAAATTGTAATGGATGACATAATGGCTTACCCAGAAGCATTTTGTGGGAATTGATTTTTTCTAGGTATCCATAAGCCAGCATTTTAGTGTGAAGGAAATCTTCAAACAGGTAAAGCAAAAATTCCCATTGGTTTAAAACCTGACTGCTATATTAATATTTCACTTTTGAGAAAATTTTCATGACCTTTAAAATTCAGACTATATCAAGTATTGTTTCAGCCATTGAAGAAAGTGCTTTTGATAGAGATAGGAGAGGGAAACCAAAACATTTCTCAGAGCCACACTTTCAACTCTGTCCTTGTTACAAACGGCACTTGAGCAAATTCATTTGCCTTTGGAACAGAAAACGACAAGGTAACAGGCTTATCATTACGGATTTGAGTGTTCCAGGTTCTTTAGATAGTAAGTGATCTATTCAAGATGACCTCTTACTGAAATAGATCCATTTTGAGAAGGGGTATGGATTTCTTAGAAGAAAGCAAATCCCTATGTTAAAACGGTGTGGTGGGTGTTTTTTGTTGTTGTTTTGCTTTTAGAACTTGCAAGGCACAATCGACTTCATAGTTCGAGATCCAAATAAGACCATGACATTCCAAACAGGTGTTTCTTTATGGTAGTTTTTCAATCTGTATATCTTTGGATTGTAACCAGTAGAACTGTGCTTGAACTGGAAAGAAGTAGCGGAGGTTTCAGAAGCTTAACATATGGTGGAACAGTAAGCTGAGAGCATTGTGCAAGGAGAGGAAAGAAGGGAAAATGGTAAGAGTTTCCTGAGTCGGAAGGGCCCCCTAGGGATCGTCAAAGTCCAGCTCCTGGCCCTGTACAGACACTCCGACAGTCCCACCCTCTGCATCCTAGAGAGCATTGGCCAAACACTCCTGGATCTCTGGCAGCCTTGGTGCTGTGCCCATTGCCTGGAGAACCTATTCAGTGCCTGACCAGCCTCTGAGGAAAAAAACCTTTCCCTGATAGCCAGCCTAATCGTTCCCTGACACAGCTCCTGGCATTCCCTTGGCTCCTGTCCCTGGTTGCAGAGAGCAGAGAGCAAAGCTGTCCCAGTGCTGCCCTTGAGAGAAGCTGAGAGGTCCCAAGTGAGGTGTGAGCTCAGTGTCCTCTCTGCAGCTGAACCAAATGCCCTCAGCAACTCTTTGTATGGCTTCCCCTCCAGCTTCTTCACTATCTCTGTGTCCCTCCTTTGGACATTTCTCCAATAGCCTGAGGTCTTTCTGACGTTGTGGCATCCAAAATTGCCCCCAGGGCTTGAAGAGAGCGCAGTCCCAGCCCACAGCAGAGCAGGACAATCACCTCTATCGAGCGAGCGGTGCCACAAGATAGGGACAGTTGTCAAAAATCAGCTGGAGAAAGAAATCTAACAGAGAAACAGGTAATCTTGGCACAGGAAATGGAAGAAGCAGAGGAAGAAGAAGATGAAGAGAGGATTCCTTGTAAAAGTGAAGAAAATGAGCATGCAGAACAGGGACTAAGCATTATGCAGGTAAGTGAGCAAGAGAATAAGTTTGAAAGTGAAGGCAGTTTTGTGCAAAAGAAGGAGGAATAGGAAGTCTTTTTGCTGAGAATGAATAGAAAGGTTTTTTCCGTTTAGCTTGTATACGAAGCGCACAGGGCTCTAGATCCTTTTGTGGGAAAATGGAGTGTGTAAAGTTGCCAATCATTTTGGAGCGAATTTGAAGGTTTTTGGGGTCCCAGGTGAATTTTGGGTTGAATTCTGGGGATTTGGGTGTTCCCAGGTGTCCTGGGGTACAATGCAAAAATGTGTATTCTATCACCATCTGTTAAAATGTGGGAGGGGTGGTGATCCTTATCTGTGTGGGAGATATCCTCTGCTGATGTGCCATCTGATAAGATGGGGGGGTGATCATCGTTATCTATTCACAACCCATCCTTCCTCCAGAAGATATATTCTGTTAATGGGCCATTAAGTCCTATTGTGTGACTGATAAGATTACATCACCCCATTGGGAGATGCCTCAACCAGGGGCAGGAGCCAAGCCTTTCCTACCTAGATAAAAAACTGGGGTTTGGGACCCGAGGGCAGACCTTTCTACTGGATCCCAGAGGAAAGTCGGACCTTTTTCCACATCATTGCTGGATCTTCGGAGGAAAACTGCACCTTCTACAGGAGCACTGCTTCAACAGAACCACATCTGTCATCCAGGAGGACTGCAGCCACCATTTATAGGGACTGCTACCAACACCCTGACTGACAGGGTGTCAGGTTGTATTTCTGACTGTGTTGGTGGTTGTTTCTTTTATATTATTGCATGTATTTTATTTTTTTTTTCTCTTTTCTCCTATTAAATTGTATTACTGACTTGGAGTCTCGCACTGGTTTTACTTTCAAACCAACACACCAGGTGAATTGGGGGGCGGGGGATTTGGGGAGATCCAGGTGAGTTTTGAGGGGTCCCAGGTTGATTTTGGCGGAGAATTTTTGGAATTTTGGGGGATCCCGGGTAGGGAGGTTTGGGGTGAATTTGTGGAATGTGGGGAGTCCCAGTTGAATTTTAGGGGGAATTTGTGGAATTCTAGGGATCTCAGGGGAATTTTGGGGGGAATTTGATGAATTTTAGGGTGTACATGTAAATTTTAGGGTTCTCATGTTAGTTTTGGGGATTCCAGGCAGATTTTAGGGTGAATTCTGTCGATTTTGGGGTATCCAAGTGAGCATTTGGGAGTAATGGGAGAATTTTGGGATTGATTTGGGGGGATGCATGTGGATTTTCCATGGAATTTTTGTGATTTTTGGGAGTCCCAGTTGTGTCTTGGAGCCAATTTGGTGGATTTGGGGGTATCTGGGTTGGTTTGGAGGGGGATTGGAGACATTTTGGGGTGAATTTGGGAGGTGTTGGGGGGACTGGGTCTTGGGGGTGATTTGAGGGATTTTGGGGGTTGCAGGTGGGATTTTGGGGTGAAGCCCTGGTATTCGAGTGTCCCCCGTGAATTTTGGGGTGAATTTGTGGATTTCTGGGAGTTGCCAGGTGAGTTCTGGGCATCCCAGGGGGGACGTTGAGGTGAATTTTGGGGATTTTGCGTTTCCCAGGTGAATTTCTGAGGTGAAAAGTTTCAAAAAGGTTTTTTTTGTAAACAAGTTAAAGGCAGAAGGTTATTGAAAATTAATAGATGTGATGCAAGTAGGTAATATGCAGACAATACACAGGGAGACAAATCATGGGAAAAATACACTGGTAACATATGAGGTTGTGAGGACGGGATCAGTATAGCTAAGGCTCAGTTGAAGCTGAATTTGGAAAAGCATGCCAAAAATAAGAATAATAAAGGCACCTACGCGTATTTCAGTGGGAAAAGGAAGATGAAAAGAAACCTATCACACCTCCCCTATTCCCCCCCCATCCCCATAAGCCGGACAGGACAAGTGACAACAGACAAGGAGAAGGCTGAGGTACTCAAAAAGTGTTGGTCTCAATTTTTACTGCCAGTCACTGTTTCCACATCTGTCGGGTTATTGGACTGGTGGACTTGATTCTAAGCCATAGTAGCAGGTCAGCTTTCAGACCACTTGAGGAACCTGAGCATGCAAGACCATCGGACCCACCCAGAGGCACGTCAGGGCCCTGAGAGAACTGGCAGCTGTAGTTGCTAAGGTGCTTCCTCCATCATATTTGAGAAATCAAGGCAACCAGCTGAAGTCTCCAGACACTGTGTTGTATTGACTCCAATACTCTTGGTCTTTTTTGTAAATCTTAGAGCTCTGAGTCAATTTCTGCAGAGGATTCCCAATGCAGTTTCAAAAATGGAATCTTTGTTATTGGTCCTCATGTTGATCTTGGATATTTCCATTTTCTGCACTCCTATATTTTCAAAACATTTGAAATGACTGAAAAGAAAGCTGAGACGAGGCATTATGCTCTTTCCAGTGATATAAATGGACCAGTATTCTTTTCAGACAAATATATTTTTGCTGTGTCTAAGCACATGTGCATACCTGTGCTTGATTTATGTGTCCAGGTTTTGGCAATGGGGCAGCCACAGGGCCGTCCTGTGACAATGGCCCAGGTGCTGCCCTGTCCCGCTTTCTTCCAACTGGCTCCACTTCAGGATGTCCTCCCTGCTGAGAGAAGAGGCTGGGTCAGCACCTTTAGGAATGTGACTTTCTGGGTTTTTTGTTTTGTTTTGTTTTCTTATTTTTAAAGTTACTAAAAACCTTCACCCTGATTTTTTATGTGTTGGGTTTGGGGATTTTTTTCAGTTTTGGTTGGGTTTTTTGGGGGCTTTTTTGTCTCTTGGGGGATTATTGGTTGGGGTTTTTTGTGTGTTTGTTTGGTCTACTGTTTTTTGTTTGTTTGTTTGTTTGTTTGTTTTTTTATTATGGTTTTGTAGAGTTTCTCAAGCAAATTGATTGGAAAACTGAATAGTCCTCCACTATAGTCTCCTGGATTCACCTGAGACTCTTCCTAGGCATCTCCCTGATCCTTTTTGCAATGAGTCTCTATCTTGGTTTGAAAGACAGGTATGGTCTAAGGAAAGGCAAGAGCCCCCTTCCTGAGATGCAGAATGCAACCCCCTCCCTTTTAATTATTTAAGTCCAAATCAGAGGCCTTCAGGCAGGAGATGTGGGGATAAGGGTAACAGTTCTTTACCGATATCTAACAAGGCAGGAAAACAACAACAGCTATAAAAATTGACAACAGAACAGAACAGTATAGCTCAGCTCCAGTCCGTTTTGGCCTCAGGCCGTCTCCCTGTGCTCAGTTACCGGTGCTGTAGGCAGGAGAGGTCCCGCGCAGTCGAAGAGGGCTGGAGTGATGGCGGCGGCCCAGGGGTGAGCGGGATGGGAAAGTGACTCCCTGTCACGGTGTCAGTCGTGGTGCTCAGCAGAGTGTCCAGAGGTGGTAGGGTGAGGTGGGAGAGCAGCAGGGCGATATCCAACGGCAGGGAGCCTGGATCCCAGTGCTGGGATGGCAGATGAGATGCCACACCGGAGCCCGGGCTGTCCTCCCACTCCAGTGGCCAAGCGAGAGAAGGTCCCCCGCTCCAGAACCCCTGTCCCACCTTTCCTTTTCCGGTTCCCCCCCTCCTCCCTCCACCCACCTCCCTGCGAGAGAACATTGCCTTAAGTTGTAGCCACTTAGCACAACAATGGGAGAAATTCCACAGAAAGAAAAGGGAAGCATTCAACCCCCAACATTATCCACCCCTTTGTTTCTCCCATGCTAATATGCTATATCAAATTAAACCGTTACATTATATATACATACGTGCAGTTAGAGACATAGGAACAGTACTATAGGTATTTCACCCTAAAACAAGGTCTCCTTGTGGTATGCATTGGGTCTTTCCACTCTTTTGCATCACCCACCAGGTGCAACCTGGTCCCTGAGCGAATACAACTCCATGGATGGGATTGTCTTTGCTGGAGGCAGGATTCACCCAAACAGTTTTTCCTAGCATACCTCTCATGTGTACCACTGGAACCTTATCTCCATCTGATATTCCCAAGGGCTCAGATTGGGCAGGGCCTGCTCGGTTAGTGGAACCTCGGGTGTTCACTAACCAGGTGGCCTTTGGCAGATTAATCTCCCAGTTCTTGAAAGTTCCCCCACCCAGTGCCTTCAAGGTGGTTTTAAGCAGGCCATTGCACCGTTCAACTTTCCCTGCAGCTGGTGCATGGTAGGGGATATGGTACACCCACTCAATGCCGTGTTCTCTAGCCCAGGTGTGTATAAGGCTGTTCTTGAAATGAGCCCCATTGTCTGACTCAGTTCTCTCAGGAGTACCATGCCTCCAAAGAACTTGTTTTTCCAGGCCAAAGATGGTGTTCCGAGCAGTGGCATGAGGCACAGGGTAGGTCTCTAACCATCCAGTGGTGGCTTCCACCATGGTCAGTACATAGCACTTACCCTGGCGGGTTTGAGGCAGTGTGATGTAGTCAATCTGCCAGGCCTCTCCATACTTATATTTGGCCCATCGCCCCCCATACCAGAGGGGCTTCACCGGCTTGGCCTGCTTGATGGCAGCACACATCTCACAGTCATGGATAACTTGAGAAATACTGACCATGATTAGATCCATCCCTCGGTCTCGTGCCCACTTATAGGTAGCATCTCTGCCCTGATGACCTGAGGCATCATGGGCCCATTGAGCCAGGAACAACTCTCCCTTGTGCTGTCAATCTAAATCTATCTTCGACACCGCTATCTGTGCAGCCTGATCTACCTGCTCATTGTGTCGGTGTTCCTCATTAGCCCGACTCTTGGGGACATGGGCATGTACTTGACGGCGATTCTGGTTCCCAATACAGGCGCGTTGTGTGATGAGGGCAATCCATTTGCTCCATGTGGCGTCAGTGGCATGGTGGGTTGAGGGAACCTTTCCTTTAAACATCCACCCCAGCACTGGCAGTCGGGGTGCCAGGAGGAGTTGTGTTACTGTGCCAATCACCTCTGAGGCAGCTTGAACCCCTTCATAGGCAGCCAAGATCTCCCTCTCCGTTGGAGTATAGCTGGCCTCGGACCCTCTGTAGCTTCTACTCCAGAATCCCAGTGGTCAGCCTTGCCTCTCACCAGGTACCTTCTGCCACAGGCTCCAGGACAGACCGTGGTTCCCGGCTGCAGAGTAGAGCACGTTCTTCACATCTGGTCCCGTCCTGACTGGGCCAAGGGCTACTGCATGAGCGATCTCCTGCTTGATCTGGGCAAAGGCTTGCTGCTGCTCAGGGCCCCAGTGGAAATCGTTCTTCTTGAGGGTGTCCAGGTAAAGAGGGCTCACAATCTGGCTGTACTCAGGAATGTGCGTTCTCCAAAAGCCTATGGCACCTACGAAGGCTTGTGTTTCCTTCTTGCTGGTTGGTGGAGACATTGCAGTGATCTTATTGATGACCTCACTGGGAATCTGGCGCCGTCCATCTTGCCACTTTACTCCCAGGAACTGGATCTCTTTGGCATGCCCTTTGACTTTGCTCTTTTGAATGGTGAAGCCGGCTCCCAGCAGAATCTCAGTGATCTTTTCTCCTTTCTGAAATACCTCCATTGTTGTGTCCCCCCACACAATGATGTCATCAATGTACTGCAGATGTTCTGGAGATCCACCCCTCTCCAGTGTAGCCTGGATCAATCTACGACAGATGGTGGGGCTGTGTTTCCACCCCTGGGGCAGTCGGTTCCACATGTATTGCACACCCCTGCAGTTGAAAGAAAACGGAGGCCTGCACTCTACAGCCAGAGGAATGGAGAAAAAAGCATTGGCGATGTCAATGGTGGCGTACCACTTTGCTGCCTTGGACTCCAGCTCGTACTGCAGTTCCAGCATGTCCGGCACAGCAGCTCTCAGTGTTGGAGTCATTTCATTCAATGCGCGATAGTCCATGGTTAATCTCCATTCTCCTTCAGATTTACGCACAGGCCAGATGGGGCTGTTGAAGGGTGAGTGGGTTTTACTGACCACCCCTTGGCTCTCGAGCTCACGGATCATCTTGTGGATGGGGATCACGGCATCACGATTCGTCAGGTACTGCCGGCGGTGCACTGTTGAGGAAGCAGTTGGAACCTGTTGCTCTTTCACCCTGAGGAGTCCCACTGCAGATGGGTTTTCTCATAGCCCAGGCAGGGTGTTCAACTGCTTAATGCCCTCTGCCGCCACAGCAGCTATTCCAAAAGCCCACCTGAGTCCCTTTGGGTCTTGGTAATAGCCATTCCTGAGGAAGTCTATGCCTAGGATACATGGTGCCTCTTGGCCAGTCACAATTCGATGTTTCTTCCACTCTTTCCCAGTCAGGCTCACCTCAGCCTCCAGCAAAGTCAATTCCTGAGATTCCCCTGTAACCCCGGCATTTGAAACAGGTTCCTCCCCGACATGTCCCGATGGTATTAATGTACACTGTGAACCAGTGTCAACCAATGCACTCTGTTCCTGTGACTCTGATGTGCCAGGCCATCGGATTCACACCGTCCAAAAGATCCGGTTTTCCCGTGCCTCTCCCTGGCTAGAGGCAGGGCCCCTCTAGCCCTGGTTATTATTTCTCTCCTGGCCATACATAGTGGAGGTTCCTTCAAGGGGATCTGACAGATCATCTTCCCTTCTGTAATACCCTGCACCTTGGTCATGGGAGGCTGAGGCTACCTTCACTTTAGTGGAGTTCCCTCTGTTAGTGTTCCCCTCCCTGAGTTGGCGCACCCGTGCTGCCAGGACAGAAGTGGGTTTCCCATCCCACCTTCTCATGTCTTCCCCGTGGTCACGTAGAAAAAAACACAGGTCAGCACGTGGGGTGTACCCTCTCTCCCTAGGTGGGGGGCATTGGGCTCCACTTTTGGGGTCCATGACTCACACTGGTGCTGCACTGATCTTCCTCACCTCTTCCCTTATCTCCTTCATCTCCTCCTTAAACTCCTCTCTGAGGTCCTTAACCACAGCAGAGACATGAGCCTGCATTGGGCCAGCCATCATACTCTGAAAATTCCTGAGCCTGTTGGCAACAGAACCCACTGTCACTTGGTTGGTATCAGCATTAATCATTGCAATAAAGGGGTTATATTGAGATGGGCCCAGGTTTGCCAGATTCCACAACCTCTGCCCTGTGCACCTGACCTTGTCAGGGTCATTGTCATGCTGTCCATCCCTCCCAAAGAGCACCTCCAGTACTGCCACTTCTCTCAGCTGTTGGATCCCTTCCTCAAGGGTATTCCAAGGCGTTCTCTGGTGGTGCTCCTGCATTCTTTCCCTGTGGACAAATCTCTCTCTCACACTCATTAAAAGTCGCTCCCAGAGGGAAAGGAGACCTGTCTCCCTTTCAAATACTTGGTCCACACCTGAGTCCTGGGTCAAGGCTCCCAAATTCCTTGCCTCAGTACCATCCAGTTGCACACCTGTACCCATAAGGTCCCAGACCCGCAGTAACCAGGTTATAAAAGGCTCGCGACCCCGTCGTACAATGTCTTTTCGCAGGTTACGGAGACTCTCGTATGACAGGGACTCGGTGATGATCTCAACTCCTGGCTCCCCTGCTGGTTGTGAGGGGCCCCCTTCCTGACCCTTATTATCTGGGTGCCTTGTTTTCATCTTAGACTTCCTAGTTTCCACAGGGGCAACTGCTGCTGCTGAGTGCCCTTGCAGTTCAGCTGGAACCTGGACAGATGTAACGTCTGTGGGTCCCACTGCTGCACCATCAGAGCCTCCCTCTTTAAGGCAGGGGGAGGGTTTCTCACCAGCTGGGGAGAGGTACTCCTTCAGCATCTGGCCCATCTCACATATCTCCTTCGATAGCACCCCCACCCATTCTGGGTGGTTCCATTCTGAGGTGGGCTGTGGGGCAGGGTCAAACTCTGGGTTAATATCCCTAGTCTCTGGGATAGGATCAGGCTCTGATGTAGCATCCCTAGTCCCTTGCTGTAGGTATCAGGGTTGTTATCGAAGTCAATCTCCCCTTACATCTGAATGTTCGATAGAACAGGTTTAACAGGGATATAAGCAACATTAGCCACAGTATAATGTCATTAGCATTTAAAGCGGCTTTGAACCCCTTGAAGACTGGTGGGGTGAACTTCAAAAACTGTGTGATGGGTTGGGAGAAGATTTCACCTGCTGCCACTTCCTCGCAGTAAGTATCATTATTGAAGTAGCCCCAGAAACACACACTTAGAGTGCGATAGCTCTGAATCCATGTGGCCATCTTCCAGAGAAAATTAAAAATCCATGAATTCCTCAACTGATCAACCCACAAAATGAACCGGATAATAGCCACAGTAACCTTGGTTATGAGACTCATGTTTAAAAAAGGCCATGTAAATGGGAGAGATATAGCAGTGACCACATGGAGGCCAATCGAGGGTAAGCTGGACAGCATAGTGTCACCTACCACAAGCTTGGGTAATTCAAGAACTGTTATCCCCTTTTCTACCCCTCTCCAAATGCCCTCAGGCAATGCCTCACGTTCCGGGCGCCAAAATCTGTCTTGGTTTGAAAGACAGGTATGGTCTAAGGAAAGACAAGAGCCCCTTTCCTGCGATGCAGAGTGCAACCCCCTCCCTTTTAAATTATTTTAGGTTCAAATCTGAGGCCTTCAGGCAGGAGATGTGGGGATAAGAATAACAGTTCTCTACTGATATCTAACAAGGCAGAAAACAACAGCTATAAAAATCGACAACCGATCAGAAGAGAACAATATAACTCATCTCCAGTCTCTTTTGGCCTCAGGCCATCTCCCTGTGCTCAGTTACCAATGCTGTCGGGGCAGGGCAGGTCCCGCACAGTTGAAGAGGGCTGGAATGACGGCGGCAGCGGCCCAGGGGTGAGAAGGATGGGGAAAGTGACTCCCCCCTCACGGTGTCGGTCGTGGTGCTCGGCAGAGTGTCTGGAGGTAGTAGGGTGAGGTGGGAGAGCAGCAGAGCGATGTCCAAAGGCAGGGAGCATGGATCTCAGCCCTGGGGTGGCAGGGGAGATGATAGATCAGAGCACGGGGGGTCGTCTCCCTCCAGGAGCCAAACAAGAGAGAGTTTTCCAGCCCCCTCCCGACCCCCGTCCCACCTTTCCTTTTTCCGGTTTCAAAACCCCCCCTCAACCCACCTCCCTGCGAGAGAACATTACCTTAAGGTGTAGCCACTTAGCATAACAATGGGATAAATTCCACAGAAAGAAAAAGGAAGAATTCAACCCCCAACAATGGAGTACACCACAGCGAAGGTGCGAGGAAGGGCACTGCCCCAGCTTTTGCCCTGGCATACAACGGCTCTGTGCTACTTTTCCAATCAGCAAGAGCACTGAGAAGAGAAAGCGATTGTGAAGGTGCTCTTTGGGTGCTCGTGTGCTCTTCGCTGAACTGTGCTCGCAAGCCAGGCGCCCTGCAGCTTCGTTCTTCGCCTTCTGCCTTCCAGACAGAGCTGAACTCCAGCGGTCAGTTTCAGCTCTGCCCAAAAGCTTGTTCTCAGTTCAGCAGGCAAGCACGCCCTGTTGCCTTAGCTCCAAGTGCAAAGCCCCTAGCGAGCTCTCACTTAGTGCAATGCACCCAGAAAGACGCTCTCGCTTGTCTTTCAAGGAGGGATTCCTAACAGCAGAAGCAGCAGAAACAAAAACTGGATGACGAGAAGGGACAATGTAGAACACGTCTCTGTCCTGGCACATTTTCGTGTGCGATATGTCCCTCCAGGTCGTCGGTCCATGCGAAGCTCTATGTACTGTGAGCGCTGCTACTTGCAGCTGAGAAGGACCGTGGAGCTAGCAGCGAATTCGGAGAGCGCTGGGCACGTAGTCAGGAACAGAGAAGTGCTCCTGCAATGCGGTGCTAATAGCAGCTTCCTCGCATCTGGGGCGAGCTCCGGCCACAAGACCTTCTCGACCTGTAAAGAGATCTCTTTGAAGGGATTGGGAGAAAAGCTTTCGATTTCCATTCGAACTGCGAGAGAGGCAGACTGTTGCACGGAGCTCTGAGAACAAAGGTGCACGCCCTAGGCGGGCTTGGACAGAAGCAGCGTTCTCGAGCACTTGGCTGCCAGCACAGTGCTGGCTCTGTGGCGCCACTTCAGTGGCTTCTGGCCTCCGGGGAGTGAAAGCAGTGCCAGGCATGGGCAAGGGCCGTGAACACAGTCGCACAAGTACCGTGCTTGTGTGCACCACGTTACAGGCTACTAGGAGAGGAAGGTGGCTGCCTTTCGCTTGCCTAGCCAAGTGCCCTTAGCAGTCGGAAGGAGCAAGCTGAAGCACTGCTGCTTGTGCTGCTCCTTGGTTCCCTTGCAGCCTGCTGTGGAAACATTGGCGGTCACTTCTAGGCTCCGAGTTGCAGAGAGAACCACGTTAAATGCCGCGGAGAAGGGAAATACAGAGTGCAGCGAGGAGCTGGACGTGGCTTACGCGCAATAAGTAGAAGGTGAACATGGGCACTGCCTCGCCAATCTGGCCCCCACTACTCTGGTAGCAACTTTTGCAAGTAGGCAAAGGGAGCTCTGAATATGGAGAATGGAGGGTAGCGCGACGCCGTGTGTTATGCGCTCTTTCAGGGCTGCTGACAGAGGGCTACTTTAAGAATGCCTTCTTCTTCCTCACGTCCTTCTCACTTCTCTCTAGCTGCATGGAGAACACCACAGCTAAGGTGTGAGGAAGGGCACAGCCCCAGCTTTTGCCCTGGCCTGCCTGTGCTGGGCCTTTAGCTGCACACCAGAACAATGGCATTTCTTACCCGCAAGGTAAAAAATGTTAGTTTAGCCTCAGTGTTGGCAAGTGCCTAGGCATTAAGTGGAGAGACCACGTATGAGGGAGTCTTTAGCGGTTTCCTCCCCCATGGCATAGGTTTATTCTCATTCTCGTGCTGAACTGAAATGTCCGGGCATGGCAAGTGTGGCCTGCCTTGTGCAGAGACAAACACAAATGTGGGGCTATGATCCTCTGTTCCGGAGCTCTGCTTCTGGGTGTGTGGGCCGCCATGAGCCCGCAGCAGCCGCCAAGGACACTGTGGATTGTGGATGAGGCTGGGCTGGCCCCCCGTCCCCGTTGGTCTGACAGCGGCAGGAATGGCATCCGAGCGGCATCGTGTGAGGGCCCCATGGGGGGCGGGCAGAGAGCCAGGAGTGACCCCGAGCGACACTGGAAGCTATATAAGTAGGGCCCGGAAGGCCTGTGGTGGCATCGAGTTTCATGGGTAGGAGGCTGCTAACCTGTTTTTGAAGCTGGAGCTCCTCTGCTCTAGGACAGACTGGGAGAGCTGAGGGTGTCCAATCTGGTGAACAGAAGGCTCCAGGGAGAACTTCGAGCCCCTTGCAGTGCCTGCTGGGGCTCCAAGATAGCTGTGGAGCGACTTTGGAAAAGGGCTTTTTCTCGCAGGACAAGGGGGAATAGCTTCAAACTGCCAGAGGGCTGGGGTAGATGGGATATTGGAAAGGAATTCTTCCTTGTGTGGGTGCTGAGGCCTGGCACATGTTGCTCAAAGAAGCTGTGTGGGAGCACTATGGCAGGAAGTGTCCAGGGCCAGGCTGGAGCAGACATGGAGCAACCTGGACTAGTGGAAAAAATGTCCCTGCCCATGTCAGGATGTGGGAAGAAGATAATCTATCTCTAAGGTCGCTTCCAGTCCAAACCATTCTGGGATTCTAGAATTCATGGAAGGCCCTTTTCCAAGTGAAGTGTTGTATCTCTTGGCTCCCAGCTTGTAGTTGCCAGTTCTTCTGGAAGCAGACCTCGCCAAGCAGCTGTGATGAGCCATGGGTTCTCAATTGGACAAGTGTGATATATTTGCAGAGAGGAAGGCTGCAGACAGATCTTCAAGGCCCAGGTAAAACAAGCAAAGGATTGAATAAAAGCCAAAGGTTGGTTGTGTTAGTTTGCTGGCTGTTGAAATGGCCCCAGGTCATTTTCAACATTTCTATTTTGGATTTGTTTGAGTAAAAAATGAATGTGTTACCTCCAGCGTGGGCTCTCCAATGCATCTCCATGTGCTCCCATCTCTTTGTTCTATATCAGGTTCTATTAACTGAAGACAGAATCATAACACAGTAGTAAAACATTTAGAGGTGTAGTTAGCCAGCTTCAGGAGTTTTCAACTCTGCTGTTGACTTTTCTGGTAACTGTAAGCAAGGTAACACAATCCACTTACTCCACTTTTCCTCTCTGAGGAAAAGATGATTTTTTTTATTCTCATTTTGAAAATAGCCTCGAATGAAGAGAGTTATTCATGTGGCATGTAGGATTCATTATTTTACCATTCTCGTCTGCAGTCTTTCGCCTACTAGTTTTTTTAAATTTTTTTTTGTCGCTGTTCTCCATTCAGTAGGTTTGAAAGAATTCTAATTGTTGAGATGATGGTTCTTTGAAGGCTCACTTAGCCCACCTTTTGGGTGAAGGAAAGAAGACAAGGTCCTCTAAGAAGAGTAAAAAGCATACTTTAAAGAGACATTCAGAGATGTCTGCTGATGCCATGCAATTACCGTGTAATCAGCAGAAATGTGTTGGAAAAACACCCATCAGTGACTTCACAAGAAAGCCACACTCAAGACAGGTAAAGAACAGAAGCATAAAACTCCAAAGGTATGAAATGGACAGATTTTCATTGCGAATGAGCAACTCCTGAATTCTTGGCTCTAGGACTAGGGGCTTGTAATAAATAGACTGTCTCCTTGCCAAACGTAAATTTGGTGTAATGAACTGCTCACTGCCCGTTGAAGTGCAGGGCTAGTAGATTAATATTTGCCATGGCAGGCATATTGTATGGCTTTCCTGTTAAAAAGAAATTGGTTTTGCTCATAGCAATCTAGATATGTACCCAGTCTGACACCTATTTTTTAGCCTACATTTCCAAGTAAATGGCTTCCGTGATGATGCAGTAAATTTATGTCATGAACAGGAATGAAGTGATTGCATGCATCCTTTTTTACCCTAAGCCAGCTGCTGAATAATGAGACAGAGACTCTCACTGACACCAAGGAGTGCCCAAGCTTTTGGGAAAAGCACTGGGAAGATAAAGCCTATTTCCACATTTCTTGCTAGCGTCTCCTTCAAAGTTAATGGGTTTGTTCATCTTTTAGAGCTGTTCTAGATGTCTTTGTAGTCTACATGTACTAAATGTAGCAGGTATTGCTTTCATGACGTCCTAATAGATTTGAAGTTGGCATCTACTCAGGCTTCAATGTCTCAGAAGAAGCAACGTTGATTCTTTGAATTCTATTCTTGAACGTGAGAATGATACTTATGTAGTTAATGAATTACTTAAATTGAATTCACTTGAATGGAAAAATTGTCTTGTTCATGTAGATTTTAACTTGGGAAATTGATATTTGAATTCTACTTTTCATTGTTGTTTCTTTTCTATATTCTTTGATTGCACAGATAGCAGATGTACTGACCAAGTATTCTGTGAAACTGGAGGAAATGTCCTTTCTCTTGGCAGCTGATGTTCACAAGCTCATTAAGGCTAAGGCCATGGTAAATGTTTTACCTGGGGCAAGATAGCAGTCTGAAAATACCTAGAATGTCTTGCTTTCCCCAAATGAAATTCATTTTTTCTGCCTATCAATCACTGAAATATAGAAGAAATTTCTACTTGGCAGGGTATTGGTTATCATTTGTCTTCTTTACTCCCCTCATTTTCTGTAGAAGAGACAATTTTTTGTGGTTTTTGCATGTCGTATGCTGCTTCTACTTTTGGTTTCATTTTTTAATACGCAGAATGTAAAGAGAGCACTGCTGGAAAATGAGAGGGCAACTGCCAAGCTACTCTTGAATCGAATGAAATCAGAGCTTGAGAAAGAAAAATGGCATCAACTGAAATGGCAAGGGAGAGTCAAGGACTGGAAGCTCATGCAAAAGAAGTGTGTAGTTCAGAGTTTCAGGTCAGAAATGAGGCAGTCTTCTTTTGGACAATGAGCAACACAAAGTGGCTAGTGTTCACTTTTGGTTTCTATCAAAATAATACTTGATCATTTTTTCTTTCTACGTGATATCACGTATGATATCACATATATCATGTGATTCCATTCTACATATCTACTTTCCATGCTGCAGTGAATTTATGACAAGTGAAGAAATACAGAATCCCCCAACTGTGAATATGGAAATGGAAAAGTTGGTAAAGGAGCAGATGGTACTCTGCGAACAGAGACTGAAGGTTTTACAATATATCGGGTATGGCAAAAGAGGTTATAGCATAAAGGAAAACAATTGTTGCTGGAGTTAATGAAGGACTTGGCTACAAAATGCACTTTGCTTCCCGTCAATGTGCGATTGCTAAATGCAGCAGTAAGGCAGGGACTACATCTACTTCTGTACAGCTCTTTTGAATGGAGAAAATGCATTCTTGATTTTCAGTGCCCCAGCTACACTTAATAGGTGGAGATCAGGCTCTATAAATGGAGGAATGCAGAAGTAAATATTGAAACATAGTAGAAATGGGCAAAGATGGGTGGAGAGCTAGAAGTTGGTGCTTTTGTCAAGGCATATTTTTCTCCATGGCGTGGGATTCTTTTGCGTGATAAATTAAGAGAGGAATCTGGATAGAAATCTAACGTTGCTACGTTTGACTATCCATCCTGAACACAAGACGCATTGGTGTGGGTGCAATGCATTCTGATCTTTACAGGGAGGTTTTTTACGGTGGATGTAGGAACAAGGTAGATGACAGTTAGTTCCTTATCGGGCAGAAAACAGTTGGCCTTGAAGAACAACAGTCTCAGGTTTATTATCATTGCCAAGATGGCTGTAATTAAAAGAAAGCCCAGTAGTATGGATATTCAGATTCATAATTTTATATTTGAAGTACTGACTGGTTTGTATTTTAGGATACCTGTCTCTTCTTTCCTGCTTTGATAGCACCTTGTTGCCTCCAACACGTGCCAAATCTGATGGAAACGAATGGTGCAGAACTATGGAGAATTGAAACAAAAATCTAGGTAGGTCGGGAAATCCTAAGAACAGTCTGGAATTCACGCAATATTTTCTTATCTCCCGGGCAACGATGAGGCAGACAGTTGCATTCAGAGTACATGTTTCCTCTATTCTTTGTTCCGTGTGTTCCCACATACCTTCTCAGTTGTTTGGAGGTGGCAGTAAGAGCCAAAGAAGCTGCCTGTGGCATGGCTTTCCTTTGGCCAGTTCAAACACCTGTGTGTTGTGAGATCTAGCAGGAACTGGCTTGGTTAGAATGAATCTGAGGGGAATCTCAAGTTAATTTTTACATGAATCCCTTCTCAATCATACAAATCACTCCTTTTTAACTCTTGGAGAAGAAGAGGGGAAGTATGAGAGGAAGAGGGGAAGTATTGGAGATACTTCCTTTCTATGTGTCCTTGCAGCATGCCTTCCCTCTCTGTGTCTGCCTTCTCTTGCTCCAGAGCAGATCCTGTTGGGATGTTTGTAGCCTGTATGGTAGCAAAGAACTTGGTAGAGATTGTAATTTCCTTGCTACTTTGAAGCATAATGATAAAGAGCTGTGTATGAAAATGTCTTGATTTCTTTGGCTGGTAGTGTCTGGTGTCTGTAGGCAAAGGTCTGTAGGCACTGCTGGGATCTGTTCCGTGTGCTGAGATTCAGCACATGGCCTCTGTCATGTTTCCATGTCACACTGCACTATGAAAGATCGGAATTTTGTCTGTGGTCTGTTCCATAGCATTCAGAAAGTCGTAATGTGGAGTGCGTGGTGAAAATGAGCATCCAGTATGAGCAGGTCGAGGGCAAAAGTCAGGAGAAAGGGCAGATGTGCAAGTTGAGTGCCACAGCTTTTGGCTGTGATAGCCGTGGTCCAATGTGTCATTAGAGTAAAATGCGTCTGAGGATGCACCAAACATTGAGATAACAAGTGGAATTCCTTTTTAACGTCTGCCTTACTCAGTTCAAAAAGTGAGCCATCCATTTGGTTTCACAGTAGTAGTTGGTATTTGTACTCGAAATGTGGAAAAGCCGTAACAAATGCTGGTAATGAAGGGAGTGTTGTCCTACATGAAATCAGTATTTCTTCTGTGCATGTCAATAATTTGTTCTTCTTTTCCTTCAGATGACCCTGTTGGATATGAACATTTGCACAGCAGAAGATGCTGAAGTTGTGCACTCCAAGATGCTTCAGATGACTGAGAAATTATAAAGTAGGTTTGAAGAAGAAGTGGAGCACGTGGATGTACGTTACTTTTATTTGATGACATATATTTTCATCACTCCATGGGATTAGTCTGATCTTCCTGTGCTCCCACCTGCAATGCCTTCTGCGTGGTAGGCTGCTGATGTCACCTTAGAAAGAGGTCCATAGTGTGACAAAACACTCCAAAGAAACAGTTTGGTGTGGAAGAGTTTCATGTGGAAGTGTTCATAATTCTTGTGTTTATTATTTGTAATATAAATAGATTATATTTTTATGATCATTTCTATCTGAAATACATATGATAGTGATGAATGACTTATGGCCCAGCCTGCTTAAGATCAGACTTTAGGAATAGCTGGAAATGATCTCCCAAATGTCTTCCAATCTTTTCTATACATAAAAAGAGTCGGGCAGTTGTTTCTAAAGGAATAAATTATAGAATGTGATTTGGTGCTTTGTGGTGCCAGAATAAACAGAAGTTTTGATAATCCGCATTCTTAGCAGTTTACTTGGAGACTGATTTTTTTTACTCTCCAAATAGAAGACGCCATGTTGGATACCAGTCGTAAAATTCCAGGCAGCCTTTTATCATGTTACATATCCCCTTACTCATTCATTTCACCTTCCAGCAGTTTAGAAAGAACTTGTTCACTTGAATGTTTTTGTTTGGAGTGATTTTAAGGAGACGGCTAAATGGCCATCATACAGGTAGAAACATAAAAACAAGGGTGTGCTATAAAGACAGGACTTCTTAATGCAAAGAATGCTCTGAAATTCAAAATACCTGCTATAAAATTAAAAATGTAATCTTTGACTTTTAGATGGGAATTTCTACTCTTCAGTTTCATTCTGTCAGGTACATTTTTGCTAACTGCTTGATTCACGCTGAATGGACAGTCCTGTCTTATTCATGGTATGGCAACAGTGATAGAGATCACTGCTGCTTTCTGTAGAAAGTGGCTGCAAGTTGCTATTACGAGATCTTGTGCAGGTCTAGAGTCTGATTGGATGTGAGGTTCTCATTGTTTCAACAACCAACTTGGGCAGCAGTGTCAGAGGTGTTCATAATCTAGGAAGGTTTTCATAGGCGATGAGTTTTGCTGAGGTAGCTTTCTCTCCTGGGTGTAGGATATATATGCATAATTAACTTCCTTGAATCCTAAATAGTTGGGGAGATTTTAGTATCTATGAAACCATTTTTACTTGCTTTTTTATGTGGCCTTAGAAGATGAAAGTGATCTGGATACAGTTTTAGATAAAAGGAAAACGGTGAGCTGTGAGGAAGAGCTGAAGGAGTATTTGGAGAACACCCTTTCATCTTGAGATCAAATTAGAACAAGGTATGAATTTTGTATCGTCAACTTAAAAGGTAGAGCATCTTTGAACATTGTTTGTACTACTTTGGCCTTGTTTTAGTGCTGTTGTGTGAAGGTATGGAAAAAGAGTGCTTTTCACTTCATGTAAGAATATACAATAATGTCCCTACTGAACAAGGTTTAGGCAAATAATGCCCACGGTTTAGGAATGGGACAAAGGAAGACTGCTATCATTCAAAAACCATAGCACATCAGTATTACTCTGCATACCATCACATCCATGCCTTATTCAGAAGGTAAAAGGAGTAGTGCAGATTCTTGGATCACCGGAATCAGAAGTTGGTCTGCACCATCATCTCTTCACTCATAGATTTGATCTCATTCAAAGTTCTAGGAACTCAGACGTTTAAGACAGCCAAGCACTTGCAAATTTAAAAAACATCTAAAAATTGGTACAATACTCCTCTCCTTCCTGAAGATGTTATCAGCAGCTCTGAAGCCATAGAGGAAGCAGCACTGTTCACACACCCAGGAGGTCTTTCCTACCTGCTCGATCAGAGGCACATTAGAAGAGCCGTATGGACCTGAGGGGCAGATGCACATACCTTCACACACCTCGCAGTGGGACTGTGGTTAGAGCTGGAGGTTTGATACTCTTCCTAATAATTTGATCTGTTAAAACAAAGCCAGAGGTAACAGACCAAGTGAAAATACAACGCCAGGTTGCAGAAAGAGAATGTTACCTATCTGAACACCTACATAAATTCCCCATCATTCTCTTTGTTTAGGAGACCAAGCCAATGTCCGTGTAAATGAAAACAAGTGTGAATATTGATTTTTCTTGAATCAAGACTCAGCTTTATGTCCAAGTCAAAGGCAAATAAACCAGAAAGGCTCCGCTGAGCACAGTGCAAAACTAACATGGAAGACAGCAATTTGACCTCTTATGAAAGCAGTGTTGGAATGGTTCCGCATCAGAAAGGAAAGATGTCAAATGCTTCTTTGGAAATATTTTAACTTCTGTGCATTTCTTTCTTTGTAATGAACTAATCTCTAACAAGCCAGGACGTGATTGTGTTCAGTAGAAACAGATCAATGGCAACATTTAGCCTAAAGGTTTTATGAGCTTGATCAGGAAGTTCGATTTAGATTTAAAGGCACTGTAGTCATATTTAATTTTATTTCTCTCCGTACTTTGAGGCTTTTTCTTGGCCCCAAAATGGGGTTTTTCACCCTTCCTCCGGTCTAGCTCAGGTGTTAGGGTGAAGTTCCCCTGGGCCCTTGCCTCATGGACTTAAATAAGATATCAAAAGAGGCTCTTTCCCCTAATAAAGTTACAAGTTTATTTCTCGTGGGTAGCGAGTGAAAAAGAGAAGGGAAAAAGGAGAAAAGAGGGAAAAAGAGAGCGAGGCCAGCGGGTACTGACCTTTTCTAGGGTCTGGAAAGGGGGGGCGGGGAGAAATTGGATCCCGGCCAGCTCTGTGTGGCCAGGAGGGGAGAGGGACCAAGATACAGGGCACAGCAGGGGTCACGGAATTTACCATTTACAATGTATCTAGGAAACGCAACATCTCCCCGTTTTTTGTTTAACAAAGTTGAAAGAAGGATATTGGTATCATTCAAATTATGATTTTGCCCACCACTTGTAGTTGGTGGGAGGGTTAGATTGTTCCAAGTTTTTCATTTCTATGGGATTGACTACTGAGGTAGAGGGAATGAGATTATTAATGGCTTTGAAAACTAAGTGACATAGGATTCCGAACGCCGTTATTACAAGATAAAGAATAAGAAAAATTAACATAATTGTTTTGACAGTAGATGACCACCACCCTGTTAGTCCCAACCCTTTGAACAGTCCAATGAACCAATCTTCAGATTCTTGCTTCACTTGTCCGATCAAGTTGTTCATGTTTCGGAGGGCAGCATGGATGTTAGGAGCTTTTGAGGTCAGGTCCATACAGCACTGTCCTTCAAATTCCTGGCACTCATGTCCGTGCAGTAGCAAGAGAAAATCTATAGCAGCACGATTTTGTATTGTGGCCTGTCTGGTAATTTCCTCGTCTTCTAGGAGGGAGCTGATTGCGGTGCATGTTAAGTTTGCCTGTTTGACTACCCAACACTCTAGGTGGCCCAATTCGCCTAGAGCTTTAGCTGCTGCAACCCACGGAAGAAACAGGGACACAGCAATTCTTTTGGACTTGGCCCAATGGAAAATTTCAGAATTACAGTTTGGGTCCATATTGTCTGCACTTCTTTTTTGGGTTTTATTACCTGATTTGTTTTTGTGAGTCCAATCGCTAATCAAGGTTTAGTTGGGCGCCAACAGGGACAACCGACCGAAGGTGCATGGCCCTCCTAAGAGCCGAGAAGGAATTCCTGCCCGCGCCCCCTCTCCACAAATTAAGAACAATCCCTTTGGGAGGCTTTTGGGGCTTGAATAAGTTGGGGTATCAGCTGCAATATGGCTTATAGTATTGCACCACTTTTTGGCAGTCAATTCCCCACGATATTGCATTATGTTGTGGAATTCCTTTATGCTAGAAGGTTTTGGGAAGATCCTAAAGTGAATGCAATATTGAGCTGGGTAGGAACCTAGCAGTTCTAATTCTTGGGGTTCTTGAGCTGTTTTGGGCAAACTTGGCAGCAACTCTTCTATGGGGTTCTTATTTACTCCAGCTTGCTGCCTATGATTTTTGTGTGATGAAATGGTGTGTGACTCAGGAATTTCATTGGTCAAGTGTGTTTCAAAACTGGCTGAATATTCTCCAGCCTTCAATGGGATTCCTACCAGGCAGGTGGACATAGGGTTTGCTGTTGCTGCTGTGGACAGACACATGTTTTCTTGCTGGAGCGTCTGTGCCAGGGTCACCCAGATGTTCTGACGTGGCTGAGGGACGATCCATGCAGCTGCTAGACTGTTCAGTGTTAACAGGAAGACAGCTTGGATGGGGTTCATCACAGGACTGAGAGAAGAGAAGCTTTTCTCGAGAAGGAAAGACAAACATTATAAAACCTATTAAAAGTCTTTATCTGGCAGAATGCCACCTTCTATGAGGATTTCTGTTCCTTTTTTCCGGCGGCGTCTTCTTTTTGAAGCCACAGCCACCTGCTCCTTGTTCCCCTCAGTTGGAGCAGGATGTTTGGGAACAGACGGTTTCACCCACGTTTGGGGAATCCACCGAGGGCCTGAGGGAGTGGATACACACGCATAGCCATGCCCCCAGGTAACGAGCTCATAGGGACCTTTGATTTCCCAGGTTTCTGGGTCCCTAATCAAAACTGGAGGATGTTGGGATAACTTGAATTGTTTACCACTGTTAACGTGACGTACCACAGGTGGACTCATGTTCTCAAATGAACAATTCAGGAAATTGATAGTAAACATGGCTTTGCAGAGCTTCTGCTGTGGAGACATCCACACAGTTGAACTGCTCTGTTTAGCCAAAACCTGCTTGAGCATCTGATTGGCTCGCTCAACTACACCTTGGCCTGTGGGGGAGTGGGAGGTGCCAGTTTTATGTTCCACTCCCCACTGCTGGACGAATTCCAGGAACTCCTTGTACTTATACGCTGCGCCCTTATCAGTTTTGATTTCCTTAGGGACCCCCAACACTGAAAAGGCTTGCACTAGGTGTTGTTTGGTGTGCACCGCCCTTTCTCCTGCATGGGCAGAGGTGTAGACTGCGCCTGAATATGTGTCAATGCTAACATGCACATATTTGAGGCGATCAAAACTAGGAATGTGTGTGATGTCAGTCTGTCATACCTCACAACTGCCAAGACCTCAGGGGTTTACCCCCATACCTATTGAGGGCATGGTGTGCAGCTGACAGTTGGGACAGGTGGCCACAATGGCTCGAGCCTGACTCCGCGTTAGCTGAAAGTGACGCATTAGACCTGGTGTATTCTGGTGATACTGCTGGTGGCTCAGCTTTGCCTGTTGGAAGATGTCAGGAAGGCGTGCTTGTTCTGCTGGGGTTGCAAGGGAGTCTGCCTGACGGTTGCCTTCTGCAATTTCGCCTTGCAAATCTGTGTGTGATCTCACATGCATCACATAGAACGGGTGTTCTCTATGAGAAATCAAATAAATTAGTTTGGAAAGCAACCTGAATAGCTGCTCATTTTCGATGTCTCTGAGCACTGCCTGCTCTGCCCTGAACAGTACCCCCGCTACATAGGCTGAGTCTGTCACCAAGTTTATTGGCTCTGAGAACTCTTCAAAGGCTCTCACGACTGCCGCCAGTTCAGCTACCTGGGGTGATGCCTCCACAAACTCAACATCAGCTTCCCAATGCCGAGTCTGAGGATCTCTCCAAGTCATCACGGACTTGTGGGACGCCCCAGATGCATCCGTGAACACTGTGAGAGCTTTGAGTGGTCTCCGACTCCTCACGAGGAATGAGGTGGAATTCCTCATTAAACAGCTTGTGAGACACGGCATGGACTAATATTTGTCCTCTGAAGGCGTCCAGGGCTAATTGGAGACTGGCATTGCTCTGGAGCAAATGCTCAAACATCTCTTTATTCAATCTTTCAGGAGAGTTGTTTCCCTCCTCAGACAGTTTAACAGGGAGGTGAATACATGTGAAGTCACAACCAGCTAGTTCATACAGTCTGATCCTTGATTTCCGAATCAGCTGGGCTTTTAACTCTTGTGGCTTAGTAATAGTTTTGGATCTTTGGTGGGAGAGGAAGACCCACTCTATGATTAAGACTGACTCTCTCTGCTCCTTGATCCATTGGAATATTAACCCGTGTAAGTGTGGCAGTTTTCCTAGGACAATGAATTTGAAGGGCAGCTTGGGCTGGTGACGGTGAGCTTGCCTCTCTCCTAAAGTCTTTTGTACATTTTTGATTGCCGTCTTTGCCTCTGCGGTCAGTTCCCTGGGAGAAAGCAGCTCTCTCTCCCCTTTCAATAAATTGAAGAGAGGTTCTAGGTCCTCATTAGTGAGGCCTAGCCAGGGCCTAACCCAATTCAATGACCCACACAGGGAATGGAGATCTGTTAAGGTTTTTGGATTACAATTAATTTCCAATTTCTGCGGAACAATGGTCCGTGCAGTAATTTCCAGGCCCAGGTACTTCCAAGGTGGCATCCTTTGGACTTTGTCCTCCTGCAATTCAAATCCAGCAGAGGTTAAAACTTTAACCACTAGGTCAAGTGTGTCTTGGAGTAGAGAGTTATCGGGGGCACACACAAGCACATCATCCATGTAATGAAGGATGATGGCCTTCCCTCTCTGGGCACGCACCTGGGACAGCAATGAGGCTACATGCCACTGGCAAATGGAGGGACTACATTTTAATCCCTGGAGCAAGACTCTCCAGTGGTAGCGCTTCATTGGGGCCTCTCAATTGATGGTCGGAACCGAGAAGGCGAACCGTGGGGCATCCTCTGAGTGTAGGGGAATGTGGAAGAAACAGTCCTTGATGTCTAGAACAGCCAATTGCCAGTCTCTGGGAAGCATTGTTGGAGAAGGCATTCCAGGTTGGAGAGACCCCATGTCCTCAACTACTTTGTTTATTCCCCGGAGGTCGTAGAGCAGCCTCCACTTGTCCTTCCCCGGTTTCTTTATCACAAAAACCGGGAAATTCCACGCACTTGTGGTCTCCTCTATGTGGCCTTTAGCCAATTGCTCCTCCACAAGCTCCTTAAGTGCCCTGAGCTTCTCCTTACTCATCGGCCACTGTGCTACCCACTTTGGGGTATCATCTATCCATTTCAGCTTTTGGGTAGGGCTCCGTACAGTGGCTGCCTCTAAAAATCCCGTGGAGTTTTAGGAATAATCAATTTCACCCCCCACTGGGACATGGTGTCTCTCCCCCATAAAGGGCATTTTTAGTCTGTAACAAATGGACGGATGCTAGCCAATTTTCCATCCGGCCCCTCAATTTGTACTATGCTTTTTGATATTTTTGCCAATTTGACTCCTCCTACACCCTGGATTCTGCCTGCCACAGGCTGAAGTTCCCAATGTGACGGCCACATCCTTTCGGGTATGATAGTCACATCAGCACCTGTGTCCAGTACCCCCTCCACATGGAGGTGATCTGATCCACGGGTTAGGTTGCATGCCAGAGAAGGTTTGACCTCGCCCACCACTTCCGCCCAGTAGACTTCAGGTGATTTCCCATTTACTGGGACCTCCTGTGGAACAGGAATGGCCTGGGCGAGGATTTGTCCCTCAACCAGGTAATATGGTGGTAGAGGATATCGTGCCAGGAGTATGAGGCCAGTTATGCTTCCCTTGATGGTCATGGGAACCACCTCAATCTCTAGGGGTGTGTGTGCTGTATCACCGACAACAAGGTACTCACTGTCCAGTTTCATGTGGTTTAACGTCACGTCCTGTGTACTGTTAGGTAAGTCCACTGTTATGACTGTCCAATCAGGTGACCTGAAATGAAAACCTTTGGTAGTCACAAGCCTAAAACGGCCTAGTGGCTTCCAAACCTTGTTAATTGAACATTTGATATTTTCATTGCCATACATCCCCACACCCTCTATCCCATCCTCCCCCTTTTTGTTTATTAAGAGAGAGTCTTTTGCAAGTGTGGAGGGTGAAGGGGGTTGCGGGATGAAGGAGGAGACACGTGGCTGTCACCATATGGGGTCCCCCCCTCTCCCTGTTCCGCATGTCCAGAGCTATCTGGGACCCCGATCCTGACCTGTCCAGATACGGCCACGTGTCAATGGCCTGGTGGGGAAGGGAACAAGGAAGGAGAGCTGATAATTTTCGAAAAATTATCAGAACCGGGATACTGGGGAGGATTCGGGTTTCAGAACAGTTACAGCCGTCCTGGGCACCCTGCATTTCCAAGTGAGACCCGAGGGTCCTTTCCAGGTTCTGGTTATAGGGTTTTTGGGAAGGGAAGGTGAGTTTGAATCATTTTGCTGCTGCTGTCTGTTGTTTTCTGTTTGAATTAAAAGTTTCCGAATTTGTAAGAATATCGGGAGGAATACAGAGGCAGTTTTATCTCCATGTTCTACTTTTAAAGTTAATAAATCCCTTATTTCATCCCAAAATGAAATTGAATTTATATTTTGCAATTCAAGGTCAGATATTTCAACAGACAGCCAGCTGGCAAAATGGGCTAATTTTTTATTAGATATTAAAACATTTCCTGAACTTAATATTTCCCTTAGTTGGTTTCTTATACTCTTTTTAAGGCAGATTGCTGTAAGCCCATGGTGTTAGCAATTTGCACTATATCCACCCCACTACAGTTAAAACACAGGAAAGGAGTTAGTTTTTAAGACGTGCTAGGTACACTACGGTTTTTAGGCTTTACTGGATGCGGAGCCGATGTTAATTTCGCCGGTTTTATTGTCAGTAAAACCTTACGTGGCGCCCGCGCCGCTGTAGGGATCGAACCCGCCCCAAAAACCCATAAAAACCGCAAAAACTGCAAAAAACTCCCTGTGCCGCAGCTTTGAAACCGACCAAAGCTGTCTGCCTGCCGCGCCGTGCCTGGGGTGGCCGCGTCAAGCCCCCCCCTCCAGGCTGTGCGCCCCACCACGTGGCCGCGAGCTTCCAAGCCGCGCTCACGCTGCAAAAATGCCCGCGCCGCGTCTCATCCCGAGAACGGCGCCGGGCCGGAAAAATGCCACCGGTGAGACACCCCCCTCGGAGCTACGGGAACCACCCGCGGCAAAAGGACGCTTTCACTTACCGTTTCTTTTGCAGGCAGAGACGTCTGTGTAACTCTAGTGGGTCCACGTCCAGAACCGACCTGTCTGGGCTCCTGACAGGCTGCCGGTTCGTGCTGAAAAGTCTTCGAACTGCACAAAATGCAGCTTAAAGAAATTTAAGCTAGTTGATCAGCTCCCAGGCTTGTTGAACCCCGAAAATAGGAGTCACAGCTGAACGTGGGGTGCCAACTGAGGCTTTTACTTGGCCCCAAAATGGGGATCTTCATCCTTGCTCCGGTCTAGCTCAGGTGTTAGGGTGAAGTTCCCCTGGGCCCTTGCCTCATGGACGTAAATAAGATATCAAAAGAGGCTCTTTCCCCTAATAAAGTTACAGGTTTATTTCTCGTGGGTAGCGAGGGAAAAAGGGAGGGGAAAAAGGAAGGAAAAAGAGGGAAAAAAGAGAGCGAGGCCAGGGGGTACTGACCTTTTCTAGGGTCTGGAAAGGGGGGGGTGGGGAGAAATTGGATCCCGGCCAGCTCTGTGTGGCCAGGAGGGGAGAGGGACCAAGATACAGGGCACAGCAGGGGTCACAGAATGTATCATTTACAATGTATCTAGGAAACGCAACAGTACTTGAGTCTCTTAAACAGGGACCTTCAATTGGACAGGAACAGGACACTGAAGCAAATTGTAATGGATGACGTAATGGCTGACCCAGAAGCATTTTGTAGGAATTGATTTCTTCTAGGTATCCATCAGCCAGAATTTTAGTGTGAAGGAAATCTTCAAACAGGTAAAACAAAAATTCCCGTTGGTTTAAAACCTGACTGCTATATTAATTTTTCACTTTTGAGAAAATTTTCATGACCTTTAAAATTCAGACTATATCAAGTATTGTTTCAGCCATTGAAGGAAATGCTTTTGATACAGATAGGAGAGGGAAACCAAAACATTTCTCAGAGCCACACTTTGAACTCTGTCCTTGTTACAAACGGCACTTGAGCAAATTCATTTGCCTTTGGAACAGAAAACGACAAGGTAACAGGCTTATCATTACGGATTTGAGGGTTCCAGGTTATTTACATAGTAAGGGATCTATTCAAGATGATCTCTTACTGAAATAGATCCATTTTGAGAAGGGATATGGATTTCTTAGAAGAAAGCAAATCCCTATGTTAAAACGGTGTGGTGGGTGTTTTTTGTTGTTGTTTTGCTTTTAGAACTTGCAAGGCACAATCGACTTCATAGTTCGAGATCCAAATAAGACCACGACATTCCAAACAGGTGTTTCTTTTTGGTTGTTTTTCAATCTGTATATCTTTGGATTGTAACCAGTAGAACTGTGCTTGAACTGGAAAGAAGTAGCTGAGGTTTCAGAAGTGGAACATATAGTGGAACGGTAAGCTGAGAGCATTGTGCAAGGAGAGGAAAGAGGGGAAAATGGTAAGAGTTTCCTGAGTCGGAAGGGACCCCTAGGGGTTGTCAAAGTCCAACTCCTGGCCCTGCACAGACACTCCAACAGTCCCACCCTCTGCATCCCTGAGAGCATTGGCCAAACCCTCCTGGATCTCTGGCAGCCTTGGGGCTGTGCCCATTGCCTGGAGAACCTATTCAGTGCCTGACCAGCCTCTGAGGAAAAAAACCTTTCCCTGATAGCCAGCCTAATCGTCCCCTGACACAGCTCCTGGCATTCCCTTGGCTCCTGTCCCTGGTCGCAAAGAGCAGAGAGCAAACCTGTCCCTGTGCTGCCCTTGAGAGGAGCTGAGAGGTCCCAAGTGAGGTGTGAGCTCAGTGTCCTCTCTGCAGCTGAACCAAATGCCCTCAGCCACTCTTTGTATGGCTTCCCCTCCAGCCCCTTCATGGTCTCTATGTCCCTCCTTTGGACATTTCTCCAATAGCCTGAGGTCTTTCTGAAGTTGTGGCATTCAAAATTGCCCTCAGGGCTTGAAGAGAGCGCAGTCCCAGCCCAGAGCAGAGCAGGACAATCACCTCTCTCGAGCGTGCGGTGCCACAAGAAATGGGCAGTTGTCAAAAATCAGCTGGAGAAACAAATCTAACAGAGAAACAGGTGATCTTGGCGCAGGAAATGGAAGAAGCAGGGGAAGAAGAAGATGAGGAGAGGATTCCTTGTAAAAGTGAAGAAAATGATCATGCAGAACAGGGACTAGGCATTATGCAGGTAAGTGAGCAAGAGAATAAGTTTGAAAGTGAAGGCACTTTTGTCCAAAAGAAGTAGATATAGGAAGTCTTTTTGCTGAGAATGAATAGAAAGGTTTTTTCCGTTTAGTTTGTATATGAAGCACCCCGGGCTCTGAATCATGTTTTTAAAAATTAAGATTTTTGCTAACAGTGGAAGTAGTTTCCATGACCAAGATGTAAGTTAGGTAGTGTCCTGGTTTTGGGCAAATTTGGGGGAAAACCTCCAGAAGGAGCCCCCAGACAGCACCCCACGACTCCTCCCCCCCCCACCACTGGGTTCGGGAAGAATTTCCTCAGAGAAGTGTGGGAGAAAAAACCTGTTTATTTAACAAGCAAGACACTCGCTAGCACAGGGAAAAAAAACAACACCAGCTGACCAAAAAAACTCCTTCACCGTTCTGAAGGGATGACAAACTCAGTCTCTCCGGCGAGTGGTCTCTCAGTTATCAGTCTCTGGTGCTGGGGATGACTGCTGCAGGTGACAAACTGTAGACTCCCGATGTTTCTTGGGGTTTCCCAGGTCCCCATCCGGAATAGGTTCAGATGGTATCCAGGAGAGGGAGGGGATGGGGTGGAAGAGAAAACAGTGCAGGGAAATGTTGGACTGCCTAGCTGAACTAACTAATAAGCAAAAAGCAAGGGCAAAGCGAAGGAAAGAAAAAGAGGCAGAAGCGAGCAAGCAGGCAGGCAAGCAAGCAAGCAAGCAAGCAAGCCGAGCTAAAACCTCTCCTAAACATAGACCATGGGGGAGGTGAGCCGGCTGATAATAAGACAAAACAAAGCTTCACTCTCAGAGTCAGTCCTGGAAGCACAGGACATAATACCAAACATAATCAGGACACACGATTGGAGATACAAACACCATAACATAACCCTAGGACATTCCACCCCTTATCTTCATATTGTGAACATACTAAACAGCATGTAAAAACTTCAGCAAGTAGAAATTTCCATCTTTCACTTACTGGGACACATTTTCTTCCATCTCACTTGCTCAAACCTTCGACACTTAGACATTTCCTTCTGTCTCATGCTGCCTCACCCCACAATCAGATCTCCCTGAGGCACACATCGTGTTGTTCCATCTCTCTGCATTACCCACCATGTACAACCTGGTCCTTGAGCAAAGACAATCCCACGAATGGGTTTGTCTGTACTCGGGGCAGAATTGATCCAAACTGCCTTCCCTAACAAACCTCTGATATGTGCCACTGGGACTTTGTCTCCATCTACTATATTCAGGGACTCAGACTGGGCAGGGCCCGCTCAGTTGGTGGAACCTCGGGTGTTAACTAACCAAGTGGCCTTTGCTAAATGCTGCTCCCAGTTTTTGAAAGATCCCCCACCCAATGCTCTCAAGGTGGTTTTTAACAGTCCATTGTACCTTTCCACTTTCCCTGCAGCTGGTGCATAGTAGGGGATATGGTACACCCACTCAGTGCCGTGTTCCCTAGCCCAGGTGTTGATAAGGCTATTCTTGAAATGAGTCCCATTGTCTGACTCAATCCTCTCAGGGGTACCATGCCTCCAAAGGACCTGCTTTTCAAGGCCCAGGATGGTGTTACGGGCTGTAGCGTGAGACACAGGGTAGGTTTCCAACCATCCAGTGGTGGCTTCCACCATGGTCAGTACGTAGCGCTTGCCTTGGCGTGTCTGGGGCAGTGTGATATAATCAATTTTCCAGGCCTCTCCATACTTGTCCTTGGACCACCGCCCCCCATACCAGAGGGGCTTCACCCACTTGGCTTGCTTGATGGCAGCGCACGTCTCACAGTCATGGATAACTTGAGAAATACTGTCCATGGTTAGATCCACCCCTCGGTCTCGTGCCCACTTATAGGTGGCATCTCTACCCTGGTGGCCTGAGGCATCATGGGCAAATCGTGCTAGGAACAACTCTCCCTTGTGTTCCCAATCAAGGTCTATCTTCGACACCCCTATCTTTGCAGCCTGATCTACCTGCTGATTGTTTTGCTGCTCTTCATTAGCCCTACTTCTGGGAACATGGGCATCTACATGGCGAACCTTCACAGGTAGTTTCTCTAACCGGGTAGCGATATCTTTCCACTCTTCGGCAGCCCAAATTGGTTTTCCTCTACGCTGCCAGTTAGCCTCTTTCCATCTCTCCAACCATCCCCACAGAGCATTGGCTACCATCCATGAATCGGTATAAAGGTAAAGCTTTGGCCACCTCTCTCTTTCTGCAATGTCTAAGGCCAGTTGAACCGCTTTGAGTTCAGCAAGTTGACTGGATCCACCCTCTCCTTCAGTGGCCTCTGCTACCCGTCGTGTGGGGCTCCATACAGCTGCTTTCCACCTCCGATTCATCCCCACAATGCGACAGGAACCATCAGTGAATAGAGCATAGCGTGTTTCCTCTGCTGGCAGTTGGTTATATGGTGGAGCTTCTTCAGCCCGTGTCACTGGTTCTTGCTCCTCATCTGTGACACCAAAACTTTCACCTTCAGGCCAATTTGTAATTACTTCCAAAATCCCAGGGCAATTCAGTTTTCCAATCCGGGTGCGCTCTGTAATGAGGGCAATCCACTTGTTCCATGTAGCTCTGGTGGCATGGTGGGTGGAGGGAACTTTTCCTCTGAACATCCACCCCAGCACCTGTCGTCGGGGTGCCAGAAGGAGTTGTGCTTCTGTGCCAACCACCTCTGAGGCTGCTTGGACTCCTTCGTAGGCGGCCAAGATTTCCTTCTCTGTTGGGGTGTAGTTAGCTTCAGACCCTCTGTAGCTCCGACTCCAAAATCCTAATGGTCGGCCTCGAGTCTCCCCAGGCACCTTCTGCCAAAGGCTCCAGGACAGACCATGGTTCCTGGCTGCAGAGTAGAGCACGTTCTTCACATCTGGCCCCGTCCTGACTGGGCCAAGGGCTACTGCATGAGCAATTTCCTGCTTTATCTGGGCAAAAGCTTGTTGCTGCTCAGGGCCCCAATGGAAATCGTTCTTCTTGCGGGTAACCAGGTAAAGAGGGCTCACGATCTGAATGTACTCAGGAATGTGCATCCTCCAAAAACCTATGGCGCCTAAGAAAGCTTGTGTCTCCTTCTTGTTGGTTGGTGGGGACATAGCTGTGATTTTGTTGATGACATCAGTCGGAATCTGACGCCGTCCATCTTGCCACTTCACTCCCAGGAACTGGATCTCTCGATCAGGTCCCTTAACTTTACTCTTCTTGATGGCGAAGCCGGCTTCCAGGAGGATTTGGATGATTCTCTCTCCTTTCTTGAACACTTCTGCTGCTGTGTTTCCCCACACAATGATATCATCAATATATTGTAAATGTTCTAGAGCCTCACCCTTTTCTAGTGTAGTCTAGATCAGTCCATGGCAGATGGTAGGACTGTGCTTCCACCCCTGGGGCAGTCGATTCCAGGTGTACTGCACACCCCTCCAGGTGAAAGCAAACTGAGGCCTGCATTCTGCTGCCAGAGGAATGGAGAAAAATGCATTGGCAATATCGATAGTGGCGTACCACTTTGCTGCCTTGGACTCCAGCTCGGACTGCAGTTCCAGCATGTCCGGCACAGCAGCACTCAGTGGTGGAGTCATTTCATTCAATGCACGATAGTCTACGGTCAATCTCCATTCTCCTTCAGATTTACGCACAGGCCAGATGGGGCTGTTGAAGGGTGAGTGGGTTTTGCTGACCACCCCTTGGCTCTCCAGCTCACGGATCATTTTATGGATGGGAACCACAGCATCTCGAGTTGTTCTGTATTGTCGGCAATGCACTATGGAAGTGGCAATTGGTACCTTTTGCTCTTCTCCCTTCAGCAGTCCTACTGTACTTGGATTCTAAGACAGTCCAGACAAGGTGTTCAATTGCTGGATGCCCTCTGTCACCACAGCTGCTATCCCAAATGCCCACCTGAATCCTTTTGGATCTTTAAAATACCCCCTTCAGAGGTAATCTATGCCCAAAATGCATGGGGCCTCTGGGCCAGTCACAATAGGATGTTTTTTCCATTCATGTCCAGTCAAGCTCACATCAGCTTCCACCAAGGTAAAGTCCTGTGATCCACCTGTCACACCAGCAATAGAAACAGATTCTGCCCCCACATATCTTGATGGGACTAATGTGCATTGGGCACCAGTATCAACCAAAGCTTTATACTTTTGTGGTTCCGATGTGCCAGGCCAACAAATCCACACAGTCCAGAAAACACGATTTTCCCTCGCCTCTCCCTGGCTAGAGGCAGGGCCCCTCTAAGCCTGTTTATCCTTCTTTCCTTGGGCATATGTCTTAGAGGTTCCTTCAAGGGGATCAGACATATCATCATCATCATCATACTTGGCAGCTTGGCTACAGGCAACTGGAGCTGCTCTCCTTTTGGTGGAACTTCCTCTTTGAGTCTTGCCTTCCTTCAATTCGTTGTGCCAGAGCAGCAGTAGATTTTCCATCCCATCTCCTCATGTTTTCTCCGCAATCACGTAGGAAGAACCACAGCTCAGCTCGTGGGGTGTACCTCCTCTCCCCATCAGGGGAACGTCTGCGTTGGATACCAGGGCCTCTAATTTGTACTGCTGAGATTTGGAGAAGGTCCTCTTTAATCTCCTCCCTGAGTCTTCTATGATTCTCCTCTATCTTGTCTTCTAATTTCTGCAGACGTGTTTCCACAGCTGCAATTCTGGCATGTGTTCGGCCATGCACAGCATCTGCATATGCTCGGAGCTTCTTCGCCATATCAAGCACAGTCTCATCCCTCTCGTCCCGCTTCATTATTGCTAAAGCAGAAGAGTATTCATGGGGCCCAAGCCGCACAAGTTTTCGCCACATCACAGATGTACACGGTACCAAGTCCGGATTCCTAGTTGTTATGTCATCTGAGAAGATAATCTCTGCCACTGCCATTTCTCTCAGGCATTGGATCCCTTGTTCTATCGTCTTCCACTGGGTCTGCTGCATATAAAGATCGTCTGCACACAGGTATCTTTGTGCTACACTGTCCAGGACCCGTGCCCAGAGGCTGTGAGGGTTAGGCCCCCTCATCATTCCTTGGTCAATAACTGGATCATGTGACACAGATCCCAAATGCCTGGCTTCAGTGCCATCCAGAATTGTAGCCTCGCCTGCAGCATCCCAGAGACGGACTAGCCAACTAATTATATATTCATCAGGTCATCGGGTGTAATCCTTTCTCAGGCCACGAAGGTCTTTCAGAGATAGGGACTCAATATTGGCCTCTGATCTTGTACCAGTTGCTTTGACTCCTGGTTTTATGTCAGGAGGCGTTGAGGGTCCTTCTCCTGCATCATCATCATCATCATCATCATCCACTGGTCGATCAGTCTTGTCTGTGCACTTTCCACTTCTCGTGCTGGTAGCAACAGCCATTGGTTGAGGCTTACTGACAGGTTTAGCTGCTGGCTTAGGCTCACTGTCTGGTGTAGTTGTTGGCCTCGAGCCTGGGGTGTTGGCTGCAGCCTGAGTGACTGGGATAGTGGCTGATTTATCTGCCTGTCCCCCTTCCTCTGTCTGCTGCCCTACAGTATCTAGCAGGGTACGGTAAGCATATGCCAGGGCCCAGCTCACTGCAATGATCTTCTTCTCCTTAGAATTACCATGGCACTTCTCTTTCAGGTACTTTGCCACCTCAGCTGGGTTCTGAATTTGTTCACATGGAAAATCCCAGGATGTAGGGTCAGAAAATTCCTTTAAGATTTGGCCCATATCCTCCCATTTCCCACACCACTCAGGATTCCTCACGCCTGGCTCTACTCTGGGGTCAGGGGTCTCAGCCCCTCTAGAAATCTCAGCTCTCATTCTAGAGAAACTGCAAACTGTATAGAGAAAGCTTACCATATTAAACACCAGAAAGATGGTCTCTTTAACATTTAGGGGAAACTGAACATTCTCTAATAAGGATGTAACAAATTCAGAGGAGAAGGAAAACAAAGGCTGAAAAGCCTCATCCCCTTCTTCTCTAACAAACTGAGTACACAACCACAACCAAGAACCATACATTCCTGGAACAGACTCCAGCACCTTTATAAATCTCCTGCAGGCCATTAAAACCAAGCCCAGCCCGATGGATATTTTGGTCAATGCCCCCTGCTACAGAAACTACGTGTTAGGGACAATACCGGAGCTATTTCTGGATAAGCAAATAAACCTAGGGACCACAGAGGTATTACGACCTCAAAAAACCCTAGGGACCAAAAACCCATGCAGGCCTCCACCCCAAAAGACAAGAATTCCAACAACATAGCCAATAACTGCTCTATACCAACACAAAATAATTTGAACCAAATTATTATTAGAACAGGTTTTTTTTTTCCCACTTTCTCAAGCCCCGAGATGGGCGCCAATATATATTTGTCCTGGTTTTGGGCAAATTTGGGGGAAAACCTCCAGAAGGAGCCCCCAGACAGCAAACCCCACGACTCCTCCCACCCACCCCCCCCCCCCCCCCCCAAAAAAAACCTGTTTATTTAACAAGCAAGACACTCCCTAGCACAGGGAAAAAAAAACAACACCAGCTGACCAAAAAAACTCTTTCACCGTTCTGAAGGGATGACAAACTCAGTCTCTCCGGCGAGTGGTCTCTCAGTTATCAGTCTCTGGTGCTGGGGATGACTGCTGCAGGTGACAAACTGTAGACTCCCGGTGTTTCTTGGGGTTTCCCAGGTCCCCGTCCAGAACAGATTCAGATGGTATCCAGGATAGGGAGGGGACGGGGTGGAAAAGAAAACAGTCCAGGGAAAAAGTTGGACTGCCTAGCTGAACTAACTAATAAGCAAAAAGCAAGGGCAAAGCGAAGGAAAGAAAAAGAGGCAGAAGCGAGCAAGCAGACAAGCAAGCAGGCAAGCAAGCGAGCAAGCAAGCAAGCCGAGCTAAAACCTCTCCTAAATATAGACCATGGGGGAGGTGAGCCGGCTGATAACAAGACAAAACAAAGCTTAACTTTCAGAGTCAGTCCTGGAAGCACAGGACATAATACCAAACATAATCAGGACACACGATTGGAGATACAAACCCCATAACATCACCCTAGGACAGGTAGGTAAATGGTAGGTTAATAATTACTAGATGCTTAGGCTAGAACTAATTGGCATAATTATCTGCTATTATAAATTTACGTACAGAAGAACGTAAAATAAGTAAACTGCTAACCATGAAGCACGGAGCCTTGGATAGTGCCAGAGGGTCACTGAGACCTGATGAAGACTCTCCTGATTTCATCCTTCGAGACCACTGACCCATTTCGAGACCACCGACCCAATTCAAGAGAAGAGCTGTGCACGCGTGAAGGACTAATGGGCTCGTTTTAATATGGGATGGGAGGTGCTGGGGTTATGCATATGTATTGTATGTAAGATCTTGGGGAATAAATAGATGGCAAAGAACCTTGTTCGGGGCGGTCACGCCTTTTGGAGGTGACGCCCGTGCCGGCCGCTGGTGAATAAACATATCACTTTCTAACTTTAATTAGTTAGAGGGTCTTTTTCAGTGGTTATACCTGGATTTTTAATGATTCAGCTCTAGATCCTTTTGTGGGAAAATGGAGTGTGTAAAGTTGCCAATCATTTTGGAGCTAATTTGGAGGTTTTTGGGGTCCCAGGTTGTAACGGCTTTTTCCGGCCCAAAACAGGGTCTTAACCCTTCCTCCGGTCTAGCTCAGGTGTTAGGGTGATATTCCCCTGGGCCCTAGCCACAGAGACGTAGTCAAGATATCAAAAGAGGCTCTTTCCCATGATAAAGTTACAAGTTTATTTCTCGTGGGTAGTGAGTGAAAAGGGAAGGGAAAAGAGCGGGGGAAGAGAGAGAAAAGAGGGGGAAGGACAGGGCAAAAGCGTGGGGGGGGAAAAGAGAACGGGGGAAGAGAAAAAGCGCGGGGGAAGAGAGTGGGGGGGAAAAAAGAAAGAGCCGGATAAGAGAGAGAGGTCAGCAGGTCCTGACCTTTTCTAGGGTCTGGAAAGGGGGGGCGGGGAGAAATTGGATCCCAGCCAGCTCTGTGTGGCGAGGAGGGGAGAGGGACCAAGATACAGGGCACAGCAGGGGTCACAGGATGTACCATTTACAATGTATCTAGGAAACGCAACATCTCCCCATTTTTTGTTTAACATAGTTGAAAGAAGGATATTGGTATCATTCAAATTACGATTTTGCCCACCACTTGTAGCTGGCGGGAGGGTTAGATTGTTTCAAGTCTTTCATTTCTATGTGATTGACTACTGAGGTACAGGGAATTAGACTATGAATAGCCTTGAAAACCAAGTGACGTAGGATCCCGAATGCCATTATTACAAGGAAAAGAATAACAAAAATTAACATAATTGTTTTGACTATAGATGTCCACCACCCTGTGAGTCCCCAGCCTTTGAACAGTCCATTGAACCAATCTTCAGATTCTTGCTTCACTTGTCCGATCAAGTTGTTCATGTTTCGGAGGGCAGCATGGATGTTAGGAGCTTTCGAGGTCAGGTCCATACAGCAAAGTCCTTCAAATTCCTGGCACTCATGTCCGTGTAGTAGCAAGAGAAAATCTATTTTCTTGTTGGAGCGTCTGTGCCAGGGTCAGCCAGATGTTCTGACGTGGCTGAGGGACGATCCATGCAGCTGCTAGACTGTTCAGTGTTAGCAGGAAGACAGCTTGGATGGGGTCCATCACGGGACTGAGAGAAGAGAAGGTTTTCTCTAGAAGGAAAAACAAACATTATAAAACCTATTAAAAGACTCTATTTACCGGAATGCCACCTTCTATGAGGATTTCTTTTCCTTTTTTTCTGCGGCGTCTTCTTTTTGAAGCCACTGCTACTTGCTCCTCGTTCTCCTCAGTTGGAGCAGGATGTTTGGGAACAAACGGTTTCACCCACTTTTGGGGAATCCACCGAGGGCCTGAGGGAGTGGATACACACGCATAACCACGCCCCCAGGTAACAAGCTCATAGGGACCTTTGATTTCCCAGGTTTCTGGGTCCCTAATCAAAACTGGAGGATGTTGGGATAACTTGAATTGTTTACTACTGTTAAAGTGACGTACCACAGGTGGACTCATGTTTTCAAATGAACAATTTAGGAAATTGATAGTAAACATGGCTTTGCAGAGCTTCTGCTGTGGAGACATCCACACAGTTGAACTGCTCTGTTTACCAAAACCTGCTTGAGCGTCTGATTGGCTCGCTCCACTATACCTTGGCCTGTGGGGGAGTGGGACGTGCCAGTTTTATGTTCCACTCCCCACTGCTGGACGAATTCCAGGAACTCCTTGGACTTTTACGCTGCGCCCTTATCAGTTTTGATTTCCTTAGGGATCCCCAACACTCAAAAGGCTTGCACTAGGTGTTTTTTGGCGTGCACTGCCCTTTCTCCTGCATGGGCAGAGGCATAGACTGCGCCTGAATATGTGTCAATGCTTACATGAACATATTTGAGGCGACCAAAACTAGGAATGTGTGTGATGTCTGTCTGTCATACCTCACAACTGCCAAGACCTCGGGGGTTAACCCCCATGCCTATTGAGGGCATGGTGTGCAGCTGACAGTTGGGACAGGTGGTCACAGTGGCTCGAGCCTGACTCCGTGTTAGCTGGAACTGACGCATTAGACCTGGTGTATTCTGGTGATACTGCTGGTGGCTCAGCTTTGCCTGTTGGAAGATGTCAGGAAGGCGTGCTTGTTCTGCTGGGGTTGCAAGGGAGTCTGCCTGACGGTTGCCTTCTGCAATTTCGCCTGGCAAATCTGTGTGTTATCTCACATGCATCACATAGAACGGGTGTTCTCTATGAGAAATCAAATAAATTAGTTTGGAAAGCAACCTGAAAAGCTGCTCATTTTCGATGCTTCTGAGCACTGCCTGCTCCGCCCTGGACACTATCCCCGCTACATAGGCTGAGTCTGTCACCAAGTTTATTGGCTCTGAGAACTTTTCAAAGGCTCTCACGACTGCTGCCAGTTCAGCTACCTGGGGTGACCCTTCCACAAACTCCACATCAGCTTCCCAATGCCGAGTCTGAGGATCTCTCCAAGTCATCACCGACTTATGGGATGCCCCAGATGCATCCGTGAACACTGTGAGAGCTTTGAGTGGTCTCCGACTCCTCACGAGGAATGAGGTGGAATTCCTCATTAAACAGCTTGTGAGACGGGGCATGGACTGATATTTGTCCTCTGTAGCTGTCCAGGGCTAATTGGAGACTGGCATTGCTCTGGAGCAAATGCTCAAACATCTCTTTAGTCAATTTTTCAGGAGAGTTCTTTCCCTCCTCAGACAGTTTAACAGGGAGGTGAATAAATGTGAAGTCACAACCAGCTAGTTCATGCAGTCTGATCTTTGCTTTCCGAATCAGCTGAGCTATTAACTCTTGTGGCTTAATGATAGTTTTGGATCTCTGGTGGGAGAGGAAGACCCACTCTATGATTAAGAGTGACTCTCTCTGCTCCTTGATCCATTGGAATATCAACCCGTGTAAGTGCGGCAGTTTTCCTAGGATAATGAATTTGAAGGGCAGCTTGGGCTGGTAACGGTGAGCTTGCCTCTCTCCTAAGGTCTTTTGTACCTTTTCAATAGCAGTCTTTGCCTCTGGGGTCCGTTCCGTGGGCGAAAGCAGCTCTCTCTCCCCTTTCAATAAATTGAAGAGAGGTTCTAGGTCCTCATTAGTGAGGCCTAGCCAGGGCCTAACCCAATTCAATGACCCACACAGGGAATGGAGATCTGTTAAGTTTTTGGATTACAATTAATTTCCAATTTCTGCGGAACAATGGTCCGTGCAGTAATTTCCAGGCCCAGGTACTTCCAAGGTGGCATCCTTTGGACTTTGTCCTCCTGCAATTCAAATCCAGCAGAGGTTAAAACTTTAACCACTAGGTCAAGTGTGTCTTGGAGTAGAGAGTTATCGGGGGCACACACAAGCACATCATCCATGTAATGAAGGATGATGGCCTCCCCTCTCTGGGCACGCACCTGGGACAGCAATGAGGCCACATGCCACTGGCAGATGGAGGGACTGCATTTTAATCCCTGGGGTAGTACTCTCCAGTGGTAGCGCTTCATTGGGGCCTCTCGATTGATGGTAGGAACCGAGAAGGTTAACCGTGGGGCATCCTCTGGGTGTAGGGGGATATGGAAGAAACCATCCTTGATGTCTAGAACAGCCAATTGCCAATCTCTGGGAAGCATTGTTGGAGAAGGCATTCCAGGTTGGAGAGACCCCATGTCTTCTATTACTTTGTTTATTTCCCGGAGGTCGTGGAGCAGCCTCCACTTGTCTTTCCCTGGTTTCTTTACCACAAAAATTGGGAAATTCCACGCACTTGTGGTCTCTTCTATGTGGCCTTTAGCCAATTGTTCCTCCACAAGCTCCTCAAGCGCCCTGAGCTTCTCCTTACTCATCGGCCACTGTGCTACCCACTTTGGGGTATCATCTAGCCATTTTAACTTTTGGGTAGGGCGCCCCACAGTGGCCGCTTCTAAAAATCCCGAGGAGTTTTAGGAATAATTAATTTTACCCCCCATTGTGACATGGTGTCTCTCCCCCATAGAGGGCATTTATAATCTGTAACAAATGGACGGATGCTAGCCAATTTTCCATCCGGCCCCTCAATTTGTATGATGCTTTTTGATATTTTTGCCAATTTGACTCCTCCTACACCCTGGATTCTGCCTGGCACAGGCTGAAGTTCCCAATGTGACGGCCACATCCTTTCGGGTATGATAGTCACATCAGCACCCGTGTCCAGTACCCCCTCCACATGGAGGTGATCTGATCCACGGGTTAGGTTGCATGCCAGAGAGGGCTTGTCCTAACCCACCACTTCTGCCCAGTAGACTTCAGGTGATTTTCCATCTACTGGGACCTCCTGTGGAACAGGAATGGCCTGGGCAAGTATTTGTCCCTCAGCCAGGTAATATGGTGGTAGAGGACATCGTGCCAAGAGAATGAGGCTAGTTATGCTTCCCTTAATGGTCATGGGAACCACCTCAATCTCTGGGGGTGTGTGTGCTGTGTCACCGACAACAAAGTACTCACTGTCCAGTTTCATGTGGTTTAACGTCATGTCCTGTGTACTGTTAGGTAAGTCCACTGTAATGACTGTCCAATCAGGTGACCTGAAATGAAAACCTCTGGTAGTTACAAGCCTAAAACGGCCTAGTGGCTTCCAAACCTTGTTAACTGAACATTTGATATTTTCATTGCCATACATCCCCACACCCTCTATCCCATCCTCCCCCTTTTTGTTTGTTAAGAGAGAGTCTTTAGCGAGTGTGGAGCCCGCCGCATTTATAGCCGAGTGCGCTATGGTGTTAATGGCGGGTACGCGCTGTAAAGTTAGTTTTTTTGTTTGTTGGTTTTCTTCTGTTTCTGGTTGTGTGGACAGTCCCTGACGAAGTGTCCTGGCTGCTTGCACTGGAAGCAGATGATGTGCTGCAGTTGCTCTGGTGTCATTGGTTGCTTCTTGGCTTCTGGTGTTACAGCTGCCATGGTCCTTGGGTGTGCCAGTCCTGGATTTCTTTCGTGTCCGCTGAACAGTTCTGCTTTTCTCGCGCAGGCTTCCATCATCTGTGCTAAGCTAGGTGCTGGCTCTAGGGGAAGGCCAAGGATAACCCTACGGCAGGTTTCATTAGCATTCCTCTGAGCCATTTCTTTAATTAATTCAGCTTGTAATACTGGATCAGACACTTGTCTTTCTACTTGCATACGAAGGCGGTCCACAAACTGTAAGAAACTCTCAGAAGTAAACTGTTTAATGTTAATATAACTGCCTTTAGTATCTACTGTTGGTAATTGATTAAAGGCTTTTTCTGCAACATTGCATATCTTATCTAGGACAGACTTAGATAGTACTCTGGTTTGGTTTTCAGGGCAATGCCAATCTTTTTCCCCACATAAGTGTTCATATGTGATATCATTATTATCAGCATCCTTTGCATTATCTGAGCTTTTTCAAAGCTCTTGTAAAAGCACTTTTAAAGATCTTTTTCCATAGGCTTTCCCATAGATCATATTCTGAAGGAGTTAACAGACATTGGAAAAGCTCTTTGATATCATATGGAACCAGTTCGTTTGAATTAAAAGTGGCTCTCATTATGCCTTTAAAGGTTTCACTATTCCTACCAAATTCTCTTTGTACTTTACAAATTTCTCTTTTATCTTGGTAGGACAAAGGTTGATAACTTCTTTTTCCGTTTCTCTTACCAAGATAAACTACAGGAGCAACTGATGGTATATACTCTTTCTCCTGGTGCTGACTTTCAGGGTTAGGTATTCCCCCCCCCACCACGGGAGCACCATCCATCCCCCAGGGGCTGTGAGCTGATCCCTCCCCACCCCCACCCCCACCGGCACTGAAACTAGCAGGTGCTACATTGCCCTCCCCCACCCCGCAGCAGCTTGGAGGGAAGGAATGTGAAACCGGAGAGGGGGAGGGGTGGTGGAATCCAGGGTTGCAACACCTGTGGGTGGGGTCGCCAGGTACCAGGCAGGACAGGGTCTTGGAGGGGGGAGGGGGCGGTGGAGCCGAGGGCAGGGATGGGTTATGGGAGGGGACAGGCTTAGGGGCTGGGAAAAGGGGGTTGCGGGATGAAGGAGGAGACACGTGGCTGTCACCATATGGGCCCCCCCCCTCTCCCTGAACCGCATGTCCAATGCTATCTGGGACCCCGATCCTGACCTGTCCAGATACAGCCACGTGTTCGTGGCCCGGGGGGGAAGGGAACAAGGAAGGAGAGCTGATAATTTTAGAAAAATTGTCAGAACCGGGATACTGGGGAGGATTTGGGGTTTCATCACAGTTACAGCCGTGCTGAGCATGCTGCATTTCCAAGGGAGACCCTGGGGTGCTTTCCAGGTTATGGTTATAGGGATTTTTGGAAAGGGAAGGTGAGCTTGAATAATTTTGCTGCTGCTGTCTGTTGTTTTCTGTCTGAATTAAAACTTTCCGAATTTGTAAGAATATCGGAAGGAATACGGAGGCAGTTTTATCTCCATTTTCTACTTTTAAAGTTAATAAATTCCCTATTTCATCCCAAAATGAAATCGAATTTATATTTTGCAATTCAAGGTCAGATTTTTCAACAGACAGCCAGCTGGCAAAACGGGCTAGTTTTTTATTAGAAATTAAAACATTTCGTGAACTTAATATTTTTTTGAGTTGTTTTGTTATACTCTTTTGTAAGGCAGATTGCTGTATCCCCATAGTGTTAGCAATTTGCACTATATCTACCCCACTACAGTTAAAACACAGGAAAGGAGTTAGTTGTTAAGACGTACACCACGGTTTTCAGGCTTTACTAGATGCGGAACCGATGTTAATTTCCCCGTTTTTTGTCAGCAAAACCTATGTCTGGCGCCCGCGCCGCTGTGGGGACCGACCCCGCCGCAAACACCAGTAAAAACCGCAAAAACGCAAAAAAACCTCCCTGTGCCGCAGCTCTGAAACCGATCAAAGCTGCCTGCCTGCCGCGCCGCGCCTGGGGTGGCCGCGTCCAGACGCCCCCAGCCCCCGCGCCGCACCTCGTGGCCACGAGCTGCTGAGCCGCGCGCACACTGCAAACACGCCCGCGCCTCCTCTCCTCCCGAGAACAGCGCCGGGCCGGAAAAATGCCACCGGTGAGATTCCCCCGCAGAGCTCCGGGAACCCCCGCCGGAAAGGGACGCTTAACTCACCTTTTCTGTAGCAAGCAGAGACGTCTGTGTACACGGTAGTGGATCCACGTCCTGAACCGACCTGTCTGGGACTGACAGGCTGCCGGTTCGTGCTGAAAAGTCTTCGAACTGCACAAAATGCAGCTTAAAGAAATTTGAGCTAGTTGATCAGCTCCTATGCTGGTCGAATCCCGAAAATAGGAATCACAGCAAAACGTGGGTGCTTTATAGAAACCACGCACGTGGAGCGCCAACTGTAACGGCTTTTTCCGGCCCAAAACAGGGTCTTCACCCTTCCTCCGGTCTAGCTCAGGTGTTAGGGTGATATTCGCCTGGGCCCTAGCCACAGAGACGTAGTCAAGATATCAAAAGAGGCTCTTTCCCCTGATAAAGTTGCAGGTTTATTTCTCGTGGGTAGTGAGTGAAAAGGGAAGGGAAAAGAGCGGGGGAAGAGAGAGAAAAGAGGGGGAAGGACAGGGTAAAAGCGTGGGGGGGGAAAAGAGAACGGGGGAAGAGAAAAAGCGCGGGGGAAGAGAGTGGGGGGGAAAAAAGAAAGAGCGGGATAAGAGAGGTCAGCGGGTCCTGTCCTTTTCTAGGGTCTGGAAAGGGGGGGGGCGGGGAGAAATTGGATCCCAGCCAGCTCTGTGCGGCCAGCAGGGGAGAGGGACCAAGATACAGGGCACAGCAGGGGTCACGGGATGTACCATTTACAATGTATCTAGGAAACGCAACACCAGGTGAATTTTGGGTTGAATTCTGGGGATTTGGGGGTTCCCAGGTGAATTGGGGGGGGGGGTTGGGGACATCCAGGTAAGTTTTGAGGGGTCCCAGGTTGATTTTGGGGGAGGATTTGTGGAATTTTGGGGGATCCCGGGTAGCGAGGTTTGGGGTTGTGTTGGTTTGAAAGTAAAACCAGTGCGAGACTCCAAGTCAGTAATAGAGTTTAATAGGCGAAAAGAGAAAAAATAAAATACATGCAATAGCATAAAAGAAAAACCAGCAACAAAGTCAGAAATACAACCTGACACCCTATCAGTCAGGGTGTTGGTAGCAGTCTGTATAAATGGTGGCTGCAGTCCTCCTGGATGACAGATGTGGTTCAATTGAAGCAGTGCTCCTGTAGAAGGTGCAGTTTTCCTCCGAAGATCCAGCGATGATGAGGAAAAAGCTCCAACTTTCCTCTGGGATCCAGTGGAAAGGACTGCCTTGCTGTTCCTAATCTCAGTTTTTATCTAGGTAGGAAATGTTTGGCTCCTCCCCCTGGCAGGAGCATCTCCCAATGGGATGATGTAATCTTATCAGTCACACAATAGGACTTAATGGCCCATTAACAGAATATATCTTCTGGAGGAAGGATGGGTTGTGAAAAGGTAACGATGACCATCCCCCTGACCTTATCAGATGGCACATCAGCAGAGGATATCTCCCACACAGATAAGGATCACGACCTCTCCCACATTTTACAGATCCTGATAGAATACACATTTTTGCATTGTCCCCCAGGACGTAATCCACCCCTTATTCTATTACCATCTTCATCATACCCAAACCAATACCCTGTTACAGATACATAATCCAAAATGAAACCTTACCTTCAGTTCTCACTAAAAATTAGGTCTCATTGCAGTACACAACGGGGTTCCCCATCTTTCTGCATTACCCACCAAGTGCAACCAGGTCCTTGAGCAAAAACAATCCCACCGATTGGTTTGCCTTTGCCTGTGGTGGGATTAATCCAAACAGTCTTTCCTAAAATACCTTTCATATGTGCCTCAGGGACCTTGTCCCCATCCACTGTGTGCAGGGGTTCAGAGTGGGCAGGACCGGCTCGATTGATGGACCCTCGGGTGTTAACCATCCAGGTGGCTTTGGCCAAGTTCATTTCCCAAATTCTGAAGGTTCCACCACCTAGGGCTTTCAAAGTAGTCTTAAGGAGTCCATTAGACCATTCAACTTTCCTGGCAGCTGGCGCATGGTAAGGGATATGATATATCCATTCAATACCATGTTCTTTGGCCCAGGTGTTGATAAGGCCGTTCTTGAAATGGGTTCCCTTGTCTGATTCAATTCCCTCGGGGGTACCATGCCTCCAAAGGACTTGTTTTTCTTGGCCCAAGATGGTGTTCCGGGCAGTGGCATGAGGCACAGGGTAGGTTTCTAACCATCCTGTAGTTGCTTCCACCATGCTCAGTACGTAGCGCTTGCCCTGGTGGGTTTGGGGAAGGGTGATGTAGTCAATTTGCCAGGCTTCCCCATACCTGTACTTTGACCATCGTCCACCGTACCACAGAGGCTTCACCCGCTTGGCCTGTTTGATTGCGACACAGGTCTCGACTTCGTGGATGACCTGTGAGATGCTGTCCATGGTAAGGTCCACCCCTCGGTCACGGGCCCATCGGTATGTTGCATCTCTCCCCTGATGACCAGAGGCATCATGGGCCCAACGAGCTAGGAATGATTCTCCCTTGTGCTGCCAGTCTAGATCTACCTATGATACTTTCACTTTGGCAGCTCGGTCCACCTGCTCTTTGTTGTGATGTTCTTCATTAGCCCGGCTTTTGGGTTCATGTGCATCCACGTGTCGAACCTTTATGGTCAATTTCTCTACTCGGGCAGCAATGTTCTGCCAAATCTCAGCTGCCCAGATGGGTTTCCCTCTGCGCTGCCACTTGGCCTTTTTCCAGCTTTCCAGCCATCCCCACAGAGCATTAGCTACCATCCATGAGTCAGTGTAGAGATAAAGCCTTGGCCACTTCTCTCGTTCAGCAATATCCAAAGCCAACTGGACGGCTTTTAGCTCTGCGACCTGACTCGATCCACCTTGTCCCTCGGTAGCTTGTGCAACTTGTCGTGTGGGGCTCCATACTGTAGCTTTCCATTTCCGGTTAGTGCCTACTATTCGGCGGGAACCATCAGTGAAGAGGGCATATCGTCTTTCAGTCTCCGGTAGCTCATTATATGGTGGGGCTTCCTCAGCACGTGCCACTTGCTCCTCTTCTTTTTGAGAAGACAATCCAAAAGTCTCACCTTCAGGCCAGTTTGTAATTATTTCCAGAATCCCAGGGCGATTTGGATTCCCAATACGAGCACGCTGAGTGATGAGGGCAATCCACTTGCTCCATGTGGTGTCAGTGGCGTGATGTGTGGAAGGCACCTTTCCTTTAAACATCCAACCCAGCACTAGTAGTCGGGGTGCTAGGAGGAGTTGTGTTTCTGTGCCAATCACCTCTGAGGCAGCTTGAACCCCTTCATAGGCGGCCAAGATCTCCTTCACTGTGGGAGTGTAGTTGGCTTCAGATCCTTTGTAGCTTCTGCTCCAGAATCCCAGTGGTCAACGCCTAGTCTCACCAGGCACCTTCTGCCAAAGGCTCCAGGACAGACCATGGTTCCCGGCGGCAGAGTAGAGCACGTTCTTCACATCTGGTCCCATCCTGACTGGACCGAGGGCTACTGCATGTGCAATCTCCTGCTTGATCTGGGCGAAGGCTTGCTGCTGCTCAGGGCCCCAGCGGAAATCATTCCTCTTGCGGGTAACCAGGTAGAGAGGGCTCACAATCTGACTGTACTCAGGAATGTGCATTCTCCAAAAGCCTATGGCACCTAGAAAAGCTTGTGTTTCCTTCTTGTTGTTAGGTGGAGACATAGCGGTGATCTTATTAATTACCTCTGTTGGGATCTGACGACGTCCATCTTGCCACTTGACTCCTAGAAACTGAATTTCCTGAGCCGGTCCCTTAACTTTATTTCGCTTAATGGCAAAACCACCTTTCAGCAGAATCTGGATAATCTTCTCTCCTTTCTCGAAGACATCCCCTGCTGTGCTGCCCCATAAAATGATGTCATGGATATACTGTAGATGTTCGGGGGCTTCACCCTTTTCCAGTGCAGCCTGGATCAGTCCATGACAGATGGTGGGACTGTGCTTCCACCCCTGGGGCAGACGATTCCAGGTGTACTGCATGCCCCTGCATTTGAAAGCAAACTGAGGCCTGCACTCTACAGCCAGAGGAATGGAGAAAAAAGCATTGGCGATGTCAATGGTGGCGTACCACTTTGCTGCCTTGGACTCCAGCTCGTACTGCAGTTCCAGCATGTCCGGCACAGCAGCTCTCAGTGTTGGAGTCATTTCATTCAATGCGCGATAGTCCACGGTTAATCTCCATTCTCCTTCAGATTTACGCACAGGCCAGATGGGGCTGTTGAAGGGTGAGTGGGTTTTACTGACCACCCCTTGGATCTCCAGCTCACGGATCATCTTGTGGATGGGGATCACGGCATCTCGATTCGTCCCTTACTGCCGGCGGTGCACTGTTGAGGTAGCAATTGGCACCTGTTGCACTTTCACCCTGAGGAGTCCCACTGCAGATGGGTTTTCTGATCGCCCAGGCAGGGTGTTCAACTACTTAATGCCCTCTGCCACCACAGCAGCTATTCCAAAAGCCCACCTGAGTCCCTTTGGGTCTTTGTAATAGCCACTCCTGAGGAAGTCTATGCCTAGGATACATGGTGCCTCTGGGCCAGTCACAATTGTATGTTTCTGCCACTCTTTCCCAGTCAGGCTCACCTCAGCCTCCAGCAAAGTCAATTCCTGAGATTCCCCTGTAACCCCGGCAATTGAAACAGGTTCCTCCCCAACATGTCCCAATGGTATTAATGTACACTGTGAACCAGTGTCAACCAATGCACTCTGTTCCTGTGACTCTGATGTGCCAGGCCATCGGATTCACACCGTCCAAAAGATCCGGTTTTCCCGTGCCTCTCCCTGGCTAGAGGCAGGGCCCCTCTAGCCCTGGTTATTATTTCTCTCCTGGCCATACATACTGGAGGTTCCTTCAAGGGGATCTGACAGATCATCTTCCCTTCTGTAATACCCTGCACCTTGGTCATGGGAGGCTGAGGCTACCTTCACTTTAGTGGAGTTCCCTCTGTTAGTGTTCCCCTCCCTGAGTTGGCGCACCCGTGCTGCCAGGACAGAAGTGGGTTTCCCATCCCACCTTCTCATGTCTTCCCCGTGGTCACGTAGAAAAAACACAGGTCAGCACGTGGGGTGTACCCTCTCTCCCTAGCTGGGAAGCTTGGGGCTCCACTTTTGGGGTCCATGACTCGCACTGGTGCTGCACTGATCTTCCTCACCTCTTCCCTTATCTCCTTCATCTCCTCCTTAAACTCCTCTCTGAGGTCCTTAACCACAGCAGAGACATGAGCCTGCATTGGGCCAGCCATCATACTCTGAAAATTCCTGAGCCTGTTGGCAACAGAACCCACTGTCACTTGGTTGGTATCAGCATTAATCATTGCAATAAAGGGGGTATATTGAGATGGGCCCAGGTTTGCCAGATTCCACAACCTCTGCCCTGTGCACCTGACCTTGTCAGGGTCATTGTCATGCTGTCCATCCCTCCCAAAGAGCACCTCCAGTACTGCCACTTCTCTCAGCTGTTGGATCCCTTCCTCAAGGGTATTCCAAGGCGTTCTCTGGTGGTGCTCCTGCATTCTTTCCCTGTGGACAAATCTCTCTCTCACACTCATTAAAAGTCGCTCCCAGAGGGAAAGGAGACCAGTCTCCCTTACAAATACTTGGTCCACACCTGAGTCCTGGGTCAAGGCTCCCAAATTCCTTGCCTCAGTACCATCCAGTTGCACACCTGTACCCATAAGGTCCCAGACCCGCAGTAACCAGGTTATAAAAGGCTCGCGACCCCGTCGTACAATGTCTTTTCGCAGGTTACGGAGACTCTCGTATGACAGGGACTCGGTGATGATCTCAACTTCTGGCTCCCCTGCTGGTTGTGAGGGGCCCCCTTCCTGACCCTTATTATCTGGGTGCCTTGTTTTCATCTTAGACTTCCTAGTTTCCACAGGGGCAACTGCTGCTGCTGAGTGCCCTTGCAGTTCAGCTGGAACCTGGACAGATATAATGTCTGTGGGTCCCACTGCTGCACCATCAGAGTCTCCCTCTTTAAGGCAGGGGGAGGGTTTCTCACCAGGTGGGGAGAGGTACTCCTTCAGCATCTGGCCCATCTCATGTATCTCCTTCGCTAGCACTCCCAGCCATTATAGGTGGTTCCTTTCCGAGGTGAGCTGTGGGGCAGGGTCAAACTCTGGGTTAATATCCCTAGTCTCTGGAACAGGGTCAGGCTCTGGGGTAACCTCCCTAATCTCATAAACAGGATCAGGCTCTGGGGTAACATCCCTAGTCCCTGCGGTAGGTATCAGGGTCCTTATCCAAGTCCATCTCCCCTTATCTCTGAATGTTAGATAGAACAGGTTTAACAGGGATATAAGCAACACTAGCCACAGTATAATGTCATTAGCATTTAAAGCGGATTTGAACCCCTTGAAGACTGGTGGGGTGAACTTCAAAAACCGTGTGATGGGCATGGAGAAGATTTCACCTGCTGCCACTTCCTCACAGTAAGTACCATTATTGAAGTGGCCCCAGAAACACACACTTAGAGTGCGATACCTCTGAATCCATGTGGCCATCTTCCAGTGAAAATTAAAAATCCATGAATTCCTCAACTGATCAACCCACAAAATGAACCGGATAATACCCACAGTAACCTTGGTTATGGGACTCATGTTTAAAAATGCCTTGCAAATGGGACAGATATAGCAGTGACCACATGGAGGCCAATCCAGGGTAAGCTGGACAGCATGGTGTCACCTACCACAAGCTTGGGTAATTCAAGAACTGTTATGCCCTTTTCTACCCCTCTCTCAATGCCCTCAGGGAATGCCTCACGTTCCGGGCGCCAAAATCTGTCTGGGTTTGAAGGACAGGTATGGTCTAAGGAAAGGCAAGATCCCCTTTCCTGCGATGCAGAGTGCAACCCCCCTCCCTTTTAATTATTTTAGTTTTAAATCAGAGGCCTTCAGGCAGGAGATGTGGGGATAAGAATAACAGATCTTTACTGATATCTAACAAGGCAGAAAACAACAACAGCTATAAAAATTGACAACAGAACCGAACAGTATGACTCAGTTCCAGTCCCTTTTGGCCGCAGGCCGTCTCCTTGTGCTCAGTTACAAATGCTGTGGGGGCAGGGCAGGGCCTGAGCAGTTTAAGAGGGCTGCAGCCCAGGGGTGAGAGGGATGGGGAAAGTGACTCTCCCCTCACGGTGTTGGTCATGGTGCTCGGCAGAGTGTCTGGCGGTAGTAGGGTGAGGTAGAAGAGCAGCAGAGCGATGTCCAAAGGCAGGGAGCGTGGATCTCAGCGCTGGGGTGGCAGGGGAGATGCCAGATAGGAGCACGGGGCATCGTCTCCCTCCATGGGCCAAACAAGAGAATTTTCCAGCCCACGTTTCCTTTTTCCCGTTTCATCCCCCCTCCCTCAACACACCTCCCTGGGAGACAACATTACCTAAAGATGTAACCAATTAGCATAAAAATGGGATAAATTCCACAGAAAGAAAAGGGAAGCATTCAACCCCCAAGAATGGAGTACACCACAGCGAAGGTGTGGGGAACGGCACCGCCCCAGCTTTTGCCCTGCTGTGCAACGGCTGTGAGCTACTTTTCCAAGCAGCAAGAGCACTGAGAACTGAAAGCGATTGTGAAGGAGCTCCTTGACTGCTCGTGTACCCTTCGCTGCACTGCGCTCGCAAGCGGCTTCGTTCTTCACCTTCTGCCGTCCGGAGAGAGCTCAACTCCTGGGGTCAGTTTCAGCTCTGCCCAACAGCCTGTCCGCAGTTCTGCGGGCCATCACGCCCTCTTGCCTTGGCCTCTAGTGCAAAGTCCCAAGCGAACTCTCACTCAGTGCAATGCACCCATAAAGATGCTCTTGCGCATATTTCAAGGAGCGATTCCTAACAGCACAAGCAACAGAAGCACAAACTGGATGACAAGAAGGGGCAATGTAGAAAACGTCACTGTCCTGGCACATTTTCGAGTGCGATATGCACCTCCAGGTCCTAGGTCCATGCAAATATCTATGTACTGTGAGCGCTGCTACTTGCAGCTGACAAGGACCGTGGAGCTAGCAGCGAATTCGGAGAGGGCTGAGCATGTAGTCAAGGAGTGAGAAGTGCCCCTGCAATGCCGTGCTAATAGCAGCTTCCTCGCGTCGGGGGCGAGCTCCGGCCACAAGACCTTCTCGTCCAGGCAACAGATCTCTATGAAAGGCGTAGGCAAAATCTTTCGTTTTCCATTCGAACTGCGAGAGAGGCAGACTGTTGCACAGAGCTCTGAGAACAAAGGTGCACACCCTAGGCGGGCTTGGGCAGAAGCAGCGTCCTCGAGCACTTGGCAGCTGGCACACTGCTGGCTCTGTGGCGCAGCCTCAGCGGCTTCTGGCCAGCGGGGACTGAAAGGGGAGCCAGGCATGGGCCAGGGCGGTGAACGAAGCCGCACAAGTACCGTGCTTGTGTGCACCACGTTACAGGCTACTAGGAGAGGAAGGTGGCTGCCTCTCGCTTGCCTTCCCAAGTGCCCTTAGCAGTCGAAAGGCGCAAGCTGAAGCATTGCTGCTTGTGCTGCTCCTTGGTTCCCTTGCAGCCCGCTGTGGAAACGTTGGCGGTCACTTCTAGGCGCTGAGTTGCAGAGAGCACCACGGTAAATGCCGCGGAGAAGGGAAATACAGAGTGCAGGGAGGAGCTGGACATGGCTTACGTGCAATAAGTAGAAGGTGAACCTAGGTACTGCCTCTTCAATCTGGCCCCCACTGCTCTGGTAGCAACTTTTGCAAGTCAGCAAAAGGGGCTGTGAGTGTCTAGAATGGAGGGCAGCAAGACGCCGTGTGTTATGCGCCATTTCAGGGCTGCTTGACAGAGGGCTAATTTAAGAATGCCTTCCTCTTCCTCACGTCCTTCTCGCTTCGCTCTAGCGGCATGGAGTACACCAGAGCGAAGGTGTGAGGAAGGGCACTGCCCCAGCTTTTGCCTAGGCCTGCCTGTGCTGCGCCTTTAGCTGCACACAAAAACAATGGCATTTCTTACCCGCAAGGCAAAAGAGGCATTAGTGTGGCCTCAGGAACTGCAAGTGCCTAGGCATTATGTTGAAAGACCATGTATGAGCAGTCTTTAGAGGTTTCCTCCCCCATGGCGCAGGTGTATTCTCATTCTCGTGCTGAACGAAAAGTCCAGGCATGGCAAGTCCGGCCTGCCTTGTGCAGAGACGAACACAAATGTGGGGCTATGATCCTGTGTTCCAGAGCTCTGCTTCCGGGGTGTGTGGGCGCCAGGAGCCTGCAGCAGCCGCTGAGGACACTTGTGAATTGTGGATGAGGCTGGGCTGGCTCCCCGGCCCCCGTTGGTCTGAGAGCAGCAGGAGTTGTGTCGGAGCGGCATCGCCTGAGGCCCCATGGGGGGCAGGGAGAGAGCCGGGAGTGACCCCAAGCGACACCGGAAGCGATATCCATAGGGCCCCAAAGTGCCAGCGGTGGCAACGAGTTTCACGGGGAGGAGGCTGCTAGGCTGCTTGGAAAGCTGGAGCTACTCTGTTCTAGGACAAACTGGGAGAGCTGTGTGTGTTCAATCTGGCTAACAGAAGGCTCCATGGCGGCCTTCAAGCCCCTTGCAGTGCTTGCTGGGCCTCCAAGACAGCTGTGGAGCGACTTTGGAAATAGGTCTGCACTCAAAGGACAAGGGGGCATAGCTTCAAATGCCAGAGGGAGGGGGTAGATGGGATATTGGAAAGGAATTCTTCCTTGTGTGGGTGCTGAGGCCTGGCACATATTGCTCAAAGAGGCTGTGTGGGAGCCCCATGGCTGGAAGTGTCCAGGGCCAGGCTGGAGCGGACATGGAGCAACCTGGACTAGTGGAAAAGTGTCCCTGCTCATGTCAGGATGTGGGAAGAAGATAATCTATCATCTCTAAGGTCGCTTCCAGTCCGAACCATTCTGGGATTCTAGGATTCATGGAAGGCCCTTTTCCACGTGAAGTGTTGTATCTCTTGGCTCGCAGCTTGTAGTTGCCAGTTCTTCTGGAAGCAGGCCTCGCCAAGCAGCTGTGATGAGCCATGGCTTCTCAATAGGACGAGTGTGATATATTTGCAGAGAGGAAGGCTGCAGACAGATCTTCAAGGCCCAGGTAAAACAAGCAAAGGATTGAATAAAAGCCAAAGGTTGATTGTGTTAGTCAGTTTGCTGGCTGTTGAAATGGCCCCAGGTCATTTTCAACATTTCTATTTTGGATTTGTTTGAGTAAAAAATGAATGTGTTACCTCCAGCGTAGGCTCTCCAATGCATCTCCATGTGCTTTCATCTCTTTGTTGTATATCAGGTTCTATTAACTGAAGACAGAATCATAACACAGTAGTAAAACATTTAGAGGTGTAGTTAGCCAGCTTCAGGAGTTTTCAACTCTGCTGTTGACTTTTCTGGTAACTGTAAGCAAGGCAACACAATCCAGTTACTCCACTTTTCCTCTCTGATGAAAAGATGATTTTTTTTTTTTTTTCCTCATTTGGTAAATAACCTAGAATGAAGAGAGTTATGCATGTGGCATGTAGGATTCATTATATTACCTTTCTCTTCTGCTGTCTTTCGCGTACTAGGTTTTTTTTAAATTTTTTTTTTGTGGCTTTTCTCCATTCAGTAGGTTGGAAAGAATTCTAATTGTTGAGATGATGGTTCTTTGAAGGCTCACTTAGCCCACCTTTTGGGTGAAGGAAAGAAGAAGACAAGGTCCTCTAAGAAGAGTAAAAAGCATACTTTAAAGAGACATGCAGAGATGTCTGCTGATGCCATGCAATTACCATGTAATCAGGAGAAACGTGTTGGAAAAACACCCATCAGTGACTTCACAAGAAAGCCACACTCAAGGCAGGTAAAGAACAGAAGCATAAAACTCCAAAGGTATGAAATGGACAGATTTTCATTGGGAATGAGCAACTCCTGAATTCTTGATTCTAGAACTAGGGGCCTGTAATAAATAGACTGTCTCCTTGCCAAACGTAAATTTGGTGTAATGAACTGCTCAGTGCCTGATGAAGTGCAGGGCTAGTAGACTAATATTTGCCATGGCAGGCATATTGTATGGCTTTCCTGTTAAAGAGAAATTGGTTTTGCTCATAGCAATCTAGATATGTACCCTGTCTGACACCTATTTTTTAGGCTATATTTCCAAGTAAATGGTTTCCATGATGATGCAGTAAGTTTATGTCATGAACAGGAATGAAGTGATTGCATGCATCCTTTCTTACCCCAAGCCAGCTGCTGAATAATGAGACAGAGACTCTCACTGACACCAAGGAGTGCCCAAGCTTTTGGGAAAAGCACTGGGAAGATAAAGCCTATTTCCACATTTCTAGCTAGCGTCTACTTCAAAGTTCATGGGTTTGTTCATCTTTTAGAGCTGTTCTAGATGTCTTTGTAGTCTACATGTACTAAATGTAGCAGGTATTGCTTTCATGACGTCCTAATAGATTTGAAGTTGGCATCTACTCAGGCTTCAATGTCTCAGAAGAAGCAACGTTGATTCTTTGAATTCTATTCTTGAACGTGAGAATGATACTTATGTAGTTAATGAATTAATTAAATCGAATTCACTTGAATGGAAAAATTGTCTTGTTCATGTAGATTTTAACTTGGGAAATTGATATTTGAGTTCTACTTTTCATTGTTGCTGCTTTTCTGTATTCTTTGATTGCACAGATAGCAGATGTACTGACCAAGTATTCTGTGAAACTGGAGGAAATGTCCTTCCTCTTTGCAGCTAATGTTCACAAGCTCATTAACGCTAAGGCCATGGTAAATGTTTTACCTGGGGCAAGATAGCAGTCTGAATATTCCTAGAATGTCTTTCTTTCCCCAAATGAAATTCATTTTTTCTGCCTATCAATCACTGAAATATAGAAGAAATTTCTACTTGGCAGGGTATTGATTATCATTTGTGTTCTTTTCTCCCCTCATTTTCTGTAGAAGAGACAATTTTTTGTTTGCTTTTGCATGTCGTATGCTGCTTCTACTTCTGGTTTTATTTTTTAATACACAGAATGTAAAGAGAGCACTGCTGGATAATGAGAGGGCAACTGCCAAGCTACTCTTGAATCGAATGAAATCAGAGCTTGAGAAAGAAAAATGGCATCAACTGAAATGGCAAGGGAGAGTCAAGGACTGGAAGCTCATGCAAAAGAAGTGTGTAGTTCAGAGTTTCAGGTCAGAAATGTGGCAGTCTTCTTTTGGACAATGAGCAACACAAAGTGGCTAGTGTTCACCTTTGTTTTCTATCAAAGTAATACTTGATCATTTTTTCTTTATACTTGATATCACGTTTGATATCACATATATCATGTGAATCCATTCTGCATATCTACTTTCCATCCTGCAGAGAATATAGGGCAAGTGCAGAAATACATAATCCCCCAACTGTGAATATGGAAATGGAAAAGGTGGTAAAGAAGCAGATGGTACTTGCATTTATTTATCACTGCTATGCTGCTATACAGACAGATAGTCTGTTTATGATTCAACAATTCAATGCGACATCAAGTAAATAGCAAAGCAAAACTAACTACCGAAAGCACTATAAAGGCCAGAGATTAGCTTGGATCAAAACAGTTATTCTCCTAGCATTTTTTTCCACCAAGTCAACATGTGAAATAGAAGGCACAATCTGGTTTGTGCCTTGTTTTGGGTATGCCCGGAAGAAGGAAATTTTGATTTCACATATGAGAAAAGAAATGTTGACATTTGAATGAGATTGTTCATACCCCAGAAAAGGTTGCTTTGAAAGGTTGTGGAGGTCCTCTTAGGAAACATGGCTTTACAAGTCCTTTCCACCAGGAGACAACAGCTGCAGAACATCTGTGTGTGCCAGTGTTGAGAGCACCAGCAAAGATCAAAGTGGAGAAGTTGGTGAACAATGGCAGTGGCCTAGGGGAGAGCAAGTGGGGTGCTGGCTGTGGGACCAGGGGAGTCCTGACTGATTTAGGAGGTGTGTGATGGTCTGTACCAGCAAGCGGAGTAGTGCTGTGGCCTTGGGACTCTGCAAATATTGGAATTCAGTGGGGTCACTGGGCAGGCTGAATGTCTGAGCTGCTGGAGGCACCCAGTTTGCCCACATGTAAACATCCAGTCTCACTCCTGCCAGCCACAGAAAGGAGCAGGATGTGGCTGCTGGCGATGCCTGACATGTATATGTAGTGTATATGTGTGCTATCCCAGCCTGCTGGGAACACTTCTTCTTTGTGACTGCTTGGGCTGAGGGAGAGAAAGCAGTGGTAGTTTCTCAGGTTTCGAGTTTGCTCGAGTTTCTCAGGCTGTTTCTGGAGCCACCCAGAGTTCTCTTCCTTGAAGCATTTCAATTCCTGGTAATTTTCAAAATTCAAACAGACACAGCCCGAAGCTAGTTGATCTGACTTCAGAGGTATTCTTACGCTGAGCTGTTGGATGATCTGATCTCCTGAGATGTCTTCCATCTCAGTTTATGACCTGGTTCTTGTGAAAAGTAGGATCTTTTAGCCTGGAGAAGAGTGGTTTCTGGACAGACAGTATTGTGGCCTTTGAATATGTAAAGAGGGTATAAGACAAATGGAGAAAGACTTTTTAGGAAGGTTTGCAGAGACAGGACAAGGGGCCATGCTTTCAAACTGAGACTAGGTTTATATTGGCTAAAAGGAAAAACTGTTCTACAATGAAGCTGGTGAGACACTCAAACGGGCGTTCCAGAGAAGTTATGGATGCCCCATCATTGAGAGTGCTCCTTAGTTTGGCTAGTCTTGAGCAATTTGATCGACTGTAAGATCTACCTGGCAAGGAAGTTGGACTAGATGTTCTTTAATCACAGACTGTTGTATGATTCCATGAAAGACAGAATTCAATAAAGTTCATATTTCAGATTTTGGCGCAGACATATTTATTATTTCTCACTTTATGCATCATTGCAAGGACAACTTGTTAGCTTCTGAAATGATGAGCTGAGATTGATTTCCTTCCTTAGTTTCATTTTCCCTGTTATTCCTTCACTCTTGAACTTTTTTTTTCCACTAGATTTCCTCTTTTAGTAAACTGCCCTATAGCATCACTTTGCTCCCCACCTGGCTTTTTTTTTTCAATGACACCTTTTCACTGGTTCGTTTAGGGCCTTTGCTGCTTGAAGTCCAGCAGCCTCCTTGTCTGAGCATTATGGAGCTTTCTTTACAGCTTCATCACTATGCAAAAAGCCATAACTTACTGTGTTCCATCTCACATAGCATCAAGTATCACACTAATATTCCCTCTGCTGAATAGCTGACTGGCTTACATAGACCAGCCAAATACCAGGAAATCCAGATGGCAGCAAGAATCTTGTAGATTACTCAAGCTGGTCATTGAAAATCTGGAGAAGTCAGGTGAGGTATCACATTCTCTTGAAAGAAGTGTATATCATCTCCGACATTCTAGAATGGGCTATTAATATTGTCATGTGTTTCTGGCTAGACTTGTTATTATGCAAATTCAAATTCAAATGATCTGAAATGATAGAACTTCAAGAAATTTTTTTCCCAGAATCGAAGTATGATGGAGTTACATAAGGAGAATCTTAATCTTAGTTATTCTATTCCATCTCACATCATGGCTGGGGGCAGGGAGAAGGGAGTATCTTTGGGGGACAATGGGTTCCGGTGTAGTCAGTAAGTGGGCTCAGAGGAGCCATCAGGTATTGTCTATTTTTTTTGGGGGGGGGGGGGGGGGAGTATTCATGTGAACTCTTCCTTTCTTGTACCCTGCCACTAGTAATGTTGCTAAAATTGTTTGTTTTCTCATCCAAGTGACAAAATCAGCACACTTAATGAGGGATGAAGAGGGAGCAGCGACCTCAGAACAGGAGGAAGACGAAGCAGAGCCTGCTGTCCTCCAGAAGAAAAAAACACTACCAGCCAACTTTGCATCATCTGTGAACTTCCTGGGCGTGTACTCTATCCTCTTGTCCAGATCACTGATAAAGATATTAAACAGGACTGGGCCCAAGACTGAGCCGTGGGGACCAGCTGGATGAACTCTATTTCCCACCACTCTGCGGGCCTGTTCATCACACAGTTTACCACCCAGCAAACAGCCCACCCATGCAAACCATAAGCAGACAGTTTCCTCAGGAGAATGATGTGAGACTCATTGCAAAAAGGATCAGGGAGATGCCTAGGAAGAGTCTCAGGTGAATCCAGGAGACTATAGTGGAGGACTATTCAGTTTTCCAATCAATTTGCTTAAAAAACTCTACAAAACCGTAAGAAACAAACAAACAAACGAACAAACAAAGCAGACCAAACAAACACAGAAAAAAGCCCAACCAATAATCCACAAAGAGACAAAAAAAAACCAAAAAAAGCCCACAAAAAAAACCCACCCAAAACTGAAAGAAAACCCCAAACCCAACACATCAAAAAAATCAAGGTGAAGGTTTTTAGTAACTTTAAAAATAACAAAACAAAACAAAACAAAAAAACCTCAGAAAGTCACATTTCCAAAGATGCTATCCCAGCCTCTTCTCTCAGCAGGGAGGACATCCTGAGGTGGAGCCAGTTGGAAGAAAGCGGGACAGGGCAGCACCTGGGCCATTGTCACAGGATGGCCCTGTGGCTGCCCCATTGCCAAAACCTGGACACATAAATCAAACACAGGTATGCACATGTGCTTAGGCACAGCAAAAATATATTTGTCTGAAAAGAACACTGGTCCATTTATATCACTGGAAAGAGCATAATGCCTCGTCTCAACTTTCTTTTCAGTCATTACAAATGTTTCGAAAATATAGGAGTGCAGAAAATGGAAATATCCAAGATCAACATGAGGACCAATAACAGAGATTCCATTTTTGAAACTGCATTGGGAATCCTCTGCAGAAATTGACTCAGAGCTCTAAGATTTGCAAAAAAGACCAAGAGTATTGGAGTCAATACAACACAGTGTCTGGAGACTTCAGCTCGTTGGCTTGATTTCTCAAATATGATGGATGAAGCACCTTAGCAACTACAGCTACCAGTTCTCTCAGGGCCCTGACATGCCTCTGGGTGGGTCCCATGGTCTTGCATGCTCAGGTTCCTCAAGTGGTCTGAAAGCTGACCTGCTACTATGGCTTAGAATCAAGTCCACCAGTCCAGTAACCTGACAGATGTGGAAATAGTGACTGGCAGTAAAAATTGAGACCAACAATTGTTGAGTACCTCAGCCTTCTCCTTGTCTGTTGTCACTAGTCCTGTCTGACTTATGGGGGTGGGGGGGGAATAGGGGAGGTGTGATAGGTTTCTTTTCATCTTCCTTTTCCCACTGAAATACCTGTAGGTGCCTTTACTATTCTTATATTTGGCATGCTTTTCCAAATTGAGCTTCAAGTGAGCCTTAGCTATACTGATCCTGTACTCAAACTCATGTGTTACCACTGTATTTTCCCCATGATTTGTCTCCCTGTGTATTGTCTGCATATTACCTACTTGCATCACATATATTAATTTTCAATAACCTTCTGGCTTTTACTTGTTTTCAAAAAAAAAAACCTTTTGAACCTTTTCACCTCAGAAATTCACCTGGGAAACCCAAAATCCCCCAAATTCACCCCGAAGTCCTCCCTGGGATGCCCAGCACTCACCTGGCAACTCCCAGAATTCCACAAATTAACCCCAAAATTCACGGGGGACCCCCAAATCCCAGGGCTTCACCCCAAAATCCCACCTGCAACCCCCAAAATCCCTCAAATCACCCCCAACACCCAGTCCCCCCAACACCTCCCAAATTCACCCCAAATTCTCTCCACTCCCCCTCCAAATCCATCCAGATACCCCAAATCCATCAAATTCACTCCAAGACACATCTGGGACTCCCAAAAATCACCAAAATTCCCTGGAAAATCCACCTGCATCCCCCCAAATTCATCCCAAAATTCTCCCATGACTCCCAAATGCTCACCTGGATACCCCAAAATTGACAGAATTCACCCCAAAATCCACCTGGCATCCCCAAAACTCACCTGAGAACCCTAAAATTCACATGTATACCCTAAAATTCACCAAATTCCCCCCAAAATTCCCCTGAGATCCCTAGAATTCCACAAATTCCCCCTAAAATTCATCTGGGACTCCCCACATTCTACAAATTCACCCCAGTCCAGGGTACAATGCAAAAATGTGTATTCTATCACCATCTGTTAAAATGTGGGTGGGGTGGTGTTCCTTATCTCTGTGGGAGATATCCTCTGCTGATGTATTGGGAATCCAAATCACCCTGGGATTCTGGAAATAATTACAAACTGGCCTGAAGGTGAGACTTTTGGATTGTCTTCTCAAAAAGAAGAGGAGCAAGTGGCACGTGCTGAGGAAGCCCCACCATATAATGAGCTACAGGAGACTGAAAGACGATATGCCCTCTTCACTGATGGTTCCCGCCGAATAGTAGGCACTATCCAGAAATGGAAAGCTGCAGTATGGAGCCCCACACGACAAGTTGCACAAGCTACCGAGGGACAAGGTGGATCGAGTCAGGTCGCAGAGCTAAAAGCCGTCCAGTTGGCTTTGGATATTGCTGAACGAGAGAAGTGGCCAAGGCTTTATCTCTACACTGACTCATGGATGGTAGCTAATGCTCTGTGGGGATGGCTGGAAAGCTGGAAAAAGGCCAAGTGGCAGCGCAGAGGGAAACCCATCTGGGCACCTGAGATTTGGCAGAACATTGCTGCCCGAGTAGAGAAAATGACCATAAAGGTTCGACACATGGATGCACATGAACCCAAAAGCCGGGCTAATGAAGAACATCACAACAAAGAGCAGGTGGACCGAGCCGCCAAAGTGAAAGTATCATAGGTAGATCTAGACTGGCAGCACAAGGGAGAATCATTCCTAGCTCGTTGGGCCCATGATGCCTCTGGTCATCAGGGGAGAGATGCAACATACCGATGGGCCCGTGACCGAGGGGTGGACCTTACCATGGACAGCATCTCACAGGTCATCCACGAAGTCGAGACCTGTGCCGCAATCAAACAGGCCAAGCGGGTGAAGCCCCTCTGGTACGGTGGACGATGGTCAAAGTACAGGTATGGGGAAGCCTGGCAAATTGACTACATCACCCTTCCCCAAACCCACCAGGGCAAGCGCTACGTACTGAGCATGGTGGAAGCAACTACAGGATGGTTAGAAACCTACCCTGTGCCTCATGCCACTGCCCGGAACACCATCTTGGGCCAAGAAAAACAAGTCCTTTGGAGGCATGGTACCCCCGAGGGAATTGAATCAGACAAGGGAACCCATTTCAAGAACGGCCTTATCAACACCTGGGCCAAAGAACATGGTATTGAATGGATATATCATATCCCTTACCATGCGCCAGCTGCCAGGAAAGTTGAATGGTCTAATGGACTCCTTAAGACTACTTTGAAAGCCCTAGGTGGTGGAACCTTCAGAATTTGGGAAACGAACTTGGCCAAAGCCACCTGGATGGTTAACACCCGAGGGTCCATCAATCGAGCCGGTCCTGCCCACTCTGAACCCCTGCACACAGTGGATGGGGACAAGGTCCCTGTGGCACATATGAAAGGTATTTTAGGAAAGACTGTTTGGATTAATCCCACCACAGGCAAAGGCAAACCAATCGGTGGGATTGTTTTTGCTCAAGGACCTGGTTGCACTTGGTGGGTAATGCAGAAAGATGGGGAACCCCGTTGTGTACTGCAATGAGACCTAATTTTTAGTGAGAACTGAAGGTAAGGTTTCATTTTGGATTATGTATCTGTAACAGGGTATTGGTTTGGGTATGATGAAGATGGTAATAGAATAAGGGGCGGATTATGTCCTGGGGGACAATGCAAAAATGTGTATTCTATCAGGATCTGTAAAATGTGGGAGAGGTCGTGATCCTTATCTGTGTGGGAGATATCCTCTGCTGATGTGCCATCTGATAAGGTCAGGGGGATGGTCATCGTTACCTTTTCACAACCCATCCTTCCTCCAGAAGATATATTCTGTTAATGGGCCATTAAGTCCTATTGTGTGACTGATAAGATTACATCATCCCATTGGGAGATGCTCCTGCCAGGGGGAGGAGCCAAACATTTCCTACCTAGATAAAAACTGAGATTTGGAACACCAAGGCAGTCCTTTCCACTGGATCACAGAGGAAAGCCGAACCTTTTTCCACATCATCGCTGGATCTTCGGAGGAAAACCGCACCTTCTACAGGAGCACTGCTTCAACTGAACCACATCTGTCATCCAGGAGGACTGCAGCCAACATTTATAGAGACTGCTACCAACACCCTGACTGACAGCGTGTCAGCTTGTATTTCTGACTTTGTTGCTGGTTTTTCTTCTATATTATTGCACGTATTTTATTCTTCTCTTTTCTCCTATAAAATTGTATTACTGACTTGGAGTCTCGCACTGGTTTTACTTTCAAACCAACACAACCCCAAACCTTGCTACCCGGGATCCCCCAAAATTCCACAAATCCACCCCCAAAATTAACCTTTGACCCCGCAAAACTCACCTGGATCTCCCTAAATCCCCCCTCCCCCCCGCCCCCCAATTCACCTGGGAACCCCCAAATCCCCAGAGTTCAACACAAAATTCACCTGGGACCCCAAAAACTCCCAATTTCGCTCCAAAATGATTGGCAACTTTACACACTCTATTTTCCCACAAAAGGAACTAGAGCCCTGTGCCCTTCGTATACAAACTAAACGGAAAATACCTTTCTATTCATTCTCAGCAAAAAGACTTCCTATTCCTCCTTCTTTTGGACAAAACTGCCTTCACTTTCAAACTTATTCTCTTGCTCACTTACATGCATAATGCTTAGTCCCTGTTCTGCATGCTCATTTTCTTCACTTTTACAAGGAATCCTCTCCTCATCTTCTTCTTCCCCTGCTTCTTCCATTTCCTGTGCCTAGATCACCTGTTTCTCTGTTAGATTTGTTTCTCCAGCTGATTTTTGACAACTGTCCCTATCTTCTGGCACCACTCGGTCAAGAGAGGTGATTGCCCTGCTCTGCTCTGGGCTGGGACTGCGCTCTCTTCAAGCCCTGGGGGCAATTTTGGATCCCACAACGTCAGAAAGACCTCAGGCTATTTAAGAAATGTCCAAAGGAGGGACACAGAGACGGTGAAGGGGCTGGAGGGGAAGCCATACAAAGAGTGGCTGAGGGCATTTGGTTCAGCTGCAGAGAGGACACTGAGCTCACACCTCACTTGGGACCTCTCAGCTCCTCTCAAGGGCAGCACAGGGACAGCTTTGCTCTCTGCTCTCTGCGACCAGGGACAGGAGCCAAGGGAATGCCAGGAGCTGTGTCAGGGGACGATTAGGCTGGCTATCAGGGAAAGGTTTTTTTCCTCAGAGGCTGGTCAGGCACTGAATAGGTTCTCCAGGCAATGGGCACAGCCCCAAGGCTGCCAGAGATCCAGGAGGGTTTGGCCAATGCTCTCAGGGATGCAGAGGGTGGGACTGTTGGAGTGTCTGTGCAGGGCCGGGAGTTGTACTTTTATGATCCCTAGGGGTCCCTTCCGACTCAGGAAACTCTTACCATTTTCCCCTCTTTCCTCTCCTTGCACAATGCTCTCAGCTTACTGTTCCACCGTATGTTCCACTTCTGAAACCTCAGCTACTTCTTTCCAGTTCAAGCACAGTTCTACTGGTTACAATCCAAAGATATACAGATTGAAAAACAACCAAAAAGAAACACCTGTTTGGAATGTCGTGGTCTTATTTGGATCTCGAACTATGAAGTCGATTGTGCCTTGCAAGTTCTAAAAGCTAAACAAGCAAAACAACCCACCACACCATTTTAACATAGGGATTTGCTTTCTTCTAAGAAATCCATATCCCTTCTCAAAATGGATCTATTTCAGTAAGAGATCATCTTGAATAGATCCCTTACTATCTAAAGAACCTGGAACACTCAAATCCGTAATGATAAGCCTGTTACCTTGTCGTTTTCTGTTCCAAAGGCAAATGAATTTGCTCAATTGCCATTTGTAACAAGGACAGAGTTCAAAGTGTGGCTCTGAGAAATGTTTTGGTCTCCCTATCCAATCTCTATTAAAAGCACTTTCTTCAATTGCTGAAACAATACCTGATATAGTCTGAATTTTAAAGGTCATGAAAATTTTCTCAAAAGTGAAAAATTCATATAGCAGTCAGGTTTTAAACCAACAGGAATTTTTGTTTTACTTGTTTGAAGATTTCCTTCACACTAAAATGCTGGCTGATGGATACCTAGAAGAAATCCCTTCCCACAAAATGCTTCTGGGTAAGCCATTACGTCATCCATTACAATTTGCTTCAGTGTCCCGTTCCTGTCCAGTTGAGGGTCCCTGTTTAAGAGACTCAAGTACGGAGAGAAATAAAATTAAATATGACTACAGTGCCTTTAAATCTAAATCGAACTTCTTGATCAATCTCATAAAACCTTTAGGCTAAATATTGCCATTGATCTGTTTCTACTGAACACAATCATGTCCTGGCTTGTTAGAGATTAGTTCATTACAAAGAAAGAAATGCACAGAAGTTAAAATATTTCCAAAGACGTATTTGACATCCTTCCTTTTGGATGCGGAACCATTCCAACACTGCTTACATAAGAGTTCAAATTACTGTCTTCCATGTTAGTTCTGCACTGTGCTCAGCGGAGCCTTTCTGGTTTATCGGCCATTGACTTGGATATAGAGCTGAGTCTTGATTCAAGAAAAATCAATATTCACACTTGTTTTTATTTACACGGACATTGGCTTGGTCTCCTAAACAAAGAGAATGATGGGGAATTTATGTATGTGTTCAGATAGGTAACATTCTCTTTCTGCAACCTGGCGTTATATTTTCACTTGTTCTGTTACCTCTGGCTTTGTTTTAAAGGCTCAAATTATTAGGAAGAGGATCAAACCTCCAGCTCTAACCACAGACCCACTGCGAGGTGTGTGAAGGTATGTGCATCTGCCCCTCAGGTTCTTACTGCTCTTCTAATGTGCCTCTGATCGAGCAGGTAGGAAAGACTGTTGCATTTCCTAGATGAATTGTAAATGGTACTCTCTGTGACCCCTGCTATGCCCTGTAGCTTGGTCCCTCTCCCCTCCTGGCCATACAGGGCTGGCTGGGATCCAATTTCTCCCTGTCCCCCCTTTTCAGACCCTAGAAAAGATCTGTGCCCCCTGACCTCTGTCTCTTTTTCTCTTGCTCCCTCTTTTTCTCGCAACCCACGAGAAATAAACCCTGTAACTTTATCACCGAAAAGAGCCTCATTTGTTATCTTATTTACGTCCATGAGGCAAGGGCCCCGGGAGCCATCACTCTAACACCTGAGCTAGACCGGAGGAAGGGTGAAGAACCCCATTTTAGGGCCGAGAAAAAGCCTCAGTTGGCACTCAACGTGAATGGTCTCTACAGAGCACCCCACTTTTGGCTGTGACTCCTATTTTCAGGATTCAGGAAGCCTTGGAGCTGATCAACTAGCTTAAAGTTCTTTTAGCTGCATTTTGTGCAGTTCGAAGACTTTTAAGTACGAACTGGGAGCCTGTCAGAAGCCCAGGCAGGTCGGTTCTGGACATAGACCCACTGCAGTTACTCAGACGCCTCTGCCTGCAAGAAAAAAAATGGTGAGTGGAGGCCTCCTTTCGCGGTGGGTGGGTTCCTGGAGCTCCGCGGGGGGGTTTCACCGGTGGCATTTGGCTGGCGCGGTGCAGCTCTCGGAAGGAAAGGTGGCGAGGGCGTGTGCACGGCGTGCGCCCGGCTCAGTCTGCCCACGGCCACGTGGTGTGGCACACGGACTGTGGAAGGCTGGACGCAATCACCCAGGCGCAGCAGCATGCAAGCAGCTTTGATCGGTTTCAAAGCGGTGGCACAGAGGTTCTTTTGCTTTTTTTTGCGGTTTTTGCGGGTTTTTGTGGCGGGGTCGGTCCCTACAGCCGCGCAGGCACCACGTGGGTTTTAAAGACGGAAACGGCAAAATTAACATTGGCTCCGCATCCAGTAAAGCCTGAAAACCGTAGTGTACCTGGCATGTTTTAACAACTAGCTCTCTTCCTGTGTTTTTAACTGTAGTGGGGTAGATATAGTGGCAAATTACTAAACATCATGGGCTTACAGCAATCTGCCTTACAAAAGAGTATAAGAAACCAACTAAGGGAAATATTAAGTTCAGGAAATGTTTTAATATCTAAGAAAAAATTAGCCCGTTTTGCCAGCTGCTTGTGTGTTGAAATATCTGACCTTGAATTACAAAATATAAATTCGATTTCATTTTGGGATGAAATAGGGGATTTATTAACTTTAAAAGTGGAAAATGGAGATAAAACAACTTCTGTATTCCTCCCGATTTTCTTACAAATTCGGAAACTTTTAATTCAGACAGAAAACAACAGACAGCAGCAGCAAAATGATTCAAGCTCACCTTCCCTTTCCAAAAAAACCCTATAACCCGGACCTGGAGGGGACCCACGGGTCTCCCTGAGGGGTGCAGTCGCCCAGCACGACTGTGGCTGCTCTGAGGCCCTGGGTCCTCCCCGGTATCCCGGTTCTGAAAATTTTTCAAAAATTGTCAGCACTCCTTCCTTGTTCCCTTCCCCGCTGGGTAACGGCCACGTGGCTACGTCTGAAGGTGTCAGGGTCCCAGATAGCTCTGGCCATGCGATACAGCCCTTAGGGGAGGTCGCATATGGTGGCAGCTACGTGTTTCCTCCTTCATCCCACAACTCTCTACATCGTCCGTTCTTTGCCCCTAAGCCTGTCCCCTCCCATAACTCATCCCTGCCCTCGGCTCCACCGCCCCCTCCCCCCTTCAAGACCCTGCCCTGCAGGGCACCCAGCGACCCCGCCCACAGGTGTTGGAACCCTGGTCCCCACCACCCCTCCCCCGCTCCGGTTTCACATTCCTTCCCTCCAAGCTGCTGTGGGGTAGGGAAGGGCAGTGGAGCCCCTGCTGAGTTCAGTGCCGGTGCGGGTGGGGGTGGGGTTGGGGAGGGATCACCTCACTGCCCCTGCGGGACGAATGGTGTCCCTGTGGTGGGGGGGGGGGGGGCGGTGGGCAGCCTCCCGGGCCAGGTACGGGGGGATGCCCAGCCCTGATAGTCAACACCTGGGAAAAGAGTATATACCATCAGTTGCTCCTGTAGTTTATCTTGGTAAGAGGAATGGTAGAAGAAGTTATCAACCTTTGTCCTATCAAGATAAAAAAGGAAATTTGTAAAGTACAGAGAGAATTTGGTAGAAATAGTGAAATCTTTAAAGGCATGATGAGAGCCACCTTTAACTCAAACGAACTGGTTCCATATGATATCAAAGAGCTTTTCCGATGTCTGTTAACTCCTTCAGAATATGATCTATAGGAAAGCCTGTGGAAAAGATCTTTGAAAGTGCTTTTACTAGAGCTTTTAAAAAGCTCAGATGATGCAAAAGATGCTGATAATAATGACATAACATATGAACACCTATGTGGGGAAAAGGATTGGCATTGCCCCGAAAGCCAAACCAGAGTACTCTCCAAGTCTGTCCTGGATAAAATATGCAATGTTGCAGAAAAGGCTTTTAATCAATTACCAACAGTAGATACTAAAGGCAGTTATGTTAACATTAAACAGTTTGCTTCTGAGAATTTCTCACAGTTTGTGGACCGCCTTCGTGCGCAAGTGGAAAGACAGGTGTCTGATCCTGTGGTACAAGCTGAATTAATTAAAGAGATGGCACAAAGGAATGCTAATGAAACCTGCCATAGGGTTATTCTTGGCCTTCCCCTAGAGCCAGCACCTAGCTTAGCACAGATGATAGAAGCCTGCGCAAGTAAAGCAGAACTGCTCAGTGGACACGAGAGAAATCCAGGACTGGCACGCCCAAAAGCCATGGCAGCTGTAACACCAGAAGCCAAGAAGCAACCAATGTCACCAGAGCAGCTGCAGGACATCATCTGCTTCAAGTGCAAGCAGGCAGGACACTTCGCCAGAGACTGTCCACACGACCAGAAACAGAAGAAGACCAACAAACAAAAAAACTCGCTTTACAGTGCGTACCCGCCATTAACACAATAGCGCGCTCGGTTATAAATACTGTGGGCTCCACACTCGCAAAAGACTCTCTCTTAATAAACAAAAAGGGGGAGGATGGGATAGAGGGTGTGGGGATGCATGGCAATGAAAATATTAAATGTTTAATTAACAAGGTTTGGAAGCCACTAGGCCGTTTTAGGCTTGTGACTAACAAAGGTTTTCATTTCAGGTCATCTGATTGGACAGTCATTACAGTGGACTTACCTAACAGTACACAGGACGTGACGTTAAACCACATGAAACTGGACAGTGAGTGCTTTGTTGTCGGGGACACAGCACACACACCCCCAGAGATTGAGGTAGCTCCCATGACCATCAAGGGAAGCATAACTGGCCTCATTCTCCTGGCACGATGTCCTCTACCACCATATTACCTGGTTGAGGGACAAATCCTTGCCCAGGCCATTCCTGTTCCACAGGAGGTCCCAGTAGATGGAAAATCACCTGAAGTCTACTGGGCAGAAGTGGTGGGTGAGGACAAACCTTCTCTGGCATGCAACCTAACCCATGGATCAGATCACCTCCATGTGGAGGGGGTACTGGACACAGGTGCTGATGTGACTATCATACCCGAAAGGATGTGGCCGTCACATTGGGAACTTCAGCCTGTGGCAGGCAGAATCCAGGGTGTAGGAGGAGTCAAATTGGCAAAAATATCAAAAAGCATCGCGCAAATTGAGGGGCCGGATGGAAAATTGGCTAGCATCCGTCCATTTGTTACAGACTATAAATGCCCTCTATGGGGGAGAGACACCATGTCCCAGTGGGGGGTAAAATTGATCATTCCTAAGACTCCTCGGGATTTTTAGAGGCAGCCACTGTAGAGCGCCCTACCCAAAAGTTGAAATGGCTAGATGATACCCCAAAGTGGGTAGCACAGTGGCCGATGAGTAAGGAGAAGCTCAGGGCGCTTGAGGAGCTTGTGGAGGAGCAATTGGCTAAAGGCCACATAGAAGAGACCACAAGTGCGTGGAATTTCCCAGTTTTTGTGATAAAGAAACCGGGGAAGGACAAGTGGAGGCTGCTCCACGACCTCCGGGAAATAAACAAAGTAATTGAGGACATGGATGGGGTCTCTCCAACCTGGAATGCCTTCTCCAACAATGCTTCCTAGAGATTGGCAATTGGCTGTTCTAGACATCAAGGACTGTTTCTTCCATATTCCCCTACACCCAGAGGATGTCCCACGGTTCGCCTTCTCGGTTCCTACCATCAATCGAGAAGCCCCAATGAAGCGCTATCACTGGAAAATTTTGCCCCAGGGATTAAAATGTAGTCCCTCCATCTGCCAGTGGCATGTGGCCTCATTGCTGTCCCAGGTGCGTGCCCAGAGAGGGGAGGCCATCATCCTTCATTACATGGATGATGTGCTTGTGTGTGCCCCCTATAACTCTCTACTCCAAGACACACTTGACCTAGTGGTTAAAGTTTTAACCTCTGCTGGATGTGAATTGCAGGAGGACAAAGTCCAAAGGATGCCACCTTGGAAGCACCTGGGGTTGGAAATTACTGCACGGACCATTGTTCCGCAGAAATTGGAAATTAATTGTAATCCAAAACCTTAGCAGATCTCCATTCCCTGTGTGGGTCATTGAATTGGGTTAGGCCCTGGCTAGGCCTCACTAATGGGGACCTAGAACCGCTCTTCAATTTATTGAAGGGGGAGAGAGAGCTGCTTTCTCCCAGGGAACTGACCCCAGAGGCAAAGACAGCAATCGAAAAGGTACAAAAGACTTTAGGAGAGAGGCAAGCTCACCGTTACCAGCCCGAGCTGCATTTCAAATTCATTGTCCTATGAAAACTGCCACACTTACAAGGGTTAATATTCCAATGGATCAAGGAACAGAGAGAGTCACTCTTAATCATAGAGTGGGTCTTCCTCTCCCACCGCAGATCCAAAACTATCACTTAGCCACAAGAAATGATAGCTCAGCTGATTTGGAAAGCAAGGATGACACTGTATGAACTAGCTGTTTGTGACTTCACATGTATTCACCTCCCAGTCAAACTGTCTGAGGAGGGAGGAACTCTCCTGAAAGATTGAATAAAGAGATGTTTGAGCACTTGCTCCAGAGCAATGCCAGTCTCCAATTAGCCCTGGACGCCTTCAGAGGACAAATATCAGTCCATGCCGTGTCTCACAAGCTGTTTAATGAGGAATTCCACCTCATTCCTCGTGAGGAGAGGAGTCAGAGACCACTCAAAGCTCTCACAGTGTTCACGGATGCATCTGGGGCGTCCCTCAAGTTGGTGATGACTTGGAGAAATCCTCAGACTCAGCATTGGGAAGTTCAGTTTGTGGAAGGATCACCCCAGGTAGCTGAACTGGCAGCACTTGTGAGAGCCTTTGAGAAGTTCTCCGAGCCAATCAACTTGGTAAGAGACTCAGCCTATGTAGCAGGAGTAGTGTCCAGGGCGGAGCAGGCAGTGCTCAGAGACATCGAGAATGAGCAGCTTTTCAGGTTGATTTCCAAACTAATTTATTTGATTTCTCATAGAGAACACCCGTTCTATGTGATGCATGTGAGGTCACACCCAGATTTGCCAGGTGAAATTGCAGAAGGGAACCGTCAGGCAGACTCCCTTGCAATTCCAGCAGAACAAGTAGGCCTTCCTGACATCTTCCAACAGGCAAAGCTGAGCCACCAGCAGTATCACCAGAATACACCAGGTCTAATGTGTCAGTTCCAGCTAACATGGAGTCAGGCTCGAGCCATTGTGGCCACCTGTCCCAACTGTCAGCTGCACACCATGCCCTCAATGGGCATGGGGGTAAACCCCCGAGGTCTAGGCAGTTAGGTATGGCAGACAGACATCACACACATTCCTAGTTTCGGTCGCCTCAAATATGTGCATGTTAGCATTGACACATATTCAGGTGCAGTCTATGCCTCTGCCCACGCAGGAGAAAGGGCAATGCACGCCAAAAAACACCTAGTGCAAGCCTTTTCAGTATTGGGGATCCCTAAGGAAATCTTAACTGATCAGGGCGCAGCGTATAAGTCCAAGGAGTTCCTGGAATTCATCCAGCAGTGGGGAGTGGAACATAAAACTGGCACCTCTCACTCCCCCACAGGCCAAGGTGTAGTTGAGCCAGCCAATCAGACGCTCAAGCAGGTTTTGGCTAAACAGAGCAGTTCAGCTGTGTGGATGTCTCCACAGCAGAAGCTCTGCAAAGCCATGTTTACTATCAATTTCCTGAATTGTTCATTTGAGAACATGAGTCCACCTGTGGTACGTCACGTTAACAGTGGTAAACAATTCAAGTTATCCCAACATCCTCCAGTTTTGATTAGGGACCCAGAAACCTGGGAAATCAAAGGTCCCTATGAGCTCGTTACCTGGGGGCATGGCTATGCGTGTGTATCCACTCCCTCAGGCCCTCGGTGGATTCCCCCAACGTGGGTGAAACCGTATGTCCCCAAACATCCTGCTCCAACTGAGGAGAACGAGGAGCAGGTGGCTATGGTTTCAAAAAGAATAGGCCACCTGAAAAAAGAAAAAGAAATCCTCCTAAAGGATGACATTCCGGCAGATAGAGACTTTTAACAGGTTTTATAATGTTTGCCTTTCCTTTTATCGAAAAGCTTCTCTTCTCTCAGTCCCGTGATGAACCCCATCCAAGCTGTCTTCCTGTTAACACTGAACAGTCTGGCAGCTGCATGGATCGTCCCTCAACCACGTCAGAACATTTGGGTGACCCTGGCACAGACGCTCCAACAAGAAAACATATGTCTGTCCACAGCAGCAACAGCAAACCCTATGTCCACCTGCCTGGTAGGAATCCCATTGAAGGCTGGAGAATATTCAGCCAGTTTTGAAACACAAATGTCCAATGAAATTCCTGAGTCACACACCATTTCATCACACAAAAATCATAGGCAGCAAGCTGGAGTAAGTTAAAACCCCATAGAGGAGTTGCTGCCAAGTTTGCCCAAAGCAGCTCAGGAACCCCAAGAACTAGAGCTGTTAGGTTCCTACCCAGCACAATATTGCATTCACTTTAGGATCTTCCCAAAACCTTCTAGCATAAAAGAATTCCACAACATAATGCAATATCGTGGGGAATTCACTGCCAAAAGGTGTTGCAATACTGAAAGCCATATTGCAGCTGATACCCCAACTTATTCAATCCCCAAAAGCCTCCCAAAGGGATTGTTCTTAATTTGTGGGGACCGGGCGTGGGCAGGGATCCCTTCTCGGCTCTTAGGAGGGCCATGCACCTTCGGTTGGTTGTCCCTGTTGGCACCCAACGAAACCTTAATTAACGATTGGATGCACAAAAACAAATCGGGTAATAAAATCCAAAAAAGAAGTGCAGACAATATGGACCCAAACTGTGATTCTGAAATTTTCCATTGGGCCAAGTCCAAAAGAATTGCTGTGTCCCTGTTTCTTCCGTGGGTTGCAGCAGCTAAAGCTCTAGGCGAATTGGGCCACCTAGAGTGTTGGGTAGACAAACAGGCAAACTTAACATGCACCGCAATCAGTTCCCTCCTAGAAGACGAGGAAATTACCAGGCAGGCCACACTACGAAATCATGCTGCTATAGATTTTCTCTTACTACTACACGGACATGAGTGCCAGGAATTTGAAGGACTTTGCTGTATGGACCTGACCTCGAGAGCTCCTAACATCCATGCTGCTCTACGAAACATGAACAACTTGATCGGACAAGTGAAGCAAGAATCTGAAGATTGGTTCATTGGACTGTTCAAAGGGTTGGGACTAACAGGGTGGTGGACATCTATAGTCAAAACAATTATGTTAATTTTTGTTATTATTTTTCTTGTAATAATGGCATTCGGGATCCTACGTCACTTAGTTTTCAAGGCTATTAATGGTCTCATTCCCTCTACCTCAGTAGTCAATCACATAGATATGAAAAACTTCAAACAATCGAACCCTCCCACCAACTGCAAGTGGTGGGCAAAACCATAATTTGAATGAAACTAATATCCTTCTTTCAACTTTGTTAAACAAAAAACCGGGAGATGTTGCATTTCTAGATGCATTTGAAATGGTACATTCCGTGACCCCTGCTATGCCCTGTAGCTTGGTCCCTCTCCCCTCCTGGCCATACCGGGCTGGCTGGGATCCAATTTCTCCCTGCCCCCCTTTTCAGACCCTAGAAAAGACTTGTGCCCCCTGACCTCTGCCTCTTTTTCTCTTGCTGCCTCTTTTCCTCGCTACCCATGAGAAATAAACGCTGTAACTTCATCAGGGAAAAGAGCCTCTTTTGTTATCTTATCTAAGTCCATGAGGCAAGGGCCCTGGAAGCCATCACCCTAACACCTGAGCTAGACCGGAGGAAGGGTGAAGAACCCCATTTTAGGGCCGAGAAAAAGCCTCAAAAGACCTCCTGGATGTGTGAACAGTGCTGCTTCCTCTATGGCTTCAGAGCTGCTGCCAAGATCTTCAGGAAGGAGAGCGATATAGTACCAATTTTTAGATGGTTTTTTAAGTTGCAAGTGCTTGACTATCTTAAACATCTGAGTTCCTAGAACTTTGAATTAGATCGAATCTATGAGTGAAGAGATGATGGTGCAGACCAACTTCTGATTCCGGTGATCCAAGAATCTGCACTACTCTTTTTACCTTCTGAATAAGGCATGGATGTGATGGTATGCACAGTAATACTGATGTGCTATGGTTTTTGAATGATAGCAGTCTTCCTTTGTCCCATTCCTAAACCGTGGGCATTATTTGCCTTAACCTTGTTCAGTAGGGACGTTATTCTATATTCTTACATGAAGTGAAAAGCACTCTTTTTCCATGCCTTCACACAACAGCATTAAAACAAGGCCTAAGTAGTACAACCAATGTTCAAAGATGCTCTACCTTTTAAGTTGACAATACAACATTCATACCTTGTTCTAATTTGATCTCAAGAAGAAAGGGTGTTCTCCAAATACTCCTTCAGCTCTTCCTCACAGCTCACCGTTTTCCTTTTTTCTAAAATTGTACCCAGAACACTTTCAACATCTAAGGCCACATAAAAAAGCTAGTAAAAATGGTTTCGTCGATACTAACATCTCCCCAACTATTTAGGATTCAAGGAAGTTAATTATGCACATATATCCTACACCCAGAAGAGAAAGCTACCTCAGAAAACTCATCGCCTATGAAAATCTTCCTAGATAAGGAACACCTCTGACACTGCCACCCCAAGTTGGTTGATGAAACAATGAGACCCTCACATCCAATCAGACTCTAGACCTGCACAAGATCTCGTCATAGCAACTTGCAGCCACTTTCTACCGAAAGCAGCAGTGATCTCTATCACTGTTGCCATACCAAGAATAAGACAGGAATGTCCATTCAGCGTGAATCAAGCAGTTAGCAAAAATGGACCTGACAGAATGAAACTGAAGAGTAGAAATTCCCATCTAAAAGTCAAAGATTACGTTCTTAATTTTATAGCAGGTATTTGGAATTTCAGAGGGCTCTTTGCATTAAGAAGTAGTGTCTTTATAGCACACCCTTGTTTTTATGTTTCTACCTGTATTATGGCCACAGCATCTTCAGCTGTGCAAATGTTCATATCCAGCACGGTCATCTGAAGGAAAAGAAGAACAAATTATTGACATGCACAGAAGAAATACTGATTTCATGTAGGACAGCACTCCCTTCATTACCGGCATTTGTTACAACTTTTCCACATTTCAAGTAAAAATACCAACTACTACTGTGAAACCAAATGGATGGCTTACTTTTTGAACAGAGTAAGGAGGAGGTTAAAAAGGAATTCCACTTGTTATCTCAATGTTTGGTGCATCCTCAGACGCATTTCACTCTAATGACACATTGGACCACGGCTATCACAGCCAAAAGCTGTGGCACTCAACTTGCACAACTGCCCTTTCTCCTGACATTTGCCCTCGACCAGCTCATACTGGATGCTCATTTTCTCCACGCACTCCACATTAGGGCTGTCTGAATGCTATGGAACTGACCACAGTCAAAATTCCCATCTTTCATAGTGCAGTGTGACATGGAAACATGACAGAGGCCACGTGCTGAATCCCAGCACACGGAACAGATGCCAGCAGTGCCTACAGACCTTTGTCTACAGACACCAAACAATACCAGCCAAAGAAATCAAGACATTTTCATACACAGCTCTTTATCATTATGCTTCAAAGTAGCAAGGTACTTACAATCGCAACCAACTTCTTTGCTCCCATACCGGCTACAAACATCCCAACAGGATGTGCTCTGGAGCAAGAGAAGGCAGACACAGAGAGGGAAGGCATGCTGCAAGGACACAGAGAAAGGAAGTATCTCCAATACTTCCCCTCCTCTTCTCATACTTCCCCTCTTCTTCTCCAAGAGTTAAAAAGGAGTATTTTTGTATGATTGAGAAGGGATCCATGTCAAAATTAACTTTTGATTTCCCCCAGATTCATTCTAACCTAGCCAGATCCTCCTAAATCTCACCATGCACAGGTGTTTGTACAGGCCAAAGGAAAGCCATGCCACAGGCAGCTTCTTTGGCTCTTACTGCCACCTCCAAGCAACTGAGAAGGTATGTGGGAACACACGGAACAAAGAATAGAGCAAACATGCACTCTCAAAGCAACTGTCTGCCTCATCGTTGCCCGGGAGAAAAGAAAATATTGCTTGAATTCCAGACTGTTCTTAGGATTTCCCGACCTACCTAGACTTTTGTTTCAATTCTCCATAGTTCTGCACCATTCGTTTCCATCAGATTTGGCACGTGTTGGAGGCAACAAGGTGCTATCAAAGTAGGAAACAAGAGTCAGGTATCCTAAAATACAAACCACTCAGTACTTCAAATATAAAATTATGAATCCGAATATCCATACTACTGGGCTTTCTTTTATTTACAGCCATCTTGGCAATGAAAATAAACCTGAGATTGTTGTTGTTCAAGGCCAACTGTTTACTGCCCGATAAGGAACTAACTGTCATCTACCTTGTTCCTACATCCACCATAAAAAACCTCCCTGTAAAGATCGTAATGCATTGCACCCACACCAATGCGTCTTGTGTTCAGGATGGATATTCAAACGTAGCAACGTTCGATTTCTATCCAGACTCCTCTCTTAATTTATTACGCAAATAAAATCCCACGCCATGGAGAAAAATATGCCTTGACAAAAGCACCAACTTCTAGCTCTCCACCCATATTTGCCCATTTCTACTATGTCTCAATATTTACTTCTCCATTCCTCCGTTTTTAGAGCCTGATCGCCACCTATTAAGTGTAGCTGGGGCACTGAAAATCAAGAATGCGTTTTCTCCATTCAAAAGAGCTGTACAGAAATAGATGTAGTCCCTGCTTTACTGCTGCATTTAGGAATCACACAATGAGAGGAAGCAAAGTGCATTTTGTAGCCAAGTCCTTCATTAACTCCAGCAACAATTGTTTTCCTTTATGCTATACCCTCTTTTGCCATACCCGATATATTGCAAAACCTTCAGTCTCTGTTCACTGAGTACCATCTGCTCCTTTATCAGCTTTTCCATTTCCATATTCACAGTTGGGGGATTCTGTATTTCTTCACTTGCCATAAATTCTCTGCAGGATGGAAAGTAGATATGTAGAATGGAATCACATGATATATGTGATATCATACGTGATATCACGTTGAAAGAAAAAATGATCAAGTAATGCTTTGATAGGAAACCAAAAGTGAACACTAGCCACTTTATGTTGCTCATTGTGCAAAAGAAGACTGCCACATTTCTGACCTGAAACTCTGAACTACACACTTCTTTTGCATGAGCTTCCAGTCCTTGACTCTCCCTTGCCATTTCAGTTGATGCCATTTTTCTTTCTCAAGCTCTGATTTCATTCGATTCAAGAGTAGCTTGGCAGTTGCCCTCTCATTATCCAGCAGTGCTCTCTTTATATTCTGTGTATTAAAAAATAAAACCAGAAGTAGAAGCAGCATACGACATGCAAAAGCAAACAAAAAATTGTCTCTTCTACAGAAAATGAGGCGAGAAAAGAACACAAATGATAACCAATACCCTGCCAAGTAGAAATTTATTCTATATTTCAGTGATTGATAGGCAGAAAAAATGAATTTCATTTGGGGAAAGAAAGACATTCTAGGAATATTCAGACTGCTATCTTGCCCCAGGTAAAACATTTACCATGGCCTTAGCGTTAATGAGCTTGTGAACATCAGCTGCCAAGAGGAAGGTCATTTCCTCCAGTTTCACAGAATACTTGGTCAGTACATCTGCTATCTGTGCAATCAAATATAGAAAAGAAACAACAATGAAAAGTAGAACTCAAATATCAATTTCTCAAGTTAAAATCTACATGAACAAGACAATTTTTCCATTCAAGTGAATTCGATTTAATTAATTCATTAACTACATAAGTATCATTCTCACATTCAAGAATAGAATTCAAAGAATCAACATTGCTTCTTCTGAGACATTGAAGCCTGAGTAGATCCCAACTTCAAATCTATTAGGACGGCATGAAAGCAACACCTGCTACATTTAGTACATGTAAACTACAAAGACATCTAGAACAGCTCTAAAAGATGAACAAACCCATGAACTTTGAAGTAGATGCTAGCTAGAAATGTGGAAATAGGCTTTATCTTCCCAGTGCTTTTCCCAAAAGCTTGGGCACTCCTTGGCGTCAGTGAGAGTCTCTGTCTCATTATTCAGCAGCTGGCTTAGGGTAAAAAAGGATGCATGCAATCACTTCATTCCTGTTCATGACATAAACTTACTGCATCATCATGGAAACCATTTACTTGGAAATAGAGCCTAAAAGATAGGTGTCAGACAGGGTACATATCTAGATTGCTATGAGCAAAACCAATTTCTTTTTAACCGCAAAGCCATACAATAGGCCTGCCATGGCAAATATTAGTCTACTAGCCCTGCACTTCAACGGGCAGTGAGCAGGTCATTACACCAAATTTACGTTTGGCAAGGAGACAGTCTATTTATTACAAGCCCCTAGTTCTAGAACCCAGAATTCAGGAGTTGCTCATGCCCAATGAAAATCTGTCCATTTCATACCTTTGGGGTTTTATGCTTCTGTTCTTTACCTGTCTTGAGTGTGGCTTTCTTGTGAAGTCTCTGATGGGTGTTTTTCCAACACATTTCTGCTGATTACACGGTAATTGCATGGCATCAGCAGACATCTCTGCATGTCTCTTTAAAGTATGCTTTTTACTCGTCTTAGAGGACCTTGTCTTCTTCTTTCCTTCACCCAAAAGGTGGGCTAAGTGAGCCTTCAAAGAACCATCATCTCAACAATTAGAATTCTTTCTAAACCTACTGAATGGAGAACAGCTACAAAAAAAATTTAAAAAAACTTGTAAGCGAAAGACAGCAGAAGAGGATGGTAAAAAAATGAATCCTACATGCCACATGCATAACTCTCTTCATTCTAGGCTATTTACCAAATGAGAAAAAAAAAAAAAAAAAGATCATCTTTTCCTCAGAGAGGAAAAGTGGAGTAAGTGGATTGTGTTACCTTGCTTACAGTTACCAGAAAAGTCAACAGCAGAATTGAAAACTCCTGAAGCTGGCTAACTACACCTCTAAATGTGTTACTACTGTGTTATGATTCTGTCTTCAGTTAATAGAACCTGATATACAACAAAGAGATGGGATCACATGGAGATGCATTGGAGAGCCTACGCTGGAGGTAACACATTCATTTTTTACTCAAACAAATCCAAATTAGAAATGCTGAAAATGACCTGGGGCCATTTCAACAGCCAGCAAACTGACTAACACAACCAACCTTTGGCTTTTATTCAATCCTTTGCTTGTTTTACCTGGGCCTTGAAGATCTGTCTGCAGCCTTCCTCTCTGCAAATATATCACACTTGTCCAATTGAGAACCCATGGCTCATCACAGCTGCTTGGCGAGGTCTGCTTCCAGAAGAACTGGCAACTCCAAGCTGGGAGCCAAGAGACAACACTTCACTTGGAAAAGGGTCTTCCATGAATCCTAGAATCCCAGAATGGTTTGGACTGGAAGCGACCTTAGAGATAGATTATCTTCTTCCCACATCCTGACATGGGCAGGGACACTTTTCCACTAGTCCAGGTTGCTCCATGTCCGCTCCAGCCTGGCCCTGGACACTTCCTGCCATGGGGCTCTCACACAGCCTCTTTGAGCAACATGTGCCAGGCCTCAGCACCCACACAAGGAAGAATTCCTTTCCAATATCCCATCTACCCCTGCCCTCTGGCAGTTTGGAGCTATTCCCCCTTGTCCTCCGAGTCCAGACCCTTTTCCAAAGTCCCTCCCCATCTATCTTGCAGCCCCAGCAGGCGCTGCAAGGGGCTTGAAGGTCTCCCTGGAACCTTCTGTTCTCCAGATTGGACAACCTCAGCTCTTCCAGTCTGCCCTAGAGCAGAGGAGCTCCAGCTTTCAAAGCAGCTTAGCAGTCTCCTACCCGTGAAACTCGATGCCACCGCGGGCCATCCGGGCCCTACGGCTATCGCTTCCGGTGTCACTCAGGGTCACTCCCAGCTCTCTCCCCGCCCGCCATGTGGCCTGAGGCGATGCTGCTCGGCTGCCGCTCTTGCTGCTCTCAGACCAACGGGAGCCGGGGGGCCAGCCCAGCCTCATCCACAATCCACAGTGTCCTCGGTGGCTGCTGCCGGCTCCTGGCGGCATACACACCTGGAAGCAGAGCTCCGGAACAGAGGATCATAGCCCCACATTTGTGTTTGTCCCTGCACAAGGCAGGCCAGAATTGCCATTCCTGGACTTTTCAGTTCAGCAGGAGAATGAGAATACACCTGCGCCATGGGGGAGGAGACCACTAAAGACTCCCTCATACGTGGTCTCTCAACTTAATGCCTAGGCACTTGCCATTCCTGAGGCTACACTAACGCCTTTTTTACCTTGCGGGTAAGAAATACCATTGTACTGGTGTGCAGCTAAAGGCGCAGCACAGGCACGGCAGGGCAAAAGCTGGGGCTGTGCCCTTCCTCACACCATTGCTGTGGTGTACTCCATGCATTTAGAGCGAAGAGAGAAGGTCGACAGGAAGAAGAAGGCCTTCTTAAAGTAGCCCTCTGTCAAGCAGCCCTGAAACAGCGCATAACACACGGTGTCTCGCTGCCCTCCATTCTACATACTCGCAGCTCCCTTTGCCGACGGGCAAAAGTTGCTACCAGAGCAGAGGGGGCCAGATTGAAGAGGCAGTGCCTAGGTTCACCTTCTACTCATTGCACGTAAGCCACGTCCAGCTCGTCGCTGCACTCTGTATTTCCCTTCTCCGTGGCATTTACCGTGGTGCTCTCTGCAAGTCGGGGCCTAGAAGTGACCGCCAATGTGTCCACAGCCTGCTGCAAGTGGAACCAAGGAGCAGCACAAGCAGCAGAGCTTCAGCTTGCTCCTTTCGACTGCTAGGGTCATGTGGGAAGGCAAGCGAGAGGCAGCCACCTTCCTCTCCTAGCTGCCTGTATCGTAGTACACACAAGCACGGTACTTGTGCGGCTTTGTTCACGGGCCTCGCCCACTCCTGGCGCAGCTTTCACTCCCCCGCGGCCAGAAGCCGCTGAAGCGGTGCCACACAGCCAGCAGTGGGCCGGCAGCCAAGTGCTCGAGAACGCTGCTTCTGCCCAAGCCCGCCTAGGGCGTGCACCTTTGTTCTCAGAGATACGTGCAACAGTCTGCCTCTCTCGCAGTTCAAATGTAAAATGAAAACTTTTCGCCTGCGCCCTTCACAGAGAACTGTTGCTAGGACGAGAAGGTCTTGTGGCCAGAGCTCGCCCCTGTCACAGTCCACTATTAATACAGAGCGGGGGTCGTGATGGTTGTTTTGATCTAAAAGGTGCAAACAGGCAAAGTATAGGGGACAAAAGCAGTTTATTCAACAGCAGAAAATCAGTTTATTCAACAACAGCAATGCATTTCATCAAATGCCAACAACTCAGTTACTGTAAGGGGGAGAGGTACAGGAAACAAAGTATAGGGAGAGGGGAAGGAAAGAAAGGGATGGGGAAATAGCTACCAACAGACGAGACGGGCGTCCTCACAGGTCATCCAATAGACGAGTCTTCATCCGTGGGGAGATCTCAGGGGTCTTCTCCAGGGGGTAGATGGGTCTTCATCAGCGGAGAGATCTCAAAGGCTCTTTCTCAGAGAGTCGCTCTTTCATAGTCCTTCTCCAAAGCGAGTGGCCTCTGGCCAAGAGGTGGGAAGATTTATGGACCATTGTGTGGTGCTGCAGGAGACAGGTACGGTCAAGCAGTCCTCAATTGGTGGTACAACACAACCTCTGGTTGGTGCCATGACAGCACAGTCCAGTGAACACAATACACCAGCACACAGTCATGAGCATCCACCTTGGTCGGGCCAGGAAACCACTGTTCAGAGTCAGCCTGGGTGGGGGTAATCGCGGTCTCCTTACGACGGTCGGGAGGCAAAATCGAGGGGAACTTCGGACCGACCCTTACACAACCCCGTGACTCACGATCGTTGTCAAGAGCACCCCTTTGTAGAGTCGTGGTGGAGTCTTCAGTTGTGGTGTCTTCAGGACTCGTCCAAGTTGGTAGCATATCCCGGAAAACAGAGACAGGAAAGTAGGAAGAAGATAAGGGACAGGATAAGGAAAAGGAGAAAAAAGGAAAACAAAAAAGATCAATTATATTCAATTTTTGATTACTAACAATCTTAAACAATTTGTTCAAGTCTTTAATTTTTCAATTTTTGTTTAGAAATAAATCAAATTTTTAAAGCAAAATTTTGATTAAACAATTTTAATTGCAATTTGAAGATAATCAATTCTAGTTAAAAATCATATTTTATCCTATTTAAAACCTTGTGTCAATAACCCTAGGGATGCCAACAGTAACCGATCTGGATACATTTGTCACAGATGCCAATTGTGCTAACCGTTTCATTATTCTCCAACTCATAATGTATAGGATTGCTGATAAAACAAAACCAATTAAATCCAAAATCAAGAGAACAATTGTGGGATGACACAATTTGTTCAGGACACCTGTAGCAGTAGGTGACCACCCAAATAGAGTATCCCACCACCTGTGTTCAGCATCTGTCTTTACCCTTTCCAAAACACGATGTATTTTTTCCACATTGTGATGAACAGCTATTAGAGTTTTCTGTCCGTTTTTCTTGATCTTCTCCAAAATTTCGATCAAATCTTGGTGGAGCAACAATTGCTTCACCAGAGAGAGGTTCATTCCAATTGGAGTGGGCAACAGATGGTGGATCAGTGTGTAATTTGACTGCAAAAGATGGTGACAAGTAACTGGGGCTACATAGGAAAAATCACATCCTGAAATCCTAGTAAAGTTACAGACACAAAAGTTTGAATGATTCTTAGTATTCACTACCAAATTTTCTATGAAAACACTATCACAAGCAGTTCTCAAGCATGCACATCCATTGCCTACATATACCAGTACTGTTTCAGGAATCTCGTTTGGATGAATTTCAAAATTGCAAACATTCTGTTCTGTATCCAAGCAGATATCTTGAGCTCTAATTGCATTACTTTCACAGATAAAGCCTTGTTGTTCCCGGACAATGCAAGTTTCCAAATTGACAGTTTGCCACCTCCCAGCAATTTGACGGGCCCATTCCCTATGCTCGAAAGGATAGAGAATAGCTCCGTCATGGTTCAACCCTAATGCAATGATGGGGAATATTGAATGCAGTGAAGCACTACGTATAGTCAGTACAAAGGCTGTGGCTGTGTTTGTGCTGGGATCATAGGTAAAATTTACTAAGTTCCACCAGGACTGGAATTCTTTTTCAAAATCAGTGGCACTGTCCCAGACTATCTTTTGAATTTCAGTGGGAAAAGTGCCTTCCTCACCTTCTCTTATAATTAAAGCAGCAACCGACTGCATCCACAACTGGGCCTGGATACAACTGAGAGCCAAAGAGATGTTATTTTGTGTAGCACCAAGTGCATCGATTATCAATTTGTGGTCATTTACATTTACCTTTTCCCAACTTTGTAATATGTTTGATAACAACCACTGTTGAGTCCCCAAAGCTGTTAAGGTTGTTTGCAGGGGCCGTTGTAATTTGGTTACATCTCCAGCTGTGGTAGCCAATTTATTCATTAGTACTTCTGAATCGATGCTATTCAAAATTCCCAATCCTGTTCCCACAACACCGGTTATGTCTCTTGCCATTCTTTTTTTGGAAGGATTCCGTTTCCGCAACCAGGTTGTCCATCCCTCAAAAGAAGTCTGTAGAAAGGGTGAACAAGCTGGCTGAACTTCTGAGACATTATTTTGCATCAGCAATTTGATTTGTTTGAGAGACCATGCCGGATTAAACAATATTTGTTGTTGGCCAGTTTTTCTAATTATGTATGGCCCAAATTGAAAAATCGTAGGGCTCAACACAACCGGTGGTTAGGTGGTAGGTGTTACAACATTTACATCAAGTTCCCCCCTGTGTTTTGTATTGTTTTTTCCACACATGACTTTATAGGAAAATTGTATAGCAGTTAAATTTAGCCAACAGTCTTGATTTTGGGTTCTACAATATAAAGTCAGGCCATGGGGTCCTATGCCATAACTGTATGCAGGTTCGGTGAGGGATCCAGCCACTAATTTACAAGTTATTGTGATGTCATCACCTTGCGTCACCACGAAAGGAGGGAAAACCTTGTTTTTGTCATCCAACACTAAGGGGGTGCTTACACCATGGTATGCAACTACTGCGGTCAGTGTGGGTTTTTCTATGGCATTTATTTTGAACCTATAGGTCAGACCTTTCAAGCTGGACTCATCTGTTGTGTTATTCTGCCAGGAGCATGTTACATAGGTTGGTCTGGTTAAAGTTATGCCAACAGTCATTAAGTTCATCCGCACAAAGCTTTGTAACTTCAACGTTGTTGGCGTCAGGGTCCAAGGTATAGTTACCAACCTTCCTTTGGCCACAGCACAGTATTAGGGGGACTTGCTTTTTACATGTCCATACTGTCATGGGGCAGAGACTCGCTGTGATGTTAGGGTGCAAGCTACTAGTTATATCTGATTTTAAGTAATTCCCGGCAATTGCAATGGTAGTGGCTTTCTCATGAAGGGATTTCTCCACTTTTCTGCATCCTACCTTGATTTCTTCACCAATTGTTCCTATTACTACCCTAGCCCAGTCCTTTTTGTCCCAACCCCAGTCACTTGAACGGTATACCTCAGAATCGTGCAGTACTACGGTTGCAAGGCTTGGGTGACGATCTCTGGGGTAGGGTCCTAAAGCACTGCTATATCTGATGGAAGCTTCAGACCACGGCCACTCGGCCGAGTTTTGGCCATGGTGTTGTGGTAGGATACAGAGAAGTATCAAAAAGGTGATCATGGTTTGTCCGGTTCCCATGTCCCTGGGCGTTCTGTGAAAAGTAAACACAACAGAGTCTGCCACCAAGAGGCAGGAGGTCAAAATGATGGAACAATCCAACGGGTCCTTATCCGATGCTCCTTTCCCAGAGCATTGGTGGCTACCCATGCATATTTATTCAGAGGAGTTTTTAGTACCAGTGGTACTTCTCCTACAGTAGGGAGGTTTACTAAAACAGGTTGCCCAGGGTAATGGGCTGGATTTTTAGGATCATTAGGTCCCTGAAGTGCAGGAATGATGCTTGGGGCTTTTGGACAAAAAGCAGTTATTTTGGGACACCCGTTTACCCCCCATCTATCATTTATACCTTTTACAGCTTGCCATAATCGAAGATCCCAACTTCCCTCATGTGGTTTTAGGAGTCGCTTCAGAAGACCATTTGTCCTTTCTACAATCCCGTTGGCTTGAGGGTAATAGGGGGTGTGAAAAGTCCACTTTATTCCTTCCTCCCTTGCCCATTCCTGTACTACTTTAGCAGTAAAGTGAGACCCATTATCAGATTGAATCTCCTGTGGCTTTGGAAAAGTTCCAAACCATTCTTGTAATGCCTTAACAGTGTTTTCTCCCATAGCTCTGTTAAAGGCTTCAGCTTGAGCTAACCCTGATATTATTTCCACTCCTACCAGCACGAAATGTTTACCACCAGACTTCTTAAAGGGACCGATATAATCTACCTGCCACGCGTCCCATAAGCCTTTACCTTTCCTTAAGTGCAAAGGGTCATCTTCCAAAGGATGCCTTTCTAGCCGTCTGCGGCATTGTTCACAAGCTGATATGCATGGTTTACACATTTCCCTGGTGACAGGCCAGCCACAAGCAAGGGCTTCTTTGTACAAATCTTTCGCACCTGTATGTTGTCTTTTTATATGCAGCCATTCTAGCAGGTGCTCCCAATCCTCTGTAATTTGTTCCTTTTTCAGGGGACTTAGTCTTGCTAACTCATCAGCAGCATTATTCCACTCACCAGCTAAATTTCCATCTGTCTGATGAGAAGCCACCCACCCCACAGCAAAGTTTCCTTGATTGGCTATATCTAGAATTTCTTGTCATTTTTCCTTATGCCATACTGGGATCCTGTTAACTTCCCAATCATTTTGCTGCCAGAAAGGAAGCCACTCTGTACATCCTTTAAACACAGCATAGGAGTCAGTGTAAATACAAACAAGAGAGGTATTATGTACCTCATGCTTGAAAACACTCCATATAGCAATCAGCTCACCAACCTGAGCACTGCCTTCTCCCTCAGTAATAACTCGTTCACCAGATGAAGTATGGAGAGCTACTGCCCTGTATTTCCACACCTTTCCTTCTCACCTAGCAGAAGCATCAGTAAACCAAGAATTCACTGATTGTTCAGGGGAGAAAGGAGGGGCCACTTTAATTACTGAGGCAGGTTTATGGTGGCTGCTAGCCAAGTTCTCAGTTTCTTGTATAGCCAGATTTTTTACAGCTCCTTCTGTTACAGAGAAGATGTTACAGTAATGTTCTATCTGGGCATACCACTTCCTAACTGAGGATCTCTGGGCCACCCCGTCAGGGGGAGGGGTCCCTCTGGTGACTGTTTTAATAACTTTAAAAGGGCCTCTTAATACAATTGGTTGCTGACGTGTAATTTTCTCCACTTCTATGAGAGCTATGCTGACAACAAAAAGCCCCTTTTCCCAGGTAGTGTATCTTTTTTCAGCATCTTTAAAACCATGAGAATAAAAACCAACAGGCCTTGAAGGGCCTTCTGGGCCTCGTTGCCACATGTGCACTGACAACCCCGAGGAGGCAAATCCCCATTCTACCTGGAAAGGATCTGTGGGATGAATAGGGCCTAGAGCTTGATGTGCAGTTGCTTCAAAAATCAGCAGTTGTAATGCTTCCTTCTGAGGAGTCCAATCCCATTTTACCTTTTTCCTCAGCAAGTCATAAAGAGGTCTAGCAATAATTGAAAAATCAGGGATGTGTTTTCTCCAAAACACTAATAATCCCAGAGCTTGTTGAAGCTCTTTCCTGGATCCAGGCATTTTAATTTGATCTAGGGAGGTTAGGGTATCAGGTGGAATGCATGTCATACCTCCTTTCCACCAAATCCCCAAAAACTTCACCTCCTGAGAAGGTTTCTGAATTTTCTCTGGGGGAATTTGTAAGTCAAGGCTTTCCAGATGAGAGATTATTTTTTGTTGGGTATCCCCCACTACTTCTATTTCATCTCCCCCCACAAGAATATCATCAATGTATTGATAGACAGCTACATTGTCAGGTTTGGGTATCTTTTCTAATTCCTGTGCTAAAGCATGGTGGGCTAGAGTAGGGGAGTGTTTGTACCCTTGAGGAAGCCTAGTGAAGGTGTATTGCAGTCTTTCCCACGCGAAGGCAAAACAGTCCATGTCCTCTGGCTGTATAGGTATCATAAAGAACATGTCTTTGACATCTAAAGTTGCCATGATTGTATGAGCCTTCTCCTGAATTGAAGTTATAAGTTCAGCTAAATTTGGGACAGCTGCTGTGAGAGGATCTGTGTTTGCATTTAGTCTGCGAAAATCTACTGTCAGCCTCCACTTTCCGTTAGGTTTACGGACTGGCCACACTGGAGAGTTAAAGGGAGAATGAGTGTCAATTATCACTCCCTGATCTCTCAGGTCCTGAATAACTGGCTTGATTCCTTCTTTGGCACCAGTGGGAAGTGGGTATTGTTTCACATTAGTAATTTTACTGAAAGGTAAGGAAGGTGCGGATTGAAGCAGATTAATATTAAAACGTGGTGTGCCAAAGGACCAGAGACAACCCTCCTCGTCTTCCCACTGTCTTCCAGCAAGGACATCCATTCCCAATAAATCATTTGGAATATCTCCAATTACAATTTTGATAAGTAACAAATTCTCTTCTCCAGGTAGTAAGATTTTTATCAGAGCTATATCCATAGCTTCTGTGGTCCCCAAGGCATTGAGAACAAAGCATTGTCTCCTTGTTGGAACAACTCCACATTTCTGTCCAGCTTTTCTTGTTAGTGCAGAAATTTGGGCTCCAGTGTCAACCACAAAGGTAACAGGTGACCTTTTAGGGCCAACCATTGCTGTTATCAGGAGGTCCCCAGTATTAGGATTTCTGGTGAGCGTTCTAATGAATAACCAGTTCCCCCCCCATGCCTCTGCCCACCCACGAGAGACAGGGTTTCTAGTTTCCCTGCTTCTGAAGCCGTTTCAGTTCCTTTCCCAAAAACTGAGAAGGAGGAAACTCTGACTCAGCTCTCAGAACCTGTGGAGGAGATTGATTTGGCTCACTGCCCAGAATCTGTGGAGGGGTTAAGTTTGACTCACTGACCACAACCGGTGGAGGAGGAGTTGCACTAGGCTGGACAGTAAGAGAGTTTGATGTAAGGATCTTAGGGCAATGCCAATTCACAACAATTTTTATCAACTTGTCAAGTGGTAAGCCATCCATAACATCTTTAGGAATTTGTTTCTTTAACCCCAACGACCACCAGTACTGACAGGGAGTATTCAATTTCCCCTTTTCTGGCTTATCACTAGGAGAAACAATATGTCTAACACCTTTAGTTTTCTCCACTTTATCCTCTGGGACTTTTACGGGTCCATATTTTGTGCCGTAATTCAACAATTCCTCTGCAACTTCGCTCCATGTCCAACCTTTACGGTTATTGTCAGGAGATTCTGGAGTCCCTCTAGACGGGGATTCATAGGGAGGGAAAGAGTCCACGGAACCAGATCGCTCACGTGAGTTTCCAAGAAATCGATCTAATCTTTCTACAGGTGTCATGGATGCGATAGTTTTTTGAAGGAGAATTGGGGTAGATTTGAGTGTTTCTGGGAGACCACGAATTAAAGGGGTCATGATTTCAGGCATTACAGGCAATTGCATAGGTGATTCATAGGTGGTAGTAAGTTTTCTCTCATGTAACATTTGCAGGCAAGCAGCTTTGTGAATGTTTTCCAAAAGTTGGTCGGGAGTACCAACTAAAGCTATAGGGTCTCCCCTTTCCAGGGGGTTAACCCCCCCTGCCCAAAAAGCTGCACGTTGGGTCAAGGACCATGGGTAGCTCTTATCTCCAGTTGTTAAGAAGACCCCATGTCCCCAATACCCACTAGCTTCACTTTCTGATAATTTAATCTCATCTCCCCCAGTAAGAGACACGCGAAATACATATTCAGTCTCTGTTTCATGAGGGAGTCACCCATATTCCTTTGTCAGTTTTGCTAATTCAGTGGCAGAATATGGGATTTCTTTTGTAGAAATGTTTGGTACAAAATCATCAGGACCAAGATAAGTATATTGTGTTTTAACCATAGGTCTCAACTTCGGACAGCAGTGTTCCCCAAGATTTGTCATTATAGTTAACTCCTTTTGGGGATAAATTTGATTAATGTGAACAATCTCCTTCTCTTCTGTTTCTGCGTGTGTTTCATTCTGCTTTACTTTTTTGGTACTTTCTTCTCTTAGGGCAGCCTGTAGCAAATGATTTTCATCTCGCAACAAACGGTTCTCATTCCTTTCTTGATCTAATTGTTTTTGCAGAATTTGAACAAGATTTTGCAAAGAATCTATAATTGTACTTTCTTCACTAACTCGCTTAGGGTGAGTTTCTATGGCTGCCGTAAGACAAGCTCCCTAAACTGAGCAGAGTATGGTTTTATTTTTGCCCAGTTTGAACTTTGATTCATGTTGCAAAGAATATATTCTATCAGTCACATTCTCCAGATTAAACCAATTACTGTTGGCCCATTCCTCCCCACCTTGGGACGGTCTGGCGCTATACTTAGCTAATAGAGCATAAAATGCAGCTTTATCTGTTACGGTGGAATTCTCAGTCATTTTGTGAAGGGATAAGTAAAAACCACAACAGGGAGGTCTATTGCTTAAGTTACCACACACAACGAAACAGCTTTCGTTGTGTGCACCCCTTCGCTTCCCTGTGCGGGTGAAGAGACCAAACTACTTGGGAGGCACTCCTTAGTTACAAAACACCAGGTTGTCTCTTCACTACACCAAGTATCAAAAACATCATAAAAAGCAACAACAACAACAACAACAACAACATCAACAACAACAACAACAACAACAACAACAGCAACAACAACAACAACAACAGTGTCCCGCCTTTTGCACCAGTAGATCTTTTGTGAAATTCTGACTACAGAGCCCTCAAGCGAGTCTGGGGATGCTCCACATCAAGGTGTCTGCAATCTGCGGGAAATCAGAAAAACCCCCCTTGTTTTCTAGACAGGCTCACCCATCCAAGGTGGCCAGCTAGGTGAGGCTGGAGTAATACTTCCTTCCCCTGATACAGACTACAGACAATCTTGCATCCCTTCTGTCTGTCAGAATATCCTGTCCATGAGGCCGATTTAATGTCACGATCCGCTATTAATACAGAGCGGGAGTCATGATGGTTCTTTTGACCTTAAAGGTGCAAACAGGCAAAGTGCAGGGGACAAAATCAGTTTATTCAACAGCAGAAAATCAGTTTATTCAACAACAGCAATGCATTTCATCAAATGCCAACAACTCAGTTACTGTAAGGGGGAGAGGTATAGTAAACAAAGTATAGGGAGAGGGGAAGGAAAGGAAGGGATGGGAAAATAGCTACCAACAGATGAGACGGGCGTCCTCACGGGTCATCCGATAGACGAGTCTTTGTCTGTGGGGAGATCTCAGGGATCTTCTCCAGGGGGTAGACGGGTCTTCATCAGCGGAGAGATCTCAAACGGTCTTTCTCAGAGAGTCACTCTTTTATAGTCTTTCTCCAAAGCGAGTGACCTCTGGCCAAGAGGTGGGAAGATTTATGGACCATTGTGTGGTGCTGCAGGAGACAGGTACGGTCAAGCTCTCCTCATTTGGTGGTACAACAGAAACTCTGTTTGGTGCCATGACAGCACAGTCCAGTGAACACAATACAAAAGCACACAGTCACGGGCATCCACCTTGGCCGGGTCAGGAAACCATTGCTCAGAGTCAGCCTGGGTGGGTGTCCTCGAGGTCTCCTTGCGACGGTCTGGAGGCAAAATGGAGGGGAACTTCGGACCGACCCTTACACAACCCCGTGACTCACGATGCGAGGACGCTGCTATTAGCACCGCATTGCAGGGGCATTTCTCGCTCCTTGACTACGTGCTCAGTGCTCTCCAAATTCGCTGCTAGCTCCACTGTCCTTCTCAGCTGCAAGTAGCAGCGCTCACAGTACATAGAGCTTCTCATGGACCGAAGACCTGGAGGGACATATCGCACATGAAAATGTGCCAGGACAGAGACGTGTTCTACACTGTGCCTTCTCGTCATCCAGTTTGTGCTTCTGCTGCTTCTGCTGTTAGGAATGGCTCCTTGAAAGACGAGCGAGACCGTCTTTCTGGGTACACTGCACTGAGTGAGAGCTCGCTAAGGACTTTGCACTAGGAGCCAAGGCAACAGGGTGTGCTTGCCCGCAGAACTGAGAACAAGCTGTTGGGCAGAGCTGAAACTGACCGCTGGAGTTCAGCTCTGTCCGGAAGGCAGAAGGTGAAGAACGAAGCCGCAGGGCACCAGGCATGCGAGCGCAGTGTAGCGAAGAGCACACGAGCAGTCAAATAGCTCCTTCACAATTGCTTTCACTTCTCAGTGCTCTTGCTGCTTGGAAAAGTAGCACACAGCCGTTGCACGGCAGGGCAAAAGCTGCGGCAGTGCCCTTCCTCACACCTTTGCTATGGTGTACTCCATTGGTGGGGGTTGAATGCTTCCCTTTTCTTTCTGTGGAATTTATCCCATTGTTATGCTGAGTGGCTATACCTTAAGGTAATGTTCTCTCGCAGGGAGGTGGGTGGAGGGAGGGGGGCGGGGGGAACTGGAACAAGGAAAGGTGGGACGGGTTTCGGGAGCGGGCTGGAAATCTCTCTCCTTTGGCTCGTGGAGGGAGAGGACGCCCCGTGCTCGGATCTGGCATCTCCCCTGCCACCCCAGCGCTGAGATCCACGCTCCCTGCCGTTGGACATCACTCTGCTGCTCTCCCACCTCACCCTACTACCTCCGGACACTCTGCCAAGCACCGCGACCGACACCGTGAGGGGGGAGTCACTTTCCCCATCCCTCTCAACTCTGGGCCGCTGCCTCCGTTACTCCAGCACCCTTCAACTGCGCGGGACTTGCCCTGCCCCCGCAGCATTGGTAACTGAGCACAGGGAGACGGCCTACAGCCAAAAAGGACTGGAACTGAGTTATACTGTACTGTTCTGTTCTGTTGTCAATTTTTATAGCTGTTGTTGTTTTCTGCCTTGTTAGATATCACTAAAGAACTGGTATTCTTATCCTCACATCTCCTGCCTGAAGGCCTCTGATTTGGACCTTAAATAATTAAAAGGGAGGGGGGTTGAACTCTGCATCGCAGGAAAGGGGCTCTTGCCTTTCCTTAGACCATACCTGTCTTTCAAACCAAGATAGATTTTGGTGCCTGGAACGTGAGGCATTCCCTGAGGGCATTGAGAGAGGGATAGAAAAGGGGATAACAGTTATTGAATTACCCAAGCTTGTGGCAGGTGACACCATGCTGTCCAGCTTACCCTGGATTGGCCTCCATGTGGTCACTGCTATATCTCTCCCATTTGCAAGGCATTTTTAAACATGAGTCCCATAACCAAGGTTACTGTGGGTATTATCCGGTTCATTTTGTGGGTTGATCAGTTGAGGAATTCATGGATTTTTAATTTTCTCTGGAAGATGGCCACATGGATTCAGAGCTATCGCACTCTAAGTGTGTGTTTCTGGGGCTACGTCAGTAATGGTACTTACTGTTAGGAAGTGGCAGCAGGTGAAATCTTCACCCAACCCATCACACGGTCTTTGAAGTTCACCCCACCAATCTACAAGGGGTTCAGATCCCCATAAATGTTAAAGAAAGCGAAGAACGAATCCGCAGGGCATCGGGCTTGCGAGTGCAGTGCAGCAAAGAGCACACGAGCAGCCAAAGAGCTCCTTCACAATCGCTTTCACTTCTCAGTGCTCTTGCTGCTTGGAAAAATAGCACACAGCTGTTGCACACCAGGGCAAGAGCTGGGTCAGTACCCTTCCTCACACCTTCGCTGTGGTGTACTCCATGCAGCTAGAGCGAAGCGTGAAGGACGCGAGGAAGAAGAAGGCGTTCTTAAATAGCCCTCTGTCAGCAGCCCTGAAAGGGCGCATAACACACGGCATCTCGCTGCCCTCCATTCTACATACTTGCAGCTCCCTTTGCCGACTTGCAAAAGTTGCTACCAGAGTAGAGGGGGCCAGACTGAAGAGGCAGTGCCTAGGATCACCTTCTACTTATTGCACGTAAGCCATGACCAGCTCCTCGCTGCACTCTGTATTTCCCTTCTCTGCGGCATTTAATGTGGTGCTCTCTGCAACTCGGCTTCTAGAAGTGACCACCAATGCTTCCGCAGCAGGCTGAAAGGGGACCAAGGAGCAGCACAAGCAGCAGTGCTGAGGCTTTTTCTCTGCCCTAAAAATGGGGTCTTCACCTTTTCTTCCGGTCTAGCTCTGGTGTTAGGATGAAGCCTCCTGGGCCCTTGCCTCATGGACCTAAATAAGATAATAAAAGAGGCTCTTTTCCCTGATGAAGTTGCAGGGTTTATTTCTCCTGGGTAGCAAGGAAAAGAGGGAGAAAGAGAGGGAGAAAGAGACAGAGGTCAGGGGGTACAGATCTTTTCTAGGGTCTGAAAAGGGGGGCGGGGAGAAATTGGATCCCAGCCAGCCCTGTATGGCCAGGAGGGGAGAGGGACGAAGCTACAGGGCATAGCAGGGGTCACGGAAAGTGCCATTTACAATGCACCTAGGAAATGCAATATCTCCCCATTTTTGTTTAACAAAGTTGAAAGAAGGATATTAGCTTCATTTAAATTATGACTTTGCCCACCACCCTGTGAATCCCCAGCCTTTGAACAGTCCATTGAACCAATCTTCAGATGAGGGTAGCATGGATGTTAGGAGCTTTCGAGGTCAGGTCCATACTGCAAAGTCCTTCAAATTCCTGGCACTCATGTCCGTGCAGTAGTAGGAGAAAATCTATGCCCACACGATTCTGGCATGTGTGGGCCAGGTTCTTCTAGATGTTTTGATGTGGCTGAAGGACGATTCATGCAGTTGCTAAACTCTTCAGTGTTAACAGGAAGACAACTTGAATGGGTTTCATCACAGGACCTAGAGAAGGGAAGCTTTCCTCTAAAAGGAAAGACAAACATTTTAAAACCTATTAAAAGTTTCTATCTGCTGGAATGTCATCCTCTATGAGGATTTCTTTTTCTTTTTTCTGGCGGTGTCTTCTTTTTGAAGCCACAGCCACCTGCTCCTCGTCCCCTCAGTTGGAGCAGGATGTTTGAGAACATATGGTTTCACCTACTTTTGGGGAATACACCGAGGGCCTGAGGGAGTGTATACGCACACATAGCCACCCCGCCAGGTAACGAGCTAATAGGGACCTTTATTTTCCAGGTTTCTGAGTGCTTAATCAAGACTGGAGGATGTTGGGATAACTTGAACTGTTTACCACTGTTAAAGTGAGGTACCACAGGTGGACTCATCTTCTCAAATGAACAATTCAGGAAATTGATAGTAAACATGGCTTTGCAGGGCTTCTGCTGTCAAGACATCCACGCAGTTGAATTGCTCTGTGCAGCCAAAACCTGCATGAGCATCTGATTGGCTCGCTCAACTACACCTTGGCCTGTGGGGCAGTGGGAGGTGCCAGTTTTATATCCCACTCCCCACTGCTGGATGAGTTCCAGGAACTCCTTGGACTTAAGCGATGCGCCCTGATCAGTTAAGATTTCCTTAGGGATCCCCAATACTGGAAAGGCTTGCACTAGGTGTTTTTTGGCGTGCATTGCCCTTTCTCCTGCGTGGGCAGAGGCATAGACTGCACCTGAATATGTGTCAATGCTAACATGCACATATTTGAGGCGACCGAAACTAGGAATGTGTGTGATGTCTGTCTGCCATACCTCACAACTGCCAAGACCTCGGGGGTTAACCCCCATGCCTATTGATGGCATGGTGTGCAGCTGACACTTGGGACAGGTGGCCACAATGGCTCGAGCCTGACTCGGTGTTAGCTGGAACTGACGCATTAGACCTGGTGTATTCTGGTGATACTGCTGGTGGCTCAGCTTTGCCTGTTGGAAGATGTCAGGAACGTGTGCTTTCTCTGCTGGGGTTGCAAGGGAGTCTCCCTGAGGTTCCCTTCTGCAATTTCACCTGGCAAATCTGTGTGTGACCTCACATGCATCACATAGAACGGGTGTTCTCTATGAGAAATCAAATAAATTAGTTTGGAAAGCAACCTGAAAAGCTGCTCATTCTTGATGTCTCTGGGCACTGCCTCCTCCGCTCTTGACACTACCCCCACTACATAGGCTGAGTCTGTTACCAAGTTGATTGGCTCTGAGAACTTCTCAAAGGCTCTCACAACTGCTGCCAGTTCAGCTACCTGGGGTGATCCTTCCACAAACTCAACATCAGCCTCCGAATGCTGAGTCTTGGGATTTTTTCAAGTCATCACCTACTTGTGGGACGCCCCGGATGCATCCGTGAACACTGTGAGATCTTTGAGTTGTCTCTGACTCCTCTCGAAGAATGAGGTGGAATTCCTCATTGAACAGCTTGTGAGAGGGGGCATGGACTGATATTTGTCCTCTGTAGGTATCCAGGGATAATTGGAGAATGGCATTGCTCTGGAGCAAGTGCTCAAACATCTCTTTAGTCAGTCTTTCAGGAGAGTTCCTCCCCTCCTCAGACAGTTTGACTGGGAGGTGAATATATGTGAAGTCACAAACAGCTAGTTCATACAGTGTCATCCTTGCTTTCTGATTCAGCTGAGCTATTAACTCTTGTGGCTAATGATAGTTTTGGATCTTTGGTGGGAGAGGAAGACCCACTCTATCATTAAGAGTGACTCTCTCTGTCCCTGGATCCATTGGAAGATTAACCTGTGTAACTGTGGCAGTTTTCCTAGGACAATGAATTTGAAGGGCAGCTCGGGCTGGTAACGGTGAGCTTGCCTCTCTCCTAAAGTCTTTTGTACATTTTTGATTGCCGTCTTTGCCTCTGGGGTCAGTTCCCTGGGAGAAAGCAGCTCTCTCTCCCCTTTCAATAAATTGAAGAGAGGTTCTAGGTCCTCATTAGTGAGGCCTAGCCAGGGCCTGACCCAATTCAATGACCACCCACACAGGGAATGGAGATCTGCTAAGGTTTTTGGATTACAATTAATTTCCAATTTCTGCGGAACAATGGTCCGTGCAGTAATTTCCAAGCCCAGGTACTTCCAAGGTGGCATCCTTTGGACTTTGTCCTCCTGCAATTCAAATCCAGCAGAGGTTAAAACTTTAACCACTAGGTCAAGTGTGTCTTGGAGTAGAGAGTTATCGGGGGCACACACAAGCACATCATCCATGTAATGAAGGATGATGGCCTCCCCTCTCTGGGCACGCACCTGGGACAGCAATGAGGCCACATACCACTGGCAGATGGAGGGACTACATTTTAATCCCTGGGGCAAAACCTTCCAGTGGTAACGCTTCATTGGGGCTTCTTGATTGATGGTAGGTACGGAGAAGGCGAACCGTGGGGCATCCTCTGGGTGTAGGGGAATGTGGAAGAAACAGTCCTTGATGTCTAGAACAGCCAATTGCCAATCTCTGGGAAGTATTGTTGGAGAAGGCATTCCAGGTTTGAGAGACCCCATGTCCTCAGTTACTTTGTTTATTTTCCGGAGGTCGTGGAGTAGCCTCCACTTGTCCTTCCCCGGCTTCTTTACCACAAAAACCGGAAAATTCCACGCAGTTGTGGTCTCCTCTATGTGGCCTTTAGCCAATTGCTCCTCCACAAGCTCCTCAAGCGCCTTGAGCTTCTCCTTACTCATCGGCCACTGTGCTACCCACTTTGGGGTATCATCTAGCCATTTCAACTTTTAGGTAGGCCTCTGTACAGTGGCCGCCTCTAAAAATCCCGAGGAGTCTTAGGAATAATCAATTTTACCCCCCACTGGGACATGGTGTCTCTCCCCCATAGAGGGCATTTATAGTCTGTAACAAATGGACGGATGCTAGCCAGTTTTCCATCCGGCCCCTCAATTTGCGCGAAGCTTTTTGATATTTTTGCCAATTTGACTCCTCCTACACCCTGGATTCTGCCTGCCACAGGCTGAAGTTCCCAATGTGACGGCCACATCCTTTCGGGTATGATAGTCACATCAGCACCTGTGTCCAGTACCCCCTCCACATGGAGGTGATTTGATCCACGGGTTAGGTTGCATGCCAGAGAAGGTTTGTCCTCACCCACCACTTCTGCCCAGTAGACTTCAGGTGATTTTCCATCTACTGGGACCTCCTGTGGAACAGGAATGGCCTGGGCAAGGATTTGTCCCTCAACCAGGTAATATGGTGGTAGAGGACATCGTGCCAGGAGAATGAGGCCAGTTATGCTTCCCTTGATGGTCATGGGAGCTACCTCAATCTCTGGGGGTGTGTGTGCTGTGTCCCCGACAACAAAGCACTCACTGTCCAGTTTCATGTGGTTTAACGTCACGTCCTGTGTACTGTTAGGTAAGTCCACTGTAATGACTGTCCAATCAGATGACCTGAAATGAAAACCTTTGTTAGTCACAAGCCTAAAACGGCCTAGTGGCTTCCAAACCTTGTTAATTAAACATTTAATATTTTCATTGCCATGCATCCCCACACCCTCTATCCCATCCTCCCCCTTTTTGTTTATTAAGAGAGAGTCTTTTGGGAGTTTGGAGCCTGCAGTATTTATAGCCGAGCGCGCTATTGTGTTAATGGCAGGTACTCTCTGTAAAGCCAGTTTTTTTGTTTGTTGGTGTTCTTCTGTTTCTGGTTGTGTGGACGGTCACTGGCTGCTTGCACTGGAAGCAGAGGATGTGCTGCAGCTGCTCTGGTGACATTGGTTGCTTCTTGGCTAATGGTGTTACAGTTGCCATGGTCTTTGGGTGTGCCAGTCCTGGATTTCTCTCGTGTCCACTGAGCAGTTCTGCTTTCCTGGTGCAGGTTTCTATCATCTGTGCTAAGCTAGGTGCTGGCTCTAGGGGAAGGCGAAGAATAACCCTAAAGCAGGTAGGTGGCCTGCGCCACCTTTCCTCCCGAGAGCGCAGCTGGGCCGGCGAAATGCCACCAGTGAGACCTCCCCGCTGAGCTCCGGGAACCCACCAGCTGCGAAAGGACGCTTCCACTCACCTTTTTTTACTTGCAGGCAGCGGCATCTGTCTAACTGTAGTGTTTCTACGTCCAGAACCGACCTCCCTGGGCTTCTGACAGGCTCCCGGTTCATGCTTAAAAGTCTTCAAACTGCACAAAATGCAGGTTAAAGAAATTTAAGCTAGTTGATCAGCCCCAAGGCTTCTCGAATCCCGAAAATAGGAGTCACAGCCGGACGTGGGGTGCTCTGTAGAGACCATCCAAGTTGGGGCGCCAAGAGAGGCTTTTTCTCGGCCCTAAAAATGGGGTCTTCACCTTTTCCTCCGGTCTAGATCAGGTGTTAGGATGAAGCCTCCTGGGCCCTTGCCTCATGGACCTAAATAAAATAACAAAAGAAGCTCTTTTCCCTGATGAAGTTGCAGGGTTTATTTCTCCTGGGTAGCAAGGAAAAGAGGGAGAAAGAGAGGGAGAAAGAGACAGAGGTCAGGGGGTACAGATCTTTTCTAGGGTCTGAAAAGGGGGGCGGGGAGAAATTGGATCCCAGCCAGCCCTGTATGGCCAGGAGGGTAGAGGGACCAAGCTACAGGGCATAGCAGGGGTCACAGAATGTACCATTTACAATCCACCTAGGAAATGCAACACAGTGCTTCAGTTTGCTCCTTTCGACTGCTAGGGTCATGTCGGAAGGCAAGCGAGAGGCAGCCACCTTCCTCTCCGAGTAGCCTGTAACGTGCTGCACACAAGCACGGTACTTTTGCAACTTCGATCACCGCCCTCGCCCACACCTGGTGCCGCTTTCACTCCACGGCTGCCAGAAGTTGCTGAAGCAGCGCCACACAGCCAGCAGTGTGCCGGCAGCCAAGCGCTCGAGAACGCTGCTTCTGCCCAAGCCTGCCTAGGGCGTGCACCTTTGTTCTCAGAGCTCCGTGCAACAGTCTGCCTGTCTCGCAGTTCGAATGGAAAACGAAAGCTTTTCGCCTACGCCCTTCACAGAGATCTGTTGCCAGGATGAGAAGGTCTTGTGGCCGGAGCTCTCCCACACCGCGAGGAAGCTACTATTAGCACCGCATTGCAGGGGCACTTAGCGCTCCTTGACTACGTGCTCAGGGCTCTCCAAATTCGCTGCTAGCTCCATGGTCCTTCTCAGCTGCAAGTAGCAGCGCTCACAGTACATAGAGCTTCGCATAGACCGAAGACTTAGAGGGACATATCACACACGAAAATGTGCCATGGCAGAGACGTTCTACACTGAGTAGAGACAGAGACAGACAGAGAGTTCTACACTGCCCCTTCTTGTCGGCCATCTTGTGCACCTGCTGCCTCTGCTGAGACGAATCGTTCCTTGAATTACCAGTGAGAGCGCCTCTCCAGGCACATTGCACTGAGTGACAGCTCCCTAGGGACATTTGGATGTAAAACTTTTTCCACCTCCAAAAATGCACGGGTAAGTCCTAAAAGTTTTGGTTTTATTAAGAATAGTTACGTCCAAGTATTGCTCTCCTAACAACCCTTGGTTTCAGTCTGGAATTAACTGCTGCTTTCTGTCTTTTTGCCTAGTGGCAATCTAATTCTAAGGTAACTAGATGTGTTGGAAATCCATAAATTACATCTTAGGTTCAGTGGGATAATTGGCTCGGAAGACAATGGAATTGAGAATTTGGAAAGAAGCCAAAGTGAGCTGATGCCACCATCCGAGATTCCCTTGGGTTCCAAATCCTTTCATTTGTGTTTTTGTGGGCTTTTTTGAAGGCGTGTATCATTGAATCCATGATTTAGCTGTGGTGAGACCTGCTCCGCTGTAAAACCATTATTTTCTCAGTGAGCATGGACAACAGTTACAGTGTTGTCTTTAAATATTCCCTGCACTCCACTTATGGTGGCAAAAGCAGTGCCTTGACTGTAATCATAAAAGTGATTACAGTTTGATTGCTTTGACATCATGTAGGATGTTTCCTCCATCTGCTGTGGCCAGCATTAAGTAACAGATTTCTCAGTTTCTAGGAAGAGTCTAGCAAACAATCACCTTGCTCCTTCTCTTGCATTTAATCATCACTGCTATGCTGCTATACAGACAGTTTATGATTCAACAATTCAATGGGACATCAAGTAAATAGCAAAGTAAAACTAACTACCGAAAGCACTATAAGGGCCAGAGATTAGCTTGGATCAAAACAGGTATTCTCCTAGCATTGTTTACAAATAAGTCATCATGTGAAACAGAAGGCGCAATGTAGTTTGTGCCCTGTTTTGGGCATGCCCGGAAGAAGGAAATTCTGATTTCACATATGGGAAAAGAAATGTTGACATTTGAATGAGATTCTTCATACCCCAGAAAAGGTTGCTTTGAAAGGTTGTGGAAGTCCTGTTAGGAAACATGGCTTTACAAGTCCTTTCCACCAGGAGACAACAGCTGCAGAACATCTGGGTGTGCCAGTGTTGAGAGCACCAGCAAAGATCAAAGTGGAGAAGTTGGTGAACAATGGCAGTGGCCTAGGGGAGAGCAAGTGGGGTGCTGGCTGTGGGACCAGGGGAGTCCTGACTGATTTAGGAGGTGTGTGATGGTCTGTACCAGCAAGCGGAGTAGTGCTGTGGCCTTGGGACACTGCAAATACTGGAATTCAGTGGGGTCACTGGGCAGGCTGAATGTCTGAGCTGCTGGAGGCACCCAGTTTGCCCACATGTAAACATCCAGTCTCACTCCTGCCAGCCACAGAAAGGAGCAGGATGTGGCTGCTGGCGATGCCTGTCATGTATATGTAGTGTATATGTGTGCTCTCTCAAGCTGCTGGGAACACTTTTTCTTTGTGACTGCTTGGGCTGAGGGAGAGAAAGCAGTGGTAGTTTCTGAGGTTTCGAGTTTGCTTGAGTTTCTCAGGCTGTTTCTGGAGCCACCCAGAATTCTCTTCCTTGAAGCATTTCAATTCCTGGTAATTTTCAAAATTTAAATCGAAACAGCCCGAAGATAGTTGATCTGACTTCAGAGCTATTCTTACGCTGAGCTGTTGGATGATCTGATCTCCTGAGATGCCTTCCATCTCAGTTTATGACCTGGTTCTTGTGAAAAGTAGGATCTTTTAGCCTGGAGAAGAGAGGTTTCTGGAGAGACAGTATGGTGGCCTTTGAATATGTAAAGAGGGTATAAGACAAATGGAGAAAGAGTTTTTAGGAAGGTTTGCAGAGACAGGACAAGGGGCCATGCTTTCAAACTGAGACTAGGTTTAGATTGGCTAAAAGGAAAAACTTTTCTACAATGAAGCTGGTGAGACACTCAAACGGGTGTTCCAGAGAAGTTGTGGATGCCCCATCATTGAGAGTGCTCCTTATCAGTTTGGCTAGTCTTGAGCAATTTGATCTACTGTAAGATCTACCTGGCAAGGAAGTTGGACTAGATGATCTTTAATCACAGACTGTTGTATGATTCCGTGAAAGACATATTTATTATTTCTCACTTTATGCATCATTGCAATGACAACTTGTTAGCTTCTGAAATTATGAGCTGGGATTGATTTCCTTCCTTAGTTTCATTTTCCCTGTTACTCCTTCACTCTTGGACCTTTTTTATTCACTAGATTTCCTCTTTCACTAAACTGCCCTTAAGTATCACTTTGCTCCCCACCTGGCTTTTTTTATTTTTCAATGACACCTTTTCACTGGTTCGTTTTGGACCTTTGCTGCTTGAAGTCCAGTAGCCTCCTTGTCTGAGCATTATGGAGCTTTCTTTACAGCTTCATCACTATGCAAAAAGCCATAAATTACTGTGTTCCATCTCACATACCATCAAGTACCACACTAATATTCCCTCTGCTGAATAGCTGGTTGGCTTACATAGACCAGCCAAATACCAGGAAATCCAGATGGCAGCAAGAATCTTGTAGACTACTCAAGCTGTTCATTGAAATTCTGGAGAAGTCAGGTGAGGTATCACATTCTCTTGAAAGAAGTGTATATCATCTCGGACATTCTAGAATGGGCTATTAACATTGTCATGAGTTTCTGGCTAGATTTTTTATTATGCAAATTCAAATTCAAATGATCTGAAATGATAGAACTTCAAGAAATTTTTTTCCCCAAAATCGAAGTATGATGGAGTTACAAAGGGAGAATCTTAATCTTAGTTATTCTATTCCATCTCACATCATAGCAGGGGGCAGGGAGAAGGGAGTATCTTTGGGGGACAGTGGGTTCCGGTGTAGTCAGTAAGCTGGGCAGAGGAGCCATCAGGTATTGTCTGTTGTTGGGGGGGGATTCATGTGAACTCTTCCTTTCTTGCACCCTGCCACTAGTAATGTTGCTAAAATTGTTTGTTTTCTCATCCAAGTGACAAAATCAGCACACTTAATGAGGGATGAAGAGGGAGCAGCGACCTCAGAACAGGAGGAAGAAGAAGCAGAGCCTGCTGTCCTCCAGAAGAAAAAAACACTACCAGCCAACTTTGCACCATCTGTGAACTTCCTGGGCGTGTACTCTATCCCTTTGTCCAGATCACTGATAAAGATAGTAAACAGGACTGGGCCCAAGATTGAGCCTAGGGGACCAGCTGGATGAACTCTATTTCCCACCACTCTGTGGGCCTGGCCATCACCCAGTTTGCCACCCAGCAAACAGCCCACCCATCCAAACCATAATCAGACCGTTTCCTCAGGAGAATGATGTGAAACTCATTGCACAAAGGATGAGGGAGATGCCTAGGAAGAGTCTCAGGTGAATCCAGGAGACTATAGTGGGGGACTAGTCAGTTTTCCAATCAATTTGCTTAAAAAACTCTACAAAACCGTAATAAAAAAACAAACAAACAAAAAAGGCAGACCAAACAAACACACAAAAACCCCAACCAATAATCCCCAAAGAGACAAAAAAAAAGCCTCAAAAAAAGCCCTCAAAACAACCCACCCAAAACTGAAAAAAAACCCCAAACCCAACACATCAAAAAATCAGGGTGAAGGTTTTTAGTAACTTTAAAAATAAGAGAACAAAACAAAAAAATTAAAAAAAACAGAAAGTCAGATTTCTAAAGGTGCTGTCCCAGCCTCTTCTCTCAGCAGGGAGGACATCCTGAAGTGGTGCCAGTTGGAAGAAAGCGGGACAAGGCAGCACCTGGGCCATTGTCACAGGACGGCCCTGTGGCTGCCCCATTGCCAAAACCTGGACACATAAATCAAACACAGGTATGCACATGTGCTTAGACACAGCAAAAATATATTTGTCTGAAAATAATACTGGTCCATTTATATCACTGGAAAGAGCATAATGCCTCGTCTCAGCTTTCTTTTCAGTCATTACAAATGTTTCGAAAAATATAGGAGAGCAGAAAATGGAAATATCCAAGATGAACATGAGGACCAATAACAAAGATTCCATTTTTGAAACTGCATTGGGAATCCTCTGCAGAAATTGACTCAGAGCTCTAAGATTTGCAAAAAAGACCAAGAGTATTGGAGTCAATACAACACAGTGTCTGGAGACTTCAGCTCGTTGCCTTGATTTCTCAAATATGATGGAGGAAGCACCTTAGCAACTACAGCTGCCAGTTCTCTCAGGGCCCTGACATGCCTCTGGGTGGGTCCCATGGTCTTGCATGCTCAGGTTCCTCAAGTGGTCTGAAAGCTTACCTGCTACTATGGCTTAGAATCAAGTCTACCAGTCCAATAACCTGAGAGATGTGGAAATAGTGACTGGCAGTAAAAATTGAGACCAACTCTTGTTGAGTACCTCAGCCTTGTCCTTGTCTGTTGTCACTAGTCCTGTCTGGCTTATGGGGGTGGGGGGGGAATAGGGGAGGTGTGATAGGTTTCTTTTCATCTTCCTTTTCCCACTGAAATACCCGTAGGTGCCTTTATTATTCTTATTTTTGGCATGCTTTTCCAAATTCAGCTTCAACTGAGCCTTAGCTGTACTTATCCCGTCCTCACACACTCATGTGTTACCACTGTATTTTTCCCATGATTTGTCTCTCTGTGTATTGCCTGCATATTACCTACTTGCATCACATCTATTAATTTTCAATAACCTTCTGTCGTTAACTTGTTTTCAAAAAAACCCCTTTTTGAACCTTTTCACCTCAGAAATTCACCTGGGAAACCCAAAATCCCCAAAATTCACCCCGAAGTCGCCCCTGGGATGCCCAGCACTCACCTGGCAACTCCCAGAATTCCACAAATTCACCCCAAAATTCACGGGGGACCCCCAAATCCCAGGGCTTCACCCCAAAATTCCACCTGCAACCCCCCAAATCCCTCAAATCACCCCCTACACCCAGTCCCCCCAACACCTCCCAAATTCACCCCAAAATCTCTCCAATAGCCCTCAAAACCCACCCAGATACCCCCAAATCCACCAAATTCGCTCCAAGACCCATCTAGGACTCCAAAAAATCACCAAAATTCCCGGGAAAATCCACCTGCATCCCCCCAAATTCATCCCAAAATTCTCCCACGACTCCCAAATGCTCGCCTGGATACCCCAAAATCGACAAAATTCACGACAAAATCTGCCTGGCATCCCCAAAACTCACTTGAGAACCCTAAAATTCACTTGTATATCCTAAAATTCACCAAATTCCCCCCAAAATTCCCCTGAGATCCCTAGAATTCCACAAATTCCCCCTAAAATTCAACTGGGACTACCCACATTGTGCAAATTCACTCCTGTCCTGGGGTACAATGCAAAAATGTGTATTCTATCACCATCTGTTAAAATGTGGGAGGGGTGGTGATCCTTCTCTCTGTGGGAGATATCCTCTGCTGATGTGCCATCTGATAAGATCCGGGGGATGATCATCGATATCTTTTTACAACCCATCCTTCCTCCAGAAGATATATTCTGTTAATGGGCCATTAAGTCCTATTGTGTGACTGATAAGATTACATCATCCCATTGGGAGATGCTCCAGCCAGGGGGAGGAGCCAAACATTTCCGACCTAGATAAAAACTGAGATTTGGAACACCAAGTCAGTCCTTTCTACTGGATCCCAGAGGAAAGTCGCACCTTTTTCCACATCATCGCTGGATCTTTGGAGGAAAACTGCACCTTCTACAGGAGCACTGCTTCAACTGAACCACATCTGTCATCCAGGAGGACTGCAGCCACCATTTATACGGACTGCTACCAACGTCCTGGCTGACAGGGTGTCAGGTTATATTTCTGACTTTGTTGGTTGCTTTTTCTTTTATATTAATGCATGTATTTTATTTTTTCTCTTTTCTCCTATTAAATCGTATTACTGACTTGGAGTCTCGCACTGGTTTTACTTTCAAACCAACACAACCCCAAACCTCGTTACCCGTGATCCCCCAAAATTCCACAAATTCTCCACCAAAATGAACCTGGGACAACTCAAAACTCACTTGGATTTCCCCAAATATCCCCTCCCTCCCCCCCACCCAATTCACCGGGGAACCCCCAAATCCCCAGAATTCAACCCAAAATTCACCTGGGACCCCAAAACCCTACAAATTCGCTCCAAAATGATTGGCAACTTTACACACTCCAATTTCCCACAAAAGGATCTAGAGCCCTGTGCGCTTCGTATACCAACTAAACGGAAAAAACCTTTATATACATTTTCAGCAAAAAGACTTCCTATTCCTCCTTCTTTTGCACAAAACTGCCTTCACTTTCAAACTTATTCTCTTGCTCACTTACCTGCATAATGCTTAATCCCTGTTCTGCATGCAGAGGGTGGGACTGTTGGAGTGTCTGTGCAGGGTAAGGAGTTGGTCTTTGACGATCCCTAGGTGTCCCTTCCGACTCAAGAAACTCTTACCATTTTCCCCTCTTTCCTCTCCTTGCACAATGCTCTCAGCTTACTGTTCCACCGTATGTTCCACTTCTGAAACCTCAGCTACTTCTTTCCAGTTCAAGCACAGTTCTACTGGTTACAATCCAAAGATATACAGATTGAAAAACAACCAAAAAGAAACACCTGTTTGGAATGTCGTGGTCTTATTTGGATCTCGAACTATGAAGTCGATTGTGCCTTGCAAGTTCTAAAAGCTAAACAAGCAAAACAACCCACCACACCGTTTTAACATAGGGATTTGCTTTCTTCTAAGAAATCCATATCCCTTCTCAAAATGGATCTATTTCAGTAAGAGATCATCTTGAATAGATCACTTACTATCTAAAGAACCAGGAACACTCAAATCCGTAATGATAAGCCTGTTACCTTGTCGTTTTCTTTTCCAAAGGCAAATGAATTTGCTCAAGTGCCGTTTGTAACAAGGACAGAGTTCAAAGTGTGGCTCTGAGAAATGTTTTGGTTTCCCTCACCCATCTTTATCAAAAGCACTTTCTTCAATTGCTGAAACAATACTTGATATAGTCTGAATTTTAAAGGTCATGAAAATTTTCTCAAAAGTGAAAAATTAATATAGCAGTCAAGTTTTAAACATACGGGAATTTTTGTTTTACCTGTTTGAAGATTTCCTTCACACTAAAATGCTGGCTGATGGATACCTAGAAGGAATCCATTCCCACAAAATGCTTCCGGGTAAGCCATTACGTCATCCATTACAATTTGCTTCAGTGTCCTGTTCCTGTCCAATTGAAGGTCCCTGTTTAAGAGACTCAAGTACGGAGAGAAATAAAATTAAATATGACTACAGTGCCTTTAAATCTAAATCGAACTTCCTGATCAAGCTCATAAAACCTTTAGGCTAAATGTTGCCATTGATCTGTTTCTACTGAACACAATCACATCCTGGCTTGTTAGAGATTAGTTCATTACAAAGAAAGAAATGCACAGAAGTTAAAATATTTCCAAAGACGTTTTTGACTTCCTTCCTTTTGGATGCGGAACCATTCCAACACTGCTTACATAAGAGGTCAAATTACTGTCTTCCATGTTAGTTCTGCACAGTGCTCAGCGCAGCCTTTCTGGTTTATTTGCCTTTGACTTGGACATAAAGCTGAGTTTTGATTCAAGAAAAATCAATATTCACACTTGTTTTCATTTATACGGACATTGGCTTGGTCTCCTAAACAAAGAGAATGATGGGCAATTTATGTAAGTGTTCAGATAGGTAACATTCTCTTTCTGCAACCTGGCATTTTATTTTCACTTGGTCTGTTACCTCTGGCTTTGTTTTAACGGCTCAAATTATTAGGAAGAGGATCAAACCTCCAGCTCTAACCACAGTCCCACTGCGAGGTGTGTGAAGGTATGTGCATCTGCCTCTCAGGTCCATACTGCTCTTCTAATGTGCCTCTGATCGAGCAGGTAGGAAAGACCTCCTGTGTGTGTGAACAGTGCTGCTTCCTCTATGGCTTCAGAGCTGCTAAGATCTTCAGGAAGGAGAGCGTTATTGTACCAATTTTTAGATGGTTTTTTAAGTTGCAAGTGCTTGGCTATCTTAAACGTCTGAGTTCCTAGAACTTTGAATGAGATCAAACCTATGAGTGAAGAGATGATGGTGCAGACCAACTTCTGATTCCGGTGATCCAAGAATCTGCGCTACTACTTTGACCTTCTGAATAAGGCATGGATGTGATGGTATGCACAGTAATACTGATGTGCTATGGTTTTTGAATGATAGCAGTCTTCCTTTGTCCCGTTCCTAAACCGTGGGCGATATTTGCCTTAACCTTGTTCAGTAGGGACATTATTCTATATTCTTACATGAAGTGAAAAGCACTCTTTTTCCATACCTTCACACAACAGCATTAAAACAAGGCCTAAGTAGTACAACCAATGTTCAAAGATGCTCTACCTTTTAAGTTGACGATACAAAATTCATACCTTGTTCTAATTTGATCTCAAGAAGAAAGGGTGTTCTCCAAATACTCCTTCAGCTCTTCCTCACAGCTCACCGTTTTGCATTTTCGAAAAATTGTATCCAGATCACTTTCATCATCTAAGGCCACATAAAAAAGCTAGTAAAAATGGTTTCGTAGATACTGAAATCTCCCCAACTATTTAGGATTCAAGGAAGTTAATTATGCACATATATTCTACACCCAGAAGAGAAAGCTACCTCAGCAAAACTCATCGCCTATGAAAATCTTCCTAGATAATGAACACCTCTGACACTGCCACCCCAAGTTGGTTGATGAAATAATGAGAACTTCACATCCAATCAGACTCTAGACCTGCACAAGATCTCGTAATAGCAACTTGCAGCCACTTTCTACGGAAAGCAGCAGTGATCTCTATCACTGTTGCCATACCAAGAATAAGACAGGACTGTCCATTCAGCATGAATCAAGCAGTTAGCAAAAATGCACCTGACAGAATGAAACTGAAGAGTAGAAATTCCCATCTAAAAGTCAAAGATTACATTTTTAATTTTATAGCAGGTATTTTGAATTTCACCTTATAAACAACTGCCTGACTTTTTTTATGTATAGAAAAGATTGGAAGACATTTGGGAGATCATTTCTAGCTATTCCTAAAGTCTGATGTTAAGCAGGCTGGGCCATACATCATTCATCCCTATCATATGTGTTTCTGATAGAAATGATCATAAAAATTCAATCTATTGATATTACAAATAATAAACACAAGAATTATGAACACTTCCACATGAAACCCTTCCACACCAAACTGTTTCTTTGTAGTGTTTTGTCACACTATGGACCTCTTTCTAAGGTGACATCAATAGCCTACCACGCAGAAGGCATTGCAGATGGGAGCACTGGAAGAACACACTAATACCAAGGAGTGATGAAAAAATGTCATCAAAAAAAGGAAACGTACATCCACGTGCTCCACTTCTTCTTCAACCTACATTTTAGTTTCTCAGACATCTGAAGCATGTTGGAGTGCACAAGTTCAGTGTTGTGTTATGTTGTTTAATGTTAATTTTCCTTCTGTGTTGATGGTTCATCCCAGTTTCTTTCCCCTAAGTTATGTGCATAATGGTTCTTCCTTGTCCTAGTCAGTCATCCTAAACCCCTCCCCTTTATCTGGAACCTTCCCTGTCCCTCACCCTAAAGCCTGCCTCACGGGATGTCAATCCTTTGTAGCCCCTCCCTTTTTTCTAGAAGTTTCTGTGTCAAGCATTCCCTCTTGTATTCATGATTGGTTATATTGTATGTATCCCCACCCTCAGTTTGCCTTATTGGCTCAATGTACCCCTTTCCCCACCTTCTGTACCTCCCCCCGTTAACCGTTATTGGCCAGAGTTTTGTGCCTTCCCCTTGCTCCTCCCCCGTACTTAAGCCTGTGTAGGACCCATTCTAACTGCCTTTTGCAGTTCCCCCTCCCAACCTCCGGACTTGTTACCTTTTCCTTCAATAAATCCCTTCCCCCAGAACCGTAAAAGGTCTCTCCTGCACCTCTTTATCCCTCCCTGACGACTCGCCCAGGCGTATCTGTTGCTACACCCCTCCTTTGGCTCCTGGAGTGTTGCCGGGGAGGGGCCACTTAACGACGTAGGTTTACCGGAGCTAGCCGGTAGCCCAGGTGAGGTGAGCAGTGGGTGGAAGAAACGTCAGTTAAGCATCTTCTGCTGTGCAAATGTTCATATCCAACAGGGTCATCTGAAGGAAAAGAAGAACAAATTAATGACATGCACAGAAGAAATACTGTGTGGCTTTCAGAGAGCCTGGCGAAACGTAGTGTGTCTTTTCTTGTGATGGACAGAGATAGATTCAGCCTCCTACATGCCATATTAGATCAGTAAACAATACCATCTGGTTGGACACAAAGGGAGAAATTGAGGCAGTGGTGGAATTTCTTTCCAAAGATAAGACAGATTTAGCACAAGGGCTGAGGCCCCTTGCATCTTCCACATTCACATAGGACAGCACTCCCTTCATTACCGGCATTTGTTACGGCTTTTCCACATTTCAAGTACAAATACCAACTACTACTGTGAAACCAAACGGATGGTTTACTTTTTGAACAGAGTAAGGCGGAGGTTAAAAAGGAATTCCACTTGTTATCTCAATGTTTGGTGCATCCTCAGACGCATTTTACTCTAATGACACATTGGACCACAGCTATCACAGCCAAAAGCTGTGGCACTCAACTTGCACATCTGCCCTTTCTCCTGACATTTGCCCTCGACCAGCTCATACTGGATGCTCATTTTCTCCACACACTCCAGATTAGGGCTGTCTGAATGCTATGGAACTGACCACAGTCAAAATTCCCATCTTTCATAGTGCAGTGTGACATGGAAACATGACAGAGGCCATGTGCTGAATCTCAGCACACAGAACAGATCCGAGCAGGGCCTATAGACTTTTGCCCACAGACACCAGACACTACCAGCCAAAGAAATCAAGACATTTTCATACACAGCTCTTTATCATTATGCTTCAAAGTAGCAAGGTACTTACAATCGCTACCAACTTCTTTGCTACCATACAGGCTACAAATATCCCAACAGGATGTGCTCTGGAGCAAGAGAAGACAGGCACACAGAGGGAAGGCATGCTGCAAGGACGCAGAGAAAGGAACTATCTCCAATACTTCCCCTCTTCTTCTCATACTTTCAGTCTTCTTCTGCAAGAATTAAAAAGGATTATTTTTGTATGATTGAGAAGGGATCCATGTCAAAATTAACTTTTGATTTCCCCCAGATTCATTCTAACCAAGCCAGTTCCTGCTAGATCTGACCATGCACAGGAGTTTGTACAGGCCATAGGAAAGCCATGCCACAGGCAACTTCTTTGGCTCTTACTGCCACCTCCAAGCAACTGAGAAGGTATGTGGGAACACACGGAACAAAGAATAGAGCAAACATGCACTCTCAAAGCAACTGTCTGCCTCATCGTTGCCAGGGAGAAAAGAAAATATTGCTTGAATTCCAGACTGTTCTTAGGATTTCCTGACCTACCTAGACTTTTGTTTCAATTCTCCAGAGTTCTGCACCATTCGTTTCCATCAGATTTGGCACGTGTTGGAGGCAACAAGGTGCTATCAAAGTAGGAAACAAGAGTCAGGTATCCCAAAATACAAACCAGACAGTACTTCAAATATAAAATTATGAATCTGAATATCCATACTACTGGGCTTTCTTTTATTTACAGCCATCTTGGCAATGAAAATAAACCTGAGATTGTTGTTGTTCAAGGCCAACTGTTTACTGCCCGATAAGGAACTAACTGTCATCTACCTTGTTCCTACATCCACCGTAAAACCCTCCCTGTAAAGATCGGAATGCATTGCACCCACACCAATGCGTCTTGTGTTCAGGATGGATATTCAAACGTAGCAACGTTCGATTTCTATCCAGACTCCTCTCTTAATTTATTATGCAAATAAAATCCCACGCCATGGAGAAAAAAATGCCTTGAAAAAAACACCAACTTCTACCTCTCCACCCATCTTTGCCCACTTCTACTATGTTTCAATATTTACTTCTGCATTCCTCCATTTTTAGAGCCTGATCGCCACCTATTAAGTGTAGCTGGGGCACTGAAAATCAAGAATGCATTTTCTCCATTCAAAAGAGCTGTACAGAAATAGTTGTAGTCCCTGCCTTACTGCTGCATTTAGAAATCACACATTGACAGGAAGCAAAGAGCATTTTGTAGCCAAGTCCTTCATTAACTCCAGCAAAAATTGTTTTCCTTTATGCTATACCCTCTTTTGCCATACCCGATATATTGCAAAATCTTCAGTCTTGTTCACTGAGTGCCATCTGCTCCTTTATCAACTTTTTCATTTCCATATTCACAGTTGGGGGATTCTGTATTTCTTCACTTGCCATAAATTCTCTGCAGGATGGAAAGTAGATATGTAGAATGGAATCACATGCTATATGTGATATCATACGTGATATCACGTAGAAAGAAAAAATGATCAAGTATTACTTTGATAGAAACCAAAAGTGAACACTAGCCACTTTGTGTTGCTCATTGTCCAAAAGAAGACTGCCACATTTCTGACCTGAAACTCTGAACTACACACTTCTTTTGCATGAGCTTCCAGTCCTTGACTCTCCCTTGCCATTTCAGTTGATGCCATTTTTCTTTCTCAAGCTCTGATTTCATTCGATTCAAGAGTAGCTTGGCAGTTGCCCTCTCATTATCCAGCAGTGCTGTCTTTATATTATGTGTATTAAAAAATAAAACCAGAAGTAGAAACAGCATACAACATGCAAAAACAAACAAAAAATTGTCTCTTCTACAGAAAATGAGGGGAGAAAAGAACACAAATGATAACCAATACCCTGCCAAGTAAAAATTTCTTCTATATTTCAGTGATTGATAGGCAGAAAAAATGAAATTAATTTGGGGAAAGAAAGACATTCTAGCAATATTCAGACTGCTATCTTGCCCCAGGTAAAACATTTACCATGGCCTTAGCGTTAATGAGCTTGTGAACATCAGCTGCCAAGAGGAAGGACATTTCCTCCAGTTTCACAGAATACTTGGTCAGTACAACTGCTATCTATGCAATCAAAGAATACAGAAAAGCAACAACAATGAAAAGTAGAACTCAAATATCAATTTCCCAAGTTAAAATCTACATGAACAAGACAATTTTTCCATTCAAGTGAATTCGATTTAATTAATTCATTAACTACATTAGTATCATTCTCACGTTCCAGAATAGAATTCAAGGAATCCACATTGCTTCTTCTGAGACATTGATGCCTGAGTAGATCCCAACTTCAAATCTATTAGGATGGCATGAAAGCAATACCTGCTACATTTAGTACATGTAAACTACAAAGACATCTAGAACAGCTCTAAAAGATGAACAAACCCATGAACTTTGAAGAAGACACTAGCAAGAAATGTGGAAATAGGCTTTATCTGCCCAGTGCTTTTCCCAAAAGCTTGGGCACTCCTTGGCGTCAGTGAGAGTCTCTGTCTCATTATTCAGCAGCTGGCTTAGGGTAAAAAAGGATGCATGCAATCACTTCATTCCTGTTCATGACATAAACTTACTGCATCATCACGGAAGCCATTTACTTGGAAATATAGCCTAAAAAGTAGGTGTCAGACTGGGTACATATCTAGATTGCTATGAGCAAAACCAATTTCTTTTTAACAGGAAAGCCATACAATATGCCTGCCATGGCAAATATTAGTCTACTAGCCCTGCACTTCAACGGGCAGTGAGTGGTTCGTTACACCAAATTTGTGTTTGGCAAGGAGACAATCTATTTATTACAAGCACCTAGTGCTAGAACCAAGAATTCAGGAGTTGCTCATTCCCGATGAAAATCTGTCCATTTCATACCTTTGGGGTTTTATGCTTCTGTTCTTTACCTGTCTTGAGTGTGGCTTTCTTGTGAAGTCACTGATGGGTGTTTTTTCAACACATTTCTGCTGATTACATGGTAATTGCATGGCATCAGCAGACATCTCTGAATGTCTCTTTAAAGTATGCTTTTTACTCTTCTTAGAGGTCCTTGTCTTCTTCTTTCCTTCACCCAAAAGGTGGGCTAAGTGAGCCTTCAAAGAACCATCATCTCAACAATTAGAAACCTTTCAAACCTACTGAATGGAGAACAGCAACAAAAAAAAATTAAAAAAAACCTGTTCACCAAAGGCAGCAGAAGAGAAAGGTAAAATAATGAATCCTACATGCCACATGCATAACTCTCTTCATTCAAGGCTATTTTCACAATGAGAAAAAAAAAAAATATCATCTTTTCCTCAGAGAGGAAAAGTGGAGTAACTGGATTGTGTTGCCTTGCTTACAGTTACCAGAAAAGTCAACAGCAGAGTTGAAAACTCCTGAAGCTGGTTAACTGCACCTCTAAATGTTTTACTACTGTGTTATGATTCTGTCTTCAGTTAATAGAACCTGATATACAACAAAGAGATGGGAGCACATGGAGATGCATTGGAGAGCCTACGCTGGAGGTAATACATTCATTTTTTACACAAACAAATCCAAATTAGTAATGTTGAAAATGACCTGGGGCCATTTCAACAGCCAGCAAACTGACTAACACAACCAACCTTTGGCTTTTATTCAATCCTTTGCTTGTTTTACCTGGGCCTTGAAGATCTGTCTGCAGCCTTCCTCTCTGCAAATATATCACACTCGTCTTATTGGGAACCCATGGCTCATCACAGCTGCTTGGCCAGGCCTGCTTCCAGAAGAACTGGCAACTACAAGCTGGGAGCCAAGAGATACAACACTTCACTTGGAAAAGGGCCTTCCATGAATCCTAGAATCCCAGAATGGTTTGGACTGGAAGCGACCTTAGAGATGATAGATTATCTTCTTCCCACATCCTGACATGGGCAGGGACACTTTTCCACTAGTCCAGGTTGCTCCATGTCTGCTCCAGCCTGGCCCTGGACACTTCCTGCCATGGGGCTCCCACACAGCCTCGTTGAGCAACATGTGCCAGGCCTCAGCACCCACACAAGGAAGAATTCCTTTCCAATATCCCATCTACCCCAGCCCTCTGGCAGTTTGAAGCTATTCCCCCTTGTCCTTCGGGTCCAGACCCTTTTCCAAAGTCCCTCCCCTGCTATCTTGGAGCGCCAGCAGGCACTGCAAGGGGCTCGAAGCTCTCCCTGGAGCCTTCTGTTGTCCTGATTGGACACCCTCAGCTCTCCCAGTCTGTCCTAGAGCAGAGGAGCTCCAGCCTTCAAAGCAGCTTAGCAGCCTCCTATCTATGAAATTCGATGCCACCGCAGGCCTTCTGGGCCCTACGGATATCGCTTCCAGTGTCGCTCGGGGTCACTCCAGGCTCTCTCCCCGCCCCCCATGGAGTCCTCAGGCGATGCCGCTGGGATGCCAGTCCTGCCGCTGTCAGACCAACGCCTAGGGCGTGCACCTTTGTTCTCAGAGCTCCGTGCCACATGCTGCCTTTCTCGCAGTTGAATGGAAAACGAAAGCTATTTGCCTACGCCCTTCACTGAGATCTGTTGCCAGGACAAGAAGGTCTTGTGGCCGGAGCTCGCCCCCACCGCGAGGAAGCTGATATTAGCACCTCGTTGCCCGGGCACTTCTCACTCCTTGACTACGTGCTCAGCGCTTTCCAAATTCGCTGCTAGCTCCACGGTCCTTCTCAGCTGCAAGTAGCAGCGCTCACACTACATAGATCTTCACATGAACTGAGGACCTCGAGGGACATATCGCACACGAAAGTGTGCCATGACAGAGAGGTGTTCTACATTGTCCCTTCTCGTCATCCAGTTTGTGCTTCTGCTGCTTATGCTGTGTGTTGGTTTGAAAGTAAAACCAGTGCGAGACTCCAAGTCAGTAATACAATTTAATAGGAGAAAAGAGAAAAAAATAAAATACATGCAATAATATAAAAGAAACAACCACCAACACAGTCAGAATATACAACCTGACACCCTGTCAGTCAGGGTGTTGGTAGCAGTCCGTATAAATGGTGGCTGCAGTCCTCCTGGATGTCAGATGTGGTTCAGTTGAAGCAGTGCTCCTGTAGAAGGTGCAGTTTTCCTCCGAAGATCCAGAGATGATGTGGAAAAAGGTCCGAAATTCCTTTGGGATCCAGTGGAAAGGACTGCCTTGGTGTTCCAAATCACAGTTTTTTATCTAGGTAGGAAAGGCTTGGCTCCTGCCCCTGGTTGGGGCATCTCCCAATGGGGTGATGTAATCTTATCAGTCGCACAATAGGACTTAATGGCCCATTAACAGGATCTGTCTTCTGGAGGAAGGATGGGTTGTGAATAGATAACGATGATCATCCCCCGATCTTATCAGATGGCACATCAGCAGAGGATATCTCCCACAGAGATAAGGATCACCACCCCTCCCACATTTTAACAGATGGTGATAGAATACACATTTTTGCATTGTATCCCAGGACATAATCCACCCCTTATTCTATTACCATCTACATCACACCCAAACCAATACCCTCTTACAGATATATAATACAAAATGAAACTTTACATACAGTTCTCACTAAAAATTAGGTCTCTTTGCGGAACACAACGGGTTTCCCCATCTTTCTGCATTACCCACCAGGTGCAACCAGGTCCTTGAGCAAAAACAATCCCACGGATTGGTTTGCCTTTGCCTGTGGTGGGATTAATCCAAACAGTCTTTCCTAAAATACCTTTCATATGTACCACTGGGACCTTGTCCCCATCCACTGTGTGCAGGGGTTCAGAGTGGGCAGGACCGGCTCGATTGATGGACCCTCGGGTGTTAACCATCCAGGTGGCTTTGGCCAAGTTCATTTCCCAATTTCTGAAGGTTCCACCACCAAGTGCTTTCAAAGTAGTCTTAAGGAGTCCATTACACCGTTCAACTTTCCCGGCAGCTGGCGCATGGTAAGGAATATGATATATCCATTCAATGCCATGTTCTTTGGCCCACGTGTTGATAAGGCCGTTCTTGAAATGGGTTCCCTTGTCTGATTCAATTCTCTCAGGGGTACCATGCCTCCAAAGGACTTGTTTTTCTAGGCCCAAGATGGTGTTCCGGGCAGTGGCATGAGGCACAGGGTAGGTCTCTAACCATCTTGTAGTTGCTTCCACCATGGTCAGTACGTAGCGTTTGCCCTGGCGGGTTTGGGGAAGGGTGATGTAGTCAATTTGCCAGGCTTCCCCATACCTGTACTTTGACCATCGTCCACCATACCACAGAGGCTTCACCCGCTTGGCCTGTTTGATTGCGGCACAGGTCTCGCAGTCGTGGATGACCTGTGAGATACTGTCTATGGTAAGGTCCACCCCTCGGTCACGGGCCCATCGGTATGTCGCATCTCTCCCCTGATGACCAGAGGCATCATGGGCCCAACGAGCTAGGAATGATTCTCCCTTGTGCTGCCAGTCTAGATCCACCTGTGATACTTTCACTTTGGCAGCTCGGTCCACGTGCTCGTTGTTGTGATGTTCTTCATTAGCCCGGCTTTTGGGTACATGTGCATCTACGTGTCGAACCTTTATGGTCAGTTTCTCTATTCGGGCAGCAATGTCCTGCCAAATCTCAGCTGCCCATATGGGTTTCCCTCTGCGTTGCCAGTTGGCCTTTTTCCAGCGATCCAGCCAACCCCACAGAGCATTAGCTACCATCCATGAGTCAGTGTAGAGATAGAGCCTTGGCCACTTCTCTCGTTCAGCAATATCCAAAGCCAACTGGACGACTTTTAGCTTTGGACCTGACTCGATCCACCTTGTCCCTCGGTAGCTTGTGCAACTTGTCGTGTGGGGCTCCATACTGCAGCTTTCCATTTCTGGTTAGTGCCTACAATTCGGCAGGAACCATCAGTGAAGAGGGCATATAGTCTTTCAGTCTCTGGTAGCTCATTATATGGTGGGGCTTCCTCAGCACGTGCCACTTGCTCCTCTTCTTCTTCAGAAGACAATCCAAAAGTCTCACCTTCAGGCCAGTTTGTAATTATTTCCAGAATCCCAGGGCGATTTGGATTCCCAATATGAGCGCGCTGAGTGATGAGGGCAATCCACGTGCTCCATGTGGTGTCAGTGGCGTGATGTGTGGAAGGCACCTTTCCCTTGAACATCCAGCCCAGCACTGGTAGTCGGGGTGCCAGGAGGAGTTGTATTTCTGTGCCAATCACTTCTGAGGCAGCTTGAACTCCTTCATAGGCGGCCAAGATCTCCTTCTCTGTGGGAGTGTAGTTGGCTTCAGATCCTTTGTAGCTTCTGCTCCAGAATCCCAGTGGTCGACCCCGAGTCTCACCAGGCACCTTCTGCCACAGGCTCCAAGACAAACCATGGTTCCCGGCTGCAGAGTAGAGCACGTTCTTCACATCTGGTCCCGTCCTGACTGGGCCAAGGGCTACTGCATGAGCAATCTCTTGCTTGATCTGGGCGAAGGCTTGCTGCTGCTCAGGGCCCCAGTGGAAATCGTTCTTCTTGCGGGTAACCAGGTAGAGAGGGCTCACAATCTGACTGTACTCAGGAATGTGCATTCTCCAAAAGCCTATGGCACCTAGGAAGGCTTGCGTTTCCTTCTTGTTGGTAGGTGGAGACATAGCAGTGATCTTATTAATTACCTCTGTTGGGATCTGACGACGTCCATCTTGCCACTTGACTCCTAGAAACTGAATTTCCTGAGCTGGTCCCTTAACTTTACTTCGCTTAATGGCAAAACCAGCTTTCAGCAGAATCTGGATAATCTTCTCTCCTTTCTTGAAGACTTCCCCTGCTGTGCTGCCCCATACAATGATGTCATCGATATACTGTAGATGTTCGGGGGCCTCACCCTTCTCCAGTGCAGCCTGGATCAGTCCATGACAGATGGTGGGACTGTGCTTCCACCCCTGGGGCAGACGATTCCAGGTGTACTGCACGCCCCTCCAGGTGAAAGCAAACTGAGGCCTGCATTCTGCTGCCAGAGGAATGGAGAAAAATCCATTGGCGATATCGATAGTGGCGTACCACTTTGCTGCCTTGGACTCCAGCTCGTACTGCAGTTCCAGCATATCTGGCACAGCAGCGCTCAGCGGTGGAGTCACCTCATTCAATGCACGGTAGTCTGTGGTCAATCTCCATTCTCCTTCAGATTTACGCACAGGCCAGATGGGGCTGTTGAAGGGTGAGTGGGTTTTGCTGACCACCCCTTGGCTCTCCAGTTTACGGATCATTTCATGGATGGGAATCACTGAGTCTCTGTCAGTACGGTATTGCCGGCAGTGTACTGTTGTTCTGGCGATTGGTACCTGTTGCCCTTCAACTCTCAGTAGTCCCACAGCAGAGGGGTCATCTGCAAGACCAGGCAAGGTGCTCAGTTTTCTAATGCCGTCTGTCTCTACAGCAGCTATCCCGAAAGCCCAGCGATATCCTTTTGGGTCTTTGAAGTATCCATTTCTAAGATAGTCTATGCCAAGGATGCATGGGGCCTCTGGGCCAGTCACGATGGGGTGTTTCTGCCACCTGTTCCCAGTTAAACTCACTTCGGCCTCCACTACAGTCAGCTGCTGGGACCCTCCTGTTACCCCAGAAATAGAGATGGATTCTTCTCCTACATACTTTGATGGCATCAGAGTACATGGGGCGCTGTTGACAACCAAAGCCTTATGTTTTTTGTGGGTCGGATGTGCCAGGCCATTGGATCCACACAGTCCAATAGATCCGATTATCCCTCTCCTCTACCTGGCTAGAGGCAGGGCTCCTCTATTCCTGATCTTGGTACACGTCGCTCTCTTCCTGTAAATAGGTTCTTGAGGTTCCTTCAAGAGGATCAGTCATATCATCATTCTGATACTGTCTGGAGTTCTGTACACGAGAGACTGGAGCAGCATTGACTCTAGATGAACTTCTTGGGGTAGGTGTCCCTCTTTTCAGCTCACGTACCCGGGCTGCTAAGGAGGAGGTGGGTTTTCCATCCCACTTCCTCATGTCTTCTCCATGCTTCTGAAGGAAAAAACAGAGGTTACCTCGTGGAGTGTGTCCTCTCTCCCTGCCTGAGGAACGCCGGCTCCTAATGGCAGAAACTCTTGTTGGTTCTGGAGAGATCTGGTAGTTGTTTTCCTTAAGTTCTTTTTTTAGTTTCTGATGGCCCTCTTCAATCAGGCTTCGGGCTTGCTCCACCAGCCGTGTTTCCACGGATGAGACATGGGTATGAAATGGGGCTGTGACAGTGTCCTCATAAATTCTTAGTTTATTGGCCAAGACGCCTACCATGTCCTCACCTTCCCTCCACTGCAGCGTTGCCAGGTAACGGGAATACATCTCTGGTCCAAGTCGTGCAAATCTCAACCACATCTGTGACGTGCACCGGACACAGTCTGGGCTTTTAGGAAATCTCTCATCTTCTGAGAAAATGATCTCCAGCACGGCCAATTCCCTCAGGCATCGGATACCTTGTTCTATTGTGCTCCATTTTCCTTGGTGCACCTGAAGATCTTCTTTACAAAGGTATCTGTCCTTCACACTTGTCAGCAGTCGCCGCCAGAGGCTGAGAGTTTCTTGGGTTCTCCCAATCCCCTGGTCAATGACCACATCCCGGGACAGAGATCCCAGTTGCCTGGCCTCACATCCATCCAGAATGGTGTCATTGGCTGCAGCGTCCCAGATGCGGAGCAGCCAGGTCAAGATGGACTCATTTGTCTGGCGGGTGAATTCCCTCCGCAGGTCACGCAGCTCACCCAGGGATAGAGAGCGAGTGATGATTTCTGGCTCTGTCACTTCTGCTGGGTGCGAAGGTCCTGCCACATCCTCGTCAGTCACTATGCGAACTGATTTGCTCTTTGATTTCTTCTTCTGAACGGGGGCAACTGCTACTGGTCTAGGCTGTTCTGGCTCAGTGATGGTTTGTGTGGAGATGCTGATGGTGCTTCTGTCTTTTTTCTCCTCTGTGGCAGACTGCATAGACACGGACACTATGGCTTTGCTTTTGGCTTTTTCCTCCTCTGTGGCAGTCTGCGTAGACACGGACACTGTTGCTTTGCTTTTGGCTTTTTCCTCCTTTGTGGCAGTCTGCATAGACACGGGCACTGTTGCTTTTTGCTTGGTTCTTCTCCTCTTTGTGACATTCTGTGCAGTCGTGGACAAAGTTGATTTGTTTCTTTTTTCCTCTTCCTCAAGAATACGCATCAATACGCCATGTAGTGTTCTGTTTCTAAGCATGTTGTAGGCTGTAAAGGCTGTGCAGAGGAGACAAAGCAGAACTAACAACAATATTATGCTGTCCTTAGCATCCAGCGGGAACTCAACATTTCCAAAAACTACTGAATCAGGCCGGAAAGATTGGAAAAAATCATCCTTTACCCCTCCCCCCAAGGGCTGGGTGTGATTGTTAAAACCCCAGATGTAGCAACCTAGACTAGGACAAGCAAACAAAGTCGAGTATATATTCCGGATTATGTTCATTGCCTCAGAGGTTATCATGCAGTAGACATAATAGGCCAGTAAAGCAATTTTTATACCATATCCTGGTCTACACAGGAGTATTACAGCTGGCAGATAGTTCCCCATGTGTGGAAAAATATGGAGAGCAAGATATAAAACCCATGTAAGCATGTTGAGAATCATGGTGAAAACAAAATTGTAATACTGACTTTCCTCAGTACCCTTCGTGCCCCACGTTGGGCGCCAATTAATGTGTTGGTTTGAAAGTAAAACCAGTGCGAGACTCCAAGTCAGTAATACAATTTAATAGGAGAAAAGAGAAAAAAATAAAATACATGCAATAATATAATAGAAACAACCACCAACACAGTCAGAAATACAACCTGACACCCTGTCAGTCCGGGTGTTGGTAGCAGTCCGTATAAATGGTGGCTGCAGTCCTCCTGGATGACAGATGTGGTTCTGTTGAAGCAGTGCTCCTGTAGAAGGTGCAGTTTTCCTCCGAAGATCCAGCAATGATGTGGAAAAAGGTCCGACTTTCCTCTGGGATCCAGTAGAAAGGTCTGCCCTCGGGTCCCAAACCCCAGTTTTTTATCTAGGTAGGAAAGGCTTGGCTCCTGCCCCTGGTTGGGGCATCTCCCAATGGGGTGATGTAATCTTATCAGTCACACAATAGGACTTAATGTCCCATTAACAGAATATATCTTCTGGAGGAGGGATGGGTTGTGAATAGATAACGATGATCATCCCCCCATCTTATCAGATGGCACATCAGCAGAGGATATCTCCCACAGAGATAAGGATCACCACCCCTCCCACATTTTAACAGATGGTGATAGAATACACATTTTTGCATTGTACCCCAGGACATGCTGTTAGGAATCGCTCCGTGAAAGACGAGGCAGAGCGTCTTTCCGGGTGCATTGCACTGAGTGAGAGCTGCCTAGTGACATTGCACTCGCAGCCAAGGCAACAGGGCGTGCTTGCCCGCAGAACTGAGGACAAGCTGTTGGGCAGAGCTGAAACTGAGCGCTGGAGTTCAGCTGTCTCCGGACGGCGGAAGGCGAAGAACCAAGCCGCAGGGCACCGGGCTTGGGAGCGCAGTGCAGCGAAGAGCACACGAGCAGCCAAAGACCTCCTTCACAATCGCTTTAACTTCTCAGTGCTCTGGCTGCTTGGAAAAGTAGCACACAGCCGTTGCACGCCAGGGCAAAAGCTGGGGCAGTGCCCTTCCTCACACCTTTGTTATGGTGTACTCCATGCAGCTAGAGCGAAGCGAGAAGGATGCGAGGAAGAAGAAGGGGTTCTCGAAGTAGCCCCCTGTCACCAGCCCTGAAAGGGCGCATAACACACGCATAAACAATAGATAATGTTCTCTCGTAGGGGGGTGGGTGGAGGGGGAGGGGGCTAACCGGAAAAAGGAAAGGAGGGACCGGGGGTCTGGAGCGGGCGGGCTCTCTCGCTTGGCTCGTGGATGGGAGGACAGCCCGGGCTTCGATCTGGCATCTCCCCTGCCCCCCCCCGCTGAGATCCACGTTTCCTACTGTTGGACATCGCTCTGCTGCTCTCCCACCTCAGCAGAATACCACCGGACACTCTGCTGAGCACCACGACGGACACTGAGAGGGGGGAGTCACTTTCCCATCCCTCTCACCCTGGGTTGCTGCCGCCATCACCCAGCCCTCTTCAACTGCGGGGGACCTGCCCTGCCCCCACAGCACTGGTAACTGAGCACAGGGAGACGGCCTGCGGTCAAAAGGGACTGGAACTGAGCTATACTATTCTGTTCTCAATTTTTATAGCTGTTGTCGTTTTATGCCTTGTTAGATATCAGTAAAGAACTGTTATCCTTATCTCCATATCTCCTCCCTGAAGGCCTCTGATTTAAAACTAAAATAATTAAAAGGGATCGGGTTGTATTCTGCATCTCAGGAAGGGGGGTTTACCTTTCCTTTGGAAATACCTCTCTTTCAAACCAAGACAAAGCAACTAGTTCTAGAACCAAGAATTCAGGAGTTGCTCATTCCCAATGAAAATCTGTCCATTTCATACCTTTGGGGTTTTATGCTTCTGTTCTTTACCTGTCTTGAGTGTGGCTTTCTTGTGAAGTCACTGATGGGTGTTTTTCCAACACATTTCTGCTGATTACACGGTAATTGCATGGCATCAGCAGACATCTCTGAATGTCTCTTTAAAGTATGCTTTTTACTCTTCTTAGAGGACCTTGTCTTCTTCTTTCCTTCACCCAAAAGGTGGGCTAAGTGAGCCTTCAAAGAACCATCATCTCAACAATTAGAAACCTTTCAAACCTACTGAATGGAGAACAGCAACAAAAAAAATTTAAAAAAACTTGTTCACCAAAGGCAGCAGAAGAGAAAGGTAAAATAATGAATCCTACATGCCACATGCATAACTCTCTTCATTCAAGGCTATTTTCAAAATGAGAAAAAAAAAATGTCATCTTTTCCTCAGAGAGGAAAAGTGGAGTAACTGGATTGTGTTGCCTTGCTTACAGTTACCAGAAAAGTCAACAGCAGAGTTGAAAACTCCTGAAGCTGGCTAACTACACCTCTAAATGTTTTACTACTGTGTTATGGTTCTGTCTTCAGTTTGCTGCCCGATGCCCCAAACAGAACACAAACTAACAGAGTGTCAGTTTATGCGGTGCTTTATTCAGGGCCCGGGGAACCTGCGGACTAGCGTCCAAAGTCAGGGTCCCACAGTTCCCTTTTTCGTCAAGTTTTTTATACCTTTTTACAAAGTAGTCCACGTGCAGAGGTACACATTCTTCAAGACAATACAGATACATAAATCTTGTAGATATCATTCCTAAAAGTTATAAATTTTGCGTGCTTGTCTATTCAAAACTATAGGCTACCCCCCTTTAATTCCCCCTTGCATGTTTTCCCATCACCAGAACCCTTTATTTATTATTATACTTCAGCCTTATCCTGAAAGTTTCTAGATGTTCTTATATGCTCCACGAAATTCTTTAATTATCTTTAATTATTGTTTCCACAGTCCCCAGCTCATTCCCAGGGCTGGTTCCCAGGGCCTGTCTGAGAACTGCAGTTTTCTAAGCCTTAGCATGACTACTACTATATCTACATTAGTCCTTTTTCTCATTATTTCGGTATCAACTCCCCCCTTTTGAGCATTCTTCAGGTTTTCTGCAAGGATGCTCAATTCTTCAAGTTATGGTTTCTAAGTAGGATGGTGAGTCTTCTTTTCGAGTTGGCAGGATTACTTCTTTCCGGGTTAGTGCTCTCATAACACGTCGAGTATGAGTTCCTTCTCTGGCAATCATTCCTAAAAGACATCTATACATAATCATGCATACTACAATAATCAATACAATCATTATTACATATTGTACAATTGATGATATCCAACCAGAGACTTGGATTCCTAGGGAGCTAAACAGTGCTCCTACCCAGTTATGTTCAGCTTCCTCCTGGACTTCATGCACTTTTGTTTCAATTTGTTCTAATTGACTTATGTCTTTTTCTACTTCTTCTGTGACATTTGGGATATGTACGCAGCAATGGTCAACCTTTCCTTGGAGGTACCCACAGACTCCATGTTCTTTTAATAAAAGCAAATCTAATGCCATTCTATTTTGAATTGTCATTCTTGTCGTTGCCTGCAACTGTAAGTTTAGATCCCTAAATCCTTTCTTTGTAACTGCGGCTAGCCTCTCAGTTTGTCCTAATAATTTGTACAGCATCTCCCGGTTTCTATATGTAGAAATTGGTGCAAACAAGGACTCCAATACCCATCCAAATTTAACTCCTGATGAGGGTTCATGCCATTCATCTTCATCTCCCAATCCTAGTTCTTCTGCCACTTCATTTGTTTCTCTCTTTGTTAGTGACTGCATCTCTTTCTGCGTTAATTTAGACTGTTTCCAAAAAGGGCAAAGTGTAGGGACTCCTAAAGTAATCTGTGTGACCGGGCCATTAATAGGCATATGAATAGTCCACTGTCCGTGCCCCATTACCCACACTGAATGCCCTGGACTCCTGATGGTAGTCGTCTGACAGTCTTTCTATGCCCCTTTTATTTCACCTGTTATTGTATGATTATACCTTTGACATTCACAGCCCCATTTTAATAGTATCCGTACTGGCACTAAACCAATTTGGGATTCAGGGGTATCACAGGTGATGATTTTGCTACAATTCCAGCTAGGTGTGAGGGTCACTCGATCCCGTCTTACTGTTTCAGTTCCTAACACTCCTAGATGTCCTTGCTCTCTCTGGCCTGACCATTCGACACACCAATGTACTGGTCCTATGTAACTGTAAGGTTCTAACAAACTAGGACCCCAAATCGTTTTCCAATGTTCCCATTTTTCCTTCCCTTCTTGACATACTATCTCATAATAAAATTCTGTGACTGGTTTTTGTCTTTTTTGTCTTATGTCATAAGTACACCATCCTACATTCTTGAACCGTCCAATTCTTGTAAAAACTGGATTTAGTAATTTTAGGCACTCACTCTTTTGTCCCGGTGTTGACCATTTCCCTCGAACTGTATAGGTTTCCTCTATCATCTTAGTATGATTCCGTACTTCTTTATTACATCTTTTTGTCCCATTTATAGTTACTGGAGGCATTTCCCCAACGGGAATGATGCCCCATGGTATTGGATCTCCCGCCGCTTTAGGTAAAGGTAAACATGCAGTGATGGACGTAGTATTTTGTACTTGTCCAAAATCTCTAACTAATCCCACTATTAAATTTTCTTGTCCCAATTCTTGTTGTGTTTTTCCAGCTTCTGTCACCTGCCATGTTCTCCCATTCTCTTTTAGAATACCTACATTTATGTTCCCATAATCAAAACTTTCTCTAATCCCCACAATGCATGAGAATTGTCCTACCTGATCAGCTTGCATATGAGATATTGTCAATGTGGTGTTACCTCTTTGCTGTTCCATATCCCAAAGTGTCACAATTCCTTCTGTAAATACCTCGTCTGTGGTGATTTGTCTCCAGGCTGCATGTACTTCTTTTAATCCAGTTCTCTGGTTGTCAGAAAACAAACAGGTTAAATTTACTCCCGCACCCTCAGGCACCATTACATCTGTCTCCGGAACTGTAATTTTTAACAAACGCTTCTCCCACCTGCATTATACAGACTAATGTTAAAAAAAACTAAGGCCTTGCCCTGAACACCAGCTTTGTTGCTGACAGAGGCTGTACTTCCCATCTTGACGGGACCTTCTTGATTCGAGTGTAGTGAATCCAGTTTTCGATCCCTTGGACTTTCACTGCCGTGTAGGTAGTCATGATCACCTGGTGAGGACCGTCCCATACTTCTTTCAAGGGTTCCGTATTCCAGTTTTTCACATATACTTGATCTCCTGGCTGTATGTCATGGACAGGATTCTCCAAGGGCAGAGGCCGGTTCCACTGCAATGCTCCTCGCAGCGCTGTAAGGACTTTATTTAAAGACAAAATGTAACACAACAATATTTGATCTCCTACTAAGTGAGGGTCCCCTTTGTAGGTTGTAGCATGATATGGTTTGCCATACAAAATTTCGTATGGACTTACTCCTATCCTTTCTCTGGGTTTAATCCTGATTCTTAGCAAGGCTAGAGGTAATGACTGAGGCCACTGTATCTTCGCTTCCTGACAAATTTTCTTAATCTGCCCTTTTAATGTCTGATTCATCCGTTCCACTTGGCCACTAGATTGTGGTCTCCAGGGCGTATGGAGATTCCAAACTATCCCTAACACTCTGGCTACCTCTTGGACTACTCTAGCTACAAAGTGAGGTCCTCTATCTGAGGACATTCCTAATGGGATTCCAAATCTAGGGATGATTTCCCGTAGTAAAGTTTTAATTACTTCCTTTGCTTGGTTAGTCCTGCATGGGAAGGCTTCTGGCCACCCTGAAAAGGTACACACATACACCAGTAAATAACGGTACCCTTGTGCTTTTGGTAGCTCTGAGAAATCTATTTGCCAATAGTCTCCTGGTTGCGGCCCCACTTGTAACTTTCCTAGTTGTATCTGCCTTCGTGTCACGGGGTTATTTTTAATACAGACTGGACACATGGCGTTAATCCGTTTTGCCGTTGTTAACATCTGATTGGAAATCATCTCACGTTTTAAAAACTGTACCAATGCGTCTGCTCCCCAATGGCACTTGTTATGTTCGATTTCTAAAATTGTTTTCATTACTTTTGTTGGCAATACAACCTGACCTTCAGCTGTGACATACCATCCTTTTTCATTCTTCTGGGCCTGAACAAATTGAGCAAGCTTCTCATCTTCATGTGTATACCATGGTTTCTGCTCAAGAAAAGAAGTGGCAGGGTTAATTCGCACTGGCAATAAAGCTAATTGTGTCCATACCTCTCGAGCAACCTGTTTGGCAACTCTGTCAGCCAGCTGGTTTCCTTGGAACGCTTTTCCCTCTTCCTTTTGATGTCCTTTTACATGCATCACTGCTACTGCCTGAGGTTTATGCACTGCTTCCAATAGTGCTAATATTTGTTCTTTGTGCTTAATTTCTGATCCTTGAGAATTCAACAGTCCTCTTTCTTTCCACAGTGCTCCATGTACATGTATTACTCCAAAGGCATATTTTGAATCAGTCCAAATGTTTACTCTTTTCCCCTGACTCAATTCTAAGGCTCTTACCAGAGCTTGTATCTCAGCTTTCTGGGCTGAAGTTCCCGGGGTTAAAGCTCGAGCTTCTATTATTTGTGTCAAAGTCACTACTGAGTATCCCGCATACCTGATTAAGTTTCCCACAAAGCTGGATCCATCTGTAAACAGTTCCCATTCTGGATTTTCCAAAGGCTCATCTTTCAGGTCCTTCCGGCTGGCATATACCTGTTCAATGATTTCTATGCAATCATGTGTCAATTCGCCTCCTTCTTCCTGGCTGCTGCTCCTAAGAAATTCTGCTGGATTAAGATGATTGGTTATTTTTAATTCAATGTCATCCTGTTCTAGGAGGAGTGTCTGATATTGTAACATGCGACTCGACGAGAGCCAATGCCCCCCTTTTTGTTCCAAAACTGCAATGACCATATGGGGAACAAATACTTCCATCCTTTTTCCCAAAGTCAATTTTCTGGCTTCTCGAATTAGGAGCACTGTTGCTGCCACAGCCCTAAGACAACTGGGCCATCCGGCACTTACAGAGTCTAGCTGCTTTGAGAAGTACCCCACAGGGCGCTTCCATGAGCCAAATTTTTGGGTGATAACCCCTATTGCCAGTCTCTGTCTTTCATTTACGTAGAGTTGAAAAGGTTTTGTGAGATCTGGCAATCCTAGTGCTGGGGCTTCCTTTAAAGCTTGTTTCAGACTCTGAAATGCCTTTTCTTGCGTTTGTCCCCACTGAAACACAGGGCTTTTGGCTGCTTCATACAAGGGTTTTGCTTTCAGTCCAAATTCCGGAATCCACAAGCGGCACCACCCTATTATGCCCAAAAAGGATCTTAACTCTTGTGGATTTCGTGGTGTGGGTATGGTGCAAATTGCTTGTACTCGATTGATTCCTAACTTTCGCACCCCTTGTGAAATTTCGCAGCCTAAGTAAATCACTTGGGTTCTTACCAGCTGAGCTTTTTCTCTCGATACTCGGTATCCAGCTTGTCCCAGCATATTAAGTAATTCAATGGTGAGTCTAAGGCAAACATCTTTTTCTGCGGAGGCTATAAAGATATCATCAACATATTGTAGGAGAACATATAAAAAAAGGTGATTCTTTTACCTGAGTCATCTTCCATTCTTCTAACTCTCGAGCCAATTGATTTCCAAAAATAGTTGGTGAGTTTTTGAATCCTTGTGGTAGACGCGTCCAGGTGAGCTGCTTCTTGCGTCCCGTGTCTGGGTTCTCCCACTCAAAAGCAAAGTATTTCCTACTTTCAAGTGCCAAGGGGATACAGAAAAATGCATCTTTCAAATCAATCACTGTGAACCACTTAAACTTTTCCGACACAGCTGTCAACAATGTATACGGATTAGCTACTACTGGGTGTATATCTTTAGTGATATTATTAATTGCTCTTAAATCTTGAACTAATCTATACTTACCATTTGGCTTTCTAACTGGGAATATCGGAGTATTGAATTCTGACTCACATTCCTGTAAAATTCCTAAGCTAAGAAATTGTTCAATCATAGGTGCTATTCCTATTCGTGCTTCCAATTTCAAAGGATATTGTTTTACCCTTACCGGGGAGGCTCCTTCTTTTAGTTCTATTACAACCGGTTGTGCCGCTTTTGATTTTCCAGGTACTCCTGTTTCCCATACCCATGGTGCTACAGCTTGCTCTATTTCTTGTGGTATTTCTACTGCTTCTACTTCTTTCACTACAAACAGCTTAGCAATATTCTCCTCGGGAAATTCCAATCTTACTCTACCTTTTTCAAATATTATCTTTGCTTCTAACATTGACAATAAATCCCTCCCAAATAGTGATTCTGGGCTATTTGGCATATATAAAAATCGATGGTCAAATTCCTTCCCCCCAAATTTTATATCTAATGGCCGCAAAAAATGTTCGTTCCTCAACTTGTCCCGTAACTCCCACTACTTGAATAGTAGAATCACTCAAAGGTCCTATCTTAGTGTTGACAGCTGAGAATGATGCCCCAGTATCTACTCTAAATTCTAACGGTTCCCCATCTACTTCCATTATTACCTTTAAATCCTGGTCTAGTCAGCTCTGATTCTGGTAATTCCCCATCATAAAGGCCTGGGCGGCACCTTGTGGATTTCCCGGGAAAGCACCTGTATTATTCATCAGTCCCTGATTTCCATCCCCACTGGCTATAATTCCTCCCCCAAAACCCATTCCTTGGTTGAGAGGACACTCATTTTTCCAATGTCCTCTATTTTTACATAGAGCACATTGATCTATCCCCAGCTGCATTCTTCCTCTTCCCATATTCAATTGTCCCATGAGTCCTCCCACCCCCATTGGCATTTCCCCCTTTGCTATTCATCTTCCCCTTCCTCGTCCACGTCCACGACTCCCTCCTCTCATATTATTTCCAGCCACTTGCTGTAACACCGCTAACATAGTAGCCTGTTGTTTCCTGGCCGTTTCTTTTTCCCTGTTATTATATACCTTCCACGCAACTTCCAATAGTTTATCTAAATTCCGAGTATCTTCTCCCTCCAATTTTTGTAATTTCTTTCTAATATCTTCCTGGGACTGCCCCATAAACATTAATGCTAGCTGTAATTTTCCCGATTCTCCCTCAACTTCTAAATTAGTGTATCTATGAGCTGTCTCCTTAAGCCGCTCTAAAAAGCTGGATGGAGACTCATTCTTTTCCTGTCTGACCGAATATAACTTAGACCAATTCAAAGTTTTTGGTATTCCATTCCGTATTCCTTCTGTTAACAAATCCTGATAAGCTTTAAGTCTCCGAGACCCGCCCGTCGAGTTGGGATCCCACTCCGGATCTTCCCTAGGCACTAAGTCATTTACTGTACCTTTGCAAGCCGCAACCTAATCATTTCCCGTGCTTTCTCTGTCATGGCTTTAAACACCATTTCCTTTTCAGTAGAATCCATTATTGTGTCTAACAGAACTTGTAAATCATTCCAATCTGGGTTCTGAGTCTTAATTACCATTTTTACCACCCGCGCAGTTCGTTCAGGATCCTCCCGATACGCCCCCGCTGATTGTTTCCAAATTAGCAAATCATTCGGAGAAAAGGGAACTTTCACTATGACCCGTTCCCCCTGCGGCCCGACTGCTTCACGCAGCGGAACCATTAAATGAGCATTCCTTCGCTTTCTGCCACCCCTTACATCCTTCACAATTCAGGTTTAATGTTTTCAAAACCATGATCCCACACTCCTTTTGCCACTCTGGTTTATCTTTCAAATAATAAAAGAGGTCTAGATACGGTATTTCATCCCATTTTTCATTACTTTGCAGGAAATGCATCAAAGGTGTAATAATGTCAGGATTCAGTGTACCGTTCCTAGGCCATTGCATACCATCGGGTTCATATAAAGGCCATACATGATTACAGAAATCAATCAATTTCCTTTTACTTAATTCTTGACCAAAGTTCCCCGCATTCCAGTGTTGTAATAAACAGCCCAATGGTGAATCGTCCGGGATTTCCATCCCGGAACTTGCTAGAGTTTAAAATGTTTTTAAAGGCATCATTACACTTTTTTTTCTTTTTTCTTTTTTTTTTTTTTTTTTTTTTTTTTACACAATACACACCACACACAACACTCACACCCTTTCCAATACACACCACACACAACACTCACACCCTTTACACTCACAGCCTTTCCACAAATCTTGCCTTTCTTGTCTCTGCGAATGGCAAGTGCTGAACCTGCGCAGTCACTGCTGCGTCTGACGGTCAGCGCCTAGGCTTTTTCCACAACCTTAAAGACGTCTGTGACCCCCGTGCGGAAACGCCGTTCCGACTTAATCGGCAGGCCCCCCTTTCCCTCGATAAAAGGAATAAAGCACCTTCGGGCTTACCTCCTGGTCGTCCGTCAGGCGCGGGGTCGGGCACGGGTTGATGTCCTCCCCAGAAATCACCTGGTGCCGGCGTGTAGTGGATCAGCTCGCGAACCGCCCCTGCCGCCTCCGGAGTCCCATCTGGGTCGCCAGAAAACTGCTGCCCGATGCCCCAAACAGAACACAAACTAACAGAGTGTCAGTTTATGCGGTGCTTTATTCAGGGCCCGGGGAACCTGAGGACTAGCGTCCAAAGTCAGGGTCCCACAGTTCCCTTTTTCGTCAAGTTTTTTATACCTTTTTACAAAGTAGTCCACGTGCAGAGGTACACATTCTTCAAGACAATACAGATACATAAATCTTGTAGATATCATTCCTAAAAGTTATAAATTTTGCATGCTTGTCTATTCAAAACTATAGGCTACCCCCCTTTAATTCCCCCTTGCATGTTTTCCCATCACCAGAACCCTTTATTTATTATTATACTTCAGCCTTATCCTGAAAGTTTCTAGATGTTCTTATATGCTCCACTAAATTCTTTAATTATCTTTAATTATTGTTTCCACAGTCCCCAGCTCATTCCCAGGGCTGGTTCCCAGGGCCTGTCTGAGAACTGCAGTTTTCTAAGCCTTAGCATGACTACTACTATATCTACATTAGTCCTTTTTCTCATTATTTCGGTATCAAGTTAATAGAACTTGATATACAACAAAGAGATGGGAGCACATGGAGATGCATTGGAGAGCCTACGCTGGAGGTAATACATTCATTTTTTACACAAACAAATCCAAATTAGAAATGTTGAAAATGACCTGGGGCCATTTCAACAGCCAGCAAACTGACTAGCACAACCAAACTTTGGCTTTTATTCAATCCTTTGCTTGTTTTACCTGGGCCTTGAAGATCTGTCTGCAGCCTTCCTCTCTGCAAATATATCACACTCGTCTTATTGGGAACCCATGGCTCATCACAGCTGCTTGGCCAGGCCTGCTTCCAGAAGAACTGGCAACTACAAGCTGGGAGCCAAGAGATACAACACTTCACTTGGAAAAGGGCCTTCCATGAATCCTAGAATCCCAGAATGGTTTGGACTGGAAGCGACCTTAGAGATGATAGATTATCTTCTTCCCACATCCTGACATGGGCAGGGACACTTTTCCACTAGTCCAGGTTGCTCCATGTCTGCTCCAGCCTGGCCCTGGACACTTCCTGCCATGGGGCTCCCACACAGCCTCGTTGAGCAACATGTGCCAGGCCTCAGCACCCACACAAGGAAGAATTCCTTTCCAATATCCCATCTACCCCAGCCCTCTGGCAGTTTGAAGCTATTCCCCCTTGTCCTGTGACTCGAGACCCTTTTCCAAAGTCCCTCCCCAGCTATCTTGGAGCCCCAGCAGGCACTGCAAGGGGCTCAAAGGTCTCCCTGGAGCCTTTTGTTCTCCAGATTGGACACCCTCAGCTCTCCCAGTCTGTCCTAGAGCAGAGGAGCTCCAGCCTTCAAAGCAGCTTAGCAGGCTCCTATCTATGAAATTCGATGCCACCGCAGGCCTTCCGGGCCCTACGGATATCGCTTCCGGTGTTGCTCAGGGTCACTCCCGGCTCTCTCCCCGCCCTCCATGGGGCCCTCAGACGATGCCGCTCGGACACCACTCCTGCTGCTGTCAGACCAACGGGGGACGGGGGGCCAGCCCAGCCTCATCCACAATCCACAGTGTCCTCGGCAGCTGCTGCGGGCTCATGCTGGCCCACACACCCGGAAGGAGATGTGACAATTGATGAAAGATTCATGTTAATCACAAAAGCATTGGGGTTTGCATAAACCAGAATACTAAGCTCTGAAGTGAAGCATGGTCACTTTATAAAGGAAATTATATGATTGAATAATTCTGTTAAAAATCACCTTGTTATGTTATATTCTGTTATATTATGTTACATTACATTATGTTATATTATCTTATGCTTTTCAAATAATTTGTATAGGCTGCCAGCTTGCGAAATCGGACTTCCCAAAAAGCCCTTCCTGTCTTTGTCTCATCAATACTGCTTATCTCAAGGACCAGACTTCCAGAACTTCTCTGGTGGTTATCTACAAAGACCAGATGGCTATCTGTGACTGATTATCGCCCGGAGGCTTTGTGAATTTGTGTAAGGATGTTTATTCGACCACCACTGCTTACCTGGCAAAATTATGACAGCAAAAGAAACCCAAAAATTATTGATTACAACGAGGAACCACAGTATAAGAAGAGGCTGCAAACCAAGGTTCGTTGGAGCGTGGAGTGGGCAGTGACCCCTCGCGTTCCCCAGCGCACTGCTTGCTCTTTCTAGATCAAATAAAGCAATCCAAAATTTTGCTGAATATCGAGACTTTTGTCTCTCATTTATAACAATTTGGTCCAGAAACCCGGGACGTCCTTGGAGCCCTGAGAGGCACTGCGATTTCGGGGAGGCGCCCCACTCCTCTGGCCCCGGTTCGTCAGTGATTCTCAGGACCCATGGACGTACCGCACCATATAGACTGAGCAAGGAAAATCTCCCCGGAAGGCCGCGGCAAAATCACCTGTAATTCTTGTGCACGAAAACCCAGACAGGGGCATCAGACTATGAGTATCTGTCTGGTTTGGTGGGGATGACTGTGTGTTTGTCTGAATGAGACGTGGCCTTTGCTGCGAAGCGAGAGTGGAGTCCTTCTATCTGCGTTTCCAGCATCCCGCGAGGGACCTGGCCGGTGACCGGACGAAGTGAGTGAGCACAAAGGGAGAGACTGATTTTCTTGTCCTAGCCCAGGTAGAGGCTAAGTCCTTCCCATCCTAGTCCAGGTAGAGGCTAGATCCATCCCATCCTAGTCCAGGTAGAGGCTAGGTCCTTCCCATCCTAGTTCAGGAAAAGGCAGGACCCGGGAAGGCGGCGGGGGGGGGGGGGGGGGGGGGGGCGGGGAAGGGGAAGGGGGAGGGGGAGGAAAAGAAAAGCAGATTGCAACATACCAGTCACGGAGGGAGAAGGGAAAAGCTGCTTTTCCCATCCCAGACCAGGTAGAGGCAGGTTCCAGTCCATCCTGACCCAAGGAGAGGCAGGGGTTCGGACGGAACACATCGGCGAGTACAAACACCTCAAGACAGTCCCTTGAGGTAAAAATGGGAAAAAGAGGGAGTAAGATTCTGAGTCCCAGGGACCCACGAAGAGGTTCAAGTTCATTTGGTCCACAAGGAGACTGGGAAAATAAAGACAAGACAAGTAGATTGCCAGAAATACCACCAGGCAGCCCTTTGGGAGTAATATTAAAATGTTGGGACACAGGGGTGGTATACAGAGGAAAAAGTAAAGAAAAATTGATTCAATATTGCATGGTGGAGTGGACCAGAGAAATGATCCGTAAAGATAACCTATAATGGCCCATGTTCGGCTCATTTGAGGGTTGGATTTGTCGGGCATTAAACTCATATGTGGCTCATAAAGAACCATTTAACAGAGAGGAATGTGAGTATGCTGCCCTGTGGGCAAAACAGTCCAAGCCATCCTTGATATATACTTTAAAAGAAAAAGAGGATGAAGATAAAAAAAAAGGTTACCTGGGAACCCCTCGATAATCTCCCACCTCCGTATAATACAGAAAATACAGGAGACCCCCCCCCCCACGCACCCACTTCTCCTCCTGGTACTCCCATAGCTCTAAGAACTCGCTCCAGTCAAAGGAATACCAGGAGAGATAGTATCACCAGAGAGGAGGGAGATAACAATACAAAGGCTAGCCTTTACCCCCTGTGGGAAGTGCCATTAGCAGGACAACAGGCTGGCTTAATTGGATTTGTAAATGTTCCCTTGAACACAGGGGAAGTGAGAAACTTTAAAAAAGAAATGGGAAAACTATTAAAAGATCCTATAGGGGTATCAGAGAGACTAGATCAATTCCTCGGACCAAGTATGTATACTTGGATGGAATTACAATCTATATTAAGTATCCTATTCACCACGGAAGAACGGGAAATGATCAGACAGGCTGGAATGAGGGTATGGGACAGGGAGCATCAGATTGGACCTAGGGGAGACCAGAAATGGCCATTAAATAATCCTAACTGGGATAATCAGAATGATATCCATCGCCAGAATATGATGGACTTAAGATGGATACTCCTTAAAGGTATCTGAGAATCAGTTCCTAAAGGACAAAATATTAATAAAGCCTTTAGTGAACAACAAAAAAAGGATGAATCCCGACTGACTGGTTGGAGCGGCTGAGGAAAGATCTCCAAATGTACTCCGGGATAGACCCTGATACACAAGTGGGTCAGGCACTCCTCAAAACCCAATTTGTTGCTCCATCATGGGGAGATATTAGAAAGAAATTAGACAAGTTAGATGATTGGCAAGATCGGGGGTTACAAGAATTGCTAAGAGAAGCACAAAAAGTTTATGTAAGGAGGGATGAAGAGAAGCAGAAAGCAAAAGCAAAAATCTTTATAGCTGCAGGTTGTGAAACACAGAAAGAAACCCAGCAGAAAGGGGGAGGAAAACCACGAAAACCCCCACCAAAACAAGGAAATAAAGCAGGAAATAATTCACCAAGGCGAACCTGCTTTTACTGTAACAAGAAAGGTCATATAAAGAAAAATTATAAAGAACGGATACAGGATGAAAAAATGTTCCAGGAAGATGAATAGGGGTGTCAGGGGCTGTATGTATTAGGGACCATAGCATCCAAAGAGCCTTTGATAAATTTAAAGATTGGTCCCCAGGGGGAGGAGGTGGAATTTTTAGTAGATACAGGAGCCGAAAATTCCACAATTAAACACCTACCAAAAGGGTGCAAACCTAGTAGAGAAACAGCACTCGTGGTTGGAGCAAAAGGTGAACCATTTCGGGTCCCTATTATTAAAAATGTGCAAATTGAGACCCAAACCAAAATTGAATTAAAAGATCTGCTGTTACTGCCAGAGGCAGAAAATAATTTATTGGGGAGGGATTTAATAATAGCATTGGATTTGAAAATTGAAGTGTCCCAAGGTCAGCTTAAAATTTTTGCTTTAACTCAAAAGGACGAGGAGCAAATATGTCCTGAGGTGTGGTACACCCCTGGAGAAATAGGGAAGTTAAAAATGAAACCTATCAAAGTGAAAATCACTGATCCCGATTTGCCTATCCGAGTTCGTCAATATCCAATATCTCTGGAAGGGAGACGGGGCCTTAAGCCTCTCATAGAAAACCTTTTGCAACAGGGGGCTTTGGAACCATGTGTGTCCCCACATAATACTCCTATTCTGCCTGTCAAAAAGACAGACGGGAATTACAGATTGGTACAGGATTTGAGAGCTATAAATCAGCAAACTGTTACCAAATTTCCCGTAGTAGCAAACCCTTACACACTCTTAAGCCAGTTGTCCCCTGACTACACTTGGTATAGTGTAATAGATCTAAAACATGCCTTCTGGGCATGCCCATTAGAAGAAAGTAGTAGAGATTACTTTGCCTTTGAATGAGAAGATCCTGATAAGGGCAGGAAACAACAACTGCTTTGGACAGTATTGCCTCAGGGCTTTACAGAATCCCCTAATCTCTTTGGACAAGCCCTAGAAGAATTAATGCAGTCTTTTGAGTCACCAGACGGGGTGAAATTGTTACAATATGTAGATGATCTATTAATAGCAGGAAAGGATGAGAAATCTACTAGAGATGGGACTATAAAACTTTTAAACTTTTTGGGACAACAGGGATTGAAGGTATCCAAAGCCAAATTACAGTTCACAGAACCAGAAGTAAAATATTTGGGACATTGGCTAAGTAAAGGGAAAAAGAAATTGGATCCTAATAGAATCTCTGGAATATTAAGTCTGGGACCTCCAAAAACCAAAAAAGAAGTGAGGAAACTTTTGGGATTGCTGGGATATTGTCGCCAATGGATAGAGGGATTTAGTGGGAAAGTAAAATTTCTATATGGAAAACTTACCACTAATCGCCTAAAATGGACAGAAGAGGATGATAAAAGTTTTGAAAAGGTCAAACATGCTTTAATTCAAGCCCCTGTACTCAGTCTCCCAGACTTGGAGAGACCATTTCAGTTATTTGTAAATACCTCTGATCAAACAGCATATGGGGTACTCACCCAGGAATGGGCAGGCAGTAGAAAGCCAGTGGGATATTATTCTAAACTGCTCTACCCTGTCAGTCGGGGTTGGCCCACATGCCTCCCGGCCCTAGTGGTCACAGCACTTTTAATTGAAGAAGCCCGAAAAATTACCTTTGGGGCACCCCTAGTGGTCCACACCCCTCATAACGTAAGGGGAATTCTGAATCAAAAAGCTGAGAAATGCTTAACCGATGCCCCAATATTAAAATATGAAGCTATTCTAATCACTTCCCCAGATTTGGAGCTAAAAACAACAACTGCTCAAAGTCCTGCACAATTCCTATATGGGGAACCAGGAGAAAATTTAGAACATGATTGTGTGGATGTTATAGAATTACAAACAAAAATTAGACCTGACTTGGGAGAAGTTGAATTTAAGGATGGAGTAAAATTGTTTATAGATGGATCTTCTCGAGTGGTGGAAGGAAAACGAAAATAATCGGGATATGCCATAGTAGGAGGAGAAGAATTGAAATTATTAGAATCTGGACCCTTAAACACAGCATGGTCCGCTCAGGCTTGTGAACTATTTGCTCTTTATAGGGCATTATCTTATTTAGAAGATAAAAAAGGGATGATATATACAGATTCTAAGTATGCCTATGGCATAGTCCACACATTTGGTAAAATTTGGGAAGAAAGGGGGTTAATTAACAGTCAAGGACAGGGGTTGATACATCAAGAATTAATTGTTAGAATACTAGAGGCTCTTAGGGGCCCCACTGAAATTGCTGTGGTCCATATGCTGCCCGAAACCCCAAGTAAAACACAAACTAACAGAGTGTCAGTTTATGCGGTGCTTTATTCAGGGCCCGGGGATCTGCGGACTCGCGTCCCAAGTCAGGATCCCACTGGTTCCCTTTTTAGAGGGTTTTTTATACCCTTTTTACAAATGGTTTATGTGCAGAAGTACACATTCTTCTATAGATACATTCACCTTGAAGATAGCATTTTGCGTCATAAATCTTACATGGTTGCTTATCTTAGGACTATAGTGTTCTCCCCCTCAATCTCTCTCTTAAGCCACTGCCCACCACCAGTACTTTATTTATGATTATACTTTAACCTTATCACTAACGGTTCTGCATGCTCTCAGCACAGCACATTCCTAAGTTAGTTTCCCAGGGCCTACTCTGGGAACTGCAGTCTTCAAGCCTTAGCATTACTACTACTATTATGGTTTATACACTTTATATTCTAATATTCAGGATTTCTAGTCCATACGGTAACACATATAAGAGGGCACCAAAAAGGAACAAGCTGCCATACCAGGGGGAATAATCTGGCTGACAAAGAAGCAAAAAAAGCAGCATTGGAGCAAAAACCGGTTTCCGTATTAAGTACTACAGTTAAAGATCTCAGCCCCAACCAGGAATTACAGAAGGTATTTAGTCCTCAGGAAAAAGAAGCCATAAAAAAATTAAAGGCAGAACAGCATGAGAACAAATGAGTTTTACCAGATGGCAGGGAAATTTTACCAAAGACCCAGGCTAGACAAATTATTGAACAATTACACCAACAAACACATTGGGGAACCAGAGCGCTAGCAGACCAATTTTTAAAATTTTTTGGATGCATCGGCATTTTTGATATTGCAAAGCAGAATGTACAGGGTTGTTTAACTTGTCAGAAAATTAATAAAAAAGGTATGCGACAAGGTCCGTTAGGAGGACGGAAAACTGCTTACAGGCCCTTTGAAAGAATACAAGTAGATTTTACAGAATTACCAAAAATAGGAAGGTGGAAATACTTGCTAGTGAGAGTAGACCAATTAACCCACTGGGTAGAGGCATACCCTGCAGCTAGGGCCACATCACAAGTGGTAGCCAAAATATTGTTGGAACACATAGTCCCAAGGTATGGCCTGGTTCAAGCAATAGACTCAGACCAGGGGATGCACTTTACATCAAAGGTGCTTAAGTTACTGACCTTGGCGCTGGGCATCAGCTGGGAGTATCATACACCTTGGCACCCTCAGAGTTCTGGGAGGGTTGAAAGGATGAATCAAACATTAAAACAACAGCTGTCAAAATTAATGATTGAGACTAAAATGCCATGGACAAAGCGCCTCCCACTAGCCCTGTCTAATATACGAACAATGCCAAATTCAAAAACAGGGATTTCACCATATGAAATGCTGTATGGTATGCCTTACCCTAAAGGAGTACACCTTGATCCGACCTTAGTTCAGGACCCTTCTCTTCAGAATTACATAATAACAATCAGCAAAAACTTGGAAGAATTAAGAGAGAAGGGGATTTTAGCTCAAACTGTCCCTCTAGGATTTGCCATACATAAAATTAAGCCAGGACAACATGTGTTAATGAAAGTATGGAAAGAAGAAAATCTAGCTCCAAAATGGGAAGGACCGTATTTAGTTCTGTCAACAACTGAAACAGCTGTGAGTACAGCTGAAAAGGGATGGACACATGTGAGTAGAGGCAAGGGTCCTGTAACCCCTCCTACTGCAGGTTGGCCAGTGACATCTGAGCCTGGAGACCTCAAAGTGCGAATTCGGAAGACTTGATGTCAATACCGGATCAATTCGTCTCAAAGGTCTCCTAATCAGGACTGAAAGTCACCTGCCCCAAACCCGGGTGTAGCCTGTTCATCAAGAAAAGGTGTCCATATTGTACTGAGTTGTTGTGGTGTTATTCCTATGGTGGGTATCCCCCATTCGCATTATGTGTCCAGTGTAGAAGAAATGAATGTAAGGAAACTATTAAAGTATTAATACCCTATCAGCACAAGGAGAAATCGAAATTGATGATCATAACTGGTGGGAGGATGTCTTGGTTTGAAAGACAGGTATGGTCTAAGGAAAGGCAGGAGCCCCTTTTCTGCGATGCAGAGTTGCAACCCCCCTCCCTTTTAATTATTTTAGGTCCAATTCAGACACCTTCAGGCAGGAGATATGGGGATAAGAATAACAGTTCTTTACTGGTATCTAACAAAGCAGAAAAACAACAGCTATAAAAATTGGCAACAGAAACACTCTAGCTCCGCTCCAGTCCCTTCTGGCCGCAGGCCGTCTCCCTGTGCTGTTACCGGTGCTGTGGGGGCAGGACAGGTCCCGCGCAGTTGAAGAGGGCTGGGTGATGGCGGCCGCGGCCCAGGGGTGAGCGGGGATGGGGAAAGTGACTCCCCCCTCACGGTGTCGGTCGTGGTGCTCAGCAGAGGGTCCGGAGGTAGTAGGGTGAGCTAGGAGAGCAGCAGAGCGATGTCCAAAGGCAGGGAGCGTGGATCTCAGTGCTGGGATGGCAGGGGAAGATGCCAGAGCAGAGCCCAGGTTGTCTTCCCACTCCACGAGCCAAGCGAGAGAGAGAGAGAGAGCCCAGCTCCAGACCCCCCCGTCCCACCTTTCCTTTTCCGGTTCCCCCCCCCCCCCTCCCCCTCCAGCCACCCCCCTACGAGAGAACATTATCTGTCGTTTTAAGATGTAGCCACAATTACTTAGCATACCAATGGGAGAAAATTCCACTGAAAGAAAAGGGCTTAATTCAACCTCCAACAGAGGAATAAGGAAAAAAAAGAGAGCCAGAGCAGAGGTATTGACAAGAAAGTGTCAGAAGGGTTGTGTATACTGTGCTGTTACTGCTGTACCTTGTACTGGAATGTTAAAGCTAAAAGCTGGGACAAAATTAAGAAACACTACCAAAAGAGAAAGACAATGTGGGAGACCCCAGGACATATTCCCTGCTGCCGAGAAGATTAAACAAACCTCGGCTACTGGCAGCAACCCCGTAGGTCTTGAGGGAGGCAGAGGGATGAAAATGGTCATGGGAGTCATCCTATTGCTAATGATGATAAAAGGAAATAGTGCTGAAGCTTGTTCCAAGTGTTACCAGACAATTAAGTATGGCAGACGCACGGTATCCACCCTTGCCTTCCATACACATATCAATTCGGCCTGCTATAATAAACACAACTTAGAAACTTGCACTATTATGGGAAGAAGTTACTGGGTAGCCACCAATTTGGGAAAAGGAGGGTGGGCTCCATCAGCATACCAAAGTTGTCCAGTAGGAGAGACACACCTCTGCTTCACAAAAGAAGGTATGTGGGGATATTCAGATCAGGGAGGAGTGCAAGATCACTACAAGGAAGAATTGATAAAAAATATAACTAAGGTGTTCAAAGGAACAAAGACAAACCATGGGGGAAATTTTAACTTGTATGAGAAAACAAAACAACAACTCAGCGAACGGGACTTGCCCACCTTGGGGAAAAATTTATTTGTAGAATTAATGAAAGAAATCACTACTGAACTGAACTGAACTCACTGTTGGATCTGTGGAGGAATGCAAATGACTGAACAATGGCCATGGAGGGGGGAGGGATTGGGCCCAGAGCAGTTGTTACAGTGGAATCAAACGGAAATATCGAGGGGAGTCAATAGACCTGAAGGGTGGGTTCTAAGTCATGAGGTAATAGGAGAGGTATGTATAACATGTCAGGGAACTAACTTTACCCAATATGTGAGGCACACCCCCTGTAAGACTATCCTGATTACAAATGCAAGCAAACAGTCTTGGTGGCCCAAAGCTCCAGAAGGATATTGGGGAAAGTTAAGTAAAGGTAACTGTATAAAGAACAATTTTACAGGATTATGCTGGTATAATAAAAATAGAGCCAACCCATATGAAGAAGTAAAAAGTGTAAGGACCTATTGGCAACAACCTGAATCAGTTAAACTAAGCTGGAAAGCCCCAGATGGAATATTTTGGATCTGTGGGAAAAAAGCTTATAATACCCTACCAAAAACATGGAGAGGGACATGTACTCTAGGGATTATCCAGCCCGCGTTTTTTACATTACCAAAGGAAAAGGGTAATAGAGTGTTAGGAGTTCCTTTGTATGAAACTTTGTATCGAAATAAAAGGAGCATAGACATAGGGGGAACACAAATATGGAAGGATGATGAATGGCCCCCAGAACGAATTATTGAATATTATGGACCAGCTACCTGGGCTCAAGATGGGAGCTGGGGCTATCGCACTCCAATTTATATGCTAAATAGAATTATCAGGCTACAAGCCGTGGTAGAAATTACTTCAAACCGGACAGCCCGAGTAATGGAATTGATAGCTAAACAACTTACCCAAACTAGAGCAGCAGTATATCAAAACCGACTGGCTCTAGACTATCTGTTAGCTGAAGAAGGGGGAGTGTGTGGAAAGTTTAATAATTCTGAATGCTGCTTAGAAATTGATGATAATGGTGAAGTAATTACTAAAATTGCAGAAGAAATAAAACGAATAGCCATGTACCTGTACAAACCGGGAACTCTATGCTAAATGATAATTGGTGGAATAACCTGTTGGGGGAAACTTGGTGGAAGAAATTAGGATTTATGTTAACATGTGCATTATTAGGACTACTGTTCATCCCTTGTCTTGTTCCATGCTTCATTCGACTAATCCAGTCGGTGGTTCAAGGAATGCAAGTTGCTACAATACCAATAGACCCTGAGAAGGCAACAAAATTAATGGCAGTACAAGAGGTACTGACAAAATTTGAAACCAGAACAGGAATCAATGGGATAAAAAAAGAGAAGTGGGGAAATTGTGGCAATTAATAAAAGATTCGTGTTAATCACAAAAGCATTGGGGTTTGCATAAACCAGAATACTAAGCTCTGAAGTGAAGCATGGACACTTGATAAAGGAAATTATATGATAAAAAAAATCTGTTTAAAATCACCTTGTTATGTTATATTATGTTGTATTATTGTCTTGGTTTGAAAGACAGGTATCTGCTAAGGAAAGGCAAGAACCCCTTTCCTGAGATGCGGAATGCAACCCCCTCCCTTTTAATTATTTTAGGTCCAAATCAGAAGCCTTCAGGCAGGAGATGTGGGCATAAGGGTAACAGTTCTATACTGATATCTAACAAGGCAGAAAAAACAACAACAGCTATAAAAATTGACAACAGAACAGAACAGTATAGCTCAGCTCCAGTCCCTTTTGGCGGCAGGCCGTCTCCCTGCGCTCAGTTACCGTTGCTGTGGGGGCAGGGCAGGTCCCGTGCAGTTGAAGAGGGCTGGAGTGATGGCGGCGGCGTCCCAGGGGTGAGAGAGGCTGGGAAAGTGACTCCCCCTCACGGTGTCGTTCGTTATGCTCAGCAGGGTGTCTGCAGATAGTAGGGTGAGATGGGAGAGCAGCAGAGCGATGTCCAACGGCAAGGAGCGTGGATCTCAGTGCTGGGATGGCAGGGGAGATGCCAGACCGGAGCCCCGGGCTGTACTCCCACTCTACGAGCCAAGCGAGAGCAAGTCCCCTGCTCCAGACCCTCCGTCCCACCCTTCCTTTTCCTGTTCCCCCCCTTCCCCCTCCACCCACCCCCCTACAAGAGAATATTATCTGTCATTTTAAGGTGTAGCCGCAATTACTTAGTATAACAATGGGAGAAATTCCACAGAAAGAAAAGGGAAGCATTCAACCCCCAACACCATCCTTCCTCCAGAAGATATATTCTGTTAATGGGCCATTAAGTCCTATTGTGTGACTGATAAGATTACATCATCCCATTGGGAGATGCTCCAGACAGGGGGAGGAGCCAAACACTTCCTACCTAGATAAAAACTGAGATTTGGAACACCAAGGCAGTCCTTTCCACTGGATCCCAGAGGAAAGTCGGACCTTTTTCCACATCATCGCTGGATCTTCGGAGGAAAACTGCGCCTTCTACAGGAGCACTGCTTCAACTGAACCACATCTGTCATCCAGTAGGACTGCAGCCACCATTTATACGGACTGCTACCAACACCCTGACTGACAGGGTGTCAGGTTGTATTTCTGACTTTGGTGGTGGTTTTTTCTTTTATATTATTGCATGTATTTTATTTTTTCTCTTTTCTCCTATTAAATTGTATTACTGACTTGGAGTCTTGCACTGGTTTTACTTTCAAACCAACACATGTATTGGCACCCAACGTGGGGCACGAAGGGTACTAAGAAAGGTCAGTATTACAATTTTGTATTCACCATGATTCTCAACATGCTTACATGGGTTTTATATCTTGTTGTCTACATTTTTCCGCACATGGGGAACTATCTGCCAGCTGTAATGCTCCTGTGTAGACCAGGATATGGTATAAAAATTGCTTTATTGGCCTATTATGTCTACTGCATTATAACTTCTGAGGCAATGAACATAATTCCGAATATATAGTCAAATTTGTTTGCTTGACCTAGTCGAGGTTGCTACATCCGGGGTTTTAACAATCACACCCAGCCCTTGGGGGGAGGGGTAAAGAATGATTTTTCCAATCTTTCCGGCCTGATTCAGTAGTTTTTGGAAATGTTGAGTTCCCGCTGGATGCTAAGGACAGCATAATATTGTTGTTAGTTCTGCTTTGTCTCCTCTGCAAAGCCTACAACATGCTTAGAAATAAAATACTACATGGTGTATTGCTGCGTATTCTTGAGGAAGAGGAAAAAGAAACAAATCAACTTCGTCCACTTCTGCACACAATGTCACAAAGAGGAGAAGAACCAAACCCAAAGCAACAGTGCCCGTGTCTACGCAGACTGCCACAGAGGAGAAAAAAAGCCAGGAGCGCCATCAGCATCTCCACACAAACCATCATTGCACCAGAACAGCCTAGACCAGTAGCATTTGCCCCCTTTCAGAAGAAGAAATCAAAGAGCAAATCAGTCCACATAGTGACTGACGAGGACGTGGCAGGACCTTCACACCCAGCGGAAGAGACAGAGCCAGAAATCATCACTCGCTCTCTATCCCTGGGTGAGCTGCGTGACCTGCAGAGGGAATTCACTCACCAGAAAAATGAGTCCATCTTGACCTGGCTGCTCCGCACCGGGGCGCTGCAGCCAATGACACCATTCTGGATGGAAGTGAGGCCAGGCAACTGGGATCTCTGTCCCGGGATGTGGTCATTGACCAGGGGATTGGGAGAACCCAAGAAACTCTCAGCCTCTGGTGGCGACTGCTGACAAGTGTGAAGGACAGATACCTTTGTAAAGAAGATCTCCAGGTGCACCAAGGAAAATGGAGCACAATAGAACAAGGTATCCGATGCCTGAGGGAATTGGCCGTGCTGGAGATCATTTTCTCAGAAGATGAGAGATTTCCTAAGAGCCTAGACTGTGTCCGGTGCACGTCACAGATGTGGTTGAGATTTGCACGACTTGGACCAGAGATGTATTCCCGTTACCTGGCAACGCTGCAGTGGAGGGAAGGTGAGGACATGGTAGGCGTCTTGGCCAATAAACTAAGAATTTATGAGGACACTGTCACAGCCCCATTTCATACCCATGTCTCATCCGTGGAAACAAGGCTGGTGGAGCAAGTCCGAAGCTTGATTGAAGAGGGCCATCAGAAACCAAAAAAAGAACTTAAGGAAAACAACTACCAGATCTCTCCAAAACCAACAAGAGTTTCTGCCATTAGGAGCCGGCGTTCCTCAGGCAGGGAGAGAGGACACACTCCACGAGGTAACCTCTGTTTTTTCCTTCAGAAGCATGGAGAAGACATGAGGAAGTGGGATGGAAAACCCACCTCCTCCTCAGGAGCCCGGGTACGTGAGCTGAAAAGAGGGACACCTACCACAAGAAGCTCATCTAGAGTCAATGCTGCTCCAGTCTCTCGTGTACAGAACTCCAGACAGTATCAGAATGATGATATGACTGATCCTCTTGAAGGGACCTCAAGAACCTATTTACAGGAAGAGAGCGACGTGTACCAAGATCAGGAATAGAGGAGCCCTGCCTCCAGCCAGGTAGAGGAGAGGGATAATCGGGTCTATTGGACTGTGTGGATCCAATGGCCTGGCACATCCGACCCAGAAAAACATAAGGCTTTGGTTGTCAACAGCGCCCCATGTACTCTGATGCCATCAAAGTATGTAGAAGAAGAATCCATCTCTATTTCTGGGGTAACAGGAGGATCCCAGCAGCTGACTGTAGTGGAGGCCGAAGTGCGTTTAACTGGGAACAGGTGGCAGAAACACCCCATCGTGACTGGCCCAGAGGCCCCATGCATCCTTGGCATAGACTATCTTAGAAATGGATACTTCAAAGACCCAAAAGGATATCGCTGGGCTTTCGGGATAGCTGCTGTAGAGACAGACAGCATTAGAAAACGGAACACCTTACTGGTCTTGCAGATGACTCCTCTGCTGTGGGACTACTGAGAGTTGAAGAGCAACAGGTACCAATCGCCAGAACAACAGTACACCATCGGCAATACCATACTGACAGAGACTCAGTGACTCCCATCCATGAAATGATCAGTAAACTGGAGAGTCAAGGGGTGGTCAGCAAAACCCACTCACCCTTCAACAGCCCCATCTGGCCTGTGCGTAAATCTGAAGGAGAATGGAGATTGACCGTAGACTATCGTGCATTGAATGAGGTGACTCCACCGCTGAGCCCTGCTGTGCCGGACATGCTGGAACTGCAGTACGAGCTGGAGTCCAAGGCAGCAAAGTGGTATGCCACCATTGACATCACCAATGCATTTTTCTCCATTCCTCTGGCAGCAGAATGCAGGCCCCAGTTTGCTTTCACCTGGAGGGGCGTGCAGTACACCTGGAATCGTCTGCCCCAGGGGTGGAAGCACAGTCCCACCATCTGTCATGGACTGATCCAGGCTGCACTGGAAAAGGGTGAAGCCCCCGAACACCTACAGTATATCGATGACATTATTGTATGGGGCAGCACAGCAGGGGAAGTCATCGAGAAAGGAAAGAAGATTATCCAGATTCTGCTGAAAGCTGGTTTTGCCATTAAGAGAAGTATAGTTAAAGGACCATCTCAGGAAATTCAGTTTCTAGGAGTCAAGTGGCAAGATGGACGTCGTCAGATCCCAACAGAGGTAATTAATAAGATCACTGCTATGTCTCCACCTACCAACAAGAAGGAAACACAAGCTTTTCTAGGTGCCATAGGCTTTTGGAGAATGCACATTCCTGAGTACAGTCAGATTGTGAGCCCTCTCTACCTGGTTACCCGCAAGAGGAACGATTTCCACTGGGGCCCTGAGCAGCAGCAAGCCTTTGCCCAGATCAAGCAGGAGATCGCTCATGCAGTAGCCCTTGGCCCAGTCAGGACGGGACCAGATGTGAAGAACGTGCTCTACTCTCCAGCCGGGAACCATGGTCGGTCCTGGAGCCTTTGGCAGAAGGTGCCTGGGGAGACTCGGGGCTGACCACTGGGATTCTGGAGCAGAAGCTACAAAGGATCTGAAGCCAACTACACTCCCACAGAGAAGGAGATCTTGGCCGCCTATGAAGGAGTTCAAGCTGCCTCAGAGGTGATTGGCACAGAAATACAACTCCTCCTGGCACCCGGACTCCCAGTGCTGGGTTGGATGTTCAAGGGAAAGGTGCCTTCCACACATCACGCCACTGACACCACATGGAGCACGTGGATTGCCCTCATCACTCAGCGCGCTCATATTGGGAATCCAAATCGCCCTGGGATTCTGGAAATAATTACAAACTGGCCTGAAGGTGAGACTTTTGGATTGTCTTCTGAAGAAGAAGAGGAGCAAGTGGCACGTGCTGAGGAAGCCCCACCATATAATGAGCTACCAGAGACTGAAAGACTATATGCCCTCTTCACTGATGGTTCCTGCCGAATTGTAGGCACTAACCGGAAATGGAAAGCATCCGTATGGAGCCCCACATGACAAGTTGCACAAGCTACAGAGGGACAAGTTGGATCGAGTCAGGTCGCAGAGCTAAAAGCCGTCCAGTTGGCTTTGGATATTGCTGAACGAGAGAAGTGGCCAAGGCTTTATCTCTACACTGACTCATGGATGGTAGCTAATGCTCTGTGGGGATGGCTGGATCGCTGGAAAAAGACCAACTGGCCGCGCAGAGGTGAGGCTTTTACTTGGCCCCAAAATGGGGTTTTTCACCCTTCCTCCGGTCTAGCTCAGGTGTTAGGGTGAAGTTCCCCTGGGCCCTTGCTTCATGGACGTAAATAAGATATCAAAAGAGGCTCTTTCCCCTAATAAAGTTACAGGTTTATTTCTCGTGGGTAGCGAGTGAAAAAGGGAAGGGAAAAGGGAGGGGAAAAGAGGGAAAAAATCCAGAAAGAGGGAAAAAGAGAGAAAAGAGAGCGAGGCCAGGGGGTACTGACCTTTTCTAGGGTCTGGAAAGGGGGGGGGGGGGCGAGGAGAAATTGGATCACAGCCAGCTCTGTGTGGCCAGGAGGGGAGAGGGACCAAGACACAGGGCACAGCAGGGGTCATGGAATGTACCATTTACAATGTATCTAGGAAACACAACACAGAGGGAAACCCATCTGGACAGCTGAAATTTGGCAGGACATTGCTGCCCAAGTAGAGAAATTGACCATAAAGGTTCAACACGTGGATGCACATGTACCCAAAAGCTGGGCTAATGAAGAATATCACAACAACAAGCAGGTGGACCGAGCTGCCAAAGTGAAAGTATCACAGGTGGATCTAGACCGGCAGCACAAGGGAGAATCATTCCTAGCTCGTTGGGCCAATGATGCCTCTGGTCATCAGGGGAGAGATGCAACATACCGATGGGCCCATGACCGAGGGGTGGACCTTACCATGGACAGCATCTCACAGGTCATCCACGACTGCGAGACCTGTGCCGCAATCAAACAGGCCAAGCGGTTGAAGGCTCTGTGGTACGGTGAACGATGGTCAAAGTACAGGTATGGGGAAGCCTGGCAAATTGACTACATCACCCTTCCCCAAACCCACCAGGGCAAGCGCTACGTACTGACCATGGTGGAAGCAACTACAGGATGGTTAGAAACCTACCCTCTGCCTCATGCCACTGCCCGGAACACCATCTTGGGCCTAGAAAAACAAGTCCTTTGGAGGCATGGTACCCCCGAGAGAATTGAATCAGACAAGGGAACCCATTTCAAGAACGGCCTTATCAACACCTGGGCCAAAGAACATGGTATTGAATGGATATATCATATCCCTTACCACGCGCCAGCTGCCGGGAAAGTTGAAAGGTCTAATGGACTCCTTAAGACTACTTTGAAAGCACCAGGTGGTGGAACCTTCAGAAATTGGGAAATGAACTTGGCGAAAGCCACCTGGATGGTTAACACCCCAGGGTCCATCAATCGAGCCTGTCCTGCCCACTCTGAACCCCTGCACACAGTGGATGGGAACAAGGTCCCTGTGGCACACATGAAAGGTATTTTAGGAAAGACTCTTTGGATTAATCCCACCACAGGCAAAGGCAAACCAATCCGTGGGACTGTTTTTGCTCAAGGACCTGTTTGCACTTGGTGGGTAATGCAGAAAGATGGGGAAACCCGTTGTGTCCTGCAAGGAGACCTAATTGTTAGAGAGAACTGTATGTGAGGTTTCATTTTGTATTATATATCTGTAACAGGGTATTGGTTTGGGTGTGATGTAGATGGTAATAGAATAAGGGGTGGATTATGTCCTGGGGTACAATGCAAAAATGTGTATTCTATCACCATCTGTTAAAATGTGGGAGGGGTGGTGATCCTTATCTCTGTGGGAGATATCCTCTGCTGATGTGCCATCTGATAAGATCAGGGGGATGATCATCATTATCTTTTTACAACCCATCCTTCCTCCGGGAGATATATTCTGTTAATGGGCCATTATATCCTATTGTGTGACTGATAAGATTACATCATCCCATTGGGAGATGCTCCAGACAGGGGGAGGAGCCAAACATTTCCTACCTAGATAAAAAGTGAGATTTGGAACACCAAGGCACTCCTTGCTACTCGATCCCAGTGAAAAGTTGGACTTTTTTCCACATCATCGCTGGATCTTCGGAGGAAAACTGCACCTTCTACAGGAGCACTGCTTCAACTGAACCACATCTGTCATCCAGGAGGACTGCAGCCACCATTTATACGGAATGCTACCAACACACTGACTGACAGGGTGTCAGGTTGCATTTCTGACTTTGTTGGTGGTTTTTCTTTTATATTACTGCATGTATTTTATTTTTTCTCTTTTCCCCTATGTAATCATATTACTGACTTGGAGTCTCGCACTGGTTTTACATGCAAACCAACACAAGCCTAATCCTCACTACCCGGGATCCCCCAAAATTCAACAAATTCTCCCCCAAAATCAACCTGGGACCCCTCACCTGGATCTCCCCAAATCCCCACTCTTCCCCCGCCCCCAATTCATCTGGGAACCACCAAGTCCCCAGAATTCAACCCAAAATTCACCTGGGACCCCCAAAACCTCCAAATTCGCTCCAAAATGATTGGCAACTTTACACACTCCACCTTCCCACAAAAGGATCTAGAGCCCTGTGCCCTTCGTATACAAACTAAATGGAAAAAAACTTTCTATTCATTCTCAGCAAAAAGACTTCCTATTCCACTGTCTTTTGGACAAAACTGCCTTCACTTTCAAACTTATTCTCTTGCTCACTTACATGCATAATGCTTAGTCCCTGTTCTGCATGCTCATTTTCTTCACTTTTACAAGGAATCCACTCCTCATCTTCTTTTTCCCCTGCTTCTTCCATTTCCTATGCCAAGATCACTTGTTTCTCTGTTAGATTTGTTTCTCCAGCTGATTTTTGACAACTGTCCCTATCTTGTGGCACTGCTCGCTTGAGAGAGGTGATTGCCTGCTCTGCTCTGCGCTGGGACTGCGTTCTCTTCAAGCCCTGGGGGCAATTTTGGATGTCACAACGTCAGAAAGGCCTCAGGCTATTGGAGAAATGTCCAAAGGAGGGACACAGAGATAGTGAAGAGGCTGGAGGGGAAGCCATACAAAGAGTGGCTGAGGGCATTTGGTTCAGCTGCAGAGAGGACATTGAGCTCACACCTCACTTGGGACCTCTCAGCTCCCCTCAAGGGCAGCACAGGGACAGCTTTGCTCTCTGCTCTCTGCGACCAGGGACAGGAGCCAAGGGAATGCCAGGAGCTGTGTCAGGGGACGATTAGGCTGGCTATCAGGGAAAGGTTTTTTTCCTCAGAGGCTGGTCAGGCACTGAATAGGTTCTCCAGGCAATGGGCACAGCCCCAATGCTGACAGAGATCCAGGAGCGTTTGGCCAATGCTCTCAGGGATGCAGAGGGTGGGACTGTTGGAGTGTCTGTGCAGGGCCAGGAGTTGGACTTTGACGATCCCTAGGGGTCCCTTCTGACTCAGGAAACTCTTACCATTTTCCCCTCTTTCCTCTCCTTGCACAATGCTCTCAGCTTACTGTTCCACTGCATGTTCCACTTCTGAAACCTCAGCTACTACCTTCCAGTTCATGCACAGTTCTACTGGTTGCAATCCAAAGATATACAGATTGAAAAACAACCAAAAAGAAACACCTGTTTGGAATGTCGTGGTGGTATTTGGATCTCGAACTATGAAGTCGATTGTGCCTTGCAATTTCTAAAAGGAAAATTACAAGCAAAACAACCCACCACGCTGTTTTAACATAGGGATGAGCTTTCTTCTAAGAAATCCATATCCCTTCTCAAAAGGGATCTACTTCAGTAAGAGGTCATCTTTAATAGATCACTTACTATCTAAAGAACCTGGAACACTCAAATCCGTAATGATAAGCCTGTTACCTTGTCGTTTTCTGTTCCAAAGGCAAATGAATTTGCTCAAGTGCCGTTTGTAACAAGGACAGAGTTGAAAGTGTGGCTCTGAGAAATGTTTTGGTTTCCCTCTCCTATCTCTCTCAAAAGCACTTTGTTCAATGGCTGAAACAATACTTGATATAGTCTGAATTTTAAAGGTCATGAAAATATTCTCAAAAGTGAAAAATTAATATAGCAGTCAGGTTTTAAACCAACGGGAATTTTTGTTTTACCTGTTTGAAGATTTCTTTCACACCAAAATGCTGGCTGATGGATACCTAGAAGAAATCAATTCCCACAAAATGCTTCCGGGTAAGCCATTACGTCATCCATTACAATTTGCTTCAGTGTCCCATTCCTGTCCAATTGAAGGTCCCTGTTTAAGAGACTCAAGTACGGAGATAAATAAAATTAAATATGACTACAGTGCCTTTAAATCTAAATCGAACTTCCTGATCAATCTCATAAAACCTTTAGGCTAAATGTTGCCATTGATCTGTTTCTATTGAACACAATCACGTTCTGGCTTGTTAGAGATTAGTTCATTACAAAGAAAGAAATGCACAGAAGTTAAAATATTTCCAAAGAAGCATTTGACATCCTTCCTTTTGGATGGGGAACCATTCCAACACTGTTGCCGGCCTAGTAGGAGCTCTGGCTCTGCAGCCTGTCTATAGAAAACTACCTTAGTTATGTTAATGGTCTGTTCAAGGTTACCGTGTCCTTGGCGTGACTATAGGAGAAAAACAAAATCATAAGTCAACTTCATCACAACAGCAATCAACATAAAACCACCTGCTCTATCACAATATCAAACTCCCCTGTTCGTCTGATCCGTACTCATCACCGCGGTACTACTGCTCCTATCCCTCCCCGTACTTGCCGCTGGCATTACTATGCTACTAACTGACCGCAACCTCAACACCACCTTCTTCGACCCTGCAGGAGGAGGGGACCCAGTACTATATCAACACCTATTCTGATTCTTCGGCCACCCGGAAGTCTATATCCTAATCCTCCCAGGATTCGGGATCATCTCCCACGTCGTAGCCTACTACTCAGGAAAAAAAGAACCATTCGGATACATAGGAATAGTCTGAGCCATACTGTCTATCGGATTCCTAGGGTTCATCGTCTGAGCCCACCACATGTTCACCGTAGGAATGGACGTAGACACCCGAGCATACTTCACGTCTGCCACCATGATCATCGCCATCCCTACAGGGATCAAAGTTTTCAGCTGACTAGCAACCCTGCACGGCGGAACAATCAAATGAGACCCCCCAATACTATGAGCCCTAGGATTTATCTTCCTATTCACCATCGGAGGACTGACAGGAATCGTCCTAGCGAACTCCTCACTAGACATCGCCCTACACGACACCTACTACGTAGTAGCCCACTTCCACTACGTACTATCAATAGGGGCAGTATTTGCAATCATAGCCGGCTTCACCCACTGATTCCCCCTATTCACCGGATACACCCTCCACTCTACATGAGCCAAAGCCCACTTCGGAGTAATGTTTGTTGGTGTTAACCTGACATTCTTCCCCCAACACTTCCTAGGCCTAGCTGGCATGCCACGACGATACTCAGACTACCCTGACGCCTACACCCTATGAAACACAATCTCTTCAGTAGGGTCCCTAATCTCCCTAACAGCCGTAATCATACTAGTGTTCATCATCTGAGAAGCTTTCGCGTCAAAACGTAAAGCCTTCCAACCAGAACTAACAAGCACAAACGTCGAATGAATCCACGGCTGCCCACCCCCATTCCACACCTTCGAAGAACCAGCCTTTGTACAAGTCCAAGAAAGGAAGGAGTCGAACCCCCATATGTTGGTTTCAAGCCAACCGCATAGACCACTTATGCTTCTTTCTCATAGAGGTGTTAGTAAAACTATTACATAGCCTTGTCAAGGCTAAGTCACAGGTGAAACTCCAGTACACCTCTCCCTTTAACCATGGCCAACCACTCACAATTCGGTTTCCAAGACGCCTCATCACCCATCATAGAAGAACTCATGCAATTTCACGACCATGCCCTGATGGTAGCCCTAGCCATTTGCAGCCTGGTCCTCTACCTCATGACCCTGATACTCACAGAAAAACTCTCATCAAGCTCTGTAGACGCCCAAGAAATTGAGCTTGTCTGAACAATCCTCCCAGCTGCAGTATTAATCATACTTGCCCTCCCCTCCCTACGAATCCTGTACATAATGGACGAAATTAACGAGCCCGACCTTACCTTAAAAGCCATCGGCCACCAATGATACTGAACCTACGAATACACAGACCTCAAAGAACTAACATTCGACTCCTACATAGTCCCAACATCAGATCTACCACTAGGCCACTTCCGTCTGCTAGAAGTAGATCACCGAGTCATCGTACCTACAGAGTCTAAAGTCCGAGTTATCGTCACCGCCGACGACGTGCTACACTCATGAGCCGTACCAAGCCTCGGCGTGAAAACCGACGCAATTCCAGGCCGACTCAACCAAACCTCTTTCCTCGCCTCCCGCCCCGGAATTTACTACGGACAGTGCTCAGAAATCTGCGGAGCCAACCACAGCTTTATACCAATCGTAGTCGAATCTACCCCCCTCGCAAATTTCGAAAACTGATCCTCCCTAATTTCCTCCTAATCATTAAGAAGCTATGGAACAGCACTAGCCTTTTAAGCTAGAGAAAGAGGGCTCACCCCTCCTTAATGATATGCCTCAACTTAACCCAAGCCCCTGATTTTTTATCATGATCATTTCATGACTCACCTTCTCCCTAATTATCCAACCAAAGCTACTAGCATTCATCACCACAAACCCCCCACACAGCAAAGCACCTAAAACCATCAAAACAACTCCCTGAACCTGACCATGAACCTAAGCTTCTTCGACCAATTCTCTAGCCCATCCTTCCTAGGAATCCCCCTAATCCTTATTGCCATAACATTCCCTGCCCTCCTCCTCCCCTCCCCAGGAAACCGATGAATCACCAGCCGACTCTCCACACTTCAACTATGATTCATGAACCTAGTCACAAAACAACTAATAATGCCTCTAGACAAAAAAGGACACAAATGGGCCCTAATCTTAACCTCGCTAATAATCTTCCTACTCCTAATCAACCTACTAGGCTTACTGCCCTACACATTCACGCCCACCACCCAACTATCCATAAATCTGGCCCTGGCCTTTCCCCTATGACTGGCTACACTCCTCACAGGCCTACGAAATCAACCCTCCGCCTCCCTAGGCCACCTCCTGCCAGAAGGCACCCCCACACCCCTAATCCCTGCCCCAGTCCTAATCGAAACAACAAGCCTCCTCATCCGCCCACTAGCACTAGGAGTTCGACTAACAGCCAACCTAACAGCAGGCCACCTACTAATTCAACTCATCTCCACTGCTACCACCGCTCTATTCTCAACTATACCAGCAGTGTCCCTCCTGACCCTGCTCATCTTACTGATACTAACCGTCCTAGAAGTAGCAGTAGCCATAATCCAAGCCTACGTCTTCGTACTCCTACTGAGCCTCTACCTACAAGAAAACATCTAACACCCAATGACTCACCAAGCACACTCTTATCACATAGTAGACCCAAGCCCATGACCCATTCTAGGAGCGGCCGCCGCCCTCCTCACCACCTCAGGACTCACCATATGATTCCACTACAACTCCCCCAATCTCCTAATCATCGGCCTAACCTCCACCATCCTAGTCATATTCCAATGATGACGAGACATCGTACGAGAGAGCACATTCCAAGGTCACCACACCCCAACCGTCCAAAAAGGCCTACGATACGGCATAGCCCTATTCATCACATCAGAAGCTTTCTTCTTCCTGGGCTTCTTCTGAGCCTTCTTCCACTCAAGTCTCGCCCCCACCCCAGAACTAGGAGGCCAATGACCCCCAGTAGGTATCACACCCCTAAATCCAATGGAAGTGCCCCTACTAAACACCGCCATCCTCCTAGCCTCAGGAGTCACCGTCACATGGGCCCACCACAGCATCACAGAAGCCAACTGAAAACAAGCCATCCAAGCTCTCACCCTCACAGTCCTCTTAGGATTCTACTTCACCGCCCTCCAAGCCATAGAGTACTACGAAGCCCCCTTCACTATCGCTGACGGAGTGTACGGCTCAACATTCTTCGTAGCTACAGGATTCCACGGCTTACACGTGATCATTGGATCCACATTCCTTCTAGTATGCCTCCTACGCCTAATCAAATACCACTTCACATCAAACCACCATTTCGGATTTGAGGCAGCAGCCTGATACTGACACTTCGTAGACGTAGTATGACTATTCCTATATATCTCTATCTACTGATGAGGATCCTGCTCTTCTAGTATAATCAATACAATCGACTTCCAATCCTTAGAATCTGGTTCAACCCCAGAGAAGAGCAATGAATATAATCCTATTCATACTCACCGCATCTTTAACCCTAAGCATCCTCCTAACTGCCCTAAACTTCTGACTGGCCCAAATAAACCCAGACTCAGAAAAACTCTCCCCATACGAATGCGGATTCGACCCCCTAGGATCCGCTCGACTCCCCTTCTCAATCCGATTTTTCCTGGTAGCAATCCTGTTCCTCTTGTTTGATCTAGAAATCGCCCTACTACTCCCCCTACCATGAGCAATCCAACTCCAATCCCCCACCACTACGCTAACCTGAACCTCAATCCTCATCCTCCTGCTAACACTGGGGCTAGTCTACGAATGAAAACAGGGCGGGCTGGAATGAGCGGAATAACAGAAAGTTAGTCTAACCAAGACAGTTGATTTCGGCTCAACAAATTATAGTACCCACCCTATAACTTTCTTTATGTCCTACCTCCACTTTAGCTTCTATGCGGCCTTCACCCTAAGCAGCCTAGGCCTAGCCTTCCACCGAACTCATCTAATCTCCGCTCTACTATGTTTAGAGAGCATAATACTATCAATATACGTCGCTTTAACCATATGACCTATCCAAATACAAACACCGTCCGCCTCCATCCTACCTATCATCATACTAACATTCTCCGCCTGCGAAGCAGGGACAGGACTAGCACTACTAGTCGCCTCCACTCGAACTCATGGCTCTGACCATCTCCACAACTTCAACTTACTGCAATGCTAAAAATCATAGTCCCAACTATTATACTACTCCCCCTAGCCCTCCTATCCCCATGCAAACACCTATGAACCAACATTACAATGCACAGCCTGCTAATCGCCACTGTCAGCCTCCAATGACTAGTCCCAACATACTACCCAGGCAAAACCTTAACCCCCTGAGCTTCCATCGACCAAATTTCCTCCCCCCTACTAGTGCTATCATGCTGACTACTACCACTCATGATCATGGCCAGCCAAAACCACCTAGAACAAGAGCCCATCATTCGCAAACGCATCTTTGCCACAACACTAATTATTGCCCAACCATTCCTCCTCCTAGCCTTCTCAGCCTCAGAACTAATACTATTCTACATCGCCTTCGAGGCCACCCTAATCCCCACTCTAATCCTCATCACACGATGAGGTAACCAACCAGAACGACTAAGTGCCGGCATCTACCTACTATTCTACACCCTGGCCAGCTCCCTTCCCCTATTAATCGCTATTCTACACCTACACAACCAAATCGGCACATTATACTTCCCCATGCTCAAACTATCACACCCCACAGCCCCAACCTCCTGAACAGGCCTAGTATCCAGCTTCGCTCTACTAATTGCCTTCATAGTTAAAGCACCCCTATACGGCCTACACCTTTGACTACCCAAGGCCCACGTAGAAGCTCCAATTGCCGGCTCCATGCTACTAGCTGCCCTTCTACTGAAACTAGGGGGATATGGCATCATACGCATCACCCTTCTAGTCAACCCGTCAACAAACAACCTCCACTACCCATTCATCATCCTGGCTCTATGAGGAGCACTGATAACCAGCGCCATCTGCCTACGACAGATCGACCTGAAATCGCTCATTGCATACTCATCCGTCAGCCACATGGGCTTAGTAGTAGCCGCAACCATAATCCAAACCCAATGAGCATTCTCAGGCGCAATGATCCTAATAATCTCCCACGGACTAACCTCCTCCATACTATTCTGCCTAGCCAACACCAACTACGAACGAACCCACAGCCGCATCCTCCTGCTAGCCCGAGGCCTCCAACCTCTTCTCCCTCTCATAGCCTCCTGATGACTACTAGCCAACCTAGCTAACATAGCCCTTCCCCCAACAACAAACCTAATAGCAGAACTAACAATCGTAATTACCCTATTCAACTGATCTCCCCTAACACTAATCCTTACAGGAGCCACAATCCTACTAACTGCCTCATACACCCTACACATACTCATGACCACCCAACGAGGCACCCTCCCATCCCACATCACATCAATCCAAAATTCCTCCACACGAGAACATCTACTCATAGCCCTACACATTATCCCCATAGGCCTACTAATCCTAAAACCAGAGCTCATCTCAGGAATCCCCGTATGCAAGTATAGTTTCAACCCAAACATTAGACTGTGATTCTAAAGATAGAAGTTAAAACCTTCTTACCTGCCGAGGGGGGTTAAACCAGCAGGAACTGCTAACTCTTGCATCTGAGTCTAAAACCTCAGCCCCCTTACTTTCAAAGGATAACAGTAATCCAATGGTCTTAGGAACCACTCATCTTGGTGCAAATCCAAGTGAAAGTAATGGACCTACCACTAGTCCTGACTACATCCATACTACTAACCCTAACAACCCTCCTCACTCCAATCATCTTCCCACTCCTCTCAGACAACCTAAAAAACACCCCCAACACCATTACAAGCACAGTGAAAACCTCATTCCTAATCAGCCTGATCCCCATAACAATCTTCATCCACTCAGGAACAGAAAGTGTGGTCTCTCTCTGAGAATGAAAATTCATCATAAACTTCAAAATCCCAATCAGTCTAAAAATAGACTTCTACTCCCTCACATTCTTCCCAATCGCCCTATTTGTATCCTGATCCATCCTACAATTCGCAACATGATACATAGCATCAGACCCATACGTAACAAAATTCTTCACCTATCTCCTATTCTTCCTTGTAGCAATACTCATCCTAATTGTCGCTAACAACTTCTTCGTCCTATTTATCGGCTGAGAAGGAGTAGGAATCATATCCTTCCTCCTGATCAGCTGGTGACATGGACGAGCAGAAGCTAACACCGCAGCCCTACAAGCCGTACTATACAACCGAATCGGAGACGTCGGCCTTATCCTCTGCATGGCATGACTAGCCTCCACCATCAACACCTGAGAAATCCAGCAAATCTCCACCCCCTCACAAACCCCAACACTACCCCTCTTAGGCCTAATCCTAGCCGCAACAGGCAAATCCGCCCAATTCGGCCTACACCCATGACTCCCCGCCGCCATAGAAGGGCCAACCCCTGTCTCTGCCCTACTACACTCCAGCACCATAGTAGTTGCAGGAATCTTCCTACTAATTCGAACCCACCCACTATTCAACAACAACCAAACTGCCTTAACCCTCTGCCTATGTCTAGGCGCCCTATCTACACTATTTGCAGCCACATGCGCCCTCACCCAAAACGACATCAAAAAAATCATCGCCTTCTCCACCTCAAGCCAACTAGGCCTAATGATAGTGACAATCGGACTAAACCTCCCACAACTAGCCTTCCTACACATCTCAACCCACGCATTCTTCAAAGCTATGCTATTCCTCTGCTCCGGTTCTATCATCCACTGCCTAAACGGCGAACAGGATATTCGAAAAATAGGAGGACTACAAAAAATACTACCAACAACCACCTCATGTCTAACTATCGGCAACCTAGCCCTAATGGGCACACCATTCCTTGCAGGGTTCTACTCAAAAGACCAAATCATCGAATGCCTAAACACATCCTACCTAAACACCTGAGCCCTCCTACTAACCCTCCTAGCCACCTCCTTCACCGCAGTATACACAATCCGCATAACCATACTAGTACAAACCGGATTCACCCGAATCCCTCCCCTAACACCAATAAACGAAAACAACCCCGCAGTAGTCGCCCCAATCACCCGCCTAGCCCTAGGAAGCATCACAGCCGGGCTCATCATCACCTCCTTCATCATCCCCATAAAAACCCCTCCTATGACTATACCTACATACATCAAAATAACTGCCCTACTCGTCACAGCCCTAGGAATCCTCCTAGCCCTAGAAATCTCAAAAATAACACAAACACTCATCCTAACAAAACAAGGCCCTTTCTCAAACTTCTCTACATCACTAGGCTACTTCAACCCCCTAATACACCGCTTCGCTGCAACCAACCTACTAAGCGGAGGCCAAAACATCGCCTCTCACCTGATCGACCTATCCTGATACAAAAAACTAGGACCAGAAGGCCTCGCCGACCTACAACTAATAGCAACCAAAACCTCCACCACCTTCCACTCAGGACTAATCAAAGCCTACCTAGGGTCCTTCGCCCTCTCCATCCTCATCGCCCTAATATCCACATACAGAACCAACCAATGGCCCTCAATCTTCGTAAAAATCACCCGCTACTCAAAACCATCAACGACGCCCTAATCGATCTCCCCACACCATCAAACATTTCGGCCTGATGAAACTTCGGATCCCTACTAGGCATCTGCCTAATCACACAAATCGTCACCGGCCTACTACTAGCCACACACTACACAGCAGACACCTCCCTAGCTTTCAACTCAGTAGCCCACATATGCCGAAACGTACAATTCGGCTGACTAATCCGAAACCTACACGCAAACGGCGCATCATTCTTTTTCATCTGCATCTACCTACACATCGGACGAGGACTCTACTACGGATCATACCTAAACAAAGAGACCTGAAACGTCGGAGTAATCCTCCTACTAACATTAATAGCAACAGCCTTCGTAGGATACGTACTGCCCTGAGGACAAATATCATTCTGGGGGGCAACAGTAATTACAAACCTATTTTCAGCAATCCCATACATCGGACAGACACTGGTAGAATGAGCCTGAGGAGGATTCTCAGTAGACAACACCACACTAACCCGATTCTTCGCCTTACACTTCCTACTGCCATTCCTCATTGTAGGACTAACCCTAGTCCATCTAACCTTCCTACACGAAACAGGATCCAACAACCCACTAGGAATCCCCGCAGACTGCGACAAAATCCCCTTCCACCCGTACTACTCTACAAAAGACATCCTAGGATTTGCACTAATACTCATCCTACTTGTCTCCATAGCCCTATTCTCCCCAAACCTCCTAGGGGACCCAGAAAACTTTACACCAGCAAACCCCCTAGCCACACCCCCTCACATTAAACCCGAATGGTATTTCCTATTCGCATACGCCATCCTTCGATCCATCCCTAACAAACTAGGAGGAGTTCTCGCCCTAGCCGCTTCCGTCCTAGTCCTATTCCTAATGCCTCTCCTCCACACCTCCAAACTACGCTCAATAACCTTCCGACCCATCTCGCAAGTCCTTTTCTGAGCGCTAGTCGCCAACCTCCTCATCCTCACCTGAGTGGGAAGCCAACCCGTTGAACACCCATTCATCATCATTGGCCAACTAGCCTCACTCTCCTACTTCACAATCATTCTAGTCCTATTCCCCCTCGCAGCCGTACTAGAAAATAAAATACTAAAACTATAGCCCACTCTAATAGTTTATAAAAACATTGGTCTTGTAAGCCAAAGATTGAAGAATTAGCCCCTTCTTAGAGTTTACCCCCATCAGAAAGAAAGGAATCGAACCTTCCTCACCAACTCCCAAAGCTGGTATTTTCAACTAAACTACTTTCTGACAACCCCTAAACTGCCCGAATAGCCCCTCGAGATAACCCCCGTACAAGCTCCAATACCACAAACAAAGTCAACAGTAACCCCCACCCACCAATTAAAAACAGCCCCGCCCCCCAAGAATAGAACATAGCTACACCAATAAAATCCGACCGCACCGACGACAACCCCTCATTATTAACCACTCCCCCAGTTACCAAAATCTCAAACCCCCCTCCTACCACCGCCCCCACCATCACAACCAACCCTAAGCCCACTCCATACCCAACCACCCCCCAATCAGCCCAAGCTTCCGGATAAGGATCCGCCGCTAGGGAGACCGAATAAACAAACACTACCAGCATCCCCCCAAGATAGACCATAACCAAAACCAAACCTACAAAAGAAACCCCCAAACTTACCAATCAACCACATCCAGCTACAGAAGCCAAAACCAGCCCTACAACCCCATAGTAGGGAGAAGGGTTGGAGGCGACTGCCAGACCCCCCAGAATGAAGCAAAACCCTAAAAATAATACAAATTCTATCATAATTCTCGCCCGGCCTTGATCCGGAATCTGCAGCCTGAAAAGCTGCCGTCATAGCACTTTAACTACAAGAACCTCCCCCCCCCTTCCCCCCCCCCCCCGCACTTTTTCTCGTGCTTTAAGGGATATGTACTTCCTCATTTAGTATTTTTGCCCCATCAGACACTACTATAATGTAGGATACTCCACGCCATACGGGTATGCTATGCCAATTTAACTCAAACATTTAACCCAAACAGATAATGTTCGTGCAACACCCATTCCAGAGACATTCTTGTTTCAGGTACCACAGAACCCAAGTGATCCTACCTCCGGCCGAGCCGCAAGCGTTACTTAAGGTCGACTACCCTCACCTCGCACTTACCCCTGACCAGCAAACGGATAACGTCACAGTACTCCTTTGCATTCCCCTAGACTACACATTCGCCCACCTCCAAGGATAACACCGTTACCAAACACTTTCAAGAACTCCCAAGCCAGAGAACCCGGTTATCTATTAATCGTAATCCTCACGAGAACCGAGCTACTCAACGTCTGTGCTACTTTAGGTTATTGGCTTCAAGGACATAACATCCCCCTACACCCTAGCCCAACTTGCTCTTTTGCGCCACTGGTTCCTATTTCAGGGCCATAACTTGGCTCAATCCTTCTCTCTTGCTCTTCACAGATACAAGCGGTCGGATGAATACTCCCCCCTCTACCTCGTAATCCTGACATCCGACCGCCCGGCACTTTCCTTCTTTTAGGGGTCCTTTCAATAAACCCTTCAAGTGCGTAGCAGGTGATATCTTCCTCTTGACATGTCCATCACATGACCGTCGAACCAACAATCTACCGAAACCACTTAACTTGTCATGGTCTCATGGGATAAGGTCGTCGCATACTCGGATACTGATGCACTTTGACCCCATTCACGAGGGGGAGGCTATTTACCTCTTAAGTAACTATATAATGCAATGGTTGCCGGACATAAATACTTTATTTACCCTTTCCAGTAATTCCCACCTAAACCCACATTTTCATCATTCATTTCTTTTTTGTTTGTCATTTTCAATTTTTGTTTGTTAAACATTTAAGTATATATTCCTACAAAAACCCAAACATTCATTACCATTACATCGACAACTAAACTTCCTCTGACTTACCCCCAACCAACAAACCCAAACAAACATAACTTTCATCAACAAACCAACCAACATTAAACCTAAAGTCCCCTATCAACTTCAACCAAACCAACCACCAACTACCACACCTCCATCAACCACCCAAAATAAAAACCAAACAAAAATACAAACACCATCAATCTCACCGTCCTTGTAGCTTACAAAAAGCATGACACTGAAGATGTCAAGACGGCTGGTCACACACACCCAAGGACAAAAGACTTAGTCCTAACCTTACTGTTGGTTGTTGCTAGGTTTATACATGCAAGTATCCGCGCGCCAGTGTAGACGCCCTGGACCCCTTACAGGCAGATAGGAGCAGGTATCAGGCTCACCTTTACTGTAGCCCAAAACGCCTAGCAATTGCCACGCCTCCACAGGTTATCAGCAGTAGTTAATATTAAGCAATGAGTGTAAACTTGACTTAGCCATAGCAACTCAGGGCCGGTAAATCCTGTGCCAGCCACCGCGGTCATACAGGAGGCCCAAATTAACATTATAACGGCGTAAAGAGTGGTCACATGTTATCCAAGTAGCTAAGATTAAAAAGCAACTGAGCTGTCATAAGCCCAAGATGCCCATAAGGCCTCCGTCCTCAAAGAAGATCTTAGAACAACGATCAATTGAAACCCACGAAAGCCAGGACCCAAACTGGGATTAGATACCCCACTATGCCTGGCCCTAAATCTTGATGCTCTACTTTACCTGAGCGTCCGCCCGAGAACTACGAGCACAAACGCTTAAAACTCTAAGGACTTGGCGGTGTCCCAAACCCACCTAGAGGAGCCTGTTCTGTAATCGATGATCCACGATATTACCTGACCATTCCTTGCCCCGAACAGCCTATATACCGCCGTCGCCAGCCCACCTTTACTGACAGCCCAACAGTGAGCGCAATAGCCCCACCCCGCTAATAAGACAGGTCAAGGTATAGCCTATGGAATGGAAGCAATGGGCTACATTTTCTAGACTAGAACATACGGCAAAGGGACTTGAAACAGTCTCTTGAAGGCGGATTTAGCAGTAAAGTGGGACCATCGAGCCCTCTTTAAGCCGGCCCTGGGACACGTACATACCGCCCGTCACCCTCCTCAAAGGCGAACCAACTCCCCCATACCTAATAAGCCATCCAGCCAAAGAGGAGGTAAGTCGTAACAAGGTAAGTGTACCGGAAGGTGCACTTAGAACACCAAGACGTAGCTTTAACAAAAGCATTCAGCTTACACCTGAAAGATGTCCGTTCAAACCGGATCGTCTTGATGCCAGATTCTAGCCCAATCGACATGACCTGGAATAACAAAGCTACTCCCTAAACCCAACTAAAGCATTTATTAGTCCCAGTATAGGCGATAGAAAAGACACCATTGGAGCGATAGAGACCACGTACCGTAAGGGAAAGATGAAATAGAAGTGAAACAAGTCAAGCTATAAAAAGCAAAGATCAACCCTTGTACCTTTTGCATCATGGTCTAGCAAGAAAAACCAAGCAAAATGAATTTAAGTTTGCCACCCCGAAACCCAAGCGAGCTACCTGCGAGCAGCTATTATTGAGCGAACCCGTCTCTGTTGCAAAAGAGTGGGATGACTTGCTGGTAGAGGTGAAAAGCCAATCGAGCTGGGTGATAGCTGGTTGCCTGTGAAACGAATCTAAGTTCACTCTTAATTCTTCTCCAAGGAAACAACAAACCCCAATGAAGCGAATTAAGGGCTATTTAAAGGGGGTACAGCTCCTTTAAAAAAGAATACAATCTCCACGAGCGGATAAGTAACCTTCACACATACCTATTGTGGGCCCTCAAGCAGCCATCAACAGAGAGTGCGTTAAAGCTCAGTACCTCAAAAATATCTAAACTTTACGAATCCCTCCTCACTAACGGGCTAACCTATACCCAAATAGGAGAATTAATGCTAGAATGAGTAACCAGGGTCCTCCCTCTACGATGCAAGCTTACATCCACACATTATTAACAAATACCCCATATACGATCAATACAACAAGCACAGTATTAAACACAGTGTTAACCCGACAGAGGACCGTCCATTAAGAAAGATTAAAACCTGCAAAAGGAACTAGGCAAACCCGTCAAGGCCCGACTGTTTACCAAAAACATAGCCTTCAGCAAACCAAAACAAGTATTGAAGGTGATGCCTGCCCGGTGACCTGACGTTTAACGGCCGCGGTATCCTAACCGTGCAAAGGTAGCGCAATCAATTGTCCCATAAATCGAGACTAGTATGAATGGCTAAACGAGGTCTTAACTGTCTCTTGCAGGCAATCGGTGAAATTGATCTCCCTGTGCGAAAGCAGGGATAAACCCATAAGACGAGAAGACCCTGTGGAACTTCAAAACCAGCGGCCACCCCAAAATACATAACCCCCCACTGGGCTCACTTATTCACTAAGCCACTGGCCCGCGTTTTTCGGTTGGGGCGACCTTGGAGAAAAACAAATCCTCCAAAAATTAGACCATCCCTCTAGACTGAGAGCAACCCCTCAACGTGCTAATAGCAACCAGACCCAATATAATTGATCTATGGACCAAGCTACCCCAGGGATAACAGCGCAATCTCCCCCGAGAGTCCGTATCGACGGGGAGGTTTACGACCTCGATGTTGGATCAGGACATCCTAGTGGTGCAGCCGCTACTAAGGGTTCGTTTGTTCAACGATTAACAGTCCTACGTGATCTGAGTTCAGACCGGAGCAATCCAGGTCGGTTTCTATCTATGATGAACTCTTCCCAGTACGAAAGGATAGGAAAAGTGAGGCCAATACCACAAGCAAGCCTTCGCCTTAAGTGATGAAGTCAACTTAATCACAAAAGGCTATCACATTCCACCACACCCTAGAAAAGGGCCAGCTAGCGTGGCAGAGCTCGGCAAATGCAAAAGGCTTAAGTCCTTTAATTCAGAGGTTCAAATCCTCTCCCTAGCTTCCCCCATGACCAACCACCCAATACTGATCAACCTCATCATAGCCCTTTCCTACGCCCTCCCAATTCTAATCGCAGTAGCTTTCCTAACACTAGTTGAACGTAAGATCCTGAGCTATATGCAAGGCCCAAACATTGTTGGTCCTTTCGGACTACTCCAGCCCCTGGCAGATGGAATCAAGCTATTTATTAAAGAGCCCATCCGCCCGTCAACATCCTCCCCAATTCTATTCATTGCAACCCCCATACTAGCCCTCCTTCTCACAATCTCCATCTGGACCCCACTCCCCATACCCTTCCCCCTTGCAGACCTTAACCTTGGTCTTCTATTCCTACTGGCCATGTCCAGCCTAGCAGTATACTCCATCCTTTGATCGGGCTGAGCCTCCAATTCAAAATACGCCCTGATTGGGGCCCTCCGAGCGGTAGCCCAAACTATCTCCTATGAGGTCACCCTGGCTATTATCCTACTGTCCATCGTCCTACTCAGTGGAAGCTACACCCTCAGCACCCTGGCAGTCACCCAAGAACCCCTCTACCTCATCTTCGCCTGCTGACCCCTAGCCATAATATGATATGTCTCAACACTCGCCGAAACAAACCGCGCCCCCTTCGACCTTACAGAAGGGGAGTCCGAACTGTGAAGACACTCCTCTTTGGATCCTTGGTAGAGACACGCTTAGTCAATGGAATGCCATTTTAACCAACCAACATTTTCAGGGGCAGCCACTGAGCCGATAGGTGCTCGACCCACTATACAACTAACATGGAAATCTGGCCAACCAGTATGGGTGGCTCAGTGGCCCATCACTAAAGATAAATTAGAGCATCTCCATTCATTAGTACAGGAACAATTAGCCTTTGGTCATTTACAACCTTCTATGAGTCCCTGGAATACCCCCGTTTTTGTTATATAAAAAAAAATCGGGAAAATGGAGATTTTTACATGACTTAAGGACAGTCAATAATCAAATGCACTCTTTAGGAATTCTGCAACCAGGTTTGCCATTGCCAGCTGGTTTACCAAAAAACTATCACCTGTTTATTATTGATATCAAAGATTGCTTTTTTAGCATTCCGTTGCACCCTGAAGATACCAAACGATTTGCATTTAGTGTGCCCTCCATTAATCACAGTGCATCTATGAAAAGATATGAGTGGGTGGTACTCCCTCAAGGTATGAAAAATAGTCCTACAATTTGTCAATGGTTTGTAGACCAAGCCTTACATCAATGGAGACTTAATAATCCAAATTTTCTAACATATCATTATATGGATGACATTTTAGTTGCAAGTGAATTTCCATTACCCCACTTAAAACAAAAGGAATTATTGCTAGAATTAGAAAAGTGGGGATTGAAAGTGGCAGAAAAAAAGGTGCAATTCTCCAACCCTTGGTCTTACTTGGGCTTTAAAATAACACAAGCTCGCTTTGTGCCTCAAAAGGTAACTTTACATGCAAATATTGAAACAGTCAATGATGTGCAAAAGCTTCTAGGAGACATTCAAAGCATACGTGCATGGGCAGCTATTTCAAATCAAGACTTAGATCCTTTAAGAAAATTGTTACAAGGTTCAAAGGACATTAATGATAAAAGGGAATTAACCCAAGAAGGGAAACAAGCACTGCAAATAATTGCTAAAAAGTTGCATTGTACAACTGCTTTTAGGTTTGATCCTACCATACCAATAAACCTTTATATCATTAACTACCCTGCTGAACAAATTGCTATAATTGGGCAGGAATCATTCAATACTTTCTTCTTATTGGAATGGGTGTTTTTAGCATGTAGCCCCACTTCCTCTGTTACAAGACGTATTGATCATTTAGGATCCTTAATTCTGAAAGCACGCCAACGAGTGCGTACTGTTTTTGGAGTTGATGCATCTTCTCTTTATGTGCCCATAAATAATTTGTCTCTTTGCACTGAATGGCAATCACTATCGTATACATTCGCTAAAGCCACTATTGGCTTAGAACTTGATAATCATTATCCATCACATGCCTTGTTTTCCACTAACCTCCCACTAAAAGGTCAAACATTGCGAAACTCTAAGCCAATTCCCAATGCGATCACTGTTTTTACTGATGCCAGTGGAAGGACCAAAAGGTTCGGATATGCAATATGGAAAAATGGCAACTGGGATGTCGTAGTTTACCAACATCCGGAAGGATCAGTGCAATTACTTGAACTCAAAGCTGTAACCTTAGCTTTTCAACACTTTGACTTTCAAGAAATTAATCTCGTTAGCGATTCCTTGTATGTTGCCTCTATCTTGGAAAGAATTGAGGACGCATTAATAGGTCGAATCTCAAACTCCTTAATTTATCATGAACTCATTCTTCTAGTAAATGTAATTAATATCAGGCACCATGCCTTTTTCTCAACACATATCCGCAGCCATCTCAATCTACCAGGGTTTTTATCAGAAGGAAACGCCAAAATTGACCAAATCGTATGTTCACCAGCCATTGGACTCAGTAATTTTGACCTTGCCGTTGCCTCTCATGCCTTTTTTCACCAGTCAGCATTAAGCCTACAGAAGGAATTCCATCTAACAAAACGAGAGGCACGAGGTATCATAGCATGTTGTCCTGATTGTGCAAAACTACCCCCAATTCAGTTACAAGGAGTGAACCCTCGTGGTCTCCACCCTAGAACATTGTTTCAATCAGATGTCACAATCGTGCCATCATTTGGACGCTTTAAACATGTACATGTCACTGTTGATACCTGTAGCAGACTAGTATGGGCAACGCCTATGATAAACGCCAAAAGTAAGGCAACCTGCAGACACTGGTTAGAAGCTTTTGCAGTGCATGGTGTCCCACAACAAATAAAAACAGATAACGGTCCTAATTATGTTAGTTCTACTTCACGTGAGTTCCTACGTAGATGGAACATTACCCATGTCACAGGAGTACCTCACAATAGTACTGGGCAAGCTATTGTAGAACGCAAACATCAAGACCTTAAACGCCTTTTCTCTGCTTTACAAAGGGAGGGGAATGTCACCCTCTCTCCACAAGAAATCGTAGCAAAAACATTGTATGTCCACAATTGGAAAATGTGGATGGAACGCCCTGAGCTAAAAACCCAAATGTTGCTCATTACACTGCATTTTTGCAAGGATGAATCTTTGACTGTTCATAAGATACAAGTATCTGTATGGGAACCCCAATCACAACAATGGACTGGTCCCCACCAATTATTGACATGGGGACAGGGTTATGCTTGTGTATTAACAGGTGCTAAACCTAATTGGATCCCAGCCAAGTGGGTCAAGCCTTGGATATCAAAGATTGAGGAAACTGGAGAAGACACGGAGCCAAATTCAACGGTGGACGAATGGAGTGCAAGATCTCATCCCGATCCTAATCATTATTCTCAAGGAACCAATAAGAACACACCCTAATATCCCAGACTTTCCAGATGTGATTGATTTGCATAGACTAGTACAGAAATATCTTAGGTCTAGAATACAAGAAGTATTATTTCCTCGTTGCGGTTGTGTAGTATGGAAATTAGGAACTTTCTTACGTGGAAATTGTAAAAGGGAGTATAACTCCAGTGATATTTATACTTGCTTTTATGGATGTAATGAATGTCAGGAACTCCAATCAGTAAGACCTTTAGAATCACTTAGACAGTGGTTAAAACTGCCTGACTTAACTGTTAGTGAAGCTATAAGTTTATTTGAATCAATAGAAGAAAGGAATTTAGCATTGCATGCGTGGTATATTTTAAATTATACAAAGCTAGTTGAGACTGCTTGGTGTACTATTATTATATCTAGCCAATATACTGTTGCCTGCAAAATCCATAGCAATAATGATGCTAATTAAGCTACTAACACTATGTTTGACTCTTACCCAGTGCTTTTCGCAATCACCCTCCCTCAAGAGAACTTCTGGATCGCTTGGGCCAATAAAACTGGTAACACAAATTTTTGTTTACATCTTATTTCAGCCACTGAACCATTTAAAACTTGCCTCATTGGGTCACCGGTACAACCACAAGAAATTACTATAGCCCCCCCTATCAATTGCTCAGAAGAAAAAAACAACAGTCACTGCCTGGCAAAAATAATCAAATCTCTAAATACAACCCTGCCATGGGATCCTCAAGAGTTAAATTTACTAGACAGCCGAAAAGCAAATCACTCCGGATGTGTGTATTTTGGGCAGACTAGTTGGAACATTAATGAATCTAAAAAACAAGTCTGGCTAACCCCTCATAAGTTTTACAATAGTAGTGAACATTGTGGATCATCCCCCTATGGGTGGTGTTCAGGTCATATTCACTTAGACATTTCTAAGCCCCTTTCCCTACCTCAAGGCCTATATTTAATCTGTGGAGATAGAGCCTGGCAAGGAATACCTCATCATGCTTATGGGGATCCTTGTTACCTTGGCAAGTTATCTTTAATGCTAAACTCTTATAATCATTTGATTGCCTGGAACATTTCCAAAAATCGAAGGAAAAAATGACAAGTCTCAGAATTAGATGATAAATGCGATGATGAAGTGGAACTATGGAGTAGAACCGCTCGATTTTTTGCAGCATTACTACCCCCAGAGGGAACAAGACAAGCGCTAACTGAGATCCAACACCTAGCGTGCTGGACATCTAAACAGGCCAATGTCACTACACAAGTTCTGTCCCAAATGGCTCAAGATATGAGTAGTCTCCGACAAGCTATTCTTCAAAACAGAGCAGCTATTGATTACCTTTTGTTGGCCCAAAGTAAAGGCTGTGAAGATTTTGAAGGAATGTGTTGTTTTAACTTGTCTGATCATAGTGATTCAATCCATAAGCAGCTAGAATGGCTTCAAGATCACGCTAAGAAGATTACTGTCAATCACAACCCCCTTGATGACGGGTTAATGTCTTTTAGGATTTCTGCATGGGTAAAAGATATCCTTAAGATAGGAATTATTATTGTAGTAATTGTAGTAATTGTGTTATGTATGGGACCTTGCATCATCCAGAGTTTTTCCTTTCAAATTCGACGTATGGCCAATGCTGTTCTTGAAAAGAAAGGGGGAGATGTTGGCGGCCTAGTAGGAGCTCTGGCTCTGCAGCCTGTCTATAGAAAACTACCTTAGTTATGTTAAAGGCCTGTTCAAGGTTACCGTGTCCTTGGCGTGACTATAGGAGAAAAACAAAATCATAAATTTTAACGTTGAGATAAGCAAGAACAAAGGAAAAGACATCTGGGGAAGCAAGATCCTGTTTAGTTGACATACCATGTCCACTTCAAAGAGTATCTTACGCAATAACTAGACTGTAGAAAGATAGATCTTAGATGAACCAATAGAATTACTATTAACATATATATGTGTCCTGGTTTAGGGCAAATTTCAGAGGAAACCTCTGAATGAGGTCCCTCGGGAAAAAGGAAAAGGAAAAAAAAATTGGAGAGAAATGGAAAAAAAAGAACTGTTTATTCAACAGGCAACACACTTCCCAGCGCAACAATGAACAATATCAAACAGCAAAACCTCTCACCGTTCCGAGGAGATGGCAGATTTAGAAGAGTTCTTTCCATGGGCTGCCCGGCTCACTCAGTCTGCTCTCAGTCCCTCTGGTGCTGGGGAATGCTGCGGCCCAGGCCAGGCCCAGTGGGCCACAGGTGTGAGCTCCCGGTGCTCTTCTGGGTTTTCAGTCCAAAGCAGGTTCAAACAGTTCCAGGAAAACAGGAAAAAAAATGGAAAAAAAAAAAAAAAACAACAAAAAAACAATCCAGGGGGCTTCTCTGCCTCAGCTAGCCAAAAAACTAACCAAGAGCAAAGGAGAGCTCTCTCTCGCTGTCCACCGCAGACAACACAGTCTGAGAGCAGGAATGCGGGGGAGCCAGTGCAGTCTCTGATAACAAACTCTGCACTTCTTCTTCCCCCCTCTGCCCTTTCACTCCTGGAACCAGTCTTAAAGTTGAAGAATTTAATATTCAACACCAACAGAACAGACGATTTGGGGATATAGGCATCATACAGTCACCCCAAGACATTCCTCCCCATATCGTCAGCTTACTACCATATCTGATACACACACTAATTCTATAAACACATACATCATTATCATACACACATATATATATGCAAGGTACAACTATAGACAGACAATGACAGTGATATTCAATAGTAATATTTACATATGGTTGTCACCCAACAATTAGATCTCCCTGAGGTACACATCATGTTGTCCCATCCTTCTGAATTATCCACCATGTGCAACCTGGTCCTTGAGCAAAAACAATCCCATGAATGGGTTTGTCTGTATTTGAGGCAGAATTGATCCAAACTCTCTTCCCTAACAAACCCCTGGCATGCACCACTGGGACTTTATCTACTTTATGCAAGGACTCAGACTGGGCAGGGCCTGCTCGATTTGTGGAACCTCGGGTGTTAACTAACCAAGTGGCCTTTGCTAAATGCTGCTCCCAATTCTTAAAAGATCCCCCACCCAATGCTTCCAAAGTGTTTTTTAAGAGTCCATTGTACCTCTCCACCTTCCCTGCAGCTGGTGCATGGTAGGGGATATGGTACACCCACTCAATACCATGTTCTTTGGCCCAGGTGTTGATAAGGTTATTCTTGAAATGAGTCCCATTGTCTGACTCAGTTCTCTCAGGGGTACCATGCCTCCACAAAACTTGTTTCTCAAGGCCCAAGATGGTGTTCCAAGCAGTGGCATGAGGCACAGGGTAGGTCTCTAACCATCTAGTGGTGGCTTCCACCATGGTCAGTACATAGCGCTTACCTTGGCGTGTCTGGGGCAGTGTGATGTAGTCAATCTGCCAGGCCTCTCCATACTTAAATTTGGCCCATCGCCCCCCATACCAGAGGGGCTTCACCCGCTTGGCCTGCTTGATGGCAGCACACGTCTCACAGTCATGGATAACTTGAGAAATACTGTCCATGGTTAGATCCACCCCTCGGTCTCGTGCCCACTTATAGGTAGCATCTCTACCCTGGTGGCCTGAGGCATCATGGGCCCATCAAGCCAGGAACAAATCTCCCTTGTGCTGCCAGTCTAGGTCTATCTTTGACACCTCTATCTGTGCAGCCTGATCTACCTGTTTGTTGTATTGATGCTCCTCATTAGCTCTACTTTTGGGGACATGGGCATCTACATGACGGACTTTCACAGGTAGCCTTTCTACCCGAGTGGCAATGTCTTTCCACTCGTCAGCAGCCCAAATTGGTTTTCCCCTACGTTGCCAGTTAGCCTTTTTCCACCTTTCCAGCCAACCCCACAGAGCATTGGCTACCATCCCTGAATCAGTGTAAAGGTAGAGCTTTGGCCACTTCTCTCTTTCAGCAATGTCCAGGGCCAGCTGAACAGCTTTGAGTTCAGCAAGTTGACTTGATCCACCTTCTCCTTCGGTAGCTTGTGCGACCTGTCGTGTGGGGCTCCATACGGATGCTTTCCACTTCTGGTTCATCCCCACGATGCGGCAGGAACCATCAGTGAAAAGAGCATAGCATGTTTCATCTGCTGGCAGTTGGTTATACGGTGGGGCTTCTTCGGCCCGGGTCACTTGTTCCTGTTCCTCTTCGTCGGCAAGACCGAAGTTTTCACCTTCCGGCCAGTTGGTAATTATCTCCAAAATCCCAGGGCGATTCGGGTTTCCAATACAGGCGCGTTGTGTGATGAGGGCAATCCATTTACTCCATGTGGCGTCAGTGGCATGGTGGGTAGGAGGAAACTTTGCTTTGAACATCCACCCCAGCACTGGCAGTCGGGGTGCCAGAAGGAGTTGTGTTTCTGTGCCAACCACCTCTGAGGCAGCTTGGACCCCTTCATAGGTGGCCAAGATCTCCTTCTCTGTTGGAGTGTAGTTGGCCTCGGACCCTCTGTAGCTTCGACTCCAGAATCCCAGTGGTTGGCCTTGCGTCTCACCAGGCACCTTCTGCCACAGGCTCCAGGACAGACCATGGTTCCCAGCTGCAGAGTAGAGAACGTTCTTCACCTCTGGTCCCGTCCTGACTGGGCCAAGGGCTACTGCATGAGCGATCTCCTGCTTGATCTGGGCAAAGGCTTGCTGCTGCTCAGGGCCCCAGTGGAAATCGTTCTTCTTGCGGGTAACGAGGTAAAGGGGGCTCACAATCTGGCTGTACTCAGGAATGTGCATTCTCCAAAAACCTATGGCACCTAGGAAAGCTTGTGTTTCCTTCTTGCTGGTTGGTGAAGACATTGCAGTGATCTTATTGATGATCTCAGTGGGAATCTGGCGCCATCCATCTTGCCACTTCACTCCCAGGAACTGGATCTCTCGGGCAGGTCCTTTGACTTTGCTTTTCTTGATGGCAAAACCAGCTTTCAGGAGAATCTGGATGATTTTCTTTCCTTTCTCAAATACTTCTGCTGCTCTGTTCCCCCACACGATGATATCATCGATGTACTGCAGATGTTCTGGAGCATCACCCTTTTCTAATGCAGCCTGGATCAGCCCATGGCAAATGGTGGGGCTGTGCTTCCACCCCTGGGGCAATCGGTTCCACGTGTATTGCACACGCCTCCAGGTGAAAGCAAACTGAGGCCTGCACTCTGCTGCCAGAGGAATGGAGAAAAATGCATTGGCGATGTCAATGGTGGCGTACCACTTTGCTGCCTTGGACTCCAGCTCGTACTGGAGTTCCAGCATGTCTGGCACAGCAGCGCTCAGCGGTGGATTCACCTCATTTAATGCACGATAGTCTATGGTCAATCTCTATTCTCCTTCAGATTTACGCACAGGCCAGATGGGGCTGTTGAAGGGTGAGTGGGTTTTGCTGACCACCCCTTGGCTCTCCAGCTCACGGATCATTTTGTGGATGGGGACCACAGCATCTCGATTCGTCCGGTACTTCCGGCGGTGCACTGTTGAGGTGGCAATTGGCACTTGTTGCTCCTTCACCTTCAGGAGTCCTACTGCAGATGGGTTTTCTGATAGTCCTGGCAAGGTGTTCAATCGTTTAATGCCCTCTGCCTCTACAGCAGCTATTCCAAAAGCCCACCTGAGTCCCTTTGGATCTTTAAAATACCCATTTTGGAGGAAGTCTATGCCCAAAATGCGTGGGGCCCCTGGGCCAGTCACAACAGGGTGTTTCTTCCATTCATTTTAAGTCAAGCTCACCTCTGCTTCCACCAAAGTAAAATCCTGTGATCCCCCTGTTATACCAGCAATAGAAACAGATTCTGTCCCCACATGTCTGGATGGGATTAGTGTGCACTGCGAACCAGTCAACCAAGGCCTTATATTTTTGTGGTTCAGATGTGCCAGGCCAACGAATCCACACAGTCCAAAAAACACGGTTTTCCCTAGCCTCTACCTGGCTAGAGGCAGGGCCCTTCTAAGCCTGGTTATTCTTCTTTCCTTGAGCATATGTCTTGGAGGTTCCTTCAAGGGGATCGGACATATCATCATCATCATCATCGTACTTGGCAGTTTGGCTACGGGCAACTGGAGCTGCTTCCCTTTTAGTGGAACTCCCTCTCTGCATCTCGCTGTCCTGCAATTCAAGCACCTGTTTTACCAGAGCAGTAGTAGATTTTCCATCCCACTTCTTCATGTTTTCTCCAGAATCACGCAGGAAAGACCACAATTCAGCTCGTGAGAAGGGTCTTCTCTCCCCATCTGGGGAGCGTTTATGTTTGGGGCCAGAACCTTTGATCCGTATAGCCGAGATTTGGAGAATGTCCTCTTTAATCTCCTCCCTGAGTCTCTTATGATTCTCCTCCATCCTATCTTCTAATTTCTGCAGACGTGTTTCCACAGCTGCAATTCTGGCATGTGTTGGGCCATGCACAGCATCTGCATATGCTCAGAGCTTCTTCGCCATATCAAGCACGGTCTCCTCCCTGTCATCCCCCTTCATTATTGCTAAAGCAGAAGAGTATTCTTGTGGCCCAAGTCGTACAATTTTTTGCCACATCACAGGTGTACATGGTACCAAGTCTGGATTCCTAGTTGTTAGGTCATCTGAAAAGACAATCTCTGCCACTGCCATTTCTCTCAAGCATTGAATCCCTTGTTCTATGGTCTCCATATAGAGATCGTCTGCACACAGGTATCTTTGTGCCACACTTTCCAGGACCCGTGCCCAGAGACTCTGAGGATTAGCCCCCCTCATCATTCCTTGGTCAATAGCTGGATCATGTGACACAGATCCCAAATGCCTGGCTTCAGTGCCATCCAGAATTGTAGCCTCGCCTGCAGCATCCCAGAGACGGACCAGCCAACTAATTATAGATTCATCAGGTCGTCGGGTGTAATCCTTTCTCAGGCCACGAAGGTCTTTCAGAGATAGGGACTCAATATTGGCTTCTGATCCTGTGCCAGTTGTCCTGACTTCTGATTCTGTATCAGAAGCCTGCCTTGAGGGTCCTTCCCCCTCATCATCATTGTCCACTGGCCGATCAGTTTTGCTGGTGTGTTTTCTTCCTGCAGCAACTGCCAGTGGCTTAGGTTTACTATCTGGTTTAGCTACAACCGGAGTGACTGGGGTATTGGCTGGTTTATCTCCCTGCCCCCCTGCCTCTCTCTGCTGCCCTACAGTATCTAGCAGTGTGCGATAAGCATATGCTAGGGCCCAGCTTATTGCAATGATCCTTTTCTCATTAGAATCATCATGACACTTCTCTTCCAGGTATTTCCCCACCTCGTCTGGGTTCTGAATTTGTTCATGTGAAAATTCCCAGGCTGGGGGATCAGAAAATTTCTTCAGGGTTCTGCCCATTCTCTCCCATTCCCCACACCACTCAGAATTTTCCACACCTGGGCCTACTCCTGGGTCAGGGGTCCCATCAGCTCCTCTGGACACCTCAGCCCTCACTCTAGAGAGGCTGCAGACTATGTAGAGAAAGCTTACTAGATTAAATACCAGGACTGCAGTTTCCTTGACATTCAGGGGAAACTGAACATCCTCAAAAATTGACTTAACAGATTCAAGGGAGAAAAAAGAAAGCAAAGGCTGAAAAGCCTCATCCCCTGCTCCTCCTCTAACAAACTGGGTGCAATTACTAATGAACCCCCAAAACATGCTATTAGAACTGGGATGCAGGGTAGGACAAAGAAACCATAAACCATAGATACCTAGAACAAACTCCAGTAGCTTTATGAACTTTCTATAAATCATTATCACTGAGCCCAGCACAATAGCTATTCTAATTCGTGCTCCTCTACTGAAAAAACTGCACGTTAGGGACACTACTGGAGCTATCTCTGGATAAGAAAATAAGCCTAGAGACCAGAAAGGTATTAAAACCTCAAAAAAGCCTAGGGACCCGAGACCCATAAAGGCCTCTACCCCGACAGACACAGCAGACATTATGACTTCAAACAACATGGTTACTGGCTGCTTTACCCCAATACAGAGTAAATATAATCAAAATGCAATCAGAACAGTTTTTTTTTTCCACTTTCTCGAGCCCCGCGTTTGGGCGACAAAAGTATTTGTCCTGGTTTAGGGCAAATTTGGGAGGAAACCTCTGAATGAGGTCCCTCAGGAAAAAGGAAAAGGAAAAAAAATTGGAGAGAAATGGAAAAAAAGAACTGTTTATTCAACAGGCAACACACTTCCCAGCGCAACAATGAACAATATCAAACAGCAAAACCTCTCACCGTTCCGAGGAGATGGCAGATTTAGAAGAGTTCTTTCCGTGGGCTGCCCAGCTCACTCAGTCTGCTCTCAGTCCCTCTGGTGCTGGGGAATGCTGCGGCCCAGGCCAGGCCCAGTGGGCCACAGGTGTGAGCTCCCGGTGCTCTTCTGGGTTTTCAGTCCAAAGCAGGTTCAAACAGTTCCAGGAAAACAGGAAAAAAAATGGAAAAAAAAAAAAAAAAAAAAAAAACAAAAAAACAATCCAGGGGGCTTCTCTGCCTCAGCTAGCCAAAAAACTAACCAAGAGCAAAGGAGAGCTCTCTCTCGCTGTCCACCGCAGACAACGCAGTCTGAGAGCAGGAATGCGGGGGAGCCAGTGCAGTCTCTGATAACAAACTCTGCACTTCTTCTTCCCCCCTCTGCCTTTTCACTCCTGGAACCAGTCTTAAAGTTGAAGAATTTAATATTCAACACCAACAGAACAGACGATTTGGGGATATAGGCATCATACAGTCACCCCAAGACAATACGTCTTTTGTACTCTTTGTAACAAACTCTAAGTAACCACTGAAAACGTATAAAAATCATCTCTTTGTTAAAAATAAAGACTCTGCTCTTTGCATTCATATTGAGTGTGTGTTATTGATTCCTGTTCTCCAGCATGAAGACCCCAGCAAACACTGCTTACATAAGAGGTCAAATTACTGTCTTCCATGTTAGTTCTGCACTGTGCTCAGCGGAGCCTTTCTGGTTTATTGGCCTTTGACTTGGACATAAAGCTGAATCTTGATTCAAGAAAAATCAATATTCACACTTGTTTTCATTTACACGGGCATTGGCTTGGTCTCCTAAACAAAGAGAATGATGGGGAATTTATGTAGGTGTTCAGATAGGTAACATTCTCTTTCCGCAACCTGGCATTGTATTTTCACTTGGTCTGTTACCTCTGGCTTTGTTTTAACTGCTCAAATTATTAGGAAGAGTATCAAACCTCCAGCTCTAACCACAGTCCCACTGCGAGGTGTGTGAAGGTATGTGCATCTGCCCCTCAGGTCCATACTGATCTTCTAATGTGCCTCTGATCGAGCAGGTAGGAAAGACTGTTGCATTTCCTAGATGCATTGTAAATGGTACATTCCGTGACCCCTGCTATGCCCTGTAGCTTGGTCCCTCTCCCCTTCTGGCGATACAGGGCTGGCTGGGATCCAATTTCTCCCAGACCCTCTTTTCAGATCCTAGAAAAGATCTGTGCCCCCTGACCTCTGTCTCTTTTACTCTTGCTCCCTCTTTTCCTTGCTACCCAGGAGAAATAAACCCTGTAACTTCATCAGGGAAAAGAGCCTCTTTTGTTATCTAATTTACATCCATGAGGCAAGGGCTCCGGGAGCCATCACCCTAACACCTGAGCTAGAACAGAGGAAGGGCAAAGAACCCCATTTTAGGGCCGAGAAAAAGCCTCAGTTGGCTCCCAGCTTGAATCGTCCCTACAGAGCACACCACGTTCTGCTGTGACTCCTATTTTCTGGATTCAAGAAGCCTTGGAGCTGATAAACTAGCTTAAATTCCTTTAACCTGCATTTTGTGCAGTTCGATGACCATTAAGCACGAACCGGGAGCCTGTCAGAAGCCCAGGCAGGTCGGTTCTGGACGTAGACCCACTACAGTTACTCAGACGCCTCTGCCTGCAAGAAAAAAAAAGGTGAGTGGAAGCCTCCTTTTGCGGCGGGTGGGTTCCTGGATCTCCGCGTGGGGGTGTCACCGGTGGCATTTGTCTGGTACGGGCACAGCTCTCGAGGAGAGAGACGGCGCGGGCGTGTGTGAGGTGTGCGCGCAACTCAGTGTGCCCGAGGCCACGTTGTGTGGTGCGCGGACTGGGGGGGCTGGATGCAGTCACACAGGCGCAGCGGCAGGCAGGCAGATTTGATCGGTTTCAAAGCGGTGTCACGAAGGTTTTTTTTGCGGTTTTTTGCTGTTTTTGCAGGTTTTTGTGGCGGGGTCGGTCCCTACAGCGCTGCGGGCGCCATGTGGGTTTTACCGACAGAAACGGCAAAATTAACATCGGCTCCGCATCCAGTAAAGCCTGAAAACCGTAGTGTACCTGGCACGTTTTAACAACTAACTCTCTTCCTGTGTTTTTAACTGTAGTGGGGTAGATATAGTGGCAAATTGCTAAACATCATGGGCTTACAGCAATCTGCCTTACAAAAGAGTATAAGAAACCAACTAAGGGAAATATTAAGTTCAGGAAATGTTTTAATATCTAAGAAAAAATTAGCCCGTTTTGCCAGCTGGTTGTCTGTTGAAAAATCTGACCTTGAATTGCAAAATATGAATTCGATTTCATTTTGGGATGAAATAGGGGATTTATTTACTTTAAAAGTGGAAAATGGAGATAAAACAGCTTCTGTATTCCTCCTGATTTTCTTACAAATTCGGAAACTTAATTCAGACAGAAAACAGCAGGGAGCAGCAGCAAAACGGTTCAGACTCACCTTCCCTTATCCCAAAACCCTATAACCCGAACCTGGAGGGGACCCATGGGTCTCCCTGGCGGGTGCAGGGCTCCCAGCACTGCTGTGGCTGCTCTGAGTCCCTGGGTCCTCCCCGGTATCCCGGTTCTGACAATTTTTCGAAAATTGCCCTCACTCCTTCCGTGTTCCCTGCCCCTCTGGGCAACGGCCACTTGGCTACGCCTGAAGGTGTCGGGGTCCCAGATAGCTCTGGCCATGCGATACAGCCCTTGGGGGGGGGGTCCCATATGTTGGCAGCCGGGTGTCTCCTCCTTCATCCCACAACCCCCTTCACCCTCCGGTCCCTGCCCCTAAGCCTGTCCCCTCCCATAACCCATCCCCGCCCTCGGCTCCACTGTCCCCTCCCCCCTCCAAGACCCAGCCCTGCATGGCACGTAGCGACCCCGCCCACAGGTGTTGCAACCCTGGATCCCACCACCCCTCCCCCGCTCCGGTTTCACATTCCTTCCCTCCAACCTGCTGCGGGGTGGGGGAGGGCAGTGGACCCCCTGATGAGTTCAGTACCGGTGGGGGTGGGGGTGGGGAGGGGTCAGCTCACAGCCCCTGCGGAACGGATGGTGTCCCCGTGGTGGGGGGGGAGTGGGCAGCCCCCCGGTCCGGGTGGGGGGGGATGCCCAGCCCTGAAAGTCAACACCAGGGAAAAGAGTATATAGCATCAGTTGCTCCTGTAGTTTATCTTGGTAAGAGGAATGGTAGAAGAAGTTATCAACCTTTGACCTATCAAGATAAAAAAGGAAATTTGTAAAGTACAGAGGCAATTTGGTAGAAATAGTGACATCTTTAAAGGCATGATGAGAGCCACCTTTAACTCAAACGAACTGGTTCCATATGATATCAAAGAGCTTTTCCGATGTCTGTTAACTCCTTCAGAATATGATCTATGGGAAAGCCTGTGGAAAAGATCTTTGAAAGTGCTTTTATTAGAGCTTTTGAAAAGCTCCGATGATGCAAAAGATGCTGAAAATAATGACATAACATATGAACACCTATGTGGGGAAAAGGATTGGCATTGCCCCGAGAGCCAAACCAGAGTACTATCCAAGTCTGTCCTGGATAAAATATGCAATGTTGCAGAAAAGGCTTATAATCAATTACCAACAGTAGATACTAAAGGCAGTTATGTTAACATTAAACAGTTTGCTTCTGAGAATTTCTTACAGTTTGTGGACCGCCTTCGTGCGCAAGTGGAAAGACAGGTGTCTGATCCAGTGGTACAAGCTGAATTAATTAAAGAGATGGCTCAGAGGAATGCTAACGATACCTGCCGTAGGGTTATTCTTGGCCTTCCCCTGGAGCCAGCACCTAGCTTAGCATAGATGATAGAAGCCTACATCAGGAAAGCAGAACTGCTCAGTGGACACGAGAGAAATCCAGGACTGGCACACCCAAAGACCACGGCAACTGTAACACCAGAAGCCAAGAAGCAACCAATGTCACCAGAGCAACTGCAGCACATCATCTGCTTCCAGTGCAAGCAGCCAGGACACTTCGCCAGAGACTGTCCACACAACCAGAAACAGAAGAAGACCAACAAACAAAAATCTAGCTTTACAGTGCGTACCCGCCATTACCACAATAGCGCGCTCGGTTATAAATACTGAGGGCTCCACACTCGCAAAAGACTCTCTCTTAATAAACAAAAAGGGGGAGGATGGGATAGAGGGTGTGGGGATGCATGGCAATGAAAATATTAAATGTTCAATTAACAAGGTTTGGAAGCCACTAGGCTGTTTTAGGCTTGTGACTACCAAAGGTTTTCATTTCAGGTCACCTGATTGGACAGTCATAACAGTGGACTTACCTAACAGTACACAGGACGTGATGTTAAACCACATGAAACTGGACAGTGAGTGCTTTGTTGTCGGGGACACAGCACACACACACCCAGAGATTGAGGTAGCTCCCATGACCATCAAGGGAAGCATAACTGGCCTCATTCTCCTGGCACGATGTTCTCTACCACCATATTACCTGGTTGAGGGACAAATCCTTGCCCAGGCCATTCCTGTTCCAGCAGAGTTCCCAGTAGATGGAAAATCACCTGAAGTCTACTGGGCAGAAGTGGTGGGTGAGGACAAACCTTCTCTGGCATGCAACCTAACCCGTGGATGAGATCACCTCCATGTGGAGGGGGTACTGGACACAGATGCTCATGTGACTATCATACCTGAAAGGATGTGGCCATCACATTGGAAACTTCAGCCTGTGGCAGGCAGAACCCAGGGTGTAGGAGGAGTCAAATTGGCAAAAATATCAAAAAGCATCGTACAAATTGAGGGGCCAGATGGAAAATTGTCTAGCATCCGTCCATTTGTTACAGACTATTAATGCCCTCTATGTGGAAGAGACACCATGACCCAGTGGGGGGTGAAATTAATTAGTCCTAAAACTTCTCAGGATTTTCAGAAGCGGCCAATGTGGGGCCCTCTACCGAAAAGTTGAAATGGCTAGATGATACCCCAAAGTGGGTAGCACAGTGGCCGATGAGTAAGGAAAAGCTCAGGGGGCTTGAGGAGCTTGTGGAGGAGCAATTGGCTAAAGGCCACATAGAGGACACCACAAGTGAGTGGAATTTCCCAGTTTTTGTGATACCGAAACCCGGGAAGGACAAGTGGAGGCTGCTCCACGACCTCCTGGAAATAAACAAATTAATTGAGGACATGGGGTCTCTCCAACCTGGAATGCCTTCTCCAACAATGCTTCCTAAAGATTGGCAATTGGCTGTTCTAGACATCAAGGACTGTTTCTTCCACATTCCCCTACACCCAGAGGATGCCCCACGGTTCGCCTTCTCGGTTCCTACCATCAATCGAGAAAGCCCCAATGAAGCCCTACTACTGGAAAGTTTTGCCCCAGGGATTAAAATGTAGTCCCTCCATCTGCCAGTGGCATGTGGCCTCATTGCTGTCCCAGGTGCGTGCCCAGAGAGGGGAGGCCATCATCCTTCATTGCATGGATGATGTGCTTGTGTGTGCCCCCGATAATTCTCTACTCCAAGACACACTTGACCTAGTGGTTAAAGTTTTAACCTCTGCTGTATTTGAATTGCAGGAGGACAAAGTCCAAAGGATGCCACCTTGGAAGTACCTGGGCCTGGAAATTACTGCACGGACCATTGTTCCGCAGAAATTGGAAATTAATTGTAATCCAAAAACCTTAGCAGATCTCCATTCCCTGTGTGGGTCATTGAATTGGGTTATGCCCTGGCTAGGCCTCACTAATGAGGACCTAGAACCTCTCTTCAATTTATTGAATGGGGAGAGAGAGCTGCTTTCTCCCAGGGAACTGACCCCAGAGGCAAAGACTGCAATCTAAAAGGTACAAAAGACCTTAGGCGAGAGGCAAGCTCACCGTTACCAGCCCCAGCTGCCCTTCAAATTCATTGTCCTAGGAAAACTGCCACACTTACACAGGTTAATATTCCAATGGATCAAGGAGCAGAGAGAGTCACTCTTAATCATAGAGTGGGTCTTCCCCTCCCACCAAAGATCCATAACTACCACTAAGCCACAAGAGTTAATAGCTCAGCTGATTCGGAAAGCAAGGATGAGACTGTATGAACTAGCTGTTTTTGACTTCACATGTGTTCACCTCCCTGTTAAACTGTCTGAAACGGGAAGGAACTCTCCTGAAAGATTGGCTAAAGAGATGTTTGAGCACTTGCTCCAGAGAAATGCCCGTCTCCAATTAGCCCTGGACAGCTATAGAGGACAAATATCAGTCCATGCCCCGTCTCACAAGCTGTTTAATGAGGAATTCCACCTCATTCCTCGTGAGGAGTCAGAGACCACTCAAAGCTCTCACAGTGTTCACGGATGCATCCGGGGCGTCCCACAAGTTGCTGATGACTTGGCGAGATCCTCAAACTCAGCATTGGGAAGCTGATGTTGAGTTTCTAGAGGGATCACCCCAGGTAGCTGAACTGGCAGCAGTCGTGAGAGCCTTTGAGAAGTTCTCAGAGCCAATAAACTTGGTAAGAGACTCAGCCTATGTAGCAGAGATAGTGTCCCCGGCAGAGCAGGCAGTGCTCAGAGACATCGAGAATGAGCAGCTTTTCAGGTTGCTTTCCAAACTAATTTATTTGATTTCTTATAGAGAACATCTGTTCTATGTGATGCATGTGAGATCACACACAGATTTGCCAGGTGAAATTGCAGAAGGGAACCGTCAGGCAGACTCCCTTGCAACCCCAGCAGAACAAGCACGCCTTCCCGACATCTTCCAACAGGCAAAGCTGAGCCACCAGCAGTATCGCCAAAATACACCAGATCTAATGCGTCAGTTCCAGCTAACACGGAGTCAGGCTCGAGCCATTGTGGCCACCTGTCCCAACTGTCAGCTGCACACCATACCCTCAGTAGGCATGGGGGTTAACCCCAGAGGTCTTAGCAGTTGTGAAGTATGGCTGACAGACATCACACACATTCCTAGTTTTGGTCACCTCAAATATGTGCATGTTAGCATAGACACGTATTCAGGCACAGTCTATGCCTCTGCCCATGCAGGAGAAAGGGCAGTGCACGCCAAACAACACCTAGTGCAAGCCTTTTCAGTATTGGGGATCCCTAGGGAAATCTTAACTGATCAGGGCGCAGCGTGTATGTCCAAGGAGTTCCTGGAATTCGTCCAGCACTGGGGAGTGGAACATAAAACTGGCACCTCCCACTCCCCCACAGGCCAAGGTGTAGTTGAGCGAGCTAATCAGACACTCAAGCAGGTTTTGGCTACACAGAGCAGTTCAACTGTGTGGATGTCTCCACAGCAGAAGCTCTGCAAAGCCATGTTCACTATCAATTTCCTGAATTGTTCATTTGAGAACATGAGTCCACCTGTGGTACGTCACTTTAACAGTGGTAAACAGTTCAAGTTATCCCAACATAATCCAGTTTTGATTAGGGACCCAGAAACCTGGGAAATCAAAGGTCCCTATGAGCTCGTTACCTGGGGACGTGGCTATGCGTGCGTACCCACTCCCTCAGGCCCTCGGTGGATTCCCCAAAAGTGGGTGAAACCGTATGTTCCCAAACATCCTGCTCCAACTGAGGGGAATGAGGAGCAGGTGGCTGTGGCTTCAAAAAGAAGACGCCGCCAGAAAAAAGGAAAAAAATCCTCATAGAGGGTGGCATTGCGGCAGATAGAGACTTTTAACAGGTTTTATAATGTTTGTCTTTCCTTTTAGAAAAAAGCTTCTCTTCTCTCAGTCCCCTGATGAACCCCATCCAAGCTGTCTTCCTGTTAACACTGAACAGTCTGGCAGCTGCATGGATCGTCCGTCAACCACGTCAGAACATCTGGGTGACCCTGGCACAAACGCTCCAACAAGAAAACGTATGTCTGTCCACAGCAGCAACAGCAAACCCTATGTCCACCTGCCTGGTAGGAATCCCATTGAAGGCTGGAGAATATTCAGCCAGTTTTAAAACACACTTGTCCAATGAAATTCCTGAGTCACACACCATTTCATCACACAAAAATCATAGACAGCAAGCTGGGGTAAGTAAGAACCCCATAGAGGAGTTGCTGCCAAGTTTGCCCAAATCAACTCAGGAACCCCAAGAACTAGAGCTGTTAGGTTCCTACCCGGCACAATATTGCATTCACTTTAGGATCTTCCCAAAACCTTCTAGCATAAAGGAATTCCACAACATAATGCAATATCGTGGGGAATTCACTGCCAAAAGGTGGTGCAATACTATAAGCCATATTGCAGCTGACACCCCAACTTATTCAAGCCCCAAAAGCCTCCCTAAGGGATTGTTCTTAATTTGTGGAGACCGGGCGTGGGCAGGGATTCCTTCTCGGGTCTTAGGAGGGCCATGCACCTTCGGTCGATTGTCCCTTTTGGCACCCAACGAAACCTTAATAAACGACTGGACTCACAAAAACAAATCAGGTAATAAAATCCAAAAAAGAAGTGCAGACAATTTGGACCCAAACTGTGATTCTGAAATTTTCCATTGGGCCAAGTCCAAAAGAATTGCTGTGTCCCTGTTTCTTCCGTGGGTTGCAGCAACTAAAGCTCTAGGCGAATTGGGCCACCTAAAGTGTTGGGTAGTCAAACAAGCAAACTTAACATGCACTGCAATCAGCTCCCTCCTAGAAGACGAGGAAATTACCAGGCAGGCCACACTACAAAATCGTGCTGCTATAGATTTTCTCTTGCTACTGCACGGACATGAGTGCCAGGAATTTGAAGGACTTTGCTGTATGGACCTGATCTCGAGAGCTCCTAACATCCATGCTGCCCTCCGAAACATGAACAACTTAATCGGACAAGTGAAACAAGAATCTGAAGATTGGTTCAATGGACTGTTCAAAAGCTGGGGACTCACAGGGTGGTGGACATCTATAGTCAAAACAATTATGTTAATTTTTGTTATTCATTTCCTTGTAATAATGGCATTCGGGACCCTAGGTCACTTAGTTTTCAAGGCCATTAATGGTATCATTCCCTCTACCTCAGTAGTCAATCACATAGAAATGAAAATCTTAGAACAATCTAACCCTCCCACCAACTGCAAGTGGTGGGCAAAATCATAATTTGAATGAAACTACTATCCTTCTTTCAACTTTGTTAAACAAAAAAACGGGGTGATGTTGCATTTCCTAGATACATTGTAAATGGTACATTCTGTGACCCCTGCTGTGCCCTGTATCTTGGTCCCTCTCCCCTCCTGGCCATACAGGGCTGGCTGGGATCCAATTTCTCCCAGCCCCCCTTTCCAGACCTGAGAAAAGGTCGGTACCCCCTGGCCTCTGTCTCTTTTTCCCCTCTTTTCTCCCCCTCCCTCTTTCCCTCACTACCCACGAGAAATAAACCCTGTAAATTCATTAGGGAAAAGAGCCTCCTTTGTTATCTTATTTACGTCCATTAGGCAAGGGCCCAAGGAAACTTCACCCTAACACCTGAGCTAGACTGGAAGAAAGGGGGAAACCCCATTTTAGGGCCAAGTAAAAGCCTCATGATGGAGTCGCCCATATTCCTTTGTCAGTTTTGCTAATTCAGTGGCAGAATATGGGATTTCTTTTGTAGAAATGTTTGGTACAAAATCATCAGGACCAAGATAAGTATATTGTGTTTTAACCATAGGTCTCAACTTCGGACAGCAGTGTTCCCCAAGATTTTTCATTATACTTAACTCCTTTTGGGGATAAATTTGATTAATGTGAACAATCTCCTTCTCTTCTGTTTCTGCGTGTGTTTCATTCTGCTTTACTTTTTTGGTATTTTCTTCTCTTAGGGCAGCCTGTAGCAAATGATTTTCATCTCGCAACAAACGGCTCTCATTCCTTTCTGGATCTAATTGTTTTTGCAGAATTTGAACAAGATTTTGCAAAGAATCTATAATTGTACTTTCTTCACTAACTCGCTTAGAGCGAGTTTCTATGGCTGCCGTAAGACAAGCTCCCAAAACTTAGCAGAGTATGGTTTTATTTTTGCCCAGTTTGAACTTTGATTCATGTTGCAAAGAATATATTCTATCAATCACATTCTCCAGATTAAACCAATTACTGTTCGCCCATTCCTCCCCACCTCGGGACGGTCTGGTGCTACACTTAGCTAATAGAGCATAAAATGCAGCTTTATCTGTTACGGTGGAATTCTCAGTCATTTTGTGAAGGGATAAGTAAAAACCACAACAGGGAGGTCTATTGCTTAAGTTACCACACACAACGAAACAGCTTGCGCTGTGTGCCCCCCTTCGCGGGGGAAGAGACCAAACTACTTGGGAGGCACTCCTTAGTTACAAAACACCAGGTTGTCTCTTCACTCCACCAAGTATCAAAAACATCATCAACAACAACAACAACAGTGTCCCGCCTTTTGCACCAGTAGATCTTTTGTGAAATTCTGACGACAGAGCCCTCAAGCGAGTCTGGGGATGCTCCACACCAAGGTGTCTGCAGTCTGTGGGAAATCAGAAAAACCCCCCTTGCTTTCTAGACAGGCTCACCCATCCAAGGTGGCCAGCTAGGTGAGGCTGGAGTAAGACTTCCTTCCTCTGATACAGACTACAGACAACCTTGCATCCCTTCTGTCTGTCAGAATATCCAGTCCGTGACGCCAATTTAATGTCACCATCCGCTATTAATACAGAGCGGGGGTCATGATGGTTCTTTTGATCTTAAAGGTGCAAACAGGCAAAGTGCAGGGGACAAAATCAGTTTATTCAACAGCAGAAAATCAGTTTATTCAACAACAGCAATGCATTTCATCAAATACCAACAACTCAGTTACTGTAAGGGGGAGAGGTATAGGAAACCAAGTATAGGGAGAGGGGAAGGAAAGAAAGGGATGGGAAAATAGCTACCAACAGACGAGACGGGCGTCCTCATGGGTCATCCGATAGACGGGTCTTCGTCAGTGGAGAGATCTCAAAGGGTCTTTCTCAGAGGGTTGCTCTTTTATAGTCCTTCTCCAAAGTGAGTGGCCTCTGGCCAAGAGGTGGGAAGATTTATGGACCATTGTGTGGTGCTGCAGGAGACAGGTACGGTCAAGCACTCTTCAGTTGGTGGTACAACACAAACTCTGGTTGGAATCACTCCTTGAAAGATGAGCGAGAGCGTCTTTCCGGGTGCATTGCATTGAGTGAGAGCTCGCTAGGGACTTTGCACTCGGAGCCAAGGCAACAGGGCTTGCTTGCCCCCAGAACTGAGGAGAAGCTGTTGGGCAGAGCTGAAACTGACCGCTGGAGTTTAGCTCTGTCTGGACGGCAGAAGGCGAAGAACGAAGCCGCAGCGCACCGGGCTGGCGAGAGCAGTGCAGCAAAGAGCACACGAGCAGCCAAATAGCTCCTTCACAATCACTTTCACTTCTCAGTGCTCTTGCTGCTCGGAAAAGTAGCACACAGCCGTTGCACGGCAGGGAAAATGCTGGGGCAGTGCCCTTCCTCACACCTTTGTTATGGTGTAATCCATGCAGCTAGAGTGAAGCGAGAAGGACGCGAGGAAGAAGAAGGCGTTCTTAAAGTAGCCCTCTGTCAAGCAGCGCTGAAAGGGTGCATAACACACTGCGTCTCGCTGCCCTCTCTTCTACATACTCGCCACGCCCTTTGCCTACTTGCAAAAGTTGCTACCAAAACTGAGGGGGCCAGATTGAAGAGGCAGTGCCTAGGTTCACCTTGTACTTATTGCACGTAAGCCCTGTCCAGCTCCTCGCTGCACTCTGTGTTTCCCTTCTCCGCGGCATTTACCGTGGTGCTCTCTGCAACTCGGAGCCTAGACGTGACCGCCAATGTTTCCACAGCGGACTGCAAGGGAAACAAGGAGCAGCACAAGCAGCAGTGCTTCAGCTTCCTCCTTTCGACTGCTAAGGGCACTTGGGAACCCAAGCGAGAGGCAGCCACCTTCCTCTCCTAGTAGCCTGTAACGTGGTGCACACAAGCACTGTACTTGTGCTTCTTCGTTCACCTCCCTCGCCCACTCCTGGCGCCCCTTTCACTCCCCGGCGGCCAGAAGCCGCTGAAGCCGAGCCACACAGCCAGCAGTGTGCCGGCAGCCAAGCGCTCGAGAACGCTGCTTCTGCCCAAGCCCGCCTAGGGCGTGCACCTTTGTTCTCAGAGCTCCGTGCAACAGTCTGCCTCTCTCGCAGTTCGAATGGAAAACTAAAGCTTTTCGCCTACACCCTTCACAGAGATCTGTTGCCAGGACGTGAAGGTCTTGTGGCCGGAGCTCGCCCCCGCAGCGAGGAAGCTGCTATTAGCACCGCATTGCAAGGGCACATGTCGCTCCTTGACTACCTGCTCAGCACTCTCCGAATTCGCTGCTAGCTCCACGGTCCTTCTCAGCTGCAAGTAGAAGCGCTCACAGTACAGAGAGCTTCGCATGGTCCCAAGACCTGGAGGGACATATCGCACACGAAAATGTGTCACGACAGGGACGTGTTCTACATTGTCCCTTCTCGTCATCAAGCTTGTGCTCCTGCTGCCTCTGCTGTGACGAATCGTTCCTTGAAAGACGAACGAGAGCTCCTTTCGAGGCACATTGCACTGAGTGAGAGCTCCCTAGGGACTTTTGGATGTAAAACTTTTTCCACCTCCAAAAATACATGGCTAAGTCCTAAAAGTTTTTGTTTTATTAAGAATAGTTTCGTCCAAGTATTTCTGTTCTAAACACCCTTGGTTTCAGTCTGAAATTAACTGCTTGTTTCTGTCTTTTTGCCTAGTGGCAATCTAATTCTAAGGTAACTGGATGTGTTGGAAATCCATAAATTACATCTCAGGTTAGGTGGGATAACTGGCTCGGAAGAAAATGGAATTGAGATTTTGGAAAGAAACCAAAGTGAGCTGATGTCACCATCCGAGATTCCCTTGGGTTCCAAATCCTGTCATTTGTCTTTTTGTGGGCTTTTTTGAAGGCGGTGTACAGTTGAAGCCATGATTTAGCTGCGGTGAGACGTGCTCCACTGTAAAAGCATATTTTCTCAGTGAGCATGGACAACAGTTACAGTGTCGTCTTTAAATATTCCCTGCACTCCACTTTTGGTGGCAAAAGCAGTGCCTTGACTGTAATAATAAAAGTGATTACAGTTTCATTGCTTTGACATCATGTAGGATGCTTCCTCCATCTGCTGTGGTCAGCATTAAGTAACAGATTTCTCAGTTTCTAGGAAGAGTCTAGCAAAACAATCACCTTGCTCCTTCTCTTGCATTTATTCATCACTGCTATGCTGCTATACAGACAGATAGTCTGTTTATGATTCAACAATTCAATGGGACATCAAGTAAATAGCAAAGCAAAACTAACTACCGAAAGCACTATAAGGGCCAGAGATTAGCTTGGATCAAAACACGTATTCTCCTAGCACTGTTTACAAACAAGTCAGCATGTGAAACAGAAGGCACAATGTAGTTTGTGCCTTGTTTTGGGCTTGCCCGGAAGAAGGAAATTCTCATTTCACATATGGGAAAAGAAATGTTGACATTTGAATGAGATTGTTCATATCCCAGAAAAGGTTGCTTTGAAATGTTGTGGAAGTCCTTTTAGGAAACATGGCTTTACAAGTCCTTTCCACCAGGAGACAACAGCTGCAGAACATCTGGGTGTGCCAGTGTTGAGAGCACCAGCAAAGATCAAAGTGGAGAAGTTGGTGAACAATGGCAGTGGCCTGGGGGAGAGCACGTGAGCTGCTGGCTGTGGGACAAGGGGAGTCCTGACTGATTTAGGAGGCATGTGATGGTCTGTGCCAGCAAGAGGAGTAGTGCTGTGGCCTTGGGACACTGCAAATACTGGAATTCAGTGGGGTCACTGGGCAGGCTGAGTGTCTGAGCTGCTGGAGGGACCCAATTTGCCCACATGTAAACATCCAGTCTCACTCTTGCCAGCCACAGAAAGGAGCAGGATGTGGCTGCTGGCGATGCCTGTTGTGTATATGTAGTGTATATGTGTGCTATCCCAGCCTTCTGGGAGCACTTCTTCTTTGTGACTGCTTGGGCTGAGGGAGAGAAAGCAGTGGTAGTTTCTGAGGTTTCGAATTTGCTAGAGTTTCTCAGGCTGTTTCTGGAGCCACCCAGAGTTCTCTTCCTTGAAGCATTTCAATTCCTGGTAATTTTCAAAATTCAAACCGACACAGCCCTAAGCTAGTTGATCTGACTTCAGAGCTATTCTTATGCTGAGCTGTTGGATGATCTGATCTCCTGAGATGTCTTCCATCTCAGTTTATGACCTGGTTCTTGTGAAAAGTAGGATCTTTTAGCCTGGAGAAGAGAGGTTTCTGGAGAGACAGGATGGTGGCCTTTGAATATGTAAAGAGGGTATAAGACAAATGGAGAAAGACTTTTTAGGAAGGTTTGCAGAGACAGGACAAGGGGCCATGCTTTCAAACTGAGGCTAGGTTTATATTGGCTAAAAGAAAAAACTGTTCTACAATGAAGCTGGTGAGACACTCAAACGGGTGTTCCAGAGAAGCTGTGGATGCCCCATCATTAAGAGTGCTCCTTATCAGTTTGGCTAGTCTTGAGCAATTTGATCGACTGTAAGATCTACCTGGCTAGGAAGTTGGACTAGATGATCTTTAATCACAGACTGTTGTACGATTCCGTGAAAGACAGAATGCAATAAAGGTCATATTTCAGATTTTGGTGCAGACATATTTATTATTTCTCACTTTATGCAGCATTGCAAGGACGATTTGTTAGCTTCTGAAATGATGAGATGAGATTGATTTCCTTCCTTAGTTTCATTTTCCCTGTTATTCCTTCACTCTTGGCCTTTTTTTTCACTAGATTTCCTCTTTCAGTAAAGTGCCCTTAAGTATCACTTTGCTCCCCACCTGGCTTTTTTTTCTATTTCAATGGCACCTTTCCACTGGTGAGTTTTGGGCCTTTGCTGCTTGAAGTGCAGCAGCCTCCTTGTCTGAGCATTATGGAGCTTTCTTTACAGCTTCATCACTATGCAAAAAGCCATAATTACTGTGTTCCATCTCACATACCATCAAGTATCACACTAATATTCCCTCTACTGAGTAGCTGGTTGGCTTACATAGACCAGCCAAATACCAGGAAATCCAGATGGCAGCAAGAATCTTGTAGACTACTCCTGCTTTTCATTTAAATTCTGGAGAAGTCACGTGAGGTATCACATTCTCTTGAAAGAAGTGTATATCATCTCCGACATTCTAGAATGAGCTATTAATATTGTCATGAGTTTCTGGCTAGACTTTTTAGTATGCAAATTCAAATTCAAATGATCTGAAATGATAGAACTTCAAGAAATATTTTTCCCAGAATCGAAGTATGATGGAGTTGCATAGGGAGAATCATAATCTTAGTTATTCTATTCCATCTCACATCATGGCTGGGGGCAGGGAGAAGGGAGTATCTTTGGGGGACAATGGGTTCCAGTGTAGTCAGTAAGCTGTGCATAGGAGCCATCAGGTATTGTCTGTTGTTGGGGGGGGATTCATGTGAACTCTTCCTTTCTTGTACCCTGCCACTAGTATTGTTGCTAAAATTGTTTGTTTTCTCATCCAAGTGACAAAATCAGCACACTTAATGAGGGATGAAGAGGGAGCTGCGACCTCAGAACAGGGGGAACAAGAAGCAGAGCCTGCTGTCCTCCAGAAGAAAAAAACACTACCAGCCAACTTTGCATCATCTGTGAACTTCCTGGGCGTGTACTCTATCCCCTTGTCCAGATCACTGATAAAGATATTAAACAGGACTGGGCCCAAGACTGAACATTGGGGACCAGCTGGATGAATTCTATTTCCCACCACTCTGTGGGCCTGACCATCACCCAGTTTGTCAGCCAGCAAACAGCCCACCCATCCAAACCATAAGCAGACAGTTTCTTCAGGAGAATGATGTGAGACTCATTGCAAAATGGATCAGGGAGATGCCTAGGAAGAGTCTCAGGTGAATCCAGGAGACTATAGTGGAGGACTATTCAGTTTTCCAATCAATTTGCTTAAAAAACTCTACAAAACCATAATAAAAAAACAAACAAACAAACAAACAAACAAAAAAAGCAGACCAATCAAACACACAAAAAACCCCAACCAATAATCCCCAAAGAGACAAAAAAGCCCACAAAAAAACCTAAACTGAAAAAAAACTCCAAACCCAACACATAAAAAACCAGTGTGAATGCTTTTAGCAACTTTAAAAATAACAAAACAAAACAAAAAAAAAAAAAAAAAACCAGAAAGTCACATTTCTAAAGGTGCTGTCCCAGCCTCTTCTCTCAGCAGGGAAGACATCCTGAAGTGGAGCCCGTTGGAAGAAAGCGGGACGGGGCAACACCATTGTCACAGGACGGCCCTGTGGCTGCCCCATTGCCAAAACCTGGACACATAAATCAAGCACAGGTATGCACACGTGCTTAGGCACAGCAAAAATATATTTGTCTGAAAAGAATACTGGTCCATTTATATCACTGGAAAGAGCATAATGCCTCGTCTCAGCTTTCTTTTCAGTCATTACAAATGTTTCGTAAACATAGGAGTGCAGAAAATGGAAATATCCAAGATCAACATAACAACCAATAACAAAGATTCCATTTTTGAAACTGCATTGGGAATCCCCTGCAGTAATTGACTCAGAGCTCTAAGATTTACAAAAAAGACCAAGAGTATTGGAGTCAATACAACACAGTGTCTGGAGACTTCAGCTGGTTGCCTTGATTTCTCAAATATGATGGAGGAAGCACCTTAGCAACTACAGCTGCCAGTTCTCTCAGGGCCCTGACATGCCTCTGGGTGGGTCCCATGGTCCTGAATGCTCAGGTTCCTCAAGTGGTCTGAAAGCTGACCTGCTACTAGGGCTTAGAATCAAGTCCACCAGTCCAATAACCTGAGAGATGTGGAAATAGTGACTGGCAGTAAAAATTGAGACCAACACTTGTTGAGTACCTCAGCCTTCTCCTTGTCTGTTGTTGTTACCGTATGGACTAGAAATCCTGAATATTAGAATATAAAGTGTATAAACCATAATAGTAGTAGTAATGCTAAGGCTTGAAGACTGCAGTCCCCAGAGTAGGCCCTGGGAAACTAACTTAAGAATGTGCTGTGCTAAGAGCATGCAGAACCGTTAGTGATAAGGTTAAAGTATAAACATAAATAAAGTACTGGTGGTGGGCAGTGGCGTAAGAGAGATTGAGTGGGAGAACACTATAGTCCTAAAGCAGTGGCGCCAGAGAGAGATTGAGGAGGAGAACACTATAGTCCTAAAATAAGCAACCATGTATATTTATGACGCCAAAATGCTATCTTCAAGGTGAATGTATCTATAGAAGAATGTGTACTTCTGCACATCAACCATTTGTAAAAAGGGTATAAAAAACCCTCTAAAAAGGGAACCGGTGGGATCCTGACTTGGGAGGCGAGTCCGCAGGTCCCCGGGCCCTGAATAAAGCACCGCATAAACTGACACTCTGTTAGTTTGTGTTTTACTTGGGGTTTCGGGCAGCAGTTTTGGCGACCGCGGCAGGACTCCGGAGGCGGCAGGGGCGGTTCGCGAGCTGATCTACTCCACTCCGGCACCAGGTGATTTCTGGGGAGACATCAACCCGTGCCCGACCCCGCGCCTGACGGACGACTGTGAGGTAAGCCCGCAAGGTGCTTTATTCTTTATTGAAAGGGAAAGCCCGCCGATTAAGACGGGACGGTGATCCCGCACCGGGAGCAAAGGACGTCTTAAAGGTTGTGGAAAAGGAAGCCTAGGCGCTGGTCGTCAGACGCAACAGTGATTGCGCAGATCCAGCACTTGCCACTCGCGGTGACGAGAAAGGCAAGAATTGTGGTAAAGGGTGTGTGAGTGTGGAAATAATAGTAAAGTGTGTGAGTGTGTGTGTTATGATGCCTTTTAAAACCTTTAAAGTTCTGGCTAGTTCGGGGATGGAAATTCCGAATGATTCACCCTTGGGCTGTTTGTTGCAACATTGGAAGGTGGGGAAATTTGGTCAAGAACTGAGTAAAAAGAAATTGATTGATTTTTGTAATCATGTGTGGCCCCAATACGAACCTGAGGGTATGCAGTAGCCCCGAAATGGTACTCTAAATCCTGATATTATAACTCCTCTTATGCATTTCTTACAAAATAATGAGAAATGGGAAGAAATCCCGTATCTTGATTTGTTTTATTATTTGAAAAATAAGCCAGAATGGCAGAAGGAGTGTGGCATCATGGTCTTAAAAACAGCAACAGATGGTTGTGCGGGCTGCAAAGGGTGGCAAAAAGGGAAGGAGTATTCTGTTAAGTTGTCAGACCCTGAGGAGGATGTTTCTCTGTTGGTAGCACCTAGTGCACCCCCCCCCTGGAAGAGAGTGAACCGAGTGAGTCGGACGAAGAGGTGAATGAGGAAGAAAAGGGGGGGGGGATTTAGAGAAAGGAAAAGTCGTTGATAAGCCGCGTACTCCTCTATGTGAAAGGACCCGTAGCGGGCGGGAGTAGAAGGGAAAAAGGGATGCACAATTGATGGCTCCGTTGCGGGAAGCGGTTGGACCCCACGGGGAACGAGTAATGGTGAAAGTTCCCTTTTCTCCTAATGATTTGTTAATTTGGAAGCAGTCTGTGGGGGCTTATCGGGAGGATCCTGAACGGGCGGCAAGGGTAGTGAAAATGGTGATTAAAACACAGAATCCAGACTGGAATGATTTACAGGTCTTACTGGATACAATAATGGACTCTACTGAGAAAGAGATGGTGTTTAAAGCTATGAGGGAAAAGGCACGAGAAATGATTAGGTTGCAAATAGCGGACGGTACATTAAATGATTTGGTGCCGCGGGAGGATCCAGAGTGGAATGTTAATTCAACAGGGGGTAACCATAGACTTAAGGCTTATCAAGAATTGTTGATAGAAGGAATACGGAGCGGGATACCTAAGACGTTAAACTGGTCCAAGCTGTATTCAGTAAGGCAGGAGAAAAATGAGTCCCCGTCAGCTTTCTTAGAAAGGCTTAAGGAAACTGCTCGAAAATATACCAGTTTAGAAATTGAAGGGGAATCAGGGAAATTGCAGCTAGCTTTAATTTTTATGGGACAATCCCAAGAGGATATTCGGAAAAAGTTGCAGAAATTAGAAGGGGAAGATACATGGAATTTGGATAAACTTTTAAAGTTGCGTGGAAGGTATATAATAATAGGGAAAAAGAGACTGCTAAGAAGCAACAAGCTAGTATGTTGGCAGTACTACAGCAGATAACGGGGAATGGTATGTGGGGAGGTGGCCGGGGGCGCGGAATGGCTAGGGGAGGAATTTCGATGGGTGGAAGGGGATTCCCAAACCAATTACAAATGGGACAAGGAAAAATGAGATTGGGATTGGATCAGTGTGCCTTGTGCAAGAACAGAGGACACTGGAAAAACGAATGTCCACTTAATTAAGGTATGGGATTCGGGCTGAATAGCGGGGAGGGGTTGACAAATAATTCAAGTGCAGTTCAGGGAGGGCCACAAGGTGTCGCCCAAGCCTTTATGATGGGAAGCTACCAGACAAAGCTGACTAGATCGGGATCTGAAGGTAGTTTTAGAAGTAGACGGGGAACCATTGGAATTTAGAGTAGATACGGGGGCTACATATTCTGCAATTAACACCAAATTAGGACCTCTAAGTGATTCTACCATTCGGGTGGTAGGGGTTACGGGACAGGTGGAAGAAAGGGCAGTTTTACGTCCGTTGGATATAAAGTTTGGGGGGAAAGAATTTGATCATCAATTTTTATACATGCCAAATAGCCCAGAATCATTAATGGGGAGGGATTTGTTATCAATGTTAGAGGCAAAAATAATCTTTGAAAAAGGAAGAGTAAAATTAGAAATTCCAGAAGATAATATAGCCAAATTATTTACAGTGAAAGAAGTAGAGGCAACAGAAATCCCCACAGAAATAGAACAGGCTGTGGTACCATGGGTATGGGAAACAGGGATTCCTGGAAAATCAAAAGCAGCACAACCGGTAGTTGTGGAATTGAAGGAAGGAGCACAACCCGTACGGATAAGGCAGTATCCTCTGAAACTAGAGGCTCGGAAAGGAGTAGCACCCTTAATAGATCAGTTTGTTAGTTTAGGGATATTACAGGAATGTGAATCAGAATTCAATACCCCCATATTTCCGGTAAAGAAGTCCAATAGTAAGTACAGGTTAGTTCAAGATCTGAGGGCAATTAATAATATAACAAAGGATATTCATCCAGTAGTAGCAAATCCATATACATTGCTAACAGCTGTCTCGGAGAAATTTAAATGGTTCACAGTAATTGACTTGAAAGATGCATTCTTCTGTATCCCTTTGGCATTTGAAAGTAGGAAAATTTTTGCTTTCGAATGGGAAAACCCTGCTACAGGACGGAAAAGACAGCTCACCTGGACACGCTTACCACAAGGATTCAAGAATTCTCCAACCATCTTCGGAAACCAATCAGCCCGGGAACTGGAAGAATGGAGACTAACCCAGGTAAAGGAGTCACCTTCCTCATTTATTCTTCTACAGTATGTAGATGATATTTTTCTAGCCTCAACAGAAGAAGACATCTGTCGAAGACTCAGCATTGAACTCCTCAACATGCTCGGACAAGCTGGATACCGAGTGTCAAAAGAAAAGGCCCAGCTGGTAAGAACACAAGTCATTTATTTGGGATGCGAGATATCACAAGGAGTTCGGAAATTAGGGGTGAACCGGATCCAGGCAATATGTGCTATACCAACACCTCGAAATCCACAAGAGTTAAGGTCCTTTTTAGGAATGGCAGGGTGGTGCCGGTTGTGGATTCCAGAATTTGGACTAAAAGCAAAACCTCTGTATGAGGCAGTCAAGGATCCTGAATTTAAATGGAATAAAATACAAGAAAAGGCATTTCAGAACTTGAAGCAAGCTCTAAAAGAGGCACCTGCATTAGGGTTGCCAGATCTCACAAAACCCTTTCAACTATATGTAAATGAGAGGCAAAGACTGGGGATTGGGGTGTTGACACAAAAATTGGGAACATGGAAGCGCCCGGTGGGGTACTTCTCAAAACAACTGGATCCTGTAAGCGCTGGATGGCCTGGCTGCCTTAGAGCTGTTGCTGCAACAGTGCTTCTGATACAAGAAGCTAGAAAACTAACTATGGGGCAGAAAATGGAAGTGTTTGTCCCACATATGGTAATAGCAGTTTTGGAACAAAAAGGGGGGCATTGGCTCTCCTCTAGCCGTATGCTGCAATACCAGGCAATCCTTAGAGAACATGATGATGTTGAAATGAAGGTAACTAACCATCTCAATCCAGCCGAATTTCTTAGAGCCACCCAAGAAGAAGGCAACCTGGTACACGACTGTGTGGAGACCATCGAACAGGTATACGCTACCCGCAAGGATCTAAAGGATGAGCCCTTAGACAAACCTGAATGGGAGCTGTATACCGATGGATCTAGTTTCGTGGAAAATGGAACCAGGTACGCCGGGTATGCAGTGGTAACTCTAAGACAGGTTATAGAAGCCAGAGCCTTGGCTCCCGGAACATCAGCACAAAAAGCTGAAATCCAAGCTTCATCCGAGCCTTGGAATTGAGTCAAGGGAAAAGAGTAAATATTTGGACTGATTCTAAATATTCATTTGGGGTACTACATGTACATGGGGCATTATGGAAGGAGAGAGGACTATTAAATTCACAGGGTTCGTCAATTAAACACCGAGAACAAATTGTGCAACTACTGGAAGCAGTACATAAGCCCCAGGCGGTAGCAGTAATGCATGTAAAAGGACACCAGCAGGGAGAAGAAAGAGCATTCCAGGGAAATCGTCTGGCTGACAGAGCAGCCAGACAGGCTGCTCGCGAGGTATGGACCCAAATGGCGTTGCTACCAGCACGTACCAACCCTGCGGAAGCTTTTATGGACGAAGTACCAGTATACCTACCAGAAGACGAAAAATTAGCACGGCTAGTACAAGCTAAGAAGAATGCGGCCGGATGGTATGTAACTGCCGTAGGACAAGTGATATTGCCAACAAAAATAATGAGAATGATATTAGAAATTGAACATAACAAATGCCATTGGGGAGCAGAAGCTTTAGTGCAATTTCTAAAACAAGAAATAATCTCCAATCAGATGTTAACAATGGCCAAAAGGATCAATGCAATGTGTCCAGTTTGTATTAAGAACAACCCAATGACACGTAGGCAAGTGCAAATGGGAAAATTGCAAATAGGCCCACAGCCAGGAGATTATTGGCAGATAGATTTTTCAGAATTACCAAAAGCACAGGGGTATAAGTATGTTTTAGTCTATGTATGTACCTTCTCAGGCTAGCCAGAGGCATTCCCATGTAGAACAAACCAAGCAAAAGAAGTGATTAAAACTTTACTTCGAGAAATCATCCCTAGGTTTGGAATCCCACTAGGGATGTCCTCAGATAGGGGACCTCATTTTGTGGCAGGAATAGTGCAAGAAGTGGCTAAGGTACTTGGGATAACATGGAATCTCCATACACCTTGGAGACCTCAGTCTAGTGGACAAGTAGAAAAGATGAATCAGACACTAAAAGGCCAAATTAAGAAAATCTGCCAAGAAGCAAAGATACAATGGCCTCAAGCATTACCTTTAGCTCTGTTAAGGGTCAGGATCAAACCTAGAGACAAGGTAGGAGTAAGTCCGTATGAAATTTTATACGGCAAACCCTATCATGCTGCAACTTACAGAGGGGACCCGAATGTGGTGGGAGATCAGGTACTGGTAAATTACATTTTGTCTCTCAATAAGACTCTTACAGCACTACGGGGGGCGTTGCAGTGGAATCGACCTTTGCCTCTGGAGAATCCTGTCCACGATATACAGCCTGGAGACCAAGTCTACATAAAAAACTGGAATGTGGAACCACTAAAAGAAACATGGGACGGTCCCCGACAAGTGATTATGACTACATACACAGCCGTAAAGGTCCAAGGGATCGACAATTGGATACACTACACCCGAATCAAGAAAGTCCCGTCACGATGGGAAGTCCAACCTCTAACCGACACAAAACTGGTATTCAGGGCAAGGCCTTGATTGCGATGTTAATGTTGAGCATTGCTCGTATCGGAGATGCCTTTGTTAAAGTTACTGTCCCTAAACCAACAGTGATTGTACCACAAGGGGCAAATGTAAATCTAACCTGTTTGTTTTCTGATGACCAGGGAGCTAGATTTGATGAAGTAAAGACGAAATGGAAATTGATCACTACAAATAAGGTATTTTCAGAAGGGATTGTGACAATTTGGGATATGAAACAGCAGAAAGGTAATACTACCCTAATGATCTCACACTTGCAAAAAGCTCAGGTTGGTCAATTTTCATGCATGGTATGGATCAGGGAAAGCTTCGATTATGGGAACTTAGATGTAAAAATTTTGGCGGAGGGTTTTAAGACAAAAGGGTATTCTTATCCAATACAAGTAACACCCACAAGTATGAGAATTGACATGTGGGATGGTCCTTCATTGAGAATCAATTGCACTCTCAAATTAGGGAATCTTTGCAGGATGAGAGAAACTAGAACGGTCCAACAAGCAAAAGAAATGGAAAATGTGAAACAGGAATTGGGGCAAGAGAATTTGGTAGTGGGATTAATTAGGGATTTTGGTAAAATGCAAAATGTAACAGTGATAACAGCGTGTTTGCCCTTGCCAAAGGCAGCAAGTGACCCTATACCGTGGGGAATCATCCCATTAGGAGAAATGCCCCCAAAAATAGTAAATGGAAGGAGGAAATGCCACAGAGAGCTACGAAATCACACTAGAATAGTAGAAGAGGTTTATACCTATGGAAGACGATGGTCAACCCCAGGGCAAAGATCGGAATGTTTAAAATTACCAAATTCTGTATTCACTGAAATAGGTCAATACAAAAATGTTGGGTGGTGCACATTTGAAGTAAATCAGAAAAGGAGAAAACCTGTAGTAGATTATTATCATGAGATACTGTGTCAAGAAGGGAAAGAAGAGTGGGAGCAATGGAAAGCAATTTGGGGTCCTAGCCTACTGGAACCCTATAGTTATATCGGATCAATACACTGGTGTATCGAGTGGTCAAGAAAACAGGAATATCCAGGGGCCCTGGAAGCTGAAACAGTGCACCACAACAGACTAGCCCAAATATCAGGTTGGAACTGTAGTAAAGTCATAACCTGTGATACCCCAGAATCCCAAATTGGATTAGTACCTGTCTGGGTGTTGTTGAAATGGGGATGTGAATGTCAGAGATACAACCATACAATAACGGGAGAATTAAAAGGAGCTCGGAAAGATTGTCAATCAACCACAGTACGAAGCCCCGGAAATTCAGTCTGGGTAATGGGACATGGCCAATGGACTACACATTTACCGATAGGTGGTCCGATTACTCAAATAATGTTAGGGATACCAACCTTATGTCCATTTTGGAAACAGTCCAAATTAACCAAGGAAGACCAAGAGAAAAGGACGAAAAGAGGATTAAGCCCTGAGACAGTCGAAGCAGTAAATCTAGAGAATAAATGGCACGAGCCAGGGGAAAGTGTAAAATTCGGTTGGATGCTTGAATCTTTATTTGCACCTGTATCTACATATAGAAACCGGGAAATGTTATATAAATTACTAGAGCAGACGGAAAGATTGGCAGCAGTAACAAAAAAGGGATTTAGAGATCTTAATCTACAATTACAAGCCACAACCAGGATGACAATCCAGAATAGAATGGCATTAGATCTGCTCTTATTAAAGGAACACGGAGTTTGTGGATATTTACAAGGAAAGGATGATCACTGTTGTGTACATATCCCAAATGTCACAAAGGAAGTAGAAAAGGATATAGGTCAATTGGAGCGAATTGAACTAAACATACATGAAGTACAAAAGGATGCAGAACATAATTGGGTTGGAGCTTTATTCAGTTCTTTGGGTATCCAGGTCTCTGGTTGGTTATCCTCAATTATTCAAAATGGAATAATGATTGTAATAATCATTGTAGTAATTGTGATTATGTATAGATGTCTTTTAGGAATAATTGCTAAAGAAGGAACACACACACGGCAAATCATGAAGGCCCTGACTCGAAAAGAAGTGATTCAACCAACTTCCTGAAACAACCCTCCACCATCATATCTAGAAACTATCATTTGGAAGAATTGAGCATCCTTGCAGAAGACTCTGAAGAATGCTCAAAAGGGGGGAGTTGTTACCATATGGACTAGAAATCCTGAATATTAGAATATAAAGTGTATAAACCGTAATAGTAGTAGTAATGCTAAGGCTTGAAGACTGCAGTCCCCAGAGTAGGCCCTGGGAAACTAACTTAGGAATGTGCTGTGCTAAGAGCATGCAGAACCGTTAGTGATAAGGTTAAAGTATAAACATAAATAAAGTACTGGTGGTGGGCAGTGGCATAAGAGAGAGATTGAGGGGGAGAACACTATAGTCCTAAGATAAGCAACCATGTAAGATTTATGACGCCAAAATGCTATCTTCAAGGTGAATGTATCTATAGAAGAATGTGTACTTCTGCACATAAACCATTTGTAAAAAGGGTATAAAAAACCCTCGAAAAAGGGAACCAGTGGAATCCTGACTTGGGAGGCGAGTCCGCAGGTCCCCGGGCCCTGAATAAAGCACCGCATAAACTGACACTGTTAGTTTGTGTTTTACTTGGGGTTTCGGGCAGCATTGTCACTAGTCCTGTCTGGCTTATGGGGCTGGGGGGGGATAGGGGAGGTGTGATAGGTTTCTTTTCATCTTCCTTTTCCCACTGAAATACCCATAGATGTCTTTATTATTCTTATTTTGGTATGCTTTTCCAAATTCAACTTCAACTGAGCCTTAGCTATACTGATCCCATCCTCACACACTCATGTGTTACCACTGTATTTTTCCCATGATTTGTCTCGCTGTGTATTGTCTGCATATTACCTACTTGCTTCACATCTATTAATTTTCAATAACCTTCTGGCTTTAACTTGTTTTCGAAAAAAAACGTTTTGAGCCTTGTCACCTCAGAAATTCACCTGGAAAACCCAAAATCCCCAAAATTCACCCCCAAGTCCTCCCTGGGATGCCCAGCACTCACCTGGCAACTCCCAAAATTCCACAAATTCACCCCAAAAATCACAGGGAACCACCAAATCCCAGGGCTTCACCCCAAAATCCCACCTGCAACCCCCAAAATATTTCATATCACCCGTAAGACCCAGTCCCCCCAACACCACCCAAATTCACCCCAAAATGTCTCAAAGCCTCCTCAAAACCCACCCAGATACCCCCAAATCCACCAAATTCGCTCAAAGACCCATCTGTGGCTCCCAGAAATCACCAAATTTCCCCGGAAAATCCACCTGCATCCCCCCCAATTCATTCCAAAATTCTCCCACGACTCCCAAATGCTCACCTGGATACCCCAAAATCGAGAGAATTCACACCAAAATTCACCTGGCATCCCCAAAACTCACGTGAGAACCCTAAAATTCCCATGTATACCCTAAAATTCACAAAATTCACCCCAAAATTCCCCTGAGATCACTAGAATTCCACAAATTCCCCCTAAAATTCAACTGGGACTCCCCACATTCCACAAATTCACCCCTGTCCTGGGGTACAATGCAAAAATGCCTATTCTATCACCATCTGTTAAAATGTGGGAGGGGTGGTCATCCTTATCTCTGTGGGAGATATCCCCTGCTGATGTGCCATCTGATAAGATCAGTGGGATGGTCATCGTTATCTTTTCACAACCCATCCTTCCTCCAGAAGATATATTCTGTTAATGGGCCATTAAGTCCTATTGTGTGACTGATAAGATTACATCATCCCATTGGGAGATGCTCCAGCCAGGGGGAGGAGACAAACATTTCCTACCTAGATAAAAACTGAGATTTGGAACACCAAGGCAGTCCTTTCCACGGGATCTCAGAGGAAAGTCGGACCTTTTTCCACATCATCGCTGGATCTTTGGAGGAAAACTGCACCTTCAATAGGAGCACTGCTTCAACTGAACCACATCTGTCATCCAGGAGGACTGCAGCCACCATTTATACGGACTGCTACCAACACCCTGACTGACAGGGTGTCAGGTTGTATTTCTGACTTTGTTGGTGGTCTTTCTTCTATATTATTGCATGTATTTTATTTTTTCTCTTTTCTCCTATAAAATTGTATCACTGACTTGGAGTCTCGCACTGGTTTTACTTTCAAACTAACACATTTATTAGCGCCCAACGTGGGGCACGAAGTGTACTGAGAAAGGTCAGTATTACAATTTTGTATGCACCATGATTCTCAACATGCTTACATGGGTTTTATATCTTGTTCTCTATATTTCTCCGCACATGGGGAACTATCTGCCAGCTGTAATGCTCCTGTGTAGACCAGGATATGGTATAAAAATTGCTTTATTGGCCTATTATGCCTACTGCATGATAACCTCTGAGGCAATGAACATAATTCGGAAGATATTCTCGACTTTGTTTGCTCGTCCAAGTCTAGGTTGCTACATCCAGCATTTGAGCAATCACACCCAGCCCTTGGGGGGAGGGGTAAAGAATGATTTTTTCAATCTTTCCGGCCTGATTCAGTAGTTTTTGGAAATGTTGAGTTCCCGCTGGATGCTAAGGACAGCATAATATTGTTGTTAGTTCTGCTTTGTCTCCTCTGCACAGCCTACAACATGCTTAGAAATAAAACACTACATGGTGTATTGCTGCGTATTCTTGAGGAAGAGGAAAAAAGAAACAAATCAACTTCGTCCACGTATGCACACAATGTCACAAAGAGGAGAAGAACCAAACCCAAAGCAACAGTGCCCGTGTCTATGCAGACTGCCACAGAGGAGGAAAAAAGCCAGAAGCACCATTAGCATCTCCACACAAACCATCACTGCACCAGAACAGCCTAGACCAGTAGCAGTTGCCCCCGTTCAGAAGAAGAAATCAAAGAGCAAAGCAGTCCGCATAGTGACTGACGAGGACGCGGCAGGAACTTCGCACCCAGCGGAAGAGACAGAGACAGAAATCATCACTCACTCTCTATCCCTGGGTGAGCTGCGTGACCTGCGGATGGAATTCACTCACCAGAAAAATGAGTCCATCTTGACCTGGCTGCTCTGCATCTGGGACGCTGCAGCCAATGACACCATTCTGGATGGAAGTGAGGCCAGGCAACTGGGATCTCTGTCCCGGGATGTGGTCATTGACCAGGGGATTGGGAGAACCCAAGAAACTCTCAGCCTCTGGCGGCGACTGCTGACAAGTGTGAAGGAGAGATACCTTTGTAAAGAAGATCTCCAGGTGCACCAAGGAAAATGGAGCACAATAGAACAAGGTATCCGATGCCTGAGGGAATTGGCCGTGCTGGAGATCATTTTCTCAGAAGATGAGAGATTTTCTAAGAGCCCAGACTGTGTCCGGTGCACGTCACAGATGTGGTTGAGATTTGCACGACTTGGACCAGAGATATATTCCCGTTACCTGGCAACGCTGCAGTGGAGGGAAGGTGAGGACATGGTAGGCGTCTTGGCCAATAAACTAAGAATTTATGAGGACACTGTCACAGCCCCATTTCGTACCCATGTCTCATCCGTGGAAACAAGGCTGGTGGAGCAAGTCCGAAGCTTGATTGAAGAGGGCCATCAGAAACTAAAAAAAGAACTTAAGGAAAACAACTACCAGATCTCTCCAGAACCAACAAGAGTTTCTGCCATTAGGAGCCGGCGTTCCTCAGGCAGGGAGAGAAGACACACTCCACGAGGTAACCTCTGGTTTTTCCTTCAGAAGCATGGAGAAGACATGAGGAAGTGGGATGGAAAACACACCTCCTCCTTAGCAGCCCGGGGACGTGAGCTGAAAAGAGGGGCACCTACCACAAGAAGCTCATCTAGAGTCAATGCTGCTCCAGTCTCTCGTGTACAGAACTCCAGACAGTATCAGAATGAGGATATGACTGATCCTCTTGAAGGGACCTCAAGAACCTATTTACAGGAAGAGAGCGACGTGTACCAAGATCAGGAATAGAGGAGCCCTGCCTCTAGCCAGGTAGAGGAGAGGGATAATCGGATCTATTGGACTGTGTGGATCCAATGGCCTGGCACATCCGACCCACAAACACATAAGACTTTGGTTGACACCGGCGCCCAATGTACTCTGATGCCATCAAAGTATGTAGGAGAAGAATCCATCTCTATTTCTGGGGTAACAGGAGGATCCCAGCAGCTGACTGTAGTGGAGGCCAAAGTGAGTTTACCTGGGAACAGGTGGCAGAAACACCCCATCGTGACTGGCCCAGAGGCCCCATGCATCCTTGGCATAGACTATCTTAGAAACGGATATTTCAAAGACCCAAAAGGATATCGCCGGGCTTTCGGCATAGCTGCTGTAGAGACAGACGACATTAGAAAACGGAACACCTTGACTGGTCTTGCAGATGACCTCTCTGCTGTGGGACTACTGAGAGTTGAAGAGCAACAGGTACTAATTGCCAGAACAACAGTACACCGTCGGCAATACAGTACTGACAGAGACTCGGTGATTCCCATCCATGAAATGATCCGTAAACTGGAGAGTCAAGGGGTGGTCAGCAAAACCCACTCACCCTTCAACAGCCCCATCTGGCCTGTGCGTAAATCTGAAGGAGAATGGAGATTGACCGTAGACTATCATGCATTGAATGAGGTGACTCCACCGCTGAGCACTGCTGTGCCAGACATGCTGGAACTCCAGTATGAGCTGGAGTCCAAGGCAGCAAAGTGGTACGCCACCACTGACATCGCCAATGCATTTTTCTCCATTCCTCTGGCAGCAGAATGCAGGCCTCAGTTTGCTTTCACCTGGAGGGGCGTGCAGTACACCTGGAATCGTCTGCGCAGGGGTGGAAGCACAGTCCCACCATCTGTCATGGACTGATCCAGGCTGCACTGGAAAAGGGTGAAGTCCCCGAACATCTACAGTATATCGATGACATCATGGTATGGGGCAGCACAGAAGGGGAAGTCTTCGAGAAAGGAGAGAAGATTATCCAGATTCTGCTGAAAGCTGGTTTTGCCATTAAGCAAAATAAAGTTAAGGGACCGGCTCAGGAAATTCAGTTTCTAGGAGTCAAGTGGCAAGATGGATGTCGTCAGATCCCAACAGAGGTAATTAATAAGATCACCGCTAAGTCTCCACCTACCAACAAGAAGGAAACACAAGCTTTCCTAGGTGCCATAGGCTTTTGGAGAATGCACATTCCTGAGTACAGTCAGATTGTGAGCCCTCTCTACCTGGTTACCCGCAAGAAGAACGATTTCCACTGGGGCCCTGAGCAGCAGCAAGCCTTTGCCCAGATCAAGCAGGAGATCGCTCATGCAGTAGCCCTTGGCCCAGTCAGGACGGGACCAGATGTGAAGAACGTGCTCTACTCTGCAGCCGGGAACCATGGTCTGTCCTGGAGCCTTTGGCAGAAGGTGCCTGGGGAGACTCGGGGTCGACCACTGGGATTCTGGAGCAGTAGCTACAAAGGATCTGAAGCCAACTACACTCCCACAGAGAAGGAGATCTTGGCCGCCTATGAAGGAGTTCAAGCTGCCTCAGAGGCAATTGACACAGAAACACAACTCCTCCTGCCACCCCGACTACCAGTGCTGGGTTGGATGTTCAAGGGAAAGGTGCCTTCCACACATCACGCCACTGACACCACATGGACCAAGTGGATTGCTCTCATCACTCAGCGTGCTCGTATTGGTAATCCAAATCGCCCTGGGATTCTGGAAATAATTACAAAAGTGGCCTGAAGGTGAGAGTTTTGGATTGTCTTCTGAAGAAGAAGAGGAGCAAGTGGCACGTGCTAAGGAAGCCCCACCATATAATGAGCTACCGGAGGCTGAAAGACGATATGCCCTCTTCACTGATGGTTCCTGCCCAATTGTAGGCACTAACCAGAAATGGAAAGCTGCAGTATGGAGCCCCACACGACAAGTTGCACAAGCTACCGAGGGACAAGGTGGATCGAGTCAGGTCGCAGAGCTAATAGCCGTCCAGTTGGCTTTGGATATTGCTGAATGAGAGAAGTGGCCAAGGCTTTATCTCTACACTGAATCATGGATGGTAGCTAATGCTCTGTGGGGATGGCTGGATCACTGGAAAAAAGCCAACTGGCAGCGCAGAGGGAAACCCATCTGGGCAGCTGAGATTTGGCAGGATATTGCTGCCCAAGTAGAGAAATTGACCATAAAGGTTTGACATGTGTATGCACATGTACCCAAAAGCCGGGCTAATGAAGAACATCACAACAAAGAGCAGGTGGACCGAGCTGCCAAAGTGAAAGTATCACAGGTGGATCTAGACTGGCAGCACAGGGGAGAATCATTCCTAGCTCATTGGGCCCATGATGCCTCTGGTCATCAGGGGAGAGATGCAACATACCGATGGGCCCGTGACCTAGGGGTGGACCTTACCATGGACAGCATCTCACAGGTCATCCACGACTGCGAGACCTGTGTCGCAATCAAACAGGCCAAGCGAGTGAAGCCTCTGTGGTACGGTGCACTATGGTCAAAGTACAGGTATGGGGAAGCCTGGCAAATTGACTACATCACCCTTCCCCAAACCCACCAGGGCAAGCGCTAATACTGACCATGGAGGAAGCAACTACAGGATGGTTAGAAACCTACCCTGTGCCTCATGCCACTGCCCAGAACACCATCTTGGGCCTAGAAAAACAGGTCCTTTGGAGGCATGGTACCCCTGAGAGAATTGAGTCAGACAACGGAACACATTTCAAGAACGGGGTTATTAACACCTGGGCCAAAGAACATGGTATTGAATGGATATATCATATCCCTTACCATGCGCCAGCTGCCGGGAAAGTTGAACGGTCTAATGGACTCCTTCAGACTACTTTAAAAGCACTTGGTGGTGGAACCTTCAGAAATTGGGAAATGAACTTGGCCAAAACCACCTGTATGGTTAACACCCGAGGGTCCATCAATCGAGCCCGTCCTGCCCACTCTGAACCCCTGCACACAGTGGATGGAAACAAGGTCCCTGTGGCACACATGAAAGGTATTTTAGGAAAGACTGTTTGGATTAATCCCACCTCAGGCAAAGGCAAACCGATCCGTGGGATTGTTTTTGCTCAAGGACCTGGTTGCACTTGGTGGGTAATGCAGAAAGATGGGGAAACCCGTTGTGTACTGCAAGGAGACCTAGTTTTTAGTGAGAACTGTATGTGAGGTTTCATTTCGTATTATATATCTGTAACAGGGTATTGGTTTGGGTCTAATGTAGATGGTAATAGAATAAGGGGTGGATTATGTCCTGGGGTACAATGCAAAAAAGTGTATTCTATCACCATCTGTTAAAATGTGGGAGGGGTGGTGATCCTTATCTCTGTGGGAGATATCCCCTGCTGATGTGCCATCTGATAAGATCAGGGGGATGGTCATCGTTATCTTTTCACTACCCATCCTTCCTCCAGAAGATATATTCTGTTAATGGGCCATTAAGTCCTCTTGTGTGACTGATAAGATTACATCATCCCATTGGGAGATGCTCCAGCCAGGGGGAGGAGCCAAACATTTCCTACCTAGATAAAAACTGAGATTTGTAACACCAAGGCAGTACTTTCCACTGGATCCCAGAGGAAAGTCGGACCTTTTTCCACATCATTGCTGGATCTTCGGAGGAAAACTGCACCTTCTACAGGAGCACTGCTTCAACTGAACCACATCTGTCATCCAGGAGGACTGCAGCCACCATTTATACGGACTGCTACCAACACCCTGACTGACAGGGTGTCAGGTTTTATTTCTGACTTTGTTGGTGGTTTTTCTTTTATATTATTGCATGTATTTTATTTTTTCTCTTTTCCAATATGAAATCGTATTACTGACTTGGAGTCTCGCACTGGTTTTACATTCAGACCAAGACAACCCCAAACCTCGCTACCCGGGATCCCCCAAAATTGCACAAATTCTCCCCCAAAATCAACCTGGGACTCCTCAAAACTCACCTGGATCTCCGCCCCGCCCCCTCCCCCCAATTCACCTGGGAACCCCCAAATCCCCAGAATTCAACCCAAAATTCACCTGGGACCCCAAAAACCTCCAAATTCGCTCCAAAATGATTGGCAACTTTACACACTCCATTTTCCCACAAAAGGATCTAGAGCCCTGTGCTCTTCGTATAAAAGCTGAACGGAAAAAACCTTTCTATTCACTCTCAGCAAAAAGACTTCCTATTCCTCTTTCTTTTGGACAAAACTGCCTTCACTTTCAAACTTATTCTCTTGCTCACTTACCTGCATAATGCTTAGTCCCTTTTCTGCATGCTCATTTTCTTCACTTTTAAAAGGAATCCTCTCCTCATCTTCTTCTTCCTCTGTTTCTTCCATTTCCTGTGCCAAGATCACCTGTTTCTCTGTTAGATTTGTTTCTCCAGCTGATTTTTCACAACTGCTCCTATCATGTGGCGCCGTTCGCTCGAGAGAGGTGATTGTCCTGTTCTGCTCTGGGCTGGGACTGCGCTCTCTTCAAGCCCTGGGGGCAATTTTGGATGCCACAACGTCAGAAACACCTCAGGCTATTGGAGAAATGTCCAAAGGAGGGACACAGAGATAGTGAAGAGGCTGGATGGGAAGCCATACAAAGAGTGGCTGAGGGCATTTGGTTCAGCTGCAGAGAGGACACTGAGCTCACACCTCACTTGGGACCTCTCAGCTCCTCTCAAGGGCAGCAGAGGGACAGCTTTGCTCTCTGCTCTCTGCAACCAGGGACAGGAGCCAAGGGAATGCCAGGAACTGTGTCAGGGGACGATTAGGCTGGCTATCAGGGAAAGGTTTTTTTCCTCAGAGGCTGGTCAGGCACTGAATAGGTTCTCCAGGCAATGGGCACAGCCCCAAGGCTGCCAGAGATCCAGGAGCGTTTGTCCAATGCTCTCAGGGATGCAGAGGGTGGGACTGTTGGAGTGTCTGTGCAGGGCCAGGAGTTGGAATTTGACGATCCCTAGGGGTCCCTTCCGACTTAGGAAACTCTTACTCTACTGGTTACAATCCAAAGATATACAGATTGAAATACAACCAAAAAGAAACACCTGTTTGGAATGTCGTGGTCTTATTTGGATCTTGAACTATGAAGTCGATTGTGCCTCGCAAGTTCTAAAAGCAAAACAACAACAAAAAACACCCACCACACCGTTTTAACATAGGGATTTGCTTTCTTCTAAGAAATCCATAGCCCTTCTCAAAATGGATCTATTTCAGTAAGAGGTCGTCTTGAATAGATCACTTACTATCTAAAGAACCTGGAACACTCAAATCCGTAATGATAAGCCTGTTACCTTGTCGTTCTCTGTTCCAAAGGCAAATGAATTTGCTCAAGTACCGTTTGTAACAAGGACAGAGTTCAAAGTGTGGCTCTGAGAAATGTTTTGGTTTCCCTCTCCTATCTCTATCAAAAGCACTTTGTTCAATGGCTGAAACAATACTTGATATAGTCTGAATTTTAAAGGTCATGAAAATTTTCTCAAAAGTGAAAAATTAATGTAGCAGTCAGGTTTTAAACCAACGGGAATTTTTGTTTTACCTGTTTGAAGATTTCCTTCACACTAAAATGCCAGTTTTTAAAGTAGTAAGTGCTTGGCTGTCTTAAACATCTGAGTTCCTAGAACTTTGAATGAGATCAAATCTATGAGTGAAGAGATGGTGGTGCAGACCAACTTCTGATTCCGGTGATCCAAGAATCTGCGCTACTACTTTGACCTTCTGAATAAGGCATGGATGTGATGGTATGCACAGTAATACTGATGTGCTATGGTTTTTGAATGATAGCAGTCTTCCTTTGTCCCATTCCTAAACCGTGGGCATTATTTGCCTTAACCTTCTTCACTAGGGACATTATTCTATATTCTTACATGAAGTGAAAAGCACACTTTTTCCATACGTTCACACAACAGCATTAAAACAAGGCCTAAGTAGTACAACCAATGTTCAAAGATGCTCTACCTTTTAAGTTGACGATACAAAATTCATAGCTTGTTCTAATTTGATCTCAAGAAGAAAGGGTGTTCTCCAAATACTCCTTCAGCTCTTCCTCACAGCTCACCGTTTTCCTTTTATCTAAAATTCTATCCAGATCACTTTCATCATCTAAGGCCACATAAAAAAGCTAGTAAAAATGGTTTCATAGATACTACAATCTCCCCAACTATTTAGGATTCAAGGAAGTTAATTATGCACATATATTGTACACCCAGAAGAGAAAGCTACCTCAGCAAAACTCATCGCCTATGAAAATCTTCCTAGATAATGAACACCTCTGACACTGCCACCCCAAGTTGCTTGTTGAAACAATGAGAACCTCACATCCAATCAGATTCTAGACCTGCACAAGATCTCGTAATAGCAACTTGCAGCCACTTTCTACAGAAAGCAGCAGTGATCTCTATCACTGTTGCCATACCAAGAATAAGACAGGACTGTCCATTCAGCGTGAATCAAGCAGTTAGCAAAAATGCACCTGACAGAATGAAACTGAAGAGTAGAAATTCCCATCTAAAAGTCAAAGATTACATTTTTAATTTTACAGCACGTATTTTGAATTTCAGAGGGCTCTTTGCATTAAGAAGTCCTGTCTTTATACCACACCCTTGTTTTTATGTTTCTACCTGTATTATGGCCATTTAGCCGTCTCCTTAAAATCACTCCAAAGAAAAACATTCTAGTGAACAAGTTCTTTCTAAACTTCTGGAAGGTGAAATGAATGAGTAAGAGGATATGTAACATGATAAAAGGCTGCCTGGAATTTTACGACTGGTATCCAACACGGCGTCTTCTATCTGGAGAGTAAAAAAAATCAATCTCCAAGTAAACTGCTAAGAATGCGGATTATCAAAACTTTTGTTTATTCTGGCACCATAAAGCACCAAATCACATTCTATAATTTATCCCTTCAGAAACAACTGCCCGACTCTTTTTATGTATAGAATAGTTTGGAAGACATTTGGGAAATCATTTCCAGCTATTCCTGAAGTCTGATCTTAAGCAGACTGGGCCATACGTCATTCATCGCTATCATATGTCTTTCAGATAAAAATGATCATAAAAATACAACCTATTTATATTACAAATAATAAACACAAGAATTATGAACACTTCCACATGAAACTCTTCCACACCAAACTGTTTCTTTGGAGTGTTCTGTCACACTATGTACCTCTTTCTAAGGTGACATCAATAGCCTACCACACAGAAGGCATTGCAGGTGGGAGCACAGGAAGAACAGACTAATCCCAAGGAGTGATGAAAATACATGTCATCAAATAAAAGAAACGTTCATCCACGTGCTCCACTTCTTCTTCAAACCTACATTTTAGTTTCTCAGTCATCTGAAGCGTGTTGGAGTGCACAACTTCAGCATCTTCTGCTGTGCAAATGTTCATATCCAACAGGGTCATCTGAAGGAAAAGAACAAATTATTGACATGCACAGAAGAAATACTGTGTGGCTTTCAGAGAGCCTGGCTAAATGTAGTGTTTCTTTTCTTGTGATGGACAGAGATAGATTCAGCCTCCTACATGCCATATTAGATTAGTAAACAATACCATCTGGTTGGACACAAAGGGAGAAATTGAGGCAGTGGTGGAATTTCTTTCCAAAGATAAGACAGATTTAGCACAAGGGCTGAGGCCCCTTGCATCTTCCACATTCACATAGGACAGCACTCCCTTCATTACCGGCATTTGTTACGGCTTTTCCACATTTCAAGTTCAAATACCAACTACTACTGTGAAACCAAACGGATGGCTTACTTTTTGAACAGAGTAAGGCAGAGGTTAAAAAGGAATTCCACTTGTTATCTCAATGTTTGGTGCATCCTCAGACGCATTTTACTCGAATGACACATTGGACCGCGGCTATCACAGCCAAAAGCTGTGGCACTCGCCTTGCACATCTGCCCTTTCTCCTGACATTTGCCCTCGACCAGCTCATACTGGATGCTCATTTTCTCCACGCACTCCAGATTAGGGCTGTCTGAATGACGTGGAACAGACCACAGTCAAAATTCCCATCTTTCATAGTGCAGTGTGACATGGAAACATGACAGAGGCCATGTGTTGAATGTCAGCACAGGGAACAGATCCCAGCAGTGCCTACAGACCTTTGCCTACAGACAGCAGACACTACCAGCCGAAGAAATCAAGACATTTTCATACACAGCTCTTTATCATTATGCTTCAAAGTAGCAAGGTACTTACAATCGCTACCAACTTCTTTGCTGCTATACAGGCTACAAATATCCCAACAGTATGTGCTCTGGAGCAAGAGAAGGCAGACACAGAGAGGGAAGGCATGCTGCAAGGACGCAGAGAAAGGAACTATCTCCAATACTTCCCCTCTTCTTCTCATACTTTCAGTCTTCTTCTCCAAGAGTTAAAAAGGAGTATTTTTGTATGATTGAGAAGGGATCCATGTCAAAATTAACTTTTGATTTCCCCCAGATTCATTCTAACCAAGCCAGTTCCTGCTAGATCTCACCATGCACAGTTGTTTGTACTGGCCAAAGCAAAGCCATGCCATAGGCAGCTTCTTTGGTTCTTACTCCCACCTCCAAGCAACTGAGAAGGTATGTGGGAACAAACGGAAAAAAGAATAGAGCAAGCATGCACTCTCAAAGCAACTGTCTGCCTCATCATTGCCCAGGAGAAAAGAAAATATTGCTTGAATTCCAGACTGTTTTTAGGATTTCCTGACCTACCTAGACTTTTGTTTCAGTTCTCCAGGGTTCTGCACCATTCGCTTCCATCAGATTTGGCACGTGTTGGAGGTAACAAGGTGCTATCAAAGTAGGAAACAAGAGTCAGGTATCCTAAAATACAAACCACTCAGTACTTCAAATATAAAATTATGAATCTGAATATCCATACTACTGGGCTTTCTTTTATTTACAGCCATCTTGGCAATGAAAATAAACCTGAGATTGTTTTTGTTCAAGACCAACTGTTTAGTGCCCGATAAGGAACTGTCATCTACCTGGTTCCTACATCCACCGTAAAAAACCTCCCTGTAAAGATCGGAATGCATTTCACCCACACCAATGCATCTTGTGTTCAGGATGGATATTCAAACGTAGCAACGTTAGATTTCTATCCAGACTCCTCTCTTAATTTATTACACAAATAAAATAGCACGCCATGGAGAAAAAATGCCTTGACAAAAGCACCAACTTCTAGCTCTCAAGCCATCCTTGCCCATTTCTACTATGTTTCAAGATTTAATTCTGCATTCCTCCATTTTTAGAGCCTGATCGCCACCTATTAAGTGTGGCTGGGGCACTGAAAATCAAGAATGCATTTTCTCCATTCAAAAGAGCTGTACGGAAATACATGTAGACCCTGCCTTACTGCTGCATTTAGCAACCACACAATGACAGGAATCAAAGTGCATTTTGTAGCCAAGTCCTTCATTAACTCCAGCAACAATTGTTTTCCTTTATGCTATAACCTCTTTTGCCATACCCGATATATTGCAAAACCTTCAGTCTCTGTTCACTGAGTACCATCTGCTCCTTTACCAACTTTTCCATTTCCATATTCACAGTTGGGGGATTCTGTATTTCTTCACTCGCCATAAATTCTCTGCAGGATGGAAAGTAGATATGTAGAATGGAATCACATGATATATGTGATATCATACGTGATAGCATATAGAAAGAAAAAATGATCAAGTATTACTTTGATAGAAACCAAAAGTGAACACTAGCCACTTTGTGTTACTCATTGTCCAAAAGAAGACTGCCAAATTTCTGACCTGAAACTCTGAACTACACACTTCTTTTGCATGAGCTTCCAGTCCTTGACTCCCCCTTGCCATTTCAGTTGATGACATTTTTCTTTCTCAAGCTCTGATTTCATTCGATTCAAGAGTAGCTTGGCAGTTGCCCTCTCATTATCCAGCAGTGCTCTCTTTATATTCTGTGTATTAAAAAATAAAACCAGAAGTAGAAGCAGAAAACAACATGCAAAAACAAACAAAAAATTGTCTCTTCTACAGAAAATGAGGGGAGAAAAGAACACAAATGATAACCAATACCCTGCCAAGTAGAAATTTCTTCTATATTTCAGTGATTGATAGGCAGAAAAATTGAATTTCATTTGGGGAAAGAAAGACATTCTAGGAATATTCAGACTGCTATCTTGCCCCAGGTAAAACATTTACCATGGCCTTAGCGTTAATGAGCTTGTGAACATCAGCTGCCAAGAGGAAGGACATTTCCTCCAGTTTCACAGAATACTTGGTCAGTACATCTGCTATCTGTGCAATCAAAGAATACAGAAAAGCAACAACAATGAAAAGTAGAACTCAAATATCAATTTCCCAAGTTAAAATCTACATGAACAAGACAATTTTTCCGTTCAAGTGAATTCGATTTAATTAATTCATTAACTACATAAGTATCATTCTCACGTTCAAGAAGAGAATTCAAAGAATCAACGTTGCTTCTTCTGAGACATTCAAGCCTGAGTAGATCCCAACTTCAAATCTATTAGGACGGCATGAAAGCAATACCTGCTACATTTAGTACATGTAAACTACAAAGACATCTAGAACAGCTCTAAAAGATGAACAAACCCATGAACTTTGACTTAGATGCTAGCAAGAAATGTGGAAATAGGCTTTATCTGCCCAGTGCTTTTCCCAAAAGCTTGGGCACTCCTTGGCGTCCGTGAGAGTCTCTGTCTCATTATTCAGCAGCTGGCTTAGGGTAAAATGGATGCATGCAATCACTTCATTCCTGTTCATGACATAAACTTACTGCATCATCATGGAAGCCATTTACTTGGAAGTATAGCCTAAAAAATAGGTGTCAGACTGGGTACATATCTAGATTGCTATGAGCAAAACCAATTTCTTTTTAACAGGAAAGCCATACAATATGCCTGCCATGGCAAATATTACTCTACTAGCCCTGCACGTCAATGGGCAGTGAGCAGTTCATTCCACCAAATTTACGTTTGGCAAGGAGACAGTCTATTTATTACAAGACCCTAGTTCTAGAACCAAGAATTCAGGAGTTGCTCATTCCCAATGAAAATCTGTCCATTTCATACCTTTGGGGTTTTATGCTTCTGTTCTTTACCTGTCTTGAGTGTGGCTTTCTTGTGAAGTCACTGATGGGTGTTTTTCCAACACATTTCTGCTGATTACACGGTAATTGCATGGCATCACCAGACATCTCTGAATGTCTCTTTAAAGTATGCTTTTTACTCTTCTTAGAGGACCTTGTCTTCTTCTTTCCTTCACCCAAAAGGTGGGCTAAGTGAGCCTTCAAAGAACCATCATCTCAACAATTAGAATTCATTCAAATCTACTGAATGGAGAACAGCGAATATAAAAAAATTAAAAAAAACTAGTACGCGAAAGACAGCAGAAGAGAAAGGTCAAATAATGAATCCTACATGCCACATGCATAACTCTCTTCATTCTAGGCTATTTTCAAAATAAGAAAAAAAAAAAGTCATCATCTTTTCCTCAGAGAGGAAAAGTGGATTAACTGGATTGTGTTGCCTTGCTTACAGTCACCAGAAAAGTCAACAGCTGTCGGAGAAGGGAGACGCGGACACCATATGGTCATCAGCAAAGTCTCGTTTATTGATACGCAGAGTGGCGATTAAATACAGTGCTTAATTAGCTCATGCATAGTGCAAAATCTGAGCTCATCATTGGTCTAGCTGTGCGGCTTAGCTAAGCACTTCGGCATTCATGTTTTTCTCAATTCTGCGTGCCTTCCCTATCTCAAGGACACTGTATCCGTGAGACTGAGGCCCACTTTGCTAGCTTTACTAAGTTGATCTGACTATGGCCTTTTTCTTCCAGCTATTCCTGCACCAGGCTCTCTACACTTCCCCCGTTTTCTTTTTGAGCTAGAAGAGTGGCATGCCAAGCTTTGCTGACAGTCTTTTGAATAAAATTTTGTAAGCGAGTTGTCAAGCAAGGTAGCAATAAAGCTAAGCACAAGAATATACCCAACACCATAATAGCATGCTTAATAACGGTTCGAATCCATCCCTCAAGACCTAGGCTTTTTAACCACTCGTCAATGCCCCAACCATCTTCTTCTTTTAGGTTGTGTAATTTCTGCTGCGTGTTTTGTATCTCTTTGTGGATGGACTCAGAGTGGTTAGATAAATTCATGCAGCACATTCCCTTGAACCTCTTGCAACCATACTGGCAACCTTACTAGGCAGGTTTTAAAAGGATTTTGTACTCCCCCTAGGCTTAAGCAGATTGATTCTTGTCTTGTTATGTTAGTGAATGTTACCCATACGTTTTCCCGAGGCGCATGCTGCATTGAAAAAGATTTTGTGCGAGCAAAGTTAGCAAGCATAAGCAGTGTAATGATCATCATTTTGATTTCTTTGGCGGCCTATTCTTTTTACGCCCTGTATTGCTCCCTGTTATCTGCAGTTGTTTTACCTCTTCTATACTTTGATTTAATACCTCCTCTGGGTCTGTACCAGGCTTAATTGGTCCTACCTGAGGCCAAGGCAGGTGTGGGACTTTATGTCTGCATCTTGCAGCGATAATGTGTGAATTTGCATAGATGTGCTGCCTCTTAATCCAGTTGGTAAGTTCCCACCGGGCCCAAGCTAACAGGAGCTGTTCTGGTGTCTCGTATAGGTTTCGTACCTGGGCATATGGCACTCCTGCTTCTTTTTCTAGGGCCCGACCCCAATTTGAATTTCTTAGGTCGTCACTTTGACACCTCCAGCACCACAAATTAAACACTGTTCTCTGTTCCACCCACGAGCAGTCCCCACAGCCCCCGCACTTTAGGGCTACCCAGGCTTCACACCATGACCCCCCACACGCACAACAAGGACGGCTGCTGAGAGGCTGTTCTTTCTAGTACCCGTGTCTCCCGCGTTTTCTTTTGTAGTTGCGTGAGTGCACTGAGTAGGTGGTTGGCAGTACTCCAGATGGTAAGATCGATGGGTGAGGAGATATCTCGGCGAGAGACAAACCCCTTATCGATGCAGCGTATAATACCCTTGAGGGCTTCATGTTGTTGTGGGGTTACGGTTACGGGTGCGGTTGGGTCAGTTCCTTTAAGTAGTGGCCTGAGGGAGTCTAGCAAGGAGTTGGGTATCCCAACAATCGGCTTGAGCCATTGTAGATCTCCTAGCAGTCGCTGTGCCTCATTTAGAGTGGTGATTTTTGTTGCAAGCTGGAGCTTCTGTGGTCGTACGATTTGGTCTGTGATAGACCACCCCAAGTACCTCCATGGTGTGGATCACTGTATTTTTTCTTGAGCTATTATGAGGGATGCCTTTGCTAGGGCGCTTTGAATCTCCTGCATCTGAGTGTCTGTAAATGCTGATTCTTGAGCAAAGAGGATATCATCCATATAATGATAAATAATTGTGTTGGGCCACTGTATCCTCAATGGTTGTAATGCGGCATCAACATACAGTTGGCACAGGGTAGGCGAGTTCTTCATTCCTTGTGGAAGAACAGTCCATTCATACCGTTTATCAGGTTCTTCTCTGTTTATTGCTGGTAGGGTGAATGCAAATCTTTTAGTATCTTGAGGGTGTAAGGCTATAGTGAAGAAGCAGTCCTTTAGATCAATGATCAGAAGAGGCCAATGCTGTGGGAGCATTGCTGGGTTGGGGAGGCCTGGTTGTAATGCCCCCATCGCCTCCATCTGATTATTTACTGCTCTTAAATCGTGCAGAAGACGATATTTTCCTGACTTCTTTTTGATCACAAAAATTGGCGTGTTCCATGGGCTTGTCGAGAGTTTTAAATGTCCTTGTTGGAATTGTTCCTTTACGAGTTGATGTGCTTGTATTAGACTTTCCCTTTTTAGAGGCCATTGCTTAACCATTACCGGTTCATTGGTAGTCCAGGTGATTGGGATCGGGAAAGTCCAAGCAATGGCAATTACCCCAAAGGGTGCTCGTTGGATAAAACGACCCCCATCTGAGCCAAGATGTCCCTTCCAATCAAGCAATGTACCGATGGTGGTAACGCAACTACAGACAACACAGTCACCAAATCTTGCCCATCTATAGTGACCCTTACTGGAGGAGTTTTTCTGGCAAGGGTGAATCCTCCGACGCCCGTCACGGTATCCGTGGTCTGCAGCGATGGCCAGTTGTGGGGCCATTTTTCTGGTGAGACAATGCTGGTATCTGCCCCAGTGTCTAGGAGTCCCATCATTTCTATTGTCTTTCCTGCATAGGTTAGTTTCACCTCCTTTTTGGGTCTGGTATGGAGGTCCATTGTGAGCATAGCAATACCAGATGATCCGAATCCTTGATCTCCGCGTGGGGTTTGTCTTTGTGGTTGAACACCCCGGCTCAACTGTGGAAGTGGAATAAATTGAGCAATACGCTGACCTGCCTCAATTGTCAGAGGAGGAAAAGGAGTATAAACCATTATTTGTATTTCTCCCGTGTAGTCTGCATCGATGACACCTGGTAGCACAAACAGTCCTACAATGGAGCTCGACGAGCGTCCCACTATTAGTCCTCCATAAGCTTGTCCTTTGATATTTATTGGGCCATAAACTCCAGTTGGGACTTTGACAGGGCGAGCTGTTATCAAAGATGTTTTTACTGCGGCTGCCAGGTCGAGTCCCAGGCTCCCTGTTGTGGCTGGTTGTAGACAGGAGATGGCGCTGATGTCACGGCGGCTACTTGTGTTCGGGCGCGGCTGCCGGGCGCGCTTCGCTGGGAGTTTTCCGACTTGCGGCGACAAGCTGATGTGTTATGCGTGTTGTTCTGGCAGTTTTGGCACCATACTCCTGGGGCACGGCACTCACGTCGGAAGTGGCCTCCTCCTCCGCATCTGTAGCAGCGCGCTGAGGGAGGTCGGTGATCACCCGACGTGGCTGGGGCCGCTGTGGAAGCACGGAGCGGAGCAAGAGCGGCTAGCACCTGTGACTGTGTGGACTCGGCTTGTTTCTGCAGCCCTAAGCCTATTTCTTTTAGTGCATTAACTAAGAAAACCTGTGCCCCTGTCGGCTGTAAAGCCATCCTTTCCAATGCCTCTTCTATCGACCAATTGGCTCCTAAAGTTGATAATACCCTTTTTGTTGCCTCATTGCTATTCTGCAACGCACATTGCTTTAGTAGCGCCCCTCTCATATACTCTGGGACTCCTGCCTTTTCAATAGCAGCAGCAGCCTTATCTACAAAGTCCCCAAAGGATTCATTTCTTCCCTGTTTTATCCCCATATACATGGGTATGCCTGAGCTATCTTTGACCTGACCGATGGCACTCCTTACTAGACGCATGGCTTCCCTAACCTTGTCGGGTCCCGAAATCATTTGAGCTTCTGTCTTGCGGTATTGACCCAATCCCATCAGTTCGTCTATGGTAATTCCAGCTAACGGATCTCCCGGGCCCCTCTGTGTTGCAACTGACTCCTGAACAAGAGCTTGCCAGTGGGCGTTAAATAGCAACTGCTGATGTTGCGTGAAAATCAGTTTCACTATACTTCTCATATCATTTGGCAACAGTAGGTATGTATCGAACAAGAAATCTAGCATCTGCTTAGCTGGCTCACTCCGGAAACCAAACTGACTCACTGTCTGTCTTAGCTGGGCTAGCAGCTTCCAGTCGGGAGGCGAATATGCTCCCACTTGGATGGCTTGTCCTTGTTGATTTATCCCCTGTGTATACGTGACGGGGAAAACCCAGGTTTTCGCTGCGTCAACAGAGCCCTTGTCCCCAGTCTCCAAGCCGTGTCTGGCTAGCATACTCCACGCCTCCCCCCGCCGTCTTGCCATCTCCGCCCACAGGTTGCTTTCCGCCCTAGGGACCAGAGCTGGCTCCACGGTGGGCTTAGGGGCGGTAGGCTCAGACCGGCAAGGGGATTTTTCGCCGCTGGTCTGGGGCCCTTCGCTGTCGGAAGGTGGGGTTACTCCGCCTTCTGCAATTGTCTCCGCAGCCGCGGCGGAATCCTCCTCAAGCTCTTTTAAGGGGGGTGCCGAGGGCCAAGCGCAGCTGGCCATGTCCGTCATTCCTGCCGCCCCCCCAGTGACAGGTATTTCTACTCTGGTCGTGCTGGGTGCTCGGGGCTCATTATCGCCATACTGAGCATTTCTTTTATATGCCTCTACTGCCTCCCGAGCCGCCCTTCTCTCCGCCTGCTGCTTTAGCAGCGCGTTATGAACTACCCGCCAGATCTTTCCCAGCTTTTTTGCTGTTTTATCATCCTCTAATACCGCCTCCCACAGTGCATCCCCTAACTTACGCCACTCATTCAAATCATGCACGGTGTGAGGATTAGAGAATAAAACCTTTAGCATAATCCCAGGCTAACAACCCCGGTATGTCCTTCCTGGGATTAATTTCTTTCAGCCCTAACTTATCTATATGTACTATATAGTATATATATATGTATATATGTAGTATATGTATATGTACTATAAATAAATTATATGCTGCTTGCCTGTCCATTTTTCGTCGTCAGCGCTGTTGCAACTCTCCGGCTTCGGCAGCACGTATGGCCCAGGACCACCTTTATGGCTCCTGGGGGTGTCTTCCCTACGTCGTTTGACACCGACCCGGTTGCAGCAGGCCCCAACTCTACTTCACCGACCATGGCGCGTTCTCCCCCGTTTTCTTTTTCAGCGACGGAGGCACGTCGGGGTTCACCATTTGTCGGAGAAGGGAGACGCGGACACCAATTCGGTCATCAGCAAAGTCTCGTTTATTGATACGCAGAGTGGCGATTAAATACAGTGCTTAATTAGCTCATGCATAGTGCAAAATCTGAGCTCATCATTGGTCTAGCTGTGCGGCTTAGCTAAGCACTTCGGCATTCATGTTTTTCTCAATTCTGCGTGCCTTCCCTATCTCAAGGACACTGTATCCGTGAGACTGAGGCCCACTTTGCTAGCTTTACTAAGTTGATCTGACTATGGCCTTTTTCTTCCAGCTATTCCTGCACCAGGCTCTCTACAAACAGCAGAGTTGAAAACTCCTGAAGCTGGCTAACTACACCTCTAAATGTTTTACTACTTTGTTATGACTCTGTCTTCAGTTAATAGAACCTGATATACAACAAAGAGATGGGAGGATATGGAGATGCATTGGAGAGCCTATGCTGGAGGTAAAACATTCATTTTTTACCCAAACAAATCCAAATTAGAAATGTTGAAAATGACCTGGAATCATTTCAACAGCCAGCAAACTGACTAACACAACCAACCTTTGGCTTTTATTCAATCCTTTGCTTGTTTTACCTGGGCCTTGAAGATCTATCTGCAGCCTTCCTCTCTGCAAATATATCACAGTCGTCCTATTGAGAAGCCATGGCTCATCACAGCTGCTTGGCCCTGCCTGCTTCCAGAAGAACTGGCAACTACTAGCTGGGAGCCAAGAGATACAACACTTCACTTGGAAAAGGGCCTTCCGTGAATCCTAGAATCCCTGAATGGTTTGGACTGGAAGCGACCTTAGAGATGATAGATTATCTTCTCCCCACATCCTGACATGGGCAGGGACACTTTTCCACTAGTCCAGGTTGCTCCATGTCCGCTCCAGCCTGGTCCTGGACACTTCCTGCCATGGGGCTCCCACACAGCCTCTTTGAGCAACATGTGCCAGGCCTCAGCACCCACACAAGGAAGAATTCCTTTCCAATATCCCATCTACCCCTGCCCTCTGGCACTTTGAATCGATACCCCCTTGTCCTGCTAGTCCAGACCCTTTTCCAAAGTCCCTCCCCTGCTATCTTGGAGCCCCAGCAGGCACTGCAAGGGGCTCGAAGGTCTCCCTGGAGCCTTCTGTTCTCCAGATTGGACACCCACAGCTCTCCCAGTCTGTCCTAGAGCAGAGAAGGTCCAGCTTTAAAAGCAGCTTAGCAGCCTCCTGCCCGTGAAACTCGAAGCCACCGCTGGCCTTTTGCGCCTTACGGATATCGCTTCCAGTGTCGCTCAGGGTCACTCCCGGCTCTCTCCCCGCCCCCCATGAGGCCCTCAGGCGATGCTGTTCAGCTGCCACTCCTACAGCTGTCAGACCAACGGGGGTCGGGCAGCCGCCCCAGCCACATCCACAATCCACAGTGTCCTCGGCGGCAGCTGCAGGCTCATGGCGGCCCACACACCCGGAAGCAGAGCTCCGGAAGAGAGGATCAAAGCCCCACATTTGTGTTCGTCTCTGCACAAGGCAGGCCGGACTTGCCATGCTCGGACATTTCAGTTCAGCACGAGAATGAGATTACACCCACACCATGGGGCAGGAATCCTCTAAAGACTCCCTCATACGTGGTCTCTCTACCTTATGCCTAGGCACTTGCCATTCCTGAGGCTACACTAACGCCTTTTTTACCTTGAGGGTAAGAAATGCCATTGTTTTGGTGTGAAGCTAAATGTGCAGCACAGGCAGGCCTAGGCAAGAGCTGGGTGAGTGCCCTTCCTCACACCTTCGCCGTGGTGTACTCCATGCAGCTAGAGCGAAACAAGAAGGACGCGAGGAAGAAGAAGGCGTTCTTAAAGTAGCCCTCTGTCAAGCAGCCCTGAAAGAGCGCATACCACACAGCGTCTTGCTGCCCTACATTCTACACACTCGCAGCCCCTTTTGCTGACTTGCAAAAGTTGCTACCAGAGCAGAGGGGGCCAGATTGCAGAGGCAGTGCCTAGGTTCACCTTGTACTTATTGCACGTAAGCCCTGTCCAGCTCATCGCTGCACTCTGTATTTCCCTTCTCCGCAGCATTTACCGTGGTGCTCTCTGCAACTCGGCGCCTAGAAGTGACCGCCAATGTTTCCACAGCGGGCTGCAAGGAAACCAAGGAGCAGCACAAGCAGCAGTGCTTAGCTTGCTCCTTCCGACTGCTAAGGGCACTTGGGAAGGCAAGCGAGAGGCAGCCACCTTCCTCTCCTAGTAGCATGTAACGTGGTGCACACTAGCACGGTACTTGTGCGGCTTCGTTCACCGCCCTCACCCACGCCTGATGCCGCTTTCAGTCCCCGGCAGCCAGAAGCCGCTGAGGCAGGGCCACACAGCCAGCAGTGTGCCAGCAGCCACGCGCTCGAGAACGCTGCTTCTGCCCAAGCCCCCCTAGGGCGTGCACCTTTGTTCTCAGAGCTATGTGCAACAGTCTGCCTCTCTCGCAGTTCAAATGGAAAACGAAAGCTTTTCGCCTACGCCTTTCACAAAGATCTGTTTCCAGGACGAGAAGGTCTTGTGGCCGGAGCTCGCCCCCACCGCGAGGAAGCTGCTATTAGCACCGCATTGCAGGGGCACTTCTCGCTCCTTGACTACATGCTCAGCCCTCTCCGAATTCGCTGCTAGCTCCACGGTCCTTCTCAGCTGCAAGTAGCAGCGCTCACAGTACATAGAGCTTGGCATGGACCGAAGACCTGGAGGGACATATGGCACAAGAAAATGGGCCAGGTCAGAGACGGGTTCTACATTGTCCCTTTTCGTCATCCAGTTTGTGCTTCTGCTGCTTCTGCTGTTAGGAATCGCTCCTTGAAAGACGAGGCAGAGCGTCTTTCTGGGTGCATTGCACTGAGTGAGAGCTCGCTAGGGACTTTGCACTAGGAGCCAAGACAACCGGGCGTGCTTTCCCGTAGAACTGAGGACAGGCTGTTGGGCAGAGCTGAAAGTGACCCCAGGAGTTGAGCTCTGTCTGGACGGCAAAAGGTGAAGAATGAAGCCGCTTGAGAGCGCAGTGCAGCGAAGAGCACACGAGCAGCCAAAGAGCTCCTTCACAATCGCTTTCACTTCTCAGTGCCCTTGCTGCTTGGAAAAGTAGCACACAGCCGTTGCACGCTGGGCCAGTGCCCTTCCTCACACCTTCGCTGTGGTGTACTCCATTGTAGGGGGTTGAATGCGTCTATTTTCTTTCTGTGGAATTTCTCCCATTGTTATGCTAATTGGCTACATCTTTAGGTAATGTTCTCTCCCAGGGAGGTGTGTGGAGGGAGGGGGGGTGAAATGGGAAAAAGGAAAGGTGGGATGGAAAACTCTCTCGTTTGGCCCGTGGAGGGAGATGACGCCTCGTGCTCCTATCTGGCATCTCCCCTGCCCCCCCAGCGCTGAGATCCACGCTCCCTGCCTTTGGACATCGCTCTGCTGCTCTCCCACCTCACCCTACTGCCTCCGAACACTCTGCCGAGAACCATGACCAACACCGTGAGGGGGAGTCACTTTCCCCATCCCTCTCACCCCTGGGCTGCAGCCCTCTTCAACTGTGCGGGACCTGCCCTGCCCCCACAGCACCGGTAACTGAGTACAGGGAGACGGCCTGCGGCCAAAAGGGACTGGAACTGAGTTACACTGTTCTGTTCTGTTGTCAATTTTTATAGCTGTTGTTGTTTTCTGCCTTGTTAGATATCAGTAAAGATCTGTTATTCTTATCCCCACATCTCCTGCCTGAAGGCCTCTGATTTAAAACTAAAATAATTAGAAGGGATGGGGGTTGCACTCTGCATTGCAGGAAAGGGGCTCTTGCGTTTCCTTAGACCATACCTGTCTTTCAAACCAAGACAGATTTTGATGCCTGGGACGTGAGGCATTGCCTGAGGGCATTGAGAGAGGGTTAGAAAAGGGAATAACAGTTCTTGAATTACCCAAGCTTGTGGTAGGTGACACCATGCTGTCCAGCTTACCCTGGATTGGCCTCCATGTGGTCACTGCTATATCTCTCCCATTTGCAAGGCCTTTTTTAAACTTGAGTCTCATAACCAAGGTTACTGTGGCTATTATCCGGTTCATTTTGTGGGTTGATCAGTTGAGGAATTCATGGATTTTTAATTTTGTCTGGAAGATGGCCACATGGATACAGAGCTATCGCACTCTAAGTGTGTGTTTCTGGGGCTACGTCAGTAATGGTACTTTCTGTGAGGAAGAGGCAGCAGGTGAAATCTTTTCCCAACCCATCACACGGTTTTTGAAGTTCACCCCACCAGTCTACAAGGGGTTCAGATCCCCATAAATGTTAATGAAAGCGAAGAACGAATCGGCAGGGCATCGGGCTTGCGAGTGCAGTGCAGCGAAGAGCACACGAGCATCCAAAGAGCTCCTTCACAATTGCTTTCATTTCTCAGTGCTCTTGCTGCTTGGAAAAAGAGCACACAGCCGTTGCACACCAGGGCAAGAGCTGGGGCAGTGCCCTTCCTCACACCTTCGCTGTGGTGTACTCCATGCAGCTAGAGCGAAGCGTGAAGGACGCGAGGAAGAAGAAGGCGTTCTTAAATAGCCCTCTGTCAGCAGCCCTGAAAGGGTGCATAACACACGGTGTCTCACTGCCCTACATTCTACATACGTGCAGCTCCCTTTTCTGACTTGCAAAAATTGCTACCAGAGCAGAGGGGACCAGATTGAAGAGGCAGTGCCTAGATTCACCTTCAACTTATTGCACGTAAGCCACGTCCAGCTCCTCGCTGCACTCTGTGTTTCCCTTCTCCGCGGCATTTACCGTGGTGCTCTCTGCAACTCGGCGCCTAGAAGTGACCGCCAATGCTTCCACAGCAGGCTGAAAGGGGACCAAGAAGCAGCACAAGCAGCAGTGCTGAGGCTTTTTCTCGGTCCTAAAAATGGGGTCTTCGCCTTTTCCTCCGGTCTAGCTCAGGTGTTAGGATGAAGCCTCCTGGGCCCTTGCCTCATGGATCTAAATAAGATAATAAAAGAGGCTGTTTTCCCTGATGAAGTTGCAGGGTTTATTTATCCTGGGTAGCAAGGAAAAGAGGGAGAAAGAGAGGGAGAAAGAGACAGAGGTCAGGGGCTACAGATCTTTTCTAAGGTCTGAAAAGGGGGGTGGGGAGAAATTGGATCCCAGCCAGCCCTGTATGGCCAGGAGGGGAGAGGGACGAAGCTACCGGGCATAACAGGGGTCACGGAATGTGCCATTTACAATGCGCCTAGGAAATGCAATATCTCCCCATTTTTTGTTTTACAAAGTTGAAAGAAGGATATTAGTTTCATTTAAATTATGACTTTGCCCACCACCCTGTGAATCCCCAGCCTTTGAACAGTCCATTGAACCAATCTTCAGATTAGGGAAGCATGGATGTTAGGAGCTTTCGAGGTCAGGTCCATACTGCAAAGTCCTTCAAATTCCTGGCACTCATGTCCGTGCAGTAGTAGGAGAAAATTCTATAGCAGCACTATTCTGGAGTGTGTGTGCCAGGTTCATCTAGATGTTTTGATGTGGCTGAAGGACGATTCATGCAGCTGCTAAACTGTTCAGTGTTAACAGGAAGACAACTTGAATGGGGTTCATCACAGGACCTAGAGAAGGGAAGCTTTCCTCTAAAAGGAAAGAGAAACATTGTAAAACCTATTAAAAGTTTCTATCTGCTGGAATGTCATCCTTTAGGAGGATTTATTTTTCTTTTTTTCGGCGGCGTCTTCTTTTTGTAGCCACACCCACCTATTTCTCGTTCCCCTCAGTAGGAGCAGGATGTTTGGGAACGAACGGTTTCACCCACTTTTGGGGAATCCACCGAGGGCCTGAGGGAGTGGATACACACGCATAGCCACGCCCCCAGGTAACAAGTTCATAGGGACCTTTGATTTCCCAGGTTTCTGGGTCCCTAATCAAAACTGGAGGATGTTGGGATAACTTGAATTGTTTACTACTGTTAAAGTGACGTACCACAGGTGGACTCATATTTTCAAATGAACAATTTAGCAAATTGATAGTAAACATAGCTTTGCAGAGCTTCTGCTGTGGAGACATCCACACAGTTGAACTGCTCTGTTTAGCCAAAACCTGCTTGAGCGTCTGATTGGCTCTCTTTACTACACCTTGGCCTGTGGGGGAGTGGAAGGTGCCAGTTTTATATCCCACTCCCCACTGCTGGACGAGTTCCAGGAACTCCTTGGACTTTAGCGCTGTGCCCTGATCAGTTAAGATTTCCCTAGGGATCCCCAATACTGAAAAGGCTTGCACTAGGTGTTGTTTAGCATGCATAGCCCTTTCTCCTGCATGGGCAGAGGCATAGACTGCACCCGAATATGTGTCAATGCTAACATGCACATATTTGAGGCGACCAAAACTAGGAATGTGTGTGATGTCTGTCTGCCATACCTCACAACTGCCAAGACCTCGGGGGTTAACCCCCATGCCTACTGAGGGTATGGTGTGCAGCTGACAGTTGGGACAGGTGGCCACAATGGCTCGAGCCTGACTCTGTGTTAGCTGGAACTGACGCATTAGACCTGGTGCATTTTGGTCATATTGCTGGTGGCTCAGCTTTGCCTGTTGGAAGATGTCAGGAAGGTGTGCTTGTTCTGCTGGGGTTGCAAGGGAGTCTGCCTGACGGTTCCCTTCTGCAATTTCGCCTGGCAAATCTGTGTGTGACCTCACATGCATCACATAGAACGGGTGCTCTCTATGAGAAATCAAATAAATTAGTTTGGAAAGCAACCTGAAAAGCTGCTCATTCTCGATGTCTCTGAGCACTGCCTCCTCCGCTCTGGACACTACCCCCACTACATAGGCTGAGTCTGTTACCAAGTTGATTGGCTCTGAGAACTTCTCAAAGGCTCTCACGACTGCTGCCAGTTCAGCTATCTGGGGTGATCCTTCCACAAACTCAACATCAGTCTCCCAATGCTGAGTCTTGGGATTTTTCCATGTCATCAGCGACTTGTGGGACGCCCCGGATGCATCCGTGAACACTGTGAGAGCTTTGAGTGGTCTCCGACTCCTCTTCTCACGAGGAACGAGGTGGAATTCCTCATTAAACAGCTTGTGAGACAGGGCATGGACTGATATTTGTCCTCTATAGCTGTCCAGGGCTAATTGGAGACGGGCATTTCTCTGGAGCAAGTGCTCAAACATCTCTTTAGTCAATCTTTCAGGAGAGTTCCTTCCCTCCTCAGACAGTTTAACAGGGAGGTGAATACATGTGAAGTCACAACCAGCTAGTTCATACAGTCTCATCCCTGCTTTCCGAATCAGCTGAGCTATTAACTCTTGTGGCTTAGTGGTAGTTATGGATCTTTGGTGGGAGGGGAAGACCCACTCTATGATTAAGAGTGACTCTCTCTGCTCCTTGATCCATTGGAATATTAACCTGTGTAAGTGTGGCAGTTTTCCTAGGGCAATGAATTTGAAGGGCAGCTGGTGCTGGTAACGGTGAGCTTGCCTCTCGCCTAAGGTCTTCTGTACCTTTTCGATTGCCGTCTTTGCCTCTGGGGTCAGATCGCTGGGAGAAAGCAGCTCTCGCTCCCCTTTCAATAAATTGAAGAGAGGTTCTTGGTCCTCATTAGTGAGGCCTAGCCAGGGCCTGACCCAATTCAATGACCACCCACACAGGGAATGGAGATCTGCTAAAGTTTTTGGATTACAATTAATTTCCAATTTCTGCAGAACAATGGTCCGTGCAGTAATTTGCAAGCCCAGGTACTTCCAAGGTGGCATCCTTTGGACTTTGTCCTCCTGCAGTTCAAATACAGCAGAGGTTAAAACTTTAACCACTAGGTCAAGTGTGTCTTGGAGTAGAGAGTATCGGGGGCACACACAAGCACATCATCCATGCAATGAAGGATGATGGCCTCCCCTCTCTGGGCACGCACCTGGGACAGCAATGAGGCCACATGCCACTGGCAGATGGAGGGACTACATTTTAATCCCTGGGGCAAAACTTTCCAGTAGTAGGGCTTCATGGGGGCTTCTCGATTGATGGTAGGAACTTAGAAGGCGCACCGTGGGGCATCCTCTGGGTGTAGGGGAATGTGGAAGAAACAGTCCTTGATGTCTAGAACAGCCAATTGCCAATCTTTAGGAAGCATTGTTGGAGAAGGCATTCCAGGTTGGAGAGACCCCATGTCCTCAATTACTTTGTTTATTTCCCGGAGGTCGTGGAGTAGCCTCCACTTGTCCTTCCCCGGTTTCTTTATCACAAAAACCGGAAAATTCCACGCACTTGTGGTCTCCTCTATGTGGCCTTTAGCCAATTGCTCCTCCACAATTTCCTCAAGCGCCCTGAGCTTCTCCTTACTCATCGGCCACTGTGCTACCCACTTTGGGGTATCATCTAGCCATTTCAACTTTTGGGTAGGGCCCTCTATAGTGGCCGCCTCTAAAAATCCCGAGGAGTCTGAGGAATAATCAATTTCACCCCCCACTGGGACATGGTGTCTCTTCCCCATTGAGGGCATTTATAGTCTGTAACAAATGGACAGATGCTAGCCAATTTTCCATCCGGCCCCTCAATTTGTACGATGCTTTTTGATATTTTTGCCAGTTTTACTCCTCCTACACCTTGGATTCTGCCTGCCACAGGCTGAAGTTCCCAATGTGACGGCCACATCCTTTCGGGTATGATAGTCACATCAGCACCTGTGTCCGGTACCCCCTCCACATGGAGGTGATCTGATCCACGGGTTAGGTTGCATGCCAGAGAAGGCTTGTCCTCACCCACCACTTCTGCCCAGTAGACTTCAGGTGATTTTCCATCTGCTGGGACCTCCACTTGAACAGGAATGGCCTGGGCGAGGATTTGTCCCTCAACCAGGTAATATGGCGGTAGAGGACATCGTGCCAGGAGAATGAGGCCAGTTCTGCTTCCCTTGATGGTCATGGGAGCCACCTCAGTCTCTGGGGGAGTGTGTGCTGTGTCCCCAACAACAAAGTACTCACTGTCCAGTTTCATGAGGTTTAACGTCACGTCCTGTGTACTGTTAGGTAAGTCCACTGTAATGACTGTCCAATCAGGTGACCTGAAATGAAAACCTTTGGTAGTCACAAGCCTAAAACGGCCTAGTGGCTTCCAAACCTTGTTAATTGAACATTTAATATTTTCATTGCCATGCATCCCCACACCCTCTATCCCATCCTCCCCCTTTTTGTTTATTAAGAAAGAGTCCTTTGCGAGTATGGACCCCGCAGCATTTATAGCCAAGCGCTCTAATGTGTTAATGGCGGGTACGCTCTTTAAAGCTAGATTTTTGTTTGTTGGTCTTCTTCTGTTTCTGGTTGTGTGGACGGTCACTGGCTGCTTGCACTGGAAGCAGATGATGTGTTGCAGCTGCTCTGGTGACATTGGTTGCTTCTTGGCTTCTGGTGTTACAGCTGCCATGGTCTTTGCGTGTGCCAGTCCTGGATTTCTCTCGTGTCCACTGAGCAGTTCTGCTTTCCTGACGCAGGCTTCTAGCATCTGTGCTAAGCTAGGTGCTGGCTCGAGGGGATGGCCAAGAAAAACCCTACGGCAGGTAGGTAGCCTGCGCCACCTTTCCTCCCGAGAGCGCAGCTGGGCCGGTGAAATGCCACCGGTGAGACCTCCCCGCCGAGCTCCGGGAACCCACCAGCTGCGAAAGGAGGCTTCCACTCACCTTTTTTTACTTGCAGGCAGAGGCCTCTGTGTAACTGTAGTGTGTCTACGTCCAGAACCTACCTGCCTGGGCTTCTGACAGGCTCCCGGTTCATGCTTAAAAGTCTTCAAACTGCACAAAATGCAGCTAAAAGAAATTTAAGCTAGTTGATCAGCCCCAAGGCTTCTCGAATCCCGAAAATAGGAGTCACAGCCGGACGTGGGGTGCTCTGTAGAGACCATCCAAGTTCGGGCGCCAAGAGAGGCTTTTTTTCGGCCCTAAAAATGGGGTCTTCACCTTTTCCTCCGGTGTAGATCAGGTGTTAGGACGAAGCCTCCTGGGCCCTTTCCTCATGGACCTAAATAAAATAATAAAAGAGGCTCTTTTCCCTGATGAAGTTGCAGGGTTTATTTCTCGTGGGTAGCAAGGAAAAGAGGGAGAAAGAGAGGGAGAGACAGAGGTCAGGGGGCACAGATCTTTTCTAGGGTATGAAAAGAGGGGGCAGGGAGAAATTGGATCCCAGCCAGCCCTGTATGGCCAGGAGGGGAGAGGGACCAAGCTACAGGGAATAGCAGGGGTCACGGAATGTACCATTTACAATGCAGCTAGGAAATGCAACACAGTGCTTCAGGTTGCTCCTTTTGACTGCTAGGGTCATGTCGGAAGGCAAGGAAGAGGCAGCCACCATCCTCTCCTAGTAGCCTGTAATGTGCTGCACACAAGCATGGTACTTTTGCAGCTTCGATCACCACACTCGCCCACACCTGGTGCTGCTTTCGCTCCATGGTGGGCAGAAGTTGCTGAAGCGGCGCCACGCAGCCAACAGTGTGCCGGCAGCCAAGCGCTTGAGAACGCTGCTTCTGCCCAAGACCTCCTAGGGCGTGCGACTTTGTTCTCAGAGGTCCGTGCAACAGTCTGACTCTCTCGCAGTTCAAATGGAAAACGAAAGCTTTTCGCCTACGCCTTTCACAAAGATCTGTTGCCAGGATGAGAAGGTCTTGTGGCTGGAGCTCTCCCCCACCACGAGGAAGCTTCTATTAGCACCGCATCGCAGGGGCACTTCTTGCTCCTTGACTACGTGCTCAGGGCTCTCCAAATTCGCTGATAGCTCCATGGTCCTTCTCAGCTGCAAGTAGCAGCCCTCACAATACATAGAGCTTCGCATGGACCGAAGACCTGGAGGGACATATCACACACAGAAATGTGCCAGGGCAAAAACGTTCTACACTGAGTAGAGACAGAGACAGATAGAGAGTTCTACACTGCCCCTTTTTGTCGGCCATCTTGTGCACCTGCTGCCTCTGCTGTGACGAATTATTCCTTGAATTACGAGTGCGGCTCTCCAGGCACATTGCACGGAGTGACAGCTCCCTATGTTACCGTATGGACTAGAAATCCTGAATATTAGAATATAAAGTGTATAAACCATAATAGTAGTAGTAATGCTAAGGCTTGAAGACTGCAGTCCCCAGAGTAGGCCCTGGGAAACTAACTTAAGAATGTGCTGTGCTAAGAGCATGCAGAACCGTTAGTGATAAGGTTAAAGTATAAACATAAATAAAGTACTGGTGGTGGGCAGTGGCATAAGAGAGAGATTGAGGGGGAGAACACTATAGTCCTAAGGCAGTGGCGCCAGACAGAGATTGAGGAGGAGAACACTATAGTCCTAAGATAAGCAACCATGTATATTTATGACGCCAAAATGCTATCTTCAAGGTGAATGTATCTATAGAAGAATGTGTACTTCTGCACATCAACCATTTGTAAAAAGGGTATAAAAAACCCTCTAAAAAGGGAACCGGTGGGATCCTGACTTGGGAGGCGAGTCCGCAGGTCCCCGGGCCCTGAATAAAGCACCGCATAAACTGACACTCTGTTAGTTTGTGTTTTACTTGGGGTTTCGGGCAGCAGTTTTGGCGACCGCGGCAGGACTCCGGAGGCGGCAGGGGCGGTTCGGGAGCTGATCTACTCCACTCCGGCACCAGGTGATTTCTGGGGAGACATCAACCCGTGCCCGACCCCGCGCCTGACGGACGACTGTGAGGTAAGCCCGCAAGGTGCTTTATTCTTTATTGAAAGGGAAAGCCCGCCGATTAAGACGGGACGGTGATCCCGCACCAGGAGCAAAGGACGTCTTAAAGGTTGTGGAAAAGGAAGCCTAGGCGCTGGTCGTCAGACGCAACAGTGATTGCGCAGATCCAGCACTTGCCACTCGCGGCGACGAGAAAGGCGAGAATTGTGGTAAAGGGTGTGTGAGTGTGGAAATAATAGTAAAGTGTGTGAGTGTGTGTGTTATGATGCCTTTTAAAACCTTTAAAGTTCTGGCTAGTTCGGGGATGGAAATTCCGAATGATTCACCCTTGGGCTGTTTTTTGCAACATTGGAAGGTGGGGAAATTTGGTCAAGAACTGAGTAAAAAGAAATTGATTGATTTTTGTAATCATGTGTGGCCCCAATACGAACCTGAGGGTATGCAATAGCCCCGAAATGGTACTCTAAATCCTGATATTATAACTCCTCTTATGCATTTCTTACAAAATAATGAGAAATGGGAAGAAATCCCGTATCTTGATTTGTTTTATTATTTGAAAAATAAGCCAGAATGGCAGAAGGAGTGTGGCATCATGGTCTTAAAAACAGCAACAGATGGTTGTGCGGGCTGCAAAGGGTGGCAAAAAGGGAAGGAGTATTCTGTTAAGTTGTCAGACCCTGAGGAGGATGTTTCTCTGTTGGTAGCACCTAGTGCACCCCCCCCCCCGGAAGAGAGTGAATCGAGTGAGTCGGACGAAGAGGTGAATGAGGAAGAAAAGGGGGGAGATTTAGAGAAAGGAAAAGTCGTTGATAAGCCGCGTACTCCTCTATGTGAAAGGACCCGTAGCGGGCGGGAGAAGAAGGGAAAAAGGGGTGCACAATTGATGGCTCCGTTGCGGGAAGCGGTTGGACCCCACGGGGAACGAGTAATGGTGAAAGTTCCCTTTTCTCCTAATGATTTGTTAATTTGGAAGCAGTCTGTGGGGGCTTATCGGGAGGATCCTGAACGGGCGGCAAGGGTAGTGAAAATGGTGATTAAAACACAGAATCCAGACTGGAATGATTTACAGGTCTTACTGGATACAATAATGGACTCTACTGAGAAAGAGATGGTGTTTAAAGCTATGAGGGAAAAGGCACGAGAAATGATTAGGTTGCAAATAGCGGACGGTACATTAAATGATTTGGTGCTGCGGGAGGATCCAGAGTGGGATGTTAATTCAACAGGGGGTTACCATAGACTTAAGGCTTATCAAGAATTGTTGGTAGAAGGAATACGGAGCGGGATACCTAAGACGTTAAACTGGTCCAAGCTGTATTCAGTAAAGCAGGAGAAAAATGAGTCCCCGTCAGCTTTCTTAGAAAGGCTTAAGGAAACTGCTCGAAAATATACCAGTTTGGAAATTGAAGGGGAATCAGGGAAATTGCAGCTAGCTTTAATTTTTATGGGACAATCCCAAGAGGATATTCGGAAAAAGTTGCAGAAATTAAAAGGGGAGGATACACGGAATTTGGATAAACTTTTAGAACTTGCCTGGAAGGTATATAATAATAGGGAAAAAGAGACTGCTAAGAAGCAACAAGCTAGTATGTTGGCAGTACTACAGCAGATAACGGGGAATGGTATGTGGGGAGGTGGCCGGGGGCGCGGACGGGGGCGAGGAATGGCTAGGGGAGGAATTTCGATGGGTGGAAGGGGATTCCCAAACCAATTACAAATGGGACAAGGAAAAATGAGATTGGGATTGGATCAGTGTGCCCTGTGCAAGAACAGAGGACACTGGAAAAACGAATGTCCACTTAATCAAGGAATGGGATTCGGGCTGAATAGCGGGGAGGGGTTGATAAATAATTCAAGTGCAGTTCGGGGAGGGCCACAAGGTGTCGCCCAAGCCTTTATGATGGGAAGCTACCAGACAAAGCTGACTAGATCGGGATCTGAAGGTAGTTTTAGAAGTAGACGGGGAACCATTGGAATTTAGAGTAGATACGGGGGCTACATATTCTGCAATTAACACCAAATTAAGACCTCTAAGTGATTCTACCATTCGGGTGGTAGGGGTTACGGGACAGGTGGAAGAAAGGGCAGTTTTACGTCCGTTGGATATAAAGTTTGGGGGGAAAGAATTTGATCATCAATTTTTATACATGCCAAATAGCCCAGAATCATTAATGGGGAGGGATTTGTTATCAATGTTAGAGGCAAAAATAATCTTTGAAAAAGGAAGAGTAAAATTAGAAATTCCAGAAGATAATATAGCCAAATTATTTACAGTGAAAGAAGTAGAGGCAACAGAAATCCCCACAGAAATAGAACAGGCTGTGGTACCATGGGTATGGGAAATAGGGATTCCTGGAAAATCAAAAGCAGCACAACCGGTAGTTGTGGAATTGAAGGAAGGAGCACAACCCGTACGGATAAGGCAGTACCCTCTGAAACTAGAGGCTCGGAAAGGAGTAGCACCCTTAATAGATCAGTTTGTTAGTTTAGGGATATTACAGGAATGTGAATCAGAATTCAATACCCCCATATTTCTGGTAAAGAAGTCCAATAGTAAGTACAGGTTAGTTCAAGATCTGAGGGCAATTAATAATATAACAAAGGATATTCATCCAGTAGTAGCAAATCCATATACATTGCTAACAGCTGTCTCTGAGAAATTTAAATGGTTCACAGTAATTGACTTGAAAGATGCATTCTTCTGTATCCCTTTGGCATTTGAAAGTAGGAAAATTTTTGCTTTCGAATGGGAAAATCCTGCTACAGGACGGAAAAGACAGCTCACCTGGACACGCTTACCACAAGGATTCAAGAATTCTCCAACCATCTTCGGAAACCAATCAGCCCGGGAACTAGAAGAATGGAGACTAACTCAGGTAAAGGAGTCACCTTCCTCATTTATTCTTTTACAGTACGTAGATGATATTTTTCTAGCCTCAACAGAAGAAGACATCTGTCGAAGACTCAGCATTGAACTCCTCAACATGCTCAGACAAGCTGGATACCGAGTGTCAAAAGAAAAAGCCCAACTGGTAAGAACACAAGTCATTTATTTGGGATGCGAGATATCACAAGGAGTTCGGAAATTAGGGGTGAACCGGATCCAGGCAATATGTGCTATACCGACACCTCGAAATCCACAAGAGTTAAGGTCCTTTTTAGGAATGGCAGGGTGGTGCCGGTTGTGGATTCCAGAATTTGGACTAAAAGCAAAACCTCTGTATGAGGCAGTCAAGAATCTTGAATTTAAATGGAATAAAATACAAGAAAAGGCATTTCAGAACTTGAAGCAAGCTCTAAAAGAGGCACCTGCATTAGGGTTGCCAGATCTCACAAAACCCTTTCAACTATATGTAAATGAGAGGCAAAGACTGGGGATTGGGGTGTTGACACAAAAATTGGGAACATGGAAGCGCCCGGTGGGATACTTCTCAAAACAACTGGATCCAGTAAGCGCTGGATGGCCTGGCTGCCTTAGAGCTGTTGCTGCAACAGTGCTTCTGATACAAGAAGCTAGAAAACTAACTATGGGGCAGAAAATGGAAGTGTTTGTCCCACATATGGTAATAGCAGTTTTGGAACAAAAAGGGGGGCATTGGCTCTCCTCCAGCCGTATGCTGCAATACCAGGCAATCCTTAGAGAACATGATGATGTTGAAATGAAGGTAACTAACCATCTCAATCCAGCCGAATTTCTTAGAGCCACCCAAGAAGAAGGCAACCTGGTACACGACTGTGTGGAGACCATCGAACAGGTATACGCTACCCGCAAGGATCTAAAGGATGAGCCCTTAGACAAACCTGAATGGGAGCTGTATACCGATGGATCTAGTTTCGTGGAAAATGGAACCAGGTACGCCGGGTATGCAGTGGTAACTCTAAGACAGGTTATAGAAGCCAGAGCCTTGGCTCCTGGAACATCAGCACAAAAAGCTGAAATCCAAGCCCTCATCCGAGCCTTGGAATTAAGTCAAGGGAAAAGAGTAAATATTTGGACTGATTCTAAATATGCATTTGGGGTACTACATGTACATGGGGCATTATGGAAGGAGAGAGGACTATTAAATTCACAGGGTTCGTCAATTAAACACCGAGAACAAATTGTGCAACTACTGGAAGCAGTACATAAGCCCCAGGCGGTGGCAGTAATGCATGTAAAAGGACACCAGCAGGGAGAAGAAAGAGCATTCCAGGGAAATCGTCTGGCTGACAGAGCAGCCAGACAGGCTGCTCGCGAGGTATGGACCCAAATGGCGTTGCTACCAGCACGTACCAACCCTGCGGAAGCTTTTATGGACGAAGTACCAGTATACCTACCAGAAGACGAAAAATTAGCACGGCTAGTACAAGGTAAGAAGAATGCGGCCGGATGGCATGTAACTGCCATAGGACAAGTGATATTGCCAACAAAAATAATGAGAATGATATTAGAAATTGAACATAACAAATGCCATTGGGGAGCAGAAGCTTTAGTGCAATTTCTAAAACAAGAAATAATCTCCAATCAGATGTTAACAATGGCCAAAAGGATCAATGCAATGTGTCCAGTTTGTATTAAGAACAACCCAATGACACGTAGGCAAGTGCAAATGGGAAAATTGCAAATAGGCCCACAACCAGGAGATTATTGGCAGATAGATTTTTCAGAATTACCAAAAGCACAGGGGTATAAGTATGTTTTAGTCTATGTATGTACCTTCTCAGGCTGGCCAAAGGCATTCCCATGTAGAACAAACCAAGCAAAAGAAGTGATTAAAACTTTACTTCGAGAAATCATCCCTAGGTTTGGAATCCCGCTAGGGATGTCCTCAGATAGGGGACCTCATTTTGTGGCAGGAATAGTGCAAGAAGTGGCTAAGGTACTTGGGATAACATGGAATCTCCATACACCTTGGAGACCTCAGTCTAGTGGACAAGTAGAAAAAATGAATCAGACACTAAAAGGCCAAATTAAGAAAATCTGCCAAGAAGCAAAGATACAATGGCCTCAAGCATTACCTTTAGCTCTGTTAAGGGTCAGAATCAAACCTAGAGACAAGGTAGGAGTAAGTCCGTATGAAATTTTATACGGCAAACCCTATCATGCTGCAACTTACAAAGGGGACCCTAATGTGGTGGGAGATCAGGTACTGGTAAATTACATTTTGTCTCTCAATAAGACTCTTACAGCACTACGGGGGGCGTTGCAGTGGAATCGACCTTTGCCTCTGGAGAATCCCGTCCACGATATACAGCCTGGAGACCAAGTCTACATAAAAAACTGGAATGTGGAACCACTAAAAGAAACATGGGACGGTCCCCGACAAGTGATTATGACTACATACACAGCCGTAAAGGTCCAAGGGATCGACAATTGGATACACTACACCCGAATCAAGAAAGTCCCGTCACGATGGGAAGTCCAACCTCTAACCGACACAAAACTGGTGTTCAGGGCAAGGCCTTGATTGCGATGTTAATGTTGAGCATTGCTCGTATCGGAGATGCCTTTGTTAAAGTTACTGTCCCTAAACCAACAGTGATTGTACCACAAGGGGCAAATGTAAATCTAACCTGTTTGTTTTCTGATGACCAGGGAGCTGGATTCGATGAAGTAAAGACGAAATGGAAATTGATCACTACAAATAAGGTATTTTCAGAAGGAATTGTGACAATTTGGGATATGAAACAGCAGAAAGGTAATACTACCCTAATGATCTCACACTTGCAAAAAGCCCAGGTTGGTCAATTTTCATGCATGGTATGGATTAGGGAAAGCTTCGATTATGGGAACTTAGATGTAAAAATTTTGGCGGAGGGTTTTAAGACAAAAGGGTATTCTTATCCAATACAAGTAACACCCACAAGTATGAGAATTGACATGTGGGATGGTCCTTCATTGAGAATCAATTGCACTCTCAAATTAGGGAATCTTTGCAGGATGAGAGAAACTAGAATGGTCCAACAAGCAAAAGAAATGGAAAATGAGAAACAGGAATTGGGGCAAGAGAATTTGGTAGTGGGATTAATTAGGGATTTTGGGAAAATGCAAAATGTAACAGCAATAACAGCGTGTTTGCCCTTGCCAAAGGCAGCAAGTGACCCTATACCGTGGGGAATCATCCCATTAGGAGAAATGCCCCCAAAATAGTAAATGGAAGGAGGAAATGCCACAGAGAGCTACGAAATCGCACTAGAATAGTAGAAGAGGTTTATACCTATGGAAGACGGTGGTCAACCCCAGGGCAAAGATCGGAATGTTTAAAATTACCAAATTCTGTATTCACTGAAATAGGTCATTACAAAAATGTTGGGTGGTGCACATTTGAAGTAAATCAGAAAAGAAGAAAACCTGTAGTAGATTATTATCATGAGATAGTGTGTCAAGAAGGGAAAGAAGAGTGGGAGCAATGGAAAGCAATTTGGGGTCCTAGCCTACTGGAACCCTATAGTTATATCGGATCAATACACTGGTGTATCGAGTGGTCAAGAAAACAGGAATATCCAGGGGCCCTCGAAGCTGAAACAGTGCACCACAACAGACTAGCCCGAATATCAGGTTGGAACTGTAGTAAAGTCATAACCTGTGATACCCCAGAATCCCAAATTGGATTAGTACCTGTCTGGGTGTTGTTGAAATGGGGATGTGAATGTCAGAGATACAACCATACAATAACGGGAGAATTAAAAGGAGCTCGGAAAGATTGTCAATCAACCACAGTACGAAGCCCCGGAAATTCAGTCTGGGTAATGGGACATGGCCAATGGACTACACATTTACCGATAGGTGGTCCGATTATTCAAATAACGTTAGGGATACCAACCTTATGTCCATTTTGGAAACAGTCCAAATTAACCAAGGAGGACCAAGAGAAAAGGACGAAAAGAGGATTAAGCCCTGAGACAGTCGAAGCAGTAAATCTAGAGAATGAATGGCACGAGCCAGGGGAAAGTGTAAAATTCGGTTGGATGCTTGAATCTTTATTTGCACCTGTATCTACATATAGAAACCGGGAAATGTTATATAAATTACTAGAGCAGACGGAAAGATTGGCAGCAGTAACAAAAAAGGGATTTAGAGATCTTAATCTACAATTACAAGCCACAACCAGGATGACAATCCAGAATAGAATGGCATTAGATCTGCTCTTATTAAAGGAACACGGAGTTTGTGGATATTTACAAGGAAGGGATGATCACTGTTGTGTACATATCCCAAATGTCACGAAGGAAGTAGAAAAGGATATAGGTCAATTGGAGCGAATTGAACTAAACATACATGAAGTACAAAAGAATGCAGAACATAATTGGGTTGGAGCTTTATTCAGTTCTTTAGGAATCCAGGTCTCTGGTTGGTTATCCTCAATTATTCAAAATGGAATAATGATTGTAATAATCATTGTAGTAATTGTGATTATGTATAGGTGTCTTTTAGGAATAATTGCTAAAGAAGGAACACATACACGGCAAATCATGAAGGCCCTGACTCGAAAAGAAGTGATTCAACCAACTTCCTGAAACAACCCTCCACCATCATATCTGGAAACTATCACTTGGAAGAATTGAGCATCCTTGCAGAAGACTCTAAAGAATGCTCAAAAGGGGGGAGTTGTTACCATATGGACTAGAAATCCTGAATATTAGAATATAAAGTGTATAAACCATAATAGTAGTAGTAATGCTAAGGCTTGAAGACTGCAGTCCCCAGAGTAGGCCCTGGGAAACTAACTTAAGAATGTGCTGTGCTGAGAGCATGCAGAACCGTTAGTGATAAGGTTAAAGTCTAAACATAAATAAAGTACTGGTGGTGGGCCGTGGCATAAGAGAGAGATTGAGGGGGAGAACACTATAGTCCTAAGGCAGTGGCGCCAGACAGAGATTGAGGAGGAGAACACTATAGTCCTAAAATAAGCAACCATGTAGGATTTATGATGCCAAAATGCTATCTTCAAGGTGAATGTATCTACAGAAGAATGTGTACTTCTGCACATAAACCATTTGTAAAAAGGGTATAAAAAACCCTTTAAAAAGGGACCCAGCGGGATCCTGACTTGGGAGGCGAGTCCGCAGGTCCCCGGGCCCTGAATAAAGCACCGCATAAACTGACACTCTGTTAGTTTGTGTTTTACTTGGGGTTTCGGGCAGCACCTAGGGACATTTGGATGTAAAACTTTTTCCACCTCCAAAAATACACGGGTAAGTCCTAAGAGATTAGGTTTTATTAAGAATAGTTACGTCCAAGTATTGCTCTTCTAAACACCCTTGGTTTCAGTCTGAAATTAACTGCTTGTTTCTGTCTTTTTGCCTAGTGGCAATCGAATTCTAAGGTAACTAGATGTGTTGCAAATCCATAAATTACATCTCAGGTTAGGTGGGATAATTGGCTCGGAAGAAAATGGAATTGAGATTTTGGAAAGAAACCAAAGTGAGCTGATGTCACCATCCGAGATTCCCTTGGGTTCCAAATCCTTTCATTTGTGTTTTTGTGGGCTTTTTTGAAGGCGGTGTACAGTTGAAGCCATGATTTAGCTGCGGTGAGACGTGCTCCACTGTAAAAGCATATTTTCTCAGTGAGCATGGACAACAGTTACAGTGTCGTCTTTTAAGATTCCCTGCACTCCACTTATGGTGGCAAAAGCAGTGCCTTGACTGTAATCATAAAAGTGATTACAGTTTGATTGCTTTGACATCATGTAGGACGTTTCCTCCATCTGCTGTGGTCAGCATTAAGTAACAGATTTCTCAGTTTCTAGGAAGAGTCTAGCAAACAATCACCTTGCTCCTTCTCTTGCATTTATTCATCACTGCTATGCTGCTATACAGACAGTTTATGATTCAACAATTCAATGGGACATCAAGTAAATAGCAAAGCAAAACTAACTACTGAAAGCACTATAAGGGCCAGAGATTAGCTTGAATCAAAACAGGTATTCTCCTAGCATTGTTTACAAATAAGTCATCATGTGAAACAGAAAGCGCAATGTAGTTTGTGCCTTGTTTTGGGCATGCCCGGAAGAAGTAAATTCTGATTTCACATATGGGAAAAGAAATGTTGACATTTGAATGAGATTGTTCATACCCCAGAAAAAGTTGCTTTGAAAGGTTGTGGAAGTCCTGTTAGGAAACATGGCTTTACAAGTCCTTTCCACCAGGAGACAACAGCTGCAGAACATCTGGGTGTGCCAGTGTTGAGAGCACCAGCAAAGATCAAAGTGGAGAAGTTGGTGAACAATGGCAGTGGCCTGGGGGAGAGCACGTGAGCTGCTGGCTGTGGGACCAGGGGAGTCCTGACTGATTTAGGAGGCGTGTGATGGTCTGTGCCAGCAAGCGGAGTAGTACTCTGGCCTTGGGACAGTGCAAATACTGGAATTCAGTGGGGTCACTGGGCAGGCTGAGTGTCTGAGCTGCTGGAGGGACCCAGTTTGCCCACATGTAAACATCCAGTCTCACTCTTGCCAGCCACAGAAAGGAGCAGGATGTGGCTGCTGGCAATGCCTGTCATGTATATGTAGTGTATATGTGTGCTATCCCAGCCTGCTGGGAACACTTCTTCTTTGTGACTGCTTGGGCTGAGGGAGAGAAAGCAGTGGTAGTTTCTGAGGTTTCGAATTTGCTAGAGTTTCTCAGGCTGTTTCTGGAGCCACCCAGAGTTCTCTTCCTTGAAGTATTTCAATTCCTGGTAATTTTCAAAATTCAAACAGACACAGCCCTAAGCTAGTTGATCTGACTTCAGAGCTATTCTTATGCTGAGCTCTTGGATGATCAGTTCTCCTGAGATGCCTTCCATCTCAGTTTATGACCTGGTTCTTGTGAAAAGTAGGATCTTTTAGCCTGGAGAAGAGAGGTTTCTGGAGAGACAGGATGGTGGCCTTTGAATATGTAAAGAGGGTATAAGACAAATGGAGAAAGACTTTTTAGGAAGGTTGGCATAGAGGGGACAAGGGGCCATGCTTTCAAACTGAGACTAGGTTTAGATTGGCGAAAAGGACAACTTTCCTACAATGAAGCTGGTGAGACACTCAAACGGGTGTTCCAGAGAAGTTGTGGATGCCCCATCATTGAGAGTGCTCCTTATCAGTTTGGCTAGTCTTGAGCAATTTGATCTACTGTAAGATCTGCCTGGCAAGGAATTTGGACTAGATGATCTTTAATCACAGACTGTTGTATGATTCCGTGAAAGACAGAATGCAATATAGTTCATATTTCAGATTTTGGCGCAGACATATTTATTATTTCTCACTTTATGCATCATTGCAAGGATAACTTGTTAGCTTCTGAAATGATGAGCTGAGATTGATTTCCTTCCTTAGTTTCATTTTCTCTGTTATTCCTTCACTCTTGGACTTTTTTTTCACTAGATTTCCTTGTTACGGCTTTTTCCCGGCCTATAACAGAGTCTTTCACCTTCCACCGGTCTAGCTCAGGTGTTGGGATGATATTCCTCTGGGCCTTAGCCACAAAGACGTAGATAAGATATCAAAAGAGGCTCTTTCCCCTGATAAAGTTACAGGTTTATTTCTTGTGGGTAGTGAGTGAAAAGGGAAGGGAAAAGAGAGGGGGGAAAAAAGAGAGAACGGGAAAAGAGTGGGGAAAAAAGTGCGGGAAAGAGAGAGTGGGAAAAAAGAGAACGGGGCAAGAGAGGGGAAAAAATGCGGGAAAGAGAGCGGGAAAGAGAGCGAGGTCAGCGGGTCCTGACCTTTTCTAGGGTCTGGAAAGGGGGGGCGGGGAGAAATTGGATCCCAGCCAGCTCTGTGTGGCCAGGAGGGGAGAGGGACCAAGATACAGGGCATAGCAGGGGTCACGGGATGTACCATTTACAATGTATCTAGGGAACGCAACATCTCCCCGTTTTTTGTTTAACAAAGTTGAAAGAAGGATATTGGTATCATTCAAATTACGATTTTGCCCACCACTTGTAGCTGGTGGGAGGGTTAGATTGTTTCAAGTCTTTCATTTCTCTGTGATTGACTACTGAGGTAGAGGGAATGAGGCTATGAATAGCCTTGAAAACCAAGTGACGTAGGATCCCGAATGCCATTATTACAAGGAAAAGAATAGCAAAAATTAACACAATTGTTTTGACTATAGATGTCCACCACCCTGTGAGTCCCCAGCCTTTGAACAGTCCATTGAACCAATCTTCAGATTCTTGCTTTACTTGTCCGATTAAGTTGTTCATGTTTCGGAGGGCAGCATGGATGCTAGGAGCTCTCGAGGTCAGGTCCATACATTAAAGTCCTTCAAATTCCTGGCACTCATGTCCGTGTAGTAGCAAGAGAAAATCTATTTTCTTGTTGGAGCGTCTGTGCCAGGGTCAGCCAGATGTTCTGACGTGGCTGAGGGACGATCCATGCAGCTGCTAGACTGTTCAGTGTTAGCAGGAAGACAGCTTGGATGGGGTTCATCACGGGACTGAGAGAAGAGAAGGTTTTCTCTAGAAGGAAAAACAAACATTATAAAACCTATTAAAAGTCTCTATTTGCCGGAATGCCACCTTCTATGAGGATTTCTTTTCCTTTTTTTCTGCGGCGTCTTCTTTTTGAAGCCACTGCTACTTGTTCCTCGTTCTCCTCAGTTGGAGCAGGATGTTTGGGAACGAACGGTTTCACCCACTTTTGGGGAATCCACCGAGGGCCTGAGGGAGTGGATACACACGCATAGCCACGCCCCCAGGTAACAAGTTCATAGGGACCTTTGATTTCCCAGGTTTCTGGGTCCCTAATCAAAACTGGAGGATGTTGGGATAACTTGAATTGTTTACTACTGTTAAAGTGACGTACCACAGGTGGACTCATATTTTCAAATGAACAATTTAGCAAATTGATAGTAAACATAGCTTTGCAGAGCTTCTGCTGTGGAGACATCCACACAGTTGAACTGCTCTGTTTAGCCAAAACCTGCTTGAGCGTCTGATTGGCTCTCTCCACTATACCTTGGCCTGTGGGGGAGTGGGAGGTGCCAGTTTTATGTTCCACTCCCCACTGCTGGACGAATTCCAGGAACTCCTTGGACTTATACGCTGCGCCCTGATCAGTTTTGATTTCCTTAGGGATCCCCAACACTGAAAAGGCTTGCACTAGGTGTTGTTTAGCATGCATAGCCCTTTCTCCTGCATGGGCAGAGGCATAGACTGCACCCGAATATGTGTCAATGCTAACATGCACATATTTGAGGCGACCAAAACTAGGAATGTGTGTGATGTCTGTTTGCCATACCTCACAACTGCCAAGACCTCGGGGGTTAATCCCCATGCCCATTGAGGGCATGGTGTGCAGCTGACAGTTGGGACAGGTGGCCACAATGGCTCGAGCCTGACTCCGTGTTAGCTGGAACTGACGCATTAGACCTGGTGTATTCTGGTGATACTGCTGGTGGCTCAGCTTTGCCTGTTGGAAGATGTCGGGAAGGCGTGCTTGTTCTGCTGGGGTGGCTTGTTCTGCTGGGGTGGCTTGTTCTGCTGGGGTTGCAAGGGAGTCTGCCTGACGGTTCCCTTCTGCAATTTCGCCTGGCAAATCTGTGTGTGATCTCACATGCATCACATAGAACGGATGTTCTCTATGAGAAATCAAATAAATTAGTTTGGAAAGCAACCTGAAAAGCTGCTCATTTTCGATGTTTCTGAGCACTGCCTGCTCTGCCCTGGACACTATCCCCGCTACATAGGCTGAGTCTGTTACCAAGTTTATTGGCTCTGAGAACTTTTCAAAGGCTCTCACGACTGCTGCCAGTTCAGCTACCTGGGGTGACCCTTCCACAAACTCAACATCAGCTTCCCAATGCTGAGTCTGAGGATCTCTCCAAGTCATCACCGACTTGTGGGATGCCCCAGATGCATCTGTGAACACTGTGAGAGCTTTGAGTGGTCTCCGACTCCTCTTCTCACGAGGAATGAGGTGGAATTCCTCATTAAACAGCTTGTGAGACGGGGCATGGACTGATATTTGTCCTCTGTAGCTGTCCAGGGCTAATTGGAGACTGGCATTGCTCTGGAGCAAATGCTGAAACATCTCTTTAGTCAATTTGTCAGGAGAGTTCTTTCCCTCCTCAGACAATTTAACAGGGAGGTGAATACATGTGAAGTCACAGCCAGCTAATTCATGCAGTCTGATCCTTGCTTTCCGAATCAGTTGTGCTATTAACTCTTGTGGCTTAGTGATAGTTTTGGATCTCTGGTGGGAGAGGAAGACCCACTCTATGATTAAGAGTGACTCTCTCTGCTCCTTGATCCATTGGAATATTAACCCGTGTAAGTGTGGCAGTTTTCCTAGGATAATGAATTTGAAGGGCAGCTCGGGCTGGTAACGGTGAGCTTGCCTCTCTCCTAAGGTCTTTTGTACCTTTTCAATTGCAGTCTTTGCCTCTGGGGTCAGTTCCCTGGGAGAAAGCAGCTCTCTGTCCCCTTTCAATAAATTGAAGAGAGGTTCTAGGTCCTCATTAGTGAGGCCTAGCCAGGGCCTAACCCAATTCAATGACCCACACAGGGAATGGAGATCTGCTAAGGTTTTTGGATTACAATTAATTTCCAATTTCTGCGGAACAATGGTCCGTGCAGTGATTTCCAGGCCCAGGTACTTCCAAGGTGGCATCCTTTGGACTTTGTCCTCCTGCAATTCAAATCCAGCAGAGGTTAAAACTTTAACCACTAGGTCAAGTGTGTCCTGGAGTAGAGAGTTATCGGGTGCACACACTAGCACATCATCCATGTAATGAAGGATGATGGCCTCCCCTCTCTGGGCACGCACCTGGGACAGCAATGAAGCCACATGCCACTGGCAGATGGAGGGACTACATTTCATCCCCTGTGGAAGAACTCTCCAGTGGTAACGCTTCATTGGGGCCTCTCGATTGATGGTAGGAACCGAGAAGGCAAACCGTGGGGCATCCTCTGGGTGTAGGGGGATATGGAAGAAACAATCCTTGATGTCTAGAACAGCCAATTGCCAATCTCTGGGAAGCATTGTTGGAGAAGGCATTCCAGGTTGGAGAGACCCCATGTCTTTAATTACTTTGTTTATTTCCCGGAGGTCGTGGAGCAGCCTCCACTTGTCTTTCCCTGGTTTCTTTACTACAAAAATCGGGAAATTCCATGCACTTGTGGTCTCTTCTATGTGGCCTTTAGCCAATTGTTCCTCCACAAGCTCCTCAAGCGCCCTGAGCTTTTCCTTACTCATGGGCCACTGTGCTACCCACTTTGGGGTATCATCTAGCCATTTCAACTTTTGGGTAGGGCGCCCCACAGTGGCCGCTTCTAAAAATCCCGAGGAGTTTTAGGGATAATTAATTTTACCCCCCACTGTGACATGGTGTCTCTCCCCCATAGAGGGCATTTATAATCTGTAACAAATGGACGGATGCTAGCCAATTTTCCATCCGGCCCCTCAATTTGTACGATGCTTTTTGATATTTTTGCCAATTTTACTCCTCCTACACCCTGGATTCTGCCTGCCACAGGCTGAAGTTCCCAATGTGACGGCCACATCCTTTCAGGTATGATAGTCACATCAGCACCCGTGTCCAGTACCCCCTCCACATGGAGGCGATCTGATCCACGGGTTAGGTTGCATGCCAGAGAGGGCTTGTCCTCACCCACCACTTCTGCCCAGTAGACTTCAGGTGATTTTCCATCTACTGGGACCTCCTGTGGAACAGGAATGGCCTGGGCAAGGATTTGTCCCTCAGCCAGGTAATATGGTGGTAGAGGACATCGTGCCAGGAGAATGAGGCCAGTTATGCTTCCCTTGATGGTCATGGGAACCACCTCAATCTCTAGGGGTGTGTGTGCTGTGTCACCGACAACAAAGTACTCACTGTCCAGTTTCATGTGGTTTAACGTCACGTCCTGTGTACTGTTAGGTAAGTCCACTGTTATGACTGTCCAATCAGGTGACCTGAAATGAAAACCTCTGGTAGTCACAAGCCTAAAACGGCCTAGTGGCTTCCAAACCTTGTTAACTGAACCTTTGATATTTTCATTGACATACATCCCCACACCCCCTATCCCATCCTCCCCCTTTTTGTTTATGAAGAGAGAGTCTTTTGCGAGTGTGGAGCCCGCAGTATTTATAGCCGAGCGCGCTATGGTGTTAATGGCGGGTACGCGCTGTAAAGTTAGTTTTTTTGTTTGTTGGTTTTCTTCTGTTTCTGGTTGTGTGGACAGTCCCTGGCGAAGTGTCCCGGCTGCTTGCACTGGAAGCAGCTGATGTGCTGCTGTTGCTCTGGTGTCACTGGTTGTTTCTTGGCTTCTGGTGTTACAGCTGCCATGGTCCTTGGGTGTGCCAGTCCTGGATTTCTTTCGTGTCCACTGAACAGTTCTGCTTTTCTGGCGCAGGCTTCAATCATCTGTGCTAAGCTAGGTGCTGGCTCCAGGGGAAGGCCAAGAATAACCCTACGGCAGGTTTCATTAGCATTCCTCTGAGCCATTTCTTTAATTAATTCAGCTTGTAATACTGGATCAGACACTTGTCTTTCTACTTGCATACGAAGGCGGTCCACAAACTGTAAGAAACTCTCAGAGGTAAACTGTTTAATGTTAATATAACTGCCTTTAGTATCTACTGTTGGTAATTGATTAAAGGCTTTTTCTGCAGCATTGCATATCTTATCTAAGACAAACTTAGATAGTACTCTGGTTTGATTTTCAGGGCAATGCCAATCTTTCTCCCCACATAGGTGTTCATATGTGATATCATTATTATCAGCATCCTTTGCATTATCTGAGCTTTTTAAAAGCTCTTGTAAAAGCACTTTTAAAGATCTTTTCCATAGGCTTTCCCATAGATCATATTCGCAGGGGGTTAACAGACACCGGAAAAGCTCTTTGATATCATATGGAACCATTTCGTTTGAATTAAAAGTGGCTCTCATTATGCCTTTAAAGATTTCACTATTCCTACCAAATTCTCTTTGTACTTTACAAATTTCTTTTTTATCTTGGTAGGACAAAGGCTGATAACTTCTTTTTCCGTTTCTCTTACCAAGATAAACTACAGGAGCAACTGATGGTACATACTCTTTCTCCTGGTGCTGACTTTCAGGTTTGGGCATCCCCCCCCCACCGGGCCCAGGAGGCTCCCTACCCCCCCCCACCACGGGAGCACCATCCATCCCCCAGGGGCTGTGAGCTGATCCCTCCCCACCACCACCCCCTCCGGCGCTGAACCCAGCAGGGGCTACATTGACCTCCCCCACCCTGCAGCAGCTTGGAGGGAAGGAATGTGAAACCGGAGAGGGGGAGGGGTGGTGGAATTCAGGATTGCAACACCTGTGGGCGGGGTCGCCAGGTACCAGGCAGGACAGGGTCTTGGAGGGGGGAGGGGGCGGTGGAGCCGAGGGCAGGGAGGAGTTATGGGAGGGGACAGGCTTAGGGGCTGGGACCAGAGGGTAAAGGGGGTTGGGGAATGAAGGAGGAGACACGTGGCTGTCACCATATCGGCCCTCCCCCACTCCCTGAACCGCATGTCCAATGCTATCTGGGACCCCAACCTGTCCAGATACGGCCACGTGTTCGTGGCCTGGGGGGGAAGGGAACAAGGAAGGGGAACAGTTACAGCCGTGCTGAGCATGCTGTATTTCCAAGGGAGACCCTAGGGTGCTTTCCAGGTTATGGTTATAGGGATTTTTGGAACGGGAAGGTGAGCTTGAATCATTTTGCTGCTGCTGTCTGTTGTTTTCTGTCTGAATTAAAACTTTCCGAATTTGTAAGAATATCGGAAGGAATACAGAGGCAGTTTTATCTCCATTTTCTACTTTTGAAGTCAATAAATCCCCTATTTCATCCCAAAATGAAATCGAATTTACATTTTGCAATTCAAGGTCCGATATTTCAACAGCCAGCCAGCTGGCAAAACGGGCTAGTTTTTTATTAGATATTAAAACATTTCCTGAACTTAGTATTTCTTTGAGTTGTTTTGTTATACTCTTTTGTAAAGCAGATTGCTGTATCCCCATAGTGTTAGCAATTTGCACTATATCTACCCCACTACCGTTAAAACACAGGAAAGGAGTTAGTTGTTAAGACGTACACCACGGTTTTCAGGCTTTACTAGATGCGGAACCGATGTTAATTTCGCCGTTTTTTGTCAGCAAAACCTATGTGTGGCGCCCGCGCCGCTATAGGAACCGCCCCCGCGCCGCAAACACCCGTAAAAACCGCAAAAAAACGCAAAAAAACCTCCCTGTGCCGCAGCTTTGAAACCGATCAAAGCTGCCTGCCTGCTGTGCCGCGCCTGGGGTGGCCGCGTCCAGCCCTCCCCAGCCCCCGCGCCGCACCACGTGGCCGAGGGCTTCCAAGCCGCGCGCACTGCAAACACGCCCGTGCCGCCTCTGCTCCCGAGAACAGCACCGGGCCGGCAAAATGCCACCGGTGAGACGTCCCCCGCGGAGCTCCGGGAACCCCCCCGCCGGAAAGGGACGCTTAACTCACCTTTTCTCTTGCAGGCAGACACATCTGTGTACACGGTAGTGGATCTACGTCGTGAACCGACCTGTCTGGGACAGACAGGCTGCCGGTCCGCGCTGAAAAGTCTTCGAACTGCACAAAATGCAGCTTAAAGAAATTTTAGCTAGTTGATCAGCTCCTATGCTGGTTGAATCCCGAAATTAGGGATCACAGCGAAACGTGGGTGCTTTAAAGAAACACGCACGTGGGGCGCCAACTGTTACGGCTTTTTCCCGGCCTATAACAGAGTCTTTCACCTTCCACCGGTCTAGCTCAGGTGTTGGGATGATATTCCTCTGGGCCTTAGCCACAAAGACGTAGATAAGATATCAAAAGAGGCTCTTTCCCCTGATAAAGTTACAGGTTTATTTCTTGTGGGTAGTGAGTGAAAAGGGAAGGGAAAAGAGAGGGGGGAAAAAAGAGAGAACGGGAAAAGAGTGGGGAAAAAAGTGCGGGAAAGAGAGAGTGGGAAAAAAGAGAACGGGGCAAGAGAGGGGAAAAAATGCGGGAAAGAGAGCGGGAAAGAGAGCGAGGTCAGCGGGTCCTGACCTTTTCTAGGGTCTGGAAAGGGGGGGCGGGGAGAAATTGGATCCCAGCCAGCTCTGTGTGGCCAGGAGGGGAGAGGGACCAAGATACAGGGCATAGCAGGGGTCACGGGATGTACCATTTACAATGTATCTAGGGAACGCAACATTTCCTCTTTCAGTAAAGTGCCCTTAAGTATCACTTTGCTCCCCACCTGACTTTTTTTTTGTTCAATGGCACCTTTTCACTGGTGAGTTTTGGGCCTTTGCTGCTTGAAGTCCAGCAGCTTCCTTTTCTGACCATTATGGAGCTTTCTTTACAGCTTCATCACTATGCAAAAAGCCATAATTACTGTGTTCCATCTCACATACCATCAAGTATCACACTAATATTCCCTCTACTGAGTAGCTGGTTGGCTTACATAGACCAGCCAAATACCAGGAAATCCAGATGGCAGCAAGAATCTTGTAGACTACTCCCGCTGTTCATTGAAATTCTGGAGAAGTCACGTGAGGTATCACATTCTCTTGAAGGAAGTGTATATCATCTCAGACATTCTAGAATGGGCTATTAATATTGTCATGAGTTTCTGGCTAGACTTTTTAGTATGCAAATTCAAATTCAAACGATCTGAAATGACAGAACTTCAAGAAATTTTTTTTCCCAGAATCGAAGTATGATGGAGTTACATAGGGAGAATCTTAATCTTAGTTATTCTATTCCATCTCACATCATGGCTGGGGGCAGGGAGAAGGGAGTATCTTTGGGGGACAGTGGGTTCCGGTGTAGTCAGTAAGCTGGGCAGAGGAGCCATCGGGTATTGTCTGTTGTTGGGGGGGGATTCATGTGAACTCTTCCTTTCTTTTACGCTGCCACTAGTATTGTTGCTAAAATTGTTTGTTTTCTCATTCAAGTGACAAAATCAGCACACTTAATGAGGGATGAAGAGGGAGCAGCGACCTCAGAAGAGGAGGAAGAAGAAGCAGAGGGTGCTGTCCTCCAGAAGAAAAAAACACTACCAGCCAACTTTGCATCATCTGTGAACTTCCTGGGCATGTACTCTATCCCCTTGTCCAGATCACTGATAAAGATATTAAACAGGACTGGGCCCAAGACTGAGCCTTGGGGACCAGCTGGATGAACTGTATTTCCCACCACTCTGTGGGCCTGGCCATCACCCAGTTTGTCACCCAGCAAACAGCCCACCCATCCAAACCATAAGCAGACAGTTTCCTCAGGAGAATGATGTGAGACTCATTGCAAAAAGGATCAGGGAGATGCCTAGGAAGAGTCTCAGGTGAATCCAGGAGACTTTAGTGGAGGACTATTCAGTTTTCCAATCAATTTGCTTAAAAAACTCGACCAAACCGTAATAAAAATACAAACAAACAAACAAAAAAAGTAGACCAAACAAACACACAAAAAACGCCAACCAATAATCCCCTGAGACAAAAAAGGCCACAAAAAAACGCACCCAAAACTGAAAAAAAAATCCCCAAACCCAACACATCAAAAAATCAGGGTGAAAGTTTTAGTAACTATAAAAATAACAAAACAAAACAAAACAAAAAACCCAGAAAGTCACATTTCTAAAGGTGCGGTCCCAGCCTCTTCTCTCAGCAGGGAGGACATCCTGAAGTGGCACCAGTTGGAAGAATGTGGGACAGGGCAGCACCTGGGCCATTGTCACAGGACTGCCCTGTGGCTGCCCCATTGCCAAAACCTGGACACATAAATCAAGCACAGGTATGCACATGTGCTTAGGCACAGCAAAAATATATTTATCTGAAAAGAACACTGGTCCATTTATATCACTGGAAAGAGCATAATGCCTCGTCTCAGCTTTCTTTTCAGTCATTACAAGTGTTTCGAAAATATAGGAGTGCAGAAAATGGAAATATCCAAGATCAACATAACGACCAATAAGAAAGATTCCATTTTTGAAACTGCATTGGGAATCCCCTGCAGTAATTGACTCAGAGCTCTAAGATTTACAAAAAAGACCAAGAGTATTGGAGTCAATACAACACAGTGTCTGGAGACTTCAGCTGGTTGCCTTGATTTTTCAAATATGATGGAGGAAGCACCGTAGCAACTACAGCTGCCTGTTCTCTCAGGGCCCTGACATGCCTCTGGGTGGGTCCCATAGTCTTGCATGCTCAGGTTCCTCAAGTGGTCTGAAAGCTGACCTGCTACTATGGCTTAGAATCAAGTCCACCAGTCCAGTAACCTGAGAGATGTGGAAATAGTGACTGACAGTAAAAATTGAGACCAACACTTGTTGAGTACTTCATCCTTCTCCTTGTCTGTTGTCACTAGTCCTGTCTGGCCTATGGGGGTGGGGGAATAGGGGAGGTGTGATAGGTTTCTTTTCATCTTCCTTTTCCCACTGAAATACCCGTAGGTGCCTTTATTATTCTTATTTTTGGCATGCTTTTCCAAATTCAGCTTCAACTGAGCCTTAGCTATACTGATCCCACCCTCACACACTCGTGTTACCACTGTATTTTTCCCATGATTTGTCTCCCTGTGTATTGTCTGCATATTACCTACTTGCTTCACATCTATTAATTTTCAATAACCTTCTGGCTTTAACTTGTTTTCAATAAAAAAAACCTTTTGAACCTTTTCACCTCAGAAATTCACCTGGGAAACCCAAAATCCCCAAAATTCACCCCGAAGTCCCCCCTGGGATACCCAGCACTCACCTCGCAACTCCCAAAATACATCAAATTCACCCCAAAATTCCACCTGCAACCCCCCAAATCCCTCAAATCACCCCCAAGACCCAGTCCCCCCAACACCTCCCAAATTCACCCCAAAATGTCTCCAATCCCCCTCAAAACCCACCCAGATACCCACAAATCTCCCAAATTCTCTCGAAGACCCAGCTGGGACGCCCAAAAATCACCAAAATTCCATGGAAAATCCACCTGCTTCCCCCCAAATTCATCCCAAAATTCTCCCACGAGTCCCAAATGCTCACCTGGATACCCCAAAATCGACAGAATTCACACCAAAATCCACCTGGCATCCCCAAAACTCACCTGAGAACCCTAAAATTCACATGCATGCCCTAAAATTCACCAAATTCACCCCAAAATTCCCCTGAGATCCCTAGAATTCCACAAATTCCCCCTAAAATTCAACTGGGACTCCCCACATTCCACAAATTCACCCCTGTCCTGGGCTACAGTGCAAAAATATGTATTCTATCACCATCTCTTAAAATGTGGGAGGGGTGGTGATCCTTATCTCTGTGGGAGATATTCTCTGCTTATGTGCTATCTGATAAGATCAGGGGGATGATCATCATTATCTTTTCACAACCCATCTGTCTTGGTTTAAAAGACAGGTATGGTCTAAGGAAAGGCAAGAGCCCCTTTCCTGAGATGCGGAATGCAAACCCCTCCCTTTTAACTATTTTTGGTCCAAACCAGAGGCCTTCAGGCAGGACATGTGGGGATAAGAATAAAATTCTTTACTGATATCTAACAAGGCACAAAAAACAACAACAGCTATAAAAATTGACAACAAAACAGAACACTATAACTCCTCTCCTGTCCCTTTTGGCCGCAGGCCGTCTCCCTGCGCTCAGTTACCGGTGCTGTGAGGGCGGGGCAGGTGCCCCGCAGTTGAAGAGGGCTGAGTGATGGCGGCAACAGCCCAGGGGTGAGAGGGATGGGAAAGTGACTCCCCCCCTCACGGTGTCGTTCGTGGTGCTCAGTAGGGTGTCCGGAGATAGTTGGGTGAGGTGGGAGAGCAGCAGAGCGAAGTCCAACTGCAGGGAGCATGGATCTCAGTGTTGGGGTGGCAGGGGAGATGCCAGATCAGAGCCCAGTCTGTCCTCTCACTCCATGAGCCAAGCGAGAAAGAGAGAGTCCCCCGCTCCAGACCCCCCGTCCACCTTTCCTTTTCCGGTTCCCCCCCCCGCCTCCACCCACCCCCCTACAAGAGAACATTATTTGTCATTTTAAGGTGTAGCCACAATTATTTAGCATAACAATGGGAGAAAATTCCACTGAAAGAAAAGGGAACAATTCAACCCCAACATTATCCACCCCTGAATTTCTCCCATACTAATATGCTATATCAAATTAAACCGTTACGTTATATATACATAGATGCAGTTAGAGACATAGGCACAGTACTATAGGTATTTCACCCTAAAACAAGGTCTCCTTGGGGATGCATCGGGTCTCTCCATTCTTTTGCATCACCCACCAGGTGCAACCTGGACCTTGAGCGAATAAAACTCCATGGATGGGATTGTCTTTGCTGGAGGCAGGATTCACCCAAACAGTTTTTCCTAGCATACCTCTCATGTGTACCACTGGAACCTTATCTCCATCTGATATTCCCAAGGGCTCAGATTGGGCAGGGCCTGCTCGGTTAGTGGAACCTCGGGTGTTCACTAACCAGGTGGCCTTTGGTAGATTAATCTCCCAGTTCTTGAAAGTTCCCCCACCCAGTGCCTTCAAGGTGGTTTTAAGCAGGCCATTGCACCGTTCAACTTTCCCTGCAGCTGGTGCATGGTAGGGGATATGGTACACCCACTGAATGCTGTGTTCTCTAGCCCAGGTGTTTATAAGGCTGTTCTTGAAATGAGTCCCATTGTCTGACTCAATTCTCTCAGGGGTACCATGCCTCCAAAGAACTTGTTTTTCCAGGCCCAGGATGGTGTTCCGAGCAGTGGCATGAGGCACAGGGTAGGTCTCTAACCATCCAGTGGTGGCTTCCACCATGGTCAGTACATAGCGCTTGTAGTGGCGGGTTTGAGGCAGTTTGATGTAGTCAATCTGCCAGGCCTCTCCATACTTATATTTGGCCCATCGCCCCCCATACCAGAGGGGCTTCACCCGCTTGGCCTGCTTGATGGCAGCGCACGTCTCACAGTCATGGATAACTTGAGAAATACTGTCCATGGTTAGATCCACCCCTCGGTCTCGTGCCCACTTATAGGTGGCATCTCTGCCCTGATGACCTGAGGCATCATGGGCCCATCGAGCCAGGAACAACTCTCCCTTGTGCTGCCAATCTAAATCTATCTTCGACACCTCTATCTGTGCCGCCTGATCTACCTGCTCATTGTGTCGGTGTTCCTCATTAGCCCTACTCTTGGGGACATGGGCATCTACGTGACGGACTTTCACAGGCAGCTTCTCTACCGGGGTGGCAATGTCTTTCCATTCATTGGCAGCCCAGATTGGTTTTCCCCTACGTTGCCAGTCAGCCTTTTTCCACCTTTCCAGCCATCCCCACAGAGCATTGGCTACCATCCATGAATCAGTGTAAAGGTAGAGTTTTGGCCACTTCTCTCTTTCAGCAATGTCCAGGGCCAGCTGAACAGCTTTGAGTTCAGCAAGTTGACTCGATCCACCTTCTCCTTCGGTAGCTTGTGCAACCTGTTGTGTGGGGCTCCATACGGATGCTTTCCACTTCCAGTTCATCCCCACTATGCGGCAGGAACCATCAGTGAAAAGAACATAGCATGTTTCATCTGCTGGCAGTTGCTTATACAGTGGGGCTTCTTCAGCCCGGGTCACTTGTTCCTGTTCCTCTTCGTGGGCAAGACCAAAGTCTTCCCCTTCCGGCCAGTTGGTGATTATCTCCAAAATCCCAGGGCGATTCGGGTTTCCAATAAGGGGCGTGTTGTGTGATGAGGGCAATCCATTTGCTCCAGGTGGCGTCAGTGGCATGTCGGGTTGAGGGAAGCTTTCCGTTAAACATCCACCCCAGCACTGGCAGTCGGGGTGCCAGGAGGAGTTGTGTTTCCGTGCCAACCACCTCTGAGGCAGCTTGAACCCCTTCATAGGCCGCCAAGATCTCCCTCTCCGTTGGAGTATAGTTAGCCTAGGACCCTCTGTAGCTTCGACTCCAGAATCCCAGTGGTCGGCCTCGCGTCTCACCAGGCACCTTCTGCCAAAGGCTCCAGGACAGACCATGGTTCCCGGCTGCAGAGTAGAAAACGTTCTTCACATCTGGTCCCGTCCGGACTGGTCCAAGGGCTACTGCATGAGCGATCTCCTGCTTGATCTAGGCAAAGGCTTGCTGCTGCTAGGGGCCCCAGTGGAAATCGTTCTTCTTGCGGGTGACCAGGTAAAGAGGGCTCACAATCTGGCTGTACTCAGGAATGTGCATTCTCCAAAAGCCTATGGTACCTTCGAAGTCTTGTGTTTCCTTCTTGCTGGTTGGTGAAGACATTGCACTGATCTTATTGATGACTTCACTGGGGATCTGGCGCCGTCCATCTTGCCACTTTACTCCCAGGAACTGGATCTCTTGGGCAGGCCCTTCGACTTTGCTCTTTTTAATGGCGAAGCCAGCTCCCAGCAGAATATCAATTATCTTTTTTCCTTTCTGAAATACCTCCATTTCCCTGTCCCTGCACAGAATGATGTCATCAATGTACTGCAGATGTTCTGGAGATCCACCCCTCTCCAGTGTAGCCTGGATCAATCCATGACCGATGGTGGGGCTGTGTTTCCACCCCTGGGGCAGTCGATTCCATGTGTATTGCACACCCCTCCAGGTGAAAGCAAACTGAGGCCTGCACTCTACTGCCAGAGGAATGGAGAAAAATGCATTGGCGCTGTCAATGGTGGCGTACCACTTTGCTGCCTTGGACTCCAGCTCGTACTGGAGTTCCAGCATGTCTGGCACGGCAGCGCTCAGTGGTGGAGTCACCTCATTCACTGCACGATTTTCCACAGTCAATCTCCATTCTCCTTCCGATTTATGCACAGGCCAGATGGGGCTGTTGAAGGGTGAGTGGGTTTTACTGACCACCCCTTGGCTCTCCAGCTCACGGATCATCTTGTGGATGGGGATCACGGCATCTCGATTCGTCCCGTACTGCCGGCGGTGCACTGTTGAGGTAGCAATTGGCACCTGTTGCTCTTTCACCCTGAGGAGTCCCACTGCAGATGGGTTTTCTGATAGCCCAGGCAGGGTGTTGAACTGCTTAATGCCCTCTGCCGCCACAGCAGCTATTCCAAAAGCCCACCTGAGTCCCTTTGTGTCTTTGTAATAGCCACTCCTGAGGAAGTCTATGCCTAGGATACATGGTGCCTCTGGGCCAGTCACAATTGGATGTTTCTGCCACTCTTTCCCAGTCAGGCTCACCTCAGCCTCCAGCAAAGTCAATTCCTGAGATCCCCCTGTAACCCCGGCAATTGAAACAGGTTCCTTCCCGACATGCCCCGATGGTATTAATGTACACTGTGAACCAGTGTCAACCAATGCACTGTTTTCCCGTGGCTCTGATGTGCCAGGCCATCGGATCCACACCGTCCAAAAGATCCGGTTTTCCCGTGCCTCTCCCTGGCTAGAGGCAGGGCCCCTCTAGCCCTGGTTATTATTTCTCTCCTGGGCATACATACTGGAGGTTCCTTCAAGGGGATCTGACAGATCATCCTCCCTTCTGTAATACCCTGCACCTTGGTCATGGGAGGCTGAGGCTACCTTCACTTTAGTGGAGTTCCCTCTGTTAGTGTTCGCCTCCCTGAGTTGGCGCACCCGTGCTGCCAGGACAGAAGTGGGTTTCCCATCCCACCTTCTCATGTCTTCCCCGTGGTCGCGTAGAAAAAACCACAGGTCAGCACGTGGGGTGTACCCTCTCTCCCTAGCTGGGGGGCATTGGGCTCTACTTTTGGGGTCCATGACTCGCACTGGTGCTGCACTGATCTTCCTCACCTCTTCCCTTATCTCCTTCATCTCCTCCTTAAACTCCTCTCTGAGGTCCTTAGCCACAGCAGAGACATGAGCCTGCATTGGGCCAGCCATCATACTCTGAAAATTCCTGAGCCTGTTGGCAACAGAACCCACTGTCACTTGGTTGGTATCAGCATTAATCATTGCAATAAAGGGGGTATATTGAGATGGGCCCAGGTTTGCCAGATTCCACAACCTCTGCCCTGTGCACCTGACCTTGTCAGGGTCATTGTCATGCTGTCCATCCCTCCCAAAGAGCACCTCCAGTACTGCCACTTCTCTCAGCTGTTGGATCCCTTCCTCAAGGGTATTCCAACGCATTCTCTGGTGGTGCTCCTGCATTCTTTCCCTGTGGACAAATCTCTCTCTCACACTCATTAAAAGTCGCTCCCAGAGGGAAAGGAGACCTGTCTCCCTAACAAATACTTGGTCCACACCTGAGTCCTAGGTCAAGGCTCCCAAATTCCTTGCCTCAGTACCATCCAGTTGCACACCTGTACCCATAAGGTCCCAGACCCGCAGTAACCAGGTTGTAAAAGGCTCACGGCCCCGTAGTACAATGTCTTTTCTCAGGTTACGGAGACTCTCGTATGACAGGGACTCGGTGATGATCTCAACTTCTGGCTCCCCTGCTGGTTGTGAGGGGCCCCCTTCCTGTCCCTTATTATCTAGGTGCCTTGTTTTCATCTTAGACTTCCTAGTTTCCACAGGGGCAACTGCTGCTGCTGAGAGCCCTAGAAGTTCAGCTGGAACCTGGACAGATGTAACATCTGTGGGTCCCACTGCTGCACCATCAGAGTCTCCCTCTTTAAGGCAAGGGGAGGGTTTCTCTCCAGCTGGGGAGAGGTACTCCAGCATCTGGCCCATCTCACTTATCTCCTTCGCTAGCACCCCCACCCATTCTGGGTGGTTCCTTTCAAAGTTGGGCTGTGGGGCAGGGTCAAACGCTGGGTTACTATCCTTAGTCTCTTGGAGAGGATCAGGCTCTGGGGTAACATCCCTAGTCTCTGGGACAGGATCAGGCTCTGGGCTAGCATCACTAATCCCTGGGGTAGGTATCAGGGTTGTTATCCAAGTCAATCTCCCTTTATCTCTGAATGTTAGATAGAACAGGTTTAACAGGGATATAAACAACACTATCCACAGTATAATGTCATTAGTATTTTAAGCGGATTTGAACCCCTTGAAGACTGGTGGGGTGAACTTCAAAAACCATGTGATGGGTTTGGAGAAGATTTCACCTGCTGCCACTTCCTCACAGTAAGTACCATTATTGAAGTAGACCCAGAAACACACACTTAGAGTGCGATAGCTCTGAATCCATGTGGCCATCTTCCAGAGAAAATTGAAAATCCATTAATTGCTCAGCTGATCAATCCACAAAATGAAACGGATAATAGCCACAGTAACCTTGGTTATGAGACTCATGTTTAAAAAAGGCCTTGCAAATGGGAGAGATATAGCAGTGACCACATGGAGGCCAATCCAGGGTAAGCTGGACAGCATGGTGTCACCTACCACAAGCTTGGGTAATTCAAGAACTGTTATTCCCTTTTCTAACCCTCTCTCAATGCCCTCAGGCAATGCCTCACGTCCCGGGCGTCAAAATCTGTCTTGGTTTGAAAGACAGGTATGGTCTAAGGAAAGGCAAGAGCCCCTTTCCTTCGATGCAGAGTGTAGCCCCCCTCCCTTCTAATTATTTTAGTTTTAAATCAGAGGCCTTCAGGCAGGAGATGTGGGGATAAGAATAACAGTTCTTTACTGATCTCTAACAAGGCAGAAAACAACAACAGCTATAAAAATTGACAACAGAACTGAACAGTGTAACTCAGTTCCAGTCCCTTTTGGCCGCAGGCCGTCTCCCTGTACTCAGTTACCGGTGCTGTGGGGGCAGGGCAGGTCCCGCACAGTTGAAGAGGGCTGCAGCCCAGGGGTGAGAGGGATGGGGAAAGTGACTCCCCCCTCACGGTGTTGGTCATGGTGCTCGGCAGAGTGTCCGGAGGTAGTAGGGTGAGGTGGGAGAGCAGCAGAGCGATGTCCAAATGCAGGGAGAGTGGATCTCAGCGCTGGGGTGGCAGGGGAGATGCCAGATAGGAGCACGGGGTGTCATCTCCCTCCACCAGCCAAACGAGAGAGTTTTCCAGCCCACCTTTCCTTTTTCCCGTTTCACCCCCCCTCCCTCCACACACCTCCCTGGGAGAGAACATTACCTAAAGATATAGCCAATTAGCATAACAATGGGATAAATTCCACAGAAAGAAAAGGGAAGCATTCACCCCCCTACAATGGAGTACACCACAGCGAAGGTGTGAGGAAGGGTACTGCCCCAGCTTTTGCCCTGGCGTGCAACGGCTGAGAGCTACTTTTCCAAGCAGCAAGGGCACTGAGAAGTGAAAGCGATTGTGAAGGAGCTCTTTGACTGCTCCTGTGCTCTTCGCTGCACTGCGCTCACAAGCGGCTTCGTTCTTCGCCTTCTGCCGTCCGGACAGAGCTAAGTCCTGAGGTCAGTTTCAGCTCTGCCCAATAGCTTGTCCTCAGTTCTGCGGGCAAGCACGCCCTGTTGCCTTGGCTCCTAGTGCAAAGTCCCTAGCGAGCCCTCACTCAGTGCAATGCACCCAGAAAGACGCTCTCGCTCGTCTTTCAAGGAGCGATTCCTAACAGCAGAAGCAGCAGAAGCACAAACTGGATGACGAGAAGGGACAATGTAGAACACGTATCTGTCCTGGCGCGTTTTCGCGCGCGATATGTCCCTCCAGGTCTTCGGTCCTTGTGAAGCTCTATGTACTGTGAGAGCTGCTACTTGCAGCTGAGAAGGACCGTGGCGCTAGCAGCGAATTTGGAGAGAGCTGAGGATGTAGTCAAGAAGCGGGAAGTGCCCCTGCAATGCGGTGATAACAGCAGCTTCCTCGCGGCGGGGGGGAGCTAGGGCCACAAGACCTTCTCGTCCTGGCAACAGATCTCTGTGAGGGGTGTAGGCGAAAAGCTTTCATTTCCCATTCGAACTGCGAGAGAGGCAAACTGTTGCACATAGCTCTGAGAACAAAGGTGCACGCCCTAGGCTGGCTTGGGCAGAAGCACCATTCTCGAGCGCGTGGCTGCCGGCACACTGCTGGCTGTGTGGCGCACCTGCAGCGGCTTCTGGCTGCCATGTAGTGAAAGCCGCGCCAGGCCTGGGAAAGGGCATTGAACGAAGCCCCTCAATTACCGTGCTTGTGTGCATCACGTTACAGGCTACTAGGAGAGGAGGGTGGCTGCCTCTCGCTTGCCTTCCCAAGTGCCCTTAGCAGTCGGAAGGAGCAAGCTGAAGCACTGCTGCTTGTGCTGCTTCGTGGTTCTCTTGCACCCCGCTGTGGAAACATTGGCAGTCACTTCTAGGTGCCGAGTTGCAGAGAGCACCACCGTAAATGCTGCGGAGAAGGGAAATACAGAGTGCAGCGAGGAGCTGGACAGGGCTTACGTGCAATAAGTAGAAGGTGAACCTAGGCACTGCCTCTTCAATCTGGCCCCCTCTGCTCTGGTAGCAACTTTTGCAAGTCGGAAAAGGGAGCTGCGAGTACTTAGAATGGAGGGCAGCGAGACGCCATGTGTTATGCCCCCTTTCAGGGCTACTTGACAGAGGGCTACTTTAAGAACGCCTTCTTCTTCCTCGCGTCCTTCTTGCTTCGCTCTAATTGCATGGAGTACACCACAGCGAAGGTGTGAGGAAGGGCACTGACCCAGCTTTTGCCTAGGCCTGCCTGTGCTGCACCTTTAGCTGCACACCAAAACAATGGCATTTCTGAACCTCAAGGTAAAAAAGGCGTTAGTGCAGCCTCAGGAATGGCAAGTGCCTAGGCATAATGTAGAGAGACCACGTATGAGGGAGTCTTTAGATGATTCCTCCCCCATGGTTCTGGTGTATTCTCATTCTTGTGCTGAACTGAAAAGTCCGGGCATTGCAAGTCCAGCCTGCCTTGTGCAAAGACGAGCACAAATGTGGGGCTATGATCCTCTGTTCCAGAGCTCTGCTTTTGGGTGTGTGGGCCGCCATGAGCCTGCAGCAGCCTCAGAGGACACTGTGGATTGTGGATGTGGCTGGGCGGGCTGCCCGACCCCCGTTGGTCTGACAGCTGCAGAAGTGGCACCTGAACGGCATCGCCTGAGGGCCCCATGGGGGGCGGGGAGAGAGCCGGGAGTGACCCCGAGCGACACCGGAAGCGATATGTGTAGGGCGCAAAAGGCCAGCGGTGGCTTCGAGTTTCACGGGCAGGAGGCTGCTAAGCTGCTTTTAAAGCTGGAGCTCCTCTGCACTAGGACGGACTGGGAGAGCTGAGGGTGTCCAATCTGGAGAACAGAAGGATCCAGGGAGACATTCGAGCCCCTTGCAGTGCCTGCTGGGACTTCAAGATAGCTGGGGAGGGACTTTGGAAAAGGGTCTGGACTCGAAGGACAAGGGGGTATCGATTCAAAGTGCTGGAGGGCAGGGGTAGATGGGATATTGGAAAGGAATTCTTCCTTGTGTGGGTGCTGAGGCCTGGCACATGTTGCTCAACGAGGCTGTGTGGGAGCCCCATGGCAGGAAGTGTCCAGGGCCAGGCTGGAGCAGACATGGAGCAACCTGGACTAGTGGAAAAGTGTCCCTGCCCATGTCAGGATGTGGGAAGAAGATAATCTATCATCTCTAAGGTCGCTTCCAGTCCAAACCATTCAGGGATTCTAGGATTCATGGAAGGCCCTTTTCCAAGTGAAGTGTTGTATCTCTTGGCTCCCAGCTTGTAGTTGCCAGTTCTTCTGGAAGCAGGCCTGGCCAAGCAGCTGTGATGAGCCATGGCTTCTCAATAGGACGAGTGTTATATATTAGCAGAGAGGAAGGCTGCAGACAGATCTTCAAGGCCCAGGTAAAACAAGCAAAGGATTGAATAAAAGCCAAAGTTTGGTTGTGTTAGTCAGTTTGCTGGCTGTCGAAATGATTCCAGGTCATTTTCAACATTTCTAATTTGGATTTGTTTGAGTAAAAAATGAATGTGTTACCTCCAGCGTGGGCTCTCCAATGCATCTCCATGTGCTCCCATCTCTTTGTTGTATATCAGGTTCTATTAACTGAAGACAGAATCATAACACAGTAGTAAAACATTTAGAGGTGTAGTTAGCCAGCTTCAGGAGTTTTCAACTCTGCTGTTGACTTTTCTGGTAACTGTAAGCAAGGCAACACAATCCAGTTACTCCACTTTTCCTCTCTGAGGAAAAGATGATCTTATTTCTTTTTTTTTTTTTTTCCTCGTTTTGAAAATAGCCTCGAATGAAGAGAGTTATGCATGTGGCATGTAGGATTCATTATTTTACCTTTCTCTCCTGCTGTCTTTCACATACTAGTTTTTTTAAATTTCTTTGGTTGCTTTTCTCCATTCAGTAGGTTTGAAAGAATTCTAATTGTTGAGATGATGGTTCTTTGAAGGCTCACTTAGCCCACCTTTTGGGTGAAGGAAAGAAGAAGACAAGGTCCTCTAAGAAGAGTAAAAAGCATACTTTAAAGAGACATTCAGAGATGTCTGCTGATGCCATGCAATTACTGTGTAATCAGCAGAAATGTGTTGGAAAAACACCCATCAGTGACTTCACAAGAAAGCCACACTCAAGGCAGGTAAAGAACAGAAGCATAAAACCCCAAAGGTATGAAATTGACAGATTTTCATTGGGAATGAGCAACTCCTGAATTCTTGGTTCTAGAACTAGGGTCTTGTAATAAATAGACTCTCTCCTTGCCAAACGTAAATTTGGTGTAATGAATTGCTTACTGCCCGTTGAAGTGCAGGGCTAGTAGACTAATATTTGCCATGGCAGGCATATTGTATGGCTTTCCTGTTAAAAAGAAATTGGTTTTGCTCATAGCAATCTAGATATGTACCCAGTCTGACACCTATTTTTTAGGCTATATTTCCAAGTAAATGGCTTCCATGATGATGCAGTAAGTTTATGTCATGAACAGGAATGAAGTGATTGCATGCATCCTTTTTACCCCAAGCCAGCTGCTGAATAATGAGACAGAGACTCTCACTGACAGCAAGGAGTGCCCAAGCTTTTGGGAAAAGCACTGGGCAGATAAAGCCTATTTCCACATTTCTTGCTAGCGTCTCCTTCAAAGTTCATGGGTTTGTTCATCTTTTAGAGCTGTTCTAGATGTCTTTGTAGTTTACATGTACTAAATGTAGCAGGTATTGCTTTCAAATTCAAATGATCTGAAATGATAGAACTTCAAGAAATCTTTTTTCCCAGAATCGAAGTATGATGGAGTTACATAGGGAGAATCTTAATCTTAGTTATTCGATTCCATCTCACATCATGGATGGGGGCAGGGAGAAGGGAGTATCTTTGGGGGACACTGGGTTCCATTGTAGTCAGTAAGCTGGGCAGAGGAGCCATCAGGTATTGTCTACTTTTTTGGGGGGTGGAGGATTCTTGTGAACTCTTCCTTTCTTCTTCCCTGCCTCTAGTATTGTTGCTAAAATTGTTTGTTTTCTCATTCAAGTGACAAAATCAGCACACTTAATGAGGGATGAAGAGGGAGCAGCGACCTCAGAGGAGGAGGAAGAAGAAGCAGAGCCTGCTGTCCTCCAGAAGAAAAAAACACTACTAGCCAACTTTGCATCATCTGTGAACTTCCTGGGCGTGTACTCTATCCCCTTGTCCAGATCACTGATAAAGATATTAAACAGGACTGGGCCCAAGACTGAGCCTTGGGGACCAGCTGGATGAACTCTATTTCCCACCACTCTGTGGGCCTGGCCATCACCCAGTTTGTCACCCAGCAAACAGCCCACCCATCCAAACCATAAGCAGACAGTTTCCTCAGGAGAATGATGTGAGACTCATTGCAAAAAGGATCAGGGTAATGCCTAGGAAGAGTCTCAGGTGAATCCAGGAGACTATAGTGGAGGACTATTCAGTTTTCCAATCAATTTGCTTAAAAAACTCTACAAAACCGTAATAAAAAACCAACCAACCAACCAAACAAAAAAGGCAGACCAAACAAACACACAAAAAACCCCAAACAATAATCCCCTGAGACAAAAAAGGCCACAAAAAAACGCACCCAAAACTGAAAAAAATCCCCAAACCCAACACATCAAAAAATCAGGGTGAAGGTATTTAGTAAAATTAAAAATAACAAAAAAAAACCAAAAAAAACCCAAAAACCCAGAAAGTCACATTTCTATAGGTGCTGTCCCAGCCTCTTCTCTCAGCAGGGAGGACGTCCTGAAGTGGAGCCAGTTGGAAGAAAGCGGGACAGGGCAGCACCTGGGCCATTGTCACAGGACGGCCCTGTGGCTGCCCCATTGCCAAAACCTGGACACATAAATCAAGCACACGTATGCACATGTGCTTAGACACAGCAAAAATATATTTGTCTGAAAAGAATACTGGTCCATTTATATCACTGGAAAGAGCATAATGCCTCGTCTTGTTACCGTATGGACTAGAAATCCTGAATATTAGAATATAAAGTGTATAAACCATAATAGTAGTAGTAATGCTAAGGCTTGAAGACTGCAGTCCCCAGAGTAGGCCCTGGGAAACTAACTTAAGAATGTGCTGTGCTGAGAGCATGCAGAACCGTTAGTGATAAGGTTAAAGTCTAAACATAAATAAAGTACTGGTGGTGGGCAGTGGCATAAGAGAGAGATTGAGGGGGAGAACACTATAGTCCTGAGGCAGTGGCGCCAGAGAGAGATTGAGGAGGAGAATACTATAGTCCTAAGATAAGCAACCATGTAGGATTTATGACGCCAAAATGCTATCTTCAAGGTGAATGTATCTACAGAAGAATGTGTACTTCTGCACATAAACCATTTGTAAAAAGGGTATAAAAAACCCTCTAAAAAGGGAACCAGCGGGATCCTGACTTGGGACGCGAGTCCGCAGGTCCCCGGGCCCTGAATAAAGCACCGCATAAACTGACACTCTGTTAGTTTGTGTTTTACTTGGGGTTTCAGGCAGCAGTCTCAGCTTTCTTTTCAGTCATTACAAGTGTTTCGAAAATATAGGAGTGCAGAAAATGGAAATATCCAAGATCAACATAATGACCAATAAGAAAGATTCCATTTTTGAAACTGCATTGGGAATCCTCTGCAGAAATTGACTCAGAGCTCTAAGATTTACAAAAAAGACCAAGAGTATTGGAGTCAATACAACACAGTGTCTGGAGACTTCAGCTGGTTGCCTTGATTTTTCAAATATGATGGAGGAAGCACCGTAGCAACTACAGCTGCCTGTTCTCTCAGGGCCCTGACATGCCTCTGGGTGGGTCCCATAGTCTTGCATGCTCAGGTTCCTCAAGTGGTCTGAAAGCTGACCTGCTACTATGGCTTAGAATCAAGTCCACCAGTCCAGTAACCTGAGAGATGTGGAAATAGTGACTGACAGTAAAAATTGAGACCAACACTTGTTGAGTACTTCATCCTTCTCCTTGTCTGTTGTCACTAGTCCTGTCTGGCCTATGGGGGTGGGGGAATAGGGGAGGTGTGATAGGTTTCTTTTCATCTTCCTTTTCCCACTGAAATACCCGTAGGTGCCTTTATTATTCTTATTTTTGGCATGCTTTTCCAAATTCAGCTTCAACTGAGCCTTGGCTATACTGATCCCACCCTCACACACTCATGTGTTACCACTGTATTTTTCCCATGATTTGTCTCCCTGTGTATTGTCTGCATATTACCTACTTGCATCACATCTATTAATTATCAATAACCTTCTGGATTTAACTTGTTTTCAAAAAAAAAACCTTTTGAACCTTTTCACCTCAGAAATTCACCTGGGAAACCCAAAATCCCCAAAAGTCACCCTGACATCCTCCCTGGGATGCCCAGCACTCACCTCGCAACTCCCAGAATTCCACAAATTCACCCCAAAATTCACGGGGGACCCCCAAATCCCAGGGTTCACCCCAAAATTCCACCTGCAACAACCAAAATCCCTCAAATCACCCCCAAGATCCAGTCCCCCCAACAACTCCCAAATTCACCCCAAAATCTCTCCAATCCCCCTCAAAACCCACCCAGATACCCCAAATCCATCAAATTCACTCCAAGACCCAGCTGGGACTTCCAAAAATCACGAGAATTCCATGGAAAATCCACCTGCATCCCCCCAAATTCATCCCAAAATTCTCCCATGACTACCAAATGCTCACCTGGATACCCCAAAATCGACAGAATTCACCCCAAAATACACCTGGCATCCCCAAAACTCAGCTGAGAACCCTAAAATTCACTTGTATACCCTAAAATTCACCAAATTCCCCCCAAAATTCCCCTGAGATCCCTAGAATTCCCCAAATTCCCCCTAAAATTCAACTGGGATTCCCCACATTCTACAAATTCACCATAGTCCTGGGGTACAATGCAAAAATGTGCATTCTATCACAATCTGTTAAAATGTGGGAGGGGTGGTGATCCTTAACCCTGTGGGAGATATCCTCTGCTGATGTATTGGGAATCCAAATCGCCCGGGGATTCTGGAAATAATTACAAAAGTGGCCTGAAGGTGAGAGTTTTGGATTGTCTTCTGAAGAAGAAGAGGAGCAAGTGGCATGTGCTGAGGAAGCCCCACCATATAATGAGCTACATGAGACGGAAAGACTATATGCCCTCTTCACTGATGGTTCCTGCCCAATTGTAGGCACTAACCAGAAATGGAAAGCTGCAGTATGGAGCCCCACACGACAAGTTGCACAAGCTACCGAGGGACAAGGTGGATCGAGTCAGGTCGCAGAGCTAAAAGCCTTCCAGTTGGCTTTGGATATTGCTGAATGAGAGAAGTGGCCAAGGCTTTATCTCTACACTGAATCATGGATGGTAGCTAATGCTCTGTGGGGATGGCTGGATCACTGGAAAAAAGCCAACTGGCAGTGTAGAGGGAAACCCATCTGGGCAGCTGAGATTTGGCAGGATATTGCTGCCCAAGTAGAGAAATTGACCATAAAGGTTTGACATGTGTATGCACATGTACCCAAAAGCCGGGCTAATGAAGAACATCAAAACAACGAGCAGGTGGACCGAGATGCCAACGTGAAAGTATCACAGGTGGATCTAGACTGGCAGCACAAGGGAGAATCATTCCTAGCTCGTTGGGCCCATGATGCCTCTGGTCATCAGGGGAGAGATGCAACATACCAATGGGCCCGTGACCTAGGGGTGGACCTTACCATGGACAGCATCTCACAGGTCATCCACGACTGCGAGACCTGTGCCGCAATCAAACAGGCCAAGTGGGTGAAGCCGCTGTGATACGGTGGACGATGGTCAAAGTACAGGTATGGGGAAGCCTGGAAAATTGACTACATCACCCTTCCCCAAACCCACCAGGGCAAGTGCTAGGTACTGAGCATGGTGGAAGCAACTACAGGATGGTTAGAAACCTACCCTGTGCCTCATGCCACTGCCCAGAACACCATCTTGGGCCTAGAAAAACAAGTCCTTTGGAGGCATGGTACCCCTGAGAGAATTGAATCAGACAACGGAACCCATTTCAAGATCGGCCTTATCAACACCTGGACCAAAGAACATGGTATTGAATGGATATATCATATCCCTTACCAGGCGCCAGCTGCCGGGAAAGTTGAACGGTCTAATGGACTCCTTCAGACTACTTTGAAAGCACCAGATGGTGGAACCTTCAGAAACTGGGAAATGAACTTGGCCAAAACCACCTGGATGGTTAACACCCCAGGGTCCATCAATCGAGCCCGTCCTGCCCCCTCTGAACCCCTGCACACAGTGGATGGAAACAAGGTCCCTGTGGCACACATGAAAGGTATTTTAGGAAAGACTGTTTGGATTAATCCCACCACAGGCAAAGGTAAACCAATCCGTGGGATTGTTTTTGCTCAAGGACCTGTTTGCACTTGGTGGGTAATGCAGAAAGATGGGGAAACCCGTTGTGTACTGCAAGGAGACCCAGTTTTTAGTGAGAACTGTATGTAAGGCTTCATTTTGGATTATCTATCTGTAACAGGGTATTGGTTTGGGTATGATGTAGATGGTAATAGAATAAGGGGTGGATTATGTCCTGGGGTACAATGCAAAAATGTGTATTCTATCACCATCTGTTAAAATGTGGGAGGGGTGGTGATCCTTATCTCTGTGGGAGATATCCCCTGCTGATGTGCCATCTGATAAGATCAGGGGGATGGTCATCGTTATCTTTTCACTACGCATCCTTCCTCCAGAAGATATATTCTGTTAATGGGCCATTAAGTCCTCTTGTGTGACTGATAAGATTACATCATCCCATTGGGAGATGCTCCAGACAGGGGGAGGAGCCAAACATTTCCTACCTAGATAAAAACTGAGATTTGTAACACCAAGGCAGTACTTTCCACTGGATCCCAGAGGAAAGTCGGACCTTTTTCCACATCATCGCTGGATCTTCGGAGGAAAACTGCACCTTCAACAGGAGCACTGCTTCAACTGAACCACATCTGTCATCCAGGAGGACTGCAGCCACCATTTATACGAACTGCTACCAACACCCTGACTGATAGGGTGTCAGGTTGTATTTCTGACTTTGTTGGTGGTTTTTCTTTTATATTATTGCATGTATTTTATTTTTTCTCTTTTCTCCTATTAAACTGTATTACTGACTTGGAGTCTTGCACTGGTTTAACTTTCAAACCAACACAACCCCAAACCTCGCTCCCAAGGATCCCCCAAAATTCCAAAAATTGTCCCCCAAAATCAACTTGGGACCCCTCAAAACTCAGCTGGATCTCCCCAAATCCCCCCCACCCCAATTCACCTGGGAACCCCCAAATCCCCAGAATTCAACCCAAAATTCACCTGGGACCCCAAAAACCTCCAAATTCGCTCCAAAATGAATGACAAATTTACACACTCCATTTTCCCACAAAAGCATCTAGAGCTGAATCATTAAAAAACCCGTTATAATCACGGACAAAGACCCTCTAACTAATTAAAGTTAGAAAGTAGTATGTTTATTCACCGGCGGGCGGCGCAGGAGTCACCTCCGAAAGGCGTGACGGCCCTGAACAAGGTTCTTTGCCATCTATTTATTCCCCAAGATCTTACATACAATACATATGCATAACCCCAGCACCTCCCATCCCCATCCCATATTAAAATGAGCCCATTAGTCCTTCACGCGTGCACAGCTCTTCTCTTGAATTGGGTCGGTGGTCTCGAAATGGGTCAGTGGTCTCAAAGGATGAAGTCAGGAGAGTCTTCATCTGGTCTCAGTGACCCTCTGGCACTATCCAAGGCTCCGTGCTTCATGGTTAGCAGTTTACTTATTTTACGTTCTTCTGTACGTAAATTTATAATAGCAGATAATTATACCAATTAGCTCTAGCCTAAGCATCTAGTAATTATTAACCTACCATTTACCTACTGTTGGGGGTTGAATGCTTCGCTTTTCTTTCTATGGAATTTCTCCCATTGTTATGCTAAGTAATTGTGGCTACACCTTAAAACGACAGATAATGTTCTCTCGTAGGGGGGTGGCTGGAGGGGGAGCGGGGGGGAACCGGAAAAGGAAAGGTGGGATAGGGGGGTCTGGAGCGGGGGACTCTCTCTTGCTTGGCTCCTGGAGTGGGAAGACAACCTGGGCTCTGCTCTGGCATCTTCCCCTGCCATCCCAGCGCTGAGATCCACGCTCCCTGCCTTTGGACATCGCTCTGCTGCTCTCCCAGCTCACCCTACTACCTCCGGACACTCTGCTGAGCACCACGACAGACACCGTGAGGGGGGAGTCACTTTCCCCATCCCCGCTCACCCCTGGGCCGCGGCCGCCATCACCCAGCCCTCTTCAACTGCGCGGGACCTGCCCTGCCCCCACAGCACCGGTAACAGCACAGGGAGACGGCCTGCGGCCAGAAGGGACTGGAGCGGAGCTAGACTATTTCTGTTGCCAATTTTTATAGTTGTTGTTGTTTTTTTCTGCTTTGTTAAATACCAGTAAAGAACTGTTATTCTCATCCCCATATCTCCTGCCTGAAGGTGTCTGAATTGGACCTAAAATAATTAAAAGGGAGGCGGTTGCACTCTGCATCGCAGAAAAGGGGCTCTTGCCTTTCCTTAGACCATACCTGTCTTTCAAACCAAGACACCTACCTAACTTACATCTTGGTCATGGAAACTACTTCTATTCTTAGCAAAAATCTTAACTTTTTAAAACCATGATTCAGAGCCCTGGGTGCTTCATATACAAACTAAACGGAAAATACCTTTCTATTCATTCTCAGCAAAAAGACTTCCTATTCCTCCTTCTTTTGGACAAAACTGCCTTCACTTTCAAACTTATTCTCTTGCTCACTTACCTGCATAATGCTTAGTCCCTGTTCTGCATGCTCATTTTCTTCACTTTTAAAAGGAATGCTCTCCTCATCTTCTTCCTCTGCTTCTTCCATTTCCTGTGCCTAGATCACCTGTTTCTCTGTTAGATTTGTTTCTCCAGCTGATTTTTGACAACTGTCCCTATCTTCTGGCACCACTCGCTCGAGAGAGGAGATTGTCCTGCTCTGCTCTGGGCTGGGACTGCGCTCTCTTCAAGCCCTGGGGGCAATTTTGGATGCCATAACGTCAGAAAGACCTCAGGCTATTGGAGAAATGTCCAAAGGAGGGACACAGAGATAGTGAAGAGGCTGGAGGGGAAGCCATACAAAGAGTGGCTGAGGGCATTTGGTTCAGCTGCAGAGAGGACACTGAGCTCACACCTCACTTGGGACCTCTCAGCTCCACTCAAGGGCAGCACAGGGACAGCTTTTCTCTCTGCTCTCTGCAACCAGGGACAGGAGCCAAGGGAATGCCAGGAGCTGTGTCAGGGGACGATTAGGCTGGCTATCAGGGAAAGGTTTTTTTCCTCAGAGACTGGTCAGGCACGGAACAGGTTCTCCAGGCAATGGGCACAGCCCCAAGGCTGACAGAGATCCAGGAGCGTTTGGCCAATGCTCTCAGGGATGCAGAGGGTGGGACTGTTGGAGTGTCTGTGCAGGGCCAGGAGTTGGACTTTGACGATCCCTAGGGGTCCCTTCCGACTCAGGAAACTCTTACCATTTTCCCCTCTTTCCTCTCCTTGCACAATGCTCTCAGCTTTCTGTTCCACCGTATGTTCCACTTCTGAAACCTCCGCTACTTCTTTCCAGTTCAAGCACAGTTCTACTGGTTACAATACAGAGATATACAGATTCAAAAACAACCAAAAAGAAACGCCTGTTTGGAATGTCGTGGTCTTATTTGGATCTCGAACTATGAAGTCGATTGTGCCTTGCAAGTTCTAAAAGCAAAACAACAACAAAAAACATCCACCACACCGTTTTAACATAGGGATTTGCTTTCTTCTAAGAAATCCATACCCCTTCTCAAAATGGATCTATTTCAGTAAGAGATCATCTTGAATAGATCACTTACTATCTAAAGAACCTGAAACACTCAAATCCGTAATGATAAGCCTGTTACCTTGTCGTTTTCTGTTCCAAAGGCAAATGAATTTGCTTAAGTGCCGTTTGCAACAATGACAGAGTTGAAAGTGTGGCTCTGAGAAATGTTTTGGTTTCCCCCTCATCTCTATCAAAAGACCTTTCTTCAATGGCTGAAACAATACTTGAAATAGTCTGAATTTTAAAGATCATGAAAATTTTCTCAAAAGTGAAAAATTAATATAGCAGTCAGGTTTTAAACCAACAGGAATTTTTGTTTTACCTGTTTGAAGATTTCCTTCACACTAAAATGCTGGCTGATGGATACCTAGAAGAAATCAATTCCCACAAAATGCTTCTGGGTGAGCCATTACGTCATCCATTACAATTTGCTTCAGTGTCCCGTTCCTGTCCAATTGAAGGTCCCTGTTTAAGAGACTCAAGTACGGAGCGAAATAATATTAAATATGACTACAGTGCCTTTAAATCTAATTCGAACTTCCTCATCAATCTCATAAAACCTTTAGGCTAAATGTTGCCATTGATCTGTTTCTACTGAACACAATCACGTCCTGGCTTATTAGAGATTAGTTCATTACAAAGAAAGAAATGCACAGAAGTTAAAATATTTCCAAAGAAGCATTTGACATCTTTCCTTTTGGATGCGGAACCATTCCAATACTGCTTACATAAGAGGTCAAATTACTGTCTTCCATGTTAGTTCTGTACTCTGATCAGCGGAGCCTTTCTGGTTTATTTGCCATTGACTTGGACATAAAGCTGAATCTTGATTCAAGAAAATTCAATATTCACACTTGTTTTCATTTACACGGACATTGGCTTGGTCTCCTAAACAAAGAGAATGATGGGGAATTTATGTAGGTGTTCAGATAGGTAACATTCTCTTTCCGCAACCTGGCATTGTATTTTCACTTGGCCTGTTACCTCTGGCTTTGTTTTAAAGGCTCAAATTATTAGGAAGAGTATCAAACTTCCAGCTCTAACCACAGTCCCACTGCGAGGTGTGTGAAGGTATGTGCATCTGCCCCTCAGGTCCATACTGCTCTTCTAATGTGCCTCTGATCGAGCAGGTAGGAAAGACCTCCTGGGTGTCTGAACAGTGCTGCTTCCTCTATGGCTTCAGAGCTGCTGCTAAGATCTTCAGGAAGGACAGCGGTATTGTAGCAATTTTTAGATGGTTTTTAAAGTTGCAAGTGCTTGGCTATCTTAAACATCTGGGTTCCTAGAACTTTGAATGAGATCAAATCTATGAGTGAAGAGATGATGGTGTAGACCAACTTCTGATTCCGGTGATCCAAGAATCTGCGCTACTACTTTGACCTTCTGAATAAGGCATGGACGTGATGGTATGCACAGTAATACTGATGTGCTATGGTTTTTGAATGATAGCAGTCTTCCCTTGTCCCATTCCTAAACCGTGGGCATTATTTGCCTTAACCTTCTTCACTAGGGACATTATTCTATATTCTTACATGAAGTGAAAAGCACTCTTTTTTTCATACCTTCACACAACAGCATTAAAACAAGGCCTAAGTAGTACAACCAATGTTCAAAGATGCTCTACCTTTTAAGTTGACAATACAAAATTCATAGCTTGTTCTAATTTGATCTCAAGAAGAAAGGGTGTTCTCCAAAGACTCCTTCAGCTCTTCCTCACAGCTCACCATTTTCCTTTTATCTAAAATTCTATCCAGATCACTTTCATCATCTAAGGCCACATAAAAAAGCTAGTAAAAATGGTTTCATAGATACTAAAATCACCCCAACTATTTAGGATTCAAGGAAGTTAATTATGCACATATATTCGACACCCAGAATAGAAAGCTACCTCAGCAAAACTCATCGCCTATGAAAATCTTCCTAGATAATGAACACCTCTGACACTGCCACCCCAAGTTGCTTGTTGAAACAATGAGAACCTCACATCCAATCAGACTCTAGACCTGCACAAGATCTCGTAATAGCAATTTGCAGCCACTTTCTACAGAAAGCAGCAGTGATCTCTATCACTGTTGCCATACCAAGAATAAGACAGGACTGTCCATTCAGCGTGAATCAAGCAGTTAGCAAAAATGCACCTGACAGAATGAAACTGAAGAGTAGAAATTCCCATCTAAAAGTCAAAGATTACATTTTTAATTTTATAGCAGGTATTTTGAATTTCAGAGGGCTCTTTGCATTAAGAAGTCCTGTCTTTATAGCACACCCTTGTTTTTATGTTTCTACCTGTATTATGGCCATTTAGCCGTCTCCTTAAAATCACTCCAAAGAAAAACATTCTAGTGAACAAGTTCTTTCTAAACTTCTGGAAGGTGAAATGAATGAGTAAGAGGATATGTAACATGATAAAAGGCTGCCTGGAATTTTACGACTGGTATCCAACATGGCATCTTGTATCTGGAGAGTAAAAAAATCAATCTCCAAGTAAACTGCTAAGAATGCGGATTATCAAAATTTCTGTTTATTCTGGCACCATAAAGCACCAAATCACATTCTATAATTTATCCCTTTAGAAACAACTGCCCGACTCTTTTTTATGTATAGAAACGATTGGAAGACATTTGGGAGATCATTTCCAGCTATTCCTAAAGTCTGATCTTAAGCAGACTGGGCCATACGTCATTCATCGCTATCATATGTATTTCAGATAAAAATGATCATAAAAATACAACCTATTTATATTACAAATAATAAACACAAGAATTATGAACACTTCCACATGAAACTCTTCCACACCAAACAGTTTCTTTGGAGTGTTTTGTCACACTATGTACCTCTTTCTAAGGTGACATCAATAGCCTACCACGCAGAAGGCATTGCAGGTGGGAGCACAGGAAGAACAGACTAATCCCAAGGAGTGATGAAAATATATGTCATCAAATAAAAGAAACGTACATCCATGTGCTCCACTTCTTCAAACTTACATTTTAGTTTCTCAGTCATCTGAAGCATGTTGGAGTGCACAACTTCAGCATCTTCTGCTGTGCAAATGTTCATATCCAACAGGGTCATCTGAAGGAAAAGAAGAACAAATTATTCACATGCACAGAAGAAATACTGTGTGGCTTTCAGAGAGCCTGGCTAAATGTAGTGTGTCTTTTCTTGTGATGGACAGAGATAGATTCAGCCTCCTACATGCCATATTATATCAGTAAACAATACCATCTGGTTGGACACAAAGGGAGAAATTGAGGCAGAGGTGGAATTTCTTTCCCAAGATAAGACAGATTTAGCACAAGAGCTGAGGCTCCTTGCATCTTCCACATTCACGTATGACAGCACTCCCTTCATTACCGACATTTGTTACGGCTTTTCCCCATTTCAAGTACAAATACCAACTACTGCTGTGAAACCAAACGGATGGCTTACTTTTTGAACAGAGTAAGGCAGAGGTTAAAAAGGAATTCCACTTGTTATCTCAATGTTTTGTGAATCCTCAGATGCATTTTACTCTAATGACACATTGGACCACGGCTATCACAGCCAAAAGCTGTGGCACTCAACTTGCACATCTGCCCTTTCTCCTGACATTTACCCTCGACCAGCTCATACTGGATGCTCATTTTCTCCACACACTCCACATTAGGGCTGTCTGAATGATATGGAACAGACCAGAGTCAAAATTCCCATCTTTCATAGTGCAGTGTGACATGGAAACATGACAGAGGCCATGTGCTGAATCTCAGCACACGGAACAGATCCCAGCAGTGCCTACAGACCTTTGCCAACAGACACCAGACACTACCAGCCGAAGAAATCAAGACATTTTCACACACAGCTCTTTATCATTATGCTTCAAAGTAGCAAGGTACTTAAAATCGCTACCAACTTCTTGGCTACCATACAGGCTACAAACAGCCCAACAGGATGTGCTCTGGAGCAAGAGAAGGCAGACACAGAGAGGGAAGGCATGCTGCAAGGACACAGAGAAAGGAAGTATCTCCAACACTTCCCCACTTCTTCTCCAAGAGTTAAAAAGGAGTATTTTTGTATGATTGAGAAGGGATCCATGTCAAAATTATCTTTTGATTTCCCCCAGATTCATTCTAACCAAGCCAGTTCCTGCTAGATCTCACCATACGCAGGTGTTTGTACTAGCCAAAGGAAAGCCATGCCACAGGCAGCTTCTTTGGCTCTTACTGCCACCTCCAAGCAACTGAGAAGGTATGTGGGAACACACGGAACAAAGAATAGAGCAAACATGCACTCTCAAAGCACCTGTCTGCCTCATCGTTGCCCGGGAGAAAAGAAAATATTGCTTGAATTCCAGACTGTTCTTAAGATTTCCTGACCTACCTAGACTTTTGTTTCAATTCTCCAGAGCTCTGCACTATTCGCTTCCATCAGATTTGGCAAGTGTTGGAGGCAACAAGGTGCTATCAAAGTAGGAAAAAAGAGTCAGGTATCACAAAATACAAACCAGTCAGTACTTCAAATATAAAATTATTAATCCGAATATCCATACTACTGGGCTTTCTTTTATTTACAGCCATCTTGGCAATGAAAATAAACCTGAGATTCTTGTTGTTCCAGGCCAACTGTTTACTGCCCGATAAGGAAATGTCACCTACCTTGTTCCTACATCCACTGTAAAAAACCTCCCTGTAAAGATCATAATGCATTGCACCCACACCAATGTGTCTTGTGTTCAGGATGGATATTCAAACGTAGCAACGTTAGACTTCTTTCCAGACTCCTCTCTTAATTTATTCACACCTTTGGGGTTTTATGCTTCTGTTCTTTACCTGTCTTGAGTGTGGCTTTCTTGTGAAGTCACTGATGGGTGTTTTTCCAAAACATTTCTGCTGATTACACGGTAATTGCATGGCATCAGCAGACATCTCTGAATGTCTCTTTAAAGTATGCTTTTTACTCTTCTTAGAGGACCTTGTCTTCTTCTTTCCTTCACCCAAAAGGTGGGCTAAGTGAGCCTTCAAAGAAGCATCATCTCAACAATTAGAATTCTTTCAAACCTACTGAATGGAGAACAGAGACAAAAAAAATTTAAAAAAACTAGTAAGCGAAAGACAGCAGAAGAGAAAGGTCAAATAATGAATCCTACATGCCACATGCGTAACTCTCTTCATTCGAGGCTACTTTTAAAACGAGGAAAAAAAAAAGAAATAAGATCATCTTTTCCTCAGAGAGGAAAAGTGGAGTAACTGGATTGTGTTGCCTTGCTTACAGTTACCAGAAAAGTCAACAGCAGAGTTGAAAACTCCTGAAGCTGGCTAACTACACCTCTAAATGTTTTACTACTGTGTTATGATTCTGTCTTCAGTTAATAGAACCTCATATACAACAAAGAGATGGGAGCACATGGAGATGCATTGGAGAGCCTACGCTGGAGGTAACACATTCATTTTTTACTCAAACAAATCCAAATTAGAAATGTTGAAAATGACCTGGAATCATTTCGACAGCCAGCAAACTGACTAACACAACCAAACTTTGGCTTTTATTCAATCCTTTGCTTGTTTTACCTGGGCCTTGAAGATCTGTCTGCAGCCTTCCTCTCTGCATATATATCACACTTGTCCTATTGAGAAGCCATGGCTCATCACAGCTGCTTGGCCAGGCCTGCTTCCAGAAGAACTGGCAACTACAAGCTGGGAGCCAAGAGATACAACACTTCACTTGGAAAAGGGCCTTCCATGAATCCTAGAATCCCAGAATGGTTTGGACTGGAAGCGACCTTAGAGATGATAGATTATCTTCTTCCCACATCCTGACATGGGAAGGGACACTTTTCCACTAGTCCAGGTTGCTCCATGTCTGCTCCAGCCTGGCCCTGGACACTTCCTGCCATGGGGCTCCCACACAGCCTCTTTGAGCAACATGTGCCAGGCCTGAGCACCCACACAAGGAAGAATTCCTTTCCAATATCCCATCTACCCCAGCCCTCTGGCAGTTTGGAGCTATTTCCCCTTGTCCTTCGAGTCCAGACCCTTTTCCAAAGTCCCTCCCCAGCTATCTTGGAGCCCCAGCAGGCACTGCAAGGGGCTCGAAGGTCTCCCTGGAGCCTTCTGTTCTCCAGATTGTACACCCTCAGCTCTCCCAGTCTGTTCTAGATCAGAGGAGCTCCAGCTCTCAAAGCAGCTTAGCAGCCCGTGAAACAAAACCCGTGAAACGAAATGCCACCGTTGCCTTCCAGGCCCTACGGATATCGCTTCCGGTGTCGCTCGGGGACACTCCCGGCTCTCTCCCCGCCCCCCATGTGTGTCCCGGCAGCCAAGCGCTCGAGAACGCTGCTTCTACCCAAGCCCGCCTAGGGCGTGCACCTTTGTTCTCAGAGCTATGTGCACCAGTCTGCCTCTCTCGCAGTTCGAATGGAAAACGAAAGCTTTTTGCCTACGCCTTTCACAGAGATCTGTTGCCAGGAGGAGAAGGTCTTGTGGCCGGAGCTCGCCCTCGACTCGAGGATGCTACTGATAGCACCGCACTGCAGGGGCACTTCTCGCTCCTTGACTACGTGCTCAGCGCTCTCCGAATTCGTTGCTAGCTCCACGGTCCTTCTCAGCTGCAAGTAGCGGCGCTCACAGTGCATAGAGCTTCACAACGACCTGGAGGGACATATCGCACATGAAAATGTGCCAGGACACAGAGGTGTTCTACATTGTCCTTTCTCATCATCCAGTTTGTGCTTCTGCTTCTTCTGCCGTTAGGAATTGCTCCTTGAAAGACGAGCGAGAGTGTCTTTCTAGGTGCATTGCACTGAGTGAAAGCTCGCTAGGGACATTGCACTCGGAGCCAAGGCAACAGGGTGTGCTTGCCCTCAGAACTGAGGACAAGCTGTTGGGCAGAGCTGAGACTGACTGCTGGAGTTCAGCTCAGTCCGGAAGGCAGTAGGTGAAGAAAGAAGCCACAGGGAACCGGGATCGCGAGCACAGTGCAGCGATGAGCACACGAGCAGCCAAAGAGCTCCTTCAAAATCACTTTTACTTCTCAGTGCTCTTGCTGCTTGGAAAAGTAGCACACAGCCATTGCACACCAAGGGAAAAGCTGGGGCAGTGCCCTACCTCACACCTTCGCTGTGGTGTACTACATGAGGCTAGAGCGAAGTGAGAAGGACGCGAGGAAGAAGAAGGCATTCTTCAAGTAGCCCTCTGTCAGCAGCCGTGAAAGGGAGCATAATAAAAGCCGTCTCGCTGCCCTCCATTCTACATACTCTCAGCTCCCTTTGCCAACTTGCAAAAGTTGCTACCAGAGCAGGGGGGGCCAGATTGAAGAGGCAGTGCCTAGGTTCACCTTCTACTTATTGCACGTAAGCCACGTCCAGCTCCTCGCCGCACTCTGTATTTCCCTTCTCCGCGGCATGTACCGTGGTGCTGTCTGCAATTCGGCGCCTTGAAGTGACCGCCAATGTTTCCACAGCGGGCTGCAAGGGAACCAAGGAGCAGCACAAGCAGCAGTGCTTCAGCTTGCTCCTTTCGTCTGCTAGGCTCATCTGGGAAGGCAAGCGAGAGGCAGCCACCTTCCTCTTCTTGTAGCCTGTAACGTGGTGCACACATGCACCGTACTTCTGCAGCTTCGTTCACCGCCCTCGACCACGCCTGGCGCCGCTTTCACTCCCCAGCGGTCTGAAGCCGGTGAAGCGGCGCCACACATCCCGCAGTGCGCCGGCAGCCAAGCGCTCGAGAACGCTGCTTCTGCCCAAGCCCGCCTAGGGCGTGCACCTTTGTTCTCAGAGCTCCGTGCAACAGTCTGCCTCTCTTGCAGTACGAATGGAAAACGAAAGCTTTTTGCCTACGCCCTTCACAGAGATCTGTTGCCAGGACGAGAAGGTCATGTGGATGGAGCTCGCTCCTGTCACGATCCGCTAGTAATACAGAGCGGGGGTCATGATGGTTCTTTTGATCTTAAAGGTGCAAACAGGCGAAGTGCAGGGGACAAAATCAGTTTATTCAACAACAGCAATGCATTTCATCAAATGCCAACAACTCAGTTACTGTAAGGGGACGAGGTATTGGAAAGAAAGTATAGGGAGAGGTGAAGGAAAGAAAGGGATGGGGAAATAGCTACCAACAGACGAGATGGGCGTCCTCACGGGTCATCCGATAGAGTAGTCTTCGTCCGTGGGGAGATCTCAGGGATCTTCTCCAGGGGGTAGATGGGTCTTCATCAGTGGAGAGATCTCAAAGGGTCTTTCTCAGACGATCACTCTTTTATAGTCCTTCTCCAAAGCGAGTGGCCTCTGGCCAAGAGGTGGAAAGATTTATGGACCATTGTGTGGTGCTGCAGGAGACAGGTACGGTCATGCAGTCCTCACTTGGTGGTACAACACAAACTCTGGTTGGTGCCACGACAGCACAGTCCAGTGAACACAATACACCAGCACACAGTCACGAGCATCCACCTTGGCCGGGCCAGGAAACCATTGTTCAGAGTCAGCCTGGGTGGGGGTCCTCGAGGTCTCCTTGCGAAGGTTGCGAGGCAAAATCGAGGGGAACGTTGGACCGACCCTTACACCACCCCGTGACTCACGATCGTCGTCATGAGCACCCCTTTGTAGAGTCCTGGTGGAGTCTTCAGTTGTGGTGTCTTCAGGACTCGTCCAAGTTGGTAGCATATTCTGGAAAACAGAGACAGGAAAGTAGGAAAAAGATAAGGGACAGGATAAGGAAAAGGATAAAAAAGGAAAACAAAACAGATCAATTATATTCAATTTTTGATTACTAACAATCTTAAACAATTTGTTCAATTCTTTAATTTTTCAATTTTTGATTAGAAATAAATCAAATTTTTAAAGCAAAATTTTTATTAAACAATTTTAATTGCAATTTGAAGATAATCAGTTCTAGTTAAAAATCATATTTTTTCCTATTAAAACCTTGTGTCAATAACCCTAGGGATGTCATCAGTAACCGATCTGGATACATTTGTCACAGATGCCAATTGTGCTTACCATTTCATTTTTCTCCAACTCATAATGTATAGGATTGCTGAAAAAACAAAGCCGATTAAAACCAAAATCAAGAGAACAATGGTGGGATGACACAATTTGTTCAGGACACCGGTAGCATTAGGTGACCACCCAAATAGAGTATCCCACCACCTGTGTTCAGCATCTGTCTTTACCCTTTCCAAAACACGATGTATTTTTTCCACATTGTGATGAACAGCTGTTAGAGTTTTCTGTTCGTTTTTCATGATCTTCTCCAAAATTTCGATCAAATCTTGGTGGAGCAACAATTGCTTCACCAGAGAGAGGTTCATTCCAATTGGAGTGTGTCCTGGTTTTGGGCAAATTTGGGGGAAAACCTCCAGAAGGAGCCCCCAGACAGCAAACCCCACGACTCCTCCCCCCCACCACCGGGTTCGGGAAGAATTTCCTCAGAGAAGAGTGGGAGAAAAAAACTGTTTATTTAACAAGCAAGACACTCCCCAGCACAGGGAAAAAAACCCAACACCAGCTAACAAAAAAACTCTTTCACCGTTCTGAAGGGATGACAAACTCAGTCTCTCCGGCGAGTGGTTGCTCAGTTATCAGTCACTGGCGCTGGGGAATGACTGCTGTAGGTGACAGAATGCAGACTCCCGGTGTTTCTTGGGGTTTCCCAGGTCCCCGTCCAGAACAGGTTCAGATGGTATCCAGGAGAGGGAGGGGACGGGGTGGAAAAGAAAACAGTCCAGGGAAAAAGTTGGACTGCCTAGCTGAACTAACTAATAAGCAAAAAGCAAGGGTAAAGCGAAGGAAAGGAAAAGAGGCAGAAGCGAGCAAGCAGGCAAGCGAGCAGGCAAGCAAGCAAGAAAGCAAGCAAGCCGAGCTAAAACCTCTCCTAAACATAGACCATGGGGGAGGTGAACCGGCTGATAACAAGACAAAACAAAGCTTCACTTTCAGACTCAGTCCTGGAAGCACAGGACATAATACCAAACATAATCAGAACACACGATTGGAGATAGAAACACCATAACATCACCCTAGGACAGAGTGGGCAATAGATGGTGGATCAGTGTGTAATTTGACTGCAAAAGATGGTGAGAAGTAACTGGGGCTACATAGGAAAAATCACTTCCTGAAATCCTAGTAAAGTTACAGATACAAAAGTTTGAATGATTCTTAGTATTCACTACCAAATTTTCTATGAAAACACTATCACAAGCAGTTCTAAAGCATGCACATCCATTGCCTACATATACCAGTACTGTTTCAGGAATCTCGTTTGGATGAATTTCAAAATTGCAAACGTTCTGTGTCCAAGCAGATATCTTGAGCTCTAATTGCATTACTTTCACAGATAAACCCTTGTTGTTCCCGGACAATGCAAGGTTCCAAATTGACAGTTTGCCACCTCCCAACAATTTGACGGCCCATTCCCTATGCTCGAAAGGATAGAGAATAGCTCCGTCATGGTTCAACCCTAATGCAATGATGAGGAATATTGAATGCACTGAAGCATTACGTATAGTCAGTACAAAGGCTGTGGCAGTGTTTGTGCTGGGATCATAGGTAAAATTTACTAAGTTCCACCAGGACTGGAATTCTTTTTCAAAATCAGTGGCACTGTCCCAGACTCTCTTTCGAATTTCAGTGGGAAAAGTGCCTTCCTCACCTTCTCTTATAATTAAAGCAGCAACCGACTGCATCCACAACTGGGCCTGGATACAACGGAGAGCCAAAGAGATGTTATTTTGTGTAGCACCAAGTGCATCGATTTTCAATTTGTGGTCATTTACATTTACCTTTTCCCAACTTGGTAATATGTTTGGTAACAACCACTGTTGGGTCCCCAAAGCTGTTAAGGCTGTTTGCAGGGGCCGTTGTAATTTGGTTACATCTCCAGCTGTGGTAGCCAATTTATTCACTAGTACTTCTGAATCGATGCTATTCAAAATTCCCAATCCTGTTCCCACAACACCGGTTATGTCTCTTGCCATTCGTCTTTTTAGAAGGATTCCGTTTCTGCAGCCAGGTTGTCCATCCCTGAAAAGAAGTCTGTAGAAAGAGTGAACACGCTGGCTGGACTTCTGAGACATTATTTTGCATCAGCAATTTGATTTGTTTGAGAGACCATGCCGGATAAAACAATATTTGTTGTTGGCCAGTTTTTCTAATTACGTATGGCCCAAATTGAAAAATCGTAGGGCTCAACACAACCGGTGGTTGGGTAGTAGGTGTTACGACATTAACATCAAGTTCCCCCCAGTATTTTGTATCATTTTTTCCACACATGACTTTATAGGAAAATTTTACAGCAGTTAAATTTAGCCAACAGTCTTGATTTTGGGTTCTACAATATAAAGTCCGGCCATTGGGTCCTATGCTATAACTGTATGCAGGTTCGGTGAGGGATCCAGCCATTAATTTACAAGCCATTGCGGCATCATCACCTTGTGTCACCATGAAATGAGGGAAAACCTTGTTTTTGTCATCCACCACTAAGGGGGGTGCTTCTTCATGTCCCTCGGTGTTCTTCTGTGAAAAGTAAACACAAACAGAGTTGTTACCATATGGACTAGAAATCCTGAATATTAGAATATAAAGTGTATAAACCATAATAGTAGTAGTAATGCTAAGGCTTGGAGACTGCAGTTCCCAGAGTAGGCCCTGGTAAACTAACTTAGGAATGTGCTGTGCTGAGAAAACAATGTTCAAAAGATTTAGCAGAGCATGCAGAACTGTTAGTGATAAGGTTAGAGTATAATCATAAATAAAGTACTGGTGGTGGGCAGTGGCGTAAGAGAGAGATTAAGGGGGAGAACACTATAGTCCTAGGATAAGCAACCATGTAAGATTTATGACGTGAAATGCTATCTACAAGGTGAATGTGTCTATATTATTTAGAAGAATGTGTACTTCTGCACATAAACCATTTGTAAAAAGGGTATAAAAAACCCTCTAAAAAAGGGAACCAGTGGGATCCTGACTTTGGACGCGAGTCCGCAGGTCCCCGGGCCCCGAATAAGGCACCACATAAACTGACACTCTGTTAGTTTGTGTTATACTTGGGGTTTCAGGCAGCAGAGTCTGCCTCCAGGAGGCAGGAGATTAAAATGATGGAACTATCCAGTGTGTAGCGTGGACTGGAATTCTGTTAACTTCCCAATCGTTTTGCTGCTGAAAAGGGGGCCACTCTGTACCTCCTTTAAACACAGCATAGGAGTCATTGTAGATGTAAACAAGAGAGATATTCTGTACCTCAAGTTGGAAAACACTCCAGACAACTGTCAGCTCACCAACCTGAGCACTGCCTTCTCCCTCAGTAATAATTCGTTCACCAGATGAAGTATGGAGAGCTACTGCCCTGTATTTCCACACCTTTCCTTCTCGTTTAGCAGAAGCATCAGTAAACCAAGAATTCACCGATTGTTCAGGGGAGAAAGGAGGGGCCACTTTAATTATTGAGGCAGGTTTATCGTGGCTGCTAGCCAAGTTCTCAGCTTCTTGTATTGCCAGATTTTTTACAGCTCTTTCTATCACTGAGAAGATGTTAATGTTCTATCTGGGCATACCACTTCCCAACTGAGGACCTTTGGGCCACCCCGTCAGGGGGAGGGGTCTCAATAGTGACTGTGATGCGTTTTCTCCAGAACACTAATAATTCTAGAGCCTGTTGGATTGCTTTCCTGGATTCAGGCAATTTAATTTGATCCAGGGAGGTTAGAGTATCAGGTGGAATACATGTCATACTTCCTTTCCACCAAATTCCCAAAAACTTCACCTCCTGAGAAGGTTTTTGAATTTTCTCTGAGGAAATTTGCAAATCAGGGTTTTCCAAATGAGAGATTATTTTTTGTTGGGTATCCCCCACTACTTTTATTTCATCCCTTCCCACCAGAATATCATCAATGTATTGATAGACAGCTGTATTGTCAGGTTTGGGTATCTTTTCTAATTCCTGGGCTAAAGTGTGGTGGGCCGAAGTGGGGGAATGTTCAGACCCTTGGGAAAGCCCAGTGCAGGTGTACTGCTTTGGTTCAACTCCCAGAGCCTGTGGAGGAGATTGATTTGGTTCATTGTTCAGAACTTGTGGAGAAGTTTGCTCTGGTACACTGCCCAGAACCTGTGGAGAAGGTTGCTCGGGGGGTGCATCACTGATATAATCATATTCTATTTTAATCACGGGTTTCAAGTCGGGGCAGCAGTGTTGCCCACAATTTTTCATCAAAATTAGGTCTTTTTGAGAGTGTATTGGATTAATGTGAATAGCTTCCTTCTCCTGTGTTTCTTTTACTGTTACACCCTGCCTTGAATTTTTGTCCCATTCTTCTCTTAAGGCAGCTTTTAACAAATTATTTTCATCTAGCAACAAATGGTTCTCATTCCTTTCTTGATCTAATTGTTTTTGCAAAATTTGAACAAGATTTTTTAGAGAGTCTATAATTGTTCTTTCCTCATTTCTGCACTCAGAGCGAGTTTCTATAGCTGCCGTAAGACAAGCTCCTAAAACTGAGCAGATCATGGTTTTATTTTTGCCCAGTTTGAACTTTGACTCATGTTGCAAAGAATATATTCTATCAATCACATTCTCCAGATTAAACCAAATATTGTTCGCCCATTCCTCCCCACGTTCGGACGGTCTGGCGCTATACTTAGCTAATAGAGCATAAAATGCAGCTTTATCTGTTACAGTGGAATTCTCAGTCATTTTGTGAAGGGATAAGTAAAAACCACAACAGGGAGGTCTATTGCTTAAGTTACCACACACAACGAAACAGCTTCCGCTGTGTGCCCCCCTTCGCTTCCCTGTGCGGGTGAGGAGACCAAACTACTCGGGAGGCACTCCTTAGTTACAAAACACCAGGTTGTCTCTTCGCTACACCAAGTAGTCAAACATCATAAAACAACAACAACAAAAACAACAACAACAACAACAGTTTCCCGCCTATTGCACCAGTAGATCTTTTGTGAAATTCTGACGACAGAGCCCTCAAGTGAGTCTGGGGATGCTCCACACCAAGGTGTCTGCAGTCTGCGGGAAATCAGAAAAACCCCCATTGCTTTCTAGACAGGCTCACCTATTCAAGGTGGCCAGCTAGGTGCGGCGGGAGTAAGACTTCCTTCCCCTGATACAGACTACAGACAACCTTGCATCCCTTCTGTCTGTCAGAATATCCTGTCCGTGACGCCAATTTAATGTCACAATCCGCTATTAATACAGAGCGGGGGTCGTGATGGTTCTTTTGATCTTAAAGGTGCAAACAGGCAAAGTGCAGGGGACAAAATCAGTTTATTCAACAACAGCAATGCATTTCATCAAATGCCAACAACTCAGTTACGGTAAGGGGGAGAGGTATAGGAAACAAATATAGGGAGAGGGGAAGGAAAGAAAGGGATGGGGAAATAGCTACCAACAAACGAGACGGGCGTCCTCACGGGTCATCCGATAGACGAGTCTTCGTCCGTGGGGAGATCTCAGGGGTCTTCTCCAGGGGGTAGACGGGTCTTCATCAGTGGAGAGATCTCAAAGGGTCTTTCTCAGAGGATCGCTCTTTTATAGTCCTTCTCCAAAGCGAGTGGCCTCCGGCCAAGAGGTGGGAAGATTTATGGAATATTGTGTTTTGCTGGAGGAGACAGGTACGGTCAAGCAGTCCTCAGCTGGTGGTACAACACAACCTCTGGTTGGTGCCATGACAGCACAGTCCAGTGAACACAAGACACCAGCACACAGTCACGAGCACCCACCTTGGCCGGGCCAGGAAACCATTGTTCAGAGTCAGCCTGGGTGGGGGTCCTCAAGGTCTCCTTGCGACGGTCGGGAGGCAAAATAGAGTGGAACTTCGGACCAACCCTTACAGCCCCTGACGCGAGGACGCTGCTATTAGCACCGCATTGCAGGGGCACTTCTCGCTCCTTGACTACGTGCTCAGCACTCTCCAAATTCGCTGCTAGCTCCACGGTCCCTCTCAGCTGCAAGTAGCAGCGCTCACAGTACATAGAGCTTCGCAAGGACCGAAGTCCTGGAGGGACATATCGCACACGAAAATGTGCCAGGACAGAGACGTTCTACACTGAGTAGAGACAGAGACAGACAGAGAGTTCTACACTGCCCCTTCTTGTCGGCCATCTCGTGCTCCTGAGGCCTCTGCTGTGACAAATCGTTCCTTGAATGACGACCGAGAGCTCCTCTCCAGGAACATTGCACTGAGTGACCGTTCCATAGGGACTTTCGGATAAAAAACATTTTCCCCCTCCAAAAATACATGGCTAAGTCCTAAAATTTTTGGTTTTATTGAGAATAGTTTCATCCAAGTATTGCTCTTTTAAACACTCTTGGTTTCAGTCTGAAATTAACTGCTTGTTTCTGTCTTTTTGCCTAGTGGCAATCTAATTCTGAGGTAACTAGATGTGTTGCAAATCCATAAATTACATCTCAGGTTAGGTGGGATAATTGGCTCGAAAGAAAACAGAATTGACCATTTGGAAAGAATCCAAAGTGCGCTGATGCCACCATCCGAGATTCCCTTGGGTTCCAAATCCTTTCATTTGTGTTTTTGTGGGCTTTTTTGAAGGCGGTGTACAGTTGAAGCCATGATTTAGCTGCAGTGAGACCTGCTCCGCTGTAAAAGCATTATTTTCTCAGTGAGCATGGACAACAGTTACAGTGTCGTCTTTTAAGATTCCCTGCACTCCACTTATGGTGGCAAAAGCAGTGCCTTGACTGTAATCATAAAAGTGATTACAGTTTGATTGCTTTGACATCATGTAGGATGCTTCCTCCATCTGCTGTGGTCAGCATTAAGTAACAGATTTCTCAGTTTCTAGGAAGAGTCTAGCAAACAATCACCTTGCTCCTTCTCTTGCATTTATTCATCACTGCTATGCTGCTACACAGACAGATAGTCTGTTTATGATTCAAGAATTCAATGGGACATCAAGTAAATAGCAAAGCAAAACTAACTACCGAAAGCACTATAAGGGCCAGAGATTAGCTTGGATCAAAACAGGTATTCTCCTAGCATTGTTTACAAACAAGTCAGCATGTGAAACAGAAGGGACAATGTAGTTTGTGCCTTGTTTTGGGCATGCCCGGAAGAAGGACATTCTGATTTCACATATGGGAAAAGAAATGTTGACATTTGAATGAGATTGTTCATACCCCAGAAAAGGTTTCTTTGAAAGGTTGTGGAAGTCCTGTTAGGAAACATGGCTTTACAAGTCCTTTCCACCAGGAGACAAGAGCTGCAGAACATCTGGGTGTGCCAGTGTTGAGAGCACCAGCAAATATCAAAGTGGAGAAGTTGGTGAACAATGGCAGTGGCCTGGGGGAGAGTAAGTGGGGTGCTGGCTGTGGGACCAGGGGAGTCCTGACTGATTTAGGAGGCGTGTGATGGTCTGTGCCAGCAAGGGGAGTAGTGCTGTGGCCTTGGGACACTGCGAATACTGGAATTCAGTGGGGTCACTGGGCAGGCTGAGTGTCTGAGCTGCTGGAGAGACCCAGTTTGCCCACATGTAAACATCCAGTCTCACTCTTGCCAGCCACAGAAAGGAGCAGGATGTGGCTGCTGGCGATGCCTGTCATGTATATGTAGTGTATATGTGTGCTATCCCAGCCTGCTGGGAACACTTCTTTGTGACTGCTTGGGCTGAGGGAGAGAAAGCAGTGGTAGTTTCTGAGGTTTCGAGTTTGCTCGAGTTTCTCAGGCTGTTTCTGGAGCCACCCAGCGTTCTCTTCCTTGAAGCATTTCAATTCCTGGTAATTTTCAAAATTCAAACAGACACAGCCCTAAGCTAATTGATCTGACTTCAGAGGTATTCTTAGGCTGAGCTGTTGAATGATCTGATCTCCTGAGATGTCTTCCATCTCAGTTTATGACCTGGTTCTTGTGAAAAGTAGGATCTTTTAGCCTGGAGAAGAGAGGTTTCTGGAGAGACAGTATGGTGGCCTTTGAATATGTAAAGAGGGTATAAGACAAATGGAGAAAGACTTTTTCGGAAGGTTTGCAGAGACAGGACAAGGGGCCATGCTTTCAAACTGAGACCAGGTTTAGATTGGCTAAAAGGAAAAACTTTTCTACAATGAAGCTGGTGAGACACTCAAACGGGTGTTCCAGAGAAGTTGTGGATGCCCCATCATTGACAGTGCTCCTTATCAGTTTGGCTAGTCTTGAGCAATTTGATCGACTGTAAGATCTACCTGGCAAGGAAGTTGGACTAGATGATCTTTAATCACAGACTGTTGTATGATTCCGTGAAAGACAGAATGCAATAAAGTTCATATTTCAGATTTTGGCGCAGACATATTTATTATTTCTCACTTTATGCATCATTGCAATGACAACTTGCTAGCTTCTGAAATGATGAGCTGAGATTGATTTCCTTCCTTAGTTTCATTTTCCCTCTTATTCCTTTACTCTTGAAATTTTTTTTCACCATATATCCTCTTTCAGTAAATTGCCCTTAAGTATCACTTTGCTCCCCACCTGGCTTTTTTTTTTTTCAACGACACCTTTTCACTGGTTCGTTTTGGGCCTTTGCTGCTTCAAGTCCAGCAGCCTCCTTGTCTGAGCATTATGGAGCTTTCTTTACAGCTTCATCACTATGCAAAAAGGCATAAATTACTGTGTTCCATCTCACATACCATCAAGTATCACACTAATATTCCCTCTGCTGAATAGCTGGTTGGCTTACATAGACCAGTCAAATACCAGGAAATCCAGATGGCAGCAAGAATCTTGTAGACTACTCCCGCTGTTCATTGAAATTCTGGAGAAGTCACATGAGGTATCACATTCTCTTGAAAGAAGTGTATATCATCTCAAACATTCTAGAATGGGCTATTAATATTGTCATGAGTTTCTGGCTCGACATTTTCATATGCAAATTCAAATTCAAATGATCTGAAAGGATAGAACTTCAAGAATTTTTTTTTCCCAGAATCGAAGTATAATGGAGTTACATAGGGAGAATCTTAATCTTAGTTATTCTATTCCATCTCACATCATGGCTGGGGGCAGGGAGAAGGGAGTATCTTTGGGGGACAGTGGGTTCCGGTGTAGTCAGTAAGCTGGGCAGAGGAGCCATCAGGTATTGTCTGTTGTTGGGGGGGGGGAGGATTCATGTGAACTCTTCCTTTCTTGTACCCTGCCACTAGTATTGTTGCTGAAATTGTTTGTTTTCTCATCCAAGTGACAAAATCAGCACACTTAATGAGGGATGAAGAGGGAGCAGCGACCTCAGAACAGGAGGAAGAAGAAGCAGAGCCTGCTGTCCTCCAGAAGAAAAAAACACTACCAGCCAACTTTGCATCATCTGTGAACTTCCTGGGCTTGTACTCTATCCCCTTGTCCAGATCACTGATAAAGATATTAAACAGGACTGGGCCCAAGACTGAGCCTTGGGGACCAGCTGGATGAACTGTATTTCCCACCACTCTGTGGGCCTGGCCATCACCCAGTTTGTCACCCAGCAAACAGCCCACCCATCCAAACCATAAGCAGACAGTTTCCACAGGAGAATGATGTGAGACTCATTGCAAAAAGGATCAGGGAGATGCCTAGGAAGAGTCTCAGGTGAATCCAGGAGACTATAGTGGAGGACTATTCAGTTTTCCAATGAATTTGCTTAAAAAACTCTACGAAACCGTAATAAAAAACCAACCAAACAAACAAAAAAGGCAGACCAAACAAACACACAAAAATCCCCAAACAATAATCCCCAAAGGGACAAAAAAAGCCCCAAAAAATGCCCACAAAAAAACCCAACCAAAATTGAAAAAAATCCCCAAACCCAACACATAAAAAAATCAGGGTGAAGGTTTCTAGTAAGTTTAGAAATAACAAAACAAAACAAAAAAACCCATAAAGTCACATTTCTAAAGGTGCTGTCCCAGCCTCTTCTCTCAGCAGCGAGGACATCCTGAAGTGGAGCCAGTTGGAAGAAAGCGGGACAGGGCAGCACCTGGGCCATTGTCACAGCTCGGCCCTGTGGCTGCCCCATTGCCAAAACCTGGACACATCAATCAAACACAGGTATGCACATGTGCTTAGACACAGCAAAAATATATTTGTCTGAAAAGAACACTGGTCCATTTATATCACTGGAAAGAGCATAATGCCTCATCTCAGCTTTCTTTTCAGTCATTACAAATGTTTCCAAAATACAGGAGGGCAGAAAGTGGAAATATCCAAGATCAACATGAGGACCAATAACAAAGATTCCATTTTTGAAACTGCATTGGGAATCCTCTGCAGAAATTGACTCAGAGCTCTAAGATTTACAAAAAAGACCAAGAGTATTGGAGTCAGAACAACACAGTGTCTGGAGACTTCAGCTGGTTGCCTTGATTTCTCAAATATGATGGCGGAAGCACCTTAGCAACTACAGCTGCCAGTTCTCTCAGGGCCCTGACATGCCTCTGGGTGGGTCCCATGGTCTTGCATGTTCAGGTTCCTCAAGTGGTCTGAAAGCTGACCTGTCTCCTAGGGTGATGTTATGGTGTTTCTATCTCCAATCGTGTGTCCTGATTATGTTTGGTATTATGTCCTGTGCTTCCAGGACTGAGTCTGAGAGTGAAGCTTTGTTTTGTCTTGTTATCAGCCGGCTCACCTCCCCCATGGTCTATGTTTAGGAGAGGTTTTAGCTCGGCTTGCTTGCTTGCCTGCTTGCTTGCTTGCTTGCTTGCTTGCTTGCCTGCTTGCTTGCCTGCTTGCTCGCTTCTGCCTTTTTCTTTCCTTCGCTTTGCCCTTGCTTTCTGCTTATTAGTTAGTTCAGCTAGGCAGTCCAACTTTTTCCCTGGACTGTTTTCTCTTCCACCCCGTCCCCTCCCTCTCCTGGATACCATCTGAACGGACGGGGACCTGGGAACCCCAAGAAACACCGGGAGGCTACACTTTGTCACCTGCAGCAGTCATCCCCAGCGCCAGAGACTGATAACTGAGCGACCACTCGCCAGAGAGACTGAGTTTGTCATCCCTTCAGAACGGTGAAAGAGTTTTTTTGTCAGCTGGTGTTGTCTTTTTTCCCTGTGCTGGGGAGTGTCTTGCTTGTTAAATAAACAGGTTTTTTCTCCCACTCTTCTCCGAGGAAATTCTTCCCGAACCCGGTGGGGTGGGGGGGGAGGAGTCGTGGGGTTTGCTGTCTGGGGGCTCCTTCTGGAGGTTTTCCCCCAAATTTGCCCAAAACCAGGACAAATAAATTGGCGCCCAACTCGAGGCTCGAGAAAGTGGGAAAAAACCCTGTTCTAATAATAATAATTTGGTTCAAATTCTTTTGTGTTGGTATAGAGCAGTTATTGGCTATGTTGTTGGAATTCATGTCTTTTGGGGTGGAGGCCTGCATGGGATTTTGGTCCCTAGGGTTTTTTGAAGTCTTAATACCTTTGTGGTCCCTGGGTTTATTTGCTTATCCAGAAATAGCTCCGGTATTGTCCCTAATGCGTAGTTTCTGTAGCAGAGGGGCATTGACCAAAATATCCATCGGGCTGGGCTTGGTTTTAATGGCCTGCAGGAGATTTATAAAGGTGCTGGAATCTGTTCCAGGAATGTATGGTTCTTGGTTGTGGTTGTGCACTCAGTTTGTTAGAGGAGAAGCAGGGGATGAGGCTTTTCAGCCTTTGTTCTCCTTCTTCTCCTCTGAATTTGTTACATCCTATTAGAGAATGTTCAGTTCCCCCTGAGTGTTAAAGAGACCATCTTTCTGGTGTTTAATATAGTAAGCTTTCTCTATACAGTCTGCAGTTTCTCTAGAATGAGAGCTGAGATTTCTAGAGGGGCTGAGACCCCTGACCCCAGAGTAGAGCCAGGCGTGAGGAATCCTGAATGGTGTGGGAAATGGGAGGATATGGGCCAAATCTTAAAGGAATTTTCTGACCCTACATCCTGGGATTTTCCATGTGAACAAATTCAGAACCCAGCTGAGGTGGCAAAGTACCTGAAAGAGAAGTGCCATGGTAATTCTAAGGAGAAGAAGATCATTGCAGTGAGCTGGGCCCTGGCATATGCTTACCGTACCCTGCTAGATACTGTAGGGCAGCAGACAGAGGAAGGGGGACAGGCAGATAAATCAGCCACTATCCCAGTCACTCAGGCTGCAGCCAACACCCCAGGCTCGAGGCCAACAACTACACCAGACAGTGAGCCTAAGCCAGCAGCTAAACCTGTCAGTAAGCCTCAACCAATGGCTGTTGCTACCAGCACGAGAAGTGGAAAGTGCACAGACAAGACTGATCGACCAGTGGATGATGATGATGATGATGCAGGAGAAGGACCCTCGACGCCTCCTGACATAAAACCAGGAGTCAAAGCAACTGGTAAAAGATCAGAGGCCAATATTGAGTCTTTTTCCCTAAAGGACCTCCGTGGCCTAAGAAAGGATTACACCCGACAACCTGATGAGTCTATAATTAGTTGGTTGGTCCGTCTTTGGGATGCTGCAGGCGAGGCTACAATTCTGGATGGCACTGAAGCCAGGCATTTGGGATCCCTGTCACATGATCCTGTCATCGACCAAGGAATGATGAGAGGGCCTAACCCTCACAGCCTCTGGGCACGGGTCCTGGACAGTGTAGCACAAAGATACCTGTGTGCAGATGATCTTTATATGCAGCAGACCCACTGGAAGACGATAGAACAAGGGATCCAACGCCTGAGAGAAATGGCAGTGGCAGAGATTATCTTCTCAGATGACATAACAACTAGGAATCCGGACTTGGTACCATGTACATCTGTGATGTGGCGAAAACTTGTACGACTTGGGCCCCATGAATATGCTTCTGCTTTAGCAATAATGAAGCGGGACGAGAGGGATGAGACCGTGCTTGATATGGCAAAGAAGCTCCAAGCATATGCAGATGCTGTGCATGGCCCAACACATGCCAGAATTGCAGCTGTGGAAACACGTCTGCAGAAATTAGAAGACAAGATAGAGGAGAATCATAAAAGACTCAGGGAGGAGATTAAAGAGGACCTTCTCCAAATCTCAGCAGTACAAATTAGAGGCCCTGGTATCCAACGCAGATGTTCCCCTGATGGGGAGAGGAGGTACACCCCACGAGCTGAGCTGTGGTTCTTCCTACGTGATTGTGGAGAAAACATGAGGAGATGGGATGGAAAATCTACTGCTGCTCTGGCACAACGGGTGCGTGAATTGAAGGAAGGCAAGACCCAAAGAGGAAGTTCCACCAAAAGGAGAGCAGCTCCAGTTGCCCGTAGCCAAGCTGCCAAGTATGATGATGATGATATATCTGATCCCCTTGAAGGAACCTCTAAGACATATGCCCTAGGAAAGAAGGATAAACAGGCTTAGAGGGGCCCTGCCTCTAGCCAGGGAGAGGCGAGGGAAAATCGTGTCTTCTGGACTGTGTGGATTCGTTGGCCTGGCACATCGGAACCACAAAAGTATAAAGCTTTGGTTGATACTGGTGCCCAATGCACATTAGTCCCATCAAGATATGTGGGGGCAGAATCTGTTTCTATTGCTGGTGTGACAGGTGGATCACAGGACTTTACCTTGGTGGAAGCTGATGTGAGCTTGACTGGACATGAATGGAAAAAACATCCTATTGTGACTGGCCCAGAGGCCCCATGCATTTTGGGCATAGATTACCTCCGAAGGGGGTATTTTAAAGATCCAAAAGGATTCAGGCGGGCATTTGGGATAGCAGCTGTGGTGACAGAGGGCATCCAGCAATTGAACACCTTGTCTGGACTGTCTGAGAATCCAAGTACTGTAGGACTTCTGAAAGGAGAAGAGCAAAAGGTACCAATTGCCACTTCCATAGTGCATCGCCGACAATACAGAACAACTCGAGATGCTGTGGTTCCCATCCATAAAATGATCCGTGAGCTGGAGAGCCAAGGGGTGGTCAGCAAAACCCACTCACCCTTCAACAGCCCCATCTGGCCTGTACGTAAATCTGAAGGAGAATGGAGACTGACCGTAGACTATCGTGCATTGAATGAGGTGACTCCACCACTGAGCGCTGCCGTGCCGGACATGCTGGAACTGCAGTACGAGCTGGAGTCCAAGGCAGCAAAGTGGTACGCCACTATCGATATCGCCAATGCATTTTTCTCCATTCCTCTGGCAGCAGAGTGCAGGCCTCAGTTCGCTTTCACATGGAGGGGAGTGCAGTACACCTGGAATCGACTGCCCCAGGGGTGGAAGCACAGTCCTACTATCTGCCATGGACTGATCCAGACTACACTAGAAAAAGGTGAGGCTCCAGAACATTTACAATATATTGATGATATCATTGTGTGGGGGAACACAGCAGCAGAAGTGTTCAAGAAAGGAGAGAGAATCATCCAAATCCTCCTGGAAGCCGGCTTCGCCATCAAGAAGAGTAAAGTTAAGGGACCTGCTCGAGAGATCCAGTTCCTGGGAGTGAAGTGGCAAGATGGACGGCGTCAGATTCCTACTGATGTCATCAACAAAATCACAGCTATGTCCCCACCAACCAACAAGAAGGAGACACAAGCTTTCTTAGGCGCCATAGGTTTTTGGAGGATGCACATTCCTGAGTACAGTCAGATTGTGAGCCCTCTTTACCTGGTCACCCGCAAGAAGAACGATTTCCATTGGGGCCCTGAGCAGCAACAAGCTTTTGCCCAGATAAAGCAGGAAATTGCTCATGCAGTAGCCCTTGGCCCAGTCAGGATGGGACCAGATGTGAAGAACGTGCTCTACTCTGCAGCCGGGAACCATGGTCTGTCCTGGAGCCTGTGGCAGAAGGTGCCTGGTGAGACTCGAGGCCGACCATTAGGATTTTGGAGTCGGAGCTACAGAGGGTCTGAAGCTAACTACACCCCAACAGAGAAGGAGATCTTGGCTGCCTACGAAGGGGTCCAAGCAGCCTCAGAGGTGGTTGGCACAGAAGCACAACTCCTTCTGGCACCCCGACTACCAGTGCTGGGGTGGATGTTCAGAGGAAAGGTTCCCTCAACCCACCATGCCACCAGTGCTACATGGAGCAAGTGGATTGCCCTCATTACACAGCGCACCCGGATTGGAAAACTGAATCGCCCTGGGATTTTGGAAGTAATTACAAATTGGCCTGAAGGTGAAAGTTTTGGTGTCACAGATGAGGAACAAGAACCAGTGACACGGGCTGAAGAAGCTCCACCATATAACCAACTGCCAGCAGAGGAAACACGCTATGCTCTATTCACCGACGGTTCCTGTCGCATTGTGGGGATGAATCGGAGGTGGAAAGCAGCCGTATGGAGCCCCACACGACGGGTAGCAGAGGCCACTGAAGGAGAGGGTGGATCCAGTCAACTTGCTGAACTCAAAGCGGTTCAACTGGCCTTAGACATTGCTGAAAGAGAGAAGTGGCCAAAGCTTTACCTTTATACCGATTCATGGATGGTAGCCAATGCTCTGTGGGGATGGTTGGAGAGATGGAAAGAGGCTAACTGGCAGCGTAGAGGAAAACCAATTTGGGCTGCCGAAGAGTGGAAAGATATCGCTACCCGGTTAGAGAAATTACCTGTGAAGGTTCGCCATGTAGATGCCCATGTTCCCAGAAGTAGGGCTAATGAAGAGCAGAAAAACAATCAGCAGGTAGATCAGGCTGCAAAGATAGGGGTGTCAAAGATAGACCTTGATTGGGAACACAAGGGAGAGTTGTTCCTGGCTCGATGGGCCCATGATGCCTCAGGTCATCAGGGCAGAGATGTCACATATAAGTGGGCACGAGACCGAGGGGTGGATCTAACCATGGACAGCATTTCTCAAGTTATCCATGACTGTGAGACGTGCGCTGCCATCAAGCAAGCCAAGCGGGTGAAGCCCCTCTGGTATGGGGGGCGGTGGTCCAAGTACAAGTATGGAGAGGCCTGGCAGATTGACTACATCACACTGCCTCAAACCCGCCAGGGCAAGCGCTATGTACTGACCATGGTGGAAGCCACCACTGGATGGTTGGAGACCTACCCTGTGTCTCACGCTACAGCCCGTAACACCATCCTGGGCCTGGAAAAGCAGGTCCTTTGGAGGCATGGCACCCCTGAGAGGATTGAGTCAGACAATGGGACTCATTTCAAGAATAGCCTTATCAACACTTGGGCTAGGGAACATGGCATTGAGTGGGTGTACCATATCCCCTACCATGCACCAGCTGCAGGGAAGGTGGAAAGGTACAATGGACTGTTAAAAACCACCTTGAGAGCATTGGGTGGGGGATCATTCAAAAACTGGGAGCAGCATTTAGCAAAGGCCACTTGGTTAGTTAACACCCGGGGTTCCACCAACCGAGCGGGCCCTGCCCAGTCTGAGTCCCTGAATATAGTAGATGGAGACAAAGTCCCAGTGGCACATATCAGAGGTTTGTTAGGGAAGGCAGTTTGGATCAATTCTGCCCCGAGTACAGACAAACCCATTCGTGGGATTGTCTTTGCTCAAGGACCAGGTTGTACATGGTGGGTAATGCAGAGAGATGGAACAACACGATGTGTGCCTCAGGGAGATCTGATTGTGGGGTGAGGCAGCATGAGACAGAAGGAAATATGTAAGTGTCAAAGGTCTGAGCAAGTGAGATAGAAGGAAATGTGTAAGTGTCGAAGGTTTGAGCAAGTGAGATGGAAGAAAATGTGTCCGAATAAGTGAAAGATGGAAATTTCTACTTGCTGAAGTTTTTACATGCTGTTTAGTATGTTCACGATATGGAGATAAGGGGTGGAATGTCCTAGGGTGATGTTATGGTGTTTCTATCTCCAATCGTGTGTCCTGATTATGTTTGGTATTATGTCCTGTGCTTCCAGGACTGAGTCTGAGAGTGAAGCTTTGTTTTGTCTTGTTATCAGCCGGCTCACCTCCCCCATGGTCTATGTTTAGGAGAGGTTTTAGCTCGGCTTGCTTGCTTGCTTGCTTGCTTGCTTGCCTGCTTGCTCGCTTCTGCCTTTTTCTTTCCTTCGCTTTGCCCTTGCTTTCTGCTTATTAGTTAGTTCAGCTAGGCAGTCCAACTTTTTCCCTGGACTGTTTTCTCTTCCACCCCGTCCCCTCCCTCTCCTGGATACCATCTGAACGGACGGGGACCTGGGAACCCCAAGAAACACCGGGAGGCTACACTTTGTCACCTGCAGCAGTCATCCCCAGCGCCAGAGACTGATAACTGAGCGACCACTCGCCGGAGAGACTGAGTTTGTCATCCCTTCAGAACGGTGAAAGAGTTTTTTTTGTCAGCTGGTGTTGTCTTTTTTCCCTGTGCTGGGGAGTGTCTTGCTTGTTAAATAAACAGGTTTTTTCTCCCACTCTTCTCCGAGGAAATTCTTCCCGAACCCGGTGGGGTGGGGGGGGAGGAGTCGTGGGGTTTGCTGTCTGGGGGCTCCTTCTGGAGGTTTTCCCCCAAATTTGCCCAAAACCAGGACAACGTCTTAACAACTAACTCCTTTCCTGTGTTTTAACTGTAGTGGGGTAGATATAGTGCAAATTGCTAACACTATGGGGATACAGCAATCTGCTTTACAAAAGAGTATAACAAAACAACTCACAGTAATACTAAGTTCAGGAAATGTTTTAATATCTAATAAAAAACTAGCTCGTTTTGCCAGCTGGCTGTCTGTTGAAAAATCTGACCTTGAATTGCAAAATATAAATTCGATTTCATTTTGGGATGAAATAGGGAATTTATTGACTTCAAAAGTAGAAAATGGAGATAAAACTGCCTCTGTATTCCTTCCAATATTCTTACAAATTCAGAAAGTTTTAATTCAGACAGAAAACAACAGACAGCAGCAGCAAAATGATTCAAGCTCACCTTCCCTTTCCAAAAATCCCTATAACCATAACCTGGAAAGCACCCTAGGGTCTCCCTTGGAAATGCAGCATGCTCAGCACGGCTGTAAGTGTTCTCCTTCCTTGTTCCCTTCCCCTCCGGGCCACGAACACGTGGCCGTATCTGGACAGGACAGGATTGGGGTCCCAGATAGCATTGGACATGCGGTCCAGGGAGGGGGGGGGGCCGATATGGTGGCAGCCACGTGTCTCCTCCTTCATCCCGCAACACCCTTTACCCTCTGGTCCCAGCCCCTAAGCCTGTCCCCTCCCATAACCCATCCCTGCCCTCGGCTCCACCGCCCCCTCCCCCCTCCAAGACCCTGTCCTGCCTGGTACCTGGTGACCCCGCCCACAGGTGTTGCAATCCTGAATTCCACCACCCCTCCCACTCTCCGGTTTCACATTCCTTCCCTAATATAGCCTAATTTTTAGGCTATATTTCCAAGCACATGCAAAAGAAGTGTGTAATTCAGAGTTTCAGGTCAGAAATGTGGCAGTCTTCTTTTGGACAATGAGCAACACAAAGTGGCTAGTGTTCACTTTTGGTTTCTATCAAAGTAATACTTGATCATTTTTTCTTTCTACGTGATATCACATATGATATCACATATATCATGTGATTCCATTCTACATATCTACTTTCCATCCTGCAGAGAATTTATGGCAAGTGAAGTAATACAGAATCCCCCAACTGTGAATATGGAAATGGAAAAGTTGATAAAGGAGCAGATGGTACTCAGTGAACAGAGACTGAAGGTTTTGCAATATATCGGGTATGGCAAAAGAGGGTATAGCATAAAGGAAAACAATTGTTGCTGGAGTTAATGAAGGACTTGGCTATAAAATGCTCTTTGCTTCCTGTCAATGTGTGATTGCTAAATGCAGCAGTTAGGCAGGGACTACATCTATTTCAGTACAGCTCTTTTGAATGGAGAAAATGCATTCTTGATTTTCAGTGCCCCAGCTACACTTAATAGGTGTCAACCAGGCTCTAAAAATGGAGGAATGCAGAAGTAAATCTTGAAACATAGTAGAAATGGGCAAAGATGGGTGGAGAGCTAGAAGTTGGTGCTTTTGTCAAGTCATTTTTTCTCCATGTCCTGGGATTTTATTTGCGTAATAAATTAAAAGAGGAATCTGGATAGAAATCTAACGTTGCTACATTTGAATATCCATCCTGAACACAAGACACATTGGTGTGGGTGCGATGCATTATGATCTTTACAGGGAGGTTTTTTAACGGTGGATGTAGGAACAAGGTAGATGACAGTTAGTTGCTAATCGGGCTGTAAACAGTTGGCCTTGAACAACAACAATCTCTGGTTTATTTTCATTGCCATGATGGCTGTAAATAAAAGAAAGCCCAGTAGTATGGATATACGGATTCATAATTTTATATTTGAAGTACTGACTGGTTTGTATTTTAGGATACCTGACTCTTGTTTCCTACTTTGATAGCACCTTGTTGCCTCCAACACGTGCCAAATCTGATGGAAGCGAATGGTGCAGAACTCTGGAGAATTGAAACAAAAGTCTAGGTAGGTCAGGAAATCCTAAGAACAGTCTGGAATTCAAGCAATATTTTCTTTTCTCCCGGGCAACGATGAGGCAGACAGTTGCTTTGAGAGTGCATGTTTGCTCTATTCTTTGTTCTGTGTGTTCCCACATACCTTCTCAGCTGCTTGGAGGCAGCAGTAAGAGTCAAAGAAGCTGCCTGTGGCTTTCCTTTGGCCAGTACAAACACCTGTGCATGGTGAGATCTAGAAGGAACTGGCTTGGTTAGAATGAATCTGGGGGAAATCAAAAGTTAATTTTGACATGGATCCCTTCTCAATCATACAAAAATACTCCTTTTTAACTCTTGGAGAAGAAGAGGGGAAGTATGAGAAGAAGAGGGGAAGTATTGGAGATACTTCCTTTCTCTGTGTCCTTGCAGCATGCCTTCCCTCTCTGTGTCTGCCTTCTCTGTTCCAGAGCACATCCTGTTGGGATGTTTGTAGCCTGTACGGTAGCAAAGAAGTTGGTAGCGATTGTAAGTACCTTGCTACTTTGAAGCATAATGATAAAGAGCTGTGTATGAAAATGTCTTGATTTCTTTGGCTGGTAGCGTCTGGTGTCTGTAGGCAAAGATCTGTAGGCACTGCTGGGATCTATTCGGTGTGCTGAGATTCAGCACATGGCCTCTGTCATGTTTCCATGTCACACTGCACTATGAAAGATGGGAATTTTGACTGTGGTCAGTTCCATAGCATTCAGACAGCCGTAATGTGGAGTGTGTGGAGAAAATGAGCATCCAGTATGAGCTGGTCGAGGGCAAATGTCAGGAGAAAGGGCAGATGTGCAAGTTGAGTGCCACAGCTTTTGGCTGTGATAGCCGTGGTCCAATGTGTCATTCGAGTAAAATGCATCTGAGGATGCACCAAACATTGAGATAACAAGTGGAATTCCTTTTTAACCTCTGCCATACTCTGTTCAAAAACTAAGCCATCCGTTTGGTTTCACAGCAGTAGTTGGTATTTGTACTTGAAATGTGGAAAAGCTGTAACGAATGCCGGTAATGAAGGGAGTGCTGTCCTACGTGAATGTGGAAGATGCAAGGAGCCTCAGCCCTTGTGCTAAATCTGTCTTATCTTGGGAAAGAAATTCCACCTCTGCCTCAATTTCTCCCTTTGTGTCCAACCAGATGGTATTGTTGACTAATCTAATATGGCATGTAGGAGGCTGAATCTATCTCTGTCCATCACAAGAAAAGAAACAGTACGTTTAGTCAGGCTCTCTGAAAGCCACACAGTATTTCTTCTGTGCATGTCAATAATTTGTTCTTCTTTTCCTTCAGATGACCCTGTTGGATATGAACATTTGCACAGCAGAAGATGCTGAAGTTGTGCACTCCAACACGCTTCAGATGACTGAGAAACTAAAATGTAGGTTTGAAGAAGAAGTGGAGCACGTGGATGTGCGTTTCTTTTATTTGATGACATATATTTTCATCACTCCTTGGGATTAGTCTGTTCTTCCTGTGCTCCCACCTGCAATGCCTTCTGCGTGGTAGGCTATTGATGTCTCCTTAGAAAGAGGTCCATAGTGTGACAAAACACTCCAAAGAAACAGTTTGGTGTGGAAGAGTTTCATGTGGAAGTGTTCATAATTCTTGTGTTTATTATTTGTAATATAAATAGGTTGTATTTTTATGATCATTTCTATCTGAAATACATATGATAGCGATGAATGATGTATGGCCCAGTCTGCTTAAGATCAGACTTTAGGAATAGCTGGAAATGATCTCCCAAATGTCTTCCAATCTTTTCTATACATATAAAAGTCAGGAAGTCGTTTCTAAAGGGATAAATTATAGAATGTGATTTGGTGCTTTATGGTACCAGAATAAACAGAAGTTTTGATAATCTGCATTCTTAGCAGTTTACTTGGAGACTCTTATTTTTTACTCTCCAGATAGAAGATGCCATGTTGGATACCAGTCGTAAAATTCCAGGCAGCCTTTTACCATGTTACATATCCTCTTACTCATTCATTTCACCTTTCAGCAGTTTTGAAAGAACTTGTTCACTTGAATGTTTTTCTTTGGAGAGATTTTAAGGAGACGGCTAAATGGCCATAATACAGGTAGAAACATAAAAACAAGGGTGTGCTATAAACACAGGACTTCTTAGTGCAAAGAGCCCTCTGAAATTCAAAATACCTGCTATAAAATTAAAAACGTAATCTTTGGCTTTTAGATGGGAATTTCTAGTCTTCAGTTTCATTCTGTCAGGTGCATTTTTGCTAACTGCTTGATTCACGCTGAATGGACAGTCCTGTCTTATTCTTGGTATGGCAACAGTGATAGAGATCACTGCTGCTTTCTGTAGAAAGTGGCTGCAAGTTGCTATTACGAGATTTTGTGCAGGTCTAGAGTCTGATTGGATGTGAGGTTCTCATTGTTTCAACAAGCAACTTGGGGTGGCAGTGTCAGAGGTGTTCATTGTCTAGGAAGATTTTCATAGGCGATGAGTTTTGCTGTGGTAGCTTTCTCTTCTGGGTGTAGAATATATGTGCATAATTAACTTCCTTGAATCCTAAATAGTTGGGGAGATTTTAGTAGCTACTAAACTATTGTTTCTGGCTTTTTTATGTGGCCTTAGATGATGAAAGTGATCTGGATACTATTTTAGAAAAAAGCAAAACGGTGAGCTGTGAGGAAGAGCTGAAGGAGTATTTGGAGAACACCCTTTCTTCTTGAGATCAAATTAGAACAAGGTATGAATTTTGTATCGTCAGCTTAAAAGGTAGAGCATCTTTGAACATTGGTTGTACTACTTAGGCCTTGTTTTAATGCTGTTGTGCGAAGGTATGGAAAAAGAGTGCTTTTCATTTCATGTAAGAATATAGAATAATGTCCCTAGTGAACAAGGTTAAGGCAAATAATGCCCACGGTTTAGGAATGGGACAAAGGAAGACTGCTATCATTCAAAAACCATAGCACATCAGTATTACTGTGCATACCATCACATCCATGCCTTATTCAGAAGGTCAAAGTAGTAGCGCAGATTCTTGGATCACTGGAATCAGATGTTGGTCTGCACCATCATCTCTTCACTCATAGATTTGATCTCATTCAAAGTTCTAGCAACTAAGATGGTTAAGATAGCCGAGCACTTGCAACTTTAAAAATCATATAAAAATTGGTACAATACCGCTCTGTTTCCTGAAGATCTTAGCAGCAGCTCTGATGCCATAGAGGAAGCAGCACTGTTCAAACACCCAGGAGGTCTTTCCTACCTGCTCGACCAGGGGCACATTAGAAGAGCAGTATGGACCTGAGGGGCAGATGCGCGCACCTTGACACAGCTAGCAGTGGGACTGTGGTTAGAGGTGGAGGTTTGATACTCTTCCTAATAATTTGAGCCGTTAAAACAAAGCCAGAGGTAACAGACCAAGTGAAAATACAATGCCAGGTTGCGGAATGAGAATGTTACCTATCTGAACACCAACATAAATTCCTCATCATTCTCTTTGTTTAGGAGACCAAGCCAGTGTCCGTGTAAATGAAAACAAGTGTGAATATTGATTTTTCTTGAATCAAGACTCAGTTTTATGTCCAAGTCAAAGGCAAGTAAACCAGAAAGGCTCCACTGAGCACAGTGCAGAACTAACATGGAAGACAGTAATTTGACCTGTTATGTAAGCAGTGTTGGAATGCTTCCTCATCCAAAAGGAAGGATGTCAAATGCTTCTTTGGAAATATTTTAACTTCTGTGCATTTCTTTCTTTGTAATGAACTAATCTGTAACAAGCCAGGACATGATTCTGTTCAGTAGAAACAGATCAATGGCAACATTTAGCCTAAAGGTTTTATGAGATTGATCAGGAAGTTCGATTTAGATTTAAAGGCACTGTGGTCATATTTAATATTATTTCTCTCCGTACTTGAGTCTCTTAAACAGGGACCTTCAATTGGACAGGAACGGGACACTGAAGCAAATTGTAATGGATGACCTAATGGCTTACCCGGAAGCATTTTGTGGGAATGGATTTCTTCTAGGTATCCATCAGCCAGCATTTTAGTGTGAAGGAAATCTTCAAACAGGTAAAACAATAATTCCTGTTGGATTAAAACCTGACTGCTATATTAACTTTTCACTTTTGAGAAAATTTTCATGACCTTTAAAATTCAGACTATAGCAAGTATTGTTTCAGCCATTGAAGAAAGTGCTTTTGATAGAGATAGGAGAGGGAAACTGTAACATTTCTCAGAGCCACATGTTCAACTCTGTCCTTGTTCCAAATGGCACTTGAGCAAATTCATTTGCCTTTGGAACAGAAAACGACAAGGTAACAGGCTTATCATTATGGATTTGAGTGTTCCAGGTTCTTTAGATAGTAAGTGATTTATTCAAGCTGATCTCTTACTGAACTAGATCCATTTTGAGAAGGGATATGGATTTCTTAGAAGAAAGCAAATCCCTATGTTAAAACGGTGTGGTGGGTGTTTTTTCTTGTTGTTTTGTTTTTAGAACTTGCAAGGCACAATCGACTTCATAGTTTGAGATCCAAATAAGACCACGACATTCCAAACAGGTGTTTCTTTTTGGTTGTTTTTCAATCTGTATATCTTTGGATTGCAACCAGTAGAACTGTGCTTGAACTGGAAAGAAGTAGTGGAGGTTTCAGAAGTGGAACATACGGTGGAACAGTAAGCTGAGAGCATTGTGCAAGGAGAGGAAAGAGGGGAAAATGGTAAGAGTTTCCTGAGTCGGAAGGGACCCCTAGGGATCGTCAAAGTCCAACTCCTGGCCCTGCACAGACACTCCAACAGTCCCACCCTCTGCATCCCTGAGAGCATTGGACAAACACTCCTGGATCTCTGGCAGCCTTGGGGCTGTGCCCATTGCCTGGAGAACCTATTCAGTGCCTGACCAGCCTCTGAGGAAAAAAAGCCTTTCCCTGATAGCCAGCCTAATCGTACCCTGACACAGCTCCTGGCACTCCCTTGGCTCCTGTCCCTGGTTGCGGAGAGCAGAGAGCAAAGCTGTCCCTCTGCTGCCCTTGAGAGGAGCTGAGAGGTCCCAAGTGAGGTGTGAGCTCAGTGTCCTCTCTGCAGCTGAACCAAATGCCCTCAGCCACTCTTTGTATGGCTTCCCCTCCAGCCTCTTCACTCTCTCTGTGTCCCTCCTTTGGACATTTCTCCAATAGCCTGAGGTCTTTCTGACGTTGTGACATCCAAATTGCCCCCAGGGCTTGAAGAGAGCGCAGTCCCAGCCCAGAGCAGAGCAGGACAATCACCTCTCTCAAGCGAGCGGTGCCACAAGATAGGGACAGTTGTCAAAAATCAGCTGGAGAAACAAATCTAACAGAGAAACAAGTGATCTTGGCATAGGAAATGGAAGAAGCAGAGGAAGACGAAGATGAGGAGAGGATTCCTTTTAAAAGTGAAGAAAATCAGCATGCAGAACAGGGACTAAGCATTATGCATGTAAGTGAGCAAGAGAATAAGTTTGAAAGTGAAGGCAGTTTTGTCCAAACGAAGGAGGAATAGGAAGTCTTTTTGCTGAGAATGAATAGAAAGGTTTTTTTCCGTTTAGTTTGTATACGAAGCACACAGGGCTCTAGATCCTTTTGTGGGAAAATGGAGTGTGTAAAGTTGCCAATCATTTTGGAGCGAATTTGGAGGTTTTTGGGGTCCCAGGTGAATTTTGGGCTGAATTCTGGGGATTTGGGGGTTCCCAGGTGAATTGGGGTGGGGGGGGGGTGCAATCTGGGGAGATCCAGGTGAGTTTTGAGGGGTCCCAGGTTGATTTTGGGGGAGAATTTTTGGAATTTTGGGGGATCCCGGGTAGCGAGGTTTGGGGTGAATTTGTGGAATGTGAGGACTCCCAGTTGAATTTTAGGGGGAATTTGTGGAATTCTAGGGATCTCGGCGGAATTTTGGTTGGAATTTCGTGAATTTTAGGGTATACATGTGAATTTTAGGGTTCTCAGGTGAGTTTTGGGGATGCCAGGAAGATTTTGGGGTGAATTCTGTCGATTTTGGGGTATCCAGGTAAGCATTTGGAAGTCGTGGGAGAATTTATGGATGAATTTGGGGGGATGCAGGTGGATTTTCCAGGGAATTTTGGTGATTTTTGGGAGTCCCAGATGGGTCTTAAAACCCACCCAGATACCCCAATTCCATCAAATTCACTTTGAGGTGGATTGGAGAGATTTTGGGGTGAATTTGGGAGGTGTTGGGGAAACTGGGTCTTGGGGGTGATTTGAGGGATTTTGGGGGTTGCAGGTGGGATTTCGGGGTGAAGCCCTGGGATGTGGGGTTCCCCGTTATTTTTGGGGTGAATTTGTGGAATTCTGGGAGTTGCCAGGTGAGTGCTGAGCATCCCAGGGAGGATGTCGGGGAGACTTTTGGGGATTTTTGGTTTCCCAGGTGAATTTCTGAGGTGAAAAGTTTCAAAAAGGTTTTTTTTTGAAAACAAGTTAAAGCCAGAAGGTTATTGAAAATTAATAGATGTGATGCAAGTAGGCAATATGCAGACAATACACAGCGAGACAAATCATGGGAAAAATACTGTGGTAACAAATGAGCGTGTGAGGATGGGATCAGTATAGCTAAGGCTCAGTTGAAGCTGAATTTGGAAAAGCATGCCAAAAATAAGAATAATAAAGGCACCTACGGTTATTTCAGTGGGAAAAGGAAGATCAGAAGAAACCTATCACACCTCCCCTATTCCCCCCCCACCCCCATAAGCCAGACAGGACTAGTGACAACAGACAAGGAGAAGGCAGAAGTACTCAACAAGTGTTGGTCTCAATTTTTACTGCCAGTCACTATTTCCATATCTGTCACGTTATTGGACTGGTGGACTTGATTCTAAGCCATAGTAGCAGGTCAACTTTCAGACCACTTGAGGAACGTCAACATGCAAGGCCATGGGACCCACCCAGAGGCATGTCAGGGCCCTGAGAGAACTGGCAGCTCTAGGTGCTAAGGTGCTTGCTCCATCAAATTTGAGAAAACAAGGCAACCAGCTGAAGTCTCCAGACACTGTGTTGTATTGACTCCAATACTCTTGGTCTTTTTTGTAAATCTTAGAGCTCTGAGTCAATTGCCGCAGAGGATTCCCAAAGCAGTTTCAAAAATGGAATCTTTGTTATTGGTCCTCATGTTGATCTAGGATATTTCCATTTTCTGCACTCCTATATTTTCGAAACATTTGTAATGACTGAAAAGAAAGCTGAGACGAGGCATTATGCTCTTTCCAGTGATATAAATGGACCAGTATTCTTTTCAGACAAATATATTTTTGCTGCGTCTAAGCACATGTGCATACCTGTGTTTGATTTATGTGTCCAGGTTTTGGCAATGGGGCAGCCACAGGGCCGTCCTGTGACAATGGCCCGGGTGCTGCCCTGTCCCACTTTTTTCCAACAGGCTCCACTTCAGGATGTCCTCCCTGCTGAGAGAAGAGGCTGGGACAGCACCTTTAGAAATGTGACTTTCTGGGTTTGTTTTGTTTTGTTATTTTTAAAGTTACTAAAAACATTCACCCTAATTTTTTGATGTGCTGGGTTTGGAGGGTTTTTTTTACAGTTTTGGGTGGGTTTTTTTGTGGGCTTTTTGTCTCTTTGTGGCTTATTGGTTGGGTTTTTTTCTGTGTTTGTTTGGTCTGCTTTGTTTGTTCGTTTGTTTGTTTGTTTGTTACGGTTTTGTATAGTTTTTTAAGCAAATTGATTGGAAAACAGAATAGTCCTCCACTATAGTCTCCTGGATTCACCTGAGACTGTTCCTAGGCATCTCCCTGATCCTTTTTGCAATGAGTCTCACATCATTCTCCTGTGGAAACTGTCTGCTTATGGTTTGGATGGGTGGGCTGTTTGCTGGGTGACAAACTGGGTGATGGCCAGGCCCACAGAGTGGTGGGAAATAGAGTTCATCCAGCTGGTCCCCAAGGCTCAGTCTTGGGCCCAGTCCTGTTTAATATCTTTATCAGTGATCTGGACAAGGGGATAGAGTACACGCCCAGGAAGTTCACAGATCATACAAAGTTGGCTGGTAGTGTTTTTTCCTTCTGGAGGACAGCAGGCTCTGCTTCTTCTTCCTCCTGTTCTGAGGTCGCTGCTCCTCTTCATCCCTCATTAAGTGTGCTGATTTTGTCACTTGGATGAGAAAACAAACAATTTTAGCAACAATACTAGTGGCAGGGTACAAGAAAGGAAGAGTTCACATGAATCCCCCCCCCAACAACAGACAATACCTGATGGCTCCTCTGCCCAGCTTACTGACTACACCGGAACCCACTGTCCCCCAAAGATACTCCCTTCTCCTAGCCCACAGCCATTATGTGAGATGGAATAGAATAACTAAGGTTAAGATTCTCCCTATGTAAATCCATCATACCTCTATTCTGGGAAAAAAAATTTCTTGAAGTTCTATCATTTCAGATCATTTGAATTTGAATTTGCATACTAAAAAGTCTAGCCAGAAACTCATGACAATATTAATAGCCCATTCTAGAATGTCCGAGATGATATACCCTTCTTTCAAGAGAATGTGACACCTCACGTGACTTCTCCAGAATTTCAATGAACAGCGGGAGTAGTCTACAAGATTCTTGCTGCCATCTGGATTTCCTGGTATTTGGCTGGTCTATATAAGCCAATCAGCTATTCAGCAGAGGGAATATTAGTGTGATACTTGATGGTATGTGAGATGGAACACAGTAATTTATGGCTTTGTGCATAGTGATGAAGCTGTAAAGAAAGCTCCATAATGCTCAGACAAGGGGGCTGCTGGACTTCAAGCAGCAAAGCCCGAAAACGAACCAGTGAAAAGGTGTCATTGAAAAAAAAAAAAAGCCAGGTGGGGAGCAAAGTGATACTTAAGGGCAGTTTACTAAAAGAGGAAATCTAGTGAAAAAAAAGTCCAAGAGTGAAGGAATAAGAGGGAAAATGAAACTAAGGAAGGAAATCAATCTCAGCTCATCATTTCAGAAGCTAACAAGTTGACATTGCAATGATGCATAACTTGAGAAATAATAAATAGGTCGGGACCAAAATCTGAAATATGAGCTACATTGCATTCTGTATTTTAGGGAGTTGTACAACAGTCTGTGATTAAAGATCATCTAGTCCAACTTCCTAGCCAGGTAGATCTTACAGTCGATCAACTTGCTCAAGACTAGCCAAACTGATAAGGAGCACTCTCAATGATGGGGCATCCACAGCTTCTCTGGAACACCCGTTTGAGTGTCTCACCAGCTTCATTGTAGAACAGTTTTTCCTTTTAGCCAATCTAAACCTAGTCTCAGTTTGAAAGCATGGCCCCTTGTCCTGTCTCTGCAAACCTTCCGAAAAAGTCTTTCTCCATTTGTCTTATACCCTCTTTACATATTCAAAGGCCACCATACTGTCTCTCCAGAAACCTCTCTTCTCCAGGCTAAAAGATCCTACTTTTCACAAGAACCAGGTCATAAACTGAGATGGAAGACATCTCAGGAGATCAGATCATTCAACAGCTCAGCCTAAGAATACCTCTGAAGTCAGATCAATTAGCTTAGGGCTGTGTCTGTTTGAATTTTGAAAATTACCAGGAATTGAAATGCTTCAAGGAAGAGAACGCTGGGTGGCTCCAGAAACAGCCTGAGAAACTCGAGCAAACTCGAAACCTCAGAAACTACCACTGCTTTCTCTCCCTCAGCCCAAGCAGTCACAAAGAAGAAGTGTTCCCAGCAGGCTGGGATAGCACACATATACACTACATATACATGACAGGCATCGCCAGCAGTCACATCCTGCTCCTTTCTGTGGCTGGCAAGAGTGAGACTGGATGTTTACATGTGGGCAAACTGGGTCCCTCCAGCAGCTCAGACACTCAGCCTGCCCAGTGACCCCACTGAATTCCAGTATTCGCAGTGTCCCAAGGCCACAGCACTACTCCCCTTGCTGGCACAGACCATCACACGCCTCCTAAATCAGTCAGGACTCCCCTGGTCCCACAGCCAGCACCTCACGTGCTCTCCCCCAGGCCACTGCCATTGTTCACCAACTTCTCCACTTTGATCTTTGCTGGTGCTCTCAACACTGGCACACCCAGATGTTCTGCAGCTCTTGTCTCCTGGTGGAAAGGACTTGTAAAGCCATGTTTCCTAACAGGACTTCCAAAACCTTTCAAAGCAACCTTTCCTGGCGTATGAACAGTCTCATTCAAATGTCAACATTTCTTTTCCCATATGTGAAATCAGAATTTCCTTCTTCCGGGCAAGCCCAAAACAAGGCACAAACTACATTGTGCCTTCTGTTTCACATGCTGACTTGTTTGTAAACAATGCTAGGAGAATACCTGTTTTGATCCAAGCTAATCTCTGGCCCTTATAGTGCTTTCGGTAGTTAGTTTTGCTTTGCTATTTACTTGATGTCCCATTGAATTCTTGAATCATAAACAGACTGTCTGTATAGCAGCATAGCAGTGATGAATAAATGCTAGAGAAGGAGCAAGGTGATTGTTTGCTAGACTCTTCCTAGAAACTGAGAAATCTGTTACTTAATGCTGACCACAGCAGACGGAGGAAACATCCTACATGATGTCAAAGCAATCAAACTGTAATCACTTTTATGATTACAGTCAAGGCACTGCTTTTGCCCCCATAAGTGCAGTGCAGGGAATCTTAAAAGACGACACTGTAACTGTTGTCCATGCTCACTGAGAAAATAATGCTTTTACAGTGGAGCAGGTCTCGCCGCAGCTAAATCATGGCTTCAGCTGAACACCGCCTTCAAAAAAGCCCACAAAAACACAAATGAAAGGATTTGGAACCCAAGGGAATCTGGGATGGTGACATCAGCTCACTTTGGATTCTTTCCAAATTCTCAATTCCGTTTTCTTCTGAGCCAATTATCCCACCTAACCTGAAATGTAATTTATGGATTTCCAACACATCTAGTTACCTTAGAATTCGATTGCCACTAGGCAAAAAGACAGAAACAAGCAGTTAATTTCAGACTGAAACCAAGGGTGTTTAGAACAGAAATACTTGGACGAAACTATTCTTAATAAAACAAAAACTTTTAGGACTTAGCCATGTATTTTTGGAGATGGAAAAATTTTACATCCAAAAGTCCCTAGGGAGCTCTCACTCAGTGCAATGCACCCAGAAAGACGCTCTCGCTCGTCTTTCAAGGAGCGATTCCAACCAGAGTTTGTGTTGTACCACCAACTGAAGAGTGCGTGATCGTACCTGTCTCCTGCAGCACCACACAATGGTCCATAAATCATCCCACCTCTTGGCCAGAGGCCACTCGCTTTGGAGAAGGACTATAAAAGAGCGATCCTCTGAGAAAGACCCTTTGAGATCTCTCCACCGACGAAGACCCGTCTATCGGATGACCCATGAGGACGCCCGTCTCGTCTGTTGGTAGCTCTTTTCCCATCCCTTTCTTACCTTCCCCTCTCCCTATACTTTGTTTCCTATACCTCTCCCCCTTACCGTAACTGAGTTGTTGGCATTTGATGAAATGCATTGCTGTTGTTGAATAAACTGATTTTCTGCTGTTGAATAAACTGATTTTGTCCCCTGCACTTTGCCTGTTTGCACCTTTAAGATCAAAAGAACCATCATGACCCCCACTCTGTATTAATAGCAGATCGTGACATTAAATTGGCGTCACGGACAGGATTTTCTGACAGACAGAAGGGATGCAAGGTTGTCTGTAGTCTGTATCAGAGGAAGGAAGTCTTACTCCAGCCTCACCTAGCTGGCCACCTTGGATGGGTGAGCCTGTCTAGAAAGCAAGATGGGTTTTTCCGATTTCCCGCAGACTGCAGACACCTTGGTGTGGAGCATCCCCAGACTCGCTTGAGGGCTCTGTAGTCAGAATTTCACAAAAGATCTACTGGTGCAAAAGGCGGGTCACTGTTGTTGTTGTTGTTGTTGTTTTTTATGATGTTTTTGATACTTGGTGTAGTGAAGAGACAACCTGGTGTTTTGTAACTAAGGAGTGCCTCCCAAGTAGTTTGGTCTCTTCACCCGCACAGGGAAGTGAAGGGGGGCACACAGCGAAAGCTGTTTCGTTGTGTGTGGTAACTTAAGCAATAGACCTCCCTGTTGTATTTTTTACTTATCCCTTCACAAAATGACTGAGAATTCCACCGTAACAGATAAAGCTGCATTTTATGCTCTATTAGCTAAGTGTAGCACCAGACCGTCCCAAGGTGGGGAGGAATGGGCGAACAGTAATTGGTTTAATCTGGAGAATGTGATTGATAGAATATATTCTTTGCAACATGAATCAAAGTTCAAACTGGGCAAAAATAAAACCATACTCTGCTCAGTTTTGGGAGCTTGTCTTATGGCAGCCATAGAAACTCGCTCTAAGCGAGTTAGTGAAGAAAGTACAATTATAGATTCTTTGCAAAATCTTGTTCAAATTCTGCAAAAACAATTAGATCAAGAAAGGAATGAGAACCGTTTGTTGCGAGATGAAAATCATTTGCTACAGGCTGCCCCAAGAGAAGAAAGTACCAAAAAAGTAAACCAGAATGAAACACGCGCAGAAACAGAAGAGAAGGAGATTGTTCACATTGATCGAATTTATCCCCAAAAGGAGTTAACTATAATGAAAAATCTTGGGGAACACTGGTGTCCGAAGTTGAGACCTATGTTTAAAACACAATATACTTATCTTGGTCCTGATGATTTTGTACCAAACATTTCTACAAAAGAAATCCCATATTCTGCCAATGATTCAGCAAAACTGACGAAAGAATATGGGCGACTCCCTCATGAAACAGAGACTGAATATGTATTTCGCGTGTCTCTTACTGGGGGAGATGAGATTAAATTATGAGAAAGTGAAGCTAGTGGGTATTGGGGACATGGGGTCTTCTTAACAACCGGAGATAAGAGCTACCCATGGTCGTTGACCCAACGTGCAGCTTTTTGGGCTGGGGGGCTTAACCCCCTGGAAAGGGGAGACCCTATAGCTTTAGTTGGTACTCCCAACCAACTTTTGGAAAACATTCACAAAGCTGCTTGCCTGCAAATGATACATGAGAGAAAACTGACTACCACCTATGAATCACCTATGCAATTGCCTGTAATGCCTGAAATCATGACCCCTTTAATTCGTGGTCTCCCAGAAACACTCAAATCTACCGCAATTCTCCTTCAAAAAACTGTCGCATCCATGACACCTGTAGAAAGATTAGATCGATTTCTTGGAAACTCACGTGAGCGATCTGGTTCCGTGGACTCTTTCCCTCCCTATGAATCCCCCTCTAGACGGACTCCAGAATCTCCTGACAATAACCGGAAAGTTTGGACATGGAGCGAAGTTGCAGAGGAATTGTTGAATTACAGCAGGAAATATGGACCCGTAAAAGTCCCAGAGGATAAAGTGGAGAAAACTAAAGGTGTTAGACACATTGTTTCTCCTAGTGCTAAGCCAGAAAAGGGGAAATTGAATACTCCCCGTCAGTACTGGTGGTCGTTGGGGTTAAAGAAACAAATTCCTCCTAAAGATGTTATGGATGGCTTACCACTTGACAAGTTGATAAAAATTGTTGTGAATTGGCATTGCCCTAAGATCCTTACATCAAACTCTCCTACTGTCCAGCCTAGTGCACCTCCTCCTCCACCGGTTGTGGTCAGTGAGTCAAACTTAACCCCTCCACAGATTCTGGGCAGTGAGCCAAATCAATCTCCTCCACAGGTTCTGAGAGCTGAGTCAGAGTTTCCTCCTTCTCAGTTTTTGGGAATGGAACTGAAACGGCTTCAGAAGCAGGGAAACTAGAAACCCCGTCTCTCCTGGGTGGGCAGAGGGATGGGGTGGGCGGGGAACTGGTTATTCATTAGAACGCTCACCAGAAATCCTAATACTGGGGACCTCCTGATAACAGCAATGGTTGGCCCTAAAAGGTCACCTGTTACCTTTGTGGTTGACACTGGAGCCCAAATTTCTGCACTAACAAGAAAAGCTGCACAGAAATGTGGATTTGTTCCAACAAGGAGACAATGCTTTGTTCTCAATGCCTTGGGGACCACAGAAGCTATGGATATAGCTCTGATAAAAATCTTGCTACCTGGAGAGGAGAATTTGTTACTTATCAAAATTGTAATTGGAGATATTCCAAATGATTTATTGGGAATGGATGTCCTTGCTGGAAGACAGTGGGAAGACGAGGAGGGTTGTCTCTGGTCCTTTGGCACACCACGTTTTAATATTAATCTGCTTCAATCCGCACCTTCCTTACCTTTCAGTAAAATTACTAATGTGAAACAATACCCACTTCCCACTGGTGCCAAAGAAGGAATCAAGCCAGTTATTCAGGACCTGAGAGATCAGGGAGTGATAATTGACACTCATTCTCCCTTTAACTCTCCAGTGTGGCCAGTCCGTAAACCTAACGGAAAGTGGAGGCTGACAGTAGATTTTCGCAGACTAAATGCAAACACAGATCCTCTCACAGCAGCTGTCCCAAATTTAGCTGAACTTATAACTTCAATTCAGGAGAAGGCTCATACAATCATGGCAACTATAGATGTCAAAGACATGTTCTTTATGATACCTATACAGCCAGAGGACATGGACTGTTTTGCCTTCACGTGGGAAGGACAGCAATACACCTTCACTAGGCTTCCTCAAGGGTACAAACACTCCCCTACTCTAGCCCACCATGCTTTAGCACAGGAATTAGAAAAGATACCCAAACCTGACAATGTAGCTGTCTATCAATACATTGATGAAATTCTGGTGGGGGGAGATGAAATAGAAGTAGTGGGGGATAGCCAACAGAAAATAATCTCTCATCTGGAAAGCCTTGACTTACAAATTCCCCCAGAGAAAATTCAGAAACCTTCTCAGGAGGTGAAGTTTTTGGGGATTTGGTGGAAAGGAGGTATGACATGCATTCCACCTGATACCCTAACCTCCCTAGATCAAATTAAAATGCCTGGATCCAGGAAAGAGCTTCACCAAGCTCTGGGATTATTAGTGTTTTGGAGAAAACACATCCCTGATTTTTCAATTATTGCTAGACCTCTTTATGACTTGCTGAGGAAAAGGGTAAAATGGGATTGGACTCCTTCTCAGGAGGAAGCATTACAACTGCTGATTTTTGAAGGAACTGCACATCAAGCTCTAGGCCCTATTCATCCCACAGATCCTTTCCAGGTAGAATGGGGATTTGCCACCTCGGGGTTGTCAGTGCACATATGGCAACGAGGCCCAGAAGGCCCTACAAGGCCTGTTGGTTTTTATTCTCGTGGTTTTAAAGATGCTGAAAAAAGATACACTACCTGGGAAAAGGGGCTTTTTGTTGTCAGCATAGCTCTCATAGAAGTGGAGAAAATTACATGTCAGCAACCAATTGTATTAAGAGGCCCTTTTAAAGTTATTAAAACAGTCACCAGCGGGACCCCTCCCCCTGATGGGGTGGCCCAGAGATCCTCAGTTAGGAAGTGGTATGCCCAGATAGAACATTACTGTAACATCTTCTATGTAACAGAAGGAGCTGTAAAAAATCTGGCTATACAAGAAACTGAGAACTTGGCTAGCAGCCACGATAAACCTGCCTCAGTAATTAAAGTGGCCCCTCCTTTCTCCCCTGAACAATCAGTGAATTCTTGGTTTACTGATGCTTCTGCTAAACGAGAAGGAAAGGTGTGGAAATACAGGGCAGTAGCTCTCCATACTTCATCTGGTGAACGAATTATTACTGAGGGAGAAGGCAGTGCTCAGGTTGGTGAGCTGATTGCTGTATGGAGTGTTTTCAAGCATGAGGAACATAATACCTCTCTTGTTTGTATTTACACTGACTCCTATGCTGTGTTTAAAGGATGTACAGAGTGGCTTCCTTTCTGGCAGCAAAATGATGGGGAAGTTAACAGGATCCCAGTATGGCATAAGGAAAAATGGCAAGAAATTCTATATATAGCCAATCGAGGAAACTCTGCTGTGGGGTGGGTGGCTTCTCATCAGACAGATGGAAATTTAGCTGGTGAGTGGAATAATGCTGCTGATGAGTTAGCAAGACTAAGTCCCCTGAAAAAGGAACAAATTACAGAGGATTGGGAGCACCTGCTAGAATGGCTGCATATAAAAAGACAACATACAGGTGCGAAAGATTTGTACAAAGAAGCCCTTGCTTGTGGCTGGCCTGTCACCAGGGAAATGTGTAAAACATGCATATCAGCTTGTGAACAATGCCGCAGACGACTAGAAAGGCATCCTTTGGAAGATGACCCTTTGCACTTAAGGAAAGGTAAAGGCTTATGGGACGCGTGGCAGGTAGATTATATCGGTCCCTTTAAGAAGTCTGGTGGTAAACATTTTGTGCTGGTAGGAGTGGAAATAATATCAGGGTTAGCTCAAGCTGAAGCCTTTAACAGAGCTACGGGAGAAAACACTGTTAAGGCATTACAAGAATGGTTTGGAACTTTTCCAAAGCCACAGGAGATTCAATCTCATAATGGGTCTCACTTTACTGCTAAAGTAGTACAGGAATGGGCAAGGGAGGAAGGAATAAAGTGGACTTTTCACACCCCCTATTACCCTCAAGCCAACGGGATTGTAGAAAGGACAAATGGTCTTCTGAAGCGACTCCTAAAACCACATGAGGGAAGTTGGGATCTTCGATTATGGCAAGCTGTAAAAGGTATAAATGATAGATGGGGGGTAAACGGGTGTCCCAAAATAATTGCTTTTTGTCCAAAAGCCCCAAGCATCATTCCTGCACTACAGGGACCTAAGGATCCTAAAAATCCAGCCCATTACCCTGGGCAACCTGTTTTAGTAAACCTCCCTACTGTAGGAGAAGTACCACTGGTACTAAAAACTCCTCTGAATAAATATGCATGGGTAGCCACCAATGCTCTGGGAAAGGAGCATCGGATAAGTACCCGTTGGATTGTTCCATCATTTTGACCTCCTGCCTCTTGGTGGCAGACTCTGTTGTGTTTACTTTTCACAGAAGAACGCGCAGGGACATGGGAACCGGACAAACCATGATCACCTTTTTGATACTTCTCTGTATCCTACCACAACACCATGGCCAAAACTCGGCCGAGTGGCCGTGGTCTGAAGCTTCCATCAGATATACCAGTGCTTCAGGACCCTACCCCAGAGATTGTCACCCAAGCCTTGCGACCGTAGTACTGCACGATTCTGAGGTATACCGTTCAAGTGACTGGGGTTTGGACAAAAAGGACTGGGCTAGGGTACTAATAGGAACAACTGGTGAAGAAATCAAGGTAGGATGCAGAAAAGTGGAGAAATCCCTTCATGAGAAAGCCACTACCATTGCAATAGCCGGGAATTACTTAAAATCAGATATAACTAGAAGCTTGCACCCTAACATCACGGCGAGTCTCTGCCCCACGACAGTATGGACATGTAAAAAGCAAGGCCCCCTAATACTGTGCTGTGGCCAAAGGAAGGTTGGTAACTATACCTTGGACCCTGACGCCAACAACGTCGAAGTTACAAAGCTTTGTGCGGATGAACTTACTGACTGTTGGCATAACTTTACTTTAACCAGACCAACCTATGTAACATGCTCCTGGCAGAATAACACAACAGATGAGTCCAGCTTGAAAGGTCTGACCTATAGGTTCAAAATAAATGCCATAGAAAAACCCACACTGACTGCACTAGTTGCATACCATGGTGTAAGCACCCCCTTAGTGTTGGATGACAAAAACAAGGTTTTCCCTCCTTTCGTGGTGACGCAAGGTGATGACTTCGCAATAACTTGTAAATTAGTGGCTGGATCCCTCACCGAACCTGCATACAGTCATGGCATTGGACCCCATGGCCTGACTTTATATTGTAGAACCCAAAATCAAGACTGTTGGCTAAATTTAACTGCTATACAATTTTCTTATAAAGTCATGTGTGGAAAAAACAATACAAAATACTGGGGGGAACTTGATGTTAATGTTGTAACACCTACCACCCAACCACCGGTTGTGCTGAGCCCTACGATTTTTCAATTTGGGCCATACGTCATTAGAAAAACTGGCCAACAACAAATATTGTTTAATCCGGCATGGTCTCTCAAACAAATCAAATTGCTGATGCAAAATAATGTCTCAGAAGTTCAGCCAGCTTGTTCACCCTTTCTACAGACTTCTTTTGAGGGATGGACAACCTGGTTGCAGAAACGGAATCCTTCCAAAAAACGAATGGCAAGAGACATAACCGGTGTTGTGGGAACCGGATTGGGAATTTTGAATAGCATTGATTCAGAAGTACTAATGAATAAATTGGCTACCACAGCTGGAGATGTAACCAAATTACAACGGCCCCTGCAAACAGCCTTAACAGCTTTGGGACCCAACAGTGTTCGTTACCAAACATATTACCAAGTTGGGAAAAGGTAAATGTAAATGACCACAAATTGAAAATCGATGCACTTGGTGCTACACAAAATAACATCTCTTTGGCTCTCCGTTGTATCCAGGCCCAGTTGTGGATGCAGTCGGTTGCTGCTTTAATTATAAGAGAAGGTGAGGAAGGCACTTTTCCCACTGAAATTCAAAAGATAGTCTGGGACAGTGCCACTGATTTTGAAAAAGAATTCCAGTCCTGGTGGAACTTAGTAAATTTTACCTATGATCCCAGCACAAACACAGCCAGAGCCTTTGTACTGACTATACGTAATGCTTCAGTGCATTCAATATTCCCCATAATTGCATTAAGGTTGAACCATGACGGAGCTATTCTCTGTCCTTTCGAGCATAGGGAATGGGCCCGTCAAATTGGTGGGAGGTGGCAAACTGTCAATTTGGAACCTTGCATTGTCCGGGAACAACAAGGGTTTATCTGTGAAAGTAATGCAATTAGAGCTCAAGATATCTGCTTGGACACAGAACAGAACGTTTGCAATTTTGAAATTCATCCAAACGAGATTCCTGAAACAGTACTGGTATATGTAGGCAATGGATGTGCATGCTTTAGAACTGCTTGTGATAGTGTTTTCATAGAAAATTTGGTAGTGAATACTAAGAATCATTCAAACTGTTGTGTCTGTAACTTTACTAGGATTTCAGGATGTGATTTTTCCTATGTAGCCCCAGTTACTTCTCACCATCTTTTGCAGTCAAATTACACACTGATCCACCATCTATTGCCCGCTCCAATTGGAATGAACCTCTCTCTGGTGAAGCAATTGATGCTCCACCAAGATTTGATCGAAATTTTCGAGAAGATCAAGAAAAACGGACAGAAAACTCTAATAGTTGTTCATCACAATGTGGAAAAAATACATCGTGTTTTGGAAAGGGTAAAGACAGATGCTGAACACAGGTGGTGGGATACTCTATTTGGGTGGTCACCTACTGCTACAGGTGTCCTGAACAAATTGTGTCATCCCACCATTGTTCTCTTGATTTTGGTTTTAATTGGTTTTGTTTTATCAGCAATCCTATACATTATGAGTTGGAGAATAATGAAACGGTTAGCACAATTGGCATCTGTGACAAATGTATCCAGATCGGTTACTGTTGGCATCCCTAGGGTTATTGACACAAGGTTTTAAATAGGATAAAATATGATTTTTAACTAGAATTGATAATCTTCAAATTGCAATTAAAATTGTTTAATTAAAATTTTGCTTTAAAAATTTGATTTATTTCTAATCAAAAATTGAAAAATTAAAGAATTGAACAAATTGTTTAAGATTGTTAGTAATCAAAAATTGAATATAATTGATCTGTTTTGTTTTCCTTTTTTCTCCTTTTCCTTATCCTGTCCCTTATCTTTTTCCTACTTCCCTGTCTCTCTTTTCCGGGATATGCTACCAACTTGGACGAGTCCTGAAGACACCACAACTGAAGACTCCACCACGACTGTACAAAGGGTGCTCTTGATGACGATCGTGAGTCACGGGGTGGTGTAAGGGTCGGTCTGAAGTTCCCCTCGATTTTGCGTCCCGACCATCGCAAGGAGACCTCGAGGACTCCCACCCAGGCTGGCTCTGGACAATGGTTTCCTGGCCCGGCCAAGGTGGGTGCTCGTGACTGTGTGCTGGTGTATTGTGTTCACTGGACTGTGCTGTCATGGCACCAACCAGAGGTTGTGTTGTACCACCAGCTGAGGACTGCTTGACCGTACCTGTCTCCTGCAGCAAAACACAATGGTCCACAAATCTTCCCACCTCTTGGCCAGAGGCCACTCACTTTGGAGAAGGACTATGAAAGAGCGATCCTCTGAGAAAGACCCTTTGAGATCTCTCCACTGATGAAGACCCATCTGTTGCGTTTCCTAGATACATTGTAAATGGTACATCCCGTAACCCCTGCTGTGCCCTGTATCTTGGTCCCTCTCCCCTCCTGGCCACACAGAGCTGTCTGGGATCCAATTTCTCCCCGCCCCCCCCCCTTTCCAGACCCTAGAAAGGTCAGGACCCGCTGACCTCGCTCTCTTATCCCGCACTCTTTTTCCCCCCACGCTCTCTTCCCCCGCGCTTTTCTCCCGTCCTCTTCCCCCCGCTCCTTTTTTCCCCCGCTCTCTTACCCAGCTCTTACCCCGACGCGGCAGGCAGGCAGCTTTGATCGGTTTCAAAGCTGCGGCACAGGGAGTTTTTTTGCAGTTTTTGCGGTTTTTACGGGTTTTTGTGGCGGGGTCGATCCCTACAGCGGCGCGGGCGCCACATAAGGTTTTGCTGACGAAAAATGGCGAAATTAACATCGGTTCCGCATCTAGTAAAGCCTGAAAACCGTAGTGTACTTAGCACGTCTTAACAACTAACTCCTTTCCTGTGTTTTAACTGTAGTGGGGTGGATATAGTGCAAATTGATAATACCATGGGAATACAGCAATCTGCCTTACAAAAGAGTATAACAAAACAACTCAAGGAAATACTAAGTTCGGGAAATGTTTTAATATCTAATAAAAAACTAGCTCGTTTTGCCAGCTGGCTGTCTGTTGAAAAATCTGACCTTGAACTGCAAAATATAAATTCGATTTCATTTTGGGATGAAATGGGGGATTTATTAATTTTAAAAGTAGAAAATGGAGATAAAACTGCCTCTGTATTCCTCCCGATATTCTTACAAATTCAGAAAGTTTTAATTCAGACAGAAAACAAGAGACAGCAGCAGCAAAATGATTCAAGCTCACCTTCCCTTTCCAAAAATCCCTATAACCATAACCTGGAAAGCACCCCAGGGTCTCCCTTGGAAATGCAGCATGCTCAGCACGGCTGTAACTGTGCTGAACCCCCAATCCTCCCCAGTATCCCGGTTCTGACAATTTTTCGAAAATTATCAGATCTCCTACCTTGTTCCCTTCCCCTCCGGGCCACGAACACGTGGCCGTATCTGGACAGGTCAGGATTGGGGTCCCAGATAGCATTGGACATGCGGTTCAGGGAGAGGGGGGGGGCCGGTATGGTGACAGACACGTGTCTCCTCCTTCATCCCGCAACACCCTTTACCCTCCGGTCCCAGCCCCTAAGCCTGCCCCCTCCCATAACTCATCCCTGCCCTCGGCTCCACCGCCCCCTCCCCCCTCCAAGACCCTGTCCTGCACGGTACCTGGCGACCCCGCCCACAGGTGTTGCAACCCTGAATTCCACCACCCCTCCCCCTCTCCAGTTTCACATTCCTTCCCTCCAAGCTGCTGCGGGGTGGGGGAGGGCAATGTAGCCCCTGCGAGTTTCAGTGCCGGTGGGGGTGGGGGGGGATCAGCTCACAGCCCCTGGGGGATGGATGGCGCTCCCGTGGTGGGGGGGGGGGGTGGCCAGCCTCCCGGACCGGGTGGGGGGGGGATGCCCAAACCTGAAAGTCAGTACCAGGAGAAAGAGTATATACCATCAGTTGCTCCTGTTGTTTATCTTGGTAAGAGAAACAGAAAAAGAAGTTATCAACCTTTGTCCTACCAAGATAAAAAAGAAATTTGTAAAGTACAAAGAGAATTTGGTAGGAATAGTGAAATCTTTAAAGGCATGATGAGAGCCACTTTTAACTCAAACGAACTGGTTCCATATGATATCAAAGAGCTTTTCCGGTGTTTGTTAACTCCTTCAGAATATGATCTATGGGAAAGCCTGTGGAAAAGATCTTTAAAAGTGCTTTTACAAGAACTTTTAAAAAGCTCAGATAATGCAAAAGATGCTGATAATAATGACATAACATATGAACACCTATGTGGGGAAAAAGATTGGCATTGCCCTGAAAACCAAACCAGAGTACTATCTAAGTCTGTCCTAGATAAAATATGCAATGCTGCAGAAAAAGCCTTTAATCAATTACCAACAGTAGATACTAAAGGCAGTTATATTAACATTAAACAGTTTACTTCTGAGAATTTCTTACAGTTTGTGGACCGCCTTCGTACGCAAGTAGAAAGACAAGTGTCTGATCCAGTATTACAAGCTGAATTAATTAAAGAGATGGCTCAGAGGAATGCTAATGAAACCTGCCGTAGGGTTATCCTTGGCCTTCCCCTGGAGCCAGCACCTAGCTTAGCACAAATGATGGAAGCCTGCGCCAGAAAAGCAGAACTGTTCAGTGGACAGGAGAGAAATCCAGGACTGGCACACCCAAGAACCATGGCAGCTGTAACACCAGAAGCCAAGAAGCAACCAATGTCACCAGAGCAACTGCAGCACATCATCTGCTTCCAGTGCAAGCAGCCAGGACACTTCGCCAGAGACTGTCCACACAACCAGAAACAGAAGAAGACCAACAAACAAAAAAACTAACTTTACAGCGCGTACCCGCCATTAACACCATAGCGTGCTCGGCTATAAATACTGCGGGCTCCACATTCGCAAAAGACTCTCTCTTAATGAAGAAAAAGGGGGAGGATGGGATAGAGGGTGTGGGGATGTATGGCAATGAAAATATCAAATGTTCAGTTAACAAGGTTTGGAAGCCACTAGGTCGTTTTAGGCTTGTGACTACCAGAGGTTTTCATTTCAGGTCACCTGATTGGATAGTCATTACAGTGGACTTACCTAACAGTACACAGGACGTGATGTTAAACCACATGAAACTGGGCAGTGAGTACTTTTTTGTCGGTGACACAGCACACACACCCCTAGAGATTGAGGTGGTTCCCATGACCATCAAGGGAAGCATAACTGGCCTCATTCTCCTGGCACGATGTCCTCTACCACCATATCACCTGGCTGAGGGACAAATCCTTGCCCAGGCCATTCCTGTTCCACAGGAGGTCCCAGTAGATGGAAAATCACCTGAAGTCTACTGGGCAGAAGTGGTGGGTGAGGACAAGCCCTCTCTGGCGTGCAACCTAACCCGTGGATCAGATCACCTCCATGTGGAGGGGGTACTGGACACGGGTGCTGATGTGACTATCATACCCGAAAGGATGTGGCCATCACATTGGGAACTTCAGCCTGTGGCAGGCAGAATCCAGGGTGTAGGAGGAGTCAAATTGGCAAAAATATCAAAAAGCATCATACAAATTGAGGGGCCGGATGGAAAATTGGCTAGCATCAGTCCATTTGTTACAGATTATAAATGCCCTCTATGGGGGAGAGACACCATGTCCCAGTGGGGGGTGAAATTGATTATTCCTAAAACTCCTCGGGATTTTTAGAAGCGGCCACTGTGAGGCGCCCTACCCAAAAGTTGAAATGGCTAGATGATATCCCAAAGTGGGTAGCACAGTGGCCGATGAGTAAGGAGAAGCTCAGGGCGCTTGAGGAGCTTGTGGAGGAACAATTGGCTAAAGGCCACATAGAAGAGACCACAAGTGCATGGAATTTCCCGATTTTTGTGATAAAGAAACCAGGGAAAGACAAGTGGAGGCTGCTCCATGACCTCCGGGAAATAAACAAAGTAATTGAAGACATGGGGTCTCTCCAACCTGGAATGCCTTCTCCAACAATGCTTCCCAGAGATTGGCAATTGGCTGTTCTAGACATCAAGGATTGTTTCCTCCATATTCCCCTACACCCAGAGGATGCCCCAAGGTTCGCCTTCTCGGTTCCTACCATCAATCGAGAGGCCCCAATGAAGCGTTATCACTGGAGAGTACTACCCCAGGGATTAAAATGTAGTCCCTCCATCTGCCAGTGGTATGTGGCCTCATTGCTGTCCCAGGTGCGTGCCCAGAGAGGGGAGGCCATCATCCTGCATTACATGGATGATGTGCTTGTGTGTGCCCCCGATAATTCTCTACTCCAAGACACACTTGACCTAGTGGTTAAAATTTTAACCTGTGCTGTATTTGAATTGCAGGAGGACAAAGTCCAAAGGATGCCACCTTGGAAGTACCTGGGCCTGGAAATCACTGCACGGACCATTGTTCCGCAGAAATTGGAAATTAATTGTAATGCAAAAACCTTAGCAGATCTCCATTCCCTGTGTGGGTCATTGAATTGGGTTAGGCCCTGGCTAGGCCTCACTAATGAGGACCTAGAACCTCTCTTCAATTTATTGAAAGGGGAGAGAGAGCTGCTTTCTCCCAGGGAACTGACCCCAGAGGCAAAGACTGCAATCGAAAAGGTACAAAAGACCTTAGGAGAGAGGCAAGCTCACCGTTACCAGCCCGAGCTGCCCTTCAAATTCATTATCCTAGGAAAACTGCCACACTTACACGGGTTAATATTCCAACGGATCAAGGAGCAGAGAGAGTCACTCTTAATCATAGAGTGGGTCTTCCTCTCCCACCAAAGATCCAAAACTATCACTAAGCCACAAGAGTTAATAGCACAACTGATTCGGAAAGCAAGGATCAGAGTGTATGAACTAGCTGGCTGTGACTTCACATGTATTCACCTCCCTGTTAAACTGTCTGAGGAGGGAAAGAACTCTCCTGACAAATTGACTAAAGAGATGTTTGAGCATTTGCTCCAGAGCAATGCCAGTCTCCAATTGGCCCTGGACAGCTACAGAGGACAACTATCAGTCCATGCCCTGTCTCACAAGCTGTTTAATGAGGAATTCCACCTCATTCCTCGTGAGAAGAGGAGTCAGAGACCACTCAAAGCTCTCACAGTGTTCACGGATGCATCTGGGGCGTCCCACAAGTCGGTGATGACTTGGAGAGATCCTCAGACTCAGCATTGGGAAGCTGATGTTGAGTTTGTGGAAGGGTCACCCCAGGTAGCTGAACTGGCAGCAGTCGTAAGAGCCTTTGAAAAGTTCTCAGAGCCAATAAACTTGGTGACAGACTCAGCCTATGTAGCGGGGGTAATGTCCAGGGCAGAGCAGGCAGTGCTCAGAGACATCGAAAATGAGCAGCTTTTCAGGTTGCTTTCCAAACTAATTTATTTGATTTCTCATAGAGAACATCCGTTCTATGTGATGCATGTGAGATCACACAGAGATTTGCCAAGTGAAATTGCAGAAGGAAACCGTCAGGCAGACTCCCTTGCAACCCCAGCAGAACAAGCAACCCCAGCAGAACAAGCATGCCTTCCTGACATCTTCCAACAGGCAAAGCTGAGCCACCAGCAGTATCACCAGAACACACCAGGTCTAATGCGTCAGTTCCAGCTAACACGGAGTCAGGCTCGAGCCATTGTGGCCACCTGTCCCAACTGTCAGCTGCACACCATGCCCTCAATAGGCATGGGGGTAAACCCCCGAGGTCTTGGCAGTTGTGAGGTATGGCAAACAGACATCACACACATTCCTAGTTTTGGTCGCCTCCAATATGTTCATGTAAGCATTGACACATATTCAGGTGCAGTCTATGCCTCTGCCCATGCAGGAGAAAGGGCTATGCATGCCAAACAACACCTAGTGCAAGCCTTTTAAGTGTTGGGGGTCCCTAAGGAAATCAAAACTGATAAGGGAGCAGCGTGTAAGTCCAAGGAGTTCCTGGAATTCGTCCAGCAGTGGGGAGTGGAACATAAAACTGGCACCTCCCACTCGCCCACAGGCCAAGGTGTAGTTGAGCGAGCCAATCAGACACTCAAACAGGTTTTGGCTAAACAGAGCAGTTCAACTGTGTGGATGTCTCCACAGCAGAAGCTCTGCAAAGCCATGTTTACTATCAATTTCCTAAATTGTTCATTTGAGAACATGAGTCCACCTGTGGTACGTCACTTTAACAGTAGTAAACAATTCAAGTTATCCCAACATCCTCCAGTTTTGATTAGGGACCCAGAAACCTGGGAAATCAAAGATCCCTATGGGCTCGTTACCTGGGGGCGTGGCTATGCATGTGTATCCACTCCCTCAGGCCCTCGGTGGATTCCCCAAAAGTGGGTAAAACCGTTTGTTCCCAAACATCCTGCTCCAACTGAGGAGAACAAGGAGCAGGTAGCAGTGGCTTCAAAAAGAAGACGCCGCTGGAAAAAAGGAAAAGAAATCCTCATAGAAGGTGGCATTCCAGTGGATAGAGACTTTTAATAGGTTTTATAATGTTTGTCTTTCCTTCTAGAGAAAAGCTTCTCTTCTCTCAGTCCCGTGATGAACCCCATCCAAGCTGTCTTCCTGTTAACACTGAACAGTCTAGCAGCTGCATGGATTGTCCCTCAGCCACGTCAGAACATCTGGGTGACCCTGGCACAGACGCTCCAACAAGAAAATAGATTTTCTCTTGCTACTGCACGGACATGAGTGACAGGATTTTGAAGGACTTTGCTGTATGGACCTGACCTCGAAAGCTCCTAACATCCATGCTGCCCTCTGAAACATGAACAACTTAATCGGACAAGTGAAGCAAGAACCTGAAGATTGGTTCAATGGACTGTTCAAAGGCTGGGGACTCACAGGGTGGTGGACGTCTATAGTCAAAACAATTATGTTAATTTTTGTTGTTCTTTTCCTTGTAATAATCGCGTTCGGGATCCTACGTCACTTAGTTTTCAAGGCTATTCATAGTCTCATTCCCTCTACCTCAGTAGTCAATCACATAGAAATGAAAGACTTGAAACAATCTAACCCTCCCGCCAGCTACAAGTGGTGGGCAAAATCGTAATTTGAATGATACCAATATCCTTCTTTCAACTTTGTTAAACAAAAAACGGGGTGATGTTGCATTTCCTAGATACATTGTAAATGGTACATCCCGTAACCCCTGCTGTGCCCTGTATCTTGGTCCCTCTCCCCTCCTGGCCACACAGAGCTGGCTGGGATCAAATTTCTCTCCGCCCCCCCTTTCCAGACCCTAGAAAAGGTCAGGACCCGCTGACCTCGCTCTCTTATCCCGCACTCTTTTTCCCCCCACGCTCTCTTCCCCCGCGCTTTTCTCCCGTCCTCTTGCCCCCGCTCCTTTTTTCCCCCGCTCTCTTACCCAGCTCTTACCCCGACTTTTCTCTCTTCCCCCGTGCTCTTTTCCCCCACGCTCTTACCCTGTTCTTCCCCCTCTTTTCTCTCTCTTCCCCCGCTCTTTTCCCTTCCCTTTTCACTCACTACCCACGAGAAATAAACCTGTAACTTTATCAGGGGAAAGAGCCTCTTTTGATATCTTAACTACATCTCTGTGGCTAGGGCCCAGGGGAATTTCACCCTAACACTTGAGATAGACCGGAAGAAGGGTGAAAGACCCTGTTTTGGGCCGAGAAAAAGCCTTACACCCATCTACTCCCTGGAGAAGACCCCTGAGATCTCCCCACGGATGAAGACTCGTCTATCGGATGACCCGTGAGGACGCCCGTCTCATCTGTTGGTAGCTATTTCCCGATCCCTTTCTTTCCTTCCCCTCTCCCTATAGTTCGTTTCCTATACCTCTCCCCCTTACAGTAACTGAGTTGTTGGCATTTGATGAAATGCATTGATGTTGTTGAATAAACTGATTATCTGCAGTTGAATAAACTGATTTTGTCCCCTGGACTTTGCCTGTTTGCACCTTTAAGATCAAAACAACCATCACCACCCCCGCTCTGTATTAATAGTGGATCGTGACAGGGGCGAGCTCTGGCCCCAAGACCTTCTCGTCCTGGCAACAGATCTCTGTGAAGGGCGTAGGCGAAAAGCTTTCAATTTCCATTCGAACTGCGAGAGAGTCAGACTTTTCCACGGAGCTCTGAGAACAAAGGTGCACGCCCTAGGCGGGCTTGGGCAGAAGCAGCGTTTTCGAGCACTTGGCTGCCGTCACACTGCTGGCTGTGTGGCGCCGCTTCAGTGGCTTCTGGCCTCCGGGGAGTGAAAGCAGCGCCAGGCATGGGCAAGGGCCATGAACAAAGTCGCACAAGTACCGTGCTTGTGTGCACCATGTTACAGGCTACTAGGAGAGGAAGGTGGCTGCCTCTCGCTTGCCTTCCCAAGTGCCCTTAGCAGTCGGAAGGAGCAAGCTGAAGCACTGCTGCTTGTGCTGCTCCTTGTTTCCATTGCAGTCCGCTGTGGAAACATTGGCGGTCACTTCTAGGCTCCGAGTTGCAGACAGCACCACGGTAAATGCCGCGGAGAAGGGAAATACAGAGTGCAGCGAGGAGCTGGACGTGGCTTACGCGCAGTAAGTAGAAGGTGAACATATGAACTGCCTCTTCAATTTGCCCCGCTGTGCTCTGGTAGCAACTTTGGAAAGTTGGAAAAGGGAGCTGCGAGTATGTAGAATGGAGGGCAGCGAGACGCCGTGTGTTATGCGCTCTTTCAGGGCTGCTGATAGAGGGCTACTTTAAGAACGCCTTCTTCTTCCTCGCATCCTTCTCACTTCTCTCTAGCTGCATGGAGAACACCACAGCGAAGGTGTGAGGCAGGGCACTGCCCCAGTTTTGGCCTGGCATGCCTGTGCTGCGCCTTTAGCTGCACACCAAAACAATGGCATTTCTTACCCAAAAGATAAAAAGGTCTTAGTTTAGCCTCAGTATTGGCATGTGCCTAGGCATTAAGTGGAGAGACCACGTATGAGGGAGTCTTTAGCGGTTTCCTCCCCCATGGTGCAGGTGTATTCTCATTCTCGTGCTGAACTGCAAAGTCCGGGCATGACAAGTCTGGGCTGCCTTGTGCAGGGTCGAACACAAATGTGGGGCTATGATCCTCTGTTCCAGAGCTCTGCTTCCGGGTGTGTGGGCCGCCATGAGCCCGCAGCAGCCGCAGAGGACACTGTGGATTGTGGATGAGGATGGGTGGCCCCCCGCCCCCGTTGGTCTGACAGCGGCAGGAGTGGCGTCCGAGCGGCATCGCCTGAGGGCCCCATGGGGGGCGGGGAGAGAGCCGGGAGTGACCCCGAGCAACAACAGAAGCTATATACGTAGGGCCCAAAAGGCCTGTGGTGGTATCGAATTTCATGGGTAGGAGGCTGCTAAGCTCCTTTTAAAGCTGGAGCTCCTCTGCTCTAGGACAGACTGGGAGAGCTGAGGGTGTCCAATCTGGACAACAGAAGGCTCCAGGGAGACATTGGAGCCCCTTGCAGTGCCTGCTGGGGCTCCAAGATAGCAGGGGAGGGACTTTGGAAAAGGGTCTGGACTCGCAGGACAAGGGGGAATAGCTTCAAACTGCCAGAGGGCTGGGGTAGGTGGGATATTGGAAAGGAATTCTTCCTTGTCTGGATGCTGAGGCCTGGCACATGTTGCTTAAAGAGGCTGTGTGGGAGCCCCATGGAAGGAAGTGTCCAGGGCCAGGCTGGAGCGGACATGGAGCAACCTGGACTAGTGGAAAAGTGTCCCTGCCCATGTCAGGATGTGGGAAGAAGATAATCTATCATCTCTAAGGCCGCTTCCAGTCCAAACCATTCTGGGATTCTAGGATTCATGGAAGGCCCTTTTCCAAGTGAAGTGTTGTATCTCTTGGCTCCCAGCTTGTAGTTGCCAGTTCTTCTGGAAGCAGGCCTGGCCAAGCAGCTGTGATGAGCCATGGCTTCTCAATAGGACGACTGTGATATATTTGCAGAGAGGAAGGCTGCAGACAGATCTTCAAGGCCCAGGTAAAACAAGCAAAGGCTTGAATAAAAGCCAAAGTTTGGTTGTGTTAGTCAGTTTGCTGGCTGTTGAAATGGCCCCAGGTCATTTTCAACATTTCTAATTTGGATTTGTTTGAGTAAAAAATGAATGTGTTACCTCCAGCGTGGGCTCTCCAATGCATCTCCATGTGCTCCCATCTCTTTGTTGTATATCAGGTTCTATTAACTGAAGACAGAATCATAACACAGTAGTAAAACATTTAGAGGTGTAGTTAGCCAGCTTTAGGAGTTTTCAACTCTGCTGTTGACTTTTCTGGTAACTGTAAGCAAGGCAACACAATCCAGTTACTCTACTTTTCCTCTCTGAGGAAAAGATGATCTTTTTTACTCTTTTTGTTTCTCATTTTAAAAATAGCCTCAAATGAAGAGAGTTATGCATGTGGCATGTAGGATTCATTATTTTACCTTTCTCTTCTGCTGTCTTTTGCCTACTAGTTTTTTAAATTTTTTTGTCTCTGTTCTCCATTCAGTAGGTTTGAAAGAATTCTAATTGGTGAGATGATGGTTCTTTGAAGGCTCACTTAGCCCACCTTTTGGGTGAAGGAAAGAAGAAGACAAGGTCCTCTAAGAAGAGTAAAAAGCATACTTTAAAGAGACATTCAGAGATGTCTGCTGATGCCATGCAATTACCATGTAATCAGCAGAAATGTGTTGGAAAAACACCCATCAGTGACTTCACAAGAAAGCCACAGTCAAGACAGGTAAAGAACAGAAGCATAAAACCCCAAAGGACTGAAATGGACAGATTTTCATTGGGACTGAGCAACTCCTGAATTCTTGGTTCTAGAACTAGGGGCTTGTAATAAATAGACTGTCTCCTTGCCAAACGTAAATTTGGTGTAATGAGCAGCTCACTGCCCGTTGAAGTGCAGGGCTAGTAGACTAATATTTGCCATGGCAGGCATATTGTATGGCTTTCCTGTTAAAAAGAAATTGGTTTTGCTCATAGCAATCTAGATATGTACCCAGTCTGACACCGATTTTTTAGGCTATATTTCCAAGTAAATGGCTTCCGTGATGATGCAGAAAGTTTATGTCATGAACAGGAATGAAGTGATTGCATGCATCCTTTTTTACCCTAAGCCAGCTGCTGAATAATGAGACAGAGACTCTCACTGACGCCAAGGAGTGCCCAAGCTTTTGGGAAAAGCACTGGGCAGATAAAGCCTATTTCCACATTTCTTGCTAGCATCTCCATCAAATTCATGGGTTTGTTCATCTTTTAGAGCTGTTCTAGATGTCTTTGCAGTTTACATGTACTAAATGTAGCAGGTATTGCTCTCATGCCGTCCTAATAGATTTGAAGTTGGGATCTACTCAGGCTTCAATGTCTCAGAAGAAGCAACGTTGATTCTTTGAATTCTATTCTTGAACGTGAGAATGATACTTATGAAGCTAATGAATTAATTAAATCGAATTCACTTGAATGGAAAAATTGTCTTGTTCATGTAGGTTTTAACTTGGAAAATTGATATTTGATTTCTACTTTTCATTGTTGTTGCTTTTCTGTATTCTTTGATTGCACAGATAGCAGATGTACTGACCAAGTATTCTGTGAAACTGGAGGAAATGTCCTTCCTCTTGGCAGCTGATGTTCACAAGCTCATTAACGCTAAGGCCATGGTAAATGTTTTACCTGGGGCAAGATAACAGTCTGAATATTCCTAGAATGTCTTTCTTTCCCCAAATGAAATTCATTTTTTCTGCCTATCAATCACTGAAATATAGAAGAAATTTCTACTTGGCAGGGTATTGGTTATCATTTGTGTTCTTTTCTCCCCTTATTTTCTTTAGAAGAGACAATTTTTTGTTTGCTTTTGCATGTCGTATGCTGCTTCTACTTCTGGTTTTATTTTTTAATACACTGAATATAAAGAGAGCACTGCTGGATAATGAGAGGGCAACTGCCTAGCTACTCTTGAATCGAATGAAATCAGAGCTTGAGAAAGAAAAATGGCATCAACTGAAATGGCAAGGGAGAGTCAAGGACTGGAAGCTCATGCAAAAGAAGTGTGTAGTTCAGAGTTTCAGGTCAGAATGTGGCAGTCTTCTTTTGGACAATGAGCAACACAAAGTGGCTAGTGTTCACTTTTGGTTTCTATCAAAGTAATACTTGATCATTTTTTCTTTCTATGTGATATCACGTATGATATCACATATACCATGTGATTCCATTCTACATATCTACTTTCCATCCTGCAGAGAATTTATGGCAAGTGAAGAAATACAGAATCCCCCAACTGTGAATATGGAAATGGAAAAGTTGGTAAAGGAGCAGATGGTAATTGCATTTATTCATCACTGCTATGCTGCTATACAGACAGATAGCCTGTTTATGATTCAAAAATTCAACGGGACATCAAGTAAATAGCAAAGCAAAACTAACTACCGAAAGCACTATAAGGGCCAGAGATTAGCTTGGATTAAAACAGGTATTCTCCTAGCATTGTTTGCAAACAATTCAGCATGTGAAACAGAAGGCACAATGTAGTTTTTGCCTTGTTTTGGGCATGCCCGGAAGAAGGAAATTCTGATTTCACATATGGGAAAAGAAATGTTGACATTTGAATGAGATTGTTCATACCCCAGAAAAGGTTGCTTTGAAAGGTTGTGGAAGTCCTGTTAGGAAACATGGCTTTACAAGTCCTTTCCACCAGGAGACAACAGCTGCAGAACATCTGGGTGTGCCAGTGTTGAGAGCACCAGCAAAGATCAAAGTGGAGAAGTTGGTGAACAATGGCAGTGGCCTGGGGGAGAGCAAGTGGGGTGCTGGCTGTGGGACCAGGGGAGTCCTGACTGATTTAGGAGGCGTGTGATGGTCTGTGCCAGCAAGCGGAGTAGTGCTGTGGCCTTGGGACACTGCAAGTACTGGAATTCAGTGGGGTCACTGGGCAGGCTGAGTGTCTGAGCTGCTGGAGGGACCCAGTTTGCCCACATGTAAACATCCAGTCTCACTCCTGCCAGCCACAGAAAGGAGCAGGATGTGGCTGCTGGAGATGCCTGTCATGTATATGTAGTGTATATGTGTGCTATCCCAGCCTGCTGGGAACACTTCTTCTTTGTGACTGCTTGGGCTGAGGGAGAGAAAGCAGTGGTAGTTTCTGAGGTTTCGAGTTTGCTCGAGTTTCTCAGGCTGTTTCTGGAGCCACCCAGCGTTCTCTTCCTTGAAGCATTTCAATTCCTGGTAATTTTCAAAATTCAAACAGACACAGCGCTAAGCTAGTTGATCTGACTTCAGAGGTATTCTTAGGCTGAGCTGTTGAATGATCTGATCTCCTGAGATGTCTTCCATCTCAGTTTATGACCTGGTTCTTGTGAAAAGTAGGATCTTTTAGCCTGGAGAAGAGAGGTTTCTGGAGGGACACTATTGTGGCCTTTAAATATGTAAAGAGGGTATAAGACAAAGGGAGAAAGACTTTTTAGGAAGGTTTGCAGAGACAGGACAAGGGGCCATGCTTTGAAACTGAAACTAGGTTTAGATTGGCTAAAAGGAAAAACTTTTCTACAATGTAGCTGGTGAGACACTCAAACAGGTGTTCCAGAGAAGTTGTGGATGCCCCGTCATTGAGAGTGCTCCTTATCAGTTTGACTAGTCTTGAGCAATTTGATCTACTGTAAGATCTACCTGGCTAGGAAGTTGGACTAAATGATCTTTAATCACAGACTTTTGTACAATTCCATAAAAGACAGAATGCAATAAAATTCATATTTCAGATTTTGGTTCCGACTTATTTATTATTTCTCAATTTATGCATCATTGCAAAGACAACTTGTTAGCTTCTGAAATGATTAGCTGAGATTTATTTCCTTCCTTAGTTTCATTTTCCCTGTTATTCCTTCACTCTTGGACTTTTTTTTTTACCAGATTTCCTCTTTCAGTCAACTGCCCTTAAGTATCAGTTTGCTCCCCACCTGGCTTTTTTTATTTCAACGACATCTTTTCACTGGTTCGTTTTGGGCCTTTGCTGCTTGAAGTCCAGCAGCCCCCTTTTCTGAGCATTATGGAGCTTTCTTTACAGCTTCATCACTATGCAAAAAGCCATAAATTACTGTGTTCCATCTCACATACCATCAAGTATCACACTAATATTCCCTCTGCTGAATAGCTGGTTGGCTTACATAGACCAGCCAAATACCAGGAAATCCAGATGGCAGCAAGAATCTTGTAGACTACTCCCACTGTTCATTGAAATTCTGGAGAAGTCACGTGAGGTATCACATTCTCTTGAAAGAAGTGTATATCATCTCGGACATTCTAGAATGGGCTATTAACATTGTCATGAGTTTCTGGCTAGACTTTTTAGTATGAAATTTCAAATACAAATAATCTGAAATGATAGAACTTCAAGAATTTTTTTTCCCAGAATCGAAGTATGATGGAGTTACATAGGGAGAATCTTAATCTTATTTATTCTATTCCATCTCACATCATGGCTGGGGGCAGGGAGAAGGGAGTATCTTTGCGGGACAGTGGGTTCCGGTGTAGTCAGTAAGCTGGGCAGAGGAGCCATCAGGTATTGTCTGTTGTTGGGGGGGGGAGGATTCATGTGAACTCTTCTTTTCTTGTACCCTGCCACTAGTATTGTTGCTAAAATTGTTTGTTTTCTCATCCAAGTGACAAAATCAGCACACCTAATGGGGGGTGAAGAGGGAGCAGCGACCTCAGAACAGGAGGAATGAGAAGCACAGCCTGCTGTCCTCCAGAAGAAATAAACACTACCAGCCAACTTTGCATCATCTGTGAACTTCCTGGGCGTGTACTCTATCCCCTTGTCCAGATCACTGATAACGATATTAAACAGGACTGGGCCCAAGACTGAGCCTTGGGGACCAGCTGGATGAACTCTATTTCCCACCACTCTGTGGGCCTGGCCATCACCCAGTTTGTCACCCAGCAAACAGCCCACCCATCCAAATCATGAGCAGACAGTTTCTTCAGGAGAATGATGTGAGACTCATTGCAAAAAGGATCAGGGAGATGCCTAGGAAGAGTGTCTGGTGAATCCAGGGGACAATAGTGGAGGACTATTCAGTTTTCCAATCAATTTGCTTAAAAAAATCTACAAAGGCGCAATAAAGAAACAAACAAACAAACAAAAAAAGCAGAGCAATCAAACACACAAAAACCCCCAACCAATAATCCCCAAAGAGACAAAAAAGCCCACCAAAAAAATTAAACTGAAAAAAAACTCCAAATCCAACACATCAAAAATCAGGGTGAATGTTTTTAGTAACTTTAAAAATAACAAAACAAAACAAAAAAACCCAGAAAGTCACATTTCTAAAGGTGCTGTCCCAGCCTCTTCTCTCAGCAGGGAGGACATCCTGAAGTGGAGCCAGTTGGAAGAATGCGGGACAGGGCAGCACCATTGTCACAGGACGGCCCTGTGGCTGCCCCATTGCCAAAACCTGGACACATAAATCAAACACAGGTATGCACATGTGCTTAGACACAGCAAAAATATATTTGTCTGAAAAGAATACTGGTCCATTTATATCACTGGAAAGAGCATAATGCCTCGTCTCAGCTTTCTTTTCAGTCATTTCAAATGTTTTGAAAATATAGGAGTGCAGAAAATGGAAATATCCAAGATCAACATGAGGACCAATAACAAAGATTCCATTTTTCAAACTGCATTGGGAATCCTCTGCAGAAATTGACTCAGAGCTCTAAGATTTATAAAAAAGTCCAAGAGTATTGGAGTCAATACAACACAGTGTCTGTAGACTTCAGCTGGTTGCCTTGTTTTCTCAAATATGATGGAGGAAGCACCTTAGCAACTACAGCTGCCAGTTCTCTCAGGGCCCTGACATGCCTCTGGGTGGGTCCCATGGTCTTGCATGCTCAGGTTCCTCAAGTGTTCTGAAAGCTGACCTGCTACTATGGCTTAGAATCAAGTCCACCAGTCCAATAACCTGAGAGATGTGGAAATAGTGACTGGCAGTAAAAATTGAGACCAACACTTGTTGAGTACTTCAGCCTTCTCCTTGTCTATTGGCACTAGTCCTGTCTGGCTTATGGGGGTGGGGTGGGGGAATAGGGGAGGTATGATAGGTTTCTTTTCATCTTCTTTTTCCCACTGAAATACCCGTAGGTGCCTTTATTATTCTTATTTTTGGCATGCTTTTCCCAATTCAGCTTCAACTGAGCCTTAGCTATACTGATCCCATCCTCACACACTCATGTGTTACCACTGTATTTTTCCCATGATTTGTCTCACTGTGTATTGTCTGCATATTACCTTCTTGCATCACATCTATTAATTTTCAATTACCTTCTGGCTTTAACTTGTTTTCAAAAAAAACCTTTTTGAAACTTTTCACCTCAGAAATTCACCTGGGAAACCCAAAATCCCCAAACTTCAGCCCGAAGTACCCCCTGGGATGCCCAGCACTCACCTGGCAACTTCCAAAATTCCACAAATTCACCCCAAAATTCACGGGGAACCACCAAATCCCAGGGCTTCACCCCAAAATCCCACCTGCAACCCCCAAAATCCCTAAAATCACCCCCAACACCCCGTCCCCCCAACACCTCCCAAATTCACCCCAAAATGTCTCCAGTCCCCCTCAAAACCCACCCAGATACACCCAAATCCACCAAATTCACTCCAAGACCCAGCTGGTACACCCAAAAATCACCAAAATACCCCGGAATATCCACCTGCATCCCCCTAATTCATCCCAAAATTCTCCCACGACTCCCAAATGCTCTCGTGGATACCCCAAAATCGGCAGAATTCACCCCAAAATCTGCCTGGAATCACCAAAACTCACCTGAGAACCCTAAAATTCACATGTATACCCTAAAATTCACCAAACTCTCCCCAAAATACCCCTGAGAACCCTAGAATTCCACAAATTCCCCCTAAAATTCAACTGGGACGCCCCACATTCCACAAATTCACCCCAAACCTCGCTATCCGGGATCCCCCAAAATTCCAAAAATCCTCCCCCAAAATCAACCCGGGACCCCTCAAAACTCACCTGGATGTCCCCAAATCCCCCCCCCCCACCCCAATTCACCTGGGAACCCCAAATCCCCATAATTCAAATCAAAATTCACCTGGGATCCCAAAAACCTCCAAATTCGCTCCAAAATGATTGGCTACTTTACACACTCCATTTTCCAACAAAAGGATCTAGAGCCCTGTGCTCTTCCTATACAAACTAAACCGAAAAAAAACTTTCTTTTCATTCTCAGCAAAAAGACTTCCTATTCCTCCTTCTTTTGGACAAAACTGCCTTCACTTTCAAACTTATTCTCTTGCTCACTTACCTGCATAATGCTTAGTCCCTGTTCTGCATGCTCATTTTCTTCACTTTTACAAGGAATCCTCTCCTCATCTTCTTCTTCCTCTGCTTCTTCCATTTCCTGTGCCAAGATCACCTGTTTCTCTGTTAGATTTGTTTCTCCAGCTGATTTTTGACAACTGTCCCTATCTTGTGGCACCGCTCACTCGAGAGAGGTGATTGTCCTGCTCTTCTCTGGGCTGGGAGTGCGCTTTCTTCAAGCCCTGGGGGCAATTTTGGATGCCACAACGTCAGAAAGACCTCAGGCTATTGGAGAAATGGCCAAAGGAGGGATACAGAGATAGTGAAGAGGCTGGAGGGCAAGCCATACAAAGAGTGGCTGAGGGCATTTGGTTCAGCTGCAGAGAGGACACTGAGCTCACACCTCACTTGGGACCTCTCAGCTCCTCTCAAGGGCAGCACAGGGACAGCTTTGCTCTCTGCTCTCCGCAACCAGGGACAGGAGCCAAGGGAATGCCAGGAGCTGTGTCAGGGGACGATTAGGCTGGCTATCAGGGAAAGGTTTTTTTCCTCAGAGGCTGGTCAGGCACTGAATAGGTTCTCCAGGCAATGGGCACAGCCCCAAGGCTGCCAGAGATCCAGGAGCGTTTGTCCAATGCTCTCAGGGATGCAGAGGGTGGGACTGTTGGAGTGTCTGTGCAGGGCCAGGAGTTGGACTTTGATGATCCCTAGGGGTCCCTTCCGACTCAGGAAACTCTTACCATTTTCCCCTCTTTCCTCTCCTTGCACAATGCTCTCAGCTTACTGTTCCACCGTATGTTCCACTTCTGAAACCTCCGCTACTTCTTTCCAGTTCAAGCACAGTTCTACTGGTTGCAATCCAAAGATATACAGATTGAAAAACAACCAAAAAGAAACACCTGTTTGGAATGTCGTGGTCTTATTTGGATCTCAAACTATGAAGTCGATTGTGCCTTGCAAGTTCTAAAAACAAAACAACAAGAAAAAACACCCACCACACCGTTTTAACATAGGGATTTGCTTTCTTCTAAGAAATCCATATCCCTTCTCAAAATGGATCTAGTTCAGTAAGAGATCAGCTTGAATAGATCACTTACTATCTAAAGAACCTGGAACACTCAAATCCGTAATGATAAGCCTGTTACCTTGTCGTTTTCTGTTCCAAAGGCAAATGAATTTGCTCAAGTGCCGTTTTTAACAAGGACAGAGTTCAAAGTGTGGCTCTGAGAAATGTTTTGGTTTCCCTCTCCTATCTCCATCAAAAGCACTTTCTTCAATTGCTGAAACAATACTTGATATAGTCTGAATTTTAAAGGTCATGAAAATTTTCTCAAAAGTGAAAAATTAATATAGCAGTCAGGTTTTAAACCAACGTGAATTTTTGTTTTACCTGTTTGAAGATTTCCTTCACATTAAAATGCTGGCTGATGGATACCTAGAAGAAATCAATTCCCACAAAATGCTTCCGGGTAAGCCATTACGTCATCCATTACAATTTGATTCAGTGTCCCGTTCCTCTCCAATTGAAGGTCCCTGTTTAAGAGGGTCAAGTACGGAGATAAATAAAATTAAATATGACTACAGTGCCTTTCAATCGAAATCGAACTTCCTGATCAATCTCATAAAACCTTTAGGCTAAATGTTGCCATTGATCTGTTTCTACTGAACACAATCATGTCCTGGCTTGTTAGAGATTAGTTCATTACAAAGAAAGAAATGCACAGAAGTTAAAATATTTCCAAAGAAGCATTTGACATCCTTCCTTTTGGATGGGGAGCCATTCCAACACTGCTTACATAAGAGGTCAAATTACTGTCTTCCATGTTAGTTCTGCACTGTGCTCAGTGGAGCCTTTCTGGTTTATTTGCCTTTGACTTGGACATAAAGCTGAGTCTTGATTCAAGAAAAATCAATATTCACACTTGTTTTCATTTACACGGACATTGGCTTGGTCTCCTAAACAAAGAGAATGATGGGGAATTTATGTAGGTGTTCAGATAGGTAACATTCTCTTTCCACAACCTGGCATTGTATTTTCACTTGGTCTGTTACCTCTGGCTTTGTTTTAACGGCTCAAATTATTAGGAAAAGTATCAAACCTCCAGCTCTAACCACAGTCCCACTGCTAGGTGTGTCAAGGTGCATGCATCTGCCCCTCAGGTCCATACTGCTCTTCTAATGTGCCTCTGATCGAGCAGGTAAGAAAGACCTCCTGGGTTTGTGAAAACAGTGCTGCTTCCTCTATGGCTTCAGAGCTGCTGCTAATAACCTCAGGAAGGAGAGTGGTATTGTACCAATTTTTAGATGGTTTTTAAAGTTGCAAGTGCTTGGCTATTTTAAACTTCTGAGTTCCTAGAACTTTGAATGAGATCAAATCTATGAGTGAAGACATGATGGTGCAGACCACCTTCTGATTCCGGTGATCCAAGAATCTGCACTACTCCTTTTACCTTCTGAATAAGGCATGGATGTGATGGTATGCACAGTAATACTGGTGTGCTATGGTTTTTGAATGATAGCAGTCTTCCTTTGTCCCATTCCTAAAACGTGGGCATTATTTGCCTTAACTTTGTTCAGTAGGGACATTATTCTGTATTTTTACATGAAGTGAAAAGCACTCTTTTTCCATACCTTCACACAACAGCATTAAAACAAGGCCTAAGTAGTACAACCAATGTTCAAAGATGCTCTACCTTTTAAGTTGACGATACAAAATTCATACCTTGTTCTAATTTGATCTCAAGAAGAAAGGGTGTTCTCCAAATACTCCTTCAGCTCTTCCTCACAGCTAACCATTTTCGTTTTTTCTAAAATTGTATCCAGATCTCTTTGATCATCTAAGGCCACATAAAAAAGCTAGTAAAAATGGTTTCGTAGATACTAAAATCTCCCCAACTATTTAGGATTCAGGGAAGTTAATTATGCACATATACTCTACACCCAGAAGAGAAAGCTACCTCAGCAAAACTCATCGCCTATGAAAATCTTCCTAGATAATGAACACCTCTGACCCTGCCACCCCAAGGTGGTTGTTGTAACAATAAGAACCTCACATCCAATCAGACTCTAGACCTGCACAAGATCTCATAATAGCAACTTGCAGCGACTTTCTACAGAAAGCAGCAGTGATCTCTATCACTGTTGCCATACCAAGAATAAGACAGGACTGTCCATTCAGCATGAATCAAGCAGTTAGCAAAAATGCACCTGACAGTATGAAACTGAAGAGTAGAAATTCCCATCTAAAAGTCAAAGATTACATTTTTAATTTTATAGCAGGTATTTTGAATTTCAGAGGGCTCTTTGCACTAAGAAGTCCTGTCTTTATAGCACACCCTTGTTTTTATGTTTCTACCTGTATAATGGCCATTTAGCCGTCTCCTTAAAATCACTCCAAAGAAAAATATTCAAGTGAACAAGTTCTTTCTAAACTGCTGGAAGGTGAAATGAATGAGTAAGAGGATATGCAACATGGTAAAAGGCTGCCTGGAATTTTACGACTGGTATCCAACATGGCATCTTCTATCTGGAGAGTAAAAAACAACAGTCTCCAAGTAAACTGCTAAGAATGCAGATTATCAAAACTTCTGTTTATTCTGGCACCATAAAGCACCAAATCACATTCTATAATTTATCCCTTTAGAAACGACTTCCTAACTTTTATATATATAGAAAAGATTGGAAGACATTTGGGAGATCATTTCCAGCTATTCCTAAAGTCTGATCTTAAGCAGACTGGGCCATACATCATTCATCGCTATCATATGTATTTCAGATAGAAATGATCATAAAAATACAATCTATTTATATTACAAATAATAAACACAAGAATTATGAACACTTCCACATGAAACTCTTCCACACCAAACTGTTTCTTTGGAGTGTTTTGTCACATTATGGACCTCTTTCTAAGGAGACCTCAATAGCCTACCACGCAGAAGGCATTGCAGGTGGGAGCACAGGAAGAACAGACTAATCCCAAGGAGTGATGAAAATATATGTCATCAAGTAAAAGAAACATACATCGACGTGCTCCACTTCTTCTTCAAATCGACATTTTAGTTTCTCAGTCATCTGAAGCATGTTGGAGTGCACAACTTCAGCATCTTCTGCTGTGCAAATGTTCATATCCAACAGGGTCATCTGAAGGAAAAGAAGAACAAATTATTGACATGCACAGAAGAAATACTGTATGGCTTTCAGAGATCCTGGCTAAACGTAGTGTTTCTTTTCTTGTGATGGACAGAGATAGATTCAGCCTCCTACATGCCATATTAGATTAGTAAACAATACCATCTGGTTGGACACAAAGGGAGAAATTCAGGCAGAGGTGGAATTTCTTCCCCTAGATAGGACAGATTTAGCACAAGGGCTGAGGCCCCTTGCATCTTCCACATTCGCGTAGGACAGCACTCCCTTCATTACCGGCATTCGTTACAGCTTTTCCACATTTCAAGTACAAATACCAACTACTGCTGTGAAACCAAACGGATGGCTTAGTTTTTGAACAGAGTATGGCAGAGGTTAAAAAGGAATTCCACTTGTTATCTCAATGTTTGGTGCATCCTCAGGCGCATTTTACTCGAATGACACATTGGACCACGGCTATCACAGCCAAAAGCTGTGGCACTCAACTTGCACATCTGCCCTTTCTCCTGACATTTGCCCTCGACCAGCTCATACTGGATGCTCATTTTCTCCACGCACTCCAGATTAGGGCTGTCTGAATGCTATGGAAGAGACCACAGTCAATATTCCCATCTTTCATAGTGCAGTGTGACATGGAAACATGACAGAGGCCATGTGCTGAATCTCAGCACACGGAACAGATCCCAGCAGTGCCTACAGACCTTTGCCTACAGACACCAGACACTACCAGCCAAAGAAATCAAGACATTTTCATACACAGCTCTTTATCATTATGCTTCAAAGTAGCAAGGTACTTACAACCACTACCAACTTCTTTGCTACCACACAGGCTACAAACATCCCAACAGGATGTGCTCTGGAGCAGAGAAGGCAGACACAGAGAGGGAAGGCATGCTGCAAGGACACAGAGAAAGGAAGTATCTCCAATACTTCCCCTCTTCTTCTCATACTTTCAGTCTTCTTCTCCAAGAGTTAAAAAGGAGTATTTTTGTATGATTGAGAAGGGATCCATGTCAAAATTAACTTTTGATTTCCCCCACATTCATTCTAACCAAGCCAGTTCCTGCTATTTCTCACCATGCACAGGTGTTTGTACTGGCCAAAGGAAAGCCATGCCACAGGCAGCTTCTTTGGCTCTTACTGCCACCTCCAAGCAACTGAGAAGGTATGTGGGAACACACAGAACAAAGAATAGAGCAACCATGCACTCTCAAAGCAACTGTCTGCCTCATCGTTCCCCGGGAGAAAAGAAAATATTGCTTGAATTCCAGACTGTTCTTAGGATTTCCTGACCTACCTAGACTTTTGTTTCAATTCTCCAGAGTTCTGCACCATTCCCTTCCATTAGATTTGGCACGTGTTGGAGGCAACAAGGTGCTATCAAAGTAGGAAACAAGAGTCAGGTATCCTAAAATACAAACCAGTCAGTACTTCAAATATAAAATTATGAATCCGTATATCCATACTACTGGGCTTTCTTTTATTTACAGCCATCATGGCAATGAAAATAAACCTGAGATTGTTGTTGTTCAAGGCCAACTGTTTACAGCCCGATTAGGAACTAACTGTCATCTACCTTGTTCCTACATCCACCGTAAAAAACCTCCCTGTAAAGATCATAATGCATTGCACCCACACCAATGTGTCTTGTGTTCAGGATGGATATTCAAATGTAGCAACGTCCGATTTCTATCCAGACTCCTCTCTTAATTTATTACGCAAATAAAATCCCACGCCATTGAGAAAACATGCCTTGACAAAAGCACCAGCTTCCTGCTCTCCACCCATCTTTGCCCATTTCTACTATGTTTCAAGATTTACTTCTGCATTCCTCCATTTTTAGAGCCTGATCGCCACCTATTAAGTGTAGCTGGGGCACTGAAAATCAAGAATGCATTTTTTCCATTCAAAAGAGCTGTACAGAAATAGATGTAGACCCTGCCTTACTGCTGCATTTAGCAATCACACATTGACAGGAAGCAAAGTGCATTTTGTAGCCAAGTCCTTCATTAACTCCAGCAACAATTGTTTTCCTTTATGCTATACCCTCTTTTGCCATAACCAATATATTGCAAAGCCCTCAGTCTCTGTTCACTGAGTACCATCTGCTCCTTTATCAACTTGTCCATATTCACAGTTGGGGGATTCTGTATTTCTTCACTTGCCATAAATTCTCTGCAGGATGGAAAGTAGATATGTAGAATGGAATCACATGATATATGTGATATCATATGTGATATCACGTAGAAAGAAAAAATGATCAAGTATTACTTTGATAGAAACCAAAAGTGAACACTAGCCACTTTGTGTTGCTCATTGTCCAAAAGAAGACTGCCACATTCTGACCTGAAACTCTGAACTACACACTTCTTTTGCATGAGCTTCCAGTCCTTGACTCTCCCTTGCCATTTCAGTTGATGCCATTTTTCTTTCTCAAGCTCTGATTTCATTCGATTCAAGAGTAGCTTAGCAGTTGCCCTCTCATTATCCAGCAGTGCTCTCTTTATATTCAGTGTATTAAAAAATAAAACCAGAAGTAGAAGCAGCATACGACATGCAAAAACAAACAAAAATTTGTCTCTTCTACAGAAAATGAGGGGAGAAACGAACACCAAAGATAACCAATACCCTGCCAAGTAGAAATTTATTTTATATTTCAGTGATTGATAGGCGTAAAAATTGAATTTCATTTGGGGAAAGAAAGACATCCTAGGAATATTCAGACTGTTATCTTGCCCCAGGTAAAACATTTACCATGGCCTTAGCGTTAATAAGCTTGTGAACATCAGCTGCCAAGAGGAAGGACATTTCCTCCAGTTTCACAGAATACTTGGTCAGTACATCTGCTATCTGTGCAATCAAAGAATACAGAAAAGCAACAACAATGAAAAGTAGAACTCAAATATCAATTTCCCAAATTAAAATCTACATGAACAAGACAATTTTTCCATTCAAGTGAATTCGATTTAATTAATTCATTAGCTTCATAAGTATCATTCTCACGTTCAAGAATAGAATTCAAAGAATCAACGTTGCTTCTTCTGAGACATTGAAGCCTGAGTAGATCCCAACTTCAAATCTATTAGGACGGCATGAGAGCAATACCTGCTACATTTAGTACATGTAAACTACAAAGACATCTAGAACAGCTCCAAAAGATGAACAAACCCATGAACTTTGAAGGAGACGCTAGTAAAAAATGTGGAAATAGGCTTTATCTGCCCAGTGCTTTTCCCAAAAGCTTGGGCACTCCTTGGCGTCAGTGAGAGTCTCTGTCTCATTATTCAGCAGCTGGCTTAGGGTAAAAAAGGATGCATGCAATCACTTCATTCCTGTTCATGACATAAACTTTCTGCATCATCACAGAAGCCATTTACTTGGAAATATAGCCTAAAAAATCGGTGTCAGACTGGGTACATATCTAGATTGCTATGAGCAAAACCAATTTCTTTTTAACAGGAAAGCCATACAATATGCCTGCCATGGCAAATATAAGTCTACTAGCCCTGCATTTCAAAGGGCAGTGAGCAGTTCATTACACCAAATTTACGTTTGGCAAGGAGACAGTCTGTTTATTACAAGCCCCTAGTTCTAGAACCAAGAATTCAGGAGTTGCTCATTCCCAATGAAAATCTGTCCATTTCATACCTTTGGGGTTTTATGCTTCTGTTCTTTACCTGTCTTGACTGTGGCTTTCTTGTGAAGTCACTGATGGGTGTTTTTCCAACAGATTTCTGCTGATTACACGGTATTTGCATGGCATCAGCAGACATCTCTGAATGTCTCTTTAAAGTATGCTTTTTACTCTTCTTAGAGGACCTTGTCTTCTTCTTTCCTTCACCCAAAAGGTGGGCTAAGTGAGCCTTCAAAGAAGCATCATCTCAACAATTAGAATTCTTTCAAACCTACTGAATGGAGAACAGAGACAAAAAAAATTTAAAAAAACTAGTAAGCGAAAGACAGCAGAAGAGAAAGGTCAAATAATGAATCCTACATGCCACATGCGTAACTCTCTTCATTCGAGGCTACTTTTAAAACGAGAAAAAAAAAAAATCATCTTTTCCTCAGAGAGGAAAAGTGGAGTTACTGGATTGTGTTGCCTTGCTTACAGTTACCAGAAAAGTCAACAGCAGAGTTGAAAACTCCTGAAGCTGGCTAACTACACCTCTAAATGTTTTACTACTGTGTTATGATTCTGTCTTCAGTTAATAGAACCTGATATACAACGAAGAGATTGGAGCACATGGAGATGCATTGGAGAGCCTACGCTGGAGGTAACACATTCATTTTTTACTCAAACAAATCCAAATTAGAAATGTTGAAAATGACCTGGGGCCATTTCAACAGCCAGCAAACTGACTAACACAACCAACCTTTGGCTTTGATTCAATCCTTTGCTTGTTTTACCTGGGCCTTGAAGATCTGTCTGCAGCCTTCCTCACTGCAAATATATCACAGTCGTCCTATTGAGAAGCCATGGCTCATCACAGCTGCTTGGCCAGGCCTTCTTCCAGAAGAACTGGCAACTACAAGCGGAGAGCCAAGAGATACAACACTTCACTTGGAAAAGGGCCTTCCATGAATCCTAGAATCCCAGAATGGTTTGGACTGGAAGCGAGCTTAGAGATGATAGATTATCTTCTTCCCATATCCTGACATGGGCAGGGACACTTTTCCACTAGTCCAGGTTGCTCCATATCCGCTCCAGCCTGGCCCTGGACACTTCCTGCCATGGGGCTCCCACACAGCCTCTTTGAGCAACATGTGCCAGGCCTCAGCACCCACACAAGGAAGAATTCCTTTCCAATATCCCATCTACCCCAGCCCTCTGGCAGTTTGGAGCTATTCCCCCTTGTCCTGCGAGTCCAGACCCTTTTCCAAAGTCCCTCCCCAGCTATCTTGGAGCCCCAGCAGGTACTGCAAGGGGCTTGAAGGTCTCCCTGGAGCCTTCTGTTCTCCACATTGGACACCCACAGCTCTCCCAGTCTGTCCTAGAGCAGAGGAGCTCCAGCTTTCAAAGCAGCTTAGCAGCCTCCTACCCGTGAAATTCGATGCACCTCAGGCCTTCCGGGCCCGACGGATATAGCTTCCAGTGTCGCTCTGGGTCACTCCTGGCTCTCTCCCCGCCCCCCATGGGGCCCTCAGGTGATGCCGCTCGGACGCCACTCCTGCCTCTGTCACACCAACGGGGGGCGCTGGGCCAGCTCAGCCTCATCCACAATCCACAGTGTCCTCTGCGGCTGCTGCAGGCTCATGGCGGACCGCACACCCGGAACCAGAGGTCCGGAACAGAGGATCATAGCCCCACATTTGTGTTCGTCTCTGCAAAAGGCGGGCCAGAATTGCCATGCCCGGACTTTTCAGTTCAGCATGAGAATGAGAATCCACCTGCTCCATGGGGGAGGAAATCTCTAAAGACTCCCTCATACGTCGTCTCTCAAGTTAATGCCTAGGCACTTGCCAATACTGAGGCTACTAACACTTATTTTACCTTTTGGGTAAGAAATGCCATTGTTCTGGTGTGCAGCTAAAGGCGCAGCAGAGGCAGGCCTAGGCAAAAGCTGGGGCAGTGCCCTTCCTCACCTCTTCGCTATGGTGTTCTCCATGCAGCTAGAGCGATGCGAGAAGGACGCGAGGAAGAAGAAGGAATTCTTAAAGTATCCCTCTGTCAGCAGCCCTGAAAGGGCCCATAACACACTGCGTCTCGCTGCCCTCCATTCTACATACTTGCAGCTCCCTTTGCCGACTTGCAAAAGTTGCTACAAGAGCAGAGGGGGCCAGATTGAAGAGGCAGTGCCTAGGTTCACCTTCTACTTATTGCACGTAAGCCACGTCCAGTTCCTCTCTGCACTCTGTATTTCCCTTCTCCGCGGCATTTACCGTGGTGCTGTCTGCAACTCGGAGCCTAGAAGTGACCTCCAATGTTTCCACAGTGGGCCGCAAGGGAACCTAGGAGCAGCACAAGCAGCAGTGCTTCAGCTTGCTCCTTCCAACTGCTAAGGGCACTTGGGAAGGCAAGCGAGAGGCAGCCACAGTTCTCTCCTAGTAGCCTGTAAGTGGTGTGTGAGGTTTCTGGGGACCTCCGGGTGCCTCTTGTGCACCCACACTCTCAGGCTACTTCTGCTTTTATGTAAAAAGCAAAGCAGCTAATAGTAGCTGTAAAGTTATTTATTGCAGAAGCACATCAGTCTCAAATGCAGAGTCAAAGCTAACAAAGTCCATTCCAGGTTCTAGCTCAAAGTCCCAAACAGAAGCAGAAGCTCCCCGTGGTCCCAGCAGGGCCGGAGGAGCCGGGCAGCTCCTATCTTCTTCTCGGGTCTTGATTTCAGCGGCGAAAACAAAAGCAGAGCAAAAGCTGTGGCATAATAGCAATGGCTAAAAGCAATGTCTCTTTCCAAGCCTCTTCTTTTATAGAAACTTATGAGCAAACTAAGACGTAGAATCGGACCACAATCGGACCACTACTTCTTAAACTATTAGAATTCTAATTTCTTAACACGCCAAGCTACGTATAAATTACATTCATGGCCTATCTTGTTCTAACTGAAAAATGTCAGCAATTTTCTTAACTCTAACTCTATTATGTCTAAAGCTAAGTTCTTGGAGCCTCTAAGAAAACACTAGCATGTTTTTCAACCTTCACTAGAACATGTAGTACTTCTTAGGCATCTAAGACCTTTTGCTCACTAAAAGCACTTAAAACTTATTCCATTTACTTACTTATTTTCTTTCTCTTATGTTATAGCTTAAGTCTACACCTCTGCCTTATAAGTAAGAGGACTAATATACTTCAATCCATCCAAAGGATTCAACTCAATCCCTGCATTCTGATCTCTCCCTGAAGGATTCAGAGAAACTCCTGACTTACTGACTCCAACATCTCCCCCTCCTCTTTCGACCATAAAGATCCCCTCAACAGATCTTTCAATTAGCCGTCGAATACATCGGAAAAAATGGGCCACCATAATTAGTACCAGTATTATAATAACTAAAACATATAAACCCATTTTTAAAAGCTTCTTTGCCATACGACATCAGGTCTAATCCATTAAAGAAATCATCTAACCAAGTTCCATCATCAATTTTGATCTTTGCCATACCTTCACTAAGAAGTTGTATACTTTTATGAATGGATTCTGAATGATCAGATAAATTCATGCAACACATTCCATCAAAATCTTCACATCCATGGCCATGGGCTAACAAAAGGAAATCAATTGCAGCTCTATTTTGCAAAGTTGCATGTCTATTACTGCTAACATCCGTTAACATATCACTCATTGCAAGGGAAGTAGCACTGGTCTCTTTACTCAACCAGCACCCCAATCGATCTAATTGCTTCAATGCCACTGCCGAACTAAGTTGTGGCAAAAGAAGAGACGATGGAAGTCTCTTCCCAAGACCCCAAGGTGTAAAATCATCTTTGCAGTCTGGTTTGTAAAGATGGGTAAATCTCCTCACTCTATACTTCATAGACTTCTTCATTTTGGGTGCTAGCAAAGTAAGTTTTCCAATACTACATGGTCCACCTTTGATGTGCGCCGGGATGGCAGGCCAAACTCTGTCCCCACAAATAAAAAACATCCCTCGTGGCAACTGATAAGTAACATTATTAAACGTCAATTGGACCCAATAAGTCTGATTACACCAAAAAGTTTGATTTTTATAAATAACATGATGGGGAGAAACATCTTTAACTAAAGCTCGATTTTCTTCTGTGTAGTTAAACACAGCACAAAAGTTCATTTTCACAGAACCAAAAATGTCCAATTCTTGTGGTTCTGAAATTGTTTCAGGAAGATGGGGAACCCACCACTCCCATGTACTAACAGGGGTTTGAAGGTCCCATTTTGGCGTTCCTGCCAAAGGTCCTCGTATAGCTCTATCAACTTCTATGGGAATTGGCCAAACATCCACAGTCACACCAACTAAACAAGTTGAAAATGGCTTCTCCGGGGTTGTGTTGGACAGACATATAGTATCCAGACCGGTCACATTAGCTAATGTGACCCAAACATTCGTCGTAGTCTGGCTAATTGGCAAATCTGTACTACTAATAGTAAACAAAGCAAAGCAATAAAAGCACAGCATAAAATGAAAACCCATATTTCCCTAAACTAATACAAAACAAAATTCTACAATACTACTGATTCCCCCTCTTTAAAAAAAAAAAAAAAAAAAAGAACAGAGCACACAGTCTTCTTTAGATGAAGCATGAGATATCAGGTGTAAGTAAAGATCTTTAACAGTTCACGTTTGTGTGCCCACTTCTTCACTGGAGGAGTGGGTAGTGCTTTCTTTCTTGCTCTTGGAAAGGTTTCACGTTCTTATCTGGAATCCACTTGGGTCCTGAATCTGTGGAAATACAAGCAAAATCCTTGCCCCAAGTTATTAAAGAAATGGGCCTTCAATTTTCCCAGTTTCTTAATTTTTGATCAAAACTGGAGGATTTTCTTTCAATTTTGCCCGTGTATTGTTATAGAAATGCCTAAAAATTGGTGGGTCAGACTCTGTAGGAGAGCTATTCAAAAAATTATAAACATACAAAGCTTTACTCAATCTCATTTGTGGTGTGGCTTGTGCCAATCCTCCTTTCTGCTGATCTAAGATACGTTTTAAAGAGCGATGCATTCTTTCAACAATTCCTTGACCTGTGGAAGAATGAGCGATACCAAAAACATGTCGAACAGCCCAATCCATCAAAAAATCAGACAATCTTTTGGCCTTATATGCTAGGCCATTGTCAGTTTTTATCTCCTGAGGCACACCCAATGAAGCAAAAGCTTGCAAAAAATGTTGACACACCTGGTTAGCTGTCTCCCCTGTATGAAGGGAGGCATAAACTGCACCTGAAAAAGTGTCCACTGACACATGGATGTTTTTAAACTTCCCAAATGATGGGTACTTAGTAATATCTGTTTGCCACAATTCAAGGCTGTGTAACCCTCGTGGACTGACTGCTCCTGTGGAGACAGGAGGTTGCACCAATTGACAGTCAGGACAGGCACTTATAATTGCCTTCGCCTGATCTTTAGAAAGGTGAAAGGTCCGCACAAGTGCTTGAGCATTTTGGTGAAAGAAGGCATGACTCAATTTTGCTTGCCCAAAAATGTTGGGCAAAGTATTAACAGCAGCCACTGTCAGCTCATCAGCCCTAGCATTCCTTTCTGCCAGAAATCCTGGAAGTGAAGAATGAGCCCTAATATGGGAAACAAAATATGGATTAGTTCTATTTTGCAAGATAGTATAAAGACATGCAAGGTATCGATATAAATCATCATTATTGACATCTTTTAGAATTGATCCCTCTATTCTGTTTACTATATTTGCTACATATGCAGAATCTGTGATCAAATTAAAAGGTTCTGGAAAAAGTTGAAACGTTCTAACTACAGTAGCTGCTAACTCCACAACTGGATGTGAACCTTCCACTGACTGAATATCTGACTCCCAGTCTTTAGTTTTTTCGTTTTGCCACGTAATAACTGACTTATGGGTTCTCCCTGAACCATCAGTAAACACTAATAGCTTCCAGAGGCACTTGACTTAAAATGGGCTTTTCCCTAAAATTTAATTTTGCTTGCAATAACTTGTGACTTGGGAAATGTAGAGAGCAAATACCCGAAAAATTTAACAACACAATCTGCAAATCCTCTGACTTTTGCAATGCCCAATCAGAATACTCTCTCCTCAAAGGCAAGTAGATTATGGTAAAATCCCGACCTGCAATGGCCATTAACCTTTCCCTGGCTCTAATTACAATCTGAGCCAACATTTCCATCGTGGTAAAAATTGTCTTGGGAGACCTAGAAGATAAAAAAACCCATTCTATTATCAACAAAGGGTCCCCTTTCAGAACGTCCCACTGAAATATCAGTCCATATAACTGTTTGTTTCCCCCCAAAATTGCAAGAAAATAAGGCAATGAATGCACACATCGATGAGCTTGTCTAGATTGAAGGGCTTCAGTGACCTTTTCAAGGGCTTTCTGAGCTTCAGGTGTCAAAGATCTGGGAGAAGTGATGTCACAATTCCCTCTAAGCAAGTCAAAAACCGGAGCAAGTTCATCATTGGTAATCCCTAAAGTAACTCTGATCCAGTTGATTTCCCCCAAAAGTTGCTGCAGATCTTGTAAGGTGTTGACCTTAGTTTGGAGCTGAATTTTCTGAGGCTTGATGGAATGCTCTGTCATTCTCCACCCTAAATACTTCCATGGTGAAACTTCTCATATTTTTTCAGTGGAGATTTCAAGTCCTGCTTCCTGAACTGCTGCAACATTATCACAAACCTCTTTTACTTCCTTTTGAGTCGAAGCTGAAATAAGTAAATCGTCCATGTAATGTAAAATCATTGCTCGAGGATGCTTTTGCCGCACAGGGGCCAAAGCCTGAGCCACAAACCATTGACATATAGTAGGAGAGTTCTTCATTCCATGTGGCAGAACCACCCAGTGGTATCTTTGCAGGGGTTCTTGTCTGTTGATACTTGCAATAGAAAAAGCAAACCGTGGAGCGTCATCTGGATGAAGTGGGATATTGAAAAAACAGTCTTTTAAGTCAATAATAACAAGAGGCCAGTCTCTCGGGATCATTGAGGGTGAAGGGAGACCTGGTTGTAGTGGTCCCATGTCTTCTATTACCTCATTGATCTTCCTGAGGTCTTGAAGCAGCCTCCAGGCACCAGATGCTTTCTTGCGAATGACAAACACTGGTGAATTCCACGGACTGTTCGTCACTCTAATGTGGCCTTTTCTTAGTTGTTCTCTAATCAGTTCTTTAAGAGCACTCAATTTCTCTTCCTCCAGAGGCCATTGACTCACCCATACAGGATTATTAGTTTTCCAGGATAATTTTGGAGTGATAAATGCTGTCATGGCTTTTCACAAAAATCCACTTCCAGCCTTGCTCCCCACTGAGACAGCAGGTCCCTTCCCCAGGCTGTGATGGGTCTTTGCACCACAAAGGGACAGATGGCTGCTGTCTTCCCCGCTGGTCCTCTGACTGTGATCATGTATTCACTTCGTTGACAAACAGTGGCCCCTCTGATACCTGTAATAGGATCTAAAGGAGTAATTAAAGTCCAGTCCTTTGGCCAAAGCAAATAAGAAATCACTGTAACATCAGCACCAGTGTCCAGGAGACCTGTAATTTCAATAGTTTTGTTATTATGAGTTAGGCTGCAAGTCAGTTTTGGTCGGTTGTGGCCTATATGTTCCACCCAAAAAACATGAGAAGCTGTATTCATGTTCCCAGTTGACATCCGTTGACCTTCAACAAGCTGCTCCTCTATATTAGGTGGCAAAGCAACAGCTGTAGCTATTGGAGTTCCTGCTGGAATAGCAAGTGGAAGGCACCAGGCTTGAACTAAAACTGTCAATTCTTCATTACAATTTGCTGAAACAATAGTCGGAAAAACCACAAGTCCCAAAATACGATTCCTTTCTTTACCTATAATTAGAAAATCTTGTCTCCTTTGTGAAGTTCCCGTCACTCCTGTAGAAACAACTGCATGACAATTCTGTAAAAAGCAGGTTAATTTGGAAGTTGCCAGCTCGCATTGTGCCCCTGGGGGTAAAAGGGTGGGATCGTTGGGTAACTGACTGGCCACCCAGGGTATGATGGGGCCGGATAATTCATGTATCCTGCCCCAGGGAAGCCTCCTGGCTGCTGGAAAGCCACTATTTGTTTCGGCACGCGGTGGGGCGCGCTCACTCTCCCGTTTCCCGTCAACAGATTCCCTTCAATATCATATTTAGAACGGCATTGGCTAGCTTGATGCTTCCCCTTTCTGCATCTTGGGCAATGACCAGTTGACTTTTTGCTCTCTGCTGGGTCTGGGCAATTCTTTATCAAATGTCCTGATTTTCCACATCTATAACATGATCCTTTAGAAGCACCATCTTTCTGAAACTTATTATTTTGCAAAAGTGCTGAACTAATATTATCAAGAGCCTTTGCAAGGTAATCATTATTCTCTTTAAGTTTTTCCCCAATCTTCTCTCCCATAGTATCTGCTTGAAGAGTAGCTATATGTTGTGGAGTGCCAATCTTACTGCAAGCCTCTAGCATCCGTGAGAGATCGGGGTTAGAATCTGGCAGGCTTTGAATACCTTTTTTTACACTCACTATTAGCATTCATGAAAGCAAGAGTTTGAAGCATCAGTGTACGGATTCTATCATCTTCACATTGCCTGTCCAGGGCCTGTGATAGGCGGTCAACAAATGTTGCATAGGGTTCTGTTGGCCCTTGTTTAATTTGCACAAAATCTCTCTCTGGGGTCCCTGCTGGCTGAGTCAGAAGCAAGGCTTTGCAGGCAGCCCTCTTAATATCATTGAGCACTGCTCTAGGCAAATCTACTGCCTGGTCTTCAGTTCTATCATGTGGGGCTTCTCCTGCTAAATCTGCCAGTGTCAACTGAGCATTGGGACCCCCAGCATATCCTTCAATTAATTGATTTAAAAACCTTTTCCACCTTCCTTCCCACAAAATTAATTGTGATTCTGTCAAGAATGCTCCAGCAATACAACGGCAATCATGCGGCGTCAAATCCACACTGTTAAACATTCCTCTCAATAATTGCCTAAAATATGGTGAGCCCAATCCATCCTCCTTCAATACCTTCCTCAGCTCCTTAACATCTTGATGATCTATTGGTTCCCATCTAGGGTTCGCTCCTCCTCTGCCGTATCTAACAGGCAGAGCTAATAACGGTTCAGTAGCTAAATGAAAATCTTTCTCTTTAATTGCTTGGTGCCTCATTGCTGTCCAATTTACAGAAACATGCTGTGGAGTCTTTGACTGAGAATCCTCAGGCTTAAAAACAGACGAACTTCTTTCCCCGTTTGAGTTTTCTGGCTTTGATGTTGGAACCTCTGATCTCCCTGGAACGGGACAATCAACTCCTCTCTTTTTCTCAATAGCCCACTGATCCCTCTCACCCTCAATCACGCCTTCCTGCCCCTCCTCCCTCCAATTCCCCCTCTTCTTTGCCAACTCTGCCTCATCTATGGACACAGAAGGAGGGTTGTCCCATGCAGGCACAGAAACCGCAGCACCGCGGCTACGCGGGGGGGGGAGGCGGGGATCCCGATCTCCCGATCACATTGCCGGTCCGGCTGTGGGCGGGGACCGGCAACTCCGCCTCCGTAGGTGCACAATGAACACAGCAACGAGGGCCGGGTTGGGGACCCGCAGGCGCAGAAGATGCGACGGCTGCCCGATGCAAAGGACAGACGTCATGAGGCAGCACTTGTTCGAAAACTTCCGCGCGGTCCCGATAAGTATGCAGAGATGGAAAACTCCCCGAATGCGCTCCGAATTCAAACTCGCGGCATAAGGTATGAAAGCCGACTGAGTCATTTGTGGAAAAGGCCCGTAAAATGCAGCAAAGCCAGCATCGTCCCGGTGCAAGGTAGAAAAAAACGGCGGCGCAGCTACCGTTAAAGGAAGCGGCCCGCACGGCAGGTACCTAGCACCGGCAGTCATGCCGTAAAAATCGCGACGTGCTTCCAGCACAGCCAAAACTGGCGCTGCCTCTCGACTCAACCGCGGAGGGGAGGGAAACTGACAATCACCCCAATCCCCGACACCGGAACCCGGTACAGGACCCGCAGCTCTTTCGCCCTCGAAACTCCGTTCGGGGGCCGGTGGGACAGAACCAGGTCCCGCACTCGCAAAACAGGGCTCACTGTGTAACAATCGTGGCGGCGAGACCCCGAGATCGCATTCAGGGCCATCCTCCCTAGCTGCAGGAGACCGCGGTGGGGTGGCTGCCCGAGATCGCGGTGGGGGGGGGCTCGGTACCAGAATTTCCCTCAAAGGCTCGCAACGGCATCACAGAAGGGAGAGAGGAAACCTCTGTATCGACACGATTATGCATTAACAGAGAATCACTAACATACTTCCAAGTTGGTAACAGCAACGGGGCTGTCTTATCACCTCGAGTAATATCTTCAAAAAGCATAAATCCTATCTGATCCCAATAAGAAGCACTTAAGGCAGAATCAAGATCTATATCAGGAAACACACTATGAGCATATACTAAAAGCTCTTTCAACTTTTTTTCAGAAACGTTAAAACCATGCTTTCTTAAAAAGAATTTTAAGTAATCAAAGACATATTTCTGCTCTTTTGGCATATTATTTCGCATTTCTCTAATTCTAAATGGCACTACTCTTCACCCCAAAGCTCACCTCAATATAAGACAGGCGATGAGAAGGTCCAGACCCAGCCTCCTTCGTCCACGGTTTAGGGGTGCTTGCTCCTCTCAGCAACCGGTGGGGTGTCCAGCCTTCTTCTTACCACACTCAAATGAGGGTTCGAGGGAGGCCCGACAGTAGATATAAAGCCTTGCACAGCGAGGTGAAAGCACGGCACCAAACACGGGGCACCAAATGTGAGGTTTCTGGGGACCTCCGGGTGCCTCTTGTGCACCCACACTCTCAGGCTACTTCTGCTTTTATGTAAAAAGCAAAGCAGCTAATAGTAGCTGTAAAGTTATTTATTGCAGAAGCACATCAGTCTCAAATGCAGAGTCAAAGCTAACAAAGTCCATTCCAGGTTCTAGCTCAAAGTCCCAAACAGAAGCAGAAGCACCCCGTGGTCCCAGCAGGGCAGGAGGAGCCGGGCAGCTCCTATCTTCTTCTCGGGTCTTGATTTCAGCGGTGAAAACAAAAGCAGAGCAAAAGCTGTGGCATAAAAGCAATGGCTAAAAGCAATGTCTCTTTCCAAGCCTCTTCTTTTATAGAAACTTATGAGCAAACTAAGACGTAGAATCGGACCACAATCGGACCACTACTTCTTAAACTATTAGAATTCTAATTTCTTAACACGCCAAGCTATGTATAAATTACATTCATGGCCTATCTTGTTCTAACTGAAAAATGTCAGCAATTTTCTTAACTCTAACTCTATTATGTCTAAAGCTAAGTTCTTGGAGCCTCTAAGAAAACACTAGCATGTTTTTCAACCTTCACTAGAACATGTAGTACTTCTTAGGCATCTAAGACCTTTTGCTCACTAAAAGCACTTAAAACTTATTCCATTTACTTAATTATTTTCCTTCTCTTATGTTATAGCTTAAGTCTACACCTCTGCCTTATAAGAGGCCTAATATACTTCAATCCATTCAAAGGATTCAACTCAATCCCTGCATTCTGATCTCTCCCTGAAGGATTCAGAGAAACTCCTGACTTACTGACTCCAACAGTGCTGCACACAAGCACGGTACTTGTGCGGCTTCGTTCACTGCCCGCGCCCGCGCCTGGCGCCGCATTCACTCCCCCGCGGCCAGAAGCCGCTGAAGCGGCGCCATACAGCCAGCAGTGTGCCGGCAGCCAAGCGCTCGAGAACGCTGCTTCTGCCCAAGCCCCCCTAGGGCGTGAACGTTTGTTCTCTGAGCTCCGTGCAACAGTCTGCCTCTCTCGCAGTTCGAATGGAAATCGAAAGCTTTCTGCCTATGCCCTTCATAGAGATCTGTCGCCAGGACGAGAAGGTCTTGTGGCCGGAGCTCGCCCCCGCCGCGAGGAAGCTGGTATTAACACCGCCTTGCAGGGGCACTTCTCGCTCCTTGACTACATGCTCAGCGCTCTCCGAATTCGCTGCTAGCTCCATGGTCCTTCTCAGCTGCAAGTAGCAGCGCTCACAGTACATAGAGCTTCGCATGGACCGAGGACATGGAGGGACATATCGCACACGAAAATGTGCCAGGACAGAGACGTGTTCTACATTGTCACTTCTCGTGATCCAGTTTGTGCTTCTGCTGCTTCTGCTGTTAGGAATCGCTCCTTGAAAGACGAGCGAGAGCGTCTTTCTGGGTGCATTGCATTGAGTGAGAGCTCGCTAGGGACTTTGCACTCGGAGCCAAGGCAACAGGGCGTGCTTGCCCGCAGAACTGAGGACATGCTGTTGGGCAGAGCTGAAACTGACCAATGGAGTTCAGCTCTGTCCGGAAGGCAGAAGGAGCAGAACGAAGCCGCAGGGCACCGGGCTTGCGAGCGCAGTGCAGGGAAGAGCACACGAGCAGTCAAATACCTCCTTCACAATCGCTTTCACTTCTCAGTGCTCTTGCTGCTTGGAAAAGTAGCACACTGCCGTTGCACGGCGGGGCGAGAGCTGCGGCAGTGCCCTTCCTCACACCTTCACTGCGGTGTACTCCATTGTTGGGGGTTGAATGCTTCCCTTTCTTTCTGTGGAATTTATCCCATTGTTATGCTAATTGGCTACACCTTAACGTAATGTTCACTAGCAGGGAGGTGGATGGAGGGGGGGGGGGGTCGGAAACCAGAAAAAGGAAAGGTGGGACGGGGGTCGGGAGCGGGCTGGAAAACTTTCTCGTTTGGCTCGTGGAGGGAGAGGACGCCCTGTGCTCAGATCTGGCATCCCCCCTGCCACCCCAGTGCTGAGATCCACGCTCCCTGCCTTTGGACATCGCTCTGCTGCTCGCCCACCTAACCCTACTACCTCCGGACACTCTGCCGAGCACCACGACTGACACCGTGAGGGGGGAGTCACTTTCCCCATCCCCGCTCACCCCTGGGCCGCGGCCGCCATCACTCCAGCCCTCTTCAACTGCGCGGGACCTGCCCTGCCCCCACAGCACCGGTAACAGCACAGGGAGACGGCCTGCGGCCAGAAGGGACTGGAGCGGAGCTAGACTGTTCTGTTGCCAATTTTTATAGCTGTTGTTGTTTTTCTGCTTTGTTAGATACCAGTAAAGAACTGTTATTCTTATCCCCACATCTCCTGCCTGAAGGTCTCTGATTTGGACCTAAAATAATTAAAAGGGAGGGGGGTTGTACTCTGCATTGCAGGAAAGGGGCTCTTGCATTTCCTTAGACCATACCTGTCTTTCAAACCAAGACAGATTTTGGCGCCCGGAACGTGAGGCTTTGCCTGAGGACATTGAGAGAGGGGTAGAAAAGGGGATAACAGTTCTTGAATTACCCAAGCTTGTGGTAGGTGACACCACGCTGTCCAGCTTACCCTGGATTGGCCTCCATGTGGTCACTGCTATATCTCTCCCATTTGCAAGCCCTTTTTTAAACATGAGTCTCATAGCCAAGGTTACTGTGGTTATTATCCGGTTCATTTTGTGGGTTGATCAGTTGAGGAATTCATGGATTTTTAATTTTCTCTGCAAGATGGCCACATGGATTCAGAGCTATCGCACTCCAAGTGTGTGTTTCTGGGGCTACTTCAATAATGGTACTTACTGTGAGGAAGTGGCAGCAGGTGAAATCTTCTCCCAACCCATCACATGGTTTTTGAAGTTCACCCCACCAGTCTACAAGGGGTTCAGATCCCCATAAATGTTAATGAAAGCGAAGAACGAATCCGCAGGGCATTGGGCTTGTGAGTGCAGTGCAGCGAAGAGCACACGAGAAGCCAAAGAGCTCCTTCACAATCGCTTTCTCTTCTCAGTGCGATTGCTGCTTGGAAAAATAGCACACAGCCGTTGCACACCAGGGCAAGAGCTGGGTCAGAGCCCTTCCTCGCATCTTCGCTGTGGTGTAATCCATGCAGCTAGAGCGATGCGAGAAGGACGCGAGGAAGAAGAAGGAATTCTTAAAGTAGCCCTCTGTCATCAGCCCTGAAAGGGCGCATAACACATGTCGTCTCGTGTCCTCCATTCTACATACTTGCAGCTCCCTTTGCCGACCTTGCAAAAGTTGCTGCCAGGACTGAGGGGGCCAGATTGAAGAGGCAGTGCCTAGGTTCACCTTCTACTTATTGCACGTAAGCCACGTCCAGCTCCTCTCTGCACTCTGTATTTCCCTTCTCCGCGGCATTTACCGTGGTGCTCTCTGCAACTCGGTGCCTAGAAGTTACCGCCAATATTTCCACAGCGGGCTGCAAGGGAACCAAGGAGCAGCACAAGCAGCAGTGCTGAGGCTTTTTCTCGGCCCTAAAAATGGGGTCTTCACCTTTTCCTCCGGTCTAGCTCAGGTGTTAGGATGAAGCCTCCTGGGCCCATGCCTCATGGACCTAAATTAGATAACAAAAGAGGCTCATTTCCCTGATGAAGTTGCAGGGTTTATTTCTGGTGGGTCGCGAGGAAAAGAGGGAGAAAGAGAGGGAGAAAGAGACAGAGGTGAGGGGGTATGGATCTTTTCTAGGGTGTGAAAAGGGGGGCGGGGGGAGAAATTGGATCCCAGCCAGCCCTGTATGGCCAGGAGGGGAGAGGGACCAAGCTACAGGGCATAGCAGGGGTCACGGAATATGCCATTTACAATGCACCTAGGAAATGCAATATCTCCCCATTTTTTGTTTTACAAAGTTGAAACAAGGATATTAGTTTCATTTAAATTATGACTTTGCCCACAACCCTGTGAATCCCCAGCCTTTGAACAGTCCATTGAACCAATCTTCAGATTAGGGTAGCATGGATGTTAGGAGCTTTCGAGGTCAGGTCCATACAGTAAAATCCTTCAAATACCTGTCACTCACGTCCGAGCAGTAGTAGGAGAAAATCTATAGCAGCACGATTCTGGAGTGTGTGTGCCAGGTTGATCTACATGTTTTGATCTGGCTGAAGGACAATTCATGCAGCTGCTAAACTGTTCAGTGTTAACAGGAAGACAACTTCAATGGGTTTCATCACAGAACCTAGAGAAGGGAAACTTTTCGCTAAAAGGAAAGACAAACATTGTAAAACCTATTAAAAGTCTCTATCTGCTGAATGCCACCTTCTATGAGGATTTATTTTCCTTTTTTCCGGCGGCGTCTTGTTTTTGAAGCCACAGCTACCTGCTCCTCGTTCTCCTCAGCTGGAGCAGGATGTTTGGGAACATACTGTTTCATCCACTTTTGGGGAATCCACCGAGGGCCTGAGGGAGTGGATACACACGCATAGCCACGCCCCCAGGTAACGAGCTCATAGGGACCTTTGATTTCCCAGGTTTCTGGGTCCCTAATCAAAACTGGAGGATGTTGGGATAACTTGAACTGTTTAGCACTGTTAAAGTGACGTACCACAGGTGGACTCATCTTCTCAAATGAACAATTCAGGAAATTGATAGTAATTATGGCTCTGCAGAGCTTCTGCTGTGGAGACGTCCACGCAGTTGAACTGCTCTGTTTATCCAAAACCTGATTGAGTGTCTGATTAGCTCGCTCAACTACACCTTGGCCAGTGGGGGAGTGGGAGGTGCCAGTTTTATGTTCCACTCCCCACTGCTGGACGAATTCCAGGAACTCCTTGGACTTATACGCTGCTCCCTTATCAGTTTTGATTTCCTTAGAGACCCCCAACACTGAAAAGGCTTGCACTAGGTGTTGTTTGGCATGCACAGCCCTTTCTCCTGCATGGGCAGAGGCATAGACTGTGCCTGAATACGTGTCAGTGCTAACATGCACATATCAGAGGTGACCAAACCTAGGAATGTGTGTGATGTCTGTCTGCCATACCTCACAACTGGCAAGACCTCGGGGGTTAACCCCCATGCCTATTGATGGCATGGTGTGCAGCTGACAGTTGGGACAGGTGGCCACAATGGCTCGAGCTTGACTCCGTGTTAGCTGGAACTGACGCATTAGACCTAGTGTATTCTGGTGATACTGCTGGTGGCTCAGCTTTGCCTGTTGGAAGATGTCAGGAAGGCGTGCTTGTTCTGCTGGGGTTGCTTGTTCTGCTGGGGTTGCAAGGGAGTCTGCCTGACGGTTCCCTTCTGCAATTTCGCCTGGCAAATCTGTGTGTGATCTCACATGCATCACATAGAACGGGTGTTCCCTACGAGAAATGAAATAAATTAGTTTGGAATGCAACCTGAAAAGCTGCTCATTTTCATTGTCTCTGAGCACTGCCTGCTCCAATCTGGACACTACCCCCGCTACATAGGCTGAGTCTGTCACCAAGTTTATTGGCTCTGAGAACTTCTCAAAGTGGGGTGATCCTTCCACAAACTCAACATCAGCTTCCCAATGCTGAGTCTGAGGATCTCTCCAAGTCATCACCGACTTGTGGGACACCCCAGATGCATCCGTGAACACTGTGAGAGCTTTGACTGGTCTCCGACTCCTCACGAGGAATGAGGTGGAATTCCTCATTGAACAACTTGTGAGACGGGGCATGGAGTGATAGTTGTCCTCTGTAGCTGTCCAGGGCTAATTGGAGACTGGCATTGCTCTGGAGCAAGTGTTCCAACATCTCTTTAGTCACTTTTTCAGGAGCATTCCTTCCCTCCTGAGACAGTTTAACAGGGAGGTGAATACATGTGAAGTCACAACCAGCCAGTTCATACAGTCTGATCCTTGCTTTCCGAATCAGCTGAGCTGTTTACTCTTGTGGCTTAGTGATAGTTTTGGATCTTTGGTGGGAGAGGAAGACCCACTCTATCATTAAGAGTGACTCTCTCTGCCCCTGGATCCATTGGAATATTAACTCGTGTAAGTGTGGCAGTTTTCCTAGGACAATGAATTTGAAGGGCAGCTCGGGCTGGTAACGGTGAGCTTGCCTCTCTCCTAAAGACTTTCGTACCTTTTCGATTGCCGTCTTTGACTCTGGGGTCAGTTCCCTGGGAGAAAGCAGCTCTCCCTCCCCTTTCAATAAATTGAAGAGAGGTTCTAGGTCCTCATTAGTGAGGCCTAGCCAGGGCCTAACCCAATTCAATGACCCACACAGGGAATGGAGATCTGCTAAGGTTTTTGGATTACAATTAATTTCCAATTTCTGTGGAACAATGGTCCGTGCAGTAATTTCCAGGCCCACGTACTTCCAAGGTGGTATCCTTTGGACTTTGTCCTCCTGCAATTCAAATCCAGCAGAGGTTAAAACTTTAACCACTAGGTCAAGTGTGTCTTGGAGTAGAGAGTTATCGGGGGCACACACAAGCACATCATCCATGTAATGCAGGATGATGACCTCCCCTCTCTGGGCACGCACCTGGGATAGCAATGAGGCCACATGGCACTGGCAGATGGAGGGACTACATTTTAATCCCTGGGGCAAAACCTTCCAGTGGTAGTGCTTCATTGGAGCTTCTTGATTGATGGTAGGAGCCGAGAAGGCGAACTGTGGGGCATCCTCTGGGTGTAGGGGAATGTGGAAGAAACAGTCCCTGATGTCTAGAACAGCCAATTGCCAATATCTAGGAAGCATTGTTGGAGAAGGCATTCCAGGTTGGAGAGATCCCATGTCTTCAAATACTTTGTTTATTTCCCGGAGGTCGTGGAGCAGCCTCCACTTGTCCTTCCCCGGTTTCTTTATCACAAAAACCAGAAAATTCCATGCACTTGTGGTCTCATATGTGGCCTTTAGCCAATTGCTCTTCCACAAGCTCCTCAAGCACCCTGAGCTTTTCCTTACTCATCGGCCACAGTGCTACCCACTTTGGGATATCATCTAGCCATTTCACCTTTTGGGTAGGGTGATCTACAGTGGCCGCCTCTAAAAATACCGAGGAGTCTTAGGAATAATAGATTTTACCCCCCACTGGCACATGGTGTCTCTCCCCCATAGAGGGCATTTATAGTCTGTAACAAATGGACAGATGCTAGCCAATTTTCCATCCGGCCCTTCAATTTGTACGATGCTTTTTGATATTTTTGCCAGTTTTACTCCTCCTACACCTTGGATTTTGCCTGCCACAGGCTGAAATTCCCAATGTGATGGCCACATCCTTTCGGGTATGATAGTCACATCAGAACCTGTGTCCAGTACCCCCTCCACATGGAGGTGATCTGATGCACGGGTTAGGTTGCATGCCAGAGATGGTTTGTCCTCACCCAACACTTCTGCCCAGTAGACTTCAGGTGATTTTCCATCTGCTGGGACCTCCTGTGGAACAGGAATGGCCTGGGCGAGGATTTGTCCCTCAACCATGGAATATGGTGGTAGAGGACATCGTGCCAGGAGAATGAGGCCAGTTATGCTTCCCCTGATGGTCATGGGAACCACCTCAGTCTCTAGGGGTGTGTGTACTGTGTCCCCGACAACAAAGTATTCACTGTCCTGTTTCATGTGGTTTAACGTCACATCCTGTATACTGTTAGGTAAGTCCACTGTAATGACTGTCCAATCACGTGACCTGAAATGAAGACCTTTGGTAGTCACAAGCCTAAAACGGCCTAGTGGCTTCCAAACCTTGTTAATTGAACATTTAATATTTTGATTGCCGTGCATGCCCACACCCTCTCTCCCATCCTCCCCCTTTTTGTTTATTAAGAGAGAGTCCTTTGCGAGTGTGGAGCCCACCGCATTTATAGCCGAGCGCGCTATTTTGTTAATGGCGGGTACGGGCAGTAAAGCTAGTTTTTTTGTCGGTCTTCTTCTGTTTCTGGTTGTGTGGACAGTCTCTGGTGAAGTGTCCTGGCTGCTTGCACTGGAAGCGGATGATGTGCTGCAGTTGCTCTGGTGACATTGGTTGCTTCTTGGCTTCTGGTGTTACAGTTGCCGTGGTCTTTGGGCGTGCCAGTCCTGGATTTCTCTCCTGTCCACTGAGCAGTTCTGCTTTCCTGGCGCAGGCTTCTATCATCTGTGCTAAGCTATGTGCTGGCTCTAGGGGAAGGCCAAGAATAACCCTACGGCAGGTTTCATTAGCATTCCTCTGAGCCATCTTTTTAATTAATTCAGCTTGTACTACTGGATCAGACACCTGTCTTTCCACTTGTGCCCGAAGGAGGTCCACAAACTGTAAGAAATTCTCAGAAGCAAGCTGTTTAATGTTAACATAACTGCCTTTAGTATCTACTGTTGGTAATTGATTAAAAGCCTTTTCTGCAACATTGCGTATTTTATCTAGGACAGACGTGGATAGTACTCTGGTTTGGCTTTCGGGGCAATGCCAATCCTTTTCCCCACATAGGTGTTCATATGTTATGTCATTATTATCAGCATCTTTTGCATCATCTGAGCTTTTTAAAAGCTCTAGTAAAAGCACTTTCAAATATCTTTTCCACAGGCTTTCCCATAGATCATATTCTGAAGGAGTTAACAGACATCGGAAAAGCTATTTGATATCATATGGAACCAGTTCGTTTGAGTTAAAGGTGGCTCTCATCATGCCTTTAAAGATTTCACTATTTCTACCAAATTCTCTCTGTACTTTACAAATTTCCTTTTTTATCTTGATAGGACAAAGGTTGATGACTTCTTCTACCATTCCTCTTACCAAGATAAACTACAGGAGCAACTGATGGTATATACTCTTTTCCCTGGTGTTGACTTTCAGGGCTGGGCATCCCCCCCCACCCGGACCAGGAGGCTGCCCACCCCCTTCACCACGGGGACACCATCAGTCCCGCAGGGGCTGTGAGCTGATCCCTCCCCACCCCCACCAGCAGTGAACTCAGCAGGGGCTCCACTGCCCTCCCCCACCCCACAGCAGCTTGGAGGGAAGGAATGTGAAACCGTTGTGGGGGAGGGGTGGTGGGATTCATGGTTGCAACACCTGTGGGTGGGTTGCGGGGTGCCGTGCAGGGCTGGGTCTTGGAGGGGGGAGGGGGCAGTGGAGCCGAGGGCAGGGATGGGTTATGGGAGGGGACAGGCTTAGGGGCAGGGACCGGAGGGTGAAGGGGATTGCGGGATGAAGGAGGAGACACGTGACTGCCACCATATGGGACCCCCCCTACGGGCTGTATAGCATGGCCAGAGCTATCTGGGACACTGACACCTTCAGGTGTAGCCACATGACCGTTGCCCAGAGGGGAAGGGAACAAGAAAGGAGTGCTGACAATTTTCGAAAAATTATCAGAACCGGGATACCGGGGAGGACCCAGGGACTCAGAGCAGCCGCAGCAGTGCTGGGAGCCCTGCACCCCCCAGGGAGACCCGTGGGTCCCCTCCAGGTCCGGGTTATAGGGTTTTGGGGAAAGGGAAGGTGAGTCTGAACTGTTTTGCTGCTGCTGTCTGTTGTTTTCTGTCTGAATTAAAAGTTTCCAAATTTGTAAAAAATTCGGGAGGAATACAGAAGCTGTTTTATCTCCATTTTCCACTTTTAAAGTTAATAAATCCCCCAATTCATCTAAAAATGAAATTGAATTTATATTTTGCAGTTCAAGGTCAGATTTTTCAACAGACAGACAGCTGGCAAAACGGGCTAACTTTTTCTTAGATATTAAAACATTTCCTGAACTTAATATCTCCCTGAGTTGGTTTCTTATACTCTTTTGTAAGGCAGATTGCTCTAAGCCCATGATGATTAGCAATTTGCCACTATATCTACCCCACTACAGTTAAAAACACAGGAAAGGAGTTAGTTGTTAAAACGTGCCAGGTACACCACGGTTTTCAGGCTTTACTGGATGCGGAGCCGATGTTAATTTCGCTGTTTCTGCTGATAAAACCCACGTGGCACCCGCGCCGCTGTAGGGACCGATCCCGCCGCAAAAACCCACAAAAACCGCAAAACACCGCAAAAAAACCTCCGTGCCGCCACTTTGAAACCGATCAAAGCTGCCTCCCTCTGTGCAAAAGGAGGCTTCCACTCACCTTTTTTTTTCTTGCAGGCAGAGGTGTCTGAGTAACTATAGTGGGTCTACGTCCAGAACCGACCAGCCTGGGCTTCAGACAGGCTCCCGGTTAGTGCTTAAAAGTCTTTGAACTGCACAAAATGCAGCTAAAATAAATTTAAGCTGGTTGATCAGCACCAAGGATTCTTGAATCCCGAAAATAGGAGTCACAGCCGAACGTGGGGTGTTCTGTAGAGACCATTCACGTAGGGTGCCGACTGAGGCTTTTTCTCGGCCCTAAAATGCGGTTCTTCGCCCTTCCTCCGGTCTAGCTCAGGTGTTAGGGTGATGGCTCCCGAAGCCCTTGCCTCATGGACGTAAATAAGATAACAAAAGAGGCTCTTTTCCCTGATGAAGTGACAGGGTTTCCCGTTTGTTTAAAACCTGACTGCTATATTAATTTTTCATATTTGAGAAAATTTTCATGACCTTTAAAATTCAGACTACAACAAGTATTGTTTCAGCCATTGAAGAAAGTGCTTTTGATAGAGATAGGAGAGGGAAACCAAAACATTTCTCAGAGCCGCACTTTGAACTCTGTCCTTGTTAAAAACGGCACTTGAGCAAATTCATTTGCCTTTGGAACAGAAAACGACAAGGTAACGGGCTTATCATTACGGATTTGAGTGTTCCAGGTTTTTAGATAGTAAGTGATCTATTCAAGATGATCTCTTACTGAAATAGATCCATTTTGAGAAGGGCTATGGATTTCTTAGAAGAAAGCAAATCCCTATGTTAAAACGGTGTGGTGGGTGTTTTTTGCTGTTGTTTTGCTTTTAGAACTTGCAAGGCACAATCGACTTCACAGTTCGAGATCCAAATAAGACCACGACATTCCAAACAGGTGTTTCTTTTTGGTTGTTTTTCAATCTGTATATTTTTGGATTGCAACCAGTAGAACTGTGCTTGAACTGGAAAGAAGTAGCGGAGGTTTCAGAAGTGGAACATACGGTGGAACAGTAAGCTGAGAGCATTGTGCAAGGAGAGGAAAGAGGGGAAAATGGTAAGAGTTTCCTGAGTCGGAAGGGACCCCTAGGGATCGTCAAAGTCCAACTCCTGGCCCTGCACAGACACTCCAACAGTCCCACCCTCTGCATCCCTGAGAGCGTTGGCCAAACCCTCCTGGATCTCTGTCAGCCTTGGGGCTGTGCCCATTGCCTGGAGAACCTATTCAGTGCCTGACCAGCCTCTGAGGGAAAAAACCTTTCCCTGATAGCCAGCCTAATCGTCCCCTGACACAGCTCCTGGCATTCCCTTGGCACCTGTCCCTGATTGCAGAGAGCAGAGAGCAAAGCTGTTCCTGTGCTGCCCTTGAGAGGAGGTGAGAGGTCCCAAGTGAGGTGTGAGCTCAGTGTCCTCTCTGCAGCTGAACCAAATGCCCTCAGCCACTCTTCGTATGGCTTCCCCACAGCCCCTTCACGGTTTCTGTGTCCCTCCTTTGGACATTTCTCCAATAGCCTGAGGTCTTTCTGACGTTGTGGCATCCAAAATTGCCCCCAGGGCTTGAAGAGAGCGCAGTCCCAGCCCAGAGCAGAGCAGGACAATCACCTCTCTCGAGCGAGCGGTGCCACAAGATAGGGACAGTTGTCAAAAATCAGCAGGAGAAACAAATCTAACAGAGAAACAGGTGATCTTGGCACAGGAGATGGAAGAAGCAGAGGAAGAAGAAGATGAAGAGAGGATTCCTGGTAAAAGTGAAGAAAATGAGCATGCAGAACAGGGACTAAGCATTATGCAGGTAAGTGAGCAAGAGAATAAGTTTGAAAGTGAAGGCAGTTTTGTCCAAAAGAAGGAGGAATAGGAAGTCTTTTTGCTGAGAATGAATAGAAAGTTTTTTTCCATTTAGTTTGTATACGATGCTCACAGGGCTCTTGATCCTTTTGTGAGAAAATGGAGTGTGTAAAGTTGCCAATCATTTTGGAGTGAATTTGGAGGTTTTTGGGGTCCCAGGTGAATTTTGGGTTGAATTCTGGGGATTTTGGGGTTCCCAGGTGAATTGGGGGGGGGGGGGGGTTGGGCAGATCCAGGTGAGTTTTGAGGGGTCCCAGGTTGATTTTGGGGGAGAATTTGTGGAATTTTGGGGGATCCCGGGGAGCGAGGTTTGGGGTTCTGTTGGTTTGAATGTAAAACCAGTGCAAGACTGCAAGTCAGTAATACAATTTAATTGGGGAAAAGAGAAAAAATAAAATACATGCAATAATATAAAAGAAAAACCACCAACAAAGTCAGAAATACAACCTGACACCCTGTCAGTCAAGGTGTTGGTAGCAGTTCGTATAAATGGTGGCTGCAGTCCTCCTGGATGACAGATGTGGTTCAGTTGAAGCAGTGCTCCTGTTGAAGGTGCAGTTTTCCTCCGAAGATCCAGCGATGATGTGGAAAAATGTGTAACTTTCCTCTGGGATCCAGTGGAAACGAATGCCTTGGTGATCCAAATCTCACTTTTTATCTAGGTAGGAAATGTTTGGCTCCTCCCCCTGGCTGGAGCATCTCCCAATGGGATGATGTAATCTTGTCAGTCACACAATAAAACTTAATGGCCCATTAACAGAATATATCTTCTGGAGGAAGGATGGGTTGTGAAAAGATAATGATGATCATCCCCCTGATCTTATCAGATGGCACATGAGCAGAGGATATCTCCCACAGAGATAAGGATCACCACCCCTCCGACATTTTAAGAGACGGTAATAGAATACACATTCTTTTTATTGTACCCCAAGACTGGGGTGAATTTGTGGAATGTGGGGAGTCCCAGTTGAATTTTAGAGGGGAATTTGTGGAATTCTTGGGATCTCAGGGAAATTTTGGGGGGAATTTGGTGAATTTTAGGGTATACATGTGAATTTTAGGGTTCTCAGGTGTGTTTGGGGGATGCCAGGCAGATTTTGGGGTGAATTCTGTCGATTTTGGGGTATCCAGGTGAGCATTTGGGAGTCGTGGGAGAATTTTGAGATGAATTGGTGGGGATGCAGGTGGGTATTCCTGGGAATTTTGGTGATTTTTGGGAGTCCCAGATGGGTCTTGGAGTGAATTTGGTGGATTTGGGGGTTTCTGGGTGGGTTTTGAGGGGGATTGGAGACATTTTGGGGTGAATTTGGAAGGTGTTGAAAAACTGGGTCTTGGGGGGGATTTGAGGGATTTTGGGGGTTGCAGGTGGGATTTTGGGGTGAAGCCCTGGGATTTGGGGGTCCCCCGTGAATTTTGGGGTGAATTTGTGGCATTCTGGGATTTGCCAGGTGAGTGCTGGGCATCCCCGGGGGGACTTAGGGGTGAATTTGGGGGATTTTGGGTTTCCCAGCTGAATTTCTGAGGTGAAAAGGTACAAAAAGGGTTTTTTTTGAAAACAAGGTAAAGCCAGAAGGTAATTGAAAATTAATAGATGTGATGCAAGTAGGTAATATGCAGACAATACACAGCGAGACAAATCATGGGAAAAATACAGTGGTAACACATGAGTGTGTGAGGATGGGATCAGTATAGCTAAGGCTCAGTTGAAGCTGAATTTGGAAAAGCATGCCAAAAATAAGAATAATAAAGGCACCTACGGGTATTTCAGTGGGAAAAGGAAGATGAAAAGAAACCTATCACTCCTCCCCTATTCCTCCCCCACCCCCATAAGCCAGACAGGACTAGTGACAACAGACAAGGAGAAGGCTGAGGTACTCAACAAGTGTTGGTCTTAGTTTTTACAGCCAGTCACTATTTCCACATCTGTCAGGTTATTGGACTGGTCGACTTGATTCTAAACCATAGTAGCAGGTCAGCTTTCAGAACACTTGAGGAACCTGAGCATGCAAGACCATGGGACCCACCCAGAGGCATGTCAGGGCCCTGAGAGAACTGGCAGCTGTAGTTGCTAAGGTGCTTCCTCCATCATATTTGAGAAATCAAGGCAACCAGCTGAAGCCTCCAGACACTGTGTTGTATTGACTCCAATACTCTTGGTCTTTTTTATAAATCTTAGAGCTCTCAATCAATTTCTGCAGAGGATTCCCAATGCAGTTTCAAAAATGGAATCTTTGTTATTGGTCCTCATGTTGATCTTGGATATTTCCATTTTCTGCACTCCTATATTTTCGAAACATTTGTCGTGACTGAAAAGAAAGCTGAGACAAGGCATTATGCTCTTTCCAGTGATATAAATGGACCAGTATTCTTTTCAGACAAATATATTTTTGCTGTGTCTAAGCACATGTGCATACCTGTGTTTGATTTATGTGTCCACGTTTTGGCAATGGGGCAGTCACAGGGCCGTCCTGTGACAATGGCCCGGGTGCTGCCCTGTCCCGCATTCTTCCAACTGGCTCCACTTCAGGATGTCCTCCCTGCTGAGAGAAGAGGCTGGGACCGCACCTTTAGAAATGTGACTTTCTGGGTTTTTGTGTTTTGTTTTGTTATTTTTAAAGTTACTAAAAACCTTCACCTTGATTTTTGATGTGTTGGGTTTGGGTTTTTTTCCCAGTATGGTTGGTTTTTTGTGGGCTTTTTTTGTGGGCTTTTTTGTCTCTTTGGGGATTATTGGCTGGGGTTTTATGTGTGTTTTTTTTATCTGCTTTTTTGTTTGTTTGTTTCTGTGTTTTTTTATTACAGTTTTGAAGAGTTTTTTAAGCAAATTGATTGGAAAACTGAATAGTCCTCCACTATAGTCTCCTGGATTCACCTGAGACTCTTCCTAGGCATCTCCCTGATCCTTTTTGCAATGAGTCTCACATCATTCTCCTGTGGAAACTGTCTGCTTATGGTTTGGATGGGTGGGCTGTTTGCTGGGTGACAAACTGGGTGATGGCCAGGCCCACAGAGTGGTGGGAAATAGAGTTCATCCAGCTGGTCCCCAAGGCTCAGTCTTGGGCCCAGTCCTGTTTAATATCTTTATCAGTGATCTGGACAAGGGGATAGAGTACAAGCCCAGGAAGTTCACAGATGATGCAAAGTTGGCTGGTAGTGTTTTTTCCTTCTGGAGGACAGCAGGCTCTGCTTCTTCTTCCTCCTGTTCTGAGGTCGCTGCTCCCTCTTCATCCCTCTTAAATGTGCTGATTTTGTCACTTGGATGAGAAAACAAACAATTTTAGCAACAATACTAGTGGCAGGGTACAAGAAAGGAAGAGTTCACATGAATCCCCCCCCAGCAACAGACAATACCTGAAGGCTCCTCGGCCCAGCTTACCGACTACACCAGAACCCACTGTCCCCCAGAGATACTCCCTTCTCCCTGCCCCCAGCCATGATGTGAGATGGAATAGAATAACTAAGATTAAGATTCTCCCTATGTAACTCCATCATACTTCGATTCTGGGAAAAAAAAATTCTTGAAGTTCTATCATTTCAGATCATTTGAATTTGAATTTGCATACTAAGAAGTCTAGCCAGAAACTCATGACAATATTAATAGCCCATTCTAGAATGTCTGAGATGATATACACTTCTTTCAAGAGCATGTGATACCTCACGTGACTTCTCCCGATTTTCAATGAACAGCTTGAGTAGTCTACAAGATTCTTGCTGCCATCTGGATTTCCTGGTATTTGGCTGGTCTATGTAAGCCAACCAGCTATTCAGCAGAGGGAATATTAGTGTGATACTTGATGGTATGTGAGATGGAACACAGTAATTTATGGTTTTTGCATAGTGATGAAGCTGTAAAGAAAGCTCCATAATGCTCAGACAGGGTGGCTGCTGGACTTCAAGCAGCAAAGGCCCAAAACGAACCAGTGAAAAAGTGGCATTGAAAAAAAAAAAAAGCCAGGTGGGAAGCAATGTGATACTTAAGGGCAGTTTACTAAAAGAGGAAACCTAGTAAAAAAAAAGTCCAAGCGTGAAGGAATAACAGGGAAAATGAATCTAAGGAAAGAAATCAATCTCATCTCATCATTTCAGAAGCTAACAAGTTGTCATTGCAATGATGCATAAAGTGAGAAATAATAAATATGTCTGCGCCAAAATCTGAAATATGAACTTTATTGCCTACTGTCTTTCACGGAATCATACAACAGTCTGTGATTAAAGATCATCTAGTCCAACTTCCTTGCCCAGTAGATCTTACAGTAGAACAAATTGCTCAAGACTAGCCAAACTGATAAGGAGCACTCTCAATGATGGGGCATCCACAACTTCTCTGGAACACCCGTTTGAGTGTCTCACCAGCTTCATTGTAGAAAAGTTTTTCCTTTTAGCCAATCTAAACCTAGTCTCAGTTTGAAAGCATGGCCCCTTGTCCTGTCTCTGCAAACCTTCCTAAAATGTCTTTCTCCATTTGTCTTATACCCTCTTTACATATTCAAAGGCCACAATACTGTCTCTCCAGAAACCTCTCTTCTCCAGGCTAAAAGATCCTACTTTTCACAAGAACCAGGTCATAAACTGAGATGGAAGGCATCTCAGGAGATCAGATCATCCAACAGCTCAGCGTAAGAATAGCTCTGAAGTCAGATCAACTAGCTTAGGGCGGTGTCTGAATTTTGAAAATTACCAGGAATTGAAATGCTTCAAGGAAGAGAACTCTGGGTGGCTCCAGAAACAGCCTGAGAAACTCGAGCAAACTCGAAACCTCAGAAACTACCACTGCTTTCTCTCCCTCAGCCCAAGCAGTCACAAAGAAGAAGTGTTCCCAGCAGGCTGGGATAGCACACATATACTCTACATATACATGACAGGCATCACCAGCAGCCACATCCTGCTCCTTTCTGTGGCTGGCAAGAGTGAGACTGGATGTTTACATGTGGGCAAACTGGGTCCCTCCAGCAGCTCAGACACTCAGCCTGCCCAGTGACCCCACTGAATTCCAGTACTCGCAGTGTCCCAAGGCCACAGCACTACTACCTCGTAAATCAGTCAGGACTCCCCTGGTCCCATAGCCAGCAGCTCACGTGCTCTCCCCCAGGCCACTGCCATTGTTCACCAACTTCTCCACTTTGATCTTTGCTGGTGCTCTCAACACTGGCACACCCAGATGTTCTGCAGCTGTTGTCTCCTGGTGGAAAGGACTTGTAAAGCCATGTTTCCTAACAGGACTTCCACAACCTTTCAAAGCAACCTTTTCTGGGGTATGAACAATCTCATTCAAATGTCAACATTTCTTTTCCCATATGTGAAATCAGAATTTCCTTCTTCCGGGCATGCCCAAACCAAGGCACAAACTACATTGTGCCTTCTATTTCACATGCTGACTTGTTTGTAAACAATGCTAGGAGAATACGTGTTTTGATCCAAGCTAATCTCTGGCCCTTATAGTGCTTTCAGTAGTTAGTTTTGCTTTGCTATTTACTTGATGTCCAATTGAATTGTTGAATCATAAACAGACTATCTGTCTGTATACAAGCATAGCAGTGATGAATAAATGCAAGAGAATGAGCAAGGTGATTGTTTGCTAGACTCTTCCTAGATACTGAGAAAACTGTTACTTAATGCTGACCACAGCAGATGGAGGAAGCATCCTACATGATGTCAAAGCAATGAAACTGTAATCACTTTTATGATTACAGTCAAGGCACTGCTTTTGCCCCCATAAGTGCAGTGCAGGGAATCTTAAAAGACGACACTGTAACTATTGTCCATGCTCACTGAGAAAATAATGCTTTTACAGCGGGCCAGGTCTCACCGCAGCTAAATCATGGCTTCAACTGTACACCACCTTCAAAAAAGCCCACAAAAACACAAATGAAAGGATTTGGAACCCAAGGGAATCTCAGATTGTGACATAAGCTCACTTTGGTTTCTTTCCAAATTCTCAATTCCATTTTCTTCCTAGCCAATTATCCCACCTAACCTGAGATGTAATTTATGGATTTCCAACACATCTAGTTACCTTAGAATTAGATTGCCACTATGCAAAAAGACAGAAACAAGCAGTTAATTTCAGACTGAAACCAAGGGTGTTTAGAACAGCAATACTTGGACATAACTAATCTGAATAAAACCAAAACTTGTAGGACTTACCCATGTATTTTTGGAGGTGGAAAAAGTTTTACATCGAAAAGTCCCTAGGGAGCTCTCACTCTGTGCAATGTGCCTGGAGAGGCGCTCTCGCCCGTCTTTCAAGGAACGATTTGTCACAGCAGACGCGTCAGGAGCACAAGATGGCCGACGAGAAGGGGCAGTGTAGAACTCTCTGTCTGTCTCAGTCACTACTCAGTGTAGAACGTCTCTGTCCTGGCACATTTTCGTGTGCGATATGTCCCTCCATGTCCTCGGTCCCTGCGAAACTCTATGTATTGTGAGCACTGCTACTTGCAGCTGAGAAGGACCGTGGAGCTAGCAGCGAATTCGGAGAGCGCTGAGCACGTAGTCAAGGAGCGAGAAGTGCCCCTGCAATGCGGTGCTAATAGCAGCTCCCTCAAGGCGGGGGCGAGCTCCGGCCGCAATACCTTCTCGTCCTGGCAACAGATCTCTGTGAAGGGCTTAGCAAAAGCTTTCGATTTCTATTCGAACTGCGAGAGAGGCAGACTGTTGCACGGAGCTCTGAGAACAAAGGTGCACGCCCTAGGCGGGCTTGGGCAGAAGCAGCGTTCTCGAGCGCTTGGCTGCTGGCACACTGCTGTCTGTGTGGCGCCGCTTCAGCGGCTTCTGACCGCCGGGGAGTGAATGCGGCGCCAGGAGTGGTCGAGGGCGGTGACCGAAGACCCACATGTACCGTGCTTGTGTGCACCACGTTTCAGGCTACTAGGAGAGGAAGGTGGCTGCCTCTCACTTGCCTTCCCAAGTGCCCTTAGCAGTCGGAAGGAGCAAGCTGAAGCACTGCTGCTTGTGCTGCTCCTTGTTTCCATTGCAGTCCGCTGTGGAAACATTGGCGGTCACTTCTAGGCTCCGAGTTGCAGACAGCACCACGGTAAATGCCGCGGAGAAGGGAAATACAGAGTGCAGCGAGGACCTGGACGTCGCTTACGTGCTATAAGTAGAAGGTGAACCTAGACACTGCCTCTTCAATCTGGCCCTCTCTACTCTGGTAGCATTTTTGCAAGTAGGCAAAGGGAGCTGCGAGAGACGCAGTGTGTTATGCGCCCTTTCAGGGCTGCTGACAGAGGGCTAGTTGAAGAACGCCTTCTTCTTCCTAGCGTCCTTCTTGCTTCGCTCTAGCTGCATGGAGTGCACCACAGCAAAGGTGTGAGGAAGGGCACTGCCTCAGCTTTTGGCCTCGCCTGCCTGTGCTGCGCCTTTAGCTGCACACCAGAACAATGGCATTTCTTACTCGCAAGGTAAAATAGTGTTAGTCTAGCCTCAGGATTGGCAAGTGCCTAGGCATTAAGTTGAGAGACCACGTATGAGGGAGTCTTTAGCGGTTTCCTCCCCCATGGAGCAGGTGTATTCTCATTCTCGTGCTGAACTGAATAGTCCTGGCATGGCAATTCTGGCCTGCCTTGTGCAGAGACGAACACAAATGTGTGGCTGTTATCCTCTGTACCGGACCTCTGTGTTATAAATGAGAGACAAAAGTATTCATATTCCTCAAAATTTTGGATTGCTTTATTTGATCTAGAAAGAGCAAGCAGCGCGCTGGGGAACACGAGGGGTGTCCGACCCACCACGCTCCACCGAACCTTGGTTTGCAGCCTCTTCTGGTACTGTGGTTCCTCGTTGTAATCAATAATTTTTAGGTTTTTTTTGCTGTCATAATTTTGCCAGGTAAGCCGTGATGGTCGAATAAACATCCTTACACAAATTCACAAAGCCTCCGAGTGATAATCAGTCACAGATAGCCATCTGGTCCTTGTAGATAACCACCAGAGAAGTTCTGGAAGTCTGGTCCTTGAGATAAGCAGTATTGATCAGACAAAGACAGGAAGGGCTTTTTGGGTAGTCCGATTTCGCAAGCTGGTAGTGGATACAATTTATTTGATAAATATAACATAATATAACATAATGTAATGTAACATAATACAACATAATATAACATAACAAGGTGATTTTAAACAGAATTATTTAATCATATAATTTCCTTTATCTAGTGTCCATGCTTCACTTCAGAGCTTAGTATTCTGGTTTATGCAAACCCCAATGCTTTTGTGATTAACACCAATCTTTTATCAATTGTCACAATTTCCCCACTTCTCTTTTTTTATCCCATTGATTCATGTTCTGGTTTCAAATTTTGTCAGTACCTCTTGTACTGACATTAATTTTGTTGCCTTCTCAGGGTCTATTGGTATTGTAGCAACTTGCATTCCTTGAACCACCGACTGGATTAGTCGAATGAAGCATGGAACAAGACAAGGGATGAGCAGTAGTCCTAATAATGCACATGTTAACATAAATCCTAATTTCTTCCACCAAGTTTCCCCCAACAGGTTATTCCGTCAATTATCATTAAGCATAGAGTTCCTGGTTTGTACAGGTACATGGGCTATTCGTTTTATTTCTTCTGCAATTTTAGTAATTACTTCACCATTATCATCAATTTCTAAGCAGCATTCAGAATTATTAAACTTTCCACTCACTCCCCCTTCTTCAGCTAACAGATAGTCTAGAAGCCAGTCGGTTTTGATATACTGCTGCTCTAGTTTGGGTAAGTTGTTTAGCTATCAATTCCATTGCTCGGGCTGTCCGGTTTGAAGTAATTTCTACCACGGCTTGTAGCCTGATAATTCTATTTAGCATATAAATTGGAGTGCGATAGCCCCAGCTCCCATCTTGAGCCCAGGTAGCTGGTCCATAATATTCAATAATTCGTTCTGGGGGCCATTCATCATCCTTCCATATTTGTGTTCCCCCTATGTCTGTGCTCCTTTTATTTCGATACAAAGTTTCATACAAGGGAACTCCTAACACTCTATTACCCTTTTCCTTTGGTAATGTAAAAAACGCAGGCTGGATAATCCCTAGAGTACATGTCCCTCTCCATCTTTTTGGTAGGGTATTATAAGCTTTTTCCCCACAGATCCAAAATATTCCATCTGGGGCTTTCCAGCTTAGTTTAACTGATTCAGGTTGTTGCCAATAGGTCCTTACACTTTTTACTTCTTCATATGGGTTGGCTCTATTTTTATTATACCAGCATAGTCCTGTAAAATTGTTCTTTATTGTCTTGGTTTGAAAGACAGGTATGGTCTAAGGAAAGGCAGGAGCCCCTTTTCTGCGATGCAGGGTGCAACCTCCCTCCCTTTTAATTATTATAGGTCCAATTCAGACTCCTTCAGGCAGGAGATATGGGGATAAGAATAACAGTTCTTTACTGGTATCTAACAAAGCAGAAAAACAACAACAGCTATAAAAATTGGCAACAGAACAGAACAGTACAGAATAACTTAGTTCCAGTCCCTTTTGGCAGTAGGCCCTCTCCCTGTGCTCAGTTGCCAATGCTGTGGGGGCAGGGCAGGTCCCGCGCAGTTGAAGAGGGCTGGGTGATGGCGGCCGCGGCCCAGGGGTGAGAGGGGATGGGGAAAGTGACTCCCCCTCATGGTGTCGGTGGTGGTGCTCGGCAGAGTGTCCGGAGATAGTAGGGTGAGCTGGGAGAGCAGCAGAGCGATGTCCAAAGGCAGGGAGCGTGGATCTCAGTGCGGGGATGGCAGGGGAAGATGCCAGAGGGGAGCCCAGGTTGTCTTCCCACTCCCGAGCCAAGCGAGAGAGAGAAGCCCTGCTCCAGACCCCCCGTCCCACGTTTCCTTTTTTCCGATTCCCCCCTGCTCCCCCTCCAGCCACCCCCTTACGAGAGAGCATTATCTGTCGTTTCAAGGTGTAGCCACAATTACTTAGCATAACAATGGGAGAAAATTCCACAGAAAGAAAAGGGAATAGTTCAACCTCCAACATTATCCACCCCTGAATTTCTGCCATACTAATATGCTATATCAAATTAAACTGTTACATTATATATACATACATGCAGTTAAGAGACCTAGGCACAGTACTATAGGTATTTCACCCTAAAACAAGGTCTCCTTGGGGTATGCATCACGTCTCTCGACTCTTTTGCATCACCCTCCAGGTGCAACCTGGTCCCTCAGCGAATACAACTCCACAGATGGGATTGTCTTTGCTGGAGGCAGGATTTACCCAAACAGTTTTTCCTAGCATACCTCTCATGTGTACCACTGGAACCTTATCTCCATCTGATATTCCCAAGGGCTCAGATTGGGCAGGGCCTGCTCGGTTAGTGGAACCTCGGGTGTTCACTAACCATGTGGCCTTTGGTAGATTAATCTCCCAGTTCTTGAAAGTTCCCCCACCCAGTGCCTTCAAGGTGGTTTTAAGCAGGCCATTGCACCGTTCAACTTTCCCTGCAGCTGGTGCATGGTAGGGGATATGGTACACCCACTCAACGCCATGTCCTCTAGCCCAGGTGTTTATAAGGCTGTTCTTGAAATGAGTCCCATTGTCTGACTCAGTTCTCTCAGGGGTACCATGCCTTCAAAGAACTTGTTTTTCAAGGCCCAGGATGGTGTTCCGAGCAGTGGCATGAGGCACAGGGTAGGTCTCTAACCATCCAGTGGTGGCTTCCACCATGGTCAGAACATAGCGTTTGCCCTGGCGGGTTTGAGGCAGCGTGATGTAGTCAATCTGCCAGGCCTCTCCATACTTATATTTGGCCCATCGCCCCCCATACCAGAGGGGCTTCACCCGCTTGGCTTGCTTGATGGCAGCGCACGTCTCACAGTCATGGATAACTTGAGAAATACTGTCCATGGTTAGATCCACCCCTCGTTCTCGTGCCCACTTATAGGTGGCATCTCTGCCCTGATGACCTGAGGCATCATGGGCCCATCGAGCCAGGAACAACTCTCCCTTGTGCTGCCAGTCTAAATCTATCTTCGACACCTCTATCTGTGCAGCCTGATCTACCTGCTCATTGTGTCGGTGTTCTTCATTAGCCCGACTCTTTGGAACATGGGCATCTACGTGACGGACTTTCACAGGCAGCTTCTCTACCCGGGTGGCAATGTCTTTCCATTCATCGGCAGCCCAGATTGGTTTTCCCCTACGTTGCCAGTTAGCCTTTTTCCACCTATCCAGCCATCCCCACAGCACATTGGCTACCATCCATGAATCAGTGTAAAGGTAGAGTTTTGGCCACTTCTCTCTTTCAGCAATGTCCAGGGCCAGCTGAACAGCTTTGAGTTCAGCAAGTTGACTCGATCCACCTTCTCCTTCGGTAGCTTGTGCAACCTGTTGTGTGGGGCTCCATACGGCTGCTTTCCACTTCTGGTTCATCCCCACGATGTGGCAGGAACCATCAGTGAAAAGAGCCTAGCATGTTTCATCTGCTGGCAGTTGTTTATACGGTGGGGCTTCTTCGGCCCGGGTCACTTGTTCCTGTTTCTCTTCGTCAGCAAGGCCAAAGTCTTCCCCTTCCGGCCAGTTGGTAACTATCTCCAAAATCCCAGGGCAATTCGGGTTTCCAATACGGTCGCGTTGTGTGATGAGGACAATCCATTTGCTCCATGTGGCATCAGTGGCATGGTAGATAGAGGGAACCTTTCCTTTAAACATCCACCCCAGCACTGGCAGTCGGGGTGCCAGGAGGAGTTGTGTTTCCGTGCCAACCACCTCTGAGGCAGCTTGAACCCCTTCACAGGCGGCCAAGATCTTCCTCTCCGTTGGAGTGTAGGTGGCCTCGGACCCTCTGTAGCTTTGAATCCAGAACCCCAGTGGTTGGCCTTGCGTCTCACGAGGCACCTTCTGCCACAGGCTCCAGGAGACACCATGGTTCCTGGCTGCAGAGTAGAGCAGGTTCTTCACATCTGGTCCTGTCCTGACTGGGCCAAGGGCTACTGCATGAGCAATCTCCTGCTTGATCTGGGCAAAGGCTTGCTGCTGCTCAGGGCCCCAGTGGAAATCGTTCTTCTTGCGGGTGACCAGGTAAGAGGGCTCACAATCTGGCTGTACTCAGGAATGTGCATTCTCCAAAAGCCTATGGCACCTAGGAAGGCTTGTGTTTCCTTCTTGCTGGTTGGTGGAGACATTGCAGTGATCTTATTGATGACCTCACTGGGGATCTGGCGCCGTCCATCTTGCCACTTTACTCCCAGGAATTGGATCTCTTGGGCAGGCCCTTTGACTTTGCTATTTTTAATGGAGAAGCCGGCTCCCAGCAGAATCTCAATGATCTTTTCTCCTTTCTGAAATACCTCCAGTGTCGTGTCCCCCCACACAATGATGTCATCAATGTACTGCAGATGTTCTGGAGATCCACCCCTCTCCAGTGTAGCCTGGATCAATCCATGACAGATGGTGGGGCTGTGTTTCCACCCCCGGGGCAGTCGGTTCCACGTGTATTGCACACCCCTCCAGGTGAAAGCGAACTGAGGCCTGCACTCTGCTGCCAGAGGAATGGAGAAAAATGCATTGGCAATGTCAAGGGTGGCGTACCACTTGGCTGCCTTGGACTCCAGCACGTACTGGAGTTCCAGCATGTCCGGCACAGCAGCCCTCAGTGGTGGAGTCATTTCATTCAATGCACGATAGTCCATGGTTAATCTCCATTCTCCTTCAGATTTATGCACAGGCCAGATGGGGCTGTTGAAGGGTGAGTGGGTTTTACTGACCACCCCTTGGCTCTCCAGCTCACGGATCATCTTGTGGATGGGGATCACGGCATCTCGATTCGTCCGGTACTGCCGGCGGTGCACTGTTGAGGTAGCAATTGGCACCTGTTTCTCTTTCACCCTGAGCAGTCCCACTGCAGATAGGTTTTCTGATAGCCCAGGCAGGGTGTTCAACTGCTTAATGCCCTCTGCCGCCACAGCAGCTATTCCAAAAGCCCACCTGAGTCCCTTTGGGTCTTTGTAATAGCCGTTCCTGAGGAAGTCTATGCCTAGGATACATGGTGCCTCTGGGCCAGTCACAATTGGATGTTTCTGCCACTCTTTCCCAGTCAGGCTCACCTCAGCCTCCAGCAAAGTCAATTCCTGAGATCCCCCCGTAACCCCGGCAATTGAAACAGGTTCCTTCCCGACATGTCCCGATGGTATTAATGTACACTGTGAACCAGTGTCAACCAATGCACTGTGTTCCTGTGGCTCTGATGTGCCAGGCCATGGGATCCACACCGTCCAAAAGATCCAGTTTTCCCGTGCCTCTCCCTGGCTAGAGGCAGGGCCCCTCTAGCCCTGGTTATTATTTCTCTCCTGGGCATACATAGTGGAGGTTCCTTCAAGGGGATCTGACAGATCATCTTCCCTTCTCTAATACCCTGCACCTTGGTCATGGGAGGCTGAGGCTACCTTCACTTTAGTGGAGTTCCCTCTGTTGGTGTTCCCCTCCCTGAGTTGGCGCACCTGTGCTTCCAGGACAGAAGTGGGTTTCCCATCCCACCTTCTCATGTCTTCCCCGTGGTCACGTAGAAAAAACCACAGGTCAGCACGTGGGGTGTACCCTCTCTCCCTAGCTGGGGGGCGTTGGGCTCTACTTTTGGGGTCCATGACTCGCACTGGTGCTGCACTGATCTTCCTCACCTCTTCCCTTATCTCCTTCATCTCCTCCTGAAAGTCCTCTCTGATGTCCTTAACCACAGCAGAGACATGAGCCTGCATTGGGCCAGCCATCATACTCTAAAAATTCCTGGCCTGTTGGCAACAGAACCCACTGTCACTTGGTTGGTATCAGCATTAATCATTGCAATAAAGGGGGTATATTGAGATGGGCCCAGGTTTGCCAGATTCCACAACCTCTGCCCTGTGCCCCTGACCTTGTCAGGGTCATTGTCATGCTGTCCATCGCTCCCAAAGAGCACCTCCAGTACTGCCACTTCTCTCAGCTCTTGGATCCCTTCCTCAAGGGTATTCCAACACGTTCTCTGGTGGTACTTCTCCATTCTTTCCCTGTGGACAAATCTCTCTCTCACACTCATTAAAAGTCGCTCCCAGAGGGAAAGGAGACCTGTCTCCCTTACAAATAGTTGGTCCACACCTGAGTCCTGGGTCAAGGCTCCCAAATTCCTTGCCTCAGTACCATCCAGTTGCACACCTGTACCCGTAAGGTCCCAGACCCGCAGTAACCAGGTTGTAAAAGGCTCACGGCCCCGTCATACAATGTCTTTTCGCAGGTTACGGAGACTCTCGTATGACAGGGACTCGGTGATGATCTCAACTTCTGGCTCCCCTGCTGGTTGTGAGGGGCCCCCTTCCTGACCCTTATTATTTAGGTGCCTTGTTTTCATCTTAGACTTCCTAGTTTCCACAGGGGCAACTGCTGCTGCTGAGTGCCCCTGCAGTTCAGCTGGAATCTGGACAGATGTAACATCTGTGGGTCCCACTGCTGCACCATCAGTCTCCCTCTTTAAGGCAGGGGGAGGGTTTCTCACCAGCTGGGGAGAGGTACTCCTTCAGCATCTGGCCCATCTCACGTATCTCCTTCGCTAGCACCCCCACCCATTCTGGGTGGTTCCTTTCCAAGGTGGGCTGTGGGACAGGGTCAAACTCTGGGGTAATATCCCTAGTCTCTGGGACAGGATCAGGCTCTGGGGTAACCTTCCTAGTCTCTAGGAATGGATCAGGCTCTGTGGTAACCTCCCTAGTGATACCGAAATAATGAGAAAAAGGACTAATGCAGATACAGTAGTAGTCATGCTAAGGCTTAGAAAACTGCAGTTCTCGGACAGGCCCTGGGAACCAGCCCTGGGAATGAGCTGGGGACTGTGGAAACAATAATTAAAGATAATTAAAGAATTTAGTGGAGCATATAGAACATCTAGAAACTTTCAGGATAAGGCTAAAGTATAATAATAAATAAAGGGTTCTGGTGATGGGAAAACATGCAAGGGGGAATTAAAGGGGGGTAGCCTATAGTTTTGAATAGACAAGCATGCAAAATTTATAACTTTTAGGAATGATATCTACAAGATTTATGTATCTGTATTGTCTTGAAGAATGTGTACCTCTGTATGTAGACTACTTTGTAAAAAGGTATAAAAAACTTGACGAAAAAGGGAACTGTGGGACCCTGACTTTGGACGCTAGTCCGCAGGTTCCCCGGGCCCTGAATAAAGCACCGCATAAACTGACACTCTGTTAGTTTGTGTTCTGTTTGGGGCATCGGGCAACACTAGTCTCTTGGACAGGATCAGGCTCTGGGGTAACATCACTAGTCCCTTGCAGTAGGTATCAGGGTTGTTATCCAAGTCAATTTCCCCTTATCTCTGAATGTTAGATAGAACAGGTTTAACAGGTATATAAACAACACTAGCCACAATATAATGTCATTAGCATTTAAAGCAGATTGGAACCCCTTGAAGACTAGTGGGGTTGTCCTGGTTTTGGGCAAATTTGGGGGAAAACCTCCAGAAGGAGCCCCCAGACAGCGAACCCCACGACTCCTCCCCCCCCACCACCGGGTTCGGGAAGAATTCCCTCAGAGAAGAGTGGGAGAAAAAACCTGTTTATTTAACAAGCAAGACACTCCCCAGCACAGGGAAAAAAACAACACCAGCTGACAAAAAAACTCTTTCACCGTTCTGAAGGGATGACAAACTCAGTCTCTCCGGCGAGTGGTCGCTCAGTTATCAGTCTCTGGCGCTGGGGAATCACTGCTGCAGGTGACAGAATGCAGACTCCCGGTGTTTCTTGGGGTTTCCCAGGTCCCCGTCCAGAACAGGTTCAGATGGTATCCAGGAGAGGGAGGGAACGGGGTGGAAAAGAAAACAGTCCAGGGAAAAAGTTGGACTGCCTAGCTGAACTAACTAATAAGCAAAAAGCAAGGGCAAAGCGAAGGAAAGAAAAAGAGGCAGAAGCGAGCAAGCAGGCAAGCAAGCAGGCAAGCAAGCAAGCCAAGCTAAAACCTCTCCTAAACATAGACCATGGGGGAGGTGAGCCGGCTGATAACAAGACAAAACAAAGCTTCACTTTCAGAGTCAGTCCTGGAAGCACAGGACATAATACCAAACATAATCAGGACACACGATTGGAGATACAAACACCATAACATCACCCTAGGACATTCCACCCCTTATCTCCATATCGTGAACATACTAAACAGCATGTAAAAACTTCAGCAAGTAGAAATTTCCATCTTTCACTTACTCGGACACATTTACTTCTATCTCACTTGCTCAGACCTTCAACACTTACACATTTCCTTCTGTCTTATGCTGCCTCACCCCACAATCAGATCTCCCTGAGGTACACATCGTGTTGTTCCATCTCTCTGCATTATCCACCATGTACAACCTGGTCCTTGAGCAAAGACAATCCCACGAATGGGTTTGTCTGTACTCGGGGCAGAATTGATGCAAACTGCCTTCCCTAACAAACCTCTGATATGTGCCACTGGGACTTTGTCTCCATCTACTATATTCAGGGACTCAGACTGGGCAGGGCCCGCTCGGTTGGTGGAACCTCGGGTGTTAACTAACCAAGTGGCCTTTGCTAAATGCTGCTCCCAGTTTTTGAAAGATCCCCCACCCAATGCTCTCAAGGTGGTTTTTAACAGTCCATTGTACCTTTCCACTTTCCCTGCAGCTGGTGCATGGTAGGGGATATGGTACACCCACTCAATGCCACGTTCCCTAGCCCAGGTGTTGATAAGGCTATTCTTGAAATGAGTCCCATTGTCTGACTCAATCCTCTCAGGGGTACCATGCCTCCAAAGGACCTGCTTTTCAAGGCCCAGGATGGTGTTACGGGCTGTAGCATGAGACACAGGGTAGGTTTCCAACCATCCTGTGGTGGCTTCCACCATGGTCAGTACATAGCGCTTGCCTTGGCGTGTCTGGGGCAGTGTGATGTAATCAATTTTCCAGGCCTCCCCATACTTGTACTTGGACCACCGCCCCCCATACCAGAGGGTCTTCACCCGCTTGGCTTGCTTGATGGCAGCGCACGTCTCACAGTCATGGATAACTTGAGAAATACTGTCCATGGTTAGATCCACCCCTCGTTCTCGTGCCCACTTATAGGTGGCATCTCTACCCTGGTGGCCTGAGGCATCATGGGCCCATTGTGCTAGGAACAACTCTCCCTTGTGTTCCCAATCAAGGTCTATCTTCGACACCCCTATCTTTGCAGCCTGATCTACCTGCTGATTGTTTTGCTGCTCTTCATTAGCCCTACTTCTGGGAACATGGGCATCTACATGGCGAACCTTCACAGGTAGTTTCTCTAACCGGGTAGCGATATCATTCCACTCTTCGGCAGCCCAAATTGGTTTTCCTCTACGCTGCCAGTTAGCCTCTTTCCATCTCTCCAACCATCCCCACAGAGCATTGGCTACCATCCATGAATCAGTATAAAGGTAAAGCTTTGGCCACTTCTCTCTTTCTGCAATGTCTAAGGCCAGTTGAACTGCTTTGAGTTCAGCAAGTTGACTGGATCCACCCTCTCCTTCAGTGGCCTCTGCTACCCGTCGTGTGGGGCTCCATACAGCTGCTTTCCACCTCCGATTCATCCCCACGATGTGGCAGGAACCATCAGTGAAAAGAGCCTAGCATGTTTCATCTGCTGGCAGTTGCTTATATGGTGGAGCTTCTTCAGCCCGTGTCACTGGTTCTTGTTCCTCATCTGTGACACCAAAACTTTCACCTTCAGGCCAATTTGTAATTACTTCCAAAATCCCAGGGCGATTCAGTTTTCCAATCCGGGCGCGCTGTGTAATGAGGGCAATCCACTTGCTCCATGTAGCGCTGGTGGCATGGTGGGTGGAGGGAACCTTTCCTCTGAACATCCACCCCAGCACCGGTAGTCGGGGTGCCAGAAGGAGTTGTGCTTCTGTGCCAACCACCTCTGAAGCTGCTTGGACCCCTTCATAGGCGGCCAAGATCTCCTCCTCTGTTGGGGTGTAGTTAGCTTCAGACCCTCTGTAGCTCCGACTCCAAAATCCTAATGGTCGGCCTCGAGTCTCACCAGGCACCTTCTGCCACAGGCTCCAGGACAGACCATGGTTCCTGGCTGCAGAGTAGAGCACGTTCTTCACATCTGGTCCCGTCCTGACTGGGCCAAGGGCTACTGCATGAGCAATTTCCTGCTTTATCTGGGCAAAAGCTTGTTGCTGCTCAGGGCCCCAATGGAAATCGTTCTTCTTGCGGGTAACCAGGTAAAGAGGGCTCACGATCTGACTGTACTCAGGAATGTGCATCCTCCAAAAACCTATGGCGCCTTAGAAAGCTTGTGTCTCCTTCTTGTTGGTTGGTGGGGACATAGCTGTGATTTTGTTGATGACATCAGTAGGAATCTGACGCCGTCCATCTTGCCACTTCACTCCCAGGAACTGGATCTCTCGATCAGGTCCCTTAACTTTACTCTTCTTGATGGCGAAGCCGGCTTCCAGGAGGATTCGGATGATTCTCTCTCCTTTCTTGAACACTTCTGCTGCTGTGTTCCCCCACACAATGATATCATCAATATATTGTAAATGTTCTGGAGCCTCACCCTTTTCTAGTGTAGTCTGGATCAGTCCATGGCAGATGGTAGGACTGTGCTTCCACCCCTGGGGCAGTCGATTCCAGGTGTACTGCACTCCCCTCCATGTGAAAGCAAACTGATGCCTGCATTCTGCTGCCAGAGGAATGGAGAAAAATGCATTGGCAATATCGATAGTGGCGTACCACTTTGCTGCCTTGGACTCCAGCTCGTACTGCAGTTCCAGCATGTCTGGCACATCAGCACTCAGTGGTGGAGTCACCTCATTCAATGCACGATAGTCTACGGTCAATCTCCATTCTCCTTCAGATTTACGCACAGGCCAGATGGGGCTGTTGAAGGGTGAGTGGGTTTTGCTGACCACCCCTTGGCTCTCCAGCTCACGGATCATTTTATGGATGGGAACCACTGCATCTCAAGTTGTTCTGTATTGTCGGTGATGCGCTATGGAAGTGGCAATTGGGACCTTTTGCTCTTCTCCTTTCAGAAGTCCTACAGTACTTGGATTCTCAGACAGTCCAGACAAGGTGTTCAATTGCTGGATGCCCTCTGTCACCACAGCTGCTATCCCAAATGCCCGCCTGAATCCTTTTGGATCTTTAAAATACCCCCTTTGGAGGTAATCTATGCCCAAAATGCATGGGGCCTCTGGGCCAGTCACAATAGGATGTTTTTTCCATTCATGTCCAGTCAAGCTCACATCAGCTTCCACCAAGGTAAAGTCCTGTGATCCACCTGTCACACCAGCAATAGAAACAGATTCTGCCCCCACATATCTTGATGGGACTAATGTGCATTGGGCACCAGTATCAACCAAAGCTTTATACTTTTGTGGTTCCGATGTGCCAGGCCAACGAATCCACACAGTCCAGAAGACACGATTTTCCCTCGCCTCTCCCTGGCTAGAGGCAGGGCCCCTCTAAGCCTGTTTATCCTTCTTTCCTTGGGCATATGTCTTAGAGGTTCCTTCAAGGGGATCAGATATATCATCATCATCATACTTGGCAGCTTGGCTACGGGCAACTGGAGCTGCTCTCCTTTTGGTGGAACTTCCTCTTTGAGTCTTGCCTTCCTTCAATTCATGCACCCGTTGTGCCAGAGCAGCAGTAGATTTTCCATCCCATCTCCTCATGTTTTCTCCACAATCACGTAGGAAGAACCACAGCTCAGCTCGTGGGGTGTACCTCCTCTCCCCATCAGGGGAACGTCTGCATTGGATACCAGGGCCTCTAATTTGTACTGCTGAGATTTGGAGAAGGTCCTCTTTAATCTCCTCCCTGAGTCTTCTATGATTCTCCTCTATCTTGTCTTCTAATTTCTGCAGACGTGTTTCCACAGCTGCAATTCTGGCATGTGTTGGGCCATGCACGGCATCTGCATATGCTCGGAGCTTCTTCGCCATATCAAGCACGGTCTCATCCCTCTCGTCCCGCTTCATTATTGTTAAAGCAGAAGCGTATTCATGGGGCCCAAGCCACACAAGTTTTCGCCACATCACACATGTACACGGTACCAAGTCTGGATTCCTAGTTGTTATGTCATCTGAGAAGATAATCTCTGCCACTGCCATTTCTCTCAGGCGTTGGATCCCTTCTCTATCGTCTTCCACTGAGTCTGCTGCATATAAAGATCGTCTGCATACAGGTATCTTTGTGCTACACTGTCCAGGACCCGTGCCCAGAGGCTGTGAGGGTTAGGCCCCCTCATCATTCCTTGGTCGATGACAGGATCATGTGACAGGGATCCCAAATGCCTGGCTTCAGTGCCATCCAGAATTGTAGCCTCGCCTGCAGCATCCCAAAGACGGACCAACCAACTAATTATAGACTCATCAGGTTGTCGGGTGTAATCCTTTCTTAGGCCACGGAGGTCCTTTAGGGAAAAAGACTCAATATTGGCCTCTGATCTTGTACCAGTTGCTTTGACTCCTGGTTTTATGTCAGGAGGCGTTGAGGGTCCTTCTCCTGCATCATCATCATCATCGTCATCCACTGGTCGATCAGTCTTGTCTGTGCACTTTCCACTTCTCGTGCTGGTAGCAACAGCCATTGGTTGAGGCTTACTGACAGGTTTAGCTGCTGGCTTAGGCTCACTGTCTGGTGTAGTTGTTGGCCTCGAGCCTGGGGTGTTGGCTGCAGCCTGAGTGACTGGGATAGTGGCTGATTTATCTGCCTGTCCCCCTTCCTCTGTCTGCTGCCCTACAGTATCTAGCAGGGTACGGTAAGCATATGCCAGGGCCCAGCTCACTGCAATGAACTTCTTCTCCTTAGAATTACCATGGCACTTCTCTTTCAGGTACTTTGCCACCTCAGCTGGGTTCTGAATTTGTTCACATGGAAAATCCCAGGATGTAGGGTCAGAAAATTCCTTTAAGATTTGGCCCATATCCTCCCATTTCCCACACCACTCAGGATTCCTCACGCCTGGCTCTACTCTGGGGTCAGGGGTCTCAGCCCCTCTAGAAATCTCAGCTCTCATTCTAGAGAAACTGCAAACTATATAGAGAAAGCTTACCATATTAAACACCAGAAAGATGGTCTCTTTAACATTCAGGGGGAACTGAACATTCTCCAAAAAGGATGAAACAAATTCAGAGGAGAAGAAGGAAAACAAAGGCTGAAAAGCCTCATCCCCTGCTTCTCCTCTAACAAACTGAGAACACAACCACAACCAAGAACCATACATTCCTGGAACAGACTCCAGCACCTTTATAAATCTCCTGCAGGCCATTAAAACCAAGCCCATCCAGATGGATATTTTGGTCAATGCCCCTCTGCTACAGAAACTACGTATTAGGGACAATACCGGAGCTATTTCAGGATAAGCAAATAAACCTAGGGACCACAGAGGTATTAAGACCTCAAAAATCCCTAGGGACCAAAAACCCATGCAGGCCTCCACCCCAAAAGACATGAATTCCAACAACATAGCCAAGAACTGCTCTATACCAACACAAAATAATTTGAACCAAATTATTATTAGAACAGGGTTTTTTCCCACTTTCTCGAGCCCCACGTTGGGTGCCAATATATTTGTCCTGCTTTTGGGCAAATTTGGGGGAAAACCTCCAGAAGGAGCCCCCAGACAGCGAACCCCACGACTCCTCCCCCCCCCCCCCCCACCGGGTTCGGGAAGAATTCCCTCAGAGAAGAGTGGGAGAAAAAACCTGTTTATTTAACAAGCAAGACACTCCCCAGCACAGGGAAAAAAACAACACCAGCTGACAAAAAAACTCTTTCACCGTTCTGAAGGGATGACAAACTCAGACTCTCCGGCGAGTGGTCGCTCAGTTATCAGTCTCTGGCGCTGGGGAATGACTGCTGCAGGTGACAGAATGCAGACTCCCAGTGTTTCTTGGGATTTCCCAGGTCCCCGTCCGGAACAGGTTCAGATGGTATCCAGGAGAGGGAGGGAACGGGGTGGAAAAGAAAACAGTCCAGGGAAAAAGTTGGACTGCCTAGCTGAACTAACTAATAAGCAAAAAGCAAGGGCAAAGCGAAGGAAAGAAAAAGAGGCAGAAGCGAGCAAGCAGACAAGCAAGCAGGCAAGCAAGCAAGCAAGCAAGCAAGCCAAGCTAAAACCTCTCCTAAACATAGACCATTGGGGAGGTGAGCCGGCTGATAACAAGACAAAACAAAGCTTCACTCTCAGAGTCAGTCCTGGAGGCACAGGACATAATACCAAACATAATCAGGACACACGATTGGAGATAAAAACACCATAACATCACCCTAGGACAGGGGTGAACTTCAAAAACCCTGTGATGGGTTGGGAAAAAAATTCACTTGCTTCCACTTCCTCACAGTAAGTACCATTATTGAAGTAGCCACAGAAACACACACTTAGAGTGCGATAGCTCTGAATCCATGAGGCCATCTTCCAGAGAAAATTAAAAATCCATTAATTCATCAACTGATCAACCCACAAAATGAACCGGATAATAACCACAGTAACCTTGGCTATGAGACTCATGTTTAAAAAAGGGCTTGCAAATGGGAGAGATATAGCAGTGACCACATGAAGGCCAATCCAGGGTAAGCTGGACTGAGGCTTTTACTGGACCCCAAAAATGGGGTTTTTCACCCTTCCTCCGGTCTAGCTCAGGTGTTAGGGTGAAGTTTCCCTGGGCCCTTGCCTCATGGACGTAAATAAGATATCAAAAGAGGCTCTTTCCCCTTATAAAGTTACAGGGTTTATTTCTCGTGGGTAGCGAGGGAAAGAGAGAAGGGGAAAAAGGAGGGGAAAAAGAGGGGAAAAGAGACAAAGGCCAGGGGGTACTGACCTTTTCTAGGGTCTGGAAAGGGGGGCGGGGAGAAATTGGATCCCGGCCAGGCCTGTATGGCCAGGAGGGGAGAGGGACCAAGATACAAGGCACAGCAGGGGTCAAGGAATGTATCATTTACAATGTATCTAGGAAACGCAACACATCCCCATTTTATGTTTAAGAAAGTTGAAAGAAGGATAATAGTTTCATTCAAATTATGATTTTGCCCACCACTTGCAGTTGGTGGGAGGGTTAGATTGTTCCAAGTTTTTCATTTCTATGTGATTGACTACTGAGGTAGAGGGAATGAGACCATTAATGGCCTTAAAAACTAAGTGACGTAGGATCCCGAAGGCCGTTATTACAAGAAAAAGAATAACAAAAATTAACATAATTGTTTTGACTATAGATGTCCAACACCCTGTGAGTCCCCAGCCTTTGAACAGTCCATTGAACCAATCTTCAGATTCTTGCTTCACTTGTCCCATCAAGTGGTTCATGTTTTGGAGGGCAGCATGGATGTTAGGAGCTCTCGAGGTGAGGTCCATACAGCAAAGTCCTTCAAATTCCTGGCACTCATGTCCGTGCAGTAGCAAGAGAAAATCTAAAGCAGCACGATTTTGTAGTGTGGCCTGCCTGGTAATTTCCTCGTCTTCTAGGAGGGAGCTGATTGCGGTGGATGTTAAGTTTGCCTGTTTGACTACCCAACACTCTAGGTGGCCCAATTCGCCTAGAGCTTTAACTTCTGCAACCCACGGAAGAAACAGGGATGCAGCAATTCTTTTGGACTTGGCCCAATGGAAAATTTCAGAATCACAGTTTGGGTCCAAATTGTCTGCACTTCTTTTTAGGATTTTATTACCCTATTTGTATTTGTGAGTCCAATCGCTAATTAAGGTTTCGTTGAGTGCCAACAGGGACAATCGACCGAAGGTGCATGGCCCTCCTAAGAGCTGAGAAGGGATCCCTGCCCACTCCCGGTCCCCACAAATTAAGAACAATGCCTTTGGGAGGCTTTTGGGGCTTGAATAAGTTGGGGTATCAGCTGCAATATGGCTTATAGTATTACACGACCTTTTGGCAGAGAATTCCCCACGATATTGCATTATGTTGTGGAATTCTTTTATGCTAGAAGGTTTTCGGAAGATCCTAAAGTGAATGCAATATTGTGCTGGGTAGGAACCTAACAGTTCCAATTATTGGGGTTCTTGAGCTGTTTTGGGCAAACTTGGCAGCAACTCTTCTATGGGGTTTTTACTTAATCCAGCTTGCTGCCTATGATTTTTGTGTGATGAAATGGTGTGTGACTCAGGAATTTCATTGGACAAGTGTGTTTCAAAACTGGCTGAATATTCTCCAGCCTTCAATGGGATTCCTACCAGGCAGGTGGACATAGGGTTTGCTGTTGCTGCCGTGGAGAGACATATGTTTTTTTGTTGGAGTGTCTGTGCCAGGGTCACCCAGATGTTCTGACATGGCTGAGGGACGATCCATGCGGCTGCTAGACTGTTCAGTGTTAACAGGAAGACAGCTTGGATGGGGTTCATCACGGGACTGAGAGAAGAGAAGCTTTTCTCTAGAAGGAAAGACAAACATTATAAAACCTATTAAAAGTCTCTATCTGCAGGAATGCCACATTCTATGAGGATTTCTTTTCCTTTTTTCCGGCAGTGTCTTCTTTTTGAAGCCACAGCCACCTGCTCCTCGTTCCCTTCAGTTGGAGCAGGATGTTTGGGAACATACGGTTTCACCCACTTTTGGGGAATCCACCGAGGGCCTGAGGGAGTGGATACACACGCATAGCCACACCCCCAGGTAACGAGCTCATAGGGACCTTTGACTTCCCAGGTTTCTGGGTCCCTAATCAAAACTGGAGGATGTTGGGATAAATTGAACTGTTTAGCACTGTTAAAGTGACGTACCACAGGTGGACTCATGTTCTCAAATGAACAATTCAGGAAATTGATAGTAAACATGGCTTTGCAGAGCTTCTGCTGTGGAGACATCCACACAGTTGAACTGCTCTGTTTATCCAAAACCTGATTGAGTGTCTGATTAGCTCGCTCAACTACACCTTGGCCAGTGGGGGAGTGGGAGGTGCCAGTTTTATGTTCCACTCCCCACTGCTGGACGAATTCCAGGAACTCCTTGGACTTACACGCTGCTCCCTTATCAGTTTTGATTTCCTTAGGGACCCCCAACACTTAAAAGGCTTGCACTAGGTGTTGTTTGGCATGCATAGCCCTTTCTCCTGCATGGGCAGAGGCATAGACTGCACCTGAATACGTGTCAATGCTAACATTCACATATTTGAGGCGACCAAAACTAGGAACGTGTGTGATGTCTGTCTGCCATACTTCACAACTGGCAAGGCCTCGGGGGTTAACCCCCATGCCTATTGATGGCATGGTGTGCAGCTGACAGTTGGGACAGGTGGCCACAATGGCTCGAGCTTGACTCCGTGTTAGCTGGAACTGACGCATTAGACCTAGTGTATTCTGGTGATACTGCTGGTGGCTCAGCTTTGCCTGTTGGAAGATGTCAGGAAGGCGTGCTTGTTCTGCTGGGGTTGCTTGTTCTGCTGGGGTTGCAAGGGAGTCTGCCTGACGGTTCCCTTCTGCAATTTCGCCTGGCAAATCAGTGTGTGATCTCACATGCATCACATAGAACGGGTGTTCCCTATGAGAAATCAAATAAATTAGTTTGGAATGCAACCTGAAAAGCTGCTCATTTTCGTTGTCTCTGAGCACTGCCTGCTCCAATCTGGACACTACCCCCGCTACATAGGCTGAGTCTGTCACCAAGTTTATTGGCTCTGAGAACTTCTCAAAGTGGGGTGATCCTTCCACAAACTCAACATCAGCTTCCCAATGCTGAGTCTGAGGATCTCTCCAAGTCATCACCGACTTTTGGGACACCCCAGATGCATCCGTGAACACTGTGAGAGCTTTGAGTGGTCTCCGACTCCTCACGAGGAATGAGGTGGAATTCCTCATTAAACAGCTTGTGAGACGGGGCATGGACTGATAGTTGTCCTCTGTCGCTGTCCAGGGCTAATTGGAGACTGGCATTGCTCTGGAGCAAGTGTTCCAACATCTCTTTAGTCAATTTTTCAGGAGCGTTCCTTCCCTCCTCAGACAGTTTAACAGGGAGGTGAATACATGTGAAGTCACAACCAGCCAGTTCATACAGTCTGATCCTTGCTTTCCGAATCAGCTGAGCTATTAACTCTTGTGGCTTAGTGATAGTTTTGGATCTCTGGTGGGAGAGGAAGACCCACTCTATCATTAAGAGTGACTCTCTCTGCCCCTGGATCCATTGGAATATTAACTCGTGTAAGTGTGGCAGTTTTCCTAGGACAATGAATTTGAAGGGCAGCTCGGGCTGGTAACGGTGAGCTTGCCTTTCTCCTACAGTCTTTTGTACCTTTTCGATTGCCGTCTTTGCCCCTAGGGTCAGTTCCCTGGGAGAAAGCAGCTCTCTCTCCCCCTTCAATAAATTGAAGAGAGGTTCTAGGTCCCCATTAGTGAGGCCTAGCCAGGGCCTAACCCAATTCAATGACCCACACAGGGAATGGAGATCTGCTAAGGTTTTTGGATTACAATTAATTTCCAATTTCTGCGGAACAATGGTCCGTGCAGTAATTTCCAGGCCCAGGTACTTCCAAGGTGGCATCCTTTGGACTTTGTCCTCCTGCAATTCAAATCCAGCAGAGGTTAGAACTTTAACCACTAGGTCAAGTGTATCTTGGAGTAGAGAGTTATCGAGTGCACACACTAGCACATCATCCATGTAATGCAGGATGATGGCCTTCCCTCTCTGGGCACGCACCTGGGACAGCAGTGAGGCCACATGCCACTGGCAGATGGAGGGACTACATTTTAATCCCTGGGGCAAAACCTTCCAGTGGTAGCGCTTCATTGGGGCTTCTTGACTGATGGTAGGAACCGAGAAGGCGAACCGTGGGGCATCCTCTGGGTGTAGGGGAATGTGGAAGCAACAGTCCTTGATGTCTAGAACAGCCAATTGCCAATCTCTGGGAAGCATTGCTGGAGAAGGCATCCCAGGTTTGAGAGACGCCCTGTCCTCAATTGCTTTGTTTATTTCCCGGAGGTCGTGGAGCAGCCTCCACTTGTTTTTCCCTGGTTTCTTTATAACAAAAACCGGGAAATTCCACGCACTTGTGATTTTTCTATGTGGCCTTTAGCCAATTGCTCCTCCACAAGCTCCTCAAGCGCCCTGAGCTTCTCCTTACTCATCGGCCACTGTGCTACACACTTTGGGGTATCATCTAGCCATTTCAACTTTTGGGTAGGGCGCCCCACAGTGGCCACCTCTAAAAATCCCGGGGAGTTTTAGGAATGATCAATTTCACCCCCCACTGGGACATGGTGTCTCTTCCCCATTGAGGGCATTTATAGTCTGTTACAAATGGACGGATGCTAGCCAATTTTCCAACCGGCCCTTCAATTTGCACGATGCTTTTTGATATTTTTGCCAATTTTACTCCTCCTACACCTTGGATTCTGCCTGCCACAGGCTGAAGTTCCCAACGTGACGGCCGCATCCTTTTGGGTATGATAGTCACATCAGCACCGGTGTCCAGTACCCCCTCCACATGGAGGTGATCTCATCCACAGGTTAGGTTGCATGCCAGAGAAGGTTTGTCCTCACCCACCACTTCTGCCCAGTAGACTTCAGGTGATTTTCCATCTACTGGGACCTCCACTAGAACAGGAATGGCCTGGGCGAGGATTTGTCCCTCAACCAGGTAATATGGTGGTAGAGAACATCGTGCCAGGAGAATGAGGCCAGTTATGCTTCCCTTGATGGTCATGGGATCCACCTCAGTCTCTAGGGGTGTGTGTGCTGTGTCCCCTACAACAAAGCACTCACTGTCCAGTTTCATGTGGTTTAACGTCACGTCCTGTGTACTGTTAGGTAAGTCCACTGTAATGACTGTCTAATCAGGTGACCTGAAATGAAAACCTTTGGTAGTCACAAGCCTAAAACGACCTAGTGGCTTCCAAACCTTGTTAATTGAACATTTAATATTTTCATTGCCATGCATCCCCACACCCTCTATCCCATCCTCCCCCTTTTTGTTTATTAAGAGAGAGTCTTTTGCCAGTGTGGAGCCCACCGCATTTATAGCCGAGCGCGCTATTGTGTTAATGGCGGGTACGGGCAGTAAAGCTAGTTTTTTTGTTTGTTGGTCTTCTCCTGTTTTTAGTTGTGTGGACAGTCTTTGGCGATGTGTCCTGGCTGCTTGCACTGGAAGCAGATGATGTGCTGCAATTGCTCTGTTTGCATTGGTTGCTTCTTGGCTTCTGGTGTTACAGCTGCCGTGGTTTTTGGGCGTGCCAGTCCTGGATTTCTTTCGTGTCCACTGAGCAGTTCTGCTTTCCTGGTGCAGGCTTCTAACATTTGTGCTAAGCTAGGTGCTGGCTCCAGGGGAAGGCCAAGGATAACCCTACGGCAGGTTTCATTAGCATTCCTCTGAGCCATTTCTTTAATTAATTCAGCTTGTACTACTGGATCAGACACTTGTCTTTCTACTTCTGTACGAAGGCAGTCCACAAACTGTAAGAAATTTTCAGAAGCACACTTTTTAATGTTACTATAACTGCCTTTAGTATCTACTGTTGGTAATTGATTAAAAGCTTTTTCTGCAACATTGCATATTTTATCCAGGACAGACTTGGATAGTACTCTTGTTTGGCTTTCAGGGCAATGCCAATCTTTTTCCCCACATAGGTGTTCATATGTTATATCATTATTATCAGCATCTTTTGCATTATCTGAGCTTTTTAAAAGCTCTAGTAAAAGCACTTTTAAAAATCTTTTCCAGAGACTTTCCCATAGATCATATTCTGAAGGAGTTAACAGACATCGGAAAAGCTATTTGATATCATATGGAACCAGTTCGTTTGAGTTAAAAGTGGCTCTCATCATGCCTTTAAAGATTTCACTATTTCTACCAAATTCTCTCTGTACTTTACAAATTTCCTTTTTTATCTTGATAGGACAAAGGTTGATAACTTCTTCTACCATTCCTCTTACCAAGATAAACTACAGGAGCAACTGATGGTATATACTCTTTTTCCTGGTGTTGACTTTCAGACTTTCAGGGTTGGGCACCCCCTGCCCACCCGGCCGGGGAGGCTGCCCACCCCCCCCCCCCCCACCACGGGGACACCATCCGTCACGCAGGGGCTGTGAGCTGATCCCTCCCCACCCCCACCCCCACCGGCACTGAACTCAGCAGGGGCTCCACTGCCCTCCTCTACCCAGCTGTAGCTTGGAGGGAAGGAATGTGAAACTGGAGAGGGGGAGGGGTGGTGGAATTCAGGGTTGCAACACCTGTGGGCGGGGTCGCTGGGTGCCGTGCAGGGCGGGGTCTTGGAGGGGGGATGGGGTGGCGGCGCTGAGGGCAGGGATGAGTTATGGGAGGGGACAGGCTTATGGTCAGGGACCGGAGGGTGAAGGGGGTTGCGGGATGAAGGAAGAGACACGTGGCTGCCACCATATGGGGGACCCCCCCCCCCCCTCTCCCTGTACCGCATGGCCAGAGCTATCTGGGACCCCGACCCTGACCTGTCCAGATAGGCCACGTGTCCGTTGCCCAGAGGGGCAGGGAACAAGGAAGTAGGGCTGACAATTTTCGAAAAATTATCAGAACCGGGACACTGGGCAGGACTCAGGGACTTAGAACGGTCACAGCCGTGCTGGGCGCCCTGCACCTCTCAGGGAGACCTGCGGGTACTTTCCAGGTCGGGGTTATAGGGTTTTTGGGAAAGGGAAGGTGAGTTTGAATCGTTTTGCTGCTGCTGTCTGTTGTTTTCTGTCTGAATTAAAAGTTTCTGAATTTGTAAGAATATCGGGAGGAATACAGAGGCAGTTTTATCTCCATTTTCTACTTTTAAAGTTAATAAATTTCCTATTTCATCCCAAAATGAAATCGAATTTATATTTTGCAATTCAAGGTCAGATTTTTCAACAGACAGCCAGCTGGCGAAACGGGCTAATTTTTTCTTAGATATTAAAACATTTCCTGAACTTAATATTTCCCTGAATTGTTTTTTTATACTCTTTTGTAAGGCAGATTGCTGTAAGCCCATGGTGTTCAGCAATTTGCACTATATCCACACCACTACAGTTAAAACACAGGAAAGGAGTTAGTTGTTAAGATGTGCTAGGTACTCTACGGTTTTTAGGCTTTACTGGATCCGGAGCCGATGTTAATTTCGCCGTTTATTTTTTATTTCGGTAAAACCTATGTGGTGCCAGTGCCGCTGTAGGGACCAACCTCTCCGCAAAAACCCGTAAAAACCGCAAAAACTGCAAAAATAACCCATCTGTGCCCCAGCTTGGAAACTGACCAAAGCTGTCTGCCTGTCGCGTTGCGCCTGGGTGACTGCGTCCAGCCCCCCCTCAGCCAGTGCGCACGTACCACGTGGCCTCGGGCTGCCGAGCCGCGGGCACACTGCAAACACGCCTGCCCCGCCTCTCCCTCTGAGAACGGCGCCGGGCCGGCAAAATGCCACTGGTGAGACCCCGCCCCGCGGAGCTCCGGGAACCACCTGCTGCGAAAGGATGCTTTCACTCACCTTTTCTCTTGCAGGGAGAGGCGTCTGTGTAACTGTAGTGGGTCTACGTCAAGAACCGACCTCTCTGGGCTCCTGACAGGCTGCCGGTTCATGCTGAAAAGTCTTTGAACTGCACAAACTGCAGCTTAAAGAAATTTAAGCTAGTTGATCAGCTCCCAGGCTTGTTGAATCCCAAAAATAGGAGTCACAATTGAAGGTGGGGTGCTCTGTAGAGACTAACCACATAGGGGCGCCAACTGAGGCTTTTTCTCAGCCCCAAAAATGGGGTTTTTCACCCTTCCTCCAGTCTAGCTCAGGTGTTAGGGTGAAGTTTCTCTGGGCCCTTGCCTCATGGACGTAAATAAGATATCAAAAGAGGCTCTTTCCCCTTATAAAGTTACAGGGTTTATTTCTCGTGGGTAGCGAGGGAAAGAGAGAAGGGGAAAAAGGAGGGGAAAAAGAGGGGAAAAGAGACAAAGGCCAGGGGGTACTGACCTTTTCTAGGGTCTGGAAAGGGGGGCGGGGAGAAATTGGATCCCGGCCAGGCCTGTATGGCCAGGAGGGGAGAGGGACCAAGATACAGGGCACAGCAGGGGTCACGGAATGTACCATTTACAATGTATCTAGGAAACGCAACACTGGAAAGCATGGTGTCACCTACCACAAGCTTGGGTAATTCAAGAAACTTATGCCCTTTTCTACCCCTCACTCAATGCCCTCAGGCAATGACTCATGTTCCGGGCGCAAAAATCTGTCTTGGTTTGAAAGACAGGTATGGTCTAAGGAAAGGCAAGTGCCCCCTTCCCGAGATGCGGAATGCAACCCCCTCCCTTTTAATTATTTTAGGTCCAAATCAGAAGCCTTCAGGCAGGAGGTGTGGGGATAAGGGTTACAGTTCTTTACTGATATCCAACAAGGCAGAAAAAAAGAAAAAAACAACAGGTATAAAAATTGGCAACAGAACAGAAAAGTATAGCTCTGCTCCAGTCCCTTTTGGCCGCAGGCCGTCTCCCTGCTCTCATTTGCCGGTGCTGTGGGGGCAGGGCAGGTCTCACGCAGTTGAAGAGGGCTGGGTGGTGGCGGCGGCCCAGGGGTGAGAGGGATGGGAATGTGACTTCCCCCCTCACGGTGTCGGTCGTTGTGCTCAGCAGGGTGTCCGGAGATAGTAGGGTGAGCTGGGAGAGCAGCAGAGCGATGTCCAACAGCAGGGAGCGTGGATCTCAGTGCTGGGATGGCAGGGGAAATGACAGATCGGAGCCCGGCCTGTCCTCCCACTCCACGAGCCAAGCGAGAGAGAGTGCCCCGCTCCAGACCCTCCGTCCCACCTTTCCTTTTCCAGTTCCCCCCCTCCCCCTCCACCCACCCCCATAGGAGAGAACATTATCTGTCTGTAGCCACAATAACTTAGCATAAGAATGGGAGAAAATTCCACAGAAAGAAAAGGGAACAATTCAACCCCTAACAATGCCCAATGCTCCATTAGCACTTTTGGGTAAGAATCTATTGGAACTATTAAAAACAAAAATAATATTCAAAAATGGGGAAATTAGTTTGGAGGTAAATGATCCGCAATACGTGGAACTGTTAAATGTAATGCTAATAACCAAAGATATTGTGGCTGAAAACAAAGAAGAAATTATTAAGAAAATAATAGATCAGCTGCTCCCTGGGGTGTGGGCCTCCAATATACCAGCGAGAGCAAAGAATGCTCTACCAGTACAAATCCGGCTTAAAGAAGGAAAACAACCAGTTAAAATTAGACAATACCCCTTAAAAAAGGAAAGTAGGGAAGGGATTAGTCCAGTAATTAAGAACTTTTTGTAAATAGGACTACTAAAAAAATGTCAATCTGATTTTAATACCCCTATTTTGTCCGTAAAAAAGCCCGATGGATCATACAGGTTAGTACAAGATTTGCGAGCTGTTACCAGCGGTAGCCAACCCCTACACCTTGTTAACTCGTTTAACATCCAAACTAACCTGGTTTACTGTTTTAGATTTAAAGGATGCTTTCTTTTGCCTTCCTCTCCGTGAAACCAGCCAGAAAATTTTTGCATTTGAATGGGAAAATCCCAAAACTGGAGGTAAAACTCAGCTCACATGGTGTGTACTACCCCAGGGGTTCAAGAATTCCCCTACCATATTTGGAGAAGAGCTGGCAAAAGATCTAGAATCCTGGGAAGCTCCATCAAGAGAAGGACAGCTGTTACAGTATGTGGAGGACCTCCTGAGAGCTAGTAAAACTCAAGAAGCATGTATGGAGTGGACGGTAAGCCTCCTAAATTTTTTGGGGTCTACAGGGGTATCGAGTATCCCAGAAGAAAGCCCAGATGGTGAGACGAACAGTTGTCTATCCGGGCTATGAGATTAGTGCTGGACAAAGAACCTTGGGACGGGATTGCAAGGAAACAATATGCCAGACCCCAAAACCCCAAACAGTGAAAGAACTGAGAACCTTCTTGGGCATGACAGGGTGGTGCAGACTGTGGATTTACAATTATGGGCTGTTAGTCAAACCCCTATATACCTTGATTACGGAAGGAAGCAGAGATCTCCAACGGATGAAAGAAGCAACATGAGCCTTTGACCAACTAAAGAAGGCTCTCATGTCAGCTCCAGCCCTGGGACTTCCAGATGTGAGTAAACCATTCTTTCTGTTTTCTCACAAAAAGCAGGGGATTGCTCTGGGAATACCAGCACAAGACCTGGGCCCGTACTGGAGGGCAGTCACCTACCTCTCCAAACAGCTGGACACGGCAGCCAAGGGGTGGCCAGGGTGCCTCAGAGCTGTTGCAGCAGTAAGAGGCACACAAATTCACCCTAGGCCAGAAGCTGCAGTCCTGGAGGTGAAAGGAAGACATTGGCTTTCCCCACAAAGACTTCTAAAGTACCAGGCCATACTAGTAGAACAAGATGATGTTGAAATTGTGGTAACTAACACTGTCAATCCAGCTTCTTTCCTCAGCGGGAGTATGGGACAACCAGTGATCCATGACTGCCTGGAGACCATTGAAGCCACTTACTCCAGTCGCCTGGATCTGAAGGACACCCCTCTCGAGGACGCTGCAACTTGGTTCGCTGATGGGAGCATCTACATCATCAGTGGAAAAAGATATGCTGGGTATGCGGTTACCACAATAGAGAGGTGATAGAGTCTGGACCATTGCCAATAAACACCTCTGCACAGAAGGCTGAAATAATCACTTTAACCCAGGCCTTAGAGCTAGCTAAAAGAAAAGAAATCAACATGTATACACCAAAAAGTGAGCTCTGAATTGGAAAAAGGAAATGAGCTGGTGGACAGAAAGGCAAAAGAAACAGCTAAAGGTAAGGTAATTATTAAAACAATTGAGGCAGCTTTAATTCTAGATGGGCAAATTTCTATGGAAGGTAAGCCAAGATACAATAAAAGGGACAAAAAGCTCATTAGAGAAGAAAACAGGAGTTATAACCAAGAGGGGTGGGCTATTACAGACAGAGGAAAAGGTAGGCTTGTGATCCCCTCTTACATGTTATGGTTATTAGTGAAAAAGAACCATGAGAAAACACATTGGGGAATTGATGCCCTGTACAATCATTTGAAAGATCAAATCATGGCCAGAAACTTGCAAGGTGCAGTAATTCAGGTGACTCGCCAATGTAGCCTTGCCTCCAAACTAATCCCAAGAATATTCCTAAACCAAAGCCTGGACAAATTGAAAAAGGCTATGGGCCTGGGCAACAATGGCAAATTGATTTTTCAGAACTACCCAGGAGAGGGGGGTAACAATACCTATTGGTATTAACAGGTACCTTTTCAGGGTGGCCAGAAAGTTTCCCTACCAAAACTGTCAAAGCATGAAAAGTAACCAAAGCATTGTTATTAGGAAAAGAATTTACTAACTTTGAAGAAGCAGTGGGGAATGAATCATGGTTTTAAAAAGTTAAGATTTTTGCTAAGAGTAGAAGTAGTTTCCATGACCAAGATGTAAGTTAGGTAGGTAAATGGTAGGTTAATAATTACTAGATGCTTAGGCTAGAGCTAATTGGTATAATTATCTGCTATTATAAATTTACGTACAGAAGAATGTAAAATAAGTAAACTGCTAACCATGAAGCACGGAGCCTTGGATGGTGCCAGAGGGTCACTGAGACCTGATGAAGACTCTCCTGACTTCATCCTTCGAGACCACTGACCCATTTCTAGACCACCGACCCAATTCAAGAGAGGAGCTGTGCATGCGTGAAGGACTAATGGGCTCATTTTAATATGGAATGGGGATGGGAGGTGCTGGGGTTATGCATATGTATTTGTCTTGGTTTGAAAGACAGGTATGGTCTAAGGAAAGGCAAGAGCCCCTTTTCTGCGATGCAGAGTGCAACCCCCCTCCCTTTTAATTATTTTAGGTCCAATTCAGACACCTTCAGGCAGGAGATATGGGGATAAGAATAACAGTTCTTTACTGGTATCTAACAAAGCAGAAAAACAACAACAGCTATAAAAATTGGCAACAGAACAGTCTAGCTCCGCTCCAGTCCCTTCTGGCCGCAGGCCGTCTCCCTGTGCTGTTACCGGTGCTGTGGGGGCAGGGCAGGTCCCGCGCAGTTGAAGAGGGCTGGAGTGATTGCGGCCGCGGCCCAGGGGTGAGCGGGGATGGGGAAAGTGACTCCCCCCTCACGGTGTCGGTCGTGGTGCTCAGCAGAGTGTCCGGAGGTAGTAGGGTGAGCTAGGAGAGCAGCAGAGCGATGTCCAAAGGCAGGGAGCGTGGATCTCAGTGCTGGGATGGCAGGGAAGATGCCAGAGCAGAGCCCAGGTTGTCTTCCCACTCCACGAGCCAAGCGAGAGAGAGAGAGAGCCCAGCTCCAGACCCCCCCGTCCCACCATTCCTTTTCCGGTTCCCCACCCCCTCCCCCTCCACCCACCCCCCTACGAGAGAACATTATCTGTCGTTTTAAGGTGTAGCCACAATTACTTAGCATAACAATGGGAGAAAATTCCACTGAAAGAAAAGGGCTTAATTCAACCTCCAACAGTATTGTATGTAAGATCTTGGGGAATAAATAGATGGAAAAGAACCTTGTTCAGGGCCGTCACGCCTTTCGGAGGTGACTCCCATGCCGCCCGCCGGTGAATAAACATACCACTTTCTAACTTTAATTAGTTAGAGGGTTTTGTCCGTGATTATACCGGGTTTTTTAATGATTCAGCTCTAGATCCTTTTGTGGGAAAATGGAGTGTGTAAAGTTGCCAATCATTTTGCAGTGAATTTGGAGGTTTTTGCGGTCCCAGTTGAATTTTGGGTTGAATTCTGGGGATTTGGGGGTTCCCAGGTGAATTGGGGGGGGGGATTTGGGGAGATCCAGATGAGTTTTGAGTTGTCCCAGGTTGATTTTGGGGGGAGAATTTGTGGAATTTTGGGGGATCCTGGGGAGCGAGGTTTGGGGTTCTGTTGGTTTGAAAGTAAAACCAGTGCGAGACTCCAAGACAGTAATACAATTTAATAGGATAAAAGAGAAAAAATAAAATACATGCAATAATATAAAAGAAAAACCACCAACAAAGTCAGAAATACAACCTGACACCCTGTCAGTCAGGGTGTTGGTAGCAGTCCGTATAAATGGTGGCTGCAGTCCTCCTGGATGACAGATGTCGTTCAGTTGAAGCAGTGCTCCTGTAGAAGGTGCAGTTTTTCTCCGAAGATCCAGCGATGATGTGGAAAAACGTCCGACTTTCCTCTGGGATCCAGTGGAAAGGACGGCCTTGGTGTTCCAAATCTCAGTTTTTATCTAGGTAGGAAATGTTTGTTTCCTCCCCCTGGCTGGAGCATCTCCCAATGGGATGATGTAATCTTATCAGTCACACAAGAGGACTTAATGGCCCATTAACAGAATATATCTTCTGGAGGAAGGATGGGTTGTGAAAAGATAACGATGATCATCCCCCTGATCTTATCAGATGGCACATGAGAGGAGGATATCTCCCACAGAGATAAGGATCACCACCCCTCCCACATTTTAACAGATGCTGATAGAATACACATTTTTGCATTGTACCCCAAGACTGGGGTGAATTTGTGGAATGTGGGGAGTCCCAGTTGAATTTTAGAGGGGAATTTGTGGAATTCTTGGGATCTCAGGGAAATTTTGGGGGGAATTTGGTGAATTTTAGGGTATACATGTGAATTTTAGGGTTCTCAGGTGAGTTTTGGTGATGCCAGGCGGATTTTGGGGTGAATTCTGTTGATTTTGGGGTATCCAGGGGAGCACTTGGGAGTCATGGGAGAATTTTGGGATGAATTGGGGGGGATGCAGGTGGATTTTCCCGGGAATTTTGGTGATTTTTGGGAGTCCCAGATGGGTCTTCAAGAGAATTTGGTGGATTTGGGGGGATCTGGGTGGGTTTTGAGGGGGATTGGAGACATTTTGGGGGGAATTTGGGAGGTGTTGGGGGACTGGATCTTGGCAGTGATTTGAGGGATTTTGGGGGTTGCAGGTGGAATTTTGGGGTGAGGCCCTGGGATTTGGGGGTCTCCCGTGAATTTTGGGGTGAATTTGTGGATTTCAGGGAGTTGCCAGGTGAGTGCTGGGCATCCCAGGGGGGATTACGGGGTGAATTTTGGGGATTTTGGGTTTCCCAGGTGAATTTCTGAGGTGAAAAGTTTCAAAAAGGTTTTTTTTGAAAACAAGGTAAAGCCAGAAGGTAATTGAAAATTAATAGATGTGATGCAAGTAGGTAATATGCAGACAATACACAGCGAGACAAATCATGGGAAAAATACAGTGGTAACACGTGTTTGTGAGGATGGGATCAGTATAGCTAAGGCTCAGTTGAAGCTGAATTTGGAAAAGCATGCCAAAAATAAGAATAATAAAGGCACCTACGGGTATTTCAGTGGGAAAAGGAAGATGAAAAGAAACCTATCACACCTCCCCTATTCCCCCCCCACCCCCATAAGCCAGACAGGACTAGTGACAACAGACATGGAGAAGGCAGAAGTACTCAACAAGTGTTGGTCTCAATTTTTACTGCCAGTCGCTATTTCCACATCTGTCAGGTTATTGGACTGGTCGACTTGATTCTAAGCCATAGTAGCAGGTCAGCTTTCAGAACACTTGAGGAACCTGAGCATGCAAGACCATGGGACCCACCCAGAGGCATGTCAGGGCCCTGAGAGAACTGGCAGCTGTAGTTGCTAAGGTGCTGCCTCCATCATATTTGAGAAAACAAGGCAAACAGTGAAAGCCTCCAGACACTGTGTTGTATTTACTACAATACTCTTGGTCTTTTTGTAAATCTTAGAGCTCTGAGTCAATTTCTGCAGAGGATTCCCAATGCAGTTTCAAAAATGTAATCTTTGCTATTGGTCCTCATGTTGATCTTGGATATTTCCATTTTCTGCACTCCTATATTTTCGAAACATTTGTAATGACTGAAAAGAAAGCTGAGACGAGGCATTATGCTCTTTCCCGTGATATAAATGGACCAGTATTCTTTTCAGACAAATATATTTTTGCTGTGTCTAAGCACATGTGCATACCTGTGTTTGATTTATGTGTCCAGGTTTTGGCAATGGGGCAGCCACAGGGCCGTCCTGTGACAATGGCCCAGGTGCTGCCCTGTCCTGCTTTCATCCAACTGGCTCCACTTCAGGATGTCCTCCCTGCTGAGAGAAGAGGCTGGGACAGCACCTTTAGAAATGTGACTTTCTGGGTTTTTTTGTTTTGTTTTGTTTTCTTATTTTTAAATTTACTAAAAACCTTCACCCTGATTTTTTGATGTGTTAGGTTTGGGGTTTTGTTCCAGTTTTGGGTGGGTTTTTTTATGGGCTTTTTTTGTCTCTTTGGGGATTATTGGTTGGGGGTTTTTGTGTGTTTCTTTGGTCTGCTTTTTTTGTTTCTTTTTTTGCTTGTTTGTTTATTACGGTTTTGTAGAGTTTTTTAAGCAAATTGATTGGAAAACTGAATAGTCCTCCACTATAGTCTCCTGGATTCACCTGAGACTCTTCCTAGGCATCTCCCTGATCCTTTTTGCAATGAGTCTCACATCATTCTCCTGAGGAAACTGTCTGCTTATGGTTTGGATGGGTGGGCTGTTTGCTGGGTGACAAACTGGGTGATGGCCAGGCCCACAGAGTGGTGGGAAATAGAGTTCATCCAGCTGGTCCCCAAGGCTCAGTCTTGGGCCCAGTCCTGTTTAATATCTTTATCAGTGATCTGGACAAGGGGATAGAGTACACGCCCAGGAAGTTCACAGATGATGCAAAGTTGGCTGGTAGTGTTTTTTCCTTCTGGAGGACAGCAGGCTCTGCTTCTTCTTCCTCCTGTTCTGAGGTCGCTGCTCCCTCTTCCTCCCTCATTAAGTGTGCTGATTTTGTCACTTGGATGAGAAAACAAACAATTTTAGCAACAATACTAGTGGCGGGGTGCAAGAAAGGAAGAGTTCACATGAATCCCCCCCCAACAACAGACAATACCTGAAGGCTCCTCTGCTCAGCTTACTAACGACACCGGAACCCACTGTCCCCCAAAGATACTCCCTTCTCCCTGCCACCAGCCATGATGTGAGATGGAATAGAATAACTAAGATTAAGATTCTCCCTATGTAACTCCATCATACTTCGATTCTGGGAAAAAAAAATTTCCTAAAGTTCTATCATTTCAGATCATTTGAATTTGAATTTGCATACTAAAAAGTCTAGCCAGAAACTCATGACAATATTAATAGCCCATTCTAGAATGTCTGAGATGATATACACTTCTTTCAAGAGAATGTGATACCTCACGTGACTTCTCCAGAATTTCAATGAACAGCTTGAGTAGTCTACAAGATTCTTGCTGCCATCTGGATTTCCTGGTATTTGGCTGGTCTATGTAAGCCAACCAGCTATTCAGCAGAGGGAATATTAGTGTGATACTTGATGGTATGTGAGATGGAACACAGTATTTTATGGCTTTTTGCACAGTGATGAAGCTGTAAAGAAAGCTCCATAATGCTCAGACAAGGGGGCTGCTGGACTTCAAGCAGCAAAGGCCAAAAACGAATCAGTGAAAAGGTGTCATTGAAAAAAAAAAAGCCAGGTGGGGAGCAAAGCGATACTTAAGGGCAGTCTACTGAATGAGGAAATCTAGTGAAAAAAAAAGTCCAAGAGTCAAGGAGTAACAGGGAAAATGAAACTAAGGAAAGAAATCAATCTCAACTCATCATTTCAGAAGCTAACAAGTTGTCATTGCAATGATGCATAAAGTGAGAAATAATAAATATGTCTGCGCCAAAATCTGAAATATGAACTTTATTGCATTCTGTCTTTCACGGAATCATACAACAGTCTGTGATTAAAGATCATCTAGTCCAACTTCCTTGCCCAGTAGATCTTACAGTAGAACAAATTGCTCAAGACTAGCCAAACTGATAAGGAGCACTCTCAATGATGGGGCATCCACAACTTCTCTGGAACACCCGTTTGAGGGTCTCACCAGCTCCATTGTAGAAAAGGTTTTCCTTTTAGCCAATCTAAACCTAGTCTCAGTTTGAAAGCATGGCCCCTTGTCCTGTCTCTGCAAACCTTCCTAAAAAGTCTTTCTCCATTTGTCTTATACCCTCTTTACATATTCAAAGGCCACAATACTGTCTCTCCAGCAACCTCTCTTCTCCAGGCTAAAAGATCCTACTTTTCACAAGAACCAGGTCATAAACTGAGATGGAAGACATCTCAGGAGATCAGATCATCCAACAGCTCAGCATAAGAATAGCTCTGAAGTCAGATCAACTAGCTTAGGGCTGTGTCTGAATTTTGAAAATTACCAGGAATTGAAATGCTTCAAGGAAGAGAACTCTGGGTGGCTCCAGAAACAGCCTGAGAAACTCGAGCAAACTCGAAACCTCAGAAACTACCACTGCTTTCTCTCCCTCAGCCCAAGCAGTCACAAAGAAGAAGTGTTCCCAGCAGGCTGGGATAGCACACATATACTCTACATATACATGACAGGCATCACCAGCAGCCACATCCTGCTCCTTTCTGTGGCTGGCAAGAGTGAGACTGGATGTTTACATGTGGGCAAACTGGGTCCCTCCAGCAGCTCAGACACTCAGCCTGCCCAGTGACCCCACTGAATTCCAGTACTCGCAGTGTCCCAAGGCCACAGCACTACTCCGCTTGCTGGCACAGACCATCACACGCCTCCTAAATCAGTCAGGACTCCCCTGGTCCCACAGCCAGCACCCCACTTGCTCTCCCCCAGGCCACTGCCATTGTTCACCAACTTCTCCACTTTGATCTTTGCTGGTGCTCTCAACACTGGCACAGCCAGATGTTCTGCAGCTGTTGTCTCCTGGTGGAAAGGACTTGTAAAGCCCTGTTTCCTAACAGGACTTCCACAACCTTTCAAAGCAACCTTTTCTGGGGTATGAACAATCTCATTCAAATGTCAACATTTCTTTTCCCATATGTGAAATCAGAATTTCCTTCTTCCGGGCATGCCCAAACCAAGGCACAAACTACATTGTGCCTTCTGTTTCACATGCTGACTTGTTTGTAAACAATGCTAGGAGAATACGTGTTTTGATCCAAGCTAATCTCTGGCCCTTATAGTGCTTTCGGTAGTTAGTTTTGCTTTGCTATTTACTTGATGTCCCATTGAATTGTTGAATCATAAACTGTCTGTATAGCAGCATAGCAGTGATGAATAAATGCAAGAGAAGGAGCAAGGTGATTGTTTGCTAGACTCTTCCTAGAAACTGAGAAATCTGTTACTTAATGCTGACCACAGCAGATGGAGGAAGCATCCTACATGATGTCAAAGCAATGAAACTGTAATCACTTTTATGATTACAGTCAAGGCACTGCTTTTGCCCCCATAAGTGCAGTGCAGGGAATCTTAAAAGATGACACTGTAACTGTTGTCCATGCTCACTGAGAAAATAATGCTTTTACAGCAGAGCAGGTCTCACCGCAGCTAAATCATGGCTTCAACTGTACACCACCTTCAAAAAAGCCCACAAAAACACAAATGAAAGGATTTGGAACCCAAGGGAATCTCAGATTGTGACATAAGCTCACTTTGGTTTCTTTCCAAATTCTCAATTCCATTTTCTTCCTAGCCAATTATCCCACCTAACCTGAGATGTAATTTATGGATTTCCAACACATCTAGTTACCTTAGATTTAGATTACCACTAGGCAAAAAGACAGAAACAAGCAGTTAATTTCAGACTGAAACCAAGGTTGTTTAGAACAGCAATACTTGGACGTAACTATTCTTAATAAAACCAAAACTTTTAGGACTTACCCATGTATTTTTGGAGGCGGAAAAAGTTTTACATCGAAAAGTCCCTAGGGAGCTCTCACTCAGTGCAATGTGCCTGGAAAGGTGCTCTCGCTCTTCATTCAGAAAACGATTCGTGAAAGCAGAGGCAGTAGGAGCACAAGATGGCCGACGAGAAGGGGCAGTGTACAACTCTCTGTCTGTCTCTGTCTCTACTCAGTGTAGAATGTCTCTGCCCTGGCTCATTTTCGCGTGCGATATGTCCCTCCAGGTCTTTGGTCCATGCGAAGCTCTATGTACTGTGAGCGCTGCTACTTGAAGGTGAACCTAGGCACTGCATCTCCAGTCTAGCCCCCTCTGCTCTGGTAGCAAGTTTTGCAAGTCAGCAAAGGGAGCTGCGAGTATGTAGAATGGAGTGCAGCGAGACGCCGTGAGTCATGCGCCCTTTCAGTGCTGCTGACAGAGGGCTACTTTAAGAACGCCCTCTTCTTCCTCGCTTCCTTCTCACTTTGCTCTGGTTGCATGGAGCACACCGCATCGAAGGTGTGAGGAAGGGCACTGCCCAGCTTTTGCCCTGGCTTGCAAGGGCTCTGTGCTATTTTTCCAAGCAGCAAGAGCACTGAGAAGTGAAAGCGATTCTGAAGGAGCTCTTTGACTGCTCCTGTGCTCTTTGCCCGCTGCGCTCTCAAGCCCGGTGCCCTGCGGCTTCGTTCTGCTCCTTCTGCCTTCCGGACAGAGCTGAACTCCATTGGTCAGTTTCAGCTCTGCCCAACAGCATGTCCTCAGTTCTGCGGGCAAGCACGCCCTGTTGCCTTGGCTCCCAGTGCAAAGACCCTAGCGATCTCTCTCACTCAGTGCAATGCACCCAGAAAGACGCTCTCTCTTGTCTTTCAAGGAGCGATTCTTAACAGCAGAAGCAGCAGAAGCACAAACTGGATGGCAAGAAGGGACAATGTAGAACACCTCTCTGTCCTGGCACATTTTCGTGTGCGATATGTCCCTCCATGTCCCCTGTCCATGCGAAACTCTATGTATTGTGAGCGCTGCTACTTGCAGCTGAGAAGGACCGTGGAGCTAGCAGCGAATTCGGAGAGCGCTGAGCACGTAGTCAAGGAGCGAGAAGTGCCCCTGCAATGCGGTGCTAATAGCAGCTTCCTCGCGTCGGTGGCGACCTCCGGCCACTAGACCTTCTCGTCCTGGCAACAGATTTCTGTGAAGGGCGTAGGCAAAAGCTTTCGTTTTCCATTCGAACTGCGAGAGAGACAGAGTGTTGCACGGAGCTCTGAGAACAAAGGTGCACGCCCTAGGCGGGCTTGGGCAGAAGCAGCGTTCTCGAGCGCTTGGTTGCCGGCACCCTGCTGGCTGTGTGGTGCCGCTTCAGCTACTTCTGGCCGCCCGGGAGTGAATGCGGCGCCAGACGTGGGTGAGGGCGGTGAACGAAGCCTCACAGGTACCGTTCTTGTGTACATCACTATACGGGCTACTAGGAGAGGAAGGTGGCTGCCTCTCGCTTGCCTTCCCAAGTGCCCTTAGCAGTCGAAAGGAGCAAGCTGAAGCACTGCTGCTTGTGGTGCTCCTTGGTTCCCTTTGTGACAATTGATAAAAGATTCATGTTAATCACAAAAGCATTGGGGTTTGCATAAACCAGAATACTAAGCTCTGAAGTGAGGCATGGACACTAGATAAAGGAAATTATATGATTAAATAAGTCTGTTTAAAATCACCTTGTTATGTTATATTATGTTGTATTATGGTACATTACATTATGTTTTATTATGTTATGTTTTTCAAATAAGTTGTATCAGCTATCCAGCTTGCGAAATCGGACTTCCCATAAAGCCCTTTCTACCTTTGTCTAATCAATACTGCCTATCCCAAAAACCAGACTCCCAGAACTTCTCTGGTGGTTATCTACAAAGACCAGACCTCCAGAACTTCCCTGGTGGTCATCTACAAGGACCAGATGTCTATCTGTGACTAATTATCACCCAAAGGCTTTGTGAATTTGTGAACAACGAGAACCCACAGTATAACAAGAGGCTGCAAACTGTGATAAATGTGATTCGTGCTAATTAAGTTGTAACTATATTAGCAAAATTGTATGTAGATCAATAGAAGACTATTGTTACCGAGTGAAAGGGGGGGAGATGGGTGAGACAGGACAAAAGACATCTTCCAGATGTTGGGAGTCAAAGAAGAAGGTTAGAAGAAAGTCAGATAAGAATAGTAGAAGGACGTAGGTCTGATAAGCAGCATCTAGAAATACAGCTTCAACCTTGAAGCTGTCAAAAATGGAATGATTCCAAGCATGGGACTTAATTAGAGTCATGTTATGGAAAACATCTGCTCAGTCACACAGGGCGCCTGCGCTACCTGCAGGTCACACCTAGGTCACCGATGAAGATGATGAGCCTTCACCGGAAATAAGACCCTCAAAAGGATAAGAGACCCCCTAACCCATTAGTAGAACATGCGCCGTGCAGTATAGTTACGTAGATTTTAGGAATAGAAACTAGGAGGAGCTTCCTAGAAACTTTTGTAGCCTATAGTATATAAGTGGGATTGTTAGCCCAAATGCTTTGGTACGAGAGGAAGGGCAGGCCCCTCCCCGTACCCCCGGTCGGTTTTGCTTATGCTTTATACGAACCTCAATTATACTAAAACACTTACTCTCAAATTTTATCCATCCCAAATTATACAACTGTAATACTTTACTTGGATGGTATTTAGTTTCAATAATTTTTGTAATCATCTTTAATACTTCTGATTGTATTCATTTATAATTGTTACTATTAAAAATTTGTTGTTACTTTTAATCTTTGTTGTTTGTTTAATTCGAAAAATAGAAAACCATTCATAACAATACCAAGGTTCGGTGGAGGGTGGAGGGGGCGGTGACCCCTCGCGTTCCCCAGCGTGCTGCTTGCTCTTTCTATATCAAATAAAGCAATCCAAAATTTTGCTTAATATCGAGACTTTTGTCTCTCATTTATAACAATTTGGTGCCGAAACCCGGGACGTCCTTGGAGCCCTGAGAGGCACTGCGATTTCGGGGAGGCGCCCCACTGCTCTGGCCCCGGTTCTTCAGTGATTCTCAGGAGCCATGGACGTACTGCACCATATAGACTGAGCAAGGAAAATCTCCCCGGAAGACCGCGGCAAAATCACCTGTAATTCTTGTGCATGAAGACCCAGACAGGAGCATCGGACTGTGAGTATCTGTCTTGTTTGGTGGGGATGACTGTGTGTTTGTCTGAATGAGACGTGGCCTTTGCTGCGAAGCGAGAGTGGAGTCCTTCTATCTGCGTTTCCAGCATCCCGTGAGGGACCTGGCCGGTGACCGGACGAAGCTAGTGAGCACAAAGGGAGAGACTGATTTTCTTGTCCTAGCCCAGGTAGAGGCTAAGTCCTTCCCATCCTAGTCCAGGAAAAGGCAGGACCCGGGAAGGGGGGGGGCGGGTGGGGAAGGGGGAGGAAAAGAAAAGCAGATTGCAACACACCAGTCACGGAGGGAGAAGGGAAAAGCTGCTTTTCCCATCCCAGCCCAGGTAGAGGTGGGTTCCAGTCCATCCTGACCCAAGGAGAGGCAGGGGTTCGGGCGGAACACATCGGGGAGTACAAACACCTCAAGACAGTCCCTTGAGGTAAAAATGGGAAAAAGAGGGAGTAAGATTCTGAGTCCCAGGGACCCACGAAGAGATTCAAGTTCATTTGGTCCACAAGGAGACTGGGAATATAAAGACAAGACAAGTAGGTTGCCAGAAATACCACCAGGCAACCCTTTGGGAGTAATATTAAAATGTTGGGACACAGGGGTGGTATACAGAGGAAAAAGTAAAGAAAAATTGATTCAATATTGCATGGTGGAGTGGACCAGAGAAATGATCCGTAAAGATAACCTATACTGGCCCATGTTCGGCTCATTTGAGGGTTGGATTTGTGGGGCATTAAACACATATGTGGCTCATAAAGAACCATTTAACAGAGAGGAATGTGAGTATGCTGCCCTGTGGGCAAAACAGTCCAAGCCATCCTTGATATATACTTTAAAAGAAAAAGAGGATGAAGATAAAAAAAAGGTTACCTGGGAACCCCTTGATAATCACCCACCTCTGTATAATACAGAAAATACAGGAGACCCCCCCACACACACCCACTTCTCCTCCTGGTACTCCCATAGCTCTAAGAACTCACTCCAGTGAAAGGAATACCAGGAGAGATAGTATCATCAGAGAGGAGGGAGATAACAATACAAAGGCTCGCCTTTACCCCCTGAGGGAAGTGCCATTAGCAGGACAACAGGCTGGCTTAATTGGATTTGTAAATGTTCCCTTGAACACAGGGGAAGTGAGAAACTTTAAAAAAGAAATGGGAAAACTATTAAAAGATCCTATAGGGGTATCAGAGAGACTAGATCAATTCCTCCGACCAAGTATGTATACTTGGATGGAATTACAATCTATATTAAGTATCCTATTCACCACGGAAGAACGGGAAATGATCAGACAGGCTGGAATGAGGGTATGGACCGGGAGCATCAGACTGGACCTAGGGGAGACCAGAAATGGCCATTAAATAATCCTAACTGGGATAATCAGAATGATGTCCATCGCCAGAATATGATGGACTTAAGATGGATACTCGTTAAAGGTATCCAAGAATCAGTTCCTAAAGGACAAAATATTAATAAAGCCTTTAGTGAACAACAAAAAAAGGATGAATCCCAGACTGACTGGTTGGAGTGGCTGAGGAAAGATCTCCAAATGTACTCCGGGATAGACCCTGATACACAAGTGGGTCAGGCACTCCTCAAAACCCAATTTATTGCTCGATCATGGGGAGATATTAGAAAGAAATTAGACAAGTTAGATGATTGGCAAGATCGGGGGTTACAAGAATTGCTAAGAGAAGCACAAAAAGTTTATGTAAGGAGGGATGAAGAGAAGCAGAAAGCAAAAGCAAAAATCTTTATAGCTGCAGTTCGTGAAACACAGAAAGAAACCCAGCAGAAAGGGGGAGGGAAACCACGAAAACCCCCACCAAAACAAGGAAATGAAGCAGGAAATAATTCACCAAGGCGAACCTGCTTTTACTGTAACAAGAAAGGTCATATAAAGAAAAATTGTAAAGAACGGATACGGGATGAAAAAATGTTCCAGGAAGACGAATAGGGGTGTCAGGGGCTGTATGTATTAGGGACCATACCATCCAAAGAGCCCTTGATAAATTTAAAGATTGGTCCCCAGGGGGAGGAGGTGGAATTTTTAGTAGATACAGGAGCCGAAAAATCCACAATTAAACACCTACCAAAAGGGTGTAAACCTAGTAGAGAAACAGCACTCGTGGTTGGAGCAAAAGGTGAACCATTTCGGGTCCCTATTATTAAAAATGTGCAAATTGAGACCCAAACCAAAATTGAATTAAAAGATCTGCTGTTACTGCCAGAGGCAGAAAATAATTTATTGGGGAGGGATTTAATAATAGCATTGGATTTGAAAATTGAAGTATCCCAAGGTCAACTTAAATTTTTTGCTTTAACTCAAAAGGATGAGGAGCAAATATGTCCTGAGGTGTGGTACACCCCTGGAGAAATAGGGAAGTTAAAAATGAAACCTATCAAAGTGAAAATCACTGATCCCGATTTGCCTATCCGAGTTCTTCAATATCCAATATCTCTGGAAGGGAGACGGGGCCTTAAGCCTCTCATAGAAAACCTTTTGCAACAGGGGGCTTTGGAACCATGTATGTCCCCACATAATACTCCTATTCTGCCTGTCAAAAAGACAGACGGGAATTACAGATTGGTACAGGATTTGAGAGCTAAAAATCAGCAAACTGTTACCAAATTTCCCGTAGTAGCAAACCCTTACACACTCTTAAGCCAGTTGTCCCCTGACTACACTTGGTGTAGTGTAATAGATCTAAAAGATGCCTTCTGGGCATGCCCATTAGAAGAAAGTAGTAAAGATTACTTTGCCTTTGAATGGTAAGATCCTGATAAGGGCAGGAAACAACAACTGCTTTGGACAGTATTGCCTCAGGGCTTTACAGAATCCCGTAATCTCTTTGGACAAGCCCTAGAAGAATTAATGCAGTCTTTTGAGTCACCAGATGGGGTGAAATTGTTACAATATGTAAATGATCTATTAATAGCAGAAAAAGACGAGAAATCTACTAGAAATGGGACTATAAAACTTTTAAACTTTTTGGGACAACAGGGATTGAAGGTATCCAAAGCCAAATTACAGTTCACAGAACCAGAAGTAAAATATTTGGGACATTGGCTAAGTAAAGGGAAAAAGAAATTGGATCCTAATAGAATCTCTGGAATATTAAGTCTGGGACCTCCAAAAACCAAAAAAGAAGTGAGGAAAATTTTGGGATTGCTGGGATATTGTCGCCAATGGATAGAGGGATTTAGTGAGAAAGTAAAATTTCTATATGAAAAACTTACCACTAATCTCCTAAAATGGACAGAAGAGGATGATAAAAGTTTTGAAAAGGTCAAACATGCTTTAATTCAAGCCCCTGTACTCAGTCTCCCAGACTTGGAGAGACCATTTCAGTTATTTGTAAATACCTCTGATCAAACAGCATATGGGGTACTCATCCAGGAATGGGCAGGCAATCGAAAGCCAGTAGGATATTATTCTAAACTGCTCGACCCTGTCAGTCGGGGTTGGCCCACATGCCTCCAGGCCCTAGTGGCCACAGCACTTTTAATTGAAGAAGCCCGAAAAATTACCTTTGGGGCACCCCTAGTGGTCCACACCCCTCATAACGCAAGGGGAATTCTGAATCAAAAAGCTGAGAAATGCTTAACCGATGCCCGAATATTAAAATATGAAGCTATTCTAATCACTTCCCCAGATTTGGAGCTAAAAACAACAACTGCTCAAAGTCCTGCACAATTCCTATATGGGGAACCAGGAGAAAATTTAGAACATGATTGTGTGGATGTTATAGAATTACAAACAAAAATTAGACCCGACTTGGGAGAAGTTGAATTTAAGGATGGAGTAAAATTGTTTATAGATGGATCTTCTCGAGTGGTGGAAGGAAAACGAAAATTGGGATATGCCATAGTAGGAGGAGAGAATTGAAATTAGTAGAATCCGGACCCTTAAACGCAGCATGGTCCCCCCAGGCTTGTGTACTATTTGCTCTTTATAGGGCATTATCTTATTTAGAAGGTAAAAAAGGGATGATATATAAGGATTCTAAGTATGCCTATGGCATAGTCCACACATTTGGTAAAATTTGGGAAGAAAGGGGGTTAATTAACACTCAAGGACAGGGGTTGATACATCAAGAATTAATTGTTAGAATACTAGAGGCTCTTAGGGGCCCCACTGAAATTGCTGTGGCCCATATAAGAGGGCACCAAAAAGGAACAAGCTACCATACAAGGGGGAATAATCTGGCTGACAAAGAAGCAAAAAAAGCAGCATTGGAGCAAAAACCGGTTTCTGTATTAAGTACTACAGTTAAAGATCTCAGCCCCAACCAGGAATTACAGAAGCTATTTATTCCTCAGGAAAAAGAAGCGATAAAAAAATTAAAGGCAGAACAGCATGAGAAGAAATGGGTTTTACCAGATGGCAGGGAAATTTTACCTAAGACCCAGGCCAGACAAATTATTGAACAATTACACCAACAAACACATTGGGGAACCAGAGCGCTAGCAGACCAATTTTTAAAATTTTTTGGATGCATCGGCATTTTTGATATTGCAAAGCAGAGTGTACAGGGTTGTTTAACTTGTCAGAAAATTAATAAAAAAGGTATGCGACAAGGTCCGTCAGGAGGACGGAAAACTGCTTACAGACCCTTTGAAAGAATACAAGTAGATTTTACAGAATTGCCAAAAATAGGAAGGTGGAAATACTTACTAGTGAGAGTAGACCAATTAACCCACTGGGTAGAGTCATACCCTGCAGCTAGGGCCGCATCACAAGTGGTAGCCAAAATATTGTTGGAACACATAATCCCAAGGTATGGCCTGGTTCGAGCAATAGACTCAGACCAGGGGACACACTTTACATCAAAGGTGCTTAAGTTACTGACCTCGGCGCTGGGCATCAGCTGGGAGTATCATACACCTTGGCACCCTCAGAGTTCTGGGAGGGTTGAAAGGATGAATCAAACATTAAAACAACAGCTGTCAAAATTAATGATTGAGACTAAAATGCCATGGACAAAGTGCCTCCCACTAGCCCTGTCTAATATACGAACAATGCCAAATTCAAAAACAGGGATTTCACCATATGAAATGCTGTATGGTATGCCTTACCCTAAAGGAGTACACCTTGATCCGACGTTAGTTCAGGACCCTTCTCTTCAGAATTACATAATAACAATCAGCAAAAACTTGGAAGAATTAAGAGAGAAGGGGATTTTAGCTCAAAATGTCCCTCTAGGATTTGCCATACATAAAATTAAGCCAGGACAACATGTGTTAATGAAAGTATGGAAAGAAGAAAATCTAGCTCCAAAATGGGAAGGACCGTATTTAGTTCTGTTAACGACTGAAACAGCTGTGAGGACAGCTGAAAAGGGATGGACACATGTGAGTAGAGGCAAGGGTCCTGTAACCCCTCCTACTGCAGGTTGGCCAGTAACATCTGAGCCTGGAGACCTCAAAGTGCGAATTCGGAAGACTTGATGTCAATACCGGATCAATTCGTCTCAAAGGTCTCCTAATCAGGACTGAAAGTCACCTGCCCCAAACCCGAGTGTAGCCTGTTCATCAAGAAAAGGTGTCCATATTGTACTGAGTTGTTGTGGTGTTATTCCTATGGTGGGTATCCCCCATTCGCATTATGTGTCCAGTGTAGAAGAAATGAATGTAAGGAAACTATTAAAGTATTAATACCCTATCAGCACAAGGAGAAATCGAAATTGATGATCATAACTGGTGGGAGGAATAAGGAAAAAAAAGAGAGCCAGAGCAGAGGTATTGACAAGAAAGTGTCAGAAGGGTTGTGTATACTGTGCTGTTACCGCTGTACCTTGTACTGGAATGTTAAAGCTAAAAGCTGGGACAAAATTAAGAAACACTACCAAAAGAGAAAGACAATGTGGGAGACCCCAGGACATATTCCCTGCTGCCGAGAAGATTAAACAAACCTCGGCTACTGGCAGCAACCCCGTAGGCCTTGAGGGAGGCAGAGGGATGAAAATGGTCATGGGAGTCATCCTATTGCTAATGATGATAAAAGGAAATAGTGCTGATGCTTGTTCCAAGTGTTACCAGACAATTAAGTATGGCAGACGCACGGTATCCACCCTTGCCTTCCATACACATATCAATTCGGCCTGCTATAATAAACACAACTTAGAAACTTGCACTATTATGGGAAGAAGTTACTGGGGAGCCACCAATTTGGGAAAAGGAGGGTGGGCTCCATCAGCATACCAAAGTTGTCCATTAGGAGAGACACACCTCTGCTTCACAAAAGAAGGTATGTGGGGATATTCAGATCAGGGAGGAGTGCAAGATCACTACAAGGAAGAATTGATAAAAAATATAACTAAGGTGTTCAAAGGAACAAAGACAAACCATGGGGGAAATTTTAACTTGTATGAGAAAATAAAACAACAACTCAGCGAACGCGATTTGCCCACATTGGGGAAAAATTTATTTGTAGAATTAATGAAAGAAATCACTACTGAACTGAACTGAACTCACTGTTGGATCTGTGGAGGAATGAAAATGACTGAACAATGGCCATGGAGGGGGGAGGGATTGGGCCCAGAGCAGTTGTTACAGTGGAATCAAACGGAAATATCAAGGGGAGTCAATAGACCTGAAGGGTGGGTTCTAAGACATGAGGTAATAGGAGAGGTATGTATAACATGTCAGGGAACTAACTTTACCCAATATGTGGGGCACACCCCCTGTAAGACTATCCTGATTACAAATGCAAGCAAACAGTCTTGGTGGCCCAAAGCTCCAGAAGGATATTGGGGAAAGTTAAGTAAAGGTAATTGTATAAAGAACAATTTTACAGGACTATGCTGGTATAATAAAAACAGAGCCAACCCATATGAAGAAATAAAAAGTGTAAGGACCTACTAGCAACAACCTGAATCAGTTAAACTAAGCTGGAAAGCCCCAGATGGAATATTTTGGATCTGTGGGAAAAAAGCTTATAATACCCTACCAAAAAGATTAAGAGGGACATGTACTCTAGGGATTATCCAGCCTGCGTTTTTTACATTACCAAAGGAAAAGGGTAATAGAGTGTTAGGAGTTCCCTTGTATGAAACTTTGTATCGAAATAAAAGGAGCACAGACATAGGGGGAACACAAATATGGAAGGATGATGAATGGCCCCCAGAACGAATTATTGAATATTATGGACCAGCTACCTGGGCTCAAGATGGGAGCTGGGGCTATCGCACTCCAATTTATATGCTAAATAGAATTATCAGGCTACAAGCCGTGGTAGAAATTACTTCAAACCGGACAGCCCGAGCAATGGAATTGATAGCTAAACAACTTACCCAAACTAGAGCAGCAGTATATCAAAACCGACTGGCTTCTAGACTATCTGTTAGCTGAAGAAGGGGGAGTGAGTGGAAAGTTTAATAATTCTGAATGCTGCTTAGAAATTGATGATAATGGTGAAGTAATTACTAAAATTGCAGAAGAAATAAAATGAATAGCCCATGTACCTGTACAAACCAGGAACTCTATGCTTAATGATAATTGACGGAATAACCTGTTGGGGGAAACTTGGTGGAAGAAATTAGGATTTATGTTAACATGTGCTTTATTAGGACTACTGTTCATCCCTTGTCTTGTTCCATGCTTCATTCGACTAATCCAGTCGGTGGTTCAAGGAATGCAAGTTGCTACAATACCAATAGACCCTGAGAAGGCAACAAAATTAATGTCAGTACAAGAGGTACTGACAAAATTGGAAACCAGAACACTAATCAATGGGATAAAAAAAGAGAAGTGGGGAAAGTGTGACAATTGATAAAAGATTCGTGTTAATCACAAAAGCATTTGGGTTTGCATAAACCAGAATACTAAGTTCTGAAGTGAAGCATGGACACTAGATAAAGGAAATTATATGATTAAATAAGTCTGTTTAAAATCACCTTGTTATGTTATATTATGTTATATTATTGTCTTGGTTAGAAAGACTGGTATCTGCTAAGGAAAGGCAAGAACCCCTTTCCTGAGATGCGGAATGCAACCCCCTCCCTTTTAATTATTTTAGGTCCAAATGGGAAGCCTTCAGGCAGGAGGTCTGGAGATAAGGGTAACAGTTCTTTATTGATATCCAACAAGGCAGAAAAAACAACAACAGCTATAAAAATTGGCAACAGAACAGAACAGTATAGCTCCACTCCAGTCCCTTTTGGGCACAGGCCGTCTCCCTGAGCTCAGTTACCGGTGCTGTGGGGGCAGGGCCGGTCCCGGCGGTTGAAGAGGGCTGGGTGATGGCGGCAGCCCAGGGGTGAGAGGGATGGGGAAAGAGACTCCCCTCTCATGGTGTCGGTCGTGGTGCTCAGCAGGGTGTCCGGAGATAGTAGGGTGAGGTGGGAGAGCAGCAGAGCGATGTCCAACGGCAGGGGGTGTGGATCTCAGTGCAGGGATGGCAGGGGAGATGCCAGACCGGAGCCCGGGGCTGTCCTCCCACACCACGAGCTAAGCGAGAGAGAGTCCCCCGCTCCAGACACCCCATCCCACCTTTCCTTTTCCGGTTCCCCCCCCCCCCTCCACCGACCCCCCATAGGAGAGAACATTATCTGTCGTTTTAAGGTGTAGCCACAATTACTTAGCATAACAATGGGAGAATTTCCACAGAAAGAAAAGGGGAACAATTCAACCCCCAACAATTATGTTACATTACATTAATTATATTATGTTATGTTTATCAAATAAGTTGTATCGGCTCCCAGCTTGCAAAATCGGGCTACCCAAAAAGCCCTTCCTGTCTTTGTCTGATCAATACTGCTTATCTCAAGGACCAGACTTCCAGAACTTCTCTGGTGGTTATCTACAAGGACCAGACGGCTATCTGTGACTGATTATCGCCCGGAGGCTTTGTGAATTTGTGTAAGGATGTTTATTCGACCACTACTGCTTACCTGGCAAAATTATGACAGCAAAAGAAAGCCAAAAATTATTGATTACAACCAGAAAACACAGTACAAGAGGAGGCTGCAAACCAAGGTTCGTTGGAGCGTGGCGTGAGCAGTGACCCCTCGTGTTCCCCAGCGCGCTGCTTGCTCTTTCTAGATCAAATAAAGCAATCCAAAATTTTGAGGAATATGAATACTTTTGTCTCTCATTAACATCACAGAGGTCCGGAACAGAGGATCATGGCCCCACATTTGTGTTCGTCTCTGCAAAAGGCGGGCCAGAATTGCCATGCCCGGACTTTTCAGTTCAGCATGAGAATACACCTGCGCCATGGGGGAGGAAACCGCTAAAGACTCCCTCATACGTGGTCTCTCAACTTAATGACTAGGCTCCTGCTAATCCTGAGGCTACACTAACACCTTTTTTACCTTGCGGGTAAGAAATGCCATTGTTCTGGTGTGCAGCTAAAGGCGCAGCACAGGCAAGCGAAGCCAAAAGCTGGGGCAGTGCCCTTCCTCACACCTTCGCTGTGGAGTTCTCCATGCGGCTAGAGCGAAGCAAGAAGAAGGCGTTCTTAAAGCAGCCTTCTGTCAGCAGCCCTGAAAGGGCGCATAACACACGGCGTCTCGCTGCCCTCCATTCTACATACTCGCAGCTCCCTTTGCCAACCTGCAAAAGTTGCTACCAGAGTAGAGAGGGCCAGATTGAAGAGACAGTGCCTAGGTTCACCTTCTACTTATAGCACGCAAGCCACGTCCAGCTCCTCGCTGCACTATGTATTTCCCTTCTCTGCGGCATTTACCGTGGTGCTCTCTGCAACTCGGTGCCTAGAAGTGGCCGCCCATGTTTCCACAGCGGACTGCAAGGGAACAAAGGAGCAGCACAAGCAGCAGTGCTTCAGCGTGCTCCTTCCGACTGCTAAGGGCACTTGGGAAGGCAAGCGAGAGGCAGCCACCTTCCTCTCCTAGTAGCCTGTAACGTGCCGCACACAAGCACGGTACTTGTGCGGCTTCGTTCACCACCCTCGCCCACGCCTGGCGCCACTTTCGCTCCCCGGCGGCCAGAAGTCACTGAGGCGGAGCCACACAGCCAGCAGTGTGCCGGCAGCCAAGTGCTCGAGAACGCTGCTTCTGCCCAAGCCCGCCTAGGGAGTGCACCTTTGTTCTCAGAGCTCCGTGCAACAGTCTGCCTCTCTCGCAGTTTGAATGGAAAACGAAAGTTTTTTTGCCTAAGCCCTTCACAGAGATCTGTTGTCAGGATGAGAAGGTCTTGTGGCCGGAGCTCGCCCCCGCCGCGAGGAAGCTGCTATTAGCACCACATTGCAGGTGCACTTCTCGTTCCTTGATTATGTGCTCAGCGCTCTCCAAATTTGCTGCTAGCTCCATGGTCCTTCTCAGCTGCAAGTAGCAGCGCTCACAGTACATAGAGCTTCGCATGGAGCGAGGACTTGGAGGGACATATCGCACACGAAAATGTGCCAGGACAGAGACGTGTTCTACACTGAGTGGAGACAGAGACAGACTGAGAGTTGTACACTGTCCCTTCTCGTCGGCCATCCTGTGCTCCTACTGCCTCTGCTGTGACGAATCGTTCCTTGAATGAAGAGCAAGAGCCCCTCTCCAGGCACATTGCACTGAGAGAGAGCTCCCTAGGGACTTTTGGATGTAAAGCATTTCCACCTCCAAAAATACATGGGTAAGTCCTAAAAGTTTTGGTTTTATTAAGAATAGTTACGTCCAAGTATTGCTGTTCTAAACGCCCTTAGTTTCAGACTGAAATTAACTGCTTCTTTCTGTCTTTTTGCCTAGTGGCAATCTAAATCTAAGGTAACTAGATGTGTTGGAAATCCATAAATTACATCTCAGGGTAGGTGGGATAATTGGCTGGGAAGAAAATGGAATTGAGAATTTGGAAAGAATCCAAAGTGAGCTGATGTCACAATCTGAGATTCCCTTGGGTTCCAAATCCTTTCATTTGTGTTTTTGTGGGCTTTTTTGAAGGTGGTGTGCAGTTGAAGCCATTTTTTAGCTGCGGTTAGATCTGCTCTGCTGTAAAAGCATTATTTTCTCAGTGAGCATGGACAACAGTTACAGTGTCGTCTTTTAAGATTCCCTGCACTCCACTTATGGGGGCAAAAGCAGTGCCTTGACTGTAATCATAAAAGTGATTACAGTTTCATTGCTTTGACATCATGTACGATGTTTCCTCCATCTGCTGTGGTCAGCATTAAGTAACAGATTTCTCAGTTTCTAGGAAGAGTCTAGCAAAAAATCACCTTGCTCCTTCTCTTGCATTTATTCATCACTGCTATGCTGCTATACAGACAGATAGTCTGTTTATGATTCAACAATTCAATTGGACATCAAGTAAATAGCAAAGCAAAACTAACTACTGAAAGCACTATAAGGGCCAGAGATTAGCTTGGATTAAAACAGGTATTCTCCTAGCATTGTTTGCAAACAAGTCAGCATGTGAAATAGAAGGGACAATGTAGTTTGTGCCTTGTTTTGGGCATGCCCGGAAGAAGGAAATTCTGATTTCACATATGGGAAAAGAAATGTTGACATTTGAATGAGATTGTTCATACCCCAGAAAAGGTTGCTTTGAAAGGTTGTGGAAGTCCTGTTAGGAAACATGGCTTTACAAGTCCTTTCCACCAGGAGACAACAGCTGCAGAACATCTGGCTGTGCCAGTGTTGAGAGCACCAGCAAAGATCAAAGTGGAGAAGTTGGTGAACAATGGCAGTGGCCTGGGGGAGAGCAAGTGGGGTGCTGGCTGTGGGACCAGGGGAGTCCTGACTGATTTAGGAGGCGTGTGATGGTCTGTGCCAGCAAGCGGAGTAGTGCTGTGGCCTTGGGACACTGCGAGTACTGGAATTCAGTGGGGTCACTGGGCAGGCTGAGTGTCTGAGCTGCTGGAGGGACCCAGTTTGCCCACATGTAAACATCCAGTCTCACTCTTGCCAGCCACAGAAAGGAGCAGGATGTGGCTGCTGGCGATGCCTGTCATGTATATGTAGTGTATATGTGTGCTATCCCAGCCTGCTGGGAACACTTCTTCTTTGTGACTGCTTGGGCTGAGGGAGAGAAAGCAGTGGTAGTTTCTGAGGTTTCGAGTTTGCTCGAGTTTCTCAGGCTGTTTCTGGAGCCACCCAGAGTTCTCTTCCTTGAAGCATTTCAATTCCTGGTAATTTTCAAAATTCAAACAGACACAGCCCTAAGCTAGTTGATCTGACTTCAGAGCTATTCTTACGCTGAGCTGTTGGATGATCTGATCTCCTGAGATGTCTTCCATCTCAGTTTATGGCCAGGGTCTCGAGAAAAGCAGGCTCTTTTAGCTTGGAGAAGAGAGGTTTCTGGAGATACAGTATGGTGGCCTTGGAATACGTAAACAAGGTATAAGACAAATGGAGAAAGACTTTTTAGGAAGGTTTGCAGAGACAGGACAAGGGGCAATGCTTTCAAACTGAGACTAGGTTTAGATTGGCTAAAAGGGAAAACTTTTCTAAAATGAAGCTGGCGAGACACTCAAATGGGCGTTCCAGAGAAGCGGTGGATGCCCCATCATTGAGAGTGCTCCTTATCAGTTTGGCTAATCTTGAGCAATTTGATCAACTGTGAGATCTACCTGGCAAGGAAGTTGGACTAGATGATCTTTAATCACAGACTGTTGTATGATTCCGTGAAAGACAGAAGGCAATAAAGTTAATATTTCAGATTTTGGTGCAGACATATTTATTATTTCTCACTTTATGCATCATTGCAATGACAACTTGTCAGCTTCTGAAATGATGAGCTGAGATTGATTTCCTTCCTTAGTTTCATTTTCCCTGTTACTCCTTCACTCTTGGCCTTTTTTTTTCACTAGATTTCCTCTTTCAGTAAACTGCCCTTAAGTATCACTTTGCTCCCCACCTGGCTTTTTTTTTTTTTTAATGTCGCCTTTTCACTGGTTCGTTTTGGGCCTTTGCTGCTTGAAGTCCAGCAGCCTCCTTGTCTGAGCATTATGGAGCTTTCTTTACAGCTTCATCACTATGCAAAAAGCCCTAAATTACTGTGTTCCATCTCACATACCATCAAGTGTCACTCTAATATTCCCTCTGCTGAATAGCTGGTTGGCTTACATAGACCAGCCAAATACCAGGAAATCCAGATGGCAGCAAGAATCTTGTAGACTACTCCCACTGTTCATTGAAATTCTGGAGAAGTCACGTGAGGTATCACATTCTCTTGAAAGAAGTGTATATCATCTCAGACATTCTAGAATGGGCTATTAATAGTATCATGAGTTTCTGGCTAGACTTTTTAGTATGCAAATTCAAATACAAATGATCTGAAATGATAGAACTTCAAGAAATTTTTTTCCCAGAATCGAAGTATGATGGAGTTACATAGGGAGAATCTTAATCTTAGTTATTCTATTCCATCTCACATCATGGCTGGCGGCAGGGAGAAGGGAGTATCTTTGGGGGACCGTGGGTTCCGGTGTCGTCAGTAAGCTGAGCAGAGGAGCCATCAGGTATTGTCTGTTCTTGGGGGAGGGGAGGGGAATTCATGTGAACTCTTCCTTTCTTGTACCTTGCCACTGGTATTGTTGCTAAAATTGTTTGTTTTCCCATCCAAGTGACAAAATCAGCACACTTAATGAGGGATCAAGAGGGAGCAGCGGCCTGAGAACAGGAGGAAGAAGAAGCAGAGCCTGCTGTCCTCCAGAAGAAAAAAACACTACCAGCCAACTTTGCATCATCTGTGAACTTCCTGGGCGTGTACTCTATCCCCTTGTCTAGATCACTGATGAAGATATTAAACAGGACTGGGCCCAAGACTGATCCTTGGGGACCAGCTGGATGAACTCTATTTCCCACCACTCTGTGGGCCTGGCCATCACCCAGTTTGTCACCCAGCAAACAGCCCACCCATCCAAACCATAAGCAGACAGTTTCCTCAGGAGAATGATGTGAGACTCATTGCAAAAAGGATCAGGGAGATGCCTAGGAAGAGTCTCAGGTGAATCCAGGAGACTATAGTGGAGGACTATTCAGTTTTCCAATCAATTTGCTTAAAAAACTCTACAAAACCGTAATAAACAAACAAGCAAAAAAAGAAACAAAAAAAGCAGACCAAAGAAACACACAAAAACCCCCAACCAATAATCCCCAAAGAGACAAAAAAGGCCCCCTCAAAAAAGCCCACAAAACAACCCAACCAAAAGTGAAAAAAAAAGGTGACCTGCTTCAATGGCTTAGAATAAAGTCCACCAGTCCAATAACCTGACAGATGTGGAAATAGTGACTGGCAGGAAAAATTGAGACCAACACTTGTTGAGTACTTCTGCCTTCTCCTTGTCTGTTGTTACTAGTCCTGTCTGGCTTATGGGGGTGGTGTGATAGGTTTCTTTTCATCTTCCTTTTCCCACTGAAATACCCGTAGGTGCCTTTATTATTCTTATTTTTGGCATGCTTTTCCAAATTCAGCTTCAACTGAGCCTTAGCTATACTGATCCCATCCTCACACACTCGTGTGTTACCACTGTTTTTTTCCCATGATTTGTCTCACTGTGTATTGTCTGCATATTACCTTCTTGCATCACATCTATTAATTTTCAATAACCTTCTGGCTATAACTTGTTTTCACAAAAAACCTTTTTGAACCTTTTCACCTCAGAAATTCACCTGGGAAACCCAAAATCCCCAAAATTCACCCCGAAGTCCCCCCTGGGATGCCCAGCACTCACCTGGCAACTCCCAGAATTCCACCAATTCACCCCAAAATTCACGGGGAACCACCAAATCCCAGGGCTTCACCCCAAAATCCCACCTGCAACCCCCAAAATCCCTAAAATCACCCCCAACACCCGGTCCCCCCAACACCTCCCAAATTCACCCCAAAATGTCTCCAGTCCCCCTCAAAACCCACCCAGATACACCCAAATCCACCAAATTCACTCCAAGACCCAGCTGGTACACCCAAAAATCACCAAAATACCCCGGAATATCCACCTGCACCCCCCTAATTCATCCCAAAATTCTCCCACGACTCCCAAATGCTTACCTGGATACCCCAAAATCAACAGAATTCACCCCAAAATCTGCCTGACATCCCCAAAACTCACCTAAAAACCCTAAAATTCACATGTATACCCTAAAATTCACCAAGTTCCCCCCCAAATTTCCCTTGAGATCACTAGAATTCCACAAATTCCCCCTAAAATTAAACTGGGACTCCCCACATTCCACAAATTCACTCCAAACCTCACTACCAGGGATCCCCCAAAATTCCACAAATTCTCCCCCAAAATCAACCTGGGACCCCTCAAAACTCACCTGGATCTTCCCAAATCCCCCCCCCCCCTCCAATTCACTTGGGAACCCCAAATCCCCAGAATTCAACCCAAAATTCACCTGGGACCCCAAAAACCTCCAAATTCGCTCCAAAATGATTGGCAACTATACACACTCCACCTTCCCACAAAAGGATCTAGAGCCCTGTGCGCTTCGTTTACAAACTAAACAGAAAAAAACTTTCTATTCATTCTCAGCAAAAAGACTTCCTATTCCTCCTTCTTTTGGACAAAACTGCCTTCACTTTCAAACTTATTCTCTTGCTCACTTACCTGCATAATGCTTAGTCCCTGTTCTGCATGCTCATTTTCTTCACTTTTACAAGGAATCCTCTCCTCATCTTCTTCTTCCTCTGCTTCTTCCATTTCCTGTGCCAAGATCACCTGTTTCTCTGTTAGATTTGTTTCTCCAGCTGATTTTTGACAACTGTCCCTATCTTGTGGCACCGCTCGCTCGAGAGAGGTGATTGCCCTGCTCTGCTCTGGGCTGGGACTGCGCTCTCTTCAAGCCCTGGGGGCAATTTTGGATGCCACAACGTCAGAAAGACCTCAGGCTATTGGAGAAATGTCCAAAGGAGGGACACAGAGATAGTGAAGAGGCTGGAGGGGAAGCCATACAAAGAGTGGCTGAGGGCATTTGGTTCAGCTGCAGAGAGGACACTAAGCTCACACCTCACTTGGGACCTCTCAGCTCCTCTCAAGGGCAGCACAGGGACAGCTTTGCTCTCTGCTCTTTGCGACCAGGGACAGGAGCCAAGGCAATGCCAGGAGCTGTGTCAGGGGACGATTAGGCTGGCTATCAGGGAAAGGTTTTTTTCCTCAGAGGCTGGTCAGGCACTGAATAGGTTCTCCAGGCAATGGGCACAGCCCCAAGGCTGCCAGAGATCCAGGAGCGTTTGGCCAATGCTCTCAGGGATGCAGAGGGTGGGACTGTTGGAGTGTCTGTGCAGGGCCAGGAGTTGGACTTTGAGGATCCCTAGGGGTCCCTTCCGACTCAGGAAACTCTTACCATTTTCCTCTCTTTCCTCTCCTTGCACAATGCTCTCAGCTTACCGTTCCACCGTATGTTCCACTTCTGAAACCTCTGCTGCTTCTTTCCAGTTCAAACACAGTTCTACTGGTTACAATCCAAAGATATACAGATTGAAAAACTACCAAAAAGAAACACCTGTTTGGAATGTCGTGGTCTTATTTGGATCTCGAACTATGAAGTCGATTGTGCCTTGCAAGTTCTAAAAGCAAAACAACAACAACAAACACCCACCACACCATTTTAACACAGGGAGTTGCTTCTAAGAAATACATATCCCTTCTCAAAATGGATCTATTTCAGTAAGAGATCATCTTGAATAGATCACTTACTATGTAAATACCTGGAACACTCAAATCCGTAATGATAAGCCTGTTACCTTGTAGTTTTCTATTCCAAAGGCAAATGAATTTGCTCAAGTGCCATTTGTAACAAGGACAGAGTTCAAAGTGCGGCTCTGAGAAATGTTTTGGTTTCCCTCTCCTATCTCTATCAAAAGCACTTTCTTCAATGGCTGAAACAATACTTGATGTAGTCGGAATTTTAAAGGTCATGAAAATTTTCTCAAAAGTGAAAAATTAATATAGCAGTCAGCTTTTAAACCAACGGGAATTTTTGTTTTACCTGTTTGAAGATTTCCTTCACACCAAAATGCTGTCTGATGGATACCTAGAAGAAATCAATTCCCACAAAATGCTTCCGGGTAAGCCATTACGTCATCCTTTACAATTTGCTTCAGTGTCCTGTTCCTCTCCAATTGAAGGTCCCTGTTTAAGAGACTCAAGTACGGAGAGAAATAAAATTAAATATGACTACAGTGCCTTTAAATCTAATTCAAACTTCCTGATCAAGCTCATAAACCCTTTTGGCTAAATGTTGCCATTGATCTGTTTCTACTGAACACAATCACGTCCTGGCTTGTTACAGATTAGTTCATTACAAAGAAAGAAATGCACAGAAGTTAAAATATTTCCAAAGAAGCATTTGACTTCTTTCCTTTTGGATGGGGAACCATTCCAACACTGCTTACATAAGAGGTCAAATTACTGTCTTCCATGTTAGTTCTGCACTGTGTTCAGCGGAGCCTTTCTGGTATATTGGCCTTTGACTTGGACATAAAACTGAGTCTTGATTCAAGAAAAATCAATATTCACACTTGTTTTCATTTACATGGACATTGGCTTGGTCTCCTAAACAAAGATAATGATGTGGAATTTATGTAGGTGTTCAGATAGGTAACATTCTCTTTCCGCAACCTGGCATTGTATTTTCACTTGGTCTGTTACCTCTGGCTTTGTTTTAATGGCTCACCTTATTAGGAAGAGTATCAAACCTCCAGCTCTAACCACAGTCCCGCTGCGAGGTGTGTGAAGGTATGTGCATCTGCCCCTCATGTGCATACTGCTCTTCTAATGTGCCTCTGATCGAGCAGGTAGGAAAGACTGTTGCATTTCCTAGATGCATTGTAAATGGTACATTCCGTGACCCCTGCTATGCCCTGTATCTTGGTCCCTCTTCCCTCCTAGTCATACAGGGCTGGTTGGGATCCAATTTCTCCCCGCCCCCCTTTTCAGACCCTAGAAAAGATCTGTGCCCTGTGTCCTCTGTCTCTTTTTCTCTTGCTCCCTCTTTTCCTCGCTATCCATGAGAAATAAACCCTCTAACTTCATCAGGGGAAAGATCCTATTTTGTTATCTTATTTACAAGGGCCCCGGGAGCCATCACCCTAACACCTGAGCTAGACCGGAGGAAGGGCGAAGAGCCCCATTTTAGGGCTGAGAAAAAGCCTCAGTTGCCGCCCAACGTGAATGGTCTCTACAGAGCACCCCACGTTTGGCTGTGACTCCTATTTTCAGGATTCAAGAAGCCTTGGAGCTGATCAACTAGCTTAAATTTCTTTTAGCTGCATTTTGTGCAGTTGGAAGACTCTTAAGCACGAACCGGGAGCCTGTCTGAAGCCCAGGTAGGTCTGTTCTGGACGTAGACCCACTACAGTTACTCAGACGCCTCTGCCTGCAAGAAAAAAAAGGTGAGTGGAAGCCTCCTTTTGCGGCGGGTGGGTTCCTGGAGCTCCGCGGGGGTTCTCACCGGTGGCATTTGGCCGGCGGGCGCAGCTCTCGACGATAGAGACGGTGCGGGTGTGTGTGCGGCATGCGCGCGGCTCGGTGTGCCAGCGGCCACATGGTGTGGCGCACGGACTGGGGGGGGGGCTGCAGGCAGTCACCCAGGCGCAGCGGCAGTCAGGCAGCTTTGATCGGTTTCAAAGCGGTGGCACGGAGGTTTTTTTTGCGGTTTTTTGCGGTTTTTGTGGGTTTTTGCGGCGGGGTCGGTCCCTACAGCGGCGCGGGCGCCACGTGGGTTTTACCGACAGAAACGGCGAAATTAACATCGGGTCGGCATCCAGTAAAGCCTGAAAACCGTAGTGTACCTGGCACGTTTTAACAACTAACTCTCTTCCTGTGTTTTTAACTGTAGTGGGGTAGATATAGTGGCAAATCGTTAAACATCATAGGCTTACAGCAATCTGCCTTACAAAAGGGTATAAAAAAACAACTCAGGGAAATATTAAGTTCAGGAAATGTTTTAATATCTAAGAAAAAATTAGCCCGTTTTGCCAGCTGGCTGTCTGTTGAAAAATCTGACCTTGAACTGCAAAATATAAATTCGATTTCATTTTGGGATGAAATAGGGGATCTATTAACTTGAAAAGTGGAAAATGGAGATAAAACAGCTTCTGTATTCCTCCCGAAGCTTTTACAAATTCAGAAACTTAATTCAGACAGAAAACAGCAGGGAGCAGCAGCAAAACGGTTCAGACTCACCTTCCCTTTCCCCAAAACGCTATAACCTGGACCTGGAGGGGACCCACGGGTCTCCCTGGGGGGTGCAGGGCTCCCAGCACGACTGTGGCTGCTCTGAGTCCCTGGGTCCTCCCCGGTATCCTGGCTCTGAGAATTTTTCGAAAATTGTCAGCACTCCTTCCTTGTTTCCTTCCCCTCTGGGCAACGGCCACGTGGCTATGCCTGAAGGTGTCGGGGTCCCAGATAGCTCTGGCCATGCGGTACAGGGAGAGGGGGGGGTCCCCCATATGGTGGCAGCCACGTGTCTCCTCCTTCATCCCGCAACCCCCTTCACCCTCCGGTCCCTGCCCCTAAGCCTGTCCCCTCCCATAACCCATCCCTGCCCTCGGCTCCACTGCCCCCTCCCCCCTCCAAGACCCCGCCCTGCACGGCACTCAGCGACCCCGCCCACAGGTGTTGCAACCCTGGATCCCACCACCCCTCCCCTGCTCCGGTTTCACATTCCTTCCCTCCAAGCTGCTGTGGGGTGGGGGAGGGCAGTGGAGCCCCTGCTGAGTTCAGTGCCGGTGGGGGTGGGGGTGGGGAGGGATCAGCTCACAGCCCCTGCGTGACGGATGGTGTCCCCGTGGTGGGGGGGGTGGGCAGCCTCCCGGTCCGGGTTGGGGGGGTATGCCCAGCCCTGAAAGTCAACACCAGGAAAAAGAGTATATACCATCAGTTGCTCCTGTAGTTTATCTTGGTAAGAGGAATGGTAGAAGAAGTTATCAACCTTTATCCTATCAAGATAAAAAAGGAAATTTGTAAAGTACAGAGAGAATTTCGTAGAAATAGTGACATCTTTAAAGGCATGATGAGAGCCAACTTTACCTCAAACGAACTGGTTCCATATGATATCAAAGAGCTTTTCCGATGTCTGTTAACTCCTTCAGAATATGATCTATGGGAAAGCCTGTGGAAAAGATCTTTGAAAGTGCTTTTACTAGAGCTTTTAAAAAGCTCAGATGATGCAAAAGATGCTGATAATAATGACATAACATATGAACACCTATGTGGGGAAAAGGATTGGCATTGCCCCGAAAGCCAAACCAGAGTACTATCAAAGTCTGTCCTGGATAAAATATGCAATGTTGCAGAAAAGGCTTTTAATCAATTACCAACAGTAGATAATAAAGGCAGTTATGTTAACATTAAACAGTTTGCTTCTGAGAATTTCTTAAAGTTTGTGGACCGCCTTCGTGCGTAGGTGTAAAGACAGGTGTCTGATCCAGTGGTACAAGCTGAATTAATTAAAGAGATGGCTCAGAGGAATGCTAATGAAACCTGCCGTAGGGTTATTCTTGGCCTTCCCCTCGAGCCAGCACCTAGCTTAGCACAGATGATAGAAGCCTGCGTCAGGAAAGCAGAACTGCTCAGTGGACACGAAAGAAATCCAGGACCAGCACACCCAAAGACCATGGCAGCTGTAACACCAGAAGCCAAGAAGCAACCAATGTCACCAGAGCAACTGCAGTACATCATCTGCTTCCAGTGCAAGCAGCCAGGACACATCGCCAAAGACTGTCCACACAACCAGAAACAGAAGACCAACAAACAAAAAAACTAGCTTTACAGCGCGTACCCGCCATTAACACAATAGCGTGCTCAGCTATAAATGCGGAGGGCTCCACTATCGCAAAGGACTCTCTCTTAATAAACAAAAAGGGGGAGGATGGGATAGAGGGTGTGGGGATGCATGGCAATGAAAATATTAAATGTTCAATTAACAAGGTTTGGAAGCCACTAGGCCGTTTTAGGCTTGTGACTAGCAATGGTTTTCATTTCAGATCACCTGATTGGACAGTCATTACAGTGGACTTACCTAACAGTACACAGGACGTGACGTTAAACCACATGAAACTGGACAGTGAGTACTTTGTTGTAGGGGACACAGCACACACACCCCCAGAGACTGAGGTAGCTCCCATGACCATCAAGGGAAGCATAACTGGCCTCATTCTCCTGGCATGATGTCCTCTACCACCATATTACCTGGTTGAGGGACAAATCCTTGCTCAGGCCATTCCTGTTCCAGTGGAGGTCCCTGTAGATGGAAAATCACCTGAAGTCTACTGGGCAGAAGTGGTGGGTGAGGACAAACCTTCTCTGGCATGCAACCTAACCCTTGGATGAGATCACCTCCATGTGGAGGGGGTACTGGACACAGGTGCTGATGTGACTATCATACCTGAAAGGATGTGGCCATCACATTGGGAACTTCAGCCTGTGGCAGGCAGAATCCAGGGTGTAGGAGGAGTAAAATTGGCAAAAATATCAAAAAGCATTGTACAAATTGAGGGGCCGGATGGAAAATTGGCTAGCATCCGTCCATTTGTTACAGACTATAAATGCCCTCTATGGGGGAGAGACACCATGTCCCAGTGGGGGGTGAAATTGATTATTCCTAAGACTCCTGGGGATTTTTAGAGGTGGCCACTGTGGGGCACCCTACCCAAGAGGTGAAATGGCTAGATGATACCCCAAAGTGGGTAGCACAGTGGCCGATGAGTAAGGAGAAGCTCAGGGCGCTTGAGGAGCGTGCGGGGGAGCAATTGGCTAAAGGCCACATAGAGGAGACCAGAAGTGCGTGGAATTTTCCGGTTTATGTGATAAAGAAACCGGGGAAGGACAAGTGGAGGCTGCTCCACCACCTCCTGGAAATAAACAAAGTACTTGAGGACATGGGGCCTCTCCAACCTGGAATGCCTTTTCCAACAATGCTTCCCAGAGACTGGCAATTGGCTGTTCTAGACATCAAGGACTGTTTCTTCCACATTCCCGTACACCCAGAAGATGCCCCACGGTTCGCCTTCTCGGTTCCTACCATCAATCGAGAAGCCCCAATGAAGCGCTACCACTGGAAGGTTTTGCCCCAGGGATTAAAATGTAGTCCCTCCATCTGCCAGTGCCATGTGGCCTCATTGCTGTCCCAGGTGCGTGCCCAGAGAGGGGAGGTCATCATCCTGCATTACATGGATGATGTGATTGTGTGTGCCCCCGATAACTCTCTACTCCAAGACACACTTGACCTAGTGGTTAAAGTTTTAACCTCTGCTGGATGTGAATTGCAGGAGGACAAAGTCCAAAGGATGCCACCTTGGAAGTACCTGGGCTTGGAAATTACTGCACGGACCATTGTTCCGCAGAAATTGGAAATTAATTGTAATCCAAAAACCTTAGCAGATCTCCATTCCCTGTGTGGGTCATTGAATTGGGTCAGGCCCTCACTAGGCCTCACTAAAGGGGACCTAGAACCTCTCTTCAATTTATTGAAAGGGGAGAGAGAGCTGCTTTCTCCCAGGGAACTGACCCTAGAGGCAAAGACAGCAATTGAAAAGGTCCAAAAGACCTTAGGAGAAAGGCAAGCTCACCGTTACCAGCCCGAGCTGCCCTTCAAATTCATTGTCCTAGGAAAACTGCCACACTTACACGGGTTAATATTCCAATGGATAAGGGAGCAGAGAGAGTCACTCTTAATGATAGAGTGGGTCTTCCTCTCCCACCTAAGATCCAAATCTATCACTAAGCCACAAGAGTTAATATCTCAGCTGATTCGGAAAGCAAGGATGAGACTGTATGAACTAGCTGTTTGTGACTTCACATGTATTCACCTCCCAGTCAAACTGTCTGAGGAGGGGAGGAACTCTCCTGAAAGATTGACTAAAGAGATGTTTGAGCACTTGCTCCAGAGCAATGCCAGTCTTCAAATAGCCCTGGACAGCTATAGAGGACAAATATCAGTCCATGCCCCGTCTCACAAGCTGTTCAATGAGGAATTCCACCTCATTCCTCCTGAGAAGAGGAGTCGGAGACCACTCAAAGCTCTCACAGTGTTCACGGATGCATCTGGGGCGTCCCACAAGTCGGTGATGACTTGGAGAGATCCTCAAACTCAGCACTGGGAAGCTGTTGTTGAGTTTGTGGAAGGATCAGCCTAGGTAGCTGAACTGGCAGCAGTCATGAGAGCCTTTGAGAAGTTCTCAGAGCCAATTAACTTGGTAACAGACTCAACCTATGTAGCGGGGAGAGTGTCCAGGGCAGAGCAGGCAGAGCTCAGAGACATCGAGAATGAGCAGCTTTTCAGGTTGCTTTCTAAACTAATTTATTTGATTTCTCATAGAGAACACCTGTTCTATGTGATGCATGTCAGATCACACACAGATTTGCCAGGCGAAATTGCAGAAGGGAACCGTCAGGCAGACTCCCTTGCAACCCCAGCAGAACAAGCAACCCCAGCAGAACAAGCAACCCCAGCAGAACAAGCACGCCTTCCTGACATCTTCCAACAGGCAAAGCTGAGCCACCAGCAGTATCACCAGAATACACCAGGTCTAATGCGTCAGTTCCAGCTAACACGGAGTCAGGCTCGAGCCATTGTGGCCACCTCTCCCAACTGTCAGCTCCAGACCGTGCCCTCATTGGGCATGGGGGTAAACCCCCGAGGCCTTGGCAGTTGTGAAGTATGGCAGACAGACATCACACACATTCCTAGTTTCGGTCGCCTCAAATATGTGCATGTTAGCATTGGCATGTATTCAGGCGCAGTCTATGCCTCTGCCCACGCAGGAGAAAGGGCAATGCTCCCCAAAAAACACCTAGTGCTCAATAGGGGATCCCTAGGGAAATCAAAACTGATCAGGGCGCAGTGTATAAGTCCAAGGAGTTCCTGGAATTCGTCCAGCAGTGGGGAGTGGAACATAAAACTGGCACCTTCCACTCCCCCACAGGCCAAGGTGTAGTTGAGCAAGCCAATCCGATGCTCAAGCAGGTTTTGGCTAAACAGAGCAGTTCAACTGTGTGGATGTCTCCACAGCAGAAGCTCTGCAAAGCCATGTTGACTATCAGTTTCCTGAATTGTTCATTTGAGAACATGAGTCCACCTGTGGTACGTCACTTTAACAGTGGTAAACAGTTCAAGTTATCCCAACATCCTCCAGTTTTGATTAGGGACCCAGAAACCTGGGAAATCAAAGGTTCCTATGAGCTCGTTACCTGGGGACGTGGCTATGCGTGCATATCCACTCCCTCAGGCCCTCGGTGGATTCCCCAAAAGTGGGTGAAACCGTATGTTCCCAAACATCCTGCTCCAACTGAAGGGAACGAGGAGCAGGTGGCTGTGGCTTCAAAAAGAAAAAGAAATCCTCCTAAAGGATGACATTCCGGCAGATAGAGACTTTTAACAGGTTTTATAATGTTTGTCTTTCCTTTTAGAGAAAAGCTTCTCTTCTCTCAGTCCCGTGATGAACCCCATCCAAGCTGTCTTCCTGTTAACACTGAACATTCTGGCAGCTGCATGGATCGTCCCTCAACCACGTCAGAACATTTGGGTGACCCTGGCACAGACGCTCCAACAACATATGTCTGTCCACAGCAGCAACAGCAAACCCTATGTCCACCTGACTGGTAGGAATCCCATTGAAGGCTGGCGAATATTCAGCCAGTTTTGAAACACAAATGTCCGATGAAATTCCTGAGTCACACACCATTTCATCACACAAAAATCATAGGCAGCAAGCTGGAATAAGTAAAAACCCCATAGAGGAGTTGCTGCCAAGTTTGCCCAAAGCAGCTCAGGAACCCCAAGAATTAGAGCTGTTAGGTTCCTACCTAGCACAATATTGCATTCACTTTACGATCTTCCGAAAACCTTCTAGCATAAAAGAATTCCACAACATAATGCAATATCGTGGGGAATTCACTGCCAAAAGGTCGTGTAATACTATAAGCCATATTGCAGCTGATACCCCAACTTATTCAAGCCCCAAAAGCCTCCCAAAGGCATTGTTCTTAATTTGTGGGGACCGGGAGTGGGCAGGGATCCCTTCTCAGCTCTTAGGAGGGCCATGCACCTTCGGTCGATTGTCCCTGTTGGCACTCAACGAAACCTTAGTAATCGATTGGACACACAAATACAAATAGGGTAATAAAATCCTAAAAAGAAGTGCAGACAATATGGACCCAAACTGTGATTCTGAAATTTTCCATTGGGCCAAGTCAAAAAGAATTGCTGCATCCCTGTTTCTTCTGTGGGTTGCAGCAGCTAAAGCTCTAGGTGAATTGGGCCACATAGAGTGTTGGGTTGTCAAACAGGCAAACTTAACATCCACCACAATCAGCTCCCTCCTAGAAGACGAGGAAATTACCAGGCAGGCCACACTACAAAATCGTGCTGCTATAGATTTTCTCTTGCTACTGCACGGACATGAGTGCCAGGAATTTGAAGGACTTTGCTGTATGGACCTGACCTCAAGAGCTCCTAACATCCATGCTGCCCTCTGAAACATGAACCACTTGATGGGACAAGTGAAGCACGAATCTGAAGATTGGTTCAATGGTCTGTTCAAAGGCTGGGGACTCACAGGGTGTTGGACATCTATACTCAAAACAATTATGTTAATTTTTGTTATTCTTTTTCTTGTAGTAATGGCATTTGGGATCCTACGTCACTTACTTTTCAAGGCTATTAATGATCTCATTCCCTCTACCTCAGTAGTCAATCATATAGAAATGAAAAACTTGGAACAATGTAACCCTCCCACCAACTGCAAGTGGTGGGCAAAACAATAATTTGAATGAAACTATTATCCTTCTTTCAACTTTGTTAAACAAAAAATGGGGAGATGTTGCATTTCCTAGATGCATTGTAAATAGTACATTCCGTGACCCCTGCTATGTCCTGTATCTTGGTCCCTCTCCCCTCCTGGTCATACAGGCCTGGCTGGGATCCAATTTCTCCCCGCCCCCCTTTTCAGACCCTAGAAAAGATCTGTGACACCTGTCCTCTGACACTTTTTCTCTTGCTCCCTCTTTTCCAAGCTACCTACAAGAAATAAACGCTGTAACTTCATGAGGGAAAAAAGCCTCTTTTGTTATCTTAGTTAAGTCCATGAGGCAAGGGTCCTGGGAGCCATCACCCTAACACCTGAGCTAGACCAGAGGAAGGGTGAAGAACCCCATTTTAGGGCCGAGAAAAAGCCTCCAAAGACCTCCTGGGTGTGTAAACAGTGCTGCTTCCTCTATGGCTTCAGAGCTGCTGCTAAGATCTCAAGTACAGAGAGAAATAAAATTAAATATGACTACAGTGCCTTTCAATCTAAATCGAACTTCCTGATCAAGCTCATAATTCCTTTAGGCTAAATGTTGCCATTGATCTGTTTCTACTGAACACAATCACGTCCTGGCTTGTTAGAGATTAGTTCATTACAAAGAAAGAAATGCACAGAAGTTAAAATATTTCCAAAGAAGCATTTGACATCCTTCCTTTTGGATGGGGAACCATTCCAACACTGCTTACATAAGAGGTCAAATTACTGTCTTCCATGTTAGTTGTGCACTGTGCTCAGCGGAGCCTTTCTGGTTTATTGGCCTTTGACTTGGACATAAAACTGAGTCTTGATTCAAGAAAAATCAATATTCACACTTGTATTCATTTTCTCAGACATTGGCTTGGTATCCTAAACAAAGAGAATGATGGGGAATTTATGTAGGTGTTCAGATAGGTAACATTCTCTTTCCGCAACCTGGCATTGTATTTTCACTTGGTCTGTTACCTCTGGCTTTGTTTTAACGGCTCAAATTATTAGGAAGAATATCAAACCTCCAGCTCTAACCACAGTGCCACTGCGAGGTGTGTGAAGGTATGCGCATCTGCCCCTCAGGTCCATACTGCTCTTCTAATGTGCCTCTGATCGAGCAGGTAGGAAAGACCACCTGGGTGTGTGAACAGTGCTGCTTCCTCTATGGCTTCAGAGCTGCTGCTAAGATCTTTAGGAAGGAGAGCGGTATGGTACCAATTTTTAGATGGTTTTTAAAGTTGGAAGTGCTTGGCTATCTTAATCTTCTGAGTTCCTAGAACTTTGAATGAGATCAAATCTATGAGTGAAGAGATGATGGTGCAGACCAAGTTCTGATTCCGGTGATCCAAGAATCTGCACTACTACTTTTACCTTCTGAATAAGGCAAGGATGTGATGGTATGAACAGTAATACTGATGTGGTATGGTTTTTGAATGATAGCAGTCTTCCTTTGTCCCATTCCTAAACCGCGGGCATTATTTGCCTTAACCTTGTTCAGTAGGGACATTATTCTATATTCTTACATGAAGTGAAAAGCACTCTTTTTCCATACCTTCACACAACAGCATTAAAACAAGGCCTAAGTAGTACAATCAATGTTCAAAGATGCTCTACCTTTTAATTTGACGATAAAAAATTCATACCTTGTTCTAATTTGATCTCAAGAAGAAAGGCTGTTCTCCAAATACTCTTTCAGCTCTTCCTCACAGCTCACCGTTTTCCTTTTATCTAAAATTGTATCCAGATCACTTTCATGATCTAAGGCCACATAAAAAAGCTAGTAAAAATGGTTTCGTAGATACTAAAATCTCCCCAACTATTTAGGATTCAAGGAAGTTAATTATGCACATATATTCTACACCCAGAAGAGAAAGCTACCTCAGCAAAACTCATCGCCTATGAAAATCTTCCTAGATAATGAACACCTCTGACGCTGCCACCCCAAGTTGCTTGTTGAAACAATGTGAACCTCACATCCAATCAGACTCTAGACCTGCACAAGATCTCGTAATAGCAACTTGCAGCCACTTTCTACAGAAAGCAGCAGTGATCTCTATCACTGTTGTCATACCAAAAATAAGACAGGACTGTCCATTCAGCGTGAATCAAGCAGTTAGCAAAAATGCACCTGACAGAATGAAACTGAAGAGTGGAAATTCCCATCTAAAAGTCGAAGATTACATTTTTAATTTTATAGCAGGTATTTTGAATTTCAGAGGACTCTTTGCATTAAGAAGTCCTGTCTTTATAGCACACCCTTGTTTTTATGTTTCTACCTGTATTATGGCCATTTAGCCGTCTCCTTAAAATCACTCCAAAGAAAAACATTCAAGTGAACAAGTTCTTTCTAAACTGCTGGAAGGTGAAATGAATGAGTAAGAGGATATGTAACATGATAAAAGGCTGCCTGGAATTTTACGACTGGTATCCAACATGGCGTCTTCTATCTGGAGAGTAAAAAAAATCAGTCTCCAAGTAAACTGCTAAGAATACGGATTATCAAAACTTCTGTTTATTCTGGCACCACAAAGCACCAAATCACATTCTATAATTTATCCCTTTAGAAACAACTGCCCGACTATTTTTATGTATAGAAAAGATTGGAAGACATTTGGGAGATCATTTCCAGCTATTCCTGAAATCTGATCTTAAGCAGGCTGGGCCATACGTCATTCATCGCTATCATATATATTTCAGATAGAAATGATCATAAAAATATAATCTATTTATAGTACAAATAATAAACACAAGAATTATGAACACTTCCACATGAAACTCTTCCACACCAAACTGTTTCTTTCGAGTGTTTTGTCACACTATGGACCTCTTTCTAAGGTGACATCAATAACCTACCACGCAGAAAAAAGCATTGCAGGTGGGAGCACAGGAAGAAGAGACTAATCCCAAGGATTGATGAAAATATATGTCATCAAATAAAAGAAACATACATCTGCTGCCCGAAACCCCAAGTAAAACACAAACTAACAGAGTGTCAGTTTATGCGGTGCTTTATTCGGGGCCCGGGGACCTGCGGACTCGCGTCCCAAGTCAGGATCCCAGCGGTTCCCTTTTTAGAGGGTTTTTTATACTCTTTTTTCAAATGGTTTATGTGCAGAAGTACACATTCTTCTATAGATACATTCACCTTGTAGATAGCATTTTGCGTCATAAATCTTACATGGTTGCTTATCTTAGGACTATAGTGTTCTCCCCCTCAGTCTCTTTCTTACGCCACTGCCCACCACCAGTACTTTATTTATGATTATACTTTAACCTTATCACTAACGGTTCTGCATGCTCTCAGCACAGCACATTCCTTAGTTAGTTTCCCAGGGCCTACTCTGGGAACTGCAGTCTCCAAGCCTTAGCATTACTACTACTATTATGGTTTATACACGTTATATTTTAATATTCAGGATTTCTAGTCCATACGGTAACACATCTGTTGTGTTGCGTTGTTTAATGTTAACATTCCTTCTGTGTTGATGGCTGCTCCCAGTTTCGTTCCCCTAAGTACATAATCTTTCTTCCCTTTCCCACCTTTTCCCTAGTTAGTCACCCTAAACCCCCCCCCCCCGTTTATCTGGAACCTTCCCTGTCCCTCACCCTAAACCCTACCGCACTGGATGTCAATCGTTTGTAGCCCCTCCCTTTGTTCTAGAAGTTTCTCTGTCAAGCATTCCCTTATGTATTCGTGACTGGTTATATTGTATGTATCCCCACCCTCGGTTTACCTTATTGGCTCAATGTACCCCTTTCCCCGCCTTCTGTACCTCCCCCCGTTAACCGTTATTGGACAGAGTTTTGTGCCCTCCCCTTGCTCCTCCCCCGTACTTAAGCCTGTGTAGAACCCCTCAAACTGCCTTTTGTGGTTCCCTCTCCCAACCTCCTGACCTGTTACCTCTTCCTTCAATAAATCCCTTCCCCCAGAACCGTAAAAGGTCTCTCCTGCGCCTCTTTGTCCCTCCCTGAGGACTCACCCAGGCGTAGCTGTTGCTACACCTCTTCTGCGGCTCCCAGAGTGGTGCCCGGGAGGGGCCACTCACCGACGCAGGCTTCCCGGAGCTAGCCGGTAGCCCAGGTGAGGTGGGCAGTGGGTGGAAGAAATGTCATACATCCACGTGCTCCACTTCTTCTTCAAACCTACATTTTAGTTTCTCAGTCATCTGAAGCATGTTGAAGCGCACAACTTCAGCATCTTCTGCTGTGCAAATGTTCATATCCAACAGGGTCATCTGAAGGAAAAGAAGAACAAATTATTGACATGCACAGAAGAAATACTGTATGGCTTTCAGAGATCCTGGCTAAACGTAGTGTTTCTTTTCTTGTGATGGACAGAGATAGATTCAGCCTCCTACATGCCATATTAGATTAGTAAACAATACCATCTGGTTGGACACAAAGGGAGAAATTGAGGCAGAGGTGGAATTTCTTTGCCAAGATAAGACAGATTTAGCACAAGGGCTGAGGCTCCTTGCATCTTCCACATTCACGTAGGACAGCACTCCCTTCATTTCCGGCATTTGTTAGGGCTTTTCCACATTTCAAGTACAAATACCACCTACTACTGTGAAACCAAATGGATGGCTTACTTTTTGAACAGAGTAAGGCGGAGGTTAAAAAGAAATTCCACTTGTTATCTCAATGTTTGGTGCGCCCTCAGACGCATTTCACTCTAATGACACATTGGACCACGGCTATCACAGCCAAAAGCTGTGGCACTCAGCTTGCACATCTGCCCTTTCTCCTGACATTTGCCCTCGACCATCACATACTGGATGCTCATTTTCTCCACGCACTCCACATTAGGGGTGTCTGAATGCTATGGAACAGACCACAGTCAAAATTCCCATCTTTCATAGTGCAGTGTGACATTGAAACATGACAGAGGCCACGTGCTGAATCTCAGCACACGGAACAGATCCCAGCAGTGCCTACAGACCCTCGCCTACAGACACCAGACACTACCAGCCAAAGAAATCAAGACATTTTCATACACAGCTCTTTATCATTATGCTTCAAGGTAGCAAGGTACTTACAATCGCTACCAACTTCTTTGCTGCCATACAGGCTACAAACATCCCAACAGGATGTGCTCTGGAGCAAGAGAAGGCAGACTCAGAGAGGGAAGGCATGCTGCAAGGATACAGAGAAAGGAAGTATCTCCAATACTTCCCCGCTTCTTCTCACACTTCCGCTCTTCTTCTGCAAGAGTTAAAAAAGAGTATTTTTGTATGATTGAGAAGGGATCCATGTCAAAATTAAACTTTGATTTCCCCCAGATTCATTCTAACCAAGCCAGTTCCTGCTAGATCTCACCATGCACAGGTGTTTGTACTGGCCAAAGGAAAGCCATGCCACAGGCAGCTTCTTTGGCTCTTACTGCCACCTCCAAGCAACTGAGAAGATATGTGGGGACACACGGAACAAAGAATAGAGCAACCATGCACTCTCAAAGCAACTGTCTGCCTCATCGTTCCCCGGGAGAAAAGAAAATATTGCTTGAATTCCAGACTGTTCTTAGGATTTCCTGACCTACCTAGACTTTTGTTTCAATTCTCCAGAGTTCTGCACCATTGGCTTCCATCAGATTTGGCACGTGGTGGAGGCAACAAGGTGCTATCAAAGTAGGAAACAAGAGTCAGGTATCCTAAAATACAAACCAGTCAGTACTTCAAATATAAAATTATGAATCCGAATATCCATACTACTGGGCTTTCTTTTATTTACAGCCATCTTGGCAATGAAAATAAACCAGAGATTGTTGTTGTTCAAGGCCAACTGTTTACTGCCCGATAAGGAACTAACTGTCATCTACCTTGTTCCTACATCCACGGTAAATAACCTCCCTGTAAAGATCGTAATGCATTGCACCCACACCAATGCGTCTTGTGTTCAGGATGGATATTCAAACGTAGCAACGTTCGATTTCTATCCAGACTCCTCTCTTAATTTATTGAGCAAATAAAATCCCAGGACATGGAGAAAAAATGACTTGACAAAAGCACCAACTTCTAGCTCTCCACCCATCTTTGCCCATTTCTACTATGTTTCAAGATTTACTTCTCCATTCCTCCATATTTAGAGCCTGGTCGCGACCTATTAAGTGTAGCTGGGGCACTGAAAATCAAGAATGCATTTTTTCCATTCAAAAGAGCTGTACAGAAATAGATGTAGTCCCTTCCTTACTGCTGCATTTAGCAATCGCACATTGACAGGAAGCAAAGTGCATTTTTTAGCCAAGTCCTTCATTAAATCCAACAACAATTGTTTTCCTTTATGCTATACCCTCTTTTGCCATACCCGATATATTGCAAAACCTTCAGTCTCTATTCACTGAGTACCATCTGCTCCTTTATCAGCTTTTCCATTTCCATATTCACAGTTTGGGGATTATGTATTTCTTCACTTGCCATAAATTCTCTGCAGGATGGAAAGTAGATAAGTAGAATGGAATCACATGATATATGTGATATCATATGTGATATCACGTAGAAAGAAAAAATGATCAAGTATTACTTTGATAGAAACCAAAAGTGAACACTAGCCACTTTGTGTTGCTCATTGTCCAAAAGAAGACTGCCACATTTCTGACCTGAAACTCTGAACTACACACTTCCTTTGCATGAGCTTCCAGTCCTTGACTCTCCCTTGCCATTTCAGTTGATGCCATTTTTCTTTCTCAAGCTCTGATTTCATTCGATTCAAGAGTAGCTTGGCAGTTGCCCTCTCATTATCCAGCAGTGCTCTCTTTATATTCTGTGTATTAAAAAAGAAAACCAGAAGTAGAAGCAGCATACAACATGCAAAAACAAACAAAAATTGTCTCTCCTACAGAAAATGAGGGGAGAAAAGAACACAAATGATAACCAATACCCTGCCAAGTAGAAATTTCTTCTATATTTCAGTGATTGATAGGCAGAAAAAATGAATTTCATTTGGGGAAAGAAAGACATTCTAGGAATATTCAGACTGCTATCTTGCCCCAGGTAAAACATTTACCATGGACTTAGCGTTAATGAGCTTGTGAACATCAGCTCCCAAGAGGAAGGACATTTCCTCCAGTTTCACAGAATACTTGGTCAGTACATCTGCTATCTGGGCAATCAAAGAATACAGAAAAGCAACAACAATGAAAAGTACAACTCAAAGATCAATTTCCCAAGTTAAAACCTACATGAACAAGACAATTTTTCCATTCAAGTGAATTCGATTTAATTAATTCATTAGCTTCATAAGTATCATTATCACGTTCAAGAATAGAATTCAAGGAATCAACGTTGCTTCTTCTGAGTCATTGAAGCCTGAGTAGATCCCAACTTCAAATCTATTAGGACAGCATGAGAGCAATACCTGCTACGTTTAGTACATGTAAACTACAAAGACATCTAGAACAGCTCTAAAAGATGAACAAACCCATCAACTTTGAAGGAAAAGCTAGCAAGAAATGTGTAAATAGGCTTTATCTGCTCAGTGCTTTTCCCAAAAGCTTGGGCACTCCTTGGCATCTGTGAGAGTCTCTGTCTCATTATTCAGCAGCTGGCTTAGGATAAAATAGGATGCATGCAATCACTTCATTCCTGTTCATGACATAAATTTACTGCATCATCACGGAAGCCATTTACTTGGAAATATAGCCTAAAAAATAGGTGTCAGACTGGGTACATATCTAGATTGCTATGAGCAAAACCAATTTCTTTTTAACAGGAAAGCCATACAATATGCCTGCCATGGCAAATATTAGTCTACTAGCCCTGCACTTCAACGGGCAGTGAGCAGTTCATTACACCAAATTTACATTTGTCAAGGAGACAGTCTATTTATTACAAGCCCCTAGTTCTAGAACCAAGAATTCAGGAGTTGCTCATTCCCAATGAAAATCTGTGCATTTCATACCTTTGGGGTTTTCTTCTTCTGTTCTTTACCTGTCTTGAGTGTGGCTTTCTTGTGAAGTCACTGATGGGTGTTTTTCCAACACATTTCTGCTGATTACACGGTAATTGAATGGCATCAGCAGACATCTCTGCATGTCTCTTTAAAGTATGCTTTTTACTCTTCTTAGAGGACCTTGTCTTCTTCTTTCCTTCACCCAAAAGGTGGGCTAAGTGAGCCTTCACAGAACCATCATCTCAACAATTAGAATTCTTTCGAACCTACTGAATGGAGAAGAGCAACAAAAAAAATTCAAAAAACTAGTACGCGAAAGACAGCAGAAGAGAAAGGTAAAATAATGAATCCTACATGCCACATGCATAACTCTCTTCATTCGAGGCTATTTTCAAAATGAGAAAAAAAAAAAAATCATCTTTTCCTTACAGAGGAAAAGTAGAGTAACTGGATTGTGTTGCCTTGCTTACAGTTACCAGAAAAGTCAACAGCAGAGTTGAAAACTCCTGAAGCTGGCTAACTACACCTCTAAATGTTTTACTACTGTGTTATGATTCTGTCTTCAGTTAATAGAACCTGATATACAACAAAGAGATTGGAGCACATGGAGATGCATTGAAGAGCCTACGCTGGAGGTAACACATTCATTTTTTACTCAAACAAATCCAAAATAGAAATGTTGAAAATGACCTGGGGCCATTTCAACAGCCAGCAAACTGACTAACACAACCAACCTTTGGCTTTTATTCAATCCTTTGCTTGTTTTACCTGGGCCTTGAAGATCTGTCTGCAGCCTTCCTCTCGGCAAATATATCACACTCATCCTATTGAGAACCCATGGCTCATCACAGCTGCTTGGCGAGGCCTGCTTCCAGAAGAACTGGCAACTACAAGCTGGGAGCCAAGAGATACAACACTTCACTTGGAAAAGGTCCTTCCATGAATCCTAGAATCCCAGAATGCTTTGGACTCGAAGCGACCTTAGAGATGATAGATTATCTTCTTCCCACATCCTGACATGGGCAGGGACACTTTTCCACTAGTCCAGGTTGCTACATGTCCGCTCCAGCCTGGCCCTGGACACTTCCTGCCATGGGGCTCCCACACAGCCTCTTTGAGTAACATGTGCCAGGCCTCAGCACCCACACAAGGAAGAATTCCTTTCCAATATCCCATTTACCCCAGCTCACTGGCACTTTGAAGCTATACCCCCTTGTTCTGCGAGTCCAGACCCTTTTCCAAAGTCCCTCCCCAGCTATCTTGGAGCCCCAGCCGGCACTGCAAGGGGCTCGAAGGTCTCCCTGGTGCCTTCTGTTCTCCACATTGGACACCCTCAGCTCTCCCAGTCTGTCCTAGAGCAGAGGAGCTCCAGTTTTCCAAGCAGCTTAGCAGCCTCGTCCCCGTGAAACTCGATGCCACCGCTGGCCTTCTGGGCCCTACGGATATCGCTTCCGGTGTCGCCCAGGGTCACTCCCGCCTCTCTCCCCGCCCCCCATGGGGCCCTCAGGCGATGCCGCTCCTACCCCAGTCCTGCTGCTCTCAGACCAACGGGGGCCGGGGGGCCAGCCCAGCCTCATCCACAATCCACAGTGTCCTCGGCGGCTGCTGCAGGCTCATGGCGCCCCACACACCTGGAAGCAGAGCTCCGGAACAGAGGATCATAGCCCCACATTTGTGTTCGTCTCTGCACAAGGCAGGCCAGAATTGCCATGCCTCGACTTTTCAGTTCAGCATGAGAATGAGAATACACCAGCGCCATGGGGGAGGAAACCTCTAAAGACTCCCTCTTACGTGGTCTCTCATCTGAATGCCTAGGCACTTGCCAATCCTGAGGATACACTAACACCTTTTTTAGCTATCGGGGAAGAAATGCCATTGTTCTGGTGTGCGGCTAAAGGCACAGCACAGGCAGGCCAAGCCAAAAGTTGGGGCAGTGCCCTTCCTCACACCTTTGCTGTGGTGTACTGAGGCTTTTGCTCTGCCCTAAAATCGGGTTCTTCACCCTTCCTCCGGTCTAGCTCAGGTGTTAGGATGAAGCCTCCAGGGCCCTTGCCTCATCGACGTAAATAAGATAACAAAAGGGGCTCTTTTCCCTGATGAAGTTACAGGGTTTATTTGTCGTGGGTAGCTTGGAAAAGAGGGAGAAAGAGAAAAAGAGAAAAAGAAACAAAGGTCAGGGGGCAAAGATCTTTTCTAGGGTCTGAAAAGGGGGGCGGGGAGAAATTGGATCCCAGCCAGCCCTGTATGGCTAGGAGGGGAGAGGGACCAAGCTACAGGGCATAGCAGGGGTCACGGAAAGTACCATTTACAATGCATCTAGGAAATGCAACATCTCCCCATTTTTTGTTTAACAAAGTTGAAAGAAGGATATTAGTTTCATTCAAATTATGATTTGGCCCACCACCCTGTGGGTCCCCAGCTTTTGAAGAGTCCATTCAAGCAGTCTTCAGATTAGAGTAGCATGGATGTTAGGAATATTTGAGGTTAGGTCCATACAGCAAAGTCCTTCAAATTCCTGGCACTCATGTCCGTGCAGTAGTAGGAGAAAATCTGTAGCAGCACTATTTTGGAGTGTGTGTGCCAGGGTCACCCAGATGTTCAGACGGGGCTGAAGGATGATTCATGCAGCTGCTAAACAGTTCAGTGTTAACAGGAAGACAACTTGAATGGGGTTCCTCACAGAACCTAGAGAAGGGAAGCTTTTCTCTTAAAAAAGAGACAAACATTATAAAACCTGTTAAAAGACTCTATCTGCCGGAATGCCACCCTCTATGAGGATTTTTTTCCTTTTTTCTGGCAGCGTCTTCTTTTTGAAGCCACAGCCACCTGCTCCTCGTTCCCCTCAGTTGGAGCAGGATGTTTGGGGACATACGGGTTTACCCACATTTGGGGAATGCACCGAGGGCCTGAGGGAGTGGATACGCACGCATAGCCACGCCCCCATGTAACGAGCTCATAGGGACCTTTGATTTCCCAGGTTTCTGGGTCCCTAATCAAAACTGGAGGATGTTGGGATAACTTGAACTGTTTACCACTGTTAAAGTGACGTACCACAGGTGGACTCATGTTCTCAAATGAACAATTCAGGAAATTGATAGTAAACATGGCTTAGCAGAGCTTCTGCTGTGGAGACATCCACACAGTTGAACTGCTCTGTTTAGCCAAAACCTGCTTGAGCGTCTGATTGGCTCGCTCAACTACACCTTGGCCTGTGGGGGAGTGAGAGGTGCCAGTTTTATGTTCCACTCCCCACTGCTGGATGAATTCCAGGAACTCCTTGGACTTATACGCTGGGCCCTGATCAGTTTTGATTTCCCTAGGGATCCCCAATACTGAAAAGGCTTGCACTAGGTGTTGTTTGGCGTGCATTGCCCTTTCTCCTGCTTGGGCAGAGGCATAGACTGTGCCTGAATAGGTGTCAATGCTAACATGCACATATTTGAGGCGACCGAAACTAGGAATGTGTGTGATGTCTGTCTGCCATACCTCACAACTGCCAAGGCCTAGGGGGTTAACCCCCATGCCTATTGAGGGCATGGTATGCAGCTGACAGTTGGGACAGGTGGCTACAATGGCTCGAGCCTGACTCCGTGTTAGCTGGAACTGACGCATTAGACCTGGTGTATTCTGGTGATACTGCTGGTGGCTCAGCTTTGCCTGTTGGAAGATGACAGGAAGGCCTGCTTGTTCTGCTGGGGTTACTTGTTCTGCTGGGGTTGCAAGGGAGTCTGCCTGACGGTTTCCTTCTGCAATTTCACCTGGCAAATCTGTGTGTGATCTCACATGCATCACATAGAACAGGTGTTCTCTATGAGAAATCAAATAAATTAGTTTGGAAAGCAACCTGAAAAGCTGCTCATTCTCGATGTCTCTGAGCACTGCCTGCTCCGCTCTGGACACTACCCCCGCTGCATTGGCTGAGTCTGTTACCAAGTTGATTGGCTCTGAGAACTTCTCAAAGGCTCTCACGACTGCTGCCAGTTCAGCTATCTGGGGTGATCCTCCCACAAACTCAACATCAGCTTCCCAATGCTGAGTCTGAGGATTTCTCCAAGTCATCACCAACTTGTGGGACGCCCCAGATGCATCCGTGAACACTGTGAGAGCTTTGAGTGGTCTCTCGACTCCTCAGGAGGAATGAGGTGGAATTCCTCATTAAACAGCTTGTGAGACGGGGCATGGACTGATATTTGTCCTCTGTAGCTGTCCATGGCTAATTGGAGACTGATGTTGCTCTGGAGCAAGTGCTCAAACATCTCTTTAGTCAATCTTTCAGGAGAGTTCCTCCCCTCCTCAGACAGTTTGACTGGGAGGTGAATACATGTGAAGTCACAAACAGCTAGTTCATACAGTCTCATTCTTGCTTTCCGAATCAGCTGAGATATTAACTCTTGTGGCTTAGTGATAGATTTGGATCTTAGGTGGGAGAGGAAGACCCACTCTATCATTAAGAGTGACTCTCTCTGCTCCCTTATCCATTGGAATATTAACCCGTGTAAGCGAGGCAGTTTCCCTCGGACAATGAATTTGAAGGGCAGCTCGGGCTGGTAACGGTGAGCTTGCCTCTCTCCTAAAGTCTTTAGTACCTTTTTGATTGCCGTCTTTGCCTCTGGGGTCAGTTCCCTGGGAGAAAGCAGCTCTCTCTCCCCTTTCAATAAATTGAAGAGAGGTTCTAGGTCCCCTTTAGTGAGGCCTAGTGAGGGCCTGACCCAATTCAATGACCCACACAGGGAATGGAGATCTGCTAAGGTTTTTGGATTACAATTAATTTCCAATTTCTGCGGAACAATGGTCCGTGCAGTAATTTCCAAGCCCAGGTACTTCCAAGGTGGCATCCTTTGGACTTTGTCCTCCTGCAATTCACATCCAGCAGAGGTTAAAACTTTAACCACTAGGTCAAGTGTGTCTTGGAGTAGAGAGTTATCGGGGGCACACAGAAGCACATCATCCATGTAATGCAGGATGATGACCTCCCCTCTCTGGGCACGCACCTGGGACAGCAATGAGGCCACATGGCACTGGCAGATGGAGGGACTACATTTTAATCCCTGGGGCAAAACCTTCCAGTGGTAGTGCTTCATTGGGGCTTCTTGATTGATGGTAGGAACCGAGAAGGCGAACCGTGGGGCATCCTCTGGGTGTAGGGGAATGTGGAAGAAACAGTCCTTGATGTCTAGAACAGCTAATTGCCAGTCTCTGGGAAGCATTGTTGGAGAAGGCATTCCAGGTTGGAGAGACCCCATGTCCTCAATTAATTTGTTTATTTCCAGGAGGTCGTGGAGCAGCCTCCACTTGTCCTTCCTCAGCTTCTTTATCACAAAAACCTGGAAATTCCATGCACTTGTGGTCTCCTCTATGTGGCCTTTAGCCAATTGCTCCCCCGCACGCTCCTCAAGCGCCCTGAGCTTCTCCTTACTCATCGGCCACTGTGCTACCCACTTTGGGATATCATCTAGCCATTTCAACTTTTGGGTAGGGCGCCTCACAGTGGCCGCTTCTAAAAATACCGAGGAGTTTTAGGAATAATCAATTTTACCCCCCACTGGGACATGGTGTCTCTCCCCCATAGAGGGCATTTATAGTCTGTAACAAATGGACTGATGCTAGCCAATTTTCCATCCGGCCCCTCAATTTGTACGATGCTTTTTGATATTTTTGCCAATTTTACTCCTCCTACGCCTTGGATTCTGCCTGCCACAGGCTGAAGTTCCCAATGTGATGGCCACATCCTTTCAGGTATGATAGTCACATCAGCACCTGTGTCCAGTTCCCCCTCCACATGGAGGTGATCTCATCCAAGGGTTAGGTTGCATGCCAGAGAAGGTTTGTCCTCACCCACCACTTCTGCCCAGTAGACTTCAGGTGATTTTCCATCTACAGGGACCTCCACTGGAACAGGAATGGCCTGAGCAAGGATTTGTCCCTCAACCAGGTAATATGGTGGTCGAGGACATCATGCCAGGAGAATGAGGCCAGTTATGCTTCCCTTGATGGTCATGGGAGATACCTCAACCTCTGGGGGTGTGTGTGCTGTGTCCCCGACAACAAAGTACTCACTGTCCAGTTTCATGTGGTTTAACGTCACGTCCTGTGTACTGTTAGGTAAGTCCACTGTAATGACTGTCCAATCAGGTGACCTGAAGTGAAAACCTTTGGTAGTCACAAGCCTAAAACGGCCTAGTGGCTTCCAAACCTTGTTAATTGAACATTTAATATTTTCATTGCCATGCATCCCCACACCCTCTATCCCATCCTCCCCCTTTTTGTTTATTAAGAGACAGTCCTTTGCGAGCCAAAGGCTCTATTGTGTTAATGGCGGGTACGCGCTGTAAAGCTAGTTTTTTTGTTTGTTGGTCTTCTCCTGTTTTTAGTTGTGTGGACAGTCTTTGGCGATGTGTCCTGGCTGCTTGCACTGGTAGCAGATGATGTGCTGCAGCTGCTCTGGTGACATTGGTTGCTTCTTGGCTTCTGGTGTTACAGTTGCCATAGTCTTTGGGTGTGCCAGTCCTGGATTCCTCTCGTGTCCACTGAGCAGTTCTGCTTTCCTGGCGCAGGCTTCTATCATCTGTGCTAAGATAGGCGCTGGCTCTAGGGGAAGGCCAAGAATAACCCTACGGCAGGTTTCATTAGCATTCCTCTGAGCCATCTCTTTAATTAATTCAGCTTGTACCACTGGATCAGACACCTGTCTTTCCACTTGCGCACAAAGGCAGTCCACAAACTGTAAGAAATTCTCAGAAGCAAACTGTTTAATGTTAACATAACTGCCTTTAGTATCTACTGTTGGTAATTGATTAAAAGCCTTTTCTGCAACATTGCATATTTTATCCAGGACAGACTTTGATAGTACTCTGGTTTGGCTTTCGGGGCAATGCCAATCCTTTTCCCCACATAGGTGTTCATATGTTATATCATTATTATCAGCATCTTTTGCATCATCTGAGCTTTTTAAAAGCTCTAGTAAAAGCACTTTCAAAGATCTTTTCCACAGGCTTTCCCATAGATCATATTCTGAAGGAGTTAACAGACATCGGAAAAGCTCTTTGATATCATATGGAACCAGTTCGTTTGAGGTAAAGTTGGCTCTCATCATGCCTTTAAAGATGTCACTATTTCTACGAAATTCTCTCTGTACTTTACAAATTTCCTTTTTTATCTTGATAGGATAAAGGTTGATAACTTCTTCTACCATTCCTCTTACCAAGATAAACTACAGGAGCAACTGATGGTATATACTCTTTTTCCTGGTGTTGACTTTCAGGGCTGGGCATCCCCCCCTCCCACCCGGCCCGGGAGGCTGCCCACCCCCCCCCCACCACGGGGACACCATCTGTCCCGCAGGGGCTGTGAGCTGATCCCTCCCCACCCCCACCCCCACCGGCACTGAACTCAGCAGGGGCTCCACTGCCCTCCCCCACCCCACAGCAGCTTGAAGGGAAGGAATGTGAAACCGGAGAGGGGGAAGGGTTGGTGGGATCCAGGGTTGCAACACCTGTGGGCGGGGTCGCTGGGTGCCGTGCAGGGCGGGGTCTTGGAGGGGGGAGGGGGCAGTGGAGCCGAGGGCAGGGATGGGTTATGGGAGGGGACAGGCTTAGGGGCAGGGACCGGAGGGTGAAGGGGGTTGTGGGATGAAGGAGGAAACACGTGGCTGCCACCATATGGGACCACCCCCCACGGGCTGTATCGCATTGCTAGAGCTATCTGGGACCCCGACACCTTCAGGTGTAGCCACGTGGCCGTTGCCCAGAGGGGAAGGAAACAAGGAAGGAGTGCTGACAATTTTCGAAAAATTCTCAGAGCCAGGAACCCACAAAAAACGGAAAAAAAACCGCAAAAAAACCTCCGTGCCACCTCTTTGAAACCGATCAAAGCTCCCTGCCTTCCTCCACGCCTGGGTGAAGCGTCCAGCCCCCACCAGTCCGCACGCCACACCACGTGGTCCCGGGCACTCCGAGCCGTCGCACAGGCCACGCACACGCCCGCACCGTCTCTATCGTCGAGAGCTGCGCCCGCCGGCCAAATGCCACCGGTGAGAACCCCCGCGGAGCTCCAGGAACCCACCCGCCGCAAAAGGAGGCTTCCACTCACCTTTTTTTTCTTGCAGGCAGAGGCGTCTGAGTAACTGTAGTGGGTCTACGTCCAGAACAGACCTGCCTGGGCTTCTGACAGGCTCCCGGTTAGTGCTTAAAAGTCTTCGAACTGCACAAAATGCAGCTAAAAGAAATTTAAGCTAGTTGATCAGCTCCAAGGCTTCTTGAATCCTGAAAATAGGAGTCACAGCCAAACGTGGGGTGCTCTGTAGAGACCATTCACGTTGGGCGGCAACTGAGGCTTTTTCTCAGCCCTAAAATGTGGTTCTTCACCCTTCCTCTGGTCTAGCTCAGGTGTTAGGGTGATGGCTCCCAGGGCCCTTGCCTCACGAACGTAAATTAGATAACAAAAGAGGCTCTTTTCCCTGATGAAGTTAGAGGGTTTATTTCTCTTGGGTAGCTTGTAAAAGAGGGAGAAAGAGAAAAAGAGAAAAAGAAACAGAGGTCAGGGGGCACAGATCTTTTCTAGGGTCTGCAAAGGGTGGCGGGGAGAAACTGGATCCCAGCCAGCCCTGTATGGCCAGGAGGGGAGAGGGACCAAGCTACAGGGCATAGCAGGGGTCACGGAATGTACCATTTACTATGCATCTAGGAAATGCAACAGTCTTTCCTACCTGCTCGATCAGAGGCACATTAGAAGAGCAGTATGGACCTGAGGGGTAGATGTACATACCTTCACACACCTCGCAGTGGGAGTGTGGCTAGAGCTGGAGGTTTGATATTCTTCCTGATAATTTGAGCCTTTAAAACAAATCCAGAGGTAACAGACCAAGTGAAAATACAATGCCAGGTTGCGGAAAGCAAATGTTACCTATCTGAACACCTACATAAATTCACCATCATTCTCTTTGTTTAGGAGACCAAGCCAATGACCTTGTAAATGAAAACAAGTGTGAATATTGATTTTTCTTGAATCAAGACTCAGCTTTATGTCCAAGTCAAAGGCCAATAAACCAGAAAGGCTCCGCTGAGCACAGTGCACAACTAACATGGAAGACAGTAATTTGACCTCTTATGTACGCAGTGTTGGAATGGTTCCCCATCCAAAAGGAAAGAAGTCAAATGCTTCTTTGGAAATATTTTAACTTCTGTGCATTTCTTTCTTTGTAATGAACTAATCTGTAACAAGCCAGGACGTGATTGTATTCATTAGAAACAGATCAATGGCAACATTTAGCCTAAAGGTTTTATGAGATTGATCAGGAAGTTGGATTTAGATTTAAAGGCCCAGTAGTCATATTTAATTTTATTTCTCTCTGTACTTGAGTCTCTTAAACAGGGACCTTCAATTGGACAGGAACGGGATGCTGGAGCAAATTGTAATGGATGATGTAATGGCTTACACGGAAGCATTTTGTGGGAATTGATTCCTTCTAGGTATCCATCAGCCAGCATTTGAGTGTGAAGGAAATCTTCAAACAGGTAAAACAAAAATTCCCGTTGGTTTAAAACCTGACTACTATATTAATTTTTCACTTTTGAGAAAATTTTCATGACCTTTAAAATTCAGACTATATCAAATATTGTTTCAGCCATTGAAGAAAGTGCTTTTGATACAAATAGGAAACCAAAACATTTCTCAGAGCCACACTTTGAACTCTGTCCTTGTTACAAACGGCACTTGAGCAAATTCATTTGCCTTTGGAACAGAAAACGACAAGGTAACAGGCTTATCATTACGGATTTGAGTGTTCCAGGTTCTTTAGATAGTAAGTGATCTATTCAAGATGATCTCTTACTGAAATAGATCCATTTTGAGAAGGGCTATGGATTTCTTAGAAGAAAGCACATCCCTATGTTATAACAGTGTCGTGGGTTGTTTTGCTTGTTATTTTGCTTTTAGAACTTGCAAGGCACAATCGACTTCATAGTTCGAGATCCAAATAAGACCACGACATTCCAAACAGGTGTTTCTTTTTGGTTGTTTTTCAATCTGTATATCTTTGGATTGTAACCAGTAGAACTGTGCTTGAACTGGAAAGAAGTAGCGGAGGTTTCAGAAGTGGAACATACGGTGGAACGGTAAGCTGAGAGCATTGTGCAAGGAGAGGAAAGAGGGGAAAATGGTAAGAGTTTCCTGAGTCAGAAGGGACCCCTAGGGATCGTCAAAGTCCAACTCCTGGCCCTGCACAGACACTCCAACAGTCCCACCCTCTGCATCCCTGAGAGCGTTGGCCAAACACACATGGATTTCTGGCAGCCTTGGGCCTGTGCCCGTTTCCTGGAGAACCTATTCAGTGCCTGACCAGCCTCTGAGGAAAAAAACCTTTCCCTGATAGCCAGCCTAATTGTCCCCTGACACAGCTCCTGGCATTCCCGTGGCTCCTGTCCCTGGTCGCAGAGAGCAAAGCTGTCCCTGTGCTGCCCTTGAGAGGAGCTGAGAGGTCCCAAGTGAGGTGTGAGCTCAGTGTCCTCTCTGCAGCTGAACCAAATGCCCTCAGCCACTCTTTGTATGGCTTCCCCTCCAGCCTCTTCACTCTCTCTGTGTCCCTCCTTTGGACATTTCTCCAATAGCCTGAGGTCTTTCTGACGTTGTGGCATCCAAAATTGCCCCCAGGGTTTGAAGAGAGCACACTCCCAGCCCAGAGAAGAGCAGGACAATCACCTCTCTCGAGTGAGCGGTGCCACAAGATAGGGACAGTTGTCAAAAATCAGCTGGAGAAACAAATCTAACAGAGAAACAGGTGATCTTGGCATAAGGAAATGGAAGAAGCAGGGGAAGAAGAAGATGAGGAGAGGATTCCTTGTAAAAGTGAAGAAAATCAGAATGCAGAACAGGGACTAAGCATTATGCAGGAAAGTGAGCAAGAGAATAAGTTTGAAAGTGAAGGCAGTTTTGTCCAAAAGGAGGAGGAATAGGAAGTCTTTTTGCTGAGAATGAATAGAAAGGTATTTTCTGTTTAGTTTGTATACGAAGGGCACAGGGCTCTAGATCCTTTTGTGGGAAAATGGAGTGTGTATAGTTGCCAATCATTTTGGAGCGAATTTGGAGGTTTTTGGGGTCCCAGGTGAATTTTGGGTTGAATTCTGGGGATTTGGGGGTTCCCAGGTTAATTGGGGGGGGGGCGATTGGGGGAGATCCAGGTGAGTTTTGAGGGGTCCCAGGTTGATTTTGGGGGAGAATTTTTGGAATTTTGGGGGATCCCATGTAGCGAGGTTTGGGGCTGTGTTGGTTTGAAAGTAAAACCAGTGCGAGGCTACAAGTCAGTAATACAATTTAATAGGAGAAAAGAGAAAAAATAAAATACATGCAATAATATAAAAGAAAAACCACCAACAAAGTCAGAAATACAACCTGACACCCTGTCAGTCAGGGTGTTGGTAGCAGTCCGTATAAGTGGTGGCTGCAGTCCTCCTGGATGACAATTGTGTTTCAGTTGAAGCAGTGCTCCTGTAGAAGGTGCAGTTTTCCTCCGAAGATCCAGCTATGATGTGGAAAAAGATCAGAGGTTCCTCGGCGATCGAGTGGAAAGGACTGCCTTGGTGTTCCAAATCTCAGTTTTTATCTAGGTAGGAAATGTTTGGCTCCTCCCCCTGGCTGGAGCATCTCCCAATGGGATGATGTAATCTTATCAGTCGCACAATAGGACTTAATAGCCCATTAACAGAATATATCTTCTGGAGGAAGGATGGGTTGTGAAAAGATAACGATGATCATCCCCCTGATCTTATCAGATGGCACATCAGCAGGGGATATCTCCCACAGAGATAAGGATCACCACCCCTCCCACATTTTAAGAGATGGTCATAGAATACACATTTTTGCATTGTACCCCAGGACAGGGGTGAATTTCTAGAATGTTGGGACTCCCAGTTGAATTTTAGGGGGAATTAGTGGAATTCTAGGGATCTCAGGGGAATTTTGGGGGGAATTTGGTGAATTTTAGGATATACATGTGAATTTTAGGGTTCTCAGGTGAGTTTTGGGGATGCCAGGTGGATTTTGGGGTGAACACTGTTGATTTTGGTGTATCCAGGGGAGCACTTGGGAGTCGTGGGAGAATTTTGGGATGAATTTGGGGGGATGCATGTCAATTTCCCAGGGAATTTTGGTGATTTTTGGGAGTCCCAGATGGGTCTTTGAGCGAATTTGGTGGATTTGGGGGTGTTTGGGCGGGTTTGAGGGGGATTGGAGACATTTTGGGGTGAATTTGGAAGGTGTTAAAGGACTGGGTCTTGGGGGGGATTTGAGGGATTTTGGGGGTTGCAGGTGGGATTTTCTGAAATACCCTGGTATTTGGGGGTCCCCTGTGAATTTTGGGGTGAATTTGTGGAATTCTGGAAGCTGCCAGGTGAGTGCTGGGCATCCCAGGGGGGACTTCTGGGTGAATTTTGGGGAATTTGGGTTTCCCAGGTGAATTTCTGAGGAGAAAAGGTTAAAAAATTTTTTTTTGAAAACAAGTTAAAGCCAGAAGGTTACTGAAAATTAATAGATGTGATGCAAGTAGGTAATATGCAGACAATACACAGTGAGACAAATCATGGGAAAAATACAGTGGTAACACATGAGTGTGTGAGGATGGGATCAGTATAGCTAAGGCTCAGTTGAAGCTGAATTTGGAAAAGCATGCCAAAAATAAGAATAATAAAGGCACCTACAGGTATTTCAGTGGGAAAAGGAAGATGAAAAGAAACCTATCACACATCCCCTATTCCCCCCCCCCCCCACCCCCATAAGCCAGACAGGACTAGTGACAACAGACAAGGAGAAGGCTGAAGCACTCAACAAGTGTTGGTCTTAGTTTTTACTGCCAGTCACTATTTCCACATCTCTCAGCTTATTGGACTGGTGGACTTGATTCGAAGCCATAGTAGCAGGTCAGCTTTCAGACCACTTGAGGAACCTGAACGTGCAAGATCATGGGACCCACCCAGAGGCAAGTCAGGGCCCTGAGAGAACTGGCAGCTGTAGTTGCTAAGGTGCTTCCTCCATCATATTTGAGAAATCAAGGCAACCAGCTGAAGCCTCCAGACACTGTGTTGTATTGAGTCCAATCCTCTTGGTCTTTTTTGTAAATCTTAGAGCTCTGAGTCAATTTCTGCAGAGGATTCCCAATGCAGTTTCAAAAATGGAATCTTTGTTATTGGTCCTCATGTTGATCTTGGATATTTCCATTTTCTGCACTCCTATATTTTTGAAACATTTGTAATGACTGAAAAGAAAGCTGAGACGAGGCATTATGCTCTTTCCGGTGATATAAATGGACCAGTATTCTTTTCAGACAAATATATTTTTGCTGTGTCTAAGCACATGTGCATAACTGTGTTTGATTTATGTGACCAGGTTTTGGCAATGGGGCAGCCACAGAGCCGTCCAGTGACAATGGCCCAGGTGCTGCCCTGTCCCGCTTTCTTCCAACTGGCTCCACTTCAGGATGTCCTCCCTGCTGAGAGAAGAGGCTGGGACAGCACCTTTAGAAATGTGATTTCCTGTTTTTTTTGGTTTTGTTTTGTTATTTGTAAAGTTACTAAAAACATTAAGCTTGATTTTTTATGTGTTGGGTTTGGGATTTTTTTCAGTTTTGGGTGGGTTTTTTTGTGGGCTTTTTTGGGGCTTTTTTTGTCTCTTTGGGGATTATTGGTTGGGGTTTTCTGTGTGTTTGTTTGGTCTGCTTTTTTGTTTGTTTGTTTGTTTGTTTGTTTGTTTATTACGATTTTGTAGAGTTTTTTAAGCAAATTGATTGGAAAACTGAATAGTCCTCCACTATAGTCTCCTGGATTCACCTGAGACTCTTCCTAGGCATCTCCCTGATCCTTTTTGCAATGAGTCTCACATCATTCTCCTGAGGAAACTGTCTGCTAATGGTTTGGATGGCTGGGCTGTTTGCTGGGTGGCAAACTGGGTGATGGCCAGGCCCACAGAGTGGTGGGAAATAGAGGTCATCCAGCTGGTCCCCAAGGCTCAGTCTTGGGCCCAGTCCTGTTTAATATCTTTATCAGTGATCTGGACAAGGGGATAGAGTACACGCCCGGGAAGTTCACAGATGACGCAAAGTTGGCTGGTAGTGTTTTTTTCTTCTGGAGGACAGCAGGCTCTGCTTCTTTTTACTCCTCTTCTGAGGTCGCTGCTCCCTCTTCATCCCTCATTAAGTGTGCTGATTTTGTCCCTTGGATGAGAAAACAAACAATTTTAGCAACAATACTAGTGGCAGGGTATAAGAAAGGAAGAGTTCACATGAATCCCCCCCCAACAACAGACAATACCTGATGGCTCCTCTGCCCAGCTTACTGACTACACCGGAACCCATTGTCCCCTAAAGATACTCCCTTCTCCCTGCCCCCAGCCATGATGTGAGATGGAGTAGAATAACTAAGATTAAGATTCACCCTATGTAACTCCATCATACTTCGATTCTGGCAAAGAATATTTCTTGAAGTTCTATCATTTCAGATCATTTGAATTTGAATTTGCATACTAAAAAGTCTAGGCAGAAACTCATGACAATATTAATAGCCCATTCTAGAATGTCTGAGATGATATACACTTCTTTCAAGAGAATGTGACTTCTCCAGAATTTCAATGAACAGTGGGAGTAGTCTACAAGATTCTTGCTGCCATCTGGATTTCCTGGTATTTGGCTGGTCTATGTAAGCCAACCAGCTGTTCAGCAGAGGGAATATTAGTGTGATACTTGATGGTATGTGAGATGGAACACAGTAATTTATGGCTTTTTGCATAGTGATGAAGCTGTAAAGAAAGGTCCATAATGCTCAGACAAGGGGGCTGCTGGACTTCAAGCAGCAAAGGCCAAAAACGAACCAGTGAAAAGGTCGCGTTGAAAAAATACAAAGCCAGGTGGGGAGCAAAGTGATACTTAAGGGCAGTTGACGGAAAGTGGAAATCTAGTGAAAAAAAAAGGCCAAGAGTGAAGGAATAACAGGGAAAATGAAACTAAGGAAGGAAATCCATCTCAGCTCATCATTTCAGAAGCTGACAAGTTGTCATTGCAATGATGCATAAAGTGAGAAATAATAAATATGTCTGCGCCAAAATCTGAAATATGAACTTTATTGCATTCTGTCTTTCACGGAATCATACAACTGTCTGTGATTAAAGATCATCTAGTCCAGCTTCCTTGCCCAGTAAATCTTACAGTCGATCAAATTGCTCAAGACTAGCCAAACTGATAAGGAGCACTCTCAATGATGGGGCATCCACAACTTCTCTGGAACACCCGTTTGAGTGTCTCACCAGCTTCATTGTAGAAAAGTTTTTCCTTTTAGCCAATCTAAACCTAGTTTCAGTTTGAAAGCATGGCCCCTTGTCCTGTCTCTGCAAACCTTCCTAAAAAGTCTTTCTCCATTTGTCTTATACCCTCTTTACATATTCAAAGGCCACAATACTGTCTCTTCAGAAACCTCTCTTCTCCAGGCTAAAAGATCCTACTTTTCACAAGAACCAGGTCATAAACTGAGATGGAAGACATCTCAGGAGATCAGATCATCCAACAGCTCAGCGGAAGAATAGCTCTGAAGTCAGATCAACTAGCTTAGGGCTGTGTCTGAATTTTGAAAATTACCAGGAATTGAAATGCTTCAAGGAAGAGAACTCTGGGTGGCTCCAGAAACAGCCTGAGAAACTCGAGCAAACTCGAAACCTCAGAAACTACCACTGCTTTCTCTCCCTCAGCCCAAGCAGTCACAAAGAAGAAGTGTTCCCAGCAGGCTGGGATAGCACACATATACTCTACATATACATGACAGGCATCACCAGCAGCCACATCCTGCTCCTTTCTGTGGCTGGCGGGAGTGAGACTGGATGTTTACATGTGGGCAAACTGGGTCCCTCCAGCAGCTCAGACACTCAGCCTGCCCAGTGACCCCACTGAATTCCAGTACTCACAGTGTCCCAAGGCCACAGCACTACTCCCCTTGCTGGCACAGACCATCACACGCCTCCTAAATCAGTCAGGACTCCCCTGGTCCCACAGCCAGCACCCCACTTGCTCTCCCCCAGGCCACTGCCATTGTTCACCAACTTCTCCACTTTGATCTTTGCTGGTGCTCTCAACACTGGCACAGCCAGATGTTCTGCAGCTGTTGTCTCCTGGTGGAAAGGACTTCTAAAGCCATGTTTCCTAACAGGAGTTCCACAACCTTTCAAAGCAACCTTTCCTGGGGTATGAACAATCTCATTTAAATGTCGACATTTCTTTTCCCATATGTGAAATCAGAATTTCCTTCTTCCGGGCAAGCCCAAAACAAGGCACAAACTACATTGTCCCTTCTGTTTCACATGTGTCTTGGTTTGAAAGACAGGTATGGTCTAAGGAAAGGCAGGAGCCCCTTTTCTGCGATGCAGAGTGCAACCGCCCTCCGTTTTAATTATTTTAGGTCCAATTCAGACGCGTTCAGGCAGGAGATATGGGGATAAGAATAACAGTTCTTTACTGGTATCTAACTAGGCAGAAAACAACAACAGCTATAAAAATTGGCGACAGAACAGTCTAGCTCCGCTCCAGTCCCTTCTGGCCGCAGGCCGTCTCCCTGTGCTGTTACCAGTGCTGTGGGGGCAGGGCAGATCCGGCACAGTTGAAGAGGGCTGGGTGATGGCGGCCGGGGCCCAGGGGTGAGAGGGGATGAGGAAAGTGACTCCCCCTCACGGTGTCGGTCGTGGTGCTCAGCAGAGTGTCCGGAGATAGTAGGGTGAGCTGGGAGAGCAGTAGAGCGATGTCCAAAGGCAGGGAGCGTGGATCTCAGTGCTGGGATGGCAGAGGAAGATGCCAGAGCGGAGCCCAGGTTGTCTTCCCACTCCCGAGCCAAGCGAGAGAGAGAGCCCTGCTCCAGACCCCCCATCCCACCTTTCCTTTTCCGGTTCCCCCCGCCTCCCCCTCCAGCCACCCCCCTACGAGACAACATTATCTGTCGTTTCAAGGTGTAGCCACAATTACTTAGCATAACAATGGGAGAAAATTCCACTGAAAGAAAAGGGAAGAGTTCAACCTCCAACAACATGCTGACTTGTTTGTAAACAATGCTAGGAGAATACGTGTTTTGATCCAAGCTAATCTCTGGCCCTTATATTGCTTTCGGTAGTTAGTTTTGCTTTGCTATTTACCTGATGTCCCACTGAATTGTTGAATCATAAACAGACTATCTGTCTGTATAGCAGCATAGTAGTGATGAATAAATGCAAGAGAAGGAGCAAGGTGATTGTTTGCTAGACTCTTCCTAGAAACTGAGAAATCTGTTACTTAATGCTGACCACAGGAGATGGAGGAAGCATCCTACATGATGTCAAAGCAATCAAACTGTAATCACTTTTATGATTACAGTCAAGGCACTGCTTTTGCCACCATAAGTGGAGTGCAGGGAATCTTAAAAGACGACACTGTAACTGTTGTCCATGCTCACTGAGAAAATAATGCTTTTACAGTGGAGCAGGTCTCACCGCAGCTAAATCATGGCTTCAACTGTACACCGCCTTCAAAAAAGCCCACAAAAACACAAATGAAAGGATTTGGAACCCAAGGGAATCTCAGATTGTGACATAAGCTCACTTTGGTTTCTTTCCAAATTCTCAATTCCATTTTCTTCCGAGCCAATTATCCCACCTAACCTGAGATGTAATTTATGGATTTCCAACACATCTAGTTACCTTAGAATTAGATTGCCACTAGGCAAAAAGACAGAAACAAGCAGTTAATTTCAGACTGAAACCAAGGTTGTTTAGAACAGAAATACTTGGACGAAATTATTCTTAATAAAACCAAATCTTGTAGGACTTACCCATGTATTTTTGGAGGTGGAAAAAGTTTTACATCCAAAAGTCCCTAGGGAGCTCTCACTCAGTGCAATGTGCCTGGAAAGGAGCTCTCGTTCGTCTTTCAAGGAACGATTTGTCACAGCAGAGGCAGCAGGAGCACAAGCTGGATGACGAGAAGGGACAATGTAGAACACGTCTCTGTCGTGACACATTTTCTTGTGCGATATCTCCCTCCAGGTCTTGGGACCATGCGAAGCCCTATCTATTGTGAGCGCTGCTACTTGCAGCTGAGAAGGACCGTGGAGCTAGCAGCGAATTCGGTGAGCGCTGGGCAGGTAGTCAAGGAGCGAGATGTGCCCCTGCTATGCGGTGCTAATAGCAGCTTCCTCGCTGCGGGGGCGAGCTCCGGCCACAAGACCTTCACGTCCTGGCAACAGATCTCTGTGAAGGGCGTAGGCGTAAAGCTTTCGTTTTCCATTCGAACTGCGAGAGAGGCAGACTGTTGCTTCTGGCCGCCGGGGAGTGAAAGGGGAGCCAGGAGTGGGCGAGGGAGGTGAACGAAGAAGCACAAGTATTGTGCTTTTGTGCACCACGTTACAGGCTACTAGGAGAGGAAGGTGGCTGCCTCTCGCTTGGGTTCCCAAGTGCCCTTAGCAGATGGAAGGAGCAAGCTGAAACACTGCTGCCTGGGCTGCTCCTTTCTTCCCTTGCAGCCTGTTGTGGAAACATTGGCGATCACTTCTAGGCTCCGAGTCGCAGACAGCACCACGGTAAATGCCACGGAGAAGGGAAATACAGCAAGGAGCTGGACGTGGCTTACGTGCAATAATAGAAGGTGAACCTAGGCACTGCCTCTTCAATCTGGCGCCCTCAGTCTTGGTAGCAACTTTTGCAAGTATGCAAAGGGCACTGCAAGTATGTAGAAGAGAGGGCAGCGAGACGCCGTGTGTTATGCGCCCTTTCAGCACTGCTTGACAGAGGGCTACTTTAAGAACGCCTTCTTCTTCCTCGCGTCCTTCTCGCTTTGCTCTAGCTGCATGGAGTACACCAGAGCGAAGGTGTGAGGAAGGGCACTGCCCTAGCTTTTGCCCTGCCGTGCAACGGCTGTGTGCTACTTTTCCAAGCAGCAAGAGCACTGAGAAGTGAAAGCGATTGTGAAGGAGCTATTTGGCTGCTCGTGTGCTCTTTGCTGCACTGCTCTCGCCAGCTCAGTGCCCTGCGGCTTCGTTCTTCGCCTTCTGCCATCCAGACAGAGCTCAACACCAGCGGTCAGTTTCAGCTCTGCCCAACAGCTTGTCCTCAGTTCTGCGGGCAAGCACGCCCTGTTGCCTTGGCTCCGAGTGCAAAGTCCCTAGCGAGCTCTCACTCAATGCAATGCACCCTGAAAGACGCTCTCGCTCGTCTTTCAAGGAGCGATTCCAACCAGAGTTTGTGTTGTACCACCAACTGAAGAGTTCTTGACCGTACCTGTCTCCTGCAGCACCACACAATGGTCCATAAATCTTCCCACCTCTTGGCCAGAGGCCACTCGCTTTGGAGAAAGACTATAAAAGAGCGATCCTCTGAGAAAGACCCTTTGAGATCTCTCCACTGATGAAGACCTGTCTACCCCCTGGAGAAGACCCCTGAGATCTCCCCACGGACGAAGACTCATCTATCTGATGACCCCTGAGGATGCCTGTCTCTTCTGTTGGTAGCTATTTTCCCATCCCTTTCTTTCCTTCCCCTCTCCCTATACTTTGTTTCCTATACCTCTCCCCCTTACCATAACTGAGTTGTTGGCATTTGATGAAATGTATTGCCGTTGTTGAATAAACTGATTTTCTGCTGTTGAATAAACTGATTTTGTCCCCTGCACTTTGCCTGTTTGCACCTTTAAGATCAAAAGAACCATCATGACCCCCGCTCTGTATTAATAGCGGATGCTGACATTAAATTGGCTTCACGGACAGGATATTCTGACAGACAGAAGGGATGCAAGATTGTCTGGAGTCTGTATCAGGGGAAGGAAGTCTTACTCCAGCCTAACCTAGCTAGCCACCTTGGATGGGTGAGCCTGTCTAGAAAGCAAGGGGGGGTTTTCTGATTTCCCGCAGACTGCAGACACCTTGGTGTGGAGCATCCCGAGACTCGCTTGAGGGCTCTGTCGACAGAATTTCACAAAAGATCTACTGGTGCAAAAGGCGGGTCACTGTTGTTGTTGTTGTTGTTTTTTATGATGTTTTTGATACTTGGTGTAGTGAAGAGACAACCCGGTGTTTTGTAACTAAGGAGTGCCTCCCAAGTAGTTTGGTCTCTTCACCCGCACAGGGAAGCGAAGGGGGGCACACAGCGAAAGCTGTTTCATTGTGTGTGGTAACTTAAGCAATAGACCGCCCTGTTGTGGTTTTTACTTATCCCTTCACAAAATGACTGAGAATTCCTCCGTAACAGATAAAGCTGCATTTTATGCTCTATTAACTAAATGTAGCGCCAGACTGTCCCAAGGTGGGGAGGAATGGGCGAACAGTAATTGGTTTAATCTGGAGAATGTGATTGATAGAATATATTCTTTGCAACATGAATCAAAGTTGAAACTGGGCAAAAATAAAACCATACTCTGCTCAGTTTTGGGAGCTTGTCTTACGGCAGCCATAGAAACTCGCTCTAAGCGAGTTAGTGAAGAAAGTACAATTATAGATTCTTTGCAAAATCTTGTTCAAATTCTGCAAAAACAATTAGATCAAGAAAGGAATGAGAACCATTTGTTGTGAGTTTAAAATCATTTGCTACAGGCTGCCCTAAGAGAAGAAAGTACCAAAAAAGTAAAGCAGAATGAAACACACGCAGAAACAGAAGAGAAGGAGATTGTTCACATTAATCAAATTTATCCCCAAAAGGACTTAACTATAATGACAAATCTTGGGGAGCACTGCTGTCCGAAGTTGAGACCTATGTTTAAAACACAATATACTTATCTTGGTCCTGATGATTTTGTACCAAATATTTCTACAAAAGAAATCCCATATTCTGCCACTGAATTAGCAAAACTGACAAAGGAATATGGGCGACTCCATCATGAGGCTTTTACTTGGCCCTAAAATGGGGTTTTTCACCTTTCTTCCAGTCTAGCTCAGGTGTTAGGGTGAAGTTTCCCTGAGCCCTTGCCTAATGGACGTAAATAAGATAACAAAGGAGGGTCTTTTCCCTAATGAAGTTACAGGGTTTATTTCTCATGGGTAGCGAGGAAAAGAGGGAGGGGGAGAAAAGAGGGGAAAAAGAGACAGAGACCAGGGGGTACCCACCTTTTTTAAGGTCTGGAAAGGAGGGCGGGTAGAAATTGGATCCCAGCCAGGCCTGTTTGGCCAGGAGGGGAGAGGGACCAAGATACAGGGCACAGCAGGGGTCATGGAATGTACCATTTAAAATGGATCTAGGAAATGCAACATCTCCCCATTTTTTTGTTTAACAAAGTTGAAAGAAGGATAGTAGTTTCATTCAAATTATTGTTTTGCCCACCACTTGCAGTTGGTGGGAGGGTTACATTGTTCCAAGTTTTTCATTTCTATGTGATTGACTACTGAGGTAGAGGGAATGAGACCATTAATAGCCTTGAAAACTAAGTGACGTAGGATCCCGAACGCCGTTATTACAAGGAAAAGAATAACAAAAATTAACATAATTGTTTTGACTATAGATGTCCACCACCCTGTGAGTCCCCAGCTTTTGAACAGTCCATTGAACCAATCTTCAGATTCTTGTTTCACTTGTCCGATTAAGTTGTTCATGTTTCAAAGGGCAGCATGGATGTTAGGAGCTCTCGAGGTGAGGTCCATACAGCAAAGTCCTTCAAATTCCTGGCACTCATGTCCGTGCAGTAGCAAGAGAAAATCTATAGCAGCACGATTTTGTAGTGTGGCCTGCCTGGTAATTTCCTCGTCTTCTAGGAGGGAGCCGATTGCGGTGCATGTTAAGTTTGCTTGTTTGACTACCCAACACTTTTGGTGGCCCAATTCGCCTAGAGCTTTAGTTGCTGCAACCCACAGAAGAAACAGGGACGCAGCAATTCTTTTGGACTTGGCCCAATGGAAAATTTCAGAATCACAGTTTGGGTCCAAATTGTCTGCACTTCTTTTTTGGATTTTATTACCTGATTTGTTTTTGTGAGTCCAATGGTTTATTAAGGTTTCATTGGGTGCCAACAGGGACAACCGACCGAAGGTGCATGGCCCTCCTAAGAGCTGAGAAGGAATCCCTGCCCACTCCCGGTCTCCACAAATTAAGAACAATCCCTTAGGGAGGCTTTTGGGGCTTGAATAAGTTGGGGTGTCAGCTGCAATATGGCTTATAGTATTGCACCACCTTTTGGCAGTGAATTCCCCACGATATTGCATTATGTCGTGGAATTCCTTTATGCTAGAAGGTTTTGGGAAGATCCTAAAGTGAATGCAATATTGTGCTGGGTAGGAACCTAACAGCTCTAGTTCTTGGGGTTAGTGAGTTGATTTGGGCAAATTTGGCAGCAACTCCTCTATGGGGTTCTTACTTACCCCAGCTTGCTGTCTATGATTTTTGTGTGATGAAATGGTGTGTGACTAAGGAATTTCATTGGACAAGTGTGTTTTAAAACTGGCTGAATATTCTCCAGCCTTCAATGGGATTCCTGCCAGGCAGGTGGACATAGGGTTTGCTGTTGCTGCTGTGGACAGACATATGTTTTCTTGTTGGAGCGTCTGTGCCAGGGTCACCCAGATGTTCTGACGAGGTTGAGGGACGATCCATGCAGCTGCCAGACTGTTCAGTGTTAACAGGAAGACAGCTTGGATGGGGTTCATTACACGACTGAGAGAAGAGAAGCTTTTTTCTAAAAGGAAAGACAAACATTATAAAACCTGTTAAAAGTCTCTATCTGCCGGAATGCCACCCTCTATGAGGATTTTTTTCCTTTTTTCTGGCGGCATCTTCTTTATGAAGCCACAGCCACCTGCTCCTCGTTCCCCTCAATTGGAGCAGTATGTTTGGGAAGATACGGTTTCACCCACATTTGGGGAATCCACCGAGGGCCTGAGGGAGTGGATATGCACACGTAGCTACGCCCCCAGGTAATGAGCTCATAGGGACCTTTGACTTCCCAGGTTTCTGGGTCCCTAATCAAGACTGGAGGATTTTGGGATAGCTTGAACTGTTTACCACTGTTAAAGTGACGTACCACAGGTGGACTCATGTTCTCAAATGAACAATTCAGGAAACTGATAGTAAACATGGCTTTGCAGAGCTTCTGCTGTGGAGACATCCATGCAGTTGAACTGCTCTGTTTAGCCAAAACCTGCTTGAGTGTCTGATTAGCTCACTCAATTATACCTTGGTCTGTGGGGGAGTGGGAGGTGCCAGTTTTATGTTCCACTCCCCACTGCTGGACGAATTCCAGGAACTCCTTGGACTTATGCGCTGCACCCTGATCAGTTTTCATTTCCTTAGGGATCCCCAATACAGAAAAGGCTTGCACTAGGTGTTGTTTGGCCTGCACTGCCCTTTCTCCTGCATGGGAAGAGGCCTAGACTGTGCCTGAAGAGGTGTCAATGCTAACATTTGAGGCGACCAAAACTAGGAATGTGTGTGATATCTGTCTGCCATACTTCACAACTGGCAAGACCTCGGGGGTTAACCCCCATGCCTATTGATGGCATGGTGTGCAGCTGACAGTTGGGACAGGTGGCCACAATGGCTCGAGCCTGACTCCGTGTTAGCTGGAACTGACGCATTAGATCTGGTGTATTCTGGTGATACTGCTGGTGGATCAGCTTTGCCTGTTGGAAGATGTCAGGAAGGCGTGCTTGTTCTGCTGGGGTTGCTTGTTCTGGTGGGGTTGCAAGGGAGTCTGCCTGACGGTTCCCTTCTGCAATTTTGTCTGGCAAATCTGTGTGTGATCTCACATACATCACATAGAACGGGTATTCTCTATGAGAAATCAAATAAATTAGTTTGGAAAGCAACCTGAAAAGCTGCTCATTCTCGATGTCTCTGAGCACTGCCTGCTCCGCTCTGGACACTACCCCCCTCTACATAGGCTGAGTCTGTTACCAAGTTGATTGGCTATGAGAACTTCTCAAAGGCTCTCACGACTGCTGCCAGTTCAGCTATCTGGGGTGATCCTCCCACAAACTCAACATCAGCTTCCCAATGCTGAGTCTGAGGATTTCTCCAAGTCATCACCAACTTGTGGGACGCCCCAGATGCATCCGTGAACACTGTGAGAGCTTTTAGTGGTCTCCGACTCCTCAGGAGGAATGAGGTGGAATTCCTCATTAAACAGCTTGTGAGACGGGGCATGGACTGATATTTGTCCTCTGTAGCTGTCCATGGCTAATTGGAGACTGATGTTGCTCTGGAGCAAGGGCTCAAACATCTCTTTAGTCAATCTTTCAGGAGAGCTCCTTCCCTCCTCAGACAGTTTAACAGGGAGGTGAATACATGTGAAGTCACAAACAGCTAGTTCATACAGTCTCATCCTTGCTTTCTGAATCAGCTGAGCTATTAACTCTTGTGGCGTGGTGATAGTTTTGGATCTTTGGTGGGAGAGGAAGACCCACTCTATGATTAAGAGTGACTCTCTCTGCTCCTTGATCCATTGGAATATTAACCCGTGTAAGCGAGGCAGTTTCCCTCGGAAAATGAATATGAAGGGCAGCTCGGGCTGGTAACGGTTAGCTTGCCTCTCGCCTAAGGTCTTTTGTACCTTTTAGATTGCCGTCTTTGCCTCTGGGGTCAGTTCCCTGGGAGAAAGCAGCTCTCTCTCCCCCTTCAATAAATTGAAGAGAGGTTCTAGGTCGTCATTAGTGAGGCCTAGCCAGGGCCTAACCCAATTCAATGACCCACACAGGGAATGGAGATCTGCTAAGGTTTTTGGATTACAATTAATTTCCAATTTCTGCGGAACAATGGTCCGTGCAGTAATTTCCAAGCCCAGGTACTTCCAAGGTGGCATCCTTTGGACTTTGTCCTCCTGCAATTCACATCCAGCAGAGGTTAAAACTTTAACCACTAGGTCAAGTGTTTCTTGGATTAGAGAGTTATTGGGGGCACACACAAGCACATCATCCATGCAATGAAGGATGATGGCCTCCCCTCTCTGGGCACGCACCTGGGACAGCAATGAGGCCACATGCCACTGGCAGATGGAGGGACTACATTTTAATCCCTGGGGCAAAACCTTCCAGTGGTAGCGCTTCATTGGGGCTTCTCGATTGATGGTAGGAACTGAGAAGGCGAACCGTGGGGCATCCTCTGTGTGTAGGGGAATGTGGAAGAAACAGTCCTTGATGTCTAGAACAGCCAATTGCCAATCTTGAGGAAGCATTGTTGGAGAAGGCATTCCAGGTTGGAGAGATCCCATGTCCTCAATTACTTTGTTTATTTCCAGGAGGTCGTGGAGCAGCCTCCACTTGTCCTTCCCCGGCTTCTTTATCACAAAAACCTGGAAATTCCACGCACTTGTGGTCTCCTCTATGTGGCCTTTAGCCAATTGCTCCTCCACAAGCTCCTCAAGCGCCCTGAGCTTCTCCTTACTCATCGGCCACTGTGGTACCCACTTTGGGGCATCATCTAGCAATTTCAGCTCTTGGGTAGGGCGCTCTACAGTGGCCGCTTCTTAAAATCCCAAGGAGTCTTAGGAATAATCAATTTTACCCCCCACTGGGACATGGTGTCTCTCCCCCATAGAGGGCATTTATAGTCTGTAACAAATGGACTGATGCTAGCCAATTTTCCATCCGGCCCCTCAATTTGAACGATGCTTTTTGATATTTATGCCAATTTTACTCCTCCTACGCCTTGGATTCTGCCTGCCACAGGCTGAAGTTCCCAATGTGACGGCCACATCCTTTCGGGCGTGATAGTCACATCAGCACCTGTGTCCAGTACCCCCTCCACATGGAGGTGATCTCATCCAAGGGTTAGGTTGCATGCCAGAGAAGGTTTGTCCTCACCCACCACTTCTGCCCAGTAGACTTCAGGTGATTTTCCATCTACAGGGACCTCCACTGGAACAGGAATGGCCTGGGCAAGGATTTATCCCTCAACCAGGTAATATGGTGGTAGAGGACATAGTGCCAGGAGAATGAGGCCAGTTATGCTTCCCTTGATGGTCATGGGAAATACCTCAATCTCTAGGGGTGTGTGTGCTGTGTCCCTGACAACAAAGTACTCACTGTCCAGTTTCATGTGGTTTAACGTCACGTCCTGTGTACTGTTAGGTAAGTCCACTGTAATGACTGTCCAGTCAGGTGACCTGAAATGAAAACCTTTGGTAGTCACAAGCCTAAAACGGCCTAGTGGCTTCCAAACCTTGTTAATTGAACATTTAATATTTTCATTGCCATGCATCCCCACACCCTCTATCCCATCCTCCCCCTTTTTGTTTATTAAGAGACAGTCCTTTGCGAGCCAAGGGCTCTATTGTGTTAATGGCGGGTACGCGCTGTAAAGCTAGTTTTTTTGTTTGTTGGTCTTCTTCTGTTTCTGGTTGTGTGGACAGTCTCTGGCGAAGTGTCCTGGCTGCTTGCACTGGTAGCAGATGATGTGCTGCAGCTGCTCTGGTGACATTGGTTGCTTCTTGGCTTCTGGTGTTACAGTTGCCATAGTCTTTGGGTGTGCCAGTCCTGGATTCCTCTCGTGTCCACTGAGCAGTTCTGCTTTCCTGGCGCAGGCTTCTATCATCTGTGCTAAGATAGGCGCTGGCTCTAGGGGAAGGCCAAGAATAACCCTACGGCAGGTTTCATTAGCATTCCTCTGAGCCATCTCTTTAATTAATTCAGCTTGTACCACTGGATCAGACACCTGTCTTTCCACTTGCGCACGAAGCCAGTCCACAAACTGTAAGAAGTTCTCAGAAGCAAACTGTTTAATGTTAAAATAACTGCCTTTAGTATCTACTGTTGGTAAATGATTAAAAGCCTTTTCTGCAACACTGCATATTTTATCCAGGACAGACTTTGATAGTACTCTGTTTTGGCTTTCGGGGCAATGCCAATCCTTTTCCCCACATAGGTGTTCATATGTTATGTCATTATTATCAGCATCTTTTGCATCATCTGAGCTTTTTAAAAGCTCTAGTAAAAGCACTTTCAAAGATCTTTTCCACAGGCTTTCCCATAGATCATATTCTGAAGTAGTTAACAGACATCGGAAAAGCTCTTTGATATCATATGGAACCAGTTCGTTTGAGGTAAAGTTGGCTCTCATCATGCCTTTAAAGATGTCACTATTTCTACGAAATTCTCTCTGTACTTTACAAATTTCCTTTTTTATCTTGATAGGATAAAGGTTGATAACTTCTTCTACCATTCCTCTTACCAAGATAAACTACAGGAGCAACTGATGGTATATACTCTTTTTCCTGGTGTTGACTTTCAGGGCTGGGCATCCCCCCCTCCCACCCGGCCCAGGAGGCTGCCCACCCCCCCCCCACCACGGGGACACCATCTGTCCCGCAGGGGCTGTGAGCTGATCCCTCCCCACCCCCACCCCCACCGGCACTGAACTCAGCAGGGGCTCCACTGCCCTCCCCCACCCTGCAGCAGCTTGGAGGGAAGGAATGTGAAACCGGAGAGGGGGAAGGGTTGGTGGGATCCAGGGTTGCAACACCTGTGGGCGGGGTCGCTGGGTGCCGTGCAGGGCGGGGTCTTGGAGGGGGGAGGGGGCAGTGGAGCCGAGGGCAGGGATGGGTTATGGGAGGGGACAGGCTTAGGGGCAGGGACCGGAGGGTGAAGGGGGTTGCGGGATGAAGGAGGAAACACGTGGCTGCCACCATATGGGGGACCCCCCCACGGGCTGTATCGCATTGCTAGAGCTATCTGGGACCCCGACACCTTCAGGTGTTGCCACGTGGCCGTTGCCCAGAGGGGAAGGAAACAAGGAAGGAGTGCTGACAATTTTCGAAAAATTCTCAGAGCCAGGAACCCACAAAAAACGGAAAAAAACCGCAAAAAAACCTCCGTGCCACCTCTTTGAAACCGATCAAAGCTCCCTGCCTTCCTCCACGCCTGGGTGACTGCGTCCAGCCCCCACCAGTCCGCACGCCACACCACGTGGTCCCGGGCACTCCGAGCCGTCGCACAGGCCACGCACACGCCCGCTCCGTGTCTCTCCTCGAGAGCGGTGCCACGCCAGCCAAATGCCACCAGTGAGACCCCCACGCGGAGCTCCAGGAACCCAAACGCCGCAAAAGGAGGCTTCCACTCACCTTTTTTTTTCTTGCAGTCAGAGGCGTCTGAGTAAATGTAGTGGGTCTACGTCCAGAACAGACCTGCCTGGGCTTCTGACAGGCTCCCGGTTAGTGCTTACAAGTCTTCGAACTGCACAAAATGCAGCTAAAAGAAATTTAAGCTAGTTGATCAGCTCCAAGGCTTCTTGAATCCTAAAAATAGGAGTCACAGCCAAACGTGGGGTGCTCTGTAGAGACCATTCACATAGGGCGCCAACTGAGGCTTTTTCTCGACCCTAACATGGGGTTCTTCGCCCTTCCTCTGGTCTAGCTCAGGTGTTAGGGTGATGGCTCCCAGGGCCCTTGCCTCACGAATGTAAATTAGATAACAAAAGAGGCTCTTTTCCCAGATGAAGTTAGAGGGTTTATTTCTCGTGGGTAGCTTGGAAAAGAGGGAGAAAGAAAAAGAGAAAAAGAAACAGAGGTCAGGGGGCACAGATTTTTTCTAGGGTCTGCAAAGGGTGGCGGGGAGAAGCTGTATCCCAGCCAGCCCTGTATGGCCAGGAGGGGAGAGGGACCGAGCTACAGGGCATAGCAGGGGTCACGGAATGTACCATTTACTATGCATCTAGGAAATGCAACAGTCTTTCCTACCTGCTCGATCAGAGGCACATTAGAAGAGCAGTATGGACCTGAGGGGTAGATGTACATACCTTCACACACCTCGCAGTGGGAGTGTGGCTAGAGCTGGAGGTTTGATATTCTTCCTGATAATTTGAGCCTTTAAAACAAATCCAGAGGTAACAGACCAAGTGAAAATACAATGCCAGGTTGCGGAAAGCAAATGTTACCTATCTGAACACCTACATAAATTCACCATCATTCTCTTTGTTTAGGAGACCAAGCCAATGTCCTTGTAAATGAAAACAAGTGTGAATATTGATTTTTCTTGAATCAAGACTCAGCTTTATGTCCAAGTCAAAGGCCAATAAACCAGAAAGGCTCCGCTGAGCACAGTGCAGAACTAACATGGAAGACAGTAATTTGACCTCTTATGTAAGCAGTGTTGGAATGGTTCCGCATCCAAATGGAAAGATGTCAAATGCTTCTTAGGAAATATTTTAACTTCCTGCATTTCTTTCTTTGTAATGAACTAATCTCTAACAAGCCAGGACGTGATTGTATTCATTAGAAACAGATCAATGGCAACATTTAGCCTAAAGGTTTTATGAGATTGATCAGGAAGTTGGATTTAAATTTAAAGGCCCAGTAGTCATATTTAATTTTATTTCTCTCTGTACTTGAGTCTCTTAAACAGGGACCTTCAATTGGACAGGAACGGGATGCTGGAGCAAATTGTAATGGATGACGTAATGGCTTACCCGGAAGCATTTTGTGGGAATTGATTTCTTCTAGGTTTCCTTCAGCCAGCATTTTAGTGTGAAGGAAATCTTCAAACGGGCAAAACAAAAATTCCCGTTGGTTTAAAACCTGACTGCTATATTAATATTTCACTTTTGAGAAAATTTTCATGACCTTTAAAATTCAGACTATATCAAGTATTGTTTCAGCCATTGAAGAAAGTGCTTTTGATAGAGATAGGAGAGGGAAACCAAAACATTTCTCAGAGCCGCACTTTCAACTCTGTCCTTGTTACAAACAGCACTTGCCCAAATTCATTTGCCTTTGGAACAGAAAACGACAAGGTAACAGGCTTATCATTATGGATTTGAGTGTTCCAGGTTCTTTAGATAGTAAGTGATCTATTCAAGATGACCTCTTACTGAAATAGATCCATTTTGAGAAGGGATATGGATTTCTTAGAAGAAAGCAAATCCCTATGTTAAAACGGTGTGGTAGGTGGTTTTGCTTCTTTCGATTTTAGAACTTGCAAGGCACAATCGACTTCATAGTTCGAGATCCAAATAAGACCACGACATTCCAAACAGGTGTTTCTTTTTGGTTGTTTTTCAATCTGTATATCTTTGGATTGTAACCAGTAGAACTGTGCTTGAACCGGAAAGAAGTAGCTGAGGTTTCAGAAGTGGAACATACGGTGGAACAGTAAGCTGAGAGCATTGTGCAAGGAGAGGAAAGAGGGGAAAATGGTAAGAGTTTCCTGAGTCGGAAGGGACCCCTAGGGATCGTCGAAGTCCAACTCCTGGCCCTGCACAGACACTCCAACAGTCCCACCCTCTACATCCCTGAGAGCATTGGCCAAACGCTCCTGGATCTCTGGCAGCCTTGGGGCTGTGCCCATTGCCTGGAGAACCTATTCAGTGCCTGACCAGCCTCTGAGGAAAAAAACCTTTCCCTGATAGCCAGCCTAATCGTCCCCTGACACAGCTCCTGGCATTCCCTTGGCTCCTGTCCCTGGTCGCAGAGAGCAGAGAGCAAAGCTGTCCCTATGCTGCCCTTGAGAGGAGCTGAGAGGTCCCAAGTGTGGTGTGATCTCAGTGTCCTCTCTGCAGCTGAACCAAATGCCCTCAGCCACTCTTTGTATGGCTTCCCCTCCAGCCTCTTCACTCTCTCTGTGTCCCTCCTTTGGACATTTCTCCAATAGCCTGAGGTCTTTCTGACGTTGTGGCATCCAAAATTGCCCCCAGGGTTTGAAGAGAGCGCAGTCCCAGCCCAGAGCAGAGCAGGACAATCACCTCTCTCGAGCGCGCGGTGCCACAAGATAGGGGCAGTTGTCAAAAATCAGCTGGAGAAACAAATCTAACAGAGAAACAGGTGATCTTGGCATAGGAAATGGAAGAAGCAGGGGAAGAAGAAGATGAGGAGAGGATTCCTTGTAAAAGTGAAGAAAATGAGCATGCAGAACAGGGACTAAGCATTATGCAGGTAATTGAGCAAGAGAATAAGTTTGAAAGTGAAGGCAGTTTTGTCCAAAAGGAGGAGGAATAGGAAGTCTTTTTGCTGAGAATGAATATAAAGTTTTTTTCCGTTTAGTTTGTATATGAAGCACCCAGGGTTGTGAATCATGGTTTTAAGAAGTTAAGGTTTTTGCTAAGAGTAGAAGTAGTTTCCATGACCAAGATGTAAGTTAGGTAGGTAAATGGGAGGTTAATAATTACTAGATGCTTAGGCGAGAGCTAATTGGTATAATTATCTGCTATTACAAATTTTCGTACAGAAGAACGTAAAATAAGTAAACTGCTAACCATGAAGCACGGGGCCTTGGATAGTGCCAGAGGGTCACTGAGACCTGATGAAGACTCTCCTGACTTCATCCTTCGAGACCACTGACCCATTTCGAGACCACTGACCCAATTCAACAGAAGAGCTGTGTACGCGTGAAGGACTAATGGGCTCATTTTTATATGGGATGGGGATGGGAGGTGCTGGGGTTATGCATATGTATTGTATGTAAGATCTTGGGGAATAAAGAGAAGGCAAAGAACCTTGTTCAGGGCCGTCACGCCTTTCGGAGGTGACTCCCGTGCCGCCCAGCAGAGAATAAACATACCACTTTCTAACTTTAATTAGTTAGTGGGTCTTTGTCCTTGATTATACCGGGTTTTTTAATGATGCAGCTCTAGATCCTTTTGTGGGAAAATGGAGTGTGTAAAGTTGCCAATCATTTTGGAGCGAATTTAGAGGTTTTTGGGGTCCCAGGTGAATTTTGGGTAGAATTCTGGGGATTTGGTGATTCCCAGGTGAATTGCGGACAGGGGAGCGGGGATTTGGGGAGATCCAGGTGAGTTTTGAGTTGTCCCAGGTTGATTTTGGGGGAGAATTTTTGGAATTTTGGGGGATCCCATGTAGCGAGGTTTGGGGTTGTGTTGGTTTGAAAGTAAAACCAGTGCGAGGCTACAAGTCAGTAATACAATTTAATAGGAAAAATGAGAAAAAATAAAATACATGCAATAATATAAAAGAAAAACCACCAACAAAGTCAGAAATACAACCTGACATCCTGTCAGTCGGGGTGTTGGTAGCAGTCCGTATAAATGGTGGCTGCAGTACTCCTGGATGACAATTGTGTTTCAGTTGAAGCAGTGCTCCTGTAGAAGGTGCAGTTTTCCTCCGAAGATCCAGCGATGATGTGGAAAAAGATCCGAGTTTCCTCGGCGATCGAGTGGAAAGGACTGCCTTGGTGTTCCAAATCTCACTTTTTATCTAGGTAGGAAATGTTTGGCTCCTCCCCCTGGCTGGAGCATCTCCCAATGGGATGATGTAATCTTATCAGTCACACAAGAGGACTTAATGGCCCATTAACAGAATATATCTTCTGGAGGAAGGATGGGTTGTGAAAAGATAACGATGATCATCCCCCGACCTTATCAGATGGCAGATCAGCAGAGGATATCTCCCACAGAGATAAGGATCACCACCCCTCCCACATTTTAACAGATGGTGATAGAATACACATTTTTGCATTGTACCCCAGGACATAATCCACCCCTTATTCTATTACCATCTGCATCATACCCAAACCAATACCCTGTTACAGATATATAATACAAAATGAAACCTTACATACAGTTCTCTCTAAAAAATAGGGCTCCTTTCGGTACACAACAGGTTTCCCCATCTTTCTGCATTACCCACCAAGTGCAACCAGGTCCTTGAGCAAAAACAATCCCACGGATTGGTTTGCCTTTGCCTGTGGTGGGATTAAACCAAACAGTCTTTCCTAAAATACCTTTCCTGTGTGCCACAGGGACCTTGTCCCCATCCACTGTGTGCAGGGGTTCAGAGTGGGCAGGACAGGCTCGATTGATGGAGCCTCGAGTGTTTACCATCCAGGTGGCTTTGGCCAAGTCCATTTCCCAATTTCTGAAGGTTCCACCACCTGGTGCTTTCAAAGTATTCTTAAGGAGTCCATTAGACCTTTCAGCTTTCCCGGCAGCTGGCGCGTGGTAAGGGATATGATATATCCATTCAATACCATGTTCTTTGGCCCAGGTGTTGATAAGACAGTTCTTGAAATGGGTTCCGTTGTCTGGTTCATTTGTCTCGGGGCTACCATGCCTCCAAAGGACTTGTTTTTCTAGGCCCAAGATGGTGTTCCGGGCAGTGGCATGAGGCACGGGGTAGGTTTCTAACCATTCTGTAGTTGCTTCCACCATGCTCAGTACATATCGCTTGCCCTGGCGGGTTTGGGGAAGGGTGATGTAGTCATTTTGCCAGGCTTCCCCATACCTGTACTTTGACCATCGTCCACCATACCACAGAGGCTTCACCCCCTTGGCCTGTTTGATTGCAGCACAGGTCTCGCAGTTGTGGATGACCTGTGAGATGCTGTCCATGGTAAGATCCACCCCTCGGTCACGGGCCCATCGGTATGTTGCATCTCTCCCCTGATGACCAGAGGCATCATGGGCCCAATGAGCCAGGAATGATTCTCCCTTGTGCTGCCAGTCTAGATCTACCTGTGATACTTTCACTTTGGCAGCTCGGTCCACCTGCTTGTTGTTGTGATGTTCTTCAGTCGCCCAGCTTTTGGCTACCTGTGCATCCACGTGTCGAACCTTTATGGTCAATTTCTCTACTCGGGCAGCAATGTCCTGTCAAATCTCAGCTGCCCAGATGGGTTTCCCTCTGCGCTGCCAGTTGGCCTTTTTCCTGCCATCCAGCCATCCCCACAGAGCATTAGCTACCGTCCATGAGTCAGTGTAGAGATAAAGCCTTGGCCACTTCTCTAGTTCAGCAATATCCAAAGCCAACTGGACGGCTTTTAGCTCTGCGACCTGACTCGATCCACCTTGTCCCTCGGTAGCTTGTGCAACTTGTCGTGTGGGGCTCCATACTGCAGCTTTCCATTTCCGGTTAGTGCCTACAATTTGGCAGGAACCATCAGTGAAGAGGGCATATCGTCTTTCAGTCTCCGGTAGCTCATTATATGGTGGGGCTTCCTCAGCACGTGCCACTTGCTCCTCTTCTTCTTCAGAAGACAATCCAAAAGTCTCACCTTCAGGCCAGTTTGTAATTATGTCCAGAATCCCAGGGTGATTTTGATTCCCAATAGGGGCGCGCTGAGTGATGAGGGCAATCCACTTGCTCCATGTGGTGTCAGTGGCGTGATGTGTGGAATGCACCTTTCCCTTGAACATCCAACCCAGCACTGTTAGTCGGGCTGCCAGGAGGAATTGTGTTTCTGTGCCAATCACCTCTGAGGCCTCTTGAACTCCTTCATAGGCGGCCAAGATCTCCTTCTCTGTGGGAGTGTAGTTGGCTTCAGATCCTTTGTAGCTTCTGCTCCAGAATCCCAGTGGTCGGCCTCGTGTCTCACCAGGCACCTTCTGCCAAAGGCTCCAGGACAGACCATGGTTCCCAGCTGCAGAGTAGAGCACGTTCTTCACATCTGGTCCCGTCCTGACTGGGCCAAGGTCTACTGCATGAGCAATCTCCTGCTTGATCTGGGTGAAGGCTTGCTGCTGCTCAGGGCCCCGGTGGAAATCGTTCCTCTTGTGGGTAACCAGGTAGAGAGGGCTCACAATCTGACTGTACTCAGGAATGTGCATTCTCCAAAAGCCTATGGCACCTAGGAAAGCTTGTGTTTCCTTCTTGTTGGCAGGTGGAGACATAGCGGTGATCTTATTAATTACCTCTGTTGGGATCTGACGACATCCATCTTGCCACTTGACTCCTAGAAACTGAATTTCCTGAGCTGGTCCTTTAACTTTACTTCGCTTAATGGCAAAACCAGCTTTCAGCAGAATCTGGATAATCTTCTCTCCTTTCTCGAAGATTTCCCCTGCTGTGCTGCCCCATACAATGATGTCATCGATATACTGTAGATGTTCGGGGGCTTCACCCTTTTCCAGTGCAGCCTGGATCAGTCCATGACAGATGGTGGGACTGTGCTTCCGCCCCTGGGGCAGACGATTCCAGGTGTACTGCACGCCCCTCCAGGTGAAAGCAAACTGAGGCCTGCATTCTGCTGCCAGAGGAATGGAGAAAAATGCATTGGCGATTTCCATGGTGGCGTACCACTTTGCTGCCTTGGACTCCAGCTCGTACTGGAGTTCCAGCATGTCCAGCACAGCAGCGATCAGTGGTGGAGTCATTTCATTCAATGCACAATAGTCTACGGTCAATCTCCATTCTCCTTCAGATTTACGCACAGGCCAGATGGGGCTGTTGAAGGGTGAGTGGGTTTTGCTGACCACCCCTTGACTCTCCAATTTACGGATCATTTCATGGATGGGAATCATCGAGTCTCTGTCAGTACGGTATTGCCCACGGTGTACTGTTGTACTGGCGATTGGTACCTGTTGCTCTTCAACTCTCAGTAGTCCCACAGCAGAGGGTCATCTGCAAGACCAGGAAAGGTGTTCAGTTTTCTAATGTTGTCTGTCTCTACCGCAGCTATCCCGAAAGCCCAGCGATATCCTTTTGGGTCTTTGAAATATCCATTTCTAAGATAGTCTATGCCAAGGATGCATGGGGCCTCTGAGCCAGTCACGATGGGGTGTTTCTGCCACCTGTTCCCAGTTAAACTCACTTTGGCCTCCACTACAGTCAGCTGCTGGGATCCTCCTGTTACCCCAGAAATAGAGATGGATTCTTCTCCTACATACTTTGATGGCATCAGAGTACATTGGGCGCCGGTGTCAACCAAACCCTTATGTTTTTGTGGGTCGGATGTGCCAGGCCATTGGGTCCACAGAGTCCAATAGATCCGATTATCCCTCTCCTCTACCTGGCTAGAGGCAGGGCTACTCTATTCCTGATCTTGGTACATGTCGGTCTCTTCCTGTAAATAGGTTCTTGAGGTCCCTTCAAGAGGATCAGTCATATCATCATTCTGATACTGTCTGGAGTTCTGTACATGAGAGACTGGAGCAGCATTGACTCTAGATGAGCTTCTTGTGGTAGGTGTCCCTCTTTTCAGCTCACGCACCCGGGCTGCTAAGGAGGAGGTGGGTTTTCCATCCCACTTCCTCATGTCTTCTCCATGCTTCTGAAGGAAAAACCAGATGTTACCTCGTGGAGTGTGTCTTCTCTCCCTGCCTGAGGAACACCGGCTCCTAATGGCAGAAACTCTTGTTGGTTCTGGAGAGATCTGGAGAGTTGTTTTCCTTAAGTTCTTTTTTTAGTTTCTGATGGCCCTCTTCAATCAATCTTCAGACTTGCTCCACCAGCCTTGTTTCCACGGATGAGACATGGGTACGAAATGGGGCTGTGACAGTGTCCTCATAAATTCTTAGTTTATTGGCCAAGATGCCTACCATGTCCTCACCTTCCCTCCACTGCAGCGTTGCCAGGTAACGGGAATACATCTCTGATCCAAGCCGTGCAAATCTCAACCACATCTGTGACGTGCACCGGACACAGTCTGGGCTCTTCGGAAATCTCTCATCTTCTCAGAAAATGATCTCCTGCACGGCCAATTCCCTCAGGCATCGGATACCTTGTTCTATTGTGCTCCATTTTCCTTGGTACACCTGGAGATCTTCTTTACAAAGGTATCTGTCCTTCACACTTGTCAGCAGTAGCCACCAGAGGCTGAGAGTTTCTTGGGTTCTCCCAATCCCCTGGTCAATGACCACATCCCGGGACAGAGATCCCAGTTGCCTGGCCTCACTTCCATCCAGAATGGTGTCATTGGCTGCAGCGTCCCAGATGCGGAGCAGCCAGGTCAAGATGGACTCATTTGTCTGGTGGGTGAATTCCCTCCACAGGTCACGCAGCTCACCCAGGGATAGAGAGCGAGTGATGATTTCTCGCTCTGTCTCTTCCGGTGGGTGCGAAGGTCCTGCTACGTCCTCGTCAGTCACTATGCGGACTGATTTGCTCTTTGATTTCTTCTTCTGAACGGGGGCAACTGCTACTGGTCTAGGCTGTTCTGGCTCAGTGATGGTTTGTGTGGAGATGCTGATGGCGCTTCTGGCTTTTTTCCTCATCTGTGGCAGTCTGCGTAGACACGGACACTGTTGCTTTGCTTTTGGCTTTTTCCTCCTCTGTGGCAGTCTGCCTAGACACGGACACTGTTACTTTGTGTTTGGTTCTTCTCCTCTTTATGACATTGTGTGCAGACGTGGACGAAGTGGATTTGTTTCTTTTTTCCTCTTCCTCAAGAATACGCAGCAATACACCATATAGTGTTTTATTTCTAAGCATGTTGTATGCTGTGGAGAGGAGACAGAGCAGAACTAACAACAATATTATGCTGTCCTTAGGATCCAGCGGGAACTCAACATTTCCAAAAACTACTGAATCAGGCCGGAAAGGTTGGAAAAAATCAGTCTTTACCCCTCCCCCCAAGGGTTGGGTGGGATTGTTAAAACCCTGGATGTAGCAACTTAGACTAGGACAAGCAAACAAAGTCGAGTATATATTCCGAATTATGTTCATTGCCACAGAGGTTATCATGCAGTAGACATAATAGGCCAATAAAGCAATTTTTATACCATATCCTGGTCTACACAGGAGCATTACAGCTGGCAGATAGTTCCCCATGTGCGGAAAAATATAGAGAACAAGATATAAAACCCATGTAAGCATGTTGAGAATCATGGTGCATACAAAATTGTAATACTGACCTTCTTCTGTACCCTTCGTGCCCCTCGTTGGGCGCCAATAAATGTGTTGGTTTGAATGCAAAACCAGTGCGAGACTCCAAGTCAGTAATACAATTTAATAGGAGAAATGAGAAAAAATAAAATACGTGCAATAATATAGAAGAAAAACCACCAACAAAGTCAGAAATACAACCTGACACCCTGTCAATCAGGGTGTTGGTAGCAGACCGTATAAATGGTGGCTACAGTCCTCCGGGATGACAGATGTGGTTCAGTTGAAGCAGTGCTCCTGTAGAAGGTGCAGTTTTCCTCCGAAGATCCAGCTATGATGTGGAAAAAGGTCCAACTTTCCTGTGGGATCCAGTGGAAAGGACTGCCTTGGTGTTCCAAATCTCACTTTTTATCTAGGTAGGAAATGTTTGGCTCCTCCCCCTGGCAGGAGCATCTCCCAATGGGATGATGTAATCTTATCAGTCACACAATAGGACGTAATGGCCCATTAACAGAATCTGTCTTCTGGAGGAAGGATGGGTTGTGAAAAGATAACGATGATCATCCCCCTGATCTTATCAGACGGCACATCAGCAGAGGAGATCTCCCACAGAGATAAGGAACACCACCCCTCCCACATTTTAACAGATTGTGATAGAATACACATTTTAGAATTCTACCCCAGTAGAGGGGTGAATTTGTGGAATGTGAGGCGTCCCAGTTGAATTTCAGGGGGAATTTTGGGGGGAATTTGGTGAATTTTAGGGTATACATGTGAATTTTAGGGTTCTCAGGTGAGTTTTGGGGATGCCAGGCAGATTTTGGGGGGAATTCTGTCGATTTTGGGGTATCCAGGTGAGCATTTGGGAGTCGTGGGAGAATTTTGGAATGAACTGGGGGGGATGCAAGGTGGATTTTCCGGGGAAATTTGGTGATTTTTGGGAGTCCCAGTTGGGTCTTTGAGCGAATTTGGTGGATTTGGGGGTATCTGGGTGGGTTTTGAGGGGGATTGGAGACATTGTGGGGTGAATTTGGGTGGTGTTGGGGGGACTGGGTCTTAGGGGTGATTTGAAATATTTTGGGGGTTGCAGATTGGATTTTGGGGTGAAGCCCTGGGATTTGGTGGTTCCCCGTGATTTTTGGGGTGAATTTGTGGAATTTTGGGAGTGGCCAGGTGGGTGCTGGGCATCCCAGGGGGGACTTCGGGGTGAATTTTGGGGAATTTGGGTTTCCCAGGTGAATTTCTGAGGTGACAAGGTTCAAAAAGGTCTTTTTTGAAAACAAGTTAAAGCCAGAAGGTTATTGAAAATTAATAGATGTGATGCAAGAAGGTAATATGCAGACAATACACAGTGAGACAAATCATGGGAAAAATACAGTGGTAACACATGAGTGTGTGAGGACGGGATCAGTATAGCTAAGGCTCAGTTGAAGCTGAATTTGGAAAAGCATGCCAAAAATAAGAATAATAAAGGCACCTATGGGTATTTCAGTGGGAAAAGGAAGATGAAAAGAAATCTATCACTCCTCCCCTCTCCCCCCCACCCCTATTGGCCAGACAGGACTAGTGACAAGAGACAATGAGAAGGCTGAGGTACTCAACAAGTGTTGGTCTCAATTTTTACTGCCAGTCACTATTTCCACATCTCTCAGGTTATTGGACTGGTGGACTTGATTCTAAGCCATAGCAGCAGGTCAGCTTTCAGACCACTTGAGGAACCTGAGCATGCAAGACCATTTGACCCACCCAGAGGCATGTCAGGGCCCTGAGAGAACTGGCAGCTGTAGTTGCTAAGGTGCTTCCTCCATCATATTTGAGAAATCAAGGCAACCAGCTGAAGTCTCCAGACACTGTGTTGTATTGAGTCCAATCCTCTTGGTCTTTTTTGTAAATCTTAGAGCTCTGAGTCAATTTCTGCAGAGGAATCCCAATGCAGTTTCAAAAATGGAATCTTTGTTATTGGTCCTCATGTTGATCTTGGATATTTCCATTTTCTGCACTCCTATATTTTCGAAACATTTGTAATGACTGAAAAGAAAGCTGAGACGAGGCATTATGCTCTTTCCAGTGATATAAATGGACCAGTATTCTTTTCAGACAAATATATTTTTGCTGTGTCTAAGCACATGTGCATACCTGTGTTTGATTTATGTGTCCAGGTTTTGGCAATGGGGCAGCCACAGGGCCGTCCTGTGACAATGGCCCGGGTGATGCCCTGTCCCGCTTTCTTCCAACTGGCTCCACTTCAGGATGTCCTCCCTGCTGAGAGAAGAGGCTGGGACAGCACCTTTAGAAATGTGACTTTCTGGGTTTGTTTTATTTTGTTTTGTTTTGTTATTTTTAAAGTTACTAAAAACCTTCACCCTGTTTTTTTCATGTCTTGGGTTTGGGGTTTTTTTCAGTTTTGAGTGGGTTTCTTGGGGGGCTTTTTTGGGGGCTTTTTTTGTCTCTTTCGCGATTATTGGTTGGGGTTTTCTGTGTGTTTGTTTGGTCTGCTTTATTTGTTTGTTTGTTTGTTTTTTTATTACGATTTTGTAGAGTTTTTTAAGCAAATTGTTTGGAAAACTGAATAGTCCTCCACTATAGTCTCCTGGATTCACCTGAGACTCTTCCTAGGCATCTCCCTGATCCTTTTTGCAATGAGTCTCACATAATTCTCTTGAGGAAACTGTCTGCTTATGGTTTGGATGGGTGGGCTTTTTGCAATGAGTCTCTGTCTTGGTTTGAAAGACAGGTATGGTCTAAGGAAAGGCAAGAGCCCCCTTCCTGAGATGCAGAATGCAACCCCCTCTCTTTTAATTATTTTAGATCCAAATCAGACGCTTTCAGGCAGGAGATGTGGGGATAAGAATAACAGTTTTTTACTGATATCTAACAAGACGGGAAAACAACCACAGCTATAAAAATTGACCACAGAACAGAAGAGTATAGCTCAGCTCCAGTCCCTTTTGGCCTCAGGCCGTCTCCCTGTGCTCAGTTACCGGTGCTGTGGGCAGGAAAGGCCCCCCGCAGTCGAAGAGGGCTGGAGTGATGGCGGCGGCCCAGGGGTGAGTGGGATGGGAAAGTGACTCCCCGTCATGGTGTCGGTCGCGGTGCTCAGCAGAGTGTCTGGAAGTAGTAGGGTGAGGTGGGAGAGCAGCAGAGGGATGTCCAATGGCAGGGAGTGTGCATCTCAGCTCTGGGATGGCAGGGGAGATGCCAGACCGGAGCCCGGGCTGTCCTCCCACTCCAGGAGCCAAGCGAGAGAGAGTCCCCCGCTCCAGACCCCCTGTCCCACCTTTCCTTTTCCGGTTTCCCCCCCTCCCCCTCCACCCACCCCCTTACCAGAGAACATTATCTATCGTTTTAAGGTGTAGCCACAACTACTTAGCATAACAATGGGAGAAATTCCACAGAAAGAAAAGGGAAGCATTCAACCCCCAACATTATCCACCCTTTTTTTTCTCCTATACTAATATGCTACATCAAATTAACCATTACATTATAAATACATAGATGCCGCTAGAGTAATAGGCTCAGTACTATATAGGTATTTCAACGTAAAACAAGGTCTCCTTGGGGTATGCATCGGGTCTCTCCACTCTTTTGCACCACCCTGCAGGTGCAACCTGGTCCCTGAGCGAATACAAGTTCACGGATGGGATTGTCTTTGCTGGAGGCAGGATTCACCCAAACAGTTTTTCCTAGCATACCTTTCATGTGTACCACTGGAACCTTATATCCATCTGATATTCCCAAGGGCTCAGATTGGGCAGGGCCTGCTTGGTTAGTGGAACCTCGGGTCTTCACTAACCATGTGGCCTTTGGTAGATTAATCTCCCAGTTCTTCAAAGTTCCCCCACCCAGTGTCTTCAAGGTGGTTTTAAGCAGACCATTGCACCGTTCAACTTTCCCTGCAGCTGGTGCATGGTAGGGGATATGGTACACCCACTCAATGCCGTGTTCTCTAGCCCAGGTGTGTATAAGACTGTTCTTGAAATGAGTCCCATTGTCTGACTCAGTTCTCTCAGGGGTACCATGACTCCAAAGAACTTGTTTTTCCAGGCCCAAGATGGTGTTCCGAGCAGTGGCATGAGGCACAGGGGAGGTCTCTAACTATCCAGTCGTGGCTTCCACCATGGTCAGTACATAGCGCTTGCCCTGGCTGGTTTGAGGCAGTTTGATGTGGTCAGTCTGCCAGGCCTCTACATACTTATATTTGGCCCATCACCCCCATACCAGAGGGGCTTCACCCGCTTGGCCTGCTTGATGGCAGCACACGTCTCACAGTCATGGATAACTTGAGAAATACTGTCCATGGTTAGATCCACCCCTCGTTCTCGTGCCCACTTATAGGTGGCATCTCTTCACTGATGACCTGAGGCATCATGGGCCCATCGAGCCAGGAACAACTCTCCCTTGTGCTGCCAATCTAAATCTATCTTCGACACCTCTATCTGTGCAGCCTGATCTACCTGTTCATTGTGTCGGTGTTCCTCATTAGCCCGACTCTTGGGGACATGGGCATCTACGTGACGGAGTATCACAGGCAGCTTCTCTATCCGGGTGGCAATGTCTTTCCATTCATCGGCAGCCCAGATTGGTTTTCCCCTACTTTGCCAGTCAGCCTTTTTCCACCTTTCCAGCCAAACCCACAGAGCATTGGCCACCATCCATGAATCAGTGTAAAGGTAGAGTTTTGGCCACTTCTCTCTTTCAGCAATGTCCAGGGCCAGCTGATCAGCTTTGAGTTCAGCAAGTTGACTCGATCCATGTTCTCCTTCGGTCGCTTGTGCAACCTGTTGTGTGGGGCTTCATACGACTGCTTTCCATTTCCGGTTCATCCCCACGATGCGGCAGGAACCATCAGTGAAAAGAGCATAGCATTTTTCATCTGCTGGCAGTTGGTTATATGGTGGGGCTTCTTCAGCCCGGGTCACTTGTTCCTGTTCCTCTTCGTCGGCAAGACCGAAGTTTTCACCTTCTGGCCAGGCGGCAATTATCTCCAAAATCCCAGGGCGATTTGGGTTTCCAATATGGGTGCGTTGTGTGATGAGGGCAATCCATTTGCTCCATGGTACGTCAGTGGCATGGTGGGTTGAGGGAAACTTTCCTTTAAACATCGACCCCAGCACTGGCAGTCGGGGTGCCAGGAGGAGTTGTGTTTCAGTGCCCACCACCTCTGAGGCAGCTTGAACCCCTTCATAGGCGGCCAAGATCGCCCTCTCCGTTTGAGTATAGTTGGCCTCGGATCCTCTGTAGCTTCGACTCCAGAATCCCGGTGGTCGGCCTCGCCTCTCACCAGGCACCTTCTGCCACAGGCTCCAGGACAGACCATGGTTCCCGGCTGCAGAGTAGAGCACGTTCTTCACATCTGGTCCCGTCCTGACTGGGCCAAGGGCTACCGCATGAGCGATCTCCTGCTTGATCTGGGCAAAGGCTTGCTGCTGCTTAGGGCCCCAGTGGAAATCGTTCTTCTTGCGGGTGACCAGGTAAAGAGGGCTCACAATCTGACTGTACTCAGAAATGTGCATTCTCCAAAAGCCTATGGCACCTACGAAGGCTTGTGTTTCATTCTTGCTGGTTGGTGGAGACATTGCAGTGATCTTATTGATGACCTCACTGGGAATCTGGCACTGTCCATCTTGCCACTTTACTCCCAGGAACTGGATCTCTTGGGCAGACTTTTTGACTTTGCTCTTTTGAATGGCGAAGCCAGCTCCCAGCAGAATCTCAATGATCTTTTCTCCTTTCTGAAATACCTCCATTGCCGTATCCCCCCACACAATGATGTCATCAATGTACTGCAGATGTTCTGGAGATCCACCCCTCTCCAGTGTAGCCTGGATCAATCCATGACAGATGGTGGGGCTGTGTTTCCACCCCTGGGGCAGTCGGTTCCACGTGTATTGCACACCCCTCCAGGTGAAAGCAAACTGAGGCCTGCACTCTACTGCCAGAGGAATGGAGAAAAATGCATTGGCGATGTCAATGTTGGCGTACCATTTTGCTGCCTTGGACTCCAGCTCGTACTGGAGTTCCAGCATGTCCGGCACAGCAGCGCACAGTGGTGGAGTCATTTCATTCAATGGGTTTTCTCATAGCCCAGGCAGGGTGTTGAACTGCTTAATGCCCTCTGCCACCACAGCAGCTATTCCAAAAGCCCACCTGAGTCCCTTTGGGTCTTTGTAATAGCCGTTCCTGAGGAAGTCTATGCCTAGGATACATGGTGCCCCTGGGCCAGTCACAATTGAATGTTTCTTCCACTCTTTCCCAGTCAGGCTCACCTCAGCCTCCAGCAAAGTCAATTCCTGAGATCCCCCCGTAACCCCGGCTATTGAAACAGGTTCCTCCCCAACATGCCCCGATGGTTTTAATGTACACTGTGAACCATTGTCAACCAATTCACTGTGTTCCTGTGGCTCTGATTTGCCAGGCCATGGGATCCGCACCGTCCAAAAGATCCGGTTTTCCTGTGCTTCTCCCAGGCTAGAGGCAGGGCCCCTCTAGCCCTGGTTATTATTTCTCTCCTGGGCATACATAGTGGAGGTTCCTTCAAGGGGATCTGACAGGTCATCTTCCCTTCTGTAATACCCTGCACTTTGGTCCTGGGAGGCTGAGGCTACCTTCACTTTAGTGGAGTTCCCTCTGTTAGTGTTCCCCTCCCTGAGTTGGCGCACCCGTGCTGCCAGGACAGAAGTGGGTTTCCCATCCCACCTTCTCATGTCTTCCCCGTGGTCACGTAGAAAAAAACCAAAGGTCAGCACGTGGGGTGTACCCTCTCTCCCTAGCTGGGGGGCATTGGGCTCTACTTTTGGGGTCCATGACTCGCACTGGTGCTGCACTGATCTTCCTCACCTCTTCCCTTATCTCATTTATCTCCTCCCTAAACTCCTCTCTGAGGTCCTTAACCACAGCAGAGACATGAGCCTGCATTGGGCCAGCCATCATACTCTGATAATTCCTGAGCCTGTTGGCAACAGAACCCACTGTCACTTGGTTGGTATCAGCATTAATCATTGCAATAAAGGGGGTATAGTGAGATGGGCCCAGGTTTGCCAGATTCCACAACCTCTGCCCTGTGCACCTGACCTTGTCAGGGTCATTGTCATGCTGTCCATCCCTCCCAAAGAGCACCTCCAGTACTGCCACTTCTCTCAGCTGTTGGATCCCTTCCTCAAGGGTATTCCAACACGTTTTCTGGTGGTGCTTCTGCATTCTTTCCCTGTGGACAAATCTCTCTTTCACACTCATTAAAAGTCGCTCCCAGAGGGAAAGGAGACCTGTCTCCCTTACAAATACTTGGTCCACACCTGAGTCCTGGGTCAAGGTTCCAAAATTCCTTGCCTCAGTACTATCCAGTTGCACACTTGTGCCATAAGGTCCCAGACCCGCAGTAACCAGGTTGTAAAAGGCTCACGGCCCCGTTGTACAATATCTTTTTGCAGGTTACGGAGACTCTCGTATGACATGGACTGGGTGATGATCTCAACTTCTGGCTCCCCTGCTGGTTGTGAGGGGCCCCCTTCCTTACCCTTATTATCTGGGTGCCTTGTTTTCATCTTAGACTTCCTAGTTTCCACAGGGGCAACTGCTGCTGCTGAGTGCCCTTGCAGTTCAGCTGGAACCTGGACAGATGTAACGTCTGTGGGTCCCACTGCTGCACCATCAGAGTCTCCCTCTTTAAGGCAGGGGGAGGGTTTCTCACCAGCTGGGGAGAGGTACTCCTTCAGCATCTGGCCCATCTCATGTATCTCTTTCACTAGCACTCCCACCCATTATAGGTGGATCCTTTCCAAGGTGGGCTGTGGGGCAGAGTCAAACGCTGGGTTAATATCCCTAGTCTCTGGAACAGGGTCAGGCTCTGGGCTAACCTCCCTAATCTCATAAACAGGATCAGGCTCTGGGGTAACATCCCTAGTCCCTGCGGTAGGTATCAGGGTCATTATCCAAGTCAATCTCCCCTTATCTCTGAATGTTAGATAGAACAGGTTTAACAGGGATATAAGCAACACTAGCCACAGTATAATGTCATTTGCATTTAAAGCGGATTGGAACCCCTTGAAGACTGGTGCGGTGAACTTCAAAACCATGTGATGTGTTTGGAGAAGATTTCACATGCTGCCACTTCTTCACAGTAAGTACCATTATTGAAGTAGCCCCAGAAACACACACTTAGAGTGCGATAGCTCTGAATCCATGTGGCCATCTTCCAGAGAAAATTAAAAATCCATGAATTCCTCAACTGATCAACCCACAAAATGAACTGGATAATAGCCACAGTAACCTTAGTTATGAAACTCATGTTAAAAAAAGACCTTGCAAATGGGACAGATATAGCAGTGACCACATGGAAGCCAATCCAGGGTAAGCTGGACAGCATGGTGTCACCTACCACAAGCTTGGGTAATTCAAGAACTGTTATGCCCTTTTCTACCCCTCTCTCAATGCCCTCAGGGAATGCCTCACGCTCCGGGCACCAAAATCTGTCTTGGTTTGAAAGACAGGTATGGTCTAAGGAAAGGCAGGAGCCCCTTTCCTGTGAGGCAGAGTGCAACCCCCCTCCCTTTTAATTATTTTAGTTTTAAATCAGAGGCCTTCAGGCAGGAGATGTGGGGATAAGAATAACAGTTTTTACTGATATCTAACAAGGCAGAAAACAACAACAGCTATAAAAATTGACAACAGAACCGAACAGAATGACTCAGTTCCAGTCCCTTTTGGCCGCAGGCCATCTCCTTGTGCTCAGTTACCAGTGCTGTGGGAGCAGGGCAGGTCCGGCGCAGTTGAAGAGGGCTGCAGCCCAGGGGTGAGAGGGATGGGGAAAGTGACACCCCCTCATGGTGTCGGTCATGGTGCTCGGCAGAGTGTCCGGAGGTAGTAGGGTGAGGTGGGAGAGCAGCAGAGCGATGTCCAAAGGCAGGGAGAGTGGATCTCAGCGCTGGGGTGGCAGGGGAGATGCCAGATAGGAGCACGGGGCGTCATCTCCCTCCACGGGCCAAACAAGAGAGTTTTCCAGCCCATGTTTCCTTTTTCCCATTTCATTCCCCCTCCCTCCACACACCTCCCTGGGAGAGAACATTACCTAAAGATGTAGCCAATTAGCATAAAAATGGGATAAATTCCACAGAAAGAAAAGGGAACCATTCAACCCCCAACAATGGAGTACACCACAGCGAAGGTGTGGGGAACGGCACTGCCCCAGCTTTTGCCCTGGTGTGCAACGGCTATGAGCTACTTTTCCAAGCAGCAACGGCAGTGAGAACTGAAAGCGATTGTAAAGGAGCTCTTTGACTGCTCGTGTGCTCTTCGCTGCACTGCGCTCGCAAGCGGCTTCGTTCTTCACCATCTGACGTCCGGAGAGAGCTCAACTCCTGGGGTCAGTTTCAGCTCTGCCCAACAGCCTGTCCTCTGTTGCCTTGGCTCCTAGTGCAAAGCCCCTAGCGAGCTCTCACTCAGTGCAATGCACCCAGAAAGACGCTCTTGCTCGTCTTTCAAGGAGCCATTATTAACAGCAGAAGCAGCAGAAGCACAAACTGGATGACGAGAAGGGACAATGTAGAACACGTCTCTGTCCTGGCACATTTTCGTGTGTGATATGTCCCTCCAGGTCCTAGGTCCATGCGAAGATCTATGTACTGTGAGCGCTGCTACTTGCAGCTGAGAAGGACCTTGGAGCTAGCAGCGAATTTGGAGAGGGCTGAGCATGTAGTCAAGGAGCAAGAAGTGCCCCTGCAATGCGGTGCTAATAGCAGCTTCCTCGCATCGGGGGCGAGCTCCGTCCACAAGACCTTCTCGTCCTGGCAACAGATCTCTATGAAAGGCGTAGGCGAAAAGCTTTCGTTTTCCATTCGAACTGCGAGAGAGGCAGACTGTGGCACGGAGCTCTGAGAACAAAGGTGCACACCCTAGGCAGGCTTGGGCAGAAGCAGCGTTCTCGAGCACTTGGCTGCTGGCACACTGCTGGCTGTGTGGCGCTGCCTCAGCGGCTTCTGGCTGCCGGGGACTGAAAGCGGTGCCAGGCGTGGGCGAGGGCGGTGAACCAAGCCGCACAAGTACCGTGCTTGTGTGCACCAAGTTACAGGCTACTAGGAGAGGAAGGTGGCTGCCTCTCGCTTGCCTTCCCAAGTGCCCTTAGCAGTCGAAAGGTGCAAGCTGAAGCACTGCTGCTTGTGCTGCTCCTTGGTTCCCTTGCAGCCCGCTGTGGAAACATTGGCGGTCACTTCTAGGCGCCGAGTTGCAGAGAGCACCACAGTAAATGCCATGGAGAAGGGAAATACAGAGTGCAGCGAGGAGCTGGAGGGGGCTTACGTGCAATAAGTAGAAGGTGAACCTAGGTACTGCCTCTTCATTCTTGCCCTCTTGCTCTGGTAGCATTTTTGCAAGTCGGCAAAGGGAGCTGCGAGAATGTAGAATGGAGGGCAGCAAGATGCCGTGTGTTATGCGCCATTTCAGGGCTGCTTGACAGAGGGCTACTTTAAGAATGCCTTCTTCTTCCTCGCATCCTTCTCGCTTCGCTCTAGCTGCATGGAGTGCACCACAGCGAAGGTGTGAGGAAGGGCACTGCCCCAGCTTTTGCCTAGGCCTGCCTCTGCTGCGCCTTTAGCTGCACACCAAAACAATGGCATTTCTTACCCTCAAGGTAAAAAAGGCGTTAGTGTAGCCTCAGGAATGGCAAGTGCCTAGGCATAACATAGGGAGACCACGCATGAGGGAGTCTTTAGAGGATTCCTCCCCCATGGTGCTGGTGTATTCTCATTCTCGTGCTGAACTGAAAAGGCCGGGCATGGCAATTCTGGCCTGCCTTGTGCAAAGACGAGCACAAATGTGGGGCTATGATCCTCTGTTCCAGAGCTCTACTTCAGGGTGTGTGGGCCGCCATGAGCCTGCAGCAGCCGCCGAGGACACTGTGGATTGTGGATGTGGCTGGTCCGGCTGACCTACCCCCGTTGGTCTGACAACTGCAGGAGTGGCGGCCGAATGGCATCGCCTGAGGGCCCCATGGGGGGCGGGGAGAGAGCCGGGAGTGACCCCGAGCGACACCAGAAGCGATAGCCGTAGAGCCCGGAAGGCCTGCGGTGACATCGAATTTCATAGATAGGAAGCTGCTAAGCTGCTTTGAAAGCTGGAGCTCCTCTGCTCTAGGACAGACTGGGAGAGCTGAGGGTGTCCAATGTGGAGAACAGAAGGCTCCAGGGAGACATTCGAGCCCCTTGCAGTGCCTGCTGGGGCTCCAAGATAGCTGGGGAGCGACTTTGGAAATGGGTCTGGACTCACAGGACAAGGGGGCATAGCTTCAAAGTGCCAGAGGGCGGGAGTAAATGGGATAATGCAAAGGAATTCCTCCTTGTGTGGGTGCTGAGGCCTGGCACATGTTGCTCAAAGAGGCTGTGTGGGAGCCCCATGGCAGGAAGTGTCCAGGGCCAGGCTAGAGCGGACATGGAGCAACCTGGACTAGTGGAAAAGTGTCCCTGCCCATGTCAGGATGTGGGAAGAAGATAATCTATCATCTCTAAGGTCGCTTCCAGTCCAAACCATTCTGGGATTCTAGGATTCATGGAAGGCCCTTTTCCAAGGGAAGTGTTGTATCTCTTGCCTCCCAGCTTGTAGTTGCCAGTTCTTCTTGAAGCAGGCCTGGCCAAGCAGCTGTGATGAGCCATGGGTTCTCAATAGGACGACTGTGATATATTTGCAGAGAGGAAGGCTGCAGACAGATCTTCAAGGCCCAGGTAAAACAAGCAAAGGATTGAATAAAAGCCAAAGGTTGGTTGTGTTAGTCAGTTTGCTGGCTGTTGAAATGGCCCCAGGTCATTTTCAACATTTCTAATTTGGATTTGTTCGAGTAAATAATGAATGTGTTACCTCCAGCGTGGGCTCTCCAATGCATCTCCATGTGCTCCCATCTGTTTGTTGTATATCAGGTTCTATTAACTGAAGACAGAATCATAACACAGTAGTAAAACATTTAGAGGTGTAGTTAGCCAGCTTCAGGAGTTTTCAACTCTGCTGTTGACTTTTCTGGTAACTGTAAGCAAGGCAACACAATCCAGTTACTCTACTTTTCCTCTGTAAGGAAAAGATGATTTTTTTTTTTTTCTCATTTCGAAAATAGCCTTGAATGAAGAGAGTTATGCATGTGGCATGTAGGATTCATTATTTTACCTTTCTCTTCTGCTGTCTTTCGCATACTAGGTTTTTTTTTAAATTTTTTTTTGTCGCTGTTCTCCATGCAGTAGGTTGGAAAGAATTCTAATTGTTGAGATGATGGTTCTTTGAAGGCTCACTTAGCCCACCTTTTGGGTGAAGGAAAGAAGAAGACAAGGTCCTCTAAGAAGAGTAAAAAGCATACTTTAAAGAGACATGCAGAGATGTCTGCTGATGCCATGCAATTACCATGTAATCAGCAGAAATGTGTTGGAAAAACACCCATCAGTGACTTCACAAGAAAGCCACACTCAAGGCAGGTAAAGAACAGAAGCATAAAACCCCAAAGGTCTGAAATGGACAGATTTTCATTGGGAATGAGCAACTCCTGAATTCTTGGTTCTAGAACTAGGGGCTTGTAATAAATAGACTGTCTCCTTGCCAAATGTAAATTTGGTGTAATGAACTGCTCACTGCCCGTTGAAGTGCAGGGCTAGTAGACTAATATTTGCAATGGCAGGCATATTGCATGGTTTCCGGTTAAAAAGAAATTGGTTTTGCTCATAGCAATCTAGATATGTACCCCGTCTGACACCTATTTTTAGGCTATATTTCCAAGTAAATGGCTTCTGTGATGATGCAGTAAGTTTATGTCATGAACGGGAATGAAGTGATTGCATACATCCTTTTTGACCCCAAGCCAGCTGCTGAATAATGAGACAGAGACTCTCACTGACGCCAAGGAGTGCCCAAGCTTTTGGGAAAAGCACTGGGCAGATAAAGCCTATTTCCACATTTCTTGCTAGCGTCTCCTTCAAAGTTCATGGGTTTGTTCATCTTATAGAGCTGTTCTAGATGTCTTTGTAGTTTACATGTACTAAATGTAGCAGGTATTGCTTTCATGCCGTCCTAATAGATTTGACGTTGGGATCTACTCAGGCTTCAATGTCTCAGAAGAAGCAACGTTGATTCTTTGAATTCTATTCTTGAACGTGAGAATGATACATATGTAGTTAATTAATTAATTAAATCGAATTCACTTGAATGGAAAAATTGTCTTGTTCATGTAAATTTAAACTTGGGAAATTGATATTTGAGTTCTACTTTTCATTGTTGTTATTTTCTGTATTCTTTGATTGCACAGATAGCAGATGGACTGACCAAGTATTCTGTGAAACTGGAGGAAATGTCCTTCCTCTTGGCAGCTGATGTTCACAAGCTCATTAACCCTAAGGCCATGGTAAATGTTTTACCTGGGGCAAGATAGCAGTCTGAATATTCCTAGAATGTCTTTCTTTCCCCAAATGAAATTCATTTTTTCTGCCTATCAATCATTGAAATATAGAAGAAATTTCTACTTGGCAGGGTATTGGTTATCATTTGTGTTCTTTTCTCCCCTCATTTTCTGTAGAAGAGACAATTTTTTGTTTGTTTTTGCATGTCGTATGCTGCTTCTACTTCTGGTTTTCTTTTTTGATACACAGAATTTAAAGAGAGCACTGCTGGATAATGAGAGGGCAACTGCCAAGCTACTCTTGAATCAAATGAAATCAGAGCTTGAGAAAGAAAAATGGCATCAACTGAAATGGCAAGGGAGAGTCAAGGACTGGAAGCTCATGCAAAACAAGTGTGTAGTTCAGAGTTTCAGGTCAGAAATTTGGCAGTCTTCTTTTGGACAATGAGCTACACAAAGTGGCTAGTGTTCACTTTTGGTTTCTATCAAAGTAATACTTGATCATTATTTCTTTCTACGTGATATCACATATGATATCACATATATCATGTGATTCCATTCTACATATCTACTTTCCATCCTGCACAGAATTTATGGCAAGTGAAGAAGTACAGAATCCCCCAAATCTGAATATGGAAATGGAAAAGTTGATAAAGGAGCAGATGGTACTTGCATTTATTCATCACTGCTATGCTTCTATACATACAGATAGTCTGTTTATGATTCAACAATTCAATGGGACATCAAGTAAATAGCAATGCAAAACTAACTAATGAAAACACTATAAGGGCCAGAGATTAGCTTGGATCAAAACAGGTATTCTCCTAGCATTGTTTACAAACAAGTCAGCATGTGAAACAGAAGGGACAATGTAGTTTGTGCCTTGTTTTGGGCATGCCCAGAAGAAGGAAATTCTGATTTCACATATGGGAAAAGAAATGTTGACATTTGAATTAGATTGTTCATACCCCAGAAAAGGTTGCTTTGAAAGGTTGTGGAAGTCCTGTTAGGAAACATGGCTTTACAAGTCCGTTCCACCAGGAGACAACAGCTGCAGAACATCTGGGTGTGCCAGTGTTGAGAGCACCAGCAAAGATCAAAGTGGAGAAGTTGGTGAACAATGGCAGTGGCCTGGGGGAGAGCACGTGAGCTGCTGGCTATGGGACCAGGGGAGTCCTGACTGATTTAGGAGGCGTGTGATGGTCTGTGCCAGCAAGCAGAGTAGTGCTGTGGCCTTGGGACTCTGTGAATACTGGAATTCAGTGTGGTCACTGGGCAGGCTGAGTGTCTGAGCTGCTGGAGAGACCCAGTTTGCCCACATGTAAACATCCAGTCTCACTCTTGCCAGCCACAGAAAGGAGCAGGATGTGGCTGCTGGCGATGCCTGTCATGTATATGTAGTGTATATGTGTGCTATCCCAGCCTGCTGGGAACACTTCTTCTTTGTGACTGCTTGGGCTGAGGGAGAGAAAGCAGTGGTAGTTTCTGAGGTTTCGAGTTTGCTCGAGTTTCTCAGGCTGTTTCTGGAGCCACCCAGAGTTCTCTTCCTTGAAGTATTTCAATTCCTGGTAATTTTCAAAATTCAAACAGACACAGCCCTAAGCTAGTTGATCTGACTTCAGAGCTATTCTTCCGCTGAGCTGTTGAATGATCTGATCTCCTGAGATGTCTTCCATCTCAGTTTATGACCTGGTTCTTGTGAAAAGTAGGATCTTTTAGCCTGGAGAAGAGAGGTTTCTGGAGAGACAGTATGGTGGACTTTGAATATGTAAAGAGGGTATAAGACAAATGGAGAAAGACTTTTTCGGAAGGTTTGCAGAGACAGGACAAGGGGCCATGCTTTCAAACTGAGACTAGGTTTAGATTGGCTAAAAGGAAAAACTTTTCTACAATGAAGCTGGTGAGACACTCAAACGGGTGTTCCAGAGAAGCTATGGATGCCCCATCATTGAGAGTGCTCCTTATCATTTAGGCTAGTCTTGAGCAATTTGATCGACTCTAAGATCTACCTGGCAAGGAAGTTGGACTAGATGATCTTTAATCACAGACTGTTGTATGATTCCGTGAAAGACAGAATGCAATAAAGGTGATATTTCAGATTTTGGCGCAGACATATTTATTATTTCTCACTTTATGCATCATTGCAATGACAACTTGTTAGCTTCTGAAATGATGAGCTGAGATTGATTTCCTTCCTTAGCTTCATTTTCCGTGTTATTCCTTCACTCTTGGACTTTTTTTTTCACTAGATTTCCTCTTTCAGTAAACTGCCCTTAAGTACCACTTTGTTCCCCAACTGGCTTTTTTTTTTCAATGACACCTTTTCACTGGTTTGTTTTGGGCCTTTGCTGCTTGAAGTCCAGCAGCCTCCTTGTCTGAGCATTATGGAGCTTTCTTTACAGCTTCATCACTATGCAAAAAGCCATAAATTACTGTGTTCCATCTCACATACCATCAAGTATCACACTAATATTCCCACTGCTGAATAGCTGGTTGGCTTACATAGACCAGCCAAATACCAGGAAATCCAGATGGCAGCAAGAATCTTGTAGACTACTCCCGCTTTTCATTTAAATTCTGGAGAAGTCACGTGAGGTATCACATGCTCTTGAAAGAAGTGTATATCATCTCAGACATTCTAGAATGGGCTATTAATATTGTCATGAGTTTCTGGCTAGACTTTTTAGTATGCAAATTCAAATTCAAATGATATGAAATGAGAGAACTTCAAGAAATTTTTTTTCCCAGAATCGAAGTATGATGGAGTTACATAGGGAGAATCTTAACCTTAGTTATTCTATTCCATCTCACATCATGGCTGGCGGCAGGGAGTAGGGAGTATCTTTGGGGGACAATGGGTTCTGGTGTAGTCAGTAAGCTGGGCAGAGGAGCCATCAGGTATTGTCTATTTTTTGGGGGGGGGGGAGGATTCATGTGAACTCTTCCTTTCTTGTACCCTGCCACTAGTATTGTTGCTAAAATTGTTTGTTTTCAAATCCAAATGACAAAATCAGCACACTTCATGAGGGATGAAGAGGAGCAGCGACCTCAGAACAGGAGGAAGAAGAAGCAGAGCCTGCTGTCCTCCAGAAGGAAAAAACACTACCAGCCAACTTTCTATCGTCTGTGAACTTCCTGGGCTTGTACTCTATCCCCTTGTCCAGATCACTGATAAAGATATTAAACAGGACTGGGCCCAAGACTCAGCCTTGGGGACCAGCTGGATGAACTCTATTTCCCACCACTCTGTGGGCCTGGCCATCACCCAGTTTGTCACGCAGGAAACAGCCCAGCCATCCAAACCATAAGCAGACAGTTTCTTCAGGAGAATGATGTGAGACTCATTGCAAAAAGGATCAGGGAGATGCCTAGGAAGAGTCTCAGGTGAATCCAGGAGACTATAGTGGAGGACTATTCAGTTTTCCAATCAATTTGCTTAAAAAACTCTACAAAACGGTAACAACAAACAAACGAACAAACAAAGCAAACCAAACAAACACAGAAAAACCCCCAAACAATAATCCACAAAGAGACAAAAATGCCCCAAAAAAAGCCCACAAAAAAACCCACGCAAAACTGAAAAAAAAACCCCTCCAAACCCAACACATCAAAAAATTAGGGTGAATGTTTTTAGTAACTTTAAAAATTACAAAACAAAACAAAATAAAACAAACCCAGAAAGTCACATTTCTAAAGGTGCTGTCCCAGCCTCTTCTCTCAGCAGGGAGGACATCCTGAAGTGGAGCCTGTTGGAAGAAAGCAGGACAGGGCAGCACCTGGGCCATTGTCACAGGACGGCCCTGTGGCTGCCCATTGCCAAAACCTGGACACATAATTCAAACACAGGTATGCACATGTGCTTAGACAGAGCAAAAATATATTTGTCTGAAAAGAATACTGGTCCATTTATATCACTGGAAAGAGCATAATGCCTCGTCTCAGCTTTCTTTTCAGTCATTACAAATGTTTTGAAAATATAGGAGTGCAAAAAATGGAAATATCCAAGATCAACATGAGGACCAATAACAAAGATTCCATTTTTGAAACTGCATTGGGAATCCTCTGCAGAAATTGACTCAGAGCTCTAAGATTTACAAAAAAGACCAAGAGTATTGGAGTCAATACAACACAGTGTCTGGAGGCTTTCACTGTTTGCCTTGTTTTCTCAAATATGATGGAGGAAGCACCTTAGCAACTACAGCTGCCAGTTCTCTCAGGGCCCTGACATGCCTCTGGGTGGGTCCCATGGTCTTGCATGCTCAGGTTCCTCAAGTGTTCTGAAAGCTGACCTGCTACTATGGCTTAGAATGAAGTCCACCAGTCCAATAAGCTGACAGATATGGAAATAGTGACTGGCAGTAAAAATTGAGACCAACACTTGTTGAGTACCTCAGCCTTCTCCTTGTCTGTTGTCACTAGTCCTGTCTGGCTTATGGGGCTGGGGGGGATAGGGGAGGTGTGATATGTTTCTTTTCATCTTCCTTTGCCCACTGAAATACCCGTAGGTGCCTTTATTATTCTTATTTTTGGCATGCTTTTCCAAATTCAGCTTCAACTGAGCCTTAGCTATACTGATCCCGTCCTCACACACTCATGTGTTACCACTGTATTTTTCCCATGATTTGTCTCACTGTGTATTGTCTGCATATTACCTTCTTGCATCACATCTATTAATTTTCAATAACCTTTTGGCTTTAACTTGTTTTCAAAAAAAACCTCTTTGAACCTATTCACCTCAGAAATTCACCTGGGAAACCCAAAATCCCCAAACTTCAGCCCGAAGTCCCCCCTGGGATGCCCAGCACTCACCTGGCAACTCCCAGAATTCTACAAATTCACCCCAAAATTCACGGGGGACCCCCAAATCCCAGGACTTCACCCCAAAATCCCACCTGCAATGCCCTAAATCCCTCAAATCACCCCCAAGACCCGGTTTCCCCAATACCCCCCAAATTCACCCCAAAATGTCTCCAATCCACCTCAAAACCCACCCAGATAACCAATTCCATCAAATTCACTTTAAAACCCATCTGGGACTCCCAAAAATCACCAAAATTCCCTGGAAAATCCACCTGCATCCCCCCAAATTCATCCATAAATTCTCCCACGACTCCCAAATGCTTACCTGGATACCCCAAAATAGACAGAATTCACCCCAAAATTTTCCTGGCATCCCCAAAACTCACCTGAGAACCCTAAAATTCACATGTATACCCTAAAATTCACCAAATTCACCCCAAAATTCCCCTGAGATCCCTAGAATTCCACAAATTCCCCCTAAAATTCAACTGGGAGTCCTCACATTCCACAAATTCACCCCAAACCTAGCTACCCGGGATCCCCCAAAATTCCAAAAATTCTCCCCCAAAATCAACCTGGGACCCCTTAAAATTCACCTGGATCTCCCCAGATTCCCCCCCCCCGCCCCCCGCAATTCACCTAGGAACCCCCAAATCCCCAGAATTCAACCCAAAATTCACCTGGGACCCCAAAAACCTTTAAATTCGCTCCAAAATGATTGGCAACTTTACACACTCCATTTTCCCACAAAAGGATCTAGAGCCCTGGGCGCTTCATATACAAACTAAACGGAAAAAACCTTTCTATTCATTCTCAGCAAAAAGACTTCCTATTCCTCCTTCTTTTCGACAAAACTGCCTTCACTTTCAGAATTATTCCCTTGCTCACTTACCTGCATAATTCTTAGTCCCTGTTCTGCATGCTCATTTTCTTCAGTTTTACAAGGAATCCACACCTCATCTTCTTATTCCCCTGCTTCTTCCATTTCCTGTGCCTAGATCACCTGTTTCTCTGTTAGATTTGTTTCTCCAGCTGATTTTTGACAACTGCCCCTGTCTTGTGGCACCACTCGCTCGAGAGAGGTGATTGCCCTGCTCTGCTCTGGGCTGGGACTGCGCTCTCTTCAAGCCCTGGGGGCAATTTTGGATGCCACAACGTCAGAAAGACCTCAGGCTATTGGAGAAATGTCCAAAGGAGGGACACAGAGAGAGTGAAGAGGCTGGAGGGGAAGCCATACAAAGAGTGGCTGAGGGCATTTGGTTCAGCTGCAGAGAGGACACTGAGATCACACCTCACTTGGGACCTCTCAGCTCCTCTCAAGGGCAGCACAGGGACAACTTTGCTCTCTGCAACCAGGGACAGGAGTCAAGGGAATGTCAGGAGCTGTGTCAGGGGACGATTAGGCTGGCTATCAGGGAAAGGTTTTTTTCCTCAGAGGCTGGTCAGGCACTGAATAGGTTCTCCAGGCAATGGGCACAGCCCCAAGGCTGCCAGAGATCCAGGAGCGTTTGGCCCATGCTCTCAGGGATGCAGAGATTGGGACTGTTGGAGTGTCTGTGCAGGGACAGGAGTTGGACTTTGACGATCCCTAGGGGTCCCTTCTGACTCGGGAAACTCTTACCATTTTCTCCTCTTTCCTCTCCTTGCACAATGCTCTCAGCTTACCGTTCCACCGTATGTTCCACTTCTGAAACCTCCGCTACTTCTTTCCAGTTCAAGCACAGTTCTACTGGTTACAATCCAAAGATATACAGATTGAAATACAACCAAAAAGAAACACCTGTTTGGAATGTCATGGTCTTATTTGGATCTCGAACTATGAAGTCGATAGTGCCTTGCAAGTTCTAAAAGCAAAACAACAACAAAAAACACCCACCACACCGTTTTAACACAGGGATTTGCTTTCTTCTAAGAAATACGTATCCCTTTTCAAAAGGGATCTATTTCAGTAAGAGGTCATCTTTAATAGATCACTTACTATCCAAAGAACCTGGAACACTCAAATCCATAATGATAAGCCTGTTACCTTGTTGTTTTCTGTTCCAAAGGCAAATGAATTTGCTCAAGTGCCGTTTGTAACAAGGACAGAGTTCAACGTGTGGCTCTGAGAAATGTTTTGGTTTCCCCCTCCTATCTCTATCAAAAGCCCTTTCTTCAATGGCTGAAACAATACTTGATATAGTCTGAATTTTAAAGGTCATGATAATTTTCTCAAAAGTGAAAAATTAATGTCGCAGTCAGGTTTTAAACCAACGGGAATTTTTGTTTTACCTGTTTGAAGATTACCTTCACACTCAAATGCTGGCTGATGGATACCTAGAAGAAATCAATTCCCACAAAATGCTTCTGGGTAAGCCATTACGTCATCCATTACAATTTGCTTCAGTGTCCCGTTCCTGTCCAATTGAAGGTCCCTGTTTAAGAGACTCAAGTACGGAGAGAAATAAAATAGAATATGACTACAGTGCCTTTAAATCTAAATCGAACTTCCTCATCAATCTCATAAAACCTTTAGGCTAAATGTTGCCATTGATCTGTTTCTACTGAACACAATCATGTCCTGGCCTGTTACATATTAGTTCATTACAAAGAAAGAAATGCACAGAAGTTAAAATATTTCCAAAGAAGCATTTGACATCCTTCCTTTTGGATGGGGAACCATTCCAACACTGCTTACATAAGAGGTCAAATTACTGTCTTCCATGTTAGTTGTGCACTGTGCTCAGCGGAGCCTTTCTGGTTTATTGGCCTTTGACTTGGACATAAAGCTGAGTCTTGATTCAAGAAAAATCAATATTCACACTTGTTTTCATTTACATGGACATTGGCTTGGTCTCCTAAACAAAGAGAATGATGGGGAATTTATGTAGGTGTTCAGATAGGTAACATTCTCTTTCCGCAACCTGGCATTGTATTTTCACTTGGTCTGTTACCTCTGGCTTTGTTTTAACAGCTCAAATTATTAGGAAGAGTATCAAACCTCCAGCTCTAACCAGTCCCACTGCGAGGTGTGCGAAGGTATGTGCATCTGCCCCTCAGGTCCATACTGCTCTTCTAATGTGCCTCTGATCGAGCAGGTAGGAAAGACCTTCTGGGTGTGTGAACTGTGCTGCTTCCTCTATGGCTTCAGTGCTGCTGCTAAGATCTTCAGGAAGGAGAGCGGTATTGTACCAATTTTTACATGGTTTTTGAAGATGCAAGTGCTAGGCTGTCTTAAACATCTGACTTCCTAGAACTTTGAATGAGATCAAATCTATGAGTGAAGAGATGATGGTGCAGACCAAGTTCTGATTCCGGTGATCCAAGAATCTGCACTACTACTTTTACCTTCTGAATAAGGCATGGATGTGATGGTATGCACAGTAATACTGATGTGCTATGGTTTTTGAATGATAGCAGTCTTCCTTTGTCCCATTCCTAAACCGTGGGCGATATTTGCCATAACCTTGTCCAGTAGGGGCATCATTCTATATTCTTACATGAAGTGAAAAGCATTCTTTTTCCATACCTTCACACAACAGCATTAAAACAAAGCCTGAGTAGTACAACCAATGTTCAAAGATGCTCTACCTTTTAAGTTGCCGATACAACATTCATACCTTGTTCTAATTCGATCTCAAGAAGAAAGGGTGTTCTCCAAATACTCCTTCAGCTCTTCCTCACAGCTCACCATTTCCTTTTTTTCTAAAATTGTATGCAGATCACTTTCATCATCTAAGGCCACATAAAAAAGCTAGTAAAAATGGTTTCGTAGATACTAAAATCTCCCCAACTATTTAGGATTCAAGGAAGTTAATTATGCACATATATTCTACACCCAGAAGAGAAAGCTACCTCAGCAAAACTCATCGCCTATGAAAATCTTCCTAGATAATGAACACCTCTGACACTGCCAGCCCAAGTTGCTTGTTGAAACAATGAGAACCTCACATCCAATCAGACTCTAGACCTGCACAAGATCTCGTAATAGCAACTTGCAGCCACTTTCTACAGAAAGCAGCAGTGATCTCTATCACTGTTGCCATACCAAGAATAAGACAGGACTGTCCATTCAGCGTGAATCAAGCAGTTAGCAAAAATGCACCAGACAGAATGAAACTGAAGAGTAGAAATTCCCATCTAAAAGTCAAAGATCACATTTTTAATTTTATAGCAGGTATTTTGAATTTCAGAGGGCTCTTTGCATTAAGAAGTACTGTCTTTATAGCACACCCTTGTTTTTATGTTTCTACCTGTATTATGGCCATTTAGCCATCTCCTTAAAATCACTCCAAAGAAAAACATTCAAGTGAACAAGTTCTTTCTAAACTGCTGGAAGGTGAAATGAATGACTAAGAGGATATGTAACATGATAAAAGGCTGCCTGGAATTTTACGACTCGTATCCAACATGGCGTCTTCTATCTGGAGAGTAAAAAAAATCAGTCTCCAAGTAAACTGCTAAGAATGCGGATTATCAAAACTTCTGTTTATACTGGCACCATAAAGCACCAAATCACATTCTGTAATTTATTCCTTTAGAAACAACTGCCCGACTATTTTTATGTATAGAAAAGATTGGAAGACATTTGGGAGATCATTTCCAGCTATTCCTAAAGTCTGATCTTAAGCAGGCTGGGCCATATGTCGTTCGTGGCTATCATATGTATTTCAGATAGAAATGATCATAAAAATACAATCTATTTATATTACAAATAATAAACACAAGAATTATGAACACTTCCACATGAAACTCTTCCACACCAAACTGTTTCTTTGGAGTGTTTTGTCACATTATGCACCTCTTTCTAAGGTGACATCAATAACCTGCCATGCAGAAAAAAGCATTGCAGGTGGGAGCACAGGAAGAACAGACTAATCCCAAGGAGTGATGAAAATATATGTCATCAAATAAAAGAAACATACATCTGTTGTGTTGCGTTGTTTAATGTTAACATTCCTTCTGTGTTGATGGTTGGTCCCAGTTTCGTTCCCCTAAGTACATAATGTTTCTTCCCTTTCCCACCTTTTCCCTAGTCAGTCACCCTAAACCCCTCCCCTTTATCTGGAACCTTCCCTGTCCCTCACCCTAAACCCTGCCCCACTGGATGTCAATCGTTTGTAGCCCCTCCCTTTGTTCTAGAAGTTTCTGTGTCAAGCATTCCCTTTTGTATTCATGATTGGTTATATTGTATGTATCTCCACTCTCGGTTTGCCTTATTGGCTCAATGTGCCCCTTTCCCCACCTTCTGTACTTCCCCCCGTTAACCGTTATTGGCCCTCCCCTTGCTCCTCCCCCGTACTTAAGCCTGTGTAGAACCCCTCAAACTGCCATTTGCGGTTCCCTCTCCCAACCTCCTGACCTGTTACCTCTTCCTTCAATAAATCCCTTCCCCCAGAACCGTAAAAGGTCTCTCCTGCGCCTCTTTGTACCTCCCTGACGACTAGCCCAGGCGTAGCTGTTGCTACACCTCTTCTGCAGCTCCCAGAGTGGTGCCGGGGCGGGGCCACTCACCGATGCAGGCTTCCCTGAGCTAGCCGGTAGCCCAGGTGAGGTGGGCAGTGGGTGGAAGAAACGTCAGTTTGGCTCTCCCCGCGGGGCCACTTCACCGGTGACCCCATGAAGAGCCTCTAAGATCTGACGATTAGAGGCATTGGGCGTCGACTACCCCATTCGGAGCCGGCCAGGTCGGCAGTGCTCCCGGGGAGAAGGTGGCAAACCTCTGCGCCCGGAGGACCACTTTCGAGGGAGGGGCCTCCTGTTGCAGCTCCTGTTCCAGAGGCCAACGGAGCCAGTAAGTATCCCCCAACGGGGTGCAGGGGGGCTTACCATTAGGCTGGGCGGGGTGTGCAGCCCTAGGTGTGGGGGCCCGAAAAAAAACCCTTCCTTTAGTCCCTGAGGGTGAGGGACTCACTGGCCCTGGGACCTTTATTCTCAGTTGTTTCAGTTTTCTTTTGCTGCAGCGGGAGAGTGAGTTCTGCTGTGTGGGTACGAGGCACACCATAATGGGCGCAAAGCTGTCCACACAGCAGCGGGAGATGTTTTTCCAAGTTGTGGGTACCATGGAGGGAGGGAAAAAAAGTTTTCACGGGGTTCGTAAAAGAAGTTCATAAAATGGCTTGCTTCCCAATTCCCCGGGGTGTCACCCCAGCAAATGGAGTCAGTCCAATTTTCGGAATTAGTAGGACAAAGGCTCATGGCGTTGAGCAATCAGGACGACACCTCCGTGGATCGGCTTTTCAGTTTATACATTCAAATTCGTACAGCTGTAAAAGAAAAGGCGGGGATCGCGCCCCCGGCCCCGCCCGGCCAGGAGAGGGCAGGGAAGGGAAGCAAGCCATCCCGGGTTCCCCCAGTTTTTCCCCCCTCTCCTAACCCTCTTTCCAATCCCTCTTCCCCTGCATCGGGGGATCCGAGACGGGCAGCTCGGCAACGATCGCAGACCACCCGGCCAGGGAGACCAGCCGCTGCTCGCCTGGCCCCTCTCGGTCCTCCCGATACCCTAGCCCTGGTGGCAAGGCGCCAGCCGTCAGGGAGCCTTCCCCTAATCCCTCTTCCCGCAGTTCCGTCTCTCCCAGTTGCACCCCGAGTTCTACCCTTCTCCTGGTTTTGGGCAAATTTGGGGGAAAACCTCCAGAAGGAGCCCCCAGACAGCAAACCCCACGACTCCTCCCCCCCCCCACCGCCGGGTTCGGGAAGAATTTCCTCGGAGAAGAGTGGGAGAAAAAACCTGTTTATTTAACAAGCAAGACACTCCCCAGTACAGGGAAAAAAGACAACACCAGCTGACAAAAAAACTCTTTCACCGTTCTGAAGGGATGACAAGTTCAGTCTCTCTGGCGAGTGGTCGCTCAGTTATCAGTCTCTGGCGCTGGGGAATGACTGCTGCAGGTGACAAAGTGTAGACTCCCGGTGTTTCTTGGGGTTTCCCAGGTCCCCGTCCGGAACAGGTTCAGATGGTATCCAGGAGAGGGAGGGGACGGGGTGGAAGAGAAAACAGTCCAGGGAAAAAGTTGGACTGCCTAGCTGAACTAACTAATAAGAAAAAAGCAAGGGCAAAGCGAAGGAAAGAAAAAGAGGCAGAAGCGAGCAAGCAGGCAAGCAAGCAGGCAAGCAAGCAGGCAAGCAAGCAGGCAAGCAAGCAAGCAAGCAAGCAAACCGAGCTAAAACCTCTCCTAAACATAGACCATGGGGGAGGTGAGCCGGCTGATAACAAGACAAAACAAAGCTTCACTCTCAGAGTCAGTCCTGGAAGCACAGGACATAATACCAAACATAATCAGAACACACGATTGGAGATACAAACACCAAAACATCACCCTAGGACAACCCTGAAACCTGTTTTAAAGAGTTGTAAAGTTTGTAAATGTACCCCGAAACCCTCCCCCGCTCCTCCCCCAGGCTCTACCCCAAAAACCCCAAAGTCAGTCAGGTTCCAGTCATCACCCCCGGAGCCACAAAATAGCCTCCTGGATTCCGGCGCACAAGATGGCGCCGGCCACGTGGCATGTCCTGTCCCTTGTGCTCTGGCTCCTTTTACTTCCCAGAATCCCTTCCTCATTGATCCGTACCCTCCTCCAACTGTGGCTCCGCACCCTACACCGTGTCCCAAACCCTTTCTGTTCCCGCCTCCTTCCCCAAGTCCTGCCCCTGTCTCCTCCCACGGGAGGGGCGTTCCTCCTCCCCAGGCTCCTCCTCCTCCTCCTACTAAAACTCCTCCTCTTACTCCACCTCCAGAGAGGCAGCCCCCGAGCTCAACAGGTCCCACCCATCACCATGAATGTTGCCAGTGTTCTGGCTCCTCCTCGGTAAGCGGTCCTGCCCCTCCGCTTCCGACTTCCGATTCCCACGCCCCTCCTTCCGGTTCCCACTCTCCGGAAACTGGAAGTGACAGGCCAGGGGATCGGAACCCGGAACCGGAGACCACACTCATTGCCGCTCCGGTTTTTTATTCTTGGCAAAGGGGTATTCCAAATTGGCGGCCATTTGAATACTCCCATAAAAAGGAGCTCTGTAGGGCACAGAAGGAGTTCGGGAGAAAGAGCGAATATTTTAAAGGCTTATTGGGAGCTACTTTCTCCTCCAATATCTTGGTCCCTAGCGACTTGAAAGGATTGTTTAAATGTCTCCTCCTATCAATTGAGTACAGATTGTGGGAGGACACATGGAAAAGGATGCTAGGGGAACTTCTGCCTGAGCTCTTACAGACCCCCAAGTGCGCCATTGACGCAGACAAAAAGCCCATCACGATGGATCATTTGTGAGGCGAAGGGCAGTGGTCCCAGGCAGAAGCACAGGCAGAAAAAAATCCCAAAGCCTGTGATTTTAAAAATTCAAGCTGCTGCCGAGAAGGCATTCATGGTGATGCCGACCACCGAGCCCCGTGTCCACTAGGCCTCCATCAAACAGGGGCCGGCGGAACCTATCATTGAGTTCGTGGAGAGGCTAAAGATTGAAATTGAAAAGCAAGTGAAAAACCAGGACACCCTAGAAGAACTAATAATGGAAATGATAAAGTTAAATGCTAACGATGCATGTAAACAGGTTATAACATCTCTACCTCTCTACCCTGAGCCGTCTCTCCAGCTTATAGTGGAGGCCTGTGTCAAGCGCGCAGTTGTGCCAGCGCCACCTATTCCCACCAGAGGAGGAGTGAAGATGGTGGCGATGACTGCAGATGCAAAGACTTTCCCTGTGCGCTGCTTCCTCTGCAACCAGCTTGGTCACATCGCGCGCGTGTGCCCTCTTAAAAATAAAATCGATAACGGGCAGGGGCAGGGGGAGGTGGGAGGAAACACACAAGCAAAGAAAAACTAACTGGGGAGAGCGACCCCGCCTTGTGTGAAAACAAGAATGAGGTGGGCGGCGAGGGGGACCTTGGGGGGGAGGGCAATACTAATACCGGATGTGACATTCCCACTGGATCCGACATTTACCGAACACGACAAATAGCGCCAGGGTGGACTCCTCGTCCTCCCCTGAGCTTGGCCCTGACAGATAACACTTATTTTGAAACACAGGACTGGCGGTTGGTGTTGGTGAAGCCCACATCACCAGGTTTGTTTGCTGGACTCGACTGCACGTATGTCGTGCTTGGGGATACAAAGTGTACCCCTCCGGAGATTGAAATCCTGCCGCAGACAATGCTTTTGTGTCCAGACGGTTTCTCTCTCCTGGCACGGTGCATCCAGCCACCATACTTCCTGCCAAAGGAACAAGTAGTAGCGCAGGCGATTCCGGTGCCCAACACCATCGTGGCGAAACCGGCTAATCCCTGCGTCTATTGGGCGGAAGTCATTGGTGAGGATAAACCAATCATTGGATGCGGACTCCATCGGGGTGAAGACTACTTTTTCCTCGACGGACTCTTCGATACAGGCGCAGATGTGACAATTATACCAACCGAGAATTGGCCATCACTTTGGGAGTTGCAACCCGTGGCTGGCAGAATACAAGGAGTCAAGGGGGCCCAATTGGCTGGGCAGTCAAAAAGCGTAATTAAAATTGAGGGACCTGAAGGGCAGGTGGCTAATGTCCACCCTTTTGTTATGGAGTATAAAGCTCCCCTGTGGGGCAGAGATGCCATGTCGCAATGGGGTGTTCGTATTGACATCCCGAAAACCCCGCGGGATTTTTCTTAGCGGCCACTGTGGAGCGCCCTGTCCAGAAACTGAATTGGCTATCTGATGAACCAGTATGGATAGATCAGTGGTCGCTTAACAAACAGAAATTGCAGGCGCTCAACGAAATCGTGGAGGAGCAGTTAGCCAAAGGTAACATCGAGCCAACCTGGAGCCCTTGGAATTCTCCGGTCTACGTCATCAAAAAGCCGGGGAAGGACAAGTGGCGGCTCCTTCACCATCTTTGTGAAATAAATAAAAAGATAGAAGACATGGGGTCTCTGCAACCAGGTATGCCCTCACCCTCAATGCTGCCGCAAAATTGGAATCTGGCAGTCCTACATATCAAGGATTGTTTTTTCCAAATTCCCCTCGACCCCGAGGATGCACCACGGTTTGCCTTCTCGGTTCCATCCATCAACCGGGAAGCCCCAATGAGGCGCTTCCATTGGCGGGTACTGCCTCAGGGAATGAAGAACAGCCCCAGTATTTGTCAATGGTACGTGGCCTCATTGCTTTCTCCTGTCCGTGCCAAGGCAGGGGAGGCCGTCATCCTGCACTATATGGATGACGTGCTAATTTGTGCCCCCACGGACGACATACTGCAGTATGTCCTTGACCTTGTCATCGAGGTTTTGATCTCTGCAGGGTTTGAGCTCCAGAAGGAGAAAGTTCAGAGGATGCCCCCGTGGAAGTATCTTGGGCTCCAAATTACCAGCAGGACTATTGTCCCACAGAAATTGGCAATTAACACCAAGCCAAAAACCCTTGCGGATTTCCACCAGCTGTGTGGGTCATTGAATTGGGTCAGACCCTGGCTAGGATTGACCACCGAGGACCTAGCTCCCCTTTTCAATTTATTGAAAGGGGGAGATGAGTTACTTTCTCCTAGGGTGCTGACCCCAGATGCGAGGGCAGCTCTGGAAAAGGTAGAGAAGGCGATGGGGACGAGACAAGCCCATCGCTACCTGCCGAACCTGCAATTTGAGTTTATTATCTTGGGACGGCTGCCGCACCTCCACGGCCTCATTTACCAGTGGGACCAGGACCAGAGGGACCCCCTCTTGATCACAGAGTGGGTGTTCCTCAGTCACCAGAGGTCCAAAGGTATCACCAGGCCACAGGAGTTGATGGCGCAGCTGATCAGGAAGGCTAGGGCCCGTTTGCGAGAGCTGGCGGGTTGCGATTTTGCGTTCATCCGAGTACCACTTGCCTTATCATCAGGCAAGCTGACTAAGGAGGTTTTGGAGCATTTGCTCCCGGAGAATGAGACTCTTCTCTTTGCCCTTGATAGCTACACAGGACAAACATCTGTCCACCACCAAAGTCATCAATTATTTAATTCAAATTTCAATCTGGTCCCGAAAGAAAATTTGAGCCGGGTGCCGCTCAAAGCTCTAACTGTTTTTACAGACGCATCTGGGGCTTCGCACAAGTCAGTCATGACTTGGAAGAACCCCCAGACTCAGCAGTGGGAGGCAGATGTTAAGGTTGTTGAGGGTTCCCCTCAAATTGCTGAGTTAGATGCAGTCGTTAGAGCTTTCGAGAGGTTCTCAGAGCCACTTAATTTGGTTACAGATTCGGCCTATGTGGCGGGTGTGGTGTCAAGGGCAGAGAACGCTGTTTTGAAAGAAGTCTCTAATCCGAACCTCCACGGTCTGCTCTCGAAGCTGATATATGCTGTCTCCCACCGAGAGCATCCGTACTTCATGATGCACGTAAGATCGCACACAGACCTGCCAGGCTTTATCGCCGAGGGTAACCAGAGAGCGGACACCCTGGCCGCACCAGCTGATATGGCCAGGATTCCTGATATTTACCAACAGGCAAAGCTGAGCCATCAGAAATTCCATCAGAATGCGCCTGGCTTGGTATGGCAATTCCAACTAATCCGTGACCAGGCCAAGGACATTGTGGCCACATGTCCCCAGTGCCAGAAGCTTGGGGTGCCAACCCTGAGCTCTGGCATCAATCCTAGAGGCCTGGAGAGCTGTGAGTTATGGCAGATTGATGTCACCCACGTTCCGCAGTTCGGCAGGTTGAAATATGTGCATGTGAGTGTGGACACCTTTTCCGGGGCAGTCTTCGCTTCTGCCCACACAGGGGAGAAGGCCAAGGACGTACACAAACACCTTGTACAGGCCTTCTCTGTGTTGGGGATCCCAAGGGAATTGAAATCGGACAATGGCCCAGCATATGCTTCCACGGCCTTCCGGGAGTTCCTGTAGAGGTGGGGAATCAAACATAATACTGGCATCCCGTTATTCCCCTGCAAGTCAGGGCATGGTTGAGCGCACCCACCAAACACTCAAACGGGTCCTGGAGCAGCAACAGGGCGATACTCAATTCGATACACCTCATACTAAATTGCATAAAGCCCTTTTTACCATCAACTTTCTTAACTGCTCCTTCGAAGTGCTGAGTCCTCCCATTGTGAGGCACTTCACGAACTCTTCATCATTACGGTTGAGAAAACACCCTCCCGTGATGGTGAAGAACCCGGAGACCGGTAAAACGGAGGGCCCACATGAGTTAGTCACCTGGGGTCGTGGGTACGCTTGTGTATCCACGCCCTTTGGTTTGAGGTGCGTCCCTCAAAGGTGTGTCAGTCCCTATACTGCCAGTCAGGGACATCTGTCAGGGCCAACCTCCGGAGATGTCAAATATGGAGCGCTTCGTCATCGCCGGCGCCCCTCCCTGGAACACCAAGGGTCCCCCAGAGGGTGGGACAGCCCCTTCTCCAAGTTGTTTCCTCCCCCTGAAGTTCAGGACCTATTTGAGTAACCCATTCCCTTTTCCTGTTCTGTTTTAGTCAGCCACCCGGAGCCCCAGGATGTGGTATGCCCTTGTCATCTGGGCGTGCCTCTGCCAGTCTTTGTTGAAGTGGATAGTCCCGCAGACGAGGAAGAATGTGTGGGTCACCCTGGCCCAGGCCATGCAGCAGGACCATCTCTGCTTATCAGCTGTGGCAACAGGGAACCCACTTTCAACCTGCCTGGTGGGGATCCCATTTCAGCCCGACGAATATCCCAAGACAATCATCAACATGCGGGATGATTTTAACCCCCAGCGGTGGCACCCCTCCTATGCCTCCTATCCTATGACCAACCCCCTCTGGGTGTGGCGGGAGTGGTCTAACGACCTTCCCAAAGCACCCGAGGAACCTCAGGAATTAGACTTACTTGGTTCAGCCCCTTGCCTTTTTGTGTTCAGAATCATTATAGATGGTCCAACCCCGAATCATACCTAAACGTTATCCAACCCAAACCTGACTATAGAGCTGCCGCGTGGTGCAACACCACCGCCCAGATTGAGGGGACCCCTCTAGACCAACCTCGTCCACTAGGTAAGGGGGTCTTCTTGATCTGTGGCGACAGGGCGTGGGCAGGCATCCCCTCTCACCTGATAGGAGGGCTGTGCACCCTTGGACGACTGACCCTGTTTTCGCCTAAGCATACCCCAATTTCGAATTGGAAATCTAAAAACATAAAATCGGCAATCCAAAAGAGAGAAGCTCATAATTTGGATGAAAATTGCAATGCAGATGTTTTTCATTGGTCTACGTCCAAAAGAGTTGCTGTCTCCATCTTTTTACCGTGGGTGGCAGCAGCTAAAGCCCTAGGTGAATTGGGCCGCCTAGAGCGCTGGGTAGCAAAACAGGCAAACCTTATGTCAGCGGCCTTAAACGACCTCCTAGCAGATGAGGAAATTACCAGGCAGGCGACCCTACAAAATCGGGAAGCAATAGATTTCCTGTTGCTTGCGCATGGCCACGGCTGCGAGGACTTCAAAGGCCTCTGCTGTCTCAACTTGTCATCTCGGAGCAGCAGTGTCCACTCCAAGATAGAGTAAATACAAGGTCTTGTCACAAACATCAAGGAGGAATCCGAAGACTGGCTGAGAAACATCTTTAAAGGCTGGGGACTTTCGGGTTGGCTGGCTTCAGTTGTCAAAACCATTATTTCTATTGTCCTTGTTATTATTCTCGTTTGTATTGCTATCCCCATTATTAAGATCTTAGTTGTCAGCAGCATCTCCCCATCACCCCAAGTTAACCGCGCAGAGGTGGGGCCTATCCTGGATTGGGATCTTGAAGATCCCCCAAATGGTGAAGACATGAAAGCAGTTGAGGAAGAGAAGGATGGGCTCACCTCTGGCGAGGACTTTGAAAATGACACTTCTGTTTAAAAAGAAAGGGGGAGATGTAGTGTTGCGTTATTTAATGTTAATTTCCCTTCTGTGTTGATGGTTGGTCCCAGTTTCGTTCCCGTAAGTTAAGTACATAATGGTTTTTCCCTTTCCCGCCTTTGCCCTAGTCAGTCATCCTAAACCCCTCCCCTTTATCTGGAACCTTCCCTGTCCCTCACCCTAAACCCTGCCCCACTGGATGTCAATCCGTTGTAGCCCCTCCCTTTGTTCTAGAAGTTTCTGTGACAAGCATTCCCTTATGTATTCATGATTGGTTATATTGTATGTATCCCCACCCTCGGTTTACCTTATTGGCTCAATGTACCCCTTTCCCCGCCTTCTGTACCTCCCCCCGTTAACCATTACTGGACAGAGTTTTGTGCCATCCCCTTGCTCCTCCCCCGTACTTAAGCCTGTGTAGAACCCCTCAAACTGCCATTTGCGGTTCCCTCTCCCAACCTCCTGACCTGTTACCTCTTCCTTCAATAAATCCCTTCCCCCAGAACCGTAAAAGGTCTCTCCTGCGCATCTTTGTCCCTCCCTGACGACTCGCCCAGGTGTAGCTGTTGCTAAACCTCTTCTGCGGCTCCCAGAGTGGTGCCGGGGAGGGGCCATTCACCGACGCAGGCTTCCCGGAGCTAGCCGGTAGCCCAGGTGAGGTGGGCAGTGGGTGGAAGAAACGTCATACATCCACGCGCTCCACTTCTTCTTCAAACCTACATTTTAGTTTCTCAGTCATCTGAAGCATGCTGGAGTGCACAACTTCAGCATCTTCTGCTGTGCAAATGTTCATATCCAACAGGGTCATCTGAAGGAAAAGAAGAACAGATTATTGACATGCACCGAAGAAATACTGTGTGGCTTTCACAGAGCCTGGCTAAACGTACTGTTTCTTTTCTTGTGATGGACAGAGATAGATTCAGCCTCCTACATGCCATATTAGATTAGTAAACAATACCATCTGGTTGGACACAAAGGGAGAAATTGAGGCAGAGGTGGAATTTCTTTCCCGAGATAAGACAGATTTAGCACAAGGGCTGAGGCTCCTTGCATATTCCACATTCACGTAGGACAGCACTCCCTTCATTACCGGCATTTGTTACGGCTTTTCCACATTTCAAGTACAAATACCACCTACTACTGTGAAACCAAATGGATGGCTTACTTTTTGAACAGAGTAAGGTGGAGGTTAAAAAGGAATTCCACTTGTTATCTCAATGTTTGGTGCATCCTCAGATGCATTTTACTCGAATGACACATTGGACCAAGGCTATCACAGCCAAAAGCTGTGGCACTCAACTTGCACATCTGCCCTTTCTCCTGACATTTGCCCTCGACCAGCTCATACTGGATGCTCATTTTCTCCACGCACTCCGCATTAGGGCTGCCTGAATGCTATGGAACTGACCACAGTCAAAATTCCCATCTTTCATAGTGCCGTGTGACATGGAAACATGACAGAGGCCATGTGCTGAATCTCAGCACACAGAACAGATCCCAGCAGTGCCTACAGACCTTTGCCTACAGACACCAGACACTACCAGCCAAAGAAATCAAGACATTTCCATACACATCTCTTTATCATTATGCTTCAATTTAGCAAGGTACTTACAATCGCTACCAACTTCTTTGCTGCCATACAGGCTACAAACATCCCAACAGGATGTGCTCTGGAGCAAGAGAAGGCAGGCACAGAGAGGGAAGGCATGCTGCAAGGACACAGAGAAAGGAAGTATCTCCAATACTTCCCCTCTTCTTCTCACACTTCCCCTCTTCTTCTGCAAGAGTTAAAAAGGAGTATTTTTGTATGATTGAGAAGGGATCCATGTCAAAATTAACTTTTGATTTCCCCCAGATTCATTCTAACCAAGCCAGTTCCTTCTAGATCTCACCATGCACAGGTGTTTGTACTGGCCAAAGGAAAGCCATGCCACAGGCAGCTTCTTTGGCTCTTACTGCCACCTCCAAGCAACTGAGAAGGTATGTGGGAACACACGGAACAAAGAATAGAGCAAACATGCACTCTCAAAGCAATTGTCTGCCTCATCGTTCCCCGGGAGAAAAGAAAATATTGCTTGAATTCCAGACTGTTCTCAGGATTTCCTAACCTACCTAGACTTTTGTTTCAATTCTCCAGAGTTCTGCACTATTCGCTTCCATCAGATTTGGCACGTGTTGGAGGCAACAAGGTGCTATCAAAGTAGGAAACAAGAGTAAGGTATCCTAAAATACAAACCACTCACTACTTCAAATATAAAATTACGAATCCAAATATCCATACTACTGGGCTTTCTTTTATTTACAGCCATCTTGGCAATGAAAATAAACCTGAGATTGTTGTTGTTCAAGGCCAACTGTTTACTGCCCGATAAGGAACAAACTGTCATCTACCTTGTTCCTACATCCACCGTAAAAAACCTCCCTGTAAAGATCGGAATGCATTGCACCCACACCAATGTGTCTTGTGTTCAGGATGGATATTCAAACGTAGCAAAGTTAGATTTCTATCCAGACTCCTCTCTTAATTTATTACGCAAATAAAATCCCACGCCATGGAGAAATAATGCCTTGACAAAAGCACCAACTTCTAGGTCTCCACCCATCTTTGCCCATTTCTACTATGTTTCAAGATTTACTTCTGCATTCCTCCATTTTTAGAGCCTGGTCGCCACCTATTAAGTGTAGCTGGGGCACTGAAAATCAAGAATGCATTTTCTCCATTCAGAAGAGCCGTACAGAAATAGATGTAGTCCCTGCCTTACTGCTGCATTTAGCAATCACACATTGACAGGAAGCAAAGTGCATTTTGTAGCCAAGTCCTTCATTAACTCCAGCAACAATTGTTTTCCTTTATGCTATACCCTCTTTTGCCATACCCGATATACTGCAAAACCTTCAGTCTCTGTTCACTGAGTACCATCTGCTCCTTTATCAACTTTTCCATTTCCATATTCACAGTTGGGGGATTCTGTATTTCTTCACTTGCCGTAAATTCTCTGCAGGATGGAAAGTAGATATGTACAATGGAATCACCTGATATATGCGATATCATACGTGATATCACGTAGAAAGAAAAAATGATCAAGTATTACTTTGATAGAAACCAAAAGTGGACACTCGCCACTTTGTGTTGCTCATTGTCCAAAAGAAGACTGCCACTTTTCTGACCTGAAACTCTGAACTACACACTTCTTTTGCATGAGCTTCCAGTCCTTGACTCTCCCTTGCCATTTCAGTTGATGCTGCTGCCCGAAACCCCAAGTAAAACACAAACTAACAGAGTGTCAGTTTATGCAGTGCTTTATTCAGGGCCCGGGGACCTGCGGACTTGCGTCCTAAGTCAGGATCCCACCGGTTCCCTTTTTAGAGGGTTTTTTTTTTATACCCTTTTTACAAATGGTTTATGTGCAGAAGTACACATTCTTCTATAGATACATTCACCTTGTAGATAGCTTTTTACGTCATAAATCTTACATGGTTGCTTATCCTAGGACTATAGTGTTGTCCCCCTTAATCACTCTCTTACGCGACTGCCCACCACCAGTACTTTATTTATGATTATACTTTAACCTTATCACTAACAGTTCTGCATGCTCTCAGCACAGCACATGCCTTAGTTAGTTTCCCAGGGCCTACTCTGGGAACTGCAGTCTCCAAGCCTTAGCATAACTGCTACTATTATGGTTTCCACACTTTATATTCTAATATTCAGGATTTCTAGTCCATACGGTAACAATGCCATTTTTCTTTCTCAAGCTCTGTTTTCATTCGATTCAAGAGTAGCTTGGCAGTTGCCCTCTCATTATCCAGCAGTGCTCTCTTTACATTCGGTGTATTAAAAAATAAAAACAGAAGTAGAAGCAGCATACGACATGCAAAAACAAACAAAAAATTGTCTCTTCTACAGAAAATGAGGGGAGAAAAGAACACAAATGATAACCAATACCCTGCCAAGTAGAAATTTCTTCTATATTTCAGTGATTGATAGGCAGAAAAAATGAATTTCATTTGGGGAAAGAAAGACATTCTAGGAATATTCAGACTGTTATCTTGCCCCAGGTAAAACATTTACCATGGCCTTAGCGTTAATGAGCTTGTGAACATCAGCTGCCAAGAGGAAGGACATTTCCTCCAGTTTCACAGAATACTTGGTCAGTACATCTGCTATCTGTGCAATCAAAGAATACAGAAAATAACAACAATGAAAAGTAGAACTCAAATATCAATTTCCCAAGTTAAAATCTACATGAACAAGACAATTTTTCCATTCAAGTGTAATCGATTTAATTAATTCATTAACTACATAAGTATCATTCTCACCTTCAAGAAGAGAATTCAAGGAATCAACGTTGCGTCTTCTGAGACATTGAAGCCTGAGTAGACCCCAACTTCAAATCTATTAGGACGGCATGAGAGCAATACCTGCTACATTTAGTACATGTAAACTACAAAGACATCTAGAACAGCTCTAAAAGATGAACAAACCCATGAACTTTGAAGGAGACGCTAGCAAGAAATGTGGAAATAGGCTTTATCTGCCCAGTGCTTTTCCCAAAAGCTTGGGCACTCCTTGGCGTCAGTGAGAGTCTCTGTCTCATTATTCAGCAGCTGGCTTAGGGTAAAAAAGGATGCATGCAATCACTTCATTCCTGTTGATGACATAAACTTACTGCATCATCACGGAAGCCATTTACTTGGAAATATAGCCTAAAAAATAGGTGTCAGACTGGGTACATATCTAGATTGCTATGAGCAAAACCAATTACTTTTTAACAGGAAAGCCATACAAAATGCCTGCCATGGCAAATATAAGTCTCCTAGCCCTGCACTTCAACGGGCAGTGAGCAGTTCATTACACCAAATTTACGTTTGGCAAGGAGACAGTCTATTTATTACAAGCCCCTAGTTCTAGAACCAAGAATTCAGGAGTTGCTCAGTCCCAATGAAAATCTGTCCATTTCAGACCTTTGGGGTTTTATGCTTCTGTTCTTTACCTGCCTTGAGTGTGGCTTTCTTGTGAAGTCACTGATGGGTGTTTGTCTAACACATTTCTGCTGATTACACAGTAATTGCATGACATCAGCAGGCATCTCCGCATGTCTCTTTAAAGTATGCTTTTTACTCTTCTTAGAGGACCTTGTCTTCTTCTTTCCTTCACCCAAAAGGTGGGCTAAGTGAGCCTTCAAAGAACCATCATCTCAACAATTAGAATTCTTTCGAACCTACTGAATGGAGAACAGAGACAAAAAAATTTAAAAAAACTAGTAAGCTAAAGACAGCAGAAGAGAAAGGTAAAATAATGAATTCAACATGCCACATGCATAACTCTCTTCATTCGAGGCTATTTTCAAAATGAGAAAAAAAAAAAAATATCATCTTTTCCTTACAGAGAGGAAAAGTGGAGTGACTGCAGTGTGTTGCCTTGCTTACAGTTACCAGGAAAGTCAACAGCAGAGTTGAAAACTCCTGAAGCTGGCTAACTACACCTCTAAATGTTTTACTACTGTGTTATGATTCTGTCTTCAGTTAATAGAACCTGATATACAACAAAGAGATGGGAGCACATGGAGATGCATTGGAGAGCCCACGCTGGAGGTAACACATTCATTTTTTACTCAAACAAATCCAAATTAGAAATGTTGAAAATGACCTGGGGCCATTTCAACAGCCAGCAAACTGACTAACACAACCAACCTTTGGCTTTTATTCAATCCTTTGCTTGTTTTACCTGGGCCTTGAAGATCTGTGTGCAGCCTTCCTCTCTTCAAATATATCACAGTCGTCCTATTGAGAACCCATGGCTCATCACAGCTGCTTGGCCAGGCCTGCTTCAAGAAGAACTGGCAACTACAAGCTGGGAGCCAAGAGATACAACACTTCACTTGGAAAAGTGCCTTCCATGAATCCTAGAATCCCAGAATGGTTTGGACTGGAAGCGACCTTAGAGATGATAGATTATCTTCTTCCCACATCCTGACATGGGCAGGGACACTTTTCCACTAGTCCAGGTTGCTCCATGTCCGCTCCAGCCTGGCCCTGGACACTTCCTGCCATGGGGCTCCCACACAGCCTCTTTGAGCAACATGTGCCAGGCCTCAGCACCCACACAAGGAAGAATTCCTTTGCAATATCCCATCTACCCCAGCCCTCTGGCAGTTTGAAGCTATTCCCCCTTGTCCTGCGAGTCCAGACCCTTTTCCAAAGTCCCTCCCCAGCTATCTTGGAGCCCCAGCAAACACTGCAAGGGGCTTGAAGGCCGCCCTGGAGCCTTCTGTTCTCCAGATTGGACACACACAGCTCTCCCAGTCTGTCCTAGAGCAGAGGAGCTCCAGCTTTCAAAGCGGCTTAGCAGCCTCCTACCCGTCAAACTGGACGCCACCGCTGGCCTTTTGGGCCCTACAGATATCACTTCCGGTGTCGCTCAGGGTCACTCCCTGCTCTCTCCCCGCCCCGCTTGAGGCCCTCAGGCGATGCTGCTCTGATGCCACTCCGGCCCCTGTCAGACCAACGGGGGCCGGGGGGCCATCCCAGCCTCATCCACAATCCACAGTGTCCTCGGCGGCTGCTGTGGGCTCATAGCGGTCGACACACCCGGAAGCAGATGTGACAATTGATAAAATATTCGTGTTAATCACAAAAGCATTGGGGTTTGCATAAACCAGAATACTAAGCTCTGAAGTGAAGCATGGACACTAGATAAAGGAAATTATATGATTGAATAATTCTATTAAAAATCACCTTGTTATGTTATATTATGTTGTATTATGTTACATCACATTATGTTATATTATGTTATCTTTTTCAAATAAGTTGTATTGGCTACCAGCTTGCGAAATCGGACTACCCAAAAAGCCCTTTTTGTCTTTGTCTGGTCAGTACTGCTTATCTCAAGGACCAGACTTCCAGAACTTCTCTGGTGGTTATCTACAAGGACCAGATGGCTATCTGTGACTGATTATTGCCCGGAGGCTTTGTGAATTTGTGTAAGGATGTTTATTCGACCACCACTGCTTACCTGGCAAAATTATGACAGCAAAAAAAACCTAAAAATTATTGATTACAACGAGGAACCGCAGTATAAGAAGAGGCTGCAAACCAAGGTTCGGTGGAGCGTGGAGTGGGCGGTGACCCCTCGTGCTCCCCAGCGTGCTGCTTGCTCTTTCTATATCAAATAAAGCAATCCAAAATTTTGCTGAATATCGAGACTTTTGTCTCTCATTTATAACAATTTGGTGCCGAAATCCGGGACGTCCTTGGATCTCTGAGAGGCACTGCGATTTCAGGGAAGCGCCCCACTACTGCAGCCCCGGTTCGTCAGTGATTCTCAGGACCAGTCGACATACCGCACCATATAGACTGAGCAAGGAAAATCTCCCGGGAAGACCGCGGCAAAATCACCTGTAATTCTTGTGCACGAAGACCCAGACAGGAGTATCGGACTGTAAGTATCTGTCTGGTTTGTTGGGGATGACTGTGTGTTTGTCTGAATGAGAAGTGGCCTTTGCTGCGAAGCGAGAGTGGAGTCCTTCTATCTGCGTTTCCAGCATCCCGTGAGGGACCTGGCCGGTGACTGGACGAAGCGAGTGAGCACAAAGGGAGAGACTGATTTTCTTGTCCTAGCCCGGGTAGGGCTACGTCCTTCCCATCCTAATCCAGGCAAAGGCAGGACCCGTGAAGGGGGGGGGGCAGGGGGGAAGGGTGAGGAAAAGAAAATCAGATTGCAACACACCAGTCACGGAGGGAGAAGGGAAAAGCTGCTTTTCCGATCCCAGCCCAGGTAGAGGCGGGTTCCAGTCCATCCTGACCCAAGGAGAGGCAGGGGTTCGGACGGAACACATCGGGGAGTACAAACACCTCAAGACAGTCCCTTGAGGTAAAAATGGGAAAAAGAGGGAGTAAGATTCTGAGTCCCAGGGACCCACGAAGAGGTTCAAGTTCATTTGGTCCACAAGGAGACTGGGAAAATAAAGACAAGACAAGTAGGTTGCCAGAAATACCACCAGGCAGCCCTTTGGGACTAATATTAAAATGTTGGGACACAGGGGTGGTATACAGAGGAAAAAGTAAAGAAAAATTGATTCAATATTGCATGGTGGAGTGGACCAGAGAAATGATCGGTAAAGATAACCTATACTGGCCCATGTTCGGATCATTTGAGGGTTGGATTTGTCGGGCATTAAGCACATATGTGGCTCATAAAGAACCATTTAACAGAGAGGAATGTGAGTATGCTGCCCTGTGGGCAAAACAGTCCAAGCCATCCTTGATATATACTTTAAAAGAAAAAGAGGATGAAGATAAAAAAAAGGTTACCTGGGAACCCCTCGATAATCTCCCACCTCTCTATAATACAGAAAATACAGGAGACCCCCCCCACCCACCCACTTCTCCTCCTGGTACTCCCATAGCTCTAAGAACTCGCTCCCGTCAAAGGAATACCAGGAGAGATAGTATCACCAGAGAGGAGGGAGATAACAATACAAAGGCTCTCCTTTACCCCCTGAGGGAAGTTCCATTAGCAGGACAACAGGCTGGCTTAATTGGATTTGTAAGTGTTCCCTTGAACACAGGGGAAGTGAGAAACTTTAAAAAAGAAATGGGAAAACTATTAAAAGATCCTATAGGGGTATCAGAGAGCCTAGATCAATTCCTCGGACCAAGTATGTATACTTGGATGGAATTACAATCTATATTAAGTATCCTATTCACCACGGAAGAACGGGAAATGATCAGACAGGCTGGAATGAGGGTATGGGACCAGGAGCATCAGATTGGACCTAGGGGAGACCAGAAATGGCCATTAAATAATCCTAACTGGGATAATCAGAATGATGTCCATCGCCAGAATATGATGGACTTAAGATGGATACTCCTTAAAGGTATCCGAGAATCAGTTCCTAAAGGACAAAATATTAATAAAGCCTTTAGTGAACAACAAAAAAAGGATGAATCCCAGACTGACTGGTTGGAACGGCTGAGGAAAGATCTCCAAATGTACTCCGGGATAGACCTTGATACACAAGTGGGTCAGGCACTCCTCAAAACGCAATTTGTTGCTCGATCATGGGGAGATATTAGAAAGAAATTAGACAAGTTAGATGATTGGCAAGATCGGGGGTTACAAGAATTGCTAAGAGAAGCACAAAAAGTTTATGTAAGGAGGGATGAAGAGAAGCAGAAAGCAAAAGCAAAAATCTTTATAGCTGCAGTTCGTGAAAGACAGAAAGAAACCCAGCAGAAAGGGGGAGGAAAACCAAGAAAACCCCCACCAAAACAAGGAATGAAGCAGGAAATAATTCACCAAGGCAAACCTGCTTTTACTGTGCTGGGATGGCAGGGGAGATGCAAGACCGGAGCCCCGGGCTGTCCTCCCACACCACGAACCAAGCGAGAGAGAGTCCACCTCTCCAGACGCCCCATCCCACCTTTCCTTTTCCGGTTCCCCCCCCCTCCCCCTCCACCCACCCCCCTACCAGAGCACATTATCTGTCGTTTTAAGGTGTAGCCACAATTACTTATCATAACAATGGGAGAAATTCCACAGAAAGAAAAGGGGAACAATTCAACCCCCAACAATTATGTTACCTTACATTAATTATATTATGTTATGTTTATCAAATAAGTTGTATTGGCTACCAGCTTGCGAAATCAGACTACCCAAAAAGCCCTTCCTGTCTTTGTCTGATCAATACTGCTTATCTCAAGGACCAGACTTCCAGAACTTCTCTGGTGGTTATCTACAAGGACCAGATGGCTATCTGTGACTGATTATCGCCCGGAGGCTTTGTGAATTTGTGTAAGGATGTTTATTCGACCACCACTGCTTACCTGGCAAAATTATGACAGCAAAAAAACCCCAAAAAATTATTGATTACAACGAGGAACCACAGTACAAGAAGAGGCTGCAAACCAAGGGTTGGTGGAGCGTGGAGTGGGCGGTGACCCCTCGTGTTCCCCAGCGCGCTGCTTGCTCTTTTATATCAAATAAAGCAATCCAAAATTTTGCTGAATATCAATACTTTTGTCTCTCATTTATAACACAGAGGTCCGGTACAGAGGATAATAGCCACATATTTGTGTTCGTCTCTGCACAAGGCGGGCCAAAATTGCCATGCCCGGACTTTGCAGTTCAGCACGAGAATGAGAATACACCTGCGCCATGGGGGAGGAAACCGCTAAAGACTCCCTCATTCGTGGTCTCTGAACTTAATGTCTGGGCAATGCCAATCCTGAGGCTACACTAACACCTTTTTTACCTTGCGGATAAGAAATGCCATTGTTCTGGTGTGCAGCTAAAGGCGCAGCACAGGTAGGCCAGGCCAAAAGCTGAGGTAGTGCCCTTCCTCACACCTTAGCTGTGGTGCACTCCATGCAGCTAGAGCAAAGCAAGAAGGACGCTAGGAAGAAGAAGGCGTTCTTCAACTAGCCCTCTGTCAGCAACCCTGAAAGGGCGCATAACACATGGCGTCTCGCTGCCCTCCATTCTACATACTCGCAGCTCCCTTTCCTGACTTGCAAAAATGCTACCAGAGTAGAGAGGGCCAGATTGAAGAGGCAGTGCCTAGGTTCACCTTCTAGTTATTGCACTTAAGCCACGTGCAGCTCCTCGCTGCATTCTGTATTTCCCTTCTCCGTGGCATTTACCGTGGTGCTCTCTGCAACTTGGAGCCTAGAAGTGACCGCCAATGTTTCCACAGCGGGCTGCAAGTGGAACCAAGGAGCAGTACAAGCAGCAGTGCTTCAGGTTGCTCCTTTGAACTGCTAAGGGCACTTGGGAAGGCAAGCGAGAGGCAGCCACCTTCCTCTCCTAGGAGCCTGTAACGTGCTGCACACAAGCACGGTACTTGTGCGGCTTTGTTCACCGCCCTCTCCCACTCCTGGCGCCTCATTCACTCCCCGGCTGCCAGAAGCCTCTGAAGGGGCGCCACACAGCCAGCAGTGTGCAGGCAGCCAAGCGCTCGAGAACGCTGCTTCTGCCCAAGCCCGCCTAGGGCGTGCACCTTTGTTCTCAGAGCTCCGTGCAACAGTCTGCCTCTCTCACAGTTCAAATGGAAAACGAAAGCTTTTCGCCTACGCCCTTCACAGAGATCTGTTGCCAGAAAGAGAAGGTCTTTTGTTCGGAGCTCGCCCCCTCCGCAAGGAAGCTGCTATTAGCACCGCATTGCAGGGGCACTTCTCGCTCCTTGACTATGTGCTCAGGGCTCTCCGAATTTGCGGCTAGCTCCACGGTCCTTCTCAGCTGCAAGTAGCAGCGATTACAGTACATAGAGCTTCGCAAGGACCGAAGACCTGGAGAGACATATCGCACGCGAAAATGTGCCAGGACAGAGACGTTCTACACTGAGTAGTGACTGAGACTGACAGAGAGTTCTACACTGCCCCTTCTCGTCGGGCATCTTGTGCACCTGACGCCTCTGCTGTGACAAATCGTTCCTTGAAAGACGAGAGAGAGCGCCTCTCCTGGCACATTGCACTGAGTGAGAGCTCCCTAGGGACTTTTGGGTGTAAAACTTTTTCCACCTCCGAAAATACATCGGTAACTCCTACAAGTTTTGGTTTTATTAAGATTAGTTATGTCCAAGTATTGATGTTCTAAACACCCTTGGTTTCAGTCTGAAATTAACTGCTTGTTTCTGTCTTTTTGCCTAGTGTCTATCTAATTCTAAGGTAACTAAATGTGTTGCAAATCCATAAATTACATCTCAGGTTAGGTGGGATAATTGGCTCGGAAGAAAATGGAATTGAGAATTTGGAAAGAATCCAAAGTGCCCTGATGCCACCATCTGACATTCCCTTGGGTTCCAAATCCATTCATTTCTGTTTTTGTGGGCTTTTTTGAAGGCGGTGTACAGTTGAAGCCATGATTTAGCTGCGGTGAGACCTGCTCCGCTGTAAAAACATTATTTTCTCAGTGAGCATGGACAACAGTTACAGTGTCGTCTTTTAAGATTCCCTGCACTCCACTTATGGTGGCAAAAGCAGTGCCTTGACTGTAATCATAAAAGTGATTACAGTTTCATTGCTTTGACATCATGTAGGATGTTTCCTCCATCTGCTGTGGTCAGCATTAAGTAACAGATTTCTCAGTTTCTAGGAAGAGTCTAGCAAAACAATCACCTTGCTCCTTCTCTTGCATTTATTCATCACTGCTATGCTGCTATACAGACAGATAGTCTGTTTATGATTCAACAGTTCAATGGGACATCAAGTAAATAGCAAAGCAAAACTAACTACTGAAAACACTATAAGGGCCAGAGATTAGCTTGGATCAAAACAGGTATTCTCCTAGCATTGTTTACAAACAAGTCAACATGTGAAACAGAAGGCACAATGTGGTTTGTGCCTTGTTTTGGGCATGCCCGGAAGAAGGAAATTCTGATTTCACATATGGGAAAAGAAATGTTGACATTTGAATGAGATTGATCATACACCAGGAAAGGTTGCTTTGAAAGGTTTTGGAAGTCCTGTTAGGAAACATGGCTTTACAAGTCCTTTCCAACAGGAGACAACAGCTGCAGAATATCTGGGTGTGCCAGTGTTGAGAGCACCAGCAAAGATCAAAGTGGAGAAGTTGGTGAACAATGGCAGTGGCCTGGGGGAGAGCAAGTGGGGTGTTGGCTGTGGAACCAGGGGAGTCCTGACTGATTTAGGAGTCGTGTGATGGTCTGTGCCAGCAAGCAGAGTAGTGCTGTGGCCTTGGGACAGTGCAAATACTGGAATTCAATGGGGTCACTGGGCAGGCTGAGTGTCTGAGCTGCTGGAGGGACCCAGTTTGCTCACATGTAAACATCCAGTCTCACTCTTGCCAGCCACAGAAAGGAGCAGGATGTGGCTGCTGGCGATGCCTGTCATGTATATGTAGTGTATATGTGTGCTATCCCAGCCTGCTGGGAACACTTCTTCTTTGTGACTGCTTGGGCTGAGGGAGAGAAAGCAGTGGTAGTTTCTGAGGTTTCGAGTTTGCTCGAGTTTCTCAGGCTGTTTCTGGAGCCACCCAGAGTTCTCTTCCTTGAAGTATTTCAATTCCTGGTAATTTTCAAAATTCAAACAGACACAGCCCTAAGCTAGTTGATCTGACTTCAGAGCTATTCTTAAGCTGAGCTGTTGGATGATATGATCTCCTGAGATGTCTTCCATCTCGGTTTATGACCTGGTTCTTGTGAAAAGTAGGATCTTTTAGCCTGGAGAAGAGAGGTTTCTGGAGAGACAGGATGGTGGCCTTTGAATATGTAAAGAGTGTATAAGACAAATGGAGAAAGACTTTTTCAGAAGGTTTGCAGAGACAGGACAAGGGGCCATGCTTTCAAACTGAGACTACTAGGTTTAGATTGGCTAAAAGGAAAAACTTTTCTACAATGAAGCTGGTGAGACACTCAAACGGGTGTTCCAGAGAAGCTGTGGATGCCCCATCATTGAGAGTGCTCCTTATCATTTAGGCTAGTCTTGAGCAATTTGATCGACTGTAAGATCTACCTGGCAAGGAAGTTGGACTAGATGATCTTTAATCACAGACTGTTGTATGATTCCGTGAAAGACAGAATGCAATAAAGGTGATATTTCAGATTTTGGCGCAGACATATTTATTATTTCTCACTTTACGCATCATTGCAAGGACAACTTGTTAGCTTCTGAAATGATGAGCTGAGATTGATTTCCTTCCTTAGTTTCAGTTTCCCTGTTATTCCTTCACTCTTGGACTTTTTTTCACTAGATTTCCTCTTTTAGTAAACTGCCCTTAAGTACCACTTTGCTCCCCACCTGGCTTTTTTTTTTTCAATGACACCTTTTCCCTGGTTCGTTTTGGGCCTTTGCTGCTTGAAGTCCAGCAGCCTCCTTGTGTGAGCATTATGGAGCTTTCTTTACAGCTTCATCACTATGCAAAAAGCCATAAATTACTGTGTTCCATCTCACATACCATCAAGTATCACACTAATATTCCCACTGCTGAATAGCTGGTTGGCTTACATAGACCAGCCAAATACCAGGAAATCCAGATGGCAGCAAGAATCTTGTAGACTACTCCCGCTTTTCATTTAAATTCTGGAGAAGTCACGTGAGGTATCACATTCTCTTGAAAGAAGTGTATATCATCTCGGACATTCTAGAATGGGCTATTAATATTGTCATAAGTTTCTGGCTAGACTTTTTAGTATGCAAATTCAAATTCAAATGATCTGAAAGGATAGAACTTCAAGAATTTTTTTTTTCCCAGAATCGAAGTATGATGGAGTTACATAGGGTGAATCTTAAGCTTAGTTATTCTATTCCATCTCACATCATTGCTTGGGGTAGGGAGAAGGGAGTATCTTTGGGGGACAACGGGTTCCGGTGTAGTCAGTAAGCTGGGCAGAGGAGCCATCAGGTATTGTCTGTTGTTGGGGGGGGGCGATTCATGTGAACTCTTCCTTTCTTGTACCCTGCCACTAGTATTGTTGCTAAAATTGTTTGTTTTCTCATCCAAGTGACAAAATCAGCACACTTAATGAGGGATGAAGAGGGAGCAGAGACCTCAGAAGAGGAGGAAGAAGAAGCAGAGCCTGCTGTCCTCCAGAAGAAAAAAACACTACCAGCCAACTTTGCATCATCTGTGAACTTCCTGGGCTTGTACTCTATCCCCTTGTCCAGATCACTGATAAAGATATTAAACAGGACTGGGCCCAAGACTGAACCTTGGGGACCAGCTGGATGAACTCTATTTCCCACCACTCTTTGGGCCTGGCCATCACCCAGTTTGTTACCCAGCAAACCAGCCACTCATCCAAACCATAATCAGACAGTTTCTTCAGGAGAATGATGTGAAACTCATTGCAAAAAGGATCAGGGAGATGCCTAGGAAGAGTCTCAGGTGAATCCAGGAGACTATAGTGGAGGACTATTCAGTTTTCCAATCAATTTGCTTAAAAAACTCTAAAAAACCGTAATAAACAAACAAACAAATAAACAAACAAAAAAAGCAGACCAAAAAAACACACAAAAAACCCCAAACAATTACCCCCAAAGGGACAAAAAAAGGCCCAAAAAAGGCCACAAAAAAACCCACCCAAAACTGAAAAAAAAACCCCAAACTCAACACATCAAAAATCAGGGTGAAGGTGTCTAGTAACTTTAGAAATAACAAAACAAAACAAAACAAAAAAACCCAAAAAGTCACATTTCTAAAGGTGCTGTCCCAGCCTCTTCTCTCAGCAGGGAGGACATCCTGAAGAGAAGCCAGTTGGAAGAAAGCGGGACAGGGCAGCACCTGGGCCATTATCACAGGACGGCACTGTGGCTTCCCCATTGCCAAAACCTGGTCACATAATTCAAACACAGGTATGCACATGTGCTTAGACACAGCAAAAACATATTTGGCTAAAAAGAAATCTGGTCCATTTATATCACTGGAAAGAGCATAATGCCTCGTCTCAGCTTTCTTTTTAGTCATTACAAATGTTTTGAAAATATAGGAGAGCAGAAAATGGAAATATCCAAGATCAACATGAGGACCAATAACAAACATTCCATTTTTGAAACTGCATTGGGAATCCTCTGCAGAAATTGACTCAGAGCTCTAAGATTTACAAAAAAGACCAAGAGTATTGGAGTCAATACAACACAGTGTCTGGAGACTTCAGCTGGTTGCCTTGATTTCTCAAATATGATGGAGGAAGCACCTTAGCAACTACAGCTGCCAGTTCTCTCAGGGCCCTGACATGCCTCTGGGTGGGTCCCATGATCTTGCATGCTCAGGTTCCTCAAGTGGTCTGAAAGCTGACCTGCTACTATGGCTTAGAATCAAGTCCACCAGTCCAATAAGCTGACAGATATGGAAATAGTGACTGGCAGTAAAAATTGAGACCAACACTTGTTGAGTACCTCAGCCTTCTCCTTGTCTGTTGTCACTAGTCCTGTCTGGCTTATGGGGGTGGGGGGGGAATAGGGGAGGAGTGATAGGTTTCTTTTCATCTTCCTTTTCCCACTGAAATACCCGTAGGTGCCTTTATTATTCTTATTTTTGGCATGCTTTCCCAAATTCAGCTTCAACTGAGCCTTAGCTATACTGATCCCATCCTCACACACTCATGTGTTACCACTGTATTTTTCCCATGATTTGTCTCACTGTGTATTGTCTGCATATTACCTTCTTGCATCACATCTATTAATTTTCAATAACCTTCTGGGTTTACCTTGTTTTCAAAAAAAAAAACGTTTTTGAACCTTTTCACCTCAGAAATTCACCTGGGAAACCCAAAATCCCCCAAATTCACCCCGAAGTCCTCTTTGGGATGCCCAGCACTCACCTGACAACTCCCAGAATTCCACAAATTCACCCCAAAATTCACGGGGGACCCCCAAATCCCAGGGCTTCACCCCAAAATCCCACCTGCAACCCCCAAAATCCCTCAAATCACCCCCAAGACCCAGTCCCCCCAACACCCCCCAAATTCACCCCAAAATGTCTCCAATCCCCCTCAAAACCCACCCAGATACCCCCAAATCGACCAAATTCACTCCAAAACCGAGCTGGGACTCCCAAAAATCACCAAAATTCAACGGAAAATCCATCTGCATCCCCCCAAATTCATCCCTAAATTCTCCCACGACTCCCAAATGCTCACCTGGAAACCCCAAAATCGACAGAATTCACCCCAAAATCCACCTGGCATCCCCAAAACTCACCTGAGAACCCTAAAATTCACATGTATACCCTAAAATTCACCAAATTACCCCCAAAATTCCCCTGAGATCCCTAAAATTCCACAAATTCCTCCTAAAATTCAACTGGGACTCCCCACATTCTACAAATTCACTCCTGTCCTGGGCTACAATGCAAAAATGTGTATTCTATCACCATCTGTTAAAATGTGGGAGGGTTGGTGATCCTTATCTCTGTGGGAGATATCCTCTGCTGATGTATTGGGAATCCAAATTGCCCTGGGATTCTGGAAATAATATCAAACTGGCCTGAAGGTGAGACTTTTGGATTGTCTTCTGAAGAAGAAGAGGAGCAAGTGGCATGTGCTGAGGAAGCCCCACCATATAATGAGCTACCGGAGACTGAAAGACGATATGCCGTCTTCACGGATGGTTCCTGCCGAATTGTAGGCACTAACCGGAAATGGAAAGCTGCAGTATGGAGCCCCACACGACAAGTTGCACAAGCTACCGAGGGACAAGGTGGATCGAGTCAGGTCACAGAGCTACAAGCCTTCCAGTTGGCTTTGGATATTGCTGAACGAGAGAAGTGGCCAAGGCTTTATCTCTACACTGACCCATGGATGGTAGCTAATGCTCTGTGGGGATGGCTGGATCACTGGAAAAAGGCCAACTGGCAGCGCAGAGGGAAACCCATCTGGGCAACTGATATTTGGCAGGACATTGCAGCCTGAGTAGAGAAATTGACCATAAAGGTTTGACACGTGGATGCACATGTAGCCAAAAGCTGGGCTAATGAAGAACATCACAACAACGAGCAGGTGGACAGAGCTGCCAAAGTGAAAGTATCACAGGTGGATCTAGACTGGCAGCACAAGGGAGAATCATTCCTAGCTCATTGGGCCCATGATGCCTCTGGTCATCAGGGGAGAGATGCAACATACCGATGGTCCCCTGACCGAGGGGTGGACCTTACCATGGACAGCATCAAACAGGCCAAGCGGGTGAAGCCTCTGTGGTACGGTGCACTATGGTCAAAGTACAGGTATGGGGAAGCCTGGCAAATTGACTACATCACCCTTCCCCAAACCCACCAGGGCAAGCGCTACGTACTGACCATGGTGGAAGCAACTACAGGATGGTTAGAAACCTACCCTGTGCCTCATTCCACTGCCCGGAACACCATCTTGGGCCTAGAAAAACAAGTCCTTTGGAGGCATGGTACCCCTGAGAGAATTGAATCAGACAAAGGAACCCATTTCAAGAACGGCCTTATCAACACCTGGGCCAAAGAACATGGTATTGAATGGATATATCATATCCCTTACCACGCGCCAGCTGCCGGGAAAGTTCAACGGTCTAATGGACTCCTTAAGACTACTTTGAAAGCACCAGGTGGTGGAACCTTCAGAAATAGGGAAATGAACTTGGCCAAAGCCACCCGGATGGTTAACACCAGAGGGTCCATCAATCGAGCCGGTCCTGCCCACTCTGAAACCCTGCACACAGTGGATGGGGACAAGGTCCCTGTAGCACACATGAAAGGTATTTTAGGAAAGACTGTTTGGATTAATCCCACCACAGGCAAAGGCAAACCAATCCGTGGGATTGTTTTTGCTCAAGGACCTGGTTGCAGTTGGTGGGTAATGCAGAAAGATGGGGAAACCCATTATGCACTGCAAGGAGACCTAATTTTTAGTGAGAACTGTAGGTAAGGTTTAATTTTGTATTATATATCTGTAACAGGGAATTCGTTTGGGTATGATGTAGATGGTAATAGAATAAGGAGTTTATTATGTCCTGGGGTACAATGCAAAAATGTGTCTCCTATCGCCATCTGTTAAAATGTGGGAGGGGTGGCGATCCTTATCTCTGTTGGAGATATCCCCTGCTGATGTGCCATCTGATAAGATCAGGGGGATGATCATCGTTATCTTTTCACAACCCATCCTTCCTCCAGAAGATATATTCTGTTAATGGGCCATTAAGTCCTATTGTGTGACTGATAAGATTACATCATCCCATTGGGAGATGCTCCAGACAGTGGGAGGAGCCAAACATTTCCTACCTAGATAAAAACTGATATTTGGAACACCAAAGCAGTCCTTTCCACTGGATCCCAGAGGAAAGTCGGACCTTTTTCCACATCATCGCTGGATCTTCAGAGGAAAACTGCACCTTCTACAGGATCACTGCTTCAACTGAACCACATCTGTCATCCAGGAGGACTGCAGCCACCATTTATACGGACTGCTACCAACACCCTGACAGACAGGGTGTCAGATTGTATTTCTGACTTTATTGGTGTTTTTTTCTTTTATATTATTGCATGTATTTTATTTTTTCTCTTTTCACCTATTAAATTGTATTACTGACTTGGAGTCTCACACTGGTTTTATTTTCAAACCAACACAACCCCAAACCTCACTACCCGGGATCCCCCAAAATTCCAAAATTCTCCCCCAAAATCAACCTGGGACCACTCAAATCTCACCTGGATCTCCCCAAATCCCCCCCCCCCCCCCCCAAGTCACCGGGGAACCCCCAAATCCCCAGAATTCAACCCAAAATTCACCTGGGACCCCAAAAACCATCAAATTTGCTCTAAGAGGATTGGCAACTTTACACACTCCATTTTCCCACAGAAGGATCTAGAGTCCTGTGCGCTTCGTATACAAACTAAATGGAAAAAAACTTTGGATTCATTCTCAGCAAAGAGACTTCCTATTCCACCGTCTTTTGGACAAAACTGCCTTGACTTTCAAACTTATTCTCTTGCTCACTTACCTGCATAATGCTTAGTCCCTGTTCTGCATGCTCATTTTCTTCACTTTCACAAGGAATCCTCTCCTCCTCTTCTTCTTCCTCTGCTTCTTCCATTTCCTGTGCCAAGATCGCCTGTTTCTCTGTTAGATTTGTTTCTCCAGCTGATTTTTAACAACTGTCCCTATCTTGTGGCACCGCTCGCTCGAGAGAGGTGATTGCCCTGCTCTGCTCTGGGCTGGGACTGCGCTCTCTTCAAGCCCTGGGGGCAATTTTGGATGCCACAATGTCAGAAAGACCTCAGGCTATTGGAGAAATGTCCAAAGGAGGGACACAGAGAGAGTGAAGAGGCTGGAGGGGAAGCCATACAAAGAGTGGCTGAGGGCATTTGGTTCAGCTGCAGAGAGGACACTGAGATCACACCTCACTTGGGACCTCTCAGCTCATCTCAAGGGCAGCACAGGGACAGCTTTGCTCTCTGCTCTCTGCGACCAGGGACAGGAGCCAAGGGAATGCCAGGAGCTGTGTCAGGGGACGATTAGGCTGGCTATCAGGGAAAGGTTTTTTTCCTTAGAGGCTGGTCAGGCACTGAATAGGTTCTCCAGGCAATGGACACAGCCCCAAGGCTGCCAGAGATCCAGGAGTGTTTGGCCAATGCTCTCAGGGATGCAGAGGGTGGGACTGTTGGAGTGTCTGTGCAGGGCCAGGAGTTGGACTTTGACGATCCCTAGGTGTCCCTTCCGACTCCGGAAACTCTTACCATTTTCTCCTCTTTCCTCTCCTTGCACAATGCTCTCAGCTTACCGTTCCACCGTATGTTCCACTTCTGAAACCTCCGCTACTTCTTTCCAGTTCAAACACAGTTCTACTGGTTACAATCCAAAGATATACCGATTGAAAAACAACCAAAAAGAAACACATGTTTGGAATGTCGTGGTCTTATTTGGATCTCGAACTATGAAGTCGATTGTGCCTTGCAAGTTCTAAAAGCAAAACAACAACAACAAACACCCACCACACCGTTTTAACACAGGGATTTGCTTTCTTCTAAGAAATACGTATCCCTTTTCAAAAGGGATCTATTTCAGTAAGAGGTCATCTTTAATAGATCACTTACTATCTAAAGAACCTGGAACACTCAAATCCGTAATGATAAGCCTGTTACCTTGCCGTTTTCTGTTCCAAAGGCAAATGAATTTGCTCAAGTGCCATTTGTAACAAGGACCGAGTTCAAAGTGTGGCTCTGAGAAATGTTATGGTATCCCTCTCCTATCTCTGTAAAAAGCACTTTTCTCAATGGCTGAAGCAATACTTGATATAGTCTGAAATTTAAAGGTCATGAAAATTTTCTCAAAAGTGAAAAATTAATATAGCAGTCAGGTTTTAAACCAATGGGAATTTTTTTTTTACCTGTTTGAAGATTTCCTTCACACTCAAATGCTGGCTGATGGACACCTAGAAGAAATCAATTCCCACAAAATGCTTCCGGGTAAGCCATTACATCATCCATTACAATTTGCTTCAGCATCCCGTTCCTGTCCAATTGAAGGTCCCTGTTTAAGAGACTCAAGTACGGAGAGAAATAAAATTAAAAATGACTACAGTGCCTTTAAATCTAAATCGAACTTCCTGATCAAGCTCATAAAACCTTTAGGCTAAATGTTGCCATTGATCTGTTTCTACTGAACACAATCATTTCCTGGCTTGTCACAGATTAGTTCATTACAAAGAAAGAAATGCACAGAAGTTAAAATATTTCCAAAGAAGCATTTGACATCCTTCCTTTTGGATGGGGAACCATTGCAACACTGTTGGCGGCCTAGTAGGAGCTCTGGCTCTGCAGCCTGTCTATAGAAAACTACCTTAGTTATGTTAAAGGTCTGTTCAAGGTTACCGTGTCCTTGGCGTGACTATAGGAGAAAAACAAAATCATAAATTTTAACGTTGAGATAAGCAAGAACAAAGGAAAAGACATCTGGGGAAGCAAGATCCTGTTTACTTGACATACCGTGTCCAATTCAAAGAGTATCTTACACAATAACTAGACTGTAGAAAGATAGATCTTAGATGAACCAATAGAATTACTGTTAACATATATATGTCTTTTGTGTAACCAATCGTATTCTTTGTAACAAACTCTAAGTAATCATTGAAAACGTATAAAAATCATCTCTTTGTTAAAAATAAAGACTCGGCTCTTTGCATTCATATTGAGTGCGTGTTATTGATTCCTGTTCTCCAGCATGAAAACCCTAGCATCTTGGTGACCCCGACGTGATGATCTGAAGGGGCCAGACTGCTTAACAGACGGACTTTTATGTGGAGGGTCTCTGTGCCTGCCGCCTAGGAGAACGTTGACTTCCCGCAGCGGTTGCGACCGGGCGTCCGAGAGAGGCGTGAGTGGCCACTGTCGACCGGTGAGTCGGAGCCTTAGATGGCTGTAAAAAATTTGCTGGATGGGAAACACGGTATCAGCTATCAAGAAGGCTACTGGTGATGCCTTAATGAGACTTGCCCAAAAGAAAGGAGAGACTGTTGATCGGTCTTCGCTCATGAATTTACTGTATTGGGCTAAACATCGTGGTTTTTTAAAAGACTCTACCGATGTTTTTAAAGAGACTACTTGGCAAGAAGTCGGGGCAGATTTGTGGGAAGCTATACAAACTGGGAATAAGGAGGTAAAATCCTTAGCTCCTACGTACCGGCAGCTGCGCATGTTAATTGAACAAATGGGTGTTGAAATTGAGCTGGAACTCGCAGCACAGACCATGGTCACTGCCGTAGCTGGTAAACTCACCCAAGAGTCTGCTACTGTCCCACCCGCGTACGTGTCAGCCCCTGCGGCCCGTGGCCCCTATGATGATTTAATACCACCCTGGGACCCTACCGATGTTCATAATGTGCCTTCCTTTGCACCCCCGGCACCTACGGCACCCTCTGTGCCCTCGGTACCTATGGCACCCCCAGTAACAATGAGCGTAGCGCCCGCTAATCCCACTAATACTGACCCTGTGTTACATCTGCCCTCACCTCCCACTTTCGACCCAGCGACTGTGCCTCTTCCCGAAGAAACAGAAATGGACACGGACGATTTACAGTCCACACTGCAAAAGCAGACCGAAACCATGCTTGAACTGTTAGGTGAAATGAAGCGGCTTGATAAGGGTTCCAAAAGTAAAACTATTCGGGAAGCATATAAAAAGGCCCATAACGCCATTCTCTCCGGCCTCAAAACTTTAGAGGAAAATTCTTTTTCTGCACCGAATACTTCTACATCTCAACGCCGACAGAACATTATCAATTTGGTTAAGGCGGGGGAGTGGGATATGCCTACTGCAAATCAATTTCTAACATCTAAAGGTTTACCCCCAATAATGCTTTCTGAAATTGAAAACACAAATGTTTCTCATTCTACAGAAAAGGAAGGGACGGGATTGTTAACTACCTTTAATGACTCTTTTCAGCGTTGGTGGAACAAAGGAGGGGAGGGAGGCTCAGGAGGCTCAAGAGGCTTGGGAGGCTCGGGAGGCTCAGGGAAAGGTCCTGACAAAACTTCCATCCCCAAAGACCCTTCTTTTGACATGAATAAGAGGTGGAAAGGAGTGGTAACAAATGCTGAGTTGACGGGAGATTTTCAGTTTGTCTCAGCTCCGGTGGTGCGAGGAACTGGTGGTAATAATGCTTGGCAGCCCTTAGACTGGCAAATGATAGCAAGGGTTCAAAAATCTGTAATGGACTACGGTGTTGATAATCGCTTGGTAAGGCAACAAGTAGAAGCATTGCTAAAATATCAAGAACTCGTCCCTGCCGACCTTAAGGCTATGTTTGAACTTAGGACTAGGACCTACTAGTTGTCTGTTATTTTTAGCAAAGTGGCAACAAAGATTGGAGCTTAAACAATTAGATAATGTCAATTTGCCGCAAGGTGATCCTCTACGCTTTGCCACGCTAGATGTGCTTATGGGAAATGGTCAATTCATCGATCCACAAAGACAGGCAATGTTAGGGGCTCGCATTTTAGCTCAAAGCAAGTCTGCTGCTTTAGAAGCTTTTAACAACTTGCCCCAAGTAGGTAAGCCTCGACAACCTTATTTACATATTCAGCAAAAGGAAGATGAATCCTTTTTGTCTTTTGTGGACAGGATTAAAGAAGGAGTAGAGGTAGCACCAGATGTCCCTCCTGATATGAAAGATACTTTAGTAAAAGAAATAGCTATGCAAAATGCAAATGCCACCTGCAAGCGATTATTAGCAGCATTACCAGCTCATATAACAATAATACAAATGATTGAACAATGTTCACGAGCCCCTTTAGAAATTGAAAAGGACAAAGCTCGAATTCATGCTGCTGCTTTAGCTGCAGCCATTACTCAAGCACACAAGCAAGGGAACGGGGACAAAGGCCCTCCCAATACACGCTAAAATTGCCATCATACCGGACATATTAGAAAGCATTGTCCTTCAAGTTTGGCAAAACAACAACAAAATAACAATACCAACCCCACATCTACATCATTTGTCGGCACTTGCCTCCGATGCGAAAAGTTTGGCCACAAGGCATATGAATGCCGATCCAAATTTAAAAAGGATGGGACACCGTTGGCGGGAAACGAGATGAGCTGCAAGGGGGGGCGCGGAGAACAAAAAGAACCCCTCAGTAGCCATGGCTGTCTCTACAACATGCTCCCCACCACAAAAAGGAGTGCTGGAGTCGATTTGGTAACTAGAGACTCCGTGATTATTTTTGATGATTCTGTTACCGTCATCGATAGTACTACCAAAGGTCCACTAGGTGGCGGTATGGCCGCATAATTGCTAGGGAGATCGTCGGCCACTTTAGACAGCATTTTCGTTTTACCTGGTGTAATTGATGCTGATTATAGTGGTGTTATCAGAATAGTAGTGAAAGTCTTTTCCCCACCAATGTTCATTCCACAAGGTAGTGTTAATTGCTCAACTTGTTCCTTTTCTTCCCCAGGTTCCAACAGCTACTAATTCACAAAGATCTGGTGGTTTTGGTAGTACCGGACCCTTAATTGCCTTTGCTCAAGTCATGACTAGTGATAGACCGACCCGGCAAGTAACTGTAAAATTGTATTCTGATAATATCGATGATTCCGAAATGCTTGAACATTCAATGATGCTAGACACTGGGTCAGATGTCACCATAATACCACTAACTGCTTGGCCTCAGCAGCGGCCCACTACACTCTTAAATGAGCAAATCTTAGGAGTTGCTGGAACCACCCGTACTTTACAAAGTCAGGAATTCGTAGAAATTACTGATAAAGAGGGAAACAAGGCTGTAGTAAAACCTTATGTACTAGACACTCCTCTTTGGATCCTTGGTAGAGACACGCTTAGTCAATGGAATGTCATTTTAACCAACCAACATTTTCAGGGGAGGCCACTGCGCCGATAGGTGCTCGACCCACTATACAACTAACATGGAAATCTGACCAACCAGTATGGGTGGCTCAGTGGCCTATCACTAAAGATAAATTAGAGCATCTCCATTCATTAGTACAAGAACAATTAGCCTTTGGTCATTTACAACCTTCTATGAGTCCCTGGAATACCCCCGTTTTTGTTATACAAAAAAAAGTCGGGAAAATGGAGATTTTTACACGACTTAAGGGCAGTCAATAATCAAATGCACTCTTTAGGAATTCTGCAACCAGGTTTGCCATCGCCAGCTGGTTTACCAAAAAACTATCACCTGTTTATTATTGATATCAAAGATTGCTTTTTTAGCATTCCGTTGCACCCTGAAGATACCAAACGATTTGCATTTAGTGTGCCCTCCATTAATCACAGTGCACCTATGAAAAGATATGAGTGGGTGGTACTCCCTCAAGGTATGAAAAATAGTCCTACAATTTGTCAATGGTTTGTAGACCAAGCCTTACATCAATGGAGACTTAATAATCCAAATTTTCTAACATATCATTATATGGATGACATTTTAGTCGCAAGTGAATTTCCATTACCCCACTTAAAACAAAAGGAATTATTGCTAGAATTAGAAAAGTGGGGATTGAAAGTGGCAGAAAAAAAGGTGCAATTCTCCGACCCTTGGTCTTACTTGGGCTTTAAAATAACACAAGCTCGCTTTGTGCCTCAAAAGGTAACTTTACATGCAAATATTGAAACAGTCAATGATGTGCAAAAGCTTCTAGGAGACATTCAAAGCATACGTGCATGGGCAGGTATTTCAAATCAAGACTTAGATCCTTTAAGAAAATTGTTACAAGGTTCAAAGGACATTAATGATAAAAGGGAATTAACCCAAGAAGGGAAACAAGCACTGGAAATAATTGCTAAAAGTTGCATTGTACAACTGCTTTTAGGTTTGATCCTACCATACCAATAAACCTTTATATCATTAACTACCCTGCTGAACAAATTGCTATAATTGGGCAGGAATCATTCAAGACTTTCTTCTTATTGGAATGGGTGTTTTTAGCATGTAGCCCCACTTCCTCTGTTACAAGACGTATTGATCATTTAGGATCCTTAATTCTGAAAGCACGCCAACGAGTGCGTACTGTTTTTGGAGTTGATGCATCTTCTCTTTATGTGCCCATAAATAATTTGTCTCTTTGCACTGAACGGCAATCACTATCGTATACATTCACTACAGCCACTATTGGCTTAGAACTTGATAATCATTATCCGTCACATGCCTTGTTTTCCACTAACCTCCCACTAAAAGGTCAAACATTGCGAAACTCTAAGCCAATTCCCAATGCGATCACTGTTTTTACTGATGCCAGTGGAAGGACCAAAAGGTTCGGATATGCAATATGGAAAAATGGCAACTGGGATGTCGTAGTTTACCAACATCTGGAAGGATCAGTGCAATTACTTGAACTCAAGGCTGTAACCTTAGCTATTCAACACTTTGACTTTCAAGAAATTAATCTCGTTAGCCTTTCCTTGTATGTTGCCTCTATCTTGGAAAGAATTGAGGACGCATTAATAGGTCGAATCTCAAACTCCTTATTTTATCATGAACTCGTTCTTCTAGTAAATGTAATTAATATCAGGCACCATGCCTTTTTCTCAACACATATCCGCAGCCATCTCAATCTACCAGGGTTTTTATCAGAAGGAAACGCCAAAATTGACCAAATCGTATCCTCACCAGCCATTGGACTCAGTAATTTTGACCTTGCCGTTGCCTCTCATGCCTTTTTTCACCAGTCAGCATTAAGCCTACAGAAGGAATTCCATCTAACAAAACGAGAGGCACGAGGTATCATAGCATGTTGTCCTGATTGTGCAAAACTACCCCCAATCCAGTTACAAGGAGTGAACCCTCGTGGTCTCCACCCTAGAACATTGTTTCAATCAGATGTCACAATCGTGCCATCATTTGGACGCTCTAAACATGTACATGTCACTGTTGATACCTGTAGCAGACTAGTATGGGCAACGCCTATGATAAATGCCAAAAGTAAGGCAACCTGCAGACACTGGTTAGAAGCTTTTGCAGTGCTTGGTGTCCTACAACAAATAAAAACAGATAACGGTCCTAATTATGTTAGTTCTACTTCATGTGAGTTCCTACGTAGATGGAACATTACCCATGTCACAGGAGTACCTCACAATAGTACTGGGCAAGCTATTGTAGAACGCAAACATCAAGACCTTAAACGCCTTTTCTCTGCTTTACAAAGGGAGGGGAATGTCACCCTCTCTCCACAAGAAATCGTAGCAAAAACATTGTATGTCCACAATTGGAAAATGTGGATGGAACGCCCTGAGCTAAAAACCCAAATGTTGCCCATTACACTGCATTTTTGCAAGGATGAATCTTTGACTGTTCATAAGATACATGTATCTGTATGGGAACTCCAATCACAACAATGGACTGGTCCCCACCAATTATTGACATGGGGACAGGGTTATGCTTGTGTATTAACAGGTGCTAAACCTAATTGGATCCCAGCCAAGTGGGTCAAGCCTTGGATATCAAAGATTGAGGAAACTGGAGAAGACACGGAGCCAAATTCAACGGTGGACGAATAGAGTGCAAGATCTTATCCCGATCCTAATCATTATTCTCAAGGAACCAATAAGAACACACCCTAATATCCCAGACTTTCCAGATGTGATTGATTTGCATAGACTAGTACAGAAATATCTTAGGTCTAGAATACAAGAAGTATTATTTCCTCGTTGCGGTTGTGTAGTATGGAAATTAGGAACTTTCTTATGTGGAAATTGTAAAAGGGAGTATAACTCCAGTGATATTTATACTTGCTTTTATGGATGTAATGAATGTCAGGAACGCCAATCAGTAAGACCTTTAGAATCACTTAGAAAGTGGTTAAAACTGCCTGATTTAACTGTTAGTGAAGCTATAAGCTTATTTGAATCAATAGAAGAAAGGAATTTAGCATTGCATGCGTGGTATATTTTAAATTATACAAAGCTAGTTGAGACTGCTTGGTGTACTATTATTATATCTAGCCAATATACTGTTGCCTGCAAAATCCATAGCAATAATGATGCTAATTAAGCTACTAACACTATGTTTGACTCTTACCCAGTGCTTTTCGCAATCAATCACCCTCCCTCAAGAGAACTTCTGGATCGCTTGGGCCAACAAAACTGGTAACACAAATTTTTGTTTACATCTTAGTGCAGCCACTGACCCATTTAAAACTTGCCTCATTGGGTCACCGGTACAACCACAAGAAATTACTATAGCCCCCCCTATCAATTGCTCAGAAGTAAAAAACAACAGTCACTGCCTGGCAAAAATAATCAAATCTCTAAATACAACCCTGCCATGGGATCCTCAAGAGTTAAATTTACTAGACAGCCGAAAAGCAAATCACTCCGGATGTGTGTATTTTGGGCAGACTAGTTGGAACATTAACGAATCTAAAAAACAAGTCTGGCTAACCCCTCGTAAGTTTTACAATAGTAGTGAACATTGTGGATCATCCCCCTATGGGTGGGGTTCAGGTCATATTCACTTGGACATTTCTAAGCCCCTTTCCCTACCTCAAGGCCTATATTTAATCTGTGGAGATAGAGCCTGGCAAGGAATACCTCATCATGCTTATGGGGGTCCTTGTTACCTTGGCAAGTTATCTTTAATGCTACCCTCTTATAATCATTTGATTGCCTGGAACATTTCCAAAAATCGAAGGGAAAAACGACAAGTCTCGGAATTAGATGATAAATGCGATGATGAAGTGGAACTATGGAGTAGAACCGCTCAATTTTTTGCAGCGTTACTACCCCCAGTGGGAACATCACAAGCGCTGAGATCCAACACCTAGCGTGCTGGACAGCTAAACAGGCCAATGTCACTACACAAGTTCTGTCCCAAATGGCTCAAGATATGAGTAGTCTCCGACAAGCTATTCTTCAAAACAGAGCAGCTATTGATTACCTTATTATTGATTCAGTCCAAAGCAGGTTCAAACAGTTCCAGGAAAACAGAAAAAAAATGGGAAAAAAAAAAGAAAACCAACAAAAAAACAATCCAGGGGGCTTCTCTGCCTCAGCTAGCCAAAAAACTAACCAAGAGCAAAGGAGAGCTCTCTCTCGCTGTCCACCACAGACAACACAGTCTGAGAGCAGGAATGCGGGGGAGCCAGTGCAGTCTCTGATAACAAACTCTGCACTTCTTCTTCCCCCCTCTGCCCTTTCACTCCTGGAACCAGTCTTAAACTTGAAGATTTTAATATTCAACACCAAGAGAACAGACGATTTGGGGATATAGGCATCATACAGTCACCCCAAGACATTCCACCCCCTATCCCCATATCGTCAGCTTACTACCATATCTGATACACACACTAATTCTATAAACACATACATCATTATCATACACACATATATATATGCAAGGTACAGCTATAGACAGACAATAACAGTGATATTCAATAGTAATATTTACATATGGTTCTCACCCAACAATTAGATCTCCCTGAGGTACACATCGTGTTGTCCCATCCTTCTGAATTATCCACCATGTGCAACCTGGTCCTTGAGCAAAAACAATCCCATGAATGGGTTTGTCTGTATTTGAGGCAGAATTGATCCAAAATCTCTTCCCTAACAAACCCCTGGCATGCACCACTGGGACTTCATCTACTGTATGCAAGGACTCAGACTGGGCAGGGCCTGCTAGATTTGTGGAACCTCGGGTGTTAACTAACCAAGTGGCCTTTGCTAAATGCTGCTCCCAATTCTTAAAAGATCCCGCACCCAATGCTTTCAAAGTGTTTTTTAACAGTCCATTGTACCTCTCCACCTTCCCTGCAGCTGGTGCATGGTAGGGGATATGGTACACCCACTCGATACCATGTTCTTTGGCCCAGGTGTTGATAAGGTTATTCTTGAAATGAGTCCCATTATCTGACTCAATTCTCTCAGGGGTACCATGCCTCCACAAAACTTGTTTCTCAAGGCCCAAGATGGTGTTCCGAGCAGTGGCATGAGGCACAGGGTAGGTCTCTAACCATCCAGTGGTGACTTCCACCATGGTCAGTACATAGCGCTTACCTTGGCTTGTCTGGGGCAGTGTGATTTAGTCAATCTGCCAGGCCTCTCCATACTTATATTTGGACCACCGCCCCCCATACCAGAGGGGCTTCACCCGCTTGGCCTGCTTGATGGCAGCACACGTCTCACAGTCATGGATAACTTGAGAAATACTGTCTATGGTTAGATCCACCCCTCGGTCTCGTGCCCACTTATAGGTAGCATCTCTACCCTCGTGGCCTGAGGCATCATGGGCCCATCGAGCCAGGAACAACTCTCCCTTGTGCTGCCAGTCTAGGTCTATCTTTGACACCTCTATCTGTGCCGCCTGATCTACCTGTTTTTTGTATGGATGCTCCTCATTAGCTCTACTTTTGGGGACATGGGCATCTACATGACGGACTTTCACAGGTAGCCTTTCTACCCGAGTGGCAATGTCTTTCCACTCGTCAGCAGCCCAAATTGATTTTCCCCTACGTTGCCAGTTAGCCTTTTTCCACCTTTCCAGCCAACCCCACAAAGCATTGGCTACCATCCATGAATCAGTGTAAAGGTAGAGCTTTGGCCACTTCTCTCTTTCAGCAATGTCCAACGACAGCTGAACAGCTTTGACTTCAGCAAGTTGACTTGATCCACCTTCTCCTTCGGTAGCTTGTGCAACCTGTCGTGTGGGGCTCCATACGGCTGCTTTCCACTTCCGGTTCATCCCCACGATACGGCAGGAACCATCAGTGAAAAGAGCATAGCATGTTTCATCTGCTGGCAGTTGGTTATACGGTGGGGCTTCTTCAGCCCGGGTCACTTGTTCCTGTTCCTCTTCGTCGGCAAGACCGAAGTTTTCACCTTCTGGCCAGGTGGCAATTATCTCCAAAATCCCAGGGCGATTTGGGTTTCCAATATGGGTGCGTTGTGTGATGAGGGCAATCCATTTACTCCATGTGGCGTCAGTGGCATGGTGGGTAGGAGGAACCTTTGCTTTGAACATCCAGCCCAGCACTGGCAGTCGGGGTGCCAGAAGGAGTTGTGTTTCTGTGCCAACCACCTCTGAGGCAGCTTGGACCCCTTCATAGGCGGCCAAGATCTCCTTCTCTGTTGGAGTGTAGTTGGCCTCGGACCCTCTGTAGCTTCGACTCCAGAATCCCAGTGGTCGGCCTCGCGTCTCACCAGGAACCTTCTGCCACAGGCTCCAGGACAGACCATGGTTCCCGGCTGCAGAGTAGAGCACGTTCTTCACATCTGGTCCCGTCCTGACTGGGCCAAGGGCTATTGCATGAGCGATCTCCTGCTTGATCTGGGCAAAGGCTTGCTACTGCTCAGGGCCCCAGTGGAAATCGTTCTTCTTGCGGGTAACGAGGTAAAGGGGGCTCACAATCTGGCTGTACTCAGGAATGTGCATTCTCCAAAAACCTATGGCACCTAGGAAAGCTTGTGTTTCCTTCTTGCTGGTTGGTGGAGACATTGCAGTGATCTTATTGATGACCTCACTGGGAATCTGGTGCCGTCCATCTTGCCACTTCACTCCCAGGAACTGGATCTCTCGGGCAGGTCCTTTGACTTTGCTTTTCTTGATGGCAAAACCAGCTTTCAGGAGAATCTGGATGATTTTCTTTCCTTTCTCAAATACTTCTGATGCTGTGTTCCCCCACACGATGATATCATCGATGTACTGCAGATGTTCTGGAGCATCACCCTTTTCTAATGCAGCCTGGATCAGCCCATGGCAAATGGTGGGGCTGTGTTTCCACCCCTGGGGCAGTCGGTTCACCGTGTATTGCACACCCCTCCAGTTGAATGCAAACTGAGGCCTGCGCTCTGCTGCCAGAGGAATGGAGAAAAATGCATTGGCGATATCAATGGTGGCGTACCACTTTGCTGCCTTGGAATCCAGCTCGTACTGGAGTTCCAGCATATCTGGCACAGCAGCGCTCAGCGGTGGAGTCACCTCATTTAATGCACAATAGTCTACGGTCAATCTCCATTCTCCTTCAGATTTACGCACAGGCCAGATGGGGCTGTTGAAGGGTGAGTGGGTTTTGCTGACCACCCCTTGGCTCTCCAGCTCACGGATCATTTTGTGGACGGGGACCACGGCATCTCGATTCGTCCGGTACTGCCGGCGGTGCACTGTTGAAGTGGCAATTGGCACTTGTTGCTCCTTCACCTTCAGGAGTCCTACTGCAGATGGGTTTTCGGATAGTCCTGGCAAGGTGTTGAACTGCTTAATGCCCTCTGCCGCCACAGCAACTATTCCAAAAGCCCACCTGAGTCCCTTTGGATCTTTGAAATACCCATTTTGGAGGAAGTCTATGCCCAAAATGCGTGGGGCCCCTGGGCCAGTCACAATAGGGTGTTTCTTCCATTCATTTCTAGTCAGGCTCACCTCTGCTTCCACCAAAGTAAAATCCTGTGATCCCCCTGTTATACCAGCAATAGAAACAGATTCTGCCCCCACATGTCTTGATGGGATTAGTGTGCACTGCGAACCGGAGTCAACCAAGGCCTTATATTTTTGTGTTTCAGATGTGCCAGGCCAACGAATCCACACAGTCCAAAAAACACGGTTCTCCCTAGCCTCTACCTGGCTAGAGGCAGGGCCCTTCTAAGCCTGGTTATTCTTCTTTCCTTGAGCATATGTCTTGGAGGTTCCATCAAGGGGATCGGACATATCATCATCATCATCATCATCATCATCATCATCATCATCATCATCATCGTACTTGGCAGTTTGGCTATGGGCAACTGGAGCTGCTTCCCTTTTAGTGGAACTCCCTCTCTGCATCTCACTGTCCTGCAATTCAAGTACCCATTTTACCAGAGCAGTAGTAGATTTTCCATCCCACTTCTTCATGTTTTCTCCAGAATCACGCAGGAAAGACCACAATTCAGCTCGTGAGAAGGGTCTTCTCTCCCCATCTGGGGAGCGTTTACGTTTGGGGCCAGAACCTTTGATCCGTATAGCCGAGATTTGGAGAATGTCCTCTTTAATCTCCTCCCTGAGTCTCTTATGATTCTCCTCCATCCTATCTTCTAATTTCTGCAGACGTGTTTCCACAGCTGCAATTCTGGCATCTGTTGGGCCATGCACAGCATCTGCATATGCTCGGAGCTTCTTCGCCATATCAAGCACGGTCTCCTCCCTGTCATCCCCCTTCATTATTGCTAAAGCAGAAGAGTATTCTTGTGGCCCAAGTCGTACAAGTTTTCGCCACATCACAGGTGTACATGGTACCAAGTCTGTATTCCTAGTTGTTAGGTCATCTGAAAAGACAATCTCTGCCACTGCCATTTCTCTCAAGCGTTGAATCCCTTGTTCTATGGTCTTCCATTGGGTTTGCTGCATATAGAGATCGTCTGCACACAGGTATCTTTGTGCCACACTTTCCAGGACCCGTGCCCAGAGACTCTGAGGATTAGCCCCCCTCATCATTCCTTGGTCAATAGCTGGATCATGTGACACAGATCCCAAATGCCTGGCTTCAGTGCCATCCAGAATTGTAGCCTCGCCTGCAGCATCCCAGAGACGGACCAGCCAACTAATTATAGATTCATCAGGTCGTCGGGTGTAATCCTTTCTCAGGCCACGAAGGTCTTTCAGAGATAGGGACTCAATATTGGCTTCTGATCCTGTGCCAGTTGCCCTCACTTCTGATTTTGTATCGGAAGCCTGCCTTGAGGGTCCTTCCCCCTCATCATCATTGTCCACTGGCCGATCAGTTTTGCTGGTGTGTTTTCTTCCTGCAGCAACTGCCAGTGGCTTAGGTTTACTATCTGGTTTAGCTACAACCGGAGTGACTGGGGTATTGGCTGGTTTATCTCCCTGCCTCCCTGCCTCTCTCTGCTGCCCTACAGTATCTAGCAGTGTGCGATAAGCATATGCTAGGGCCCAGCTTATTGCAATGATCCTTTTCTCATTAGAATCATCATGACACTTCTCTTCCAGGTATTTCCCCACCTCTTCTGGGTTCTGAATTTGTTCATGTGAAAATTCCCAGGCTGGGGGATCAGAAAATTTCTTCAGGGTTCTGCCCATTCTCTCCCATTCCCCACACCACTCAGAATTTTCCACACCTGGGCGTACTCCTGGGTCAGGGGTCCCATCAGCTCCTCTGGACACCTCAGCCCTCACTCTAGAGAGGCTGCAGACTGTGTAGAGGAAGCTTACTAGATTAAATACCAGGAATGCAGTTTCCTTGACATTCAGGGGAAACTGAACATCCTCAAAAATTGACTTAACAGATTCAAGGGAGAAAAAAGAAAGCAAAGGCTGAAAAGCCTCATCCCCTGCTCCTCCTCTAACAAACTGGGTGCAATTACTAATGAACCCCCAACACATGCTATTAGAACTGGGATGCAGGGTAGGACAAAGAAACCATAAACCATAGATACCTAGAACAAACTCAAGTAGATTTATGAACTTTCTATAAATCATTATCACTGAGCCCAGCACAATAGCTATTCTAATTTGTGCTCCTCTGCTGAAAAAACTGCAAGTTAGGGACACTACTGGAGCTATCTCTGGATAAGAAAATAAGCCTAGAGACCAGAAAGGTATTAAAACCTCAAAAAAGCCTAGGGACCCGAGACCCATAAAGGCCTCTACCCCGACAGACACAGCAGACATTATGACTTCAAACAACATGGTTACTGACTGCTTTACCCCAGTACAGAGTAGATATAATCAAAATGCAATCAGAACAGGTTTTTTTCCACTTTCTCGAGCCCCGCGTTTGGGCGCCAAAAGTATTTGTCCTGGTTTAGGGCAAATTTGGGAGGAAACCTCTGAATGAGGTCCCTCGGGAAAAAGGAAAAGGAAAAAAAAATTGGAGAGAAGTGGAAAAAAAAGAACTGTTTATTCAACAGGCAACACACCTCCCAGGGCAACAATGAACAATATCAAACAGCAAAACCTCTCGCCGTTCCGAGGAGATGGCAGATGTAGAAGAGTTCTTTCTGTGGGCTGCCCGGCTCACTCAGTCTGCTCTCAGTCCCTCTGGTGCTGGGGAATGCGGCTGCCCAGGCCAGGCCCGGTGGGACACAGGTGTGAGCTCCCGGTGCTCTTCTGGGTTTTCAGTCCAAAGCAGGTTCAAACAGTTCCAGGAAAACAGAAAAAAATGGGAGAAAAAAAAACAACAAAAAAACAATCCAGGGGGCTTCTCTGCCTCAGCTAGCCAAAAAACTAACCAAGAGGAAAGGAGAGCTCTCTCTCGCTGTCCACCGCAGACAACACAGTCTGAGAGCAGGAATGCGGGGGAGCCAGAGCAGTCTCTGATAACAAAGTCTGCACTTCTTCCCCCCTCTGCCCTTTCACTCCTGGAACCAGTCTTAAAGTTGCAGAATTTAATATTCAACACCAACAGAACAGACGATTTGGGGATATAGGCATCATACAGTCACCCCAAGACAATAGGTCTTTTGTGTAACCAATCGTACTCTTTGTAACAAACTCTAAGTAACCACTGAAAACGTATAAAAATAATCTCTTTGTTAAAAATAAAGACTCTGCTCTTTGCATTCATATTGAGTGCGTGTTATTGATTCCTGTTCTCCAGCATGAAGACCCCAGCAAACACTGCTTACATAAGAGGTCAAATTACTGTCTTCCATGTTAGTTGTGCACTGTGCTCAGCGGAGCCTTTCTGGTTTATTGGCCTTTGACTTGGACATAAAGCTGAGTCTTGATTCAAGAAAAATCAATATTCACACTTGTTTTCATTTACACGGGCATTGGCTTGGTCTCCTAAACAAAGAGAATGATGGGGAATTTATGTAGGTGTTCAGATAGGTAACATTCTCTTTCCGCAAGCTGGCATTGTATTTTCACTTGGCCTGTTACCTCTGGCTTTCTTTTAACGGCTCAAATTATTAGGAAGAGTATCAAACCTCCAGCTCTAACCACAGTCGCACTGCGAGGTGTGTGAAGGTATGTGCATCTGCCCCTCAGGTCCATACTGCTCTTCTAATGTGCCTCTGATCGAGCAGGTAGGAAAGACTGTTGCATTTCCTAGATGAATTGTAAATGGTACATTCCGTGACCCCTGCTATGCCCTGTAGCTTGGTCCCTCTCCCCTTCTGGCCATACAGGGCTGGCTGGGATCCAATTTCTCCCCGCCACCCTTTGCAGACCCTAGAAAAGATCTGTGCCCCCTGTCCTCTGTCTCTTTTTCTCTTACTCTCTCTTTTCGTCGCTACCCATGAGAAATAAACCCTGTAACTTCATCAGGGAAAAGAGCCTCTTTTGTTATCTAATTTACATCCATGAGGCAAGGGCCCCAGGAGCCATCACCCTAACACCTGAGCTAGACCAGAGGAAGGGCGAAGAACCCCATTTTAGGGCTGAGAAAAAGCCTCAGTTGGCGCCCAACTTGAATGGTCTCTACAGAGCACCCCACATTCGGCTGTGACTCCTATTTTTGGGATTCAAGAAGCCTTGGAGATGATAGACTAGCTTAAATTTCTTTAACCTGCATTTTATGCAGTTCGATGACCATTAAGCACAAACCGGGAGCCTGTCAGAAGCCCAGGCAGGTCGGTTCTGGACGTAGACCCACTACAGTTACTTAGACGCCTCTGCCTGCAAGAAAAAAATAGGTGAGTGGAAGCCTCCTTTCGCTGCGGTGGGTTTCTGAAGCTCTGCGGGGGGTTCTCACCGGTGGCATTTGGCTGGCACGGCACAGCTCTCGAGGAGAGAGACGGCACGGGCGTGTGCGAGGCATGCGCGCTGCTCAGTGTGCCCGCGGCAAAGTTGTGTGGTGCGCGGACTGGGGGCGCTGGGCGCAGTCACCCAGGCGCAGCGGCAGGCAGGCAGATTTGATCGGTTTCAAAGCGGTGGCACGGAGGTTTTTTTTGCGGTTTTTTGCGGTTTTTGCCGGTTTTTGTGGCGGGTTCAGTCCCTACAGCGCTGGGGGTGCCACGTGGGTTTTACCGACAGAAACGGCAAAATTAACATCGGCTCCGCATCCAGTAAAGCCTGAAAACCGTAGTGTACCTGGCACGTTTTAACAACTAACTCTCTTCCTGTGTTTTTAACTGTAGTCGGGTAGATATAGTGGAAAATTGCTAAACATCATGGGCTTACAGCAATCTGCCTTACAAAAGAGTATAAGAAACCAACTCAGGGAAATATTAAGTTCAGGAAATGTTTTAATATCTAAGAAAAAATTAGCCCGTTTTGCCAGCTGGCTGTCTGTTAAAAAATCTGACCTTGAATTGCAAAATATGAATTCGATTTTATTTTGGGATGAAATAGGGGATTTATTAACTTTAAAAGTGGAAAATGGAGATAAAACAGCTTCTGTATTCCTCCTGATTTTCTTACAAATTCGGAAACTTAATTCAGACAGAAAACAGCAGGGAGCAGCAGCAAAACGGTTCAGACCTTATCCCAAAATCCTATAACCCGAACCTGGAGGGGACCCACGGGTCTCCCTGGGGGGTGCAGTGCTCCCAGTACTGCTGTGGCTGCTCTGAGTCCCTGGGTCCTCCCCGGTATCCCGGTTCTGATAATTTTTCGAAAATTGTCAGCCCTTCTTCCTTATTCCCTGCCCCTCTGGGGAACGCTACGCCTGAAGGTGTCGGGGTCCCAGATAACTCTGGCCATGCGATACAGCCCGTAGCGGGGGGGGTCCCATATGGTGGCAACCCCCTTCACCATCTGGTCCCTGCCCCTAAGCCTGTCCCCTCCCATAATCCATCCCTGCCCTTGGCTCCACTGCCCCCTCCCCCCTCCAAGACCCCGCCCTGCACGGCACCCAGCGAACCCGCCCACAGGTGTTGCAACCCTGGATCCCACCACCCCTCCCCCGCTCCGGTTTCACATTCCTTCCCTCCAAGCTGCTGCGGGGTGGGGGAGGGCAGTGGAGCCCCTGCTGAGTTCAGTGCCGGTGGGGGTGGGGAGGGATCAGCTCACAGCCCCTGCGGAACGGATGGTGTCCCCGTGGTGGGGGCGGGGTGGGCAGCCCCCCGGTCCAGGTGGGGGGGGATGCACAGCCCTGAAAGTCAACACCAGGGAAAAGAGTATATACCATCAGTTGTTTCTGTAGTTTATCTTGGTAAGAGGAATGGTAGAAGAAGTTATCAACCTTTGTCCTATCAAGATAAAAAAGGAAATTTGTAAAGTAAAGAGAGAATTTGGTAGAAATAGTGACATCTTTAAAGGCATGATGAGAGCCACCTTTAACTCAAACGAACTGGTTCCATATGATATCAAAGAGCTTTTCCAATGTCTGTTAACTCCTTCAGAATATGATCTATGGGAAAGCCTGTGGAAAAGATCTTTGAAAGTGCTTTTACTAGAGCTTTTGAAAAGCTCAGATGCTGTAAAAGATGCAGAAAATAATGACATAACATATGAACACCTATGTGGGGAAAAGGATTGGCATTGCCCTGAAAGCCACCATGTCCTCTGCCACCATATTACCTGGTTGAGGGATAAATCCTTGCCCAGGGCATTCTTGTTCCAGGGGAGGTCCCAGTAGATGGAAAATCACCTTAAGTCTACTGGACAGAAGTGCTGGGTGAGGACAAACCTTCTCTGGCATGCAACCTAACCCGTGGATGAGATCACCTCCATGTGGAGGGGGTACTGGACACAGGTGCTGATGTGACTATAATCCCCGAAAGGATGTGGCCATCACATTGGGAACTTCAGCCTGTGGCAGGCAGAATCCAGGCTGTAGGAGGAGTCAAATTGGCAAAAATATCAAAAAGCATCCTAGAAATTGAGGGGCCGGATGGAAAATTGGCTAGCATCCCTCCATTTGTTACAGATTATAAATGCCCTCTATGGGGGAGAGACACCATGTCCCAGTGTGGGGTAAAATTCCTTATTCCTAAGACTCCTCAGGATTTTTCGAGGCGGCCATTATAGAGCGCCCTACCCAAAAGTTGAAATGGCTAGATGATACCCCAAAGTGGGTAGCACAGTGGCCGATGAGTAAGGAGAAGCTCAGGGCTCTTGAGGAGCTTGTGGAGGAGCAATTGGCTAAAGGCCCCATAGAGGAGACCACAAGTGCGTGGAATTTCCCGGTTTTTGTGATAAAGAAACCGGGGAAGGACAAGCGGAGGCTGCTCCACGACCTCTGGGAAATAAACAAAGTAATTGAGGACATGGGGTCTCTCCAACCTGGGATGCCTTCTCCAACAATGCTTCCTCAAGATTGGCAATTGGCTGTTCTAGACATCAAGGACTGTTTCTTCCACATTCCCATACACCCAGAAGATGCCCCACGGTTCGCCTTCTCGGTTCCTACCATCAATCGAGAAAGCCCCAATGAAGCGCTACCACTGGTAGGTTTTGCCCCAGGGATTAAAATGTAGTCCCTCCATCTGCCAGTGGCATGTGGCCTCATTGCTGTCCCAGGTGCGTGCCCAGAGAGGGGAGGCCATCATCCTTCATTACATGGATGATGTGATTGTGTGTGCCCCCGATAACTCTCTACTCCAAGACACACTTGTCGTAGTGGTTAAAGTTTTAACCTCTGCTGGATTTCAATTGCAGGAGGACAAAGTCCAAAGGATGCCACCTTGAAAGTACCTGGGCCTGGAAATTACTGCACGGACCATTGTTCCGCAGAAATTGGAAATTAATTGTAATCCAAAAACCTTAGCAGATCTCCATTCCCTGTGTGGGTCATTGAATTGGGTTAGGCCCTGGCTAGGCCTCACTAATGAGGACCTAGAACCTCTCTTCAATTTACTGAAGGGGGAGAGAGAGCTGCTTTCTCCCAGGGAACTGACCCCAGAGGCAAAGACGGCAATCTAAAAGGTGCAAAAGACTTTAGGACAGAGGCAAGCTCACCGTTATCAGCCCGAGCTGCCCTTCAAATTCATTGTCCTAGGAAAACTGCCACACTTACACAGGTTAATATTCCAATGGATCCAGGGGCAGAGAGAGTCACTTTTAATCATAGGGTGGGTCTTCCTCTCCCACCAAAGATCCAAAACTATCACTAAGCCACAAGAGTTAATAGCTCAGCTGATTCGGAAAGCAAGGATGAGACTGTATGACCTAGCTGGTTGTGACTTCACATGCATTCACCTTCCTGTTAAACTGTCTGAGGAGGGAAGGAACTGTCCTAAATGATTGACCATAGAGATGTTTGAGCACTTGCTCCAGAGCAATGCCAGTCTCCAATTAGCCCTGGACACCTACAGGGGACAAGTATCAGTCTATGCCCCGTCTCACAAGCTGTTTAATGAGGAATTCCACCTCATTCCTCCACTGAAGAAGAGTCGGAGACCACTCAAAGCTCTCACAGTGTTTACGGATGCATCAGGGACGTCCCACAAGTTGTTGATGACTTGGAGAGATCCTCAGACTCAGCATTGGGAAGCTGATGTTGAGTTAGTGGAAGGATCACCCCAGATAGCTGAACTGGCAGCAGTCGTGAGAGACTTTGAAGAGTTCTCAGAGCCAATCAACTTGGTAACAGACTCAGCCTATGTAGCGGGGGTAGTGTCCAGGGCGGAGCAGGCAGTGCTCAGAGACATCGAAAATGAGCAGCTTTTCAGGTTGCTTTCCAAACTAATTTATTTGATTTCTCATAGAGAACACCCGTTCTATGTGATGCATGTGAGGTCACACACAGATTTGCCAGGTGAAATTGCAGAAGGGAACCATCAGGCAGACTCCCTTGCAACCCCAGCAGAAAAAGCACGCCTTCCTGACATCTTCCAACAGGCAAAGCTGAGCCACCAGCAGCATCCCCAGAATACACCAGGTCTAATGCGTCAGTTCCAGCTAACACGGAGTCAGTCTCGAGCCATTGTGGCCACCTGTCCCAACTGTCCGCTGCACACCATGCCCTCAATAGGCATGGGGGTTAACCCCCGAGGTCTTGGCAGTTGTGAGGTATGGCAGACAGACATCACAGACATTCCTAGTTTTGGTCGCCTCAAATATGTGCATGTTAGCATTGACACGTATTCAGGTGCAGTATATGCCTCTGCCCATGCAGGAGAAAGGGCAATGCTCCCCAAACAACACCTAGTGCAAGCCTTTTCTGTATTGGGGATCCCTAAGGAAATCAAAACTGATCAGGGCGCAGCGCTTAAGTCCAAGGAGTTCCTGGAATTCGTCCAGCAGTGGGGAGTGGAACATAAAACTGGCACCTCCCACTCCCCCACAGGCCAAGGTGTAGTAGAGAGAGCCAATCAGATGCTCAAGCAGGTTTTGGCTACACAGAGCAGTTCAACTGCGTGGATGTCTCCACAGCAGAAGCTCTGCAAAGCCATGTTTACTATCAATTTCCTGAATTGTTCATTTGAGAAGATGAGTCCACCTTTGGCACGTCACTTTAACAGTGGTAAACAGTTCAAGTTATCCCAACATCCTTCAGTCTTGATTAAGCACCCAGAAACCTGGGAAATTAAAGGTCCCTATGAGCTCGTTACCTGGGGGCGTGGCTATGTGTGCATATCCACTCCCTCAGGCCCTCGGTGGATTCCCCAAAAGTGGGTGAAACCGTATGTCCCCAAACATCCTGTTCCAACTGTGGGGAACGAGGATCACGTGGCTGTGGCTTCAAAAAGAAGACACCGCCAGAAAAAAGAAAAAGAAATCCTCATAGAGGATGACATTCTGGCAGATAGAAACTTTTAATAGGTTTTACAGTGTTTGTCTTTCCTTTTAGAGAAAAGCTTCGCTTCTCTAGGTCCTGTGATGAACCCCATTCAAGTTGTCTTCCTGTTAACACCGAACAGCTTAGCAGCTGCATGAATCGTCCTTCATCCACGTCAAAACCTCTAGATGAACCTGGCACACACACTCCAGAATCGTGCGGGCATAGATTTTCTCCTACTACTGCACGTACATGCGGGTCAGGAATTTGAAGGACTTTGCTGTATGGACCTGACCTCGAAAGCTGCTAACATCCATGCTACCCTAATCTGAAGATTAGTTCAATGGACTCTTCAAAGGCTGGGGATTCACAGGTTGGTGGGCAAAGTCATAATTAAAATGAAGCTAATATCCTTCTTTCAACTTTGTAAAACAAAAAACGGGGAGATACTGCATTTCCTAGGTGAATTGTAAACGGCACATTCCGTGACCCCTGCTATGCCCTGTAGCTTGGTCCCTCTCCCCTCCTGCCCATACAGGGCTGGCTGGGATCCAATTTCTCCCCACCCCCCTTTTCAGACCCTAGAAAAGATCTGTACCCCATGAGCTCTGTCTCTTTCTCCCTCTCTTTCTCCCTTTTTTCCTTGCTACCCACAAGAAATAAACCCTGCAACTTCATCAGGGAAAAGAGCCTCTTTTATTATCTTATTTAGATCCATGAGGCAAGGGCCCAGGAGGCTTCATCCTAACACCTGAGCTAGACCGGAGGAAAAGGTGAAGACCCCATTTTTAGGGCCGAGAAAAAGACTCAGCAGTGATGGTTGTGCTGCTCCTTGGTTCCCTTGCAGCCTGCTGTGGAAGCATCGGCGGTCACTTCTAGGCGCCGAGTTGCAGAGAGCACCACATTAAATGCCGCAGAGAAGGGAAATACAGAGTGCAGCGAGGAGCTGGACCTGGCTTACGTGCAATAAGTAGAAGGTGAATCTAGGCACTGCCTCTTCAATCTGGCCCCCTCAGTCCTGGTAGCAAGTTTTGCAAGTAGGAAAAGGGAGCTGCAAGTATATAGAATGGAGGGCAGTGAGACGCCGTGTGTTATGCCCCCTTTCAGGGCTGCTGACAGAGGGCTACTTTAAGAACACCTTCTGCTTCCTGGCGTCCTTCTTGCTTCGCTCTAGCTGCATGGAGTACACCACAGCGAAGGTGTGAGGAAGGGCACTGACCCAGCTCTTGCCCTGGTGTGCAACGGCAGTGTGCTATTTTTCCAAGCAGCAAGAGCACTGAGAAGTGAAAGCGATTGTGAAGGAGCTCTTTGGCTGCTCGTGTGCTCTTCACTCAACTGCACTCGCAAGCCAGATGCCCTGCAGATTCATTCTTTGCTTTCATTAACATTTATGGGGATCTGAACCCCTTGTAGACTGGTGAGGTGAACTTCAAAAACCGTGTGATGGGTTGGGTGAAGATTTCACCTGCTGCCACTTCCTCATAGTAAGTACCATTATTGAAGTAGCCCCAGAAACACACACTTAGAGTGCGATAGCTCTGAATCCATATGGCCATCTTCCAGAGAAAATTAAAAATCCATGAATTCCTCAACTGATCAACCCACAAAATGAACCGGATAATAGCCACAGTAACCTTGGTTATGAGACTCATGTTTCAAAAAAGGCCTTGCAAATGGGACAGATATAGCAGTGAATACATGGACGCCAATCCAGGGTAAGCTGGACAGCATGGTGTCACCTACCACAAGCTTGGGTAATTCAAGAACTGTTATCCTCTTTCTATCCCTCTCTCAATGCCCTCAGGCAAAGCCTCATGTTCCGGGCACCAAAATCTGTCTTGGTTTGAAAGACAGGTATGGTCTAAGGAAAGGCAAGAGCCCCTTTCCTGCGATGCAGAGTGTGACCCCCCTCCCTTTTAATTATTTTAGGTCCAAATCAGAGGCCTTCAGGCAGGAGATGGGGGATAAGAATAACAGTTCTTTACTGATATCTAACAAGGCAGAAAACAACAACAGCTATAAAAATTAAGAACAGAACAGAACAATACAGTATAACTCAGTTCCAGTCCCTTTTGGCTGTAGGCCTTCTCCCTGTGCACAGTTACCAATGCTGTGGGGGCAGGGCAGGTCCCGCGCAGTTGAAGAGGGTTGGAGTGACGGCAGCAGCGGCCCAGGGGTGAGAGGGATGGGGAAAGTGACTCCCCCCACACGGTGTCGGTCGTGGTGCTCGGCAGAGGGTCCGGAGGTAGTAGGGTGAGGTGGGAAAGCAGCAGAGGGATGTCCAAAGGCAGGGAGGGTGGATCTCAGTGCTGGGGTGGCAGGGGAGATGCCAGATCTGAGCACGGGGCGTCCTCTCCCTCCACGAGCCAAACGAGAGGGTTTTCCAGCCCACTCCCGAAAACCATCCCACCTTTCCTTTTTCCTGTTCCGGCCCCCCCTCCCTCCACCCACCTCCCTTAGAGAGAACATTACCTTAAGGTATAGCCACTTAGCATAACAATGGGATAAATTCCACAGAAAGAAAAGGGAAGCTTTCAACCCCCACCAATGGAGTACACCACTGCGAAGGTGTGAGGAAGGGCATTGCCGCAGCTTCTGCCCTGCCGTGCAACGGCTGTGTGCTACTTTTCCAAGCAGCAAGAGCACTGAGAAGTGAAAGCGATTGTGAAGGAGCTATTTGACTGCTCCTGTGCTCTTCGCTGCACTGGGCTCGCAAGCCCGCTGCCCTGCGGCTTCGTTCTTCGCCTTCTGCTTTCCGGACAGAGCTGAACTCCAGCGCTCAGTTTCAGCTCTGCCCAACAGCTTGTCCTCATTTCTGCGGGCAAGCATGCCCTGTTGCCTTGGCTCTGAGTGCAAAGTCCCTAGCGAGCTCTCACTCAGTGCAATGCACCCAGAAAGACGCTCTTGCTCGTCTTTCAAGGAGTGTTTCCTAACAGCAGAAGCAGCAGAAGCACAAACTGTATACGAGAAGGGACAATATAGAACACGTCTCTGTCCTGACACATTTTCCTGTGCGATATGTCCCTCCATGACCTCGGTCCATGCGAAGCTCTATGTATTGTAATTGCTGCTACTTGCAGCTGAGAAGGACCGTGGAGCTAGCAGCGAATTCGGAGTGGGCTGAGCAGGTAGTCAAGGAGCGAGAAGTGCCCCTGCAATGCGGTGCTAATAGCAGCGTCTTCGCGTCGGGGGCTGTAAGGGTCAGTCCGAAGTTCCCCTCGATTTTGCCTCCCGACCGTCGCAAGGAGGACTCGAGGACACCCACCCAGGCTGACTCTGAACAATGGTTTCCTGGCCCGGCCAAGGTGGATGCCCGTGACTGTGTGCTGTTGTATTGTGTTCACTGGCCTGTGCTGTCATGGCACCAACCAGAGTTTGTGTTGTACCACCAACTGAGGAGTGCTTGACCCTACATGTCTCCTGCAGCACCACACAATGGTCCATAAATCTTCCCACCTCTTGGCCAGAGGCCACTCGCTTTGGAGAAGGACTATAAAAGAGAGACTCTCTGAGAAAGACCCTTTGAGATCTCTCCACTGATGAAGACCCGTCTACCCCCTGGAGAAGACCCCTGAGATCTCCCCACGGACGAAGACTCGTCTATCGGATGACCCGTGAGGACGCCCGTCTCGTCTGTTGGTAGCTAGTTTCCCATCCCTTTCTTTCCTTCCCCTCTCCCTATACTTTCTTTCCTACACCTCTCCCCCTTACAGTAACTGAGTTGGTGGCATATGATGAAATGCATTGCCGTTGCTGAATAAACTGATTTTCTGCTGTTGTATAAACTGATTTTGTCCCCTGCACTTTGCCTGTTTGCATTTTTAAGATCAAAAGAACCATCATGACTCCCGCTCTGTATTAATAGCGAATCGTGACATTAAATTGACATCACGGGCAGGATATTCTGACAGACAGAAGGGATGCAAGGTTCTGTGTAGTCTGTATCAGAGGAAGGAAGTCTTACTCCAGCCTCACCTAGCTGGCCACCTTGGATGGGTGAGCCTGTCTAGAAAGCAAGGGGGGTGTTTCTGATTTCCCACAGACTGCAGACACCTTGGTGTGGAGCATCCCCAGACTCGCTTCAGGGCTTTGTCAACAGAATTTCACAAAAGATCTACTGGTGCAAAAGGTGGGTCACTGTTGTTGTTGTTGTTTATGATGTTTTTGATACTTGGTGTAGTGAAGAGACAACCTGGTGTTTTGTAACTAAGGAGTGCCTCCCAAGTAGTTTGGTCTCTTCACCCGCAAAGGGGGGCACACAGCGAAAGCTGTTTCGTTGTGTGTGGTAACTTAAGCAATAGACCTCCCTGTTGTGGTTTTTACTTATCCCTTCACAAAATGACTGAGAATTCCACCGTAACAGATAAAGCTGCATTTTATGCTCTATTAGCTAAGTGTAGCGCCAGACCGTCCCAAGGTGGGGAGGAATGGGCGAACAGTAATTGGTTTAATCTGGAGAATGTGATTGATAGAATATATTCTTTGCAACATGAATCAAAGTTCAAACTGGGCAAAAATAAAACCATACTCTGCTCAGTTTTGGGAGCATGTCTTACGGCAGCCATAGAAACTCGCTCTAAGCGAGTTAGTGATGAAAGTACAATTATAGATTCTTTGCAAAATCTTGTTCAAATTCTGCAAAAACAATTAGATCAAGAAAGGAATGAGAACCGTTTGTTGCGAGATGAAAATCATTTGCTACAGGCTGCCCTAAGAGAAGAAAGTACCAAAAAAGTAAACCAGAATGAAACACACGCAGAAACAGAAGAGAAGGAGATTGTTCACATTAATCAAATTTATCCCCAAAAGGAGTTAACTATCATGAAAAATCTTGGGGAACACTGCTGTCCGAAGTTGAGACCTATGGTTAAAGCACAATATACTTATCTTGGTCCTGATGATTTTGTACCAAACATTTCTACAAAAGAAATCCCATATTCTGCCACTGAATTAGCAAAACTGACAAAGGAATATGGGCGACTCCATCATGAAGCTTTTACTTGGCCCTAAAATGGGGTTTTTCCCTTTCTTCCGGTCTAGCTTAGGTGTTAGGGTGAAGTTTCCCTGCGCCCTTGCCTAATGGACGTAAATAAGATAACAAAGGAGGCTCTTTTCCCTAATGAAGTTACAGGGTTTATTTCTCGTGGGTAGCGAGGGAAAGAGGGAGGGGGAGAAAAGAGGGGAAAAAGAGACAGAGGCCAGGGGGTACCGACCGTTTCTAAGGTCTGGAAAGGGGGGCGGGGAGAAATTGGATCCCAGCCAGCCCTGTATGGCCAGGAGGGGAGAGGGACCAAGATACAGGGCACAGCAGGGGTCACAGAATGTACCATTTACAATGTATCTAGGAAATGCAACATCACCCCGTTTTTTTGTTTAACAAAGTTGAAAAAAGGATATTAGTTTCATTCAAATTATGATGTTGCCCACCACTTGCAGTTGGTGGGAAGGTTAGATTGTTCTAAGTTTTTCATTTCTATGTGATTGACTACTGAGGTAGAGGGAATGAGACCATTAATGGCCTTGAAAACTAAGTGACGTAGGGTCCCGAATGCCGTTATTACAAGGAAAAGAATAGCAAAAATTAACATAATTGTTTTGACTGTAGATGTCCACCACCCTGTGAGTCCCCAGCTTTTGAACAGTCCATTGAATCAATCTTCAGATTCTTGCTTCACTTGTCCGATTAAGTTGTTCATGTTTCAAAGGGCAGCATGGATGTTAGGAGCTTTTGAGGTCAGGTCCATACAGCAAAGTCCTTCAAATTCCTGGCACTCATGTCCATGCAGTAACAAGAGAAACTCTATAGCAGGACGATTTTGTAGTGTGGCCTGCCTGGTAATTTCCTCGTCTTCTAGGAGGGAGCTGATTGCGGTGCATGTTAAGTTTGCTTGTTTGACTACCCAACACTTTAGGTGGCCCAATTCACCTAGAGCTTTAGTTGCTGCAACCCACGGAAGAAACAGGGACACAGCAATTCTTTTGGACTTGGCCCAATGGAAAATTTCAGAATCACAGTTTGGGTCCAAATTGTCTGCACTTCTTTTTTGGATTTTATTACCTGATTTGTTTTTGTGAGTCCAATGGTTTATTAAGGTTTCGTTGGGTGCCAACAGGGACAACCGACCGAAGGTGCATGGCCCTCCTAAGAGCCGAGAAGGAATCCCTGACCAAGCCCGGTCTCCACAAATTAAGAACAATCCCTTTGGGAGGCTTTTGGGGCTTGAATAAGTTGGGGTATCAGTTGCAATATGGCTTATAGTATTGCACCACCTTTTGGCAGTGAATTCCCCACGATATTGCATTATGTTGTGGAATTCCTTTATGCTAGAAGGTTTGGGGAAGATCCTAAAGTGAATGCAATATTGTGCTGGGTAGGAACCTAACAGCTCTAGTTCTTGGGGTTCCTGAATAGATTTGGGCAAACTTGGCAGCAACTCCTCTATGGGGTTCTTACTTACCCCAGCTTACTGTCTATGATTTTTGTGTAATGAAATGGTGTGTGACTCAGGAATTTCATTGGACAAGTGTGTTTTAAAACTGGCTGAATATTCTCCAGCCTTCAGTGGGATTCCTACCAGGCAGGTGGACATAGGGTTTGCTGTTGCTGCTGTGGACAGACATATGTTTTCTTGTTGGAGCGTTTGTGCCAGGGTGACCCAGATGTTCTGACGTGGTTGAGGGACGATCCATGCAGCTGCCAGACTGTTCAGTGTTAACAGGAAGACAGCTTGGATGGGGTTCATCAGGGGACTGAGAGAAGAGAAGCTTTTTTCTAAAAGGAAAGACAAACATTATAAAACCTGTTAAAAGTCTCTATCTGCCGCAATGCCACCCTCTATGAGGATTTTTTTCCTTTTTTCCGGCAGCGTCTTCTTTTTGAAGCCACAGCCACCTGCTCCTCGTTCCCCTCAATTGGAGCAGGATGTTTGGGAACATACGGTTTCACCCACTTTTGGGGAATCCACCGAGGGCCTGAGGGAGTGGATATGCACACATAGCCACGCCCCCAGGTAACGAGCTCATAGGGACCTTTGATTTCCCAGGTTTCTGGGTCCCTAATCAAAACTGGAGGATGTTGGGATAACTTGAACTGTTTACCACTGTTAAAGTGATGTACCACAGGTGGACTCATCTTCTCAAATGAACAATTCAGGAAATTGATAGTAAACATGGCTTTGCAGAGCTTCTGCTGTGGAGACATCCACGCAGTTGAACTGCTCTGTGTAGCCAAAACCTGCTTGAGTGTCTGATTGGCTCTCTCTACTACACCTTGGCCTGTGGGGGAGTGGGAGGTGCCAGTTTTATGTTCCACTCCCCACTGCTGGACGAATTCCAGGAACTCCTTGGACTTATACGCTGCGCCCTGATCAGTTTTGATTTCCTTAGGGATCCCCAATACTGAAAAGGCTTGCACTAGGTGTTGTTTGGCCTGCACTGCCCTTTCACCTGCACGGGCAGAGGCATAGACTGCACCTGAATACGTGTCAATGCTAACATGCACATATTTGAGGTGACCAAAACTAGGATTGTATGTGATGTCTGTCTGCCATACTTCACAACTGCCAAGACCTCAAGGGTTAACCCCCATGCCTATTGAGGGCATGGTGTGCAGCTGACAGTTGGGACAGGTGGCCACAATGGCTCGAGCCTCACTCCGTGTTAGCTGGAACTGACGCATTAGACCTGGTGTATTCTGATGATACTGCTGGTGGATCAGCTTTGCCTGTTGGAAGATGTCAGGAAGGCGTGCTTGTTCTGCTGGGGTTGCTTGCTCTGCTGGGGTTGCAAGGGAGTCTGCCTGACGGTTCCCTTCTGCAATTTTGCCTGGCAAATCTGTGTGTGATCTTACATGCATCACATAGAACGGGTGTTCTCTATGAGAAATCAAATAAATTAGTTTGGAAAGCAACCTGAAAAGCTGCTCATTCTCGATGTTTCTGAACACTGCCTGCTCTGCCCTGGACACTATCCCCGCTACATAGGCTGAGTCTGTTACCAAGTTGATTGGCTCTGAGAACTTTTCAAAGGCTCTCACGACTGCTGCCAGTTCAGCTACCTGGGGTGACCCTTCCACAAACTCAACATCAGCTTCCCAATGCTGAGTCTGAGGATCTCTCCAAGTCATCACCGACTTGTGGGACACCCCGGATGCATCCGTGAACACTGTGAGAGCTGTGAGTGGTCACCGACTCCTCTTCTGAGGAGGAATGAGGTGGAATTCCTCATTAAACAGCTTGTGAGAAGGGGCATGGACTGATATTTGTCCTCTGTAGGTGTCCAGGGCTAATTGGAGACTGGCATTGCTCTGGAGCAAGTGCTCAAACATCTCTTTAGTCAATCTTTCAGGACAGTTCCTTCCCTCCTCAGACAGTTTAACAGGGAGGTGAATACATGTGAAGTCACAACCAGCTAGTTCATACAGTCTCATCCTTGCTTTCCGAATCAGCTGAGCTATTAACTCTTGTGGCTTAGTGATAGTTTTGGATCTTTGGTGGGAGAGGAAGACCCACCCTATGATTAAGAGTGACTCTCTCTGCCCCTGGATCCATTGGAATATTAACCCGTGTAAGTGTGGCAGTTTTCCTAGGACAATGAATTTGAAGGGCAGCTCGGGCTGGTAATGGCGAGCTTGCCTCTCTCCTAAAGTCTTTTGAACCTTTTTGATAGCAGTCTTTGCCTCTGGGGTCAGTTCCCTGGGAGAAAGCAGGTCTCTCTCCCCCTTCTATAAATTGAAGAGAGGTTCTCGGTCCTCATTAGTGAGGCCTAGCCAGGGCCTGACTGTTGCGTTTCCTAGATACATTGTAAATGGTACATCCCGTGACCCCTGCTGTGCCCTGTATCTTGGTCCCTCTCCCCTCCTGGCCACACAGAGCTGGCTGGGATCCAATTTCTCCCCGCCCCCCCTTTCCAGACCCTAGAAAAGGTCAGTACCCCCTGGCCTCCCTCTCTTTTTCCCCCCAAGCTCTTATCCCGCACTCTTTTTTCCCCCACTCTCTTCCCCCGCGCTTTTTTCCCGTCCTCTTGCCCCCGCTCCTTTTTTCCCCCGCTCTCTTACCCAACACTTACCCCGACTTTTCTCTCTTCCCCCGTGCTCTTTTCCCCCACGCTCTTACCCTGTCCCTCCCCCTCTTTTCTCTCTCTTCCCCCCCTCTTTTCCCTTCCCTTTTCACTCACTACCCACGAGAAATAAACCTGTAACTTTATCAGGGGAAAGAGCCTCTTCTGATATCTTAAATACGTCTCTGTGGCTAGGGCCCAGGGGAATTTCACCCTAACACTCGAGCTAGTCCGGAGGAAGGGAGAAAGACCCTGTTTTGGGCCGAGAAAAAGCCTTACACCTGACCCAATCCAATGACCACCCACACAGGGAATGGAGATCTGCTAAGGTTTTTGGATTACAATTAATTTCCAATTTCTGCGGAACCATGGTCTGTGCAGTAATTTCCAAGCCCAGGTACTTCCAAGGTGGCATCCTTTGGACTTTGTCCTCCTGCAATTCAAATCCAGCAGAGGTTAAAACTTTAACCACTAGGTCAAGTGTGTCTTGGAGTAGAGAGTTATCGGGGGCACACACAATCACATCATCCATGTAATGAAGGATGATGGCCTCCCCTCTCTGGGCACGCACCTGGGACAGCAATGAGGCCACATGCCACTGGCAGATGGAGGGACTACATTTTAATCCCTGGGGCAAAACCTACCAGTGGTAGCGCTTCATTGGGGCTTTCTCGATTGATGGTAGGAACCGAGAAGGCGAACCGTGGGGCATACTCTGGGTGTATGGGAATGTGGAAGAAACAGTCCTTGATGTCTAGAACAGCCAATTGCCAATCTTGAGGAAGCATTGTTGGAGAAGGCATCCCAGGTTGGAGAGACCCCATGTCCTCAATTACTTTGTTTATTTCCCAGAGGTCGTGGAGCAGCCTCCGCTTGTCCTTCCCCGGTTTCTTTACCACAAAAACCGGGAAATTCCACGCACTTGTGGTCTCCTCTATGGGGCCTTTAGCCAATTGCTCCTCCACAAGCTCCTCAAGCGCCCGGAGCTTCTCCTTACTCATCGGCCACTGTGCTACCCACTTTAAGGTATCATCTAGCCATTTCAACTTCTGGGTAGGGTGCTGTACAGTGGCCGCTTCTTAAAATCCCGAGGAGACTTAGGAATAATCAATTTTACCCCACACTGGGACATGGTGTTTCTCCCCCATAGAGGGCATTTAAAGTCTGTAACAAATGGACGGATGTTAGCCAATTTTCCATCCGGCCCCTCAATTTCTAGGATGCTTTTTGATGTTTTTGCCAATTTGACTCCTCCTACACCCTGGATTCTGCCTGCCACAGGCTGAAGTTCCCAATGTGGCGGCCCCATACTTTCAGGTATGATAGTCACATCATCACCTGTGTCCAGTACCCCCTCCACATGGAGGTGATCTGATCCACGGGTAAGGTTGCATGCCAGAGAAGGTTTGTCCTCACACAGCACTTCTGCTCAGTAGACTTCAGGTGATTTTCCATCTACAGGGAACTCCGCTGGAACAGGAATGGCCTGGGCAAGGATTTGTCCCTCAACCAGGTAATATGGTGGTAGAGGACATCGTGCCAGGAGAATGAGGCCAGTTATGCTTCCCTTGATGGTCGTGGGAGCTACCTCAATCTCTGGGGGTGTGTGTGCTGTGTCCCCGACAACAAAGTACTCACTGTCCAGTTTCATGTGGTTTAACGTCACGTCCTGTGTACTGTTAGGTAAGTCCACTGTAATGACTGTCCAATCAGGTGACCTGAAGTGAAAACCTTTGGTAGTCACGAGCCTAAAACGGCCTAGTGGCTTCCAAACCTTGTTAATTGAACATTTAATATTTTCATTGCCATGCATCCCCACATCCTCTATCCCATCCTCTCCCTTTTTGTTTATTAAGAGACAGTCCTTTGCGAGCCGAGGGCTCTATTGTGTTAATGGCGGGTACGCGCTGTAAAGCTAGATTTTTGTTTGTTGGTCTTCTTCTGTTTCTGGTTGTGTGGACAGTCTCTGGCAAAGTGTCCTGGCTGCTTGCAATGGAAGCAGATGATGTGCTGCAGCTGCTCTGGTGACATTGGTTGCTTCTTGGCTTCTGGTGTTACAGTTACCATGGTCTTTGGGTGTGCCAGTCCTGGATTTCTCTCGTGTCCACTGAGCAGTTCTGCTTTCCTGGCGCAGGCTTCTATCATCTGTGCTAAGCTAGGTGCTGGCTCTAGGGGAAGGCCAAGACTAACCCTACGGCAGGTTTCATTAGCATTCCTCTGAGCCATCTCTTTAATTAATTCAGCTTGTACCACTGGATCAGACACCTGTCTATCCACTTGCGCATGAAGGCGGTCCACAAACTGTAAGAAATTCTCAGAAGCAAACTGTTTAATGTTAACATAACTGCCTCTAGTATCTACTGTTGGTAATTGATTAAAAGCCTTTTCTGCAACATTGCATATTTTATCCAGGACAGACTTGGATAGTACTCTGGTTTGGCTTTCGGGGCAATGCCAATCCTTTTCCCCACATAGGTGTTCATATGTTATGTCATTATTATCAGCATCTTTTGCATCATCTGAGGTTTTCAAAAGCTCTAGTAAAAGCACTTTCAAAGATCTTTTCCACAGGCTTTCCCATAGATCATATTCTGAAGGAGTTAACAGACCTTGGAAAAGCTCTTTGATATCATATGGAACCAGTTCGTTTGAGTTAAAGGTGGCTCTCATCATGCCTTTAAAGATGTCACTATTTCTACCAAATTCTCTCTTTACTTTACAAATTTCTTTTTTTATCTTGATAGGACAAAGGTTGATAACTTCTTCTACCATTCCTCTTACCAAGATAAACTACAGGAGCAACTGATGGTATATACTCTTTTTCCTGGTGTTGACTTTCAGGGCTGGGCATCCCCCCCCCACCCGGCCCAGGAGGCTGCCCACCCCCCCCACCACGGGGACACCATCCGTTCCGCAGGGGCTGTGAGCTGATCCCTCCCCACCCCCACCGGCACTGGCACTGAAACTAGCAGGGGCTCCACTGCCCTCCCCCACCCCGCAGCACCTTGGAGGGAAGGAATGTTAGACCGGAGAGGGGGAAGGGTGGTGGAATCCAGGGTTGCAACACCTGTGGGCGGGGTAGCCAGGTACCGTGCAGGGCAGGGTCTTGGATGTGGGACGGGACGGTGGAGCCGAGGGCAGGGATGAGTTATGGGTGGGGACAGGCTTAGGGGCTGGGACCAGAGGGTGAAGGGGGTTGCGGGATGAAGGAGGAGACACGTGGCTGCCACCATATGGGACCCCCCCCGCTACGGGCTGTATCGCATGGCCAGAGCTATCGGGGACCCCGACACCTTCAGGTGTAGCCATGTGGCCGTGGCCCAGGAAGGAAGGGAACAAGGAAGGAGTGCTGACAATTTTCGAAAAATTATCAGAACCGGGATACCGGGGAGGACCCAGGGACTCAGAGCAGCCACAGCAGTACTGGGAGCACTGCACCCCCCAGGGAGACCCGTGCGTCCCCTCCAGGTCCAGGTTATAGGGTTTTGGGGAAAGGGAAGGTGAGTCTGAACCCTTTTGCTGCTGCTGTCTGTTGTTTTCTGTCTGAATTAAAAGTTTCTGAATTTGTAAAAAATTCGGGAGGAATACAGAAGCTGTTTTATCTCCATTTTCCAATTTTAAAGGTAATAAATCCCCTATTTCATCCCAAAATGAAATCGAATTTATATTTTGCAATTCAAGGTCAGATTTTTCAACAGACAGACAGCTGGCAAAACGGGCTAATTTTTTCTTAGATATTAAAACATTTCCTGAACTTAATATTTCCCTGAGTTGGTTTCTTATACTCTTTTGTAAGGCAGATTGCTGTAAGCCCATGATGTTAACAATTTGTCACTATATCTACCCCACTACAGTTAAAAACACAGGAAGAGAGTTAGTTGTTAAAACGTGCCAGGTACACTACGGTTTTCAGGCTTTACTGGATGCGGAGCCGATGTTAATTTTGCCGTTTCTGTCGGTAAAACCCACGTGGCGCCCGCGCCGCTATAGGGACAGACCTCACGGCAAAAACCCGCAAAAATAGCAAAAAACCGCAAAAAAACCTCCGTGCCACCGCTTTGAAACTGATCAAAACTCCCTGCCTGCCACCAAGCCTTGGTGACTGCTTCCAGCCCCCACCAGTCCGCACGTCACACCACGTGGTCGCAGGCACACCGAGCGGTCGCGCAGGCCACGCACACGCCCGTGCCGTGTCTCTCCTCGAGAGCGGCGCCACGCCAGCCAAATGCCACCGGTGAGACCCCCACGCAAAGATCCAGGAACCCAAACGCCGCAAAAGGAGGCTTCCACTCACCTTTTCTTTCTTGCAGGCAGATGAGTCTGAGTAACTGTAGTGGGTCTACATCCAGAACCGACCTGCCTGGGCTTCTGACAGGCTCCCGGTTCGTGCTTAATGGTCATCGAACTGCACAAAATGCAGGTTAAAGAAATTTAAGCTAGTTTATCATCTCCAAGGCTTCTTGAATCCCGAAAATAGGAGTCACAGCCGAATGTGGGGTGCTCTGTAGAGACCATTCACTTAGGGCACCAACTGAGGCTTTTTCTCAGCCCTAAAATGGGATTCTTCGCCCTTCCTCTGGTCTAGCTCAGGTGTTAGGGTGATGGCTCCCGGGGCCCTTGCCTCACAGACGTAAATTAGATAAAAAAAGAGGCTCTTTTCCCTGATGAAGTAACAGGGTTTATTTCTCGTGGGTAGCGACGAAAACAGAGAGCAAGAGAAAAAGAGGTAAAAAGAGACAGAGGTCCGGGGGCACAGATCTTTTCTAGGGTCTGCAAAGGGTGGCGGGGAGAAACTGGATCCCAGCCAGCCCTGTATGGCCAGTAGGGCACAGGGACTGAGCTACAGGGCATAGCAGTGGTCCCGGAATGTACCATTTACAGTGCATTAGGAAATGCAACAGTCTTTCCTACCTGCTTGATCAGGGGCACATTAGAAGAGCAGTATGGACCTGAGGGGCAGATGCACATACCTTCACACACCTTGCAGTGGGACTGTGGCTCCAGCTGGAGGTTTGATATTCTTCCTAATAATTAGAGCCGTTAAAAAAAAGCCAGAGGCAACAGGCCAAGTGAAAATACAATGCTAGGTTGCAGGAAGAGAATGTTACCTATCTGAACACCTACATAAATTCCCCATCATTCTCTTTGTTTAGGAGACCAAGACAATGTCGGTGTAAATGAAAACAAGTGTGAATATTGATTTTTCTTGAATCAAGACTCAGCTTTATGTCCAAGTCAAAGGCAAATAAACCAGAAAGGCTCCGCTGAGCACAGTGCAGAACTAACATGGAAGACAGTAATTTGACCTCTTATGTAAGCAGTGTTGGAATGGTTCCCCATGCAAAAGGAAGGATGTCAAATGCTTCTTTGGAAATATTTTAACTTCTGTGCATTTCTTTCTTTGTAATGAACTAATCTCTAACAAGCCAGGACGTGATTGTGTTCAGTAGAAACAGATCAATTGCAACATTTAGCCTAAAGGTTTTATGAGATTGATCAGGAAGTGCGATTTAGATTTAAAGGCGCTGTAGTCATATTTAATTTTATTTCTCTCCGTACTTGAGTCTCTTAAACAGGGACCTTCAATTGGAGAGGAACGGGACACTGAATCAAATTGTAATGGATGACGTAATGGCTTACCCGGAAGCATTTTGTGGGAATTGATTTCTTCTAGGTATCCATCAGCCAGCATTTTAATGTGAAGGAAATCTTCAAACAGGTAAAACAAAAATTCCCGTTGGTTTAAAATCTGACTGCTATATTAATTTTTCACTTTTGAGAAAATTTTCATGACCTTTAAAATTCAGACTATATCAAGTATTGTTTCAGCCATTGAAGAAAGGGCTTTTGATAGAGATAGGAGGGGGAAACCAAAATATTTCTCAGAGCCACACTTTGAACTCTGTCCTTGTTACAAACGGCACTTGAGTAAATTCATTTGCCTTTGGAACAGAAAACGGCAAGGTAACAGGCTTATCATTACGGATTTGAGTGTTCCAGGTTTTTAGATAGTAAGTGATCTATTCAAGATGATCTCTTACTGAAATAGATCCATTTTGAGAAGGCATATGGATTTCTTAGAAGAAAGCAAATCCCTATGTTAAAACGGTGTGGTGGGTGTTTGTTGTTGTTGTTTTGCTTTTAGAACTTGCAAGGCCCAATCGACTTCATAGTTCGAGATCCAAATAAGACCACGACATTCCAAACAGGTGTTTCTTTTTGGTTGTTTTTCAATCGGTATATCTTTGGATTGTAACCAGTAGAACTGTGCTTTAACCCGAAAGAAGTAGCTGAGGTTTCAGAAGTGGAACATACGGTGGAACAGTAAGCTGAGAGCATTGTGCAAGGAGAGGAAAGAGGTGAAAATGGTAAGAGTTTCCTGAGTTGGAAGGGACTCCTAGGGAGCGTCAAAGTCCAACTACTGGCCCTGCACAGACACTCCAACAGTCCCACCCTCTGCATCCCTGAGAGCATTGGCCAAACGCTCCCGGATCTCTGGCAGCCTTGGGGTGTGTCCATTGCCTGGAGAACCTATTCAGTGCCTGACCAGCCTCTGAGGAAAACCTTTCCCTGATAGCCAGCCTAATCGTCCCCTGACACAGCTCCTGGCATTCCCTTGGCTCCTGTCCCTGGTCGCAGAGAGCAGAGAGCAAAGCTGTCCCTGTGCTGCCCTTGAGATGAGCTGAGAGGTCCCAAGTGAGGTGTGAGCTCAGTGTCCTCTCTGGAGCTGAACCTAATGCCCTCAGCCACACTTTGTATGGCTTCCCCTCCAGCCTCTTCACTATCTCTGTGTCCCTCCTTTGGACATTTCTCCAATAGCCTGAGGTCTTTCTGACGTTGTGGCATCCAAAATTGCCCCCAGGGCTTGAAGAGAGCGCAGTCCCAGCCCAGAGCAGAGCAGGACAATCACCTCTCTCGAGCGAGCGGTGCCACAAGATAGGGACAGTTGTCAAAAATCAGCTGGAGAAACAAATCTAACAGAGAAACAGGTGATCTTGGCACAGGAAATGGAAGAAGCAGAGGAAGAAGAAGATGAGGAGAGGATTCCTTGTCAAAGTGAAGAAAATGAGCATGCAGAACAGAGACTAGGCATTATGCAGGTAAGTGAGCAAGAGAATAAGTTTGAAAGTGAAGGCACTTTTGTCCAAAAGAAGGAGGAATAGGAAGTCTTTTTGCTGAGAATTAATAGAACGGTTTTTTCCATTTCCTTTGTATATGAAGAACCCAGGGCTATGAATCATGTTTGTAAAATGTTAAGATTTTTGCTAAGAGTAGAAGTAGTTTCCATGACCAAGATGTAAGTTAGGTAGGTAAATGGTAGGTTAATAATTACTAGATGCTTAGGCTTGAACTAATTGGTATAATTATCTGCTATTATAAATTTACGTACAGAAGAATGTAAAATAAGTAAACTTCTCACCATGAAGCACGGAGCCTTGGATAGTGCCAGAGGGTCACTGAGACCTGATGAAGACTCTCCTGATTTCATCCTTCGAGGCCACTGACCCATTTCGAGACCACCAACCCAATTCAAGAGAAGAGCTGTGCACGCGTGAAGGACTAATGGGCTCATTTTAATATGGGATGGGAGGTAGTGGGGTTAAGCATATGTATTGTATGTAAGATCATGGGGAATAAATAGATGGCAAAGAACCTTACTCGGGGCGGTCACGCCTTTTGGAGGTGACTCCCGCGCCGGCCGCCGGTGAATAAACATATCACTTTCTAACTTTAATTAGTCAGAGGGTCTTCTCTCAGTGATTAATGATTCAGCTCTAGATCCTTTTGTGGGAAAATGGAGTGTGTAATGTTGCCTATCATTTTGGAGCGAATTTGGAGGTTTTTGGGGTCCCAGGTAAATTTTGGGTTGAATTCTGGGGATTTGGGGGTTCCCAGGTGAATTGGAGGGGGGGGGATTTGGGGAGATTCAGGTGAGTTTTGAGGGGTGCCAGGTTGATTTTGGGGGAGGATTTGTGGAATTTTGGGGGATACTGGGTAGCGAGGTTTGGGGTTGTGTTGGTTTGAAAGCAAAACCAGTGCAAGACTCCAAGTCAGTCATACAATTTAATAGGAGAAAAGAGAAAAAATAAAATACGTGCAATAATATAAAAGAAAAACCACCAACAAAGTCAGAAATACAACCTGACACCCTATCAGTCAGGGTGTTGGTAGCAGTCCGTATAAATGGTGGCTGCAGTCCTCCTGGATGACAGATGTGGTTCAGTTGAAGCAGTGCTCCTGTAGAAGGTGCAGTTTTCCTCTGAAGATCCAGCGATGATGTGGAAAAAGGTCCGACTTTCCTCTGGGATCCAGTGGAAAGGACTGCCTTGGTGTTCCCAGTCTCACTTTTTATCTAGGTAGGAAATGTTTGGCTCCTCCCCCTGGCTGGAGCATCTCCCAATGGGATGATGTAATCTTATCAGTCACACAATAGGACTTAATGGCCCATTAACAGAATATATCTTCTGGAGGAAGGATGGGTTGTGAAAAGATAACGATGATCATCCCCCTGATCTTATCAGATGGCACATCAGCAGAGGATATCTCCCACAGAGATAAGGATCACCACCCCTCCCACATTTTAACAGATGGTGATAGAATACACATTTTTGCATTGTACCCCAGGACATAATCCACCCCTTATTCTATTACCATCTACATCATACCCAAACCAATACCCTGTTACAGATATATAATCCAAAATGAAACCTTACATACAGTTCTCACTAAAAATTAGGTCTCCTTGCAGTACACAACGGGTTTCCCCATCTTTCTGCATTACCCACCAACTGCAACCAGGTCCTTGAGCAAAAACAATCCCACGGATTGGTTTGCCTTTGCCTGTGGTGGGATTAATCCAAACAGTCTTTCCTAAAATACCTTCCATGTGTGCCACAGGGACCTTGTTCCTATCCACTGTGTGCAGGGGTTCAGAGTGGGCAAGACCGGCTCAGTTGATGGACCTTCGGGTGTTAACCATCCAGGTGGCTTTGGCCAAGTTCATTTCCCAATTTCTGAAGGTACCACCACCTGGTGCTTTCAAAGTAGTCTTACGGAATCCATTAGACCGTTCAACTTTCCCGGCAGCTGGCGCGTGGTAAGTGATATGATATATCCATTCAATACCATGTTCTTTGGCCCAGGTGTTGATAAGGCCGTTCTTGAAATGGGTTCCGTTGTTTGATTCAATTCTCTCAGGGGTACCATGCCTCCAAAGGACTTGTTTTTCTAGGCCCAAGATGGTGTTCCGGGCAGTGGAATGAGGCACAGGGTAGGTTTCTAACCATCCTGTAGTTGCTTCCACCATGGTCAGTACGTAGCGCTTGCCCTGGTGGGTTTGGGGAAGGGTGATGTAGTCAATTTTCCAGGCTTCCCCATACCTGTACTTTGACCATAGTGCACCGTACCACAGAGGCTTCACCCCCTTGGCCTGTTTGATTGCGGCACAGGTCTCGCAGTCTTGGATAATTTGTGAGATGCTGTCCATGGTAAGGTCCACCCCTCGGTCACGGGCCCATCGGTATGTTGCATCTCTCCCCTGATGACCAGAGGCATCATGGGCCCAACGAGCTAGGAATGATTCTCCCTTGTGCTGCCTGTCTAGATCCACCTGTGATACTTTCACTTTGGCAGCTCGGTCCACCTGCTCTTTGTTGTGATGTTCTTCATTAGCCCGGCTTTTGGGTACATGTGCATCCACGTGCCAAACCTTTATGGTCAATTTCTCTACTCAGGCAGCAATGTCCTGTCAAATCTCAGCTGCCGAGATGGGTTTCCCTCTGAGCTGCCAGTTGGCCTTTTTCCAGCGATCCAGCCATCCCCACAGACCATTAGCTACCATCCAAGAGTCAGTGTAGAGATAAAGCCTTGGCCACTTCTCTCGTTCAGCAATATCCAAAGCCAACTGGACGGCTTTTAGCTCTGCGACCTGACTCAATCCACCTTGTCCCTCGGTAGCTTGTGCAACTTGTCGTGTGGGGCTCCATACTGCAGCTTTCCATTTCCAGTTAGTGCCTACAATTCGGCAGGAACCATCCGTGAAGACGGCATATCGTCCTTCAGTCTCCGGTAGCTCATTATATGGTGGGGCTTCCTCAGCACATGCCACTTGCGCCTCTTCTTCTTCAGAAGACAATCCAAAAGTCTCACCTTCAGGCCAGTTTGTAATTATTTCCAGAATCCCAGGGTGATTTTGATTCCCAATACATCAGCAGAGGATATCTCCCACAGAGATAAGGATCACCACCCCTCCCACATTTTAACAGATGGTGATAGAATACACATTTTTGCATTGTAGCCCAGGACAAGAGTGAATTTGTAGAATGTGGGGAGTCCCAGTTGAATTTTAGGGGGAATTTGTGGAATTTTAGTGATCTCAGGGGAATTTTGGGGGGAATTTGGTGATTTTAGGGCTCTCAGGTGAATTTTAGGGTTCTCAGGTGAGTTTTGGGGATGACAGGCAGATTTTGGGGTGAATTCTGTCGATTTTGGGGTATCCAGGTGAGCATTTGGGAGTCGTGGGAGAATTTTGGGATGAATTTGGGGGGGATGCAGGTGGACTTTCCGTTGAATTTTGGTGATTTTTGGGAGTCCCAGCTGGGTCTTGGAGTGAATTTAGTGGATTTGGGGGTATCTGGGTGGGTTTTGAGGGGGCTTGGAGACATTTTGGGGTGAATTTGGGGGGTGTTGGGGGGACTGGGTCTTGGGGGTGATTTGAGGGATTTTGGGGGTTGCAGGTGGGATTTTGGAGAGAAGCCCTGGGATTTGGTTGTCCCCCCTAAATTTTGGGGTGAATTTGTGGAATTCTGTGAGTTGCCAGGTGAGTGCTCAGCATCCCAGGGGGGACTTGGGGGTGAATTTTGGGTTTCCCAGGTGAATTTCTGAGGAGAAAAGTTTCAAAAAGGTTTTTCCTTGAAAAGAAATTAAAGCCAGAAGGTTATTGAAAATTAATAGATGTGATGCAAGAAGGTAATATGCAGACAATACACAGTGAGACAAATCATGGGAAAAATACAGTGGTAACACATGAGTGTGTGAGGATGGGATCAGTATAGCTAAGGCTCAGCTGAAGCTGAATTTGGAAAAGCATGCCAAAAATAAGAATAATAAAGGCACCTATGGGTATTTCAGTGGGAAAAGGAAGATGAAAAGAAACCTATCACACCTAACCTATTCACCCCCACCCCCATAAGCCAGACAGGACTAGTGACAACAAACAAGGAGAAGGCTGAGGTACTCAACAAGTGTTGGTCTCAATTTTTTCTGCCAGTCACTATTTCCACATCTCTCAGGTTATTGGACTGGTGGACTTGATTCTAAGCCATAGTAGCAGGTCAGCTTTCAGACCACTTGAGGAACCTGAGCATTCAGGACCATGGGACCCACCCAGAGGCATGTCAGGGCCCTGAGAGAACTGGCAGCTGTAGTTGCTAAGGTGCTTCCTCCATCATATTTGAGAAATCAAGGCAACCAGCTGAAGTCTCCAGACACTGTGTTGTATTGACTCCAATACTCTTGGTCTTTTTTATAAATCTTAGAGCTCTGAGTCAATTTCTGCAGAGGATTCCCAATGCAGTTTCAAAAATGGAATGTTTGTTATTGGTCCTCATGTTGATCTTGGATATTTCCACTTTCTGCACTCCTATATTTTCGAAACATTTGTAATGACTGAAAAGAAAGCTGAGACAAGGCATTATGTTCTTTCCAGTGATATAAATGGACCAGAGTTCTTTTCAGACAAATATGTTTTTGCTGTGTCTAAGCACATGTGCATACCTGTGTTTGATTTATGTGTCCAGGTTTTGGCAATGGGGCAGCCACGGGGCTGTCCCGTGACAATGGCCAAGGTGCTGCTCTGTCCCGCTTTCTTCCAACCGGCTCCACTTCAGGATGTCCTCCCTGCTCAGAGAAGAGGCTGGGACAGCATCTTTAGAAATGTGACTTTCTGGGTTTTTTTGTTTTGTTTTGTTTTGTTATTTTTAACATTACTAAAAACCTTCACCTTGATTTTTGATGTGTTGGGTTTGGGGGTTTATTTCAGTTTTGGGTGGGGTTTTTTGTGGGCTTTTTTGGGGGCTTTTTTTGTCCCTTTGGGGGTAATTGTTTGGGGTTTTTTGTGTGTTTGCTTGGTCAGATTTTTTTGTTTGTTTGTTTGTTTGTTTTTTTATTACGGTTTTGTAGAGTTTTTTTAAGGAAAGTGATTGGAAAACTGAATAGTGCTCCACTGTAGTCTCCTGGATTCACCTGAGATTCTTCCTAGGCATCTCCCTGATCCTTTTTGCAATGAGTCTCCGTCTTGGTTTGAAAGACAGGTATGGTCTAAGGAAAGGCAAGAGCCCCCTTCCTGAGATGCAGAATGTAACCCCCTCCCTTTTAATTATTTTAGGTCCAAATCACAGGCTTTCAGGCAGTAGATGTGGGGATATGGGTAACAGTTCTTTACTGATATCTAACAAGGCAGGAAAACAACAACAGCTATAAAAATTGACAACAGAACAGAACAGTATAGCTCAGCTCCAGCCCCTTTTGGCCTCAGGCCGTCTCCCTGCGCTCAGTTACCGGTGCTGTAGGCAGGACAGGTCCCGTGCAGTCTAAGAGGGCTGGACTGATGGCAGCGGCCCAGGGGTGAGCGGGATGGGAACGTGACTCCCCCTCACGGTGTCGGTCGTGGTGTTCAGCAGAGTGTCCGGCGGTAGTAGGGTGAGGTGGGAGAGCACCAGAGTGATGTCCAATGGCAGGGAGCGTGGATCTCAGTGCTGGGATGGCAGGGGAGATGCCAGACCGGAGCCCGGGCTGTCCTCCCACTCCAGTAGCCAAGCGAGAGAGAGTCCCCCGCTCCAGACCACCTGTCCCACCTTTCCTTTTCCCGTTTCCCCCCCCCCTCCCTCCACCCACCTCCCTGCGAGAGAACATTACCTTAAGGTGTAGCCACTTAGCATAACAATGGGAGAAATTCCACAGAAAGAAAAGGGAAGCATTCAACCCCCAACATTATCCACGCCTGAATTTCTCCCATACTAATATGCTATATCAAATTAAACCGTTGCATTATATATACATACACGCAGTTAGAGACATAGGCAGAGTACTATAGGTATTTCACCCTAAAACAAGGTCTCCTTGGGGATGCATCGGGTCTCCCCACTCTTTTGCATCACCCTCCAGGTGCAACCTGGTCCCTGAGCGAATACAACTCCATGGATGGGATTGTCTTTGCTGGAGGCAGGATTCACCCAAACAGTTTTTCCTAGCATACCTCTCATGTGTACCTCTGGAACCTTATCTCCATTTGATATTCCCAAGGGCTCAGACTGGGCAGGGCCTGCTCGGTTAGTGGAACCTTGGGTGTTCACTAACCAGATGGCCTTTTGATGATTAATCTCCCAGTTCTTCAAAGTTCCCCCACCCAGTGCCTTCAAGGTGGTTTTAAGCAGGCCATTGAACCTTTCAACTTTCCCTGCAGCTGGTGCATGGTAGGGGATATGGTACACCCACTCAATGCCGTGTTCTCTAGCCCAGGTGTGTATAAGGCTGTTCTTGAAATGAGTCCCGTTGTCTGACTCAATTCTCTCAGGGGTACCATGGCTCCAAAGAACTTGTTTTTCCAGGCCCAAGATGGTGTTCCGGGCAGTGGAATGAGGCACAGGGTAGGTCTCTAACCATCCAGTGGTGGCTTCCACCATGGTCAGTACATAGCGCTTGCCCTGGCGGGTTTGAGGCAGTGTGATGTAGTCAATCTGCCAGGCCTCTCCATACTTATATTTGGCCCATCGCCCCCCATACCAGAGGGGCTTCACCCGCTTGGCCTGCTTGATGGCAGCACATGTCTCACAGTCATGGATAACTTGAGAAATACTGTCCATGGTTAGATCCACCCCTCGGTCTCGTGCCCACTTATATGTGGCATCTCTGCCCTGATGACCTGAGGCATCATGGGCCCATCGAGCCAGGAACAACTCTCCCTTGTGCTGCCAATCTAAATCTATCTTCGACACCTCTGGCTGTGCCGCCTGATCTACCTGCTCATTGTGTCGGTGTTCCTCATTAGCCCGACTCATGGGGACATGGGCATCTATGTGACGGACTTTCACAGGCAGCTTCTCTACCCGGGTGACAATGTCTTTCCATTCATCGGCAGCCCAGATTGGCTTTCCCCTACATTCCCAGTTAGCGTTTTTCCACCTTTCCAGCCAACCCCACAAAGCATTGGCTACCATCCATGAATCAGTGTAAAGGTAGAGTTTTGGCCACTTCTTTCTTTCAGCAATGTCCAGGGCCATCTGAACAGCTTTGAGTTCAGCAAGTTGACTCGATCCACCTTCTCCTTCGGTAGCTTGTGCAACCTGTCGTGTGGGGCTCCATCAGTGAAAAGAGCCTAGCATGTTTCATCTGCTGGCAGTTGGTTATACGGTGGGGCTTCTTCAGCCCGGGTCACTTGTTCCTGTTCCTCTTCATCGGCAAGACCAAAGTCTTCCCCTTCCTGCCAGTTGGCAATTATCTCCAAAATCCCAGGGGGTTTCGTATTTCCGATACGGGTGCTTTGTGTGATGAGGGAAAACCATTTGCTCCATGTGGCGTCAGTGGCATGGTGGGTTGAGGGAACCTTTCCTTTAAACATCCACAACAGCACTGGCAGTCGGGGTGCCAGGAGGAGTTGTGTTTCCGTGCCAACCACCTCTGAGGCAGCTTGAACCCCTTCATAGGCGGCCAAGATCTCCCTCTCCGTTGGAGTATAGTTGGCCTTGGACCCTCTGTAGCTTCGACTCCAGAATCCCAGTTGTTGGCCTCGTGTGTCACCAGGCACCTTCTGCCACAGGCTCCAGGACAGACCATGGTTCCCTGCTGCAGAGTAGAGAACGTTCTTCACATCTGGTCCCGTCCTGACTGGGCCAAGAGCTACTGCACCTGCTTGATCTGGGCAAAGTCTTGCTGCTGCTCAGGGCCCCAATGGAAACTGTTCTTCTTGCGGGTGACCAGGTAAAGAGGGATCACAATCTGGCTGTACTCAGGAATGTGCATTCTCCAAAAGCCTATGGCACCTACGGAGTCTTGTGTTTCCTTCTTGCTGGTTGGTGAAGACATTGCAGTGATCTTATTGATGACCTTGCTGCCCGAAACCCCAAGTAAAACACAAACTAACAGAGTGTCAGTTTATGCGGTGCTTTATTCAGGGCCCGGGGACTTGCGTCCCAAGTCAGGATCCCACTGGTTCCCTTTTTAGAGGGTTTTTTTATACCCTTTTTACAAATGGTTTATGTGCAGAAGTACACATTCTTCTATAGATACATTCACCTTGAAGATAGCATTTTGGCGTCATAAATCTTACATGGTTGCTTATCTTAGGACTATGGTGCTCTCCTCCTCAATCTCTCTCTGGCGCCACTGCCTTAGGACTATAGTGTTCTCCCCCTCAATCTCTCTCTTACGCCACTGCCCACCACCAGTACTTTATTTATGTTTATACTTTAACCTTATCACTAACGGTTCTGCACGCTCTTAGCACAGCACATTCCTAAGTTAGTTTCCCAGGGCCTACTCTGGGGACTGCAGTCTTCAAGCCTTAGCATTACTACTACTATTATGGTTTATACACTTTATATTCTAATATTCAGGATTTCTAGTCCATACGGTAACAACCTCACTGGGAATCTGGCGCCGTCCATCTTGCCACTTTACTCCCAGGAACTGGATCTCTTGGGCAGGCCCTTTGACTTTGCTCTTTTGAATGGCGAAGCCGGCTCTCAGCAGAATATAAATTATCTTTTCTCCTTTCTGAAATACCTCCATTTCCCTGTCCCCGCACAGAATGATGTCATCAATGTACTGCAGATGTTCTGGAGATCCACCTCTCTCCAGTGTAGCCTGGATCAATCCATGACAGATGGTGGGGCTGTGTTTCCACCCCCGGGGCAGTCGGTTCCAGGTGTATTGCACACCCCTCCAGGTGAAAGCAATCTGAGGCCTGCACTCTACTGCCAGAGGAATGGAGAAAAATGCATTGGCGATGTCAATGGTGGCGTACCACTTTGCTGCCTTGGACTCCAGCTCTTACTGGAGTTCCAGCATATCCGGCACAGCAGCGCTCAGTGGTGGAGTCATTTCATTCAATGCACGATAGTCCACGGTTAATCTCCATTCTCCTTCAGATTTACGCACAGGCCAGATGGGGCTGTTGAAGGGTGAGTGGGTTTTACTGACCACCCCTTGGCTCTCCAGCTCACGGATCATCTTGTGGATGGGGATCACGGCATCTCGATTCGTCCGGTACTGCCGGTGGTGCACTGTTGAGGTAGCAATTGGCACCTGTTGCTCTTTCACCCTGAGGAGTCCCACTGCAGATGGGTTTTCTGATAGCCCAGGCAGGGTGTTGAACTGCTTAATGCCCTCTGCCGCCACAGCAGCTATTCCAAAAGCCCACCTGAGTCCCTTTGGGTCTTTGTAATAGCCGTTCCTGAGGAAGTCTATGCCTAGGATACATGGTGCCTCTGGGCCAGTCACAATTGGATGTTTCTGCCAGTCTTTGCCAGTCAGGCTCAGCTCAGCCTCCAGCAAAGTCAATTCCTGAGATCCCCCCGTAACCCTGGAAATTGAAACAGGTTCCTCCCCAGCATGTCCCGATGGTATTAATGTACACTGTGAACCAGTGTCAACCAATGCACTGTGTTCCTGTGGCTCTGATGTGCCAGGCCATCGGATCCACACCGTCCAAAAGATCCGGTTTTCCCGTGCCTCTCACTGGCTAGAGGCAGGGCCCCTCGAGCCCTGGTTATTATTTCTCTCCTGGGCATACATAGTGGAGGTTCCTTCAAGGGGATCTGACAGATCATCTTCCCTTCTGTAATACCCTGCACCTTGGTCATGGGTGGCTGAGGCTACCTTCACTTTAGTGGAGTTCCCTCTGTTGGTGTTCCCCTCCCTGAGTTGGCGCACCCGTGCTGCCAGGACAGAAGTGGGTTTCCCATCCCACCTTCTCATGTCTTCCCCGTGGTCACGTAGAAAAATACACAGGTCAGCACGTGGGATGTACCGTCTCTCCCTAGCTGGGGGGCGTTGGGCTCTGCTTTTGGGGTCCATGACTCGCACTGGTGCTGCACTGATCTTCCTCACCTCTTCCCTTATCTCCTTCATCTCCTCCTTAAAGTCCTCTCTGAGGTCCTTAACCACAGCAGAGACATGAGCCTGCATTGGGCCAGCCATCATACTCTGAAAATTCCTGAGCCTGTTGGCAACAGAACCCACTGTCACTTGGTTGGTATCAGCATTAATCATTGTAATAAAGGGGGTATATTGAGATGGGCCCAGGTTTGCCAGATTCCACAACCTCCGCCCTGTGCACCTGACCATGTCGGGTTAATTGACATGCTGTCCATCCCTCCCAAAGAGCACCTCCAGTACTGCCACTTCTCTCAGCTGTTGGATCCCTTCCTCAAGGGTATTCCAAGGCGTTCTCTGGTGGTGCTCCTGCATTCTTTCCCTGTGGACAAATCTCTCTCGCACACTCATTAAAAGTCGCTCCCAGAGGGAAAGGAGACCTGTCTCCCTTACAAATACTTGGTCCACACCTGAGTCCTGGGTGAAGGCTCCCAAATTCCTTGCCTCAGTACCATCCAGTTGCACACCTGTGCCCATAAGGTCCCAGACCCGCAGTAACCAGGTTGTAAAAGGCTCACGGCCCCGTTGTACAATGTCTTTTCGCAGGTTACGGAGACTCTCGTATGACATGGACTCGGTGATGATCTCAACTTCTGGCTCCCCTGCTGGTTGTGAGGGGCCCCCTTCCTTACCCTTATTATCTGGGTGCCTTGTTTTCATCTTAGACTTCCTAGTTTCCACAGGGGCAACTGCTGCTGCTGAGTGCCCTTGCAGTTCAGCTGGAACCTGGACAGATGTAACGTCTGTGGGTCCCACTGCTGCACCATCAGAGTCTCCCTCTTTAAGGCAGGGGGAGGGTTTCTCACCAGCGGGGGAGAGGTACTCCTTCAGCATCTGGCCCATCTCATGTATCTCCTTCGCTAGCACCCCCACCCATTTGGGTGGTTCCTTTCCAAGGTGGGCTGTGGGGCAGGGTCAAACGCTGGGTTAATATCCCTAGTCTCTGGAACAGGGTCTGGCTCTGGGGTAACATCCCTAGTCCCTGCGGTAGTTATCAGGGTCGTTATCAAAGTCAATCTCCCCTTATATCCGAATGTTAGATAGAACAGGTTTAACAGGGATATAAGCAACACTAGCCACAGTATAATGTCATTAGCATTTAAAGCGGCTTTGAAGCCCTTGAATACTGGTGGGGTGAACTTCAAAAAATATGTGATGGGTTTGGAGAAGATTTCACCTGCTGCCACTTCCTCACAGTAAGTACCATTATTGAAGTAGCCCCAGAAACACACACTTAGAGTGCGATAGCTCTGAATCCATATGGCCATCTTCCAGAGAAAATTAAAAATCCATGAATTCCTCAGCTGATCAATCCACAAAATGAACCGGATCATAGCCACAGTAACCTTGGTTATGAGACTCATGTTTAAAAAAGGCCTTGCAAATGGGAGAGATATAGCAGTGACCACATGGAGGGCAATCCAGGGTAAGCTGGACAGCATGGTGTTGTTGCTTTTCCTAGATACATTGTAAATGGTACATCCCGTGACCCCTGCTGTGCCCTGTATCTTGGTCCCTCTCCCCTCCTGGCCACACAGAGCTGGCTGGGATCCAATTTCTCCCTGCCCCCCCTTTCCAGACCCTAGAAAAGGTCAGGACCCGCTGACCTCGCTCTCTTATCCCGCATCTCTCTTTTTCCCCCCAATCTCTTATCCCGCACTCTTTTTTACCCTGTCTTTTCTCTCTTCCCCTGCTCTTTTCCCCCACGCTCTTACCCTGTTCTTCCCCCTCTTTTCTCTCTCTTCCCCTGCTCTTTTCCCTTCCCTTTTCACTCACTACCCACGAGAAATAAACCTGTAACTTTATCAGGGGAAAGAGCCTCTTTTGATATCTTAACTACGTCTCTGTGGCTAGGGCCCAGGGGAATTTCACCCTAACACTTGAGCTAGACCGGAGGAGGGTGAAAGACCCTGTTTTGGGCCGGGAAAAAGCCTTAACAGTTGGCGCTCCACGTGCGTGGTTTCTATAAAGCACCCACATTTCGCTGTGACTCCTATTTTCGGGATTCGACCAGCATAGGAGCTGATCAACTCGCTCAAATTTCTTTAAGCTGCATTTTGTGCAGTTCGAAGACTTTTCAGCACGAACCGGCAGCCTGTCAGTCCCAGACAGGTCGGTTCAAGACGTGGATCCACTACCGTGTACACAGACGTCTCTGCCTGCAAGAGAAAAGGTGAGTTAAGCGTCCCTTTGCGGCGGGTGGTTCCCAGAGCTCCGCGGGGGGGGTCTCACCGGTGGCATTTTTCCGGCGCGGCGCTGTTCTCGGGAGGAGAGGCAGCCCGGGCGTGTTTGCAGAGTGCGCACGATTCGGCAGCCCTGGGCCACGTGGTGCGGCGCGGGGGCTGGGGGGGGGGGCTGGACGCGGCCACCACAGGCGTGGCTCGGCAGGCAGACAGCTTTGGTCGGTTTCAAAGCTGCGGCACAGGGAGGTTTTTTTTTCAGTTTTTGCGGTTTTTACGGGTTTTTGCGGCGGGGTCGATCCCTACACCGGCGCCGGCGCCACACATAGGTTTTGCTGACAAAAAACGGCGAAATTAACATCGGTTCCGCATCTAGTAAAGCCTGAAAACCGTGGTGTACGTACTAACAACTAACTCCTTTCCTGTGTTTTAACTGTAATGGGGTAGATATAGTGCAAATTGCTAACACTATGGGGACACAGCAATCTGCCTTACAAAAGAGTATAACAAAACAACTCAAAGAAATACTAAGTTCAGGAAATGTTTTAATATCTAATAAAAAACTAGCTCGTTTTGCCAGATGGCTGTCTGTTGAAATATCGGACCTTGAATTGCAAAATCTAAATTCGATTTCATTTTGGGATGAAATAGGGGATTTATTAACTTTAAAAGTAGAAAATGGAGATAAAACTGCCTCTGTATTCCTTCCGATATTCTTACAAATTCGGAAAGTTTTAATTCAAACAGAAAACAACAGACAGCAGCAGCAAAATGATTCAAGCTCACCTTCCCTTTCCAAAAATCCCTATAACCATAACCTGGAAAGCACCCTTGGGTCTCCCTTGGAAATGCAGCATGCTCAGCACGGCTGTAACTGTTCTAAACCCCCAAATCCTCCCCAGTATCCCAGTTCTGAAGATTTTTCAAAAATTGTCAGCTCTCCTTCCTTGTTCCCTTCCCCCGCGGGCCACGAACACGTGGCCGTATCTGGACAGGTCAGGATTGGGGTCCCAGATAGCATTGGACATGCGGTTCAGGGAAAGGCGGGGGGCCGATATGGTGACAGCCACGTGTCTCCTCCTTCATCCCGCAACCCCCTTTACCCTCCGGTCCCTGCCCCTAAGCCTGTCCCCACCCATAACTCATCCCTGCCCTCGGCTCCACCGCCCCCTCCCCCCTCCAAGACCCTGTCCTGCACGGCACCCAGCGACCCCGCCCACAGGTGTTGCAACCCTGGATTCCACCACCCCTCCCCCTCTCCGGTTTCACATTCCTTCCCTCCAAGCTGCTGCGGGGTGGGGGAGGGCAATGTAGCCCCTGCGAGTTTCAGTGCCGGTGGGGGTGGGGGGGGATCAGCTCACAGCCCCTGGGGGATGGATGGGGCTCCCGTGGTGGGGGGGGGGTGGGCGGCCTCCCGGGCCGGGTGGGGGGGGGATGCCTAACCCTGAAAGTCAGCACCAGGAGAAAGAGTATGTACCATCAGTTGCTCCTGTAGTTTATCTTGGTAAGAGAAACGGAAAAAGAAGTTATCAACCTTTGTCCTACCAAGATAAAAAAGAAATTTGTAAAGTACAAAGAGAATTTGGTAGGAATAGTGAAATCTTTAAAGGCATGATGAGAGCCACCTTTAACTCAAACGAACTGGTTCCACATGATATCAAAGAGCTTTTCCGATGTCTGTTAACTCCTTCAGAATATGATCTATGGGAAAGCCTATGGAAAAGATCTTTGAAAGTGCTTTTACAAGAGCTTTTAAAAAGCTCTGATAATGCAAAGGATGCTGATAATAATGATATAACATATGAACACCTATGTGGGGAAAAAGATTGGCATTGCCCTGAAAGCCAAACCACAGTACTATCTAAGTCTGTCCTAGATAAAATATGCAATGCTGCAGAAAAAGCCTTTAATCAATTACCAACAGTAGATACTAAAGGCAGTTATATTAACATTAAACAGTTTACTTCTGAGAGTTTCTTACAGTTTGTGGACCGCCTTCGTACGCAAGTAGAAAGACAAGTGTCTGATCCAGTATTACAAGCTGAATTAATTAAAGAAATGGCTCAGAGGAATGCTAATGAAACCTGCCGTAGGGTTATCCTTGGCCTTCCCCTGGAGCCAGCACTTAGCTTAGCACAGATGATGGAAGCCTGTGCCAGAAAAGCAGAACTGTTCAGTGGACATGAAAGAAATCCAGGACTGGCACACCCAAGAACCATGGCAGCTGTGACACCAGAAGCCAAGAAGCAACCAATGTCACCAGAGCAACTGCAGCACATCATCTGCTTCCAGTGCAAGCAGCCAGGACACTTTGCCAGAGACTGTCCACACAACCAGAAACAGAAGAAAACCAACAAACAAAAAACTAACTTTACAGCGCGTACCCGCCATTAACACAATAGCGCGCTCGGCTATAAATACTGCGGGCTCCACACTCGCAAAAGACTCTCTCTTCATAAACAAAAAGGGGGAGGATGGGAGAGAGGATGTGGGGATGCATGGCAATGAAAATATCAAAGGTTCAATTAACAAGGTTTGGAAGCCACTAGGCCGTTTTAGGCTTGTGACTACCAGAGGTTTTCATTTCAGGTCACCTGATTGGACAGTCATAACAGTGGACTTACCTAACAGTACACAGGACGTGACGTTAAACCACATGAAACTGGACAGTGAGTACTTTGTTGTCGGTGACATAGCACACACACCCCTAGAGATTGAGGTGGTTCCCATGACCATCAAGAGAAGCATAACTAGCCTCATTCTCCTGGCACGATGTCCTCTACCACCATATTACCTGGCTGAGGGACAAATCCTTGCCCAGGCCATTCCTGTTCCACAGGAGGTCCCAGTAGATGGAAAATCACCTGAAGTCTACTGGGCAGGAGTGGTGGGTGAGGACAAACCTTCTCTGGCATGCAACCTAACCCATGGATCAGATCACCTCCATGTGGAGGGGGTACTGGACACGGGTGTTGATGTGACTATCATACCTGAAAGGATGTGGCCGTCACATTGGGAACTTCAGCCTGTGGCAGGCAGAATCCAGGCTGTAGGAGGAGTCAAATTGGCAAAAATATCAAAAAGCATAGTACAAATTGAGGGGCCGGATGGAAAATTGGCTAGCATCCGTCCATTTGTTACAGATTTTAAATGCCCTCTATGGGGGAGAGACACCATGTCCCAGTGGGGGGTGAAATTAATTATTCCTAAGTCTCCTCGGGATTTTTCGAAGCGGCCACTGTGGGGCGCCCTACCCAAAAGTTGAAATGGCTAGATGATACCCCAAAGTGTGTAGCACAGTGGCCGATGAGTAAGGAGAAGCTCCGGGCGCTTGAGGAGCTTGTGGAGGAACAATTGGCTAAAGGCCACATAGAAGAGACCACAAGTGCGTGGAATTTCCCGATTTTTGTGGTAAAGAAACAAGGGAAAGACAAGTGGAGTCTGCTCCACGACCTCCGGGAAATAAACAAAGTAATTGAAGACATGGGGTCTCTCCAACCTGGGATGCCTTCTCCAACAATGCTTCCCAGAGATTGGCAATTGGCTGTTCTAGACATCAAGGATTGTTTCTTTCATATCCCCCTACACCCAGAAGATGCCCCAAGGTTCGCCTTCTCGGTTCCTACCATCAATTGAGAGGCCCCAATGAAGCGCTACCACTGGAGAGTTCTTCCACAGGGAATGAAATATAGTCCCTCCATCTGCCAGTGGCATGTGGCCTCATTGCTGTCCCAGGTGCGTGCCCAGAGAGGGGAGGCCATCATCCTTCATTACATGGATGATGTGCTAGTGTGTGCACCTGATAACTCTCTACTCCAGGACACACTTGACCTAGTGGTTAAAGTTTTAACCTCTGCTGGATTTCAATCGCAGGAGGACAAAGTCCAAAGGATGCCACCTTGGAAGTACCTGGGCCTGGAAATCACTGCACGGACCATTGTTCCGCAGAAATTGGAAATTAATTGTAATCCAAAAACCTTAGCAGATCTCCATTCCCTGTGTGGGTCATTGAATTGGGTTAGGCCCTGGCTAGGCCTCACTAATGACGACCTAGAACCTCTCTTCAATTTATTGAAGGGGGAGAGAGAGCTGCTTTCTCCCAGGGAACTGACCCCAGAGGCAAAGACTGCAATCGAAAAGGTACAAAAGACCTTAGGAGACAGGCAAGCTCACCGTTACCAGCCCGAGCTGCCCTTCAAATTCATTGTCCTAGGAAAACTGCCACACTTACACGGGTTAATATTCCAATGGATCCAGGGGCAGAGAGAGTCACTCTTAATCATAGGGTGGGTCTTCCTCTCCCACCAGAGATCCAAAACTATCACTAAGCCACAAGAGTTAATAGCACAACTGATTCGGAAAGCAAGGATCAGACTGTATGAACTAGCTGATTGTGAGTTCACATGTATTCACCTCCCTGTTAAACTGTCTGAGGAGGGAAAGAACTCTCCTGACAAATTGACTAAAGAGATGTTTGAGCATTTGCTCCAGAGCAATGCCAGTCTCCAATTAGCCCTGGACACCTACAGAGGACAAATATCAGTCCATGCCCCGTCTCACAAGCTGTTTAATGAGGAATTCCACCTCATTCCTCGTGAGGAGTCGGAGACCACTCAAAGCTCTCACAGTGTTCACGGATGCATCTGGGGCATCCCACAAGTCGGTGATGACTTGGAGAAATCCTCAGACTCAGCATTGGGAAGCTGATGTTGAGTTTGTGGAAGGGTCACCCCAGGTAGCTGAACTGGCAGCAGTCGTGAGAGCCTTTGAAAAGTTCTCAGAGCCAATCAACTTGGTAACAGACTCAGCCTATGTAGCGGGGATAGTGTCCAGGGCAGAGCAGGCAGTGCTCAGAAACATCGAAAATGAGCAGCTTTTCAGGTTGCTTTCCAAACTAATTTATTTGATTTCTCATAGAGGACACCCGTTCTATGTGATGCATGTGAGATCACACACAGATTTGACAGGTGAAATTGCAGAAGGGAACCGTCAGGCAGACTCCCTTGCAACCCCAGCAGAACAAGCAACCCCAGCAGAACAAGCCGGCCTTCCTGACATCTTCCAACAGGCAAAGCTGAGCCACCAGCAGTATCACCAGAATACACCAGGTCTAATGCGTCAGTTCCAGCTAACACGGAGTCAGGCTCGAGCCATTGTGGCCACCTGTCCCAACTGTCAGCTGCACACCATGCCCTCAATAGGCATGGGGGTAAACCCCCGAGGTCTTGGCAGTTGTGAGGTATGGCAGACAGACATCATAGACATTCCTAGTTTTGGTCGCCTCAAATATGTTCATGTAAGCATTGACACATATTCAGGCGCAGTCTATGCCTCTGCCCATCCAGGAGAAAGGGCTATGCATGCCAAACAACACCTAGTGCAAGCCTTTTCAGTGTTGGGGATCCCTAACGAAATCAAAACTGATCAGGGCGCAGCGTATAAGTCCAAGGAGTTCCTGGAATTCGTCCAGCAGTGGGGAGTGGAACATAAAACTGGCACCTTCCACTCCCCCACAGGCCAAGGTATAGTGGAGCGAGCCAATCAGACGCTCAAGCAGGTTTTGGCTAAACAGAGCAGTTCAACTGTGTGGATGTCTCCACAGCAGAAGCTCTGCAAAGCCATGTTTACTATCAATTTCCTAAATTGTTCATTTGAAAACATGAGTCCACCTGTGGTACGTCACTTTAACAGTAGTAAACAATTCAAGTTATCCCAACATCCTCCAGTTTTGATTAGGGACCCAGAAACCTGGGAAATCAAAGGTCCCTATGAGCTTGTTACCTGGGGGCGTGGCTATGCATGTGTATCCACTCCCTCAGGCCCTCGATGGATTCCCCAAAAGTGGGTGAAACCGTTTGTTCCCAAACATCCTGCTCCAACTGAGGGGAACGAGGAGCAGGTAGCAGTGGCTTCCAAAAGATGACGCCGCAGAAAAAAAGGAAAAGAAATCCTCATAGAAGGTGGCATTCCGGCAAATAGAGACTTTTAATAGGTTTTATAATGTTTGTTTTTCCTTCTAGAGAAAACCGTCTCTTCTCTCAGTCGCATGATGTACCCCATCCAAGCTGTCTTCTTGCTAACACTGAACAGTCTAGCAGCTGCATGGATCGTCCCTCAACCACGTCAGAACATCTGGGTCACCCTGGCACAAACGCTCCAACAAGAAAACATATGTCTGTCCACAGCAGCAACAGCAAACCCTATGTTCACCTGCCTGGTAGGAATCCCATTGAAGGCTGGAGAATATTCAGTCAGTTTTGAAACACACTTGCCCAATGAAATTCCTGAGTCACACACCATTTCATCACACAAAAATCATAGGCAGCAAGCTGGAGTAAATAAAAACCCCATAGAAGAGCTGCTGCCAAGTTTGCCCAAAACAGCTCAAGAACCCCAAGAATTAGAACTGCTAGGTTCCTACCCAGCACAATATTGCATTCACTTTAGAATCTTCCCAAAATCTTCTAGCATAAAGGAATTCCACAACATAATGCAACATCGTGGGGAATTCACTGCCAAAAGGTAGTGCAATACTATAAGCCATATTGCAACTGATACCCCAACTTATTCAAGCCCCAAAAGCCTCCCAAAGGGATTGTTCTTAATTTGTGGAGACCGGGCGTGGGCAGGAATTCCTTCTCGGCTCTTAGGAGGGCCATGCACCTTCGGTCGGTTGTCCCTGTTGGCACCCAACGAAACCTTAATTAGCGATTGGACTCACAAAAACAAACCAGGTAATAAAATCCAAAAACGAAGTGCAGACAATATGGACCCAAATTGTAATTCTGAAATTGTCCATTGGGCCAAGTCCAAAAGAATTGCTGCATCCCTGTTTCTTCCGTGGGTTGCAGCAGCTAAAGCTCTAGGCGAATTGGGCCACCTAGAGTGTTGGGTAGTCAAACAGGCAAACTTAACATCCACCGCAATCAGTTCCCTCCTAGAAGATGAGGAAATCACCAGGCAGGCCACACTCCAAAATCGTGCTGCTATAGATTTTCTCTTGCTACTACACGGACATGAGTGCCAGGAATTTGAAGGACTTTGCTGTATGGACGTGACCTCGAAAGCTCCTAACATCCATGCTGCCCTCTGAAACATGAACAACTTAATCGGACATGTGAAGCAAGAATCTGAAGATTGGTTCAATGGACTGTTCAAAGGCTGGGGACTCACAGGGTGGTGGACATCTATAGTCAAAACAATTATGTTAATTTTTGTTATTCTTTTCCTTGTAATAATGGCGTTCGGGATCCTACGTCACTTGGTTTTCAAGGCTATTCATAGTCTAATTCCCTCTACCTCAGTAGTCAATCACATAGAAATGAAAGACTTGAAACAATCTAACCCTCCCACCAGCTACAAGTGGTGGGCAAAATTTGAATGATACCAATATCCTTCTTTCAACTTTGTTAAACAAAAAACGGGGAGATGTTGCGTTTCCTGGATACATTGTAAATGGTACATCCCGTGACCCCTGCTGTGCCCTGTATCTTGGTCCCTCTCCCCTCCTGGCCACACAGAGCTGGCTGGGATCCAATTTCTCCCTGCCCCCCCTTTCCAGACCCTAGAAAAGGTCAGGACCCGCTGACCTCGCTCTCTTATCCCGCATCTCTCTTTTTCCCCCCAATCTCTTATCCCGCACTCTTTTTTACCCTGTCTTTTCTCTCTTCCCCTGCTCTTTTCCCCCACGCTCTTACCCTGTTCTTCCCCCTCTTTTCTCTCTCTTCCCCTGCTCTTTTCCCTTCCCTTTTCACTCACTACCCACGAGAAATAAACCTGTAACTTTATCAGGGGAAAGAGCCTCTTTTGATATCTTAACTACGTCTCTGTGGCTAGGGCCCAGGGGAATTTCACCCTAACACTTGAGCTAGACCGGAGGAGGGTGAAAGACCCTGTTTTGGGCCGGGAAAAAGCCTTAACATGGTGTCACCTACCACAAGCTTGGGTAATTCAAGAACTGTTATCCCCTTTTCTAACCCTCTCTCAATGCCCTCAGGCAATGCGTCACGTTCTGGGCGCCAAAATCTGTCTTGGTTTGAAAGACAGGTATGGTCTAAGGAAAGGCAAGAGCCCCTTTCCAGCGATGCAGAGTGCAACCCACCTCCCTTTTAATTATTTTAGGTCCAAATCAGGGGCCTTCAGGCAGGAGATGCGGGGATAAGAATAACAGTTCTTTACTGATATCTAACAAGGCAGAAAACAACAACAGCTATAAAAATTGACAACAGAACAGAACAGTGCAACTCAGTTCCAGTCCCTTTGGCCGCGGGCCATCTCCCTGTGCTCAGGTACAGGTGCTGTGGGGGCAGGGCAGGTCCCGCGCAGTTGAAGAGAGCTGCAGCCCAGGGGTGAGAGGGATGGGGATAGTGACTCCCCCCTCACGGTGTCGGTCATGGTGCTCGGCAGAGTGTCCGGAGGTAGTAGGGTGAGGTGGGAGAGCAGCAGAGCGATGTCCAAAGGCAGGGAGTGTGGATCTCAGCGCTGGGGTGGCAGGGGAGAAGCCAGATAGGAGTACGGGGCGTCATCTCCCTCCAGGAGCCAAAGGAGAGAGTTTTCCAGCCCACCTTTCCTTTTTCCCGTTTCACCCTCCCTCCCTCCACACACCTCCCTGGGAGAGAACATTACCTAAAGATGTAGCCAATTAGCATAAAAATGGGATAAATTCCACAGAAAGAAAAGGGAAGCATTCAACCCCCAACAATGGAGTACACCACAGCGAAGGTGTGAGGAAGGGCACTGGCCCAGCTTTTGCCCTGGTGTGCAATAGCTGCGAGCTACTTTTCCAAGCAGCAAGGGCACTGAGAAGTGAAAGCGATTGTGAAGGAGCTCTTTGACTGCTCGTGTGCTCTTCGCTGCACTGTACTTGCAAGCGGCTTCGTTCTTCGCCTTCTGCCATCCGGACAGAGCTCGACTCCTGGGGTCAGTTTCAGCTCTGCCCAACAGCCTGTCCTCAGTTCTGCGGGCAAGCATGCCCAGTTGCCTTGGCTCCGAGTTCAATGTCCCTAGGGAGCTCTCACTCAGTGCAATGCACCCAGAAAGACACTCTTGCTCGTCTTTCAAGGAGCTATTCCGAACAGCAGAAGCAGTAGAAGCACAAGCTGGATGACGAGAAGGGACAATGTAGAACACGTCTAAGTCCTGACACATTTTCCTGTGCGATATGTCTCTCCATGACCTCGGTCCATGCGAAGCTCTATGTATTGTAATCGCTGCTACTTGCAGCTGAGAAGGACCGTGGAGCTAGCAGCGAATTCGGAGAGCGCTGAGCAGGTAGTCAAGGAGCGAGAAGTGCCCCTGCAATGCGGTGCTAATAGCAGCGACCTTGCGTCGGGGGCGAGCTCCCGCCACAAGACCTTCTCGTCCTGGCAACAGATCTCTGTGAAAGGCATAGGCAAAAAGCTTTCGTTTTCCATTCGAACTGCGAGAGAGGCAGACTGTTGCACGGAGCTCTGAGAACAAAGGTGCACGCCCTAGGTGGGCTTGGGCAGAAGCAGCATTCTCGAGCACTTGGCTGCTGGCACACTGCTGGGTGTGTTGCGCTGCCTCAGCGGCTTCTGGCCGCCAGGAACTGAAAGAGGCGCCAGGCGTGGGCGAGGGCGGTGAATGAAGCCGCACAAGTACCGTGCTTGTGTGCACCACGTTACAGGCTACTAGGAGAGGAAGGTGGCTGCCTCTCGCTTGCCTTCCCAAGTGCCCTTAGCAGTCGAAAGGAGCAAGCATAAGCCCTGCTGCTTGTGCTCCTCCTTGGTTCCCTAGCAGCCCGCTTTGGCAACATTGGCGGTCACTTCTAGGCGCCTAGTGGCAGACAGGACCACGGTAAATGCCGCGGAGAAGGGAAATACAGAGTGCAGCGAGGAGGTGGACGGGGCTTACGTGTAATAAGTAGAAGGTGAACCTAGGCACTGCCTCTTCAATCTGGCCCCCTCTGCTCTGGTAGCAACTTTTGCAAGTCAGCAAAATGGGTTGCGAGTGTGTAGAATGTAGGGCAGCAAGACGCCGTGTGTTATGCGCCCTTGCAGGGCTGCTTGACAGAGGGCTACTTTAAGAATGCCTTCTTCTTCCTCACGTCCTTCTCGCTTCGCTCTAGCTGCATGGAGTACACCACAGCGAAGGTGTGAGGAAGGGCACTGCCCCAGCTTTTGCCTAGGCCTGCCTGTGCTGAGCCTTTAACTGCATACCAAAACTATGGCATTTCTCACCCTCAAGGTAAAAAAGGCGTTAGTGTAGCCTCAGGAATGGCAAGTGTCTAGGCATAACGTAGAGAGACCACGAATGAGGGAGTCTTTAGAGGATTCCTCCCACATGGTGCTGGTATATTCTCATTCTCGTGCTGAACTGAAAAGTCCGAGCATGGCAAGTCCGGCCTGCTTTGTGCAAAGACGAGCACAAATGTGGGGCTATGATCCTCTGTTCCAGAGCTCTGCTTCCGGGTGTGTAGGCAGCCATGAGCCTGCAGCAGCCGCAGAGTACACTGTGGATTGTAGATGTGGCTGGGGCGGATGCCCGACACCCGTTGGTCTGACAGCGGCAGGAGTGGCGTCCGAGCGGCATCGCCTGAGCACCCCATGGGAGGCGGGGAGAGAGACGAGAGCGACCACGAGCGACACCTGAAGCGATATCTGTAGGGCCCGGAAGGCCAGCGGTGGCGTCCAGTTTCACGGGTAGGAGGCTGCTAAGCTGGTTTGAAAGATGGAGCTCCTCTGCTCTAGGACAGACTGGGAGAGGTGTGGGTGTCCAATCTGGAGAACAGAAGGCTCCAGGGAGACCTTCAAGCCCCTTGCAGTGCCTGCTGGGGCTCCAAGATACCTGGGGAGGGACTTTGGAAAAGGGTCTGGACTAGCAGGACAAGGGGGAATAGCTTCAAACTGCCAGAGGGCGGCGGTAAATGGGATATTGCAAAGGAATTCTTCCTTGTGTGGGTGCTGAGGCCTGGCACATGTTGCTCAAAGAGGCTGTGTGGGAGCCCCATGGCAGGAAGTGTCCAGGGCCAGGCTGGAGCAGACATGGAGCAACCTGGACTAGTGGAAAAGTGTCCCTGCCCATGTCAGGATGTGGGAAGAAGATAATCTATCATCTCTAAGGTTGCTTCCAGTCCAAACCATTCTGGGATTCTAGGATTCATGGAAGGCCCTTTTCCAAGTGAAGTGTTGTATCTCTTGGCTCCCAGCTTGTAGTTGCCAGTTCTTCTGGAAGCAGGCCTGGCCAAGGAGCTGTGATGAGCCATGGGTTCTCAATAGGACGAGTGTGATATATTTGCAGAGAGGAAGGCTGCAGAGAGATCTTCAAGGCCCAGGTAAAACAAGCAAAGGATTGAATAAAAGCCAAAGGTTGGTTGTGTTAGTCAGTTTGCTGGCTGTTGAAATGGCCCCAGGTCATTTTCAACATTTCTGATTTGGATTTGTTTGAGTAAAAAATGAATGTGTTACCTCCAGCGTAGGCTCTCCAATGCATCTCCATGTGATCCCATCTCTTTGTTGTATATCAGGTTCTATTAACTGAAGACAGAATCATAACAGAGTAGTAAAACATATAGAGGTGTAGTTAGCCAGCTTCAGGAGTTTTCAACTCTGCTGTTGACTTTTCTGGTAACTGTAAGCAAGGCAACACAATCCAGTTAGTCCACTTTTCCTCCCTGAGGAAAAGATGATTTTTTTTTTTTTCTCATTTTGAAAATAGCCTTGAGTGAAGAGAGTTATGCATGTGGCATGTAGGATTCATTATTTTACCTTTCTCTTCTGCTGTTTTTCGCCTACTAGTTTTTTTTTTAATTTTTTTGTTGCTGTTCTCCATGCAGTAGGTTTGAAAGAATTCTAATTGTTGAGATGATGGTTCTTTGAAGGCTCACTTAGCCCACCTTTTGGGTGAAGGAAAGAAGAAGATAAGGTCCTCTAAGAAGAGTAAAAAGCATACTTTAAAGAGACATGCGGAGATGCCTGCTGATGCCATGCAATTACCATGTAATCAGCAGAAATGTGTTGGAAAAACACCCATCAGTGACTTCACAAGAAAGCCACACTCAAGGCAGGTAAAGAACAGAAGCATAAAACCCCAAAGGACTGAAATGGACAGATTTTCATTGGGAATGAGCAACTCCTGAATTCTTGGTTCTAGAACTAGGGGCTTGTAATAAATAGACTGTCTCCTTGCCAAACGAAAATTTGGTGTAATGAATTGCTCACTGCCCGTTGAAGTGCAGGGCTAGTAGACTAATATTTGCCATGGCAGGCGTATTGTATGGCTTTCCGGTTAAAAAGAAATTGGTTTTGCTCATAGCAACCTAGATATGTACCTAGTCTGACACCTAATTTTTAGGCTATATTTCCAAGTAAATGGCTTCCGTGATGATGCAGTAAGTTTATGTCATGAACAGGAATGAAGTGATTGCATGCATCCTTTTTTAGACCAAGCCAGCTGCTGAATAATGAAACAGAGACGCTCACTGACGCCAAGGAGTGCCCAAGCTCTTGGGAAAAGCACTGGGCAGATAAAGCCTATTTCCACATTTCTTGCTATCATCTCCTTCAAAGTTCATGGGTTTGTTCATCTTTTAGAGCTGTTCTAGATGTCTTTGTAGTTTACATGTACTAAATGTAGCAGGTATTGCTTTCATGCCGTCCTAATAGATCTGAAGTTGGGATCTACTCAGGCTTCAATGTCTCAGAAGAAGCAACGTTGATTCTTTGAATTCTATTATTGAACGTGAGAATGATACTTATGTAGTTAATGAATTAATTAAATCGAATTCACTTGAACGGAAAAATTGTCTTGTTCATGTAAATTTAAACTTGGGAAATTGATATTTGAGTTCTACTTTTCATCGTTGCTGCTTTTCTGTATTCTTTGGTTGCACAGATAGCAGATGGACTGACCAAGTATTCTGTGAAACTGGAGGAAATGTCCTTCCTCTTGGCAGCTGATGTTCACAAGCTCATTAACGCTAAGGCCATGGTAAATGTTTTACCTGGGGCAAGATAGCAGTCTGAATATTCCTAGAATGTCTTTCTTTCCCCAAATGAAATTCATTTTTTCTGCCTATCAATCACTGAAATATAGAAGAAATTTCTACTTGGCAGGGTATTGGTTATCATTTGTGTTCTTTTCTCCCCTCATTTTCTGTAGAAAAGACAATTTTTTGTTTGTTTTTGCATGTCGTATGCTGCTTCTACTTCTGGTTTTATTTTTTAATACACAGAATATAAACAGAGCACTGCTGGATAATGAGAGGGCAACTGCCAAGCTACTCTTGAATCGAATTAAATCAGAGCTTGAGAAAGAAAAATGGCATCAACTGAAATGGCAAGGGAGAGTCGAGGACTGGAAGCTCATGCAAAAGAAGTGTGTAGTTCAGAGTTTCAGGTCAGAAATGTGGCAGTCTTCTTTTGGACAATGAGCAACACAAAGTGGCAAGTGTCCACTTTTGGTTTCTATCAAAGTAATACTTGATCATTATTTCTTTCTACGTGATATCACATATGATATCACATATATCATGTGATTCCATTCTACATATCTACTTTCCATCCTGCAGAGAATTTATGGCAAGTGAAGAAATACAGAATCCCCCCACTGTGAATATGGAAATGAAAAAGTTGGTAAAGGAGCAGATGGTAATTGCATTTATTCATCACTGTTACGCTGCTATTCAGACAGATAGTCTGTTTATTATGCAAAAATTCAATGGGACATGAAGTAAATAGCAAAGCAAAACTAACTACCGAAAGCAATATAAGGGCCAGAGATTAGCTTGGATCAAAACAGGTATTCTCCTAGCATTGTTTACAAACAAGTCAGCATGTGAAACAGAGGGCACAATGTGGTTTGTGCCTTGTTTTGGACATGCCCAGAAGAAGGAAATTCTGATTTCACATATGGGAAAAGAAATGTTGACATTTGAATGAGATTGTTCATACCCCAGAAAAGGTTGCTCTGAAAGGTTGTGGAAGTCCTGTTAGGCAACATGGCTTTACAAGTCCTTTCCACCAGGAGAAAACAGCTGCAGAACATCTGAGTGTACTGGTGTTGATAGCACCAGCAAAGATCAAAGTGGAGAAGTTGGTGAACAATGCCAGTGGCCTGGGGTAGAGCAAGTGGGGTGCTGGCTGTGGGACCAGGGGAGTCCTGACTCATTTAGGAGGCATGTGATGGTCTGTGCCAGCAAGCAGAGTAGTGCTGTGGCCTTGGGACACTGGAATTCAGTGGGGTCAATGGGCAGGCTGAGTGTCTGAGCTGCTGGAGGGATGCAATTTGCCCACATGTAAACATCCAGTCTCACTCTTGCCAGCCACAGAAAGGAGCAGGATGTGGCTGCTGGCGATGCCTGTCATGTATATGTAGTGTATATGTGTGCTATCCCAGCCTTCTGGGAGCACTTCTTCTTTGTGACTGCTTGGGCTGAGGGAGAGAAAGCAGTGGTACTTTCAGAGGTTTCGAGTTTGCTCGAGTTTCTCAGGCTGTTTCTGGAGCCACCCAGAGTTCTCTTCCTTGAAGCATTTCAATTCCTGGTAATTTTCAAAATTCAAGCAGACACAGCCCTAAGCTAGTTGATCTGTCTTCAGAGCTATTCTTACACTGAGCTGTTGGATGATCTGATCTCCTGAGATGTCTTCCATCTCAGTTTATGACCTGGTTCTTGTGAAAAGTAGGATCTTTTAGCCTGGAGAAGAGAGGTTTCTGGAGAGACAGTATTGTGGCCTTTGAATATGTAAAGAGGGTATAAGACAAATGGAGAAAGACTTTTTCAGAAGTTTTGCAGAGACAGGACAAGGGGCCATGCTGTCAAACTGAGACTAGGTTTAGATTGGCTAAAAGGAAAAACTTTTCTACAATGAAGCTGGTGAGACACTCAAACGGGGGTTCCAGAGAAGTTGTGGATGCCCCATCATTGAGAGTGCTCCTTATCAGTTTGGCTAGTCTTGAGCAATTTGATCGGCTGTAAGATCTACCTGGCAAGGAAGTTGGACTAGATCATCTTTAATCACAGACTGTTGTATGATTCCATGAAAGGCAGAATGCAGTAAAGTTCATATTTTAGATTTTGGCCCAGACATATTGATTATTTCTCACTTTATGCATCATTGCAATGACAACTTGTTAGCTTCTGAAATGATTAGCTGAGATTTATTTCCTTCCTTAGTTTCATTTTCCCTGTTATTCCTTCACTCTTGGACTTTTTTTTTTACCAGATTTCCTCTTTCAGTCAACTGCCCTTAAGTATCACTTTGCTCCCCACCTGGCTTTTTTTTTTCAACACCTTTTCACTGGTTGGTTTTAGGCCTTTGCTGCTTCAAGTCCAGCAGCCTCCTTGTGTGAGCATTATGGAGCTTTCTTTACAGCTTCATCACTATGCAAAAAGCCATAAATTACTGTGTTCCATCTCACATACCATCAAGTATCACACAAATATTCCCTCTGCTGAATAGCTGGTTGGCTTACATAGACCAGCCAAATACCAGGAAACCCAGATGGCAGCAAGAATCTTTTAGACTACTCCCACTGTTCATTGAAATCCTGGAGAAGTCACGTGAGGTATCACATTCTCTTGAAAGAAGTGTATATCATCTCGGACATTGTAGAATTGGCTATTAGTATTGTCATGAGGTTCTGGCTAGACTTTTTTGTATGCAAATTCAAATTCAAATGATCTGAAATGAGAGAACTTCAAGAAATTTTTTTTCCCAGAATCGAAGTATGATGGAGTTACATAGGGAGAATCTTAATCTTAGTTATTCTATTCCATCTCACATCATGGCTGGGGGCAGGGAGAAGGGAGTATCTTTGGGGGACAGTGGGTTCCGGTGTAGTCAGTAAGCTGGGCAGAGGAGCCATCAGGTATTGTCTGTTATTGGGGGGGGATTCATGTGAACTCTTCCTTTCTTTTACCCTGCCACTAGTATTGTTGCTAAAATTCTTTTCAAACAAAAAACGCAGACCAATGAAACACACAAAAAACCCCATCCAATAATCCCCAAGGAGATAAAAAAGCCCACAAAAAACACAACCCAAAACTGAAAAAACTCCAAACCCAACACATCAAAAAATCAGGGTGAATATTTTTACTAACTATAAGAATAACAAAACAAAACAAAACAAAAAAAAACCCAGAAAGTCACATTTCTAAAGATGCTGTCCCAGCCTCTTCTCTGAGCAGGGAGGACATCCTGAAGTGGAGCCAGTTGGAAGAAAGCATGACAGAGCAGCACCTGGGCCATTGTCACAGGACGGCCCTGTGGCTGCCCCATTGCCAAAACCTGGACACATAAATCAAACACAGGTATGCACATGTGCTTAGACACAGCAAAAACATATTTGTCTGAAAAGAACTCTGGTCCATTTATATCACTGGAAAGAGCATAATGCCTCGCCTCAGCTTTCTTTTCAGTCATTACAAATATTTCGAAAATATAGGAGTGCAGAAAGTGGAAATATCCAAGATCAACATGAGGACCAATAACAAAGATTCCATTTTTGAAACTGCATTGGGAATCCTCTGCAGAAATTGACTCAGAGCTCTAAGATTTACAAAAAAGACCAAGAGTATTGGAGTCAATACAACACAGTGTCTGGAGACTTCAGCCGGTTGCCTTGATTTCTCAAATATGATGGAGGAAGCACCTTAGCAACTACAGCTGCCAGTTCTCTCAGGGCCCTGACATGCCTCTGGGTGGGTCCCATGGTCTTGCATGCTCAGGTTCCTCAAGTGGTCTGAAAGCTGACCTGCTACTATGGCTTAGAATCAAGTCCACCAGTCCAATAACCTGAGAGATGTGGAAATAGTGACTGGCAGGAAAAATTGAGACCAGCATTTGTTGAGTACCTCAGCCTTCTCCTTGTCTGTTGTCACTAGTCCTGTCTGGCTTATGGGGGGGGGGGTGGGGGGGTGGGGGTGAATAGGTTAGGTGTGATAGGTTTCTTTTCATCTTCCTTTTCCCACTGAAATACCCGTAGGTGCCTTTATTATTCTTATTTTTGGCATGCTTTCCCAAATTCAGCTTCAACTGAGCCTTAGCTATACTGATCCCATCCTCACACACTCATGTGTTACCACTGTATTTTTCCCATGATTTGTCTCACTGTGTATTGTCTGCATATTACCTTTTTGCATCACATCTATTAATTTTCATTAACCTTCTGTCTTTAACTTGTTTTCAAAATAAACCTTTTTGAACCTTTTCACCTCAGAAAATCACCTGGGAAACCCAAAATCCCCAAAATTCATAGCGAAGTCCCCCTGGGATGCCCAGCACTCACCTGGCAACTCCCAGAATTCCACAAATTCCTCCCAAAATTCAGGGGGGAATGCCAAATCCTAGGGCTTCACCCCAAAATCCCACTTGCAACCCCCAAAATCCCTCAAATCACTCTCAAGATCCAGTCCCTCCAACACCTCCCAAATTCACCCCAAAATGTCTCCAAGCCCCCTCAAAACCCACCCAGATACCCCCAAATCCACGAAATTCACTCCAAGACCCATCTGGGACTCCCAAAAATCACCAAAATTCCCTGGAATATTCACATGCATCCCCCCAAATTCATCCCAAAATTCTCCCACGACTCCCAAATGCTCACCTGGACACCCCAAAATCGACAGAATTCACCCCAAAATCTGCCTGTCATCCCCAAAAGTCACCTGAGAACCCTAAATCACCAAATTCCCCCCAAAATTCCCCTCAGATCACTAGAATTCCACAAATTCCTCCTAAAATTAAACTGGGACTCCCCACATTCCACAAATTCACCCCTGTCCTGGGGTACAATGCAAAAATGTGTATTCTATCACCATCTGTTAAAATGTGGGAGGGGTGGTGATCCTTATCTCTATGGGAGATATCCTCTGCTCATGTGCCATCTGATAAGATCAGGGGGATGATCACTGTTATCTTTTCACAACCCATCCTTCCTCCAGAAGACAGATCCTGTTAATGGGCCATTAAGTCCTATTGTGTGACTGATAAGATTATATCATCCCATTGGGAGATGCTCCAGCCAGGGGGAGGAGCCAAACATTTCCTACCTAGATAAAAACTGTGATTTGGAACTCCAAGGCAGTCCTTTCCACTGGATCCCAGAGGAAAGTCGAACCTTTTTCCACATCATCGCTGGATCTTCGGAGGAAAACTGCACCTTCTACAGGAGCACTGCTTCAACTGAACCACATCTGTCATCCAGGAGGACTGCAACCACCATTTATACGGACTGCTACTAACACCCTGACTGACAGGGTGTCAGGTTGTATTTCTGTCTTTGTTGGTGGTTTTTCTTCTATATTATTGCACGTATTTTATTTTTTCTCATTTTCCTATTAAATTGTATTACTGACTTGGAGTCTCGCACTGGTTTTGCTTTCAAACCAACACATTTATTGGCGCCCAACGTGGGGCACGAAGGGTACTGAGAAAGGTCAGTATTACAATTTTGTATGCACCATGATTCTCAACATGCTTACATGGGTTTTATATCTTGTTCTCTATATTTTTCCGCACATGGGGAACTATCTGCCAGCTGTAATGCTCCTGTGTAGACCAGGATATGGTATAAAAATTGCTTTATTGGCCTATTATGTCTACTGCATGATAACCTCTGAAGCAATGAACATAATTCGGAATATATACTCGACTTTGTTTGCTTGTCCTAGTCTAGGTTGCTGCATCCCGGGTTTTAACAATCACACCCAGCCCTTGGGGGGAGGGGTAAAGAATGATTTTTTCCAATCTTTCTGGCCTGATTCAGTAGTTTTTGGAAATGTTGAGTTCCCGCTGGATGTTAAGGACAGCGTAATATTGTTGTTAGTTCTGCTTTGTCTCCTCTGCACAGCCTACAACATGCTTAGAAATAAAACACTACATGGTGTATTGCTGCGTATTCTTGAGGAAGAGGAAAAAAGAAACAAATCCACTTCGTCCACGTCTGCACACAATGTCATAAAGAGGAGAAGAACCAAACACAAAGTAACAGTGTCCGTGTCTAGGCAGACTGCCACAGAGGAGGAAAAAGCCAAAAGCAAAGCAACAGTGTCCGTGTCTACGCAGACTGCCACAGATGAGGAAAAAAGCCAGAAGCGCCATCAGCATCTCCACACAAACCATCACTGAGCCAGAACAGCCTAGACCAGTAGCAGTTGCCCCCGTTCAGAAGAAGAAATCAAAGAGCAAATCAGTCCGCATAGTGACTGACGAGGACGTAGCAGGACCTTCGCACCCACCGGAAGAGACAGAGCGAGAAATCATCACTCGCTCTCTATCCCTGGGTGAGCTGCGTGACCTGTGGAGGGAATTCACCCACCAGACAAATGAGTCCATCTTGACCTGGCTGCTCCGCATCTGGGACGCTGCAGCCAATGACACCATTCTGGATGGAAGTGAGGCCAGGCAACTGGGATCTCTGTCCCGGGATGTGGTCATTGACCAGGGGATTGGGAGAACCCAAGAAACTCCTCTGGCGGTGACTGCTGACAAGTGTGAAGGACAGATACCTTTGTAAAGAAGATCTCCAGGTGCACCAAGGAAAATGGAGCACAATAGAACAAGGTATCCGATGCCTGAGGGAATTGGCCGTGCTGGAGATCATTTTCTCAGAAGATGAGAGATTTCCTAAGAGCCCAGACTGTGTCCGGTGCACGTCACAGATGTGGTTGAGATTTGCATGGCTTGGATCAGAGATGTATTCCCGTTACCTGGCAACGCTGCAGTGGAGGGAAGGTGAGGATATGGTAGGCGTCTTGGCCAATAAACTAAGAATTTATAAGGACACTGTCACAGCCCCATTTCGTACCCATGTCTCATCCGTGGAAACAAGGCTGGTGGAGCAAGTCTGAAGCTTGATTGAAGAGGGCCATCAGAAACTAAAAAAAGAACTTAAGGAAAACAACTACCAGATCTCTCCAGAACCAACCAGAGTTTCTGCCATTAGGAGCTGGCGTTCCTCAGGCAGGGAGAGAAGACACACTCCACGAGGTAACCTCTGGTTTTTCCTTCAGAAGCATGGAGAAGACATGAGGAAGTGGAGTGGAAAACCCACCTCCTCCTTAGCAGCCCGGGTACGTGAGCTGAAAAGAGGGACACCTACCACAGGAAGCTCATCTAGAGTCAATGCTGCTCCAGTCTCTCGTGTACAGAACTCCAGACAGTATCAGAATGATGATATGACTGATCCTCTTGAAGGGACCTCAAGAACCTATTTACAGGAAGAGACCGACATGTACCAAGATCAGGAATAGAGTAGCCCTGCCTCTAGCCAGGTAGAGGAGAGGGATAATCGGATCTATTGGACTCTGTGGACCCAATGGCCTGGCACATCCGACCCACAAAAACATAAGGGTTTGGTTGACACCGGCGCCCAATGTACTCTGATGCCATCAAAGTATGTAGGAGAAGAATCCATCTCTATTTCTGGGGTAACAGGAGGATCCCAGCAGCTGACTGTAGTGGAGGCCAAAGTGAGTTTAACTGGGAACAGGTGGCAGAAACACCTCATCGTGACTGGCCCAGAGGCCCCATGCATCCTTGGCATAGACTATCTTAGAAATTGATATTTCAAAGACCCAAAAGGATATCGCTGGGCTTTCAGGATAGCTGCTGTAGAGACAGACGACATTAGAAAACTGAACACCTTGCCTGGTCTTGCAGATGACCCTCTGCTGTGGGACTACTGAGAGTTGAAGAGCAACAGGTACCAATCGCCAGAACAACAGTACACCGTGGGCAATACCGTACTGACAGAGACTAGGTGATTGCCATCTTTGAAATGATCCGTAAACTGGAGAGTCAAGGGGTGGTCAGCAAAACCCACTCACCCTTCATCAGCCCCATCTGGCCTGTGTGTAAATCTGAAGGAGAATGGAGATTGACCGTAGACTATTGTGCATTGAATGAGGTGACTCCACCGCTGAGTGCTGCTGTGCCGGACATGCTGGAACTCCAGTACGAGCTGGAGTCAAAGGCAGCAAAGTGGTACACCACCACTGACATCTCCAATGCATTTTTCTCCATTCCTCTGGCAGCAGAATGCAGGCCTCAGTTTGCTTTCACCTGGAGGGGCGTGCAGTACACCTGGAGTCGTCTGCCCCAGGGGTGGAAGCACAGTCCCACCATCTGTCATGGACTGATCCAGGCTGCACTGGAAAAGGGTGAAGCCCCCGAACATCTACAGTATATCGATGACATCATTGTATGGGGCAGCACAGCAGGGGAAATCTTCGAGAAAGGAGAGAAGATTATCCAGATTCTGCTGAAAGCTGGTTTTGCCATTATGTGAAGTAGTTAAAGGACCAGCTCAGGTAATTCAGTTTCTAGGAGTCAAGTGGCAAGATGGACGTCGTCAGATCCCAACAGAGGTAATTAATAAGATCACCGCTATGTCTCCACCTACCAGCAAGAAGGAAACACATGCTTTCCAAGGTGCCATAGGCTATTGGAGAATGCACATTCCTGAGTACAGCCAGATTGTGAGCCCTCTTTACCTGGTCACCCGCAAGAAGAACGATTTCCACTGGGGCCCTGAGCAGCAGCAAGCCTTTGCCCAGATCAAGCAGGAGATTGCTCATGCAGTAGCCCTTGGCCCAGTCAGGACGGGGCCAGATGTGAAGAACGTGCTCTACTCTGCAGCCGGGAACCATGGTCTGTCCTGGAGCCTCTGGCAGAAGGTGCCTGGTGAGACCACTGGGATTCTGGAGCAGAAGCTACAAAGGATCTGAAGCCAACTACACTCCCACAGAGAAGGAGATCTTGGCCGCCTATGAAGGAGTTCAAGCTGCCTCAGAGGTGATTGGCTCAGAAACACAACTTCTCCTGGCACCCCGACTACCAGTGCTGGGTTGGATGTTCAAGGGAAAGGTGCCTTCTACACATCACGCCACTGACACCACATGGAGCAAGTGGATTGCCCTCATCACTCAGCGTGCTCGTATTGGGAATCCAAATCGCCCTGGGATTCTGGAAATAATATCAAATTGGCCTGAAGGTGAGACTTTTGGATTGTCTTCTGAAGACGAAGAGGAGCAAGTGGCACGTGCTGAGGAAGCCCCACCATATAATGTGCTAGCGTAGAGTGAAAGATGATATGCCCTTTTCACTGATGGTTCTTGCCAAATTGTAGGCACTCACCGGAAATGGAAAGCTGCAGTATGGAGCCCCACACGACAAGTTGCACAAGCTACCGAGGGACAAGGTGGATTGAGTCAGGTCGCAGAGCTAAAAGCCGTCCAGTTGGCTTTGGATATTGCTGAACTAGAGAAGTGGCCAAGGCTTTATCTCTACACTGACTCATGGATGGTAGCTAATGCTCTGTGGGGATGGCTGGATGGCTGGAAAAAGGCCAACTGGCAGCGCAGAGGGAAACCCATCTGGGCAGCTGAGATTTGGCAGGACATTGCTGCCCGAGTAGAGAAATTGAAGATAAAGTTTCAACACGTGGATGCACATGTAGCCAAAAGCTGGGCTAATGAAGAACATCACAACAACGAGCAGGTGGACCGAGCTGCCAAAGTGAAAATATCACAGGTGGATCTAGACTGGCAGCACAAGGGAGAATCATTCCTAGCTCGTTGGGCCCATGATGCCTCTGGTCATCAGGAGAGAGATGCAACATACCGATGGGCCTGTGACCGAGGGGTGGACCTTACCATGGACAGCATCTCATAGGTTATCCACAACTGCGAGACCTGTGCTGCAATCAAACAGGCCAAGCGGGTGAAGCCCCTCTGGTACGGTGGACGATGGTCAAAGTACAGGTATGGGGAAGCCTGGCAAATTGACTACATCACCCTTCCCCAAACCCACCAGGGCAAGCGCTACGTACTGACCATGGTGGAAGCAACTACAGGATGGTTAGAAACCTACCCTGTGCCTCATTCCACTGCCCGGAACACCATCTTGGGCCTAGAAAAACAAGTCCTTTGGAGGCATGGTACCCCTGAGAGAATTGAATCAGACAACGGAACCCATTTCAAGAACGGCCTTATCAACACCTGGGCCAAAGAACATGGTATTGAATGGATATATCATATCCCTTACCACGCGCCAGCTGCCGGGAAAGTTGAACGGTCTAATGGACTCCTTAAGAATACTTTGAAAGCACTAGGTGGTGGAACCTTCAGAAATTGGGAAATGGACTTGGCCAAAGCCACCTGGATGGTTAACACTCGAGGCTCCATCAATCGAGCCGGTCCTGCCCACTCTGAACCCATGCACGCAGTGGATGGGGACAAGGTCCCTGTGGCACACAGGAAAGGTATTTTAGGAAAGACTGTTTGGTTTAATCCCACCACAGGCAAAGGCAAACCGATCCGTGGGATTGTTTTTGCTCAAGGACCTGGTTGCACTTGGTGGGTAATGCAGAAAGATGGGGAAACCCATTGTGTACTGCACGGAGACATAATTTTTAGAGAGAATTGTATGTAAGGTTTCATTTTGTATTATATATCTGTAACGGGGTATTGGTTTGGGTATGATGTAGCTGGTAATAGAATAAGGGGTGGATTATGTCCTGGGGTACAATGCAAAAATGTGTATTCTATCACCATCTGTTAAAATGTGGGAGGGGTGGTGATCCTTATCTCTGTGGGAGATATCCTCTGCTGATGTGCCATCTGATAAGATCAGGGGGATGATCATCGTTATCTTTTCACAACCCATCCTTCCTCCAGAAGACAGATCCTGTTAATGGGCCATTAAGTCCTATTGTGCGACTGATAAGATTACATCATCCCATTGGGAGATGCTCCAGCCAGTGGGAGGAGCCAAACATTTCCTACCTAGATAAAAACTGTGATTTGGAACTCCAAGGCAGTCCTTTCCACTGGATCCCAGAGGAAAGTCGAACCTTTTTCCACATCATCGCTGGATCTTCGGAGGAAAACTGCACCTTCTACAGGAGCACTGCTTCAACTGAACCACATCTGTCATCCAGGAGGACTGCAGCCACCATTTATACGGACTGCTACCAACACCCTGACTGACAGGGTGTCAGGTTGTATTTCTTACTTTGCTGGTGGTTTTTCGTTTATATTATTGCATGTATTTTATTTTTTCTCTTTTCTCCTATTAATTTGTATTACTGTCTTGGAGTCTTGCACTGGTTTTACTTTCAAACCAACACAACCCAAAACCTCGCTACACGGGATCCCCCAAAATTCCAATAATTCTCCCCCAAAACCAACCTGGGACCCCTCAAAACTCACCTGGATCTCCCCACATCCCCCCTCCCCTGTCCGCAATTCACCTGGGAACCCCCAAATCCCCAGAATTCAACCCAAAATTCACCTGGGACCCCAAAAACCTCCAAATTCGCTTCAAAATGATTGGCAACTTTACACACTCCATTTTCCCACAAAAGGATCTAGAGCCCTGTGCGCTTCGGAAAAAAACTAAACAAAAAATACCTTTCTATTCATTCTCAGCAAAAATACTTCCTATTCCTCCTTCTTTTGAAGAAAAGTGCCTTCACTTTCAAACTTATTCTCTTGCTCACTTACCTGCATAATTCTTAGTCCCTGTTCTGCATGCTCATTTTCTTCACTTTTACAAGGAATCCTCTCCTCATCTTCTTCTTCCTCTGCTTCTTCCATTTCCCGTGCCGAGAACACCTGTTTCTCTTTTAGATTTGTTTCTCCAGCTGATTTTTGACAACAGTCCCTATCTTGTGGCACCGCTTGCTCGAGAGAGGTGATTGTCCTGCTCTGCTCTGGGCTGGTATTGGGCTCTCTTCAAGCCCTGGAGGCAATTTTGGATGCCACAACGTCAGAAAGACCTCAGGCTATTGGAGAAATGTCCAAAGGAGGGACACAGAGATAGTGAAGAGGCTGGAGGGGAAGCCATACAAAGAGTGGCTTAGGGCATTTGGTTCAGCTGCAGAGAGGACACTGAGATCACACCTCACTTGGGACCTCTCAGCTCCCCTCAAGGGCAGCACAGGGACAGCTTTGCTCTCTGCTCTCTGCGACCAGGGACAGGAGCCAAGGGAATGCCAGGAGCTGTGTCAGGGGACGATTAGGCTGGCTATCAGGGAAAGGTTTTTTTCCTCAGAGGCTGGTCAGGCACTGAATAGGTTCTCCAGGCAATGGGCACAGCCCCAAGGCTGCCAGAGATCCAGGACTTTTTTGCCAATGCTCTCAGGGATGCAGAGGGTGGGACTGTTGGAGTGTCTGTGCAGGGCCAGGAGTTGGCCTTTGACGATCCCTAGGGGTCCCTTCCGACTCAGGAAACTCTTACCATTTTCCCCTCTTTCCTCTCCTTGCACAATGCTCTCAGCTTACCCTTCCACCGTATGTTCCACTTCTGAAACCGCTACTTCTTTCCAGTTCAAGCCCAGTTCTACTGGTTACAATCCAAAGATATACAGATTGAAAAACAACCAAAAAGAAACACCTGTTTGGAATGTCGTGGTCTTATTTGGATCTAGAACTATGAAGTCGATTGTGCCTTGCAAGTTCTACAAGCAGAAGAACAAGCAAAACAACCCACCACACTGTTTTAACATAGGGATGTGCTTTCTTCTAAGAAATCCATATCCCTTCTCAAAATGGATCTATTTCAGTAAGAGATCATCTTGAATAGATCACTTACTATCTAAAGAACCTGGAACACTCAAATCCGTAATGATAAGCCTGTTACCTTGTCGTTTTCTGTTCCAAAGGCAAATGAATTTGCTCAAGTGCCGTTTGTAACAAGGACAGAGTTCAAAGTGTGGCTCTGAGAAATGTTTTGGTTTCCCTCTCCTATCTCTATCAAAAGCACTTTCTTTAATGGCTGAAACAATACTTGATATAGTCTGAATTTTAAAGGTCATGAAAATTTTCTCAAAAGTGAAAAATTAATATAGCAGTCAGATTTTAAACCAACGGGAATTTTTGTTTTACCTGTTTTAAGATTTCCTTCACATTAAAATGCTGGCTGATGGATACCTAGAAGAAATCAATTCCCACAAAATGCTTCCGGGTAAGCCATTACGTCATCCATTACAATTGGCTTCAGTGTCCCGTTCCTGTCCAATTGAAGGTCCTTGTTTAAGAGACTCAAGTACGGAGAGAAATAAATATGACTACAGTGCCTTTAAATCTAAATCGAACTTCTTGATCAATCTCGTAATACCTTTAGGCTAAATGTTGCCATTGATCTGTTTCTATTGAACACAGTCACGTCCTGGCTTGTTAGAGATTAGTTCATTACAAAGAAAGAAATGCACAGAAGTTAACATATTTCCAAAGAAGCATTTGACATCCTTCCTTTTGGATGGGGAACCATTCCAACACTGCTTACATAAGAGGTCAAATTACTGTCTTCCATGTTAGTTGTGCACTGTGCTCAGAGGAGCCTTTCTGGTTTATTGGCCTTTGACTTGGACATAAATCTGAGTCTTGATTCAAGAAAAATCAATATTCACACTTGTTTTCATTTACATGGACATTGGCTTGGTCTCCTAAACAAAGAGAATGATGGGGAGTTTATGTAGGTGTTCAGATAGGTAACATTCTCTTTCCTCAACCTGGCATTGTATTTTCACTTGGTCTGTTACCTCTGGCTTTTTTTTAACGGCTCAAATTATTAGGAAGAGTATCAAACCTCCAGCTCTAACAACAGTCCCACTGCCAGGTGTGTGAAGGTATGTGCATCTGCCCCTCAGGTCCATACTGCTCTTCTAATGTGCCTCTGATCGAGCAGGTAGGAAAGACCTCCTGGGTGTGTGAACAGTGCTGCTTCCTCTATGGCTTCAGAGCTGCTGCTAAGATCTTCAGGAAGGAGATCGGTATTGTACCAGTTTTTAGATGGCTTTTAAAGTTGCAAGTGCTTGGCTATCTTAAACGTCTGAGTTCCTAGAACTTTGAATGAGATCAAATCTATGAGTGAAGACATGATGGTGCAGACCAACTTCTGATTCCGGTCTTCCAAGAATCTGCGCTACTCCTTTAACCATCTGAATAAGGCATGGATGTGATGGTATGCAGAGTAATACTGATGTGCTATGGTTTTTGAATGATAGCAGTCTTCCTTTGTCCCATTCCTAAACCGTGGGCATTATTTGCCTTAAACTTGTTCAGTAGGGACATTATTCTATATTCTTACATGAAGTGAAAAGCACTCTTTTTCCATACCTTCACACAACAGCATTAAAACAAGGCCTAAGTAGTACAATCAATGTTCAAAGATGCTCTACCTTTTAAGCTGATAATGCAAAATTCATACCTTGTTCTAATTTGATCTCAAGAAGAAAGGGTGTTTTCCAAATACTCCTTCAGCTCTTCCTCACAGCTCACCATTTTCCTTTTTTCTAAAATTGTATCCAGATCACTTTCATCATCTAAGGCCACATAAAAAAGCTAGTAAAAATGGTTTCGTAGATACTAAAATCTCCCCAACTATTTAGGATTCAAGGAAGTTAATTATGCACGTATATTCTACACCCAGAAGAGAAAGCTACCTCAGCAAAACTCATCGCCTATGAAAATCTTCCTAGATAATGAACACCTCTGACACTGCCACCCCAAGTTGGTTGTTGAAATAATGAGAACCTCACATCCAATCAGACTCTAGACCTGCACAAGATCTCGTAATAGCAACTTGCAGCCACTTTCTACAGAAAGCAGCAGTGATCTCTATCACTGTTGCCATACCAAGAATAAGACAGGACTGTCCATTCAGCGTGAATCAAGCAGTTAGCAAAAATGCACCTGACAGAATGAAACTGAAGAGTAGAAATTCCTATCAAAAAATCAAAGATTACATTTTTAATTTTATAGCAGGTATTTTGAATTTCCCTTTAGAAACAACTGCCCGACTTTTTTATGTACACAAAAGATTGGAAGACATTTGGGAGATCATTTCTAGCTATTCCTAAAGTCTGATGTTAAGCAGGCTGGGCCATTCCTCATTCATCCCTATCATATGTGTTTCTTATAGAAATGATCATAAAAATTCAATCTATTCATATTACAAATAATAAACACAAGAATTATGAACACTTCCACATGAAACTCTTCCACACCAAACTGTTTCTTTGTAGTGTTTTATCACACTATGGAGCTCTTTCTAAGGTGACATCAACAGCCTACCACGCAGAAGGCATTGCAGATGGGAGCACAGGAAGAACATACTAATACCAAGGAGTGATGAAAACATGTCATCAAATAAAAGAAACGTACATCCACGTGCTCCACTTCTTCTTCAAACCTACATTTTAGTTTCTCAGTCATCTGAAGCATGTTGGAGTGCACAAGTTCAGTGTTGTGTTATGTTGTTTAATGTTAATTTTCCTTCTGTGTTGATGGTTCATCCCAGTTTCTTTCCCCTAAGTTAAGTGCATAATGGTTCTTCCCTTTCCCGCACTTGTCCTAGTCAGTCATCCTAAACCCCTCCCCTTTATCTGGAACCTTCCCTGTCCCTCACCCTAAACCCTGCCCCACGGGATGTCAATCCTTTGTAGCCCCTCCCTTTTTTCTAGAAGTTTCTGTGTCAAGCATTCCCTCTTGTATTCATGATTGCTTATATTGTATGTATTCCCACCCTCGGTTTGCCTTATTGGCTTAATGTAACCCTTTCCCCACCTTCTGTACCTCCCCCCATTTCCCGTTATTGGCCAGAGTTTTGTGCCTTCCCCTTGCTCCTCCCCCGTACTTAAGCCAGTGTAGAACCCCTCAAACTGCCTTTTGCAGTTCCCCCTCCCAACCTCCGGACTTGTTACCTTTTCCTTCAAAATTCCCTTCCCCCAGAACCGTAAAAGGTCTATCCTGCGCCTCTTTATCCCTCCCTGACGACTCGCCCAGGCGTAGCTGTTGCTACACCCCTTCTTTGTCTCCCGGAGTGGTGCCCGGGAGGGGCCACTCACCGACGTAGGCTTCCCGGAGCTAGCCGGTAGCCCAGGTGAGGTGGGCAGTGGGTGGAAGAAACGTCAGTTAAGCATCTTCTGCTGTGCAAATGTTCATATCCAACAGGGTCATCTGAAGGAAAAGAAGAACAAATTATTGACATGCACAGAAGAAATACTGTGTGACTTTCAGAGAGCCTGGCAAAACGTAGTGTTTCTTTTCTTGTGATGGACAGAGATAGATTCAGCCTCCTACATGCCATATTAGATTAGTAAACAATACCATCTGGTTGGACACAAAGGGAGAAATTAAGGCAGAGGTGGAATTTCTTTCCCAAGATAAGACAGATTTAGCACAAGCGCTGAGGCTCCTTGCATCTTCCACATTCACGTAGGACAGCACTCCCTTCATTACCGGCATTTGTTACGGCTTTTCCACATTTCAAGTACAAATACCAACTCCTACCGTGAAACCAATCGGATGGCTCACTTTTTGAACAGAGTAAGGCGGAGGTTAAAAAGGAATTCCACTTGTTATCTCAATGTTTGGTGCATCCTCAGACGCATTTTAGTCTAATGACACATTGGACCACGGCTATCACAGCCAAAAGCTGTGGCACTCAACTTGCCCATCTGCCCTTTCTCCTGACATTTGCCCTCGACCAGCTCATACTGGATGCTCATTTTCTCCACGCACTCCACATTAGGGCTGTCTGAATGCTATGGAACAGACCGCAGTCAAAATTCCTATGTTTCATAGTGCAGTGTGACATGGAAACATGACAGAGGCCATGTGCTGAATCTCAGCACACGGAACAGATCCCAGCAGTGCCTATAGACTTTTGCCCACAGACACCAGACACTACCAGCCAAAGAAATCAAGACATTTTCATACACAGCTCTTTATCATTATGCTTCAAAGTAGCAAGGTACTTACAGTCGCTACCAACTTCTTTGCTACCTTACAGGCTACAAACATCCCAACAGGATGTGCTCTGGAGCAAGAAAAGGCAGGCACAGAGAGGGAAGGCATGCTGCAAGGTCACAGAGAAAGGAAGTATCTCCAATACTTCCCCTCTTCTTCTCACACTTCCCCTCTTCTTCTCCAAGAGTTAAAAAGGAGTATTTTTGTATGATTGCAAAGGCATCCATGTCAAAATTAACTTTTCATTTCCCCCAGATTCATTCTAACCAAGCCAGTTCCTGCTAGATCTCACCATGCACAGGTGTTTGTACTGGCCAAAGGAAAGCCATGCCACAGGCAGCTTCTTTGGCTCTTACTGCCCCCTCCAAGCAACTGAGAAGGTATGTAGGAACACACGGAACAAAGAATAGAGCAAACATGCACTCTCAAAGAAACTGTCTGCCTCATCGTTGCCCGGGAGAAAAGAAAATATTGCTTGAATTCCAGTCTGTTCTTAGGATTTCCCGACCTACCTAGACTTTTGTTTCAATTCTCCAGAGTTCTGCACCATTCGTTTCCATCAGATTTGGCACGTGTTGGAGGCAACAAGGTGCTATCAAAGCAGGAAACAAGAGTCAGGTATCCTAAAATACAAACCAGTCAGTACTTCAAATATAAAATTATGAATCCGAATATCCATACTACTGGGCTTTCTTTTATTTACAGCCATCTTGGCAATGAAAATAAACCTGAGATTGTTGTTGTTCCAGGCCAACTGTTTACTGCCCGATAACGAACTAGCTGTCATCTACCTTGTTCCTATATCCACCGTAAAAAACCTCCCTGTAAAGATCGAAATGCATTGCACCCACACCAATGTGTCTTGTGTTCAGGATGGATATTCAAACGTAGCAACGTTCGATTTCTATCCAGACTCCTCTCTTAATTTATTACGCAAATGAAATCCCAAGCCAGGGAGAAAAAATGCCTTGACAAAAGCACCAACTTCTAGCTCTCCACCCATCTTTGCCCATTTCTACTATGTTTCAAGATTTACTTCTGCATTCCTCCATTTTTAGAGCCTGGTCGCCACCTATTATATGTGGCTGGGGCACTGAAAATGAAGAATGCATTTTCTCCATTCAAAAGAGCTGTACAGAAATAGATGTAGACCCTGCCTCACTGCTGCATTTAGCAACCACACACTGACAGGAAGCAAAGTGCATTTTGTAGCCAAGTCCTTCATTAACTCCAGCAACAATTGTTTTCCTTTATGCTATACCCTCTTTTGCCATACCCGATATATTGCAAGACCTTCACTCTCTGTTCACTGAGTACCATCTGTTCCTTTATCAATTTTTCCATTTCCATATTCACAGTTGGGGGATTCTGTATTTCTTCACTTGCCATAAATTCTCTACAGGATGGAAAGTAGATATGTAGAATGGAATCACATTATGTATGTGATATCATAGGTGATATCACGTAGAAAGAAAAAAATGATCAAGTGTTACTTTGATAGAAACCAAGAGTGAACATTAGCCACTTTGTGTTGCTCATTGTCCAAAAGAAGACTGCCACATTTCTGACCTGAAACTCTGAACTACACACTTCTTTTGCATGAGCTTGCAGTCCTTGTCTCTCCCTTGCCATTTCAGTTGATGCCATTTTTCTTTCTCAAGCTCTGATTTAATTCGATTCAAGAGTAGCTTGGCAGTTGCCCTCTCATTATCCAGCAGTGCTCAGTTTAAATTCTGTGTATTAAAAAATAAAACCAGAAGTAGAAGCAGCATACGACATGCAAAAACAAACAAAAAATTGTCTCTTCTACAGAAAATGAGGGGAGAAAAGAACACAAATGATAAACAATACCCTGCAAATAGAAATTGCTTCTATATTTCAGTGATTGAGAGGCAGAAAAAATGAATTTCATTTGGGGAAAGAAAGACATTCTAGGAATATTCAGACTGCTATCTTGCCCCAGGTAAAACATTTACCATGGCCTTAGTGTTAATGAGCTTGTGAACATCAGCTGCCAAGAGGAAGGACATTTCCTCCAGTTTCACAGAATACTTGGTCAGTCCATCTGCTATCTGTGCAATCAAAGAATACAGAAAAGCAGCAACGATGAAAAGTAGAACTCAAATATCAATTTCCCAAGTTAAAATCTACATGAACAAGACAATTTTTCCATTCAAGTGAATTCGATTTAATTAATTCATTAACTACATAAGTATCACTCTCACGTTCAAGAACAGAAATCAAAGAATCAACGTTGCTTCTTCTGAGACATTGAAGCCTGAGTAGATCCCAACTTCAAATCTATTAGGACGGCATGAAAGCAATACCTGTTACATTTAGTACATGTAAACTACAAAGACATCTAGAACAGCTCTAAAAGATGAACAAACCCATGAACTTTGAAGAAGACGCTAGCAAGAAATGTGGAAATAGGCTTTATCTGCCCAGTGCTTTTCCCAAAAGCTTGGGCACTCCTTGGCGTCAGTGAGAGTCTCTGTCTCATTATTCAGCAGCTGGCTTGGGGTCAAAAAGGATGCATGCAATCACTTCATTCCTGTTCATGACATAAACTTACTGTATCATCATGGAAGCCATTTACTTGGAAATATAGCCTAAAAAATAGGTGTCAGACTGGGTAGATATCTAGGTTGCTATGAGCAAAACCAATTTCTTTTTAACAGGAAAGCCATACAAAATGCCAGCCATGGCAAATATTAGTCTACTAGCCCTGCACTTCAACGGGCAGTGAGCAGTTGTTGGGGGTTGAATGCTTCGCTTTTCTTTCTGTGGAATTTCTCCCATTGTTATGCTAAGTAATTGTGGCTACACCTTAAAACGACAGATAATGTTCTCTCGTAGGGGGGTGGCTGGAGGGGGGGGGGGGGGAACGGGAAAAGGAAAGGTGGGATAGGGGGGTCTGGAGCTGGGCTCGCTCTCTCGCTTGGCTCCTGGAGTGGGAAGACAACCTGGGCTCTGCTCTGGCATCTTCCCCTGCCATCCCAGCGCTGAGATCCACGCTCCCTGCCTTTGGACATCGCTCTGCTGCTCTCCCAGCTCACCCTACTACCTCCGGACACTCCGCTGAGCACCACGACCGACACCGTGAGGGGGGAGTAACTTTCCCCATCCCCGCTCACCCCTGGGCCGCGGCCGCCATCACCCAGCCCTCTTCAACTGCGCGGGACCTGCCCTGCCCCCACAGCACCGGTAACAGCACAGGGAGACGGCCTGCGGCCAGAAGGGACTGGAGCGGAGCTAGACTGTTTCTGTTGCCAATTTTTATAGCTGTTGTTGTTTTTTTTCTGCTTTGTTAAATACCAGTAAAGAACTGTTATTCTCATCCCCATATCTCCTGCCTGAAGGTGTCTGAATTGGACCTAAAATAATTAAAAGGGAGGGGGGTTGCACGCTGCATCGCAGAAAAGGGGCTCCTGCCTTTCCTTAGACCATACCTGTCTTTCAAACCAAGACAGCAGTTCATTACATCAAATTTTCGTTTGGCAAGGAGACAGTCTATTTATTACAAGCCCCTAGTTCTAGAACCAAGAATTCAGGAGTTGCTCATTCCCAATGAAAATCTGTCCATTTCAGACCTTTGGGGTTTTATGCTTCTGTTCTTTACCTGCCTTGAGTGTGGCTTTCTTGTGAAGTCACTGATGGGTGTTTTTCCAACACATTTCTGCTGATTACACAGTAATTGCATGGCATCAGCAGACATCTCTGAATGTCTCTTTAAAGTATGCTTTTTACTCTTCTTAGAGGACCTTGTCTTCTTCTTTCCTTCACCCAAAAGGTGGGCTAAGTGAGCCTTCAAAGAACCATCATCTCAACAATTAGAATTCTTTCCAACCTACTGAATGGAGAAGAGCGAAAAAAAAAAAATTAAAAAAACTAGTACGCGAAAGACAGCAGAAGAGAAAGGTTAAATAATGAATCCTACATGCCACATGCATAACTCTCTTCATTCGAGGCTATTTTCAAACTGAGAAAAAAAAAAAAAGATCATCTTTTCCTCAGAGAGGAAAAGTGGAGTAACTGGATTGTGTTGCCTTGCTTACAGTTACCAGAAAAGTCAACAGCAGAGTTAAAAACTCATGAAGCTGGGTAACTACACCTCTAAATGTTTTACCACTGTGTTATGATTCTGTCTTCAGTTAATAGAACCTGATATACAACAAAGAGATGGGATCACATGGAGATGCATTGGAGAGCCTATGCTGGAGGTAACACATTCATTTTTTACTCAAACAGATCCAAATTAGAAATGTTGAAAATGACCTGGGGCCATTTCAACAGCCAGCAAACTGACTAACACAACCAACCTTTGGCTTTTATTCAATCCTTTGCTTGTTTTACCTGGGCCTTGAAGATCTCTCTGCAGCCTTCCTCTCTGCAAATATATCACACTCGTCCTATTGAGAACCCATGGCTCATCACAGCTGCTTGGCGAGGCCGGCTTCCAGAAGAACTGGCAACTACAAGCTGGGAGCCAAGAGATACAACACTTCACTTGGAAAAGGGCCTTCCATGAATCCTAGAATCCCAGAATGGTTTGGACTGGAAGCGACCTTAGAGATGCTATATTATCTTCTTCCCACATCCTGACATGGGCAGGGACACTTTTCCACTAGTCCAGGTTGCTCCATGTCTGCTCCAGCCTGGCCCTGGACACTTCCTGCCATGGGGCTCCCACACAGCCTCTTTGAGCAACATGTGCCAGGCCTCAGCACCCACACAAGGAAGAATTCCTTTGCAATATCCCATCTACCCCAGCCCTCTGGCAGTTTGAAGCTATTCCCCCTTGTCCTGAGAGTCCAGACCCTTTTGCAAAGTCCCTCCCCAGCTATCTTGGAGCCCCAGCAGGCACTGCAAGGGGCTCGAATGTCTCCCTGGAGCCTTCTGTTCTCCACATTGGACACCCTCAGCTCTCCCAGTCTGTCCTAGAGCAGAAGAGCTCCAGCTTTCAACGCAGCTTAGCAGCCTCCTACCCATGAAACTCGACGCCACCGCTCGCTTTCCGGGCCCTATGGATATCACTTCCGGTGTCACTCGGGGGCACTCCCGGCTTTTTCCCCGCACCCCATGGGGCCCTCAGGTGATGCCGCTCGGACGCCACTCCTGCCGCTGTCATACCAAGGCCTAGGGCGTGCACCTTTGTTCTCAGAGCTCCGTGCAACATTCTGCCTTTCTCACAGTTCGAATGGAAAACGAAAGCTATTTCCCTCCGCCCTTCACAGCGATCTGTTGCCAGGACGAGGTCTTTTGTTCGGAGCTCGCCCCCGCCGCGAGGAAGCTGCTATTAGCACCGCATTGCAGGGCCGCTTCTCGCTCCCTTAATACGTGCTCAGTGCTCTCCAAATTCCCTGCTAGCTCCATGGTCGTTCTCAGCTGCAAGTAGCAGCGTTCACAGTACATAGAGCTTCGCATGAACTGAGGTCCTGGAGGGACATATCGCACAGGAAAATGTGCTAGGAGAGTGACGTGTACTACATCATCCCTAATCGTCATCCAGTTTGTGCTTCTGCTGCTTCTGCTCTTAGAAATCACTCCTTGAAAGACGAGCAAGAGCATCTTTCTGGGTGCATTGCACTGACAGCTCGCTAGGGACTTTGAACTCGGAGCCAAGGCAACAGGACGTGCTTTCCAGCAGAACTGAGGACAAGCTCTTGGGCAGAACTGAAACTGACCGCTGGAGTTCAGACCTGTCTGGATGGCAGAAGGCGAAGAACGAAGCCACAGGGCACCGGGCTTGTGAGCGCCATGCAGCGAAGAGGACACGAGCACTCAAAGAGCTCCTTCAGAGCCGCTTTCATTTCCCAGTGCTCTTGCTGCTTGGAAAAGTAGCACACAGCCGTTGCACGGCAGGGCAGAAGCTGCGGCAATGCCCTTCCTCACACCTTCGCAGTGGTGTACTCCATGCAGCTAGAGCGAAGCGAGAAGGATGCGAGGAAGAAGAAGGCGTTCTTAAAGTAGCCCTCTGTCAAGCAGCCCTGAAAGGGCGCATAACGCACGGCGTCTCGCTTCCCTCCATTCTACAACCTCTCACCTCCCTTTGCAACCTTGCAAAAGTTGCTTCCAGAGCAGAGGGGGCCAGATTGAAGAGGCAGTGCCTAGGTTCACCTTCTACTTATTGCACATAAGCCACGTCCACCTCCTCACTGCACTCTGTATTTCCCTTCTCCGCGGCATTTACCGTGGTGCTGTGTGCAACTCGGCGCCTCGAAGTGACCGCCAATGTTTCCACAGCGGGCTGCAAGGGAACTAAGGAGCAACACAAGCAGCAGTGCTTCACCTTGCTCCTTCCAACTGCTAAGAGCACTTGGGAAGGCAAGTGAGAGGCAGCCACCTTCCTCTCCTAGTAGCCTGTAACGTGGTGCACACAAGCACGGTACTTGTGCGGCTTCGTTCACCGCCCTTCCCCACGCCTGGCGCCGCTTTCACGATCCACTATTAATACAGAGCAGGGGTCCTGATGGTTCTTTTCATCTTAAAGGTGCAAACAGGTAAAGTGCAGGGGACAAAATCAGTTTATCCAACAGCAGAAAATCAGTTTATTCAACAACAGCAATGCATTTCATCAGATGCCAACAACTCAGTTACGGTAAGGGGGAGAGGTATAGGAAACAAAGTATAGGGAGAGGGGAAGGAAAGAAAGGGATGGGAAAATAGCTACCAACAGACGAGACGGGCGTCCTCACGGGTCATCCGATAGACGAGTCTTCATCCGTGGGGAGATCTCAAAGGGTCTTTCTCAGAGAGTCGCTCTTTTATAGTCCTTCTCCAAAGCGAGTGGCCTCTGGCCAGGAGGTGGGAAGATTTATGGACCATTGCGTGGTGCTGCAGGAGACAGGTGCCGTCAAGCACTCCTCAGTTGGTGGTAGAACAGAAACTCTGTTTGGTGCCATGACAGCACAGTCCAGTGAACACAATACAACTGCACACAGTCACGGGCATCCACCTTGGCCGGGCCAGGAAACCATTGTTCAGAGTCAGCCTGGGTGGGGGTCCTCGAGGTCTCCTTGCGACGGTCGGGTGGCAAAATCGAGGGGAACTTCGGACCGACCCTTACACAACCCCGTGACTCACGATCGTCGTCAAGAGCACCCCTTTGTACAGTCGTGGTGGAGTCGTCAGTTGCGGTGTCTTCAGGACTCGTCCAAGTTGGTAGCATATCCTGGAAAACACAGACAGGAAAGTAGGAAAAAGATAAGGGACTAGATAAGGAAAAGGAGAAAAAAGGAAAACAAAAAAGATCAATTATATTCAATTTTTGATTACTAACAATCTTAAACAATTTGTTCAAGTCTTTAATTTTTCAATTTTTGATTAGAAATAAATCAAATTTTTAAAGCAAAATTTTGATTAAACAATTTTAATTGCAATTTGAAGATTATCAATTCTAGTTAAAAATCATATTTTATCCTATTTAAAACCTTGTGTCAATAACCCTAGGGATGCCAACAGTAACCGATCTGGATACATTTGTCACAGATGCCAATTGTGCTAACCGTTTCATTATTCTCCAACTCATAATTGTATAGGATTGCTGATAAAACAAAACCAATTAAAACCAAAATCAAGAGAACAATGGTGGGATGTCACAATTTGTTCAGGACACCTGTAGCAGTAGGTGACCACCCAAATAGAGTATCCCACCACCTGTGTTCAGCATCTGTCTTTACCCTTTCCAAAACACGATGTATTTTTTCCACATTGTGATGAACAGCTATTAGAGTTTTCTGTCCGTTTTTCTTGATCTTCTCCAAAATTTCGATCAGATCTTGGTGGAGCAACAATTGCTTCACCAGAGAGAGGTTCATTCCAATTGGAGTGGGCAATAGATGGTGGATCAGTGTGTAATTTGACTGCAAAAGATGGTGAGAAGTAACTGGGGCTACATAGGAAAAATCACATCCTGAAATCCTAGTAAAGTTACAGACACAAAAGTTTGAATGATTCTTAGTATTCACTACCAAATTTTCTATGAAAACACTATCACAAGCAGTTCTAAAGCATGCACATCCATTGCCTACATATACCAGTACTCTTTCAGGAATCTCGTTTGGATGAATTTCAAAATTGCAAACGTTCTGTTCTGTGTCCAAGCAGATATCTTGAGCTCTAATTGCATTACTTTCACAGATAAACCCTTGTTGTTCCCGGACAATGCAAGGTTCCAAATTGACAGTTTGCCACCTCCCACCAATTTGACGGGCCCATTCCCTATGCTGGAAAGGATAGAGAATAGCTCCGTCATGGTTCAACCCTAATGTAATGATGGGGAATATTGAATGCACTGAAGCATTACGTATAGTCAGTACAAAGGCTGTGGCTGTGTTTGTGCTGGGATCATAGGTAAAATTTACTAAGTTCCACCAGGACTGGAATTCCTTTTCAAAATCAGTGGCACTGTCCCGGACTAACTTCCGAATTTCAGTGGGAAAAGTGCCTTCCTCACCTTCCCTTATAATTAAAGCAGCAACCGACTGCATCCACAACTGGGCCTGGATACAACGGAGAGCTAAAGAGAGGTTATTTTGTGTAGTACCAAGTGCATCGATTATCAATTTGTGGTCATTTATATTTACCTTTTCCCAACTTGGTAATATGTTTGGTAACAACCACTGTTGAGTCCCCAAAGCTGTTAAGGTTGTTTGCAGGGGCCGTTGTAATTTGGTTACATCTCTAGCTGTGGTAGCCAATTTATTCATTAGTACTTCTGAATTGATGCTATTCAAAATTCCCAATCCTGTTCCCACAACACCGGTATGTCTCTTGCCATTCGTTTTTTTAGAAGGATTCCGTTTCCGCAGCCAGGTTGTCCATCCCTCAAAAGAAGTCTGTAGAAAGGGAGAACAAGCTGGCTGAACTTCTGAGACATTATTTTGCATCAGCAATTTGATTTGTTTGAGAGACCATGCCGGATTAAACAATATTTCTTGTTGGCCAGTGTTTTTAATTACATATGGTCCAAATTGAAAACTAATAGAGCTCAACACAACCGGTGGTTGGGTAGTAGGTGTTACAACATTAACATCAAGTTCCCCCCAGTATTTTGTATCATTTTTTCCACACATGATTTTATAGGAAAATTGTATAGCAGCTAAATTTAGCCAACAGTCTTGATTTTGGGTTCTACAATATAAAGTCCGGCCATGGGCTCCTATGCCATAACTGTATGCAGGTTCGGTGAGGGATCCAGCCACTAATTTACAAGTTACTGCGATGTCATCACCTTGTGTCACCACGAAAGGAGGGAAAACCTTGTTTTTCTCATCCAACACTAAGGGGGTGCTTACACCATGGTATGCAACTACTGCGGTCAGTGTGGGTTTTTCTATGGCATTTATTTTGAACCTATAGGTCAGACCTTTCAAGCTGGACTCATCTGTTGTGTTATTCTGCCAGGAGCATGTTACATAGGTTGGTCTGGTTAAAGTAAAGTTATGCCAACAGTCAGTAAGTTCATCCGCACAAAGCTTTGTAACTTCGACGTTGTTGGCGTCAGGGTCCAAGGTATAGTTACCAACCTTCCTTTGGCCACAGCACAGTATTAGGGGGCCTTGCTTTTTACATGTCCATACTGTCGTGGGGCAGAGACTCGCCGTGATGTTAGGGTGCAAGCTACTAGTTATATCTGATTTTAAGTAATTCCCGGCGATTGCAATGGTAGTGGCTTTCTCATGAAGGGATTTCTCCACTTTTCTGCATCCTACCTTGATTTCTTCACCAATTGTTCCTATTAGTACCCTAGCCCAGTCCTTTTTGTCCCAACCCCAGTCACTTGAACGGTATACCTCAGAATCGTGCAGTACTACGGTCACAAGGCTTGGGTGACGATCTCTGGGGTAGGGTCCTAAAGCACTGCTATATCTGATGGAAGCTTCAGACCACGGCCACTCGGCCGAGTTTTGGCCATGGTGTTGTGGTAGGATACAGAGAAGTATCAAAAAGGTGATCATGGTTTGTCCGGTTCCCATGTCCCTGGGCGTTCTTCTGTGAAAAGTAAACACAACAGAGTCTGCCACCAAGAGGCAGGAGGTCAAAATGATGGAACAATCCAACGGGTACTTATCCGATGCTCCTTTCCCAGAGCATTGGTGGCTACCCATGCATATTTATTCAGAGGAGTTTTTAGTACCAGTGGTACTTCTCCTACAGTAGGGAGGTTTACTAAAACAGGTTGCCCAGGGTAATGGGCTGGATTTTTATGATCATTAGGTCCCTGTAGTGCAGGAATGATGCTTGGGGCTTTTGGACAAAAAGCAGTTATTTTGGGACAGCCGTTTACCCCCCATCTATCATTTATACCTTTTACAGCTTGCCATAATCGAAGATCCCAACTTCCCTCATGTGGTTTTAGGAGTCGCTTCAGAAGACCATTTGTCCTTTCTACAATCCCGTTGGCTTGAGGGTAATAGGGGGTGTGAAAAGTCCACTTTATTCCTTCCTCCCTTGCCCATTCCTGTACTACTTTAGCAGTAAAGTGAGACCCATTATCAGATTGAATCTCCTGTGGCTTTGGAAAAGTTCCAAACCATTCTTGTAATGCCTTAACAGTGTTTTCTCCCGTAGATCTGTTAAAGGCTTCAGCTTGAGCTAACCCTGATATTATTTCCACTCCTACCAGCACGAAATGTTTACCACCAGACTTCTTAAAGGGACCGATATAATCTACCTGCCACGCGTCCCATAAGCCTTTACCTTTCCTTAAGTGCAAAGGGTCATCTTCCAAAGGATGCCTTTCTAGTCGTCTGCGGCATTGTTCACAAGCTGATATGCATGTTTTACACATTTCCCTGGTGACAGGCCAGCCACGAGCAAGGGCTTCTTTGTACAAATCTTTCGCACCTGTATGTTGTCTTTTTATATGCAGCCATTCTAGCAGGTGCTCCCAATCCTCTGTAATTTGTTCCTTTTTCAGGGGACTTAGTCTTGCTAACTCATCAGCAGCATTATTCCATTCACCAGCTAAATTTCCATCTGTCTGATGAGAAGCCACCCACCCCACAGCAAAGTTTCCTTGATTGGCTATATCTAGAATTTCTTGCCATTTTTCCTTATGCCATACTGGGATCCTGTTAACTTCCCAATCATTTTGCTGCCAGAAAGGAAGCCACTCTGTACATCCTTTAAACACAGCATAGGAGTCAGTGTAAATACAAACAAGAGAGGTATTATGTACCTCATGCTTGAAAACACTCCATACAGCAATCAGCTCACCAACCTGAGCACTGCCTTCTCCCTCGGTAATAATTCGTTCACCAGATGAAGTATGGAGAGCTACTGCCCTGTATTTCCACACCTTTCCTTCTCGTTTAGCAGAAGCATCAGTAAACCAAGAATTCACTGATTGTTCAGGGGAGAAAGGAGGGGCCACTTTAATTACTGAGGCAGGTTTATCGTGGCTTCTAGCCAAGTTCTCAGTGTCTTGTATAGCCAGATTTTTTACAGCTCCTTCTGTTACAGAGAAGATGTTACAGTAATGTTCTATCTGGGCATACCACTTCCTAACTGAGGATCTCTAGGCCACCCCGTCAGGGGGAGGGGTCCCGCTGGTGACTGTTTTAATAACTTTAAAAGGGCCTCTTAATACAATTGGTTGCTGACGTGTAATTTTCTCCACTTCTATGAGAGCTATGCTGACAACAAAAAGCCCCTTTTCCCAGGTAGTGTATCTTTTTTCAGCATCTTTAAAACCACGAGAATAAAAACCAACAGGCCTTGTAGGGCCTTCTGGGCCTCGTTGCCATATGTGCACTGACAACCCCGAGGTGGCAAATCCCCATTCTACCTGGAAAGGATCTGTGGGATGAATAGGGCCTAGAGCTTGATGTGCAGTTGCTTCAAAAATCAGCAGTTGTAATGCTTCCTCCTGAGAAGGAGTCCAATCCCATTTTACCCTTTTCCTCAGCAAGTCATAAAGAGGTCTAGCAATAATTGAAAAATCAGGGATGTGTTTTCTCCAAAACACTAATAATCCCAGAGCTTGTTGAAGCTCTTTCCTGGATCCAGGCATTTTAATTTGATCTAGGGAGGTTAGGGTATCAGGTGGAATGCATGTCATACCTCCTTTCCACCAAATCCCCAAAAACTTCACCTCCTGAGAAGGTTTCTGAATTTTCTCTGGGGGAATTTGTAAGTCAAGGCTTTCCAGATGAGAGATTATTTTCTGTTGGCTATCCCCCACTACTTCTATTTCATCTCCCCCCACCAGAATATCATCAATGTATTGATAGACAGCTACATTGTCAGGTTTGGGTATCTTTTCTAATTCCTGTGCTAAAGCATGGTGGGCTAGAGTAGGGGAGTGTTTGTACCCTTGAGGAAGCCTAGTGAAGGTGTATTGCTGTCCTTCCCATGTGAAGGCAAAACAGTCCATGTCCTCTGGCTGTATAGGTATCATAAAGAACATGTCTTTGACATCTATAGTTGCCATGATTGTATGAGCCTTCTCCTGAATTGAAGTTATAAGTTCAGCTAAATTTGGGACAGCTGCTGTGAGAGGATCTGTGCTTGCATTTAGTCTGCGAAAATCTACTGTCAGCCTCCACTTTCCGTTAGGTTTACGGACTGGCCACACTGGAGAGTTAAAGGGAGAATGAGTGTCAATTATCACTCCCTGATCTCTCAGGTCCTGAATAACTGGCTTGATTCCTTCTTTGGCACCAGTGGGAAGTGGGTATTGTTTCACATTAGTAATTTTACTGAAAGGTAAGGAAGGTGCGGATTGAAGCAGATTAATATTAAAACGTGGTGTGCCAAAGGACCAGAGACAACCCTCCTCGTCTTCCCACTGTCTTCCAGCAAGGACATCCATTCCCAATAAATCATTTGGAATATCTCCAATTACAATTTTGATAAGTAACACATTCTCCTCTCCAGGTAGTAAGATTTTTATCAGAGCTATATCCATAGCTTCTGTGGTCCCCAAGGCATTGAGAACAAAGCATTGTCTCCTTGTTGGAACAACTCCACATTTCTGCGCAGCTTTTCTTGTTAGTGCAGAAATTTGGGCTCCAGTGTCAACCACAAAGGTAACAGGTGACCTTTTAGGGCCAACCATTGCTGTTATCAGGAGGTCCCCAGTATTAGGATTTCTGGTGAGCGTTTTAATGAATAACCAGTTCTCCCTTGCCATGCCTCTGCCCACCCACGAGAGATGGGGTTTCTAGTTTCCCTGCTTCTGAAGCAGTTTCAGTTCCTTTCCCAAAAACTGAGAAGGAGGAAACTCTGACTCAGCTCTCAGAACCTGTGGAGGAAATTGATTTGGCTCACTGCCCAGAATCTGTGGAGGGGTTAAGTTTGACTCACTGACCACAACCGGTGGAGGAGGAGGTGCACTAGGCTGGACAGTAGGAGAGTTTGATGTAAGGATCTTAGGGCAATGCCAATTCACAACAATTTTTATCAACTTGTCAAGTGGTAAGCCATCCATAACATCTTTAGGAATTTGTTTCTTTAACCCCAACGACCACCAGTACTGACGGGGAGTATTCAATTTCCCCTTTTCTGGCTTATCACTAGGAGAAACAATGTGTCTAACACCTTTAGTTTTCTCCACTTTATCCTCTGGGACTTTTAGGGGTCCATATTTCCTGCTGTAATTCAACAATCCCTCTGCAACTTCGCTCAATGTCCAAACTTTACGCTTATTGTCAGGAGATTCTGGAGTCCGTCTAGAGGGGGATTCATAGGGAGGGAAAGAGTCCACGGAACCAGATCGCTCACGTGAGTTTCCAAGAAATCGATCTAATCTTTCTACAGGTGTCATGGATGAGATAGTTTTTTGAAGGAGAATTGCGGTAGATTTGAGTGTTTCTGGGAGACCACGAAGTAAAGGGGTCATGATTTCAGGCATTACAGGCAATTGCATAGGTGATTCATAGGTGGTTGTCAGTTTTCTCTCATGTATCATTTGCAGGCAAGCAGCTTTGTGAATGTTTTCCAAAAGTTGGTCGGGAGTACCAACTAAAGCTATAGGGTCTCCCCTTTCCAGGGGGTTAAGCCCCCCGGCCCAAAAAGCTGCACGTTGGGTCAAGGACCATGGGTAGCTCTTATCTCCGGTTGTTAAGAAGACCCCATGTCCCCAATACCCACTAGCTTCACTTTCTGATAATTTAATCTCATCTCCCCCAGTAAGAGACACTCGAAATAGATATTCAGTCTCTGTTTCATGAGGGAGTCGCCCATATTCCTTTGTCAGTTTTGCTAATTCAGTGGCAGAATATGGGATTTCTTTTGTAGAAATGTTTGGTTCAAAATCATCAGGACCAAGATAAGTATATTGTGTTTTAATCATAGGTCTCAACTTCGGACAGCAGTGTTCCCCAAGATTTTTCATTATAGTTAACTCCTTTTGGAGATAAATTTGATTAATGTGAACAATCTCCTTCTCTTCTGTTTCTGGGTGTGTTTCATTCTGCTTTACTTTTTTGGTACTTTCTTCTCTTAGGGCAGCCTGTAGCAAATGATTTTCATCTCGCAACAAACAGTTCTCATTCCTTTCTTGATCTAATTGTTTTTGCAGAATTTGAACAAGATTTTGCAAAGAATCTATAATTGTACTTTCATCACTAACTCGCTTAGAGCGAGTTTCTATGGCTGCCGTAAGACAAGCTCCCAAAACTGAGCAGAGCATGGTTTTTTTTTTTCCCAGTTTGAACTTTGATTCATGTTGCAAAGAATATATTCTATCAATCACATTCTCCAGATTAAACCAATTACCGTTCGCCCATTCCCCCCCACCTTGGGACGGTCTGGCGCTACACTTAGCTAATAGAGCATAAAATGCAGCTTTATCTGTTACGGTGGAATTCTCAGTCATTTTGTGAAGGGATAAGTAAAAACCACAACAGGGAGGTCTATTGCTTAAGTTACCACACACAACGAAACAGCTTTCGCTGTGTGCCCCCCTGCGCGGGTGAAGAGACCAAACTACATGGGAGGCACTCCTTAGTTACAAAACACCAGGTTGTCTCTTCACTACGCCAAGTATCAAAAACATCATAAAAAACAACAACTTGTTCTACATTGTCCCTTCTCGTGATCCAGTTTGTGCTTCTGCTGCTTCTGCTGTTAGGAATCGTTCCTTGAAAGACGAGCGAGAGCGTCTTTCTGGGTGCATTGCACTGAGTGAGAGCTCGCTAGGGCCTTTGCACTCGGAGCCAAGGCAACAGGGCGTGCTGGCCCGCAGAACTGAGGACAAGCTGTTGGGCAGAGCTGAAACTGAGCGCTGGAGTTCAGCTCTGTCCGGACGGCAGAAGGCAAAGGACGAAGCTGATTCCCAGTGCCGTGTAGCAAAGAGCACATGAGCAGTCAAAGAGCCCCTTCACAATCGCTTTCACTTCTCAGTGCTCTTGCTGCTTGGAAAAGTAGCACACTGCCCTTGCACGCCAGTGCCCTTCCTCACACCTTCGCTGTGGTGTACTCCATTGTTGGGGGTTGAATGCTTCCCTTTTCTTTCTGTGGAATTTCTCCCCTTGTTATGCTAAGTGGCCACACCTTAAGGTAATGTTCTCTCAAAGGGAGGTGGGTGGCGGGAGCGCGGGGGGGGGGAACCGGAAAAAGGAAAGGTGGGACGGGGGTAGGGACTGGGCTGGAAAACTCTGTCTTGTTTGGCTCGTGGAGGGAGGGGACGCCCCGTGCTCCAATCTGGCATCTCCCCTGCCACCCCAGCGCTGAGATCCATGCTCCCTGCCTTTGGACATCCCTCTGCTGCTCTCCCACCTCACCCTACTACCTCCGGACACTCTGCCGAGCACCACGACTGACACCGTGAGGGGGGAGTCACTTTCCCCATCCCTTTCACCCCTGGGCCGCTGTCGCTGTCCCTCCAGCCCTCTTCAACTGAGCGGGACCTGCCCTGCTCCCACAGCACCGGTAACTGAGCACAGGGAGATGGCCTGCGGCCAAAAGGGACTGGAGCTGAGTCATACTGTTCGGTTCTGTTGTCAATTTTTATAGGTGTTGTTGTTTTCTGCCTTGTTAGATATCAGTAAAGAACTGTTGTTCTTATCCCCACATCTCCTGCCTGAAGGCCCCTGATTTGGACCTGAAATAATTAAAAGGGAGGGGGGTTGCACTCTGCATCGCAGGAAAGGGGCTCTTGCCTTTCCTTCGACCATACCTGTCTTTCAAACCAAGACAGATTTTGGCGCCCGGAACGTGAGGCATTGCCTGAGGGCATTGAGAGAGGGTTAGAAAAGGGGATAACAGTTCTTGAATTACCCAAGCTTGTGGTAGGTGACACCATGCTGTCCAGCTTACCCTGGATTGGCCTCCATGTGGTCGCTGCTATCTCTCCCATTTGCAAGGTCTTTTTTAAACATGAGTCTCATAACCAAGGTTACTGTGGCTATTATCCGGTTCATTTTGTGGGTTGATCAGTTGAGGAATTCATGGATTTTTAATTTTCTCTGGAAGATGGCCACATGGATTCAGAGCTATCGCACTCTAAGTGTGTGTTTCTGGGGCTACTTCAATAATGGTACTTACTGTGAGGAAGTGGCAGCAGGTGAAATCTTCTCCCAACCCATCACACAGTTTTTGAAGTTCACCCCACCAGTCTTCCAGGGGTTCAAATCCGCTTTAAATGCTAATGAAGGCAAAGAAGGAAGCCCCAGAGCACCGGGATTGCGAGGACAGTGCAGCGAAGAGAACATGAGCAGCCAAAGAGCTCCTTCATAATCGCTTTCACTTCTCAGTGCTCCTGCTGGTTGGAAAAGTAGTACACAGCCATTGCAAGCCAAGGGAAAAGCTGGCGCAGTGCCGTTCCTCACACCTTCGCTGTGGTGTACTCCATGCAGCTAGAGCGAAGTGAGAAGGACGCGAGGGAGAAGAAGGCGTTCATAAAGTAGCCCCCTGTCAGCAGCCCTGAAAGGGCGCATAACACACGGCGTCTCGCTGCCCTCCATTCTACATACTCACAGCTCCCTTTGTCGACTTGCAAAAGTGGCTGCCAGAACTGAGGGGGCCAGATTGAAGAGGCAGTGCCTAGGTTCACCTTCAACTTATTGCACGTAAGCCATGTGCAGCTCCTCCTTGCAGTCTGTATTTCCCTTCTCGGCGACATTTACCGTGGTGCTATCTGCGACTTGGCACCTAGAAGTGACCGCCAATGTGTCCACAGCCTGCTGCAAGTGGAACCAAGGAGCAGCACAAGCAGCAGTGCTTCAGCTTCCTCCTTCCATCTGCTAAGGGCACTTGGGAAGGCAAGCGAGAGGCAGCCACCTTCCTCTCCTAGTAGCCTGTAAAGTTCTGCACACAAGCACGGTACTTGTGCTGCTTCGTTCACGGCCCTCGCCCACGCCTGGCGCCGCTTTCACTCCCCGGCGGCCAGAAGCCTCTGAAGCGGTGCCACACAGCCAGCAGTGTGCCGGCAGCGAAGCGCTCGAGAACGCTGCTTCTGCCCAAGCCCGCCTAGGGCGTGCACCTTTGTTCTCAGAGCTCCGTGCAACGGTCTGCCTCTCTCGCAGTTCAAATGGAAAACGAAAGCTTTTCGCCTACGCCCTTCACAGAGATCTGTTGCCAGGAAGAGAAGGTCTTTTGTTCGGAGCTCGCCCCCTCCGCGAGGAAGCTGCTATTAGCACCGCATTGCAGATGCCCTTCTCGCTCGTTGACTACGTGCTCAGCGCTCTCCGAATTCGCTGCTAGCACCACGGTCCTTCTCAGCTGCAAGTAGCAGCGCACACAGTACATAGAGCTTCGCAAGGACGGAAGAGCTGGAGAGACATATCACACACGAAAATGTGCCAGGACAGAGACGTTCTACACTGAGTAGTGACTGAGACTGACAGAGAGTTCTACACTCCCCATTCTCGTAGGGATATCTTGTGCACCTGATGCCTCTGCTGTGACAAATGGTTCCTTGAAAGACGAGCGAGAGCGCCTCTCCAGGCACATTGCACTGAGTGAGAGCTCCCTAGGGACTTTTGGATGCAAAACTTTTTCCACCTCCAAAAATACATGGGTAAGTCCTAAAAGTTTTGGTTTTGTTAAGATTTGTTATGTCCAAGTATTGCTGTTCTAAACACCTGTCTTGGGGTGACTGTATGATGCCTATATCCCCAAATCGTCTGTTCTGTTGGTGTTGAATATTAAAGTCTGCAACTTTTAGACTGGTTCCAGGAGTGAAAGGGCAGAGGGGGGAAGAAGAAGTGCAGAGTTTGTTATCAGAGACTGCACTGGCTCCCCCGCATTCCTGCTCTCAGACTGTGTAGTCTGCGGTGGACAGCGAGAGAGAGAGCTCTCCTTTGCTCTTGGTTAGTTTTTTGGCTAGCTGAGGCAGAGAAGCCCCCTGGATTATTTTTTTTGTTTTGTTTTTTAGGTTTTTTTTTCTTTTTTTTTCCCTCCTATTTTCCTGGAACTGTCTGAACCTGCTTTGGACTGAAAACCCAGAAGAGCACCGGGAGCTCACACCTGTGGCCCACCGGGCCCGGCCTGGGCCGCGGCATCCCCAGCACAGGAGAGACTGAGAGCAGACTGAGTGAGCCGGGCAACCACGGAAAGAACTCTTCTACATCTGCCGTCTCTTCAGAACAGCGAGAGGTTTTGCTGTTTGATATTGTTCATTGTTGTGTTGGGAGGTGTGTTGCCTGTTGAATAAACAGTTCTTTTTTTCCACTTCTCTCCAATTTTTTTTTTTTTCCTTTTTTCCCGAGGGACCTCATTCAGAGGTTTCCTCCCAAATTTGCCCTAAACCAGGACAAATACATTTTGGCGCCCAAACGCGGGGCTCGAGAAAGTGGAAAAAAACCTGTTCTGATTGCATTTTGATTATATCTACTCTGTACTGGGGTAAAGCAGTCAGTAACCATGTTGTTTGAAGTCATTATGTCTGCTGTGTCTGTCGGGGTAGAGGCCTTTATGGTTCTCGGGTCCCTAGGCTTTTTTGAGGTTTTAATACCTTTCTGGTCTCTAGGCTTATTTTCTTATCCAGAGATAGCTCCAGTAGTGTCCCTAACGTGCAGTTTTTTCAGTAGAGGAGCACGAATTAGAATAGCTATTGTGCTGGGCTCAGTGATAATGATTTATAGAAAGTTCATAAAGCTACTGGAGTTTGTTCTAGGTATCTATGGTTTATGGTTTCTTTGTCCTACCCTGCATCCCAGTTCTAATAGCATGTTTTGGGGGTTCATTAGTAATTGCACCCAGTTTGTTAGAAGAGGAGCAGGGGATGAGGCTTTTCAGCCTTTGCTTTCTTTTTTCTCCCTCGAATCTGTTAAGTCAATTTTTGAGGATGTTCAGTTTCCCCTGAATGTCAAGGAAACTGCATTCCTGGTATTTAATCTAGTAAGCTTCCTCTACACAGCCTGCAGCCTCTCTAGAGTGAGGGCTGAGGTGTCCAGAGGAGCTGATGGGACCCCTGACCCAGGAGTACGCCCAGGTGTGGAAAAATCTGAGTGGTGTGGGGAATGGGAGAGAATGGGCAGAACCCTGAAGAAATTTTCTGATCCCCCAGCCTGGGAATTTTCACATGAACAAATTCAGAACCCAGACGAGGTGGGGAAATACCTGGAAGAGAAGTGTCATGATGATTCTAATGAGAAAAGGATCATTGCAATAAGCTGGGCCCTAGCATATGCTTATCGCACACTGCTAGATACTGTAGGGCAGCAGAGAGAGGCAGGGGGGCAGGGAGATAAACCAGCCAATACCCCAGTCACTCCGGTTGTAGCTAAACCAGATAGTAAACCTAAGCCACTGGCAGTTGCTGCAGGAAGAAAACACACCAGCAAAACTGATCGGCCAGTGGACAATGATGATGAGGGGGAAGGACTCTCAAGGCAGGCTTCCGATACAAAATCAGAAGTGAGGGCAACTGGCACAGGATCAGAAGCCAATATTGAGTCCCTATCTCTGAAAGACCTTCGTGGCCTGAGAAAGGATTACACCCGACGACCTGATGAATCTATAATTAGTTGGCTGGTCCGTCTCTGGGATGCTGCAGGCGAGGCTACAATTCTGGATGGCACTGAAGCCAGGCATTTGGGATCTGTGTCACATGATCCAGCTATTGACCAAGGAATGATGAGGGGGGCTAATCCTCAGAGTCTCTGGGCACGGGTCCTGGAAAGTGTGGCACAAAGATACCTGTGTGCAGACGATCTCTATATGCAGCAAACCCAATGGAAGACCATAGAACAAGGGATTCAACGCTTGAGAGAAATGGCAGTGGCAGAGATTGTCTTTTCAGATGACCTAACAACTAGGAATACAGACTTGGTACCATGTACACCTGTGATGTGGCGAAAACTTGTACGACTTGGGCCACAAGAATACTCTTCTGCTTTAGCAATAATGAAGGGGGATGACAGGGAGGAGACCGTGCTTGATATGGCGAAGAAGCTCCGAGCATATGCAGATGCTGTGCATGGCCCAACAGATGCCAGAATTGCAGCTGTGGAAACACGTCTGCAGAAATTAGAAGATAGGATGGAGGAGAATCATAAGAGACTCAGGGAGGAGATTAAAGAGGACATTCTCCAAATCTCGGCTATACGGATCAAAGGTTCTGGCCCCAAACGTAAACGCTCCCCAGATGGGGAGAGAAGACCCTTCTCACGAGCTGAATTGTGGTCTTTCCTGCGTGATTCTGGAGAAAACATGAAGAAGTGGGATGGAAAATCTACTACTGCTCTGGTAAAATGGGTACTTGAATTGCAGGACAGTGAGATGCAGAGAGGGAGTTCCACTAAAAGGGAAGCAGCTCCAGTTGCCCATAGCCAAACTGCCAAGTACGATGATGATGATGATGATGATGATGATGATGATGATGATGATGATGATGATGATATGTCCGATCCCCTTGAAGGAACCTCCAAGACATATGCTCAAGGAAAGAAGAATAACCAGGCTTAGAGGGGCCCTGACTCTAGCCAGGTAGAGGCTAGGGAAAACCGTGTTTTTTGGACTGTGTGGATTCGTTGGCCTGGCACATCTGAACCACAAAAATATAAGGACTTGGTTGACTCCGGTTCGCAGTGCACACTAATCCCATCAAGACATGTGGGGACAGAATCTGTTTCTATTGCTGGTATAACAGGGGGATCACAGGCTTTTACTTTGGTGGAAGCAGAGGTGAGCCTGACTAGAAATGAATGGAAGAAACACCCTATTGTGACTGGCCCAGGGGCCCCACGCATTTTGGGCATAGACTTCCTCCAAAATGGGTATTTCAAAGATCCAAAGGGACTCAGGTGGGCTTTTGGAATAGCTGCTGTAGAGGCAGAGGGCATTAAACGATTGAACACCTTGCCAGGACTATCCGAAAACCCATCTGCAGTAGGACTCCTGAAGGTGAAGGAGCAACAAGTGCCAATTGCCACCTCAACAGTGCACCGCCGGCAGTACTGGACGAATCGAGATGCCGTGGTCCCCGTCCACAAAATGATCCGTGAGCTGGAGAGCCAAGGGGTGGTCAGCAAAACCCACTCACCCTTCAACAGCCCCATCTGGCCTGTGCGTAAATCTGAAGGAGAATGGAGATTGACCATAGACTATCGTGCATTGAATGAGGTGACTCCACCGCTGAGCGCTGCTGTGCAGGACATGCTGGAACTGCAGTACGAGCTGGAGTCCAAGGCAGCAAAGTGGTACGCCACCATTAACATCGCCAATGCATTTTTCTCCATTCCTCTGGCAGTAGAGTGCAGGCCTCAGTTTGCTTTCACCTGGAGGGGTGTGCAATACACGTGGAACCGACTGCCCCAGGGGTGGAAGCACAGTCCCACCATTTGCCATGGGCTGATCCAGGCTGCATTAGAAAAGGGTGATGCTCCAGAACATCTGCAGTACATCGATGATATCATCGTGTGGGGGAACACAGCAGCAGAAGTATTTGAGAAAGGAAAGAAAATCATCCAGATTCTCCTGAAAGCTGGTTTTGCCATCAAGAAAAGCAAAGTCAAAGGACCTGCCCGAGAGATCCAGTTCCTGGGAGTGAAGTGGCAAGATGGAAGGCGCCAGATTCCCACTGAGATCATCAATAAGATCACTGCAATGTCTCCACCAACCAGCAAGAAGGAAACACAAGCTTTCCTAGGTGCCATAGGTTTTTGGAGAATGCACATTCCTTCTGTACAGCCAGATTGTGAGCCCTCTTTACCTGGTCACCCGCAAGAAGAACGATTTCCACTGGGGCCCTGAGCAGCAGCAAGCCTTTGCCCAGATCAAGCAGGAGATTGCTCATGCAGTAGCCCTTGGCCCAGTCAGGACGGGACCAGATGTGAAGAATGTGCTCTACTCTGCAGCCGGGAACCATGGTCTGTCCTGGAGCCTCTGGCAGAAGGTGCCTGGTGAGACGCGAGGCCGACCACTGGGATTCTGGAGTCGAAGCTACAGAGGGTCCAAGGCCAACTACACTCCAACAGAGAAGGAGATCTTGGCCGCCTATGAAGGGGTCCAAGCAGCCTCAGAGGTGGTTGGCACAGAAACACAACTCCTCCTGGCACCCCGACTGCCAGTGCTGGGGTGGATATTCAAAGCAAAGGTTCCTCCTACCCACCATGCCACTGACGCCACATGGAGTAAATGGATTGCCCTCATCACACAACGCGCCCGTATTGGAAACCCGAATCGCCCTGGGATTTTGGAGATAATTACCAACTAGCCGGAAGGTGAAAACTTCGGTCTTGCCGATGAAGAGGAACAGGAACAAGTGACCCGGGCTGAAGAAGCCCCACCGTATAACCAACTGCCAGCAGATGAAACATGCTATGCTCTTTTCACTGATGGTTCCTGCCGCATCGTGGGGATGAACCGGAAGTGGAAAGCAGCCGTATGGAGCCCCACACGACAGGTCGCACAAGCTACCGAAGGAGAAGGTGGATCGAGTCAACCTGCTGAACTCAAAGGTGTTCAGCTGGCCCTGGACATTGCTGAAAGAGAGAAGTGGCCAAAGCTCTACCTTTACACTGATTCATGGATGGTAGCCAATGCTTTGTGGGGTTGGCTGGAAAGGTGGAAAAAGGCTAACTGGTGACGTAGGGGAAAACCAATTTGGGCTGCTGACGAGTGGAAAGACATTGCCACTCGGGTAGAAAGGCTACCTGTGAAAGTCCGTCATGTAGATGCCCATGTCCCCAAAAGTAGAGCTAATGAGGAGCATCCATACAAAAAACAGGTAGATCAGGCTGCACAGATAGAGGTGTCGAAGATAGATTTAGACGGGCAGCACAAGGGAGAGTTGTTCCTGGCTCGATGGGCCCATGATGCCTCAGGCCACCAGGGTAGAGATGCCACCTATAAGTGGGCACGAGACCGAGGGGTGGATCTAACCATGGACAGTATTTCTCAAGTTATCGATGACTGTGAGACGTGCGCTGCCATCAAGCAAGCCAAGCGGGTGAAGCCCCTCTGGTATGGGGGGCGATGGTCCAAATATAAGTATGGAGAGGCCTGGCAGGTTGACTACATCACACTGCCCCAGACACGCCAAGGTAAGCGCTATGTACTGACCATGGTGGAAGCCACCACTGGATGGTTAGAGACCTACCCTGTGCCTCATGCCACTGCTCGGAACACCATCTTGGGCCTTGAGAAACAAGTTTTGTGGAGACATGGTACCCCTGAGCGAAGTGAGTCAGACAATGGGACTCATTTCAAGAATAACATTATCAACACCTGGGCCAAAGAACATGGTATTGAGTGGGTGTACCATATCCCCTACCATGCACCAGCTGCAGGGAAGGTAGAGAGGTACAATGGACTGTTAAAAACCACTTTGAAAGCATTGGGTGCGGGATCTTTTAAGAATTGGGAGCAGCATTTAGCAAAGGCCACTTGGTTAGTTAACACCCGAGGTTCCACAAATCGAGCAGGCCCTGCCCAGTCTGAGTCCTTGCATACAGTAGATGGAGATAAAGTCCCAGTGGTGCATGCCAGGGGTTTGTTAGGGAAGAGAGTTTGGATCAATTCTGCCTCAAATACAGACAAACCCATTCATGGGATTGTTTTTGCTCAAGGACCAGGTTGCACATGGTGGATAATGCAGAATGATGGGACAACACGATGTGTACCTCAGGGAGATCTAATTGTTGGGTGAGAACCATATGTAAATATTACTATTGAATATCACTGTCATTGTTTGTCTATAGCCGTATCTTGTATATGTATGTGTGTATGATAATGATGTATGTGTTTATAGAATTAGTGTGTGTATCAGATATGGTGGTAAGCTGACGATATGGGGATAAGGGATGGAATGTCTTGGGGTGGCTGTATGATGCCTATATCCCCAAATCGTCTGTTCTGTTGGTGTTGAATATTAAATTCTGCAACTTTTAGACTGGTTCCAGGAGTGAAAGGGCAGAGGGGGGAAGAAGAAGAAGAAGTGCAGAGTTTGTTATCAGAGACTGCACTGGCTCCCCCACATTCCTGCTCTCAGACTGTGTAGTCTGCGGTGGACAGGTAGAGAGAGAGAGCTCTCCTTTGCTCTTGGTTAGTTTTTTGGCTAGCTGAGGCAGAGAAGCCCCCTGGATTATTTTTTTTGTTTTGTTTTTTAGGTTTTTTTTTCTTTTTTTTTCCCTCCTATTTTCCTGGAACTGTCTGAACCTGCTTTGGACTGAAAACCCAGAAGAGCACCGGGAGCTCACACCTGTGGCCCACCGGGCCCGGCCGGGGCCGCGGCATCCCCAGCACAGGAGAGACTGAGAGCAGACTGAGTGAGCCGGGCAACCACGGAAAGAACTCTTCTACATCTGCCGTCTCTTCAGAACAGCGAGAGGTTTTGCTGTTTGATATTGTTCATTGTTGTGTTGGGAGGTGTGTTGCCTGTTGAATAAACAGTTCTTTTTTTCCACTTCTCTCCAATTTTTTTTTTTTCCTTTTTTCCCGAGGGACCTCATTCAGAGGTTGCCTCCCAAATTTGCCCTAAACCAGGACAACACCCTTGGTTTCAGTCTGAAATTAACTGCTTGTTTCTGTCTTTTTGCCTAGTGGCAATCTAATTCTAAGGTAACTAGATGAGTTGGAAATCCATAAATTACATCTCAGGTTAGGTAGGACAATTGGCTGGGGAGAAAAAGGAATTGAGGATTTGGAAAGAATCCAAAGTGCGCTGATGCCACCATCTGAGATTCCCTTGGGTTCCAAATCCTTTCATTTGTGTTTTTGTGGGCTTTTTTGAAGGCGGTGTACAGTTGAAGCCATGATTTAGCTGCGGTGAGGCCTGCTCTGCTGTAAAAGCATTATTTTCTCAGTGAGCACGGACAACAGTTACAGTGTCGTCTTTTAAGATTCCCTGCACTCCACTTACGGTGGCAAAAGCAGTGCCTTGACTGTAATCATAAAAGTGATTACAGTTTCATTGCTTTGACATCATGTAGGATGCTTCCTCCATCTGCTGTGGTCAGCATTAAGTAACAGATTTCTCAGTTTCTAGGAAGAGTCTAGCAAACAATCACCTTGCTCATTCTCTTGCATTTATTCATCACTGCTATGCTGCTATACAGACATATAGTCTGTTTATGATTCAACAATTCAATGGGACATCAAGTAAATAGCAAAGCAAAACTAACTAGTGAAAGCACTATAAGGGCCAGAGATTAGCTTGGATCAAAACAGGTATTCTCCTAGCATTGTTTACAAACAAGTCAGCATGTGAAACAGAAGGCGCAATGTAGTTTGTAAGATCTACCTGGCAAGGAAGTTGGACTAGATGATCTTTAATCACAGACTGTTGTATGAATCCATGAAAGGCAGAATGCAATAAAGTTCATATTTCAGATTTTGGCGCAGACATATTTATTATTTCTCACTTCTTATCAGCATCTTTTGCATCATCTGAGCTTTGCAAAAGCTCTAGTAAAAGCACTTTCAAAGATCTTTTCCACAGGCTTTCCCATAGATCATATTCTGAAGGAGTTAACAGACATCGGAAAAGCGCTTTGATATCATATGGAACCACTTCTTTTGAGGTAAAGGTGGCTCTCTTCATGCCTTTAAAGATTTCACTATTTCTACCAAATTCTCTCTGTACTTTGCAAATTTCCTTTTTTATCTTGATAGGACAAAGGCTGATAACTTCTTCTACCATTCCTCTTACCAAGATAAACTACAGGAGCAACTGATGGTATATACTCTTTTTCCTGGTGTTGACTTTCAGGGCTGGGCATCCCACCCCCACCCGGACCGGGAGGCTGCCCAGCCCCCCGCAACACGGGGACACCATCCGTCCCCCAGGGGCTGTGAGCTGATCCCTCCCCACCCCCACCGGCACTGAACTCAGCAGTGGCTCCACTGCCCTTCCCCACCCCGCAGCACCTTGGAGGGAAGGAATGTGAAACCGGAGCGGGGGAGGGGTGCTGGGATCCAGGGTTGCAACACCTGTGGGCGGGGTCGCTGGGTGCCGTGCAGGGCGGGGTCTTGGAGGGGGGAGGGGACAGTGGAGCCGAGGGCAGGGATGGGTTATGGGAGGGGACAGGCTTAGGGGAAGGGACCGGAGGGTGAAGGGGGTTGCGGGATGAAGGAGGAGACACGTGGCTGCCACCATATGGGACCCCCCCCTACAGGCTGTATCGCATGGCCAGAGCTATCTGGGACCCCGACACCTTCTGGTGTAGCCACCTGGCAGTTGCCCAGAGGGGAAGGGAACAAGGAAGGAATGCTGACGATTTTCGAAAAATTATCAGAACTGGGATACCCGGGAGGACCCAGGGACTCCGAGCAGCCACAGCAGTGCTGGGAGACCTGCACCCCCCAGGGAGACCCGTGCGTCCCCTCCAGGTCCAGGTTATAGGGTTTTGGCAAAGGGAAGGTGAGTCTGAACCGTTTTGCTGCTGCTGTCTGTTGTTGTCTGTCTGAATTAAAAGTTTCCGAATTTGTAAAAAATTCGGGAGGAATACAGAAGCTGTTTTATCTCCATTTTCCACTTTTAAAGTTAATAAATCCGCTATTTCGTCCCAAAATGAAATCGAATTTATATTTTGCAATTCAAGGTCAGATTTTTCAACAGACAGCCAGCTGGCAAAACGGGCTAACTTCTTCTTAGATATTAAAACATTTCCTGAACTTAATATCTCCCCGAGTTGGTTTCTTATACTCTTTTGTAAGGCAGATTGCTGTAAGCGCATGATGTTTAGCAATTTGCCACTATATCTACCCCACTACTGTTGAAAACACAGGAAGAGAGTTAGTTGTTAAACCGTGCCAGGTACACTGTGGTTTTCAGGCTTTACTGGATGCCGACCCGACGTTAATTTCGTTAATTTAGCCTGCCCCGCTATAGGGACTGTTCCCGCAGCAAAAACCCACAAAAACCGCAAAAAAACCTCCGTGCCACGGCTTTGAAACCAATCAAAGCTTCCTGCCTGCTGCCGCGCCTGGGTGACTGCGTCCAGCCCCCACCAGTCAGCACGCCACACCACGTAGTCGCGGGCACACCGAGCGGTCGCGCAGGCCACTCACGCGCCCGCGCCGTGTCTCTCCTTGAGAGCGGCGCCACGGCAGCCAAATGCCACCGGTGAGACCCCCACGCGGAGCTCTAGGAACTCACCCACCGCGAAAGGAGGCTTCCACTCACCTATTTTTTTCTTGCAGGCAAAGGCATCTGAGTAACTGTAGTGGGTCTACGTCCAGAACCGACCTGCCTGGGCTTCTGACAGGCTCCCGGTTCGTGCTTAAAAGTCTTCGAACTGCACAAAATGCAGCTAAAAGAAATTTAAGCTAGTTGATCAGCTCCAAGGCTTCTTGAATCCCGAAAATAGGAGTCACAGCCGAACATGGGGTGCTCTGTAGAGACCATTCACGTAGGGCACCAACTGAGGCTTTTTCTCGGCCCTAAAAAGGGGTTCTTCGCCTTTCCTCCGGTCTAGCTGAGGTGTTAGGGTGATGGCTCCCGGGGCCCTTGCCTCATGGACATAAATGAGATAACAAAAGAGGCTCTGTTCCCTGATGAAGTTAGACGGTTTATTTCTCATGAGTAGCGAGAAAAAGAGGGAGCAAGAGAAAAAGAGGGAAAAAGAGACAGAGGTCCGGGGGCACAGATCTTTTCTAGGGACTGCAAAGGGTGGCAGGGAGAAACTGGATCCCAGCCAGCCCTGTATGGCCAGGAGGGGAGAGGGACCAAGCTACAGGGCATAGCAGGGGTCACGGAATGCACCATTTACAATCCATCTAGGAAATGCAACAGTCTTTCCTACCTGCTTGATCAGGGGCACGTTAGAAGAGCAGTATGGACCTGAGGGGCAGATGCACATACCTTCACACACCTCGCAGTGGGACTGTGGCTAGAGCTGGAGGTTTGATATTCTTCCTGATAATTTGAGCCGTTAAAACAAAGCCGGAGGTAACAGGCCAAGTGAAAATACAATGCTAGGTTGCAGGAAGAGAATGTTACCTATCTAAACACCTACATAAATTCCCCATCATTCTCTTTGTTTAGGAGACCAAGCCAATGTCCGTGTAAATGAAAACAAGTGTGAATATTGATTTTTCTTGAATCAAGACTCAGCTTTATGTCCAAGTCAAAGGCCAATAAACCAGATAGGCTCCGCTGAGCACAGTGCACAACTAACATGGAAGACAGTAATTTGACCTCTTATGTACGCAGTGTTGGAATGGTTCCCCATCCAAAAGGAACGATGTCAAATGCTTCTTTGGAAATATTTTAACTTCTGTGCATTTCTTTCTTTGTAATGAACTAATCTCTAACAAGCCAGGACGTGATTGTGTTCAGTAGAAACAGAACAATGGCAACATTTAGCCAAAAGTTTTTATGAGCTTGATCAGGAAGTTCGATTTAAAGGCACTGTAGTCATATTTAATTTTATTTCTCTCTGTACTTGAGTCTCTTAAACAGGGACCTTCAATTGGACAGGAACGGGACACTGAAGCAAATTGTAATGGATGACGTAATGGCTTACCCGGAAGCATTTTCTGGGAATTGATTTCTTCTAGGTATCCATCAGCCAGCATTTTAGTGTGAAGGAAATCTTCAAACAGGTAAAACAAAAATTCCCGTTGGTTTAAAACCTGACGGCTATATTAATTTTTCACTTTTGAGAAAATTTTCATGACCTTTAAAATTCAGACTATATCAACTATTGTTTCAGCCATTGAAGAAAGCGGTTTTGATAGAGATAGGAGAGGGAAACCAAAACATTTCTCAGAGCCACACTTTGAACTCTGTCCTTGTTACAAACGGCACTTGAGCAAATTCATTTGCCTTTTTAAAAGAAAATGACAAAGTAAGAGGCTTATCATTACGGATTTGAGTGTTCCAGGTTCTTTAGATAGTAAGTGATCTATTCAAGATGATCTCTTACTGAAATAGATCCATTTTGAGAAGGGATATGGATTTCTTAGAAGAAAGCACATCCCTATGTTAAAACGGTGTCGTGGGTGTTTTTTGTTGTTGTTTAGCTTTTAGTACTTGCAAGGCCCAATTGACTTCATAGTTCTAGATCCAAATAAGACCACGACATTCCAAACAGGTGTTTCTTTTTGCTTGTTTTTCAATCTGTATATCTTTGGATTGTAACCAGTAGAACTGTGCTTGAACTGGAAAGAAGTAGCGGAGGTTTCAGAAGTGGAACATACGGTGGAACAGTAAGCTGAGAGCATTGTGCAAGGAGAGGAAAGAGGGGAAAATGGTAAGAGTTTCCTGAGTCGGAAGGGACCCCTAGGGATCGTCAAAGTCCAACTCCTGGCCCTGCACAGTCGCTCCAACAGTCCCACCCTCTGCATCCCTGAGAGCATTGGCCAAACGCTCCTGGATCTCTGGCAGCCTTGGGGCTGTGCCCATTGCCTGGAGAACCTATTCAGTGCCTGACCAGCCTCTGAGGAAAAAAACCTTTCCCTGATAGCCAGCCTAATCCTCCCCTGACACAGCTCCTGGCATTCCCTTGGCTCCTGTCCCTGGTCGCAGAGAGCAGAGCACAAAGCTGTCCCTGTGCTGCCCTTGAGAGGAGCTGAGAGGTCCCAAGTGAGGTGTGATCTCAGTGTCCTCTCTGCAGCTGAACCAAATGCCCTCAGCCACTCTTTGTATGGCTTCCCCTCCAGCCTCTTCACTATCTCTGTGTCCCTCCTTTGGACATTTCTCCAATAGCCTGAGGTCTTTCTGACGTTATGGCATCCAAAATTGCCCCCAGGGCTTGAAGAGAGCGCTGTCCCAGCCCAGAGCAGAGCAGGACAATCACCTCTCTCGAGCGAGCGGTGCCGCAAGATAGGGACAGTTGTCAAAAATCAGCTGGAGAAACAAATCTAACAGAGAAACAAGTGATCTTGGCATAGGAAATGGAAGAAGCAGGGGAAGAAGAAGATGAGGAGTGGATTCCTTGTAAAAGTGAAGAAAATGAGCATGCAGAACAGGGACTAAGCATTATGCAGGAAAGTGAGCAAGAGAATAAGTTTGAAAGTGAAGGCAGTTTTGTCCAAAAGAAGGAGGAATAGGAAGTCTTTTTGCTGAGAATGAAAAGAAAGTTTTTTTTTTTCCGTTTAGTTTGTATACGAAGCTCACAGGGCTCTAGATCCTTTTGTGGGAAAAAGGAGTGTGTATAGTTGCCAATCATTTTGGAGCGAATTTGGAGGTTTTTGGGGTCCCAGGTGAAGTTTGGGTTGAATTCTGGCGATGCGGGGGTTCCTAGGTGAATTGCGGTGTGCGGGGGGGGGGGGGGGAATCTGGGGAGATCCAGGTGAGTTTTGAGGGGTCCCAGGTTGATTTTGGGGGAGAATTTTTGGAATTTTGGGGGATCCCGGGTAGCGAGGTTTGGGGTGAATTTGTGGAATGTGAGGACTCCCAGTTGAATTTTAGGGGGAATTTGTGGAATTCTAGTGATCTCAGGGGAATTTTGGGTGGAATTTGGTGTACTTTAGGGTATACATGTGAATTTTAGGGTTCTCATGTGAGTTTTGGTGATTCCAGGAGAATTTTGGGGTGAATTCTGTCGATTTTGGGGTATGCAGTTGAGCATTTGGGAGTCGTGGGAGAATTTATGGATGAATTTGGGGGCATGCAGGTGGATTTCCCGGGGAATTTTGGTGATTTTTGGGAGTCCCAGATGGGTCTTAAAGTGAATTTGTTGGAATTGGGGGTATCTGGGTGGGTTTTGAGGTGGATTGGAGACATTTTGGGGTGAATTTGGGAGGTGTTGGGGAAACTTGGTCTTGGGGGTGATTTGAGGGATTTTGGGTGTTGCAGGTGGGATTTTGTGGTGAAGCCCTGGGATTTGGGGGTACTCTGTTAATTTTGGGGTGAATTTGTGGAATTCTGGGAGTTGCCAGGTGAGTGCTGGGCATCCCAGGGGGGACTTCGGGGTGAATTTTGGGGATTTTGGGTTTCCCAGGTGAATTTCTGAGGAGAAAAGTTTCAAAAAGGTTTTTTCTTGAAAAGAAATTAAAGCCAGAAGGTTATTGAAAATTAATAGATGTGATGCAAGAAGCTAATATGCAGACAATACACAGCAAGACAAATCATGGGAAAAATACAGTGGTAACACATGAGTGTGTGAGGATGGGATCACTATAGCTAAGGCTCAGTTGAAGCTGAATTTGGAAAAGCATGCCAAAAATAAGAATAATAAAGGCACCTACGGGTATTTCAGTGGGAAAAGGAAGATGAAAAGAAACCTATCACAACTCCCCCATCACCCCCCCACCCCCATAAGCCAGACAGGACTAGTGACAACAAACAAGGAGAAGGCTGAGGTACTCAACAAGTGTTGGTCTCAATTTTTACTGCCAGTCACTATTTCCACATCTGTCAGGTTACTGGACTGGTGGACTTGATTCTAAGCCCTAGTAGCAGGTCAGCTTTCAGACCACTTGAGGAACCTGAGTATGCAAGACCATGGGACCCACCCAGAGGCATGTCAGGGCCCTGAGAGAACTGGCAGCTGTAGTTGCTAAGGTGCTTCCTCCATCATATTTGAGAAATCAAGGCAACCAGCTGAAGTCTCCAGACACTGTGTCGTATTGACTCCAATACTCTTGGTATTTTTTGTAAATCTTAGAGTTCTGAGTCAATTTCCGCAGAGGATTCCCAATGCAGTTTCAAAAATGGAATCTTTGTTATTGGTCCTCATGTTGATCTTGGATATTTCCATTTTCTGTACACCTATATTTTCAAAACATTTGTAATGACTGAAAAGAAAGCTGAGACGAGGCATTATGCTCTTTCCAGTGATATAAATGGACCAGTATTCTTTTCAGACAAATATATTTTTGCTGTGTCTAAGCACATGTGCATACCTGTGTTTGATTTATGTGTCCAGGTTTTGGCAATGGGGCAGCCACAGGGCTGTCCTGTGACAATGGCCCAGGTGCTGCCCTGTCCCGCTTTCTTCCAACTGGCTCCACTTCAAGATGTCCTCCCTGCTGAGAGAAGAGGCTGGGACAGCACCTTTAGAAATGTGACTTAATGGTTTCTTTTTTTCTTTTGTTTTGTTTTGTTATTTTCATAGTTACTAAAAACCTTCACCCTGATTTTTGATGTGATGGGTTTTGGGTTTTTTTCAGTATTGGGTGGGTTTTTTGTGGGCTTCTTTGGAGCTTTTTTTGTGTCTTTGGGGATTATTGTTTGGGGTTTTTTCTGTGTTTGATTGATTTGCTTTGTTTGTTCGTTTCTTTGTTGTTACCGTTTTGTAGAGTTTTTTAAGCAAATTGATTGAAAACTGAATAGTCCTCCACTATAGTCTCCTGGATTCACCTGAGACTCTTCCTAGGCATCTCCCTGATCCTTTTTGCAATGAGTCTCACATCATTCTCCTGAAGAAACTGTCTGATTATGGTTTGGATGGGTGGGCTGTTTGCTGGGTGACAAACTGGGTGATGGCCAGGCCCACAGAGTGGTGGGAAATAGAGTTCATCCAGCTGGTCCCCAAGGCTCAGTCTTGGGCCCAGTCCTGTTTAATATCTTTATCAGTGATCTGGACAAGGGGATAGAGTACACGCCCAGGAAGATCACAGATGATACAAAGTTGGCTGGTAGTGTTTTTTTCCTTCTGGAGGACAGCAGGCTCTGCTTCTTCTTCCTCCTGTTCTGAGGTCGCTGCTCCCTCTTCATCCCTCATTAAGTGTGCTGATTTTGTCACTTGGATGAGAAAACAAACAATTTTAGCAACAATACTAGTGGCAGGGTACAAGAAAGGAAGAGTTCACATGAATCCCCCCCCAACAACAGACAATACCTGATGGCTCCTCTGCCCAGCTTACTGACTAAACCGGAACCCACTGTCCCCCATAGATACTCCCTTCTCCCTGCCCCCAGCCATGATGTGAGATGGAATAGAATAACTAAGATTAAGATTCTCCCTATGCAACTCCATCATACTTCCATTCTGGGAAAAAAAATTTCTTGAAGTTCTATCATTTCACATCATTTGAATTTCAATTTGCATACTAAAAAGTCTAGCCAGAAACTCATGACAATATTAATAGCCCATTCTAGAATGTCCGAGATGATATACACTTCTTTCAAGAGAATGTGATACCTCATGTGACTTCTCCAGAATTTAAATGAAAAGCGGGAGTAGTCTACAAGATTCTTGCTGCCATCTGGATTTCCTGGTATTTGGCTGGTCTATGTAAGCCAACCAGCTATTCAGCAGAGGGAATATTAGTGTGATACTTGATGGTATGTGAAATGGAACACAGTAATTTATGGCTTTTTGCATAGTGATGAAACTGTAAAGAAAGCTCCATAAGGCTCAGACAAGGAGGCTGCTGGACTTCAAGCAGCAAAGGCCCAAAACAAACCAGTCAAAAGGTGTCATTGAAAAAAAAAAAAGCCAGGTGGGGAGCAAAGTGATACTTAAGGGCAGTTTACTGAAAGAGGAAATCTAGTGAAAAAAAAAGGCCAAGAGTGAAGGAATAACAGGGAAAATGAAACTAAGGAAGGAAATCAATCTCAGCTCATCATTTCAGAAGCTAACAAGTTGTCCTTGCAATGATGCATAAAGTGAGAAATAATAAATATGTCTGCACCAAAATCTGCAATATGACCTTTATTGCATGCTGTCTTTCCCGGAATCATATAACAGTCTGTGATTAAAGATCATCTAGTCCAACTTCCTTGCCAGGTAGATCTTACAGTCGATCAACTTGCTCAAGACTAGCCAAACTGATAAGGAGCACTCTCAATGATGGGGCATCCACAGCTTCTCTGGAACACCCGTTTGAGTGTCTCACCAGCTTCATTGTAGAACAGTTTTTCCTTTTAGCCAATCTAAACCTAGTCTCAGTTTGAAAGCATGGCCCCTTGTCCTGTCTCTGCAAACCTTCCTAAAAAGTCTTTCTCCATTTGTCTTATACCCTCTTTACATATTCAAAGGCCACAATAGTGTCTCTCCAGAAACCTCTCTTCTCCAGGCTAAAAGATCCTACTTTTCACAAGAACCAGGTCATAAACTGAGATGGAAGACATCTCAGGAGATCAGATCATCCAACAGCTCAGCGTAAGAATAGCTCTGAAGTCAGATCAACTAGCTTAGGGCTGTGTCTGTTTGAATTTTGAAAATTACCAGGAATTGAAATGCTTCAAGGAAGAGCACTCTGGGTGGCTCCAGAAACAGCCTGAGAAACTCGAGCAAACTCGAAACGTCAGAAACTACCACTGCTTTCTCTCCCTCAGCCCAAGCAGTCACAAAGAAGAAGTGTTCCCAGCAGGCTGGGATAGCGCACATATACACTACATATACATGACAAGCATCGCCAGCAGCCACATCCTGCTCCTTTCTGTGGCTGGCAAGAGTGAGACTGGATGTTTATATGTGAGCAAACTGGGTCCCTCCAGCAGCTCAGACACTCAGCCTGCCCCGTGACCCCACTGATTTCCAGTATTCGCAGTGTCCCAAGGCCACAGCACTACTCCTCTTGCTGGCACAGACCATCACATGCCTCCTAAATCAGTCAGGACTCCCCTTGTCCCACAGCCAGCAGCTCACGTGCTCTCCCCCAGGCCACTGCCATTGTTCACCAACTTCTCCACTTTGATCTTTGCTGGTGCTCTCAACATTGGCACACCCAGATGTTCTGCAGCTGTTGTCTCCTGGTGGAAAGGACTTGTAAAGCCATGTTTCCTAACACGACTTCCACAACCTTTCAAAGCAACCTTTTCTGGGGTATGAATAATCTTATTCAAATGTCAACATTTCTTTTCCCATATGTGAAATCAGAATTTCCTTCTTCCGGGCAAGCCCAAAACAAGGCACAAACTACATTGTGCCTTCTGTTTCACATGCTGACTTGTTTGTAAACAATGCTAGGAGAATACCTGTTTTGATCCAAGCTAATCTCTGGCCCTTATAGTTCTTTCGGTAGTTACTTTTTCTTTGCTATTTACTTGATGTCCCATTGAATTGTTGAATCATAAACAGACTATCTGTCTGTATAGCAGCATAGCAGTGATGAATAAATGCAAGAGAAGGAGCAAGGTGATTGTTTTGCTAGACTCTTCCTAGAAACTGAGAAATCTGTTACTTAATGCTGACCACAGCAGATGGAGGAAGCATCCTACATGATGTCAAAGCAATGAAAGTGTAATCACATTTATGATTACAGTCAAGGCACTGCTTTTGCCACCATATGTGGAGTGCAGGGAATCTTAAAAGACGATACTGTACCTGTTGTCCGTGCTCACTGAGAAAATAATGCTTTTAGAGTAGAGCACGTGTCACCGCAGCTAAATCATGGCTTCAACTGTACACCGCCTTCAAAAAAGCCCACAAAAACACAAATGAAAGGATTTGGAACCCAAGGGAATCTCAGATGGTGGCATCAGCGCACTTTGGATTCTTTCCAAATCCTCAATTCCTTTTTCTTCTGAGCCAATTGTCCCACCTAACCTGAGATGTAATTTATGGATTTCCAACTCATCTAGTTACCTTAGAATTAGATTGCCACTAGGCAAAAAGACAGAAACAAGCAGTTAATTTCAGACTGAAACCAAGGGTGTTTAGAACAGAAATACTTGGACGAAACTATTCTTAATAAAACAAAAACTTTTAGGACTTAGCCATGTATTTTTGGAGGTGGAAAAAGTTTTACATCCAAAAGTCCCTAGGGAGCTCTCACTCAGTGCAATGTGCCTGGAAAGGAGCTCTCGTTCGTCTTTCAAGGAACGATTCGTCACAGCAGAGGCAGCAGGAGCACAAGCTGGATGACGAGAAGGGACAATGTAGAACACGTCCCTGTCGTGACACATTTTCGTGTGCGATATGTCCCTCCAGGTCTTGGCACCATACGAAGCTCTCCGTACTGTGAGCTCTGCTACTTGCATCTGAGAAGGACCATGGAGCTAGCAGCGAATTCGGAGAGCGCTGAGCAGGTAGTCAAGGAGCGAGATGTGCCCCTGCAATGCGGTGCTAATAGCAGCTTCCTCGCGGCGGGGGTGAGCTCCGAACAAAAGACCTTCACGTCCTGGCAACAGATCTCTGTTTAGGCGTAGGCGAAAAGCTTTCGTTTTCCATTCGAACTGCGAGAGAGGCAGACTGTTGCACGGAGCCCTGAGAACAAAGGTGCACGCCCTAGGCGGGCTTGGGCAGAAGCAGCGTTCTCGAGCGCTTCGCTGCCGGCACACTGCTGCTTCAGCGGCTTCTGGCCGCCGGGGAGTGAAAGGGGCGCCAGGCGTGGTCGAGGGAGGTGAACGAAGAAGCACAAGTACCGTGCTTGTGTGCACCACGTTACAGGCTACTACGAGAGGAAGGTGGCTGCCTCTCGCTTGCCTTCCCAAGCGCCCTTAGCAGTCGAAAGGAGGAAGCTGAAGCACTGCTGCTTGTGCTGCTCCTTGGTTCCCTTTCAGCCCGCTGTGGAAACATTGGCGGTCACTTCTAGGCGCCGAGTTGCAGAGAGCACCACGGTAAATGCCGCGGAGATGGGAAATACAGACTGAAGCAAGGAGCTGGAAGTGGCTTACGTGCAATAATAGAAGGTGAACCTAGGCACTGCATCTTCAATCTGGCCCCCTCAGTTTTGGTAGCAACTTTTGCAAGTAGGCAAAGGGCGCTGCAAGTATGTAGAATAGAGGTTAGCGAGATGCCATGTGTTATGCGCTATTTCAGCACTGCTTGACAGAGGGCTACTTTAAGAACGCCTTCTTCTTCCTCCCTTCCTTCTCGCTTCACTCCAGCTGCATGGAGTACACCATAACAAAGGTGTGAGGAAGGGCACTGCCCCAGCTTTTGCCCTGCCGTGCACCAGCTGTGTGCTACTTTTCCAAGCAGCAAGAGCACTGAGAAGTGAAAGCGATTGTGAAGGAGCTATTTGGCTGCTCGTGTGCTCTTTGCTGCACTGCTCCCCCCAGCCCAGTGCGCTGCGGCTTCGTTCTTCGCCTTCTGCCGTCCAGACAGAGCTGAACTCCAGCAGTCAGTTTCAGCTCTGCCCAACAGCTTGTCCTCAGTTCTGCGGGCAAGCACGACCTTTTGCCGTTGCTCCGAGTGCAAAGTCCCCAGCGAGCTCTCACTCAATGCAATGCACCCGGAAAGACGCTCTCGCTCGTCTTTTAAGGAGCGATTCCAACCAGAGTTTGTGTTGTACCACCAACTGAAGAGTGCTTGACCGTACCTGTCTCCTACAGCACCACACAATGGTCCATAAATCTTCCAACCTCTTGGCCAGAGGCCACTCACTTTGGAGAAGGACTATAAAAGAGCGATCGTCAGAGAAAGGCCCTTTGAGATCTCTCCACTGATGAAGACCCATCTATCGGATGACCCATGAGAGGCCCGTCTTGTCTGTTGGTAGCTCTTTTCCCATCCCTTTCTTACCTTCCCCTCTTCCTATACTTGGTTTCCTATACCTCTCCCCCTTACCGTAACTGAGTTGTTGGCATTTGATGAAATGCATTGCTGTTGTTGAATAAACTGATTTTCTGCTGTTGAATAAACTGATTTTGTCCCCTGCACTTTGCCTGTTTGCACCTTTAAGATGAAAAGAACCATCATGACCCCCGCTCTGTATTAATAGCGGATGCTGACATTAAATTGGCTTCACGGACAGGATTTTCTGACAGACAGAAGGGATGCAAGGTTGTCTGTAGTCTGTATCAGAGGAAGGAAGTCTTACTCCAGCCTCATCTAGCTGGCCACGTTTGATGGGTTAGCCTGTCTAGAAAGCAAGGGGGGTTTTTCTGATTTCCTGCAGACTGCAGACACCTTGGTGTGGAGCATCCCCAGACTCGCTTGAGGGCTCTGTCGACAGAATTTCACAAATGATCTACTGGTGCAAAAGGCGGGACACTGTTGTTGTTGTTGTTGTTGTTCATGATGTTTTTGATACTTGGTGTAGTGAAGAGACAACTTGGTGTTTTGTAACTAAGGAGTGCCTCCCAAGTAGTTTGGTCTCTTCACCCGTGAAGGGGGGCACACAGCGAAAGCTGTTTCGTTGTGTGTGGTAACTTAAGCAATAGACCTCCCTGTTGTGGTTTTTACTTATCCCTTCACAAAATGACTGAGAATTCCACCGTAACAGATAAAGCTGCATTTTATGCTCTATTAGCTAAGTGTAGCACCAGACCGTCCCAAGGTGGGAAGGAATGGGCGAACAGTAATTGGTTTAATCTGGATAATGTGATTGATAGAATATATTCTTTGCAACATGAATCAAAGTTCAAACTGGGCAAAAATAAAACCATACTCTGCTAAGTTTTGGGAGCTTGTCTTACGGCAGCCATAGAAACTCGCTCTAAGCGAGTTAGTGATGAAAGTACAATTATAGATTCTTTGCAAAATCTTGTTCAAATTCTGCAAAAGCAATTAGATCAAGAAAGGAATGAGAACCGTTTGTTGCGAGATGAAAATCATTTGCTACAGGCTGCCCTAAGAGAAGAAAGTACCAAAAAAGTAAACCAGAATGAAACACACGCAGAAACAGAAGAGAAGGAGATTGTTCACATTAATCAAATTTATCCCCAAAAGGACTTAACTATAATGACAAATCTTGGGGAACACTGCTGTCTGAAGTTGAGACCTATGGTTAAAACGCAATATACTTATCTTGGTCCTGATGATTTCGTACCAAATATTTCTACAAAAGAAATCCCATATTCTGCCACTGAATTAGCAAAACTGACAAAGGAATATGGGCGACTCCATCATGAGGCTTTTACTTGGCCCTAAAATGGGGTTTTTCCCTTTCTTCTGGTCTAGCTCAGGTGTTAGGGGGAAGTTTCCTTGGGCCCTTGCCTAATGGACGTTAATAAAATAACAAAGGAGGCTCTTTTCCCTAATGAAGTTACAGGGTTTATTTCTCGTGGGTAGCGAGGAAAAGAGGGAGGGGAGAAAAGAGGGGAAAAAGAGACAGAGGCCAGGGGGTACAGACCTTTTCTAAGGTCTGGAAAGGGGGGCGGGGAGAAATTGGATCCCGGCCAGCTCTGTGTGGCCAGGAGGGGAGAGGGACCAAGATACAGGCCACAGCAGGGGTCACGGAATGTACCATTTACTATGTATCTAGGAAAAGCAACATCACCCCATTTTTTTGTTTAACAAAGTTGAAAGAAGGATATTAGTTTCATTCAAATTATGATGTTGCCCACCACTTGCAGTTGGTGGGAGGTTTAGATTGTTCCAAGTTTTTCATTTCTATGTGATTGACTACTGAGGTAGAGGGAATGAGACCATTAATAGCTTTGAAAACTAAGTGATGTAGGATTCCGAACGCCGTTATTACAAGAAAAAGAATAACAAAAATTAACATAATTGTTTTGACTATAGATGTCCACCACCCTGTGAGTCCCCAGCCTTTGAACAGTCCATTGAAACAATCTTCAGATTCTTGCTTCACTTGTCCGATTAAGTTGTTCATGTTTCGGAGGGCAGCATGGATGTTAGGAGGTTTTGAGGTCAGGTCCATACAGCAAAGTCCTTCAAATTCCTGTCACTCATGTCCGCGCAGTAGCAAGAGAAAATCTATAGCAGCACGATTTTGTAGTGTGGCCTGCCTGGTAATTTCCTCGTCTTCTAGGAGGGAGCTGATTGCGGTGCATGTTAAGTTTGCCTGTTTGACTACCCAACACTCTAGGTGGCCCAATTTGCCTAGAGCTTTAGTTGCTGCAACCCACGGAAGAAACAGGGACACAGCAATTCTTTTGGACTTGGCCCAATGGAAAATTTCAGAATTACAGTTTGGGTCCATATTGTCTGCACTTCGTTTTTGGATTTTATTACCCTATTTGTATTTGTGAGTCCAATCGCTAATCAAGGTTTCGTTGGGTGCCAACAGGGACAACCGACCGAAGCTGCGTGGCCCTCCTAAGAGCCAAGAAGGAATCCCTGCCCACGCCCGGTCTCCACAAATTAAGAACAATCCCTTTGGGAGGCTTTTGCGGCTTGAATAAGTTGAGGTATCAGCTGCAATATGGCTTATAGTATTGTAACACCCTTTGGCAGTTAATTCCCCACGATATTGCATTATGTTGTGGAATTTCTTTATGCTAGAAGGTTTTGGGAAGATTCTAAAGTGAATGCTATATTGTGCTGGGTAGGAACCTAACAGTTCTAATTCTTGGGGTTCTTGAGCTGTTTTGGGCAAACTTGGCAGCAACTCTTCTATGGGATTCTTATTTACTCCAGCTTGCTGCCTATGATTTTTGCGTGATGAAATGGTGTGTGACTCACGACTTTCATTGGGCAAGTGTGTTTCAAAACTGGCTGAATATTCTCCAGCCTTTAATGGGATTCCTACCAGGCAGGTGGACATAGGGTTTGGTGTTGCTGCTGTGGACAGACATATGTTTTTCTCTTGGAGCGTCTGTGCCAGGGTCACCCAGATGTTCTGACGTGGCTGAGGGATGATCCATGCAGCTGCTAGACTGTTCAGTGTTAACAGGAAGACAGCTTGGATGGGGTTCATCACAGGACTGAGAGAAGAGAAGCTTTTCTCTAGAAGGAAAGACAAACATTATAAAACCTATTAAAAGTTTCTATCTGCCGGAATGCCACATTCTATGAGGATTTCTTTTCCTTTTTTCCAGCGGTGTCTTTTTTTTGAAGCCACAGCGACCTGCTCCTCGTTCTCCTCAGTTGCAGCAGCATGTTTGGGAACATACAGTTTCACCCACGTTTGGGGAATCCACTGAGGGCCCGAGGGAGTGGATACTCACGCATAGCCACTCCCCCAGGTAACAAGCTCATAGGGACCTTTGATTTCCCAGGTTTCTGGGTCCCTAATCAAAACTGGAGGATGTTGGGATAACTTGAATTGTTTACCACTGTTAAAGTGATGTACCACAGGTGGACTCATGTTTTCAAATGAACAATTCAGGAAATTGATAGTAAACATGGCTTTGCAGAGCTTCTGCTGTGGAGACATCCACGCAGTTGAACTGCTCTGTTTAGCCAAAACCTGCTTGAGCATCTGATTGGCTCGCTCCACCACACCTTGGCCTGTGGGGGAGTGGGAGGTGCCAGTTTTATGTTCCACTCCCCACTGCTGGACGAATTACAGGAACTCCTTGGACTCATATGCTGTGCCCTGATCAGTTTTGATTTCCTTAGGGATCCCCAATACTGAAAAGGCTTGCACTAGGTGTTGTTTAGCATGCACAGCCCTTTCTCCCATGTGGGCAGAGGCATAGAATGTGCCTGAATACGTGTCAATGCTAACATGCACATATTTGAGGCGACCAAAACTAGGAATGTGTGTGATGTCTGTTTGCCATACCTCACAACTGCCAAGACCTCGGGGGTTTACCCCCATGCCTATTGAGGGCATGGTGTGCAGCTGACAATTGGGACAGGTGGCTACAATGGCTCGAGCCTGACTCCGTGTTAGCTGGAACTGACGCATTAGACCTGGTGTATTCTCGTGATACTGCTGGTGGCTCAGCTTTGCCTGTTGGAAGATGTCAGGAAGGCGTGCTTGTTCTGCTGGGGTTGCTTGTTCTGCTGGGGTTGCTTGTTCTGCTGGGGTTGCAAGGGAGTCTGCCTGACGGTTCCCTTCTGCAATTTCGCCTGGCAAATCTGTGTGTGATCTCACATGCATCACATAGAACGGGTGTTCTCTATGAGAAATCAAATAAATTAGTTTGGAAAGCAACCTGAAAAGCTGCTCATTTTCGATGTCTCTGAGCACTGCCTGCTCTGCCCTGGACACTATCCCCGCTACATAGGCTGAGTCTGTCACCAAGTTTATTGGCTCTGAGAACTTTTCAAAGGCTCTCACGACTGCTGCCAGTTCAGCTACCTGGGGTGACCCTTCCAGAAACTCAACATCAGCTTCCCAATGCTGAGTCTGAGGATTTCTCCAAGTCATCACCGACTTGTGGAACGCCCCAGATGCATCTGTGAACACTGTGAGAGCTTTGAGTGGTCTCCGACTCCTCTTCTCAGGAGGAATGAGGTGGAATTCCTCATTAAACAGCTTGTGAGACGGGGCATGGACTGATAGTTGTCCTCTGTAGCTGTCCAGGGCTAATTGGAGACTGGCATTGCTCTGGAGCAAATGCTCAAACATCTCTTTAGTCAATTTTTCAGGAGAGTTCTTTCCCTCCTCAGACAGTTTAACAGGGAGGTGAATACATGTGAAGTCACAACCAGCTAGTTCATACAGTCTGATCCTTGCTTTCCGAATCAGCTGTGCTATTAACTCTTGTGGCTTAGTGATAGTTTTGGATCTTTGGTGGGAGAGGAAGACCCACTCTGTGATTAAGAGTGATTCTCTCTGCTCCTTTATCCATTGAAATATTAACCCGTGTAAGTGTGGCAGTTTTCCTAGGACAATGAATTTGAAGGGCAGCTCGGGCTGGTAACGGTGAGCTTGCCTCTCTCCTAAGGTCTTCTGTACCTTTTCGATTGCAGTCTTTGCCTCTGGGGTCAGTTCCCTGGGAGAAAGCAGCTCTTTCTCCCCTTTCAGTAAATTGAAGAGTGGTTCTAGGTCCTCATTAGTGAGGCCTAGCCAGGGCCTAACCCAATTCAATGACCCACACAGGGAATGGAGATCTGCTAAGGTTTTTGGATTACAATTAATTTCCAATTTCTGCGGAACAATGGTCCGTGCAGTAATTTCCAGGCCCAGGTACTTCCAAGGTGGCATTCTTTGGACTTTGTCCTCCTGCACTTCAAATCCAGCAGAGGTTAAAACTTTAACCACTAGGTCAAGTGTGTCTTGGAGTAGAGAGTTATCGGGTGCACACACTAGCACATCATCCATGAAATGAAGGATGATGGCCTCCCCTCTCTGGGCACGCACCTGGGACAGCAATGAGGCCACATTCCACTGGCAGATGGAGGGACTACATTTTAATCCCTGGGGCAAAACTCTCCAGTGGTAGGGCTTCATTGGGGCCTCTCGATTGATGGTAGGAACCGAGAAGGCGAACCTTGGGGCATCCTCTGGGTGTAGGGGAATGTGGAAGAAACAGTCCTTGATGTCTAGAACAGCCAATTGCCAATCTCTGGGAAGCATTGTTGGAGAAGGCATTCCAGGTTGGAGAGACCCCATATCCTCAATTACTTTGTTTTTTTCCTGGAGGTTGTGGAGCAGCCTCCACTTGTCTTTCCCTGTTTTCTTTATCACAAAAAACAGGAAATTCCACGCACTTGTGGTCTCTTCTATGTGGCCTTTAGCCAATTGTTCCTCCACAAGCTCCTCAAGCGCCCTGAGCTTCTCCTTACTCATCGGCCACTGTGCTACCCACTTTGGGGTATCATCTAGCCATTTCAACTTTTGGGTAGGGCGCCTCACAGTGGCCACTTCTAAAAATCCCGAGGAGTTTTAGGAATATCAATTTTACCCCCCACTGGGACATGGTGTCTCTCCCCCATAGAGGGCATTTATAGTCTGTAACAAATGGACGGATGCTAGCCAATTTTCCATCCGGCCCCTCAATTTGTACGATGCTTTTTGATATTTTTGCCAATTTGACTCCTCCTACACCCTGGATTCTGCCTGCCACAGGCTGAAGTTCCCAATGTGACAGCCACATCCTTTCAGGTATGATAGTCACATCAGCACCTGTGTCCAGTTCCCCCTCCACATGGAGATGATCTCATCCACGGGTTAGGTTGCATGCCAGAGAAGGTTTGTCCTCACCCACCACTTCTGCCCAGTAGACTTCAGGTGAGTTTCCATCTACTGGGACCTCCTGTGGGACAGGAATGGCCTGGGCAAGGATTTGTCCCTCAGCCAGGTAATATGGTGGTAGAGGACATCGTGCCAGGAGAATGAGGCCAGTTATGCTTCCCTTGATGGTCATGGGAGATACCTCAATCTCTGGGGGTGTGTGTGCTGTGTCCCTGACAACAAAGTTCTCACTGTCCAGTTTCATGTGGTTTAACGTCACGTCCTGTGTACTGTTAGGTAAGTCCACTGTTATGACTGTCCAATCAGGTGACCTGAAATGAAAACCTTTGGTAGTCACAAGCCTAAAATGGCCTAGTGGCTTCCAAACCTTGTTAATTGAACATTTGATATTTTCATTGCCATACATCTCCACACCCTCTATCCCATCCTCCCCCTTTTTGTTTATTAAAAGAGAGTCTTTTGCGAGTGTGGAGCCCGCAGTATTTATAGCTGAGCGCGCTATTGTGTCAATGGTGGGTACGCGCTGTAAAGCTAGTTTTTTTTGTTTGTTGGTCTTCTTCTGTTTCTGGTTGTGTGGACAGTCTCTGGCGAAGTGTCCTGGCTGCTTGCACTGGAAGCAGATGATGTGCTGCAGCTGCTCTGGTGGCATTGGTTGCTTCTTGGCTTCTGGTGTTACAGCTTCCGTGGTCTTTGGGTGTGCCAGTCCTGGATTTCTTTCGTGTCCACTGAGCAGTTCTGCTTTTTTGGCGCAGGCTTCTATCATCTGTGCTAAGCTAGGTGCTGGCTCCAGGGGAAGACCAAGGATAACCCTACAGCAGGTTTCATTAGCATTCCTCTGAGCCATCTCTTTAATTAATTCAGCTTGTAATACTGGATCAGACACTTGTCTTTCTACTTGCATACGAAGGCGATCCACAAACTGTAAGAAATTCTCACAAGTAAACTGTTTAATGTTAATATAACTGCCTTTAGTATCTACTGTTGGTAATTGATTAAAAGCCTTTTCTGCAACATTGCATATTTTATCCAGGACAGACTTGGATAGTACTCTGGTTTGGCTTTCAGGGCAATGCCAATCTTTTTCCCCACATAGGTGTTCATATGTCATATCATTATTATCAGCATCTTTTGCATTATCTGAGCTTTTTAAAACTCTTGTAAAAGCACTTTTAAAGATCTTTTCCACAGGCTTTCCCATAGATCATATTCTGAAGGAGTTATCAGACACCGGAAAAGCTCTTTGATATCATGTGGAACCAGTTCGTTTGAGTTAAAGGTGGCTCTCATCATGCCTTTAAAGATTTCACTATTCCTACCAAATTCTCTTTCTACTTTACAAATTTCTTTTTTATCTTGGTAGGACAAAGGTTGATAACTTCTTTTACCGTTTCTTTTACCAAGATAAACTACAGGAGCAACTGATGGTATATACTCTTTTTCCTGGTGTTGACTTTCAGGGTTGGGCATCCCCCCCCCACCCGGCCCGGGAGGCTGCCAATCCCCCCCCACCACGGGGACACCATCCGTCCTGCAGGGGCTGTGAGCTGATCCGTCCCAACCCCCACCCTCACCGACACTGAAACCAGCAGGGGCTAGATTGCCCTCCCCCACCCCGCAGCAGCTTGGAGGGAAGGAATGTGAAACCGGAGAGGGGGAGGGGTGGTGGAATCCAGGGTTGCAACACCTGTGGGCGGGGTCACCGGGTGCCGTGCAGGGCTGGCTCTTGGAGGGGCGAGGGGGCGGTGGAGCAGAGGGAAGGGATGAGTTATGGGAGGGGACAGGCTTATGGGCTGGGACCGGAGGGTAAAGGGGGTTGCAGGATGAAGGAGGAGACACGTGGCTGTCACCATATGGGCCCCCCCCCTCTCCCTGTTCCGCATGTCCAATGCTATCTGGGACCCCGATCCTGACCTGTCCAGATAGGCCACGTGTCCGTGGCCCGGAGGGGAAGGGAACAAGGAAGGAGGGCTGATAATTTTGGAAAAATTGTCAGAACCGGGATACTGGGGAGGATTCGGGGATTCAGAACAGTTACAGCCGTGCTGGGCACCCTGCATTTCCAAGGGAGACCCGAGGGTGCTTTCCAGGTTATGGTTATAGGGTTTTTGGGGAAGGGAAGGTGAGTTTGAATCATTTTGCTGCTGCTGTCTGTTGTTTTCTGTTTGAATTAAAACTTTCCCAATTTGTAAGAATATCGGGAGGAATACAGAGGCAGCTTTATCTCAATTTTCTACTTTTAAAGTTAATAAACCCCCTATTTCATCCCAAAATGGAATCGAATTTATATTTTGCAATTCAAGGTCAGATATTTCAACAGATAGCCAGTTGGCAAAACGGGCTAATTTTTTATTAAATATTAAAACATTTCCTGAACTTAGTATTTCCTTGAGTTGTTTTTTTATACTCTTTTGTAAGGCAGATTGCTGTAAGCCCATGGTGTTAGCAATTTGCACTATATCCACCCCACTACAGTTAAAACACAGGAAAGGAGTTAGTTGTTAAGACGTGCTAGGTACACTACGGTTTTCAGGCTTTACTGGATTCGGAGCCGATGTTAATTTCTCCATTTTTTGTCAACAAAACCTTACGTGGTGCCCGCGCCGCTGTAGGGATCGACCTCGCCGCAAAAACCCGTAAAAACCGCAAAAACTGCAAAAGACCTCCCTGTGCCGCAGCTTTGAAACCGACCAAAGCTGTCTGCCTGCCGAGCCACGCCTGTGGTGGCCGCGTCCAGCCCCCCCCCCCAGCCCCCGCGCCGCACCACGTGGCCAAGGGCTGCCCAATCGTGCGCACTCTGCAAACACTCCCGGGCCGCCTCTCCTCCCGACAACAGCGCCGCGCTGGAAAAATGCCACCGGTGACACCCCCCCCCCCCCCCCCGGAGCTCCCGGAACCACCCGCCGCGAAGGGACGCTTTAACTCACCTTTCCTCTTGCAGGCAGAGACGTCTGTGTAATTGTAGTGGATCCACGTCCCGAACCGACCTGTCTGGGCTCCTGAGAGGCTGCCGGTTCGTACTGAAAAGTCTTCGAACTGTACAAAATGCAGCTTAAAGAAATTTAAGCTAGTTGATCAGCTCCAAGGCTTCTTGAATCCCGAAAATAGGAGTCACAGTGGAACGTGGGTGCTCTGTAGAGACCACGCACGTGGAGCGCCAACTGATGGCTTTTACTTGGCCCCAAAATAGGGTTTTTCACCCTTCCTCCGGTCTAGCTCAGGTGTTAGGGTGAAGCTCCCCTGGGCCCTTGCCTCATGGAAGTAAATAAGATATCAAAAGAGGCTCTTTCCCCTAATAAAGTTACAGGTTTAATTCTCGTGGGTAGTGAGTGAAAAAGGGAAGGGGAAAAGGGAGAAAAGAGGGAAAAAAGAGAGCGAGGCCAGGGGGTACTGACTTTTTCTAGGGTCTGGAAAGGGGGGGCGGGGAGAAATTGGATCCCAGCCAGCTCTGTGTGGCCAGGAGGGGAGAGGGACCAAGATACAGGGCACAGCAGGGGTCACGGAATGTACCATTTACAATGCATCTAGGAAACGCAACAGCTATCATATGTATTTCAGATAGAAATGATCATAAAAATACAATCTATTTATATTACAAATAATAAACACAAGAATTATGAACACTTCCACATGAAACTCTTCCACACCAAACTGTTTCTTTGGAGTGTTCTGTCACACTATGGACCTCTTTCTAAGGTGACATCAATAGCCTACCACGCAGAAGGCATTGCAGGTGGGAGCACAGGAAGAAGAGACTAATCCCAAGGAGTGATGAAAATATATGTCATCAAATAAAAGAAACGTACATCCACGTGCTCCACTTCTTCTTCAAACCTACATTATAGTTTCTCAGTCATCCGAAGCATGTTGGAGTGCACAACTTCAGCATCTTCTGCTGTGCAAATGTTCATATGCAACAGGGTCATCTGAAGGAAGAGAAGAACAAATTATTGACATGCGCAGAAGAAATACTGTGTGGCTTTCAGAGAGCCTGGCTAAATGTAGTGTTTCTTTTCTTGTGGTGGACAGAGATAGATTCAGCCTCCTACATGCCATATTAGATTAGTAAACAATACCATCTGGTTGGACAAAAAGGGAGAAATTGAGGCAGTGGTGGAATTTCTTTGCCAAGATAAGACAGATTTAGCACAAGGGCTGAGGCTCCTTGCATCTTCCACATTCACATAGGACAGCAGTCCCTTCATTACCGACATTTGTTACGGCTTTTCCACATTTCAAGTACAAACACCAACTACTGCTGTGAAACCAAACGGATGGCTTACTTTTTGAACAGAGTAAGGCGGAGGTTAAAAAGGAATTCCACTTGTTATCTCAATATTTGGTGCATCCTCAGACGCATTTTACTCGAATGACACATTGGAACACGGCTATCAAAGCCAAAAGCTGTCACACTCAACTTGCACATCTGCCCTTTCTCCTGACATTTGCCCTCGACCAGCTCATACTGGATGCTCATTTTCTCCACGCACTCCACATTAGGGCTGTCTGAATGCTATGGAACAGACCGCAGTCAAAATTCCTCTGTTTCATAGTGCAGTGTGACATGGAAACATGACAGAGGCCATGTGCTGAATCTCAGCACACGGAACAGATCCCAGCAGTGCCTACAGACCTTTGCCTACAGACACCAGACACTACCAGCCAAAGAAATCAAGACATTTTCATACACAGCTCTTTATCATTATGCTTCAAAGTAGCAAGGTACTTACAATCGCTACCAACTTCTTTGCGGCCATACAGGCTACAAACATCCCAACAGGATGTGCTCTGGAGCAAGAGAAGGCAGAGACAGAGAGGGAAGGCATGCTGCAAGGACACAGAGAAAGGAAGTATCTCCAACACTTCTGCTCTTCTTCTCATACTTCCCCTCATCTTCTCCAAGAGTTAAAAAGGAGTATTTTTGTATGATTGAGAAGGGATCCATGTCAAAATTAACTTTTGATTTCCCCCAGATTCATTCTAACCAAGCCAGTTCCTGCTAGATCTCACCATGCACAGGTGTTTGTACTGGCCAAAGGAAAGCCATGCCACAGGCAGCTTCTTTGGTTCTTACTGCCACCTCCAAGCAACTGAGAAGGTATGTGGGAACACATTGAACAAAGACTGTTTCTTCCACATTCCCCTACACCCAGAGGATGCCCCAAGGTTCGCCTTCTCGGTTCCTACCATCAATCGAGAGGCCCCAATGAAGCCCTACCACTGGAGAGTTTTGCCCCAGGGATTAAAATGTAGTCCCTCCATCTGCCAGTGGAATGTGGCCTCATTGCTGTCCCAGGTGCGTGCCCAGAGAGGGGAGGCCATCATCCTTCATTTCATGGATGATGTGCTAGTGTGTGCACCCGATAACTCTCTACTCCAAGACACACTTGACCTAGTGGTTAAAGTTTTAACCTCTGCTGGATTTGAAGTGCAGGAGGACAAAGTCCAAAGAATGCCACCTTGGAAGTACCTGGGCCTGGAAATTACTGCACGGACCATTGTTCCGCAGAAATTGGAAATTAATTGTAATCCAAAAACCTTAGCAGATCTCCATTCCCTGTGTGGGTCATTGAATTGGGTTAGGCCCTGGCTAGGCCTCACTAATGAGGACCTAGAACCACTCTTCAATTTACTGAAAGGGGAGAAAGAGCTGCTTTCTCCCAGGGAACTGACCCCAGAGGCAAAGACTGCAATCGAAAAGGTACAGAAGACCTTAGGAGAGAGGCAAGCTCACCGTTACCAGCCCGAGCTGCCCTTCAAATTCATTGTCCTAGGAAAACTGCCACACTTACACGGGTTAATATTTCAATGGATAAAGGAGCAGAGAGAATCACTCTTAATCACAGAGTGGGTCTTCCTCTCCCACCAAAGATCCAAAACTATCACTAAGCCACAAGAGTTAATAGCACAGCTGATTCGGAAAGCAAGGATCAGACTGTATGAACTAGCTGGTTGTGACTTCACATGTATTCACCTCCCTGTTAAACTGTCTGAGGAGGGAAAGAACTCTCCTGAAAAATTGACTAAAGAGATGTTTGAGCATTTGCTCCAGAGCAATGCCAGTCTCCAATTAGCCCTGGACAGCTACAGAGGACAACTATCAGTCCATGCCCCGTCTCACAAGCTGTTTAATGAGGAATTCCACCTCATTCCTCCTGAGAAGAGGAGTCGGAGACCACTCAAAGCTCTCACAGTGTTCACAGATGCATCTGGGGCGTTCCACAAGTCGGTGATGACTTGGAGAAATCCTCAGACTCAGCATTGGGAAGCTGATGTTGAGTTTCTGGAAGGGTCACCCCAGGTAGCTGAACTGGCAGCAGTCGTGAGAGCCTTTGAAAAGTTCTCAGAGCCAATAAACTTGGTGACAGACTCAGCCTATGTAGCGGGGATAGTGTCCAGGGCAGAGCAGGCAGTGCTCAGAGACATCGAAAATGAGCAGCTTTTCAGGTTGCTTTCCAAACTAATTTATTTGATTTCTCATAGAGAACACCCGTTCTATGTGATGCATGTGAGATCACACACAGATTTGCCAGGCGAAATTGCAGAAGGGAACCGTCAGGCAGACTCCCTTGCAACCCCAGCAGAACAAGCAACCCCAGCAGAACAAGCAACCCCAGCAGAACAAGCACGCCTTCCTGACATCTTCCAACAGGCAAAGCTGAGCCACCAGCAGTATCACGAGAATACACCAGGTCTAATGCGTCAGTTCCAGCTAACACGGAGTCAGGCTCGAGCCATTGTAGCCACCTGTCCCAATTGTCAGCTGCACACCATGCCCTCAATAGGCATGGGGGTAAACCCCCGAGGTCTTGGCAGTTGTGAGGTATGGCAAACAGACATCACACACATTCCTAGTTTTGGTCGCCTCAAATATGTGCATGTTAGCATTGACACGTATTCAGGCACATTCTATGCCTCTGCCCACATGGGAGAAAGGGCTGTGCATGCTAAACAACACCTAGTGCAAGCCTTTTCAGTATTGGGGATCCCTAAGGAAATCAAAACTGATCAGGGCACAGCATATGAGTCCAAGGAGTTCCTGTAATTCGTCCAGCAGTGGGGAGTGGAACATAAAACTGGCACCTCCCACTCCCCCACAGGCCAAGGTGTGGTGGAGCGAGCCAATCAGATGCTCAAGCAGGTTTTGGCTAAACAGAGCAGTTCAACTGCGTGGATGTCTCCACAGCAGAAGCTCTGCAAAGCCATGTTTACTATCAATTTCCTGAATTGTTCATTTGAAAACATGAGTCCACCTGTGGTACATCACTTTAACAGTGGTAAACAATTCAAGTTATCCCAACATCCTCCAGTTTTGATTAGGGACCCAGAAACCTGGGAAATCAAAGGTCCCTATGAGCTTGTTACCTGGGGGAGTGGCTATGCGTGAGTATCCACTCCCTCAGGCCCTCAGTGGATTCCCCAAACGTGGGTGAAACTGTATGTTCCCAAACATGCTGCTGCAACTGAGGAGAACGAGGAGCAGGTCGCTGTGGCTTCAAAAAAAAGACACCGCTGGAAAAAAGGAAAAGAAATCCTCATAGAATGTGGCATTCCGGCAGATAGAAACTTTTAATAGGTTTTATAATGTTTGTCTTTCCTTCTAGAGAAAAGCTTCTCTTCTCTCAGTCCTGTGATGAACCCCATCCAAGCTGTCTTCCTGTTAACACTGAACAGTCTAGCAGCTGCATGGATCATCCCTCAGCCACGTCAGAACATCTGGGTGACCCTGGCACAGACGCTCCAAGAGAAAAACATATGTCTGTCCACAGCAGCAACACCAAACCCTATGTCCACCTGCCTGGTAGGAATCCCATTAAAGGCTGGAGAATATTCAGCCAGTTTTGAAACACACTTGCCCAATGAAAGTCGTGAGTCACACACCATTTCATCACGCAAAAATCATAGGCAGCAAGCTGGAGTAAATAAGAATCCCATAGAAGAGTTGCTGCCAAGTTTGCCCAAAACAGCTCAAGAACCCCAAGAATTAGAACTGTTAGGTTCCTACCCAGCACAATATAGCATTCACTTTAGAATCTTCCCAAAACCTTCTAGCATAAAGAAATTCCACAACATAATGCAATATCGTGGGGAATTAACTGCCAAAGGGTGTTACAATACTATAAGCCATATTGCAGCTGATACCTCAACTTATTCAAGCCGCAAAAGCCTCCCAAAGGGATTGTTCTTAATTTGTGGAGACCGGGCGTGGGCAGGGATTCCTTCTTGGCTCTTAGGAGGGCCACGCAGCTTCGGTCGGTTGTCCCTGTTGGCACCCAACGAAACCTTGATTAGCGATTGGACTCACAAATACAAATAGGGTAATAAAATCCAAAAACGAAGTGCAGACAATATGGACCCAAACTGTAATTCTGAAATTTTCCATTGGGCCAAGTCCAAAAGAATTGCTGTGTCCCTGTTTCTTCCGTGGGTTGCAGCAACTAAAGCTCTAGGCAAATTGGGCCACCTAGAGTGTTGGGTAGTCAAACAGGCAAACTTAACATGCACCGCAATCAGCTCCCTCCTAGAAGACGAGGAAATTACCAGGCAGGCCACACTACAAAATCGTGCTGCTATAGATTTTCTCTTGCTACTGCGCGGACATGAGTGACAGGAATTTGAAGGACTTTGCTGTATGGACCTGACCTCAAAACCTCCTAACATCCATGCTGCCCTCCGAAACATGAACAACTTAATCGGACAAGTGAAGCAAGAATCTGAAGATTGTTTCAATGGACTGTTCAAAGGCTGGGGACTCACAGGGTGGTGGACATCTATAGTCAAAACAATTATGTTAATTTTTGTTATTCTTTTTCTTGTAATAACGGCGTTCGGAATCCTACATCACTTAGTTTTCAAAGCTATTAATGGTCTCATTCCCTCTACCTCAGTAGTCAATCACATAGAAATGAAAAACTTGGAACAATCTAAACCTCCCACCAACTGCAAGTGGTGGGCAACATCATAATTTGAATGAAACTAATATCCTTCTTTCAACTTTGTTAAACAAAAAAATGGGGTGATGTTGCTTTTCCTAGATACATAGTAAATGGTACATTCCGTGACCCCTGCTGTGGCCTGTATCTTGGTCCCTCTCCCCTCCTGGCCACACAGAGCTGGCCGGGATCCAATTTCTCCCCGCCCCCCTTTCCAGACCTTAGAAAAGGTCTGTACCCCCTGGCCTCTGTCTCTTTTTCCCCTCTTTTCTCCCCTCCCTCTTTTCCTCGCTACCCACGAGAAATAAACCCTGTAACTTCATTAGGGAAAAGAGCCTCCTTTGTTATTTTATTAACGTCCATTAGGCAAGGGCCCAAGGAAACTTCACCCTAACACCTGAGCTAGACCGGAGGAAGGGTGAAAAATCCCATTTTGGGGCCAGTAAAAGCCTCACCGGCGGTCGTGGAGCAGCCTCCACTTGTCCTTCCCCGGCTTCTTTGTCACAAAAACGGGAAAATTCCACGCACTTGTGGTCTCCTCTATGTGGCCTTTAGCCAATTGCTCGTCCACAAGCTCCTCAAGCCCCCTGAGCTTCTCCTTACTGTTCGACCACTGTGCTACACACTTTGGGGTATCATCTAGCCATTTCAACTTTTGGGTAGGGTGCTGTACAGTGGCCGCTTCTAAAAATCCCGAGGAGTCTTAGGAATAATCAATTTTACCCCCCACTGGGACATGGTGTCTCTCCCCCATAGAGGGCATTTATAGTCTGTAACAAATGGACGGATGCTAGAGAATTTTCCATCCGACCCTTCAATTTGCAAGAAGCTTTTTCATATTTTTGCCAATTTTACTCTTCCCACACCCTGGAATCTGCCTGCCACAGGCTGAAGTTCCCAATGTGACGGCCACATCCTTTCAGGTATGATAGTCACATCAGCACCCGTGTCCAGTACCCCCTCCACATGGAGGTGATCTAATCCACGGGTTAGGTTGCATGCCAGACAAGGTTTGTCCTCACCCACCACTTCTGCCCAGTAGACTTCAGGTGAGTTTCCATCTACTGGGACCTCCTGTGGGACAGGAATGGCCTGGGCAAGGATTTGTCCCTCAGCCAGGTAATATAGTGGTGGAGGACATTGTGCCAGGAGAATGAGGCCAGTTATGCTTCCCGTGATGGCCATGGGAGCTACCTCAATCTCTGGGGGTGTGTGTGCTGTGTCCCTGACAACAATGTTCTCACTGTCCAGTTTCATGTGGTTTAACGTCACGTCCTGTGTACTGTTAGGTAAGTCCACTGTTATGACTGTCCAATCAGGTGACCTGAAATGAAAACCTTTGGTAGTCACAAGCCTAAAATGGCCTAGTGGCTTCCAAACCTTGTTAATTGAACATTTAATATTTTCATTGCCATGCATCCCCACACCCTCTCTCCCATCCTCCCCCTTTTTTTTATTAAGAGAGAGTCCTTTGCGAGTGTGGAGCCCGCCGCAATTATAGCCGAGAGCGCTATTGTGTTAATGGCGGGTACGTGCTGTAAAGCTAGTTTTTTTGTTTGTTGGTCTTCTTCTGTTTTTGGTTGTGTGGACAGTCTCTGGCGAAGTGTCCTGGCTGCTTGCACTGGAAGCAGATGATGTGCTGCAGCTGCTCTGGTGACATTGGTTGCTTCTTGGCTTCTGGTGTTACAGCTTCCGTGGTCTTTGGGTGTGCCAGTCCTGGATTTCTCTCGTGTCCACTGAGCAGTTCTGCTTTCCTGGCACAGGCTTCTATCATCTGTGTTAACCTAGGTGCTGGCTCTAGGGGAAGGCCAAGAATAATCCTACGGCAGGTTTCATGAGCATTCCTCTGAGCCATCTCTTTAATTAATTCAGCTTGTACCCCTGGATCAGACACCTGTCTTTCCACTTGCGCACGAAGGCGATCCACAAACTGTAAGAAATTCTCAGAAGCAAACTGTTTAATGTTGACATAACTGCCTTTAGTATCTACTGTTGGTAATTGATTAAAAGCCTTTTCTGCAACATTGCATATTTTATCCAGGACAGACTTGGATAGTACTCTGGTTTGGCTTTCGGGGCAATGCCAATCCTTTTCCCCTCATAGGTGTTCATATGTTATGTCATTATTATCAGCATCTTTTGCATCATCTGAGCTTTTTAAAAGCTCTAGTAAAAGCACTTTCAAAGATCTTTTCCTCAGGCTTTCCCATAGATCATATTCTGAAGGAGTTAACAGACATCGGAAAAGCTCTTTGATATCATATGGAACCAGTTCGTTTGAGTTAAAGGTGGCTCTCATCATGCCTTTAAAGATGTCACTATTTCTACCAAATTCTCTCTGTACTTTACAAATTTCCTTTTTTATCTTGATAGGACAAAGGTTGATAACTTCTTTTACCATTCCTCTTACCAAGATAAACTACAGGAGCAACTGATGGTATATAATCTTTTTCCTGGTGTTGACTTTCAGGGCTGGGCATCCCTCCCCCACCCGGACCGGGAGGCTGCCCCCCCCCCCCCCCCACCACGGGGACACCATCCGTCCCCCAGGGGCTGTGAGCTGATCCCTCCCCACCCCCACCGGCACTGAACTCAGCAGGGGCTCCACTGCCCTCCCCCACCCCGCAGCAGCTTGGAGGGTAGGAATGTGAAACCGGAGCGGGAAAGGGGTGGTGGGATTCAGGGTTGCAGCACCTGTGGGCTGGGTCTTGGAGGGGCGTGGGGGCAGTGGAGCCGAAGGCAGGGATGGGTTATGGGAGGGGACAGGCATAGGGGCAGGGACCGTAGGGTGATGGGGGTTGCGGGATGAAGGAGGAGACACGTGGCTGCCACCATATGGGACCCCCCCCTACAGGCTGTATCGCATGGCCAGAGCTATCTGGGACCCTGACACCTTCAGGTGTAGCCACGTGGCCGTTGCCCAGAGGGGAAGGGAACAAGGAAGGAATGCTGACAATTTTCGAAAAATTATCAGAACCGGGATACTGGGGAGGACCCAGGGACTCAGAGCAGCCACAGCAGTGCTGGGAGCCCTGCACCCCCCAGGGAGACCCGTGGGTCCCCTCCAGGTTATGGTTATAGGGTTTTGGGGAAAGGGAAGGTGAGTCTGAACCGTTTTGCTGCTGCTGTCTGTTGTTTTCTGTCTGAATTTAAAGTTTCCGAATTTGTAAAAAAATCGGGAGGAATACAGAAGATGTTTTATCTCCATTTTCTACTTTTAAATTTAATAAATCCCCTATTTCATCCCAAAATGAAATCGAATTTATATGTTGCAATTCAAGGTCAGATTTTTCAACAGACAGACAGCTGGCAAAATGGGCCAATTTTTTCTTAAATATTAAAACATTTCCTGAATTTAATATTTCCCTGAGTTGGTTTCTTATACTCTTTTGTAAGGCAGATTGCTGTAAGCCCATGATGTTTAGCAATTTGCCACTATATCTACCCCACTACAGTTAAAAACACAGGAAAGGAGTTACTTGTTAAAACGTGCCAGGTACGCTACGGTTTTCAGGCTTTACTGAATGCGGAGCCGATGTTAATTTTGCCGTTTCTGTCGGTAAAACCCACGTGGCGCCCTCGCTGCTGTAGGGACCGACCCCGTCACAAAAACCCACAAAAACCACCAGAAACCTCCGTGCCACCGCTTTGAAACCGATCAAAGATGCCTGCCTGCCGCCATGCCTGGGTGACTGCGTCCAGCCCCCACCAGTCCGCACACCACACCACATGGTCGCGGGCACCCCGACCCGTCACGCAGGCCGCGCACACGCCCGTGCCATGTCTCTCCTCGAGAGTGGCGCCACGCCAGCCAAATGCCACCGGTGAGACCCCCACGCGGAGTTCCAGGAACCCATCCGCAGCGAAAGGAGGCTTCTACTCACCTATTTTTTTCTTGCAGGCAGAGGCGTCTGAGTAACTGTAATGGACCTACGTCCAGAACCGACCTGCCTGGGCTTCTGACAGGCTCCCGGTTTGTGCTTAAAAGTCTTCGAACTGCACAAAATGCAGCTAAAAGAAATTTAAGCTAGTTGATCAGCTCCAAGGCTTCTTGAATCCCAAAAATAGGAGTCACAGCCGAACGTGGGGTGCTCTGTAGAGACCATTCACGTAGGGCGCCATCTGAGGCTTTTTCTCGGCCCTAAAATGGGGTTCTTCGCCCTTCCTCCGGTCTAGCTCAGGTGTTAGGGTGATGGCTCCTGGGGCCCGTGTCTCATGGACGAAAATAAGATAATAAAAGGGGCTCTTTTCCTTGATGAAGTTAGACGGTTTATTTCTCGTGGGTAGCGACGAAAAGAGAGAGTAAGAGAAAAAGAGGGAAAAAGAAACAGAGGTCAGGGGGCACAGATCTTTTCTAGGGACTGAAAAGGGTGGCAGGGAGAAACTGGATCCCACCCAGCCCTGTATGGCCAGGAGGGGAGAGGGACCAAGCTACAGGGCATAGCAGGGGTCACGGAATGTACCATTTACAATGCATCTAGGAAATGCAACAGTCTTTCCTACCTGCTCGATCAGAGGCACATTAGAAGAGCAGTATGGACCTGAGGGGCAGATGCACATACCTTCACAGACTGGGCAGTGGGACTGTGGTTAGAGCTGGAGGTTTGATACTCTTCCTAATAATTTGAGCCATTAAAACAAAGCCAGAGGAACCAGGCCAAGTGAAAATACAATGCCAGGTTGCGGAATGAGAATGTTACCTATTTGAACACCTACATAAATTCCCCATCATTCTCTTTGTTTAGGAGACCAAGCCAATGTCCATGTAAATGAAAACAAGTGTGAATATTGATTTTTCTTGAATCAAGACTCAGCTTTATGTCCAAGTCAAAGGCAAATAAACCAGAAAGGCTCCGCTGAGCACAGTGCAGAACTAACATGGAAGACAGTAATTTGACCTCTTATGTAAGCTGTGTTGGAATGGTTCCCCATCCAAGAGGAAGGATGTCAAATGCTTCTTTGGAAATATTTTAACTTCTGTGCATTTCTTTCTTTGTAATGAAGTAATCTGTAACAAGCCAGGAAGTGATTGTGTTCAGTAGAAACAGATCAATGGCAACATTTAGCCTAAAGGTTTTATGAGCTTGATCAGGAAGTTCGATTTAGATTTAAAGGCACTGTAGTCATATTTAATTTTATTTCTCTCCCTACTTGAGTCTCTTAAACAGGGACCTTCAATTGGACAGGAACGGGACACTGAAGCCAATTGTAATGGATGACGTAATGGCTTACCCGGAAGCATTTTGTGGGAATTGATTTCTTCTAGGTATCCATCAGCCAGCATTTTAGTGTGAAGGAAAGCTTCAAACAGGTAAAACAAAAATTCCACTACAGTCAGCTGCTGGGATCCTCCTGTTACCCCAGAAATAGAGATGGATTCTTCTCCTACATACTTTGATGGCATCAGAGTACATTGGGCGCCGGTGTCAACCAAAGCCTTATGTTTTTGTGGGTCGGATGTGCCAGGCCATTGAATCCACACAGTCCAATAGATCCGATTATCCCTCTCCTCTACCTGGCTAGAGGCAGGGCTCCTCTATTCCTGATCTTGGTACACGTCGCTCTTCCGGTAAATTGGTTCTTGAGGTCCCTTCAAGAGGATCAGTCATATCATCATTCTGATACTGTCTGGAGTTCTGTACACAAGAGACTGGAGCAGCATTGACTCTAGATGAGCTTCTTGGGGTAGGTGTCTCTCTTTTCAGCTCACGTACCCGGGCTGCTAAGGAGGAGGTTGGTTTTCCATCCCACTTCCTCATGTCTTCTCCATGCTTCTGAAGGAAAAACCAGAGGTTACCTCGTGGAGTGTGTCATCTGTCCCTACCTGAGGATTGCCGGCTCCTAATGGCAGAAACTCTTGTTGGTTCTGGAGAGATCTGGTAGTTGTTTTCCTTAAGTTCTTTTTTTAGTTTCTGATGGCCCTCTTCAATCAAGCTTCGGACTTGCTCCACCAGCCTTGTTTCCACGGATGAGACATGGGTACGAAATGCGGCTGTGACAGTGTCCTCATAAATTCTTAGTTTATTGGCCAAGACGCCTACCATGTCCTCACCTTCCCTCCACTGCAGCGTTGCCAGGTAACGGGAATACATCTCTGGTCCAAGCCGTGCAAATCTCAACCACATCTGTGACGTGCACCGGACACAGTCTGGGCTCTTAGGAAATCTCTCATCTTCTGAGAAAATGATCTCCAGCACGGCCAATTCCCTCAGGCATCGGATACCTTGTTCTATTGTGCTCCATTTTCCTTGGTGCACCTGGAGATCTTCTTTACAAAGGTATCTGTCCTTCACACTTGTCAGCAGTCGCCGCCAGAGGCTGAGAGTTTCTTGGGTTCTCCCAATCCCCTGGTCAATGACCACATCCCGGGACAGAGATCCCAGTTGCCTGGCCTCACTTCCATCCAGAATGGTGTCATTGGCTGCAGCGTCCCAGATGCAGAGCAGCCAGGTCAAGATGGACTCATTTGTCTGGCAGGTGAATTCCCTCCTCAGGTCACGCAGCTCACCCAGGGATAGAGAGCGAGTGATGATTTCTGGCTCTGTCTCTTCCGCTGGGTGCGAAGGTCCTGCCACGTCCTCGTCAGTCACTATGCGGACTGATTTGCTCTTTGATTTCTTCTTCTGAACGGGGCAACTGCTACTGGTCTAGGCTGTTCTGGTGCAGTGATGGTTTGTGTGGAGATTCTGATGGCACTTCTGGCTTTTTTTCTCCTCTGTGACAGTCTGTGTAGACACGGACACTGTTGCTTTGCTTTTGGCTTTTTCCTCCTCTGTGGCAGTCTGCATAGACACGGACACTGTTGCTTTGTGTTTGGTTCTTCTCCTCTTTATGACATTGTGTGCAGACGTGGACGAAGTTGATTTGTTTCTTTTTTCCTCTTCCTCAAGATTAAGCAGCAATACACCATGTAGTGTTTTATTTCTAAGCACATTGTAGGCTGTGGAGAGGAGACAGAGCAGAACTAACAACAATATTATGCTGTCTTTAGCATCCAGCGGGAACTCAACATTTCCAAAAACTACTGAATCAGGCCGGAAAGATTGGAAAAAATCATTCTTTACCCCTCCCCCCAAGGGCTGGGTGTGATTGTTAAAACCCCGGATGCAGCAACCTAGACTAGGACAAGCAAACAAAGTCGAGTATATATTCCGAATTATGTTCATTGCCTCAGAGGTTATCATGCAGTAGACATAATAGGCCAATAAAGCAATTTTTATACCATATCCAGATCTACACAGGAGCATTACAGCTGGCAGATAGTTCCCCATGTGCAGAAAAATATAGAGAACAAGATATAAAACCAATGTAAGCATGTTGAGAATCATGGTGAATACAAAATTGTAATACAGACCTTTCACAGTACCCTTCGGGCCCCACGTTGGGTGCCAATAAATGTGTTGGTTTGAAATTAAAACCAATGCGAGACTCCAAGTCAGTAATACAATTTAATAGGAGAAAAGAGAAAAAATAAAATACATGCAATAATATAAAAGAAAAACGACCAACATAGTCAGAAATACAACCTGACACCCTGTCAGTCAGAGTATTGGTAGCAGTCCGTATAAATGGTGGCTGCAGTCCTCCTGGATGACAGATGTGGTTCAGTTGAAGCAGTGCTCCTGTAGAAGATGCAGTTTTCCTCCAAAGATCCAGCTATGATGTGGAAAAAGGTCCGACTTTCCTTTGGGATCCAGTGGAAAGGACTGCCTTGGAGTTCCAAATCCCAGTTTTTATCTAGGTAGGAAATGTTTGGCTCCTCCCCCTGGCTGGAGCATCTCCCAATGGGATGATGTAATCTTATCAGTCACACAATAGGACTTAATGGCCCATTAACAGAATATATTTCTGGAGGAAGGATGGGTTGTGAAAAGATAACGATGATCATCCCCCTGATCTTATCAGATGGCACGTCAGCAGGGGATATCTCCCACAGAGATAAGGATCACCACCCCTCCCACATTTTAACAGATGGTGATAGAATACATATTTTTGCATTGTACCCCAGGACAGGGGTGAATTAGTGGAATGTGGGAGTCCCAGTTTAATTTTAGGCGGAATTTGTGGAATTCTAGGGATCTCAGGGGAATTTGGGGGGGAATTTGGTGAATTTTAGGGTATACATGTGAATTTTAGGGTTCTCACATGAGTTTTGGGAGTGCCAGGCTGATTTTACGGTGAATTCTGTCGATTTTGGGGTATCCAGGTGAGCATTTGGGAGTCGTGGGAGAATTTTGGGATGAATTTGGGGGGATGCAGGTGGATTTTCCAGGGAATGTTGGTGATTTTTGAGAGTCCCAGATGGGTCTTGGAGTGAATTTGGTAGATTTGGGGGTATCTGGGTGGGTTTTGAGGGGGATTGAAGAGATTTTGGGGTGAATTTGGGAGGTGTTGGGGGGACTGGATCTTGGGGGTGATTTGAGGGATTTTGGGGGTTGCAGGTGGGATTTTGGGGTGAAGCCCTGAAATTTGGGGGTCCCCTGTGAATTTTGGGGTGAATTTGTGGAATTCTGGGAGTTGCCAGGTGAGTGCTGGGCATCCCAGGGAGGACTGTGGGGTGAATTTTGGGGATTTTGGGTTTCCCAGGTGAGTTTCTGAGGTGAAAAGCTTCAAAAAGGTTTTTTTTTGAAAACAAGTTAAAGCCAGAAGTTTATTGAAAATTAATAGATGTGATGCAAGTAGGTAATATGCAGACATTACACAGCGAGACAAATCATGGGGAAAATACAGTGGTAACACATGAGTGTGTGAGGACGGGATCACTACAGCTCGTGCAAGCCTTTTCAGTTTTGGGGATCCCTAGGGAAAACTTAACTGATCAGGGCGCAGTATATAAGTCCAAGGAGTTCCTGGAATTCGTCCAGCGGTGGGGAGTGAAACATAAAACTGGCACCTCCCACTCCCCCACAGGCCAAGGTGTGGTGGAGCGAGCCAATCAGATGCTCAAGCAGGTTTTGGCTAAACAGAGCAGTTCAACTGCGTGGATGTCTCCACAGCAGAAGTCTGCAAAGCCATGTTTACTATCAATTTCCTGAATTGTTCATTTGAAAACATGAGTCCACCTGTGGTACGTCACTTTAACAGTGGTTAACAGTTCAACTTATCCCAACATCCTCCAGTTTTGATTAGGGACCCAGAAACCTGGGAAATCAAAGGTCCCTATGAGCTCGTTACCTGGGGGCGTGGCTATGCGTGTGTATCCACTCCCTCAGGCCCTCGGTGGATTCCCCAAAAGTGGGTGAAACCGTATGTCCCCAAACATCCTGCTCCAACTGAGGTGAACGAGGAGCAGGTGGCTGTGGCTTCAAAAAGAAGACGCCACCAGAAAAGAGAAAAAGAAATCCTCATAGAGGATGACATTCCGGCATATAGACACTTTTAATAGGTTTTATAATGTTTGTCTTTCCTTTTAGAGATAAGCTTCCCTTTTCTAGGTCCTGTGATGAACCCCATTCAACTTGTTTTCCTGTTAACACTGAGCAGTTTAGCAACTGCATGAATCACCCTTCAGCCATGTCAAAACATCTAGATGAACCTGGCACACACACTCCAAAATCGCGCTGCAATAAATTTTCTCCTACTACTGCATGGTCATGTGTGCTAGGAATTTGAAGGACTTTGCTGTATGGACCTGACCTCGAGAGCTCCTAACATCCATGCTACCCTAATCTGAAAACTGGTTCAATGGACTGTTGAAAGGCTGGGGATTCACTGGGCGGTGGGCAAAGTCATAATTTAAATGAAACTAATATCCTTCTTTCAACTTAGTAAAACAAAAAACAGGGAGATATTGCATTTCCTAGGAGGATTGCAAATGGTACATTCTGTGACCCCTGCTATGCCCTGTAGCTTGGTCCCTCTCCCCTCCTGGCCATACAGGGCTGGCTGGGATCCAGTTTCTCCCTGCCCCCCCTTTTCAGACCCTAGAAAAGATCTGTACCCCCTGAGCTCTGTCTCTTTCTCCCTGTCTTTCTCCCTCTTTTCCTTGCTACCCACAAGAAATAAACCCTGCAACTTCATCAGGGAAAAGAGCCTCTTTTGTTATCTTATTTAGGTCCATGAAGCAAGGGCCCAGGAGGATTCATTCTAAGACCTGGGCTAGACCGGAGGAAAAGGTGAAGACCCCATTTTTAGGGCCGAGAAAAAGACTCAGCAGTGATGGTTGTGCTGCTCCTTGGTTCCCTTGCAGCCTGCTGTGGAAGTATTGGCGGTCACTTCTAGGCGCCGAGTTGCACACAGCACCACGGGAAATGCCGCGGAGAAGGGAAATACAGAGTGCAGTGAGGAGGTGGACGTGGCTTACGTGCAATAAGTAGAAGGTGAACCTAGGCACTGCCTCTTCAATCTGGCCCCCTCTGCTCTGGAAGCAACTTTTGCAAGTCGGAAAAGGGAGCTGCAAGTATTTAGAATAGAGGGCAGCGAGACGCCGTGTGTTATGTGCCCTTTCAGGGCTGCTGACAGAGAGCTACTTTAAGAATGCCTTCTTGTTCCTCGCGTCCTTCTCGCTTCGCTCTAACTGCATGCAGTACAGCACAGCGAAGGTGTGAGGAAGGGCACTGCGCCAGCTTTTGCCCTTGCTTGCAACTGCTGTGTGCTACTTTTCCAAGCAGCAAGAGCACTGAGAAGTGAAAGCAATTGTGAAGGAACTCGTTGACTACTCGTGTGCTCTTCGCTGCGCTGCGCTTGCAATCCCGGTGCCCTGCGGCTTCGTTCTTCGCCTTCTTTACCATTTAAAGCAGATTTGAAACCCTTGAAGACTGGTGGGGTGAACTTCAATATCTGTGTGATGTATTGGGAGAAGATTTCACCTGCTGCCACTTCCTCATAGTAAGTACCATTATTGAAGTAGCCCCAGAAACACACACTTAGAGTGCGATAGCTCTGAATCCATGTGGCCATCTTCCAGAGAAAATTAAAAATCCATGAATTCCTCAACGGATCAATCCACAAAACGAACCGCATAACAGCCTCAGTAACCTTGGTTATGAGACTCATGTTTAAAAAAGGCCTTGCAAATTGGTGAGATATAGCAGTGACCACATGGAGGCCAATCCAGGGTAAGCTGGACAGCATGGTGTCACCTACCACAAGCTTGAGTAATTCAAGAACTGTTATTCCCTTTTCTACCCCTCTCTCAATGTCCTCGGGGAATGCCTCACGTTCAGGGCGCCAAAATCTGTCTTGTTTTGAATGACAGGTATGGTCTAAGGAAAGTCAAGAGCCCCTTTCCTGCGATGCAGAGTGCAACCCCCCTACCTTTTAAGTATTTTAGTTTTAAATCAGAGGCCTTCAGGTAGGAGATGTGGGGATAAGAATAACAGTTCTTTACTGATATCTAACAAGGCAGAAAACAACAACAGCTATAAAAATTGACAACAGAACAGAACAGTATAACTCAGTTCCAGTCCCTTTTGGCCACAGGCTGTCTCCCTGCGCTCAGTTACCGGTGCTGTGGGGGCAGGGCAGGTCCCACGCAGTTGAAGCGGGCTGGAGTGAAGGCGGCAGCTGCCCAGGGGTGAGAGGGATGGGGAAAGTTACTCCCCCCTCACAGTGGCGGTCGTGGTGCTCGGCAGAGTGTCTGGAGGTAGTAGGGTGAGGTGGAAGAGCTGCAGAGCAATGTCCAAAGGCAGAGAGCGTGGATCTCAGTGCTGGGGTGGCAGGGGAGGTGCCAGATCTGAGCATGGGTTGTCCTCTCCCTGCACGAGCCAAACGAGAGAGTTTTCCAGCCCGCTCCCGACCCCTGTCACACCTTTCCTTTTTCTGGATTGCCCCCCCCCCTCCCTCCACCCACCTCCCTGAGAGAGAACATTATCTTAAGGTGTAGCCACTTACCATAACAATGGGAGAAATTCCACACAAACAAAAGGGAAGCATTCAACCCCCAACTTTATCCACCCCTTTCTTTCTCCCATACTACTATGCTATATCAAATTAAACCGTTACATTATATATACATACATGCAGTTAGAGACATAGGCACAGTACTATAGGTATTTCACCCTAAAACAAGGTCTCCTTGGGGTATGCATCGCGTCTCTCCACTCTTTTGCATCACCCTCCAGGTGCAACCTGGTCCCTGAGCGAATACAACTCCACGGAAGGGATTTTCTTTGCTGGAGGCCGTTCTTGAAATGGGTTCCCTTGTCTGACTCAGTTCTCTCAGGGGTACCATGCCTCCAAAGAACTTGTTTTTCCAGGCCCAAAATGTTGTTCCGAGCAGTGGCATGAGGCACAGGGAAGGTCTCTAACCATCCAGTGGTGGCTTCCACCATGGTCAGTACATAGCGCTTGCCCTGGCGTGTCAGGGGCAGTGTGATGTAGTCAACCTGCCAGGCCTCTCCATACTTATATTTGGACCATCGCCCCCCATACCAGAGGGGCTTCACCCGCTTGGCTTGCTTGATGGCAGCGCACGTCTCACAGTCATGGATAACTTGAGAAATACTGTCCATGGTTAGATCCACCCCTCGGTCCCGTGCCCACTTATAGGTGGCATCTCTGCCCTGATGACCTGAGGCATCATGGCCCCATCGAGCCAGGAACAACTGTCCCTTGTGCTGCCAATCTAAATATATCTTCGACACCTCTATCTCTGCAGCCTCATCTACCTGCTCATTGTGTCGCTGTTCCTCATTATCCCTACTCTTGGGGACATGTGACGTTTCTTCCGCCCACTGCCCGCCTCACCTGGGCTACCGGCTAGCTCTGGGAATCCTACATCAGTGAGTGGCCCCTCCCCGGCAACATTCCGGGAGCCACAGCAGGGGTGTAGCAACAGCTACGCCTGGGAGAGTCATCAGGGAGGGATAAAGAGTCACAGGAGAGACCTTGTACGGTTCTGGGGGAAGGGATTTATTGAAGGAAAAGGTAACAAGTCCGGAGGTTGGGAGGGGGAACCGCAAAAGGCAGTTAGAAGGGGTTCTACACAGGCTTAAGTAGAAGGGAGGAGCAAGGGGATGGCACAAAACTCTGGCCAATAACGGTTAATGGGGGGAGGTACAGAAGGTGGGGAAAGGGGTACATTGAGCCAATAAGGCAAACCGAGGGTGAGGATACATACAATATAAGCAATCATGAATACAAGAAGGAATGCTTGACATAGAAACTTCTAGAACAAAGGGAGCGGCTACAAAGGAATGACATCCCGTGGGGCAGGGTTTAGGGTGAGGGACAGGGAAGGTTCCAGATAAAGGGGAGGGGTTTAGGATGACTGACTAGGACAAGGGCGGGAAATGGAAAAACCATTATGTACTTAACTTAGGGGAAAGAAACTGGGATGAACCATGAACACAGAAGGAAAATTAACATTAAACAACATAACACAACAGACATGGGCATCTACTTGATGGACTTTCACAGGCAGCTTCTCTACCTGGGTGGCAATGTCTTTCCATTCATCGGCAGCCCAGATTGGTTTTCCCCTACGTTGCCAGTTAGCCTTTTTCCACCTTTCCACCCAACCCCACAGAGAATTGGCTACCATGCATGAATCCGTGTAAAGGTAGAGCTTTGGCCACTTCTCTCTTGCAGCAATGTCCAGGGCCAGCTGAACAGCTTTGAGTTCAGCAAGTTGACTCGATCCACCTTCTCCTTCGGTACCTTGTGCAACCTGTCGTGTAGGGCTCCATATGGCTGCTTTCCACTTCCGGTTCATCCCCACGATGCGGCAGGAACCATCAGTGAAAAGAGCATAGCATGTTTCATCTGCTGGCAGTTGGTTATACGGTGGGGCTTCTTCGGCCCGGGTTACTTGTTCCTGTTCCTCTTCGTCTGCAAAAGCAAAGTCTTCCCCTTCCGGCCAGTTGGCAATTATCTCCAAAATCCCAGGGCGATTCGGGTTTCCAATACGGGCGCGTTGTGTGATGAGGGCAATCCATTTGCTCCATGTGGCGTCAGTGGCATGGTGGGTTGAGGGAAGCTTTCCTTTAAACATCCACCCCAGCACTGGCAGTCGGGGTGCCAGGAGGAGTTGTGTTTCCGTGCCAACCACCTCTGAGGCAGCTTGAACCTCTTCATAGGCGGCCAAGATCTCCCTCTCCGTTGGAGTATAGTTGGCCTCGGACCCTCTGTAGCTTCGACTCCAGAATCCTAGTGGTCGGCCACGCGTCTCACCAGGCACCTTCTGCCACAGGCTCCAGGACAGACCATGGTTCCCGGCGGCAGAGTAGAGAACGTTCTTCACATCTGGTCCCGTCCTGACTGGGCCAAGGGCTACTGCATGAGCGATCTCCTGCTTGATCTGGGCAAAGGCTTGCTGCTGCTCGGGGCCCCAGTGGAAATCGTTCTTCTTGCGGGTGACCAGGTAAAGAGGGCTCACAATCTGGCTGTACTCAGGAATGTGCATTCTCCAAAAGCCTATGGCACCTAGGAAGGCTTGTGTTTCCTTCTTGCTGGTTGGTGGAGACATTGCAGTGATCTTATTGATGACCTCACTGGGAATCTGGCGCCGTCCATCTGGCCACTTTACTCCCAGTAACTGGATCTCTTGGGCAGGTTCTTTGACTTTGCTCTTTTTAATGGCTAAGCCGGGTCCCAGCAGAATCTCAGTGATCTTTTCTCCTTTCGGAAATACCTCCATTGCTGTGTCCCCCCACACAATGATGTCATCAATGTACTGCAGATGTTCTGGAGATCCACCCCTCTCCAGTGTAGCCTGGATCAGTCCATGACAGATGGTGGGGCTGTGTTTCCACCCCTGGGGCAGTCGGTTCCATGTGTATTGCACACCCCTCCAGGTGAAAGCAAACTGAGGCCTGCACTCTACTGCCAGAGGAATGGAGAAAAATGCATTGGCGATGTTAATGGTGGCGTACCACTTTGCTGCCTTGGACTCCAGCTCGTACTGGAGTTCCAGCATGTCCGGCACAGCAGCCCTCAGTGGTGGAGTCATTTCATTCAGTGCACGATAGTCCACGGTTAATCTCCATTCTCCTTCAGATTTACGCACAGGCCAGATGGGGCTGTTGAAGGGTGAGTGGGTTTTACTGACCACCCCTTGGCTCTCCAGCTCACGGATCATCTTGTGGATGGGGACCACGGCATCTCGATTCGTCCGGTAGTGCCGGCGGTGCACTGTTGAGGTAGCAATTGGCACCTGTTTCTCTTTCACCCTGAGGAGTCCCACTGCAGATGGGTTTTCTGATAGCCCAGGCAGGGTGTTGAAATGCTTAATGTCCTCTGCCGCCACAGCAGCTATTCCAAAAGCCCACCTGAGTCCCTTTGGGTCTTTGTAATAGCCTTCCTGAGGAAGTCTATGCCTAGGATACATGGTGCCTCTGGGCCAGTCACAATTGGATGTTTCTGCCACTCTTTCCCAGTCAGGCTCACCTCAGCCTCCAGCAAAGTCAATTCCTGAGATCCCCCCGTAACCCCGGCTATTGAAACAGGTTCCTCCCCGACATGTCCCGATGGTATTAATGTACACTGTGAACCAGTGTCAACCAATGCACTGTGTTCCTGTGGTTCTGATGTGCCAGGCCATCGGATCCACACCGTCCAAAAGATCCGTTTTTCCCGTGCCTCTCCCTGGCTAGAGGCAGGGCCCCTCTAGCCCTGGTTATTATTTCTCTCCTGGGCATACGTAGTGGAGGTTCCTTCAAGGGGAACTGACAGATCATCTTCCCTTCTGTAATACCCTGCACCTTGGTCATGGGAGGCTGAGGCTACCTTCACTTTAGTGGAGTTCCCTCAGTTAGTGTTCCCCTCCCTGAGGTGGCGCACCCATGCTGCCAGGAGAGAAGTGGGTTTCCCATCCCACCTTCTCATGTCTTCCCCTTGGTCACGTAGAAAAAAACACAGGTCAGCACGTGGGGTGTACCCTCTCTCCCTAGCTGGGGGGCGTTGGGCTCTACTTTTGGGGTCCATGACTCTCACTGATGCTGCACTGATCTTCCTCACCTCTTCCGTTATCTCCTTCATCTCCTCCTTAAACTCCTCTCTGAGGTCCTTAACCACAGCAGAGACATGAGCCTGCATTGGGCTAGCCATCATACTCTGAAAATTCCTGAGCTTGTTGGCAACAGAACCCACTGTCACTTGGTTGGTATCAGCATCAATCATTGCAATAAAGGGGGTATATTGAGATGGGCCCAGGTTTGCCAGATTCCACAACCTCTGCCCTGTGCACCTGACCTTGTCAGGGTCATTGTCATGCTGTCCATCCCTCCCAAAGAGCACCTCCAGTACTGCCACTTCTCTCAGCTCTTGGATCCCTTCCTCAGGGGTATTCCACCGCATTCTCTGGTGGTGCTCCTGCATCCTTTCCCTGTGGACAAATATCTCTCTCACACTCATTAAAGGTTGCTCCCAGAAGGAAAGGAGACCTGTCTCCCTTACAAATACTTGGTCCACACCTGAGTCCTGGGTCAAGGCTCCCAAATTCCTTAACTCAGTACCATACAGTTGCACACCTGTGCCCATAAGGTCCCAGACCCGCAGTAACCAGGTTGTAAAAGGCTCACGGCCCCGTCGTACAATGTCTTTTCGCAGGTTACGGAGACTCTCGTATGACAGGGACTCAGTGATGATCTCAACTTCTGGCTCCCCTGCTGGTAGTGAGGGGCCCCCTTCCTGACCCTTATTATCTAGGTGCCTTATTTTCATCTTAGACTTCCTAGTTTCCACAGGGGCAACTGCTGCTGCTGAGTGCCCTTGCAGTTCAGCTGGATCCTGGACAGATGTAACGTCTGTGGGTCCCACTGCTGCACCATCAGAGTCTTCCCTCTTTAAGGCAGGGGGAGGGTTTCTCACCAGCTGGGGAGAGGTACTCCTTCAGCATCTGGCCCATCTCATGTATCTCCTTCGCTAGCACACCTACCCATTCTGGGTGGTTCCTTTCCAAGGTGGGCTGTGGGGCAGGGTCAAAAGCTGGGTTAATATCCCTAGTCTCTGGAACAGGGTCAGGCTCTGGGGTAACATCCGTAGTCTCTGGGACATGATCAGGCTCTGGGGTAACATCCCTAGTACCTTGCGGTAGGTATCCGGGTTGTTATCCAAGTCAATCTCCCTTTATCGCTGAATGTTAGATAGAACAGGTTTAACAGGGATATAAGCAACACTAGCCACTGTATAATGTCACTAGCATTTAAAGCGGATTTGAACCCCTTGAAGACTGGTGGGGTGAACTTGAAAAACCATGTGATGGGTTTGGAGAAGATTTCACCTGCTGCCACTTCCTCACAGTAAGTACCATTATTGAAGTAGCCCCAGAAACACACACTTAGAGTGCGATAGCTCTGAATCCATGTGGCCATCTTCCAGAGAAAATTAAAAATCCATGAATTCCTCAGCTGATCAATCCACAAAATGAACCGGATAATAGCCACAGTATCCTTGATTATGAGACTCATGTTTAAAAAAGGCCTTGCAAATGGGAGAGATATAGCAGTGACCACATGGAGGCCAATCCAGGGTAAGCTGGACAGCATGGCGTCACCTACCACAAGCTTGGGTAATTCAAGAACTGTTATTCCCTTTTCTACCCCTCTCTCAATGTCCTCAGGCAATGCCTCATGTCCCGGGCGCCAAAATCTGTCTTGGTTTGAAAGACAGGTATGGTCTAAGGAAAGGCAAGAGCCCCTTTCCTGCGATGCAGAGTGCAGCCCCCCTCCCTTTTAATTACTTTAGGTCCAAATCAGAGGCCTTCAGGCAGGAGATCTGGGGATAAGGGTAACAGTTCTTTACTGATCTCTAACAAGGCAGAAAACAACAACAGCTATAAAAATTGACAACAGAACAGAACAGTGTAACTCAGTTCCAGTCCCTTTTGGCTGCAGGCCGTCTCCCTGTGCTCAGGTACAGGTGCTGTGGGGGCAGGGCAGGTCCCGCCCAGTTGAAGAGGGCTGCAGCCCAAGGTGGGGGGGATGGGGAAAGTGACTCCCCCCTCACGGTGTCGCTCATGGTGCTCGGCAGAGTGTCCGGAGGTAGTAGGGTGAGGTGGGAGAGCAGCAGAGCGATGTCCAAATGCAGGGAGTGTGGATCTCAGCGCTGGGGTGGCAGTGGATATGCCAGATAGGAGCACTGGGTGTCATCTCCCTCCACGAGCCAAACGAGAGAGTTTTCCAGCCCACCTTTCCTTTTTCCCGTTTCACCCCCCCTCCCTCCACACACCTCCCTGGGAGAGAATATTACCTAAAGATGTAGCCAATTAGCATAAAAATGGGATAAATTCCACAGAAAGAAAAGGGAAGCATTCACCCCCCAACAATGGAGTACACCACAGCGAAGGTATGAGGAAGGGCACTGCCCCAGCTTTTGCCCTGGAGTGCAACGGCTGCGAGCTACTTTTCCAAGCAGCAAGGGCACTGAGAAGTGAAAGCGATTGTGAAGGAGCTCTTTGACTGCTCGTGTGCTCTTCGCTGCACTGCACTCGCAAGCGGCTTCGTTCTTCGCCTTCTGCCGTCCAGACAGAGCTGAACTCCAGCGCTCAGTTTCAGCTCTGCCCAACAGCTTGTCCTCATTTCTGCGGGCAAGCACACCCTGTTGCCTTGGCTCCGAGTGCAAAGTCCCTAGCCAGCTCTCACTCAGTGCAATGCACCCAGAAAGACGCTCTCGCTCGTCTTTTAAGGAACGATTCCTAACAGCAGAAGCAGCAGAAGCACAAATTGGATGACGAGAAGGGACAATGTAGAACACATCTCTGTCCTGGCACATTTTCGTGTGCGATATGTCCCTCCATGTCCTCGGTCCATGCGAAGCTCTATGTATTGTAATCGCCGCTACTTGCATCTGAGAAGGACCGTGGAGCTAGCAGAGAATTCGGAGAGGGCTGAGCATGTAGTCAAGGAGCGAGAAGTGCCCCTGCAATGCGCTGTTAATATCAGCTTCCTCGCTTCGGGGGCGAGCACCGGCCACAAAACCTTCTCGTGCTGGCAACAGATCTCTGTGAAGGGCGTAGGCGAAAAGCTTTCGTTTTCCATTCGAACTGTGAGAGAGGCAGACTGTTGCACGGAGCTCTGAGAAGAAAGGTGCACGCCCTAGGCGGGCTTGGGCAGAAGCAGCGTTCTCTTGCACTTGGCTGCTGGCACACTGCTGGCTGTGTTGCGCTGCCTCAGCGGCTTCTGGCCGCCGGGGACTGAAAGCGGAGCCAGGCGTGGGCGAGGGCGGTGAACGAAGCAGCACAAGTACCGTGCTTGTGTGCACCATGTTACAGGCTACTAGGAGAGGAAGGTGGCTACCTCTCGCTTGCCTTCCCAAGTGCCCTTAGCAGTGGAAAGGAGCAAGCTGAAGCACTGCTGCTTGTGCTGCTCCTTGGTTCCCTTGCAGCCCGCTGTGGAAACATTGGCGGTCACTTCAAGGCGCCGAATTGCAGAGAGCACCACGGTAAATGCCGCGGAGAAGGGAAACACAGAGTGCAGCGAGGAGCTGGACGTGGCTTACGTGCAATAAGTAGAAGGTGAACCTAGGCACTGCCTCTTCAATCTGGCCACCTCTGCTCTGGTAGCAACTTTTGCAAGTCAGCAAAATTGTCTGCGAGTGTGTAGAATGTAGGGCAGCAAGACGCCGTGTGTTATGCGCCCTTTCAGGGCTGCTTGACAGAGGGCTACTTTAAGAATGCCTTCTTCTTCCTCGCGTCCTTCTCACTTCGCTCTAGCTGCATTTAGTACACCACAGAGAAGGTGTGATGAAGGGCACTGCCCCAGCTTTTGCCTAGGCCTGCCTGTGCTGCGCCTTTAGCTGCACACCAAAACAATGGCATTTCTGAACCTCAAGGTATAAAAGGCGTTAGTGCAGCCTCAGGAATGGCAAGTGCCTAGGCATAACGTAAAGAGACCGCGTATGAGGGAGTCTTTAGAGGATTCCTCCCCCATGGTGCTGGTGTATTCTCATTCTCGTGCTGAACTGAAAAGTCCACGCATGGCAAGTCCGGCCTGCCTTGTGCAAAGACGAGAACAAATGTGGGGCTATGATCCTCTGTTCCAGAGCTCTGCTTTTGGGTGTGTGGGCCGCCATGAGCCTGCAGCAGCCTCAGAGGACACTGTGGATTGTGGATGTGGTTGGCCGGCTCCCAGCTTGTAGTTGCCAGTTCTTCTGGAAGCAGGCCTGGCCAAGCAGCTGTGATGAGCCATGGCTTCTCAATAGGACGAGTGTGATATACTTGCAGAGCGGAAGGCTGCAGACAGATCTTCAAGGCCCAGGTAAAACAAGCAAAGGATTGAATAAAAGCCAAAGGTTGGTTGTGTTAGTCAGTTTGCTGGCTGTTGAAATGGCCCCAGGTCATTTTCAACATTTCCAATTTGGATTTGTTTGTGTAAAAAATGAATGTGTTACCTCCAGCGTGGGCTCTCCAATGCATCTCCATGTGCTCCCATCTCTTTGTTGTATATCAGGTTCTATTAACTGAAGACAGAATCATAACACAGTAGTAAAACATTTAGAGGTGTAGTTAGCCAGCTTCAGGAGTTTTCAACTCTGCTGTTGACTTTTCTGGTAACTGTAAGCAAGGCAACACTATCCAGTTACTCCACTTTTACTCTCTGAGGAAAAGATGATCTTTTTTCTTTTTTTTTTTGCAGTTTGAAAATAGCCTTGAATGAAGAGAGTTATGCATGTGGCATGTAGGATTCATTATTTTACCTTTCTCTTCTGCTGTCTTTCGCGTACTAGTTTTTTTTTATTTTTTTTTGTCGCTGTTCTCCATTCAGTAGGTTTGAAAGAATTCTAATTGTTGAGATGATGGTATTTTGAAGGCTCACTTAGCCCACCTTTTGGGTGAAGGAAAGAAGAAGGCAAGGTCCTCTAAGAAGAGTAAAAAGCATACTTTAAAGAGACATGCAGAGATGTCTGCTGATGCCATGCAATTACTGTGTAATCAGCAGAAATGTGTTGGATAAACACCCATCAGTGACTTCACAAGAAAGCCACACTCAAGACAAGTAAAGAACAGAAGCATAAAACCCCAAAGGTATGAAATGGACAGATTTTCATTGGGAATGAGCAACTCCTGAATTCTTGCTTCTAGAACTAGGGGCTTGTAATAAATAGACTGTCTCCTTGCCAAACGTAAATTTGGTGTAATGAATTGCTCACTGCCCGTTGAAGTGCAGGGCTAGTAGACTAATATTTGCCATGGCAGGCGTATTGTATGGCTTTCCTGTTAAAAAGAAATTGGTTTTGCTCATAGCAATCTAGATATGTACCCAGCCTGACACCTATTTTTTAGGCTATATTTCCAAGTAAATGGCTTCTGTGATGATGCAGTAAGTTTATGTCATGAACGGGAATGAAGTGATTGCATGCATCCCTTTTGACCCCAAGCCAGCTGCTGAATAATGAGACAGAGACTCTCACTGACGCCAAGGAGTGCCCAAGCTTTTGGGAAAAGCACTGGGCAGATAAAGCCTATTTCAACATTTCTTGCTAGCGTCTTCTTCAAAGTTCATGGGTTTGTTCATCTTTTAGAGCTGTTCTGGATGTCTTTGTAGTTTACATGTACTAAATGAAGCAGGTATTGCTTTCAAATTCAAATGATCTGAAATGATAGAACTTCAAGAAATTTTTTTTCCCCTAATCGAAGTATGATGGAGTTATATAGGGAGAATCTTAATCTTAGTTATTCTATTCCATCTCACATCATGGCTGGGGGCAGGGAGAAGGGAGTATCTATGGGGGACAGTGGGTTCCGGTTTAGTCAGTAAGCTGGGCAGAGGAGCCATCAGGTATTGTCTATTTTTTTGGGGGGGGGGAGGATTCATGTGAACTCTTCCTTTCTTGTACGCTGCCACTAGTATTGTTGCTAAAATTGTTTGTTTTCTCATCCAAGTGACAAAATCAGCACACTTAATGAGGGATGAAGAGGGAGCAGCGACCTCAGAACAGGAGGAAGAAGAAGCAGAGCCTGCTGTCCTCCAGAAGAAAAAAACACTACCAGCCAACTTTGCATCATCTGTGAACTTCCTGGGCTTGTACTCTATCCCCTTGTCCAGATCACTGATAAAGATATTAAACAGGACTGGGCCCGAGACTGAGCCTTGGGGACCAGCTGGATGAACTCTATTTCCCACCACTCTGTGGGCCTGGCCATCACCCAGTTTGTCACCCAGCAAACAGCCCACCCATCCAAACCATAAGCAGACAGTTTCCTCAGGAGAATGATGTGAGATTCATTGCAAAAAGGGTCAGGGTAATGCCTAGGAAGAGTCTCAGGTGAATCCAGGAGACTATAGTGGAGGACTATTCAGTTTTCCAATCAATTTGCTTAAAAAACTCTACAAAACCGTAATAAACAAACAAAGAAACAAACAAACAAAAAGGCAGACCAAACAAACACACAAAAACCCCCAACCTTTAATCCCCAAAGAGTCAAAAAAAGCCCCAAAGAAAGCCCCCCAAAAAACCCACCCAAAACTGAAAAAAAACCCCAAACCCAACACATCAAAAAAGCAGGGTGAAGGTTTTTAGTAACTATAAAAATAACAAAACAAAACAAAACAAAACAAAAAAAACAAACCATAAAATCACATTTCTAAAGGTGCTGTCCCAGCCTCTTCTCCCAGCAGGGAGGGCATCCTGAAGTGGAGCCAGTTGGAAGAAAGCGGGACAGGGCAGCACCTGGGCCATTGTCACAGGACGGCCCTGTGGCTGCCCCATTGCCAAAACCTGGACACATCAATCAAACACAGGTATGCACATGTGCTTAGACACAGCAAAAATATATTTGTCTGAAAAGAACACTGGTCCATTTATATCACTGGAAAGAGCATAATGCCTCGTCTCAGCTTTCTTTTCAGTCATTACAAATGTTTTGAAAATATAGGTGTGCAGAAAATGGAAATATCCAAGATCAACATGAGGACCAATAACAAAGATTCCATTTTTGAAACTGCATTGGGAATCCTCTGCAGAAATTGACTCAGAGCTCTAAGATTTACAAAAAAGACCAAGAGTATTGGAGTCAATACAACACAGTGTCTGGAGACTTCAGCTGGTTGCCTTGATTTCTCAAATATGATGGAGGAAGCACCTTAGCAACTACAGCTGCCAGTTCTCTCAGGGCCCTGACATGCCTCTGGGTGGGTCCCATAGTCTTGCATGCTCAGGTTCCTCAAGTGGTTTGAAAGCTGACCTGCTACTATGGCTTAGAATCAAGTCCACCAGTCCAGTAACCTGACAGATGTGGAAAGAGTGACTGGCAGTAAAAATTGAGACCAACACTTGTTGAGTACCTCAGCCTTCTCCTTGTCTGTTGTCACTAGTCCTGTCCGGCTTATGGGGGTGGGGGGGGGAATAGGGAAGTTGTGATAGGTTTCTTTTCATCTTTCTTTTCCCACTGAAATACCCGTAGGTGCCTTTATTATTCTTATTTTTGGCATGCTTTCCCAAATTCAGCTTCAACTGAGCCTTAGTTATACTGATCCCGTCCTCACACACTCATGTGTTACCACTGTATTTTTCGCATGATTTGTCTCGCTGTGTATTTTCTGCATATTACCTACTTGCATCACATCTATTAATTTTCAATAAAGTTCTGGCTTTAATTTGTATTAAAAAAAAAAACCTTTTGAACCTTTTCTCCACAGAAATTCACCTGGGAAACCCAAAATCCCCCAAATTCACCCCGCAGTCCTCCCTGGGATGCCCAGCACTCACCTGGCAACTCCCAGAATTCCACAAATTCACCCCAAAATTCACGGGGGACCCCCAATTCCCACGGATTCACCCGAGCATTCCACCTGCAACCCCCAAAATCCCTCAAATCACCCCCAACACCCAGTCCCCCCAACACCTCCCAAATTCACCCCAAAATCTCTCCAATCCCCCTCAAAACCCACCCAGATACCCCAAATCCATCAAATTCACTCCAAGACCCATCTGGGACTCCCAAAAATCACCAAAATTCCCTAGAAAATCCACCTGCATCCCCCCAAATTCATCCCTAAATTCTCCCATGACTCCCAAATGCTCACCTGGATACCTCCAAATCGACAGAATTCACCCCAAAATCCACCTGGCATCCTCAAAACTCACCTGAGAACCCTAAAATTCACTTGTATACCCTAAAATTCACCAAATTCCCCCCCAAATTCCCCTGAGATCCCTAGAATTCCACAAATTCCCCCTAAAATTAAACTTGGACTCCCCACATTCTACAAATTCACCTCTGTCCTGGGGTACAATGCAAAAATGTGTGTTCTATCACCATCTGTTAAAATGTGGGAGGGGTGGAGATCCTTATCTCTGTGGGAGATATCCTCTGCTGATGATGGGCATCCAAATCGCCCTGGGATTCTGGAACTAATTACAAACTGGCCTGAAGGTGAGACTTTTGGATTGTCTTCTGAAGAAGAAGAGGAGCAAGTGGCAAGTGCTGAGGAAGCCCCACCATATAATGAGCTACGGGAGACTGAAGGACGATATGCCCTCTTCACTGATGGTTCCTGTCGAATTGCCGGCACTAAACGGAAATGGAAAGCTGCAGTATGGAGTCCCACACGACAAGTTGCACAAGCTACCGAGGGACAAGGTGGATCGAGTCAGGTCGCAGAGCTAAAAGCCGTCCAGTTGGCTTTGGATATTGCTGAACTAGAGAAGTGGCCAAGGCTTTATCTCTACACTGACTCATGCATGGTAGCTAATGCTCTGTGGGGATGGCTGGATGGCTGGAAAAAGGCCAACTGGCAACGTAGGGGAAAACCCATCTGGGCAGCTGAGATTTGGCAGGACATTGCTGCCCGAGTAGAGAAATTGACCATAAAGCTTCAACACGTGGATGCACATGTAGCCAAAAGCTGGGCGAATGAAGAACATCACAACGACGAGCAGGTGGACCAAGCTGCCAAAGTGAAATTATCACAGGTGGATCTAGACTGGCAGCACAAGGGAGAATCATTCCTAGCTCATTGGGCCCATGATGCCTCTGGTCATCAGGGGAGAGATGCAACATACCGATGGTCCCCTGACCGAGGGGTGGACCTTACCATGGACAGCATCTCACAGGTCATCCACGACTGCAAGACCTGTGCCGCAATCAAACAGGCCAAGCGGGTGAAGCCTCTGTGGTACGGTGGACAATGGTCAAAGTACAGGTATGGGGAAACCTGGAAAACTGACTACATCACACTGCCCCAAACCCACCAGGGCAAGCGCTACGTACTGACCATGGTGGAAGCAACTACAGGATGGTTAGAAACCTACCCTGTGCCTCATGCCACTGCCCGGAACACCATCTTGGGCCTAGAAAAACAAGTCCTTTGGAGGTATGGTACCCCTGAGAGAATTGAATCAGACAACGGAACCCATTTCAAGAACGGCCTTATCAACACCTGGGCCAAAGAACATGGTATTGAATGGATATATCATATCCCTTACCACGCGCCAGCTGCCGGGAAAGTTGAACGGTCTAATGGACTCCTTAAGACTACTTTGAAAGCACCAGGTGGTGGAACCTTCAGAAATTGGGAAATGAACTTGGCCAAAACCACCTGGATGGTTAACACCCGAGGGTCCATCAATCGAGCCGGTCCTGCCCCCTCTGAACCCCTGCACACAGTGAATGGAAACAAGGTCCCTGTGGCACACATGAAATGTATTTTAGGAATGACTGTTTGGATTAATCCCACCACAGGCAAAGGCAAACCAATCCGTGGGATTGTTTTTGCTCAAGGACCTGGTTGCACTTGGTGGGTAATGCAGAAAGATGGGGAAACCCGTTGTGTACTGCAAGGAGACCTAATTTTTAGTGAGAACTGAAGGTAAGGTTTCATTTTGTATTATATATCTGTCACAGGGTATTGGTTTGGTTATGATGTCGATGGTAATAGAATAAGGGGTGGATTATGTCCTGGGGTACAATGCAAAAATGTGTATTCTATCACCATCTGTTAAAATGTGGGAGGGGTGGTGATCCTTATCTCTGTGGGAGATATCCTCTGCTGATGTGCCGTCTGATAAGATCAGGGGGATGATCATCGTTATCTTTTCACAACCCATCCTTCCTCCAGAAGACAGATTCTGTTAATGGGCCATTACGTCCTATTGTGTGACTGATAAGATTACATCATCCCATTGGGAGATGCTCCTGCCAGGGGGAGGAGCCAAACATTTCCTACCTAGATAAAAACTGAGATTTGGAACACCAAGGCAGTCCTTTCCACTGGATCCCAGAGGAAAGTTGAACCTTTTTCCACATCATCAATGGATCTTCGGAGGAAAACTGCACCTTCTACAGGAGCACTGCTTCAACTGAACCACATCTGTCATCCGGGAGGACTGCAGCCACCATTTATACGGAATGCTACCAACACCCTGAGTGACAGGGTGTCAGGTTGTATTTCTTTGTTGGTGGTTTTTTCTTTTATATTATTGCATGTATTTTATTTTTTCTCTTTTCTCCTATTAAATTGTATTACTGACTTGGAGTCTCACACTGGTTTTACTTTCAAACCAACACAACCCCAAACCTCGCTACCCGGGAGCCCCCAAAATTCCAAAAATTCTCCCCCAAAATCAACCTGGGACCCCTCAAAACTCACCTGGATCTCCCCAAATCCCTCCCCCAATTCACCTGGGAACCCCCAAATCCCCAGAATTCAACCCAAAATTCACCTGGGTCCCCAAAACCCTACAAATTCGCTCCAAAATTATTGACAAATTTACACACTCCATTTTCCCACAAAAGGATCTAGAGCTGAATCATTAAAAAACCCGGTATAATCATGGACAAAGACCCTCTAACTAATTAAAGTTAGAAAGTGGTATGTTTTTTCACCGGCGGGCGGCACGGGAGTCACCTCCGAAAGGCGTGGCGGCCCTGAACAAGGTTCTTTGCCATCTATTTATTCCCAAAGATCTTACATACAATACATATGCATAACCCCAGCACCTGCCATCCCCATCCCATATTAAAATGAGCCCATTAGTCCTTCACGGGTGCACAGCTCTTCTCTTGAATTGGGTCGGTGGTCTCAAAATGGGTCAGTGGTCTCGAAGGATGAAGTCAGGAGAGTCTTCATCAGGTCTCAGTGACCCTCGGGCACTATCCAAGGCTCCGTGCTTCATGGTTAGCAGTTTACTTATTTTACGTTCTTCTGTACATAAATTTATAATAGCAGATAATTATAACAATTAGCTCTAGCCTAAGCATCTAGTAATTATTAACCTCCCATTTACCTACCTAACTTACATCTTGGTCATGGAAACTACATCTGCTCTTAGCAAAAACCTTACCTTTTTAAAACCATGATTCAGAGCCCTGGGTGCTTCATATACAAACAAAACGGAAAAAACCTTACTATTCATTCTCAGCAAAAATACTTCCTATTCCTCCTTCTTTTGGACAAAACTGTCTTCACTTTCAAACTTATTCTCTTGCTCACTTGCCTGCATAATGTTTAGTTCCTGTTCTGCACGCTCATTTTCTTCACTTTTACAAGGAATCCTCTCCTCATCTTTTTCTTCCTCTGCTTCTTCCATTTCCTGTGCCTAGATCACCTGTTTCTCTGTTAGATTTGTTTCTCCAGCTGATTTTTGACAACTGTCCCTAACTTGTGGCACCGCTCGCTCGATAGAGGTGATTGCCGTGCTCTACTCTGGGCTGGGACTGGGCTCTCTTCAAGCCCTGGGGGCAATTTTGGATGCCACAACGTCAGAAAGACCTCAGGCTATTGGAGAAATGTCCAAAGGAGGGACACAGAGATAGTGAAGAGGCTGGAGGGGAAGCCATACAAAGAGTGGCTGAGGGCATTTGGTTCAGCTGCAGAGAGGACACTGAGCTCACACCTCACTTGGGACCTCTCAGCTCCTCTCAAGGGCAGCACAGGGACAGCTTTGCTCTCTGCTCTCTGCAACCAGGGACAGGAGCCAAGGGAATGCCAGGAGCTGTGTCAGGGGACGATTAGGCTGGCTATCAGGGAAAGGTTTTGTTTCCTCAGAGGCTGGTCAGGAACTGAATAGGTTCTCCAGGCAATGGACACAGCCCCAAGGCTGCCAGAGATCCAGGAGAGTTTGGCCAACACTCTCAGGGATGCAGAGGGTGGGACTGTTAGAGTGTCTGTGCAGGGCCAGGAGTTGGACTTTGACGATCCCTAGGGGTCCCTTCCGACTCAGGAAACTCTTACCATTTTCCCCTCTTTCCTCTCCTTGCACAATGCTCTCAGCTTACTGTTCCACTGTATGTTCCACTTCTGAAACCACAGATACTTCTTTCCAGTTCAAGCACAGTTCTACTGGTTACAATCCAAAGATATACAGATTGAAAAACAACCAAAAAGAAACACCTGTTTGGAATGTCGTGGTCTTATTTGGATCTAGAACAATGAAGTCGATTGTGCCTTGCAAGTTCTAAAAGCAAAACAACAACAAAATCACCCACCACACCGTTTTAACATAGGGATTTGCTTTCTTCTTAGAAATCCATATCCCTTGTCAAAATGGATCTATTTCAGTAAGAGGTCATCTTGTATAGATCACTTACTATCTAAAGAACCTGGAACACTCAAATCCGTAATGATAAACGTGTTACCTCGCAGTTTTCTGTTCCAAAGGCAAATGAATTTGCTCATGTGCTGTTTGTAACAAGGACAGAGTTCAAAGTGTAGCTCTGAGAAATGTTTTGGTTTCCCACTCCTATCTCTCTCAAAAGCACTTTCTTCAATGGCTGAAACAATACTTGATATAGTCTGAATTTTAAAGGTCATGAAAATTTTCTCAAAAGTGAAAAATTAATATAGCAGTCAGGTTTTAAACCAACGGGAATTTTTGTTTTACCTATTTGAAGATTTCCTTCACACTAAAATGCTGGCTGATGGATACCTAGAAGAAATCCATTCCCACAAAATGCTTCCGGGTAAACCATTACGTCATCCATTACAATTTGCTTCAGTGTCCCGTTCCTGTCCAATTGAAGGTCCCTGTTTAAGAGACTCAAGTACGGAGAGAAATAAAATTAAATATGACTACAGTGCCTTTAAGTCTAAATCGAACTTCCTGATCAATCTCATAATACCTTTAGGCTAAATATTGCCATTGTTCTGTTTCTACTGAACACAATCACGTCCTGGCTTGTTAGAGATTAGATCCTTACAAAGAAAGAAATGCACAGAAGTTAAAATATTTCCAAAGAAGCATTTGACATCGTTCCTTTTGGATGGGGAACCATTCCAACACTGCGTACATAAGAGGTCAAATTACTGTCTTCCATGTTACTTGTGCACTGTGCGCAGCGGAGCTTTTCTGGTTTATTGGCCTTTGACTTGGACATAAAGCTGAGACTTGATTCAAGAAAAATCAGTATTCACACTTGTTTTGATTTACACGGACATTGGCTTGGTCTCCTAAACAAATAGAATGATGGGGAATTTATGTAGGTGTTCAGATAGGTAACATTCTCTTTCCGCAACCTGGCATTGTATTGTCACTTGGTCTGTTACCTCTGGCTTTGTTTTAACGGCTCAAATTATTAGGAAGAGTATCAAACCTCCAGCTCTAACCACAGTCCCACTGCGAGGTGTGTGAAGGTATGTGCATCTGCCCCTCAGGTCCATATTGCTCTTCTAATGTGCCTCTGATCGAGCAGGTAGGAAAGACCTCCTGGGTGTGTGAACAGTGCTGCTTCCTCTATGGCTTCAGAGCTGCTGCTAAGATCTTCAGGAAGGAGAGCGGTATTGTACCAGTTTTTAGATGGCTTTTAAAGTTGCAAGTGCTTGGCTATCTTAAACGTCTGAGTTCCTAGAACTTTGAATGAGATCAAATCTATGAGTGAAGACATGATGGTGCAGACCAACTTCTGATTCCGGTCTTCCAAGAATCTGCGCTACTCCTTTAACCATCTGAATAAGGCATGGATGTGATGGTATGCACAGTAATACTGATGTGCTATGGTTTTTGAATGATAGCAGTCTTCCTTTGTCCCATTCCTATACCGTGGGCATTATTTGCCTTAACCTTGTTCAGTAGGGACATTATTCTATATTGTTACATGAAGTGGAAAGCACTCTTTTTCCATACCTTCACACAACAGCATTAAATCAAGGCCTAAGTTGTACAACCAATGTTCAAACATGCTCTACCTTTTAAGTTGACGATGCAAAATTCATACCGTGTTCTGATTTGATCTCACGAAGACAGGGTGTTCTCCACATACTCCTTCAGCTCTTCCTCACAGCTCACCGTTTTGCTTTTTTCTAAAATTGTATCCAGATCACTTTCATCATCTAAGGCCACATAAAAAAGCTAGTAAAAATGGTTTCGTAGATACTAAAATCTCCCCAACTATTTAGGATTCAAGGAAGTTAATTATGCACATATATTCTACACCCAGAAGAGAAAGCTACCTCAGCAAAACTCATCGCCTATGAAAATCTTCCTAATGAACATCTCTGACACTGCCACCCCAAGTTGTTTTTGTAACAATGAGAACCTCACATCCAATCAGACTCTAGACCTGCACAAGATCTATTAATAGCAACTTGCAGCCACTTTCTACAGAAAGCAGCAGTGATCTCTATCACTGTTGCCATACCAAGAATAAGACAGGACTGTCCATTCAGCGTGAATCAAGCAGTTAGCAAAAATGCACCTGACAGAATGAAACTGAAGAGTAGAAATTCCCATCTAAAAGTCAAAGATTACATTTTTAATTTTATAGCAGGTATTTGGAATTTCAGAGGGCTCTTTGCATTAAGAAGTCCTGTCTTTATAGCACACCCTTGTTTTTATGTTTCTACCTGTATTATGGCCATTTAGCTGTCTCCTTAAAATCACTCCAAAGAAAAACATTCAAGTGAACAAGTTCTTTCTATACTGCTGGAAGGTGAAATGAATAAGAGGATATGTAACATGATAAAAGGCTGCCTGGAATTTTACAACTGGTATCCAACATGGCATCTTCTATCTGGAGAGTAAGAAAAATAAATATCCAAGTAAACTGCTAAGAATGCAGATTATAAAAACTTCTGTTTATTCTGGCACCACAAAGCACCAAATCACATTCTATAATTTATCCCTTTAGAAACAACTGCCCGACTTTTTTTATGTATAGAAAAGATTGGAAGACATTTGGGAGATCATTTCCAGCTTTTCCTAAAGTCTGATCTTAAGCAGACTGGGCCATACATCATTCATCGCTATCATATGTATTTCAGATAGAAATGATCATAAAAATACAATCTATTTATATTACAAATAATAAACACAAGAATTATCAACACTTCCACATGAAACTCGTCCACACCAAACTGTTTCTTTGGAGTGTTTTGTCACACTATGGACCTCTTTCTAAGGTGACATCAGTAGCCTACCACGCAGAAGGCATTGCAGGTGGGAGCACAGGAAGAACAGACTAATCCCAAGGAATGATGAAAATATATGTCATCAAATAAAAGAAACGTACATCTGTTGTGTTGCGTTGTTTAATGTTAATATTCCTTCTGTGTTGATGGTTGGTCCCCATATCGTTCCCCTAAGTTAAGTACATAATGGTTTTTCCCTTTCCCACCTTTTCCTTAGTTAGTCATCCTAAAAGCCCTCCCCTTTATCTGGAACCTTCCCTGTCCCTCACCCTAAACCCTGCCCCACTGGATGTCAATCCTTTGTAGCCCCTCCCTTTGTTCTAGAAGTTTCTGTGTCAAGCATTCCCTTTTGTATTCATGACTGGTTATATTGTATGCATCCCCACCCTCGGTTTGCCTTATTGGCTCAATGTACCCCTTTCCCCGCCTTCTGTACCTCCCTCCGTTAACCGTTATTGGCCCTCCCCTTGCTCCTCCCCCGTACTTAAGCCTGTGTAGAACCCCTCAAACTGCCTTTTGCGGTTCCCTCTCCCAACCTCCTGACCTGTTGCCTCTTCCTTCAATAAATCCCTCCCCCCAGAACCATTAAAGGTCTCTCCTGCGTCTCTTTGTCCCTCCCTGATGACTCGCCCCGGCGTAGCTGTTGCTACACCCCTTCTGCGGCTCCCAGAGTGGTGCCGGGGAGGGGCCACTCACCGACGCAGGCTTCCCGGAGCTAGCCGGTAGCCCAGGTGAGGTGGGCAGTGGGTGGAAGAAATGTCAGTTTGGCGCTCACCGCCGGGCGACTTCGCCGGTGTCCCCACGAAGAGCCTCTTAGATCTGAGGATCAGAGGCATTGGGCGTCGACTACCCCGATCGGAGCAGGCCAGGTCCACAGCGCTCCCGGGGAGAAGGTGGCAAACCTCTGCGCCCGGAGGACCACTTTCGAGGGAGGGGCCTCCTGTTGCAGCTCCTGTTCCAGAGGCCAACGGAGCCGGTAAGTATCCCCCTACAGGGTGCAGGGGGGCTTACCATTAGGCGGGGTGGGGTGTGCAGCCCGAGGTGTGGGGGCCCGTAAGAACACCCCTTCCTTTAGTCCCTGAGGGTGGGGGACTCACTGGCCATGGGACCTTTATTCTCAATTGTTTCAGTTTTCTTTTGCTGCAGTGGGAGAGTGAGTCCTGCTGTGTGGGTAGGCACACCATAATGGGCGCAAAGCTGTCCACACAGCAGAGGGAGATGTTTTTCCAATTTGTGGGTATCCTGGAGGGAGGGAAAAAAAAGTTTTCACGGGGTTCGTTAAAGAAGTTCATAAATGGCTTGCTTCCCAATTCCCCGGGGTGTCACCCCAGCAAATGGAGTCGGTCCAATTTTGGGTACTAGTAGGACAAAGGCTCATGGCGTTGAGGAATTAGACACCTCCGTGGATCGGCTTTTTAGTTTATACATTCAAATTCGTACAGCTGTAAAAGAAAAGGCGGGGAGCGGGTGTCCGGCCCCGCTCAACCAGGAGAGGGCGGGGAAGGGAAGCAAGCCATCCCAGGTTCCCCCAGTTGTTCCCCCCTCTCCTAACCCTCGTTCCAATCCCTCTTCCCCTGCATCGGGGGATCCGAGACGGGCAGCTCGGCAACGATCGCAGGCCAGCCCGGCCAGGGAGACCAGGCGCTGCTCTCCTGGCCCCTCTCGGTCGTCCCGATACCCTAGCCCGGGCGGCAAGGCGCCAGCCGTCAGGGAGCCTTCCCCTAATCCCTCTTCCCGCAGTTCTGTCTCTCCCAGTTGCACCCCGACTTCTACCCTGAAACCTGTTTTAAAGAGTTGTAAAGTTTGTAAATGTACCCCGAAACCCTCCCCTGCTCCTCCCCCAGGCTCTACCCCAAAAACCCCAAAGTCAGTCAGGTTCCAGTCATCCCCCCTGGAGCCACAAAATAGCCTCCTGGACTCCGGCACACCAGATGGCGCAGGCCACGTGGCGTGTCTGGTCCCTTGTGCTCTGGCTCCTTTTTCTCCCCAGAATCCCTTCCTCATTGATCCGTACCCTCCTCCGACTGTGGCTCCGCCCCCTACACCGTGTCCCAACCCCTTTCTGTTCCCGCCTCCTTCCCCAAGTCCTGCCCCTGTCTCCTCCCACGGGAGGGGTGTTCCTCCTCCCCAGGCTCCTCCTCCTCCTCCTACTAAAACTCCTCCTCTTACTCCACCCCCAGAGAGGCAGCCCCCGAGCTCAACAGGTCCCACCCATCACCATGAACGTTGCCAGTGTTCTGGCTCCTCCTCGGTAAGCGGTCCTGCCCCTCCGCTTCCGACTTCCGATTCCCATGCCCCTCCTTCCGGTTCCCATGCTCCGGAAACCGGAAGTGACAGGCCAGGGGATCGGAACCCGGAACCGGAGACCACACTCATTGCCACTCCTGTTTTTTATTCTTGGCAAAGGGGTATTCCAAATTGGCGGACATTTGAATAATCCCTTTGAAAAGAGCTCTGTAGGGCACAGAAGGAGTTCGGGAGAAAGAGCGAATATTTTAAAGGCTTATTGGAAGCTACTTTCTCCTCCAATATCTTGGTCCCTAGCTACTTGAAAGGAGTGTTTAAATGTCTCCTCCTATCAATTGAGTACAGATTGTGGGAGGACACATGGAAAAGGATGCTAGGGGAACTCCTGCCTGAGCTCTTACAGACCCCCGAGTGCGCCATTGACACAGACAAGAAACCAATCACGATGGATCATTTGTGAGGCGAAGGGCAGTGGTTCCAGGCAGAAGTACAGGCAGAAAAAATCCCAAAGCCTGTGATTTTAAAAATTCAAGATGCTGCTGAGAAGACATTCATGGTGATGCCGACCACCGAGCCCCGTGTCCACTATGCCTCCATCAAACAGGGGCCGGCGGAACCTATCATTGAGTTCGTGGAGAGGCTAAAGATAGAAATTAAAAAGCAAGTGAAAGACCAGGACACCCTAGAAGAACTAATAATGGAAATGATAAAGTTAAATGCTAACGATGCATGTAAACAGGTTATATATAACATCTCTACCTCTCTACCCTGAGCCGTCTCTCCAGCTTATAGTGGAGGCCTGTGTCAAGCGCGCAGTTGTGCCAGTGCCACCTATTCCCACCAGAGGAGGAGTGATGATGGCGGCGATGACTGCAGCTGCAAAGACTTTCCCTGTGCGCTGCTTCCTCTGCAACCAGCTTGGTCACATCGCGCGCGTGTGCCCTCTTAAAAATAAAATCGATAACGGGAAGGGGCAGGGGGAGGTGGGAGGAAACACACAAGCAAAAAAAAACTAACTGGGGAGAGCGACTCCGCCTCGGGTGAAAAGAAAAGTGAGGCGGGGCGTGAGGGGGACCTGGGGGGGGGGGGGGGGGGGGGCAATACTAATACCGCATGTGACATTCCCACCGGATCCGACATTTGCCGAACACGACGAATAGCGCCAGGGTGGACTCCTCGTCCTCCCCTGAGCTTGGCCCAGACAGATAACACTTATTTTGAAACACAGGACTGGCGGTTGGTGTCGGTGAAGCCCACATCACCGGGTTTGTTCGCCGGACTCGACTGCACGTATGTCGTGCTTGGGGATACAAAGTGTACCCCTCCGGAGATTGAAATCGTGCCGCAGACATGGTTTTTGTGTCCGGACCGTTTCTCTCTCCTGGCACGGTGCATCCAGCCTCCATACTTCCTGCCAAAGGAACAACTAGTAGCACAGGCGATTCCGGTGCCCAACACCATTGTGGCGAAACCGGCTAATCCCTGCGTCTATTGGGCGGAAGTCATTGGTGAGGATAAACCAATCATTGGATGTGGACTCCATCGGGGTGAAGACTACTTTTACCTCAACGGACTCTTCGATACAGGAGCAGATGTGACAATTATACCAACCGAGAATTGGCCGTCACATTGGGAGTTGCAATCCGTGGCTGGCAGAATACAAGGAGTCAGAGGGGCCCAATTGGCTCGGCAGTCAAAAACGTAATTAAAACTGAGGGACCTGAAGGGCAGGTGGCTAATATCTGCCCTTTTGTTATGGAGTATAAAGCTCCCCTGTGGGGCAGAGATGTCATGTCGCAATGGGGTGTTCGTATTGAGATCCCGAAAACCCCGTGGGATTTTTCTTAGCGGCCGCTGTGGAGCGCCCTGTCCAGAAACTGAATTGGCTATCTGATGAACCAGTATGGATAGATCAGTGGTCGCTTAACAAACAGAAATTGCAGGCGCTCAACGAAATCGTGGAGGAGCAGTTAGCCAAAGGTAACATCGAGCCAACCTGGAGCCCTTGGAATTCTCCGGTCTTCGTCATCAAAACGCTGGGGAAGGACAAGTGGCGGCTCCTTCACGACCTTCGTGAAACAAATAAAAAGATAGAAGACAGGGGGTCTCTGCAACCAGGTATGCCCTCACCCTCAATGCTGCCACAAAATTAGAATCTGGCAGTCCTAGATATCAAGAATTGTTTTTTCCATATTCCCCTCGACCCCGAGGATGCACCACGGTTTGCCTTCTCGGTTCCATCCATCAACCGGGAATCCCCAATGAGGCGCTTCCATTGGCGGGTACTGCCTCAGGGCATGAAGAACAGCCCCAGTATCTGTCAATAGTATGTGGCCTCATTGCTGTCTCCTGTCCATGCCAAGGCAGGGGAGGCCGTCATCCTGCACTATATGGATGACGTGCTAATTTGTGCCCCCACGGACAACATACTGCAGTATGTCCTTGACCTTGTCATTGAGGTTTTGATCTCTGCAGGGGTTGAGCTCCAGTAGGAGAAAGTTCATAGGATGCCCCTGTGGAAGTATCTCGGGCTCCAAATTAAGAGCCGGACTATTGTCCCAGAGAAATTGGCAATTAACACCAAGCCAAAAACCCTTGCGGATTTCCACCAGCTGTGCGGGTCATTGAATTGGGTCAGACCCTGGCTAGGATTGACCACCGAGGACCTAGCTCCCCTTTTCAATTTATTGAAAGGGGGAGATGAGTTACTTTCTCCTAGGGTGCTGACCCCAGATGCGAGGGCAGCTCTGGAAAAGGTAGAGAAGGCGATGGGGACGAGACAAGCCCATTGCTACCTGCCGAACCTGCAATTTGAGTTTATTATCCTGGGACGGCTGCCGCACCTCCACGGCCTCATTTACCAGTGGGACCGGGACCAGAGGGACCCCCTCTTGATTATAGAGTGGGTGTTCCTCAGTCATCAGAAGTCCAAAAGTATCACCAGGCCACAGGAGCTGATGGCGCAGCTGATCAGGAAGGCCAGGGCCCGTTTGGGAGAGCTGGCAGGTTGCGATTTTGCGTTCATCCGAGAACCACTTGCCTTATCATCAGGCAAGCTGACTAAGGAGGTTTTGGAGCATTTGCTCCAGGAGAATGAGACTCTTCTCTTTGCCCTTGATAGCTACACAGGACAAACATCTGTCCACCACCAAAGTCATAAATTATTTAATTCAAATTTCAATCTGGTCCCGAAAGAAAAATTGAGCCTGGTGCCGCTCAAAGCTCTAACTGTTTTTACAGATGCATCTGGGGCTTCGCACAAGTCAGTCATGACTTGGAAGAACCCCCAGACTCAGCAGTGGGAGGCAGATGTTAAGGTTGTTGAGGGGTCCCCTCAAATTGCTGAGTTAGATGCAGTCGTTAGAGCTTTCGAGAGGTTCTCAGAGCCACTTAATTTGGTTACAGATTCGGCCTATGTGGCGGGTGTGGTGTCAAGGGCAGAGAATGCTGTTTTGAAAGAAGTCTCTAATCCGAACCTCCACGGTCTGCTCTCGAAGCTGATATATGCTGTCTCCCACCGAGAGCATCCGTACTTCGTGATGCACGTAAGATCGCACACAGACCTGCCAGGCTTTATCGCCGAGGGTAATCAGAGAGCGGACATCCTGGCCGCACCAGCTGATATGGCCAGGATTCCTGATATTTACCAACAGGCAAAGCTGAGCCATCAGAAATTCCATCAGAATGCGCCTGGCTTGGTATGGCAATTCCAACTAATCCGTGACCAGGCCAAGGACATTGTGGCCACATGTCCCCAGTGCCAGAAGCTTGGGGTGCCAACCCTGAGCTCTGGCATCAATCCTAGAGGCCTGGAGAGCTGTGAGTTATGGCAGATTGATGTCACCCACGTTCCGCAGTTCGGCAGGTTGAAATATGTACATGTGAGTGTGGACACCTTTTCCGGGGCAGTCTTCGCTTCTGCCCACGCAGGGGAGAAGGCCAAGGATGTACAGAAACACCTTGTACAGGCTTTCTCTGTGTTGGGGATCCCAAGGGAATTGAAATTGGACAATGGCCCAGCATATGCTTCCACGGCCTTCCGGGAGTTCCTGCAGAGGTGGGGAATCAAACATAAGACTGGCATCCCGTTATTCCCCCGCAGGTCAGGGCATGGTTGAGGGTGCCCACCAAACGCTCAAACGGGTCCTGGAGCAGCAACAGGGCGATACTCAATTCGATACACCTCATACTAAATTGCAAAAAGCCCTTTTTACCATCAACTTTCTTAACTGCTCCTTCGAAGTGCTGAGTCCTCCCATTGTGAGGCACTTCACGAACTCTTCATCATTATGTCTGAGAAAACACCCTCCCGTGATGGTGAAGAACCCGGAGACCGGTAATACGGAGGGCCCACATGAGTTAGTCACCTGGGGTCGTGGGTACGCTTGCGTATCCACTCCCTTTGGTTTGAGGTGCGTCCCTCAAAGGTGGGTCCGGCCCTATACTGCCAGTCAGGGACATCTGTCAGGGCCAACCTCAGGAGAGGTCAAATATGCAGCGCTTCGTCGTCGCCGGCGCCCCTCCCTGGAACACCAAGGGTACCCCAGAGGGCGGGACAGCCCCTTCTCCAAGTTGTTTCCTCCCCCTGAAGTTCAGGACCTATTTGAGTAACCCATTCCCTTTTCCTGTTCTGTTTTAGTCAGCCACCCGGAGCCCCAGGATGTGGTATGCCCTTGTCATCTGGGCGTGCCTCTGCCAGTCTTCAGTGGAGTGGATAGTCCTGCAGCCGAGGAAGAATGTGTGGGTCATCCTGGCCCAGGCCATGCAGCAGGACCATCTCTGCTTATCAATTGCGGCAACAGGGAATCCACTTTCAACCTGCCTGGTGAGGATCCCATTTCAGCCTGACGAATATCCCAAGACAATCATCAACATGCGGGATGATTTTAACCCCCAGCGGTGGCACCCCTCCTATGCCTCCTATCCTATGACCAACCCCCTCTGGGTGTTGTGGGAGTGGTCTAAAGACCTTCCCAAAGCACCCGAGGAACCTCAGGAATTAGAGTTACTTGGTTCAGCCCCATCCCGTTTTTGTGTTCAGAATCATTATAGATGGTCCAACCCCGAATCATACCTAAATGTTATCCAACCCAACCTTGACTATAGAGCTACCGCGTGGTGCAACGCCACCGCCCAGATTGAGGGGACCCCTGTAGACCAACCTCATCAGCTAGGTAAGGGGGTCTCCTGGATCTGTGGCGACCGGGAGTGGGCAGGCATCCCCTCTTGCCTGATAGGAGGGCTGTGCACGCTTGGACGACTGACCCTGTTTTCGCCTAACCGTACCCAAATTTCAAATTGGAAATCTAAAAACACAAAATCGGCAATCCAAAAGAGAGAAGCTCATAATTTGGACGAAAATTGCAATGCAGATGTTTTTCATTGGTCTAAGTCCAAAAGAGTTGCTGTCTCCATCTTTTTAGCGTGGATGGCAGTGGCTAAAGCCCTAGGTGAATTGGGCCGCCTAGAGTGCTGGGTAGCGAAACAGGCAAACCTTAGGTCAGTGGCCTTAAGCGACCTCCTAGCAGATGAGGAAATTACCAGGCAGGCGACCCTACAAAATCGGGCAGCAATAGATCTCCTGTTGCTTGCGCATGGCCACAGCTGCGAGGGCTTCAAAGGCCTCTGCTGTCTCAACTTGTCATCTCGGAGCAGCAGTGTCCACTCCAAAATACAGCAAATAATAGGTCTTGTCACGAACATCAAGGAGGAATCCGAAGACTGGCTGAGAAACATCTTTAAAGGCTGGGGATTTTGGGTTGGCTGGCTTCAGTTGTCAAAACCATTATTTCTATTGTCCTTGTTATTATTCTCGTTTGTATTGCTATCCCCATTATAAAGATCTTAGTTGTCCGCAGCATCTCCCCATCAGCCCAAGTTAACCACGCAGAGGTGGGGCCTATCCTGGATTGGGATCTCGAAGATCCCCCAAATGGTGAAGACATGAAAGCAGTTGAGGAAGAGAAGGATGGGCTCACCTCTGGCGAGGACTTTGAAAATGACACTTCTGTTTAAAAAGAAAGGGGGAGATGTAGTGTTGCGTTGTTTAATGTTAATTTTCCTTCTGTGTTGATGGTTGGTCTCAATTTCGTTCCCCTAAGTTAATTACATAATGGTTTTTCCCTTTCCCGCCTTTGCCCTAGTCAGTCATCCTAAACCCCTCCCCTTTATCTGGAACCTTCCCTGTCCCTCACCCTAAACCCTGCCCCACTGGATGTCAATCCTTTGTAGCCCCTCCCTTTGTTCTAGAAGATTCTGTGTCAAGCATTCCCTTTTGTATTCATGATTGGTTATATTGTATGTATCCCCACCCTCGGTTTACCTTATTGGCTCAATGTACCACTTTCCCCGCCCTCTGTACCTCCCCCCGTTAACCGTTATTTGCCAGAGTTTTGTGCCATACCCTTGCTCCTCCCCCGTACTTAAGCCTGTGTAGAACCCCTCAAAATGCCTTTTGCGGTTCCCTCTCCCAACCTCCTGACCTGGTGCCTCTTCCTTAAATAAATCCCTTCCCCCAGAACAGTAAAGGTCTCTCCTGCGCCTCTTTGTCCCTCCCGCGCCTCTTTGTCCCTCTCTGACGACTCGCCCAGGTGTAGCTGTTGGTACGCCTCTTCTGCGGGTCCCAGAGTGGTGCCGGGGAGGGGCCACTCACCGACGCAGGCTTCCTGGAGCTAGCCGGTAGCCCAGGTGAGGTGGGCAGTAGGTGGAAGAAACGTCATACATCCACGCGCTCCACTTCTTCTTCAAACATACATTTCAGTTTCTCAGTCATCTGAAGCATGTTGGAGTGCACAACTTCAGAATCCTCTGCTGTGCAAATGTTCATATCCAACAGGGTCATCTGAAGGAAAAGAAGAACAAATTATTGACATGCACAGAAGAAATACTGTGTGGCTTTCAGAGAGCCTGGATAAACGTAGTGTTTCTTTTCTTGTGATGGACAGAGATAGATTCAGCCTCCTACATGCCATATTAGATTAGTAAACAATACCATCTGGTTGGACACAAAGGGAGAAATTGAGGCAGAGGTGGAATTTCTTTCCCAAGATAAGACAGATTTAGCACAAGGGCTGAGGCTCCTTGCATCTTCCACATTCACGTAGGACAGCACTCCCTTCATTACCAGCATTTGTTACGGCTTTTCCACATTTCAAGTACAAATACCAACTACTGCTGTGAAACCAAACGGATGGCTTACTTTTTGAACAGAGTAAGGCGGAGGTTAAAAAGGAATTCCACTTGTTATCTCAATGTTTGGTGCATCCTCAGACGCATTTTACTCAAATGACACACTGGACCACGGCTATCACAGCCAAAAGATGTGGCACTCAACTTGCACATCTGCCCTTTCTCCTGACATTTGCCCTCGACCAGCTCATACTGGATGCTCATTTTCTCCACGCACTCCACATTAGGGCTGTCTGAATGCTATGGAACTGACCACAGGCAGAATTCCCATCTTTCATAGTGCAGTGTGACATGGAAACATGACAGAGGCCATGTGCTGAATCTCAGCACACGGAACAGATCCCAGCAGTGCCTACAGACCTTTGCCTACAGACACCAGACACTACCAGCCAAAGAAATCAAGACATTTTCATACACAGCTCTTTATCATTATGCTTCAAAGTAGCAAGGTACTTACAATCGCTACCAACTTCTTTGCGGCCATACAGGCTACAAACATCCCAACAGGATGTGCTCTGGAGCAAGAGAAGGCAGACACAGAGAGGGAAGGCATGCTGCAAGGACACAGAGAAAGGAAGTATCTCCAATACTTCCCCTCTTCTTCTCATACTTCCCCTCTTCTTCTGCAAGAGTTAAAAAGGAGTATTTTTGTATGATTGAGAAGGCATCCATGTCAAAATTAACTTTTGATTTCCCCCAGATTCATTCTAACCAAGCCAGTTCCTTCTAGATCTCACCATGCACAGGTGTTTGTACTGGCCAAAGGAAAGCCATGCCACAGGCAGCTTCTTTGGCTCTTACTGCCACCTCCAAGCAACTGAGAAGGTATGTGGGAACACATGGAACAAAGAATAGAGCAAACATGCACTCTCAAAGCAACTGTCTGCCTCATCGTTGCCCGGGAGAAAAGAAAATATTGCTTGAATTCCAGACTGTTCTTAGGATTTCCAGACCTACCTAGACTTTTGTTTTAATTCTCCAGAGTTCTGCACCATTTGCTTCCATCAGATTTGGCACGTGTTGGAGGCAACAAGGTGCTATCAAAGTAGGAAACAAGAGTCAGGAATCCTAAAATACAAACCAGTCATTACTTCAAATATAAAATTATGAATCCGAATATCCATACTACTGGGCTTTCTTTTATTTACAGCCATCTTGGCAATGAAAATAAACCTGAGATTATTGTTGTTCAAGGGCAACTGTTTACTGCCCGATAAGGAACTAACTGTCATCTACCTTGTTCCTACATCCACCGTTAAAAAACCTCCCTGTAAAGATCGTAATGCATTGCACCCACACCAATGCGTCTTGTGTTCAGGATGGATATTCAAACGTAGCATCGTTCGATTTCTATCCAGACTCCTCTCTTAATTTATTGTGCAAATGAAATCCCACGCCATTGAGAAAAAATGCCTTGACAAAAGCACCAACTTCTAGGTATCCACCCATCTTTGCCCATTTCTACTATGTTTCAAGATTTACTTCTCCATTCCTCCATTTTTAGAGCCTGATCGCCACCTATTAAGTGTAGCTGGGGCACAGAAAATCAAGAATGCATTTTTTCCATTCAAAAGAGCTGTACAGAAATAGATGTAGACCCTGCCTTACTGCTGCATTTAGCAATCACACACTGACAGGAAGCAAAGTGCATTTTGTAGCCAAGTCCTTCATTAAGTCCAGCAACAATTGTTTTCCTTTATGCTATACCCTCTTTTGCCATACCCGATATATTGCAAAACCTTCAGTCTCTGTTCACTGAGTACCATCTGCTCCTTTATCAACTTTTCCAATTCCATATTCACAGTTGGGGGATTCTGTATTTCTTCACTTGCCATAAATTCTCTGCAGGATGGAAAGTAGATATGTAGAATGCCCTCTCATTATCCAGCAGTGCTCTCTTTATATTCTGTGTATTAAAAAATAAAACCAGAAGTAGAAGCAGCATACGACATGCAAAAACAAACAAAAATTGTCTCTTCTACAGAAAATGAGGGGAGAAAAGAACACAAATGATAACCAATACCCTGCCAAGTAGAAATTTCTTCTATATTTCAGTGATTGATAGGCAGAAAAAATGAATTTCATTTGGGGAAAGACATTCTAGGAATATTCAGACCGCTATCTTGCCCCAGGTAAAACATTTACCATGGCCTTAGGGTTAATGAGCTTGTGAACATCAGCTGCCAAGAGGAAGGACATTTCCTCCAGTTTCACAGAATACTTGGTCAGTACATCTGCTATCTGTGCAATCAAAGAATACAGAAAAGCAACAACAATGAAAAGTAGAACTCAAAGATCAATTTCCCAAGTTAAAATCTACATGAACAAGACAATTTTTCCATTCAAGTGAATTCGATTTAAGTAATTCATTAATTACAGAAGAATCATTCTCACGTTCAAGAATAGAATTCAAAGAATCAACGTTGCTTCTTCTGATACATTGAAGCCTGAGTAGATCCCAACTTCAAATCGATTAGGATGGCATGAGAGCAATACCTGCTACATTTAGTACATGTAAACTACAAAGACATCTAGAACAGCTCTAAAAGATGAACAAACCCATGAACTTTGAAGAAGACGCTAGCAAGAAATGTGGAAATAGGCTTTATCTGCCCAGTGCTTATCCCAAAAGCTGGGGTACTCCTTGGCGTCAGTGAGCGTCTCTATCTCATTATTCAACAGCCGGCTTAGGGTAAGAAAGGATGCATGCAATCACTTCATTCCTGTTCATGACATAAACTTACTGCATCATCATGGGAGCCATTTACTTGGAAATATAGCCTAAAAATTAGGTGTTGGACTGGGTACATATCTAGATTGCTATGAGAAAAACCAGTTTCTTTTTAACAGGAAAGCCATACAATATGCCTGCCATGGCAAATATTCGTCTACTAGCCCTGCACTTCAACGGGCAGTGAGCAGCTCATTTCACCAAATTTACATTTGTCAAGGAGACAGTCTATTTATTACAAGCCCCTAGTTCTAGAACCAAGAATTCAGGAGTTGCTCATTCCCAATGAAAATCTGTCCATTTCATACCTTTGGGGTTTTATGCTTCTGTTCTTTACCTGTCTTGAGTGTGGCTTTCTTGTGAAGTCACTGATGGGTATTTTTCCAACACATTTCTGCTGATTACACAGTAATTGCATGGCATCAGCAGACATCTCTGCATGTCTCTTTAAAGTATGCTTTTTACTCTTCTTAGAGGACCTTGTCTTCATCTTTCCTTCACCCAAAAGGTGGGCTAGATGAGCCTTCAAAGAACCATCATCTCAACAATTAGAATTCTTTCAAACCTACTGAATGGAGAACAGCAACAAAAAAATTTAAAAAAACTAGTACGCAAAAGACAGCAGAAGAGAAAGGTAAAATAATGAATCCTACATGCCACATGCGTAACTCTCTTCATTCCAAGCTATTTTTAAAATGAGAAAAAAAAAAAGTTCATCTTTTCCTCAGAGAGGAAAAGTGGAGTAAGTGGATTATGTTGCCTTGCTTACAGATACCAGAAAAGTCAACAGCAGAGTTGAAAACTCCTGAAGCTTGCTAACTACACCTCTAAATGTTTTACTACTGTGTTATGATTCTGTCTTCAGTTAATAGAACTTGATATACAACAAAGAGATGGGAGCACATGGAGATGCATTGGAGAGCCTATGCTTTAGGCAACACATTCATTTTTTACTCAAACAAATCCAAATTAGAAATGTTGAAAATGACATGGGGCCATTTCAACAGCCAGAAAACTGACTAACACAACCAACCTTTGGCTTTTATTCAATCCTTTGCTTGTTTTACCTGGGCCTTGAAGATCTGTCTGCAGCCTTCCTCTCTGCAAGTATATCACACTCGTCCTATTGAGAAGCCATGGCTCATCACAGCTGCTTGGCCAGGCCTGCTTCCAGAAGAACTGGCAACTACAAGCTGGGAGCCAAGAGATACAACACTTCACTTGGAAAATGGCCTTCCATGAATCCTAGAATCCCAGAATGGTTTGGACTGGAAGCGACCTTAGAGATAGATTATCTTCTTCCCACATCCTGACATGGGCAGGGACACTTTTCCACTAGTCCAGGTTGCTCCATGTCCGCTCCAGCCTGGCCCTGGACACTTCCTGCCATGGGGCTCCCACACAGCCTCTTTGAGCAACATGTGCCAGGCCTCAGCACCCACACAAGGAAGAATTCCTTTCCAATATCCCATCTACCCCAGCCCTCTGGCAGTTTGAAGCTATTCCCCCTTGTCCTGCGAGTCCAGACCCTTTTCCAAAGTCCCTCCCCATCTATCTTGGAGCCCCAGCAGGCACTGCAGGGGGCTTGAAGGTCTCCCTGGAACCTTCTGTTCTCCAGAATGGACAACCTCAGCTCTCCCAGTCTGTCCTAGAGCAGAGGAGCTCCAGCTTTCACAGCAGCTTAGCAGTCTCCTACCCGTGAAACTCGACGCCCACCGCTGGCCATCCGTGCCCTACGGATATCGCTTCCAGCGTCACTCAGGATCACTTCCACCTTTCTCCCCGCACCCCATGGGGCCCTCAGGCGATGCCGCTCGGATGCCACTCTTGCTGCTCTCAGACCAAAGGTAGCCGAGGGGCCAGCCCAGCCTCATCCACAATACACAGTGTCCTCGGTGGCTGCTGCCGGCTCATGGCAGCATACACACCCGGAGCAGAGCTCCGGAACAGAGGATCATAGCCCCACATTTGTGTTTGTCCCTGCACAAGGCAGGCCAGAATTGCCATGCCCGGACTTTTCAGTTCAGCACGAGAATCAGAATACACCAGCTCCATGGGGGAGGAAACCTCTAAAGACTCCCTCATACGTGGTCTCTCAACTTAATGCCTAGGCACTTGCCAGTACTGAGGCTACACTAACACCTTTTTTACCTTGTGGGTAAGAAATGCCATTGTTCTGGTGTGCAGCTAAAGGCGCAGCAGAGGCAGGCCAGGCCAAAAGCTGGGGCAGGGCCCTTCCTCACAGCTTCGCTGTGGTGTTCTCCATGCAGTTAGAGCGAAGCGAGAAAGACGAAATGAAGAAGAAGGCCTTCTTAAAGTAGCCCTCTGTCAAGCAGCCCTGAAAGGGCGCATAACACATGGCGTCTCGCTGCCCTCCATTCTACATATTCGCAGCTCCCTTTGCCGACCTGCAAAAGTTGCTACCAGAGTAGAGGGGGCCAGATTGAAGAGGCAGTGCCTAGGTTCACCTTCTACTTATTGCACGTAAGCCACATCCACCTCGTCGCTGCACTCTGTATTTCCCTTCTCTGCGGCATTTACCGTGGTGCTCTCTGCACCTCGGAGCCTAGAAGTGACCGCCAATGTGTCCACAGCCTGCTGCAAGTGGAACCAAGGAGCAGCACAAGCAGCAGAGCTTCAGCTTGCTCCTTTTGACTGCTTGGTTCATGTGGGAAGGCAAGTGAGAGGCAGCCACCTTCCTCTCCTAGTAGCCTGTAATGTAGTGCACACAAGCACGGTACTTGTGCGGCTTTGTTCACGGCCCTCGCCCACTCCTGGCACAGCTTTCACACCCCCGCGGCCAGAAGCCGCTGAAGCGGTGCCACACAGCCAGCAGTGGGCCGGCAGCCAAGTGCTCGAGAACGCTGCTTCTGCCCAAGCCCGCCTAGGGCGTGCACCTTTGTTCTCAGAGCTCCGTGCAACAGTCTGCCTCTCTCGCAGTTCAAATGGAAAATGAAAGCTTTTTGCCTGCGCCCTTCACAGAGATCTGTTGCCAGGACGAGAATGTCTTGTGGCCAGAGCTGGCCCCTGTCATGATCCACTATTAATACAGAGCGGGGGTCGTGATGGTTGTTTTGATCTAAAGGGTGCAAACATGCAAAGTACAGGGGACAAAATCAGTTTATTCAACAGCAGAAAATCAGTTTATTCGACAACAGCAATGCATTTCATCAAATGCCAACAACTCAGTTACGGTAAGGGGGAGAGGTATAGGAAACAAAGTATAGGGAGAGGGGAAGGAAAGAAAGGGATTGGAAAATAGCTACCAGCAGACGAGACGGGCGTCCTCACGAGTCATCCGATAGACGAGTCTTCGTCCGTGGGGAGATCTCAGGGGTCTTCTCCAGGGTGTAGATGCGTCTTCATCAGTAGAGAGATCTCAAAGGGTCTTTCTCAGAGAGTTGCTCTTTCATAGTCCTTCTCCAAAGCGAGTGGCCTCTGGTCAAGAGGTGGGAAGATTTATGGACTATTGTGTGGTGCTGCAGGAGACAGGTATGGTCAAGCAGTCCTCAGCTGTTGGTACAACACAACCTCTGGTTGGTGCCACGACAGCACAGTCCTGTGAACACAATACACCAGCACACAATCACGAGCACCCACCTTGGCCAGGCCAGGAAACCATTGTCCAGAGTCAGCCTGGGTGGGGGTCCTCGAGGTCTCCTTGCGACGGTCGGGAGGCAAAATCGAGGGGAACTTCGGACCGACCCTTACACCACCCCGTGACTCACGATCGTCATCAAGAGCACCCCTTTGTACAGTCGTGGTGGAGTCTTCAGTTGTGGTGTCTTCAGGACTCGTCCAAGTTGGTAGCATATCCCGGAAAACAGAGACAGGAAAGTAGGACAAAGATAAGGGACAGGATAAGGAAAAGGAGAAAAAAGGAAAACAAAACAGATCAATTATATTTAATTTTTGATTACTAACAATCTTAAACAATTTGATCAAGTCTTTAATTTTTCAATTTTTGATTAGAAATAAATCAATTTTTAAAGCAAGTTTTTGATTAAACAATTCTAATTGCAATTAGAAGATAATCAATTCTAGTTAAAAATCATATTTTATCCTATTTAAAACCTTGCATCAATAACCCTAGGGATGCCAACAGTAACCGATCTGGATACATTTGTCACAGATGCCAATTGTGCTAACCGTTTCATTATTCTCCAACTCATAATGTATAGAATTGCTGATAAAACAAAACCAATTAAAACCAAAATCAAAAGAACAATGGTGGGATGATACAATTTGTTCAGGACACCTGTAGCAGTAGGTGACCACCCAAATAGAGTATCCCACCACCTGTGTTCAGCATCTGTCTTTACCCTTTCCAAAACACGATGTATTTTTTCCACATTTTGATGAACAGCTATTTGAGTTTTCTATCCGTTTTTCTTGATCTTCTCCAAAATTTCAATCAGATCTTGGTGGAGCAACAATTGCTTCACCAGAGAGAGGTTCATTCCAATTGGAGTGGGCAATAGATGGTGGATCAGTGTGTAATTTGACTGCAAAAGATGGTGAGAAGTAACTGGGGCTACATAGGAAAAATCACATCCTGAAATCCTAGTAAAGTTACAGACACAAAAGTTTGAATGATTCTTAGTATTCACTACCAAATTTTCTATGAAAACACTATTACAAGCAGTTCTAAAGCATGCACATCCATTGCCTACATATACCAGTACTGTTTCAGGTATCTCGTTTGGATGAATTTCAAAATTGCAAACGTTCTGTTCTGTGTCCAAGCAGATATCTTGAGCTCTACTTGCATTACTTTCACAGATAAAGCCTTGTTGTTCCCGGACAATGCAAGTTTCCAAATTGACAGTTTGCCACCTCCCACCAATTTGACGGGCCCATTCCCTATGCTCGAAAGGATAGAGAATAGCTCCATCATGGTTCAACCCTAATGTAATGATGGGGAATATTGAATGCACTGAAGCATTACGTATAGTCAGTACAAAGGCTGTGGCTGTGTTTGTGCTGGGATCATAGGTAAAATTTACTAAGTTCCACCAGGACTGGAATTCTTTTTCAAAATCAGTGGCACTGTCCCAGACTATCTTTTGAATTTCAGTGGGAAAAGTGCCTTCCTCACCTTCTCTTATAATTAAAGCAGCAACCGACTGCATCCACAACTGGGCCTGGATACAACTGAGAGCCAAAGAGATGTTATTTTGTGTAGCACCAAGTGCATCGATTATCACTTTGTGGTCATTTACATTTACCTTTTCCCAACTTGGTAATATGTTTGATAACAACCACTGTTGAGTCCCCAAAGCTGTTAAGGTTGTTTGCAGGGGCCGTTGTAATTTGGTTACATCTCCAGCTGTGGTAGCCAATTTATTCATTAGTACTTCTGAATCAATGCTATTCAAAATTCCCAATCCTGTTCCCACAACACCGGTTATGTCTCTAGCCATTCGTTTTTTGGAAGGATTCTGTTTCCACAACCAGGTTGTCCATCCCTCAAAAGAAGTCTGTAGAAAGGGTGAACAAGCTGGCTGAACTTCTGAGACATTATTTTGCATCAGCAATTTGATTTGTTTGAGAGACCATGCCGGATTAAACAATATTTGTTGTTGGCCAGTTTTTCTAATTACGTATGGCCCAAATTGAAAAATCGTAGGGCTCAACACAACCGGTGGTTGGGTGGTAGGTGTTACAACATTAACATCAAGTTCCCCCCAGTATTTTGTTTTGTTTTTTCCACACATGACTTTATAGGAAAATTGTATAGCAGTTAAATTTAGCCAACAGTCTTGATTTTGGGTTCTACAATATAAAGTCCGGCCATGGGCTCCTATGCCATAACTCTATGCAGGTTCGGTGAGGGATCCAGCCACTAATTTACAAGTTATTGCGACGTCATCACCTTGCGTCACCACGAAAGGAGGGAAAACCTTGTTTTTGTCATCCAACACTAAGGGGGTGCTTACACCATGGTATGCAACTACTGCGGTCAGTGTGGGTTTTTCTATGGCATTTATTTTGAACCTATAGGTCAGACCTTTCAAGCTGGACTCATCTGTTGTGTTATTCTGCCAGGAGCATGTTACATAGGTTGGTCTGGTTAAAGTAAAGTTATGCCAACAGTCAGTAAGTTCATCCGCACAAAGCTTTGTAACTTCGACGTTGTTGGCGTCAGGGTCCAAGGTATAGTTACCAACCTTCCTTTGGCCACAGCACAGTATTAGGGGGACTTGCTTTTTACATGTCCATACTGTCGTGGGACAGAGACTCGCCGTGATGTTAGGGTGCAAGCTACTAGTTATATCTGATTTTAAGTAATTCCCGGCGATTGCAATGGTAGTGGCTTTCTCATGAAGGGATTTCTCCACTTTTCTGCATCCTACCTTGATTTCTTCACCAATTGTTCCTATTAGTACCCTAGCCCAGTCCTTTTTGTCCCAACCCCAGTCACTTGAACGGTATACCTCAGAATCGTGCAGTACTACGGTCGCAAGGCTTGGGTGACGATCTCTGGGGTAGGGTCCTAAAGCACTGGTATATCTGATGGAAGCTTCAGACCACGGCCACTCGGCCGAGTTTTGGCCATGGTGTTGTGGTAGGATACAGAGAAGTATCAAAAAGGTGATCATGGTTTGTCCGGTTCCCATGTCCCTCGGCGTTCTTCTGTGAAAAGTAAACACAACAGAGTCTGCCACCAAGAGGCAGGAGGTCAAAATGATGGAACAATCCAACGGGTACTTATCTGATGCTCCTTTCCCAGAGCATTGGTGGCTACCCATGCATATTTATTCAGAGGAGTTTTTAGTACCAGTGGTACTTCTCCTACAGTAGGGAGGTTTACTAAAACAGGTTGCCCAGGGTAATGGGCTGGATTTTTATGATCATTAGGTCCCTGTAGTGCAGGAATGATGCTTGGGGCTTTTGGACAAAAAGCAGTTATTTTGGGACAGCCGTTTACCCCCCATCTATCATTTATACCTTTTACAGCTTGCCATAATCGAAGATCCCAACTTCCCTCATGTGGTTTTAGGAGTCGCTTCAGAAGACCATTTGTCCTTTCTACAATCCCGTTGGCTTGAGGGTAATAGGGGGTGTGAAAAGTCCACTTTATTCCTTCCTCCCTTGCCCATTCCTGTACTACTTTAGCAGTAAAGTGAGACCCATTATCAGATTGAATCTCCTGTGGCTTTGGAAAAGTTCCAAACCATTCTTGTAATGCCTTAACAGTGTTTTCTCCCATAGATCTGTTAAAGGCTTCAGCTTGAGCTAACCCTGATATTATTTCCACTCCTACCAGCACGAAATGTTTACCACCAGACTTCTTAAAGGGACCGATATAATCTACCTGCCACGCGTCCCATAAGCCTTTACCTTTCCTTAAGTGCAAAGGGTCATCTTCCAAAGGATGCCTTTCTAGTCGTCTGCGGCATTGTTCACAAGCTGATAGGCATGTTTTACACATTTCCCTGGTGACAGGCCAGCCACGAGCAAGGGCTTCTTTGTACAAATCTTTCGCACCTGTATGTTGTCTTTTTATATGCAGCCATTCTAGCAGGTGCTCCCAATCCTCTGTAATTTGTTCCTTTTTCAGGGGACTTAGTCTTGCTAACTCATCAGCAGCATTATTCCACTCACCAGCTAAATTTCCATCTGTCTGATGAGAAGCCACCCACCCCACAGCAAAGTTTCCTTGATTGGCTATATCTAGAATTTCTTGCCATTTTTCCTTATGCCATACTGGGATCCTGTTAACTTCCCAATCATTTTGCTGCCAGAAAGGAAGCCACTCTGTACATCCTTTAAACACAGCATAGGAGTCAGTGTAAATACAAACAAGAGAGGTATTATGTACCTCATGCTTGAAAACACTCCATACAGCAATCAGCTCACCAACCTGAGCACTGCCGTCTCCCTCAGTAATAATTCGTTCACCAGATGACGTATGGAGAGCTACTGCCCTGTATTTCCACACCTTTCCTTCTCGTTTAGCAGAAGCATCAGTAAACCAAGAATTCACTGATGGTTCAGGGGAGAAAGGAGGGGCCACTTTAATTACTGAGGCAGGTTTATCGTGGCTGCTAGCCAAGTTCTCAGTTTCTTGTATAGCCAGATTTTTTACAGCTCCTTCTGTTACAGAGAAGATGTTACAGTAATGCTCTATCTGGGCATACCACTTCCTAACTGAGGGTCTCTGGCCCACCCCGTCAGGGGGAGGGGTCCCGCTGGTGACTGTTTTAATAACTTTAAAAGGGCCTCTTAATACAATTGGTTGCTGACGTGTAATTTTCTCCACTTCTATGAGAGCTATGCTGACAACAAAAAGCCCCTTTTCCCAGGTAGTGTATCTTTTTTCAGCATCTTTAAAACCACGAGAATAAAAACCAACAGGCCTTGTAGGGCCTTCTGGGCCTCGTTGCCATATGTGCACTGACAACCCCGAGGTGGCAAATCCCCATTCTACCTGGAAAGGATCTGTGGGATGAATAGGGCCTAGAGCTTAATGTGCAGTTGCTTCAAAAATCAGCAGTTGTAATGCTTCCTCCTGAGAAGGAGTCCAATCCCATTTTAACCTTTTCCTCAGCAAGTCATAAAGAGGTCTAGCAATAATTGAAAAATCAGGGATGTGTTTTCTCCAAAACACTAATAATCCCAGAGCTTGTTGAAGCTCTTTCCTGGATCCAGGCATTTTAATTTGATCTAAGGAGGTTAGGGTATCAGGTGGAATGCATGTCATACCTCCTTTCCACCAAATCCCCAAAAACTTCACCTCCTAAGAAGGTTTCTGGATTTTCTCTGGGGGAATTTGTAAGTCAAGGCTTTCCAGATGAGAGATTATTTTCTGTTGGCTATCCCCCACTACTTCTATTTCATCTCCCCCCACCAGAATATCATCAATGTATTGATAGACAGCTACATTGTCAGGTTTGGGTATCTTTTCTAATTCCTGTGCTAAAGCATGGTGGGCTAGAGTAGGGGAGTGTTTGTACCCTTGAGGAAGCCTAGTGAAGGTGTATTGCTGTCCTTCCCATGTGAAAGCAAAACAGTCGATGTCCTCTGGCTGTATAGGTATCATAAAGAAAATGTCTTTGACATCTATAGTTGCCATGATTGTATGAGTCTTCTCCTGAATTGAAGTTATAAGTTCAGCTAAATTTGGGACAGCTGCTGTGAGAGGATCTGTGCTTGCATTTAGTCTGCGAAAATCTACTGTCAGCCTCCACTTTCCGTTAGGTTTACGGACTGGCCACACTGGAGAGTTAAAGGGAGAATGAGTGTCAATTATCACTCCCTGATCTCTCAGGTCCTGAATAACTGGCTTGATTCCTTCTTTGGCACCAGTGGGAAGTGGGTATTGTTTCACATTAGTAATTTTACTGAAAGGTAAGGAAGGTGCGGATTGAAGCAGATTAATATTAAAACGTGGTGTGCCAAAGGACCAGAGACAACCCTCCTCGTCTTCCCACTGTCTTCCAGCAAGGACATCCATTCCCAATAAATCATTTGGAATATCTCCAATTACAATTTTGATAAGTAACACATTCTCCTCTCCAGGTCGTAAGATTTTTATCTGAGCTATATCCATAGCTTCTGTGGTCCCCAAGGCATTGAGAACAAAGCATTGTCTCCTTGTTGGAACAACTCCACATTTCTGCGCAGCTTTTCTTGTTAGTGCAGAAATTTGGGCTCCAGTGTCAACCACAAAGGTAACAGGTGACCTTTTAGGGCCAACCATTGCTGTTATCAGGAGGTCCCCAGTATTAGGATTTCTGGTGAGCGTTCTAATAAATAACCAGTTCCCCCCCCTCCCCCCCATCCCTCTGCCCACCCACGAGAGACGGGGTTTCTAGTTTCCCTGCTTCTGACGCCGTTTCAGTTCCATTCCCAAAAACTGAGAAGGAGGAAACTCTGACTCAGCTCTCAGAACCTGTGGAGGAAATTGATTTGGCTCACTGCCCAGAATCTGTGGAGGGGTTAAGTTTGACTCACTGACCACAACCGGTGGAGGAGGAGGTGCACTAGGCTGGACAGTAGGAGAGTTTGATGTAAGGATCTTAGGGCAATGCCAATTCACAACAATTTTTATCAACTTGTCAAGTGGTAAGCCATCCATAACATCTTTAGGAATTTGTTTCTTTAGCCCCAAAGACCACCAGTACTGACGGGGAGTATTCAATTTCCCCTTTTATGGCTTATCACTATGAGAAACAATGTGTCTAACACCTTTAGTTTTCTCCACTTTATCCTTTGGGACTTTTAGGGGTCCATATTTCCTGCTGTAATTCAACAATCCCTCTGCAACTTCGCTCAATGTCCAAACTTTACGCTTATTGTCAGGAGATTCTGGAGTCCGTCTAGAGGGGGATTCATAGGGAGGGAAAGAGTCCACGGAACCAGATCGCTCACGTGAGTTTCCAAGAAATCGATCTAATCTTTCTACAGGTGTCATGGATGAGATAGTTTTTTGAAGGAGAATTGCGGTAGATTTGAGTGTTTCTGGGAGACCACGAAGTAAAGGGGTCATGATTTCAGGCATTACAGGCAATTGCATAGGTGATTCATAGGTGGTAGTCAGTTTTCTCTCATGTATCATTTGCAGGCAAGCAGCTTTGTGAATGTTTTCCAAAAGTTGGTCGGGAGTACCAACTAAAGCTATAGGGTCTCCCCTTTCCAGGGGGTTAAGCCCCCCAGCACAAAAAGCTGCACGTTCGGTCAAGGACCATGGGTAGCTCTTATCTCCAGTTGTTAAGAAGACCCCATGTCCCCAATACCCACTAGCTTCACTTTCTGATAATTTAATCTCATCTCCCCCAGTAAGAGACACTCGAAATACATATTTAGTCTCTGTTTCATGAGGGAGTCGCCCATATTCCTTTGTCAGTTTTGCTGATTCAGTGGCAGAATATGGGATTTCTTTTGTAGAAATGTTTGGTACAAAATCATCAGGACCAAGATAAGTATATTGTGTTTTAACCATAGGTCTCAATTTAGGACAGCAGTGTTCCCCAAGATTTTTCATTATACTTAACTCCTTTTGGGGATAAATTTGATAAATATCAACCATCTCCTTCTCTTCTGTGTTTCATTCTGCTTTACTTTTTTGGTACTTTCTTCTCTTAGGGCAGCCTGTAGCAAATGATTTTCATCTCGCAACAAACAGTTCTCATTCCTTTCTTGATCTAATTGTTTTTGCAGAATTTGAACAAGATTTTGCAAAGAATCTATAATTGTACTTTCATCACTAACTCGCTTAGAGCGAGTTTCTATGGCTGACATAAGACAAGCTCCCAAAACTGAGCAGAGCATGGTTTTATTTTTGCCCAGTTTGAACTTTGATTCATGTTGCAAAGAATATATTCTATCAGTCACATTATCCAGATTAAACCAATTACCGTTCTCCCATTCCTCCCCACCTTGGGACGGTCTGGCGCTACACTTAGCTAATAGAGCATAAAATGCAGCTTTATCTGTTACGGTGGAATTCTCAGTCATTTTGTGAAGGGATAAGTAAAAACCACAACAGGGCGGTCTATTGCTTAAGTTACCACACACAACGAAACAGCTTTCGCTGTGTGCCCCCCTTCGCGGGTGAAGAGACCAAACTACTTGGGAGGCACTCCTTAGTTACAAAACACCAAGTTGTCTCTTCACTACACCAAGTATCAAAAACATCATAAAAAACAACAACAACAACAACAACAGTGTCCCGCCTATTGCACCAGTAGATCTTTTGTGAAATTCTGACTACAGAGCCCTCAAGCGAGTCTGGGGATGCTCCACACCAAGGTGTCTGCAGTCTGCAGTCTGCAGGAAATCAGAAAAACCCCCCTTGCTTTCTAGACAGGCTCACCCATCCAAGGTGGCCAGCAAGGTGAGGCTGGAGTAAGACTTCCTTCCCCTGATACAGACTACAGACAACCTTGCATCCCTTCTATCTGTCAGAAAATCCTGTCCGTGATGCCAATTTAATGTCAGGATCCGCTATTAATACAGAGCGGGAGTCATGATGGTTCTTTTGATCTTAAAGGTGAAAACAGGCAAAGGGCAGGGGGCAAAATCAGTTTATTAAACAGCAGAAAATCAGTTTATTCAACAACAGCAATGCATTTCATCAAATGCCAACAACTCACTTACGGTAAGGGGGAGAGGTATAGGAAACAAAGTATAGGGAGAGGGGAAGGAAAGAAAGGGATGGGGAAATAGCTACCAACAGACGAGACGGGCGTCCTCACGAGTCATCCGATAGACGAGTCTTCGTCCGTGGGGAGATCTCAGGGGTCTTCTCCAGGGGGTAGACGGGTCTTCGTCAGTGGAGAGATCTCAAAGGGTCTTTCTCAGAGGATCGCTCTTTTATAGTCCTTCTCCAAAGCGAGTGGCCCCTGGCCAAGAGGTGGGAAGATTTATGGAATATTGTGTGGTGCTGCAGGAGACAGGTACGGTCAAGCAGTCCTCACTTGGTGGTACAACACAGCCTCTAGTTGGTGCCATGACAGCACAGTCGAGTGAACACAATACACCAGCACACAGTCAAGAACATCCACCTTGGCCGGGATAGGAAACCATTCTTCAGAGTGAGCCCGGGTGGGGGTCCTCGAGGTCTCCTTGCGACGGTCAGGAGGCAAAATCGAGGGGAACTTTGGACCGACCATTACAGCCCCCGACGCGAGGACACTGTTATTAACACCGCATTGCAGGGGCACTTCTCGCTCCTTGACTATGTGCTCAGCGCTCTCCGAATTCGCTGCTAGCTCCACGGTCCTTCTCAGCTGCAAGTAGCAGTGCTCACAGTACATAGAGCTTCGCAATTACCGAAGACCTGGAGGATTATATCGCACACGAAAACGTGCCAGGACAGAGACGTGTTCTACATTGTCCCTTCTCGTCATCCAGTGTGTGCTTCTGCTACTTCTGCTGTTAGGAATCGCTCCTTGAAAGACGAGCGAGAGCGTCTTTCTGGGTGCATCGCACCGAGTAAGAGATCGCTAGGGACTTTGCACTGGGAGCTAAGGCAACAGGGCATGCTTGCTGGCAGAACTGAGGACAAGCCGTTGGGCAGAGCTGAAACTGAGCGCTGGAGTTCAGCTCTGTCCGGAAGGCAGAAGGCGAAGAACGAAGCCGCTTGCAAGCGCAGTGCGGCAAAGAGCACACGAGCAGCCAAGGAGCTCCTTCACAATCGCTTTCACTTCACAGTGCTCTTGCTGCTTGGAAAAGTAGCACACAGCCGTTGCACGGCAGGGCAAAAGCTGGGGCAGTGCCCTTCCTCACACCTTTGTTGTGGTGTACTCCATTGTTGAGGCTGAATGCTTCCCTTTTCTTTCTGTGGAATTTCTCCCATTATTATGCTAATTGGCTACACCTAAATGTAATGTTCTCTCGCAGGCAGGTGGGTGGAGGGTGGCGGGGGGTGAAACTGGAAAAAGGAAAGGTGGGACGGGGCACGGGGGTGGGTTGGAAAACTCTCTCCTTTGGCTCGTGGAGGGAGACGACACCCCCTGCTCCTATCTGGCATCTCCCCTGCCACCCCACCGCTGAGATCCACGCTCCCTGCCGTTGGACATCCCTCTGCTGCTCTCCCACCTCACCCTACTACCTCTGGACACTCTGCCGAGCACCATGACCAACACCGTGAGGGGGGAGTCACTTTCCCCATCCCTCTCACACCTCGGCTGCTGCCGCCGTCACTCCAGCCCTCTTCAACTGCGCAGGACCTGCCCTGCCCCCACAGCACCGGTAACTGAGGACAGGGAGACGGCCTGCGGCCAAAAGGGACTGGAACTGAGTCATACTGTTCTGTTCTGTTGCCAATTTTTATAGCTGTTGTTGTTTTCTGCCTTGTTAGATATCAGTAAAGAACTGTTTTTCTTATCCCCACATGTCCTGCCTGAAGGCCTTTGGTTTGGACCTAAAATAATTAAAAGGGAGGGGGGTTGCACTCTGCATCGCAGGAAAGGGTCTCTTGCCTTTCCTTCGACCATACCTGTCTTTCAAACCAAGACAGATTTTGGCGCCCAGAACGTGAGGCATTGCCTGAGGGCATTGAGAGAGGGGTAGAAAAGGGCATAACAGTTTTTGAATTACCCAAGCTTGTGATAGGTGACACCATGCTGTCCAGCTTACCCTGGATTGGCCTCCATGTGGTCACTGCTCTATCTCTCCCATTTGCAAGGCCTTTTTTAAACATGAGTCTCATAACCAAGGTTACTGTGGCTATTATCCGGTTCATTTTGTGGGTTGATCAGTTGAGGAATTCATGGATTTTTAATTTTCTCTGCAAGATGGCCACATGGATTCAGAGCTATCGCACTCTAAGTGTGTGTTTCTGGGGCTACTTCAATAATGGTACTTACTGTGAGGAAGTGGCAGCAGGTGAAATTTTTTCTCAACACATCACAGGTTTTTTGAAGTTCACCCCAACAGTCTTCAAGGGGTTCCAATCCACTTTAAATGCTAATGACATTATATTGTGGCTAGTGTTGCTTATATCCCTGTTAAACCTGTTCTATCATACATTCAGAGATAAGGGGAGATTGACTTGGATAACAACCCTGATACCTACCCCAGGGATTAGTGATGTTACCCCAGAGCCTGATCCTGTCCCAGAGACTAGGGAGGTTACTCCAGAGCCTGACCCTGTTCCAGAGACTAGGGACATTACCCCAGAGTTTGACCCTGCCCCACAGCCCACCTCGGAAAGGAACCACCCAGAATGGGTGGGGGTGCTAGCGAAGGAGATACATGAGATTGCCCAGATGCTGAAGGAGTACCTCTCCCCAGCTGGTGAGAAACCCTCCCCCTGCCTTAAAGAGGGAGACTCTGATTGTGCAGCAGTGGGACCCACAGATGTTATATCTGTCCAGGTTCCAGCTGAACTGCAAGGGCACTCACAGCCAGCAGCATTTGCCCCTGTGGAAACTAGGAAGTCTAAGATGAAAACAAGGCACCTAGATAATAAGGGTCAGGAAGGGGGCCCCTCACTACCAGCAGGGGAGCCAGAAGTTGAGATCATCACTGAGTCCCTGTCATACGAGTCTCCGTAACCTGCGAAAAGACATTGTACGACGGGGCCGTGAGCCTTTTACAACCTGGTTATTGCGGGTCTGGGACCTTATGGGTACAGGTGTGCAACTGGAGGGTATTGAGGCAAGGAATTTGGGAGCCTTGACCCAGGACTCAGGTGTGGACCAGGTATTTGTAAGGGAGACAGGTCTCGTTTCCCTCTGGGAGCGACCTTTAATGAGTGTGAGAGAGAGATTTTTCCACAGGGAAAGAATGCAGGAGCACCACCAGAGAACACGTTGGAATACCCTTGAGGAAGGGATCCAAAAGCTGAGAGAAGTGGCAGTACTGGAGGTGCTCTTTGGGAGGGATGGACAGCATGATAATGACCCTGACAAGGTCAGGTGCACAGGGCAGAGGTTGTGGAATCTGGCAAACCTGGGCCCATCTCAATATACCCCCTTTATTGCAATGATTGATGCTGATACCAACCAAGTGACAGTGGGTTCTGTTGCCAACAGGCTCAGGAATTATCAGAGTATGATGGCTGGCCCAGTGCAGGCTCATGTCTCTGCTGTGGCTAAGGACCTCAGAGAGGAGTTTAAGGAGGAGATGAAGGAGATAAGGGAAGAGGTGAGGAAGATCAGTGCAGCACCAGTGTGAGTCATGGACCCCAAAAGTAGAGCCCAACGCCCCCCAGCTAGGGAGAGAGGGTACACCCCACGTGCTGACCTGTGTTTTTTTCTACGTGACCACGGGGAAGACATGAGAAGGTGGGATGGGAAACCCACTTCTGTCCTGGCAGCATGGGTGCGCCAACTCAGGGAGGGGAACACCAACAGAGGGAATTCCACTAAAGTGAGGGTAGCCTCAGCCTCCCATGGAGGTGCAGGGTATTACAGAAGGGAAGATGATCTTTCAGATCCCCTTGAAGGAACCTCCACTATGTATGCCCCGGAGAGAAATAATAACCAGGGCTAGAGGGGCCCTGCCTCTAGCCAGGGAGAGGCACGGGAAAACCGGATCTTTTGGACGGTGTGGATCCGATGGCCTGGCACATCAGAGCCACAGGAACACAGTGCATTGGTTGACGCTGGTTCACAATGTACATTAATACCATCGGGACATGTCGGGGAGGAACCTGTTTCAGTTGCCGGGGTTACGGGGGAGCCTCAGGAATTGACTTTGCTGGAGGCTGAGGTGAGCCTGACTGGGAAAGAGTGGCAGAAACATCCAATTGTGACTGGCCCAGAGGCACCATGTATCCTAGGCATAGACTTCCTCAGGAGTGGCTATTACAAAGACCCAAAGGGACTCAGGTGGGCTTTTGGAATAGCTGCTGTGGCGGCAGAGGGCATTAAGCAGTTCAACACCCTGCCTGGGCTATCAGAAAACCCATCTGCAGTGGGACTCCTCAGAGTGAAAGAGCAACAGGTGCCAATTGCTACCTCAACAGTGCACCGCCGGCACTACCAGACGAATCGAGATGCCGTGATCCCCATCCACAAGATGATCCGTGAGCTGGAGAGCCAAGGGGTGGTCAGTAAAACCCACTCACCCTTCAACAGCCCCATCTGGCCTGTGCGTAAATCTGAAGGAGAATGGAGATTAACCATGGACTATCGTGCATTGAATGAAATGACTCCACCACAGAGCGCTGCTGTGCCAGTCATGTTGGAACTCCAGTATGAGCTGGAGTCCAAGGCAGCAAAGTGGTACGCCACCATTGACATCGCCAATGCATTTTTCTCCATTCCTCTGGCAGTAGACTGCAGGCCTCAGTTTACTTTCACCTGGAGGGGTGTGCAATACACGTGGAACCGACTGCCCCAGGTGTCTTGGTTTGAAAGACAGGTATGGTCTAAGGAAAGGCAGGAGCCCCTTTTCTGCGATGCAGAGTGCAACCCCCCTCCCTTTTAATTATTTTAGGTCCAAATCAGAGGCCTTCAGGCAGGAGATATGGGGATTAGAATAACAGTTCTTTACTGGTATCTAACAAGGCAGAAAACAACAAGAGCTATAAAAATTGGCAACAGAAACAGTCTAGCTCCGCTCCAGTCCCCTCTGGCCGCAGGCCGTCTCCCTGTGCTGTTACCGGTGCTGTGGGGGCAGGGCAGGTCCCACCCAGTTGAAGAGGGCTGGGTGATGGCGGCCGCGGCCCAGGGGTGAGAGGGATGGGGAAAGTGACTCCCCCTCACGGTGTCGGTCGTGGTGCTCAGCAGAATGTCTGGAGGTAGTAGGGTGAGATGGGAGAGCAGCAGAGTGATGTCCAAAGGCAGGGAGCGTGGATCTCAGTGCTGGGATGGCAGGGGAAGATGCCAGAGCAGAGCCCAGGCTGTCTTCCCACTCCACGAGCCAAGCGAGAGAGACAGCCCCGCTCCAGACCCCCAGTCGCACATTTCCTTTTCCGGTTCCCCCCCCCCTCCCCCTCCAGCCACCCCCCTACGAGAGAACATTATCTGTCGTTTTAAGGTGTAGCCACAATTACTTAGCCTAACAATGGGAGAAAATTCCACTGAAAGAAAAGGGCATAATTCAACCTCCAACACCAGGGGTGGAAACACAGCCCCACCATCTGTCATGGACTGATCCAGGCTACACTGGAGAGGGGTGGATCTCCAGAACATCTGCAGTACACTGATGACATCATTCTGTGGGGGGACAGGGAAATGTACGTATTTCAGAAAGGAGAAAAGATCATTGAGATTCTGCTGGGAGCCGGCTTCGCCATTCAAAAGAGCAAAGTCAAAAAGCCTGCCCAAGAGATCCAGTTCCTGGGACTAAAGTGGCAAGATGGACGGCTCCAGATTCCCAGTGAGGTCATCAATAAGATCACTGCAATGTCTCCACCAACCAGCAAGAATGAAACACAAGCCTTCGTAGGTGCCATAGGCTTTTGGAGAATGCACATTCCTGAGTACAGCCAGATTGTGAGCCCTCTTTACCTGGTCACCCGCAAGAAGAACTATTTCCACTGGGGCCCTAAGCAGCAGCAAGCCTTTGCCCAGATCAAGCAGGACATCACTCATGCAGTAGCCCTTGGCCCAGTCAGGACGGGACCAGATGTGAAGAACGTTCTCTACTCTGCAGATGGGAACCATGGTCTGTCCTGGAGCCTGTGGCAGAAGGTGCCTGGTGAGACGCGAGGCAGACCACTGGGATTCTGGAGTCCAAGCCACAGAGGGTCCGAGGCCAACTATACTCCTATGGAGAGGGAGAACTTGGCCGCCTATGAAGAGGTTCAAGCTGCCTCAGAGGTGATTGGCACGGAAACACAACTCCTCCTGGCACCCCGACTGCCAGTGCTGGGGTCGATGTTTAAAGGAAAGCTTCCCTCAACCCACCATGCCACTGACGCCACATGGAGCAAGTGGATTGCCCTCATCACACAACGCACCCGTATTGGAAACCCGAATCGCCCTGGGATTTTGGAGATAATTGCCAACTGGCCGGAAGGGGAAGACGTTGGTCTTGCCGACGAAGAGGAACAGGAACAAGTGACCCGGGCTGAAGAAGCCCCACCGTATAACCAACTGCCAGCAGATGAAACATGCTATGCTCCTTTCACTGATGGTTCCTGCCGCATCGTGGGGATGAACCGGAAGTGGAAAGCAGCCGTATGGAGCCCCACACGACAGGTTGCACAAGCTACTGAAGGAGAAGATGGATCGAGTCAACTTGCTGAACTCAAAGCTGTTCAGCTGGCCCTGGACATTGCTGAAAGAGAGAAGTGGCCAAAACTCTACCTTTACACTGATTCATGGATGGTAGACAATGCTCTGTGGGGTTGGGTGGAAAGGTGGAAAAAGGCTAACTGGCAACGTAGGGGAAAACCAATCTGGGCTGCCGATGAAAGGAAAGACACTGCCACCCGGGTACAGAAGCTGCCTCTGAAAGTCCATCACGTAGATGCCGATGTCCCCAAGAGTCGAGGAACACCGACACAATGAGCAGGTAGATGAGGCTGCACAGATAGAGGTGTCGAAGATAGATTTAGATTGGCAGCACAAGGGTAGAGTTGTTCCTGGCTCGATGGGCCCATGATGCCTCAGGTCATCAGGGCAGAGATGCCACCTATAAGTGGGCACGAGATCGAGGGGTGGATCTAACCATGGACAGTATTTCTCAAGTTATCCATGACTGTGAGACATGCGCTGCCATCAAGCAGGCCAAGCGGGTGAAGCCCCTCTGGTATGGAGGGCGATGGGAGAAATATAAGTATGGAGAGGCCTGGCAGATTGACTACATCACACTGCCTCAAACCCCCCAGGGCAAGCGCTATGTACTGACCATGGTGGAAGCCACCACTGGATGGTTAGAGACCTACCCTGTGCCTCATGCCACTGCTAGGAACACCATCTTGGGCCTGGAAAAAACAAGTTCTTTGGAGGCATGGTACCCCTCAGAGAACTGAGTCAGACAATGGGACTCATTTCAAGAACAGCCTTATACACACCTGGACTAGGGAACACGGCATTGAGTGGGTGTACCATATCCCCTACCATGCACCAGCTGCAGGGAAAGTTGAACGGTGCAATGGCCTGCTTAAAACCACCTTGAAGGCACTGGGTGGGGGAACTTTGAAGAACTGGGAGATTAATCTAACAAAGGCCACATGGTTATTGAACACCTGAGGTTCCACTAACCTAGCAGGCCCTGCCCAATCTGAACCCTTGGGAATATCAGATGGAGATAAGGTTCCAGTGGTACACATGAGAGGTATGCTAGGAAAAACTGTTTGGGTGAATCCTGCCTCCAGCAAAGACAATCCCAGCTGTGGAGTTGTATTCGCTGAGGGACCAGGTTGCATCTGATGGGTGATGCAAAAGAGTGGAGAGACCCGATGCATACCCCAAGGAGACCTTGTTGTAGGGTGAAATACCTATAGTACTGTGCCTATGTTTCTAACTGCATGTATGTATATATAATGTAACGGTTTAATTTGATATAGCATATTAGTATGGGAGAAATTCAGGGGTGGATAATGTTGGGGGTTGAATGCTTCCCTTTTCTTTCTGTGGAATTTCTCCCATTGTTATGCTAAGCAGTTGTGGCTAGACCTTAAAACGATAGATAATGTTATCTCGTATGGGGGGTGGGTTGAGGGGGAGGGGGGGAACCAGAAAATGAAAGGTGGGACGGGGGGTGTGGACCGGGGGACTCTCTCTCTCGCTTGGCTCCAGGAGTGGGAGGACAGCCCGGGCTCCGGTCTGGTATCTCCCCTGCCACCCCAGCACTGAGATCCACGCTCCCTGACACTGGACATCCCTCTGCTGCTCTCCCACCTCACCCTACTACCTCCGGACACTCTGCCGAGCACCACGATCGACACCGTGAGGGGGGAGTCACTTTCCCCATCCCTCTCAACCCTGGGCCGCTGCCGCCGTCACTCCAGCCCGCTTAAACTGCACGGGACCTGCCCTGCCCCCACAGCACCGGTAACTGAGTGCAGGGAGACGGCCTGAGGCCAAAAGGGACTAGAGCTGAGCTATACTATTCTGTTCTGTTGTCAATATTTATAGCTGTTGTTGTTTTCCAGCCTTGTTAGATATGAGTAAGGAACTTTGACCCTTATCCCCACATCTCCTCCCTGAATGCCTCTCATTTGGACCTAAAATAATTAAAAGGGAGGGGGTTACATTCTGCATCTCAGGAAGGGGGCTCTTGCCTTTCCTTAGACCATACCTGTCTTTCAAACCAAGAAAGAGACTCATTGCAAAAAGGGTCAGGGAGATGCCTAGGAAGAGTCTCAGGTGAATCCAGGAGATTATATTGGAGGACTATTCAGTTTTCCAATCACTTTGCTTAAAAAACTCTACAAAGTCGTAATAAAAAAACAAACGAACAATCAAACAAACAAAAAAAGCAGACCAAACAAACACACCAAAAACCCCAAAACCCCAACCGATAATCCCCAAAGAGACAAAAAAACCCCTGAAAACGCCCAAAAAAAACCCCTCCCAAAACTGAAAAAAAACCCGCAAACCCAACACATCAAAAAATCAGGGTGAAGGTTTTTAGTAACTTTAAAAATAACAAAACAAAACAAAACAAAAAGCAACCCAAACTAGAAAGTCACATTTCTAAAGGTGCTATCCCAGCCTCTTGTCTCAGCATGGAGGACATCCTGAAGTGGAGCCCGTTGGAAGAAAGCGGGACAGGGCAGCACCTGGGCCATTGTCACAGGACGGCCCTGTGGCTGCCCCATTGCCAAAACCTGGACACATCAATCAAACACAGGTATGCACATGTGCCTAGACACAGCAAAAATATATTTGTCTGAAAAGAATACTGGTCCATTTATATCACTGGAAAGAGCATAATGCCTCGTCTCAGCTTTCTTTTCAGTCATTACAGTTGTTTCAAAAATATAGGAGTGCAGAAAATGGAAATATCCAAGATCAACATGAGGACCAATAACAAAGATTCCATTTTTGAAACTGCATTGGGAATCCTCTGCAGAAATTGACTCAGAGCTCCAAGATTTACAAAAAAGACCAAGAGTATTGGAGTCAATACAACACAGTGTCTGGAGGCTTCAGCTGGTTTACTTGATTTCTCAAATATGATGGAGGAAGCACCTTAGCAACTACAGGTGCCAGTTCTCTCAGGGCCCTGACATGCCTCTTGGTGGGTCCCATGGTCTTGCATGTTCAGGTTCCTCAAGTGGTCTGAAAGCTGACCTGCTACTAGGGCTTAGAATCAAGTGCACCAGTCCAATAACCTGAGAGATGTGGAAATAGTGACTGGCAGTAAAAATTGAGACCAACACTTGTTGAGTACCTCAGCCTTCTCCTTGTCTGTTGTCACTAGTCCTGTCTGGCTAATGGGGGTGGGGTGGGAATAGGGGAGGTCTGATAGGTTTTTCTTCATCTTCCTTTTCCCATTGAAATACCCGTAGTTGCCTTTATTATTCTTATTTTTGGCATGCTTTTCCAAATTCAGCTTCAATTTAGCCTTAGCTATACGGGTCCTGTCCTCACACACTCATGTGTTACCACTGTATTTTTCCCATGATTTGTCTTGCTGTGTATTGTCTGCCTATTAGCTTCTTGCATCACATCTATTAATTTTCAATAAAGTTCTGGCTTTAACTTGTTTTCAAAAAAAACCCTTTTTGAATCTTTTCACCTCAGAAATTCAGCTGGAAAACCCAAAATCCCCAAAATTCACCCTGCAGTCCTCCCTGGGATGCCCAGCACTCACCTGGCAACTCCCAGAATTCCACAAATTCCCCCCAAAATTCACGGGGGACCCCCAAATCCCAGGGCTTTACCCCAAAATCCCACCTGCAACCCCCAAAATCCCTCAAATCACCCCCAAGATCCAGTCCCCCCAACACCTCCCAAATTCACCCCAAAATCTCTTCAATCCCCCTCAAAACCCACCCAGATACCCCCAAATCTACCAAATTCACTCCAAGACCCATCTGGGACTCTCAAAAATCACCAACATTCCCTGGAAAATCCACCTGCATCCCCCCAAATTCATCCCAAAATTCTCCCACGACTCCCAAATGCTCACCTGGATACCCCAAAATCGACAGAATTCACCGTAAAATCAGCCTGGCACTCCCAAAACTCATGTGAGAACCCTAAAATTCACATGTATACCCTAAAATTCACCAAATTCCCCCCAAAATTCCCCTGAGATCCCTAGAATTCCACAAATTCCCCCTAAAATTAAACTGGGACTCCCACATTCCACTAATTCACCCCTGTCCTGGGGTACAATGCAAAAATGTGTATTCTATCACCATCTGTTAAAATGTGAGAGGGGTGGTGATCCTTATCTCTGTGGGAGATATCCTCTGCTGATGTGCCATCTGATAAGATCAGGGGGATGATCATCGTTATCTTTTCACAACCCATCCTTCCTCCAGAAGACAGATTCTGTTAATGGGCCATTAAGTCCTATTGTGTGACTGATAAGATTACATCATCCCATTGGGAGATGCTCCAGCCAGGGGGAGGAGCCAAACATTTCCTTCCTAGATAAAAAGTGAGATTTGGAACACCAAGGCAGTCCTTTCTACTGGATCCCAGAGGAAAGTCGGACCTTTTTCCACATCATCGCTGGATCTTTGGAGGAAAACTGCACCTTCTACCAGAGCACTGCTTCAACTGAACCACATCTGTCATCCAGGAGGACTGCAGCCACCATTTATACGGACTGCTACCAACACCCTGAGTGACAGGTTGTCAGGTTGTATTTCTGACTTTGTTGGTGGTTTTTCTTTTATATTATTGCATTTTTTTTTCTCTATTATCCTATTAAATTGTATTACTGACTTGGGTCTCGCACTGGGTTTACTTTCAAACCAACACAACCCCAAACATTGCTAGCCGGGATCCCCCAAAATTCCACAAATTCTCCCCCAAAATCAACCTGGGACCCCTCAAAACTCACCTGGATCTCCCCAAATCCTCCCCCCCCCCCCCGCAATTCACCTGGGAACTTCTAAATCCCCAGAATTCAACCCAAAATTCACCTGGGACCCCAAAAACCTCCAAATTCGCTCCAAAATGATTGGCAACTTTACACACTCCGTTCTCCCACAAAAGGATCAAGAGCTGAATCATTAAAAAATCCGGTATAATCACGGACAAAGACTCTCTAACTAATTAAAGATGGAAAGTGGTATGTTTATTCACCGGCGGGCGGCACGGGAGTCACCTCCGAAAGGCGTGATGGCCCTGAACAAGGTTCTTTGCCATCTATTTATTCCCCAAGATCTTATATACAACACATATTCATAACCCCAGCGCCTCCCATCCCCATCCCATATTAATATGAGCCTATTAGTCCTTCACGCGTGCACAGCTCTTCTCTTGAATTGGGTCGGTGGTCTCAAAATGGGTCAGTGGTCTTGAAGGCTGAAGTCAGGAGAGTCTTCATCAGGTCTCAGTGACCATCTGGCACGATCCAAGGCTCCGTGCTTCATGGTTAGCAATTTACTTATTTTACGTTCTTCTGTACGCAAATTTATAATAGCAGATAATTATACCAATTAGCTCTAGCCTAAGCATCTAGTAATTATTAACCTCCCATTTACCTACCTAACTTACATCTTGGTCATGGAAACTACTTCTACTCTTAGCAAAAACCTTAACTTTTTAAAACCATGATTCAGAGCCCTGGGTGCTTCATATACAAACTAAACCGAAAAAACCTTTCTATTCATTCTCAGCAAAAAGACTTCCTCTTCCTCCTTCTTTTGGAGAAAACTGCCTTCACTTTCAAACTTATTCTCTTGCTCACTTACCTGCATAATGCTTAGTCCCTGTTCTGCATGCTCATTTTCTTCACTTTTACAAGGAATCCTCTCCTTATCTTCTTCTTCCCCTGCTTCTTCCATTTCCTGTGCCAAGATCACCTGTTTCTCTGTTAGATTTGTTTCTCTAGATGATTTTTGAGAACTGTCCCTATCTTCTGGCACCACTCGCTCAAGAGAGGTGATTGTCCTGCTCTGCTCTGGGCTGGGACTGCGCTCTCTTCAAGCCCTGGGGGCAATTTTGGATGCCACAACGTCAGAAAGACCTCAGGCTATTGGAGAAATGTCCAAAGGAGGGACACAGAGATAGTGAAGAGGCTGGAGGGGAAGCCATACAAAGAGTGGCTGAGGGCATTTGGTTCAGCTGCAGAGAGGACACTGAGCTCACACCTCACTTGGGACCTCTCAGCTCCTCTCAAGGGCAGCACAGGGACAGCTTTGCTCTCTGCTCTCTGCGACCAGGGACAGGAGCCAAGGGAATGCCAGGAGCTGTGTCAGGGGACGATTAGGCTGGCTATCAGGGAAAGGTTTTTTTCCTCAGAGGCTGGTCAGGCACTGAATAGGTTCTCCAGGCAATGGGCACAGCCCCAAGGCTGCCAGAGATCCAGGAGCGTTTGGCCAATGCTCTCAGGGATGCAGAGGGTGGGACTGTTGGAGTGTCTGTGCAGGGCCAGGAGTTGGACTTTGACGATCCCTAGGGGTCCCTTCCGACTCAGGAAACTCTTACCATTTTCCCCTCTTTCCTCTCCTTGCACAATGCTCTCAGCTTACTGTTCCACTGTATGTTCCACTTCTGAAACCACAGATACTTCTTTCCAGTTCAAGCACAGTTCTACTGGTTACAATCCAAAGATATACAGATTGAAAAACAACCAAAAAGAAACACCTGTTTGGAATGTCGTGGTCTTATTTGGATCTAGAACAATGAAGTCGATTTTGTCTTGCAAGTTCTAAAAGCAAAACAACAACAAAATCACCCACCACACCGTTTTAACATAGGGATTTGCTTTCTTCTTAGAAATCCATATCCCTTCTCAAAATTGATCTATTTCAGTAAGAGGTCATCTTGTATAGATCACTTACTATCTAAAGAATCTGGAACACTCAAATCCGTAATGATAAACGTGTTACCTCGCAGTTTTCTGTTCCAAAGGCAAATGAATTTGCTCAAGTGCCGTTTGTAACAAGGACAGAGTTGAAAGTGCAGCTCTGAGAAATGTTTTGGTTTCCCTCTCCTATCTCTATCAAAAGCACTTTCTTCAATGGCTGAAACAATACTTGATATAGTCTGAATTTTAAAGGTCATGAAAATTTTCTCAAAAGTGAAAAATTAATATAGCAGTCAGGTTTTAAACCAACGGGAATTTTGGTTTTACCTGTTTGAAGATTTCCTTCACACTAAAATGCTGGCTGATGGATACCTAGAAGGAATCAATTCCCACAAAATGCTTCCGGGTAAGCCATTATGTCATCCATTACAATTTGCTTCAGCATCCCATTCCTGTCCAATTGAAGGTCCCTGTTTAAGAGACTCAAGTACAGAGAGAAATAAAATTAAATATGACTGCAGTGCCTTTAAATCTAAATCGAACTTCCTGATCAAGCTCATAATACCTTTAGGCTAAATGTTGCCATTGATCTATTTCTACTGAACACAATCACGTCCTGGCTTGTTAGAGATTAGTTCATTACAAAGAAAGAAATGCACAGAAGTTAAAATATTTCCAAAGAAGCATTTGACATCCTTCCTTTTGGATGGGGAACCATTCCAACACTGCTTACATAAGAGGTCAAATTACTGTCTTCCATGTTAGCTGTGCACTGTGCTCAGCGGAGCCTTTCTGGTTTATTGGCCTTTGACTTGGACATAAAGCTGAGTCTTGATTCAAGAAAAATCAATATTCACACTTGTTTTCTTTTACACGGACATTGGCTTGGTCTCCTAAACAAAGAGAATGATGGGGAATTTATGTAGGTGTTCAGATAGGTAACATTCTCTTTCCGCAACCTGGCATTGTATTTTCACTTGGTCTGTTACCTCTGGCTTTTTTTTAATGGCTCAAATTATTAGGAAGAGTATCAAACCGCCACCTCTAACCACACTCCCACTGCGAGGTGTGTCAAGGTATGTGCATCTGCCCCTCAGGTCCATACTGCTCTTCTAATATGCCTCTGATCAAGCATGTAGGAAAGGCCTCCTGGGTGTGTGAACAGTGCTGCTTCCTCTATGGCTTCAGACCTGCTGCTAAGATCTTCAGGAAGGAGAGCAGTATTGTACCAATTTTTAGATGGTTTTTAAAGTTGCAAGTGCTTGGCTATCTTAAACGTCTGAGTTCCTAGAACTTTGAATGAGATCAAATCTATGAGTGAAGAGATGATGGTGCAGACCAACTTCTGATTCCGGTGATGCAAGAATCTGCGCTACTACTTTTACCTTCTGAATAAGGCATGGATGTGATGGTACGCACAGTAATACTGATGTGCTATGGTTTTTGAACGATAACAGTCTTCCTTTGTCCCATTCCTAAAACGTGGGCATTATTTGCCTTAACCTTGTTCACTAGGGACATTATTCTATATTGTTACATGAAGTGGAAAGCACTCTTTTTCCATACCTTCACACAACAGCATTAAAACAAGGCCTAAGTAGTACAACCAATGTTCAAAGATGCTCTACCTTTTAAGTTTACGATGCAAAATTCATACCTTGTTCTAATTTGATCTCAAGAAGAAAGGGTGTTCTCCAAATACTCCTTCAGCTCTTCCTCACAGCTCACCATTTTCCTTTTTTAAAATTGTATCCAGATCACTTTCATCATCTAAGGCCACATAAATAAGCTAGTAAAAATGGTTTCGTAGATACTAACATCTCCCCAACTATTTAGGATTCAAGGAAGTTAATTATGCACTTATATTCTACACCCAGAAGAGAAAGCTACCTCAGCAAAACTCATCGCCTATGAAAATCTTCCTAGATAATGAACACCTCTGACACTGCCACCCCAAGTTGCTTGTTGAAACAATGAGAACCTCACATCCAATCAGACTCTAGACCTGCACAAGATCTCGTAATAGCAACTTGCAGCCACTTTCTACAGAAAGCAGCACTGTATCCATACCAAGAATAAGACAGGACTGTCCATTCAGTGTGAATCAAGCAGTTAGCAAAAATGCACCTGACAGAATGAAACTGAAGAGTAGAAATTCCCATCTAAAAGTCAAAGATTACATTTTTAATTTTATAGCAGGTATTTGGAATTTCAGAGGGCTCTTTGCATTAAGAAGTCCTGTCTTTATAGCACACCCTTGTTTTTATGTTTCTACGTGTATGATGGCCATTTAGCCGTCTCCTTAAAATCATTCCAAAGAAAAACATTCAAGTGAACAAGTTCTTTCTATACTGCTGGAAGGTGAAATGAATAAGACGATATGTAACATGATAAAAGGCTGCCTGGAATTTTACAACTGGTATCCAACATGGCATCTTCTATCTGGAGAGTAAGAAAAATAAATCTCCAAGTAAACTGCTAAGAATGCAGATTATAAAAACTTCTGCTTATTCTGGCACCAGAAAGCACCAAAACACATTCTATAATTTATCCCTTTAGAAACAACTGCCTGACTTTTTTTATGTATAGGAAAAAGTGGAAGACATTTGGGAGATCATTTTCAGCTATTGCTAAATTCTGATCTTAAGCAGGCTGGGCAATACGTCATTCATCGCTATCATATGCATTTCAGATAGAAATGATCATAAAAATACAATCTATTTATATTACAAATAATAAACACAAGAATTATGAACACTTCCACATGAAACTCTTCCACACCAAACTGTTTCTTTGTAGTGTTTTGTCACACTATGGACCTCTTTCTAAGGTGACATCAATGACCTACCACGCTGAAAAAAGCATTGCAAGTGGCAGCACAGGAAGAACAGACTAATCCCAAGGGGTGATGAAAATATATGACATCAAATATAAGAAACGTACATCTGTTGTGTTGCGTTGTTTAATGTTAACATTCCTTCTGTGTTGATGGCTAGTCCCTGTTTCGTTCCCCTAAGTACATAATGTGTTTTCCCTTTCCCACCTTTTCACTAGTCAGTCATCCTAAACCCCTCCCCTTTATCTGGAACCTTCCCTGTCCCTCACCCTAAACCCTGCCCCACTGGATGTCAATCCTTTGTAGCCCCTCCCTTTGTTCTAGAAGTTTCTGTGTCAAGCATTCCCTTTTGTATTCATGATTGGTTATATTGTATGTATCCCCACTCTCGGTTTACCTTATTGGCTCAATGTACCCCTTTCCCCCCTTCTGTACCTCCCCCCGTTAACCGTTATTGGACAGAGTTTTGTGCCCTCCCCTTGCTCCTCCCCCGTACTTAAGCCTGTGTAGAACCCCTCAAACTGCCTTTTGCGGTTCCCTCTCCCAACCTCCTGACCTGTTAACTCTTCCTTCAATAAATCCCTTCCCCCAGAACAGTAAAGGTCTCTCCTGCGCCTCTTTGTCCCTCCCTGACGACTCGCCCAGGCGTCGCTGTTGCTACACCTCTTCTGCGGCTCCCAGAGTGGCGCCGAGGAGGGGCCACTCACCGACGCAGGCTTCCCGGAGCTAGCCGGTAGCCCAGGTGAGGTGGGCAGTGGTTGGAAGAAACGTCATACATCCACGGGCTCCACTTCTTCTTCAAACCTACATTTTAGTTTCTCAGTCATCTGAAGCATGTTGAAGCGCACAACTTCAGCATCTTCTGCTGTGCAAATGTTCATATCCAACAGGGTCATCTGAAGGAAAGGAAGAATAAATTATTGACATGCACAGAAGAAATACTGTGTGGCTTTCAGAGAGCCTGGATAAACGTAGTGTTTCTTTTCTTGTGATGGACAGAGATAGATTCAGCCTCCTACATGCCATATTAGATTAGTAAACAATACCATCTGGTTGGACACAAAGGGAGAAATTGAGGCAGAGGTGGAATTTCTTTGCCAAGATAAGACAGATTTAGCACAAGGGCTGAGGCTCCTTGCATCTTCCACATTCACGTAGGACAGCACTCCCTTCATTACCAGCATTTGTTACGGCTTTTCCACATTTCAAGTACAAATACCAACTACTGCTGTGAAACCAAACGGATGGCTTACTTTTTGAACAGAGTAAGGCGGAGGTTAAAAAGGAATTCCACTTGTTATCTCAATGTTTGGTGCATCCTCAGACGCATTTTACTCAAATGACACACTGGACCACGGCTATCACAGCCAAAAGATGTGGCACTCAACTTGCACATCTGCCCTTTCTCCTGACATTTGCCCTCGACCAGCTCATACTGGATGCTCATTTTCTCCACGCACTCCACATTAGGGCTGTCTGAATGCTATGGAACTGACCACAGGCAGAATTCCCATCTTTCATAGTGCAGTGTGACATGGAAACATGACAGAGGCCATGTGCTGAATCTCAGCACACGGAACAGATCCCAGCAGTGCCTACAGACCTTTGCCTACAGACACCAGACACTACCAGCCAAAGAAATCAAGACATTTTCATACACAGCTCTTTATCATTATGCTTCAAAGTAGCAAGGTACTTACAATCGCTACCAACTTCTTTGCGGCCATACAGGCTACAAACATCCCAACAGGATGTGCTCTGGAGCAAGAGAAGGCAGACACAGAGAGGGAAGGCATGCTGCAAGGACACAGAGAAAGGAAGTATCTCCAATACTTCCCCTCTTCTTCTCATACTTCCCCTCTTCTTCTGCAAGAGTTAAAAAGGAGTATTTTTGTATGATTGAGAAGGCATCCATGTCAAAATTAACTTTTGATTTCCCCCAGATTCATTCTAACCAAGCCAGTTCCTTCTAGATCTCACCATGCACAGGTGTTTGTACTGGCCAAAGGAAAGCCATGGCACAGGCAGCTTCTTTGGCTCTTACTGCCACCTCCAAGCAACTGAGAAGGTATGTGGGAACACACGGAACAAAGAATAGAGCAAACATGCACTCTCAAAGCAACTGTCTGCCTCATCGTTGCCCGGGAGATAAGAAAATATTGCTTGAATTCCAGACTGTTCTTAGGATTTCTCGACCTACCTAGACTTGTTTCAATTCTCCAGAGTTCTGCACCATTCGCTTCCATCAGATTTGGCACGTGTTGGAGGCAACAAGGTGCTATCAAAGTAGGAACAAGAGTCAGGTATCCTAAAATACAAACCAGTCATTACTTCAAATATAAAATTAAGAATCCGAATATCCATACTACTGGGCTTTCTTTTATTTACAGCCATCTTGGCAATGAAAATAAACCTGAGATTATTGTTGTTCCAGGCCAACTGCTTACTGCCCGATAAGGAACTAACTGTCATCTACCTTGTTCCTACATCCACCGTAAAAAACCTCCCTGTAAAGATCATAATGCATTGCACCCACACCAATGCGTCTTGTTTTCAGGATGGATATTCAAACGTAGCATCGTTCGATTTCTATCCAGACTCCTCTCTTAATTTATTGTGCAAATGAAATCCTACGCCATGGAGAAAAAATGCCTTGACAAAAGCACCAACTCCTAGCTCTCCACCCATCTTTGCCCACTTCTTCTATGTTTCAAGATTTACTTCTCCATTCCTCCATTTTTAGAGCCTGATCGCCACCTATTAAGTGTAGCTGGGACACTGAAAATCAAGAATGCATTTTCTCCATTCAAAAGAGCTGTACAAAAATAGATGTAGACCCTGCCTTACTGCTGCATTTAGCAATCACACATTGACAGGAAGCAAAGTGCATTTTGTAGCCAAGTCCTTCATTAACTCCAGCAACAATTGTTTTCCTTTATGCTATACCCTCTTTTGCCATACCCGATATATTGCAAAACCTTCAGTCTCTGTTCACTGAGTACCATCTGCTCCTTTATCAACTTTTCCAATTCCATATTCACAGTTGGGGGATTCTGTATTTCTTCACTTGCCATAAATTCTCTGCAGGATGGAAAGTAGATATGTAGAATGGAATCACATGATATATGTGATATCATACGTGATATCACGTAGAAAGAAAAAATGATCAAGTATTATTTGATAGAAACCAAAAGTGAACACTAGCCACTTTGTGTAGCTCATTGTCCCAAAGAAGACTGCCCCATTTCTGACCTGAAACTCTGAACTACACACTTCTTTTGCATGAGCTTCCAGTCCTTGACTCTCCCTTGCCATTTCAGTTGATGCCATTTTTCTTTCTCAAGCTCTGATTTCATTCGATTCAAGAGTAGCTTGGCAGTTGCCCTCTCATTATCCAGCAGTGCTCTCTTTACATTCTGTGTATTAAAAAATAAAACCAGAAGTAGAAGCAGCATACGACATGCAAAAACAAACAAAAATTGTCTCTTCTACAGAAAATGAGGGGAGAAAAGAACACAAATGATAACCAATACCCTGCCAAGTAGAAATTTCTTCTATATTTCAGTGATTGATAGGCAGAAAAAATGAATTTCATTTGGGGAAAGAAAGACATTCTAGGAATATTCAGACCGCTATATTGCCCCAGGTAAAACATTTACCATGGCCTTAGAGTTAATGTGCTTGTGAACATCAGATGCCAAGAGGATGGACATTTCCTCCAGTTTCACAGAATACTTGGTCAGTACATCTGCTATCTGTGCAATCAAAGAATACAGAAAAGCAACAACAATGAAAAGTAGAACTCAAAGATCAATTTCCCAAGTTAAAATCTACATGAACAAGACAATTTTTCCATTCAAGTGAATTCGATTTAATTAATTCATTAACTACATAAGTATCATTCTCTCGTTCAAGAATAGAATTCAAAGAATCAACGTTGCTTCTTCTGAGACATTGAAGCCTGAGTAGATCCCATCTTCAAATCTATTAGGATGGCATGAGAGCAATACCTGCTACATTTAGTACATGTAAACTACAAAGACATCTAGAACAGCTCTAAAAGATGAACAAACCCATGAACTTTGAAGAAGACGCTAGCAAGAAATTTGGAAATAGGCTTTATCTGCCCAATGCTTTTCCCAAAAGCTTGGGCACTCCTTGGTGTCAGTGAGCGTCTCTATCTCATTATTCAACAGCCGGCTTAGGGTAAGAAAGGATGCATGCAATCACTTCATTCCTGTTCATGACATAAACTTACTGCATCATCACGGAAGCCATTTACTTGGAAATATAGCCTAAAAAATAGGTGTCAGACTGGGTACATATCTAGAATGCTATGAGCAAAACCAATTTCTTTTTAACAGGAAAGCCATACAATATGCCTGCCATGGCATATATTAGTCTACTAGCCCTGCACTTCAACGGGCAGTGAGCAGTTCATTACACCAATTTTACGTTTGGCAAGGAGACAGTCTATTTATTACAAGCCCCTAGTTCTAGAACCAAGAATTCAGGAGTTGCTCATTCCCAATGAAAATCTGTCCATTTCATTCCTTTGGGGTTTTATGCTTCTGTTCTTTACCTGTCTTGAGTGTGGCTTTCTTGTGAAGTCACTGATGGGTGTTTTTCCAACACATTTCTGCTGATTACACAGTAATTGCATGGCATCAGCAGACATCTCTGCATGTCTCTTTAAAGTATGCTTTTTACTCTTCTTAGAGGACCTTGCCTTCTTCTTTCCTTCACCCAAAAGGTGGGCTAAGTGAGCCTTCAAAGAACCATCATCTCAACAATTAGAATTCTTTCAAACCTACTGAATGGAGAAGAGCAACAAAAAAAAATTCAAAAAATTAGTAAGCGAAAGACAGCAGAAGAGAAAGGTAAAATAATGAATCCTACATGCCACATGCATAACTCTCTTCATTCCAAGCTATTTTCAAAATGAGAAAAAAAAAAAAGTTCATCTTTTCCTCAGAGAGGAAAAGTGGACTAACTGGATTGTGTTGCCTTGCTTACAGTTACCAGAAAAGTCAACAGCAGAGTTGAAAACTCCTGAAGCTGACTAACTACACCTCTAAATGTTTTACTGTGTTATGATTCTGTCTTCAGTTAATAGAACTTGATATACAACAAAGAGATGGGAGCACATGGAGATGCATTGGAGAGCCTATGCTTTAGGTAACACATTCATTTTTTACTCAAACAAATCCAAATTAGAAATGTTGAAAATGACCTGGGGCCATTTCAACAGCCAGCAAACTGACTAACACAACCAACCTTTGGCTTTTATTCAATCCTTTGCTTGTTTTACCTGGGCCTTGAAGATCTGTCTGCAGCCTTCCGCTCTGCAAATATATCACACACGTCCAGTTGAGAGCCCATGGCTCATCACAGCTGCTTGGCCAGGCCTGCTTCCAGAAGAACTGGCAACTACAAGCTGGGAGCCAAGAGATACAACACTTCACTTGGAAAAGGGCCTTCCATGAATCCTAGAATCCCAGAATGGTTTGGACTGGAAGCGACCTTAGAGATAGATTATCTTCTTCCCACATCCTGACATGGGCAGGGACACTTTTCCACTAGTCCAGGTTGCTCCATGTCCACTCCAGCCTGGCCCTGGACACTTCCTGCCATGGGGCTCCCACACAGCCTCTTTGAGCAACATGTTCCAGGCCTCAGCACCTACACAAGGAAGAAGTCCTTTGCAATATCCCATCTACACCAGCCCTCTGGCAGTTTGGAAAAGGGTCTGGACTCACAGGACAAGGTGGAATAGCTTCAAAGTCCCTCCCCAGCTATCTTGGAGCCCCAGCAGGCACTGCAAGGGGCTCAAAGGTCTCCCTGGAGCCTTCTGTTCTCCACATTGGACACCCTCAGCTCTCCCAGTCTGTCCTAGAGCAGAGGAGCTCCAGCTTTCAAAGCAGCTTAGCAGCCTCCTATCTATGAAATTCGATGTCACCGCAGGGCTTCCGGGCCCTACGGCTATCGCTTCCGGTGTCGTTCGGGGTCACTCCCAGCTCTCTCCCCGCCCCCCATGGGGCCCTCAGGCGATGCCGCTCCGACGCCATTCCTGTAGCTGTCAGACCAACAGGGGTAGGTCAGCCGGACCAGCCTCATTCACAACCCACAGTGTCCTCGGCAGCTGCTGCAGGCTCATGGCGGCCCGTGCACCCGGAAGCACACGTCCGGAACAGAGGATCATAGTCCCACATTTGTGCTCATCCTTGCACAAGGCAGGCCAGATTTGCCATGCCCGGACTTTTCAGTTCAGCGTGAGAATGAGAATACACCGGCCAATGCGGGAGGAAACCTCTAAAGACTCCCTCATACATGGTCTCTCCACTTAATGCCTAGGCGCTTGCCAATACTGAGGCTACACTAACACCTTTTTTACCTTGTGGGTAAGAAATGCCATTGTTCTGGTGTGCAGCTAAAGGCGCAGCAGAGGCAGGCCAGGCCAAAAGCTGGGGCAGGGACCTTCCTCACAGCTTCGCTGTGGTGTTCTCCATGCAGCTAGAGAAGTGAGAAGGATGCGAGGAAGAAGAAGGCGTTCTTAAAGTAGCCCTCTGTCAGCAGCCCTGAAAAGGCGCATAACACACGGCGTCTCGCTGCCCTCCATTCTACATACTCGCAGCTCCCTTTTCCTACTTGCAAAAGTTGCTACCAGAGCAGAGGGGGCAGATTGAAGAGGCAGTGCCTAGGTTCACCTTCTACTTATTGCACGTAAGCCACGTCCACCTCGTCGCTGCACTCTGTATTTCCCTTCTCCGCGGCATTTACCCTGGTTCTGTCTGCAACTCGGAGCCTAGAAGTGACCGCCAATGTTTCCAGAGCGGGCTGCAAGGGAACCAAGGAGCAGCACAAGCAGTAGTGCTTCAGCTTGCTCCTTTCGACTGCTAAGGGCACTTGGGAAGGCAAGCGAGAGGCAGCCACAGTCCTCTCCTAGTAGCCTGTAACGTGGTGTGTGAGGTTTCTGGGGACCTCCGGGTGCGTCTTGTGCACCCACACTCTCAGGCTACTTCTTCTTTTATGTAAAAAGCAAAGCAGCTAATAGTAGCTGTAAAGTTATTTATTGCAGAAGCACATCAGTCTCAAATGCAGAGTCAAAGCTAACAAAGTCCATTTAAGGTTCTAGCTCAAAGTCCCTAACAGAAGCAGTAGCTCCCCGTGGTCCCAGCAGGGCTGGAGGAGCCAGGGGGCTTCTATCTTCTTCTCGGGTCTTGATTTCTGCGGCGAAAACAAAAGCAGAGCAAAACTGTGGCATAAAAGCAATGGCTAAAAGCAATGTCTCTTTCCAAGCCTCTTCTTTTATAGAAACTTACGAGCAAACTAAGACGTAGAATCGGACCAGACTCGGACCACCACTACTTAACCTATTAGAATTCTAATTTCTTAACACGCCAAGCTACGTATAAATTGCGTTCATGGCCTATCTTGTTCTAACTGAAAAATGTAAGCAATATTCTTAACTCTAACTCTATTATGTCTAAAGCTAAGTTCTTGGAGCTGCTAAGAAAACACTAGCATGTTTTTCAACCTTCACTAGAACATGTACTACTTCTTAGGCATCTAAGACCTTTTGCTCACTAAAAGCACTTAAAACTTATTCCATTTACTTACTTATTTTCTTTCTCTTATGTTATAGCTTAAGTCTACACCTCTGCCTTATAAGTAAGAGGCCTAATATACTTCAATCCATCAAAAGGATTCAACTCAATCCCTGCATTCTGATCTCTCCCTGAAGGATTCAGAGAAACTCCTGACTTACTGACTCCAACATCTCCCCCTCCTCTTTGGACCATAAAGATCCCCTCAACAGATCTTTCATTTATCTGTCGAATACATCGGAAAAAACGGGGCACCATAATTAGTACCACTATTATAATAATTAAAACATATAAATCCATTTTTAAAAGCTTTTTTGCCCACGATGTCAGGTCTAATCCATTAAACAAATCATCTAACCAAGTTCCATCATCAATTTTGATCTTTGCCACACCTTCCCTAAGCCGTTGTATACTTTTATGAATGGATTCCGAATGATCACATAAATTCATGCAACACATTCCATCAAAATCTTCACATCCATGGCCATGTGCTAACAAAAGGAAATCAATTGCAGCTCTATTTTGCAAAGTTGCATGTCTATTACTGCTAACATCCGTTAACATATCACTCATTGCAAGGGAAGTAGCACTGGTCTCTTTACTCAACCAGCACCCCAATCGATCTAATTGCTTCAATGCCACTGCCGAACTAAGTTGTGGCAAAAGAAGAGACGATGGAAGTCTCTTCCCAAGACCCCAAGGTGTAAAATCATCCTTGCAGTCTGGTTTGTAAAGATGGTTAAATCTCCTCACTCTATACTTCATAGACTTCTTCATTTTGGGTGCTAACAAAGTAAGTTTTCCAATACTACATGGTCCACCTTTGATGTGCGCCGGGATAGCAGGCCAAACTCTGTCCCCACAAATAAAAAACATCCCTCGTTGTTGCGTTTCCTAGATACATTGTAAATGGTACATCCCGTGACCCCTGCTGTGCCCTGTATCTTGGTCCCTCTCCCCTCCTGGCCACACAGAGCTGGCTGGGATCCAATTTCTCCCCGCCCCCCCTTTCCAGACCCTAGAAAAGGTCAGGACCCGCTGGCCTCGCTCTCTTCCCCCACGCTTTTCTCCCGTCCTCTTACCCCGCTCTCTTCCCCTGCTCTCTTACCCCGTCTTTTCTCTCTTACCCCGCACTTTTCCCTCTTCCCCCGTTCTCTTTTCCCCCCACGCTTTTACCCTGTTCTTCCCCCTCTTTTCTCTCTCTTCCCCCGCTCTTTTCCCTTCCCTTTTCACTCACTACCCACAAGAAATAAACCTGTAACTTTATCAGGGGAAAGAGCCACTTTTGATATCTTAACTACGTCCCTGCGGCTAGGGCCCAGGGGAATTTCACCCTAACACCTGAGCTAGACCGGAGGAAGGGTGAAAGACCCTGTTTTGGGCCGAGAAAAAGCCGACAGTTGGCACTCCACGTGCGTGGTTTCTACAAAGCACCCACGTTTAGCTGTGACTCCTATTTTCGGGATTCGACCAGCATAGGAGCTGATCAACTAGCTCAAATTTCTTTAAGCTGCATTTTGTGCAGTTCGAAGACTTTTCAGCACTAACCGGCAGCCTGTCAGTCCCAGACAGGTCAGTTGGGGACGTGGATCCACTACGTGTACACAGACGTGTCTGCCTGCAACAGGAAAGGTGAGTGAAGCGTCCCTTTGCGGCGGGTGGTTCCCGGAGCTCCGCGGGAGGGTCTCACCGGTGGCATTTTGCCGGCCCGGCGCCGTTCTCGGGAGGAGAGGCGGTGCAGGCGTGTTTGCAGCGTGCGCGCGGCTCGCAAGCCCTCGGCCACGTGGTGCTGCGCGGGGGCTGGGGGGGGGGGGCTGGACGCGGCCACCCCAGGCGCGGCGCGGCAGGCAGGCAGCTTTGATCGGTTTCAAAGCTGCGGCACAGGCAGTTTTTTTGCAGTTTTTGCGGTTTTTACGGGTTTTTGCGGTGGGGTCGGTCCCTACAGCGGCGCGGGCGCCACATAAGGTTTTGCTGACGAAAAACGGCGAAATTAACATCGGTTCCACATCTAGTAAAGCCTGAAAACCGTAGTGTACTTAGCACGTCTTAACAACTAACTCCTTTCCCGTGTTTTAACTGTAGTGGGGTAGATATAGTGCAAATTGCTAATACCATGGGCATACAGCAATCGGCCTTACAAAAGAGTATAAGAAAACAACTCAAGGAAATATTAAGTTAGGGAAATGTTTTAATATCTAATAAAAAATTAGCCCGTTGTGCCAGCTGGCTGTCTGTTGAAATATCGGACCTTGAATTGCAAAATATAAATTCGATTTCATTTTGGGATGAAATAGGGGATTTATTAATTTTAAAAGTAGAAAATGGAGATAAAATTGCCTCTGTATTCCTCCCGATATTCTTACAAATTAGGAAAGTTTTAATTCAGACAGAAAACAACAGACAGCAGCAGCAAAATGATTAAAGCTCACCTTCCCTTTCCAAAAATCCCTATAACCATAACCTGGAAAGCACCCTTGGGTCTCCCTTGGAAATGCACGGTGACCAGCACGGCTGTAACTGTTCTGAGCCCCCAAATCCTCCCCAGTATCACAGTTCTGACAATTTTTCGAAAATTATCAGCTCTCCTTCCTTGTTCCCTTCCCCTCCGGGCCATGGACACGTGGCCCTATCTGGACAGGTCAGGATTGGGGTCCCAGATAGCTCTGGCCATGCGGTACAGGGAGGGGGGGGGGCCGATATGGTGACAGACATGTGTCTCCTCCTTCATCCCGCAACACCCTTTACCCTCCGGTCCCAGCCCCTAAGCCTGTCCCCTCCCATAACTCATCCCTGCCCTCGGCTCCACCGCCCCCTCCCCCCTCCAAGACCCAGCCCTGCATGGCACCCAGCGACCCCGCCCACAGGTGTTGCAACCCTGAATTCCACCACCCCTCCCCCTCTCCGGTTTCACATTCCTTCCCTCCAAGCTGCTGCGGGGTGGGGGAGGGCAATGTAGCCCCTGCTAGTTTCAGTGCCGGTGGGGGTGGGCGTGGGGGGGGATCAGCTTACAGCCCCTGGGGGATGGATGGGGCTCCCGTGGTGGGGGGGGGTGGCCAGCCTCCCCGGCCGGGTGGGGGGGGGATGCCCAACCCTGAAAGTCAACACCAGGAAAAAGAGTATATACCATGAGTTGCTCCTGTAGTTTATCTTGGTAAGAGAAACGGGAAAAGAAGTTATCAACCTTTGTCCTACCAAGATAAAAAAGAAATTTGTAAAGTACAAAGAGAATTTGGTAGGAATAGTGAAATCTTTAAAGGCATGATGAGAGCCACTTCTAACTCAAACGAAGTGGTTCCATATGATATCAAAGAGCTTTTCCGGTGTCTGTTAACTCCTTCAGAATATGATCTATGGGAAAGCCTATGGAAAAGATCTTTAAAAGTGCTTTTACAAGAGCTTTTAAAAAGCTCAGATAATGCAAAAGATGCTGATAATAATGATATGACATATGAACACCTATGTGGGGAAAAAGATTGGTATTGCCCTGAAAACCAAACCAGAGTACTATCTAAGACTGTCCTAGATAAAATATGCAATGCTGCAGAAAAAGCCTTTAATCAATTACAAACAGTAGATACTAAAGGCAGTTATATTAACATTAAACAGTTTACTTCTGAGAATTTCTTACAGTTTGTGGACCGCCTTCGTACTCAAGTAGAAAGACAAGTGTCTGATCCAGTATTACAAGCTGAATTAATTAAAGAAATGGCTCAAAGGAATGCTAATGAAACCTGCCGTAGGGTTATTCTTGGCCTTCCCCTGGAGCCAGCACATAGCTTAGCACAAATGATAGAAGCCTGTGCCAGAAAAGCAGAACTGCTCAGTGGACACGAAAGAAATCCAGGACTGGCACACCCAAGAACCATGGCAGCTGTAACACCAGAAGCCAAGAAACAACCAATGTCACCAGAGCAACTGCAGCACATCATCTGCTTCCAGCGCAAGCAGCCAGGACACTTCGCCAGGGACTGTCCACACAACCAGAAACAGAAGAAGATCAACAAACAAAAAAACTAACTTTACAGCGCGTACCCGCCATTAACACCATAGCGCGCTCGGCTATAAATACTGCGGGCTCCACACTTGCAAAAGACTCTCTCTTAATAAACAAAAAGGGGGAGGATGGGATAAAGGGTGTGGGGATGTATGGCAATGAAAATATCAAATGTTCAGTTAACAAGGTTTGGAAGCCACTAGGCCGTTTTAGGCTTGTGACTACCAGAGGTTTTCATTTCAGGTCACCTGATTGGACAGTCATAACAGTGGACTTACCTAACAGTACACAGGACGTGACGTTAAACCACATGAAACTGGACAGTGAGTACTTTGTTGTCGGTGACACAGCACACACACCCCTAGAGATTGAGGTGGTTCCCATGACCATCAAGGGAAGCATAACTGGCCTCATTCTCCTGGCACAATGTCCTCCACCACCATATTACCTGGCTGAGGGACAAATCCTTGCCCAGGCCATTCCTGTTCCACAGGATGTCCCAGTAGATGGAAAATCACCTGAAGTCTACTGGGCAGAAGTGATGGGTGAGGACAAGCCCTCTCGGGCGTGTAACCTAACCCGTGGATCAGATCACCTCCATGTGGAGGGGGTACTGGACACGGGTGCTGATGTGACTATCATACCCGAAAGGATGTGGCCGTCACATTGGGAACTTCAGCCTGTGGCAGGCAGAATCCAGGGTGTAGGAGGAGTCAAATTGGCAAAAATATCAAAAAGCATCGTGCAAATTGAGGGGCCGGATGGAAAATTGGCTAGCATCCGTCCATTTGTTACAGATTATAAATGCCCTCTATGGGGGAGAGACACCATGGCCCAGTGGGGGGTGAAACTGATTATTCCTAAAACTCCTCGGGATTTTTAAAAGCGGCCACTGTGAGGCGCCCTACCCAAAAGTTAAAATGGCTAGATGATACCCCAAAGTGGGTAGCACAGTGGCCGATGAGTAAGGAGAAGCTCAGGGCGCTTGAGGAGCTTGTGGAGGAACAATTGGCTAAAGGCCACATAGAAGAGACCACAAGTGCGTGGAATTTCCCGATTTTTGTGATAAAGAAACCAGGGAAAGACAAATGGAGGCTGCTCCACGACCTCCGGGAAATAAACAAAGTAATTGAAGACATGGGGTCTCTCCAACCTGGAATGCCTTCTCCAACACTGCTTCCCAGAGATTGGCAATTGGCTGTTCTAGACATCAAGGACTGTTTCTTCCATATCCCCCTACACCCAGAGGATGCCCCACGGTTCGCCTTCTCGGTTCCTACCATCAATCGAGTGGCCCCAATGAAGCGTTACCACTGGAGAGTTCCACCCCAGGGATTAAAATGTAGTCCCTCCATCTGCCAGTGGTATGTGGCCTCATTGCTGTCCCAGGTGCGTGCCCAGAGAGGGGAGGCCATCATCCTTCATTACATGGATGATGTGCTAGTGTGTGCACCCGATAATTCTCTACTCCAAGACACACTTGACCTAGTGGTTAAAGTTTTAACCTCTGCTGGATTTGAATTGCAGGAGGACAAAGTCCAAAGGATGCCACCTTGGAAGTACCTGGGCCTGGAAATTACTGCACGGACCATTGTTCCGCAGAAATTGGAAATTAATTGTAATCCAAAAACCTTAGCAGATCTCCATTCCCTGTGTGGGTCATTGAATTGGGTTAGGCCCTGGCTAGGCCTCACTAATGAGGACCTAGAACCTCTCTTCAATTTATTGAAAGGGGAGAGAGAGCTGCTTTCTCCCAGGCAACTGACCCCAGAGGCAAAGACTGCAATTGAAAAGGTACAAAAGACCTTAGGAGAGAGGCAAGCTCACCGTTACCAGCCCGAGCTGCCCTTCAAATTCATTGTCCTAGGAAAACTGCCACACTTACACGGGTTAATATTCCAATGGATCACGGAGCAGAGAGTCACTCTTAATCATAGAGTGGGACTTCCTCTCCCACCAAAGATCCAAAACTATCACTAAGCCACAAGAAATGATAGCACAGCTGATTCGGAAAGCAAGGATGAGACTGTATGAACTAGCTGGTTGTGACTTCACATGTATTCACCTCCCTGTTAAACTGTCTGAGGAGGGAAAGAGCTCTCCTGAAAAATTGACTAAAGAGATGTTTGAGCATTTGCTCCAGAGCAATGCCAGTCTCCAATTAGCCCTGGACAGCTACAGAGGACAAATATCAGTCCATGCCCCGTCTCACAAGCTGTTTAATGAGGAATTCCACCTCATTCCTCGTGAGAAGAGGAGTCAGAGACCACTCAAAGCTCTCACAGTGTTCATGGATGCATCTGGGGCATCCCACAAGTCGGTGATGACTTGGAGAGATCCTCAGACTCAGCATTGGGAAGCTGCTGTTGAGTTTGTGGAAGGGTCACCCCAGGTAGCTGAACTGGCAGCAGTCGTGAGAGCCTTTGAAAAGTTCTCAGAGCCAATAAACTTGGTGACAGACTCAGCCTATGTAGCGGGGATAGTGTCCAGGGCAGAGCAGGCAGTGCTCAGAAACATCGAAAATGAGCAGCTATTCAGGTTGCTTTCCAAACTAATTTATTTGATTTCTCATAGAGAACACCCGTTCTATGTGATGCATGTGAGATCACACACAGATTTGCCAGGCGAAATTGCAGAAGGGAACCGTCAGGCAGACTCCCTTGCAACCCCAGCAGAACAAGCAACCCCAGCAGAACAAGCACGCCTTCCTGTCATCTTCCAACAGGCAAAGCTGAGCCACCAGCAGTATCACCAGAATACACCAGGTCTAATGCGTCAGTTCCAGCTAACACGGAGTCAGGCTTGAGCCATTGTGGCCACCTGTCCCAACTGTCAGCTGCACACCATGCCCTCAATAGGCGTGGGGGTTAACCCCCGAGGTCTTGGCAGTTGTGAGGTATGGCAAACAGACATCACACGCATTCCTAGTTTTGGTTGCCTCAAATATGTGCATGTTAGCTTTGACACATATTCAGGCGCAGTCTATGCCTCTGCCCACATGGGAGAAAGGGCTGTGCATGCTAAACAACACCTAGTGCAAGCCTTTTCAGTATTGGGGGTCCCTAGGGAAATCAAAACTGATCAGGGCGCAGCGTATAAGTCCAAGGAGTTCCTGGAATTCTTCCAGCAGTGGGGAGTGGAACATAAAACTGGCACCTCCCACTCCCCCACAGGCCAAGGTATAGTGGAGCGAGCCAATCAGACACTCAAGCAGGTTTTGGCTAAACAGAGCAGTTCAACTGTGTGGTTGTCTCTACAGCAGAAGCTCTGCAAGGCCATGTTTACTATCAATTTCCTGAATTGTTCATTTGAAAACATGAGTCCACCTGTGGTATGTCACTTTAACAGTAGTAAACAATTCAAGTTATCCCAACATCCTCCAGTTTTGATTAGGGACCCAGAAACCTGGGAAATCAAAGGTCCCTATGAGCTTGTTACCTGGGGGCGTGGCTATGCGTCCGTATCCACTCCCTCAGGCCCTCGGTGGATTCCCCAAAAGTGGGTGAAACCGTTTGTTCCCAAACATCCTGCTCCAACTGAAGAGAACGAGGAGCAGGTAGCTGTGGCTTCAAAAAGAAGACGCCGCCGGAAAAAAGGAAAAGAAATCCTCATGGAAGGTGGCATTCCGGCAAATAGAGACTTTTAATAGGTTTTATAATGTTTGTCTTTTCTTCTAGAGAAAAATTTCTCTTCTCTCAGTCCCGTGATGAACCCCATCCAAGCTGTCTTCCTGCTAACACTGAACAGTCTAGCAGCTACATGGATCGTCCCTCAGCCACGTCAGAACGTCTGGGTGACCCTGGCACAGACTCTCCAACAAGAAAACATGTCTGTCCACAGCAGCAACAGCAAACCCTATGTCCACCTGCCTGGTAGGAATCCCATTGAAGGCTGGAGAATATTCAGCCAGTTTTGAAACACACTGTCCCAATGAAATTCCTGAGTCACACACCATTTCATCACACAAAAATCATAGGCAGCAAGCTGGAGTAAATAAAAACCCCATAGAAGAGTTGCTGCCAAGTTTGCCCAAAACAGCTCAAGAACCCCAAGAATTAGAACTGCTAGGTTCCTACCCAGCACAATATTGCATTCACTTTAGAATCTTCCCAAAACCTTCTAGCATAAAGGAATTCCACAACATAATGCAATATCGTGGGGAATTCACTGCCAAAAGGTGGTGCAATACTATAAGCCATATTGCAACTGATACCCCAACTTATTCAAGCCCCAAAAGCCTCCCAAAGGGATTGTTCTTAATTTGTGGAGACCGGATGTGGGCAGGAATTCCTTCTCGGCTCTTAGGAGGGCCATGCACCTTTGGTCGGTTGTCCCTGTTGGCACCCAACGAAACCCTAATTAGCGATTGGACTCACAAAAACAAATCAGGTAATAAAATCCAAAAACGAAATGCAGACAATATGGACCCAAACTGTGATTCTGAAATTTTCCATTGGGCCAAGTCCAAAAGAATTGCTGCGTCCCTGTTTCTTCCGTGGGTTGCAGCAGCTAAAGCTCTAGGCGAATTGGGCCACCTAGAATGTTGGGTAGTCAAACAGGCAAACTTAACATCCACCGCAATCAGCTCCCTCCTAGAAGACGAGGAAATCACCAGGCAGGCCACACTACAAAATCGTGCTGCTATAGATTTTCTCTTGCTACTACACGGACATGAGTGCCAGGAATTTGAAGGACTTTGCTGTATGGACCTGACCTCGAAAGCTCCTAACATCCATGCTGCCCTCCAAAACATGAACAACTTAATCGGACAAGTGAAGCAAGAATCTGAAGATTGGATCAATGGACTGTTCAAAGGCTGGGGACTCACAGGGTGGTGGACATCTATAGTCAAAACAATTATGTTAATTTTTGTTGTTCTTTTCCTTGTAATAATGGCCTTCGGGATCCTACGTCACTTGGTTTTCAAGGCTATTCATAGTCTCATCCCCTCTACCTCAGTAGTCAATCACATAGAAATGAAAGACTTGAAACAATCTAACCCTCCCGCCAGCTACAAGTGGTGGGCAAAATCGTAATTTGAATGATACCAATATCCTTCTTTCAACTTTGTTAAACAAAAAACGGGGAGATGTTGCGTTTCCTAGATACATTGTAAATGGTACATCCCGTGACCCCTGCTGTGCCCTGTATCTTGGTCCCTCTCCCCTCCTGGCCACACAGAGCTGGCTGGGATCCAATTTCTCCCCGCCCCCCCTTTCCAGACCCTAGGAAAGGTCAGGACCCGCTGGCCTCGCTCTCTTCCCCCACGCTTTTCTCCCGTCCTCTTACCCCGCTCTCTTCCCCTGCTCTCTTACCCCGTCTTTTCTCTCTTACCCCGCACTTTTCCCTCTTCCCCCGTTCTCTTTTCCCCCCACGCTTTTACCCTGTTCTTCCCCCTCTTTTCTCTCTCTTCCCCCGCTCTTTTCCCTTCCCTTTTCACTCACTACCCACGAGAAATAAACCTGTAACTTTATCAGGGGAAAGAGCCTCTTTTGATATCTTAACTACGTCCCTGCGGCTAGGGCCCAGGGGAATTTCACCCTAACACCTGAGCTAGACCGGAGGAAGGGTGAAAGACCCTGTTTTGGGCCGAGAAAAAGCCAACATCTCGTGGCAACTGATAAGTAACATTATTAAACGTCAATTGGACCCAAAAAGTCTGATTACACCAAAAAGTTTGATTTTTATAAATAACATGATGAGGAGAAACATCATTAACTAAAGCTCGATTTTCTTCTGTGTAGTTAAACACAGCACAAAAGTTCATTTTCACAGAACCAAAAATGTCCAGTTCTTGTGGTTCTGAAATTGTTTCAGGAAGATGGGGAACCCACCACTCCCACGTACTAACAGGGGTTTGAAGGTCCCATTTTGGCGTTCCTGCCAAAGGTCCTTGTATAGCTCTATCAACTTCTATGGGAATTGGCCAAACATCCACAGTCACACCAACTAAACAAGTTGAAAATGGCTTCTCCGGGGTTGTGTTGGACAGACATATAGTATCCAGACCGGTCACATTAGCTAATGTCACCCAAACATTCGTCTTAGTCTGGCTAATTGGCAAATCTGTACTACTAATAGTAAACAAAGCAAAGCAATAAAAGCACAGCATAAAATGAAAACCCATGTTTCCCTAAACTAATACAAAACAAAATTCTACAATACTACTGATTCCCCCTCTTTTTTAAAGAAAAAAAAAAGAGCAGAGCACACAGTCTTCTTTAGATAAAGCATGAGATATCAGGTGTACGTAAAGATCTTTAACAGTTCACGTTTGTGTGCCCGCTTCTTCACTGGAGGAGTGGGTAGTGCTTTCTTGCTCTTGGAAAGGTTTCACGTTCTTAGCTGGAATCCACTTGGGTCCTGAATCTGTGGAAATACAAGCAAAACCCTTGCCCCAAGTTATTAAAGGAAATGGGCCTTCAATTTTCCGTTTCTAAATTTTTGATCAAAACTGGAGGATTTTCTTTCAATTTTCCCTAGTATTGTTATAGAAATGCCTAAAAATTGGTGGGTCAGACTCTGTAGGAGAGCTATTCAAAAAATTATAAACATACAAAGCTTTACTCAATCTCATTTGCGGTGTGGCTTGTGCCAATCCTCCTTTCTGCTGATCTAAGATACGTTTTAAAGAGCGATGCGTTCTTTCAACAATTGCTTGACCCGTGGAAGAATGAGCGATACCAAAAACATGTCGAACACCCCAATCCATCAAAAAATCAGACAATCTTTTGGCCTTATATGCTGGGCCATTGTCAGTTTTTATCTCCTGAGGCACACCCAATGAAGCAAAAGCTTGCAAAAAATGTTGACACACCTGGTTAGCTGTCTCCCCTGTATGAAGGGAGGCATAAACTGCACCTGAAAAAGTGTCCACTGACACATGGATGTTTTTAAACTTCCCAAATGATGGGTACTTAGTAATATCTGTTTGCCACAATTCAAGGCTGTGTAACCCTCGTGGATTGACTGCTCCTGTGGAGACAGGAGGTTGCACCAATTGACAGTCAGGACAGGCACTTATAATTGCCTTCGCCTGATCTTTAGAAAGGTGAAAGGTCCGCACAAGTGCTTGAGCATTTTGGTGAAAGAAGGCATGACTCAATTTTGCTTGCTCAAAAATGTTGGGCAAAGTATTAACAACAGCCACTGTCAGCTCATCAGCCCTAGTATTCCCTTCTGCCAGAAATCGTAGAAGTGAAGAATGAGCCCTAATATGGGAAACAAAATATGGATTAGTTCTATTTTGCAAGATAGTATAAAGACATGCAAGGTATCGATATAAATCATCATTATTGACATCTTTTAGAATTGATCCCTCTATTCTGTTTACTATATTTGCTACATATGCAGAATCTGTGATCAAATTAAAAGGTTCTGGAAAAAGTTGAAACGTTCTAACTACAGCTGCTAACTCCACAACTTGATGTGAACCTTCCACTGACTGAATATCTGACTCCCAGTCTTTAGTTTTTTCGTTTTGCCACGTAATAACTGACTTATGGGTTCTCCCTGAACCATCAGTAAACACTAATAGCTTCCAGAGGCACTTGACTTAAAATGGGCTTTTCCCTAAAATTTAATTTTGCTTGCAATAACTTGTGACTTGGGAAATGTAGAGAGCAAATACCCGAAAAATTTAACAACACAATCTGCAAATCCTCTGACTTTTGCAATGCCCAATCAGAATACTCTCTCCTCAAAGGCAAGTAGATTATGGTAAAATCCCGACCTGCAATGGCCATTAACCTTTCCCTGGCTCTAATTACAATCTGAGCCAACATTTCCATCGTGGTAAAAATTGTCTTGGGAGACCTAGAAGATAAAAAAACCCATTCTATTATCAACAAAGGGTCCCCTTTCAGAACGTCCCACTGAAATATCAGTCCATATAACTGTTTGTTTCCCCCCAAAATTGCAAGAAAATAAGGCAATGAATGCACACATCGATGAGCTTGTCTAGATTGAAGGGCTTCGGTGACCTTTTCAAGGGCTTTCTGAGCTTCAGGTGTCAAAGATCTGGGAGAAGTGATGTCACAATTCCCTCTAAGCAAGTCAAAAACCGGAGCAAGTTCATCATTGGTAATCCCTAAAGTAACTCTGATCCAGTTGATTTCCCCCAAAAGTTGCTGCAGATCTTGTAAGGTGTTGACCTTAGTTTGGAGCTGAATTTTCTGAGGCTTGATGGAATGCTCTGTCATTCTCCACCCTAAATACTTCCATGGTGAAACTTCTCATATTTTTTCAGTGGAGATTTCAAGTCCTGCTTCCTGAACTGCTGCAACAACATTATCACAAACCTCTTTTACTTCCTTTGGAGTCAAAGCTGAAATAAGTAAATCGTCCATGTAATGTAAAATCATTGCTCGAGGATGCTTTTGCTGCACAGGGGCCAAAGCCTGAGCCACAAACCATTGACATATAGTAGGAGAGTTCTTCATTCCATGTGGCAGAACCACCCAGTGGTATCTTTGCAGGGGTTCTTGTCTGTTGATACTTGCAATAGAAAAAGCAAACCATGGAGTGTCATCTGGATGGAGTGGGATATTGAAAAAACAGTCTTTTAAGTCAATAATAACAAGAGGCCAGTCTCTCGGGATCATTGAGAGCGAAGGGAGACCCGGTTGTAGTGGTCCCATGTCTTCTATTACCTCATTGATCTTCCTGAGGTCTTGAAGCAGCCTCCAGGCACCAGATGCTTTCTTGCGAATGACAAACACTGGTGAATTCCACGGACTCTTCGTCACTCTAATGTGGCCTTTTTGTAGTTGTTCTCTAATCAGTTCTTTAAGAGCACTCAATTTCTCTTCCTCCAGAGGCCATTGACTCACCCATACAGGATTATTAGTTTTCCAGGATAATTTTGGAGTGATAAATGCTGTCATGGCTTTTCACAAAAATCCACTTCCAGCCTTGCTCCCCGCTGAGACAGCAGGTCCCTTCCCCAGGCTGTGATGGGTCTTTGCACCACAAAGGGACAGATGGCCGCTGTCTTCCCCGCTGGTCCTCTGACTGTGATCACGTATTCACTTCGTTGACAAACAGTGGCCCCTCTGATACCTGTAATAGGATCTAAAGGAGTAATTAAAGTCCAGTCCTTTGGCCAAAGCAAATAAGAAATCACTGTAACATCAGCACCAGTGTCCAGGAGACCTGTAATTTCAATAGTTTTGTTATTATGAGTTAGGCTGCAAGTCAGTTTTGGTCGGTTGCGGCCTATATGTTCCACCCAAAAAACATGAGAAGCTATATTCATGTTCCCAGTTGACATCCGTTGACCTTCAACAAGCTGCTCCTCTATATTAGGTGGCAAAGCAACAGCTGTAGCTATTGGAGTTCCTGCTGGAATGGCAAGTGGAAGGCACCAGGCTTGAACTAAAACTGTCAATTCTTCATTACAATTTGCTGAAACAATAGTCGGAAAAACCACAAGTCCCAAAATACGATTCCTTTCTTTACCTATAATTAGAAAATCTTGTCTCCTTTGTGAAGTTCCCGTCACTCCTGTAGAAACAACTGCATGACAATTCTGTAAAAAGCAGGTTAATTTGGAAGTTGCCAGCTGGCATTGTGCCCCTGGGGGTAAAAGGGTGGGATCGTTGGGTAACTGACTGGCCACCCAGGGTATGATGGGGCCGGATAATTCATGTATCCTGCCCCAGGGAAGCCTCCTGGCTGCTGGAAAGCCACTATTTGTTTCGGCACTCGGTGGGGGGCGCTCACTCTCCCGTTTCCCGTCAACAGATTCCCTTCAATATCATATTTAGAACGGCATTGGCTAGCCTGATGCTTCCCCTTTCTGCATCTTGGGCAACGACCAGTTGACTTTTTGCTCTCTGCTGGGTCTGGGCAATTCTTTATCAAATGTCCTGATTTTCCACATCTATAACATGACCCTTTAGAAGCACCATCTTTCTGAAACTTATTATTTTGCAAAAGTGCTGAACTAAGATTATCAAGAGCCTTTGCAAGGTAATCATTATTCTCTTTAAGTTTTTCCCCAATCTTCTCTCCCATAGTATCTGCTTGAAGAGTAGCTATACGTTGGGGAGTGCCAATCTTACTGCAAGCCTCTAGCATCCGTGAGAGATCGGGGTTAGAATCTGGCAGGCTTTGAATAACTTTTTTTACACTCACTATTAGCATTCATGAAAGCAAGAGTTTGAAGCATCAGTGTACAGATTCTATCATCTTCACATTGCCTGTCCAGGGACTGTGATAGGCGGTCAACAAATGTTGCATAGGGTTCTGTTGGCCCTTGTTTAATTTGCACAAAATCTCCCTCTGGGGTCCCCGCTGGCTGAGTCAGAAGCAAGGCTTTGCAGGCAGCCCTCTTAATATCATTGAGCACTGCTCTAGGCAAATCTACCTCCTGGTCTTCAGTTCTATCATGTGGGGCTTCTCCTGCTAAATCTGCCAGTGTAAACTGAGCATTGGGACCCCCAGCATATCCTTCAATTAATTGATTTTAAAACCTTTTCCACCTTCCTTCCCACAAAATTAATTGTGATTCCGTCAACAATGCTTCAGCAATACAACGGCAATCATGCGGTGTCAAATCCACACTGTTAAACAGTCCTCTCAATAATTGCCTAAAATATGGTGAGCCCAATCCATCCTCCTTCAATACCTTCCTAAGCTCCTTAACATCTTGATGATCTATTGGTTCCCATCTAGGGTTCGCTCCTCCTCTGCCGTATCTAACAGGCAGAGCTAATAACGGTTCAGTAGCTTAATGAAAATCTTTCTCTTTAATTGCTTGGTGCCTCATTGCTGTCCAATTTACAGAAACATGCTGTGGAGTCTTTGACTGAGAATTCTCAGGCTTAAAAACAGACCAACTTCTTTCCCCGTTTGAGTTTTCTGGCTTTGATGTTGGAACCTCTGATCTCCCTGGAACGGGACAATCAACTCCTCTCTTTTTCTCAACAGCCCACTGATCTTCCCTCTCACCCTCAATCACGCCGTCCTGCCCCTCCTCCCTCCAATTCCCCCTCTTCTTTGCCAACTCTGCCTCATCTATGGACACAAAAGGAGGGTTGTCCCATGCAGGCACAGAAACCGCAGCACCGCGGCTAAGCGGGGGGGGGGGGGAGGGGGGATCCCGATCTCCCGATCACATTGCCGGTCCGGCTGTGGGCGGGGACCGGCAACTCCGCCTCCGTAGGTGCACAATGAACACAGCAACGAGGGCCGGGTTGGGGACCCGCAGGCGCAGATGATGCGACGCTGCCCGACGCAAAGGACTGACGTCATGATGCAGCGCTTGTTCGAAAACTTCCGCGCTGTCCCGATAAGTATGCAGAGATGGAAAACTCCCCGAACGCGCTCCCGAATCCAAACTCGCGGCATAAGGTATGAAAGCCGACTGAGTCATTTGTGGAAAAGGCGCGTAAAATGCAGCAAAGCCCGCATTGTCCCGGTGCAAGGTAGAAAAAAACGGCGGCGCAGCTACCGTTAAAGGAAGCGGCCCGCACGGCAGGTACCTAGCACCGGCAGTCATGCCGTAAAAATCGCGACGTGCTTCCAGCGCAGCCAAAACTGGCGCTGCCGCTCGACTCAGCCGCGGAGGGGAGGGAAACTGACAATCACCCGAATCCCCGACACTGGAACCCGGTACAGGACCCGCAGCTCTTTCGCCCTCGAAACTCCGTTCGGGGGCCGGTGGGACAGAACCAGGTCCCGCACTCGCAAAACAGGGCTCACTGTGTAACAATCGTGGCGGCGAGACCCCGAGATCGCGTTCAGGGCCATCCTCCCTAGCTGCAGGAGACCGCGGTGGGGTGGCTGCCCGAGATCGCGGTGGGGGGGGGGCTCGGTTCCAGAATTTCCCTCAAAGGCTCGCAACGGCATCCCAGAAGGGAGAGAGGAAACCTCTGTATCGACAAGATTATGCATTAACAGAGAATCACTAACATACTTCCAAGTTGGTAACAGCAACGGGGCTGTCTTATCACCTCGAGTAACATCTTCAAAAAGCTTAACTCCTATCTGATCCCAATAAGAAGCACTTAAGGCAGAATCAAGATCTATATCAGGAAACACACTATGAGCATATACTAAAAGCTCTTTCAACTTTTTTTCAGAAACGTTAAAACCATGCTTTCTTAACAAGAATTTTAAGTAATCAAAGACATATTTCTGCTCTTTTGGCATATTATTTCGCATTTCTCTAATTCTAAATGGCACTACTCTTCACCTCAAAGCTCACCTCAATATAAGACAGGCGATGAGATAGTCCAGACCCAGCCCCCTTCGTCCACCTTTTAGGGGTGCTTGCTCCTCTCAGCAACCGGTGGGGTGTCCAGCCTTACCACACTCAAATGAGGGTTCGAAGGAGGCCCGACAGTAGATATAAAGCCTTGCAAAGAGAGGAGAAAGCACGGCACCAAACACGGGGCACCAAATGTGAGGTTTCTGGGGACCTCCGGGTGCTTCTTGTGCACCCACACTCTCAGGCTACTTCTTCTTTTATGTAAAAAGCAAATCGGCTAATAGTAGCTGTAAAGTTATTTATTGCAGAAGCACATCAGTCTCAAATGCAGAGTCAAAGCTAACAAAGTCCATTTAAGGTTCTAGCTCAGAGTCCCAAACAGAAGCAGAAGCTCCCCGTGGTCCCAGCAGGGCAGGAGGAGCCGGGCAGCTCCTATCTTCTTCTCGGGTCTTGATTTCTGCGGCGAAAACAAAAGCAGAGCAAAAGCTGTGGCATAAAAGCAATGGCTAAAAGCAATGTCTCTTTCCAAGCCTCTTCTTTTATAGAAACTTACGAGCAAACTAAGACGTAGAATCGGACCAGACTCGGACCACTACTTCTTAACCTATTAGAATTCTAATTTCTTAACACGCCAAGCTATGTATAAATTACGTTCATGGCCTATCTTGTTCTAACTGAAAAATGTAAGCAATATTCTTAACTCTAACTCTATTATGTCTAAAGCTAAGTTCTTGGAGCTGCTAAGAAAACACTAGCATGTTTTTCAACCTTCACTAGAACATGTACTACTTCTTAGGCATCTAAGACCTTTTGCTCACTAAAAGCACTTAAAACTTATTCCATTTACTTACTTATTTTCTTTCTCTTATGTTATAGCTTAAGTCTACACCTCTGCCTTATAAGTAAGAGGCCTAATATACTTCAATCCATCAAAAGGATTCAACTCAATCCCTGCATTCTGATCTCTCCCTGAAGGATTCAGAGAAACTCCTACCTTACTGACTCCAACAGTGGCACACACAAGCACGGTATTTGTGTGGCTTCGATCACCGCCCTCACCCACGTCTGGCGCCGCTTTCACTCCCCGGCGGCCAGAAGCCGCTGAAGTGGCGCCACACAGCCAGCAGTGTGCCGGCAGCCAAGCGCTCGAGAACGCTGCTTCTGCCCAAGCCCGCCTAGGACATGCACCTTTGTTCTCAGAGCTCCGTGCAACAGTCTGCCTCTCTCGCAGTTCGAATGGAAAATGAAAGCTTTTCGCCTACGCCCTTCACAAAGATCTGCCGCCAGGACGAGAATACCTTGTGGCAGGAGCTCGCCCCCAATGCGAGGAAGCTGCTATTAGCACCGCATTGCATGGGCACTTCTCGCTCTTTGACTACGTGCTCAGCGCTCTCCGAATTCGCTGCTAGCTCCACGGTCCTTCTCAGCTGCAAGTAGCAGCGCTCACAGTACATAGAGCTTCGCATGGACCGAGGACCTGGAGGGACATATCGCACATGAAAATGTGCCTGGACAGAGACATGTTCTACATTGTCCCTTCTCGCCATCCAGTTTGTGCTTCTGCTGCTTCTGCTGTTAGGAATCGCTCCTTGAAACACGAGCGAGAGTGTATTTCTGGGTGCATTGCACTGAGTGAGAGCTGGCTAGGGTCTTTGCACTCGGAGCCAAGGCAACAGGGTGTGCTTACCCGCAGAAATGAGGACAAGCTGTTGGGCAGAGCTGAAACTGAGCGCTGGAGTTCAGCTCTGTCTGGACGGCAGAAGGCGAAGAACGAAGCCGCAGGGCACTGGGCTTGGGAGCGCAGTGCAGCGAAGAGCACACGAGCAGCCAAAGAGCTCCTTCACAATCGCTTTCACTTCTCAGTGCTCTTGCTGATTGGAAAAGTAGCACACAGCCGTTGCACGGCAGGGCAAAAGCTGGGGCAGTGCCCTTCCTCACACCTTCGCTATGGTGTACTCCATGCAGCCAGAGAGAATCGAGAAGGATTCGAGGAAGAAGAAGGCGTTCTTGAAGTAGCCCCCTGTCAGCAGCCCTGAAAGGGCGCATAACACACGCATAAACAATAGATAATGTTCCCTCGTAGGGTGCTGGGTGGAGGGGGAGGGGGCTAACCGGAAAAAGGAAAGGAGGGACGGGGGGTCTGGAGCGGGCGGGCTCTCTCGCTTGGCTGGTGGAGTGGGAGGACAGCCCGGGCTTCGATCTGGCATCTCCCCTGCCCCCCCTGCTGAGATCCACGGTCCCTACCCTTGGACATCCCTCTGCTCCTCTCCCTCCTCACCCTACTACCACCAGACACTCTGCTGAGCACCACGACTGACACTGTGCGGGGGGAGTCACTTTCCCATCCCTCTCAACCCTGGGTTGCTGCCGCCATCACCCAGCCCACGTCAACTGCATGGGACCTGCCCAGCCACCACAGCACTGGTAACTGAGCACAGGGAGGCGGTCTGGGGTCGAAATGGACTGGAACTGAGCTATACTGTGCTGTTCTGTTGTCAATTTTTATAGCTGTTGTCGTTTTATGCCTTGTTAGATATGAGTAAAGAACTGTTATCCTTATCCCCATATCTCATGCCGGAAGGCCTCTGATTTAAAACTAAAATAATTAAAAGGGATGGGGTTGTATTCTGCATCTCAGGAAGGGGGGTCTTACCTTTCCTTTGGAAATACCTCTCTTTCAAACCAAGACAAAGCCACTAGTTCTAGAACCAAGAATTCAGGAGTAGCTCATTCCCAATGAAAATCTGTCTATTTCATTCCTTTGGGGTTTTATGCTTCTGTTCTTTACCTGTCTTGAGTGTGGCTTTCTTGTGAAGTCACTGACGGGTGTTTTTCCAACACATTTCTGCTGATTACACAGTAATTGCATGGCATCAGCAGACACCTCTGAATGTCTCTTTAAAGTATGCTTTTTACTCTTCTTAGAGGACCTTGTCTTCTTTCCTTCACCCAAAAGGTGGGCTAAGTGAGCCTTCAAAGAAACCATCATCGCAACAATTAGAATTCTTTCAAACCTTCTGAATGGAGAACAGCAACAAAAAAAATTTAAAAAAACTAGTACGCGAAAGACAGCAGAAGAGAAAGGTAAAATAATGAATCCTACATGCCACATGCGTAACTCTCTACATTTCAAGCTATGTTTAAAATGAGAAAAAAAAAAAAGATCATCTTTTCCTCAGAGAGGAAAAGTGGAGTAAGTGGACTGTGTTGCCTTGCTTACAGATACCAGAAAAGTCAACAGCAGAGTTGAAAACTCCTGAAGCTGGCTAACTACACCTCTAAATGTTTTACTACTGTGTTATGATTCTGTCTTCAGTTAATAGAACCTGATATACAACAAAGAGATGGGAGCACATGGAGATGCATTGGAGAGCCTACGCTGGAGGTAACACATTCATTTTTTACTCAGACAAATCCAAATTAGAAATGTTGAAAATTACCTGGGGCCATTTCAACAGCCAGCAAACTGACTAACACAACCAACCTTTGGCTTTTATTCAATCCTTTGCTTGTTTTACCTGGGCCTTGAAGATCTGTCTGCAGCCTTCCTCTCTTCAAGTATATCACAGTCGTCTTATTGAGAAGCCGTGACTCATCACAGCTGCTTGGCCAGGCCTGCTTCCAGAAGAACTGGCAACTACAAGCTGGGAGCCAAGAGATACAACACTTCACTTGGAAAAGGGCCTTCCATGAATCCTAGAATCCCAGAATGGTTTGGACTGGAAGCGACCTTAGAGATGATAGATTATCTTCTTCCCACATCCTGATATGGGCGGGGACACTTTTCCACTAGTCCAGGTTGCTCCATGTCCACTCCAGCCTGGCCCTGGACACTTCCTGCTATGGGGCTCCCACACAGCCTCTTTGAGCAACATGTGCCAGGCCTCAGCACCCACACAAGGAAGAAGTCCTTTGCAATATCCCATCTACCCCAGCCCTCTGGCAGTTTGAAGCTATTCCCCCTTGTCCTGCGAGTCCAGACCCTTTTGCAAAGTCCCTCCCCAGCTATATTGGAGCCCCAGCAGGCACTGCAAGGGGCTCGAAGGTCTCCCTGGAGCCTTCTGTTCTCCACATTGGACACCCTCAGCTCTCCCAGTCTGTCCTAGAGCAGAGGAGCTCCAGCTTTCAAAGCAGCTTAGCAGCCTCCTACCCGTGAAACTCGACGCCACGGCTGGCCTTTTGGCCCTATGGATATCGCTTCCGGTGTCGCTCAGGGTAACTCCCTGCTCTCTCCCCGCCCCCCATGGGGCCGTCAGGCAATGCCGCTCCATCGCCATTCCTGGCGCTGTCAGACCAACGGGGGCCGGGGGGCCAGCCCAGCCTCATTTACAATCCACAGTGTCCTCGGCGGCTGCTGCATGCTCATGGCGCCCCACACACCCGGAAGCAGAGCTCCGGAACAGAGGATCATAGCCCCACATTTGTGTTCATCTCTGCACAAGGCAGGCCAGATTTGCCATGCCCGGACTTTTCAGTTCAGCGCGAGGATGAGAATACACCTGCGCAAGGTGGGCGGAAACCTCTAAAGATTCCCTCATACGTGGTCTCTCATCTTAATGCCTAGGCACTTGCCAATCCTGAGGATACACTAACACCTTTTTTACCTATCGGGGAAGAAATGCCATTGTTCTGGTGTGCGGCTAAAGGCGCAGCAAAGGCAGGCCAGGCCAAAAGTTGGGGCAGTGCCCGTCCTCACACCTTCGCTGTGGTGTACTGAGGCTTTTGCTCTGCCCTAAAATCGGGTTCTTCACCCTTCCTCCGGTCTAGCTCAGGTGTTAGGATGAAGCCTCCAGGGCCCTTGCCTCATCGACGTAAATAAGATAACAAAAGGGGCTCTTTTCCCTGATGAAGTCACAGGGTTTATTTCTCGTGGGAAGCTTGGAAAAGAGGGAGAAAGAGAAAAAGAGAAAAACAAACAGAGGTCAGGGGGCAAAGATCTTTTCTAGGGTCTGAAAAGGGGGGCGGGGAGAAATTGGATCCCAGCCAGCCCTGTATGGCAAGGAGGGGAGAGGGACCAAGCTACAGGGCATAGCAGGGGTCACGGAAAGTACCATTTACAATGCATCTAGGAAATGCAACATCTCCCAATTTTTTGTTTAACAAAGTTGAAAGAAGGATATTAGTTTCATTCAACTTATGGTTTGGCCCACCACCCTTTGGGTCCCCAGCTTTTGAACAGTCCATTGAACCAGTCTTCAGATTAGGGTAGCATGGTTGTTAGGAATTTTTGAGGTTAGGTCCATACAGCAAAGTCCTTCAAATTCCTGGCACTCATGTCCGTGCAGTAGTAGGAGAAAATCTGTAGCAGCACGATTTTGGAGTGTGTGTTCCAGGGTCACCCAGATGTTCTGACAGGGCGGAAGGATGATTCATGCAGCTGCTAAAATGTTCAGTGTTAACAGGAAGACAATTTGAATGGGGTTCCTCACAGAACCTAGAGAAGGGAAGCTTTTCTCTAAATAAAGGGACAAACATTATAAAACCTGTTAAAAGACTCTATATGCCAGAATGTCATCCTTTAGGAGGATTTCTTTTTCTTTTTTCCGGCGGTGTCTTCTTTTTGAAGCCACAACCACTTGCTCCTCGTTCCCCTCAGTTGGAGCAGGATGTTTGGGGACATACGGTTTTACCCACATTTGGGGAATGCACCGAGGGCCTGAGGGAGTGGATACGCACGCATAGCCACGCCCCCAGGTAACGAGCTCATAGGGACCTTTGATTTCCCAGGTTTCTGGGTCCCTAATCAAAACTGGAGGATGTTGGGATAACTTGAACTGTTAACCACTGTTAAAGTGACGTACCACAGGTGGACTCATGTTCTCAAATGAACAATTCAGGAAACTGATAGTAAACATGGCTTTGCAGAGCTTCTACTGTGGAGACATCCACACAGTTGAACTGCTCTGTTTAGCCAAAACCTGCTTGAGCAGCTGATTGGCTCGCTCAACTACACCTTGGCCTATGGGGCAGTGAGAGGTGCCAGTTTTATGTTCCACTCCCCACTGCTGGAAGAATTCCAGGAACTCCTTGGACTTATACGCTGCGCCCTGATCAGTTTTGATTTCCCTAGGGATCCCCAATACTGAACAGGCTTGCACTAGGTGTTTTTTGGCATGCATTGCCCTTTCTCCCACGTGGGCAGAGGCATAGACTGTGCCTGAATATGTGTCAATGCTAACATGCACATATTTGAGGCGACCAAAACTAGGAATGCGTGTGATGTCCGTCTGCCATACCTCACAACTGCCAAGACCTCCGGGGTTAACCCCCATGCCTATTGAGGGCATGGTGTGCATCTGACACTTGGGACAGGTGGCCACAATGGCTCGAGCCTGACTCCGTGTTAGCTGGAACTGACGCATTAGACCTGGTGTATTCTGGTGATACTGCTGGTGGCTCAGCTTTGCCTGTTGGAGGATGTCAGGAAGGCGTGTTTGTTCTGCTGGGATTGCTTGTTCTGCTGGGGTTGCAAGGGAGTCTGCCTGACGGTTCCCTTCTGCAATTTCGCCTGGCAAATCTGTGTGTGATCTCACATGCATCACATAGAACGGGTGTTCTCTATGAGAAATCAAATAAATTAGTTTGGAAAGCAACCTGAATAGCTGCTCATTTTCGATGTTTCTGAGCACTGCCTGCTCTGCCCTGGACACTATCCCGGCTACATAGGCTGAGTCTGTCACCAAGTTTATTGGCTCTGAGAACTTTTCAAAGGCTCTCACGACTGCTGCCAGTTCAGCTACCTGGGGTGACCCTTCCACAAACTCAACAGCAGCTTCCCAATGCTGAGTCTGAGGATCTCTCCAAGTCATCACTGACTTGTGGGATGCCCCAGATGCATCCATGAACACTGTGAGAGCTTTGAGTGGTCTCTGACTCCTCTTCTCACGAGGAATGAGGTGGAATTCCTCATTGAACAGCTTTGTGAGACGTGGCATGGAATGATTATTTGTCCTCTGTAGCTGTCCATGGCTAATTGGAGACTGGCATTGCTCTGGAGCAAATGCTCAAACATCTCTTTAGTCAATTTTTCAGGAGAGCTCTTTCCCTCCTCAGACAGTTTAACAGGGAGGTGAATACATGTGAAGTCACAAACAGCTAGTTCATACAGTCTCATCCTTGCTTTCCGAATCAGCTGAGCTATCATTTCTTGTGGCTTAGTGATAGTTTTGGATCTTTGGTGGGAGAGGAAGACCCACTCTATGATTAAGAGTGACTCTCTCTGCTCCTTGATCCATTGGAATATTAACCCGTGTAAGTGAGGCAGTTTCCCTCGGACAATGAATTTGAAGGGCAGCTCAGGCTGGTAACGGTGAGCTTGCCTCTCTCCTAAGGTCTTTTGTACCTTTTCGATTGCAGTCTTTGCCTCTGGGGTCAGTTCCCTGGGAGAAAGCAGCTCTCTCTCCCCCTTCAATAAATTGAAGAGAGGTTCTAGGTCCTCATTAGTGAGGCCTAGCCAGGGCCTAACCCAATTCAATGACCCACACAGGGAATGGAGATCTGCTAAGGTTTTTGGATTACAATTAATTTCCAATTTCTGCGGAACAATGGTCCGTGCAGTAATTTCCAGGCCCAGGTACTTCCAAGGTGGCATCCTTTGGACTTTGTCCTCCTGCAATTCAAATCCAGCAGAGGTTAAAACTTTAACCACTACGTCAAGTGTGTCTTGGAGTAGAGATTTATCGGGGGCACACACAAGCACATCATCCATGTAATGAAGGATGATGGCCTCTCCTCTCTGGGCACGCACCTGGGACAGCAATGAGGCCACATACCACTGGCAGATGGAGGGACTACATTTTAATCCCTGGGGCAAAACCTTCCAGTGGTAGTGCTTCATTGGGGCTTCTCGATTGATGGTAGGAACGGAGAAGGCGAACCTTGGGGCATCCTCAGGGTATAGGGGAATGTGGAAGAAACAGTCCTTGATGTCTAGAACAGCCAATTGCCAATCTTGAGGAAGCATTGTTGGAGAAGGCATTCCAGGTTGGAGAGACCCCATGTCCTCAATTACTTTGTTTATTTCCTGGAGGTTGTGGTGCAGCCTCCACTTGTCCTTTCCCGGTTTCGTTATCACAAAAACCAGGAAATTCCACGCACTTGTGGTCTCCTCTATGTGGCCTTTAGCCAATTGCTCCTCCACAAGCTCCTCAAGCGCCCTGAGCTTCTCCTCACTCATCGGCCACTGTGCTACCCACTTTGGGATATCATCTAGCCATTTCAGCTTTTGGGTAGGGCGCTCTACAGTGGCCGCCTCTAAGAATCGCAAGGAGTCTTAGGAATAATCAATTTCACCCCCCACTGGGACATGGTGTGTCTCCCCCATAGAGGGCATTTATAATCTGTAACAAATGGACGGATGCTAGCCAATTTTCCATCCGGCCCCTCAATTTGTACGATGCTTTTTGATATTTTTGCCAATTTGACTCCTCCTACGCCTTGGATTCTGCCTGCCACAGGCTGAAGTTCCCAATGTGACGGGCACATCCTTTCGGGTATGATAGTCACATCAGCACCCGTGTCCAGTACCCCCTCCACATGGGGGTGATCTCATCCACGGGTTAGGTTGCATGCCAGAGAAGGTTTGTCCTCACCCACCACTTCTGCCCAGTAGACTTCAGGTGAGTTTCCATCTACTGGGACCTCTGCTGGAACAGGAATGGCCTGGGCAAGGATTTATCCCTCAACCAGGTAATATGGTGGTAGAGGACATCGTGCCAGGAGAATGAGGCCAGTTATGCTTCCCTTGATGGTCATGGGAGCTACCTCAATCTCTGGGGGTGTGTGTGCTGTGTCCCTGACAACAAAGTACTCACTGTCCAGTTTCATGTGGTTTAACGTCACGTCCTGTGTACTGTTAGGTAAGTCCACTGTTATGACTGTCCAATCAGGTGACCTGAAATGAAAACCTTTGGTAGTCACAAGCCTAAAACGGCCTAGTGGCTTCCAAACCTTGTTAATTGAACATTTAATATTTTCATTGCCATGTATCCCCACACCCTCTATCCCATCCTCCCCCTTTTTGTTTATTAAGAGACAGTCTTTTGCGAGCCGAGGGCTCTATTGTGTTAATGGCGGGTACGCGCTGTAAAGAGAGATTTTTTGTTTGTTGGTCTTCTTCTGTTTCTGGTTGTGTGGACAGTCCCTGGCGAAGAGTCCTGGCTGCTTGCACTGGAAGCAGATGATGTGCTGCAGTTGCTCTGGTGACATTGGTTGTTTCTTGGCTTCTGGTGTTACAGTTGCCATAGTCTTTGGGTGTGCCAGTCCCTGATTCCTCTCTTGTCCACTGAGCAGTTCTGCTTTCCTGGCGCAGGCTTCTATCATCTGTGCTAAGCTAGGTGCTGGCTCTAGGGGAAGGCCAAGAATAACCCTACGGCAGGTTTCATTAGCATTCCTCTGAGCCATCTCTTTAATTAATTCAGCTTGTACCCCTGGATCAGACACCTGTCTTTCCACTTGCGCACGAAGGCGGTCCACAAACTGTAAGAAATTCTCAGAAGCAAACTGTTTAATGTTAACATAACTGCCTTTAGTATCTACTGTTGGTAATTGATTAAAAGCCTTTTCTGCAACATTGCATATTTTATCCAGGGCAGACTTTGATAGTACTCTGGTTTGGCTTTAGGGGCAATGCCAATCCTTTTCCCCACATAGGTGTTCATATGTTATGTCATTATTATCAGCATCTTTTGCATCATCTGACCTTTTTAAAAGCTCTAGTAAAAGCACTTTCAAAGATCTTTTCCACAGGCTCTCCCATAGATCATATTCTGAAGGAGTTAACAGACATCGGAAAAGCTCTTTGATATCATATGGAACCACTTCGTTTGAGTTAAAGATGGCTCTCATCATGCCTTTAAAGATGTCACTATTTCTACCAAATTCTCTCTTTACTTTACAAATTTCCTTTTTTATCTTGATAGGACAAAGGTTGATAACTTCTTCTACCATTCCTCTTACCAAGATAAACTACAGGAGCAACTGATGGTATATACTCTTTTTCCTGGTGTTGACTTTCAGGGCTGGGCATCCCCCCCCCACCCGGCCCGGGAGGCTGCCCACCCCCCCCCCCCCATCCCCCCCCCACCACGGGGATACCATCTGTCCCGCAGGGGCTGTGAGCTGATCCCTCCCCACCCCCACCGGCACTGAACTCAGCAGGGGCTCCACTGCCCTCCCCCACCCCGCAGCAGCTTGGAGGGAAGGAATGTGAAACCGGAGCGGGGGAGGGGTGGTGGCATTCAGGGTTGTGACACCTGTGGGCGGGGTCGCTGGGTGCCGTGCAGGGCTGGGTCTTGGAGGGGGGAGGGGGCAGTGAAGCCGAGGGCAGGGATGAGTTATGGGAGGGGACAGGCTTAGGGGCAGGGAACGGAGGCTGAAGGGGGTTGTGGGATGAAGGAGGAAACACGTGGCTGCCACCATATGGGACCCAACCCCCCTACGGGCTGTATCGCATGGCCAGAGCTATCTGGGACCCCGACACCTTCAGGTATAGCCACGTGTCCGTGGCCCGGAGGGGAAGGGAACAAGGAAGGAGTGCTGACAATTTTCGAAAAATTATCAGAGCCAGGAACCCACAAAAACCGCAAAAAAACGCGAAAAAAACTCCGTGCCGCCGCTTTGAAACCGATCAAAGCTCCCTGCCTTCCACCACGCCTGGGTGACTGCGTCCAGCCCCCACCAGTCCGCACGCCACACCACGTGGTCGCGGGAACACCGAGCCGTCACGCAGGCCACGCACACGCCCGCGCGGTGTCTCTCCTCGAGAGCGGCGCCACGCCAGCCAAATGCCACCGGTGAGACCCCCACGCGGAGCTCCAGGAACCCAAACGCCGCAAAAGGAGGCTCCACTCACCTTTTTTTTTCTTGCAGGCAGAGGCGTCTGAGTAAATGTAGTGGATCTACGTCCAGAACCGACCTGCCTGGGCTTCTGACAGGCTCCCGGTTAGCGCTTAAAAGTCTTCGAACTGCACAAAATGCAGCTAAAAGAAATTTAAGCTAGTTGATCACCTCCAAGGCTTCTTGAATCCTGAAAATAGGAGTCACAGCCAAACGTGGGGTGCTCTGTAGAGACCATTCACGTAGGGAGCCAACTGAGGCTTTTTCTCGACCCTAAAACGGGGTTCTTCGCCCTTCCTCTGGTCTAGCTCAGGTGTTAGGGTGATGGCTCCCAGGGCCCTTGCCTCACGGACGTAAATTAGATAACAAAAGAGGCTCTTTTCCCTGATGAAGTTACAGGGTTTATTTCTCGTGGGTAGCTTGGGAAAGAGGGAGAAAGGGAAAAAGAGAAAAAGAAACAGAGGTCAGGGGGCACAGATCTTTTCTAGGGTCTGCAAAGGGTGGCGGGGAGAAACTGGATCCCAGCCAGCCCTGTATGGCCAGGAGGGGAGAGGGACCGAGCTACAGGGCATAGCAGTGGTCACGGAATGTACCATTTACAATGCATCTAGGAAATGCAACAGTCTTTCCTACCTGCTCGATCAGAGGCACATTAGAAGAGCAGTATGGACCTGAGGGGCAGATGCACATACCTTCACACACCTCGCAGTGGGACTGTGGCTAGAGCTGGAGGTTTGATATTCTTCCTGATAATTTGAGCCGTTAAAACAAAGCCAGAGGTAACAGACCAAGTGAAAATACAATGCCAGGTTGCGGAATGAGAATGTTACCTATCTGAACACCTACATAAATTCCCCATCATTCTCTTTGTTTAGGAGACCAAGCCAATGTCCGTGTAAATGAAAACAAGTGTGAATATTGATTTTTCTTGAATCAAGACTCAGCTTTATGTCCAAGTCAAAGGCCAATAAACCAGATAGGCTCTGCTAAGCACAGTGCACAACTAACATAGAAGACAGTAATTTGACCTCTTATGTAAGCAGTGTTGGAATGGTTCCCCATCCAAAAGGAAGGATGTCAAATGCTTCTTTGGAAATATTTTAACTTCTGTGCATTTCTTTCTTTGTAATGAACTAATCTGTAACAAGCCAGGACGTGATTGTGTTCAGTAGAAACAGATCAATGGCAACATTTAGCCTAAAGGTATTATGAGCTTGATCAGGAAGTTCGATTTAGATTTAAAGGAACTGCAGTCATATTTAATTTTATTTCTCTCTGTACTTGAGTCTCTTAAACAGGGACCTTCAATTGGACAGGAATGGGATGCTGAAGCCAATTGTAATGGATGACGTAATGGCTTACCCAGAAGCATTTTGTGGGAATTGATTTCTTCTAGGTGTCCATCAGCCAGCATTTTAGTGTGAAGGAAATCTTCAAACAGGTAAAACAAAAATTCCCGTTGGTTTAAAACCTGACTGCTATATTAATTTTTCACTTTTGAGAAAATTTTCATGACCTTTTAAATTCAGACTATATCAAGTATTGTTTCAGCCATTGAAGAAAGTGCTTTTGATAGAGATAGGAGAGGGAAACCAAAACATTTCTCAGAGCCGCACTTTGAACTCTGTCCTTGTTACAAACGGCACTTGAGCAAATTCATTTGCCTTTGGAACAGAAAACTGCGAGGTAACACGTTTATCATTACGGATTTGAGTGTTCCAGGTTCTTTAGATAGTAAGTGATCTATACAAGATGACCTCTTACTGAAATAGATCCATTTTGAGAAGGGATATGGATTTCTTAGAAGAAAGCAAATCCCTATGTTAAAACGGTGTGGTGGGTGGTTTTACTTCTTTAGATTTTAGAACTTGCAAGGCACAATCGACTTCATAGTCTGAGATCCAAATAAGACCACGACATTCCAAACAGGTGTTTCTTTTTGGTTGTTTTTCAATCGGTATATCTTTGGATTGTAACCCGTAGAACGGTGCTTGAACTGGAAAGAAGTAGCTGTGGTTTCAGAAGTGGAACATACGGTGAAACAGTAAGCTGAGAGCATTGTGCAAGGAGAGGAAAGAGGGGGAAATGTTAAGAGTTTCCTGAGTCGGAAGGGACCCCTAGGGATCGTCAAAGTCCAACTCCTGGCCCTGCACAGACACTCCAACAGTCCCACCCTCTGCATCCCTGAGAGCATTGGCCAAACGCTCCTGGATCTCTGGCAGCCTTGGGGCTGTGCCCATTGCCTGGAGAACCTATTCAGTGCCTGACCAGCCTCTGAGGAAAAAAACCTTTCCCTGATAGCCAGCCTAATCGTCCCCTGACACAGCTCCTGGCATTCCCTTGGCTCCTGTCCCTGATCGCAGAGAGCAGAGAGCAAAGCTGTCCTTGTACTGCCCTTGAGAGGAGCTGAGAGGTCCCAAGTGAGGTGTGAGCTCAGTGTCCTCTCTGCAGCTGAACCAAATGCCCTCAGCCACTCTTTGTATGGCTTCCCCTCCAGCCCCTTCGCTATCTCTGTGTCCCTCCTTTGGACATTTCTCCAATAGCCTGAGGTCTTTCTGACGTTGTGGCATCCAAAATTGCCCCCAGGGCTTGAAGAAAGCGCAGTCCCAGCCCAGAGCAGAGCAGGACAATCACCTCTCTCGTGCGAGCGGTGCCACAAGATAATGGCAGTTGTCAAAAATCAGCTGGAGAAACAAATCTAACAGAGAAACGTGATCTAGGCGCAGGAAATGTAAGAAGCAGAGGAAGAAGAAGATGAGGAGAGGATTCCCTGTAAAAGTGAAGAAAATGAGCAGGCAGAACAAGGACTAAGCATTATGCAGCTAAGTGAGCAAGAGAATAAGTTTGAAAGTGAAGGCAGTTTCGTCCAAAAGAAGGAGGAATAGGAAGTCTTTTTGCAGTGAATGAATACAAAGGTTTTTTCCATTTAGTGTGTATACGAAGCGCACAGGGCTCTAGATCCTTTTGTGGGAAAATGGAGTGTGTAAAGTTGCCAATCATTTTGGAGCGAATTTGGAGGTTTTTGTGGTCCCAGGTGAATTTTGGGTTGAATTCTGGGGATTTGGGGGTTCCCAGGTGAATTTGGGGCGGGGGTGTTTGGGGAGATTCAGGTGAGTTTTGAGGGGTCCCAGGTTGATTTTGGGGGAGAGTTTTTGGAATTTTGGGGGATCCCGGGTAGCGAGGTATGGGGTTGTGTTGGTTTGAAAGTAAAACCAGTGCGAGACTCCAAGTCAGTCATACAATTTAATAGGAGAAAAGAGAAAAAATAAAATACATGCAATAATGTAAAAGAAAAACCACCAACAAAGTCAGAAATACAACCTGACACCCTCTCAGTCAGGGTGTTGGTAGCAGTCTGTATAAATGGTGGCTGCAGTCCTCCTGAATGACAGATGTGGTTCAGTTGAAGCAGTGCTCCTGTAGAAGGTGCAGTTTTCCTCTGAAGATCCAGCGATGATGTGGAAAAAGGTCCGACTTCCTCTGGGATCCAGTGGAAATGACTGCTTTGGTGTTCCAAAACTCAGTTTTTATCTAGGTAGGAAATGTTTGGCTCCTCCCCCTGGCTGGAGCATCTCCCAATGGGATGATGTAATCTTATCAGTCACACAATAGGACTTAATGGCCCATTAACAGAATATATCTTCTGGAGGAAGGATGGGTTGTGAAAAGTTAACAGTGATCATCCCCCTGATCTTATCAGATGGCAAATCAGCAGAGGATATCTCCCACAGAGATAATGATCACCACCCCCCCACACATTTTAACAGATCGTGATAGTATACACATTTTTGCATGGTACCCCAGAACAGGGGTGAATTTGTGGAATGTGGGGAGTCCCAGCTGAATTTTAGGGGGAATTTGAGGAATTCTAGGGATCTCAGGGGAATTTTGGGGGGAATTTGGTGAATTTTAGGGTATACATGTGAATTTTAGGGTTCTCAGGAGAGTTTTGGGGATGCGAGGCGGATTTTGGTGTGAATTCTGGCGATTTTGGTGTATCCAGGTGTGCATTTGGGAGTCGTGCGAGAGTTTTGGGATGAATTTGGGGGGATGCAGGTGGATATTCCGGGGAATTTTGGTGATTTTTGGGAGTCCCAGCTGGGTCTTAGAGTGAATTTGGTGTATTTGGGGGAAACTGCGTGGGTTTTGAGGGGGATTGGAGACATTTTGGGGTGAATTTGGGAGGTGTTCGAAGGACTGGGTCTTGGGGGTGATTTGAGGGATTTTGGGGGTTGCAGGGGGGATTTTGGGGTGAAGCCCTGGGATTTGGTGGTCCTCCGTGAATTTTGGGGTGAATTTGTGGAATTTTGGGAGTTGCCAGGTGAGTGCTGGGCATCCCAGGGGGGACTTCGGGGTGAATTTTGGGGATTTTGGGTTTCCCAGGTGAATTTCTGAGGTGACAAGGCTCAAAAAGTTTTTTTTTCGAAAACAAGTTAAAGCCAGAAGGTTATTGAAAATTAATAGATGTGATGCAAGTAGGTAATAAGCAGACAATACACAGCGAGACAAATCATGGAAAAAATACAGTGGTAACACACGAGTGTGTGAGGACAGGATCAGTATAGCTAAAGCTCAGTTGAAGCTGAATTTGGAAAAGCATGTCAAAAATAAGAATAACAAAGGCACCTACGGGTATTTCAGTGGGAAAAGGAAGATGAAAAGAAACATATCACACCACCCCTATTCCCCCCCCACCCCCATAAGCCAGACAGGACTAGTGCCAACAGACAAGGAGAAGGCTGAGGCACTCAACAAGTGTTGGTCTCAATTTTTACTGCCAGTCACTATTTCCACATCTGTCAGGTTATTGGACTGGTGGACTTGATTCTAAGCCATAGTAGCAGGTCAGCTTTCAGACCACTTGAGGAACCTGAGCATGCAAGACCATGGGACCCACCCAGAGGCATGTCAGGGCCCTGAGAGAACTGGCAGCTGTAGTTGCTAAGGTGCTTCATCATATTGGAAAAATCAAGGCAACCATCTGAAGTCTCCAGACACTGTGTTGTATTGACTCCAATACTCTTGGTCTTTTTTGTAAATCTTAGAGCTCTGAGTCAATTTCTGCAGAGGATTCCCAATGCAGTTTCAAAAATGGAATCTTTGTTATTGGTCCTCATGTCGATCTTGGATATTTCCATTTTCTTCACTCCTATATTTTCGAAACATTTGTAATGACTGAAAAGAAAGCTGAGACGAGGCATTATGCTCTTTCCAGTGATATAAATGGACCAGAGTTCTTTTCAGACAAATATATTTTTGCTGTGTCTGAGCACATGTGCATACCTGTGTTTGATTTATGTGTCCAGGTTTTGGCAATGGGGCAGCCACAGGGCCGTCCTGTGACAATGGCCCAGGTGCTGCCCTGTGCCACTTTCTTCCAACTGGCTCCACTTCAGGATGTCCTCCCTGCTGAGAGAAGAGGCTGGGACAGCACCTTTAGAAATGTGACTTTCTGGGTTTTTTTTGTTTTGTTTTGTTTTGTTATTTTTATAGTTACTAAAAACCTTCACCCTCATATTTGATGTGTTGGGTTTGGTGTTTTTTTCCAGTATGGGTGGTTTTTTGTAGGCTTTTTTTTGTGGCCTTTTTTGTCTCTTTGGGAATTATTGGTTGGGGTTTTTTGTGTGTTTGTTTGGTCTGCTTTTTTTGTTTGTTTGTTTGTTTGTTTTTTTATTATGGTTTTGTCGAGTTTTTTAAGCAAATTAATTGGAAAACTGAATAGTCCTCCACTATAGTCTCCCGGATTCACCTGAGACTCTTCCTAGGCATCTCCCTGATCCTTTTTGCAATGAGTCTCACATCATTCTCCTGAGGAAACTGTCTGCTTATAGTTTGGATGGGTGGCCTGTTTGCTGGGTGACAACCTTGGTGATGGCCAGGCCCACAGAGTGGTGGGAAATAGAGTTCATCCAGCTGGTCCCCAAGGCTCAGTCTTGGGCCCAGTCCTGTTTAATATCTTTATCAGTGATCTGGACAAGGGGATAGAGTACACGCCCAGGAAGATCACAGATGATACAAAGTTGGCTGGTAGTGTTTTTTTCCTTCTGGAGGACAGCAGGCTCTGCTTCTTCTTCCTCCTGTTCTGAGGTCGCTGCTCCCTCTTCATCCCTCATTAAGTGTGCTGATTTTGTCACTTGGATGAGAAAACAAACAATTTTAGCAACAGTACTAGTGGCAGGGTACAAGAAAGGAAGAGTTCACATGACTCCCCCCCAACAACAGACAATACCTGAAGGCTCCTCTTCCCCGCTTACTGACTACACCGGAACCCATTGTCCCCCTGTCCTAGGGTGATGTTATGGTGTTTGTATCTCCAATCGTGTGTCCTGATTATGTTTGGTATTATGTCCTGTGCTTCCAGGACTGTTTCTGAAAGTGAAGCTTTGTTTTGTCTTGTTATCAGCCGGCTCACCTCCCCCATTGTCTATGTTTAGGAGAGGTTTTAGCTCGGCTTGCTTGCTTACTTGCTTGCTTGCTTGCCTGCTTGCTTGCCTGCTTGCTCGCTTCTGCCTCTTTTTCTTTCCTTCGCTTTGCCCTTGCTTTTTACTTATTAGTTAGTTCAGCTAGGCAGTCCAACTTTTTCCCTGGACTGTTTTCTTTTCCACCCCGTCCCCTCCCTCTCCTGGACACCATCTGAACCTGTGATGCACGGGGACCTGGGAAACCCCAAGAAACACCGGGAGTCTGCATTCTGTCACCTGCAGCAGTCATTCCCCTGCGCCGGAGACTGATAACTGAGCAACCACTTGCCAAAAAAACTAAGTTTGTCATCCCTTCAGAACGGTGGAAGAGTTTTTTTGTCAGCTGGTGTTGTTTTTTTTCCCTGTGCTGGGGAGTGTCTTGCTTGTTAAATAAACAGGTTTTTTCTCCCACTCTTCTCCGAGGAAATTCTTCCCGAACCCGGTGGCGGGGGGGGGGGGGGGGGGGAGGAGTCGTGGGGTTTGCTGTCTGGGGGCTCCTCCTGGAGATTTTCCCCCAAATTTGCCCAAAACCAGGACAAATATATATTGGCGCCCATCTCGGGGCTTGAGAAAGTGGGAAAAAACCCCTGTTCTAATAATAATTTGGTTCAGATTATTTTGTGTTGGTATAAAGCAGTTATTGGCTATGTTGTTGGAATTCATGTCTTTTGGGGTGGAGGCCTGCATGGGTTTTTGGTCCCTAGGGTTTTTTGAGGTCTTAATACCTCTGTAGTCCCTAGGTTTATTTGCTTATCCAGAAATAGCTCCGGTATTGTCCGTAATACGTAGTTTCTGTAGCAGAGGGGCATTGACCAAAATATCCATCGGGCTGGGCTTGGTTTTAATGGCCTGCAGGAGATTTATAAAGGTGCTGGAGTCTGTTCCAGGAATGTATGGTTCTTGGTTGTGGTTGTGTACTCAGTTTGTTAGAGGAGAAGCAGGGGATGAGGCTTTTCAGCCTTTGTTTTCCTTCTTCTCCTCTGAATTTGTTACATCCTTATTAGAGAATGTTCAGTTTCCCCTAAATGTTAAAGAGACCATCTTTCTGGTATTTAATATGGTAAGCTTTCTCTGTACAGTTTGTAGTTTCTCTAGAATGAGAGCTGAGATTTCTAGAGGGGCTGAGACCCCTGACCCCAGAGTAGAGCCAGGCGTGAGGAATCCTGAGTGGTGTGGGAAATGGGAGGATATGGGCCAAATCTTAAAGGAATTTTCTGACCCTACATCCTGGGATTTTCCATGTGAACAAATTCAGAACCCAGCTGAGGTGGCAAAGTACCTGAAAGAGAAGTGCCATGGTAATTCTAAGGAGAAGAAGATCATTGCAGTGAGCTGGGCCCTGGCATATGCTTACTGTACCCTGCTAGATACTGTAAGGCAGCAGACAGAGGAAGGGGGACAGGCAGATAAATCAGCCACTATCCCAGTCACTCAGGCTGCAGCCAACACCCCAGGCTCGAGGCCAACAACTACACCAGACAGTGAGCCTAAGCCAGCAGCTAAACCACTCAATAAGCCTCAACCAATGGCTGTTGCTACCAGCACGAGAAGTGGAAAGTGCACAGACAAGACTGATCGACCAGTGGATGACGATGATGATGATGATGATGCAGGAGAAGGACCCTCAATGCCTCCTGACATAAAACCAGGAGTCAAAGCAACTGGTACAAAATCAGAGGCCAATATTAAGTCTTTTTCCCTAAAGGACCTCCATGGCCTGAGAAAGGATTACACCCGACGACCTGATGAGTCTATAATTAGTTGGTTGGTCCGTCTTTGGGATGCTGCAGGCGAGGCTACAATTCTGGACGGCACTGAAGCCAGGCATTTGGGATCCCTGTCACATGATCCTGTCATCGAACAAGGAAAGAAGGATAAACAAGATTAGAAGGACCCTGCCTCTAGCCAGGGAGAGGCGAGGGAAAATCGTGTTTTCTGAACTGTGTAAATTCGTTGGCCTGGCACATCGAAACCACAAAAGTATAAAACTTTAGTTAATACTGGTGCCCAATGCACATTAGTCCCATCAAGATATGTGGGGGCAGAATCTGTTTCTATTGCTAATGTAACAAGTGAATCACAGGACTTTACCTTAATAAAAGCTAATGTGAGCTTGACTGGACATGAATGGAATAAACATCCTATTTTGACTGGCCCAGAGGCCCCATGCATTTTGGGCATAAATTACCTCCGAAGGGGGTATTTTAAAAATCCAAAAGAATTCAAGTAGACATTTGGGATAGCAGCTGTAGTAACAAAAGGCATCCAACAATTAAACACCTTGTCTGGACTGTCTAAAAATCCAAGTACAGTAAGACTTCTAAAAGAAAAAAAACAAAAGATACCAATTGCCACTTCCATAGTACATCACTGACAATACAAAACAACTCAAAATACTGTGGTTCCCATCCATAAAATAATCCATAAACTAAAAAGCCAAAAAGTAGTCAACAAAACCCACTCACCCTTCAACAACCCCATTTGGCCTGTGCATAAATCTAAAGAAAAAATAAAATTGACCGTAAACTATCGTGCATTAAATAAAGTGACTCCACCACTAAGTGCTACTGTGCCGAACATGCTGGAACTGCAATACGAGCTGGAGTCCAAGGCAGCAAAGTGGTACACCACTATCAATATTGCCAATACATTTTTCTCCATTCCTCTGACAACAAAATACAAGCCTCAATTTGCTTTCACATAGAAAAGAGTATAATACACCTGGAATCGACTGCCCCAGGAGTTAAAGCACAGTCCTACCATCTACCATGGACTAATCCAGACTACACTAAAAAAAGATAAAGCTCCAAAACATTTACAATATATTAATAATATCATTGTGTGAGAAAACACAGCAACAGAAGTGTTCAAAAAAGGAAAGAAAATCATCCGAATCCTCCTGGAAGCCGGCTTCGCCATCAAGAAAAGTTAAGAAACCTGCTCGAAAAATCCAGTTCCTGGAAGTGAAGTGGCAAAATGGACAGCGTCAAATTCCTGCTGATGTCATCAACAAAATCACAACTATGTCCCCACCAACCAACAAAAAAGAAACACAAGCTTTCTTAAACGCCATAAGTTTTTAGAAAATACACATTCCTGAGTACAGTCAAATCGTGAGCCCTCTTTACCCGGTTACCTGCAAAAAAACCAATTTCCATTGGAGCCCTAAGCAACAACAAACTTTTGCCCAAATATAGCAAGAAATTACTCATGCAGTAGCCCTTGGCCCAGTCAGGACGGGGCCAAATTTAAAAAACGTACTCTACTTTACAACCGAAAACCATGGTCTGTCCTAGAACCTGTGGCAGAAGGTGCCTGGTAAAACTCGAGGCCAACCATTAAAATTTTAAAGTCAAAGCTACAAAGAGTCTGAAGCTAACTACACCCCAACAAAAAAAAAAAATCTTAGCCACCTATGAAAAAGTCCAAGCAACCTCAGAGGTGGTTGGCACAAAAACACAACTCCTTCTAGCACCCCGACTACCGATACTGAGGTGAATGTTCAAGGAAAAGGTTCCCTCCACCCACCATGCCAGCAGTGCTACATAGAACAAGTAAATTACCCTCATTACACAACACGCCCAGATTAAAAAACTGAATCGCCCGGGAATTTTGAAAGTAATTACAAATTAACCTAAAAATAAAAGTTTTGGTGTCACAAATGAAGAACAAGAACCAGTGACACGGACTGAAAAAGCTCCACCATATAACCAACTGCCAACAAAAAAACCACACTATACTCTATTCACCAATAGTTCCTGTCGCATTGTAGAAATGAATCAAAAATAGAAAGCAGCTGTATAAAACCCCACACAACGAGTAACAAAAGCCACTGAAGAAAAAAGTAAATCCAATCAACTTGCTAAACTCAAAGCGATTCAACTAGCCTTAAACATTACAAAAAAAAAGTGGCCAAAGCTTTACCTTTATACCAATTCATAAATAGTAGCCAATGCTCTGTGAAAATAGTTGGAAAAATGAAAAGAAGCTAACTGACAAAGTAAAAAAAAACCAATTTGGGCTGCCAAAAAATAGAAAAATATCGCTACCCGGTTAAAAAAACTACCTATGAAGGTTCGCCATGTAAATACCCATGTTCCCAAAAGTAAGGCTAATAAAAAGCAACAAAACAATCAACAAATAGATCAAGCTGCAAAAATAAGGGTGTCAAAAATAGACCTTAATTAGGAACACAAAGAAAAGTTGTTCCTAACACAATAGACCCATAATGCCTCAAGCCACCAAAATAAAAATGCCACCTATAAGTGAGCACGAAACCAAAGAATAAATCTAACCATAAACAATATTTCTCAAATTATCCATAATTGTAAAATGTGCACTGCCATCAAACAAGCCAAGCGGGTAAAGCCCCTCTGGTATGGGGGGCGGTGGTCCAAGTACAAGTATGGAAAGACCTGGCAAATTAATTACATCACACTGCCCCAGACACGCCAAGGCAAGCGCTACGTACTCACCATAATAAAAGCCACCACTGGATAGTTAAAAACCTACCCTGTGTCTCACGCTACAGCCCGTAACACCATCCTAAGCCTTAAAAAACAAGTCCTTTGAAGACATGGTACCCCTAAGAAAATTGAGTCAGACAATGGGACTCATTTCAAAAATAGCCTTATCAACACCTGGGCTAGGGAACATGGCATTAAGTGAGTGTACCATATCCCGTACCATGCACCAGCTGCAGGGAAAGTAGAAAGATACAATGGACTATTAAAAACCACCTTAAAAACATTGGGTGGGAGATCTTTCAAAAACTGGGAGCAGCATTTAGCAAAAGCCACTTAATTAATTAACACCCAAAATTCCACCAACCAAGCAAACCCTGCCCAGTCTGAGTCCCTGAATATAGTATATAGAAACAAAATCCCAGTGGCACATATCAGAAGTTTGTTAAAAAAGGCAATTTAAATCAGTTCTACCCCGAGTACAGACAAACCCATTCGTAGAATTGTCCTTGCTCAAAAACCAAATTGTACATGGTGAATAATGCAAAAAAATGGAACAACACAATGTGTACCTCAAGGAAATCTGATTGTAAAGTAAAACAGCATGAAACAAAAAAAAAAATGTGTAAGTGTCAAAAGTCTAAGCAAGTAAAATAAAAGGAAATGTGTAAATGTCAAAACTTTGAGCAAGTAAAATGAAAAAAAATGTGTCCGAGTAAATAAAAAATGGAAATTTCTACTTACTGAAATTTTTACATGCTGTTTAGTATGTTCACGATATGGAGATAAGGGGTGGAATGTCCTAAGGTGATGTTATAGTGTTTGTATCTCCAATCGTGTGTTCTAATTATGCTTGGTATTACGTCCTGTGCTTCCAGGACTGACTCTGAAAGTGAAGCTTTGTTTTGTCTTGTTATCAGCCGGCTCACCTCCCCCATGGTCTATGTTTAGGAGAGGTTTTAGCTCAGCTTGCTTGCTTGCTTGCTTGCTTGCTTGCCTGCTTGCTTGCCTGCTTGCTCGCTTCTGCCTCTTTTTCTTTCCTTCGCTTTGCCCTTGCTTTTTGCTTATTAGTTAGTTCAGCTAGGCAGTCCAACTTTTTCCCTGGACTGTTTTCTCTTCCACCCCGTCCCCTCCCTCTCCTGGATACCATCTGAACCTGTTCTGGACAGGGACCTGGGAAACCCCAAGAAACACCGGGAGTCTGCATTCTGTCACCTGCAGCAGTCATTCCCCTGCGCCGGAGACTGATAACTGAGCAACCACTCGCCAAAAAAACTAAGTTTGTCATCCCTTCAGAACGGTGGAAGAGTTTTTTTGTCAGCTGGTGTTGTTTTTTTTCCCTGTGCTGGGGAGTGTCTTGCTTGTTAAATAAACAGGTTTTTTCTCCCACTCTTCTCCGAGGAAATTCTTCCCGAACCCGGTGGCGGGGGGGGAGGAGTAGTGGGGTTTGCTGTCTGGGGGCTCCTTCTGGAAGTTTTCCCCCAAATTTGCCCAAAACCAGAACACCCCCAAAGATACTCCCTTCTCCCTGCCCCCAGCCATGATGTGAGATGGAATAGAATAACTAAGATTAAGATTCTCCCTATGTAACTCCATCATACTTCAATTCTGGGAAAAAAAATTTCTTGAAGTTCTAGCATTTCAGATCATTTGAATTTGAATTTGCATACTAAAAAGTCTAGCCAGAAACTCATGACAATATTAATAGCCCATTCTAGAATGTCCGAGATCATATACACTTCTTTCAAGAGAATGTGATACCTCACGTGACTTCTCCAGAATTTAAATGAACAGCTTGAGTAGTCTACAAGATTATTGCTGCCATCTGGGTTTCCTGGTATTTGGCTGGTCTATGTAAGCCAACCAGCTATTCAGCAGAGGGAATATTAGTGTGATACTTGATGCTATGTGAGATGGAACACATTAATTTATGGCTCTTTGCATAGTGATGAAGCTGTAAAGAAAGCTCCATAATGCTCAGACAAGGAGGCTGCTGGACTTCAAGCAGCAAAGGCCCAAAACAAACCAGTCAAAAGGTGTCATTGAAATAGAAAAAAAAGCCAGGTGGGGAGGAAAGTGATACTTAAGGGCAGTTTACTGAAAGAGGAAATCTAGTGAAAAAAAAAAGTCCAAGAGGGAAGGAATAACAGGGAAAATGAAACTAAGGAAGGAAATCAATCTCAGCTCATCATTTCAGAAGCTAACAAGTTGTCCTTGCAATGATGCATAAAGCGAGAAATAATAAATATGTCTGCGCCAAAATCTGAAATATGAACTTTATTGCATTCTGTCTTTCATGGAATCATACAACAGTCTGTGATTAAAGATCATCTAGTCCAACTTCCTTGCCAGGTAGATCTTACATTCGATCAAATTGCTCAAGACTAGCCAAACTGATAAGGAGCACTCTCAATGATGGGGCATTGTGATAGGTTGACTTAGGAAGAAGAAACTCAGAAGAGGTTCTTCCTAAGGGAATGTCCTCTGTGGCGTTTGGGATACCTGCAACAGCCAATTAGAGAAAGTTAGTTCGCTCCGTGCACACACATTTTGAACGAGTTAATCCGGAACTTGGCCTCCTTGTCTTTCCGGTGGCTGAGCAGGTAACATCAACCCGAGCTTCCCCCTCCCCCCTCCGGGGGGGGGAGGCTCGGTAGGCCGCTTGGGCCCTGTTTGCCAACAAGGGGACCCTATGGCCGGGGGGAGAAAAAGTTGTGTGATAAGACCTTCACAGCTTCCTCCTCCACGGTCCTGCGGCTCTCGCGTGGGAGGGGAGGCCGACTCTTGCTGCTGCTGACGGGCCGGGCCTGCCTGGGTGGCCATGAGCAGTGTGGGGCTGCAGCCCAGCCCCAGAAAGTCTGATTAAGACCTCAGCCGCCCCCCCCCAGCGCGGCCTGAGCCTGGCCCAACTTTAGTAGTTGTGTTAAAATTTAACTCTTTAGTGTTCAGATAAGATTTGCAAAGCCTCCAGCCTTTCCTTTGAATATGAAAGGGAATAAGAAGATTTCTGAAGTCAGTGATGTAAGAGCTAAGTTTTTAAGATGGAAGGAGAATGAGAAGATGCTGAAATGGCTGAAAATCTTTTTGTGAAATTGTAGGAATGAACTGATGTACTGAATATTCCTATAAACCATGGAAAGAGACATGGGGGGATGGAAATGTTCCATTTAATATATGATTTGACTACAAAGCACCTGTGTTGAGAATATCTGCCCTGAGAAAAGAAGGGGATTTCACTTTTCTGTAGATGAAGCCTGAGCAGAGAGAAAGGAGACAGAGAGAATCTTTGCTGGCGAACATTTCATTCTTAAAAGTAATACCCCATGAGACAGACATGGCCCACATCTACAACTTTGGGACGGCTGTAGAGTTGGGAGGAGTGTCACGGTTGCAGGTTCCCGGGCGGATGCAAATCGTGAAGGATAAAACCACAAGAGACCTGTCTTTTTCCTTCCTGAGGGAAAAATCCCTACAACTTCAACAAGAAGAGGCTTCTCTCTCCAAAAGTGAACAGAGAAAGACTAAATTGGGGACTGACCGAAGTATTTGTTATATGTTTGTTTTGTTGTTATGAAGATTGGGAGAAGGAGGGAAGGAGTGATCTGAAAAATCTTATTTTGAATTTTTTTTTCCTCTCTTTTTGTTTGTGTAGTTAATAAATTTTCTTTTATACTCTCTCAAGTTTTAGGCCTACCTTGCTCTTTTGCTCCTGGTTCTGTCTCACAACAGAAAAAATAAGTTTATTTAAATTGGCAACTCAAACCGAAGACATTAATTTGGTGCGATGGCCGGGAAAGTCAAAATTAAACCAAGACAGGCATCCACAACTTCTCTGGAACACCCATTTGAGTGTCTCACCAGCTTCATTGTAGAACAGTTTTTCCTTTTAGCAATCTAAACCTAGTCTCAGTTTGAAAGCATGGCCCCTTGTCCTGTCTCTGCAAACCTTCCTAAAAAGTCTTTCTCCCTTTGTCTTATACCCTCTTTACATATTCAAAGGCCACAATACTGTCTGTCCAGAAACCTCTCTTCTCCAGGCTAAAAGATCCTACTTTTCACAAGAACCAGGTCATAAACTGAGATGGAAGACATCTCAGAAGATCATATCATATCATCCAACAGATCAGCATAAGAATAGCTCTGAAGACAGATCAACTAGCTTAGGGCTGTGTCTGTTTGAATTTTGAAAATTACCAGGAATTGAAATGCTTCAAGGAAGACAACTCTGGGTGGCTCCAGAAACAGCCTGAGAAACTCGAGCAAACTCGAAACCTCAGAAACTACCACTGCTTTCTCTCCCTCAGCCCAAGCAGTCACAAAGAAGAAGTGTTCCCAGCAGGCTGGGATAGCACACATTTACACTACATATACATGACAGGCATCGCCAGCAGCCACATCCTGCTCCTTTCTGTGGCTGGCAAGAGTGAGACTGGATGTTTACATGTGGGCAACCTGGGTCCCTCCAGCAGCTCAGACACTCAGCCTGCCCAGTGACTCCACTGAATTCCAGTATTCGCAGTGGCCCAAGCCACAGCACTACTCTGCTTGCTGGCACAGACCATCACACGCCTCCTAAATCAGTCAGCACTCCCCTGGTCCCACAGCCAGCATCTCACGTGCTCTCCCCCAGGCCACTGCCATTGTTCACCAACTTCTCCACTTTGATCTTTGCTGGTGCTCTCAACACTGGCACACCCAGATCTTCTGCAGCTGTTGTCTCCTGGTGGAAAGGACTTGTAAAGCCATGTTTCCTAACAGGACTTCCACAACCTTTGAAAGCAACCTTTTCTGGGGTATGAACAATCTCATTCAAATGTCATCATTTCTTTTCCCATATGTGAAATCAGAATTTCCTTCTTCCGGGCATGCCCAAAACAAGGCACAAACTACATTGTCCCTTCTATTTCACATGCTGACTTGTTTGCAAACAATGCTAGGAGAATACCTGTTTTGAACCAAGCTAATCTCTGGCCCTTATAGTGCTTTCGGTAGTTAGTTTTGCTTTGCTATTTACTTGATGTCCCATTGAATTGTTGAATCATAAACAGACTATATGTCTGTATAGCAGCATAGCAGTGATGAATAAATGCAAGAGAAGGAGCAAGGTGATTGTTTGCTAGACTCTTCCTAGAAACTGAGAAATCTGTTACTTAATGCTGACCACAGCAGATGGAGGAAGCATCCTACGTGATGTCAAAGCAATGAAACTGTAATCACTTTTATGATTACAGTCAAGGCACTGCTTTTGCCACCATAAGTGGAGTGCAGGGAATCTTAAAAGATGACACTGTAACTGTTGTCCCTGCTCACTGAGAAAATAATGCTTTTACAGCAGAGCAGGTCTCACAGCAGCTAAATCATGGCTTCAACTGTACACCGCCTTCAAAAAAGCCCACAAATAGACAAATGAAAGGATTTGGAACCCAAGGGAATCTCGGATTGTGTCATCAGTTCACTTTGGATTCTTTTCAAATTCTCAATTTCATTTTCTTCCTAGCCAATTATCCCACCTAACCTGAGATGTAATTTATGGATTTCCAACACATCTAGTTACCTTAGAATTAGATTGCCACTAGGCAAATAGACAGAAGCAGTTAATTTTAGACTGAAACCAAGGGTGTTTAGAACAGCAATACTTGGACGTAACTATTCTTAATAAAAACAAAACTTATAGGTCGTAGCCAAGTATTTTTGGAGGTGGAAAAAGTTTTACATCCAAAAGTCCCTAGGGAGCTGTCACTCAGTGCAATGTGCCTGGAGAGGCGCTCTAGCTCGTCTTTCAAGGAACGATTTGTCACAGCAGAGGCAGCAGGAGCACAAGATGCCCGACGAGAAGGGGCAGTGTAGAACTCTCTGACTTTCTCAGTCACTACTCATGTAGAACGTCTCTGTCCTGGCACATTTTCGTGTACGACATGTCTCTCCAAGTCTTCGGTCCTTGCGAAGCTCTATGTACTGTGATAACTGCTACTTTCAGCTGAGAAGGACCATGGAGCTAGCAGCGAATTTGGAGAGCTGCGAGCAGGTGGTCAAGGAGCGAGAAGTGCCCCTGCAATGCTGTGCTAATAGCTGCTTCCTCGTGGTGGGTGCAAGCTCCGGCCACTAGACTTTCTCGTCCTGGCAACAGATCTCTGTGAAAGGCGTAGGCGAAAAGCTTTCATTTTCCATTCGAACTGCGAGAGTGGCAGACTGTTGCACGGAGCTCTGAGAACAAAGGTGCACGCCCTAGGCAGGCTTGGGCAGAAGCAGCGTTCTCGAGCGCTTGGCTGCCGGCACACTGCTGGCTGTGTGGCTCCGCTTCAGGGGCTTCTGGCCACCGGGGAGTGAAAACGGTGCCAGGCGTGGGCGAGGGCTGTGAACAAAGCCGCACAAGTAGCGTGCTTGTGTGCACTACAATACAGGCTACTACGAGAGGAAGGTGGCTGCCTCTCGCTTGCCTTCCCAAGTGCCCTTAGCAGTCGGAAGGAGCAAGCTGAAGCACTGCTGCTTGTGCTGCTCCTTGGTTCCCTTGCAGCACGCTGTGGAAACATTGGCGGTCACTTCTATGCGCCGAGTTGCAGAGAGCACCACGGTAAATGCCATGGAGAAGGGAAATACAGAGTGCAGCGAGGAGCTGGACGTGGCCTATGTGCAATAAGTAGAAGGTGAACCTATGCACTGCCTCTTTAATCTGTCCCTCTCTACTCTGGTAGCAACTTTTGCAAGGTCGCAAAGGGAGCTGCGAGTATGTAGAATGGAGGGCAGTGCGACGCCGTGTGTTATGCGCCCTTTCAGGGCTGCTGACAGAGGGCTAGTTGAAGAACGCCTTCTTCTTCCTCGTGTCCTTCTTGCTTCGCTCTTGCTGCATGGAGTACACCACAGCGAAGGTGTGAGGAAGGGCACTGCCCCAGCTGTTGGCCTCACCTGCCTGTGCTGCGCCTTTAGCTGCACACCAGAACAATGGCATTTCTTACCCGCAAGGTATAAAAGGTGTTAGTGTAGCCTCAGGATTGGCAAGTGCCTAGACATTAAGTTGAGAGACCACGTATGAGGGAGTCTTTAGCGGTTTCCTCCCCCATGGCGCAGGTGTATTCACATTCTCTTGCTTACCTGAAAAGTCCGGGCATGGCAATTCTGGCCCGCCTTGTGCAGAGACGAACACAAATGTGTGGCTATTATCCTCTGTTCCGGACCTCTGTGTTATAAATGAGAGACAAAAGTATCCATATTCCTCAAAATTTTGGATTGCTTTATTTGATATAGAAAGAGCAAGCAGCGCGCTGGGGAACACGAGAGGTCACCGCCCACTCCATGCTCCACTGAGCCTTAGTTTGCAGCCTCTTCTTGTTCTGTGGTTCCTCGTTGTAATCAATAATTTTTGGGGTTTTTTGCTGTCATAATTTTGCCAGGTAAGCAGTGGTGATCGAATAAACATCCTTACACAAATTCACAAAGCCTCCGGGCGATAATCAGTCACAGATAGCCATCTGGTCCTTGTAGATAACCACCAGAGAAGTTCTGGATGTCTGGTCCTTGAGATAAGCAGTATTGATCAGACAAAGACAGGAAGGGCTTTTTGGGTGGTCCGATTTCGCAAGCTGGTAGCCGATACAACTTATTTGATAAACATAACATCATATAACATAATGTAGTGCAGCATAATACAACATAACAAGGTGATTTTAAACAGAATTATTTAATCATATAATTTCCTTTATCTAGTGTCCATGCTTCACTTCAGAGCTTAGTATTCTGGTTTATGCAAACCCCAATGCTTTTGTGATTAACACGTATCTTTTATCAATTGTCACAATTTCCCCACTTCTCTTTTTTTATCCCATTGATTAGTGTTCTGGTTTCAAATTTTGTCAGTACCTCTTGTACTGTCATTAATTTTGTTGCCTTTTCAGGGTCTATTGGTATTGTAGCAACTTGCATTCCTTGAACCACCGACTGGATTAGTCGAATGATGCATGGAACAAGACAAGGGATGAACAGTAGTCCTAATAATGCACATGTTAACATAAATCCTAATTTCTTCCACCAAGTTTCCCCCAACAGGTTATTCCGTCAATTATCATTAAGCATAGAGTTCCTGGTTTGTACAGGTACATGGCTATTCGTTTTATTTCTTCTGCAATTTTAGTAATTACTTCACCATTATCATCAATTTCTAAGCAGCATTCAGAATTATTAAACTTTCCACACACTCCCCCTTCTTCAGCTAACAGATAGTCTAGAGCCAGTCGGTTTTGATATACTGCTGCTCTAGTTTGGGTAAGTTGCTTAGCTATCAACTCCATTGCTCGGGCTGTCTGGTTTGAAGTAATTTCTACCACGGCTTGTAGCCTGATAATTCTATTTAGCATATAAATTGGAGTGCGATAGCCCCAGCTCCCATCTTGAGCCCAGGTAGCTGGTCCATAATATTCAATAATTCGTTCTGGGGGCCATTCATCATCCTTCCAGATTTGTGTTCCCCCTATGTCTGTGCTCCTTTTATTTCGATACAAAGTTTCATACAAGGGAACTCCTAACACTCTATTACCCTTTTCCTTTGGTAATGTAAAAAACGCAGGCTGGATAATCCCTAGAGTACATGTCCCTCTCCATCTTTTTGGTAGGGTATTATAAGCTTTTTTTCCCACAGATCCAAAATATTCCATCTGGGGCTTTCCAGCTTAGTTTAACTGATTCAGGTTGTTGCCAATAGGTCCTTACACTTTTTACTTCTTCATATGGGTTGGCCCTGTTTTTATTATACCAGCATAGTCCTGTAAAATTGTTCTTTATACAATTACCTTTACTTAACTTTCCCCAATATCCTTCTGGAGCTTTGGGCCACCAAGACTGTTTGCTTGCATTTGTAATCAGGATAGTCTTACAGGGGGTGTGCTCCACATATTGGGTAAAGTTAGTTCCCTGACATGTTATACATACCTCTCCTATTACCTCATGACTTAGAACCCACCCTTCAGGTCTATTGCCTCCCCTCGATATTTCCGTTTGATTCCACTGTAACAACTGCTCTGGGCCCAATCCCTCCCCCCTCCATGGCCATTGTTCAGTCATTTGCATTCCTCCACAGATCCAACAGTGAGTTCAGTTCAGTTCAGTAGTGATTTCTTTCATTAATTCTACAAATAATTTTTTTCCCAAGGTGGGTAAGTCCCGTTCGCTGAGTTGTTGTTTTGTTTTCTCATACAAGTTAAAATTTCCCCCATGGTTTGTCTTTGTTCCTTTGAACACCTTAGTTATATTTTTTATCAATTCTTCCTTGTAGTGATCTTGCACTCCTCCCTGATCTGAATATCCCCACATACCTTCTTTTGTGAAGCAGAGGTGTGTCTCTCCTACTGGACAACTTTGGTATGCTGATGGAGCCCACCCTCCTTTTCCCAAATTGGTGGCTACCCAGTAACTTCTTCCCATAATAGTGCAAGTTTCTAAGTTGTGTTTATTATAGCAGGCCGAATTGATATGTGTATGGAAGGCAAGGGTGCATACCGTGCGTCTGCCATACTTAATTGTCTGGTAACACTTGGAACAAGCATCAGCACTATTTCCTTTTATCATCATTAGCAATAGGATGACTCCCATGACCATTTTCATCCCTCTGCCTCCCTCAAGGCCTACGGGGTTGCTGCCAGTAGCCGAGGTTTGTTTAATCTTCTCGGCAGCAGGGAATATGTCCTGGGGTCTCCCACATTGTCTTTCTCTTTTGGTAGTGTTTCTTAATTTTGTCCCAGCTTTTAGCTTTAACATTCCAGTACAAGGTACAGCAGTAACAGCACAGTATACACAACCCTTCTGACACTTTCTTGTCAATACCTCTGCTCTGGCTCTCTTTTTTTTCCTTATTCCTCCCACCAGTTATGATCATCAATTTCGATTTCTCCTTGTGCTGATAGGGTATTAATACTTTAATAGTTTCCTTACATTCATTTCTTCTACACTGGACACATAATGCGAATGGGGGATACCCACCATAGGAATAACACCACAACAACTCAGTACAATATGGACACCTTTTCTTGATGAACAGGCTACACCCGGGTTTGGGGCAGGTGACTTTCAGTCCTGATTAGGAGACCTTTGAGACGAATTGACATCAAGTCTTCCGAATTCGCACTTTGAGGTCTCCAGGCTCAGATGTCACTGTCCAACCTGCAGTAGGAGGGGTTACAGGACCCTTGCCTCTACTCACATGTGTCCATCCCTTTTCAGCTGTCCTCACAGCTGTTTCAGTCGTTGACAGAACTAAATACAGTCCTTCCCATTTTGGAGCTAGATTTTCTTCTTTCCATACTTTCATTAACACATGTTGTCCCGGCTTAATTTTATGTATGGCAAATCCTAGAGGGACATTTTGAGCTAAAATCCCCTTCTCTCTTAATTCTTCCAAGTTTTTGCTGATTGTTATTATGTAATTCTGAAGAGAAGGGTCCTGAACTAAGGTCGGATCAAGGTGTACTCCTTTAGGGTAAGGCATACCATACAGCATTTCATATGGTGAAATCCCTGTTTTTGAATTTGGCGTTGTTCGTATATTAGACAGGGCTAGTGGGAGGCACTTTGTCCATGGCATTTTAGTCTCAATCATTAATTTTGACAGCTGTTGTTTTAATGTTTGATTCATCCTTTCAACCCTCCCAGAACTCTGAGGGTGCCAAGGTGTATGATACTCCCAGCTGATGCCCAGCGCCGAGGTCAGTAACTTAAGCACCCTTGATGTAAAGTGCGTCCCCTGGTCTGAGTCTATTGCTCGAACCAGGCCATACCTTGGGATTATGTGTTCCAACAATATTTTGGCTACCACTTGTGATGTGGCCCAAGCTGCAGGGTATGCCTCTACCCAGTGGGTTAATTGGTCTACTCTCACTAATAAGTATTTCCACCTTCCTATTTTTGGTAATTCTGTAAAATCTACTTGTATTCTTTCAAAGGGTCTGTAAGCAGTTTTCCATCCTCCTGACGGACCTTGTCGCATACCTTTTTTATTAATTTTCTGACAAGTTAAACAACCCTGTACGCTCTGCTTTGCAATATCAAAAATGCCGATGCATCCAAAAAATTTTAAAAATTGGTCTGCTAGCGCTCTGGTTCCCCAATGTGTTTGTTGGTGTAATTGTTCAATAATTTGTCTGGCCTGGGTCTTAGGTAAAATTTCCCTGCCATCTGGTAAAACCCATTTGTTCTCATGCTGTTCTGCCTGTAATTTTTTTATCGCTTCTTTTTCCTGAGGAGTAAATGGCTTCTGTAATTCCTGGTTGGGGCTGAGATCTTTAACTGCAGTACTTAATACAGAAACCGGTTTTTGCTCCAATGCTGCTTTTTTTGCTTCTTTGTCAGCCAGATTATTCCCCCTTGTATGGTAGCTTGTTCCTTTTTGGTGCCCTCTTATACGGACCACAGCAATTTCAGTGGGGCCCCTAAGAGCCTCTAGTATTCTAACAATTAATTCTTGATGTATCAACCCCCGTCCTTGAGTGTTAATTAACCCCCTTTCTTCCCAAATTTTACCAAATGTGTGGACTATGCCATAGGCATACTTAGAATCCATATATATCATCCCTTTTTTACCTTCTAAAGAAGATAATGCCCTATAAAGAGCAAATAGTTCACAAGCCTGAGCGGACCATGCTGCATTTAAGTGTCCGGATTCTACTAATTTCAATTCTTCTCCTCCTACTATGGCATATCCCGATTTTCGTTTTCCTTCCACCACTCGAGAAGATCCATCTATAAACAATTTTACTCCATCCTTAAATTCAACTTCTCCCAAGTCAGGTCTAATTTTTGTTTGTAATTCTATAACATCCACACAATCATGTTCTAAATTTTCTCCTGGTTCCCCATATAGGAATTGTGCAGGACTTTGAGCAGTTGTTGTTTTTAGCTCCAAATCTGGGGAAGTGATTAGAATAGCTTCATATTTTAATATTCGGGCATCGGTTAAGCATTTCTCAGCTTTTTGATTCAGAATTCCCCTTACGTTATGAGGGGTGTGGACCACTAGGGGTGCCCCAAAGGTAATTTTTTGGGCTTCTTCAATTAAAAGTGCTGCGGCCACTAGGGCCTGGAGGCATGTGGGCCAACCCCGACTGACAGGGTAGAGCAGTTTAGAATAATATCCCACTGGCTTTCGATTGCCTGCCCATTCCTGGATGAGTACCCCATATGCTGTTTGATCAGAGGTATTTACAAATAACTGAAATGGTCTCTCCAAGTCTGGGACACTGAGTACAGGGGCTTGAATTAAAGCATGTTTGACCTTTTCAAAACTTTTATCATCCTCTTCTGTCCATTTTAGGCGATTAGTGGTAAGTTTTTCATATAGAAATTTTACTTTCTCACTAAATCCCTCTATCCATTGGCGACAATATCCCAGCAATCCCAAAATTTTCCTCACTTCTTTTTTGGTTTTTGGAGGTCCCAGACTTAATATTCCAGAGATTCTATTAGGATCCAATTTCTTTTTCCCTTTACTTAGCCAATGTCCCAAATATTTTACTTCTGGTTCTGTGAACTGTAATTTGGCTTTGGATACCTTCAATCCCTGTTGTCCCAAAAAGTTTAAAAGTTTTATAGTCCCATTTCTAGTAGATTTCTCGTCCTTTCCTGCTATTAATAGATCATCTACATATTGTAACAATTTCACCCCATCTGGTGACTCAAAAGACTGCATTAATTCTTCTAGGGCTTGTCCAAAGAGATTAGGGGATTCTATAAAGCCCTGAGGCAATACTGTCCAAAGCAGATGTTGTTTCCTGCCCTTATCAGGATCTTCCCATTCAAAGGCAAAGTAATCTCTACTACTTTCTTCTAATGGGCATGCCCAGAAGGCATCTTTTAGATCTATTACACTATACCAAGTGTAGTCAGGGGACAACTGGCTTAAGAGTGTGTAAGGGTTTGCTAGTATGGGAAATTTGGTAACAGTTTGCTGATTTATAGCTCTCAAATCCTGTACCAATCTGTAATTCCCGTCTGTCTTTTTGACAGGCAGACTAGGAGTATTATGTGGGGACATACATGGTTCCAAAGCCCCCTGTTGCAAAAGGTTTTTTATGAGAGGCTTAAGGCCCCGTCTCCCTTCCAGAGATATTGGATATTGACGAACTCGGATAGGCAAATCGGGATCAGTGATTTTCACTTTGATAGGTTTCATTTTTAACTTCCCTATTTCTCCAGGGGTGTACCACACCTCAGGACATATTTGCTCCTCGTCCTTTTGAGTTAAAGCAAAAATTTTAAGCTGACCTTGGGATACTTCAATTTTCAAATCCAATGCTATTATTAAATCCCTCCCCAATAAATTGTTTTCTGCCTCTGGCAGTAACAGCAGATCTTTTAATTCAATTTTGGTTTGAGTCTCAATTTGCACATTTTTAATAATAGGGACCCGAAATGGTTCACCTTTTGCTCCAACCACGAGTGTTGTTTCTCTACTAGGTTTACACCCTTTTGGTAGGTGTTTAATTGTGGATTTTTCGGCTCCTGTATCTACTAAAAATTCCACCTCCTCCCCCTGGGGACCAATCTTTAAATTTATCAAGGGCTCTTTGGATGGTATGGTCCCTAATACATACAGCCCCTGACACCCCTATTCATCTTCCTGGAACATTTTTTCATCCCGTATCCGTTCTTTACAATTTTTCTTTATATGACCTTTCTTGTTACAGTAAAAGCAGGTTCGCCTTGGTGAATTATTTCCTGCTTCATTTCCTTGTTTTGGTGGGGGTTTTCGTGGTTTCCCTCCCCCTTTCTGCTGGGTTTCTTTCTGTCTTTCACGAACTGCAGCTATAAAGATTTTTGCTTTTGCTTTCTGCTTCTCTTCATTCCTCCTTACATAAACTTTTTGTGCTTCTCTTAGCAATTCTTGTAATCCCCGATCTTGCCAATCATCTAACTTGTCTAATTTCTTTCTAATATCTCCCCATGATGGAGCAACAAATTGGGTTTTGAGGAGTGCCTGACCCACTTGTGTATCAGGGTCTATCCCGGAGTACATTTGGAGATCTTTCCTCAGCCACTCCAACCAGTCAGTCGGGGATTCATCCTTTTTTTGTTGTTCACTAAAGGCTTTATTAATATCTTTTCCTTTAGGAACTGATTCTCAGATACCTTTAACGAGTATCCATCTTAAGTCCATCATATTCTGGCAATGGACATCATTCTGATTATCCCAGTTGGGATTATTTAATGGCCATTCCCTTCTCCCCTAGGTCCAATCTGATGCTCCTGGTCCCATACCCTCATTCCAGCCTGTCTGATCATTTCCCGTTCTTACGTGGTGAATAGGATACTTAATATAGATTGTAATTGTATCCAAGTATACATACTTGGTCCGAGGAATTGATCTAGTCTCTCTGATACCCCTATAGGATCTTTTAATACTTTTCCCATTTCTTTTTTAAAGTTTCTCACTTCCCCTGTGTTCAAGGGAACATTTACAAATCCAATTAAGCCAGCCTGTTGTCCTGCTAATGGAACTTCCCACAGGGGGTAAAGGCGAGCCTTTATATTGTTATCTCCCTCCTCTCTGGTGATACTATCTCTCCTGGTATTCCTTTGACTGGAGCGAGTTCTTAGAGCTATGGGAGTACCAGGAGGAGAAGTGGGTGCGTGTGGGGGGGTCTCCTGTATTTTCTGTATTATACGGAGGTGGGAGATTATCGAGGGGTTCCCAGGTAACCTTTTTTTTATCTTCATCCTCTTTTTCTTTTAAAGTATATATCAAGGATGGCTTGGACTGTTTTGCCCACAGGGCAGCATACTCACATTCCTCTCTGTTAAATGGTTCTTTATGAGCCACATATGTGTTTAATGCCCGACAAATCCAACCCTCAAATGATCCGAACATGGGCCAGTATAGGTTATCTTTAGGGATCATTTCTCTGGTCCACTCCACCATGCAATATTGAATCAAATTTTCTTTACTTTTTCCTCTGTATACCACTCCTGTGTCCCAACATTTTAATATTACTCCCAAAGGGCTGCCTGGTGGTATTTCTGGCAACCTACTTGTCTTGTCTTTATTTTCCCAGTCTCCTTGTGGACCAAATGAACTTGAACCTCTTCGTGGGTCCCTGGGACTCAGAATCTTACTCCCTGTTTTTCCCATTTTTACCTCAAGGGACTGTCTTGAGGTGTTTGTACTCCCCGATGTGTTCCGCCCGAACCCCTGCCTCTCCTTGGGTCCGGATGGACTGGAACCCGCCTCTACCTGGGCTGGGATGGGAAAAAGCAGCTTTTCCCTTCTCCCTCCGTGACTGGTGTGTTGCAATCTGCTTTTCTTTTCCTCCCGCTTCCCCCCCCCCCCCCCCCCTTCCCGGGTCCTGCCTTTGCCTGGACTAGGATGGGATGGACCTAGCCTCTACCGGGACAAGGATGGGAAGGACCTAGCCTCTACCTGGGCTAGGACAAGAAAATCAGTCTTTCCCGTTGTGCTCACTCACTTCGTCCGGTCACCGGCCAGGTCCCTCGCGGGATGCTTGAAACGCAGAGAGAAGGACTCCACTCTCGCTTCGCAGCAAAGGCCCCGTCTCATTCAGACAAACACACAGTCATCCCCACCAAACCAGACAGATACTCACAGTCCGATGTTCCTGTCTGGGTCTTCGTGCACAAGAATTACAGGTGATTTTGCCGCGGTCTTCTGGGGAGATGTTCCTTGCTCAGTCTATATGGTGCGGTACGTCGATGGGTCAAGAGAATCACTGACGAACCGGGGCCAGAGCAGTGGGGTGCCTCCCCGAAATCGCAGTGCCTCTCAGGGCTCCAAGGACGTCCCGGGGTTCGGCACCAAATTGTTATAAATGAGAGACAAAAGTCTCGATATTCCTCAAAATTTTGGATTGCTTTACTTGATATAGAAAGAGCAAGCAGTATTGATCAAAGACAGGAAGGGCTTTTTGGGTGGTCCGATTTCGCAAGCTGGTAGCCGATACAACTTAATTGATAAACATAACATAATATAACATAATGTAGTGCAGCATAATACAACATAATATAACATAACAAGGGGATTTTAAACAGAATTATTCAATCATATAATTTCCTTTATCAAGTGTCCATGCTTCACTTCAGAGCTTAGTATTCTGGTTTATGCAAACGCCAATGCTTTTGTGATTAACATGAATCTTTTATCAATTGTCACATCTGCTTCCAGGTGTATGGGCCACCATGAGCCCGCAGCAGCCGCCTAGGACACTGTGGATTGTGGATGAGGCTGGTCTGGACCCCCGGCCCTGTTGGACTGACAGCGGCAGGAGTGGCGTCCGAGCGGCATCCCCTGAGGGCCCCATGGGGGGCGGGGAGAGAGCTGGGAGTGACCCTGAGCGACACCGGAAGTGATATCCATAGGGCCCGGAAGGCCAGTGGTTACGTCGAGTTTCACGTGTAGGAGGCTGCTATGCTGATTTGAAAGCTGGAGCTCCTCTGCTCTAGGACAGACTGGGAGAGCAGTGGGTGTCCAATGTGGAAAACAGAAGGCTCCAGGGAGACCTTCGAGCCCCTTGCAGTGCCTGCTGGGGCTCCAAGGTAGCTGGTGAGGGACTTTGGAAAAGGGTCTGGACTCGCAGGACAAGGGGGAATAGCTTCAAACTGCCAGAGGGCTGGGGTAAATGGGATATTGGAAAGGAATTCTTCCTTGTGTGGGTGCTGAGGCCTGGCACATGTTGCTCAAAGAGGCTGTGTGGGAGCCCCATGGCAGGAAGTGTCCAGGGCCAGGCTGGAGCGGACATGGAGCAACCTGGACTAGTGGAAAAGTGTCCCTGCCCATGTCAGGATGTGGGAAGAAGATAATCTATCATCTCTAAGGTCGCTTCCAGTCCAAACCATTCTGGGATTCTAGGATTCATGGAAGGCCCTTTTCCAAGTGAAGTGTTGTATCTCTTGGCTCCCAGCTTGTAGTTGCCAGTTCTTCTGGAAGCAGGCCTGGCCAAGCAGCTGTGATGAGCCATGGCTTCTCAATAGGATGAGTGTGATATATTTGCAGAGAGGAAGGCTGCAGAGAGATCTTCAAGGCCCAGGTAAAACAAGCAAAGGATTGAATAAAAGCCAAAGCTTGGTTGTGTTAGTTAGCTGGCTGTTCAAATGGCCTCAGGTCATTTTCAACATTTCTAATTTGGATTTGTTTGAGTAAAAATTGGATGTGTTACCTCCATAGTAGGCTCTCCAATGCATCTCCATGTGCTCCCATCTCTTTGTTGTATATCAGGTTCTATTAACTGAAGACAGAAACATAACACAGTAGTAAAACATGTAGAGATGTAGTTAGCCAGCTTCAGGAGTTTTCAACTCTGCTGTTGACTTTTCTGGTAACTGTAAGCAAGGCAACACAATCCAGTTACTCCACTTTTCCTCTCTGAGGAAAAGATGATTTTTTTTCATTCATTTTAAAAATAGCCTCGAATGAAGAGGGTTATGCATGTGGCATGTAGGATTCATTATTTTACCTTTCTCTTCTGCTGTCTTTCGCGTACTAGTCTTTTTAAATTTTTTTGTCACTGATCACCATTCAGTAGGTTTGAAAGCATTCTAATTGTTGAGATAATGGTTCTTTGAAGGCTCACTTAGCCCACCTTTTGGGTGAAGGAAAGATGAAGACAAGGTTCTCTAAGAAGAGTAAAAAGCATACTTTAAAGAGACATTCAGAGATGTCTGCTGATGCCATGCAAATACCGTGTAATCAGCAGAAATGTGTTGAAAAAACACATATCAGTGACTTCACAAGAAAGTCGCACTCAAGACAGGTAAAGAACAGAAGCATAAAACCCCAAAGGTATGAAATGCACAGATTTCCATTGGGCATGAGCAACTCCTGAATTCTTGGTTCTAGAACTAGTGGCTTGTAATAAACAGCCTGTCTCCTTGCCAAACGTAAATTTGGTGTAATGAACTGCTCACTGCCCGTTGAAGTGCAGGGCTAGTAGACTAATATTTGCCGTGGCAGGCATATTGTATGGCTTTCCTGTTAAAAAGAAATTGGTTTTGCTCATTGCAACCTAGATATGTACCCAGTCTGACACCTATTTTTAGGCTATATTTCCAAGTAAATGGTTTCCGTGATGATGCAGTAAGTTTATGTCATGAACAGGAATGAAGTGATTGCATGCATCCTTTTTTACCCTAAGCCAGCTGCTGAATAATGAGACAGAGACTCTCACTGACGCCAAGGAGCGCCCAAGCTTTTGGGAAAAGCACTGGGCAGATAAAGCCTATTTCCACATTTCTTGATAGCGTCTCCTTCAAGGTTCATGGGTTTGTTCATCTTTTAAAGCTGTTCTAGATGTCTTTGTAGTTTACATGTACTAAATGTAGCAGGTATTGCTTTCATGCCGTCCTAATAGATTTGAAGTTGGCATCTACTCAGGCTTCAATGTCTCAGAAGAAGCAACGTTGATTCTTTGAATTCTATTATTGAACGTGAGAATGATACTTATGTAGTTAATGAATTAATTAAATCGAATTCACTTGAATGGAAAAATTGTCTTGTTCATGTAGATTTGAACTTGGGAAATTGATATTTGAGTTCTACTTTTCATTGTTGCTGCTTTTATGTATTCTTTGTTTGCACAGATAGCAGATGTACTGACCAAGTATTCTGTGAAACTGGAGGAAATGTCCTTCCTCTTGGCAGCTGATGTTCACAAGCTCATTAACGCTAAGGCCATGGTAAATGTTTTACCTGGGGCAAGATAGCAGTCTGAATATTCCTAGAATGTCTTTCTTTCCCCAAATGAAATTCATTTTTTCTGCCTATCAATCACTGAAATATAGAAGAAATTTCTACTTGGCAGGGTATTGGTTATCATTTGTGTTCTTTTCTCCCCTCATTTTCTGTCGAAGAGACAATTTTTTGTTTGTTTTTGCTTGTCGTATGCTGCTTCTACTTCTGGTTTTATTTTTTAATACTCAGAATGTAAAGAGAGCACTGCTGGATAATGAGAGGGCAACTGCCAAGCTACTCTTGAATCGAATGAAATCAGAGCTTGAGAAAGAAAAATGGCATCAACTGAAATGGCAAGGGAGAGTCAAGGGCTGGAGGCTCATGCAAAGGAAGTGTGTAGTTCAGAGTTTCAGGTCAGAAATGGGGCAGTCTTCTTTTGGACAATGAGCAACACAAAGTGGCTAGTGTTCACTTTTGGTATCTATCAAAGAAATACTTGATCATTTTTTCTTTCAACGTGATAACACGTATGATATCACATATATCATGTGATTCCATTCTACATATCTACATTCAATCCTGCAGAGAATTTATGGCAAGTGAAGAAATACAGAATCCCCCAACTGTGAATATGGAAATGGAAAGGTTGTTAAAGGAGCAGATGGTACTCAGTGAACAGAGACTGAAGGTTTTGCAATATATCGGGTATGGCAAAAGAGGGTATAGCATAAAGGAAAACAATTGTTGCTGGAGTTAATGAAGGACTTGGCTACAAAATGCACTTTGCTTCCTGTCAATGTGCGATTGCTAAATGCAGCAGTAAGGCAGGGTCTACATCTATTTTTGTACAGCTCTTTTGAATGGAGAAAATGCATTCTTGATTTTCAGTGCCCCAGCTACACTTAATAGGTGGCGACCAGGCTCTAAAAATGGAGGAATGCAGAAGTAAATCTTGAAACATAGTAGAATTGGGCAAAGATGGGTGGAGAGCTAGAAGTTGGTGCTTTTGTGAAGGCATTTTTTCTCCATGGCGTGGGATTTCATTTGCATAATAAATTAAGAGAGGAGTCTGGATAGGAATCGAACGTTGCTACGTTTGAATATCCATCCTGAACACAAGACGCATTGGGGTGGGTGCAATGCATTACGATCTTTACAGGGAGGTTTTTTAGGGTGGATGTAGGAACAAGGTTGATGACAGTTAGTTCCTTATCGGGCAGTAAACAATTGGCCTTGAACAACAACAATCTCAGGTTTATTTTCATTGCCAAGATGGCTGTAAATAAAAGAAAGCCCAGTAGTATGGATATTCTGATTCATAATTTTATATTTGAAGTACTGACTGGTTTGAATTTTAGGATACCTGACTCTTGTTTCCTACTTTGATAGCACCTTGTTGCCTCCAACAAGTGCCAAATCTGATGGAAGCGAATGGTGCAGAACTCTGGAGAATTGGAACAAAAGTTTTAGTAGGTCGGGAAATCCTGAGTACAGTCTGGAATTCAAGCAATATTTTCTTTTCTCCCGGGCAACGATGAGGCAGACAGTTGCTCTGAGAGTGCATGTTTGCTCTATTCTTTGTTCCGTGTGTTCCCACATCCCTTCTCAGTTGCTTGGAGGTGGCAGTAAGAGCCAAAGAAGCTGCCTGTGGCATGGCTTTCCTTTGGCCAGTACAAACACCTGTGCATGGTGAGATCTAGCAGGAACTGGCTTGGTTAGAATGAATCTGGGGGAAATCAAAAGTTAATTTTGACATGGATCCCTTCTCAAGCATACAAAAATACTCCTTTTTAACTCTTGCAGAAGAAGAGGGGAAGTATGAGAAGAAGAGGGGTGTCTTCGAGATACTTCCTTTCTCTGTGTCCTTGCAGCATGCCTCCCCTCTCTGTGTCTGCCTTCTCTTGCTCCAGAGCACATCCTGTTGGGATGTTTGTAGCCTGTATGGTAGCAAAGAAGTTCGTAGTGATTGTAAGTACCTTGCTACTTTGAAGCATAATGGTAAACAGTTGTGTATGAAAATGTCTTGATTTCTTTGGCTGGTAGTGTCTGGCGTCTGTAGGAAAAGGTCTGTAGGCACTGCTGGGATCTGTTCCGTGTGCTGAAATTCAGCACATGGCCTCTGTCATGTTTCCATGTCACACTGCACTATGAAAGATGGGAATTTTGACTGTGGCAGGTTCCATAGCATTCAGACAGCCCTAATGTGGAGTGCGTGGTGAAAATGAGCATCCAGTATGAGCTGGTCGAGGGCAAATGTCAGGAGAAAGGCAGGTGTGCAAGTTGAATGCCACATCTTTTGGCTGTGATAGCAGTGGTCTAATGTGTCATTCGAGTAAAATGCGTCTGAGGATGCACCGAACATTGAGATAACAAGTGGAATTCCTTTTTAACCTCTGCCTTACTCTGTTCAAAAAGTGAGCCATCCATTTGGTTTCACAGTATTAGTTGGTATTTGTACTTGAAATGTGGAAAAGCCGTAACAAATGCCGGTAATGAAGGGAGTGCTGTCCTACGTGAATGTGGAAGATGCAAGGAGCCTCAGCCCTTGTTCCAAATCTGTCTTATCTTGGGAAAGAAATTCCACCTCTGCCTCAATTTCTCCCTTTGTGTCCAACCAGATGGTATTGTTTACTAATCTAATATGGCATGTACGTGGCTGAATCTATCTCTGTCGACCACAAGAAAAGAAACAGCAAGTTTAGTCAGGCTCTCTGAAAGCCACACAGTATTTCTTCTGTGCATGTCAATAATTGATTGGCTCGCTCAACTACACCTTGGCCTGTGGGGGAGTGGGAGGTGCCAATTTTATGTTCCACTCCCCACTGCTGGATGAATTCCAGCAACTCCTTGGACTTATACGCTCCGCCCTGATCAGTTTTGATTTCCCTAGGGATCCCCAATACTGAAAAGGCTTGCACTAGGTGTTGTTTGGCGTGCGTTGCCCTTTCTCCTGTGTGGGCAGAGGCATAGACTGCGCCTGAATATGTGTCAATGCTAACATGCACATATTTGAGGCGACCGAAACTAGGAATGTGTGTGATGTCTGTCTGCCATACCTCACAACTGCCAAGACCTCGGGGGTTAACCCCTATGCCTATGGAGGGCATGGTGTGCGGCTGACAATTGGGACAGGTGACCACAATGGCTCGAGCCTGACTCCGTGTTAGCTGGAACTGACGCATTAGAAGTGGTGCTTTCTGGTGATACTGCTGGAGGCTCAGCTTTGCCTGTTGGAAGATGTCAGGAAGGCATGCTTGTTCTTCTGGGGTTGCTTGTTCTGGTGGGGTTGCAAGGTTGTCTGCCTGACGGTACCCTTCTGCAATTTTGCCTGGCAAATTTGTGTGTGATCTCACATGCATCACATAGAACGGGTGTTCTCTATGAGAAATCAAATAAATTAGTTTGGAAAGCAACCTGAAAAGCTGCTCATTCTCGAGGTCTCTGAGCACTGCATGCTCCGCCCTGGACACTATCCCTGCTACATAGGCTGAGTCTGTCACCAAGTTGATTGGCTCTGAGAACTTCTCAAAGGCTCTCACGACTGCTGCCAGTTCGGCTACCTGGGGTGATCCTTCCACAAACTCAACATCAGCTTCCCAATGCTGAGTCTGAGGATTTTTTCAAGTCATCACTGACTTGTGGGATGCCCCGGATGCATCCGTGAACACTGTGAGAGCTTTGAGTGGTCTCCGACTCCTCTTCTCACGAGGAATGAGGTGGAATTCCTCAATAAACAGCTTGTGAGACGGGGCATGGACTGATATTTGTCCTCCATAGGTGTCCAGGGCTAATTGGAGACTGGCATTGCTCTGGAGCAAGTGCTCAAACATCTCTTTAGTCAATCTTTCAGGAGAGTTCCTTCTCTCCTCAGACAGTTTAACAGGGAGGTGAATACATGTGAAGTCACAAACAGCTAGTTCATACAGTCTCATCCCTGCTTTCCGAATCAGCTGAGCTATTAACAATTGTGGCTTAGTGATAGTTTTGGATCTTTTGTGGGAGAGGAAGACCCACTCTATGATTAAGAGTGACTCTCTCTGCTCCTTGATCCATTGGACTATTAACCCGTGTAAATGTGGCAGTTTTCCTAGGACAATGAATTTGAAGGGCAGCTCGGGCTGGTAACGGTGAGCTTGCCTCTCTCCTAAAGTGTTTTGTACCTTTTCAATTTCAGTCTTTGCCTCTGGGGTCAGTTCCCTGGGAGAAAGCAGCTCTCTCTCCCCCTTCAATAAATTGAAGAGAGGTTCTAGGTCCTCATTAGTGAGGCCTAGCCAGGGCCTAACCCAATTCAATGACCCACACAGGGAATGGAGATCTGCTAAGGTTTTTGGATTACAATTAATTTCCAATTTCTGCGGAACAATGGTCCGTGCAGTAATTTCCAAGCCCAGGTACTTCCAAGGTGGCATCCTTTCGACTTTGTCCTCCTGCAATTCAAATCCAGCAGAGGTTAAAACTTTAACCACTAGGTCAAGTGTGTCTTGGAGTAGAGAGTTATCGGGGGCACACACAAGCACATCATCCATGTAATGAAGGATGATGGCCTCCCCTCTCTGGGCACGCACCTGGGACAGCAATGAGGCCACATGCCACTGGCAGATGGAGGGACTACATTTTAATCCCTGGGGCAAAATCTTCCAGTGGTAGCGCTTCATTGGAGCTTCTCGATTTATAGTAGGAACCGAGAAGGTGAACCGTGGGGCATCCTCTGGGTGTAGGGGAATGGGGAAGAAACAGTCCTTGATGTCTAGAACAGCCAATTGCCAATCTCTAGGAAGCATTGTTGGAGAAGGCATTCCAGGTTGGAGAGACCCCGTGTCCTCAATTACTTTGTTTATTTCCCGGAGGTCGTGGGGCAGCCTCCACTTGTCCTTCCCCGGTTTCTTTATCACAAAAACCGGAAAATTCCACGCACTTGTGGTCTCCTCTATGTGGCCTTTAGCCAATTGCTCTTCCAAAAGCTCTTCAAGCGCCCTGAGCTTCTCCTTACTCATCGGCCACTGTGCTACCCACTTTGGGGTATCATCTAGCCATTTCAACTTTTGGGTTGGGCTCTGTACAGTGGCCGGGTCTAAAAATCCCGAGGAGTCTTAGGAATAATCAATTTTACCCCCCACTGGGACATGGTGTCTCTCCCCCATAGAGGGCATTTATAGTCTGTAACAAATGGACTGATGCTAACCAATTTTCGATCCGGCCCCTCAATTTACACGATGCTTTTTGATATTTTTGCCAATTTTACTCCTCCTACACCTTGGATTCTGCCAGCCACAGGATGAAGTTCCCAATGTGACGGCCACATCCTTTCAGGTATGATAGTCACATCAGCACCTGTGTCCAGTACCCACTCCACATGGAGGTGATCTGATCCACAGGTTAGGTTGCATGCCAGAGAAGGTTTGTCCTCACCCACCACTTCTGCCCAGTAGACTTCAGGTGATTTTCCATCTACAGGGACCTCCACTGGAACAGGAATGGCCTGAGCAAGGATTTGTCCCTCAACCATTAATATGGTGGTAGAGGACATCGTGCCAGGAGAATGAGGCCAGTTATGCTTCCCTTGATGGTCATGGGAGCTACCTCAATCTCTGGGGGTGTGTGTGCTGTGTCCCCGACAACAAAGTACTCACTGTCCAGTTTCATGTGGTTTAACGTCACGTCCTGTGTACTGTTAGGTAAGTCCACTGTAATGACTGTCCAATCACGTGACCTGAAATGAAAACCTCTGGTAGTCACAAGCCTAAAACGGCCTAGTGGCTTCCAAACCTTGTTAATTGAACATTTAATATTTTCATTGCCATGTATCCCCACACCCTCTCCCCCATCCTCGCCCTTTTTGTTTATTAAGAGAGAGTCCTTTGAGAGCCGAGGGCGCTATTGTGTTAATGGCGGGTACGCGCTGTAAAGCTAGTTTTTTTGTTTGTTGGTCTTCTTCTGTTTCTGGTTGTGTGGACAGTCTCTGGCCAAGTGTCCTGGCTGCTTGCACTGGAAGCAAATGATGTGCTGCAGCTGCTCTGGTGACATTGGTTGCTTCTTGGCTTCTGGTGTTACAGTTACCATGGTCTTTGGGTGTGCCAGTCCTGGATTTCTCTCGTGTCCACTGAGCAGTTCTGCTTTCCTGGCGAAGGCTTCTATCATCTGTGCTAAGCTAGGTGCTGGCTCGAGGGGAAGGCCAAGAATAACCCTACGGCAGGTTTCATTAGCATTCCTCTGAGCCATCTCTTTAATTAATTCAGCTTGTACCACTGGATCAGACACCTGTCTTTCCACTTGCGCACGAAGGCGGTCCACAAACTGTAAGAAATTCTCAGAAGCAAACTGTTTAAGGTTAACATAACTGCCTTTAGTATCTACTGTTGGTAATTGATTAAAAGCCTTTTCTGCAACATTGCATATTTTATCCAGGACAGACTTTGATAGTACTCTGGTTTGGCTTTCGGGGCAATGCCAATCCTTTTCCCCACATAAGTGTTCATATGTTATGTCATTATTATCAGCATCTTTTGCATCATCTGAGCTTTTTAAAAGCTCTAGTAAAAGCACTTTCAAAGATCTTTTCCACAGGCTTTCCCATAGATCATATTCTGAAGGAGTTAACAGACATCGGAAAAGCTCTTTGATATCATATGGAACCAGTTTATTTGAGTTAAAGGTGGCTCTCATCATGCCTTTAAAGATTTCACTGTTTTTACCAAATTCTCTCTGTAATTTACAAATTTCCTTTTTTATCTTGATAGGACAAAGGTTGAAAACTTCTTCTACGATTCCTCTTACCAAGATAAACTACAGGAGCAACTGATGGTATATACTCTTTTTCCTGGTGTTGACTTTCAGGGCTGGGCATCCCCCCCCCACTGGACCGGGGGGCTGCCCACCCCCCCCCCCCCCCCCCCCACTACGGGAACACCATCCGTCCCGCAGGGCCTCTGAGCTGATCCCTCCCCACCCCCACCGGCGCTGAACTCAGCAAGGGCTCCACTGCCCTCCCCCACCCCGCAGCAGCTTGGAGGGAAGGAATGTGAAACCGGAGCGGGGGAGGGGTGGTGGGGACCAGGGTTGCAACACCTGTGGGCGGGGTCGCTGCGTACCGTGCAGGGCGGGGTCTTGGAGGGGGGAGGGGGCAGTGGAGCCGAGGGCAGGGATGGGTTATGGGAGGGGACAGGCTTAGGGGCAGGGACCGGAGGGTGAAGGGGGTTGCGGGATGAAGGAGGAGACACGTGGCTGCCACCATATGGGACTCCCCCCTACGAGCTGTATCGCATGGCCAGAGCTATCGGGGACCCCGACACCTTCAGGGGGAGCCACGTGGCCATTGCCCAGAGGGGAAGGGAACAAGGAAGGAGTGCTGACAATTTTTGAAAAATTATCAGAACTGGGATACCGGGGAGGACCCAGGAACTCAGAGCAGCCACAGCAGTGATGGGAGCCCTGCACCCCCCAGGGAGACCCGTGGGTCCCCTCCAGGTCCGGGTTATAGGGTTTTCGGTAAAGGGAAGGTGAGTCTGAACAGTTTTGCTGCTGCTCTCTGTTGTTTTCTGTCTGAATTTAAAGTTTCCGAATTTGTAAAAACTTGGGGAGGAATACAGAAGCTGTTTTATCTCCATTTTCCACTTTTCAAGTTAATAAATCCCCTATTTCATCCCAAAATGAAATCGAATTTATATTTTGCAATTCAAGGTCAGATTTTTCAACAGACAGCCAGCTGGAAAAACGGGCTAATTTTTTCTTAGATATTAAAACATTTCCTGAACTTAATATTTCCCTTAGTTGGTTTCTTATACGCTTTTGTAAGGCAGATTGCAGTAAGCCCATGATGTTTAACAATTTGCCACTATATCTACCCCACTACAGTTAAAAACACAGGAAGAGATTTAGTTGTTAAACCGTGCCAGGTACACCACGGTTTTCAGGCTTGACTGCCTGCGGCGCCGATGTTAATTTTGCCATTTCTTGTCTGTAAAACCGACTTGGCACGGGCGCTGCTGTAGGGGCCGACTCTGCCGCAAAAACCCGCAAAAAACCGCAAAAAAACCCCGTGCCGCTACTTGGAAACCGATCAAAGCTGCCTGCCTGCCGCTGCGCCTGGGTGACTGCGTCCATCCGCCCCCAGTCCTCACGCCACACCACGTGGCTGCGGGCACATCGAGCCACCCGCACGCCGCACACAACAGAGTGGTCTCTCTCCCCGAGGATGGCGCCGCGCCGGACAAATGCCACTGGTGACAGCCCCCCGCAGAGCTCCAGGAACCCACCAGCCATGAAAGGAGGCTTCCACTCACCTTTTTTTTTCTTGCAGGCAGAGGCGTCTGAGTAACTGTAGTGGGTCTACGTCCAGAACCGACCTGCCTGGGCTTCTGACAGGCTCCCAGTTTGTGCTTAAAAGTCTTCGAACTGCACAAAATGCAGCTTAAAGAAATTTAAGCTCGTTTATCAGCTCCAAGGCATCTTGAATCCCGAAAATAGGAGTCACAGCCGAACGTGGGGTGCTCAGTAGAGACCATTCACGTTGGGCGCCAAATGAGGCTTTTTCTTGGCCCTAAAATGGGGTTCTTCACCCTTCCTCCGGTCTAGCTCAGGTGTTAGGGTGATGGCTCCCGGGGACCTTGCCTCATGGACATAAATAAGATAAAAAAAGAGGCTCTTTTCCTTGATGAAGTTGCAGGGTTTATTTCGATTGGGTAGTGAGGAAAAGAGGGAGCAAGAGAAAAAGATACAGAGGTCAGGGGGTACAGATCTTTTCTAGGGTCGGCAAAGGGTGGCGGGGAGAAACTGGATCCCAGCCAGCCCTGTATGGCCAGGAGGGGAGAGGGACCAAGCTACAGGGCATAGCAGGAGTCACAGAATGTACCATTTACAATGCATCTAGGAAATGCAACAGTCTTTCCTACCTGCTCGATCAGGGGCACATTAGAAGAGCAGTATTAACCTGAGTGGCAGATGCACATACCTTCACAGACATCGCAGTGGGACTGTGGTTAGACCTGGAGGTTTGATACACTTCCTAATAATTTGAGCCATTAAAACAAAGCCAGAGGTAACAGACCAAGTGAAAATACAATGCCAGGTTGAGGAAAGAGAATGTTACCTATCTGAACACCTACATAAATTCCACATCATTCTCTTTGTTTCAGATACCAAGCCAATGTCCGTGTAAATGAAAACAAGTGTGAATATTGATTTTTCTTGAATCAAGACTCAGCTTTATGTCCAAGTCAAAGGCAAATAAACCAGAAAGGCTCCACTGAGCACAGTGCACAACTAACATGGAAGACAGTAATTTGACCTCTTATGTAAGCAGTGTTGGAATGGTTCCCCATCCAAAAGGAAGGATGTCAAATGCTTATTTGGAAATATTTTAACTTCTGTGCATTTCTTTCTTTGTAATGAACTAATCTGTAACAAGCCAGGACGTGATTGTGTTCAGTAGAAACAGATGAATGGCAACATTTAGCCTAAAGGTTTTATGAGCTTGATCAGGAAGTTCGATTTAGATTTAAAGGCACTGTAGTCATATTTAATTTTATTTCCATCCGTACTTGAGTCTCTTAAACAGGGACCTTCAATTGGACAGGAATGGGATGCTGAAGCCAATTGTAATGGATGACGTAATGCCTTACCCGGAAGCATTTTGTGGGAATTGATTCCTTCTAGGTATCCATCAGCCAGCATTTTAGTGTGAAGGAAATCTTCAAACAGGTAAAACAAAAATTCCCGTTGGTTTAAAACCTGACTGCTATATTAATTTTTCACTTTTGAGAAAATTTTCATGACCTTTTAAATTCAGACTATATCAAGTATTGTTTCAGCCATTGAAGAAAGTGCTTTTGATAGAGATAGGAGAGGGAAACCAAAACATTTCTCAGAGGCACACTTTCAACTCTGTCCTTGTTACAAACGGCACTTGAGCAAATTCATTTGCCTTTGGAACAGAAAACGACAAGGTAACAGGGTTATCATTACGGATTTGAGTGTTCCAGGTTCTTTAGATAGTAAGTGATCTATTCAAGATGACCTCTTAGTGAAATAGATCCATTTTGAGAAGGGATGTGGATTTCTTAGAAGAAAGCAAATCCCTATGTTAAAACGGTGTGGTGGGTGTTTTTTGTTGTTGTTTTGCTTTTAGAACTTGCAAGGCACAATCGACTTCATAGTTCGAGATCCAAATAAGACCACGACATTCCAAACAGGTGTTTCTTTTTGGTTGTTTTTCAATCTGTATATCTTTGGATTGTAACCAGTAGAACTGTGCTTGAACTGGAAAGAAGTAGCAGAGGTTTCAGAAGTGGAACATACGGTGGAACAGTAAGCTGAGAGCATTGTGCAAGGAGAGGAAAGAGGGGGAAATGTTAAGAGTTTCCTGAGTCGGAAGGGACCCCTAGGGATCGTCAAAGTCCAACTCCTGGCCCTGCACAGACACTCCAACAGTCCCACCCTCTGCATCCCTGAGAGCATTGGCCAAATGCTCTTGGATCTCTGGCAGCCTTGGGGCTGTGCCCATTGCCTGGAGAACCTATTCAGTGCCTGACCAGCCTCTGAGGAAAAAAACCTTTCCCTGATAGCCAGCCTAATCGTCCCCTGACACAGCTCCTGGCATTGCCTTGGCTCCTGTCCCTGGTTGCAGAGAGCAGAGAGCAAAGCTGTCCCTGTGCTGCCCTTGAGAGGAGCCGAGAGGTCCCAAGTGAGGTGTGAGCTCAGTGTCCTCTCTGCAGCTGAACCAAATGCCCTCAGCCACTCTTTGTATGGCTTCCCCTCCAGCCCCTTCGCTATCTCTGTGTCCCTCCTTTGGACATTTCTCCAATAGCCTGAGGTCATTTTGACGATGTGGCATCCAAAATTGCCCCCAGGGCTTGACGAGAGCGCAGTCCCAGCCCGGAGCAGGACAATCACCTCTCTCGAGCGAGAAGTGCCACAAGATAGGGACAGTTGTCAAAAATCAGCTGGAGAAACAAATCTATCAGAGAAACAGGTGATCTTGGCATAGGAAATGGAAGAAGCAGAGAAAGAAGAAGATGAGGAGAGGATTCCTTTGTAAAGTGAAGAAAATGAGCATGCAGAACAGGGACTAAGCATTATGCAGGCAAGTGAGTAAGAGAATAAGTTTGAAAGTGAAGGCAGTTTTGTCCAAAAGAAGGAGGAATAGGAAGTCTTTTTGCTGAGAATGAATAGAAAAGATTTTTCCGTTTAGTTAGTATATGAAGCACCCAGGGCTCTGAATCATGGTTTTAAAAAGTTAAGGTTTTTGCTCAGCCTGCCCAGTGACCCCACTGAATTCCGGTATTCACAGCGTCCCAAGGCCAGAGCACTACTCCGCTTGCTGGCACAGACCATCACACGCCTCCTAAATCAGTCAGGACTCACCTGGCCCCACAGCCAGCAGCTCACGTGCTCTCCCCCAGGCCACTGCCACTGTTCACCAACTTCTCCACTTTGATCTTTGCTGGTGCTCTCAACACTGGCACACCCAGATGTTCTGCAGCTGTTGTCTCCTGGTGGAAAGGACTTGTAAAGCCATGTTTCCTAACAGGACTTCCACAACCTTTCAAAGCAACCTTTTCTGGGGTATGAACAATCTCATTCAAATGTCAACATTTCTTTTTCCATATGTGAAATCAGAATTTCCTTCTTCCGGGCATGCCCAAAACAAGGCACAAACCACATTGTGCCTTCTGTTTCACATGTTGACTTATTTGTAAACAATGCTGGAGAATACCTGTTTTGAACCAAGCTAATCTCTGGCCCTTATAGTGCTTTCGGTAGTCAGTTTTGCTTTGCTGTTTACTTGATGTCCCATTGAATTGTTGAATCATAAACAGACTATCTGTCTGCATAGCAGCATAGCAGTGATGAATAAATGCAAGTACCATCTGCTCCTTTACCAACTTTTCCATTTCCATATTCACAGTTGGGGGATTCTGTATTTCTTCACTTGCCATAAATTCTCTGCAGGATGGAAAGTAGATATGTAGAATGGAATCACATGATATATGTGATATCATATGTGATATCACGTAGAAAGTAAAATGATCAAGTATTACTTTGATGGAAACCAATAGTGGACACTAGCCACTTTGTGTTGCTAATTGTCCAAAAGAAGACTGCCACATTTCTGCCCTGAAACTCTGAACTACACACTTCTTTTGCATGAGCTTCCAGTCCTTGACTCTCCCTTGCCATTTCAGTTGATGCCATTTTTCTTTCTCAAGCTCTGATTTCATTTGATTCAAGAGTAGCTTGGCAGTTGCCCTCTCATTATCCAGCAGTGCTCTCTTTACATTCTGTGTAGTAAAAATTAAAACCAGAAGTAGAAGCAGCACACGACAAGCAAAAACAAACAAAAAATTGTCTCTTCTACAGAAAATGAGGGGAGAAAAGAACAAAAATGATAACCAATACCCTGCCAAGTAGAAATTTCTTCTATATTGCAGTGATTGATAGGCAGAAAAAATGAATTTCATTTGGGGAAAGAAAGACATTCTAGGAATATTCAGACTGCTATCTTGCCCCAGGTAAAACATTTACCATAGCCTTAGCGTTAATGAGCTTGTGAACATCAGCTGCCAAGAGGAAGGACATTTCCTCCAGTTTCACAGAATACTTGGTCAGTCCATCTGCTATCTGTGCAATCAAAGAATACAGAAAAGCAACAACAATGAAAAGTAGAACTCAAATATCAATTTCCCAAGTTCAAATCTACATGAACAAGACAATTTTTCCATTCAAGTGAATTCGATTTAATTAATTCATTAACTACATAAGTATCATTCTCACGTTCAAGAATAGAATTCAAAGAATCAACGTTGCTACTTCTGAGACATTGAAGCCTGAGTAGATCCCAACTTCAAATCTATTAGGACGGCATGAAAGCAATACCTGCTACATTTAGCACATGTAAACTACAAAGACATCTAGAACAGCTCTAAAAGATGAACAAACCCATGAACTTTGAAGGAGATGCTAGCAAGAAATGTGGAAATAGGCTTTGTCTGCCCAGTGCTTTTCCCAAAAGCTTGGGCGCTCCTTGGCGTCAGTGAGAGTCTCTGTCTCATTATTCAGCACCTGGCTTAGGGTAAGAATGGATGCATGCAATCACTTCATTCCTGTTCATGACATAAACTTACTGCATCATCATGGAAGCCATTTACTTGGAAATATAGCCTAAAAAATAGGTGTCAGACTGGGTACATATCTAGATAGCTATGAGCAAAACCAATTTCTTTTTAACAGGAAAGCCATACAATATGCCTGCCATGGCAAATATTCGTCTACTAGCCCTGCACTTCAACGGGCAGTGAGCGGTTCATTACACCAAATTTACGATTGGCAAGGAGACAGTCTATTTATTACAAGCCCCTAGTTCTAGAACCATGAATTCAGGAGTTGCTCATTCCCAATGGAAATCTGTGCATTTCATACCTTTGGGGTTTTATGCTTCTGTTCTTTACCTGCCTTGAGTGCGGCTTTCTTGTGAAGTCACTGATGGGTTTTTTTTCCAACACATTTCTGCTGATTACACAGTAATTGCATGGCATCACCAGGCATCTCTGAATGTCTCTTTAAAGTATGCTTTTTACTCTTCTTAGAGAACCTTGTCTTCATCTTTCCTTCACCCAAAAGGTGGGCTAAGTGAGCCTTCAAAGAACCATTATCTCAGCAATTAGAATGCTTTCAAACCTACTGAATGGTGATCAGTGGCAAAAAAATTTAAAAAGACTAGTACGCGAAAGACAGCAGAAGCAAAAGGTCAAATAATGAATCCTACATGCCACATGCATAACTCTCTTCATTCAAGGCTATTTTTAAAATGAATGAAAAAAAATCATCTTTTCCTCAGAGAGGAAAAGTGGAGTAACTGGATTGTGTTGCCTTGCTTACTGTTACCAGAAAAGTCAACAGCAGAGCTGAAAACTCCTGAAGCTGGCTAACTACACCTCTAAATGTTTTACTACTGTGTTATGATTCTGTCTTCAGTTAATAGAACCTGATATACAACAAAGAGATGGGAGCACATGGAGATGCATTGGAGAGCCTACGCTGGAGGTAACACATTCATTTTTTACTCAGACAAATCCAAATTAGAAATGTTGAAAATTACCTGGGGCCATTTCAACAGCCAGCAAACTGACTAACACAACCAAGCTTTGGCTTTTATTCAATCCTTTGCTTGTTTTACCTGGGCCTTGAAGATCTGTCTGCAGCCTTCCTCTCTGCAAATATATCACAGTCGTCCTATTGAGAAGCCATGGCTCATCACAGCTGCTTGGCCAGGCCTGCTTCCAGAAGAACTGGAAACTACAAGCTGGGAGCCAAGAGATACAACACTGCACTTGGAAAAGGGCCTTCCGTGAATCCTAGAATCCCAGAATGGTTTGGACTGGAAGCGACCTTAGAGATGATAGATTATCTTCTTCCCACATCCTGACATGGGCAGGGACACTTTTCCACTAGTCCAGGTTGCTCCATGTCCGCTCCAGCCTGGCCCTGGACACTTCCTGCCATGGGGCTCCCACACAGCCTCTTTGAGCAACATGTGCCAGGCCTCAGCACCCACACAAGGAAGAATTCCTTTCCAATATCCCATTTACCCCAGCTCCCTGGCAGTTTGAAGCTATACCCCCTTGTCCTGCGAGTCCAGACCCTTTTGCAAAGTCCCTCCCCAGCTATCTTGGAGCCCCAGCAGGCACTGCAAGGGGCTGGAAGATCTCCCTGGAGCCTTCTGTTCTCCACATTGGACACCCACCGCTCTCCCAGTCTGTCCTAGAGCAGAGGAGCTCCAGCTTTCAAAGCAGCCTAGCAGCCTCCTGCCCGTGAATCTCAAGGCCACCGCTGGCCTTTTGGGCCCTATGGATATCGCTTCCGGTGTCGCTCACGGTCACTCCCGGCTCACTCCCTGCCCCCCATGGGGCCCTCAGGCGATGCTGCTCGGACGCCACTCCTGCAGCTGTCAGACCAATGGGGGTCAGGCAGCCGGCCCATCCACATCCACAATCCACAGTGTCCTCGGTGGCTGCTGGGGGCTCATGGAGGCCCACACACCCGGAAGCAGAGCTCTGGACCAGAGGATCATAGCCCCACATTTGTGCTCATCCTTGCACAAGGCAGGCCAGACTTGCAATGCCCGGACTTTTCAGTTCAGCACTAGAATGCGAACACACCTGCGCCATGGGGGAGGAATCCTCTAAAGACTCGCTCATACGTGGTCTCTCATCTTAATGCCTAGGCACTTGCCATTCCTGAGGCTGCACTAACGCCTTTTTTACCTTGAGGGTAAGAAATGACATTGTTTTGGTGTGCAGCTAAAGGCGCAGCACAGGCAGGCCAAGGGAAAAGCTGGGGCAGTGCCGTTCCTCACTGCTTCACTGTGTTGTACTCCATGCAGCTAGAGCGAAGCGAGAAGGACGGGAGGAAGAAGAAGGCGTTCTTAATGTAGCCCCTTGTCAGCAGCTCTGAAAGGGAGCATAACATACGGCGTCTCACTGCACTCCATTCTACATACTCGCAGCTCCCTTTCCCGACTTTCAAAAGTGGCTGCCAGAACTGAGAGGGCCAGATTGAAGAGGCAGTGCCTAGATTCACCTTCAACTTATTGCACGTAAGCCATGTGCAGCTCCTCGTTGCACTCTGTATTTCCCTTCTCCTCGGCATTTACCGTGGCGCTCTCTGCAACTCGGCGCCTAGAAGTGACCGCCAATGTTTCCACAGAGGGCTGCAAGGGAACCAAGGAGCAGCACAAGAAGCAGTGCTTCAGCTTGCTCCTTTCGACTGCTAAGGGCACTTGGGAAGGCAAACGAGAGGCAGCCACCTTCCTCTCCTAGTACCCTGTAACGTGCTGCACACAAGCACGGTACTTGTGTGGCTTCCTTCACTGCCCTCGCCCACGCCTCGCGCCCCTTTTAGTCCCTGGCGGCCAGAAGCCGCTGAGGCAGCGCCACACAACCAGCAGTGTGCCAGCACCCAAGCGCTCGAGAACGCTGCTTCTGCCCAAGCCCGCCTAGGGCGTGCACCTTTGTTCTCAGAGCTCCGTGCAACAGTCTGCCTCTCTCGCAGTTCGAATGGAAAACGAAAGCTTTTCGCCTACGCCTTCACAGAGATCTGTTGCCAGGACGAGAAAGTGTTGTGGCCGGAGCTCGCCACCGACGTGAGGAAGCTGCTATTAGCCCCGCATTCCATGGGCACTTCTCGCTCCTTGACTACATGCTCAGCCCTCTCCGAATTCACTGCTAGCTCCACGGTCCTTCTCAGCTGCAAGTAGCAGCGCTACCAGTACACAGAGCTTCGCATGGACCTAGGTCCTGTAGGGACATATCGCACACGAAAATGTGCCAGGACAGAGACGTATTCTACATTTTCCCTTCTTGTCATCCAGTTTGTGCTTCTGCTGCTTCTGCTGTTAGGAATCACTCCTTGAAAGACGAGTGAGAGCGTCTTTCTGGGTGCACCACACTGAGTGAGAGCTCGCTAGGGACTTTGCACTAGGAGCCAAGGCAACAGGGCGTGCCTGCTCGCAGAACTGAGGACAGGCTGTTGGGCAGAGCTGAAACTGACCCCAGGACTTGAGGTCTCTCCGGACGGCAGAAGGTGAAGAACGAAGCCACTTGGGAGCGCAGTGCAGCGAAGAGCACAGGAGCAGCCAAAGAACTCCTTCACAATAGCTTTCAGTTCTCAGTGCCCTTGCTGCTTGGAAAAGTAGCTCAGAGCCGTTGCACGCCAGGGCAAATGCTGGGGAAGTGCCATTCCCCACTCCTTTGCTGTGGTGAACTCCATTGTTAGGGGTTGAATGCTTCCCTTTTCTTTCTGTGGAATTTCACCCCTTGTTATGCTAATTGCCTACATCTTTAGGTAATGTTCTGTCCCAAGGAAATGTGTGGAGGGAGGGGGAGTGAAACAGGAAAAATGAAAGGTGGGCTGGAAAACTCTCTTGTTTGGCCCGTGGAGGGAGACGACGCCTCTTGCTCCTATCTGGCATCTCCCCTGCCACCCCAGCACTGAGATCCACGCACCCTGCCTTTGGACATCGCTCTGCTGCTCTCCCACCTCACCCTAATACCTCCGGACACTCTGTAGAGCATCATGACCGACACCGTGAGTGGGGAGTCACTTTCCCCGTCCCTCTCACCCCGGGGTTGCAGCCCTCTTCAACTGCGCGGGACCTGCCCTGCCCCCACAGCACCGGTAACTGAGCATAGGGAGACGGCCTGCGGCCAGAAGGGACTGGAACTGAGTCATACTGTTCTGTTCTGTTGTCAATTTTTATAGCTGTTGTTGTTTTCTGCCTTGTTAGATATCAGTAGAGAACTGTTATTCTTATCTCCACATCTCCTACCTGAAGGCTTCTGATTTAAAACTAAAATAATTAAAAGGGAAGGGGGTTGCACTCTGCATCGCAGAAAAGGGGCTCCTGCCTTTCCTTAGACCATACCTGTCTTTCAAACCAAGACAGATTTTGGCGCCCGGAATGTGAGGCACTCCCTGAGGACGTTGAGAGAGGGGTAGAAAAGGGAAAAACAGTTCTTGAATTACCCAAGCTTGTGGTAGGTGACACCATGCTGTCCAGCTTACCCTGGATTGGCCTCCATGTGGTCACTGCTATATCTCTCCCATTTGCAAGGCCTTTTTTAAACATGAGTCTCATAACCAAGGTTACTGTGGCTATTATCCGGTTCATTTTGTGGGTTGATCAGTTGAGGAATTCATGGATTTTTAATTTTCTCTGGAAGATGGCCACATGGATTCAGAGCTATCGCACTCTAAGTGTGTGTTTCTGGGGCTACTTCAATAATGGTACTTACTGTGAGGAAGTGGCAGCAGGTGAAATCTTCTCCAAACCCATCACAGGGTTTCTGAAGTTCACCCCACCAGTCTTCAAGGGTTTCAAAGCCGCTTTAAATGCTAATGACATTATACTGTGGCTAGTGTTGCTTATATCCCTGTTAAACCTGTTCTATCTAACATTCAGAGATAAGGGGAGATTGACTTGGATAACGACCCTGATACCTACTGCAGGGACTAGGGATGTTATCCCAGAGCCTGATCCTATCCAAGAGACTAGGGATGTTACCCCAGAGCCTGATCCTGCTCCAGAGACTAGGGATATTACCCCAGAGTTTGACCCTGCCCCACAGCCCACCTCGGAAAGGAACCACCTATAATGGGTGGGACTGCTAGCGAAGGAGATACATGAGATGGGCCAGATGCTGAAGGAGTACCTCTCCCCAGCTGATGAGAAATCCTCCCCCTGCCTTAAAGAGGGAGACTCTGATGGTGCAGCAGTGGGACCCACAGACGTTACAACTGTCCAGGTTCCAGCTGAACTGCAAGGGCACTCACAGCCAGCAGCAGTTGCCCCTGTGGAAACTAGGAAGTCTAAGATGAAAACAAGGCACCCAAATAATAAGGGTCAGGAAGGGGGCCCCTCACAACCAGCAAGGGAGCCAGAAGTTGAGATCATCACCGAGTCCCTGTCATACGAGAGTCTCCGTAACCTGCGGAAAGGCATTGTATGACGGGCTCCTTAGCCTTTTACACCCTGGTTATTGCAGGTCTGGGACCTTATGGGCACAGGTGTGCAACTGGATGGTACCGAGGTAAGGAATTTGGGAGCCTTGACCCAGGACTCAGGTGTGGACCAAGTATTTGTAAGGGAGACAGGTCTCCTTTCCCTCTGGGAGCGACTTGTAATGAGTGTGAGAGAGAGATTTGTCCACAGGGAAAGAATGCAGGAGCACCACCAGAGAACGCCTTGGAATACCCTTGAGGAAGGGATCCAAAAGCTGAGAGAAGTGGCAGTACTGGAGGTGCTCTTTGGGAGGGATGGACAGCATGACAATGACCCTGACAAGGTCAGGTGCACAGGGCAGAGGTTGTGGAATCTGGCAAACCTGGGCCCATCTCAATATACCCCCTTTATTGCAAGGATTAATGCTGATACCAACCAAGTGACAGTGGGTTCTGTTGCCAACAGGCTCAGGAATTTCAGAGTATGATGGCTGGCCCAATGCAGGCTCATGTCTCTGCTGTGGTTAAGGACCTCAGAGAGGACTTTAAAGAGGAGATGAAGGAGATAAGGGAAGAGGTGAGGAAGATCAGTGCAGCACCAGTGCGAGTCATGGACCCCAAAAGTAGAGCCCAACGCCCCCCAGCTAGGGAGAGAGGGTACACCCCACGTGCTGACCTGTGTTTTTTTCTATTTGACCACGGGGAAGACATGAGAAGGTGGGATGGGAAACCCACTTCTGTCCTGGCAGCACGGGTGCGCCAACTCAGGGAGGGGAACACTAACAGAGGGAACTCCACTAAAGTGAAGGTAGCCTCAGCCTCCCATGACCAAGGTGCAGGGTATTAGAGAAGGGAAGATGATCTGTCAGATCCCCTTGAAGGAACCTCCAGTATGTATGCCCAGGAGAGAAATAATAACCAGGGCTAGAGGGGCCCTGCCTCTAGTCAGGGAGAGGCACGGGAAAACCGGATCTTTTGGACGGTGTGGATCCGATGGCCTGGCACATCAGAGCCACAGGAACACAGTGCATTGGTTGACACTGGTTCACAGTGTACATTAATACCATCAGGGCATGTCGGGAAGGAACCTGTTTCAATAGCTGGGGTTACGGGGGGATCTCAAGAATTGACTTTGCTGGAGGCTGAGGGGAGCCTGACTGGGAAAGAGTGGCAGAAACATCCAATTGTGACTGGCCCAGAGGCACCATGTATCCTAGGTATAGACTTCCGCAGGAACGGCTATTACAAAGACCCAAAGGGACTCAGGTGGGCTTTTGGAATAGCTGCTGCGGCGGCAGAGGACATTAAGCAGTTGAACACCCAGCCTGGGCTATCAGAAAACCCATCTGCAGTGGGACTCCTCAGAGTGAAAGAGCAACAGGTGCCAATTGCTACCTCAACAGTGCACCGCCGCCAGTACCGTACGAATCGAGATGCCGTGATCCTCATCCAGAAGATAATCCGTGAGCTGGAGAGCCAAAGGGTGGTCAGTAAAACCCACTCACCCTTAAACAGCCCCATCTGGCCTGTGCGTAAATCTGAAGGAGAATGGAGATTAACCGTGGAATATGGTGCATTGAATGAAATGACTCCGCCACTGAGAGCTGCTGTGCCGGATATGCTGGAACTCCAGTATGAGCTGGAGTCCAAGGCAGCAAAGTGGTATGCCACCATTGACATCGCCAATGCATTTTTCTCCATTCCTCTGGCAGCAGAATGCAGCCCTCAGTTTGCTTTTACCTGGAGGGGCGTGCAGTACACCTGGAATCGTCTGCCCCAGGGATGGAAACACAGTCCCACCATGTTATGGACTGATCCAGGCTGCAGTGGAAAAGGGTGAAGCCCCCGAACATCTACAGTATATCGATGACATCATTTTATGGGCCAGAACAGAAGGGGAAGTCATCGAGAAAGGAGAGAAGATTATCCAGATTCTGCTGAAAGCAGATTTTGCCATTAAGCGAAGTAAAGTTAAGGGACCGGCTCAGGAAATTCAGTTTCTAGGAGTCAAGTGGCAAGATGGATGTCGTCAGATCCCAACAGAGGTAATTAATAAGATCACCTCTATGTCTCCACCTACCAACAAGAAGGAAACACAAGCTTTCCTAGGTGCCATAGGCTTTTGGAGAATGCACATTCCTGAGTACAGTCAGATTGTGAGCCCTCTCTACCTGGTTACCCGCAAGAGGAACGATTTCCGCTGGGGCCCTGAGCAGTAGCAAGCCTTCGCCCAGATCAAGCAGGAGATTGCTCATGCAGTAGCCCTTGGCCCAGTCAGCACGGGACCAGATGTGAAGAACGTGCTCTACTCTGTAGCTGGGAACCATGGTCTGTCCTGGAGCCTTTGGCAGAAGGTGCCTGGTGAGACTCGGGGTCGACCACTGGGATTCTGGAGCAGAAGCTACAAAGGATCTGAAGCCAACTACACTCCCACAGAGAAGGAGATCTCAGCCACCTATGAGGGAGTTCAAGATGCCTCAGAGGTGATTGGCACAGAAACACAACTCCTCCTGGCACCCCGACTACCAGTGCTGGGTTGGATGTTCAAGGGAAAGGTGCCTTCCACACATCACGCCACTGACACCACATGGAGCAAGTGGATTGCCCTCATCACTCAGCGTGCCCGTATTGGGAATCCAAATCGCCCTGGGATTCTGGAAATAATTACAAACTGGCCTGAAGGTGAGACTTTTGGATTGTCTTCTGAAGAAGAAGAGGAGCAAGTGGCACGTGCTGAGGAAGTCCAACCATATAATGATGGTTCCTGCCGAATTGTAGGCACTAACTGGAAATGGAAAGCTGCAGTATGGAGCCCCACACGACAAGTTGCACAAGCTACGGAGGGACAAGTTGGATCGAGTCAGGTCGCAGAGCTAAAAGCCGTCCAGTTGGCTTTGGATATTGCTGAACTAGAGAAGTGGCCAAGGCTTTATCTCTACACTGACTCATGGATGGTAGCTAATGCTCTGTGGGGATGGCTGGATCGCTGGAAAAAGGCCAACTGGCAGCGCAGAGGGAAACCCATCTGGGCAGCTGAGATATGGCAGGACATTGCTGCCCAAGTAGAGAAATTGACCATAAAGGTTCGACACGTGGATGCACATGTACCCGAAAACTGGGCTAATGAAGTACATCAAAACAACAAGCAGGTGGGCCGAGCTGCCAAAGTGAAAGTATCACAGGTAGATCTAGACTGGCAGCACAAGGGAGAATCATTCCTAGCTTGTTGGGCCCATGATGCCTCTGGTCATCAGGGGAGAGATGCAACATACCGATGGGCCTGTGACCGAGGGGTGGACCTTACCATGGACAGCATCTCACAGGTCATCCACGACTGCGAGACCTGTGCCGCAATCAAACAGGCCAAGCGGGTGAAGCCTCTGTGGTACGGTGGCCGATGGTCAAAGTACAGGTATGGGGAAGCCTGGCAAACTGAGTACATCACCCTTCCCCAAACCCACCTGGGCAAGCGCTACGTACTGACCATGGTGGAACCAACCACAGGATGGTTAGAAACCTACCCTGTGCCTCATGCCACTGCCCGGAACACAATCCTGGGCCTAGAAAAACAAGTCCTTTGGAGGCATGGTACCCCCGAGGGAATTGAATCAGACAAGGGAACCCATTTCAAGAACAGCCTTATCAACACGTGGGCCAAAGAACATGGTATTGAATGGATATATCATATCCCTTACCACGCGCCAGCTGCCGGGCAAGTTGAACGGTCTAATGGACTCCTTCAGACCACTTTGAAAGTACTAGGTTGTGGAACCTTCAGAAATTGGGAAATGAACTTGTCCAAAGCCACATGGATGGTTAACACCCGAGGGTCCATAAAATCGAGCCGGTCCTGCCCACTCTGAACCCCTGCAGACAGTGAATGGGGGCAAGGTCCCTGTGGCACACATGAAAGGTATTTTAGCAAAGACTGTTTGGATTAATCCCACCACAGGCAAAGGCAAACAGACCCGTGGGATTGTTTTTGCTCAAGGACCTGGTTGCACTTGGTCGGTAATGCAGAAAGATGGGGAAACCCGTTGTGTACTGCAAGGAGACCTAATTTTTAGTGAGAACTGTAGGTAAGGTTTCATTTTGTATTACATATCTGTAACAGGGTATTGGTTTGGGTCTGATGTAGATGGTAATAGAATAAGGGGTGGATTATGTCCTGGGGTACAATGCAAAAATGTGTATTCTATCACCATCTGTTAAAATGTGGGAGGGGTGGTGATCCTTATCTCTGTGGGAGATATCCTCTGCTGATGTGCCTTCTGATAAGATCAGGGGGATGATCACTGTTAACTTTTCACAACCCATCCTTCTTCCAGAAGACATATTCCGTTAATGGGCCATTAAGTCCTATTGTGTGACTGATAAGATTACATCATCCCATTGGGAGATGCTCCAGCCAGGGGGAGGAGCCAAACATTTCCTACCTAGATAAAAACTGAGATTTGGAACACCAAGGCAGTCCTTTCCACTAGATCCCAAAGGAAAGTTAGACCTTTTTCCACATCATCGCTGGATCTTCAGAGGAAAACTGCGCCTTCTACAGGAGCACTGCTTCAACTGAACCACATCTGTCATCCAGGAGGACTGCAGCCACCATTTATACGGACTGCTAACAACACCCTGACTGATAGGGTGTCAGGTTGTATTTCTAATTTTGTTGGTGGTTTTTCTTTTATATTATTGCATGTATTTTATTTTTTCTCTTTTCCCTTATAAAATCGTATTACTGACTTGGAGTCTCGCACTGGTATTACTTTTAAACCAACACAACCCCAAACCTCGCTACCCGGTATCCCCCAAAATTCCACAAATCCTCCCCCGAAATCAACCTGGGACACCTCAAAACTTACCTGGATCTCCCCAAATCCCCCCCCCCCCCATTCACCTGGGAACCCCCAAATCCCCAGAATTCAACCCAAAATTCACCTGGGACCCCAAAAACCTCCAAATTAGCTCCAAAATGATTGGCAACTTTACACACTCCATTTTCCCACAAAAGGATCTTGTGCTGAATCATTAAAAATCCCGGTATAATCACTGATAGAAGACCCTCTAACTAATTAAAGTTAGAAAGTGATATGTTTATTCACCGGCGGGCGGCACGGGAGTCACCTCCGAAAGGCATGACGGCCCCGAACAAGGTTCTTTGCCATCTATTTATTCCCCAAGATCTTAGATACAATACATGTGCATAACCCCAGCACCTCCCATCCCATATTAAAATGAGCCCATTAGTCCTTCACGCGCGCACAGCTCTTCTCCTGAATTGGGTCGGTGGTCTCGAAATGGGTCAGTGGTCTCGAACCATGAAGTCAGGAGAGTCTTCATCAGGTCTCAGTGACCCTCTGGCACGATCCAAGGCTCCGTGCTTCATGGTTAGCAGTTTACTTATTTTACGTTCTTCTGTACGTAATTTTATAATAGTAGATAATTATACCAATTAGTTCTAGCCTAAGCATCTAGTAATTATTTACCTACCATTTACCTACCTAACTTACATCTTGGTCATGGAAACTACTTCTACTCTTAGCAAAAATCTTAACTTTTTAAAACCATGATTCAGAGCCCTGGGTGCTTCATATACAAACTAAACGGAAAAAACTTTTCTATTCATTCTCAGCAAAAAGACTTCCTATTCCTCCTTCTTTTGCACAAAACTGCCTTCACTTTCAAACTTATTCTCTTGCTCACTTGCCTGCATAATGCCTAGTCCCTGTTCTGCATGCTCATTTTCTTCACTTTACAAAGGAATCCTCTCCTCATCTTCTTCTTTCTCTGCTTCTTCCATTTCCTATGCCAAGATCACCTGTTTCTCTGATAGATTTGTTTCTCCAGCTGATTTTTGACAACTGTCCCTATCTTGTGGCACTTCTCGCTCGAGAGAGGTGATTGTCCTGCTCCGGGCTGGGACTGCGCTCTCTTCAAGCCCTGGGGGCAATTTTGGATGCCACATCGTCAAAATGACCTCAGGCTATTGGAGAAATGTCCAAAGGAGGGACACAGAGATAGCGAAGGGGCTGGAGGGGAAGCCATACAAAGAGTGGCTGAGGGCATTTGGTTCAGCTGCAGAGAGGACACTGAGCTCACGCCTCACTTGGGACCTCTCGGCTCCTCTCAAGGGCAGTACAAGGACAGCTTTGCTCTCTGCTCTCTGCAACCAGGGACAGGAGCCAAGGGAATGCCAGGAGCTGTGTCAGGGGACGATTAGGCTGGCTATCAGGGAAAGGCTTTTTTCCTCAGAGGCTGGTCAGGCACTGAATAGGTTCTCCAGGCAATGGGCACAGCCCCAAGGCTGCCAGAGATCCAGGAGCGTTTGGCCAATGCTCTCAGGGATGCAGAGGGTGGGACTGTTGGAGTGTCTGTGCAGGGCCAGGAGTTGGACTTTGACGATCCCTAGGGGTCCCTTCTGATTCAGGAAACCCTAACCTTTCCCCCTCTTTCCCCTCCTTGCATAATGCTCACAGCTTACTTTTCCACTGTATGTTCCACTTCTGAAACCTCCGCTACTTCTTTCCAGTTCAAGCACAGTTCTACTGGTTACAATCCAAAGATATACAGATTGAAAAACAACCAAAAAGAAACAGCTGTTTGGAATGTCATGGTCTTATTTGGATCTCGAACTATGAAGTCGATTGTGCCTTGCAAGTTCTAAAAGCAAAACAACAACAAAAAACACCCACCACACCGTTTTAACATAGGGATTTGCTTTCTTCTAAGAAATCCATATCCCTTCTCAAAATGGATCTATTTCAGTAGGAGATCTACTTGAATAGATCACTTACTATCTAAAGAACCTGGAACACTCAAATCCGTAATGATAAACCTGTTACCTTGTCGTTTTCTGTTCCAAAGGCAAATGAATTTGCTCAAGTGCTGTTTGTAACAAGGACAGAGTTCAAAGTGCGGCTCTGAGAAATGTTTTGGTTTCCCTCTCCTATCTCTATCAAAAGCACTTTCTTCAATGGCTGAAACAATACTTGATATAGTCTGAATTTAAAAGGTCATGAAAATTTTCTCAAAAGTGAAAAATTAATGTAGCAGTCAGGTTTTAAACCAACGGGAATTTTTGTTTTACCTGTTTGAAGATTTCCTTCACACTAAAATGCTGGCTGATGGATACCTAGAAGAAATCAATTACCACAAAATGCTTCCGGGTAAGCCATTACGTCATCCATTCCAATTTGCTTCAGTGTCCCGTTCCTGTCCAATTGAAGGTCCCTGTTTAAGAGACTCAAGTAGGGAGAGAAATAAAATTAAATATGACTACAGTGCCTTTAAATCTAATTCGAATTTCCTGATCAATCTCATAAAACCTTTAGGCTAAATGTTGCCATTGATCTGTTTCTACTGAACACAATCACGTCCTGGCTTGTTAGAGATTAGTTCATTACAAAGAAAGAAATGCACAGAAGTTAAAATATTTCCAAAGAAGCATTTGACATCCTTCCTTTTGGATGGGGAACCTTTCCATCACTGCTTACATAAGAGGTCAAATTACTGTCTTTCATGTTAGTTCTGCACTGTGCGCAGCGGAGCCTTTCTGGTTTATTTGCCTTTGACTTGGACATAAAGCTGAGTCTTGATTCAAGAAAAATCAATATTCACACTTCTTTTCATTTACACGGACATTGGCTTGGTCTCCTAAACAAAGAGTGTGATGTGGAATTTATGTAAGTGTTCAGATAGGTAACATTCTCTTTCCGCAACCTGGCATTGTATTTTCACTTGGTCTGTTACCTCTGGCTTTGTTTTAACGGCTCAAATTATCAGGAAGAATATCAAACCTCCACCTCCAGACACAGTCCTACTGCGATGTCTGTGAAGGTATGTGCATCTGCCCCTCAGGTCCATACTGCTCTTCTAATGTGCCCCTGATCGAGCAGGTAGGAAAGACTGCTGCATTTCGTAGATGCATTGTAAATGGTACATTCCATGAACTCTGCTATGCCCTCTAGCTTGGTCCCTCTCCCCTCCTGGCCATACAGGGCTGGCTGGGATCCAGTTTCTCCCCGCCACCCTTTGCAGACCCTAGAAAAAATCTCTGCCCCCTGACCTCTGTCTCTTTTTCCTTCTTTTTCTCTTTCTCCCTCTTTTGCTCGCTGTCCAGAAGAAATAAACCCCGTAAGTTCATCAGGGAAAAGAGCCTCTTTTGTTATCTTATTTACTTCCATTAGGCAAGGGCCCCGGGAGCCATCACCCTAACACCTGAGCTAGACCGGAGGAAGGGCGAAGAACCCCATTTTAGGGCTGAGAAAAAGCCTCATTTGGCGCCCTACGCGAATGGTCTCTACAGATCACCCCACGTTTGGCTGTGACTCCTATTTTCGGGATTCAAGATGCCTTGGAGCTGATAAACTAGATTAAATTTCTTTAAGCAGCATTTTGTGCAGTTCGAAGACTTTTAAGCACGAACCGGGAGCCTGTCAGAAGCCCAGGCAGGTCGGTTCTGGACGTAGACCCACTACAGTTACTCAGACGCCTCTGCCTGCAAGAAAAAAAAGGTGAGTGGAAGCCTCCTTTCGGGTCGGGTGGGTTCCGGGAGCTCCGCGTGGGGGTCTCACTGGTGGCATTTGGCTGGCGTGGCGCTGCTCTCGAGGAGAGACACGGCGCGGGCGTGTGCGCAGCCTGTGAGATGGCTCGGTGTGCCCTCCACCACGTGGTGTGGCGTGCGGACTGGTGGGGGCTTGACGCAGTCACCCTGGCGCAGCGGCGGGCAGGAAACTTTGATGGGTTCTTTGCGTTTTTTGTGGGTATTTGCTGCAGCGTCGGTCCCTACGGAGCTGCGGGCGCCAATTGGGTTTTACCGACAGAAACGGCGAAATTAACATCGGCTCCGCATCCAGTAAAGCCTGAAAACCGTTGTGTACCTGGCACGTTTTAACAACTAACTCTCTTCCTGTGTTTTTAACTGTAGTGGGGTAGATATAGTGGCAAATTGCTAAACATCATGGGCTTACTGCAATCTGCCTTACAAAAGAGTATAAGAAACCAACTCAGGGAGATATTAAGTTCAGGAAATGTTTTAATATCTAAGAAAAAATTAGCCCGTTTTTCCAGCTGGCTGTCTGTTGAAAAATCTGACCTTGAATTGCAAAATATAAATTCGATTTCATTTTGGGATGAAATAGGGGATTTATTAACTTGAAAAGTGGAAAATGGAGATAAAACAGCTTCTGTATTCCTCCCCAAGTTTTTACAAATTCGGAAACTTTAAATTCAGACAGAAAACAACAGAGAGCAGCAGCAAAACTGTTCAGACTCACCTTCCCTTTACCAAAAACCCTATAACCCGGAACTGGAGGGGACCCACGGGTCTCCCAGGGGGGTGCAGGGCTCCCAGCACGGCTGTGGGCGCTCTGAGTTCCTGGGTCCTCCCCGGTATCCCGGTTCTGATAATTTTTCGAAAATTTTCAGCACTCCTTCCTTGTTCCCTTCCCCTCGGGGCAACGGCCATGTGGCTACACCTGAAGGTGTCGGGGTCCCCGATAGCTCTGGCCATGCGATACAGCTCGTAGCGGGGAGTCCCATATGGTGGCAGCCACGTGTCTCCTCCTTCATCCCGCAACCCCCTTCACCCTCCGGTCCCTGCCCCTAAGCCTGTCCCCTCCCATAACCCATCCCTGCCCTCGGCTCCACTGCCCCCTCCCCCCGCCAAGACCCCGCCCTGCACAGCACCCAGCGTCCCCGCCCACAGGTGTTGCAACCCTGGATCCCACCACCCCTCCCCCGCTCCAGTTTCACATTCCTTCCCTCCAAGCTGCTGGGGGGTGGGGGAGGGCAATGTAGCCCCTGCTAGTTTCGGTGGGGGTGGGGGTGGGGAGGGATCAGCTCAGAGCCCCTGCGGGACGGATGGTGTTCCCGTGGTGGGGGGGGTGGGCAGCCCCCCGGTCCAGTGGGGGGGGGGATGCCCAGCCCTGAAATTCAACACCAGGAAAAAGAGTATATACCATCAGTTGCTCCTGTAGTTTATCTTGGTAAGAGGAATGGTAGAAGAAGTTATGAACCTTTGTTCTATCAAGATAAAAAAGGAAATTTGTTAATTACAGATAGAATTTGGTGGAAATAGTGACATCTCTAAAGGTATGATGAGAGCCACCTATACCTCAAATAAACTGGTTCCATATGATATCAAAGAGCTTTTCCGATATCTGTTAACTCCTTCAGAATATGATCTATGGGAAAGCCTGTGGAAAAGATCTTTGAAAGTGCTTTTACTAGAGCTTTTAAAAAGCTCAGATGATGCAAAAGATGCTGATACTAATGACATAACATATGAACACCTATGTGGGGAAAAGGATTGGCATTGCCCCGAAAGCCAAACCAGAGTACTATCCAAGTCTGTCCTGGATAAAATATGCAATGTTGCAGAAAAGGCTTTTAACCAATAACCAACAGTAGATACTAAAGGCAGTTGTGCTAACATTAAACAGCTTGCTTCTGAGAATTTCTTACAGTTTGTGGACCGCCTTCGTGCGCAAGTGGAAAGACAGGTGTCTGATCCAGTGGTACAAGCTGAATTAATTAAAGAGATGGCTCAGAGGAATGCTAATGAAACCTGCCGTAGGGTTATTCTTGGCCTTCCCCTCGAGCCAGCACCTAGCTTAGCACAGATGATAGAAGCCTTCGCCAGGAAAGCAGAACTGCTCAGTGGACACGAGAGAAATCCAGGACTGGCACACCCAAAGACCATGGTAACTGTAACACCAGAAGCCAAGAAGCAACCAATGTCACCAGAGCAGCTGCAGCACATCATTTGCTTCCAGTGCAAGCAGCCAGGACACTTGGCCAGAGACTGTCCACACAACCAGAAACAGAAGAAGACCAACAAACAAAAAAACTAGCTTTACAGCGCGTACCCGCCATTAACACAATAGCGCCGTCGGCTCTCAAAGCACTCTCTCTTAATAAACAAAAAGGGCGAGGATGGGGGAGAGGGTGTGGGGATGCATGGCAATGAAAATATTAAATGTTCAATTAACAAGGTTTGGAAGCCACTAGGCCGTTTTAGGCTTGTGACTACCAAAGGTTTTCATTTCAGGTCACGTGATTGGACAGTCATTACAGTGGACTTAGCTAACAGTACACAGGACGTGACGTTAAACCACATGAAACTGGACAGTGAGTGCTTTGTTGTCGGGGACACAGCAAACACACACCCAGAGATTGAGGTAGCTCCCATGACCATCAAGGGAAGCATAACTGGCCTCATTCTCCTGGCACGATGTCCTCTACCACCATATTAATGGTCGAGGGACAAATCCTTGCCCAGGCCATTCCTGTTCCACAGGAGGTCCCAGTAGTTGGAAAATCATGTGAAGTCTACTGGGCAGAAGTGGTGGGTGAGGACAAACCTTCTCTGGCATGCAACCTAACCCGTGGATGAGATCACCTCCATGTGGAGGGGGTACTGGACACAGGTGCTGATGTGACTTTCATACCCGAAAGGATGTGGCCGTCACATTGGGAACTTCAGCCTGTGGCTGGCAGAATCCAAGGTGTAGGAGGAGTAAAATTGGCAAAAATATCAAAAAGCATCGTACAAATTGAGGGGCCGGATGGAAAATTGGCTAGCATCCGTCCATTTTTTACAGACTATAAATGCCCTCTATGGGGGAGAGACACCATGTCCCAGTGGGGGGTAAAATTGATTATTCCTAAGACTCCTCGGGATTTTTAGACCCGGCCACTGTACAGAGCCCAACCCAAAAGTTGAAATGGCTAGATGATACCCCAAAGTGGGTAGCACAGTGTCCGATGAGTAAGGAGAAGCTCAGGGCGCTTGAGGAGCTTTTGGAAGAGCAATTGGCTAAAGGCCACATAGAGGAGACCACAAGTGCGTGGAATTTTCCGGTTTTTGTGATAAAGAAACCGGGGAAGGACAAGTGGAGGCTGCCCCACGACCTCCGGGAAATAAACAAAGTAATTGAGGACACGGGGTCTCTCCAACCTGGAATGCCTTCTCCAACAATGCTTCCTAGAGATTGGCAATTGGCTGTTCTAGACATCAAGGACTGTTTCTTCCCCATTCCCCTACACCCAGAGGATGCCCCACGGTTCACCTTCTCGGTTCCTACTATAAATCGAGAAGCTCCAATGAAGCGCTACCACTGGAAGATTTTGCCCCAGGGATTAAAATGTAGTCCCTCCATCTGCCAGTGGCATGTGGCCTCATTGCTGTCCCAGGTGCGTGCCCAGAGAGGGGAGGCCATCATCCTTCATTACATGGATGATGTGCTTGTGTGTGCCCCCGATAACTCTCTACTCCAAGACACACTTGACCTAGTGGTTAAAGTTTTAACCTCTGCTGGATTTGAATTGCAGGAGGACAAAGTCGAAAGGATGCCACCTTGGAAGTACCTGGGCTTGGAAATTACTGCACGGACCATTGTTCCGCAGAAATTGGAAATTAATTGTAATCCAAAAACCTTAGCAGATCTCCATTCCCTGTGTGGGTCATTGAATTGGGTTAGGCCCTGGCTAGGCCTCACTAATGAGGACCTAGAACCTCTCTTCAATTTATTGAAGGGGGAGAGAGAGCTGCTTTCTCCCAGGGAACTGACCCCAGAGGCAAAGACTGAAATTGAAAAGGTACAAAACACTTTAGGAGAGAGGCAAGCTCACCGTTACCAGCCCGAGCTGCCCTTCAAATTCATTGTCCTAGGAAAACTGCCACATTTACACGGGTTAATAGTCCAATGGATCAAGGAGCAGAGAGAGTCACTCTTAATCATAGAGTGGGTCTTCCTCTCCCACCAAAGATCCAAAACTATCACTAAGCCACAATTGTTAATAGCTCAGCTGATTCGGAAAGCAAGGATGAGACTGTATGAACTAGCTGTTTGTGACTTCACATGTATTCACCTCCCTGTTAAACTGTCTGAGGAGGGGAGGAATTCTCCTGAAAGATTGACTAAAGAGATGTTTGAGCACTTGTTCCAGAGCAATGCCAGTCTCCAATTAGTCCTGGACAGCTACAGAGGACAAATATCAGTCCATGCCCCGTCTCACAAGCTATTTAATGAGGAATTGACCACATTCCCCGTGAGAAGAGGAGTCAGAGACCACTCAAAGCTCTCACAGTGTTCACGGATGCATCCGGGGCATCCCACAAGTCAGTGATGACTTGGAGAAATCCTCAGACTCAGCATTGGGAAGCTGATGTTGAGTTTGTGGAAGGATCACCCCAGGTAGCCGAACTGGCAACAGTCGTGAGAGCCTTTGAGAAGTTCTCAGAGCCAATCAACTTGGTGACAGACTCAGCCTATGTAGCAGGGGTAGTGTCCAGGGCGGAGCATGCAGTGCTCAGAGACATCGAGAATGAGCAGCTTTTCAGGTTGCTTTCCAAACTAATTTATTTGATTTCTCATAGAGAACACCCGTTCTATGTGATGCATGTGAGATCACACACAGATTTGCCAGGCAAAATTGCAGAAGGGAACCGTCAGGCAGACAACCTTGCAACCCCACCAGAACAAGCAACCCCAGAAGAACAAGCACGCTTTCCTGACATCTTCCAACAGGCAAAGCTGAGCCGCCAGCAGTATCACCAGAATACACCAGGTCTAATGCGTCAGTTCCAGCTAACACGGAGTCAGGCTCGAGCCATTGTGGTCACCTGTCCCAATTGTCAGCTGCACACCATGCCCTCCATAGGCATGGGGGTTAACCCCCGAGGTCTTGGCAGTTGTGAGGTATGGCAAGATAGCAGTCTGAATATTCCTAGAATGTCTTTCTTTCCCCAAATGAAATTCATTTTTTATGCCTATCAATCACTGAAATATAGAAGCAATTTCTACTTGGCAGGGTATTGGTTATCATTTTTGTTCTTTTCTCCCCTCATTTTCTGTAGAAGAGACAATTTTTTGTTTGTTTTTGCATGTCGTATGCTGCTTCTACTTCTGGTTTTATTTTTTAATACACAGAATGTAAAGAGAGCACTGCTGGATAATGAGAGGGCAACTGCCAAGCTACTCTTGAATCGAATGAAATCAGAGCTTGAGAAAGAAAAATGGCATCAACTGAAATGGCAAGGGAGAGTCAAGGACTGGAAGCTCATGCAAAAGAAGTGTGTAGTTCAGAGTTTCAGAGCAGAAATGTAGCAGTCTTCTTTTGGACAATGAGCAACACAAAGTGGCTAGTGTTCACTATTGGTTTCTATCAAAGTAATACTTGATCATTTTTCTTTCTACGTGATATCACATATGATATCACATATATCATGTGATTCCATTCTACATATCTACTTTCCATCCTGCAGAGAATTTATGGCAAGTGAAGAAATACAGAATCCCCCAACTGTGAATATGGAAAAGTTGGTAAAGGAGCAGATGGTACTCAGTGAACAGAGACTGAAGTGTTTGCAATATGTCAGGTATGGCAAAGGAGGGTATAGCATAAAGGAAAACAATTGTTGCTGGAGTTAATGAAGGACTTGGCTCCAAAATGCACTTTGCTTCCTGTTAATGTGTGATTGCTAAATGCAGCAGTAAGCCAGGGTCTACATCTATTTCTGTACAGCTCTTTTGAATGGAGAAAATGCATTCTTGATTTTCAGTGCCCCAGCTACATTTAATAGGTTGCGATCAGGCTCTAAAAATGGAGGAATGCAGTAGTAAATCTTGAAACATAGTAGAATTGGGCAAAGATGGGTGGAGAGCTAGAAGTTGATGCTTTTGTCAAGGCATTTTTTCTCCATGGCGTGGGATTTTATTTGCGTAATAAATTAAGGGAGGAGTCTGGATAGAAATCTAACGTTGTGACTTTTGAATATCCATCCTGAACACAAGACACATTGGTGTGGGTGCAATGCATTACGATGTTTACAGGGAGGTTTTTTAGGGTGGATGTAGGAACAAGGTAGATGACAGTTAGTTCCTTATCGGGCAGTAAGCAGTTGGCCTTGAACAACAACAATCTCAGGTTTATTTTCATTGCCAAGATGGCTGTAAATAAAAGAAAGCCCAGTAGTATGGATATTCTGATTCATAATTTTATATTTGAAGTACTGACTGGTTTGTATTTTAGGATACCTGACTCTTGTTTCCTACTTTGATAGCACCTTGTTGCCTCCAACATGTGCCAAATCTGATGGAAGCGAATGGTGCAGAACTCTGGAGAATTGGAACAAAAGTTTTAGTAGGTCGGGAAATCCTGAGTACAGTCTGGAATTCAAGCAATATTTTCTTTTCTCCCGGGCAACGATGAGGCAGACAGTTGCTCTGAGAGTGCATGTTTGCTCTATTCTTTGTTCCGTGTGTTCCCACATACCTTCTCAGTTGCTTGGAGGTGGCAGTAAGAGCCAAAGAAGCTGCCTGTGGCATGGCTTTCCTTTGGCCAGTACAAACACCTGTGCATGGTGAGAACTAGCAGGAACTGGCTCGGTTAGAATGAATCTGGGGGAAATCAAAAGTTAATTTTGACATGGATCCCTTCTCAATCATACAAAAATACTCCTTTTTAACTCTTGCAGAAGAAGAGGGGTAGTATGAGAAGATGAGGGTAAGTGTTGGAGATACTTCCTTTCTCTATGTCCTTGCAGCATGCCTTCCCTCTGTGTGCCTGCCTTCTCTTGCTCCAGAGCACATCCTGTTGGGATATATGTAGCCTGTATGGTAGCAAAGAAGTTGGTAGCGATTGTAAGTACCTTGCGACTTTGAAGCATAATGATAAAGCGCTGTGTATGAAAATGTCTTGATTTCTTTGGCTGGTAGTGTCTGGTGTCTGTAGGCAAAGGTCTGTAGGCACTGCTGGGATCTGTTCCGTGTGCTGAGATTCAGCACATGGCCTCTGTCATGTTTCCATGTCACACTGCACTATGAAAGATGGGAATTTTGACTGTGGTCAGTTCCATAGCATTCAGACAGCCCTAATGTGGAGTGCGTGGAGAAAATGAGCATCCAGTATGAGCTGGTCGGGGCAAATGTCAGGAGAAAGGGCAGATGTGCAAGATGAGTGCCACAGCTTTTGGCTGTGATAGCCGTGCTCCAATGTGTCATTAGAGTAAAACATATCTGAGGATGCACCAAACATTGAGATAACAAGTGGAATTCCTTTTTAACCTCCGCCTTACTCTGTTCAAAAGTAAGCCATCTGTTTGGTTTCACAGTAGTAGTTGGTGTTTGTATTTGAAATGTGGAAAAGCCTTAACAAATGCCGGTAATGAAGGGAGTGCTGTCCTATGTGAATGTGGAAGATGCAAGGAGCCTCAGCCCTTGTGCTAAATCTGTCTTATCTTATTTATCCCTTTGTGTCCAACAGATGGTATTGTTTACTAATCTAATATGGCATGTAGGAGGCTGAATCTATCTCTGTCCATCACAAGAAAAGAAACACTACGTTTAGCTAGGCTCTCTGAAAGCCACACAGTATTCTTCTGTGCATGTCAATAGTTTGTTCTTCTTTTCCTTCAGATGACCCTGTTGGATATGAACATTTGCACCGCAGAAGATGCTTAACTGACGCTTCTTCCATCCACTGCCCACCTCACCTGGGCTATCGGCTAGCTCAGGGAAGCCTACGACTGTGAGTGGCCCCTCCCCGGCACCACTCTGGGAGCCGAAGAAGGGGTGTAGCAACAGCTACGCCTGGGCGAGTCGTCAGGGCGGGATAAAGAGTCGCAGGAGAGACCTTTTACGGTTCTGGGGGAAGGGATTTATTGAAGGAAGAGGTAACAGATCAGGAGGTTGGGAGGGGGAAGCGCAAAAGGCAGTTAGAATGGGTTCTACACCGGCTTAAGTACGGGGGAGGAGCAAGGGGAAGGCACAAAACTCTGGCCAATAACGGTTAACGGGGGGAGGTACAGAGGGTGGAGAAAGGGGTACATTGAACCAATAAGGCAAACCGAGGGTGGGGATACATACAATATAACCAATCATGAAGACAAGAGGGAATGCTTGACACAGAAACTTCTAGAACAAAGAGAGGGGCTACAAAGGATTGACATCCGGTGGGGCAGGGTTTAGGGTGAGGGACAGGGAAGGTTCTAGATAAAGGGGAGGGGTTTAGGATGACTGACTAGGACAAGGGCGCCAAAGGGAAAAACCATTATGCACTTAACTTAGGGGAAAGAAACTGGGATGAACCATCAACACAGAAGGAAAATTAACATTAAACAACATAACACAACACTGAACTTGTGCACTCCAACATGCTTCAGATGACTGAGAAACTAAAATGTAGGTTTGAAGAAGAAGTGGAGCACGTGGATGTACGTTTCTTTTATTTGATGACATATATTTTCATCACTCCTTGGTATTAGTCTGTTCTTCCTGTGCTCCCATCTGCAATGCCTTCTGCGTGGTAGGCTATTGATGTCACCTTAGAAAGAGGTCCATAGTGTGACAAAACACTACAAAGAAACAGTTTGGTGTGGAAGAGTTTCATGTGGAAGTGTTCATAATTCTAGTGTTTATTATTTGTAATATCAATAGATTGTATTTTTATGATCATCTCTATCAGAAACACATATGATCGGGATGAATGATGTATGGCCCAGTCTGCTCAACATCAAAATTTAGGAATAGCTGGAAATGATCTCCCAAATGTCTTCCAATCTTTTCTATACGTAAAAAAAGTCGGGCATTTGTTTCTAAAGGGAAATTCAAAATACCTACTATAAAATTGAAAATGTAATCTTTGATTTTTTGATAGGAATTTCTACTCTTAAGTTGCATTCTGTCAGGTGCATTTTTGCTAACTGCTTGATTCACGCTGAATGGACAGTCCTGTCTTATTCTTGCTATGGCAACAGTGATAGAGATCACTGCTGCTTTCTGTAGAATGTGGCTGCAAGTTGCTATTACGAGATCTTGTGCAGGTCTAGAGTCTGATTGGATGTGAGGTTCTCATTGTTTCAACAACCAACTTGGGGTGGCAGTGTCAGAGGTGTTCATTATCTAGGAAGATTTACATAGGCCATGAGTTTTGCTGAGGTAGCTTTCTCTTCTGGGTGTAGAATATATGAGCATAATTAACTTCCTTGAATCCTAAATAGTGGGGGCGATTTTAGTATCTACAAAGCCATTTTTACTAGCTTTTTTATGTGGCCTTAGATGATGAAAGTGATCTGGATACAATTTTAGAAAAAAGGAAAATGGTGAGCTGTGAGGAAGAGCTGAAGGAGTATTTGGAGAACACCCTTTCTTCTTGAGATCAAATTAGAACAAGGTATGAATTTTGTATTGTCAACTTAAAAGGTAGAGCATCTTTGAACATGGGTTGTACTACTTAGGCCTTATTTTAATGCTGTTGGGTGAAGGTATGGAAAAAGAGTGCTTTTCACTTCATGTAAGAATATAGAATAATGTCCCTAGTGAACAAGGTTAAGGCAAATAATGCCCACGGTTTAGGAATGGGACAAAGGAAGACTCCTATCATTCAAAAACCATAGCACATCAGTATTACTGTGATACCATCACATCCATGCCTTATTCAGAAGGTAAAAGTATTAGCGCAGATTCTTGGATCACCGGAATCAGGAGTTGGTCTGCACCATCATCTCTTCACTCATAGATTTGATCTCATTCAAAGTTCTAGGAACTCAGATGTTTAAGATAGCCATGCACTTGCAACTTAAAAAACCATCTAAAAATTGGTACCATACCGCTCTCCTTCCTGAAGATCTTAGCAGCAGCTCTGAAGCCATAGAGGAAGCAGCACTGTTCACACACCCAGGAGGTCTTTACTACCTGCTCGATCAGAGGCACATTAGAAGAGCAGTATGGACCTGAGGGGCAGATGCACATACCTTCACACACCTGGCAGTGGGACTGTTGTTAGAGCTGGAGTTTGATACTCTTCCTAATAATTTGAGCTGTTAAAACAAAGCCAGAGGTAACAGACCAAGTGAAAATACAATGCCAGGTTGCGGAAAGAGAATGTTACCTATCTGAACACCTACATAAATTCCCCATCATTCTCTTTGTTTAGGACACCAAGCCAATGTCCGTGTAAATGAAAAGAAGTGTGAATATTGATTTTTCTTGACTCAAGACTCAGCTTTATGTCCAAGTCAAAGGCAAATAAAGCAGAAAGGCTCCGCTGAGCACAGTGCACAACTAACATGGAAGACATTAATTTGACCTCTTATGTAAGCAGTGTTGGAATGGTTCCCCATCCAAAAGAAACGATGTCAAATGCTTCTTTGAAAATATTTTAACTTCTGTGCATTTCTTTCTTTGTAATGAACTAATCACTAACAAGCCAGGACGTGATTGTGTTCAATAGGAACAGATCAATGGCAACATTTAGCCTAAAGGTTTTATGAGCTTGATCAGGAAGTTCGAATTAGATTTAAAGGCACTGTAGTCATATTTAATTTTATTTCCATCCGTACTTGAGTCTCTTAAACAGGGACCTTCAATTGGACAGGAACAGGACACTGAAGCAAATTGTAATGGATGACGTAATGGCTTACCCGGAAGCATTTTGTGGTAATTGATTTCTTCTAGGTATCCATCAGCCAGCATTTTAGTGTGAAGGAAATCTTCAAACAGGTAAAACAAAAATTCACGTTGGTTTAAAACCTGACTGCTATATTAATTTTTCACTTTTGAGAAAATTTTCATGACCTTTAAAATTCAGACTATATCAAGTATTGTTTCAGCCATTGAAGAAAGGGCTTTTGATAGAGATAGGAGAGTGAAACCAAAACATTTCTCAGAGCCACACTTTGAACTCTGTCCTTGTTACAAATGGCACTTGAGCAAATTCATTTGCCTTTGGAACAGAAAACGACAGGCTAACAGGCTTATCATTACGGATTTGAGTGTTCCAGGTTCTTTAGATAGTAAGTGATCTATTCAAGTAGATCTCCTACTGAAATAGATCCATTTTGAGAAGGGATATGGATTTCTAAGAAGAAAGCAAATCCCTATGTTAAAACGGTGTGGTGGGTGTTTTTTGTTGTTGTTTTGCTTTTAGAACTTGCAAGGCCCAATCGACTTCATAGTTCGAGATCCAAATAAGACCACGACATTCCAAGCAGGTGTTTCTTTTTTGGTTGTTTTTCAATCTGTATATCTTTGGATTGTAAGCAGTAGAACTGTGCTTGAACTGGAAAAAAGTAGCGGAGATTTCAGAAGTGGAACATATGGTGGAACGGTAAACTGAGAGTATTGTGCAAGAAGAGAAAAGAGGGGAAAATGGTAAGAGTTTCCTGAGTCGGAAGGGACCCCTAGGGATCGTCAAAGTCCAACTCCTGGCCCTGCACAGACACTCCAACAGTCCCACCCTCTGCATCCCTGAGAGCGTTGGCCAAACACTTCTGGATCTCTGGCAGCCTTGGGGCTGTGCCCATTGCCTGGGGAACCTATTCAGTGCCTGACCAGCCTGTGAGGAAAAAAACCTTTCCCTGATAGCCAGCCTAATCGTCCCCTGACACAGCTCCTGGCATTGCCTTGGCTCCTGTCCCTGGTCGCAGAGAGCAGAGAGCAAAGCTTTCCCTGTGCTGCCTTTGAGGGTAGCTGAGAGGTCCCAAGTGAGGTGTGAGCTCAGTGTCCTCTCTGCAGCTGAACCAAATGCCCTCAGCCACTCTTTGTATGGCTTCCCCTCCAGCCTCTTCACTATCTCTGTGTCTCTCCTTTGGACATTTCTCCAATAGCCTGAGGTCTTTCTGACGTTGTGGCATCCAAAATTGCCCCCAGGGCTTGAAGAGAGCACTGTCCCAGCCCAGACTAGAGCAGGACAATCACCTCTCTCGAGCGAGAAGTGCCACAAGATAGGGACACTTGTCAAAAATCAGCTGGAGAAACAAATCTATCAGAGAAACAGGTGATCTTGGCATAAGAAATGGAAGAAGCAGAGGAAGAAGAAGATGAAGAGAGGATTCCTTGTAAAAGTGAAGAAAATGAGCATGCAGAACAGGGACTAAGCATTATGCAGGTAAGTGAGCAAGAGAATAAGTTTGAAAGTGAAGGCAGTTTTGTCCAAAAGAAGGAGGAATAGGAAGTCTTTTTGCTGAGAATGAATAGAAAGGTATTTTCTGTTTAGTTTGTATACAAAGCGTACAGGGCTCTAGATCCTTTTGTGGGAAAATGGAGTGTGTAAAGTTGCCAATTGTTTTGGAGCAAATTTGGAGGTTTTTGGGGACTCAGGTGAATTTTGGGTAGAATTCTGTGGATTTGGGGGTTCCCAGGTGAATTGCGGACGGGGGAGGGGCGATTTGGGGAGATCCAGGTGGGTTTTGAGGGGTCCCAGGTTTATTTTGGGGGAGAATTTTTGGAATTTTGGGAGATCCCGGGTAGCGAGGTTTGGGGTTGTGTTGGTTTGAAAGTAAAACCAATGCGAGACTCCAAGTAGGTAATACAATTTAATAGGAGAAAAGAGAAAAAATAAAATACATGCAATAATATAAAAGAAAAAACCACCAACAAAGTCAGAAATACAACCTGACACCTTCTCAGTCAGGGTGTTGGTAGCAGTCCTTATAAATGGTGGCTGCAGTCCTCCTGGATGACAGATGTGGTTCAGTTGAAGCAGTGCTCCTGTAGAAGGTGCAGTTTTCCTCTGAAGATCCAGCGATGATGTGGAAAAAGGTCCGACTTTCCTCTGGGATCCAGTGGAAAGGACTGCTTTGGTGTTCCAAATCTCAGTTTTTATCTAGGTAGGAAATGTTTGGCTCCTCCCCCTGGCTGGAGCATCTCCCAATGGGATGATGTAATCTTATCAGTCACACAAGAGGACTTAATGGCCCATTAACAGAATATATCTTCTGGAGGAAGGATGGGTTGTGAAAAGTTAACAGTGATCATCCCCCGATCTTATCAGATGGCACATCAGCAGAAGATATCTCCCACAGAGATAAGGATCACCACCCCTCCCACATTTTAACTGATGGTGATAGAATACACATTTTTGCATTGTACCCCAGGACATAATCCACCCCTTATTCTATTACCATCTACATCAGACCCAAACCAATACCCTGTTACAGATATATAATACAAAATGAAACCTTACCTACAGTTCTCACTAAAAATTAGGTCTCCTTGCAGTTCACAACAGGTTTCCCCATCTTTCTGCATTACCCACCAAGTGCAAGCAGGTCCTTGAGCGAAAACAATCCCACGGATTGGTTTGCCTTTGCCTGTGGTGGGATTAATCCAAACAGTCTTTCATAAAGTACCTTTCCTGTGTGCCACAGGGACCTTGTTCCCATCCACTGTGTGCAGGGGTTCAGAGTGGGCAGGACCGGCTCGATTTTATGGATCCTCGGGTGTTAACCATCCATGTGGCTTTGGCCAAGTTCATTTCCCAATTTCTGAAGGTTCCACTACCTGGTGCTTTCAAAGTAGTCTTAAGGAGTCCATTAGACCGTTCAACTTTCCCGGCAGCTGGCGCGTGGTAAGGGATATGATATATCCATTCAATACCATGTTCTTTGGCCCAGGTGTTGATAAGGCCGTTCTTGAAATGGGTTCCGTTGTCTGATTCAATTCTCTCAGGGGTACCATGCCTCCAAAGGACTTGTTTTTCTAGGCCCAAGATGGTGTTCCGGGCAGTGGCATGAGGCACAGCGTAGGTTTCTAACCATCCTGTAGTTGCTTCCACCATGGTCAGTACGTAGCGCTTGCCCAGGTGGGTTTGGGGAAGGGTGATGTAGTCAATTTGCCAGGCTTCCCCATACCTGTACTTTGACCATCGTCCACCGTACCACAGAGGCTTCACCCGCTTGGCCTGTTTGATTGCGGCACAGGTCTCGCAGTTGTGGATGACCTGTGAGATGCTGTCCATGGTAAGGTCCACCCCTCGGTCACGGGCCCATCGGTATGTTGCATCTCTCCCCTGATGACCAGAGGCATCATGGGCCCAACGAAGTAGGAATGATTCTCCCTTGTGCTGCCAGTCTAGATCTACCTGTGATACTTTCACTTTGGCAGCTCGGTCCACCTGCTCGTTGTTGTGATGCTTTTCATTAGCCCGGCTTTTGGGTACATGTGCATCCACGTGTCAAACCTTTATGGTCAATTTCTATACTTGGGCAGCAATGTCCTGCCAAATCTCAGCTGCCCAGATGGGTTTCCCTCTGCGCTGCCAGTTGGCCTTTTTCCAGCGATCCAGCCATCCCCACAGAGCATTAGCTACCATCCATGAGTCAGTGTAGAGATAAAGCCTTGGCCACTTCTCTAGTTCAGCAATATCCAAAGCCAACTGGAAGGCTTTTAGCTCTGCGACCTGACTCGATCCACCTTGTCCCTCCGTAGCTTGTGCAACTTGTCGTGTGGGGCTCCATACTGCAGCTTTCCATTTCCGGTTAGTGCCTACAATTTGGCAGGAGCCATCAGTGAAGAGGGCATATCGTCTTTCAGTCTCCGGTAGCTCATTATATGGTGGGGCTTCCTCAGCACGTGCAACTTGCTCCTCTTCTTCTTCAGAAGACAATCCAAAAGTCTCACCTTCAGGCCAGTTTGTAATTATTTCCAGAATCCCAGGGCGATTTGGATTCCCAATACGGGCACGCTGAGTGATGAGGGCAATCCACTTGCTCCATGTGGTTGTCAGTGGCGTGATGTGTGGAAGGCACCTTTCCCTTGAACATCCAACCCAGCACTGGTAGTTGGGGTGCCAGGAGGAGTTGTGTTTCCGTGCTAACCACCTCTGAGGCAGCTTGAACTCCTTCATAGGCAGCCAAGATCTCCTTCTCTGTGGGAGTGTAGTTGGCTTCAGATCCTTTGTAGCTTCGACTCCAGAATCCCAGTGGTCGACCCGAGTCTCACCAGGCACCTTCTGCCAAAGGCTCCAGGGCAGACCATGGTTCCCGGCTGCAGAGTAGAGCACGTTCTTCACATCTGGTCCCGTGCTGACTGGGCCAAGGGCTACTGCATGAGCAATCTCCTGCTTGATCTGGCCAAGGCTTGCTGCTGCTCACGGCCCAGGTGGAAATCCTTCCTCTTGCGTGTAACCAGGTAGAGAGGGCTCACAATCTGATTGTACTCAGGAATGTGCATTCTCCAAAAGCCTATGGCACCTAGGAAAGCTTGTGTTTCCTTCTTGTTGGTAGGTGGAGACATAGAGGTGATCTTATTCATTACCTCTGTTGGGATCTGACAGCGTCCATCTTTCCACTTGACTCCTAGAAACTGAATTTCCTGAGCCGGTCCCTTAACTTTACTTTGCTTAATGGCAAAAACAGCTTTCAGCAGAATCTTGACAATCTTCTCTCCTTTCTCAAAGACTTCCCCTGCTGTGCTGCCCCATACAATGATGTCATCGATATACTGTAGATGTTCGGGTGCTTCACCCTTTTCCAGTGCAGCCTGGATCAGTCCATAACATGGTGGGACTGTGCTTCCACCCCTGGGGCAGACGATTCCAGGTGTACTGCACGCCCCTCCAGGTGAAAGCAAACTGAGGCCTGCATTCTGCTGCCAGAGGAATGGAGAAAAATGCATTGGCGATGTCAATGGTGGCGTACCACTTTGCTGCCTTGGACTCCAGCTCGTACTGGAGTTCCAGCATGTCCGGCACAGCAGTGCTCAGCGGTGGAGTCACCTCATTCAATGCACGATAGTCTACGGTCAATCTCCATTCTCCTTCAGATTTACGCACAGGCCAGATGGGGCTGTTGAAGGGTGAGTGGGTTTTGCTGTCCACCCCTTGACTCTCCAGTTTACGGATCATTTAATGGATGGGAATCACTGAGTCTCTGTCAGTACGGTATTGCCGACGGTGTACTGTTGTTCTGGCGATTGGTACCTGTTGCTCTTCAACTCTCAGTAGTCCCACAGCAGAGGGGTCATCTGCAAGACCAGGCAAGGTGTTCCGTTTTCTAATGTCGTCTGTCTCTACAGCAGCTATCCCTAAAGCCCAGCGATATCCTTTTGGGTCTTTGAAATATCCATTTCTAAGATAGTCCATGCCAAGGATGCATGGGGCCTCTGGGCCAGTCACGATGGGGTGTTTCTGCCACCTGTTCCCAGTTAAACTCACTTTGGCCTCCACTACAGTCAGCTGCTGGGATCCTCCTGTTACCCCAGAAATAGAGATGGATTCTTCTCCTACGTACTTTGATGGCATCAGAGTACATTGGGCACCGGTGACAACCAAAGCCTTATGTTTTTGTGGGTCGGATGTGCCAGGCCATCGGATCCACACAGTCCAATACATCCGATTATCCTTCTCCTCTACCTGGCTAGAGGCAGGGCTCCTCTATTCCTGATCTTCATACACATTGCTCTCTTCCTGTAAATAGGTTCTTGAGGTCCCTTCAAGAGGATCAGTCATATAATCATTCTGATACTGTCTGGAGTTCTGTACACGAGAGACTGGAGCAGCATTGACTCTAGATGAGCTTCTTGTGGTAGGTGTCCCTCTTTTCAGCTCACGTACCCGGGCTGCTAAGGAGGAGGTGGGTTTTCCACCCCACTTCCTCATGTCTTCTCCATGCTCCTGAAGGAAAAACCAGAGGTTACCTCATGGAGTGTTTTCTCTCCCTGCCTGAGGAATGCCGGCTCCTAAGGGCAGAAACTCTTGTTGGTTCTGGAGAGATCTGGTAGTTGTTTTCCTTAAGTTCTTTTTTTAGTTTCTGATGGCCCTCTTCAATCAAGCTTCGGACTTGCTCCACCAGCCTTGTTTCCACGGATGAGACATGGGTACGAAATGGGGCTGTGACAGTGTCCTCATAATTTCTTAGTTTATTGGCCAAGACGCCTACCATGTCCTCACCTTCCCTCCACTGTAGTATTGGCAGGTAACGGGAATACATCTCTGGTCCAAGCCGTGCAAATCTCAACCATATCTGTGACCTGCATGTTGTAGTCCGTGCAAAGGAGACAAAGCAGAACTAACAACAATATTATGCTGTCCTTAACATCCAGCGGGAACTCAACATTTCCAAAGACTACTGAATCAGGCCGGATAGATAGGAAAAAATCATTCTTTGCCCCGCACCCCAAGGGCTGGGTGTGATTGGTAAAACCCCGGATGCAGCAACCTAGACTAGGACAAGCAAACAAAGTCTAGTATATATTCTGAATTATGTTCATTGCCTCAGAGGTTATCATGCAGTAGACATAATAGGCCTAGAAAGCAATTTTTATACCATATTCTGGTCTACACAGGAGCATTACAGCTGGCAGGTAGTTCCCCATGTGCAGAAAAATATAGAGAACAATATATAAAACTCATGTAAGCATGTTGAGAATCATGGTGAATACAAAATTGTAATACTGACCTTTCTCAGTACCCTTCGTGCCCCTCGTTGGGTGCCAATAAATGTGTTGGTTTGAAAGTAAAACCAGTGTGATACTCCAAGACAGTAATAGAATTTAATAGGAGAAAAGAGAAAAAATAAAATAACTTCAATAATATAAAAGAAAACCCACCAACAAAGTCAGAAATAGAACCTGACACCCTGTCAGTCAGGGTGTTGGTAGTGCTGCCCGAAACCCCAAGTAAAACACAAACTAACAGAGTGTCAGTTTATGCGGTGCTTTATTCGGGGCCCGGGGACCTGCGGACTCGCGTCCAAAGTCAGGATCCCACCGGTTCCCTTTTTAGAGGGTTTTTTATACCCTTTTTACAAATGGTTTATGAGCAGAAGTACACATGCTTCTAAATAATATAGATACATTCACCTTGTAGATAGCATTTTACGTCATAAATCTTACATGGTTGCTTATCCTAGGACTATACTGTTCTCCCCCTTAATCTCTCTTACGCCACTGCCCACCACCAGTACTTTATTTATGTTTATACTTTAACCTTATCACTAACAGTTCTGCATGCTCTCCTAAATCTTTTGAACATTATTTTCTCAGCACAGCACATTCCTAAGTTAGTTTCCCAGGGCCTACTCTGGGAAATGCAGTCTCCAAGCCTTAGCATTACTACTACTATTATGGTTTATACACTTTATATTCTAATATTCAGGATTTCTAGTCCATAGGGTAACAGTATCAGTCTGTATAAATGGTGGCTGCAGTCCTCCTGGATGACAACTGTGGTTCAGTTGAAGCAGTGCTCCTGTAGAAGGTGCAGTTTTCCTCCAAAGATCCAGCGATGATGTGGAAAAAGGTTCAGCTTTGCTCTGGGATCCAGTGGAAAGGACTGCCTTGGTGTTCCAAATCTCAGTTTTTATCTAGGTAGGAATTGTTTGGCTCCTCCCCCTGGCTGGAGCATCTCCCAATGGGATGATGTAATCTTATCAGTCACACAATAGGACTTAATGGCCCATTAACAGAATCTGTCTTCTGGAGGAAGGATGGGTTGTGTAAAGCTAACGATGATCATCCCCCTGATCTTATCAGATGGCACATCAGCAGGGGATATCTCCCACAGAGATAAGGATCACCACCCCTCCCTCATTTTAACAGATGGTGATAGAATACACATTTTTGCATTGTACCCGAGGACAGGGTTGAATTTTTGGAAACTGGGGAGTCCCAGTTGAATTTTAGGGGGAATTTGTGGAATTCTAGGGATCTCAGGGTAATTTTGGGGGGAATTTGGTGAATTTTAGGGTATACATGTGAATTTTAGGGTTCTCAGGTGAGTTTTGGGGATGCCAGGCAGATATTGGTGTGAAATCTGTCGATTTTGGGGTATCCAGGTGAGCATTTGGGAGTCGTGGGAGAATTTTGGGATGAATTTGGGGGGGTGCAGGTGGATTATCCCGGGAATTTGGTGATTTTGGGGAGTCCCAGATGGGTCTTGGAGCTAATTCGGTGGATTTGGGGGTATTTCGGTCGTTTTGAGGGGGATTGGAGACATTTTGGGGTGAATTTGGGAGGTGTTGGGGGGACTGGGTCTTGGAGGTGATTTGAGGGATTTTGGGGGTTGCAGGTGGGATTTTGGGGTGAAGCCCTGGGATTAGGGGGTCCCCCGTGAATTTTGGGGTGAATTTGTGGAATTCTGGGAGTTGCCAGGTGAGTGCTGGGCATCCCAGGGGGACTTCGGGACAAATTTTGGGGATTTTGGGTTTCCCAGGTGAATTTCTGAGGTGAAAAGGTTCAAAGAGGTTTTTTTTTATAAACAAGTTAAAGCCAGAAGGTTATTGAAAATTAATAGGTGTGATGCAAGTAGGTAATATGCAGACAATACACAGCGAGACAAATCATGGGAAAAATACAGTGGTAACACATGAGTGTGTGACGATGGGATCAGTATAGCAAAGGCTCAGTTGAAGTTGAATTTGGAAAAGCATGCCAAAAATAGAAATAATAAAGGCACCTATAGGTATTTCAGTGGGAAAAGGAAGATGAAAAGAAACCTATCACAACTCCCCTATTCCCCCCATCCCCATAAGCCGGACAGGACTAGTGACAACAGACAAGGAGAAGGCTGAAGTACTCAACAAGTGTTGGTCTCAATTTTTACTGCCAGTCACTATTTCCACATCTCTCAGGTTATTGGACTGGTGGGCTTGATTCTAAGCCATAGTAGCAGGTCAGCTTTCAGACCACTTGAGGAACCTGATCATGCAAGACCATGGGACCCACCCAGAGGCATGTCAGGGGGCTGAGAGAACTGGCAGCTGTAGTTGCTAAGGTGCTTCCTCCATCATATTTGAGAAAACAAGGCAACAAGCTGAAGTCTCCAGACACTGTGTTGTATTGACTCCAATACTCTTGGTCTTTTTTGTAAATCTTAGAGCTCTGAGTCAATTTCTGCAGAGGATTCCCAATGCAGTTTCAAAAATGGAATCTTTGTTATTGGTCCTCATGTTGATCTTGGATATTTCCATTTTCTGCGCTCCTATATTTTTGAAACATTTGTAATGACTGAAAAGAAAGCTGAGATGAGGCATTATGCTCTTTCCAGTGATATAAATGGACCAGTATTCTTTTCAGACAAATATATTTTTGCTGTGTCTAAGCACATGTGCATACCTGTGTTTGATTTATGTGTCCAGGTTTTGGCAATGGGGCAGCCACAGGGCCGTCTTGTGACAATGGCCCGGGTGCTGCCCTGTCCAACTTTCTACCAACTGACTCCACTTCAGGATGTCCTCCCTGCTGAGAGAAGAGGCTGGGACAGCACCTTTAGAAATGTGACTTTCTGGGTTTTTGTTTTGTTTTGTTTTGTTATTTTTAAAGTTACTAAAAACCTTCACCCTGATTTTTTGATGTGTTTGGTTTAGGGTTTTTTCAGTTTTGGGTGGGTTTTTCTGTGGGCTTTGTTTGTCTCTTTGGGGATTATTGTTTGGGGTTTTTTGTGTGTTTCTTTTGTCTGCTTTTTTTGTTTGTTTGTTTGTTTGTTTTGTTACGGTTTTGTAGATTTTTTTAAGCAAATTGATTGGAAAACTGAATAGTCCTCCACTATAGTCTCCTGGATTCACCTGAGACTCTTCCTGGGCATCTCCCTGATCCTTTTTGCAGTGAGTCTCACGTCATTCTCCTGAGGAAACTCTCTGCTAATGGTTTGGATGGGTGGGCTGTTTGCTGGGTGACAAACTGGGTGATGGCCAGGCCCAAAGAGTGGTGGGAAATAGAGTTCATCCGGCTGGTCCCCAAGGCTCAGTCTTGGGCCCAGTCCTGTTTAATATCTTTATCAGTGATCTGGACAAGGGGATAGAGTACACGCCCAGGAAGTTCACAGATGATGCAAAGTTGGCTGGTAGTGTTTATTTCTTCTGGAAGACAGCAGGCTCTGCTTCTTCTTCCTCCTGTTCTGAGGTCGCTGCTCCCTCTTCATCCCTCATTAAGTGTGCTGATTTTGTCACTTGGATGAGAAAACAAACAATTTTAGCAACAATACTAGAGGCAGGGTACAAGAAAGGAAGAGTTCACATGAAATCCGCCCCCGCCCAACAACAGACAATACCTGATGGCTCCTCTGCCCAGCTTACTGACTACACCGGAACCCATTGTCCCCCAAAGATACTCCCTTCTCCCTGCCCCCAGCCATGATGTGAGATGGAATAGAATATCTAAGATTAAGATTCTCCCTATGTAACTCCATCATACTTTGATTCTGGGAAAAAAAATTTCTTGAAGTTCTCTCATTTCAGATCATTTGAATTTGAATTTGCATACTAAAAAGTCTAGCCAGAAACTCATGACAATATTAATAGCCCATTCTAGAATGTCGGAGATGATATACACTTCTTTCAAGAGCATTTGATACCACACGTGACTTCTCCAGAATTTCAATGAACAGTGGGAGTAGTCTACAAGATTCTTGCTGCCATCTGGATTTCCTGGTATTTGGCTGGTCTATGTAAGCCAAACAGCTATCCAGCAGAGGGAATATTAGTGTGATACTTGATGGTATGTGAGATGGAACACAGTAAGTTACGGCTTTTTGCATAGTGATGAAGCTGTAAAGAAAGCTCCATAATGCTCAGACAAGGACGCTGTTGGACTTCCAGCAGCAAAGGCCCAAAACGAACCAATGAAAAGGTGTCGTTGAAAAAAAAAAGCCAAGTGGGGAGCAAAGTGATACTTAAGGGCATTTTACTGAAAGAGGAAATCTAGTGAAAAAAAAGGCCAAGAGTGTGTCTGCCCCCGATAACTCTCTACTCCAAGACACACTTGACCTAGTGGTTAAAGTTTTAACCTCTGCTGGATTTGAATTGCAGGAGGACAAAGTCCAAAGGATGCCACGTTGGAAGTACCTGGGTTTGGAAATTACTGCACGGACCATTGTTCCGCAGAAATTGGAAATTAATTGTAATCCAAAAACCTTAGCAGATCTCCATTCCCTGTGTGGGTCATTGAATTGGGTTAGGCCCTGGCTAGGCCTCACTAATGAGGACCGAGAACCTCTCTTCAATTTATTGAAGGGGGAGAGAAAGCTGCTTTCTCCCAGGGAACTGACCCCAGAGGCAAAGACGGCATTCGAAAAGGTACAAAAGACTTTAGGAGATAGGCAAGTTCGCAGTTACCATCCCCAGCTGCCCTTCAAATTCATTGTCCTAGGAAAACTGCCACACTTACACAGGTTAATATTCCAATGGATCCAGCTGCAGAGAGAGTCACTGTTAATCATAGAGTGGGTCTTCCTCTCCCACCAAAGACCCAAAACTATCACAAAGCCACAAGAGTTAATAGCTCAGCTGATTCAGAAAGCAAGGATGAGACTGTATGAAATAGCTGGTTGTGATTTCACATGTATTCACCTCCCTGTTAAACTGTCTGAGGAGGGAAGGAACTCTCCTGAAAGATTGACTAAAGAGATGTTTGAGCACTTGCTCCAGAGCAATGCCAATCTCCAATTAGCCCTGGACACCTACAGAGGACAAATATCAGTCCATGCCCCGTCTCACAAGCTGTTCAATGAGGAATTCCACCTCATTCCTCGAGAGAAGAGGAGTCGGAGACAACTCAAAGATCTCACAGTGTTCACGGATGCATTCGGGGCGTCCCACAAGTAGGTGATGACTTGGAAAAATCCCAAGACTCAGCATTGGGAGGCTGATGTTGAGTTTGTGGAAGGATCACCCCAGATAGCTGAACTGGCAGCGGTTGTGAGAGCCTTTGAGAAGTTCTCAGAGCCAATCAACTTGGTAACACTCAGCCTATGTAGCAGGGATAGTGTCCAGGGCAGAGCAGGCAGTGCTCAGAGACATCCAGAATGAGCAGCTTTTCAGGTTGCTTTCCAAACTAATTTATTTGATTTCTCATAGAGAACACCCGTTCTATGTGATGCATGTGAGGTCACACACAGATTTGCCAGGCGAAATTGCAGAAGGGAACCGTCAGGCAGACTCCCTTGCAACCCCAGCAGAACAAGCAACCCCAGCAGAACAAGCACGCCTTCCTGACATCTTCCAACAGGCAAAGCTGAGCCACCAGCAGTATGTCCAAAATGCGCCAGGTCTAATGCGTCAGTTCCAGCTAACACGGAGTCAGGCTCGAGCCTTTGTGGCCACCTGTCCCAACTGTCAGCTGCACACCATGCCCTCAATAGGCATGGGGGTTAGCACCCGAGGTCTAGGCAGTTGTGAAGTATGGCAGACAGACATCACACACATTCCTAGTTTCGTTCACCTCAAATATGTGCATGTTAGCATTGACACATATTCAGGCGCAGTCTATGCCTCTGCCCACGCAGGAGAAAGGGCAATACAAGCCAAAAAACACCTAATGCAAGCCTTTTCAGTATTGGGGATCCCTAGGGGAATCTTAACTGATCAGGGCGCAGCATATAAGTCCAAGGAGTTCCTGGAATTCGTCCAGCAGTGGGGAGTGGAATATAAAACTGGCACCTCCCACTCCCCCACAGGCCAAGGTGTAGTTGAGCGAGCCAATCAGATGCTCAAGCAGGTTTTGGCTAAACAGAGCAGTTCAACTGCGTGGATGTCTCCACAGCAGAAGCTCTGCAAAGCCATGTTTACTATCAATTTCCTGAATTGTTCATTTGAGAACATGAGTCCACCTGTGGTACGTCACTTTAACAGTGGTAAACAGTTCAAGTTATCCCAACATCCTCCAGTTTTGATTAGGGACCCAGAAACCTGGGAAATCAAAGGTCCCTATGAGCTCATTACCTGGGGACGTGGCTATGCTTGCGTATCCACTCCCTCAGGCCCTCGGTGGATTCCCCAAACGTGGGTGAAACCATATGTTCCCAAACATCCTGCTGCAGCTGAGGTGAATGAGGAGCAGGTGGCTGCGGCTTCAAAAAGAAGACGCTGCTGGAAAAAAGAAAAAGAAATCCTCATAGAGGATGACATCCCGGCAGATAGAGACCTTTAATCGGTTTTGCAATGTTTGTCTTTCCTTTTAGAGAAAAGCTTCCCTTCTCTAGGTCCTGTGAGGAACCCCATTCAAGTTGTCTTCCTGTTAACACTGAACAGTTTAGCAGCTGCATGAATCGTCCTTCAGCCACGTCAAAACATCTAGATGAACGTGGCACACACACTCCAAAATCGTGCTGCAATAAATTTTCTCCTACTACTGCACGGACATGAGTGCCAGGAATTTGAAGGACTTTGCTGTATGGATCTGACCTCGGGAGCTCCTAACATCCATGCTACCCTAATCTGAAGATTGGTTCAATGGACTGTTCAAAGGCTGGGGATTCACAGGGCAGTGGGCAAAGTCATAATTTAAATGAAACTAATATCCTTCTATCAACTTTGTAAAACAAAAAACAGGGAGATATTGCATTTCCTAGGTGGATTGTAAATGGTACATTCTGTGACCCCTGCTATGCCCTGTAGCCTGGTCCCTCTCCCCTCCTGGCCATACAGGGCTGGCTGGGATCCAGTTTCTCCCCGCCGACATTTTCAGACACTAGGAAAGATCTGTGCCCCCCGAGCTCTGTCTCTTTCTCCCTCTCTTTCTCCCTCTTTTCCTCGCTACCCACGAGAAATAAACCCTGCAACTTCATCAGGGAAAAGAGCCTCTCTTTTCATATATTATTTAGGTCCCCGAGGCAAGGGCCCAGGAGGCTTCATTCTAAGACCTGAGTTAGACCAGAGGAAAAGGTGAAGACCCCATTTTTAGGGCCAAGAAAAAGCCTCAGCACTGCTGCTTGTGCTGCTTCTTGGTTCCCTTGCAGCCTGTTGTGGAAACATTGGCGGTCACTTCTAGGTGCCGAGTTGCACACAGCACCACGGTAAATGCCGCGGAGAAGGGAAATACAGAATGCAGCGAGGAGCTGCACATGGCTTACGTGCAATAAGTTGAAGGTGAATCTAGGCACTGCCTCTTCAATCTGGCCCCCTCTGCTCTGGTAGCAACTTTTTCAAGTCGGCAAAGGGAGCTGCAAGTATGTAGAATAGAGGGCAGCGAGACGCCTTGTGATATGTGCCGTTTCAGGGCTGCTGACAGAGGGCTACTTTAAGAATGCCTTCTTCTTCCTCGAGTCCTTCTCGCTTCACTCTAGCTGCATGCAGTACACCACAGCGAAGGTGTGAGAAAAGGCACTGCCCCAGCTTTTGCCCTTGCGTGCAACGGCTGCGTTCTACTTTTCCAAGCAGCAAGAGCACTGAGAAGTGAAAGCAATTGTGAAGAAACTCGTTGACTGCTTGTGTGGTCTTTGCTGCGCTGCGCTTGCAATCCCGGTGCCCTGCGGCTTCGTTCTTCCCCTTCATTACCATTTAAAGCAGATTTGAACCCCTTGAAGACTGGTGGGGTGAAGTTCAATATCCGTGTGATGGATTGGGAGAAGATTTCACACGCTGCCACTTCCTCACAGTAAGTACCATTATTGAAGTAGCCCCAGAAACACACACTTAGAATGCCATAGCTCTGAATCAATGTGGCCATCTTCCAGAGAAAATTAAAAATCCATGAATTCCTCAACTGATCAACACACAAAATGAACCGGATAATAGCCACAGTAACCTTAGTTATGAGACTCATGTTTAAAAAAGAGCTTGCAAATGGGAGAGATATAGCAGTGACCACATGGAAGCCAATCCAGGGTAAGCTGGACAGCATGGTGTCACCTACCACAAGCTTGGGTAATTCAAGAACTGTTTTTCCCTTTTCTACCCCTCTCTCAATGTCCTCAGGGAATGCCTCATGTTCCGGGCGCCAAAATCTGTCTTGTTTTGAAAGACAGGTATGGTGTAAGGAAAGGCAAGAGCCCCCTTCGTGAGATGCAGAATGCAACCCCCTCCCTTTTAATTATTTTAGTTTTAAATCAGAGGCCTTCAGGCAGGAGATGTGGGGATAAGAATAACAGTTCTCTACTGATATCTAACAAGGCAGAAAACAACAACAGCTATAAATATTGACAACAGAACAGTATAACTCAGTTCCAGTCCCTTTTGGCAGCAGGCCATCTCCCTGTGCTCAGTTACCGGTGCTGTGTGGGCAGGGCAGGTCCCTCGCACTTGAAGCGGGCTGGAGTGATGATGACAGCGGCCCAGGGGTGAGAGGGATGGGGAAAGTGACTCCCCCCTCACGGTGTCGGTCGTGGTGCTGGGCAGAGTGTCCAGAGGTAGTAGGGTGAGGTGGGAGAGCAGCAGAGCTATGTCCAAAGGCAGGGAGGGTGGATCTCAGCGTTGGGGTGGCAGGGGAGATGATAGATCCGAGCATGGGGCGTCCTCTCCCTCCATGAGCCAAACGAGAGAGTTTTCCAGCCCGCTCCCGACCCCCGTCCCACCTTTCCTTTTTCCGGTTTCCCGCCCCCCCTCTCTCCACCCACCTCCCTGCGAGAGAACATTACCTTAAGGTGTGTATCCACTTAGCATAACAATGGGAGAAATTCCACAGAAAGAAAAGGGAAGCATTCAACCCCCGACATTATCCACCCCTTTCTTTCTCCCATACTAATATGCTATATCAAATTAAACCGTTACATTATATATACATACATGCAGTTAGAGACATAGGCACAGTACTATAGGTATTTCACCCTAAAACAAGGTCTCCTTGGGGTATGCATCGGGTCCCTCCACTCTTTTGCATCACCGCCAGGTGCAACCTGGTCCCTGAGCGAATACAACTCCATGGATGGGATTGTCTTTGCTGGAGGCAGGATTCACCCAGACAGTTTTTCCTAGCATACCTCTCATGTGTACCACTGTAACCTTATTTCCATCTGATATTCCCAAGGGCTCAGATTGAGCAGGGCCTGCTCGGTTAGTGGAACCTCGGGTGTTCACTAACCATGTGGCCTTTGGTAGATTAATAATTGTTAATAATAATAATAATAATAATAATAATAATAATAATAGTTTGGTAGATTAATAATAGCTCTTCAAAGTTCCCCCACCCAGTGCCTTCAAGGTGGTTTTAAGCAGGCCATTGCACGGTTCAACTTTCCCTGCCGCTGGTGCATGGTAGGGGATATGGTACACCCACTCAATGCCGTGTTCTCTAGCCCAGGTGTGTATAAGGCCGTTCTTGAAATAAGTCCCATTGTCTGACTCAATTCTCTCAGGGGTACCATGACTCCCAAGAACTTGTTTTTCCAGGCCCAAGACGGTGTTCCGAGCAGTGGCATGAGGCACAGGGTAGGTCTCTAACAATCCAGTGGTAGGTTCCACCATGGTCAGTACATAGCACTTGCCCTGGCGGGTTTGAAGCAGTGTGATGTAGTCAATCTGCCAGGCCTCTCCATACTTATATTTGGCCCATCGCCCCCCAAACCAGAGGGCCTTCACCCGCTTGGCCTTCTTGATGGCAGCACACGTCTCACAGTCATGGATAACTTGAGAAATACTGTCCATGGTTAGATCAACCCCTTGGTCTCGTGCCCACTTATAGGTGGCATCTCTGCCCTGATGACCTGAGGCATCATGGCCCCATCGAGCCAGGAACAACTCTCCCTTGTGCTGCCAATCTAAATCTATCTTCGACACCTCTATCTGTGCAGCCTGATCTACCTGCTCATTGTGTCGGTGTTCCTCATTAGCCCGACTCTTGGGGACATGGGCATCTATGTGACGGACTTTCACAGGCAGCTTCTCTACATGGGTGGCAATGTCTTTCCATTCATGGGCAGCCCAGATTTGTTTTCCCCTACGTTGCTAGTTAGCCTTTTTCCCCCTTTCCAGCCAACCCCACAGAGCATTGGCTACCATCCATGAATCAGTGTAAAGGTAGAGTTTTGGCCACTTCTCTCTTTCAGCAATGTCCAGGGCCAGCTGAACAGCTTTGAGTTCAGCAAGTTGACTCGATCCACCTTCTCCTTCGGTAGCTTGTGCAACCCGGCGTGTGGGGCTCCATACGGCTGCTTTCCACTTCCGGTTCATCCCCACGATGCGGCAGGAACCATCAGTGAAAGGAGCATAGCTTGTTTCATCTGCTGGCAGTTGGTTATACGGTGGGGCTTCTTCAGCCCAGGTCACTTGTTCCTGTTCCTCTTCGTTGGCAAGACAAAAGTCTTCCCCTTCCGGCCAGTTGGCAATTATCTCCAAAATCCCAGGGCGATTCGGGTTTCCAATACGGGTGCATTGTGTGATGAGGGCAATCCATTTGCTCCTTGTGGCGTCAGTGGCATGGTGGGTTGAGGGAACCTTTCCTTTGAACATCCAACCCAGCACTGGCAGTCGGGGTGCCAGGAGGATTTGTGTTTCCGTGCCAACCACCTCTGAGGCAGCTTGAACTCCTTCATAGGCGGCCAAGATCTCCCTCTCCATTGGAGTATAGTTGGCCTCGGACCCTCTGTAGCTGCAACTCCAGAATCCCAGTGGTCGGCCTCGCGTCTCACCAGGCATCTTCTGCCACAGGCTCCAGGACAGACCATGGATCCCGGCTGCAGAGTAGAGCACGTTCTTCACCTCTGGTCCCATCATAACTGGGCCAAGGGCTACTGCATGAACGATCTTCTGCTTGATCTGGGCAAAGGCTTGATGCTGCTCAGGGCCCCAGTGGAAATCGTTCTTCTTACGGGTGACCAGGTAAAGAGGGCTCACAATCTGGCTGTACTCAGGAATATGCATTCTCCAAAAGCCTATGGCACCTACGAAGGCTTGTGTTTCCTTCTTGCTGGTTGGTGGAGACATTGCAGTGATCTTATTGATGACCTCACTGGCAATCTGGTGCCGTCCATCTTGCCACTTTACTCCCAGGAACTGGATCTCTTGGGCAGGCCCTTTGACTTTGCTCTTTTGAATGGCGAAGCCTGCTCCCAGCAGAACCTCAATGATCTTTTCTCCTTTCTGAAATACCTCCATTGTCGTGTCCCCCCACACAATGATGTCATCAATGTACTGCAGATGTTCTGGAGATCCACCCCTCTCCAGTGTAGCCTGGATCAATCCATGACAGATGGTGGGGCTGTGTTTCCACCCCCGGGGCAGTCGTTTCCACGTGTATTGCACACCCCTCCAGGTGAAAGCAAGCTGAGGCCTGCACTCTACTGCCAGCGGAATGGAGAAAAACGCATTGGCGATGTCACTGGTGGCGTACCACTTGGCTGCCTTGGACTCCAGCTCGTACTGGAGTTCCAGCATGTCCGGCACAGCAGCGCTCAGTGGCGGAGTCATTTCATTCAATGCACGATAGTCCACGGTTAATCTCCATTCTCCTTCAGATTTATGCACAGGCCAAATGGGGCTGTTGAAAGGTGAGTGGGTTTTACTGACCACCCCTTGGCTCTTCAGCTCACGGATCATCTTGTGGATGGGGATCACGGCATCTCGATTCGTCCGGTAGTTCCGGCGGTGCACTGTTGAGGTAGCAATTGGCACCTGTTGCTCTTTCACCCTGAGGACTCCCACTGCAGATGGGTTTTCTGATAGCCCAGGCAGGGTGTTGAACTGCTTAATGTCCTCTGCCGCCGCAGCAGCTATTCCAAAAGCCCACCTGAGTCCCTTTGGGTCATTGTAATAGCCGCTCCTGAGGAAGTCTATGCCTAGGATACATGGTGTCTCTGGGCCAGTCACAATTGGATGTTTCTGCCACTCTTTCCCAGTCAGGCTCACCTCAGCCTCCAGCAAAGTCAATTCCCGAGATCCCCCCATAACCCCAGCAATTGAAACAGGTTCCTCCCCGACATGTCCCAATGGTATTAATGTACACTGTGAACCAGTGTCAACCAATGCACTGTGTTCCTGTCGCTCTGATGTGCCAGGCCATCGGATCCACACCGTCCAAAAGATCCGTTTTTCCCGTGCCTCTCCCTGACTAGAGGCAGGGCCCCTCTAGCCCTGGTTATTATTTCTCTCCTGGGCATACATAGTGGACGTTCCTTCAAGGGGATCTGACAGATCATCTTCCCTTCTCTAATACCCTGCACCTTGGTCATGGGAGGCTGAGGCTACCTTCACTTTAGTGGAGTTCCCTCTGTTAGTGTTCCCCTCCCTGAGTTGGCGCACCCGTGCTGCCAGGACAGAAGTGGGTTTCCCATCCCACCTTCTCATGTCTTCCCCGTGGTCAAATAGAAAAAAACACAGGTCAGCACGTGGGGTGTACCCTCTCTCCCTAGCTGGGGGGCGTTGGGCTCTACTTTTGGGGTCCATGACTCGCACTGGTGCTGCACTGATCTTCCTCACCTCTTCCCTTATCTCCTTCATCTCCTCTTTAAAGTCCTCTCTGAGGTCCTTAACCACAGCAGAGACATGAGCCTGCATTGGGCCAGCCATCATACTCTGAAATTCCTGAGCCTGTTGGCAACAGAACCCACTGTCACTTGGTTGGTATCAGCATTAATCCTTGCAATAAAGGGGGTATATTGAGATGGGCCCAGGTTTGCCAGATTCCACAACCTCTGCCCTGTGCACCTGACCTTGTCAGGGTCATTGTCATTCTGTCCATCCCTCCCAAAGAGCACCTCCAGTACTGCCACTTGTCTCAGCTGTTGGATCCCTTCCTCAAGGGTATTCCAACGCGTTCTCTGGTGGTGCTCCTGCATTCTTTCCCTGTGGACAAATCTCTCTCTCACACTCATTAAAAGTCGCTCCCAGAGGGAAAGGAGACCAGTCTCCCTTACAAATACTTGGTCCACACCTGAGTCCTGGGTCAAGGCTCCCAAATTCCTTGCCTCAGTACCATCCAGTTGCACACCTGTGCCCATAAGGTCCCAGACCCGCAGTAACCAGGTTGTAAAAGGCTCACGGCCCCGTCGTACAATGTCTTTACTCAGGTTACGGAGGCTCTCGTATGACAGGGACTCGGTGATGATATCAACTTCTGGCTCCCTTGCTGGTTGTGAGGGGCCCCCTTCCTGACCCTTATTATTTGGGTGCCTTGTTTTCATCTTAGACTTCCTAGTTTCCACAGGGGCAACTGCTGCTGCTGAGTGCCCTTGCAGTTCAGCTGGAACCTGGACAGATGTAACATCTGTGGGTCCCACTGCTGCACCATCAGAGTCTTCCCTCTTTAAGGTAGGGGGAGGGTTTCTCACCAGCTGGGGAGAGGTACTCCTTCAGCATCTGGCCCATCTCATGTATCTCCTTCGCTAGCACCCCCACCCATTATGGGTGGTTCCTTTCCAACGGGGGCTGTGGGGCAGGGTCAAACGCTGGGTTAATATCCCTAGTCTCTGGAACAGGGTAAAGCTCTGGGGCAACCTCCCTAATCTGGTAAACAGGATCAGGCTCTGGAGCAACATCCCTAGTCCCTGCGGTAGGTATCAGGGTCGTTATCCAAGTCAATCTCCCCTTATCTCTGAATGTTAGATAGAACAGGTTTAACAGGGATATAAGCAACACTAGCCACAGTATAATGTCATTAGCATTTAAAGCGGATTGGAACCCCTTGAAGACTGGTGGGGTGAACTTCAAAAACCATGTGATGGGTTTGGAGAAGATATCACCTGCTGCCACTTCCTCACAGTAAGTACCATTATTGAAGTAGCCCCAGAAACACACACTTAGAGTGCGATAGCTCTGAATCCATGTGGCCATCTTCCAGAGAAAATTAAAAATCCATGAATTCCTCAACTGATCAACCCACAAAATGAACCGGATAATAGCCACAGTAACCTTAGTTATGAGACTCATGTTTAAAAAAGAGCTTGCAAATGGGAGAGATATAGCAGTGACCACATGGAAGCCAATCCAGGGTAAGCTGGACAGCATGGTGTCACCTACCACAAGCTTGGGTAATTCAAGAACTGTTTTTCCCTTTTCTACCCCTCTCTCAATGTCCTCAGGGAGTGCCTCACCTTCCGGGCGCCAAAATCTGTCTTGGTTTGAAAGACAGGTATGGTCTAAGGAAAGGCAAGAGCCCCTTTCCTGCGATGCAGAGTGCAACCCCCTTCCCTTTTAATTATTTTAGTTTTAAATCAGAGGCCTTCAGGCAGATGTGGCGATAAGGGTAACAGTTCTTTACTGATCTCTAACAAGGCAGAAAACAACAACAGCTATAAAAATTGACAACAGAACAGAACAGTGTAACTCACTTCCAGTCCCTTTTGGCCGCAGGCCGTCTCCCTGTACTCAGTTACCGGTGCTGTGTGGGCAGGGCAGGTCCCGCGCAGTTGAAGAGAGCTGCAGCAAAGGGGTGAGAGGGAGGGGGAAAGTGACTCCCCCCTCACGGTGTCCGCCATGGTTCTCAGCAGAGTGTTCCGAGGCAGTAGGGTGAGGTGGGAGAGCAGCAGAGCTATGTCCAAAGGCAGGGAGCATGGATCTCAGCGCTGTGGTGGCAGGGGAGATGCCAGATAGGAGCACGGGGCGTCCTCTCCCTACACGGGCCAAACGAGAGAGTTTTCCATCCCACCTTTCCTTTTTCCCATTTCACCCCCCCCTCCCTCCACACACCTCCCTGGGAGAGAATATTACCTAAAGATGTAGCCAATTAGCATAACAATGGGAGAAATTCCACAGAAAGAAAATAGACGAATTCAACCCCTACAATGGAGTACACCACAGCGAAGGTGTGAGGAAGGGCACTGCCCCAGCTTTTGCCCTGGCCTGCAACGGCTGTGAGCTACTTTTCCAAGCAGCAAGGGCAATGAGAAGTGAAAGCGATTGTGAAGGAGCTCTTTGACTGCTCGTGTGCTCTTCGCTGCACTGCGCTCGCAAGCGGCTTCGTTCTTCACCTTCTGCCGTCCAGACAGAGCTCAACTCCTGGGGTCAGTTTTAGCTCTGCCCAACAGCCTGTCCTCACTTCTACGGGCAAGCACGCCCTGTTGCCTTGGCTCCTAGTGCAAAGTCCCTAGCGAGCTCTCACTGAGTGCAATGCACCCAGAAAGACGCTCTCGCTCGTCTTTCAAGGAGCGATTCCTAACAGCAGAAGCACAAACTGGATGACGAGAAGGGACAATGTAGAACACGTCTCTATCCTGGCCCATTTTCTTGTGCGATATGTTCCTCCAGGTCTTCGGTCTTTGTGAATCTCTATGTACTGTGAACGCTGCTACTTACAGCTGAGAAGGACCGTGGCGCTAGCAGCGAATACGGAGAGGGCTGAGCATGTAGTCAAGGAGCGTGAAGTGCCCCTGCAATGTGGTGCTAATAGCAGCTTCCTCGCATCTGGGGCGAGCTCCGGCCACAAGACCTTCTTGTCCTGGCAACAGATCTTTGTGAAAGGCGTAGTCGAAAAGCTTTCGTTTTCCATTTGAACTGCGAGAGAGGCAGACTGTTACACGGAGCTCTGAGAACAAAGGTGCACGCCCTAGGAGGGCTTGGGCAGAAGCAGCGTTCTCGTGCGCTTGGCTGCTGGCACACTGCTGGCTGTGTGGCCCTGCCTCAGCGGCTTCTGGCCACCAGGGTCTGAAAGCGGCGCCAGGCGTGGGCGAGGGCGGTGAATGAAGACGCACAAGTACCGTGCTTGTGTGCACCACGTTACAGGCTACTAGGAGAGGAAGGTGGCTGCCTCTCGCTTGCCTTCCTAAGTGCCCTTAGCAGTCGGAAGGAGCAAGCTGAAGCACTGCTGCTTGTGCTGCTCCTTGGCTCCCTTGCAGCCCGCTGTGGAAACATTGGCGGTCACTTCTAGGCACCGAGTTGCAGAGAGCACCACGGTAAATGCCGCGGAGAAGGGAAATACAGAGTGCAGCGAGGAGCTGGACGTGGCTTACGTGCGATAAGTAGAAGGTGAACCTAGGCACTGCCTCTGCAATCTGGCCCTCTCTGCCCTGGTAGCAACTTTTGCAAGTCAGCAAAAGGGGCTGCGAGTGTGTAGAATGTAGGGCAGCAAGACGCCGTGTGGTATGCGCCCTTTCAGGTCTGCTTGACAGAGGGCTACTTTAAGAATGCCTTCTTCTTCCTCGCATCCTTCTCGCTTTGCTCTAGCTACATGGATTACACCACAGCGAAGGTGTGAGGAAGGGCACTGCCCCAGCTCTTGCCTAGGCCTGCCTGTGCTGCCCGAAACCCCAAGTAAAACACAAACGAACAGAGTGTCAGTTTATGCGGTGCTTTATTCAGGGCCCGGGGACCTGCGGACTAGCGTCCCAAGTCAGGATCCCACTGATTCCCTTTTTAGAGGGTTTTTTATACCCTTATTACAAATGGTTTATGTGCAGAAGTACACATTCTTCTATAGAAACATTCACCTTGAAGAAAGCATTTTGCGTCATAAATCTTACATGGTTGCTTATCTTAGGACTATAGTGTTCTCCTCCTCAATCTCTCTCTTACGCCACTGCCCACCACCAGTACTTTATTTATGTTTATACTTTAACCTTATCACTAACGGTTCTGCATGCTCTCAGCACAGCACATTCCTAAGTTAGTTTCCCAGGGCCTACTCTGGGAACTACAGTCTTCAAGCCTTAGCATTACTACTACTATTATGGTTTATACACTTTATATTCTAATATTCAGGATTTCTAGTCCATACGGTAACAACTCCCCCCTTTTGAGCATTCTTCAGTCTTCTGCAAGGATGCTCAATTCTTCCAAGTGATAGTTTCTAGATATGATGGTGGAGGGTTGTTTCAGGAAGTTGGTTGAATCACTTCTTTTCGAGTCAGGGCCTTTATGATTTGCCGTGTGTGTGTTCCTTCTTTAGCAATTATTCCTAAAAGACATCTATACATAATCACAATTACTACAATGATTATTACAATCATTATTCCATTTTGAATAATTGAGGATAACCAACCAGAGACCTGGATTCCCAAAGAACTGAATAAAGCTCCAACGCAATTATGTTCTGCATCCTTTTGTACTTCATGTATGTTTAGTTCAATTCGCTCCAATTGACCTATATCCTTTTCTACTTCCTTCGTGACATTTGGGATATGTACACAACAGTGATCATCCCTTCCTTGTAAATATCCACAAACTCCGTGTTCCTTTAATAAGAGCAGATCTAATGCCATTCTATTCTGGATTGTCATCCTGGTTGTGGCTTGTAATTGTAGATTAAGATCTCTAAATCCCTTTTTTGTTACTGCTGCCAATCTTTCCGTCTGCTCTAGTAATTTATATAACATTTCCCGGTTTCTATATGTAGATACAGGTGCAAATAAAGATTCAAGCATCCAACCGAATTTTACACTTTCCCCTGGCTCGTGCCATTTATTCTCTAGATTTACTGCTTCGACTGTCTCAGGGCTTAATCCTCTTTTCGTCCTTTTCTCTTGGTCTTCCTTGGTTAATTTGGACTGTTTCCAAAATGGACATAAGGTTGGTATCCCTAACGTTATTTGAGTAATCGGACCACCTCTCGGTAAATGTGTAGTCCATTGGCCATGTCCCATTACCCAGACTGAATTTCCGGGGCTTCGTACTGTGGTTGATTGACAATCTTTCTGAGCTCCTTTTAATTCTCCCGTTATTGTATGGTTGTATCTCTGACATTCACATCCCCATTTTAACAACACCCGGACGGGTACTAATCCAATTTGGGATTCTGGGGTATCACAGGTTATGACTTTACTACAGTTCCAACCTGATATTTGGGCTAGTCTGTTGTGGTGCACTGTTTCAGCTTCGAGGGCCCCTGGATGTTCCTGTTTTCTTGACCACTCGATACACCAGTGTATTGATCCGATATAACTATAGGGTTCCAGTAGGCTAGGACCCAAATTGCTTTCCATTGCTCCCAATCTTCTTTCCCTTCTTGACACACTATCTCATGATAATAATCTACTACAGGTTTTCTCCTTTTCTGATTTACTTCAAATGTGCACCACCCAACATTTTTGTATTGACCTATTTCAGTGAATACAGAATTTGGTAATTTTAAACATTCCGATCTTTGCCCTGGGGTTGACCATCGTCTTCCATAGGTATAAACCTCTTCTACTATTCTAGTGCGATTTCGTAGCTCTCTGTGGCATTTCCTCGTTCCATTTACTATTTTTGGGGGCATTTCTCCTAATGGGATGATTCCCCACGGTATAGGGTCACTTGCTGCCTTTGGCAAGGGCAAACACGCTGTTATCGCTGTTACATTTTGCATTTTCCCAAAATCCCTAATTAATCCCACTACCAAATTCTCTTGCCCTAATTCCTGTTTCACGTTTTCCATTTCTTTTGCTTGTTGGACCGTTCTAGTTTCTCTCATCCTGCAAAGATTCCCTAATTTGAGAGTGCAATTGATTCTCAATGAAGGACCATCCCACATGTCAATTCTCATACTTGTGGGTGTTACTTGTATTGGATAAGAATGCCCTTTTGTCTTAAAACCCTCCGCCAAAATTTTTACATCTAAGTTCCCATAATCGAAGCTTTCCCTGATCCATACCATGCATGAAAATTGACCAACCTGAGCTTTTTGCAAGTGTGAGATCATTAGGGTAGTATTACCTTTCTGTTGTTTCATATCCCAAATTGTCACAATCCCTTCTGAAAATACCTTATTTGTAGTGATCAATTTCCATTTCATCTTTACTTCATCGAATCCAGCTCCCTGGTCATCAGAAAACAAACAGGTTAGATTTACATTTGCCCCTTGTGGTACAATCACTGTTGGTTTAGGAACAGTAACTTTAACAAAGGCATCTCCGATACGAGCAATGCTCAACATTAACATCGCAATCAAGGCCTTGCCCTGAACACCAGTTTTGTGTCGGTTAAAGGTTGGACTTCCCATCGTGACGGGACTTTCTTGATTCGGGTGTAGTGTATCCAATTGTCGATCCCTTGGACCTTTACGGTTGTGTATGTAGTCATAATCATTTGTCGGGGACCGTCCCATGTTTCTTTTAGTGGTTCCACATTCCAGTTTTTTATGTAGACTTGGTCTCCAGGCTGTATATCGTGGACGGGATTCTCCAGAGGCAAAGGTCGATTCCACTGCAACGCCCCCCGTAGTGCTGTAAGAGTCTTATTGAGAGACAAAATGTAATTTACCAGTACCTGATCTCCCACCACATTCGGGTCCCCTTTGTAAGTTGCAGCATGATAGGGTTTGCCGTATAAAATTTCATACGGACTTACTCCTACCTTGTCTCTAGGTTTGATCCTGACCCTTAACAGAGCTAAAGGTAATGCTTGAGGCCATTGTATCTTTGCTTCTTGGCAGATTTTCTTAATTTGGCCTTTTAGTGTCTGATTCATCTTTTCTACTTGTCCACTAGACTGAGGTCTCCAAGGTGTATGGAGATTCCATGTTATCCCAAGTACCTTAGCCACTTCTTGCACTATTCCTGCCACAAAATGAGGTCCCCTATCTGAGGACATCCCTAGTGGGATTCCAAACCTAGGGATGATCTCTCGAAGTAAAGTTTTAATCACTTCTTTTGCTTGGTTTGTTCTACATGGGAATGCCTCTGGCCAGCCTGAGAAGGTACATACATAGACTAAAACATACTTATACCCCTGTGCTTTTGGTAATTCTGAAAAATCTATCTGCCAATAATCTCCTGGCTGTGGGCCTATTTGCAATTTTCCCATTTGCACTTGCCTACGTGTCACTGGGTTGTTCTTAATACAAACTGGACACATTGCATTGATCCTTTTGGCCATTGTTAACATCTGATTGGAGATTATTTCTTGTTTTAGAAATTGCACTAGAGCTTCTGCTCCCCAATGGCATTTGTTATGTTCAATTTCTAATATCATTTTCATTATTTTTGTTGGCAATATCACTTGTCCTACGGCAGTTACATACCATCCGGCCGCATTCTTCTTAGCTTGTACTAGCCGTGCTAATTTTTCGTCTTCTGGTAGGTATACTGGTACTTCGTCCATAAAAGCTTCCGCAGGGTTGGTACGTGCTGGTAGCAACGCCATTTGGGTCCATACCTCGCGAGCAGCCTGTCTGGCTGCTCTGTCAGCCAGACGATTTCCCTGGAATGCTCTTTCTTCTCCCTGCTGGTGTCTTTACATGCATTACTGCCACCGCCTGGGGCTTATGTACTGCTTCCAGTAGTTGCACAATTTGTTCTCGGTGTTTGATTGACGAACCCTGTGAATTTAATAGTCCTCTCTCCTTCCATAATGCCCCATGTACATGTATTACCCCAAATGCATATTTAGAATCAGTCCAAATATTTACTCTTTTCCCTTGACTCAATTCCAAGGCTCGGATGAGGGCTTGGATTTCAGATTTTTGTGCTGATGTTCCGGGAGCCAAGGCTCTGGCTTCTATAACCTGTCTTAGAGTTACCACTGCATACCCGGCGTACCTGGTTCCATTTTCCACGAAACTAGATCCATCGGTATACAGCTCCCATTCAGGTTCGTCTAAGGGCTCATCCTATAGATCCTTGCGGGTAGCGTATACCTGTTCGATGGTCTCCACACAGTCGTGTACCAGGTTGCCTTCTTCTTGGGTGGCTCTAAGAAATTCAGCTGGATTGAGATGGTTAGTTACCTTCATATCAACATCATCATGTTCTCTAAGGATTGCCTGGTATTGCAGCATACGGCTAGAGGAGAGCCAATGCCCCCCTTTTTGTTCCAAAACTGCTATTACCATATGTGGGACAAACACTTCCATTTTCTGCCCCATAGTTAGTTTCCTAGCTTCTTGTATCAGAAGCACTGTTGCAGCAACAGCTCTAAGGCAGCCAGGCCATCCAGCGCTTACTGGATCCAGTTGTTTTGAGAAGTACCCCACCGGGCGCTTCCATGTTCCCAATTTTTGTGTCAACACCCCAATCCCCAGTCTTTGCCTCTCATTTACATATAGTTGAAAGGGTTTTGTGAGATCTGGCAACCCTAATGCAGGTGCCTCTTTTAGAGCTTGCTTCAAGTTCTGAAATGCCTTTTCTTGTATTTTATTCCATTTAAATTCAGGATTTTTGACTGCCTCATACAGAGGTTTTGCTTTTAGTCCAAATTCTGGAATCCACAACCGGCACCACCCTGCCATTCCTAAAAAGGACCTTAACTCTTGTGGATTTCGAGGTGTCGGTATAGCACATATTGCCTGGATCCGGTTCACCCCTAATTTCCGAACTCCTTGTGATATCTCGCATCCCAAATAAATGACTTGTGTTCTTACCAGCTGGGCCTTTTCTTTTGACACTCGGTATCCAGCTTGTCCGAGCATGTTGAGGAGTTCAATGCTGAGTCTTCGACAGATGTCTTCTTCTGTTGAGGCTAGAAAAATATCATCTACGTACTGTAGAAGAATAAATGAGAAAGGTGACTCCTTTACCTGGGTTAGTCTCCATTCTTCCAGTTCCCGGGCTAGTTGGTTTCCGAAGATGGTTGGAGAATTCTTGAATCCTTGTGGTAAACGTGTCCAGGTGAGCTGTCTTTTCCGTCCTGTAGCAGGGTTTTCCCATTCGAAAGCAAAAATTTTCCTACTTTCAAATGCCAAAGGGATACAGAAGAATGCATCTTTCAAGTCAATTACTGTGAACCATTTAAATTTCTCCGAGACAGCTGTTAGCAATGTATATGGATTTGCTACTACTGGATGAATATCCTTTGTTATATTATTGATTGCCCTCAGATCTTGAACTAACCTGTACTTACCATTGGACTTCTTTACCGGAAATATGGGGGTATTGAATTCTGATTCACATTCCTGTAATATCCTTAAACTAACAAACTGATCTATTAAGGGTGCTACTCCTTTCCGAGCCTCTAGTTTCAGAGGGTACTGCCTTATCCGTACGGGTTGTGCTCCTTCCTTCAATTCCACAACTACCGGTTGTGCTGCTTTTGATTTTCCAGGAATCCCTGTTTCCCATACCCATGGTACCACAGCCTGTTCTATTTCTGTGGGGATTTCTGTTGCCTCTACTTCTTTCACTGTAAATAATTTGGCTATATTATCTTCTGGAATTTCTAATTTTACTCTTCCTTTTTCAAAGATTATTTTTGCCTCTAACATTGATAACAAATCCCTCCCCATTAATGATTCTGGGCTATTTGGCATGTATAAAAATTGATGATCAAATTCTTTCCCCCCAAACTTTATATCCAACGGACGTAAAAATGCCCTTTCTTCCACCTGTCCTGTAACCCCTACCACTCGAATGGTAGAATCACTTAGAGGTCCTAATTTGGTGTTAATTGCAGAATATGTAGCCCCCGTATCTACTCTAAATTCCAATGGTTCCCCGTCTACTTCTAAAACTACCTTCAGATCCCGATCTAGTCAGCTTTGATTCTGGTAGCTTCCCATCATAAAGGCTTGGGCGACACCTTGTGGCCCTCCCTGAACTGCACGTGAATTATTTCTCAACCCCTCCCTGCTATTCAGCCTGAATCCCATACCTTGATTAAGTGGACATTCGTTTTTCCAGTGTCCTATGTTCTTGCACAAGGCACACTGATCCAATCCCAATCTCATTTTTCCTTGTCCCATTTGTAATTGGTTTGGGAATCCCCTTCCACCCATCGAAATTCCTCCCCTAGCCATTCCTCGCCCCCGTCCGCGCCCCCGGCCACCTCCCCACATACCATTCCCCGTTATCTGCTGTAGTACTGCCAACATACTAGCTTGTTGCTTCTTAGCAGTCTCTTTTTCCCTATTATTATATACCTTCCACGCAACTTCTAAAAGTTTATCCAAATTCCGTGTATCTTCCCCTTCTAATTTCTGCAACTTTTTCCGGATATCCTCTTGGGATTGTCCCATAAAAATTAAAGCTAGCTGCAATTTCCCTGATTCCCCTTCAATTTCTAAACTGGTATATTTTCGAGCAGTTTCCTTAAGCCTTTCTAAGAAAGCTGACGGGGACTCATTTTTCTCCTGCCTTACTGAATACAGCTTGGACCAGTTTAACGTCTTAGGTATCCCGCTCCGTATTCCTTCTATCAACAATTCTTGATAAGCCTTAAGTCTATGGTAACCCCCTGTTGAATTAACATCCCACTCTGGATCCTCCCGTGGCACCAAATCATTTAATGTACCGTCCGCTATTTGCAACCTAATCATTTCTCGTGCCTTTTCCCTCATAGCTTTAAACACCATCTCTTTCTCAGTAGAGTCCATTATTGTATCCAGTAAGACCTGTAAATCATTCCAGTCTGGATTCTGTGTTTTAACCACCATTTTCACTACCCTTGCCGCCCGTTCAGGATCCTCCCGATAAGCCCCCGCAGACTGCTTCCAAATTAACAAATCATTAGGAGAAAAAGGAACTTTCACTATTACTCGTTCCCCGTGGGGTCCAACCGCTTCCCGCAACGGAGCCATCAATTGTGCACCCCTTTTTCCCTTCTTCTCCCGCCCGCTACGGGTCCTTTCACATAGAGGAGTACGCGGCTTATCAACGACTTTTCCTTTCTCTAAATCCCCCCCCTTTTCTTCCCCATTCACCTCTTCGTCCGACTCACTCGGTTCACTCTCCTCCAGGGGAGGGACACTAGGTGCTACCAACAGAGAAACATCCTCCTCAGGGTCTGACAACTTAACAGAATACTCCTTCCCTTTTTGCCACCCTTTGCAGCCCGCACAACCATCTGTTGCTGTTTTTAAGACCATAATGCCACACTCCTTCTGCCATTCTGGCTTATTTTTCAAATAATAAAACAAATCAAGATACGGGATTTCTTCCCATTTCTCATTATTTTGTAAGAAGTGCATAAGAGGAGTTATAATATCAGGATTTAGAGTACCATTTCGGGGCCGTTGCATACCCTCAGGTTCGTATTGGGGCCACACATGATTACAAAAATCAATCAATTTCTTTTTACTCAGTTCTTGACCAAAATTCCCCACCTTCCAATGTTGCAACAAACAGCCCAAGGGTGAATCATTCGGAATTTCCATTCCCCAACTAGCCAGAACTTTAAAGGTTTTAAAAGGCATCATAACACTCACACTCACACACTTTACTATTATTTCCACACTCACACACCCTTTACCACAATTCTTGCCTTTCTCGTCGCCGCGAGTGGCAAGTGCTGGATCTGCGCAATCACTGTTGCGTCTGACGACCAGCGCCTAGGCTTCCTTTTCCACAACCTTTAAGACGTCCTTTGCCCCCGGTGCGGGATCACCGTCCCGTCTTAATCGGTGGGCTTTCCCTTTCAATAAAGAATAAAGCACCTTGCGGGCTTACCTCACAGTCGTCCGTCAGGCGCGGGGTCGGGCACGGGTTGATGTCTCCCCAGAAATCACCTGGCGCAGGCGTGGAGTAGATCAGCTCGAGAACCGCCCCTGCCGCCACCGGAGTCCCATCTGGGTCGCCAGAAAACTGCTGCCCGAAACCCCAAGTAAAACACAAACTAACAGAGTGTCAGTTTATGCGGTGCTTTATTCAGGGCCCGGGGACCTGCGGACTCGCTCCCCAAGTCAGGATCCCACTGGTTCCCTTTTTAGAGGGTTTTTTTATACCCTTATTACAAATGGTTTATGTGCAGAAGTACACATTCTTCTATAGAAACATTCACCTTGAAGAAAGCATTTTGCGTCATAAATCTTACATGGTTGCTTATCTTAGGACTATAGTGTTCTCCTCCTCAATCTCTCTCTTACGCCACTGCCCACCACCAGTACTTTATTTATGTTTATACTTTAACCTTATCACTAACGGTTCTGCATGCTCTCAGCACAGCACATTCCTAAGTTAGTTTCCCAGGGCCTACTCTGGGAACTACAGTCTTCAAGCCTTAGCATTACTACTACTATTATGGTTTATACACTTTATATTCTAATATTCAGGATTTCTAGTCCATACGGTAACACCTGTGCTGCACCTTTAGCTGCACACCAAAACAATGGCATTTCTTACCCTCAAGGTAAAAAAGGCGTTCGTGTAGCCTCAGGAATGGCAAGTGCCTAGGCATAACGTAGAGAGACCACGTATGAGGGAGTCTTTAGAGGATTCCTCCCCCATGCTGTGGGCGTATTCTCATTCTCGTGTTGAACTGAAATGTCCGGGCATGGCAAGTCCGGCCTGCCTTGTGCAGAGAGGAACACAAATGTGGGGCTATGATCCTCTGTTCCGGAGCTCAGGTTCCGGGTGTGTGGGGCGCCATGAGCCTGCAGCAGCCTCGGAGGACACTGTGGATTGTGGATGTGGCTGGGCTGGCTGCCCGACCCCCATTGGTCTGACAGCTGCAGGAGTGGCAGCTGAACGGCATCGCCTGAGGGCCCCATGGGGGGCAGGGAGAGAGCCGGGAGTGACCCTGAGCGACAGCGGAAGCGATATCCGTAGGGCCCAAAAGGCCAGCGGTGACTTCGATTTTCACGGGCAGGAGGCTGCTAAGGTGCTTTTAAAGCTGGAGCTTCTCTGCTCTAGGACAAACTGGGAGAGCTGTGGGTGTCCAATGTGGAGAACAGAAGGCTCCAGGGAGATCTTCCAGCCCCTTGCAGTGCCTGCTGGGGCTCCAAGATAGCTGGGGAGGGACTTTGCAAAAGGGTCTGGACTCGCAGGACAAGGGGGTATAGCTTCAAACTGCCAGGGAGCTGGGGTAAATGGGATATTGGAAAGGAATTCTTCCTTGTGTGGGTGCTGAGGCCTGGCACATGTTGCTCAAAGAGGCTGTGTGGGAGCCCCATGGCAGGAAGTGTCCAGGGCCAGGCTGGAGCGGACATGGAGCAACCTGGACTAGTGGAAAAGTGTCAGGATGTGGGAAGAAGATAATCTATCATCTCTAAAGTCGCTTCCAGGCCAAACCATGCTGGGATTCTAGGATTCATGGAAGGCCCTTTTCCAAGTGAAGTGTTGTGTCTCTTGGCTCCCAGCTTGTAGTTGCCAGTTCTTCTGGAAGCAGGCCTGGCCAAGCAGCTGTGATGAGCCATGGGTTCCCAATAGGACAAGTGTTATATATTTGCAGAGAGGAAGGCTGCAGACAGATCTTCAAGGCCCAGGTAAAACAAGCAAAGGATTGAATAAAAGCCAAAGGTCGGTTGTGTTACTCCGTTTGCTGGCTGTTGAAATGGCCCCGGGTCATTTTCAACATTTCTAATTTGGATTTGTTTGAGAGAAAAATGAATGTGTTACCTCCAGCGTAGGCTCTCCAATGCAAGTCCATGTGCTCCCATCTCTTTGTTGTATCTCAGGTTCTATTAACTGAAGATAGAATCATAACACACTAGTAAAACATATAGAGGTGTATTGAGCCAGCTTCAGGAGTTTTCAACTCTGCTGTTGACTTTTCTGGTAACTGCAAGCAAGGCAACACAATCCAGTTACTCCACTTTTCCTCTCTGAGGAAAAGATTATCTTTTTTCTTTTCCTCATTTTAAAAATAGCTAAGAATGAAGAGTGTTATGTATGTGGCATGTAGGATTCATTATTTTACCTTTCTCTTCTGCTGTCTTTCGCGTACTAGTTTTTTTAATTTCTTTTGTTGCTGTTCTCCATTCAGTAGGTTTGAAAGAATTCTAATTGTTGAGATGATGGTTCTTTGAAGGCTCACTTAGCCCACCTTTTGGGTGATGGAAAGAAGAAGACAAGGTCCTCTAAGAAGAGTAAAAAGCATACTTTAAAAGACATTCAGAGATGTCTGCTGATGCCATGCAATTACCATGTAATCAGCAGAAATGTGTTGGAAAAACACCCATCAGTGACTTCACAAGAAAACCACACTCAAGACAGGTAAAGAACAGAAGCGTAAAACCCCAAAGATATGAAATGGACAGATTTTCATTGGGAATGAGCAACTCCTGAATTCTTGCTTCTAGAACTAGGGGCTTGTAATAAATAGACTGTCTCCTTGCCAAACATAAATTTGGTGTAATGAACTGCTCACTGCCCGTTGAAGTGCAGGGCTAGTAGACTAATATTTGCCATGGCAGGCATATTGTATGGCTTTCCTGTTAAAAAGAAATTGGTTTTGCTCATAGCAATCTAGATATGTACCCAGTCTGACAACTATTTTTTAGGCTATATTTCCAAGTAAATGGCTTCCGTGATGATGCAGAAAGTTTATGTCATGAACAGGAATGAAGTGATTGCATGCATCCTTTTTTACCCTAAGCCAGCTGCTGAATAATGAGACAGAGACTCTCACTGACGCCAAGGAGTGCCCAAGCTTTTGGGAAAAGCACTGGCCAGATAAAGCCTATTTCCACATTTCTTGCTAGCGTCTTCTTCCAAGTTCATGGGTTTGTTCATCTTTTAGAGCTGTTCTAGATGTCTTTGTAGTTTACATGTACTAAATGTAGAAGGTATTACTTCCATGCTGTCTTAATAGATTTGAAGTCAGGATCTACTGAGGCTTGAATGTCTCAGAAGAAGCAACGCTGATTCTTTGAATTCTATTCTTGAACGTGAGAATGATACTTATGTAGTTAATGAATTAATTAAATCGAATTCACTTGAATGGAAAAATTGTCTTGTTCATGTAGGTTTTACTTGGGAAATTGATATTTGAGTTCTACTTTTCATTGTTGTTGCTTTTCTGTATTTTTGGATTGCACAGATAGCAGATGTACTGACCAAGTATTCTGTGAAACTGGAGGAAATGACCTTCTTCTTGGCAGCTGATGTTCACAAGCTCATTAACGCTAAGGCTATGGTAAATGTTTTACCTGGGGCAAGATAGCAGTCTGAATATTCCTAGAATGTTTTTCTTTCCCCAAATGAAATTCATTTTTTCTGCCTAACAATCACTGAAATATAGGGGAAATTTCTACTTGGCAGGGTATTGGTTATCATTTGTGTTCTTTTCTCCCCTCATTTTCTGTAGAAGAGACAATTTTTGTTTGTTTTTGCATGTCGTATGCTGCTTCTACTTCTGGTTTTCTTTTTTAATACACAGAATATAAAGAGAGCACTGCTGGATAATGTGAGGGCAACTGCCGAGCTACTCTTGAATCGAATGAAATCAGAGCTTGAGAAAGAAAAATGGCATCAACTGAAATGGCAAGGGAGAGTCAAGGACTGGAAGCTCATGCAAAAGAAGTGTGTAGTTCAGAGTTTCAGGTCAGAAATGGGGCAGTCTTCTTTTGGACAATGAGCAACACAAAGTGGCTAGTGTTCACTTTTGGTTTCTATCAAAGTAATACTTGATCATTATTTCTTTCTACGTGATATCACATATGATATCACATATATCATGTGATTCCATTCTACATATCTACTTTACATCCTGCAGAGAATTTATGGCAAGTGAAGAAATACAGAATCCCCCAACTGTGAATATGCAAATGAAAAAGTTGGTAATGGAGCAGATGGTACTTGCATTTATTCATCACTGCTATGCTGCTATACAGACAGATAGTCTGTTTATGATTCAACAATTCAATGGGACATCAAGTAAATGGCAAAGCAAAACTAACTACCGAAAGCACTATAAGGGCCAGAGATCAGCTTGGATCAAAACAGGTATTCTCCTAGCATTGTTTACAAACAAGTCAGCATGTGAAATAGAAGGCACAATGTGGTTTGTGCATTGTTTTGGGCATGCCCGGAAGAAGGTAATTCTGATTTCACATATGGGAAAAGAAATGTTGACATTTGAATGAGATTGTTCTTACCCCAGAAAAGGTTGCTTTGAAAGGTTGTGGAAGTCGTGTTAGGAAACGTGGCTTTACAAGTCCTTTCCACCAGGAGACAACAGCTGCAGAACATCTGGCTGTGCCAGTGTTGAGAGCACCAGCAAAGATCAAAGTGGAGAAGTTGGTGAACAGTGGCAGTGGCCTGGGGGAGAGCACGTGAGCTGCTGGCTGTGGGACAAGGGGAGTCCTGACTGATTTAGGAGGCGTGTGATGGTCTGTGCCAGCAAGCAGAGTAGTGCTGTGGCCTTGGGACACTGCGAATACTGGAATTCAGTGGGGTCAATGGGCAGGCTGAGTGTCTGAGCTGCTGGAGGGACCCAATTTGCCCACATGTAAACATCCAGTCTCACTCTTGCCAGCCACAGAAAGGAGCAGGATGTGGCTGCTGGCGATGCCTGTCATGTATATGTAGTGTATATGTGTGCTATCCCAGCCTGCTGGGAGCACTTCTTTTTTGTGACTGCTTGGGCTGAGGGAGAGAAAGCAGTGGTAGTTTCTGAGGTTTTGTGTTTGCTCGAGTTTCTCAGGTTGTTTCTGGAGCCACCCAGAGTTCTCTTCCTTGAAGCATTTCAATTCCTGGTAATTTTCAAAATTTAAACTGACACAGCCCTAAGCTAGTTGATCTGACTTCAGAGCTATTCTTATGCTGAGCTGTTGGATGATCTGATCTCCTGAGATGTCTTCCATCTCAGTTTATGACCTGGTTCTTGTGAAAAGTAGGATCTTTTAGCCTGGAGAAGAGAGGTTGCTGGAGAGACAGTATGGTGGCCTTTGAATATGTAAAGAGGGTATAAGACAAATGGAGAAAGACATTTTAGGAAGGTTTGCAGAGACAGGACAAGGGGCCATGCTTTCAAACTGAGACTAGGTTTAGATTGGCTAAAAGGAAAAACTTTTCTACAATGAAGCTGGTGAGACACTCAAATGGGTGTTCCAGAGAAGTTGTGGATACCCCATCATTGAGAGTGCTCCTTATCAGTTTGGCTAGTCTTGAGCAATTTGATCTACTGTAAGATCTACCTGGCAAGGAAGTTGGACTAGATGATCTTTAATCACAGACTGTTGTACAATTCAATAAAAGACAGAAGGCAATGAAGCTCATATTTCAGATTTTGGAGCAGACATATTTATTATTTCTCACTTTATGCATCATTGCAATGACAACTTGTTAGCTTCAGAAATGATGAGCTGAGATTGATTTCCTTCCTTAGATTCATTTTCCCTGTTATTACTTCACTCTTGGACTTTTTTTTTTCACCAGATTTCCTCTTTCTGTAAACTGCCCTTAAGTATCACTTTGCTCCCCACCTGGCTTTTTTTTTTTTCAATGACACCATTTACCCGGCTCGTTTTGGGCCTTTGCTGCTGGAAGTCCAGCAGCCTCCTTGTCTGAGCATTATGGAGCTTTCTTTACAGCTTCATCACTATGCAAAAAGCCATAAATTACTGTGTTCCATCTCACATACCATCAAGTATCACACTAATATTCCCTCTGCTGAATAGCTGTTTGGCTTACATAGACCAGCCAAATACCAGGAAATCCAGATGGCAGCAAGAATCGTGTAGACTACTCCCGCTTTTCATTGAAATTCTGGAGAACTCACGTGAGGTATCACATTCTCTTGAAAGAAGTGTATATCATCTCGGACACTCTGGAATGGGCTATTAATATTGTCATGAGTTTCTGGCTAGACTTTTTAGTATGCAAATTCAAATTCAAATGATCTGAAATTATAAAAATTCAAGAAATTTTTTTCCCAGAATTGAAGTATGATGGAGTTACACAGGGAGAATCTTAATCTTAGTTATTCTATTCCGACTCACATCATGGCTGGGGGCAGGGAGAAGGAAGTATATTTGGGGGACAATGGGTTCCGATGTAGTCAGTAAGCTGGGCAGAGGAGCCTTCAGGTATTGTCTGTTGTTGGGGGGGGATTCATGTGAACTCTTCCTTTCTTGTACCCTGCCACTAGTATTGTTGCTAAAATTGTTTGTTTTCTCATCCAAGTGACAAAATCAGCACACTTAATGAGGGATGAAGAGGGAGCAGCGACCTCAGAAGAGGAGGAAGAAGAAGCAGAGCCTGCTGTCCTCCAGAAGAAAAAAACACTACCAGCCAACTTTGCGTCATCTGTGAACTTCCTGGGCGTGTACTCTATCCCCTTGACCAGATCACTGATAAAGATATTAAACAGGACTTGGCCCAAGACTGAGCCTTGGGGACCAGCTGGATGAACTCTATTTCCCACCACTCTGTGGGCCTGGCCATAACCCAGTTTGCCACCCAGCAAACAGCCCACCCATCCAAACCATTAGCAGAGAGTTTCCTCAGGAGAATGACGTGAGACTCACTGCAAAAAGGATCAGGGAGATGCCCAGGAAGAGTCTCAGGTGAATCCAGGAGACTATAGTGGAGGACTATTCAGTTTTCCAATCAATTTGCTTAAAAAAATCTACAAAACCGTAATAAAACAAACAAACAAACAAACAAAAAAAGCAGACAAAACAAACACACAAAAAACCCCAAACAATAATCCCCAAAGAGACAAAAAAAGCCCACAAAAAACCCACCCTAAATTGAAAAAAAACTCCAAACCCAACACATCAAAAAATCAGGGTGAATGTTTTTAGTAATTTTGAAAATAACAAAACAAAACAAAAACCCAGAAAGTCACATTTCTAAAGGTGCTGTCCCAACCTCTTCTCTCAGCAGGGAGTACATCCTGATGTGGAGACAGTTGGAAGAAAACGGGACAGGGCAGCACCCGTGCCATTGTCACAGGACGGCCCTGTGGCTGCCCCATTGCCAAAACCTGGACACATAAATCAAACACAGGTATGCACATGTGCTTAGACACAGCAAAAATATATTTGTCTGAAAAGAATACTGGTCCATTTATATCACTGGAAAGAGCATAATGCCTCGTCTCAGCTTTCTTTTCAGTCATTACAAATGTTTCAAAAATATAGGAGCGCAGAAAATGGAAATATCCAAGATCGACATGAGGACCAATAACAAAGATTCCATTTTTGAAACTGCATTGGGAATCCTCTGCAGAAATTGACTCAGAGCTCTAAGATTTACAAAAAAGACCAAGTGTATTGGAGTCAATACAACACAGTGTCTGGAGACTTCAGCTTGTTGCCTTGTTTTCTCAAATATGATGGAGGCAGCACCTTAGCAACTACAGCTGCCAGTTCTCTCAGCCCCCTGACATGCCTCTGGGTGGGTCCCATGGTCTTGCATGATCAGGTTCCTCAAGTGGTCTGAAAGCTGACCTGCTACTATGGCTTAGAATCAAGTCCACCAGTCCAATAAGCTGAGAGATGTGGAAATAGTGACTGGCAGTAAAAATTGAGACCAACACTTGTTGAGTACCTCAGCCTTCTCCTTGTCTGTTGTCACTAGTCCTGTCCGGCTTATAGGGGTGGGAGAGAATAGGGGAGGTGTGATAGGTTTCTTTTCATCTTCCTTTTCCCACTGAAATACATGTAGGTGCCTTTATTATTCTTATTTTTGGCATGCTTTTCCAAATTCAGCTTCAACTGAGCCTTAGCTATACTGATCCCGTCCTCACACACTCATGTGTTACCACTGTATTTTCCCCATGATTTGTCTCGCTGTGTATTGTCTGCATATTAGCTATTTGCATCACATCTATTAATTTTCAATAACCTTCTGGCTTTAATTTGTTTTCAAAAAAAAACTTTTTGAAGCTTTTCACCTCAGAAATTCACCTGGGAAACCCAAAATCCCCAAAAGTCACCACGAAGTCCCCCCTAGGATGCCCAGCACTCACCTGGCAACTCCCAAAATTCCACAAATTCACTTCAAAAATCATGGGGACCACCAAATCCCAGGGCTTCACCCCAAAATCCCACCTGCAACCCCCAAAATCCCTCAAATCACCCCCAACACCCAGTCCCCCCAACACCTCCCAAATTCACCCCAAAATGTCTCCAATCCCTCTCAAAACACACACAGATACCCCAAATCAAAAAAATTTACTCCAAGACCCATCTGGGACTATCAAAAATCACCACATTTCCCCGAAAATCCACCTGCATCCCCCCCAATTCATCCCAAAAGTCTCCCAAGGCTCCCAAATGCTCACCTGGATACCCCAAAATCGACAGAATTCACCCCAAAATCTGCCTGGCATCCCCAAAACTCACCTGAGAACCCTAAAAATCACACGTATACCCTAAAATTCACCAAATTATCCCCAAAATTCCCCTCAGATCTCTAGAATTCCACAAATTCCCCCTAAAATTCAACTGGGATTCCCCACATTCTACAAATTCCCCCGAGTCCTGGGGTACAATGCAAAAATGTGTATACTATCACCATCTGTTAAAATGTGGGAGGGGTGGTGATCCTTATCTCTGTGGGAGATATCCCCTGCTGATGTGCCATCTGATAAGATCAGGGGGATGATCATCGTTATCTTTTCACAACCCATCCTTCCTCCAGAAGACAGATTCTGTTAATGGGCCATTAAGTCCTCTTGTGTGACTGATAAGATTACATCATCCCATTGGGAGATGCTCCAGCCAGGGGGAGGAGCCAAACATTTCCTACCTAGATAAAAACTGAGATTTGGAACACCAAAGCAGTCCTTTCCACTGGATCCCAGAGGAAAGTTGAACCTTTTTCCACATCATCACTGGATCTTCGGAGAAAAACTGCACCTTCTACAGAAGCACTGCTTCAACTGAACCACATCTGTCATCCAGGAGGACTGCAGCCACCATTTATAGGGACTGCTACCAACACCCTGACTGACAGGGTGTCAGGTTGTATTTCTGACTTTTTTGATGGTTTTTCTTCTATAGTATTGCACGTATTTTATTTTTTCTCTTTTCTCCTATAAAATTGTATGACTGACTTGGAGTCTCGCACTGGTTTTACTTTCAAACCAACACATTTATTGGCGCCCAACATGGGGCACGAAGCGTACTGAGAGACGTCAGTATTACAATTTTGTATTCACCATGATTCTCAACATGCTTACATGGGTTTTATATCTTGTTCTCTATATTTTTCTGCACATGGGGAACTATCTGCCAGCTGTAATGCTCCTGTGTAAACCAGGATATGGTATAAAAATTGATTCATTGGCCTATTATGTCTACTGCATGATAACCTCTAAGGCAATGAACATAATTGGGAATATATACTCAACTTTGTTTGCTTGTCTTAGTCTAGGTTGCTGCATCCGGGGTTTTAACAATCACACCCAGCCCTTGGGAGGGGTAGAGAATGATTTTTTCCAATCTTTCCGGCCTGATTCAGTAGTTTTTGGAAATGTTGAGTTCCCGCTGGATGCTAAGGACAGCATAATATTGTTGTTAGTTCTGCTTTGTCTTCTCTGCACAGCCTACAACATGCTTAGAAATAAAACACTACATGGTGTATTGCTGCGTATTCCTGAGGAAGATGAAAAAAGAAACAAATCCACTTCGTCCATGTCTGCACACAATGTCACAAAGAGGAGAAGAACCAAACACAAAGCAACAGTGTCCGTGTCTAGGGAGACTGCCACAGAGGAGGAAAAAGCCAAAAGCAAAGCAACAGTGTCCGTGTCTACCCAGACTGCCACAGAGGAGAAAAAAAGCCAGAAGCGCCATCAGCATCTCCACACAAACCATCACTGCACCAGCACAGCATAGTGCAGTAGCAGTTGCCCCCGTTCAGAAGAAGAAATCAAAGAGCAAATCAGTCCACATAGTGACTGACGAGGACGTGGCAGGACCTTCGCACCCAGCGGAAGAGACAGATCCAGAAATCATCAGTCGCTCTCTATCCCTGGGTGAGCAGCTTGACCTGCGGAGGGAATTCACCCACCAGACAAATGAGTCCATCTTGACCTGGCTGCTCCGCATCTGGGACGCTGCAGCCAATGACACCATTCTGGATGGAAGTGAGGCCAGGAAACTGGGATCTCTGTCCCGGGATGTGGTCATTGACCAGGGGATTGGGAGAACCCAAGAAACTCTCAGCCTCTGGCGGCGACTGATGACAAGTGTGAAGGACAGATACCTTTGTAAAAAGATCTCCAGGTGCACCAAGGAAAATGGAGCACAATAGAACAAGGTATCCGATGCCTGAGGGAATTGGCCGTGCTGGAGATCATTTTCTCAGAAGATGAGAGATTTCCTAAGAGCCCAGACTGTGTCCGGTGCATGTCACAGATGTGGTTGAGATTTGCATGGCTTGGACCAGAGATGAATTCTAGTTACCTGGCAACGCTGCAGTGGAGGGAAGGTGAGGACATGGTAGGCGTCTTGGCCAATAAACTAAGAATTTATGAGGACACTGTCACAGCCCCATTTCGTACCCATGTCTCATCCGTGGAAACAAGGCTGGTGGAGCAAGTCCGAAGCTTAAATGAAGAGGGCCATCAGAAACTAAGAAAAGAACTTAAGGAAAACAACTACCAGATCTCTCCAGAACCAACAAGAGTTTCTGCCATTAGGAGCCGGCGTTCCTCAGGCAGGGAGAGAGGACACACTCCACGAGGTAACCTCTGTTTTTTCCTTCAGAAGCATGGAGAAGACATGAGGAAGTGGGATGGAACACACACCTCCTCCTTAGCAGCCCGGGTACGTGAGCTGAAAAGAGGGACACCTACCACAAGAAGCTCATCTAGAGTCAATGCTGCTCCAGTCTCTTGTGTACAGAACTCCAGACAGTATCAGAATGATTATATGACTGATCCTCTTGAAGGGACCTTAAGAACCTATTTACAGGAAGAGAGCGACATGTACCAAGATCAGGAATAGAGGAGCCCTGCCTCTAGCCAGGTAGAGGAGAGGGATAATCGGATCTATTGGACTGTGTGGACCCCATGGCCTGGCAGATCCGACCCACAAAAACATAAGGCTTTGGTTGACACCGGCGCCCAATGTACTCTGATGCCATCAAAGTATGTAGGAGAAGAATCCATCTCTATTTCTGGGGTAACAGGAGGATCCCAGCAGCTGACTGTAGTGGAGGCCAAAGTGAGTTTAACTGGGAACAGGTGGCAGAAACACCCCATCGTGACTGGCCCAGAGGCCCCATGCATCCTTGGCATGGACTATCTTAGAAATGGATATTTCAAAGACCCAAAAGGATATCGCTGGGCTTTTGGTATAGCTGCTGTAGCGACAGATGACATTAGAAAATGGAACACCTTGCCTGGTCTTGCAGATGACCCCTCTGCTGTGGGACTACTGAGAGTTGAAGAGCAACAGGTACCAATTGCCAGAACAACAGTACACCATCGGCAATACCGTACTGACAGAGACTCGGTGATTCACATCCATGAAATGATCCGTAAATTGGAGAGCCAAGGGGTGGTCAGTAAAACCCACTCACCATTCAACAGCCCCATCTGGCCTGTGCGTAAATCTGAAGGAGAATGGAGATTGACTGTAGACTATCGTGCATTGAATGAGGTGACTCCACCGATGAGCGCTGCTGTGCCGGACTTGCTGGAACTCCAGTACGAGCTGGAGTCCAAGGCAGCAAAGTGGTACGCCACCATGGAAATCGCCAATGCATTTTTCTCCATTCCTCTGGCAGCAGAATGCAGGCCTCAGTTTGCTTTCACCTGGAGGGGCGTGCAGTACACCTGGAATCGTCTGCCCCAGGGGTGGAAGCACAGTCCCACCATCTGTCATGGACTGATCCAGGCTGCACTGGAAAAGGGTGAAGCCCCCGAACATCTACAGTATATTGATGACATCATTGTATGGGGCAGCACAGAAGGGGAAGTCTTCGAGAAAGGAGAGAAGATTATCCAGATTCTGCTGAAAGCTGGTTTTGCCATTAAGCGAAATAAAGTTAAGGGACCAGCTCAGGAAATTCAGTTTCTAGGAGTCAAGTGGCAAGATAGACGTTGTCAGATCCCAACAGAGGTAATTAATAAGATCACCTCTATGTCTCCACCTACCAGCAAGAAGGAAACACACGCTTTCCTAGGTGCCATAGGCTTTTGGAGAATGCACATTCCTGAGTACAGTCAGATTGTGAGCCCTCTCTACCTGGTCACCCGCAAGAAGAACGATTTCCACTGGGGCCCTGAGCAGCAGCAAGCCTTTGCCCAGATCAAGCAGGAGATTGCTCATGCTGTAGCCATTGGCCCAGTCAGGACGGGACCAGATGTGAAGAACGTGCTCTACTCTGCAGCCGGGAACCACGGTCTGCCCTGGAGCCTTTGGCAGAAGGTGCCTGGGGAGACTCGGGGTCGACCACTGGGATTCTGGAGCAGAAGCTACAAAGGATCTGAAGCCAACTACACTCCCACAGAGAAGGAGATCTTGGCCGCCTATGAAGGAGTTCAAGCTGCCTCAGAGGTGATTGGCAAAGAAACACAACTCCTCCTGGCACCCCGACTAACAGTCCTGGGTTGGATGTTCAAGGGAAAGGTGCCTTACACAAATCACGCCACTGACACCACATGGAGCAAGTGAATTGCCCTCATGACTCAGTGCGCCCGTACTGCAAATCCAAATCACACTGGGATTCTGGAAATAATTACAAACTGGCCTGAAGGTGAGACTTTTGGATTGTCTTCTGAAGAAGAAGAGGAGCAAGTGGCATGTGCTGAGGAAGCCCCACCATATAATGAGCTACGGGAGACTGAAAGACGATATGCCCTCTTCACTGATGGTTCCTGCCGAATTGTAGGCACTAACCAGAAATGGAAAGTTGCAGTACGGAGCCCCATACGAAAAGTGGCACAAGCTACCGACGGACAAGGTGGATCGAGTCAGGTCGCAGAGTTAAAAGCCGTCCAGTTGGCTTTGGATATTACTGAATGAGAGAAGTGGCCAAGGCTTTATCTCTACACTGACTCATGGATGGTAGCTAATGCTCTGTGGGGATGGCTGGATCGCTGGAAAAAGGCCAACTGGCAGCGCAGAGGGAAACCCATCTGTGCGGCGGAGATTTGGCAGGACATTGCTGCCCAAGTAGAGAAATTGACCATAAAGGTTTGACACGTGGATGCACATGTAGCCAAAAGCCGGGCTAATGAAGAACATCACAACAACGAGCAGGTGGGCCGAGCTGCCAAAGTGAAAGTATCACATGTAGATCTAGACTGGCAGCACAAGGGAGAATCATTCCTAGCTCATTGGGCCCATGATGCCTCTGGTCATCAGGGGAGAGATGCAACATACCGATGGGCCCGTGACCGAGGGGTGGACCTTACCATGGACAGCATCTCACAGGTCATCCACGACTGCAAGACCTGTGCCGCAATCAAACAGGCCAAGTGGGCGAAGCCTCTGTGGTACGGTGGACGATGGTCAAAGTACAGGTATGGGGAAGCCTGGCAAATTGACTACATCACCCTTCCCCAAACCCACCTGGGCAAGCGCTACGTACTGAGCATGGTGGAAGCAACTACAGGATGGTTAGAAACCTACCCTGTGCCTCATGCCACTGCCCGGAACACCATCTTGGGCCTAGAAAAACAAGTCCTTTGGAGGCATGGTACCCCTGAGAGAATTGAATCAGACAACGGAACCCATTTCAAGAACGGCCTTATCAACACCTGGGCCAAAGAACATGGTATTGAATGGATATATCATATCCCTTACAATGCGCCAGCTGCCGGGAAGGTTGAACGGTCTAATGGACTCCTTAAGACTACTTTGAAAGCACCAGGAGTTGGAACCTTCAGAAATTGGGAAATGAACTTGGCCAAAGCCACCTGGATGGTTAACACCCGAGGGTCCATCAATTGAGCCGGTCCTGCCCACTCTGAACCCCTGCACACAGTGGATGGAAACAAGGTCCCTGTGGCACACATGAAAGGTATTTTAGGAAAGACTGTTTGGATTAATCCCACCACAGGCAAAGGCAAACCAATCCGTGGGATTGTTTTTGATCAAGGACCTGGGTGCACTTGGTGGGTAATGCAGAAAAATGGGGAAACACGTTGTGTACTGCAAGGAGACCTAATTTTTAGTGAGAACTGAAGGTAAGGTTTCATTTTGGATTATATATGTGTAACAGGGTATTGGTTTGGGTATGATGTAGATGGTAATAGAATAAGGGGTGGATTATGTCCTGGGGTACAATGCAAAAATGTGTATTCTATCACCATCGGTTAAAATGTGGGAGGGGTGGTGATCCTTATCTCTGTGGGAGATATCCTCTGCCTATGTGCCATCTGATAAGATCAGGGGGATGATCATCGTTATCTATTCACAACCCATCCTTCCTCCAGAAGACAGATTCTGTTAATGGGCCATTAAGTCCTCTTGTGTGACTGATAAGATTACATCATCCCATTGGGAGATGCTCCAGCCAGGGGGAGGAGCCAAACATTTCCTACCTAGATAAAAACTGAGATTTGGAACACCAAAGCAGTCCTTTCCACTGGATCCCAGAGGAAAGTCGGACCTTTTTCCACATCATCGCTGGATCTTCGGAGAAAAACTGCACCTTCTACAGGAGCACTGCTTCAACTGAACCACATCTGTCATCCAGGACTGCAGCCACCATTTATACGGACTGCTACCCACACCCTGACTGACAGGGTGTCAGGTTGTTTTTCTGACTTTGTTGGTGGTTTTTCTTTTATATTATTGCACGTATTTTATTTTTTCTCTTTTCTCCTATAAAATTGTATGACTGACTTGGAGTCTCGCACTGGTTTTACGTTCAAACCAACGGAACCCCAAGCCGCGCTACCCGGGATCCCACAAAATTCCACAAGTTCTCCCCCAAAATCAACCTGGGACCCCTCAAACTCACCTGGATCTCCCCAAATCCCCCCTCCCCCCCCCCCCCCAATTCACCTGGGAACCACCAAGTCCCCAGAATTCAACCCAAAATTTACCTGCGACCCCAAAAACCTCCAAATTCGCTCCAAAACAACTGGCAACTTTACACACTCCATTTTCCCACAAAAGGATCTAGAGCCCTGTGCACTTCGTATACAAACTAAAAGGAAATAACCTTTCTATTCATTCTCAGCAAAAAGACTTCCTATTCCTCCTCCTTTTGGACAAAACTGCCCTCACTTTTCAAACTTATTCTCTTGCTCACTTAGCTGCATAATGCTTAGTCCCTGTTCTGCATGCTCATTTTCTTCACTTTTACAAGGAATCCTCTCCTCACCTTCCTCTGCTTCTTCCATTTCCTGTGCCTAGATCACCTGTTTCTCTGTTAGATTTGTTTCTCCAGCTGATTTTTGACAAGTGTCCCTATCTTGTGGCACCGCTCGCTCGAGAGAGGTGATTGTCCTGCTCTGCTCTGGGCTGGGACTGAGCTCTCTTCAAGCCCTGGGGGCGATTTTGGATGCCACAACGTCAGAAAGACCTCAGGCTATTGGAGAAATGTCCAAAGGAGGGACACAGAGAGAGTGAAGAGGCTGGAGGGGAAGCCATACAAAGAGTGGCTGAGGGCATTTGGTTCAGCTGCAGAGAGGACACTGAGATCACACCTCACTTGGGACCTCTTAGCTCATCTCAAGGGCAGCACAGGGACAGCTTTGCTCTCTGCTCTCTGCCACCAGGGACAGGAGCCAAGGGAATGCCAGGAGCTGTGTCAGGGGACAATTAGGCTGGCTATCAGGGAAAGGTTTTTTTTCCTTAGAGGCTGGTCAGGCACTGAATAGGTTCTCCAGGCAATGGGCACAGCCCCAAGGCTGCCAGAGATCCAGGAGCGTTTGGCCAATGCTCTCAGGAATGCAGAGGGTGGGACTGTTGGAGTGTCTGTGCAGGGCCAGGAGTTGGACTTTGACGATCCCTAGGGGTCCCTTCCGACTCAGGAAACTCTTACCATTTTCCCCTCTTTCCTCTCCTTGCACAATGCTCTCAGCTTACTGTTCCTCCGTATGTTCCACTTCTGAAACCTCCGCTACTTCTTTCCAGTTCAAGCACAGTTCTACTGGTTACAATCCAAAGATATACCGATTGAAAAACAACCATAAAGAATCACCTGTTTGGAATGTCGTGGTCTTATTTGGATCTTGAACTATGAAGTCGATTGTGCCTTGCAAGTTCTAAAAGCAAAACAACAACAAAAAACACCCACCACACCGTTTTAACATAGGGATTTGCTTTCTTCTAAGAAATCCATATCCCTTCTCAAAATGGATCTATTTCAGTAAGAGATCATCTTGAATAGATCACTTACTATCTAAAGAACCTGGAACACTCAAATCCGTAATGATAAGCCTGTTACTTTGTCGTTTTCTGTTCCAAAGGCAAATGAATTTGCTCAAGTGCCATTTGAAACAAGACAGAGTTCAAAGTGCGGCTCTGAGAAATGTTTTGGTTTCCCTCTCCTATCTCTATCAAAAGCACTTTCTTCAAAGGCTGAAACAATACTTGATATAGTCTGAATTTTAAAGGTCATGAAAATTTTCTCAAAAGTGAAAAATTAATATAGCAGTCAGGTTTTAAACCAACAGGAATTTTTGTTTTACCTGTTTGAAGATTTCCTTCACACCAAAATGCTGGCTGATGGATACCTAGAAGAAATCAATTCCCACAAAATGCTTCCAGGTAAGCCATTACGTCATCCATTACAATTTGCTTCAGTGTCCCGTTCCTGTCCAATTGAAGGTCCCTGTTTAAGAGACTCAAGTAGGGAGAGAAATAAAATTAAATATGACTACAGTGCCTTTAAATCTAAATCGAACTTCCTGATCAAGCTCATAAAACCTTTAGGCTAAATGTTGCCATTGATCTGTTTCTACTGAACACAATCACGTCCTGGCTTGTTAGAGATTAGTTCATTACAAAGTAAATACTCAGAAGTTAAAATATTTTCAAAGAAGCATTTGACATCGTTTCTTTTGGATGGGGAACCATTCCAACACTGCTTACATAAGAGGTCAAATTACTGTCTTCCATGTTAGTTCTGCACTGTGCTCAGCGGAGCCTTTGTGGTTTATTTGCCTTTGACTTGGACATAAAGCTGACTCTTGATTCAAGAAAAATCAATATTCACACTTGTTTTCATTTACACGGACATTGGCTTGGTCTCCTAAACAAAGAGAATGATGGGGAATTTATGTAGGTGTTCAGATAAGTAACATTCTCTTTCCGCAACCTGGCATTGTATTTTCACTTGGTCTGTTACCTCTGGCTTTGTTTTAACGGCTCAAATTATTAGGAAGAGTATCAAACCTCCAGCTCTAACCACAGTCCCAGTGCGAGGTGTGTGAAGGTATGTGCATCTGCCCCTCAGGTCCATATTGCTCTTCTAATGTGCCTCTGATCGAGCAGGTAGAAAAGACCTCCTGGGTGTGTGAACAGTGCTGCTTCCTCTATGGCTTCAGAGCTGCTGCTAAGACCTTCAGGAAGGAGAGCGGTATTGTACCAATTTTTAGATGGTTTTTAAAGTTGCAAGTGCTTGGCTATCTTAAACTTCTGAGTTCCTAGAACTTTGAATGAGATCAAATCTATGAGTGGAGAGATGATGGTGCAGACCAACTTCTGATTCCGGTGATCCAAGAATCTGCGCTACAACTTTGACCTTCTGAATAAGGAATGGATGTGATGGTATGCACAGTAATACTGATGTGCTAAGGGTTTTGAATGATAGCAGTCTTCCTTTGTCCCATTCCTAAACCGTGGGCATTATTTGCCTTAACCTTGTTCACTAGGGACATTATTCTATATTCTTACATGAAGTGAAAAGCACTCTTTCTCCATACCTTCACACAACAGCATTAAAACAAGGCCTAAGTAGTACAACCAATGTTCAAAGATGCTCTACCTTTTAAGATGACGATACAAAATTCATACCTTGTTCTAATTTGATCTCAAGAAGAAAGGGTGTTCTCCAAATACTCCTTCAGCTCTTCCTCACAGCTCACCGTTTTCCTTTTTTCTAAAATTGTATCCAGATCACTTTCATCATCTAAGGCGACATAAAAAAGCTCGTAAAAATGGTTTCGTAGCTACTAAAATCTCCCCAACTATTTAGGATTCAAGGAAGTTAGTTATGCACATATATTCTACACCCAGAAGAGAAAGCTACCTCAGCAAAATTCATGGCCTATGAAAATCTTCCTAGATAATGAACACCTCTGACACTGCCACCCCAAGTTGCTTGTTGAAACAATGAGAACCTCACATGCAATCAGACTCTAGACCTGCACAAGATCTCGTAATAGCAACTTGCAGCTGCTTTCTACAGAAAGCAGCAGTGATCTCTATCACTATTGCCATACCAAGAATAAGACAGGACTGTCCATTCAGCGTGAATCAAGCAGTTAGCAAAAATGCACCAGACAGAATGAAACTGAAGAGTAGAAATTCCCATCTAAAAGTCAAAGATTATATTTTTAATTTTATAGCAGGTATTTGGAATTTCAGAGGGTTATTTGCCTTAAGAAGTGCTGTCTTTATAGCACACCCTTGTTTCTATGTTTCTACCTGTATTATGGCCATTAAGCCGTCTCCTTAAAATCACTCCAAAGAAAAACATTCAAGTTAACAAGTTCTTTCTAAACTGCTGGAAGGTGAAATGAATGAGTAAGAGGATATGTAACATGATAAAAGGCTGCCTGGAATTTTACGACTGGTATCCAACATGGTGTCTTCTATCTGGAGATTAAAAAAAATCAGTCTCCAAGTAAACTGCTAAGAATGCAGATTATCAAAACTTCTGTTTATTCTGGCACCATAAAGCACCAAATCACATTCTATAATTTATCCCTTTAGAAACAACTGCCCGAATTTTTATATGTATAGAAAAGATTGGAAGACATTTGGGAGATCATTTCCAGCTATTCCTAAAGTCTGATCTTAAGCAGGCTGGGCCATACTTCATTCATCACTATCATATGTATTTCAGATAGAAATGATCATAAAAATACAATCTATTTATATCACAAATAATAAACACAAGAATTATGAACACTTGCACATGAAATTCTTCCACACCAAACAGTTTCTTTGGAGTGTTTTGTCACACTATGGACCTCTTTCTAAGGTGACATCAATAGCCTACCACGCAGAAGGCATTGCAGGTGGGAACACAGGAAGAACAGACTAATCCCATGGAGTGGTGAAAATATATGTCATCAAATAAAAGAAACGTACATCCACATGCCCCACTTTTTCTTCAAACCTACATTTTAGTTTCTCAGTCATCTGAAGCATGCTGGAGTGCACAACTTCAGCATCTTCTGCTGTGCAAATGTTCATATCCAACAGGGTCATCTGAAGGAAAAGAAAAACAAATTATTGACATGCTCAGAAGAAATACTGTGTGGCTTTCAGAGAGCCTGGCTAAATGTAATGTTTCTTTTCTTGTGATGGACAGATATAGATTCAGCCTCCTACATGCCATATTAGATTAGTAAACAATACCATCTGGTTGGACACAAAGGGAGAAATTTTGGCAGAGGTGGAATTTCTTTCCCAAGATAAGACAGATTTAGCACAAGTGCTGAGGCTCCTTGCATCTTCCACATTCACGTAGGAGAGCACTCCCTTCATTACCGATATTTGCCCTCGACCAGCTCATACTGGATGCTCATTTTCTCCACGCACTCCACATTAGGGCTGTCTGAATGATATGGAACAGACCACAGTCAAAATTCCCATTTTTCATAGTGCAGTGTGACATGGAAACATGACAGAGGCCATGTGCTGAATCTCAGCACACCGAACAGATCCCGGCAGTGCCTACAGACCTTTGCCTGCAGACACCAGATGCTACCAGCCAAAGAAATCAAGACATTTTCATACACAGCTCTTGATCATTATGCTTCAAAGTAGCAAGGTACTTACAATCGCTACCAACTTCTTTGCTACCATACAGGCTACAAACATCCCAACAGGATGTCCTCTGGAGCAAGAGAAGGCAGACACAGAGAGGGAAGGCATGCTGCAAGGACACAGAGAAAGGAAGTATCTCCAATACTTCCCCTCTTCTACTCATAGTTCTCCTCTTCTTCTGCAAGAGTTAAAAAGGAGTATTTTTGTATGATTGAGAAGGGATCCATGTCAAAATTAACTTTTGATTTCCCCCAGATTCATTCTAACCAAGCCAATTCCTGCTAGATCTCACCATGCACAGTTGTTTGTACTGGCCAAAGGAAAGCCATGCCACAGGCAGCTTCTTTGGCTCTTACTGCCACCTCCAAGCAACTGAGAAGGGATGTGGGAACACACGGAACAAAGAATAGAGCAAACATGCACTCTCAAAGCAACTGTCTGCCTCATCGTTGCCCGGGAGAAAAGAAAATATTTCTTGAATTCCAGACTGTTCTCAGGATTTCCCAACCTACCTAGACTTATGTTTCAATTCTCCAGAGTTCTGCACCATTCGTTTCCATCAGATTTGGCACATGTTGGAGGCAACAAGGTGCTATCAAAGTAGGGAACAAGAGTCAGGTATCCTAAAATACAAACCACTCAGTACTTCAAATATAAAATTATGAATCAGAATATCCATACTACTGGGCTCTCTTTTATTTACAGCCATCTTAGCAATGAAAATAAACCTGAGATTGTTGTTGTTCAAGGCCAACTGTTTACTGCCTGATAAGGAACTAACTGTCATCTACCTTGTTCCTACATCCACTGTAAAAAACCTCCCTGTAAAGATAGTAATGCATTGCACCCACACCAATGTGTCTTGTGTTCAGGATGGATATTCAAAAGTAGCAACGTCAGATTTCTATCCAGACTCCTCTCTTAATTTATTACGCAAATAAAATCCCACGGCATGGAGAAAAAATGCCTTGACAAAAGCACCAGCTCCTATCTCTCCACCCATCTTTGCCCATTTCTACTATGTTTCAAGATTTACTTCTGCTGTCCTCCATTTTTAGAGCCTGATCGCCACCTATAAAGTGTGGCTGGGGCACTGAAAATCAAGAATGCATTTTCTCCATTCAAAAGAGCTGTACAGAAATAGATGTAGACCCTGCCTTACTGCTGCATTTAAGCAATCACACATTGATGGGAAGCAAAGTGCATTTTGTAGCCAAGTCCTTCATCAACTCCAGCAACAATTGTTTTCCTTTATGCTATACCCTCCTTTGCCATACCCGATATATTGCAAAGCCTTCAGTCTCTGTTCACTGAGTACCATCTGCTCCTTTATCAACTTTTCCATTTCCATATTCACAGTTGGGGGATTCTGTATTTCTTCACTTGCCATAAATTCTCTGCAGGATGGAAAGTAGATATGTAGAATGGAATCACATGATATATGTGATATCATATGTGATATCACGTAGAAAGAAATAATGATCAAGTATTACTTTGATAGAAACCAAAAGTGAACACTAGCCACTTTGTGTTGCTCATTGTCCAAAAGAAGACTGCCCCATTTCTGACCTGAAACTCTGAACTACACACTTCTTTTGCATGAGCTTCCAGTCCTTGACTCTCCCTTGCCATTTCAGTTGATGCCAATTTTCTTTCTCAAGCTCTGATTTCATTCGATTCAAGAGTAGCTTGGCAGTTGCCCTCTCATTATCCAGCAGTGCTCTCTTTACATTCTGAGTATTAAAAAATAAAACCAGAAGTAGAAGCAGCATACAACATGCAAAAACAAACAAAACATTGTCTCTTCTACAGAAAATGAGTGGAGAAAACAACACAAATGATAACCAATACCCTGCCAAGTAGAAATTTCTTCTATATTTCAGTGATTGATAGGCAGAAAAAATGAATTTCATTTGGGGAAAGAAAGACATTCTAGGAATATTCAGACTGCTATCTTGCTCCACGTAAAACATTTACCATGGCCTTAGCGTTAATGAGCTTGTGAACATCAGCTGCCAAGAGGAAGGACATTTCCTCCAGTTTCACAGAATACTTGGTCAGTACATCTGCTATCTGTGCAAAGAATACAGAAAAGCAACAACAATGAAAAGTAGAACTCAAATATCAATTTCCCAAGTTAAAATCTACATGAACAAGACAATTTTTCCATTCAAGTGAATTCGATTTAATTAATTCATTAATTACATAAGTATCATTCTCACGTTCAAGAATAGAATTCAAGGAATCAATGTTGCTTCTTCTGAGACATTGAAACCTCTGTAGATCCCAACTTCAAATCTATTAGGACGGCATGAAAGCAATACCTGCTACATTTAGTACATGTAAACTACAAAGACATCTAGAACAGCTCTAAAAGATGAACAAACCCATGAACTTTGAAGTAGACGCTAGCAAGAAATGTGGAAATAGGCTTTATCTGCCCAGTGCTTTTCCCAAAAGCTTGGGCCCTCCTTGGCATCAGTGAGAGTCTCTGTCTCATTATTCAGCAGCTGGCTTAGGGTAAAAAAGGATGCATGCAATCACTTCATTCCTGTTCATGACATAAACTTTCTGCATCATCACGGAAGCCATTTACTTGGAAATATAGCCTAAAAAATAGTTGTCAGACTGGGTACATATCTAGATTGCTATGAGCAAAACCAATTTCTTTTTAACAGGAAAGCCATACAATATGCCTGCCATGGCAAATATTAGTCTACTAGCCCTGCACTTCAACGGGCAGTGAGCAGTTCATTACACCAAATTTATGTTTGGCAAGGAGACAGTTTATTTATTACAAGCCCCTAGTTCTAGAACCAAGAATTCAGGAGTTGCTCATTCCCAATGAAAATCTGTCCATTTCATACCTTTGGGGTTTTATGCTTCTGTTCTTTACCTGTCTTGAGTGTGGCTTTCTTGTGAAGTCACTGATGGGTGTTTTTCCAACACATTTCTGCTGATTACATGGTAATTGCATGGCATCACCAGACATCTCTGAATGTCTCTTTAAAGTATGCTTTTTACTCTTCTTAGAGGACCTTGTCTTCTTCTTTCCTTCACCCAAAAGGTGGGCTAAGTGAGCCTTCAAAGAACCATCATCTCAACAATTAGAATGCTTTCAAACCTACTGAATGGAGAAATGCGAAGAAAAAAATTAAAAAAAACTAGTACGCGAAAGACAGCAGAAGAGAAAGGTAAAATAATGAATCCTACATGCCACATGCATAACTCTCTTCATTCGAGGCTATTTTCAAAATGAGAAAAAAAAAATCATCTTTCCTTCAGAGAGGAAAAGTGGAGTAACTGGATTGTGTTGCCTTGCTTACAGTTACCAGAAAAGTCAAAAGCAGAGTTGAAAACTCCTGAAGCTGGCTAACTACACCTCTAAATGTTTTACTACTGTGTTATGATTCTGTCTTCAGTTAATAGAACCTGATATACAACAAAGAGATGGGAGCACATGGAGATGCATTGGAGAGCCTACGCTGGAGGTAACACATTCATTTTTTACTCAGACAAATCCAAATTAGAAATGTTGAAAATTACCTGGGGCCATTTCAACAGCCAGCAAACTGACTAACACAACCAACCTTTGGCTTTTATTCAATCCTTTGCTTGTTTTACCTGCGCCTTGAAGATCTGTCTGCAGCCTTCCTCTCTGCAAATATATCACACACGTCCAGTTGAGAGCCCATGGCTCATCACAACTGCTTGGCGAGGTCTGCTTCCAGAAGAACTGGCAACTACAAGCTGGGAGCCAAGAGACACAACACTTCACTTGGAAAATGGCCTTCCATGAATCCTAGAATTCCAGAATGGTATGGACTGGAAGCGACCTTAGAGATAGATTATCTTCTTCCCACATCCTGACATGGGCAGGGACACTTTTCCAGTAGTCCAGGTTGCTCCATGTCTGCTCCAGCCTGGCCCTGGACACTTCCTGCCATGGGGCTCCCACACAGCCTCTTTGAGCAACATGTGCCAGGCCTCAGCACCCACACAAGGAAGAATTCCTTTCCAATATCCCATCTACCCCAGCCCTCTGGCAGTTTGGACCTATTCCCCCTCGTCCTGCAAGTCCAGACCCTTTTGCAAAGTCCCTCCCCAGCTATCTTGGAGCCCCAGCAGGCACTGCAAGGGGCTGGAAGGTCTCCCTGGAGCCTTCTGTTCTCCACATTGGACACCCTCAGCTCTCCCAGTCTGTCCTAGAGCAGAGGAGCTCCAGCTTTCAAAGCAGCATAGCAGTCTCCTACCCGTGAAACTCGACGCCACCGCTGGCCTTCCGGGCCCTACGGATATCATTTCCGGTGTTGCTTGGGAGCACTCCTGGCTCTCTCCTCGCACCCCATGGGGCCCTCAGGTGATGCCGCTCGGATGCCACTCCTGCCGCTGTCAGACCAACGCCTAGGGAGTGCACCTTTGTTCTCAGAGCTCTGTGCAACATTCTGCCTTTCTCGCTGTTGGAATGGAAAACGAAAGCTATTTGCCTACGCCCTTCAGAGATCTGTTGCCAGGATGAGAAGGTCTTTTGTTCGGAGCTCGCCCCCGCCGCGAGGAAGCTGCTATTAGCACGGCATTGCAGGGGCGCTTCTCGCTCCTTTAATACGTGCTCAGCGCTCTCCAAATTCGCTGCTAGCTCCACGGTCCTTCTCAGCTGCAAGTAGCAGCGTTCACAGTACATAGAGCTTCGCATGAACTGAGGACCTGGAGGGACATATCGCACAGGAAAATGTGCCAGAAGAGAGACGTGTACTACATCATCCCTAATCGTCATCCAGTTTGTGCTTCTGCTGCTTCTGCTCTTTGAAATCGCTCCTTGAAAGACGAGCAAGAGCATCTTTCTGGGTGCATTGCACTGAGTGAGAGCTCGCTAGGGACTTTGCACTTGGAGGCAAGGCAACAGGGCGTGCTTTCCAGCAGAACTGAGGACAAGCTGTTGGGCAGAACTGAAACTGACCGTTGGAGTTCAGACCTGTCTGGATGTCAGAAGGCTAAGAACGAAGCCACAGGGCACCGGGCTTGTGAGCGCCGTGCAGCGAAGAGGACACGAGCACTCAACGAGCTCCTTCACAGCCGCTTTCACTTCCCAGTGCTCTTTTTGCTTGGAAAAGTAGCACTCAGCCGTTGCACGCCAGGGCAAAAGCTGGGGAAGTGCCCTTCCTCACACCTTCGCTGTGGTGTACTCCATGCAGCTAGAGCGAAGCGAGAAGGACGCGAGGAAGAAGAAGGCGTTCTTAAAGTAGCCCTCTGTCAAGCAGCCCTGAAAGGGCGCATAACGCACGGCATCTCACTTCCCTCCATTCTACATACTCGCAGCTCCCTTTGCAACCTTGCAAAAGTTGCTTCCAGAGCAGAGGGGGCCAGATTGAAGAGGCAGTGCCTAGGTTCACGTTCTACTTATTGCACGTAAGCCACGTCCAGCTCCTGGCTGCACTCTCTATTTCCCTTCTCCGTGGCATTTACCGTGGTGCTCTCTGCAACTTGGCGCCTAGAAGTGACCGCCAATGTTTCCACAGCGGGCTGCAAGGGAACCAAGGAGGAACACAAGCAACACAGTGCTTCATCTTGCTCCTTCCAACTGCTAAGGGCACTTGGGAAGGCAAGCGAGAGGCAGCCACCTTCCTCTCCTAGTAGCCTGTAACATGGTGCACACAAGCATGGTACTTGTGCGGCTTCGTTCACCGCCCTCGCCCACGCCTGGCGCCGCTTTCACTCCCCAGCAGCCAGAAGCCGCTGAAGGAGCTCAACACAGCCACCAGTGTGCTGGCAGCCAAGTGCTCGAGAACTGCTTCTGACCAAGCCCGCCTAGGGCGTGTACCTTTGTTCTCAGTGCTCCGTGCAACAGTCTGCCTCTCTCGCAGTTCGAATGGAAAAGGAAAGCTTTTCGCCTACGCCCTTCACAGAGATCTGATGCCAGGACGAGAAGGTCTTGTGGCCAGAGCTCGCCCCTGTCACGATCCGCTATTAATACAGAGCGGGGGTCGTGATGGTTCTTTTGATCTTAAAGGTGTAAACAGGCAAAGTGCAGGGGACAAAATCAGTTTATTCAACAGCAGAAAATCAGTTTATTCAACAACAGCAATGCATTTCATCAAATGCCAACAACTCAGTTACGGTAAGGGGGAGAGGTATAGGAAACAAAGTATAGGGAGAGGGGAAGGAAGGAAAGGGATGGGAAAATAGCTACCAACAGACGAGACGGGCGTCCTCCCGGGTCATCCGATAGACGAGTCTTCGTCCGTGGGGAGATCTCAGGGGTCTTCTCCAGGGGGTAGACGGGTCTTCATCAGTGGAGAGATCTCAAAGGGTCTTTCTCAGAGGATCGCTCTTTTATAGTCCTTCTCCAAAGCGAGTGGCCTCTGGGAAGATTTATGGACCATTGTGTGGTGCTGCAGGAGACAGGTACGGTCAAGCACTCCTCAGTTGGTGGTACAACACAATCTCTGGTTGGTGCCATGAGAGCACAGTGCAGTGAACACAATACACCAGCACACAGTCACGAGCATCCACCTTGGCTGGGCCAGGAAACCATTGTTCAGAGTCAGCCTGGGTGGGTGCCCTCGAGTTCTCCTTGTGACGGTCGGGAGGCAAAATCGAGGGGAACTTTGGACCGACCCTTACACAACCACGTGAGTCACGATCGTCGTCAAGAGCACCCCTTTGTAGAGTCGTGGTGGAGTCTTCAGTTGTGGTGTCTTCAGGACTCGTCCAAGTTGGTAGCATATCCCGGAAAACAGAGACAGGAAAGTAGGAAAAAGATAAGGGACAGGATAAGGAAAAGGAGAAAAAATGAAAACAAAACAGATCAATTATATTCAATTTTTGATTACTAACAATCTTAAACAATTTGTTCAAGTCTTTAATTTTTCAATTTTTGATTAGAAATAAATCAAATTTTTAAAGCAAAATTTTGATTAAACAATTTTAATTGCAATTTGAAGATAATCAATTCTAGTTAAAAATCATATTTTATACTATTTAAAACCTTGTGTCAATAACCCTTGGGATGCCAACAGTAACCGATCTGGATACATTTGTCACAGATGCCAGTTGTGCTAACCGTTTCATGATTCTCCAACTCATAATGTATAGGATTGCTGATAAAACAAAACCAATTAAAACCAAAATCAAGAGAACAATGGTGGGATGACACAATTTGTTCAGGACACCTGTAGCAGTAGGTGACCACCCAAATAGAGTATCCCACCACCTGTGTTCAGCATCTGTCTTTACCCTTTCCAAAACACGATGTATTTTTTCCACATTGTGATGAACAGCTATTAGAGTTTTCTGTCCGTTTTTCTTGATCTTCTCCAAAATTTCGATCAAATCTTGGTGGAGCATCAATTGCTTCACCAGAGAGAGGTTCATTCCAATTGGAGCGGGCAATAGATGGTGGATCAGTGTGTAATTTGACTGCAAAAGATGGTGAGAAGTAACTGGGGCTACATAGGAAAAATCACATCCTGAAATCCTAGTAAAGTTACAGACACAAAAGTTTGAATGATTCTTAGTATTCACTACCAAATTTTCTATGAAAACACTATCACAAGCAGTTCTAAAGCATGCACATCCATTGCCTACATATACCAGTACTGTTTCAGGAATCTCGTTTGGATGAATTTCAAAATTGCAAACGTTCTGTTCTGTGTCCAAGCAGATATCTTGAGCTCTAATTGCATTACTTTCACAGATAAAGCCTTGTTGTTCCCGGACAATGCAAGTTTCCAAATTGACAGTTTGCCACCTCCCACCAATTTGACGGGCCCATTCCCTATGCTCGAAAGGATAGAGAATAGCTCCATCATGGTTCAACCCTAATGTAATGATGGGGAATATTGAATGCACTGAAGCATTACGTATAGTCAGTACAAAGGCTGTGGCTGTGTTTGTGCTGGGATCATAGGTAAAATTTACTAAGTTCCACCAGGACTGGAATTCTTTTTCAAAATCAGTGGCACTGTCCCAGACTATCTTTCGAATTTCAGTGGGAAAAGTGCCTTCCTCACCTTCTCTTATAATTAAAGCAGCAACCGACTGCATCCACAACTGGGCCTGGATACACCTGAGAGTCAAAGAGATGTTATTTTGTGTAGCACCAAGTGCATCGATTATCAATTTGTGATCATTTACATTTACCTTTTCCCAACTTGGTAATATGTTTGATAACAACCACTGTTGAGTCCCCAAAGCTGTTAAGGTTGTTTGCAGGGGCCGTTGTAATTTGGTTACATCTCCAGCTGTGGTAGCCAATTTATTCACTAGTACTTCTGAATCGATGCTATTCAAAATTCCCAATGCTGTTCCCACAACACCGGTTATGTCTCTTGCCATTCGTTTTTTGGAAGGATTCCGTTTCCGCAACCAGGTTGTCCATCCCTCAAAAGAAGTCTGTAGAAAGAGTGAACAAGCTGGCTGAACGTCTGAGACATTATTTTGCATCAGCAATTTGATTTGTTTGAGAGACCATGCCGGATTAAACAATATTTGTTGTAGGCCAGTTTTTCTAATTACGTATGGCCCAAATTGAAAAATCGTAGGGCTCAACACAACCGGTGGTTGGGTGGTAGGTGTTACAACATTAACATCAAGTTCCCCCCAGTATTTTGTATTGTTTTTTCCACACATGACTTTATAGGAAAATTGTATAGCAGTTAAATTTAGCCAACAGTCTTGATTTTGGGTTCTACAATATAAAGTCCGGCCATGGGCTCCTATGCCATAACTGTATGCAGGTTTGGTGAGGGATCCAGCCACTAATTTACAAGTTATTGCGACGTCATCTCCTTGCGTCACCACGAAAGGAGGGAAAACCTTGTTTTTGTCATCCAACACTAAAGGGGTGCTTACACCATGGTATGCAACTACTGCGGTCAGTGTGGGTTTTACTATGGCATTTATTTTGAACCTATAGGTCAGACCTTTCAAGCTGGACTCATCTGTTGTGTTATTCTGCCAGGAGCATGTTACATAGGTTGGTCTGGTTAAAGTAAAGTTATGCCAACAGTCAGTAAGTTCATCCGCACAAAGCTTTGTAACTTCGACGTTGTTGGCGTCAGGGTCCAAGGTATAGTTACCAACCTTCCTTTGGCCACAGCACAGTATTAGGGGGACTTGCTTTTTACATGTCCATAATGTCGTGGGGCAGAGACTCGCCGTGATGTTAGGGTGCAAGCTACTAGTTATATCTGATTTTAAGTAATTCCCAGCGATTGCAATGGTAGTGGCTTTCTCATGAAGGGATTTCTCCACTTTTCTGCATCCTACCTTGATTTCTTCACCAATTGTTCCTATTAGTGCCCTAGCCCAGTCCTTTTTGTCCCAACCCCAGTCACTTGAAGGGTATACCTCAGAATCGTGCAGTACTACGGTCGCAAGGCTTGGGTGACGATCTCTGGGGTAGGGTCCTAAAGCACTGGTATATCTGATGGAAGCTTCAGACCACGGCCACTCGGCAGAGTTTTGGCCATGGTGTTGGGGTAGGATACAGAGAAGTATCAAAAAGGTGATCATGGTTTGTCCGGTTCCCATGTCCCTGGGCGTTCTTCTGTGAAAAGTAAACACAACAGAGTCTGCCACCAAGAGGCAGGAGGTCAAAATGATGGAACAATCCAACGGGTACTTATCCGATGCTCCTTTCCCAGAGCATTGGTGGCAACCCATGCATATTTATTCAGAGGAGTTTTTAGTACCAGTGGTACTTCTCCTACAGTAGGGAGGTTTACTAAAACAGGTTGCCCAGGGTAATGGGCTGGATTTTTAGGATCATTAGGTCCCTGTAGTGCAGGAATGATGCTTGGGGCTTTTGGACAAAAAGCAGTTATTTTGGGACACCCGTTTACCCCCCATCTCTCATTTATACCTTTTACAGCTTGCCATAATCGAAGATCCCAACTTCCCTCATGTGGTTTTAGGAGTCGCTTCAGAAGACCATTTGTCCTTTCTACAATCCCGTTGGCTTGAGGGTAATAGGGGGGTGAAAAGTCCACTTTATTCCTTCCTCCCTTGCCCATTCCTGTACTACTTTAGCAGTAAAGTGAGACCCATTATCAGATTGAATCTCCTGTGGCTTTGGAAAAGTTCCAAACCATTCTTGTAATGCCTTAACTGTTTTCTCCCGTAGCTCTGTTAAAGGCTTCAGCTTGAGCTAACCCTGATATTATTTCCACTCCTACCAGCACGAAATGTTTACCACCAGACTTCTTAAAGGGACCGATATAATCTACCTGCCACGCATCCCATAAGCCTTTACCTTTCCTTAAGTGCAAAGGGTCATCTTCCAAAGGATGCCTTTCTAGTCGTCTGCGGCATTGTTCACAAGCTGATATGCATGTTTTACACAATTTCCCTGGTGACAGGCCAGCCACGAGCAAGGGCTTCTTTGTACAAATCTTTCGCACCTGTATGTTGTCTTTTTATATGCAGCCATTCTAGCAGGTGCTCCCAATCCTCTGTAATTTGTTCCTTTTTCAGGGGACTTAGTCTTGCTAACTCATCAGCAGCATTATTCCACTCACCAGCTAAATTTCCATCTGTCTGATGAGAAGCCACCCACCCCACAGCAAAGTTTCCTTGATTGGCTATATCTAGAATTTCTTGCCATTTTTCCTTATGCCATACTGGGATCCTGTTAACTTCCCAATCATTTTGCTGCCAGAAAGGAAGCCACTCTGTACATCCTTTAAACACAGCATAGGAGTCAGTGTAAATACAAACAAGAGAGGTATTATGTTCCTCATGCTTGAAAACACTCCATACAGCAATCAGCTCACCAACCTGAGCACTGCCTTCTCCCTCAGTAATAATTCGTTCACCAGATGAAGTATGGAGAGCTACTGCCCTGTATTTCCACACCTTTCCTTCTCGTTTAGCAGAAGCATCAGTAAACCAAGAATTCACTGATTGTTCAGGGGAGAAAGGAGGGGCCACTTTAATTACTGAGGCAGGTTTATCGTGGCTGCTAGCCAAGTTCTCAGTTTCTTGTATAGCCAGATTTTTTACAGCTCCTTCTGTTACAGAGAAGATGTTACAGTAATGTTCTATCTGGGCATACCACTTCCTAACTGAGGGTCTCTGGCCCACCCCGTCAGGGGGAGGGGTCCCACTGGTGACTGTTTTAATAACTTTAAAAGGGCCTCTTAATACAATTGGTTGCTGACGTGTAATTTTCTCCACTTCTATGAGAGCTATGCTGACAACAAAAAGCCCCTTTTCCCAGGTAGTGTATCTTTTTTCAGCATCTTTAAAACCACGAGAATAAAAACCAACAGGCCTTGTAGGGCCTTCTGGGCCTCGTTGCCATATGTGCACTGACAACCCCGAGGTGGCAAATCCCCATTCTACCTGGAAAGGATCTGTGGGATGAATAGGGCCTAGAGCTTGATGTGCAGTTCCTTCAAAAATCAGCAGTTGTAATGCTTCCTCCTGAGAAGGAGTCCAATCCCATTTTACCCTTTTCCTCAGCAAGTCATAAAGAGGTCTAGCAATAATTGAAAAATCAGGGATGTGTTTTCTCCAAAACACTAATAATCCCAGAGCTTGGTGAAGCTCTTTCCTGGATCCAGGCATTTTAATTTGATCTAGGGAGGTTAGGGTATCAGGTGGAATGCATGTCATACCTCCTTTCCACCAAATCCCCAAAAACTTCACCTCCTGAGAAGGTTTCTGAATTTTCTCTGGGGGAATTTGTAAGTCAAGGCTTTCCAGATGAGGTATTATTTTCTGTTGGCTATCCCCCACTACTTCTATTTCATCTCCCCCCACCAGAATATCATCAATGTATTGATAGACAGCTACATTGTCAGGTTTGGGTATCTTTTCTAATTCCTGTGCTAAAGCATGGTGGGCTAGAGTAGGGGAGTGTTTGTACCGTTGAGGAAGACTAGTGTAGGTGTATTGCTGTCCTTCCCATGTGAAGGCAAAACAGTCCATGTCCTGTGGCTGTATAGGTATCATAAAGAACATGTCTTTGACATCTATAGTTGCCATGATTGTATGAGCCTTCTCCTGAATTGAAGTTATAAGTTCAGCTAAATTTGGGACAGCTGCTGTGAGAGGATCTGTGTTTGCATTTAGTCTGCGAAAATCTACTGTCAGCCTCCACTTTCCGTTAGGTTTACGGACTGGCCACACGGGAGAGTTAAAGGGAGAATGAGTGTCAATTATCACTCTCTGATCTCTCAGGTCCTGAATAACTGTCTTGATTCCTTCTTTGGCACCAGTGGGAAGTGGGTATTGTTTCACATTAGTAATTTTACTGAAAGGTAAGGAAGGTGCGGATTGAAGCAGATTAATATTAAAACGTGGTGTGCCAAAGGACCAGAGACAACCCTCCTCGTCTTCCCACTGTCTTCCAGCAAGGACATCCATTCCCAATAAATCATTTGGAATATCTCCAATTCCAATTTTGATAAGTAACAAATTCTCCTCTCCAGGTCGTAAGATTTTTATCAGAGCTATATCCATAGCTTCTGTGGTCCCCAAGGCATTGCGAACAAAGCATTGTCTCCTTGTTGGAACAACTCCACATTTCTGCGCAGCTTTTCTTGTTAGTGCAGAAATTTGGGCTCCAGTGTCAACCACAAAGGTAACAGGTGACCTTTTAGGGCCAACCATTGCTGTTATCAGGAGGTCCCCAGTATTAGGATTTCTGCTGAGCGTTCTAATGAATAACCAGTTCCCCCCCTCCCCCATCCCTCTGCCCACCCACGAGAGACGGGGTTTCTAGTTTCCCTGCTTCTGAAGCAGTTTCAGTTCCTTTCCCAAAAACTGAGAAGGAGGAAACTCTGACTCAGCTCTCAGAACCTGTGAAGGAGATTGATTTGGCTCACAGCCCAAAATCTGTGGAGGGGTTAAGTTTGACTCACTTTATGGTTATTGTCAGGAGATTCAGGAGTCCGTCTAGAGGGGGATTCATAGGGAGGGAAAGAGTCCATGGAACCAGATCGCTCACATGAGTTTCCAAGAAATCGATCTAATCTTTCTACAGGTGTCTTGGATGCGATAGTTTTTTGAAGGAGAATTGCGGTAGATTTGAGTGTTTCTGGGAGACCACGAATTAAAGGGGTCATGATTTCAGGCATTACAGGCAATTGCATAGGTGATTCATAGGTGGTAGTCAGTTTTCTCTCATGTATCATTTGCAGGCAAGCAGCTTTGTGAATGTTTTCCAAAAGTTGGTCGGGAGTACCAACTAAAGCTATAGGGTCTCCCCATTCCAGGGGGTTAAGCCCCGCGGCCCAAAAAGCTGCACGTTGGGTCAAGGACCATGGGTAGCTCTTATCTCCGGTTGTTAAGAAGACCCCACGTCCCCAATACCCACTAGCTTCACTTTCTGATAATTTAATCTCATCTCCCCCAGTAAGAGACACTCGAAATACATATTCAGTCTCTGTTTCATGAGGGAGTCGCCCATATTCCTTTGTCAGTTTTGCTAATTCAGTGGCAGAATATGGGATTTCTTTTGTAGAAATGTTTGGTTCAAAATCATCAGGACCAAGATAAGTATATTGTGTTTTAACCATAGGTCCCAACTTCGGACAGCAGTGTTCCCCAAGATTTTTCATTATAGTTAACTCCTTTTGGGGATAAATTTGATTAATGTGAACAATCTCCTTCTCTTCTGTTTCTGCGTGTGTTTCATTCTGCTTTACTTTTTTGGTACTTTCTTCTCTTAGGGCAGCCTGTAGCAAATGATTTTCATCTCGCAACAAACGGTTCTCATTCCTTTCTTGATCTAATTGTTTTTGCAGAATTTGAACAAGAGTTTGCAAAGAATCTATAATTGTACTTTCATCACTAACTCGCTTAGAGCGAGTTTCTATGGCTGCCGTAAGACAAGCTCCCAAAACTGAGCAGAGTATGGTTTTATTTTTGCCCATTTTGAACTTGGATTCATGTTGCAAAGAATATATTCTATCAATCACATTCTCCAGATTAAAACAATTATTGTTCGCCCATTCCTCCCCACCTTGGGACGGTCTGGCGCTATACTTAGCTAATAGAGCATAAAATGCAGCTTTATCTGTTACGGTGGAATTCTCAGTCATTTTGTGAAGGGATAAGTAAAAACCACAACAGGGAGGTCTATTGCTTAAGTTACCACACACAACGAAACAGCTTTTGCTGTGTGCCCCCCTTCGCTTCCCTGTGCGGGTGAAGAGACCAAACTACTTGGGAGGCACTCCTTAGTTACAAAACACCAGGTTGTCTCTTCACTACACCAAGTATCAAAAACATCATAAAAAACAACAACAACAACAACAACAACAACAACAAAAACAACAACAACAGTGTCCGGCCTATTGCACCAGTAGATCTTTTGTGAAATTCTGACTACAGAGCCCTCAAGTGAGTCTGGGGATGCTCCACACCAAGGTGTCTGCAGTCTGCGGGAAATCGGAAAAACCCATCTTGCTTTCTAGACAGGCTCACCCATTGAAGGTGGCCAGCTAGGTGAGGCTGGAGTAAGACTTCCTTCCCCTGATACAGACTACAGACAACCTTGCATCCCTTCTGTCTGTCAGAATATCCTGTATATGACCCCAATTTAATGTCACGATCCGCTATTAATACAGAGCAGGAGTCATGATGGTTCTTTTGATCTTAAAGGTGCAAACAGGCAAAGTGCAGGGGACAAAATCAGTTTATTCAACAACAGCAATGCATTTCATCAAATGCCAACAACTCAGTTATGGTAAGGGGGAGAGGTATAGGAAACAAAGTATAGGGAGAGGGGAAGGAAGGAAAGGGATGGGAAAATAGCTACCAACAGACAAGACGGGCGTCCTCCCGGGTCATCCGATAGACGAGTCTTCGTCCGTGGGGAGATCTCAGGGGTCTTCTCCAGGGGGTAGACGGGTCTTCATCAGTGGAGAGATCTCAAAGGGTCTTTCTCAGAGGATCGCTCTTTTATAGTCCTTCTCCAAAGCGAATGGCCTCTGGGAAGATTTATGGACCATTGTGTGGTGCTGCAGGAGACAGGTACGGTCAAGCACTCCTCAGTTGGTGGTACAACACAATCTCTGGTTGGTGCCATGAGAGCACAGTGCAGTGAACACAATACACCAGCACACAGTCACGAGCATCCACCTTGGCTGGGCCAGGAAACCATTGTTCAGAGTCAGCCTGGGTGGGTGCCCTCGAGTTCTCCTTGCGACGGTCGGGAGGCAAAATCGAGGGGAACTTTGGACGGACCCTTACAGCCCCTGACGCGAGGACGCTGCTATTAGCACCGCATTGCAGGGGCACTTCTCACTCCTTGACTATGTGCTCAGCGCTCTCCAAATTCGCTGCTAACTCCACGGTCCTTCTCAGCTGCAAGTAGCAGCGCTCACAGTACTTAGAGCTTCGCATGGATTGAGGACCTGGAGGGACATATCGCACACGAAAATGTGCCAGGACAGAGTTCATCCAGTTTCTACATCTGCTGCATCTGCTGTTAGGAATGGCTCCTTGAAAGACGAGCGAGAGCGTCTTTCTGGGTGCATTGCACTGAGTGAGAGCTCGCTAGGGACTTTGCACTTGGAGCCAAGGCAACAGGGCTTGATTGCCTGCAGAAATGAGGACAAGATGTTGGGCAGAGCTGAAACTGACCGCTGGAGTTCAGCTCTGTCTGGACCGCAGAAGGCGAAAAACGAAGCCGCAGGGCACCGGGCTTGTGGGAGCAGTGCAGCGAAGAGCACACGAGCAGCCAAAGAGCTCCTTCACAATCGCTTTCACTTCTCAGTGCTCTTGCTGCTTGGAAAAGTAGCACACAGCCATTGCACGCCAAGAAAAAAGCTGGGCCAGTGCCCTTCCTCACACCTTCTCTGTGGTGTACTGCATGCAGCTAGCACGAAGCGAGAAGGATGCGAGTGCGAGGAAGAAGAAGGCGATCTTAAAGTAGCCCTCTGTAAGCAGCCCTGAAAGGGCACATAACACACGGTGTCTCACTGCCCTCCATTCTACATAACTGCAGCTCCCTTTGCTGACTTGCAAAAGTTGCTAGCAGAGCGGGGCGGCCAGATTGAAGAGGCAGTGCCTAGGTTCACCTTCTACTTATTGCACATAAGCCACGTCCAGCTCCTCGCTGCACTCTGCATTTCCCTTCTCCGCGGCATTTACCGTGGTGCTGTGTGCAACTCGGCGCCTAGAAGTGACCGACAATGTTTCCACAGTGGGCTGCAAGGGAACCAAGGAGCAGCACAAGCAGCAGTGCTGAGGCTTTTTCTCGACCCTAAAAATGGGGTCTTGACCTTTTCCTCCGGTCTAGCTCAGGTGTTAGGATGAAGCCTCCTGGGCCCTTGCCTCATGGACCTAAATAAGATAACAAAAGAGGCTCTTTTCCCTGATGAAGTTGCAGGGTTTTTCTTGTGGGTCGCGAGGAAAAGAGTGAGAAAGAGAGTGAGAAAGAGACAGAGGTGAGGGGGTACAGATATTTTCTAGGGTCTGAAAATGTCGGCGGGGAGAAATTGGATCCCAGCCAGCCCTGTATGGCCAGGAGGGGAGAGGGACCAAGCTACAGGGCATAGCAGGGGGCACGGAATATGCCATTTACAATGCACCTAGAAAATGCAGTGTCTCCCGGTTTTTTGTTTTAAAAACTTGAAAGAAGGATATTAGTTTCGTTTAAATTATGACTTTGCCCACCACACTGTGAATCCCCAGCCTTTGAACAGTCCATTGAACCAATCTTCAGATTAGGGTAGCATGGATCTTCGGAGCTCTCGACGTCAGGTCCATACAGCCAAGTCCTTCAAATTCCTGGCACTCATGTCCGTGCAGTAGTAGGAGAAAATCTATGCCTGCACGATTCTGGAGTGTGTGTGCCACGTTCATCTAGATGTTTTGATGTGGCTGAAGGACGATTCATGCAGCTGCTAAACTGTTCAGTGTTAACAGGAAGACAACTTGAATGGGGTTCATCACAGGACCTAGAGAAGGGAAGCTTTTCTCTAACAGGAAAGACAAACATTGTAAAACCTATTAAAAGTTTCTATCTGCTGGAATGTCATCCTCTATGAGGATTTCTTTTCCTTTTTTCCGGTGGCGTCTTCTTTTTGTAGCCACAGCCCCCTGTTCCTCGCTCCCCTCAGTAGTAGCAGAATGTTTGGGGACATACGGTTTCACCCACGTTTGGGGAATCCACCGAGGGCCTGAGGGAGTGGATACGCAAGCATAGCCATACCCCCAGGTAACAAGCTCATAGGGACCTTTGATTACCCAGTTTTCTGGGTCCTTAATCAAGACTGGAGGATGTTGGGATAACTTGAACTGTTTACCACTGTTAAAGTGACGTACCACAGATGGACTCATGTTCTCAAATGAACAATTCAGGAAATTGAGAGTAAACATGGCTTTGCAGAGCTTCTGCTATGGAGACATCCATGCAGTTGCACTGCTCTGTTTAGCAAAAACCTGCTCGAGCGTCTGATTGGCTCACTCTACTACACCTTGGCCTGTGGGGGAGTGGGAGGTGCCAGTATTATGTTCCACTCCCCACTGCTGGACGAATTCCAGGAATTCCTTGGACTTATATGCTGTGCCCTGATCAGTTTTGATTTCCTTAGGGATCCCCAATACTGAAAAGGCTTGCATTAGGTGTGTTTTTGGCGTGCATTGCCCTTTCTCCTGCGTGGGCAGAGGCATAGACTGCGCCTGAATATGTGTCAATGCTAACATGCACATATTTGAGGCGACCAAAAATAGGAATGTGTGTGATGTCTGTCTGCCATACCTCACAACTGCCAAGACCTCGGGGGTTAACCCCCATGCCTATTGAGGGCATGGTGTGCAGCTGACAGTTGGGACAGGTGGTCACAATGGCTCGAGCCTGACTCCATGTTAGCTGGAACTGACACATTAGACCTGGTGCATTTTGGTGATACTGCTGGTGGCTCAGCTTTGCCTGTTGGAAGATGTCAGGAAGGCGTGCTTGTTCTGCTGGGGTTGCAAGGGAGTCTGCCTGACGGTTCCCTTCTGCAATTTCACCTGGCAAATCTGTGTGTGACCTCACATGCATCACATAGAACGGGTGTTCTCTATGAGAAATCAAATAAATTAGTTTGGAAAGCAACCTGAAAAGCTGCTCATTCTCGATGTTTCTGAGCATTGCCTGCTCTGCCCTGCACACTATCCCTGCTACATAGGCTGAGTCTGTTACCAAGTTGATTGGCTCTGAGAACTTCTCAAAGGCTCTCACAACTGCTGCCAGTTCAGCTATCTGGGGTGATCCTTCCACAAACTCAACATCAGCCTCCCAGTGCTGAGTTTGAGGATCTCTCCAAGTCATCAGCAACTTGTGGGACGCCCCAGATGCCTCCGTGAACACAGTGAGAGCTTTGAGTGGTCTCCGACTCCTCACGAGGAATGAGGTGGAATTCCTCATTAAAGAGCTTGTGAGACGGGGCATGGACTGATATTTGTCCTCTATAGCTGTCCAGGGCTAATTGGAGACTGGCATTGCTCTGGAGCAAGTGCTCAAACATCTCTTTAGTCAATCTTTCAGGAGAGTTCCTTCCCTCCTCAGACAGTTTAACAGGGAGGTGAATTCATGTGAAGTCACAAACAGCTAGTTCACACAGTCTGATCCTTGCTTTCCGAATCAGCTGAGCTATTAACTCTTGTGGCTTAGTGGTAGTTATGGATCTTTGGTGGGAGGGGAAGTCCCACTCTATGATTAACAGTGACTCTCTCTGCTCCTTGATCCATTGGAATATTAGCCCGTGTAAGCGTGGCAGTTTTCCTCAGACAATGAATTTGAAGGGCAGCTCGGGCTGGTAACGGTGAGCTTGCCTCGCTCCTAAGGTCTTTTGTACCTTTTAGATTGCAGTCTTTGCCTCTGGGGTCAGTTCCCTGGGAGAAAGCAGCTCTCTCTCCCCCTTCAATAAATTGAAGAGACGTTCTAGGTCCTCATTAGTGAGGCCAAGCCAGGGCATAACCCAATTCAATGACCCACACAGGGAATGGAGATCTGCTAAGCTTTTTGGATTACAATTAATTTCCAATTTCTGCGGAACAATGGTCCGTGCAGTAATTTCCAGGCCCAGGTACTTCCAAGGTGGCATCCTTTGGACTTTGTCCTCCTGCAATTCAAATCCAGCAGAGGTTAAAACTTTAACCACTAGGTCAAGTGTGTCTTGGAGTAGAGAATTATCGGGGGCACACACAAGCACATCATCCATGTAATGAAGGATGATGGCCTCCCCTCTCTGGGCATGCACCTGGGAGAGCAATGAGGCCACATGCCACTGGCAGATGGAGGGACTACATTTTAATCCCTGGGGCAAAACCTTCCAGTGGTAGTGCTTCATTGGGGCTTCTCGATTGATGGTAGGAACCGAGAAGGTGAACCGTGGGCATCCTCTGTGTGTAGGGGGATATGGAAGAAACAGTCCTTGATGTCTAGAACAGCCAATTGCCAATCTCTGGGATGCATTGTTGGAGAAGGCATTCCAGGTTGGAGAGACCCCATGTCCTCAATTACTTTGTTTATTTCCCGGAGGTCGTGGAACAGCCTCCACTTGTCCTTCCCGGGTTTCTTTATCACAAAAACTGGGAAATTCCGCGCACTTGTGGTCTCCTCTATGTGGCCTTTAGCCAATTTCTCCTCCACAAGCTCCTCAAGTGCCCTGAGCTTTTCCTTACCCATCGGCCACTGTGCTACCCACTTTGGGTTTCATCTAGCCATTTCAACTTTTGGGTAGGGTGCCCCACCGTGGCCGCTTCTAAAAATCCCTAGAAGTTTTAGGAATAATTAATTTCACCCCCCACTGGGACATGGTGTCTCTTCCACATAGAGGGCATTTATAGTCTGTAACAAATGGAGGGATGCTAGCCAATTTTCCATCCGGCCCCTCAATTTCTACGATGCTTTTTGATATTTTTGCCAATTTGACTCCTCCTACAGCCTGGATTCTGCCTGCCACAGGCTGAAGTTCCCAATGTGGCGGCCACATACTTTCAGGTATGATAGTCACATCAGCACCTGTGTCCAGTACCCCCTCCAAATGGAGGTGATCTGATCCACGGGTTAGGTTGCATGCCAGAGAAGGTTTGTCCTCATCCACCACTTCTGCCCAGTAGACTTCAGGTGATTTTCCATCTACTGGGACCTCCTGTGGAACAGGAATGGCCTGGGCGAGGATTTGTCCCTCAACCAGGTAATATGGTGGTAGAGAACATTGTGCCCGTAGAATGAGGCCAGTTATGCTTCCCTTGATGGTCATGGGAGCTACCTCAATCTCTGGGGGTGTGTGTGCTGTGTCCTCGACAACAAAGCACTCACTGTCCAGTTTCATGTGGTTTAACGTCATGTCCTGTGTACTGTTAGGTAAGTCCACTGTAATGACTGTCCAATCAGGTGACCTGAAATGAAAACCTTTTGTAGTCACAAGCCTAAAACGGCCTAGTGGCTTCCAAACCTTGTTAATTGAACATTTAATATTTTCATTGCCATGCATCCCCACACCCTCTATCCCATCCTCCCCCTTTTTGTTTATTAAGAGAGAGTCTTTTGCGAGTGTGGAGCCGGCAGTATTTATAGCCGAGCGTGCTATTGTGGTAATGGCGGGTACGCGCTGTAAAGCTAGATTTTTGTTTGTTGGTCTTCTTCTGTTTCTGGTTGTGTGGACAGTCTCTGGCGAAATGTCCTGACTGCTTGCACTGGAAGCAGATTACGTGCTGCCGCTGCTCTGGTGACATTGGTTGCTTCTTGGCTTCGGGTGTTACAGTTGCCGTGGTCTTTGGGTGTGCCAGTCCTGGATTTCTCTCGTGTCTACTGAGCAGTTCTGCTTTCCTGACGCAGGCTTCTATCATCTATGCCAAGCTAGGTGCTGGCTCGAGGGGAAGGCGAAGAATAACCCTATGGCAGGTATCGTTGGCATTCCTCTGAGCCATCTCTTTAATTAATTCAGCTTGTACCCCTGGATCAGACACCTGTCTTTCCACTTGCGCACGAAGGCGGTCCACAAACTGTAAGAAATTCTCAGAATCAAACTGTTTAATGTTAACATAACTGCCTTTAGTATCTACTGTTGGTAATTGATTATAAGCCTTTTCTGCAACATTGCATATTTTATCCAGGAGAGACTTGGATAGTTCTCTGCTTTGGCTTTCGGGGCAATGCCAATCCTTTTCCCCACATAGGTGTTCATATGTTATGTCATTATTATCAGCATCTTTTGCATCATCGGAGCTTTTTAAAAGCTCTAGTAAAAGCACTTTCAAAGATCTTTTCCACAGGCTTTCCCATAGATCATATTCTGAAGGAGTTAACAGACATTGGAAAAGCTCTTTGATATCATATGGAACCAGTTCGTTTGAGTTAAAGGTGGCTCTCATCATGCCTTTAAAGATTTCACTATTTCTACCAAATTCTCTCTGTACTTTACAAATTTCCTTTTTTATCTTGATAGGACAAAGGTTGAAAACTTCTTCTACGATTCCTCTTACCAAGATAAACTACAGGAGCAACTGATGGTATATACTCTTTTCCCTGGTGTTCACTTTCAGGGCAGTGCATCCCCCCCACCCGGACCGGGGGGCTGCCCACCCCCCCCCCACCACGGGGACACCATCCGTTCCGCAGGGGCTGTGAGCTGACCGCTCCCCACCCCCACCGGCACTGAACTCAGCATGGGCTCCACTGTCCTCCCCCACCCCGCAGCAGGTTGGAGGGAAGGAATGTGAAACCGGAGCGGGGGAGGGGTGCTGGGATCCAGGGTTGCAACACCTGTGAGCGGGGTCACTGGGTGCCGTGCAGGGCGGGGTCTTGGAGGGGGAAGGGGGCAGTGGAGCCGAGGGCAGGTATAGGTTATGGCAGGGGACAGGCTTAGGGGCAGGGACCGGAGGGTGAAGGGGGTTTCGCAATGAAGGAGGAAACACGTGGCTGCCACCCTATGGGACCCCCCCTACGGGCTGTATCGCATGGCCAGAGCTATCTGGGACCCCGACACCTTCAGGCGTAGCCACATGGCCGTTCCCCAGAGGGGCAGGGAACAAGGAAGGAGTGCTGACAATTTTCGAAAAATTATCAAAACCGGGATACCGGGGAGGACCCAGGGACTCAGAGCAGCCACAGCAGTGCTGGGCACCCTGCACCCCCCAGGGAGACCCGTGGGTCCCCTCCAGGTCCGGGTTATAGGGTTTTGGGATAAGGGAAGGTGTCTGAACCGTTTTGCTGCTGCTCTCTGTTGTTTTCTGTCTGAATTAAGTTTCCGAATTTGTAAGAAAATCAGGAGGAATACAGAAGCTGTTTTATCTCCATTTTCCACTTTTAAAGTTAATAAATCCCCTATTTCATCCCAAAATGAAATCGAATTCATATTTTGCAATTCAAGGTCAGATTTTTCAACAGACAGCCAGCTGGCAAAAGGGGCTAATTTTTTCTTCGGTATTAAAACATTTCCTGAACTTAATATTTCCCTTAGTTGGTTTCTTATACTCTTTTGTAAGGCAGATTGCTGTAAGCCCATGATGTTTAACAATTTGCCACTATATCTACCCGACTACAGTTAAAAACACAGGAAGAGAGTTAGTTGTTAAAACGTGCCAGGTACACTACGGTTTTCAGGCTTTACTGGATGCGGAGCCGATGTTAATTTTGCCGTTTCTGTCGGTGAAACCCACGTGGCTCCCGCAGCGCTGTAGGGACCGACCCCGCCGCAAAAACCCGCAAAAACAGCAAAAAACCGCAAAGAAAACCTCCGTGCCACCACTTTGAAACCGATCAAATCTGCTTGCCTGCCGCTGCGCCTGGGTGACTGCGTCCCGCGCCCCCAGTCCGCGCACCACACAACTTTGCCGCGGGCACACTGAGCCGCCCGCAGGCCTCTCACACGCCCGCGCCGTCTCTCTCCTTGAGAGCTGTGCCGTGCCAGCCAAATGCCACCGGTGAGAACCCCCCGCGGAGCTCCAGGAACCCAAACGCCGCAAAAGGAGGCTTCCACTTCCTTTTTTTTTTCTTGCAGGCAGAGGCGTCTGAGTAACTGTAGTGGGTCTACGTCCAGAACCGACCTGCCTGGGCTTCTGACAGGCTCCCGGTGCATGCTTAATGGTCATCGAACTGCACAAAATGCAGGTTAAAGAAATTTAAGCTAGTTTATCAGCTCCAAGGCTTCTTGAATCCCAAAAATAGGAGTCACAGCTGAATGTGGGGTGCTCTGTAGAGACCATTCAAGTTGGGCGCCAACTGAGGCTTTTTCTCACCCCTAAAATGGGGTTCTTCGCCCTTCCTCTGGTCTAGCTCAGGTGTTAGGGTGATGGCTCCCGGGGCCCTTGCCTCATGGATGTAAATTAGATAACAAAAGAGGCTCTTTTCCCTGATGAAGTTACAGGGTTTATTTCTCATGGGTAGCGAGGAAAAGAGGGAGCAAGAGAAAAAGAGACAGAGGTCAGGGGGCACAGATCTTTTCTAGGGTCTGAAAAGGGGGGGCGGGGCGAAATTGGATCCCAGCCAGCCCTGTATGGCGAGAAGGGGAGAGGGACCAAGCTACAGGGCATAGCAGGGGTCACGGAATGTACCATTTACAATTCATCTAGGAAATGCAACTGTCTTTCCTACCTGCTTGATCAGAGGCACATTAGAAGAGCAGTATGGACCTGAGGGGCAGATGCACATGCCTTCACACACCTCGCAGTGGGACTGTGGTTACAGCTGGAGGTTTGATACTCTTCCTAATAATTTGAGCGGTTAAAATAAAGCCAGAGGTAACAGGCCAAGTGAAAATACAATGCCAGGTTGCGGAAAGAGAATGTTACCTATCTGAACACCTACATAAATTCCCCATCATTCTCTTTGTTTAGGAGACCAAGCCAATGTCAGTGTAAATGAAAACAAGTGTGAATATTGATTTTTCTTGAATCAAGACTCAGCTTTATGGCCAAGTCAAAGGCCAATAAACCAGAAAGGCTCCGCTGAGCAGAGTGCAGAACTAACATGGAAGACAGTAATTTGACCTCTTATGTAAGCAGTGTTTGCTGGGGTCTTCATGCTGGAAAACAGGAATCAATAATACACACTCAGTATGAATGCAAAGAGCAGAGTCTTTAGTTTTAACAAAGAGATGATTTTTATACGTTTTCAGTGGTTACTTAGAGTTTGTTACAAAGAGTACGATTGGTTACACAAAAGACGTATTGTCTTGGGGTGACTGTATGATGCCTATATCCCCAAATCATCTGTTCTGTTGGTGTTGAATATTAAAATCTTCAACTTTAAGTCTGGTTCCAGGAGTGAAAGGGCAGAGGGGGGAAGAAGAAGTGCAGAGTTTGTTATCAGAGACTGCACTGGCTCCCCCGCATTCCTGCTCTCAGACTGTGTTGTCTGCGGTGGACAGCGAGAGAGAGCTCTCCTTTGCTCTTGGTTAGTTTTTTGGCTAGCTGAGGCAGAGAAGCCCCCTGGATTGTATTTTTGTTGGTTTTTTTATTTCCCATTTTTTTTCTGTTTTCCTGGAACTGTTTGAACCTGCTTTGGACTGAAAACCCAGAAGAGCACCGGGAGCTCACACCTGTGGCCCACCGGGCCTGGCCTGGGCCGCGGCATTCCCCAGCACCAGAGGGACTGAGAGCAGACTGAGCCGGGCAGCCCACAGAAAGAACTCTTCTAAATCTGCCATCTCCTCGGAATGGCGAGAGGTTTTGCTGTTTGATATTGTTCATTGTTGCGCTGGGAGGTGTGTTGCCTGTTGAATAAACAGTTCTTTTTTTTCCACTTCTCTCCAATTTTTTTTTCCTTTTCCTTTTTCCCGAGGGACCTCATTCAGAGGTTTCCTCCCAAATTTGCCCTAAACCAGGACACATATATATGTTAATAGTAATTCTATTGGTTCATCTAAGATCTATCTTTCTACAGTCTAGTTATTGTGTAAGATACTCTTTGAAGTGGACATGGTATGTCAACTAAACAGGATCTTGCTTCCCCAGATGTCTTTTCCTTTGTTCTTGCTTATCTCAACGTTAAAAGTTATGATTTTGTTTTTCTCCTATAGTCACGCCAAGGACACGGTAACCTTGAACAGACCTTTAACATAACTAAGGTAGTTTTCTATAGACAGGCTGCAGAGCCAGAGCTCCTACTAGGCCGCCAACATCTCCCCCTTTCTTTTCAAAAACAGCATTGGCCATACGTCGAATTTGAAAGGAAAAACCCTGGATGATGCAACGTCCCATACATAACACAATTACTACAATTAGTACAATAATAATTCCTATCTTAAGGATATCTTTTACCCATGCAGAAATCCCAAAAGACATTAACCCGTCATCAAGGGGGTTGTGATTGACAGTAATCTTCTTAGCGTGATCTTGAAGCCATTCTAGCTGCTGATGGATTGAATCATTATGATCGGACAAGTTAAAACAACACATTCCTTCAAAATCTTCACAGCCTTTGCTTTGGGCCAACAAAAGGTAATCAATAGCTGCTCTGTTTTGAAGAATAGCTTGTCGGAGACTACTCATATCTTGAGCCATTTGGGACAGAACTTGTGTAGTGACATTGGCTTGTTTAGCTGTCCAGCACGCTAGGTATTCCTTGCCAGGCTCTATCTCCACAGATTAAATATAGGCCTTGAGGTAGGGAAAGGGGCTTAGAAATGTCTAAGTGAATATGACCTGAACCCCACCCATAGGGGGATGATCCACAATGTTCACTACTATTGTAAAACTTACGAGGGGTTAGCAAGACTTGTTTTTTAGATTCGTTAATGTTCCAACTAGTCTGCCCAAAATACACACATCCGGAGTGATTTGCTTTTTGGCTGTCTAGTAAATTTAACTCTTGAGGATCCCATGGCAGGGTTGTATTTAGAGATTTGATTATTTTTGCCAGGCAGTGACTGTTGTTTTTTACTTCTGAGCAATTGATGGGGGGGCTATAGTAATTTCTTGTGGTTGTACCGGTGACCCAATGAGGGAAGTTTTAAATGGGTCAGTGGCTGCACTAAGATGTAAACAAAAATTTGTGTTACCAGTTTTGTTGGCCCAAGCGATCCAGAAGTTCTCTTGAGGGAGGTTGATTGATTGCGAAAAGCACTGGGTAAGAGTCAAACATAGTGTTAGTAGCTTAATTAGCATCATTATTGCTATGGATTTTGCAGGCAACAGTATATTGGCTAGATATAATAATAGTACACCAAGCAGTCTCAACTAGCTTTGTATAATTTAAAATATACCACGCATACAATGCTAAATTCCTTTCTTCTATTGATTCAAATAGGCTTATAGCTTCACTAACAGTTAAGTCAGGCAGTTTTAACCACTTTCTAAGTGATTCTAAAGGTCTTACTGATTGGCGTTCCTGACATTCATTACATCCCAAAAAGCAAGTATAAATATCACTGGAGTTATACTCCCTTTTACAATTTCCACGTAAAAAAGTTCCTAATTTCCATACTACACAACCGCAACGAGGAAATAATACTTCTTGTATTCTAGACCTAAGATATTTCTGTACTAGTCTACGCAAATCAATCACATCTGGAAAGTCTGGGATATTAGGGTGTGTTCTTATTGGTTCCTTGAGAATAATGATTGGGATCGGGATGAGATCTTGCACTCTATTCGTCCACCGTTGAATTTGGCTCTGTGTCTTCTCCAGTTTCCTCAATCTTTGATATCCAAGGCTTGACCCACTTGGCTGGGATCCAATTAGGTTTAGCACCTGTTAATACACAAGCATAACCCTGTCCCCATGTCAATAATTGGTGGGGACCAGTCCATTGTTGTGATTGGGGTTCCCATACAGATACTTGTATCTTATGAACAGTCAAAGATTCATCCTTGCAAAAATGCAGTGTAATGAGCAACATTTGGGTTTTTAGCTCAGGGCGTTCCATCCACATTTTCCAATTGTGGACATACAATGTTTTTGCTACGATTTCTTGTGGAGAGAGGGTGACATTCCCCTCCCTTTGTAAAGCAGAGAAAAGGCGTTTAAGGTCTTGATGTTTGCGTTCTACAATAGCTTGCCCAGTACTATTGTGAGGTACTCCTGTGACATGGGTAATGTTCCATCTACGTAGGAACTCACGTGAAGTAGAACTAACATAATTAGGACCGTTATCTGTTTTTATTTGTTGTGGGACACCATGCACTGCAAAAGCTTCTAACCAGTGTCTGCAGGTTGCCTTACTTTTGGCGTTTATCATAGGCGTTGCCCATACTAGTCTGCTACAGGTATCAACAGTGACATGTACATGTTTAAAGCGTCCAAATGATGGCACGATTGTGACATCTGATTGAAACAATGTTCTAGGGTGGAGACCACAAGGGTTCACTCCTTGTAACTGGATTGGGGGTAGTTTTGCCCAATCAGGACAACATGCTATGATACCTCGTGCCTCTCGTTTTGTTAGATGGAATTCCTTCTGTAGGCTTAATGCTGACTGGTGAAAAAAGGCATGAGAGGCAACGGCAAGGTCAAAATTACTGAGTCCAATGGCTGGTGAGGATACGATTTGGTCAATTTTGGTGTTTCCTTCTGATAAAAACCCTGGTAGATTGAGATGGCTGCGGATATGTGTTGAGAAAAAGGCATGGTGCCTGATATTAATTACATTTACTAGAAGAACGAGTTCATGATAAATTAAGGAGTTTGAGATTCGACCTATTAATGTGTCCTCAATTCTTTCCAAGATAGAGGCAACATACAAGGAATCGCTAACGAGATTAATTTCTTGAAAGTCAAAGTGTTGAAAAGCTAAGGTTACAGCCTTGAGTTCAAGTAATTGCACTGATCCTTCCGGATGTTGGTAAACTACGACATCCCAGTTGCCATTTTTCCATATTGCATATCCGAACCTTTTGGTCCTTCCACTGGCATCAGTAAAAACAGTGATCGCATTGGGAATTGGCTTAGAGTTTCGCAATGTTTGACCTTTTAGTGGGAGGTTAGTGGAAAACAAGGCATGTGGCGGATAATGATTATCAAGTTCTAAGCCAATAGTGGCTGTAGTGAATGTATACGATAGTGATTGCCGTTCAGTGCAAAGAGACAAATTATTTATGGGCACATAAAGAGAAGATGCATCAACTCCAAAAACAGTAAGCACTCGTTGGCGTGCTTTCAGAATTAAGGATCCTAAATGATCAATACGTCTTGTAACAGAGGAAGTGAGGCTACATGCTAAAAACAGCCATTCCAATAAGAAGAAAGTCTTGAATGATTCCTGCCCAATTATAGCAATTTGTTCAGCAGGGTAGTTAATGATATAAAGGTTTATTGGTATTGGTAGGATCAAACTTAAAAGCAGTTGTACAATGCAACTTTTTAGCAATTATTTGCAGTGCTTGTTTCCCTTCTTGGGTTAATTCCCTTTTATCATTAATGTCCTTTGAACCTTGTAATAATTTTCTTAAAGGATCTAAGTCTTGATTTGAAATACCTGCCCATGCACGTATGCTTTGAATGTCTCCTAGAAGCTTTTGCACATCATTGACTGTTTCAATATTTGCATGTAAAGTTACCTTTTGAGGCACAAAGCGAGCTTGTGTTATTTTAAAGCCCAAGTAAGACCAAGGGTCGAAGAATTGCACCTTTTTTTTCTGCCACTTTCAATCCCCACTTTTCTAATTCTAGCAATAATTCCTTTTGTTTTAAGTGGGGTAACGGAAATTCACTTGTGACTAAAATGTCATCCATATAATGATATGTTAGAAAATTTGGATTATTAAGTCTCCATTGATGTAAGGCTTGGTCTACAAACCATTGACAAATTGTAGGACTATTTTTCATACCTTGAGGGAGTACCACCCACTCATATCTTTTCATAGGTGCACTGTGATTAATGGAGGGCACACTAAATGCAAATCGTTTGGTATCTTCAGGGTGCAACAGAATGCTAAAAAAAGCAATCTTTGATATCAATAATAAACAGGTGATAGTTTTTTGGTAAACCAGCTGGCGATGGCAAACCTGGTTGCAGAATTCCTAAAGAGTGCATTTGATTATTGACTGCCCTTAAGTCATGTAAAAATCTCCATTTTCCCGACTTTTTTTGTATAACAAAAACGGGGGTATTCCAGGGACTCATAGAAGGTTGTAAATGACCAAAGGCTAATTGTTCTTGTACTAATGAATGGAGATGCTCTAATTTATCTTTAGTGATGGGCCACTGAGCCACCCATACTGGTTGGTCAGATTTCCATGTTAGTTGTATAGTGGGTCGAGCACCTATCGGCTCAGTGGCCGCCCCTGAAAATGTTGGTTGGTTAAAATGACATTCCATTGACTAAGCATGTCTCTACCAAGGATCCAAAGAGGAGTGTCTAGTACATAAGGTTTTACTACAGCCTTGTTTCCCTCTTTATCAGTAATTTCTACAAATTCCTGACTTTGTAAAGTACGGGTGGTTCCAGCAACTCCTAAGATTTGCTCATTTAAGAGTGTAGTGGGCCACTGCTGAGGCCAAGCAATTAGTGGTATTATGGTGACATCTGACCCAGTGTCTAGCATCATTGAATGTTCAAACATTTCAGAATCATCGATATTATCAGAATACAATTTTACGGTTACTTGCCGGGTCGGTCTATCACTAGTCATGACTTGAGCAAAGGCAATTAAGGGTCCGGTACTACCAAAACCACCAGATCTTTGTGAATTAGTAGCTGTTGGAACCTGGGGAAGAAAAGGAACAAGTTGAGCAATTACACTACCTTGTGGAATGAACATTGGTGGGGAAAAGACTTTCACTACTATTCTGATAACACCACTATAATCAGCATCAATTACACCAGGTAAAACGAAAATGCTGTCTAAAGTGGCCGACGATCTCCCTAGCAATAATGCGGCCATACCGCCACCTAATGGACCTTTGGTAGTACTATCGATGACGGTAACAGAATCATCAAAAATAGTCACGGAGTCTCTAGTTACCAAATAGACTCCAGCGCTCCTTTTTGTGGCGGGGAGCATGTTGTAGAGACAGCCATGGCTACTGAGGGGTTCTTTTTGTTCGCAGCGCCCCCCCCTTGCGGCTCATCTCGTTTCCCGCCAACGGTGTCCCATCCTTTTTAAATTTGGATCGGCATTCATTTGCCTTGTGGCCAAACTTTTCGCATCAGAGGCAAGTGCCGACAAATGATGTAGATGTGAGGTTCGTATTGTTATTTTGTTGTTGTTTTGCCAAACTTGAAGGACAATGCTTTCTAATATGTCCGGTATGACCGCAATTATAGCATGTATTGGGAGGGCCTTTGTCCCCGTTCCCTTGCTTGTGTGCTCGAGTAATGGCTGCAGCTAAAGCAGCAGCATGAATTCGAGCTTTGTCCTTTTCAATTTCTAAAGGGGCTCGTGAACATTGTTCAATCATTTGTATTATTGTCATATGAGCTGGTAATGCTGCTAATAATCGCTTGCAGGTGGCATTTGCATTTTGCATAGCTATTTCTTTTACTGAAGTATCTTTCATATCAGGAGGGACATCTGGTGCTACCTCTACTCCTTCTTTAATCCTGTCCACAAAAGACAAAAAGGATTCATCTTCCTTTTGCTGAATATGTAAATAAGGTTGTCGAGGCTTACCTACTTGGGGCAAGTTGTTAAAAGCTTCTAAAGCAGCAGACTTGCTTTGAGCTAAAATGCGAGCCCCTAACATTGCCTGTCTTTGTGGATCGATGAATTGACCATTTCCCATAAGCACATCTAGCGTGGCAAAGCGTAGAGGATCACCTTGCGGCAAATTGACATTATCTAATTGTTTAAGCTCCAATCTTTGTTGCCACTTTGCTAAAAATAACATATAACTAGTAGGTCCTAGTATAAGCTCAAACATAGCCTTAAGGTCAGCAGGGACGAGTTCTTGATATTTTAGCAATGCTTCTACTTGCCGCCTTACCAAGCGATTATCAACACTGTAGTCCATTACAGATTTTTGAACCCTTGCTATCATTTGCCAGTCTAAGGGCTGCCAAGCATTATTACCACCAGTTCCTCGCACCACCGGAGCTGAGACAAACTGAAAATCTCCCTTCAACTCAGCATTTGTTACCACTCCTTTCCACCTCTTATTCATGTCAAAAGAAGGGTCTTTGGGGATGGAAGTTTTGTCAGGACCTTTCCCTGAGCCTCCCAAGCCTCCCAAGCCTCCCGAGCCTCCCTCCCCTCCTTTGTTCCACCAACGCTGAAAAGAGTCATTAAAGGTAGTTAACAATCCCGTCCCTTCCTTTTCTGTAGAATGAGAAACATTTGTGTTTTCAATTTCAGAAAGCATTATTGGGGGTAAACCTTTAGATGTTAGAAATTGATTTGCAGTAGGCATATCCCACTCCCCCGCCTTAACCAAATTGATAATGTTCTGTCAGCGTTGAGATGTAGAAGTATTCGGTGCAGAAAAAGAATTTTCCTCTAAAGTTTTGAGGCCGGAGAGAATGGCGTTATGGGCCTTTTTATATGCTTCCCGAATCGTTTTACTTTTGGAACCCTTATCAAGCCGCTTCATTTCACCTAACAGTTCAAGCATGGTTTCGGTCTGCTTTTGCAGTGTGGACTGTAAATCGTCCGTGTCCATTTCTGTTTCTTCGGGAAGAGGCACAGTCGCTGGGTCGAAAGTGGGAGGTGAGGGCAGATGTAACACGGGGTCAGTATTAGTGGGATTAGCGGGCGCTACGCTTATTGTTACTGGGGGTGCTGTAGGTACCAAGGGCGCAGAGGGTGCCATAGGTGCCGGGGGTGCAAAGGAAGGCACATTATGAACATCGGTAGGGTCCCAGGGTGGTATTAAATCATCATAGGGGCCACGGGCCGCAGGGGCTGACACGTACGCGGGTGGGACAGTAGCAGACTCTTGGGTGAGTTTACCAGCTACGGCAGTGACCATGGTCTGTGCTGCGAGTTCCAGCTCAATTTCAGCACCCATTTGTTCAATTAACATGCGCAGCTGCCGGTACGTAGGAGCTAAGGATTTTACCTCCTTATTCCCAGTTTGTATAGCTTCCCACAAATCTGCCCCGACTTCTTGCCAAGTAGTCTCTTTAAAAACATCGGTAGAGTCTTTTAAAAAACCACGATGTTTAGCCCAATATAGTGAATTCATGAGCGAAGACCGATCAACAGTCTCTCCTTTCTTTCGGGCAAGTCTCATTAAGGCATCACCAGTAGCCTTCTCGATAGCTGATACCGTGTTTCCCATCCAGCAAATTTTTTACAGCCGTCTAAGGCTCCGACTCACCGGTCGACAGTGGCCACTCACACCTCTCTCGGACGCCCGGTCGCAACCGCTGCGGGAAGTCAACGTTCTCCTAGGCGGCACGCACAGAGACCCTCCACATAAAAGTCCGTCTGTTAAGCAGTCTGGCCTCTTCGGATCATCACGTCGGGGTCAGCAAGATGCTGGGGTTTTCATGCTGGAGAACAGGAATCAATAACACGCACTCAATAAGAATGCAAAGAGCAGAGTCTTTATTTTTAACAAAGAGATGATTTTTTTACGTTTTCAGTGGTAAATTAGAGTTTATTACAAAGAGTACGATTGGTTACACAAAAGACGTATATATGTTACTAGTAATTCTATTGGTTCATCTAAGATCTATCATTCTACAGTCTAGTTATTGTGTAAGATACTCTTTGAAGTGGACACGGTATGTCAACTAAACAGGATCTTGCTTCCCCAGATGTCTTTTCCTTTGTTCTTGCTTATCTCAACGTCAAAATTTTTGATTTTGTTTTTCTCCTATAGTCACGCCAAGGACACGGTAATCTTGAACAGGCCTTTAACATAACTAAGGTAGTTTTCTATAGACAGGCTGCAGAGCCAGAGGTCCTACTAAGCCGCCAACAGTGTTGGAATGGTTCCCCATCCAAAAGGAACGATGTCAAATGCTTCTTTGGAAATATTTTAACTTCTGTGCATTTCTTTCTTTGTAATGAACTAATCTGTAACAAGCCAGGACATGATTCTGTTCAGTAGAAACAGATCAATGGCAACATTTAGCCTAAAGGTTTTATGAGATTGATCAGGAAGTTGGATTTAGATTTAAAGGCACTGTAGTCATATTTAATTTTATTTCTCTCCGTACTTGAGCCTCTTAAACAGGGACCTTCAATTGGACAGGAACAGGACACTGAAGCGAATTGTAATGGATGACGTAATGGCTTACCTGGAAGCATTTTGTGGGAGTTGATTTCTTCTAGGTATCCATCAGTCAGCATTTTAGTGTGAAGGAAATCTTCAAACAGGTAAAACAAAAATTCCCGTTGGTTTAAAACCTGACTGCTATATTAATTTTTCACTTTTGAGAAAATTTTCATGACCTTTAAAATTCAGACTATATCAAGTATTGTTTCAGCCTTTGAAGAAAGTGCTTTTGATAGAGATAGGAGAGGGAAACCAAAACATTTCTCAGAGCCGCACTTTCAAATCTGTCCTTGTTACAAACGGCACTTGAGCAAATTCATTTGCCTTTGGAACAGAAAACGACAAGGTAACAGGCTTATCATTACGGATTTGAGTGTTCCAGGTTCTTTAGATAGTAAGTGATCTATTCAAGATGACCTCTTACTGAAATAGATCCCTTTTGAGAAGGGCTATGTATTTCTTAGAAGAAAGGAAATCCCTATGTTAAAATGGTGTGGTGGGTGGTTTTTGTTGTTGTTTTGCTTTTAGAACTGGCAAGGCACAATCGACTTCATAGTTCGAGATCCAAATAAGACCATGACATTCCAAACAGGTGTTTCTTTTTGGTTGTTTTTTAATCGGTATATCTTTGGATTGTAACCAGTAGAACTGTGCTTGAACTGGAAAGAAGTATCGGAGGTTTCAGAAGTGGAACATACAGTGGAACGGTAAGCTGAGAGCATTGTGCAAGGAGAGGAAAGAGGGGAAAATGGTGAGAGTTTCCTGAGTCGGAAGGGACCCCTAGGGATCGTCAAAGTCCAACTCCTGGCCCTGCACAGACACTCCAACAGTCCCACCCTCTGCATCCCTGAGAGCATTGGCCAAACGCTCCTGGATCTCTGGCAGCCTTGGGGCTGTGCCCATTGCCTGGAGAACCTATTCAGTGCCTGACCAGCCTCTGAGGAAAAAAACCTTTCCCTGATAGACAGCCTAATCGTCCCCTGACACAGCTCCTGGCATTCCTTTGGCTCCTGTCCCTGGTAGCAGAGAGCAGAGAGCAAAGCTGTCCCTGTGCTGCCCTTGAGATGAGCTGAGAGGTGCCAAGTGAGGTGTGAGCTCAGTGTCCTCTCTGCAGCTGAACCAAATGCCCTCAGCCACTCTTTGTATGGCTTCCCCTCCAGCCTCTTCACTCTCTCTGTGTCCCTCCTTTGGACGTTTCTGCAATAGCCTGAGGTCTTTCTGACGTTGTGGCATCCAAAATTGCCCCCAGGGCTTGAAGAGAGCCCAGTCCCAGCCCAGAGCAGAGCAGGACAATCACCTCTATCGAGCGAGCGGTGCCACAAGATAGGGACACTTGTCAAAAATCAGCTGGAGAAAGAAATCTAACAGAGAAACAGGTAATCTAGGCACAGGAAATGGAAGCAGCAGAGGAAGAAGAAGATGAGGAGAGGATTCCTTGTAAAAGTGAAGAAAATGAGCATGCAGAACAGGGACTAAGCATTATGCAGGTAAGTGAGCAAGTGAATAAGTTTGAAAGTGAAGGCAGTTTTGTCCAAAAGAAGGAGGAATAGGAAGTCTTTTTGCTGAGAATGAATAGAAAGGTTTTTTCCATTTAATTTGTATACGAAGCGCACAGGGCTCTAGATCCTTTTGTGGGAAAATGGAGTGTGTAAAGTTGCCAATCATTTTGGAGCGAATTTGGAGGTTTTTGGGGTCGCAAGTGAATTTTGGGTTGTATTCTGGGGACTTGGTGGTTCCCAGGGGAATTGGGGGGGGGGGGGGGAGGGGGGATTTGGGGAGATCCAGGTGAGTTTGAGGGGTCCCAGGTTGATTTTGGGGGAGAATTTGTGGAATTTTGTGGGATCCCGGGTAGCGCGGCTTGGGGTTCCGTTGGTTTGAACGTAAAACCAGTGCGAGACTCCAAGTCAGTAATACAATTTAATAGGTGGAAAGAGAAAAAATAAAATACATGCAATAATATAAAAGAAAAAACCACCAACAAAGTCAGAAATACAACCTGACACCCTGTCAGTCAGGGTGTTGGTAGCAGTCCGTATAAATGGTGGCTGCAGTCCTCCTGGATGACAGATGTGGTTCAGTAGAAGCAGTGCTCCTGTAGAAGGGGCAGTTTTTCTCCGAAGATCCAGCGATGATGTGGAAAAAGGTTCAACTTTCCTCTGGGATCCAGTGGAAAGGACTGCCTTGGTGTTCCAAATCTCACTTTTTATCTAGGTAGGAAATGTTTGGCTCCTCCCCCTAGCTGGAGCATCTCCCAATGGGATGATGTAATCTTATCAGTCACACAAGAGGACTTAATGGCCCATTAACAGAATCTGTCTTCTGGAGGAAGGATGGGTTGTGAATAGATAACGATGATCATCCCCCTGATCTTATCAGATGGCGCATAGGCAGAGGATATCTCCCACAGAGATAAGGATCACCACCCCTCCCACATTTTAACCGATGGTGATCGAATACACATTTTTGCATTGTACCCCAGGACATAATCCACCCCTTATTCTATTACCATCTACATCATACCCAAACCAATACCCTGTTACAGATATATAATCCAAAATGAAACCTTACATACAGTTCTCACTAAAAATTAGATCTCCTTGCTGTACACAATGGGTTTCCCCATCTTTCTGCATTACCCACCAAGTGCAACCAGGTCCTTGAGCAAAAACAATCCCACGGATTGGTTTGCCTTTGCCTGTTGTGGGATTAATCCAAACAGTCTTTCCTAAAATACCTTTCATGTGTGCCACAGAGACCTTGTTTCCATCCACTGTGTGCAGGGGTTCAGAGTGGGCAGGACCGGCTCAATTGATGGACCTTCGGGTGTTAACCATCCAGGTGGCTTTGGCCAAGTTCATTTCCCAATTTCTGAAGGTTCCACCACCTGGTGCTTTCAAAGTAGTCTTAAGGAGTCCATTAGACCGTTCAACCTTCCCGGCAGCTGGCACATTGTAAGGGATATGATATATCCATTCAATACCATGTTCTTTGGCCCAGGTGTTGATAAGGCTGTTCTTGAAATGGGTTCCGTTGTCTGATTCAATTGTCTCGGGGGTACCATGCCTCCAAAGGACTTGTTTTTCTAGGCCCAAGATGGTGTTCTGGGCAGTGGCATGAGGCACAGGGTAGGTTTCTAACCATCCTGTAGTTGCTTCCACCATGGTCAGTACGTAGCGCTTGCCCTGGTGGGTTTGGGGAAGGGTGATGTAGTCAATTTGCCAGGCTTCCCCATACCTGTACTTTGACCATCGTCCACCGTACCACAGAGGCTTCAACCAGTGGCCTGTTTGATGCTGTCCATGGTAAGGTCCACCCCTCCGTCACGGGCCCATCGGTATGTTGCATCTCTCCCCTGATGACCAGAGGCATCATGGGCCCAATGAGCTAGGAATGATTCTCCCTTGTGCTGCCAGTCTAGATCTACCTGTGATACTTTCACTTTGGCAGCTCGGTCCACCTGCTCGTTGTTGTGATGTTCTTCAATAGACCGGGTTTTGGGTACATGTGCATCCATGTGTCAAACCTTTATGGTCAATTTCTCTACTCGGGCAGCAATGTCCTGCCAAATCTCAGCTGCCCAGATGGGTTTCCCTCTGCGTTGCCAGTTGGCCTTTTTCCAGCGATCCAGCCATCCCCACAGAGCATTAGCTACCATCCATGAGTCACGGTAGAGATAAAGCCTTGGCCACTTCTCTCATTCAGCAATATCCAAAGCCAACTGGACGGCTTTTAACTCTGCGACCTGACTCGATCCACCTTGTCCGTCGGTAGCTTGTGCCACTTTTCGTATGGGGCTCCGTACTGCAACTTTCCATTTCTGGTTAGTGCCTACAATTTGGCAGGAACCATCAGTGAAGAGGGCATATCGTCTTTCAGTCTCCCGTAGCTCATTATATGGTGGGGCTTCCTCAGCACGTGCCACTTGCTCCTCTTCTTCTTCAGAAGACAATCCAAAAGTCTCACCTTCAGGCCAGTTTGTAATTATTTCCAGAATCCCAGTGTGATTTGGATTTGCAGTACGGGCGCACTGAGTCATGAGGGCAATCCACTTGCTCCATGTGGTGTCAGTGGCGTGATTTGTGTAAGGCACCTTTCCCTTGAACATCCAACCCAGGACTGTTAGTCGGGGTGCCAGGAGGAGTTGGTTTCTTTGCCAATCACCTCTGAGGCAGCTTGAACTCCTTCATAGGCGGCCAAGATCTCCTTCTCTGTGGGAGTGTAGTTGGCTTCAGATCCTTTGTAGCTTCTGCTCCAGAATCCCAGTGGTCGACCCCGAGTCTCCCCAGGCACCTTCTGCCAAAGGCTCCAGGGCAGACCGTGGTTCCCGGCTGCAGAGTAGAGCACGTTCTTCACATCTGGTCCCGTCCTGACTGGGCCAAGGGCTACTGCATGAGCAATCTCCTGCTTGATCTGGGCAAAGGCTTGCTGCTGCTCAGGGCCCCAGTGGAAATCATTCTCTTTGCGGGTGACGGGGTAGAGAGGGCTCACAATCTGACTGTACTCAGGAATGTGCATTCTCCAAAAGCCTATGGCACCTAGGAAAGCTTGTGTTTCCTTCTTGCTGGTAGGTGGAGACATAGAGGTGATCTTATTCATTTCCTCTCTTGGGATCTGACAACGTTTATCTTGCCACTTGACTCCTAGAAACTGAATTTCCTGAGCCGGTCCCTTAACTTTATTTCGCTTAATGGCAAAACCAGCTTTCAGCAGAATCTGGATAATCTTCTCTTGTTTCTCGAAGACTTCCCCTGCTGTGCTGCCCCATACAATGATGTCATCAATATACTGTAGATGTTCGGGGGCTTCACCCTTTTCCAGTGCAGCCTGGATCAGTCCATGACAGATGGTAAGACTGTGCTTCCACCCCTGGGGCAGACGATTCCAGGTGTACTGCACGCCCCTCCAGGTGAAAGCAAACTGAGGCCTGCATTCTGCTGCCAGAGGAATGGAGAAAAATGCATTGGCGATTTCCATGGTGGCGTACCACTTTGCTGCCTTGGACTCCAGCTCGTACTGGAGTTCCAGCATGTCCGGCACAGCAGCGCTCAGGGGTGGAGTCACCTCATTCAATGCATGATAGTGTACAGTCAATCTCCATTCTCCTTCAGATTTACGCACAGGCCAGATGGGGCTGTTGAAGGGTGAGTGGGTTTTACTGACCACCCCTTGGCTCTCCAGCTCACGGATTATTTCATGGATGTGAATCACCGAGTCTCTGTCAGTACGGTATTGCCGACGGTGTACTGTTGTTCTGGCGATTGGTACCTGTTGCTCTTCAACTCTCAGTAGTCCCACAGCAGAGGGGTCATCTGCAAGACCAGGCAAGGTGTTCCATTTTCTAATGTCATCTGTCGCTACAGCAGCTATACCAAAAGCCCAGCGATATCCTTTTGGGTCTTTGAAATATCCATTTCTAAGATAGTCCATGCCAAGGATGCATGGGGCCTCTGGGCCAGTCACGATGGGGTGTTTCTGCCACCTGTTCCCAGTTAAACTCACTTTGGCCTCCACTACAGTCAGCTGCTGGGATCCTCCTGTTACCCCAGAAATAGAGATGGATTCTTCTCCTACATTCTTTGATGGCATCAGAGTACATTGGGCGCCGGTGTCAACCAAAGCCTTATGTTTTTGTGGGTCGGATGTGCCAGGCCATCGGATCCACACAGTCCAATAGATCCGATTATCCCTCTCCTCTACCTGGCTAGAGGCAGGGCTACTCTATTCCTGATCTTGGTACATGTCGCTCTCTTCCTGTAAATAGGTTCTTGAGGTCCCTTCAAGAGGATCAGTCATATCATCATTCTGATACTGTCTGGAGTTCTGTACACAAGAGACTGGAGCAGCATTGACTCTAGATGGGCTTCTTGTGGTAGGTGTCCCTCTTTTCAGCTCACGTACCCGGGCTGCTAAGGAGGAGGTGTGTTTTCCATCCCACTTCCTCATGTCTTCTCCATGCTTCTGAAGGAAAAAACAGAGGTTACCTCGTGGAGTGTGTCATCTGTCCCTGCCTGAGGAACGCCTACTCCTAATGGCAGAAACTCTTGTTGGTTCTGGAGAGATCTGGTAGTTGTTTTCCTTAAGTTCTTTTTTTAGTTTCTGATGGCCCTCTTCAATCAAGCTTCGGACTTGCTCCACCAGCCTTGTTTCCACGGATGAGACATGGGTACGAAATGGGGCTGTGACAGTGTCCTCATAAATTCTTAGTTTATTGGCCAAGACGCCTACCATGTCCTCACCTTCCCTCCACTGCAGCGTTGCCAGGTAACGGGAATACATCTCTGATCCAAGCCGTGCAAATCTCAACCACATCTATGACGTGCACCGGACACAGTCTGGGCTCTTAGGAAATCTCTCATCTTCTCAGAAAATGATCTCCAGCACGGCCAATTCCCTCAGGCATCGGATACCTTGTTCTATTGTGCTCCATTTTCCTTGGTGCACCTGGAGATCTTCTTTACAAAGGTATCTGTCCTTCACACTTGTCAGCAGTAGCCACCAGAGGCTGAGAATTTCTTGGGTTCTCCCAATCCCCTGGTCAATGACCACATCCCGGGACAGAGATCCAAGTTGCCTGGCCTCACTTCCATCCAGAATGGTGTCATTGGCTGCAGCGTCCCAGATGCGGAGCAGCCAGGTCAAGATGGACTCATTTGTCTGGTGGGTGAATTCCCTCCGCAGGTCAAGCAGCTCACCCAGGGATAGAGAGCGAGTGATGATTTCTGGATCTGTCTCTTCCGCTGGGTGCGAAGGTCCTGCCATGTCCTCGTCAGTCACTATGTGGACTGATTTGCTCTTTGATTTCTTCTTCTGAACGGGGGCAACTGCTACTGCACTATGCTGTGCTGGTGCAGTGATGGTTTGTGTGGAGATGCTGATGGCGCTTCTGGCTTTTTTTCTCCTCTGTGGCAGTCTGCGTAGACACGGACACTGTTGCTTTGGGTTTGGTTCTTCTCCTCTTTGTGACATTGTGTGCAGACATGGACGAAGTGGATTTGTTTCTTTTTTCCTCTTCCTCAGGAATACGCAGCAATACACCATGTAGTGTTTTATTTCTAAGCATGTTGTAGGCTGTGCAGAGAAGACAAAGCAGAACTAACAACAATATTATGCTGTCCTTAGCATCCAGCGGGAACTCAACATTTCCAAAAACTACTGAATCAGGCCGGAAAGATTGGAAAAAATCATTCTCTACCCCTCCCAAGGGCTGGGTGTGATTGTTAAAACCCCGGATGCAGCAACCTAGACTAAGACAAGCAAACAAAGTTGAGTATATATTCCCAATTATGTTCATTGCCTTAGAGGTTATCATGCAGTAGACATAATAGGCCAATGAATCAATTTTTATACCATATCCTGGTTTACACAGGAGCATTACAGCTGGCAGATAGTTCCCCATGTGCAGAAAAATATAGAGAACAAGATATAAAACCCATGTAAGCATGTTGAGAATCATGGTGAATACAAAATTGTAATACTGACCTTTCTCAGTACCCTTCGTGCCCCACGTTGGGCGCCAATAAATGTGTTGGTTTGAAAGTAAAACCAGTGCGAGACTCCAAGTCAGTAATACAATTTAATAGGTGGAAAGAGAAAAAATAAAATACATGCAATAATATAAAAGAAAAAACCACCAACAAAGTCAGAAATACAACCTGACACCCTGTCAGTCAGGGTGTTGGTAGCAGTCCGTATAAATGGTGGCTGCAGTCCTCCTGGATGACAGATGTGGTTCAGTAGAAGCAGTGCTCCTGTAGAAGGGGCAGTTTTTCTCCGAAGATCCAGCGATGATGTGGAAAAAGGTTCAACTTTCCTCTGGGATCCAGTGGAAAGGACTGCCTTGGTGTTCCAAATCTCACTTTTTATCTAGGTAGGAAATGTTTGGCTCCTCCCCCTGGCTGGAGCATCTCCCAATGGGATGATGTAATCTTGTCAGTCACACAATAGGACTTAATGGCCCATTAACAGAATATATTTTCTGGAGGCAGGATGGTGTTGGGGGTTGAATGCTTCCGTTTTCTTTCTGTGGAATTTCTCACATTGTTATACTGAGTAACTGCGGCTACACCTTAAAACGACAGATAATGTTCTCTAGTAGGGGGGTGGGTGGAGGGGGAAGGGGGGGAACAGGAAAAGGAAGGGTGGGACGCGGGGTCTGGAGCAGGGGACTCGCTCTCTCTTGGCTCTTGGAGTGGGAGTACCGCCCAGGGCTCCGGTCTGGCATCTCCCCTGCCATCCCAGCACTGAGATCCACGCTCCTTGCCATTGGACATCGCTCTGCTGCTCTCCCATCTCACCCTACTATCTCCAGACACCCTGCTGAGCATAACGAACGACACCGTGAGGGGGAGTCACTTTCCCAGCCTCTCTCACCCCTGGGACGCCGCCGCCATCACAACAGCCCTCTTCAACTGCACGGGACCTGCCCTGCCCCCACAGCACCGGTAACTGAGCGCAGGGAGACGGCCTGTGGCCAAAAGGGACTGGAGGGGAGCTATACTATTCTGTTCTGTTGTCAATTTTTATAGCTGTTATTGTTTTTTCTGCCTTGTTAGATATCAGTAAAGAACTGTTACCCTTATGCCCACATCTCCTGCCTGAAGGCTTCTGATTTGGACCTAAAATAATTAAAAGGGAGGGGGTTGCATTCCGCATCTCAGGAAAGGGGTTCTTGACTTTCCTTAGCAGATACCTGTCTTTCAAACCAAGACAATAATACAACATAATATAACATAACAAGGTGATTTTAAACAGAATTATTTAATCATATAATTTCCTTTATCTAGTGTCCATGCTTCACTTCAGAGCTTAGTATTCTGGTTTATGCAAACCCCAATGCTTTTGTGATTAACACGTATCTTTTATCAATTGTCACAATTTCCCCACTTCTCTTTTTTTATCCCATTGATTAGTGTTCTGGTTTCAAATTTTGTCAGTACCTCTTGTACTGTCATTAATTTTGTTGCCTCCTCAGGGTCTATTGGTATTGTAGCAACTTGCATTCCTTGAACCATCGACTGGATTAGTCGAATGATGCATGGAACAAGATAAGGGATGAACAGTAGTCCTAATAATGCACATGTTAACATAAATCCTAATTTCTTCCACCAAGTTTCCCCCAACAAGTTATTCCGTCAATTATCATTAAGCATAGAGTTCCCGGTTTGTACAGGTACATGGGCTATTCATTTTATTTGTTCTGCAATTTTAGTAATTACTTCACCATTATCATCAATTTCTAAGCAGCATTCAGAATTATTAAACTTTCCACACACTCCCCCTTCTTCAGCTAACAGATAGTCTAGAGCCAGTCGGTTTTGATATACTGCAGCTCTAGTTTGGGTAGGTTGTTTAGCTATCAATTCCATTGCTAGGGCTGTCCGGTTTGAAGTAATTTCTACCACGGCTTGTAGCCTGATAATTCTATTTAGCATATAAATTGGAGTGCGATAGCCCCAGCTCCCATCTTGAGCCCAGGGAGCTGGTCCATAATATTCAATAATTCGTTCTGGGGGCCATTCATCATCCTTCCATATTTGTGTTCCCCCTATGTCTGTGCTCCTTTTATTTCGATACAAAGTTTCATACAAGGGAACTCCTAACACTCTATTACCCTTTTCCTTTGGTAATGTAAAAAACGCAGGCTGGATAATCCCTAGAGTACATGTCCCTCTCCATCTTTTTGGTAGGGTATTATAAGCTTTTTTCCCACAGATCCAAAATATTCCATCTGGGGCTTTCCAGCTTAGTTTAACTGATTCAGGTTGTTGCCAATAGGTCCTTACACTTTTTACTTCTTCATATGGGTTGGCTCTATTTTTATTATACCAGCATAGTCCTGTAAAATTGTTCTTTATACAATTACCTTTACTTAACTTTCCCCAATATCCTTCTGGAGCTTTGGGCCACCAAGACTGTTTGCTTGCATTTGTAATCAGGATAGTCTTACAGGGGGTGTGCCTCACATATTGGGTAAAGTTAGTTCCCTGACATGTTATACATACCTCTCCTATTACCTCATGACTTAGAACCCACCCTTCAGGTCTATTGACTCCCCTCGATATTTCCGTTTGATTCCACTGTAACAACTGCTCTGGGCCCAATCCCTCCCCCCTCCATGGCCATTGTTCAGTCATTTGCATTCCTCCACAGATCCAACAGTGAGTTCAGTTCAGTTCAGTAGTGATTTCTTTCATTAATTCTACAAATAAATTTTACCCCAAGGTGGGTAAGTCCCGTTCGCTGAGTTGTTGTTTTGTTTTCTCATACAAGTTAAAATTTCCCCCATGGTTTGTCTTTGTTCCTTTGAACACCTTAGTTATATTTTTTATCAATTCTTCCTTGTAGTGATCTTGCACTCCTCCCTGATCTGAATATCCCCACATACCTTCTTTTGTGAAGCAGAGGTGTGTCTCTCCTACTGGACAACTTTGGTATGCTGATGGAGCCCACCCTCCTTTTCCCAAATTGGTGGCTCCCCAGTAACTTCTTCCCATAATAGTGCAAGTTTCTAAGTTGTGTTTATTATAGCAGGCAGAATTGATATGTGTATGGAAGGCAAGGGTGGATACCGTGCGTCTGCCATACTTAATTGTCTGGTAACACTTGGAACAAGCACCAGCACTATTTCCTTTTAGCATCATTAGCAATAGGATGACTCCCATGACCATTTTCATCCCTCTGCCTCCCTCAAGGCCTACGGGGTTGCTGCCAGTAGCCGAGGTTTGTTTAATCTTCTCGGCAGCAGGGAATATGTCCTGGGGTCTCCCACATTGTCTTTCTCTTTTGGTAGTGTTTCTTAATTTTGTCCCAGCTTTTAGCTTTAACATTCCAGTACAAGGTACAGCAGTAACAGCACAGTATACACAACCCTTCTGACACTTTCTTGTCAATACCTCTGCTCTGGCTCTCTTTTTTTTCCTTATTCCTCCCACCAGTTATGATCATCAATTTCGATTTCTCCTTGTGCTGATAGGGTATTAATACTTTAATAGTTTCCTTAAATTCATTTCTTCTACACTGGACACATAATGCGAATGGGAGATACCCACCATAGGAATAACACCACAACAACTCAGTACAATATGGACACCTTTTCTTGATGAACAGGCTACACCCGGGTTTGGGGCAGGTGACTTTCAGTCCTGATTAGGAGACCTTTGAGACGAATTGATCCGGTATTGACATCAAGTCTTCCGAATTCGCACTTTGAGGTCTCCAGGCTCAGATGTCACTGTCCAACCTGCAGTAGGAGGGGTTACAGGACCCTTGCCTCTACTCACATGTGTCCATCCCTTTTCAGCTGTCCTCACAGCTGTTTCAGTCGTTAACAGAACTAAATACGGTCCTTCCCATTTTGGAGCTAGATTTTCTTCTTTCCATACTTTCATTAACACATGTTGTCCTGGCTTAATTTTATGTATGGCAAATCCTAGAGGGACAGTTTGAGCTAAAATCCCCTTCTCTCTTAATTCTTCCAAGATTTTGCTGATTGTTATTATGTAATTCTGAAGAGAAGGGTCCTGAACTAAGGTCGGATCAAGGTGTACTCCTTTAGGGTAAGGCATACCATACAGCATTTCATATGGTGAAATCCCTGTTTTTGAATTTGGCATTGTTCGTATATTAGACAGGGCTAGTGGGAGGCACTTTGTCCATGGCATTTTAGTCTCAATCATTAATTTTGACAGCTGTTGTTTTAATGTTTGATTCATCCTTTCAACCCTCCCAGAACTCTGAGGGTGCCAAGGTGTATGATACTCCCAGCTGATGCCCAGCGCCGAGGTCAGTAACTTAAGCACCTTTGATGTAAAGTGCGTCCCCTGGTCTGAGTCTATTGCTCGAACCAGGCCATACCTTGGGATTATGTGTTCCAACATTATTTTGGCTACCACTTGTGATGTGGCCCTAGCTGCAGGGTATGACTCTACCCAGTGGGTTAATTGGTCTACTCTCACTAGTAAGTATTTCCACCTTCCTATTTTTGGTAATTCTGTAAAATCTACTTGTATTCTTTCAAAGGGCCTGTAAGCAGTTTTCCGTCCTCCTGATGGACCTTGTCGCATACCTTTTTTATTAATTTTCTGACAAGTTAAACAACCCTGTACGCTCTGCTCTGCAATGTCAAAAATGCCGATGCATCCAAAAAATTTTAAAAATTGGTCTGCTAGCGCTCTGGTTCCCCAATGTGTTTGTTGGTGTAATTGTTCAATAATTTGTCTGGCCTGGGTCTTAGGCAAAATTTCCCTGCCATCTGGTAAAACCCATTTGTTCTCATGCTGTTCTGCCTTTAATTTTTTTATCGCTTCTTTTTCCTGAGGAGTAAATAACTTCTGTAATTCCTGGTTGGGGCTGAGATCTTTAACTGCAGTACTTAATACAGAAACCGGTTTTTGCTCCAATGCTGCTTTTTTTTGCTTCTTTGTCAGCCAGATTATTCCCCCTTGTATAGTAGCTTGTTCCTTTTCGGTGCCCTCTTATATGGGCCACAGCAATTTCAATGGGGCCCCTAAAAGCCTCTAGTATTCTAGCAATTAATTCTTGATGTATCAACCCCCATCCTTGAGTGTTAATTAACCCCCTTTCTTCCCAAATTTTACCAAATGTGTGGACTATGCCATAGGCATACTTAGAATCTGTATATATCGTCCCTTTTTTACCTTCTAAATAAGATAATGCCCTATAAAGAGCAAATAGTTCACAAGCCTGAGCGGACCATGCTGCGTTTAAGGGTCCGGATTCTAATAATTTCAATTCTTCTCCTCCTACTATGGCATATCCCGATTATTTTCATTTTCCTTCCACCACTCGAGAAGATCCATCTATAAACAATTTTACTCCATCCTTAAATTCAACTTCTCCCAAGTCAGGTCTAATTTTTGTTTGTAATTCTATAACATCCACACAATCATGTTCTAAATTTTCTCCTGGTTCCCCATATAGGAATTGTGCAGGACTTTGAGCAGTTGTTTTTAGCTCCAAATCTGGGGAAGTGATTAGAATAGCTTCATATTTAATATTTGGGCATCGGTTAAGCATTTCTCAGCTTTTTGATTCAGAATTCCCCTTACGTTATGAGGGGTGTGGACCACTAGGGGTGCCCCAAAGGTAATTTTTCGGGCTTCTTCAATTAAAAGTGCTGTGGCCACTAGGCCCTGGAGGCATGTGGGCCAACCCCGACTGACAGGGTCGAGCAGTTTAGAATAATATCCCACTGGCTTTCGATTGCCTGCCCATTCCTGGATGAGTACCCCATATGCTGTTTGATCAGAGGTATTTACAAATAACTGAAATGGTCTCTCCAAGTCTGGGACACTGAGTACAGGGGCTTGAATTAAAGCATGTTTGACCTTTTCAAAACTTTTATCATCCTCTTCTGTCCATTTTAGGCTATTAGTGGTAAGTTTTTCATATAGAAATTTTACTTTCTCACTAAATCCCTCTATCCATTGGCGACAATATCCCAGCAATCCCAAAATTTTCCTCACTTCTTTTTTGGTTTTTGGAGGTCCCAGACTTAATATTCCAGAGAATCTATTAGGATCCAATTTCTTTTTCCCTTTACTTAGCCAATGTCCCAAATACTTTACTTCTGGTTCTGTGAACTGTAATTTGGCTTTGGATACCTTCAATCCCTGTTGTCCCAAAAAGTTTAAAAGTTTTATAGTCCCATTTCTAGTAGATTTCTCATCCTTTCCTGCTATTAATAGATCATCTACATATTGTAACAATTTCACCCCGTCTGGTGACTCAAAAGACTGCATTAATTCTTCTAGGGCTTGTCCAGAAGATTAGGGGATTCTGTAAAGCCCTGAGGCAATACTGTCCAAAGCAGTTGTTGTTTCCTGCCCTTATCAGGATCTTCCCATTCAAAGCCAAAGTAATCTCTACTACTTTCTTCTAATGGGCATGCCCAGAAGGCATCTTTTAGATCTATTACACTATACCAAGTGTAGTCAGGGGACAAGTGGCTTAAGAGTGTGTAAGGGTTTGCTACTACGGGAAATTTGGTAACAGTTTGCTGATTTATAGCTCTCAAATCCTGTACCAATCTGTAATTCCCGTCTGTCTTTTTGACAGGCAGAATAGGAGTATTATGTGGGGACATACATGGTTCCAAAGCCCCCTGTTGCAAAAGGTTTTTTATGAGAGGCTTAAGGCCCCGTCTCCCTTCCAGAGATATTGGATATTGACGAACTCGGATAGGCAAATCGGGATCAGTGATTTTCACTTTGATAGGCTTCATTTTTAACTTCCCTATTTCTCCAGGGGTGTACCACACCTCAGGACAGATTTGCTCCTCGTCCTTTTGAGTTAAAGCAAAAATTTTAAGCTGACCTTGGGATACTTCAATTTTCAAATCCAATGCTATTATTAAATCCCTCCCCAATAAATTATTTTCTGCCTCTGGCAGTAACAGCAGATCTTTTAATTCAATTTTGGTTTGGGTCTCAATTTGCACATTTTTAATAATAGGGACCCGAAATGGTTCACCTTTTGCTCCAACCACGAGTGCTGTTTCTCTACTAGGTTTACACCCTTTTGGTAGGTGTTTAATTGTGGAATTTTCGGCTCCTGTATCTACTAAAAATTCCACCTCCTCCCCCTGGGGACCAATCTTTAAATTTATCAAGGGCTCTTTGGATGGTATGGTCCCTAATACATACAGCCCCTGACACCCCTATTCATCTTCCTGGAACATTTTTTCATCCCGTATCCGTTCTTTACAATTTTTCTTTATATGACCTTTCTTGTTACAGTAAAAGCAGGTTCGCCTTGGTGAATTATTTCCTGCTTCATTTCCTTGTTTTAGTGGGGGTTTTCGTGGTTTCCCTCCCCCTTTCTGCTGGGTTTCTTTCTGTGTTTCACGAACTGCAGCTATAAAGATTTTTGCTTTTGCTTTCTGCTTCTCTTCATCCCTCCTTACATAAACTTTTTGTGCTTCTCTTAGCAATTCTTGTAACCCCCGATCTTGCCAATCATCTAACTTGTCTAATTTCTTTCTAATATCTCCCCATGATCGAGCAACAAATTGGGTTTTGAGGAGTGCCTGACCCACTTGTGTATCAGGGTCTATCCCGGAGTACATTTGGAGATCTTTCCTCAGCCGCTCCAACCAGTCATTCGGGGATTCATCCTTTTTTTGTTGTTCACTAAAGGCTTTATTAATATTTTGTCATTTCGGAACTGATTCTCGGATACCTTTAACGAGTATCCATCTTAAGTCCATCATATTCTGGCGATGGACATCATTCTGATTATCCCAGTTAGGATTATTTAATGGCCATTTCTGGTCTCCCCTAGGTCCAATCTGATGCTCCCGGTCCCATACCCTCATTCCAGCCTGTCTGATAATTTCCCGTTCTTCCGTGGTGAATAGGATACTTAATATAGATTGTAATTCCATCCAAGTATACATACTTGGTCCGAGGAATTGATCTAGTCTCTCTGATACCCCTATAGGATCTTTTAATAGTTTTCCCATTTCTTTTTTAAAGTTTCTCACTTCCCCTGTGTTCAAGGGAACATTTACAAATCCAATTAAGCCAGCCTGTTGTCCTGCTAATGGAACTTCCCACAGGGGGTAAAGGAGAGCCTTTGTATTGTTATCTCCCTCCTCTCTGGTGATACTATCTCTCCTGGTATTCCTTTGACTGGAGCGAGTTCTTAGAGCTATGGGAGTACCAGGAGGAGAAGTGGGTGCGTGTGGGGGGGTCTCCTGTATTTTCTGTATTATACGGAGGTGGGAGATTATCGAAGGATTCCCAGGTAACCTTTTTTTTTATCTTCATCCTCTTTTTCTTTTAAAGTATATATCAAGGATGGCTTGGACTGTTTTGCCCACAGGGCAGCATACTCACATTCCTCTCTGTTAAATGGTTCTTTATGAGCCACATATGTGTTTAATGCCCGACAAATCCAACCCTCAAATGATCCGAACACGGGCCAGTATAGGTTATCTTTACGGATCATTTCTCTGGTCCACTCCACCATGCAATATTGAATCAATTTTTCTTTACTTTTTCCTCTGTATACCACCCCTGTGTCCCAACATTTTAATATTACTCCCAAAGGGCTGCCTGGTGGTATTTCTGGCAACCTACTTGTCTTGTCTTTATTTTCCCAGTCTCCTTGTGGACCAAATGAACTTGAACCTCTTCGTCGGTCCCTGGGACTCAGAATCTTACTCCCTCTTTTTCCCATTTTTACCTCAATGGACTGTCTTGAGGTGTTTGTACTCCCCGATGTGTTCCGCCCGAACCCCTGCCTCTCCTTGGGTCAGGATGGACTGGAACCCACCTCTACCTGGGCGGGGGATGGGAAAAGCAGCTTTTCCCTTCTCCCTCCGTGACTGGTGTGTTGCAATCTGCTTTTCTTTTCCTCCCCTTCCCCGCCCGCCCCCCCCCCCCCCCCCCCCCCCCGCCTTCCCGGGTCCTGCCTTTTCCTGGACTAGGATGGGGAGGACTTAGCCTCTACCTGGGCTAGGACAAGAAAATCAGTCTCTCCCTTTGTGCTCACTAGCTTCGTCCGGTCACCGGCCAGGTCCCTCGGGGGATGCTGGAAACGCAGATAGAAGGACTCCACTCTCGCTTCGCAGCAAAGGCCACGTCTCATTCAGACAAACACACAGTCATCCCCACCAAAACAGACAGATACTCACAGTCTGATGCCCCTGTCTGGGTCTTCACGCACAAGAATTACAGGTGATTTCGCCGCGGCCTTCCGGGGAGATTTTCCTTGCTCAGTCTATATGGTGCGGTACGTCCATGGGTCCTGAGCATCACTGACGAACCGGGGCCAGCGCAGTGGGGTGCCTCCCCGAAATCGCAGTGCTTCTCAGGGCTCCAGGGACATCCTGGGTTTCTGCACCTAATTGTTATAAATGAGAGACAAAAGTCTCGATATTCAGGAAAATTTTGGATTGCTTTCTTTGATATAGAAAGAGCAAGCAGCGCGCTGGGGAACGCGAGGGGTCACTGCCCACTCCACGCTCCAATGAACCTTGGTTTGCAGCCTCTTCTTATACTGTGGTTCCTCGTTGTAATCAATAATTTTTGGGATTCTTTTGCTGTCATAATTTTGCCAGGTAAGCAGTGGTGGTCGAATAAACATCCTTACACAAATTCACAAAGCCTCCGGGGGATAATCAGTCACAGATAGCCATCTGGTCCTTGTAGATAACCACCAGAGAAGTTCTGGAAGTCTGGTCCTTGAGATAAGCAGTATTGATCAGACAAAGACAGGAAGGGCTTTTTGGGAAGTCCTATTTCGCAAGTTGGCAGCCGATACAACTTATTTGAAAAGCATAACATAATATAACATAATGTAATGTAACATAATACAACAGAATATAACATAACAAGGTGATTTTTAACAGAATTATTCAATCATATAATTTCCTTTATAAAGTGACCATGCTTCACTTCAGAGCTTAGTATTCTGGTTTATGCAAACCCCAATGCTTTTGTGATTAACATGAATCTTTTATCAATTGTCACATCTGCTTCCGGGTGTGTGGGCCACCATCAGCCCGCAGCAGCTGCCGAGGACACTGTGGATTGTGGATGAGGCTGGGCTGGCCCCCCGTCCCCCGTTGGTTTAACAGCGGCAGGACTGGCGTCCGAGCGGCATCGCCTGAGGGCCCCATGGAGGGCGGGGAGACAGCCGGGAGTGACCCTGAGCGACACCGGAAGCGATATCCCTAGGGCCCGGAAGGCCAGCGGTGGCGTCGAGTTTCATGGGTAGGAGGCTGCTAAGCTGCTTTTAAAGCTGGAGCTCCTCTGCTCTAGGACAGACTGGAAGAGCTGTGGGTGTCCAATCTGGAGAACAGAAGGTTCCAGGGAGAGGTTCGAGCCCCTTGCAGTGCCTGCTAGGGCTCCAAGATAGCTGGGAAGGGACTTTGGAAAAGGGTCTGGACTCGCAGGACAAGGGGGAATAGCTTCAAACTGCCAGAGGGCTGGGGTAGATGGGATATTGGAAAGGAATTCTTCCTTGTGTGGGTGCTGAGGCCTGGCACATATTGCTCAAAGAGGCTGTGTGGGAGCCCCATGGCAGGAAGTGTCCAGGGCCAGGCTGGAGCAGACATGGAGCAACCTGGACTAGTGGAAAAGTGTCCCTGCCCATGTCAGGATGTGGGAAGAAGATAATCTATCATCTCTAAGGTCGCTTCCAGTCCAAACCATTCTGGGATTCTAGGATTCATGGAAGGCCCTTTTCCAAGTGAAGTGTTGTGTCTCTTGGCTCCCAGCTTGTAGTTGCCAGTTCTTCTGGAAGCAGACCTCGCCAAGCAGTTGTGATGAGCCATGGGCTCTCAACTGGACGTGTGTGATATATTTGCAGAGAGGAAGGCTGCAGACAGATCTTCAAGGCCCAGGTAAAACAAGCAAAGGATTGAATAAAAGCCAAAGGTTGGTTGTGTTAGTCAGTTTGCTGGCTGTTGAAATGGCCCCAGGTCATTTTCAACATTTCTAACTTGGATTTTTTTTGAGTAAAAAATGAATGTGTTACATCCAGCGTAGGCTCTCCAATGCATCTCCATGTGCTCCCATCTCTTTGTTGTATATCAGGTTCTATTAACTGAAGACAGAATCATAACACAGTAGTAAAACATTTAGAGGTGTAGTTAGCCAGCTTCAGGAGTTTTCAACTCTGCTGTTGACTTTTCTGGTAACTGTAAGCAAGGCAACACAATCCAGTTAGTCTACTTTTCCTCTCTGTGGAAAAGATGATCTTTTTATTTTTTTTTCTCATTTTGAAAATAGATTTGAATGAAGAGAGTTATGCATGTGGCATGTAGGATTCATTATTTTACCTTTCTCTTCTGCTGCCTTTCACGAACTAGGTTTTTTTTTTAATTATTTTTTGTGGCTGTTCTCCATTCAGTAGGTTTGAAAAAATTCTAATTGTTGAGATGATGGTTCTTTGAAGGCTCACTTAGCCCACCTTTTGGGTGAAGGAAAGAAGAAGACAAGGACCTCTAAGAAGAGTAAAAAGCATACTTTAAAGAGACATGCAGAGATGTCTGCTGATGCGATGCAATTACCATGTAATCAGCAGAAATGTGTTGGAAAAACACCTGTCAGTGACTTCACAAGAAAGCCACACTCAAGGCAGGTAAAGAAAAGAAGCATAAAACCCCAAAGGTATGAAATGGACAGATTTTCATTGGGAATGAGCAACTCCTGAATTCTTCGTTCTAGAACTAGGGGCTTGTAATAAATAGACTGACTCCTTCCAAACGTAAATTTGGTGTAATGAACTGCTCACTGCCCGTTGAAGTGCAGGGCTAGTAGACTAATATTTGCCATGGCAGGCATATTGTATGGCTTTCCGGTTAAAAAGAAATTGGTTTTGGTCATAGGAATCTAGCTATGTACCCAGTCTGACAACTATTTTTTAGGCTATATTTCCAAGTAAATGGCTTCCATGATGATGCAGTAAGTTTATGTCATGAACAGGAATGAAGTGATTGCATGCATCCTTTTTTACCCTAAGCCAGCTGCTGAATAATGAGACAGAGACTCTCACTGATCCCAAGGAGTGCCCAAGCTTTTGGGAAAAGCACTGGGCAGATAAAGCCTATTTCCACATTTCTTGCTAGCGTCTTCTTCAAAGTTCATGGGTTTGTTCATCTTTTAGAGCTGTTCTAGATGTCTTTGTAGTTTACATGTACTAAATGTAGCAGGTATTGCTTTCATGCCGTCCTAATAGATTTGAAGTTGGGATCTACTCAGGCTTCAATGTCTCAGAAGAAGCAACGTTGATTCTTTGAATTCTGTCCTTGAACATGAGAATGATACTTATGTAGTTAATGAATTAATTAAATCGAATTCACTTGAATGGAAAAATTGTCTTGTTCATGTAGATTTTAACTTGGGAAATTGATATTTGAGTTCTACTTTTCATTGTTGTTGCTTTTCTGTATTCTTTGATTGCACAGATAGCAGATGTACTGACCAAGTATTCTGTGAAACTGGAGGAAATGTCCTTCCTCTTGGCAGCTGATGTTCACAAGCTCATTAACGCTAAGGCCATGGTAAATGTTTTACCTGGGGCAAGATAGCAGTCTGAATATTCCTAGAATGTCTTCCTTTCCCCATACTAAATTCATTTTTTCTGCCTATCAATCACTGAAATATAGAAGAAATTTCTACTTGGCAGGGTATTGGTTATCATTTGTGTTCTTTTCTCCCCTCATTTTCTGTAGAAGAGACAATTTTTTGTTTGTTTTTGCATGTTGTATGCTGCTTCTACTTCTGGTTTTATTTTTTTATGCAGAATATAAAGAGAGCACTACTGGATAATGAGAGGGCAACTACCAAGCTACTCTTGAATCGAATGAAATCAGAGCTTGAGAAAGAAAAATGGCATCAACTGAAATGGCAAGGGAGAGTCAAGGACTGGAAGCTCATGCAAAAGAAGTGTGTAGTTCAGAGTTTCAGGTCAGAAATGTGGCAGTCTTCTTTTGGACAATGAGCAACACAAAGTGGCTAGTGTTCACTTTTGGTTTCTATCAAAGTAATACTTGATCATTTTTTCTTTCTACGTGACCTTGCATATATCATGTGATTCCATTCTACATATCTAGTTTCCATCCTGCAGAGAATTTATGGCAAGTGAAGAAATACAGAATCCCCCAGCTGTGAATATGGAAAATTTGGTAAAGGAGCAGATGGTACTCAGTGAACAGAGACTGAAGGCTTTGCAATATATCGGGTATGGCAAAAGAGGGTATAGCATAAAGGAAAACAATTGTTACTGGAGTTAATGACGGACTTGGATACAAAATGCACTTTGCTTCCTGTCAATGTGTGATTGCTAAATGCAGCAGTAAGGCCGCGTCTACATCTATTTCTGTACAGCTCTTTTGAATGGAGAAAATGCATTCTTGATTTTCAGTGCCCCAGCTACACTTAATAGGTGGCGATCAGGCTCTAAAAATGGAGGAATGCAGAAGTAAATCTTGAAACATAGTAGAAATGGGCAAAGATGGGTGGAGAGCTAGAAGCTGGTGCTTTTGTCAAGGCATTTTTTCTCCATGGCGTGGGATTTTATTTGCGTAATAAATTAAGAGAGGAGTCTGGATAGAAATGTAACGTTGCTACGTTTGAATATCCATCCTGATCACAAGACACATTGGTGTGGGTGCAATGCATTACGATCTTTACAGGGAGGTTTTTTACGGTGGATGTAGGAACAAGGTAGATGACAGTTAGTTTGTTATCGGGCAGTAAACAGTTGGCCTTGAACAACAACAATCTCAGGTTTATTTTCATTGCCAAGATGGCTGTAAATGAAAGAAAGCCCAGTAGTTTGGATATTCACATTCATAATTTTATATTTGAAGTACTGACTCGTTTGTATTTTAGGATACCTGACTCTTGTTTCCTACTTTGATAGCACCTTCTTGCCTCCAACACATGCCAAATCTGATAGAAACGAATGGTGCAGAACTCTGGAGAATTGAAACAAAAGTCTAGGTCGGTCGGGAAATCCTGAGAACAGTCTGGAATTCAAGCAATATTTTCTTTTCTCCCGGGCAACGATGAGGCAGACAGTTGCTTTGAGAGTGCATGTTTGCTCTATTCTTTGTTCCCTGTGTTCCCACATACCTTCTCAGTTGCTTGGAGGTGGCAGTAAGAGCCAAAGAAGGTGCCTGTGGCATGGCTTTCCTTTGGCCAGTACAAACACCTGTGCATGGTGAGATCTAGAAGGAACTGGCTTGGTTAGAATGAATCTGGGGAAAATCAAAAGTTAATTTTGACATGGATCCCTTCTCAATCATACAAAAATACTCCTTTTTAACTCTTGGAGAAGAAGAGGGGAAGTATTGGAGATACTTCCTTTTTCTGTGTCCTTGTAGCATGCCTTCCCTCTCTGTGTGTGCCTTCTCTTGCTCCAGAGCACATCCTGTTGGGATGTTAGTAGCCTGTATGGTAGCCAAGGAGTTGGTAGCGATTGTAAGTACCTTGCTACTTTGAAGCATAATGATAAAGAGCTGTGTATGAAAATGTCTTGATTTCTTTGGCTGGTAGTGTCTGCTGTCTGTAGGCAAAGGTTTGTAGGCACTGCTGGGATCTGTTCCATGTGCTGAGATTCAGCACATGGCCTCTGTCATGTTTCCATGTCACACTGCACTATGAAAGATGGGAATTTTGACTGTGGTCTGTTCCATAGCATTCAGACAGCCCTAATGTGGAGTGCGTGGAGAAAATGAGCATCCAGTATGAGCTGGTGGAGGGCAAAAGTCAGGAGAAAGGGCAAATGTGCAAGTTGAGTGCCACAGCTTTTGGCTGTGATAGCCGTGGTCCAATGTGTCATTCGAGTAAAATGCGTCTGAGGATGCACCAAACATTGAGATAACAAGTGGAATTCCTTTTTAAACTCCACCTTACTCTGTTCAAAAAGTAAGCCATCCGTTTGATTTCATGGTAGTAGTTGATATTTGTACTTGAAATGTGGAAAAGTTGTAACAAATGCCGGTAATGAAGGGAGTGCTGTCCTACGTTAATGTGGAAGAAGCTAGGGGCCTCAGCCCTTGTGCTAAATCTGTCTTATCTTGGGAAAGAAATTCCACCTCTGCCTCAATTTCTCCCTTTGTGTCCAACCAGATGGTATAGTTTACTAATCTAATATGGCATGTAGGAGGCTGAATCTATCTCTGTTCATCACAAAAAAAGAAACACTACGTTTAGCCAGGCTCTCTGAAAGCCACACAGTATTTCTTCTTTGCATGTCAATAATTTGTTCTTCTTTTCCTTCAGATGACACTGTTGGATATGAACATTTGCACAGCAGAAGATGCTGAAGTTGTGCACTCCAACATGCTTCAGATGACTGAGAAACTAAAATGTATGTTTGAAGAAGAAGTGGAGCATGTGGATGTGCGTTTCTTTTATTTGATGACATATATTTTCATCACTCCTTGGGATTATGCTGTTCTTCCTGTGCTCCCACCTGCAATGCCTTCTGCGTGATAGGCTACTGATGTCACCTTAGATAGATGTCCATAATGTGACAAAACACTCCAAAGAAACAGTTCGGTGTGGAAGAGTTTCATGTGGAAGTGTTCATAATTCTTGTGTTTATTATTTGTAATATAAATAGATTGTATTTTCATGATCATTTCTATCTGAAATACATATGATAGCGATGAATGACGTATGGCCCAGCCTGCTTAAGATCAGACTTTAGGAATAGCTGGAAATGATCTCCCAAATGTCTTCCAATCTTTTCTATATATAAAAAAAGTCGGGCAGTTGTTTCTAAAGGGATAAATTATAGAATGTGATTTGGTGCTTTATGGTGCCAGAATAAACAGAAGTTTTGATAATCCACATTCTTACCAGTTTACTTGGAGACTGATTTTTTTTAATCTCCAGATAGAAGACGCCATGTTGGATACCAGTTGTAAAATTCCAGGCAGCCTTTTACCGTGTTACATATCCTCTTACTCATTCATTTCACCTTCCAGCAGTTTAGAAAGAACTTGTTCACTTGAATGTTTTTCTTTGGAGTGATTTTAAGGAGACGGCTAAATGGCCATAATCCAGGTAGAAATATAAAAGCAAGGGTGTGCTATAAAGACAGGACTTCTTAATGCAAAGAGCCCTCTGAAATTCAAAATACCTGCTATAAAATTAAAAATGTAATCTTTGACGTTTAGATGGGAATTTCTACTCTTCAGTTTCATTCTGTCAGGTGCATTTTTGCTAACTGCTTGATTCATGCTGAATGGACAGTCCTGTCTTATTCTTGGTATGGCAACAGTGATAGAGATCACTGCTGCTTTCTGTAGAAAGTGGCTGCAAGTTGCTATTAAGAGATTTTGTGCAGGTCTAGAGTCTGATTGGATGTGAGGTTCTCATTGTTTCAACAAGCAACTTGGGGTGGCAGTGTCAGAGGTGTTAATTATCTAGGAAGATTTTCATAGGCAATGAATTTTGCTGAAGTAGCTTTCTCTTCTGGGTGTAGAATATATGTGCATAATTAACTTCCTTGAATCTTAAATAGTGGGGGAGATTTTAATATCTACAAAACCATTTTTACTAGCTTTTTTATGTGGCCTTAGATGATGAAAGTGATCTGCATACAATTTTAGAAAAAAGGAAAACGGTGAGCTGTGAGGAAGAGCTGAAGGAGTATTTGGAGAACACCCTTTCTTCTTGAGATCAAATTAGAACAAGGTATGAATTTTGTATCGTCAACTTAAAAGGTAGAGCATCTTTGAACATTGGTTGTAGTACTTAGGCCTTGTTTTAATGCTGTTGTGTGAAGGTATGGGAAAAGAGTGCTTTTCACTTCATGTAAGAATATAGAATAATGTCCCTAGTGAACAAGGTTAAGGCAAATAATGCCCACGGTTTAGGAATGGGACAAAGGAAGACTGCTATCATTCAAAAACCATAGCACATCAGTATTACTGTGCATACCATCACATCCATGCCTTATTCAGAAGGCAAAAGTAGTAGAGCAGATTCTGGGATCACCCGCATCAGAAGTTGGTCTGCACCATCATCTCTTCACTCATACATTTAATCTCATTCAAAGTTGTAGGAACCCAGATGTTTAAGATAGCCAAGCACTTGCAACTTTAAAAAACATCTAAAAATTGGTACACTACCGCTCTCCTTCCTGAAGATCTTAGCAGCAGCTCTGAAGCCATAGAGGAAGCAGCACTGTTCACATACTCAGGAGGTCTTTCCTACCTGCTCGATCAGAGGCACATTAGAAGAGCCGTATGGACCTGAGGGGCAGATGCACATACCTTGACACACCTCTCAGTGGGACTGTGGTTAGAGCTGGAGGTTTGATACTCTTCCTAATAATTTGAGCCATTAAAACAAAGCCAGAGGTAACAGACCAAGTGAAAATACAATGCCAGGTTGCGGAAAGAGAATGTTACCTATCTGAACACCTACATAAATTCCCCATCATTCTCTTTGTTTAGGACACCAAGCCAATGTCCGTGTAAATGAAAAGAAGTGTGAATATTGATTTTTCTTGAATCAAGACTCAGCTTTATGTCCAAGTCAAAGGCCAATAAACCACAAAGGCTCCGCTGAGCACAGTGCAGAACTAACATGGAAGACAGTAATTTGACCTCTTATGTAAGCAGTGTTGGAATGGTTCCCCATCCAAAAGGAAAGATGTCAAATGCTTCTTTGGAAATATTTTAACTTCTGTGCATTTCTTTCTTTGTAATGAACTAATCTCTAACAAGCCAGGAAGTGATTGTGTTCAGTAGAAACAGATCAATGGCAACATTTAGCCTAAAGGTTTTATGAGATTGATCAGGAAGTTCGATTTGGATTTAAAGGCACTGTAGTCATATTTAATTTTATTTCTCTCCGTACTTGAGTCTCTTAAACAGGGACCTTCAATTGGACAGGAACGGGACACTGAAGCGAATTGTAATGGATGACGTAATGGCTTACCCAGAAGCATTTTGTGGGAATTGATTTCTTCTAAGTATCCATCAGCCAGCATTTTAGTGTGAAGGAAATCTTCAAACAGGTAAAACAAAAATTCACGTTGGTTTAAAACCTGACTGCTATATTAATTTTTCACTTTTGAGAAAATTTTCATGACCTTTAAAATTCAGACTATATCAAGTATTGTTTCAGCCATTGAAGAAAGTGCTTTTGATAGAGATAGGAGAGGGAAACCAAAACATTTCTCAGAGCTGCACTTTGAACTCTGTCCTTATTACAAATGGCACTTGAGCAAATTCATTTGCCTTTGGAACAGAAAATGACAAGGTAACAGGCTTATCATTAAGGATTTGAGTGTTCCAGGTTCTTTAGATATTAAGTGATCTATTCAAGATGACCTCTTACTGAAATAGATCCATTTTGAGAAGGGATATGGATTTCTTAGACGAAAGCAAATCCCTATGTTAAAACGTTGTGGTGGATGTTTTCTGTTGTTGTTTTGCTTTTAGAACTTGCAAGGCACAATCGACTTCATAGTTCGAGATCCAAATAAGACCACGACATTCCAAACAGGTGTTTCTTTTTGGTTGTTTTTCAATCGGTATATCTTTGGATTGTAACCAGTAGAACTGTGCTTGAACTGGAAAGAAGTAGCGGAGGTTTCAGAAGTGGAACATACGGTAGAACAGCAAGCTGAGTGCATTGTGCAAGGAGAGGAAAGAGAGGAAAATGATAAGAGTTTCCTGAGTCGGAAGGGACTCCTAGGGATCATCAACGTCCAACTACTGGCCCTGCACAGACACTCAAACAGTCCCATCCTCTGCATCCCTGAGAGCATTGGCCAAACGCTCCTGGATCTCTGGCAGCCTTGGGGCTGTGCCCATTGCCTGGAGAACCTATTCAGTGCCTGACCAGCCTCTGAGGAAAAAAAAATTTCCCTGATAGCCAGCCTAATCGTCCCCTGACACAGCTCCTGGCATTCCCTTGTCTCCTGTCCCTGTTCGCAGAGAGCAGAGAGCAAAGCTGTCCCAGGGCTGCCCTTGAGAGGAGCTGCGAGGTGCCAAGTGAGGTGTGAGCTCAGTGTCCTCTCTGCAGCTGAACCAAATGCCCTCAGCCACTCTTTGTATGGCTTCCCCTCCAGCCTCTTCACTCTCTCGGTGTCCCTCCTTTGGACATTTCTCCAATAGCCTGAGGTCTTTCTGACGTTGTGACATCCAAAATTGCCCCCAGGGCTTGAAGAGAGCGCAGTCCCAGCTCAGAGCAGAGCAGGACAATCACCTCTCTCGAGCGAGCGGTGCCACAAGATAGGGACAGTTGTCAAAAACCAGCTGGAGAAACAAATCTAACAGAGAAACAGGTGATCTTGGCACAGGAAATGGAAGAAGCAGAGGAAGAAGAAGATGAGGAGAGGATTCCTTGTAAAAGTGAAGAAAATGAGCATGCAGAACAGGGACTAAGCATTATGCAGGTAAGTGAGCAAGAGAATAAGTTTGAAATTGAAGGCAGTTTTGTCCAAAAGAAGGAGGAATTGGAAGTCTTTTTGCTGAGAATGAATAGAAAGTTTTTTTCCGTTTCGTTTGTATATGAAGCACCCAGGACTCTGAATCATGGTTTTAAAAAGTTAAGATTTTTGCTAAGAGTAGAAGTAGTTTCCATGGCCAAGATGTAATTTAGGTAGGTAAATGGTAGGTTAATAATTACTAGATGCTTAGGCTAGAGCTAATTGGTATAATTATCTGCTATTATAAATTTACGTACAGAAGAACGTAAAATAAGTAAACAGTTAACCATGAAGCACGGAGCCTTGGATCGTGCCAGAGGGTCACTGAGACCTGATGAAGACTCTCCTGACTTCATCCTTCGAGACCGCTGACCCATTTCGAGACCACCGACCCAATTCAAGAGAAGAGCTGTGCACGTGTGAAGGACTAATGGGCTCATTTTAATATGGGATGGGGATGGGAGGTGCTGGGGTTATGCATATGTGTTGTATGTAAGATCTTGGGGAATAAATAGATGGAAAAGAACCTTGTTCAGGGCCGTCACGCCTTTCGGAGGTGACTCCCATGCCGCCCGCCGGTGAATAAACATACCACTTTCTAACTTTAATTAGTTAGAGGGTCTTAGCGATTATACCCGTTTTTTTAATGATTCAGCTCTAGATCCTTTTGTGGGAAAATGGAGTGTGTAAATTTGCCAATCATTTTGGAGCGAATTTGGAGGTTTTTGGGGTCCCAGGTGAATTTTGGGTTGAATTCTGGGGATTTGGGGGTTCCCAGGTGAATTTGGGGCGGGGGGGATTTGGGGAGATCCAGGTGAGTTTTGAGGGGTCCCAGGTTGATTTTGGGGGAGAGTTTTTGGAATTTTGGTGGATCCCGGGGAGCGAGGTTTGGGGTTGTGTTGGTTTGAAAGTAAAACCATTGCGAGACTCCAAGTCAGTAATACAATTTAATAGGAGAAAAGAGAAAAAATAAAACACATGCAATAATACAAAAGAAAAAACCACCAACAAAGTCAGAAATACAACCTGACACCCTGTCAGTCAGGGTGTTGGTAGTAGTCCGTATAAATGGTGGCTGCAGTCCTCCTGGATGACAGATGTGGTTCAGTTGAAGCAGTGCTCCTGTAGAAGGTGCAGTTTTCCTCCGAAGATCCAGCGATGATGTGGAAAAAGGTCAGACTTTCCTCTGGGATCCAGTGGAAAGGACTTCCTTGGTGTTCTAAATCTCAGTTTTTATTTAGGTAGGAAATGTTTGGCTCCTCCCCCTGGCTGGAGCATCTCCCAATGGGATGATGTAATCTTATCAGTCACACAATAGGACTTAATGGCCCATTAACAGAATATATCTTCTGGAGGAAGGATGGGTTGTGAAAAGATAATGATGATCATACCCCTGATCTTATCAGATGGCACATCAGCAGAGGATATCTCCCACAGAGATAAGGATCACCACCCCCCCACACATTTTAACAGATGGTGATAGAATACACATTTTTGCATGGTACCCCAGGACAGGGGTGAATTTGTGGAATGTGGGGAGTCCCAGTTGAATTTTAGGGGGAATTTGCGGAATTCTAGGGATCTCAGGGGAATTTTGGGGTAAATTTGGTGAATTTTAGGGTATACATGGCAATTTTAGGGTTCTCAAGTGATTTTTGGGGATGCCAGGTGGATTTTGGGGTGAATTCTGTCGATTTTGCGGTATCCAGGTGTGCATTTGGGAGTCGTCGGAGAATTTTGGGATGAATTTGGGGGGATGCAGGGGGATATTCCGGGGAATTTTGGTGATTTTTGGGAATCCTGGATGGGTCTTTGAGTTAATTTGGTGGATTTGGGGGTATCTGGGTGGGTTTTGAGGGGGATTGGACACATTTTGGGGTGAATTTGGGAGGTGTTGGGGGGACTGGGTCTTGGGGGTGATTTGAGGGATTTTGGGGGTTGCAGGTGGAATTTTGGGGTGAAGCCCTGGGATTTGGTGGTTCCCCGTGAATTTTGGGGTGAATTTGTGGAATTTTGGAAGTTTCCAGGTGAGTGCTGGGCATCCCAGGCGGGACTTCGGGTTGAATTTTGGGTATTTTGGGTTTCCCAGGTGAATTTCTGAGGTGAAAAGGTTGAAAAAGGTCTTTTTTGAAAACAAGTTAAAGCCAGAAGGTTATTGAAAATTAATAGATGTGATGCAAAAAGGTAATATGCAGACAATACACAGCGAGACAAATCATGGGAAAAATACAGTGGTAACACATGAGTGTGTGAGGACCGGATCAGTATAGCTAAGGCTCAGTTGAAGCTGAATTTGGAAAAGCATGCCAAAAATAAGAATAATAAAGGCACCTACGGGTATTTCAGTGGGAAAAGGAAGATGAAAAGAAACCTATCACACCTCCCCTATTCCCCCCCACCCCCATAAGCCAGACAGGACTAGTGACAACAGACAAGGAGAAGGCTGAGGCACTCAACAAGTGTTGGTCTCAATTTTTACTGCCAGTCACTATTTCCACATCTCTCCCCTTATTGGACTGTTGGACTTGATTCTAAGCCATAGTAGCAGGTCAGCTTTCAGACCACTTGAGGAACCTGAGCATGCAAGACCATGGGACCCACCCAGAGGCATGTCAGGGCCCTGAGAGAACTGGCAGCTGTAGTTGCTAAGGTGCTTCCTCCATCATATTTGAGAAATCAAGGCAACCAGCTGAAGTCTCCAGACACTGTGTTGTATTGACTCCAATACTCTTGGTCTTTTTTGTAAATCTTAGAGCTCTGAGTCAATTTCTGCAGAGGATTCCCAATGCAGTTTCAAAAATGGAATCTTTGTTATTGGTCCTCATGTTGATCTTGGATATTTCCATTTTCTGCGCTCCTATATTTTCGAAACATTTGTAATGACTGAAAAGAAAGCTGAGACGAGGCATTATGCTCTTTCCAGTGATATAAATGGACCAGTATTCTTTTCAGACAAATATATTTTTGCTGTGTCTAAGCACATGTGCATACCTGTGCTTGATTTATGTGTCCAGGTTTTGGCAATGGGGCAGCCACAGGGCCGTCCTGTGACAATGGCCCAGGTGCTGCCCTGTCCCGCTTTCTTCCAACTGGCTCCACTTCAGGATGTCCTCCCTGCTGAGAGAAGAGGCTGGGACAGCAACTTTAAAAATGTTACTTTCTGGGTTTTTTTGTTTTGTTTTGTTATTTTTACAGTTACTAAAAACCTTCACCCTGATTTTTCGATGTGTTGGGTTTGGTGTTTTTTTCCAGTATGGGTCTTTTTTTGTAGGCTTTTTTTGTGGCCTTTTTTGTCTCTTTGGGGATTTTTGGTTGGGATTTTTTGTGTGTTTGTTTAGTCTGCTTTTTTTGTTTGTTTGTTTGTTTGTTTGTTTTGTTATTACGGTTTTGTCGAGTTTTTTTAGCAAATTGATTGGAAAACTGAATAGTCCTCCACTATAGTCTCCTGGATTCACCTGAGACTCTTCCTAGGCATCTCCCTGATCCTTTTTGCAATGAGTCTCACATCATTCTCCTGAGGAAACTGTCTGATTATGGTTTGGATGGGTGGGCTGTTTGCTGGGTGACAAACTGGGTGATGGCCAGGCCCACAGAGTGGTGGGAAATAGAGTTCATCCAGCTGGTCCCCAAGGCTCAGTCTTGGGCCCAGTCCTGTTTAATATCTTTATCAGTGATCTGGACAAGGGGATAGAGTACACGCCCAGGAAGTTCACAGATGATGCAAAGTTGGCTGGTAGTGTTTTTTTCTTCTGGAGGACAGCAGGCTCTGCTTCTTCTTCCTCCTGTTCTGAGGTCGCTGCTCCCTCTTCATCCCTCATGAAGTGTGCTGATTTTGTCACTTGGATGAGAAAACAAACAATTTTAGCAACAATACTAGTGGCAGTGTACAAGAAAGGAAGAGTTCACATGAATCGCCCCCCCAACAACAGACAATACCTGAAGGCTCTTCTTCCCCTCTTGCTGACTACACCGGAACCCATTGTCCCCGTGTCCTAGGGTGATGTTATGGTGTTTGTATCTCCAATCGTGTGTTCTGATTATGTTTGGTATTATGTCCTGTGCTTCCAGGACTGTTTCTGAAAGTGAAGCTTTGTTTTGTCTTGTTATCAGCCGTCTCACCTCCCCCATTGTCTATATTTAGGAGGGTTTTAGCTCGGCTTGCTTGCTTGCTTGCTTGCCTACTTGCTTGCCTGCTTGCTCGCTTCTGCCTCTTTTTCTTTCCTTCATGTTGCCCTTGCTTTTTGCTTATTAGTTAGTTCAGCTAGGCAGTCCAACTTTTTCCCTGGACTGTTTTCTTTTCCACCCTGTCCCCTCCCTCTCCTGGATACCATCTGAACCTGTTCTGGACGGGGACCTGGGAAACCCCAAGAAACACCGGGAGTCTGCATTCTGTCACCTGCAGCAGTCATTCCCCTGCGCCGGAGACTGATAACTGAGCAACCATTCGACAAAAAAACTAAGTTTGTCATACCTTCAGAACGGTGAAAGAGTTTTTTTGTCAGCTGGTGTTGTTTTTTTTCCCTGTGCTGGGGAGTGTCTTGCTTGTTAAATAAACAAGTTTTTTCTCCCACTCTTCTCCAAAAAAATTCTTCCCCAACCCGGTAGTGGGGGGGGGAGGAGTCGTAGGGTTTGATGTCTGGGGGCTCCTTCTGGAAGTTTTCCCCCAAATTTGCCCAAAACCAGAACACCCCCAAAGATACTCCCTTCTCCCTGCCCCCAGCCATGATGTGAGATGGAATAGAATAACTAAGATTAAGATTCTCCCTATGTAACTCCATCATACTTCAATTCTGGGAAAAAAAATTTCTTGAAGTTCTATCATTTCAGATCATTTGAATTTGAATTTGCCTACTAAAAAGTCTAGCCAGAAACTCATGACAATATTAATAGCCCATTCTAGAATGTCTGAGATGATATGCACTTCTTTCAAGAGCATGTGATACCTCACGTGACTTCTCCAGAATTTAAATGAACTGCTTGAGTAGTCTACAAGATTCTTGCTGCCATCTGGATTTCCTGGTATTTGGCTGGTCTATGTAAGCCAATCAGCTATTCAGCAGAGGGAATATTAGTGTGATACTTGATGGTATGTGAGATGGAACACAGTAATTTATGGCTTTTTGCATAGTGATGAAGCTGTAAAGAAAGCTCCATAATGCGCAGACCAGGAGGCTGCTGGACTTCAAGCAGCAAAGGCCCAAAACAAACCAGTCAAAAGGTGTCACTGAAAAAAAAAAGCCAGGTGGGGAGCAAAGTGATACTTAAGGGCAGTTTACTGAAAGAGGAAATCTAGTGAAAAAAAAAGTCCAAGAGTGAAGGAATAACAGGGAAAATGAAGCTAAGGAAGGAAATCAATCTCAGCTCATCATATCAGAAGCTAACAAGTTGTCATTGCAATGATGCATAAAGTGAGAAATAATAAATATGTCTGCGCCAAAATCTGAAATATGAACTTTATTGCATTCTGTCTTTCACAGAATCATACAGCAGTCTGTGATTAAAGATCATCTAGTCCAACTTCCTTGCCAGGTAGATCTTACATTCGATCAAATTGCTCAAGACTAGCCAAACTGCTAAGGAGCACTCTCAATGATGGGGCATTGTGATAGGTTGACTTAGGAAGAAGAAACTCAGAAGAGGTTCTTCCTAAGGGAATGTCCTCTGTGGGGGTTGGGATACCTGCAACAGCCAATTAGAGAAAGTTAGTTCGCTCCGTGCACACACATTTTGAAGGAGGTAATCCGGAACTTAGCCTCCTTGTCTTTCCGGCGGCTGAGCAGGTAACATGAACCCGAGCTTCCCCCTCCCCCCTGCGGGGGGGGGGGAGGCTCGGTAGGCCGCTTGGGCCCTGTTTGCCAACAAGGGGACCCGATGGCCGGGGGGAGAAAAAGTTGTGTGATAAGGCCTTCACAGCTTCCTCCTCCACGGGCCTGCGGCTCTGGCGTGGGAGGGGAGGCCGACTCTTGCTGCTGCCGACGGGCCGGGCCTGCCTGGGTGGCCATGAGCAGTGTGGGGCTGCAGCCCAGCCCCAGAAAGTCTGATTAACACCTCAGCCGCCCCCCCAGCGCGGCCTGAGCCTGGCCCAACTTTAGTAGTTGTGTTAAACTTTAACTCTTTAGTGTTCAGATAAGATTTGCAAAGCCTCCAGCCTTTCCTTTGAATATGAAAGGGAATAAGAAGATTTCTGAAGTCAGTGATGTAAGAGCTAAGTTTTTAAGATGGAAGGAGAATGAGAAGATGCTGAAATGGCTGAAAATCTTTTTGTGAAATTGTAGGAATGAACTGATGTACTGAATATTCCTATAAACCATGGAAAGAGACATGGGGGGATGGAAATGTTCCATTTAATAGATGATTTGACTAAAAAGCACCTGTGTTGAGAATTTCTGTCCTGAGAAAAGAAGGGGATTTTGGTTTTCTGAAGATGAAGCCTGAGCAGAGAAAAAGGAGACAGAGAGAATCTTTGCTGGCGAACATTTCATTCTTAAAAGTAATACCCCAAGGAGCAGACATGGCCCACATGTAAAACTTTGGGACGGCTGTAGAGTTGGGAGGAGTGTCACGGTTGCAGGTTCCTGGGCAGATGCAAATCGTGAAGGATGAAACCACAAGAGAACTGTCTTTTTCCTTCTTGAGGGAAAAATCCGTACAACTTCAAGAAGAAGAGGCTTCTCTCTCCAAAAGTGAACAGAGAAAGACTAAATTGGGGACTGACCGAAGTATTTGTTATATGTTTGTTTTGTTGTTATAAAGATTGGGAGACGGAGGGAAGGAGTGATCTGAAAAATCTTATTTTGATTTTTTTTTCCTCTCTTTTTGTTTGTGTAGTTAATAAATTTTCTTTTATACTCTCTCAAGTTTTAGGCCTACCTTGCTCTTTTGCTCCTGGTTCTGTCTCACAACAGAAAAAATAAGTTTATTTAAATTGGCAACTCAAACCGAAGACATTAATTTGGTGCGTTGGCCGGGAAAGTCAAAATTAAACCAAGACAGGCATCCACAACTTCTCTGGAACACCCGTTTGAGTGTCTCACCAGCTTCATTGTAGAAAAGTTTTTCCTTTTAGCCAATCTAAACCTAGTCTCAGTTTGAAAGCATGGCCCCTTGTCCTGTCTCTGCAAACCTTCCTAAAAAGTCTTTCTCCATTTGTCTTATACCCTCTTTACATATTCAAAGGCCACAATACTGTCTCTCCAGCAACCTCTCTTCTCCAGGCTAAAAGATCCTACTTTTCACAAGAACCAGGTCATAAACTGAGATGGAAGACATCTCAGGAGATCAGATCATCCAACAGCTCAGCGGAAGAATAGCTCTGAAGTCAGATCAACTAGCTTAGGGCTGTGTCTGTTTGAATTTTGAAAATTACCAGGAATTGAAATGCTTCAAGGAAGAGAACTCTGGGTGGCTCCAGAAACAACCTGAGAAACTCGAGCAAACACAAAACCTCAGAAACTACCACTGCTTTCTCTCCCTCAGCCCAAGCAGTCACAAAAAAGAAGTGCTCCCAGCAGGCTGGGATAGCACACATATACACTACATATACATGACAGGCATCGCCAGCAGCCACATCCTGCTCCTTTCTGTGGCTGGCAAGAGTGAGACTGGATGTTTACATGTGGGCAAATTGGGTCCCTCCAGCAGCTCAGACACTCAGCCTGCCCATTGACCCCACTGAATTCCAGTATTCGCAGTGTCCCAAGGCCACAGCACTACTCTGCTTGCTGGCACAGACCATCACACGCCTCCTAAATCAGTCAGGACTCCCCTTGTCCCACAGCCAGCAGCTCACGTGCTCTCCCCCAGGCCACTGCCACTGTTCACCAACTTCTCCACTTTGATCTTTGCTGGTGCTCTCAACACTGGCACACCCAGATGTTCTGCAGCTGTTGTCTCCTGGTGGAAAGGACTTGTAAAGCCACGTTTCCTAACACGACTTCCACAACCTTTCAAAGCAACCTTTTCTGGGGTATGAACAATCTCATTCAAATGTCAACATTTCTTTTCCCATATGTGAAATCAGAATTTCCTTCTTCCGGGCATGCCCAAAACAAGGCACAAACTACATTGTGCCTTCTGTTTCACATGCTGACTTGTTTGTAAACAATGCTAGGAGAATACCTGTTTTGATCCAAGCTAATCTCTGGCCCTTATAGTGCTTTCGGTAGTTAGTTTTGCTTTGCTATTTACTTGATGTCCCATTGAATTGTTGAATCATAAACAGACTATCTGTCTGTATAGCAGCATAGCAGTGATGAATAAATGCAAGAGAAGGAGCAAGGTGATTGTTTGCTAGACTCTTCCTAGAAACTGAGAAATCTCTTACTTAATGCTCACCACAGCAGATGGAGGAAGCATCCTACATGATGTCAAAGCAATGAAACTGTAATCACTTTTATGATGACAGTCAAGGCACTGCTTTTGCCAGCATAAGTGGAGTGCAGGGAATCTTAAAAGACGACACTGTAACTGTTGTCCATGCTCACTCAGAAAATAATGCTTTTACAGTGGAGCAGGTCTCACCGCAGCTAAATCATGGTTTCAACTGAACACCGTCTTCAAAAAAGCCCACAGATAGACAAATGAAAGGATTTGGAACCCAAGGGAATCTCGGATGGTAACATCAGCTCACTTTGGATTCTTTCCAAATTCTCAATTTCATTTTCTTCCTAGCCAATTATCCCACCTAACCTGAGATGTAATTTATGGATTTCCAACACATCTAGTTACCTTAGAATTAGACAGCCACTAGGCAAATAGACCGAAGCAGTTAATTTTAGATTGAAACCAAGGGTGTTTAGAACAGCAATACTTGGACGTAACTATTCTTAATAAAACCAAAACTTTTAGGACGTAGCCAAGTATTTTTGGAGGTGGAAAAAGTTTTACATCCAAAAGTCCCTAGGGAGCTCTCACTCAGTGCAATGTGCCTGGAGAGGCGCTCTAGCTAGTTTTCAAGGAACGATTTGTCACAGCAGAGGCAGCAGGGGCACAAGATGCCCGACAAGAAGGGGCAGTGTAGAACTCTCTGACTTTCTCTGTCTCTACTCGGTGTAGAATGTCTCTGTCCTGGCACATTTTCGTGTACGACATGTCTCTCCAGGTCTTCGGTCCTTGCGAAGCTCTATGTACTGTGATCACTGCTACTTTCAGCTGAGAAGGACCGTGGAGCTAGCAGCGAATTTGGAGAGCTGCGAGCAGGTGGTCAAGGAGCGAGAAGTGCCCCTGCAATGCGGTGCTAATAGCTGCTTCCTCGCGGTGGGTGCAACCTCCGGCCACAAGACCTTCTCGTCCTGGCAACAGATCTCTGTGAAGGGCGTAGCCGAAAAGCTTTCATTTTCCATTCCAACTGCGAGAGTGGCAGACTGTTGCACGGAGCTCTGAGAACAAAGGTGCACGCCCTAGGCAGGCTTGGGCAGAAGCAGCGTTCTCGACCGCTTGGCTGCCGGCACACTGCTGGCTGTGTGGTGCCGCTTCAGCGGCTTCTGGCCACCGGGGAGTGAAAGCGGCGCCAGGCGTGGGCGAGGGCGGTGAACAAAGCCGCACAAGTAGCGTGCTTGTGTGCACCACGTTACAGGCTACTAGGAGAGGAAGGTGGCTGCCTCTCGCTTGCCTTCCCAAGTGCCCTTAGCAGTCGGAAGGAGCAAGCTGAAGCACTACTGCTTGTGCTGCTCCTTGGTTCCCTTGCAGCCTGCTGTGGAAACACTGCCGGTCACTTCCAGGCGCCGAGTTGCAGACAGCCCCACGGTAAATGCCGCGGAGAAGGGAAATACAGAGTGCAGCGAGGAGCTGGACGTGGCTTACGTGCAATGAGTAGAAGGTGAACCTAGGCACTGCCTCTTCAATCTGGCCCTCTCTACTCTGGTAGCAACTTTTGCAAGTCAGCAAAGGGAGCTGCGAGTATGTAGAATGGAGGGCAGTGAGACGCCGTGTATTATGCGCCCTTTCAGGGCTGCTGACAGAGGGCTGCTTTAAGAACGCCTTCTTCTTCCTCGTGTCCTTCTTGCTTCGCTCTAGCTGCATGGAGTAAACCACAGCGAAGGTGTGAGGAAGGGCACTGCCCCAGCTTTTGGCCTCACCTGCCTGTGCTGCGCCTTTAGCTGCACACCAGAACAATGGCATTTCTTACCCGCAAGGTATAAAAGGTGTTAGTGTAGCCTCAGGATTGGCAAGTGCCTAGACATTAAGTTGAGAGACCACGTATGTGGGAGTCTTTAGCGGTTTCCTCCCCCATGGCGCAGGTGTATTCACATTCTCTTGCTTAACTGAAAAGTCCGGGCATGGCAATTCTGGCCCGCCTTGTGCAGAGACGAACACAAATGTGTGGCTATTATCCTCTGTACCGGACCTCTGTGTTATAAATGAGAGACAAAAGTATCCATATTCCTCAAAAGTTTGGATTGCTTTATTTGATATAGAAAGAACAAGCAGCGCGCTGGGGAACACGAGGGGTCACCCCCCACTCCAAGCTCCACCGAGCCTTGTTGTGTGGTTCCTCGTTGTAATCAATAATTTTTGGGGTTTTTTGCTGTCATAATTTTGCCAGGTAAGCAGTGGTGGTCGAATAAACATCCTTACACAAATTCACAAAGCCTCCGGGCGATCATCAGTCACAGATAGCCATCTGGTCCTTGTAGATAACCACCAGAGAAGTTCTGGATGTCTGGTCCTTGAGATAAGCAGTATTGATCAGACAAAGACAGGAAGGGCTTTTTGGGTAGTCCGATTTCGCAAGCTGGTTGCCGATACAACTTATTTGATAAACATAACATAATATACCATAATGAAATGTAACATAATACATCATAATATAACATAACAAGGTGATTTTAAACAGAATTATTTAATCATGTAATTTCCTTTATCTAGTGTCCATGCTTCACTTCAGAGCTTAGTATTCTGGTTTATGCAAACCCCAATGCTTTTGTGATTAACACGTATCTTTTATGAATTGTCACAATTCCCCCACTTCTCTTTTTTTATCCCATTGATTAGTGTTCTGGTTTCAAATTTTGTCAGTACCTCTTGTACTGTCATTAATTTTGTTGCCTTCTCAGTGTCTATTAGTATTGTAGCAACTTGCATTCCTTGAACCACCGACTGGATTAGTCGAATGAAGCATGGAACAAGACAAGGGATGAACAGTAGTCCTAATAATGCACATGTTAACATAAATCCTAATTTCTTCCACCAAGTTTCCCCCAACAGGTTATTCCACCAATTATCATTAAGCATAGAGTTCCAGGTTTGTACAGGTACATGGGCTATTCATTTTATTTCTTCAGCAATTTTAGTAATTACTTCACCATTAACATCAATTTCTAAGCAGCATTCAGAATTATTAAACTTTCTACGCACTCCCCCTTCTTCAGCTAACAGATAGTCTAGAGCCAGTCGATTTTTATATACTGCTGCTCTAGTTTGGGTAAGTTGTTTAGCTATCAACTCCATTGCTCGGGCTGTCTGGTTTGAAGTAATTTCTACCACGGCTTGTAGCCTGATAATTCTATTTAGCATATAAATTGGAGTGCGATAGCCCCAGCTCCCATCTTGAGCCCAGGTAGCTGGTCCATAATATTCAATAATTCGTTCTGGGGGCCATTCATCATCCTTCCAGATTTGTGTTCCCCCTATGCCTCTGCTCCTTTTATTTCGATACAAAGTTTCATACAAGGGAACTCCTGACACTCTATTACCCTTTTCCTTTGGTAATGTAAAAAACGCAGGCTGGATAATCCCTAGAGTACATGTCCCTCTCCACCTTTTTGGTAGGGTATTATAAGCTTTTTTCCCACAGATCCAAAATATTCCATCTAGGGCTTTCCAGCTTAGTTTAACTGATTCAGGTTGTTGCCAATAGGTCCTTACACTTTTTACTTCTTCATATGGGTTTGCTCTATTTTTGTTATATCAGCATAGTCCTGTAAAATTGTTCTTTATACAATTACCTTTACTTAACTTTCCCCAATATCCTTCTGGAGCTTTGGGCCACCAAGACTGTTTGCTTGCATTTGTAATCAGGATAGGCTTACAGGGGGTGTGCCCCACATATTGGGTAAAGTTAGTTCCCTGACATGTTATACATACCTCTCCTATTACCTCATGACTTAGAACCCACCCTTCAGGTCTATTGACTCCCCTCGATATTTCCGTTTGATTCCACTGTAACAACTGCTCTGGGCCCAATCCCTCCCCCCTCCATGGCCATTGTTCAGTCATTTGCATTCCTCCACAGATCCAACAGTGAGTTCAGTTCAGTTCAGTAGTGATTTCTTTCATTAATTCTACAAATAAATTTTTTCCCAAGGTGGGTAAATCCCGTTCGCTGAGTTGTTGTTTTATTTTCTCATACAAGTTAAAATTTCCCCCATGGTTTGTCTTTGTTCCTTTGAACACCTTAGTTATATTTTTATCAATTCTTCCTTGTAGTGATCTTGCACTCCCCCCTGATCTGAATATCCCCACATACCTTCTTTTGTGAAGCAGAGGTGTGTCTCTCCTACTGGACAACTTTGGTATGCTGATGGAGCCCACCCTCCTTTTCCCAAATTGGTGGCTCCCCAGTAACTTCTTCCCATAATAGTGCAAGTTTCTAAGTTGTGTTTATTATAGCAGGCAGAATTGATATGTGTATGGAAGGCAAGGGTGGATACCGTGTGTCTGCCATACTTAATTGTCTGGTAACACTTGGAACAAGCATCAGCACTATTTCCTTTTATCATCATTAGCAATAGGATGACTCCCATGACCATTTTCATCCCTCTGCCTCCCTCAAGGCCTACGGGGTTGCTGCCAGTAGCCGAGGTTTGTTTAATCTTCTCGGCAGCAGGGAATATGTCCTGGGGTCTCCCACATTGTCTTTCTCCTTTAGTAGTGTTTCTTAATTTTGTCCCAGCTTTTAGCTTTAACATTCCAGTACAAGGTACAGCAGTAATAGCACAGTATACACAACCCTTCTGACACTTTCTTGTCAATACCTCTGCTCTGGCTCTCTTTTTTTTCCTTATTCCTCCCACCAGTTATGATCATCAATTTCGATTTCTCCTTGTGCTGATAGGGTATTAATACTTTAATAGTTTCCTTACATTCATTTCTTCTACACTGGACACATAATGCGAATGGGGGATACCCACCCTAGGAATAACATCACAACAACTCAGTACAATATGGACACCTTTTCTTGATGAACAGGCTACACCCGGATTTGGGGCAGGTGACTTTCAGTCCTGATTAGGAGACCTTTGAGACGAATTGATCCGGTATTGACATCAAGTCTTCCGAATTCGCACTTTGAGGTCTCCAGGCTCAGATGTCACTGTCCAACCTGCAGTAGGAGGGGTTACAGGACCCTTGCCTCTACTCACATGTGTCCATCCCTTTTCAGCTGTCCTCACAGCTGTTTCAGTCGTTGACAGAACTAAATACGGTCCTTCCCATTTTGGAGCTAGATTTTCTTCGTTCCATACTTTAATTAACACATGTTGTCCTGGCTTAATTTTATGTATGGCAAATCCTAGAGGGACAGTTTGAGCTAAACTCCCCTTCTCTCTTAATTCTTCCAAGTTTTTGCTGATTGTTATTATGTAATTCTGAAGAGAAGGGTCCTGAACTAAGGTCGGATCAAGGTGTACTCCTTTAGGGTAAGGCATACCATACAGCATTTCATATGGTGAAATCCCTGTTTTTGAATTTGGCATTGTTCGTATATTAGACAGGGCTAGTGGGAGGCACTTTGTCCATGGCATTTTAGTCTCAATCATTAATTTTGACAGCTGTTGTTTTAATGTTTGATTCATCCTTTCAACCCTCCCAGAACTCTGAGGGTGCCAAGGTGTATGATACTCCCAGCTGATGCCCAGCGCCGAGGTCAGTAACTTAAGCACCTTTGATGTAAAGTGTGTCCCCTGGTCTGAGTCTATTGCTCGAACCAGGCCATACCTTGGGATTATGTGTTCCAACAATATTTTGGCTACCACTTGTGATGTGGCCCTAGCTGCAGGGTATGCCTCTACCCAGTGGCTTAATTGGTCTACTGTCACTAGTAAGTATTTCCACCTTCCTATTTTTGGTAATTCTGTAAAATCTACTTGTATTCTTTCAAAGGGCCTGTAAGCAGTTTTCCGTCCTCCTGACAGACCTTGTCGCATACCTTTTTTATTAATTTTCTGACAAGTTAAACAACCCTGTACGCTCTGCTTGGCAATATCAAAAATGCCGATGCATCCAAAAAATTTTAAAAATTGGTCTGCTAGCGCTCTGGTTCCCCAATGTGTCTGTTGGTGTAATTGTTCAATAATTTGTCTGGCCTGGGTCTTAGGTAAAATTTCCCTGCCATCTGGTAAAACCCATTTGTTCTCATGCTGTTCTGCCTGTAATTTTTTATCGCTTCTTTTTCCTGAGGAGTAAATAGCTTCTGTAATTCCTGGTTGGGGCTGAGATCTTTAACTGTAGTACTTAATACAGAAACCGGTTTTTGCTCCAATGCTGCTTTTTTTGCTTCTTTGTCAGCCAGATTATTCCCCCTTGTATGGTAGCTTGTTCCTTTTTGGTGCCCTCTTATATGGACCACAGCAATTTCAGTGGGGCCCCTAAGAGCCTCTAGTATTCTAACAATTAATTCTTGATATATCAACCCCCATCCTTGAGTGTTAATTAACCCCCTTTCTTCCCAAATTTTACCAAATGTGTGGACTATGCCATAGGCATACTTAGAATCCGTATATATCATCCCTTTTTTACCTTCTAAATAAGATAATGCCCTATAAAGAGCAAGTAGTTCACAAGCCTGAGCGGACCATGCTGCGTTTAAGGGTCCGGATTCTACTAATTTCAATTCTTCTACTATGGCATATCCCGATTATTTTCGTTTTCCTTCCACCACTCGAGAAGATCCATCTATAAACAATTTTACTCCATCCTTAAATTCAACTTCTCCCAAGTCAGGTCTAATTTTTGTTTGTAATTCTATAACATCCACACAATCATGTTCTAAATTTTCTCCTGGTTCCCCATATAGGAATTGTGCAGGACTTTGAGCAGTTGTTGTTTTTAGCTCCAAATCTGGGGAAGTGATTAGAATAGCTTCATATTTTAATATTGGGGCATCGGTTAAGCATTTCTCAGCTTTTTGATTCAGAATTCCCCTTGTGTTATGAGGGGTGTGGACCACTAGGGGTGCCCCAAAGGTAATTTTTCGGGCTTCTTCAATTAAAAGTGCTGTGGCCACTAGGCCCTGGAGGCATGTGGGCCAACCCCGACTGACAGGGTAGAGCAGTTTAGAATAATATCCCACTGGCTTTCGACTGCCTGCCCATTCCTGGGTGAGTACCCCATATGCTGTTTGATCAGAGGTATTTACAAATAACTGAAATGGCCTCTCCAAGTCTGGGAGACTGAGTACAGGGGCTTGAATTAAAGCATGTTTGACCTTTTCAAAACTTTTATCATCCTCTTCTGTCCATTTTAGACGATTAGTGGTAAGTTTTTCATACAGAAATTTTACTTTCTCACTAAATCCCTCTATCCATTGGCGACAATATCCCAGCAATCCCAAAATTTTCCTCACTTCTTTTTTGGTTTTTGGAGGTCCCAGACTTAATATTCCAGAGATTCTATTAGGATCCAATTTCTTTTTCCCTTTACTTAGCCAATGTCCCAAATATTTTACTTCTGGTTCTGTGAACTGTAATTTGGCTTTGGATACCTTCAATCCCTGTTGTCCCAAAAAGTTTAAAAGTTTTATAGTCCCATTTCTAGTAGATTTCTCGTCCTTTCCTGCTATTAATAGATCATCTACATATTGTAACAATTTCACCCCATCTGGTGACTCAAAAGACTGCATTAATTCTTCTAGGGCTTGTCCAAAGAGATTAGGGGATTCTGTAAAGCCCTGAGGCAATACTGTCCAAAGCAGTTGTTGTTTCCTGTCCTTATCAGGATCTTCCCATTCAAAGGCAAAGTAATCTCTACTACTTTCTTCTAATGGGCATGCCCAGAAGGCATCTTTTAGATCTATTACACTATACCAAGTGTAGTCAGGGGACAAGTGGCTTAAGAGTGTGTAAGGGTTTGCTACTACGGGAAATTTGGTAACAGTTTGCTGATTTATAGCTCTCAAATCCTGTACCAATCTGTAATTCCCGTCTGTCTTTTTGACAGGCAGAATAGGAGTATTATGTGGGGACATACATGGTTCCAAAGCCCCCTGTTGCAAAAGGTTTTCTATGAGAGGCTTAAGGCCCCGTCTCCCTTCCAGAGATATTGGATATTGAAGAACTCGGATAGGCAAATCGGGATCAGTGATTTTCACTTTGATAGGTTTCATTTTTAACTTCCCTATTTCTCCAGGGGTGTACCACACCTCAGGACAGATTTGCTCCTCGTCCTTTTGAGTTAAAGCAAAAATTTTAAGCTGACCTTAGGATACTTCAATTTTCAAATCCAATGCTATTATTAAATCCCTCCCCAATAAATTATTTTCTGCCTCTGGCAGTAACAGCAGATCTTTTAATTCAATTTTGGTTTGGGTCTCAATTTGCACATTTTTAATAATAGGGACCCGAAATGGTTCACCTTTTGCTCCAACCACGAGTGCTGTTTCTCTACTAGGTTTACACCTTTTTGGTAGGTGTTTAATTGTGGATTTTTCGGCTCCTGTATCTACTAAAAATTCTACCTCCTCCTCCTGGGGACCAATCTTTAAATTTATCAAGGGCTCTTTGGATGGTATGGTCCCTAATACATACAGCCCCTGACACCCCTATTCATCTTCCTGGAACATTTTTTCATCCCGTATCCGTTCTTTACAATTTTTCTTTATATGACCTTTCTTGTTACAGTAAAAGCAGGTTCGCCTTGGTGAATTATTTCCTGCTTCATTTCCTTGTTTTGGTGGGGGTTTTCGTGGTTTCCCTCCCCCTTTCTGCTGGGTTTCTTTCTGTGTTTCACGAACTGCAGCTATAAAGATTTTTGCTTTTGCTTTCTGCTTCTCTTCATCCCTCCTTACATAAACTTTTTGTGCTTCTCTTAGCAATTCTTGTAACCCCCGATCTTGCCAATCATCTAACTTGTCTAATTTCTTTCTAATATCTCCCCATGATGGAGCAACAAATTGGGTTTTGAGGAGTGCCTGACCCACTTGTGTATCAAGGTCTATCCCGGAGTACATTTGGAGATCTTTCCTCAGCCGCTCCAACCAGTCAGTCGGGGATTCGTCCTTTTTTTGTTGTTCACTGAAGGCTTTATTAATAATTTGTCCTTTAGGAACTGATTCTCGGATACATTTAAGAAGTATTCATCTTAAGTCCATCATATTCTGGCAATGGACATAATTCTGATTATCCCAGTTAGGATTATTTAATGGCCATTTCTGGTCTCCCCTAGGTCCAATCTGATGCTCCCGGTCCCATACCCTCATTCCAGCCTGTCTGATCATTTCCCGTTCTTCCGTGGTGAATAGGACACTCAATATAGATTGTAATTCCATCCAAGTATACATACTTGGTCCGATGAATTGACCTAGTCTCTCCGATACCCCTGTAGGATCTTTTAATACTTTTCCCATTTCTTTTTTAAAGTTTCTCACTTCCCCTGTGTTCAAGGGAACATTTACAAATCCAATTAAGCCAGCCTGTTGTCCTGCTAATGGAACTTCCCACAGGGGGTAAAGGCGAGCCTTTGTATTGTAATCCCCCTCCTCTCTGATGATACTATCTCTCCTGGTATTCCTTTGACTGGAGCGAGTTCTTAGAGCTATGGGAGTACCAGGAGAAGTGGGTGCGTGGGGGGGGGGGGGGGGGGGTCTCGGGTATTTTCTGTATGAAATTGAACCTCTTCGTGGGTCCCTGGGACTCAGAATATTACTCCCTCTTTTTCCCATTTTTACCTCAAGGGACTGTCTTGAGGTGTTTGTACTCCCCGATGTGTTCCGCCCGAACCCCTGCCGCTCCTTGGGTCCGGATGGACTGGAACCCGCCTCTACCTGGGCTGGGATGGGAAAAGCAGCTTTTCCCTTCTCCCTCCGTGACTGGTGTGTTGCAATCTGCTTTTCTTTTCCTCCCCCTTCCCCCCCCCCCCCCCCCCCCCCTTCCCGGGTCCTGCCTTTGCCTGGACTAGGATGGGAAGGACCTCGCCTCTACCTGGACTAGGATGGGAATGACTTAGTCTCTACCTGGGCTAGGACAAGAAAATCAGTCTTTCCCTTTGTGCTCACTCACTTCGTCCGGTCACCGGCCAGGTCCCTCGCGGGATGCTGGAAACGCAGAGAGAAGGACTCCACTCTCGCTTCGCAGCAAAGGCCACGTCTCATTCAGACAAACACACAGTCATCCCTGTCGGAGAAGGGAGACGCGGACACCAATTCGGTCATCAGCAAAGTCTCGTTTATTGATACGCAGAGTGGCGATTAAATACAGTGCTTAATTAGCTCATGCATAGTGCAAAATCTGAGCTCATCATTGGTCTAGCTGTGCGGCTTAGCTAAGCACTTCGGCATTCATGTTTTTCTCAATTCTGCGTGCCTTCCCTATCTCAAGGACACTGTATTCGTGAGACTGAGGCCCACTTTGCTAGCTTTACTAAGTTGATCTGACTATGGCCTTTTTCTTCCAGCTATTCCTGCACCAGGCTCTCTACACTTCCCCCGTTTTCTTTTTGAGCTGGAAGAGTGGCATGCCAAGCTTTGCTGACCGTCTTTTGAATAAAATTTTGTAAGCAAGTTATCAAGCAAGGTAGCAATAAAGCTAAGCACAAGAATATACCCAACACCATAATAGCATACTTAATAACGGTTCGAATCCATCCTCCAAGACCTAGGCTTTTTAACCACTCGTCAGTGCCCCAACCATCTTCTTCTTTTAGGTTGTGTAATTTCTGCTGCATGTTTTGTATCTTTTTGTGGATGGACTCAGAGTGGTTAGATAAATTCATGCAGCACATTCCCTTGAACTCCTTGCAACCATACTGGCAACCTTACTAGGCAGGTTTTAAAAGGATTTTGTACTCCCCCTAGACTTAAGCAGATTGATTCTTGTCTTGTTATGTTAGTGAATGTTACCTATACGTTCTCCCGAGGCGCATGCTGCTTTGGAAAAGATTTAGTGTGAGCAAAGTTAGCAAGTATAAGCAGTGTAATGATCATCATTTTGATTTCTTTGGCGGCCTATTCTTTTTACGCCCTGTATTGCTCCCTGTTATCTGCAGTTGTTTTACCTCTTCTATACTTTGATTTAATACCTCCTCTGGGTCTGTACCGGGCCTAATTGGTCCTACCCGAGGCCAAGGCAGGTGTGGGACTTTATGTCTGCATCTTGCAGCGATAATGTGCGAATTTGCATAGGTGTGCTGCCTCTTAATCCAGTTGGTAAGTTCCCACCGGGCCCAAGCTAACAGGAGCTGTTCTGGTGTCTCGTATAGGTTTCGTACCTGGGCATATGGCACTCCTGCTTCTTTTTCTAGGGCCCGACCCCAATTTGAATTTCTTAGGTCGTCACTTTGACACCTCCAGCACCACAAACTAAACACTGCTCTCTGTTCCACCCATGAGCAGTCCCCACAGCCCCCGCACTTTAGGGCTACCCAGGCTTCACACCATGACCCCCCACACGCACAACAAGGACGGCTGCTGAGAGGCTGTTCTTCCTGGTGGACGTGGCTCTCAATCCAATCAGCCCAATTCGGTGGTGGCTGCCTTAGTGCCTCACGGGCAGCGCTGTTATAACGTCCCAACTTCTGTAAATAGGGCCGTAAGGTTACCGTATTCTAACAATTGGTTTGAGTCACTGCAGATCTCCTAATAATCGTTGGGCTTCATTGAGATTGGTGATTTTTGTTGCAAGCTGGAGCTTCTGTGGCCGTACGATTTGGCCTGTGATAGTCCACCCCAAGTACTTCCATGGTGTGGATCGTGAACGCAAATCTTTTAGTATCTTGAGGGTGTAAGGCTATAGTGAAGAAGCAGTCCTTTAGATCAATGATCAGAAGAGGCCAATGCTGTGGGAGCATTGCTGGGTTGGGGAGGCCTGGCTGTAATGCCCCCATCGCCTCCATCTGATCATTTACTGCTCTTAGATCGTGCAGAAGACGATATTTTCCTGACTTCTTTTTGATCACAAAAATTGGCGTGTTCCATGGGCTTGTCGAGAGTTTCAAATGTCCTTGTTGGAATTGTTCCTTTACGAGTTGGTGTGCTTGTATTAGACTTTCCCTTTTTAGAGGCCATTGCTTAACCATTACCGGTTCATTGGTAGTCCAGGTGATTGGGATCGGGAAAGTCCAAGCAATGGCAATTACTCCAAAGGGTGCTCGTTGGATAAAACGACCCCCATCTGAGCCAAAATGTCCCTTCCAATCAAGCAATGTACCGATGGTGGTAACGCAACTACGGACAACACAGTCACCAAATCTTGCCCATCTATAGTGACCCTTACTGGAGGAGTTTTTCTGGCAAGGGTGAACCCTCCGACGCCCGTTACGGTATCCGTGGTCTGCAGCGATGGCCAGTTGTGGGGCCATTTTTCTGGTGAGACAATGCTAGTATCTGCTCCAGTGTCTAGGAGTCCCATCATTTCTATTGTCTCTCCTGCATAGGTTAGTTTCACCTCCTTTTTGGGTCTGGTATGGAGATCCATTGTGAGCATAGCAATACCTGATGATCCGAATCCTTGGTCTCCGCGTGGGGTTTGTCTTTGTGGTTGAACACCCCGGCTCAACTGTGGAAGTGGAATAAATTGAGCAATACGCTGACTTGCCTCAATTGTCAGAGGAAGAAAAGGAGTATAAACCATTATTTGTATTTCTCCCGTGTAGTCTGCATCGATGACACCTGGTAGCACAAACAGTCCTACAATGGAGCTCGACGAGCGTCCCACTATTAGTCCTCCATGAGCTTGTCCTTTGATATTTATCGGGCCATAAACTCCAGTTGGGACTTTGACAGGGCGAGCTGTTATCAAAGATGTTTTTACTGCGGCTGCCAGGTCGAGTCCCAGGCTCCCTGCTGGGGCTGGTTGTAGACAGGAGATGGCGCTGGTGTCACGGCGGCTACTTGTGACCGGGGCCAATATGGTGGCGGCCGCCGGGGGCTGATCGGCGGCGCCCGTCGGGCCGCGCCGCATCCACCCGCATCTGTAGCAGCGCGCCGAGGGAGGCCGGTGGTCGTTTGATGTGGCTGGGGCCGCCGTAGAGGCACGGAGCGGAGCAAGAGCGGCTAACACCTGTGACTGTGTGGACTCGGCTTGTTTCTGCAGTCCCAAGCCTAATTCTTTTAGTGCATTAACCAAGAAAACCTGCGCCCCTCTCATATACTCTGGGACTCCTGCCTTTTCAATAGCAGCAGCAGCCTTATCTACAAAGTCCCTAAAGGATTTATTTCTTCCCTGTTTTATCCCCATATACATGGGTATGCCTGAGTTATCTTTGACCTGATTGATGGCACTCCTTACTAGACGCATGGCTTCCCTAACCTTGTTGGGTCTCGAAATCATTTGAGCCTCTGTCCTGCGGTATTGACCCAATTCCATTAGTTCGTCTATGGTAATTTTAGCTAACGGATCTCCCGGGCCCCTCTGTGTTGTAACTGACTCCTGAACAAGAGCTTGCCAGTGGGCGTTAAATAGTAACTGCTGATGTTGCGTGAAAATCAGTTTCACTATACTTCTCATATCATTTGGCAACAGCAGGTATGTATCAAACAAGAAATCTAGCATCTGCTTAGCTGGCTCGCTCCGGAAACCAAACTGACTCACTGTCTGCCTCAGTTGGGCTAGCAGCTTCCAGTCGGGGGGCGAATATTCTCCCACTTGCACAACTTGTCCCTGCTGGTCTACTCCCTGTGTATACGTGACGGGGAAAACCCAGGTTTTCGCTGCGTCAACAGCGCTCTCGTCCCCAGTCTCCAAGCCGTGTCTGGCTAGCATACTCCACGCCTCCCCCCGCCGTCTTGCCATCTCCTCCCACAGGTCGCTTTCCGCCCTAGGGACCAGAGCTGGCTCCACGGTGGGCTTAGGGGCGGTAGGCTCAGACCGGCAAGGGGATTTTTCGCCGCTGGTCTGGGGCCCTTCGCCCTCGGAAGGCGGGGTTACTCCGCCTTCTGCAATTGTCTCCGCCGCCGCGGCGGAATCCTCCTCAAGCTCTTCTAAGGGGGGTGCCGAGGGCCAAGCGCAGCTAGCCATGTCTGTCATTCCTGCCGTCTCCCCAGAGATAGGTATTTCTACTCTGGTCGTGCTGGGTGCTCGGGGCTCATTATCGCCATACTGAGCATTTCTTTTATATGCCTCTACTGCCTCCCGAGCCGCCCTTCTCTCCGCCTGCTGCTTCAGTAGTGCGTTATGAACTACCCGCCAGATCTTTCCCAGCTTTTTTGCTGTTTTATCATCCTTTAATACCGCCTCCCACAGTGCATCCCCTAACTTACGCCACTCATTCAAATCATGCACGGTGTGAGGATTATAGAATAAACCTTTAGCATAATCCCAGGCTAACAACCCCGGTATGTCCTTCCTGGGATTAATTTCTTTCAGCCCTAACTTATCTATATGTAGTATATAGTATATATATATGTATATATGTAGTATATGTATATGTACTATAAATAAATCATATGCTGCTTGCCTGTCCATTTTTCGTCGTCAGCGCTGTTGCAACTCTCCGGCTTCGGCAGCACGTATGGCCCAGGACCACCTTTATGGCTCCTGGGGGTGTCTTCCCTACGTCGTTTGACACCGACCCGGTTGCAGCAGGCCCCAACTCTACTTCACCGACCGTGGCGCGTTCTCCCCCGTTTTCTTTTTCAGCGACGGAGGCACGTCGGGGTTCACCATTTGTCGGAGAAGGGAGACGCGGACACCAATTCGGTCATCAGCAAAGTCTCGTTTATTGATACGCAGAGTGGCGATTAAATACAGTGCTTAATTAGCTCATGCATAGTGCAAAATCTGAGCTCATCATTGGTCTAGCTGTGCGGCTTAGCTAAGCACTTCGGCATTCATGTTTTTCTCAATTCTGCGTGCCTTCCCTATCTCAAGGACACTGTATCCGTGAGACTGAGGCCCACTTTGCTAGCTTTACTAAGTTGATCTGACTATGGCCTTTTTCTTCCAGCTATTCCTGCACCAGGCTCTCTACACTTCCCCACCAAACCGGACAGATATTCAGAGTCCGATGCTCCTGTCTGGGTCTTCGTGCGCAAGAATTACAGGTGATTTTGCTGCGGTCTTCCGGGGAGATGTTCCTTGCTCAGTATATATGGTGCGGTACGTCGATGGGTCAAGAGAATCACTGATGAACCGGGGCCAGAGCAGTGGGGCGCCTCCCCGAAATCACAGTGCCTCTCAGGGCTCCAAGGACGTCCCGGGGTTCGGCACCAAATTGTTATAAATGAGAGACAAAAGTCTCGATATTCCTCAAAATTTTGGATTGCTTTATTTGATATAGAAAGAGCAAGCAGCGCGCTGGGGAACACGAGGGGTCACCCCCCACTCCAAGCTCCACCGAGCCTTGGTTTGCAGCCTCTTCTTATACTGTGGTTCCTCGTTGTAATTAATAATTTTTGGGGTTTTTTGCTGTCATAATTTTGCAAGGTAAGCAGTGGTGGTCGAATAAACATCCTTACACAAATTCACAAAGCCTCCGGGCGATCATCAGTCACATATAGCCATCTGGTCCTTGTAGATAACCACCAGAGAAGTTCTGGATGTCTGGTCCTTGAGATAAGCAGTATTGACCAGACAAAGGCAGGAAGGGCTTTTTGGGAAGTCCGACTTCGCAAGCTGGTAGCCGATACAACTTATTTGAAAAACATAACATAATATACCATAATGAAATGTAACATAATACAACATAATATAACATAATAAGGTGATTTTAAAGAGAATTATTCAATCATATAATTTCCTTTATCAAGTGTCCATGCTTCACTTGAGAGCTTAGTATTCTAGTTTATGCAAACCCCAATGCTTTTGTGATTCACATGAATCTTTTATCAATTGTCACATCTGCTTCCAGGTGTATGGGCCACCATGAGCCCGCAGCAGCCGCCGAGGACACTGTGGATTGTGGATGAGGCTGGGCTGGCCCCCCGGCCCCGTTGGACTGACAGCGGCAGGAGTGGCGTCCGAGCGGCATCGCCTGAGGGCCCCATGGGGGGCGGGGAGAGAGCTGGGAGTGACCCTGAGCGACACCAGAAGCGATATCCGTAGGGCCCGGAAGGCCAGCGGTGGCATCGAGTTTCACGGGTAGGAGGCTGCTAAGCTGCTTTGAAAGCTGTAGCTCCTCTGCTCTAGGACAGACTGGGAGAGCTGAGGGTGTCCAATGTGGAGAACAGAAGGCTCCAGGGAGACCTTCGAGCACCTTGCAGTGCCTGCTGGGGCTCCAAGATAGATGGGGAGGGACTTTGCAAAAGGGTCTGGCCTCGCAGGACAAGGGGGAATAGCTTCAAACTGCCAGAGGGCTGGGGTAGATGGGATATTGGAAAGGAATTCTTCCTTGTGTGGGTGCTGAGGCCTGGCACATGTTGCTCAAAGAGGCTGTGTGGGAGCCCCATGGCAGGAAGTGTCCAGGGCCAGGCTGGAGCGGACATGGAGCAACCTGGACTAGTGGAAAAGTGTCCCTGCCCATGTCAGAATGTGGGAAGACGATAATCTATCTCTAAGGTCGCTTCCAGTCCAAACCATTCTGGATTTCTAGGATTCATGGAAGGCCCTTTTCCAGGTGAAGTGTTGTATCTCTTGGCTCCCAGCTTGTAGTTGCCAGTTCTTCTGGAAGCAGGCCTGGCCAAGCAGCTGTGATGAGCCATGGCTTCTCAATAGGACGACTGTGATATATTTGCAGAGAGGAAGGCTGCAGACAGATCTTCAAGGCCCAGGTAAAACAAGCAAAGGATTGAATAAAAGCCAAAGGTTGGTTGTGTTAGTCAGTTTGCTGGCTGTTGAAATGGCCCCAGGTCATTTTAAACATTTCTTATTTGGATTTGTTTGAGTAAAAAATCAATGTGTTACCTCCAGCGTAGGCTCTCCAATGCATCTCCATGTGCTCCCATCTCTTTGTTGTATATCAGGTTCTATTAACTGAAGACAGAATCATAACACAGTAGTAAAACATTTAGAGGTGTAGTTAGCCAGCTTCAGGAGGTTTCAACTCTGCTGTTGACTTTTCTGGTAACTGTAAGCAAGACAACACAATCCAGTTACTCCACTTTTCCTCTCTGAGGAAACGATGATCTTTTTTTTTTTTTTTTTTCTCATTTTGAAAATAGCCTCGAATGAAGAGAGTTATGCATGTGGCATGTAGGATTCATTATTTTACCTTTCTCTTCTGCTGTCTTTCGCGTACTAGGTTTTTTTTAAATTTTTTTTTGTGGCTTTTCTCCATTCAGTAGGTTTGAAAGAATTCTAATTGTTGAGATGATGGTTCTTTGAAGGCTCACTTAGCCCACCTTTTGGGTGAAGGAAAGAAGAAGACAAGGTCCTCTAAGAAGAGTAAAAAGCATACTTTAAAGAGACATTCAGAGATGTCTGCTGATGCCATGCAATTACCGTGTAATCAGCAGAAATGTGTTGGAAAAACACCCATCAGTGACTTCACAAGAAAGCCACACTCAAGACAGGTAAAGAACAGAAGCATAAAACCCCAAAGGTATGAAATGGACAGATTTCCATTGGGAATGAGCAACTCCTGAATTCTTGGTTCTAGAACTAGGGGCTTGTTATAAATAAACTGTCTCCTTGCCAAACATAAATTTGGTGTAATGAACTGCTCACTGCCCGTTGAAGTGCAGGGCTAGTAGACTAATATTTTCCATGGCAGGCATATTGTATGGCTTTCCTGTTAAAAAGAAATTGGTTTTGCTCATAGCAACCTAGATATGTACCCAGTCTGACACCTATTTTTTAGGCTATATTTCCTAGTAAATGGCGTCAGTGATGATGCGGTGAGTTTATGTCATGAACAGGAATGAAGTGATTGCATGCATCCTTTTTTACCCTAAGCCAGCTGCTGAATAATGAGACAGAGACGCTCACTGACGCCAAGGAGTGCCCAAGCTTTTGGGAAAAGCACTGGGAAGATAAAGCCTATTTCCACATTTCTTGCTAGCGTCTCCTTCAAAGTTCATGGGTATGTTCATCTTTTAGAGCTGTTCTAGATGTCTCTGTAGTTTACATGTACTAAATGTAGCAGGTATTGCTTTCATGCCGTCCTAATAGATTTGTAGTTGGGATATACTCAGTCTTCAATGTCTCAGAAGAAGCAACGTTGATTCTTTGAATTCTATTCTTGAACGTGAGAATGATACTTATGTAGTTAATGAATTAATTAAATCGAATTCACTTGAACGGAAAAATTGTCTTGTTCATGTCGATTTTAACTTGGGAAATTGATATTTGAGTTCTACTTTTCATTGTTGTTGCTTTTCTGTATTCTTTGATTGCACAGATAGCAGATGTACTGACCAAGTATTCTGTGAAACTGGAGGAAATGTCCTTCCTCTTGGCAGCTGATGTTCACAAGCTCATTAACGCTAAGGCCATGGTAAATGTTTTATCTGGGGCAAGATAGCAGTCTGAATATTCCTAGAATGTCTTTCTTTCCCCAAATGAAATTCATTTTTTCTGCCTATCAATCACTGAAATATAGAAGAAATTTCTACTTGGCAGGGTATTGATTATCATTTGTGTTCTTTTCTCCCCTCATTTTCTGTAGAAGAGACAATATTTTGTTTGTTTTTGCATGTCGTATGCTGCTTCTACTTCTGGTTTTATTTTTTAATACACAGAATATAAAGAGAGCACTGCTGGATAATGAGAGGGCAACTACCAAGCTACTCTTGAATCGAATGAAATCAGAGCTTGAGAAAGAAAAATGGCATCAACTGAAATGGCAAGGGAGAGTCAAGGACTGGAAGCTCATGCAGAAGAAGTGTGTAGTTCAGAGTTTCAGGTCAGAAATGTGGCAGTCTTCTTTTGGACAATGAGCAACACAAAGTGGCTAGTGTTCACTTTTGGTTTCTATCAAAGTAATACTTGATCATTTTTTCTTTCTACGTGATATCACACATGATATCACATATATCATGTGATTCCATTATACATATCTACTTTCCATCCTGCAGAGAATATACGGCAAGTGAAGAAATACAGAATCCCCCAACTGTGAATATGGAAATGGAGAAGTTGATAAAGGAGCAGATGGTACTCAGTTAACAGAGACTGAAGGTTTTGCAATATATCGGGTATGGCAAAAGAGGGTATAGCATAAAGGAAAACAATTGTTGCTGGAGTTAATGACGGACTTGGCTACAAAATGCACTTTGCTTCCTGTCAATGTGTGATTGCTAAATGCAGCAGTAAGGCAGGGTCTACATCTATTTCTGTACAGCTCTTTTGAATGGAGAAAATGCATTCTTGATTTTCAGTGCCCCATCTACACTTAATAGGTGGCGATCACACTCTAAAAATGGAGGAATGCTGAAGTAAATCTTGAAACATAGTAGAAATGGGCAAAGATGGGTGGAGAGCTAGAAGCTGGTGCTTTTGTCAAGGCATTTTTTCTCCATGGCGTGGGATTTTATTTGCGTAATAAATTAAGAGAGGAGTCTGGATAGAAATGTAACGTTGCTACGTTTGAATATCCATCCTGATCACAAGACACATTGGTGTGGGTGCAATGCATTACGATCTTTACAGGGAGGTTTTTTACGGTGGATGTAGGAACAAGGTAGATGACAGTTAGTTTGTTATCGGGCAGTAAACAGTTGGCCTTGAACAACAACAATCTCAGGTTTATTTTCATTGCCAAGATGGCTGTAAATGAAAGAAAGCCCAGTAGTATGGATATTAGGATTCATAATTTTATATTTGACGTACTGAGTGGTTTGTATTTTAGGATACCTGACTCTTGTTTCCTACTTTGATAGCACCTTGTTGCCTCCAACACGTTCCAAATTGATGGAAACGAATGGTGCACAACTCTGGAGAATTGAAACATAAGTCTAGGTAGGTGGGGAAATCCTAAGAACATTCTGGAATTCAAGCAATATTTTCTTTTCTCCCGGGCAACGATGAGGCAGACAGTTGCTTTGAGAGTGCATGTTTGCTCTATTCTTTGTTCCGTGTGTTCCCACATACCTTCCCATTTCCTTGGAGGTGGCAGTAAGAGCCAAAGAAGCTGCCTGTGGCATGGCTTTCCTTTGGCCAGTACAAACACCTGTGCATTTTGAGATCTAGCAGGAACTGGCTTGGTTAGAATGAATCTGGGGGAAATCTAAAGTTAATTTTGACATGGATCCCTTCTCAATCATACAAAAATACTCCTTTTTAACTCTTGGAGAAGAAGAGGGGAAGTATGAGTAGAAGAGGGGAAGTATTGGAGATACTTCCTTTCTCTGTGTCCTTGCAGCATGCCTTCCCTCTCTGTGTCTGCCTTCTCTTGCTCCAGAGGACATCCTGTTGGGATGTTTGTAGCCTGTATGGTAGCAAAGAAGTTGGTAGCGATTTTAAGTACCTTGCTACTTTGAAGCATAATGATAAAGAGCTGTGTATGAAAATGTCTTGATTTCTTTGGCTGGTAGTGTCTGCTGTCTGTAGGCAAAGGTCTGTAGGCACTGCTGGGATCTGTTCCGTGTGCTGAGATTCAGCACATGGCCTCTGTCATGTTTCCATGTCACACTGCACTATGAAAGATGGGAATTTTGACTGTGGTCTGTTCCATAGCATTCAGACAGCCCTAATGTGGAGTGCGTGGAGAAAATGAGCATCCAGTATGAGCTGGTCCACCGAAGACTGGCAGAGGCACGCCCATATGAAAAGGGCGTGCCACATCCTGGGGCTCCGGGTGGCTGACTAAAACAGAACAGGAAAAGGGAATGGGTTACTCAAAGAGGTCCTGAACTTCAGGGAGAGGAAACAACTTGGAGAAGGGGCTGTCCCGCCCTCTGGGGGACCCTTGGTGTTCCAGGGAGGGGCGCCGGCGACGACGAAGCGCTGAGTATTTGACATCTCCGGAGGTTGACCCTGACACTTGTCCCTGACTGGCAGTATAGGGCCGGACCCACCTTTGAGGGACCCACCTCAATCCAAAGGGTGTGGATACGCAAGCGTACCCACGACCCCAGGTGACTAACTCATGTGGGCCCGCCATGTTACCAGTCTCCGGGTTCTTCACCGTCACGGGAGGGTGTTTTCTCAGCCATAAAGATGAAGAGTTCATGAAGTGCCTCACAATGGGAGGACTCAGCACTTCGAAGGAGCAGTTAAGAAAGTTCATGGTAAAAAGGGCTTTATGCAATTTAGTATGAGGTGTATCGAATTGAGTATCGCCCTGTTGCTGCTCCTGGACCCGTTTGAGCGTTTGGTGGGCACGCTCAACCATGCCCTGACCTGCGGGGGAATAACGGGATGCCAGTCTTATGTTTGATTCCCCACCTCTGCAGGAACTCCCGGAAGGCCGTGGAAGCATATGCTGGGCCATTGTCCGATTTCAATTCCCTTGGGATCCCCAACACAGAGAAGGCCTGTACAAGGTGTTTCTGTACGTCCTTGGCCTTCTCCCCTGTGTGGGCAGAAGCAAAGACTGCCCCGGAAAAGGTGTCCACATTCACATGCACATATTTCAACCTGCCGAACTGCGGAACGTGGGTGACATCAATCTGCCATAACTCACAGCTCTCCAGGCCTCTAGGATTGATGCCAGAGCTCAGGGTTGGCACCCCAAGCTTCTGGCACTGGGGACATGTGGCCACAATGTCCTTGGCCTGGTCACGGCTTAGTTGGAATTGCCATACCAAGCCAGGCGCATTCTGATGGAATTTCTGATGGCTCAGCTTTGCCTGTTGGTAAATATCAGGAATCCTGGCCATATCAGCTGGTGCGGCCAGGGTGTCCGCTCTCTGGTTACCCTCGGCGATAAAGCCTGGCAGGTCTGTGTGCGATCTTACGTGCATCACGAAGTACGGATGCTCTCGGTGGGAGACAGCGTATATCAGCTTCGAGAGCAGACCATGGAGGTTCAGATTAGAGACTTCTTTCAAAACAGCGTTCTCTGCCCATGACACCACACCCGCCACATAGGTCAAATCTGTAACCATATTAACTAGCTCTGAGAACCTCTCGAAAGCTCTAACGACTGCATCTAACTCAGCAATTTGAGGGGACCCCTCAACAACCTTAACATCTGCCTCCCACTGCTGAGTCTGGGGGTTCTTCCAAGTCATGACTTAGTTGTGCGAAGCCCCAGATGCATCTGTAAAAACAGTTAGAGCTTTGAGTGGCACCCGGCTCAATTTTTCTTTCGGGACCAGATTGAAATTTGAATTAAATAATTTATGACTTTGGTGTTGGACAGATGTTTGTCCTGTGTAGCTATCAAGGGCAAAGAGAAGAGTCTCATTCTCCTGGAGCAAATGCTCCAAAACCTCCTTAGTCAGCTTGCCTGATGATAAGGCAAGTGGTACTCGGATGAACGCAAAATCGCAACCCGCCAGCTCTCCCAAACAGGCCCTGGCCTTCCTGATCAGCTGCGCCATCAGCTCCTGTGGCCTGGTGATAGTTTTGGACCTCTAATGACTGAGGAACACCCACTCTATAATCAAGAGGGGGTCCCTCTGGTCCTGGTCCCACTGGTAAATGAGGCCATGGAGGTGAGGCAGCCATCCCAGGATAATAAACTCAAATTGCAGGTTTGGCAGGTAGCGATGGGCTTGTCTCGTCCCCATATCCTTCTCTACCTTTTCCAGATCTGCCCTCGCATCTGGGGTCAGCACCCTAGGAGAAAGTAACTCATCTCCCCCTTTCAATAAATTGAAAAGGGGAGCTAGGTCCTCGGTGGTCAATCCTAGACAGGGTCTGACCCAATTCAATGACCCACACAGCTGGTGGAAATCCGCAAGGGTTTTTGGCTTGCTGTTAATTGCCAATTTCTGTGGGACAATAGTCCTGCTGGTAATTTGGAGCCCGAGATACTTCCATGGGGGCATCCTCTAAACTTTCTCCTTCTGGAGCTCAAACCCTGCAGAGATCAAAACCTCGATGACAAGGTCAAGGACATACTGCAGTATGTCGTCCGTGGGGGCACAAATTAGTACGTCATCCATATAGTGCAGGATGACGGACTCCCCTGCCTTGGCACGGACAGGAGACAGCAATGAGGCCACGTACTATTGACAGATACTGGGGCGGTTCTTCATGCCCTGAGGCAGTAACCGCCAATGGAAGTGACTCATTGGGCCTTCCCGGTTGATGGATGGAACCGAGAAGGCAAATCGTGGTGCATCCTCGGGGTCGAGGGGAATTTGGAAAAAACAATCCTTGATATCTAGGACTGCCAGATTCCAATTTTGTGGCAGCATTGAGGGTGAGGTCATACCTGGTTGCAGAGACCCCATGTCTTCTATCTTTTTATTTATTTCACGAAGGTGGTGAAGGAGCCGCCACTTGTCCTTCCCCGGCTTTTTGATGACTAAGACCGGAGAATTCCAAGGGCTCCAGGTTGGCTCAATGTTACCTTTGGCTAACTGCTCCTCCACGATTTCGTTGAGCGCCTGCATTTTCTGTTTGTTAAGCGACCACTGATCTATCCATACTGGTTCATCAGATAGCCAATTCAGTTTCTGGACAGGGCGCTCCACAGTGACTGCTAAGAAAAATCCCGTGGGGTTTTCGGGATCTCAATACGAACACCCCATTGCGACATGGCATCTCTGCCCCACAGGGGAGCTTTATACTCCATAACAAAAGGGCGGACATTAGCCACCTGCCCTTCAGGTCCCTCAACTTTAATTACGCTTTTTGACTGCAGAGCCAATTGGGCCCCTCTGACTCCTTGTATTCTGCCAGCCACGGGTTGCAACTCCCAGTGTGACGGCCAATTCACGGTTGGTATAATTGTCACATCTGCTCCTGTATCGAAGAGTCCGTTGAGGTAAAAGTAGTCTTCACCCCGAAGGAGTCCGCATCCAATGATTGGTTTATCCTCACCAATGACTTCCGCCCAATAGACGCAGGGATTAGCCGGTTTCACCAAGATGGTGTTGGGCACTGGAATCGCCTGCGCTACTAGTTGTTCCTTTGGCAGGAAGTATGGTGGCTGGATGTACCGTGCCAGGAGAGAGAAACAGTCCGGACACAAAAGCTGCATCTGCGGCACGATTTCAATCTCCGGAGGGGTACACTTTGTATCCCCAAGCACGACATACGTGCAGTCGAGTCCGGCGAACAAACCCGGTGATGTGGGCTTCACCGACACCAACCGCCAGTCCTGTGTTTCAAAATAAGCGTTATCTGTCAGGTCCAAGCTCAGGGGAGGACGAGGAGTCCACCCTGGCGCTATTCGTCGTGTTCGGTAAATGTCGGATCCAGTGGGAATGTCACATCCGGTATTAGTTTTGCCCCCCCCCCCCCCACCCCAAGGTCCCCCTCGCGGCCCGCCTCATTTTTGTTTTCACGCGCAGCAGGGGTGCACTCCCCAGTTAGTTTTTTTTTGCTTGTGCGTTTCCTCCCACCTCCCCCTGCCCCTGCCTGTTATCGATTTTATTTTTAAGAGGGCACACGCGCGCGATGTGACCAAGCTGGTTGCAGAGGAAGCAGCGCACAGGGAAAGTCTTTGCAGCTGAAGTCATCGCCGCCATCTTCACTCCTCCTCTGGTGGGAATAGGTGGCGCTGGCACAACTGCGCGCTTGACACAGGCCTCCACTATAAGCTGGAGAGACGGCTCAGGGTAGAGAGGTAGAGATGTTATAACCTGTTTACATGCATTGTTAGCGTTTAACTTTATCATTTCCATTATTAGTTCTTCTAGGGTGTCCTGGTTTTTCACTTGCTTTTTAATTTCTATCTTTAGCCTCTCCACGAACTCAATGATAGGTTCCGCCGGCCCCTGTTTGATGGAGGCATAGTGGACACGGGGCTCGGTGATCGGCATCGCCATGAATGCCTTCTCGGCAGCAGCTTGAATTTTTAAGATCACAGGCTTTGGGATTTTTTTCTGCCTGTGCTTCTGCCTGGGACCACTGCCCTTCGCCTCACAAATGATCCATCGTGATCGGTTTTTTGTCTGCGTCAATGGCGCACTCGAGGGTCTATAAGAGCTCAGGCAGGAGTTACCCTAGCATCCTTTTCCATGTGTCCTCCCACAATCTGTACTCAATTGATAGGAGGAGACATTTAAACAATCCTTTCAAGTCGCTAGGGACCAAGATATTGGAGGAGAAAGTAGCTTCCAATAAGCCTTTAAAATATTCGCTCTTTCTCCCGAACTCCTTCTGTGTCCTACAGAGCTCCTTTTTATGGGAGTATTCAAATGGCCGCCAATTTGGAATACCCCTTTGCCAAGAATAAAAAACCGGAGAGGCAATGAGTGTGGTCTCCGGTTCCGGGTTCCGATCCCCTGGCCTGTCACTTCTGGTTTCCGGAGCGTGGGAACCGGAAGGAGGGGCGTGGGAATCGGAAGTCGGAAGCGGAGGGGCAGGACCGCTTACCGAGGAGGAGCCAGAACACTGGCAACATTCATGGTGATGGGTGGGACCTGTTGAGCTCAGGGGCCGCCTCTCTGGGGGTGGAGTAAGAGGAGGAGTTTTAGTAGGAGGAGGAGGAGGAGCCTGGGGAGGAGGAACACCCCTCCCATGGGAGGAGACAGGGGCAGGACTTGGAGAAGGAGGCGGGAACAGAAAGGGGTTGGGACACGGTGTAGGGGGCAGAGCAACAGTCGGAGGAGGGTACTAATCAATGAGGAAGGGATTCTGGGAAGTAAAAGGAGCCAGAGCACAAGGGACCGGCCATCCACGTGGCCGGCGCCATCTTGTGCGCCGGAGTCCAGGAGGCTATTTTGTGTCTCCGGGGGGGATGACTGGAACCTGACTGACTTTGGGGTTTTTGGGGTAGAGCCTGGGGGAGGAGCGGGAGAGGGTTTTGGGGTACATTTACAAACTTTACAACTCTTTAAAACAGGTTTCAGGGTAGAACTCGGGGTGCAACTGGGAGAGACGGAACTGCGGGAAGAGGGATTAGGGGAAGGCTCCCTGACGGCTGGCGCCTTGCCGCCCGGGCTAGGGTATCGGGAGGACTGAGAGGGACCAGGCGAGCAGCGGCTGGTCTCCCTGGACGGGCAGGTCTGCGATCATTGCCGAGCTGCCGGTCTTGGATCCCCCGATGCAGGGGAAGAGGGATTGGAACGAGGGTTAGGAGAGGGGGGAACAACTGGGGGAACCCGGGATGGCTTGCTTCCCTTCCCCGCCCTCTCCTGGCGGGGCGTGCGCTCCTCGCCTTTTCTTTTACAGCTGTAGGAATTTGAATGTATAAACTGAAAAGCCGATCCACTGAGGTGTCGTCCAGATTGCTCAACAACATAAGCCTTTGTCCTACTAGTTCCCAAAATTGGACCGACTCCATTTGCTGGGGTGACACCCCAGGGAATTGGGAAGCAAGCCATTTTATGAACATCTTTAACTAACCCCGTGAAAACTTTTTTTCCCCTCCCTCCAGGGTACCCACAGCTTGGAAAAACATCTCCCGCTGCTGTGTGGACAGCTTTGCGCCCATTATGGTGTGCCTCGTACCCACACAGCAGAACTCACTCTCCCACTGCAGCAAAAGAAAACTGAAACAACTGAGAATAAAGGTCCCAGGGCCAGTGAGTCCCCCACCCTCAGGGACTAAAGGAAGGGGTGTTTTTACGGGCCCCCACACCTAGGGCTGCACACCCCACCCCGCCTAATGGTAAGCCCCCCTGCACCCCGTTGGGGGATACTTACCGCCTCCGTTGGCCTCTGGAACAGGAGCGGCAAGAGGAGGCCCCTCCCTCGAAAGTGGTCCTCCGGGCGCAGAGGTTTGCCACCTTCTCCCCGGGAGCGCTGCCGACCTGGCCTGCTCCGACCCGGGTAGTCGATGCCCAATGCCTCTGATCCTCAGATCTTAGAGGCTCTTCGTGGGGTCACCAGCGAAGTGGCCCCGCGGTGAGTGCCAAACTGACGTTTCTTCCACCCACTGCCCACATCACCTGGGCTACCGGCTAGCTCTGGGAAGCCTGCGTCGGTGAGTGGCCCCTCCCCGGCACTACTCTGAGAGCCGCAGAAGAGGTGTAGCAACAGCTACGCATGAGTGAGTCATCAGGGAGGTACAAAGAGGCGCAGTAGAGGCCTTTTACGGTTCTGGGGGAAGGGATTTATTGAATGAAGAGGTAACAGGTCAGGAGGTTGGGAGAGGGAACCGCAAAAGGCAGTTTGAGGGGTTCAACACAGGCTTAAGTACGGGGGAGGAGCAAGGGGAGGGCCAATAACGGTTAACGGGGGGAGGTACAGAAGGTGGGGAAAGGGGTACATTGAGCCAATAAGGCAAACCGAGGGTGGGGATACATACAATATAAGCAATCATGAATACAAAAGGGAATGCTTGACACAGAAACTTCAAGAACAAAGGGAGGGGCTACAAAGGATTGACATCCAGTGGGGCAGGGTTTAGGGTGAGGGACAGGGAAGGTTCCAGATAAAGGGGAGGGGTTTAGGATGACTGACTAGGGAAAAGGTGGGAAAGGGAAAAAACATTATGTACTTAGGGGAACGAAACTGGGACCAGCCATCAACACAGAAGGAATGTTAACATTGAACAACGCAACACAACAGATGTACGTTTCTTTTATTTGATGACATATATTTTCATTACTCCTTGGGATTAGTCTGTTCTTCCTGTGCTCCAACCTGCAATGCTTTTGTCTGCGTGGTAGGTTATGGATGTCACCTTAGAAAGAGGTACATAGTGTGACAAAACACTCCAAAGAAACAGTTTGGTGTGGAAGAGTTTCATGTGGAAGTGTTCATAATTCTTGTGTTTATTATTTGTAATATAAATAGATTGTATTTTTATGATCATTTCTATCTGAAATACATATGATAGTGATGAATGACGTGTGGCCCGGTCTGCTTAAGATCAGACTTTAGGAATAGCTGGAAATGATCTCCCAAATGTCTTCCAATCTTTTCTATACATAAAAAATGTCGGGCAGTTGTTTCTAAAGGGTTAAATTATAGAATGTGATTTGGTGCTTTATGGTGCCAGAATAAAGAGAAGTTTTGAAAATCTGCATTCCTACCAGTTTTCTTGGAGATTGATTTTTTTTACTCTCCAGATAGAAGACGCCATGTTGGATACCAGTCGTAAAATTACAGGCAGCCTTTTATCATGTTACATATTCTCTTACTCATTCATTTCACCTTCCAGCAGTTTAGAAAGAACTTGTTCACTTGAATGTTTTTCTTTGGAGTGATTTTAAGGAGACGGCTAAATGGCCATAATACAGGTAGAAACATTAAAACGAGGGTGTGCTATAAAGACAGGACTTCTTCATGCAAAGAGCACTCTGAAATTCAAAATACCCGCTATAAAATTAAAAATGTGATCTTTGACTTTTAGATGGGAATTTCTACTCTTCAGTTTCATACTGTCAGGTGAATTTTTGCTAACTGCTTGATTCATGCTGAATGGACAGTCCTGTCTTATTCTTGGTATGGCAACAGTGATAGAGATCACTGCTGCTTTCTGTAGAAAGCGGCTGCAAGTTGCTATTACAAGATCTTGTGCAGGTCTAGAGTCTGATTGGATGTGAGGTTCTCATTGTTACAACAACCAACTTGGGGTGGCAGTGTCAGAGGTGTTCATTATCTAGGAAGATTTTCATAGGCGATGAGTTTTTCTGAGGTAGCTTTCTCTTCTGGGTGTAGAATATATGTGCATAATTAACTTCCTTGAATCCTAAATAGTTGGGGAGATGTTAGTACCGATGAAACCATTTTTACTAGCTTTTTTATGTGGCCTTAGGTGATGAAAGTGATCTGGATACAATTTTAGAAAAAAGGAAAATGGTGAGCTGTGAGGAAGAGCTCAAGGAGTATTTGGAGAACACGCTTTCTTCTTGAAAACAAATTAGAACAATGTATGAATTTTGTATCGTCAGCTTAAAAGGTAGAGCATCTTTGAACATTGGTTGCACTACTTAGGCCTTGTTTTAATGCTGTTGTGAGAAGGTATGGAAAAAGAGTGCTTTTCACTTCATGTAAGAATATAGAATAATGTCCCTAGTGAACAAGGTTAAGGCAAATAATGCCCACGGTTTAGGAATGGGACAAAGGAAGACTGCTATCATTCAAAAACCATAGCACATCAGTATTACTGTGCATACCATCACATCCATGCCTTATTCAGAAGGTAAAAGTAGTAGAGCAGATTCTTGGATCACCCGCATCAGAAGTTGGTCTGCACCATCATCTCTTCACTCATAGATTTGATCTCATTCAAAGTTCTAGGAACTCAGAAGTTTAACATAGCGAAGCACTTGCAACTTTAAAAAGCATCTAAAAATTGGTACACTACCGCTGTCCTTCCTGAAGATCTTAGCAGCAGCTCTGAAGCCATAGAGGAAGCAGCACTGTTCACACACCCAGGAGGTCTTTCCTACCTGCTCTATCCGAGGCACATTAGAAGAGCAGTATGAACCTGAGGGGCAGATGCACATACCTTGACACACCTCTCAGTGGGACTGTGGTTAGAGCTGGAGGTTTGATACTCTTCCTAATAATTTGAGCCGTTAAAACAAAGCCAGAGGTAACAGACCAAGTGAAAATACAACTCCAGGTTGCAGAAAGAGAATGTTACCTATCTGAACACCTACCTAAATTCCCCATCATTCTCTTTGTTTAGGAGACCAAGCCAATGTCCGTGTAAATGAAAAGAAGTGTGAATATTGATTTTTCTTGAATCAAGACTCAGCTTTATGTCCAAGTCAAAGGCAAATAAACCAGAAAGGCTCCGCTGAGCACAGTGCAGAACTAACATGGAAGACAGTAATTTGACCTCTTATGTAAGCAGTGTTGGAATGGTTCCCCATCCAAAAGGAAAAATGTCAAATGCTTCTTTGGAAACATTTTAACTTCTGTGCATTTCTTTCTTTGTGATGAACTAATCTGTAACAAGCCAGGATGTGATTGTGTTCAGTAGAAACAAATCAATGGCAGCATTTAGCCTAAATGTTTTATGAGATTGATCAGGAAGTTCGATTTAGATTGAAAGGCACTGTAGTCATATTTAATTTTATTTCTCCCCGTACTTGAGTCTCTTAAACAGGGACCTTCAATTGGACAGGAACGGGACACTGAAGCAAATTGTAATGGCTGACCTAATGGCTTACCCGGAAGCATTTTGTGGGCATTGATGTCCTCTAGGTATCCATCAGCCAGCATTTTAGTGTGAAGGAAATCTTCAAACAGGTAAAACAAAAATTCCCGTTGGTTTAAAACCTGACTGCTATATTAATTTTTCACTTTTGAGAAAATTTTCATGACCTTTAAAATTCAGACTATATCAAGTGTTGTTTCAGCCATTGAAGAAAGTGCTTTTGATAGAGATAGGAGAGGGAAACCAAAACATTTCTCAGAGCTGCACTTTGAACTCTGTCCTTGTTACAAACGGTGCTTGAGCAAATTCATTTGCCTTTGGAACAGAAAATGACAAGGTAACAGGCTTATCATTATGGATTTGAGTGTTCCTGGTTCTTTGGATAGTTAGTGATCTATTCAAGATGATCTCTTACTGAAATAGATCCATTTTGATAAGGGATATGGATTTCTTAGAAGAAAGCAAATCCCTATGTTAAAATGGTGTGGTGGGTGTTTTTTGTTGTTGTTTTGCTTTTAGAACTTGCAAGGCACAATCGACTTCATAGTTAGAGATACAACTAAGACCACGACATTCCAAACAGGTCTTTCTTTTTGGTTGTTTTTCAATCTGTATATCTTTGGATTGTAACCAGTAGAACTGTGCTTGAACTGGAAAGAAGTAGCAGAGGTTTCAGAAGTGGAACATACAGTGGAACAGTAAGCTGAGAGCATTGTGCAAGGAGAGGAAAGAGGGGGAAATGTTAAGAGTTTCCTGAGTCGGGAGGGACCCCTAGGGATCGTCAAAGTCCAACTCCGGGCCCTGCACAGACACTCCAACAGTCCCACCCTCTGCATCCCTGAGAGCATTGGCCAAACGCTCCTGGATCTCTGGCAGCCTTGGGGCTGTGCCCATTGCCTGGAGAACCTATTCAGTGCCTGACCAGCCTCTGAGGAAAAAAACCTTTCCCAGATAGCCAGCCTAATCGTCCCCTGACACAGCTCCTGGCATTCCCTTGGCTCCTGTCCCTGGTCGCAGAGAGCAGAGAGCAAAGCTGTACCAGTGCTGCCCTTGAGAGGAGCTGAGAGGTCCCAAGTGAGGTGTGAGCTCAGTGTCCTTTCTGCAGCTGAACCAAATGCCCTCAGCCACTCTTTGTATGGCTTCCCCTCCAGCCTCTTCACTATCTCTGTGTCCCTCCTTTGGACATTTCTCCAATAGCTTGAGGTCTTTCTGACGTTGTAGCATCCAAAATTGCCCCCAGGGCTTGAAGAGAGCACAGTCCCAGCCCAGAAAAGAGCAGGACAATCACCTCTCTCGAGCGAGCAGTGCCAGAAGATAGGGACAGTTCTCAAAAGTCAGCTGGAGAAACAAATCTAACAGAGAAACAGGTGATCTTGGCACAGGAAATGGAAGAAGCAGGGGAAGAAGAAGATGAGGAGAGGATTCCTTGTAAAAGTGAAGAAAATGAGCATACAGAACAGGGACTAAGCATTATGCAGGTAAGTGAGCAAGAGAATAAGTTTGAAAGTGAAGGCAGTTTTGTGCAAAAGAAGGAGGAATTGGAAGTCTTTTTGCTGGGAATGAATAAAAAGGTTTTTTCCGTTTAGTTGGTATACGAAGCGCACAGGGCTCTAGATCCTTTTGTGGGAAAATGGAGTGTGTAAAGTTGCCAATCATTTTGGAGCGAATTTGGAGGTTTTTGGTGTCCCATGTGAATTTTGGGTTGAATTCTGGGGATTTGGGGGTTGCAAATTGAATTGGGGGGGGGGGCGGAGGGGATATTTGGGGAGATCCACGTGAGTTTTTAGTTGTCCCAGGTTGATTTTGGGGGAGAATTTGTGGAATTTTGGGGGATCAAGGGTAGGGAGGTTTGGGGTTGTGTTGGTTTTAAAGTAAAACCAGTGCGAGACTCCAAGTCTGTCATACAATTTTATAGGAGAAAAGAGAAAAAATAAAATACATGCAATAATCTAAAAGAAAAAACCACCACCAAAGTCAGAAATGCAACCTGACACCCTGTCAGTCAGGGTGTCGGTAGCCGTCTGTATAAATGGTGGCTGCAGTCCTCCTGGATGACAGATGTGGTTCAGTTGAAGCAGTGCTCCTGTAGAAGGTGCAGTTTTCCTCCAAAGATCCAGCGATGATGTGGAAAAAGGTTCAACTTTCCTCTTGGATCCACTGGAAAGGACTGCCTTGGTGTTCCAAATCTCAGTTTTTATCTAGGTAGGAAATGTTTGGCTCCTCCCCCTGGCTGGAGCATCTCCCAATGGGATGATGTAATCTTATCAGTCATACAATAGGACTTAACGGCCCATTAACAGAATATATCTTCTGGAGGAAGGATGGGTTGTGAAAAGATAACAATGACCATCCCCCTGATCTTATCAGATGGCACATCAGCAGAGGATATCTCCCACAGAGATAAGGATCACCACCCCTCCCACATTTTAACAGATGGTGATAGAATACACATTTTTGCATAGTACCCGAAGTCATAATCCACCCCTTATTCTCTTACCATCTACATCATACCCAGACCAATACCCTGTTGCAGATATATAATACAAAATGGAACCTTACATACAGTTCTCACTAAAAATTAGGTCTCCTTGCAGTACACAACGGGTTTCCCCATCTTTCTGCATTACCCACCAAGTGCAAACTGGTCCTTGATCAAAAACAATCCCACGGATTGGTTTGCCTTTGCCTGTGGTGGGATTAATCCAAACAGTCTTTCCTAAAATACCTTTCATGTGTGCCACAGGGACCTTGTCCCCATCCACTGTGTGCAGGGGTTCAGAGTGGGCAGGACCGGCTCAATTGATGGACCCTCGGGTGTTAAGCATCCAGGTGGCTTTGGACAGGTCCATTTCCCAATTTCTGAAGGTTCCACCACCTAGTGCTTTCAAAGTAGTCTTAAGGAGTCCATTAGACCATTCAACTGTCCCAGCAGCTGGCGCGTGGTAAGGGATATGATATATCCATTCAACACCATGTTCTTTGGCCCAGGTGTTGATAAGGCCGTTCTTGAAATGTGTTCCATTGTCTGATTCAATTCTCTCGGGGGTACCATGCCTCCAAAAGACTTGTTTTTCTAGGCCCAAAATGGTGTTCTGGGCAGTGGCATGAGGCACAGGGTAGGTTTCTAACCATCCCGTAGTTGCTTCCACCATGGTCAGTACATAGCGCTTGCCCTGGTGGGTTTGGGGAAGGGTGATGTAGTCAATTTGCCAGGCTTCCCCATACCTGTACTTTGACCATCGTCCACAGTACCACAGAGGCTTCACCCGCTTGGCCTGTTTGATTGCGGCACAGGTCTTGCAGTCGTGGATGACCTGTGAGATGCTGTCCATGGTAACGTCCACCCCTCGGTCACGGGCCCATCGGTATGTTGCATCTCTCCCCTGATGACCAGAGGCATCATGGGCCCAACGAGCTAGGAATGATTCTCCCTTGTGCTGCCAGTCTAGATCCACCTGTGATACTTTCACTTTGGCAGCTCGGTCCACCTGCTCGTTTTTGTGATGTTCTTCATTAGCCCGGCTTTTGGGTACATGTGCATCCACGTGTTGAACCTTTATGGTCAATTTCTCTACTCGGGCAGCAATGTCCTGCTAAATCTGAGTTGCCCAGATGGGTTTCCCTCTGCGCTTCCAGTTGGCCTTTTTCCAGCCATCCAGCCATCCCCACAGAGCATTAGCTACCATCCATGAGTCAGTGTAGAGATAAAGCCTTGGCCACTTCTCTAGTTCAGCAATATCTAAAGCCAACTGGACGGCTTTTAGCTCTGCGACCTGACTCGATCCACCTTGTCCCTCGGTAGCTTGTGCAACTTGTCGTGTGGGGCTCCATACTGCAGCTTTCCATTTCTGGTTAGTGCCTACAATTCGGCAGGAACCATCAGTGAAGAGGGCATATCGTCCTTCAGTCTCCGGAAGCTCATTATATGGTGGGGCTTCCTCAGCACGTGCCACTTGCTCCTCTTCTTTTTGAGAAGACAATCCAAAACTCTCGCCTTCAGGCCAGTTTGTAAGTATTTCCAGAATGCCAGGGCAATTTGGATTCCCAATACATCAGGAGCGGATATCTCCTACAGAGATAAGGATCACCACCCCTCCCACATTTTAACAGATGGTGATAGAATACACATTTTTGCATTGTACCCCAGGACAGGGGTGAATTTGTAGAATGTGGGGAGTCCCAGTTGAATTTTAGGGGGAATTTGTGGAATTCTAGGGATCTCAGGGGAATTTTGGGGGGAATTTGGAGAATTTTAGGGTATACATGTGAATTTTAGGGTTCTCAGGTGAGTTTTGGGGATGCCAGGTAGACTTTGGGGTGAATTCTGTCGATTTTGGGGCATCCAGGTGAGCATTTGGGAATCATGGGAGAATTTTGGGATGAATTTGGGGGGATGCAGGTGGATTTTCCAGGGAATTTTGGTGGTTTTTGGGAGTCCCAGCTGGGTCTTGAAGTGAATTTGGTGGATTTGGGGGTATCTGGGTGGGTTTTGAGGGGGATTGGAGACATCTTGGTGTGAATTTGGGAGGTGTTGGGAGGACTGGGTCTTGGGGGTGATTTGAGGGATTTGGGGGGTTGCTGGTGGAATTTTGGGGTGAAGCCCTGGGATTTGGTGGTCCCCCATAAATTTTGGGGTGAATTGGTGGATTTTTTCGTAGTTGCCAGGTGAGTGCTGGGCATCCCACGGGGTCTTCGGGGTGAATTTTGGGGATTTTGGGTTTCCCAGGTGAATTTCTGAGGTGAAAAGGTTCAAAAAGGTTCTTCTTGAAAAGAAGTTAAAACCAGAAGGTTATTGAAAATTAATAGATGTGATGTAAGTAGCTAATACACAGACAATACACAGCGAGACAAATCATGGGAAAAATACAGTGGTAACACATGAGTGTGTGAGGACGGGATCAGTATAGCTAAGTCTCAGTTGAAGCTGAATTTGGAAAAGCATGCCAAAAATAAGAATAATAAAGGCACCTACGGGTATTTCAGTGGGAAAAGGAAGATGAAAAGAAACCTATCACTCCTACCCTATTCCCCCCCCCACCCCAATAAGCCAGACAGGACTAGTGACAACAGACAAGGAGAAGGCTGAGGTACTCAACAAGTGTTGGTCTCAATTTTTACTGCCAGTCACCATTTCCACATCTGTCAGGTTATTGGACTGGTGGACTTGATTCTAAGCCATAGTAGCAGGTCAGCTTTCAGACCACTTGAGGAACCTGATCATGCAAGACCATGGGACCCACCCAGAGGCATGTCAGGGCCCTGAGAGAACTGGCAGCTGTAGTTCCTAAGGTGCTTCCTCCATCATATTTGAGAAATCAAGGCAATCGGCTGAAGTCTCCAGACACTGTGTTGTATTGATTCCAATACTCTTGGTCTTTTTTGTAAATCTTAGAGCTCTGAGTCAATTTCTGCAGAGGATTCCCAATGCAGTTTGAAAAATGGAATCTTTGTTATTGGTCCTCATGTTGATCTTGGATATTTCCATTTGCTGCACTCCTATATTTTCGAAACATTTGTAATGACTGAAAAGAAAGCTGAGAAGAGGTATAATGCTCTTTCCAGTGATATAAATGGACTAGTGTTCTTTTCAGACAAATATATTTTTGCTGTGTCTAAGCACATGTGCATACCTGTGCTTGATTTATGTGTCCAGGTTTTGGCAATGGGGCAGTCACAGGGCCGTCCTGTGACAATGGCCCAGGTGCTGCCCTGTCCCGCTTTCTTCCAACTGGCTCCACTTCAGGATGTCCTCCCTGCTCAGAGAAGAGGCTGGGACAGCAACTTTAGAAATGTGAATTTCTGGGTTTTTTGTTTTGTTTTGTATTGTTATTTTTAAAGTTACTAAAAACATTCACCCTGAATTTTTGATGTGTTGGGTTTGGGGTTTTTTTTTCAGTTTTGGGTGGGTTTTTTTGTGGGCTTTTTTGTCTCTTTGGGGATTATTAGTTGGGGTTTTTTGTGTGTTTGTTTGGTCTACTTTTTTGTTTGTTTCTTTGTTTGTTTGTCTTTTTATTACGGTTTTGTAGAGTTTTTTAAGCAAATTGATTGGAAAACTGAATAGTCCTCCACTATAGTCTCCTGGATTCACCTGAGACTCTTCCTAGGCATCTCCCTGATCCTTTTTGCAATGAGTCTCACATCATTCTCCTGAAGAAACTGTCTGCTTATGCTTTGGATGGGTGGGCTGTTTGCTGGGTGACAAACTGGATGATGGTCAGGCCCAAATTGTGGTGGGAAATAGAGTTCATCCAGCTGGTCCCCAAGGCTCAGTCTTGGGCCCAGTCCTGTTTAATATCTTTATCAGTGATCTGGACAAGGGGATAGAGTACACGCCCAGGAAGTTCACAGATGATGCAAAGTTGGCTGGTAGTGTTTTTTCCTTCTGGAAGACAGCAGGCTCTGCTTCTTCTTCCTCCTGTTCTGAGGTCGCTGCTCCCTCTTCATCCCTCATGAAGTGTGCTGATTTTGTCACTTGGATGAGAAAACAATTTTAGCAACAATACTAGTGGCAAGGTACAAGAAAGGAAGAGTTCACATGAATCCGCCCCCAATCAACAGACAATACCTGATGGCTCCTCTGCCCAGCTTACTGAGTACACCGGAACCCACTGTCCCCCAAAGATACTCCCTTCTCCCTGCCCCCAGCCATGATGTGAGATGGAATAGAATAACTAAGAATACGATTCTCCCTATGTAACTCCATCATACTTCGATTCTGGGAAAGAAAATTTCTTCAAGTTCTATCATTTCAGATCATTTGAATTTGAATTTGCATACTAAAAAGTCTAGCCAGAAACTCATGACAATATTAATAGCCCATTCTAGAATGTCAGAGATGATATACACTTCTTTCAAGAGAATGTGATACCTCACGTGACTTCTCCAGAATTTCTATGAACAGCGGGAGTAGTCTACAAGATTCTTGCTGCCATCTGGATTTCCTGGTATTTGGCTGGTCTATGTAAGCCAACCAGCTATTCAGCAGAGGGAATATTAGTGTGATACTTGATGGTATGTGAGATGGAACACAGTAATTTATAGCTTTTTCCATAGTGATGAAGCTGTAAAGAAAGCTCCATAATGCTCAGACAAGGAGGCAGCTGGACTTCCAGCAGCAAAGGCCCAAAACGAACCAGTGAAAAGGTGTCATTGAAAAAAAAAAAAAGCCAGGTGGGGAGCAAAGTGATACTTAAGGGCAGTTTACTGAAAGAGGAAATCGAGTGAAAAAAAAAGTCCAAGAGTGAAGGAATAACAGGGAAAATGAATCTAAGGAAGGAAATCAATCTCAGCTCATCATTTCAGAAGCTAACAAGTTGTCATTGCAATGATGCATAAAGTGAGAAATAATACATATGTCTGCGCCAAAATCCAAAATATGAATTTTATTACATTCTGTCTTTCACGGAATCATACAACAGTCTGTGATTAAAGATCATCTAGTCCAACTTCCTTGCCAGGTAGATCTTACAGTAGATCAAATTGCTCAAGACTAGCCAAACTGATAAGGAGCACTCTCAATGATGGGGCATCCATAGCTTCTCTGGAACACCCGTTTGAGTGTCTCACCAGCTTCATTGTAGAAAAGTTTTTCATTTTAGCCAATTTAAACCTAGTCTCAGTTTGAAAGCATGGCCCCTTGTCCTGTCTCTGCAAACCTTCCTAAAAATTCTTTCTCCATTTGTCTTATACCCTCTTTAAATATTCAAAGGCCACCATACTGTCTCTCCAGAAACCACTCTTCTCCAGGCTAAAAAACCTACTTTTCACAAGAACCAGGTCATAAATTGAGATGGAAGACATCTCAGGAGATCAGATCATCCAACAGCTCAGCGGAAGAATAGCTCTGAAGTCAGATCAACTAGCTTAGGGCTGTGTCTGTTTGAATTTTGAAAATTACCAGGAATTGAAATGCTTCAAGGAAGACAACTCTGGGTGGCTCCAGAAACAGCCTGAGAAACTCGAGCAAACTCGAAACCTCAGAAACTACCACTGCTTTCTCTCCCTCAGCCCAAGCAGTCAAAAAGAAGAAGTGTTCCCAGCAGGCTGGGATAGCACACATATACACTACATATACATGACAGGCATCGCCAGCAGCCACATCCTGCTCCTTTCTGTGGCTGGCAGGAGTGAGACTGGATGTTTACATGTGGGCAAATTGGGTCCCTCCAGCAGCTCAGACACTCAGCCTGCACAGTGACCCCACTGAATTCCAGTATTCGCAGTGTCCCAAGGCCACAGCACTACTCTGCTTGCTGGCACAGACCATCACACGTCTCCTAAGTCAGTCAGGACTCCCCTGGTCCCACAGCCAGCAGCTCACGTGCTCACCCCCAGGCCACTGCCATTGTTCACCAACTTCTCCACTTTGATCTTTGCTGGTGCTCTCAACACTGGCACACCCAGATGTTCTGCAGCTGTTGTCTCCTGGTGGAAAGGACTTGTAAAGCCATGTTTCCTAACAGGACTTCCACAACCTTTCAAAGAAACCTTTTCTGGGGTATGAACAATCTCATTCAAATGTCAACATTTCTTTTCCCATATGTGAAATCAGAATTTCCTTCTTCCGGGCATGCCCAAAACAAGGCACAAACTACATTGTGCCTTCTGTTTCACATGCTGACTTGTTTGTAAACAATGCTAGGAGAATACCTGTTTTGATCCAAGCTAATCTCTGGCCCTTATAGTGCTTTCGGTAGTTAGTTTTGCTTTGCTATTTACTTGATGTCCCATTGAATTGTTGAATCATAAACAGACTATCTGTCTTTATAGCACCATAGCAGTGATGAATAAATGCAAGAGAAGGAGCAAGGTGATTGTTTGCTAGACTCTTCTTAGAAACTGAGAAATCTGTTACTTAATGCTGACCACAGGAGATGGAGGAAGCATCCTACATGATGTTAAAGCAATCACTTTTATGATTACAGTCAAGGCACTGCTTTTGCCACCATAAGTGGAGTGCAGGGAATCTTAAAAGATGACACTGTAACTGTTGTCCATGCTCACTGAGAAAATAATGCTTTTACAGTGGAGCAGGTCTCACCACAGCTAAATCATGGCTTCAACTGTACACCGCCTTCAAAAGAGCCCACAAAAACACAAATGAAAGGATTTGGAGCCCAAGGGAATCTCAGATGGTGACATCAGCTCACTTTGGAGTCTTTCCAAATTCTCAATTCCCTTTTCTTCCCAGCCAATTATCCCACCTGACCTGAGATGTAATTTATGGATTTCCAACACATCTAGTTACCTTAGAATTACATTGCCTCTAGGCAAAAAGACAGAAACAAGCAGTTAATTTCAGACTGAAACCAAGGGTGTTTAGAACATCAATACTTGGACGTAACTATTCTTAATATTATTTATTCTTAATAAAACCAAAACTTTTAGGACTCAACCATATATTTTTGAAGGTGGAAAAAGTTTTACATCCAAAAGTCCCTAGGGTGCTCTCACTCAGTGCAATGTGCCTGGAGAGGCACTCTCGCTCGTCATTCAAGGAACGATTCGTCACAGCAGAGGCAGCAGGAGCACAAGATGGCCGATAAGAAGGGGCAGTTTAGAATTCTCTGTGTGTCTCTGTCTCTACTCGGTGTAGAATGTCTCTGTACTGTCACATTTTCATATGCAACATGTCCCTCCTAGTCTTCGGTCGTGGTTAAGCTCTATGTACAGTGTGCGCTGCTCCTTGCAGCTGAGAAGGACCATGGAGCTAGCAGCGAATTCGGAGAGCCCTGAGCACGTAGTCAAGGAGCGAGAAGGGCCCCTGCAATGCAGTGTTAATAGCAGCTGCCTCGTGTCGGGGGTGAGCTCCGGCCACTAGACTTTCTCGTCCTGGCAACAGATCTCTGTGAAGGGCGTAGGCGAAAAGCTTTCGTTTTCCATTCGAACTGCGAAAGAGGCAGACTGTTGCACGGAGCTCTGAGAACAAAGGTGCACGCCGAAGGCGGGCTTGGGCAGAAGCAGCGTTCTCGAGCACTTGGCCGCGGGTATACTGCTGGCTGTGTGGCGCGGCTTCAGCGGCTTCTAGCAGCCGGGGATTGAAAGCGGGGCCAGGCGTGGGCGAGGGCGGTGAACGATGCCACACAAGTACCGTGCTTGTGTGCACCACGTTACAGGCTACTAGGAGAGGAAGGTGGCTGCCTCTCGCTTGCCTTCCAAGGGCCCTTAGCAGTCGGAAGGAGCAAGCTGAAGCACTGCTGCCTGTGCTGCTCCTTGGTTCCACTTGCAGCCCGCTGGGAAACATTGGCGGTCTCTTCTAGGCTCCAAGTTGCAGACAGCACCACGGTACATGCCACGGAGAAGGGAAATACAGAGTGCAGAGAGGAGCTGGACGTGGCTTACGTGCAATAAGTAGAAGGTGAACCTAGGCACTGCCTCTTCAATCTGGCCCTCTCTGCTCTGGTAGCAACTTTTGCAAGTAGGCAAATGGAGCTGCGAGTATGTAGAATGGAGGGCAGCGAGACCCCGTGTGTTAGGCGCCCTTTCAGGGCTGCTGACAGAGGGCTACTTGAACATCGCCTTCTTCTTCATCGCACTCGCATCCTTCTCGCTTCGCTCTAGCTGCATGGAGTACACCACAGCGAAGGTGTGAGGAAGGGCACTGGCTCACCTTTAGACCTGGAGTGGAACGGCTGTGTGCTACTTTTCCAAGCAGCAAGAGCACTGAGAAGTGAAAGCGATTGTGAAGGAGCTATTTGACTGCTCGTGTGCTTTTTGCTGCACTGTGCTCGCAAGCCCGGTGCCCTGCGGCTTCATTCTTTGCCTTCTGCCGTCCGGACAGAGCTGAACTCCAGCTGTCCGTTCCAGCTCTGCCCAACAGCTTGTCCTCAGTTCTGCGGGCAAGCAAGCCCTGTTGCCTTGGCTCCAAGTGCAAAGTCCCTAGCGAGCTCTCACTCAGTGCAATGCACCCAGAAAGACACTCTCGCTTGTCTTTCAAGGAGCCATTCCTAACAGCAGAAGAAGCAGAAGCACAAACTGGATGACGAGTAGGGACAATGTAGAACACCTCTCTGTCCTGGCACATTTTCGTGTGCGATATGTCCCTCCAGGTCCTCGGTCCATGCGAAGCTCTATGTACTGTGAGCGCTGCTACTTGCAGCTGAGAAGGACCGTGGAGCTAGCAGCGAATTCGGAGAGCGCTGAGCACGTAGTCAAGGAGCGAGAAGTGCCCCTGCAATGCGGTGCTAATAGCAGCTTCCTCGCGTCAGGGGCTGTAAGGGTCGGTCCGAAGTTCCCCTCGATTTTGCCTCCCGACCGTCGCAAGGAGAAGTCGTGGACCCCCACCCAGGCTGACTCTGAACAATGGTTTCCTGCCCTGGCCAAGGTGGATGCCTGTGACTGTGTGCTGTTGTATTGTGTTCACTGGACTGTGCTGTCATGGCACCAACCAGAGTTTGTGTTGTACCACCAACTGAGGAGTGCTTGATCGTACCTGTCTCCTGCAGCACCACACAATGGTCCATAAATCTTCCCACCTCTTGGCCAGAGGCCACTCGCTTTGGAGAAGGACTATAAAAGAGCGATCCTCTGAGAAAGACCCTTTGAGATCTCTCCACCGACGAAGACTCGTCTATCGGATGACCCGTGAGGACGCCCGTCTCGTCTGTTGGTAGCTATTTTCCCATCCCTTTCTTTCCTTCCCCTCTCCCTATACTTTGTTTCCTATACCTCTCCCCCTTACCGTAACTGAGTTGTTGGCATTTGATGAAATGCATTGCTGTTGTTGAATAAACTGATTTTCTGCTGTTGAATAAACTGATTTTGTCCCCTGCACTTTGCCTGTTTGCACCTTTAAGATCAAAAGAACCATCATGACTCCCGCTCTGTATTAATAGCGGATCATGACGTTAAATTGGCGTCACGGACAGGATTTTCTGGCAGACAGAAGGGATGCAAGGTTGTCTGTAGTCTGTATCAGGGGAAGGAAGTCTTACTCCAGCCTCACCTAGCTGGCCACCTTGGATGGGTGAGCCTGTCTAGAAAGCAAGGGGGGTTTTTCTGATTTCCCGCAGACTGCAGACACCTTGATGTGGAGCATCCCCAGACTTGCTTGAGGGCTCTGTAGTCAGAATTTCACAAAAGATCTACTGGTGCAATAGGCGGGACACTGTTGTTGTTGTTGTTGTTGTTGTTCTTTATGATGTTTTTGATACTTGGTGTAGTGAAGAGACAACCGGGTGTTTTGTAACTAAGGAGTGCCTCTCAAGTAGTTTGGTCTCTTCACCCGCACAGGGAAGCGAAGGGGGGCACACAGTGAAAGCTGTTTCGTTGTGTGTGGTAACTTAAGCAATAGACCTACCTGTTGTGGTTTTTACTTATCCCTTCACAAAATGACTGAGAATTCCACCGTAACAGATAAAGCTGCATTTTATGCTCTATTAGCTAAGTATAGCGCCAGACCGTCCCAAGGTGGGGAGGAATGGGCGAACAGTAATTGGTTTAATCTGGAGAATGTGACTGATAGAATATATTCTTGGCAACATGAATCAAAGTTCAAACTGGGCAAAAATAAAGCCATACTCTGCTCAGTTTTGGGAGCTTGTCTTACGGCAGCCATAGAAACTCGCTCTAAGTGAGTTAGTGAAGAAAGTACAATTATAGATTCTTTGCAAAATCTTGTTCAAATTCTGCAAAAACAATTAGATCAAGAAAGGAATGAGAACCGTTTGTTGCGAGATGAAAATCATTTGCTACAGGCTGCCCTAAGAGAAGAAAGTACCAAGAAAGTAAGACAGAATGAAACACACGCAGAAACAGAAGAGAAGGAGATTGTTCACATTAATCAAATTTATCCCCAAAAGGAGTTAACTATAATGAAAAATCTTGGGGAACACTGCTGTCCGAAGTTGAGACCTATGGTTAAAACACAATATACTTATCTTGGTCCTGATGATTTTGAACCAAACATTTCTACAAAAGAAATCCCATATTCTGCCACTGAATTAGCAAAACTGACAAAGGAATATGGGCGACTCCCTCATGAAACAGAGACTAAATATGTATTTCGAGTGTCTCTTACTGGGGGAGATGAGATTAAATTATCAGAAAGTGAAGCTAGTGGGTATCGGGGACAAGGGGTCTTCTTAACAACCGGAGATAAGAGCTACCCATGGTCCTTGACCCAACGTGCAGCTTTTTGGGCCGGGGGGCTTAACCCCCTGGAAAGGGGAGACCCTATAGCTTTAGTTGGTACTCCCGACCAACTTTTGGAAAACATTCACAAAGCTGCTTGCCTGCAAATGATACATGAGAGAAAACTGACTACCACCTATGAATCACCTATGCAATTGCCTGTAATGCCTGAAATCATGACCCCTTTAATTCGTGGTCTCCCAGAAACACTCAAATCTACCGCAATTCTCCTTCAAAAAACTATCGCATCCATGACACCTGTAGAAAGATTAGATCGATTTCTTGGAAACTCACGTGAGCGATCTGGTTCCGTGGACTCTTTCCCTCCCTATGAATCCCCCTCTAGAGGGACTCCAGAATCTCCTGACAATAACCGTAAAGTTCGGACATGGAGCGAAGTTGCAGAGGAATTGTTGAATTACAGCAGGAAATATGGACCCGTAAAAGTCCCAGAGGATAAAGTGGAGAAAACTAAAGGTGTTAGACACATTGTTTCTCCTAGTGATAAGCCATAAAAGGGGAAATTGAATACTCCCCGTCAGTACTGGTGGTCGTTGGGGTTAAAGAAACAAATTCCTAAAGATGTTATGGATGGCTTACCACTTGACAAGTTGATAAAAATTGTTGTGAATTGGCATTGCCCTAAGATCTTTACATCAAACTCCCCTACTGTCCAGCCTAGTGCACCTCCTCCTCCACCGGTTGTGGTCAGTGAGTCAAACTTAACCCCTCCACAGATTCTGGGCAGTGAGCCAAATCAATCTCCTCCACAGGTTCTGAGAGCTGAGTCAGAGTTTCCTCCTTCTCAGTTTTTGGGAATGGAACTGAAAAGGCTTCAGAAGCAGGGAAACTAGAAACCCCATCTCTCGTGGGTGGGCAGAGGCATGGGGGGGGAACTGGTTATTCATTAGAACGCTCACCAGAAATCCTAATACTGGGGACCTCCTGATAACAGCAATGGTTGGCCCTAAAAGGTCACCTGTTACCTTTGTGGTTGACACTGGAGCCCAAATTTCTGCACTAACAAGAAAAGCTGCGCAGAAATGTGGAGTTGTTCCAACAAGGAGACAATGCTTTGTTCTCAATGCCTTGGGGACCACAGAAGCTATGGATATAGCTCTGATAAAAATCTTACTACCTGGAGAGGAGAATTTGTTACTTATCAAAATTGTAATTGGAGATATTCCAAATGATTTATTGGGAATGGATGTCCTTGCTGGAAGACAGTGGGAAGACGAGGAGGGTTGTCTCTGGTCCTTTGGCACACCACGTTTTAATATTAATCTGCTTCAATCCGCACCTTCCTTACCTTTCAGTAAAATTACTAATGTGAAACAATACCCACTTCCCACTGGTGCCAAAGAAGGAATCAAGCCAGTTATTCAGTGTTGTGTTATGTTGTTTAATGTTAATTTTCCTTCTGTGTTTATGGTTCATTCCAGTTTCTTTCCCTTAAGTTAAGTGCATAATGGTTTTTCCCTTTCCCGCCCTTGTCCTACTCAGTCATCCTAAACCCCTCCCCTTTATCTGGAACCTTCCCTGTCCCTCACCCTAAACCCTGCCCCACGGGATGTCAATCCTTTGTAGCCCCTTCCTTTGTTCTAGAAGTTTCTGTGTCAAGCATTCCCTTTTTTATTCATGGTTGGTTATATTGTATGTATCCCCACCCTCTGTTTGCCTTATTGGCTCAATGTACCCCTTTCCCCACCCTCTGTACCTCCCCCCGTTACCCGTTATTGGCCAGAGTTTTGTGCCTTCCCCTTGCTCCTCCCTCGTACTTAAGCCGTTGTAGAACCCATTCTAACTGCCTTTTGCGGTTCCCCCTCCTAACCTCCGGACTTGTTACCTTTTCCTTCAATAAATCCCTTCCCCCAGAACGGTAAAAGGTCTCTCCTGCGACTCTTTATCCCTCCCTGACGACTCGCCCAGGCGTAGCTGTTGCTACACCCCTGCTGTGGCTCCCGGAGTGGTGCCGGGGAGGGGCCACTCACTGACGTAGGCTTCCCGGAGCTAGCCGGTAGCCCAGGTGAGGCGGGCAGCGGGTGGAAGAAACGTCAATTCAGGACCTGAGAGATCAGGAAGTGATAACTGACACTCATTCTCCCTTTAACTCTCCAGTGTGGCCAGTCCGTAAACCTAACGGAAATAGGAGGCTGACAGTAGATTTTCGCAGACTAAATGCAAACACAGATCCTCTCACAGCAGCTGTCCCAAATTTAGCTGAACTTATAACTTCAATTCAGGAGAAGGCTCATACAATCATGGCAACTTTAGATGTCAAAGACATGTTCTTTATGATACCTATACAGCTAGAGGACATGGACTGTTTTGCCTTCACATGGGAAGGACAGCAATACACCTTCACTAAGCTTCCTCAAGGGTACAAACACTCCCCTACTCTAGCCCACCATGCTTTAGCACAGGAAGTAGAAAAGATACCCAAACCTGACAATGTAGCTGTCTATCAATACATTGATGATATTCTGGTGGGGGGAGATGAAATAGAAGTAGTGGGGGATAGCCAACAGAAAATAATCTCTCATCTGGAAAGACTTGACTTACAAATTCCCCCAGAGAAAATTCAGAAACCTTCTTAGGAGGTGAAGTTTTTGGGGATTTGGTGGAAAGGAGGTATGACATGCATTCCACCTGATACCCTAACCTCCCTAGATCAAATTAAAATGCCTGGATCCAGGAAAGAGCTTCAACAAGCTCTGGGATTATTAGTGTTTTGGAGAAAACACATCCCTGATTTTTCAATTATTGCTACACCTCTTTATGACTTGCTGAGGAAAAGGGTAAAATGGGATTGGACTCCTTCTCAGGAGGAAGCATTACAACTGCTGATTTTTGAAGCAACTGCACATCAAGCTCTAGGCCCTATTCATCCCACAGATCCTTTCCAGGTAGAATGGGGATTTGCCACCTCGGGGTTGTCAGTGCACATATGGCAACGAGGCCCAGAAGGCCCTACAAGGCCTGTTGGTTTTTATTCTCGTGGTTTTAAAGATGCTGAAAAAAGATACACTACCTGGGAAAAGGGGCTTTTTGTTGTCAGCATAGCTCTCATAGAAGTGGAGAAAATTACACGTCAGCAACCAATTGTATTAAGAGGCCCTTTTAAAGTTATTATAACAGTCACCAGAGGGACCCCTCCCCCTGACGGGGTGGCCCAGAGATCCTCAGTTAGGAAGTGGTATGCCCAGATAGAACATTACTGTAACATCTTCTCTGTAACAGAAGGAGCTGTAAAAAATCTGGCTATACAAGAAACTGAGAACTTGGCTAGCAGCCACCATAAACCTGCCTCAGTAATTAAAGTGGCCCCTCCTTTCTCCCCTGAACAATCAGTGAATTCTTGGTTTATTGATGCTTCTGCTAGACGAGAAGGAAAGGTGTGGAAATACAGGGCAGTAGCTCTCCATACTTCATCTGGTGAACGAATTATTACTGAGGGAGAAGGCAGTGCTCAGGTTGGTGAGCTGATTGCTGTATGGAGTGTTTTCAAGCATGAGGTACATAATACCTCTCTTGTTTGTATTTACACTGACTCCTATGCTGTGTTTAAAGGAGGTACAGAGTGGCTTCCTTTCTGGCAGCAAAATGATTGGGAAGTTAACAGGATCCCAGTATGGCATAAGGAAAAATGGCAAGAAATTCTAGATATAGCCAATCAAGGAAACTTTGCTGTGGGGTGGGTGGCTTCTCATCAGACAGATGGAAATTTAGCTGGTGAGTGGAATAATGCTGCTGATGAGTTAGCAAGACTAAGTCCCCTGAAAAAGGAACAAATTACAGAGGATTGGGAGCACCTGCTAGAATGGCTGCATATAAAAAGACAACATACAGGTGCGAAAGATTTGTACAAAGAAGCCCTTGCTTGTGGCTGGCCTGTCACCAGGGAAATGTGTAAAACATGCATATCAGCTTGTGAACAATGCCGCAGACGACTAGAAAGGCATCCTTTGGAAGATGACCCTTTGCACTTAAGGAAAGGTAAAGGCTTATGGGACGCGTGGCAGGTAGATTATATCGGTCCCTTTAAGAAGTCTGGTGGTAAACATTTCGTGCTGGTAGGAGTGGAAATAATATCAGGGTTAGCTCAAGCTGAAGCCTTTAACAGAGCTACGGGAGAAAACACTGTTAAGGCATTACAAGAATGGTTTGGAACTTTTCCAAAGCCACAGGAGATTCAATCTGATAATGGGTCTCACTTTACTGCTAAAGTAGTACAGGAATGGGCAAGGGGGGAAGGAATAAAGTGGACTTTTCACACCCCCTATTACCCTCAAGCCAACGGGATTGTAGAAAGGACAAATGGTCTTCTGAAGCGACTCCTAAAACCACATGAGGGAAGTTGGGATCTTCGATTATGGCAAGCTGTAAAAGGTATAAATGATAGATGGGGGGGTAAACGGGTGTCCCAAAATAACTGCTTTTTGTCCAAAAGCCCCAAGCATCATTCCTGCACTACAGGGACCTAATGATCCTAAAAATCCAGCCCATTACCCCGGGCAACCTGTTTTAGTAAACCTCCCTACTGTAGGAGAAGTACCACTGGTACTAAAAACTCCTCTGAATAAATATGCATGGGTAGCCACCAATGCTCTGGGAAAGGAGCATCGGATAAGGACCCGTTGGATTGTTCCATCATTTTGACCTCCTGCCTCTTGGTGGCAGACTCTGTTGTGTTTACTTTTCACAGAAGAACACCCAGGGACATGGGAACCGGACAAACCATGATCACCTTTTTGATACTTCTCTGTATCCTACCACAACACCATGGCCAAAACTCGGCCGAGTGGCCGTGGTCTGAAGCTTCCATCAGATATACCAGTGCTTTAGGACCCTACCCCAGAGATCGTCACCCAAGCCTTGCGACTGTAGTACTGCACGATTCTGAGGTATACCGTTCAAGTGACTGGGGTTGGGACAAAAAGGACTGGGCTAGGGTACTAATAGGAACAATTGGTGAAGAAATCAAGGTAGGATGCAGAAAAGTGGAGAAATCCCTTCATGAGAAAGCCACTACCATTGCAATTGCCGGGAATTACTTAAAATCAGATATAACTAGTAGCTTGCACCCTAACATCACGGCGAGTCTCTGCCCCACGACAGTATGGACATGTAAAAATCAAGTCCCCCTAATACTGTGCTGTGGCCAAAGGAAGGTTGGTAACTATACCTTGGACCCTGACGCCAACAATGTCGAAGTTACAAAGCTTTGTGCGGATGAACTTACTGGCTGTTGGCATAACTTTAACCAGACCAACCTATGTAACATGCTCCTGGCAGAATAACACAACAGATGAGTCCAGCTTGAAAGGTCTGACCTATAGGTTCAAAATAAATGCCATAGAAAAACCCACACTGACCGCAGTAGTTGCATACCATGGTGTAAGCACCCCCTTAGTGTTGGATGACAAAAACAAGGTTTTCCCTCCTTTCGTGGTGACGCAAGGTGATGACGTCGCAATAACTTGTAAATTAGTGGCTGGATCCCTCACCGAACCTGCATAGAGTTATGGCATAGGAGCCCATGGCCGGACTTTATATTGTAGAACCCAAAATCAAGACTGTTGGCTAAATTTAACTGCTATACAATTTTCCTATAAAGTCATGTGTGGAAAAAACAAAACAAAATACTGGGGGGAACTTGATGTTAATGTTGTAACACCTACCACCCAACCACCGGTTGTGTTGAGCCCTACGATTTTTCAATTTGGGCCATACGTAATTAGAAAAACTGGCCAACAACAAATATTGTTTAATCCGGCATGGTCTCTCAAACAAATCAAATTGCTGATGCAAAATAATGTCTCAGACGTTCAGCCAGCTTGTTCAGTCTTTCTACAGACTTCTTTTGAGGGATGGACAACCTGGTTGCGGAAACGGAATCCTTCTAAAAAAACGAATGGCAAGAGAAATAACCGGTGTTGTGGGAACAGGATTGGGAATTTTGAATAGCATTGATTCAGAAGTACTAATGAATAAATTGGCTACCACAGCTGGAGATGTAACCAAATTACAACGGCCCCTGCAAACAACCTTAACAGCTTTGGGGACTCAACAGTGGTTGTTATCAAACATATTACCAAGTTGGGAAAAGGTAAATGTAAATGACCACAAATTGATAATCGATGCACTTGGTGCTACACAAAATAACATCTCTTTGGCTCTCAGTTGTATCCAGGCCCAGTTGTGGATGCAGTCGGTTGCTGCTTTAATTATAAGAGAAGGTGAGGAAGGCACTTTTCCCACTGAAATTCGAAAGATAGTCTGGGACAGTGCCACTGATTTTGAAAAAGAATTCCAGTCCTGGTGGAACTTAGTAAATTTTACCTATGATCCCAGCACAAACACAGCCACAGCCTTTGTACTGACAATTCGTAATGCTTCAGTGCATTCAATATTCCCCATCATTGCATTAGGGTTGAACCATGACGGAGCTATTCTCTATCCTTTCGAGCATAGGGAATGGGCCCGTCAAATTGGTGGGAGGTGGCAAACTGTCAATTTGGAAACTTGCATTGTCCGGGAACAACAAGGCTTTATCTGTGAAAGTAATGCAATTAGAGCTCAAGATATCTGCTTGGACACAGAACAGAACGTTTGCAATTTTGAAATTCATCCAAACGAGATTCCTGAAACAGTACTGGTATATGTAGGCAATGGATGTGCATGCTTTAGAACTGCTTGTGATAGTGTTTTCATAGAAAATTTGGTAGTGAATACTAAGAATCATTCAAACTTTTGTGTCTGTAACTTTACTAGGATTTCAGGATGTGATTTTTCCTATGTAGTCCCAGTTACTTCTCACCATCTTTTGCAGTCAAATTACACACTGATCCACCATCTATTACCCGCTCCAATTGGAATGAACCTCTCTCTGGTGAAGCAATTGATGCTCCACCAAGATTTGATCGAAATTTTGGAGAAGATCAAGAAAAACGGACAGAAAACTCTAATAGCTGTTCATCACAATGTGGAAAAAATACATCGTGTTTTGGAAAGGGTAAAGACAGATGCTGAACACAGGTGGTGGGATACTCTATTTGGGTGGTCACCTACTGCTACAGGTGTCCTGAACAAATTGTGTCATCCCACCATTGTTCTCTTGATTTTGGTTTTAATTGGTTTTGTTTTATCAGCAATCCTATACATTATGAGTTGGAGAATCATGAAACGGTTAGCACAACTGGCATCTGTGACAAATGTATCCAGATCGGTTACTGTTGGCATCCCAAGGGTTATTGACACAAGGTTTTAAATAGTATAAAATATGATTTTTAACTAGAATTGATTATCTTCAAATTGCAATTAAAATTGTTTAATCAAAATTTTGCTTTAAAAATTTGATTTATTTCTAATCAAAAATTGAAAAATTAAAGACTTGAACAAATTGTTTAAGATTGTTAGTAATCAAAAATTGAATATAATTGATCTGTTTTGTTTTCATTTTTTCTCCTTTTCCTTATCCTGTCCCTTATCTTTTTCCTACTTTCCTGTCTCTGTTTTCCGGGATATGCTACCAACTTGGACGAGTCCTGAAGACACCACAACTGAAGACTCCACCACGACTCTACAAAGGGGTGCTCTTGACGACGATCGTGACTCACGTGGTTGTGTAAGGGTCGGTCCAAAGTTCCCCTCGATTTTGCCTCCCGACCGTCACAAGGAGAACTCGAGGGCACCCACCCAGGCTGACTCTGAACAATGGTTTCCTGGCCCAGCCAAGGTGGATGCTCGTGACTGTGTGCTGGTGTATTGTGTTCACTGCACTGTGCTCTCATGGCACCAACCAGAGATTGTGTTGTACCACCAACTGAGGAGTGCTTGACCGTACCTGTCTCCTGCAGCACCACACAATGGTCCATAAATCTTCCCAGAGGCCACTCGCTTTGGAGAAGGACTATAAAAGAGCGATCCTCTGAGAAAGACCCTTTGAGATCTCTCCACTGATGAAGACCCTTTTCCCCCCTGGAGAAGACCCCTGAGATCTCCCCACGGACGAAGACTCGTCTATCGGATGACCCGGGAGGACGCCCGTCTCGTCTGTTGGTAGCTATTTTCCCATCCCTTTCCTTCCTTCCCCTCTCCCTATACTTTGTTTCCTATACCTCTCCCCCTTACCGTAACTGAGTTGTTGGCATTTGATGAAATGCATTGCTGTTGTTGAATAAACTGATTTTCTGCTGTTGAATAAACTGATTTTGTCCCCTGCACTTTGCCTGTTTGCACCTTTAAGATCAAAAGAACCATCACGACCCCCGCTCTGTATTAATAGCGGATCGTGACAGGGGCGAGCTCTGGCCACAAGACCTTCTCGTCCTGGCATCAGATCTCTGTGAAGGGCGTAGGCGAAAAGCTTTCCTTTTCCATTCGAACTGCGAGAGAGGCAGACTGTTGCACGGAGCACTGAGAACAAAGGTACACGCCCTAGGCGGGCTTGGTCAGAAGCAGTTCTCGAGCGCTTGGCTGCCAGCACACTGGTGGCTGTGTTGAGCTCCTTCAGCGGCTTCTGGCTGCTGGGGAGTGAAAGCGGCGCCAGGCGTGGGCGAGGGCGGTGAACGAAGCCGCACAAGTACCATGCTTGTGTGCACCATGTTACAGGCTACTAGGAGAGGAAGGTGGCTGCCTCTCGCTTGCCTTCCCAAGTGCCCTTAGCAGTTGGAAGGAGCAAGATGAAGCACTGTGTTGCTTGTGTTCCTCCTTGGTTCCCTTGCAGCCCGCTGTGGAAACATTGGCGGTCACTTCTAGGCGCCAAGTTGCAGAGAGCACCACGGTAAATGCCACGGAGAAGGGAAATAGAGAGTGCAGCCAGGAGCTGGACGTGGCTTACGTGCAATAAGTAGAACGTGAACCTAGGCACTGCCTCTTCAATCTGGCCCCCTCTGCTCTGGAAGCAACTTTTGCAAGGTTGCAAAGGGAGCTGCGAGTATGTAGAATGGAGGGAAGTGAGATGCCGTGCGTTATGCGCCCTTTCAGGGCTGCTTGACAGAGGGCTACTTTAAGAACGCCTTCTTCTTCCTCGCGTCCTTCTCGCTTCGCTCTAGCTGCATGGAGTACACCACAGCGAAGGTGTGAGGAAGGGCACTTCCCCAGCTTTTGCCCTGGCGTGCAACGGCTGAGTGCTACTTTTCCAAGCAGAAAGAGCACTGGGAAGTGAAAGCGGCTGTGAAGGAGCTCGTTGAGTGCTCGTGTCCTCTTCGCTGCACGGCGCTCACAAGCCCGGTGCCCTGTGGCTTCGTTCTTAGCCTTCTGACATCCAGACAGGTCTGAACTCCAACGGTCAGTTTCAGTTCTGCCCAACAGCTTGTCCTCAGTTCTGCTGGAAAGCACGCCCTGTTGCCTTGCCTCCAAGTGCAAAGTCCCTAGCGAGCTCTCACTCAGTGCAATGCACCCAGAAAGATGCTCTTGCTCGTCTTTCAAGGAGCGATTTCAAAGAGCAGAAGCAGCAGAAGCACAAACTGGATGACGATTAGGGATGATGTAGTACACGTCTCTCTTCTGGCACATTTTCCTGTGCGATATGTCCCTCCAGGTCCTCAGTTCATGCGAAGCTCTATGTACTGTGAACGCTGCTACTTGCAGCTGAGAAGGACCGTGGAGCTAGCAGCGAATTTGGAGAGCGCTGAGCACGTATTAAAGGAGCGAGAAGCGCCCCTGCAATGCCGTGCTAATAGCAGCTTCCTCGCGGCGGGGGCGAGCTCCGAACAAAAGACCTTCTCATCCTGGCAACAGATCTCTGAAGGGCGTAGGCAAATAGCTTTCGTTTTCCATTCCAACAGCGAGAAAGGCAGAATGTTGCACAGAGCTCTGAGAACAAAGGTGCACTCCCTAGGCGTTGGTCTGACAGCGGCAGGAGTGGCATCCGAGCGGCATCACCTGAGGGCCCCATGGGGTGCGAGGAGAGAGCCAGGAGTGCTCCCAAGCAACACCGGAAATGATATCCGTAGGGCCCGGAAGGCCAGCGGTGGCGTCGAGTTTCACGGGTAGGAGACTGCTATGCTGCTTTGAAAGCTGGAGCTCCTCTGCTCTAGGACAGACTGGGAGAGCTGAGGGTGTCCAATGTGGAGAACAGAAGGCTCCAGGGAGACCTTCCAGCCCCTTGCAGTGCCTGCTGGGGCTCCAAGATAGCTGGGGAGGGACTTTGGAAAAGGGTCTGGACTTGCAGGACGAGGGGGAATAGGTCCAAACTGCCAGAGGGCTGGGGTAGATGGGATATTGGAAAGGAATTCTTCCTTGTGTGGGTGCTGAGGCCTGGCACATGTTGCTCAAAGAGGCTGTGTGGGAGCCCCATGGCAGGAAGTGTCCAGGGCCAGGCTGGAGCAGACATGGAGCAACCTGGACTACTGGAAAAGTGTCCCTGCCCATGTCAGGATGTGGGAAGAAGATAATCTATCTCTAAGGTCGCTTCCAGTCCATACCATTCTGGAATTCTAGGATTCATGGAAGGCCATTTTCCAAGTGAAGTGTTGTGTCTCTTGGCTCCCAGCTTGTAGTTGCCAGTTCTTCTGGAAGCAGACCTCGCCAAGCAGTTGTGATGAGCCATGGGCTCTCAACTGGACGTGTGTGATATATTTGCAGAGAGGAAGGCTGCAGACAGATCTTCAAGGCGCAGGTAAAACAAGCAAAGGATTGAATAAAAGCCAAAGGTTGGTTGTGTTAGTCAGTTTGCTGGCTGTTGAAATGGCCCCAGGTAATTTTCAACATTTCTAATTTGGATTTGTCTGAGTAAAAAATGAATGTGTTACCTCCAGCGTAGGCTCTCCAATGCATCTCCATGTGCTCCCATCTCTTTGTTGTATATCAGGTTCTATTAACTGAAGACAGAATCATAACACAGTAGTAAAACATTTAGAGGTGTAGTTAGCCAGCTTCAGGAGTTTTCAACTCTGCTTTTGACTTTTCTGGTAACTGTAAGCAAGGCAACACAATCCAGTTACTCCACTTTTCCTCTCTGAAGGAAAGATGATTTTTTTTTTCTCATTTTGAAAATAGCCTCGAATGAAGAGAGTTATGCATGTGGCATGTAGGATTCATTATTTTACCTTTCTCTTCTGCTGTCTTTCGCGTACTAGTTTTTTTTAATTTTTTTCTTCGCATTTCTCCATTCAGTAGGTTTGAAAGCATTCTAATTGTTGAGATGATGGTTCTTTGAAGGCTCACTTAGCCCACCTTTTGGGTGAAGGAAAGAAGAAGACAAGGTCCTCTAAGAAGAGTAAAAAGCATACTTTAAAGAGACATTCAGAGATGTCTGGTGATGCCATGCAATTACCATGTAATCAGCAGAAATGTGTTGGAAAAACACCCATCAGTGACTTCACAAGAAAGCCACACTCAAGACAGGTAAAGAACAGAAGCATAAAACCCCAAAGGTATGAAATGGACAGATTTTCATTGGGAATGAGCAACTCCTGAATTCTTGGTTCTAGAACTAGGGGCTTGTAATAAATAAACTGTCTCCTTGCCAAACATAAATTTGGTGTAATGAACTGCTCACTGCCCGTTGAAGTGCAGGGCTAGTAGACTAATATTTGCCATGGCAGGCATATTGTATGGCTTTCCTGTTAAAAAGAAATTGGTTTTGCTCATAGCAATCTAGATATGTACCCAGTCTGACAACTATTTTTTAGGCTATATTTCCAAGTAAATGGCTTCCGTGATGATGCAGAAAGTTTATGTCATGAACAGGAATGAAGTGATTGCATGCATCCTTTTTTACCCTAAGCCAGCTGCTGAATAATGAGACAGAGACTCTCACTGATGCCAAGGAGGGCCCAAGCTTTTGGGAAAAGCACTGGGCAGATAAAGCCTATTTCCACATTTCTTGCTAGCGTCTTCTTCAAAGTTCATGGGTTTGTTCATCTTTTAGAGCTGTTCTAGATGTCTTTGTAGTTTACATGTACTAAATGTAGCAGGTATTGCTTTCATGCCGTCCTAATAGATTTGAAGTTGGGATCTACTCAGGCTTCAATGTCTCAGAAGAAGCAACGTTGATTCTTTGAATTCTGTCCTTGAACATGAGAATGATACTTATGTAGTTAATGAATTAATTAAATCGAATTCACTTGAATGGAAAAATTGTCTTGTTCATGTAGATTTTAACTTGGGAAATTGATATTTGAGTTCTACTTTTCATTGTTGTTGCTTTTCTGTATTCTTTGATTGCACAGATAGCAGATGTACTGACCAAGTATTCTGTGAAACTGGAGGAAATGTCCTTCCTCTTGGCAGCTGATGTTCACAAGCTCATTAACGCTAAGGCCATGGTAAATGTTTTACGTGGAGCAAGATAGCAGTCTGAATATTCCTAGAATGTCTTTCTTTCCCCAAATGAAATTCATTTTTTCTGCCTATCAATCACTGAAATATAGAAGAAATTTCTACTTGGCAGGGTATTGGTTATCATTTGTGTTGTTTTCTCCACTCATTTTCTGTAGAAGAGACAATGTTTTGTTTGTTTTTGCATGTTGTATGCTGCTTCTACTTCTGGTTTTATTTTTTAATACTCAGAATGTAAAGAGAGCACTGCTGGATAATGAGAGGGCAACTGCCAAGCTACTCTTGAATCGAATGAAATCAGAGCTTGAGAAAGAAAATTGGCATCAACTGAAATGGCAAGGGAGAGTCAAGGACTGGAAGCTCATGCAAAAGAAGTGTGTAGTTCAGAGTTTCAGGTCAGAAATGGGGCAGTCTTCTTTTGGACAATGAGCAACACAAAGTGGCTAGTGTTCACTTTTGGTTTCTATCAAAGTAATACTTGATCATTATTTCTTTCTACGTGATATCACATATGATATCACATATATCATGTGATTCCATTCTACATATCTACTTTCCATCCTGCAGAGAATTTATGGCAAGTGAAGAAATACAGAATCCCCCAACTGTGAATATGGAAATGGAAAAGTTGATAAAGGAGCAGATGGTACTCAGTGAACAGAGACTGAAGGCTTTGCAATATATCGGGTATGGCAAAGGAGGGTATAGCATAAAGGAAAACAATTGTTGCTGGAGTTGATGAAGGACTTGGCTACAAAATGCACTTTGCTTCCCATCAATGTGTGATTGCTTAAATGCAGCAGTAAGGCAGGGTCTACATCTATTTCTGTACAGCTCTTTTGAATGGAGAAAATGCATTCTTGATTTTCAGTGCCCCAGCCACACTTTATAGGTGGCGATCAGGCTCTAAAAATGGAGGACAGCAGAAGTAAATCTTGAAACATAGTAGAAATGGGCAAAGATGGGTGGAGAGATAGGAGCTGGTGCTTTTGTCAAGGCCTTTTTTCTCCATGCCGTGGGATTTTATTTGCGTAATAAATTAAGAGAGGAGTCTGGATAGAAATCTGACGTTGCTACTTTTGAATATCCATCCTGAACACAAGACACATTGGTGTGGGTGCAATGCATTACTATCTTTACAGGGAGGTTTTTTACAGTGGATGTAGGAACAAGGTAGATGACAGTTAGTTCCTTATCAGGCAGTAAACAGTTGGCCTTGAACAACAACAATCTCAGGTTTATTTTCATTGCTAAGATGGCTGTAAATAAAAGAGAGCCCAGTAGTATGGATATTCTGATTCATAATTTTATATTTGAAGTACTGAGTGGTTTGTATTTTAGGATACCTGACTCTTGTTCCCTACTTTGATAGCACCTTGTTGCCTCCAACATGTGCCAAATCTGATGGAAACGAATGGTGCAGAACTCTGGAGAATTGAAACATAAGTCTAGGTAGGTTGGGAAATCCTGAGAACAGTCTGGAATTCAAGAAATATTTTCTTTTCTCCCGGGCAACGATGAGGCAGACAGTTGCTTTGAGAGTGCATGTTTGCTCTATTCTTTGTTCCGTGTGTTCCCACATCCCTTCTCAGTTGCTTGGAGGTGGCAGTAAGAGCCAAAGAAGCTGCCTGTGGCATGGCTTTCCTTTGGCCAGTACAAACAACTGTGCATGGTGAGATCTAGCAGGAACTGGCTTGGTTAGAATGAATCTGGGGGAAATCAAAAGTTAATTTTGACATGGATCCCTTCTCAATCATACAAAAATACTCCTTTTTAACTCTTGCAGAAGAAGAGGAGAACTATGAGTAGAAGAGGGGAAGTATTGGAGATACTTCCTTTCTCTGTGTCCTTGCAGCATGCCTTCCCTCTCTGTGTCTGCCTTCTCTTGCTCCAGAGGACATCCTGTTGGGATGTTTGTAGCCTGTATGGTAGCAAAGAAGTTGGTAGCGATTGTAAGTACCTTGCTACTTTGAAGCATAATGATCAAGAGCTGTGTATGAAAATGTCTTGATTTCTTTGGCTGGTAGCATCTGGTGTCTGCAGGCAAAGGTCTGTAGGCACTGCCGGGATCTGTTCGGTGTGCTGAGATTCAGCACATGGCCTCTGTCATGTTTCCATGTCACACTGCACTATGAAAAATGGGAATTTTGACTGTGGTCTGTTCCATATCATTCAGACAGCCCTAATATGGAGTGCGTGGAGAAAATGAGCATCCAGTATGAGCTGGTCGAGGGCAAATGTCGGTAATGAAGGGAGTGCTCTCCTACGTGAATGTGGAAGATGCAAGGAGCCTCAGCACTTGTGCTAAATCTGTCTTATCTTGGGAAAGAAATTCCACCTCTGCCAAAATTTCTCCCTTTGTGTCCAACCAGATGGTATTGTTTACTAATCTAATATGGCATGTAGGAGGCTGGATCTATCTCTGTCCATCACAAGAAAAGAAACACTACATTTAGCCAGGCTCTCTGAAAGCCACACAGTATTTCTTCTGAGCATGTCAATAATTTGTTTTTCTTTTCCTTCAGATGACCCTGTTGGATATGAACATTTGCACAGCAGAAGATGCTGAAGTTGTGCACTCCAGCATGCTTCAGATGACTGAGAAACTAAAATGTAGGTTTGAAGAAATAGTGGGGCATGTGGATGTACGTTTCTTTTATTTGATGACATATATTTTCACCACTCCATGGGATTAGTCTGTTCTTCCTGTGTTCCCACCTGCAATGCCTTCTGCGTGGTAGGCTATTGATGTCACCTTAGAAAGAGGTCCATAGTGTGACAAAACACTCCAAAGAAACAGTTTGGTGTGGAAGAATTTCATGTGCAAGTGTTCATAATTCTTGTGTTTATTATTTGTAATATAAATAGATTGAATTTTTATGATCATTTCTATCTGAAATACATATGATAGTGATGAATGAAATATGGCCCAGCCTGCTTAAGATCAGACTTTAGGAAAAGCTGGAAATGATCTCCCAAATGTCTTCCAATCTTTTCTATACATATAAAAATTCGGGCAGTTGTTTCTAAAGGGATAAATTATAGAATGTGATTTGGTGCTTTATGGTGCCAGAATAAACAGAAGTTTTGATAATCTGCATTCTTAGCAGTTTACTTGGAGACTGATTTTTTTTTTACTCTCCAGATACAAGACACCATGTTGGATACCAGTCGTAAAATTCCAGGCAGCCTTTTATCATCTTACATATCCTCTTACTCATTCATTTCACCTTCCAGCAGTTTAGAAAGAACTTGTTCACTAGAATGTTTTTCTTTGGAGTGATTTTAAGGAGACGGATTAATGACCATAATACAGGTAGAAACATAGAAACAAGGGTGTGCTATAAAGACAGCACTTCTTAATGCAAATAACCCTCTGAAATTCCAAATACCTGCTATAAAATTAAAAATATAATCTTTGACTTTTAGATGGGAATTTCGACTCTTCAGTTTCATTCTGTCTGGTGCATTTTTGCTAACTGCTTGATTCACGCTGAATGGACAGTCCTGTCTTATTCTTGCTATGGCAACAGTGATAGAGATCACTGCTGCTTTCTGTAGAATGTGGCTGCAAGTTGCTATTACGAGATCTTGTGCAGGTCTAGAGTCTTATGGGATGTGAGGTTCTCATTGTTTCAACAACCAACTTGGGGTGGCGGTGACAGAGGTGTTCATTACCCAGGAAGATTTTCATAGGCCATGAATTTTGCTGAGGTAGCTTTCTCTTCTGGGTGTAGAATATATGTGCATAATTAACTTCCTTGAATCCTAAATAGTTGGGGAGATTTTAGTATCTACGAAACCATTTTTACTAGCTTTTTTATGTGGCCTTAGATGATGAAAGTGATCTGGATACAATTTTAGAAAAAAGCAAAACGGTGAGCTGTGAGGAAGAGCTGAAGGAGTATTTGGAGAACACCCTTTCTTCTTGAGATCAAATTAGAACAAGGTACGAATTTTGTATCGTCAACTTAAAAGGTAGGGCATCTTTTAACATTGGTTGTACTACTTAGGCCTTGTTTTAATGCTGTTGTGTGAAGGTATTGAGAAAGAGTGCTTTTCACTTCATGTAAGAATATAGAATAATGTCTGTACTGAACAAGGTTAAGGCAAATAATGCCCACGGTTTAGGAATGGGACAAAGGAAGACTCCTATCATTCAAAACCCATAGCACATCAGTATTACTGTGCATACCATCACATCTATTCCTTATTCAGAAGGTCAAAGTTGTAGCGCAGATTTTTGGATCACCGGAATCAGAAGTTGGTCTGCACCATCATCTCTTCACTCATAGATTTGATCTCATTCAAAGTTCTAGGAACTCAGAAGTTTAAGATAGCCAAACACTTGCAACGTTAAAAACCATCTAAAAATTGGTACAATACCGCTCTCCTTCCTGAAGATCTTAGCAGCAGCTCTGAAGCCATAGAGGAAGCAGCACTGTTCACACACACAGGAGGTCTTTCCTACCTGCTCCATCAGAGCCACATTAGAAGAGCAGTATGGACCTGAGGGGCAGATGCACATACCTTCACACACCTCGCAGTGGGACTGTGGTTACAGCTGGAGGTTTGATACTCTTCCTAATAATTTGAGCCATTAAAACAAAGCCAGAGGTAACAGACCAAGTGAAAATACAATGCCAGGTTGCGGAAAGAGAATGTTACTTATCTGAACACCTACATAAATTCCCCATCATTCTCTTTGTTTAGGAGACCAAGCCAATGTCCGTGTAAATGAAAACAAGTGTGAATATTGATTTTTCTTGAATCAAGACTCAGCTTTATGTCCAAGTCAAAGGCAAATAAACCAGAAAGGCTCCGCTGAGCACAGTGCAGAACTAACATGGAAGACAGTAATTTGACCTCTTATGTAAGCAGTGTTGGAATGGTTCCCCATCCAAAAGGAAGGATGTCAAATGCTTCTTTGGAAACATTTTAACTTCTGAGTATTTACTTTGTAATGAACTAATCTGTAACAAGCCAGGACGTGATTGTGTTCAGTAGAAACAGATCAATGGCAACATTTAGCCTAAAGGTTTTATGAGCTTGGTCAGGAAGTTCCATTTAGATTTAAAGGCACTGTAGTCATATTTAATTTTATTTCTCTCCCTACTTGAGTCTCTTAAACAGGGGCCTTCAATTGGACAGGAACGGGACACTGAAGCAAATTGTAATGGATGACGTAATGGCGTACCCGGAAGCATTTTGTGGGAATTGATTTCTTCTAGGTATCCATCAGTCAGCATTTTAGTGTGAAGGAAATCTTCAAACAGGTAAAACAAAAATTCCTGTTGGTTTAAAACCTGACTGCTATATTAATTTTTCATTTTGAGAAAATTTTCATGACCTTTAAAATTCAGACAATATCAAGTATTGTTTCAGCCTTTGAAGAAAGTGCTTTTGATAGAGATAGGAGAGGGAAACCAAAACATTTCTCAGAGCTGCACTTTCAACTCTGTCTTGTTTCAAATGGCACTTGAGCAAATTCATTTGCCTTTGGAACAGAAAACGACAAGGTAACAGGCTTATCATTACGGATTTGAGTGTTCCAGGTTCTTTAGATAGTAAGTGATCTATTCAAGATCATCTCTTACTGAAATAGATCCATTTTGATAAGGGATATGGATTTCTTAGAAGAAAGCAAATCCCTATGTTAAAAGGGTGTGGTGGGTGTTTTTTGTTGTTGTTTTGCTTTTAGAACTTGCAAGGCACAATCGACTTCATAGTTCGAGATCCAAATAAGACCACGACATTCCAAACAGGTGTTTAGTTTTGGTTGTTTTTCAATCGGTATATCTTTGGATTGTAACCAGTAGAACTGTGCTTGAACTGGAAAGAAGTAGCTAAGGTTTCCGAAGTGGAACAAACGGTGGAACGGTAAGCTGAGAGCATTGTGCATGGAGAGGAAAGAGGGGAAAATGGTAAGAGTTTCCTGAGTCGGAAGGGACCCCTAGGGATCGTCAAAGTCCAACTCCTGGCCCTGCACAGACACTCCAACAGTCCCACCCTCTGCATCCCTGAGAGCATTGGCCAAACGCTCCTGGATCTCTGGCAGCCTTGGGGCTGTGCCCATTGCCTGGAGAACCTATTCAGTGCCTGACCAGCCTCTAAGGAAAAAAACCTTTCCCTGATAGCCAGCCTAATTGTCCCCTGACACAGCTCCTGGCAGTCCCTTGGCTCCTGTCCCTGGTCGCAGAGAGCAGAGAGCAAAGCTGTCCCTGTGCTTCCCTTGAGAGGAGCTGAGAGGTCCCAAGTGAGGTGTGAGCTCAGTGTCCTCTCTGCAGCTGAACCAAATGCCCTCAGCCACTCTTTGTATGGCTTCCCCTCCAGCCTCTTCACTCTCTCTGTGTCCCTCCTTTGGACATTTCTCCAATAGCCTGAGGTCTTTCTGATGTTGTGGCATCCAAAATCGCCCCCAGGGCTTGAAGAGAGCGCAGTCCCAGCCCAGAGCAGAGCAGGACAATCACCTCTCTCGAGCGAGCAGTGCCACAAGATAGGGACAGTTGTCAAAAATCAGCTGGAGAAACAAATCTAACAGAGAAACAGGTGATCTAGGCACAGGAAATGGAAGAAGCAGAGGAAGATGAGGAGAGGATTCCTTTGTAAAGTGAAGAAAATGAGCATGGAGAGCAGGGACGAAGCATTATGCAGCTAAGTGAGCAAGAGAATAAGTTTGAAAGTGAAGGCAGTTTTGTCCAAAAGACGGTGGAATAGGAAGTCTTTTTGCTGAGAATGAATAGAAAGGTTATTTCCGTTTAGTTTGTATATGAAGCGCACAGGGCTCTAGATCCTTTTGTGGGAAAATGGAGTCTGTAAAGTTGCCAATTATTTTGGAGCGAATTTGGAGGTTTTTGGGGTCGCAGGTGAATTTTGGGTTGAATTCTGGGGACTTGGTGGTTCCCAGGTGAATGGGGGGGGGGGGATTTGGGGAGATCCAGGTAAGTTTGAGGGGTCCCAGGTTGATTGATTTTGGGGGAGAATTTGTGGAATTTTGGGGGATCCCATGTAGCGAGGTTTGGGGTTGTGTTGGTTTGAATGTAAAACCAGTGCGAGAATCCAAGTCAGTCATACAATTTTATAGGAGAAAAGAGAAAAAATAAAATACGTGCAATGCTATAGAAGAAAAACCATCAAAAAAGTCAGAAATACAACCTGACACCCTGTCAGTCAGGGTGTTGGTAGCAGTCCCTATAAATGGTGGGTGCAGTCCTCCTGGATGACAGATGTGGTTCAGTTGAAGCAGTGCTCCTGTAGAAGGGGCAGTTTTTCTCCGAAGATCCAGCGATGATGTGGAAAAAGGTCCGACTTTCCTCTGGGATCCAGTGGAAAGGACTGCCTTGGTGTTCCAAATCCCAGTTTTTACCTAGGTAGGAAATGTTTGGCTCCTCCCCCTGGCTGGAGCATCTCCCAATGGGATGATGTAATCTTATCAGTCACACAATAGGACTTAATGGCCCATTAACAGAATCTGTCTTCTGGAGGAAGGATGGGTTGTGAAAAGATAACGATGATCATCCCCCTGATCTTATCAGATGGCACATCAGCAGAGGCTATGTCCCACAGAGAAAAGGATCACCACCCCTCCCACATTTTAACAGATGGTGATAGAATACACATTTTTGCATTGTACCCCACGACATAATCCACCCCTTATTCTATTACCATCTACATCATACCCAAACCAATACCCTGTTACACATATATAATCCAAAATGAAACCTTACCTTCAGTTTTCACTAAAAATTAGGTCTCCTTGCAGTACACAACGTGTTTCCCCATCTTTCTGCATTACCCACCAAGTGCAACCAGGTCCTTGAGCAAAAACAATCCCACGGATTGGTTTGCCTTTGCCTGTGGTGGGATTAATCCAAACAGTCTTTCCTAAAATACCTTTCATGTGTGCCACAGGGACCTTGTTTCCATCCACTGTGTGCAGGGGTTCAGAGTGGGCAGGACCGGCTCAATTAATGGACCTTCGGGTGTTAACCATCCAGGTGGCTTTGGCCAAGTTCATTTCCCAATTTCTGAAGGTTCCACCACCTGGTGCTTTCAAAGTAGTCTTAAGGAGTCCATAAGACCGTTCAACTTTCCTGGCAGCTGGCGCGTTGTAAGGGATATGATATATCCATTCAATACCATGTTCTTTGGCCCAGGTGTTGATAAGGCCGGTCTTGAAATGGGTTCCGTTGTCTGATTCAATTCTGTCAGGGGTACCATGCCTCCAAAGGACTTGTTTTTCTAGGCCCAAGTTGGTGTTCCGGGCAGTGGCATGAGGCACAGGGTAGGTTTCTAACTATCCTGTAGTTGCTTCCACCATGGTCAGTACGTAGCGCTTGCCCTGGTGGGTTTGGGGAAGGGTGATGTAGTAAATTTTCCAGGCTTCCCCATACCTGTACTTTGACCATCGTCCACCGTACCACAGAGGCTTCACCCGCTTGGCCTGTTTGATTGCGGCACAGGTCTTGCAGTCATGGATGACCTGTGAGATGCTGTCCATGGTAACGTCCACCCCTCGGTCACGGGCCCATCGGTATGTTGCATCTCTCCCCTGATGACCAGAGGCATCATGGGCCCAACGAGCTAGGAATGATTCTCCCTTGTGCTGCCAGTCTAGATCTACCTGTGATACTTTCACTTTGGCAGCTCGGTCCACCTGCTCGTTGTTGTGATGTTCTTCATTAGACCGGGTTTTGGGTACATGTGCATCCACGTGTCAAACCTTTATGGTCAATTTCTCTACTCGGGCAGCAATGTCCTGCCAAATCTCAGCCGCACAGATGAGTTTCCCTCTGCGCTGCCAGTTGGCCTTTTTCCAGCGATCCAACCATCCCCACAGAGCATTAGCTACCATCCATGAGTCACGGTAGAGATAAAGCCTTGGCCACTTCTCTAGTTCAGCAATATCCAAAGCCAACTGGACGGCTTTTAGCTCTGCGACCTGACTCGATCCACCTTGTCCCTCGGTAGCTTGTGCAACTTGTCGTGTGGGGCTCCATACTGCAGCTTTCCATTTCTGGTTAGTGCCTACAATTCGGCAGGAACCATCAGTGAAGAGGGCATATCGTCTTTCAGTCTCCCGTAGCTCATTATATGGTGGGGCTTCCTCAGCACGTGCCACTTGCTCCTCTTCTTCTTCAGAAGACAATCCAAAACTCTCACCTTCAGGCCAGTTTGTAATTATTTCCAGAATCCCAGGGTGATTTGGATTTGCAGTACGGGCGCACTGAGTGATGAGGGCAATCCACTTGCTCCATGTGGTGTCAGTGGCATGATTTGTGGAAGGCACCTTTCCCTTGAACATCCAACCCAGCACTGGTAGTCGGGGTGCCAGGAGGAGTTGTGTTTCTTTGCCAATCACCTCTGAGGCAGCTTGAACTCCTTCATAGGCGGCCAAGATCTCCTTCTCTGTGGGAGTGTAGTTGGCTTCAGATCCTTTGTAGCTTCTGCTCCAGAATCCCAGTGCTCGACCCCAAGTCTCCCCAGGCACCTTCTGCCAAAGGCTCCAGGGCAGACCATGGTTCCCGGCTGCAGAGTAGAGCATGTTCTTCACATCTGGTCCCATCCTTACCGGGCCAAGGGCTACTGCATGAGCAATCTCCTGCTTGATCTGGGCAAAGGCTTGCTGCTGCTCAGGGCCCCAGTGGAAATCGTTCTTCTTGCGCGTGACCAGGTAGAGAGGGCTCACAATCTGGCTGTACTCAGGAATGTGCATTCTCCAAAAGCCTATGGCACCTAGGAAAGCTTGTGTTTCCTTCTTGCTGGTAGGTGGAGACATAGAGGTGATCTTATTAATTACCTCTGTTGGGATCTGACAACGTCTATCTTGCCACTTGACTCCTAGAAACTGAATTTCCTGAGCTGGTCCCTTAACTTTATTTCGCTTAATGGCAAAACCAGCTTTCAGCAGAATCTGGATAATCTTCTCTCCTTTCTCGAAGACTTCCCCTGCTGTGCTGCCCCATACAATGATGTCATCAATATACTGTAGATGTTCGGGGGCTTCACCCTTTTCCAGTGCAGCCTGGATCAGTCCATGACAGATGGTAAGACTGTGCTTCCACCCCTGGGGCAGACGATTCCAGGTGTACTGCACACCCCTCCAGGTGAAAGCAAACTGAGGCCTGCATTCTGCTGCCAGAGGAATGGAGAAAAATGCATTGGCAATGTCAATGGTGGAGTACCACTTTGCTGCCTTGGACTCCAGCTCGTACTGGAGTTCCAGCAAGTCCGGCACAGCAGCGCTCATCGGTGGAGTCACCTCATTCAAAGCACGATAGTCTACGGTCAATCTCCATTCTCCTTCAGATTTACGCACAGGGCAGATGGGGCTGTTGAATGGTGAGTGGGTTTTACTGACCACCCCTTGGCTCTCCAGTTTACTGATCATTTCATGGATGTGAATCACCGAGTCTCTGTCAGTACGGTATTGCCGATGGTGTACTGTTGTTCTGGCAATTGGTACCTGTTGCTCTTCAACTCTCAGTAGTCCCACAGCAGAGGGGTCATCTGCAAGACCAGGCAAGGTGTTCAGTTTTCTAATGTTGTCTGTGTCTACAGCAGCTATACCAAAAGCCCAGCGATATCCTTTTGGGTCTTTGAAATATCAATTTCTAAGATAGTCTATGCCAAGGATGCATGGGGCCTCTGGGCCAGTCACGATGGGGTGTTTCTGCCACCTGTTCCCAGTTAAACTCACTTTGGCCTCCACTACAGTCAGCTGCTGGGATCCTCCTGTTACCCCAGAAATAGAGATGGATTCTTCTCCTACATTCTTTGATGGCATCAGAGTACATTGGGCGCCGGTGTCAACCAAAGCCTTATGTTTTTGTGGGTCGGATGTGCCAGGCCATCGGATCCACACAGTCCAATAGATCCGATTATCCCTCTCCTCTACCTGGCTAGAGGCAGGGCTACTCTATTCCTGATCTTGGTACATGTCGCTCTCTTCCTGTAAATAGGTTCTTGAGGTCCCTTCAAGAGGATCAGTCATATCATCATTCTGATACTGTCTGGAGTTCTGTACACAAGAGACTGGAGCAGCATTGACTCTAGATGGGCTTCTTGTGGTAGGTGTCCCTCTTTTCAGCTCATGTACCCGGGCTGCTAAGGAGGAGGTGTGTTTTCCATCCCACTTCCTCATGTCTTCTCCATGCTTCTGAAGGAAAAAACAGAGGTTACCTCGTGGAGTGTGTCCTCTCTCCCTGCCTGAGGAACGCCGGCTCCTAATGGCAGAAACTCTTGTTGGTTCTGGAGAGATCTGGTAGTTGTTTTCCTTAAGTTCTTTTTTTAGTTTCTGATGGCCCTCTTCATTTAAGCTTCGGACTTGCTCCACCAGCCTTGTTTCCACGGATGAGACATGGGTACGAAATGGGGCTGTGACAGTGTCCTCATAAATTCTTAGTTTATTGGCCAAGACGCCTACCATGTCCTCACCTTCCCTCCACTGCAGCGTTGCCAGGTAACGGGAATACATCTCTCATCCAAGCCGTGCAAATCTCAACCACATCTGTGACGTGCACCGGACACAGTCTGGGCTCTTAGGAAATCTCTCATCTTCTGAGAAAATGATCTCCAGCATGGCCAATTCCCTCAGGCATCGGATACCTTGTTCTATTGTGCTCCATTTTCCTTGGTGCACCTGGAGATCTTCTTTACAAAGGTATCTGTCCTTCACACTTGTCAGCAGTCGCCGCCAGAGGCTGAGAGTTTCTTGGGTTCTCCCAATCCCCTGGTCAATGACCACATCCCGGGACAGAGATCCCAGTTGCCTGGCCTCACTTCCATCCAGAATGGTGTCATTGGCTGCAGCGTCCCAGATGGGGAGCAGCCAGGTCAAGATGGACTCATTTGTCTGGTGGGTGAATTCCCTCCGCAGGTCAAGCAGCGCACCCAGGGATAGAGAGCGAGTGATGATTTCTGGATCTGTCTCTTCCGCTGGGTGCGAAGGTCATGCCACGTCCTCGTCAGTCACTATGCGGACTGATTTGCTCTTTGATTTCTTCTTCTGAACGGGGGCAACTGCTACTGCACTATGCTGTGCTGGTGCAGTGATGGTTTGTGTGGAGATGCTGATGGCGCTTCTGGCTTTTTTTCTCCTCTATGGCAGTCTGGGTAGACACGGACACTGTTGCTTTGCTTTTGGCTTTTTCCTCCTCTGTGGCAGTCTGCATAGACACGGACACTGTTGCTTTGGGTTAGGTTCTTCTCCTCTTTGTGACATTGTGTGCAGACATGGACGAAGTGGATTTGTTTCTTTTTTCCTCTTCCTCAAGATTACGCAGCAATACACCATGTAGTGTTTTATTTCTAAGCATGTTGTAGGCTGTGCAGAGGAGACAAAGCAGAACTAACAACAATATTATGCTGTGCTTAGCATCCAGCGGGAGCTCAACATTTCCAAAAACTACTGAATCAGGCCGGAAAGATTGGAAAAATCATTCTTTACCCCTCCCCCCAAGGCCTGGGTGTGATTATTAAAACCCCGGATGCAGCAACCTAGACTAGGACAAGCAAACAAAGTTGAGTATATATTCCGAATTATGTTCATTGCCTTAGAGGTTATCATGCAGTAGACATAATAGGCCAATAAAGCAATTTTTATACCATATCCAGGTCTACACAGGAGCATTACAGCTGGCAGATAGTTCCCCATGTGCAGAAAAATATAGAGAACAAGATATAAAACCCATGCAAGCATGTTGAGAATCATGGTGCATACAAAATTGTAATACTGACCTTTCTCAGTATGCTTCGTGCCCCACGTTGGGCGCCAATAAATGTGTTGGTTTGAAAGTAAAACCAGCGCGAGACTCCAAGTCAGTCATACAATTTTATAGGAGAAAAGAGAAAAAATAAAATACGTGCAATACTATAGAAGAAAAACCATCAAAAAAGTGAGAAATACAACCTGACACCCTGTCAGTCAGGGTGTTGGTAGCAGTCCCTATAAATGGTGGGTGCAGTACTCCTGGATGACAGATGTGGTTCAGTTGAAGCAGTGCTCCTGTAGAAGGTGCAGTTTTTCTCTGAAGATCCAGCGATGATGTGGAAAAAGGTCTGACATTCCTCTGGGATCCAGTGGAAAGGACTGTCTTGGTGTTCCAAATCCCAGTTTTTATCTAGGTAGGAATGTTTGGCTCCTCCCCCTGGCTGGAGCATCTCCCAATGGGATGATGTAATCTTATCAGTCACACAATAGGACTTAATGGCCCATTAACAGAATCTGTCTTCTGGAGGAAGGATGGGTTGTGAAAAGATAACGATGATCATCCCCCTGATCTTATCAGATGGCACATCAGCAGAGGCTATGTCCCACAGAGAAAAGGATCACCACCCCTCCCACATTTTAACAGATGGTGATAGAATACACATTTTTGCATTGTACCCCACGACATAATCCACCCCTTATTCTATTACCATCTACATCATACCCAAACCAATACCCTGTTACACATATATAATCCAAAATGAAACCTTACCTTCAGTTTTCACTAAAAATTAGGTCTCCTTGCAGTACACAACGTGTTTCCCCATCTTTCTGCATTACCCACCAAGTGCAACCAGGTCCTTGAGCAAAAACAATCCCACGGATTGGTTTGCCTTTGCCTGTGGTGGGATTAATCCAAACAGTCTTTCCTAAAATACCTTTCATGTGTGCCACAGGGACCTTGTTTCCATCCACTGTGTGCAGGGGTTCAGAGTGGGCAGGACCGGCTCAATTAATGGACCTTCGGGTGTTAACCATCCAGGTGGCTTTGGCCAAGTTCATTTCCCAATTTCTGAAGGTTCCACCACCTGGTGCTTTCAAAGTAGTCTTAAGGAGTCCATAAGACCGTTCAACTTTCCTGGCAGCTGGCGCGTTGTAAGGGATATGATATATCCATTCAATACCATGTTCTTTGGCCCAGGTGTTGATAAGGCCGGTCTTGAAATGGGTTCCGTTGTCTGATTCAATTCTGTCAGGGGTACCATGCCTCCAAAGGACTTGTTTTTCTAGGCCCAAGTTGGTGTTCCGGGCAGTGGCATGAGGCACAGGGTAGGTTTCTAACTATCCTGTAGTTGCTTCCACCATGGTCAGTACGTAGCGCTTGCCCTGGTGGGTTTGGGGAAGGGTGATGTAGTAAATTTTCCAGGCTTCCCCATACCTGTACTTTGACCATCGTCCACCGTACCACAGAGGCTTCACCCGCTTGGCCTGTTTGATTGCGGCACAGGTCTTGCAGTCATGGATGACCTGTGAGATGCTGTCCATGGTAACGTCCACCCCTCGGTCACGGGCCCATCGGTATGTTGCATCTCTCCCCTGATGACCAGAGGCATCATGGGCCCAACGAGCTAGGAATGATTCTCCCTTGTGCTGCCAGTCTAGATCTACCTGTGATACTTTCACTTTGGCAGCTCGGTCCACCTGCTCGTTGTTGTGATGTTCTTCATTAGACCGGGTTTTGGGTACATGTGCATCCACGTGTCAAACCTTTATGGTCAATTTCTCTACTCGGGCAGCAATGTCCTGCCAAATCTCAGCCGCACAGATGAGTTTCCCTCTGCGCTGCCAGTTGGCCTTTTTCCAGCGATCCAACCATCCCCACAGAGCATTAGCTACCATCCATGAGTCACGGTAGAGATAAAGCCTTGGCCACTTCTCTAGTTCAGCAATATCCAAAGCCAACTGGACGGCTTTTAGCTCTGCGACCTGACTCGATCCACCTTGTCCCTCGGTAGCTTGTGCAACTTGTCGTGTGGGGCTCCATACTGCAGCTTTCCATTTCTGGTTAGTGCCTACAATTCGGCAGGAACCATCAGTGAAGAGGGCATATCGTCTTTCAGTCTCCCGTAGCTCATTATATGGTGGGGCTTCCTCAGCACGTGCCACTTGCTCCTCTTCTTCTTCAGAAGACAATCCAAAACTCTCACCTTCAGGCCAGTTTGTAATTATTTCCAGAATCCCAGGGTGATTTGGATTTGCAGTACGGGCGCACTGAGTGATGAGGGCAATCCACTTGCTCCATGTGGTGTCAGTGGCATGATTTGTGGAAGGCACCTTTCCCTTGAACATCCAACCCAGCACTGGTAGTCGGGGTGCCAGGAGGAGTTGTGTTTCTTTGCCAATCACCTCTGAGGCAGCTTGAACTCCTTCATAGGCGGCCAAGATCTCCTTCTCTGTGGGAGTGTAGTTGGCTTCAGATCCTTTGTAGCTTCTGCTCCAGAATCCCAGTGCTCGACCCCAAGTCTCCCCAGGCACCTTCTGCCAAAGGCTCCAGGGCAGACCATGGTTCCCGGCTGCAGAGTAGAGCATGTTCTTCACATCTGGTCCCATCCTTACCGGGCCAAGGGCTACTGCATGAGCAATCTCCTGCTTGATCTGGGCAAAGGCTTGCTGCTGCTCAGGGCCCCAGTGGAAATCGTTCTTCTTGCGCGTGACCAGGTAGAGAGGGCTCACAATCTGGCTGTACTCAGGAATGTGCATTCTCCAAAAGCCTATGGCACCTAGGAAAGCTTGTGTTTCCTTCTTGCTGGTAGGTGGAGACATAGAGGTGATCTTATTAATTACCTCTGTTGGGATCTGACAACGTCTATCTTGCCACTTGACTCCTAGAAACTGAATTTCCTGAGCTGGTCCCTTAACTTTATTTCGCTTAATGGCAAAACCAGCTTTCAGCAGAATCTGGATAATCTTCTCTCCTTTCTCGAAGACTTCCCCTGCTGTGCTGCCCCATACAATGATGTCATCAATATACTGTAGATGTTCGGGGGCTTCACCCTTTTCCAGTGCAGCCTGGATCAGTCCATGACAGATGGTAAGACTGTGCTTCCACCCCTGGGGCAGACGATTCCAGGTGTACTGCACACCCCTCCAGGTGAAAGCAAACTGAGGCCTGCATTCTGCTGCCAGAGGAATGGAGAAAAATGCATTGGCAATGTCAATGGTGGAGTACCACTTTGCTGCCTTGGACTCCAGCTCGTACTGGAGTTCCAGCAAGTCCGGCACAGCAGCGCTCATCGGTGGAGTCACCTCATTCAAAGCACGATAGTCTACGGTCAATCTCCATTCTCCTTCAGATTTACGCACAGGGCAGATGGGGCTGTTGAATGGTGAGTGGGTTTTACTGACCACCCCTTGGCTCTCCAGTTTACTGATCATTTCATGGATGTGAATCACCGAGTCTCTGTCAGTACGGTATTGCCGATGGTGTACTGTTGTTCTGGCAATTGGTACCTGTTGCTCTTCAACTCTCAGTAGTCCCACAGCAGAGGGGTCATCTGCAAGACCAGGCAAGGTGTTCAGTTTTCTAATGTTGTCTGTGTCTACAGCAGCTATACCAAAAGCCCAGCGATATCCTTTTGGGTCTTTGAAATATCAATTTCTAAGATAGTCTATGCCAAGGATGCATGGGGCCTCTGGGCCAGTCACGATGGGGTGTTTCTGCCACCTGTTCCCAGTTAAACTCACTTTGGCCTCCACTACAGTCAGCTGCTGGGATCCTCCTGTTACCCCAGAAATAGAGATGGATTCTTCTCCTACATTCTTTGATGGCATCAGAGTACATTGGGCGCCGGTGTCAACCAAAGCCTTATGTTTTTGTGGGTCGGATGTGCCAGGCCATCGGATCCACACAGTCCAATAGATCCGATTATCCCTCTCCTCTACCTGGCTAGAGGCAGGGCTACTCTATTCCTGATCTTGGTACATGTCGCTCTCTTCCTGTAAATAGGTTCTTGAGGTCCCTTCAAGAGGATCAGTCATATCATCATTCTGATACTGTCTGGAGTTCTGTACACAAGAGACTGGAGCAGCATTGACTCTAGATGGGCTTCTTGTGGTAGGTGTCCCTCTTTTCAGCTCATGTACCCGGGCTGCTAAGGAGGAGGTGTGTTTTCCATCCCACTTCCTCATGTCTTCTCCATGCTTCTGAAGGAAAAAACAGAGGTTACCTCGTGGAGTGTGTCCTCTCTCCCTGCCTGAGGAACGCCGGCTCCTAATGGCAGAAACTCTTGTTGGTTCTGGAGAGATCTGGTAGTTGTTTTCCTTAAGTTCTTTTTTTAGTTTCTGATGGCCCTCTTCATTTAAGCTTCGGACTTGCTCCACCAGCCTTGTTTCCACGGATGAGACATGGGTACGAAATGGGGCTGTGACAGTGTCCTCATAAATTCTTAGTTTATTGGCCAAGACGCCTACCATGTCCTCACCTTCCCTCCACTGCAGCGTTGCCAGGTAACGGGAATACATCTCTCATCCAAGCCGTGCAAATCTCAACCACATCTGTGACGTGCACCGGACACAGTCTGGGCTCTTAGGAAATCTCTCATCTTCTGAGAAAATGATCTCCAGCATGGCCAATTCCCTCAGGCATCGGATACCTTGTTCTATTGTGCTCCATTTTCCTTGGTGCACCTGGAGATCTTCTTTACAAAGGTATCTGTCCTTCACACTTGTCAGCAGTCGCCGCCAGAGGCTGAGAGTTTCTTGGGTTCTCCCAATCCCCTGGTCAATGACCACATCCCGGGACAGAGATCCCAGTTGCCTGGCCTCACTTCCATCCAGAATGGTGTCATTGGCTGCAGCGTCCCAGATGGGGAGCAGCCAGGTCAAGATGGACTCATTTGTCTGGTGGGTGAATTCCCTCCGCAGGTCAAGCAGCGCACCCAGGGATAGAGAGCGAGTGATGATTTCTGGATCTGTCTCTTCCGCTGGGTGCGAAGGTCATGCCACGTCCTCGTCAGTCACTATGCGGACTGATTTGCTCTTTGATTTCTTCTTCTGAACGGGGGCAACTGCTACTGCACTATGCTGTGCTGGTGCAGTGATGGTTTGTGTGGAGATGCTGATGGCGCTTCTGGCTTTTTTTCTCCTCTATGGCAGTCTGGGTAGACACGGACACTGTTGCTTTGCTTTTGGCTTTTTCCTCCTCTGTGGCAGTCTGCATAGACACGGACACTGTTGCTTTGGGTTAGGTTCTTCTCCTCTTTGTGACATTGTGTGCAGACATGGACGAAGTGGATTTGTTTCTTTTTTCCTCTTCCTCAAGATTACGCAGCAATACACCATGTAGTGTTTTATTTCTAAGCATGTTGTAGGCTGTGCAGAGGAGACAAAGCAGAACTAACAACAATATTATGCTGTGCTTAGCATCCAGCGGGAGCTCAACATTTCCAAAAACTACTGAATCAGGCCGGAAAGATTGGAAAAATCATTCTTTACCCCTCCCCCCAAGGCCTGGGTGTGATTATTAAAACCCCGGATGCAGCAACCTAGACTAGGACAAGCAAACAAAGTTGAGTATATATTCCGAATTATGTTCATTGCCTTAGAGGTTATCATGCAGTAGACATAATAGGCCAATAAAGCAATTTTTATACCATATCCAGGTCTACACAGGAGCATTACAGCTGGCAGATAGTTCCCCATGTGCAGAAAAATATAGAGAACAAGATATAAAACCCATGCAAGCATGTTGAGAATCATGGTGCATACAAAATTGTAATACTGACCTTTCTCAGTATGCTTCGTGCCCCACGTTGGGCGCCAATAAATGTGTTGGTTTGAAAGTAAAACCAGCGCGAGACTCCAAGTCAGTCATACAATTTTATAGGAGAAAAGAGAAAAAATAAAATACGTGCAATACTATAGAAGAAAAACCATCAAAAAAGTGAGAAATACAACCTGACACCCTGTCAGTCAGGGTGTTGGTAGCAGTCCCTATAAATGGTGGGTGCAGTACTCCTGGATGACAGATGTGGTTCAGTTGAAGCAGTGCTCCTGTAGAAGGTGCAGTTTTTCTCTGAAGATCCAGCGATGATGTGGAAAAAGGTCTGACATTCCTCTGGGATCCAGTGGAAAGGACTGTCTTGGTGTTCCAAATCCCAGTTTTTATCTAGGTAGGAATGTTTGGCTCCTCCCCCTGGCTGGAGCATCTCCCAATGGGATGATGTAATCTTATCAGTCACACAATAGGACTTAATGGCCCATTAACAGAATATATCTTCTGGAGGAAGGATGGGTTGTGAAAAGATAACGATGATCATCCCCCTGATCTTATCAGATGGCACATCAGCAGAGGCTATCTCCCACAGAGAAAAGGATCACCACCCCTCCCACATTTTAACAGATGGTGATAGAATACACATTTTTGCATTGTACCCCAGGACTCGGGGGAATTTGTAGAATGTGGGGAATCCCAGTTGAATTTTAGGGGGGATTTGTGGAATTCTAGAGTTCTCAGGGGAATTTTGGGATGAATTTGGTGAATTTTAGGGTATACGTGTGATTTTTAGGGTTCTCAGGTGAGTTTTGGGGATGCCAGGCAGATTTTGGGGTGAATTCTGTCGATTTTGGGGTATCCAGGTGAGCATTTGAGAGTCGTGGGAGAATTTTGGGATGAACTGGGGGGGATGCAGGTGGATTTTCGGGGAAATTTGGTGATTTTTGATAGTCCCAGAAGGGTCTTGGAGTGATTTTTTTTGATTTGGGGTATCTGTGTGTGTTTTGAGGGGGATTGGAGACATTTTAGGGTGAATTTGGGAGGTGTTGGGGGGACTGGGTGTTGGGGGTGATTTGAGGGATTTTGGGGGTTGCAGGTGGGCTTTTGGGGTGAAGCCCTGGGATTTGGTGGTCCCCATGATTTTTGGGGTGAATTTCTGGAATTTTGGGAGTTGCCAGGTGAGTGCTGGGCATCCTAGGGGGGACTTCGTGGAGACTTTTGGGGATTTTGGTTTTTCCAGGTGAATTTCTGAGGTGAAAAGCTTCAAAAAGTTTTTTTTTTGAAAACAAATTAAAGCCAGAAGGTTATTGAAAATTAATAGATGTGATGCAAATAGCTAATATGCAGACAATACACAGCGAGACAAATCATGGGAAAAATACAGTGGTAACACATGAGTGTGTGAGGACGGGATCAGTATAGCTAAGGCTCACTTGAAGCTGAATTTGGAAAAGCATGCCAAAAATAAGAATAATAAAGGCACCTACATGTATTTCAGTGGGAAAAGGAAGATGAAAAGAAACCTATCACACCTCCCCTATTCTCCCCCACCCCTATAAGCCGGACAGGACTAGTGACAACAGAGAAGGAGAAGGCTGAGGTACTCAACAAGTGTTGGTCTCAATTTTTACTGCCAGTCACTATTTCCACATCTCTCAGCTTATTGGACTGGTGGACTTGATTCTAAGCCATAGTAGCAGGTCAGCTTTCAGACCACTTGAGGAACCTGATCATGCAAGACCATGGGACCCACCCAGAGGCATGTCAGGGCGCTGAGAGAACTGGCAGCTGTAGTTGCTAAGGTGCTTCCTCCATCATATTTGAGAAAACAAGGCAACAAGCTGAAGTCTCCAGACACTGTGTTGTATTGACTCCAATACTCTTGGTCTTTTTTGTAAATCTTAGAGCTCTGAGTCAATTTCTGCAGAGGATTCCCAGTGCAGTTTCAAAAATGGAATCTTTGTTATTGGTCCTCATGTTGATCTTGGATATTTCCATTTTCTGCGCTCCTATATTTTTGAAACATTTGTAATGACTGAAAAGAAAGCTGAGATGAGGCATTATGCTCTTTCCAGTGATATAAATGGACCAGTATTCTTTTCAGACAAATATATTTTTGCTGTGTCTAAGCACATGTGCATACCTGTTTTTGATTTATGTGTCCAGGTTTTGGCAATGGGGCAGTCACAGGGCCGTCCTGTGACAATGGCCCGGGTGCTGCCCTGTCCCGTTTTCTTCCAACTGTCTCCACTTCAGGATGTACTCCCTGCTGAGAGAAGAGGTTGGGACAGCACTTTAGAAATGTGACTTTCTGGGGTTTTTTTTTGTTTTGTTATTTTTAAAATTACTAAAAACATTCACCCTGATTTTTTGATGTGTTGGGTTTGGAGTTTTTTTCAATTTAGGGTGGGTTTTTTTGTGGGCTTTGTTTGTCTCTTTGGGGATTATTGTTTGGGGTTTTTTGTGTGTTTCTTTGGTCTGCTTTTTTTGTTTGTTTGTTCATTTTTTTATTACAGTTTTGTAGATTTTTTTAAGCAAATTGATTGGAAAACTGAATAGTCCTCCACTATAGTCTCCTGGATTCACCTGAGACTCTTCCTAGGCATCTCCCTGATCCTTTTTGCAATGAGTCTCACATCATCCTCCTGAGGGAACTGTCTGCTTATGTTTTGGATGGGTGGGCTGTTTGCTGGGTGACAAACTGGGTGATGGCCAGGCCCACAGAGTGGTGGGAAATAGAGTTCATCCAGCTGGTCCCCAAGGCTCAGTCTTGGGCCCAGTCCTGTTTAATATCTTTATCAGTGATCTGGACAAGGGGATAGAGTACACGCCCATGAAGTTCACCGATGATGCAAAGTTGGCTGGTAGTGTTTATTTCTTCTGGAGGACAGCAGGCTCTGCTTCTTCTTCCTCCTGTTCTGAGGTCGCTGCTCCCTCTTCATCCCTCATGAAGTGTGCTGATTTTGTCACTTGGATGAGAAAACAAACAATTTTAGCAACAATACTAGTGGCAGGGTACAAGAAAGGAAGAGTTCACATGAATCCCCCCCCAACAACAGACAATACCTGATGGCTCCTCTGCCCTCTCTTACTGACTACATCGGAACCCATTGTCCCCCAAATATACTTCCTTCTCCCTGCCCCCAGCCATGATGTGAGATGGAATAGAATAACTAAGATTAAGATTCTCCCTGTGTAACTCCATCATACTTCAATTCTGGGAAAAAAATTTTCTTGAAGTTCTCTCATTTCAGATCATTTGAATTTGAATTTGCATACTAAAAAGTCTAGCCAGAAACTCATGACAATACTAATAGCCCATTCCAGAATGTCCGAGATGATATACACTTCTTTCAAGAGAATGTGATACCTCACGTGAGTTTTCCAGAATTTAAATGAACAGCGGGAGTAGTCGACAAGATTCTTGCTGCCATCTGGATTTCCTGGTATTTGGCTGGTCTATGTAAGCCAACCAGCTATTCAGCAGAGGGAATATTAGTGTGATACTTGATGGTATGTGAGATGGAACACAGTAATTTATGGCTTTTTGCATAGTGATGAAGCTGTAAAGAAAGCTCCATAATGCTCAGACAAGGAGGCAGCTGGACTTCCAGCAGCAAAGGCCCAAAACGAACCAGGTAAATGGTGTCATTGAAAAAAAAAAAAAGACCAGGTGGGGAGCAAAGTGATACTTAAGGGCAGTTTACAGAAAGAGGAAATGTGGTGAAAAAAAAAAGTCCAAGAGTGAAGGAATAACAGGGAAAATGAATCTAAGGAAGGAAATCAATCTCAGCTCATCATTTCTGAAGCTAACAAGTTGTCATTGCAATGATGCATAAAGTGAGAAATAATAAATATGTCTGCTCCAAAATCTGAAATATAAGCTTCATTGCCTTCTGTCTTTTATGGAATCGTACAACAGTCTGTGATTAAAGATCATCTAGTCCAACTTCCTTGCCAGGTAGATCTTAGAGTAGATCAAATTGCTCAAGACTAGCCAAACTGATAAGGAGCACTCTCAATGATGGGGCATCCACAACTTCTCTGGAACACCCATTTGAGTGTCTCACCAGCTTCATTGTAGAAAAGTTTTTCCTTTTAGCCAATCTAAACCTAGTCTCAGTTTAACAGCATGGCCCCTTGTCCTGTCTCTGCAAACCTTCCTAAAAAGTCTTTCTCCATTTGTCTTATACCCTCTTTAAATATTCAATGGCCACCATACTGTCTGTCCAGAAACCTCGCTTCTCCAGGCTAAAAGATCCTACTTTTCACAAGAACCAGGTCATAAACTGAAATGGAAGACATCTCAGGAGATCAGATCATCGAACAGCTCAGCATAAGAATAGCTCTGAAGTCCGATCAACTAGCTTAGGGCTGTGTCAGTTTAAATTTTGAAAATTACCAGGAATTGAAATGCTTCAAGGAAGAGAACTCTGTGTGGCTCCAGAAACAGCCTGAGAAACTCGAGCAAACTCGAAACCTCAGAAACTACCACTGCTTTCTCTCCCTCAGCCCAAGCAGTCACAAAAAAGAAGTGTTCCCAGCAGGCTGGGATAGCACACATATACACTACATATACATGACAGGCATCGCCAGCAGCCACATCCTGCTCCTTTCTGTGGCTGGCAAGAGTGAGACTGGATGTTTACATGTGGGCAAATTGGGTGCCTCCAGCAGCTCAGACACTCAGCCTGCCCATTGACCCCACTGAATTCCAGTATTCGCAGTGTCCCAAGGCCACAGCACTACTCCTCTTGCTGGCACAGACCATCACACGCCTCCTAAATCAGTCAGGACTCCCCTTGTCCCACAGCCAGCAGCTCACGTGCTCTCCCCCAGGCCACTGCCATAGTTCACCAACTTCTCCACTTTGATCTTTGCTGGTGCTCTCAACACTGGCACACCCAGATGTTCTGCAGCTGTTGTCTCCTGGTGGAAAGGACTTGTAAAGCCATGTTTCCTAACAGGACTTCCACAACCTTTCAAAGCAACCTTTTCTGGGGTATGAACAATCTCATTCAAATGTCCACATTTCTTTTTCCATATGTGAAATCAGAATTTCCTTCTTCCGGGCATGCCCAAAAGAAGGCACAAACTACATTGCGCCTTCTGTTTCAAATGCTGACTTGTTTGTAAACAGTGCTAGGAGAATACCTGTTTTGATCCAAGCTAATCTCTGGCCCTTATAGTGCTTTCGGTAGTTAGTTTTGCTTTGCTGTTTACTTGATGTCCCATTGAATTGTTGAATCATAAACAGACTATCTGTCTGTATAGAAGCATAGCAGTGATGAATAAATGCAAGTACCATCTGCTCCTTTACCAACATTTTCATTTGCATATTCACAGTTGGGGGATTCTGTATTTCTTCACTTGCCATAAATTCTCTGCAGGATGGAAAGTAGATATGTAGAATGGAATCACATGATATATGTGATATCATATGTGATATCACGTAGAAAGAAATAATGATCAAGTATTACTTTGATAGAAACCAAAAGTGAACACTAGCCACTTTGTGTTGCTCATTGTCCAAAAGAAGACTGCCACATTTCTGACCTGAAACTCTGAACTCCACACTTCTTTTGCATGAGCTTCCAGGCCTTGACTCTCCCTTGCCATTTCAGTTGATGCCATTTTTCTTTCTCAAGCTCTGATTTCATTCGATTCAAGAGTAGCTCGGCAGTTGCCCTCACATTATCCAGCAGTGCTCTCTTTATATTCTGTGTATTAAAAAATAAAACCAGAAGTAGAAGCAGCATACGACATGCAAAAACAAACAAAAATTGTCTCTTCTACAGAAAATGAGGGGAGACAAGAACACAATTGATAACCAATACCCTGCCAAGTAGAAATATCTTCTATATTTCAGTGATTGATAGGCAGAAAAAATGAATTTCATTTGGGGAAAGGAAGACATTCTAGGAATATTCAGACTGCTATCTTGCCCCAGGTAAAACATTTACCTTGGACTCAGCGTTAATGAGCTTGTGAACATCAGCTGCCAAGAGGAAGGACATTTCCTCCAGTTTCACAGAATACTTGGTCAGTACATCTGCTATCTGTGCAATCCAAAAATACAGAAAAGCAACAACAATGAAAAGTAGAACTCAAATATCAATTTCCCAAGTAAAACCTACATGAACAAGACAATTTTTCCATTCAAGTGAATTCGATTTAATTAATTCATTAACTACATAAGTATCATTCTCACATTCAAGAATAGAATTCAAAGAATCAGCGTTGCTTCTTCTGAGACATTCAAGCCTCAGTAGATCCCGACTTCAAATCTATTAAGACAGCATGGAAGTAATACTTGCTACATTTAGTACATGTAAACTACAGAGACATCTAGAACAGCTCTAAAAGATGAACAAACCCATGAACTTGGAAGAAGACGCTAGCAAGAAATGTGGAAATAGGCTTTATCTGGCCAGTGCTTTTCCCAAAAGCCTGGGCCCTCCTTGGCATCAGTGAGAGTCTCTGTCTCATTATTCAGCAGCTGGCTTAGGGTAAAAAAGGATGCATGCAATCACTTCATTCCTGTTCATGACATAAACTTTCTGCATCATCACGGAAGCCATTTACTTGGAAATATAGCCTAAAAAATAGGTGTCAGACTGGGTACATATCTAGATTGCTATGAGCAAAACCAATTTCTTTTTAACAGGAAAGCCATACAATATGCCTGCCATGGCAAATATTAGTCTACTAGCCCTGCACTTCAACGGGCAGTGAGCAGTTCATTACACCAAATTTATGTTTGGCAAGGAGACAGTTTATTTATAACAAGCCGCTAGTTCTAGAACCAAGAATTCAGGAGTTGCTCATTCCCAATGAAAATCTGTCCATTTCATACCTTTGGGGTTTTATGCTTCTGTTCTTTACCTGTCTTGAGTGTGGCTTTCTTGTGAAGTCACTGATGAGTGTTTTTCCAACACATTTCTGCTGATTACACGGTATTTGCATGGCATCAGCAGACATCTCTGAATGTCTCTTTAAAGTATGCTTTTTACTCTTCTTAGAAGACCTTGTCTTCTTCTTTCCATCACCCAAAAGGTGGGCTAAGTGAGCCTTCAAAGAACCATCATCTCAACAATTAGAATTCTTTCAAACCTACTGAATGGACAACAGCCACAAAAAAAAATTAAAAAAACTAGTATGCGAAAGACAGCAGAAGAGAAAGGTAAAATAATGAATCCTACATGCCACATATATAACACTCTTCATTCTAGGCTATTTTCAAAATGAGGAAAAAAAAAGATAATCTTTTCCTCAGAGAGGATAAGTGGAGTAACTGGATTGTGTTGCCTTGCTTGCAGTTACCAGAAAAGTCAACAGCAGAGTTGAAAACTCCTGAAGCTGGCTCAATACACCTCTATATGTTTTACTAGTGTGTTCTGATTCTGTCTTCAGTTTATAGAACCTGATATACAACAAAGAGATGGGAGCACATGGAGATGCATTGGAGAGCCTACGCTGGAGGTAACACATTCATTTTTTACTCAAACAAATCCAAATTAGTAATGTTGAAAATGACCCGGGGCCATTTCAACAGCCAGCAAACTGACTAACACAACCGACCTTTGGCTTTTATTCAATCCTTTGCTTGTTTTACCTGGGCCTTGAAGATCTGTCTGCAGCCTTCCTCTCTGCAAATATATCACACTCATCCTATTGAGAAGCCATGGCTCATCACAGCTGCTTGGCCAGGCCTGCTTCCAGAAGAACTGGCAACTACAAGCTGGGAGCCAAGAGATACAACACTTCACTTGGAAAAGGGCCTTCCGTGAATCCTAGAATCCCAGAATGGTTTGGACTGGAAGCGACCTTAGAGATGATAGATTATCTTCTTCCCACATCCTGACATGGGCAGGGACACTTTTCCACTAGTCCAGGTTGCTCCATGTCCGCTCCAGCCTGGCCCTGGACACTTCCTGCCATGGGGCTCCCACACAGCCTCTTTGAGCAACATGTGCCAGGCCTCAGCACCCACACAAGGAAGAATTCCTTTCCAATATCCCATTTACCCCAGCTCCCTGGCAGTTTGAAGCTATACCCCCTTGTCCTGCGAATCCAGACCCTTTTGCAAAGTCCCTCCCCATCTATCTTGGAGCCCCAGCAGGCACTGCAAGGGGCTTGAAGGCTACCCTGGAGCCTTCTGTTCTCCACATTGGACGCCCACAGCTCTCCCAGTCTGTCCTAGAGCAGAGAAGCTCCAGCTTTAAAAGCAGCTTAGCAGCCTCCTGCCCGTGAAACTCGAAGCCACCGCTGGCCTTTTGGGCCCTACGGATATCGCTTCCGCTGTCGCTCAGGGTCACTCCCGGCTCTCTCCCTGCCCCCCATGGGGCCCTCATGCGATGCCGTTCAGCTGCCACTCCTGCAGCTGTCAGACCAACGGGGGTCGGGCAGCCAGCCCAGCCACATCCACAATCCACAGTGTTCTCCGCGGCTGCTGCACCTGGAACCTGAGCTCTGGGACAGAGGATCATAGCCCCACATTTGTGTTCGTCTCTGCACAAGGCAGGCCGGACTTGCCATCCCTGGACATTTCAGTTCAGCACGAGAATGAGAATACGCCCGCACCATGGGGGAGGAATCCTCTAAAGACTCCCTCATACGTGGTCTCTCTACGTTATGCCTAGGCACTTGCCATTCCTGAGGCTGCACTAACGCCTTTTTTACCTTGAGGGTAAGAAATGCCATTGTTTTGGTGTGCAGCTAAAGGTGCAGCACAGGTGTTACCGTATGGACTAGAAATCCTGAATATTAGAATATAAAGTGTATAAACCATAATAGTAGTAGTAATGCTAAGGCTTGAAGACTGTAGTTCCCAGAGTAGGCCCTGGGAAACTAACTTAGGAATGTGCTGTGCTGAGAGCATGCAGAACCGTTAGTGATAAGGTTAAAGTATAAACATAAATAAAGTACTGGTGGTGGGCAGTGGCGTAAGAGAGAGTTTGAGGGGGAGAACACTATAGTCCTAAGATAAGCAACCATGTAAGATTTATGACGCCAAAATGCTATCTTCAAGGTGAATGTATCTATAGAAGAATGTGTACTTCTGCACATAAACCATTTGTAAAAAGGGTATAAAAAAACCCTCTAAAAAGGGAACCAGTGGGATCCTGACTTGGGACGCGAGTCCGCAGGTCCCCGGGCCCTGAATAAAGCACCGCATAAACTGACACTCTGTTAGTTTGTGTTTTACTTGGGGTTTCGGGCAGCAGTTTTGGCGACCGCGGCAGGACTCCGGTGGCGGCAGGGGCGGTTCGCGAGCTGATCTACTCCACGCCGGCGCCAGGTGATTTCTGAGGAGACATCAACCCGTGCCCGACCCCGCTCCTGACGGACGACTGTGAGGTAAGCCCGCAAGGTGCTTTATTCTTTATTGAAAGGGAAAGCCCACCGATTAAGACGGGACGGTGATCCCGCACCGGGGGCAAAGGACGTCTTAAAGGTTGTGGAAAAGGAAGCCTAGGCGCTGGTCGTCAGACGCAACAGTGATTGCGCAGATCCAGCACTTGCCACTCGCGGCGACGAGAAAGGCAAGAATTGTGGTAAAGGGTGTGTGAGTGTGGAAATAATAGTAAAGTGTGTGAGTGTGAGTGTTATGATGCCTTTTAAAACCTTTAAAGTTCTGGCTAGTTGGGGAATGGAAATTCCGAATGATTCACCCTTGGGCTGTTTGTTGCAACATTGGAAGGTGGGGAATTTTGGTCAAGAACTGAGTAAAAAGAAATTGATTGATTTTTGTAATCATGTGTGGCCCCAATACGAACCTGAGGGTATGCAACGGCCCCGAAATGGTACTCTAAATCCTGATATTATAACTCCTCTTATGCACTTCTTACAAAATAATGAGAAATGGGAAGAAATCCCGTATCTTGATTTGTTTTATTATTTGAAAAATAAGCCAGAATGGCAGAAGGAGTGTGGCATTATGGTCTTAAAAACAGCAACAGATGGTTGTGCGGGCTGCAAAGGGTGGCAAAAAGGGAAGGAGTATTCTGTTAAGTTGTCAGACCCTGAGGAGGATGTTTCTCTGTTGGTAGCACCTAGTGTCCCTCCCCTGGAGGAGAGTGAACCGAGTGAGTCGGACGAAGAGGTGAATGGGGAAGAAAAGGGGGGGGATTTAGAGAAAGGAAAAGTCGTTGATAAGCCGCGTACTCCTCTATGTGAAAGGACCCGTAGCGGGCGGGAGAAGAAGGGAAAAAGGGGTGCACAATTGATGGCTCCTTTGCGGGAAGCGGTTGGACCCCACAGAGAACGAGTAATAGTGAAAGTTCCTTTTTCTCCTAATGATTTGTTAATTTGGAAGCAGTCTGCGGGGGCTTATCGGGAGGATCCTGAACGGGCGGCAAGGGTAGTGAAAATGGTGGTTAAAACACAGAATCCAGACTGGAATGATTTACAGGTCTTACTGGATACAATAATGGACTCTACTGAGAAAGAGATGGTGTTTAAAGCTATGAGGGAAAAGGCACGAGAAATGATTAGGTTGCAAATAGCGGACGGTACATTAAATGATTTGGTGCCGCGGGAGGATCCAGAGTGGGATGTTAATTCAACAGGGGGTTACCATAGACTTAAGGCTTATCAAGAATTGTTGATAGAAGGAATACGGAGCGGGATACCTAAGACGTTAAACTGGTCCAAGCTGTATTCAGTAAGGCAGGAGAAAAATGAGTCCCCGTCAGCTTTCTTAGAAAGGCTTAAGGAAACTGCTCGAAAATATACCAGTTTAGAAATTGAAGGGGAATCAGGGAAATTGCAGCTAGCTTTAATTTTTATGGGACAATCCCAAGAGGATATCCGGAAAAAGTTGCAGAAATTAGAAGGGGAAGATACACGGAATTTGGATAAACTTTTAGAAGTTGCGTGGAAGGTGTATAATAATAGGGGAAAAGAGACTGCTAAGAAGCAACAAGCTAGTATGTTGGCAGTACTACAGCAGATAACGGGGAATGGTATGTGGGGAGGTGGCCGGGGGCGCGGACGGGGGCGAGGAATGGCTAGGGGAGGAATTTCGATGGGTGGAAGGGGATTCCCAAACCAATTACAAATGGGACAAGGAAAAATGAGATTGGGATTGGATCAGTGTGCCTTGTGCAAGAACAGAGGACACTGGAAAAACGAATGTCCACTTAATCAAGGTATGGGATTCGGGCTGAATAGCAGGGAGGGGTTGATAAATAATTCAAGTGCAGTTCAGGGAGGGCCACAAGGTGTCGCCCAAGCCTTTATGATGGGAAGCTACCAGAATCAAAGCTGACTAGATCGGGATCTGAAGGTAGTTTTAGAAGTAGACGGGGAACCATTGGAATTTAGAGTAGATACGGGGGCTACATATTCTGCAATTAACACCAAATTAGGACCTCTAAGTGATTCTACCATTCGGGTGGTAGGGGTTACAGGACAGGTGGAAGAAAGGGCATTTTTATGTCCGTTGGATATAAAGTTTGGGGGGAAAGAATTTGATCATCAATTTTTTTACATGTCAAATAGCCCAGAATCATTAATGGGGAGGGATTTGTTATCAATGTTAGAGGCAAAAATAATCTTTGAAAAAGGAAGAGTAAAATTAGAAATTCCAGAAGATAATATAGCCAAATTATTTACAGTGAAAGAAGTAGAGGCAACAGAAATCCCCACAGAAATAGAACAGGCTGTGGTACCATGGGTATGGGAAACAGGGATTCCTGGAAAATCAAAAGCAGCACAACCGGTAGTTGTGGAATTGAAGGAAGGAGCACAACCCGTACGGATAAGGCAGTACCCTCTGAAACTAGAGGCTCGGAAAGGAGTAGCACCCTTAATAGATCAGTTTGTTAGTTTAAGGATATTACAGGAATGTGAATCAGAATTCAATACCCCCATATTTCCGGTAAAGAAGTCCAATGGTAAGTACAGGTTAGTTCAAGATCTGAGGGCAATCAATAATATAACAAAGGATATTCATCCAGTAGTAGCAAATCCATATACATTGCTAACAGCTGTCTCGGAGAAATTTAAATGGTTCACAGTAATTGACTTGAAAGATGCATTCTTCTGTATCCCTTTGGCATTTGAAAGTAGGAAAATTTTTGCTTTCGAATGGGAAAACCCTGCTACAGGATGGAAAAGACAGCTCACCTGGACACGTTTACCACAAGGATTCAAGAATTCTCCAACCATCTTCGGAAACCAACTAGCCCGGGAACTGGAAGAATGGAGACTAACCCAGGTAAAGGAGTCACCTTTCTCATTTATTCTTCTACAGTACGTAGATGATATTTTTCTAGCCTCAACAGAAGAAGACATCTGTCGAAGACTCAGCATTGAACTCCTCAACATGCTCGGACAAGCTGGATACCGAGTGTCAAAAGAAAAGGCCCAGCTGGTAAGAACACAAGTCATTTATTTGGGATGCGAGATATCACAAGGAGTTCGGAAATTAGGGGTGAACCGGATCCAGGCAATATGTGCTATACCGACACCTCGAAATCCACAAGAGTTAAGGTCCTTTTTAGGAATGGCAGGGTGGTGCCGGTTGTGGATTCCAGAATTTGGACTAAAAGCAAAACCTCTGTATGAGGCAGTCAAAAATCCTGAATTTAAATGGAATAAAATACAAGAAAAGGCATTTCAGAACTTGAAGCAAGCTCTAAAAGAGGCACCTGCATTAGGGTTGCCAGATCTCACAAAACCCTTTCAACTATATGTAAATGAGAGGCAAAGACTGGGGATTGGGGTGTTGACACAGAAATTGGGAACATGGAAGCGCCCGGTGGGGTACTTCTCAAAACAACTGGATCCAGTAAGCGCTGGATGGCCTGGCTGCCTTAGAGCTGTTGCTGCAACAGTGCTTCTGATACAAGAAGCTAGGAAACTAACTATGGGGCAGAAAATGGAAGTGTCTGTCCCACATATGGTAATAGCAGTTTTGGAACAAAAAGGGGGGCATTGGCTCTCCTCTAGCCGTATGCTGCAATACCAGGCAATCCTTAGAGAACATGATGATGTTGAAATGAAGGTAACTAACCATCTCAATCCAGCCGAATTTCTTAGAGCCACCCAAGAAGAAGGCAACCTGGTACACGACTGTGTGGAGACCATCGAACAGGTATACGCTACCCGCAAGGATCTAAAGGATGAGCCCTTAGACGAACCTGAATGGGAGCTGTATACCGATGGATCTAGTTTCGTGGAAAATGGAACCAGGTACGCCGGGTATGCAGTGGTAACTCTAAGACAGGTTATAGAAGCCAGAGCCTTGGCTCCCGGAACATCAGCACAAAAAGCTGAAATCCAAGCCCTCATCCGAGCCTTGGAATTGAGTCAAGGGAAAAGAGTAAATATTTGGACTGATTCTAAATATGCATTTGGGGTAATACATGTACATGGGGCATTATGGAAGGAGAGAGGAATATTAAATTCACAGGGTTCGTCAATCAAACACCGAGAACAAATTGTGCAACTACTGGAAGCAGTACATAAGCCCCAGGCGGTAGCAGTAATGCATGTAAAAGGACACCAGCAGGGAGAAGAAAGAGCATTCCAGGGAAATCGTCTGGCTGACAGAGCAGCCAGACAGGCTGCTCGCGAGGTATGGACCCAAATGGCGTTGCTACCAGCACGTACCAACCCTGCGGAAACTTTTATGGACGAAGTACCAGTATACCTACCAGAAGACGAAAAATTAGCACGGCTAGTACAAGCTAAGAAGAATGCAGCCGGATGGTATGTAACTGCCGTAGGACAAGTGATATTGCCAACAAAAATAATGAAAATGATATTAGAAATTGAACATAACAAATGCCATTGGGGAGCAGAAGCTCTAGTGCAATTTCTAAAACAAGAAATAATCTCCAATCAGATGTTAACAATGGCCAAAAGGATCAATGCAATGTGTCCAGTTTGTATTAAGAACAACCCAGTGACACGTAGGCAAGTGCAAATGGGAAAATTGCAAATAGGCCCACAGCCAGGAGATTATTGGCAGATAGATTTTTCAGAATTACCAAAAGCACAGGGGTATAAGTATGTTTTAGTCTATGTATGTACCTTCTCAGGCTGGCCAGAGGCATTCCCATGTAGAACAAACCAAGCAAAAGAAGTGATTAAAACTTTACTTCGAGAGATCATCCCTAGGTTTGGAATCCCACTAGGGATGTCCTCAGATAGGGGACCTCATTTTGTGGCAGGAATAGTGCAAGAAGTGGCTAAGGTACTTGGGATAACATGGAATCTCCATACACCTTGGAGACCTCAGTCTAGTGGACAAGTAGAAAAGATGAATCAGACACTAAAAGGCCAAATTAAGAAAATCTGCCAAGAAGCAAAGATACAATGGCCTCAAGCATTACCTTTAGCTCTGTTAAGGGTCAGGATCAAACCTAGAGACAAGGTAGGAGTAAGTCCGTATGAAATTTTATACGGCAAACCCTATCATGCTGCAACTTACAAAGGGGACCCGAATGTGGTGGGAGATCAGGTACTGGTAAATTACATTTTGTCTCTCAATAAGACTCTTACAGCACTACGGGGGGCGTTGCAGTGGAATCGACCTTTGCCTCTGGAGAATCCCGTCCACGATATACAGCCTGGAGACCAAGTCTACATAAAAAACTGGAATGTGGAACCACTAAAAGAAACATGGGACGGTCCCCGACAAATGATTATGACTACATACACAACCGTAAAGGTCCAAGGGATCGACAATTGGATACACTACACCCGAATCAAGAAAGTCCCGTCACGATGGGAAGTCCAACCTTTAACCGACACAAAACTGGTGTTCAGGGCAAGGCCTTGATTGCGATGTTAATGTTGAGCATTGCTCGTATCGGAGATGCCTTTGTTAAAGTTACTGTTCCTAAACCAACAGTGATTGTACCACAAGGGGCAAATGTAAATCTAACCTGTTTGTTTTCTGATGACCAGGGAGCTGGATTCGATGAAGTAAAGATGAAATGGAAATTGATCACTACAAATAAGGTATTTTCAGAAGGGATTGTGACAATTTGGGATATGAAACAACAGAAAGGTAATACTACCCTAATGATCTCACACTTGCAAAAAGCTCAGGTTGGTCAATTTTCATGCATGGTATGGATCAGGGAAAGCTTCGATTATGGGAACTTAGATGTAAAAATTTTGGCGGAGGGTTTTAAGACAAAAGGGCATTCTTATCCAATACAAGTAACACCCACAAGTATGAGAATTGACATGTGGGATGGTCCTTCATTGAGAATCAATTGCACTCTCAAATTAGGGAATCTTTGCAGGATGAGAGAAACTAGAACGGTCCAACAAGCAAAAGAAATGGAAAACGTGAAACAGGAATTAGGGCAAGAGAATTTGGTAGTGGGATTAATTAGGGATTTTGGGAAAATGCAAAATGTAACAGCGATAACAGCGTGTTTGCCCTTGCCAAAGGCAGCAAGTGACCCTATACCGTGGGGAATCATCCCATTAGGAGAAATGCCCCCAAAAATAGTAAATGGAACGAGGAAATGCCACAGAGAGCTACGAAATCGCACTAGAATAGTAGAAGAGGTTTATACCTATGGAAGACGATGGTCAACCCCAGGGCAAAGATCGGAATGTTTAAAATTACCAAATTCTGTATTCACTGAAATAGGTCAATACAAAAATGTTGGGTGGTGCACATTTGAAGTAAATCAGAAAAGGAGAAAACCTGTAGTAGATTATTATCATGAGATAGTGTGTCAAGAAGGGAAAGAAGATTGGGAGCAATGGAAAGCAATTTGGGTCCTAGCCTACTGGAACCCTATAGTTATATCGGATCAATACACTGGTGTATCGAGTGGTCAAGAAAACAGGAACATCCAGGGGCCCTCGAAGCTGAAACAGTGCACCACAGCAGACTAGCCCAAATATCAGGTTGGAACTGTAGTAAAGTCATAACCTGTGATACCCCAGAATCCCAAATTGGATTAGTACCCGTCCGGGTGTTGTTAAAATGGGGATGTGAATGTCAGAGATACAACCATACAATAACGGGAGAATTAAAAGGAGCTCAGAAAGATTGTCAATCAACCACAGTACGAAGCCCCGGAAATTCAGTCTGGGTAATGGGACATGGCCAATGGACTACACATTTACCGAGAGGTGGTCCGATTACTCAAATAACGTTAGGGATACCAACCTTATGTCCATTTTGGAAACAGTCCAAATTAACCAAGGAAGACCAAGAGAAAAGGACGAAAAGAGGATTAAGCCCTGAGACAGTCGAAGCAGTAAATCTAGAGAATAAATGGCACGAGCCAGGGGAAAGTGTAAAATTCGGTTGGATGCTTGAATCTTTATTTGCACCTGTATCTACATATAGAAACCGGGAAATGTTATATAAATTACTAGAGCAGACGGAAAGATTGGCAGCAGTAACAAAAAAGGGATTTAGAGATCTTAATCTACAATTACAAGCCACAACCAGGATGACAATCCAGAATAGAATGGCATTAGATCTGCTCTTATTAAAGGAACACGGAGTTTGTGGATATTTACAAGGAAGGGATGATCACTGTTGTGTACATATCCCAAATGTCACGAAGGAAGTAGAAAAGGATATAGGTCAATTGGAGCGAATTGAACTAAACATACATGAAGTACAAAAGGATGCAGAACATAATTGCGTTGGAGCTTTATTCAGTTCTTTGGGAATCCAGGTCTCTGGTTGGTTATCCTCAATTATTCAAAATGGAATAATGATTGTAATAATCATTGTAGTAATTGTGATTATGTATAGATGTCTTTTAGGAATAATTGCTAAAGAAGGAACACACACACGGCAAATCATAAAGGCCCTGACTCGAAAAGAAGTGATTCAACCCACTTCCTGAAACAACCCTCCACCATCATATCTAGAAACTATCACTTGGAAGAATTGAGCATCCTTGCAGAAGACTGAAGAATGCTCAAAAGGGGGGAGTTGTTACCGTATGGACTAGAAATCCTGAATATTAGAATATAAAGTGTATAAACCATAATAGTAGTAGTAATGCTAAGGCTTGAAGACTGTAGTTCCCAGAGTAGGCCCTGGGAAACTAACTTAGGAATGTGCTGTGCTGAGAGCATGCAGAACCGTTAGTGATAAGGTTAAAGTATAAACATAAATAAAGTACTGGTGGTGGGCAGTGGCGTAAGAGAGAGTTTGAGGAGGAGAACACTATAGTCCTAAGATAAGCAACCATGTAAGATTTATGACGCAAAATGCTTTCTTCAAGGTGAATGTTTCTATAGAAGAATGTGTACTTCTGCACATAAACCATTTGTAATAAGGGTATAAAAAACCCTCTAAAAAGGGAATCAGTGGGATCCTGACTTGGGACGCTAGTCCGCAGGTCCCCGGGCCCTGAATAAAGCACCGCATAAACTGACACTCTGTTCGTTTGTGTTTTACTTGGGGTTTCGGGCAGCACAGGCAGGCCTAGGCAAGAGCTGGGGCAGTGCCCTTCCTCACACCTTCGCTGTGGTGTAATCCATGTAGCTAGAGCAAAGCGAGAAGGATGCGAGGAAGAAGAAGGCATTCTTAAAGTAGCCCTCTGTCAAGCAGACCTGAAAGGGCGCATACCACACGGCGTCTTGCTGCCCTACATTCTACACACTCGCAGCCCCTTTTGCTGACTTGCAAAAGTTGCTACCAGGGCAGAGAGGGCCAGATTGCAGAGGCAGTGCCTAGGTTCACCTTCTACTTATCGCACGTAAGCCACGTCCAGCTCCTCGCTGCACTCTGTATTTCCCTTCTCCGCGGCATTTACCGTGGTGCTCTCTGCAACTCGGTGCCTAGAAGTGACCGCCAATGTTTCCACAGCGGGCTGCAAGGGAGCCAAGGAGCAGCACAAGCAGCAGTGCTTCAGCTTGCTCCTTCCGACTGCTAAGGGCACTTAGGAAGGCAAGCGAGAGGCAGCCACCTTCCTCTCCTAGTAGCCTGTAACGTGGTGCACACAAGCACGGTACTTGTGCGTCTTCATTCACCGCCCTCGCCCACGCCTGGCGCCGCTTTCAGACCCTGGTGGCCAGAAGCCGCTGAGGCAGGGCCACACAGCCAGCAGTGTGCCAGCAGCCAAGCGCACGAGAACGCTGCTTCTGCCCAAGCCCTCCTAGGGCGTGCACCTTTGTTCTCAGAGCTCCGTGTAACAGTCTGCCTCTCTCGCAGTTCAAATGGAAAACGAAAGCTTTTCGACTACGCCTTTCACAAAGATCTGTTGCCAGGACAAGAAGGTCTTGTGGCCGGAGCTCGCCCCAGATGCGAGGAAGCTGCTATTAGCACCACATTGCAGGGGCACTTCACGCTCCTTGACTACATGCTCAGCCCTCTCCGTATTCGCTGCTAGCGCTACGGTCCTTCTCAGCTGTAAGTAGCAGCGTTCACAGTACATAGAGATTCACAAAGACCGAAGACCTGGAGGAACATATCGCACAAGAAAATGGGCCAGGATAGAGACGTGTTCTACATTGTCCCTTCTCGTCATCCAGTTTGTGCTTCTGCTGTTAGGAATCGCTCCTTGAAAGACGAGCGAGAGCGTCTTTCTGGGTGCATTGCACTCAGTGAGAGCTCGCTAGGGACTTTGCACTAGGAGCCAAGGCAACAGGGCGTGCTTGCCCGTAGAAGTGAGGACAGGCTGTTGGGCAGAGCTAAAACTGACCCCAGGAGTTGAGCTCTGTCTGGACGGCAGAAGGTGAAGAACGAAGCCGCTTGCGAGCGCAGTGCAGCGAAGAGCACACGAGCAGTCAAAGAGCTCCTTCACAATCCCTTTCACTTCTCATTGCCCTTGCTGCTTGGAAAAGTAGCTCACAGCCGTTGCAGGCCAGGGCAAAAGCTGGGGCAGTGCCCTTCCTCACACCTTCGCTGTGGTGTACTCCATTGTAGGGGTTGAATTCGTCTATTTTCTTTCTGTGGAATTTCTCCCATTGTTATGCTAATTGGCTACATCTTTAGGTAATGTTCTCTCCCAGGGAGGTGTGTGGAGGGAGGGGGGGGTGAAATGGGAAAAAGGAAAGGTGGGATGGAAAACTCTCTCGTTTGACCCGTGTAGGGAGAGGACGCCCCGTGCTCCTATCTGGCATCTCCCCTGCCACCACAGCGCTGAGATCCATGCTCCCTGCCTTTGGACATAGCTCTGCTGCTCTCCCACCTCACCCTACTGCCTCGGAACACTCTGCTGAGAACCATGGCGGACACCGTGAGGGGGGAGTAACTTTCCCCCTCCCTCTCACCCCTTTGCTGCAGCTCTCTTCAACTGCGCGGGACCTGCCCTGCCCACACAGCACCGGTAACTGAGTACAGGGAGACGGCCTGTGGCCAAAAGGGACTGGAAGTGAGTTACACTGTTCTGTTCTGTTGTCAATTTTTATAGCTGTTGTTGTTTTCTGCCTTGTTAGAGATCAGTAAAGAACTGTTACCCTTATCGCCACATCTCCTGCCTGAAGGCCTCTGATTTAAAACTAAAATAATTAAAAGGGAAGGGGGTTGCACTCTGCATCGCAGGAAAGGGGCTCTTGCCTTTCCTTAGACCATACCTGTCTTTCAAACCAAGACAGATTTTGGCGCCCGGAAGGTGAGGCACTCCCTGAGGACATTGAGAGAGGGGTAGAAAAGGGAAAAACAGTTCTTGAATTACCCAAGCTTGTGGTAGGTGACACCATGCTGTCCAGCTTACCCTGGATTGGCTTCCATGTGGTCACTGCTATATCTCTCCCATTTGCAAGGCCTTTTTTAAACATGAGTCTCATAACCAAGGTTACTGTGGCTATTATCCGGTTCATTTTGTGTGTTGATCAGTTGAGGAATTCATGGATTTTTAATTTTCTCTGGAAGATGGCCACATGGATTCAGAGCTATCGCACTCTAAGTGTGTGTTTCTGGGGCTACTTCAATAATGGTACTTACTGTGAGGAAGTGGCAGCAGGTGATATCTTCTCCAAACCCATCACATGGTTTTTGAAGTTCACCCCACCAGTCTTCAAGGGGTTCCAATCCGCTTTAAATGCTAATGACATTATACTGTGGCTAGTGTTGCTTATATCCCTGTTAAACCTGTTCTATCTAACATTCAGAGATAAGGGGAGATTGACTTGGATAACCACCCTGATACCTACCGCAGGGACTAGGGATGTTGCTCCAGAGCCTGATCCTGTTTACCAGATTAGGGAGGTTACCCCAGAGCTTTACCCTGTTCCAGAGACTAGGGATATTAACCCAGCGTTTGACCCTGCCCCACAGCCCACGTTGGAAAGGAACCACCCATAATGGGTGGGGGTGCTAGCGAAGGAGATACATGAGATGGGCCAGATGCTGAAGGAGTACCTCTCCCCAGCTGGTGAGAAACCCTCCCCCTACCTTAAAGAGGGAAGACTCTGATGGCGCAGCAGTGGGACCCACAGATGTTACATCTGTCCAGGTTCCAGCTGAACTGCAAGGGCACTCAGCAGCAGCAGTTGCCCCTGTGGAAACTAGGAAGTCTAAGATGAAAACAAGGCACCCAAATAATAAGGGTCAGGAAGGGGGCCCCTCACAACCAGCAAGGGAGCCAGAAGTTGAGATCATCACCGAGTCCCTGTCATACGAGAGCCTCCGTAACCTGAGTAAAGACATTGTACGACGGGGCCGTGAGCCTTTTACAACCTGGTTACTGCGGGTCTGGGACCTTATGGGCACAGGTGTGCAACTGGATGGTACTGAGGCAAGGAATTTGGGAGCCTTGACCCAGGACTCAGGTGTGGACCAAGTATTTGTAAGGGAGACTGGTCTCCTTTCCCTCTGGGAGTGACTTTTAATGAGTGTGAGAGAGAGATTTGTCCACAGGGAAAGAATGCAGGAGCACCACCAGAGAACGCGTTGGAATACCCTTGAGGAAGGGATCCAACAGCTGAGACAAGTGGCAGTACTGGAGGTGCTCTTTGGGAGGGATGGACAGAATGACAATGACCCTGACAAGGTCAGGTGCACAGGGCAGAGGTTGTGGAATCTGGCAAACCTGGGCCCATCTCAATATACCCCCTTTATAGCAAGGATTAATGCTGATACCAACCAAGTGACAGTGGGTTCTGTTGCCAACAGGCTCAGGAATTTCAGAGTATGATGGCTGGCCCAATGCAGGCTCATGTCTCTGCTGTGGTTAAGGACCTCAGAGAGGAGTTTAAGGAGGAGATGAAGGAGATAAGGGAAGAGGTGAGGAAGATCAGTGCAGCACCAGTGCGAGTCATGGACCCCAAAAGCAGAGCCCAACGTCCTCCAGCTAGGGAGAGAGGGTACACCCCACGTGCTGACCTGTGTTTTTTTCTTTTTGACCACGGGGAAGACATGAGAAGGTGGGATGGGAAACCCACTTCTGTCCTGGCAGCACGGGTGCGCCAACTCAGGGAGGGGAACACTAACAGAGGGAACTCCACTAAAGTGAAGGTAGCCTCAGCCTCCCATGACCAAGGTGCAGGGTATTAGAGAAGGGAAGATGATCTGTCAGATCCCCTTGAAGGAACGTCCACTATGTATGCCCAGGAGAGAAATAATAACCAGGGCTAGAGGGGCCCTGCCTCTAGTCAGGGAGAGGCACGGGAAAACCGGATCTTTTGGACGGTGTGGATCCGATGGCCTGGCACATCAGAGCGACAGGAACACAGTGCATTGGTTGACACTGGTTCACAGTGTACATTAATACCATTGGGACATGTCGGGGAGGAACCTGTTTCAATTGCTGGGGTTATGGGGGGATCTCAGGAATTGACTTTGCTGGAGGCTGAGGTGAGCCTGACTGGGAAAGAGTGGCAGAAACATCCAATTGTGACTGGCCCAGAGACACCATGTATCCTAGGCATAGACTTCCTCAGGAGCGGCTATTACAATGACCCAAAGGGACTCAGGTGGGCTTTTGGAATAGCTGCTGCGGCGGCAGAGGACATTAAGCAGTTCAACACCCTGCCTGGGCTATCAGAAAACCCATCTGCAGTGGGAGTCCTCAGGGTGAAAGAGCAACAGGTGCCAATTGCTACCTCAACAGTGCACCGCCAGAACTACCGGACGAATCGAGATGCCGTGATCCCCATCCAGAAGATGATCCGTGAGCTGGAGAGCCAAGGGGTGGTCAGTAAAACCCACTCACCTTTCAACAGCCCCATTTGGCCTGTGCATAAATCTGAAGGAGAATGGAGATTAACCGTGGACTATCGTGCATTGAATGAAATGACTCCACCACTGAGCGCTGCTGTGCCGGACATGCTGGAACTCCAGTACGAGCTGGAGTCCAAGGCAGCCAAGTGGTACGCCACCAGTGACATCGCCAATGCGTTTTTCTCCATTCCGCTGGCAGTAGAGTGCAGGCCTCAGCTTGCTTTCACCTGGAGGGGTGTGCAATACACGTGGAAACGACTGCCCCGGGGGTGGAAACACAGCCCCACCATCTGTCATGGATTGATCCAGGCTACACTGGAGAGGGGTGGATCTCCAGAACATCTGCAGTACATTGGTGACATCATTGTGTGGGGGGACACGACAATGGAGGTATTTCAGAAAGGAGAAAAGATCATTGAGGTTCTGCTGGGAGCAGGCTTCGCCATTCAAAAGAGCAAAGTCAAAGGGCCTGCCCAAGAGATCCAGTTCCTGGGAGTAAAGTGGCAAGATGGACGGCACCAGATTGCCAGTGAGGTCATCAATAAGATCACTGCAATGTCTCCACCAACCAGCAAGAAGGAAACACAAGCCTTCGTAGGTGCCATAGGCTTTTGGAGAATACATATTCCTGAGTACAGCCAGATTGTGAGCCCTCTTTACCTGGTCACCCGTAAGAAGAACGATTTCCACTGGGGCCCTGAGCAGCATCAAGCCTTTGCCCAGATCAAGCAGAAGATCGTTCATGCAGTAGCCCTTGGCCCAGTTATGATGGGACCAGAGGTGAAGAACGTGCTCTACTCTGCAGCCGGGATCCATGGTCTGTCCTGGAGCCTGTGGCAGAAGATGCCTGGTGAGACGGGAGGCCGACCACTGGGATTCTGGAGTTGCAGCTACAGAGGGTCCGAGGCCAACTATACTCCAATGGAGAGGGAGATCTTGGCCGCCTATGAAGGAGTTCAAGCTGCCTCAGAGGTGGTTGGCACGGAAACACAAATCCTCCTGGCACCCCGACTGCCAGTGCTGGGTTGGATGTTCAAAGGAAAGGTTCCCTCAACCCACCATGCCACTGACGCCACAAGGAGCAAATGGATTGCCCTCATCACACAATGCACCCGTATTGGAAACCCGAATCGCCCTGGGATTTTGGAGATAATTGCCAACTGGCCGGAAGGGGAAGACTTTTGTCTTGCCAACGAAGAGGAACAGGAACAAGTGACCTGGGCTGAAGAAGCCCCACCGTATAACCAACTGCCAGCAGATGAAACAAGCTATGCTCCTTTCACTGATGGTTCCTGCCGCATCGTGGGGATGAACCGGAAGTGGAAAGCAGCCGTATGGAGCCCCACACGCCGGGTTGCACAAGCTACCGAAGGAGAAGGTGGATCGAGTCAACTTGCTGAACTCAAAGCTGTTCAGCTGGCCCTGGACATTGCTGAAAGAGAGAAGTGGCCAAAACTCTACCTTTACACTGATTCATGGATGGTAGCCAATGCTCTGTGGGGTTGGCTGGAAAGGGGGAAAAAGGCTAACTAGCAACGTAGGGGAAAACAAATCTGGGCTGCCCATGAATGGAAAGACATTGCCACCCATGTAGAGAAGCTGCCTGTGAAAGTCCGTCACATAGATGCCCATGTCCCCAAGAGTCGGGCTAATGAGGAACACCGACACAATGAGCAGGTAGATCAGGCTGCACAGATAGAGGTGTCGAAGATAGATTTAGATTGGCAGCACAAGGGAGAGTTGTTCCTGGCTCGATGGGGCCATGATGCCTCAGGTCATCAGGGCAGAGATGCCACCTATAAGTGGGCACGAGACCAAGGGGTTGATCTAACCATGGACAGTATTTCTCAAGTTATCCATGACTGTGAGACGTGTGCTGCCATCAAGAAGGCCAAGCGGGTGAAGGCCCTCTGGTTTGGGGGGCGATGGGCCAAATATAAGTATGGAGAGGCCTGGCAGATTGACTACATCACACTGCTTCAAACCCGCCAGGGCAAGTGCTATGTACTGACCATGGTGGAACCTACCACTGGATTGTTAGAGACCTACCCTGTGCCTCATGCCACTGCTCGGAACACCGTCTTGGGCCTGGAAAAACAAGTTCTTGGGAGTCATGGTACCCCTGAGAGAATTGAGTCAGACAATGGGACTTATTTCAAGAACGGCCTTATACACACCTGGGCTAGAGAACACGGCATTGAGTGGGTGTACCATATCCCCTACCATGCACCAGCGGCAGGGAAAGTTGAACCGTGCAATGGCCTGCTTAAAACCACCTTGAAGGCACTGGGTGGGGGAACTTTGAAGAGCTATTATTAATCTACCAAACTATTATTATTATTATTATTATTATTATTATTATTATTATTATTATTATTATTATTAACAATTATTAATCTACCAAAGGCCACATGGTTAGTGAACACCCGAGGTTCCACTAACCGAGCAGGCCCTGCCCAATCTGAGCCCTTGGGAATATCAGATGGAAATAAGGTTACAGTGGTACACATGAGAGGTATGCTAGGAAAAACTGTCTGGGTGAATCCTGCCTCCAGCAAAGACAGTCCCATCCATGGAGTTGTATTCGCTCAGGGACCAGGTTGCACCTGGCGGTGATGCAAAAGAGTGGAGGGACCCGATGCATACCCCAAGGAGACCTTGTTTTAGGGTGAAATACCTATAGTACTGTGCCTATGTCTCTAACTGCATGTATGTATATGTAATGTAACAGTTTAATTTGATATAGCATATTAGTATGGGAGAAAGAAAGGGGTGGATAATGTCGGGGGTTGAATGCTTCCCTTTTCTTTCTGTGGAATTTCTCCCATTGTTATGCTAAGTGGATACACACCTTAAGGTAATGTTCTCTCGCAGGGAGGTGGGTGGAGAGAGGGGGGGCGGGAAACCGGAAAAAGGAAAGGTGGGATGGGGGTCGGGAGCGGGCTGGAAAACTCTCTCGTTTGGCTCATGGAGGGAGAGGACGCCCCATGCTCGGATCTATCATCTCCCCTGCCACCCCAACGCTGAGATCCACCCTCCCTGCCTTTGGACATAGCTCTGCTGCTCTCCCACCTCACCCTACTACCTCTGGACACTCTGCCCAGCACCACGACCGACACCGTGAGGGGGGAGTCACTTTCCCCATCCCTCTCACCCCTGGGCCGCTGTCATCATCACTCCAGCCCGCTTCAAGTGCGAGGGACCTGCCCTGCCCACACAGCACCGGTAACTGAGCACAGGGAGATGGCCTGCAGCCAAAAGGGACTGGAACTGAGTTATACTGTTCTGTTGTCAATATTTATAGCTGTTGTTGTTTTCTGCCTTGTTATAGATCAGTAAAGAACTGTTACCCTTATCGCCACATCTCCTGCCTGAAGGCCTCTGATTTAAAACTAAAATAATTAAAAGGGAAGGGGGTTGCACTCTGCATCTCACGAAGGGGGCTCTTGCCTTTCCTTACACCATACCTGTCTTTCAAACAAGACAGATTTTGGCGCCCGGAACATGAGGCATTCCCTGAGGACATTGAGAGAGGGGTAGAAAAGGGAAAAACAGTTCTTGAATTACCCAAGCTTGTGGTAGGTGACACCATGCTGTCCAGCTTACCCTGGATTGGCTTCCATGTGGTCACTGCTATATCTCTCCCATTTGCAAGGCCTTTTTTAAACATGAGTCTCATAACCAAGGTTACTGTGGCTATTATCCGGTTCATTTTGTGTGTTGATCAGTTGAGGAATTCATGGATTTTTAATTTTCTCTGGAAGATGGCCACATTGATTCAGAGCTATGGCATTCTAAGTGTGTGTTTCTGGGGCTACTTCAATAATGGTACTTACTGTGAGGAAGTGGCAGCGTGTGAAATCTTCTCCCAATCCATCACACGGATATTGAACTTCACCCCACCAGTCTTCAAGGGGTTCAAATCTGCTTTAAATGGTAATGAAGGCGAAGAACGAAGCCGCAGGGCACCGGGATTGCAAGCGCAGCGCAGCAAAGACCACACAAGCAGTCAACGAGTTTCTTCACAATTGCTTTCACTTCTCAGTGCTCTTGCTGCTTGGAAAAGTAGAACGCAGCCGTTGCACGCAAGGGCAAAAGCTGGGGCAGTGCCTTTTCTCACACCTTCGCTGTGGTGTACTGCATGCAGCTAGAGTGAAGCGAGAAGGACTCGAGGAAGAAGAAGGCATTCTTAAAGTAGCCCTCTGTCAGCAGCCCTGAAACGGCACATATCACAAGGCGTCTCGCTGCCCTCTATTCTACATACTTGCAGCTCCCTTTTCCGACTTGAAAAAGTTGCTACCAGAGCAGAGGGGGCCAGATTGAAGAGGCAGTGCTTGGTTCACCTTCTATTTATTGCACGTAAGCCACGTCCAGCTCCTCGCTGCATTCTGTATTTCCCTTCTCCGCGGCATTTACCGTGGTGCTGTGTGCAACTCGGCACCTAGAAGTGACCGCCAATGTTTCCACAACAGGCTGCAAGGGAACCAAGAAGCAGCACAAGCAGCAGTGCTGAGGCTTTTTCTTGGCCCTAAAAATGGGGTCTTCACCTTTTCCTCTGGTCTAACTCAGGTCTTAGAATGAAGCCTCCTGGGCCCTTGCCTCGGGGACCTAAATAAGATATGAAAAGAGAGGCTCTTTTCCCTGATGAAGTTGCAGGGTTTATTTCTCGTGGGTAGCGAGGAAAAGAGGGAGAAAGAGAGGGAGAAAGAGACAGAGCTCGGGGGGCACAGATCTTTCCTAGTGTCTGAAAATGTCGGCGGGGAGAAACTGGATCCCAGCCAGCCCTGTATGGCCAGGAGGGGAGAGGGACCAGGCTACAGGGCATAGCAGGGGTCACAGAATGTACCATTTACAATCCACCTAGGAAATGCAATATCTCCCTGTTTTTTGTTTTACAAAGTTGATAGAAGGATATTAGTTTCATTTAAATTATGACTTTGCCCACTGCCCTGTGAATCCCCAGCCTTTGAACAGTCCATTGAACCAATCTTCAGATTAGGGTAGCATGGATGTTAGGAGCTCCCGAGGTCAGATCCATACAGCAAAGTCCTTCAATTTCCTGGCACTCATGTCCGTGCAGTAGTAGGAGAAAATTTATTGCAGCACGATTTTGGAGTGTGTGTGCCACGTTCATCTAGATGTTTTGACGTGGCTGAAGGACGATTCATGCAGCTGCTAAACTGTTCAGTGTTAACAGGAAGACAACTTGAATGGGGTTCCTCACAGGACCTAGAGAAGGGAAGCTTTTCTCTAAAAGGAAAGACAAACATTGCAAAACCGATTAAAGGTCTCTATCTGCCGGGATGTCATCCTCTATGAGGATTTCTTTTTCTTTTTTCCAGCAGCGTCTTCTTTTTGAAGCCGCAGCCACCTGCTCCTCATTCACCTCAGCTGCAGCAGGATGTTTGGGAACATATGGTTTCACCCACGTTTGGGGAATCCACCGAGGGCCTGAGGGAGTGGATACTCATGCGTAGCCACGTCCCCAGGTAATGAGCTCATAGGGACCTTTGATTTCCCAGGTTTCTGGGTCCCTAATCAAAACTGGAGGATGTTGGGATAACTTGAACTGTTTACCACTGTTAAAGTGACGTACCACAGGTGGACTCATGTTCTCAAATGAACAATTCAGGAAATTGAAAGTAAACATGGCTTTGCAGAGCTTCTGCTGTGGAGACATCCACGCAGTTGAACTGCTCTGTTTAGCCAAAACCTGCTTGAGCATCTGATTGGCTCGCTCAACTACACCTTGGCCTGTGGGGGAGTGGGAGGTGCCAGTTTTATATTCCACTCCCCACTGCTGGACGAATTCCAGGAACTCCTTGGACTTATATGCTGCGCCCTGATCAGTTAAGATTCCCCTAGGGATCCCCAATACTGAAAAGGCTTGCATTAGGTGTTTTTTGGCTTGTATTGCCCTTTCTCCTGCGTGGGCAGAGGCATAGACTGCGCCTGAATATGTGTCAATGCTAACATGCACATATTTGAGGTGAACGAAACTAGGAATGTGTGTGATGTCTGTCTGCCATACTTCACAACTGCCTAGACCTCGGGTGCTAACCCCCATGCCTATTGAGGGCATGGTGTGCAGCTGACAGTTGAGACAGGTGGCCACAAAGGCTCGAGCCTGACTCCGTGTTAGCTGGAACTGACGCATTAGACCTGGCGCATTTTGGACATACTGCTGGTGGCTCAGCTTTGCCTGTTGGAAGATGTCAGGAAGGCGTGCTTGTTCTGCTGGGGTTGCTTGTTCTGCTGGGGTTGCAAGGGAGTCTGCCTGACGGTTCCCTTCTGCAATTTCGCCTGGCAAATCTGTGTGTGACCTCACATGCATCACATAGAACGGGTGTTCTCTATGAGAAATCAAATAAATTAGTTTGGAAAGCAACCTGAAAAGCTGCTCATTCTGGATGTCTCTGAGCACTGCCTGCTCTGCCCTGGACACTATCCCTGCTACATAGGCTGAGTGTTACCAAGTTGATTGGCTCTGAGAACTTCTCAAAGGCTCTCACAACCGCTGCCAGTTCAGCTATCTGGGGTGATCCTTCCACAAACTCAACATCAGCCTCCCAATGCTGAGTCTTGGGATTTTTCCAAGTCATCACCTACTTGTGGGACGCCCCGAATGCATCCGTGAACACTGTGAGATCTTTGAGTTGTCTCCGACTCCTCTTCTCTCGAGGAATGAGGTGGAATTCCTCATTGAACAGCTTGTGAGACGGGGCATGGACTGATATTTGTCCTCTGTAGGTGTCCAGGGCTAATTGGAGATTGGCATTGCTCTGGAGCAAGTGCTCAAACATCTCTTTAGTCAATCTTTCAGGAGAGTTCCTTCCCTCCTCAGACAGTTTAACAAGGAGGTGAATACATGTGAAATCACAACCAGCTATTTCATACAGTCTCATCCTTGCTTTCTGAATCAGCTGAGCTATTAACTCTTGTGGCTTTGTGATAGTTTTGGGTCTTTGGTGGGAGAGGAAGACCCACTCTATGATTAACAGTGACTCTCTCTGCAGCTGGATCCATTGGAATATTAACCTGTGTAAGTGAGGCAGTTTTCCTAGGACAATGAATTTGAAGGGCAGCAGGGGATGGTAACTGCGAACTTGCCTCTCTCCTAAAGTCTTTTGTACCTTTTCGAATGCCGTCTTTGCCTCTGGGGTCAGTTCCCTGGGAGAAAGCAGCTCTCTCTCCCCCTTCAATAAATTGAAGAGAGGTTCTCGGTCCTCATTAGTGAGGCCTAGCCAGGGCCTAACCCAATTCAATGACCCACACAGGGAATGGAGATCTGCTAAGGTTTTTGGATTACAATTAATTTCCAATTTCTGCGGAACAATGGTCCGTGCAGTAATTTCCAAGCCCAGGTACTTCCAACGTGGCATCCTTTGGACTTTGTCCTCCTGCAATTCAAATCCAGCAGAGGTTAAAACTTTAACCACTAGGTCAAGTGTGTCTTGGAGTAGAGAGTTATCGGGGGCAGACACACTCTTGGCCTTTTTTTTCACTAGATTTCCTCTTTCAGTAAAATGCCCTTAAGTATCACTTTGCTCCCCACCTGGCTTTTTTTTTCAACGACACCTTTTCATTGGTTCGTTTTGGGCCTTTGCTGCTGGAAGTCCAACAGCCTCCTTGTCTGAGCATTATGGAGCTTTCTTTACAGCTTCATCACTATGCAAAAAGCCATAAATTACTGTGTTCCATCTCACATACCATCAAGTATCACACTAATATTCCCTCTGCTGGATAGCTGTTTGGCTTACATAGACCAGCCAAATACCAGGAAATCCAGATGGCAGCAAGAATCTTGTAGACTACTCCCACTGTTCATTGAAATTCTGGAGAAGTCACGTGTGGTATCAAATGCTCTTGAAAGAAGTGTATATCATCTCCGACATTCTAGAATGGGCTATTAATATTGTCATGAGTTTCTGGCTAGACTTTTTAGTATGCAAATTCAAATTCAAATGATCTGAAATGAGAGAACTTCAAGAAATTTTTTTTCCCAGAATCAAAGTATGATGGAGTTACATAGGGAGAATCTTAATCTTAGATATTCTATTCCATCTCACATCATGGCTGGGGGCAGGGAGAAGGGAGTATCTTTGGGGGACAATGGGTTCTGGTGTAGTCAGTAAGCTGGGCAGAGGAGCCATCAGGTATTGTCTGTTGTTGGGCGGGGGCGGATTTCATGTGAACTCTTCCTTTCTTGTACCCTGCCTCTAGTATTGTTGCTAAAATTGTTTGTTTTCTCATCCAAGTGACAAAATCAGCACACTTAATGAGGGATGAAGAGGGAGCAGCGACCTCAGAACAGGAGGAAGAAGAAGCAGAGCCTGCTGTCTTCCAGAAGAAATAAACACTACCAGCCAACTTTGCATCATCTGTGAACTTCCTGGGCGTGTACTCTATCCCCTTGACCAGATCACTGATAAAGATATTAAACAGGACTGGGCCCAAGACTGAGCCTTGGGGACCAGCCGGATGAACTCTATTTCCCACCACTCTTTGGGCCTGGCCATCACCCAGTTTGTCACCCAGCAAACAGCCCACCCATCCAAACCATAAGCAGACAGTTTCCTCAGGAGAATGATGTGAGATTCATTGCAAAAAGGGTCAGGGTAATGCCTAGGAAGATTCTCAGGTGAATCCAGGAGACTATAGTGGAGGACTATTCAGTTTTCCAATCAATTTGCTTAAAAAAATCTACAAAACCGTAACAAAACAAACAAACAAACAAACAAAAAAAGCAGACAAAAGAAACACACAAAAAACCCCAAACAATAATCCCCAAAGAGACAAACAAAGCCCACAGAAAAACCCACCCAAAACTGAAAAAACCCTAAACCAAACACATCAAAAAATCAGGGTGAAGGTTTTTAGTAACTTTAAAAATAACAAAACAAAACAAAACAAAAACCCAGAAAGTCACATTTCTAAAGGTGCTGTCCCAGCCTCTTCTCTCAGCAGGGAGGACATCCTGAAGTGGAGTCAGTTGGTAGAAAGTTGGACAGGGCAGCACCCGGGCCATTGTCACAAGACGGCCCTGTGGCTGCCCCATTGCCAAAACCTGGACACATCAATCAAACACAGGTATGCACATGTGCTTAGACACAGCAAAAATATATTTGTCTGAAAAGAATACTGGTCCATTTATATCACTGGAAAGAGCATAATGCCTCATCTCAGCTTTCTTTTCAGTCATTACAAATGTTTCAAAAATATAGGAGCGCAGAAAATGGAAATATCCAAGATCAACATGAGGACCAATAACAAAGATTCCATTTTTGAAACTGCATTGGGAATCCTCTGCAGAAATTGACTCAGAGCTCTAAGATTTACAAAAAAGACCAAGAGGATTGGACTCAATACAACACAGTGTCTGGAGACTTCAGCTTGTTGCCTTGTTTTCTCAAATATGATGGAGGAAGCACCTTAGCAACTACAGCTGCCAGTTCTCTCAGCCCCCTGACATGCCTCTGGGTGGGTCCCATGGTCTTGCATGATCAGGTTCCTCAAGTGGTCTGAAAGCTGACCTGCTACTATGGCTTAGAATCAAGCCCACCAGTCCAATAACCTGAGAGATGTGGAAATAGTGACTGGCAGTAAAAATTGAGACCAACACTTGTTGAGTACTTCAGCCTTCTCCTTGTCTGTTGTCACTAGTCCTGTCCGGCTTATGGGGATGGGGGGGAATAGGGGAGTTGTGATAGGTTTCTTTTCATCTTCCTTTTCCCACTGAAATACCTATAGGTGCCTTTATTATTCTTATTTTTGGCATGCTTTTCCAAATTCAACTTCAACTGAGCCTTTGCTATACTGATCCCATCCTCACACACTCATGTGTTACCACTGTATTTTTCCCATGATTTGTCTCGCTGTGTATTGTCTGCATATTACCTACTTGCATCACACCTATTAATTTTCAATAACCTTCTGGCTTTAACTTGTTTATAAAAAAAAACCTCTTTGAACCTTTTCACCTCAGAAATTCACCTGGGAAACCCAAAATCCCCAAAATTTGTCCCGAAGTCCCCCTGGGATGCCCAGCACTCACCTGGCAACTCTCAGAATTCCACAAATTCACCCCAAAATTCACTGGGGACCCCCAAATCCCAGGGCTTCACCCCAAAATCCCACCTGCAACCCCCAAAATCCCTCAAATCACCTCCAAGACCCAGTCCCCCCAACACCTCCCAAATTCACCCCAAAATCTCTCCAATCCCCCTCAAAACGACCGAAATACCCCCAAATCCACCGAATTAGCTCCAAGACCCATCTGGGACTCCCCAAAATCACCAAATTCCCGGGATAATCCACCTGCATCCCCCCAAATTCATCCCAAAATTCTCCCACGACTCCCAAATGCTCACCTGGATACCCCAAAATCGACAGATTTCACACCAATATCTGCCTGGCATCCCCAAAACTCACCTGAGAACCCTAAAATTCACATGTATACCCTAAAATTCACCAAATTCCCCCCAAAATTACCCCGAGATCCCTAGAATTCCACAAATTCCCCCTAAAATTCAACTGGGACTCCCCAGTTTCCAAAAATTCAACCCTGTCCTCGGGTACAATGCAAAAATGTGTATTCTATCACCATCTGTTAAAATGAGGGAGGGGTGGTGATCCTTATCTCTGTGGGAGATATCCCCTGCTGATGTGCCATCTGATAAGATCAGGGGGATGATCATCGTTAGCTTTACACAACCCATCCTTCCTCCAGAAGACAGATTCTGTTAATGGGCCATTAAGTCCTATTGTGTGACTGATAAGATTACATCATCCCATTGGGAGATGCTCCAGCCAGTGGGAGGAGCCAAACAATTCCTACCTAGATAAAAACTGAGATTTGGAACACCAAGGCAGTCCTTTCCACTGGGTCCCAGAGCAAAGCTGAACCTTTTTCCACATCATCGCTGGATCTTTGGAGGAAAACTGCACCTTCTACAGGAGCACTGCTTCAACTGAACCACAGTTGTCATCCAGGAGGACTGCAGCCACCATTTATACAGACTGATACTGTTACCCTATGGACTAGAAATCCTGAATATTAGAATATAAAGTGTATAAACCATAATAGTAGTAGTAATGCTAAGGCTTGGAGACTGCATTTCCCAGAGTAGGCCCTGGGAAACTAACTTAGGAATGTGCTGTGCTGAGAAAATAATGTTCAAAAGATTTAGGAGAGCATGCAGAACTGTTAGTGATAAGGTTAAAGTATAAACATAAATAAAGTACTGGTGGTGGGCAGTGGCGTAAGAGAGATTAAGGGGGAGAACAGTATAGTCCTAGGATAAGCAACCATGTAAGATTTATGACGTAAAATGCTATCTATAAGGTGAATGTATCTATATTATTTAGAAGCATGTGTACTTCTGCTCATAAACCATTTGTAAAAAGGGTATAAAAAACCCTCTAAAAAGGGAACCGGTGGGATCCTGACTTTGGACGCGAGTCCGCAGGTCCCCGCGCCCCGAATAAAGCACCGCATAAACTGACACTCTGTTAGTTTGTGTTTTACTTGGGGTTTCGGGCAGCACTACCAACACCCTGACTGACAGGGTGTCAGGTTCTATTTCTGACTTTGTTGGTGGGTTTTCTTTTATATTATTGAAGTTATTTTATTTTTTCTCTTTTCTCCTATTAAATTCTATTACTGTCTTGGAGTATCACACTGGTTTTACTTTCAAACCAACACATTTATTGGCGCCCAACGTGGGGCACGAAGGGTACTGAGAAAGGTCAGTATTACAATTTTGTATTCACCATGATTCTCAACATGCTTACATGAGTTTTATATATTGTTCTCTATATTTTTCTGCACATGGGGAACTACCTGCCAGCTGTAATGCTCCTGTGTAGACCAGAATATGGTATAAAAATTGCTTTCTTGGCCTATTATGTCTACTGCATGATAACCTCTGAGGCAATGAACATAATTCAGAATATATACTCGACTTTGTTTGCTTGTCCTAGTCTAGGTTGCTGCATCCGGGGTTTTACCAATCACACCCAGCCCTTGGGGTGCGGGGCAAAGAATGATTTTTTCCTATCTATCCGGCCTGATTCAGTAGTCTTTGGAAATGTTGAGTTCCCGCTGGATGTTAAGGACAGCATAATATTGTTGTTAGTTCTGCTTTGTCTCCTTTGCACGGACTACAACATGCAGGTCACAGATATGGTTGAGATTTGCACGGCTTGGACCAGAGATGTATTCCCGTTACCTGCCAATACTACAGTGGAGGGAAGGTGAGGACATGGTAGGCGTCTTGGCCAATAAACTAAGAAATTATGAGGACACTGTCACAGCCCCATTTCGTACCCATGTCTCATCCGTGGAAACAAGGCTGGTGGAGCAAGTCCGAAGCTTGATTGAAGAGGGCCATCAGAAACTAAAAAAAGAACTTAAGGAAAACAACTACCAGATCTCTCCAGAACCAACAAGAGTTTCTGCCCTTAGGAGCCGGCATTCCTCAGGCAGGGAGAGAAAACACTCCATGAGGTAACCTCTGGTTTTTCCTTCAGGAGCATGGAGAAGACATGAGGAAGTGGGGTGGAAAACCCACCTCCTCCTTAGCAGCCCGGGTACGTGAGCTGAAAAGAGGGACACCTACCACAAGAAGCTCATCTAGAGTCAATGCTGCTCCAGTCTCTCGTGTACAGAACTCCAGACAGTATCAGAATGATTATATGACTGATCCTCTTGAAGGGACCTCAAGAACCTATTTACAGGAAGAGAGCAATGTGTATGAAGATCAGGAATAGAGGAGCCCTGCCTCTAGCCAGGTAGAGGAGAAGGATAATCGGATGTATTGGACTGTGTGGATCCGATGGCCTGGCACATCCGACCCACAAAAACATAAGGCTTTGGTTGTCACCGGTGCCCAATGTACTCTGATGCCATCAAAGTACGTAGGAGAAGAATCCATCTCTATTTCTGGGGTAACAGGAGGATCCCAGCAGCTGACTGTAGTGGAGGCCAAAGTGAGTTTAACTGGGAACAGGTGGCAGAATCACCCCATCGTGACTGGCCCAGAGGCCCCATGCATCCTTGGCATGGACTATCTTAGAAATGGATATTTCAAAGACCCAAAAGGATATCGCTGGGCTTTTGGTATAGCTGCTGTAGCGACAGATGACATTAGAAAATGGAACACCTTGCCTGGTCTTGCAGATGACCCCTCTGCTGTGGGACTACTGAGAGTTGAAGAGCAACAGGTACCAATCGCCAGAACAACAGTACACCGTCGGCAATACCGTACTGACAGAGACTCAGTGATTCCCATCCATTAAATGATCCGTAAACTGGAGAGTCAAGGGGTGGACAGCAAAACCCACTCACCCTTCAACAGCCCCATCTGGCCTGTGCGTAAATCTGAAGGAGAATGGAGATTGACCGTAGACTATCGTGCATTGAATGAGGTGACTCCACCGCTGAGCACTGCTGTGCCGGACATGCTGGAACTCCAGTACGAGCTGGAGTCCAAGGCAGCAAAGTGGTACGCCACCATTGACATCGCCAATGCATTTTTCTCCATTCCTCTGGCAGCAGAATGCAGGCCTCAGTTTGCTTTCACCTGGAGGGGCGTGCAGTACACCTGGAATCGTCTGCCCCAGGGGTGGAAGCACAGTCCCACCATGTTATGGACTGATCCAGGCTGCACTGGAAAAGGGTGAAGCACCCGAACATCTACAGTATATCGATGACATCATTGTATGGGGCAGCACAGCAGGGGAAGTCTTCGAGAAAGGAGAGAAGATTGTCAAGATTCTGCTGAAAGCTGTTTTTGCCATTAAGCAAAGTAAAGTTAAGGGACCGGCTCAGGAAATTCAGTTTCTAGGAGTCAAGTGGAAAGATGGACGTCGTCAGATCCCAAGAGAGGAAATGAATAAGATCACCTCTATGTCTCCACCTACCAACAAGAAGGAAACACAAGCTTTCCTAGGTGCCATAGGCTTTTGGAGAATGCACATTCCTGAGTACAATCAGATTGTGAGCCCTCTCTACCTGGTTACATGCAAGAGGAAGGATTTCCACCTGGGCCGTGAGCAGCAGCAAGCCTTGGCCAGATCAAGCAGGAGATTGCTCATGCAGTAGCCCTTGGCCCAGTCAGGATGGGACCAGATGTGAAGAACGTGCTCTACTCTGCAGCCGGGAACCATGGTCTGCCCTGGAGCCTTTGGCAGAAGGTGCCTGGTGAGACTCGGGTCGACCACTGGGATTCTGGAGTCGAAGCTACAAAGGATCTGAAGCCAACTACACTCCCACAGAGAAGGAGATCTTGGCTGCCTATGAAGGAGTTCAAGCTGCCTCAGAGGTGGTTAGCACGGAAACACAACTCCTCCTGGCACCCCGACTACCAGTGCTGGGTTGGATGTTCAAGGGAAAGGTGCCTTCCACACATCACGCCACTGACAACCACATGGAGCAAGTGGATTGCCCTCATCACTCAGCGTGCCCGTATTGGGAATCCAAATCGCCCTGGGATTCTGGAAATAATTACAAACTGGCCTGAAGGTGAGACTTTTAGATTGTCTTCTGAAGAAGAAGAGGAGCAAGTTGCACGTGCTGAGGAAGCCCCACCATATAATGAGCTACCGGAGACTGAAAGACGATATGCCCTCTTCACTGATGGCTCCTGCCAAATTGTAGGCACTAACCGGAAATGGAAAGCTGCAGTATGGAGCCCCACACGACAAGTTGCACAAGCTACGGAGGGACAAGGTGGATCGAGTCAGGTCGCAGAGCTAAAAGCCTTCCAGTTGGCTTTGGATATTGCTGAACTAGAGAAGTGGCCAAGGCTTTATCTCTACACTGACTCATGGATGGTAGCTAATGCTCTGTGGGGATGGCTGGATCGCTGGAAAAAGGCCAACTGGCAGCGCAGAGGGAAACCCATCTGGGCAGCTGAGATTTGGCAGGACATTGCTGCCCAAGTATAGAAATTGACCATAAAGGTTTGACACGTGGATGCACATGTACCCAAAAGCCGGGCTAATGAAAAGCATCACAACAACGAGCAGGTGGACCGAGCTGCCAAAGTGAAAGTATCACAGGTAGATCTAGACTGGCAGCACAAGGGAGAATCATTCCTACTTCGTTGGGCCCATGATGCCTCTGGTCATCAGGGGAGAGATGCAACATACCGATGGGCCCGTGACCGAGGGGTGGACCTTACCATGGACAGCATCTCACAGGTCATCCACGACTGCGAGACCTGTGCCGCAATCAAACAGGCCAAGCGGGTGAAGCCTCTGTGGTACGGTGGACGATGGTCAAAGTACAGGTATGGGGAAGCCTGGCAAATTGACTACATCACCCTTCCCCAAACCCACCTGGGCAAGCGCTACGTACTGACCATGGTGGAAGCAACTACAGGATGGTTAGAAACCTACGCTGTGCCTCATGCCACTGCCCGGAACACCATCTTGGGCCTAGAAAAACAAGTCCTTTGGAGGCATGGTACCCCTGAGAGAATTGAATCAGACAAGGGAACCCATTTCAAGAACAGCCTTATCAACACCTGGGCCAAAGAACATGGTATTGAATGGATATATCATATCCCTTACCACGCGCCAGCTGCCGGGCAAGTTGAACGGTCTAATGGACTCCTTCAGACCACTTTGAAAGTACTAGGTTGTGGAACCTTCAGAAATTGGGAAATGAACTTGGCCAAAGCCACATGGATGGTTAACACCCGAGGGTCCATAAAATCGAGCCGGTCCTGCCCACTCTGAACCCCTGCAGACAGTGAATGGGGGCAAGGTCCCTGTGGCACCCAGGAAAGGTACTTTATGAAAGACTGTTTGGATTAATCCCACCACAGGCAAAGGCAAACAGACCCGTGGGATTGTTTTTGCTCAAGGACCTGCTTGCACTTGGTGGGTAATGCAGAAAGATGGGGAAACACGTTGTGTACTGCAAGGAGACCTAATTTTTAGTGAGAACTGAAGGTAAGGTTTCATTTTGTATTATATATCTGTAACAGGGTATTGGTTTGGGTCTGATGTAGATGGTAATAGAATAAGGGGTGGATTATGTCCTGGGGTACAATGCAAAAATGTGTATTCTATCACCATCTGTTAAAATGTGGGAGGGGTGGTGATCCTGATACCGAAATAATGAGAAAAAGGACTAATGTAGATATAGTAGTAGTCATGCTAAGGCTTAGAAAACTGCAGTTCTCAGACAGGCCCTGGGAACCAGCCCTGGGAATGAGCTGGGGACTGTGGAAACAATAATTAAAGATAATTAAAGAATTTAGTGGAGCATATAAGAACATCTAGAAACTTTCAGGATAAGGCTAAAGTATAATAATAAATAAAGGGTTCTGGTGATGGGAAAACATGCAAGGGGGAATTAAAGGGGGGTAGCCTATAGTTTTGAATAGACAAGCATGCAAAATTTATAACTTTTAGGAATGATATCTACAAGATTTATGTATCTGTATTGTCTTGAAGAATGTGTACCTCTGCACGTGGACTACTTTGTAAAAAGGTATAAAAAACTTGACGAAAAAGGGAACTGTGGGACCCTGACTTTGGACGCTAGTCCGCAGGTTCCCCGGGCCCTGAATAAAGCACCGCATAAACTGACACTCTGTTAGTTTGTGTTCTGTTTGGGGCATCGGGCAGCAATCCTTATCTCTGTGGGAGATATCTTCTGCTGATGTGCCATCTGATAAGATCAGGGGGATGATCACTGTTAACTTTTCACAACCCATCCTTCCTCCAGAAGATATATTCTGTTAATGGGCCATTAAGTCCTCTTGTGTGACTGATAAGATTACATCATCCCATTGGGAGATGCTCCAGCCAGGGGGAGGAGCCAAACATTTCCTACCTAGATAAAAACTGAGATTTGGAACACCAAAGCAGTCCTTTCCACTGGATCCCAGAGGAAAGTTGAACCTTTTTCCACATCATCGCTGGATCTTCAGAGGAAAACTGCCCCTTCTACAGGAGCACTGCTTCAACTGAACCACATCTGTCATCCAGGAGGACTGCAGCCACCATTTATAAGGACTGCTACCAACACCCTGACTGAGAAGGTGTCAGGTTGTATTTATGACTTTTTTGCTGGTTTTTTCTTTTATATTATTGCATGTATTTTATTTTTTCTCTTTTCTCCTATTAAGTTGTATTACCTACTTGGAGTCTCGCATTGGTTTTACTTTCAAACCAACACAACCCCAAACCTCGCTACCCGGGATCTCCCAAAATTCCAAAAATTCTCCCCCAAAATAAACCTGGGACCCCTCAAAACCCACCTGGATCTCCCCAAATCGCCCCTCCCCCGTACGCAATTCACCTGGGAACCCCCAAATCCCCAGAATTCTACCCAAAATTCACCTGAGTCCCCAAAAACCTCCAAATTCGCTCCAAAACAATTGGCAACTTTACACACTCCATTTTCCCACAAAAGGATCTAGAGCCCTGTACGCTTTGTATACAAACTAAACACAAAATACCTTTCTATTCATTCTCAGCAAAAAGACTTCCTATTCCTCCTTCTTTTGGACAAAACTGCCTTCACTTTCAAACTTATTCTCTTGCTCACTTACCTGCATAATGCTTAGTCCCTGTTCTGCATGCTCATTTTCTTCACTTTTACAAGGAATCCTCTCTTCATCTTCTTCTTCCTCTGCTTCTTCCATTTCCTATGCCAAGATCACCTGTTTCTCTGATAGATTTGTTTCTCCAGCTGATTTTTGACAACTGTCCCTATCTTGTGGCACTTCTCGCTCGAGAGAGGTGATTGTCCTGCTCCGGGCTGGGACTGCGCTCTCTTCAAGCCCTGGGGGCAATTTTGGATGCCACAACGTCAGAAAGACCTCAGGCTATTGGAGAAATGTCCAAAGGAGAGACACAGAGATAGTGAAGAGGCTGGAGGGGAAGCCATACAAAGAGTGGCTGAGGGCATTTGGTTCAGCTGCAGAGAGGACACTGAGCTCACACCTCACTTGGGACCTCTCAGCTACCCTCAAAGGCAGCACAGGGAAAGCTTTGCTCCCCGCTCTCTGCGACCAGGGACAGGAGCCAAGGCAATGCCAGGAGCTGTGTCAGGGGACGATTAGGCTGGCTATCAGGGAAAGGTTTTTTTCCTCAGAGGCTGGTCAGGCACTGAATAGGTTCTCCAGGCAATGGGCACAGCCCCAAGGCTGCCAGAGATCCAGAAGTGTTTGGCCAACGCTCTCAGGGATGCAGAGGGTGGGACTGTTGGAGTGTCTGTGCAGGGCCAGGAGTTGGACTTTGACGATCCCTAGGGGTCCCTTCCGACTCAGGAAACTCTTACCATTTTCCCCTCTTTTCTCTTCTTGCACAATACTCTCAGTTTACCGTTCCACCATATGTTCCACTTCTGAAACCTCCGCTACTTTTTTCCAGTTCAAGCACAGTTCTACTGCTTACAATCCAAAGATATACAGATTGAAAAACAACCAAAAAAGAAACACCTGCTTGGAATGTCGTGGTCTTATTTGGATCTCTAACTATGAAGTCGATTGTGCCTTGCAAGTTCTAAAAGCAAAACAACAACAAAAAACACCCACCACACCGTTTTAACATAGGGATTTGCTTTCTTCTAAGAAATCCATATCCCTTCTCAAAATGGATCTATTTCAGTAGGAGATCTACTTGAATAGATCACTTACTATCTAAAGAACCTGGAACACTCAAATCCGTAATGATAAGCCTGTTAGCCTGTCGTTTTCTGTTCCAAAGGCAAATGAATTTGCTCAAGTGCCATTTGTAACAAGGACAGAGTTCAAAGTGTGGCTCTGAGAAATGTTTTGGTTTCACTCTCCTATCTCTATCAAAAGCCCTTTCTTCAATGGCTGAAACAATACTTGATATAGTCTGAATTTTAAAGGTCATGAAAATTTTCTCAAAAGTGAAAAATTAATATAGCAGTCAGGTTTTAAACCAACGTGAATTTTTGTTTTACCTGTTTGAAGATTTCCTTCACACTAAAATGCTGGCTGATGGATACCTAGAAGAAATCAATTCCCACAAAATGCTTCTGGGTAAGCCATTACGTCATCCATTACAATTTGCTTCAGTGTCCTGTTCCTGTCCAATTGAAGGTCCCTGTTTAAGAGACTCAAGTACGGAGAGAAATAAAATTAAATATGACTACAGTGCCTTTAAATCTAATTCGAACTTCCTGATCAAGCTCATAAAACCTTTAGGCTAAATGTTGCCATTGATCTGTTCCTATTGAACACAATCACCTCCTGGCTTGTTAGTGATTAGTTCATTACAAAGAAAGAAATGCACAGAAGTTAAAATATTTCCAAAGAAGCATTTGACATCGTTTCTTTTGGATGGGGAACCTTTCCAACACTGCTTACATAAGAGGTCAAATTACTGTCTTCCATGTTAGTTGTGCACTGTGCTCAGCGGAGCCTTTCTGCTTTATTTGCCTTTGACTTGGACATAAAGCTGAGTCTTGAGTCAAGAAAAATCAATATTCACACTTCTTTTCATTTACACGGACATTGGCTTGGTGTCCTAAACAAAGAGAATGATGGGGAATTTATGTAGGTGTTCAGATAGGTAACATTCTCTTTCCGCAACCTGGCATTGTATTTTCACTTGGTCTGTTACCTCTGGCTTTGTTTTAACAGCTCAAATTATTAGGAAGAGTATCAAACTCCAGCTCTAACAACAGTCCCACTGCCAGGTGTGTGAAGGTATGTGCATCTGCCCCTCAGGTCCATACTGCTCTTCTAATGTGCCTCTGATCGAGCAGGTAGTAAAGACCTCCTGGGTGTGTGAACAGTGCTGCTTCCTCTATGGCTTCAGAGCTGCTGCTAAGATCTTCAGGAAGGAGAGCGGTATGGTACCAATTTTTAGATGGTTTTTTAAGTTGCAAGTGCATGGCTATCTTAAACATCTGAGTTCCTAGAACTTTGAATGAGATCAAATCTATGAGTGAAGAGATGATGGTGCAGACCAACTCCTGATTCCGTGATCCAAGAATGTGCGCTAATACTTTTACCTTCTGAATAAGGCATGGATGTGATGGTACGCACAGTAATACTGATGTGCTATGGTTTTTGAATGATAGGAGTCTTCCTTTGTCCCATTCCTAAACCGTGGGCATTATTTGCCTTAACCTTGTTCACTAGGGACATTATTCTATATTCTTACATGAAGTGAAAAGCACTCTTTTTCCATACCTTCACCCAACAGCATTAAAACAAGGCCTAAGTAGTACAACCCATGTTCAAAGATGCTCTACCTTTTAAGTTGACAATACAAAATTCATACCTTGTTCTAATTTGATCTCAAGAAGAAAGGGTGTTCTCCAAATACTCCTTCAGCTCTTCCTCACAGCTCACCATTTTCCTTTTTTCTAAAATTGTATCCAGATCACTTTCATCATCTAAGGCCACATAAAAAAGCTAGTAAAAATGGCTTTGTAGATACTAAAATCGACCCCACTATTTAGGATTCAAGGAAGTTAATTATGCACATATATTCTACACCCAGAAGAGAAAGCTACCTCAGCAAAACTCATCGCCTATGAAAATCTTCCTAGATAATGAACACCTCTGACACTGCCACCCCAAGTTGCTTGTTGAAACAATGAGAACCTCACATCCAATCAGACTCTAGACCTGCACAAGATCTCGTAATAGCAACTTGCAGCCACATTCTACAGAAAGCAGCAGTGATCTCTATCACTGTTGCCATAGCAAGAATAAGACAGGACTGTCCATTCAGCGTGAATCAAGCAGTTAGCAAAAATGCACCTGACAGAATGCAACTTAAGAGTAGAAATTCCTATCAAAAAATCAAAGATTACATTTTCAATTTTATAGTAGGTATTTTGAATTTCCCTTTAGAAACAAATGCCCGACTTTTTTTACGTATAGAAAAGATTGGAAGACATTTGGGAGATCATTTCCAGCTATTCCTAAATTTTGATGTTGAGCAGACTGGGCCATACATCATTCATCCCGATCATATGTGTTTCTGATAGAGATGATCATAAAAATACAATCTATTGATATTACAAATAATAAACACTAGAATTATGAACACTTCCACATGAAACTCTTCCACACCAAACTGTTTCTTTGTAGTGTTTTGTCACACTATGGACCTCTTTCTAAGGTGACATCAATAGCCTACCACGCAGAAGGCATTGCAGATGGGAGCACAGGAAGAACAGACTAATACCAAGGAGTGATGAAAATATATGTCATCAAATAAAAGAAACGTACATCCACGTGCTCCACTTCTTCTTCAAACCTACATTTTAGTTTCTCAGTCATCTGAAGCATGTTGGAGTGCACAAGTTCAGTGTTGTGTTATGTTGTTTAATGTTAATTTTCCTTCTGTGTTGATGGTTCATCCCAGTTTCTTTCCCCTAAGTTAAGTGCATAATGGTTTTTCCCTTTGGCGCCCTTGTCCTAGTCAGTCATCCTAAACCCCTCCCCTTTATCTAGAACCTTCCCTGTCCCTCACCCTAAACCCTGCCCCACCGGATGTCAATCCTTTGTAGCCCCTCTCTTTGTTCTAGAAGTTTCTGTGTCAAGCATTCCCTTTTGTATTCATGACTGGTTATATTGTATGCATCCCCACCCTCGGTTTGCCTTATTGGTTCAATGTACCCCTTTCTCCACCCTCTGTACCTCCCCCCGTTAACCGTTATTGGCCAGAGTTTTGTGCCTTCCCCTTGCTCCTCCCCCGTACTTAAGCCGGTGTAGAACCCATTCTAACTGCCTTTTGCGCTTCCCCCTCCCAACCTCCTGATCTGTTACCTCTTCCTTCAATAAATCCCTTCCCCCAGAACCGTAAAAGGTCTCTCCTGCGACTCTTTATCCCGCCCTGACGACTCGCCCAGGCGTAGCTGTTGCTACACCCCTTCTTCGGCTCCCAGAGTGGTGCCGGGGAGGGGCCACTCACCGTCGTAGGCTTCCCTGAGCTAGCCGATAGCCCAGGTGAGGTGGGCAGTGGATGGAAGAAGCGTCAGTTAAGCATCTTCTGCGGTGCAAATGTTCATATCCAACAGGGTCATCTGAAGGAAAAGAAGAACAAACTATTGACATGCACAGAAGAATACTGTGTGGCTTTCAGAGAGCCTAGCTAAACGTAGTGTTTCTTTTCTTGTGATGGACAGAGATAGATTCAGCCTCCTACATGCCATATTAGATTAGAAAACAATACCATCTGTTGGACACAAAGGGATAAATAAGATAAGACAGATTTAGCACAAGGGCTGAGGCTCCTTGCATCTTCCACATTCACATAGGACAGCACTCCCTTCATTACCGGCATTTGTTAAGGCTTTTCCACATTTCAAATACAAACACCAACTACTACTGTGAAACCAAACAGATGGCTTACTTTTGAACAGAGTAAGGCGGAGGTTAAAAAGGAATTCCACTTGTTATCTCAATGTTTGGTGCATCCTCAGATATGTTTTACTCTAATGACACATTGGAGCACGGCTATCACAGCCAAAAGCTGTGGCACTCATCTTGCACATCTGCCCTTTCTCCTGACATTTGCCCTCGACCAGCTCATACTGGATGCTCATTTTCTCCACGCACTCCACATTAGGGCTGTCTGAATGCTATGGAACTGACCACAGTCAAAATTCCCATCTTTCATAATGCAGTGTGACATGGAAACATGACAGAGGCCATGTGCTGAATCTCAGCACACGGAACAGATCCCAGCAGTGCCTACAGACCTTTGCCTACAGACACCAGACACTACCAGCCAAAGAAATCAAGACATTTTCATACACAGCGCTTTATCATTATGCTTCAAAGTCGCAAGGTACTTACAATCGCTACCAACTTCTTTGCTACCATACAGGCTACATATATCCCAACAGGATGTGCTCTGGAGCAAGAGAAGGCAGGCACACAGAGGGAAGGCATGCTGCAAGGACATAGAGAAAGGAACTATCTCCAACACTTCCCCTCATCTTCTCATACTACCCCTCTTCTTCTGCAAGAGTTAAAAAGGAGTATTTTTGTATGATTGAGAAGGGATCCATGTCAAAATTAACTTTTGATTTCCCCCAGATTCATTCTAACCGAGCCAGTTCCTGCTAGATCTCACCATGCACAGGTGTTTGTACTGGCCAAAGGAAAGCCATGCCACAGGCAGCTTCTTTGGCTCTTACTGCCACCTCCAAGCAACTGAGAAGGTATGTGGGAACACACGGAACAAAGAATAGAGCAAACATGCACTCTCAGAGCAACTGTCTGCCTCATCGTTGCCCGGGAGAAAAGAAAATATTGCTTGAATTCCAGACTGTACTCAGGATTTCCCGACCTACTAAAACTTTTGTTCCAATTCTCCAGAGTTCTGCACCATTCGCTTCCATCAGATTTGGCACATGTTGGAGGCAACAAGGTGCTATCAAAGTAGGAAACAAGAGTCAGGTATCCTAAAATACAAACCAGTCAGTACTTCAAATATAAAATTATGAATCAGAATATCCATACTACTGGGCTTTCTTTTATTTACAGCCATCTTGGCAATGAAAATAAACCTGAGATTGTTGTTGTTCAAGGCCAATTGTTTACTGCCCGATAAGGAACTAACTGTCATCTACCTTGTTCCTACATCCACCCTAAAAAACCTCCCTGTAAACATCGTAATGCATTGCACCCACACCAATGTGTCTTGTGTTCAGGATGGATATTCAAAAGTCACAACGTTAGATTTCTATCCAGACTCCTCCCTTAATTTATTACGCAAATAAAATCCCACGCCATGGAGAAAAAATGCCTTGACAAAAGCATCAACTTCTAGCTCTCCACCCATCTTTGCCCAATTCTACTATGTTTCAAGATTTACTACTGCATTCCTCCATTTTTAGAGCCTGATCGCAACCTATTAAATGTAGCTGGGGCACTGAAAATCAAGAATGCATTTTCTCCATTCAAAAGAGCTGTACAGAAATAGATGTAGACCCTGGCTTACTGCTGCATTTAGCAATCACACATTAACAGGAAGCAAAGTGCATTTTGGAGCCAAGTCCTTCATTAACTCCAGCAACAATTGTTTTCCTTTATGCTATACCCTCCTTTGCCATACCTGACATATTGCAAACACTTCAGTCTCTGTTCACTGAGTACCATCTGCTCCTTTACCAACTTTTCCATATTCACAGTTGGGGGATTCTGTATTTCTTCACTTGCCATAAATTCTCTGCAGGATGGAAAGTAGATATGTAGAATGGAATCACATGATATATGTGATATCATATGTGATATCACGTAGAAAGAAAAATGATCAAGTATTACTTTGATAGAAACCAATAGTGAACACTAGCCACTTTGTGTTGCTCATTGTCCAAAAGAAGACTGCTACATTTCTGCTCTGAAACTCTGAACTACACACTTCTTTTGCATGAGCTTCCAGTCCTTGACTCTCCCTTGCCATTTCAGTTGATGCCATTTTTCTTTCTCAAGCTCTGATTTCATTCGATTCAAGAGTAGCTTGGCAGTTGCCCTCTCATTATCCAGCAGTGCTCTCTTTACATTCTGTGTATTAAAAAATAAAACCAGAAGTAGAAGCAGCATACGACATGCAAAAACAAACAAAAAATTGTCTCTTCTACAGAAAATGAGGGGAGAAAAGAACAAAAATGATAACCAATACCCTGCCAAGTAGAAATTGCTTCTATATTTCAGTGATTGATAGGCATAAAAAATGAATTTCATTTGGGGAAAGAAAGACATTCTAGGAATATTCAGACTGCTATCTTGCCATACCTCACAACTGCCAAGACCTCGGGGGTTAACCCCCATGCCTATGGAGGGCATGGTGTGCAGCTGACAATTGGGACAGGTGACCACAATGGCTCGAGCCTGACTCCGTGTTAGCTGGAACTGACGCATTAGACCTGGTGTATTCTGGTGATACTGCTGGCGGCTCAGCTTTGCCTGTTGGAAGATGTCAGGAAAGCGTGCTTGTTCTTCTGGGGTTGCTTGTTCTGGTGGGGTTGCAAGGTTGTCTGCCTGACGGTTCCCTTCTGCAATTTTGCCTGGCAAATCTGTGTGTGATCTCACATGCATCACATAGAACGGGTGTTCTCTATGAGAAATCAAATAAATTAGTTTGGAAAGCAACCTGAAAAGCTGCTCATTCTCGATGTCTCTGAGCACTGCATGCTCCGCCCTGGACACTACCCCTGCTACATAGGCTGAGTCTGTCACCAAGTTGATTGGCTCTGAGAACTTCTCAAAGGCTCTCACGACTGTTGCCAGTTCGGCTACCTGGGGTGATCCTTCCACAAACTCAACATCAGCTTCCCAATGCTGAGTCTGAGGATTTCTCCAAGTCATCACTGACTTGTGGGATGCCCCGGATGCATCCGTGAACACTGTGAGAGCTTTGAGTGGTCTCTGACTCCTCTTCTCACGGGGAATGTGGTCAATTCCTCATTAAATAGCTTGTGAGACGGGGCATGGACTGATATTTGTCCTCTGTAGCTGTCCAGGACTAATTGGAGACTGGCATTGCTCTGGAACAAGTGCTCAAACATCTCTTTAGTCAATCTTTCAGGAGAATTCCTCCCCTCCTCAGACAGTTTAACAGGGAGGTGAATACATGTGAAGTCACAAACAGCTAGTTCATACAGTCTCATCCTTGCTTTCCGAATCAGCTGAGCTATCATTTCTTGTGGCTTAGTGATAGTTTTGGATCTTTGGTGGGAGAGGAAGACCCACTCTATGATTAAGAGTGACTCTCTCTGCTCCTTGATCCATTGGAATATTAACCCGTGTAAGTGAGGCAGTTTCCCTCGGACAATGAATTTGAAGGGCAGCTCGGGCTGGTAACGGTGAGCTTGCCTCTCTCCTAAGGTCTTTTGTACCTTTTCGATTGCAGTCTTTGCCTCTGGGGTCAGTTCCCTGGGAGAAAGCAGCTCTCTCTCCCCCTTCAATAAATTGAAGAGAGGTTCTAGGTCCTCATTAGTGAGGCCTAGCCAGGGCATAACCCAATTCAATGACCCACACAGGGAATGGAGATCTGCTAAGGTTTTTGGATTACAATTAATTTCCAATTTCTGCGGAACAATGGTCCGTGCAGTAATTTCCAGGCCCAGGTACTTCCAAGGTGGCATCCTTTGGACTTTGTCCTCCTGCAATTCAAATCCAGCAGAGGTTAAAACTTTAACCACTAGGTCAAGTGTGTCTTGGAGTAGAGAGTTATCGGGGGCACACACAAGCACATCATCCATGTAATGAAGGATGATGGCCTCCCCTCTCTGCGCACGCACCTGGGACAGCAATGAGGCCACATGCCACTGGCAGATGGAGGGACTACATTTTAATCCCTGGGGCAAAATCTTCCAGTGGTAGCGCTTCATTGGAGCTTCTCGATTGATGGTAGGAACCGAGAAGGCGAACCGTGGGGCATCCTCTGGGTGTAGGGAATGGGGAAGAAACAGTCCTTGATGTCTAGAACAGCCAATTGCCAATCCCTAGGAAGCATTGTTGGAGAAGGCATTCCAGGTTGGAGAGACCCCGTGTCCTCAATTACTTTGTTTATTTCCCGGAGGTCGTGGGGCAGCCTCCACTTGTCCTTCCCCGGTTTCTTTATCACAAAAACCGGAAAATTCCATGCACTTGTGGTCTCCTCTATGTGGCCTTTAGCCAATTGCTCTTCCAAAAGCTCCTCAAGCGCCCTGAGCTTCTCCTTACTCATCGGCCACTGTGCTACCCACTTTGGGGTATCATCTAGCCATTTCAACTTTTGGGTAGGGCTCTGTACAGTGGCCGGGTCTTAAAATCCCGAGGAGTCTTAGGAATAATCAATTTTACCCCCCACTGGGACATGGTGTCTCTCCCCCATAGCGGGCATTTATAGTCTGTAACAAATGGACGGATGCTAACCAATTTTCGATCCGGCCCCTCAATTTACACGATGCTTTTTGATATTTTTGCCAATTTTACTCCTCCTACACCTTGGATTCTGCCAGCCACAGGATGAAGTTCCCAATGTGACGGCCACATCCTTTCAGGTATGATAGTCACATCAGCACCTGTGTCCAGTACCCCCTCCACATGGAGGTGATCTGATCCACGGGTTAGGTTGCATGCCAGAGAAGGTTTGTCCTCACCCACCACTTCTGCCCAGTAGACTTCAGGTGATTTTCCATCTACTGGGACATCCTGTGGAACAGGAATGGCCTGGGCAAGGATTTGTCCCTCAGCCAGGTAATATGGTGGTGGAGGACATCGTGCCAGGAGAATGAGGCCAGTTATGCTTCCCTTGATGGTCATGGGAACCACCTCAATCTCTAGGGGTGTGTGTGCTGTGTCACCGACAACAAAGTACTCACTGTCCAGTTTCATGTGGTTTAACGTCACGTCCTGTGTACTGTTAGGTAAGTCCACTGTTATGACTGTCCAATCAGGTGACCTGAAATGAAAACCTTTGGTAGTCACGAGCCTAAAACGGCCTAGTGGCTTCCAAACCTTGTTAATTGAACATTTAATATTTTCATTGCCATGCATCCCCACACCCTCTCCCCCATCCTCGCCCTTTTTGTTTATTAAGAGAGAGTCCTTTGAGAGCCGAGGGCGCTCTTGTGTTAATGGCGGGTACGCGCTGTAAAGCTAGTTTTTTTGTTTGTTGGTCTTCTTCTGTTTCTGGTTGTGTGGACAGTCCCTGGCGAAGTGTCCTGGCTGCTTGCACTGGAAGCAAATGATGTGCTGCAGCTGCTCTGGTGACATTGGTTGCTTCTTGGCTTCTGGTGTTACAGCTGCCATGGTCTTTGGGTGTGCCAGTCCTGGATTTCTCTCGTGTCCACTGAGCAGTTCTGCTTTTCTGGCGAAGGCTTCTATCATCTGTGCTAAGCTAGGTGCTGGCTCGAGGGGAAGGCCAAGAATAACCCTACGGCAGGTTTCATTAGCATTCCTCTGAGCCATCTCTTTAATTAATTCAGCTTGTACCACTGGATCAGACACCTGTCTTTCCACTTGCGCATGAAGGCGGTCCACAAACTGTAAGAAATTCTCAGAAGCAAGCTGTTTAATGTTAACATAACTGCCTTTAGTATCTACTGTTGGTAATTGATTAAAAGCCTTTTCTGCAACATTGCATATTTTATCCAGGACAGACTTGGATAGTACTCTGGTTTGGCTTTCGGGGCAATTCCAATCCTTTTCCCCACATAAGTGTTCATATGTTATGTCATTATTATCAGCATCTTTTGCATCATCTGAGCTTTTTAAAAGCTCTAGTAAAAGCACTTTCAAAGATCTTTTCCACAGGCTTTCCCATAGATCATATTCTGAAGGAGTTAACAGACATCGGAAAAGCTCTTTGATATCATATGGAACCAGTTCGTTTGAGTTAAAGGTGGCTCTCATCATGCCTTTAAAGATTTCACTGTTTTTACCAAATTCTCTCTGTAATTTACAAATTTCCTTTTTTATCTTGATAGGACAAAGGTTGAAAACTTCTTCTACGATTCCTCTTACCAAGATAAACTACAGGAGCAACTGATGGTATATACTCTTTTTCCTGGTGTTGACTTTCAGGGCTGGGCATCCCCCCCCCACTGGACCGGGGGCCTGCCCACCCCCCCCCCCCCCCCCCCCCCCCACTACGGGAACACCATCCGTCCCGCAGGGCCTCTGAGCTGATCCCTCCCCACCCCCATCCCCACCGGCACTGAACTCAGCAGGGGCTCCACTGCCCTCCCCCACCCCGCAGCAGCTTGGAGGGAAGGAATGTGAAACCGGAGCGGGGGAGGGGTGGTGGGGACCAGGGTTGCAACACCTGTGGGCGGGGTCGCTGCGTACCGTGCAGGGCGGGGTCTTGGAGGGGGGAGGGGGCAGTGGAGCCGAGGGCAGGGATGGGTTATGGGAGGGGACAGGCTTAGGGGCAGGGACCGGAGGGTGAAGGGGGTTGCGGGATGAAGGAGGAGACACGTGGCTGCCACCATATGGGACTCCCCCCTACGAGCTGTATCGCATGGCCAGAGCTATCGGGGACCCCGACACCTTCAGGGGGAGCCACGTGGCCATTGCCCAGAGGGGAAGGGAACAAGGAAGGAGTGCTGACAATTTTTGAAAAATTATCAGAACTGGGATACCGGGGAGGACCCAGGAACTCAGAGCAGCCACAGCAGTGCTGGGAGCCCTGCACCCCCCAGGGAGACCCGTGGGTCCCCTCCAGGTCCGGGTTATAGGGTTTTTGGTAAAGGGAAGGTGAGTCTGAACAGTTTTGCTGCTGCTCTCTGTTGTTTTCTGTCTGAATTTGAAGTTTCCGAATTTGTAAAAACTTGGGGAGGAATACAGAAGCTGTTTTATCTCCATTTTCCACTTTTCAAGTTAATAAATCCCCTATTTCATCCCAAAATGAAATCGAATTTATATTTTGCAATTCAAGGTCAGATTTTTCAACAGACAGCCAGCTGGAAAAACGGGCTAATTTTTTCTTAGATATTAAAACATTTCCTGAACTTAATATTTCCCTTAGTTGGTTTCTTATACGCTTTTGTAAGGCAGATTGCAGTAAGCCCATGATGTTTAACAATTTGCCACTATATCTACCCCACTACAGTTAAAAACACAGGAAGAGATTTAGTTGTTAAACCGTGCCAGGTACACCACGGTTTTCAGGCTTGACTGCCTGCGGCGCCGATGTTAATTTTGCCATTTCTTGTCTGTAAAACCGACTTGGCACGGGCGCTGCTGTAGGGGCCGACTCTGCCGCAAAAACCCGCAAAAAACCGCAAAAAAACCCCGTGCCGCTACTTTGAAACCGATCAAAGCTGCCTGCCTGCCGCTGCGCCTGGGTGACTGCGTCCATCCGCCCCCAGTCCTCACGCCACACCACGTGACTGCGGGCACATCGAGCCACCCGCACGCCGCTCACACAACAGAGTGGTCTCTCTCCCCGAGGATGGCGCCGCGCCGGACAAATGCCACTGGTGACAGCCCCCCGCAGAGCTCCAGGAACCCACCAGCCGTGAAAGGAGGCTTCCACTCACCTTTTTTTTTCTTGCAGGCAGAGGCGTCTGAGTAACTGTAGTGGGTCTACGTCCAGAACCGACCTGCCTGGGCTTCTGACAGGCTCCCGGTTCGTGCTTAAAAGTCTTCGAACTGCACAAAATGCAGCTTAAAGAAATTTAAGCTCGTTTATCAGCTCCAAGGCATCTTGAATCCCGAAAATAGGAGTCACAGCCGAACGTGGGGTGCTCAGTAGAGACCATTCACGTTGGGCGCCAAATGAGGCTTTTTCTTGGCCCTAAAATGGGGTTCTTCACCCTTCCTCCGGTCTAGCTCAGGTGTTAGGGTGATGGCTCCCGGGGACCTTGCCTCATGGACATAAATAAGATAACAAAAGAGGCTCTTTTCCTTGATGAAGTTGCAGGGTTTATTTCGATTGGGTAGTGAGGAAAAGAGGGAGCAAGAGAAAAAGATACAGAGGTCAGGGGGTACAGATCTTTTCTAGGGTCTGCAAAGGGTGGCGGGGAGAAACTGGATCCCAGCCAGCCCTGTATGGCCAGGAGGGGAGAGGGACCAAGCTACAGGGCATAGCAGGAGTCACAGAATGTACCATTTACAATGCATCTAGGAAATGCAACAGTCTTTCCTACCTGCTCGATCAGGGGCACATTAGAAGAGCAGTATTAACCTGAGTGGCAGATGCACATACCTTCACAGACATCGCAGTGGGACTGTGGTTAGACCTGGAGGTTTGATACACTTCCTAATAATTTGAGCCATTAAAACAAAGCCAGAGGTAACAGACCAAGTGAAAATACAATGCCAGGTTGCGGAAAGAGAATGTTACCTATCTGAACACCTACATAAATTCCCCATCATTCTCTTTGTTTAGGACACCAAGCCAATGTCCGTGTAAATGAAAAGAAGTGTGAATATTGATTTTTCTTGAATCAAGACTCAGCTTTATGTCCAAGTCAAAGGCAAATAAACCAGAAAGGCTCCACTGAGCACAGTGCACAACTAACATGGAAGACAGTAATTTGACCTCTTATGTAAGCAGTGTTGGAATGGTTCCCCATCCAAAAGGAAGGATGTCAAATGCTTATTTGGAAATATTTTAACTTCTGTGCATTTCTTTCTTTGTAATAAACTAATCTGTAACAAGCCAGGACGTGATTGTGTTCAGTAGAAACAGATGAATGGCAACATTTAGCCTAAAGGTTATATGAGCTTGATCAGGAAGTTCGGTTTAGATTTAAAGGCACTGTAGTCATATTTAATTTTATTTCTCTCCGTACTTCAGTCTCTTAAACAGGGACCTTCAATTGGACAGGAACGGGACACTGAAGCAAATTGGAATGGATGACGTAATGGTTTACCCGGAAGCATTTTGTGGGAATTGATTCCTTCTAGGGATCCATCAGCCAGCATTTTAGTGTGAAGGAAATCTTCAAACAGGTAAAACAAAAATTCACGTTGGTTTAAAACCTGACTGCTATATTAATTTTTCACTTTTGAGAAAATTTTCATGACCTTTAAAATTCAGACTATATCAAGTATTGTTTCAGCCATTGAAGAAAGGGCTTTTGATAGAGATAGGAGAGGGAAACCAAAACATTTCTCAGAGGCACACTTTCAACTCTGTCCTTGTTACAAACAGCACTTGAGCAAATTCATTTGCCTTTGGAACAGAAAACGACAAGGTAACAGGGTTATCATTACGGATTTGAGTGTTCCAGGTTCTTTAGATAGTAAGTGATCTATTCAAGATGACCTCTTACTGAAATAGATCCATTTTGAGAAGGGATGTGGATTTCTTAGAAGAAAGCAAATCCCTATGTTAAAACGGTGTGGTGGGTGTTTTTTGTTGTTGTTTTGCTTTTAGAACTTGCAAGGCACAATCGACTTCATAGTTCGAGATCCAAATAAGACCACGACATTCCAAACAGGTGTTTCTTTTTGGTTGTTTTTCAATCTGTATATCTTTGGATTGTAACCAGTAGAACTGTGCTTGAGCTGGAAAGAAGTAGCGGAGGTTTCAGATGTGGAACATACGGTGGAACGGTAAGCTGTGAGCATTATGCAAGGAGGGGAAAGAGGGGGAAATGGTAAGAGTTTCCTGAGTCGGAAGGGACCCCTAGGGATCGTCAAAGTCCAACTCCTGGCCCTGCACAGACACTCCAACAGTCCCACCCTCTGCATCCCTGAGAGCATTGGCCAAACGCTCCTGGATCTCTGGCAGCCTTGGGGCTGTGCCCATTGCCTGGAGAACCTATTCAGTGCCTGACCAGCCTCTGAGGAAAAAAACCTTTCCCTGATAGCCAGCCTAATCGTCCCCTGACACAGCTCCTGGCATTGCCTTGGCTCCTGTCCCTGGTTGCAGAGAGCAGAGAGCAAAGCTGTCCCTGTGCTGCCCTTGAGAGGAGCCGAGAGGTCCCAAGTGAGGTGTGAGCTCAGTGTCCTCTCTGCAGCTGAACCAAATGCCCTCAGCCACTCTTTGTATGGCTTCCCCTCCAGCCCCTTCGCTATCTCTGTGTCCCTCCTTTGGACATTTCTCCAATAGCCTGAGGTCATTTTGACGATGTGGCATCCAAAATTGCCCCCAGGGCTTGAAGAGAGCGCAGTCCCAGCCCGGAGCAGGACAATCACCTCTCTCGAGCGAGAAGTGCCACAAGATAGGGACAGTTGTCAAAAATCAGCTGGAGAAACAAATCTATCAGAGAAACAGGTGATCTTGGCATAGGAAATGGAAGAAGCAGAGAAAGAAGAAGATGAGGAGAGGATTCCTTTGTAAAGTGAAGAAAATGAGCATGCAGAACAGGGACTAAGCATTATGCAGGCAAGTGAGTAAGAGAATAAGTTTGAAAGTGAAGGCAGTTTTGTCCAAAAGAAGGAGGAATAGGAAGTCTTTTTGCTGAGAATGTATAGAAAAGATTTTTCCGTTTAGATTGTATATGAAGCACCCAGGGCTCTGAATCATGGTTTTAAAAAGTTAAGGTTTTTGCTCAGCCTGCCCAGTGACCCCACTGAATTCCGGTATTCACAGCGTCCCAAGGCCAGAGCACTACTCCGCTTGCTGGCACAGACCATCACACGCTTCCTAAATCAGTCAGGACTCACCTGGCCCCACAGTCAGCATCTCACGTGCTCTCCCCCAGGCCACTGCCATAGTTCACCAACTTCTCCACTTTGATCTTTGCTGGTGCTCTCAACACTGGCACACCCAGATGTTCTGCAGCTGTTGTCTCCTGGTGGAAAGGACTTGTAAAGCCATGTTTCCTAACAGGACTTCCACAACCTTTCAAAGCAACCTTTTCTGGGGTATGAACAATCTCATTCAAATGTCCACATTTCTTTTTCCATATGTGAAATCAGAATTTCCTTCTTCCGGGCATGCCCAAAACAAGGCACAAACCACATTATGCCTTCTGTTTCACATGTTGACTTATTTGTAAACAATGCTGGAGAATACCTGTTTTGAACCAAGCTAATCTCTGGCCCTTATAGTGCTTTCGGTAGTCAGTTTTGCTTTGCTGTTTACTTGATGTCCCATTGAATTGTTGAATCATAAACAGACTATCTGTCTGTATAGCAGCATAGCAGTGATGAATAAATGCAAGTACCATCTGCTCCTTTACCAACTTTTCCATTTCCATATTCACAGTTGGGGGATTCTGTATTTCTTCACTTGCCATAAATTCTCTGCAGGATGGAAAGTAGATATGTAGAATGGAATCACATGATATATGTGATATCATATGTGATATCACGTAGAAAGTAAAATGATCAAGTATTACTTTGATGGAAACCAATAGTGGACACTAGCCACTTTGTGTTGCTAATTGTCCAAAAGGAGACTGCCACATTTCTGCCCTGAAACTCTGAACTACACACTTCTTTTGCATGAGCTTCCAGTCCTTGACTCTCCCTTGCCATTTCAGTTGATGCCATTTTTCTTTCTCAAGCTCTGATTTCATTCGATTCAAGAGTAGCTTGGCAGTTGCCCTCTCATTATCCAGCAGTGCTCTCTTTACATTCTGTGTAGTAAAAATTAAAACCAGAAGTAGAAGCAGCATACGACATGCAAAAACAAACAAAAAATTGTCTCTTCTACAGAAAATGAGGGGAGAAAAGAACAAAAATGATAACCAATACCCTGCCAAGTAGAAATTGCTTCTATATTTCAGTGATTGATAGGCAGAAAAAATGAATTTCATTTGGGGAAAGAAAGACATTCTAGGAATATTCAGACTGCTATCTTGCCCCAGGTAAAACATTTACCATAGCCTTAGCGTTAATGAGCTTGTGAACATCAGCTGCCAAGAGGAAGGACATTTCCTCCAGTTTCACAGAATACTTGGTCAGTACATCTGCTATCTGTGCAATCAAAGAATACAGAAAAGCAACAACAATGAAAAGTAGAACTCAAATATCAATTTCCCAAGTTCAAATCTACATGAACAAGACAATTTTTCCATTCAAGTGAATTCGATTTAATTAATTCATTAACTACATCAGTATCATTCTCACGTTCAAGAATAGAATTCAAAGAATCAACGTTGCTTCTTCTGAGACATTGAAGCCTGAGTAGATGCCAACTTCAAATCTATTAGGACGGCATGAAAGCAATACCTGCTACATTTAGTACATGTAAACTACAAAGACATCTAGAACAGCTTTAAAAGATGAACAAACCCATGAACCTTGAAGGAGACGCTATCAAGAAATGTGGAAATAGGCTTTATCTGCCCAGTGCTTTTCCCAAAAGCTTGGGCGCTCCTTGGCGTCAGTGAGAGTCTCTGTCTCATTATTCAGCAGCTGGCTTAGGGTAAAAAAGGATGCATGCAATCACTTCATTCCTGTTCATGACATAAACTTACTGCATCATCACGGAAACCATTTACTTGGAAATATAGCCTAAAAATAGGTGTCAGACTGGGTACATATCTAGGTTGCAATGAGCAAAACCAATTTCTTTTTAACAGGAAAGCCATACAATATGCCTGCCACGGCAAATATTAGTCTACTAGCCCTGCACTTCAACGGGCAGTGAGCAGTTCATTACACCAAATTTACGTTTGGCAAGGAGACAGTCTGTTTATTACAAGCCACTAGTTCTAGAACCAAGAATTCAGGAGTTGCTCATGCCCCATGGAATTCTGTCCATTTCATACCTTTGGGGTTTTATGCTTCTGTTCTTTACCTGTCTTGAGTGCGGCTTTCTTGTGAAGTCACTGATGGGTGTTTTTTCAACACATTTCTGCTGATTACACGGTAATTGCATGGCATCACCAGGCATCTCTGAATGTCTCTTTAAAGTATGCTTTTTACTCTTCTTAGAGAACCTTGTCTTCATCTTTCCTTCACCCAAAAGGTGGGCTAAGTGAGCCTTCAAAGAACCATTATCTCAACAATTAGAATGCTTTCAAACCTACTGAATGGTGATCAGTGGCAAAAAAAATTAAAAAGACTAGTACGCGAAAGACAGCAGAAGCGAAAGGTCAAATAATGAATCCTACATGCCACATGCATAACCCTCTTCATTCAAGGCTATTTTTAAAATGAATGAAAAAAAATCATCTTTTCCTCAGAGAGGAAAAGTGGAGTAACTGGATTGTGTTGCCTTGCTTACAGTTACCAGAAAAGTCAACAGCAGAGCTGAAAACTCCTGAAGCTGGCTAACTACACCTCTAAATGTTTTACTACTGTGTTATGATTCTGTCTTCAGTTAATAGAACCTGATATACAACAAAGAGATGGGAGCACATGGAGATGCATTGGAGAGCCCACGCTGGAGGTAACACATTCATTTTTTACTCAAACTAATCCAAATTAGAAATGTTGAAAATGACCTGGGGCCATTTCAACAGCCAGCAAACTGACTAACACAACCAAGCTTTGGCTTTTATTCAATCCTTTGCTTGTTTTACCTGGGCCTTGAAGATCTGTCTGCAGCCTTCCTCTCTGCAAATATATCACAGTCGTCCTATTGAGAAGCCATGGCTCATCACAGCTGCTTGGCCAGGCCTGCTTCCAGAAGAACTGGCAACTACAAGCTGGGAGCCAAGAGATACAACACTTCACTTGGAAAAGGGCCTTCCGTGAATCCTAGAATCCCAGAATGGTTTGGACTGGAAGCGACCTTAGAGATGATAGATTATCTTCTTCCCACATCCTGACATGGGCAGGGACACTTTTCCACTAGTCCAGGTTGCTCCATGTCCGCTCCAGCCTGGCCCTGGACACTTCCTGCCATGGGGCTCCCACACAGCCTCTTTGAGCAACATGTGCCAGGCCTCAGCACCCACACAAGGAAGAATTCCTTTCCAATATCCCATTTACCCCAGCTCCCTGGCAGTTTGAAGCTATACCCCCTTGTCCTGCGAGTCCAGACCCTTTTGCAAAGTCCCTCCCCAGCTATCTTGGAGCCCCAGCAGGCACTGCAAGGGGCTGGAAGATCTCCCTGGAGCCTTCTGTTCTCCACATTGGACACCCACTGCTCTCCCAGTCTGTCCTAGAGCAGAGGAGCTCCAGCTTTCAAAGCAGCCTAGCAGCCTCCTGCCCGTGAATCTCAACGCCACCTCTGGCCTTTTGGGCCCTATGGATATCGCTTCCGGTGTCGCTCACGGTCACTCCCGGCTCACTCCCTGCCCCCCATGGGGCCCTCAGGCGATGCTGCTCGGACGCCACTCCTGCAGCTGTCAGACCAATGGGGGTCAGGCAGCCGGCCCATCCACATCCACAATCCACAGTGTCCTCGGTGGCTGCTGGGGGCTCATGGAGGCCCACACACCCGGAAGCAGAGCACTGGACCAGAGGATCATAGCCCCACATTTGTGCTCATCCTTGCACAAGGCAGGCCAGACTTGCAATGCCCGGACTTTTCAGTTCAGCACTAGAATGCGAACACACCTGCGCCATGGGGGAGGAATCCTCTAAAGACTCGCTCATACGTGGTCTCTCATCTTAATGCCTAGGCACTTGCCATTCCTGAGGCTGCACTAACGCCTTTTTTACCTTGAGGGTAAGAAATGACATTGTTTTGGTGTGCAGCTAAAGGCGCAGCAAAGGCAGGCCAAGGGAAAAGCTGGGGCAGTGCCGTTCCTCACTGCTTCACTGTGTTGTACTCCATGCAGCTAGAGCGAAGCGAGAAGGACGGGAGGAAGAAGAAGGCGTTCTTAATGTAGCCCCTTGTCAGCAGCTCTGAAAGGGAGCATAACATACGGCGTCTCACTGCACTCCATTCTACATACTCGCAGCTCCCTTTCCCGACTTTCAAAAGTGGCTGCCAGAACTGAGAGGGCCAGATTGAAGAGGCAGTGCCTAGATTCACCTTCAACTTATTGCACGTAAGCCATGTGCAGCTCCTCGTTGCACTCTGTATTTCCCATCTCCGCGGCATTTACCGTGGCGCTCTCTGCAACTCGGCGCCTAGAAGTGACCGCCAATGTTTCCACAGAGGGCTGCAAGGGAACCAAGGAGCAGCACAAGAAGCAGTGCTTCAGCTTGCTCCTTTCGACTGCTAAGGGCACTTGGGAAGGCAAACGAGAGGCAGCCACCTTCCTCTCCTAGTACCCTGTAACGTGCTGCACACAAGCACGGTACTTGTGTGGCTTCCTTCACCGCCCTCGCCCACGCCTCGCGCCCCTTTTAGTCCCTGGCGGCCAGAAGCCGCTGAGGCAGCGCCACACAACCAGCAGTGTGCCAGCACCCAAGCGCTCGAGAACGCTGCTTCTGCCCAAGCCCGCCTAGGGCGTGCACCTTTGTTCTCAGAGCTCCGTGCAACAGTCTACCTCTCTCGCAGTTCGAATGGAAAACGAAAGCTTTTCGCCTACGCCTTCACAGAGATCTGTTGCCAGGACGAGAAAGTGTTGTGGCCGGAGCTCGCCACCGACGTGAGGAAGCTGCTATTAGCCCCGCATTCCATGGGCACTTCTCGCTCCTTGACTACATGCTCAGCCCTCTCCGAATTCACTGCTAGCTCCACGGTCCTTCTCAGCTGCAAGTAGCAGCGCTACCAGTACACAGAGCTTCGCATGGACCTAGGTCCTGTAGGGACATATCGCACACGAAAATGTGCCAGGACAGAGACGTATTCTACATTGTCCCTTCTTGTCATCCAGTTTGTGCTTCTGCTGCTTCTGCTGTTAGGAATCACTCCTTGAAAGACAAGTGAGAGCGTCTTTCTGGGTGCACTACACTGAGTGAGAGCTCGCTAGGGACTTTGCACTAGGAGCCAAGGCAACAGGGCGTGCCTGCTCGCAGAACTGAGGACAGGCTGTTGGGCAGAGCTGAAACTGACCCCAGGACTTGAGGTCTCTCCGGACGGCAGAAGGTGAAGAACGAAGCCACTTGGGAGCGCAGTGCAGCGAAGAGCACACGAGCAGCCAAAGAACTCCTTCACAATAGCTTTCAGTTCTCAGTGCCCTTGCTGCTTGGAAAAGTAGCTCAGAGCCGTTGCACGCCAGGGCAAATGCTGGGGAAGTGCCATTCCCCACTCCTTTGCTGTGGTGAACTCCATTGTTAGGGGTTGAATGTTTCCCTTTTCTTTCTGTGGAATTTCGCCCCTTGTTATGCTAATTGCCTACATCTTTAGGTAATGTTCTGTCCCAGGGAAATGTGTGGAGGGAGGGGGAGTGAAACAGGAAAAATGAAAGGTGGGCTGGAAAACTCTCTTGTTTGGCCCGTGGAGGGAGACGACGCCTCTTGCTCCTATCTGGCATCTCCCCTGCCACCCCAGCACTGAGATCCACGCACCCTGCCTTTGGACATCGCTCTGCTGCTCTCCCACCTCACCCTAATACCTCCGGACACTCTGTAGAGCATCATGACCGACACCGTGAGTGGGGAGTCACTTTCCCCGTCCCTCTCACCCCGGGGTTGCAGCCCTCTTCAACTGCGCGGGACCTGCCCTGCCCCCACAGCACCGGTAACTGAGCATAGGGAGACGGCCTGCGGCCAGAAGGGACTGGAACTGAGTCATACTGTTCTGTTCTGTTGTCAATTTTTATAGCTGTTGTTGTTTTCTGCCTTGTTAGATATCAGTAGAGAACTGTTATTCTTATCTCCACATCTCCTACCTGAAGGCTTCTGATTTAAAACTAAAATAATTAAAAGGGAAGGGGGTTGCACTCTGCATCGCAGAAAAGGGGCTCCTGCCTTTCCTTAGACCATACCTGTCTTTCAAACCAAGACAGATTTTGGCGCCCGGAATGTGAGGCACTCCCTGAGGACGTTGAGAGAGGGGTAGAAAAGGGAAAAACAGTTTTTGAATTACCCAAGCTTGTGGTAGGTGACACCATGCTGTCCAGCTTACCCTGGATTGGCCTCCATGTGGTCACTGCTATATCTCTCCCATTTGCAAGGCCTTTTTTAAACATGAGTCTCATAACCAAGGTTACTGTGGCTATTATCCGGTTCATTTTGTGGGTTGATCAGTTGAGGAATTCATGGATTTTTAATTTTCTCTGGAAGATGGCCACATGGATTCAGAGCTATCGCACTCTAAGTGTGTGTTTCTGGGGCTACTTCAATAATGGTACTTACTGTGAGGAAGTGGCAGCAGGTGAAATCTTCTCCAAACCCATCACAGGGTTTCTGAAGTTCACCCCACCAGTCTTCAAGGGTTTCAAAGCCGCTTTAAATGCTAATGACATTATACTGTGGCTAGTGTTGCTTATATCCCTGTTAAACCTGTTCTATCTAACATTTAGAGATAAGGGGAGATTGACTTGGATAACGACCCTGATACCTACTGCAGGGACTAGGGATGTTATCCCAGAGCCTGATCCTATCCAAGAGACTAGGGATGTTACCCCAGAGCCTGATCCTGCTCCAGAGACTAGGGATATTACCCCAGAGTTTGACCCTGCCCCACAGCCCACCTCGGAAAGGAACCACCTATAATGGGTGGGACTGCTAGCGAAGGAGATACATGAGATGGGCCAGATGCTGAAGGAGTACCTCTCCCCAGCTGATGAGAAATCCTCCCCCTGCCTTAAAGAGGGAGACTCTGATGGTGCAGCAGTGGGACCCACAGACGTTACAACTGTCCAGGTTCCAGCTGAACTGCAAGGGCACTCACAGCCAGCAGCAGTTGCCCCTGTGGAAACTAGGAAGTCTAAGATGAAAACAAGGCACCCAGATAATAAGGGTCAGGAAGGGGGCCCCTCACAACCAGCAAGGGAGCCAGAAGTTGAGATCATCACCGAGTCCCTGTCATACGAGAGTCTCCGTAACCTGCGGAAAGGCATTGTATGACGGGCTCCTTAGCCTTTTACACCCTGGTTATTGCAGGTCTGGGACCTTATGGGCACAGGTGTGCAACTGGATGGTACCGAGGTAAGGAATTTGGGAGCCTTGACCCAGGACTCAGGTGTGGACCAAGTATTTGTAAGGGAGACAGGTCTCCTTTCCCTCTGGGAGCGACTTGTAATGAGTGTGAGAGAGAGATTTGTCCACAGGGAAAGAATGCAGGAGCACCACCAGAGAACGCCTTGGAATACCCTTGAGGAAGGGATCCAAAAGCTGAGAGAAGTGGCAGTACTGGAGGTGCTCTTTGGGAGGGATGGACAGCATGACAATGACCCTGACAAGGTCAGGTGCACAGGGCAGAGGTTGTGGAATCTGGCAAACCTGGGCCCATCTCAATATACCCCCTTTATTGCAATGATTAATGCTGATACCAACCAAGTGACAGTGGGTTCTGTTGCCAACAGGCTCAGGAATTTTCAGAGTATGATGGCTGGCCCAATGCAGGCTCATGTCTCTGCTATGGTTAAGGACCTCAGAGAGGAGTTTAAGGAGGAGATGAAGGAGATAAGGGAAGAGGTGAGGAAGATCAGTGCAGCACCAGTGCGAGTCATGGACCCCAAAAGCAGAGCCCAACGTCCTCCAGCTAGGGAGAGAGGGTACACCCCACGTGCTGACCTGTGTTTTTTTTCTACATGACCATGGGGAAGACATGAGAAGGTGGGATGGGAAACCCACTTCTGTCCTGGCAGCACGGGTGCGCCAACTCAGGGAGGGGAACACTAACAGAGGGAACTCCACTAAAGTGAAGGCAGCCTCAGCCTCCCATGACCAAGGTGCAGGGTATTAGAGAAGGGAAGATGATCTGTCAGATCCCCTTGAAGGAACCTCCAGTATGTATGCCCAGGAGAGAAATAATAACCAGGGCTAGAGGGGCCCTGCCTCTAGTCAGGGAGAGGCACGGGAAAACCGGATCTTTTGGACGGTGTGGATCCGATGGCCTGGCACATCAGAGCCACAGGAACACAGTGCATTGGTTGACACTGGTTCACAGTGTACATTAATACCATCAGGGCATGTCGGGGAGGAACCTGTTTCAATAGCCGGGGTTACGGGGGGATCTCAGGAATTGACTTTGCTGGAGGCTGAGGTGAGCCTGACTGGGAAAGAGTGGCAGAAACATCCAATTGTGACTGGCCCAGAGGCACCATGTATCCTAGGTATAGACTTCCGCAGGAACGGCTATTACAAAGACCCAAAGGGACTCAGGTGGGCTTTTGGAATAGCTGCTGTGGCGGCAGAGGACATTAAGCAGTTGAACACCCAGCCTGGGCTATCAGAAAACCCATCTGCAGTGGGACTCCTCAGAGTGAAAGAGCAACAGGTGCCAATTGCTACCTCAACAGTGCACCGCCACCAGTACCGGACGAATCGAAATGCCGTGATCCTCATCCAGAAGATAATCCGTGAGCTGGAGAGCCAAGGGGTGGTCAGTAAAACCCACTCACCCTTAAACAGCCCCATCTGGCCTGTGCGTAAATCTGAAGGAGACTGGAGATTAACCGTGGAATATGGTGCATTGAATTAAATTACTCCACCACTGAGAGCTGCTGTGCCGGATATGCTGGAACTCCAGTATGAGCTGGAGTCCAAGGCAGCAAAGTGGTATGCCACCATTGACATCGCCAATGCATTTTTCTCCATTCCTCTGGCAGCAGAATGCAGCCCTCAGTTTGCTTTTACCTGGAGGGGCGTGCAGTACACCTGGAATCGTCTGCCCCAGGGATGGAAGCACAGTCCCACCATGTTATGGACTGATCCAGGCTGCAGTGGAAAAGGGTGAAGCCCCCGAACATCTACAGTATATCGATGACATCATTTTATGGGCCAGAACAGAAGGGGAAGTCATCGAGAAAGGAGAGAAGATTATCCAGATTCTGCTGAAAGCAGATTTTGCCATTAAGCGAAGTAAAGTTAAGGGACCGGCTCAGGAAATTCAGTTTCTAGGAGTCAAGTGGCAAGATGGATGTCGTCAGATCCCAACAGAGGTAATTAATAAGGTCACCTCTATGTCTCCACCTACCAACAAGAAGGAAACACAAGCTTTCCTAGGTGCCATAGGCTTTTGGAGAATGCACATTCCTGAGTACAGTCAGATTGTGAGCCCTCTCTACCTGGTTACCCGCAAGAGGAACGATTTCCGCTGGGGCCCTGAGCAGTAGCAAGCCTTCGCCCAGATCAAGCAGGAGATTGCTCATGCAGTAGCCCTTGGCCCAGTCAGGATGGGACCAGATGTGAAGAACGTGCTCTACTCTGCAGCCGGGAACCATGGTCTGCCCTGGAGCCTTTGGCAGAAGGTGCCTGGTGAGACTCGGGGTCGACCACTGGGATTCTGGAGCAGAAGCTACAAAGGATCTGAAGCCAACTACACTCCCACAGAGAAGGAGATCTCAGCCACCTATGAGGGAGTTCAAGATGCCTCAGAGGTGATTGGCACAGAAACACAACTCCTCCTGGCACCCCGACTACCAGTGCTGGGTTGGATGTTCAAGGGAAAGGTGCCTTCCACACATCACGCCACTGACACCACATGGAGCAAGTGGATTGCCCTCATCACTCAGCGTGCCCATATTGGGAATCCAAATCGCCCTGGGATTCTGGAAATAATTACAAACTGGCCTGAAGGTGAGACTTTTGGATTGTCTTCTGAAGAAGAAGAGGAGCAAGTGGCACGTGCTGAGGAAGTCCAACCATATAATGATGGTTCCTGCCGAATTGTAGGCACTAACTGGAAATGGAAAGCTGCAGTATGGAGCCCCACACGACAAGTTGCACAAGCTACGGAGGGACAAGTTGGATCGAGTCAGGTCGCAGAGCTAAAAGCCGTCCAGTTGGCTTTGGATATTGCTGAACTAGAGAAGTGGCCAAGGCTTTATCTCTACACTGACTCATGGATGGTAGCTAATGCTCTGTGGGGATGGCTGGATCGCTGGAAAAAGGCCAACTGGCAGCGCAGAGGGAAACCCATCTGGGCAGCTGAGATATGGCAGGACATTGCTGCCCAAGTAGAGAAATTGACCATAAAGGTTCGACACGTGGATGCACATGTACCCGAAAACTGGGCTAATGAAGTACATCAAAACAACAAGCAGGTGGGCCGAGCTGCCAAAGTGAAAGTATCACAGGTAGATCTAGACTGGCAGCACAAGGGAGAATCATTCCTAGCTTGTTGGGCCCATGATGCCTCTGGTCATCAGGGGAGAGATGCAACATACCGATGGGCCTGTGACCGAGGGGTGGACCTTACCATGGACAGCATCTCACAGGTCATCCACGACTGCGAGACCTGTGCCGCAATCAAACAGGCCAAGCGGGTGAAGCCTCTGTGGTACGGTGGACGATGGTCAAAGTACAGGTATGGGGAAGCCTGGCAAACTGACTACATCACCCTTCCCCAAACCCACCTGGGCAAGCGCTACGTACTGACCATGGTGGAACCAACCACAGGATGGTTAGAAACCTACCCTGTGCCTCATGCCACTGCCCGGAACACAATCCTGGGCCTAGAAAAACAAGTCCTTTGGAGGCATGGTACCCCCGAGGGAATTGAATCAGACAAGGGAACCCATTTCAAGAACAGCCTTATCAACACGTGGGCCAAAGAACATGGTATTGAATGGATATATCATATCCCTTACCACGCGCCAGCTGCCGGGCAAGTTGAACGGTCTAATGGACTCCTTCACACCACTTTGAAAGTACTAGGTTGTGGAACCTTCAGAAATTGGGAAATGAACTTGTCCAAAGCCACATGGATGGTTAACACCCGAGGGTCCATAAAATCGAGCCGGTCCTGCCCACTCTGAACCCCTGCAGACAGTGAATGGGGGCAAGGTCCCTGTGGCACACAGGAAAGGTACTTTATGAAAGACTGTTTGGATTAATCCCACCACAGGCAAAGGCAAACAGACCCGTGGGATTGTTTTTGCTCAAGGACCTGCTTGCACTTGGTCGGTAATGCAGAAAGATGGGGAAACCCGTTGTGTACTGCAAGGAGACCTAATTTTTAGTGAGAACTGTAGGTAAGGTTTCATTTTGTATTACATATCTGTAACAGGGTATTGGTTTGGGTCTGATGTAGATGGTAATAGAATAAGGGGTGGATTATGTCCTGGGGTACAATGCAAAAATGTGTATTCTATCACCATCTGTTAAAATGTGGGAGGGGTGGTGATCCTTATCTCTGTGGGAGATATCCTCTGCTGATGTGCCTTCTGATAAGATCAGGGGGATGATCACTGTTAACTTTTCACAACCCATCCTTCTTCCAGAAGACATATTCCGTTAATGGGCCATTAAGTCCTATTGTGTGACTGATAAGATTACATCATCCCATTGGGAGATGCTCCAGCCAGGGGGAGGAGCCAAACATTTCCTACCTAGATAAAAACTGAGATTTGGAACACCAAAGCAGTCCTTTCCACTAGATCCCAAAGGAAAGTTCGACCTTTTTCCACATCATCGCTGGATCTTCAGAGGAAAACTGCACCTTCTACAGGAGCACTGCTTCAACTGAACCACATCTGTCATCCAGGAGGACTGCAGCCACCATTTATACGGACTGCTAACAACACCCTGACTGATAGGGTGTCAGGTTGTATTTCTAATTTTGTTGGTGGTTTTTCTTTTATATTATTGCATGTATTTTATTTTTTCTCTTTTCCCTTATAAAATCGTATTACTGACTTGGAGTCTCACACTGGTTTTACTTTTAAACCAACACAACCCCAAACCTCGCTACCCGGTATCCCCCAAAATCAACCTGGGACACCTCAAAACTTACCTGGATCTCCCCAAATCCCCCCCCCCCATTCACCTGGGAACCCCCAAATCCCCAGAATTCAACCCAAAATTCACCTGGGACCCCAAAAACCTCCAAATTAGCTCCAAAATGATTGGCAACTTTACACACTCCATTTTCCCACAAAAGGATCTTGAGCTGAATCATTAAAAATCCCGGTATAATCACTGAGAGAAGACCCTCTAACTAATTAAAGTTAGAAAGTGATATGTTTATTCACCGGCGGGCGGCACGGGAGTCACCTCCGAAAGGCATGACGGCCCCGAACAAGGTTCTTTGCCATCTATTTATTCCCCAAGATCTTAGATACAATACATGTGCATAACCCCAGCACCTCCCATCCCATATTAAAATGAGCCCATTAGTCCTTCACGCGCGCACAGCTCTTCTCCTGAATTGGGTCGGTGGTCTCGAAATGGGTCAGTGGTCTCGAACGATGAAGTCAGGAGAGTCTTCATCAGGTCTCAGTGACCCTCTGGCACGATCCAAGGCTCCGTGCTTCATGGTTAGCAGTTTACTTATTTTACGTTCTTCTGTACGTAATTTTATAATAGTAGATAATTATACCAATTAGTTCTAGCCTAAGCATCTAGTAATTATTTACCTACCATTTACCTACCTAACTTACATCTTGGTCATGGAAACTACTTCTACTCTTAGCAAAAATCTTAACTTTTTAAAACCATGATTCAGAGCCCTGGGTGCTTCATATACAAACTAAACGGAAAAAACTTTTCTATTCATTCTCAGCAAAAAGACTTCCTATTCCTCCTTCTTTTGCACAAAACTGCCTTCACTTTCAAACTTATTCTCTTGCTCACTTGCCTGCATAATGCCTAGTCCCTGTTCTGCATGCTCATTTTCTTCACTTTACAAAGGAATCCTCTCCTCATCTTCTTCTTTCTCTGCTTCTTCCATTTCCTATGCCAAGATCACCTGTTTCTCTGATAGATTTGTTTCTCCAGCTGATTTTTGACAACTGTCCCTATCTTGTGGCACTTCTCGCTCGAGAGAGGTGATTGTCCTGCTCCGGGCTGGGACTGCGCTCTCTTCAAGCCCTGGGGGCAATTTTGGATGCCACATCGTCAAAATGACCTCAGGCTATTGGAGAAATGTCCAAAGGAGGGACACAGAGATAGCGAAGGGGCTGGAGGGGAAGCCATACAAAGAGTGGCTGAGGGCATTTGGTTCAGCTGCAGAGAGGACACTGAGCTCACGCCTCACTTGGGACCTCTCGGCTCCTCTCAAGGGCAGTACAAGGACAGCTTTGCTCTCTGCTCTCTGCAACCAGGGACAGGAGCCAAGGGAATGCCAGGAGCTGTGTCAGGGGACGATTAGGCTGGCTATCAGGGAAAGGCTTTTTTCCTCAGAGGCTGGTCAGGCACTGAATAGGTTCTCCAGGCAATGGGCACAGCCCCAAGGCTGCCAGAGATCCAGGAGCGTTTGGCCAATGCTCTCAGGGATGCAGAGGGTGGGACTGTTGGAGTGTCTGTGCAGGGCCAGGAGTTGGACTTTGACGATCCCTAGGGGTCCCTTCCGATTCAGGAAACTCTTATCATTTCCCCCTCTTTCCCCTCCTTGCATAATGCTCACAGCTTACTTTTCCACTGTATGTTCCACTTCTGAAACCTCCGCTACTTCTTTCCAGTTCAAGCACAGTTCTACTGGTTACAATCCAAAGATATACAGATTGAAAAACAACCAAAAAGAAACAGCTGTTTGGAATGTCATGGTCTTATTTGGATCTCGAACTATGAAGTCGATTGTGCCTTGCAAGTTCTAAAAGCAAAACAACAACAAAAAACACCCACCACACCGTTTTAACATAGGGATTTGCTTTCTTCTAAGAAATCCATATCCCTTCTCAAAATGGATCTATTTCAGTAGGAGATCTACTTGAATAGATCACTTACTATCTAAAGAACCTGGAACACTCAAATCCGTAATGATAAACCTGTTACCTTGTCGTTTTCTGTTCCAAAGGCAAATGAATTTGCTCAAGTGCTGTTTGTAACAAGGATAGAGTTCAAAGTGCGGCTCTGAGAAATGTTTTGGTTTCCCTCTCCTATCTCTATCAAAAGCACTTTCTTCAATGTCTGAAACAATACTTGATATAGTCTGAATTTTAAAGGTCATGAAAATTTTCTCAAAAGTGAAAAATTAATGTAGCAGTCAGGTTTTAAACCAACGGGAATTTTTGTTTTACCTGTTTGAAGATTTCCTTCACACTAAAATGCTGGCTGATGGATACCTAGAAGAAATCAATTCCCACAAAATGCTTCCGGGTAAACCATTACGTCATCCATTCCAATTTGCTTCAGTGTCCCGTTCCTGTCCAATTGAAGGTCCCTGTTTAAGAGACTGAAGTACGGAGAGAAATAAAATTAAATATGACTACAGTGCCTTTAAATCTAATTCGAACTTCCTGATCAAGCTCATCAAACCTTTAGGCTAAATGTTGCCATTGATCTGTTTCTACTGAACACAATCACGTCCTGGCTTGTTAGAGATTAGTTCATTACAAAGAAAGAAATGCACAGAAGTTAAAATATTTCCAAAGAAGCATTTGACATCCTTCCTTTTGGATGGGGAACCATTCCATCACTGCTTACATAAGAGGTCAAATTACTGTCTTTCATGTTAGTTCTGCACTGTGCGCAGCGGAGCCTTTCTGGTTTATTTGCCTTTGACTTGGACATAAAGCTGAGTCTTGATTCAAGAAAAATCAATATTCACACTTCTTTTCATTTACACGGACATTGGCTTGGTCTCCTAAACAAAGAGTGTGATGTGAAATTTATGTAAGTGTTCAGATAGGTAACATTCTCTTTCCGCAACCTGGCATTGTATTTTCACTTGGTCTGTTACCTCTGGCTTTGTTTTAACGGCTCAAATTATCAGGAAGAATATCAAACCTCCAGCTCCAGACACAGTCCCACTGCGATGTCTGTGAAGGTATGTGCATCTGCCACTCAGGTTAATACTGCTCTTCTAATGTGCCCCTGATCGAGCAGGTAGGAAAGACTGTTGCATTTCCTAGATGCATTGTAAATGGTACATTCTGTGACTCCTGCTATGCCCTGTAGCTTGGTCCCTCTCCCCTCCTGGCCATACAGGGCTGGCTGGGATCCAGTTTCTCCCCGCCACCCTTTGCAGACCCTAGAAAAGATCTCTGCCCCCTGACCTCTGTCTCTTTTTCCTTCTTTTTCTCTTTCTCCCTCTTTTCCTCGCTGTCCAGAAGAAATAAACCCCGTAAGTTCATCAGGGAAAAGAGCCTCTTTTGTTATCTTATTTACGTCCATTAGGCAAGGGCCCCGGGAGCCATCACCCTAACACCTGAGCTAGACCGGAGGAAGGGCGAAGAACCCCATTTTAGGGCCAAGAAAAAGCCTCATTTGGCGCCCTACGCGAATGGTCTCTACAGATCACCCCACGTTCGGCTGTGACTCCTATTTTTGGGATTCAAGATGCCTTGGAGCTGATAAACTAGATTAAATTTCTTTAAGCAGCATTTTGTGCAGTTCGAAGACTTTTAAGCACGAACCGGGAGCCTGTCAGAAGCCCAGGCAGGTCGGTTCTGGACGTAGACCCACTACAGTTACTCAGACGCCTCTGCCTGCAAGAAAAAAAAAGGTGAGTGGAAGCCTCCTTTCGGGTTGGGTGGGTTCCGGGAGCTCCGCGTGGGGGTCTCACTGGTGGCATTTGGCTGGCGTGGCGCTGCTCTCGAGGAGAGACACGGCGCGGGCGTGTGCGCAGCCTGTGAGATGGCTCGGTGGGCCCTCCACCACGTGGTGTGGCGTGCGGACTGGTGGGGGCTTGACGCAGTCATCCTGGCGCAGCGGTGGGCAGGAAGCTTTGATGGGTTCTTTGCGTTTTTTGTGGGTATTTGCTGCAGCATCGGTCCCTACGGCGCTGCGGGCGCCAATTGGGTTTTACCGACAGAAACGGCGAAATTAATATTGGCTCCGCATCCAGTAAAGCCTGAAAACCGTTGTGTACCTGGCACGTTTTAACAACTAACTCTCTTCCTGTGTTTTTAACTGTAGTCGGGTAGATATAGTGGCAAATTGCTAAACATCATGGGCTTACTGCAATCTGCCTTACAAAAGAGTATAAGAAACCAACTCAGGGAGATATTAAGTTCAGGAAATGTTTTAATATCTAAGAAAAAATTAGCCCGTTTTTCCAGCTGGCTGTCTGTTGAAAAATCTGACCTTGAATTGCAAAATATAAATTCGATTTCATTTTGGGATGAAATAGGGGATTTATTAACTTGAAAAGTGGAAAATGGAGATAAAACAGCTTCTGTATTCCTCCCCAAGTTTTTACAAATTCGGAAACTTCAAATTCAGACAGAAAACAACAGAGAGCAGCAGCAAAACTGTTCAGACTCACCTTCCCTTTACCAAAAACCCTATAACCCGGAACTGGAGGGGACCCACGGGTCTCCCAGGGGGGTGCAGGGCTCCCAGCACGGCTGTGGGTGCTCTGAGTTCCTGGGTCCTCCCCGGTATCCCGGTTCTGATAATTTTTCGAAAATTTTCAGCACTCCTTCCTTGTTCCCTTCCCCTCGGGGCAACGGCCATGTGGCTACATCTGAATGTGTCGGGGTCCCCGATAGCTCTGGCCATGCGATACAGCTCGTAGGGGGGATCCCATGTGGTGGCAGCCACGTGTCTCCTCCTGCATCCCGCAACCCCCTTCACCCTCCGGTCCCTGCCCCTAAGCCTGTCCCCTCCCATAACCCATCCCCGCCCTTGGCTCCACTGCCCCCTCCCCCCGCCAAGACCCCGCCCTGCACAGCACCCAGCGTCCCCGCCCACAGGTGTTGCAACCCTGGATCCCACCACCCCTCCCCCGCTCCAGTTTCACATTCCTTCCCTCCAAGCTGCTGGGGAGTGGGGGAGGGCAATGTAGCCCCTGCTAGTTTCGGTGGGGGTGGGGGTGGGGAGGGATCAGCTCAGAGCCCCTGCGGGACGGATGGTGTTCCCGTGGTGGGGGGGGTGGGCAGCCCCCCGGTCCAGTGGGGGGGGGGGGATGCCCAGCCCTGAAATTCAACACCAGGAAAAAGAGTATATACCATCAGTTGCTCCTGTAGTTTATCTTGGTAAGAGGAATGGTAGAAGAAGTTATCAACCTTTGTTCTATCAAGATAAAAAAGGAAATTTGTTAATTACAGATAGAATTTGGTGGAAATAGTGACATCTCTAAAGGTATGATGAGAGCCACCTATACCTCAAATAAACTGGTTCCATATGATATCAAAGAGCTTTTCCGATGTCTGTTAACTCCTTCAGAATATGATCTATGGGAAAGCCTGTGGAAAAGATCTTTGAAAGTGCTTTTACTAGAGCTTTTAAAAAGCTCAGATGATGCAAAAGATGCTGATAATAATGACATAACATATGAACACCTATGTGGGGAAAAGGATTGGCATTGCCCCGAAAGCCAAACCAGAGTACTATCCAAGTCTGTCCTGGATAAAATATGCAATGTTGCAGAAAAGGCTTTTAACCAATAACCAACAGTAGATACTAAAGGCAGTTGTGCTAACATTAAACAGCTTGCTTCTGAGAATTTCTTACAGTTTGTGGACCGCCTTCGTGCGCAAGTGGAAAGACAGGTGTCTGATCCAGTGGTACAAGCTGAATTAATTAAAGAGATGGCTCAGAGGAATGCTAATGAAACCTGCCATAGGGTTATTCTTGGCCTTCCCCTCGAGCCAGCACCTAGCTTAGCACAGATGATAGAAGCCTTCGCCAGGAAAGCAGAACTGCTCAGTGGACACGAGAGAAATCCAGGACTGGCACACCCAAAGACCATGGCAGCTGTAACACCAGAAGCCAAGAAGCAACCAATGTCACCAGAGCAGCTGCAGCACATCATTTGCTTCTAGTGCAAGCAGCCAGGACAGTTCGCCAGGGACTGTCCACACAACCAGAAACAGAAGAAGACCAACAAACGAAAAAACTAGCTTTACAGCGCGTACCCGCCATTAACACAATAGCGCCCTCGGCTCTCAAAGGACTCTCTCTTAATAAACAAAAAGGGGGAGGATGGGGGAGAGGGTGTGGGGATGCATGGCAATGAAAATATTAAATCTTCAATTAACAAGGTTTGGAAGCCACTAGGCCGTTTTAGGCTTGTGACTACCAAAGGTTTTCATTTCAGGTCACGTGATTGGACAGTCATTACAGTGGACTTAGCTAACAGTACACAGGACGTGACGTTAAACCACATGAAACTGGACAGTGAGTGCTTTGTTGTCGGGGACACAGCAAACACACACCCAGAGATTGAGGTAGCTCCCATGACCATCAAGGGAAGCATAACTGGCCTCATTCTCCTGGCACGATGTCCTCTACCACCATATTAATGGTCGAGGGACAAATCCTTGCCCAGGCCATTCCTGTTCCACAGGAGGTCCCAGTAGTTGGAAAATCATGTGAAGTCTACTGGGCAGAAGCGGTGGGTGAGGACAAACCTTCTCTGGCATGCAACCTAACCCGTGGATGAGATCACCTCCATGTGGAGGGGGTACTGGACACAGGTGCTGATGTGACTTTCATACCCGAAAGGATGTGGCCGTCACATTGGGAACTTCAGCCTGTGGCTGGCAGAATCCAAGGTGTAGGAGGAGTCAAATTGGCATAAATATCAAAAAGCATCGTACAAATTGAGGGGCCGGATGGAAAATTGGCTAGCATCCGTCCATTTGTTACAGACTATAAATGCCCTCTATGGGGGAGAGACACCATGTCCCAGTGGGGGGTAAAATTGATTATTCCTAAGACTCCTCGGGATTTTTAGACCCGGCCACTGTACAGCGCCCTACCCAAAAATTGAAATGGCTAGATGATACCCCAAAGTGGGCAGCACAGTGGCCGATGAGTAAGGAAAAGCTCAGGGCGCTTGAGGAGCTTTTGGAAGAGCAATTGGCTAAAGGCCACATAGAGGAGACCACAAGTGCGTGGAATTTTCCGGTTTTTGTGATAAAGAAACCGGGGAAGGACAAGTGGAGGCTGCCCCACGACCTCCGGGAAATAAACAAAGTAATTGAGGACACGGGGTCTCTCCAACCTGGAATGCCTTCTCCAACAATGCTTCCTAGAGATTGGCAATTGGCTGTTCTAGACATCAAGGACTGTTTCTTCCCCATTCCCCTACACCCAGAGGATGCCCCACGGTTCACCTTCTCGGTTCCTACTATAAATCGAGAAGCTCCAATGAAGCGCTACCACTGGAAGATTTTGCCCCAGGGATTAAAATGTAGTCCCTCCATCTGCCAGTGGCATGTGGCCTCATTGCTGTCCCAGGTGCGTGCGCAGAGAGGGGAGGCCATCATCCTTCATTACATGGATGATGTGCTTGTGTGTGCCCCCGATAACTCTCTACTCCAAGACACACTTGACCTAGTGGTTAAAGTTTTAACCTCTGCTGGATTTGAATTGCAGGAGGACAAAGTCCAAAGGATGCCACCTTGGAAGTACCTGGGCCTGGAAATTACTGCACGGACCATTGTTCCGCAGAAATTGGAAATTAATTGTAATCCAAAAACCTTAGCAGATCTCCATTCCCTGTGTGGGTCATTGAATTGGGTTATGCCCTGGCTAGGCCTCACTAATGAGGACCTAGAACCTCTCTTCAATTTATTGAAGGGGGAGAGAGAGCTGCTTTCTCCCAGGGAACTGACCCCAGAGGCAAAGACTGCAATCGAAAAGGTACAAAAGACCTTAGGAGAGAGGCAAGCTCACCGTTACCAGCCCGAGCTGCCCTTCAAATTCATTGTCCGAGGGAAACTGCCTCACTTACACGGGTTAATATTCCAATGGATCAAGGAGCAGAGAGAGTCACTCTTAATCATAGAGTGGGTCTTCCTCTCCCACCAAAGATCCAAAACTATCACTAAGCCACAAGAAATGATAGCTCAGCTGATTCGGAAAGCAAGGATGAGACTGTATGAACTAGCTGTTTGTGACTTCACATGTATTCACCTCCCTGTTAAACTGTCTGAGGAGGGGAGGAATTCTCCTGAAAGATTGACTAAAGAGATGTTTGAGCACTTGTTCCAGAGCAATGCCAGTCTCCAATTAGTCCTGGACAGCTACAGAGGACAAATATCAGTCCATGCCCCGTCTCACAAGCTATTTAATGAGGAATTGACCACATTCCCCGTGAGAAGAGGAGTCAGAGACCACTCAAAGCTCTCACAGTGTTCACGGATGCATCCGGGGCATCCCACAAGTCAGTGATGACTTGGAGAAATCCTCAGACTCAGCATTGGGAAGCTGATGTTGAGTTTGTGGAAGGATCACCCCAGGTAGCCGAACTGGCAACAGTCGTGAGAGCCTTTGAGAAGTTCTCAGAGCCAATCAACTTGGTGACAGACTCAGCCTATGTAGCAGGGGTAGTGTCCAGGGCGGAGCATGCAGTGCTCAGAGACATCGAGAATGAGCAGCTTTTCAGGTTGCTTTCCAAACTAATTTATTTGATTTCTCATAGAGAACACCCGTTCTATGTGATGCATGTGAGATCACACACAGATTTGCCAGGCAAAATTGCAGAAGGGAACCGTCAGGCAGACAACCTTGCAACCCCACCAGAACAAGCAACCCCAGAAGAACAAGCACGCTTTCCTGACATCTTCCAACAGGCAAAGCTGAGCCGCCAGCAGTATCACCAGAATACACCAGGTCTAATGCGTCAGTTCCAGCTAACACGGAGTCAGGCTCGAGCCATTGTGGTCACCTGTCCCAATTGTCAGCTGCACACCATGCCCTCCATAGGCATGGGGGTTAACCCCCGAGGTCTTGGCAGTTGTGAGGTATGGCAAGATAGCAGTCTGAATATTCCTAGAATGTCTTTCTTTCCCCAAATGAAATTCATTTTTTATGCCTATCAATCACTGAAATATAGAAGCAATTTCTACTTGGCAGGGTATTGGTTATCATTTTTGTTCTTTTCTCCCCTCATTTTCTGTAGAAGAGACAATTTTTTGTTTGTTTTTGCATGTCGTATGCTGCTTCTACTTCTGGTTTTATTTTTTAATACACAGAATGTAAAGAGAGCACTGCTGGATAATGAGAGGGCAACTGCCAAGCTACTCTTGAATCGAATGAAATCAGAGCTTGAGAAAGAAAAATGGCATCAACTGAAATGGCAAGGGAGAGTCAAGGACTGGAAGCTCATGCAAAAGAAGTGTGTAGTTCAGAGTTTCAGAGCAGAAATGTAGCAGTCTTCTTTTGGACAATGAGCAACACAAAGTGGCTAGTGTTCACTATTGGTTTCTATCAAAGTAATACTTGATCATTTTTCTTTCTACGTGATATCACATATGATATCACATATATCATGTGATTCCATTCTACATATCTACTTTCCATCCTGCAGAGAATTTATGGCAAGTGAAGAAATACAGAATCCCCCAACTGTGAATATGGAAAAGTTGGTAAAGGAGCAGATGGTACTCAGTGAACAGAGACTGAAGTGTTTGCAATATGTCAGGTATGGCAAAGGAGGGTATAGCATAAAGGAAAACAATTGTTGCTGGAGTTAATGAAGGACTTGGCTCCAAAATGCACTTTGCTTCCTGTTAATGTGTGATTGCTAAATGCAGCAGTAAGCCAGGGTCTACATCTATTTCTGTACAGCTCTTTTGAATGGAGAAAATGCATTCTTGATTTTCAGTGCCCCAGCTACATTTAATAGGTTGCGATCAGGCTCTAAAAATGGAGGAATGCAGTAGTAAATCTTGAAACATAGTAGAATTGGGCAAAGATGGGTGGAGAGCTAGAAGTTGATGCTTTTGTCAAGGCATTTTTTCTCCATGGCGTGGGATTTTATTTGCGTAATAAATTAAGGGAGGAGTCTGGATAGAAATCTAACGTTGTGACTTTTGAATATCCATCCTGAACACAAGACACATTGGTGTGGGTGCAATGCATTACGATGTTTACAGGGAGGTTTTTTAGGGTGGATGTAGGAACAAGGTAGATGACAGTTAGTTCCTTATCGGGCAGTAAACAATTGGCCTTGAACAACAACAATCTCAGGTTTATTTTCATTGCCAAGATGGCTGTAAATAAAAGAAAGCCCAGTAGTATGGATATTCTGATTCATAATTTTATATTTGAAGTACTGACTGGTTTGTATTTTAGGATACCTGACTCTTGTTTCCTACTTTGATAGCACCTTGTTGCCTCCAACATGTGCCAAATCTGATGGAAGCGAATGGTGCAGAACTCTGGAGAATTGGAACAAAAGTTTTAGTAGGTCGGGAAATCCTGAGTACAGTCTGGAATTCAAGCAATATTTTCTTTTCTCCCGGGCAACGATGAGGCAGACAGTTGCTCTGAGAGTGCATGTTTGCTCTATTCTTTGTTCCGTGTGTTCCCACATACCTTCTCAGTTGCTTGGAGGTGGCAGTAAGAGCCAAAGAAGCTGCCTGTGGCATGGCTTTCCTTTGGCCAGTACAAACACCTGTGCATGGTGAGATCTAGCAGGAACTGGCTCGGTTAGAATGAATCTGGGGGAAATCAAAAGTTAATTTTGACATGGATCCCTTCTCAATCATACAAAAATACTCCTTTTTAACTCTTGCAGAAGAAGAGGGGTAGTATGAGAAGATGAGGGGAAGTGTTGGAGATAGTTCCTTTCTCTATGTCCTTGCAGCATGCCTTCCCTCTGTGTGCCTGCCTTCTCTTGCTCCAGAGCACATCCTGTTGGGATATATGTAGCCTGTATGGTAGCAAAGAAGTTGGTAGCGATTGTAAGTACCTTGCGACTTTGAAGCATAATGATAAAGCGCTGTGTATGAAAATGTCTTGATTTCTTTGGCTGGTAGTGTCTGGTGTCTGTAGGCAAAGGTCTGTAGGCACTGCTGGGATCTGTTCCGTGTGCTGAGATTCAGCACATGGCCTCTGTCATGTTTCCATGTCACACTGCATTATGAAAGATGGGAATTTTGACTGTGGTCAGTTCCATAGCATTCAGACAGCCCTAATGTGGAGTGCGTGGAGAAAATGAGCATCCAGTATGAGCTGGTCGAGGGCAAATGTCAGGAGAAAGGGCAGATGTGCAAGATGAGTGCCACAGCTTTTGGCTGTGATAGCCGTGCTCCAATGTGTCATTAGAGTAAAACATATCTGAGGATGCACCAAACATTGAGATAACAAGTGGAATTCCTTTTTAACCTCCGCCTTACTCTGTTCAAAAGTAAGCCATCTGTTTGGTTTCACAGTAGTAGTTGGTGTTTGTATTTGAAATGTGGAAAAGCCTTAACAAATGCCGGTAATGAAGGGAGTGCTGTCCTATGTGAATGTGGAAGATGCAAGGAGCCTCAGCCCTTGTGCTAAATCTGTCTTATCTTATTTATCCCTTTGTGTCCAACAGATGGTATTGTTTTCTAATCTAATATGGCATGTAGGAGGCTGAATCTATCTCTGTCCATCACAAGAAAAGAAACACTACGTTTAGCTAGGCTCTCTGAAAGCCACACAGTATTCTTCTGTGCATGTCAATAGTTTGTTCTTCTTTTCCTTCAGATGACCCTGTTGGATATGAACATTTGCACCGCAGAAGATGCTTAACTGACGCTTCTTCCATCCACTGCCCACCTCACCTGGGCTATCGGCTAGCTCAGGGAAGCCTACGACGGTGAGTGGCCCCTCCCCGGCACCACTCTGGGAGCCGAAGAAGGGGTGTAGCAACAGCTACGCCTGGGCGAGTCGTCAGGGCGGGATAAAGAGTCGCAGGAGAGACCTTTTACGGTTCTGGGGGAAGGGATTTATTGAAGGAAGAGGTAACAGATCAGGAGGTTGGGAGGGGGAAGCGCAAAAGGCAGTTAGAATGGGTTCTACACCGGCTTAAGTACGGGGGAGGAGCAAGGGGAAGGCACAAAACTCTGGCCAATAACGGTTAACGGGGGGAGGTACAGAGGGTGGAGAAAGGGGTACATTGAACCAATAAGGCAAACCGAGGGTGGGGATGCATACAATATAACCAGTCATGAATACAAAAGGGAATGCTTGACACAGAAACTTCTAGAACAAAGAGAGGGGCTACAAAGGATTGACATCCGGTGGGGCAGGGTTTAGGGTGAGGGACAGGGAAGGTTCTAGATAAAGGGGAGGGGTTTAGGATGACTGACTAGGACAAGGGCGCCAAAGGGAAAAACCATTATGCACTTAACTTAGGGGAAAGAAACTGGGATGAACCATCAACACAGAAGGAAAATTAACATTAAACAACATAACACAACACTGAACTTGTGCACTCCAACATGCTTCAGATGACTGAGAAACTAAAATGTAGGTTTGAAGAAGAAGTGGAGCACGTGGATGTACGTTTCTTTTATTTGATGACATATATTTTCATCACTCCTTGGTATTAGTCTGTTCTTCCTGTGCTCCCATCTGCAATGCCTTCTGCGTGGTAGGCTATTGATGTCACCTTAGAAAGAGGTCCATAGTGTGACAAAACACTACAAAGAAACAGTTTGGTGTGGAAGAGTTTCATGTGGAAGTGTTCATAATTCTAGTGTTTATTATTTGTAATATCAATAGATTGTATTTTTATGATCATCTCTATCAGAAACACATATGATCGGGATGAATGATGTATGGCCCAGTCTGCTCAACATCAAAATTTAGGAATAGCTGGAAATGATCTCCCAAATGTCTTCCAATCTTTTCTATACGTAAAAAAAGTCGGGCATTTGTTTCTAAAGGGAAATTCAAAATACCTACTATAAAATTGAAAATGTAATCTTTGATTTTTTGATAGGAATTTCTACTCTTAAGTTGCATTCTGTCAGGTGCATTTTTGCTAACTGCTTGATTCACGCTGAATGGACAGTCCTGTCTTATTCTTGCTATGGCAACAGTGATAGAGATCACTGCTGCTTTCTGTAGAATGTGGCTGCAAGTTGCTATTACGAGATCTTGTGCAGGTCTAGAGTCTGATTGGATGTGAGGTTCTCATTGTTTCAACAAGCAACTTGGGGTGGCAGTGTCAGAGGTGTTCATTATCTAGGAAGATTTTCATAGGCGATGAGTTTTGCTGAGGTAGCTTTCTCTTCTGGGTGTAGAATATATGTGCATAATTAACTTCCTTGAATCCTAAATAGTGGGGTCGATTTTAGTATCTACAAAGCCATTTTTACTAGCTTTTTTATGTGGCCTTAGATGATGAAAGTGATCTGGATACAATTTTAGAAAAAAGGAAAATGGTGAGCTGTGAGGAAGAGCTGAAGGAGTATTTGGAGAACACCCTTTCTTCTTGAGATCAAATTAGAACAAGGTATGAATTTTGTATTGTCAACTTAAAAGGTAGAGCATCTTTGAACATGGGTTGTACTACTTAGGCCTTGTTTTAATGCTGTTGGGTGAAGGTATGGAAAAAGAGTGCTTTTCACTTCATGTAAGAATATAGAATAATGTCCCTAGTGAACAAGGTTAAGGCAAATAATGCCCACGGTTTAGGAATGGGACAAAGGAAGACTCCTATCATTCAAAAACCATAGCACATCAGTATTACTGTGCGTACCATCACATCCATGCCTTATTCAGAAGGTAAAAGTATTAGCGCACATTCTTGGATCACGGAATCAGGAGTTGGTCTGCACCATCATCTCTTCACTCATAGATTTGATCTCATTCAAAGTTCTAGGAACTCAGATGTTTAAGATAGCCATGCACTTGCAACTTAAAAAACCATCTAAAAATTGGTACCATACCGCTCTCCTTCCTGAAGATCTTAGCAGCAGCTCTGAAGCCATAGAGGAAGCAGCACTGTTCACACACCCAGGAGGTCTTTACTACCTGCTCGATCAGAGGCACATTAGAAGAGCAGTATGGACCTGAGGGGCAGATGCACATACCTTCACACACCTGGCAGTGGGACTGTTGTTAGAGCTGGAGTTTGATACTCTTCCTAATAATTTGAGCTGTTAAAACAAAGCCAGAGGTAACAGACCAAGTGAAAATACAATGCCAGGTTGCGGAAAGAGAATGTTACCTATCTGAACACCTACATAAATTCCCCATCATTCTCTTTGTTTAGGACACCAAGCCAATGTCCGTGTAAATGAAAAGAAGTGTGAATATTGATTTTTCTTGACTCAAGACTCAGCTTTATGTCCAAGTCAAAGGCAAATAAAGCAGAAAGGCTCCGCTGAGCACAGTGCACAACTAACATGGAAGACAGTAATTTGACCTCTTATGTAAGCAGTGTTGGAAAGGTTCCCCATCCAAAAGAAACGATGTCAAATGCTTCTTTGGAAATATTTTAACTTCTGTGCATTTCTTTCTTTGTAATGAACTAATCACTAACAAGCCAGGAGGTGATTGTGTTCAATAGGAACAGATCAATGGCAACATTTAGCCTAAAGGTTTTATGAGCTTGATCAGGAAGTTCGAATTAGATTTAAAGGCACTGTAGTCATATTTAATTTTATTTCTCTCCGTACTTGAGTCTCTTAAACAGGGACCTTCAATTGGACAGGAACAGGACACTGAAGCAAATTGTAATGGATGACGTAATGGCTTACCCAGAAGCATTTTGTGGGAATTGATTTCTTCTAGGTATCCATCAGCCAGCATTTTAGTGTGAAGGAAATCTTCAAACAGGTAAAACAAAAATTCACGTTGGTTTAAAACCTGACTGCTATATTAATTTTTCACTTTTGAGAAAATTTTCATGACCTTTAAAATTCAGACTATATCAAGTATTGTTTCAGCCATTGAAGAAAGGGCTTTTGATAGAGATAGGAGAGTGAAACCAAAACATTTCTCAGAGCCACACTTTGAACTCTGTCCTTGTTACAAATGGCACTTGAGCAAATTCATTTGCCTTTGGAACAGAAAACGACAGGCTAACAGGCTTATCATTACGGATTTGAGTGTTCCAGGTTCTTTAGATAGTAAGTGATCTATTCAAGTAGATCTCCTACTGAAATAGATCCATTTTGAGAAGGGATATGGATTTCTTAGAAGAAAGCAAATCCCTATGTTAAAACGGTGTGGTGGGTGTTTTTTGTTGTTGTTTTGCTTTTAGAACTTGCAAGGCACAATCGACTTCATAGTTAGAGATCCAAATAAGACCACGACATTCCAAGCAGGTGTTTCTTTTTTGGTTGTTTTTCAATCTGTATATCTTTGGATTGTAAGCAGTAGAACTGTGCTTGAACTGGAAAAAAGTAGCGGAGGTTTCAGAAGTGGAACATATGGTGGAACGGTAAACTGAGAGTATTGTGCAAGAAGAGAAAAGAGGGGAAAATGGTAAGAGTTTCCTGAGTCGGAAGGGACCCCTAGGGATCGTCAAAGTCCAACTCCTGGCCCTGCACAGACACTCCAACAGTCCCACCCTCTGCATCCCTGAGAGCGTTGGCCAAACACTTCTGGATCTCTGGCAGCCTTGGGGCTGTGCCCATTGCCTGGAGAACCTATTCAGTGCCTGACCAGCCTCTGAGGAAAAAAACCTTTCCCTGATAGCCAGCCTAATCGTCCCCTGACACAGCTCCTGGCATTGCCTTGGCTCCTGTCCCTGGTCGCAGAGAGCGGGGAGCAAAGCTTTCCCTGTGCTGCCTTTGAGGGTAGCTGAGAGGTCCCAAGTGAGGTGTGAGCTCAGTGTCCTCTCTGCAGCTGAACCAAATGCCCTCAGCCACTCTTTGTATGGCTTCCCCTCCAGCCTCTTCACTATCTCTGTGTCTCTCCTTTGGACATTTCTCCAATAGCCTGAGGTCTTTCTGACGTTGTGGCATCCAAAATTGCCCCCAGGGCTTGAAGAGAGCGCAGTCCCAGCCCGGAGCAGGACAATCACCTCTCTCGAGCGAGAAGTGCCACAAGATAGGGACAGTTGTCAAAAATCAGCTGGAGAAACAAATCTATCAGAGAAACAGGTGATCTTGGCATAGGAAATGGAAGAAGCAGAGGAAGAAGAAGATGAAGAGAGGATTCCTTGTAAAAGTGAAGAAAATGAGCATGCAGAACAGGGACTAAGCATTATGCAGGTAAGTGAGCAAGAGAATAAGTTTGAAAGTGAAGGCAGTTTTGTCCAAAAGAAGGAGGAATAGGAAGTCTTTTTGCTGAGAATGAATAGAAAGGTATTTTGTGTTTAGTTTGTATACAAAGCGTACAGGGCTCTAGATCCTTTTGTGGGAAAATGGAGTGTGTAAAGTTGCCAATTGTTTTGGAGCGAATTTGGAGGTTTTTGGGGACTCAGGTGAATTTTGGGTAGAATTCTGGGGATTTGGGGGTTCCCAGGTGAATTGCGTACGGGGGAGGGGCGATTTGGGGAGATCCAGGTGGGTTTTGAGGGGTCCCAGGTTTATTTTGGGGGAGAATTTTTGGAATTTTGGGAGATCCCGGGTAGCGAGGTTTGGGGTTGTGTTGGTTTGAAAGTAAAACCAATGCGAGACTCCAAGTAGGTAATACAACTTAATAGGAGAAAAGAGAAAAAATAAAATACATGCAATAATATAAAAGAAAAAACCAGCAAAAAAGTCATAAATACAACCTGACACCTTCTCAGTCAGGGTGTTGGTAGCAGTCCTTATAAATGGTGGCTGCAGTCCTCCTGGATGACAGATGTGGTTCAGTTGAAGCAGTGCTCCTGTAGAAGGGGCAGTTTTCCTCTGAAGATCCAGCGATGATGTGGAAAAAGGTTCAACTTTCCTCTGGGATCCAGTGGAAAGGACTGCTTTGGTGTTCCAAATCTCAGTTTTTATCTAGGTAGGAAATGTTTGGCTCCTCCCCCTGGCTGGAGCATCTCCCAATGGGATGATGTAATCTTATCAGTCACACAAGAGGACTTAATGGCCCATTAACAGAATATATCTTCTGGAGGAAGGATGGGTTGTGAAAAGTTAACAGTGATCATCCCCCTGATCTTATCAGATGGCACATCAGCAGAAGATATCTCCCACAGAGATAAGGATTGCTGCCCGATGCCCCAAACAGAACACAAACTAACAGAGTGTCAGTTTATGCGGTGCTTTATTCAGGGCCCGGGGAACCTGCGGACTAGCGTCCAAAGTCAGGGTCCCACAGTTCCCTTTTTCGTCAAGTTTTTTATACCTTTTTACAAAGTAGTCCACGTGCAGAGGTACACATTCTTCAAGACAACACAGATACATAAATCTTGTAGATATCATTCCTAAAAGTTATAAATTTTGCATGCTTGTCTATTCAAAACTATAGGCTACCCCCCTTTAATTCCCCCTTGCATGTTTTCCCATCACCAGAACCCTTTATTTATTATTATACTTTAGCCTTATCCTGAAAGTTTCTAGATGTTCTTATATGCTCCACTAAATTCTTTAATTATCTTTAATTATTGTTTCCACAGTCCCCAGCTCATTCCCAGGGCTGGTTCCCAGGGCCTGTCTGAGAACTGCAGTTTTCTAAGCCTTAGCATGACTACTACTATATCTACATTAGTCCTTTTTCTCATTATTTCGGTATCAGGATCACCACCCCTCCCACATTTTAACAGATGGTGATAGAATACACATTTTTGCATTGTACCCCAGGACATAATCCACCCCTTATTCTATTACCATCTACATCAGACCCAAACCAATACCCTGTTACAGATATATAATACAAAATGAAACCTTACCTTCAGTTCTCACTAAAAATTAGGTCTCCTTGCAGTACACAACGTGTTTCCCCATCTTTCTGCATTACCCACCAAGTGCAAGCAGGTCCTTGAGCAAAAACAATCCCACGGGTCTGTTTGCCTTTGCCTGTGGTGGGATTAATCCAAACAGTCTTTCATAAAGTACCTTTCCTGGGTGCCACAGGGACCTTGCCCCCATTCACTGTCTGCAGGGGTTCAGAGTGGGCAGGACCGGCTCGATTTTATGGACCCTCGGGTGTTAACCATCCATGTGGCTTTGGCCAAGTTCATTTCCCAATTTCTGAAGGTTCCACAACCTAGTACTTTCAAAGTGGTCTGAAGGAGTCCATTAGACCGTTCAACTTGCCCGGCAGCTGGCGCGTGGTAAGGGATATGATATATCCATTCAATACCATGTTCTTTGGCCCAGGTGTTGATAAGGCTGTTCTTGAAATGGGTTCCCTTGTCTGATTCAATTCTCTCAGGGGTACCATGCCTCCAAAGGACTTGTTTTTCTAGGCCCAAGATGGTGTTCCGGGCAGTGGCATGAGGCACAGCGTAGGTTTCTAACCATCCTGTAGTTGCTTCCACCATGGTCAGTACGTAGCGCTTGCCCAGGTGGGTTTGGGGAAGGGTGATGTAGTCAATTTGCCAGGCTTCCCCATACCTGTACTTTGACCATCGTCCACCGTACCACAGAGGCTTCACCCGCTTGGCCTGTTTGATTGCGGCACAGGTCTCGCAGTCGTGGATGACCTGTGAGATGCTGTCCATGGTAAGGTCCACCCCTCGGTCACGGGCCCATCGGTATGTTGCATCTCTCCCCTGATGACCAGAGGCATCATGGGCCCAACGAAGTAGGAATGATTCTCCCTTGTGCTGCCAGTCTAGATCTACCTGTGATACTTTCACTTTGGCAGCTCGGTCCACCTGCTCGTTGTTGTGATGCTTTTCATTAGCCCGGCTTTTGGGTACATGTGCATCCACGTGTCAAACCTTTATGGTCAATTTCTATACTTGGGCAGCAATGTCCTGCCAAATCTCAGCTGCCCAGATGGGTTTCCCTCTGCGCTGCCAGTTGGCCTTTTTCCAGCGATCCAGCCATCCCCACAGAGCATTAGCTACCATCCATGAGTCAGTGTAGAGATAAAGCCTTGGCCACTTCTCTAGTTCAGCAATATCCAAAGCCAACTGGAAGGCTTTTAGCTCTGCGACCTGACTCGATCCACCTTGTCCCTCCGTAGCTTGTGCAACTTGTCGTGTGGGGCTCCATACTGCAGCTTTCCATTTCCGGTTAGTGCCTACAATTTGGCAGGAGCCATCAGTGAAGAGGGCATATCGTCTTTCAGTCTCCGGTAGCTCATTATATGGTGGGGCTTCCTCAGCACGTGCAACTTGCTCCTCTTCTTCTTCAGAAGACAATCTAAAAGTCTCACCTTCAGGCCAGTTTGTAATTATTTCCAGAATCCCAGGGCGATTTGGATTCCCAATACGGGCACGCTGAGTGATGAGGGCAATCCACTTGCTCCATGTGGTTGTCAGTGGCGTGATGTGTGGAAGGCACCTTTCCCTTGAACATCCAACCCAGCACTGGTAGTCGGGGTGCCAGGAGGAGTTGTGTTTCCGTGCTAACCACCTCTGAGGCAGCTTGAACTCCTTCATAGGCAGCCAAGATCTCCTTCTCTGTGGGAGTGTAGTTGGCTTCAGATCCTTTGTAGCTTCGACTCCAGAATCCCAGTGGTCGACCCGAGTCTCACCAGGCACCTTCTGCCAAAGGCTCCAGGGCAGACCATGGTTCCCGGCTGCAGAGTAGAGCACGTTCTTCACATCTGGTCCCATCCTGACTGGGCCAAGGGCTACTGCATGAGCAATCTCCTGCTTGATCTGGCCAAGGCTTGCTGCTGCTCACGGCCCAGGTGGAAATCCTTCCTCTTGCGTGTAACCAGGTAGAGAGGGCTCACAATCTGATTGTACTCAGGAATGTGCATTCTCCAAAAGCCTATGGCACCTAGGAAAGCTTGTGTTTCCTTCTTGTTGGTAGGTGGAGACATAGAGGTGATCTTATTCATTTCCTCTCTTGGGATCTGACGACGTCCATCTTTCCACTTGACTCCTAGAAACTGAATTTCCTGAGCCGGTCCCTTAACTTTACTTTGCTTAATGGCAAAAACAGCTTTCAGCAGAATCTTGACAATCTTCTCTCCTTTCTCGAAGACTTCCCCTGCTGTGCTGCCCCATACAATGATGTCATCGATATACTGTAGATGTTCGGGTGCTTCACCCTTTTCCAGTGCAGCCTGGATCAGTCCATAACATGGTGGGACTGTGCTTCCACCCCTGGGGCAGACGATTCCAGGTGTACTGCACGCCCCTCCAGGTGAAAGCAAACTGAGGCCTGCATTCTGCTGCCAGAGGAATGGAGAAAAATGCATTGGCGATGTCAATGGTGGCGTACCACTTTGCTGCCTTGGACTCCAGCTCGTACTGGAGTTCCAGCATGTCCGGCACAGCAGTGCTCAGCGGTGGAGTCACCTCATTCAATGCACGATAGTCTACGGTCAATCTCCATTCTCCTTCAGATTTACGCACAGGCCAGATGGGGCTGTTGAAGGGTGAGTGGGTTTTGCTGTCCACCCCTTGACTCTCCAGTTTACGGATCATTTAATGGATGGGAATCACTGAGTCTCTGTCAGTACGGTATTGCCGACGGTGTACTGTTGTTCTGGCGATTGGTACCTGTTGCTCTTCAACTCTCAGTAGTCCCACAGCAGAGGGGTCATCTGCAAGACCAGGCAAGGTGTTCCATTTTCTAATGTCATCTGTCGCTACAGCAGCTATACCAAAAGCCCAGCGATATCCTTTTGGGTCTTTGAAATATCCATTTCTAAGATAGTCCATGCCAAGGATGCATGGGGCCTCTGGGCCAGTCACGATGGGGTGATTCTGCCACCTGTTCCCAGTTAAACTCACTTTGGCCTCCACTACAGTCAGCTGCTGGGATCCTCCTGTTACCCCAGAAATAGAGATGGATTCTTCTCCTACGTACTTTGATGGCATCAGAGTACATTGGGCACCGGTGACAACCAAAGCCTTATGTTTTTGTGGGTCGGATGTGCCAGGCCATCGGATCCACACAGTCCAATACATCCGATTATCCTTCTCCTCTACCTGGCTAGAGGCAGGGCTCCTCTATTCCTGATCTTCATACACATTGCTCTCTTCCTGTAAATAGGTTCTTGAGGTCCCTTCAAGAGGATCAGTCATATAATCATTCTGATACTGTCTGGAGTTCTGTACACGAGAGACTGGAGCAGCATTGACTCTAGATGAGCTTCTTGTGGTAGGTGTCCCTCTTTTCAGCTCACGTACCCGGGCTGCTAAGGAGGAGGTGGGTTTTCCACCCCACTTCCTCATGTCTTCTCCATGCTCCTGAAGGAAAAACCAGAGGTTACCTCATGGAGTGTTTTCTCTCCCTGCCTGAGGAATGCCGGCTCCTAAGGGCAGAAACTCTTGTTGGTTCTGGAGAGATCTGGTAGTTGTTTTCCTTAAGTTCTTTTTTTAGTTTCTGATGGCCCTCTTCAATCAAGCTTCGGACTTGCTCCACCAGCCTTGTTTCCACGGATGAGACATGGGTACGAAATGGGGCTGTGACAGTGTCCTCATAATTTCTTAGTTTATTGGCCAAGACGCCTACCATGTCCTCACCTTCCCTCCACTGTAGTATTGGCAGGTAACGGGAATACATCTCTGGTCCAAGCCGTGCAAATCTCAACCATATCTGTGACCTGCATGTTGTAGTCCGTGCAAAGGAGACAAAGCAGAACTAACAACAATATTATGCTGTCCTTAACATCCAGCGGGAACTCAACATTTCCAAAGACTACTGAATCAGGCCGGATAGATAGGAAAAAATCATTCTTTGCCCCGCACCCCAAGGGCTGGGTGTGATTGGTAAAACCCCGGATGCAGCAACCTAGACTAGGACAAGCAAACAAAGTCGAGTATATATTCTGAATTATGTTCATTGCCTCAGAGGTTATCATGCAGTAGACATAATAGGCCAAGAAAGCAATTTTTATACCATATTCTGGTCTACACAGGAGCATTACAGCTGGCAGGTAGTTCCCCATGTGCAGAAAAATATAGAGAACAATATATAAAACTCATGTAAGCATGTTGAGAATCATGGTGAATACAAAATTGTAATACTGACCTTTCTCAGTACCCTTCGTGCCCCACGTTGGGCGCCAATAAATGTGTTGGTTTGAAAGTAAAACCAGTGTGATACTCCAAGACAGTAATAGAATTTAATAGGAGAAAAGAGAAAAAATAAAATAACTTCAATAATATAAAAGAAAACCCACCAACAAAGTCAGAAATAGAACCTGACACCCTGTCAGTCAGGGTGTTGGTAGTGCTGCCCGAAACCCCAAGTAAAACACAAACTAACAGAGTGTCAGTTTATGCGGTGCTTTATTCGGGGCGCGGGGACCTGCGGACTCGCGTCCAAAGTCAGGATCCCACCGGTTCCCTTTTTAGAGGGTTTTTTATACCCTTTTTACAAATGGTTTATGAGCAGAAGTACACATGCTTCTAAATAATATAGATACATTCACCTTATAGATAGCATTTTACGTCATAAATCTTACATGGTTGCTTATCCTAGGACTATACTGTTCTCCCCCTTAATCTCTCTTACGCCACTGCCCACCACCAGTACTTTATTTATGTTTATACTTTAACCTTATCACTAACAGTTCTGCATGCTCTCCTAAATCTTTTGAACATTATTTTCTCAGCACAGCACATTCCTAAGTTAGTTTCCCAGGGCCTACTCTGGGAAATGCAGTCTCCAAGCCTTAGCATTACTACTACTATTATGGTTTATACACTTTATATTCTAATATTCAGGATTTCTAGTCCATAGGGTAACAGTATCAGTCTGTATAAATGGTGGCTGCAGTCCTCCTGGATGACAACTGTGGTTCAGTTGAAGCAGTGCTCCTGTAGAAGGTGCAGTTTTCCTCCAAAGATCCAGCGATGATGTGGAAAAAGGTTCAGCTTTGCTCTGGGACCCAGTGGAAAGGACTGCCTTGGTGTTCCAAATCTCAGTTTTTATCTAGGTAGGAATTGTTTGGCTCCTCCCACTGGCTGGAGCATCTCCCAATGGGATGATGTAATCTTATCAGTCACACAATAGGACTTAATGGCCCATTAACAGAATCTGTCTTCTGGAGGAAGGATGGGTTGTGTAAAGCTAACGATGATCATCCCCCTGATCTTATCAGATGGCACATCAGCAGGGGATATCTCCCACAGAGATAAGGATCACCACCCCTCCCTCATTTTAACAGATGGTGATAGAATACACATTTTTGCATTGTACCCGAGGACAGGGTTGAATTTTTGGAAACTGGGGAGTCCCAGTTGAATTTTAGGGGGAATTTGTGGAATTCTAGGGATCTCGGGGTAATTTTGGGGGGAATTTGGTGAATTTTAGGGTATACATGTGAATTTTAGGGTTCTCAGGTGAGTTTTGGGGATGCCAGGCAGATATTGGTGTGAAATCTGTCGATTTTGGGGTATCCAGGTGAGCATTTGGGAGTCGTGGGAGAATTTTGGGATGAATTTGGGGGGATGCAGGTGGATTATCCCGGGAATTTGGTGATTTTGGGGAGTCCCAGATGGGTCTTGGAGCTAATTCGGTGGATTTGGGGGTATTTCGGTCGTTTTGAGGGGGATTGGAGAGATTTTGGGGTGAATTTGGGAGGTGTTGGGGGGACTGGGTCTTGGAGGTGATTTGAGGGATTTTGGGGGTTGCAGGTGGGATTTTGGGGTGAAGCCCTGGGATTTGGGGGTCCCCAGTGAATTTTGGGGTGAATTTGTGGAATTCTGAGAGTTGCCAGGTGAGTGCTGGGCATCCCAGGGGGACTTCGGGACAAATTTTGGGGATTTTGGGTTTCCCAGGTGAATTTCTGAGGTGAAAAGGTTCAAAGAGGTTTTTTTTTATAAACAAGTTAAAGCCAGAAGGTTATTGAAAATTAATAGGTGTGATGCAAGTAGGTAATATGCAGACAATACACAGCGAGACAAATCATGGGAAAAATACAGTGGTAACACATGAGTGTGTGAGGATGGGATCAGTATAGCAAAGGCTCAGTTGAAGTTGAATTTGGAAAAGCATGCCAAAAATAAGAATAATAAAGGCACCTATAGGTATTTCAGTGGGAAAAGGAAGATGAAAAGAAACCTATCACAACTCCCCTATTCCCCCCCATCCCCATAAGCCGGACAGGACTAGTGACAACAGACAAGGAGAAGGCTGAAGTACTCAACAAGTGTTGGTCTCAATTTTTACTGCCAGTCACTATTTCCACATCTCTCAGGTTATTGGACTGGTGGGCTTGATTCTAAGCCATAGTAGCAGGTCAGCTTTCAGACCACTTGAGGAACCTGATCATGCAAGACCATGGGACCCACCCAGAGGCATGTCAGGGGGCTGAGAGAACTGGCAGCTGTAGTTGCTAAGGTGCTTCCTCCATCATATTTGAGAAAACAAGGCAACAAGCTGAAGTCTCCAGACACTGTGTTGTATTGAGTCCAATCCTCTTGGTCTTTTTTGTAAATCTTAGAGCTCTGAGTCAATTTCTGCAGAGGATTCCCAATGCAGTTTCAAAAATGGAATCTTTGTTATTGGTCCTCATGTTGATCTTGGATATTTCCATTTTCTGCGCTCCTATATTTTTGAAACATTTGTAATGACTGAAAAGAAAGCTGAGATGAGGCATTATGCTCTTTCCAGTGATATAAATGGACCAGTATTCTTTTCAGACAAATATATTTTTGCTGTGTCTAAGCACATGTGCATACCTGTGTTTGATTGATGTGTCCAGGTTTTGGCAATGGGGCAGCCACAGGGCCGTCTTGTGACAATGGCCCGGGTGCTGCCCTGTCCAACTTTCTACCAACTGACTCCACTTCAGGATGTCCTCCCTGCTGAGAGAAGAGGCTGGGACAGCACCTTTAGAAATGTGACTTTCTGGGTTTTTGTTTTGTTTTGTTTTGTTATTTTTAAAGTTACTAAAAACCTTCACCCTGATTTTTTGATGTGTTTGGTTTAGGGTTTTTTCAGTTTTGGGTGGGTTTTTCTGTGGGCTTTGTTTGTCTCTTTGGGGATTATTGTTTGGGGTTTTTTGTGTGTTTCTTTTGTCTGCTTTTTTTGTTTGTTTGTTTGTTTGTTTTGTTACGGTTTTGTAGATTTTTTTAAGCAAATTGATTGGAAAACTGAATAGTCCTCCACTATAGTCTCCTGGATTCACCTGAGAATCTTCCTAGGCATTACCCTGACCCTTTTTGCAATGAATCTCACATCATTCTCCTGAGGAAACTGTCTGCTTATGGTTTGGATGGGTGGGCTGTTTGCTGGGTGACAAACTGGGTGATGGCCAGGCCCAAAGAGTGGTGGGAAATAGAGTTCATCCGGCTGGTCCCCAAGGCTCAGTCTTGGGCCCAGTCCTGTTTAATATCTTTATCAGTGATCTGGTCAAGGGGATAGAGTACACGCCCAGGAAGTTCACAGATGATGCAAAGTTGGCTGGTAGTGTTTATTTCTTCTGGAAGACAGCAGGCTCTGCTTCTTCTTCCTCCTGTTCTGAGGTCGCTGCTCCCTCTTCATCCCTCATTAAGTGTGCTGATTTTGTCACTTGGATGAGAAAACAAACAATTTTAGCAACAATACTAGAGGCAGGGTACAAGAAAGGAAGAGTTCACATGAAATCCGCCCCCGCCCAACAACAGACAATACCTGATGGCTCCTCTGCCCAGCTTACTGACTACACCAGAACCCATTGTCCCCCAAAGATACTCCCTTCTCCCTGCCCCCAGCCATGATGTGAGATGGAATAGAATATCTAAGATTAAGATTCTCCCTATGTAACTCCATCATACTTTGATTCTGGGAAAAAAAATTTCTTGAAGTTCTCTCATTTCAGATCATTTGAATTTGAATTTGCATACTAAAAAGTCTAGCCAGAAACTCATGACAATATTAATAGCCCATTCTAGAATGTCGGAGATGATATACACTTCTTTCAAGAGCATTTGATACCACACGTGACTTCTCCAGAATTTCAATGAACAGTGGGAGTAGTCTACAAGATTCTTGCTGCCATCTGGATTTCCTGGTATTTGGCTGGTCTATGTAAGCCAAACAGCTATCCAGCAGAGGGAATATTAGTGTGATACTTGATGGTATGTGAGATGGAACACAGTAATTTATGGCTTTTTGCATAGTGATGAAGCTGTAAAGAAAGCTCCATAATGCTCAGACAAGGAGGCTGTTGGACTTCCAGCAGCAAAGGCCCAAAACGAACCAATGAAAAGGTGTCGTTGAAAAAAAAAGCCAGGTGGGGAGCAAAGTGATACTTAAGGGCATTTTACTGAAAGAGGAAATCTAGTGAAAAAAAAGGCCAAGAGTGTGTCTGCCCCCGATAACTCTCTACTCCAAGACACACTTGACCTAGTGGTTAAAGTTTTAACCTCTGCTGGATTTGAATTGCAGGAGGACAAAGTCCAAAGGATGCCACGTTGGAAGTACCTGGGCTTGGAAATTACTGCACGGACCATTGTTCCGCAGAAATTGGAAATTAATTGTAATCCAAAAACCTTAGCAGATCTCCATTCCCTGTGTGGGTCATTGAATTGGGTTAGGCCCTGGCTAGGCCTCACTAATGAGGACCGAGAACCTCTCTTCAATTTATTGAAGGGGGAGAGAGAGCTGCTTTCTCCCAGGGAACTGACCCCAGAGGCAAAGACGGCATTCGAAAAGGTACAAAAGACTTTAGGAGAGAGGCAAGTTCGCAGTTACCATCCCCTGCTGCCCTTCAAATTCATTGTCCTAGGAAAACTGCCTCACTTACACAGGTTAATATTCCAATGGATCCAGCTGCAGAGAGAGTCACTGTTAATCATAGAGTGGGTCTTCCTCTCCCACCAAAGACCCAAAACTATCACAAAGCCACAAGAGTTAATAGCTCAGCTGATTCAGAAAGCAAGGATGAGACTGTATGAAATAGCTGGTTGTGATTTCACATGTATTCACCTCCTTGTTAAACTGTCTGAGGAGGGAAGGAACTCTCCTGAAAGATTGACTAAAGAGATGTTTGAGCACTTGCTCCAGAGCAATGCCAATCTCCAATTAGCCCTGGACACCTACAGAGGACAAATATCAGTCCATGCCCCGTCTCACAAGCTGTTCAATGAGGAATTCCACCTCATTCCTCGAGAGAAGAGGAGTCGGAGACAACTCAAAGATCTCACAGTGTTCACGGATGCATTCGGGGCGTCCCACAAGTAGGTGATGACTTGGAAAAATCCCAAGACTCAGCATTGGGAGGCTGATGTTGAGTTTGTGGAAGGATCACCCCAGATAGCTGAACTGGCAGCGGTTGTGAGAGCCTTTGAGAAGTTCTCAGAGCCAATCAACTTGGTAACACTCAGCCTATGTAGCAGGGATAGTGTCCAGGGCAGAGCAGGCAGTGCTCAGAGACATCCAGAATGAGCAGCTTTTCAGGTTGCTTTCCAAACTAATTTATTTGATTTCTCATAGAGAACACCCGTTCTATGTGATGCATGTGAGGTCACACACAGATTTGCCAGGCGAAATTGCAGAAGGGAACCGTCAGGCAGACTCCCTTGCAACCCCAGCAGAACAAGCAACCCCAGCAGAACAAGCACGCCTTCCTGACATCTTCCAACAGGCAAAGCTGAGCCACCAGCAGTATGTCCAAAATGCGCCAGGTCTAATGCGTCAGTTCCAGCTAACACGGAGTCAGGCTCGAGCCTTTGTGGCCACCTGTCTCAACTGTCAGCTGCACACCATGCCCTCAATAGGCATGGGGGTTAGCACCCGAGGTCTAGGCAGTTGTGAAGTATGGCAGACAGACATCACACACATTCCTAGTTTCGTTCACCTCAAATATGTGCATGTTAGCATTGACACATATTCAGGCGCAGTCTATGCCTCTGCCCACGCAGGAGAAAGGGCAATACAAGCCAAAAAACACCTAATGCAAGCCTTTTCAGTATTGGGGATCCCTAGGGGAATCTTAACTGATCAGGGCGCAGCATATAAGTCCAAGGAGTTCCTGGAATTCGTCCAGCAGTGGGGAGTGGAATATAAAACTGGCACCTCCCACTCCCCCACAGGCCAAGGTGTAGTTGAGCGAGCCAATCAGATGCTCAAGCAGGTTTTGGCTAAACAGAGCAGTTCAACTGCGTGGATGTCTCCACAGCAGAAGCTCTGCAAAGCCATGTTTACTTTCAATTTCCTGAATTGTTCATTTGAGAACATGAGTCCACCTGTGGTACGTCACTTTAACAGTGGTAAACAGTTCAAGTTATCCCAACATCCTCCAGTTTTGATTAGGGACCCAGAAACCTGGGAAATCAAAGGTCCCTATGAGCTCATTACCTGGGGACGTGGCTACGCATGAGTATCCACTCCCTCAGGCCCTCGGTGGATTCCCCAAACGTGGGTGAAACCATATGTTCCCAAACATCCTGCTGCAGCTGAGGTGAATGAGGAGCAGGTGGCTGCGGCTTCAAAAAGAAGACGCTGCTGGAAAAAAGAAAAAGAAATCCTCATAGAGGATGACATCCCGGCAGATAGAGACCTTTAATCGGTTTTGCAATGTTTGTCTTTCCTTTTAGAGAAAAGCTTCCCTTCTCTAGGTCCTGTGAGGAACCCCATTCAAGTTGTCTTCCTGTTAACACTGAACAGTTTAGCAGCTGCATGAATCGTCCTTCAGCCACGTCAAAACATCTAGATGAACGTGGCACACACACTCCAAAATCGTGCTGCAATAAATTTTCTCCTACTACTGCACGGACATGAGTGCCAGGAAATTGAAGGACTTTGCTGTATGGATCTGACCTCGGGAGCTCCTAACATCCATGCTACCCTAATCTGAAGATTGGTTCAATGGACTGTTCAAAGGCTGGGGATTCACAGGGCAGTGGGCAAAGTCATAATTTAAATGAAACTAATATCCTTCTATCAACTTTGTAAAACAAAAAACAGGGAGATATTGCATTTCCTAGGTGGATTGTAAATGGTACATTCTGTGACCCCTGCTATGCCCTGTAGCCTGGTCCCTCTCCCCTCCTGGCCATACAGGGCTGGCTGGGATCCAGTTTCTCCCCGCCGACATTTTCAGACACTAGGAAAGATCTGTGCCCCCCGAGCTCTGTCTCTTTCTCCCTCTCTTTCTCCCTCTTTTCCTCGCTACCCACGAGAAATAAACCCTGCAACTTCATCAGGGAAAAGAGCCTCTCTTTTCATATCTTATTTAGGTCCCCGAGGCAAGGGCCCAGGAGGCTTCATTCTAAGACCTGAGTTAGACCAGAGGAAAAGGTGAAGACCCCATTTTTAGGGCCAAGAAAAAGCCTCAGCACTGCTGCTTGTGCTGCTTCTTGGTTCCCTTGCAGCCTGTTGTGGAAACATTGGCGGTCACTTCTAGGTGCCGAGTTGCACACAGCACCACGGTAAATGCCGCGGAGAAGGGAAATACAGAATGCAGCGAGGAGCTGGACGTGGCTTACGTGCAATAAATAGAAGGTGAACCAAGCACTGCCTCTTCAATCTGGCCCCCTCTGCTCTGGTAGCAACTTTTTCAAGTCGGAAAAGGGAGCTGCAAGTATGTAGAATAGAGGGCAGCGAGACGCCTTGTGATATGTGCCGTTTCAGGGCTGCTGACAGAGGGCTACTTTAAGAATGCCTTCTTCTTCCTCGAGTCCTTCTCGCTTCACTCTAGCTGCATGCAGTACACCACAGCGAAGGTGTGAGAAAAGGCACTGCCCCAGCTTTTGCCCTTGCGTGCAACGGCTGCGTTCTACTTTTCCAAGCAGCAAGAGCACTGAGAAGTGAAAGCAATTGTGAAGAAACTCGTTGACTGCTTGTGTGGTCTTTGCTGCGCTGCGCTTGCAATCCCGGTGCCCTGCGGCTTCGTTCTTCGCCTTCATTACCATTTAAAGCAGATTTGAACCCCTTGAAGACTGGTGGGGTGAAGTTCAATATCCGTGTGATGGATTGGGAGAAGATTTCACACGCTGCCACTTCCTCACAGTAAGTACCATTATTGAAGTAGCCCCAGAAACACACACTTAGAATGCCATAGCTCTGAATCAATGTGGCCATCTTCCAGAGAAAATTAAAAATCCATGAATTCCTCAACTGATCAACACACAAAATGAACCGGATAATAGCCACAGTAACCTTGGTTATGAGACTCATGTTTAAAAAAGGCCTTGCAAATGGGAGAGATATAGCAGTGACCACATGGAAGCCAATCCAGGGTAAGCTGGACAGCATGGTGTCACCTACCACAAGCTTGGGTAATTCAAGAACTGTTTTTCCCTTTTCTACCCCTCTCTCAATGTCCTCAGGGAATGCCTCATGTTCCGGGCGCCAAAATCTGTCTTGTTTGAAAGACAGGTATGGTGTAAGGAAAGGCAAGAGCCCCCTTCGTGAGATGCAGAGTGCAACCCCCTTCCCTTTTAATTATTTTAGTTTTAAATCAGAGGCCTTCAGGCAGGAGATGTGGCGATAAGGGTAACAGTTCTTTACTGATCTATAACAAGGCAGAAAACAACAACAGCTATAAATATTGACAACAGAACAGTATAACTCAGTTCCAGTCCCTTTTGGCTGCAGGCCATCTCCCTGTGCTCAGTTACCGGTGCTGTGTGGGCAGGGCAGGTCCCTCGCACTTGAAGCGGGCTGGAGTGATGATGACAGCGGCCCAGGGGTGAGAGGGATGGGGAAAGTGACTCCCCCCTCACGGTGTCGGTCGTGGTGCTGGGCAGAGTGTCCAGAGGTAGTAGGGTGAGGTGGGAGAGCAGCAGAGCTATGTCCAAAGGCAGGGAGGGTGGATCTCAGCGTTGGGGTGGCAGGGGAGATGATAGATCCGAGCATGGGGCGTCCTCTCCCTCCATGAGCCAAACGAGAGAGTTTTCCAGCCCGCTCCCGACCCCCATCCCACCTTTCCTTTTTCCGGTTTCCCGCCCCCCCTCTCTCCACCCACCTCCCTGCGAGAGAACATTACCTTAAGGTGTGTATCCACTTAGCATAACAATGGGAGAAATTCCACAGAAAGAAAAGGGAAGCATTCAACCCCCGACATTATCCACCCCTTTCTTTCTCCCATACTAATATGCTATATCAAATTAAACTGTTACATTACATATACATACATGCAGTTAGAGACATAGGCACAGTACTATAGGTATTTCACCCTAAAACAAGGTCTCCTTGGGGTATGCATCGGGTCCCTCCACTCTTTTGCATCACCGCCAGGTGCAACCTGGTCCCTGAGCGAATACAACTCCATGGATGGGACTGTCTTTGCTGGAGGCAGGATTCACCCAGACAGTTTTTCCTAGCATACCTCTCATGTGTACCACTGTAACCTTATTTCCATCTGATATTCCCAAGGGCTCAGATTGGGCAGGGCCTGCTCGGTTAGTGGAACCTCGGGTGTTCACTAACCATGTGGCCTTTGGTAGATTAATAATTGTTAATAATAATAATAATAATAATAATAATAATAATAATAATAATAATAATAATAATAGTTTGGTAGATTAATAATAGCTCTTCAAAGTTCCCCCACCCAGTGCCTTCAAGGTGGTTTTAAGCAGGCCATTGCACGGTTCAACTTTCCCTGCCGCTGGTGCATGGTAGGGGATATGGTACACCCACTCAATGCCGTGTTCTCTAGCCCAGGTGTGTATAAGGCCGTTCTTGAAATAAGTCCCATTGTCTGACTCAATTCTCTCAGGGGTACCATGACTCCCAAGAACTTGTTTTTCCAGGCCCAAGACGGTGTTCCGAGCAGTGGCATGAGGCACAGGGTAGGTCTCTAACAATCCAGTGGTAGGTTCCACCATGGTCAGTACATAGCACTTGCCCTGGCGGGTTTGAAGCAGTGTGATGTAGTCAATCTGCCAGGCCTCTCCATACTTATATTTGGCCCATCGCCCCCCAAACCAGAGGGCCTTCACCCGCTTGGCCTTCTTGATGGCAGCACACGTCTCACAGTCATGGATAACTTGAGAAATACTGTCCATGGTTAGATCAACCCCTTGGTCTCGTGCCCACTTATAGGTGGCATCTCTGCCCTGATGACCTGAGGCATCATGGCCCCATCGAGCCAGGAACAACTCTCCCTTGTGCTGCCAATCTAAATCTATCTTCGACACCTCTATCTGTGCAGCCTGATCTACCTGCTCATTGTGTCGGTGTTCCTCATTAGCCCGACTCTTGGGGACATGGGCATCTATGTGACGGACTTTCACAGGCAGCTTCTCTACATGGGTGGCAATGTCTTTCCATTCATGGGCAGCCCAGATTTGTTTTCCCCTACGTTGCTAGTTAGCCTTTTTCCCCCTTTCCAGCCAACCCCACAGAGCATTGGCTACCATCCATGAATCAGTGTAAAGGTAGAGTTTTGGCCACTTCTCTCTTTCAGCAATGTCCAGGGCCAGCTGAACAGCTTTGAGTTCAGCAAGTTGACTCGATCCACCTTCTCCTTCGGTAGCTTGTGCAACCCGGCGTGTGGGGCTCCATACGGCTGCTTTCCACTTCCGGTTCATCCCCACGATGCGGCAGGAACCATCAGTGAAAGGAGCATAGCTTGTTTCATCTGCTGGCAGTTGGTTATACGGTGGGGCTTCTTCAGCCCAGGTCACTTGTTCCTGTTCCTCTTCGTTGGCAAGACAAAAGTCTTCCCCTTCCGGCCAGTTGGCAATTATCTCCAAAATCCCAGGGCGATTCGGGTTTCCAATACGGGTGCATTGTGTGATGAGGGCAATCCATTTGCTCCTTGTGGCGTCAGTGGCATGGTGGGTTGAGGGAACCTTTCCTTTGAACATCCAACCCAGCACTGGCAGTCGGGGTGCCAGGAGGATTTGTGTTTCCGTGCCAACCACCTCTGAGGCAGCTTGAACTCCTTCATAGGCGGCCAAGATCTCCCTCTCCATTGGAGTATAGTTGGCCTCGGACCCTCTGTAGCTGCAACTCCAGAATCCCAGTGGTCGGCCTCCCGTCTCACCAGGCATCTTCTGCCACAGGCTCCAGGACAGACCATGGATCCCGGCTGCAGAGTAGAGCACGTTCTTCACCTCTGGTCCCATCATAACTGGGCCAAGGGCTACTGCATGAACGATCTTCTGCTTGATCTGGGCAAAGGCTTGATGCTGCTCAGGGCCCCAGTGGAAATCGTTCTTCTTACGGGTGACCAGGTAAAGAGGGCTCACAATCTGGCTGTACTCAGGAATATGCATTCTCCAAAAGCCTATGGCACCTACGAAGGCTTGTGTTTCCTTCTTGCTGGTTGGTGGAGACATTGCAGTGATCTTATTGATGACCTCACTGGCAATCTGGTGCCGTCCATCTTGCCACTTTACTCCCAGGAACTGGATCTCTTGGGCAGGCCCTTTGACTTTGCTCTTTTGAATGGCGAAGCCTGCTCCCAGCAGAACCTCAATGATCTTTTCTCCTTTCTGAAATACCTCCATTGTCGTGTCCCCCCACACAATGATGTCACCAATGTACTGCAGATGTTCTGGAGATCCACCCCTCTCCAGTGTAGCCTGGATCAATCCATGACAGATGGTGGGGCTGTGTTTCCACCCCCGGGGCAGTCGTTTCCACGTGTATTGCACACCCCTCCAGGTGAAAGCAAGCTGAGGCCTGCACTCTACTGCCAGCGGAATGGAGAAAAACGCATTGGCGATGTCACTGGTGGCGTACCACTTGGCTGCCTTGGACTCCAGCTCGTACTGGAGTTCCAGCATGTCCGGCACAGCAGCGCTCAGTGGTGGAGTCATTTCATTCAATGCACGATAGTCCACGGTTAATCTCCATTCTCCTTCAGATTTATGCACAGGCCAAATGGGGCTGTTGAAAGGTGAGTGGGTTTTACTGACCACCCCTTGGCTCTCCAGCTCACGGATCATCTTCTGGATGGGGATCACGGCATCTCGATTCGTCCGGTAGTTCTGGCGGTGCACTGTTGAGGTAGCAATTGGCACCTGTTGCTCTTTCACCCTGAGGACTCCCACTGCAGATGGGTTTTCTGATAGCCCAGGCAGGGTGTTGAACTGCTTAATGTCCTCTGCCGCCGCAGCAGCTATTCCAAAAGCCCACCTGAGTCCCTTTGGGTCATTGTAATAGCCGCTCCTGAGGAAGTCTATGCCTAGGATACATGGTGTCTCTGGGCCAGTCACAATTGGATGTTTCTGCCACTCTTTCCCAGTCAGGCTCACCTCAGCCTCCAGCAAAGTCAATTCCTGAGATCCCCCCATAACCCCAGCAATTGAAACAGGTTCCTCCCCGACATGTCCCAATGGTATTAATGTACACTGTGAACCAGTGTCAACCAATGCACTGTGTTCCTGTCGCTCTGATGTGCCAGGCCATCGGATCCACACCGTCCAAAAGATCCGGTTTTCCCGTGCCTCTCCCTGACTAGAGGCAGGGCCCCTCTAGCCCTGGTTATTATTTCTCTCCTGGGCATACATAGTGGACGTTCCTTCAAGGGGATCTGACAGATCATCTTCCCTTCTCTAATACCCTGCACCTTGGTCATGGGAGGCTGAGGCTACCTTCACTTTAGTGGAGTTCCCTCTGTTAGTGTTCCCCTCCCTGAGTTGGCGCACCCGTGCTGCCAGGACAGAAGTGGGTTTCCCATCCCACCTTCTCATGTCTTCCCCGTGGTCAAAAAGAAAAAAACACAGGTCAGCACGTGGGGTGTACCCTCTCTCCCTAGCTGGAGGACGTTGGGCTCTGCTTTTGGGGTCCATGACTCGCACTGGTGCTGCACTGATCTTCCTCACCTCTTCCCTTATCTCCTTCATCTCCTCCTTAAACTCCTCTCTGAGGTCCTTAACCACAGCAGAGACATGAGCCTGCATTGGGCCAGCCATCATACTCTGAAATTCCTGAGCCTGTTGGCAACAGAACCCACTGTCACTTGGTTGGTATCAGCATTAATCCTTGCTATAAAGGGGGTATATTGAGATGGGCCCAGGTTTGCCAGATTCCACAACCTCTGCCCTGTGCACCTGACCTTGTCAGGGTCATTGTCATTCTGTCCATCCCTCCCAAAGAGCACCTCCAGTACTGCCACTTGTCTCAGCTGTTGGATCCCTTCCTCAAGGGTATTCCAACGCGTTCTCTGGTGGTGCTCCTGCATTCTTTCCCTGTGGACAAATCTCTCTCTCACACTCATTAAAAGTCACTCCCAGAGGGAAAGGAGACCAGTCTCCCTTACAAATACTTGGTCCACACCTGAGTCCTGGGTCAAGGCTCCCAAATTCCTTGCCTCAGTACCATCCAGTTGCACACCTGTGCCCATAAGGTCCCAGACCCGCAGTAACCAGGTTGTAAAAGGCTCACGGCCCCGTCGTACAATGTCTTTACTCAGGTTACGGAGGCTCTCGTATGACAGGGACTCGGTGATGATCTCAACTTCTGGCTCCCTTGCTGGTTGTGAGGGGCCCCCTTCCTGACCCTTATTATTTGGGTGCCTTGTTTTCATCTTAGACTTCCTAGTTTCCACAGGGGCAACTGCTGCTGCTGAGTGCCCTTGCAGTTCAGCTGGAACCTGGACAGATGTAACATCTGTGGGTCCCACTGCTGCGCCATCAGAGTCTTCCCTCTTTAAGGTAGGGGGAGGGTTTCTCACCAGCTGGGGAGAGGTACTCCTTCAGCATCTGGCCCATCTCATGTATCTCCTTCGCTAGCACCCCCACCCATTATGGGTGGTTCCTTTCCAACGTGGGCTGTGGGGCAGGGTCAAACGCTGGGTTAATATCCCTAGTCTCTGGAACAGGGTAAAGCTCTGGGGTAACCTCCCTAATCTGGTAAACAGGATCAGGCTCTGGAGCAACATCCCTAGTCCCTGCGGTAGGTATCAGGGTGGTTATCCAAGTCAATCTCCCCTTATCTCTGAATGTTAGATAGAACAGGTTTAACAGGGATATAAGCAACACTAGCCACAGTATAATGTCATTAGCATTTAAAGCGGATTGGAACCCCTTGAAGACTGGTGGGGTGAACTTCAAAAACCATGTGATGGGTTTGGAGAAGATATCACCTGCTGCCACTTCCTCACAGTAAGTACCATTATTGAAGTAGCCCCAGAAACACACACTTAGAGTGCGATAGCTCTGAATCCATGTGGCCATCTTCCAGAGAAAATTAAAAATCCATGAATTCCTCAACTGATCAACACACAAAATGAACCGGATAATAGCCACAGTAACCTTGGTTATGAGACTCATGTTTAAAAAAGGCCTTGCAAATGGGAGAGATATAGCAGTGACCACATGGAAGCCAATCCAGGGTAAGCTGGACAGCATGGTGTCACCTACCACAAGCTTGGGTAATTCAAGAACTGTTTTTCCCTTTTCTACCCCTCTCTCAATGTCCTCAGGGAGTGCCTCACCTTCCGGGCGCCAAAATCTGTCTTGGTTTGAAAGACAGGTATGGTCTAAGGAAAGGCAAGAGCCCCTTTCCTGCGATGCAGAGTGCAACCCCCTTCCCTTTTAATTATTTTAGTTTTAAATCAGAGGCCTTCAGGCAGGAGATGTGGCGATAAGGGTAACAGTTCTTTACTGATCTCTAACAAGGCAGAAAACAACAACAGCTATAAAAATTGACAACAGAACAGAACAGTGTAACTCACTTCCAGTCCCTTTTGGCCACAGGCCGTCTCCCTGTACTCAGTTACCGGTGCTGTGTGGGCAGGGCAGGTCCCGCGCAGTTGAAGAGAGCTGCAGCAAAGGGGTGAGAGGGAGGGGGAAAGTTACTCCCCCCTCACGGTGTCCGCCATGGTTCTCAGCAGAGTGTTCCGAGGCAGTAGGGTGAGGTGGGAGAGCAGCAGAGCTATGTCCAAAGGCAGGGAGCATGGATCTCAGCGCTGTGGTGGCAGGGGAGATGCCAGATAGGAGCACGGGGCGTCCTCTCCCTACACGGGTCAAACGAGAGAGTTTTCCATCCCACCTTTCCTTTTTCCCATTTCACCCCCCCCTCCCTCCACACACCTCCCTGGGAGAGAACATTACCTAAAGATGTAGCCAATTAGCATAACAATGGGAGAAATTCCACAGAAAGAAAATAGACGAATTCAACCCCTACAATGGAGTACACCACAGCGAAGGTGTGAGGAAGGGCACTGCCCCAGCTTTTGCCCTGGCCTGCAACGGCTGTGAGCTACTTTTCCAAGCAGCAAGGGCAATGAGAAGTGAAAGGGATTGTGAAGGAGCTCTTTGACTGCTCGTGTGCTCTTCGCTGCACTGCGCTCGCAAGCGGCTTCGTTCTTCACCTTCTGCCGTCCAGACAGAGCTCAACTCCTGGGGTCAGTTTTAGCTCTGCCCAACAGCCTGTCCTCACTTCTACGGGCAAGCACGCCCTGTTGCCTTGGCTCCTAGTGCAAAGTCCCTAGCGAGCTCTCACTGAGTGCAATGCACCCAGAAAGACGCTCTCGCTCGTCTTTCAAGGAGCGATTCCTAACAGCAGAAGCACAAACTGGATGACGAGAAGGGACAATGTAGAACACGTCTCTATCCTGGCCCATTTTCTTGTGCGATATGTTCCTCCAGGTCTTCGGTCTTTGTGAATCTCTATGTACTGTGAACGCTGCTACTTACAGCTGAGAAGGACCGTAGCGCTAGCAGCGAATACGGAGAGGGCTGAGCATGTAGTCAAGGAGCGTGAAGTGCCCCTGCAATGTGGTGCTAATAGCAGCTTCCTCGCATCTGGGGCGAGCTCCGGCCACAAGACCTTCTTGTCCTGGCAACAGATCTTTGTGAAAGGCGTAGTCGAAAAGCTTTCGTTTTCCATTTGAACTGCGAGAGAGGCAGACTGTTACACGGAGCTCTGAGAACAAAGGTGCACGCCCTAGGAGGGCTTGGGCAGAAGCAGCGTTCTCGTGCGCTTGGCTGCTGGCACACTGCTGGCTGTGTGGCCCTGCCTCAGCGGCTTCTGACCACCAGGGTCTGAAAGCGGCGCCAGGCGTGGGCGAGGGCGGTGAATGAAGACGCACAAGTACCGTGCTTGTGTGCACCACGTTACAGGCTACTAGGAGAGGAAGGTGGCTGCCTCTCGCTTGCCTTCCTAAGTGCCCTTAGCAGTCGGAAGGAGCAAGCTGAAGCACTGCTGCTTGTGCTGCTCCTTGGCTCCCTTGCAGCCCGCTGTGGAAACATTGGCGGTCACTTCTAGGCACCGAGTTGCAGAGAGCACCACGGTAAATGCCGCGGAGAAGGGAAATACAGAGTGCAGCGAGGAGCTGGACGTGGCTTACGTGCGATAAGTAGAAGGTGAACCTAGGCACTGCCTCTGCAATCTGGCCCTCTCTGCCCTGGTAGCAACTTTTGCAAGTCAGCAAAAGGGGCTGCGAGTGTGTAGAATGTAGGGCAGCAAGACGCCGTGTGGTATGCGCCCTTTCAGGTCTGCTTGACAGAGGGCTACTTTAAGAATGCCTTCTTCTTCCTCGCATCCTTCTCGCTTTGCTCTAGCTACATGGATTACACCACAGCGAAGGTGTGAGGAAGGGCACTGCCCCAGCTCTTGCCTAGGCCTGCCTGTGCTGCCCGAAACCCCAAGTAAAACACAAACGAACAGAGTGTCAGTTTATGCGGTGCTTTATTCAGGGCCCGGGGACCTGCGGACTAGCGTCCCAAGTCAGGATCCCACTGATTCCCTTTTTAGAGGGTTTTTTATACCCTTATTACAAATGGTTTATGTGCAGAAGTACACATTCTTCTATAGAAACATTCACCTTGAAGAAAGCATTTTGCGTCATAAATCTTACATGGTTGCTTATCTTAGGACTATAGTGTTCTCCTCCTCAAACTCTCTCTTACGCCACTGCCCACCACCAGTACTTTATTTATGTTTATACTTTAACCTTATCACTAACGGTTCTGCATGCTCTCAGCACAGCACATTCCTAAGTTAGTTTCCCAGGGCCTACTCTGGGAACTACAGTCTTCAAGCCTTAGCATTACTACTACTATTATGGTTTATACACTTTATATTCTAATATTCAGGATTTCTAGTCCATACGGTAACAACTCCCCCCTTTTGAGCATTCTTCAGTCTTCTGCAAGGATGCTCAATTCTTCCAAGTGATAGTTTCTAGATATGATGGTGGAGGGTTGTTTCAGGAAGTGGGTTGAATCACTTCTTTTCGAGTCAGGGCCTTTATGATTTGCCGTGTGTGTGTTCCTTCTTTAGCAATTATTCCTAAAAGACATCTATACATAATCACAATTACTACAATGATTATTACAATCATTATTCCATTTTGAATAATTGAGGATAACCAACCAGAGACCTGGATTCCCAAAGAACTGAATAAAGCTCCAACGCAATTATGTTCTGCATCCTTTTGTACTTCATGTATGTTTAGTTCAATTCGCTCCAATTGACCTATATCCTTTTCTACTTCCTTCGTGACATTTGGGATATGTACACAACAGTGATCATCCCTTCCTTGTAAATATCCACAAACTCCGTGTTCCTTTAATAAGAGCAGATCTAATGCCATTCTATTCTGGATTGTCATCCTGGTTGTGGCTTGTAATTGTAGATTAAGATCTCTAAATCCCTTTTTTGTTACTGCTGCCAATCTTTCCGTCTGCTCTAGTAATTTATATAACATTTCCCGGTTTCTATATGTAGATACAGGTGCAAATAAAGATTCAAGCATCCAACCGAATTTTACACTTTCCCCTGGCTCGTGCCATTTATTCTCTAGATTTACTGCTTCGACTGTCTCAGGGCTTAATCCTCTTTTCGTCCTTTTCTCTTGGTCTTCCTTGGTTAATTTGGACTGTTTCCAAAATGGACATAAGGTTGGTATCCCTAACGTTATTTGAGTAATCGGACCACCTCTCGGTAAATGTGTAGTCCATTGGCCATGTCCCATTACCCAGACTGAATTTCCGGGGCTTCGTACTGTGGTTGATTGACAATCTTTCTGAGCTCCTTTTAATTCTCCCGTTATTGTATGGTTGTATCTCTGACATTCACATCCCCATTTTAACAACACCCGGACGGGTACTAATCCAATTTGGGATTCTGGGGTATCACAGGTTATGACTTTACTACAGTTCCAACCTGATATTTGGGCTAGTCTGCTGTGGTGCACTGTTTCAGCTTCGAGGGCCCCTGGATGTTCCTGTTTTCTTGACCACTCGATACACCAGTGTATTGATCCGATATAACTATAGGGTTCCAGTAGGCTAGGACCCAAATTGCTTTCCATTGCTCCCAATCTTCTTTCCCTTCTTGACACACTATCTCATGATAATAATCTACTACAGGTTTTCTCCTTTTCTGATTTACTTCAAATGTGCACCACCCAACATTTTTGTATTGACCTATTTCAGTGAATACAGAATTTGGTAATTTTAAACATTCCGATCTTTGCCCTGGGGTTGACCATCGTCTTCCATAGGTATAAACCTCTTCTACTATTCTAGTGCGATTTCGTAGCTCTCTGTGGCATTTCCTCGTTCCATTTACTATTTTTGGGGGCATTTCTCCTAATGGGATGATTCCCCACGGTATAGGGTCACTTGCTGCCTTTGGCAAGGGCAAACACGCTGTTATCGCTGTTACATTTTGCATTTTCCCAAAATCCCTAATTAATCCCACTACCAAATTCTCTTGCCCTAATTCCTGTTTCACGTTTTCCATTTCTTTTGCTTGTTGGACCGTTCTAGTTTCTCTCATCCTGCAAAGATTCCCTAATTTGAGAGTGCAATTGATTCTCAATGAAGGACCATCCCACATGTCAATTCTCATACTTGTGGGTGTTACTTGTATTGGATAAGAATGCCCTTTTGTCTTAAAACCCTCCGCCAAAATTTTTACATCTAAGTTCCCATAATCGAAGCTTTCCCTGATCCATACCATGCATGAAAATTGACCAACCTGAGCTTTTTGCAAGTGTGAGATCATTAGGGTAGTATTACCTTTCTGTTGTTTCATATCCCAAATTGTCACAATCCCTTCTGAAAATACCTTATTTGTAGTGATCAATTTCCATTTCATCTTTACTTCATCGAATCCAGCTCCCTGGTCATCAGAAAACAAACAGGTTAGATTTACATTTGCCCCTTGTGGTACAATCACTGTTGGTTTAGGAACAGTAACTTTAACAAAGGCATCTCCGATACGAGCAATGCTCAACATTAACATCGCAATCAAGGCCTTGCCCTGAACACCAGTTTTGTGTCGGTTAAAGGTTGGACTTCCCATCGTGACGGGACTTTCTTGATTCGGGTGTAGTGTATCCAATTGTCGATCCCTTGGACCTTTACGGTTGTGTATGTAGTCATAATCATTTGTCGGGGACCGTCCCATGTTTCTTTTAGTGGTTCCACATTCCAGTTTTTTATGTAGACTTGGTCTCCAGGCTGTATATCGTGGACGGGATTCTCCAGAGGCAAAGGTCGATTCCACTGCAACGCCCCCCGTAGTGCTGTAAGAGTCTTATTGAGAGACAAAATGTAATTTACCAGTACCTGATCTCCCACCACATTCGGGTCCCCTTTGTAAGTTGCAGCATGATAGGGTTTGCCGTATAAAATTTCATACGGACTTACTCCTACCTTGTCTCTAGGTTTGATCCTGACCCTTAACAGAGCTAAAGGTAATGCTTGAGGCCATTGTATCTTTGCTTCTTGGCAGATTTTCTTAATTTGGCCTTTTAGTGTCTGATTCATCTTTTCTACTTGTCCACTAGACTGAGGTCTCCAAGGTGTATGGAGATTCCATGTTATCCCAAGTACCTTAGCCACTTCTTGCACTATTCCTGCCACAAAATGAGGTCCCCTATCTGAGGACATCCCTAGTGGGATTCCAAACCTAGGGATGATCTCTCGAAGTAAAGTTTTAATCACTTCTTTTGCTTGGTTTGTTCTACATGGGAATGCCTCTGGCCAGCCTGAGAAGGTACATACATAGACTAAAACATACTTATACCCCTGTGCTTTTGGTAATTCTGAAAAATCTATCTGCCAATAATCTCCTGGCTGTGGGCCTATTTGCAATTTTCCCATTTGCACTTGCCTACGTGTCACTGGGTTGTTCTTAATACAAACTGGACACATTGCATTGATCCTTTTGGCCATTGTTAACATCTGATTGGAGATTATTTCTTGTTTTAGAAATTGCACTAGAGCTTCTGCTCCCCAATGGCATTTGTTATGTTCAATTTCTAATATCATTTTCATTATTTTTGTTGGCAATATCACTTGTCCTACGGCAGTTACATACCATCCGGCTGCATTCTTCTTAGCTTGTACTAGCCGTGCTAATTTTTCGTCTTCTGGTAGGTATACTGGTACTTCGTCCATAAAAGTTTCCGCAGGGTTGGTACGTGCTGGTAGCAACGCCATTTGGGTCCATACCTCGCGAGCAGCCTGTCTGGCTGCTCTGTCAGCCAGACGATTTCCCTGGAATGCTCTTTCTTCTCCCTGCTGGTGTCCTTTTACATGCATTACTGCTACCGCCTGGGGCTTATGTACTGCTTCCAGTAGTTGCACAATTTGTTCTCGGTGTTTGATTGACGAACCCTGTGAATTTAATATTCCTCTCTCCTTCCATAATGCCCCATGTACATGTATTACCCCAAATGCATATTTAGAATCAGTCCAAATATTTACTCTTTTCCCTTGACTCAATTCCAAGGCTCGGATGAGGGCTTGGATTTCAGCTTTTTGTGCTGATGTTCCGGGAGCCAAGGCTCTGGCTTCTATAACCTGTCTTAGAGTTACCACTGCATACCCGGCGTACCTGGTTCCATTTTCCACGAAACTAGATCCATCGGTATACAGCTCCCATTCAGGTTCGTCTAAGGGCTCATCCTTTAGATCCTTGCGGGTAGCGTATACCTGTTCGATGGTCTCCACACAGTCGTGTACCAGGTTGCCTTCTTCTTGGGTGGCTCTAAGAAATTCGGCTGGATTGAGATGGTTAGTTACCTTCATTTCAACATCATCATGTTCTCTAAGGATTGCCTGGTATTGCAGCATACGGCTAGAGGAGAGCCAATGCCCCCCTTTTTGTTCCAAAACTGCTATTACCATATGTGGGACAGACACTTCCATTTTCTGCCCCATAGTTAGTTTCCTAGCTTCTTGTATCAGAAGCACTGTTGCAGCAACAGCTCTAAGGCAGCCAGGCCATCCAGCGCTTACTGGATCCAGTTGTTTTGAGAAGTACCCCACCGGGCGCTTCCATGTTCCCAATTTCTGTGTCAACACCCCAATCCCCAGTCTTTGCCTCTCATTTACATATAGTTGAAAGGGTTTTGTGAGATCTGGCAACCCTAATGCAGGTGCCTCTTTTAGAGCTTGCTTCAAGTTCTGAAATGCCTTTTCTTGTATTTTATTCCATTTAAATTCAGGATTTTTGACTGCCTCATACAGAGGTTTTGCTTTTAGTCCAAATTCTGGAATCCACAACCGGCACCACCCTGCCATTCCTAAAAAGGACCTTAACTCTTGTGGATTTCGAGGTGTCGGTATAGCACATATTGCCTGGATCCGGTTCACCCCTAATTTCCGAACTCCTTGTGATATCTCGCATCCCAAATAAATGACTTGTGTTCTTACCAGCTGGGCCTTTTCTTTTGACACTCGGTATCCAGCTTGTCCGAGCATGTTGAGGAGTTCAATGCTGAGTCTTCGACAGATGTCTTCTTCTGTTGAGGCTAGAAAAATATCATCTACGTACTGTAGAAGAATAAATGAGAAAGGTGACTCCTTTACCTGGGTTAGTCTCCATTCTTCCAGTTCCCGGGCTAGTTGGTTTCCGAAGATGGTTGGAGAATTCTTGAATCCTTGTGGTAAACGTGTCCAGGTGAGCTGTCTTTTCCATCCTGTAGCAGGGTTTTCCCATTCGAAAGCAAAAATTTTCCTACTTTCAAATGCCAAAGGGATACAGAAGAATGCATCTTTCAAGTCAATTACTGTGAACCATTTAAATTTCTCCGAGACAGCTGTTAGCAATGTATATGGATTTGCTACTACTGGATGAATATCCTTTGTTATATTATTGATTGCCCTCAGATCTTGAACTAACCTGTACTTACCATTGGACTTCTTTACCGGAAATATGGGGGTATTGAATTCTGATTCACATTCCTGTAATATCCTTAAACTAACAAACTGATCTATTAAGGGTGCTACTCCTTTCCGAGCCTCTAGTTTCAGAGGGTACTGCCTTATCCGTACGGGTTGTGCTCCTTCCTTCAATTCCACAACTACCGGTTGTGCTGCTTTTGATTTTCCAGGAATCCCTGTTTCCCATACCCATGGTACCACAGCCTGTTCTATTTCTGTGGGGATTTCTGTTGCCTCTACTTCTTTCACTGTAAATAATTTGGCTATATTATCTTCTGGAATTTCTAATTTTACTCTTCCTTTTTCAAAGATTATTTTTGCCTCTAACATTGATAACAAATCCCTCCCCATTAATGATTCTGGGCTATTTGACATGTAAAAAAATTGATGATCAAATTCTTTCCCCCCAAACTTTATATCCAACGGACATAAAAATGCCCTTTCTTCCACCTGTCCTGTAACCCCTACCACCCGAATGGTAGAATCACTTAGAGGTCCTAATTTGGTGTTAATTGCAGAATATGTAGCCCCCGTATCTACTCTAAATTCCAATGGTTCCCCGTCTACTTCTAAAACTACCTTCAGATCCCGATCTAGTCAGCTTTGATTCTGGTAGCTTCCCATCATAAAGGCTTGGGCGACACCTTGTGGCCCTCCCTGAACTGCACTTGAATTATTTATCAACCCCTCCCTGCTATTCAGCCCGAATCCCATACCTTGATTAAGTGGACATTCGTTTTTCCAGTGTCCTCTGTTCTTGCACAAGGCACACTGATCCAATCCCAATCTCATTTTTCCTTGTCCCATTTGTAATTGGTTTGGGAATCCCCTTCCACCCATCGAAATTCCTCCCCTAGCCATTCCTCGCCCCCGTCCGCGCCCCCGGCCACCTCCCCACATACCATTCCCCGTTATCTGCTGTAGTACTGCCAACATACTAGCTTGTTGCTTCTTAGCAGTCTCTTTTCCCCTATTATTATACACCTTCCACGCAACTTCTAAAAGTTTATCCAAATTCCGTGTATCTTCCCCTTCTAATTTCTGCAACTTTTTCCGGATATCCTCTTGGGATTGTCCCATAAAAATTAAAGCTAGCTGCAATTTCCCTGATTCCCCTTCAATTTCTAAACTGGTATATTTTCGAGCAGTTTCCTTAAGCCTTTCTAAGAAAGCTGACGGGGACTCATTTTTCTCCTGCCTTACTGAATACAGCTTGGACCAGTTTAACGTCTTAGGTATCCCGCTCCGTATTCCTTCTATCAACAATTCTTGATAAGCCTTAAGTCTATGGTAACCCCCTGTTGAATTAACATCCCACTCTGGATCCTCCCGCGGCACCAAATCATTTAATGTACCGTCCGCTATTTGCAACCTAATCATTTCTCGTGCCTTTTCCCTCATAGCTTTAAACACCATCTCTTTCTCAGTAGAGTCCATTATTGTATCCAGTAAGACCTGTAAATCATTCCAGTCTGGATTCTGTGTTTTAACCACCATTTTCACTACCCTTGCCGCCCGTTCAGGATCCTCCCGATAAGCCCCCGCAGACTGCTTCCAAATTAACAAATCATTAGGAGAAAAAGGAACTTTCACTATTACTCGTTCTCTGTGGGGTCCAACCGCTTCCCGCAAAGGAGCCATCAATTGTGCACCCCTTTTTCCCTTCTTCTCCCGCCCGCTACGGGTCCTTTCACATAGAGGAGTACGCGGCTTATCAACGACTTTTCCTTTCTCTAAATCCCCCCCCTTTTCTTCCCCATTCACCTCTTCGTCCGACTCACTCGGTTCACTCTCCTCCAGGGGAGGGACACTAGGTGCTACCAACAGAGAAACATCCTCCTCAGGGTCTGACAACTTAACAGAATACTCCTTCCCTTTTTGCCACCCTTTGCAGCCCGCACAACCATCTGTTGCTGTTTTTAAGACCATAATGCCACACTCCTTCTGCCATTCTGGCTTATTTTTCAAATAATAAAACAAATCAAGATACGGGATTTCTTCCCATTTCTCATTATTTTGTAAGAAGTGCATAAGAGGAGTTATAATATCAGGATTTAGAGTACCATTTCGGGGCCGTTGCATACCCTCAGGTTCGTATTGGGGCCACACATGATTACAAAAATCAATCAATTTCTTTTTACTCAGTTCTTGACCAAAATTCCCCACCTTCCAATGTTGCAACAAACAGCCCAAGGGTGAATCATTCGGAATTTCCATTCCCCAACTAGCCAGAACTTTAAAGGTTTTAAAAGGCATCATAACACTCACACTCACACACTTTACTATTATTTCCACACTCACACACCCTTTACCACAATTCTTGCCTTTCTCGTCGCCGCGAGTGGCAAGTGCTGGATCTGCGCAATCACTGTTGCGTCTGACGACCAGCGCCTAGGCTTCCTTTTCCACAACCTTTAAGACGTCCTTTGCCCCCGGTGCGGGATCACCGTCCCGTCTTAATCGGTGGGCTTTCCCTTTCAATAAAGAATAAAGCACCTTGCGGGCTTACCTCACAGTCGTCCGTCAGGAGCGGGGTCGGGCACGGGTTGATGTCTCCTCAGAAATCACCTGGCGCCGGCGTGGAGTAGATCAGCTCGCGAACCGCCCCTGCCGCCACCGGAGTCCTGCCGCGGTCGCCAAAACTGCTGCCCGAAACCCCAAGTAAAACACAAACTAACAGAGTGTCAGTTTATGCGGTGCTTTATTCAGGGCCCGGGGACCTGCGGACTCGCGTCCCAAGTCAGGATCCCACTGGTTCCCTTTTTAGAGGGTTTTTTTATACCCTTTTTACAAATGGTTTATGTGCAGAAGTACACATTCTTCTATAGATACATTCACCTTGAAGATAGCATTTTGGCGTCATAAATCTTACATGGTTGCTTATCTTAGGACTATAGTGTTCTCCCCCTCAAACTCTCTCTTACGCCACTGCCCACCACCAGTACTTTATTTATGTTTATACTTTAACCTTATCACTAACGGTTCTGCATGCTCTCAGCACAGCACATTCCTAAGTTAGTTTCCCAGGGCCTACTCTGGGAACTACAGTCTTCAAGCCTTAGCATTACTACTACTATTATGGTTTATACACTTTATATTCTAATATTCAGGATTTCTAGTCCATACGGTAACACCTGTGCTGCACCTTTAGCTGCACACCAAAACAATGGCATTTCTTACCCTCAAGGTAAAAAAGGCGTTAGTGCAGCCTCAGGAATGGCAAGTGCCTAGGCATAACGTAGAGAGACCACGTATGAGGGAGTCTTTAGAGGATTCCTCCCCCATGGTGCGGGCGTATTCTCATTCTCGTGCTGAACTGAAATGTCCAGGGATGGCAAGTCCGGCCTGCCTTGTGCAGAGACGAACACAAATGTGGGGCTATGATCCTCTGTCCCAGAGCTCAGGTTCCAGGTGCAGCAGCCGCGGAGAACACTGTGGATTGTGGATGTGGCTGGGCTGGCTGCCCGACCCCCGTTGGTCTGACAGCTGCAGGAGTGGCAGCTGAACGGCATCGCATGAGGGCCCCATGGGGGGCAGGGAGAGAGCCGGGAGTGACCGTGAGCGACACCGGAAGCGATATCCATAGGGCCCAAAAGGCCAGAGGTGGCGTTGAGATTCACGGGCAGGAGGCTGCTAAGCTGCTTTTAAAGCTGGAGCTTCTCTGCTCTAGGACAGACTGGGAGAGCTGTGGGCGTCCAATGTGGAGAACAGAAGGCTCCAGGGTAGCCTTCAAGCCCCTTGCAGTGCCTGCTGGGGCTCCAAGATAGATGGGGAGGGACTTTGCAAAAGGGTCTGGATTCGCAGGACAAGGGGGTATAGCTTCAAACTGCCAGGGAGCTGGGGTAAATGGGATATTGGAAAGGAATTCTTCCTTGTGTGGGTGCTGAGGCCTGGCACATGTTGCTCAAAGAGGCTGTGTGGGAGCCCCATGGCAGGAAGTGTCCAGGGCCAGGCTGGAGCGGACATGGAGCAACCTGGACTAGTGGAAAAGTGTCCCTGCCCATGTCAGGATGTGGGAAGAAGATAATCTATCATCTCTAAGGTCGCTTCCAGTCCAAACCATTCTGGGATTCTAGGATTCACGGAAGGCCCTTTTCCAAGTGAAGTGTTGTATCTCTTGGCTCCCAGCTTGTAGTTGCCAGTTCTTCTGGAAGCAGGCCTGGCCAAGCAGCTGTGATGAGCCATGGCTTCTCAATAGGATGAGTGTGATATATTTGCAGAGAGGAAGGCTGCAGACAGATCTTCAAGGCCCAGGTAAAACAAGCAAAGGATTGAATAAAAGCCAAAGGTCGGTTGTGTTAGTCAGTTTGCTGGCTGTTGAAATGGCCCCGGGTCATTTTCAACATTACTAATTTGGATTTGTTTGAGTAAAAAATGAATGTGTTACCTCCAGCGTAGGCTCTCCAATGCATCTCCATGTGCTCCCATCTCTTTGTTGTATATCAGGTTCTATAAACTGAAGACAGAATCAGAACACACTAGTAAAACATATAGAGGTGTATTGAGCCAGCTTCAGGAGTTTTCAACTCTGCTGTTGACTTTTCTGGTAACTGCAAGCAAGGCAACACAATCCAGTTACTCCACTTATCCTCTCTGAGGAAAAGATTATCTTTTTTTTTCCTCATTTTGAAAATAGCCTAGAATGAAGAGTGTTATATATGTGGCATGTAGGATTCATTATTTTACCTTTCTCTTCTGCTGTCTTTCGCATACTAGTTTTTTTAATTTTTTTTTGTGGCTGTTGTCCATTCAGTAGGTTTGAAAGAATTCTAATTGTTGAGATGATGGTTCTTTGAAGGCTCACTTAGCCCACCTTTTGGGTGATGGAAAGAAGAAGACAAGGTCTTCTAAGAAGAGTAAAAAGCATACTTTAAAGAGACATTCAGAGATGTCTGCTGATGCCATGCAAATACCGTGTAATCAGCAGAAATGTGTTGGAAAAACACCCATCAGTGACTTCACAAGAAAGCCACACTCAAGACAGGTAAAGAACAGAAGCATAAAACCCCAAAGGTATGAAATGGACAGATTTTCATTGGGAATGAGCAACTCCTGAATTCTTGGTTCTAGAACTAGCGGCTTGTTATAAATAAACTGTCTCCTTGCCAAACATAAATTTGGTGTAATGAACTGCTCACTGCCCGTTGAAGTGCAGGGCTAGTAGACTAATATTTGCCATGGCAGGCATATTGTATGGCTTTCCTGTTAAAAAGAAATTGGTTTTGCTCATAGCAATCTAGATATGTACCCAGTCTGACACCTATTTTTTAGGCTATATTTCCAAGTAAATGGCTTCCGTGATGATGCAGAAAGTTTATGTCATGAACAGGAATGAAGTGATTGCATGCATCCTTTTTTACCCTAAGCCAGCTGCTGAATAATGAGACAGAGACTCTCACTGATGCCAAGGAGGGCCCAGGCTTTTGGGAAAAGCACTGGCCAGATAAAGCCTATTTCCACATTTCTTGCTAGCGTCTTCTTCCAAGTTCATGGGTTTGTTCATCTTTTAGAGCTGTTCTAGATGTCTCTGTAGTTTACATGTACTAAATGTAGCAAGTATTACTTCCATGCTGTCTTAATAGATTTGAAGTCGGGATCTACTGAGGCTTGAATGTCTCAGAAGAAGCAACGCTGATTCTTTGAATTCTATTCTTGAATGTGAGAATGATACTTATGTAGTTAATGAATTAATTAAATCGAATTCACTTGAATGGAAAAATTGTCTTGTTCATGTAGGTTTTACTTGGGAAATTGATATTTGAGTTCTACTTTTCATTGTTGTTGCTTTTCTGTATTTTTGGATTGCACAGATAGCAGATGTACTGACCAAGTATTCTGTGAAACTGGAGGAAATGTCCTTCCTCTTGGCAGCTGATGTTCACAAGCTCATTAACGCTAAGGCCATGGTAAATGTTTTACGTGGAGCAAGATAGCAGTCTGAATATTCCTAGAATGTCTTTCTTTCCCCAAATGAAATTCATTTTTTCTGCCTATCAATCACTGAAATATAGAAGAAATTTCTACTTGGCAGGGTATTGGTTATCATTTGTGTTGTTTTCTCCACTCATTTTCTGTAGAAGAGACAATGTTTTGTTTGTTTTTGCATGTTGTATGCTGCTTCTACTTCTGGTTTTATTTTTTAATACTCAGAATGTAAAGAGAGCACTGCTGGATAATGAGAGGGCAACTGCCAAGCTACTCTTGAATCGAATGAAATCAGAGCTTGAGAAAGAAAATTGGCATCAACTGAAATGGCAAGGGAGAGTCAAGGACTGGAAGCTCATGCAAAAGAAGTGTGTAGTTCAGAGTTTCAGGTCAGAAATGGGGCAGTCTTCTTTTGGACAATGAGCAACACAAAGTGGCTAGTGTTCACTTTTGGTTTCTATCAAAGTAATACTTGATCATTATTTCTTTCTACGTGATATCACATATGATATCACATATATCATGTGATTCCATTCTACATATCTACTTTCCATCCTGCAGAGAATTTATGGCAAGTGAAGAAATACAGAATCCCCCAACTGTGAATATGGAAATGGAAAAGTTGATAAAGGAGCAGATGGTACTCAGTGAACAGAGACTGAAGGCTTTGCAATATATCGGGTATGGCAAAGGAGGGTATAGCATAAAGGAAAACAATTGTTGCTGGAGTTGATGAAGGACTTGGCTACAAAATGCACTTTGCTTCCCATCAATGTGTGATTGCTTAAATGCAGCAGTAAGGCAGGGTCTACATCTATTTCTGTACAGCTCTTTTGAATGGAGAAAATGCATTCTTGATTTTCAGTGCCCCAGCCACACTTTATAGGTGGCGATCAGGCTCTAAAAATGGAGGACAGCAGAAGTAAATCTTGAAACATAGTAGAAATGGGCAAAGATGGGTGGAGAGATAGGAGCTGGTGCTTTTGTCAAGGCCTTTTTTCTCCATGCCGTGGGATTTTATTTGCGTAATAAATTAAGAGAGGAGTCTGGATAGAAATCTGACGTTGCTACTTTTGAATATCCATCCTGAACACAAGACACATTGGTGTGGGTGCAATGCATTACTATCTTTACAGGGAGGTTTTTTACAGTGGATGTAGGAACAAGGTAGATGACAGTTAGTTCCTTATCAGGCAGTAAACAGTTGGCCTTGAACAACAACAATCTCAGGTTTATTTTCATTGCTAAGATGGCTGTAAATAAAAGAGAGCCCAGTAGTATGGATATTCTGATTCATAATTTTATATTTGAAGTACTGAGTGGTTTGTATTTTAGGATACCTGACTCTTGTTCCCTACTTTGATAGCACCTTGTTGCCTCCAACATGTGCCAAATCTGATGGAAACGAATGGTGCAGAACTCTGGAGAATTGAAACATAAGTCTAGGTAGGTTGGGAAATCCTGAGAACAGTCTGGAATTCAAGAAATATTTTCTTTTCTCCCGGGCAACGATGAGGCAGACAGTTGCTTTGAGAGTGCATGTTTGCTCTATTCTTTGTTCCGTGTGTTCCCACATCCCTTCTCAGTTGCTTGGAGGTGGCAGTAAGAGCCAAAGAAGCTGCCTGTGGCATGGCTTTCCTTTGGCCAGTACAAACAACTGTGCATGGTGAGATCTAGCAGGAACTGGCTTGGTTAGAATGAATCTGGGGGAAATCAAAAGTTAATTTTGACATGGATCCCTTCTCAATCATACAAAAATACTCCTTTTTAACTCTTGCAGAAGAAGAGGAGAACTATGAGTAGAAGAGGGGAAGTATTGGAGATACTTCCTTTCTCTGTGTCCTTGCAGCATGCCTTCCCTCTCTGTGTCTGCCTTCTCTTGCTCCAGAGGACATCCTGTTGGGATGTTTGTAGCCTGTATGGTAGCAAAGAAGTTGGTAGCGATTGTAAGTACCTTGCTACTTTGAAGCATAATGATCAAGAGCTGTGTATGAAAATGTCTTGATTTCTTTGGCTGGTAGCATCTGGTGTCTGCAGGCAAAGGTCTGTAGGCACTGCCGGGATCTGTTCGGTGTGCTGAGATTCAGCACATGGCCTCTGTCATGTTTCCATGTCACACTGCACTATGAAAAATGGGAATTTTGACTGTGGTCTGTTCCATATCATTCAGACAGCCCTAATATGGAGTGCGTGGAGAAAATGAGCATCCAGTATGAGCTGGTCGAGGGCAAATGTCGGTAATGAAGGGAGTGCTCTCCTACGTGAATGTGGAAGATGCAAGGAGCCTCAGCACTTGTGCTAAATCTGTCTTATCTTGGGAAAGAAATTCCACCTCTGCCAAAATTTCTCCCTTTGTGTCCAACCAGATGGTATTGTTTACTAATCTAATATGGCATGTAGGAGGCTGGATCTATCTCTGTCCATCACAAGAAAAGAAACACTACATTTAGCCAGGCTCTCTGAAAGCCACACAGTATTTCTTCTGAGCATGTCAATAATTTGTTTTTCTTTTCCTTCAGATGACCCTGTTGGATATGAACATTTGCACAGCAGAAGATGCTGAAGTTGTGCACTCCAGCATGCTTCAGATGACTGAGAAACTAAAATGTAGGTTTGAAGAAATAGTGGGGCATGTGGATGTACGTTTCTTTTATTTGATGACATATATTTTCACCACTCCATGGGATTAGTCTGTTCTTCCTGTGTTCCCACCTGCAATGCCTTCTGCGTGGTAGGCTATTGATGTCACCTTAGAAAGAGGTCCATAGTGTGACAAAACACTCCAAAGAAACAGTTTGGTGTGGAAGAATTTCATGTGCAAGTGTTCATAATTCTTGTGTTTATTATTTGTAATATAAATAGATTGAATTTTTATGATCATTTCTATCTGAAATACATATGATAGTGATGAATGAAATATGGCCCAGCCTGCTTAAGATCAGACTTTAGGAAAAGCTGGAAATGATCTCCCAAATGTCTTCCAATCTTTTCTATACATATAAAAATTCGGGCAGTTGTTTCTAAAGGGATAAATTATAGAATGTGATTTGGTGCTTTATGGTGCCAGAATAAACAGAAGTTTTGATAATCTGCATTCTTAGCAGTTTACTTGGAGACTGATTTTTTTTTTACTCTCCAGATACAAGACACCATGTTGGATACCAGTCGTAAAATTCCAGGCAGCCTTTTATCATCTTACATATCCTCTTACTCATTCATTTCACCTTCCAGCAGTTTAGAAAGAACTTGTTCACTAGAATGTTTTTCTTTGGAGTGATTTTAAGGAGACGGATTAATGACCATAATACAGGTAGAAACATAGAAACAAGGGTGTGCTATAAAGACAGCACTTCTTAATGCAAATAACCCTCTGAAATTCCAAATACCTGCTATAAAATTAAAAATATAATCTTTGACTTTTAGATGGGAATTTCGACTCTTCAGTTTCATTCTGTCTGGTGCATTTTTGCTAACTGCTTGATTCACGCTGAATGGACAGTCCTGTCTTATTCTTGCTATGGCAACAGTGATAGAGATCACTGCTGCTTTCTGTAGAATGTGGCTGCAAGTTGCTATTACGAGATCTTGTGCAGGTCTAGAGTCTTATGGGATGTGAGGTTCTCATTGTTTCAACAACCAACTTGGGGTGGCGGTGACAGAGGTGTTCATTACCCAGGAAGATTTTCATAGGCCATGAATTTTGCTGAGGTAGCTTTCTCTTCTGGGTGTAGAATATATGTGCATAATTAACTTCCTTGAATCCTAAATAGTTGGGGAGATTTTAGTATCTACGAAACCATTTTTACTAGCTTTTTTATGTGGCCTTAGATGATGAAAGTGATCTGGATACAATTTTAGAAAAAAGCAAAACGGTGAGCTGTGAGGAAGAGCTGAAGGAGTATTTGGAGAACACCCTTTCTTCTTGAGATCAAATTAGAACAAGGTACGAATTTTGTATCGTCAACTTAAAAGGTAGGGCATCTTTTAACATTGGTTGTACTACTTAGGCCTTGTTTTAATGCTGTTGTGTGAAGGTATTGAGAAAGAGTGCTTTTCACTTCATGTAAGAATATAGAATAATGTCTGTACTGAACAAGGTTAAGGCAAATAATGCCCACGGTTTAGGAATGGGACAAAGGAAGACTCCTATCATTCAAAACCCATAGCACATCAGTATTACTGTGCATACCATCACATCTATTCCTTATTCAGAAGGTCAAAGTTGTAGCGCAGATTTTTGGATCACCGGAATCAGAAGTTGGTCTGCACCATCATCTCTTCACTCATAGATTTGATCTCATTCAAAGTTCTAGGAACTCAGAAGTTTAAGATAGCCAAACACTTGCAACGTTAAAAACCATCTAAAAATTGGTACAATACCGCTCTCCTTCCTGAAGATCTTAGCAGCAGCTCTGAAGCCATAGAGGAAGCAGCACTGTTCACACACACAGGAGGTCTTTCCTACCTGCTCCATCAGAGCCACATTAGAAGAGCAGTATGGACCTGAGGGGCAGATGCACATACCTTCACACACCTCGCAGTGGGACTGTGGTTACAGCTGGAGGTTTGATACTCTTCCTAATAATTTGAGCCATTAAAACAAAGCCAGAGGTAACAGACCAAGTGAAAATACAATGCCAGGTTGCGGAAAGAGAATGTTACTTATCTGAACACCTACATAAATTCCCCATCATTCTCTTTGTTTAGGAGACCAAGCCAATGTCCGTGTAAATGAAAACAAGTGTGAATATTGATTTTTCTTGAATCAAGACTCAGCTTTATGTCCAAGTCAAAGGCAAATAAACCAGAAAGGCTCCGCTGAGCACAGTGCAGAACTAACATGGAAGACAGTAATTTGACCTCTTATGTAAGCAGTGTTGGAATGGTTCCCCATCCAAAAGGAAGGATGTCAAATGCTTCTTTGGAAACATTTTAACTTCTGAGTATTTACTTTGTAATGAACTAATCTGTAACAAGCCAGGACGTGATTGTGTTCAGTAGAAACAGATCAATGGCAACATTTAGCCTAAAGGTTTTATGAGCTTGGTCAGGAAGTTCCATTTAGATTTAAAGGCACTGTAGTCATATTTAATTTTATTTCTCTCCCTACTTGAGTCTCTTAAACAGGGGCCTTCAATTGGACAGGAACGGGACACTGAAGCAAATTGTAATGGATGACGTAATGGCGTACCCGGAAGCATTTTGTGGGAATTGATTTCTTCTAGGTATCCATCAGTCAGCATTTTAGTGTGAAGGAAATCTTCAAACAGGTAAAACAAAAATTCCTGTTGGTTTAAAACCTGACTGCTATATTAATTTTTCATTTTGAGAAAATTTTCATGACCTTTAAAATTCAGACAATATCAAGTATTGTTTCAGCCTTTGAAGAAAGTGCTTTTGATAGAGATAGGAGAGGGAAACCAAAACATTTCTCAGAGCTGCACTTTCAACTCTGTCTTGTTTCAAATGGCACTTGAGCAAATTCATTTGCCTTTGGAACAGAAAACGACAAGGTAACAGGCTTATCATTACGGATTTGAGTGTTCCAGGTTCTTTAGATAGTAAGTGATCTATTCAAGATCATCTCTTACTGAAATAGATCCATTTTGATAAGGGATATGGATTTCTTAGAAGAAAGCAAATCCCTATGTTAAAAGGGTGTGGTGGGTGTTTTTTGTTGTTGTTTTGCTTTTAGAACTTGCAAGGCACAATCGACTTCATAGTTCGAGATCCAAATAAGACCACGACATTCCAAACAGGTGTTTAGTTTTGGTTGTTTTTCAATCGGTATATCTTTGGATTGTAACCAGTAGAACTGTGCTTGAACTGGAAAGAAGTAGCTAAGGTTTCCGAAGTGGAACAAACGGTGGAACGGTAAGCTGAGAGCATTGTGCATGGAGAGGAAAGAGGGGAAAATGGTAAGAGTTTCCTGAGTCGGAAGGGACCCCTAGGGATCGTCAAAGTCCAACTCCTGGCCCTGCACAGACACTCCAACAGTCCCACCCTCTGCATCCCTGAGAGCATTGGCCAAACGCTCCTGGATCTCTGGCAGCCTTGGGGCTGTGCCCATTGCCTGGAGAACCTATTCAGTGCCTGACCAGCCTCTAAGGAAAAAAACCTTTCCCTGATAGCCAGCCTAATTGTCCCCTGACACAGCTCCTGGCAGTCCCTTGGCTCCTGTCCCTGGTCGCAGAGAGCAGAGAGCAAAGCTGTCCCTGTGCTTCCCTTGAGAGGAGCTGAGAGGTCCCAAGTGAGGTGTGAGCTCAGTGTCCTCTCTGCAGCTGAACCAAATGCCCTCAGCCACTCTTTGTATGGCTTCCCCTCCAGCCTCTTCACTCTCTCTGTGTCCCTCCTTTGGACATTTCTCCAATAGCCTGAGGTCTTTCTGATGTTGTGGCATCCAAAATCGCCCCCAGGGCTTGAAGAGAGCGCAGTCCCAGCCCAGAGCAGAGCAGGACAATCACCTCTCTCGAGCGAGCAGTGCCACAAGATAGGGACAGTTGTCAAAAATCAGCTGGAGAAACAAATCTAACAGAGAAACAGGTGATCTAGGCACAGGAAATGGAAGAAGCAGAGGAAGATGAGGAGAGGATTCCTTTGTAAAGTGAAGAAAATGAGCATGGAGAGCAGGGACGAAGCATTATGCAGCTAAGTGAGCAAGAGAATAAGTTTGAAAGTGAAGGCAGTTTTGTCCAAAAGACGGTGGAATAGGAAGTCTTTTTGCTGAGAATGAATAGAAAGGTTATTTCCGTTTAGTTTGTATATGAAGCGCACAGGGCTCTAGATCCTTTTGTGGGAAAATGGAGTCTGTAAAGTTGCCAATTATTTTGGAGCGAATTTGGAGGTTTTTGGGGTCGCAGGTGAATTTTGGGTTGAATTCTGGGGACTTGGTGGTTCCCAGGTGAATGGGGGGGGGGGGATTTGGGGAGATCCAGGTAAGTTTGAGGGGTCCCAGGTTGATTGATTTTGGGGGAGAATTTGTGGAATTTTGGGGGATCCCATGTAGCGAGGTTTGGGGTTGTGTTGGTTTGAATGTAAAACCAGTGCGAGAATCCAAGTCAGTCATACAATTTTATAGGAGAAAAGAGAAAAAATAAAATACGTGCAATGCTATAGAAGAAAAACCATCAAAAAAGTGAGAAATACAACCTGACACCCTGTCAGTCAGGGTGTTGGTAGCAGTCCCTATAAATGGTGGGTGCAGTCCTCCTGGATGACAGATGTGGTTCAGTTGAAGCAGTGCTCCTGTAGAAGGGGCAGTTTTTCTCCGAAGATCCAGCGATGATGTGGAAAAAGGTCCGACTTTCCTCTGGGATCCAGTGGAAAGGACTGCCTTGGTGTTCCAAATCCCAGTTTTTACCTAGGTAGGAAATGTTTGGCTCCTCCCCCTGGCTGGAGCATCTCCCAATGGGATGATGTAATCTTATCAGTCACACAATAGGACTTAATGGCCCATTAACAGAATCTGTCTTCTGGAGGAAGGATGGGTTGTGAAAAGATAACGATGATCATCCCCCTGATCTTATCAGATGGCACATCAGCAGAGGCTATGTCCCACAGAGAAAAGGATCACCACCCCTCCCACATTTTAACAGATGGTGATAGAATACACATTTTTGCATTGTACCCCACGACATAATCCACCCCTTATTCTATTACCATCTACATCATACCCAAACCAATACCCTGTTACACATATATAATCCAAAATGAAACCTTACCTTCAGTTTTCACTAAAAATTAGGTCTCCTTGCAGTACACAACGTGTTTCCCCATCTTTCTGCATTACCCACCAAGTGCAACCAGGTCCTTGAGCAAAAACAATCCCACGGATTGGTTTGCCTTTGCCTGTGGTGGGATTAATCCAAACAGTCTTTCCTAAAATACCTTTCATGTGTGCCACAGGGACCTTGTTTCCATCCACTGTGTGCAGGGGTTCAGAGTGGGCAGGACCGGCTCAATTAATGGACCTTCGGGTGTTAACCATCCAGGTGGCTTTGGCCAAGTTCATTTCCCAATTTCTGAAGGTTCCACCACCTGGTGCTTTCAAAGTAGTCTTAAGGAGTCCATAAGACCGTTCAACTTTCCTGGCAGCTGGCGCGTTGTAAGGGATATGATATATCCATTCAATACCATGTTCTTTGGCCCAGGTGTTGATAAGGCCGGTCTTGAAATGGGTTCCGTTGTCTGATTCAATTCTGTCAGGGGTACCATGCCTCCAAAGGACTTGTTTTTCTAGGCCCAAGTTGGTGTTCCGGGCAGTGGCATGAGGCACAGGGTAGGTTTCTAACTATCCTGTAGTTGCTTCCACCATGGTCAGTACGTAGCGCTTGCCCTGGTGGGTTTGGGGAAGGGTGATGTAGTAAATTTTCCAGGCTTCCCCATACCTGTACTTTGACCATCGTCCACCGTACCACAGAGGCTTCACCCGCTTGGCCTGTTTGATTGCGGCACAGGTCTTGCAGTCATGGATGACCTGTGAGATGCTGTCCATGGTAACGTCCACCCCTCGGTCACGGGCCCATCGGTATGTTGCATCTCTCCCCTGATGACCAGAGGCATCATGGGCCCAACGAGCTAGGAATGATTCTCCCTTGTGCTGCCAGTCTAGATCTACCTGTGATACTTTCACTTTGGCAGCTCGGTCCACCTGCTCGTTGTTGTGATGTTCTTCATTAGACCGGGTTTTGGGTACATGTGCATCCACGTGTCAAACCTTTATGGTCAATTTCTCTACTCGGGCAGCAATGTCCTGCCAAATCTCAGCCGCACAGATGAGTTTCCCTCTGCGCTGCCAGTTGGCCTTTTTCCAGCGATCCAACCATCCCCACAGAGCATTAGCTACCATCCATGAGTCACGGTAGAGATAAAGCCTTGGCCACTTCTCTAGTTCAGCAATATCCAAAGCCAACTGGACGGCTTTTAGCTCTGCGACCTGACTCGATCCACCTTGTCCCTCGGTAGCTTGTGCAACTTGTCGTGTGGGGCTCCATACTGCAGCTTTCCATTTCTGGTTAGTGCCTACAATTCGGCAGGAACCATCAGTGAAGAGGGCATATCGTCTTTCAGTCTCCCGTAGCTCATTATATGGTGGGGCTTCCTCAGCACGTGCCACTTGCTCCTCTTCTTCTTCAGAAGACAATCCAAAACTCTCACCTTCAGGCCAGTTTGTAATTATTTCCAGAATCCCAGGGTGATTTGGATTTGCAGTACGGGCGCACTGAGTGATGAGGGCAATCCACTTGCTCCATGTGGTGTCAGTGGCATGATTTGTGGAAGGCACCTTTCCCTTGAACATCCAACCCAGCACTGGTAGTCGGGGTGCCAGGAGGAGTTGTGTTTCTTTGCCAATCACCTCTGAGGCAGCTTGAACTCCTTCATAGGCGGCCAAGATCTCCTTCTCTGTGGGAGTGTAGTTGGCTTCAGATCCTTTGTAGCTTCTGCTCCAGAATCCCAGTGCTCGACCCCAAGTCTCCCCAGGCACCTTCTGCCAAAGGCTCCAGGGCAGACCATGGTTCCCGGCTGCAGAGTAGAGCATGTTCTTCACATCTGGTCCCATCCTTACCGGGCCAAGGGCTACTGCATGAGCAATCTCCTGCTTGATCTGGGCAAAGGCTTGCTGCTGCTCAGGGCCCCAGTGGAAATCGTTCTTCTTGCGCGTGACCAGGTAGAGAGGGCTCACAATCTGGCTGTACTCAGGAATGTGCATTCTCCAAAAGCCTATGGCACCTAGGAAAGCTTGTGTTTCCTTCTTGCTGGTAGGTGGAGACATAGAGGTGATCTTATTAATTACCTCTGTTGGGATCTGACAACGTCTATCTTGCCACTTGACTCCTAGAAACTGAATTTCCTGAGCTGGTCCCTTAACTTTATTTCGCTTAATGGCAAAACCAGCTTTCAGCAGAATCTGGATAATCTTCTCTCCTTTCTCGAAGACTTCCCCTGCTGTGCTGCCCCATACAATGATGTCATCAATATACTGTAGATGTTCGGGGGCTTCACCCTTTTCCAGTGCAGCCTGGATCAGTCCATGACAGATGGTAAGACTGTGCTTCCACCCCTGGGGCAGACGATTCCAGGTGTACTGCACACCCCTCCAGGTGAAAGCAAACTGAGGCCTGCATTCTGCTGCCAGAGGAATGGAGAAAAATGCATTGGCAATGTCAATGGTGGAGTACCACTTTGCTGCCTTGGACTCCAGCTCGTACTGGAGTTCCAGCAAGTCCGGCACAGCAGCGCTCATCGGTGGAGTCACCTCATTCAAAGCACGATAGTCTAAGGTCAATCTCCATTCTCCTTCAGATTTACGCACAGGGCAGATGGGGCTGTTGAATGGTGAGTGGGTTTTACTGACCACCCCTTGGCTCTCCAGTTTACTGATCATTTCATGGATGTGAATCACCGAGTCTCTGTCAGTACGGTATTGCCGATGGTGTACTGTTGTTCTGGCAATTGGTACCTGTTGCTCTTCAACTCTCAGTAGTCCCACAGCAGAGGGGTCATCTGCAAGACCAGGCAAGGTGTTCAGTTTTCTAATGTTGTCTGTGTCTACAGCAGCTATACCAAAAGCCCAGCGATATCCTTTTGGGTCTTTGAAATATCAATTTCTAAGATAGTCTATGCCAAGGATGCATGGGGCCTCTGGGCCAGTCACGATGGGGTGTTTCTGCCACCTGTTCCCAGTTAAACTCACTTTGGCCTCCACTACAGTCAGCTGCTGGGATCCTCCTGTTACCCCAGAAATAGAGATGGATTCTTCTCCTACATTCTTTGATGGCATCAGAGTACATTGGGCGCCGGTGTCAACCAAAGCCTTATGTTTTTGTGGGTCGGATGTGCCAGGCCATCGGATCCACACAGTCCAATAGATCCGATTATCCCTCTCCTCTACCTGGCTAGAGGCAGGGCTACTCTATTCCTGATCTTGGTACATGTCGCTCTCTTCCTGTAAATAGGTTCTTGAGGTCCCTTCAAGAGGATCAGTCATATCATCATTCTGATACTGTCTGGAGTTCTGTACACAAGAGACTGGAGCAGCATTGACTCTAGATGGGCTTCTTGTGGTAGGTGTCCCTCTTTTCAGCTCACGTACCCGGGCTGCTAAGGAGGAGGTGTGTTTTCCATCCCACTTCCTCATGTCTTCTCCATGCTTCTGAAGGAAAAAACAGAGGTTACCTCGTGGAGTGTGTCCTCTCTCCCTGCCTGAGGAACGCCGGCTCCTAATGGCAGAAACTCTTGTTGGTTCTGGAGAGATCTGGTAGTTGTTTTCCTTAAGTTCTTTTTTTAGTTTCTGATGGCCCTCTTCATTTAAGCTTCGGACTTGCTCCACCAGCCTTGTTTCCACGGATGAGACATGGGTACGAAATGGGGCTGTGACAGTGTCCTCATAAATTCTTAGTTTATTGGCCAAGACGCCTACCATGTCCTCACCTTCCCTCCACTGCAGCGTTGCCAGGTAACGGGAATACATCTCTCATCCAAGCCGTGCAAATCTCAACCACATCTGTGACGTGCACCGGACACAGTCTGGGCTCTTAGGAAATCTCTCATCTTCTGAGAAAATGATCTCCAGCATGGCCAATTCCCTCAGGCATCGGATACCTTGTTCTATTGTGCTCCATTTTCCTTGGTGCACCTGGAGATCTTCTTTACAAAGGTATCTGTCCTTCACACTTGTCAGCAGTCGCCGCCAGAGGCTGAGAGTTTCTTGGGTTCTCCCAATCCCCTGGTCAATGACCACATCCCGGGACAGAGATCCCAGTTGCCTGGCCTCACTTCCATCCAGAATGGTGTCATTGGCTGCAGCGTCCCAGATGGGGAGCAGCCAGGTCAAGATGGACTCATTTGTCTGGTGGGTGAATTCCCTCCGCAGGTCAAGCAGCGCACCCAGGGATAGAGAGCGAGTGATGATTTCTGGATCTGTCTCTTCCGCTGGGTGCGAAGGTCATGCCACGTCCTCGTCAGTCACTATGCGGACTGATTTGCTCTTTGATTTCTTCTTCTGAACGGGGGCAACTGCTACTGCACTATGCTGTGCTGGTGCAGTGATGGTTTGTGTGGAGATGCTGATGGCGCTTCTGGCTTTTTTTCTCCTCTATGGCAGTCTGGGTAGACACGGACACTGTTGCTTTGCTTTTGGCTTTTTCCTCCTCTGTGGCAGTCTGCATAGACACGGACACTGTTGCTTTGGGTTAGGTTCTTCTCCTCTTTGTGACATTGTGTGCAGACATGGACGAAGTGGATTTGTTTCTTTTTTCCTCTTCCTCAAGATTACGCAGCAATACACCATGTAGTGTTTTATTTCTAAGCATGTTGTAGGCTGTGCAGAGGAGACAAAGCAGAACTAACAACAATATTATGCTGTGCTTAGCATCCAGCGGGAGCTCAACATTTCCAAAAACTACTGAATCAGGCCGGAAAGATTGGAAAAATCATTCTTTACCCCTCCCCCCAAGGCCTGGGTGTGATTATTAAAACCCCGGATGCAGCAACCTAGACTAGGACAAGCAAACAAAGTTGAGTATATATTCCGAATTATGTTCATTGCCTTAGAGGTTATCATGCAGTAGACATAATAGGCCAATAAAGCAATTTTTATACCATATCCAGGTCTACACAGGAGCATTACAGCTGGCAGATAGTTCCCCATGTGCAGAAAAATATAGAGAACAAGATATAAAACCCATGCAAGCATGTTGAGAATCATGGTGCATACAAAATTGTAATACTGACCTTTCTCAGTATGCTTCGTGCCCCACGTTGGGCGCCAATAAATGTGTTGGTTTGAAAGTAAAACCAGCGCGAGACTCCAAGTCAGTCATACAATTTTATAGGAGAAAAGAGAAAAAATAAAATACGTGCAATACTATAGAAGAAAAACCATCAAAAAAGTGAGAAATACAACCTGACACCCTGTCAGTCAGGGTGTTGGTAGCAGTCCCTATAAATGGTGGGTGCAGTACTCCTGGATGACAGATGTGGTTCAGTTGAAGCAGTGCTCCTGTAGAAGGTGCAGTTTTTCTCTGAAGATCCAGCGATGATGTGGAAAAAGGTCTGACTTTCCTCTGGGATCCAGTGGAAAGGACTGTCTTGGTGTTCCAAATCCCAGTTTTTATCTAGGTAGGAATGTTTGGCTCCTCCCCCTGGCTGGAGCATCTCCCAATGGGATGATGTAATCTTATCAGTCACACAATAGGACTTAATGGCCCATTAACAGAATATATCTTCTGGAGGAAGGATGGGTTGTGAAAAGATAACGATGATCATCCCCCTGATCTTATCAGATGGCACATCAGCAGAGGCTATCTCCCACAGAGAAAAGGATCACCACCCCTCCCACATTTTAACAGATGGTGATAGAATACACATTTTTGCATTGTACCCCAGGACTCGGGGGAATTTGTAGAATGTGGGGAATCCCAGTTGAATTTTAGGGGGGATTTGTGGAATTCTAGAGTTCTCAGGGGAATTTTGGGATGAATTTGGTGAATTTTAGGGTATACGTGTGATTTTTAGGGTTCTCAGGTGAGTTTTGGGGATGCCAGGCAGATTTTGGGGTGAATTCTGTCGATTTTGGGGTATCCAGGTGAGCATTTGAGAGTCGTGGGAGAATTTTGGGATGAACTGGGGGGGATGCAGGTGGATTTTCGGGGAAATTTGGTGATTTTTGATAGTCCCAGAAGGGTCTTGGAGTGATTTTTTTTGATTTGGGGTATCTGTGTGTGTTTTGAGGGGGATTGGAGACATTTTAGGGTGAATTTGGGAGGTGTTGGGGGGACTGGGTGTTGGGGGTGATTTGAGGGATTTTGGGGGTTGCAGGTGGGCTTTTGGGGTGAAGCCCTGGGATTTGGTGGTCCCCATGATTTTTGGGGTGAATTTCTGGAATTTTGGGAGTTGCCAGGTGAGTGCTGGGCATCCTAGGGGGGACTTCGTGGAGACTTTTGGGGATTTTGGTTTTTCCAGGTGAATTTCTGAGGTGAAAAGCTTCAAAAAGTTTTTTTTTTGAAAACAAATTAAAGCCAGAAGGTTATTGAAAATTAATAGATGTGATGCAAATAGCTAATATGCAGACAATACACAGCGAGACAAATCATGGGAAAAATACAGTGGTAACACATGAGTGTGTGAGGACGGGATCAGTATAGCTAAGGCTCACTTGAAGCTGAATTTGGAAAAGCATGCCAAAAATAAGAATAATAAAGGCACCTACATGTATTTCAGTGGGAAAAGGAAGATGAAAAGAAACCTATCACACCTCCCCTATTCTCCCCCACCCCTATAAGCCGGACAGGACTAGTGACAACAGAGAAGGAGAAGGCTGAGGTACTCAACAAGTGTTGGTCTCAATTTTTACTGCCAGTCACTATTTCCACATCTCTCAGCTTATTGGACTGGTGGACTTGATTCTAAGCCATAGTAGCAGGTCAGCTTTCAGACCACTTGAGGAACCTGATCATGCAAGACCATGGGACCCACCCAGAGGCATGTCAGGGCGCTGAGAGAACTGGCAGCTGTAGTTGCTAAGGTGCTTCCTCCATCATATTTGAGAAAACAAGGCAACAAGCTGAAGTCTCCAGACACTGTGTTGTATTGACTCCAATACTCTTGGTCTTTTTTGTAAATCTTAGAGCTCTGAGTCAATTTCTGCAGAGGATTCCCAGTGCAGTTTCAAAAATGGAATCTTTGTTATTGGTCCTCATGTTGATCTTGGATATTTCCATTTTCTGCGCTCCTATATTTTTGAAACATTTGTAATGACTGAAAAGAAAGCTGAGATGAGGCATTATGCTCTTTCCAGTGATATAAATGGACCAGTATTCTTTTCAGACAAATATATTTTTGCTGTGTCTAAGCACATGTGCATACCTGTTTTTGATTTATGTGTCCAGGTTTTGGCAATGGGGCAGTCACAGGGCCGTCCTGTGACAATGGCCCGGGTGCTGCCCTGTCCCGTTTTCTTCCAACTGTCTCCACTTCAGGATGTACTCCCTGCTGAGAGAAGAGGTTGGGACAGCACTTTAGAAATGTGACTTTCTGGGGTTTTTTTTTGTTTTGTTATTTTTAAAATTACTAAAAACATTCACCCTGATTTTTTGATGTGTTGGGTTTGGAGTTTTTTTCAATTTAGGGTGGGTTTTTTTGTGGGCTTTGTTTGTCTCTTTGGGGATTATTGTTTGGGGTTTTTTGTGTGTTTCTTTGGTCTGCTTTTTTTGTTTGTTTGTTCATTTTTTTATTACAGTTTTGTAGATTTTTTTAAGCAAATTGATTGGAAAACTGAATAGTCCTCCACTATAGTCTCCTGGATTCACCTGAGACTCTTCCTAGGCATCTCCCTGATCCTTTTTGCAATGAGTCTCACATCATCCTCCTGAGGGAACTGTCTGCTTATGTTTTGGATGGGTGGGCTGTTTGCTGGGTGACAAACTGGGTGATGGCCAGGCCCACAGAGTGGTGGGAAATAGAGTTCATCCAGCTGGTCCCCAAGGCTCAGTCTTGGGCCCAGTCCTGTTTAATATCTTTATCAGTGATCTGGACAAGGGGATAGAGTACACGCCCATGAAGTTCACCGATGATGCAAAGTTGGCTGGTAGTGTTTATTTCTTCTGGAGGACAGCAGGCTCTGCTTCTTCTTCCTCCTGTTCTGAGGTCGCTGCTCCCTCTTCATCCCTCATGAAGTGTGCTGATTTTGTCACTTGGATGAGAAAACAAACAATTTTAGCAACAATACTAGTGGCAGGGTACAAGAAAGGAAGAGTTCACATGAATCCCCCCCCAACAACAGACAATACCTGATGGCTCCTCTGCCCTCTCTTACTGACTACATCGGAACCCATTGTCCCCCAAATATACTTCCTTCTCCCTGCCCCCAGCCATGATGTGAGATGGAATAGAATAACTAAGATTAAGATTCTCCCTGTGTAACTCCATCATACTTCAATTCTGGGAAAAAAATTTTCTTGAAGTTCTCTCATTTCAGATCATTTGAATTTGAATTTGCATACTAAAAAGTCTAGCCAGAAACTCATGACAATACTAATAGCCCATTCCAGAATGTCCGAGATGATATACACTTCTTTCAAGAGAATGTGATACCTCACGTGAGTTTTCCAGAATTTAAATGAACAGCGGGAGTAGTCGACAAGATTCTTGCTGCCATCTGGATTTCCTGGTATTTGGCTGGTCTATGTAAGCCAACCAGCTATTCAGCAGAGGGAATATTAGTGTGATACTTGATGGTATGTGAGATGGAACACAGTAATTTATGGCTTTTTGCATAGTGATGAAGCTGTAAAGAAAGCTCCATAATGCTCAGACAAGGAGGCAGCTGGACTTCCAGCAGCAAAGGCCCAAAACGAACCAGGTAAATGGTGTCATTGAAAAAAAAAAAAAGACCAGGTGGGGAGCAAAGTGATACTTAAGGGCAGTTTACAGAAAGAGGAAATGTGGTGAAAAAAAAAAGTCCAAGAGTGAAGGAATAACAGGGAAAATGAATCTAAGGAAGGAAATCAATCTCAGCTCATCATTTCTGAAGCTAACAAGTTGTCATTGCAATGATGCATAAAGTGAGAAATAATAAATATGTCTGCTCCAAAATCTGAAATATAAGCTTCATTGCCTTCTGTCTTTTATGGAATCGTACAACAGTCTGTGATTAAAGATCATCTAGTCCAACTTCCTTGCCAGGTAGATCTTAGAGTAGATCAAATTGCTCAAGACTAGCCAAACTGATAAGGAGCACTCTCAATGATGGGGCATCCACAACTTCTCTGGAACACCCATTTGAGTGTCTCACCAGCTTCATTGTAGAAAAGTTTTTCCTTTTAGCCAATCTAAACCTAGTCTCAGTTTAACAGCATGGCCCCTTGTCCTGTCTCTGCAAACCTTCCTAAAAAGTCTTTCTCCATTTGTCTTATACCCTCTTTAAATATTCAATGGCCACCATACTGTCTGTCCAGAAACCTCGCTTCTCCAGGCTAAAAGATCCTACTTTTCACAAGAACCAGGTCATAAACTGAAATGGAAGACATCTCAGGAGATCAGATCATCGAACAGCTCAGCATAAGAATAGCTCTGAAGTCCGATCAACTAGCTTAGGGCTGTGTCAGTTTAAATTTTGAAAATTACCAGGAATTGAAATGCTTCAAGGAAGAGAACTCTGTGTGGCTCCAGAAACAGCCTGAGAAACTCGAGCAAACTCGAAACCTCAGAAACTACCACTGCTTTCTCTCCCTCAGCCCAAGCAGTCACAAAAAAGAAGTGTTCCCAGCAGGCTGGGATAGCACACATATACACTACATATACATGACAGGCATCGCCAGCAGCCACATCCTGCTCCTTTCTGTGGCTGGCAAGAGTGAGACTGGATGTTTACATGTGGGCAAATTGGGTGCCTCCAGCAGCTCAGACACTCAGCCTGCCCATTGACCCCACTGAATTCCAGTATTCGCAGTGTCCCAAGGCCACAGCACTACTCCTCTTGCTGGCACAGACCATCACACGCCTCCTAAATCAGTCAGGACTCCCCTTGTCCCACAGCCAGCAGCTCACGTGCTCTCCCCCAGGCCACTGCCATAGTTCACCAACTTCTCCACTTTGATCTTTGCTGGTGCTCTCAACACTGGCACACCCAGATGTTCTGCAGCTGTTGTCTCCTGGTGGAAAGGACTTGTAAAGCCATGTTTCCTAACAGGACTTCCACAACCTTTCAAAGCAACCTTTTCTGGGGTATGAACAATCTCATTCAAATGTCCACATTTCTTTTTCCATATGTGAAATCAGAATTTCCTTCTTCCGGGCATGCCCAAAAGAAGGCACAAACTACATTGCGCCTTCTGTTTCAAATGCTGACTTGTTTGTAAACAGTGCTAGGAGAATACCTGTTTTGATCCAAGCTAATCTCTGGCCCTTATAGTGCTTTCGGTAGTTAGTTTTGCTTTGCTGTTTACTTGATGTCCCATTGAATTGTTGAATCATAAACAGACTATCTGTCTGTATAGAAGCATAGCAGTGATGAATAAATGCAAGTACCATCTGCTCCTTTACCAACATTTTCATTTGCATATTCACAGTTGGGGGATTCTGTATTTCTTCACTTGCCATAAATTCTCTGCAGGATGGAAAGTAGATATGTAGAATGGAATCACATGATATATGTGATATCATATGTGATATCACGTAGAAAGAAATAATGATCAAGTATTACTTTGATAGAAACCAAAAGTGAACACTAGCCACTTTGTGTTGCTCATTGTCCAAAAGAAGACTGCCACATTTCTGACCTGAAACTCTGAACTCCACACTTCTTTTGCATGAGCTTCCAGGCCTTGACTCTCCCTTGCCATTTCAGTTGATGCCATTTTTCTTTCTCAAGCTCTGATTTCATTCGATTCAAGAGTAGCTCGGCAGTTGCCCTCACATTATCCAGCAGTGCTCTCTTTATATTCTGTGTATTAAAAAATAAAACCAGAAGTAGAAGCAGCATACGACATGCAAAAACAAACAAAAATTGTCTCTTCTACAGAAAATGAGGGGAGACAAGAACACAATTGATAACCAATACCCTGCCAAGTAGAAATATCTTCTATATTTCAGTGATTGATAGGCAGAAAAAATGAATTTCATTTGGGGAAAGGAAGACATTCTAGGAATATTCAGACTGCTATCTTGCCCCAGGTAAAACATTTACCTTGGACTCAGCGTTAATGAGCTTGTGAACATCAGCTGCCAAGAGGAAGGACATTTCCTCCAGTTTCACAGAATACTTGGTCAGTACATCTGCTATCTGTGCAATCCAAAAATACAGAAAAGCAACAACAATGAAAAGTAGAACTCAAATATCAATTTCCCAAGTAAAACCTACATGAACAAGACAATTTTTCCATTCAAGTGAATTCGATTTAATTAATTCATTAACTACATAAGTATCATTCTCACATTCAAGAATAGAATTCAAAGAATCAGCGTTGCTTCTTCTGAGACATTCAAGCCTCAGTAGATCCCGACTTCAAATCTATTAAGACAGCATGGAAGTAATACTTGCTACATTTAGTACATGTAAACTACAGAGACATCTAGAACAGCTCTAAAAGATGAACAAACCCATGAACTTGGAAGAAGACGCTAGCAAGAAATGTGGAAATAGGCTTTATCTGGCCAGTGCTTTTCCCAAAAGCCTGGGCCCTCCTTGGCATCAGTGAGAGTCTCTGTCTCATTATTCAGCAGCTGGCTTAGGGTAAAAAAGGATGCATGCAATCACTTCATTCCTGTTCATGACATAAACTTTCTGCATCATCACGGAAGCCATTTACTTGGAAATATAGCCTAAAAAATAGGTGTCAGACTGGGTACATATCTAGATTGCTATGAGCAAAACCAATTTCTTTTTAACAGGAAAGCCATACAATATGCCTGCCATGGCAAATATTAGTCTACTAGCCCTGCACTTCAACGGGCAGTGAGCAGTTCATTACACCAAATTTATGTTTGGCAAGGAGACAGTTTATTTATAACAAGCCGCTAGTTCTAGAACCAAGAATTCAGGAGTTGCTCATTCCCAATGAAAATCTGTCCATTTCATACCTTTGGGGTTTTATGCTTCTGTTCTTTACCTGTCTTGAGTGTGGCTTTCTTGTGAAGTCACTGATGGGTGTTTTTCCAACACATTTCTGCTGATTACACGGTATTTGCATGGCATCAGCAGACATCTCTGAATGTCTCTTTAAAGTATGCTTTTTACTCTTCTTAGAAGACCTTGTCTTCTTCTTTCCATCACCCAAAAGGTGGGCTAAGTGAGCCTTCAAAGAACCATCATCTCAACAATTAGAATTCTTTCAAACCTACTGAATGGACAACAGCCACAAAAAAAAATTAAAAAAACTAGTATGCGAAAGACAGCAGAAGAGAAAGGTAAAATAATGAATCCTACATGCCACATATATAACACTCTTCATTCTAGGCTATTTTCAAAATGAGGAAAAAAAAAGATAATCTTTTCCTCAGAGAGGATAAGTGGAGTAACTGGATTGTGTTGCCTTGCTTGCAGTTACCAGAAAAGTCAACAGCAGAGTTGAAAACTCCTGAAGCTGGCTCAATACACCTCTATATGTTTTACTAGTGTGTTCTGATTCTGTCTTCAGTTTATAGAACCTGATATACAACAAAGAGATGGGAGCACATGGAGATGCATTGGAGAGCCTACGCTGGAGGTAACACATTCATTTTTTACTCAAACAAATCCAAATTAGTAATGTTGAAAATGACCCGGGGCCATTTCAACAGCCAGCAAACTGACTAACACAACCGACCTTTGGCTTTTATTCAATCCTTTGCTTGTTTTACCTGGGCCTTGAAGATCTGTCTGCAGCCTTCCTCTCTGCAAATATATCACACTCATCCTATTGAGAAGCCATGGCTCATCACAGCTGCTTGGCCAGGCCTGCTTCCAGAAGAACTGGCAACTACAAGCTGGGAGCCAAGAGATACAACACTTCACTTGGAAAAGGGCCTTCCGTGAATCCTAGAATCCCAGAATGGTTTGGACTGGAAGCGACCTTAGAGATGATAGATTATCTTCTTCCCACATCCTGACATGGGCAGGGACACTTTTCCACTAGTCCAGGTTGCTCCATGTCCGCTCCAGCCTGGCCCTGGACACTTCCTGCCATGGGGCTCCCACACAGCCTCTTTGAGCAACATGTGCCAGGCCTCAGCACCCACACAAGGAAGAATTCCTTTCCAATATCCCATTTACCCCAGCTCCCTGGCAGTTTGAAGCTATACCCCCTTGTCCTGCGAATCCAGACCCTTTTGCAAAGTCCCTCCCCATCTATCTTGGAGCCCCAGCAGGCACTGCAAGGGGCTTGAAGGCTACCCTGGAGCCTTCTGTTCTCCACATTGGACGCCCACAGCTCTCCCAGTCTGTCCTAGAGCAGAGAAGCTCCAGCTTTAAAAGCAGCTTAGCAGCCTCCTGCCCGTGAAACTCGAAGCCACCGCTGGCCTTTTGGGCCCTACGGATATCGCTTCCGCTGTCGCTCAGGGTCACTCCCGGCTCTCTCCCTGCCCCCCATGGGGCCCTCATGCGATGCCGTTCAGCTGCCACTCCTGCAGCTGTCAGACCAACGGGGGTCGGGCAGCCAGCCCAGCCACATCCACAATCCACAGTGTTCTCCGCGGCTGCTGCACCTGGAACCTGAGCTCTGGGACAGAGGATCATAGCCCCACATTTGTGTTCGTCTCTGCACAAGGCAGGCCGGACTTGCCATCCCTGGACATTTCAGTTCAGCACGAGAATGAGAATACGCCCGCACCATGGGGGAGGAATCCTCTAAAGACTCCCTCATACGTGGTCTCTCTACGTTATGCCTAGGCACTTGCCATTCCTGAGGCTGCACTAACGCCTTTTTTACCTTGAGGGTAAGAAATGCCATTGTTTTGGTGTGCAGCTAAAGGTGCAGCACAGGTGTTACCGTATGGACTAGAAATCCTGAATATTAGAATATAAAGTGTATAAACCATAATAGTAGTAGTAATGCTAAGGCTTGAAGACTGTAGTTCCCAGAGTAGGCCCTGGGAAACTAACTTAGGAATGTGCTGTGCTGAGAGCATGCAGAACCGTTAGTGATAAGGTTAAAGTATAAACATAAATAAAGTACTGGTGGTGGGCAGTGGCGTAAGAGAGAGTTTGAGGGGGAGAACACTATAGTCCTAAGATAAGCAACCATGTAAGATTTATGACGCCAAAATGCTATCTTCAAGGTGAATGTATCTATAGAAGAATGTGTACTTCTGCACATAAACCATTTGTAAAAAGGGTATAAAAAAACCCTCTAAAAAGGGAACCAGTGGGATCCTGACTTGGGACGCGAGTCCGCAGGTCCCCGGGCCCTGAATAAAGCACCGCATAAACTGACACTCTGTTAGTTTGTGTTTTACTTGGGGTTTCGGGCAGCAGTTTTGGCGACCGCGGCAGGACTCCGGTGGCGGCAGGGGCGGTTCGCGAGCTGATCTACTCCACGCCGGCGCCAGGTGATTTCTGAGGAGACATCAACCCGTGCCCGACCCCGCTCCTGACGGACGACTGTGAGGTAAGCCCGCAAGGTGCTTTATTCTTTATTGAAAGGGAAAGCCCACCGATTAAGACGGGACGGTGATCCCGCACCGGGGGCAAAGGACGTCTTAAAGGTTGTGGAAAAGGAAGCCTAGGCGCTGGTCGTCAGACGCAACAGTGATTGCGCAGATCCAGCACTTGCCACTCGCGGCGACGAGAAAGGCAAGAATTGTGGTAAAGGGTGTGTGAGTGTGGAAATAATAGTAAAGTGTGTGAGTGTGAGTGTTATGATGCCTTTTAAAACCTTTAAAGTTCTGGCTAGTTGGGGAATGGAAATTCCGAATGATTCACCCTTGGGCTGTTTGTTGCAACATTGGAAGGTGGGGAATTTTGGTCAAGAACTGAGTAAAAAGAAATTGATTGATTTTTGTAATCATGTGTGGCCCCAATACGAACCTGAGGGTATGCAACGGCCCCGAAATGGTACTCTAAATCCTGATATTATAACTCCTCTTATGCACTTCTTACAAAATAATGAGAAATGGGAAGAAATCCCGTATCTTGATTTGTTTTATTATTTGAAAAATAAGCCAGAATGGCAGAAGGAGTGTGGCATTATGGTCTTAAAAACAGCAACAGATGGTTGTGCGGGCTGCAAAGGGTGGCAAAAAGGGAAGGAGTATTCTGTTAAGTTGTCAGACCCTGAGGAGGATGTTTCTCTGTTGGTAGCACCTAGTGTCCCTCCCCTGGAGGAGAGTGAACCGAGTGAGTCGGACGAAGAGGTGAATGGGGAAGAAAAGGGGGGGGATTTAGAGAAAGGAAAAGTCGTTGATAAGCCGCGTACTCCTCTATGTGAAAGGACCCGTAGCGGGCGGGAGAAGAAGGGAAAAAGGGGTGCACAATTGATGGCTCCTTTGCGGGAAGCGGTTGGACCCCACAGAGAACGAGTAATAGTGAAAGTTCCTTTTTCTCCTAATGATTTGTTAATTTGGAAGCAGTCTGCGGGGGCTTATCGGGAGGATCCTGAACGGGCGGCAAGGGTAGTGAAAATGGTGGTTAAAACACAGAATCCAGACTGGAATGATTTACAGGTCTTACTGGATACAATAATGGACTCTACTGAGAAAGAGATGGTGTTTAAAGCTATGAGGGAAAAGGCACGAGAAATGATTAGGTTGCAAATAGCGGACGGTACATTAAATGATTTGGTGCCGCGGGAGGATCCAGAGTGGGATGTTAATTCAACAGGGGGTTACCATAGACTTAAGGCTTATCAAGAATTGTTGATAGAAGGAATACGGAGCGGGATACCTAAGACGTTAAACTGGTCCAAGCTGTATTCAGTAAGGCAGGAGAAAAATGAGTCCCCGTCAGCTTTCTTAGAAAGGCTTAAGGAAACTGCTCGAAAATATACCAGTTTAGAAATTGAAGGGGAATCAGGGAAATTGCAGCTAGCTTTAATTTTTATGGGACAATCCCAAGAGGATATCCGGAAAAAGTTGCAGAAATTAGAAGGGGAAGATACACGGAATTTGGATAAACTTTTAGAAGTTGCGTGGAAGGTGTATAATAATAGGGGAAAAGAGACTGCTAAGAAGCAACAAGCTAGTATGTTGGCAGTACTACAGCAGATAACGGGGAATGGTATGTGGGGAGGTGGCCGGGGGCGCGGACGGGGGCGAGGAATGGCTAGGGGAGGAATTTCGATGGGTGGAAGGGGATTCCCAAACCAATTACAAATGGGACAAGGAAAAATGAGATTGGGATTGGATCAGTGTGCCTTGTGCAAGAACAGAGGACACTGGAAAAACGAATGTCCACTTAATCAAGGTATGGGATTCGGGCTGAATAGCAGGGAGGGGTTGATAAATAATTCAAGTGCAGTTCAGGGAGGGCCACAAGGTGTCGCCCAAGCCTTTATGATGGGAAGCTACCAGAATCAAAGCTGACTAGATCGGGATCTGAAGGTAGTTTTAGAAGTAGACGGGGAACCATTGGAATTTAGAGTAGATACGGGGGCTACATATTCTGCAATTAACACCAAATTAGGACCTCTAAGTGATTCTACCATTCGGGTGGTAGGGGTTACAGGACAGGTGGAAGAAAGGGCATTTTTATGTCCGTTGGATATAAAGTTTGGGGGGAAAGAATTTGATCATCAATTTTTTTACATGTCAAATAGCCCAGAATCATTAATGGGGAGGGATTTGTTATCAATGTTAGAGGCAAAAATAATCTTTGAAAAAGGAAGAGTAAAATTAGAAATTCCAGAAGATAATATAGCCAAATTATTTACAGTGAAAGAAGTAGAGGCAACAGAAATCCCCACAGAAATAGAACAGGCTGTGGTACCATGGGTATGGGAAACAGGGATTCCTGGAAAATCAAAAGCAGCACAACCGGTAGTTGTGGAATTGAAGGAAGGAGCACAACCCGTACGGATAAGGCAGTACCCTCTGAAACTAGAGGCTCGGAAAGGAGTAGCACCCTTAATAGATCAGTTTGTTAGTTTAAGGATATTACAGGAATGTGAATCAGAATTCAATACCCCCATATTTCCGGTAAAGAAGTCCAATGGTAAGTACAGGTTAGTTCAAGATCTGAGGGCAATCAATAATATAACAAAGGATATTCATCCAGTAGTAGCAAATCCATATACATTGCTAACAGCTGTCTCGGAGAAATTTAAATGGTTCACAGTAATTGACTTGAAAGATGCATTCTTCTGTATCCCTTTGGCATTTGAAAGTAGGAAAATTTTTGCTTTCGAATGGGAAAACCCTGCTACAGGATGGAAAAGACAGCTCACCTGGACACGTTTACCACAAGGATTCAAGAATTCTCCAACCATCTTCGGAAACCAACTAGCCCGGGAACTGGAAGAATGGAGACTAACCCAGGTAAAGGAGTCACCTTTCTCATTTATTCTTCTACAGTACGTAGATGATATTTTTCTAGCCTCAACAGAAGAAGACATCTGTCGAAGACTCAGCATTGAACTCCTCAACATGCTCGGACAAGCTGGATACCGAGTGTCAAAAGAAAAGGCCCAGCTGGTAAGAACACAAGTCATTTATTTGGGATGCGAGATATCACAAGGAGTTCGGAAATTAGGGGTGAACCGGATCCAGGCAATATGTGCTATACCGACACCTCGAAATCCACAAGAGTTAAGGTCCTTTTTAGGAATGGCAGGGTGGTGCCGGTTGTGGATTCCAGAATTTGGACTAAAAGCAAAACCTCTGTATGAGGCAGTCAAAAATCCTGAATTTAAATGGAATAAAATACAAGAAAAGGCATTTCAGAACTTGAAGCAAGCTCTAAAAGAGGCACCTGCATTAGGGTTGCCAGATCTCACAAAACCCTTTCAACTATATGTAAATGAGAGGCAAAGACTGGGGATTGGGGTGTTGACACAGAAATTGGGAACATGGAAGCGCCCGGTGGGGTACTTCTCAAAACAACTGGATCCAGTAAGCGCTGGATGGCCTGGCTGCCTTAGAGCTGTTGCTGCAACAGTGCTTCTGATACAAGAAGCTAGGAAACTAACTATGGGGCAGAAAATGGAAGTGTCTGTCCCACATATGGTAATAGCAGTTTTGGAACAAAAAGGGGGGCATTGGCTCTCCTCTAGCCGTATGCTGCAATACCAGGCAATCCTTAGAGAACATGATGATGTTGAAATGAAGGTAACTAACCATCTCAATCCAGCCGAATTTCTTAGAGCCACCCAAGAAGAAGGCAACCTGGTACACGACTGTGTGGAGACCATCGAACAGGTATACGCTACCCGCAAGGATCTAAAGGATGAGCCCTTAGACGAACCTGAATGGGAGCTGTATACCGATGGATCTAGTTTCGTGGAAAATGGAACCAGGTACGCCGGGTATGCAGTGGTAACTCTAAGACAGGTTATAGAAGCCAGAGCCTTGGCTCCCGGAACATCAGCACAAAAAGCTGAAATCCAAGCCCTCATCCGAGCCTTGGAATTGAGTCAAGGGAAAAGAGTAAATATTTGGACTGATTCTAAATATGCATTTGGGGTAATACATGTACATGGGGCATTATGGAAGGAGAGAGGAATATTAAATTCACAGGGTTCGTCAATCAAACACCGAGAACAAATTGTGCAACTACTGGAAGCAGTACATAAGCCCCAGGCGGTAGCAGTAATGCATGTAAAAGGACACCAGCAGGGAGAAGAAAGAGCATTCCAGGGAAATCGTCTGGCTGACAGAGCAGCCAGACAGGCTGCTCGCGAGGTATGGACCCAAATGGCGTTGCTACCAGCACGTACCAACCCTGCGGAAACTTTTATGGACGAAGTACCAGTATACCTACCAGAAGACGAAAAATTAGCACGGCTAGTACAAGCTAAGAAGAATGCAGCCGGATGGTATGTAACTGCCGTAGGACAAGTGATATTGCCAACAAAAATAATGAAAATGATATTAGAAATTGAACATAACAAATGCCATTGGGGAGCAGAAGCTCTAGTGCAATTTCTAAAACAAGAAATAATCTCCAATCAGATGTTAACAATGGCCAAAAGGATCAATGCAATGTGTCCAGTTTGTATTAAGAACAACCCAGTGACACGTAGGCAAGTGCAAATGGGAAAATTGCAAATAGGCCCACAGCCAGGAGATTATTGGCAGATAGATTTTTCAGAATTACCAAAAGCACAGGGGTATAAGTATGTTTTAGTCTATGTATGTACCTTCTCAGGCTGGCCAGAGGCATTCCCATGTAGAACAAACCAAGCAAAAGAAGTGATTAAAACTTTACTTCGAGAGATCATCCCTAGGTTTGGAATCCCACTAGGGATGTCCTCAGATAGGGGACCTCATTTTGTGGCAGGAATAGTGCAAGAAGTGGCTAAGGTACTTGGGATAACATGGAATCTCCATACACCTTGGAGACCTCAGTCTAGTGGACAAGTAGAAAAGATGAATCAGACACTAAAAGGCCAAATTAAGAAAATCTGCCAAGAAGCAAAGATACAATGGCCTCAAGCATTACCTTTAGCTCTGTTAAGGGTCAGGATCAAACCTAGAGACAAGGTAGGAGTAAGTCCGTATGAAATTTTATACGGCAAACCCTATCATGCTGCAACTTACAAAGGGGACCCGAATGTGGTGGGAGATCAGGTACTGGTAAATTACATTTTGTCTCTCAATAAGACTCTTACAGCACTACGGGGGGCGTTGCAGTGGAATCGACCTTTGCCTCTGGAGAATCCCGTCCACGATATACAGCCTGGAGACCAAGTCTACATAAAAAACTGGAATGTGGAACCACTAAAAGAAACATGGGACGGTCCCCGACAAATGATTATGACTACATACACAACCGTAAAGGTCCAAGGGATCGACAATTGGATACACTACACCCGAATCAAGAAAGTCCCGTCACGATGGGAAGTCCAACCTTTAACCGACACAAAACTGGTGTTCAGGGCAAGGCCTTGATTGCGATGTTAATGTTGAGCATTGCTCGTATCGGAGATGCCTTTGTTAAAGTTACTGTTCCTAAACCAACAGTGATTGTACCACAAGGGGCAAATGTAAATCTAACCTGTTTGTTTTCTGATGACCAGGGAGCTGGATTCGATGAAGTAAAGATGAAATGGAAATTGATCACTACAAATAAGGTATTTTCAGAAGGGATTGTGACAATTTGGGATATGAAACAACAGAAAGGTAATACTACCCTAATGATCTCACACTTGCAAAAAGCTCAGGTTGGTCAATTTTCATGCATGGTATGGATCAGGGAAAGCTTCGATTATGGGAACTTAGATGTAAAAATTTTGGCGGAGGGTTTTAAGACAAAAGGGCATTCTTATCCAATACAAGTAACACCCACAAGTATGAGAATTGACATGTGGGATGGTCCTTCATTGAGAATCAATTGCACTCTCAAATTAGGGAATCTTTGCAGGATGAGAGAAACTAGAACGGTCCAACAAGCAAAAGAAATGGAAAACGTGAAACAGGAATTAGGGCAAGAGAATTTGGTAGTGGGATTAATTAGGGATTTTGGGAAAATGCAAAATGTAACAGCGATAACAGCGTGTTTGCCCTTGCCAAAGGCAGCAAGTGACCCTATACCGTGGGGAATCATCCCATTAGGAGAAATGCCCCCAAAAATAGTAAATGGAACGAGGAAATGCCACAGAGAGCTACGAAATCGCACTAGAATAGTAGAAGAGGTTTATACCTATGGAAGACGATGGTCAACCCCAGGGCAAAGATCGGAATGTTTAAAATTACCAAATTCTGTATTCACTGAAATAGGTCAATACAAAAATGTTGGGTGGTGCACATTTGAAGTAAATCAGAAAAGGAGAAAACCTGTAGTAGATTATTATCATGAGATAGTGTGTCAAGAAGGGAAAGAAGATTGGGAGCAATGGAAAGCAATTTGGGTCCTAGCCTACTGGAACCCTATAGTTATATCGGATCAATACACTGGTGTATCGAGTGGTCAAGAAAACAGGAACATCCAGGGGCCCTCGAAGCTGAAACAGTGCACCACAGCAGACTAGCCCAAATATCAGGTTGGAACTGTAGTAAAGTCATAACCTGTGATACCCCAGAATCCCAAATTGGATTAGTACCCGTCCGGGTGTTGTTAAAATGGGGATGTGAATGTCAGAGATACAACCATACAATAACGGGAGAATTAAAAGGAGCTCAGAAAGATTGTCAATCAACCACAGTACGAAGCCCCGGAAATTCAGTCTGGGTAATGGGACATGGCCAATGGACTACACATTTACCGAGAGGTGGTCCGATTACTCAAATAACGTTAGGGATACCAACCTTATGTCCATTTTGGAAACAGTCCAAATTAACCAAGGAAGACCAAGAGAAAAGGACGAAAAGAGGATTAAGCCCTGAGACAGTCGAAGCAGTAAATCTAGAGAATAAATGGCACGAGCCAGGGGAAAGTGTAAAATTCGGTTGGATGCTTGAATCTTTATTTGCACCTGTATCTACATATAGAAACCGGGAAATGTTATATAAATTACTAGAGCAGACGGAAAGATTGGCAGCAGTAACAAAAAAGGGATTTAGAGATCTTAATCTACAATTACAAGCCACAACCAGGATGACAATCCAGAATAGAATGGCATTAGATCTGCTCTTATTAAAGGAACACGGAGTTTGTGGATATTTACAAGGAAGGGATGATCACTGTTGTGTACATATCCCAAATGTCACGAAGGAAGTAGAAAAGGATATAGGTCAATTGGAGCGAATTGAACTAAACATACATGAAGTACAAAAGGATGCAGAACATAATTGCGTTGGAGCTTTATTCAGTTCTTTGGGAATCCAGGTCTCTGGTTGGTTATCCTCAATTATTCAAAATGGAATAATGATTGTAATAATCATTGTAGTAATTGTGATTATGTATAGATGTCTTTTAGGAATAATTGCTAAAGAAGGAACACACACACGGCAAATCATAAAGGCCCTGACTCGAAAAGAAGTGATTCAACCCACTTCCTGAAACAACCCTCCACCATCATATCTAGAAACTATCACTTGGAAGAATTGAGCATCCTTGCAGAAGACTGAAGAATGCTCAAAAGGGGGGAGTTGTTACCGTATGGACTAGAAATCCTGAATATTAGAATATAAAGTGTATAAACCATAATAGTAGTAGTAATGCTAAGGCTTGAAGACTGTAGTTCCCAGAGTAGGCCCTGGGAAACTAACTTAGGAATGTGCTGTGCTGAGAGCATGCAGAACCGTTAGTGATAAGGTTAAAGTATAAACATAAATAAAGTACTGGTGGTGGGCAGTGGCGTAAGAGAGAGTTTGAGGAGGAGAACACTATAGTCCTAAGATAAGCAACCATGTAAGATTTATGACGCAAAATGCTTTCTTCAAGGTGAATGTTTCTATAGAAGAATGTGTACTTCTGCACATAAACCATTTGTAATAAGGGTATAAAAAACCCTCTAAAAAGGGAATCAGTGGGATCCTGACTTGGGACGCTAGTCCGCAGGTCCCCGGGCCCTGAATAAAGCACCGCATAAACTGACACTCTGTTCGTTTGTGTTTTACTTGGGGTTTCGGGCAGCACAGGCAGGCCTAGGCAAGAGCTGGGGCAGTGCCCTTCCTCACACCTTCGCTGTGGTGTAATCCATGTAGCTAGAGCAAAGCGAGAAGGATGCGAGGAAGAAGAAGGCATTCTTAAAGTAGCCCTCTGTCAAGCAGACCTGAAAGGGCGCATACCACACGGCGTCTTGCTGCCCTACATTCTACACACTCGCAGCCCCTTTTGCTGACTTGCAAAAGTTGCTACCAGGGCAGAGAGGGCCAGATTGCAGAGGCAGTGCCTAGGTTCACCTTCTACTTATCGCACGTAAGCCACGTCCAGCTCCTCGCTGCACTCTGTATTTCCCTTCTCCGCGGCATTTACCGTGGTGCTCTCTGCAACTCGGTGCCTAGAAGTGACCGCCAATGTTTCCACAGCGGGCTGCAAGGGAGCCAAGGAGCAGCACAAGCAGCAGTGCTTCAGCTTGCTCCTTCCGACTGCTAAGGGCACTTAGGAAGGCAAGCGAGAGGCAGCCACCTTCCTCTCCTAGTAGCCTGTAACGTGGTGCACACAAGCACGGTACTTGTGCGTCTTCATTCACCGCCCTCGCCCACGCCTGGCGCCGCTTTCAGACCCTGGTGGCCAGAAGCCGCTGAGGCAGGGCCACACAGCCAGCAGTGTGCCAGCAGCCAAGCGCACGAGAACGCTGCTTCTGCCCAAGCCCTCCTAGGGCGTGCACCTTTGTTCTCAGAGCTCCGTGTAACAGTCTGCCTCTCTCGCAGTTCAAATGGAAAACGAAAGCTTTTCGACTACGCCTTTCACAAAGATCTGTTGCCAGGACAAGAAGGTCTTGTGGCCGGAGCTCGCCCCAGATGCGAGGAAGCTGCTATTAGCACCACATTGCAGGGGCACTTCACGCTCCTTGACTACATGCTCAGCCCTCTCCGTATTCGCTGCTAGCGCTACGGTCCTTCTCAGCTGTAAGTAGCAGCGTTCACAGTACATAGAGATTCACAAAGACCGAAGACCTGGAGGAACATATCGCACAAGAAAATGGGCCAGGATAGAGACGTGTTCTACATTGTCCCTTCTCGTCATCCAGTTTGTGCTTCTGCTGTTAGGAATCGCTCCTTGAAAGACGAGCGAGAGCGTCTTTCTGGGTGCATTGCACTCAGTGAGAGCTCGCTAGGGACTTTGCACTAGGAGCCAAGGCAACAGGGCGTGCTTGCCCGTAGAAGTGAGGACAGGCTGTTGGGCAGAGCTAAAACTGACCCCAGGAGTTGAGCTCTGTCTGGACGGCAGAAGGTGAAGAACGAAGCCGCTTGCGAGCGCAGTGCAGCGAAGAGCACACGAGCAGTCAAAGAGCTCCTTCACAATCCCTTTCACTTCTCATTGCCCTTGCTGCTTGGAAAAGTAGCTCACAGCCGTTGCAGGCCAGGGCAAAAGCTGGGGCAGTGCCCTTCCTCACACCTTCGCTGTGGTGTACTCCATTGTAGGGGTTGAATTCGTCTATTTTCTTTCTGTGGAATTTCTCCCATTGTTATGCTAATTGGCTACATCTTTAGGTAATGTTCTCTCCCAGGGAGGTGTGTGGAGGGAGGGGGGGGTGAAATGGGAAAAAGGAAAGGTGGGATGGAAAACTCTCTCGTTTGACCCGTGTAGGGAGAGGACGCCCCGTGCTCCTATCTGGCATCTCCCCTGCCACCACAGCGCTGAGATCCATGCTCCCTGCCTTTGGACATAGCTCTGCTGCTCTCCCACCTCACCCTACTGCCTCGGAACACTCTGCTGAGAACCATGGCGGACACCGTGAGGGGGGAGTAACTTTCCCCCTCCCTCTCACCCCTTTGCTGCAGCTCTCTTCAACTGCGCGGGACCTGCCCTGCCCACACAGCACCGGTAACTGAGTACAGGGAGACGGCCTGTGGCCAAAAGGGACTGGAAGTGAGTTACACTGTTCTGTTCTGTTGTCAATTTTTATAGCTGTTGTTGTTTTCTGCCTTGTTAGAGATCAGTAAAGAACTGTTACCCTTATCGCCACATCTCCTGCCTGAAGGCCTCTGATTTAAAACTAAAATAATTAAAAGGGAAGGGGGTTGCACTCTGCATCGCAGGAAAGGGGCTCTTGCCTTTCCTTAGACCATACCTGTCTTTCAAACCAAGACAGATTTTGGCGCCCGGAAGGTGAGGCACTCCCTGAGGACATTGAGAGAGGGGTAGAAAAGGGAAAAACAGTTCTTGAATTACCCAAGCTTGTGGTAGGTGACACCATGCTGTCCAGCTTACCCTGGATTGGCTTCCATGTGGTCACTGCTATATCTCTCCCATTTGCAAGGCCTTTTTTAAACATGAGTCTCATAACCAAGGTTACTGTGGCTATTATCCGGTTCATTTTGTGTGTTGATCAGTTGAGGAATTCATGGATTTTTAATTTTCTCTGGAAGATGGCCACATGGATTCAGAGCTATCGCACTCTAAGTGTGTGTTTCTGGGGCTACTTCAATAATGGTACTTACTGTGAGGAAGTGGCAGCAGGTGATATCTTCTCCAAACCCATCACATGGTTTTTGAAGTTCACCCCACCAGTCTTCAAGGGGTTCCAATCCGCTTTAAATGCTAATGACATTATACTGTGGCTAGTGTTGCTTATATCCCTGTTAAACCTGTTCTATCTAACATTCAGAGATAAGGGGAGATTGACTTGGATAACCACCCTGATACCTACCGCAGGGACTAGGGATGTTGCTCCAGAGCCTGATCCTGTTTACCAGATTAGGGAGGTTACCCCAGAGCTTTACCCTGTTCCAGAGACTAGGGATATTAACCCAGCGTTTGACCCTGCCCCACAGCCCACGTTGGAAAGGAACCACCCATAATGGGTGGGGGTGCTAGCGAAGGAGATACATGAGATGGGCCAGATGCTGAAGGAGTACCTCTCCCCAGCTGGTGAGAAACCCTCCCCCTACCTTAAAGAGGGAAGACTCTGATGGCGCAGCAGTGGGACCCACAGATGTTACATCTGTCCAGGTTCCAGCTGAACTGCAAGGGCACTCAGCAGCAGCAGTTGCCCCTGTGGAAACTAGGAAGTCTAAGATGAAAACAAGGCACCCAAATAATAAGGGTCAGGAAGGGGGCCCCTCACAACCAGCAAGGGAGCCAGAAGTTGAGATCATCACCGAGTCCCTGTCATACGAGAGCCTCCGTAACCTGAGTAAAGACATTGTACGACGGGGCCGTGAGCCTTTTACAACCTGGTTACTGCGGGTCTGGGACCTTATGGGCACAGGTGTGCAACTGGATGGTACTGAGGCAAGGAATTTGGGAGCCTTGACCCAGGACTCAGGTGTGGACCAAGTATTTGTAAGGGAGACTGGTCTCCTTTCCCTCTGGGAGTGACTTTTAATGAGTGTGAGAGAGAGATTTGTCCACAGGGAAAGAATGCAGGAGCACCACCAGAGAACGCGTTGGAATACCCTTGAGGAAGGGATCCAACAGCTGAGACAAGTGGCAGTACTGGAGGTGCTCTTTGGGAGGGATGGACAGAATGACAATGACCCTGACAAGGTCAGGTGCACAGGGCAGAGGTTGTGGAATCTGGCAAACCTGGGCCCATCTCAATATACCCCCTTTATAGCAAGGATTAATGCTGATACCAACCAAGTGACAGTGGGTTCTGTTGCCAACAGGCTCAGGAATTTCAGAGTATGATGGCTGGCCCAATGCAGGCTCATGTCTCTGCTGTGGTTAAGGACCTCAGAGAGGAGTTTAAGGAGGAGATGAAGGAGATAAGGGAAGAGGTGAGGAAGATCAGTGCAGCACCAGTGCGAGTCATGGACCCCAAAAGCAGAGCCCAACGTCCTCCAGCTAGGGAGAGAGGGTACACCCCACGTGCTGACCTGTGTTTTTTTCTTTTTGACCACGGGGAAGACATGAGAAGGTGGGATGGGAAACCCACTTCTGTCCTGGCAGCACGGGTGCGCCAACTCAGGGAGGGGAACACTAACAGAGGGAACTCCACTAAAGTGAAGGTAGCCTCAGCCTCCCATGACCAAGGTGCAGGGTATTAGAGAAGGGAAGATGATCTGTCAGATCCCCTTGAAGGAACGTCCACTATGTATGCCCAGGAGAGAAATAATAACCAGGGCTAGAGGGGCCCTGCCTCTAGTCAGGGAGAGGCACGGGAAAACCGGATCTTTTGGACGGTGTGGATCCGATGGCCTGGCACATCAGAGCGACAGGAACACAGTGCATTGGTTGACACTGGTTCACAGTGTACATTAATACCATTGGGACATGTCGGGGAGGAACCTGTTTCAATTGCTGGGGTTATGGGGGGATCTCAGGAATTGACTTTGCTGGAGGCTGAGGTGAGCCTGACTGGGAAAGAGTGGCAGAAACATCCAATTGTGACTGGCCCAGAGACACCATGTATCCTAGGCATAGACTTCCTCAGGAGCGGCTATTACAATGACCCAAAGGGACTCAGGTGGGCTTTTGGAATAGCTGCTGCGGCGGCAGAGGACATTAAGCAGTTCAACACCCTGCCTGGGCTATCAGAAAACCCATCTGCAGTGGGAGTCCTCAGGGTGAAAGAGCAACAGGTGCCAATTGCTACCTCAACAGTGCACCGCCAGAACTACCGGACGAATCGAGATGCCGTGATCCCCATCCAGAAGATGATCCGTGAGCTGGAGAGCCAAGGGGTGGTCAGTAAAACCCACTCACCTTTCAACAGCCCCATTTGGCCTGTGCATAAATCTGAAGGAGAATGGAGATTAACCGTGGACTATCGTGCATTGAATGAAATGACTCCACCACTGAGCGCTGCTGTGCCGGACATGCTGGAACTCCAGTACGAGCTGGAGTCCAAGGCAGCCAAGTGGTACGCCACCAGTGACATCGCCAATGCGTTTTTCTCCATTCCGCTGGCAGTAGAGTGCAGGCCTCAGCTTGCTTTCACCTGGAGGGGTGTGCAATACACGTGGAAACGACTGCCCCGGGGGTGGAAACACAGCCCCACCATCTGTCATGGATTGATCCAGGCTACACTGGAGAGGGGTGGATCTCCAGAACATCTGCAGTACATTGGTGACATCATTGTGTGGGGGGACACGACAATGGAGGTATTTCAGAAAGGAGAAAAGATCATTGAGGTTCTGCTGGGAGCAGGCTTCGCCATTCAAAAGAGCAAAGTCAAAGGGCCTGCCCAAGAGATCCAGTTCCTGGGAGTAAAGTGGCAAGATGGACGGCACCAGATTGCCAGTGAGGTCATCAATAAGATCACTGCAATGTCTCCACCAACCAGCAAGAAGGAAACACAAGCCTTCGTAGGTGCCATAGGCTTTTGGAGAATGCATATTCCTGAGTACAGCCAGATTGTGAGCCCTCTTTACCTGGTCACCCGTAAGAAGAACGATTTCCACTGGGGCCCTGAGCAGCATCAAGCCTTTGCCCAGATCAAGCAGAAGATCGTTCATGCAGTAGCCCTTGGCCCAGTTATGATGGGACCAGAGGTGAAGAACGTGCTCTACTCTGCAGCCGGGATCCATGGTCTGTCCTGGAGCCTGTGGCAGAAGATGCCTGGTGAGACGGGAGGCCGACCACTGGGATTCTGGAGTTGCAGCTACAGAGGGTCCGAGGCCAACTATACTCCAATGGAGAGGGAGATCTTGGCCGCCTATGAAGGAGTTCAAGCTGCCTCAGAGGTGGTTGGCACGGAAACACAAATCCTCCTGGCACCCCGACTGCCAGTGCTGGGTTGGATGTTCAAAGGAAAGGTTCCCTCAACCCACCATGCCACTGACGCCACAAGGAGCAAATGGATTGCCCTCATCACACAATGCACCCGTATTGGAAACCCGAATCGCCCTGGGATTTTGGAGATAATTGCCAACTGGCCGGAAGGGGAAGACTTTTGTCTTGCCAACGAAGAGGAACAGGAACAAGTGACCTGGGCTGAAGAAGCCCCACCGTATAACCAACTGCCAGCAGATGAAACAAGCTATGCTCCTTTCACTGATGGTTCCTGCCGCATGGTGGGGATGAACCGGAAGTGGAAAGCAGCCGTATGGAGCCCCACACGCCGGGTTGCACAAGCTACCGAAGGAGAAGGTGGATCGAGTCAACTTGCTGAACTCAAAGCTGTTCAGCTGGCCCTGGACATTGCTGAAAGAGAGAAGTGGCCAAAACTCTACCTTTACACTGATTCATGGATGGTAGCCAATGCTCTGTGGGGTTGGCTGGAAAGGGGGAAAAAGGCTAACTAGCAACGTAGGGGAAAACAAATCTGGGCTGCCCATGAATGGAAAGACATTGCCACCCATGTAGAGAAGCTGCCTGTGAAAGTCCGTCACATAGATGCCCATGTCCCCAAGAGTCGGGCTAATGAGGAACACCGACACAATGAGCAGGTAGATCAGGCTGCACAGATAGAGGTGTCGAAGATAGATTTAGATTGGCAGCACAAGGGAGAGTTGTTCCTGGCTCGATGGGGCCATGATGCCTCAGGTCATCAGGGCAGAGATGCCACCTATAAGTGGGCACGAGACCAAGGGGTTGATCTAACCATGGACAGTATTTCTCAAGTTATCCATGACTGTGAGACGTGTGCTGCCATCAAGAAGGCCAAGCGGGTGAAGGCCCTCTGGTTTGGGGGGCGATGGGCCAAATATAAGTATGGAGAGGCCTGGCAGATTGACTACATCACACTGCTTCAAACCCGCCAGGGCAAGTGCTATGTACTGACCATGGTGGAACCTACCACTGGATTGTTAGAGACCTACCCTGTGCCTCATGCCACTGCTCGGAACACCGTCTTGGGCCTGGAAAAACAAGTTCTTGGGAGTCATGGTACCCCTGAGAGAATTGAGTCAGACAATGGGACTTATTTCAAGAACGGCCTTATACACACCTGGGCTAGAGAACACGGCATTGAGTGGGTGTACCATATCCCCTACCATGCACCAGCGGCAGGGAAAGTTGAACCGTGCAATGGCCTGCTTAAAACCACCTTGAAGGCACTGGGTGGGGGAACTTTGAAGAGCTATTATTAATCTACCAAACTATTATTATTATTATTATTATTATTATTATTATTATTATTATTATTATTATTATTATTAACAATTATTAATCTACCAAAGGCCACATGGTTAGTGAACACCCGAGGTTCCACTAACCGAGCAGGCCCTGCCCAATCTGAGCCCTTGGGAATATCAGATGGAAATAAGGTTACAGTGGTACACATGAGAGGTATGCTAGGAAAAACTGTCTGGGTGAATCCTGCCTCCAGCAAAGACAGTCCCATCCATGGAGTTGTATTCGCTCAGGGACCAGGTTGCACCTGGCGGTGATGCAAAAGAGTGGAGGGACCCGATGCATACCCCAAGGAGACCTTGTTTTAGGGTGAAATACCTATAGTACTGTGCCTATGTCTCTAACTGCATGTATGTATATGTAATGTAACAGTTTAATTTGATATAGCATATTAGTATGGGAGAAAGAAAGGGGTGGATAATGTCGGGGGTTGAATGCTTCCCTTTTCTTTCTGTGGAATTTCTCCCATTGTTATGCTAAGTGGATACACACCTTAAGGTAATGTTCTCTCGCAGGGAGGTGGGTGGAGAGAGGGGGGGCGGGAAACCGGAAAAAGGAAAGGTGGGATGGGGGTCGGGAGCGGGCTGGAAAACTCTCTCGTTTGGCTCATGGAGGGAGAGGACGCCCCATGCTCGGATCTATCATCTCCCCTGCCACCCCAACGCTGAGATCCACCCTCCCTGCCTTTGGACATAGCTCTGCTGCTCTCCCACCTCACCCTACTACCTCTGGACACTCTGCCCAGCACCACGACCGACACCGTGAGGGGGGAGTCACTTTCCCCATCCCTCTCACCCCTGGGCCGCTGTCATCATCACTCCAGCCCGCTTCAAGTGCGAGGGACCTGCCCTGCCCACACAGCACCGGTAACTGAGCACAGGGAGATGGCCTGCAGCCAAAAGGGACTGGAACTGAGTTATACTGTTCTGTTGTCAATATTTATAGCTGTTGTTGTTTTCTGCCTTGTTATAGATCAGTAAAGAACTGTTACCCTTATCGCCACATCTCCTGCCTGAAGGCCTCTGATTTAAAACTAAAATAATTAAAAGGGAAGGGGGTTGCACTCTGCATCTCACGAAGGGGGCTCTTGCCTTTCCTTACACCATACCTGTCTTTCAAACAAGACAGATTTTGGCGCCCGGAACATGAGGCATTCCCTGAGGACATTGAGAGAGGGGTAGAAAAGGGAAAAACAGTTCTTGAATTACCCAAGCTTGTGGTAGGTGACACCATGCTGTCCAGCTTACCCTGGATTGGCTTCCATGTGGTCACTGCTATATCTCTCCCATTTGCAAGGCCTTTTTTAAACATGAGTCTCATAACCAAGGTTACTGTGGCTATTATCCGGTTCATTTTGTGTGTTGATCAGTTGAGGAATTCATGGATTTTTAATTTTCTCTGGAAGATGGCCACATTGATTCAGAGCTATGGCATTCTAAGTGTGTGTTTCTGGGGCTACTTCAATAATGGTACTTACTGTGAGGAAGTGGCAGCGTGTGAAATCTTCTCCCAATCCATCACACGGATATTGAACTTCACCCCACCAGTCTTCAAGGGGTTCAAATCTGCTTTAAATGGTAATGAAGGCGAAGAACGAAGCCGCAGGGCACCGGGATTGCAAGCGCAGCGCAGCAAAGACCACACAAGCAGTCAACGAGTTTCTTCACAATTGCTTTCACTTCTCAGTGCTCTTGCTGCTTGGAAAAGTAGAACGCAGCCGTTGCACGCAAGGGCAAAAGCTGGGGCAGTGCCTTTTCTCACACCTTCGCTGTGGTGTACTGCATGCAGCTAGAGTGAAGCGAGAAGGACTCGAGGAAGAAGAAGGCATTCTTAAAGTAGCCCTCTGTCAGCAGCCCTGAAACGGCACATATCACAAGGCGTCTCGCTGCCCTCTATTCTACATACTTGCAGCTCCCTTTTCCGACTTGAAAAAGTTGCTACCAGAGCAGAGGGGGCCAGATTGAAGAGGCAGTGCTTGGTTCACCTTCTATTTATTGCACGTAAGCCACGTCCAGCTCCTCGCTGCATTCTGTATTTCCCTTCTCCGCGGCATTTACCGTGGTGCTGTGTGCAACTCGGCACCTAGAAGTGACCGCCAATGTTTCCACAACAGGCTGCAAGGGAACCAAGAAGCAGCACAAGCAGCAGTGCTGAGGCTTTTTCTTGGCCCTAAAAATGGGGTCTTCACCTTTTCCTCTGGTCTAACTCAGGTCTTAGAATGAAGCCTCCTGGGCCCTTGCCTCGGGGACCTAAATAAGATATGAAAAGAGAGGCTCTTTTCCCTGATGAAGTTGCAGGGTTTATTTCTCGTGGGTAGCGAGGAAAAGAGGGAGAAAGAGAGGGAGAAAGAGACAGAGCTCGGGGGGCACAGATCTTTCCTAGTGTCTGAAAATGTCGGCGGGGAGAAACTGGATCCCAGCCAGCCCTGTATGGCCAGGAGGGGAGAGGGACCAGGCTACAGGGCATAGCAGGGGTCACAGAATGTACCATTTACAATCCACCTAGGAAATGCAATATCTCCCTGTTTTTTGTTTTACAAAGTTGATAGAAGGATATTAGTTTCATTTAAATTATGACTTTGCCCACTGCCCTGTGAATCCCCAGCCTTTGAACAGTCCATTGAACCAATCTTCAGATTAGGGTAGCATGGATGTTAGGAGCTCCCGAGGTCAGATCCATACAGCAAAGTCCTTCAATTTCCTGGCACTCATGTCCGTGCAGTAGTAGGAGAAAATTTATTGCAGCACGATTTTGGAGTGTGTGTGCCACGTTCATCTAGATGTTTTGACGTGGCTGAAGGACGATTCATGCAGCTGCTAAACTGTTCAGTGTTAACAGGAAGACAACTTGAATGGGGTTCCTCACAGGACCTAGAGAAGGGAAGCTTTTCTCTAAAAGGAAAGACAAACATTGCAAAACCGATTAAAGGTCTCTATCTGCCGGGATGTCATCCTCTATGAGGATTTCTTTTTCTTTTTTCCAGCAGCGTCTTCTTTTTGAAGCCGCAGCCACCTGCTCCTCATTCACCTCAGCTGCAGCAGGATGTTTGGGAACATATGGTTTCACCCACGTTTGGGGAATCCACCGAGGGCCTGAGGGAGTGGATACTCATGCGTAGCCACGTCCCCAGGTAATGAGCTCATAGGGACCTTTGATTTCCCAGGTTTCTGGGTCCCTAATCAAAACTGGAGGATGTTGGGATAACTTGAACTGTTTACCACTGTTAAAGTGACGTACCACAGGTGGACTCATGTTCTCAAATGAACAATTCAGGAAATTGAAAGTAAACATGGCTTTGCAGAGCTTCTGCTGTGGAGACATCCACGCAGTTGAACTGCTCTGTTTAGCCAAAACCTGCTTGAGCATCTGATTGGCTCGCTCAACTACACCTTGGCCTGTGGGGGAGTGGGAGGTGCCAGTTTTATATTCCACTCCCCACTGCTGGACGAATTCCAGGAACTCCTTGGACTTATATGCTGCGCCCTGATCAGTTAAGATTCCCCTAGGGATCCCCAATACTGAAAAGGCTTGCATTAGGTGTTTTTTGGCTTGTATTGCCCTTTCTCCTGCGTGGGCAGAGGCATAGACTGCGCCTGAATATGTGTCAATGCTAACATGCACATATTTGAGGTGAACGAAACTAGGAATGTGTGTGATGTCTGTCTGCCATACTTCACAACTGCCTAGACCTCGGGTGCTAACCCCCATGCCTATTGAGGGCATGGTGTGCAGCTGACAGTTGAGACAGGTGGCCACAAAGGCTCGAGCCTGACTCCGTGTTAGCTGGAACTGACGCATTAGACCTGGCGCATTTTGGACATACTGCTGGTGGCTCAGCTTTGCCTGTTGGAAGATGTCAGGAAGGCGTGCTTGTTCTGCTGGGGTTGCTTGTTCTGCTGGGGTTGCAAGGGAGTCTGCCTGACGGTTCCCTTCTGCAATTTCGCCTGGCAAATCTGTGTGTGACCTCACATGCATCACATAGAACGGGTGTTCTCTATGAGAAATCAAATAAATTAGTTTGGAAAGCAACCTGAAAAGCTGCTCATTCTGGATGTCTCTGAGCACTGCCTGCTCTGCCCTGGACACTATCCCTGCTACATAGGCTGAGTGTTACCAAGTTGATTGGCTCTGAGAACTTCTCAAAGGCTCTCACAACCGCTGCCAGTTCAGCTATCTGGGGTGATCCTTCCACAAACTCAACATCAGCCTCCCAATGCTGAGTCTTGGGATTTTTCCAAGTCATCACCTACTTGTGGGACGCCCCGAATGCATCCGTGAACACTGTGAGATCTTTGAGTTGTCTCCGACTCCTCTTCTCTCGAGGAATGAGGTGGAATTCCTCATTGAACAGCTTGTGAGACGGGGCATGGACTGATATTTGTCCTCTGTAGGTGTCCAGGGCTAATTGGAGATTGGCATTGCTCTGGAGCAAGTGCTCAAACATCTCTTTAGTCAATCTTTCAGGAGAGTTCCTTCCCTCCTCAGACAGTTTAACAAGGAGGTGAATACATGTGAAATCACAACCAGCTATTTCATACAGTCTCATCCTTGCTTTCTGAATCAGCTGAGCTATTAACTCTTGTGGCTTTGTGATAGTTTTGGGTCTTTGGTGGGAGAGGAAGACCCACTCTATGATTAACAGTGACTCTCTCTGCAGCTGGATCCATTGGAATATTAACCTGTGTAAGTGAGGCAGTTTTCCTAGGACAATGAATTTGAAGGGCAGCAGGGGATGGTAACTGCGAACTTGCCTCTCTCCTAAAGTCTTTTGTACCTTTTCGAATGCCGTCTTTGCCTCTGGGGTCAGTTCCCTGGGAGAAAGCAGCTCTCTCTCCCCCTTCAATAAATTGAAGAGAGGTTCTCGGTCCTCATTAGTGAGGCCTAGCCAGGGCCTAACCCAATTCAATGACCCACACAGGGAATGGAGATCTGCTAAGGTTTTTGGATTACAATTAATTTCCAATTTCTGCGGAACAATGGTCCGTGCAGTAATTTCCAAGCCCAGGTACTTCCAACGTGGCATCCTTTGGACTTTGTCCTCCTGCAATTCAAATCCAGCAGAGGTTAAAACTTTAACCACTAGGTCAAGTGTGTCTTGGAGTAGAGAGTTATCGGGGGCAGACACACTCTTGGTCTTTTTTTTCACTAGATTTCCTCTTTCAGTAAAATGCCCTTAAGTATCACTTTGCTCCCCACCTGGCTTTTTTTTTCAACGACACCTTTTCATTGGTTCGTTTTGGGCCTTTGCTGCTGGAAGTCCAACAGCCTCCTTGTCTGAGCATTATGGAGCTTTCTTTACAGCTTCATCACTATGCAAAAAGCCATAAATTACTGTGTTCCATCTCACATACCATCAAGTATCACACTAATATTCCCTCTGCTGGATAGCTGTTTGGCTTACATAGACCAGCCAAATACCAGGAAATCCAGATGGCAGCAAGAATCTTGTAGACTACTCCCACTGTTCATTGAAATTCTGGAGAAGTCACGTGTGGTATCAAATGCTCTTGAAAGAAGTGTATATCATCTCCGACATTCTAGAATGGGCTATTAATATTGTCATGAGTTTCTGGCTAGACTTTTTAGTATGCAAATTCAAATTCAAATGATCTGAAATGAGAGAACTTCAAGAAATTTTTTTTCCCAGAATCAAAGTATGATGGAGTTACATAGGGAGAATCTTAATCTTAGATATTCTATTCCATCTCACATCATGGCTGGGGGCAGGGAGAAGGGAGTATCTTTGGGGGACAATGGGTTCTGGTGTAGTCAGTAAGCTGGGCAGAGGAGCCATCAGGTATTGTCTGTTGTTGGGCGGGGGCGGATTTCATGTGAACTCTTCCTTTCTTGTACCCTGCCTCTAGTATTGTTGCTAAAATTGTTTGTTTTCTCATCCAAGTGACAAAATCAGCACACTTAATGAGGGATGAAGAGGGAGCAGCGACCTCAGAACAGGAGGAAGAAGAAGCAGAGCCTGCTGTCTTCCAGAAGAAATAAACACTACCAGCCAACTTTGCATCATCTGTGAACTTCCTGGGCGTGTACTCTATCCCCTTGACCAGATCACTGATAAAGATATTAAACAGGACTGGGCCCAAGACTGAGCCTTGGGGACCAGCCGGATGAACTCTATTTCCCACCACTCTTTGGGCCTGGCCATCACCCAGTTTGTCACCCAGCAAACAGCCCACCCATCCAAACCATAAGCAGACAGTTTCCTCAGGAGAATGATGTGAGATTCATTGCAAAAAGGGTCAGGGTAATGCCTAGGAAGATTCTCAGGTGAATCCAGGAGACTATAGTGGAGGACTATTCAGTTTTCCAATCAATTTGCTTAAAAAAATCTACAAAACCGTAACAAAACAAACAAACAAACAAACAAAAAAAGCAGACAAAAGAAACACACAAAAAACCCCAAACAATAATCCCCAAAGAGACAAACAAAGCCCACAGAAAAACCCACCCAAAACTGAAAAAACCCTAAACCAAACACATCAAAAAATCAGGGTGAAGGTTTTTAGTAACTTTAAAAATAACAAAACAAAACAAAACAAAAACCCAGAAAGTCACATTTCTAAAGGTGCTGTCCCAGCCTCTTCTCTCAGCAGGGAGGACATCCTGAAGTGGAGTCAGTTGGTAGAAAGTTGGACAGGGCAGCACCCGGGCCATTGTCACAAGACGGCCCTGTGGCTGCCCCATTGCCAAAACCTGGACACATCAATCAAACACAGGTATGCACATGTGCTTAGACACAGCAAAAATATATTTGTCTGAAAAGAATACTGGTCCATTTATATCACTGGAAAGAGCATAATGCCTCATCTCAGCTTTCTTTTCAGTCATTACAAATGTTTCAAAAATATAGGAGCGCAGAAAATGGAAATATCCAAGATCAACATGAGGACCAATAACAAAGATTCCATTTTTGAAACTGCATTGGGAATCCTCTGCAGAAATTGACTCAGAGCTCTAAGATTTACAAAAAAGACCAAGAGGATTGGACTCAATACAACACAGTGTCTGGAGACTTCAGCTTGTTGCCTTGTTTTCTCAAATATGATGGAGGAAGCACCTTAGCAACTACAGCTGCCAGTTCTCTCAGCCCCCTGACATGCCTCTGGGTGGGTCCCATGGTCTTGCATGATCAGGTTCCTCAAGTGGTCTGAAAGCTGACCTGCTACTATGGCTTAGAATCAAGCCCACCAGTCCAATAACCTGAGAGATGTGGAAATAGTGACTGGCAGTAAAAATTGAGACCAACACTTGTTGAGTACTTCAGCCTTCTCCTTGTCTGTTGTCACTAGTCCTGTCCGGCTTATGGGGATGGGGGGGAATAGGGGAGTTGTGATAGGTTTCTTTTCATCTTCCTTTTCCCACTGAAATACCTATAGGTGCCTTTATTATTCTTATTTTTGGCATGCTTTTCCAAATTCAACTTCAACTGAGCCTTTGCTATACTGATCCCATCCTCACACACTCATGTGTTACCACTGTATTTTTCCCATGATTTGTCTCGCTGTGTATTGTCTGCATATTACCTACTTGCATCACACCTATTAATTTTCAATAACCTTCTGGCTTTAACTTGTTTATAAAAAAAAACCTCTTTGAACCTTTTCACCTCAGAAATTCACCTGGGAAACCCAAAATCCCCAAAATTTGTCCCGAAGTCCCCCTGGGATGCCCAGCACTCACCTGGCAACTCTCAGAATTCCACAAATTCACCCCAAAATTCACGGGGGACCCCCAAATCCCAGGGCTTCACCCCAAAATCCCACCTGCAACCCCCAAAATCCCTCAAATCACCTCCAAGACCCAGTCCCCCCAACACCTCCCAAATTCACCCCAAAATCTCTCCAATCCCCCTCAAAACGACCGAAATACCCCCAAATCCACCGAATTAGCTCCAAGACCCATCTGGGACTCCCCAAAATCACCAAATTCCCGGGATAATCCACCTGCATCCCCCCAAATTCATCCCAAAATTCTCCCACGACTCCCAAATGCTCACCTGGATACCCCAAAATCGACAGATTTCACACCAATATCTGCCTGGCATCCCCAAAACTCACCTGAGAACCCTAAAATTCACATGTATACCCTAAAATTCACCAAATTCCCCCCAAAATTACCCCGAGATCCCTAGAATTCCACAAATTCCCCCTAAAATTCAACTGGGACTCCCCAGTTTCCAAAAATTCAACCCTGTCCTCGGGTACAATGCAAAAATGTGTATTCTATCACCATCTGTTAAAATGAGGGAGGGGTGGTGATCCTTATCTCTGTGGGAGATATCCCCTGCTGATGTGCCATCTGATAAGATCAGGGGGATGATCATCGTTAGCTTTACACAACCCATCCTTCCTCCAGAAGACAGATTCTGTTAATGGGCCATTAAGTCCTATTGTGTGACTGATAAGATTACATCATCCCATTGGGAGATGCTCCAGCCAGTGGGAGGAGCCAAACAATTCCTACCTAGATAAAAACTGAGATTTGGAACACCAAGGCAGTCCTTTCCACTGGGTCCCAGAGCAAAGCTGAACCTTTTTCCACATCATCGCTGGATCTTTGGAGGAAAACTGCACCTTCTACAGGAGCACTGCTTCAACTGAACCACAGTTGTCATCCAGGAGGACTGCAGCCACCATTTATACAGACTGATACTGTTACCCTATGGACTAGAAATCCTGAATATTAGAATATAAAGTGTATAAACCATAATAGTAGTAGTAATGCTAAGGCTTGGAGACTGCATTTCCCAGAGTAGGCCCTGGGAAACTAACTTAGGAATGTGCTGTGCTGAGAAAATAATGTTCAAAAGATTTAGGAGAGCATGCAGAACTGTTAGTGATAAGGTTAAAGTATAAACATAAATAAAGTACTGGTGGTGGGCAGTGGCGTAAGAGAGATTAAGGGGGAGAACAGTATAGTCCTAGGATAAGCAACCATGTAAGATTTATGACGTAAAATGCTATCTATAAGGTGAATGTATCTATATTATTTAGAAGCATGTGTACTTCTGCTCATAAACCATTTGTAAAAAGGGTATAAAAAACCCTCTAAAAAGGGAACCGGTGGGATCCTGACTTTGGACGCGAGTCCGCAGGTCCCCGCGCCCCGAATAAAGCACCGCATAAACTGACACTCTGTTAGTTTGTGTTTTACTTGGGGTTTCGGGCAGCACTACCAACACCCTGACTGACAGGGTGTCAGGTTCTATTTCTGACTTTGTTGGTGGGTTTTCTTTTATATTATTGAAGTTATTTTATTTTTTCTCTTTTCTCCTATTAAATTCTATTACTGTCTTGGAGTATCACACTGGTTTTACTTTCAAACCAACACATTTATTGGCGCCCAACGTGGGGCACGAAGGGTACTGAGAAAGGTCAGTATTACAATTTTGTATTCACCATGATTCTCAACATGCTTACATGAGTTTTATATATTGTTCTCTATATTTTTCTGCACATGGGGAACTACCTGCCAGCTGTAATGCTCCTGTGTAGACCAGAATATGGTATAAAAATTGCTTTCTTGGCCTATTATGTCTACTGCATGATAACCTCTGAGGCAATGAACATAATTCAGAATATATACTCGACTTTGTTTGCTTGTCCTAGTCTAGGTTGCTGCATCCGGGGTTTTACCAATCACACCCAGCCCTTGGGGTGCGGGGCAAAGAATGATTTTTTCCTATCTATCCGGCCTGATTCAGTAGTCTTTGGAAATGTTGAGTTCCCGCTGGATGTTAAGGACAGCATAATATTGTTGTTAGTTCTGCTTTGTCTCCTTTGCACGGACTACAACATGCAGGTCACAGATATGGTTGAGATTTGCACGGCTTGGACCAGAGATGTATTCCCGTTACCTGCCAATACTACAGTGGAGGGAAGGTGAGGACATGGTAGGCGTCTTGGCCAATAAACTAAGAAATTATGAGGACACTGTCACAGCCCCATTTCGTACCCATGTCTCATCCGTGGAAACAAGGCTGGTGGAGCAAGTCCGAAGCTTGATTGAAGAGGGCCATCAGAAACTAAAAAAAGAACTTAAGGAAAACAACTACCAGATCTCTCCAGAACCAACAAGAGTTTCTGCCCTTAGGAGCCGGCATTCCTCAGGCAGGGAGAGAAAACACTCCATGAGGTAACCTCTGGTTTTTCCTTCAGGAGCATGGAGAAGACATGAGGAAGTGGGGTGGAAAACCCACCTCCTCCTTAGCAGCCCGGGTACGTGAGCTGAAAAGAGGGACACCTACCACAAGAAGCTCATCTAGAGTCAATGCTGCTCCAGTCTCTCGTGTACAGAACTCCAGACAGTATCAGAATGATTATATGACTGATCCTCTTGAAGGGACCTCAAGAACCTATTTACAGGAAGAGAGCAATGTGTATGAAGATCAGGAATAGAGGAGCCCTGCCTCTAGCCAGGTAGAGGAGAAGGATAATCGGATGTATTGGACTGTGTGGATCCGATGGCCTGGCACATCCGACCCACAAAAACATAAGGCTTTGGTTGTCACCGGTGCCCAATGTACTCTGATGCCATCAAAGTACGTAGGAGAAGAATCCATCTCTATTTCTGGGGTAACAGGAGGATCCCAGCAGCTGACTGTAGTGGAGGCCAAAGTGAGTTTAACTGGGAACAGGTGGCAGAATCACCCCATCGTGACTGGCCCAGAGGCCCCATGCATCCTTGGCATGGACTATCTTAGAAATGGATATTTCAAAGACCCAAAAGGATATCGCTGGGCTTTTGGTATAGCTGCTGTAGCGACAGATGACATTAGAAAATGGAACACCTTGCCTGGTCTTGCAGATGACCCCTCTGCTGTGGGACTACTGAGAGTTGAAGAGCAACAGGTACCAATCGCCAGAACAACAGTACACCGTCGGCAATACCGTACTGACAGAGACTCAGTGATTCCCATCCATTAAATGATCCGTAAACTGGAGAGTCAAGGGGTGGACAGCAAAACCCACTCACCCTTCAACAGCCCCATCTGGCCTGTGCGTAAATCTGAAGGAGAATGGAGATTGACCGTAGACTATCGTGCATTGAATGAGGTGACTCCACCGCTGAGCACTGCTGTGCCGGACATGCTGGAACTCCAGTACGAGCTGGAGTCCAAGGCAGCAAAGTGGTACGCCACCATTGACATCGCCAATGCATTTTTCTCCATTCCTCTGGCAGCAGAATGCAGGCCTCAGTTTGCTTTCACCTGGAGGGGCGTGCAGTACACCTGGAATCGTCTGCCCCAGGGGTGGAAGCACAGTCCCACCATGTTATGGACTGATCCAGGCTGCACTGGAAAAGGGTGAAGCACCCGAACATCTACAGTATATCGATGACATCATTGTATGGGGCAGCACAGCAGGGGAAGTCTTCGAGAAAGGAGAGAAGATTGTCAAGATTCTGCTGAAAGCTGTTTTTGCCATTAAGCAAAGTAAAGTTAAGGGACCGGCTCAGGAAATTCAGTTTCTAGGAGTCAAGTGGAAAGATGGACGTCGTCAGATCCCAAGAGAGGAAATGAATAAGATCACCTCTATGTCTCCACCTACCAACAAGAAGGAAACACAAGCTTTCCTAGGTGCCATAGGCTTTTGGAGAATGCACATTCCTGAGTACAATCAGATTGTGAGCCCTCTCTACCTGGTTACACGCAAGAGGAAGGATTTCCACCTGGGCCGTGAGCAGCAGCAAGCCTTGGCCAGATCAAGCAGGAGATTGCTCATGCAGTAGCCCTTGGCCCAGTCAGGATGGGACCAGATGTGAAGAACGTGCTCTACTCTGCAGCCGGGAACCATGGTCTGCCCTGGAGCCTTTGGCAGAAGGTGCCTGGTGAGACTCGGGTCGACCACTGGGATTCTGGAGTCGAAGCTACAAAGGATCTGAAGCCAACTACACTCCCACAGAGAAGGAGATCTTGGCTGCCTATGAAGGAGTTCAAGCTGCCTCAGAGGTGGTTAGCACGGAAACACAACTCCTCCTGGCACCCCGACTACCAGTGCTGGGTTGGATGTTCAAGGGAAAGGTGCCTTCCACACATCACGCCACTGACAACCACATGGAGCAAGTGGATTGCCCTCATCACTCAGCGTGCCCGTATTGGGAATCCAAATCGCCCTGGGATTCTGGAAATAATTACAAACTGGCCTGAAGGTGAGACTTTTAGATTGTCTTCTGAAGAAGAAGAGGAGCAAGTTGCACGTGCTGAGGAAGCCCCACCATATAATGAGCTACCGGAGACTGAAAGACGATATGCCCTCTTCACTGATGGCTCCTGCCAAATTGTAGGCACTAACCGGAAATGGAAAGCTGCAGTATGGAGCCCCACACGACAAGTTGCACAAGCTACGGAGGGACAAGGTGGATCGAGTCAGGTCGCAGAGCTAAAAGCCTTCCAGTTGGCTTTGGATATTGCTGAACTAGAGAAGTGGCCAAGGCTTTATCTCTACACTGACTCATGGATGGTAGCTAATGCTCTGTGGGGATGGCTGGATCGCTGGAAAAAGGCCAACTGGCAGCGCAGAGGGAAACCCATCTGGGCAGCTGAGATTTGGCAGGACATTGCTGCCCAAGTATAGAAATTGACCATAAAGGTTTGACACGTGGATGCACATGTACCCAAAAGCCGGGCTAATGAAAAGCATCACAACAACGAGCAGGTGGACCGAGCTGCCAAAGTGAAAGTATCACAGGTAGATCTAGACTGGCAGCACAAGGGAGAATCATTCCTACTTCGTTGGGCCCATGATGCCTCTGGTCATCAGGGGAGAGATGCAACATACCGATGGGCCCGTGACCGAGGGGTGGACCTTACCATGGACAGCATCTCACAGGTCATCCACGACTGCGAGACCTGTGCCGCAATCAAACAGGCCAAGCGGGTGAAGCCTCTGTGGTACGGTGGACGATGGTCAAAGTACAGGTATGGGGAAGCCTGGCAAATTGACTACATCACCCTTCCCCAAACCCACCTGGGCAAGCGCTACGTACTGACCATGGTGGAAGCAACTACAGGATGGTTAGAAACCTACGCTGTGCCTCATGCCACTGCCCGGAACACCATCTTGGGCCTAGAAAAACAAGTCCTTTGGAGGCATGGTACCCCTGAGAGAATTGAATCAGACAAGGGAACCCATTTCAAGAACAGCCTTATCAACACCTGGGCCAAAGAACATGGTATTGAATGGATATATCATATCCCTTACCACGCGCCAGCTGCCGGGCAAGTTGAACGGTCTAATGGACTCCTTCAGACCACTTTGAAAGTACTAGGTTGTGGAACCTTCAGAAATTGGGAAATGAACTTGGCCAAAGCCACATGGATGGTTAACACCCGAGGGTCCATAAAATCGAGCCGGTCCTGCCCACTCTGAACCCCTGCAGACAGTGAATGGGGGCAAGGTCCCTGTGGCACCCAGGAAAGGTACTTTATGAAAGACTGTTTGGATTAATCCCACCACAGGCAAAGGCAAACAGACCCGTGGGATTGTTTTTGCTCAAGGACCTGCTTGCACTTGGTGGGTAATGCAGAAAGATGGGGAAACACGTTGTGTACTGCAAGGAGACCTAATTTTTAGTGAGAACTGAAGGTAAGGTTTCATTTTGTATTATATATCTGTAACAGGGTATTGGTTTGGGTCTGATGTAGATGGTAATAGAATAAGGGGTGGATTATGTCCTGGGGTACAATGCAAAAATGTGTATTCTATCACCATCTGTTAAAATGTGGGAGGGGTGGTGATCCTGATACCGAAATAATGAGAAAAAGGACTAATGTAGATATAGTAGTAGTCATGCTAAGGCTTAGAAAACTGCAGTTCTCAGACAGGCCCTGGGAACCAGCCCTGGGAATGAGCTGGGGACTGTGGAAACAATAATTAAAGATAATTAAAGAATTTAGTGGAGCATATAAGAACATCTAGAAACTTTCAGGATAAGGCTAAAGTATAATAATAAATAAAGGGTTCTGGTGATGGGAAAACATGCAAGGGGGAATTAAAGGGGGGTAGCCTATAGTTTTGAATAGACAAGCATGCAAAATTTATAACTTTTAGGAATGATATCTACAAGATTTATGTATCTGTATTGTCTTGAAGAATGTGTACCTCTGCACGTGGACTACTTTGTAAAAAGGTATAAAAAACTTGACGAAAAAGGGAACTGTGGGACCCTGACTTTGGACGCTAGTCCGCAGGTTCCCCGGGCCCTGAATAAAGCACCGCATAAACTGACACTCTGTTAGTTTGTGTTCTGTTTGGGGCATCGGGCAGCAATCCTTATCTCTGTGGGAGATATCTTCTGCTGATGTGCCATCTGATAAGATCAGGGGGATGATCACTGTTAACTTTTCACAACCCATCCTTCCTCCAGAAGATATATTCTGTTAATGGGCCATTAAGTCCTCTTGTGTGACTGATAAGATTACATCATCCCATTGGGAGATGCTCCAGCCAGGGGGAGGAGCCAAACATTTCCTACCTAGATAAAAACTGAGATTTGGAACACCAAAGCAGTCCTTTCCACTGGATCCCAGAGGAAAGTTGAACCTTTTTCCACATCATCGCTGGATCTTCAGAGGAAAACTGCCCCTTCTACAGGAGCACTGCTTCAACTGAACCACATCTGTCATCCAGGAGGACTGCAGCCACCATTTATAAGGACTGCTACCAACACCCTGACTGAGAAGGTGTCAGGTTGTATTTATGACTTTTTTGCTGGTTTTTTCTTTTATATTATTGCATGTATTTTATTTTTTCTCTTTTCTCCTATTAAGTTGTATTACCTACTTGGAGTCTCGCATTGGTTTTACTTTCAAACCAACACAACCCCAAACCTCGCTACCCGGGATCTCCCAAAATTCCAAAAATTCTCCCCCAAAATAAACCTGGGACCCCTCAAAACCCACCTGGATCTCCCCAAATCGCCCCTCCCCCGTACGCAATTCACCTGGGAACCCCCAAATCCCCAGAATTCTACCCAAAATTCACCTGAGTCCCCAAAAACCTCCAAATTCGCTCCAAAACAATTGGCAACTTTACACACTCCATTTTCCCACAAAAGGATCTAGAGCCCTGTACGCTTTGTATACAAACTAAACACAAAATACCTTTCTATTCATTCTCAGCAAAAAGACTTCCTATTCCTCCTTCTTTTGGACAAAACTGCCTTCACTTTCAAACTTATTCTCTTGCTCACTTACCTGCATAATGCTTAGTCCCTGTTCTGCATGCTCATTTTCTTCACTTTTACAAGGAATCCTCTCTTCATCTTCTTCTTCCTCTGCTTCTTCCATTTCCTATGCCAAGATCACCTGTTTCTCTGATAGATTTGTTTCTCCAGCTGATTTTTGACAACTGTCCCTATCTTGTGGCACTTCTCGCTCGAGAGAGGTGATTGTCCTGCTCCGGGCTGGGACTGCGCTCTCTTCAAGCCCTGGGGGCAATTTTGGATGCCACAACGTCAGAAAGACCTCAGGCTATTGGAGAAATGTCCAAAGGAGAGACACAGAGATAGTGAAGAGGCTGGAGGGGAAGCCATACAAAGAGTGGCTGAGGGCATTTGGTTCAGCTGCAGAGAGGACACTGAGCTCACACCTCACTTGGGACCTCTCAGCTACCCTCAAAGGCAGCACAGGGAAAGCTTTGCTCCCCGCTCTCTGCGACCAGGGACAGGAGCCAAGGCAATGCCAGGAGCTGTGTCAGGGGACGATTAGGCTGGCTATCAGGGAAAGGTTTTTTTCCTCAGAGGCTGGTCAGGCACTGAATAGGTTCTCCAGGCAATGGGCACAGCCCCAAGGCTGCCAGAGATCCAGAAGTGTTTGGCCAACGCTCTCAGGGATGCAGAGGGTGGGACTGTTGGAGTGTCTGTGCAGGGCCAGGAGTTGGACTTTGACGATCCCTAGGGGTCCCTTCCGACTCAGGAAACTCTTACCATTTTCCCCTCTTTTCTCTTCTTGCACAATACTCTCAGTTTACCGTTCCACCATATGTTCCACTTCTGAAACCTCCGCTACTTTTTTCCAGTTCAAGCACAGTTCTACTGCTTACAATCCAAAGATATACAGATTGAAAAACAACCAAAAAAGAAACACCTGCTTGGAATGTCGTGGTCTTATTTGGATCTCTAACTATGAAGTCGATTGTGCCTTGCAAGTTCTAAAAGCAAAACAACAACAAAAAACACCCACCACACCGTTTTAACATAGGGATTTGCTTTCTTCTAAGAAATCCATATCCCTTCTCAAAATGGATCTATTTCAGTAGGAGATCTACTTGAATAGATCACTTACTATCTAAAGAACCTGGAACACTCAAATCCGTAATGATAAGCCTGTTAGCCTGTCGTTTTCTGTTCCAAAGGCAAATGAATTTGCTCAAGTGCCATTTGTAACAAGGACAGAGTTCAAAGTGTGGCTCTGAGAAATGTTTTGGTTTCACTCTCCTATCTCTATCAAAAGCCCTTTCTTCAATGGCTGAAACAATACTTGATATAGTCTGAATTTTAAAGGTCATGAAAATTTTCTCAAAAGTGAAAAATTAATATAGCAGTCAGGTTTTAAACCAACGGGAATTTTTGTTTTACCTGTTTGAAGATTTCCTTCACACTAAAATGCTGGCTGATGGATACCTAGAAGAAATCAATTCCCACAAAATGCTTCTGGGTAAGCCATTACGTCATCCATTACAATTTGCTTCAGTGTCCTGTTCCTGTCCAATTGAAGGTCCCTGTTTAAGAGACTCAAGTACGGAGAGAAATAAAATTAAATATGACTACAGTGCCTTTAAATCTAATTCGAACTTCCTGATCAAGCTCATAAAACCTTTAGGCTAAATGTTGCCATTGATCTGTTCCTATTGAACACAATCACCTCCTGGCTTGTTAGTGATTAGTTCATTACAAAGAAAGAAATGCACAGAAGTTAAAATATTTCCAAAGAAGCATTTGACATCGTTTCTTTTGGATGGGGAACCTTTCCAACACTGCTTACATAAGAGGTCAAATTACTGTCTTCCATGTTAGTTGTGCACTGTGCTCAGCGGAGCCTTTCTGCTTTATTTGCCTTTGACTTGGACATAAAGCTGAGTCTTGAGTCAAGAAAAATCAATATTCACACTTCTTTTCATTTACACGGACATTGGCTTGGTGTCCTAAACAAAGAGAATGATGGGGAATTTATGTAGGTGTTCAGATAGGTAACATTCTCTTTCCGCAACCTGGCATTGTATTTTCACTTGGTCTGTTACCTCTGGCTTTGTTTTAACAGCTCAAATTATTAGGAAGAGTATCAAACTCCAGCTCTAACAACAGTCCCACTGCCAGGTGTGTGAAGGTATGTGCATCTGCCCCTCAGGTCCATACTGCTCTTCTAATGTGCCTCTGATCGAGCAGGTAGTAAAGACCTCCTGGGTGTGTGAACAGTGCTGCTTCCTCTATGGCTTCAGAGCTGCTGCTAAGATCTTCAGGAAGGAGAGCGGTATGGTACCAATTTTTAGATGGTTTTTTAAGTTGCAAGTGCATGGCTATCTTAAACATCTGAGTTCCTAGAACTTTGAATGAGATCAAATCTATGAGTGAAGAGATGATGGTGCAGACCAACTCCTGATTCCGTGATCCAAGAATGTGCGCTAATACTTTTACCTTCTGAATAAGGCATGGATGTGATGGTACGCACAGTAATACTGATGTGCTATGGTTTTTGAATGATAGGAGTCTTCCTTTGTCCCATTCCTAAACCGTGGGCATTATTTGCCTTAACCTTGTTCACTAGGGACATTATTCTATATTCTTACATGAAGTGAAAAGCACTCTTTTTCCATACCTTCACCCAACAGCATTAAAACAAGGCCTAAGTAGTACAACCCATGTTCAAAGATGCTCTACCTTTTAAGTTGACAATACAAAATTCATACCTTGTTCTAATTTGATCTCAAGAAGAAAGGGTGTTCTCCAAATACTCCTTCAGCTCTTCCTCACAGCTCACCATTTTCCTTTTTTCTAAAATTGTATCCAGATCACTTTCATCATCTAAGGCCACATAAAAAAGCTAGTAAAAATGGCTTTGTAGATACTAAAATCGACCCCACTATTTAGGATTCAAGGAAGTTAATTATGCACATATATTCTACACCCAGAAGAGAAAGCTACCTCAGCAAAACTCATCGCCTATGAAAATCTTCCTAGATAATGAACACCTCTGACACTGCCACCCCAAGTTGCTTGTTGAAACAATGAGAACCTCACATCCAATCAGACTCTAGACCTGCACAAGATCTCGTAATAGCAACTTGCAGCCACATTCTACAGAAAGCAGCAGTGATCTCTATCACTGTTGCCATAGCAAGAATAAGACAGGACTGTCCATTCAGCGTGAATCAAGCAGTTAGCAAAAATGCACCTGACAGAATGCAACTTAAGAGTAGAAATTCCTATCAAAAAATCAAAGATTACATTTTCAATTTTATAGTAGGTATTTTGAATTTCCCTTTAGAAACAAATGCCCGACTTTTTTTACGTATAGAAAAGATTGGAAGACATTTGGGAGATCATTTCCAGCTATTCCTAAATTTTGATGTTGAGCAGACTGGGCCATACATCATTCATCCCGATCATATGTGTTTCTGATAGAGATGATCATAAAAATACAATCTATTGATATTACAAATAATAAACACTAGAATTATGAACACTTCCACATGAAACTCTTCCACACCAAACTGTTTCTTTGTAGTGTTTTGTCACACTATGGACCTCTTTCTAAGGTGACATCAATAGCCTACCACGCAGAAGGCATTGCAGATGGGAGCACAGGAAGAACAGACTAATACCAAGGAGTGATGAAAATATATGTCATCAAATAAAAGAAACGTACATCCACGTGCTCCACTTCTTCTTCAAACCTACATTTTAGTTTCTCAGTCATCTGAAGCATGTTGGAGTGCACAAGTTCAGTGTTGTGTTATGTTGTTTAATGTTAATTTTCCTTCTGTGTTGATGGTTCATCCCAGTTTCTTTCCCCTAAGTTAAGTGCATAATGGTTTTTCCCTTTGGCGCCCTTGTCCTAGTCAGTCATCCTAAACCCCTCCCCTTTATCTAGAACCTTCCCTGTCCCTCACCCTAAACCCTGCCCCACCGGATGTCAATCCTTTGTAGCCCCTCTCTTTGTTCTAGAAGTTTCTGTGTCAAGCATTCCCTTTTGTATTCATGACTGGTTATATTGTATGCATCCCCACCCTCGGTTTGCCTTATTGGTTCAATGTACCCCTTTCTCCACCCTCTGTACCTCCCCCCGTTAACCGTTATTGGCCAGAGTTTTGTGCCTTCCCCTTGCTCCTCCCCCGTACTTAAGCCGGTGTAGAACCCATTCTAACTGCCTTTTGCGCTTCCCCCTCCCAACCTCCTGATCTGTTACCTCTTCCTTCAATAAATCCCTTCCCCCAGAACCGTAAAAGGTCTCTCCTGCGACTCTTTATCCCGCCCTGACGACTCGCCCAGGCGTAGCTGTTGCTACACCCCTTCTTCGGCTCCCAGAGTGGTGCCGGGGAGGGGCCACTCACCGTCGTAGGCTTCCCTGAGCTAGCCGATAGCCCAGGTGAGGTGGGCAGTGGATGGAAGAAGCGTCAGTTAAGCATCTTCTGCGGTGCAAATGTTCATATCCAACAGGGTCATCTGAAGGAAAAGAAGAACAAACTATTGACATGCACAGAAGAATACTGTGTGGCTTTCAGAGAGCCTAGCTAAACGTAGTGTTTCTTTTCTTGTGATGGACAGAGATAGATTCAGCCTCCTACATGCCATATTAGATTAGAAAACAATACCATCTGTTGGACACAAAGGGATAAATAAGATAAGACAGATTTAGCACAAGGGCTGAGGCTCCTTGCATCTTCCACATTCACATAGGACAGCACTCCCTTCATTACCGGCATTTGTTAAGGCTTTTCCACATTTCAAATACAAACACCAACTACTACTGTGAAACCAAACAGATGGCTTACTTTTGAACAGAGTAAGGCGGAGGTTAAAAAGGAATTCCACTTGTTATCTCAATGTTTGGTGCATCCTCAGATATGTTTTACTCTAATGACACATTGGAGCACGGCTATCACAGCCAAAAGCTGTGGCACTCATCTTGCACATCTGCCCTTTCTCCTGACATTTGCCCTCGACCAGCTCATACTGGATGCTCATTTTCTCCACGCACTCCACATTAGGGCTGTCTGAATGCTATGGAACTGACCACAGTCAAAATTCCCATCTTTCATAATGCAGTGTGACATGGAAACATGACAGAGGCCATGTGCTGAATCTCAGCACACGGAACAGATCCCAGCAGTGCCTACAGACCTTTGCCTACAGACACCAGACACTACCAGCCAAAGAAATCAAGACATTTTCATACACAGCGCTTTATCATTATGCTTCAAAGTCGCAAGGTACTTACAATCGCTACCAACTTCTTTGCTACCATACAGGCTACATATATCCCAACAGGATGTGCTCTGGAGCAAGAGAAGGCAGGCACACAGAGGGAAGGCATGCTGCAAGGACATAGAGAAAGGAACTATCTCCAACACTTCCCCTCATCTTCTCATACTACCCCTCTTCTTCTGCAAGAGTTAAAAAGGAGTATTTTTGTATGATTGAGAAGGGATCCATGTCAAAATTAACTTTTGATTTCCCCCAGATTCATTCTAACCGAGCCAGTTCCTGCTAGATCTCACCATGCACAGGTGTTTGTACTGGCCAAAGGAAAGCCATGCCACAGGCAGCTTCTTTGGCTCTTACTGCCACCTCCAAGCAACTGAGAAGGTATGTGGGAACACACGGAACAAAGAATAGAGCAAACATGCACTCTCAGAGCAACTGTCTGCCTCATCGTTGCCCGGGAGAAAAGAAAATATTGCTTGAATTCCAGACTGTACTCAGGATTTCCCGACCTACTAAAACTTTTGTTCCAATTCTCCAGAGTTCTGCACCATTCGCTTCCATCAGATTTGGCACATGTTGGAGGCAACAAGGTGCTATCAAAGTAGGAAACAAGAGTCAGGTATCCTAAAATACAAACCAGTCAGTACTTCAAATATAAAATTATGAATCAGAATATCCATACTACTGGGCTTTCTTTTATTTACAGCCATCTTGGCAATGAAAATAAACCTGAGATTGTTGTTGTTCAAGGCCAATTGTTTACTGCCCGATAAGGAACTAACTGTCATCTACCTTGTTCCTACATCCACCCTAAAAAACCTCCCTGTAAACATCGTAATGCATTGCACCCACACCAATGTGTCTTGTGTTCAGGATGGATATTCAAAAGTCACAACGTTAGATTTCTATCCAGACTCCTCCCTTAATTTATTACGCAAATAAAATCCCACGCCATGGAGAAAAAATGCCTTGACAAAAGCATCAACTTCTAGCTCTCCACCCATCTTTGCCCAATTCTACTATGTTTCAAGATTTACTACTGCATTCCTCCATTTTTAGAGCCTGATCGCAACCTATTAAATGTAGCTGGGGCACTGAAAATCAAGAATGCATTTTCTCCATTCAAAAGAGCTGTACAGAAATAGATGTAGACCCTGGCTTACTGCTGCATTTAGCAATCACACATTAACAGGAAGCAAAGTGCATTTTGGAGCCAAGTCCTTCATTAACTCCAGCAACAATTGTTTTCCTTTATGCTATACCCTCCTTTGCCATACCTGACATATTGCAAACACTTCAGTCTCTGTTCACTGAGTACCATCTGCTCCTTTACCAACTTTTCCATATTCACAGTTGGGGGATTCTGTATTTCTTCACTTGCCATAAATTCTCTGCAGGATGGAAAGTAGATATGTAGAATGGAATCACATGATATATGTGATATCATATGTGATATCACGTAGAAAGAAAAATGATCAAGTATTACTTTGATAGAAACCAATAGTGAACACTAGCCACTTTGTGTTGCTCATTGTCCAAAAGAAGACTGCTACATTTCTGCTCTGAAACTCTGAACTACACACTTCTTTTGCATGAGCTTCCAGTCCTTGACTCTCCCTTGCCATTTCAGTTGATGCCATTTTTCTTTCTCAAGCTCTGATTTCATTCGATTCAAGAGTAGCTTGGCAGTTGCCCTCTCATTATCCAGCAGTGCTCTCTTTACATTCTGTGTATTAAAAAATAAAACCAGAAGTAGAAGCAGCATACGACATGCAAAAACAAACAAAAAATTGTCTCTTCTACAGAAAATGAGGGGAGAAAAGAACAAAAATGATAACCAATACCCTGCCAAGTAGAAATTGCTTCTATATTTCAGTGATTGATAGGCATAAAAAATGAATTTCATTTGGGGAAAGAAAGACATTCTAGGAATATTCAGACTGCTATCTTGCCATACCTCACAACTGCCAAGACCTCGGGGGTTAACCCCCATGCCTATGGAGGGCATGGTGTGCAGCTGACAATTGGGACAGGTGACCACAATGGCTCGAGCCTGACTCCGTGTTAGCTGGAACTGACGCATTAGACCTGGTGTATTCTGGTGATACTGCTGGCGGCTCAGCTTTGCCTGTTGGAAGATGTCAGGAAAGCGTGCTTGTTCTTCTGGGGTTGCTTGTTCTGGTGGGGTTGCAAGGTTGTCTGCCTGACGGTTCCCTTCTGCAATTTTGCCTGGCAAATCTGTGTGTGATCTCACATGCATCACATAGAACGGGTGTTCTCTATGAGAAATCAAATAAATTAGTTTGGAAAGCAACCTGAAAAGCTGCTCATTCTCGATGTCTCTGAGCACTGCATGCTCCGCCCTGGACACTACCCCTGCTACATAGGCTGAGTCTGTCACCAAGTTGATTGGCTCTGAGAACTTCTCAAAGGCTCTCACGACTGTTGCCAGTTCGGCTACCTGGGGTGATCCTTCCACAAACTCAACATCAGCTTCCCAATGCTGAGTCTGAGGATTTCTCCAAGTCATCACTGACTTGTGGGATGCCCCGGATGCATCCGTGAACACTGTGAGAGCTTTGAGTGGTCTCTGACTCCTCTTCTCACGGGGAATGTGGTCAATTCCTCATTAAATAGCTTGTGAGACGGGGCATGGACTGATATTTGTCCTCTGTAGCTGTCCAGGACTAATTGGAGACTGGCATTGCTCTGGAACAAGTGCTCAAACATCTCTTTAGTCAATCTTTCAGGAGAATTCCTCCCCTCCTCAGACAGTTTAACAGGGAGGTGAATACATGTGAAGTCACAAACAGCTAGTTCATACAGTCTCATCCTTGCTTTCCGAATCAGCTGAGCTATCATTTCTTGTGGCTTAGTGATAGTTTTGGATCTTTGGTGGGAGAGGAAGACCCACTCTATGATTAAGAGTGACTCTCTCTGCTCCTTGATCCATTGGAATATTAACCCGTGTAAGTGAGGCAGTTTCCCTCGGACAATGAATTTGAAGGGCAGCTCGGGCTGGTAACGGTGAGCTTGCCTCTCTCCTAAGGTCTTTTGTACCTTTTCGATTGCAGTCTTTGCCTCTGGGGTCAGTTCCCTGGGAGAAAGCAGCTCTCTCTCCCCCTTCAATAAATTGAAGAGAGGTTCTAGGTCCTCATTAGTGAGGCCTAGCCAGGGCATAACCCAATTCAATGACCCACACAGGGAATGGAGATCTGCTAAGGTTTTTGGATTACAATTAATTTCCAATTTCTGCGGAACAATGGTCCGTGCAGTAATTTCCAGGCCCAGGTACTTCCAAGGTGGCATCCTTTGGACTTTGTCCTCCTGCAATTCAAATCCAGCAGAGGTTAAAACTTTAACCACTAGGTCAAGTGTGTCTTGGAGTAGAGAGTTATCGGGGGCACACACAAGCACATCATCCATGTAATGAAGGATGATGGCCTCCCCTCTCTGCGCACGCACCTGGGACAGCAATGAGGCCACATGCCACTGGCAGATGGAGGGACTACATTTTAATCCCTGGGGCAAAATCTTCCAGTGGTAGCGCTTCATTGGAGCTTCTCGATTTATAGTAGGAACCGAGAAGGTGAACCGTGGGGCATCCTCTGGGTGTAGGGGAATGGGGAAGAAACAGTCCTTGATGTCTAGAACAGCCAATTGCCAATCTCTAGGAAGCATTGTTGGAGAAGGCATTCCAGGTTGGAGAGACCCCGTGTCCTCAATTACTTTGTTTATTTCCCGGAGGTCGTGGGGCAGCCTCCACTTGTCCTTCCCCGGTTTCTTTATCACAAAAACCGGAAAATTCCACGCACTTGTGGTCTCCTCTATGTGGCCTTTAGCCAATTGCTCTTCCAAAAGCTCCTCAAGCGCCCTGAGCTTTTCCTTACTCATTGGCCACTGTGCTGCCCACTTTGGGGTATCATCTAGCCATTTCAATTTTTGGGTAGGGCGCTGTACAGTGGCCGGGTCTAAAAATCCCGAGGAGTCTTAGGAATAATCAATTTTACCCCCCACTGGGACATGGTGTCTCTCCCCCATAGAGGGCATTTATAGTCTGTAACAAATGGACGGATGCTAGCCAATTTTCCATCCGGCCCCTCAATTTGTACGATGCTTTTTGATATTTATGCCAATTTGACTCCTCCTACACCTTGGATTCTGCCAGCCACAGGCTGAAGTTTCCAATGTGACGGCCACATCCTTTCGGGTATGAAAGTCACATCAGCACCTGTGTCCAGTACCCCCTCCACATGGAGGTGATCTCATCCACGGGTTAGGTTGCATGCCAGAGAAGGTTTGTCCTCACCCACCGCTTCTGCCCAGTAGACTTCACATGATTTTCCAACTACTGGGACCTCCTGTGGAACAGGAATGGCCTGGGCAAGGATTTGTCCCTCGACCATTAATATGGTGGTAGAGGACATCGTGCCAGGAGAATGAGGCCAGTTATGCTTCCCTTGATGGTCATGGGAGCTACCTCAATCTCTGGGTGTGTGTTTGCTGTGTCCCCGACAACAAAGCACTCACTGTCCAGTTTCATGTGGTTTAACGTCACGTCCTGTGTACTGTTAGCTAAGTCCACTGTAATGACTGTCCAATCACGTGACCTGAAATGAAAACCTTTGGTAGTCACAAGCCTAAAACGGCCTAGTGGCTTCCAAACCTTGTTAATTGAAGATTTAATATTTTCATTGCCATGCATCCCCACACCCTCTCCCCCATCCTCCCCCTTTTTGTTTATTAAGAGAGAGTCCTTTGAGAGCCGAGGGCGCTATTGTGTTAATGGCGGGTACGCGCTGTAAAGCTAGTTTTTTCGTTTGTTGGTCTTCTTCTGTTTCTGGTTGTGTGGACAGTCCCTGGCGAACTGTCCTGGCTGCTTGCACTAGAAGCAAATGATGTGCTGCAGCTGCTCTGGTGACATTGGTTGCTTCTTGGCTTCTGGTGTTACAGCTGCCATGGTCTTTGGGTGTGCCAGTCCTGGATTTCTCTCGTGTCCACTGAGCAGTTCTGCTTTCCTGGCGAAGGCTTCTATCATCTGTGCTAAGCTAGGTGCTGGCTCGAGGGGAAGGCCAAGAATAACCCTATGGCAGGTTTCATTAGCATTCCTCTGAGCCATCTCTTTAATTAATTCAGCTTGTACCACTGGATCAGACACCTGTCTTTCCACTTGCGCACGAAGGCGGTCCACAAACTGTAAGAAATTCTCAGAAGCAAGCTGTTTAATGTTAGCACAACTGCCTTTAGTATCTACTGTTGGTTATTGGTTAAAAGCCTTTTCTGCAACATTGCATATTTTATCCAGGACAGACTTGGATAGTACTCTGGTTTGGCTTTCGGGGCAATGCCAATCCTTTTCCCCACATAGGTGTTCATATGTTATGTCATTATTATCAGCATCTTTTGCATCATCTGAGCTTTTTAAAAGCTCTAGTAAAAGCACTTTCAAAGATCTTTTCCACAGGCTTTCCCATAGATCATATTCTGAAGGAGTTAACAGACATCGGAAAAGCTCTTTGATATCATATGGAACCAGTTTATTTGAGGTATAGGTGGCTCTCATCATACCTTTAGAGATGTCACTATTTCCACCAAATTCTATCTGTAATTAACAAATTTCCTTTTTTATCTTGATAGAACAAAGGTTGATAACTTCTTCTACCATTCCTCTTACCAAGATAAACTACAGGAGCAACTGATGGTATATACTCTTTTTCCTGGTGTTGAATTTCAGGGCTGGGCATCCCCCCCCCCCCACTGGACCGGGGGGCTGCCCACCCCCCCCACCACGGGAACACCATCCGTCCCGCAGGGGCTCTGAGCTGATCCCTCCCCACCCCCACCCCCACCGAAACTAGCAGGGGCTACATTGCCCTCCCCCACTCCCCAGCAGCTTGGAGGGAAGGAATGTGAAACTGGAGCGGGGGAGGGGTGGTGGGATCCAGGGTTGCAACACCTGTGGGCGGGGACGCTGGGTGCTGTGCAGGGCGGGGTCTTGGCGGGGGGAGGGGGCAGTGGAGCCAAGGGCGGGGATGGGTTATGGGAGGGGACAGGCTTAGGGGCAGGGACCGGAGGGTGAAGGGGGTTGCGGGATGCAGGAGGAGACACGTGGCTGCCACCACATGGGATCCCCCCTACGAGCTGTATCGCATGGCCAGAGCTATCGGGGACCCCGACACATTCAGATGTAGCCACATGGCCGTTGCCCCGAGGGGAAGGGAACAAGGAAGGAGTGCTGAAAATTTTCGAAAAATTATCAGAACCGGGATACCGGGGAGGACCCAGGAACTCAGAGCACCCACAGCCGTGCTGGGAGCCCTGCACCCCCCTGGGAGACCCGTGGGTCCCCTCCAGTTCCGGGTTATAGGGTTTTTGGTAAAGGGAAGGTGAGTCTGAACAGTTTTGCTGCTGCTCTCTGTTGTTTTCTGTCTGAATTTGAAGTTTCCGAATTTGTAAAAACTTGGGGAGGAATACAGAAGCTGTTTTATCTCCATTTTCCACTTTTCAAGTTAATAAATCCCCTATTTCATCCCAAAATGAAATCGAATTTATATTTTGCAATTCAAGGTCAGATTTTTCAACAGACAGCCAGCTGGAAAAACGGGCTAATTTTTTCTTAGATATTAAAACATTTCCTGAACTTAATATCTCCCTGAGTTGGTTTCTTATACTCTTTTGTAAGGCAGATTGCAGTAAGCCCATGATGTTTAGCAATTTGCCACTATATCTACCCGACTACAGTTAAAAACACAGGAAGAGAGTTAGTTGTTAAAACGTGCCAGGTACACAACGGTTTTCAGGCTTTACTGGATGCGGAGCCAATATTAATTTCGCCGTTTCTGTCGGTAAAACCCAATTGGCGCCCGCAGCGCCGTAGGGACCGATGCTGCAGCAAATACCCACAAAAAACGCAAAGAACCCATCAAAGCTTCCTGCCCACCGCTGCGCCAGGATGACTGCGTCAAGCCCCCACCAGTCCGCACGCCACACCACGTGGTGGAGGGCCCACCGAGCCATCTCACAGGCTGCGCACACGCCCGCGCCGTGTCTCTCCTCGAGAGCAGCGCCACGCCAGCCAAATGCCACCAGTGAGACCCCCACGCGGAGCTCCCGGAACCCACCCAACCCGAAAGGAGGCTTCCACTCACCTTTTTTTTTCTTGCAGGCAGAGGCGTCTGAGTAACTGTAGTGGGTCTACGTCCAGAACCGACCTGCCTGGGCTTCTGACTGGCTCCCGGTTCGTGCTTAAAAGTCTTCGAACTGCACAAAATGCTGCTTAAAGAAATTTAATCTAGTTTATCAGCTCCAAGGCATCTTGAATCCCAAAAATAGGAGTCACAGCCGAACGTGGGGTGATCTGTAGAGACCATTCGCGTAGGGCGCCAAATGAGGCTTTTTCTTGGCCCTAAAATGGGGTTCTTCGCCCTTCCTCCGGTCTAGCTCAGGTGTTAGGGTGATGGCTCCCGGGGCCCTTGCCTAATGGACGTAAATAAGATAACAAAAGAGGCTCTTTTCCCTGATGAACTTACGGGGTTTATTTCTTCTGGACAGCGAGGAAAAGAGGGAGAAAGAGAAAAAGAAGGAAAAAGAGACAGAGGTCAGGGGGTACAGATCTTTTCTAGGGTCTGCAAAGGGTGGCGGGGAGAAACTGGATCCCAGCCAGCCCTGTATGGCCAGGAGGGGAGAGGGACCAAGCTACAGGGCATAGCAGGAGTCACAGAATGTACCATTTACAATGCATCTAGGAAATGCAACAGTCTTTCCTACCTGCTCGATCAGGGGCACATTAGAAGAGCAGTATTAACCTGAGTGGCAGATGCACATACCTTCACAGACATCGCAGTGGGACTGTGTCTGGAGCTGGAGGTTTGATATTCTTCCTGATAATTTGAGCCGTTAAAACAAAGCCAGAGGTAACAGACCAAGTGAAAATACAATGCCAGGTTGCGGAAAGAGAATGTTACCTATCTGAACACTTACATAAATTTCACATCACACTCTTTGTTTAGGAGACCAAGCCAATGTCCGTGTAAATGAAAAGAAGTGTGAATATTGATTTTTCTTGAATCAAGACTCAGCTTTATGTCCAAGTCAAAGGCAAATAAACCAGAAAGGCTCCGCTGCGCACAGTGCAGAACTAACATGAAAGACAGTAATTTGACCTCTTATGTAAGCAGTGATGGAATGGTTCCCCATCCAAAAGGAAGGATGTCAAATGCTTCTTTGGAAATATTTTAACTTCTGTGCATTTCTTTCTTTGTAATGAACTAATCTCTAACAAGCCAGGACGTGATTGTGTTCAGTAGAAACAGATCAATGGCAACATTTAGCCTAAAGGTTTGATGAGCTTGATCAGGAAGTTCGAATTAGATTTAAAGGCACTGTAGTCATATTTAATTTTATTTCTCTCCGTACTTCAGTCTCTTAAACAGGGACCTTCAATTGGACAGGAACGGGACACTGAAGCAAATTGGAATGGATGACGTAATGGTTTACCCGGAAGCATTTTGTGGGAATTGATTTCTTCTAGGTATCCATCAGCCAGCATTTTAGTGTGAAGGAAATCTTCAAACAGGTAAAACAAAAATTCCCGTTGGTTTAAAACCTGACTGCTACATTAATTTTTCACTTTTGAGAAAATTTTCATGACCTTTAAAATTCAGACTATATCAAGTATTGTTTCAGACATTGAAGAAAGTGCTTTTGATAGAGATAGGAGAGGGAAACCAAAACATTTCTCAGAGCCGCACTTTGAACTCTATCCTTGTTACAAACAGCACTTGAGCAAATTCATTTGCCTTTGGAACAGAAAACGACAAGGTAACAGGTTTATCATTACGGATTTGAGTGTTCCAGGTTCTTTAGATAGTAAGTGATCTATTCAAGTAGATCTCCTACTGAAATAGATCCATTTTGAGAAGGGATATGGATTTCTTAGAAGAAAGCAAATCCCTATGTTAAAACGGTGTGGTGGGTGTTTTTTGTTGTTGTTTTGCTTTTAGAACTTGCAAGGCACAATCGACTTCATAGTTCGAGATCCAAATAAGACCATGACATTCCAAACAGCTGTTTCTTTTTGGTTGTTTTTCAATCTGTATATCTTTGGATTGTAACCAGTAGAACTGTGCTTGAACTGGAAAGAAGTAGCGGAGGTTTCAGAAGTGGAACATACAGTGGAAAAGTAAGCTGTGAGCATTATGCAAGGAGGGGAAAGAGGGGGAAATGATAAGAGTTTCCTGAATCGGAAGGGACCCCTAGGGATCGTCAAAGTCCAACTCCTGGCCCTGCACAGACACTCCAACAGTCCCACCCTCTGCATCCCTGAGAGCATTGGCCAAACGCTCCTGGATCTCTGGCAGCCTTGGGGCTGTGCCCATTGCCTGGAGAACCTATTCAGTGCCTGACCAGCCTCTGAGGAAAAAAGCCTTTCCCTGATAGCCAGCCTAATCGTCCCCTGACACAGCTCCTGGCATTCCCTTGGCTCCTGTCCCTGGTTGCAGAGAGCAGAGAGCAAAGCTGTCCTTGTACTGCCCTTGAGAGGAGCCGAGAGGTCCCAAGTGAGGCGTGAGCTCAGTGTCCTCTCTGCAGCTGAACCAAATGCCCTCAGCCACTCTTTGTATGGCTTCCCCTCCAGCCCCTTCGCTATCTCTGTGTCCCTCCTTTGGACATTTCTCCAATAGCCTGAGGTCATTTTGACGATGTGGCATCCAAAATTGCCCCCAGGGCTTGAAGAGAGCGCAGTCCCAGCCCGGAGCAGGACAATCACCTCTCTCGAGCGAGAAGTGCCACAAGATAGGGACAGTTGTCAAAAATCAGCTGGAGAAACAAATCTATCAGAGAAACAGGTGATCTTGGCATAGGAAATGGAAGAAGCAGAGAAAGAAGAAGATGAGGAGAGGATTCCTTTGTAAAGTGAAGAAAATGAGCATGCAGAACAGGGACTAGGCATTATGCAGGCAAGTGAGCAAGAGAATAAGTTTGAAAGTGAAGGCAGTTTTGTGCAAAAGAAGGAGGAATAGGAAGTCTTTTTGCTGAGAATGAATAGAAAAGTTTTTTCCGTTTAGTTTGTATATGAAGCACCCAGGGCTCTGAATCATGGTTTTAAAAAGTTAAGATTTTTGCTAAGAGTAGAAGTAGTTTCCATGACCAAGATGTAAGTTAGGTAGGTAAATGGTAGGTAAATAATTACTAGATGCTTAGGCTAGAACTAATTGGTATAATTATCTACTATTATAAAATTACGTACAGAAGAACGTAAAATAAGTAAACTGCTAACCATGAAGCACGGAGCCTTGGATCGTGCCAGAGGGTCACTGAGACCTGATGAAGACTCTCCTGACTTCATCGTTCGAGACCACTGACCCATTTCGAGACCACCGACCCAATTCAGGAGAAGAGCTGTGCGCGCGTGAAGGACTAATGGGCTCATTTTAATATGGGATGGGAGGTGCTGGGGTTATGCACATGTATTGTATCTAAGATCTTGGGGAATAAATAGATGGCAAAGAACCTTGTTCGGGGCCGTCATGCCTTTCGGAGGTGACTCCCGTGCCGCCCGCCGGTGAATAAACATATCACTTTCTAACTTTAATTAGTTAGAGGGTCTTCTCTCAGTGATTATACCGGGATTTTTAATGATTCAGCTCAAGATCCTTTTGTGGGAAAATGGAGTGTGTAAAGTTGCCAATCATTTTGGAGCTAATTTGGAGGTTTTTGGGGTCCCAGGTGAATTTTGGGTTGAATTCTGGGGATTTGGGGGTTCCCAGGTGAATGGGGGGGGGGGATTTGGGGAGATCCAGGTAAGTTTTGAGGTGTCCCAGGTTGATTTTGGGGGATACCGGGTAGCGAGGTTTGGGGTTGTGTTGGTTTAAAAGTAAAACCAGTGTGAGACTCCAAGTCAGTAATACGATTTTATAAGGGAAAAGAGAAAAAATAAAATACATGCAATAATATAAAAGAAAAACCACCAACAAAATTAGAAATACAACCTGACACCCTATCAGTCAGGGTGTTGTTAGCAGTCCGTATAAATGGTGGCTGCAGTCCTCCTGGATGACAGATGTGGTTCAGTTGAAGCAGTGCTCCTGTAGAAGGTGCAGTTTTCCTCTGAAGATCCAGCGATGATGTGGAAAAAGGTCGAACTTTCCTTTGGGATCTAGTGGAAAGGACTGCTTTGGTGTTCCAAATCTCAGTTTTTATCTAGGTAGGAAATGTTTGGCTCCTCCCCCTGGCTGGAGCATCTCCCAATGGGATGATGTAATCTTATCAGTCACACAATAGGACTTAATGGCCCATTAACGGAATATGTCTTCTGGAAGAAGGATGGGTTGTGAAAAGTTAACAGTGATCATCCCCCTGATCTTATCAGAAGGCACATCAGCAGAGGATATCTCCCACAGAGATAAGGATCACCACCCCTCCCACATTTTAACAGATGGTGATAGAATACACATTTTTGCATTGTACCCCAGGACATAATCCACCCCTTATTCTATTACCATCTACATCAGACCCAAACCAATACCCTGTTACAGATATGTAATACAAAATGAAACCTTACCTACAGTTCTCACTAAAAATTAGGTCTCCTTGCAGTACACAACGGGTTTCCCCATCTTTCTGCATTACCGACCAAGTGCAAGCAGGTCCTTGAGCAAAAACAATCCCACGGGTCTGTTTGCCTTTGCCTGTGGTGGGATTAATCCAAACAGTCTTTCATAAAGTACCTTTCCTGTGTGCCACAGGGACCTTGCCCCCATTCACTGTCTGCAGGGGTTCAGAGTGGGCAGGACCGGCTCGATTTTATGGACCCTCGGGTGTTAACCATCCATGTGGCTTTGGACAAGTTCATTTCCCAATTTCTGAAGGTTCCACAACCTAGTACTTTCAAAGTGGTGTGAAGGAGTCCATTAGACCGTTCAACTTGCCCGGCAGCTGGCGCGTGGTAAGGGATATGATATATCCATTCAATACCATGTTCTTTGGCCCACGTGTTGATAAGGCTGTTCTTGAAATGGGTTCCCTTGTCTGATTCAATTCCCTCGGGGGTACCATGCCTCCAAAGGACTTGTTTTTCTAGGCCCAGGATTGTGTTCCGGGCAGTGGCATGAGGCACAGGGTAGGTTTCTAACCATCCTGTGGTTGGTTCCACCATGGTCAGTACGTAGCGCTTGCCCAGGTGGGTTTGGGGAAGGGTGATGTAGTCAGTTTGCCAGGCTTCCCCATACCTGTACTTTGACCATCGTCCACCGTACCACAGAGGCTTCACCCGCTTGGCCTGTTTGATTGCGGCACAGGTCTCGCAGTCGTGGATGACCTGTGAGATGCTGTCCATGGTAAGGTCCACCCCTCGGTCACAGGCCCATCGGTATGTTGCATCTCTCCCCTGATGACCAGAGGCATCATGGGCCCAACAAGCTAGGAATGATTCTCCCTTGTGCTGCCAGTCTAGATCTACCTGTGATACTTTCACTTTGGCAGCTCGGCCCACCTGCTTGTTGTTTTGATGTACTTCATTAGCCCAGTTTTCGGGTACATGTGCATCCACGTGTCGAACCTTTATGGTCAATTTCTCTACTTGGGCAGCAATGTCCTGCCATATCTCAGCTGCCCAGATGGGTTTCCCTCTGCGCTGCCAGTTGGCCTTTTTCCAGCGATCCAGCCATCCCCACAGAGCATTAGCTACCATCCATGAGTCAGTGTAGAGATAAAGCCTTGGCCACTTCTCTAGTTCAGCAATATCCAAAGCCAACTGGACGGCTTTTAGCTCTGCGACCTGACTCGATCCAACTTGTCCCTCCGTAGCTTGTGCAACTTGTCGTGTGGGGCTCCATACTGCAGCTTTCCATTTCCAGTTAGTGCCTACAATTCGGCAGGAACCATCATTATATGGTTGGACTTCCTCAGCACGTGCCACTTGCTCCTCTTCTTCTTCAGAAGACAATCCAAAAGTCTCACCTTCAGGCCAGTTTGTAATTATTTCCAGAATCCCAGGGCGATTTGGATTCCCAATATGGGCACGCTGAGTGATGAGGGCAATCCACTTGCTCCATGTGGTGTCAGTGGCGTGATGTGTGGAAGGCACCTTTCCCTTGAACATCCAACCCAGCACTGGTAGTCGGGGTGCCAGGAGGAGTTGTGTTTCTGTGCCAATCACCTCTGAGGCATCTTGAACTCCCTCATAGGTGGCTGAGATCTCCTTCTCTGTGGGAGTGTAGTTGGCTTCAGATCCTTTGTAGCTTCTGCTCCAGAATCCCAGTGGTCGACCCCGAGTCTCACCAGGCACCTTCTGCCAAAGGCTCCAGGGCAGACCATGGTTCCCGGCTGCAGAGTAGAGCACGTTCTTCACATCTGGTCCCATCCTGACTGGGCCAAGGGCTACTGCATGAGCAATCTCCTGCTTGATCTGGGCGAAGGCTTGCTACTGCTCAGGGCCCCAGCGGAAATCGTTCCTCTTGCGGGTAACCAGGTAGAGAGGGCTCACAATCTGACTGTACTCAGGAATGTGCATTCTCCAAAAGCCTATGGCACCTAGGAAAGCTTGTGTTTCCTTCTTGTTGGTAGGTGGAGACATAGAGGTGACCTTATTAATTACCTCTGTTGGGATCTGACGACATCCATCTTGCCACTTGACTCCTAGAAACTGAATTTCCTGAGCCGGTCCCTTAACTTTACTTCGCTTAATGGCAAAATCTGCTTTCAGCAGAATCTGGATAATCTTCTCTCCTTTCTCGATGACTTCCCCTTCTGTTCTGGCCCATAAAATGATGTCATCGATATACTGTAGATGTTCGGGGGCTTCACCCTTTTCCACTGCAGCCTGGATCAGTCCATAACATGGTGGGACTGTGCTTCCATCCCTGGGGCAGACGATTCCAGGTGTACTGCACGCCCCTCCAGGTAAAAGCAAACTGAGGGCTGCATTCTGCTGCCAGAGGAATGGAGAAAAATGCATTGGCGATGTCAATGGTGGCATACCACTTTGCTGCCTTGGACTCCAGCTCATACTGGAGTTCCAGCATATCCGGCACAGCAGCTCTCAGTGGTGGAGTAATTTAATTCAATGCACCATATTCCACGGTTAATCTCCAGTCTCCTTCAGATTTACGCACAGGCCAGATGGGGCTGTTTAAGGGTGAGTGGGTTTTACTGACCACCCCTTGGCTCTCCAGCTCACGGATTATCTTCTGGATGAGGATCACGGCATTTCGATTCGTCCGGTAGTTCTGGCGGTGCACTGTTGAGGTAGCAATTGGCACCTGTTGCTCTTTCACTCTGAGGAGTCCCACTGCAGATGGGTTTTCTGATAGCCCAGGCTGGGTGTTCAACTGCTTAATGTCCTCTGCCGCCACAGCAGCTATTCCAAAAGCCCACCTGAGTCCCTTTGGGTCTTTGTAATAGCCGTTCCTGCGGAAGTCTATACCTAGGATACATGGTGCCTCTGGGCCAGTCACAATTGGATGTTTCTGCCACTCTTTCCCAGTCAGGCTCACCTCAGCCTCCAGCAAAGTCAATTCCTGAGATCCCCCCGTAACCCCGGCTATTGAAACAGGTTCCTCCCCGACATGCCCTGATGGTATTAATGTACACTGTGAACCAGTGTCAACCAATGCACTGTGTTCCTGTGGCTCTGATGTGCCAGGCCATCGGATCCACACCGTCCAAAAGATCCGGTTTTCCCGTGCCTCTCCCTGACTAGAGGCAGGGCCCCTCTAGCCCTGGTTATTATTTCTCTCCTGGGCATACATACTGGAGGTTCCTTCAAGGGGATCTGACAGATCATCTTCCCTTCTCTAATACCCTGCACCTTGGTCATGGGAGGCTGAGGCTGCCTTCACTTTAGTGGAGTTCCCTCTGTTAGTGTTCCCCTCCCTGAGTTGGCGCACCCGTGCTGCCAGGACAGAAGTGGGTTTCCCATCCCACCTTCTCATGTCTTCCCCATGGTCATGTAGAAAAAAAACACAGGTCAGCACGTGGGGTGTACCCTCTCTCCCTAGCTGGAGGACGTTGGGCTCTGCTTTTGGGGTCCATGACTCGCACTGGTGCTGCACTGATCTTCCTCACCTCTTCCCTTATCTCCTTCATCTCCTCCTTAAACTCCTCTCTGAGGTCCTTAACCATAGCAGAGACATGAGCCTGCATTGGGCCAGCCATCATACTCTGAAAATTCCTGAGCCTGTTGGCAACAGAACCCACTGTCACTTGGTTGGTATCAGCATTAATCATTGCAATAAAGGGGGTATATTGAGATGGGCCCAGGTTTGCCAGATTCCACAACCTCTGCCCTGTGCACCTGACCTTGTCAGGGTCATTGTCATGCTGTCCATCCCTCCCAAAGAGCACCTCCAGTACTGCCACTTCTCTCAGCTTTTGGATCCCTTCCTCAAGGGTATTCCAAGGCGTTCTCTGGTGGTGCTCCTGCATTCTTTCCCTGTGGACAAATCTCTCTCTCACACTCATTACAAGTCGCTCCCAGAGGGAAAGGAGACCTGTCTCCCTTACAAATACTTGGTCCACACCTGAGTCCTGGGTCAAGGCTCCCAAATTCCTTACCTCGGTACCATCCAGTTGCACACCTGTGCCCATAAGGTCCCAGACCTGCAATAACCAGGGTGTAAAAGGCTAAGGAGCCCGTCATACAATGCCTTTCCGCAGGTTACGGAGACTCTCGTATGACAGGGACTCGGTGATGATCTCAACTTCTGGCTCCCTTGCTGGTTGTGAGGGGCCCCCTTCCTGACCCTTATTATCTGGGTGCCTTGTTTTCATCTTAGACTTCCTAGTTTCCACAGGGGCAACTGCTGCTGGCTGTGAGTGCCCTTGCAGTTCAGCTGGAACCTGGACAGTTGTAACGTCTGTGGGTCCCACTGCTGCACCATCAGAGTCTCCCTCTTTAAGGCAGGGGGAGGATTTCTCATCAGCTGGGGAGAGGTACTCCTTCAGCATCTGGCCCATCTCATGTATCTCCTTCGCTAGCAGTCCCACCCATTATAGGTGGTTCCTTTCCGAGGTGGGCTGTGGGGCAGGGTCAAACTCTGGGGTAATATCCCTAGTCTCTGGAGCAGGATCAGGCTCTGGGGTAACATCCCTAGTCTCTTGGATAGGATCAGGCTCTGGGATAACATCCCTAGTCCCTGCAGTAGGTATCAGGGTCGTTATCCAAGTCAATCTCCCCTTATCTCTAAATGTTAGATAGAACAGGTTTAACAGGGATATAAGCAACACTAGCCACAGTATAATGTCATTAGCATTTAAAGCGGCTTTGAAACCCTTGAAGACTGGTGGGGTGAACTTCAGAAACCCTGTGATGGGTTTGGAGAAGATTTCACCTGCTGCCACTTCCTCACAGTAAGTACCATTATTGAAGTAGCCCCAGAAACACACACTTAGAGTGCGATAGCTCTGAATCCATGTGGCCATCTTCCAGAGAAAATTAAAAATCCATGAATTCCTCAACTGATCAACCCACAAAATGAACCGGATAATAGCCACAGTAACCTTGGTTATGAGACTCATGTTTAAAAAAGGCCTTGCAAATGGGAGAGATATAGCAGTGACCACATGGAGGCCAATCCAGGGTAAGCTGGACAGCATGGTGTCACCTACCACAAGCTTGGGTAATTCAAAAACTGTTTTTCCCTTTTCTACCCCTCTCTCAACGTCCTCAGGGAGTGCCTCACATTCCGGGCGCCAAAATCTGTCTTGGTTTGAAAGACAGGTATGGTCTAAGGAAAGGCAGGAGCCCCTTTTCTGCGATGCAGAGTGCAACCCCCTTCCCTTTTAATTATTTTAGTTTTAAATCAGAAGCCTTCAGGTAGGAGATGTGGAGATAAGAATAACAGTTCTCTACTGATATCTAACAAGGCAGAAAACAACAACAGCTATAAAAATTGACAACAGAACAGAACAGTATGACTCAGTTCCAGTCCCTTCTGGCCGCAGGCCGTCTCCCTATGCTCAGTTACCGGTGCTGTGGGGGCAGGGCAGGTCCCGCGCAGTTGAAGAGGGCTGCAACCCCGGGGTGAGAGGGACGGGGAAAGTGACTCCCCACTCACGGTGTCGGTCATGATGCTCTACAGAGTGTCCGGAGGTATTAGGGTGAGGTGGGAGAGCAGCAGAGCGATGTCCAAAGGCAGGGTGCGTGGATCTCAGTGCTGGGGTGGCAGGGGAGATGCCAGATAGGAGCAAGAGGCGTCGTCTCCCTCCACGGGCCAAACAAGAGAGTTTTCCAGCCCACCTTTCATTTTTCCTGTTTCACTCCCCCTCCCTCCACACATTTCCCTGGGACAGAACATTACCTAAAGATGTAGGCAATTAGCATAACAAGGGGCGAAATTCCACAGAAAGAAAAGGGAAACATTCAACCCCTAACAATGGAGTTCACCACAGCAAAGGAGTGGGGAATGGCACTTCCCCAGCATTTGCCCTGGCGTGCAACGGCTCTGAGCTACTTTTCCAAGCAGCAAGGGCACTGAGAACTGAAAGCTATTGTGAAGGAGTTCTTTGGCTGCTCGTGTGCTCTTCGCTGCACTGCGCTCCCAAGTGGCTTCGTTCTTCACCTTCTGCCGTCCGGAGAGACCTCAAGTCCTGGGGTCAGTTTCAGCTCTGCCCAACAGCCTGTCCTCAGTTCTGCGAGCAGGCACGCCCTGTTGCCTTGGCTCCTAGTGCAAAGTCCCTAGCGAGCTCTCACTCAGTGTAGTGCACCCAGAAAGACGCTCTCACTTGTCTTTCAAGGAGTGATTCCTAACAGCAGAAGCAGCAGAAGCACAAACTGGATGACAAGAAGGGACAATGTAGAATACGTCTCTGTCCTGGCACATTTTCGTGTGCGATATGTCCCTACAGGACCTAGGTCCATGCGAAGCTCTGTGTACTGGTAGCGCTGCTACTTGCAGCTGAGAAGGACCGTGGAGCTAGCAGTGAATTCGGAGAGGGCTGAGCATGTAGTCAAGGAGCGAGAAGTGCCCATGGAATGCGGGGCTAATAGCAGCTTCCTCACGTCGGTGGCGAGCTCCGGCCACAACACTTTCTCGTCCTGGCAACAGATCTCTGTGAAGGCGTAGGCGAAAAGCTTTCGTTTTCCATTCGAACTGCGAGAGAGGTAGACTGTTGCACGGAGCTCTGAGAACAAAGGTGCACGCCCTAGGCGGGCTTGGGCAGAAGCAGCGTTCTCGAGCGCTTGGGTGCTGGCACACTGCTGGTTGTGTGGCGCTGCCTCAGCGGCTTCTGGCCGCCAGGGACTAAAAGGGGCGCGAGGCGTGGGCGAGGGCGGTGAAGGAAGCCACACAAGTACCGTGCTTGTGTGCAGCACGTTACAGGGTACTAGGAGAGGAAGGTGGCTGCCTCTCGTTTGCCTTCCCAAGTGCCCTTAGCAGTCGAAAGGAGCAAGCTGAAGCACTGCTTCTTGTGCTGCTCCTTGGTTCCCTTGCAGCCCTCTGTGGAAACATTGGCGGTCACTTCTAGGCGCCGAGTTGCAGAGAGCGCCACGGTAAATGCCGCGGAGATGGGAAATACAGAGTGCAACGAGGAGCTGCACATGGCTTACGTGCAATAAGTTGAAGGTGAATCTAGGCACTGCCTCTTCAATCTGGCCCTCTCAGTTCTGGCAGCCACTTTTGAAAGTCGGGAAAGGGAGCTGCGAGTATGTAGAATGGAGTGCAGTGAGACGCCGTATGTTATGCTCCCTTTCAGAGCTGCTGACAAGGGGCTACATTAAGAACGCCTTCTTCTTCCTCCCGTCCTTCTCGCTTCGCTCTAGCTGCATGGAGTACAACACAGTGAAGCAGTGAGGAACGGCACTGCCCCAGCTTTTCCCTTGGCCTGCCTTTGCTGCGCCTTTAGCTGCACACCAAAACAATGTCATTTCTTACCCTCAAGGTAAAAAAGGCGTTAGTGCAGCCTCAGGAATGGCAAGTGCCTAGGCATTAAGATGAGAGACCACGTATGAGCGAGTCTTTAGAGGATTCCTCCCCCATGGCGCAGGTGTGTTCGCATTCTAGTGCTGAACTGAAAAGTCCGGGCATTGCAAGTCTGGCCTGCCTTGTGCAAGGATGAGCACAAATGTGGGGCTATGATCCTCTGGTCCAGTGCTCTGCTTCCGGGTGTGTGGGCCTCCATGAGCCCCCAGCAGCCACCGAGGACACTGTGGATTGTGGATGTGGATGGGCCGGCTGCCTGACCCCCATTGGTCTGACAGCTGCAGGAGTGGCGTCCGAGCAGCATCGCCTGAGGGCCCCATGGGGGGCAGGGAGTGAGCCGGGAGTGACCGTGAGCGACACCGGAAGCGATATCCATAGGGCCCAAAAGGCCAGAGGTGGCGTTGAGATTCACGGGCAGGAGGCTGCTAGGCTGCTTTGAAAGCTGGAGCTCCTCTGCTCTAGGACAGACTGGGAGAGCAGTGGGTGTCCAATGTGGAGAACAGAAGGCTCCAGGGAGATCTTCCAGCCCCTTGCAGTGCCTGCTGGGGCTCCAAGATAGCTGGGGAGGGACTTTGCAAAAGGGTCTGGACTCGCAGGACAAGGGGGTATAGCTTCAAACTGCCAGGGAGCTGGGGTAAATGGGATATTGGAAAGGAATTCTTCCTTGTGTGGGTGCTGAGGCCTGGCACATGTTGCTCAAAGAGGCTGTGTGGGAGCCCCATGGCAGGAAGTGTCCAGGGCCAGGCTGGAGCGGACATGGAGCAACCTGGACTAGTGGAAAAGTGTCCCTGCCCATGTCAGGATGTGGGAAGAAGATAATCTATCATCTCTAAGGTCGCTTCCAGTCCAAACCATTCTGGGATTCTAGGATTCACGGAAGGCCCTTTTCCAAGTGAAGTGTTGTATCTCTTGGCTCCCAGCTTGTAGTTGCCAGTTCTTCTGGAAGCAGGCCTGGCCAAGCAGCTGTGATGAGCCATGGCTTCTCAATAGGACGACTGTGATATATTTGCAGAGAGGAAGGCTGCAGACAGATCTTCAAGGCCCAGGTAAAACAAGCAAAGGATTGAATAAAAGCCAAAGCTTGGTTGTGTTAGTCAGTTTGCTGGCTGTTGAAATGGCCCCAGGTCATTTTCAACATTTCTAATTTGGATTAGTTTGAGTAAAAAATGAATGTGTTACCTCCAGCGTGGGCTCTCCAATGCATCTCCATGTGCTCCCATCTCTTTGTTGTATATCAGGTTCTATTAACTGAAGACAGAATCATAACACAGTAGTAAAACATTTAGAGGTGTAGTTAGCCAGCTTCAGGAGTTTTCAGCTCTGCTGTTGACTTTTCTGGTAACTGTAAGCAAGGCAACACAATCCAGTTACTCCACTTTTCCTCTCTGAGGAAAAGATGATTTTTTTTCATTCATTTTAAAAATAGCCTTGAATGAAGAGGGTTATGCATGTGGCATGTAGGATTCATTATTTGACCTTTCGCTTCTGCTGTCTTTCGCGTACTAGTCTTTTTAATTTTTTTTGCCACTGATCACCATTCAGTAGGTTTGAAAGCATTCTAATTGTTGAGATAATGGTTCTTTGAAGGCTCACTTAGCCCACCTTTTGGGTGAAGGAAAGATGAAGACAAGGTTCTCTAAGAAGAGTAAAAAGCATACTTTAAAGAGACATTCAGAGATGCCTGGTGATGCCATGCAATTACCGTGTAATCAGCAGAAATGTGTTGAAAAAACACCCATCAGTGACTTCACAAGAAAGCCGCACTCAAGACAGGTAAAGAACAGAAGCATAAAACCCCAAAGGTATGAAATGGACAGAATTCCATGGGGCATGAGCAACTCCTGAATTCTTGGTTCTAGAACTAGTGGCTTGTAATAAACAGACTGTCTCCTTGCCAAACGTAAATTTGGTGTAATGAACTGCTCACTGCCCGTTGAAGTGCAGGGCTAGTAGACTAATATTTGCCGTGGCAGGCATATTGTATGGCTTTCCTGTTAAAAAGAAATTGGTTTTGCTCATTGCAACCTAGATATGTACCCAGTCTGACACCTATTTTTAGGCTATATTTCCAAGTAAATGGTTTCCGTGATGATGCAGTAAGTTTATGTCATGAACAGGAATGAAGTGATTGCATGCATCCTTTTTTACCCTAAGCCAGCTGCTGAATAATGAGACAGAGACTCTCACTGACGCCAAGGAGCGCCCAAGCTTTTGGGAAAAGCACTGGGCAGATAAAGCCTATTTCCACATTTCTTGATAGCGTCTCCTTCAAGGTTCATGGGTTTGTTCATCTTTTAAAGCTGTTCTAGATGTCTTTGTAGTTTACATGTACTAAATGTAGCAGGTATTGCTTTCATGCCGTCCTAATAGATTTGAAGTTGGCATCTACTCAGGCTTCAATGTCTCAGAAGAAGCAACGTTGATTCTTTGAATTCTATTCTTGAACGTGAGAATGATACTGATGTAGTTAATGAATTAATTAAATCGAATTCACTTGAATGGAAAAATTGTCTTGTTCATGTAGATTTGAACTTGGGAAATTGATATTTGAGTTCTACTTTTCATTGTTGTTGCTTTTCTGTATTCTTTGATTGCACAGATAGCAGATGTACTGACCAAGTATTCTGTGAAACTGGAGGAAATGTCCTTCCTCTTGGCAGCTGATGTTCACAAGCTCATTAACGCTAAGGCTATGGTAAATGTTTTACCTGGGGCAAGATAGCAGTCTGAATATTCCTAGAATGTCTTTCTTTCCCCAAATGAAATTCATTTTTTCTGCCTATCAATCACTGAAATATAGAAGCAATTTCTACTTGGCAGGGTATTGGTTATCATTTTTGTTCTTTTCTCCCCTCATTTTCTGTAGAAGAGACAATTTTTTGTTTGTTTTTGCATGTCGTATGCTGCTTCTACTTCTGGTTTTAATTTTTACTACACAGAATGTAAAGAGAGCACTGCTGGATAATGAGAGGGCAACTGCCAAGCTACTCTTGAATCGAATGAAATCAGAGCTTGAGAAAGAAAAATGGCATCAACTGAAATGGCAAGGGAGAGTCAAGGACTGGAAGCTCATGCAAAAGAAGTGTGTAGTTCAGAGTTTCAGGGCAGAAATGTGGCAGTCTCCTTTTGGACAATTAGCAACACAAAGTGGCTAGTGTCCACTATTGGTTTCCATCAAAGTAATACTTGATCATTTTACTTTCTACGTGATATCACATATGATATCACATATATCATGTGATTCCATTCTACATATCTACTTTCCATCCTGCAGAGAATTTATGGCAAGTGAAGAAATACAGAATCCCCCAACTGTGAATATGGAAATGGAAAAGTTGGTAAAGGAGCAGATGGTACTTGCATTTATTCATCACTGCTATGCTGCTATACAGACAGATAGTCTGTTTATGATTCAACAATTCAATGGGACATCAAGTAAACAGCAAAGCAAAACTGACTACCGAAAGCACTATAAGGGCCAGAGATTAGCTTGGTTCAAAACAGGTATTCTCCAGCATTGTTTACAAATAAGTCAACATGTGAAACAGAAGGCATAATGTGGTTTGTGCCTTGTTTTGGGCATGCCCGGAAGAAGGAAATTCTGATTTCACATATGGAAAAAGAAATGTGGACATTTGAATGAGATTGTTCATACCCCAGAAAAGGTTGCTTTGAAAGGTTGTGGAAGTCCTGTTAGGAAACATGGCTTTACAAGTCCTTTCCACCAGGAGACAACAGCTGCAGAACATCTGGGTGTGCCAGTGTTGAGAGCACCAGCAAAGATCAAAGTGGAGAAGTTGGTGAACTATGGCAGTGGCCTGGGGGAGAGCACGTGAGATGCTGACTGTGGGGCCAGGTGAGTCCTGACTGATTTAGGAAGCGTGTGATGGTCTGTGCCAGCAAGCGGAGTAGTGCTCTGGCCTTGGGACGCTGTGAATACCGGAATTCAGTGGGGTCACTGGGCAGGCTGAGCAAAAACCTTAACTTTTTAAAACCATGATTCAGAGCCCTGGGTGCTTCATATACAATCTAAACGGAAAAATCTTTTCTATACATTCTCAGCAAAAAGACTTCCTATTCCTCCTTCTTTTGGACAAAACTGCCTTCACTTTCAAACTTATTCTCTTACTCACTTGCCTGCATAATGCTTAGTCCCTGTTCTGCATGCTCATTTTCTTCACTTTACAAAGGAATCCTCTCCTCATCTTCTTCTTTCTCTGCTTCTTCCATTTCCTATGCCAAGATCACCTGTTTCTCTGATAGATTTGTTTCTCCAGCTGATTTTTGACAACTGTCCCTATCTTGTGGCACTTCTCGCTCGAGAGAGGTGATTGTCCTGCTCCGGGCTGGGACTGCGCTCTCTTCAAGCCCTGGGGGCAATTTTGGATGCCACATCGTCAAAATGACCTCAGGCTATTGGAGAAATGTCCAAAGGAGGGACACAGAGATAGCGAAGGGGCTGGAGGGGAAGCCATACAAAGAGTGGCTGAGGGCATTTGGTTCAGCTGCAGAGAGGACACTGAGCTCACACCTCACTTGGGACCTCTCGGCTCCTCTCAAGGGCAGCACAGGGACAGCTTTGCTCTCTGCTCTCTGCAACCAGGGACAGGAGCCAAGGCAATGCCAGGAGCTGTGTCAGGGGACGATTAGGCTGGCTATCAGGGAAAGGTTTTTTTCCTCAGAGGCTGGTCAGGCACTGAATAGGTTCTCCAGGCAATGGGCACAGCCCCAAGGCTGCCAGAGATCCAGGAGCGTTTGGCCAATGCTCTCAGGGATGCAGAGGGTGGGACTGTTGGAGTGTCTGTGCAGGGCCAGGAGTTGGACTTTGACGATCCCTAGGGGTCCCTTCCGACTCAGGAAACTCTTACCATTTCCCCCTCTTTCCCCTCCTTGCATAATGCTCACAGCTTACCGTTCCACCGTATGTTCCACATCTGAAACCTCCGCTACTTCTTTCCAGCTCAAGCACAGTTCTACTGGTTACAATCCAAAGATATACAGATTGAAAAACAACCAAAAAGAAACACCTGTTTGGAATGTCGTGGTCTTATTTGGATCTCGAACTATGAAGTCGATTGTGCCTTGCAAGTTCTAAAAGCAAAACAACAACAAAAAACACCCACCACACCGTTTTAACATAGGGATTTGCTTTCTTCTAAGAAATCCACATCCCTTCTCAAAATGGATCTATTTCAGTAAGAGGTCATCTTGAATAGATCACTTACTATCTAAAGAACCTGGAACACTCAAATCCGTAATGATAAGCCTGTTACCTTGTCGTTTTCTGTTCCAAAGGCAAATGAATTTGCTCAAGTGCTGTTTGTAACAAGGACAGAGTTGAAAGTGTGCCTCTGAGAAATGTTTTGGTTTCCCTCTCCTATCTCTATCAAAAGCCCTTTCTTCAATGGCTGAAACAATACTTGATATAGTCTGAATTTTAAAGGTCATGAAAATTTTCTCAAAAGTGAAAAATTAATATAGCAGTCAGGTTTTAAACCAACGTGAATTTTTGTTTTACCTGTTTGAAGATTTCCTTCACACTAAAATGCTGGCTGATGGATCCCTAGAAGGAATCAATTCCCACAAAATGCTTCCGGGTAAGGCATTACGTCATCCATTCCAATTTGCTTCAGTGTCCCGTTCCTGTCCAATTGAAGGTCCCTGTTTAAGAGACTCAAGTACGGATGGAAATAAAATTAAATATGACTACAGTGCCTTTAAATCTAAACCGAACTTCCTGATCAAGCTCATATAACCTTTAGGCTAAATGTTGCCATTCATCTGTTTCTACTGAACACAATCACGTCCTGGCTTGTTACAGATTAGTTTATTACAAAGAAAGAAATGCACAGAAGTTAAAATATTTCCAAATAAGCATTTGACATCCTTCCTTTTGGATGGGGAACCATTCCAACACTGCTTACATAAGAGGTCAAATTACTGTCTTCCATGTTAGTTGTGCACTGTGCTCAGTGGAGCCTTTCTGGTTTATTTGCCTTTGACTTGGACATAAAGCTGAGTCTTGATTCAAGAAAAATCAATATTCACACTTCTTTTCATTTACACGGACATTGGCTTGGTGTCCTAAACAAAGAGAATGATGGGGAATTTATGTAGGTGTTCAGATAGGTAACATTCTCTTTCCGCAACCTGGCATTGTATTTTCACTTGGTCTGTTACCTCTGGCTTTGTTTTAATGGCTCAAATTATTAGGAAGTGTATCAAACCTCCAGGTCTAACCACAGTCCCACTGCGATGTCTGTGAAGGTATGTGCATCTGCCACTCAGGTTAATACTGCTCTTCTAATGTGCCCCTGATCGAGCAGGTAGGAAAGACTGTTGCATTTCCTAGATGCATTGTAAATGGTACATTCTGTGACTCCTGCTATGCCCTGTAGCTTGGTCCCTCTCCCCTCCTGGCCATACAGGGCTGGCTGGGATCCAGTTTCTCCCCGCCACCCTTTGCAGACCCTAGAAAAGATCTTTACCCCCTGACCTCTGTATCTTTTTCTCTTGCTCCCTCTTTTCCTCACTACCCAATCGAAATAAACCCTGCAACTTCATCAAGGAAAAGAGCCTCTTTTGTTATCTTATTTATGTCCATGAGGCAAGGTCCCCGGGAGCCATCACCCTAACACCTGAGCTAGACCGGAGGAAGGGTGAAGAACCCCATTTTAGGGCCAAGAAAAAGCCTCATTTGGCGCCCAACGTGAATGGTCTCTACTGAGCACCCCACGTTCGGCTGTGACTCCTATTTTCGGGATTCAAGATGCCTTGGAGCTGATAAACGAGCTTAAATTTCTTTAAGCTGCATTTTGTGCAGTTCGAAGACTTTTAAGCACGAACCGGGAGCCTGTCAGAAGCCCAGGCAGGTCGGTTCTGGACGTAGACCCACTACAGTTACTCAGACGCCTCTGCCTGCAAGAAAAAAAAAGGTGAGTGGAAGCCTCCTTTCACGGCTGGTGGGTTCCTGGAGCTCTGCGGGGGGCTGTCACCAGTGGCATTTGTCCGGCGCGGCGCCATCCTCGGGGAGAGAGACCACTCTGTTGTGTGAGCGGCGTGCGGGTGGCTCGATGTGCCCGCAGTCACGTGGTGTGGCGTGAGGACTGGGGGCGGATGGACGCAGTCACCCAGGCGCAGCGGCAGGCAGGCAGCTTTGATCGGTTTCAAAGTAGCGGCACGGGGTTTTTTTGCGGTTTTTTGCGGGTTTTTGCGGCAGAGTCGGCCCCTACAGCAGCGCCCGTGCCAAGTCGGTTTTACAGACAAGAAATGGCAAAATTAACATCGGCGCCGCAGGCAGTCAAGCCTGAAAACCGTGGTGTACCCGGCACGGTTTAACAACTAAATCTCTTCCTGTGTTTTTAACTGTAGTGGGGTAGATATAGTGGCAAATTGTTAAACATCATGGGCTTACTGCAATCTGCCTTACAAAAGAGTATAAGAAACCAACTCAGGGAGATATTAAGTTCAGGAAATGTTTTAATATCTAAGAAAAAATTAGCCCGTTTTTCCAGCTGGCTGTCTGTTGAAAAATCTGACCTTGAATTGCAAAATATAAATTCGATTTCATTTTGGGATGAAATAGGGGATTTATTAACTTGAAAAGTGGAAAATGGAGATAAAACAGCTTCTGTATTCCTCCCCAAGTTTTTACAAATTCGGAAACTTCAAATTCAGACAGAAAACAACAGAGAGCAGCAGCAAAACTGTTCAGACTCACCTTCCCTTTACCAAAAACCCTATAACCCGGACCTGGAGGGGACCCACGGGTCTCCCTGGGGGGTGCAGGGCTCCCAGCACTGCTGTGGCTGCTCTGAGTTCCTGGGTCCTCCCCGGTATCCCAGTTCTGATAATTTTTCAAAAATTGTCAGCACTCCTTCCTTGTTCCCTTCCCCTCTGGGCAATGGCCACGTGGCTCCCCCTGAAGGTGTCGGGGTCCCCGATAGCTCTGGCCATGCGATACAGCTCGTAGGGGGGAGTCCCATATGGTGGCAGCCACGTGTCTCCTCCTTCATCCCGCAACCCCCTTCACCCTCCGGTCCCTGCCCCTAAGCCTGTCCCCTCCCATAACCCATCCCTGCCCTCGGCTCCACTGCCCCCTCCCCCCTCCAAGACCCCGCCCTGCACGGTACGCAGCGACCCCGCCCACAGGTGTTGCAACCCTGGTCCCCACCACCCCTCCCCCGCTCCGGTTTCACATTCCTTCCCTCCAAGCTGCTGCGGGGTGGGGGAGGGCAGTGGAGCCCCTGCTGAGTTCAGTGCCGGTGGGGATGGGGGTGGGGAGGGATCAGCTCAGAGGCCCTGCGGGACGGATGGTGTTCCCGTAGTGGGGGGGGGGGGGGGGGGGGGTGGGCAGGCCCCCGGTCCAGTGGGGGGGGGATGCCCAGCCCTGAAAGTCAACACCAGGAAAAAGAGTATATACCATCAGTTGCTCCTGTAGTTTATCTTGGTAAGAGGAATCGTAGAAGAAGTTTTCAACCTTTGTCCTATCAAGATAAAAAAGGAAATTTGTAAATTACAGAGAGAATTTGGTAAAAACAGTGAAATCTTTAAAGGCATGATGAGAGCCACCTTTAACTCAAACGAACTGGTTCCATATGATATCAAAGAGCTTTTCCGATGTCTGTTAACTCCTTCAGAATATGATCTATGGGAAAGCCTGTGGAAAAGATCTTTGAAAGTGCTTTTACTAGAGCTTTTAAAAAGCTCAGATGATGCAAAAGATGCTGATAATAATGACATAACATATGAACACTTATGTGGGGAAAAGGATTGGAATTGCCCCGAAAGCCAAACCAGAGTACTATCCAAGTCTGTCCTGGATAAAATATGCAATGTTGCAGAAAAGGCTTTTAATCAATTACCAACAGTAGATACTAAAGGCAGTTATGTTAACATTAAACAGCTTGCTTCTGAGAATTTCTTACAGTTTGTGGACCGCCTTCATGCGCAAGTGGAAAGACAGGTGTCTGATCCAGTGGTACAAGCTGAATTAATTAAAGAGATGGCTCAGAGGAATGCTAATGAAACCTGCCGTAGGGTTATTCTTGGCCTTCCCCTCGAGCCAGCACCTAGCTTAGCACAGATGATAGAAGCCTTCGCCAGAAAAGCAGAACTGCTCAGTGGACACGAGAGAAATCCAGGACTGGCACACCCAAAGACCATGGCAGCTGTAACACCAGAAGCCAAGAAGCAACCAATGTCACCAGAGCAGCTGCAGCACATCATTTGCTTCCAGTGCAAGCAGCCAGGACACTTCGCCAGGGACTGTCCACACAACCAGAAACAGAAGAAGACCAACAAACAAAAAAACTAGCTTTACAGCGCGTACCCGCCATTAACACAAGAGCGCCCTCGGCTCTCAAAGGACTCTCTCTTAATAAACAAAAAGGGCGAGGATGGGGGAGAGGGTGTGGGGATGCATGGCAATGAAAATATTAAATGTTCAATTAACAAGGTTTGGAAGCCACTAGGCCGTTTTAGGCTCGTGACTACCAAAGGTTTTCATTTCAGGTCACCTGATTGGACAGTCATAACAGTGGACTTACCTAACAGTACACAGGACGTGACGTTAAACCACATGAAACTGGACAGTGAGTACTTTGTTGTCGGTGACACAGCACACACACCCCTAGAGATTGAGGTGGTTCCCATGACCATCAAGGGAAGCATAACTGGCCTCATTCTCCTGGCACGATGTCCTCCACCACCATATTACCTGGCTGAGGGACAAATCCTTGCCCAGGCCATTCCTGTTCCACAGGATGTCCCAGTAGATGGAAAATCACCTGAAGTCTACTGGGCAGAAGTGGTGGGTGAGGACAAACCTTCTCTGGCATGCAACCTAACCCGTGGATCAGATCACCTCCATGTGGAGGGGGTACTGGACACAGGTGCTGATGTGACTATCATACCTGAAAGGATGTGGCCGTCACATTGGGAACTTCATCCTGTGGCTGGCAGAATCCAAGGTGTAGGAGGAGTAAAATTGGCAAAAATATCAAAAAGCATCGTGTAAATTGAGGGGCCGGATCGAAAATTGGTTAGCATCCGTCCATTTGTTACAGACTATAAATGCCCGCTATGGGGGAGAGACACCATGTCCCAGTGGGGGGTAAAATTGATTATTCCTAAGACTCCTCGGGATTTTAAGACCCGGCCACTGTACAGAGCCCTACCCAAAAGTTGAAATGGCTAGATGATACCCCAAAGTGGGTAGCACAGTGGCCGATGAGTAAGGAGAAGCTCAGGGCGCTTGAGGAGCTTTTGGAAGAGCAATTGGCTAAAGGCCACATAGAGGAGACCACAAGTGCATGGAATTTTCCGGTTTTTGTGATAAAGAAACCGGGGAAGGACAAGTGGAGGCTGCCCCACGACCTCCGGGAAATAAACAAAGTAATTGAGGACACGGGGTCTCTCCAACCTGGAATGCCTTCTCCAACAATGCTTCCTAGGGATTGGCAATTGGCTGTTCTAGACATCAAGGACTGTTTCTTCCCCATTCCCTACACCCAGAGGATGCCCCACGGTTCGCCTTCTCGGTTCCTACCATCAATCGAGAAGCTCCAATGAAGCGCTACCACTGGAAGATTTTGCCCCAGGGATTAAAATGTAGTCCCTCCATCTGCCAGTGGCATGTGGCCTCATTGCTGTCCCAGGTGCGTGCGCAGAGAGGGGAGGCCATCATCCTTCATTACATGGATGATGTGCTTGTGTGTGCCCCCGATAACTCTCTACTCCAAGACACACTTGACCTAGTGGTTAAAGTTTTAACCTCTGCTGGATTTGAATTGCAGGAGGACAAAGTCCAAAGGATGCCACCTTGGAAGTACCTGGGCTTGGAAATTACTGCATGGACCATTGTTCCGCAGAAATTGGAAATTAATTGTAATCCAAAAACCTTAGCAGATCTCCATTCCCTGTGTGGGTCATTGAATTGGGTTAGGCCCTGGCTAGGCCTCACTAATGAGGACCTAGAACCTCTCTTCAATTTATTGAAGGGGGAGAGAGAGCTGCTTTCTCCCAGGGAACTGACCCCAGAGGCAAAGACTGCAATCGAAAAGGTACAAAAGACCTTAGGAGAGAGGCAAGCTCACCGTTACCAGCCCGAGCTGCCCTTCAAATTCATTGTCCGAGGGAAACTGCCTCACTTACACGGGTTAATATTCCAATGGATCAAGGAGCAGAGAGAGTCACTCTTAATCATAGAGTGGGTCTTCCTCTCCCACCAAAGATCCAAAACTATCACTAAGCCACAAGAAATGATAGCTCAGCTGATTCGGAAAGCAAGGATGAGACTGTATGAACTAGCTGTTTGTGACTTCACATGTATTCACCTCCCTGTTAAACTGTCTGAGGAGGGAAAGAACTCTCCTGAAAAATTGACTAAAGAGATGTTTGACCACTTGCTCCAGAGCAATGCCAGTCTCCAATTAGCCATGGACAGCTACAGAGGACAAATAATCATTCCATGCCGCGTCTCACAAAGCTGTTCAATGAGGAATTCCACCTCATTCCTCGTGAGAAGAGGAGTCAGAGACCACTCAAAGCTCTCACAGTGTTCATGGATGCATCTGGGGCATCCCACAAGTCGGTGATGACTTGGAGAGATCCTCAGACTCAGCATTTGGAAGCTGCTTTTGATTTTGTGGAAGGGTCACCCCAGGTAGCTGAACTGGCAGCAGTCGTGAGAGCCTTTGAAAAGTTCTCAGAGCCAATAAACTTGGTGACAGACTCAGCCTATGTAGCGGGGATAGTGTCCAGGGCAGAGCAGGCAGTGCTCAGAATCATCGAAAATGAGCAGCTATTCAGGTTGCTTTCCAAACTAATTTATTTGATTTCTCATAGAGAACACCCGTTCTATGTGATGCATGTGAGATCACACACAGATTTGCCAGGCGAAATTGCAGAAGGGAACCGTCAGGCAGACTCCGTTGCAACCCCAGCAGAACAAGCAACCCCAGCAGAACAAGCACGCCTTCCTGACATCCTCCAACAGGCAAAGCTGAGCCACCAGCAGTATCACCAGAATACACCAGATCTAATGCGTCAGTTCCAGCTAACACGGAGTCAGGCTCGAGCCATTGTGGCCACCTGTCCCAACTGTCAGCTGCACACCATGCCCTCAATAGGCATGGGGGTTAACCCCGGAGGTCTTGGCAGTTGTGAGGTATGGCAGACGGACATCACACGCATTCCTAGTTTTTGTCGCCTCAAATATGTGCATGTTAGCATTGACACATATTCAGGCACAGTCTATGCCTCTGCCCACGCGGGAGAAAGGGCAATGCATGCCAAAAAACACCTAGTGCAAGCCTGTTCAGTATTTGGGATCCCTAAGGAAATCAAAACTGATCAGGGCGCAGCGTATAAGTCCAAGGAGTTCCTGGAATTCTTCCAGCAGTGGGGAGTGGAACATAAAACTGGCACCTCTCACTGCCCCATAGGCCAAGGTGTAGTTGAGCGAGCCAATCAGATGCTCAAGCAGGTTTTGGCTAAACAGAGCAGTTCAACTGTGTGGATGTCTCCACAGTAGAAGCTCTGCAAAGCCATGTTTACTATCAGTTTCCTGAATTGTTCATTTGAGAACATGAGTCCACCTGTGGTACGTCACTTTAACAGTGGTAAACAGTTCAAGTTATCCCAACATCCTCCAGTTTTGATTAGGGACCCAGAAACCTGGGAAATCAAAGGTCCCTATGAGCTCGTTACCTGGGGGCGTGGCTATGCGTGCGTATCCACTCCCTCAGGCCCTCGGTGCATTCCCCAAATGTGGGTAAAACCGTATGTCCCCAAACATCCTGCTCCAACTGAGGGGAACGAGGAGCAAGTGGTTGTGGCTTCAAAAAGAAGACACCGCCGGAAAAAAGAAAAAGAAATCCTCCTAAAGGATGACATTCTGGCATATAGAGTCTTTTAACAGGTTTTATAATGTTTGTCCCTTTATTTAGAGAAAAGCTTCCCTTCTCTAGGTTCTGTGAGGAACCCCATTTAAATTGTCTTCCTGTTAACAATGAACATTTTAGCAGCTGCATGAATCATCCTTCCGCCCTGTCAGAACATCTGGGTGACCCTGGAACACACACTCCAAAATCGTGCTGCTACAGATTTTCTCCTACTACTGCACGGACATGAGTGCCAGGAATTTGAAGGACTTTGCTGTATGGACCTAACCTCAAAAATTCCTAACAACCATGCTACCCTAATCTGAAGACTGGTTCAATGGACTGTTCAAAAGCTGGGGACCCAAAGGGTGGTGGGCCAAACCATAAGTTGAATGAAACTAATATCCTTCTTTCAACTTTGTTAAACAAAAAATTGGGAGATGTTGCATTTCCTAGATGCATTGTAAATGGTACTTTCCGTGACCCCTGCTATGCCCTGTATCTTGGTCCCTCTCCCCTCCTTGCCATACAGGGCTGGCTGGGATCCAATTTCTCCCCGCCCCCCTTTTCAGACCCTAGAAAAGATCTTTGCCCCCTGACCTCTGTTTCTTTTTCTCTTTTTCTCTTTCTCCCTCTTTTCCAAGCTTCCCACGAGAAATAAACCCTGCAACTTCATCAGGGAAAAGAGCCCCTTTTGTTATCTTATTTACGTCGATGAGGCAAGGACCCTGGAGGCTTCATCCTAACACCTGAGCTAGACCGGAGGAAGGGTGAAGAACCCGATTTTAGGGCAGAGCAAAAGCCTCAGTACACCACAGCGAAGGTGTGAGGACGGGCACTGCCCCAACTTTTGGCCTGGCCTGCCTTTGCTGCGCCTTTAGCCGCACACCAGAACAATGGCATTTCTTCCCCGATAGGTAAAAAAGGTGTTAGTGTATCCTCAGGATTGGCAAGTGCCTAGGCATTAAGATGAGAGACCACGTATGAGGGAATCTTTAGAGGTTTCCGCCCACCTTGCGCAGGTGTATTCTCATCCTCGCGCTGAACTGAAAAGTCCGGGCATGGCAAATCTGGCCTGCCTTGTGCAGAGACGAACACAAATGTGGGGCTATGATCCTCTGTTCCGGAGCTCTGCTTCCGGGTGTGTGGGCCTCCATGAGGCCCCAGCAGCCACCGAGGACACTGTGGATTGTAAATGAGGCTGGGCTGGCCCCCCGGCCCCCGTTGGTCTGACAGCGCCAGGAATGGCGATGGAGCGGCATCGCCTGACGGCCCCATGGGGGGCGGGGAGAGAGCAGGGAGTTACCCTGAGCGACACCGGAAGCGATATCCATAGGGCCAAAAGGCCAGCGGTGGCGTCGAGTTTCACGGGTAGGAGGCTGCTAAGCTGCTTTGAAAGCTGGAGCTCCTCTGCTCTAGGACAGACTGGGAGAGCTGAGGGTGTCCAATGTGGAGAACAGAAGGCTCCAGGGAGACCTTCGAGCCCCTTGCAGTGCCTGCTGAGGCTCCAATATAGCTGGGGAGGGACTTTGCAAAAGGGTCTGGACTCGCAGGACAAGGGGGAATAGCTTCAAACTGCCAGAGGGCTGGGGTAGATGGGATATTGCAAAGGACTTCTTCCTTGTGTGGGTGCTGAGGCCTGGCACATGTTGCTCAAAGAGGCTGTGTGGGAGCCCCATAGCAGGAAGTGTCCAGGGCCAGGCTGGAGCGGACATGGAGCAACCTGGACTACTGGAAAAGTGTCCCCGCCCATATCAGGATGTGGGAAGAAGATAATCTATCATCTCTAAGGTCGCTTCCAGTCCAAACCATTCTGGGATTCTAGGATTCATGGAAGGCCCTTTTCCAAGTGAAGTGTTGTATCTCTTGGCTCCCAGCTTGTAGTTGCCAGTTCTTCTGGAAGCAGGCCTGGCCAAGCAGCTGTGATGAGCCACGGCTTCTCAATAAGACGACTGTGATATACTTGAAGAGAGGAAGGCTGCAGACAGATCTTCAAGGCCCAGGTAAAACAAGCAAAGGATTGAATAAAAGCCAAAGGTTGGTTGTGTTAGTCAGTTTGCTGGCTGTTGAAATGGCCCCAGGTCATTTTCAACATTTCTAATTTGGATTTGTCTGAGTAAAAAATGAATGTGTTACCTCCAGCGTAGGCTCTCCAATGCATCTCCATGTGCTCCCATCTCTTTGTTGTATATCAGGTTCTATTAACTGAAGACAGAATCATAACACAGTAGTAAAACATTTAGAGGTGTAGTTAGCCAGCTTCAGGAGTTTTCAACTCTGCTGTTGACTTTTCTGGTATCTGTAAGCAAGGCAACACAGTCCACTTACTCCACTTTTCCTCTCTGAGGAAAAGATGATCTTTTTTTTTTTTTCTCATTTTAAACATAGCTTGAAATGTAGAGAGTTACGCATGCGGCATGTAGGATTCATTATTTTACCTTTCTCTTCTGCTGTCTTTCGCGTACTAGTTTTTTTAAATTTTTTTTGTTGCTGTTCTCCATTCAGAAGGTTTGAAAGAATTCTAATTGTTGCGATGATGGTTCTTTGAAGGCTCACTTAGCCCACCTTTTGGGTGAAGGAAAGAAGACAAGGTCCTCTAAGAAGAGTAAAAAGCATACTTTAAAGAGACATTCAGAGGTGTCTGCTGATGCCATGCAATTACTGTTTAATCAGCAGAAATGTGTTGGAAAAACACCCATCAGTGACTTCACAAGAAAGCCACACTCAAGACAGGTAAAGAAGAGAAGCATAAAACCCCAAAGGAATGAAATAGACAGATTTTCATTGGGAATGAGCAACTCCTGAATTCTTGGTTCTAGAACTAGTGGCTTTGTCTTGGTTTGAAAGAGAGGTATTTCCAAAGGAATGTAAGACCCCCCTTCCTGAGATGCAGAATACAACCCCATCCCTTTTAATTATTTTAGTTTTAAATCAGAGGCCTTCCGGCATGAGATATGGGGATAAGGATAACAGTTCTTTACTGATATCTAACAAGGCATAAAACGACAACAGCTATAAAAATTGACAACAGAACAGCACAGTATAGCTCAGTTCCAGTCCATTTCGACCCCAGACCGCCTCCCTGTGCTCAGTTACCAGTGCTGTGGTGGGTGGGCAGGTCCCATGCAGTTGACGTGGGCTGGGTGATGGCGGCAGCAACCCAGGGTTGAGAGGGATGGGAAAGTGACTCCCCCCGCACAGTGTCGATCGTGGTGCTCAGCAGAGTGTCCGGTGGTAGTAGGGTGAGGAGGGAGAGGAGCAGAGGGATGTCCAAGGGTAGGGACCGTGGATCTCAGCAGGGGGGGCAGGGGAGATGCCAGATCGAAGCCCGGGCTGTCCTCCCACTCCACCAGCCAAGCGAGAGAGCCCGCCCGCTCCAGACCCCCCGTCCCTCCTTTCCTTTTTCCGGTTAGCCCCCTCCCCCTCCACCCACCCCCCTACGAGGGAACATTATCTATTGTTTATGCGTGTGTTATGCGCCCTTTCAGGGCTGCTGACAGGGGGCTACTTCAAGAACGCCTTCTTCTTCCTCGAATCCTTCTCGATTCTCTCTGGCTGCATGGAGTACACCATAGCGAAGGTGTGAGGAAGGGCACTGCCCCAGCTTTTGCCCTGGCGTGCAACGGCTGTGTGCTACTTTTCCAATCAGCAAGAGCACTGAGAAGTGAAAGCGATTGTGAAGGAGCTCTTTGGCTGCTCGTGTGCTCTTCGCTGCACTGCGCTCCCAAGCCCAGTGCCCTGCGGCTTCGTTCTTCGCCTTCTGCCGTCCAGACAGAGCTGAACTCCAGCGCTCAGTTTCAGCTCTGCCCAACAGCTTGTCCTCATTTCTGCGGGCAAGCACACCCTGTTGCCTTGGCTCCGAGTGCAAAGACCCTAGCCAGCTCTCACTCAGTGCAATGCACCCAGAAATACACTCTCGCTCGTGTTTCAAGGAGCGATTCCTAACAGCAGAAGCAGCAGAAGCACAAACTGGATGGCGAGAAGGGACAATGTAGAACATGTCTCTGTCCAGGCACATTTTCATGTGCGATATGTCCCTCCAGGTCCTCGGTCCATGCGAAGCTCTATGTACTGTGAGCGCTGCTACTTGCAGCTGAGAAGGACCGTGGAGCTAGCAGCGAATTCGGAGAGCGCTGAGCACGTAGTCAAAGAGCGAGAAGTGCCCATGCAATGCGGTGCTAATAGCAGCTTCCTCGCATTGGGGGCGAGCTCCTGCCACAAGGTATTCTCGTCCTGGCGGCAGATCTCTGTGAAGGGCGTAGGCGAAAAGCTTTCATTTTCCATTCGAACTGCGAGAGAGGCAGACTGTTGCACGGAGCTCTGAGAACAAAGGTGCATGTCCTAGGCGGGCTTGGGCAGAAGCAGCGTTCTCGAGCGCTTGGCTGCCGGCACACTGCTGGCTGTGTGGCGCCACTTCAGCGGCTTCTGGCCGCCGGGGAGTGAAAGCGGCGCCAGACGTGGGTGAGGGCGGTGATCGAAGCCACACAAATACCGTGCTTGTGTGTGCCACTGTTGGAGTCAGTAAGGTAGGAGTTTCTCTGAATCCTTCAGGGAGAGATCAGAATGCAGGGATTGAGTTGAATCCTTTGGATGGATTGAAGTATATTAGGCCTCTTACTTATAAGGCAGAGGTGTAGACTTAAGCTATAACATAAGAGAAAGAAAATAAGTAAGTAAATGGAATAAGTTTTAAGTGCTTTTAGTGAGCAAAAGGTCTTAGATGCCTAAGAAGTAGTACATGTTCTAGTGAAGGTTGAAAAACATGCTAGTGTTTTCTTAGCAGCTCCAAGAACTTAGCTTTAGACATAATAGAGTTAGAGTTAAGAATATTGCTTACATTTTTCAGTTAGAACAAGATAGGCCATGAACGTAATTTATACATAGCTTGGCGTGTTAAGAAATTAGAATTCTAATAGGTTAAGAAGTAGTGGTCCGAGTCTGGTCCGATTCTACGTCTTAGTTTGCTCGTAAGTTTCTATAAAAGAAGAGGCTTGGAAAGAGACATTGCTTTTAGCCATTGCTTTTATGCCACAGCTTTTGCTCTGCTTTTGTTTTCGCCGCAGAAATCAAGACCCGAGAAGAAGATAGGAGCTGCCCGGCTCCTCCTGCCCTGCTGGGACCACGGGGAGCTTCTGCTTCTGTTTGGGACTCTGAGCTAGAACCTTAAATGGACTTTGTTAGCTTTGACTCTGCATTTGAGACTGATGTGCTTCTGCAATAAATAACTTGACAGCTACTATTAGCCGATTTGCTTTTTACATAAAAGAAGAAGTAGCCTGAGAGTGTGGGTGCACAAGAAGCACCCGGAGATCCCCAGAAACCTTACATTTGGTGCCCCGTGTTTGGTGCCGTGCTTTCTCCTCTCTTTGCAAGGCTTTATATCTACTGTCGGGCCTCCTTCGAACCCTCATTTGAGTGTGGTAAGAAGGCTGGACACCCCACCGGTTGCTGAGAGGAGCAAGCACCCCTAAAAGGTGGACGAAGGGGGCTGGGTCTGGACCTTCTCATCGCCTGTCTTATATTGAGGTGAGCTTTGGGGTGAAGAGTAGTGCCATTTAGAATTAGAGAAATGCGAAATAATATGCCAAAAGAGCAGAAATATGGCTTTGATTACTTAAAATTCTTGTTAAGAAAGCATGGTTTTAACGTTTCTGAAAAAAAGTTGAAAGAGCTTTTAGTATATGCTCATAGTGTGTTTCCTGATATAGATCTTGATTCTGCCTTAAGTGCTTCTTATTGGGATCAGATAGGAGTTAAGCTTTTTGAAGATGTTACTCGAGGTGATAAGACAGCCCCGTTGCTGTTACCAACTTGGAAGTATGTTAGTGATTCTCTGTTAATGCATAATCTTGTCGATACAGAGGTTTCCTCTCTCCCTTCTGGGATGCCGTTGCGAGCCTTTGAGGGAAATTCTGGAACCGAGCCCCCCCCCCACCGCGATCTCGGGCAGCCACCCCACCGCGGTCTCCTGCAGCTAGGGAGGATGGCCCTGAACGCGATCTCGGGGTCTCGCCGCCACGATTGTTACACAGTGAGCCCTGTTTTGCGAGTGCGGGACCTGGTTCTGTCCCACCGGCCCCCGAACGGAGTTTCGAGGGCGAAAGAGCTGCGGGTCCTGTACCGGGTTCCAGTGTCGGGGATTCGGGTGATTGTCAGTTTCCCTCCCCTCCGCGGCTGAGTCGAGCGGCAGCGCCAGTTTTGGCTGCGCTGGAAGCACGTCGCGATTTTTACGGCATGACTGCCGGTGCTAGGTACCTGCCGTGCGGGCCGCTTCCTTTAACGGTAGCTGCGCCGCCGTTTTTTTCTACCTTGCACCGGGACAATGCGGGCTTTGCTGCATTTTACGCGCCTTTTCCACAAATGACTCAGTCGGCTTTCATACCTTATGCCGCGAGTTTGGATTCGGGAGCGCGTTCGGGGAGTTTTCCATCTCTGCATACTTATCGGGACAGCGCGGAAGTTTTCGAACAAGCGCTGCATCATGACGTCAGTCCTTTGCGTCGGGCAGCGTCGCATCATCTGCGCCTGCGGGTCCCCAACCCGGCCCTCGTTGCTGTGTTCATTGTGCACCTACGGAGGCGGAGTTGCCGGTCCCCGCCCACAGCCGGACCGGCAATGTGATCGGGAGATCGGGATCCCCCCTCCCCCCCCCCCCCCCCCCCCCCCCCGCTTAGCCGCGGTGCTGCGGTTTCTGTGCCTGCATGGGACAACCCTCCTTTTGTGTCCATAGATGAGGCAGAGTTGGCAAAGAAGAGGGGGAATTGGAGGGAGGAGGGGCAGGACGGCGTGATTGAGGGTGAGAGGGAAGATCAGTGGGCTGTTGAGAAAAAGAGAGGAGTTGATTGTCCCGTTCCAGGGAGATCAGAGGTTCCAACATCAAAGCCAGAAAACTCAAACGGGGAAAGAAGTTGGTCTGTTTTTAAGCCTGAGAATTCTCAGTCAAAGACTCCACAGCATGTTTCTGTAAATTGGACAGCAATGAGGCACCAAGCAATTAAAGAGAAAGATTTTCATTTAGCTACTGAACCGTTATTAGCTCTGCCTGTTAGATACGGCAGAGGAGGAGCGAACCCTAGATGGGAACCAATAGATCATCAAGATGTTAAGGAGCTTAGGAAGGTATTGAAGGAGGATGGATTGGGCTCACCATATTTTAGGCAATTATTGAGAGGACTGTTTAACAGTGTGGATTTGACACCGCATGATTGCCGTTGTATTGCTGAAGCATTGTTGACGGAATCACAATTAATTTTGTGGGAAGGAAGGTGGAAAAGGTTTTAAAATCAATTAATTGAAGGATATGCTGGGGGTCCCAATGCTCAGTTTACACTGGCAGATTTAGCAGGAGAAGCCCCACATGATAGAACTGAAGACCAGGAGGTAGATTTGCCTAGAGCAGTGCTCAATGATATTAAGAGGGCTGCCTGCAAAGCCTTGCTTCTGACTCAGCCAGCGGGGACCCCAGAGGGAGATTTTGTGCAAATTAAACAAGGGCCAACAGAACCCTATGCAACATTTGTTGACCGCCTATCACAGTCCCTGGACAGGCAATGTGAAGATGATAGAATCCGTACACTGATGCTTCAAACTCTTGCTTTCATGAATGCTAATAGTGAGTGTAAAAAAAGTTATTCAAAGCCTGCCAGATTCTAACCCCGATCTCTCACGGATGCTAGAGGCTTGCAGTAAGATTGGCACTCCCCAACGTATAGCTACTCTTCAAGCAGATACTATGGGAGAGAAGATTGGGGAAAAACTTAAAGAGAATAATGATTACCTTGCAAAGGCTCTTGATAATCTTAGTTCAGCACTTTTGCAAAATAATAAGTTTCAGAAAGATGGTGCTTCTAAAGGGTCATGTTATAGATGTGGAAAATCAGGACATTTGATAAAGAATTGCCCAGACCCAGCAGAGAGCAAAAAGTCAACTGGTCGTTGCCCAAGATGCAGAAAGGGGAAGCATCAGGCTAGCCAATGCCGTTCTAAATATGATATTGAAGGGAATCTGTTGACGGGAAACGGGAGAGTGAGCGCCCCCCACCGAGTGCCGAAACAAATAGTGGCTTTCCAGCAGCCAGGAGGCTTCCCTGGGGCAGGATACATGAATTATCCGGCCCCATCATACCCTGGGTGGCCAGTCAGTTACCCAACGATCCCACCCTTTTACCCCCAGGGGCACAATGCCAGCTGGCAACTTCCAAATTAACCTGCTTTTTACAGAATTGTCATGCAGTTGTTTCTACAGGAGTGACGGGAACTTCACAAAGGAGACAAGATTTTCTAATTATAGGTAAAGAAAGGAATCGTATTTTGGGACTTGTGGTTTTTCCGACTATTGTTTCAGCAAATTGTAATGAAGAATTGACAGTTTTAGTTCAAGCCTGGTGCCTTCCACTTGCCATTCCAGCAGGAACTCCAATAGCTACAGCTGTTGCTTTGCCACCTAATATAGAGGAGCAGCTTGTTGAAGGTCAACGGATGTCAACTGGGAACATGAATATAGCTTCTCATGTTTTTTGGGTGGAACATATAGGCCGCAACCGACCAAAACTGACTTGCAGCCTAACTCATAATAACAAAACTATTGAAATTACAGGTCTCCTGGACACTGGTGCTGATGTTACAGTGATTTCTTATTTGCTTTGGCCAAAGGACTGGACTTTAATTACTCCTTTAGATCCTATTACAGGTATCAGAGGGGCCACTGTTTGTCAACGAAGTGAATACGTGATCACAGTCAGAGGACCAGCGGGGAAGACAGCGGCCATCTGTCCCTTTGTGGTGCAAAGACCCATCACAGCCTGGGGAAGGGACCTGCTGTCTCAGCGGGGAGCAAGGCTGGAAGTGGATTTTTGTGAAAAGCCATGACAGCATTTATCACTCCAAAATTATCCTGGAAAACTAATAATCCTGTATGGGTGAGTCAATGGCCTCTGGAGGAAGAGAAATTGAGTGCTCTTAAAGAACTGATTAGAGAACAACTACAAAAAGGCCACATTAGAGTGACGAAGAGTCCGTGGAATTCACCAGTGTTTGTCATTCGCAAGAAAGCATCTGGTGCCTGGAGGCTGCTTCAAGACCTCAGGAAGATCAATGAGGTAATAGAAGACATGGGACCACTACAACCGGGTCTCCCTTCGCTCTCAATGATCCCGAGAGACTGGCCTCTTGTTATTATTGACTTAAAAGACTGTTTTTTCAATATCCCACTCCATCCAGATGACACTCCATGGTTTGCTTTTTCTATTGCAAGTATCAACAGACAAGAACCCCTGCAAAGATACCACTGGGTGGTTCTGCCACATGGAATGAAGAACTCTCCTACTATATGTCAATGGTTTGTGGCTCAGGCTTTGGCCCCTGTGCAGCAAAAGCATCCTCGAGCAATGATTTTACATTACATGGACGATTTACTTATTTCAGCTTTGACTCCAAAGGAAGTAAAAGAGGTTTGTGATAATGTTGTTGCAGCAGTTCAGGAAGCAGGACTTGAAATCTCCACTGAAAAAATATGAGAAGTTTCACCATGGAAGTATTTAGGGTGGAGAATGACAGAGCATTCCATCAAGCCTCAGAAAATTCAGCTCCAAACTAAGGTCAACACCTTACAAGATCTGCAGCAACTTTTGGGGGAAATCAACTGGATCAGAGTTACTTTAGGGATTACCAATGATGAACTTGCTCCGGTTTTTGACTTGCTTAGAGGGAATTGTGACATCACTTCTCCCAGATCTTTGACACCTGAAGCTCAGAAAGCCCTTGAAAAGGTCACCGAAGCCCTTCAATCTAGACAAGCTCATCGATGTGTGCATTCATTGCCTTATTTTCTTGCAATTTTGGGGGGAAACAAACAGTTATATGGACTGATATTTCAGTGGGACGTTCTGAAAGGGGACCCTTTGTTGATAATAGAATGGGTTTTTTTATCTTCTAGGTCTCCCAAGACAATTTTTACCACGATGGAAATGTTGGCTCAGATTGTAATTAGAGCCAGGGAAAGGTTAATGGCCATTGCAGGTCGGGATTTTACCATAATCTACTTGCCTTTGAGGAGAGAGTATTCTGATTGGGCATTGCAAAAGTCAGAGGATTTGCAGATTGTGTTGTTAAATTTTTCGGGTATTTGCTCTCTACATTTCCCAAGTCACAAGTTATTGCAAGCAAAATTAAATTTTAGGGAAAAGCCCATTTTAAGTCAAGTGCCTCTGGAAGCTATTAGTGTTTACTGATGGTTCAGGGAGAACCCATAAGTCAGTTATTACGTGGCAAAACGAAAAAACTAAAGACTGGGAGTCAGATATTCAGTCAGTGGAAGGTTCACATCAAGTTGTGGAGTTAGCAGCTGTAGTTAGAACGTTTCAACTTTTTCCAGAACCTTTTAATTTGATCACAGATTCTGCATATGTAGCAAATATAGTAAACAGAATAGAGGGATCAATTCTAAAAGATGTCAATAATGATGATTTATATCGATACCTTGCATGTCTTTATACTATCTTGCAAAATAGAACTAATCCATATTTTGTTTCCCATATTAGGGCTCATTCTTCACTTCTACGATTTCTGGCAGAAGGGAATACTAGGGCTGATGAGCTGACAGTGGCTGTTGTTAATACTTTGCCCAACATTTTTGAGCAAGCAAAATTGAGTCATGCCTTCTTTCACCAAAATGCTCAAGCACTTGTGCGGACCTTTCACCTTTCTAAAGATCAGGCGAAGGCAATTATAAGTGCCTGTCCTGACTGTCAATTGGTGCAACCTCCTGTCTCCACAGGAGCAGTCAATCCACGAGGGTTACACAGCCTTGAATTGTGGCAAACAGATATTACTAAGTACCCATCATTTGGGAAGTTTAAAAACATCCATGTGTCAGTGGACACTTTTTCAGGTGCAGTTTATGCCTCCCTTCATACAGGGGAGACAGCTAACCAGGTGTGTCAACATTTTTTGCAAGCTTTTGCTTCATTGGGTGTGCCTCAGGAGATAAAAACTGACAATGGCCCAGCATATAAGGCCAAAAGATTGTCTGATTTTTTGATGGATTGGGGTGTTCGACATGTTTTAGGTATCGCTCATTCTTCCACGGGTCAAGCAATTGTTGAAAGAACGCATCGCTCTTTAAAACGTATCTTAGATCAGCAGAAAGGAGGATTGGCACAAGCCACACCGCAAATGAGATTGAGTAAAGCTTTGTATGTTTATAATTTTTTGAATAGCTCTCCTACAGAGTCTGACCCACCAATTTTTAGGCATTTCTATAACAATACTAGGGAAAATTGAAAGAAAATCCTCCAGTTTTGATCAAAAATTTAGAAACGGAAAATTGAAGGCCCATTTCCTTTAATAACTTGGGGCAAGGGTTTTGCTTGTATTTCCACAGATTCAGGACCCAAGTGGATTCCAGCTAAGAACGTGAAACCTTTCCAAGAGCAAGAAAGCACTACCCACTCCTCCAGTGAAGAAGCGGGCACACAAACGTGAACTGTTAAAGATCTTTACGTACACCTGATATCTCATGCTTTATCTAAAGAAGACTGTGTGCTCTGCTCTTTTTTTTTTCTTTAAAAAAGAGGGGGAATCAGTAGTATTGTAGAATTTTGTTTTGTATTAGTTTAGGGAAACATGGGTTTTCATTTTATGCTGTGCTTTTATTGCTTTGCTTTGTTTACTATTAGTAGTACAGATTTGCCAATTAGCCAGACTAAGACGAATGTTTGGGTGACATTAGCTAATGTGACCGGTCTGGATACTATATGTCTGTCCAACACAACCCCGGAGAAGCCATTTTCAACTTGTTTAGTTGGTGTGACTGTGGATGTTTGGCCAATTCCCATAGAAGTTGATAGAGCTATACAAGGACCTTTGGCAGGAACGCCAAAATGGGACCTTCAAACCCCTGTTAGTACGTGGGAGTGGTGGGTTCCCCATCTTCCTGAAACAATTTCAGAACCACAAGAACTGGACATTTTTGGTTCTGTGAAAATGAACTTTTGTGCTGTGTTTAACTACACAGAAGAAAATCGAGCTTTAGTTAATGATGTTTCTCCTCATCATGTTATTTATAAAAATCAAACTTTTTGGTGTAATCAGACTTTTTGGGTCCAATTGACGTTTAATAATGTTACTTATCAGTTGCCACGAGATGTTGGCTTTTTCTCGGCCCAAAACAGGGTCTTTCACCCTTCCTCCGGTCTAGCTCAGGTGTTAGGGTGAAATTCCCCTGGGCCCTAGCCGCAGGGACGTAGTTAAGATATCAAAAGAGGCTCTTTCCCCTGATAAAGTTACAGGTTTATTTCTCGTGGGTAGTGAGTGAAAAGGGAAGGGAAAAGAGCGGGGGAAGAGAGAGAAAAGAGGGGGAAGAACAGGGTAAAAGCGTGGGGGGAAAAGAGAACGGGGGAAGAGGGAAAAGTGCAGGGTAAGAGAGAAAAGACGGGGTAAGAGAGCAGGGGAAGAGAGCGGGGTAAGAGGACGGGAGAAAAGCGTGGGGGAAGAGAGCGAGGCCAGCGGGTCCTGACCTTTCCTAGGGTCTGGAAAGGGGGGGCGGGGAGAAATTGGATCCCAGCCAGCTCTGTGTGGCCAGGAGGGGAGAGGGACCAAGATACAGGGCACAGCAGGGGTCACGGGATGTACCATTTACAATGTATCTAGGAAACGCAACATCTCCCCGTTTTTTGTTTAACAAAGTTGAAAGAAGGATATTGGTATCATTCAAATTACGATTTTGCCCACCACTTGTAGCTGGCGGGAGGGTTAGATTGTTTCAAGTCTTTCATTTCTATGTGATTGACTACTGAGGTAGAGGGAATGAGACTATGAATAGCCTTGAAAACCAAGTGACGTAGGATCCCGAAGGCCATTATTACAAGGAAAAGAACAAGAAAAATTAACATAATTGTTTTGACTATAGATGTCCACCACCCTGTGAGTCCCCAGCCTTTGAACAGTCCATTGATCCAATCTTCAGATTCTTGCTTCACTTGTCCGATTAAGTTGTTCATGTTTCGGAGGGCAGCATGGATGTTAGGAGCTTTCGAGGTCAGGTCCATACAGCAAAGTCCTTCAAATTCCTGGCACTCATGTCCCTGCAGTAGCAAGAGAAAATCTATAGCAGCACGATTTTGTAGTGTGGCCTGCCTGGTGATTTCCTCGTCTTCTAGGAGGGAGCTGATTGCGGTGGATGTTAAGTTTGCCTGTTTGACTACCCAACATTCTAGGTGGCCCAATTCGCCTAGAGCTTTAGCTGCTGCAACCCACGGAAGAAACAGGGACGCAGCAATTCTTTTGGACTTGGCCCAATGGAAAATTTCAGAATCACAGTTTGGGTCCATATTGTCTGCAATTCGTTTTTGGATTTTATTACCTGATTTGTTTTTGTGAGTCCAATCGCTAATTAGGGTTTCGTTGGGTGCCAACAGGGACAACCGACCAAAGGTGCATGGCCCTCCTAAGAGCCGAGAAGGAATTCCTGCCCACATCCGGTCTCCACAAATTAAGAACAATCCCTTTGGGAGGCTTTTGGGGCTTGAATAAGTTGGGGTATCAGTTGCAATATGGCTTATAGTATTGCACCACCTTTTGGCAGTGAATTCCCCACGATATTGCATTATGTTGTGGAATTCCTTTATGCTAGAAGGTTTTGGGAAGATTCTAAAGTGAATGCAATATTGTGCTGGGTAGGAACCTAGCAGTTCTAATTCTTGGGGTTCTTGAGCTGTTTTGGGCAAACTTGGCAGCAACTCTTCTATGGGGTTTTTATTTACTCCAGCTTGCTGCCTATGATTTTTGTGTGATGAAATGGTGTGTGACTCAGGAATTTCATTGGGACAGTGTGTTTCAAAACTGGCTGAATATTCTCCAGCCTTCAATGGGATTCCTACCAGGCAGGTGGACATAGGGTTTGCTGTTGCTGCTGTGGACAGACATGTTTTCTTGTTGGAGAGTCTGTGCCAGGGTCACCCAGACGTTCTGACGTGGCTGAGGGACGATCCATGCAGCTGCTAGACTGTTCAGTGTTAGCAGGAAGACAGCTTGGATGGGGTTCATCACGGGACTGAGAGAAGAGAAACTTTTCTCTAGAAGAAAAGACAAACATTATAAAACCTATTAAAAGTCTCTATTTGCCGGAATGCCACCTTCCATGAGGATTTCTTTTCCTTTTTTCCGGCGGCGTCTTCTTTTTGAAGCCACAGCTACCTGCTCCTCGTTCTCTTCAGTTGGAGCAGGATGTTTGGGAACAAACGGTTTCACCCACTTTTGGGGAATCCACCGAGGGCCTGAGGGAGTGGATACGGACGCATAGCCACGCCCCCAGGTAACAAGCTCATAGGGACCTTTGATTTCCCAGGTTTCTGGGTCCCTAATCAAAACTGGAGGATGTTGGGATAACTTGAATTGTTTACTACTGTTAAAGTGACGTACCACAGGTGGACTCATGTTTTCAAATGAACAATTCAGGAAATTGATAGTAAACATGGCCTTGCAGAGCTTCTGCTGTAGAGACAACCACACAGTTGAACTGCTCTGTTTAGCCAAAACCTGCTTGAGTGTCTGATTGGCTCGCTCCACTATACCTTGGCCTGTGGGGGAGTGGGAGGTGCCAGTTTTATGTTCCACTCCCCACTGCTGGACGAATTCCAGGAACTCCTTGGACTTATACACTGCGCCCTGATCAGTTTTGATTTCCTTAGGGATCCCCAATACTGAAAAGGCTTGCACTAGGTGTTGTTTAGCATGCACAGCCCTTTCTCCCATGTGGGCAGAGGCATAGACTGTGCCTGAATATGTGTCAATGCTAACATGCACATATTTGAGGCGACCAAAACTAGGAATGCGTGTGATGTCCGTCTGCCATACCTCACAACTGCCAAGACCTCCGGGGTTAACCCCCATGCCTATTGAGGGCATGGTGTGCAGCTGACAGTTGGGACAGGTGGCCACAATGGCTCAAGCCTGACTCCGTGTTAGCTGGAACTGACGCATTAGACCTGGTGTATTCTGGTGATACTGCTGGTGGCTCAGCTTTGCCTGTTGGAAGATGACAGGAAGGCGTGCTTGTTCTGCTGGGGTTGCTTGTTCTGCTGGGGTTGCAAGGGAGTCTGCCTGACGGTTCCCTTCTGCAATTTCGCCTGGCAAATCTGTGTGTGATCTCACATGCATCACATAGAACGGGTGTTCTCTATGAGAAATGAAATAAATTAGTTTGGAAAGCAACCTGAATAGCTGCTCATTTTCGATGTTTCTGAGCAGTGCCTGCTCTGCCCTGGACACTATCCCTGCTACATAGGCTGAATCTGTCACCAAGTTTATTGGCTCTGAGAACTTTTCAAAGGCTCTCACGACTGCTGCCAGTTCAGCTACCTGGGGTGACCCTTCCACAAAATCAAAAGCAGCTTCCAAATGCTGAGTCTGAGGATCTCTCCAAGTCATCACCGACTTGTGGGATGCCCCAGATGCATCCATGAACACTGTGAGAGCTTTGAGTGGTCTCTGACTCCTCTTCTCACGAGGAATGAGGTGGAATTCCTCATTGAACAGCTTTGTGAGACGTGGCATGGAATGATTACTTGTCCTCTGTAGCTGTCCATGGCTAATTGGAGACTGGCATTGCTCTGGAGCAAGTGGTCAAACATCTCTTTAGTCAATTTTTCAGGAGAGCTCTTTCCCTCCTCAGACAGTTTAACAGGGAGGTGAATACATGTGAAGTCACAACCAGCTAGTTCATACAGTCTCATCCTTGCTTTCCGAATCAGCTGAGCTATCATTTCTTGTGGCTTAGTGATAGTTTTGGATCTTTGGTGGGAGAGGAAGACCCACTCTATGATTAAGAGTGACTCTCTGCTCCGTGATCCATTGGAATATTAACCCGTGTAAGTGTGGCACTTTTCCTAGGACAATGAATTTGAAGGGCAGCTCGGGCTGGTAACGGTGAGCTTGCCTCTCTCCTAAGGTCTTTTGTACCTTTTCAATTGCAGTCTTTGCCTCTGGGGTCAGTTGCCTGGGAGAAAGCAGCTCTCTCTCCCCTTTCAATAAATTGAAGAGAGGTTCTAGGTCCTCATTAGTGAGGCCTAGCCAGGGCCTAACCCAATTCAGTGACCCACACAGGGAATGGAGATCTCCTAAGGTTTTTGGATTACAATTAATTTCCAATTTCTGCGGAACAATGGTCCGTGCAGTAATTTCCAGGCCCAGGTACTTCCAAGGTGGCATCCTTTGGACTTTGTCCTCCTGCAATTCAAATCCAGCAGAGGTTAAAACTTTAACCACTAGGTCAAGTGTGTCTTGGAGTAGAGAGTTATCGGGGGCACACACAAGCACATCATCCATGTAATGAAGGATGATGGCCTCCCCTCTCGGGGCACGCACCTGGGAAAAGCAATGAGGCCACATACCACTGGCAGATGGAGGGACTACATTTTAATCCCTGGGGTAGAACTCTCCAGTGGTAACGCTTCATTGGGGCCTCTCGATTGATGGTAGGAACCGAGAAGGCGAACCGTGGGGCATCCTCTGGGTGTAGGGGGATATGGAAGAAACAGTCCTTGATGTCTAGAACAGCCAATTGCCAATCTCTGGGAAGCAGTGTTGGAGAAGGCATTCCAGGTTGGAGAGACCCCATGTCTTCAATTACTTTGTTTATTTCCCGGAGGTCGTGGAGCAGCCTCCACTTGTCTTTCCCTGGTTTCTTTATCACAAAAATCGGGAAATTCCACGCACTTGTGGTCTCTTCTATGTGGCCTTTAGCCAATTGCTCCTCCACAAGCTCCTCAAGCGCCCTGAGCTTCTCCTTACTCATCGGCCACTGTGCTACCCACTTTGGGGTATCATCTAGCCATTTTAACTTTTGGGTAGGGCGCCTCACAGTGGCCGCTTTTAAAAATCCCGAGGAGTTTTAGGAATAATCAATTTCACCCCCCACTGGGCCATGGTGTCTCTCCCCCATAGAGGGCATTTATAGTCTGTAACAAATGGACGGATGCTAGCCAATTTTCCATCCGGCCCCTCAATTTGCACGATGCTTTTTGATATTTTTGCCAATTTGACTCCTCCTACACCCTGGATTCTGCCTGCCACAGGCTGAAGTTCCCAATGTGACGGCCACATCCTTTCGGGTATGATAGTCACATCAGCACCTGTGTCCAGTACCCCCTCCACATGGAGGTGATCTGATCCACGGGTTAGGTTACACGCCCGAGAGGGCTTGTCCTCACCCACCACTTCTGCCCAGTAGACTTCAGGTGATTTTCCATCTACTGGGACATCCTGTGGAACAGGAATGGCCTGGGCAAGGATTTGTCCCTCAGCCAGGTAATATGGTGGTGGAGGACATCGTGCCAGGAGAATGAGGCCAGTTATGCTTCCCTTGATGGTCATGGGAACCACCTCAATCTCTAGGGGTGTGTGTGCTGTGTCACCGACAACAAAGTACTCACTGTCCAGTTTCATGTGGTTTAACGTCACGTCCTGTGTACTGTTAGGTAAGTCCACTGTTATGACTGTCCAATCAGGTGACCTGAAATGAAAACCTCTGGTAGTCACAAGCCTAAAATGGCCTAGTGGCTTCCAAACCTTGTTAATTGAACATTTGATATTTTCATTGCCATACATCCCCACACCCTTTATCCCATCCTCCCCCTTTTTGTTTATTAAGAGAGAGTCTTTTGCAAGTGTGGAGCCCGCAGTATTTATAGCCGAGCGCGCTATGGTGTTAATGGCGGGTACGCGCTGTAAAGCTAGTTTTTTTGTTTGTTGGTCTTCTTCTGTTTCTGGTTGTGTGGACAGTCCCTGGCGAAGTGTCCTGGCTGCTTGCACTGGAAGCAGATGATGTGCTGCAGTTGCTCTGGTGACATTGGTTGTTTCTTGGCTTCTGGTGTTACAGCTGCCATGGTTCTTGGGTGTGCCAGTCCTGGATTTCTTTCGTGTCCACTGAACAGTTCTGCTTTTCTGGCACAGGCTTCTATCATTTGTGCTAAGCTATGTGCTGGCTCCAGGGGAAGGCCAAGAATAACCCTACGGCAGGTTTCATTAGCATTCCTTTGAGCCATTTCTTTAATTAATTCAGCTTGTAATACTGGATCAGACACTTGTCTTTCTACTTGAGTACGAAGGCGGTCCACAAACTGTAAGAAATTCTCAGAAGTAAACTGTTTAATGTTAATATAACTGCCTTTAGTATCTACTGTTTGTAATTGATTAAAGGCTTTTTCTGCAGCATTGCATATTTTATCTAGGACAGTCTTAGATAGTACTCTGGTTTGGTTTTCAGGGCAATACCAATCTTTTTCCCCACATAGGTGTTCATATGTCATATCATTATTATCAGCATCTTTTGCATTATCTGAGCTTTTTAAAAGCTCTTGTAAAAGCACTTTTAAAGATCTTTTCCATAGGCTTTCCCATAGATCATATTCTGAAGGAGTTAACAGACACCGGAAAAGCTCTTTGATATCATGTGGAACCACTTCGTTTGAGTTAAAAGTGGCTCTCATCATGCCTTTAAAGATTTCACTATTCCTACCAAATTCTCTTTGTACTTTACAAATTTCTTTTTTATCTTGGTAGGACAAAGGTTGATAACTTCTTTTCCCGTTTCTCTTACCAAGATAAACTACAGGAGCAACTGATGGTATATACTCTTTTTCCTGGTGTTGACTTTCAGGGTTGGGCATCCCCCCCCCACCCGGCCCGGGAGGCTGGCCACCCCCCCCCCACCACGGGAGCCCCATCCATCCCCCAGGGGCTGTAAGCTGATCCCCCCCCACGCCCACCCCCACCGGCACTGAAACTAGCAGGGGCTACATTGCCCTCCCCCACCCCGCAGCAGCTTGGAGGGAAGGAATGTGAAACCGGAGAGGGGGAGGGGTGGTGGAATTCAGGGTTGCAACACCTGTGGGCGGGGTCGCTGGGTGCCGTGCAGGGCTGGGTCTTGGAGGGGGGAGGGGGCGGTGGAGCCGAGGGCAGGGATGAGTTATGGGAGGGGACAGGCTTAGGGGCTGGGACCGGAGGGTAAAGGAGGTTGCGGGATGAAGGAGGAGACACATGTCTGTCACCATATCGGCCCCCCCCCTCTCCGTGTACCGCATGGCCAGAGCTATCTGGGACCCCAATCCTGACCTGTCCAGATAGGGCCACATGTCCGTGGCCCGGAGGGGAAGGGAACAAGGAAGGAGAGCTGATAATTTTTGAAAAATTGTCAGAACTGTGATACTGGGGAGGATTTGGGGGCTCAGAACAGTTACAGCCGTGCTGGTCACCGTGCATTTCCAAGGGAGACCCAAGGGTGCTTTCCAGGTTATGGTTATAGGGATTTTTGGAAAGGGAAGGTGAGCTTGAATCATTTTGCTGCTGCTGTCTGTTGTTTTCTGTCTGAATTAAAACTTTCCTAATTTGTAAGAATATCGGGAGGAATACAGAGGCAATTTTATCTCCATTTTCTACTTTTAAAATTAATAAATCCCCTATTTCATCCCAAAATGAAATCGAATTTATATTTTGCAATTCAAGGTCCGATATTTCAACAGACAGCCAGCTGGAACAACGGGCTAATTTTTTATTAGATATTGAAACATTTCCCTAACTTAATATTTCCTTGAGTTGTTTTCTTATACTCTTTTGTAAGGCCGATTGCTGTATGCCCATGGTATTAGCAATTTGCACTATATCTACCCCACTACAGTTAAAACACGGGAAAGGAGTTAGTTGTTAAGACGTGCTAGTTACACTACGGTTTTCAGGCTTTACTAGATGTGGAACCGATGTTAATTTTGCCGTTTTTCGTCAGCAAAACCTTATGTGGCGCCCGCGCCACTGTAGGGACCGACCCCACCACAAAAACCCGTAAAAACCGCAAAAACTGCAAAAAAACTCCCTGTGCCGCAGCTTTGAAACCGATCAAAGCTGCCTGCCTGCCGCGCCGCGCCTGGGGTGGCCGCGTCCAGCCCCCCCCCCCCAGCCCCCGCGCAGCACCACGTGGCCGATGGCTTGAGAGCCGCGCGCACGCTGCAAACACGCCTGCGCTGCCTCTCCTCCCGAGAACTGCGCCGGGCCGGCAAAATGCCACCGGTGAGACCCTCCCGCGGAGCTCCGGGAACCACCCGCCGCAAAGGGACGCTTCACTCACCTTTCCTGTTGCAGGCAGAAACGTCTGTGTACACGTAGTGGATCCACGTCCCCAACTGACCTGTCTGGAACTGACAGGCTGCCGGTTAGTGCTGAAAAGTCTTCGAACTGCACAAAATGCAGCTTAAAGAAATTTGAGCTAGTTGATCAGATCCTATGCTGGTCGAATCCCGAAAATAGGAGTCACAGCTAAACGTGGGTGCTTTGTAGAAACCACGCACGTGGAGTGCCAACTGTCGGCTTTTTCTCGGCCCAAAACAGGGTCTTTCACCCTTCCTCCGGTCTAGCTCAGGTGTTAGGGTGAAATTCCCCTGGGCCCTAGCCGCAGGGACGTAGTTAAGATATCAAAAGAGGCTCTTTCCCCTGATAAAGTTACAGGTTTATTTCTCGTGGGTAGTGAGTGAAAAGGGAAGGGAAAAGAGCGGGGGAAGAGAGAGAAAAGAGGGGGAAGAACAGGGTAAAAGCGTGGGGGGAAAAGAGAACGGGGGAAGAGGGAAAAGTGCGGGGTAAGAGAGAAAAGACGGGGTAAGAGAGCAGGGGAAGAGAGCGGGGTAAGAGGACGGGAGAAAAGCGTGGGGGAAGAGAGCGAGGCCAGTGGGTCCTGACCTTTTCTAGGGTCTGGAAAGGGGGGGCGGGGAGAAATTGGATCCCAGCCAGCTCTGTGTGGCCAGGAGGGGAGAGGGACCAAGATACAGGGCACAGCAGGGGTCACGGGATGTACCATTTACAATGTATCTAGGAAACGCAACAACGAGGGATGTTTCTTATTTGTGGGGACAGAGTTTGGCCTGCTATCCCGGCGCACATCAAAGGTGGACCATGTAGTATTGGAAAACTTACTTTGTTAGCACCCAAAATGAAGAAGTCTATGAAGTATAGAGTGAGGAGATTTAACCATCTTTACAAACCAGACTGCAAGGATGATTTTACACCTTGGGGTCTTGGGAAGAGACTTCCATCGTCTCTTCTTTTGCCACAACTTAGTTCGGCAGTGGCATTGAAGCAATTAGATCGATTGGGGTGCTGGTTGAGTAAAGAGACCAGTGCTACTTCCCTTGCAATGAGTGATATGTTAACGGATGTTAGCAGTAATAGACATGCAACTTTGCAAAATAGAGCTGCAATTGATTTCCTTTTGTTAGCACATGGCCATGGATGTAAAGATTTTGATGGAATGTGTTGCATGAATTTATGTGATCATTCGGAATCCATTCATAAAAGTATACAACGGCTTAGGGAAGGTGTGGCAAAGATCAAAATTGATGATGGAACTTGGTTAGATGATTTGTTTAATGGATTAGACCTGACATCGTGGGCAAAAAAGCTTTTAAAAATGGATTTATATGTTTTAATTATTATAATAGTGGTACTAATTATGGTGCCCCGTTTTTTCCGATGTATTCGACAGATAAATGAAAGATCTGTTGAGGGGATCTTTATGGTCCAAAGAGGAGGGGGAGATGTTGGAGTCAGTACGTCAGGAGTTTCTCTGAATCCTTCAGGGAGAGATCAGAATGCAGGGATTGAGTTGAATCCTTTGGATGGATTGAAGTATATTAGGCCTCTTACTTATAAGGCAGAGGTGTAGACTTAAGCTATAACATAAGAGAAAGAAAATAAGTAAGTAAATGGAATAAGTTTTAAGTGCTTTTAGTGAGCAAAAGGTCTTAGATGCCTAAGAAGTAGTACATGTTCTAGTGAAGGTTGAAAAACATGCTAGTGTTTTCTTAGCAGCTCCAAGAACTTAGCTTTAGACATAATAGAGTTAGAGTTAAGAATATTGCTTACATTTTTCAGTTAGAACAAGATAGGCCATGAACGCAATTTATACGTAGCTTGGCGTGTTAAGAAATTAGAATTCTAATAGGTTAAGTAGTGGTGGTCCGAGTCTGGTCCGATTCTACGTCTTAGTTTGCTCGTAAGTTTCTATAAAAGAAGAGGCTTGGAAAGAGACATTGCTTTTAGCCATTGCTTTTATGCCACAGTTTTGCTCTGCTTTTGTTTTCACCGCAGAAATCAAGACCCGAGAAGAAGATAGAAGCCGCCTGGCTCCTCCAGCCCTGCTGGGACCACAGGGAGCTACTGCTTCTGTTAGGGACTTTGAGCTAGAACCTTAAATGGACTTTGTTAGCTTTGACTCTGCATTTGAGACTGATGTGCTTCTGCAATAAATAACTTTACAGCTACTATTAGCTGCTTTGCTTTTTACATAAAAGAAGAAGTAGCCTGAGAGTGTGGGTGCACAAGACGCACCCGGAGGTCCCCAGAAACCTCACACACCACGTTACAGGCTACTAGGAGAGGACTGTGGCTGCCTCTCGCTTGCCTTCCCAAGTGCCCTTAGCAGTCGGAAGGAGCAAGCTGAAGCACTACTGCTTGTGCTGCTCCTTGGTTCCCTTGCAGCCCGCTCTGGAAACATTGGCGGTCACTTCTAGGCTCCGAGTTGCAGACAGAACCAGGGTAAATGCCGCGGAGAAGGGAAATACAGAGTGCAGCGACGAGGTGGACGTGGCTTACGTGCAATAAGTAGAAGGTGAACCTAGGCACTGCCTCTTCAATCTGCCCCCTCTGCTCTGGTAGCAACTTTTGCAAGTAGGAAAAGGGAGCTGCGAGTATGTAGAATGGAGGGCAGCGAGACGCCGTGTGTTATGCGCCTTTTCAGGGCTGCTGACAGAGGGCTACTTTAAGAACGCCTTCTTCTTCCTCGCATCCTTCTCACTTCTCTAGCTGCATGGAGAACACCACAGCGAAGCTGTGAGGAAGGTCCCTGCCCCAGCTTTTGGCCTGGCCTGCCTCTGCTGCGCCTTTAGCTGCACACCAGAACAATGGCATTTCTTACCCACAAGGTAAAAAAGGGGTTAGTGTAGCCTCAGTATTGGCAAGCGCCTAGGCATTAAGTGGAGAGACCATGTATGAGGGAGTCTTTAGAGGTTTCCTCCCGCATTGGCCGGTGTATTCTCATTCTCACGCTGAACTGAAAAGTCCGGGCATGGCAAATCTGGCCTGCCTTGTGCAAGGATGAGCACAAATGTGGGACTATGATCCTCTGTTCCGGACGTGTGCTTCCGGGTGCACGGGCCGCCATGAGCCTGCAGCAGCCGCCGAGGACACTGTGGGTTGTGAATGAGGCTGGTCCGGCTGACCTACCCCTGTTGGTCTGACAGCTACAGGAATGGCGTCGGAGCGGCATCGCCTGAGGGCCCCATGGGGGGCGGGGAGAGAGCTGGGAGTGACCCCGAACGACACCGGAAGCGATAGCCGTAGGGCCCGGAAGCCCTGCGGTGACATCGAATTTCATAGATAGGAGGCTGCTAAGCTGCTTTGAAAGCTGGAGCTCCTCTGCTCTAGGACAGACTGGGAGAGCTGAGGGTGTCCAATGTGGAGAACAGAAGGCTCCAGGGAGACCTTCGAGCCCCTTGCAGTGCCTGCTGGGGCTCCAATATAGCTGGGGAGGGACTTTGAAGCTATTCCACCTTGTCCTGTGAGTCCAGACCCTTTTCCAAACTGCCAGAGGGCTGGTGTAGATGGGATATTGCAAAGGACTTCTTCCTTGTGTGGGTGCTGAGGCCTGGAACATGTTGCTCAAAAGGGCTGTGTGGGAGCCCCATGGCAGGAAGTGTCCAGGGCCAGGCTGGAGTGGACATGGAGCAACCTGGACTAGTGGAAAAGTGTCCCTGCCCATGTCAGGATGTGGGAAGAAGATAATCTATCATCTCTAAGGTCGCTTCCAGTCCAAACCATTCTGGGATTCTAGGATTCATGGAAGGCCCTTTTCCAAGTGAAGTGTTGTATCTCTTGGCTCCCAGCTTGTAGTTGCCAGTTCTTCTGGAAGCAGGCCTGGCCAAGCAGCTGTGATGAGCCATGGGCTCTCAACTGGACGTGTGTGATATATTTGCAGAGAGGAAGGCTGCAGACAGATCTTCAAGGCCCAGGTAAAACAAGCAAAGGATTGAATAAAAGCCAAAGGTTGGTTGTGTTAGTCAGTTTGCTGGCTGTTGAAATGGCCCCAGGTAATTTTCAACATTTCTAATTTGGATTTGTTTGAGTAAAAAATGAATGTGTTACCTAAAGCATAGGCTCTCCAATGCATCTCCATGTGCTCCCATCTCTTTGTTGTATATCAGGTTCTATTAACTGAAGACAGAATCATAACACAGTAGTAAAACATTTAGAAGTGTAGTTAGCCAGCTTCAGGAGTTTTCAACTCTGCTGTTGACTTTTCTGGTAACTGTAAGCAAGGCAACACTATCCAGTTACTCCACTTTTACTCTCTGAGGAAAAGATGATCTTTTTTCTTTTTTTTTTGCAGTTTGAAAATAGCCTTGAATGAAGAGAGTTATGCATGTGGCATGTAGGATTCATTATTTTACCTTTCTCTTCTGCTGTCTTTCGCGTACTAGTTTTTTTTTTTTTTTTTTTTTTGTCGCTGTTCTCCATTCAGTAGGTTTGAAAGAATTCTAATTGTTGAGATGATGGTATTTTGAAGGCTCACTTAGCCCACCTTTTGGGTGAAGGAAAGAAGAAGGCAAGGTCCTCTAAGAAGAGTAAAAAGCATACTTTAAAGAGACATTCAGAGATGTCTGCTGATGCCATTCAATTACCGTGTAATCAGCAGAAATGTGTTGGAAAAACACCCATCAGTGACTTCACAAGAAAGCCACACTCAAGACAGGTAAAGAACAGAAGCATAAAACCCCAAAGGAATGAAATGGACAGATTTTCATTGGGAATGAGCAACTCCTGAATTCTTGGTTCTAGAACTAGGGGCTTGTAATAAATAGACTGTCTCCTTGCCAAACGTAAAATTGGTGTAATGAACTGCTCACTGCCCGTTGAAGTGCAGGGCTAGTAGACTAATATATGCCATGGCAGGCATATTGTATGGCTTTCCTGTTAAAAAGAAATTGGTTTTGCTCATAGCATTCTAGATATGTACCCAGTCTGACACCTATTTTTTAGGCTATATTTCCAAGTAAATGGCTTCCGTGATGATGCAGTAAGTTTATGTCATGAACAGGAATGAAGTGATTGCATGCATCCTTTCTTACCCTAAGCCGGCTGGTGAATAATGAGATAGAGACGCTCACTGACGCCAAGGAGTGCCCAAGCTTTTGGGAAAAGCATTGGGCAGATAAAGCCTATTTCCAAATTTCTTGCTAGTGTCTTCTTCAAAGTTCATGGGTTTGTTCATCTTTTAGAGCTGTTCTAGATGTCTTTGTAGTTTACATGTACTAAATGTAGCAGGTATTGCTCTCATGCCATCCTAATAGATTTGAAGATGGGATCTACTCAGGCTTCAATGTCTCAGAAGAAGCAACGTTGATTCTTTGAATTCTATTCTTGAAAGAGAGAATGATACTTATGTAGTTAATGAATTAATTACATCGAATTCACTTGAATGGAAAAATTGTCTTGTTCATGTAGATTTTAACTTGGGAAATTGATCTTTGAGTTCTACTTTTCATTGTTGTTGCTTTTCTGTATTCTTTGATTGCGCAGATAGCAGATGTACTGACCAAGTATTCTGTGAAACTGGAGGAAATGTCCATCCTCTTGGCATCTGATGTTCACAAGCACATTAACTCTAAGGCCATGGTAAATGTTTTACCTGGGGCAATATAGCGGTCTGAATATTCCTAGAATGTCTTTCTTTCCCCAAATGAAATTCATTTTTTCTGCCTATCAATCACTGAAATATAGAAGAAATTTCTACTTGGCAGGGTATTGGTTATCATTTGTGTTCTTTTCTCCCCTCATTTTCTGTAGAAGAGACAATTTTTGTTTGTTTTTGCATGTCGTATGCTGCTTCTACTTCTGGTTTTATTTTTTAATACACAGAATATAAAGAGAGCACTGCTGGATAATGAGAGGGCAACTGCCAAGCTACTCTTGAATCGAATGAAATCAGAGCTTGAGAAAGAAAAATGGCATCAACTGAAATGGCAAGGGAGAGTCAAGGACTGGAAGCTCATGCAAAAGAAGTGTGTAGTTCAGAGTTTCAGGTCAGAAATGGGGCAGTCTTCTTTTGGACAATGAGCTACACAAAGTGGCTAGTGTTCACTTTTGGTTTCTATCAAATAATACTTGATCATTTTTTCTTTCTACGTGATATCACATATGATATCACATATATCATGTGATTCCATTCTACATATCTACTTTCCATCCTGCAGAGAATTTATGGCAAGTGAAGAAATACAGAATCCCCCAACTGTGAATATGGAATTGGAAAAGTTGATAAAGGAGCAGATGGTACTCAGTGAACAGAGACTGAAGGTTTTGCAATATATCGGGTATGGCAAAAGAGGGTATAGCATAAAGGAAAACAATTGTTGCTGGATTTAATGAAGGACTTGGCTACAAAATGCACTTTGCTTCCTGTCAATGTGTGATTGCTAAATGCAGCAGTAAGGCAGGGTCTACATCTATTTTTGTAAAGCTCTTTTGAATGGAGAAAATGCATTCTTGATTTTCAGTGCCCCAGCTACACTTAATAGGTGGCGATCAGGCTCTAAAAATGGAGGAATGGAGAAGTAAATCTTGAAACATAGAAGAAGTGGGCAAAGATGGGTGGAGAGCTAGGAGTTGGTGCTTTTGTCAAGGCATTTTTTCTCCATGGCGTAGGATTTCATTTGCACAATAAATTAAGAGAGGAGTCTGGATAGAAATCTAACGTTGCTAAGTTTGAATATCCATCCTGAAAACAAGACGCATTGGTGTGGGTGCAATGCATTATGATCTTTACAGGGAGGTTTTTTACGGTGGATGTAGGAACAAGGTAGATGACAGTTAGTTCCTTATCGGGCAGTAAGCAGTTGGCCTGGAACAACAATAATCTCAGGCTTATTTTCATTGCCAAGATGGCTGTAAATAAAAGAAAGCCCAGTAGTATGGATATTCGGATTCTTAATTTTATATTTGAAGTAATGACTGGTTTGTATTTTAGGATACCTGACTCTTGTTCCTACTTTGATAGCACCTTGTTGCCTCCAACACGTGCCAAATCTGATGGAAGCGAATGGTGCAGAACTCTGGAGAATTGAAACAAGTCTAGGTAGGTCGAGAAATCCTAAGAACAGTCTGGAATTCAAGCAATATTTTCTTATCTCCCGGGCAACGATGAGGCAGACAGTTGCTTTGAGAGTGCATGTTTGCTCTATTCTTTGTTCCGTGTGTTCCCACATACCTTCTCAGTTGCTTGGAGGTGGCAGTAAGAGCCAAAGAAGCTGCCTGTGGCATGGCTTTCCTTTGGCCAGTACAAACACCTGTGCATGGTGAGATCTAGAAGGAACTGGCTTGGTTAGAATGAATCTGGGGGAAATCAAAAGTTAATTTTGACATGGATGCCTTCTCAATCATACAAAAATAATCCTTTTTAACTCTTGCAGAAGAAGAGGGGAAGTATGAGAAGAAGAGGGGAAGTATTGGAGATACTTCCTTTCTCTGTGTCCTTGCAGCATGCCTTCCCTCTCTGTGTCTGCCTTCTCTTGCTCCAGAGCACATCCTGTTGGGATGTTTGTAGCCTGTATGGCCGCAAAGAAGTTGGTAGCGATTGTAAGTACCTTGCTACTTTGAAGCATAATGATAAAGAGCTGTGTATGAAAATGTCTTGATTTCTTTGGCTGGTAGTGTCTGGTGTCTGTAGGCAAAGGTCTGTAGGCACTGCTGGGATCTGTTCCGTGTGCTGAGATTCAGCACATGGCCTCTGTCATGTTTCCATGTCACACTGCACTATGAAAGATGGGAATTCTGCCTGTGGTCAGTTCCATAGCATTCAGACAGCCCTAATGTGGAGTGCGTGGAGAAAATGAGCATCCAGTATGAGCTGGTCGAGGGCAAATGTCAGGAGAAAGGGCAGATGTGCAAGTTGAGTGCCACATCTTTTGGCTGTGATAGCCGTGGTCCAGTGTGTCATTTGAGTAAAATGCGTCTGAGGATGCACCAAACATTGAGATAACAAGTGGAATTCCTTTTTAACCTCCGCCTTACTCTGTTCAAAAAGTAAGCCATCCGTTTGGTTTCACAGCAGTAGTTGGTATTTGTACTTGAAATGTGGAAAAGCCGTAACAAATGCTGGTAATGAAGGGAGTGCTGTCCTACGTGAATGTGGAAGATGCAAGGAGCCTCAGCCCTTGTGCTAAATCTGTCTTATCTTGGCAAAGAAATTCCACCTCTGCCTCAATTTCTCCCTTTGTGTCCAACCAGATGGTATTGTTTACTTATCTAATATGGCATGTAGGAGGCTGAATCTATCTCTGTCCATCACAAGAAAAGAAACACTACGTTTAGCCAGGCTCTCTGAAAGCCACACAGTATTTCTTCTGTGCATGTCAATAATTTGTTCTTCCTTTCCTTCAGATGACCCTGTTGGATATGAACATTTGCACAGCAGAAGATGCTGAAGTTGTGCGCTTCAACATGCTTCAGATGACTGAGAAACTAAAATGTAGGTTTGAAGAAGAAGTGGAGCCCGTGGATGTATGACGTTTCTTCCAACCACTGCCCACCTCACCTGGGCTACCGGCTAGCTCCGGGAAGCCTGCGTCGGTGAGTGGCCCCTCCTCGGCGCCACTCTGGGAGCCGCAGAAGAGGTGTAGCAACAGCGACGCCTTGGCGAGTCGTCAGGGAGGGACAAAGAGGCGCAGGAGAGACCTTTACTGTTCTGGGGGAAGGGATTTATTGAAGGAAGAGTTAACAGGTCAGGAGGTTGGGAGAGGGAACCGCAAAAGGCAGTTTGAGGGGTTCTACACAGGCTTAAGTACGGGGGAGGAGCAAGGGGAGGGCACAAAACTCTGTCCAATAACGGTTAACGGGGGGAGGTACAGAAGGGGGGAAAGGGGTACATTGAGCCAATAAGGTAAACCGAGGGTGGGGATACATACAATATAACCAATCATGAATACAAAAGGGAATGCTTGACACAGAAACTTCAAGAACAAAGGGAGGGGCTACAAAGGATTGACATCCAGTGGGGCAGGGTTTAGGGTGAGGGACAGGGAAGGTTCCAGATAAAGGGGAGGGGTTTAGGGTGACTGACTAGTGAAAAGGTGGGAAAGGGAAAACACATTATGTACTTAGGGGAACGAAACAGGGACCAGCCATCAACACAGAAGGAATGTTAACATTAAACAACGCAACACAACAGATGTACGTTTCTTATATTTGATGTCATATATTTTCATCACCCCTTGGGATTAGTCTGTTCTTCCTGTGCTGCCACTTGCAATGCTTTTTTCAGCGTGGTAGGTCATTGATGTCACCTTAGAAAGAGGTCCATAGTGTGACAAAACACTACAAAGAAACAGTTTGGTGTGGAAGAGTTTCATGTGGAAGTGTTCATAATTCTTGTGTTTATTATTTGTAATATAAATAGATTGTATTTTTATGATCATTTCTATCTGAAATGCATATGATAGCGATGAATGACGTATTGCCCAGCCTGCTTAAGATCAGAATTTAGGAATAGCTGGAAATGATCTCCCAAATGTCTTCCACTTTTTTCTATACATAAAAAAAGTCAGGCAGTTGTTTCTAAAGGGATAAATTATAGAATGTGTTTTGGTGCTTTCTGGTGCCAGAATAAGCAGAAGTTTTTATAATCTGCATTCTTAGCAGTTTACTTGGAGATTTATTTTTCTTACTCTCCAGATAGAAGATGCCATGTTGGATACCAGTTGTAAAATTCCAGGCAGCCTTTTATCATGTTACATATCGTCTTATTCATTTCACCTTCCAGCAGTATAGAAAGAACTTGTTCACTTGAATGTTTTTCTTTGGAATGATTTTAAGGAGACGGCTAAATGGCCATCATACAGGTAGAAACATAAAAACAAGGGTGTGCTATAAAGACAGGACTTCTTAATGCAAAGAGCCCTCTGAAATTCCAAATACCTGCTATAAAATTAAAAATGTAATCTTTGACTTTTAGATGGGAATTTCTACTCTTCAGTTTCATTCTGTCAGGTGCATTTTTGCTAACTGCTTGATTCACACTGAATGGACAGTCCTGTCTTATTCTTGGTATGGATACAGTGCTGCTTTCTGTAGAAAGTGGCTGCAAGTTGCTATTACGAGATCTTGTGCAGGTCTAGAGTCTGATTGGATGTGAGGTTCTCATTGTTTCAACAAGCAACTTGGGGTGGCAGTGTCAGAGGTGTTCATTATCTAGGAAGATTTTCATAGGCGATGAGTTTTGCTGAGGTAGCTTTCTCTTCTGGGTGTAGAATATATGTGCATAATTAACTTCCTTGAATCCTAAATAGTTGGGGAGATGTTAGTATCTACGAAACCATTTTTACTAGCTTATTTATGTGGCCTTAGATGATGAAAGTGATCTGGATACAATTTTAAAAAAGGAAAATGGTGAGCTGTGAGGAAGAGCTGAAGGAGTATTTGGAGAACACCCTTTCTTCTTGAGATCAAATTAGAACAAGGTATGAATTTTGCATCGTAAACTTAAAAGGTAGAGCATCTTTGAACATTGGTTGTACTACTTAGGCCTTGTTTTAATGCTGTTGTGTGAAGGTATGGAAAAAGAGTGCTTTCCACTTCATGTAACAATATAGAATAATGTCCCTACTGAACAAGGTTAAGGCAAATAATGCCCACGGTTTAGGAATGGGACAAAGGAAGACTGTTATCGTTCAAAAACCATAGCACATCAGTATTACTGTGCGTACCATCACATCCATGCCTTATTCAGAAGGTAAAAGTAGTAGCGCAGATTCTTGCATCACCGGAATCAGAAGTTGCTCTGCACCATCATCTCTTCACTCATAGATTTGATCTCATTCAAAGTTCTAGGAACTCAGACGTTTAAGATAGCCAAGCACTTGCAACTTTAAAAACCATCTAAAAATTGGTACAATACCGCTCTCCTTCCTGAAGATCTTAGCAGCCGGTCTGAAGCCATAGAGGAAGCAGCACTGTTCACACACCCAGGAGGCCTTTCCTACATGCTTGATCAGAGGCATATTAGAAGAGCAGTATGGACCTGAGGGGCAGATGCACATACCTTGACACACCTCGCAGTGGGAGTGTGGTTAGAGCTGGCGGTTTGATACTCTTCCTAATAATTTGAGCCATTAAAAAAAAGCCAGAGGTAACAGACCAAGTGAAAATACAATGCCAGGTTGCGGAAAGAGAATGTTACCTATCTGAACACCTACATAAATTCCCCATCATTCTCTTTGTTTAGGAGACCAAGCCAATGTCCGTGTAAAAGAAAACAAGTGTGAATATTGATTTTTCTTGAATCAAGACTCAGCTTTATGTCCAAGTCAAAGGCCAATAAACCAGAAAGGCTCCGCTGAGCACAGTGCACAGCTAACATGGAAGACAGTAATTTGACCTCTTATGTAAGCAGTGTTGGAATGGTTCCCCATCCAAAAGGAAGGATGTCAAATGCTTCTTTGGAAATATTTTAACTTCTGTGCATTTCTTTCTTTGTAATGAACTAATCTCTAACAAGCCAGGACGTGATTGTGTTCAGTAGAAATAGATCAATGGCAACATTTAGCCTAAAGGTATTATGAGCTTGATCAGGAAGTTCGATTTAGATTTAAAGGCACTGCAGTCATATTTAATTTTATTTCTCTCTGTACTTGAGTCTCTTAAACAGGGACCTTCAATTGGACAGGAATGGGATGCTGAAGCAAATTGTAATGGATGACGTAATGGCTTACCCGGAAGCATTTTGTGGGAATTGATTCCTTCTAGGTATCCATCAGCCAGCATTTTAGTGTGAAGGAAATCTTCAAACAGGTAAAACAAAAATTCCCGTTGGTTTAAAACCTGACTGCTATATTAATTTTTCACTTTTGAGAAAATTTTCATGACCTTTAAAATTCAGACCATATCAAGTATTGTTTCAGCCATTGAAGAAAGTGCTTTTGATAGAGATAGGAGAGGGAAACCAAAACATTTCTCAGAGCTGCACTTTCAACTCTGTCCTTGTTACAAACGGCACTTGAGCAAATTCATTTGCCTTTGGAACAGAAAACTGCGAGGTAACACGTTTATCATTACGGATTTGAGTGTTCCAGGTTCTTTAGATAGTAAGTGATCTATACAAGATGACCTCTTACTGAAATAGATCAATTTTGAGAAGGGATATGGATTTCTAAGAAGAAAGCAAATCCCTATGTTAAAACGGTGTGGTGGGTGATTTTGTTGTTGTTTTGCTTTTAGAACTTGCAAGACAAAATCGACTTCATTGTTCTAGATCCAAATAAGACCACGACATTCCAAACAGGTGTTTCTTTTTGGTTGTTTTTCAATCTGTATATCTTTGGATTGTAACCAGTAGAACTGTGCTTGAACTGGAAAGAAGTAGCGGAGGTTTCAGAAGTGGAACATACAGTGGAACAGTAAGCTGAGAGCATTGTGCAAGGAGAGGAAAGAGGGGAAAATGGTAAGAGTTTCCTGAGTCGGAAGGGACCCCTAGGGATCGTCAAAGTCCAACTCCTGGCCCTGCACAGACACTCCAACAGTCCCACCCTCTGCATCCCTGAGAGCATTGGCCAAACGCTCCTGGATCTCTGGCAGCCTTGGGGCTGTGCCCATTGCCTGGAGAACCTATTCAGTGCCTGACCAGCCTCTGAGGAAAAAAACCTTTCCCTGATAGCCAGCCTAATCGTCCCCTGACACAGCTCCTGGCATTCCCTTGGCTCCTGTCCCTGGTCGCAGAGAGCAGAGAGCAAAGCTGTCCCTGTGCTGCCCTTGAGAGGAGCTGAGAGGTCCCAAGTGAGGTGTGAGCTCAGTGTCCTCTCTGCAGCTGAACCAAATGCCCTCAGCCACTCTTTGTATGGCTTCCCCTCCAGCCTCTTCACTATCTCTGTGTCCCTCCTTTGGACATTTCTCCAATAGCCTGAGGTCTTTCTGACGTTGTGGCATCCAAAATTGCCCCCAGGGCTTGAAGAGAGCGCAGTCCCAGCCCAGAGCAGAGCAGGACAATCACCTCTCTTGAGCGAGTGGTGCCAGAAGATAGGGACAGTTCTCAAAAATCATCTAGAGAAACAAATCTAACAGAGAAACAGGTGATCTTGGCACAGGAAATGGAAGAAGCAGGGGAAGAAGAAGATAAGGAGAGGATTCCTTGTAAAAGTGAAGAAAATGAGCATGCAGAACAGGGACTAAGCATTATGCAGGTAAGTGAGCAAGAGAATAAGTTTGAAAGTGAAGGCAGTTTTCTCCAAAAGAAGGAGGAAGAGGAAGTCTTTTTGCTGAGAATGAATAGAAAGGTTTTTTCGGTTTAGTTTGTATATGAAGCACCCAGGGCTCTGAATCATGGTTTTAAAAAGTTAAGGTTTTTGCTAAGAGTAGAAGTAGTTTCCATGACCAAGATGTAAGTTAGGTAGGTAAATGGGAGGTTAATAATTACTAGATGCTTAGGCTAGAGCTAATTGGTATAATTATCTGCTATTATAAATTTGCGTACAGAAGAACGTAAAATAAGTAAATTGCTAACCATGAAGCACGGAGCCTTGGATCGTGCCAGATGGTCACTGAGACCTGATGAAGACTCTCCTGACTTCAGCCTTCAAGACCACTGACCCATTTCGAGACCACCGACCCAATTCAAGAGAAGAGCTGTGCACGCGTGAAGGACTAATAGGCTCATATTAATATGGGATGGGGATGGGAGGCGCTGGGGTTATGAATATGTGTTGTATATAAGATCTTGGGGAATAAATAGATGGCAAAGAACCTTGTTCAGGGCCATCACGCCTTTCGGAGGTGACTCCCGTGCCGCCCGCCGGTGAATAAACATACCACTTTCCATCTTTAATTAGTTAGAGAGTCTTTGTCCGTGATTATACCGGATTTTTTAATGATTCAGCTCTTGATCCTTTTGTGGGAGAACGGAGTGTGTAAAGTTGCCCATCATTTTGGAGCGAATTTGGAGGTTTTTGGGGTCCCAGGTGAATTTTGGGTTGAATTCTGGGGATTTAGAAGTTCCCAGGTGAATTGCGGGGGGGGGGGGGAGGATTTGGGGAGATCCAGGTGAGTTTTGAGGGGTCCCAGGTTGATTTTGGGGGAGAATTTGTGGAATTTTGGGGGATCCCGGCTAGCAATGTTTGGGGTTGTGTTGGTTTGAAAGTAAACCCAGTGCGAGACCCAAGTCAGTAATACAATTTAATAGGATAATAGAGAAAAAAAAAAAGCAATAATATAAAAGAAAAACCACCAACAAAGTCAGAAATACAACCTGACACCCTGTCACTCAGGGTGTTGGTAGCAGTCCGTATAAATGGTGGCTGCAGTCCTCCTGGATGACAGATGTGGTTCAGTTGAAGCAGTGCTCCGGTAGAAGGTGCAGTTTTCCTCCAAAGATCCAGCGATGAGGTGGAAAAAGGTCCGACTTTCCTCTGGGATCCAGTAGAAAGGACTGCCTTGGTGTTCCAAATCTCACTTTTTATCTAGGAAGGAAATGTTTGGCTCCTCCCCCTGGCTGGAGCATCTCCCAATGGGATGATGTAATCTTATCAGTCACACAATAGGACTTAATGGCCCATTAACAGAATATATCTTCTGGAGGAAGGATGGGTTGTGAAAAGATAACAGTGATCATCCCCCTGATCTTATCAGATGGCACATCAGCAGAGGATATCTCCCACAGAGATAAGGATCACCACCCCTCTCACATTTTAACAGATGGTGATAGAATACACATTTTTGCATTGTACCCCAGGACAGGGGTGAATTAGTGGAATGTGGGAGTCCCAGTTTAATTTTAGGGGGAATTTGTGGAATTCTAGGGATCTCAGGGGAATTTGGGGGGGAATTTGGTGAATTTTAGGGTATACATGTGAATTTTAGGGTTCTCACATGAGTTTTGGGAGTGCCAGGCTGATTTTACGGTGAATTCTGTCGATTTTGGGGTATCCAGGTGAGCATTTGGGAGTCGTGGGAGAATTTTGGGATGAATTTGGGGGGATGCAGGTGGATTTTCCAGGGAATGTTGGTGATTTTTGAGAGTCCCAGATGGGTCTTGGAGTGAATTTGGTAGATTTGGGGGTATCTGGGTGGGTTTTGAGCGGGATTGAAGAGATTTTGGGGTGAATTTGGGAGGTGTTGGGGGGACTGGATCTTGGGGGTGATTTGAGGGATTTAGGGCATTGCAGGTGGGATTTTGGGGTAAAGCCCTGGGATTTGGGGGTCCCCCGTGAATTTTGGGGGGAATTTGTGGAATTCTGGGAGTTGCCAGGTGAGTGCTGGGCATCCCAGGGAGGACTGCAGGGTGAATTTTGGGGATTTTGGGTTTTCCAGCTGAATTTCTGAGGTGAAAAGATTCAAAAAGGGTTTTTTTTGAAAACAAGTTAAAGCCAGAACTTTATTGAAAATTAATAGATGTGATGCAAGAAGCTAATAGGCAGACAATACACAGCAAGACAAATCATGGGAAAAATACAGTGGTAACACATGAGTGTGTGAGGACAGGACCCGTATAGCTAAGGCTAAATTGAAGCTGAATTTGGAAAAGCATGCCAAAAATAAGAATAATAAAGGCAACTACGGGTATTTCAATGGGAAAAGGAAGATGAAGAAAAACCTATCAGACCTCCCCTATTCCCACCCCACCCCCATTAGCCAGACAGGACTAGTGACAACAGACAAGGAGAAGGCTGAGGTACTCAACAAGTGTTGGTCTCAATTTTTACTGCCAGTCACTATTTCCACATCTCTCAGGTTATTGGACTGGTGCACTTGATTCTAAGCCCTAGTAGCAGGTCAGCTTTCAGACCACTTGAGGAACCTGAACATGCAAGACCATGGGACCCACCAAGAGGCATGTCAGGGCCCTGAGAGAACTGGCACCTGTAGTTGCTAAGGTGCTTCCTCCATCATATTTGAGAAATCAAGTAAACCAGCTGAAGCCTCCAGACACTGTGTTGTATTGACTCCAATACTCTTGGTTTTTTTTGTAAATCTTGGAGCTCTGAGTCAATTTCTGCAGAGGATTCCCAATGCAGTTTCAAAAATGGAATCTTTGTTATTGGTCCTCATGTTGATCTTGGATATTTCCATTTTCTGCACACCTATATTTTCAAAACATTTGTAATGACTGAAAAGAAAGCTGAGACGAGGCATTATGCTCTTTCCAGTGATATAAATGGACCAGTGTTCTTTTCAGACAAATATATTTTTGCTGTGTCTAAGCACATGTGCATACCTGTGTTTGATTGATGTGTCCAGGTTTTGGCAATGGGGCAGCCACAGGGCCGTCCTGTGACAATGGCCCAGGTGCTGCCCTGTCCCGCTTTCTTCCAACGGGCTCCACTTCAGGATGTCCTCCATGCTGAGACAAGAGGCTGGGATAGCACCTTTAGAAATGTGACTTTCTGGTTTGGGTTGCTTTTTGTTTTGTTTTGTTTTGTTATTTTTAAAGTTACTAAAAACCTTCACCCTGATTTTTTGATGTGTTGGGTTTGCGGTTTTTTTTTCAGTTTTGGGAGGGGCTTTTTTTGGGCGTTTTCAGGGGTTTTTTTGTCTCTTTGGGGATTATCGGTTGGGGTTTTGGGGTTTTTGGTGTGTTTGTTTGGTCTGCTTTTTTTGTTTGTTTGATTGTTCGTTTGTTTTTTTATTACGACTTTGTAGATTTTTTTAAGCAAAGTGATTGGAAAACTGAATAGTCCTCCAATATAATCTCCTGGATTCACCTGAGACTCTTCCTAGGCATCTCCCTGACCCTTTTTGCAATGAGTCTCTTTCTTGGTTTGAAAGACAGGTATGGTCTAAGGAAAGGCAAGAGCCCCCTTCCTGAGATGCACAATGTAACCCCCTCCCTTTTAATTATTTTAGGTCCAAATGAGAGGCATTCAGGGAGGAGATGTGGGGATAAGGGTCAAAGTTCCTTACTCATATCTAACAAGGCTGGAAAACAACAACAGCTATAAATATTGACAACAGAACAGAATAGTATAGCTCAGCTCTAGTCCCTTTTGGCCTCAGGCTGTCTCCCTGCACTCAGTTACCGGTGCTGTGGGGGCAGGGCAGGTCCCGTGCAGTTTAAGCGGGCTGGAGTGACGGCGGCAGCGGCCCAGGGTTGAGAGGGATGGGGAAAGTGACTCCCCCCTCACGGTGTCGATCGTGGTGCTCGGCAGAGTGTCCGGAGGTAGTAGGGTGAGGTGGGAGAGCAGCAGAGGGATGTCCAGTGTCAGGGAGCGTGGATCTCAGTGCTGGGGTGGCAGGGGAGATACCAGACCGGAGCCCGGGCTGTCCTCCCACTCCTGGAGCCAAGCGAGAGAGAGAGTCCCCCGGTCCACACCCCCCGTCCCACCTTTCATTTTCTGGTTCCCCCCCTCCCCCTCAACCCACCCCCCTACGAGATAACTGCTTAGCATAACAATGGGAGAAATTCCACAGAAAGAAAAGGGAAGCATTCAACCCCCAACATTATCCACCCCTGAATTTCTCCCATACTAATATGCTATATCAAATTAAACCGTTACATTATATATACATACATGCAGTTAGAAACATAGGCACAGTACTATAGGTATTTCACCCTACAGCAAGGTCTCCTTGGGGTATGCATCGGGTCTCTCCACTCTTTTGCATCACCCATCAGATGCAACCTGGTCCCTCAGCGAATACAACTCCACAGCTGGGATTGTCTTTGCTGGAGGCAGGATTCACCCAAACAGTTTTTCCTAGCATACCTCTCATGTGTACCACTGGAACCTTATCTCCATCTGATATTCCCAAGGGCTCAGATTGGGCAGGGCCTGCTAGGTTAGTGGAACCTCAGGTGTTCAATAACCATGTGGCCTTTGTTAGATTAATCTCCCAGTTCTTCAAAGTTCCCCCACCCAGTGCCTTCAAGGTGGTTTTAAGCAGGCCATTGCACCGTTCAACTTTCCCTGCAGCTGGTGCATGGTAGGGGATATGGTACACCCACTCAATGCCGTGTTCCCTAGTCCAGGTGTGTATAAGGCTGTTCTTGAAATGAGTCCCATTGTCTGACTCAGTTCTCTGAGGGGTACCATGCCTCCAAAGAACTTGTTTTTTCCAGGCCCAAGATGGTGTTCCTAGCAGTGGCATGAGGCACAGGGTAGGTCTCTAACCATCCAGTGGTGGCTTCCACCATGGTCAGTACATAGCGCTTGCCCTGGGGGGTTTGAGGCAGTGTGATGTAGTCAATCTGCCAGGCCTCTCCATACTTATATTTCTCCCATCGCCCTCCATACCAGAGGGGCTTCACCCGCTTGGCCTGCTTGATGGCAGCGCATGTCTCACAGTCATGGATAACTTGAGAAATACTGTCCATGGTTAGATCCACCCCTCGATCTCGTGCCCACTTATAGGTGGCATCTCTGCCCTGATGACCTGAGGCATCATGGGCCCATCGAGCCAGGAACAACTCTACCCTTGTGCTGCCAATCTAAATCTATCTTCGACACCTCTATCTGTGCAGCCTCATCTACCTGCTCATTGTGTTGGTGTTCCTCGACTCTTGGGGACATCGGCATCTACGTGATGGACTTTCACAGGCAGCTTCTGTACCCGGGTGGCAGTGTCTTTCCTTTCATCGGCAGCCCAGATTGGTTTTCCCCTACGTTGCCAGTTAGCCTTTTTCCACCATTCCACCCAACCCCACAGAGCATTGTCTACCATCCATGAATCAGTGTAAAGGTAGAGTTTTGGCCACTTCTCTCTTTCAGCAATGTCCAGGGCCAGCTGAACAGCTTTGAGTTCAGCAAGTTGACTCGATCCATCTTCTCCTTCAGTAGCTTGTGCAACCTGTCGTGTGGGGCTCCATACGGCTGCTTTCCACTTCCGGTTCATCCCCACGATGCGGCAGGAACCATCAGTGAAAGGAGCATAGCATGTTTCATCTGCTGGCAGTTGGTTATACGGTGGGGCTTCTTCAGCCCGGGTCACTTGTTCCTGTTCCTCTTCGTCGGCAAGACCAACGTCTTCCCCTTCCGGCCAGTTGGCAATTATCTCCAAAATCCCAGGGCGATTCGGGTTTCCACTTGCTCCATGTGGCGTCAGTGGCATGGTGGGTTGAGGGAAGCTTTCCTTTAAACATCGACCCCAGCACTGGCAGTCGGGGTGCCAGGAGGAGTTGTGTTTCCGTGCCAATCACCTCTGAGGCAGCTTGAACCTCTTCATAGGCGGCCAAGTTCTCCCTCTCCATAGGAGTATAGTTGGCCTCGGACCCTCTGTGGCTTGGACTCCAGAATCCCAGTGGTCTGCCTCGCGTCTCACCAGGCACCTTCTGCCACAGGCTCCAGGACAGACCATGGTTCCCATCTGCAGAGTAGAGAACGTTCTTCACATCTGGTCCCGTCCTGACTGGGCCAAGGGCTACTGCATGAGTGATGTCCTGCTTGATCTGGGCAAAGGCTTGCTGCTGCTTAGGGCCCCAGTGGAAATAGTTCTTCTTGCAGGTGAACAGGTAAAGAGGGCTCACAATCTGGCTGTACTCAGGAATGTGCATTCTCCAAAAGCCTATGGCACCTACGAAGGCTTGTGTTTCATTCTTGCTGGTTGGTGGAGACATTGCAGTGATCTTATTGATGACCTCACTGGGAATCTGGAGCCGTCCATCTTGCCACTTTAGTCCCAGGAACTGGATCTCTTGGGCAGGCTTTTTGACTTTGCTCTTTTGAATGGCGAAGCCGGCTCCCAGCAGAATCTCAATGATCTTTTCTCCTTTCTGAAATACGTACATTTCCCTGTCCCCCCACAGAATGATGTCATAAGTGTACTGCAGATGTTCTGGAGATCCACCCCTCTCCAGTGTAGCCTGGATCAGTCCATGACAGATGGTGGGGCTGTGTTTCCACCCCTGGTGTTGGAGGTTGAATTATGCCCTTTTCTTTCAGTGGAATTTTCTCCCATTGTTAGGCTAAGTAATTGTGGCTACACCTTAAAACGACAGATAATGTTCTCTCGTAGGGGGGTGGCTGGAGGGGGAGGGGGGGGGGAACCGGAAAAGGAAAGGTGCGACTGGGGGTCTGGAGCGGGGCTCTCTCTCTCGCTTGGCTCGTGGAGTGGGAAGACAACCTGGGCTCTGCTCTGGCATCTTCCCCTGCCATCCCAGCACTGAGATGCACGCTCCCTGCCTTTGGACATCACTCTGCTGCTCTCCCATCTCACCCTACTACCTCCAGACATTCTGCTGAGCACCACGACCGACACCGTGAGGGGGAGTCACTTTCCCCATCCCTCTCACCCCTGGGCCGCGGCCGCCATCACCCAGCCCTCTTCAACTGGGTGGGACCTGCCCTGCCCCCACAGCACCGGTAACAGCACAGGGAGACGGCCTGCGGCCAGAGGGGACTGGAGCGGAGCTAGACTGTTTCTGTTGCCAATTTTTATAGCTCTTGTTGTTTTCTGCCTTGTTAGATACCAGTAAAGAACTGTTATTCTAATCCCCATATCTCCTGCCTGAAGGCCTCTGATTTGGACCTAAAATAATTAAAAGGGAGGGGGGTTGCACTCTGCATCGCAGAAAAGGGGCTCCTGCCTTTCCTTAGACCATACCTGTCTTTCAAACCAAGACACCTGGGGCAGTCGGTTCCACGTGTATTGCACACCCCTCCAGGTGAAAGTAAACTGAGGCCTGCAGTCTACTGCCAGAGGAATGGAGAAAAATGCATTGGCGATGTCAATGGTGGCGTACCACTTTGCTGCCTTGGACTCCAGCTCATACTGGAGTTCCAACATGACTGGCACAGCAGCGCTCTGTGGTGGAGTCATTTCATTCAATGCACGATAGTCCATGGTTAATCTCCATTCTCCTTCAGATTTACGCACAGGCCAGATGGGGCTGTTGAAGGGTGAGTGGGTTTTACTGACCACCCCTTGGCTCTCCAGCTCACGGATCATCTTGTGGATGGGGATCACGGCATCTCGATTCGTCCGGTACTGCCGGCGGTGCACTGTTGAGGTAGCAATTGGCACCTGTTGCTCTTTCACTCTGAGGAGTCCCACTGCAGATGGGTTTTCTGATAGCCCAGGCAGGGTGTTGAAATGCTTAATGCCCTCTGCCGCCACAGCAGCTATTCCAAAAGCCCACCTGAGTCCCTTTGGGTCTTTGTAATAGCCTCTCCTGAGGAAGTCTATGCCTAGGATACATGGTGCCTCTGGGCCAGTCACAATTGGATGTTTCTGCCACTCTTTCCCAGTCAGGCTCACCTCAGCCTCTAGCAAAGTCAATTCCTGAGGCTCCCCCGTAACCCCGGCAACTGAAACAGGTTCCTCCCCGACATGTCCTGATGGTATTAATGTACATTGTGAACCAGCGTCAACCAATGCACTGTGTTCCTGTGGCTCTGATGTGCCAGGCCATCGGATCCACACCGTCCAAAAGATCCGGTTTTCCCGTGCCTCTCCCTGGCTAGAGGCAGGGCCCCTCTAGCCCTGGTTATTATTTCTCTCCGGGGCATACATAGTGGAGGTTCCTTCAAGGGGATCTGAAAGATCATCTTCCCTTCTGTAATACCCTGCACCTCCATGGGAGGCTGAGGCTACCCTCACTTTAGTGGAATTCCCTCTGTTGGTGTTCCCCTCCCTGAGTTGGCGCACCCATGCTGCCAGGACAGAAGTGGGTTTCCCATCCCACCTTCTCATGTCTTCCCCGTGGTCACGTAGAAAAAAACACAGGTCAGCACGTGGGGTGTACCCTCTCTCCCTAGCTGGGGGGCGTTGGGCTCTACTTTTGGGGTCCATGACTCACACTGGTGCTGCACTGATCTTCCTCACCTCTTCCCTTATCTCCTTCATCTCCTCCTTAAACTCCTCTCTGAGGTCCTTAGCCACAGCAGAGACATGAGCCTGCACTGGGCCAGCCATCATACTCTGATAATTCCTGAGCCTGTTGGCAACAGAACCCACTGTCACTTGGTTGGTATCAGCATCAATCATTGCAATAAAGGGGGTATATTGAGATGGGCCCAGGTTTGCCAGATTCCACAACCTCTGCCCTGTGCACCTGACCTTGTCAGGGTCATTATCATGCTGTCCATCCCTCCCAAAGAGCACCTCCAGTACTGCCACTTCTCTCAGCTTTTGGATCCCTTCCTCAAGGGTATTCCAACGTGTTCTCTGGTGGTGCTCCTGCATTCTTTCCCTGTGGAAAAATCTCTCTCTCACACTCATTAAAGGTCGCTCCCAGAGGAAAACGAGACCTGTCTCCCTTACAAATACCTGGTCCACACCTGAGTCCTGGGTCAAGGCTCCCAAATTCCTTGCCTCAATACCCTCCAGTTGCACACCTGTACCCATAAGGTCCCAGACCCGCAATAACCAGGTTGTAAAAGGCTCACGACCCCGTCGTACAATGTCTTTTCGCAGGTTACGGAGACTCGTATGACAGGGACTCAGTGATGATCTCAACTTCTGGCTCCCCTGCTGGTAGTGAGGGGCCCCCTTCCTGACCCTTATTATCTAGGTGCCTTGTTTTCATCTTAGACTTCCTAGTTTCCACAGGGGCAAATGCTGCTGGCTGTGAGTGCCCTTGCAGTTCAGCTGGAACCTGGACAGATATAACATCTGTGGGTCCCACTGCTGCACAATCAGAGTCTCCCTCTTTAAGGCAGGGGGAGGGTTTCTCACCAGCTGGGGAGAGGTACTCCTTCAGCATCTGGGCAATCTCATGTATCTCCTTCGCTAGCACCCCCACGCATTCTGGGTGGTTCCTTTCCGAGGTGGGCTGTGGGGCAGGGTCAAACTCTGGGGTAATGTCCCTAGTCTCTGGAACAGGGTCAGGCTCTGGAGTAACCTCCCTAGTCTCTGGGACAGGATCAGGCTCTGGGGTAACATCACTAATCCCTGGGGTAGGTATCAGGGTTGTTATCCAAGTCAATCTCCCCTTATCTCTGAATGTATGATAGAACAGGTTTAACAGGGATATAAGCAACACTAGCCACAATATAATGTCATTAGCATTTAAAGTGGATTGGAACCCCTTGAAGACTGTTGGGGTGAACTTCAAAAAACCTGTGATGTGTTGAGAAAAAATTTCACCTGCTGCCACTTCCTCACAGTAAGTACCATTATTGAAGTAGCCCCAGAAACACACACTTAGAGTGCGATAGCTCTGAATCCATGTGGCCATCTTCCAGAGAAAATTAAAAATCCATGAATTCCTCAACTGATCAACCCACAAAATGAACTGGATAATAGCCACAGTAACCTTGGTTATGAGACTCATGTTTAAAAAAGGGCTTGCAAATGGGAGAGATAGAGCAGTGACCACATGGAGGCCAATCCAGGGTAAGCTGGACAGCATGGTGTCACCTATCACAAGCTTGGGTAATTCAAAAACTGTTATGCCCTTTTCTACCCCTCTCTCAATGCCCTCAGGCAATGCCTCACGTTCTGGGCGCCAAAATCTGTCTTGGTTTGAAAGACAGGTATGGTCGAAGGAAAGGCAAGAGACCCTTTCCTGCGATGCAGAGTGCAACCCCCCTCCCTTTTAATTATTTTAGGTCCAAACCAAAGGCCTTCAGGCAGGACATGTGGGGATAAGAAAAACAGTTCTTTACTGATATCTAGCAAGGCAGAAAACAACAACAGCTATAAAAATTGGCAACAGAACAGAACAGTATGACTCAGTTCCAGTCCCTTTTGGCCGCAGGCCGTCTCCCTGTCCTCAGTTACCGGTGCTGTGGGGGCAGGGCAGGTCCTGCGCAGTTGAAGAGGGCTGGAGTGACGGCGGCAGCAGCCGAGGTGTGAGAGGGATGGGGAAAGTGACTCCCCCCTCACGGTGTTGGTCATGGTGCTCGGCAGAGTGTCCAGAGGTAGTAGGGTGAGGTGGGAGAGCAGCAGAGGGATGTCCAACGGCAGGGAGCGTGGATCTCAGCGGTGGGGTGGCAGGGGAGATGCCAGATAGGAGCAGGGGGTGTCGTCTCCCTCCACGAGCCAAAGGAGAGAGTTTTCCAACCCACCCCCGTGCCCCGTCCCACCTTTCCTTTTTCCAGTTTCACCCCCCGCCACCCTCCACCCACCTGCCTGCGAGAGAACATTACATTTAGGTGTAGCCAATTAGCATAATAATGGGAGAAATTCCACAGAAAGAAAAGGGAAGCATTCAGCCTCAACAATGGAGTACACCACAACAAAGGTGTGAGGAAGGGCACTGCCCCAGCTTTTGCCCTGCCGTGCAACGGCTGTGTGCTACTTTTCCAAGCAGCAAGAGCACTGTGAAGTGAAAGCGATTGTGAAGGAGCTCCTTGGCTGCTCGTGTGCTCTTTGCCGCACTGCGCTTGCAAGCGGCTTCGTTCTTCGCCTTCTGCCTTCCGGACAGAGCTGAACTCCAGCGCTCAGTTTCAGCTCTGCCCAACGGCTTGTCCTCAGTTCTGCCAGCAAGCATGCCCTGTTGCCTTAGCTCCCAGTGCAAAGTCCCTAGCGATCTCTTTCTCAGTGCGATGCACCCAGAAAGACGCTCTCGCTCGTCTTTCAAGGAGCGATTCCTAACAGCAGAAGTAGCAGAAGCACACACTGGATGACGAGAAGGGACAATGTAGAACACGTCTCTGTCCTGGCACGTTTTCGTGTGCGATATAACCCTCCAGGTCTTCGGTAATTGCGAAGCTCTATGTACTGTGAGCACTGCTACTTGCAGCTGAGAAGGACCGTGGAGCTAGCAGCGAATTCGGAGAGCGCTAAGCACATAGTCAAGGAGCGAGAAGTGCCCCTGCAATGAGGTGTTAATAACAGTGTCCTCGCATCGGGGGCTGTAAGGGTCGGTCCAAAGTTCCCCTCGATTTTGCCTCCTGACCGTCGCAAGGAGACCTCGAGGACCCCCACCCGGGCTCACTCTGAAGAATGGTTTCCTATCCCGGCCAAGGTGGATGTTCTTGACTGTGTGCTGGTGTATTGTGTTCACTCGACTGTGCTGTCATGGCACCAACTAGAGGCTGTGTTGTACCACCAAGTGAGGACTGCTTGACCGTACCTGTCTCCTGCAGCACCACACAATATTCCATAAATCTTCCCACCTCTTGGCCAGAGGCCACTCGCTTTGGAGAAGGACTATAAAAGAGCGATCCTCTGAGAAAGACCCTTTGAGATCTCTCCACTGACGAAGACCCGTCTACCCCCTGGAGAAGACCCGTGAGATCTCCCCACGGACGAAGACTCGTCTATCGGATGACTCGTGAGGACGCCCGTCTCGTCTGTTGGTAGCTATTTCCCCATCCCTTTCTTTCCTTCCCCTCTCCCTATACTTTGTTTCCTATACCTCTCCCCCTTACCGTAAGTGAGTTGTTGGCATTTGATGAAATGCATTGCTGTTGTTGAATAAACTGATTTTCTGCTGTTTAATAAACTGATTTTGCCCCCTGCCCTTTGCCTGTTTTCACCTTTAAGATCAAAAGAACCATCATGACCCCCACTCTGTATTAATAGCAGATCCTGACATTAAATTGGCATCACGGACAGGATTTTCTGACAGATAGAAGGGATGCAAGGTTGTCTGTAGTCTGTATCAGGGGAAGGAAGTCTTACTCCAGCCTCACCTTGCTGGCCACCTTGGATGGGTGAGCCTGTCTAGAAAGCAAGGGGGGTTTTTCTGATTTCCTGCAGACTGCAGACTGCAGACACCTTGGTGTGGAGCATCCCCAGACTCGCTTGAGGGCTCTGTAGTCAGAATTTCACAAAAGATCTACTGGTGCAATAGGCGGGACACTGTTGTTGTTGTTGTTGTTGTTGTATTTTATGATGTTTTTGATACTTGGTGTAGTGAAGAGACAACCTGGTGTTTTGTAACTAAGGAGTGCCTCCCAAGTAGTTTGGTCTCTTCACCCGCGAAGGGGGGCACACAGCGAAAGCTGTTTCGTTGTGTGTGGTAACTTAAGCAATAGACCTCCCTGTTGTGGTTTTTACTTATCCCTTCACAAAATGACTGAGAATTCCACCGTAACAGATAAAGCTGCATTTTATGCTCTATTAGCTAAGTGTAGCGCCAGACCGTCCCAAGGTGGGGAGGAATGGGAGAACGGTAATTGGTTTAATCTGGATAATGTGACTGATAGAATATATTCTTTGCAACATGAATCAAAGTTCAAACTGGGCAAAAATAAAACCATGCTCTGCTCATTTTTTGGAGCTTGTCTTATGTCAGCCATAGAAACTCGCTCTAAGCGAGTTAGTGATGAAAGTACAATTATAGATTCTTTGCAAAATCTTGTTCAAATTCTGCAAAAACAATTAGATCAAGAAAGGAATGAGAACCGTTTGTTGCGAGATGAAAATCATTTGCTACAGGCTGCCCTAAGAGAAGAAAGTACCAAAAAAGTAAAGCAGAATGAAACACAGAAGAGAAGGAGATGGTTGATATTTATCAAATTTATCCCCAAAAGGAGTTAAGTATAATGAAAAATCTTGGGGAACACTGCTGTCCGAAGTTGAGACCTATGGTTAAAACACAATATACTTATCTTGGTCCTGATGATTTTGTACCAAACATTTCTACAAAAGAAATCCCATATTCTGCCACTGAATCAGCAAAACTGACAAAGGAATATGGGCGACTCCCTCATGAAACAGAGACTAAATATGTATTTCGAGTGTCTCTTACTGGGGGAGATGAGATTAAATTATCAGAAAGTGAAGCTAGTGGGTATTGGGGACATGGGGTCTTCTTAACAACTGGAGATAAGAGCTACCCATGGTCCTTGACCGAACGTGCAGCTTTTTGTGCTGGGGGGCTTAACCCCCTGGAAAGGGGAGACCCTATAGCTTTAGTTGATACTCCCGACCAACTTTTGGAAAACATTCACAAAGCTGCTTGCCTGCAAATGATACATGAGAGAAAACTGACAACCACCTATGAATCACCTATGCAATTGCCTGTAATGCCTGAAATCATGACCCCTTTAATTCGTGGTCTCCCAGAAACACTCAAATCTACCGCAATTCTCCTTCAAAAAACTATCGCATCCATGACACCTGTAGAAAGCTTAGATAGATTTCTTAGAAACTCACGTGAGCGATCTGGTTCCGTGGACTCTTTCCCTCCCTATGAATCCCCCTCTAGACGGACTCCAGAGTCTCCTGACAATAACCGTGAAGTTTGGACATGGAGCGAAGTTACAGAGGAATTGTTGAATTACAGCAGGAAATATGGACCCGTAAAAGTCCCAGAAGATAAAGTGGAGAAAACTAAAGGTGTTAGACACATTGTTTCTCCTAGTGATAAGCCATAAAAGGGGAAATTGAATACTGCCCGTCAGTACTGGTGGTCTTTGGGGCTAAAGAAACAAATTCCTAAAGATGTTATGGATGGCTTACCACTTGACAAGTTGATAAAAATTGTTGTGAATTGGCATTGCCCTAAGATCCTTACATCAAACTCTCCTACTGTCCAGCCTAGTGCACCTCCTCCTCCACCGGTTGTGGTCAGTGAGTCAAACTTAACCCCTCCACAGATTCTGGGCAGTGAGCCAAATCAATCTCCTCCACAGGTTCTGAGAGCTGATTCAGAGTTTCCTCCTTCTCATTTTTTGGGAAAGGAACTGAAACGGCGTCAGAAGCAGGGAAACTAGAAACCCCGTCTCTCGTGGGTGGGCAGAGGGATGGGGGGGAGGGGGGGGAACTGGTTATTTATTAGAACGCTCACCAGAAATCCTAATACTGGGGACCTCCTGATAACAGCAATGGTTGGCCCTAAAAGGTCACCTGTTACCTTTGTGGTTGACACTGGAGCCCAAATTTCTGCACTAACAAGAAAAGCTGCGCAGAAATGTGGAGTTGTTCCAACAAGGAGACAATGCTTTGTTCTCAATGCCTTGGGGACCACAGAAGCTATGGATATAGCTCAGATAAAAATCTTACGACCTGGAGAGGAGAATTTGTTACTTATCAAAATTGTAATTGGAGATATTCCAAATGATTTATTGGGAATGGATGTCCTTGCTGGAAGACAGTGGGAAGACGAGGAGGGTTGTCTCTGGTCCTTTGGCACACCACGTTTTATAATCTGCTTCAATCCGCACCTTCCTTACCTTTCAGTAAAATTACTAATGTGAAACAATACCCACTTCCCACTGGTGCCAAAGAAGGAATCAAGCCAGTTATTCAGGACCTGAGAGATCAGGGAGTGATAATTGACACTCATTCTCCCTTTAACTCTCCAGTGTGGCCAGTCCGTAAACCTAACGGAAAGTGGAGGCTGACAGTAGATTTTCGCAGACTAAATGCAAACACAGATCCTCTCACAGCAGCTGTCCCAAATTTAGCTGAACTTATAACTTCAATTCAGGAGAAGGCTCATACAATCATGGCAACTATAGATGTCAAAGACATTTTCTTTATGATACCTATACAGCCAGAGGACATGGACTGTTTTGCCTTCACATGGGAAGGACAGCAATACACCTTCACTAGGCTTCCTCAAGGGTACAAACACTCCCCTACTCTAGCCCACCATGCTTTAGCACAGGAATTAGAAAAGATACCCAAACCTGACAATGTAGCTGTCTATCAATACATTGATGATATTCTGGTGGGGGGAGATGAAATAGAAGTAGTGGGGGATAGCCAACAGAAAATAATCTCTCATCTGGAAAGCCTTGACTTACAAATTCCCCCAGAGAAAATCCAGAAACCTTCTTAGGAGGTGAAGTTTTTGGGGATTTGGTGGAAAGGAGGTATGACATGCATTCCACCTGATACCCTAACCTCCTTAGATCAAATTAAAATGCCTGGATCCAGGAAAGAGCTTCAACAAGCTCTGGGATTATTAGTGTTTTGGAGAAAACACATCCCTGATTTTTCAATTATTGCTAGACCTCTTTATGACTTGCTGAGGAAAAGGTTAAAATGGGATTGGACTCCTTCTCAGGAGGAAGCATTACAACTGCTGATTTTTGAAGCAACTGCACATTAAGCTCTAGGCCCTATTCATCCCACAGATCCTTTCCAGGTAGAATGGGGATTTGCCACCTCGGGGTTGTCAGTGCACATATGGCAACGAGGCCCAGAAGGCCCTACAAGGCCTGTTGGTTTTTATTCTCGTGGTTTTAAAGATGCTGAAAAAAGATACACTACCTGGGAAAAGGGGCTTTTTGTTGTCAGCATAGCTCTCATAGAAGTGGAGAAAATTACACGTCAGCAACCAATTGTATTAAGAGGCCCTTTTAAAGTTATTAAAACAGTCACCAGTGGGACCCCTCCCCCTGACGGGGTGGGCCAGAGACCCTCAGTTAGGAAGTGGTATGCCCAGATAGAGCATTACTGTAACATCTTCTATGTAACAGAAGGAGCTGTAAAAAATCTGGCTATACAAGAAACTGAGAACTTGGCTAGCAGCCACGATAAACCTGCCTCAGTAATTAAAGTGGCCCCTCCTTTCTCCCCGGAACAATCAGTGAATTCTTGGTTTACTGATGCTTCTGCTAAACGAGAAGGAAAGGTGTGGAAATACAGGGCAGTAGCTCTCCATACTTCATCTGGTGAACGAATTATTACTGAGGGAGACGGCAGTGCTTGGGTTGGTGAGCTGATTGCTGTATGGAGTGTTTTCAAGCATGAGGTACATAATACCTCTCTTGTTTGTATTTACACTGACTCCTATGCTGTGTTTAAAGGATGTACAGAGTGGCTTCCTTTCTGGCAGCAAAATGATTGGGAAGTTAACAGGATCCCAGTATGGCATAAGGAAAAATGGCAAGAAATTCTAGATATAGCCAATCAAGGAAACTTTGCTGTGGGGTGGGTGGCTTCTCATCAGACAGATGGAAATTTAGCTGGTGAGTGGAATAATGCTGCTGATGAGTTAGCAAGACTAAGTCCCCTGAAAAAGGAACAAATTACAGAGGATTGGGAGCACCTGCTAGAATGGCTGCATATAAAAAGACCACATACAGGTGCGAAAGATTTGTACAAAGAAGCCCTTGCTCGTGGCTGGCCTGTCACCAGGGAAATGTGTAAAACATGCATATCAGCTTGTGAACAATGCCGCAGACGACTAGAAAGGCATCCTTTGGAAGATGACCCTTTGCACTTAAGGAAAGGTAAAGGCTTATGGGACGCGTGGCAGGTAGATTATATCGGTCCCTTTAAGAAGTCTGGTGGTAAACATTTCGTGCTGGTAGGAGTGGAAATAATATCAGGGTTAGCTCAAGCTGAAGCCTTTAACAGATCTACGGGAGAAAACACTGTTAAGGCATTACAAGAATGGTTTGGAACTTTTCCAAAGCCACAGGAGATTCAATCTGATAATGGGTCTCACTTTACTGCTAAAGTAGTACAGGAATGGGCAAGGGAGGAAGGAATAAAGTGGACTTTTCACACCCCCTATTACCCTCAAGCCAACGGGATTGTAGAAAGGACAAATGGTCTTCTGAAGCGACTCCTAAAACCACATGAGGGAAGTTGGGATCTTCGATTATGGCAAGCTGTAAAAGGTATAAATGATAGATGGGGGGTAAACGGGTGTCCCAAAATAACTGCTTTTTGTCCAAAAGCCCCAAGCATCATTCCTGCACTACAGGGACCTAATGATCATAAAAATCCAGCCCATTACCCTGGGCAACCTGTTTTAGTAAACCTCCCTACTGTAGGAGAAGTACCACTGGTACTAAAAACTCCTCTGAATAAATATGCATGGGTAGCCACCGATGCTCTGGGAAAGGAGCATCGGATAAGTACCCGTTGGATTGTTCCATCATTTTGACCTCCTGCCTCTTGGTGGCAGACTCTGTTGTGTTTACTTTTCACAGAAGAACGCCGAGGGACATGGGAACCGGACAAACCATGATCACCTTTTTGATACTTCTCTGTATCCTACCACAACACCATGGCCAAAACTCGGCCGAGTGGCCGTGGTCTGAAGCTTCCATCAGATATACCAGTGCTTTAGGACCCTACCCCAGAGATCGTCACCCAAGCCTTGCGACCGTAGTACTGCACGATTCTGAGGTATACCGTTCAAGTGACTGGGGTTGGGACAAAAAGGACTGGGCTAGGGTACTAATAGGAACAATTGGTGAAGAAATCAAGGTAGGATGCAGAAAAGTGGAGAAATCCCTTCATGAGAAAGCCACTACCATTGCAATTGCCGGGAATTACTTAAAATCAGATATAACTAGTAGCTTGCACCCTAACATCACGGCGAGTCTCTGTCCCACGACAGTATGGACATGTAAAAAGCAAGTCCCCCTAATACTGTGCTGTGGCCAAAGGAAGGTTGGTAACTATACCTTGGACCCTGACGCCAACAACGTCGAAGTTACAAAGCTTTGTGCGGATGAACTTACTGACTGTTGGCATAACTTTACTTTAACCAGACCAACCTATGTAACATGCTCCTGGCAGAATAACACAACAGATGAGTCCAGCTTGAAAGGTCTGACCTATAGGTTCAAAATAAATGCCATAGAAAAACCCACACTGACCGCAGTAGTTGCATACCATGGTGTAAGCACCCCCTTAGTGTTGGATGACAAAAACAAGGTTTTCCCTCCTTTCGTGGTGACGCAAGGTGATGACGTCGCAATAACTTGTAAATTAGTGGCTGGATCCCTCACCGAACCTGCATAGAGTTATGGCATAGGAGCCCATGGCCGGACTTTATATTGCAGAACCCAAAATCAAGACTGTTGGCTAAATTTAACTGCTATAAAATTTTCCTATAAAGTCATGTGTGGAAAAAACAAAACAAAATACTGGGGGGAACTTGATGTTAATGTTGTAACACCTACCACCCAACCACCGGTTGTGTTGAGCCCTACGATTTTTCAATTTGGGCCATACGTAATTAGAAAAACTGGCCAACAACAAATATTGTTTAATCCGGCATGGTCTCTCAAACAAATCAAATTGCTGATGCAAAATAATGTCTCAGAAGTTCAGCCAGCTTGTTCACCCTTTCTACAGACTTCTTTTGAGGGATGGACAACCTGGTTGTGGAAACAGAATCCTTCCAAAAAACGAATGGCTAGAGACATAACCGGTGTTGTGGGAACAGGATTGGGAATTTTGAATAGCATTGATTCAGAAGTACTAATGAATAAATTGGCTACCACAGCTGGAGATGTAACCAAATTACAACGGCCCCTGCAAACAACCTTAACAGCTTTGGGGACTCAACAGTGGTTGTTATCAAACATATTACCAAGTTGGGAAAAGGTAAATGTAAATGACCACAAATTGATAATCGATGCACTTGGTGCTACACAAAATAACATCTCTTTGGCTCTCAGTTGTATCCAGGCCCAGTTGTGGATGCAGTCGGTTGCTGCTTTAATTATAAGAGAAGGTGAGGAAGGCACTTTTCCCACTGAAATTCAAAAGATAGTCTGGGACAGTGCCACTGATTTTGAAAAAGAATTCCAGTCCTGGTGGAACTTAGTAAATTTTACCTATGATCCCAGCACAAACACAGCCACAGCCTTTGTACTGACTATACGTAATGCTTCAGTGCATTCAATATTCCCCATCATTACATTAGGGTTGAACCATGATGGAGCTATTCTCTATCCTTTCGAGCATAGGGAATGGGCCCGTCAAATTGGTGGGAGGTGGCAAACTGTCAATTTGGAAACTTGCATTGTCCGGGAACAACAAGGCTTTATCTGTGAAAGTAATGCAAGTAGAGCTCAAGATATCTGCTTGGACACAGAACAGAACGTTTGCAATTTTGAAATTCATCCAAACGAGATACCTGAAACAGTACTGGTATATGTAGGCAATGGATGTGCATGCTTTAGAACTGCTTGTAATAGTGTTTTCATAGAAAATTTGGTAGTGAATACTAAGAATCATTCAAACTTTTGTGTCTGTAACTTTACTAGGATTTCAGGATGTGATTTTTCCTATGTAGCCCCAGTTACTTCTCACCATCTTTTGCAGTCAAATTACACACTGATCCACCATCTATTGCCCACTCCAATTGGAATGAACCTCTCTCTGGTGAAGCAATTGTTGCTCCACCAAGATCTGATTGAAATTTTGGAGAAGATCAAGAAAAACGGATAGAAAACTCAAATAGCTGTTCATCAAAATGTGGAAAAAATACATCGTGTTTTGGAAAGGGTAAAGACAGATGCTGAACACAGGTGGTGGGATACTCTATTTGGGTGGTCACCTACTGCTACAGGTGTCCAGAACAAATTGTGTCATCCCACCATTGTTCTCTTGATTTTGGTTTTAATTGGTTTTGTTTTATCAGCAATCCTATACATTATGAGTTGGAGAATAATGAAACGGTTAGCACAATTGGCATCTGTGACAAATGTATCCAGATCGGTTACTGTTGACATCCCAAGGGTTATTGACACAAGGTTTTAAATAGGATAAAATATGATTTTTAACTAGAATTGATTATCTTCTAATTGCAATTAGAATTGTTTAATCAAAAACTTGCTTTAAAAATTGATTTATTTCTAATCAAAAATTGAAAAATTAAAGACTTGATCAAATTGTTTAAGATTGTTAGTAATCAAAAATTAAATATAATTGATCTGTTTTGTTTTCCTTTTTTCTCCTTTTCCTTATCCTGTCCCTTATCTTTGTCCTACTTTCCTGTCTCTGTTTTCCGGGATATGCTACCAACTTGGACGAGTCCTGAAGACACCACAACTGAAGACTCCACCACGACTGTACAAAGGGGTGCTCTTGATGACGATCGTGAGTCACGGGGTGGTGTAAGGGTCGGTCCGAAGTTCCCCTCGATTTTGCCTCCCGACCGTCGCAAGGAGACCTCGAGGACCCCCACCCAGGCTGACTCTGGACAATGGTTTCCTGGCCTGGCCAAGGTGGGTGCTCGTGATTGTGTGCTGGTGTATTGTGTTCACAGGACTGTGCTGTCGTGGCACCAACCAGAGGTTGTGTTGTACCAACAGCTGAGGACTGCTTGACCATACCTGTCTCCTGCAGCACCACACAATAGTCCATAAATCTTCCCACCTCTTGACCAGAGGCCACTCGCTTTGGAGAAGGACTATGAAAGAGCAACTCTCTGAGAAAGACCCTTTGAGATCTCTCTACTGATGAAGACGCATCTACACCCTGGAGAAGACCCCTGAGATCTCCCCACGGACGAAGACTCGTCTATCGGATGACTCGTGAGGACGCCCGTCTCGTCTGCTGGTAGCTATTTTCCAATCCCTTTCTTTCCTTCCCCTCTCCCTATACTTTGTTTCCTATACCTCTCCCCCTTACCGTAACTGAGTTGTTGGCATTTGATGAAATGCATTGCTGTTGTCGAATAAACTGATTTTCTGCTGTTGAATAAACTGATTTTGTCCCCTGTACTTTGCATGTTTGCACCCTTTAGATCAAAACAACCATCACGACCCCCGCTCTGTATTAATAGTGGATCATGACAGGGGCCAGCTCTGGCCACAAGACATTCTCGTCCTGGCAACAGATCTCTGTGAAGGGCGCAGGCAAAAAGCTTTCATTTTCCATTTGAACTGCGAGAGAGGCAGACTGTTGCACGGAGCTCTGAGAACAAAGGTGCACGCCCTAGGCGGGCTTGGGCAGAAGCAGCGTTCTCGAGCACTTGGCTGCCGGCCCACTGCTGGCTGTGTGGCACCGCTTCAGCGGCTTCTGGCCGCGGGGGTGTGAAAGCTGTGCCAGGAGTGGGCGAGGGCCGTGAACAAAGCCGCACAAGTACCGTGCTTGTGTGCACTACATTACAGGCTACTAGGAGAGGAAGGTGGCTGCCTCTCACTTGCCTTCCCACATGAACCAAGCAGTCAAAAGGAGCAAGCTGAAGCTCTGCTGCTTGTGCTGCTCCTTGGTTCCACTTGCAGCAGGCTGTGGACACATTGGCGGTCACTTCTAGGCTCCGAGGTGCAGAGAGCACCACGGTAAATGCCGCAGAGAAGGGAAATACAGAGTGCAGCGACGAGGTGGATGTGGCTTACGTGCAATAAGTAGAAGGTGAACCTAGGCACTGCCTCTTCAATCTGGCCCCCTCTACTCTGGTAGCAACTTTTGCAGGTCGGCAAAGGGAGCTGCGAATATGTAGAATGGAGGGCAGCGAGACGCCATGTGTTATGCGCCCTTTCAGGGCTGCTTGACAGAGGGCTACTTTAAGAAGGCCTTCTTCTTCATTTCGTCTTTCTCGCTTCGCTCTAACTGCATGGAGAACACCACAGCGAAGCTGTGAGGAAGGGCCCTGCCCCAGCTTTTGGCCTGGCCTGCCTCTGCTGCGCCTTTAGCTGCACACCAGAACAATGGCATTTCTTACCCACAAGGTAAAAAAGGTGTTAGTGTAGCCTCAGTACTGGCAAGTGCCTAGGCATTAAGTTGAGAGACCACGTATGAGGGAGTCTTTAGAGGTTTCCTCCCCCATGGAGCTGGTGTATTCTGATTCTCGTGCTGAACTGAAAAGTCCGGGCATGGCAATTCTGGCCTGCCTTGTGCAGGGACAAACACAAATGTGGGGCTATGATCCTCTGTTCCGGAGCTCTGCTCCGGGTGTGTATGCTGCCATGAGCCGGCAGCAGCCACCGAGGACACTGTGTATTGTGGATGAGGCTGGGCTGGCCCCTCGGCTACCTTTGGTCTGAGAGCAGCAAGAGTGGCATCCGAGCGGCATCGCCTGAGGGCCCCATGGGGTGCGGGGAGAAAGGTGGAAGTGATCCTGAGTGACGCTGGAAGCGATATCCGTAGGGCACGGATGGCCAGCGGTGGGCGTCGAGTTTCACGGGTAGGAGACTGCTAAGCTGCTGTGAAAGCTGGAGCTCCTCTGCTCTAGGACAGACTGGGAGAGCTGAGGTTGTCCATTCTGGAGAACAGAAGGTTCCAGGGAGACCTTCAAGCCCCCTGCAGTGCCTGCTGGGGCTCCAAGATAGATGGGGAGGGACTTTGGAAAAGGGTCTGGACTCGCAGGACAAGGGGGAATAGCTTCAAACTGCCAGAGGGCTGGGGTAGATGGGATATTGGAAAGGAATTCTTCCTTGTGTGGGTGCTGAGGCCTGGCACATGTTGCTCAAAGAGGCTGTGTGGGAGCCCCATGGCAGGAAGTGTCCAGGGCCAGGCTGGAGCGGACATGGAGCAACCTGGACTAGTGGAAAAGTGTCCCTGCCCATGTCAGGATGTGGGAAGAAGATAATCTATCTCTAAGGTCGCTTCCAGTCCAAACCATTCTGGGATTCTAGGATTCATGGAAGGCCATTTTCCAAGTGAAGTGTTGTATCTCTTGGCTCCCAGCTTGTAGTTGCCAGTTCTTCTGGAAGCAGGCCTGGCCAAGCAGCTGTGATGAGCCATGGCTTCTCAATAGGACGAGTGTGATATACTTGCAGAGAGGAAGGCTGCAGACAGATCTTCAAGGCCCAGGTAAAACAAGCAAAGGATTGAATAAAAGCCAAAGGTTGGTTGTGTTAGTCAGTTTTCTGGCTGTTGAAATGGCCCCATGTCATTTTCAACATTTCTAATTTGGATTTGTTTGAGTAAAAAATGAATGTGTTGCCTAAAGCATAGGCTCTCCAATGCATCTCCATGTGCTCCCATCTCTTTGTTGTATATCAAGTTCTATTAACTGAAGACAGAATCATAACACAGTAGTAAAACATTTAGAGGTGTAGTTAGCAAGCTTCAGGAGTTTTCAACTCTGCTGTTGACTTTTCTGGTATCTGTAAGCAAGGCAACATAATCCACTTACTCCACTTTTCCTCTCTGAGGAAAAGATGAACTTTTTTTTTTTCTCATTTTAAAAATAGCTTGGAATGAAGAGAGTTACGCATGTGGCATGTAGGATTCATTATTTTACCTTTCTCTTCTGCTGTCTTTTGCGTACTAGTTTTTTTAAATTTTTTTGTTGCTGTTCTCCATTCAGTAGGTTTGAAAGAATTCTAATTGTTGAGATGATGGTTCTTTGAAGGCTCATCTAGCCCACCTTTTGGGTGAAGGAAAGATGAAGACAAGGTCCTCTAAGAAGAGTAAAAAGCATACTTTAAAGAGACATGCAGAGATGTCTGCTGATGCCATGCAATTACTGTGTAATCAGCAGAAATGTGTTGGAAAAATACCCATCAGTGACTTCACAAGAAAGCCACACTCAAGACAGGTAAAGAACAGAAGCATAAAACCCCAAAGGTATGAAATGGACAGATTTTCATTGGGAATGAGCAACTCCTGAATTCTTGGTTCTAGAACTAGGGGCTTGTAATAAATAGACTGTCTCCTTGACAAATGTAAATTTGGTGAAATGAGCTGCTCACTGCCCGTTGAAGTGCAGGGCTAGTAGACGAATATTTGCCATGGCAGGCATATTGTATGGCTTTCCTGTTAAAAAGAAACTGGTTTTTCTCATAGCAATCTAGATATGTACCCAGTCCAACACCTAATTTTTAGGCTATATTTCCAAGTAAATGGCTCCCATGATGATGCAGTAAGTTTATGTCATGAACAGGAATGAAGTGATTGCATGCATCCTTTCTTACCCTAAGCCGGCTGTTGAATAATGAGATAGAGACGCTCACTGACGCCAAGGAGTACCCCAGCTTTTGGGATAAGCACTGGGCAGATAAAGCCTATTTCCACATTTCTTGCTAGCGTCTTCTTCAAAGTTCATGGGTTTGTTCATCTTTTAGAGCTGTTCTAGATGTCTTTGTAGTTTACATGTACTAAATGTAGCAGGTATTGCTCTCATGCCATCCTAATCGATTTGAAGTTGGGATCTACTCAGGCTTCAATGTATCAGAAGAAGCAACGTTGATTCTTTGAATTCTATTCTTGAACGTGAGAATGATTCTTCTGTAATTAATGAATTACTTAAATCGAATTCACTTGAATGGAAAAATTGTCTTGTTCATGTAGATTTTAACTTGGGAAATTGATCTTTGAGTTCTACTTTTCATTGTTGTTGCTTTTCTGTATTCTTTGATTGCACAGATAGCAGATGTACTGACCAAGTATTCTGTGAAACTGGAGGAAATGTCCTTCCTCTTGGCAGCTGATGTTCACAAGCTCATTAACCCTAAGGCCATGGTAAATGTTTTACCTGGGGCAAGATAGCGGTCTGAATATTCCTAGAATGTCTTTCCCCAAATGAAATTCATTTTTTCTGCCTATCAATCACTGAAATATAGAAGAAATTTCTACTTGGCAGGGTATTGGTTATCATTTGTGTTCTTTTCTCCCCTCATTTTCTGTAGAAGAGACAATTTTTGTTTGTTTTTGCATGTCGTATGCTGCTTCTACTTCTGGTTTTATTTTTTAATACACAGAATATAAAGAGAGCACTGCTGGATAATGAGAGGGCATTCTACATATCTACTTTCCATCCTGCAGAGAATTTATGGCAAGTGAAGAAATACAGAATCCCCCAACTGTGAATATGGAATTGGAAAAGTTGATAAAGGAGCAGATGGTACTCAGTGAACAGAGACTGAAGGTTTTGCAATATATCGGGTATGGCAAAAGAGGGTATAGCATAAAGGAAAACAATTGTTGCTGGACTTAATGAAGGACTTGGCTACAAAATGCACTTTGCTTCCTGTCAGTGTGTGATTGCTAAATGCAGCAGTAAGGCAGGGTCTACATCTATTTCTGTACAGCTCTTTTGAATGGAAAAAATGCATTCTTGATTTTCTGTGCCCCAGCTACACTTAATAGGTGGCGATCAGGCTCTAAAAATGGAGGAATGGAGAAGTAAATCTTGAAACATAGTAGAAATGGGCAAAGATGGGTGGAGACCTAGAAGTTGGTGCTTTTGTCAAGGCATTTTTTCTCAATGGCGTGGGATTTCATTTGCACAATAAATTAAGAGAGGAGTCTGGATAGAAATCGAACGATGCTATGTTTGAATATCCATCCTGAACACAAGACGCATTGGTGTGGGTGCAATGCATTACGATCTTTACAGGGAGGTTTTTTAACGGTGGATGTAGGAACAAGGTAGATGACAGTTAGTTCCTTATCGGGCAGTAAACAGTTGCCCTTGAACAACAATAATCTCAGGTTTATTTTCATTGCCAAGATGGCTGTAAATAAAAGAAAGCCCAGTAGTATGGATATTCGGATTCATAATTTTATATTTGAAGTAATGACTGGTTTGTATTTTAGGATTCCTGACTCTTGTTTCCTACTTTGATAGCACCTTGTTGCCTCCAACACGTGCCAAATCTGATGGAAGCAAATGGTGCAGAACTCTGGAGAATTAAAACAAAAGTCTAGGTAGGTCTGGAAATCCTAAGAACAGTCTGGAATTCAAGCAATATTTTCTTTTCTCCCGGGCAACGATGAGGCAGACAGTTGCTTTGAGAGTGCATGTTTGCTCTATTCTTTGTTCCATGTGTTCCCACATACCTTCTCAGTTGCTTGGAGGTGGCAGTAAGAGCCAAAGAAGCTGCCTGTGGCATGGCTTTCCTTTGGCCAGTACAAACACCTGTGCATGGTGAGATCTAGAAGGAACTGGCTTGGTTAGAATGAATCTGGGGGAAATCAAAAGTTAATTTTGACATGGATGCCTTCTCAATCATACAAAAATAATCCTTTTTAACTCTTGCAGAAGAAGAGGGGAAGTATGAGAAGAAGAGGGGAAGTATTGGAGATACTTCCTTTCTCTGTGTCCTTGCAGCATGCCTTCCCTCTCTGTGTCTGCCTTCTCTTGCTCCAGAGCACATCCTGTTGGGATGTTTGTAGCCTGTATGGCCGCAAAGAAGTTGGTAGCGATTGTAAGTACCTTGCTACTTTGAAGCATAATGATAAAGAGCTGTGTATGAAAATGTCTTGATTTCTTTGGCTGGTAGTGTCTGGTGTCTGTAGGCAAAGGTCTGTAGGCACTGCTGGGATCTGTTCCGTGTGCTGAGATTCAGCACATGGCCTCTGTCATGTTTCCATGTCACACTGCACTATGAAAGATGGGAATTCTGCCTGTGGTCTCATCGATATCATTCAGACAGCCCTAATGTGGAGTGCGTGGAGAAAATGAGCATCCAGTATGAGCTGGTCGAGGGCAAATGTCAGGAGAAAGGGCAGATGTGCAAGTTGAGTGCCACATCTTTTGGCTGTGATAGCCGTGGTCCAGTGTGTCATTTGAGTAAAATGCGTCTGAGGATGCACCAAACATTGAGATAACAAATGGAATTCCTTTTTAACCTCCGCCTTACTCTGTTCAAAAAGTAAGCCATCCGTTTGGTTTCACAGCAGTAGTTGGTATTTGTACTTGAAATGTGGAAAAGCCGTAACAAATGCTGGTAATGAAGGGAGTGCTGTCCTACGTGAATGTGGAAGATGCAAGGAGCCTCAGCCCTTGTGCTAAATCTGTCTTATCTTGGGAAAGAAATTCCACCTCTGCCTCAATTTCTCCCTTTGTGTCCAACCAGATGGTATTGTTTACTTATCTAATATGGCATGTAGGAGGCTGAATCTATCTCTGTCCATCACAAGAAAAGAAACACTACGTTTAGCCAGGCTCTCTGAAAGCCACACAGTATTTCTTCTGTGCATGTCAATAATTTGTTCTTCTTTTCCTTCAGATGACCCTGTTGGATATGAACATTTGCACAGCAGAGGATTCTGAAGTTGTGCACTCCAACATGCTTCAGATGACTGAGAAACTGAAATGTATGTTTGAAGAAGAAGTGGAGCGCGTGGATGTATGACGTTTCTTCCACCTACTGCCCACCTCACCTGGGCTACCGGCTAGCTCCAGGAAGCCTGCGTCGGTGAGTGGCCCCTCCCCGGCACCACTCTGGGACCCGCAGAAGAGGCGTACCAACAGCTACACCTGGGCGAGTCGTCAGAGAGGGACAAAGAGGCGCGGGAGGGACAAAGAGGCGCAGGAGAGACCTTTACTGTTCTGGGGGAAGGGATTTATTTAAGGAAGAGGCACCAGGTCAGGAGGTTGGGAGAGGGAACCGCAAAAGGCATTTTGAGGGGTTCTACACAGGCTTAAGTACGGGGGAGGAGCAAGGGGATGGCACAAAACTCTGTCCAATAACGGTTAACGGGGGGAGGTACAGAGGGCGGGGAAAGGGGTACATTGAGCCAATAAGGTAAACCGAGGGTGGGGATACATACAATATAACCAATCATGAATACAAAAGGGAATGCTTGACACAGAATCTTCTAGAACAAAGGGAGGGGCTACAAAGGATTGACATCCAGTGGGGCAGGGTTTAGGGTGAGGGACAGGGAAGGTTCCAGATAAAGGGGAGGGGTTTAGGATGACTGACTAGGGCAAAGGCGGGAAAGGGAAAAACCATTATGTAATTAACTTAGGGGAACGAAATTGAGACCAACCATCAACACAGAAGGAAAATTAACATTAAACAATGCAACACTACATCTCCCCCTTTCTTTTTAAACAGAAGTGTCATTTTCAAAGTCCTCGCCAGAGGTGAGCCCATCCTTCTCTTCCTCAACTGCTTTCATGTCTTCACCATTTGGGGGATCTTCGAGATCCCAATCCAGGATAGGCCCCACCTCTGCGTGGTTAACTTGGGCTGATGGGGAGATGCTGCGGACAACTAAGATCTGTATAATGGGGATAGCAATACAAACGAGAATAATAACAAGGACAATAGAAATAATGGTTTTGACAACTGAAGCCAGCCAACCCAAAATCCCCAGCCTTTAAAGATGTTTCTCAGCCAGTCTTCGGATTCCTCCTTGATGTTCGTGACAAGACCTTGTATTTGCTGTATCTTGGAGTGGACACTGCTGCTCCGAGATGACAAGTTGAGACAGCAGAGGCCTTTGAAGCCCTCGCAGCTGTGGCCATGCGCAAGCAACAGGAAATCTATTGCTCCCCGATTTTGTAGGGTCGCCTTCCTGGTAATTTCCTCATCTGCTAGGAGGTCGCTTAAGGCCACTGACCTAAGGTTTGCCTGTTTCGCTACCCAGCACTCTAGGCGGCCCAATTCACCTAGGGCTTTAGCCACTGCCATCCACGCTAAAAAGATGGAGACAGCAACTCTTTTGGACTTAGACCAATGAAAAACATCTGCATTGCAATTTTCGTCCAAATTATGAGCTTCTCTCTTTTGGATTGCCGATTTTGTGTTTTTAGATTTCCAATTTGAAATTTGGGTACGGTTAGGCGAAAACAGGGTCAGTCGTCCAAGCGTGCACAGCCCTCCTATCAGGCAAGAGGGGATGCCTGCCCACTCCCGGTCGCCACAGATCCAGGAGACCCCCTTACCTAGCTGAGGAGGTTGGTCTACAGGGGTCCCCTCAATCTGGGCGGTGGCGTTGCACCACGCGGTAGCTCTATAGTCAAGGTTGGGTTGGATAACATTTAGGTATGATTCGGGGTTGGACCATCTATAATGATTCTGAACACAAAAACGGGATGGGGCTGAACCAAGTAACTCTAATTCCTGAGGTTCCTCGGGTGCTTTGGGAAGGTCTTTAGACCACTCCCACAACACCCAGAGGGGGTTGGTCATAGGATAGGAGGCATAGGAGGGGTGCCACCGCTGGGGGTTAAAATCATCCCGCATGTTGATGATTGTCTTGGGATATTCGTCAGGCTGAAATGGGATCCTCACCAGGCAGGTTGAAAGTGGATTCCCTGTTGCCGCAATTGATAAGCAGAGATGGTCCTGCTGCATGGCCTGGGCCAGGATGACCCACACATTCTTCCTCGGCTGCAGGACTATCCACTCCACTGAAGACTGGCAGAGGCACGCCCAGATGACAAGGGCATACCACATCCTGGGGCTCCGGGTGGCTGACTAAAACAGAACAGGAAAAGGGAATGGGTTACTCAAATAGGTCCTGAACTTCAGGGGGAGGAAACAACTTGGAGAAGGGGCTGTCCCGCCCTCTGGGGTACCCTTGGTGTTCCAGGGAGGGGCGCCGGCGACGATGAAGCGCTGCATATTTGACCTCTCCTGAGGTTGGCCCTGACAGATGTCCCTGACTGGCAGTATAGGGCCGGACCCACCTTTGAGGGACGCACCTCAAACCAAAGGGAGTGGATACGCAAGCGTACCCACGACCCCAGGTGACTAACTCATGTGGGCCCTCCGTATTACCGGTCTCCGGGTTCTTCACCATCACGGGAGGGTGTTTTCTCAGACATAATGATGAAGAGTTCGTGAAGTGCCTCACAATGGGAGGACTCAGCACTTCGAAGGAGCAGTTAAGAAAGTTGATGGTAAAAAGGGCTTTTTGCAATTTAGTATGAGGTGTATCGAATTGAGTATCGCCCTGTTGCTGCTCCAGGACCCGTTTGAGCGTTTGGTGGGCACCCTCAACCATGCCCTGACCTGCGGGGGAATAACGGGATGCCAGTCTTATGTTTGATTCCCCACCTCTGCAGGAACTCCCGGAAGGCCGTGGAAGCATATGCTGGGCCATTGTCCAATTTCAATTCCCTTGGGATCCCCAACACAGAGAAGGCCTGTACAAGGTGTTTCTGTACATCCTTGGCCTTCTCCCCTGCGTGGGCAGAAGCGAAGACTGCCCCGGAAAAGGTGTCCACACTCACATGTACATATTTCAACCTGCCGAACTGCGGAACGTGGGTGACATCAATCTGCCATAACTCACAGCTCTCCAGGCCTCTAGGATTGATGCCAGAGCTCAGGGTTGGCACCCCAAGCTTCTGGCACTGGGGACATGTGGCCACAATGTCCTTGGCCTGGTCACGGATTAGTTGGAATTGCCATACCAAGCCAGGCGCATTCTGATGGAATTTCTGATGGCTCAGCTTTGCCTGTTGGTAAATATCAGGAATCCTGGCCATATCAGCTGGTGCGGCCAGGATGTCCGCTCTCTGATTACCCTCGGCGATAAAGCCTGGCAGGTCTGTGTGCGATCTTACGTGCATCACAAAGTACGGATGCTCTCGGTGGGAGACAGCATATATCAGCTTCGAGAGCAGACCGTGGAGGTTCGGATTAGAGACTTCTTTCAAAACAGCATTCTCTGCCCTTGACACCACACCCGCCACATAGGCCGAATCTGTAACCAAATTAAGTGGCTCTGAGAACCTCTCGAAAGCTCTAACGACTGCATCTAACTCAGCAATTTGAGGGGACCCCTCAACAACCTTAACATCTGCCTCCCACTGCTGAGTCTGGGGGTTCTTCCAAGTCATGACTGACTTGTGCGAAGCCCCAGATGCATCTGTAAAAACAGTTAGAGCTTTGAGCGGCACCAGGCTCAATTTTTCTTTCGGGACCAGATTGAAATTTGAATTAAATAATTTATGACTTTGGTGGTGGACAGATGTTTGTCCTGTGTAGCTATCAAGGGCAAAGAGAAGAGTCTCATTCTCCTGGAGCAAATGCTCCAAAACCTCCTTAGTCAGCTTGCCTGATGATAAGGCAAGTGGTTCTCGGATGAACGCAAAATCGCAACCTGCCAGCTCTCCCAAACGGGCCCTGGCCTTCCTGATCAGCTGCGCCATCAGCTCCTGTGGCCTGGTGATACTTTTGGACTTCTGATGACTGAGGAACACCCACTCTATAATCAAGAGGGGGTCCCTCTGGTCCCGGTCCCACTGGTAAATGAGGCCGTGGAGGTGCGGCAGCCGTCCCAGGATAATAAACTCAAATTGCAGGTTCGGCAGGTAGCAATGGGCTTGTCTCGTCCCCATCGCCTTCTCTACCTTTTCCAGAGCTGCCCTCGCATCTGGGGTCAGCACCCTAGGAGAAAGTAACTCATCTCCCCCTTTCAATAAATTGAAAAGGGGAGCTAGGTCCTCGGTGGTCAATCCTAGCCAGGGTCTGACCCAATTCAATGACCCGCACAGCTGGTGGAAATCCGCAAGGGTTTTTGGCTTGGTGTTAATTGCCAATTTCTCTGGGACAATAGTCCGGCTCTTAATTTGGAGCCCGAGATACTTCCACAGGGGCATCCTATGAACTTTCTCCTACTGGAGCTCAACCCCTGCAGAGATCAAAACCTCAATGACAAGGTCAAGGACATACTGCAGTATGTTGTCCGTGGGGGCACAAATTAGCACGTCATCCATATAGTGCAGGATGACGGCCTCCCCTGCCTTGGCATGGACAGGAGACAGCAATGAGGCCACATACTATTGACAGATACTGGGGCTGTTCTTCATGCCCTGAGGCAGTACCCGCCAATGGAAGCGCCTCATTGGGGATTCCCGGTTGATGGATGGAACCGAGAAGGCAAACCGTGGTGCATCCTCGGGGTCGAGGGGAATATGGAAAAAACAATTCTTGATATCTAGGACTGCCAGATTCTAATTTTGTGGCAGCATTGAGGGTGAGGGCATACCTGGTTGCAGAGACCCCCTGTCTTCTATCTTTTTATTTGTTTCACGAAGGTCGTGAAGGAGCCGCCACTTGTCCTTCCCCAGCGTTTTGATGACGAAGACCGGAGAATTCCAAGGGCTCCAGGTTGGCTCGATGTTACCTTTGGCTAACTGCTCCTCCACGATTTCGTTGAGCGCCTGCAATTTCTGTTTGTTAAGCGACCACTGATCTATCCATACTGGTTCATCAGATAGCCAATTCAGTTTCTGGACAGGGCGCTCCACAGCGGCCGCTAAGAAAAATCCCACGGGGTTTTCGGGATCTCAATACGAACACCCCATTGCGACATGACATCTCTGCCCCACAGGGGAGCTTTATACTCCATAACAAAAGGGCAGATATTAGCCACCTGCCCTTCAGGTCCCTCAGTTTTAATTACGTTTTTGACTGCCGAGCCAATTGGGCCCCTCTGACTCCTTGTATTCTGCCAGCCACGGATTGCAACTCCCAATGTGACGGCCAATTCTCGGTTGGTATAATTGTCACATCTGCTCCTGTATCGAAGAGTCCGTTGAGGTAAAAGTAGTCTTCACCCCGATGGAGTCCACATCCAATGATTGGTTTATCCTCACCAATGACTTCCGCCCAATAGACGCAGGGATTAGCCGGTTTCGCCACGATGGTGTTGGGCACCGGAATCGCCTGTGCTACTAGTTGTTCCTTTGGCAGGAAGTATGGAGGCTGGATGCACCGTGCCAGGAGAGAGAAACGGTCCGGACACAAAAACCATGTCTGCGGCACGATTTCAATCTCCGGAGGGGTACACTTTGTATCCCCAAGCACGACATACGTGCAGTCGAGTCCGGCGAACAAACCCGGTGATGTGGGCTTCACCGACACCAACCGCCAGTCCTGTGTTTCAAAATAAGTGTTATCTGTCAGGGCCAAGCTCAGGGGAGGACGAGGAGTCCACCCTGGCGCTATTCGTCGTGTTCGGCAAATGTCGGATCCGGTGGGAATGTCACATGCGGTATTAGTATTGCCCCCCCCCCCCCCCCCCCAGGTCCCCCTCACGCCCCGCCTCACTTTTCTTTTCACCCGAGGCGGAGTCGCTCTCCCCAGTTAGTTTTTTTTTGCTTGTGTGTTTCCTCCCACCTCCCCCTGCCCCTTCCCGTTATCGATTTTATTTTTAAGAGGGCACATGTGCGCGATGTGACCAAGCTGGTTGCAGAGGAAGCAGCGCACAGGGAAAGTCTTTGCAGCTGCAGTCATCGCCGCCATCATCACTCCTCCTCTGGTGGGAATAGGTGGCACTGGCACAACTGCGCGCTTGACACAGGCCTCCACTATAAGCTGGAGAGACGGCTCAGGGTAGAGAGGTAGAGATGTTATATATAACCTGTTTACATGCATCGTTAGCATTTAACTTTATCATTTCCATTATTAGTTCTTCTAGGGTGTCCTGGTCTTTCACTTGCTTTTTAATTTCTATCTTTAGCCTCTCCATGAACTCAATGATAGGTTCCGCCGGCCCCTGTTTGATGGAGGCATAGTGGACACGGGGCTCGGTGGTCGGCATCACCATGAATGTCTTCTCAGCAGCATCTTGAATTTTTAAAATCACAGGCTTTGGGATTTTTTCTGCCTGTACTTCTGCCTGGAACCACTGCCCTTCGCCTCACAAATGATCCATCGTGATTGGTTTCTTGTCTGTGTCAATGGCGCACTCGGGGGTCTGTAAGAGCTCAGGCAGGAGTTCCCCTAGCATCCTTTTCCATGTGTCCTCCCACAATCTGTACTCAATTGATAGGAGGAGACATTTAAACACTCCTTTCAAGTAGCTAGGGACCAAGATATTGGAGGAGAAAGTAGCTTCCAATAAGCCTTTAAAATATTCGCTCTTTCTCCCGAACTCCTTCTGTGCCCTACAGAGCTCTTTTCAAAGGGATTATTCAAATGTCCGCCAATTTGGAATACCCCTTTGCCAAGAATAAAAAACAGGAGTGGCAATGAGTGTGGTCTCCGGTTCCGGGTTCCGATCCCCTGGCCTGTCACTTCCGGTTTCCGGAGCCTGGGAACCGGAAGGAGGGGCATGGGAATCGGAAGTCGGAAGCGGAGGGGCAGGACCGCTTACCGAGGAGGAGCCAGAACACTGGCAACATTCATGGTGATGGGTGGGACCTGTTGAGCTCGGGGGCCGCCTCTCTGGGGGTGGAGTAAGAGGAGGAGTTTTAGTAGGAGGAGGAGGAGGAGCCTGGGGAGGAGGAACACCCCTCCCGTGGGAGGAGACAGGGGCAGGACTTGGGGAAGGAGGCGGGAACAGAAAGGGGTTGGGACACGGTGTAGGGGGCGGAGCCACAGTCGGAGGAGGGTACGGATCAATGAGGAAGGGATTCTGGGGAGAAAAAGGAGCCAGAGCACAAGGGACCAGACACGCCACGTGGCCTGCGCCATCTGGTGTGCCGGAGTCCAGGAGGCTATTTTGTGGCTCCAGGGGGGATGACTGGAACCTGACTGACTTTGGGGTTTTTGGGGTAGAGCCTGGGGGAGGAGCAGGGGAGGGTTTCGGGGTACATTTACAAACTTTACAACTCTTTAAAACAGGTTTCAGGGTAGAAGTCGGGGTGCAACTGGGAGAGACAGAACTGCGGGAAGAGGGATTAGGGGAAGGCTCCCTGACGGCTGGCGCCTTGCCGCCCGGGCTAGGGTATCGGGACGACCGAGAGGGGCCAGGAGAGCAGCGCCTGGTCTCCCTGGCCGGGCTGGCCTGCGATCGTTGCCGAGCTGCCCGTCTCGGATCCCCCGATGCAGGGGAAGAGGGATTGGAACGAGGGTTAGGAGAGGGGGGAACAACTGGGGGAACCTGGGATGGCTTGCTTCCCTTCCCCGCCCTCTCCTGGTTGAGCGGGGCCGGACACCCGCTCCCCGCCTTTTCTTTTACAGCTGTACGAATTTGAATGTATAAACTGAAAAGCCGATCCACGGAGGTGTCTAATTCCTCAACGCCATGAGCCTTTGTCCTACTAGTACCCAAAATTGGACCGACTCCATTTGCTGGGGTGACACCCCGGGGAATTGGGAAGCAAGCCATTTATGAACTTCTTTAACGAACCCCGTGAAAACTTTTTTTTCCCTCCCTCCAGGATACCCACAAATTGGAAAAACATCTCCCGCTGCTGTGTGGACAGCTTTGCGCCCATTATGGTGTGCCTACCCACACAGCAGGACTCACTCTCCCACTGCAGCAAAAGAAAACTGAAACAATTGAGAATAAAGGTCCCATGGCCAGTGAGTCCCCCACCCTCAGGGACTAAAGGAAGGGGTGTTCTTACGGGCCCCCACACCTCGGGCTGCACACCCCACCCCGCCTAATGGTAAGCCCCCCTGCACCCCGTAGGGGGATACTTACCGGCTCCGTTGGCCTCTGGAACAGGAGCTGCAACAGGAGGCCCCTCCCTCGAAAGTGGTCCTCCGGGCGCAGAGGTTTGCCACCTTCTCCCCGGGAGCGCTGTGGACCTGGCCTGCTCCGATCGGGGTAGTCGACGCCCAATGCCTCTGATCCTCAGATCTAAGAGGCTCTTCGTGGGGACACCGGCGAAGTCGCCCGGCGGTGAGCGCCAAACTGACATTTCTTCCACCCACTGCCCACCTCACCTGGGCTACCGGCTAGCTCCGGGAAGCCTGCGTCGGTGAGTGGCCCCTCCCCGGCACCACTCTGGGAGCCGCAGAAGGGGTGTAGCAACAGCTACGCCGTGGCGAGTCATCAGGGAGGGACAAAGAGACGCAGGAGAGACCTTTAACGGTTCTGGGGGGAGCGATTTATTGAAGGAAGAGGCAACAGGTCAGGAGGTTGGGAGAGGGAACCGCAAAAGGCAGTTTGAGGGGTTCTACACAGGCTTAAGTACGGGGGAGGAGCAAGGGGAGGGCCAATAACGGTTAACGGAGGGAGGTACAGAAGGTGGGGAAAGGGGTACATTGAGCCAATAAGGCAAACCGAGGGTGGGGATGCATACAATATAACCAGTCATGAATACAAAAGGGAATGCTTGACACAGAAACTTCTAGAACAAAGGGAGGGGCTACAAAGGATTGACATCCAGTGGGGCAGGGTTTAGGGTGAGGGACAGGGAAGGTTCCAGATAAAGGGGAGGGCTTTTAGGATGACTAAGGAAAAGGTGGGAAAGGGAAAAACCATTATGTACTTAACTTAGGGGAACGAAATGGGGACCAACCATCAACACAGAAGGAATATTAACATTAAACAACGCAACACAACAGATGTACGTTTCTTTTATTTGATGACATATATTTTCATCATTCCTTGGGATTAGTCTGTTCTTCCTGTGCTCCCACCTGCAATGCCTTCTGCGTGGTAGGCTACTGATGTCACCTTAGAAAGAGGTCCATAGTGTGACAAAACACTCCAAAGAAACAGTTTGGTGTGGACGAGTTTCATGTGGAAGTGTTGATAATTCTTGTGTTTATTATTTGTAATATAAATAGATTGTATTTTTATGATCATTTCTATCTGAAATACATATGATAGCGATGAATGACGTATGGCCCAGTCTGCTTAAGATCAGACTTTAGGAAAAGCTGGAAATGATCTCCCAAATGTCTTCCAATCTTTTCTATACATAAAAAAAGTCGGGCAGTTGTTTCTAAAGGGATAAATTATAGAATGTGATTTGGTGCTTTGTGGTGCCAGAATAAACAGAAGTTTTTATAATCTGCATTCTTAGCAGTTTACTTGGATATTTATTTTTCTTACTCTCCAGATAGAAGATGCCATGTTGGATACCAGTTGTAAAATTCCAGGCAGCCTTTTATCATGTTACATATCGTCTTATTCATTTCACCTTCCAGCAGTATAGAAAGAACTTGTTCACTTGAATGTTTTTCTTTGGAGTGATTTTAAGGAGACAGCTAAATGGCCATAATACAGGTAGAAACATAAAAACAAGGGTGTGCTATAAAGACAGGACTTCTTAATGCAAAGAGCCCTCTGAAATTCCAAATACCTGCTATAAAATTAAAAATGTAATCTTTGACTTTTAGAAGGGAATTTCTACTCTTCAGTTTCATACTGTCAGGTGCATTTTTGCTAACTGCTTGATTCACGCTGAATGGACAGTCCTGTCTTATTCTTGGTATGGCAACAGTGATAGAGATCACTGCTGCTTTCTGTAGAAAGTGGCTGCAAGTTGCTATTAATAGATCTTGTGCAGGTCTAGAGTCTGATTGGATGTGAGGTTCTCATTGTTACAAAAACAACTTGGGGTGGCAGTGTCAGAGATGTTCATTAGGAAGATTTTCATAGGCGATGAGTTTTGCTGAGGTAGCTTTCTCTTCTGGGTGTAGAATATATGTGCATAATTAACTTCCTTGAATCCTAAATAGTTGGGGAGATGTTAGTATCTACGAAACCATTTTTACTAGCTTTTTTATGTGGCCTTAGATGATGAAAGTGATCTGGATACTATTTTAGAAAAAAGCAAAACGGTGAGCTGTGAGGAAGAGCTGAAGGAGTATGTGGAGAACACCCTGTCTTCGTGAGATCAAATCAGAACACGGTATGAATTTTGCATCGTCAACTTAAAAGGTAGAGCATGTTTGAACATTGGTTGTACTACTTAGGCCTTGATTTAATGCTGTTGTGTGAAGGTATGGAAAAAGAGTGCTTTCCACTTCATGTAACAATATAGAATAATGTCCCTACTGAACAAGGTTAAGGCAAATAATGCCCACGGTTTAGGAATGGGACAAAGGAAGACTGCTATCATTCAAAAACCATAGCACATCAGTATTACTGTGCATACCATCACATCCATGCCTTATTCAGATGGTTAAAGAAGTAGCGCAGATTCTTGGAAGACCGGAATCAGAAGTTGGTCTGCACCATCATGTCTTCACTCATAGATTTGATCTCATTCAAAGTTCTAGGAACTCAGACGTTTAAGATAGCCAAGCACTTGCAACTTTAAAAGCCATCTAAAAACTGGTACAATACCGCTCTCCTTCCTGAAGATCTTAGCAGCAGCTCTGAAGCCATAGAGGAAGCAGCACTGTTCACACACCCAGGAGGTCTTTCCTACCTGCTCGATCAGAGGCACATTAGAAGAGCAGTATGGACCTGAGGGGCAGATGCACATACCTTCACACACCTCGCAGTGGGACTGTGGTTAGAGCTGGAGGTTTGATACTCTTCCTAATAATTTGAGCCGTTAAAACAAAGCCAGAGGTAACAGACCAAGTGACAGTACAATGCCAGGTTGCGGAAAGAGAATGTTACCTATCTGAACACCTACATAAATTCCCCATCATTCTCTTTGTTTAGGAGACCAAGCCAATGTCCGTGTAAATCAAAACAAGTGTGAATACTGATTTTTCTTGAATCAAGTCTCAGCTTTATGTCCAAGTCAAAGGCCAATAAACCAGAAAAGCTCCGCTGCGCACAGTGCACAAGTAACATGGAAGACAGTAATTTGACCTCTTATGTACGCAGTGTTGGAATGGTTCCCCATCCCAAAGGAACGATGTCAAATGCTTCTTTGGAAATATTTTAACTTCTGTGCATTTCTTTCTTTGTAAGGATCTAATCTCTAACAAGCCAGGACGTGATTGTGTTCAGTAGAAACAGACCAATGGCAATATTTAGCCTAAAGGTATTATGAGATTGATCAGGAAGTTCGATTTAGACTTAAAGGCACTGTAGTCATATTTAATTTTATTTCTCTCCGTACTTGAGTCTCTTAAACAGGGACCTTCAATTGGACAGGAACGGGACACTGAAGCAAATTGTAATGGATGACGTAATGGTTTACCCGGAAGCATTTTGTGGGAATGGATTTCTTCTAGGTATCCATCAGCCAGCATTTTAGTGTGAAGGAAATCTTCAAACAGGTAAAACAAAAATTCCCGTTGGTTTAAATCCTGACTGCTATATTAATTTTTCACTTTTGAGAAAATTTTCATGACCTTTAAAATTCAGACTATATCAAGTATTGTTTCAGCCATTGAAGAAAGTGCTTTTGAGAGAGATAGGAGTGGGAAACCAAAACATTTCTCAGAGCTACACTTTCAACTCTGTCCTTGTTACAAACAGCACATGAGCAAATTCATTTGCCTTTGGAACAGAAAACTGCGAGGTAACACGTTTATCATTACGGATTTGAGTGTTCCAGGTTCTTTAGATAGTAAGTGATCTATACAAGATGACCTCTTACTGAAATAGATCCATTTTGACAAGGGATATGGATTTCTAAGAAGAAAGCAAATCCCTATGTTAAAACGGTGTGGTGGGTGATTTTGTTGTTGTTTTGCTTTTAGAACTTGCAAGGCACAATCGACTTCATAGTTCTAGATCCAAATAAGACCACAACATTCCAAACAGGTGTTTCTTTTTGGTTGTTTTTCAATCTGTATATCTTTGGATTGTAACCAGTAGAACTGTGCTTTAACCGGAAAGAAGTAGCGGAGGTTTCAGAAGTGGAACATACGGTGGAACAGTAAGCTGAGAGCATTGTGCAAGGAGAGGAAAGAGGGGAAAATGGTAAGAGTTTCCTGAGTCGGAAGGGACCCCTAGGGATCGTCAAAGTCCAACTCCTGGCCCTGCACAGACACTCTAACAGTCCCACCCTCTGCATCCCTGAGAGCGTTGGCCAAACTCTCCTGGATCTCTGGCAGCCTTGGGGCTGTGTCCATTGCCTGGAGAACCTATTCAGTTCCTGACCAGCCTCTGAGGAAACAAAACCTTTCCCTGATAGCCAGCCTAATCGTCCCCTGACACAGCTCCTGGCATTCCCTTGGCTCCTGTCCCTGGTTGCAGAGAGCAGAGAGCAAAGCTGTCCCTGCGCTGCCCTTGAGAGGAGCTGAGAGGTCCCAAGTGAGGTGTGAGCTCAGTGTCCTCTCTGCAGCTGAACCAAATGCCCTCAGCCACTCTTTGTATGGCTTCCCCTCCAGCCTCTTCACTATCTCTGTGTCCCTCCTTTGGACATTTCTCCAATAGCCTGAGGTCTTTCTGACGTTATGGCATCCAAAATTGCCCCCAGGGCTTGAAGAGAGCCCAGTCCCAGCCCAGAGTAGAGCACGGCAATCACCTCTATCGAGCGAGCGGTGCCACAAGTTAGGGACAGTTGTCAAAAATCAGCTGGAGAAACAAATCTAACAGAGAAACAGGTGATCTAGGCACAGGAAATGGAAGAAGCAGAGGAAGAAAAAGATGAGGAGACGATTCCTTGTAAAAGTGAAGAAAATGAGCGTGCAGAACAGGGACTAAACATTATGCAGGCAAGTGAGCAAGAGAATAAGTTTGAAAGTGAAGGCAGTTTTGTCCAAAAGAAGGAGGAATAGGAAGTATTTTTGCTGAGAATGAATAGTAAGGTTTTTTCCGTTTAGTTTGTATATGAAGCACCCAGGGCTCTGAATCATGGTTTTAAAAAGGTAAGGTTTTTGCTAAGAGCAGATGTAGTTTCCATGACCAAGATGTAAGTTAGGCAGGTAAATGGGAGGTTAATAATTACTAGATGCTTAGGCTAGAGCTAATTGTTATAATTATCTGCTATTATAAATTTATGTACAGAAGAACGTAAAATAAGTAAACTGCTAACCATGAAGCACGGAGCCTTGGATAGTGCCCGAGGGTCACTGAGACCTGATGAAGACTCTCCTGACTTCATCCTTCGAGACCACTGACCCATTTTGAGACCACCGACCCAATTCAAGAGAAGAGCTGTGCACCCGTGAAGGACTAATGGGCTCATTTTAATATGGGATGGGGATGGCAGGTGCTGGGGTTATGCATATGTATTGTATGTAAGATCTTGGGGAATAATAGATGGCAAAGAACCTTGTTCAGGGCCGCCACACCTTTCGGAGGTGACTCCCGTGCCGCCCGCCGGTGAAAAAACATACCACTTTCTAACTTTAATTAGTTAGAGGGTCTTTGTCCATGATTATACCGGGTTTTTTAATGATTCAGCTCTAGATCCTTTTGTGGGAAAATGGAGTGTGTAAATTTGTCAATAATTTTGGAGCGAATTTGTAGGGTTTTGGGGACCCAGGTGAATTTTGGGTTGAATTCTGGGGATTTGGGGGTTCCCAGGTGAATTGGGGGAGGGATTTGGGGAGATCCAGGTGAGTTTTGAGGGGTCCCAGGTTGATTTTGGGGGAGAATTTTTGGAATTTTGGGGGCTCCCGGGTAGCGAGGTTTGGGGTTGTGTTGGTTTGAAAGTAAAACCAGTGTGAGACTCCAAGTCAGTAATACAATTTAATAGGAGAAAAGAGAAAAAATAAAATACATGCAATAATATAAAAGAAAAAACCACCAACAAAGAAATACAACCTGACACCCTGTCACTCAGGGTGTTGGTAGCATTCCGTATAAATGGTGGCTGCAGTCCTCCCGGATGACAGATGTGGTTCAGTTGAAGCAGTGCTCCTGTAGAAGGTGCAGTTTTCCTCCGAAGATCCATTGATGATGTGGAAAAAGGTTCAACTTTCCTCTGGGATCCAGTGGAAAGGACTGCCCATGAGCAGAGGATATCTCCCACAGAGATAAGGATCACCACCCCTCCCACATTTTAACAGATGGTGATAGAATACACATTTTTGCATTGTACCCCAGGACATAATCCACCCCTTATTCTATTACCATCGACATCATAACCAAACCAATACCCTGTAACAGATATATAATACAAAATGAAACCTTACCTTCAGTTCTCACTAAAAATTAGGTCTCCTTGCAGTACACAACGGGTTTCCCCATCTTTCTGCATTACCCACCAAGTGCAACCAGGTCCTTGAGCAAAAACAATCCCACGGATTGGTTTGCCTTTGCCTGTGGTGGGATTAATCCAAACAGTCATTCCTAAAATACATTTCATGTGTGCCACAGGGACCTTGTTTCCATTCACTGTGTGCAGGGGTTCAGAGGGGGCAGGACCGGCTCGATTGATGGACCCTCGGGTGTTAACCATCCAGGTGGTTTTGGCCAAGTTCATTTCCCAATTTCTGAAGGTTCCACCACCTGGTGCTTTCAAAGTAGTCTTAAGGAGTCCATTAGACCGTTCAACTTTCCCGGCAGCTGGCGCGTGGTAAGGGATATGATATATCCATTCAATACCATGTTCTTTGGCCCAGGTGTTGATAAGGCCGTTCTTGAAATGGGTTCCGTTGTCTGATTCAATTCTCTCAGGGGTACCATACCTCCAAAGGACTTGTTTTTCTAGGCCCAAGATGGTGTTCCGGGCAGTGGCATGAGGCACAGGGTAGGTTTCTAACCATCCTGTAGTTGCTTCCACCATGGTCAGTACGTAGCGCTTGCCCTGGTGGGTTTGGGGCAGTGTGATGTAGTCAGTTTTCCAGGCTTCCCCATACCTGTACTTTGACCATTGTCCACCGTACCACAGAGGCTTCACCCGCTTGGCCTGTTTGATTGCGGCACAGGTCTTGCAGTCGTGGATGACCTGTGAGATGCTGTCCATGGTAAGGTCCACCCCCAGGTCACGGGCCCATCGGTATGTTGCATCTCTCCCCTGATGACCAGAGGCATCATGGGCCCAACGAGCTAGGAATGATTCTCCCTTGTGCTGCCAGTCTAGATCCACCTGTGATACTTTCACTTTGGCAGCTTGGTCCACCTGCTCGTCGTTGTGATGTTCTTCATTCGCCCAGCTTTTGGCTACATGTGCATCCACGTGTTGAAGCTTTATGGTCAATTTCTCTACTCGGGCAGCAATGTCCTGCCAAATCTCAGCTGCCCAGATGGGTTTTCCCCTACGTTGCCAGTTGGCCTTTTTCCAGCCATCCAGCCATCCCCACAGAGCATTAGCTACCATGCATGAGTCAGTGTAGAGATAAAGCCTTGGCCACTTCTCTAGTTCAGCAATATCCAAAGCCAACTGGACGGCTTTTAGCTCTGCGACCTGACTCGATCCACCTTGTCCCTCGGTAGCTTGTGCAACTTGTCGTGTGGGACTCCATACTGCAGCTTTCCATTTCCGGTTAGTGCCGGCAATTCGACAGGAACCATCAGTGAAGAGGGCATATCGTCCTTCAGTCTCCGGTAGCTCATTATATGGTGGGGCTTCCTCAGCACTTGCCACTTGCTCCTCTTCTTCTTCAGAAGACAATCCAAAAGTCTCACCTTCAGGCCAGTTTGTAATTAGTTCCAGAATCCCAGGGCGATTTGGATGCCCATCATCAGCAGAGGATATCTCCCACAGAGATAAGGATCACCACCCCTCCCACATTTTAACAGATGGTGATAGAACACACATTTTTGCATTGTACCCCAGGACAGAGGTGAATTTGTAGAATGTGGGGAGTCCAAGTTTAATTTTAGGGGGAATTTGTGGAATTCTAGGGATCTCAGGGGAATTTGGGGGGGAATTTGGTGAATTTTAGGGTATACAAGGGAATTTTAGTGTTCTCAGGTGAGTTTTGAGGATGCCAGGTGGATTTTGGGGTGAATTCTGTCGATTTGGAGGTATCCAGGTGAGCATTTGGGAGTCATGGGAGAATTTAGGGATGAATTTGGGGGGATGCAGGTGGATTTTCTAGGGAATTTTGGTGATTTTTGGGAGTCCCAGATGGGTCTTGGAGTGAATTTGATGGATTTGGGGTATCTGGGTGGGTTTTGAGGGGGATTGGAGAGATTTTGGGGTGAATTTGGGAGGTGTTGGGGGGACTGGGTTTTGGGGGTGATTTGAGGGATTTTGGGGGTTGCAGGTGGAATGCTGGGGTGAATCCGTGGGAATTGGGGGTCCCCCGTGAATTTTGGGGTGAATTTGTGGAATTCTGGGAGTTGCCAGGTGAGTGCTGGGCATCCCAGGGAGGACTGCGGGGTGAATTTGGGGGATTTTGGGTTTCCCAGGTGAATTTCTGTGGAGAAAAGGTTCAAAAGGTTTTTTTTTTTAATACAAGTTAAAGCCAGAACTTTATTGAAAATTAATAGATGTGATGCAAGTAGGTAATATGCAGAAAATACACAGCGAGACAAATCATGCGAAAAATACAGTGGTAACACATGAGTGTGTGAGGATGGGATCAGTATAACTAAGGCTCAGTTGAAGCTGAATTTGGAAAAGCATGCCAAAAATAAGAATAATAAAGGCACCTATGGGTATTTCAGTGGGAAAAGAAAGATGAAAAGAAACCTATCACAACTTCCCTATTCCCCCCCCCACCCCCATAAGCCGGACAGGACTAGTGACAACAGACAAGGAGAAGGCTGAGGTACTCAACAAGTGTTGGTCTCAGTTTTTACTGCCAGTCACTCTTTCCACATCTGTCAGGTTACTGGACTGGTGGACTTGATTCTAAGCCATAGTAGCAGGTCAGCTTTCAAACCACTTGAGGAACCTGAGCATGCAAGACTATGGGACCCACCCAGAGGCATGTCAGGGCCCTGAGAGAACTGGCAGCTATAGTTGCTAAGGTGCTTCCTCCATGATATTTGAGAAATCAAGGCAACCAGCTGAAGTCTCCAGACACTGTGTTGTATTGACTCCAATACTCTTGGTCTTTTTTGTAAATCTTAGAGCTCTGAGTCAATTTCTGCAGAGGATTCCCAATGCAGTTTCAAAAATGGAATCTTTGTTATTGGTCCTCATGTTGATCTTGGATATTTCCATTTTCTGCACACCTATATTTTCAAAACATTTGTAATGACTGAAAAGAAAGCTGAGACGAGGCATTATGCTCTTTCCAGTGATATAAATGGACCAGTGTTCTTTTCAGACAAATATATTTTTGCTGTGTCTAAGCACATGTGCATACCTGTGTTTGATTGATGTGTCCAGGTTTTGGCAATGGGGCAGCCACAGGGCCGTCCTGTGACAATGGCCCAGGTGCTGCCCTGTCCCACTTTCTTCCAACTGGCTTCACTTCAGGATGCCCTCCCTGCTGGGAGAAGAGGCTGGGACAGCACCTTTAGAAATGTGATTTTATGGTTTGTTTTTTTTGTTTTGTTTTGTTTTGTTTTGTTTTGTTATTTTTATAGTTACTAAAAACCTTCACCCTGCTTTTCTGATGTGTTGGGTTTGGGGTTTTTTTTCAGTTTTGGGTGGGTTTTTTGGGGGGCTTTCTTTGGGGCTTTTTTTGACTCTTTGGGGATTATAGGTTGGGGGTTTTTGTGTGTTTGTTTGGTCTGCCTTTTTGTTTGTTTGTTTCTTTGTTTGTTTATTACGGTTTTGTAGAGTTTTTTAAGCAAATTGATTGGAAAACTGAATAGTCCTCCACTATAGTCTCCTGGATTCACCTGAGACTCTTCCTAGGCATTACCCTGACCCTTTTTGCAATGAATCTCACATCATTCTCCTGAGGAAACTGTCTGCTTATGGTTTGGATGGGTGGGCTGTTTGCTGGGTGACAAACTGGGTGATGGCCAGGCCCACAGAGTGGTGGGAAATAGAGTTCATCCAGCTGGTCCCCAAGGCTCAGTCTTGGGCCCAGTCCTGTTTAATATCTTTATCAGTGATCTGGACAAGGGGATAGAGTACACGCCCAGGAAGTTCACAGATGATGCAAAGTTGGCTGGTAGTGTTTTTTTCTTCTGGAGGACAGCAGGCTCTGCTTCTTCTTCCTCCTGTTCTGAGGTCGCTGCTCCCTCTTCATCCCTCATTAAGTGTGCTGATTTTGTCACTTGGATGAGAAAACAAACAATTTTAGCAACAATACTAGTGGCAGCGTACAAGAAAGGAAGAGTTCACATGAATCCTCCCCCCCAAAAAAAAATAGACAATACCTGATGGCTCCTCTGCCCAGCTTACTGACTAAACCGGAACCCACTGTCCCCCATAGATACTCCCTTCTCCCTGCCCCCAGCCATGATGTGAGATGGAATAGAATAACTAAGATTAAGATTCTCCCTATATAACTCCATCATACTTCGATTAGGGGAAAAAAAATTTCTTGAAGTTCTATCATTTCAGATCATTTGAATTTGAAAGCAATACCTGCTACATTTAGTACATGTAAACTACAAAGACATCTAGAACAGCTCTAAAAGATGAACAAACCCATGAACTTTGAAGGAGACGCTAGCAAGAAATGTTGAAATAGGCCTTATCTGCCCAGTGCTTTTCCCAAAAGCTTGGGCACTCCTTGGCATCAGTGAGAGTCTCTGTCTCATTATTCAGCAGCTGGCTTGGGGTCAAAAAGGATGCATGCAATCACTTCATTCCCGTTCATGACATAAACTTACTGCATCATCACAGAAGCCATTTACTTGGAAATATAGCCTAAAAAATAGGTGTCAGACTGGGTACATATCTAGATTGCTATGAGCAAAACCAATTTCTTTTTAACAGGAAAGCCATACAAATATGCCTGCCATGGCAAATATTAGTCTACTAGCCCTGCACTTCAACGGGCAGTGAGCAATTCATTACACCAAATTTACGTTTGGCAAGGAGACAGTCTATTTATTACAAGCCCCTAGTTCTAGAACCAAGAATTCAGGACTTGCTCATTCCCAATGAAAATCTGTCCATTTCATACCTTTGGGGTTTTATGCTTCTGTTCTTTACCTGTCTTGAGTGTGGCTTTCTTGTGAAGTCACTGATGGGTGTTTTTCCAACACATTTCTGCTGATTACACAGTAATTGCATGGCATCAGCAGACATCTCTGCATGTCTCTTTAAAGTATGCTTTTTACTCTTCTTAGAGGACCTTGCCTTCTTCTTTCCTTCACCCAAAAGGTGGGCTAAGTGAGCCTTCAAAATACCATCATCTCAACAATTAGAATTCTTTCAAACCTACTGAATGGAGAACAGCGACAAAAAAAAAAAAAAAAAAAAAAAACTAGTACGCGAAAGACAGCAGAAGAGAAAGGTAAAATAATGAATCCTACATGCCACATGCATAACTCTCTTCATTCAAGGCTATTTTCAAACTGCAAAAAAAAAAGAAAAAAGATCATCTTTTCCTCAGAGAGTAAAAGTGGAGTAACTGGATAGTGTTGCCTTGCTTACAGTTACCAGAAAAGTCAACAGCAGAGTTGAAAACTCCTGAAGCTGGCTAACTACACTTCTAAATGTTTTACTACTGTGTTATGATTCTGTCTTCAGTTAATAGAACCTGATATACAACAAAGAGATGGGAGCACATGGAGATGCATTGGAGAGCCCACGCTGGAGGTAACACATTCATTTTTTACACAAACAAATCCAAATTAGAAATGTTGAAAATGACCTGGGGCCATTTCAACAGCCAGCAAACTGACTAACACAACCAACCTTTGGCTTTTATTCAATCCTTTGCTTGTTTTACCTGGGCCTTGAAGATCTGTCTGCAGCCTTCCTCTCTGCAAATATATCACACTCGTCCTATTGAGAAGCCATGGCTCATCACAGCTGCTTGGCTAGGCCTGCTTCCAGAAGAACTGGCAACTACAAGCTGGGAGCCGGCCAACCACATCCACAATCCACAGTGTCCTCTGAGGCTGCTGCAGGCTCATGGCGGCCCACACACCCAAAAGCAGAGCTCTGGAACAGAGGATCATAGCCCCACATTTGTTCTCTTCTTTGCACAAGGCAGGCCGGACTTGCCATGCGTGGACTTTTCAGTTCAGCACGAGAATGAGAATACACCAGCACCATGGGGGAGGAATCCTCTAAAGACTCCCTCATACGCGGTCTCTTTACGTTATGCCTAGGCACTTGCCATTCCTGAGGCTGCACTAACGCCTTTTATACCTTGAGGCTCAGAAATGCCATTGTTTTGGTGTGCAGCTAAAGGCGCAGCACAGGCAGGCCTAGGCAAAAGCTGGGGCAGTGCCCTTCATCACACCTTCTCTGTGGTGTACTAAATGCAGCTAGAGCGAAGCGAGAAGGACGCGAGGAAGAAGAAGGGATTCTTAAAGTAGCCCTCTGTCAAGCAGCCCTGAAAGGGCGCATAACACACGGCGTCTTGCTGCCCTACATTCTACACACTCGCAGACAATTTTGCTGACTTGCAAAAGTTGCTACCAGAGCAGAGGTGGCCAGATTGAAGAGGCAGTGCCTAGGTTCACCTTCTACTTATTGCACGTAAGCCATGTCCAGCTCCTCGCTGCACTCTGTGTTTCCCTTCTCCGCGGCATTTACCGTGGTGCTCTCTGCAATTCGGCGCCTTGAAGTGACCGCCAATGTTTCCACAGCGGGCTGCAAGGGAACCAAGGAGCAGCACAAGCAGCAGTGCTTCAGCTTGCTCCTTTCCACTGCTAAGGGCACTTGGGAAGGCAAGCGAGAGGCAGCCACCTTCCTCTCCTAGTAGCATGTAACATGGTGCACACAAGCACGGTACTTGTGCGGCTTGGTTCACCGCCCTCGTCCACGCCTGGCTCCGCTTTCAGTCCCCGGCGGCCAGAAGCCGCTGAGGCAGCGCAACACAGCCAGCAGTGTGCCAGCAGCCAAGTGCAAGAGAACGCTGCTTCTGCCCAAGCCCGCCTAGGGCGTGCACCTTTGTTCTCAGAGCTCCGTGCAACAGTCTGCCTCTCTCACAGTTCGAATGGAAAACGAAAGCTTTTCCCCTACGCCCTTCACAGAGATCTGTTGCCAGCACGAGAAGGTCTTGTGGCCGGTGCTCGCCCCCGAAGCGAGGAAGCTGATATTAACAGCGCATTGCAGGGGCACTTCTCGCTCCTTGACTACATGCTCAGCCCTCTCCGAATTCTCTGCTAGCTCCACGGTCCTTCTCAGCTGCAAGTAGCAGCGATTACAATACATAGAGCTTCGCATGGACCGAGGACATGGAGGGACATATCGCACGCGAAAATGTGCCAGGACAGAGATGTGTTCTACATTGTCCCTTCTCGTCATCCAGTTTGTGCTTCTGCTGCTTCTGCTGTTAGGAATCGTTCCTTAAAAGACGAGCGAGAGCGTCTTTCTGGGTGCATTGCACTGAGTGAGAGCTGGCTAGGGACTTTGCACTCGGAGCCAAGGCAACAGGGTGTGCTTGCCCGCAGAAATGAGGACAAGCTGTTGGGCAGAGCTGAAACTGAGCGCTGGAGTTCAGCTCTGTCTGGACGGCAGAAGGCGAAGAACGAAGCCACTTGCGAGTGCAGTGCAGCGAAGAGCACACGAGCAGTCAAAGAGCTCCTTCACAATCGCTTTCACTTCTCAGTGCCCTTGCTGCTTGGAAAAGTAGCTCGCAGCCGTTGCACTCCAGGGCAAAAGCTGGGGCAGTGCCCTTCCTCATACCTTCGCTGTGGTGTACTCCATTGTTGGGGGGTTGAATGCTTCCCTTTTCTTTCTGTGGAATTTATCCCATTTTTATGCTAATTGGCTACATCTTTAGGTAATATTCTCTCCCAGGGAGGTGTGTGGAGGGAGGGGGGGTGAAACGGGAAAAAGGAAAGGTGGGCTGGAAAACTCTCTCTTTTGGCTCGTGGAGGGAGATGACACCCAGTGCTCCTATCTGGCATATCCACTGCCACCCCAGCGCTGAGATCCACACTCCCTGCATTTGGACATCGCTCTGCTGCTCTCCCACCTCACCCTACTACCTCCGGACACTCTGCCGAGCACCATGAGCGACACCGTGAGGGGGGAGTCACTTTCCCCATCCCCCCCACCTTGGGCTGCAGCCCTCTTCAACTGGGCTGGACCTGCCCTGCCCCCACAGCACCTGTACCTGAGCACAGGGAGACGGCCTGCAGCCAAAAGGGACTGGAACTGAGTTACACTGTTCTGTTCTGTTGTCAATTTTTATAGCTGTTGTTGTTTTCTGCCTTGTTAGAGATCAGTAAAGAACTGTTATTCTTATCCCCAGATCTCCTGCCTGAAGGCCTCTGATTTGGACCTAAAGTAATTAAAAGGGAGGGGGGCTGCACTCTGCATCGCAGGAAAGGGGCTCTTGCCTTTCCTTAGACCATATCTGTCTTTCAAACCAAGACAGATTTTGGCGCCCGGGACATGAGGCATTGCCTGAGGACATTGAGAGAGGGGTAGAAAAGGGAATAACAGTTCTTGAATTACCCAAGCTTGTGGTAGGTGACGCCATGCTGTCCAGCTTACCCTGGATTGGCCTCCATGTGGTCACTGCTATATCTCTCCCATTTGCAAGCCCTTTTTTAAACATGAGTCTCATAATCAAGGATACTGTGGCTATTATCCGGTTCATTTTGTGGATTGATCAGCTGAGGAATTCATGGATTTTTAATTTTCTCTGGAAGATGGCCACATGGATTCAGAGCTATCGCACTCTAAGTGTGTGTTTCTGGGGCTACTTCAATAATGGTACTTACTGTGAGGAAGTGGCAGCAGGTGAAATCTTCTCCAAACCCATCACATGGTTTTTCAAGTTCACCCCACCAGTCTTCAAGGGGTTCAAATCCGCTTTAAATGCTAGTGACATTATACAGTGGCTAGTGTTGCTTATATCCCTGTTAAACCTGTTCTATCTAACATTCAGCGATAAAGGGAGATTGACTTGGATAACAACCCGGATACCTACCGCAAGGTACTAGGGATGTTACCCCAGAGCCTGATCATGTCCCAGAGACTACGGATGTTACCCCAGAGCCTGACCCTGTTCCAGAGACTAGGGATATTAACCCAGCTTTTGACCCTGCCCCACAGCCCACCTTGGAAAGGAACCACCCAGAATGGGTAGGTGTGCTAGCGAAGGAGATACATGACATGGGCCAGATGCTGAAGGAGTACCTCTCCCCAGCTGGTGAGAAACCCTCCCCCTGCCTTAAAGAGGGAAGACTCTGATGGTGCAGCAGTGGGACCCACAGACGTTACATCTGTCCAGGATCCAGCTGAACTGCAAGGGCACTCAGCAGCAGCAGTTGCCCCTGTGGAAACTAGGAAGTCTAAGATGAAAATAAGGCACCTAGATAATAAGGGTCAGGAAGGGGGCCCCTCACTACCAGCAGGGGAGCCAGAAGTTGAGATCATCACTGAGTCGCTGTCATACGAGAGTCTCCGTAACCTGCGAAAAGACACTGTACGACGGGGCCGTGAGCCTTTTACAACCTGGTTACTGCGGGTCTGGGACCTTATGGGCACAGGTGTGCAACTGGATGGTACTGAGTTAAGGAATTTGGGAGCCTTGACCCAGGACTCAGGTGTGGACCAAGTATTTGTAAGGGAGACAGGTCTCCTTTCCTTCTGGGAGCGACCTTTAATGAGTGTGAGAGAGATATTTGTCCACAGGGAAAGGATGCAGGAGCACCACCAGAGAATGCGGTGGAATACCCCTGAGGAAGGGATCCAAGAGCTGAGAGAAGTGGCAGTACTGGAGGTGCTCTTTGGGAGGGATGGACAGCATGACAATGACCCTGACAAGGTCAGGTGCACAGGGCAGAGGTTGTGGAATCTGGCAAACCTGGGCCCATCTCAATATACACCCTTTATTGCAAGGATTGATGCTGATACCAACCAAGTGACAGTGGGTTCTGTTGCCAACAAGCTCAGGAATTTTCAGAGTATGATGGCTAGCCCAATGCAGGCTCATGTCTCTGCTGTGGTTAAGGACCTCAGAGAGGAGTTTAAGGAGGAGATGAAGGAGATAAGGGAAGAGGTGAGGAAGATCAGTGCAGCATCAGTGAGAGTCATGGACCCCAAAAGTAGAGCCCAACGCCCCCCAGCTAGGGAGAGAGGGTACACCCCACATGCTGACCTGTGTTTTTTTCTACGTGACCACGGGGAAGACATGAGAAGGTGGGATGGGAAACCCACTTCTGTCCTGGCAGCATGGGTGCGCCACCTCAGGGAGGGGAACACTAACCGAGGGAACTCCACTAAAGTGAAGGTAGCCTCAGCCTCCCATGACCAAGGTGCAGGGTATTACAGAAGGGAAGATGATCTGTCAGTTCCCCTTGAAGGAACCTCCACTACGTATGCCCAGGAGAGAAATAATAACCAGGGCTAGAGGGGCCCTGCCTCTAGCCAGGGAGAGGCACGGGAAAAACAGATCTTTTGGACGGTGTGGATCGGATGGCCTGGCACATCAGAACCACAGGAACACAGTGCATTGGTTGACACTGGTTCACAGTGTACATTAATACCATCGGGACATGTCGGGGAGGAACCTGTTTCAATTGCCGGGGTTACGGGGGGATCTCAGGAATTGACTTTGCTGGAGGCTGAGGTGAGCCTGACTGGGAAAGAGTGGCAGAAACATCCAATTGTGACTGGCCCAGAGGCACCATGTATCCTAGGCATAGACTTCCTCAGGAACGGCTATTACAAAGACCCAAAGGGACTCAGGTGGGCTTTTGGAATAGCTGCTGTGGCGGCAGAGGGCATTAAGCATTTCAACACCCTGCCTGGGCTATCAGAAAACCCATCTGCAGTGGGACTCCTCAGGGTGAAAGAGCAACAGGTGCCAATTGCTACCTCAACAGTGCACCGCCGGCACTACCAGACGAATCGAGATGCCGTGATCCCCATCCACAAGATGATCCGTGAGCTGGAGAGCCAAGGGGTGGTCAGTAAAACCCACTCACCCTTCAACAGCCCCATCTGGCCTGTGCGTAAATCTGAAGGAGAATGGAGATTAACCGTGGAGTATCGTGCACTGAATGAAATGACTCCACCACTGAGGGCTGCTGTGCCGGACATGCTGGAACTCCAGTACGAGCTGGAGTCCAAGGCAGCAAAGTGGTACGCCACCATTAACATCGCCAATGCATTTTTCTCCATTCCTCTGGCAGTAGAGTGCAGGCCTCAGTTTGCTTTCACCTGGAGGGGTGTGCAATACACGTGGAACCGACTGCCCCAGGGGTGGAAACACAGCCCCACCATCTGTCATGGACTGATCCAGGCTACACTGGAGAGGGGTGGATCTCCAGAACATCTGCAGTACATTGATGACATCATTGTGTGGGGGGACACAGCAATGGAGGTATTTCCGAAAGGAGAAAAGATCACTGAGATTCTGCTGGGACCCGGCTTAGCCATTAAAAAGAGCAAAGTCAAAGAACCTGCCCAAGAGATCCAGTTACTGGGAGTAAAGTGGCCAGATGGACGGCGCCAGATTCCCAGTGAGGTCATCAATAAGATCAATGCAATGTCTCCACCAACCAGCAAGAAGGAAACACAAGCCTTCCTAGGTGCCATAGGCTTTTGGAGAATGCACATTCCTGAGTACAGCCAGATTGTGAGCCCTCTTTACCTGGTCACCCGCAAGAAGAACGATTTCCACTGGGGCCCCGAGCAGCAGCAAGCCTTTGCGCAGATCAAGCAGGAGATCGCTCATGCAGTAGCCCTTGGCCCAGTCAGGACGGGACCAGATGTGAAGAACGTTCTCTACTCTGCCGCCGGGAACCATGGTCTGTCCTGGAGCCTTTGGCAGAAGGTGCCTGGTGAGACGCGTGGCCGACCACTAGGATTCTGGAGTCGAAGCTACAGAGGGTCCGAGGCCAACTATACTCCTATGGAGAGGGAGATCTTGGCCGCCTATGAAGGGGTCCAAGCTGCCTCAGGGGTGGTTGGCACAGAAACACAACTCCTCCTGGCACCCCGACTGCCAGTGCTGGGGTGGATGTTTAAAGGAAAGCTTCCCTCAACCCACCATGCCACTGACGCCACATGGAGCAAATGGATTGCCCTCATCACACAACGCGCCCGTATTGGAAACCCGAATCGCCCTGGGATTTTGGAGATAATTGCCAACTGGCCGGAAGGGGAAGACTTTGCTCTTGCAGACGAAGAGGAACAGGAACAAGTAACCCGGGCCGAAGAAGCCCCACCGTATAACCAACTGCCAGCAGATGAAACATGCTATGCTCTTTTCACTGATGGTTCCTGCCGCATCGTGGGGATGAACCGGAAGTGGAAAGCAGCCATATGGAGCCCTACACGACAGGTTGCACAAGGTACCGAAGGAGAAGGTGGATCGAGTCAACTTGCTGAACTCAAAGCTGTTCAGCTGGCCCTGGACATTGCTGCAAGAGAGAAGTGGCCAAAACTCTACCTTTACACGGATTCATGCATGGTAGCCAATTCTCTGTGGGGTTGGGTGGAAAGGTGGAAAAAGGCTAACTGGCAACGTAGGGGAAAACCAATCTGGGCTGCCGATGAATGGAAAGACATTGCCACCCAGGTAGAGAAGCTGCCTGTGAAAGTCCATCAAGTAGATGCCCATGTCTGTTGTGTTATGTTGTTTAATGTTAATTTTCCTTCTGTGTTCATGGTTCATCCCAGTTTCTTTCCCCTAAGTTAAGTACATAATGGTTTTTCCATTTCCCGCCCTTGTCCTAGTCAGTCATCCTAAACCCCTCCCCTTTATCTGGAACCTTCCCTGTCCCTCACCCTAAACCCTGCCCCACGGGATGTCATTCCTTTGTAGCCGCTCCCTTTGTTCTAGAAGTTTCTATGTCAAGCATTCCCTCTTGTATTCATGATTGCTTATATTGTATGTATCCTCACCCTCGGTTTGCCTTATTGGCTCAATGTACCCCTTTCCCCACCTTCTGTACCTCCCCCCATTAACCGTTATTGGCCAGAGTTTTGTGCCATCCCCTTGCTCCTCCCTTCTACTTAAGCCTGTGTAGAACCCCTTCTAACTGCCTTTTGCGGTTCCCCCTCCCAACCTCCGGACTTGTTACCTTTTCCTTCAATAAATCCCTTCCCCCAGAACCGTACAAGGTCTCTCCTGTGACTCTTTATCCCTCCCTGATGACTCTCCCAGGCGTAGCTGTTGCTACACCCCTGCTGTGGCTCCCGGAATGTTGCCGGGGAGGGGCCACTCACTGATGTAGGATTCCCAGAGCTAGCCGGTAGCCCAGGTGAGGCGGGCAGTGGGTGGAAGAAACGTCACATGTCCCCAAGAGTAGGGATAATGAGGAACAGCAACACAATGAGCAGGTAGATCAGGCTGCACAGATAGAGGTGTCGAAGATATATTTAGATTGGCGGCACAAGGGACAGTTATTCCTGGCTCGATGGGGCCATGATGCCTCAGGTCATCAGGGCAGAGATGCCACCTATAAGTGGGCACGGGACCGAGGGGTGGATCTAACCATGGACAGTATTTCTCAAGTTATCCATGACTGTGAGACGCGTGCTGCCATCAAGCAGGCCAAACGGGTGAAGCCCCTCTGGTATGGGGGGCGATGGGCAAAATATAAGTATGGAGAGGCCTGGCAGATTGACTACATCACACTGTCTCAAACCCGCCAGGGCAAGCGCTATGTACTGACCATGGTGGAAGCCACCACTGGATGGTTAGAGACCTTCCCTGTGCCTCATGCCACTGCTCGGAACAACATTTTGGGCCTGGAAAAACAAGTTCTTTGGAGGCATGGTACCCCTGAGAGAACTGAGTCAGACAAGGGAACCCATTTCAAGAACGGCCTCCAGCAAAGACAATCCCAGCTGTGGAGTTGTATTCGCTGAGGGACCAGGTTGCATCTGATGGGTGATGCAAAAGAGTGGAGAGACCCGATGCATACCCCAAGGAGACCTTGTTTTAGGGTGAAATACCTATAGTACTGTGCCTATGTCTCTAACTGCATGTATGTATATATAATGTAACGGTTTAATTTGATATAGCATATTAGTATGGGAGAAAGAAAGGGGTGGATAATGTTGGGGGTTGAATGCTTCCCTTTTCTTTGTGTGGAATTTCTCCCATTGTTATGGTAAGTGGCTACACCTTAAGATAATGTTCTCTCTCAGGGAGGTGGGTGGAGGGAGGGGGGGGGGCAATCCAGAAAAAGGAAAGGTGTGACAGGGGTCGGGAGCGGGCTGGAAAACTCTCTCGTTTGGCTCGTGCAGGGAGAGGACAACCCATGCTCAGATCTGGCACCTCCCCTGCCACTCCAGCACTGAGATCCACGCTCTCTGCCTTTGGACATTGCTCTGCAGCTCTTCCACCTCACCCTACTACCTCCAGACACTCTGCTGAGCACCACGACCGCCACTGTGAGGGGGGAGTAACTTTCCCCATCCCTCTCACCCCTGGGCAGCTGCCGCCGTCACTCCAGCCCGCTTCAACTGCGTGGGACCTGCCCTGCCCCCACAGCACCGGTAACTGAGCGCAGGGAGACAGCCTGTGGCCAAAAGGGACTGGAACTGAGTTATACTGTTCTGTTCTGTTGTCAATTTTTATAGCTGTTGTTGTTTTCTGCCTTGTTAGATATCAGTAAAGAACTGTTATTCTTATCCCCACATCTCCTACCTGAAGGCCTCTGATTTAAAACTAAAATAATTAAAAGGTAGGGGGGTTGCACTCTGCATCGCAGGAAAGGGGCTCTTGACTTTCCTTAGACCATACCTGTCATTCAAAACAAGACAGATTTTGGCGCCCTGAACGTGAGGCATTCCCCGAGGACATTGAGAGAGGGGTAGAAAAGGGAATAACAGTTCTTGAATTACCCAAGCTTGTGGTAGGTGACACCATGCTGTCCAGCTTACCCTGGATTGGCCTCCATGTGGTCACTGCTATATCTCACCAATTTGCAAGGCCTTTTTTAAACATGAGTCTCATAACCAAGGTTACTGAGGCTGTTATGCGGTTCGTTTTGTGGATTGATCCGTTGAGGAATTCATGGATTTTTAATTTTCTCTGGAAGATGGCCACATGGATTCAGAGCTATCGCACTCTAAGTGTGTGTTTCTGGGGCTACTTCAATAATGGTACTTACTATGAGGAAGTGGCAGCAGGTGAAATCTTCTCCCAATACATCACACAGATATTGAAGTTCACCCCACCAGTCTTCAAGGGTTTCAAATCTGCTTTAAATGGTAAAGAAGGCGAAGAACGAAGCCGCAGAGCACCGGGATTGCAAGCGCAGCGCAGCGAAGAGCACTCGAGTAGTCAACGAGTTCCTTCACAATTGCTTTCACTTCTCAGTGCTCTTGCTGCTTGGAAAAGTAGCACACAGCAGTTGCAAGCAAGGGCAAAAGCTGGCGCAGTGCCCTTCCTCACACCTTCGCTGTGCTGTACTGCATGCAGTTAGAGCGAAGCGAGAAGGACGCGAGGAACAAGAAGGCATTCTTAAAGTAGCTCTCTGTCAGCAGCCCTGAAAGGGCACATAACACACGGCGTCTCGCTGCCCTCTATTCTAAATACTTGCAGCTCCCTTTTCCGACTTGCAAAAGTTGCTTCCAGAGCAGAGGGGGCCAGATTGAAGAGGCAGTGCCTAGGTTCACCTTCTACTTATTGCACGTAAGCCACGTCCACCTCCTCGCTGCACTCTGTATTTCCCTTCTCCGCGGCATTTCCCATGGTGCTGTGTGCAACTCGGCGCCTAGAAGTGACCGCCAATACTTCCACAGCAGGCTGCAAGGGAACCAAGGAGCAGCACAACCATCACTGCTGAGTCTTTTTCTCGGCCCTAAAAATGGGGTCTTCACCTTTTCCTCCGGTCTAGCCCAGGTCTTAGAATGAATCCTCCTGGGCCCTTGCTTCATGGACCTAAATAAGATAACAAAAGAGGCTCTTTTCCCTGATGAAGTTGCAGGGTTTATTTCTTGTGGGTAGCAAGGAAAAGAGGGAGAAAGACAGGGAGAAAGAGACAGAGCTCAGGGGGTACAGATCTTTTCTAGGGTCTGAAAAGGGGGGGCAGGGAGAAACTGGATCCCAGCCAGCCCTGTATGGCCAGGAGGGGAGAGGGACCAAGCTACAGGGCATAGCAGGGGTCACAGAATGTACCATTTGCAATCCTCCTAGGAAATGCAATATCTCCCTGTTTTTTGTTTTACTAAGTTGAAAGAAGGATATTAGTTTCATTTAAATTATGACTTTGCCCACCGCCCAGTGAATCCCCAGCCTTTCAACAGTCCATTGAAGCAGTTTTCAGATTAGGGTAGCATGGATGTTAGGAGCTCTCGAGGTCAGGTCCATACAGCAAAGTCCTTCAAATTCCTAGCACTCATGACCGTGCAGTAGTAGGAGAAAATTTATTGCAGCGCGATTTTGGAGTGTGTGTTCCAGGTTCATCTAGATGTTTTGACATGGCTGAAGGGTGATTCATGCAGTTGCTAAACTGCTCAGTGTTAACAGGAAAACAAGTTGAATGGGGTTCATCACAGGACCTAGAAAAGGGAAGCTTATCTCTAAAAGGAAAGACAAACATTATAAAACCTATTAAAAGTGTCTATATGCCGGAATGTCATCCTCTATGAGGATTTCTTTTCTCTTTTCTGGTGGCGTCTTCTTTTTGAAGCCACAGCCACCTGCTCCTCGTTCCCCTCAGTTGGAGCAGGATGTTTGGGGACATACGGTTTCACCCACTTTTGGGGAATCCACCGAGGGCCTGAGGGAGTGGATACACACGCATAGCCACGCCCCCAGGTAACGAGCTCATAGGGACCTTTGATTTCCCAGGTTTCTGGGTCCCTAATCAAAACTGGAGGATGTTGGGATAAGTTGAACTGTTAACCACTGTTAAAGTGACGTACCACAGGTGGACTCATGTTTTCAAATGAACAATTCAGGAAATTGATAGTAAACATGGCTTTGCAGACTTCTGCTGTGGAGACATCCACGCAGTTGAACTGCTCTGTTTAGCCAAAACCTGCTTGAGCATCTGATTGGCTCGCTCCACCACACCTTGGCCTGTGGGGGAGTGGGAGGTGCCAGTTTTATGTTTCACTCCCCACCGCTGGACGAATTCCAGGAACTCCTTGGACTTATATACTGCGCCCTGATCAGTTAAGTTTTCCCTAGGGATCCCCAAAACTGAAAAGGCTTGCACGAGCTGTAGTGATCCCGTCCTCACACACTCCTGTGTGTTACCACTGTATTTTCCCCATGATTTGTCTCGCTGTGTAATGTCTGCATATTACCTACTTGCATCACATCTATTAATTTTCAATAAACTTCTGGCTTTAACTTGTTTTCAAAAAAAAACCTTTTTGAAGCTTTTCACCTCAGAAACTCACCTGGGAAACCCAAAATCCCCAAAATTCACCCCGCAGTCCTCCCTGGGATGCCCAGCACTCACGTGGCAGCTCCCAGATTTCCACAAATTCACCCCAAAATTCACAGGGGACCCCCAAATCCCAGGGCTTTACCCCAAAATCCCACCTGCAACCCCCAAAATCCCTCAAATCACCCCCAAGATCCAGTCCCCCCAACACCTCCCAAATTCACCCCAAAATCTCTTCAATCCCCCTCAAAACCCACCCAGATACCCCCAAATCTACCAAATTCACTCCAAGACCCATCTGGGACTCTCAAAAATCACCAACATTCCCTGGAAAATCCACCTGCATCCCCCCAAATTCATCCCAAAATTCTCCCACGACTCCCAAATGCTCACCTGGATACCCCAAAATCGACAGAATTCACCGTAAAATCAGCCTGGCACTCCCAAAACTCATGTGAGAACCCTAAAATTCACATGTATACCCTAAAATTCACCAAATTCCCCCCCAAATTCCCCTGAGATCCCTAGAATTCCACAAATTCCCCCTAAAATTAAACTGGGACTCCCACATTCCACTAATTCACCCCTGTCCTGGGGTACAATGCAAAAATGTGTATTCTATCACCATCTGTTAAAATGTGGGAGGGGTGGTGATCCTTATCTCTGTGGGAGATATCCCCTGCTGATGTGCCATCTGATAAGATCAGGGGGATGATCATCGTTATCTTTTCACAACCCATCCTTCCTCCAGAAATATATTCTGTTAATGGGCCATTAAGTCCTATTGTGTGACTGATAAGATTACATCATCCCATTGGGAGATGCTCCAGCCAGGGGGAGGAGCCAAACATTTCCTACCTAGATAAAAACTGGGATTTGGAACTCCAAGGCAGTCCTTTCCACTGGATCCCAAAGGAAAGTCGGACCTTTTTCCACATCATAGCTGGATCTTTGGAGGAAAACTGCATCTTCTACAGGAGCACTGCTTCAACTGAACCACATCTGTCATCCAGGAGGACTGCAGCCACCATTTATACGGACTGCTACCAATACTCTGACTGACAGGGTGTCAGGTTGTATTTCTGACTATGTTGGTCGTTTTTCTTTTATATTATTGCATGTATTTTATTTTTTCTCTTTTCTCCTATTAAATTGTATTACTGACTTGGAGTCTCGCATTGGTTTTAATTTCAAACCAACACATTTATTGGCGCCCAACGTGGGGCCCGAAGGGTACTGTGAAAGGTCTGTATTACAATTTTGTATTCACCATGATTCTCAACATGCTTACATTGGTTTTATATCTTGTTCTCTATATTTTTCTGCACATGGGGAACTATCTGCCAGCTGTAATGCTCCTGTGTAGATCTGGATATGGTATAAAAATTGCTTTATTGGCCTATTATGTCTACTGCATGATAACCTCTGAGGCAATGAACATAATTCGGAATATATACTCGACTTTGTTTGCTTGTCTTAGTCTAGGTTGCTGCATCCGGGGTTTTAACAATCACACCCAGCCCTTGGGGGGAGGGGTAAAGAATGATTTTTTCCAATCTTTCCGGCCTGATTCAGTAGTTTTTGGAAATGTTGAGTTCCCGCTGGATGCTAAAGACAGCATAATATTGTTGTTAGTTCTGCTCTGTCTCCTCTCCACAGCCTACAATGTGCTTAGAAATAAAACACTACATGGTGTATTGCTGCTTAATCTTGAGGAAGAGGAAAAAAGAAACAAATCAACTTCGTCCACGTCTGCACACAATGTCATAAAGAGGAGAAGAACCAAACACAAAGCAACAGTGTCCGTGTCTATGCAGACTGCCACAGAGGAGGAAAAAGCCAAAAGCAAAGCAACAGTGTCCGTGTCTACACAGACTGTCACAGAGGAGAAAAAAAGCCAGAAGTGCCATCAGAATCTCCACACAAACCATCACTGCACCAGAACAGCCTAGACCAGTAGCAGTTGCCCCGTTCAGAAGAAGAAATCAAAGAGCAAATCAGTCCGCATAGTGACTGACGAGGACGTGGCAGGACCTTCGCACCCAGCGGAAGAGACAGAGCCAGAAATCATCACTCGCTCTCTATCCCTGGGTGAGCTTCGTGACCTGAGGAGGGAATTCACCTGCCAGACAAATGAGTCCATCTTGACCTGGCTGCTCTGCATCTGGGACGCTGCAGCCAATGACACCATTCTGGATGGAAGTGAGGCCAGGCAACTGGGATCTCTGTCCCGGGATGTGGTCATTGACCAGGGGATTGGGAGAACCCAAGAAACTCTCAGCCTCTGGCGGCGACTGCTGACAAGTGTGAAGGACAGATACCTTTGTAAAGAAGATCTCCAGGTGCACCAAGGAAAATGGAGCACAATAGAACAAGGTATCCGAAGCCTGAGGGAATTGGCCGTGCTGGAGATCATTTTCTGAGAAGATGAGAGATTTCCTAAGAGCCCAGACTGTGTCCGGTGCACGTCACAGATGTGGTTGAGATTTGCATGGCTTGGACCAGAGATGTATTCCCGTTACCTGGCAACGCTGCAGTGGAGGGAAGGTGAGGATATGGTAGGCGTCTTGGCCAATAAACTAAGAATTTATGAGGACACTGTCACAGCCCCATTTCGTACCCATGTCTCATCCGTGGAAACAAGGCTGGTGGAGCAAGTCTGAAGATTGATTGAAGAGGGCCATCAGAAACTAAAAAAAGAACTTAAGGAAAACAACTACCAGATCTCTCCAGAACCAACAAGAGTTTCTGCCATTAGGAGCCGGCAATCCTCAGGTAGGGACAGATGACACACTCCACGAGGTAACCTCTGGTTTTTCCTTCAGAAGCATGGAGAAGACATGAGGAAGTGGGATGGAAAACCAACCTCCTCCTTAGCAGCCCGGGTACGTGAGCTGAAAAGAGAGACACCTACCCCAAGAAGCTCATCTAGAGTCAATGCTGCTCCAGTCTCTCGTGTACAGAACTCCAGACAGTATCAGAATGATGATATGACTGATCCTCTTGAAGGGACCTCAAGAACCAATTTACCGGAAGAGCGACGTGTACCAAGATCAGGAATAGAGGAGCCCTGCCTCTAGCCAGGTAGAGGAGAGGGATAATCGGATCTATTGGACTGTGTGGATCCAATGGCCTGGCACATCCGACCCACAAAAACATAAGGCTTTGGTTGACACCAATGTACTCTGATGCCATCAAAGTATGTAGGAGAAGAATCCATCTCTATTTCTGGGGTAACAGGAGGATCCCAGCAGCTGACTGTAGTGGAATTTTTGTTTTACATGTTTGAAGCTTTCCTTCACACTAAAATGCTGGCTGATGGATACCTAGAAGAAATCAATTCCCACAAAATGCTTCCGGGTAAGCCATTACGTCATCCATTACAATTGGCTTCAGTGTCCCGTTCCTGTCCAATTGAAGGTCCCTGTTTAAGAGACTCAAGTAGGGAGAGAAATAAAATTAAATATGACTACAGTGCCTTTAAATCTAAATCGAACTTCCTGATCAAGCTCATAAAACCTTTAGGCTAAATGTTGCCATTGATCTGTTTCTACTGAACACAATCACTTCCTGGCTTGTTACAGATTAGTTCATTACAAAGAAAGAAATGCACGGAAGTTAAAATATTTCCAAAGAAGCATTTGACATCCTTCCTCTTGGATGGGGAACCATTCCAACACAGCTTACATAAGAGGTCAAATTACTGTCTTCCATGTTAGTTCTGCACTGTGCTCAGCGGAGCCTTTCTGGTTTATTTGCCTTTGACTTGGACATAAAGCTGAGTCTTGATTCAAGAAAAATCAATATTCACACTTGTTTTCATTTACATGGACATTGGCTTGGTCTCCTAAACAAAGAGAATGATGGGGAATTTATGTAGGTGTTCAAATAGGTAACATTCTCTTTCCGCAACCTGGCATTGTATTTTCACTTGGTCTGTTACCTCTGGCTTTGTTTTAATGGCTCAAATTATTAGGAAGAGTATCAAACCTCCAGCTCTAACCACAGTCCCACTGCCCAGTCTGTGAAGGTATGTGCATCTGCCCCTCAGGTCCATACTGCTCTTCTAATGTGCCTCTGATCGAGCAGGTAGGAAATACTGTTGCATTTCCTAGATGCATTGTAAATGGTACATTCCGTGACCCCTGCTATGCCCTGTAGCTTGGTCCCTCTCCCCTCCTGGCCATACAGGGCTGGGTGGGATCCAGTTTCTCCCTGCCACCCTTTTCAGTCCCTAGAAAAGATCTGTGCCCCCTGACCTCTGTTTCTTTTTCCCTCTTTTTCTCTTACTCTCTCTTTTCGTCGCTACCCACGAGAAATAAACCGTCTAACTTCATCAAGGAAAAGAGCCCCTTTTATTATCTTATTTTCGTCCATGAGACACGGGCCCCAGGAGCCATCACCCTAACACCTGAGCTAGACCGGAGGAAGGGCGAAGAACCCCATTTTAGGGCCGAGAAAAAGCCTCAGATGGCGCCCTACGTGAATGGTCTCTACAGAGCACCCCACGTTCGGCTGTGACTCCTATTTTTGGGATTCAAGAAGCCTTGGAGCTGATCAACTAGCTTAAATTTCTTTTAGCTGCATTTTGTGCAGTTCGAAGACTTTTAAGCACAAACCGGGAGCCTGTCAGAAGCCCAGGCAGGTCGGTTCTGGACGTAGGTCCATTACAGTTACTCAGACGCCTCTGCCTGCAAGAAAAAAATAGGTGAGTAGAAGCCTCCTTTCGCTGCGGATGGGTTCCTGGAACTCCGCGTGGGGGTCTCACCGGTGGCATTTGGCTGGTGTGGCGCCACTCTCGAGGAGAGACATGGCACGGGCGTGTGCGCGGCCTGCGTGACGGGTCGGGGTGCCCGCGACCATGTGGTGTGGTGTGCGGACTGGTGGGGGCTGGACGCAGTCACCCAGGCATGGCGGCAGGCAGGCATCTTTGATCGGTTTCAAAGCGGTGGCACGGAGGTTTCTGGTGGTTTTTGTGGGTTTTTGTGACGGGGTCGGTCCCTACAGCAGCGAGGGCGCCACGTGGGTTTTACCGACAGAAACGGCAAAATTAACATCGGCTCCGCATCCAGTAAAGCCTGAAAACCGTAGCGTACCTGGCACGTTTTAACAAGTAACTCCTTTCCTGTGTTTTTAACTGTAGTGGGGTAGATATAGTGGCAAATTGCTAAACATCATGGGCTTACAGCAATCTGCCTTACAAAAGAGTATAAGAAACCAACTCAGGGAAATATTAAATTCAGGAAATGTTTTAATATTTAAGAAAAAATTGGCCCATTTTGCCAGCTGTCTGTCTGTTGAAAAATCTGACCTTGAATTGCAACATATAAATTCGATTTCATTTTGGGATGAAATAGGGGATTTATTAAATTTAAAAGTAGAAAATGGAGATAAAACATCTTCTGTATTCCTCCCGATTTTTTTACAAATTCGGAAACTTTAAATTCAGACAGAAAACAACAGACAGCAGCAGCAAAACGGTTCAGACTCACCTTCCCTTTCCCGAAAACCCTATAACCATAACCTGGAGGGGACCCACGGGTCTCCCTGGGGGGTGCAGGGCTCCCAGCACTGCTGTGGCTGCTCTGAGTCCCTGGGTCCTCCCCAGTATCCCGGTTCTGATAATTTTTCGAAAATTGTCAGCATTCCTTCCTTGTTCCCTTCCCCTCTGGGCAACGGCCACGTGGCTACACCTGAAGGTGTCAGGGTCCCAGATAGCTCTGGCCATGCGATACAGCCTGTAGGGGGGGGTCCCATATGGTGGCAGCCACGTGTCTCCTCCTTCATCCCGCAACCCCCATCACCCTACGGTCCCTGCCCCTATGCCTGGCCCCTCCCATAACCCATCCCTGCCTTCGGCTCCACTGCCCCCACGCCCCTCCAAGACCCAGCCCACAGGTGCTGCAACCCTGAATCCCACCACCCCTTTCCCGCTCCGGTTTCACATTCCTACCCTCCAAGCTGCTGCGGGGTGGGGGAGGGCAGTGGAGCCCCTGCTGAGTTCAGTGCCGGTGGGGGTGGGGAGGGATCAGCTCACAGCCCCTGGGGGACGGATGGTGTGCCCGTGGTGGGGGGGGGGGGGTGGGCAGCCTCCCGGTCCGGGTGGGGGAGGGATGCCCAGCCCTGAAAGTCAACACCAGGAAAAAGATAAAATCCCGAGGAGTTTTAGGAATATCAATTTTACCCCCCACTGGGACATGGTGTCTCTCCCCCATAGAGGGCATTTATAGTCTGTAACAAATGGACGGATGCTAGCCAATTTTCCATCCGGCCCCTCAATTTGTACGATGCTTTTTGATATTTTTGCCAATTTGACTCCTCCTACACCCTGGATTCTGCCTGCCACAGGCTGAAGTTCCCAATGTGACAGCCACATCCTTTCAGGTATGATAGTCACATCAGCACCTGTGTCCAGTTCCCCCTCCACATGGAGATGATCTCATCCACGGGTTAGGTTGCATGCCAGAGAAGGTTTGTCCTCACCCACCACTTCTGCCCAGTAGACTTCAGGTGAGTTTCCATCTACTGGGACCTCCTGTGGGACAGGAATGGCCTGGGCAAGGATTTGTCCCTCAGCCAGGTAATATGGTGGTGGAGGACATCGTGCCAGGAGAATGAGGCCAGTTATGCTTCCCTTGATGGTCATGGGAGATACCTCAATCTCTGGGGGTGTGTGTGCTGTGTCCCTGACAACAAAGTTCTCACTGTCCAGTTTCATGTGGTTTAACGTCACGTCCTGTGTACTGTTAGGTAAGTCCACTGTAATGACTGTCCAATCAGGTGACCTGAAATGAAAACCTTTGGTAGTCACAAGCCTAAAATGGCCTAGTGGCTTCCAAACCTTGTTAATTGAACATTTGATATTTTCATTGCCATACATCTCCACACCCTCTATCCCATCCTCCCCCTTTTTGTTTATTAAAAGAGAGTCTTTTGCGAGTGTGGAGCCCGCAGTATTTATAGCCGAGCGCGCTATTGTGTTAATGGTGGGTACGCACTGTAAAGCTAGTTTTTTTTGTTTGTTGGTCTTCTTCTGTTTCTGGTTGTGTGGACAGTCTCTGGCGAAGTGTCCTGGCTGCTTGCACTGGAAGCAGATGATGTGCTGCAGCTGCTCTGGTGACATTGGTTGCTTCTTGGCTTCTGGTGTTACAGCTTCCGTGGTCTTTGGGTGTGCCAGTCCTGGATTTCTTTCGTGTCCACTGAGCAGTTCTGCTTTTTTGGCGCAGGCTTCTATCATCTGTGCTAAGCTAGGTGCTGGCTCCAGGGGAAGACCAAGGATAACCCTACAGCAGGTTTCATTAGCATTCCTCTGAGCCATCTCTTTAATTAATTCAGCTTGTAATACTGGATCAGACACTTGTCTTTCTACTTGCATACGAAGGCGATCCACAAACTGTAAGAAATTCTCAGAAGTAAACTGTTTAATGTTAATATAACTGCCTTTAGTATCTACTGTTGGTAATTGATTAAAAGCCTTTTCTGCAACATTGCATATTTTATCCAGGACAGACTTGGATAGTACTCTGGTTTGGCTTTCAGGGCAATGACAATCTTTTTCCCCACATAGGTGTTCATATGTCATATCATTATTATCAGCATCTTTTGCATTATCTGAGCTTTTTAAAACTCTTGTAAAAGCACTTTTAAAGATCTTTTCCACAGGCTTTCCCATAGATCATATTCTGAAGGAGTTATCAGACACCGGAAAAGCTCTTTGATATCATATTGCTGCCCGAAACCCCAAGTAAAACACAAACTAACAGAGTGTCAGTTTATGCGGTGCTTTATTCAGGGCCCGGGGACCTGCGGACTCGCGTCCCAAGTCAGGATCCCGCTGGTTCCCTTTTTAGAGGGTTTTTTTATACCCTTTTTACAAATGGTTTATGTGCAGAAGTACACATTCTTCTGTAGATACATTCACCTTGAAGATAGCATTTTGGCGTCATAAATCCTACATGGTTGCTTATCTTAGGACTATAGTGTTCTCCTCCTCAATCTCTCTCTGGCGCCACTGCCTCAGGACTATAGTGTTCTCCCCCTCAATCTCTCTCTTATGCCACTGCCCACCACCAGTACTTTATTTATGTTTAGACTTTAACCTTATCACTAACGGTTCTGCATGCTCTCAGCACAGCACATTCTTAAGTTAGTTTCCCAGGGCCTACTCTGGGGACTGCAGTCTTCAAGCCTTAGCATTACTACTACTATTATGGTTTATACACTTTATATTCTAATATTCAGGATTTCTAGTCCATACGGTAACAACTCCCCCCTTTTGAGCATTCTTCAGAGCCTTCTGCAAGGATGCTCAATTCTTCCAAGTGATAGTTTCCAGATATGATGGTGGAGGGTTGTTTCAGGAAGTTGGTTGAATCACTTCTTTTCGAGTCAGGGCCTTCATGATTTGCCGTGTATGTGTTCCTTCTTTAGCAATTATTCCTAAAAGACACCTATACATAATCACAATTACTACAATGATTATTACAATCATTATTCCATTTTGAATAATTGAGGATAACCAACCAGAGACCTGGATTCCTAAAGAACTGAATAAAGCTCCAACCCAATTATGTTCTGCATTCTTTTGTACTTCATGTATGTTTAGTTCAATTCGCTCCAATTGACCTATATCCTTTTCTACTTCCTTCGTGACATTTGGGATATGTACACAACAGTGATCATCCCTTCCTTGTAAATATCCACAAACTCCGTGTTCCTTTAATAAGAGCAGATCTAATGCCATTCTATTCTGGATTGTCATCCTGGTTGTGGCTTGTAATTGTATATTAAGATCTCTAAATCCCTTCTTTGTTACTGCTGCCAATCTTTCTGTCTGCTCTAGTAATTTATATAACATTTCCCGGTTTCTATATGTAGATACAGGTGCAAATAAGGATTCAAGCATCCAACCGAATTTTACACCTTCCCCCGGTTCGTGCCATTCATTCTCTAGATTTTCTGCTTCGACTATCTCAGGGCTTAATCCCCTTTTCGTCCTTTTCTCTTGGTCCTCCTTGGTTAATTTGGACTGTTTCCAAAATGGACATAAGGTTGGTATCCCTAACGTTATTTGAGTAATCGGACCACCTATCGGTAAATGTGTAGTCCATTGGCCATGTCCCATTACCCAGACTGAATTTCCGGGGCTTCGTACTGTGGTTGATTGACAATCTTTCCGAGCTCCTTTTAATTCTCCCGTTATTGTATGGTTGTATCTCTGACATTCACATCCCCATTTCAACAACACCCGAACGGGTACCAATCCAATTTGGGATTCTGGGGTATCACAGGTTATGACTTTACTACAGTTCCAACCTGATATTTGGGCTAGTCTGCTGTGGTGCACTGTTTCAACTTCGAGGGCCCCTGGATGTTCCTGTTTTCTTGACCACTCAATACACCAGTGTATTGATCCGATATAACTATAGGGTTCGAGTAGGCTAGGACCCCAAATTGCTTTCCATTGCTCCCACTCTTCTTTCCCTTCCTGACACACTATCTCATGATAATAATCTACTACAGGTTTTCTTCTTTTCTGATTTACTTCAAATGTGCACCACCCAACATTGTTGTATTGACCTATTTCAGTGAATACAGAATTTGGTAATTTTAAACATTCCGATCTTTGCCCTGGGGTTGACCACCGTCTTCCATAGGTATAAACCTCTTCTACTATTCTAGTGCGATTTCGTAGCTCTCTGTGGCATTTCCTCGTTCCATTTACTATTTTTGGGGGCATTTCTCCTAATGGGATGATTCCCCACGGTATAGGGTCACTTGCTGCCTTTGGCAAGGGCAAACACGCTGTTATCGCTGTTACATTTTGCATTTTCCCAAAATCCCTAATTAATCCCACTACCAAATTCTCTTGCCCCAATTCCTGTTTCTCATTTTCCATTTCTTTTGCTTGTTGGACCATTCTAGTTTTTCTCATCCTGCAAAGATTCCCTAATTTAAGAGTACAATTGATTCTCAATGAAGGACCATCCCACATGTCAATTCTCATACTTGTGGGTGTTACTTGTATTGGATAAGAATGCCCTTCTGTCTTAAAACCCTCCACCAAAATTTTTACATCTAAGTTCCCATAATCGAAACTTTCCCTAATCCATACCATGCATGAAAATTGACCAACCTGGGCTTTTTGCAAGTGTGAGATCATTAGGGTAGTATTACCTTTCTGCTGTTTCATATCCCAAATTGTCACAATTTCTTCTGAAAATACCTTATTTGTAGTGATCAATTTCCATTTCGTCTTTACTTCATCGAATCCAGCTCCCTGGTTATCAGAAAACAAACAGGTTAGATTTACATTTGCCCCTTGTGGTACAATCACTGTTGGTTTAGGGACAGTAACTTTAACAAAGGCATCTCCGATACGAGCAATGCTCAACATTAACATCGCAATCAAGGCCTTGCCCTGAACACCAGTTTTGTGTCGGTTAGAGGTTGGACTTCCCATCGTGACGGGACTTTCTTGATTCGGGTGTAGTGTATCCAATTGTCGATCCCTTGGACCTTTACGGCTGTGTATGTAGTCATAATCACTTGTCGGGGGCCGTCCCATGTTTCTTTTAGTGGTTCCACATTCCAGTTTTTAATGTAGACTTGGTCTCCAGGCTGTATATCGTGGACGGGATTCTCCAGAGGCAAAGGTCGATTCCACTGCAATGCCCCCCGTAGTGCTGTAAGAGTCTTATTGAGAGACAAAATGTAATTTACCAGTACCTGATCTCCCACCACATTAGGGTCCCCTTTGTAAGTTGCAGCATGATAGGGTTTGCCGTATAAAATTTCATACGGACTTACTCCTACCTTGTCTCTAGGTTTGATTCTGACCCTTAACAGAGCTAAAGGTAATGCTTGAGGCCATTGTATCTTTGCTTCTTGGCAGATTTTCTTAATTTGGCCTTTTAGTGTCTGATTCATTTTTTTCTACTTGTCCACTAGACTGAGGTCTCCAAGGTGTATGGAGATTCCATGTTATCCCAAGTACCTTAGCCACTTCTTGCACTATTCCTGCCACAAAATGAGGTCCCCTATCAGAGGACATCCCTAGTGGGATTCCAAACCTAGGGATGATTTCTCGAAGTAAAGTTTTAATCACTTCTTTTGCTTGGTTTGTTCTACATGGGAATGCCTCTGGCCAGCCTGAGAAGGTACATACATAGACTAAAACATACTTATACCCCTGTGCTTTTGGTAATTCTGAAAAATCTATCTGCCAATAATCTCCTGGCTGTGGGCCTATTTGCAATTTTCCCATTTGCACTTGCCTACGTGTCATTGGGTTGTTCTTAATACAAACTGGACACATTGCATTGATCCTTTTGGCCATTGTTAACATCTGATTGGAGATTATTTCTTGTTTTAGAAATTGCACTAAAGCTTCTGCTCCCCAATGGCATTTGTTATGTTCAATTTCTAATATCATTCTCATTATTTTTGTTGGCAATATCACTTGTCCTACGGCAGTTACATACCATCCAGCCGCATTCTTCTTAGCTTGTACTAGCCGTGCTAATTTTTCATCTTCTGGTAGGTATACTGGTACTTCGTCCATGAAAGCTTCCGCAGGGTTGGTACGTGCTGGTAGCAACGCCATTTGGGTCCATACCTCGCGAGCAGCCTGTCTGGCTGCTCTGTCAGCCAGACGATTTCCCTGGAATGCTCTTTCTTCTCCCTGCTGGTGTCCTTTTACATGCATTACTGCTACCGCCTGGGGCTTATGTACTGCTTCCAGTAGTTGCACAATTTGTTCTCGGTGTTTGATTGACGAACCCTGTGAATTTAATAGTCCTCTCTCCTTCCATAATGCCCCATGTACATGTATTACCCCAAATGCATATTTAGAATCAGTCCAAATATTTACTCTTTTCCCTTGACTCAATTCCAAGGCTTGGATGAGGGCTTGGATTTCAGCTTGTTGTGCTGATGTTCCGGGAGCCAAGGCTCTGGCTTCTATAACCTGTCTCAGAGTTACCACTGCATACCCGGCGTACCTGGTTCCATTCTCCACGAAACTAGATCCATCGGTATACAGCTCCCATTCAGGTTCGTCTAAGGGCTCATCCTTTAGATCCTTGCGGGTAGCGTATACCTGTTCGATGGTCTCCACACAGTCGTGTACCAGGTTGCCTTCTTCTTGGGTGGCTCTAAGAAATTCGGCTGGATTGAGATGGTTAGTTACCTTCATTTCAACATCATCATGTTCCCTAAGGATTGCCTGGTATTGCAGCATACGGCTGGAGGAGAGCCAATGCCCCCCTTTTTGTTCCAAAACTGCTATTACCATATGTGGGACAAACACTTCCATTTTCTGCCCCATAGTTAGTTTTCTAGCTTCTTGTATCAGAAGCACTGTTGCAGCAACAGCTCTAAGGCAGCCAGGCCATCCAGCGCTTACTGGATCCAGTTGTTTTGAGAAGTACCCCACCGGGCGCTTCCATGTTCCCAATTTTTGTGTCAACACCCCAATCCCCAGTCTTTGCCTCTCATTTACATATAGCTGAAAGGGTTTTGTGAGATCTGGCAACCCTAATGCAGGTGCCTCTTTTAGGGCTTGCTTCAAGTTCTGAAATGCCTTTTCTTGTATTTTATTCCATTTAAATTCAGGATTCTTGACTGCCTCATACAGAGGTTTTGCTTTTAGTCCAAATTCTGGAATCCACAACCGACACCACCCTGCCATTCCTAAAAAGGACCTTAACTCTTGTGAATTTCGAGGTGTTGGTATAGCACATATGGCCTGGATCCGGTTCACCCCTAATTTCCGAACTCCTTGTGATATCTCGCATCCCAAATAAATGACTTGTGTTCTTACCAGCTGGGCCTTTTCTTTTGACACTCGGTATCCAGCTTGTCCGAGCATGTTGAGGAGTTCAATGCTGAGTCTGCGACAGATGTCTTCTTCTGTTGAGGCTAGAAAAATATCATCTACGTACTGTAAAAGAATAAATGAGGAAGGTGACTCCTTTACCTGAGTTAGTCTCCATTCTTCTAGTTCCCGGGCTAATTGGTTTCCGAAGATGGTTGGAGAATTCTTGAATCCTTGTGGTAAACGTGTCCAGGTGAGCTGTCTTTTCCGTCCTGTAGCAGGATTTTCCCATTCGAAAGCAAAAATTTTCCTACTTTCAAATGCCAAAGGGATACAGAAGAATGCATCTTTCAAGTCAATTACTGTGAACCATTTAAATATCTCCGAGACAGCTGTTAGCAATGTATATGGATTTGCTACTACTGGATGAATATCCTTTGTTATATTATTAATTGCCCTCAGATCTTGAACTAACCTGTACTTACCATTGGACTTCTTTACCGGAAATATGGGGGTATTGAATTCTGATTCACATTCCTGTAATATCCCTAAACTGACAAACTGATCTATTAAGGGTGCTACTCCTTTCCGAGCCTCCAGTTTCAGAGGGTACTGCCTTATCCGTACGGGTTGTGCTCCTTCCTTCAATTCCACAACTACCGGTTGTGCTGCTTTTGATTTTCCAGGAATCCCTATTTCCCATACCCATGGTACCACAGCCTGTTCTATTTCTGTGGGGATTTCTGTTGCCTCTACTTCTTTCACTGTAAATAATTTGGCTATATTATCTTCTGGAATTTCTAATTTTACTCTTCCTTTTTCAAAGATTATTTTTGCCTCTAACATTGATAACAAATCCCTCCCCATTAATGATTCTGGGCTATTTGACATGTAAAAAAATTGATGATCAAATTCTTTCCCCCCAAACTTTATATCCAACGGACGTAAAAATGCCCTTTCTTCCACCTGTCCTGTAACCCCTACCACCCGAATGGTAGAATCACTTAGAGGTCCTAATTTGGTGTTAATAGCAGAATATGTAGCCCCCGTATCTACTCTAAATTCCAATGGTTCCCCGTCTACTTCTAAAACTACCTTCAGATCCCGATCTAGTCAGCTTTGATTCTGGTAGCTTCCCATCATAAAGGCTTGGGCGACACCTTGTGGCCCTCCACGAACTGCACGTGAATTATTTATCAACCCCTCCCCGCTATTCAGCCCGAATCCCATACCTTGATTAAGTGGACATTCGTTTTTCCAGTGTCCTCTGTTCTTGCACAAGGCACACTGATCCAATCCCAATCTCATTCTTCCTTGTCCCATTTGTAATTGGTTTGGGAATCCCCTTCCACCCATCGAAATTCCTCCCCTAGCCATTCCTCGCCCCCGTCCGGGCCCCCGGCCACCTCCCCACATACCATTCCCCGTTATCTGCTGTAGTACTGCCAACATACTAGCTTGTTGCTTCTTAGCAGTCTCTTTTTCCCTATTATTATATACCTTCCACGCAACTTCTAAAAGTTTATCCAAATTCCGTGTATCTTCCCCTTCTAATTTCTGCAACTTTTTCCGAATATCCTCTTGGGATTGTCCCATAAAAATTAAAGCTAGCTGCAATTTCCCTGATTCCCCTTCAATTTCCAAACTGGTATATTTTCGAGCAGTTTCCTTAAGCCTTTCTAAGAAAGCTGACGGGGACTCATTTTTCTCCTGCTTTACTGAATACAGCTTGGACCAGTTTAACGTCTTAGGTATCCCGCTCCATATTCCTTCTATCAACAATTCTTGATAAGCCTTAAGTCTATGGTAACCCCCTGTTGAATTAACATTCCACTCTGGATCCTCCCGCGGCACCAAATCGTTTAATGTACCATCCGCTATTTGCAACCTAATCATTTCTCGTGCCTTTTCCCTCATAGCTCTAAACACCATCTCTTTCTCAGTAGAGTCCATTATTGTATCCAGTAAAACCTGTAAATCATTCCAGTCTGGATTCTGTGTTTTAATCACCATTTTCACTACCCTTGCCGCCCGTTCAGGATCCTCCCGATAAGCCCCCACAGACTGCTTCCAAATTAACAAATCATTAGGAGAAAAAGGAACTTTCACCATTACTCGTTCCCCATGGGGTCCAACCGCTTCCCGCAACGGAGCCATCAATTGTGCATCCCTTTTTCCCTTCTTCTCCCGCCCGCTACGGGTCCTTTCACATAGAGGAGTACGCGGCTTATCAACGACTTTTCCTTTCTCTAAATCCCCCCCTTTTTCTTCCTCATTCACCTCTTCGTCCGACTCACTCGATTCACTCTCTTCCGGGGGGGGTGCACTAGGTGCTACCAACAGAGAAACATCCTCCTCAGGGTCTGACAACTTAACAGAATACTCCTTCCCTTTCTGCCACCCTTTGCAGCCCGCACAACCATCTGTTGCTGTTTTTAAGACCATGATGCCACACTCCTTCTGCCACTCTGGCTTATTTTTCAAATAATAAAACAAATCAAGATACGGGATTTCTTCCCATTTCTCATTATTTTGTAAGAAATGCATAAGAGGAGTTATAATATCAGGATTTAGAGTACCATTTCGGGGCCATTGCATACCCTCAGGTTCGTATTGGGGCCACACATGATTACAAAAATCAATCAATTTCTTTTTATTCAGTTCTTGACCAAATTTCCCCACCTTCCAATGTTGCAACAAACAGCCCAAGGGTGAATCATTCGGAATTTCCATCCCCGAACTAGCCAGAACTTTAAAGGTTTTAAAAGGCATCATAACACTCACACTCACACACTTTACTATTATTTCCACACTCACACACCCTTTACCACAATTCTTGCCTTTCTCGTCGCCGCGAGTGGCAAGTGCTGGATCTGCGCAATCACTGTTGCGTCTGACGACCAGCGCCTAGGCTTCCTTTTCCACAACCTTTAAGACGTCCTTTGCCCCCGGTGCGGGATCACCGTCCCGTCTTAATCGGCGGGCTTTCCCTTTCAATAAAGAATAAAGCACCTTGCGGGCTTACCTCACAGTCGTCCGTCAGGAGCGGGGTCGGGCACGGGTTGATGTCTCCCCAGAAATCACCTGGTGCCGGCGTGGAGTAGATCAGCTCGCGAACCGCCCCTGCCGCCTCCGGAGTCCTGCCGCGGTCGCCAAAACTGCTGCCCGAAACCCCAAGTAAAACACAAACTAACAGAGTGTCAGTTTATGCGGTGCTTTATTCAGGGCCCGGGGACCTGCGGACTTGCGTCCCAAGTCAGGATCCCGCTGGTTCCCTTTTTAGAGGGTTTTTTTATACCCTTTTTACAAATGGTTTATGTGCAGAAGTACACATTCTTCTGTAGATACATTCACCTTGAAGATAGCATTTTGGCGTCATAAATCCTACATGGTTGCTTATCTTAGGACTATAGTGTTCTCCTCCTCAATCTCTCTCTGGCGCCACTGCCTCAGGACTATAGTGTTCTCCCCCTCAATCTCTCTCTTATGCCACTGCCCACCACCAGTACTTTATTTATGTTTAGACTTTAACCTTATCACTAACGGTTCTGCATGCTCTCAGCACAGCACATTCTTAAGTTAGTTTCCCAGGGCCTACTCTGGGGACTGCAGTCTTCAAGCCTTAGCATTACTACTACTATTATGGTTTATACACTTTATATTCTAATATTCAGGATTTCTAGTCCATACGGTAACAATATGGAGCCAGTTCGTTTGAGTTAAAAGTGGCTCTCATCATGCCTTTAAAGATTTCACTATTTCTACCAAATTCTCTTTGTACTTTACAAATTTCTTTTTTATCTTGATAGGACAAAGGTTGATAACTTCTTTTACCGTTTCTTTTACCAAGATAAACTACAGGAGCAACTGATGGTATATACTCTTTTTCCTGGTGTTGACTTTCAGGGTTGGGCATCCCCCCCCCCACCCGGCCCGGGAGGCTGCCAATCCCCCCCCACCACGGGGACACCATCCGTCCTGCAGGGGCTGTGAGCTGATCCGTCCCAACCCCCACCCTCACCGACACTGAAACTAGCAGGGGCTACATTGACCTCCCCCACCCCGCAGCAGCTTGGAGGGAAGGAATGTGAAACCGGAGAGGGGGAGGGGTGGTGGAATCCAGGGTTGCAACACCTGTGGGAGGGGTCGCCGGGTGCCGTGCAGGGCTGGGTCTTGGAGGGGCAAGGGGGCGGTGGAGCAGAGGGAAGGGATGAGTTATGGGAGGGGACAGGCTTATGGGCTGGGACCGGAGGGTAAAGGGGGTTGCGGGATGAAGGAGGAGACACGTGGCTGTCACCATATGGGCCCCCCCCCTCTCCCTGTTCCGCATGTCCAATGCTATCTGGGACCCCGATCCTGACCTGTCCAGATAGGCCACGTGTCCGTGGCCCGGAGGGGAAGGGAACAAGGAAGGAGAGCTGATAATTTTGGAAAAATTGTCAGAACCGGGATACTGGGGAGGATTCGGGGATTCAGAACAGTTACAGCCGTGCTGGGCACCCTGCATTTCCAAGGGAGACCCGAGGGTGCTTTCCAGGTTATGGTTATAGGGTTTTTGGGGAAGGGAAGGTGAGTTTGAATCATTTTGCTGCTGCTGTCTGTTGTTTTCTGTTTGAATTAAAACTTTCCGAATTTGTAAGAATATCGGGAGGAATACAGAGGCAGCTTTATCTCAATTTTCTACTTTTAAAGTTAACAAACCCCCTATTTCATCCCAAAATGGAATCGAATTTATATTTTGCAATTCAAGGTCAGATATTTTAACAGATAGCCAGTTGGCAAAACGGGCTAATTTTTTATTAGATATTAAAACATTTCCTGAACTTAGTATATCCTTGAGTTGTTTTTTTATACTCTTTTGTAAGGCAGATTGCTGTAAGCCCATGGTGTTAGCAATTTGCACTATATCCACCCCACTACAGTTAAAACACAGGAAAGGAGTTAGTTGTTAAGACGTGCTAGGTACACTACGGTTTTCAGGCTTTACTGGATTCGGAGCCGATGTTAATTTCTCCATTTTTTGTCAGCAAAACCTTACGTGGTGCCCGCGCCGCTGTAGGGATCGACCCCGCCGCAAAAACCCGTAAAAACCGCAAAAACTGCAAAAGACCTCCCTGTGCCGCAGCTTTGAAACCGACCAAAGCTGTCTGCCTGCCGAGCCACGCCTGTGGTGGCCGCGTCCAGCCCCCCCCCCAGCCCCCGCGCCGCACCACGTGGCCAAGGGCTGCCCAATCGTGCGCACTCTGCAAACACTCCCGGGCCGCCTCTCCTCCCGAGAACAGCGCCGCGCTGGAAAAATGCCACCGGTGACACCCCCCCCCCCCCCCCCCCCGGAGCTCCCGGAACCACCCGCCGCGAAGGGACGCTTTAACTCACCTTTCCTCTTGCAGGCAGAGACGTCTGTGTAATTGTAGTGGATCCACGTCCCGAACCGACCTGTCTGGGCTCCTGAGAGGCTGCCGGTTCGTACTGAAAAGTCTTCGAACTGTACAAAATGCAGCTTAAAGAAATTTAAGCTAGTTGATCAGCTCCAAGGCTTCTTGAATCCCGAAAATAGGAGTCACAGCGGAACGTGGGTGCTCTGTAGAGACCACGCACGTGGAGCGCCAACTGATGGCTTTTACTTGGCCCCAAAATAGGGTTTTTCACCCTTCCTCTGGTCTAGCTCAGGTGTTAGGGTGAAGCTCCCCTGGGCCCTTGCCTCATGGAAGTAAATAAGATATCAAAAGAGGCTCTTTCCCCTAATAAAGTTACAGGTTTAATTCTCGTGGGTAGTGAGTGAAAAAGGGAAGGGGAAAAGGGAGAAAAGAGGGAAAAAAGAGAGCGAGGCCAGGGGGTACTGACTTTTTCTAGGGTCTGGAAAGGGGGGGCGGGGAGAAATTGGATCCCAGCCAGCTCTGTGTGGCCAGGAGGGGAGAGGGACCAAGATACAGGGCACAGCAGGGGTCACGGAATGTACCATTTACAATGCATCTAGGAAACGCAACAGCTATCATATGTATTTCAGATAGAAATGATCATAAAAATACAATCTATTTATATTACAAATAATAAACACAAGAATTATGAACACTTCCACATGAAACTCTTCCACACCAAATTGTTTCTTTGGAGTGTTCTGTCACACTATGGACCTCTTTCTAAGGTGACATCAATAGCCTACCACGCAGAAGGCATTGCAGGTGGGAGCACAGGAAGAAGAGACTAATCCCAAGAAGTGATGAAAATATATGTCATCAAATAAAAGAAACGTACATCCACGTGCTCCACTTCTTCTTCAAACCTACATTATAGTTTCTCAGTCATCCGAAGCATGTTGGAGTGCACAACTTCAGCATCTTCTGCTGTGCAAATGTTCATATGCAACAGGGTCATCTGAAGGAAGAGAAGAACAAATTATTGACATGCGCAGAAGAAATACTGTGTGGCTTTCAGAGAGCCTGGCTAAATGTAGTGTTTCTTTTCTTGTGGTGGACAGAGATAGATTCAGCCTCCTACATGCCATATTAGATTAGTAAACAATACCATCTGGTTGGACAAAAACGGAGAAATTGAGGCAGTGGTGGAATTTCTTTGCCAAGATAAGACAGATTTAGCACAAGGGCTGAGGCTCCTTGCATCTTCCATATTCACGTAGGACAGCAGTCCCTTCATTACCGACATTTGTTACGGCTTTTCCACATTTCAAGTACAAACACCAACTACTGCTGTGAAACCAAACGGATGGCTTACTTTTTGAACAGAGTAAGGCGGAGGTTAAAAAGGAATTCCACTTGTTATCTCAATGTTTGGTGCATCCTCAGACGCATTTTACTCGAATGACACATTGGAACACGGCTATCAAAGCCAAAAGCTGTCACACTCAACTTGCACATCTGCCCTTTCTCCTGACATTTGCCCTCGACCAGCTCATACTGGATGCTCATTTTCTCCACGCACTCCACATTAGGGCTGTCTGAATGATATCGAAGAGACCACAGGCAGAATTCCCATCTTTCATAGTGCAGTGTGACATGGAAACATGACAGAGGCCATGTGCTGAATCTCATCACACGGAACAGATCCCAGCAGTGCCTACAGACCTTTGCCTACAGACACCAGACACTACCAGCCAAAGAAATCAAGACATTTTCATACACAGCTCTTTATCATTATGCTTCAAAGTAGCAAGGTACTTACAATCGCTACCAACTTCTTTGCTACCATACAGCCTACAAACATCCCAACAGGATGTGCTCTGGAGCAAGAGAAGGCAGACACAGAGAGGGAAGGCATGCTGCAAGGACACAGAGAAAGGAAGTATCTCCAACACTTCTGCTCTTCTTCTCATACTTCCCCTCATCTTCTCCAAGAGTTAAAAAGGAGTATTTTTGTATGATTGAGAAGGGATCCATGTCAAAATTAACTTTTGATTTCCCCCAGATTCATTCTAACCAAGCCAGTTCCTGCTAGATCTCACCATGCACAGGTGTTTGTACTGGCCAAAGGAAAGCCATGCCACAGGCAGCTTCTTTGGTTCTTACTGCCACCTCCAAGCAACTGAGAAGGTATGTGGGAACACATTGAACAAAGACTGTTTCTTCCACATTCCCCTTCACCCAGAGGATGCCCCAAGGTTCGCCTTCTCGGTTCCTACCATCAATCGAGAGGCCCCAATGAAGCCCTACCACTGGAGAGTTTTGCCCCAGGGATTAAAATGTAGTCCCTCCATCTGCCAGTGGAATGTGGCCTCATTCCTGTCCCAGGTGCGTGCCCAGAGAGGGGAGGCCATCTGTTGCGTTCCCTAGATACATTGTAAATGGTACATCCCGTGACCCCTGCTGTACCCTGTATCTTGGTCCCTCTCCCCTCCTGGCCACACAGAGCTGGCCGGGATCCAATTTCTCCCCGCCCCCCCTTTCCAGACCCTAGAAAAGGTCAGGACCCGCTGACCTCGCTCTCTTTCCCGCATTTTTTCCCCTCTCTTGCCCCGTTCTCTTTTTTCCCACTCTCTCTTATCCCGTTCTCTCTTTTTTCCCCCCTCTCTTTTCCCGCATCTCTTTTTCCCCCAGATCTCTTATCCCGCTCTCCCTTTTTCCCCCTTTTTCTCTTCCCCCGTTCTCTTTTCCCTTCCCTTTTCACTCACTACCCACGAGAAATAAACCTGTAACTTTATCAGGGGAAAGAGCCTCTTTTGATATCTTATCTACGTCTTTGTGGCTAAGGCCCAGAGGAATATCATCCCAACACCTGAGCTAGACCGGTGGAAGGTGATAGACTCTGTTATAGGCCGGAAGAAGCCCTAACAGTTGGCGCCCCACGTGCGTGTTTCTTTAAAGCACCCACGTTTCGCTGTGATCCCTAATTTCGGGATTCGACCAGCATAGGAGCTGATCAACTAGCTAAAATTTCTTTAAGCTGCATTTTCTGCAGTTCGAAGACTTTTCAGCACGAACCGGCAGCCTGTCAGTCCCAGACAGGTCGGTTCAGGACGTGGATCCACTACCGTGTACACAGACGTGTCTGCCTGCAAGAAAAAAGGTGAGTTAAGCGTCCCTTTCCGGCTGGGGGTTCCCGGAGCTCCGCGGGGGGGTCTCACCGGTGGCATTTTGCCGGCCCGGAGCCGTCCTCGGAAGGACAGGCGGCACGGGTGTGTTTGCAGCGCGCGCGGCTTGGAAGCCCTCGGCCACGTGGTGCGGCACGGGGGCTGGGGGGAGGGCTGGACGCGGCCACCCCAGGCGCGGCACAGCAGGCAGGCAGCTTTGATCGGTTTCAAAGCTGCGGCACAGGGAGGTTTTTTTGCGTTTTTTGCGGTTTTTACGGGTTGTTGCGGCGCGGGGGGCGGTCCCTATAGCGGCGCGGGCGCCACACATAGGTTTTGCTGACAAAAAACGGCGAAATTAACATCGGTTCCGCATCTAGTAAAGCCTGAAAACCGTGGTGTACGTCTTAACAACTAACTCCTTTCCTGTGTTTTAACGGTAGTGGGCTAGATATAGTGCAAATTGCTAACACTATGGGGATACAGCAATCTGCTTTACAAAAGAGTATAACAAAACAACTCAAAGAAATACTAAGTTCAGGAAATGTTTTAATATCTAATAAAAAACTAGCCCGTTTTGCCAGCTGGCTGTCTGTTGAAATATCGGACCTTGAATTGCAAAATGTAAATTCGATTTCATTTTGGGATGAAATAGGGAATTTATTGACTTTAAAAGTAGAAAATGGAGATAAAACTGCCTCTGTATTCCTTCCGATATTCTTACAAATTCGGAAAGTTTTAATTCAGACAGAAAACAACAGACAGCAGCAGCAAAATGATTCAAGCTCACCTTCCCTTTCCAAAAATCCCTATAACCATAACCTGGAAAGCACCCCAGGGTCTCCCTTGAAAATGCAGCATACTCAGCACGGCTGTAACTGTGCTGAAACCCCAAATCCTCCCCAGTATCCCGGTTCTGACGATTTTTCTAAAATTATCAGCTCTCCTTCCTTGTTCCCTTCCCCTGCAGGCCACGAACACGTGGCCGTATCTGGACAGGTTGGGGTCCCAGATAACATTGGACATGCGGTTCAGGGAGTGGGGGAGGGCCGATATGGTGACAGCCACGTGTCTCCTCCTTCATCCCGCAACCCCCTTCCCCCTCCGGTCCCTGCCCCTAAGCCTGTCCCCTCCCATAACTCCTCCCTGCCCTCGGCTCCACCGCCCCCTCCCCCCTCCAAGACCCTGTCCTGCCTGGTACCTGTCGACCCCGCCCACAGGTGTTGCAATCCTGAATTCCACCACCCCTCCCCCTCTCCGGTTTCACATTCCTTCCCTCCAAGCTGCTGCAGGGTGGGGGAGGTCAATGTAGCCCCTGCTGGGTTCAGTAGGGGAGGGGGTGGGGGTGGGGAGGGATCAGCTCACAGCCCCTGGGGGATGGATGGTGCTCCCGTGGTGGGGGGGGGTGGGCAGCCTCCTGGGCTGGGTGGGGGGGGGATGCCCAAACCTGAAAGTCAGCACCAGGAGAAAGAGTATGTACCATCTGTTGCTCCTGTAGTTTATCTTAGTAAGAGAAACGGAAAAAGAAGTTATCAACCTTTGTCCTACCAAGATAAAAAAGAAATTTGTAAAGTGCAAAGAGAATTTGGTAGGAATAGTGAAATCTTTAAAGGCATAATGAGAGCCACTTTTAATTCAAACGAAATGGTTCCATATGATATCAAAGAGCTTTTCCGGTGTCTGTTAACTCCTTCCGAATATGATCTATGGGAAAGCCTATGGAAAAGATCTTTAAAAGTGCTTTTACAAGAGCTTTTAAAAAGCTCAGATAATGCAAAGGATGCTGATAATAATGATATCACATATGAACACCTATGTGGGGAGAAAGATTGGCATTGCCCTGAAAATCAAACCAGAGTACTATCTAAGTCTGTCTTAGATAAGATATGCAATGTTGCAGAAAAAGCCTTTAATCAATTACCAACAGTAGATACTAAAGGCAGTTATATTAACATTAAACAGTTTACCTCTGAGAGTTTCTTACAGTTTGTGGACCGCCTTCGTATGCAAGTAGAAAGACAAGTGTCTGATCCAGTATTACAAGCTGAATTAATTAAAGAAATGGCTCAGAGGAATGCTAATGAAACCTGCCGTAGGGTTATCCTTGGCCTTCCCCTGGAGCCAGCACCTACCCTAGCACAGATGATTGAAGCCTGCGCCACAAAAGCAGAACTGTTCAGTGGACACGAAAGAAATCCAGGACTGGCACACCCAAGGACCATGGCAGCTGTAACACCGGAAGCCAAGAAGCAACCAGTGACACCAGAGCAACTGCAGCACATCATCTGCTTCCAGTGCAAGCAGCCAGGACACTTCGCCAGGGACTGTCCACACAACCAGAAACAGAAGAAAACCAACAAACAAAAAAACTAGCTTTACAGCGCGTACCCGCCATTAACACAATAGCGCGCTCGGCTATAAATACTGCGGGCTCCACACTTGCAAAAGACTCTCTTTTAATAAACAAAAAGGGGGAGGATGGGATAGTGGGTGTGGGGATGTATGGCAATGAAAATATCAAATGTTCAGTTAACAAGGTTTGGAAGCCACTAGGCCGTTTTAGGCTTGTGACTACCAGAGGTTTTCATTTCAGGTCACCTGATTGGACAGTCATAACAGTGGACTTACCTAACAGTACACAGGACGTGACGTTAAACCACATGAAACTGGACAGTGAGTACTTTGTTGTCGGTGACACAGCACACACACCCCTAGAGATTGAGGTGGTTCCCATGACCATCAAGAGAAGCATAACTAGCCTCATTCTCCTGGCACGATGTCCTCTACCACCATATTACCTGGCTGAGGGACAAATCCTTGCCCAGGCCATTCCTGTTCCACAGGAGGTCCCAGTAGATGGAAAATCACCTGAAGTCTACTGGGCAGAAGTGGTGGGTGAGGACAAGCCCTCTCTGGCATGCAACCTAACCCGTGGATCAGATCACCTCCATGTGGAGGGGGTACTGGACACGGGTGCTGATGTGACTATCATACCTGAAAGGATGTGGCCGTCACATTGGGAACTTCAGCCTGTGGCAGGCAGAATCCAGGGTGTAGGAGGAGTAAAATTGGCAAAAATATCGAAAAGCATCGTACAAATTGAGGGGCCGGATGGAAAATTGGCTAGCATCCGTCCATTTGTTACAGATTATAAATGCCCTCTATGGGGGAGAGACACCATGTCACAGTGGGGGGTAAAATTAATTATCCCTAAAACTCCTCGGGATTTTTAGAAGCGGCCACTGTGGGGCGCCCTACCCAAAAGTTAAAATGGCTAGATGATACCCCAAAGTGGGTAGCACAGTGGCCCATGAGTAAGGAAAAGCTCAGGGCGCTTGAGGAGCTTGTGGAGGAACAATTGGCTAAAGGCCACATAGAAGAGACCACAAGTGCATGGAATTTCCCGATTTTTGTAGTAAAGAAACCAGGGAAAGACAAGTGGAGGCTGCTCCACGACCTCCGGGAAATAAACAAAGTAATTGAAGACATGGGGTCTCTCCAACCTGGAATGCCTTCTCCAACAATGCTTCCCAGAGATTGGCAATTGGCTGTTCTAGACATCAAGGATTGTTTCTTCCATATACCCCTACACCCAGAGGATGCCCCACGGTTTGCCTTCTCGGTTCCTACCATCAATCGAGAGGCCCCAATGAAGCGTTACCACTGGAGAGTTCTGCCACAGGGAATGAAATGTAGTCCCTCCATCTGTCAGTGGTATGTGGCTTCATTGCTGTCCCAGGTGCGTGCCCAGAGAGGGGAGGCCATCATCCCTCATTACATGGATGATGTGCTAGTGTGTGCACCCGATAACTCTCTACTCCAGGACACACTTGACCTTGTGGTTAAAGTTTTAACCTCTGCTGGATTTGAATTGCAGGAGGACAAAGTCCAAAGGATGCCACCTTGGAAGTACCTGGGCCTGGAAATCACTGCACGGACCATTGTTCCGCAGAAATTGGAAATTAATTGTAATCCAAAAACCTTAGCAGATCTCCATTCCCTGTGTGGGTCATTGAATTGGGTTAGGCCCTGGCTAGGCCTCACTAATGAGGACCTAGAACCTCTCTTCAATTTATTGAAAGGGGACAGAGAGCTGCTTTCTCCCAGGGAACTGACCCCAGAGGCAAAGACTGCAATTGAAAAGGTACAAAAGACCTTAGGAGAGAGGCAAGCTCACCGTTACCAGCCCGAGCTGCCCTTCAAATTCATTATCCTAGGAAAACTGCCACACTTACACGGGTTAATATTCCAATGGATCAAGGAGCAGAGAGAGTCACTCTTAATCATAGAGTGGGTCTTCCTCTCCCACCAGAGATCCAAAACTATCACTAAGCCACAAGAGTTAATAGGACAACTGATTCGGAAAGCAAGGATCAGACTGCATGAACTGGCTGGCTGTGACTTCACATGTATTCACCTCCCTGTTAAATTGTCTGAGGAGGGAAAGAACTCTCCTGAAAAATTGACTAAAGAGATGTTTGAGCATTTGCTCCAGAGCAATGCCAGTCTCCAATTAGCCCTGGACAGCTACAGAGGACAAATATCAGTCCATGCCCCGTCTCACAAGCTGTTTAATGAGGAATTCCACCTCATTCCTCGTGAGAAGAGGAGTAGGAGACCACTCAAAGCTCTCACAGTGTTCACACATGCATCTGGGGCATCCCACAAGTCGGTGATGACTTGGAGAGATCCTCAGACTCAGCATTGGGAAGCTGATGTTGAGTTTCTGGAAGGGTCACCCCAGGTAGCTGAACTGGCAGCAGTAGTGAGAGCCTTTGAAAAGTTCTCAGAGCCAATAAACTTGGTGACAGACTCAGCCTATGTAGCGGGGATAGTGTCCAGGGCAGAGCAGGCAGTGCTCAGAAACATCGAAAATGAGCAGCTTTTCAGGTTGCTTTCCAAACTAATTTATTTGATTTCTCATAGAGAACATCCGTTCTATGTGATGCATGTGAGATCACACACAGATTTGCCAGGCGAAATTGCAGAAGGGAACCGTCAGGCAGACTCCCTTGCAAGCCCAGCAGAACAAGCCACCCCAGCAGAACCAGCACGCCTTCCTGACATCTTCCAACAGGCAAAGCTGAGCCACCAGCAGTATCACCAGAATACACCAGGTCTAATGCGTCAGTTCCAGCTAACACGGAGTCAGGCTCGAGCCATTGTGGCCACCTGTCCCAACTGTCAGCTGCACACCATGCCCTCAATGGGCATGGGGGTTAACCCCCGAGGTCTTGGCAGTTGTGAGGTATGGCAAACAGACATCACACACATTCCTAGTTTTGGTCGCCTCAAATATGTTCATGTAAGCATCGACACATATTCAGGTGCAGTCTATGCCTCTGCCCATGCAGGAGAAAGGGCTATGCATGCCAAACAACACCTAGTGCAAGCCTTTTCAGTGTTGGGGATCCCTAAGGAAATCAAAACTGATCAGGGCGCAGTGTATAAGTCCAAGGAGTTCCTGGAATTCGTCCAGCAGTGGGGAGTGGAACATAAAACTGGCACCTCCCACACCCCAAAGGCCAAGGTGTAGTGGAGCGAGCCAATCAGACACTCAAACAGGTTTTGGCTAAACAGAGCAGTTCAACTGTGTGGATGTCTCCACAGCAGAAGCTCTGCAAAGCCATGTTTACTATCAATTTCCTAAATTGTTCATTTGAAAATATGAGTCCACCTGTGGTACGTCACTTTAACAGTAGCAAACAATTCAAGTTATCCCAACATCCTCCAGTTTTGATTAGGGACCCAGAAACCTGGGAAATCAAAGGTCCCTATGAGCTTGTTACCTGGGGGCGTGGCTATGCGTGTGTATCCACTCCCTCAGGCCCTCGGTGGATTCCCCAAAAGTGGGTGAAACCGTTCGTTCCCAAACATCCTGCTCCAACTGAGGAGAACGAGGAGCAAGTAGCAGTGGCTTCAAAAAGAAGACGCCGATGGAACAAAGGAAAAGAAATCCTCATAGAAGGTGGCATTCCGGCAGATAGAGACTTTTAATAGGTTTTATAATGTTTGTTTTTCCTTCTAGAGAAAACCTTCTCTTCTCTCAGTCCCGTGATGAACCCCATCCAAGCTGTCTTCCTGCTAACACTGAACAGTCTAGCAGCTGCATGGATCGTCCCTCAGCCACGTCAGAACGTCTGGGTGACCCTGGCACAGACGCTCCAACAAGAAAACATATGTCTGTCCACAGCAGCAACAACAAACCCTATGTCCACCTGCCTGGTAGGAATCCCATTGAAGGCTGGAGAATATTCAGCCAGTTTTAAAACACACTTGCCCAATGAAATTCCTGAGTCACACACCATTTCATCACACAAAAATCATAGGCAGCAAGCTGGAGTAAATAAAAACCCCATAGAAGAGCTGCTGCCAAGTTTGCCCAAAACAGCTCAAGAACCCCAAGAATTAGAACTGCTAGGTTCCTACCCAGCACAATATTGCATTCACTTTAGAATCTTCCCAAAACCTTCTAGCATAAAGGGATTTCACAACATAATGCAACATCGTGGGGAATTCACTGCCAAAAGGTGGTGCAATACTATAAGCCATATTGCAGCTGATACCCCAACTTATTCAAGCCCCAAAAGCCTCCCAAAGGGATTGTTCTTAATTTGTGGAGACCGGGCGTGGGCAGGAATTCCTTCTCGGCTCTTAGGAGGGCCATGCACCTTCGGGCGGTTGTCCCTGTTGGCACCCAACGAAACCTTAATTAGTGATTGGACTCACAAAAACAAATCAGGTAATAAAATCCAAAAACGAAGTGCAGACAATATGGACCCAAACTGTAATTCTGAAATTTTCCATTGGGCCAAGTCCAAAAGAATTGCTGCATCCCTGTTTCTTCCGTGGGTTGCAGCAGCTAAAGCTCTAGGCGAATTAGGCCACCTAGAGTGTTGGGTTGTCAAACAGGCAAACTTAACATCCACCGCAATCAGCTCCCTCCTAGAAGACGAGGAAATCACCAGGCAGGCCACACTCCAAAATCGTGCTGCTATAGATTTTCTCTTGCTACTACACGGACATGAGTGCCAGGAATTTGAAGGACTTTGCTGTATGGACCTGACGTCGAAAGCTCCTAACATCCATGCTGCCCTCCGAAACATGAACAACTTAATCGGACAAGTAAAGCAAGAATCTGAAGATTGGTTTAATGGACTGTTCAAAGGCTGGGGACTCACAGGGTGGTGGACATCTATAGTCAAAACAATTGTGTTAATTTTTGTTATTCTTTTCCTTGTAATAATGGCATTTGGGATCCTACGTCACTTGGTTTTCAAGGCTATTCATAGTCTCATTCCCTCTACCTCAGTAGTCAATCACATAGAAATGAAAGACTTGAAACAATCTAACCCTCCCGCCAGCTACAAGTGGTGGGCAAAATCGTAATTTAAATGATACCAATATCCTTCTTTCAACTTTGTTAAACAAAAAACGGGGAGATGTTGCGTTCCCTAGATACATTGTAAATGGTACATCCCGTGACCCCTGCTGTACCCTGTATCTTGGTCCCTCTCCCCTCCTGGCCACACAGAGCTGGCCGGGATCCAATTTCTCCCCGCCCCCCCTTTCCAGACCCTAGAAAAGGTCAGGACCCGCTGACCTCGCTCTCTTTCCCGCATTTTTTCCCCTCTCTTGCCCCGTTCTCTTTTTTCCCACTCTCTCTTATCCCGTTCTCTCTTTTTTCCCCCCTCTCTTTTCCCGCATCTCTTTTTCCCCCAGATCTCTTATCCCGCTCTCCCTTTTTCCCCCTTTTTCTCTTCCCCCGTTCTCTTTTCCCTTCCCTTTTCACTCACTACCCACGAGAAATAAACCTGTAACTTTATCAGGGGAAAGAGCCTCTTTTGATATCTTATCTACGTCTTTGTGGCTAAGGCCCAGAGGAATATCATCCCAACACCTGAGCTAGACCGGTGGAAGGTGATAGACTCTGTTATAGGCCGGAAGAAGCCCTAACAGCCATCATCCTTCATTTCATGGATGATGTGCTAGTGTGTGCACCCGATAACTCTCTACTCCAAGACACACTTGACCTAGTGGTTAAAGTTTTAACCTCTGCTGGATTTGAAGTGCAGGAGGACAAAGTCCAAAGAATGCCACCTTGGAAGTACCTGGGCCTGGAAATTACTGCACGGACCATTGTTCCGCAGAAATTGGAAATTAATTGTAATCCAAAAACCTTAGCAGATCTCCATTCCCTGTGTGGGTCATTGAATTGGGTTAGGCCCTGGCTAGGCCTCACTAATGAGGACCTAGAACCACTCTTCAATTTACTGAAAGGGGAGAAAGAGCTGCTTTCTCCCAGGGAACTGACCCCAGAGGCAAAGACTGCAATCGAAAAGGTACAGAAGACCTTAGGAGAGAGGCAAGCTCACCGTTACCAGCCCGAGCTGCCCTTCAAATTCATTGTCCTAGGAAAAGTGCCACACTTACACGGGTTAATATTTCAATGGATAAAGGAGCAGAGAGAATCACTCTTAATCACAGAGTGGGTCTTCCTCTCCCACCAAAGATCCAAAACTATCACTAAGCCACAAGAGTTAATAGCACAGCTGATTCGGAAAGCAAGGATCAGACTGTATGAACTAGCTGGTTGTGACTTCACATGTATTCACCTCCCTGTTAAACTGTCTGAGGAGGGAAAGAACTCTCCTGAAAAATTGACTAAAGAGATGTTTGAGCATTTGCTCCAGCGCAATGCCAGTCTCCAATTAGCCCTGGACAGCTACAGAGGACAACTATCAGTCCATGCCCCGTCTCACAAGCTGTTTAATGAGGAATTCCACCTCATTCCTCCTGAGAAGAGGAGTCGGAGACCACTCAAAGCTCTCACAGTGTTCACAGATGCATCTGGGGCGTTCCACAAGTCGGTGATGACTTGGAGAAATCCTCAGACTCAGCATTGGGAAGCTGATGTTGAGTTTCTGGAAGGGTCACCCCAGGTAGCTGAACTGGCAGCAGTCGTGAGAGCCTTTGAAAAGTTCTCAGAGCCAATAAACTTGGTGACAGACTCAGCCTATGTAGCGGGGATAGTGTCCAGGGCAGAGCAGGCAGTGCTCAGAGACATCGAAAATGAGCAGCTTTTCAGGTTGCTTTCCAAACTAATTTATTTGATTTCTCATAGAGAACACCCGTTCTATGTGATGCATGTGAGATCACACACAGATTTGCCAGGCGAAATTGCAGAAGGGAACCGTCAGGCAGACTCCCTTGCAACCCCAGCAGAACAAGCAACCCCAGCAGAACAAGCAACCCCAGCAGAACAAGCACGCCTTCCTGACATCTTCCAACAGGCAAAGCTGAGCCACCAGCAGTATCACGAGAATACACCAGGTCTAATGGGTCAGTTCCAGCTAACACGGAGTCAGGCTCGAGCCATTGTAGCCACCTGTCCCAATTGTCAGCTGCACACCATGCCCTCAATAGGCATGGGGGTAAACCCCCGAGGTCTTGGCAGTTGTGAGGTATGGCAAACAGACATCACACACATTCCTAGTTTTGGTCGCCTCAAATATGTGCATGTTAGCATTGACACGTATTCAGGCACATTCTATGCCTCTGCCCACATGGGAGAAAGGGCTATGCATGCCAAACAACACCTAGTGCAAGCCTTTTCAGTGTTGGGGATCCCTAAGGAAATCAAAACTGATCAGGGCGCAGTGTATAAGTCCAAGGAGTTCCTGGAATTCGTCCAGCAGTGGGGAGTGGAACATAAAACTGGCACCTCCCACACCCCAAAGGCCAAGGTGTAGTGGAGCGAGCCAATCAGACACTCAAACAGGTTTTGGCTAAACAGAGCAGTTCAACTGTGTGGATGTCTCCACAGCAGAAGCTCTGCAAAGCCATGTTTACTATCAATTTCCTAAATTGTTCATTTGAAAATATGAGTCCACCTGTGGTACGTCACTTTAACAGTAGCAAACAATTCAAGTTATCCCAACATCCTCCAGTTTTGATTAGGGACCCAGAAACCTGGGAAATCAAAGGTCCCTATGAGCTTGTTACCTGGGGGCGTGGCTATGCGTGTGTATCCACTCCCTCAGGCCCTCGGTGGATTCCCCAAAAGTGGGTGAAACCGTTCGTTCCCAAACATCCTGCTCCAACTGAGGAGAACGAGGAGCAAGTAGCAGTGGCTTCAAAAAGAAGACGCCGATGGAACAAAGGAAAAGAAATCCTCATAGAAGGTGGCATTCCGGCAGATAGAGACTTTTAATAGGTTTTATAATGTTTGTTTTTCCTTCTAGAGAAAACCTTCTCTTCTCTCAGTCCCGTGATGAACCCCATCCAAGCTGTCTTCCTGCTAACACTGAACAGTCTAGCAGCTGCATGGATCGTCCCTCAGCCACGTCAGAACGTCTGGGTGACCCTGGCACAGACGCTCCAACAAGAAAACATATGTCTGTCCACAGCAGCAACAACAAACCCTATGTCCACCTGCCTGGTAGGAATCCCATTGAAGGCTGGAGAATATTCAGCCAGTTTTAAAACACACTTGCCCAATGAAATTCCTGAGTCACACACCATTTCATCACACAAAAATCATAGGCAGCAAGCTGGAGTAAATAAAAACCCCATAGAAGAGCTGCTGCCAAGTTTGCCCAAAACAGCTCAAGAACCCCAAGAATTAGAACTGCTAGGTTCCTACCCAGCACAATATTGCATTCACTTTAGAATCTTCCCAAAACCTTCTAGCATAAAGGGATTTCACAACATAATGCAACATCGTGGGGAATTCACTGCCAAAAGGTGGTGCAATACTATAAGCCATATTGCAACTGATACCCCAACTTATTCAAGCCCCAAAAGCCTCCCAAAGGGATTGTTCTTAATTTGTGGAGACCGGGCGTGGGCAGGAATTCCTTCTCGGCTCTTAGGAGGGCCATGCACCTTCGGGCGGTTGTCCCTGTTGGCACCCAACGAAACCTTAATTAGTGATTGGACTCACAAAAACAAATCAGGTAATAAAATCCAAAAACGAAGTGCAGACAATATGGACCCAAACTGTAATTCTGAAATTTTCCATTGGGCCAAGTCCAAAAGAATTGCTGCATCCCTGTTTCTTCCGTGGGTTGCAGCAGCTAAAGCTCTAGGCGAATTAGGCCACCTAGAGTGTTGGGTTGTCAAACAGGCAAACTTAACATCCACCGCAATCAGCTCCCTCCTAGAAGACGAGGAAATCACCAGGCAGGCCACACTCCAAAATCGTGCTGCTATAGATTTTCTCTTGCTACTACACGGACATGAGTGCCAGGAATTTGAAGGACTTTGCTGTATGGACCTGACGTCGAAAGCTCCTAACATCCATGCTGCCCTCCGAAACATGAACAACTTAATCGGACAAGTAAAGCAAGAATCTGAAGATTGGTTTAATGGACTGTTCAAAGGCTGGGGACTCACAGGGTGGTGGACATCTATAGTCAAAACAATTGTGTTAATTTTTGTTATTCTTTTCCTTGTAATAATGGCATTTGGGATCCTACGTCACTTGGTTTTCAAGGCTATTCATAGTCTCATTCCCTCTACCTCAGTAGTCAATCACATAGAAATGAAAGACTTGAAACAATCTAACCCTCCCGCCAGCTACAAGTGGTGGGCAAAATCGTAATTTAAATGATACCAATATCCTTCTTTCAACTTTGTTAAACAAAAAACGGGGAGATGTTGCGTTCCCTAGATACATTGTAAATGGTACATCCCGTGACCCCTGCTGTACCCTGTATCTTGGTCCCTCTCCCCTCCTGGCCACACAGAGCTGGCCGGGATCCAATTTCTCCCCGCCCCCCCTTTCCAGACCCTAGAAAAGGTCAGGACCCGCTGACCTCGCTCTCTTTCCCGCATTTTTTCCCCTCTCTTGCCCCGTTCTCTTTTTTCCCACTCTCTCTTATCCCGTTCTCTCTTTTTTCCCCCCTCTCTTTTCCCGCATCTCTTTTTCCCCCAGATCTCTTATCCCGCTCTCCCTTTTTCCCCCTTTTTCTCTTCCCCCGTTCTCTTTTCCCTTCCCTTTTCACTCACTACCCACGAGAAATAAACCTGTAACTTTATCAGGGGAAAGAGCCTCTTTTGATATCTTATCTACGTCTTTGTGGCTAAGGCCCAGAGGAATATCATCCCAACACCTGAGCTAGACCGGTGGAAGGTGATAGACTCTGTTATAGGCCGGAAGAAGCCCTAACAGCCATCATCCTTCATTTCATGGATGATGTGCTAGTGTGTGCACCCGATAACTCTCTACTCCAAGACACACTTGACCTAGTGGTTAAAGTTTTAACCTCTGCTGGATTTGAAGTGCAGGAGGACAAAGTCCAAAGAATGCCACCTTGGAAGTACCTGGGCCTGGAAATTACTGCACGGACCATTGTTCCGCAGAAATTGGAAATTAATTGTAATCCAAAAACCTTAGCAGATCTCCATTCCCTGTGTGGGTCATTGAATTGGGTTAGGCCCTGGCTAGGCCTCACTAATGAGGACCTAGAACCACTCTTCAATTTACTGAAAGGGGAGAAAGAGCTGCTTTCTCCCAGGGAACTGACCCCAGAGGCAAAGACTGCAATCGAAAAGGTACAGAAGACCTTAGGAGAGAGGCAAGCTCACCGTTACCAGCCCGAGCTGCCCTTCAAATTCATTGTCCTAGGAAAAGTGCCACACTTACACGGGTTAATATTTCAATGGATAAAGGAGCAGAGAGAATCACTCTTAATCACAGAGTGGGTCTTCCTCTCCCACCAAAGATCCAAAACTATCACTAAGCCACAAGAGTTAATAGCACAGCTGATTCGGAAAGCAAGGATCAGACTGTATGAACTAGCTGGTTGTGACTTCACATGTATTCACCTCCCTGTTAAACTGTCTGAGGAGGGAAAGAACTCTCCTGAAAAATTGACTAAAGAGATGTTTGAGCATTTGCTCCAGCGCAATGCCAGTCTCCAATTAGCCCTGGACAGCTACAGAGGACAACTATCAGTCCATGCCCCGTCTCACAAGCTGTTTAATGAGGAATTCCACCTCATTCCTCCTGAGAAGAGGAGTCGGAGACCACTCAAAGCTCTCACAGTGTTCACAGATGCATCTGGGGCGTTCCACAAGTCGGTGATGACTTGGAGAAATCCTCAGACTCAGCATTGGGAAGCTGATGTTGAGTTTCTGGAAGGGTCACCCCAGGTAGCTGAACTGGCAGCAGTCGTGAGAGCCTTTGAAAAGTTCTCAGAGCCAATAAACTTGGTGACAGACTCAGCCTATGTAGCGGGGATAGTGTCCAGGGCAGAGCAGGCAGTGCTCAGAGACATCGAAAATGAGCAGCTTTTCAGGTTGCTTTCCAAACTAATTTATTTGATTTCTCATAGAGAACACCCGTTCTATGTGATGCATGTGAGATCACACACAGATTTGCCAGGCGAAATTGCAGAAGGGAACCGTCAGGCAGACTCCCTTGCAACCCCAGCAGAACAAGCAACCCCAGCAGAACAAGCACGCCTTCCTGACATCTTCCAACAGGCAAAGCTGAGCCACCAGCAGTATCACGAGAATACACCAGGTCTAATGGGTCAGTTCCAGCTAACACGGAGTCAGGCTCGAGCCATTGTAGCCACCTGTCCCAATTGTCAGCTGCACACCATGCCCTCAATAGGCATGGGGGTAAACCCCCGAGGTCTTGGCAGTTGTGAGGTATGGCAAACAGACATCACACACATTCCTAGTTTTGGTCGCCTCAAATATGTGCATGTTAGCATTGACACGTATTCAGGCACATTCTATGCCTCTGCCCACATGGGAGAAAGGGCTGTGCATGCTAAACAACACCTAGTGCAAGCCTTTTCAGTATTGGGGATCCCTAAGGAAATCAAAACTGATCAGGGCACAGCATATGAGTCCAAGGAGTTCCTGTAATTCGTCCAGCAGTGGGGAGTGGAACATAAAACTGGCACCTCCCACTCCCCCACAGGCCAAGGTGTGGTGGAGCGAGCCAATCAGATGCTCAAGCAGGTTTTGGCTAAACAGAGCAGTTCAACTGCGTGGATGTCTCCACAGCAGAAGCTCTGCAAAGCCATGTTTACTATCAATTTCCTGAATTGTTCATTTGAAAACATGAGTCCACCTGTGGTACATCACTTTAACAGTGGTAAACAATTCAAGTTATCCCAACATCCTCCAGTTTTGATTAGGGACCCAGAAACCTGGGAAATCAAAGGTCCCTATGAGCTTGTTACCTGGGGGAGTGGCTATGCGTGAGTATCCACTCCCTCAGGCCCTCAGTGGATTCCCCAAACGTGGGTGAAACTGTATGTTCCCAAACATGCTGCTGCAACTGAGGAGAACGAGGAGCAGGTCGCTGTGGCTTCAAAAAAAAGACACCGCTGGAAAAAAGGAAAAGAAATCCTCATAGAATGTGGCATTCCGGCAGATAGAAACTTTTAATAGGTTTTATAATGTTTGTCTTTCCTTCTAGAGAAAAGCTTCTCTTCTCTCAGTCCTGTGATGAACCCCATCCAAGCTGTCTTCCTGTTAACACTGAACAGTCTAGCAGCTGCATGGATCATCCCTCAGCCACGTCAGAACATCTGGGTGACCCTGGCACAGACGCTCCAAGAGAAAAACATATGTCTGTCCACAGCAGCAACACCAAACCCTATGTCCACCTGCCTGGTAGGAATCCCATTAAAGGCTGGAGAATATTCAGCCAGTTTTGAAACACACTTGCCCAATGAAAGTCGTGAGTCACACACCATTTCATCACGCAAAAATCATAGGCAGCAAGCTGGAGTAAATAAGAATCCCATAGAAGAGTTGCTGCCAAGTTTGCCCAAAACAGCTCAAGAACCCCAAGAATTAGAACTGTTAGGTTCCTACCCAGCACAATATAGCATTCACTTTAGAATCTTCCCAAAACCTTCTAGCATAAAGAAATTCCACAACATAATGCAATATCGTGGGGAATTAACTGCCAAAGGGTGTTACAATACTATAAGCCATATTGCAGCTGATACCTCAACTTATTCAAGCCGCAAAAGCCTCCCAAAGGGATTGTTCTTAATTTGTGGAGACCGGGCGTGGGCAGGGATTCCTTCTTGGCTCTTAGGAGGGCCACGCAGCTTCGGTCGATTGTCCCTGTTGGCACCCAACGAAACCTTGATTAGCGATTGGACTCACAAATACAAATAGGGTAATAAAATCCAAAAACGAAGTGCAGACAATATGGACCCAAACTGTAATTCTGAAATTTTCCATTGGGCCAAGTCCAAAAGAATTGCTGTGTCCCTGTTTCTTCCGTGGGTTGCAGCAACTAAAGCTCTAGGCAAATTGGGCCACCTAGAGTGTTGGGTAGTCAAACAGGCAAACTTAACATGCACCGCAATCAGCTCCCTCCTAGAAGACGAGGAAATTACCAGGCAGGCCACACTACAAAATCGTGCTGCTATAGATTTTCTCTTGCTACTGCGCGGACATGAGTGACAGGAATTTGAAGGACTTTGCTGTATGGACCTGACCTCAAAACCTCCTAACATCCATGCTGCCCTCCGAAACATGAACAACTTAATCGGACAAGTGAAGCAAGAATCTGAAGATTGTTTCAATGGACTGTTCAAAGGCTGGGGACTCACAGGGTGGTGGACATCTATAGTCAAAACAATTATGTTAATTTTTGTTATTCTTTTTCTTGTAATAACGGCGTTCGGAATCCTACATCACTTAGTTTTCAAAGCTATTAATGGTCTCATTCCCTCTACCTCAGTAGTCAATCACATAGAAATGAAAAACTTGGAACAATCTAAACCTCCCACCAACTGCAAGTGGTGGGCAACATCATAATTTGAATGAAACTAATATCCTTCTTTCAACTTTGTTAAACAAAAAAATGGGGTGATGTTGCTTTTCCTAGATACATAGTAAATGGTACATTCCGTGACCCCTGCTGTGGCCTGTATCTTGGTCCCTCTCCCCTCCTGGCCACACAGAGCTGGCCGGGATCCAATTTCTCCCCGCCCCCCTTTCCAGACCTTAGAAAAGGTCTGTACCCCCTGGCCTCTGTCTCTTTTTCCCCTCTTTTCTCCCCTCCCTCTTTTCCTCGCTACCCACGAGAAATAAACCCTGTAACTTCATTAGGGAAAAGAGCCTCCTTTGTTATTTTATTAACGTCCATTAGGCAAGGGCCCAAGGAAACTTCCCCCTAACACCTGAGCTAGACCAGAAGAAAGGGAAAAACCCCATTTTAGGGCCAAGTAAAAGCCTCATGATGGAGTCGCCCATATTCCTTTGTCAGTTTTGCTAATTCAGTGGCAGAATATGGGATTTCTTTTGTAGAAATATTTGGTACGAAATCATCAGGACCAAGATAAGTATATTGCGTTTTAACCATAGGTCTCAACTTCAGACAGCAGTGTTCCCCAAGATTTGTCATTATAGTTAAGTCCTTTTGGGGATAAATTTGATTAATGTGAACAATCTCCTTCTCTTCTGTTTCTGCGTGTGTTTCATTCTGGTTTACTTTTTTGGTACTTTCTTCTCTTAGGGCAGCCTGTAGCAAATGATTTTCATCTCGCAACAAACGGTTCTCATTCCTTTCTTGATCTAATTGCTTTTGCAGAATTTGAACAAGATTTTGCAAAGAATCTATAATTGTACTTTCATCACTAACTCGCTTAGAGCGAGTTTCTATGGCTGCCGTAAGACAAGCTCCCAAAACTTAGCAGAGTATGGTTTTATTTTTGCCCAGTTTGAACTTTGATTCATGTTGCAAAGAATATATTCTATCAATCACATTATCCAGATTAAACCAATTACTGTTCGCCCATTCCTCCCCACCTTGGGACGGTCTGGTGCTACACTTAGCTAATAGAGCATAAAATGCAGCTTTATCTGTTACGGTGGAATTCTCAGTCATTTTGTGAAGGGATAAGTAAAAACCACAACAGGGAGGTCTATTGCTTAAGTTACCACACACAACGAAACAGCTTTCGCTGTGTGCCCCCCTTCACGGGTGAAGAGACCAAACTACTTGGGAGGCACTCCTTAGTTACAAAACACCAAGTTGTCTCTTCACTACACCAAGTATCAAAAACATCATGAACAACAACAACAACAACAACAGTGTCCCGCCTTTTGCACCAGTAGATCATTTGTGAAATTCTGTCGACAGAGCCCTCAAGCGAGTCTGGGGATGCTCCACACCAAGGTGTCTGCAGTCTGCAGGAAATCAGAAAAACCCCCCTTGCTTTCTAGACAGGCTAACCCATCAAACGTGGCCAGCTAGATGAGGCTGGAGTAAGACTTCCTTCCTCTGATACAGACTACAGACAACCTTGCATCCCTTCTGTCTGTCAGAAAATCCTGTCCGTGACGCCAATTTAATGTCAGCATCCACTATTAATACAGAGCGGGGGTCATGATGGTTCTTTTGATCTTAAAGGTGCAAACAGGCAAAGTGCAGGGGACAAAATCAGTTTATTCAGCAGCAGAAAATCAGTTTATTCAACAACAGCAATGCATTTCATCAAATGCCAACAACTCAGTTACGGTAAGGGGGTGAGGTATAGGAAACCAAGTATAGGAAGAGGGGAAGGTAAGAAAGGGATGGGAAAATAGCTACCAACAGACAAGACGGGCCTCTCATGGGTCATCCGATAGACGGGTCTTCGTCAGTGGAGAGATCTCAAAGGGTCTTTCTCAGACGATCGCTCTTTTATAGTCCTTCTCCAAAGTGAGTGGCCTCTGGCCAAGAGGTTGGAAGATTTATGGACCATTGTGTGGTGCTGTAGGAGACAGGTACGGTCAAGCACTCTTCAGTTGGTGGTACAACACAAACTCTGGTTGGAATCGCTCCTTAAAAGACGAGCGAGAGCGTCTTTCCGGGTGCATTGCATTGAGCGAGAGCTCGCTGGGGACTTTGCACTCGGAGCAACGGCAAAAGGTCGTGCTTGCCCGCAGAACTGAGGACAAGCTGTTGGGCAGAGCTGAAACTGACTGCTGGAGTTCAGCTCTGTCTGGACGGCAGAAGGCGAAGAACGAAGCCGCAGCGCACTGGGCTGGGGGGAGCAGTGCAGCAAAGAGCACACGAGCAGCCAAATAGCTCCTTCACAATCGCTTTCACTTCTCAGTGCTCTTGCTGCTTGGAAAAGTAGCACACAGCTGGTGCACGGCAGGGCAAAAGCTGGGGCAGTGCCCTTCCTCACACCTTTGTTATGGTGTACTCCATGCAGCTGGAGTGAAGCGAGAAGGAAGGGAGGAAGAAGAAGGCGTTCTTAAGTAGCCCTCTGTCAAGCAGTGCTGAAATAGCGCATAACACACGGCGTCTCGCTAACCTCTATTCTACATACTTGCAGCGCCCTTTGCCTACTTGCAAAAGTTGCTACCAAAACTGAGGGGGCCAGATTGAAGAGGCAGTGCCTAGGTTCACCTTCTATTATTGCACATAAGCCACTTCCAGCTCCTTGCTTCAGTCTGTATTTCCCATCTCCGCGGCATTTACCGTGGTGCTCTCTGCAACTCGGCGCCTAGAAGTGACCGCCAATGTTTCCACAGCGGGCTGAAAGGGAACCAAGGAGCAGCACAAGCAGCAGTGCTTCAGCTTCCTCCTTTCGACTGCTAAGGGCACTTAGGAAGGCAAGCGAGAGGCAGCCACCTTCCTCTCGTAGTAGCCTGTAACGTGGTGCACACAAGCACGGTACTTGTGCTTCTTCGTTCACCTCCCTCGACCACGCCTGGCGCCCCTTTCACTCCCCGGCGGCCAGAAGCCGCTGAAGCAGCAGTGTGCCGGCACCCAAGCGCTCGAGAACGCTGCTTCTGCCCAAGCCCGCCTAGGGCGTGCACCTTTGTTCTCAGGGCTCCGTGCAACAGTCTGCCTCTCTCGCAGTTCGAATGGAAAACGAAAGCTTTTCGCCTACGCCTAAACAGAGATCTGTTGCCAGGACGTGAAGGTCTTTTGTTCGGAGCTCACCCCCGCCGCGAGGAAGCTGCTATTAGCACCGCATTGCAGGGGCACATCTCGCTCCTTGACTACCTGCTCAGCGCTCTCCGAATTCGCTGCTAGCTCCATGGTCCTTCTCAGATGCAAGTAGCAGCGCTCACAGTACGGAGAGCTTCGTATGGTGCCAAGACCTGGAGGGACATATCGCACACGAAAATGTGTCACGACAGGGACGTGTTCTACATTGTCCCTTCTCGTCATCCAGCTTGTGCACCTGCTGCCTCTGCTGTGACGAATCGTTCCTTGAAAGACGAACGAGAGCTCCTTTCCAGGCACATTGCACTGAGTGAGAGCTCCCTAGGGACTTTTGGATGTAAAACTTTTTCCACCTCCAAAAATACATGGCTAAGTCCTAAAAGTTTTTGTTTTATTAAGAATAGTTTCGTCCAAGTATTTCTGTTCTAAACACCCTTGGTTTCAGTCTGAAATTAACTGCTTGTTTCTGTCTTTTTGCCTAGTGGCAATCTAATTCTAAGGTAACTAGATGAGTTGGAAATCCATAAATTACATCTCAGGTTAGGTGGGACAATTGGCTCAGAAGAAAAAGGAATTGAGGATTTGGAAAGAATCCAAAGTGCGCTGATGCCACCATCTGAGATTCCCTTGGGTTCCAAATCCTTTCATTTGTGTTTTTGTGGGCTTTTTTGAAGGCGGTGTACAGTTGAAGCCATGATTTAGCTGCGGTGACACGTGCTCTACTCTAAAAGCATTATTTTCTCAGTGAGCATTGACAACAGGTACAGTATCGTCTTTTAAGATTCCCTGCACTCCACATATGGTGGCAAAAGCAGTGCCTTGACTGTAATCATAAATGTGATTACACTTTCATTGCTTTGACATCATGTAGGATGCTTCCTCCATCTGCTGTGGTCAGCATTAAGTAACAGATTTCTCAGTTTCTAGGAAGAGTCTAGCAAAACAATCACCTTGCTCCTTCTCTTGCATTTATTCATCACTGCTATGCTGCTATACAGACAGATAGTCTGTTTATGATTCAACAATTCAATGGGACATCAAGTAAATAGCAAAGAAAAAGTAACTACCGAAAGAACTATAAGGGCCAGAGATTAGCTTGGATCAAAACAGGTATTCTCCTAGCATTGTTTACAAACAAGTCAGCATGTGAAACAGAAGGCACAATGTAGTTTGTGCCTTGTTTTGGGCTTGCCCGGAAGAAGGAAATTCTGATTTCACATATGGGAAAAGAAATGTTGACATTTGAATAAGATTATTCATACCCCAGAAAAGGTTGCTTTGAAAGGTTGTGGAAGTCGTGTTAGGAAACGTGGCTTTACAAGTCCTTTCCACCAGGAGACAACAGCTGCAGAACATCTGGGTGTGCCAATGTCGAGAGCACCAGCAAAGATCAAAGTGGAGAAGTTGGAGAACAATGGCAGTGGCCTGGGGGAGAGCACGTGAGCTGCTGGCTGTGGGACAAGGGGAGTCCTGACTGATTTAGGAGGCATGTGATGGTCTGTGCCAGCAAGAGGAGTAGTGCTGTGGCCTTGGGACACTGCGAATACTGGAAATCAGTGGGGTCACTGGGCAGGCTGAGTGTCTGAGCTGCTGGAGGGACCCAGTTTGCTCACATGTAAACATCCAGTCTCACTCTTGCCAGCCACAGAAAGGAGCAGGATGTGGCTGCTGGCAATGCTTGTCATGTATATGTAGTGTATATGTGCGCTATCCCAGCCTGCTGGGAACACTTCTTCTTTGTGACTGCTTGGGCTGAGGGAGAGAAAGCAGTGGTAGTTTCTGACGTTTCGAGTTTGCTCGAGTTTCTCAGGCTGTTTCTGGAGCCACCCAGAGTGCTCTTCCTTGAAGCATTTCAATTCCTGGTAATTTTCAAAATTCAAACAGACACAGCCCTAAGCTAGTTGATCTGACTTCAGAGCTATTCTTACGCTGAGCTGTTGGATGATCTGATCTCCTGAGATGTCTTCCATCTCAGTTTATGACCTGGTTCTTGTGAAAAGTAGGATCTTTTAGCCTGGAGAAGAGAGGTTTCTGGAGAGACACTATTGTGGCCTTTGAATATGTAAAGAGGGTATAAGACAAATGGAGAAAGACTTTTTAGGAAGGTTTGCAGAGACAGGACAAGGGGCCATGCTTTCAAACTGAGACTAGGTTTAGATTGGCTAAAAGGAAAAACTGTTCTACAATGAAGCTGGTGAGACACTCAAACGGGTGTTCCAGAGAAGCTGTGGATGCCCCATCATTGAGAGTGCTCCTTATCAGTTTGGCTAGTCTTGAGCAAGTTGATCGACTGTAAGATCTACCTGGCAAGGAAGTTGGACTAGATGATCTTTAATCACAGACTGTTATATGATTCCGGGAAAGACAGCATGCAATAAAGGTCATATTGCAGATTTTGGTGCAGACATATTTATTATTTCTCACTTTATGCATCATTGCAAGGACAACTTGTTAGCTTCTGAAATGATGAGCTGAGATTGATTTCCTTCCTTAGTTTCATTTTCCCTGTTATTCCTTCACTCTTGGCCTTTTTTTTTCACTAGATTTCCTCTTTCAGTAAACTGCCCTTAAGTATCACTTTGCTCCCCACCTGGCTTTTTTTTTTTTCAATGACACCTTTTGACTGGTTTGTTTTGGGCCTTTGCTGCTTGAAGTCCAGCAGCCTCCTTGTCTGAGCCTTATGGAGCTTTCTTTACAGTTTCATCACTATGCAAAAAGCCATAAATTACTGTGTTCCATTTCACATACCATCAAGTATCACACTAATATTCCCTCTGCTGAATAGCTGGTTGGCTTACATAGACCAGCCAAATACCAGGAAATCCAGATGGCAGCAAGAATCTTGTAGACTACTCCCGCTTTTCATTTAAATTCTGGAGAAGTCACATGAGGTATCACATTCTCTTGAAAGAAGTGTATATCATCTCGGACATTCTAGAATGGGCTATTAATATTGTCATGAGTTTCTGGCTAGACTTTTTAGTATGCAAATTGAAATTCAAATGATGTGAAATGATAGAACTTCAAGAAATTTTTTTTCCCAGAATGGAAGTATGATGGAGTTGCATAGGGAGAATCTTAATCTTAGTTATTCTATTCCATCTCACATCATGGCTGGGGGCAGGGAGAAGGGAGTATCTTTGGGGGACAATGGGTTCTGGTGTAGTCAGTAAGCTGGGCAGTGGAGCCATCAGGTATTGTCTGTTGTTGGGGGGGGATTCATGTGAACTCTTCCTTTCTTGTACCCTGCCACTAGTATTGTTGCTAAAATTGTTTGTTTTCTCATCCAAGTGACAAAATCAGCACACTTAATGAGGGATGAAGAGGAGCAGCCACCTCAGAACAGGAGGAAGAAGAAGCCGAGCCTGCTGTCCTCCAGAAGGAAAAAAACACTACGAGCCAACTTTGTATCATCTGTGATCTTCCTGGGCGTGTACTCTATCCCCTTGTCCAGATCACTGATAAAGATATTAAACAGGACTGGGCCCAAGACTGAGCCTTGGGGACCAGCTGGATGAACTCTATTTCCCACCACTCTGTGGGCCTGGCCATCACCCAGTTTGTCACCCAGCAAACAGCCCACCCATCCAAACCATAATCAGACAGTTTCTTCAGGAGAATGATGTGAGACTCATTGCAAAAAGGATCAGGGAGATGCCTAGGAAGAGTCTCAGGTGAATCCAGGAGACTATAGTGGAGGACTATTCAGTTTTCAATCAATTTGCTTAAAAAACTCTACAAAACGGTAACAACAAAGAAACGAACAAACAAAGCAAATCAAACAAACACAGAAAAAACCCCAAACAATAATCCCCAAAGACACAAAAAAAGCTCCAAAGAAGCCCACAAAAAACCCACCCAATACTGAAAAAAACCCAAAACCCATCACATCAAAAAATCAGGGTGAAGGTTTTTAGTAACTATGAAAATAACAAAACAAAACAAAAGAAAAAAAGAAACCATTAAGTCACATTTCTAAAGGTGCTGTCCCAGCCTCTTCTCTCAGCAGGGAGGACATCTTGAAGTGGAGCCAGTTGGAAGAAAGCGGGACAGGGCAGCACCTGGGCCATTGTCACAGGACAGCCCTGTGGCTGCCCCATTGCCAAAACCTGGACACATCAATCAAACACAGGTATGCACATGTGCTTAGACACAGCAAAAATATATTTGTCTGAAAAGAATACTGGTCCATTTATATCACTGGAAAGAGCATAATGCCTCGTCTCAGCTTTCTTTTCAGTCATTACAAATGTTTTGAAAATATAGGTGTACAGAAAATGGAAATATCCAAGATCAACATGAGGACCAATAACAAAGATTCCATTTTTGAAACTGCATTGGGAATCCTCTGCGGAAATTGACTCAGAACTCTAAGATTTACAAAAAAGACCAAGAGTATTGGAGTCAATACGACACAGTGTCTGGAGACTTCAGCCGGTTGCCTTGATTTCTCAAATATGATGGAGGAAGCACCTTAGCAACTACAGCTGCCAGTTCTCTCAGGGCCCTGACATGCCTCTGGGTGGGTCCCATGGTCTTGCATACTCAGGTTCCTCAAGTGGTCTGAAAGCTGACCTGCTACTAGGGCTTAGAATCAAGTCCACCAGTCCAGTAACCTGACAGATGTGGAAATAGTGACTGGCAGTAAAAATTGAGACCAACACTTGTTGAGTACCTCAGCCTTCTCCTTGTTTGTTGTCACTAGTCCTGTCTGGCTTATGGGGGTGGGGGGGTGATGGGGGAGTTGTGATAGGTTTCTTTTCATCTTCCTTTTCCCACTGAAATACCCGTAGGTGCCTTTATTATTCTTATTTTTGGCATGCTTTTCCAAATTCAGCTTCAACTGAGCCTTAGCTATAGTGATCCCATCCTCACACACTCATGTGTTACCACTGTATTTTTCCCATGATTTGTCTTGCTGTGTATTGTCTGCATATTACCTTCTTGCATCACATCTATTAATTTTCAATAACCTTCTGGCTTTAATTTCTTTTCAAGAAAAAACCTTTTTGAAACTTTTCTCCTCAGAAATTCACCTGGGAAACCCAAAATCCCCAAAATTCACCCCGAAGTCCCCCCTGGGATGCCCAGCACTCACCTGGCAACTCCCAGAATTCCACAAATTCACCCCAAAATTAACAGAGTACCCCCAAATCCCAGGGCTTCACCACAAAATCCCACCTGCAACACCCAAAATCCCTCAAATCCCCCCCAAGACCAAGTTTCCCCAACACCTCCCAAATTCACCCCAAAATGTCTCCAATCCACCTCAAAACCCACCCAGATACCCCCAATTCCAACAAATTCACTTTAAGACCCATCTGGGACTCCCAAAAATCACCAAAATTCCCCGGGAAATCCACCTGCATGCCCCCAAATTCATCCATAAATTCTCCCACGACTCCCAAATGCTCAACTGGATACCCCAAAATCGACAGAATTCACCCCAAAATTCTCCTGGAATCACCAAAACTCACATGAGAACCCTAAAATTCACATGTATACCCTAAAGTACACCAAATTCCACCCAAAATTCCCCTGAGATCACTAGAATTCCACAAATTCCCCCTAAAATTCAACTGGGAGTCCTCACATTCCACAAATTCACCCCAAACCTCGCTACCCGGGATCCCCCAAAATTCCAAAAATTCTCCCCCAAAATCAACCTGGGACCCCTCAAAACTCACCTGGATCTCCCCAGATTCCCCCCCCCCCCGCACACCGCAATTCACCTAGGAACCCCCGCATCGCCAGAATTCAACCCAAACTTCACCTGGGACCCCAAAAACCTCCAAATTCGCTCCAAAATGATTGGCAACTATACACACTCCTTTTTCCCACAAAAGGATCTAGAGCCCTGTGAGCTTCGTATACAAACTAAACGGAAAAAAACTTTCTTTTCATTCTCAGCAAAAAGACTTCCTATTCCTCCTTCTTTTGGACAAAACTGCCTTCACTTTCAAACTTATTCTCTTGCTCACTTTCCTGCATAATGCTTAGTCCCTGTTCTGCATGCTCATTTTCTTCACTTTTACAAGGAATCCACTCCTCATCTTCTTCTTCCCCTGCTTCTTCCATTTCCTATGCCAAGATCACTTGTTTCTCTGTTAGATTTGTTTCTCCAGCTGATTTTTGACAACTGTCCCTATCTTGCGGCACCGCTCGCTCGAGAGAGGTGATTGTCCTGCTCTGCTCTGGGCTGGGACAGCGCTCTCTTCAAGCCCTGGGGGCAATTTTGGATGCCATAACGTCAGAAAGACCTCAGGCTATTGGAGAAATGTCCAAAGGAGGGACACAGAGATAGTGAAGAGGCTGGAGGGGAAGCCATACAAAGAGTGGCTTAGGGCATTTGGTTCAGCTGCAGAGAGGACACTGAGATCACACCTCACTTGGGACCTCTCAGCTCCTCTCAAGGGCAGCACAGGGACAGCTTTGCTCTCTGCTCTCTGCGACCAGGGACAGGAGCCAAGGGAATGCCAGGAGCTGTGTCAGGGGAGGATTAGGCTGGCTATCAGGGAAAGGTTTTTTTCCTCAGAGGCTGGTCAGGCACTGAATAGGTTCTCCAGGCAATGGGCACAGCCCCAAGGCTGCCAGAGATCCAGGAGCGTTTGGCCAATGCTCTCAGGGATGCAGAGGGTGGGACTGTTGGAGCGACTGTGCAGGGCCAGGAGTTGGACTTTGACGATCCCTAGGGGTCCCTTCCGACTCAGGAAACTCTTACCATTTTCCCCTCTTTCCTCTCCTTGCACAATGCTCTCAGCTTACTGTTCCACCATATGTTCCACTTCTGAAACCTCCGCTACTTCTTTCCAGTTCAAGCACAGTTCTACTGGTTACAATCCAAAGATATACAGATTGAAAAACAACCAAAAAGAAACACCTGTTTGGAATGTCGTGGTCTTATTTGGATCTAGAACTATGAAGTCAATTGGGCCTTGCAAGTACTAAAAGCTAAACAACAAGAAAAAACACCCACCACACCGTTTTAACATAGGGATTTGCTTTCTTCTAAGAAATCCATATCCCTTCTCAAAATGGATCTATTTCAGTAAGAGATCATCTTGAATAGATCACTTACTATCTAAAGAACCTGGAACACTCAAATCCGTAATGATAAGCCTGTTACTTTGTCATTTTCTTTTAAAAAGGCAAATGAATTTGCTCAAGTGCCGTTTGTAACAAGGACAGAGTTCAAAGTGTGGCTCTGAGAAATGTTTTGGTTTCCCTCTCCTATCTCTATCAAAACCGCTTTCTTCAATGGCTGAAACAATAGTTGATATAGTCTGAATTTTAAAGGTCATGAAAATTTTCTCAAAAGTGAAAAATTAATATAGCCGTCAGGTTTTAAACCAACGGGAATTTTTGTTTTACCTGTTTGAAGATTTTCTTCACACTAAAATGCTGGCTGATGGATACCTAGAAGAAATCAATTCCCAGAAAATGCTTCCGGGTAAGCCATTAGGTCATCCATTACAATTTGCTTCAGTGTCCCGTTCCTGTCCAATTGAAGGTCCCTGTTTAAGAGACTCAAGTACAGAGAGAAATAAAATTAAATATGACTACAGTGCCTTTAAATCGAACTTCCTGATCAAGCTCATAAAAACTTTTGGCTAAATGTTGCCATTGTTCTGTTTCTACTGAACACAATCACGTCCTGGCTTGTTAGAGATTAGTTCATTACAAAGAAAGAAATGCACAGAAGTTAAAATATTTCCAAAGAAGCATTTGACATCGTTCCTTTTGGATGGGGAACCATTCCAACACTGCTTACATAAGAGGTCAAATTACTGTCTTCCATGTTAGTTGTGCACTGTGCTCAGCAGAGCCTATCTGGTTTATTGGCCTTTGACTTGGACATAAAGCTGAGTCTTGATTCAAGAAAAATCAATATTCACACTTGTTTTCATTTACACGGACATTGGCTTGGTCTCCTAAACAAAGAGAATGATGGGGAATTTATGTAGGTGTTTAGATAGGTAACATTCTCTTCCCGCAACCTAGCATTGTATTTTCACTTGGTCTGTTACCTCTGGCTTTGTTTTAACGGCTCAAATTATCAGGAAGAATATCAAACCTCCAGCTCTAGCTACAGTCCCACTCCGAGGTGTGTGAAGGTATGTGCATCTGCCCCTCAGGTCCATACTGCTCTTCTAACGTGCCCCTGATCAAGCAGGTAGGAAAGACTGTTGCATTTCCTAGATGGATTGTAAATGGTGCATTCCGTGACCCCTGCTATGCCCTGTAGCTTGGTCCCTCTCCCCTCCTGGCCATACAGGGCTGGGTGGGATCCAGTTTCTCCCTGCCACCCTTTGCAGTCCCTAGAAAAGATCTGTGCCCCCGGACCTCTGTCTCTTTTTCCCTCTTTTTCTCTTGCTCCCTCTTTTTCTCACTACTCATGAGAAATAAACCGTCTAACTTCATCAGGGAACAGAGCCTCTTTTGTTATCTCATTTATGTCCATGAGGCAAGGGCCCCGGGAGCCATCACCCTAACACCTGAGCTAGACCAGAGGAAGGGCGAAGAACCCCATTTTAGGGCTGAGAAAAAGCCTCAGTTGGCGCCCAACTTGAATGGTCTCTACAGAGCACCCCACATTCGGCTGTGACTCCTATTTTTGGGATTCAAGAAGCCTTGGAGATGATAGACTAGCTTAAATTTCTTTAACCTGCATTTTGTGCAGTTCGAAGACTTTTAAGCACGAACCGGGAGCCTGTCAGAAGCCCAGGCAGGTCGGTTCTGGACGTAGACCCACTACAGTTACTCAGATGCCTTTGCCTGCAAGAAAAAAATAGGTGAGTGGAAGCCTCCTTTCGCTGCGGGTGAGTTCCTAGAGCTCCGCGTGGGGGTCTCACCGGTGGCATTTGGCTGCCGTGGCGCCGCTCTCAAGGAGAGACACGGCGCGGGCGCGTGCGTGGCCTGCGCGACGGCTCGGTGTGCCCGCGACTACGTGGTGTGGCGTGCTGACTGGTGGGGGCTGGACGCAGTCACCCAGGCGCGGCAGCAGGCAGGAAGCTTTGATCGGTTTCAAAGCCGTGGCACGGAGGTTTTTTTGCGGTTTTTGTGGGTTTTTGCTGCGGGAACAGTCCCTATAGCGGGGCAGGCTAAATTAACGAAATTAACGTCGGGTCGGCATCCAGTAAAGCCTGAAAACCACAGTGTACCTGGCACGGTTTAACAACTAACTCTCTTCCTGTGTTTTCAACAGTAGTGGGGTAGATATAGTGGCAAATTGCTAAACATCATGCGCTTACAGCAATCTGCCTTACAAAAGAGTATAAGAAACCAACTCGGGGAGATATTAAGTTCAGGAAATGTTTTAATATCTAAGAAGAAGTTAGCCCGTTTTGCCAGCTGGCTGTCTGTTGAAAAATCTGACCTTGAATTGCAAAATATAAATTCGATTTCATTTTGGGACGAAATAGCGGATTTATTAACTTTAAAAGTGGAAAATGGAGATAAAACAGCTTCTGTATTCCTCCCGAATTTTTTACAAATTCGGAAACTTTTAATTCAGACAGACAACAACAGACAGCAGCAGCAAAACGGTTCAGACTCACCTTCCCTTTCCCCAAAACCCTATAACCTGGACCTGGAGGGGACGCACGGGTCTCCCTGGGGGGTGCAGGTCTCCCAGCACTGCTGTGGCTGCTCGGAGTCCCTGGGTCCTCCCGGGTATCCCAGTTCTGATAATTTTTCGAAAATCGTCAGCATTCCTTCCTTGTTCCCTTCCCCTCTGGGCAACTGCCAGGTGGCTACACCAGAAGGTGTCGGGGTCCCAGATAGCTCTGGCCATGCGATACAGCCTGTAGGGGGGGGTCCCATATGGTGGCAGCCACGTGTCTCCTCCTTCATCCCGCAACCCCCTTCACCCTCCGGTCCCTTCCCCTAAGCCTGTCCCCTCCCATAACCCATCCCTGCCCTCGGCTCCACTGTCCCCTCCCCCCTCCAAGACCCCGCCCTGCACGGCACCCAGCGACCCCGCCCACAGGTGTTGCAACCCTGGATCCCAGCACCCCTCCCCCGCTCCGGTTTCACATTCCTTCCCTCCAAGGTGCTGCGGGGTGGGGAAGGGCAGTGGAGCCACTGCTGAGTTCAGTGCCGGTGGGGGTGGGGAGGGATCAGCTCACAGCCCCTGGGGGACGGATGGTGTCCCCGTGTTGCGGGGGGCTGGGCAGCCTCCCGGTCCGGGTGGGGGTGGGATGCCCAGCCCTGAAAGTCAACACCAGGAAAAAGAGTATATACCATCAGTTGCTCCTGTAGTTTATCTTGGTAAGAGGAATGGTAGAAGAAGTTATCAACCTTTGTCCTATCAAGATAAAAAAGGAAATTTGCAAAGTACAGAGAGAATTTGGTAGAAATAGTGAAATCTTTAAAGGCATGAAGAGAGCCACCTTTACCTCAAAAGAAGTGGTTCCATATGATATCAAAGAGCTTTTCCGATGTCTGTTAACTCCTTCAGAATATGATCTATGGGAAAGCCTGTGGAAAAGATCTTTGAAAGTGCTTTTACTAGAGCTTTTGCAAAGCTCAGATGATGCAAAAGATGCTGATAAGAAGTGAGAAATAATAAATATGTCTGCGCCAAAATCTGAAATATGAACTTTATTGCATTCTGCCTTTCATGGATTCATACAACAGTCTGTGATTAAAGATCATCTAGTCCAACTTCCTTGCCAGGTAGATCTTACAGTAGATCAAATTGCTCTAGACTAGCCAAACTGATAAGGAGCACTCTTGATGATGGGGCATCCACAACTTCTCTGGAACACCCATTTGAGTGTCTCACCAGCTTCATTGTAGAAAAGTTTTTCCTTTTAGCCAATCTAAACCTAGTCTCAGTTTGAAAGCATGGCCCCTTATCCTGTCTCTGCAAACCTTCCTAAAAAGTCTTTCTCCATTTGTCTTATACCCTCTTTACATATTCAAAGGCCACAATAGTGTCTCTCCAGAAACCTCTCTTCTCCAGGCTAAAAGATCCTACTTTTCACAAGAACCAGGTCATAAACTGAGATGGAAGACATCTCAGGAGATCAGATCATCCAACAGCTCAGCGTAAGAATAGCTCTGAAGTCACATCAACTAGCTTAGGGCTGTGTCTGTTTGAATTTTGAAAATTACCAGGAATTGAAATGCTTCAAGGAAGAGCACTCTGGGTGGCTCCAGAAACAGCCTGAGAAACTCGAGCAAACTCGAAACGTCAGAAACTACCACTGCTTTCTCTCCCTCAGCCCAAGCAGTCACAAAGAAGAAGTGTTCCCAGCAGGCTGGGATAGCGCACATATACACTACATATACATGACAAGCATTGCCAGCAGCCACATCCTGCTCCTTTCTGTGGCTGGCAAGAGTGAGACTGGATGTTTACATGTGAGCAAACTGGGTCCCTCCAGCAGCTCAGACACTCAGCCTGCCCAGTGACCCCACTGATTTCCAGTATTCGCAGTGTCCCAAGGCCACAGCACTACTCTGCTTGCTGGCACAGACCATCACACGCCTCCTAAATCAGTCAGGACTCCCCTGGTTCCACAGCCAGCACCCCACTTGCTCTCCCCCCGGCCACTGCCATTGTTCACCAACTTCTCCACTTTGATCTTTGCTGGTGCTCTCAACACTGGCACACCCAGATGTTCTGCAGCTGTTGTCTCCTGGTGGAAAGGACTTGTAAAGCCATGTTTCCTAACACGACTTCCACAACCTTTCAAAGCAACCTTTTCTGGGGTATGAACAATCTCATTCAAATGTCAACATTTCTTTTCCCATATGTGAAATCAGAATTTCCTTCTTCTGGGCATGCCCAAAACAAGGCACAAACTACATTGCGCCTTCTGTTTCACATGCTGACTTGTTTGTAAACAATGCTAGGAGAATACCTGTTTTGATCCAAGCTAATCTCTGGCCCTTATAGTGCTTTCACTAGTTAGTTTTTCTTTGCTATTTACTTGATGTCCCATTGAATTGTTGAATCATAAACAGACTATATGTCTGTATAGCAGCATAGCAGTGATGAATAAATGCAAGAGAATGAGCAAGGTGATTGTTTGCTAGACTCTTCCTAGAAACTGAGAAATCTGTTACTTAATGCTGACCACAGCAGATGGAGGAAGCATCCTACATGATGTCAAAGCAATGAAACTGTAATCACATTTATGATTACAGTCAAGGCACTGCTTTTGCCACCGTAAGTGGAGTGCAGGGAATCTTAAAAGATGACACTGTAACTGTTGTCCATGCTCACTGAGAAAATAATGCTTTTACAGCAGAGCAGGCCTCACCGCAGCTAAATCATGGCTTCAACTGTACACCGCCTTCAAAAAAGCCCACAAAAACACAAATGAAAGGATTTGGAACCCAAGGGAATCTCAGATGGTGGCATCAGCGCACTTTGGATTCTTTCCAAATCCTCAATTCCTTTTTCTCCCCAGCCAATTGTCCTACCTAACCTGAGATGTAATTTATGGATTTGCAACACATCTAGTTACCTTAGAATTAGATTGCCACTAGGCAAAAAGACAGAAACAAGCAGTTAATTTCAGACTGAAACCAAGGGTGTTGTCCTGGTTTAGGGCAAATTTGGGAGGAAACCTCTGAATGAGGTCCCTCGGGAAAAAAGGAAAAAAAAAAAAATTGGAGAGAAGTGGAAAAAAAGAACTGTTTATTCAACAGGCAACACACCTCCCAACACAACAATGAACAATATCAAACAGCAAAACCTCTCGCTGTTCTGAAGAGACGGCAGATTTAGTCGAGTTCTTTCCGTGGTTGCCCGGCTCACTCAGTCTGCTCTCAGTCTCTCCTGTGCTGGGGATGCCGCGGCCCAGGCCTGGCCCGGTGGGCCACAGGTGTGAGCTCCCGGTGCTCTTCTGGGTTTTCAGTCCAAAGCAGGTTCAGACAGTTCCAGGAAAATAGGAGGGAAAAAAAAAGAAAAAAAAACCTAAAAAACAAAACAAAAAAAAAAATCCAGGGGGCTTCTCTGCCTCAGCTAGCCAAAAAACTAACCAAGAGCAAAGGAGAGCTCTCTCTCTCTACCTGTCCACCGCAGACTACACAGTCTGAGAGCAGGAATGTGGGGGAGCCAGTGCAGTCTCTGATAACAAACTCTGCACTTCTTCTTCCCCCCTCTGCCCTTTCACTCCTGGAACCAGTCTAAAAGTTGCAGACTTTAATATTCAACACCAACAGAACAGACGATTTGGGGATATAGGCATCATACAGTCACCCCAAGACAGGTGTTTAGAACAGCAATACTTGGACATAACAAATCTTAACAAAACCAAAACTTTTAGGACTTACCCATGTATTTTTGGAGGTGGAAAAAGTTTTGCATCCAAAAGTCCCTAGGGAGCTCTCACTCAGTGCAATGTGCCTGGAGAGGCGCTCTCGCTCGTCTTTCAAGGAACGATTTGTCACAGCAGAGGCGTCAGGTGCACAAGATTCCCCTACGAGAATGGGGAGTGTAGAACTCTCTGTCAGTCTCAGTCACTACTCAGTGTAGAACGTCTCTGTCCTGGCACATTTTCGTGTGTGATATGTCTCTCCAGCTCTTCCGTCCTTGCGAAGCTCTATGTACTGTGTGCGCTGCTACTTGCAGCTGAGAAGGACCGTGGTGCTAGCAGCGAATTCGGAGAGCGCTGAGCACGTAGTCAACGAGCGAGAAGGGCATCTGCAATGCGGTGCTAATAGCAGCTTCCTCGCGGAGGGGGCGAGCTCCGAACAAAAGACCTTCTCTTCCTGGCAACAGATCTCTGTGAAGGGCGTAGGCGAAAAGCTTTCGTTTTCCATTTGAACTGCGAGAGAGGCAGACTGTTGCACGGAGCTCTGAGAAGAAAGGTGCACGCCCTAGGCGGGCTTGGGCAGAAGCAGCGTTCTCGAGCGCTTGGCTGCCGGCACACTGCTGGCTGTGTGGCACCGCTTCAGAGGCTTCTGGCCGCCGGGGAGTGAAAGCGGCGCCAGGCGTGGGCGAGGGCCGTGAACGAAGCAGCACAAGTACCGTGCTTGTGTGCAGAACTTTACAGGCTACTAGGAGAGGAAGGTGGTTGCCTCTCGCTTGCCTTCCCAAGTGCCCTTAGCAGATGGAAGGAGGAAGCTGAAGCACTGCTGCTTGTGCTGCTCCTTGGTTCCACTTGCAGCAGGCTGTGGACACATTGGCGGTCACTTCTAGGTGCCAAGTCGCAGATAGCACCACGGTAAATGTGGCCGAGAAGGGAAATACAGACTGCAAGGAGGAGCTGCACATGGCTTACGTGCAATAAGTTGAAGGTGAACCTAGGCACTGCCTCTTCAATCTGGCCCCCTCAGTTCTGGCAGCCACTTTTGCAAGTCGACAAAGGGAGCTGTGAGTATGTAGAATGGAGGGCAGCGAGACGCCGTGTGTTATGCGCCCTTTCAGGGCTGCTGACAGGGGGCTACTTTATGAACGCCTTCTTCTCCCTCGCGTCCTTCTCACTTCGCTCTAGCTGCATGGAGTACACCACAGCGAAGGTGTGAGGAACGGCACTGCACCAGCTTTTCCCTTGGCTTGCAATGGCTGTGTACTACTTTTCCAAGCAGCAGGAGCACTGAGAAGTGAAAGCGATTATGAAGGAGCTCTTTGGCTGCTCATGTTCTCTTCGCTGCACTGTCCTCGCAAGCCCGGTGCTCTGGGGCTTCCTTCTTTGCCTTCATTAGCATTTAAAGCGGATTTGAACCCCTGGAAGACTGGTGGGGTGAACTTCAAAAACTGTGTGATGGGTTGGGAGAAGATTTCACCTGCTGCCACTTCCTCACAGTAAGTACCATTATTGAAGTAGCCCCAGAAACACACACTTAAATTGCGATAGCTCTGAATCCATGAGGCCATCTTCCAGAGAAAATTAAAAATCCATGAATTCCTCAACTGATCAACCCACAAAATGAACCGGATAATAGCCACAGTAACCTTGGTTATGAGACTCATGTTTAAAAAAGACCTTGCAAATGGGAGAGATAGCAGCGACCACATGGAGGCCAATCCAGGGTAAGCTGGACAGCATGGTGTCACCTACCACAAGCTTGGGTAATTCAAGAACTGTTATCCCCTTTTCTAACCCTCTCTCAATGCCCTCAGGCAATGCCTCACGTTCCGGGCGCCAAAATCTGTCTTGGTTTGAAAGACAGGTATGGTCGAAGGAAAGGCAAGAGCCCCTTTCCTGCGATGCAGAGTGCAACCCCCCTCCCTTTTAATTATTTCAGGTCCAAATCAGGGGCCTTCAGGCAGGAGATGTGGGGATAAGAACAACAGTTCTTTACTGATATCTAACAAGGCAGAAAACAACAACAGCTATAAAAATTGACAACAGAACCGAACAGTATGACTCAGCTCCAGTCCCTTTTGGCCGCAGGCCATCTCCCTGTGCTCAGTTACCGGTGCTGTGGGAGCAGGGCAGGTCCCGCTCAGTTGAAGAGGGCTGGAGGGACAGCGACAGCGGCCCAGGGGTGAAAGGGATGGGGAAAGTGACTCCCCCCTCAAGGTGTCAGTCGTGGTGCTCGGCAGAGTGTCCGGAGGTAGTAGGGTGAGGTGGGAGAGCAGCAGAGGGATGTCCAAAGGCAGGGAGCATGGATCTCAGCGCTGGGGTGGCAGGGGAGATGCCAGATTGGAGCACGGGGCGTCCCCTCCCTCCACGAGCCAAACAAGACAGAGTTTTCCAGCCCAGTCCCTACCCCCGTCCCACTTTTCCTTTTTCCGGTTCCCCCCCCGCGCTCCCTCCACCCACCTCCCTTTGAGAGAACATTACCTTAAGGTGTGGCCACTTAGCATAACAAGGGGAGAAATTCCACAGAAAGAAAAGGGAAGCATTCAACCCCCAACAATGGAGTACACCACAGCGAAGGTGTGAGGAAGGGCACTGGCGTGCAACGGCTGTGTGCTACTTTTCCAAGCAGCAAGAGCACTGAGAAGTGAAAGCGATTGTGAAGGGGCTCTTTGACTGCTCATGTGCTCTTTGCTACACGGCACTGGGAATCAGCTTCGTCCTTTGCCTTCTGCCGTCCGGACAGAGCTGAACTCCAGCGCTCAGTTTCAGCTCTGCCCAACAGCTTGTCCTCAGTTCTGCGGGCCAGCACGCCCTGTTGCCTTGGCTCCGAGTGCAAAGGCCCTAGCGAGCTCTCACTCAGTGCAATGCACCCAGAAAGACGCTCACGCTCGTCTTTCAAGGAACGATTCCTAACAGCAGAAGCAGCAGAAGCACAAACTGGATCACGAGAAGGGACAATGTAGAACAAGTTGTTGTTTTTTATGATGTTTTTGATACTTGGCGTAGTGAAGAGACAACCTGGTGTTTTGTAACTAAGGAGTGCCTCCCATGTAGTTTGGTCTCTTCACCCGCGCAGGGGGGCACACAGCGAAAGCTGTTTCGTTGTGTGTGGTAACTTAAGCAATAGACCTCCCTGTTGTGGTTTTTACTTATCCCTTCACAAAATGACTGAGAATTCCACCGTAACAGAAAAAGCTGCATTTTATGCTGTATTAGCTAAGTGTAGCGCCAGACCGTCCCAAGGTGGGGGGGAATGGGCGAACGGTAATTGGTTTAATCTGGATAATGTGATTGATAGAATATATTCTTTGCAACATGAATCAAAGTTCAAACTGGGCAAAAAAAACCCCATGCTCTGCTCAGTTTTGGGAGCTTGTCTTACGGCAGCCATAGAAACTCGCTCTAAGCGAGTTAGTGAAGAAAGTACAATTATAGATTCTTTGCAAAATCTTGTTCAAATTCTGCAAAAACAATTAGATCAAGAAAGGAATGAGAACTGTTTGTTGCGAGATGAAAATCATTTGCTACAGGCTGCCCTAAGAGAAGAAAGTACCAAAAAAGTAAAGCAGAATGAAACACACCCAGAAACAGAAGAGAAGGAGATTGTTCACATTAATCAAATTTATCTCCAAAAGGAGTTAACTATAATGAAAAATCTTGGGGAACACTGCTGTCCGAAGTTGAGACCTATGATTAAAACACAATATACTTATCTTGGTCCTGATGATTTTGAACCAAACATTTCTACAAAAGAAATCCCATATTCTGCCACTGAATTAGCAAAACTGACAAAGGAATATGGGCGACTCCCTCATGAAACAGAGACTGAATATCTATTTCGAGTGTCTCTTACTGGGGGAGATGAGATTAAATTATCAGAAAGTGAAGCTAGTGGGTATTGGGGACATAGGGTCTTCTTAACAACTGGAGATAAGAGCTACCCATGGTCCTTGACCCAACGTGCAGCTTTTTGGGCCGGGGGGCTTAACCCCCTGGAAAGGGGAGACCCTATAGCTTTAGTTGGTACTCCCGACCAACTTTTGGAAAACATTCACAAAGCTGCTTGCCTGCAAATGATACATGAGAGAAAACTGACAACCACCTATGAATCACCTATGCAATTGCCTGTAATGCCTGAAATCATGACCCCTTTACTTCGTGGTCTCCCAGAAACACTCAAATCTACCGCAATTCTCCTTCAAAAAACTATCTCATCCATGACACCTGTAGAAAGATTAGATCGATTTCTTGGAAACTCACGTGAGCGATCTGGTTCCGTGGACTCTTTCCCTCCCTATGAATCCCCCTCTAGACGGACTCCAGAATCTCCTGACAATAAGCGTAAAGTTTGGACATTGAGCGAAGTTGCAGAGGGATTGTTGAATTACAGCAGGAAATATGGACCCCTAAAAGTCCCAGAGGATAAAGTGGAGAAAACTAAAGGTGTTAGACACATTGTTTCTCCTAGTGATAAGCCATAAAAGGGGAAATTGAATACTCCCCGTCAGTACTGGTGGTCGTTGGGGTTAAAGAAACAAATTCCTAAAGATGTTATGGATGGCTTACCACTTGACAAGTTGATAAAAATTGTTGTGAATTGGCATTGCCCTAAGATCCTTACATCAAACTCTCCTACTGTCCAGCCTAGTGCACCTCCTCCTCCACCGGTTGTGGTCAGTGAGTCAAACTTAACCCCTCCACAGATTCTGGGCAGTGAGCCAAATCAATCTCCTCCACAGGTTCTGAGAGCTGATTCAGAGTTTCCTCCTTCTCATTTTTTGGGAAAGGAACTGAAACGGCGTCAGAAGCAGGGAAACTAGAAACCCCGTCTCTCGTGGGTGGGCAGAGGGATGGGGGGGAGGGGGGGGAACTGGTTATTTATTAGAACGCTCACCAGAAATCCTAATACTGGGGACCTCCTGATAACAGCAATGGTTGGCCCTAAAAGGTCACCTGTTACCTTTGTGGTTGACACTGGAGCCCAAATTTCTGCACTAACAAGAAAAGCTGCGCAGAAATGTGGAGTTGTTCCAACAAGGAGACAATGCTTTGTTCTCAATGCCTTGGGGACCACAGAAGCTATGGATATAGCTCAGATAAAAATCTTACGACCTGGAGAGGAGAATTTGTTACTTATCAAAATTGTAATTGGAGATATTCCAAATGATTTATTGGGAATGGATGTCCTTGCTGGAAGACAGTGGGAAGACGAGGAGGGTTGTCTCTGGTCCTTTGGCACACCACGTTTTATAATCTGCTTCAATCCGCACCTTCCTTACCTTTCAGTAAAATTACTAATGTGAAACAATACCCACTTCCCACTGGTGCCAAAGAAGGAATCAAGCCAGTTATTCAGGACCTGAGAGATCAGGGAGTGATAATTGACACTCATTCTCCCTTTAACTCTCCAGTGTGGCCAGTCCGTAAACCTAAGGGAAAGTGGAGGCTGACAGTAGATTTTCGCAGACTAAATGCAAACACAGATCCTCTCACAGCAGCTGTCCCAAATTTAGCTGAACTTATAACTTCAATTCAGGAGAAGGCTCATACAATCATGGCAACTATAGATGTCAAAGACATTTTCTTTATGATACCTATACAGCCAGAGGACATGGACTGTTTTGCCTTCACATGGGAAGGACAGCAATACACCTTCACTAGGCTTCCTCAAGGGTACAAACACTCCCCTACTCTAGCCCACCATGCTTTAGCACAGGAATTAGAAAAGATACCCAAACCTGACAATGTAGCTGTCTATCAATACATTGATGATATTCTGGTGGGGGGAGATGAAATAGAAGTAGTGGGGGATAGCCAACAGAAAATAATCTCTCATCTGGAAAGCCTTGACTTACAAATTCCCCCAGAGAAAATTCAGAAACCTTCTCAGGAGGCGAAGTTTTTGGGGATTTGGTGGAAAGGAGGTATGACATGCATTCCACCTGATACCCTAACCTCCCTAGATCAAATTAAAATGCCTGGATCCAGGAAAGAGCTTCAACAAGCTCTGGGATTATTAGTGTTTTGGAGAAAACACATCCCTGATTTTTCAATTATTGCTAGACCTCTTTATGACTTGCTGAGGAAAAGGGTAAAATGGGATTGGACTCCTTCTCAGGAGGAAGCATTACAACTGCTGATTTTTGAAGGAACTGCACATCAAGCTCTAGGCCCTATTCATCCCACAGATCCTTTCCAGGTAGAATGGGGATTTGCCACCTCGGGGTTGTCAGTGCACATATGGCAACGAGGCCCAGAAGGCCCTACAAGGCCTGTTGGTTTTTATTCTCGTGGTTTTAAAGATGCTGAAAAAAGATACACTACCTGGGAAAAGGGGCTTTTTGTTGTCAGCATAGCTCTCATAGAAGTGGAGAAAATTACACGTCAGCAACCAATTGTATTAAGAGGCCCTTTTAAAGTTATTAAAACAGTCACCAGTGGGACCCCTCCCCCTGACGGGGTGGGCCAGAGACCCTCAGTTAGGAAGTGGTATGCCCAGATAGAGCATTACTGTAACATCTTCTCTGTAACAGAAGGAGCTGTAAAAAATCTGGCTATACAAGAAACTGAGAACTTGGCTAGCAGCCACGATAAACCTGCCTCAGTAATTAAAGTGGCCCCTCCTTTCTCCCCGGAACAATCAGTGAATTCTTGGTTTACTGATGCTTCTGCTAAACGAGAAGGAAAGGTGTGGAAATACAGGGCAGTAGCTCTCCATACTTCATCTGGTGAACGAATTATTACTGAGGGAGACGGCAGTGCTTGGGTTGGTGAGCTGATTGCTGTATGGAGTGTTTTCAAGCATGAGGTACATAATACCTCTCTTGTTTGTATTTACACTGACTCCTATGCTGTGTTTAAAGGATGTACAGAGTGGCTTCCTTTCTGGCAGCAAAATGATTGGGAAGTTAACAGGATCCCAGTATGGCATAAGGAAAAATGGCAAGAAATTCTAGATATAGCCAATCAAGGAAACTTTGCTGTGGGGTGGGTGGCTTCTCATCAGACAGATGGAAATTTAGCTGGTGAGTGGAATAATGCTGCTGATGAGTTAGCAAGACTAAGTCCCCTGAAAAAGGAACAAATTACAGAGGATTGGGAGCACCTGCTAGAATGGCTGCATATAAAAAGACCACATACAGGTGCGAAAGATTTGTACAAAGAAGCCCTTGCTCGTGGCTGGCCTGTCACCAGGGAAATGTGTAAAACATGCATATCAGCTTGTGAACAATGCCGCAGACGACTAGAAAGGCATCCTTTGGAAGATGACCCTTTGCACTTAAGGAAAGGTAAAGGCTTATGGGACGCGTGGCAGGTAGATTATATCGGTCCCTTTAAGAAGTCTGGTGGTAAACATTTCGTGCTGGTAGGAGTGGAAATAATATCAGGGTTAGCTCAAGCTGAAGCCTTTAACAGATCTACGGGAGAAAACACTGTTAAGGCATTACAAGAATGGTTTGGAACTTTTCCAAAGCCACAGGAGATTCAATCTGATAATGGGTCTCACTTTACTGCTAAAGTAGTACAGGAATGGGCAAGGGAGGAAGGAATAAAGTGGACTTTTCACACCCCCTATTACCCTCAAGCCAACGGGATTGTAGAAAGGACAAATGGTCTTCTGAAGCGACTCCTAAAACCACATGAGGGAAGTTGGGATCTTCGATTATGGCAAGCTGTAAAAGGTATAAATGATAGATGGGGGGTAAACGGGTGTCCCAAAATAACTGCTTTTTGTCCAAAAGCCCCAAGCATCATTCCTGCACTACAGGGACCTAATGATCATAAAAATCCAGCCCATTACCCTGGGCAACCTGTTTTAGTAAACCTCCCTACTGTAGGAGAAGTACCACTGGTACTAAAAACTCCTCTGAATAAATATGCATGGGTAGCCACCAATGCTCTGGGAAAGGAGCATCGGATAAGTACCCGTTGGATTGTTCCATCATTTTGACCTCCTGCCTCTTGGTGGCAGACTCTGTTGTGTTTACTTTTCACTGAAGAACGCCCAGGGACATGGGAACCGGACAAACCATGATCACCTTTTTGATACTTCTCTGTATCCTACCACAACACCATGGCCAAAACTCGGCCGAGTGGCCGTGGTCTGAAGCTTCCATCAGATATACCAGTGCTTTAGGACCCTACCCCAGAGATCGTCACCCAAGCCTTGCGACCGTAGTACTGCACGATTCTGAGGTATACCGTTCAAGTGACTGGGGTTGGGACAAAAAGGACTGGGCTAGGGTACTAATAGGAACAATTGGTGAAGAAATCAAGGTAGGATGCAGAAAAGTGGAGAAATCCCTTCATGAGAAAGCCACTACCATTGCAATTGCCGGGAATTACTTAAAATCAGATATAACTAGTAGCTTGCACCCTAACATCACGGCGAGTCTCTGCCCCACGACAGTATGGACATGTAAAAAGCAAGGCCCCCTAATACTGTGCTGTGGCCAAAGGAAGGTTGGTGACTATACCTTGGACCCTGACGCCAACAACGTCGAAGTTACAAAGCTTTGTGCGGATGAACTTACTGACTGTTGGCATAACTTTACTTTAACCAGACCAACCTATGTAACATGCTCCTGGCAGAATAACACAACAGATGAGTCCAGCTTGAAAGGTCTGACCTATAGGTTCAAAATAAATGCCATAGAAAAACCCACACTGACCGCAGTAGTTGCATACCATGGTGTAAGCACCCCCTTAGTGTTGGATGAGAAAAACAAGGTTTTCCCTCCTTTCGTGGTGACACAAGGTGATGACATCGCAGTAACTTGTAAATTAGTGGCTGGATCCCTCACCGAACCTGCATACAGTTATGGCATAGGACCCCATGGCTGGACTTTATATTGTAGAACCCAAAATCAAGACTGTTGGCTAAATTTAGCTGCTATACAATTTTCCTATAAAATCATGTGTGGAAAAAATGATACAAAATACTGGGGGGAACTTGATGTTAATGTTGTAACACCTACTACCCAACCACCGGTTGTGTTGAGCTCTATTAGTTTTCAATTTGGACCATATGTAATTAAAAACACTGGCCAACAAGAAATATTGTTTAATCCGGCATGGTCTCTCAAACAAATCAAATTGCTGATGCAAAATAATGTCTCAGAAGTTCAGCCAGCTTGTTCTCCCTTTCTACAGACTTCTTTTGAGGGATGGACAACCTGGCTGCGGAAACGGAATCCTTCTAAAAAAACGAATGGCAAGAGACATACCGGTGTTGTGGGAACAGGATTGGGAATTTTGAATAGCATCAATTCAGAAGTACTAATGAATAAATTGGCTACCACAGCTGGAGATGTAACCAAATTACAACGGCCCCTGCAAACAACCTTAACAGCTTTGGGGACTCAACAGTGGTTGTTACCAAACATATTACCAAGTTGGGAAAAGGTAAATATAAATGACCACAAATTGATAATCGATGCACTTGGTACTACACAAAATAACCTCTCTTTAGCTCTCCGTTGTATCCAGGCCCAGTTGTGGATGCAGTCGGTTGCTGCTTTAATTATAAGGGAAGGTGAGGAAGGCACTTTTCCCACTGAAATTCGGAAGTTAGTCCGGGACAGTGCCACTGATTTTGAAAAGGAATTCCAGTCCTGGTGGAACTTAGTAAATTTTACCTATGATCCCAGCACAAACACAGCCACAGCCTTTGTACTGACTATACGTAATGCTTCAGTGCATTCAATATTCCCCATCATTACATTAGGGTTGAACCATGACGGAGCTATTCTCTATCCTTTCCAGCATAGGGAATGGGCCCGTCAAATTGGTGGGAGGTGGCAAACTGTCAATTTGGAACCTTGCATTGTCCGGGAACAACAAGGGTTTATCTGTGAAAGTAATGCAATTAGAGCTCAAGATATCTGCTTGGACACAGAACGGAACGTTTGCAATTTTGAAATTCATCCAAACGAGATTCCTGAAAGAGTACTGGTATATGTAGGCAATGGATGTGCATGCTTTAGAACTGCTTGTGATAGTGTTTTCATAGAAAATTTGGTAGTGAATACTAAGAATCATTCAAACTTTTGTGTCTGTAACTTTACTAGGATTTCAGGATGTGATTTTTCCTATGTAGCCCCAGTTACTTCTCACCATCTTTTGCAGTCAAATTACACACTGATCCACCATCTATTGCCCACTCCAATTGGAATGAACCTCTCTCTGGTGAAGCAATTGTTGCTCCACCAAGATCTGATCGAAATTTTGGAGAAGATCAAGAAAAACAAACAGAAAACTCTAATAGCTGTTCATCACAATGTGGAAAAAATACATCGTGTTTTGGAAAGGGTAAAGACAGATGCTGAACACAGGTGGTGGGATACTCTATTTGGGTGGTCACCTACTGCTACAGGTGTCCTGAACAAATTGTGACATCCCACCATTGTTCTCTTGATTTTGGTTTTAATTGGTTTTGTTTTATCAGCAATCCTATACATTATGAGTTGGAGAATAATGAAACGGTTAGCACAATTGGCATCTGTGACAAATGTATCCAGATCGGTTACTGTTGGCATCCCTAGGGTTATTGACACAAGGTTTTAAATAGGATAAAATATGATTTTTAACTAGAATTGATAATCTTCAAATTGCAATTAAAATTGTTTAATCAAAATTTTGCTTTAAAAATTTGATTTATTTCTAATCAAAAATTGAAAAATTAAAGACTTGAACAAATTGTTTAAGATTGTTAGTAATCAAAAATTGAATATAATTGATCTTTTTTGTTTTCCTTTTTTCTCCTTTTCCTTATCTAGTCCCTTATCTTTTTCCTACTTTCCTGTCTGTGTTTTCCAGGATATGCTACCAACTTGGACAAGTCCTGAAGACACCGCAACTGACGACTCCACCACGACTGTACAAAGGGGTGCTCTTGACGACGATCGTGAGTCACGGGGTTGTGTAAGGGTCGGTCCGAAGTTCCCCTCGATTTTGCCACCCGACCGTCGCAAGGAGACCTCGAGGACCCCCACCCAGGCTGACTCTGAACAATGGTTTCCTGGCCCGGCCAAGGTGGATGCTCGTGACTGTGTGCAGTTGTATTGTGTTCACTGGACTGTGCTGTCATGGCACCAAACAGAGTTTCTGTTCTACCACCAACTGAGGAGTGCTTGACGGCACCTGTCTCCTGCAGCACCACACAATGGTCCATAAATCTTCCCACCTCCTGGCCAGAGGCCACTCGCTTTGGAGAAGGACTATAAAAGAGCGACTCTCTGAGAAAGACCCTTTGAGATCTCCCCACGGATGAAGACTCGTCTATCGGATGACCCGTGAGGACGCCCGTCTCGTCTGTTGGTAGCTATTTTCCCATCCCTTTCTTTCCTTCCCCTCTCCCTATACTTTGTTTCCTATACCTCTCCCCCTTACCGTAACTGAGTTGTTGGCATTTGATGAAATGCATTGCTGTTGTTGAATAAACTGATTTTCTGCTGTTGGATAAACTGATTTTGTCCCCTGCACTTTACCTGTTTGCACCTTTAAGATGAAAAGAACCATCAGGACCCCTGCTCTGTATTAATAGTGGATCGTGAAAGCGGCGCCAGGCGTGGGGAAGGGCGGTGAACGAAGCTGCACTAGTACCGTGCTTGTGTGCACCACGTTACAGGCTACTAGGAGAGGAAGGTGGCTGCCTCTCACTTGCCTTCCCAAGTGCTCTTAGCAGTTGGAAGGAGCAAGGTGAAGCACTGCTGCTTGTGTTGCTCCTTAGTTCCCTTGCAGCCCGCTGTGGAAACATTGGCGGTCACTTCGAGGCGCCGAGTTGCACACAGCACCACGGTAAATGCCGCGGAGAAGGGAAATACAGAGTGCAGCGAGGAGGTGGACGTGGCTTATGTGCAATAAGTAGAAGGTGAACCTAGGCACTGCCTCTTCAATCTGGCCCCCTCTGCTCTGGAAGCAACTTTTGCAAGGTTGCAAAGGGAGGTGAGAGGTTGTAGAATGGAGGGAAGCGAGACGCCGTGCGTTATGCGCCCTTTCAGGGCTGCTTGACAGAGGGCTACTTTAAGAACGCCTTCTTCTTCCTCGCATCCTTCTCGCTTCGCTCTAGCTGCATGGAGTACACCACTGCGAAGGTGTGAGGAAGGGCATTGCCGCAGCTTCTGCCCTGCCGTGCAACGGCTGTGTGCTACTTTTCCAAGCAGCAAGAGCACTGGGAAATGAAAGCGGCTCTGAAGGAGCTCTTTGAGTGCTCGTGTCCTCTTCGCTGCATGGCGCTCACAAGCCCGGTGCCCTGTGGCTTCGTTCTTCGCCTTCTGCCATCCAGACAGGTCTGAACTCCAGCGGTCAGTTTCAGTTCTGCCCAAGAGCTTGTCCTCAGTTCTGCTGGAAAGCACGTCCTGTTGCCTTGGCTCCGAGTTCAAAGTCCCTAGCGAGCTGTCAGTGCAATGCACCCAGAAAGATGCTCTTGCTCGTCTTTCAAGGAGCGATTTCTAAGAGCAGAAGCAGCAGAAGCACAAACTGGATGACGATTAGGGATGATGTAGTACACGTCACTCTCCTAGCACATTTTCCTGTGCGATATGTCCCTCCAGGTCCTCAGTTCATGCGAAGCTCTATGTACTGTGAACGCTGCTACTTGCAGCTGAGAAAGACCATGGAGCTAGCAGGGAATTTGGAGAGCACTGAGCACGTATTAAGGGAGCGAGAAGCGCCCCTGCAATGCGGTGCTAATAGCAGCTTCCTCGCGGCGGGGGCGAGCTCCGAACAAAAGACCTCGTCCTGGCAACAGATCGCTGTGAAGGGCGGAGGGAAATAGCTTTCGTTTTCCATTCGAACTGTGAGAAAGGCAGAATGTTGCACGGAGCTCTGAGAACAAAGGTGCACGCCCTAGGCCTTGGTATGACAGCGGCAGGAGTGGCGTCCGAGCGGCATCACCTGAGGGCCCCATGGGGTGCGGGGAAAAAGCCGGGAGTGCCCCCGAGTGACACCGGAAGTGATATCCATAGGGCCCGGAAAGCGAGCGGTGGCGTCGAGTTTCATGGGTAGGAGGCTGCTAAGCTGCTTTGAAAGCTGGAGCTCTTCTGCTCTAGGACAGACTGGGAGAGCTGAGGGTGTCCAATGTGGAGAACAGAAGGCTCCAGGGAGACATTCGAGCCCCTTGCAGTGCCTGCTGGGGCTCCAAGATAGCTGGGGAGGGACTTGGCAAAAGGGTCTGGACTCTCAGGACAAGGGGGAATAGCTTCAAACTGCCAGAGGGCTGGGGTAGATGGGATATTGCAAAGGAATTCTTCCTTGTGTGGGTGCTGAGGCCTGGCACATGTTGCTCAAAGAGGCTGTGTGGGAGCCCCATGGCAGGAAGTGTCCAGGGCCAGGCTGGAGCAGACATGGAGCAACCTGGACTAGTGGAAAAGTGTCCCTGCCCATGTCAGGATGTGGGAAGAAGATAATCTAGCATCTCTAAGGTCGCTTCCAGTCCAAACCATTCTGGGATTCTAGGATTCATGGAAGGCCCTTTTCCAAGTGAAGTGTTGTATCTCTTGGCTCCCAGCTTGTAGTTGCCAGTTCTTCTGGAAGCCGGCCTCGCCAAGCAGCTGTGATGAGCCATGGCTTCTCAATAGGACGAGTGTGATATATTTGCAGAGAGGAAGGCTGCAGACAGATCTTCAAGGCCCAGGTAAAACAAGCAAAGGATTGAATAAAAGCCAAAGGTTGGTTGTGTTAGTCAGTTTGCTGGCTGTTGAAATGGCCCCAGGTCATTTTCAACATTTCTAATTTGGATCTGTTTGAGTAAAAAATGAATGTGTTACCTCCAGCATAGGCTCTCCAATGCATCTCCATGTGATCCCATCTCTTTGTTGTATATCAGGTTCTATTAACTGAAGACAGAATCATAACACAGTGGTAAAACATTTAGAGGTGTAGTTACCCAGCTTCATGAGTTTTTAACTCTGCTGTTGACTTTTCTGGTAACTGTAAGCAAGGCAACACAATCCAGTTACTCCACTTTTCCTCTCTGAGGAAAAGATGATCTTTTTTTTTTTTTCTCAGTTTGAAAATAGCCTCGAATGAAGAGAGTTATCCATGTGGCATGTAGGATTCATTATTTAACCTTTCTCTTCTGCTGTCTTTCGCGTACTAGTTTTTTAATTTTTTTTTTCGCTCTTCTCCATTCAGTAGGTTGGAAAGAATTCTAATTGTTGAGATGATGGTTCTTTGAAGGCTCACTTAGCCCACCTTTTGGGTGAAGGAAAGAAGAAGACAAGGTCCTCTAAGAAGAGTAAAAAGCATACTTTAAAGAGACATTCAGAGATGTCTGCTGATGCCATGCAATTACTGTGTAATCAGCAGAAATGTGTTGGAAAAACACCCATCAGTGACTTCACAAGAAAGCCACACTCAAGGCAGGTAAAGAACAGAAGCATAAAACCCCAAAGGTCTGAAATGGACAGATTTTCATTGGGAATGAGCAACTCCTCAATTCTTGGTTCTAGAACTAGGGGCTTGTAATAAATAGACTGTCTCCTTGCCAAACGAAAATTTGATGTAATGAACTGCTGTCTTGGTTTGAAAGACAGGTATGGTCTAAGGAAAGGCAGGAGCCCCTTTTCTGCGATGCAGCGTGCAACCCCCCTCCCTTTTAATTATTTTAGGTCCAATTCAGACACCTTCAGGCAGGAGATATGGGGATGAGAATAACAGTTCTTTACTGGTATTTAACAAAGCAGAAAAAAAACAACAACAGCTATAAAAATTGGCAACAGAAACAGTCTAGCTCCGCTCCAGTCTCTTCTGGCCGCAGGCCGTCTCCCTGTGCTGTTACCGGTGCTGTGGGGGCAGGGCAGGTCCCGCGCAGTTGAAGAGGGCTGGGTGATGGCGGCCGCGGCCCAGGGGTGAGCGGGGATGGGGAAAGTTACTCCCCCCTCACGGTGTCGGTCGTGGTGCTCAGCGGAGTGTCCGGAGGTAGTAGGGTGAGCTGGGAGAGCAGCAGAGCGATGTCCAAAGGCAGGGAGCGTGGATCTCAGCGCTGGGATGGCAGGGGAAGATGCCAGAGCAGAGCCCAGGTTGTCTTCCCACTCCAGGAGCCAAGCGAGAGAGCGAGCCCAGCTCCAGACCCCCCTATCCCACCTTTCCTTTTCCCGTTCCCCCCCCCTCCCCCTCCAGCCACCCCCCTACGAGAGAACATTATCTGTCGTTTTAAGGTGTAGCCACAATTACTTAGCATAACAATGGGAGAAATTCCACAGAAAGAAAAGCGAAGCATTCAACCCCCAACAACTGCTCACTGCCCGTTGAAGTGCAGGGCTAGTAGACTAATATTTGCCATGGCTGGCATTTTGTATGGCTTTCCTGTTAAAAAGAAATTGGTTTTGCTCATAGCAACCTAGATATGTACCCAGTCTGACACCTATTTTTTAGGCTATATTTCCAAGTAAATGGCTTCCATGATGATGCAGTAAGTTTATGTCATGAACAGGAATGAAGTGATTGCATGCATCCTTTTTGACCCCAAGCCAGCTGCTGAATAATGAGACAGAGACTCTCACTGACGCCAAGGAGTGCCCAAGCTTTTGGGAAAAGCACTGGGCAGATAAAGCCTATTTCCACATTTCTTGCTAGCGTCTTCTTCAAAGTTCATGGGTTTGTTCATCTTATAGAGCTGTTCTAGATGTCTTTGTAGTTTACATGTACTAAATGTAACAGGTATTGCTTTCATGCTGTCCTAATAGATTTGAAGTTGGGATCTACTCAGGCTTCAATGTCTCAGAAGAAGCAACGTTGATTCTTTGATTTCTGTTCTTGAACGTGAGAGTGATACTTATGTAGTTAATGAATTAATTAAATCGAATTCACTTGAATGGAAAAATTGTCTTGTTCATGTAGATTTTAACTTGGGAAATTGATATTTGAGTTCTACTTTTCATCGTTGCTGCTTTTCTGTATTCTTTGATTGCACAGATAGCAGATGTACTGACCAAGTATTCTGTGAAACTGGAGGAAATGTCCTTCCTCTTGGCAGCTGATGTTCACAAGCTCATTAACGCTAAGGCCATGGTAAATGTTTTACCTGGGGCAAGATAGCAGTCTGAATATTCCTAGAATGTCTTTCTTTCCCCAAATGAAATTCATTTTTTCTGCCTCTCAATCACTGAAATATAGAAGCAATTTCTATTTGCAGGGTATTGTTTATCATTTGTGTTCTTTTCTCCCCTCATTTTCTGTAGAAGAGACAATTTTTTGTTTGTTTTTGCATGTCGTATGCTGCTTCTACTTCTGGTTTTATTTTTTAATACACAGAATTTAAACTGAGCACTGCTGGATAATGAGAGGGCAACTGCCAAGCTACTCTTGAATCGAATTAAATCAGAGCTTGAGAAAGAAAAATGGCATCAACTGAAATGGCAAGGGAGAGACAAGGACTGCAAGCTCATGCAAAAGAAGTGTGTAGTTCAGAGTTTCAGGTCAGAAATGTGGCAGTCTTCTTTTGGACAATGAGCAACACAAAGTGGCTAATGTTCACTCTTGGTTTCTATCAAAGTAACACTTGATCATTTTTTTCTTTCTACGTGATATCACCTATGATATCACATACATAATGTGATTCCATTCTACATATCTACTTTCCATCCTGTAGAGAATTTATGGCAAGTGAAGAAATACAGAATCCCCCAACTGTGAATATGGAAATGGAAAAATTGATAAAGGAACAGATGGTACTCAGTGAACAGAGAGTGAAGGTCTTGCAATATATCGGGTATGGCAAAAGAGGGTATAGCATAAAGGAAAACAATTGTTGCTGGAGTTAATGAAGGACTTGGCTACAAAATGCACTTTGCTTCCTGTCAGTGTGTGGTTGCTAAATGCAGCAGTGAGGCAGGGTCTACATCTATTTCTGTACAGCTCTTCTGAATGGAGAAAATGCATTCTTCATTTTCAGTGCCCCAGCCACATATAATAGGTGGCGACCAGGCTCTAAAAATGGAGGAATGCAGAAGTAAATCTTGAAACATAGTAGAAATGGGCAAAGATGGGTGGAGACCTAGAAGTTGGTGCTTTTGTCAAGGCATTTTTTTCTCAATGGCGTGGGATTTTATTTGCGTAATAAATTAAGAGAGGAGTCTGGATAGAAATCGAACGTTGCTACGTTTGAATATCCATCCTGAACACAAGACACATTGGTGTGGGTGCAATGCATTACGATCTTTACAGGGAGGTTTTTTACGGTGGATATAGGAACAAGGTAGATGACAGCTAGTTCGTTATCGGGCAGTAAACAGTTGGCCTGGAACAACAACAATCTCAGGTTTATTTTCATTGCCAAGATGGCTGTAAATAAAAGAAAGCCCAGTAGTATGGATATTCAGATTCATAATTTTATATTTGAAGTACTGACTGGTTTGTATTTTAGGATACCTGACTCTTGTTTCCTGCTTTGATAGCACCTTGTTGCCTCCAACACGTGCCAAATCTGATGGAAACGAATGGTGCAGAACTCTGGAGAATTGAAACAAAAGTCTAGGTAGGTCGGGAAATCCTAAGAACAGACTGGAATTCAAGCAATATTTTCTTTTCTCCCGGGCAACGATGAGGCAGACAGTTTCTTTGAGAGTGCATGTTTGCTCTATTCTTTGTTCCGTGTGTTCCTACATACCTTCTCAGTTGCTTGGAGGGGGCAGTAAGAGCCAAAGAAGCTGCCTGTGGCATGGCTTTCCTTTGGCCAGTACAAACACCTGTGCATGGTGAGATCTAGCAGGAACTGGCTTGGTTAGAATGAATCTGGGGGAAATGAAAAGTTAATTTTGACATGGATGCCTTTGCAATCATACAAAAATACTCCTTTTTAACTCTTGGAGAAGAAGAGGGGAAGTGTGAGAAGAAGAGGGGAAGTATTGGAGATACTTCCTTTCTCTGTGACCTTGCAGCATGCCTTCCCTCTCTGTGCCTGCCTTTTCTTGCTCCAGAGCACATCCTGTTGGGATGTTTGTAGCCTGTAAGGTAGCAAAGAAGTTGGTAGCGACTGTAAGTACCTTGCTACTTTGAAGCATAATGATAAAGAGCTGTGTATGAAAATGTCTTGATTTCTTTGGCTGGTAGTGTCTGGTGTCTGTGGGCAAAAGTCTATAGGCACTGCTGGGATCTGTTCCGTGTGCTGAGATTCAGCACATGGCCTCTGTCATGTTTCCATGTCACACTGCACTATGAAACATAGGAATTTTGACTGCGGTCTGTTCCATAGCATTCAGACAGCCCTAATGTGGAGTGCGTGGAGAAAATGAGCATCCAGTATGAGCTGGTCGAGGGCAAATGTCAGGAGAAAGGGCAGATGGGCAAGTTGAGTGCCACAGCTTTTGGCTGTGATAGCCGTGGTCCAATGTGTCATTAGACTAAAATGCGTCTGAGGATGCACCAAACATTGAGATAACAAGTGGAATTCCTTTTTAACCTCCGCCTTACTCTGTTCAAAAAGTGAGCCATCCGATTGGTTTCACGGTAGGAGTTGGTATTTGTACTTGAAATGTGGAAAAGCCGTAACAAATGCCGGTAATGAAGGGAGTGCTGTCCTACGTGAATGTGGAAGATGCAAGGAGCCTCAGCGCTTGTGCTAAATCTGTCTTATCTTGGGAAAGAAATTCCACCTCTGCCTTAATTTCTCCCTTTGTGTCCAACCAGATGGTATTGTTTACTAATCTAATATGGCATGTAGGAGGCTGAATCTATCTCTGTCCATCACAAGAAAAGAAACACTACGTTTTGCCAGGCTCTCTGAAAGTCACACAGTATTTCTTCTGTGCATGTCAATAATTTGTTCTTCTTTTCCTTCAGATGACCCTGTTGGATATGAACATTTGCACAGCAGAAGATGCTTAACTGACGTTTCTTCCACCCACTGCCCACCTCACCTGGGCTACCGGCTAGCTCCGGGAAGCCTACGTCGGTGAGTGGCCCCTCCCGGGCACCACTCCGGGAGACAAAGAAGGGGTGTAGCAACAGCTACGCCTGGGCGAGTCGTCAGGGAGGGATAAAGAGGCGCAGGATAGACCTTTTACGGTTCTGGGGGAAGGGAATTTTGAAGGAAAAGGTAACAAGTCCGGAGGTTGGGAGGGGGAACTGCAAAAGGCAGTTTGAGGGGTTCTACACTGGCTTAAGTACGGGGGAGGAGCAAGGGGAAGGCACAAAACTCTGGCCAATAACGGGAAATGGGGGGAGGTACAGAAGGTGGGGAAAGGGTTACATTAAGCCAATAAGGCAAACCGAGGGTGGGAATACATACAATATAAGCAATCATGAATACAAGAGGGAATGCTTGACACAGAAACTTCTAGAAAAAAGGGAGGGGCTACAAAGGATTGACATCCCGTGGGGCAGGGTTTAGGGTGAGGGACAGGGAAGGTTCCAGATAAAGGGGAGGGGTTTAGGATGACTGACTAGGACAAGTGCGGGAAAGGGAAGAACCATTATGCACTTAACTTAGGGGAAAGAAACTGGGATGAACCATCAACACAGAAGGAAAATTAACATTAAACAACATAACACAACACTGAACTTGTGCACTCCAACATGCTTCAGATGACTGAGAAACTAAAATGTAGGTTTGAAGAAGAAGTGGAGCACGTGGATGTACGTTTCTTTTATTTGATGACATGTTTTCATCACTCCTTGGTATTAGTATGTTCTTCCTGTGCTCCCATCTGCAATGCCTTCTGCGTGGTAGGCTGTTGATGTCACCTTAGAAAGAGCTCCATAGTGTGATAAAACACTACAAAGAAACAGTTTGGTGTGGAAGAGTTTCATGTGGAAGTGTTCATAATTCTTGTGTTTATTATTTGTAATATGAATAGATTGAATTTTTATGATCATTTCTATAAGAAACACATATGATAGGGATGAATGAGGAATGGCCCAGCCTGCTTAACATCAGACTTTAGGAATAGCTAGAAATGATCTCCCAAATGTCTTCCAATCTTTTGTGTACATAAAAAAGTCGGGCAGTTGTTTCTAAAGGGAAATTCAAAATACCTGCTATAAAATTAAAAATGTAATCTTTGATTTTTTGATTGGAATTTCTACTCTTCAGTTTCATTCTGTCAGGTGCATTTTTGCTAACTGCTTGATTCACGCTGAATGGACAGTCCTGTCTTATTCTTGGTATGGCAACAGTGATAGAGATCACTGCTGCTTTCTGTAGAAAGTGGCTGCAAGTTGCTATTACGAGATCTTGTGCAGGTCTAGAGTCTGATTGGATGTGAGGTTCTCATTATTTCAACAACCAACTTGGGGTGGCAGTGTCAGAGGTGTTCATTATCTAGGAAGATTTTCATAGGCGATGAGTTTTGCTGAGGTAGCTTTCTCTTCTGGGTGTAGAATATACGTGCATAATTAACTTCCTTGAATCCTAAATAGTTGGGGAGATTTTAGTATCTACGAAACCATTTTTACTAGCTTTTCTATGTGGCCTTAGATGATGAAAGTGATCTGGATACAATTTTAGAAAAAAGGAAAATGGTGAGCTGTGAGGAAGAGCTGAAGGAGTATTTGGAAAACACCCTTTCTTCTTGAGATCAAATTAGAACAAGGTATGAATTTTGCATTATCAGCTTAAAAGGTAGAGCATCTTTGAACATTGATTGTACTACTTAGGCCTTGTTTTAATGCTGTTGTGTGAAGGTATGGAAAAAGAGTGCTTTTCACTTCATGTAAGAATATAGAATAATGTCCCTACTGAACAAGTTTAAGGCAAATAATGCCCACGGTTTAGGAATGGGACAAAGGAAGACTGCTATCATTCAAAAACCATAGCACATCAGTATTACTCTGCATACCATCACATCCATGCCTTATTCAGATGGTTAAAGGAGTAGCGCAGATTCTTGGAAGACCGGAATCAGAAGTTGGTCTGCACCATCATGTCTTCACTCATAGATTTGATCTCATTCAAAGTTCTAGGAACTCAGACGTTTAAGATAGCCAAGCACTTGCAACTTTAAAAGCCATCTAAAAACTGGTACAATACCGCTCTCCTTCCTGAAGATCTTAGCAGCAGCTCTGAAGCCATAGAGGAAGCAGCACTGTTCACACACCCAGGAGGTCTTTCCTACCTGCTCGATCAGAGGCACATTAGAAGAGCAGTATGGACCTGAGGGGCAGATGCACATACCTTCACACACCTGGCAGTGGGACTGTTGTTAGAGCTGGAGGTTTGATACTCTTCCTAATAATTTGAGCCGTTAAAAAAAAGCCAGAGGTAACAGACCAAGTGAAAATACAATGCCAGGTTGAGGAAAGAGAATGTTACCTATCTGAACACCTACATAAACTCCCCATCATTCTCTTTGTTTAGGAGACCAAGCCAATGTCCATGTAAATGAAAACAAGTGTGAATATTGATTTTTCTTGAATCAAGACTCAGATTTATGTCCAAGTCAAAGGCCAATAAACCAGATAGGCTCTGCTGAGCACAGTGCACAACTAACATGGAAGACAGTAATTTGACCTCTTATGTAAGCAGTGTTGGAATGGTTCCCCATCCAAAAGGAAGGATGTCAAATGCTTCTTTGGAAATATGTTAACTTCTGTGCATTTCTTTCTTTGTAATGAACTAATCTCTAACAAGCCAGGACGTGACTGTGTTCAATAGAAACAGATCAATGGCAACATTTAGCCTAAAGGTATTACGAGATTGATCAAGAAGTTCGATTTAGATTTAAAGGCACTGTAGTCATATTTATTTCTCTCCGTACTTGAGTCTCTTAAACAAGGACCTTCAATTGGACAGGAACGGGACACTGAAGCCAATTGTAATGGATGACGTAATGGCTTACCCGGAAGCATTTTGTGGGAATTGATTTCTTCTAGGTATCCATCAGCCAGCATTTTAATGTGAAGGAAATCTTCAAACAGGTAAAACAAAAATTCCCGTTGGTTTAAAATCTGACTGCTATATTAATTTTTCACTTTTGAGAAAATTTTCATGACCTTTAAAATTCAGACTATATCAAGTATTGTTTCAGCCATTAAAGAAAGTGCTTTTGATAGAGATAGGAGAGGGAAACCAAAACATTTCTCAGAGCCACACTTTGAACTCTGTCCTTGTTACAAACGGCACTTGAGCAAATTCATTTGCCTTTGGAACAGAAAACGACAAGGTAACAGGCTTATCATTACGGATTTGAGTGTTCCAGGTTCTTTAGATAGTAAGTGATCTATTCAAGATGATCTCTTACTGAAATAGATCCATTTTGAGAAGGGATATGGATTTCTTAGAAGAAAGCACATCCCTATGTTAAAACAGTGTGGTGGGTTGTTTTGCTTGTTCTTCTGCTTGTAGAACTTGCAAGGCACAATCGACTTCATAGTTCTAGATCCAAATAAGACCACGACATTCCAAACAGGTGTTTCTTTTTGGTTGTTTTTCAATCTGTATATCTTTGGATTGTAACCAGTAGAACTGGGCTTGAACTGGAAAGAAGTAGCGGAGGTTTCAGAAGTGGAACATACGGTGGAACAGTAAGCTGAGAGCATTGTGCAAGGAGAGGAAAGAGGGGAAAATGGTAAGAGTTTCCTGAGTCGGAAGGGACCCCTAGGGATCGTCAAAGGCCAACTCCTGGCCCTGCACAGACACTCCAACAGTCCCACCCTCTGCATCCCTGAGAGCATTGGCAAAAAAGTCCTGGATCTCTGGCAGCCTTGGGGCTGTGCCCATTGCCTGGAGAACCTATTCAGTGCCTGACCAGCCTCTGAGGAAAAAAACCTTTCCCTGATAGCCAGCCTAATCGTCCCCTGACACAGCTCCTGGCATTCCCTTGGCTCCTGTCCCTGGTCGCAGAGAGCAGAGAGCAAAGCTGTCCCTGTGCTGCCCTTGAGGGGAGCTGAGAGGTCCCAAGTGAGGTGTGATCTCAGTGTCCTCTCTGCAGCTGAACCAAATGCCCTAAGCCACTCTTTGTATGGCTTCCCCTCCAGCCTCTTCACTATCTCTGTGTCCCTCCTTTGGACATTTCTCCAATAGCCTGAGGTCTTTCTGACGTTGTGGCATCCAAAATTGCCTCCAGGGCTTGAAGAGAGCCCAATACCAGCCCAGAGCAGAGCAGGACAATCACCTCTCTCGAGCAAGCGGTGCCACAAGATAGGGACTGTTGTCAAAAATCAGCTGGAGAAACAAATCTAAAAGAGAAACAGGTGTTCTCGGCACGGGAAATGGAAGAAGCAGAGGAAGAAGAAGATGAGGAGAGGATTCCTTGTAAAAGTGAAGAAAATGAGCATGCAGAACAGGGACTAAGAATTATGCAGGTAAGTGAGCAAGAGAATAAGTTTGAAAGTGAAGGCACTTTTCTTCAAAAGAAGGAGGAATAGGAAGTATTTTTGCTGAGAATGAATAGAAAGGTATTTTTTGTTTAGTTTTTTTACGAAGCGCACAGGGCTCTAGATCCTTTTGTGGGAAAATGGAGTGTGTAAAGTTGCCAATCATTTTGGAGCGAATTTGGAGGTTTTTGGGGTCCCAGGTGAATTTTGGGTTGAATTCTGGGGATTTGGGGGTTCCCAGGTGAATTGCGGACAGGGGAGGGGGGATGTGGGGAGATCCAGGTGAGTTTTGAGGGGTCCCAGGTTGATTTTGGGGGAGAATTATTGGAATTTTGGGGGATCCCGTGTAGCGAGGTTTGGGGTTGTGTTGGTTTGAAAGTAAAACCAGTGCAAGACTCCAAGACAGTAATACAGTTTAATAGGAGAAAAGAGAAAAAATAAAATACATGCAATAATATAAAAGAAAAACCACCAGCAAAGTAAGAAATACAACCTGACACCCTGTCAGTCAGGGTGTTGGTAGCAGTCCGTATAAATGGTGGCTGCAGTCCTCCTGGATGACAGATGTGGTTCAGTTGAAGCAGTGCTCCTGTAGAAGGTGCAGTTTTCCTCCGAAGATCCAGCGATGATGTGGAAAAAGGTTCGACTTTCCTCTGGGATCCAGTGGAAAGGACTGCCTTGGAGTTCCAAATATCAGTTTTTATCTAGGTAGGAAATGTTTGGCTCCTCCCACTGGCTGGAGCATCTCCCAATGGGATGATGTAATCTTATCAGTCGCACAATAGGATTTAATGGCCCATTAACAGGATCTGTCTTCTGGAGGAAGGATGGGTTGTGAAAAGATAACGATGATCATCCCCCTGATCTTATCAGATGGCACATCAGCAGAGGATATCTCCCACAGAGATAAGGATCACCACCCCTCCCACATTTTAACAGATGGTGATAGAATACACATTTTTGCATTGTACCCCAGGACATAATCCACCCCTTATTCTATTACCAGCTACATCATACCCAAACCAATACCCCGTTACAGATATATAATACAAAATGAAACCTTACATACAATTCTCTCTAAAAATTATGTCTCCGTGCAGTACACAATGGGTTTCCCCATCTTTCTGCATTACCCACCAAGTGCAACCAGGTCCTTGAGCAAAAACAATCCCACGGATTGGTTTGCCTTTGCCTGTGGTGGGATTAAACCAAACAGTCTTTCCTAAAATACCTTTCCTGTGTGCCACAGGGACCTTGTCCCCATCCACTGCGTGCATGGGTTCAGAGTGGGCAGGACCGGCTCGATTGATGGAGCCTCGAGTGTTAACCATCCAGGTGGCTTTGGCCAAGTCCATTTCCCAATTTCTGAAGGTTCCACCACCTGGTGCTTTCAAAGTATTCTTAAGGAGTCCATTAGACCGTTCAACTTTCCCGGCAGCTGGCGCGTGGTAAGGGATATGATATATCCATTCAATACCATGTTCTTTGGCCCAGGTGTTGATAAGGCTGTTCTTGAAATGGGTTCCGTTGTCTGATTCAATTCTCTCAGGGGTACCATGCCTCCAAAGGACTTGTTTTTCTAGGCCCAAGATGGTGTTCCAGGCAGTGGAATGAGGCACAGGGTAGGTTTCTAACCATCCTGTAGTTGCTTCCACCATGGTCAGTACGTAGCGCTTGCCCTGGTGGGTTTGGGGAAGGGTGATGTAGTCAATTTGCCAGGCTTCCCCATACCTGTACTTTGACCATCGTCCACCGTACCAGAGGGGCTTCACCCGCTTGGCCTGTTTGATTGCAGCACAGGTCTCGCAGTTGTGGATAACCTATGAGATGCTGTCCATGGTAAGGTCCACCCCTCGGTCACAGGCCCATCGGTATGTTGCATCTCTCTCCTGATGACCAGAGGCATCATGGGCCCAACGAGCTAGGAATGATTCTCCCTTGTGCTGCCAGTCTAGATCCACCTGTGATATTTTCACTTTGGCAGCTCGGTCCACCTGCTCGTTGTTGTGATGTTCTTCATTAGCCCAGCTTTTGGCTACATGTGCATCCACGTGTTGAAACTTTATGTTCAATTTCTCTACTCGGGCAGCAATGTCCTGCCAAATCTCAGCTGCCAAGATGGGTTTCCCTCTGCGCTGCCAGTTGGCCTTTTTCCAGCCATCCAGCCATCCCCACAGAGCATTAGCTACCATCCATGAGTCAGTGTAGAGATAAAGCCTTGGCCACTTCTCTAGTTCAGCAATATCCAAAGCCAACTGGACGGCTTTTAGCTCTGCGACCTGACTCAATCCACCTTGTCCCTCGGTAGCTTGTGCAACTTGTCGTGTGGGGCTCCATACTGCAGCTTTCCATTTCCGGTGAGTGCCTACAATTTGGCAAGAACCATCAGTGAAAAGGGCATATCATCTTTCACTCTACCGTAGCACATTATATGGTGGGGCTTCCTCAGCACGTGCCACTTGCTCCTCTTCGTCTTCAGAAGACAATCCAAAAGTCTCACCTTCAGGCCAGTTTGATATTATTTCCAGAATCCCAGGGCGATTTGGATTCCCAATACGAGCACGCTGAGTGATGAGGGCAATCCACTTGCTCCATGTGGTGTCAGTGGCGTGATGTGTAGAAGGCACCTTTCCCTTGAACATCCAACCCAGCACTGGTAGTCGGGGTGCCAGGAGGAGTTGTGTTTCTGAGCCAATCACCTCTGAGGCAGCTTGAACTCCTTCATAGGCGGCCAAGATCTCCTTCTCTGTGGGAGTGTAGTTGGCTTCAGATCCTTTGTAGCTTCTGCTCCAGAATCCCAGTGGTCTCACCAGGCACCTTCTGCCAGAGGCTCCAGGACAGACCATGGTTCCCGGCTGCAGAGTAGAGCACGTTCTTCACATCTGGCCCCGTCCTGACTGGGCCAAGGGCTACTGCATGAGCGATCTCCTGCTTGATCTGGGCAAAGGCTTGCTGCTGCTCAGGGCCCCAGTGGAAATCGTTCTTCTTGCGGGTGACCAGGTAAAGAGGGCTCACAATCTGGCTGTACTCAGGAATGTGCATTCTCCAAAAGCCTATGGCACCTTGGAAAGCATGTGTTTCCTTCTTGCTGGTAGGTGGAGACATAGCGGTGATCTTATTAATTACCTCTGTTGGGATCTGACGACGTCCATCTTGCCACTTGACTCCTAGAAACTGAATTACCTGAGCTGGTCCTTTAACTACTTCACTTAATGGCAAAACCAGCTTTCAGCAGAATCTGGATAATCTTCTCTCCTTTCTCGAAGATTTCCCCTGCTGTGCTGCCCCATACAATGATGTCATCGATATACTGTAGATGTTCGGGGGCTTCACCCTTTTCCAGTGCAGCCTGGATCAGTCCATGATAGATGGTGGGACTGTGCTTCCGCCCCTGGGGCAGACGACTCCAGGTGTACTGCACGCCCCTCCAGGTGAAAGCAAACTGAGGCCTGCATTCTGCTGCCAGAGGAATGGAGAAAAATGCATTGGAGATGTCAGTGGTGGTGTACCACTTTGCTGCCTTTGACTCCAGCTCGTACTGGAGTTCCAGCATGTCCGGCACAGCAGCACTCAGCGGTGGAGTCACCTCATTCAATGCACAATAGTCTACGGTCAATCTCCATTCTCCTTCAGATTTACACACAGGCCAGATGGGGCTGATGAAGGGTGAGTGGGTTTTGCTGACCACCCCTTGACTCTCCAGTTTACGGATCATTTCAAAGATGGCAATCACCTAGTCTCTGTCAGTACGGTATTGCCCACGGTGTACTGTTGTTCTGGCGATTGGTACCTGTTGCTCTTCAACTCTCAGTAGTCCCACAGCAGAGGGTCATCTGCAAGACCAGGCAAGGTGTTCAGTTTTCTAATGTCGTCTGTCTCTACAGCAGCTATCCTGAAAGCCCAGCGATATCCTTTTGGGTCTTTGAAATATCCATTTCTAAGATAGTCTATGCCAAGGATGCATGGGGCCTCTGGGCCAGTCACGATGGGGTGTTTCTGCCACCTGTTCCCAGTTAAACTCACTTTGGCCTCCACTACAGTCAGCTGCTGGGATCCTCCTGTTACCCCAGAAATAGAGATGGATTCTTCTCCTACATACTTTGATGGCATCAGAGTACATTGGGCGCCGGTGTCAACCAAACCCTTATGTTTTTGTGGGTCGGATGTGCCAGGCCATTGGGTCCACACAGTCCAATAGATCCGATTATCCCTCTCCTCTACCTGGCTAGAGGCAGGGCTACTCTATTCCTGATATTGGTACATGTCGGTCTCTTCCTGTAAATAGGTTCTTGAGGTCCCTTCAAGAGGATCAGTCATATCATCATTCTGATACTGTCTGGAGTTCTGTACATGAGAGACTGGAGCAGCATTGACTCTAGATGAGCTTCTTGTGGTAGGTGTCCCTCTTTTCAGCTCACGCACCCGGGCTGCTAAGGAGGAGGTGGGTTTTCCATCCCACTTCCTCATGTCTTCTCCATGCTTCTGAAGGAAAAAACAGAGGTTACCTCGTGGAGTGTGTCTTCTCTCCCTGCCTGAGGAACACCGGCTCCTAATGGCAGAAACTCTTGTTGGTTCTGGAGAGATCTGGTAGTTGTTTTCCTTAAGTTCTTTTTTTAGTTTCTGATGGCCCTCTTCAATCAATCTTCAGACTTGCTCCACCAGCCTTGTTTCCACGGATGAGACATGGGTACGAAATGGGGCTGTGACAGTGTCCTCATAAATTCTTAGTTTATTGGCCAAGACGCCTACCATATCCTCACCTTCCCTCCACTGCAGCGTTGCCAGGTAACGGGAATACATCTCTGATCCAAGCCGTGCAAATCTCAACCACATCTGTGACGTGCACCGGACACAGTCTGGGCTCTTAGGAAATCTCTCATCTTCTCAGAAAATGATCTCCAGCACGGCCAATTCCCTCAGGCATCGGATACCTTGTTCTATTGTGCTCCATTTTCCTTGGTGCACCTGGAGATCTTCTTTACAAAGCTATCTGTCTTTCACACTTGTCATCAGTAGCCACCAGAGGCTGAGAGTTTCTTGGGTTCTCCCAATCCCCTGGTCAATGACCACATCCCGGGACAGAGATCCCAGTTGCCTGGCCTCACTTCCATCCAGAATGGTGTCATTGGCTGCAGCGTCCCAGATGCGGAGCAGCCAGGTCAAGATGGACTCATTTGTCTGGTGGGTGAATTCCCTCCACAGGTCATGCAGCTCACCCAGGGATAGAGAGCGAGTGATGATTTCTCGCTCTGTCTCTTCCGGTGGGTGCGAAGGTCCTGCTACGTCCTCGTCAGTCACTATGCGGACTGATTTGCTCTTTGATTTCTTCTTCTGAACGGGGGCAACTGCTACTGGTCTAGGCTGTTCTGGCTCAGTGATGGTTTGTGTGGAGATGCTGATGGCGCTTCTGGCTTTTTTCCTCATCTGTGGCAGTCTGCGTAGACACGGACACTGTTGCTTTGCTTTTGGCTTTTTCCTCCTCTGTGGCAGTCTGCATAGACACGGACACTGTTGCTTTGTGTTTGGTTCTTCTCCTCTTTATGACATTGTGGGCAGACGTGGACGAAGTTGATTTGTTTCTTTTTTCCTCTTCCTCAAGAATACGCAGCAATACACCATGTAGTGTTTTATTTCTAAGCATGTTGTAGGCTGTGCAGAGGAGACAAAGCAGAACTAACAACAATATTACGCCGTCCTTAACATCCAGCGAGAACTCAACATTTCCAAAAACTACTGAATCAGGCCAGAAAGATTGGAAAAAATCATTCTTTACCCCTCCCCCCATGGGCTGGGTGTGATTGTTAAAACCCGGGATGCAGCAACCTAGACTAGGACAAGCAAACAAAGTCGAGTATATATTCCGAATTATGTTCATTGCTTCAGAGGTTATCATGCAGTAGACATAATAGGCCAATAAAGCAATTTTTATACCATATCCTGGTCTACACAGGAGCATTACAGCTGGCAGATAGTTCCCCATGTGCGGAAAAATATAGAGAACAAGATATAAAACCCATGTAAGCATGTTGAGAATCATGGTGCATACAAAATTGTAATACTGACCTTTCTCAGTACCCTTCGTGCCCCACGTTGGGCGCCAATAAATGTGTTGGTTTGAAAGCAAAACCAGTGCGAGACTCCAAGTCAGTAATACAATTTAATAGGAAAATGAGAAAAAATAAAATACGTGCAATAATATAGAAGAAAAACCACCAACAAAGACAGAAATACAACCTGACACCCTGTCAGTCAGGGTGTTGGTAGCAGTCCGTATAAATGGTGGCTGCAGTCCTCCTGGATGACAGATGTGGTTCAGTTGAAGCAGTGCTCCTGTAGAAGGTGCAGTTTTCCTCCGAAGATCCAGCGATGATGTGGAAAAAGGTCCGACTTTCCTCTTGGATCCAGTGGAAAGGACTGCTTTGGTGTTCCAAATCACAGTTTTTATCTAGGTAGGAAATGTTTGGCTCCTCCCCCTGGCTGGAGCATCTCCCAATGGGATGATATAATCTTATCAGTCACACAATAGGACATAATGGCCCATTAACAGAATCTGTCTTCTGGAGGAAGGATGGGTTGTGAAAAGATAACAGTGATCATCCCCCTGATCTTATCAGATGGCACATGAGCAGAGGATATCTCCCATAGAGATAAGGATCACCACCCCTCCCACATTTTAACAGATGGTGATAGAATGCACATTTTTGCATTGTACCCCAGGACAGGGGTGAATTTGTGGAATGTGGGGAGTCCCAGTTTAATTTTAGGAGGAATTTGTGGAATTCTAGTGATCTGAGGGGAATTTTGGGGGGAATTTGGTGATTTAGGGTTCTCAGGTGACTTTTGGGGATGACAGGCAGATTTTGGGGTGAATTCTGTCGATTTTGGGGTGTCCAGGTGAGCATTTGGGAGTCGTGGGAGAATTTTGGGATGAATTTGGGGGGATGCATGTGAATATTCCAGGGAATTTTGGTGATTTTTGGGAGTCCCAGATGGGTCTTGGAGTGAATTTGGTGGATTTGGGGGTATCTGGGTGGGTTTTGAGGGGGCTTGGAGACATTTTGGGGTGAATTTGGGAGGTGTTGGGGGGACTGGATCTTGGGAGTGATTTGAGGGATTTTGGGGGTTGCAAATGGGATTTTGGGGTGAAGCCCTAGGATTTGGCATTCCCCCCTGAATTTTGGGAGGAATTTGTGGAATTCTGGGAGTTGCCAGGTGAGTGCTGGGCATCCCAGGGGGACTTCGCTATGAATTTTGGGGATTTTGGGTTTCCCAGGTGATTTTCTGAGGTGAAAAGGTTCAAAAAGGTTTATTTTGAAAACAAGTTAAAGACAGAAGGTTAATGAAAATTAATAGATGTGATGCAAATAGGTAATATGCAGACAATACACAGTGAGACAAATCATGGGAAAAATACAGTGGTAACACATGAGTGTGTGAGGATGGGATCAGAATAGCTAAGGCTCAGTTGAAGCTGAATTTGGAAAAGCATGCCAAAAATAAGAATAATAAAGGCACCTACGGGTATTTCAGTGGGAAAAGGAAGATGAAAAGAAACCTATCACACCTAACCTATTCACCCCCACCCCCCCACCCCCCCCCCATAAGCCAGACAGGACTAGTGACAACAGACAAGGAGAAGGCTGAGGTACTCAACAAATGCTGGTCTCAATTTTTCCTGCCAGTCACTATTTCCACATCTCTCAGGTTATTGGACTGGTGGACTTGATTCTAAGCCATAGTAGCAGGTCAGCTTTCAGACCACTTGAGGAACCTGAGCATGCAAGACCATGGGACCCACCCAGAGGCATGTCAGGGCCCTGAGAGAACTGGCAGCTGTAGTTGCTAAGGTGCTTCCTCCATCATATTTGAGAAATCAAGGCAACCGGCTGAAGTCTCCAGACACTGTGTTGTATTGACTCCAATACTCTTGGTCTTTTTTGTAAATCTTAGAGCTCTGAGTCAATTTCTGCAGAGGATTCCCAATGCAGTTTCAAAAATGGAATCTTTGTTATTGGTCCTCATGTTGATCTTGGATATTTCCACTTTCTGCACTCCTATATTTTCTAAATATTTGTAATGACTGAAAAGAAAGCTGAGGCGAGGCATTATGCTCTTTCCAGTGATATAAATGGACCAGAGTTCTTTTCAGACAAATATGTTTTTGCTGTGTCTAAGCACATGTGCATACCTGTGTTTGATTGATGTGTCCAGGTTTTGGCAATGGGGCAGCCACAGGGCCGTCCTGTGACAATGGCCCAGGTGCTGCTCTATCATGCTTTCTTCCAACTGGCTCCACTTCAGGATGTCCTCCCTGCTCAGAGAAGAGGCTGGGACAGCATCTTTAGAAATGTGACTTTCTGGGGTTTTTTTGTTTTGTTTTGTTTTGTTATTCTTATAGTTAGTAAAAATATTCACCCTGATTTTTTGATGTGTTGGGTTTGGAGTTTTTTTCAGTTTTGGGTTGTGTTTTTTGTGGGCTTTTTTATCTCCTTGGGGATTATTGGATGGGGTTTTTTGTGTGTTTGATTGGTCTGCGTTTTTTGTTTGAAAAGAATTTTAGCAACAATACTAGTGGCAGGGTAAAAGAAAGGAAGAGTTCACATGAATCCCCCCCCAATAACAGACAATACCTGATGGCTCCTCTGCCCAGCTTACTGACTACACCAGAACCCATTGTCCCCCAAAGATACTCCCTTCTCCCTGCCCCCAGCCATGATGTGAGATGGAATAGAATAACTAAGATTAAGATTCTCCCTATGTAACTCCATCATACTTCGATTCTGGGAAAAAAAATTTCTTGAAGTTCTCTCATTTCAGATCATTTGAATTTGAATTTGCATACAAAAAAGTCTAGCCAGAACCTCATGACAATACTAATAGCCAATTCTAGAATGTCCGAGATGATATACACTTCTTTCAAGAGAATGTGATACCTCACGTGACTTCTCCAGGATTTCAATGAACAGTGGGAGTAGTCTAAAAGATTCTTGCTGCCATCTGGGTTTCCTGGTATTTGGCTGGTCTATGTAAGCCAACCAGCTATTCAGCAGAGGGAATATTTGTGTGATACTTGATGGTATGTGAGATGGAACACAGTAATTTATGGCTTTTTGCATAGTGATGAAGCTGTAAAGAAAGCTCCATAATGCTCACACAAGGAGGCTGCTGGACTTCAAGCAGCAAAGGCCTAAAACCAACCAGTGAAAAGGTGTTGAAAAAAAAAAGCCAGGTGGGGAGCAAAGTGATACTTAAGGGCAGTTGACTGAAAGAGGAAATCTGGTAAAAAAAAAGTCCAAGAGTGAAGGAATAACAGGGAAAATGAAACTAAGGAAGGAAATAAATCTCAGCTAATCATTTCAGAAGCTAACAAGTTGTCATTGCAATGATGCATAAAGTGAGAAATAATCAATATGTCTGGGCCAAAATCTAAAATATGAACTTTACTGCATTCTGCCTTTCATGGAATCATACAACAGTCTGTGATTAAAGATGATCTAGTCCAACTTCCTTGCCAGGTAGATCTTACAGCCGATCAAATTGCTCAAGACTAGCCAAACTGATAAGGAGCACTCTCAATGATGGGGCATCCACAACTTCTCTGGAACCCCCGTTTGAGTGTCTCACCAGCTTCATTGTAGAACAGTTTTTCCTTTTAGCCAATCTAAACCTAGTCTCAGTTTGACAGCATGGCCCCTTGTCCTGTCTCTGCAAAACTTCTGAAAAAGTCTTTCTCCATTTGTCTTATACCCTCTTTACATATTCAAAGGCCACAATACTGTCTCTCCAGAAACCTCTCTTCTCCAGGCTAAAAGATCCTACTTTTCACAAGAACCAGGTCATAAACTGAGATGGAAGACATCTCAGGAGATCAGATCATCCAACAGCTCAGTGTAAGAATAGCTCTGAAGACAGATCAACTAGCTTAGGGCTGTGTCTGTTTGAATTTTGAAAATTACCAGGAATTGAAATGCTTCAAGGAAGAGAACTCTGGGTGGCTCCAGAAACAACCTGAGAAACTCGAGCAAACTCGAAACCTCTGAAAGTACCACTGCTTTCTCTCCCTCAGCCCAAGCAGTCACAAAGAAGTGCTCCCAGCAGGCTGGGATAGCACACATATACACTACATATACATGACAGGCATCGCCAGCAGCCACATCCTGCTCCTTTCTGTGGCTGGCAAGAGTGAGACTGGATGTTTACATGTGGGCAAATTGCATCCCTCCAGCAGCTCAGACACTCAGCCTGCCCATTGACCCCACTGAATTCCAGTATTCGCAGTGTCCCAAGGCCACAGCACTACTCTGCTTGCTGGCACAGACCATCACATGCCTCCTAAATCAGTCAGGACTCCCCTGGTCCCACAGCCAGCACCCCACTTGCTCTACCCCAGGCCACTGGCATTGTTCACCAACTTCTCCACTTTGATCTTTGCTGGTGCTATCAACACCAGTACACTCAGATGTTCTGCAGCTGTTGTCTCCTGGTGGAAAGGACTTGTAAAGCCATGTTTCCTAACAGGACTTCCACAACCTTTCAGAGCAACCTTTTCTGGGGTATGAAAAATCTCATTCAAATGTCAACATTTCTTTTCCCATATGTGAAATCAGAATTTCCTTCTTCTGGGCATGTCCAAAACAAGGCACAAACCACATTGTGCCCTCTGTTTCACATGCTGACTTGTTTGTAAACAATGCTAGGAGAATACCTGTTTTGATCCAAGCTAATCTCTGGCCCTTATAGTGCTTTCAGTAGTTAGTTTTGCTTTGCTATTTACTTGATGTCCAATTGAATTGTTGAATCATAAACAGACTATCTGTCTGTATACAAGCATAGCAGTGATGAATAAATGCAAGAGAAGGAGCAAGGTGATTGTTTGCTAGACTCTTCCTAGAAACTGAGAAAACTGTTACTTAATGCTGACCACAGCAGATGGAGGAAGCATCCTACATGATGTCAAAGCAATGAAACTGTAATCACTTTTATGATTACAGTCAAGGCACTGCTTTTGCCACCATAAGTGGAGTGCAGGGAATCTTAAAAGATGACACTGTAACTGTTGTCCATGCTCACTGAGAAAATAATGCTTTTACAGCGGACCAGGTCTCACCGCAGCTAAATCATGGCTTCAACTGTACACCACCTTCAAAAAAGCCCACAAAAACACAAATGAAAGGATTTGGAACCCAAGGGAATCTCGGATTGTGACATAAGCTCACTTTGGTTTCTTTCCAAATTCTCAATTCCATTTTCTTCCTAGCCAATTATCCCACCTAACCTGAGATGTAATTTATGGATTTCCAACACATCTAGTTACCTTAGAATTAGATTGCCACTATGCAAAAAGACAGAAACAAGCAGTTAATTTCAGACTGAAACCAAGGATGTTTAGAACAGCAATACTTGGACATAACTAATCTGAATAAAACCAAAACTTGTAGGACTTACCCATGTATTTTTGGAGGTGGAAATGCTTTACATCCAAAAGTCCCTAGGGAGCTCTCTCTCAGTGCAATGTGCCTGGAGAGGGGCTCTCGCTCTTCATTCAAGGAACGATTTGTCACAGCAGAGGCAGTAGGAGCACAGGATGGCCGACGAGAAGGGGCAGTGTACAACTCTCAGTCTGTCTCTGTCTCTACTCAGTGTAGAACACGTCTCTGTCCTGGCACATTTTCGTGTGCGATATGTCCCTCCAAGTCCTCGCTCCATGCGAAGCTCTATGTACTGTGAGCGCTGCTACTTGCAGCTGAGAAGGACCATGGAGCTAGCAGCAAATTTGGAGAGCGCTGAGCACATAATGAAGGAACGAGAAGTGCACCTGCAATGTGGTGCTAATAGCAGCTTCCTCGCGGCGGGGGCGAGCTCCGGCCACAAGACCTTCTCATCCTGACAACAGATCTCTGTGAAGGGCGTAGGCAAAAAAACTTTCGTTTTCCATTCAAACTGCGAGAGAGGCAGACTGTTGCACAGAGCTCTGAGAACAAAGGTGCACTCCCTAGGCGGGCTTGGGCAGAAGCAGCGTTCTCGAGCGCTTGGCTGCCGGCACCCTGCTGGCTGTGTGGCTCCGCCTCAGTGACTTCTGGCCGCCGGGGAGCGAAAGTGGCGCCAGGCGTGGGCGAGGGTGGTGAACGAAGCCGCACAAGTACCGTGCTTGTGTGCGGCACGTTACAGGCTACTAGGAGAGGAAGGTGGCTGCCTCTCACTTGCCTTCCCAAGTGCCCTTAGCAGTCGGAAGGAGCACGCTGAAGCACTGCTGCTTGTGCTGCTCCTTTGTTCCCTTGCAGTCCGCTGTGGAAACATGGGCGGCCACTTCTAGGCACCGAGTTGCAGAGAGCACCACGGTAAATGCCGCGGAGAAGGGAAATACATAGTGCAGCGAGGAGCTGGACGTGGCTTGCGTGCTATAAGTAGAAGGTGAACCTAGGCACTGTCTCTTCAATCTGGCCCTCTCTACTCTGGTAGCAACTTTTGCAGGTTGGCAAAGGGAGCTGCGAGTATGTAGAATGGAGGGCAGCGAGACGCCGTGTGTTATGCGCCCTTTCAGGGCTGCTGACAGAAGGCTGCTTTAAGAACGCCTTCTTCTTCCTTGCGTTCTTCTTGCTTCGCTCTAGCCGCATGGAGAACTCCACAGCGAAGGTGTGAGGAAGGGCACTGTCCCAGCTTTTGGCTTCGCCTGCCTGTGCTGCGCCTTTAGCTGCACACCAGAACAATGGCATTTCTTACCCGCAAGGTAAAAAAGGTGTTAGTGTAGCCTCAGGATTAGCAGGAGCCTAGTCATTAAGTTGAGAGACCACGTATGAGGGAGTCTTTAGCGGTTTCCTCCCCCATGGCGCAGGTGTATTCTCATGCTGAACTGAAAAGTCCGGGCATGGCAATTCTGGCCCGCCTTTTGCAGAGACGAACACAAATGTGGGGCCATGATCCTCTGTTCCGGACCTCTGTGATGTTAATGAGAGACAAAAGTATTCATATTCCTCAAAATTTTGGATTGCTTTATTTGATCTAGAAAGAGCAAGCAGTGCGCTGGGGAACACGAGGGGTCACTGCTCACGCCACGCTCCAACGAACCTTGGTTTGCAGCCTCCTCTTGTACTGTGGTTTCTGGTTGTAATCAATAATTTTTGGCTTTCTTTTGCTGTCATAATTTTGCCAGGTAAGCAGTAGTGGTCGAATAAACATCCTTACACAAATTCACAAAGCCTCCAGGCGATAATCAGTCACAGATAGCCGTCTGGTCCTTGTAGATAACCACCAGAGAAGTTCTGGAAGTCTGGTCCTTGAGATAAGCAGTATTGATCAGACAAAGACAGGAAGGGCTTTTTGGGTAGCCCGATTTTGCAAGCTGGGAGCCGATACAACTTATTTGATAAACATAACATAATATAATTAATGTAATGTAACATAATTGTTGGGGGTTGAATTGTTCCCCTTTTCTTTCTGTGGAAATTCTCCCATTGTTATGCTAAGTAATTGTGGCTACACCTTAAAACGACAGATAATGTTCTCTCCTATGGGGGGTCGGTGGAGGGGGGGGGGGGAACCAGAAAAGGAAAGGTGGGATGGGGTGTCTGGAGCGGGGGACTCTCTCTCGCTTAGCTCGTGGTGTGGGAGGACAGCCCCGGGCTCCGGTCTGGCATCTCCCCTGCCATCCCTGCACTGAGATCCACACCCCCTGCCGTTGGACATCGCTCTGCTGCTCTCCCACCTCACCCTACTATCTCCGGACACCCTGCTGAGCACCACGACCGACACCATGAGAGGGGAGTCTCTTTCCCCATCCCTCTCACCCCTGGGCTGCCGCCATCACCCAGCCCTCTTCAACCGCCGGGACCGGCCCTGCCCCCACAGCACCGGTAACTGAGCTCAGGGAGACGGCCTGTGCCCAAAAGGGACTGGAGTGGAGCTATACTGTTCTGTTCTGTTGCCAATTTTTATAGCTGTTGTTGTTTTTTCTGCCTTGTTGGATATCAATAAAGAACTGTTACCCTTATCTCCAGACCTCCTGCCTGAAGGCTTCCCATTTGGACCTAAAATAATTAAAAGGGAGGGGGTTGCATTCCGCATCTCAGGAAAGGGGTTCTTGCCTTTCCTTAGCAGATACCAGTCTTTCTAACCAAGACAATAATATAACATAATATAACATAACAAGGTGATTTTAAACAGACTTATTTAATCATATAATTTCCTTTATCTAGTGTCCATGCTTCACTTCAGAACTTAGTATTCTGGTTTATGCAAACCCAAATGCTTTTGTGATTAACACGAATCTTTTATCAATTGTCACACTTTCCCCACTTCTCTTTTTTTATCGCATTGATTAGTGTTCTGGTTTCCAATTTTGTCAGTACCTCTTGTACTGACATTAATTTTGTTGCCTTCTCAGGGTCTATTGGTATTGTAGCAACTTGCATTCCTTGAACCACCGACTGGATTAGTCGAATGAAGCATGGAACAAGACAAGGGATGAACAGTAGTCCTAATAAAGCACATGTTAACATAAATCCTAATTTTGTCCACCAAGTTTTCCCCAACAGGTTATTCCACCAATTATCATTAAGCATAGAGTTCCCGGTTTGTACAGGTACATGGCTATTCGTTTTATTTCTTCTGCAATTTTAGTAATTACTTCACCATTATCATCAATTTCTAAGCAGCATTCAGAATTATTAAACTTTCCACACACTCCCCCTTCTTCAGCTAACAGATAGTCTAGAAGCCAGTCGGTTTTGATATACTGCTGCTCTAGTTTGGGTAAGTTGTTTAGCTATCAATTCCATTGCTCGGGCTGTCCGGTTTGAAGTAATTTCTACCACGGCTTGTAGCCTGATAATTCTATTTAGCATATAAATTGGAGTGCGATAGCCCCAGCTCCCATCTTGAGCCCAGGTAGCTGGTCCATAATATTCAATAATTCGTTCTGGGGGCCATTCATCATCCTTCCATATTTGTGTTCCCCCTATGTCTGTGCTCCTTTTATTTCGATACAAAGTTTCATACAAGGGAACTCCTAACACTCTATTACCCTTTTCCTTTGGTAATGTAAAAAACGCAGGCTGGATAATCCCTAGAGTACATGTCCCTCTCCATCTTTTTGGTAGGGTATTATAAGCTTTTTTCCCACAGATCCAAAATATTCCATCTGGGGCTTTCCAGCTTAGTTTAACTGATTCAGGTTGTTGCTAGTAGGTCCTTACACTTTTTATTTCTTCATATGGGTTGGCTCTGTTTTTATTATACCAGCATAGTCCTGTAAAATTGTTCTTTATACAATTACCTTTACTTAACTTTCCCCAATATCCTTCTGGAGCTTTGGGCCACCAAGACTGTTTGCTTGCATTTGTAATCAGGATAGTCTTACAGGGGGTGTGCCCCACATATTGGGTAAAGTTAGTTCCCTGACATGTTATACATACCTCTCCTATTACCTCATGTCTTAGAACCCACCCTTCAGGTCTATTGACTCCCCTTGATATTTCCGTTTGATTCCACTGTAACAACTGCTCTGGGCCCAATCCCTCCCCCCTCCATGGCCATTGTTCAGTCATTTTCATTCCTCCACAGATCCAACAGTGAGTTCAGTTCAGTTCAGTAGTGATTTCTTTCATTAATTCTACAAATAAATTTTTCCCCAATGTGGGCAAATCGCGTTCGCTGAGTTGTTGTTTTATTTTCTCATACAAGTTAAAATTTCCCCCATGGTTTGTCTTTGTTCCTTTGAACACCTTAGTTATATTTTTTATCAATTCTTCCTTGTAGTGATCTTGCACTCCCCCCTGATCTGAATATCCCCACATACCTTCTTTTGTGAAGCAGAGGTGTGTCTCTCCTAATGGACAACTTTGGTATGCTGATGGAGCCCACCCTCCTTTTCCCAAATTGGTGGCTCCCCAGTAACTTCTTCCCATAATAGTGCAAGTTTCTAAGTTGTGTTTATTATAGCAGGCCGAATTGATATGTGTATGGAAGGCAAGGGTGGATACCGTGCGTCTGCCATACTTAATTGTCTGGTAACACTTGGAACAAGCATCAGCACTATTTCCTTTTATCATCATTAGCAATAGGATGACTCCCATGACCATTTTCATCCCTCTGCCTCCCTCAAGGCCTACGGGGTTGCTGCCAGTAGCCGAGGTTTGTTTAATCTTCTCGGCAGCAGGGAATATGTCCTGGGGTCTCCCACATTGTCTTTCTCTTTTGGTAGTGTTTCTTAATTTTGTCCCAGCTTTTAGCTTTAACATTCCAGTACAAGGTACAGCGGTAACAGCACAGTATACACAACCCTTCTGACACTTTCTTGTCAATACCTCTGCTCTGGCTCTCTTTTTTTTTCCTTATTCCTCCCACCAGTTATGATCATCAATTTCGATTTCTCCTTGTGCTGATAGGGTATTAATACTTTAATAGTTTCCTTACATTCATTTCTTCTACACTGGACACATAATGCGAATGGGGGATACCCACCATAGGAATAACACCACAACAACTCAGTACAATATGGACACCTTTTCTTGATGAACAGGCTACACCCGGGTTTGGGGCAGGTGACTTTCAGTCCTGATTAGGAGACCTTTGAGACGAATTGATCCGGTATTGACATCAAGTCTTCCGAATTCGCACTTTGAGGTCTCCAGGCTCAGATGTTACTGGCCAACCTGCAGTAGGAGGGGTTACAGGACCCTTGCCTCTACTCACATGTGTCCATCCCTTTTCAGCTGTCCTCACAGCTGTTTCAGTCGTTAACAGAACTAAATACGGTCCTTCCCATTTTGGAGCTAGATTTTCTTCTTTCCATACTTTCATTAACACATGTTGTCCTGGCTTAATTTTATGTATGGCAAATCCTAGAGGGACAGTTTGAGCTAAAATCCCCTTCTCTCTTAATTCTTCCAAGTTTTTGCTGATTGTTATTATGTAATTCTGAAGAGAAGGGTCCTGAACTAACGTCGGATCAAGGTGTACTCCTTTAGGGTAAGGCATACCATACAGCATCTCATATGGTGAAATCCCTGTTTTTGAATTTGGCATTGTTCGTATATTAGACAGGGCTAGTGGGAGGCACTTTGTCCATGGCATTTTAGTCTCAATCATTAGTTTTGACAGCTGTTGTTTTAATGTTTGATTCATCCTTTCAACCCTCCCAGAACTCTGAGGGTGCCAAGGTGTATGATACTCCCAGCTGATGCCCAGCGCCGAGGTCAGTAACTTAAGCACCTTTGATGTAAAGTGTGTCCCCTGGTCTGAGTCTATTGCTCGAACCAGGCCATACCTTGGGATTATGTGTTCCAACAATATTTTGGCTACCACTTGTGATGCGGCCCTAGCTGCAGGGTATGACTCTACCCAGTGGCTTAATTGGTCTACTCTCACTAGTAAGTATTTCCACCTTCCTATTTTTGGCAATTCTGTAAAATCTACTTGTATTCTTTCAAAGGGTCTGTAAGCAGTTTTCCGTCCTCCTGACGGACCTTGTCGCATACCTTTTTTATTAATTTTCTGACAAGTTAAACAACCCTGTACACTCTGCTTTGCAATATAAAAAATGCCGATGCATCCAAAAAATTTTAAAAATTGGTCTGCTAGCGCTCTGGTTCCCCAATGTGTTTGTTGGTGTAATTGTTCAATAATTTGTCTGGCCTGGGTCTTAGGTAAAATTTCCCTGCCATCTGGTAAAACCCATTTCTTCTCATGCTGTTCTGCCTTTAATTTTTTTATCGCTTCTTTTTCCTGAGGAATAAATAGCTTCTGTAATTCCTGGTTGGGGCTGAGATCTTTAACTGTAGTACTTAATACAGAAACCGGTTTTTGCTCCAATGCTGCTTTTTTTGCTTCTTTGTCAGCCAGATTATTCCCCCTTGTATGGTAGCTTGTTCCTTTTTGGTGCCCTCTTATATGGGCCACAGCAATTTCAGTGGGGCCCCTAAGAGCCTCTAGTATTCTAACAATTAATTCTTGATGTATCAACCCCTGTCCTTGAGTGTTAATTAACCCCCTTTCTTCCCAAATTTTACCAAATGTGTGGACTATGCCATAGGCATACTTAGAATCCTTATATATCATCCCTTTTTTACCTTCTAAATAAAATAATGCCCTATAAAGAGCAAATAGTACACAAGCCTGAGAGGACCATGCTGCGTTTAAGGGTCCGGATTCTACTAATTTCAATTCTCTCCTCCTACTATGGCATATCCCAATTTTCGTTTTCCTTCCATCACTCGAGAAGATCCATCTATAAACAATTTTACTCCATCCTTAAATTCAACTTCTCCCAAGTCGGGTCTAATTTTTGTTTGTAATTCTATAACATCCACACAATCATGTTCTAAATTTTCTCCTGGTTCCCCATATAGGAATTGTGCAGGACTTTGAGCAGTTGTTGTTTTTAGCTCCAAATCTGGGGAAGTGATTAGAATAGCTTCATATTTTAATATTCGGGCATCGGTTAAGCATTTCTCAGCTTTTTGATTCAGAATTCCCCTTGCGTTATGAGAGGTGTGGACCACTAGGGGTGCCCCAAAGGTAATTTTTCGGGCTTCTTCAATTAAAAGTGCTGTGGCCACTAGGGCCTGGAGGCATGTGGGCCAACCCCGACTGACAGGGTCGAGCAGTTTAGAATAATATCCTACTGGCTTTCGATTGCCTGCCCATTCCTGGATGAGTACCCCATATGCTGTTTGATCAGAGGTATTTACAAATAACTGAAATGGTCTCTCCAAGTCTGGGAGACTGAGTACAGGGGCTTGGATTAAAGCATGTTTGACCTTTTCAAAACTTTTATCATCCTCTTCTGTCCATTTTAGGAGATTAGTGGTAAGTTTTTCATATAGAAATTTTACTTTCTCACTAAATCCCTCTATCCATTGGCGACAATATCCCAGCAATCCCAAAATTTTCCTCACTTCTTTTTTGGTTTTTGGAGGTCCCAGACTTAATATTCCAGAGATTCTATTAGGATCCAATTTCTTTTTCCCTTTACTTAGCCAATGTCCCAAATACTTTACTTCTGGTTCTGTGAACTGTAATTTGGCTTTGGATACCTTCAATCCCTGTTGTCCCAAAAAGTTTAAAAGTTTTATAGTCCCATTTCTAGTAGATTTCTCGTCTTTTTCTGCTATTAATAGATCATTTACATATTGTAACAATTTCACCCCATCTGGTGACTCAAAAGACTGCATTAATTCTTCTAGGGCTTGTCCAAAGAGATTACGGGATTCTGTAAAGCCCTGAGGCAATACTGTCCAAAGCAGTTGTTGTTTCCTGCCCTTATCAGGATCTTACCATTCAAAGGCAAAGTAATCTCTACTACTTTCTTCTAATGGGCATGCCCAGAAGGCATCTTTTAGATCTATTACACTACACCAAGTGTAGTCAGGGGACAACTGGCTTAAGAGTGTGTAAGGGTTTGCTACTACGGGAAATTTGGTAACAGTTTGCTGATTTTTAGCTCTCAAATCCTGTACCAATCTGTAATTCCCGTCTGTCTTTTTGACAGGCAGAATAGGAGTATTATGTGGGGACATACATGGTTCCAAAGCCCCCTGTTGCAAAAGGTTTTCTATGAGAGGCTTAAGGCGCCGTCTCCCTTCCAGAGATATTGGATATTGACGAACTCGGATAGGCAAATCGGGATCAGTGATTTTCACTTTGATAGGTTTCATTTTTAACTTCCCTATTTCTCCAGGGGTGTACCACACCTCAGGACATATTTGCTCCTCGTCCTTTTGAGTTAAAGCAAAAAATTTAAGCTGACCTTGGGATACTTCAATTTTCAAATCCAATGCTATTATTAAATCCCTCCCCAATAAATTATTTTCTGCCTCTGGCAGTAACAGCAGATCTTTTAATTCAATTTTGGTTTGGGTCTCAATTTCCACATTTTTAATAATAGGGACCCGAAATGGTTCACCTTTTGCTCCAACCACGAGTGCTGTTTCTCTACTAGGTTTACACCCTTTTGGTAGGTGTTTAATTGTGGATTTTTCGGCTCCTGTATCTACTAAAAATTCCACCTCCTCCCCCTGGGGACCAATCTTTAAATTTATCAAGGGCTCTTTGGATGGTATGGTCCCTAATACATACAGCCCCTGACACCCCTATTCGTCTTCCTGGAACATTTTTTCATCCCGTATCCGTTCTTTACAATTTTTCTTTATATGACCTTTCTTGTTACAGTAAAAGCAGGTTCGTCTTGGTGAATTATTTCCTGCTTCATTTCCTTGTTTTGGTGGGGGTTTTCGTGGTTTCCCTCCCCCTTTCTGCTGGGTTTCTTTCTGTCTTTCACGAACTGCAGCTATAAAGATTTTTGCTTTTGCTTTCTGCTTCTCTTCATCCCTCCTTACATAAACTTTTTGTGCTTCTCTTAGCAATTCTTGTAACCCCCGATCTTGCCAATCATCTAGCTTGTCTAATTTCTTTCTAATATCTCCCCATGATCGAGCAATAAATTGGGTTTTGAGGAGTGCCTGACCCACTTGTGTATCAGGGTCTATCCCGGAGTACATTTGGAGATCTTTCCTCAGCCACTCCAACCAGTCAGTCTGGGATTCATCCTTTTTTTGTTGTTCACTAAAGGCTTTATTAATATTTTGTCCTTTCGGAACTGATTCTTGGATACCTTTAACGAGTATCCATCTTAAGTCCATCATATTCTGGCGATGGACATCATTCTGATTATCCCAGTTAGGATTATTTAATGGCCATTTCTGGTCTCCCCTAGGTCCAGTCTGATGCTCCCGGTCCATACCCTCATTCCAGCCTGTCTGATCATTTCCCGTTCTTCCGTGGTGAACAGGATACTTAATATAGATTGTAATTCCATCCAAGTATACATACTTGGTCCGAGGAATTGATCTAGTCTCTCTGATACCCCTATAGGATCTTTTAATAGTTTTCCCATTTCTTTTTTAAAGTTTCTCACTTCCCCTGTGTTCAAGGGAACATTTACAAATCCAATTAAGCCAGCCTGTTGTCCTGCTAATGGCACTTCCCTCAGGGGGTAAAGGCGAGCCTTTGTATTGTTATCTCCCTCCTCTCTGATGATACTATCTCTCCTGGTATTCCTTTCACTGGAGTGAGTTCTTAGAGCTATGGGAGTACCAGGAGGAGAAGTGGGTGTGTGTGTGGGGGGTCTCCTGTATTTTCTGTATTATACAGAGGTGGGTGATTATCAAGGGGTTCCCAGGTAACCTTTTTTTTATCTTCATCCTCTTTTTCTTTTAAAGTATATATCAAGGATGGCTTGGACTGTTTTGCCCACAGGGCAGCATACTCACATTCCTCTCTGTTAAATGGTTCTTTATGAGCCACATATGTGTTTAATGCCCCACAAATCCAACCCTCAAATGAGCCGAACATGGGCCAGTATAGGTTATCTTTACGGATCATTTCTCTGGTCCACTCCACCATGCAATATTGAATAAATTTTTATTTACTTTTTCCTCTGTATAACACCCCTGTGTCCCAACATTTTAATATTACTCCCAAAGGGTTGCCTGGTGGTATTTCTGGCAACCTACTTGTCTTGTCTTTATATTCCCAGTCTCCTTGTGGACCAAATGAACTTGAATCTCTTCGTGGGTCCCTGGGACTCAGAATCTTACTCCCTCTTTTTCCCATTTTTACCTCAAGGGACTGTCTTGAGGTGTTTGTACTCCCCGATGTGTTCCGCCCGAACCCCTGCCTCTCCTTGGGTCAGGATGGACTGGAACCCACCTCTACCTGGGCTGGGATGGGAAAAGCAGCTTTTCCCTTCTCCCTCCGTGACTGGTGTGTTGCAATCTGCTTTTCTTTTCCTCCCCCTTCCCCACCCGCCCCCCCCCCTTCCCGGGTCCTGCCTTTTCCTGGACTAGGATGGGAAGGACTTAGCCTCTACCTGGGCTAGGACAAGAAAATCAGTCTCTCCCTTTGTGCTCACTAGCTTCGTCCGGTCACAGGCCAGGTCCCTCACGGGATGCTGGAAACGCAGATAGAAGGACTCCACTCTCGCTTCGCAGCAAAGGCCACGTCTCATTCAGACAAACACACAGTCATCCCCACCAAACAAGACAGATACTCACAGTCCGATGCTCCTGTCTGGGTCTTCATGCACAAGAATTACAGGTGATTTTGCCGCGGTCTTCCGGGGAGATTTTCCTTGCTCAGTCTATATGGTGCAGTACGTCCATGGCTCCTGAGAATCACTGACGAACCGGGGCCAGAGCAGTGGGGCGCCTCCCCGAAATCGCAGTGCCTCTCAGGGCTCCAAGGACGTCCCGGGTTTCGGCACCAAATTGTTATAAATGAGAGACAAAAGTCTCGATATTAAGCAAAATTTTGGATTGCTTTATTTGATATAGAAAGAGCAAGCAGCACGCTGGGGAACGCGAGGGGTCACCGCCCCCTCCACGCTCCACCGAACCTTGGTATTGTTATGAATGGTTTTCTATTTTTCGAATTAAACAAACAACAAAGATTAAAAGTAACAACAAATTTTTAATAGTAACAATTATAAATGAATACAATCAGAAGTATTAAAGATGATTACAAAAATTATTGAAACTAAATACCATCCAAGTAAAGTATTACAATTGTATAATTTGGGATGGATAAAATTTGAGAGTAAGTGTTTTAGTATAATTGAGGTTCGTATAAAGCATAAGCAAAACCGACCGGGGGTATGGGGAGGGGCCTGCCCTTCCTCTCGTACCAAAGCATTTGGGCTAACAATCCCACTTATATACTATAGGCTACAAAAGTTTCTAGGAAGCTCCTCCTAGTTTCTATTCCTAAAATCTACGTAACTATACTGCACGGCGCATGCTCTACTAATGGGTTAGGGGGTCTCTTATCCTTTTGAGGGTCTTATTTCCGGTGAAGGCTCATCATCTTCATCGGTGACCTAGGTGTGACCTGCAGGTAGCGCAGGCGCCCTGTGTGACTGAGCAGATGTTTTCCATAACATGACTCTAATTAAGTCCCATGCTTGGAATCATTCCATTTTTGCCCATTTCAAGGTTGAAGCTGTATTTCTAGATGCTGCTTATCAGACCTACGTCCTTCTACTATTCTTATCTGACTTTCTTCTAACCTTCTTCTTTGACTCCCAACATCTGGAAGATGTCTTTTGTCCTGTCTCACCCATCTCCCCCCCTTTCACTCGGTAACAATAGTCTTCTATTGATCTACATACAATTTTGCTAATATAGTTACAATTTAATTAGCACGAATCACATTTATCACAGTTTGCAGCCTCTTGTTATACTGTGGGTTCTCGTTGTTCACAAATTCACAAAGCCTTTGGGTGATAATTAGTCACAGATAGACATCTGGTCCTTGTAGATGACCACCAGGGAAGTTCTGGAGGTCTGGTCTTTGTAGATAACCACCAGAGAAGTTCTGGGAGTCTGGTTTTTGGGATAGGCAGTATTGATTAGACAAAGGTAGAAAGGGCTTTATGGGAAGTCCGATTTCGCAAGCTGGATAGCTGATACAACTTATTTGAAAAACATAACATAATAAAACATAATGTAATGTACCATAATACAACATAATATAACATAACAAGGTGATTTCAAACAGACTTATTTAATCATATAATTTCCTTTATCTAGTGTCCATGCCTCACTTCAGAGCTTAGTATTCTGGTTTATGCAAACCCCAATGCTTTTGTGATTAACATGAATCTTTTATCAATTGTCACAAAGGGAACCAAGGAGCACCACAAGCAGCAGTGCTTCAGCTTGCTCCTTTCGACTGCTAAGGGCACTTGGGAAGGCAAGCGAGAGGCAGCCACCTTCCTCTCCTAGTAGCCCGTATAGTGATGTACACAAGAACGGTACCTGTGAGGCTTCGTTCACCGCCCTCACCCACGTCTGGCGCCGCATTCACTCCCGGGCGGCCAGAAGTAGCTGAAGCGGCACCACACAGCCAGCAGGGTGCCGGCAGCCAAGCGCTCGAGAACGCTGCTTCTGCCCAAGCCCGCCTAGGGCGTGCACCTTTGTTCTCAGAGCTCCGTGCAACACTCTGTCTCTCTCGCAGTTCGAATGGAAAACGAAAGCTTTTGCCTACGCCCTTCACAGAAATCTGTTGCCAGGACGAGAAGGTCTAGTGGCCGGAGGTCGCCACCGACGCGAGGAAGCTGCTATTAGCACCGCATTGCAGGGGCACTTCTCGCTCCTTGACTACGTGCTCAGCGCTCTCCGAATTCGCTGCTAGCTCCACGGTCCTTCTCAGCTGCAAGTAGCAGCGCTCACAATACATAGAGTTTCGCATGGACAGGGGACATGGAGGGACATATCGCACACGAAAATGTGCCAGGACAGAGAGGTGTTCTACATTGTCCCTTCTTGCCATCCAGTTTGTGCTTCTGCTGCTTCTGCTGTTAGGAATCGCTCCTTGAAAGACAAGAGAGAGCGTCTTTCTGGGTGCATTGCACTGAGTGAGAGAGATCGCTAGGGTCTTTGCACTGGGAGCCAAGGCAACAGGGCGTGCTTGCCCGCAGAACTGAGGACATGCTGTTGGGCAGAGCTGAAACTGACCAATGGAGTTCAGCTCTGTCCGGAAGGCAGAAGGAGCAGAACGAAGCCGCAGGGCACCGGGCTTGAGAGCGCAGCGGGCAAAGAGCACAGGAGCAGTCAAAGAGCTCCTTCAGAATCGCTTTCACTTCTCAGTGCTCTTGCTGCTTGGAAAAATAGCACAGAGCCCTTGCAAGCCAGGGCAAAAGCTGGGCAGTGCCCTTCCTCACACCTTCGATGCGGTGTGCTCCATGCAACCAGAGCAAAGTGAGAAGGAAGCGAGGAAGAAGAGGGCGTTCTTAAAGTAGCCCTCTGTCAGCAGCACTGAAAGGGCGCATGACTCACGGCGTCTCGCTGCACTCCATTCTACATACTCGCAGCTCCCTTTGCTGACTTGCAAAACTTGCTACCAGAGCAGAGGGGGCTAGACTGGAGATGCAGTGCCTAGGTTCACCTTCAAGTAGCAGCGCTCACAGTACATAGAGCTTGGCAAGGACCAAAGACCTGGAGGGACATATCGCACGCGAAAATGTGCCAGGGCAGAGACATTCTACACTGAGTAGAGACAGAGACAGACAGAGAGTTGTACACTGCCCCTTCTCGTCGGCCATCTTGTGCTCCTACTGCCTCTGCTTTCACGAATCGTTTTTTGAATGAAGAGCGAGAGCACCTTTCCAGGCACATTGCACTGAGTGAGAGCTCCCTAGGGACTTTTCGATGTAAAACTTTTTCCGCCTCCAAAAATACATGGGTAAGTCCTAAAAGTTTTGGTTTTATTAAGAATAGTTACGTCCAAGTATTGCTGTTCTAAACAACCTTGGTTTCAGTCTGAAATTAACTGCTTGTTTCTGTCTTTTTGCCTAGTGGTAATCTAAATCTAAGGTAACTAGATGTGTTGGAAATCCATAAATTACATCTCAGGTTAGGTGGGATAATTGGCTAGGAAGAAAATGGAATTGAGAATTTGGAAAGAAACCAAAGTGAGCTTATGTCACAATCCGAGATTCCCTTGGGTTCCAAATCCTTTCATTTGTGTTTTTGTGGGCTTTTTTGAAGGTGGTGTACAGTTGAAGCCATGATTTAGCTGCGGTGAGACCTGGTCCGCTGTAAAAGCATTATTTTCTCAGTGAGCATGGACAACAGTTACAGTGTCATCTTTTAAGATTCCCTGCACTCCACTTATGGTGGCAAAAGCAGTGCCTTGACTGTAATCATAAAAGTGATTACAGTTTCATTGCTTTGACATCATGTAGGATGCTTCCTCCATCTGCTGTGGTCAGCATTAAGTAACAGTTTTCTCAGTTTCTAGGAAGAGTCTAGCAAACAATCACCTTGCTCCTTCTCTTGCATTTATTCATCACTGCTATGCTGCTATACAGACAGTTTATGATTCAACAATTCAATGGGACATCAAGTAAATAGCAAAGCAAAACTAACTACCGAAAGCACTATAAGGGCCAGAGATTAGCTTGGATCAAAACACGTATTCTCCTAGCATTGTTTACAAACAAGTCAGCATGTGAAACAGAAGGCACAATGTAGTTTGTGCCTTGGTTTGGGCATGCCCGGAAGAAGGAAATTCTGATTTCACATATGGGAAAAGAAATGTTGACATTTGAATGAGATTGTTCATACCCCAGAAAAGGTTGCTTTGAAAGGTTGTGGAAGTCCTGTTAGGAAACAGGGCTTTACAAGTCCTTTCCACCAGGAGACAACAGCTGCAGAACATCTGGCTGTGCCAGTGTTGAGAGCACCAGCAAAGATCAAAGTGGAGAAGTTGGTGAACAATGGCAGTGGCCTGGGGGAGAGCAAGTGGGGTGCTGGCTGTGGGACCAGGGGAGTCCTGACTGATTTAGGAGGCGTGTGATGGTCTGTGCCAGCAAGCGGAGTAGTGCTGTGGCCTTGGGACACTGCGAGTACTGGAATTCAGTGGGGTCACTGGGCAGGCTGAGTGTCTGAGCTGCTGGAGGGACCCAGTTTGCCCACATGTAAACATCCAGTCTCACTCCCGCCAGCCACAGAAAGGAGCAGGATGTGGCTGCTGGTGATGCCTCTCATGTATATGTAGAGTATATGTGTGCTATCCCAGCCTGCTGGGAACACTTCTTCTTTGTGACTGCTTGGGCTGAGGGAGAGAAAGCAGTGGTACTTTCTGAGGTTTCGAGTTTGCTCGAGTTTCTCAGGCTGTTTCTGGAGCCACCCAGAGTTCTTTTCCTTGAAGCATTTCAATTCCTGGTAATTTTCAAAATTCAGACACAGCCCTAAGCTAGTTGATCTGACTTCAGAGCTATTCTTACGCTGAGCTGTTGGATGATCTGATCTCCTGAGATGTCTTCCATCTCAGTTTATGACCTGGTTCTTGTGAAAAGTAGGATCTTTTAGCCTGGAGAAGAGATGTTGCTGGAGAGACAGTATTGTGGCCTTTGAATATGTAAAGAGGGTATAAGACAAATGGAGAAAGACTTTTTAGGAAGGTTTGCAGAGACAGGACAAGGGGCCATGCTTTCAAACTGAGACTAGGTTTAGATTGGCTAAAAGGAAAACCTTTTCTACAATGGAGCTGGTGAGACCCTCAAACGGGTGTTCCAGAGAAGTTGTGGATGCCCCATCATTGAGAGTGCTCCTTATCAGTTTGGCTAGTCTTGAGCAATTTGTTCTACTGTAAGATCTACTGGGCAAGGAAGTTGGACTAGATGATCTTTAATCACAGACTGTTGTATGATTCCGTGAAAGACAGTAGGCAATAAAGTTCATATTTCAGATTTTGGCGCAGACATATTTATTATTTCTCACTTTATGCATCATTGCAATGACAACTTGTTAGCTTCTGAAATGATGAGCTGAGATTGATTTCTTTCCTTAGTTTCATTTTCCCTGTTACTCCTTCACTCTTGGACTTTTTTTTTCACTAGATTTCCTCATTCAGTAGACTGCCCTTAAGTATCGCTTTGCTCCCCACCTGGCTTTTTTTTTTTTTCAATGACACCTTTTCACTGATTCCTTTTGTGCCTTTGCTGCTTGAAGTCCAGCAGCCCCCTTGTCTGAGCATTATGGAGCTTTCTTTACAGCTTCATCACTATGCAAAAAGCCATAAAATACTGTGTTCCATCTCACATACCATCAAGTGTCACTCTAATATTCCCTCTGCTGAATAGCTGGTTGGCTTACATAGACCAGCCAAATACCAGGAAATCCAGATGGCAGCAAGAACCTTGTAGACTACTCCCGCTGTTCATAGAAATTCTGGAGAAGTCACGTGAGGTATCACATTCTCTTGAAAGAAGTGTATATCATCTCAGACATTCTAGAATGGGCTATTAATAGTATCATGAGTTTCTGGCTAGACTTTTTAGTATGCAAATTCAAATACAAATGATCTGAAATGATAGAACTTTAGGAAATTTTTTTTCCCAGAATCGAAGTATGATGGAGTTACATAGGGAGAATCTTAATCTTAGTTATTCTATTCCATCTCACATCATGGCTGGTGGCAGGGAGAAGGGAGTATCTTTGGGGGACAGTGGGTTCCGGTGTCGTTAGTAAGCTGAGCAGAGGAGCCTTCAGGTATTGTCTGTTCTTGGGGGAGGATTCATGTGAACTCTTCCTTTCTTGCACCGCGCCACTAGTATTGTTGCTAAAATTGTTTGTTTTCTCATCCAAGTGACAAAATCAGCACACTTAATGAGGGAGGAAGAGGGAGCAGCGACCTCAGAACAGGAGGAAGAAGAAGCAGAGCCTGCTGTCCTCCAGAAGAAAAAAACACTACCAGCCAACTTTGCATCATCTGTGAACTTCCTGGGCGTGTACTCTATCCCCTTGTCCAGATCACTGATAAAGATATTAAACAGGACTGGGCCCAAGACTGAGCCTTGGGGACCAGCTGGATGAACTCTATTTCCCACCACTCTGTGGGCCTGGCCATCACCCAGTTTGTCACCCAGCAAACAGCCCACCCATCCAAACCATAAGCAGACAGTTTCCTCAGGAGAATGATGTGAGACTCATTGCAAAAAGGATCAGGGAGATGCCTAGGAAGAGTCTCAGGTGAATCCAGGAGACTATAGTGGAGGACTATTCAGTTTTCCAATCAATTTGCTTAAAAAACTCTACAAAACCGTAATAAACAAACAAGCAAAAAAAGAAACAAAAAAAGCAGACCAAAGAAACACACAAAACCCCCCAACCAATAATCCCCAAAGAGACAAAAAAAGCCCATAAAAAAACCCACCCAAAACTGAAACAAAACCCCAAACCTAACACATCAAAAAATCAGGGTGAAGGTTTTTAGTAAATTTAAAAATAACAAAACAAAACAAAACAAAAAAACCCAGAAAGTCACATTTCTAAAGGTGCTGTCCCAGCCTCTTCTCTCAGCAGGGAGGACATCCTGAAGTGGAGCCAGTTGGAAGAAAGCAGGACAGGGCAGCACCTGGGCCATTGTCACAAGAGGGCCCTGTGGCTGCCCCATTGCCAAAACCTGGACACATAAATCAAACACAGGTATGCACATGTGCTTAGACACAGCAAAAATATATTTGTCTGAAAAGAATACTGGTCCATTTATATCACTGGAAAGAGCATAATGCCTTGTCTCAGCTTTCTTTTCAGTCATTACAAATGTTTCGAAAATATAGGAGTGCAGAAAATGGAAATATCCAAGATCAACATGAGGACCAATAGCAAAGATTACATTTTTGAAACTGCATTGGGAATCCTCTGCAGAAATTGACTCAGAGCTCTAAGATTTACAAAAAGACCAAGAGTATTGTAGTAAATACAACACAGTGTCTGGAGGCTTTCACTGTTTGCCTTGTTTTCTCAAATATGATGGAGGCAGCACCTTAGCAACTACAGCTGCCAGTTCTCTCAGGGCCCTGACATGCCTCTGGGTGGGTCCCATGGTCTTGCATGCTCAGGTTCCTCAAGTGTTCTGAAAGCTGACCTGCTACTATGGCTTAGAATCAAGTCGACCAGTCCAATAACCTGACAGACGTGGAAATAGCGACTGGCAGTAAAAATTGAGACCAACACTTGTTGAGTACCTCAGCCTTCTCATTGTCTGTTGTCACTAGTCCTGTCTGGCTTATGGGGGTGGGGGGGGAATAGGGGAGGTGTGATAGGTTTCTTTTCATCTTCCTTTTCCCACTGAAATACCCGTAGGTGCCTTTATTATTCTTATTTTTGGCATGCTTTTCCAAATTCAGCTTCAACTGAGCCTTAGCTATACTGATCCCATCCTCACAAACACATGTGTTACCACTGTATTTTTCCCATGATTTGTCTCGCTGTGTATTGTCTGCATATTACCTACTTGCATCACATCTATTAATTTTCAATTACCTTCTGGCTTTACCTTGTTTTCAAAAAAAACCTTTTTGTACCTTTTCACCTCAGAAATTCAGCTGGGAAACCCCAAATCCCCAAAATTCACCCCGTAATCCCCCCTGGGATGCCCAGCACTCACCTGGCAACTCCCTGAAATCCACAAATTCACCCCAAAATTCACGGGGGACCCCCAAATCCCAGGGCCTCACCCGAAAATTCCACCTGCAACCCCCAAAATCCCTCAAATCACTGCCAAGATCCAGTCCCCCCAACACCTCCCAAATTCCCCCCAAAATGTCTCCAATCCCCCTCAAAACCCACCCAGATCCCCCCAAATCCACCAAATTCTCTTGAAGACCCATCTGGGACTCCCAAAAATCACCAAAATTCCCGGGAAAATCCACCTGCATCCCCCCCAATTCATCCCAAAATTCTCCCATGACTCCCAAGTGCTCCCCTGGATACCCCAAAATCAACAGAATTCACCCCAAAATCCGCCTGGCATCACCAAAACTCACCTGAGAACCCTAAAATTCACATGTATACCCTAAAATTCACCAAATTCCCCCCAAAATTTTCCTGAGATCCCAAGAATTCCACAAATTCCCCTCTAAAATTCAACTGGGACTCCCCACATTCCACAAATTCACCCCAGTCTTGGGGTACAATGCAAAAATGTGTATTCTATCAGCATCTGTTAAAATGTGGGAGGGGTGGTGATCCTTATCTCTGTGGGAGATATCCTCCTCTCATGTGCCATCTGATAAGATCAGGGGGATGATCATCGTTATCTTTTCACAACCCATCCTTCCTCCAGAAGATATATTCTGTTAATGGGCCATTAAGTCCTCTTGTGTGACTGATAAGATTACATCATCCCATTGGGAGATGCTCCAGCCAGGGGGAGGAAACAAACATTTCCTACCTAGATAAAAACTGAGATTTGGAACACCAAGGCCGTCCTTTCCACTGGATCCCAGAGGAAAGTCAGACCTTTTTCCACATCATCGCTGGATCTTCGGAGAAAAACTGCACCTTCTACAGGAGCACTGCTTCAACTGAACGACATCTGTCATCCAGGAGGACTGCAGCCACCATTTATACGGACTGCTACCAACACCCTGACTGACAGGGTGTCAGGTTGTATTTCTGACTTTGTTGGTGGTTTTTCTTTTATATTATTGCATGTATTTTATTTTTTCTCTTTTCTCCTATTAAATTGTATTACTGACTTGGAGTCTCGCACTGGTTTTACTTTCAAACCAACAGAACCCCAAACCTCGCTCCCCGGGATCCCCCAAAATTCCACAAATTCTCCCCCCAAAATCAACCTGCGACAACTCAAAACTCACCTGGATCTCCCCAAATCCCCCCCCCCCAATTCACCTGGGAACCCCCAAATCCCCAGAATTCAACCCAAAATTCAACTGGGACCCCAAAAACCTCCAAATTCACTGCAAAATGATTGGCAACTTTATACACTCCATTTTCCCACAAAAGGATCTAGAGCTGAATCATTAAAAAACCCGGTATAATCACGGACAAAACCCTCTAACTAATTAAAGTTAGAAAGTGGTATGTTTATTCACCGGCGGGCGGCATGGGAGTCACCTCCGAAAGGCGTGACGGCCCTGAACAAGGTTCTTTTCCATCTATTTATTCCCCAAGATCTTACATACAATACTGTTGGAGGTTGAATTAAGCCCTTTTCTTTCAGTGGAATTTTCTCCCATTGTTATGCTAAGTAATTGTGGCTACACCTTAAAACGACAGATAATGTTCTCTCGTAGGGGGGTGGGTGGAGGGGGAGGGGGTGGGGAACCGGAAAAGGAAAGGTGGGACGGGGGGGTCTGGAGCTGGGCTCTCTCTCTCTCTCGCTTGGCTCGTGGAGTGGGAAGACAACCTGGGCTCTGCTCTGGCATCTTCCCTGCCATCCCAGCACTGAGATCCACGCTCCCTGCCTTTGGACATCGCTCTGCTGCTCTCCTAGCTCACCCTACTACCTCCGGACACTCTGCTGAGCACCACGACCGACACCGTGAGGGGGGAGTCACTTTCCCCATCCCCGCTCACCCCTGGGCCGCGGCCGCCATCACTCCAGCCCTCTTCAACTGCGCGGGACCTGCCCTGCCCCCACAGCACCGGTAACAGCACAGGGAGACGGCCTGCGGCCAGAAGGGACTGGAGCGGAGCTAGACTGTTCTGTTGCCAATTTTTATAGCTGTTGTTGTTTTTCTGCTTTGTTAGATACCAGTAAAGAACTGTTATTCTTATCCCCATATCTCCTGCCTGAAGGTGTCTGAATTGGACCTAAAATAATTAAAAGGGAGGGGGGTTGCACTCTGCATCGCAGAAAAGGGGCTCTTGCCTTTCCTTAGACCATACCTGTCTTTCAAACCAAGACAAATACATATGCATAACCCCAGCACCTCCCATCCCCATTCCATATTAAAATGAGCCCATTAGTCCTTCACGCATGCACAGCTCCTCTCTTGAATTGGGTCGGTGGTCTAGAAATGGGTCAGTGGTCTCGAAGGATGAAGTCAGGAGAGTCTTCATCAGGTCTCAGTGACCCTCTGGCACCATCCAAGGCTCCGTGCTTCATGGTTAGCAGTTTACTTATTTTACATTCTTCTGTACGTAAATTTATAATAGCAGATAATTATACCAATTAGCTCTAGCCTAAGCATCTAGTAATTATTAACCTACCATTTACCTACCTAACTTACATCTTGGTCATGGAAACTACTTCTACTCTTAGCAAAAATCTTAACTTTTTAAAACCATGATTCATTCCCCACTGCTTCTTCAAAGTTAGTAAATTCTTTTCCTAATAGCAATGCTTTGGTTACTTTTCATGCTTTGACAGTTTTGGTAGGGAAACTTTCTGGCCACCCTGAAAAGGTACCTGTTAATACCAATAGGTATTGTTACCCCCCTCTCCTGGGTAGTTCTGAAAAATCAATTTGCCATTGTTGCCCAGGCCCATAGCCTTTTTCAATTTGTCCAGGCTTTGGTTTAGGAATATTCTTGGGATTAGTTTGGAGGCAAGGCTACATTGGCGAGTCACCTGAATTACTGCACCTTGCAAGTTTCTGGCCATGATTTGGTCTTTCAAATGATTGTACAGGGCATCAATTCCCCAATGTGTTTTCTCATGGTTCTTTTTCACTAATAACCATAACATGTAAGAGGGGATCACAAGCCTACCTTTTCCTCTGTCTGTAATAGCCCACCCCTCTTGGTTATAACTCCTGTTTTCTTCTCTAATGAGCTTTTTGTCCCTTTTATTGTATCTTGGCTTACCTTCCATAGAAATTTGCCCATCTAGAATTAAAGCTGCCTCAATTGTTTTAATAATTACCTTACCTTTAGCTGTTTCTTTTGCCTTTCTGTCCACCAGCTCATTTCCTTTTTCCAATTCAGAGCTCACTTTTTGGTGTATACATGTTGATTTCTTTTCTTTTAGCTAGCTCTAAGGCCTGGGTTAAAGTGATTATTTCAGCCTTCTGTGCAGAGGTGTTTATTGGCAATGGTCCAGACTCTATCACCTCTCTATTGTGGTAACCGCATACCCAGCATATCTTTTTCCACTGATGATGTAGATGCTCCCATCAGCGAACCAAGTTGCAGCGTCCTCGAGAGGGGTGTCCTTCAGATCCAGGCGACTGGAGTAAGTGGCTTCAATGGTCTCCAGGCAGTCATGGATCACTGGTTGTCCCATACTCCCGCTGAGGAAAGAAGCTGGATTGACAGTGTTAGTTACCACAATTTCAACATCATCTTGTTCTACACGTATGGCCTGGTACTTTAGAAGTCTTTGTGGGGAAAGCCAATGTCTTCCTTTCACCTCCAGGACTGCAGCTTCTGGCCTAGGGTGAATTTGTGTGCCTCTTACTGCTGCAACAGCTCTGAGGCACCCTGGCCACCCCTTGGCTGCCGTGTCCAGCTGTTTGGAGAGGTAGGTGACTGCCCTCCAGTACGGGCCCAGGTCTTGTGCTGGTATTCCCAGAGCAATCCCCTGCTTTTTGTGAGAAAACAGAAAGAATGGTTTACTCACATCTGGAAGTCCCAGGGCTGGAGCTGACATGAGAGCCTTCTTTAGTTGGTCAAAGGCTCATGTTGCTTCTTTCATCCGTTGGAGATCTCTGCTTCCTTCCGTAATCAAGATATATAGGGGTTTGACTAACAGCCCATAATTGTAAATCCACAGTCTGCACCACCCTGTCATGCCCAAGAAGGTTCTCAGTTCTTTCACTGTTTGGGGTTTTGGGGTCTGGCATATTGTTTCCTTGCAATCCCGTCCCAAGGTTCTTTGTCCAGCACTAATCTCATAGCCCGGATAGACAACTGTTCGTCTCACCATCTGGGCTTTCTTCTGGGATACTCGATACCCCTGTAGACCCCGAAAAATTTAGGAGGCTTACCGTCCACTCCATACATGCTTCTTGAGTTTTACTAGCTCTCAGGAGGTCCTCCACATACTGTAACAGCTGTCCTTCTCTTGATGGAGCTTCCCAGGATTCTAGATCTTTTGCCAGCTCTTCTCCAAATATGGTAGGGGAATTCTTGAACCCCTGGGGTAGTACACACCATGTGAGCTGAGTTTTACCTCCAGTTTTGGGATTTTCCCATTCAAATGCAAAAATTTTCTGGCTGGTTTCACGGAGAGGAAGGCAAAAGAAAGCATCCTTTAAATCTAAAACAGTAAACCAGGTTAGTTTGGATGTTAAACGAGTTAACAAGGTGTAGGGGTTGGCTACCACTGGTAACAGCTCGCAAATCTTGTACTAACCTGTATGATCCATCGGGCTTTTTTACGGACAAAATAGGAGTATTAAAATCAGATTGACATTTTTTTAGTAGTCCTATTTACAAAAAGTTCTTAATTACTGGACTAATCCCTTCCCTACTTTCCTTTTTTAAGGGGTATTGTCTAATTTTAACTGGTTGTTTTCCTTCTTTAAGCCGGATTTGTACTGGTAGAGCATTCTTTGCTCTCGCTGGTATATTGGAGGCCCACACCCCAGGGAGCAGCTGATCTATTATTTTCTTAATAATTTCTTCTTTGTTTTCAGCCACAATATCTTTGGTTATTAGCATTACATTTAACAGTTCCACGTATTGCGGATCATTTACCTCCAAACTAATTTCCCCATTTTTGAATATTATTTTTGTTTTTAATAGTTCCAATAGATTCTTACCCAAAAGTGTTAATGGAGCATTGGGCATTGTTAGGGGTTGAATTGTTCCCTTTTCTTTCTGTGGAATTTTCTCCCATTCTTATGCTAAGTTATTGTGGCTACAGACAGATAATGTTCTCTCCTATGGGGGTGGGTGGAGGGGGAGGGGGGGAACTGGAAAAGGAAAGGTGGGACGGAGGGTCTGGAGCGGGGCACTCTCTCTCGCTTGGCTCGTGGAGTGGGAGGACAGGCCGGGCTCCGATCTGTCATTTCCCCTGCCATCCCAGCACTGAGATCCACGCTCCCTGCTGTTGGACATCGCTCTGCTGCTCTCCCAGCTCACCCTACTATCTCCGGACACCCTGCTGAGCACAACGACCGACACCGTGAGGGGGGAAGTCACATTCCCATCCCTCTCACCCCTGGGCCGCCGCCACCACCCAGCCCTCTTCAACTGCGTGAGACCTGCCCTGCCCCCACAGCACCGGCAAATGAGAGCAGGGAGACGGCCTGCGGCCAAAAGGGACTGGAGCAGAGCTATACTTTTCTGTTCTGTTGCCAATTTTTATACCTGTTGGTTTTTTCTTTTTTTCTGCCTTGTTGGATATCAGTAAAGAACTGTAACCCTTATCCCCACACCTCCTGCCTGAAGGCTTCTGATTTGGACCTAAAATAATTACAAGGGAGGGGGTTGCATTCCGCATCTCGGGAAGGGGGCACTTGCCTTTCCTTAGACCATACCTGTCTTTCAAACCAAGACAGATTTTTGCGCCCGGAACATGAGTCATTGCCTGAGGGCATTGAGTGAGGGGTAGAAAAGGGCATAAGTTTCTTGAATTACCCAAGCTTGTGGTAGGTGACACCATGCTTTCCAGTGTTGCGTTTCCTAGATACATTGTAAATGGTACATTCCGTGACCCCTGCTGTGCCCTGTATCTTGGTCCCTCTCCCCTCCTGGCCATACAGGCCTGGCCGGGATCCAATTTCTCCCCGCCCCCCCCCCCTTTCCAGACCCTAGAAAAGGTCAGTACCCTCTGGCCTCTGTCTCTTTTCCCCTCTTTTTCCCCTCCTTTTTCCCCTTCTCTCTTTCCCTCGCTACCCACGAGAAATAAACCCTGTAACTTTATAAGGGGAAAGAGCCTCTTTTGATATCTTATTTACGTCCATGAGGCAAGGGCCCAGAGAAACTTCACCCTAACTCCTGAGCTAGACTGGAGGAAGGGTGAAAAACCCCATTTTTGGGGCTGAGAAAAAGCCTCAGTTGGCGCCCCTATGTGGTTAGTCTCTACAGAGCACCCCACCTTTAATTGTGACTCCTATTTTTGGGATTCAACAAGCCTGGGAGCTGATCAACTAGCTTAAATTTCTTTAAGCTGCAGTTTGTGCAGTTCAAAGACTTTTCAGCATGAACCGGCAGCCTGTCAGGAGCCCAGAGAGGTCGGTTCTTGACGTAGACCCACTACAGTTACACAGACGCCTCTCCCTGCAAGAGAAAAGGTGAGTGAAAGCATCCTTTCGCAGCAGGTGGTTCCCGGAGCTCCGCGGGGCGGGGTCTCACCAGTGGCATTTTGCCGGCCCGGCGCCGTTCTCAGAGGGAGAGGCGGGGCAGGCGTGTTTGCAGTGTGCCCGCGGCTCGGCAGCCCGAGGCCACGTGGTACGTGCGCACTGGCTGAGGGGGGGCTGGACGCAGTCACCCAGGCGCAACGGGACAAGCAGACAGCTTTGGTCAGTTTCCAAGCTGGGGCACAGATGGGTTTTTTTTGCAGTTTTTGCGGTTTTTACGGGTTTTTGCGGAGAGGTTGGTCCCTACAGCGGCACTGGCACCACATAGGTTTTACCGAAATAAAAAATAAACGGCGAAATTAACATCGGCTCCGGATCCAGTAAAGCCTAAAAACCGTAGAGTACCTAGCACATCTTAACAACTAACTCCTTTCCTGTGTTTTAACTGTAGTGGTGTGGATATAGTGCAAATTGCTGAACACCATGGGCTTACAGCAATCTGCCTTACAAAAGAGTATAAAAAAACAATTCAGGGAAATATTAAGTTCAGGAAATGTTTTAATATCTAAGAAAAAATTAGCCCGTTTCGCCAGCTGGCTGTCTGTTGAAAAATCTGACCTTGAATTGCAAAATATAAATTCGATTTCATTTTGGGATGAAATAGGAAATTTATTAACTTTAAAAGTAGAAAATGGAGATAAAACTGCCTCTGTATTCCTCCCGATATTCTTACAAATTCAGAAACTTTTAATTCAGACAGAAAACAACAGACAGCAGCAGCAAAACGATTCAAACTCACCTTCCCTTTCCCAAAAACCCTATAACCCCGACCTGGAAAGTACCCGCAGGTCTCCCTGAGAGGTGCAGGGCGCCCAGCACGGCTGTGACCGTTCTAAGTCCCTGAGTCCTCCCCAGTGTCCCGGTTCTGATAATTTTTCGAAAATTGTCAGCCCTACTTCCTTGTTCCCTGCCCCTCTGGGCAACGGACACGTGGCCTATCTGGACAGGTCAGGGTCGGGGTCCCAGATAGCTCTGGCCATGCGGTACAGGGAGGGGGGGGGGGGGTCCCCCATATGGTGGCAGCCACGTGTCTCCTCCTTCATCCCCCAACCCCCTTCACCCTCCGGTCCCTGACCATAAGCCTGTCCCCTCCCATAACTCATCCCTGCCCTCAGCGCCGCCACCACATCCCCCCTCCAAGACCCCGCCCTGCACGGCACCCAGCGACCCCGCCCACAGGTGTTGCAACCCTGAATTCCACCACCCCTCCCCCTCTCCAGTTTCACATTCCTTCCCTCCAAGCTACAGCTGGGTAGAGGAGGGCAGTGGAGCCCCTGCTGAGTTCAGTGACGGTGGGGGTGGGGGTGGGGAGGGATCAGCTCACAGCCCCTGCGTGACGGATGGTGTCCCCGTGGTGGGGGGGGGGGGGGGGGGGGGGGTGGGCAGCCTCCCCGGCCGGGTGGGCAGGGGGTGCCCAACCCTGAAAGTCTGAAAGTCAACACCAGGAAAAAGAGTATATACCATCAGTTGCTCCTGTAGTTTATCTTGGTAAGAGGAATGGTAGAAGAAGTTATCAACCTTTGTCCTATCAAGATAAAAAAGGAAATTTGTAAAGTACAGAGAGAATTTGGTAGAAACAGTGAAATCTTTAAAGGCATGATGAGAGCCACTTTTAACTCAAACGAACTGGTTCCATATGATATCAAATAGCTTTTCCGATGTCTGTTAACTCCTTCAGAATATGATCTATGGGAAAGTCTCTGGAAAAGATTTTTAAAAGTGCTTTTACTAGAGCTTTTAAAAAGCTCAGATAATGCAAAAGATGCTGATAATAATGATATAACATATGAACACCTATGTGGGGAAAAAGATTGGCATTGCCCTGAAAGCCAAACAAGAGTACTATCCAAGTCTGTCCTGGATAAAATATGCAATGTTGCAGAAAAAGCTTTTAATCAATTACCAACAGTAGATACTAAAGGCAGTTATAGTAACATTAAAAAGTGTGCTTCTGAAAATTTCTTACAGTTTGTGGACCGCCTTCGTACAGAAGTAGAAAGACAAGTGTCTGATCCAGTATTACAAGCTGAATTAATTAAAGAGATGGCTCAGAGGAATGCTAATGAAACCTGCCGTAGGGTTATCCTTGGCCTTCCCCTGGAGCCAGCACCTAGCTTAGCACAAATGTTAGAAGCCTGCACCAGGAAAGCAGAACTGCTCAGTGGACACGAAAGAAATCCAGGACTGGCACGCCCAAAAACCATGGCAGCTGTAACACCAGAAGCCAAGAAGCAACCAATGCAAACAGAGCAATTGCAGCACATCATCTGCTTCCAGTGCAAGCAGCCAGGACACATCGCCAAAGACTGTCCACACAACCAAAAACAGGAGAAGACCAACAAACAAAAAAACTAGCTTTACTGCCCGTACCCGCCATTAACACAAAAGCGCGCTCGGCTATAAATGCGGTGGGCTCCACACTGGCAAAAGACTCTCTCTTAATAAACAAAAAGGGGGAGGATGGGATAGAGAGTGTGGGGATGCATGGCAATGAAAATATTAAATGTTCAATTAACAAGGTTTGGAAGCCACTAGGTCGTTTTAGGCTTGTGACTACCAAAGGTTTTCATTTCAGGTCACCTGATTAGACAGTCATTACAGTGGACTTACCTAACAGTACACAGGACGTGACGTTAAACCACATGAAACTGGACAGTGAGTGCTTTGTTGTAGGGGACACAGCACACACACCCCTAGAGACTGAGGTGGATCCCATGACCATCAAGGGAAGCATAACTGGCCTCATTCTCCTGGCACGATGTTCTCTACCACCATATTACCTGGTTGAGGGACAAATCCTTGCCCAGGCCATTCCTGTTCTAGTGGAGGTCCCAGTAGATGGAAACTCACCTGAAGTCTACTGGGCAGAAGTGGTGGGTGAGGACAAACCTTCTCTGGCATGCAACCTAACCTGTGGATGAGATCACCTCCATGTGGAGGGGGTACTGGACACCGGTGCTGATGTGACTATCATACCCAAAAGGATGCGGCCGTCACGTTGGGAACTTCAGCCTGTGGCAGGCAGAATCCAAGGTGTAGGAGGAGTAAAATTGGCAAAAATATCAAAAAGCATCGTGCAAATTGAAGGGCCGGTTGGAAAATTGGCTAGCATCTGTCCATTTGTTACAGACTATAAATGCCCTCTATGGGGGAGAGACACCATGTCCCAGTGGGGGGTGAAATTGATCATTCCTAAAACTCCCCGGGATTTTTAGAGGTGGCCACTGTGGGGCGCCCTACCCAAAAGTTGAAATGGCTAGATGATACCCCAAAGTGTGTAGCACAGTGGCCGATGAGTAAGGAGAAGCTCAGGGCACTTGAGGAGCTTGTGGAGGAGCAATTGGCTAAAGGCCACATAGAAAAATCACAAGTGCGTGGAATTTCCCGGTTTTTGTTATAAAGAAACCAGGGAAAAACAAGTGGAGGCTGCTCCATGACCTCCGGGAAATAAACAAAGCAATTGAGGACAGGGCGTCTCTCAAACCTGGGATGCCTTCTCCAACAATGCTTCCTAAAGATTGGCAATTGGCTGTTCTAGACATCAAGGACTGTTGCTTCCACATTCCCCTACACCCAGAGGATGCCCCACGGTTCGCCTTCTCGGTTCCTACCATCAGTCAAGAAGCCCCAATGAAGCACTACCACTGGAAGGTTTTGCCCCAGGGATTAAAATGTAGTCCCTCCATCTGCCAGTGGCATGTGGCCTCACTGCTGTCCCAGGTGCGTGCCCAGAGAGGGAAGGCCATCATCCTGCATTACATGGATGATGTGCTAGTGTGTGCACTCGATAACTCTCTACTCCAAGATACACTTGACCTAGTGGTTAAAGTTCTAACCTCTGCTGGATTTGAATTGCAGGAGGACAAAGTCCAAAGGATGCCACCTTGGAAGTACGTGGGCCTGGAAATTACTGCACGGACCATTGTTCCGCAGAAATTGGAAATTAATTGTAATCCAAAAACCTTAGCAGATCTCCATTCCCTGTGTGGGTCATTGAATTGGGTTAGGCCCTGGCTAGGCCTCACTAATGGGGACCTAGAACCTCTCTTCAATTTATTGAAGGGGGAGAGAGAGCTGCTTTCTCCCAGGGAACTGACCCTAGGGGCAAAGACGGCAATCGAAAAGGTACAAAAGACTGTAGGAGAAAGGCAAGCTCACCGTTACCAGCCCGAGCTGCCCTTCAAATTCATTGTCCTAGGAAAACTGCCACACTTACACGAGTTAATATTCCAATGGATCCAGGGGCAGAGAGAGTCACTCTTAATGATAGAGTGGGTCTTCCTCTCCCACCAGAGATCCAAAACTATCACTAAGCCACAAGAGTTAATAGCTCAGCTGATTCGGAAAGCAAGGATCAGACTGTATGAACTGGCTGGTTGTGACTTCACATGTATTCACCTCCCTGTTAAACTGTCTGAGGAGGGAAGGAACGCTCCTGAAAAATTGACTAAAGAGATGTTGGAACACTTGCTCCAGAGCAATGCCAGTCTCCAATTAGCCCTGGACAGCTACAGAGGACAACTATCACTCCATGCCCCGTCTCACAAGCTGTTTAATGAGGAATTCCACCTCATTCCTCGTGAGGAGTCGGAGACCACTCAAAGCTCTCACAGTGTTCACGGATGCATCTGGGGTGTCCCAAAAGTCAGTGATGACTTGGAGAGATCCTCAGACTCAGCATTGGGAAGCTGATGTTGAGTTTGTGGAAGGATCACCCCACTTTGAGAAGTTCTCAGAGCCAATAAACTTGGTGACAGACTCAGCCTATGTAGCGGGGGTAGTGTCCAGATTGGAGCAGGCAGTGCTCAGAGACAACGAAAATGAGCAGCTTTTCAGGTTGCATTCCAAACTAATTTATTTGATTTCTCATAGGGAACACCCGTTCTATGTGATGCATGTGAGATCACACACTGATTTGCCAGGCGAAATTGCAGAAGGGAACCGTCAGGCAGACTCCCTTGCAACCCCAGCAGAACAAGCAACCCCAGCAGAACAAGCACGCCTTCCTGACATCTTCCAACAGGCAAAGCTGAGCCCCCAGCAGTATCACCAGAATACACTAGGTCTAATGCGTCAGTTCCAGCTAACACGGAGTCAAGCTCGAGCCATTGTGGCCACCTGTCCCAACTGTCAGCTGCACACCATGCCATCAATAGGCATGGGGGTTAACCCCCGAGGCCTTGCCAGTTGTGAAGTATGGCAGACAGACATCACACACATTCCTAGTTTTGGTCGCCTCAAATATGTGAATGTTAGCATTGACACGTATTCAGGCGCAGTTTATGCCTCTGCCCATGCAGGAGAAAGGGCTATGCATGCCAAACAACACCTAGTGCAAGCCTTTTCAGTGTTGGGGGTCCCTAAGGAAATCAAAACTGATAAGGGAGCAGCGTGTAAGTCCAAGGAGTTCCTGGAATTCGTCCAGCAGTGGGGAGTGGAACATAAAACTGGCACCTTCCACTCCCCCACTGGCCAAGGTGTAGTTGAGCGAGCTAATCAGACACTCAATCAGGTTTTGGATAAACAGAGCAGTTCAACTGCGTGGATGTCTCCACAGCAGAAGCTCTGCAAAGCCATGTTTACTATCAATTTCCTGAATTGTTCATTTGAGAACATGAGTCCACCTGTGGTACGTCACTTTAACAGTGCTAAACATTTCAATTTATCCCAACATCCTCCAGTTTTGATTAGGGACCCAGAAAACTGGGAAGTCAAAGGTCCCTATGAGCTCGTTACCTGGGGGTGTGGCTATGCGTGTGTATCCACTCCCTCAGGCCCTCGGTGGATTCCCCAAAAGTGGGTGAAACCGTATGTTCCCAAACATCCTGCTCCAACTGAAGGGAACGAGGAGCAGGTGGCTGTGGCTTCAAAAAGAAGACACTGCCGGAAAAAAGGAAAAGAAATCCTCATAGAATATGGCATTCCTGCAGATAGAGACTTTTAATAGGTTTTATAATGTTTGTGTTTCCTTCTAGAGAAAAGCTTCTCTTCTCTCAGTCCCGTGATGAACCCCATCCAAGCTGTCTTCCTGTTAACACTGAACAGTCTAGCAGCCGCATGGATCGTCCCTCAGCCATGTCAGAACATCTGGGTGACCCTGGCTCAGACACTCCAACAAAAAAACATGTGTCTCTCCACGGCAGCAACAGCAAACCCTATGTCCACCTGCCTGGTAGGAATCCCATTGAAGGCTGGAGAATATTCAGCCAGTTTTGAAACACACTTGTCCAATGAAATTCCTGAGTCACACACCATTTCATCACACAAAAATCATAGGCAGCAAGCTGGATTAAGTAAAAACCCCATAGAAGAGTTGCTGCCAAGTTTGCCCAAAACAGCTCAAGAACCCCAATAATTGGAACTGTTAGGTTCCTACCCAGCACAATATTGCATTCACTTTACGATCTTCCGAAAACCTTCTAGCATAAAAGAATTCCACAACATAATGCAATATCGTGGGGAATTCTCTGCCAAAAGGTCGTGTAATACTATAAGCCATATTGCAGCTGATACCCCAACTTATTCAAGCCCCAAAAGCCTCCCAAAGGCATTGTTCTTAATTTGTGGGGACCGGGAGTGGGCAGGGATCCCTTCTCAGCTCTTAGGAGGGCCATGCACCTTCGGTCGATTGTCCCTGTTGGCACTCAACGAAACCTTAATTAGCGATTGGACTCACAAATACAAATAGGGTAATAAAATCCTAAAAAGAAGTGCAGACAATTTGGACCAAAACTGTGATTCTGAAATTTTCCATTGGGCCAAGTCCAAAAGAATTGCTGCATCCCTGTTTCTTCCGTGGGTTGCAGAAGTTAAAGCTCTAGGCGAATTGGGCCACCTAGAGTGTTGGGTAGTCAAACAGGCAAACTTAACATCCACCGCAATCAGCTCCCTCCTAGAAGACGAGGAAATTACCAGGCAGGCCACACTACAAAATCGTGCTGCTTTAGATTTTCTCTTGCTACTACACAGACATGAGTGCCAGGAATTTTAAGGACTTTGCTGTATGGACCTCACCTCGAGAGCTCCTAACATCCATGCTGCCCTCCAAAACATGAACCACTTGATGGGACAAGTGAAGCAAGAATCTGAAGATTGGTTCAATGGACTGTTCAAAGGCTGGGGACTCACAGGGTGTTGGACATCTATAGTCAAAACAATTATGTTAATTTTTGTTATTCTTTTTCTTGTAATAACGGCCTTCGGGATCCTACGTCACTTAGTTTTTAAGGCCATTAATGGTCTCATTCCCTCTACCTCAGTAGTCAATCACATAGAAATGAAAAAATTGGAACAATCTAACCCTCCCACCAACTGCATGTGGTGGGCAAAATCATAATTTGAATGAAACTATTATCCTTCTTTCAACTTTCTTAAACATAAAACGGGGATGTGTTGCGTTTCCTAGATACATTGTAAATGATACATTCCGTGACCCCTGCTGTGCCTTGTATCTTGGTCCCTCTCCCCTCCTGGCCATACAGGCCTGGCCGGGATCCAATTTCTCCCCGCCCCCCTTTCCAGACCCTAGAAAAGGTCAGTACCCCCTGGCCTTTGTCTCTTTTCCCCTCTTTTTCCCCTCCTTTTTCCCCTTCCCTCTTTCCCTCGCTACCCACGAGAAATAAACCCTGTAACTTTATAAGGGGAAAGAGCCTCTTTTGATATCTTATTTACGTCCATGAGGCAAGGGCCCAGGGAAACTTCACCCTAACACCTGAGCTAGACCGGAGGAAGGGTGAAAAACCCCATTTTTGGGGTCCAGTAAAAGCCTCAGTCCAGCTTACCCTGGATTGGCCTTCATGTGGTCACTGCTATATCTCTCCCATTTGCAAGCCCTTTTTTAAACATGAGTCTCATAGCCAAGGTTACTGTGGTTATTATCCGGTTCATTTTGTGGGTTGATCAGTTGATGAATTAATGGATTTTTAATTTTCTCTGGAAGATGGCCTCATGGATTCAGAGCTATCGCACTCTAAGTGTGTGTTTCTGTGGCTACTTCAATAATGGTACTTACTGTGAGGAAGTGGAAGCAAGTGAATTTTTTTCCCAACCCATCACAGGGTTTTTGAAGTTCACCCCTGTCCTAGGGTGATGTTATGGTGTTTTTATCTCCAATTGTGTGTCCTGATTATGTTTGGTATTATGTCCTGTGCCTCCAGGACTGACTCTGAGAGTGAAGCTTTGTTTTGTCTTGTTATCAGCCGGCTCACCTCCCCTATGGTCTATGTTTAGGAGAGGTTTTAGCTTGGCTTGCTTGCTTGCTTGCTTGCTTGCCTGCTTGCTTGTCTGCTTGCTCGCTTCTGCCTCTTTTTCTTTCCTTCGCTTTGCCCTTGCTTTTTGCTTATTAGTTAGTTCAGCTAGGCAGTCCAACTTTTTCCCTGGACTGTTTTCTTTTCCACCCCGTCCCCTCCCTCTCCTGGATACCATCTGAACCTGTTCCGGACGGGGACCTGGGAAATCCCAAGAAACACTGGGAGTCTGCATTCTGTCACCTGCAGCAGTCATTCCCCAGCGCCAGAGACTGATAACTGAGCGACCACTCGCCGGAGAGTCTGAGTTTGTCATCCCTTCAGAACGGTGAAAGAGTTTTTTTGTCAGCTGGTGTTGTTTTTTTCCCTGTGCTGGGGAGTGTCTTGCTTGTTAAATAAACAGGTTTTTTCTCCCACTCTTCTCTGAGGGAATTCTTCCCGAACCCGGTGGGGGGGGGGGGGGGGGGAGGAGTCGTGGGGTTCGCTGTCTGGGGGCTCCTTCTGGAGGTTTTCCCCCAAATTTGCCCAAAAGCAGGACAAATATATTGGCACCCAACGTGGGGCTCGAGAAAGTGGGAAAAAACCCTGTTCTAATAATAATTTGGTTCAAATTATTTTGTGTTGGTATAGAGCAGTTCTTGGCTATGTTGTTGGAATTCATGTCTTTTGGGGTGGAGGCCTGCATGGGTTTTTGGTCCCTAGGGATTCTTGAGGTCTTAATACCTCTGTGGTCCCTAGGTTTATTTGCTTATCCTGAAATAGCTCCGGTATTGTCCCTAATACGTAGTTTCTGTAGCAGAGGGGCATTGACCAAAATATCCATCTGGATGGGCTTGGTTTTAATGGCCTGCAGGAGATTTATAAAGGTGCTGGAGTCTGTTCCAGGAATGTATGGTTCTTGGTTGTGGTTGTGTACTCAGTTTGTTAGAGGAGAAGCAGGGGATGAGGCTTTTCAGCCTTTGTTTTCCTTCTTCTCTGAATTTGTTACATCCTTTTTGGAGAATGTTCAGTTCCCCCTGAATGTTAAAGAGACCATCTTTCTGGTGTTTAATATGGTAAGCTTTCTCTATATAGTTTGCAGTTTCTCTAGAATGAGAGCTGAGATTTCTAGAGGGGCTGAGACCCCTGACCCCAGAGTAGAGCCAGGCGTGAGGAATCCTGAGTGGTGTGGGAAATGGGAGGATATGGGCCAAATCTTAAAGGAATTTTCTGACCCTACATCCTGGGATTTTCCATGTGAACAAATTCAGAACCCAGCTGAGGTGGCAAAGTACCTGAAAGAGAAGTGCCATGGTAATTCTAAGGAGAAGAAGATCATTGCAGTGAGCTGGGCCCTGGCATATGCTTACCGTACCCTGCTAGATACTGTAGGGCAGCAGACAGAGGAAGGGGGACAGGCAGATAAATCAGCCACTATCCCAGTCACTCAGGCTGCAGCCAACACCCCAGGCTCGAGGCCAACAACTACACCAGACAGTGAGCCTAAGCCAGCAGCTAAACCTGTCAGTAAGCCTCAACCAATGGCTGTTGCTACCAGCACGAGAAGTGGAAAGTGCACAGACAAGACTGATCGACCAGTGGATGACGATGATGATGATGATGCAGGAGAAGGACCCTCAACGCCTCCTGACATAAAACCAGGAGTCAAAGCAACTGGTACAAGATCAGAGGCCAATATTGAGTCTTTTTCCCTAAAGGACCTCCGTGGCCTAAGAAAGGATTACACCCGACGACCTGATGAGTCTATAATTAGTTGGTTGGTCCGTCTTTGGGATGCTGCAGGCGAGGCTACAATTCTGGATGGCACTGAAGCCAGGCATTTGGGATCCCTGTCACATGATCCTGTCATCGACCAAGGAATGATGAGGGGGCCTAACCCTCACAGCCTCTGGGCACGGGTCCTGGACAGTGTAGCACAAAGATACCTGTGTGCAGATGATCTTTATATGTAGCAGACTCAGTGGAAGACGATAGAGAAGGGATCCAACGCCTGAGAGAAATGGCAGTGGCAGAGATTATCTTCTCAGATGACATAACAACTAGGAATCCAGACTTGGTACCGTGTACATGTGTGATGTGGCGAAAACTTGTGTGGCTTGGGCCCCATGAATACGCTTCTGCTTTAACAATAATGAAGCGGGACGAGAGGGATGAGACCGTGCTTGATATGGCGAAGAAGCTCCGAGCATATGCAGATGCCGTGCATGGCCCAACACATGCCAGAATTGCAGCTGTGGAAACATGTCTGCAGAAATTAGAAGACAAGATAGAGGAGAATCATAGAAGACTCAGGGAGGAGATTAAAGAGGACCTTCTCCAAATCTCAGCAGTACAAATTAGAGGCCCTGGTATCCAATGCAGACGTTCCCCTGATGGGGAGAGGAGGTACACCCCACGAGCTGAGCTGTGGTTCTTCCTACGTGATTGTGGAGAAAACATGAGGAGATGGGATGGAAAATCTACTGCTGCTCTGGCACAACGGGTGCATGAATTGAAGGAAGGCAAGACTCAAAGAGGAAGTTCCACCAAAAGGAGAGCAGCTCCAGTTGCCCGTAGCCAAGCTGCCAAGTATGATGATGATGATGATGATATGTCTGATCCCCTTGAAGGAACCTCTAAGACATATGCCCAAGGAAAGAAGGATAAACAGGCTTAGAGGGGCCCTGCCTCTAGCCAGGGAGAGGCGAGGGAAAATCGTGTTTTCTGGACTGTGTGGATTCGTTGGCCTGGCACATCGGAACCACAAAAGTATAAAGCTTTGGTTGATACTGGTGCCCAATGCACATTAGTCCCATCAAGATATGTGGGGGCAGAATCTGTTTCTATTGCTGGTGTGACAGGTGGATCACAGGACTTTACCTTGGTGGAAGCTGATGTGAGCTTGACTGGACATGAATGGAAAAAACATCCTATTGTGACTGGCCCAGAGGCCCCATGCATTTTGGGCATAGATTACCTCCAAAGGGGGTATTTTAAAGATCCAAAAGGATTCAGGTGGGCATTTGGGATAGCAGCTGTGGTGACAGAGGGCATCCAGCAATTGAACACCTTGTCTGGACTGTCTGAGAATCCAAGTACTGTAGGACTTCTGAAAGGAGAAGAGTAAAAGGTCCCAATTGCCACTTCCATAGCGCATCACCGACAATACAGAACAACTTGAGATGCAGTGGTTCCCATCCATAAAATGATCCGTGAGCTGGAGAGCCAAGGGGTGGTCAGCAAAACCCACTCACCCTTCAACAGCCCCATCTGGCCTGTGCGTAAATCTGAAGGAGAATGGAGATTGACCGTAGACTATCGTGCATTGAATGAGGTGACTCCACCACTGAGTGCTGATGTGCCAGACATGCTGGAACTGCAGTACGAGCTGGAGTCCAAGGCAGCAAAGTGGTACGCCACTATCGATATTGCCAATGCATTTTTCTCCATTCCTCTGGCAGCAGAATGCAGGCATCAGTTTGCTTTCACATGGAGGGGAGTGCAGTACACCTGGAATCGACTGCCCCAGGGGTGGAAGCACAGTCCTACCATCTGCCATGGACTGATCCAGACTACACTAGAAAAGGGTGAGGCTCCAGAACATTTACAATATATTGATGATATCATTGTGTGGGGGAACACAGCAGCAGAAGTGTTCAAGAAAGGAGAGAGAATCATCCGAATCCTCCTGGAAGCCGGCTTCGCCATCAAGAAGAGTAAAGTTAAGGGACCTGCTCGAGAGATCCAGTTCCTGGGAGTGAAGTGGCAAGATGGACGGCGTCAGATTCCTACTGATGTCATCAACAAAATCACAGCTATGTCCCCACCAACCAACAAGAAGGAGACACAAGCTTTCTTAGGCGCCATAGGTTTTTGGAGGATGCACATTCCTGAGTACAGTCAGATCGTGAGCCATCTTTACCTGGTTACCCGCAAGAAGAACGATTTCCATTGGGGCCCTGAGCAGCAACAAGCTTTTGCCCAGATAAAGCAGGAAATTGCTCATGCAGTAGCCCTTGGCCCAGTCAGGACGGGGCCAGATGTGAAGAACGTGCTCTACTCTGCAGCCGGGAACCATGGTCTGTCCTGGAGCCTGTGGCAGAAGGTGCCTGGTGAGACTCGAGGCCGACCATTAGGATTTTGGAGTCGGAGCTACAGAGGGTCTGAAGCTAACTACACCCCAACAGAGGAGGAGATCTTGGCCGCCTATGAAGGGGTCCAAGCAGCTTCAGAGGTGGTTGGCACAGAAGCACAACTCCTTCTGGCACCCCGACTACCGGTGCTGGGGTGGATGTTCAGAGGAAAGGTTCCCTCCACCCACCATGCCACCAGCGCTACATGGAGCAAGTGGATTGCCCTCATTACACAGCGCGCCCGGATTGGAAAACTGAATCGCCCTGGGATTTTGGAAGTAATTACAAATTGGCCTGAAGGTGAAAGTTTTGGTGTCACAGATGAGGAACAAGAACCAGTGACACGGGCTGAAGAAGCTCCACCATATAAGCAACTGCCAGCAGAGGAGACACACTATACTCTATTCACCGATGGTTCCTGTCGCATTGTGGGGATGAATCGGAGGTGGAAAGCAGCTGTATGGAGCCCCACACGACGGGTAGCAGAGGCCACTGAAGGAGAGGGTGGATCCAGTCAACTTGCTGAACTCAAAGCAGTTCAACTGGCCTTAGACATTGCAGAAAGAGAGAAGTGGCCAAAGCTTTATCTTTATACTGATTCATGGATGGTAGCCAATGCTCTGTGGGGATGGTTGGAGAGATGGAAAGAGGCTAACTGGCAGCGTAGAGGAAAACCAATTTGGGCTGCCGAAGAGTGGAATGATATCGCTACCCGGTTAGAGAAACTACCTGTGAAGGTTCGCCATGTAGATGCCCATGTTCCCAGAAGTAGGGCTAATGAAGAGCAGCAAAACAATCAGCAGGTAGATCAGGCTGCAAAGATAGGGGTGTCGAAGATAGACCTTGATTGGGAACACAAGGGAGAGTTGTTCCTAGCACAATGGGCCCATGATGCCTCAGGCCACCAGGGTAGAGATGCCACCTATAAGTGGGCACGAGACCGAGGGGTGGATCTAACCATGGACAGTATTTCTCAAGTTATCCATGACTGTGAGACGTGCGCTGCCATCAAGCAAGCCAAGCGGGTGAAGACCCTCTGGTATGGGGGGCGGTGGTCCAAGTACAAGTATGGGGAGGCCTGGCAAATTGATTACATCACACTGCCCCAGACACGCCAAGGCAAGCGCTATGTACTGACCATGGTGGAAGCCACCACAGGATGGTTGGAAACCTACCCTGTGTCTCATGCTACAGCCCGTAACACCATCCTGGGCCTTGAAAAGCAGGTCCTTTGGAGGCATGGTACCCCTGAGAGGATTGAGTCAGACAATGGGACTCATTTCAAGAATAGCCTTATCAACACCTGGGCTAGGGAACGTGGCATTGAGTGGGTGTACCATATCCCCTACCATGCACCAGCTGCAGGGAAAGTGGAAAGGTACAATGGACTGTTAAAAACCACCTTGAGAGCATTGGGTGGGGGATCTTTCAAAAACTGGGAGCAGCATTTAGCAAAGGCCACTTGGTTAGTTAACACCCGAGGTTCCACCAACCGAGCGGGCCCTGCCCAGTCTGAGTCCCTGAATATAGTAGATGGAGACAAAGTCCCAGTGGCACATATCAGAGGTTTGTTAGGGAAGGCAGTTTGGATCAATTCTGCCCCGAGTACAGACAAACCCATTCGTGGGATTGTCTTTGCTCAAGGACCAGGTTGTACATGGTGGATAATGCAGAGAGATGGAACAACACGATGTGTACCTCAGGGAGATCTGATTGTGGGGTGAGGCAGCATAAGACAGAAGGAAATGTGTAAGTGTTGAAGGTCTGAGCAAGTGAGATAGAAGTAAATGTGTCCGAGTAAGTGAAAGATGGAAATTTCTACTTGCTGAAGTTTTTACATGCTGTTTAGTATGTTCACGATATGGAGATAAGGGGTGGAATGTCCTAGGGTGATGTTATGGTGTTTGTATCTCCAATCGTGTGTCCTGATTATGTTTGGTATTATGTCCTGTGCTTCCAGGACTGACTCTGAAAGTGAAGCTTTGTTTTGTCTTGTTATCAGCCGGCTCACCTCCCCCATGGTCTATGTTTAGGAGAGGTTTTAGCTTGGCTTGCTTGCTTGCCTGCTTGCTTGCCTGCTTGCTCGCTTCTGCCTCTTTTTCTTTCCTTCGCTTTGCCCTTGCTTTTTGCTTATTAGTTAGTTCAGCTAGGCAGTCCAACTTTTTCCCTGGACTGTTTTCTTTTCCACCCCGTTCCCTCCCTCTCCTGGATACCATCTGAACCTGTTCTGGACGGGGACCTGGGAAACCCCAAGAAACACCGGGAGTCTGCATTCTGTCACCTGCAGCAGTCATTCCCCAGCGCCAGAGACTGATAACTGAGCGACCACTCGCCGGAGAGACTGAGTTTGTCATCCCTTCAGAACGGTGAAAGAGTTTTTTTGTCAGCTGGTGTTGTTTTTTTCCCTGTGCTGGGGAGTGTCTTGCTTGTTAAATAAACAGGTTTTTTCTCCCACTCTTCTCTGAGGGAATTCTTCCCGAACCCGGTGGTGGGGGGGGGAGGAGTCGTGGGGTTCGCTGTCTGGGGGCTCCTTCTGGAGGTTTTCCCCCAAATTTGCCCAAAACCAGGACAACCCCACTAGTCTTCAAGGGGTTCCAATCTGCTTTAAATGCTAATGACATTATATTGTGGCTAGTGTTGTTTATATACCTGTTAAACCTGTTCTATCTAACATTCAGAGATAAGGGGAAATTGACTTGGATAACAACCCTGATACCTACTGCAAGGGACTAGTGATGTTACCCCAGAGCCTGATCCTGTCCAAGAGACTAGTGTTGCCCGATGCCCCAAACAGAACACAAACTAACAGAGTGTCAGTTTATGCGGTGCTTTATTCAGGGTCCGGGGAACCTGCGGACTAGCGTCCAAAGTCAGGGTCCCACAGTTCCCTTTTTCGTCAAGTTTTTTATACCTTTTTACAAAGTAGTCTACGTACAGAGGTACACATTCTTCAAGACAATACAGATACATAAATCTTGTAGATATCATTCCTAAAAGTTATAAATTTTGCATGCTTGTCTATTCAAAACTATAGGCTACCCCCCTTTAATTCCCCCTTGCATGTTTTCCCATCACCAGAACCCTTTATTTATTATTATACTTTAGCCTTATCCTGAAAGTTTCTAGATGTTCTATATGCTCCACTAAATTCTTTAATTATCTTTAATTATTGTTTCCACAGTCCCCAGCTCATTCCCAGGGCTGGTTCCCAGGGCCTGTCCGAGAACTGCAGTTTTCTAAGCCTTAGCATGACTACTACTGTATCTGCATTAGTCCTTTTTCTCATTATTTCGGTATCACTAGGGAGGTTACCACAGAGCCTGATCCATTCCTAGAGACTAGGAAGGTTACCCCAGAGCCTGATCCTGTCCCAGAGACTAGGGATATTACCCCAGAGTTTGACCCTGTCCCACAGCCCACCTTGGAAAGGAACCACCCAGAATGGGTGGGGGTGCTAGCGAAGGAGATACGTGAGATGGGCCAGATGCTGAAGGAGTACCTCTCCCCAGCTGGTGAGAAACCCTCCCCCTGCCTTAAAGAGGGAGACTGATGGTGCAGCAGTGGGACCCACAGATGTTACATCTGTCCAGATTCCAGCTGAACTGCAGGGGCACTCAGCAGCAGCAGTTGCCCCTGTGGAAACTAGGAAGTCTAAGATGAAAACAAGGCACCTAAATAATAAGGGTCAGGAAGGGGGCCCCTCACAACCAGCAGGGGAGCCAGAAGTTGAGATCATCACCGAGTCCCTGTCATACGAGAGTCTCCGTAACCTGCGAAAAGACATTGCATGACGGGGCCGTGAGGCCTTTACAACCTGGTTACTGCGGGTCTGGGACCTTACGGGTACAGGTGTGCAACTGGATGGTACTGAGGCAAGGAATTTGGGAGCCTTGACCCAGGACTCAGGTGTGGACCAAGTATTTGTAAGGGAGACAGGTCTCCTTTCCCTCTGGGAGCGACTTTTAATGAGTGTGAGAGAGAGATTTGTCCACAGGGAAAGAATGGAGAAGCACCACCAGAGAACGTGTTGGAATACCCTTGAGGAAGGGATCCAACAGCTGAGAGAAGTGGCAGTACTGGAGGTGCTCTTTGGGAGGGATGGACAGCATGACAATGACCCTGACAAGGTCAGGTGCACAGGGCAGAGGTTGTGGAATCTGGCAAACCTGGGCCCATCTCAATATACACCCTTTATTGCAATGATTAATGCTGATACCAACCAAGTGACAGTGGGTTCTGTTGCCAACAGGCCAGGAATTTTTAGAGTATGATGGCTGGCCCAATGCAGGCTCATGTCGCTGCTGTGGTTAAGGACATCAGAGAGGACTTTCAGGAGGAGATGAAGGAGATAAGGGAAGAGGTGAGGAAGATCAGTGCAGCACCAGTGCGAGTCATGGACCCCAAAAGTAGAGCCCAACGCCCCCCAGCTAGGGAGAGAGGGTACACCCCACGTGCTGACCTGTGTTTTTTTCTACGTGACCACGGGGAAGACATGAGAAGGTGGGATGGGAAACCCACTTCTGTCCTGGAAGCACAGGTGCGCCAACTCAGGGAGGGGAACACCAACAGAGGGAACTCCACTAAAGTGAAGGTAGCCTCAGCCTCCCATGACCAAGGTGCAGGGTATTAGAGAAGGGAAGATGATCTGTCAGATCCCCTTGAAGGAACCTCCACTATGTATGCCCAGGAGAGAAATAATAACCAGGGCTAGAGGGGCCCTGCCTCTAGCCAGGGAGAGGCACGGGAAAACTGGATCTTTTGGACGGTGTGGATCCCATGGCCTGGCACATCAGAGCCACAGGAACACAGTGCATTGGTTGACACTGGTTCACAGTGTACATTAATACCATCGGGACATGTCGGGAAGGAACCTGTTTCAATTGCCGGGGTTACGGGGGGATCTCAGGAATTGACTTTGCTGGAGGCTGAGGTGAGCCTGACTGGGAAAGAGTGGCAGAAACATCCAATTGTGACTGGCCCAGAGGCACCATGTATCCTAGGCATAGACTTCCTCAGGAACGGCTATTACAAAGACCCAAAGGGACTCAGGTGGGCTTTTGGAATAGCTGCTGTGGCGGCAGAGGGCATTAAGCAGTTGAACACCCTGCCTGGGCTATCAGAAAACCTATCTGCAGTGGGACTGCTCAGGGTGAAAGAGAAACAGGTGCCAATTGCTACCTCAACAGTGCACCGCCGGCAGTACCGGACGAATCGAGATGCCGTGATCCCCATCCACAAGATGATCCGTGAGCTGGAGAGCCAAGGGGTGGTCAGTAAAACCCACTCACCCTTCAACAGCCCCATCTGGCCTGTGCATAAATCTGAAGGAGAATGGAGATTAACCATGGACTATCGTGCATTGAATGAAATGACTCCACCACTGAGGGATGCTGTGCCGGACATGCTGGAACTCCAGTACGTGCTGGAGTCCAAGGCAGCCAAGTGGTACGCCACCCTTGACATTGCCAATGCATTTTTCTCCATTCCTCTGGCAGCAGAGTGCAGGCCTCAGTTCGCTTTCACATGGAGGGGTGTGCAATACACGTGGAACCGACTGCCCCGGGGGTGGAAACACAGCCCCACCATCTGTCATGGATTGATCCAGGCTACACTGGAGAGGGGTGGATCTCCAGAACATCTGCAGTACATTGATGACATCATTGTGTGGGGGGACACGACACTGGAGGTATTTCAGAAAGGAGAAAAGATCATTGAGATTCTGCTGGGAGCCGGCTTCTCCATTAAAAATAGCAAAGTCAAAGGGCCTGCCCAAGAGATCCAATTCCTGGGAGTAAAGTGGCAAGATGGACGGCGCCAGATCCCCAGTGAGGTCATCAATAAGATCACTGCAATGTCTCCACCAACCAGCAAGAAGGAAACACAAGCCTTCCTAGGTGCCATAGGCTTTTGGAGAATGCACATTCCTGAGTACAGCCAGATTGTGAGCCCTCTTACCTGGTCACCCGCAAGAAGAACGATTTCCACTGGGGCCCTGAGCAGCAGCAAGCCTTTGCCCAGATCAAGCAGGAGATTGCTCATGCAGTAGCCCTTGGCCCAGTCAGGACAGGACCAGATGTGAAGAACCTGCTCTACTCTGCAGCCAGGAACCATGGTCTCTCCTGGAGCCTGTGGCAGAAGGTGCCTCGTGAGACGCAAGGCCAACCACTGGGGTTCTGGATTCAAAGCTACAGAGGGTCCGAGGCCACCTACACTCCAACGGAGAGGAAGATCTTGGCCGCCTGTGAAGGGGTTCAAGCTGCCTCAGAGGTGGTTGGCACGGAAACACAACTCCTCCTGGCACCCCGACTGCCAGTGCTGGGGTGGATGTTTAAAGGAAAGGTTCCCTCTATCTACCATGCCACTGATGCCACATGGAGTAAATGGATTGTCCTCATCACACAACGCGACCGTATTGGAAACCCGAATTGCCCTGGGATTTTGGAGATAGTTACCAACTGGCCGGAAGGGGAAGACTTTGGCCTTGCTGACGAAGAGAAACAGGAACAAGTGACCCGGGCCGAAGAAGCCCCACCGTATAACCAACTGCCAGCAGATGAAACATGCTAGGCTCTTTTCACTGATGCTTCCTGCCACATCGTGGGGATGAACCAGAAGTGGAAAGCAGCCGTATGGAGCCCCACACGACAGGTTGCACAAGCTACCGAAGGAGAAGGTGGATGGAGTCAACTTGCTGAACTCAAAGCTGTTCAGATGGCCCTGGACATTGCTGAAAGAGACAAGTGGCCAAAACTCTACCTTTACACTGATTCATGGATGGTAGCCAATGTGCTGTGGGGATGGCTGGATAGGTGGAAAAAGGCTAACTGGCAACGTAGGGGAAAACCAATCTGGGCTGCCGATGAATGGAAAGACATTGCCACCCGGGTAGAGAAGCTGCCTGTGAAAGTCCGTCACGTAGATGCCCATGTTCCAAAGAGTCGGGCTAATGAAGAACACCGACACAATGAGCAGGTAGATCAGGCTGCACAGATAGAGGTGTCGAAGATAGATTTAGACTGGCAGCACAAGGGAGAGTTGTTCCTGGCTCGATGGGCCCATGATGCCTCAGGTCATCAGGGCAGAGATGCCACCTATAAGTGGGCACGAGAACGAGGGGTGGATCTAACCATGGACAGTATTTCTCAAGTTATCCATGACTGTGAGACATGCGCTGCCATCAAGCAAGCCAAGCGGGTGAAGCCCCTCTGGTATGGGGGGCGATGGGCCAAATATAAATATGGAGAGGCCTGGCAGATTGACTACATCACGCTGCCTCAAACCCGCCAGGGCAAGCGCTATGTTCTGACCATGGTGGAAGCCACCACTGGATGGTTAGAGACCTACCCTGTGCCTCATGCCACTGCTCGGAACACCATCCTGGGCCTTGAAAAACAAGTTCTTTGAAGGCATGGTACCCCTGAGAGAACTGAGTCAGACAATGGGACTCATTTCAAGAACAGCCTTATAAACACCTGGGCTAGAGGACATGGCGTTGAGTGGGTGTACCATATCCCCTACCATGCACCAGCTGCAGGGAAAGTTGAACGGTGCAATGGCCTGCTTAAAACCACCTTGAAGGCACTGGGTGGGGGAACTTTCAAGAACTGGGAGATTAATCTACCAAAGGCCACATGGTTAGTGAACACCCGAGGTTCCACTAACCGAGCAGGCCCTGCCCAATCTGAGCCCTTGGGAATATCAGATGGAGATAAGGTTCCAGTGGTACACATGAGAGGTATGCTAGGAAAAACTGTTTGGGTAAATCCTGCCTCCAGCAAAGACAATCCCATCTGTGGAGTTGTATTCGCTGAGGGACCAGGTTGCACCTGGAGGGTGATGCAAAAGAGTCGAGAGACGTGATGCATACCCCAAGGAGACCTTGTTTTAGGGTGAAATACCTATAGTACTGTGCCTAGGTCTCTTAACTGCATGTATGTATATATAATGTAACAGTTTAATTTGATATAGCATATTAGTATGGCAGAAATTCAGGGGTGGATAATGTTGGAGGTTGAACTATTCCCTTTTCTTTCTGTGGAATTTTCTCCCATTGTTATGCTAAGTAATTGTGGCTACACCTTGAAACGACAGATAATGCTCCCTCGTAAGGGGGTGGCTGGAGGGGGAGCAGGGGGGAATCGGAAAAAAGGAAACGTGGGACGGGGGGTCTGGAGCAGGGCTTCTCTCTCTCGCTTGGCTCGGGAGTGGGAAGACAACCTGGGCTCCCCTCTGGCATCTTCCCCTGCCATCCCCGCACTGAGATCCACGCTCCCTGCCTTTGGACATCGCTCTGCTGCTCTCCCAGCTCACCCTACTATCTCCGGACACTCTGCCGAGCACCACCACCGACACCATGAGGGGGAGTCACTTTCCCCATCCCCTCTCACCCCTGGGCCGCGGCCGCCATCACCCAGCCCTCTTCAACTGCGCGGGACCTGCCCTGCCCCCACAGCATTGGCAACTGAGCACAGGGAGAGGGCCTACTGCCAAAAGGGACTGGAACTAAGTTATTCTATACTGTTCTGTTGCCAATTTTTATAGCTGTTGTTGTTTTTCTGCTTTGTTAGATACCAGTAAAGAACTGTTATTCTTATCCCCATATCTCCTGCCTGAAGGAGTCTGAATTGGACCTATAATAATTAAAAGGGAGGGGGGTTGCACCCTGCATCGCAGAAAAGGGGCTCCTGCCTTTCCTTAGACCATACCTGTCTTTCAAACCAAGACAATAAAGAACAATTTTACAGGACTATGCTGGTATAATAAAAATAGAGCCAACCCATTTGAAGAAGTAAAAAGTGTAAGGACCTATTGGCAACAACCTGAATCAGTTAAACTAAGCTGGAAAGCCCCAGATGGAATATTTTGGATCTGTGGGGAAAAAGCTTATAATACCCTACCAAAAAGATGGAGAGGGACATGTACTCTAGGGATTATCCAGCCTGCGTTTTTTACATTACCAAAGGAAAAGGGTAATAGAGTGTTAGGAGTTCCCTTGTATGAAACTTTGTATCGAAATAAAAGGAGCACAGACATAGGGGGAACACAAATATGGAAGGATGATGAATGGCCCCCAGAACGAATTATTGAATATTATGGACCAGCTACCTGGGCTCAAGATGGGAGCTGGGGCTATCGCACTCCAATTTATATGCTAAATAGAATTATCAGGCTACAAGCGGTGGTAGAAATTACTTCAAACCGGACAGCCCGAGCAATGGAATTGATAGCTAAACAACTTACCCAAACTAGAGCAGCAGTATATCAAAACCGACAGGCTTCTAGACTATCTGTTAGCTGAAGAAGGGGGAGTGAGTGGAAAGTTTAATAATTCTGAATGCTGCTTAGAAATTGATGATAATGGTGAAGTAATTACTAAAATTGCAGAAGAAATAAAACGAATAGCCCATGTACCTGTACAAACCAGGAACTCTATGCTTAATGATAATTGACGGAATAACCTGTTGGGGGAAACTTGGTGGAAGAAATTAGGATTTATGTTAACATGTGCATTATTAGGACTACTGCTCATCCCTTGTCTTGTTCCATGCTTCATTCGACTAATCCAGTCGGTGGTTCAAGGAATGCAAGTTGCTACAATACCAATAGACCCTGAGAAGGCAACAAAATTAATGGCAGTACAAGAGGTACTGACAAAATTTGAAACCAGAACATGAATCAATGGGATAAAAAAAGAGAAGTGGGGAAATTGTGACAATTGATAAAAGATTGGTGTTAATCACAAAAGCATTGGGGTTTGCATAAACCAGAATACTAAGCTCTGAAGTGAAGCATGGACACTAGATAAAGGAAATTACATGATTAAATAATTCTGTTTAAAATCACCTTGTTATGTTATATTATGTTGTATTATGTTACATTACATTATGTTATATTATGTTATATTTATCAAATAAATTGTATCCACTACCAGCTTGCGAAATCGGACTACCCAAAGAGCCCTTCCTGTCTTTGTCTGATCAATACTGCTTATCTCAAGGACCAGACTTCCAGAACTTCTCTGGTGGTTATCTACAAGGACCAGATGGCTATCTGTGACTGATTATCACTCGGAGGCTTTGTGAATTTGTGTAAGGATGTTTATTCGACCATCACGGCTTGCCTGGCAAAATTATGACAGCAAAAAAAACCTAAAAATTATTGATTACAACGAGGAACCACAGTACCAGAAGAGGCTGCAAACCAAGGTTCGGTGGAGCGTGGTGGGTCGGTGACCCCTCGTGTTCCCCAGCGCGCTGCTTGCTCTTTCTAGATCAAATAAAGAAATCCAAAATTTTGAGGAATATGAATACTTTTGTCTCTCATTTATAACACAGAGGTCCGGTACAGAGGATAACAGCCACACATTTGTGTTCATCTCTGCACAAGGCAGGCCAGAATTGCCATGCCAGGACTATTGAGTTCAGCACAAGAATGAGAATACACCTGCTCCATGGGGGAGGAAACCGCTAAAGACTCCCTCATACGTGGTCTCTCAACTTAATGCCTAGGCACTTGCCAATCCTGAGGCTAGACTAACACTATTTTACCTTGCGAGTAAGAAATGCCATTGTTCTGGTGTGCAGCTAAAGGCGCAGCACAGGCAGGCGAGGCCAAAACTGAGGCAGTGCCCTTCCTCACACCTTTGCCGTGGTGCACTCCATGCAGCTAGAGCGAAGCAAGAAGGACGCTAGGAAGAAGAAGGCGTTCTTCAACTAGCCCTCTGTCAGCAGCCCTGAAAGGGCGCATAACACACTGCGTCTCGCTGCCCTCCATTCTACATACTCGCAGCTCCCTTTGCCTACTTGCAAAAATGCTACCAGAGTAGAGAGGGCCAGATTGAAGAGGCAGTGCCTAGGTTCACCTTCTACTTATAGCACGTAAGCGACGTCCAGGTCCTCGCTGCACTCTGTATTTCCCTTCTCCGCGGCATTTACCGTGGTGCTGTCTGCAACTCGGAGCCTAGAAGTGACCGCCAATGTTTCCACAGCGGACTGCAATGGAAACAAGGAGCAGCACAAGCAGCAGTGCTTCAGCTTGCTCCTTCCGACTGCTAAGGGCACTTGGGAAGGCAAGTGAGAGGCAGCCACCTTCCTCTCCTAGTAGCCTGAAACGTGGTGCACACAAGCACGGTACATGTGCGTCTTCGGTCACCGCCCTCGACCACTCCTGGCGCCGCATTCACTCCCCGGCGGTCAGAAGCCACTGAAGCGGCGCCACACAGACAGCAGTGTGCTGGCAGCCAAGCGCTCGAGAACGCTGCTTCTGCCCAAGCCCGCCTAGGGCGTGCACCTTTGTTCTCAGAGCTCCGTGCAACAGTCTGCCTCTCTCGCAGTTCGAATGGAAATCGAAAGCTTTTGCCTAAGCCCTTCACAGAGATCTGTTGCCAGGACGAGAAGGTATTGCGGCCGGAGCTCGCCCCCGCCTTGAGGGAGCTGCTATTAGCACCGCATTGCAGGGGCACTTCTCGCTCCTTGACTACGTGCTCAGCGCTCTCCGAATTCGCTGCTAGCTCCACGGTCCTTCTCAGCTGCAAGTAGCAGTGCTCACAATACATAGAGTTTCGCAGGGACCGAGGACATGGAGGGACATATCGCACACGAAAATGTGCCAGGACAGAGACGTTCTACACTGAGTAGTGACTGAGACAGACAGAGAGTTCTACACTGCCCCTTCTCGTCGGCCATCTTGTGCTCCTGACGCGTCTGCTGTGACAAATCGTTCCTTGAAAGACGGGCGAGAGCGCCTCTCCAGGCACATTGCACAGAGTGAGAGCTCCCTAGGGACTTTTCGATGTAAAACTTTTTCCACCTCCAAAAATACATGGGTAAGTCCTACAAGTTTTGGTTTTATTCAGATTAGTTATGTCCAAGTATTGCTGTTCTAAACACCCTTGGTTTCAGTCTGAAATTAACTGCTTGTTTCTGTCTTTTTGCATAGTGGCAATCTAATTCTAAGGTAACTAGATGTGTTGGAAATCCATAAATTACATCTCAGGTTAGGTGGGATAATTGGCTAGGAAGAAAATGGAATTGAGAATTTGGAAAGAAACCAAAGTGAGCTTATGTCACAATCCGAGATTCCCTTGGGTTCCAAATCCTTTCATTTGTGTTTTTGTGGGCTTTTTTGAAGGTGGTGTACAGTTGAAGCCATGATTTAGCTGCGGTGAGACCTGGTCCGCTGTAAAAGCATTATTTTCTCAGTGAGCATGGACAACAGTTACAGTGTCATCTTTTAAGATTCCCTGCACTCCACTTATGGTGGCAAAAGCAGTGCCTTGACTGTAATCATAAAAGTGATTACAGTTTCATTGCTTTGACATCATGTAGGATGCTTCCTCCATCTGCTGTGGTCAGCATTAAGTAACAGATTTCTCAGTTTCTAGGAAGAGTCTAGCAAACAATCACCTTGCTCCTTCTCTTGCATTTATTCATCACTGCTATGCTTGTATAGAGACAGATAGTCTGTTTATGATTCAACAATTCAATTGGACATCAAGTAAATAGCAAAGCAAAACTAACTACTGAAAGCACTATAAGGGCCAGAGATTAGCTTGGATCAAAACACGTATTCTCCTAGCATTGTTTACAAACAAGTCAGCATGTGAAATAGAAGGCACAATGTAGTTTGTGCCTTGGTTTGGGCATGCCCGGAAGAAGGAAATTCTGATTTCACATATGGGAAAAGAAATGTTGACATTTGAATGAGATTGTTCATACCCCAGAAAAGGTTGCTTTGAAAGGTTGTGGAAGTCCTGTTAGGAAACATGGCTTTACAAGTCCTTTCCACCAGGAGACAACAGCTGCAGAACATCTGGCTGTGCCAGTGTTGAGAGCACCAGCAAAGATCAAAGTGGAGAAGTTGGTGAACAATGGCAGTGGCCTGGGGGAGAGCAAGTGGGGTGCTGGCTGTGGGACCAGGGGAGTCCTGACTGATTTACGAGGTAGTAGTGCTGTGGCCTTGGGACACTGCAAGTACTGGAATTCAGTGGGGTCACTGGGCAGGCTGAGTGTCTGAGCTGCTGGAGGGACCCAGTTTGCCCACATGTAAACATCCAGTCTCACTCCCGCCAGCCACAGAAAGGAGCAGGATGTGGCTGCTGGTGATGCCTGTCATGTATATGTAGAGTATATGTGTGCTATCCCAGCCTGCTGGGAACACTTCTTCTTTGTGACTGCTTGGGCTGAGGGAGAGAAAGCAGTGGTAGTTTCTGAGGTTTCGAGTTTGCTCGAGTTTCTCAGGCTGTTTCTGGAGCCACCCAGAGTTCTCTTCCTTGAAGCATTTCAATTCCTGGTAATTTTCAAAATTCAGACACAGCCCTAAGCTAGTTGATCTGACTTCAGAGCTATTCTTACGCTGAGCTGTTGGATGATCTGATCTCCTGAGATGCCTTCCATCTCAGTTTATGACCTGGTTCTTGTGAAAAGTAGGATCTTTTAGCCTGGAGGAGAGAGGTTTCTGAAGAGACAGTATTGTGGCCTTTGAATATGTAAAGAGGGTATAAGACAAATGGAGAAAGACTTTTTAGGAAGGTTTGCAGAGACAGGACAAGGGGCCATGCTTTCAAACTGAGACTAGGTTTAGATTGGCTAAAAGGAAAAACTTTTCAACAATGAAGCTGGTGAGACACTCAAACGGGTGTTCCAGAGAAGTTGTGGATGCCCCATCATTGAGAGTGCTCCTTATCAGTTTGGCTAGTCTTGAGCAATTTGTTCTACTGTAAGATCTACTGGGCAAGGAAGTTGGACTAGATGATCTTTAATCACAGACTGTTGTATGATTCCGTGAAAGACAGTAGGCAATAAAGTTCATATTTCAGATTTTGGCGCAGACATATTTATTATTTCTCACTTTATGCATCATTGCAATGACAACTTGTTAGCTTCTGAAATGATGAGATGAGATTGATTTCTTTCCTTAGATTCATTTTCCCTGTTATTCCTTCACGCTTGGACTTTTTTTTTACTAGGTTTCCTCTTTTAGTAAACTGCCCTTAAGTATCACATTGCTTCCCACCTGGCTTTTTTTTTTTTTCAATGCCACTTTTTCACTGGTTCGTTTTGGGCCTTTGCTGCTTGAAGTCCAGCAGCCACCCTGTCTGAGCATTATGGAGCTTTCTTTACAGCTTCATCACTATGCAAAAACCATAAATTACTGTGTTCCATCTCACATACCATCAAGTATCACACTAATATTCCCTCTGCTGAATAGCTGGTTGGCTTACATAGACCAGCCAAATACCAGGAAATCCAGATGGCAGCAAGAATCTTGTAGACTACTCAAGCTGTTCATTGAAAATCGGGAGAAGTCACGTGAGGTATCACATGCTTTGAAAGAAGTGTATATCATCTCAGACATTCTAGAATGGGCTATTAATATTGTCATGAGTTTCTGGCTAGACTTCTTAGTATGCAAATTCAAATTCAAATGATCTGAAATGATAGAACTTTAGGAAATTTTTTTTCCCAGAATCGAAGTATGATGGAGTTACATAGGGAGAATCTTAATCTTAGTTATTCTATTCCATCTCACATCATGGCTGGGGGCAGGGAGAAGGGAGTATCTCTGGGGGACAGTGGGTTCTGGTGTAGTCGGTAAGCTGGGCCGAGGAGCCTTCAGGTATTGTCAGTTGCTGGGGGGGGATTCATGTGAACTCTTCCTTTCTTGTACCCTGCCACTAGTATTGTTGCTAAAATTGTTTGTTTTCTCATCCAAGTGACAAAATCAGCACATTTAATGAGGGATGAAGAGGGAGCAGCGACCTCAGAACAGGAGGAAGAAGAAGCAGAGCCTGCTGTCCTCCAGAAGAAAAAAACACTACCAGCCAACTTTGCATCATCTGTGAACTTCCTGGGCGTGTACTCTATCCCCTTGTCCAGATCACTGATAAAGATATTAAACAGGACTGGGCCCAAGACTGAGCCTTGGGGACCAGCTGGATGAACTCTATTTCCCACCACTCTGTGGGCCTGGCCATCACCCAGTTTGTCACCCAGCAAACAGCCCACCCATCCAAACCATAAGCAGACAGTTTCCTCAGGAGAATGATGTGAGACTCATTGCAAAAAGGATCAGGGAGATGCCTAGGAAGAGTCTCAGGTGAATCCAGGAGACTATAGTGGAGGACTATTCAGTTTTCCAATCAATTTGCTTAAAAAACTCTACAAAACCGTAATAAACAAACAAGCAAAAAAAGAAACAAAAAAAGCAGACCAAAGAAACACACAAAACCCCCCAACCAATAATCCCCAAAGAGACAAAAAAAGCCCATAAAAAAACCCACCCAAAACTGAAACAAAACCCCAAACCTAACACATCAAAAAATCAGGGTGAAGGTTTTTAGTAAATTTAAAAATAACAAAACAAAACAAAACAAAAAAACCCAGAAAGTCACATTTCTAAAGGTGCTGTCCCAGCCTCTTCTCTCAGCAGGGAGGACATCCTGAAGTGGAGCCAGTTGGAAGAAAGCAGGACAGGGCAGCACCTGGGCCATTGTCACAAGAGGGCCCTGTGGCTGCCCCATTGCCAAAACCTGGACACATAAATCAAACACAGGTATGCACATGTGCTTAGACACAGCAAAAATATATTTGTCTGAAAAGAATACTGGTCCATTTATATCACTGGAAAGAGCATAATGCCTTGTCTCAGCTTTCTTTTCAGTCATTACAAATGTTTCGAAAATATAGGAGTGCAGAAAATGGAAATATCCAAGATCAACATGAGGACCAATAGCAAAGATTACATTTTTGAAACTGCATTGGGAATCCTCTGCAGAAATTGACTCAGAGCTCTAAGATTTACAAAAAGACCAAGAGTATTGTAGTAAATACAACACAGTGTCTGGAGGCTTTCACTGTTTGCCTTGTTTTCTCAAATATGATGGAGGCAGCACCTTAGCAACTACAGCTGCCAGTTCTCTCAGGGCCCTGACATGCCTCTGGGTGGGTCCCATGGTCTTGCATGCTCAGGTTCCTCAAGTGTTCTGAAAGCTGACCTGCTACTATGGCTTAGAATCAAGTCGACCAGTCCAATAACCTGACAGACGTGGAAATAGCGACTGGCAGTAAAAATTGAGACCAACACTTGTTGAGTACCTCAGCCTTCTCATTGTCTGTTGTCACTAGTCCTGTCTGGCTTATGGGGGTGGGGGGGGAATAGGGGAGGTGTGATAGGTTTCTTTTCATCTTCCTTTTCCCACTGAAATACCCGTAGGTGCCTTTATTATTCTTATTTTTGGCATGCTTTTCCAAATTCAGCTTCAACTGAGCCTTAGCTATACTGATCCCATCCTCACAAACACATGTGTTACCACTGTATTTTTCCCATGATTTGTCTCGCTGTGTATTGTCTGCATATTACCTACTTGCATCACATCTATTAATTTTCAATTACCTTCTGGCTTTACCTTGTTTTCAAAAAAAACCTTTTTGTACCTTTTCACCTCAGAAATTCAGCTGGGAAACCCCAAATCCCCAAAATTCACCCCGTAATCCCCCCTGGGATGCCCAGCACTCACCTGGCAACTCCCTGAAATCCACAAATTCACCCCAAAATTCACGGGGGACCCCCAAATCCCAGGGCCTCACCCGAAAATTCCACCTGCAACCCCCAAAATCCCTCAAATCACTGCCAAGATCCAGTCCCCCCAACACCTCCCAAATTCCCCCCAAAATGTCTCCAATCCCCCTCAAAACCCACCCAGATCCCCCCAAATCCACCAAATTCTCTTGAAGACCCATCTGGGACTCCCAAAAATCACCAAAATTCCCGGGAAAATCCACCTGCATCCCCCCCAATTCATCCCAAAATTCTCCCATGACTCCCAAGTGCTCCCCTGGATACCCCAAAATCAACAGAATTCACCCCAAAATCCGCCTGGCATCACCAAAACTCACCTGAGAACCCTAAAATTCACATGTATACCCTAAAATTCACCAAATTCCCCCCAAAATTTTCCTGAGATCCCAAGAATTCCACAAATTCCCCTCTAAAATTCAACTGGGACTCCCCACATTCCACAAATTCACCCCAGTCTTGGGGTACAATGCAAAAATGTGTATTCTATCAGCATCTGTTAAAATGTGGGAGGGGTGGTGATCCTTATCTCTGTGGGAGATATCCTCCTCTCATGTGCCATCTGATAAGATCAGGGGGATGATCATCGTTATCTTTTCACAACCCATCCTTCCTCCAGAAGATATATTCTGTTAATGGGCCATTAAGTCCTCTTGTGTGACTGATAAGATTACATCATCCCATTGGGAGATGCTCCAGCCAGGGGGAGGAAACAAACATTTCCTACCTAGATAAAAACTGAGATTTGGAACACCAAGGCCGTCCTTTCCACTGGATCCCAGAGGAAAGTCAGACCTTTTTCCACATCATCGCTGGATCTTCGGAGAAAAACTGCACCTTCTACAGGAGCACTGCTTCAACTGAACGACATCTGTCATCCAGGAGGACTGCAGCCACCATTTATACGGACTGCTACCAACACCCTGACTGACAGGGTGTCAGGTTGTATTTCTGACTTTGTTGGTGGTTTTTCTTTTATATTATTGCATGTATTTTATTTTTTCTCTTTTCTCCTATTAAATTGTATTACTGACTTGGAGTCTCGCACTGGTTTTACTTTCAAACCAACAGAACCCCAAACCTCGCTCCCCGGGATCCCCCAAAATTCCACAAATTCTCCCCCCAAAATCAACCTGCGACAACTCAAAACTCACCTGGATCTCCCCAAATCCCCCCCCCCCAATTCACCTGGGAACCCCCAAATCCCCAGAATTCAACCCAAAATTCAACTGGGACCCCAAAAACCTCCAAATTCACTGCAAAATGATTGGCAACTTTATACACTCCATTTTCCCACAAAAGGATCTAGAGCTGAATCATTAAAAAACCCGGTATAATCACGGACAAAACCCTCTAACTAATTAAAGTTAGAAAGTGGTATGTTTATTCACCGGCGGGCGGCATGGGAGTCACCTCCGAAAGGCGTGACGGCCCTGAACAAGGTTCTTTTCCATCTATTTATTCCCCAAGATCTTACATACAATACTGTTGGAGGTTGAATTAAGCCCTTTTCTTTCAGTGGAATTTTCTCCCATTGTTATGCTAAGTAATTGTGGCTACACCTTAAAACGACAGATAATGTTCTCTCGTAGGGGGGTGGGTGGAGGGGGAGGGGGTGGGGAACCGGAAAAGGAAAGGTGGGACGGGGGGGTCTGGAGCTGGGCTCTCTCTCTCTCTCGCTTGGCTCGTGGAGTGGGAAGACAACCTGGGCTCTGCTCTGGCATCTTCCCTGCCATCCCAGCACTGAGATCCACGCTCCCTGCCTTTGGACATCGCTCTGCTGCTCTCCTAGCTCACCCTACTACCTCCGGACACTCTGCTGAGCACCACGACCGACACCGTGAGGGGGGAGTCACTTTCCCCATCCCCGCTCACCCCTGGGCCGCGGCCGCCATCACTCCAGCCCTCTTCAACTGCGCGGGACCTGCCCTGCCCCCACAGCACCGGTAACAGCACAGGGAGACGGCCTGCGGCCAGAAGGGACTGGAGCGGAGCTAGACTGTTCTGTTGCCAATTTTTATAGCTGTTGTTGTTTTTCTGCTTTGTTAGATACCAGTAAAGAACTGTTATTCTTATCCCCATATCTCCTGCCTGAAGGTGTCTGAATTGGACCTAAAATAATTAAAAGGGAGGGGGGTTGCACTCTGCATCGCAGAAAAGGGGCTCTTGCCTTTCCTTAGACCATACCTGTCTTTCAAACCAAGACAAATACATATGCATAACCCCAGCACCTCCCATCCCCATTCCATATTAAAATGAGCCCATTAGTCCTTCACGCATGCACAGCTCCTCTCTTGAATTGGGTCGGTGGTCTAGAAATGGGTCAGTGGTCTCGAAGGATGAAGTCAGGAGAGTCTTCATCAGGTCTCAGTGACCCTCTGGCACCATCCAAGGCTCCGTGCTTCATGGTTAGCAGTTTACTTATTTTACATTCTTCTGTACGTAAATTTATAATAGCAGATAATTATACCAATTAGCTCTAGCCTAAGCATCTAGTAATTATTAACCTACCATTTACCTACCTAACTTACATCTTGGTCATGGAAACTACTTCTACTCTTAGCAAAAATCTTAACTTTTTAAAACCATGATTCATTCCCCACTGCTTCTTCAAAGTTAGTAAATTCTTTTCCTAATAGCAATGCTTTGGTTACTTTTCATGCTTTGACAGTTTTGGTAGGGAAACTTTCTGGCCACCCTGAAAAGGTACCTGTTAATACCAATAGGTATTGTTACCCCCCTCTCCTGGGTAGTTCTGAAAAATCAATTTGCCATTGTTGCCCAGGCCCATAGCCTTTTTCAATTTGTCCAGGCTTTGGTTTAGGAATATTCTTGGGATTAGTTTGGAGGCAAGGCTACATTGGCGAGTCACCTGAATTACTGCACCTTGCAAGTTTCTGGCCATGATTTGGTCTTTCAAATGATTGTACAGGGCATCAATTCCCCAATGTGTTTTCTCATGGTTCTTTTTCACTAATAACCATAACATGTAAGAGGGGATCACAAGCCTACCTTTTCCTCTGTCTGTAATAGCCCACCCCTCTTGGTTATAACTCCTGTTTTCTTCTCTAATGAGCTTTTTGTCCCTTTTATTGTATCTTGGCTTACCTTCCATAGAAATTTGCCCATCTAGAATTAAAGCTGCCTCAATTGTTTTAATAATTACCTTACCTTTAGCTGTTTCTTTTGCCTTTCTGTCCACCAGCTCATTTCCTTTTTCCAATTCAGAGCTCACTTTTTGGTGTATACATGTTGATTTCTTTTCTTTTAGCTAGCTCTAAGGCCTGGGTTAAAGTGATTATTTCAGCCTTCTGTGCAGAGGTGTTTATTGGCAATGGTCCAGACTCTATCACCTCTCTATTGTGGTAACCGCATACCCAGCATATCTTTTTCCACTGATGATGTAGATGCTCCCATCAGCGAACCAAGTTGCAGCGTCCTCGAGAGGGGTGTCCTTCAGATCCAGGCGACTGGAGTAAGTGGCTTCAATGGTCTCCAGGCAGTCATGGATCACTGGTTGTCCCATACTCCCGCTGAGGAAAGAAGCTGGATTGACAGTGTTAGTTACCACAATTTCAACATCATCTTGTTCTACACGTATGGCCTGGTACTTTAGAAGTCTTTGTGGGGAAAGCCAATGTCTTCCTTTCACCTCCAGGACTGCAGCTTCTGGCCTAGGGTGAATTTGTGTGCCTCTTACTGCTGCAACAGCTCTGAGGCACCCTGGCCACCCCTTGGCTGCCGTGTCCAGCTGTTTGGAGAGGTAGGTGACTGCCCTCCAGTACGGGCCCAGGTCTTGTGCTGGTATTCCCAGAGCAATCCCCTGCTTTTTGTGAGAAAACAGAAAGAATGGTTTACTCACATCTGGAAGTCCCAGGGCTGGAGCTGACATGAGAGCCTTCTTTAGTTGGTCAAAGGCTCATGTTGCTTCTTTCATCCGTTGGAGATCTCTGCTTCCTTCCGTAATCAAGATATATAGGGGTTTGACTAACAGCCCATAATTGTAAATCCACAGTCTGCACCACCCTGTCATGCCCAAGAAGGTTCTCAGTTCTTTCACTGTTTGGGGTTTTGGGGTCTGGCATATTGTTTCCTTGCAATCCCGTCCCAAGGTTCTTTGTCCAGCACTAATCTCATAGCCCGGATAGACAACTGTTCGTCTCACCATCTGGGCTTTCTTCTGGGATACTCGATACCCCTGTAGACCCCGAAAAATTTAGGAGGCTTACCGTCCACTCCATACATGCTTCTTGAGTTTTACTAGCTCTCAGGAGGTCCTCCACATACTGTAACAGCTGTCCTTCTCTTGATGGAGCTTCCCAGGATTCTAGATCTTTTGCCAGCTCTTCTCCAAATATGGTAGGGGAATTCTTGAACCCCTGGGGTAGTACACACCATGTGAGCTGAGTTTTACCTCCAGTTTTGGGATTTTCCCATTCAAATGCAAAAATTTTCTGGCTGGTTTCACGGAGAGGAAGGCAAAAGAAAGCATCCTTTAAATCTAAAACAGTAAACCAGGTTAGTTTGGATGTTAAACGAGTTAACAAGGTGTAGGGGTTGGCTACCACTGGTAACAGCTCGCAAATCTTGTACTAACCTGTATGATCCATCGGGCTTTTTTACGGACAAAATAGGAGTATTAAAATCAGATTGACATTTTTTTAGTAGTCCTATTTACAAAAAGTTCTTAATTACTGGACTAATCCCTTCCCTACTTTCCTTTTTTAAGGGGTATTGTCTAATTTTAACTGGTTGTTTTCCTTCTTTAAGCCGGATTTGTACTGGTAGAGCATTCTTTGCTCTCGCTGGTATATTGGAGGCCCACACCCCAGGGAGCAGCTGATCTATTATTTTCTTAATAATTTCTTCTTTGTTTTCAGCCACAATATCTTTGGTTATTAGCATTACATTTAACAGTTCCACGTATTGCGGATCATTTACCTCCAAACTAATTTCCCCATTTTTGAATATTATTTTTGTTTTTAATAGTTCCAATAGATTCTTACCCAAAAGTGTTAATGGAGCATTGGGCATTGTTAGGGGTTGAATTGTTCCCTTTTCTTTCTGTGGAATTTTCTCCCATTCTTATGCTAAGTTATTGTGGCTACAGACAGATAATGTTCTCTCCTATGGGGGTGGGTGGAGGGGGAGGGGGGGAACTGGAAAAGGAAAGGTGGGACGGAGGGTCTGGAGCGGGGCACTCTCTCTCGCTTGGCTCGTGGAGTGGGAGGACAGGCCGGGCTCCGATCTGTCATTTCCCCTGCCATCCCAGCACTGAGATCCACGCTCCCTGCTGTTGGACATCGCTCTGCTGCTCTCCCAGCTCACCCTACTATCTCCGGACACCCTGCTGAGCACAACGACCGACACCGTGAGGGGGGAAGTCACATTCCCATCCCTCTCACCCCTGGGCCGCCGCCACCACCCAGCCCTCTTCAACTGCGTGAGACCTGCCCTGCCCCCACAGCACCGGCAAATGAGAGCAGGGAGACGGCCTGCGGCCAAAAGGGACTGGAGCAGAGCTATACTTTTCTGTTCTGTTGCCAATTTTTATACCTGTTGGTTTTTTCTTTTTTTCTGCCTTGTTGGATATCAGTAAAGAACTGTAACCCTTATCCCCACACCTCCTGCCTGAAGGCTTCTGATTTGGACCTAAAATAATTACAAGGGAGGGGGTTGCATTCCGCATCTCGGGAAGGGGGCACTTGCCTTTCCTTAGACCATACCTGTCTTTCAAACCAAGACAGATTTTTGCGCCCGGAACATGAGTCATTGCCTGAGGGCATTGAGTGAGGGGTAGAAAAGGGCATAAGTTTCTTGAATTACCCAAGCTTGTGGTAGGTGACACCATGCTTTCCAGTGTTGCGTTTCCTAGATACATTGTAAATGGTACATTCCGTGACCCCTGCTGTGCCCTGTATCTTGGTCCCTCTCCCCTCCTGGCCATACAGGCCTGGCCGGGATCCAATTTCTCCCCGCCCCCCCCCCCTTTCCAGACCCTAGAAAAGGTCAGTACCCTCTGGCCTCTGTCTCTTTTCCCCTCTTTTTCCCCTCCTTTTTCCCCTTCTCTCTTTCCCTCGCTACCCACGAGAAATAAACCCTGTAACTTTATAAGGGGAAAGAGCCTCTTTTGATATCTTATTTACGTCCATGAGGCAAGGGCCCAGAGAAACTTCACCCTAACTCCTGAGCTAGACTGGAGGAAGGGTGAAAAACCCCATTTTTGGGGCTGAGAAAAAGCCTCAGTTGGCGCCCCTATGTGGTTAGTCTCTACAGAGCACCCCACCTTTAATTGTGACTCCTATTTTTGGGATTCAACAAGCCTGGGAGCTGATCAACTAGCTTAAATTTCTTTAAGCTGCAGTTTGTGCAGTTCAAAGACTTTTCAGCATGAACCGGCAGCCTGTCAGGAGCCCAGAGAGGTCGGTTCTTGACGTAGACCCACTACAGTTACACAGACGCCTCTCCCTGCAAGAGAAAAGGTGAGTGAAAGCATCCTTTCGCAGCAGGTGGTTCCCGGAGCTCCGCGGGGCGGGGTCTCACCAGTGGCATTTTGCCGGCCCGGCGCCGTTCTCAGAGGGAGAGGCGGGGCAGGCGTGTTTGCAGTGTGCCCGCGGCTCGGCAGCCCGAGGCCACGTGGTACGTGCGCACTGGCTGAGGGGGGGCTGGACGCAGTCACCCAGGCGCAACGGGACAAGCAGACAGCTTTGGTCAGTTTCCAAGCTGGGGCACAGATGGGTTTTTTTTGCAGTTTTTGCGGTTTTTACGGGTTTTTGCGGAGAGGTTGGTCCCTACAGCGGCACTGGCACCACATAGGTTTTACCGAAATAAAAAATAAACGGCGAAATTAACATCGGCTCCGGATCCAGTAAAGCCTAAAAACCGTAGAGTACCTAGCACATCTTAACAACTAACTCCTTTCCTGTGTTTTAACTGTAGTGGTGTGGATATAGTGCAAATTGCTGAACACCATGGGCTTACAGCAATCTGCCTTACAAAAGAGTATAAAAAAACAATTCAGGGAAATATTAAGTTCAGGAAATGTTTTAATATCTAAGAAAAAATTAGCCCGTTTCGCCAGCTGGCTGTCTGTTGAAAAATCTGACCTTGAATTGCAAAATATAAATTCGATTTCATTTTGGGATGAAATAGGAAATTTATTAACTTTAAAAGTAGAAAATGGAGATAAAACTGCCTCTGTATTCCTCCCGATATTCTTACAAATTCAGAAACTTTTAATTCAGACAGAAAACAACAGACAGCAGCAGCAAAACGATTCAAACTCACCTTCCCTTTCCCAAAAACCCTATAACCCCGACCTGGAAAGTACCCGCAGGTCTCCCTGAGAGGTGCAGGGCGCCCAGCACGGCTGTGACCGTTCTAAGTCCCTGAGTCCTCCCCAGTGTCCCGGTTCTGATAATTTTTCGAAAATTGTCAGCCCTACTTCCTTGTTCCCTGCCCCTCTGGGCAACGGACACGTGGCCTATCTGGACAGGTCAGGGTCGGGGTCCCAGATAGCTCTGGCCATGCGGTACAGGGAGGGGGGGGGGGGGTCCCCCATATGGTGGCAGCCACGTGTCTCCTCCTTCATCCCCCAACCCCCTTCACCCTCCGGTCCCTGACCATAAGCCTGTCCCCTCCCATAACTCATCCCTGCCCTCAGCGCCGCCACCACATCCCCCCTCCAAGACCCCGCCCTGCACGGCACCCAGCGACCCCGCCCACAGGTGTTGCAACCCTGAATTCCACCACCCCTCCCCCTCTCCAGTTTCACATTCCTTCCCTCCAAGCTACAGCTGGGTAGAGGAGGGCAGTGGAGCCCCTGCTGAGTTCAGTGCCGGTGGGGGTGGGGGTGGGGAGGGATCAGCTCACAGCCCCTGCGTGACGGATGGTGTCCCCGTGGTGGGGGGGGGGGGGGGGGGGGGGGGGTGGGCAGCCTCCCCGGCCGGGTGGGCAGGGGGTGCCCAACCCTGAAAGTCTGAAAGTCAACACCAGGAAAAAGAGTATATACCATCAGTTGCTCCTGTAGTTTATCTTGGTAAGAGGAATGGTAGAAGAAGTTATCAACCTTTGTCCTATCAAGATAAAAAAGGAAATTTGTAAAGTACAGAGAGAATTTGGTAGAAACAGTGAAATCTTTAAAGGCATGATGAGAGCCACTTTTAACTCAAACGAACTGGTTCCATATGATATCAAATAGCTTTTCCGATGTCTGTTAACTCCTTCAGAATATGATCTATGGGAAAGTCTCTGGAAAAGATTTTTAAAAGTGCTTTTACTAGAGCTTTTAAAAAGCTCAGATAATGCAAAAGATGCTGATAATAATGATATAACATATGAACACCTATGTGGGGAAAAAGATTGGCATTGCCCTGAAAGCCAAACAAGAGTACTATCCAAGTCTGTCCTGGATAAAATATGCAATGTTGCAGAAAAAGCTTTTAATCAATTACCAACAGTAGATACTAAAGGCAGTTATAGTAACATTAAAAAGTGTGCTTCTGAAAATTTCTTACAGTTTGTGGACCGCCTTCGTACAGAAGTAGAAAGACAAGTGTCTGATCCAGTATTACAAGCTGAATTAATTAAAGAGATGGCTCAGAGGAATGCTAATGAAACCTGCCGTAGGGTTATCCTTGGCCTTCCCCTGGAGCCAGCACCTAGCTTAGCACAAATGTTAGAAGCCTGCACCAGGAAAGCAGAACTGCTCAGTGGACACGAAAGAAATCCAGGACTGGCACGCCCAAAAACCATGGCAGCTGTAACACCAGAAGCCAAGAAGCAACCAATGCAAACAGAGCAATTGCAGCACATCATCTGCTTCCAGTGCAAGCAGCCAGGACACATCGCCAAAGACTGTCCACACAACCAAAAACAGGAGAAGACCAACAAACAAAAAAACTAGCTTTACTGCCCGTACCCGCCATTAACACAAAAGCGCGCTCGGCTATAAATGCGGTGGGCTCCACACTGGCAAAAGACTCTCTCTTAATAAACAAAAAGGGGGAGGATGGGATAGAGAGTGTGGGGATGCATGGCAATGAAAATATTAAATGTTCAATTAACAAGGTTTGGAAGCCACTAGGTCGTTTTAGGCTTGTGACTACCAAAGGTTTTCATTTCAGGTCACCTGATTAGACAGTCATTACAGTGGACTTACCTAACAGTACACAGGACGTGACGTTAAACCACATGAAACTGGACAGTGAGTGCTTTGTTGTAGGGGACACAGCACACACACCCCTAGAGACTGAGGTGGATCCCATGACCATCAAGGGAAGCATAACTGGCCTCATTCTCCTGGCACGATGTTCTCTACCACCATATTACCTGGTTGAGGGACAAATCCTTGCCCAGGCCATTCCTGTTCTAGTGGAGGTCCCAGTAGATGGAAACTCACCTGAAGTCTACTGGGCAGAAGTGGTGGGTGAGGACAAACCTTCTCTGGCATGCAACCTAACCTGTGGATGAGATCACCTCCATGTGGAGGGGGTACTGGACACCGGTGCTGATGTGACTATCATACCCAAAAGGATGCGGCCGTCACGTTGGGAACTTCAGCCTGTGGCAGGCAGAATCCAAGGTGTAGGAGGAGTAAAATTGGCAAAAATATCAAAAAGCATCGTGCAAATTGAAGGGCCGGTTGGAAAATTGGCTAGCATCTGTCCATTTGTTACAGACTATAAATGCCCTCTATGGGGGAGAGACACCATGTCCCAGTGGGGGGTGAAATTGATCATTCCTAAAACTCCCCGGGATTTTTAGAGGTGGCCACTGTGGGGCGCCCTACCCAAAAGTTGAAATGGCTAGATGATACCCCAAAGTGTGTAGCACAGTGGCCGATGAGTAAGGAGAAGCTCAGGGCACTTGAGGAGCTTGTGGAGGAGCAATTGGCTAAAGGCCACATAGAAAAATCACAAGTGCGTGGAATTTCCCGGTTTTTGTTATAAAGAAACCAGGGAAAAACAAGTGGAGGCTGCTCCATGACCTCCGGGAAATAAACAAAGCAATTGAGGACAGGGCGTCTCTCAAACCTGGGATGCCTTCTCCAACAATGCTTCCTAAAGATTGGCAATTGGCTGTTCTAGACATCAAGGACTGTTGCTTCCACATTCCCCTACACCCAGAGGATGCCCCACGGTTCGCCTTCTCGGTTCCTACCATCAGTCAAGAAGCCCCAATGAAGCACTACCACTGGAAGGTTTTGCCCCAGGGATTAAAATGTAGTCCCTCCATCTGCCAGTGGCATGTGGCCTCACTGCTGTCCCAGGTGCGTGCCCAGAGAGGGAAGGCCATCATCCTGCATTACATGGATGATGTGCTAGTGTGTGCACTCGATAACTCTCTACTCCAAGATACACTTGACCTAGTGGTTAAAGTTCTAACCTCTGCTGGATTTGAATTGCAGGAGGACAAAGTCCAAAGGATGCCACCTTGGAAGTACGTGGGCCTGGAAATTACTGCACGGACCATTGTTCCGCAGAAATTGGAAATTAATTGTAATCCAAAAACCTTAGCAGATCTCCATTCCCTGTGTGGGTCATTGAATTGGGTTAGGCCCTGGCTAGGCCTCACTAATGGGGACCTAGAACCTCTCTTCAATTTATTGAAGGGGGAGAGAGAGCTGCTTTCTCCCAGGGAACTGACCCTAGGGGCAAAGACGGCAATCGAAAAGGTACAAAAGACTGTAGGAGAAAGGCAAGCTCACCGTTACCAGCCCGAGCTGCCCTTCAAATTCATTGTCCTAGGAAAACTGCCACACTTACACGAGTTAATATTCCAATGGATCCAGGGGCAGAGAGAGTCACTCTTAATGATAGAGTGGGTCTTCCTCTCCCACCAGAGATCCAAAACTATCACTAAGCCACAAGAGTTAATAGCTCAGCTGATTCGGAAAGCAAGGATCAGACTGTATGAACTGGCTGGTTGTGACTTCACATGTATTCACCTCCCTGTTAAACTGTCTGAGGAGGGAAGGAACGCTCCTGAAAAATTGACTAAAGAGATGTTGGAACACTTGCTCCAGAGCAATGCCAGTCTCCAATTAGCCCTGGACAGCTACAGAGGACAACTATCACTCCATGCCCCGTCTCACAAGCTGTTTAATGAGGAATTCCACCTCATTCCTCGTGAGGAGTCGGAGACCACTCAAAGCTCTCACAGTGTTCACGGATGCATCTGGGGTGTCCCAAAAGTCAGTGATGACTTGGAGAGATCCTCAGACTCAGCATTGGGAAGCTGATGTTGAGTTTGTGGAAGGATCACCCCACTTTGAGAAGTTCTCAGAGCCAATAAACTTGGTGACAGACTCAGCCTATGTAGCGGGGGTAGTGTCCAGATTGGAGCAGGCAGTGCTCAGAGACAACGAAAATGAGCAGCTTTTCAGGTTGCATTCCAAACTAATTTATTTGATTTCTCATAGGGAACACCCGTTCTATGTGATGCATGTGAGATCACACACTGATTTGCCAGGCGAAATTGCAGAAGGGAACCGTCAGGCAGACTCCCTTGCAACCCCAGCAGAACAAGCAACCCCAGCAGAACAAGCACGCCTTCCTGACATCTTCCAACAGGCAAAGCTGAGCCCCCAGCAGTATCACCAGAATACACTAGGTCTAATGCGTCAGTTCCAGCTAACACGGAGTCAAGCTCGAGCCATTGTGGCCACCTGTCCCAACTGTCAGCTGCACACCATGCCATCAATAGGCATGGGGGTTAACCCCCGAGGCCTTGCCAGTTGTGAAGTATGGCAGACAGACATCACACACATTCCTAGTTTTGGTCGCCTCAAATATGTGAATGTTAGCATTGACACGTATTCAGGCGCAGTTTATGCCTCTGCCCATGCAGGAGAAAGGGCTATGCATGCCAAACAACACCTAGTGCAAGCCTTTTCAGTGTTGGGGGTCCCTAAGGAAATCAAAACTGATAAGGGAGCAGCGTGTAAGTCCAAGGAGTTCCTGGAATTCGTCCAGCAGTGGGGAGTGGAACATAAAACTGGCACCTTCCACTCCCCCACTGGCCAAGGTGTAGTTGAGCGAGCTAATCAGACACTCAATCAGGTTTTGGATAAACAGAGCAGTTCAACTGCGTGGATGTCTCCACAGCAGAAGCTCTGCAAAGCCATGTTTACTATCAATTTCCTGAATTGTTCATTTGAGAACATGAGTCCACCTGTGGTACGTCACTTTAACAGTGCTAAACATTTCAATTTATCCCAACATCCTCCAGTTTTGATTAGGGACCCAGAAAACTGGGAAGTCAAAGGTCCCTATGAGCTCGTTACCTGGGGGTGTGGCTATGCGTGTGTATCCACTCCCTCAGGCCCTCGGTGGATTCCCCAAAAGTGGGTGAAACCGTATGTTCCCAAACATCCTGCTCCAACTGAAGGGAACGAGGAGCAGGTGGCTGTGGCTTCAAAAAGAAGACACTGCCGGAAAAAAGGAAAAGAAATCCTCATAGAATATGGCATTCCTGCAGATAGAGACTTTTAATAGGTTTTATAATGTTTGTGTTTCCTTCTAGAGAAAAGCTTCTCTTCTCTCAGTCCCGTGATGAACCCCATCCAAGCTGTCTTCCTGTTAACACTGAACAGTCTAGCAGCCGCATGGATCGTCCCTCAGCCATGTCAGAACATCTGGGTGACCCTGGCTCAGACACTCCAACAAAAAAACATGTGTCTCTCCACGGCAGCAACAGCAAACCCTATGTCCACCTGCCTGGTAGGAATCCCATTGAAGGCTGGAGAATATTCAGCCAGTTTTGAAACACACTTGTCCAATGAAATTCCTGAGTCACACACCATTTCATCACACAAAAATCATAGGCAGCAAGCTGGATTAAGTAAAAACCCCATAGAAGAGTTGCTGCCAAGTTTGCCCAAAACAGCTCAAGAACCCCAATAATTGGAACTGTTAGGTTCCTACCCAGCACAATATTGCATTCACTTTACGATCTTCCGAAAACCTTCTAGCATAAAAGAATTCCACAACATAATGCAATATCGTGGGGAATTCTCTGCCAAAAGGTCGTGTAATACTATAAGCCATATTGCAGCTGATACCCCAACTTATTCAAGCCCCAAAAGCCTCCCAAAGGCATTGTTCTTAATTTGTGGGGACCGGGAGTGGGCAGGGATCCCTTCTCAGCTCTTAGGAGGGCCATGCACCTTCGGTCGATTGTCCCTGTTGGCACTCAACGAAACCTTAATTAGCGATTGGACTCACAAATACAAATAGGGTAATAAAATCCTAAAAAGAAGTGCAGACAATTTGGACCAAAACTGTGATTCTGAAATTTTCCATTGGGCCAAGTCCAAAAGAATTGCTGCATCCCTGTTTCTTCCGTGGGTTGCAGAAGTTAAAGCTCTAGGCGAATTGGGCCACCTAGAGTGTTGGGTAGTCAAACAGGCAAACTTAACATCCACCGCAATCAGCTCCCTCCTAGAAGACGAGGAAATTACCAGGCAGGCCACACTACAAAATCGTGCTGCTTTAGATTTTCTCTTGCTACTACACAGACATGAGTGCCAGGAATTTTAAGGACTTTGCTGTATGGACCTCACCTCGAGAGCTCCTAACATCCATGCTGCCCTCCAAAACATGAACCACTTGATGGGACAAGTGAAGCAAGAATCTGAAGATTGGTTCAATGGACTGTTCAAAGGCTGGGGACTCACAGGGTGTTGGACATCTATAGTCAAAACAATTATGTTAATTTTTGTTATTCTTTTTCTTGTAATAACGGCCTTCGGGATCCTACGTCACTTAGTTTTTAAGGCCATTAATGGTCTCATTCCCTCTACCTCAGTAGTCAATCACATAGAAATGAAAAAATTGGAACAATCTAACCCTCCCACCAACTGCATGTGGTGGGCAAAATCATAATTTGAATGAAACTATTATCCTTCTTTCAACTTTCTTAAACATAAAACGGGGATGTGTTGCGTTTCCTAGATACATTGTAAATGATACATTCCGTGACCCCTGCTGTGCCTTGTATCTTGGTCCCTCTCCCCTCCTGGCCATACAGGCCTGGCCGGGATCCAATTTCTCCCCGCCCCCCTTTCCAGACCCTAGAAAAGGTCAGTACCCCCTGGCCTTTGTCTCTTTTCCCCTCTTTTTCCCCTCCTTTTTCCCCTTCCCTCTTTCCCTCGCTACCCACGAGAAATAAACCCTGTAACTTTATAAGGGGAAAGAGCCTCTTTTGATATCTTATTTACGTCCATGAGGCAAGGGCCCAGGGAAACTTCACCCTAACACCTGAGCTAGACCGGAGGAAGGGTGAAAAACCCCATTTTTGGGGTCCAGTAAAAGCCTCAGTCCAGCTTACCCTGGATTGGCCTTCATGTGGTCACTGCTATATCTCTCCCATTTGCAAGCCCTTTTTTAAACATGAGTCTCATAGCCAAGGTTACTGTGGTTATTATCCGGTTCATTTTGTGGGTTGATCAGTTGATGAATTAATGGATTTTTAATTTTCTCTGGAAGATGGCCTCATGGATTCAGAGCTATCGCACTCTAAGTGTGTGTTTCTGTGGCTACTTCAATAATGGTACTTACTGTGAGGAAGTGGAAGCAAGTGAATTTTTTTCCCAACCCATCACAGGGTTTTTGAAGTTCACCCCTGTCCTAGGGTGATGTTATGGTGTTTTTATCTCCAATTGTGTGTCCTGATTATGTTTGGTATTATGTCCTGTGCCTCCAGGACTGACTCTGAGAGTGAAGCTTTGTTTTGTCTTGTTATCAGCCGGCTCACCTCCCCTATGGTCTATGTTTAGGAGAGGTTTTAGCTTGGCTTGCTTGCTTGCTTGCTTGCTTGCCTGCTTGCTTGTCTGCTTGCTCGCTTCTGCCTCTTTTTCTTTCCTTCGCTTTGCCCTTGCTTTTTGCTTATTAGTTAGTTCAGCTAGGCAGTCCAACTTTTTCCCTGGACTGTTTTCTTTTCCACCCCGTCCCCTCCCTCTCCTGGATACCATCTGAACCTGTTCCGGACGGGGACCTGGGAAATCCCAAGAAACACTGGGAGTCTGCATTCTGTCACCTGCAGCAGTCATTCCCCAGCGCCAGAGACTGATAACTGAGCGACCACTCGCCGGAGAGTCTGAGTTTGTCATCCCTTCAGAACGGTGAAAGAGTTTTTTTGTCAGCTGGTGTTGTTTTTTTCCCTGTGCTGGGGAGTGTCTTGCTTGTTAAATAAACAGGTTTTTTCTCCCACTCTTCTCTGAGGGAATTCTTCCCGAACCCGGTGGGGGGGGGGGGGGGGGGAGGAGTCGTGGGGTTCGCTGTCTGGGGGCTCCTTCTGGAGGTTTTCCCCCAAATTTGCCCAAAAGCAGGACAAATATATTGGCACCCAACGTGGGGCTCGAGAAAGTGGGAAAAAACCCTGTTCTAATAATAATTTGGTTCAAATTATTTTGTGTTGGTATAGAGCAGTTCTTGGCTATGTTGTTGGAATTCATGTCTTTTGGGGTGGAGGCCTGCATGGGTTTTTGGTCCCTAGGGATTCTTGAGGTCTTAATACCTCTGTGGTCCCTAGGTTTATTTGCTTATCCTGAAATAGCTCCGGTATTGTCCCTAATACGTAGTTTCTGTAGCAGAGGGGCATTGACCAAAATATCCATCTGGATGGGCTTGGTTTTAATGGCCTGCAGGAGATTTATAAAGGTGCTGGAGTCTGTTCCAGGAATGTATGGTTCTTGGTTGTGGTTGTGTACTCAGTTTGTTAGAGGAGAAGCAGGGGATGAGGCTTTTCAGCCTTTGTTTTCCTTCTTCTCTGAATTTGTTACATCCTTTTTGGAGAATGTTCAGTTCCCCCTGAATGTTAAAGAGACCATCTTTCTGGTGTTTAATATGGTAAGCTTTCTCTATATAGTTTGCAGTTTCTCTAGAATGAGAGCTGAGATTTCTAGAGGGGCTGAGACCCCTGACCCCAGAGTAGAGCCAGGCGTGAGGAATCCTGAGTGGTGTGGGAAATGGGAGGATATGGGCCAAATCTTAAAGGAATTTTCTGACCCTACATCCTGGGATTTTCCATGTGAACAAATTCAGAACCCAGCTGAGGTGGCAAAGTACCTGAAAGAGAAGTGCCATGGTAATTCTAAGGAGAAGAAGATCATTGCAGTGAGCTGGGCCCTGGCATATGCTTACCGTACCCTGCTAGATACTGTAGGGCAGCAGACAGAGGAAGGGGGACAGGCAGATAAATCAGCCACTATCCCAGTCACTCAGGCTGCAGCCAACACCCCAGGCTCGAGGCCAACAACTACACCAGACAGTGAGCCTAAGCCAGCAGCTAAACCTGTCAGTAAGCCTCAACCAATGGCTGTTGCTACCAGCACGAGAAGTGGAAAGTGCACAGACAAGACTGATCGACCAGTGGATGACGATGATGATGATGATGCAGGAGAAGGACCCTCAACGCCTCCTGACATAAAACCAGGAGTCAAAGCAACTGGTACAAGATCAGAGGCCAATATTGAGTCTTTTTCCCTAAAGGACCTCCGTGGCCTAAGAAAGGATTACACCCGACGACCTGATGAGTCTATAATTAGTTGGTTGGTCCGTCTTTGGGATGCTGCAGGCGAGGCTACAATTCTGGATGGCACTGAAGCCAGGCATTTGGGATCCCTGTCACATGATCCTGTCATCGACCAAGGAATGATGAGGGGGCCTAACCCTCACAGCCTCTGGGCACGGGTCCTGGACAGTGTAGCACAAAGATACCTGTGTGCAGATGATCTTTATATGTAGCAGACTCAGTGGAAGACGATAGAGAAGGGATCCAACGCCTGAGAGAAATGGCAGTGGCAGAGATTATCTTCTCAGATGACATAACAACTAGGAATCCAGACTTGGTACCGTGTACATGTGTGATGTGGCGAAAACTTGTGTGGCTTGGGCCCCATGAATACGCTTCTGCTTTAACAATAATGAAGCGGGACGAGAGGGATGAGACCGTGCTTGATATGGCGAAGAAGCTCCGAGCATATGCAGATGCCGTGCATGGCCCAACACATGCCAGAATTGCAGCTGTGGAAACATGTCTGCAGAAATTAGAAGACAAGATAGAGGAGAATCATAGAAGACTCAGGGAGGAGATTAAAGAGGACCTTCTCCAAATCTCAGCAGTACAAATTAGAGGCCCTGGTATCCAATGCAGACGTTCCCCTGATGGGGAGAGGAGGTACACCCCACGAGCTGAGCTGTGGTTCTTCCTACGTGATTGTGGAGAAAACATGAGGAGATGGGATGGAAAATCTACTGCTGCTCTGGCACAACGGGTGCATGAATTGAAGGAAGGCAAGACTCAAAGAGGAAGTTCCACCAAAAGGAGAGCAGCTCCAGTTGCCCGTAGCCAAGCTGCCAAGTATGATGATGATGATGATGATATGTCTGATCCCCTTGAAGGAACCTCTAAGACATATGCCCAAGGAAAGAAGGATAAACAGGCTTAGAGGGGCCCTGCCTCTAGCCAGGGAGAGGCGAGGGAAAATCGTGTTTTCTGGACTGTGTGGATTCGTTGGCCTGGCACATCGGAACCACAAAAGTATAAAGCTTTGGTTGATACTGGTGCCCAATGCACATTAGTCCCATCAAGATATGTGGGGGCAGAATCTGTTTCTATTGCTGGTGTGACAGGTGGATCACAGGACTTTACCTTGGTGGAAGCTGATGTGAGCTTGACTGGACATGAATGGAAAAAACATCCTATTGTGACTGGCCCAGAGGCCCCATGCATTTTGGGCATAGATTACCTCCAAAGGGGGTATTTTAAAGATCCAAAAGGATTCAGGTGGGCATTTGGGATAGCAGCTGTGGTGACAGAGGGCATCCAGCAATTGAACACCTTGTCTGGACTGTCTGAGAATCCAAGTACTGTAGGACTTCTGAAAGGAGAAGAGTAAAAGGTCCCAATTGCCACTTCCATAGCGCATCACCGACAATACAGAACAACTTGAGATGCAGTGGTTCCCATCCATAAAATGATCCGTGAGCTGGAGAGCCAAGGGGTGGTCAGCAAAACCCACTCACCCTTCAACAGCCCCATCTGGCCTGTGCGTAAATCTGAAGGAGAATGGAGATTGACCGTAGACTATCGTGCATTGAATGAGGTGACTCCACCACTGAGTGCTGATGTGCCAGACATGCTGGAACTGCAGTACGAGCTGGAGTCCAAGGCAGCAAAGTGGTACGCCACTATCGATATTGCCAATGCATTTTTCTCCATTCCTCTGGCAGCAGAATGCAGGCATCAGTTTGCTTTCACATGGAGGGGAGTGCAGTACACCTGGAATCGACTGCCCCAGGGGTGGAAGCACAGTCCTACCATCTGCCATGGACTGATCCAGACTACACTAGAAAAGGGTGAGGCTCCAGAACATTTACAATATATTGATGATATCATTGTGTGGGGGAACACAGCAGCAGAAGTGTTCAAGAAAGGAGAGAGAATCATCCGAATCCTCCTGGAAGCCGGCTTCGCCATCAAGAAGAGTAAAGTTAAGGGACCTGCTCGAGAGATCCAGTTCCTGGGAGTGAAGTGGCAAGATGGACGGCGTCAGATTCCTACTGATGTCATCAACAAAATCACAGCTATGTCCCCACCAACCAACAAGAAGGAGACACAAGCTTTCTTAGGCGCCATAGGTTTTTGGAGGATGCACATTCCTGAGTACAGTCAGATCGTGAGCCATCTTTACCTGGTTACCCGCAAGAAGAACGATTTCCATTGGGGCCCTGAGCAGCAACAAGCTTTTGCCCAGATAAAGCAGGAAATTGCTCATGCAGTAGCCCTTGGCCCAGTCAGGACGGGGCCAGATGTGAAGAACGTGCTCTACTCTGCAGCCGGGAACCATGGTCTGTCCTGGAGCCTGTGGCAGAAGGTGCCTGGTGAGACTCGAGGCCGACCATTAGGATTTTGGAGTCGGAGCTACAGAGGGTCTGAAGCTAACTACACCCCAACAGAGGAGGAGATCTTGGCCGCCTATGAAGGGGTCCAAGCAGCTTCAGAGGTGGTTGGCACAGAAGCACAACTCCTTCTGGCACCCCGACTACCGGTGCTGGGGTGGATGTTCAGAGGAAAGGTTCCCTCCACCCACCATGCCACCAGCGCTACATGGAGCAAGTGGATTGCCCTCATTACACAGCGCGCCCGGATTGGAAAACTGAATCGCCCTGGGATTTTGGAAGTAATTACAAATTGGCCTGAAGGTGAAAGTTTTGGTGTCACAGATGAGGAACAAGAACCAGTGACACGGGCTGAAGAAGCTCCACCATATAAGCAACTGCCAGCAGAGGAGACACACTATACTCTATTCACCGATGGTTCCTGTCGCATTGTGGGGATGAATCGGAGGTGGAAAGCAGCTGTATGGAGCCCCACACGACGGGTAGCAGAGGCCACTGAAGGAGAGGGTGGATCCAGTCAACTTGCTGAACTCAAAGCAGTTCAACTGGCCTTAGACATTGCAGAAAGAGAGAAGTGGCCAAAGCTTTATCTTTATACTGATTCATGGATGGTAGCCAATGCTCTGTGGGGATGGTTGGAGAGATGGAAAGAGGCTAACTGGCAGCGTAGAGGAAAACCAATTTGGGCTGCCGAAGAGTGGAATGATATCGCTACCCGGTTAGAGAAACTACCTGTGAAGGTTCGCCATGTAGATGCCCATGTTCCCAGAAGTAGGGCTAATGAAGAGCAGCAAAACAATCAGCAGGTAGATCAGGCTGCAAAGATAGGGGTGTCGAAGATAGACCTTGATTGGGAACACAAGGGAGAGTTGTTCCTAGCACAATGGGCCCATGATGCCTCAGGCCACCAGGGTAGAGATGCCACCTATAAGTGGGCACGAGACCGAGGGGTGGATCTAACCATGGACAGTATTTCTCAAGTTATCCATGACTGTGAGACGTGCGCTGCCATCAAGCAAGCCAAGCGGGTGAAGACCCTCTGGTATGGGGGGCGGTGGTCCAAGTACAAGTATGGGGAGGCCTGGCAAATTGATTACATCACACTGCCCCAGACACGCCAAGGCAAGCGCTATGTACTGACCATGGTGGAAGCCACCACAGGATGGTTGGAAACCTACCCTGTGTCTCATGCTACAGCCCGTAACACCATCCTGGGCCTTGAAAAGCAGGTCCTTTGGAGGCATGGTACCCCTGAGAGGATTGAGTCAGACAATGGGACTCATTTCAAGAATAGCCTTATCAACACCTGGGCTAGGGAACGTGGCATTGAGTGGGTGTACCATATCCCCTACCATGCACCAGCTGCAGGGAAAGTGGAAAGGTACAATGGACTGTTAAAAACCACCTTGAGAGCATTGGGTGGGGGATCTTTCAAAAACTGGGAGCAGCATTTAGCAAAGGCCACTTGGTTAGTTAACACCCGAGGTTCCACCAACCGAGCGGGCCCTGCCCAGTCTGAGTCCCTGAATATAGTAGATGGAGACAAAGTCCCAGTGGCACATATCAGAGGTTTGTTAGGGAAGGCAGTTTGGATCAATTCTGCCCCGAGTACAGACAAACCCATTCGTGGGATTGTCTTTGCTCAAGGACCAGGTTGTACATGGTGGATAATGCAGAGAGATGGAACAACACGATGTGTACCTCAGGGAGATCTGATTGTGGGGTGAGGCAGCATAAGACAGAAGGAAATGTGTAAGTGTTGAAGGTCTGAGCAAGTGAGATAGAAGTAAATGTGTCCGAGTAAGTGAAAGATGGAAATTTCTACTTGCTGAAGTTTTTACATGCTGTTTAGTATGTTCACGATATGGAGATAAGGGGTGGAATGTCCTAGGGTGATGTTATGGTGTTTGTATCTCCAATCGTGTGTCCTGATTATGTTTGGTATTATGTCCTGTGCTTCCAGGACTGACTCTGAAAGTGAAGCTTTGTTTTGTCTTGTTATCAGCCGGCTCACCTCCCCCATGGTCTATGTTTAGGAGAGGTTTTAGCTTGGCTTGCTTGCTTGCCTGCTTGCTTGCCTGCTTGCTCGCTTCTGCCTCTTTTTCTTTCCTTCGCTTTGCCCTTGCTTTTTGCTTATTAGTTAGTTCAGCTAGGCAGTCCAACTTTTTCCCTGGACTGTTTTCTTTTCCACCCCGTTCCCTCCCTCTCCTGGATACCATCTGAACCTGTTCTGGACGGGGACCTGGGAAACCCCAAGAAACACCGGGAGTCTGCATTCTGTCACCTGCAGCAGTCATTCCCCAGCGCCAGAGACTGATAACTGAGCGACCACTCGCCGGAGAGACTGAGTTTGTCATCCCTTCAGAACGGTGAAAGAGTTTTTTTGTCAGCTGGTGTTGTTTTTTTCCCTGTGCTGGGGAGTGTCTTGCTTGTTAAATAAACAGGTTTTTTCTCCCACTCTTCTCTGAGGGAATTCTTCCCGAACCCGGTGGTGGGGGGGGGAGGAGTCGTGGGGTTCGCTGTCTGGGGGCTCCTTCTGGAGGTTTTCCCCCAAATTTGCCCAAAACCAGGACAACCCCACTAGTCTTCAAGGGGTTCCAATCTGCTTTAAATGCTAATGACATTATATTGTGGCTAGTGTTGTTTATATACCTGTTAAACCTGTTCTATCTAACATTCAGAGATAAGGGGAAATTGACTTGGATAACAACCCTGATACCTACTGCAAGGGACTAGTGATGTTACCCCAGAGCCTGATCCTGTCCAAGAGACTAGTGTTGCCCGATGCCCCAAACAGAACACAAACTAACAGAGTGTCAGTTTATGCGGTGCTTTATTCAGGGTCCGGGGAACCTGCGGACTAGCGTCCAAAGTCAGGGTCCCACAGTTCCCTTTTTCGTCAAGTTTTTTATACCTTTTTACAAAGTAGTCTACGTACAGAGGTACACATTCTTCAAGACAATACAGATACATAAATCTTGTAGATATCATTCCTAAAAGTTATAAATTTTGCATGCTTGTCTATTCAAAACTATAGGCTACCCCCCTTTAATTCCCCCTTGCATGTTTTCCCATCACCAGAACCCTTTATTTATTATTATACTTTAGCCTTATCCTGAAAGTTTCTAGATGTTCTATATGCTCCACTAAATTCTTTAATTATCTTTAATTATTGTTTCCACAGTCCCCAGCTCATTCCCAGGGCTGGTTCCCAGGGCCTGTCCGAGAACTGCAGTTTTCTAAGCCTTAGCATGACTACTACTGTATCTGCATTAGTCCTTTTTCTCATTATTTCGGTATCACTAGGGAGGTTACCACAGAGCCTGATCCATTCCTAGAGACTAGGAAGGTTACCCCAGAGCCTGATCCTGTCCCAGAGACTAGGGATATTACCCCAGAGTTTGACCCTGTCCCACAGCCCACCTTGGAAAGGAACCACCCAGAATGGGTGGGGGTGCTAGCGAAGGAGATACGTGAGATGGGCCAGATGCTGAAGGAGTACCTCTCCCCAGCTGGTGAGAAACCCTCCCCCTGCCTTAAAGAGGGAGACTGATGGTGCAGCAGTGGGACCCACAGATGTTACATCTGTCCAGATTCCAGCTGAACTGCAGGGGCACTCAGCAGCAGCAGTTGCCCCTGTGGAAACTAGGAAGTCTAAGATGAAAACAAGGCACCTAAATAATAAGGGTCAGGAAGGGGGCCCCTCACAACCAGCAGGGGAGCCAGAAGTTGAGATCATCACCGAGTCCCTGTCATACGAGAGTCTCCGTAACCTGCGAAAAGACATTGCATGACGGGGCCGTGAGGCCTTTACAACCTGGTTACTGCGGGTCTGGGACCTTACGGGTACAGGTGTGCAACTGGATGGTACTGAGGCAAGGAATTTGGGAGCCTTGACCCAGGACTCAGGTGTGGACCAAGTATTTGTAAGGGAGACAGGTCTCCTTTCCCTCTGGGAGCGACTTTTAATGAGTGTGAGAGAGAGATTTGTCCACAGGGAAAGAATGGAGAAGCACCACCAGAGAACGTGTTGGAATACCCTTGAGGAAGGGATCCAACAGCTGAGAGAAGTGGCAGTACTGGAGGTGCTCTTTGGGAGGGATGGACAGCATGACAATGACCCTGACAAGGTCAGGTGCACAGGGCAGAGGTTGTGGAATCTGGCAAACCTGGGCCCATCTCAATATACACCCTTTATTGCAATGATTAATGCTGATACCAACCAAGTGACAGTGGGTTCTGTTGCCAACAGGCCAGGAATTTTTAGAGTATGATGGCTGGCCCAATGCAGGCTCATGTCGCTGCTGTGGTTAAGGACATCAGAGAGGACTTTCAGGAGGAGATGAAGGAGATAAGGGAAGAGGTGAGGAAGATCAGTGCAGCACCAGTGCGAGTCATGGACCCCAAAAGTAGAGCCCAACGCCCCCCAGCTAGGGAGAGAGGGTACACCCCACGTGCTGACCTGTGTTTTTTTCTACGTGACCACGGGGAAGACATGAGAAGGTGGGATGGGAAACCCACTTCTGTCCTGGAAGCACAGGTGCGCCAACTCAGGGAGGGGAACACCAACAGAGGGAACTCCACTAAAGTGAAGGTAGCCTCAGCCTCCCATGACCAAGGTGCAGGGTATTAGAGAAGGGAAGATGATCTGTCAGATCCCCTTGAAGGAACCTCCACTATGTATGCCCAGGAGAGAAATAATAACCAGGGCTAGAGGGGCCCTGCCTCTAGCCAGGGAGAGGCACGGGAAAACTGGATCTTTTGGACGGTGTGGATCCCATGGCCTGGCACATCAGAGCCACAGGAACACAGTGCATTGGTTGACACTGGTTCACAGTGTACATTAATACCATCGGGACATGTCGGGAAGGAACCTGTTTCAATTGCCGGGGTTACGGGGGGATCTCAGGAATTGACTTTGCTGGAGGCTGAGGTGAGCCTGACTGGGAAAGAGTGGCAGAAACATCCAATTGTGACTGGCCCAGAGGCACCATGTATCCTAGGCATAGACTTCCTCAGGAACGGCTATTACAAAGACCCAAAGGGACTCAGGTGGGCTTTTGGAATAGCTGCTGTGGCGGCAGAGGGCATTAAGCAGTTGAACACCCTGCCTGGGCTATCAGAAAACCTATCTGCAGTGGGACTGCTCAGGGTGAAAGAGAAACAGGTGCCAATTGCTACCTCAACAGTGCACCGCCGGCAGTACCGGACGAATCGAGATGCCGTGATCCCCATCCACAAGATGATCCGTGAGCTGGAGAGCCAAGGGGTGGTCAGTAAAACCCACTCACCCTTCAACAGCCCCATCTGGCCTGTGCATAAATCTGAAGGAGAATGGAGATTAACCATGGACTATCGTGCATTGAATGAAATGACTCCACCACTGAGGGATGCTGTGCCGGACATGCTGGAACTCCAGTACGTGCTGGAGTCCAAGGCAGCCAAGTGGTACGCCACCCTTGACATTGCCAATGCATTTTTCTCCATTCCTCTGGCAGCAGAGTGCAGGCCTCAGTTCGCTTTCACATGGAGGGGTGTGCAATACACGTGGAACCGACTGCCCCGGGGGTGGAAACACAGCCCCACCATCTGTCATGGATTGATCCAGGCTACACTGGAGAGGGGTGGATCTCCAGAACATCTGCAGTACATTGATGACATCATTGTGTGGGGGGACACGACACTGGAGGTATTTCAGAAAGGAGAAAAGATCATTGAGATTCTGCTGGGAGCCGGCTTCTCCATTAAAAATAGCAAAGTCAAAGGGCCTGCCCAAGAGATCCAATTCCTGGGAGTAAAGTGGCAAGATGGACGGCGCCAGATCCCCAGTGAGGTCATCAATAAGATCACTGCAATGTCTCCACCAACCAGCAAGAAGGAAACACAAGCCTTCCTAGGTGCCATAGGCTTTTGGAGAATGCACATTCCTGAGTACAGCCAGATTGTGAGCCCTCTTACCTGGTCACCCGCAAGAAGAACGATTTCCACTGGGGCCCTGAGCAGCAGCAAGCCTTTGCCCAGATCAAGCAGGAGATTGCTCATGCAGTAGCCCTTGGCCCAGTCAGGACAGGACCAGATGTGAAGAACCTGCTCTACTCTGCAGCCAGGAACCATGGTCTCTCCTGGAGCCTGTGGCAGAAGGTGCCTCGTGAGACGCAAGGCCAACCACTGGGGTTCTGGATTCAAAGCTACAGAGGGTCCGAGGCCACCTACACTCCAACGGAGAGGAAGATCTTGGCCGCCTGTGAAGGGGTTCAAGCTGCCTCAGAGGTGGTTGGCACGGAAACACAACTCCTCCTGGCACCCCGACTGCCAGTGCTGGGGTGGATGTTTAAAGGAAAGGTTCCCTCTATCTACCATGCCACTGATGCCACATGGAGTAAATGGATTGTCCTCATCACACAACGCGACCGTATTGGAAACCCGAATTGCCCTGGGATTTTGGAGATAGTTACCAACTGGCCGGAAGGGGAAGACTTTGGCCTTGCTGACGAAGAGAAACAGGAACAAGTGACCCGGGCCGAAGAAGCCCCACCGTATAACCAACTGCCAGCAGATGAAACATGCTAGGCTCTTTTCACTGATGCTTCCTGCCACATCGTGGGGATGAACCAGAAGTGGAAAGCAGCCGTATGGAGCCCCACACGACAGGTTGCACAAGCTACCGAAGGAGAAGGTGGATGGAGTCAACTTGCTGAACTCAAAGCTGTTCAGATGGCCCTGGACATTGCTGAAAGAGACAAGTGGCCAAAACTCTACCTTTACACTGATTCATGGATGGTAGCCAATGTGCTGTGGGGATGGCTGGATAGGTGGAAAAAGGCTAACTGGCAACGTAGGGGAAAACCAATCTGGGCTGCCGATGAATGGAAAGACATTGCCACCCGGGTAGAGAAGCTGCCTGTGAAAGTCCGTCACGTAGATGCCCATGTTCCAAAGAGTCGGGCTAATGAAGAACACCGACACAATGAGCAGGTAGATCAGGCTGCACAGATAGAGGTGTCGAAGATAGATTTAGACTGGCAGCACAAGGGAGAGTTGTTCCTGGCTCGATGGGCCCATGATGCCTCAGGTCATCAGGGCAGAGATGCCACCTATAAGTGGGCACGAGAACGAGGGGTGGATCTAACCATGGACAGTATTTCTCAAGTTATCCATGACTGTGAGACATGCGCTGCCATCAAGCAAGCCAAGCGGGTGAAGCCCCTCTGGTATGGGGGGCGATGGGCCAAATATAAATATGGAGAGGCCTGGCAGATTGACTACATCACGCTGCCTCAAACCCGCCAGGGCAAGCGCTATGTTCTGACCATGGTGGAAGCCACCACTGGATGGTTAGAGACCTACCCTGTGCCTCATGCCACTGCTCGGAACACCATCCTGGGCCTTGAAAAACAAGTTCTTTGAAGGCATGGTACCCCTGAGAGAACTGAGTCAGACAATGGGACTCATTTCAAGAACAGCCTTATAAACACCTGGGCTAGAGGACATGGCGTTGAGTGGGTGTACCATATCCCCTACCATGCACCAGCTGCAGGGAAAGTTGAACGGTGCAATGGCCTGCTTAAAACCACCTTGAAGGCACTGGGTGGGGGAACTTTCAAGAACTGGGAGATTAATCTACCAAAGGCCACATGGTTAGTGAACACCCGAGGTTCCACTAACCGAGCAGGCCCTGCCCAATCTGAGCCCTTGGGAATATCAGATGGAGATAAGGTTCCAGTGGTACACATGAGAGGTATGCTAGGAAAAACTGTTTGGGTAAATCCTGCCTCCAGCAAAGACAATCCCATCTGTGGAGTTGTATTCGCTGAGGGACCAGGTTGCACCTGGAGGGTGATGCAAAAGAGTCGAGAGACGTGATGCATACCCCAAGGAGACCTTGTTTTAGGGTGAAATACCTATAGTACTGTGCCTAGGTCTCTTAACTGCATGTATGTATATATAATGTAACAGTTTAATTTGATATAGCATATTAGTATGGCAGAAATTCAGGGGTGGATAATGTTGGAGGTTGAACTATTCCCTTTTCTTTCTGTGGAATTTTCTCCCATTGTTATGCTAAGTAATTGTGGCTACACCTTGAAACGACAGATAATGCTCCCTCGTAAGGGGGTGGCTGGAGGGGGAGCAGGGGGGAATCGGAAAAAAGGAAACGTGGGACGGGGGGTCTGGAGCAGGGCTTCTCTCTCTCGCTTGGCTCGGGAGTGGGAAGACAACCTGGGCTCCCCTCTGGCATCTTCCCCTGCCATCCCCGCACTGAGATCCACGCTCCCTGCCTTTGGACATCGCTCTGCTGCTCTCCCAGCTCACCCTACTATCTCCGGACACTCTGCCGAGCACCACCACCGACACCATGAGGGGGAGTCACTTTCCCCATCCCCTCTCACCCCTGGGCCGCGGCCGCCATCACCCAGCCCTCTTCAACTGCGCGGGACCTGCCCTGCCCCCACAGCATTGGCAACTGAGCACAGGGAGAGGGCCTACTGCCAAAAGGGACTGGAACTAAGTTATTCTATACTGTTCTGTTGCCAATTTTTATAGCTGTTGTTGTTTTTCTGCTTTGTTAGATACCAGTAAAGAACTGTTATTCTTATCCCCATATCTCCTGCCTGAAGGAGTCTGAATTGGACCTATAATAATTAAAAGGGAGGGGGGTTGCACCCTGCATCGCAGAAAAGGGGCTCCTGCCTTTCCTTAGACCATACCTGTCTTTCAAACCAAGACAATAAAGAACAATTTTACAGGACTATGCTGGTATAATAAAAATAGAGCCAACCCATTTGAAGAAGTAAAAAGTGTAAGGACCTATTGGCAACAACCTGAATCAGTTAAACTAAGCTGGAAAGCCCCAGATGGAATATTTTGGATCTGTGGGGAAAAAGCTTATAATACCCTACCAAAAAGATGGAGAGGGACATGTACTCTAGGGATTATCCAGCCTGCGTTTTTTACATTACCAAAGGAAAAGGGTAATAGAGTGTTAGGAGTTCCCTTGTATGAAACTTTGTATCGAAATAAAAGGAGCACAGACATAGGGGGAACACAAATATGGAAGGATGATGAATGGCCCCCAGAACGAATTATTGAATATTATGGACCAGCTACCTGGGCTCAAGATGGGAGCTGGGGCTATCGCACTCCAATTTATATGCTAAATAGAATTATCAGGCTACAAGCGGTGGTAGAAATTACTTCAAACCGGACAGCCCGAGCAATGGAATTGATAGCTAAACAACTTACCCAAACTAGAGCAGCAGTATATCAAAACCGACAGGCTTCTAGACTATCTGTTAGCTGAAGAAGGGGGAGTGAGTGGAAAGTTTAATAATTCTGAATGCTGCTTAGAAATTGATGATAATGGTGAAGTAATTACTAAAATTGCAGAAGAAATAAAACGAATAGCCCATGTACCTGTACAAACCAGGAACTCTATGCTTAATGATAATTGACGGAATAACCTGTTGGGGGAAACTTGGTGGAAGAAATTAGGATTTATGTTAACATGTGCATTATTAGGACTACTGCTCATCCCTTGTCTTGTTCCATGCTTCATTCGACTAATCCAGTCGGTGGTTCAAGGAATGCAAGTTGCTACAATACCAATAGACCCTGAGAAGGCAACAAAATTAATGGCAGTACAAGAGGTACTGACAAAATTTGAAACCAGAACATGAATCAATGGGATAAAAAAAGAGAAGTGGGGAAATTGTGACAATTGATAAAAGATTGGTGTTAATCACAAAAGCATTGGGGTTTGCATAAACCAGAATACTAAGCTCTGAAGTGAAGCATGGACACTAGATAAAGGAAATTACATGATTAAATAATTCTGTTTAAAATCACCTTGTTATGTTATATTATGTTGTATTATGTTACATTACATTATGTTATATTATGTTATATTTATCAAATAAATTGTATCCACTACCAGCTTGCGAAATCGGACTACCCAAAGAGCCCTTCCTGTCTTTGTCTGATCAATACTGCTTATCTCAAGGACCAGACTTCCAGAACTTCTCTGGTGGTTATCTACAAGGACCAGATGGCTATCTGTGACTGATTATCACTCGGAGGCTTTGTGAATTTGTGTAAGGATGTTTATTCGACCATCACGGCTTGCCTGGCAAAATTATGACAGCAAAAAAAACCTAAAAATTATTGATTACAACGAGGAACCACAGTACCAGAAGAGGCTGCAAACCAAGGTTCGGTGGAGCGTGGTGGGTCGGTGACCCCTCGTGTTCCCCAGCGCGCTGCTTGCTCTTTCTAGATCAAATAAAGAAATCCAAAATTTTGAGGAATATGAATACTTTTGTCTCTCATTTATAACACAGAGGTCCGGTACAGAGGATAACAGCCACACATTTGTGTTCATCTCTGCACAAGGCAGGCCAGAATTGCCATGCCAGGACTATTGAGTTCAGCACAAGAATGAGAATACACCTGCTCCATGGGGGAGGAAACCGCTAAAGACTCCCTCATACGTGGTCTCTCAACTTAATGCCTAGGCACTTGCCAATCCTGAGGCTAGACTAACACTATTTTACCTTGCGAGTAAGAAATGCCATTGTTCTGGTGTGCAGCTAAAGGCGCAGCACAGGCAGGCGAGGCCAAAACTGAGGCAGTGCCCTTCCTCACACCTTTGCCGTGGTGCACTCCATGCAGCTAGAGCGAAGCAAGAAGGACGCTAGGAAGAAGAAGGCGTTCTTCAACTAGCCCTCTGTCAGCAGCCCTGAAAGGGCGCATAACACACTGCGTCTCGCTGCCCTCCATTCTACATACTCGCAGCTCCCTTTGCCTACTTGCAAAAATGCTACCAGAGTAGAGAGGGCCAGATTGAAGAGGCAGTGCCTAGGTTCACCTTCTACTTATAGCACGTAAGCGACGTCCAGGTCCTCGCTGCACTCTGTATTTCCCTTCTCCGCGGCATTTACCGTGGTGCTGTCTGCAACTCGGAGCCTAGAAGTGACCGCCAATGTTTCCACAGCGGACTGCAATGGAAACAAGGAGCAGCACAAGCAGCAGTGCTTCAGCTTGCTCCTTCCGACTGCTAAGGGCACTTGGGAAGGCAAGTGAGAGGCAGCCACCTTCCTCTCCTAGTAGCCTGAAACGTGGTGCACACAAGCACGGTACATGTGCGTCTTCGGTCACCGCCCTCGACCACTCCTGGCGCCGCATTCACTCCCCGGCGGTCAGAAGCCACTGAAGCGGCGCCACACAGACAGCAGTGTGCTGGCAGCCAAGCGCTCGAGAACGCTGCTTCTGCCCAAGCCCGCCTAGGGCGTGCACCTTTGTTCTCAGAGCTCCGTGCAACAGTCTGCCTCTCTCGCAGTTCGAATGGAAATCGAAAGCTTTTGCCTAAGCCCTTCACAGAGATCTGTTGCCAGGACGAGAAGGTATTGCGGCCGGAGCTCGCCCCCGCCTTGAGGGAGCTGCTATTAGCACCGCATTGCAGGGGCACTTCTCGCTCCTTGACTACGTGCTCAGCGCTCTCCGAATTCGCTGCTAGCTCCACGGTCCTTCTCAGCTGCAAGTAGCAGTGCTCACAATACATAGAGTTTCGCAGGGACCGAGGACATGGAGGGACATATCGCACACGAAAATGTGCCAGGACAGAGACGTTCTACACTGAGTAGTGACTGAGACAGACAGAGAGTTCTACACTGCCCCTTCTCGTCGGCCATCTTGTGCTCCTGACGCGTCTGCTGTGACAAATCGTTCCTTGAAAGACGGGCGAGAGCGCCTCTCCAGGCACATTGCACAGAGTGAGAGCTCCCTAGGGACTTTTCGATGTAAAACTTTTTCCACCTCCAAAAATACATGGGTAAGTCCTACAAGTTTTGGTTTTATTCAGATTAGTTATGTCCAAGTATTGCTGTTCTAAACACCCTTGGTTTCAGTCTGAAATTAACTGCTTGTTTCTGTCTTTTTGCATAGTGGCAATCTAATTCTAAGGTAACTAGATGTGTTGGAAATCCATAAATTACATCTCAGGTTAGGTGGGATAATTGGCTAGGAAGAAAATGGAATTGAGAATTTGGAAAGAAACCAAAGTGAGCTTATGTCACAATCCGAGATTCCCTTGGGTTCCAAATCCTTTCATTTGTGTTTTTGTGGGCTTTTTTGAAGGTGGTGTACAGTTGAAGCCATGATTTAGCTGCGGTGAGACCTGGTCCGCTGTAAAAGCATTATTTTCTCAGTGAGCATGGACAACAGTTACAGTGTCATCTTTTAAGATTCCCTGCACTCCACTTATGGTGGCAAAAGCAGTGCCTTGACTGTAATCATAAAAGTGATTACAGTTTCATTGCTTTGACATCATGTAGGATGCTTCCTCCATCTGCTGTGGTCAGCATTAAGTAACAGATTTCTCAGTTTCTAGGAAGAGTCTAGCAAACAATCACCTTGCTCCTTCTCTTGCATTTATTCATCACTGCTATGCTTGTATACAGACAGATAGTCTGTTTATGATTCAACAATTCAATTGGACATCAAGTAAATAGCAAAGCAAAACTAACTACTGAAAGCACTATAAGGGCCAGAGATTAGCTTGGATCAAAACACGTATTCTCCTAGCATTGTTTACAAACAAGTCAGCATGTGAAATAGAAGGCACAATGTAGTTTGTGCCTTGGTTTGGGCATGCCCGGAAGAAGGAAATTCTGATTTCACATATGGGAAAAGAAATGTTGACATTTGAATGAGATTGTTCATACCCCAGAAAAGGTTGCTTTGAAAGGTTGTGGAAGTCCTGTTAGGAAACATGGCTTTACAAGTCCTTTCCACCAGGAGACAACAGCTGCAGAACATCTGGCTGTGCCAGTGTTGAGAGCACCAGCAAAGATCAAAGTGGAGAAGTTGGTGAACAATGGCAGTGGCCTGGGGGAGAGCAAGTGGGGTGCTGGCTGTGGGACCAGGGGAGTCCTGACTGATTTACGAGGTAGTAGTGCTGTGGCCTTGGGACACTGCAAGTACTGGAATTCAGTGGGGTCACTGGGCAGGCTGAGTGTCTGAGCTGCTGGAGGGACCCAGTTTGCCCACATGTAAACATCCAGTCTCACTCCCGCCAGCCACAGAAAGGAGCAGGATGTGGCTGCTGGTGATGCCTGTCATGTATATGTAGAGTATATGTGTGCTATCCCAGCCTGCTGGGAACACTTCTTCTTTGTGACTGCTTGGGCTGAGGGAGAGAAAGCAGTGGTAGTTTCTGAGGTTTCGAGTTTGCTCGAGTTTCTCAGGCTGTTTCTGGAGCCACCCAGAGTTCTCTTCCTTGAAGCATTTCAATTCCTGGTAATTTTCAAAATTCAGACACAGCCCTAAGCTAGTTGATCTGACTTCAGAGCTATTCTTACGCTGAGCTGTTGGATGATCTGATCTCCTGAGATGCCTTCCATCTCAGTTTATGACCTGGTTCTTGTGAAAAGTAGGATCTTTTAGCCTGGAGGAGAGAGGTTTCTGAAGAGACAGTATTGTGGCCTTTGAATATGTAAAGAGGGTATAAGACAAATGGAGAAAGACTTTTTAGGAAGGTTTGCAGAGACAGGACAAGGGGCCATGCTTTCAAACTGAGACTAGGTTTAGATTGGCTAAAAGGAAAAACTTTTCAACAATGAAGCTGGTGAGACACTCAAACGGGTGTTCCAGAGAAGTTGTGGATGCCCCATCATTGAGAGTGCTCCTTATCAGTTTGGCTAGTCTTGAGCAATTTGTTCTACTGTAAGATCTACTGGGCAAGGAAGTTGGACTAGATGATCTTTAATCACAGACTGTTGTATGATTCCGTGAAAGACAGTAGGCAATAAAGTTCATATTTCAGATTTTGGCGCAGACATATTTATTATTTCTCACTTTATGCATCATTGCAATGACAACTTGTTAGCTTCTGAAATGATGAGATGAGATTGATTTCTTTCCTTAGATTCATTTTCCCTGTTATTCCTTCACGCTTGGACTTTTTTTTTACTAGGTTTCCTCTTTTAGTAAACTGCCCTTAAGTATCACATTGCTTCCCACCTGGCTTTTTTTTTTTTTCAATGCCACTTTTTCACTGGTTCGTTTTGGGCCTTTGCTGCTTGAAGTCCAGCAGCCACCCTGTCTGAGCATTATGGAGCTTTCTTTACAGCTTCATCACTATGCAAAAACCATAAATTACTGTGTTCCATCTCACATACCATCAAGTATCACACTAATATTCCCTCTGCTGAATAGCTGGTTGGCTTACATAGACCAGCCAAATACCAGGAAATCCAGATGGCAGCAAGAATCTTGTAGACTACTCAAGCTGTTCATTGAAAATCGGGAGAAGTCACGTGAGGTATCACATGCTTTGAAAGAAGTGTATATCATCTCAGACATTCTAGAATGGGCTATTAATATTGTCATGAGTTTCTGGCTAGACTTCTTAGTATGCAAATTCAAATTCAAATGATCTGAAATGATAGAACTTTAGGAAATTTTTTTTCCCAGAATCGAAGTATGATGGAGTTACATAGGGAGAATCTTAATCTTAGTTATTCTATTCCATCTCACATCATGGCTGGGGGCAGGGAGAAGGGAGTATCTCTGGGGGACAGTGGGTTCTGGTGTAGTCGGTAAGCTGGGCCGAGGAGCCTTCAGGTATTGTCAGTTGCTGGGGGGGGATTCATGTGAACTCTTCCTTTCTTGTACCCTGCCACTAGTATTGTTGCTAAAATTGTTTGTTTTCTCATCCAAGTGACAAAATCAGCACATTTAATGAGGGATGAAGAGGGAGCAGCGACCTCAGAACAGGAGGAAGAAGAAGCAGAGCCTGCTGTCCTCCAGAAGAAAAAAACACTACCAGCCAACTTTGCATCATCTGTGAACTTCCTGGGCGTGTACTCTATCCCCTTGTCCAGATCACTGATAAAGATATTAAACAGGACTGGGCCCAAGACTGAGCCTTGGGGACCAGCTGGATGAACTCTATTTCCCACCACTCTGTGGGCCTGGCCATCACCCAGTTTGTCACCCAGCAAACAGCCCACCCATCCAAACCATAAGCAGACAGTTTCCACAGGAGAATGATGTGAGACTCATTGCAAAAAGGATCAGGGAGATGCCTAGGAAGAGTCTCAGGTGAATCCAGGAGACTATAGTGGAGGACTATTCAGTTTTCCAATCAATTTGCTTAAAAAAATCTACAAAGGCGCAATAAAGAAACAAACAAACAAACAAAAAAGCAGATAAAAAAAACACACATAAAACCCCAGCCAATAATCCCCAAAGAGACAAAAAAGCCCACAAAAAAAGCCCACAAAAAACCAACCATACTGGGAAAAAAACCCAAACCCAACACATCAAAAAATCAAGGTGAAGGTTTTTAGTAACTTTAAAAATAACAAAACAAAACAAAAAAACCCAGAAAGTCACATTTCTAAAGGTGCGGTCCCAGCCTCTTCTCTCAGCAGGGAGGACATCCTGAAGTGGAGCCAGTTGGAAGAATGCGGGACAGGGCAGCACCCGGGCCATTGTCACAGGACGGCCCTGTGACTGCCCCATTGCCAAAACGTGGACACATAAATCAAACACAGGTATGCACATGTGCTTAGACACAGCAAAAATATATTTGTCTGAAAAGAATACTGGTCCATTTATATCACTGGAAAGAGCATAATGCCTTGTCTCAGCTTTCTTTTCAGTCACGACAAATGTTTCGAAAATATAGGAGTGCAGAAAATGGAAATATCCAAGATCAACATGAGGACCAATAACAAAGATTCCATTTTTGAAACTGCATTGGGAATCCTCTGCAGAAATTGACTGAGAGCTCTAAGATTTATAAAAAAGACCAAGAGTATTGGAGTCAATACAACACAGTGTCTGGAGGCTTCAGCTGGTTGCCTTGATTTCTCAAATATGATGGAGGAAGCACCTTAGCAACTACAGCTGCCAGTTCTCTCAGGGCCCTGACATGCCTCTGGGTGGGTCCCATGGTCTTGCATGCTCAGGTTCCTCAAGTGTTCTGAAAGCTGACCTGCTACTATGGTTTAGAATCAAGTCGACCAGTCCAATAACCTGACAGATGTGGAAATAGTGACTGGCAGTAAAAACTAAGACCAACACTTGTTGAGTACCTCAGCCTTCTCCTTGTCTGTTGTCACTAGTCCTGTCTGGCTTATGGGGGTGGGGGAGGAATAGGGGAGGAGTGATAGGTTTCTTTTCATCTTCCTTTTCCCACTGAAATACCCGTAGGTGCCTTTATTATTCTTATTTTTGGCATGCTTTTCCAAATTCAGCTTCAACTGAGCCTTAGCTATACTGATCCCATCCTCACACACTCATGTGTTACCACTGTATTTTTCCCATGATTTGTCTCGCTGTGTATTGTCTGCATATTACCTACTTGCATCACATCTATTAATTTTCAATTACCTTCTGGCTTTACCTTGTTTTCAAAAAAAACCTTTTTGTACCTTTTCACCTCAGGAATTCAGCTGGGAAACCCAAAATCCCCCAAATTCACCCCGAAGTCCCCCCGGGGATGCCCAGCACTCACCTGGCAAATCCCAGAATGCCACAAATTCACCCCAAAATTCACGGGGGACCCCCAAATCCCAGGGCTTCACCCCAAAATCCCACCTGCAACCCCCAAAATCCCTCAAATCCCCCCAAGACCCAGTCCTTCAACACCTTCCAAATTCACCCCAAAATGTCTCCAATCCCCCTCAAAACCCACCCAGAAACCCCCAAATCCACCAAATTCACTCCAAGACCCATCTGGGACTCCCAAAAATCACCAAAATTCCCAGGAATACCCACCTGCATCCCCCCCAATTCATCTCAAAATTCTCCCACGACTCCCAAATGCTCACCTGGATACCCCAAAATCGACAGAATTCACCCTAAAATCTGCCTGGCATCCCCCAAACACACCTGAGAACCCTAAAATTCACATGTATACCCTAAAATTCACCAAATTCCCCCCAAAATTTCCCTGAGATCCCAAGAATTCCACAAATTCCCCTCTAAAATTCAACTGGGACTCCCCACATTCCACAAATTCACCCCAGTCTTGGGGTACAATAAAAAGAATGTGTATTCTATTACCATCTGTTAAAATGTCGGAGGGGTGGTGATCCTTATCTCTGTGGGAGATATCCTCTGCTGATGTGCCATCTGATAAGATCAGGGGGATGATCATCATTATCTTTTCACAACCCATCCTTCCTCCAGAAGATATATTCTGTTAATGGGCCATTAAGTTTTATTGTGTGACTGACAAGATTACATCATCCCATTGGGAGATGCTCCAGCCAGGGGGAGGAGCCAAACATTTCCTACCTAGATAAAAAGTGAGATTTGGATCACCAAGGCATTCGTTTCCACTGGATCCCAGAGGAAAGTTACACATTTTTCCACATCATCGCTGGATCTTCGGAGGAAAACTGCACCTTCTACAGGAGCACTGCTTCAACTGAACCACATCTGTCATCCAGGAGGACTGCAGCCACCATTTATACGAACTGCTACCAACACCTTGACTGACAGGGTGTCAGGTTGTATTTCTGACTTTGTTGGTGGTTTTTCTTTTATATTATTGCATGTATTTTATTTTTTCTCTTTTCCCCAATTAAATTGTATTACTGGCTTGGAGTCTTGCACTGGTTTTACATTCAAACCAACAAAACCCCAAACCTCGCTCCCCGGGATCCCCCAAAATTCCACAAATTCTCCCCCAAAATCAACCTGGGACCCCTCAAAACTCACCTGGATCTGCCCAACCCCCCCCCCCCCCCAATTCACCTTGGAACCCCAAAATCCCCAGAATTCAACCCAAAATTCATCTGGGACCCCAAAAACCTCCAAATTCACTCCAAAATGATTGGCAACTTTACACACTCCATTTTCTCACAAAAGGATCAAGAGCCCTGTGAGCATCGTATACAAACTAAATGGAAAAAAACTTTCTATTCATTCTCAGCAAAAAGACTTCCTATTCCTCCTTCTTTTGGACAAAAGTGCCTTCACTTTCAAACTTATTCTCTTGCTAACTTACCTGCATAATGCTTAGTCCCTGTTCTGCATGCTCATTTTCTTCACTTTTACCAGGAATCCACTCTTCATCTTCTTCTTCCTCTGCTTCTTCCATTTCCTGTGCCAAGATCACCTGTTTCTCTGTTAGATTTGTTTCTCCTGCTGATTTTTGACAACTGTCCCTATCTTGTGGCACCGCTCGCTTGAGAGAGGTGATTGTCCTGCTCTGCTCTGGGCTGGGACTGCGCTCTCTTCAAGCCCTGGGGGCAATTTTGGATGCCACAACGTCAGAAAGACCTCAGGCTATTGGAGAAATGTCCAAAGGAGGGACACAGAGACCGTGAAGGGGCTGTGGGGAAGCCATACGAAGAGTGGCTGAGGGCATTTGGTTCAGCTGCAGAGAGGACACTGAGCTCACACCTCACTTGGGACCTCTCACCTCCTCTCAAGGGAGCACAGGAACAGCTTTGCTCTCTGCTCTCTGCAATCAGGGACAGGTGCCAAGGGAATGCCAGGAGCTGTGTCAGGGGACGATTAGGCTGGCTATCAGGGTGTCCTAGGGTGATGTTATGGTGTTTCTATCTCCAATCGTGTGTCCTGATTATGTTTGGTATTATGTCCTGTGCTTCCAGGACTGAGTCTGAGAGTGAAGCTTTGTTTTGTCTTGTTATCAGCCGGCTCACCTCCCCCATGGTCTATGTTTCGGAGAGGTTTTAGCTCGGCTTGCTTGCTTGCTTGCTTGCTTGCTTGCTTGCCTGCTTGCTTGCCTGCTTGCTCGCTTCTGCCTTTTTCTTTCCTTCGCTTTGCTCTTGCTTTCTGCTTATTAGTTAGTTCAGCTAGGCAGTCCAACTTTTTCCCTGGACTGTTTTCTCTTCCACCCCGTCCCCTCCCTCTCCTGGATACCATCTGAACGGACGGGGACCTGGGAACCCCAAGAAACACCGGGAGGCTACACTTTGTCACCTGCAGCAGTCATCCCCAGCGCCAGAGACTGATAACTGAGCGACCACTCGCCAGAGAGACTGAGTTTGTCATCCCTTCAGAACGGTGAAAGAGTTTTTTTGTCAGCTGGTGTTGTCTTTTTTCCCTGTGCAGGGGAGTGTCTTGCTTGTTAAATAAACAGGTTTTTTTCTCCCACTCTTCTCCGAGGAAATTCTTCCCGAACCCGGTGGGGTGGGGGGGGGAGGAGTCGTGGGGTTTGCTGTCTGGGGGCTCCTTCTGGAGGTTTTCCCCCAAATTTGCCCAAAACCAGGACAAATAAATTGGCGCCCAACGTGGGGCTCGAGAAAGTGGGAAAAAAACCCTGTTCTAATAATAATAATTTGGTTCAAATTCTTTTGTGTTGGTATAGAGCAGTTATTGGCTATGTTGTTGGAATTCATGTCTTTTGGGGTGGAGGCCTGCATGGGATTTTGGTCCCTAGGGTTTTTTGAAGTCTTAATACCTTTGTGGTCCCTGGGTTTATTTGCTTATCCAGAAATAGCTCCGGTATTGTCCCTAATGCGTAGTTTCTGTAGCAGAGGGGCATTGACCAAAATATCCATCGGGCTGGGCTTGGTTTTAATGGCCTGCAGGAGATTTATAAAGGTGCTGGAATCTGTTCCAGGAATGTATGGTTCTTGGTTGTGGTTGTGCACTCAGTTTGTTAGAGGAGAAGCAGGGGATGAGGCTTTTCAGCCTTTGTTCTCCTTCTTCTCCTCTGAATTTGTTACATCCTTATTAGAGAATGTTCAGTTCCCCCTGAGTGTTAAAGAGACCATCTTTCTGGTGTTTAATATAGTAAGCTTTCTCTATACAGTCTGCAGTTTCTCTAGAATGAGAGCTGAGATTTCTAGAGGGGCTGAGACCCTTGACCCCAGAGTAGAGCCAGGCGTGAGGAATCCTGAATGGTGTGGGAAATGGGAGGATATGGGCCAAATCTTAAAGGAATTTTCTGACCCTACATCCTGGGATTTTCCATGTGAACAAATTCAGAACCCAGCTGAGGTAGCAAAGTACCTGAAAGAGAAGTGCCATGGTAATTCTAAGGAGAAGAAGATCATTGCAGTGAGCTGGGCCCTGGCATATGCTTACCGTACCCTGCTAGATACTGTAGGGCAGCAGACAGAGGAAGGGGGACAGGCAGATAAATCAGCCACTATCCCAGTCGCTCAGGCTGTAGCCAACACCCCAGGCTCGAGGCCAACAACTACACCAGACAGTGAGCCTAAGCCAGCAGCTAAACCTGTCAGTAAGCCTCAACCAATGGCTGTTGCTACCAGCACGAGAAGTGGAAAGTGCACAGACAAGACTGATCGACCAGTGGATGATGATGATGATGATGCAGGAGAAGGACCCTCAACGCCTCCTGACATAAAACCAGGAGTCAAAGCAACTGGTAAAAGATCAGAGGCCAATATTGAGTCTTTTTCCCTAAAGGACCTCCGTGGCCTAAGAAAGGATTACACCCGACGACCTGATGAGTCTATAATTAGTTGGTTGGTCCGTCTTTGGGATGCTGCAGGCGAGGCTACAATTCTGGATGGCACTGAAGCCAGGCATTTGGGATCCCTGTCACATGATCCTGTCATCGACCAAGGAATGATGAGAGGGCCTAACCCTCACAGCCTCTGGGCACAGGTCCTGGACAGTGTAGCACAAAGATACCTGTGTGCAGATGATCTTTATATGCAGCAGACCCACTGGAAGACGATAGAACAAGGGATCCAACGCCTGAGAGAAATGGCAGTGGCAGAGATTATCTTCTCAGATGACATAACAACTAGGAATCCGGACTTGGTACCATGTACATCTGTGATGTGGCGAAAACTTGTACGACTTGGGCCCCATGAATACGCTTCTGCTTTGGCAATAATGAAGCGGGACGAGAGGGATGAGACCGTGCTTGATATGGCAAAGAAGCTCCGAGCATATGCAGATGCTGTGCATGGCCCAACACATGCCAGAATTGCAGCTGTGGAAACACGTCTGCAGAAATTAGAAGACAAGATAGAGGAGAATCATAAAAGACTCAGGGAGGAGATTAAAGAGGACCTTCTCCAAATCTCAGCAGTACAAATTAGAGGCCCTGGTATCCAACGCAGACGTTCCCCTGATGGGGAGAGGAGGTACACTCCACGAGCTGAGCTGTGGTTCTTCCTACGTGATTGCGGAGAAAACATGAGGAGATGGGATGGAAAATCTACTGCTGCTCTGGCACAACGGGTGCGTGAATTGAAGGAAGGCAAGACCCAAAGAGGAAGTTCCACCAAAAGGAGAGCAGCTCCAGTTGCCCGTAGCCAAGCTGCCAAGTATGATGATGATGATATATCTGATCCCCTTGAAGGAACCTCTAAGACATATGCCCAAGGAAAGAAGGATAAACAGGCTTAGAGGGGCCCTGCCTCTAGCCAGGGAGAGGCGAGGGAAAATCGTGTTTTCTGGACTGTGTGGATTCGTTGGCCTGGCACATCGGAACCACAAAAGTATAAAGCTTTGGTTGATACTGGTGCCCAATGCACATTAGTCCCATCAAGATATGTGGGGGCAGAATCTGTTTCTATTGCTGGTGTGACAGGTGGATCACAGGACTTTACCTTGGTGGAAGCTGATGTGAGCTTGACTGGACATGAATGGAAAAAACATCCTATTGTGACTGGCCCAGAGGCCCCATGCATTTTGGGCATAGATTACCTCCGAAGGGGGTATTTTAAAGATCCAAAAGGATTCAGGTGGGCATTTGGGATAGCAACTGTGGTGACAGAGGGCATCCAGCAATTGAACACCTTGTCTGGACTGTCTGAGAATCCAAGTACTGTAGGACTTCTGAAAGGAGAAGAGCAAAAGGTACCAATTGCCACTTCCATAGTGCATCGCCGACAATACAGAACAACTCGAGATGCCGTGGTTCCCATCCATAAAATGATCCGTGAGCTGGAGAGCCAAAGGGTGGTCAGCAAAACCCACTCACCCTTCAACAGCCCCATCTGGCCTGTACGTAAATCTGAAGGAGAATGGAGACTGACCGTAGACTATCGTGCATTGAATGAGGTGACTCCACCACTGAGCGCTGCCGTGCCGGACATGCTGGAACTGCAGTACGAGCTGGAGTCCAAGGCAGCAAAGTGGTACGCCACTATCGATATCGCCAATGCATTTTTCTCCATTCCTCTGGCAGCAGAGTGCAGGCCTCAGTTCGCTTTCACATGGAGGGGAGTGCAGTACACCTGGAATCGACTGCCCCAGGGGTGGAAGCACAGTCCTACTATCTGCCATGGACTGATCCAGACTACACTAGAAAAAGGTGAGGCTCCAGAACATTTACAATATATTGATGATATCATTGTGTGGGGGAACACAGCAGCAGAAGTGTTCAAGAAAGGAGAGAGAATCATCCAAATCCTCCTGGAAGCCGGCTTCGCCATCAAGAAGAGTAAAGTTAAGGGACCTGCTCGAGAGATCCAGTTCCTGGGAGTGAAGTGGCAAGATGGACGGCGTCAGATTCCTACTGATGTCATCAACAAAATCACAGCTATGTCCCCACCAACCAACAAGAAGGAGACACAAGCTTTCTTAGGCGCCATAGGTTTTTGGAGGATGCACATTCCTGAGTACAGTCAGATTGTGAGCCCTCTTTACCTGGTCACCCGCAAGAAGAACGATTTCCATTGGGGCCCTGAGCAGCAACAAGCTTTTGCCCAGATAAAGCAGGAAATTGCTCATGCAGTAGCCCTTGGCCCAGTCAGGACAGGACCAGATGTGAAGAACGTGCTCTACTCTGCAGCCGGGAACCATGGTCTGTCCTGGAGCCTGTGGCAGAAGGTGCCTGGTGAGACTCGAGGCCGACCATTAGGATTTTGGAGTCGGAGCTACAGAGGGTCTGAAGCTAACTACACCCCAACAGAGAAGGAGATCTTGGCTGCCTACGAAGGGGTCCAAGCAGCCTCAGAGGTGGTTGGCACAGAAGCACAACTCCTCCTGGCACCCCGACTGCCAGTGCTGGGGTGGATGTTCAGAGGAAAGGTTCCCTCAACCCACCATGCCACCAGTGCTACATGGAGCAAGTGGATTGCCCTCATTACACAGCGCACCCGGATTGGAAAACTGAATCGCCCTGGGATTTTGGAAGTAATTACAAATTGGCCTGAAGGTGAAAGTTTTGGTGTCACAGATGAGGAACAAGAACCAGTGACACGGGCTGAAGAAGCTCCACCATATAACCAACTGCCAGCAGAGGAAACACGCTATGCTCTATTCACCGACGGTTCCTGTCGCATTGTGGGGATGAATCGGAGGTGGAAAGCAGCCGTATGGAGCCCCACGCGACGGGTAGCAGAGGCCACTGAAGGAGAGGGTGGATCCAGTCAACTTGCTGAACTCAAAGCGGTTCAACTGGCCTTAGACATTGCTGAAAGAGAGAAGTGGCCAAAGCTTTACCTTTATACCGATTCATGGATGGTAGCCAATGCTCTGTGGGGATGGTTGGAGAGATGGAAAGAGGCTAACTGGCAGCGTAGAGGAAAACCAATTTGGGCTGCCGAAGAGTGGAAAGATATCGCTACCCGGTTAGAGAAATTACCTGTGAAGGTTCGCCATGTAGATGCCCATGTTCCCAGAAGTAGGGCTAATGAAGAGCAGAAAAACAATCAGCAGGTAGATCAGGCTGCAAAGATAGGGGTGTCGAAGATAGACCTTGATTGGGAACACAAGGGAGAGTTGTTCCTGGCTGGATGGGCCCATGATGCCTCAGGTCATCAGGGCAGAGATGCCACATATAAGTGGGCACGAGACCGAGGGGTGGATCTAACCATGGACAGTATTTCTCAAGTTATCCATGACTGTGAGACATGCGCTGCCATCAAGCAAGCCAAGCGGGTGAAGCCCCTCTGGTATGGGGGGCGGTGGTCCAAGTACAAGTATGGAGAGGCCTGGCAGATTGACTACATCACACTGCCTCAAACCCGCCAGGGCAAGCGCTATGTACTGACCATGGTGGAAGCCACCACTGGATGGTTGGAGACCTACCCTGTGTCTCACGCTACAGCCCGTAACACCATCCTGGGCCTGGAAAAGCAGGTCCTTTGGAGGCATGGCACCCCTGAGAGGATTGAGTCAGACAATGGGACTCATTTCAAGAATAGCCTTATCAACACTTGGGCTAGGGAACACGGCATTGAGTGGGTGTACCATATCCCCTACCATGCACCAGCTGCAGGGAAGGTGGAAAGGTACAATGGACTGTTAAAAACCACCTTGAGAGCATTGGGTGGGGGATCATTCAAAAACTGGGAGCAGCATTTAGCAAAGGCCACTTGGTTAGTTAACACCCGGGGTTCCACCAACCGAGCGGGCCCTGCCCAGTCTAAGTCCCTGAATATAGTAGATGGAGACAAAGTCCCAGTGGCACATATCAGAGGTTTGTTAGGGAAGGCAGTTTGGATCAATTCTGCCCCGAGTACAGACAAACCCATTCGTGGGATTGTCTTTGCTCAAGGACCAGGTTGTACATGGTGGGTAATGCAGAGAGATGGAACAACACGATGTGTGCCTCAGGGAGATCTGATTGTGGGGTGAGGCAGCATGAGACAGAAGGAAATGTGTCCGAATAAGTGAAAGATGGAAATTTCTACTTGCTGAAGTTTTTACATGCTGTTTAGTATGTTCACGATATGGAGATAAGGGGTGGAATGTCCTAGGGTGATGTTATGGTGTTTCTATCTCCAATCGTGTGTCCTGATTATGTTTGGTATTATGTCCTGTGCTTCCAGGACTGAGTCTGAGAGTGAAGCTTTGTTTTGTCTTGTTATCAGCCGGCTCACCTCCCCCATGGTCTATGTTTAGGAGAGGTTTTAGCTCGGCTTGCTTGCTTGCTTGCTTGCTTGCTTGCTTGCCTGCTTGCTTGCCTGCTTGCTCGCTTCTGCCTTTTTCTTTCCTTCGCTTTGCTCTTGCTTTCTGCTTATTAGTTAGTTCAGCTAGGCAGTCCAACTTTTTCCCTGGACTGTTTTCTCTTCCACCCCGTCCCCTCCCTCTCCTGGATACCATCTGAACGGACGGGGACCTGGGAACCCCAAGAAACACCGGGAGGCTACACTTTGTCACCTGCAGCAGTCATCCCCAGCGCCAGAGACTGATAACTGAGCGACCACTCGCCAGAGAGACTGAGTTTGTCATCCCTTCAGAACGGTGAAAGAGTTTTTTTGTCAGCTGGTGTTGTCTTTTTTCCCTGTGCAGGGGAGTGTCTTGCTTGTTAAATAAACAGGTTTTTTTCTCCCACTCTTCTCCGAGGAAATTCTTCCCGAACCCGGTGGGGTGGGGGGGGGAGGAGTCGTGGGGTTTGCTGTCTGGGGGCTCCTTCTGGAGGTTTTCCCCCAAATTTGCCCAAAACCAGGACACAGGGAAAGGTTTTTTCCCTCAGAGGCTGGTCAGGCACTGAATAGGTTCTCCAGGCAATGGGCACAGCCCCAAGGCTGACAGAGATCCAGGAGGGTTTGGCCAACGCTCTCAGGGATGCAGAGGGTGGGACTGTTGGAGTGTCTGTGCAGGGCCAGGAGTTGGACTTTGACGATCCCTAGGGGTCCCTTCCGACTCAGGAAACTCTTACCATTTTCCCCTCTTTCCTCTCCTTGCACAATGCTCTCAGCTTACTGTTCCACTGTATGTTCCACTTCTGAAACCTCCGCTACTTCTTTCCAGTTCAAGCACAGTTCTACTGGTTGCAATCCAAAGATATACAGATTGAAAAACAACCAAAAAGAAACACCTGTTTGGAATGTCGTGGTCTTATTTGGATCTCGAACTATGAAGTCGATTGTGCCTTGCAAGTTCTAAAAGCAAAACAACAGCAAAAAACACCCACCACACCATTTTAACATAGGGATTTGCTTTCTTCTAAGAAATCCATAGCCCTTCTCAAAATGGATCTATTTCAGTAAGAGATCATCTTGAATAGATCACTTACTATCTAAAAACCTGGAACACTCAAATCCGTAATGATAAGCCCGTTACCTTGTCGTTTTCTGTTCCAAAGGCAAATGAATTTGCTCAAGTGCCGTTTTTAACAAGGACAGAGTTCAAAGTGCGGCTCTGAGAAATGTTTTGGTTTCCCTCTCCTATCTCTATCAAAAGCACTTTCTTCAATGGCTGAAACAATACTTGTTGTTGTCTGAATTTTAAAGGTCATGAAAATTTTCTCAAATATGAAAAATTAATATAGCAGACAGGTTTTAAACAAACGGGAAACCCTGTCACTTCATCAGGGAAAAGAGCCTCTTTTGTTATCTTATTTACGTCCATGAGGCAAGGGCTTCGGGAGCCATCACCCTAACACCTGAGCTAGACCGGAGGAAGGGCGAAGAACCGCATTTTAGGGCCGAGAAAAAGCCTCAGTCGGCACCCTACGTGAATGGTCTCTACAGAACACCCCACGTTCGGCTGTGACTCCTATTTTCGGGATTCAAGAATCCTTGGTGCTGATCAACCAGCTAAAATTTCTTTTAGCTGCATTTTGTGCAGTTCAAAGACTTTTAAGCACTAACCGGGAGCCTGTCTGAAGCCCAGGCTGGTCGGTTCTGGACGTAGACCCACTATAGTTACTCAGACGCCTCTGCCTGCAAGAAAAAAAAAGGTGAGTGGAAGCCTCCTTTTGCACAGAGGGAGGCAGCTTTGATCGGTTTCAAAGTGGCGGCACAGAGGTTTTTTTGCGGTGTTTTGCGGTTTTTGTGGGTTTTTGCGGCGGGATCGGTCCCTACAGCGGCGCGGGTGCCACGTGGGTTTTATCAGCAGAAACAGTGAAATTAACATCGGCTCCGCATCCAGTAAAGCCTGAAAACCGTGGTGTACCTGGCACGTTTTAAAAACTAACTCCTTTCCTGTGTTTTTAACTGTAGTGGGGTAGATATAGTGGCAAATTGCTAATCATCATGGGCTTAGAGCAATCTGCCTTACAAAAGAGTATAAGAAACCAACTCAGGGAGATATTAAGTTCAGGAAATGTTTTAATATCTAAGAAAAAGTTAGCCCGTTTTGCCAGCTGTCTGTCTGTTGAAAAATCTGACCTTGAATTGCAAAATATAAATTCAATTTCATTTTTAGATGAATTGGGGGATTTATTAACTTTAAAAGTGGAAAATGGAGATAAAACAGCTTCTGTATTCCTCCCGAATTTTTTACAAATTTGGAAACTTTTAATTCAGACAGAAAACAACAGACAGCAGCAGCAAAACGGTTCAGACTCACCTTCCCTTTCCCGAAAACCCTATAACCCGGACCTGGAGGGGACCCACGGGTCTCCCTGGGGGGTGCAGGGCTCCCAGCACTGCTGTGGCTGCTCTGAGTCCCTGGGTCCTCCCGGGTATCCCGGTTCTGATAATTTTTCGAAAATTGTCAGCACTCCTTTCTTGTTCCCTTCCCCTCTGGGCAACGGTCATGTGGCTACACCTGAAGGTGTCAGTGTCCCAGATAGCTCTGGCCATGCGATACAGCCCGTAGGGGGGGTCCCATATGGTGGCAGTCACGTGTCTCCTCCTTCATCCCGCAATCCCCTTCACCCTCCGGTCCCTGCCCCTAAGCCTGTCCCCTCCCATAACCCATCCCTGCCCTCGGCTCCACTGCCCCCTCCCCCCTCCAAGACCCAGCCCTGCACGGCACCCCGCAACCCACCCACAGGTGTTGCAACCCTGAATCCCACCACCCCTCCCCCACAACGGTTTCACATTCCTTCCCTCCAAGCTGCTGCAGGGTGGGGGAGGGCAGTGGAGCCCCTGCTGAGTTCACTGCTGGTGGGGGTGGGGAGGGATCAGCTCACAGCCCCTGCGGGACTGATGGTGTCCCCGTGGTGGGGGGGGTGGGCAGCCTCCTGGTCCGGGTGGGGGGGGATGCCCAGCCCTGAAAGTCAACACCAGGGAAAAGAGTATATACCATCAGTTGCTCCTCTAGTTTATCTTGGTAAGAGGAATGGTAGAAGAAGTCATCAACCTTTGTCCTATCAAGATAAAAAAGGAAATTTGTAAAGTACAGAGAGAATTTGGTAGAAATAGTGAAATCTTTAAAGGCATGATGAGAGCCACCTTTAACTCAAACGAACTGGTTCCATATGATATCAAATAGCTTTTCCGATGTCTGTTAACTCCTTCAGAATATGATCTATGGGAAAGCCTGTGGAAAAGATATTTGAAAGTGCTTTTACTAGAGCTTTTAAAAAGCTCAGATGATGCAAAAGATGCTGATAATAATGACATAACATATGAATACCTATGTGGGGAAAAGGATTGGCATTGCCCCGAAAGCCAAACCAGAGTACTATCCAAGTCTGTCCTGGATAAAATATGCAATGTTGCAGAAAAGGCTTTTAATCAATTACCAACAGTAGATACTAAAGGCAGTTATGTTAACATTAAACAGCTTGCTTCTGAGAATTTCTTACAGTTTGTGGACCTCCTTCGGGCACAAGTGGAAAGACAGGTGTCTGATCCTGTAGTACAAGCTGAATTAATTAAAAAGATGGCTCAGAGGAATGCTAATGAAACCTGCCGTAGGGTTATTCTTGGCCTTCCCCTAGAGCCAGCACATAGCTTAGCACAGATGATAGAAGCCTGCGCCAGGAAAGCAGAACTGCTCAGTGGACAGGAGAGAAATCCAGGACTGGCACGCCCAAAGACCACGGCAACTGTAACACCAGAAGCCAAGAAGCAACCAATGTCACCAGAGCAACTGCAGCACATCATCTGCTTCCAGTGCAAGCAGCCAGGACACTTCACCAGAGACTGTCCACACAACCAGAAACAGAAGAAGACCGACAAAAAAACTAGCTTTACTGCCCGTACCAGCCATTAACAAAATAGCGCGCTCGGCTATAAATGCGGTGGGCTCCACACTCGCAAAGGACTCTCTCTTAATAAACAAAAAGGGGGAGGATGGGAGAGAGGGTGTGGGCATGCACGGCAATCAAAATATTACATGTTCAATTAACAAGGTTTGGAAGCCACTAGGCCGTTTTAGGCTTGTGACTACCAAAGGTCTTCATTTCAGGTCACGTGATTGGACAGTCATTACAGTGGACTTACCTAACAGTACACAGGATGTGACGTTAAACCACATGAAACAGGACAGTGAATACTTTGTTGTCGGGGACACAGTACACACACCCCTAGAGTCTGAGGTGGTTCCCATGACCATCAGGGGAAGCATAACTGGCCTCATTCTCCTGGCACGATGTCCTCTACCACCATATTCCATGGTTGAGGGACAAATCCTCGCCCAGGCCATTCCTGTTCCACAGGAGGTCCCAGCAGATGGAAAATCACCTGAAGTCTACTGGGCAGAAGTGCTGGGTGAGGACAAACCATCTCTGGCATGCAACCTAACCCGTGCATCAGATCACCTCCATGTGGAGGGGGTACTGGACACAGGTTCTGATGTGACTATCATACCCGAAAGGATGCAGCCGTGACACTGGGAACTTCAGCCTGTGGCAGGCAAAATCCAAGGTGTAGGAGGAGTAAAACTGTCAAAAATATCAAAAAGCATCGTACAAATTGAAGGGCCGGATGGAAAATTGGCTAGCATCTGTCCATTTGTTACAGACTATAAATGCCCTCTATGGGGGAGAGACACCATGTGCCAGTGGGGGGTAAAATCTATTATTCCTAAGACTCCTCGGTATTTTTAGAGGCGGCCACTGTAGATCACCCTACCCAAAAGGTGAAATGGCTAGATGATATCCCAAAGTGGGTAGCACTGTGGCCGATGAGTAAGGAAAAGCTCAGGGTGCTTGAGGAGCTTGTGGAAGAGCAATTGGCTAAAGGCCACATATGAGACCACAAGTGCATGGAATTTTCTGGTTTTTGTGATAAAGAAACCGGGGAAGGACAAGTGGAGGCTGCTCCACGACCTCCGGGAAATAAACAAAGTATTTGAAGACATGGGGTCTCTCCAACCTGGAATGCCTTCTCCAACAATGCTTCCTAGATATTGGCAATTGGCTGTTCTAGACATCAGGGACTGTTTCTTCCACATTCCCCTACACCCAGAGGATGCCCCACAGTTCGCCTTCTCGGCTCCTACCATCAATCAAGAAGCTCCAATGAAGCGCTACCACTGGAAGGTTTTGCACCAGGGATTAAAATGTAGTCCCTCCATCTGCCAGTGGCATGTGGCCTCATTGCTATCCCAGGTGCGTGCCCAGAGAGGGGAGGTCATCATCCTGCATTACATGGATGATGTGCTTGTGTGTGCCCCCGATAACTCTCTACTGCAAGACACACTTGACCTAGTGGTTAAAGTTTTAACCTCTGCTGGATTTGAATTGCAGGAGGACAAAGTCCAAAGGATACCACCTTGGAAGTACGTGGGCCTGGAAATTACTGCACGGACCATTGTTCCACAGAAATTGGAAATTAATTGTAATCCAAAAACCTTAGCAGATCTCCATTCCCTGTGTGGGTCATTGAATTGGGTTAGGCCCTGGCTAGGCCTCACTAATGAGGACCTAGAACCTCTCTTCAATTTATTGAAAGGGGAGGGAGAGCTGCTTTCTCCCAGGGAACTGACCCCAGAGTCAAAGACGGCAATCGAAAAGGTACGAAAGTCTTTAGGAGAGAGGCAAGCTCACCGTTACCAGCCCGAGCTGCCCTTCAAATTCATTGTCCTAGGAAAACTGCCACACTTACACGAGTTAATATTCCAATGGATCCAGGGGCAGAGAGAGTCACTCTTAATCATAGAGTGGGTCTTCCTCTCCCACCAAAGATCCAAAACTATCACTAAGCCACAAGAGTAAACAGCTCAGCTGATTCGGAAAGCAAGGATCAGACTGTATGAACTGGCTGGTTGTGACTTCACATGTATTCACCTCCCTGTTAAACTGTCTCAGGAGGGAAGGAATGCTCCTGAAAAAGTGACTAAAGAGATGTTGGAACACTTGCTCCAGAGCAATGCCAGTCTCCAATTAGCCCTGGACAGCTACAGAGGACAACTATCACTCCATGCCCCGTCTCACAAGTTGTTCAATGAGGAATTCCACCTCATTCCTCGTGAGGAGTCGGAGACCACTCAAAGCTCTCACAGTGTTCACGGATGCATCTGGGGTGTCCCACAAGTCGGTGATGACTTGGAGAGATCCTCAGACTCAGCATTGGGAAGCTGATGTTGAGTTTGTGGAAGGATCACCCCACTTTGAGAAGTTCTCAGAGCCAATAAACTTGGTGACAGACTCAGCCTATGTAGCGGGGGTAGTGTCCAGATTGGAGCAGGCAGTGCTCAGAGACAATGAAAATGAGCAGCTTTTCAGGTTGCATTCCAAACTAATTTATTTCATTTCTCGTAGGGAACACCCGTTCTATGTGATGCATGTGAGATCACACACAGATTTGCCAGGCGAAATTGCAGAAGGGAACCGTCAGGCAGACTCCCTTGCAACCCCAGCAGAACAAGCAACCCCAGCAGAACAAGCACGCCTTCCTGACATCTTCCAACAGGCAAAGCTGAGCCACCAGCAGTATCACCAGAACACACCAGGTCTAATGCGTCAGTTCCAGCTAACACGGAGTCAGGCTCGAGCCATTGTGGCCACCTGTCCCAACTGTCAGCTGCACACCATGCCATCAATAGGCATGGGGGTTAACCCCCGAGGTCTTGCCAGTTGTGAGGTATGGCAGACAGACATCACACACATTCCTAGGTTTGGTCACCTCTGATATGTGCATGTTAGCACTGACACGTATTCAGGCACAGTCTATGCCTCTGCCCATGCAGGAGAAAGGGCTGTGCACGCCAAACAACACCTAGTGCAAGCCTTTTCAGTGTTGGGGGTCCCTAAGGAAATCAAAACTGATAAGGGAGCAGCGTATAAGTCCAAGGAGTTCCTGGAATTCGTCCAGCAGTGGGGAGTGGAACATAAAACTGGCACCTCCCACTCCCCCACTGGCCAAGGTGTAGTTGAGCGAGCTAATCAGACACTCAATCAGGTTTTGGCTAAACAGAGCAGTTCAACTGCGTGGACGTCTCCACAGCAGAAGCTCTGCAGAGCCATAATTACTATCAATTTCCTGAATTGTTCATTTGAGAACATGAGTCCACCTGTGGTACGTCACTTTAACAGTGCTAAACAGTTCAAGTTATCCCAACATCCTCCAGTTTTGATTAGGGACCCAGAAACCTGGGAAATCAAAGGTCCCTATGAGCTCGTTACCTGGGGGCGTGGCTATGCGTGTGTATCCACTCCCTCAGGCCCTCGGTGGATTCCCCAAAAGTGGGTGAAACCGTATGTTCCCAAACATCCTGCTCCAACTGAGGAGAACGAGGAGCAGGTAGCTGTGGCTTCAAAAACAAGACGCCGCCGGAAAAAAGGAAAATAAATCCTCATAGAAGGTGGCATTCAGCAGATAGAGACTTTTAATAGGTTTTACAATGTTTGTCTTTCCTTTTAGCGAAAAGTTTCCCTTCTCTAGGTTCTGTGATGAAACCCATTGAAGTTGTCTTCCTGTTAACACTGAACAGTTTAGCAGCTGCATGAATTGTCCTTCAGCCAGATCAAAACATGTAGATCAACCTGGCACACACACTCCAGAATCGTGCTGCTATAGATTTTCTCCTACTACTGCTCGGACGTGAGTGACAGGTATTTGAAGGACTTTACTGTATGGACCTGAGCTCGAAAGCTCCTAACATCCATGCTGCCCTCCGAAACATGAACAACTTAATCGGACAAGTGAAGCAAGAATCTGAAGATTGGTTCAATGGACTGTTCAAAGGCTGGGGATTCACAGGGTTGTGGGCAAAGTCATAATTTAAATGAAACTAATATCCTTGTTTCAACTTTGTAAAACAAAAAATGGGGAGATATTGCATTTCCTAGGTGCATTGTAAATGGCATATTCCGTGACCCCTGCTATGCCCTGTAGCTTGGTCCCTCTCCCCTCCTGGCCATACAGGGCTGGCTGGGATCCAATTTCTCCCCCCGCCCCCCTTTTCACACCCTAGAAAAGATCCATACCCCCTCACCTCTGTCTCTTTCTCCCTCTCTTTCTCCCTCTTTTCCTCGCGACCCACGAGAAATAAACCCTGCAACTTCATCAGGGAAATGAGCCTCTTTTGTTATCTAATTTAGGTCCATGAGGCATGGGCCCAGGAGGCTTCATCCTAACACCTGAGCTAGACCGGAGGAAAAGGTGAAGACCCCATTTTTAGGGCCGAGAAAAAGCCTCAGCACTGCTGCTTGTGGTGCTCCTTGGTTCCCTTGCAGCCCGCTGTGGAAATATTGGCGGTAACTTCTAGGCACCGAGTTGCAGAGAGCACCACGGTAAATGCCGCGGAGAAGGGAAATACAGAGTGCAGAGAGGAGCTGGACGTGGCTTACGTGCAATAAGTAGAAGGTGAACCTAGGCACTGCCTCTTCAATCTGGCCCCCTCAGTCCTGGCAGCAACTTTTGCAAGGTCGGCAAAGGGAGCTGCAAGTATGTAGAATGGAGGACACGAGACGACATGTGTTATGCGCCCTTTCAGGGCTGATGACAGAGGGCTACTTTAAGAATTCCTTCTTCTTCCTCGCGTCCTTCTCGCATCGCTCTAGCTGCATGGATTACACCACAGCGAAGATGCGAGGAAGGGCTCTGACCCAGCTCTTGCCCTGGTGTGCAACGGCTGTGTGCTATTTTTCCAAGCAGCAATCGCACTGAGAAGAGAAAGCGATTGTGAAGGAGCTCTTTGGCTTCTCGTGTGCTCTTCGCTGCACTGCACTCACAAGCCCAATGCCCTGCGTATTCGTTCTTCGCTTTCATTAACATTTATGGGGATCTGAACCCCTTGTAGACTGGTGGGGTGAACTTCAAAAACCATGTGATGGGTTGGGAGAAGATTTCACCTGCTGCCACTTCCTCACAGTAAGTACCATTATTGAAGTAGCCCCAGAAACACACACTTGGAGTGCGATAGCTCTGAATCCATGTGGCCATCTTGCAGAGAAAATTAAAAATCCATGAATTCCTCAACTGATCAACCCACAAAATGAACCGGATAATAGCCACAGTAACCTTGGTTATGAGACTCATGTTTAAAAAAGGGCTTGCAAATGGGAGAGATATAGCAGTGACCACATGGAGGCCAATCCAGGGTAAGCTGGACAGCGTGGTGTCACCTACCACAAGCTTGGGTAATTCAAGAACTGTTATCCCCTTTTCTACCCCTCTCTCAATGTCCTCAGGCAAAGCCTCACGTTCCGGGCGCCAAAATCTGTCTTGGTTTGAAAGACAGGTATGGTCTAAGGAAATGCAAGAGCCCCTTTCCTGCAATGCAGAGTGCAACCCCCCTCCCTTTTAATTATTTTAGGTCCAAATCAGAGGCCTTCAGGCAGGAGATGTGGGGATAAGAATAACAGTTCTTTACTGGTATCTAACAAAGCAGAAAAACAACAACAGCTATAAAAATTGGCAACAGAACAGTCTAGCTCCGCTCCAGTCCCTTCTGGCCGCAGGCCGTCTCCCTGTGCTGTTACCGGTGCTGTGGGGGCAGGGCAGGTCCCGCGCAGTTGAAGAGGGCTGGAGTGATGGCGGCCGCGGCCCAGGGGTGAGCGGGGATGGGGAAAGTGACTCCCCCCTCACGGTGTCGGTCGTGGTGCTCAGCAGAGTGTCCGGAGGTAGTAGGGTGAGGTGGGCGAGCAGCAGAGCGATGTCCAAAGGCAGGGAGCGTGGATCTCAGCACTGGGGTGGCAGGGGGGATGCCAGATCTGAGCACAGGGCGTCCTCTCCCTCCACGAGCCAAACGAGAAAGTTTTCCAGCCCGCTCCCGACCCCCGTCCCACCTTTCCTTTTTCTGGTTTCCGACCCCCCCCCCCCCCCCCCCTCCATCCACCTCCCTGCTAGTGAACATTACGTTAAGGTGTAGCCAATTAGCATAACAATGGGATAAATTCCACAGAAAGAAAGGGAAGCATTCAACCCCCAACAATGGAGTACACCGCAGTGAAGGTGTGAGGAAGGGCACTGCCGCAGCTCTCGCCCCGCCTTGCAACGGCAGTGTGCTACTTTTCCAAGCAGCAAGAGCACTGAGAAGTGAAAGCGATTGTGAAGGAGGTATTTGACTGCTCGTGTGCTCTTCCCTGCACTGCGCTCGCAAGCCCGGTGCCCTGCGGCTTCGTTCTTTGCCTTCTGCCTTCCGGACAGACCTGAACTCCAGCGGTCAGTTTCAGCTCTGCCCAATACCTTGTCCGCAGTCCTGCGGGCAGGCACGCCCTGTTGCCTTGGCTCCGAGTGCAAAGTCCCTAGCGAGCTCTCACTCAATGCAATGCACCCAGAAAGACGCTCTCGCTCGTCTTTCAAGGAGCGATTCCTAACAGCAGAAGCAGCAGAAGCACAAACTGGATCACGAGAAGTGACAATGTAGAACACGTCTCTGTCCTGGCACATTTTCGTGTGCGATATGTCCCTCCATGTCCTCGGTCCATGCGAAGCTCTATGTACTGTGAGCGCTGCTACTTGCAGCTGAGAAGGACCATGGAGCTAGCAGCGAATTCGGAGAGCGCTGAGCATGTAGTCAAGGAGCGAGAAGTGCCCCTGCAAGGCGGTGTTAATACCAGCTTCCTCGCGGCGGGGGCGAGCTCCGGCCACAAGACCTTCTCGTCCTGGCGACAGATCTCTATGAAGGGCGTAGGCAGAAAGCTTTCGATTTCCATTCGAACTGCGAGAGAGGCAGACTGTTGCACGGAGCTCAGAGAACAAACGTTCACGCCCTAGGGGGGTTTGGGCAGAAGCAGCGTTCTCGAGCGCTTGGCTGCCGGCACACTGCTGGCTGTATGGCGCCGCTTCAGCGGCTTCTGGCCGCGGGGGAGTGAATGCGGCGCCAGGCGCGGGCGCGGGCAGTGAACGAAGCCGCACAAGTACCATGCTTGTGTGCAGCACTGTTGGAGTCAGTAAGTCAGGAGTTTCTCTGAATCCTTCAGGGAGAGATCAGAATGCAGGGATTGAGTTGAATCCTTTGAATGGATTGAAGTATATTAGGCCTCTTATAAGGCAGAGGTGTAGACTTAAGCTATAACATAAGAGAAGGAAAATAATTAAGTAAATGGAATAAGTTTTAAGTGCTTTTAGTGAGCAAAAGGTCTTAGATGCCTAAGAAGTACTACATGTTCTAGTGAAGGTTGAAAAACATGCTAGTGTTTTCTTAGAGGCTCCAAGAACTTAGCTTTAGACATAATAGAGTTAGAGTTAAGAAAATTGCTGACATTTTTCAGTTAGAACAAGATAGGCCATGAATGTAATTTATACGTAGCTTGGCGTGTTAAGAAATTAGAATTCTAATAGTTTAAGAAGTAGTGGTCCGATTGTGGTCCGATTCTACGTCTTAGTTTGCTCATAAGTTTCTATAAAAGAAGAGGCTTGGAAAGAGACATTGCTTTTAGCCATTGCTTTTATGCCACAGCTTTTGCTCTGCTTTTGTTTTCGCTGCTGAAATCAAGACCCGAGAAGAAGATAGGAGCTGCCCGGCTCCTCCGGCCCTGCTGGGACCACGGGGAGCTTCTGCTTCTGTTTGGGACTTTGAGCTAGAACCTGGAATGGACTTTGTTAGCTTTGACTCTGCATTTGAGACTGATGTGCTTCTGCAATAAATAACTTTACAGCTACTATTAGCTGCTTTGCTTTTTACATAAAAGCAGAAGTAGCCTGAGAGTGTGGGTGCACAAGAGGCACCCGGAGGTCCCCAGAAACCTCACATTTGGTGCCCCGTGTTTGGTGCCGTGCTTTCACCTCGCTGTGCAAGGCTTTATATCTACTGTCGGGCCTCCCTCGAACCCTCATTTGAGTGTGGTAAGAAGAAGGCTGGACACCCCACCGGTTGCTGAGAGGAGCAAGCACCCCTAAACCGTGGACGAAGGAGGCTGGGTCTGGACCTTCTCATCGCCTGTCTTATATTGAGGTGAGCTTTGGGGTGAAGAGTAGTGCCATTTAGAATTAGAGAAATGCGAAATAATATGCCAAAAGAGCAGAAATATGTCTTTGATTACTTAAAATTCTTTTTAAGAAAGCATGGTTTTAACGTTTCTGAAAAAAAGTTGAAAGAGCTTTTAGTATATGCTCATAGTGTGTTTCCTTATATAGATCTTGATTCTGCCTTAAGTGCTTCTTATTGGGATCAGATAGGATTTATGCTTTTTGAAGATATTACTCGAGGTGATAAGACAGCCCCGTTGCTGTTACCAACTTGGAAGTATGTTAGTGATTCTCTGTTAGTGCATAATCGTGTCGATACAGAGGTTTCCTCTCTCCCTTCTGTGATGCCGTTGCGAGCCTTTGAGGGAAATTCTGGTACCGAGCCCCCCCCCACCGCGATCTCGGGCAGCCACCCCACCGCGGTCTCCTGCAGCTAGGGAGGATGGCCCTGAATGCGATCTCGGGGTCTCGCCGCCACGATTGTTACACAGTGAGCCCTGTTTTGCGAGTGCGGGACCTGGTTCTGTCCCACCGGCCCCCGAACGGAGTTTCGAGGGCGAAAGAGCTGCGGGTCCTGTACCGGGTTCCGGTGTCGGGGATTGGGGTGATTGTCAGTTTCCCTCCCCTCCGCGGTTGAGTCGAGCGGCAGCGCCAGTTTTGGCTGCGCTGGAAGCACGTCGCGATTTTTACGGCATGACTGCCGGTGCTAGGTACCTGCCGTGCGGGCCGCTTCCTTTAACGGTAGCTGCGCCGCCGTTTTTTTCTACCTTGCACCGGGACGATGCGGGCTTTGCTGCATTTTACGGGCCTTTTCCACAAATGACTCAGTCGGCTTTCATACCTTATGCCGCGAGTTTGAATTCGGAGCGCATTCGGGGAGTTTTCCATCTCTGCATACTTATCGGGACCGCGCGGAAGTTTTCAAACAAGTGCTGCCTCATGACGTCTGTCCTTTGCATCGGGCAGCCGTCGCATCTTCTGCGCCTGCGGGTCCCCAACCCGGCCCTCGTTGCTGTGTTCATTGTGCACCTACGGAGGCGGAGTTGCCGGTCCCCGCCCACAGCCGGACCGGCAATGTGATCGGGAGATCGGGATCCCCGCCTCCCCCCCCCGCGTAGCCGCGGTGCTGCGGTTTCTGTGCCTGCATGGGACAACCCTCCTTCTGTGTCCATAGATGAGGCAGAGTTGGCAAAGAAGAGGGGGAATTGGAGGGAGGAGGGGCAGGAAGGTGTGATTGAGGGTGAGAGGGATCAGTGGGCTATTGAGAAAAAGAGAGGAGTTGATTGTCCCGTTCCAGGGAGATCAGAGGTTCCAACATCAAAGCCAGAAAACTCAAACGGGGAAAGAAGTTCGTCTGTTTTTAAGCCTGAGGATTCTCAGTCAAAGACTCCACAGCATGTTTCTGTAAATTGGACAGCAATGAGGCACTAAGCAATTAAAGAGAAAGATTTTCATTTAGCTACTGAACCGTTATTAGCTCTGCCTGTTAGATACGGCAGAGGAGGAGCGAACCCTAGATGGGAACCAATAGATCATCAAGATGTTAAGGAGCTGAGGAAGGTATTGAAGGAGGATGGATTGGGCTCACCATATTTTAGGCAATTATTGAGAGGAATGTTTAACAGTGTGGATTTGACGCCGCATGATTGCCGTTGTATTGCTGGAGCATTGTTGACAGAATCACAATTAATTTTGTGGGAAGGAAGGTGGAAAAGGTTTTTAAATCAATTAATTGAAGGATATGCTGGGGGTCCCAATGCTCAGTTGACACTGGCAGATTTAGCAGGAGAAGCCCCACATGATAGAACTGAAGACCAGGCAGTAGATTTGCCTAGAGCAGTGCTCAATGATATTAAGAGGGCTGCCTGCAAAGCCTTGCTTGTGACTCAGCCAGCAGGGACCCCAGAGAGAGATTTTGTGCAAATTAAACAAGGGCCAACAGAACCCTATGCAACATTTGTTGACCGCCTATCACAGGCCCTGGACAGGCAATGTGAAGATGATAGAATCCGTACACTGATGCTTCAAACTCTTGCTTTCATGGATGCTAATAGTGAGTGTAAAAAAAGGTATTCAAAGCCTGCCAGATTCTAACCCCGATCTCTCACGGATGCTAGAGGCTTGCAGTAAGATTGGCACTCCACAACATATAGCTACTCTTCAAGCAGATACTATGGGAGAGAAGATTGGGGAAAAACTTAAAGAGAATAATGATTACCTTGCAAAGGCTCTTGATAATATTAGTTCAGCACTTTTGCAAAATAATAAGTTTCAGAAAGATGGTGCTTCTAAAGGATCATGTTATAGATGTGGAAAATCAGGACATTTGATAAAGAATTGCCCAGAGCCAGCAGAGAGCAAAAAAGTCAACTGGTCATTGCCCAAGATGCAGAAAGGGGAAGCATCAAGCTAGCCAATGCCGTTCTAAATATGATATTGAAGGGAATCTGTTGACGGGAAACGGGAGAGTGAGCGCGCCCCACCGCGTGCCGAAACAAATAGTGGCTTTCCAGCAGCCAGGAGGCTTCCCTGGGGCAGGATACATGAATTATCCGGCCCCATCATACCCTGGGTGGCCAGTCAGTTACCCAACGATCCCACCCTTTTACCCCCAGGGGCACAATGCGAGCTGGCAACTTCCAAATTAACCTGCTTTTTACAGAATTGTCATGCAGTTGTTTCTACAGGAGTGACGGGAACTTCACAAAGGAGACAAGATTTTCTAATTATAGGTAAAGAAAGGAATCGTATTTTGGGACTTGTGGTTTTTCCGACTATTGTTTCAGCAAATTGTAATGAAGAATTGACAGTTTTAGTTCAAGCCTGGTGCCTTCCACTTGCTATTCCAGCAGGAACTCCAATAGCTACAGCTGTTGCTTTGCCACCTAATATAGAGGAGCAGCTTGTTGAAGGTCAACGGATGTCAACTGGGAACATGAATATAGCTTCTCATGTTTTTTGGGTGGAACATATAGGCCGCAACTGACCAAAACTGACTTGCAGCCTAACTCATAATAACAAAACTATTGAAATTACAGGTCTCCTGGACACTGGTGCTGATGTTACAGTGATTTCTTATTTGCTTTGGCCAAAGGACTGGACTTTAATTACTCCTTTAGATCCTATTACAGGTATCAGAGGGGCCACTGTTTGTCAACGAAGTGAATACATGATCACAGTCAGAGGACCAGCGGGGAAGACAGCAGCCATCTGTCCCTTTGTGGTGCAAAGACCCATCACAGCCTGGGGAAGGGACCTGCTGTCTCAGTGGGGAGCAAGGCTGGAAGTGGATTTTTGTGAAAAGCCATGACAGCATTTATCACTCCAAAATTATCCTGGAAAACTAATAATCCTGTATGGGTGAGTCAATGGCCTCTGGAGGAAGAGAAATTGAGTGCTCTTAAAGAACTGATTAGAGAACAACTAAGAAAAGGCCACATTAGAGTGACGAACAGTCCGTGGAATTCACCAGTGTTTGTCATTCGCAAGAAAGCATCTGGTGCCTGGAGGCTGCTTCAAGACCTCAGGAAGATCAATGAGGTAATAGAAGACATGGGACCACTACAACCGGGTCTCCCTTCGCTCTCAATGATCCCGAGAGACTGGCCTCTTGTTATTATTGACTTAAAAGACTGTTTTTTCAATATCCCACTCCATCCAGATGACGCTCCACGGTTTGCTTTTTCTATTGCAAGTATCAACAGACAAGAACCCCTGCAAAGATACCACTGGGTGGTTCTGCCACATGGAATGAAGAACTCTCCTACTATATGTCAATGGTTTGTGGCTCAGGCTTTGGCCCCTGTGCAGCAAAAGCATCCTCGAGCAATGATTTTACATTACATGGACGATTTACTTATTTCAGCTTCGACTCAAAAGGAAGTAAAAGAGGTTTGTGATAATGTTGCAGCAGTTCAGGAAGCAGGACTTGAAATCTCCACTGAAAAAATACGAGAAGTTTCACCATGGAAGTATTTAGGGTGGAGAATGACAGAGCATTCCATCAAGCCTCAGAAAATTCAGCTCCAAACTAAGGTCAACACCTTACAAGATCTGCAGCAACTTTTGGGGGAAATCAACTGGATCAGAGTTACTTTAGGGATTACCAATGATGAACTTGCTCCGGTTTTTGACTTGCTTAGAGGGAATTGTGACATCACTTCTCCCAGATTTTTGACACCTGAAGCTCAGAAAGCCCTTGAAAAGGTCACCGAAGCCCTTCAATCTAGACAAGCTCATCGATGTGTGCATTCATTGCCTTATTTTCTTGCAATTTTGGGGGGAAACAAACAGTTATATGGACTGATATTTCAGTGGGACGTTCTGAAAGGGGACCCTTTGTTGATAATAGAATGGGTTTTTTTATCTTCTAGGTCTCCCAAGACAATTTTTACCACGATGGAAATGTTGGCTCAGATTGTAATTAGAGCCAGGGAAAGGTTAATGGCCATTGCAGGTCGGGATTTTAACATAATCTACTTGCCTTTGAGGAGAGAGTATTCTGATTGGGCATTGCAAAAGTCAGAGGATTTGCAGATTGTGTTGTTAAATTTTTCGAGTATTTGTTCTCTACATTTCCCAAGTCACAAGTTATTGCAAGCAAAATTAAATTTTAGGGAAAAGCCCATTTTAAGTCAAGTGCCTCTGGAAGCTATTAGTGTTTACTGATGGTTCAGGGAGAACCCATAAGTCAGTTATTACGTGGCAAAACGAAAAAACTAAAGACTGGGAGTCAGATATTCAGTCAGTGGAAGGTTCACATCAAGTTGTGGAGTTAGCAGCTGTAGTTAGAACGTTTCAACTTTTTCCAGAACCTTTTAATTTGATCACAGATTCTGCATATGTAGCAAATATAGTAAACAGAATAGAGGGATCAATTCTAAAAGATGTCAATAATGATGATTTATATCGATACCTTGCATGTCTTTATACTATCTTGCAAAATAGAACTAATCCATATTTTGTTTCCCATATTAGGGCTCATTCTTCACTTCCAGGATTTCTGGCAGAAAGGAATGCTAGGGCTGATGAGCTGACAGTGGCTGCTGTTAATACTTTGCCCAACATTTTTGGGCAAGCAAAATTGAGTCATGCCTTCTTTCACCAAAATGCTCAAGCACTTGTGCGGACCTTTCACCTTTCTAAAGATCAGGCGAAGGCAATTATAAGTGCCTGTCCTGACTGTCAATTGGTGCAACCTCCTGTCTCCACAGGAGCAGTCAATCCACGAGGGTTACACAGCCTTGAATTGTGGCAAACAGATATTACTAAGTACCCATCATTTGGGAAGTTTAAAAACATCCATGTGTCAGTGGACACTTTTTCAGGTGCAGTTTATGCCTCCCTTCATACAGGGGAGACAGCTAACCAGGTGTGTCAACATTTTTTGCAAGCTTTTGCTTCATTGGGTGTGCCTCAGGAGATAAAAACTGACAATGGCCTAGCATATAAGGCCAAAAGATTGTCTGATTTTTTGATGGATTGGGCTGTTCGACATGTTTTTGGTATCGCTCATTCTTCCACAGGTCAAGGAATTGTTGAAAGAATGCATCGCTCTTTAAAACGTATCTTAGATCAGCAGAAAGGAGGATTGGCACAAGCCACACCACAAATGAGATTGAGTAAAGCTTTGTATGTTTATAATTTTTTGAATAGCTCTCCTACAGAGCCTGACCCACCAATTTTTAGGCATTTCTATAACAATACACGGGCAAAATTGAAAGAAAATCCTCCAGTTTTGATCAAAAATTAAGAAACTGGGAAAATTGAAGGCCCATTTCTTTAATAACTTGGGGCAAGGATTTTGCTTGTATTTCCACAGATTCAGGACCCAAGTGGATTCCAGATAAGAACGTGAAACCTTTCCAAGAGCAAGAAAGAAAGCACTACCCACTCCTCCAGTGAAGAAGTGGGCACACAAACGTGAACTGTTAAAGATCTTTACTTACACCTGATATCTCATGCTTCATCTAAAGAAGACTGTGTGCTCTGTTCTTTTTTTTTTTTTTTTTTTAAAGAGGGGGAATCAGTAGTATTGTAGAATTTTGTTTTGTATTAGTTTAGGGAAATATGGGTTTTCATTTTATGCTGTGCTTTTATTGCTTTGCTTTGTTTACTATTAGTAGTACAGATTTGCCAATTAGCCAGACTACGACGAATGTTTGGGTGACATTAGCTAATGTGACCGGTCTGGATACTATATGTCTGTCCAACACAACCCCGGAGAAGCCATTTTCAACTTGTTTAGTTGGTGTGACTGTGGATGTTTGGCCAATTCCCATAGAAGTTGATAGAGCTATACGAGGACCTTTGGCAGGAACGCCAAAATGGGACCTTCAAACCCCTGTTAGTACATGGGAGTGGTGGGTTCCCCATCTTCCTGAAACAATTTCAGAACCACAAGAATTGGACATTTTTGGTTCTGTGAAAATGAACTTTTGTGCTGTGTTTAACTACACAGAAGAAAATCGAGCTTTAGTTAAAGATGTTTCTCCCCATCATGTTATTTATAAAAATCAAACTTTTTGGTGTAATCAGACTTATTGGGTCCAATTGACGTTTAATAATGTTACTTATCAGTTGCCACGAGGGATGTTTTTTATTTGTGGGGACAGAGTTTGGCCTGCCATCCCGGCGCACATCAAAGGTGGACCATGTAGTATTGGAAAACTTACTTTGCTAGCACCCAAAATGAAGAAGTCTATGAAGTATAGAGTGAGGAGATTTACCCATCTTTACAAACCAGACTGCAAGGATGATTTTACACCTTGGGGTCTTGGGAAGAGACTTCCATCGTCTCTTCTTTTGCCACAACTTAGTTCGGCAGTGGCATTGAAGCAATTAGATCGATTGGGGTGCTGGTTGAGTAAAGAGACCAGTGCTACTTCCCTTGCAATGAGTGATATGTTAACGGATGTTAGCAGTAATAGACATGCAACTTTGCAAAATAGAGCTGCAATTGATTTCCTTTTGTTAGCCCATGGCCATGGATGTGAAGATTTTGATGGAATGTGTTGCATGAATTTATCTGATCATTCAGAATCCATTCATAAAAGTATACAACTTCTTAGTGAAGGTATGGCAAAGATCAAAATTGATGATGGAACTTGGTTAGATGATTTCTTTAATGGATTAGACCTGATGTCGTAGGCAAAGAAGCTTTTAAAAATGGGTTTATATGTTTTAGTTATTATAATACTGGTACTAATTATGGTGGCCCATTTTTTCCGATGTATTCGACGGCTAATTGAAAGATCTGTTGAGGGGATCTTTATGGTCGAAAGAGGAGGGGGAGATGTTGGAGTCAGTAAGTCAGGAGTTTCTCTGAATCCTTCAGGGAGAGATCAGAATGCAGGGATTGAGTTGAATCCTTTGGATGGATTGAAGTATATTAGTCCTCTTACTTATAAGGCAGAGGTGTAGACTTAAGCTATAACATAAGAGAAAGAAAATAAGTAAGTAAATGGAATAAGTTTTAAGTGCTTTTAGTGAGCAAAAGGTCTTAGATGCCTAAGAAGTAGTACATGTTCTAGTGAAGGTTGAAAAACATGCTAGTGTTTTCTTAGAGGCTCCAAGAACTTAGCTTTAGACATAATAGAGTTAGAGTTAAGAAAATTGCTGACATTTTTCAGTTAGAACAAGATAGGCCATGAATGTAATTTATACGTAGCTTGGCGTGTTAAGAAATTAGAATTCTAATAGTTTAAGAAGTAGTGGTCCGATTGTGGTCCGATTCTACGTCTTAGTTTGCTCATAAGTTTCTATAAAAGAAGAGGCTTGGAAAGAGACATTGCTTTTAGCCATTGCTATTATGCCACAGCTTTTGCTCTGCTTTTGTTTTCGCCGCTGAAATCAAGACCCGAGAAGAAGATAGGAGCTGCCCGGCTCCTCCGGCCCTGCTGGGACCACGGGGAGCTTCTGCTTCTGTTTGGGACTTTGAGCTAGAACCTGGAATGGACTTTGTTAGCTTTGACTCTGCATTTGAGACTGATGTGCTTCTGCAATAAATAACTTTACAGCTACTATTAGCTGCTTTGCTTTTTACATAAAAGCAGAAGTAGCCTGAGAGTGTGGGTGCACAAGAGGCACCCGGAGGTCCCCAGAAACCTCACACACCACTTACAGGCTACTAGGAGAGAACTGTGGCTGCCTCTCGCTTGCCTTCCCAAGTGCCCTTAGCAGTCGGAAGGAGCAAGCTGAAGCACTGCTGCTTGTGCTGCTCCTAGGTTCCCTTGCGGCCCACTGTGGAAACATTGGAGGTCACTTCTAGGCTCCGAGTTGCAGACAGCACCACGGTAAATGCCGCGGAGAAGGGAAATACAGAGTGCAGAGAGGAACTGGACGTGGCTTACGTGCAATAAGTAGAAGGTGAACCTAGGCACTGCCTCTTCAATCTGGACCCCTCTGCTCTTGTAGCAACTTTTGCAAGTCGGCAAAGGGAGCTGCAAGTATGTAGAATGGAGGGCAGCGAGACGCAGTGTGTTATGCGCCCTTTCAGGGCTGCTGACAGAGGGATACTTTAAGAATTCCTTCTTCTTCCTCGCGTCCTTCTCGCATCACTCTAGCTGCATGGAGAACACCATAGCGAAGAGGTGAGGAAGGGCACTGCCCCAGCTTTTGCCTAGGCCTGCCTCTGCTGCGCCTTTAGCTGCACACCAGAACAATGGCATTTCTTACCCAAAAGGTAAAATAAGTGTTAGTAGCCTCAGTATTGGCAAGTGCCTAGGCATTAACTTGAGAGACGACGTATGAGGGAGTCTTTAGAGATTTCCTCCCCCATGGAGCAGGTGTATTCTCATTCTCATGCTGAACTGAAAAGTCCGGGCATGGCAATTCTGGCCTGACTTTTGCAGAGACGAACACAAATGTGGGGCTATGATCCTCTGTTCCGGACCTCTGGTTCCGGGTGTGCCGTACGCCATGAGCCTGCAGCAGCCGCAGAGGACACTGTGGATTGTGGATGAGGCTGAGCTGGCCCAGCGCCCCCCGTTCGTGTGATAGCGGCAGGAGTGGCGTCCGAGCGGCATCACCTGAGGGCCCCATGGGGGGCGGGGAGAGAGCCAGGAGTGACCCTGAGCGACACTGGAAGCTATATCCGTCGGGCCCGGAAGGCCTGAGGTGCATCGAATTTCACGGGTAGGAGGCTGCTAAGCTGCTTTGAAAGCTGGAGCTCCTCTGCTCTAGGACAGACTGGGAGAGCTGAGGGTGTCCAATCTGGAGAACAGAAGGCTCCAGGGAGACCTTCAAGCCCCTTGCAGTGCCTGCTGGGGCTCCAAGATAGCTGGGGAGGGACTTTGGAAAAGGGTCTGGACTCGCAGGACAAGGGGGAATAGATCCAAACTGCCAGAGGGCTGGGGTAGATGGGATATTGGAAAGGAATTCTTCCTTGTGTGGGTGCTGAGGCCTGGCACATGTTGCTCAAAGAGGCTGTGTGGGAGCCCCATGGCAGGAAGTGTCCAGGGCCAGGCTGGAGCGGATATGGAGCAACCTGGACTAGTGGAAAAGTGTCCCTGCCCATGTCAGGATATGGGAAGAAGATAATCTATCATCTCTAAGGTCGCTTCCAGTCCAAACCATTCTGGGATTCTAGGATTCATGGAAGGCCCTTTTCCAAGTGAAGTGTTGTATCTCTTGGCTCCCCGCTTGTAGTTGCCAGTTCTTCTGGAAGCAGGCCTGGCCAAGCAGCTGTGATGAGCCATGGCTTCTCAATAGGACGACTGTGATATATTTGCAGTGAGGAAGGCTGCAGACAGATCTTCAAGGCCCAGGTAAAACAAGCAAAGGATTGAATCAAAGCCAAAGGTTGGTTGTGTTAGTCAGTTTGCTGGCTGTTGAAATGGCCCCAGGTCATTTTCAACATTTCTATTTTGGATTTGTTTGAGTAAAAAATGAATGTGTTACCTCCAGCGTAGGCTCTCCAATGCATCTCCATGTGCTCCAATCTCTTTGTTGTATATCAGGTTCTATTAACTGAAGACAGAATCATAACACAGTAGTAAAACATTTAGAGGTGTAGTTAGCCAGCTTCAGGAGTTTTCAACTCTGCTGTTGACTTTTCTGGTGACTGTAAGCAAGGCAACACAATCCAGTAACTCCACTTTTCCTCTCTGAGGAAAAGATGATTTTTTTTTTTTTCTCGTTTTAAAAGTAGCCTCGAATGAAGAGAGTTACGCATGTGGCATGTAGGATTCATTATTTGACCTTTCTCTTCTGCTGTCTTTTTTTTGTCTCTGTTCTCCATTCAGTAGGTTTGAAAGAATTCTAATTGTTGAGATGATGCTTCTTTGAAGGCTCACTTAGCCCACATTTTGGGTGAAGGAAAGAAGAAGACAAGGTCCTCTAAGAAGAGTAAAAAGCATACTTTAAAGAGACATTCAGAGATGTCTGCTGATGCCATGCAAATACCGTGTAATCAGCAGAAATGTGTTGTAAAGACACCCATCAGTGACTTCACAAGAAAGCCACACTCAAGACAGGTAAAGAACAGAAGCATAAAACCCCAAAAGTATGAAATGGACAGATTTTCATTGGGAATGAGCAACTCCTGAATTCTTGGTTCTAGAACTAGGGGCTTGTAATAAACAGACTGTCTCCTTGCCAAACGTAAATTTGGTGTAATGAGCAGCTCACTGCCCTTTGAAATGCAGGGCTAGTAGACTTATATTTGCCATGGCAGGCATATTGTACGGCTTTCCTGTTAAAAAGAAATTGGTTTTGCTCATAGCAATCTAGATATGTACCCAGTCTGACACCGATTTTTTAGGCTATATTTCCATGTATATGGCTTCCATGATGATGCAGTAAGTTTATGTCATGAACAGGAATGAAGTGATTGCATGCATCCTTTTTTACCCTAAGCCAGCTGCTGAATAATGAGACAGAGACTCTCACTGACGCCAAGGAGTGCCCAAGCTTTTGGGAAAAGCACTGGGCAGATAAAGCCTATTTCCACATTTTTTACTAGCGTCTCCTTCAAAGTTCATGGGTTTGTTCATCTTTTGGAGCTGTTCTAGATGTCTTTGTAGTTTACATGTACTAAATGTAGCAGGTATTGCTCTCATGCCGTCCTAATAGATTTGAAGTTGGGATCTACTCAGGCTTCAATGTCTCAGAAGAAGCAACGTTGATTCTTTGAATTCTATTCTTGAACGTGAGAATGATACTTATGAAGCTAATGAATTAATTAAATCGAATTCACTTGAATGGAAAAATTGTCTTGTTCATGTAGATTTTAATTTGGGAAATTGATATTTGAGTTCTACTTTTCATTGTTGTTGCTTTTCTGTATTCTTTGATTGCACAGATAGCAGATGTACTGACCAAGTATTCTGTGAAACTGGAGGAAATGTCCTTCCTCTTGGCAGCTGATGTTCACAAGCTTATTAACGCTAAGGCCATGGTAAATGTTTTACCTGGGGCAAGATAACAGTCTGAATATTCCTAGGATGTCTTTCTTTCCCCAAATGAAATTCAATTTTTACGCCTATCAGTCACTGAAATATAAAATAAATTTCTACTTGGCAGGGTATTGGTTATCTTTTGTGTTCGTTTCTCCCCTCATTTTCTGTAGAAGAGACAAATTTTTGTTTGTTTTTGCATGTCGTATACTGCTTCTACTTCTGGTTTTATTTTTTAATACACTGAATATAAAGAGAGCACTGCTGGATAATGAGAGGGCAACTGCCTAGCTACTCTTGAATCGAATGAAATCAGAGCTTGAGAAAGAAAAATGGCATCAACTGAAATGGCAAGGGAGAGTCAAGGACTGGAAGCTCATGCAAAAGAAGTGTGTAGTTCAGAGTTTCAGGTCAGAAATGTGGCAGTCTTCTTTTGGACAATGAGCAACACAAAGTGGCTAGTGTTCACTTTTGGTTTCTATCAAAGTAATACTTGATCATTTTTTCTTTCTACGTGATATCACATATGATATCACATATATCATGTGATTCCATTCTACATATCTACTTTCCATCCTGCAGAGAATTTATGGCAAGTGAAGAAATACAGTATCCCCCAACTGTGAATATGGACAAGTTGATAAAGGAGCAGATGGTACTCAGTGAACAGAGACTGAGGGCTTTGCAATATATTGGTTATGGCAAAAGAGGGTATAGCATAAAGGAAAACAATTGTTGCTGGAGTTAATGAAGGACTTGGCTACAAAATGCACTTTGCTTCCTGTCAATGTGTGATTGCTAAATGCAGCAGTAAGGCAGGGTCTACATCTATTTCTGTACAGCTCTTTTGAATGGAAAAAATGCATTCTTGATTTTCAGTGCCCCAGCTACACTTAATAGGTGGCGATCAGGCTCTAAAAATGGAGGAATGCAGAAGTAAATCTTGAAACATAGTAGAAATGGGCAAAGATGGGTGGAGAGCTAGAAGCTGGTGCTTTTGTCAAGGCATATTTTCTCAATGGCGTGGGATTTTATTTGCGTAATAAATTAAGAGAGGAGTCTGGATAGAAATCTAACGTTGCTACATTTGAATATCCATCCTGAACACAAGACACATTGGTGTGGGTGCAATGCATTATGATCTTTACAGGGAGGTTTTTTACGGTGGATGTATGAACAAGGTAGATGACAGTTAGTTCCTAATCGGGCTGTAAACAGTTGGCCTTGAACAACAACAATCTCAGGTTTATTTTCATTGCCATGATGGCTGTAAATAAAAGAAAGCCCAGTAGTATGGATATACGGATTCATAATTTTATATTTGAAGTACTGACTGGTTTGTATTTTAGGATACCTGACTCTTGTTTCCTACTTTGATAGCACCTTGTTGCCTCCAACACGTGCCAAATCTGATGGAAGGGAATGGTGCAGAACTCTGGAGAATTGAAACAAAAGTCTAGGTAGGTCAGGAAATCCTAAGAACAGTCTGGAATTCAAGCAATATTTTCTTTTCTCCCGGGCAACGATGAGGCAGACAGTTGCTTTGAGAGTGCATGTTTGCTCTATTCTTTGTTCTGTGTGTTCCCACATACCTTCTCAGTTGCTTGGAGGTGGCAGTAAGAGCCAAAGAAGCTGCCTGTGGCATGGCTTTCCTTTGGCCAGTACAAACACCTGTGCATGGTGAGATCTAGCAGGAACTGGCTTGGTTAGAATGAATGTGGGGGAAATCAAAAGTTAATTTTGACATGGATCCCTTCTCAATCATACAAAAATACTCCTTTTTAACTCTTGGAGAAGATGAGGGGAAGTATGAGAAGAAGAGCAGAAGTGTTGGAGATACTTCCTTTCTCTGTGTCCTTGCAGCATGCCTTCCCTCTCTGTGTCTGCCTTCTCTTGCTCCAGAGCACATCCTGTTGGGATGTTTGTAGGCTGTATGGTAGCAAAGAAGTTGGTAGCGATTGTAAGTACCTTGCTACTTTGAAGCATAATGATAAAGAGCTGTGTATGAAAATGTCTTGATTTCTTTGGCTGGTAGTGTCTGGTGTCTGTAGGCAAAGGTCTGTAGGCACTGCTGGGATCTGTTCCGTGTGCTGAGATTCAGCACATGGCCTCTGTCATGTTTCCATGTCACACTGCACTATGAAAGATGGGAATATTGACTGTGGTCTCTTCCATAGCATTCAGACAGCCCTAATCTGGAGTGCGTGGAGAAAATGAGCATCCAGTATGAGCTGGTCGAGGGCAAATGTCAGGAGAAAGGGCAGATGTGCAAGTTGAGTGCCACAGCTTTTGGCTGTGATAGCCGTGGTCCAATGTGTCATTCGAGTAAAATGCGCCTGAGGATGCACCAAACATTGAGATAACAAGTGGAATTCCTTTTTAACCTCTGCCATACTCTGTTCAAAAACTAAGCCATCCGTTTGGTTTCACAGCAGTAGTTGGTATTTGTACTTGAAATGTGGAAAAGCTGTAACGAATGCCGGTAATGAAGGGAGTGCTGTCCTACGCGAATGTGGAAGATGCAAGGGGCCTCAGCCCTTGTGCTAAATCTGTCCTATCTAGGGGAAGAACTTCCACCTCTGCCTGAATTTCTCCCTTTGTGTCCAACCAGATGGTATTGTTTACTAATCTAATATGGCATGTAGGAGGCTGAATCTATCTCTGTCCATCACAAGAAAAGAAACACTACGTTTAGCCAGGATCTCTGAAAGCCACACAGTATTTCTTCTGTGCATGTCAATAATTTGTTCTTCTTTTCCTTCAGATGACCCTGTTGGATATGAACATTTGCACAGCAGAAGATGCTGAAGTCGTGCACTCCAACATGCTTCAGATGACTGAGAAACTAAAATGTCGATTTGAAGAAGAAGTGGAGCACGTCGATGTATGTTTCTTTTACTTGATGACATATATTTTCATCACTCCTTGGGATTAGTCTGTTCTTCCTGTGCTCCCACCTGCAATGCCTTCTGCGTGGTAGGCTATTGAGGTCTCCTTAGAAAGAGGTCCATAATGTGACAAAACACTCCAAAGAAACAGTTTGGTGTGGAAGAGTTTCATGTGGAAGTGTTCATAATTCTTGTGTTTATTATTTGTAATATAAATAGATTGTATTTTTATGATCATTTCTATCTGAAATACATATGATAGCGATGAATGATGTATGGCCCAGTCTGCTTAAGATCAGACTTTAGGAATAGCTGGAAATGATCTCCCAAATGTCTTCCAATCTTTTCTATACATATAAAAGTTAGGAAGTCGTTTCTAACGGGATAAATTATAGAATGTGATTTGGTGCTTTATGGTGCCAGAATAAACAGAAGTTTTGATAATCCGCATTCTTAGCAGTTTAATTGGAGACTGTTGTTTTTTACTCTCCAGATAGAAGATGCCATGTTGGATACCAGTCGTAAAATTCCAGGCAGCCTTTTACCATGTTACATATCCTCTTACTCATTCATTTCACCTTCCAGCAGTTTAGAAAGAACTTGTTCACTTGAATATTTTTCTTTGGAGTGATTTTAAGGAGACGGCTAAATGGCCATTATACAGGTAGAAACATAAAAACAAGGGTGTGCTATAAAGACAGGACTTCTTAGTGCAAAGAGCCCTCTGAAATTCAAAATACCTGCTATAAAATTAAAAATGTAATCTTTGACTTTTAGATGGGAATTTCTACTCTTCAGTTTCATACTGTCAGGTGCATTTTTGCTAACTGCTTGATTCATGCTGAATGGACAGTCCTGTCTTATTCTTGGTATGGCAACAGTGATAGAGATCACTGCTGCTTTCTGTAGAAAGTCGCTGCAAGTTGCTATTATGAGATCTTGTGCAGGTCTAGAGTCTGATTGGATGTGAGGTTCTTATTGTTACAACAACCACCTTGGGGTGGCAGGGTCAGAGGTGTTCATTATCTAGGAAGATTTTCATAGGCGATGAGTTTTGCTGAGGTAGCTTTCTCTTCTGGGTGTAGAGTATATGTGCATAATTAACTTCCCTGAATCCTAAATAGTTGGGGAGATTTTAGTATCTACGAAACCATTTTTACTAGCTTTTTTATGTGGCCTTAGATGATCAAAGAGATCTGGATACAATTTTAGAAAAAACGAAAATGGTTAGCTGTGAGGAAGAGCTGAAGGAGTATTTGGAGAACACCCTTTCTTCTTGAGATCAAATTAGAACAAGGTATGAATTTTGTATCGTCAACTTAAAAGGTAGAGCATCTTTGAACATTGGTTGTACTACTTAGGCCTTGTTTTAATGCTGTTGTGTGAAGGTATGGAAAAAGAGTGCTTTTCACTTCATGTAAAAATACAGAATAATGTCCCTACTGAACAAGGTTAAGGCAAATAATGCCCACGGTTTAGGAATGGGACAAAGGAAGACTGCTATCATTCAAAAACCATAGCACACCAGTATTACTGTGCATACCATCACATCCATGCCTTATTCAGAAGGTAAAAGGAGTAGTGCAGATTCTTGGATCACCGGAATCAGAAGGTGGTCTGCACCATCATCTCTTCACTCATAGATTTGATCTCATTCAAAGTTCTAGGAACTCAGAAGTTTAAAATAGCCAAGCACTTGCAACTTTAAAAACCATCTAAAAATTGGTACAATACGGCTCTACTTCCTGAGGTTATTAGCAGCAGCTCTGAAGCCATAGAGGAAGCAGCACTGTTTTCACACACCCAGGAGGTCTTTCTTACCTGCTCGATCAGAGGCACATTAGAAGAGCAGTATGGACCTGAGGGGCAGATGCATGCACCTTGACACACCTAGCAGTGGGACTGTGGTTAGAGCTGGAGGTTTGATACTCTTCCTAATAATTTGAGCCGTTAAAACAAAGCCAGAGGTAACAGACCAAGTGAAAATACAATGCCAGGTTGCGGAAAGAGAATGTTACCTATCTGAACACCTACATAAATTCCCCATCATTCTCTTTGTTTAGGAGACCAAGCCAATGTCCGTGTAAATGAAAACAAGTGTGAATATTGATTTTTCTTGAATCAAGACTCAGCTTTATGTCCAAGTCAAAGGCAAATAAACCAGAAAGGCTCCACTGAGCACAGTGCAGAACTAACATGGAAGACAGTAATTTGACCTCTTATGTAAGCAGTGTTGGAATGGCTCCCCATCCAAAAGGAAGGATGTCAAATGCTTCTTTGGAAATATTTTAACTTCTGTGCATTTCTTTCTTTGTAATGAACTAATCTCTAACAAGCCAGGACATGATTGTGTTCAGTAGAAACAGATCAATGGCAACATTTAGCCTATAGGTTTTATGAGATTGATCAGGAAGTTCGATTTAGATTGAAAGGCACTGTAGTCATATTTAATTTTATTTATCTCCGTACTTGACCCTCTTAAACAGGGACCTTCAATTGGAGAGGAACGGGACACTGAATCAAATTGTAATGGATGACGTAATGGCTTACCCGGAAGCATTTTGTGGGAATTGATTTCTTCTAGGTATCCATCAGCCAGCATTTTAATGTGAAGGAAATCTTCAAACAGGTAAAACAAAAATTCACGTTGGTTTAAAACCTGACTGCTATATTAATTTTTCACTTTTGAGAAAATTTTCATGACCTTTAAAATTCAGACTATATCAAGTATTGTTTCAGCAATTGAAGAAAGTGCTTTTGATAGAGATAGGAGAGGGAAACCAAAACATTTCTCAGAGCCACACTTTGAACTCTGTCCTTGTTAAAAACGGCACTTGAGCAAATTCATTTGCCTTTGGAACAGAAAACGACAAGGTAACAGGCTTATCATTACGGATTTGAGTGTTCCAGGTTCTTTAGATAGTAAGTGATTTATTCAAGATGATCTCTTACTGAACTAGATCCATTTTGAGAAGGGATATGGATTTCTTAGAAGAAAGCAAATCCCTATGTTAAAACGGTGTGGTGGGTGTTTTTTCTTGTTGTTTAGCTTTTAGAACTTGCAAGGCACAATCGACTTCATAGTTTGAGATCCAAATAAGACCACGACATTCCAAACAGGTGTTTCTTTTTGGTTGTTTTTCAATCTGTATATCTTTGGATTGCAACCAGTAGAACTGTGCTTGAACTGGAAAGAAGTAGCGGAGGTTTCAGAAGTGGAACATACGGTGGAACAGTAAGCTGAGAGCATTGTGCAAGGAGAGGAAAGAGGGGAAAATGGTAAGAGTTTCCTGAGTCGGAAGGGACCCCTAGGGATCATCAAAGTCCAACTCCTGGCCCTGCACAGACACTCCAACAGTCCCACCCTCTGCATCCCTGAGAGCATTGGCCAAACGCTCCTGGATCTCTGGCAGCCTTGGGGCTGTGCCCATTGCCTGGAGAACCTATTCAGTGCCTGACCAGCCTCTGAGGAAAAAAACCTTTCCCTGATAGCCAGCCTAATCGTCCCCTGACACAGCTCCTGGCATTCCCTTGGCTCCTGTCCCTGGTTGCGGAGAGCAGAGAGCAAAGCTGTCCCTGTGCTGCCCTTGAGAGGAGGTGAGAGGTCCCAAGTGAGGTGTGAGCTCAGTGTCCTCTCTGCAGCTGAACCAAATGCCCTCAGCCACTCTTTGTATGGCTTGCCCTCCAGCCTCTTCACTATCTCTGTATCCCTCCTTTGGACATTTCTCCAATAGCCTGAGGTCTTTCTGACGTTGTGGCATCCAAAATTGCCCCCAGGGCTTGAAGAAAGCGCACTCCCAGCCCAGAGAAGAGCAGGACAATCACCTCTCTCGAGTGAGCGGTGCCACAAGATAGGGACAGTTGTCAAAAATCAGCTGGAGAAACAAATCTAACAGAGAAACAGGTGATCTTGGCACAGAAAATGGAAGAAGCAGAGAAAGAAGAAGATGAGGAGAGGATTCCTTGTAAAAGTGAAGAAAATGAGCATGCAGAACAGGGACTAAGCATTATGCAGGTAAGTGAGCAAGAGAATAAGTTTGAAAGTGAAGGCAGTTTTGTCCAAAAGAAGGAGGAATAGGAAGTCTTTTTGCTGAGAATGAAAAGAAAGTTTTTTTTCCGTTTAGTTTGTATAGGAAGAGCACAGGGCTCTAGATCCTTTTGTGGGAAAATGGAGTGTGTAAAGTAGCCAATCATTTTGGAGCGAGTTTGGATGTTTTTGGGATCCCAGGTGAATTTTGATTTGAATTATGGGGATTTGGGGTTCCCAGGTGAATTGGGGTGGGGGGGGGGGGGGGGATTTGGGGACATCCAGGTGAGTTTTGAGGGGTCCCAGGTTGATTTTGGGGGAGGATTTGTGGAATTTTGGGGGATCCCGGATAGCGAGGTTTGGGGTGAATTTGTGGAATGTGGGGCGTCCCAGTTGAATTTTAGGGGGAATTTGTGGAATTCTAGGGTTCTCAGGGGTATTTTGGGGAGAGTTTGGTGAATTTTAGGGTATACATGTGAATTTTAGGGTTCTCAGGTGAGTTTTGGTGATTCCAGGCAGATTTAGGGGTGAATTCTGTCGATTTTGGGGTATCCACGAGAGCATTTGGGAGTCGTGGGAGAATTTTGGGATGAATTTGGGGGATGCAGGTGGATTTTCCTGGTTTTTGGTGATTTTTGGGAGTCCCAGATTGGTCTTGGAGTGAATTTGGTGGATTTGGGGGTATCTGGGTGGGTTTTGAGGGGGCTTGGAGACATTTTGGGGTGAATTTGGGAGGTGTTGGGGGGACTGGATCTTGGGGGTGATTTTAGGGATTTTGGGGGTTGCAGGTGGGATTTTGGGGTGAAGCCCTGGGATTTGGTGGTTCCCCGTGAATTTTGGGGTGAATTTGTGGAATTTTGGAAGTTGCCAGGTGAGTGCTGGGCATCCCAGGGGGTACTTTGGGCTGAAGTTTGGGGATTTTGGGTTTCCCAGGTGAATTTCTGAGGTGAAAAGTTTCAAAAAGGTTTTTTTTGAAAACAAGTTAAAGCCAGAAGGTAATTGAAAATTAATAGATGTGATGCAAGAAGGTAATATGCAGACAATACACAGCGAGACAAATCATGGGAAAAATACAGTGGTAACACATGAGTGTGTGAGGATGGGATCAGTATAGCTAAGGCTCAGTTGAAGCTGAATTGGGAAAAGCATGCCAAAAATAAGAATAATAAAGGCACCTACGGGTATTTCAGTGGAAAAAAGAAGATGAAAAGAAACCTATCACACCTCCCCTATTCCCCCACCCCACCCCCATAAGCCAGACAGGACTAGTGCCAATAGACAAGGAGAAGGCTGAAGTACTCAACAAGTGTTGGTCTCAATTTTTACTGCCAGTCACTATTTCCACATCTCTCAGGTTATTGGACTGGTGGACTTGATTCTAAGCCATAGTAGCAGGTCAGCTTTCAGACCACCTGAGGAACCTGAGCATGCAAGGCCATGGGACCCACCCAGAGGCATGTCAGGGCCCTGAGAGAACTGGCAGCTGTAGTTGCTAAGGTGCTTCCTCCATCATATTTGATAAATCAAGGCAACCAGCTGAAGTCTCCAGACACTGTGTTGTATTGACTCCAATACTCTTGGACTTTTTTATAAATCTTAGAGCTCTGAGTCAATTTCTGCAGAGGATTCCCAATGCAGTTTGAAAAATGGAATCTTTGTTATTGGTCCTCATGTTGATCTTGGATATTTCCATTTTCTGCACTCCTATATTTTCGAAGCATTTGTAATGACTGAAAAGAAAGCTGAGACGAGGCATTATGCTCTTTCCAGTGATATAAATGGACCAGTATTCTTTTCAGACAAATATATTTTTGCTGTGTCTAAGCACATGTGCATACCTGTGTTTGATTGATGTGTCCAGGTTTTGGCAATGGGGCAGCCACAGGGCCGTCCTGTGACAATGGCAATGCTGCCCTGTCCCGCATTCTTCCAACTCAGAAACTCAGAAACTACCACTGCTTTCTCTCCCTCAGCCCAAGCAGTCACAAAGAAGAAGTGTTCCCAGCAGGCTGGGATAGCACACATATACACTACATATACATGACAGGCATCGCCAGCAGCCACATCCTGCTCCTTTCTGTGGCTGGCAGGAGTGAGACTGGATGTTTACATGTGGGCAAACTGGGTCCCTCCAGCAGCTCAGACACTCAGCCTGCCCAGTGACCCCACTGAATTCCAGTACTTGCAGTGTCCCAAGGCCACAGCACTACTCCGCTTGCTGGCACAGACCATCACACGCCTCCTAAATCAGTCAGGACTCCCCTGGTCCCACAGCCAGCACCCCACTTGCTCTCCCCCAGGCCACTGCCATTGTTCACCAACTTCTCCACTTTGATCTTTGCTGGTGCTCTCAACACTGGCACACCCAGATGTTCTGCAGCTCTTGTCTCCTGGTGGAAAGGACTTGTAAAGCCATGTTTCCTAACAGGACTTCCACAACCTTTCAAAGCAACCTTTTCTGGGATATGAACAATCTCATTCAAATGTCAACATTTCTTTTCCCATATGTGAAACCAGAATTTCCTTCTTCCGGGCATGCCCAAAACAAGGCAAAAACTACATTGTCCCTTCTGTTTCACATGCTGACTTGTTTGCAAACAATGCTAGGAGAATACCTGTTTTAATCCAAGCTAATCTCTGGCCCTTATAGTGCTTTCGGTAGTTAGTTTTGCTTTGCTATTTACTTGATGTCCCGTTGAATTTTTGAATCATAAACAGACTATCTGTCTGTATAGCAGCATAGCAGTGATGAATAAATGCAATTACCATCTGCTCCTTTACCAACTTTTCCATTTCCATATTCACAGTTGGGGGATTCTGTATTTCTTCACTTGCCATAAATTCTCTGCAGGATGGAAATTAGATATGTAGAATGGAATCACATGGTATATGTGATATCATATGTGATATCACGTAGAAAGAAAAAATGATCAAGTATTACTTTGATAGAAACCAAAAGTGAACACTAGCCACTTTGTGTTGCTCATTGTCCAAAAGAAGACTGCCACATTTCTGACCTGAAACTCTGAACTACACACTTCTTTTGCATGAGCTTCCAGTCCTTGACTCTCCCTTGCCATTTCAGTTGATGCCATTTTTCTTTCTCAAGCTCTGATTTCATTCGATTCAAGAGTAGCTAGGCAGTTGCCCTCTCATTATCCAGCAGTGCTCTCTTTATATTCAGTGTATTAAAAAATAAAACCAGAAGTAGAAGCAGCATACGACATGCAAAAGCAAACAAAAAATTGTCTCTTCTAAAGAAAATAAGGGGAGAAAAAAACACAAATGATAATCAATACCCTGCCAAGTAGAAATTTCTTCTATATTTCAGTGATTGATAGGCAGAAAAAATGAATTTCATTTGGGGAAAGAAAGACATTCTAGGAATATTCAGACTGTTATCTTGCCCCAGGTAAAACATTTACCATGGCCTTAGCGTTAATGAGCTTGTGAACATCAGCTGCCAAGAGGAAGGACATTTCCTCCAGTTTCACAGAATACTTGGTCAGTACAACTGCTATCTGTGCAATCAAAGAATACAGAAAAGCAACAACAATGAAAAGTAGAAATCAAATATCAATTTCCCAAGTTAAAACCTACATGAACAAGACAATTTTTCCATTCAAGTGAATTCGATTTAATTAATTGATTAGCTTCATAAGTATCATTCTCACGTTCAAGAATAGAATTCAAAGAATCAACGTTGCTTCTTCTGAGACATTGAAGCCTGAGTAGATCCCAACTTCAAATCTATTAGGACGGCATGAGAGCAATACCTGCTACATTTAGTACATGTAAACTGCAAAGACATCTAGAACAGCTCTAAAAGATGAACAAACCCATGAATTTGATGGAGATGCTAGCAAGAAATGTGGAAATAGGCTTTATCTGCCCAGTGCTTTTCCCAAAAGCTTGGGCACTCCTTGGCGTCAGTGAGAGTCTCTGTCTCATTATTCAGCAGCTGGCTTAGGGTAAAAAAGGATGCATGCAATCACTTCATTCCTGTTCATGACATAAACTATCTGCATCATCACGGAAGCCATTTACTTGGAAATATAGCCTAAAAAATCGGTGTCAGACTGGGTACATATCTAGATTGCTATGAGCAAAACCAATTTCTTTTTAACAGGAAAGCCATACAATATGCCTGCCATGGCAAATATAAGTCTACTAGCCCTGCACTTCAACGGGCAGTGAGCTGCTCATTACACCAAATTTACGTTTGGCAAGGAGACAGTCTGTTTATTACAAGCCCCTAGTTCTAGAACCAAGAATTCAGGAGTTGCTCATTCCCAATGAAAATCTGTCCATTTCAGTCCTTTGGGGTTTTATGCTTCTGTTCTTTACCTGTCTTGACTGTGGCTTTCTTGTGAAGCCACTGATGGGTGTTTTTCCAACACATTTCTGCTGATTACATGGTAATTGCATGGCATCAGCAGACATCTCTGAATGTCTCTTTAAAGTATGCTTTTTACTCTTCTTAGAGGACCTTGTCTTCTTCTTTCCTTCACCCAAAAGGTGGGCTAAGTGAGCCTTCAAAGAACCATCATCTCACCAATTAGAATTCTTTCAAACCTACTGAATGGAGAACAGAGACAAAAAAATTTAAAAAACTAGTAGGCAAAAGACAGCAGAAGAGAAAGGTAAAATAATGAATCCTACATGCCACATGCATAACTCTCTTCATTTGAGGCTATTTTTAAAATGAGAAAAAAAAAGAGTAAAAAAGATCATCTTTTCCTCAGAGAGGAAAAGTGGAGTAACTGGATTGTGTTGCCTTGCTTACAGTTACCAGAAAAGTCAACAGCAGAGTTGAAAACTCCTAAAGCTGGCTAACTACACCTCTAAATGTTTTACTACTGTGTTATGATTCTGTCTTCAGTTAATAGAACCTGATATACAACAAAGAGATGGGAGCACATGGAGATGCATTGGAGAGCCCACGCTGGAGGTAACACATTCATTTTTTACTCAAACAAATCCAAATTAGAAATGTTGAAAATGACCTGGGGCCATTTCAACAGCCAGCAAACTGACTAACACAACCAAACTTTGGCTTTTATTCAAGCCTTTGCTTGTTTTACCTGGGCCTTGAAGATCTGTCTGCAGCCTTCCTCTCTGCAAATATATCACACTCGTCCTATTGAGAAGCCATGGCTCATCACAGCTGCTTGGCCAGGCCTGCTTCCAGAAGAACTGGCAACTACAAGCGGGGAGCCAAGAGATACAACACTTCACTTGGAAAAGGGCCTTCCATGAATCCTAGAATCCCAGAATGGTTTGGACTGGAAGCGGCCTTAGAGATGATAGATTATCTTCTTCCCACATCCTGACATGGGCAGGGACACTTTTCCACTAGTCCAGGTTGCTCCATGTCCGCTCCAGCCTGGCCCTGGACACTTCCTGCCATGGGGCTCCCACACAGCCTCTTTGAGCAACATGTGCCAGGCCTCAGCACCCACACAAGGAAGAATTCCTTTCCAATATCCCACCTACCCCAGCCCTCTGGCAGTTTGAAGCTATTCCCCCTTGTCCTGCGAGTCCAGACCCTTTTCCAAAGTCCCTCCCCTGCTATCTTGGAGCCCCAGCAGGCACTGCAAGGGGCTCCAATGTCTCCCTGGAGCCTTCTGTTGTCCAGATTGGACACCCTCAGCTCTCCCAGTCTGTCCTAGATCAGAGGAGCTCCAGCTTTAAAAGGAGCTTAGCAGCCTCCTACCCATGAAATTCGATACCACCACAGGCCTTTTGGGCCCTACGTATATAGCTTCTGTTGTTGCTCGGGGTCACTCCCGGCTCTCTCCCCGCCCCCCATGGGGCCCTCAGGCGATGCCGCTCGGACGCCACTCCTGCCGCTGTCAGACCAACGGGGGCGGGGGGCCACCCATCCTCATCCACAATCCACAGTGTCCTCTGCGGCTGCTGCGGGCTCATGGCGGCCCACACACCCGGAAGCAGAGCTCTGGAACAGAGGATCATAGCCCCACATTTGTGTTCGACCCTGCACAAGGCAGCCCAGACTTGTCATGCCCGGACTTTGCAGTTCAGCACGAGAATGAGAATACACCTGCACCATGGGGGAGGAAACCGCTAAAGACTCCCTCATACGTGGTCTCTCCACTTAATGCCTAGGCACATGCCAATACTGAGGCTAAACTAAGACCTTTTTATCTTTTGGGTAAGAAATGCCATTGTTTTGGTGTGCAGCTAAAGGCGCAGCACAGGCATGCCAGGCCAAAACTGGGGTAGTGCCCTGCCTCACACCTTCGCTGTGGTGTTCTCCATGCAGCTAGAGAGAAGTGAGAAGGATGCGAGGAAGAAGAAGGCGTTCTTAAAGTAGCCCTCTATCAGCAGCCCTGAAAGAGCGCATAACACACGGCGTCTCGCTGCCCTCCATTCTACATACTCGCAGCTCCCTTTTCCGACTTTCCAAAGTTGCTACCAGAGCACAGCGGGGCAAATTGAAGAGGCAGTTCATATGTTCACCTTCTACTTACTGCGCGTAAGCCACGTCCAGCTCCTCGCTGCACTCTGTATTTCCCTTCTCCGCGGCATTTACCGTGGTGCTGTCTGCAACTCGGAGCCTAGAAGTGACCGCCAATGTTTCCACAGCGGACTGCAATGGAAACAAGGAGCAGCACAAGCAGCAGTGCTTCAGCTTGCTCCTTCCGACTGCTAAGGGCACTTGGGAAGGCAAGCGAGAGGCAGCCACCTTCCTCTCCTAGTAGCCTGTAACATGGTGCACACAAGCACGGTACTTGTGCGACTTTGTTCATGGCCCTTGCCCATGCCTGGCGCTGCTTTCACTCCCCGGAGGCCAGAAGCCACTGAAGCGGCGCCACACAGCCAGCAGTGTGACGGCAGCCAAGTGCTCGAAAACGCTGATTCTGCCCAAGCCCGCCTAGGGCATGCACCTATGTTCTAAGAGCTCCGTGGAAAAGTCTGACTCTCTCGCAGTTCGGATGGAAATTGAAAGCTTTTCGCCCACGACCTTCACAGAGATCTGTTGCCAGGACGAGAAGGTCTTGGGGCCAGAGCTCGCCCCTGTCACGATCCACTATTAATACAGAGCGGGGGTGGTGATGGTTGTTTTTATCTTAAAGGTGCAAACAGGCAAAGTCCAGGGGACAAAATCAGTTTATTCAACTGCAGAAAATCAGTTTATTCAACAACATCAATGCATTTCATCAAATGCCAACAACTCAGTTACTGTAAAGGGGAGAGGTATAGGAAACGAACTATAGGGAGAGGGGAAGGAAAGAAAGGGATCGGGAAATAGCTACCAACAGATGAGACGGGCGTCCTCACGGGTCATCCGATAGACGAGTCTTCGTCCGTGGGGAGATCTCAGGGGTCTTCTCCAGGGAGTAGATGGGTGTAAGGCTTTTTCTCGGCCCAAAACAGGGTCTTTCACCCTTCTTCCGGTCTATCTCAAGTGTTAGGGTGAAATTCCCCTGGGCCCTAGCCACAGAGACGTAGTTAAGATATCAAAAGAGGCTCTTTCCCCTGATAAAGTTACAGGTTTATTTCTCGTGGGTAGTGAGTGAAAAGGGAAGGGAAAAGAGCGGGGGAAGCGGGAGAAAAGAGGGGGAAGAACAGGGTAAGAGCGTGGGGGAAAAGAGCAGGGGAAGAGAGAAAAGACGGGGTAAGAGCTGGGTAAGAGAGCGGGGGAAAAAAGGAGCGGGGGGAAGAGGACGGGAGAAAAGCGCGGGGGAAGAGAGCGTGGGGGGAAAAAGAGTGCGGGATAAGAGAGCGAGGTCAGCGGGTCCTCACCTTTTCTAGGGTCTGGAAAGGGGGGGCGGAGAGAAATTGGATCCCAGCCAGCTCTGTGTGGCCAGGAGGGGAGAGGGACCAAGATACAGGGCACAGCAGGGGTTACGGGATGTACCATTTACAATGTATCTAGGAAATGCAACATCACCCCGTTTTTTGTTTAACAAAGTTGAAAGAAGGATATTGGTATCATTCAAATTACGATTTTGCCCACCACTTGTAGCTGGCGGGAGGGTTAGATTGTTTCAAGTCTTTCATTTCTATGTGATTGACTACTGAGGTAGAGGGAATGAGACTATGAATAGCCTTGAAAACTAAGTGACGTAGGATCCCGAACGCGATTATTACAAGGAAAAGAACAACAAAAATTAACATAATTGTTTTGACTATAGACGTCCACCACCCTGTGAGTCCCCAGCCTTTGAACAGTCCATTGAACCAATCTTCAGATTCTTGCTTCACTTGTCCGATTAAGTTGTTCATGTTTCGGAGGGCAGCATGGATGTTAGGAGCTCTCGAGTTCAGGTCCATACAGCAAAGTCCTTCAAAATCCTGGCACTCATGTCCGTGCAGTAGCAAGAGAAAATCTATTTTCTTGTTGGAGCGTCTGTGCCAGGGTCAGCCAGATGTTCTGACGTGGCTGAGGGACAATCCATGCAGCTGCTAGACTGTTCAGTGTTAACAGGAAGACAGCTTGGATGGGGTTCATCACGGGACTGAGAGAAGAGAAGCTTTTCTCTAGAAGGAAAGACAAACATTATAAAACCTATTAAAAGTCTCTATCCACTGGAATGCCACCTTCTATGAGGATTTCTTTTCCTTTTTTCCGGCGGCGTCTTCTTTTTGAAGCCACTGCTACCTGCTCCTTGTTCTCCTCAGTTGGAGCAGGATGTTTGGGAACAAACGGTTTTACCCACTTTTGGGGAATCCACCGAGGGCCTGAGGGAGTGGATAAACATGCATAGCCACGCCCCCAGGTAACGAGCCCATAGGGATCTTTGATTTCCCAGGTTTCTGGGTCCCTAATCAAAACTGGAGGATGTTGGGATAACTTGAATTGTTTACTACTGTTAAAGTGACGTACCACAGGTGGACTCATGTTCTCAAATGAACAATTTAGGAAATTGATAGTAAACATGGCTTTGCAGAGCTTCTGCTGTGGAGACATCCACACAGTTGAACTGCTCTGTTTAGCCAAAACCTGTTTGAGTGTCTGATTGGCTCGCTCCACTACACCTTGGCCTGTGGGCGAGTGGGAGGTGCCAGTTTTATGATCCACTCCCCACTGCTGGACGAATTCCAGGAACTCCTTGGACTTACACGCTGCTCCCTTATCAGTTTTGATTTCCTTAGGGACCCCCAACACTGAAAAGGCTTGCACTAGGTGTTGTTTGGCATGCATAGCCCTTTCTCCTGCATGGGCAGAGGCATAGACTGCAGCTGAATATGTGTCAATGCTTACATGAACATATTGGAGGCGACCAAAACTAGGAATGTGTGTGATGTCTGTTTGCCATACCTCACAACTGCCAAGACCTCGGGGGTTTACCCCCATGCCTATTGAGGGCATGGTGTGCAGCTGACAGTTGGGACAGGTGGCCACAATGGCTCGAGCCTGACTCCGTGTTAGCTGGAACTGACGCATTAGACCTGGTGTGTTCTGGTGATACTGCTGGTGGCTCAGCTTTGCCTGTTGGAAGATGTCAGGAAGGCATGCTTGTTCTGCTGGGGTTGCTTGTTCTGCTGGGGTTGCAAGGGAGTCTGCCTGACGGTTTCCTTCTGCAATTTCACTTGGCAAATCTCTGTGTGATCTCACATGCATCACATAGAACGGATGTTCTCTATGAGAAATCAAATAAGTTAGTTTGGAAAGCAACCTGAAAAGCTGCTCATTTTCGATGTCTCTGAGCACTGCCTGCTCCGCCCTGGACACTATCCCCGCTACATAGGCTGAGTCTGTCACCAAGTTTATTGGCTCTGAGAACTTTTCAAAGGCTCTTACGACTGCTGCCAGTTCAGCTACCTGGGGTGACCCTTCCACAAACTCAACATCAGCTTCCCAATGCTGAGTCTGAGGATCTCTCCAAGTCATCACCGACTTGTGGGATGCCCCAGATGCATCTGTGAACACTGTGAGAGTTTGAGTGGTCTCTGACTCCTCTTCTCACGAGGAATGAGGTGGAATTCCTCATTAAACAGCTTGTGAGACAGGGCATGGACTGATAGTTGTCCTCTGTAGCTGTCCAGGGCCAATTGGAGACTGGCATTGCTCTGGAGCAAATGCTCAAACATCTCTTTAGTCAATTTGTCAGGAGAGTTCTTTCCCTCCTCAGACAGTTTAACAGGGAGGTGAATACATGTGAAGTCACAGCCAGCTAGTTCATACACTCTGATCCTTGCTTTCCGAATCAGTTGTGCTATTAACTCTTGTGGCTTAGTGATAGTTTTGGATCTTTGGTGGGAGAGGAAGACCCACTCTATGATTAAGAGTGACTCTCTCTGCTCCTTGATCCATTGGTATATTAACCCGTGTAAGTGTGGCAGTTTCCCTCGGACAATGAATATGAAGGGCAGCTCGGGCTGGTAACGGTGAGCTTGCCTCTCTCCTAAAGTCTTTTGTACCTTTTTGATTGCCGTCTTTGCCTCTGGGGTCAGTTCCCTGGGAGAAAGCAGCTCTCTCTCCCCTTTCAATAAATTGAAGAGAGGTTCTAGGTCCTCATTAGTGAGGCCTAGCCAGGGCCTAACCCAATTCAATGACCCACACAGGGAATGGAGATCTGCTAAGGTTTTTGCATTACAATTAATTTCCAATTTCTGCGGAACAATGGTCCGTGCAGTGATTTCCAGGCCCAGGTACTTCCAAGGTGGCATCCTTTGGACTTTGTCCTCCTGCAATTCAAATCCAGCAGAGGTTTAAATTTTAACCACTAGGTCAAGTGTGTCTTGGAGTAGAGAATTATCGGGGGCACACACAAGCACATCATCCATGTAATGCAGGATGATGACCTCCCCTCTCTGGGCACGCACCTGGGACAGCAATGAGGCCACATACCACTGGCAGATGGAGGAACTACATTTTAATCCCTGGGGTAGTACTCTCCAGTGATAACGCTTCATTGGGGCCTCTCGATTGATGGTAGGAACCGAGAAGGCGAACCTTGGGGCATCCTCTGGGTGTAGGGGAATATGGAGGAAACAATCCTTGATGTCTAGAACAGCCAATTGCCAAACTCTGGGAAGCATTGTTGGAGAAGGCATTCCAGGTTGGAGAGACCCCATGTCTTCAATTACTTTGTTTATTTCCCGGAGGTCATGGAGCAGCCTCCACTTGTCTTTCCCTGGTTTCTTTATCACAAAAATCGGGAAATTCCATGCACTTGTGGTCTCTTCTATGTGGCCTTTAGCCAATTGTTCCTCCACAAGCTCCTCAAGCGCCCTGAGCTTCTCCTTACTCATCGGCCACTGTGCTACCCACGTTGGGATATCATCTAGCCATTTCAACTTTTGGGTAGGGCGCCTCACAGTGGCCGCTTCTAAAAATCCCGAGGAGTTTTAGGAATAATCAATTTCACCCCCCACTGGGACATGGTGTCTCTCCCCCATAGAGGGCATTTATAATCTGTAACAAATGGACGGATGCTAGCCAATTTTCCATCCGGCCCCTCAATTTGTACGATGCTTTTTGATATTTTTGCCAATTTGACTCCTCCTACACCCTGGATTCTGCCTGCCACAGGCTGAAGTTCCCAATGTGATGGCCACATCCTTTCGGGTATGATAGTCACATCAGCACCTGTGTCCAGTACCCCCTCCACATGGAGGTGATCTGATCCACGGGTTAGGTTGCACGCCAGAGAGGGCTTGTCCTCACCCACCACTTCTGCCCAGTAGACTTCAGGTGATTTTCCATCTACTGGGACCTCCTGTGGAACAGGAATGGCCTGGGCAAGGATTTGTCCCTCAGCCAGGTGATATGGTGGTAGAGGACATCGTGCCAGGAGAATGAGGCCAGTTATGCTTCCCTTGATGGTCATGGGAACCACCTCAATCTCTAGGGGTGTGTGTGCTGTGTCACCGACAAAAAAGTACTCACTGTCCAGTTTCATGTGGTTTAACATCACGTCCTGTGTACTGTTAGGTAAGTCCACTGTAATGACTATCCAATCAGGTGACCTGAAATGAAAACCTCTGGTAGTCACAAGCCTAAAACGACCTAGTGGCTTCCAAACCTTGTTAACTGAACATTTGATATTTTCATTGCCATACATCCCCACACCCTCTATCCCATCCTCCCCCTTTTTGTTCATTAAGAGAGAGTCTTTTGCGAATGTGGAGCCCGCAGTATTTATAGCCGAGCACGCTATGGTGTTAATGGCGGGTACGCGCTGTAAAGTTAGTTTTTTTGTTTGTTGGTCTTCTTCTGTTTCTGGTTGTGTGGACAGTCCCTGGCGAAGTGTCCTGGCTGCTTGCACTGGAAGCAGATGATGTGCTGCAGTTGCTCTGGTGACATTGGTTGCTTCTTGGCTTCTGGTGTTACAGCTGCCATGGTTCTTGGGTGTGCCAGTCCTGGATTTCTTTCGTGTCCACTGAACAGTTCTGCTTTTCTGGCGCAGGCTTCCATCATTTGTGCTAAGCTAGGTGCTGGCTCCAGGGGAAGGCCAAGGATAACCCTACGGCAGGTTTCATTAGCATTCCTCTGAGCCATCTCTTTAATTAATTCAGCTTGTAATACTGGATCAGACACTTGTCTTTCTACTTGCGTACGAAGGCGGTCCACAAACTGTAAGAAATTCTCAGAAGTAAACTGTTTAATGTTAATATAACCGCCTTTAGTATCTACTGTTGGTAATTGATTAAAGGCTTTTTCTGCAGCATTGCATATTTTATCTAGGACAGACTTAGATAGTACTCTGGTTTGCTTTTCAGGGCAATGCCAATCTTTTTCCCCACATAGGTGTTCATATGTTATGTCATTATTATCAGCATCTTTTGCATCATCTGAGCTTTTTAAAAGTTCTTGTAAAAGCACTTTCAAAGATCTTTTCCACAGGCTTTCCCATAGATCATATTCTGAAGGAGTTAACAGACATAGGAAAAGCTCTTTGATATCATATGGAACCAGTCCGTTTGAGTTAAAAGTGGCTCTCATCATGCCTTTAAAGATTTCACTATTCCTACCAAATTCTCTTTGTACTTTACAAATTTCTTTTTTATCTTGGTAGGACAAAGGTTGATAACTTCTTTTTCTGTTTCTCTTACCAAGATAAACTACAGGAGCAACTGATGGTATATACTCTTTCTCCTGGTACTGACTTTCAGGTTTGGGCATCCCCCCTCCCACCCGGTCCGGGAGGCTGGCCACCCCCCCCCCACCACGGGAGCGCCATCCATCCCCCAGGGGCTGTGAGCTGATCCCCCCCCACCCCCACCGGCACTGAAACTCGCAGGGGCTACATTGCCCTCCCCCACCCCGCAGCAGCTTGGAGGGAAGGAATGTGAAACTGGAGAGGGGGAGGGGTGGTGGAATTCAGGGTTGCAACACCTGTGGGCAGGGTCGCCAGGTACCGTGCAGGACAGGGTCTTGGAGGGGGGAGGGGGCGGTGGAGCCGAGGGCAGGGATGAGTTATGGGAGGGGGCAGGCTTAGGGGCTGGGACCGGAGGGTAAAGGGTGTTGCGGGATGAAGGAGGAGACACGTGTCTGTCACCATACCGGCCCCCCCCCTCTCCCTGAACCGCATGTCCAATGCTATCTGGGACCCCAATCCTGACCTGTCCAGATACGGCCACGTGTTCGTGGCCCGGAGGGGAAGGGAACAAGGTAGGAGATCTGATAATTTTCGAAAAATTGTCAGAACCGGGATACTGGGGAGGATTGGGGGTTCAGCACAGTTACAGCCGTGCTGAGCATGCTGCATTTCCAAGGGAGACCCTGGGGTGCTTTCCAGGTTATGGTTATAGGGATTTTTGGAAAGGGAAGGTGAGCTTGAATCATTTTGCTGCTGCTGTCTGTTGTTTTCTGTCTGAATTAAAACTTTCTGAATTTGTAAGAATATCGGGAGGAATACAGAGGCAGTTTTATCTCCATTTTCTACTTTTAAAGTTAATAAATCCCCCATTTCATCCCAAAATGAAATCGAATTTATATTTTGCAGTTCAAGGTCAGATTTTTCAACAGACAGCCAGCTGGCAAAACGAGCTAGTTTTTTATTAGATATTAAAACATTTCCCGAACATAGTATTTCCTTGAGTTGTTTTGTTATACTCTTTTGTAAGGCAGATTGCTGTATTCCCATGGTATTATCAATTTGCACTATATCCACCCCACTACAGTTAAAACACAGGAAAGGAGTTAGTTGTTAAGACGTGCTAAGTACACTACGGTTTTCAGGCTTTACTAGATGCGGAACCGATGTTAATTTCGCCGTTTTTCGTCAGCAAAACCTTATGTGGCGCCCGCTCCACTGTAGGGATCGACCCCGCCACAAAAACCCGTAAAAACCGCAAAAACTGCAAAAAAACTCCCTGTGCCGCAGCTTTGAAACCGATCAAAGCTGCCTGCCTGCCGCGTCGGGGTAAGAGCTGGGTAAGAGAGCGGGGGAAAAAAGGAGCGGGGGGAAGAGGACGGGAGAAAAGCGCGGGGGAAGAGAGCGTGGGGGGAAAAAGAGTGCGGGATAAGAGAGCGAGGTCAGCGGGTCCTGACCTTTCTAGGGTCTGGAAAGGGGGGGGCGGGGAGAAATTGGATCCCAGCCAGCTCTGTGTGGCCAGGAGGGGAGAGGGACCAAGATACAGGGCACAGCAGGGGTTACGGGATGTACCATTTACAATGTATCTAGGAAACGCAACAGATGGGTCTTCATCAGTGGAGAGATCTCAAAGGGTCTTTCTCAGAGGATCGCTCTTTCATAGTCCTTCTCCAAAGCGAGTGGCCTCTGGCCAAGAGGTGGGAAGATTTGTGGACCATTGTGTTTTGCTGCAGGAGACAGGTACGGTCAAGCAGTCCTCAGCTGGTGGTACAACACAACCTCTGGTTGGTGCCATGACAGCACAGTCCAGTGAACACAATACACCAGCACACAGTCACGAGCACCCACCTTGGCCGGGCCAGGAAACCATTGTCCAGAGCCAGCCTGGGTGGGAGTCCTCGAGGTCTCCTTGCGATGGTCGGGACGCAAAATCGAGGGGAACTTCAGACCGACCCTTACACCACCCCGTGACTCACGATCGTCATCAAGAGCACCCTTTGTACAGTCGTGGTGGAGTCTTCAGTTGTGGTGTCTTCAGGACTCGTCCAAGTTGGTAGCATATCCCGGAAAAGAGAGACAGGGAAGTAGGAAAAAGATAAGGGACAGGATAAGGAAAAGGAGAAAAAAGGAAAACAAAACAGATCAATTATATTCAATTTTTGATTACTAACAATCTTAAACAATTTGTTCAATTCTTTAATTTTTCAATTTTTGATTAGAAATAAATCAAATTTTTAAAGCAAAATTTTAATTAAACAATTTTAATTGCAATTTGAAGATTATCAATTCTAGTTAAAAATCATATTTTATCCTATTTAAAACCTTGTGTCAATAACCCTAGGGATGCCAACAGTAACCGATCTGGATACATTTGTCACAGATGCCAATTGTGCTAACCGTTTCATTATTCTCCAACTCATAATGTATAGGATTGCTGATAAAACAAAACCAATTAAAACCAAAATCAAGAGAACAATGGTGGGATGACACAATTTGTTCAGGACACCTGTAGCAGTAGGTGACCACCCAAATAGAGTATCCCACCACCTGTGTTCAGCATCTGTCTTTACCCTTTCCAAAACACGATGTATTTTTTCCACATTGTGATGAACAACTATTAGAGTTTTCTGTCCGTTTTTCTTGATCTTCTCGAAAATTTCGATCAAATCTTGGTGGAGCATCAATTGCTTCACCAGAGAGAGGTTCATTCCAATTGGAGCGGGCAATAGATGGTGGATCAGTGTGTAATTTGACTGCAAAAGATGGTGAGAAGTAACTGGGGCTACATAGGAAAAATCACATCCTGAAATCCTAGTAAAGTTACAGACACAACAGTTTGAATGATTCTTAGTATTCACTACCAAATTTTCTATGAAAACACTATCACAAGCAGTTCTAAAGCATGCACATCCATTGCCTACATATACCAGTACTGTTTCAGGAATCTCGTTTGGATGAATTTCAAAATTGCAAACGTTCCGTTCTGTGTCCAAGCAGATATCTTGAGCTCTAATTGCATTACTTTCACAGATAAACCCTTGTTGTTCCCGGACAATGCAAGGTTCCAAATTGACAGTTTGCCACCTCCCACCAATTTGACGGGCCCATTCCCTATGCTCGAAAGGATAGAGAATAGCTCCGTCATGGTTCAACCTTAATGCAATTATGGGGAATATTGAATGCACTGAAGCATTACGTATAGTCAGTACAAAGGCTCTGGCTGTGTTTGTGCTGGGATCATAGGTAAAATTTACTAAGTTCCACCAGGACTGGAATTCTTTTTCAAAATCAGTGGCACTGTCCCAGACTATCTTTTGAATTTCAGTGGGAAAAGTGCCTTCCTCACCTTCTCTTATAATTAAAGCAGCAACCGACTGCATCCACAACTGGGCCTGGATACAACGGAGAGCCAAAGAGATGTTATTTTGTGTAGCACCAAGTGCATCGATTTTCAATTTGTGGTCATTTACATTTACCTTTTCCCAACTTGGTAATATGTTTGGTAACGAACACTGTTGGGTCCCAAAGCTGTTAAGGATGTTTGCAGGGGCCGTTGTAATTTGGTTACATCTCCAGCTGTGGTAGCCAATTTATTCATTAGTACTTCTGAATCAATGCTATTCAAAATTCCCAATCCGGTTCCCACAACACCGGTTATGTCTCTTGCCATTCGTTTTTTGGAAGGATTCCGTTTCTGCAACCAGGTTGTCCATCCCTCAAAAGAAGTCTGTAGAAAGGGTGAACAAGCTGGCTGAACTTCTGAGACATTATTTTGCATCAGCAATTTGATTTGTTTGAGAGACCATGCCGGATTAAACAATATTTGTTGTTGGCCAGTTTTTCTAATGACGTATGGCCCAAATTGAAAAATCGTAGGGCTCAGCACAACCGGTGGTTGGGTGGTAGGTGTTACAACATTAACATCAAGTTCCCCCCAGTATTTTGTATTGTTTTTTCCACACATGACTTTATAAGAAAATTGTATAGCAGTTAAATTTAGCCAACAGTCTTGATTTTGGTGTCTACTATATAAAGTCAGGCCATGGGGTCCAATGCCATAACTGTATGCAGGTTCGGTGAGGGATCCAGCCACTAATTTACAAGTTATTGCGAAGTCATCACCTTGCGTCACCACGAAAGGAGGGAAAACCTTGTTTTTGTCATCCAACACTAAGGGGGTGCTTACACCATGGTATGCAACTGCTGCCGTCAGTGTGGGTTTTTCTATGGCATTTATTTTGAACCTATAGGTCAGACCTTTCAAGCTGGACTCATCTGTTGTGTTATTCTGCCAGGAGCACGTTACATAGGTTGGTCTGGTTAAAGTAAAGTTATGCCAACAGTCAGTAAGTTCATCCGCACAAAGCTTTGTAACTTCGACGTTGTTGGCGTCAGGGTCCAAGGTATAGTTACCAACCTTCCTTTGGCCACAGCACAGTATTAGGGGGCCTTGCTTTTTACATGTCCATACTGTCGTGGGGCAGAGACTCGCCGTGATGTTAGAGTGCAAGCTACTAGTTATATCTGATTTTAAGTAATTCCCGGCGATTGCAATGGTAGTGGCTTTCTCATGAAGGGATTTCTCCACTTTTCTGCATCCTACCTTGATTTCTTCACCAATTGTTCCTATTAGTACCCTAGCCCAGTCCTTTTTGTCCAAACCCCAGTCACTTGAACGGTATACCTCAGAATCGTGCAGTACTACGGTCGCAAGGCTTGGGTGACGATCTCTGGGGTAGGGTCCTAAAGCACTGGTATATCTGATGGAAGCTTCAGACCACGGCCACTCGGCCGAGTTTTGGCCATGGTGTTGTGGTAGGATACAGAGAAGTATCAAAAAGGTGATCATGGTTTGTCCGGTTCCCATGTCCCTGCGCGTTCTTCTGTGAAAAGTAAACACAACAGAGTCTGCCACCAAGAGGCAGGAGGTCAAAATGATGGAACAATCCAACGGGTACTTATCCGATGCTCCTTTCCCAGAGCATTGGTGGCTACCCATGCATATTTATTCAGAGGAGTTTTTAGTACCAGTGGTACTTCTCCTACAGTAGGGAGGTTTACTAAAACAGGTTGCCCAGGGTAATGGGCTGGATTTTTAGGATCCTTAGGTCCCTGTAGTGCAGGAATGATGCTTGGGGCTTTTGGACAAAAAGCAATTATTTTGGGACACCCGTTTACCCCCCATCTATCATTTATACCTTTTACAGCTTGCCATAATCGAAGATCCCAACTTCCCTCATGTGGTTTTAGGAGTCGCTTCAGAAGACCATTTGTCCTTTCTACAATCCCGTTGGCTTGAGGGTAATAGGGGGTGTGAAAAGTCCACTTTATTCCTTCCTCCCTTGCCCATTCCTGTACTACTTTAGCAGTAAAGTGAGACCCATTATGAGATTGAATCTCCTGTGGCTTTGGAAAAGTTCCAAACCATTCTTGTAATGCCTTAACAGTGTTTTCTCCCGTAGCTCTGTTAAAGGCTTCAGCTTGAGCTAACCCTGATATTATTTCCACTCCTACCAGCACGAAATGTTTACCACCAGACTTCTTAAAGGGACCGATATAATCTACCTGCCACGCGTCCCATAAGCCTTTACCTTTCCTTAAGTGCAAAGGGTCATCTTCCAAAGGATGCCTTTCTAGTCGTCTGCGGCATTGTTCACAAGCTGATATGCATGTTTTACACATTTCCCTGGTGACAGGCCAGCCACAAGCAAGGGCTTCTTTGTACAAATCTTTCGCACCTGTATGTTGTCTTTTTATATGCAGCCATTCTAGCAGGTGCTCCCAATCCTCTGTAATTTGTTCCTTTTTCAGGGGACTTAGTCTTGCTAACTCATCAGCAGCATTATTCCACTCACCAGCTAAATTTCCATCTGTCTGATGAGAAGCCGCCCACCCCACAGCAGAGTTTCCTCGATTGGCTATATCTAGAATTTCTTGCCATTTTTCCTTATGCCATACTGGGATCCTGTTAACTTCCCCATCATTTTGCTGCCAGAAAGGAAGCCACTCTGTACATCCTTTAAACACAGCATAGGAGTCAGTGTAAATACAAACAAGAGAGGTATTATGTACCTCATGCTTGAAAACACTCCATACAGCAATCAGCTCACCAACCTGAGCACTGCCTTCTCCCTCAGTAATAATTTGTTCACCAGATGAAGTATGGAGAGCTACTGCCCTGTATTTCCACACCTTTCCTTCTCGTTTAGCAGAAGCATCAGTAAACCAAGAATTCACTGATTGTTCAGGGGAGAAAGGAGGGGCCACTTTAATTACTGAGGCAGGTTTATCGTGGCTGCTAGCCAAGTTCTCAGTTTCTTGTGTAGCCAGATTTTTTACAGCTCCTTCTGTTACATAGAAGATGTTACAGTAATGTTCTATCTGGGCATACCACTTCCTAACTGAGGATCTCTGGGCCACCCCATCAGGGGGAGGGGTCCCGCTGGTGACTGTTTTAATAACTTTAAAAGGGCCTCTTAATACAATTGGTTGCTGACGTGTAATTTTCTCCACTTCTATGAGAGCTATGCTGACAACAAAAAGCCCCTTTTCCCAGGTAGTGTATCTTTTTTCAGCATCTTTAAAACCACGAGAATAAAAACCAACAGGCCTTGTAGGGCCTTCTGGGCCTCGTTGCCATATGTGCACTGACAACCCCGAGGTGGCAAATCCCCATTCTACCTGGAAAGGATCTGTGGGATGAATAGGGCCTAGAGCTTGATGTGCAGTTGCTTCAAAAATCAGCAGTTGTAATGCTTCCTCCTGAGAAGGAGTCCAATCCCATTTTACCCTTTTCCTCAGCAAGTCATAAAGAGGTCTAGCAATAATTGAAAAATCAGGGATGTGTTTTCTCCAAAACACTAATAATCCCAGAGCTTGTTGAAGCTCTTTCCTGGATCCAGGCATTTTAATTTGATCTAGGGAGGTTAGGGTATCAGGTGGAATGCATGTCATACCTCCTTTCCACCAAATCCCCAAAAACTTCACCTCCTGAGAAGGTTTCTGAATTTTCTCTGGGGGAATTTGTAAGTCAAGGCTTTCCAGATGAGAGATTATTTTCTGTTGGCTATCCCCCACTACTTCTATTTCATCTCCCCCCACCAGAATTTCATCAATGTATTGATAGACAGCTACATTGTCAGGTTTGGGTATCTTTTCTAATTCCTGTGCTAAAGCATGGTGGGCTAGAGTAGGGGAGTGTTTGTACCCTTGAGGAAGCCTAGTGAAGGTGTATTGCTGTCCTTCCCACGTGAAGGCAAAACAGTCCATGTCCTCTGGCTGTATAGGTATCATAAAGAACATGTCTTTGACACCTATAGTTGCCATGATTGTATGAGCCTTCTCCTGAATTGAAGTTATAAGTTCAGCTAAATTTGGGACAGCTGCTGTGAGAGGATCTGTGTTTGCATTTAGTCTGCGAAAATCTACTGTCAGCCTCCACTTTCCGTTAGGTTTACGGACTGGCCACACTGGAGAGTTAAAGGGAGAATGAGTGTCAATTATCACTCCCTGATCTCTCAGGTCCTGAATAACTGGCTTGATTCCTTCTTTGGCACCAGTGGGAAGTGGGTATTGTTTCACATTAGTAATTTTACTGAAAGGTAAGGAAGGTGCGGATTGAAGCAGATTAATATTAAAACGTGGTGTGCCAAAGGACCAGAGACAACCCTCCTCGTCTTCCCACTGTCTTCCAGCAAGGACATCCATTCCCAATAAATCATTTGGAATATCTCCAATTACAATTTTGATAAGTAACAAATTCTCCTCTCCAGGTAGCAAGATTTTTATCAGAGCTATATCCATAGCTTCTGTGGTCCCCAAGGCATTGAGAACAAAGCATTGTCTCCTTGTTGGAACAACTCCACATTTCTGTGCAGCTTTTCTTGTTAGTGCAGAAATTTGGGCTCCAGTGTCAACCACAAAGGTAACAGGTGACCTTTTAGGGCCAACCATTGCTGTTATCAGGAGGTCCCCAGTATTAGGATTTCTGGTGAGCGTTCTAATGAATAACCAGTTCCCCGCCCACCCCATCCCTCTGCCCACCCAGGAGAGACGGGGTTTCTAGTTTCCCTGCTTCTGAAGCCGTTTCAGTTCCATTCCCAAAAACTGAGAAGGAGGAAACTCTGACTCAGCTCTCAGAACCTGTGGAGGAGATTGATTTGGCTCACTGCCCAGAATCTGTGGAGGGGTTAAGTTTGACTCACTGACCACAACCGGTGGAGGAGGAGGTGCACTAGGCTGGACAGTAGGAGAGTTTGATGTAAGGATCTTAGGGCAATGCCAATTAACAACAATTTTTATCAACTTGTCAAGTGGTAAGCCATCCATAACATCTTTAGGAATTTGTTTCTTTAACCCCAACGACCACCAGTACTGACGGGGAGTATTCAATTTCCCCTTTTCTGGCTTAGCACTAGGAGAAACAATGTGTCTAACACCTTTAGTTTTCTCCACTTTATCCTCTGGGACTTTTAGGGGTCCATATTTCCTGCTGTAATTCAACAATTCCTCTGCAACTTCGCTCCATGTCCAAACTTTCCGGTTATTGTCAGGAGATTCTGGAGTCCGTCTAGAGGGGGATTCATAGGGAGGGAAAGAGTCCACGGAACCAGATCGCTCACGTGAGTTTCCAAGAAATCGATCTAATCTTTCTACAGGTGTCATGGATGCGACAGTTTTTTGAAGGAGAATTGCGGTAGATTTGAGTGTTTCTGGGAGACCACGAATTAAAGGGGTCATGATTTCAGGCATTACAGGCAATTGCATAGGTGATTCATAGGTGGTAGTCAGTTTTCTCTCATGTATCATTTGCAGGCAAGCAGCTTTGTGAATGTTTTCCAAAAGTTGGTCGGGAGTACCAACTAAAGCTATAGGGTCTCCCCTTTCCAGGGGGTTAAGCCCCCCAGCCCAAAAAGCTGCACGTTGGGTCAACGACCATGGGTAGCTCTTATCTCCGGTTGTTAAGAAGACCCCATGTCCCCAATACCCACTAGCTTCACTTTCTCATAATTTAATCTCATCTCCCCCAGTAAGAGACACGCGAAATACATATTCAGTCTCTGTTTCATGAGGGAGTTGCCCATATTCTTTTGTCAGTTTTGCTGAATCATTGGCAGAATATGGGATTTCTTTTGTAGAAATGTTTGGTACAAAATCATCAGGACCAAGATAAGTATATTGTGTTTTAAACATAGGTCTCAACTTCGGACACCAGTGTTCCCCAAGATTTTTCATTATAGTTAACTCCTTTTGGGGATAAATTCGATCAATGTGAACAATCTCCTTCTCTTCTGTTTCTGCGTGTGTTTCATTCTGGTTTACTTTTTTGATACTTTCTTCTCTTGGGGCAGCCTGTAGCAAATGATTTTCATCTCGCAACAAACGGTTCTCATTCCTTTCTTGATCTAATTGTTTTTGCAGAATTTGAACAAGATTTTGCAAAGAATCTATAATTGTACTTTCTTCACTAACTCGCTTAGAGCGAGTTTCTATGGCTGCCATAAGACAAGCTCCCAAAACTGAGCAGAGTATGGTTTTATTTTTGCCCAGTTTGAACTTTGATTCATGTTGCAAAGAATATATTCTATCAATCACATTCTCCAAATTAAACCAATTACTGTTCGCCCATTCCTCCCCACCTTGGGACGGTCTGGCGCTACACTTAGCTAATAGAGCATAAAATGCAGCTTTATCTGTTACGGTGGAATTCTCAGTCATTTTGTGAAGGGATAAGTAAAAAATACAACAGGGAGGTCTATTGCTTAAGTTACCACACACAACGAAACAGCTTTCGCTGTGTGCCCCCCTTCGCTTCCCTGTGCGGGTGAAGAGACCAAACTACTTGGGAGGCACTCCTTAGTTACAAAACACCAGGTTGTCTCTTCACTACACCAAGTATCAAAAACATCATAAAAAACAACAACAACAACAACAACAGTGACCCGCCTTTTGCACCAGTAGATCTTTTGTGAAATTCTGACTACAGAGCCCTCAAGCGAGTCTGGGGATGCTCCACACCAAGGTGTCTGCAGTCTGCGGGAAATCGGAAAAACCCATCTTGCTTTCTAGACAGGCTCACCCATCCAAGGTGGCCAGCTAGGTGAGGCTGGAGTAAGACTTCCTTCCTCTGATACAGACTACAGACAACCTTGCATCCCTTCTGTCTGTCAGAAAATCCTGTCCGTGACGCCAATTTAATGTCACGATCTGCTATTAATACAGAGTGGGGGTCATGATGGTTCTTTTGATCTTAAAGGTGCAAACAGGCAAAGTGCAGGGGACAAAATCAGTTTATTCAACAGCAGAAAATCAGTTTATTCAACAACAGCAATGCATTTCATCAAATGCCAACAACTCAGTTACGGTAAGGGGGAGAGGTATAGGAAACAAAGTATAGGGAGAGGGGAAGGTAAGAAAGGGATGGGAAAAGAGCTACCAACAGACGAGACGGGCGTCCTCATGGGTCATCCGATAGACGGGTCTTCGTCGGTGGAGAGATCTCAAAGGATCTTTCTCAGAGGATCGCTCTTTTATAGTCCTTCTCCAAAGCGAGTGGCCTCTGGCCAAGAGGTGGGATGATTTATGGACCATTGTGTGGTGCTGCAGGAGACAGGTACGATCACGCACTCTTCAGTTGGTGGTACAACACAAACTCTGGTTGGAATCGCTCCTTGAAAGACGAGCGAGAGCGTCTTTCTGGGTGCATTGCACTGAGTGAGAGCTCCCTAGGGACTTTTGGATGTAAAACTTTTTCCATCTCCAAAAATACATGGCTAAGTCCTAAAAGTTTTTGTTTTATTAAGAATAGTTTCATCCAAGTATTTCTGTTCTAAACACCCTTGGTTTCAGTCTGAAATTAACTGCTTGTTTCTGTCTTTTTGCCTAGTGGCAATCGAATTCTAAGGTAACTAGATGTGTTGGAAATCCATAAATTACATTTCAGGTTAGGTGGGATAATTGGCTCAGAAGAAAATGGAATTGAGAATTTGGAAAGAATCCAAAGTGAGCTGATGTCACCATCCCAGATTCCCTTGGGTTCCAAATCCTTTCATTTGTGTTTTTGTGGGCTTTTTTGAAGGCGGTGTTCAGTTGAAGCCATGATTTAGCTGCGGTGAGACCTGCTCCACTGTAAAAGCATTATTTTCTCACTGAGCATGGACAACAGTTACAGTGTCGTCTTTTAAGATTCCCTGCACTCCACTTATGGTGGCAAAAGCAGTGCCTTGACTGTAATCATAAAAGTGATTACAGTTTGATTGCTTTGACATCATGTAGGATGTTTCCTCCATCTGCTGTGGTCAGCATTAAGTAACAGATTTCTCAGTTTCTAGGAAGAGTCTAGCAAACAATCACCTTGCTCCTTCTCTAGCATTTATTCATCACTGCTATGCTGCTATACAGACAGTCTGTTTATGATTCAAGAATTCAATGGGACATCAAGTAAATAGCAAAGCAAAACTAACTACCGAAAGCACTATAAGGGCCAGAGATTAGCTTGGATCAAAACAGGTATTCTCCTAGCATTGTTTACAAACAAGTCAGCATGTGAAACAGAAGGCACAATGTAGTTTGTGCCTTGTTTTGGGCTTGCCCGGAAGAAGGAAATTCTGATTTCATATATGGGAAAAGAAATGTTGACATTTGAATGAGATTGTTCATACGCCAGGAAAGGTTGCTTTGAAAGGTTTTGGAAGTCCTGTTAGGAAACATGGCTTTACAAGTCCTTTCCACCAGGAGACAAGAGCTGCAGAACATCTGGGTGTGCCAGTGTTGAGAGCACCAGCAAAGATCAAAGTGGAGAAGTTGGTGAACAATGGCAGTGGACTGGGGGAGAGCAAGTGGGGTGCTGGCTGTGGGACCAGGGGAGTCCTGACAGATTTAGGAGGCGTGTGATGGTCTGTGCCAGCAAGGGGAGTAGTGCTGTGGCCTTGGGACACTGCGAATACTGGAATTCAGTGTGGTCACTGGGCAGGCTGAGTGTCTGAGCTGCTGGAGGGACCCAGTTTGCCCACATGTAAACATCCAGTCTCACTCTTGCCAGCCACAGAAAGGAGCAGGATGTGACTGCTGGCGATGCCTGTCATGTATATGTAGTGTATATGTGTGCTATCCCAGCCTGCTGGGAACACTTCTTCTTTGTGACTGCTTGGGCTGAGGGAGAGAAAGCAGTGGTAGTTTCTGAGGTTTCGAGTTTGCTCAAGTTTCTCAGGCTGTTTCTGGAGCCACCCAGAGTTCTCTTCCTTGAAGCATTTCAATTCCTGGTAATTTTCAAAATTCAAACAGACACAGCGCTAAGCTAGTTGATCTGACTTCAGAGGTATTCTTAGGCTGAGCTGTTGGATGATCTGATCTCCTGAGATGTCTTCCATCTCAGTTTATGACCTGGTTCTTGTGAAAAGTAGGATCTTTTAGCCTGGAGAAGAGAGGTTGCTGGAGAGACAGTATGGTGGCCTTTGAATATGTAAAGAGGGTATAAGACAAATGGAGAAAGACTTTTTAGGAAGGTTTGCAGAGACAGGACAAGGGGCCATGCTTTCAAACTGAGACTAGGTTTAGATTGGCTAAAAGGAAAAACTGTTCTACAATGAAGCTGGTGAGACACTCAAACGGGTGTTCCAGAGAAGCTGTGGATGCCCCATCATTGAGAGTGCTCCTTATCAGTTTGGCTAGTCTTGAGCAAGTTGATCGACTGTAAGATCTACCTGGCTAGGAAGTTGGACTAAATGATCTTTAATCACAGACTGTTGTACAACTCCCTAAAATACAGAATGCAATGTAGCTCATATTTCAGATTTTGGTGCCGACCTATTTATTATTTCTCAAGTTATGCATCATTGCAATGTCAACTTGTTAGCTTCTGAAATGATGAGCTGAGATTGATTTCCTTCCTTAGTTTCATTTTCCCTCTTATTCCTTCACTCTTGGACTTTTTTTTCACTAGATTTCCTCTTTTAGTAAACTGCCCTTAAGTATCACTTTGCTCCCCACCTGGCTTTTTTTTTTTTCAATGACACCTTTTCACTGGTTCGTTTTCGGGCTTTGCTGCTTGAAGTCCAGCAGCCCCCTTGTCTGAGCATTATGGAGCTTTCTTTACAGCTTCATCACGATGCACAAAGCCATAAATTACTGTGTTCCATCTCACATACCATCAAGTATCACACTAATATTCCCTCTGCTGAATAGCTGATTGGCTTATATAGACCAGCCAAATACCAGGAAATCCAGATGGCAGCAAGAATCTTGTAGACTACTCCCGCTGTTCATTGAAATTCTGGAGAAGTCACGTGAGGTGTCACATTCTCTTGAAAGAAGGGTATATCATCTTGGACATTCTAGAATGGGCTATTAATATTGTCATGAGTTTCTGGCTAGACTTTTTAGTATGCAAATTCAAATTCAAATGATCTGAAATGATAGAACTTCAAGAAATGTTCTTTCCCAGAATCGAAGTATGATGGATTTACATAGGGAGAATCTTAACCTTAGTTATTCTATTCCATCTCACATAATGGCTGTGGGCTAGGAGAAGGGAGTATCTTTGGGGGACAATGGGTTCCAGTGTAGTCGGTAAGCTGTGCAGAGGAGCCATCAGGTATTGTCTGTTGTTGGGGGGGGATTCATGTGAACTCTTCCTTTCTTGTACCCTGCCACTAGTATTGTCGCTAAAATTGTTTGTTTTCTCATCCAAGTGACAAAATCAGCACACTTAATGAGGGATGAAGAGGAGCAGCGACCTCAGAACAGGAGGAAGAAGAAGCAGAGCCTGCTGTCCTCCAGAAGGAAAAAACACTACCAGCCAACTTTGTATGATCTGTGAACTTCCTGGGCGTGTACTCTATCCCCTTGTCCAGATCACTGATAAAGATATTAAACAGGACTGGGCCCAAGACTGAGCCTTGGGGACCAGCTGGATGAACTCTATTTCCCACCACTCTGTGGGCCTGGCCATCACCCAGTTTGTCACCCAGCAAACAGCCCACCCATCCAAACCATAAGCAGACAGTTTCCACAGGAGAATGATGTGAGACTCATTGCAAAAAGGATCAGGGAGATGCCTAGGAAGAGTGTCTGGTGAATCCAGGGGACAATAGTGGAGGACTATTCAGTTTTCCAATCAATTTGCTTAAAAAACTATACAAAACCGTAACAAACAAACAAACAAACGAACAAACAAAGCAGACCAAACAAACACAGAAAAAAACCCAACCAATAAGCCACAAAGAGACAAAAAGCCCACAAAAAAACCCACCCAAAACTGTAAAAAAAACCCTCCAAACCCAGCACATCAAAAAATTAGGGTGAATGTTTTTAGTAACTTTAAATATAACAAAACAAAACAAACCCAGAAAGTCACATTTCTAAAGGTGCTGTCCCAGCCTCTTCTCTCAGCAGGGGGGACATCCTGAAGTGGAGCCTGTTGGAAAAAAGTGGGACAGGGCAGCACCCGGGCCATTGTCACAGGACGGCCCTGTGGCTGCCCCATTGCCAAAACCTGGACACATCAATCAAACACAGGTATGCACATGTGCTTAGACGCAGCAAAAATATATTTGTCTGAAAAGAATACTGGTCCATTTATATCACTGGAAAGAGCATAATGCCTCGTCTCAGCTTTCTTTTCAGTCATTACAAATGTTTCGAAAATATAGGAGTGCAGAAAATGGAAATATCCAAGATCAACATGAGGACCAATAACAAAGATTCCATTTTTGAAACTGCTTTGGGAATCCTCTGCGGCAATTGACTCAGAGCTCTAAGATTTACAAAAAAGACCAAGAGTATTGGAGTCAATACAACACAGTGTCTGGAGACTTCAGCTGGTTGCCTTGATTTCTCAAATATGATGGAGGAAGCACCTTAGCACCTAGAGCTGCCAGTTCTCTCAGGGCCCTGACATACCTCTGGGTGGGTCCCATGGTCTTGCATGCTCAGGTTCCTCAAGTGGTCTGAAAGTTGACCTGCTACTATGGCTTAGAATCAAGTCCACCAGTCCAATAACGTGACAGATATGGAAATAGTGACTGGCAGTAAAAATTGAGACCAACACTTGTTGAGTACCTCAGCCTTCTCATTGTCTGTTGTCCCTAGTCCTGTCTGGCTTATGGGGCTGGGGGGGGATAGGGGAGGTGTGATAGGTTTCTTCTGATCTTCCTTTTCCCACTGAAATAACCGTAGGTGCCTTTATTATTCTTATTTTTGGCATGCTTTTCCAAATTCAGCTTCAACTGAGCCTTAGCTATACTGATCCCATCCTCACACGCTCATTTGTTACCACAGTATTTTTCCCATGATTTGTCTCGCTGTGTATTGTCTGCATATTGCCTACTTGCATCACATCTATTAATTTTCAATAACCTTCTGGCTTTAACTTGTTTTCAAAAAAAAACATTTTTGAAACTTTTCACCTCAGAAATTCACCTGGGAAACCAAAAATCCCCAAAAGTCTCCCCGACATCCTCCCTGGGATGCTCAGCACTCACCTGGCAACTCCCAGAATTCCACAAATTCACCCCAAAAATAACGGGGAACCCCACATCCCAGGGCTTCACCCCGAAATCCCACCTGCAACCCCAAAATCCCTCAAATCACCCCCAAGACCCAGTTTCCCCAACACCTCCCAAATTCACCCCAAAATCTCTCCAATCCACCTCAAAGTGAATTTGATGGAATTGGGGTATCTGGGTGGGTTTTAAGACCCATCTGGGACTCCCAAAAATCACCAAAATTCCCTGGAAAATCCACCTGCATCCCCCCAAATTCATCCATAAATTTTCCCACGACTTCCAAATGCTTACCTGGATACGCCACAATCGACAGAATTCACCCCAAAATCTTCCTGGCATCCCCAAAACTCACCTGAGAACCCTAAAATTCACATGTATACCCTAAAATTCACGAAATTCCAACCAAAATTCCCCCGAGATCCCTAGAATACCACAAATTCCCCCTAAAATTCAACTGGGAGTCCTCACATTCCACAAATTCACCCCAAACCTCGCTACCCGGGATCCCCCAAAATTCCAAAAATTCTCCCCCAAAATCAACCTGGGACCCCTCAAAACTCACCTGGATCTCCCCAGATTGCACCCCCCCCCACCCCAATTCACCTGGGAACCCCCAAATCCCCAGAATTCAGCCCAAAATTCACCTGGGACCCCAAAAACCTCCAAATTCGCTCCAAAATGATTGGCAACTTTACACACTCCATTTTCCCACAAAAGGATCTAGAGCCCTGTGTGCTTCGTATACAAACTAAATGGAAAAAAACCTTTCTATTCATTCTCAGCAAAAAGACTTCCTATTCCTCCTTCGTTTGGACAAAACTGCCTTCACTTTCAAACTTATTCTCTTGCTCACTTACATGCATAATGCTTAGTCCCTGTTCTGCATGCTGATTTTCTTCACTTTTAAAAGGAATCCTCTCCTCATCTTCTTCTTTCTCTGCTTCTTCCATTTTCTGTGCCAAGATCACCTGTTTCTCTGTTAGATTTGTTTCTCCAGCTGATTTTTGACAACTGTCCCTATCTTGTGGCACCGCTCACTCGAGAGAGGTGATTGTCCTGCTCTGCTCTGGGCTGGGACTGCGCTTTCTTCAAGCCCTGGGGGCAATTTGGATGTCACAACGTCAGAAAGACCTCAGGCTATTGGAGAAATGTCCAAAGGAGGGACACAGAGATAGTGAAGAGGCTGGAGGGGAAGCCATACAAAGAGTGGCTGAGGGCATTTGGTTCAGCTGCAGAGAGGACACTGAGCTCACACCTCACTTGGGACCTCTCAGCTCCTCTCAAGGGCAGCACAGGGACAGCTTTGCTCTCTGCTCTCCGCAACCAGGGACAGGAGCCAAGGGAGTGCCAGGAGCTGTGTCAGGGGACGATTAGGCTGGCTATCAGGGAAAGGTTTTTTTCCTCAGAGGCTGGTCAGGCACTGAATAGGTTCTCCAGGCAATGGGCACAGCCCCAAGGCTGCCAGAGATCCAGGAGCGTTTGGCCAATGCTCTCAGGGATGCAGAGGGTGGGACTGTTGGAGTGTCTGTGCAGGGCCAGGAGTTGGACTTTGATGATCCCTAGGGGTCCCTTCCGACTCAGGAAACTCTTACCATTTTCCCCTCTTTCCTCTCCTTGCACAATGCTCTCAGCTTACTGTTCCACCGTATGTTCCACTTCTGAAACCTCCGCTACTTCTTTCCAGTTCAAGCACAGTTCTACTGGTTGCAATCCAAAGATATACAGATTGAAAAACAACCAAAAAGAAACACCTGTTTGGAATGTCGTGGTCTTATTTGGATCTCAAACTATGAAGTCGATTGTGCCTTGCAAGTTCTAAAAGCTAAACAACAAGAAAAAACACCCACCACACCGTTTTAACATAGGGATTTGCTTTCTTCTAAGAAATCCATATCCCTTCTCAAAATGGATCTAGTTCAGTAAGAGATCATCTTGAATAAATCACTTACTATCTAAAGAACCTGGAACACTCAAATCCGTAATGATAAGCCTGTTACCTTGTCGTTCTCTGTTCCAAAGGCAAATGAATTTGCTCAAGTGCCGTTTGTAACAAGGACAGAGTTCAAAGTGTGGCTCTGAGAAATGTTTTGGTTTCCCCCTCTCCTATCTCTATCAAAAGCACTTTCTTCAATGGCTGAAACAATACTTGCTATAGTCTGAATTTTAAAGGTCATGAAAATTTTCTCAAAAGTGAAAAGTTAATATAGCAGTCATGTTTTAATCCAACAGGAATTTTTGTTTTACCTGTTTGAAGATTTCCTTCACACTAAAATGCTGGCTGAAGGAAACCTAGAAGAAATCAATTCCCACAAAATGCTTCTGGTTAAGCCATTACGTCATCTATTACAATTTGCTTCAGTGTCCCGTTCCTGTCCAATTGAAGGTCCCTGTTTAAGAGACTCAAGTACGGAGAGAAATAAAATTAAATATGACTACAGTGCCTTTAAATCTAAATCGAACTTCCTGATCAATCTCATAAAACCTTTAGGCTAAATGTTGCCATTGATCTGTTTCTACTGAACAGAATCATGTCCTGGCTTGTTACAGATTAGTTCATTACAAAGAAAGAAATGCACAGAAGTTAAAATATTTCCAAAGAAGCATTTGACATCCTTCCTTTTGGATGAGGAACCATTCCAACACTGCTTACATAAGAGGTCAAATTACTGTCTTCCATGTTAGTTGTGCACTGTGCTCAGTGGAGCCTTTCTGGTTTATTTGCCTTTGACTTGGACATAAAGCTGAGTCTTGATTCAAGAAAAATCAATATTCACACTTGTTTTCATTTACACGGACACTGGCTGGGTCTCCTAAACAAAGAGAATGATGAGGAATTTATGTTGGTGTTCAGATAGGTAACATTCTCATTCCGCAACCTGGCATTGTATTTTCACTTGGTCTGTTACCTCTGGCTTTGTTTTAATGGCTCAAATTATCAGGAAGAATATCAAACCTCCAGCTCTAGCCACAGTCCCACTGCAAAGTCTGTGAAGGTATGTGCATCTGCCCCTCAGGTCCATACTGCTCTTCTAATGTGCCCCTGATCGAGCAGGTAGGAAAGACTGTTGCATTTCCTAGATGGATTGTAAATGGTACATTCCGTGACCCCTGCTATGCCCTGTAGCTTCGTCCCTCTCCCCTCCTGGCCATACAGGGCTGGCTGGGATCCAGTTTCTCCCTGCCACCCTTTGCAGACCCTAGAAAAGATCTGTGCCCCCTGACCTCTGTCTCTTTTTCCCTCTTTTTATCTTGCTCCCTCTTTTCCTCACTACCCATGAGAAATAAACCCTCTCACTTCATCAGGGAAAAGAGCCCCTTTTGTTATCTTATTTACATCAATGAGGCAAGGGCCCGGAGGCTTCATCCTAACACCTGCGCTAGACCGGAGGACGAGTGAAGAACCAGATTTTAGGGCAGAGCAAAAGCCTCAGTACAGCACAGCAAAGGTGTGAGGAAGGGCACTGCCCCAACTTTTGGTCTGGCCTGCCTGTGCTGCGCCTTTAGCCGCACACCAGAACAATGGCATTTCTTACCCTCAAGGTAAAAAAGGCGTTAGTGTAGCCTCAGGATTGGCAAGTGACGAGGCATTAAGATGAGAGACCACGTATGAGGGAGTCTTTAGAGGTTTTTTCCCACATGGCGCAGGTGTATTCTCATTCTCGTGCTGAACTGCAAAGTCCAGACATGGCAATTCTGGCCTGCCCTGTGGAGAGACGAACCCAAATGTGGGGCTATGATCCTCTGTTCCAGAGCTCTGCTTCCGGGTGTGTGTGGCGCCATGAGCCTGCAGCAGCCGCCGAGGACACTGTGGATTGTGGATGAGGCTGGGTTGGCCCCCCGGCCCCCGTTGGTCTGAGAGTAGCAGGAGCGGCGTCGGAGCGGCATCGCCTGAGGGCCCCATGGGGGGCGGGGAGAGAGCCGGGAGTGACCCCGAGCGACTGCGGAAACGATATCCGTAGGGCTCCGAAGGCCTGCGGTGGCATCGAGTTTCACGGGGAGGAGGCTGCTAAGCTGCTTGGAAAGCTGGAGCTCCTCTGCTCTAGGACAGACTGGGAGAGCTGAGGGTGTCCAATCTGGAGAACAGAAGGCTCCAGGGAGACATTGGAGCCCCTTGCAGTGCCTGCTGGGGCTCCAAGATAGCAGGGGAGGGACTTTGGAAAAGGGTCTGGACTCGCAGGACAAGGGGGAATAGCTTCAAACTGCCAGAGAGCTGGGGTAAATGGGATATTGGAAAGGAATTCTTCCTTGTGTGGGTGCTGAGGCCTGGCACATGTTGCTCAAAGAGGCTGTGTGGGAGCCCCATGGCAGGAAGTGTCCAGGGCCAGGCTGGAGCGGACATGGAGCAACCTGGACTAGTGGAAAAGTGTCCCTGCCCATGTCAGGATGTGGGAAGAAGATAATCTATCATCTCTAAGGTCGCTTCCAGTCCAAACCATTCTGGGATTCTAGGATTCATGGAAGGCCCTTTTCCAAGTGAAGTGTTGTATCTCTTGGCTCCCAGCTTGTAGTTGCCAGTTCTTCTGGAAGCAGGCCTGGCCAAGCAGCTGTGATGAGCCATGGCTTCTCAATAGGACGAGTGTGATATATTTGCAGAGAGGAAGGCTGCAGACAGATCTTCAAGGCCCAGGTAGAACAAGCAAAGGATTGAATCAAAGCCAAAGGTTGGTTGTGTTAGTCAGTTTGCTGGCTGTTGAAATGGCCCCAGGTCATTTTCAACATTTCTAATTTGGATTTGTTTGTGTAAAAAATGAATGTGTTACCTCCAGAGTAGGCTCTCCAATGCATCTCCATGTGCTCCCATCTCTTTGTTGTATATCAGGTTCTATTAACTGAAGACAGAATCATAACACAGTAGTAAAACATTTAGAGGTGTAGTTAGCCAGCTTCAGGAGTTTTCAACTCTGCTGTTGACTTTTCTGGTAACTGTAAGCAAGGCAACACAATCCAGTTACTCCACTTTTCCTCCCTGAGGAAAAGATGATCTTTTTTTTTTTTATTTTTTCATTTTAAAAATAGCCTCGAATGAAGAGAGTTATGCATGTGGCATGTAGGATTCATTATTTTACCTTTCTCTTCTGCTGTCTTGCGCGTACTAGTTTTTTAAAATTTTTTTTGTCTCTGTTCTCCATTCAGTAGGTTTGAAAGGTTTCTAATTGTTGAGATGATGGTTCTTTGAAGGCTCACATAGCCCACCTTTTGGGTGAAGGAAAGAAGAAGACAAGGTCCTCTAAGAAGAGTAAAAAGCATACTTTAAAGAGACATTCAGAGATGTCTGCTGATGCCATGCAAATACCGTGTAATCAGCAGAAATCTGTTGTAAAGACACACATCAGTGACTTCACAAGAAAGCCTCATTCAAGACAGGTAAAGAACAGAAGCATAAAACCCCAAAGGTATGAAATGGACAGATTTTCATTGGGAATGAGCAACTCCTGAATTCTTGGTTCTAGAACTAGGGGTTTGTAATAAATAGACTGTCTCCTTGCCAAACGTAAATTTGGTGTAATGAACTGCTCACTGCCCGTTGAAGTGCAGGGCTAGTATACTAATATTTGCCATGGCAGGCATATTGTATGGCTTTCCTGTTAAAAAGAAATTGGTTTTGCTCATTGCAAACTAGATATATACCCAGTCTGACACCTATTTTTTAGGCTATATTTCCAAGCAAATGGCTTCCATGATGATGCAGTAAGTTTATGTCATGAACAGGAATGAAGTGATTGCATGCATCCTTTTTTACCCTAAGCCAGCTGCTGAATAATGAGACAGAGACTCTCACTGACGCCAAGGAGTGCCCAAGCTTTTGGGAAAAGCACTGGGCAGATAAAGCCTATTTCCACATTTCTTGCTAGCATCTCCATCAAATTCATGGGTTTGTTCATCTTTTAGAGCTGTTCTAGATGTCTTTGCAGTTTACATGTACTAAATGTAGCAGGTATTGCTCTCATGCCGTCCTAATAGATTTGAAGTTGGGATCTACTCAGGCTTCAATGTCTCAGAAGAAGCAACGTTGATTCTTTGAATTCTATTCTTGAACGTGAGAATGATACTTATGAAGCTAATGAATTAATTAAATCGAATTCACTTGAATGGAAAAATTGTCTTGTTCATGTAGGTTTTAACTTGGGAAATTGATATTTGATTTCTACTTTTCATTGTTGTTGCTTTTCTGTATTCTTTGATTGCACAGATAGCAGTTGTACTGACCAAGTATTCTGTGAAACTGGAGGAAATGTCCTTCCTCTTGGCAGCTGATGTTCACAAGCTCATTAACGCTAAGGCCATGGTAAATGTTTTACCTGGGGCAAGATAACAGTCTGAATATTCCTAGAATGTCTTTCTTTCCCCAAATGAAATTCATTTTTTCTGCCTATCAATCACTGAAATATAGAAGAAATTTCTACTTGGCAGGATATTGGTTATCATTTGTCTTCTTTTCTCCCCTCATTTTCTGTATAAGAGACAATTTTTTGTTTGTTTTTGCATGTTGTATTCTGCTTCTACTTCTGGTTTTATTTTTTAATACACAGAATATAAAGAGAGCACTGCTGGATAATGAGAGGGCAACTGCCAAGCTACTCTTGAATCGAATGAAATCAGAGCTTGAGAAAGAAAAATGGCATCAACTGAAATGGCAAGGGGGAGTCAAGGACTGGAAGCTCATGCAAAAGAAGTGTGTAGTTCAGAGTTTCAGGTCAGAAATGTGGCAGTCTTCTTTTGGACAATGAGCAACACAAAGTGGCTAGTGTTCACTTTTGGTTTCTATCAAAGTAATACTTGATCATTTTTTCTTTCTACGTGATATCACATATGATATCACATATATCATGTGATTCCATTCTACATATCTACTTTCCATCCTGCAGAGAATTTATGGCAAGTGAAGAAATACAGAATCCCCCAACTGTGAATATGGAAATGGAAAAGTTGGTAAAGGAGCAGCTGGTACTCAGTGAACAGAGACTGAAGGTTTTGCAATATATCGGGTATGGCAAAAGAGGGTATAGCATAAAGGAAAACAATTGTTGCTGGAGTTAATGAAGGACTTGGCTACAAAATGCACTTTGCTTCCTGTCAATGTGTGATTGCTAAATGCAGCAGTGAGACAGGGTCTACATCTATTTCTGTACAGCTCTTTTGAATGGAAAAAATGCATTCTTGATTTTCAGTGCCCCAGCTACACTTAATAGGTGTCAACCAGGCTCTAAAAATGGAGGAATGCAGAAGTAAATCTTGAAACATAGTAGAAATGGGCAAAGATGGGTGGAGAGCTAGAAGTTGGTGCTTTTGTCAAGGCATTTTTTCTCCATGGCGTGGGATTTTATTTGCGTAATAAATTAAGAGAGGAGTCTGGATAGAAATCTAACGTTGCTACATTTGAATATCCATCCTGAACACAAGACGCATTGGTGTGGTTGCAATGCAGTGCGATCTTTTCAGGGAGGTTTTTTATAGTGGATGTAGGAACAAGGTAGATGGCAACTAGTTCCTTATCGGGCAGTAAACAGTTGGCCTTGAACAACAACAATCTCAGGTTTATTTTCATTGCCAAGATGGCTGTAAATAAAAGAAAGCCCAGTAGTATGGATATACGGATTCATAATTTTATATTTGAAGTACTGACTGGTTTGTATTTTAGGATACCTGACTCTTGTTTCCTACTTTGATAGCACCTTGTTGCCTCCAACACGTGCCAAATCTGGTGGAAGCGAATAGTGCAGAACTCTGGAAAACTGAAACAAAAGTCTAGGTAGGTCAGGAAATCCTGAGAACCGTCTGGAATTCAAGCAATATTTTCTTTTCTCCCGGGCAACGATGAGGCAGACAGTTGCTTTGAGAGTGCATGGTTGCTCTATTCTTTGTTCCGTGTGTTCCCACATACCTTCTCAGTTGCTTGGAGGTGGGAGTAAGAACCAAAGAAGCTGCCTATGGCATGGCTTTCCTTTGGCCAGTACAAACACCTGTGCATGGTGAGACCTAGCAGGAACTGGCATGGTTAGAATGAATCTGGGGGAAATCAAAAGTTAATTTTGACATGGATCCCTTCTCAATCATACAAAAATACTCCTTTTTAACTCTTGGAGAAGATGAGGGGAAGTATGAGAAGAAGAGCAGAAGTGTTGGAGATACTTCCTTTCTCTGTGTCCTTGCAGCATGCCTTCCCGCTGTGTGCCTGCCTTCTCTTGCTCCAGAGCACATCCTGTTGGCATGTTTGTAGCCTGTATGGTAGCAAAGAAGTTGGTAGCAATTTTAAGAACCTTGCTCTTGCGTTTCCTAGATACATTGTAAATGGTACATTCCGTGACCCCTGCTGTACCCTGTATATTGGTCCCTCTCCCCTCCTGGCCACACAGAGCTGGCTGGGATCCAATTTCTCCCAGCCCCCCCCTTTCCAGACCCTAGAAAAGGTCAGGACCCGCTGACCTCGCTCTCTTTTCCCGCATCTCTTTTTTTCCCCCAGATCTCTTATCCCGCTCTTCCTTTTTCCCCCCCTTTTTCTCTTCCCCTGTTCTCTTTTCCCCCCCCAAACTTTTACCCTGTCCTTCCCCCTCTTTTCTCACTCTTCCCCCGCTCTTTTCCCTTCCCTTTTCACTCACTACCCACGAGAAATAAACCTGTAACTTTATCAGAGGAAAGAGCCTCATTTGATATCTTATCTATGTCTCTGTGGCTAAGGCCCAGGGGAATATCACCCTAACACCTGAGCTAGACCGGAGGAGGGTGAAAGACTCTGTTTAGGCCGGGAAAAAGCCGTTACAGTTGGCGCTCCACGTGCGTAGTTTCTTTAAACCTCCCACGTTTAGCTGTGACTCCTATTTTCGGGATTCGACCAGCATAGGAGCTGATCAACTAGCTCAAATTTCTTTAAGCTGCATTTTCTGCAGTTCCAAGACTTTTCAGCACGAACCTGCAGTCTGTCAGTCCCAGACAGGTCGGTTCAGGACGTGGATCCACTACCGTGTACACACACGTGTCTGCCTGCAACAGAAAAGGTGAGTTAAGCGTCCCTTTCCGGCGGGTGGTCCCCGGAGCTCCGCGGGGGGGGTCTCACGGGTGGCATTTTGCCGGCCCGGCGCTGTTCTCGGGAGGAGAGGCGGCGCGGGAGTGTTTGCAGCGTGCGCGCGGCTCAGCAGCTCGTGGCCACGTAGTGCAGCGCGGGGGCTGTGGGGGGACTGGACGCGGCCACCCCAGGCGCGGCGCAGCAGGCAGGCAGCTTTGATCGGTTTCAGAGCTGCGGCACAGGGGGTTTTTTTTGCGTTTTTGCGGTTTTTACGGGTGTTTGGGGGGGGGCGGTCCCTACAGAGGCGCGGGCGCCACACATAGGTTTTGCTGACAAAAAACGGCGAAATTAACATCGGTTCCGCATCTAGTAAAGCCTGAAAACCGTGGTGTACGTCTTAACAACTAACTCCTTTCCTGTGTTTTAACTGTACTGGGGTAGATATAGTGCAAATTGCTAACACTATGGGGATATAGCAATCTGCTTTACAAAAGAGTATAACAAAACAACTCACAGTAATACTAAGTTCAGGAAATGTTTTAATATCTAATAAAAAACTAGCTCGTTTTGCCAGCTGGCTGTCTGTTGAAAAATCTGACCTTGAATTGCAAAATATAAATTCGATTTCATTTTGGGATGAAATAGGGAATTTATTGACTTAAAAAGTAGAAAATGGAGATAAAACTGCCTCTGTATTCCTTCCAATATTCTTACAAATTCGGAAAGTTTTAATTCAGACAGAAAACAACAGACAGCAGCAGCAAAATGATTCAAGCTCACCTTCCCTTTCCAAAAATCCCTATAACCATAACCTGGAAAGCACCCTAGGGTCTCCCTTGTAAATGCAGCATGCTCAGCACGGCTGTAAGTGTTCTCCTACCTTGTTCCCTTCCCCTCCGGGCCACGAACACGTGGCCGTATCTGGACAGGACAGGATTGGGGTCCCAGATAGCATTGGACATGCGGTCCAGGGAGGGGGGGGGGCGATATGGTGGCAGCCACGTGTCTCCTCCTTCATCCCGCAACACCCTTTACCCTCTGGTCCCAGCCCCTAAGCCTGTCCCCTCCCATAACCCATCCCTGCCCTCGGCTCCACCGCCCCCTCCCCCCTCCAAGACCCTGTCCTGCCTGGTACCTGGTGACCCCGCCCACAGGTGTTGCAATCCTGAATTCCACCACCCCTCCCACTCTCCGGTTTCACATTCCTTCCCTCCAAGCTGCTGCAGGGTGGGGGAGGGCGATGTAGCCCCTGCTAGGTTCGGTGATGGTGGGGGTGGGGGTGAGGGGGGATCAGCCCACAGCCCCTGGGGGATGGATGGTGCTCCCGTAGTTGGGGGGGGCGGGCGGCCTCCTGGGCCCGGTGGGGGGGGGGTGCCTAAACCTGAAAGTCAGCACCAGGAGAAAGAGTATGTACCATCAGTTGCTCCTGTAGTTTATCTTGGTAAGAGAAACGGAAAAAGAAGTTATCAACCTTTGTCCTACCAAGATAAAAAAGAAATTTGTAAAGTACAAAGAGAATTTGGTAGGAATAGTGAAATCTTTAAAGGCATGATGAGAGCCACCTTTAACTCAAATGAACTGGTTCCACATGATATCAAAGAGCTTTTCCGAGGTCTGTTAACTCCTTCCGAATATGATCTATGGGAAAGCCTATGGAAAAGATCTTTAAAGGTGCTTTTACAAGAGCTTTTAAAAAGCTCAGATAATGCAAAGGATGCTGATAATAATGATATCACATATGAACACCTATGTGGGGAGAAAGATTGGCATTGCCCTGAAAACCAAACCAGAGTACTAAGTCTGTCTTACATAAAATATGCAATGCTGCAGAAAAAGCCTTTAATCAATTACCAACATTAGATACTAAAGGCAGTTATATTAACATTAAACAGTTTACTTCTGAGAATTTCTTACAGTTTGTGGACCGCCTTCGTACGCAAGTAGAAAGACAAGTGTCTGATCCAGGGGTACAAGCTGAATTAATTAAAGAAATGGCTCAGAGGAATGCTAATGAAACCTGCCGTAGGGTTATCCTTGGCCTTCCCCTGGAGCCAGCACCTAGCTTAGCACAGATGATTGAAGCTTGCGCCAAAAAAAAGCAGAACTGTTCAGTGGACACAAAAGAAATCCAGGACTGGCACACCCAAGGACCATGGCAGCTGTGACACCGGACGCCAAGAAGCAACCAGTGTCACCAGAGCAACTGCAGCACATCATCTGCTTCCAGTGCAAGCAGCCAGGACACTTCGCCAGGGACTGTCCACACAACCAGAAACAGAAGAAAACCAACAAAGAAAAAAACTAACTTTACAACACGTACCCGCCATTAACACCATAGCGCGCTCGGCTATAAATACTGCGGGCTCCACACTCGCAAAAGACTCTCTCTTAATGAACAAAAAGGGGGAGGATGGGATAGAGGGTGTGGGGATGTATGTCAATGAAAATATCAAATGTTCAATTAACAAGGTTTGGAAGCCACTAGGTCGTTTTAGGCTTGTGACTACCAGAGGTTTTCATTTCAGGTCACCTGATTGGACAGTCATAACAGTGGACTTACCTAACAGTACACAGGACGTGACGTTAAACCACATGAAACTGAACAGTGAGTACTTTGTTGTTGGGGACACAGCACACACACCCCTAGAGATTTAGGTGGTTCCCATGACCATCAAGGGAAGCATAACTAGCCTCATTCTCTTGGCACGATGTCCTCTACTACCATATTACCTGGCTGAGGGACAAATCCTTACCCAGGCCATTCCTGTTCCACAGGAGGTCCCAGTAGATGGAAAATCACCTGAAGTCTACTGGGCAGAAGTGGTGGGTGAGGACAAGCCCTCTCTGGTGTGTAACCTAACCCGTGGATCAGATCACCTCCATGTGGAGGGGGTACTGGACACGGGTGCTGATGTGACTATCATACCCGAGAGGATGTGGCCATCACATTGGGAACTTCAGCCTGTGGCAGGCAGAATCCAGGGTGTAGGAGGAGTCAAATTGGCAAAAATATCAAGAAGCATCGTGCAAATTGAGGGGCCGGATGGAAAATTGGCTAGCATCCGTCCATTTGTTACAGATTATAAATGCCCTCTATGGGGGAGAGACACCATGTCATAGTGGGGGGTAAAATTAATTATTCCTAAAACTCCTGGGGATTTTTAGAAGTGGCCACTGTGGGGCGCCCTACCCAAAAGTTGAAATGGCTAGATGATATCCCAACGTGGGTAGCACAGTGGCCGATGAGTAAGGAGAAGCTCAGGGCGCTTGAGGAGCTTGTGGAGGAACAATTGGCTAAAGGCCACATAGAAGAGACCACAAGTGCATGGAATTTCCCGATTTTTGTGATAAAGAAACCAGGGAAAGACAAGTGGAGGCTGCTCGACGACCTCCGGGAAATAAACAAAGTAATTGAAGACATGGGGTCTATCCAACCTGGAATGCCTTCTCCAACAATGCTTCCCAGAGATTGGCAATTGGCTGTTCTAGACATCAAGGATTGTTTCTTTCATACTCCCTTACACCCAGAGGATGCCCCACGGTTTACCTTCTCGGTTCCTACCATCAATCGAGAGGCCCCAATGATGCGTTACCACTGGAGAGTTCTGCCACAGGGAATGTAGTCCCTCCATCTGCCAGTGGTATGTGGCTTCATTGCTGTCCCAGGTGCGTGCCCAGAGAGGGGAGGCCATCATCCTTCATTACATGGATGATGTGCTAGTGTGTGTACCCGATAACTCTCTACTCCAGGACACACTTGACCTTGTGGTTAAAGTTTTAACCTCTGCTGGATTTGAATTGCAGGAGGACAAAGTCCAAAGGATGCCACCTTGGAAGTACCTGGGCCTGGAAATTACTGCACGGACCATTGTTACGCAGAAATTGGAAATTAATTGTAATCCAAAAACCTTAGCAGATCTCCATTCCCTGTGTGGGTCATTGAATTGGGTTAGGCCCTGGCTAGGCCTCACTAATGAGGACCTAGAACCTCTCTTCAATTTATTGAAAGGGGAGAGAGAGCTGCTTTCTCCCAGGGAACTGACCCCAGAGGCAAAGACTGCAATCGAAAAGGTACAAAAGACTGTAGGAGAAAGGCAAGCTCACCGTTACCAGCCCGAGCTGCCCTTCAAATTCATTATCCTAGGAAAACTGCCACACTTACACGGGTTAATATTCCAATGGATCAAGGAGCAGAGAGAGTCACTCTTAATCATAGAGTGGGTCTTCCTCTCCCACCAGAGATCCAAAACTATCACTAAGCCACAAGAGTTAATAGCTCAGCTGATTTGGAAAGCAAGGATCAGACTGTATGAACTGGCTGGCTGTGACTTCACATGTATTCACCTCCCTGTTAAACTGTCTGAGGAGGGAAAGAACTCTCCTGAAAAATAGACTATAGAGATGTTTCAGCATTTGCTCCAGGGCAATGCCAGTCTCAAATTAGCCCTGGACAGCTACAGAGGACAAATATCAGTCCATGCCCCGTCTCACAAGCTGTTTAATGAGGAATTCCACCTCATTCCTCCTGAGAAGAGGAGTCGGAGACCACTCAAAGCTCTCACAGTGTTCACAGATGCATCTGGGGCATCCCACAAGTCGGTGATGACTTGGAGAGATCCTCAGACTCAGCATTGGGAAGCTGATGTTGAGTTTGTGGAAGGGTCACCCCAGGTAGCTGAACTGGCAGCAGACGTGAGAGCCTTTGAAAAGTTCTCGGAGCCAATAAACTTGGTGACAGACTCAGCCTATGTAGCGGGGATAGTGTCCAGGGCGGAGCAGGCAGTGCTCAGAGACATCGAAAATGAGCAGCTTTTCAGGTTGCTTTCCAAACTAACTTATTTGATTTCTCATAGAGAACATCCGTTCTATGTGATGCATGTAAGATCACACACAGATTTGCCAGGCGAAATTGCAGAAGGGAACCGTCAGGCAGACTCCCTTGCAACCCCAGCAGAACAAGCAACCCCAGCAGAACAAGCACGCCTTCCTGACATCTTCCAACAGGCAAAGCTGAGCCACCAGCAGTATCACCAAAATGCACCAGGTCTAATGCGTCAGTTCCAGCTAACACGGAGTCAGGCTCGAGCCATTGTGGCCACCTGTCCCAACTGTCAGCTGCACACCATGCCCTCAATAGGCATGGGGGTTAACCCCCGAGGTCTTGGCAGTTGTGAGGTATGGCAAACAGACATCACACACATTCCAATTTTTGGTCCCCTCAAATATGTTCATGTAAGCATTGACACATATTCAGGCGCAGTCTATGCCTCTGCCCATGCAGGAGAAAGGGCTATGCATGCTAAACAACACCTAGTGCAAGCCTTTTCAGTGTTGGGGATCCCTAAGGAAATCAAAACTGATCAGGGCGCAGCGTATAAGTCCAAGGAGTTCCTGGAATTCGTCCAGCAGTGGGGAGTGGAACATAAAACTGGCACCTCCCACTCCCCCACAGGCCAAAGTATGGTGGAGCGAGCCAATCAGACACTCAAACAGGTTTTGGCTAAACAGAGCAGTTCAACTGTGTGGATGTCTCCACAGCAGAAGCCTTGCAAAGCCATGTTTACTATCAATTTCCTAAATTGTTCATTTGAAAACATGAGTCCACCTGTGGTACGTCACTTTAACAGTAGTAAACAATTCAAGTTATCCCAACATCCTCCAGTTTTGATTAGGGACCCAGAAACCTGGGAAATCAAAGGTCCCTATGAGCTTGTTACCTGGGGGCGTGGCTATGCGTCCGTACCAACTCCCTCAGGCCCTCGATGGATTCCCCAAAAGTGGGTGAAACCGTTTGTTCCCAAACATCCTGCTCCAACTGAGGAGAACGAGGAGCAGGTAGCTGTGGCTTCAAAAAGAAGACGCCGCAGAAAAAAAGGAAAAGAAATCCTCATAGAAGGTGGCATTCCGGCAAATAGAGACATTTAACAGGTTTTATAATGTTTGTTTTTCCTTCTAGAGAAAACCTTCTCTTCTCTCAGTCCCGTGATGAACCCCATCCAAGCTGTCTTCCTGCTAACACTGAACAGTCTAGCAGCTGCATGGATCCTCCCTCAGCCACGTCAGAATGTCTGGGTGACCCTGGCACAGACGCTCCAACAAGAAAACATATGTCTGTCCACAGCAGCAACAGCAAACCCTATGTCCACCTGCCTGGTACGAATCCCATTGAAGGCTGGAGAATATTCAGCCAGTTTTGAAACACACTTGCCCAATGAAATTCCTGAGTCACACACCATAACATCACACAAAAATCATAGGCAGCAAGCTGGAGTAAATAAAAACCCCATAGAAGAGCTGCTGCCAAGTTTGCCCAAAACAGCTCAAGAACCCCAAGAATTAGAACTGCTAGGTTCCTACCCAGCACAATATTGCATTCACTTGAGAATCTTCCCAAAACCTTCTAGCATAAAGGAATTCCACAACATAATGCAACATCGTGGGGAATTCACTGCCAAAAGGTGGTGCAATACTATAAGCCATATTGCAACTGATACCCCAACTTATTCAAGCCCCAAAAGCCTCCCAAAGGGATTGTTCTTAATTTGTGGAGACCGGGCATGGGCAGGAATTCCTTCTCGGCTCTTAGGAGGGCCATGCACCTTCAGTCGGTTGTCCCTGTTGGCACCCAACGAAACCTTAATTAGTGATTGGACTCACAAAAACAAATCAGGTAATAAAATCCAAAAACGAAGTGCAGACAATATGGACCCAAACTGTAATTCTGAAATTTTCCATTGGGCCAAGTCCAAAAGAATTGCTGCATCCCTGTTTCTTCCGTGGGTTGCAGCAGCTAAAGCTCTAGGCGAATTGGGCCACCTAGAGTGTTGGGTAGTCAAACAGGCAAACTTAACATCCACCGCAATCAGCTCCCTCCTAGAAGACGAGGAAATCACCAGGCAGGCCACACTACAAAATCGTGCTGCTATAGATTTTCTCTTGCTACTACACGGACATGAGTGCCAGGAATTTGAAGGACTTTGCTGTATGGACCTGACCTCAAAACCTCCTAACATCCATGCTGCCCTCCGAAACATGAACAACTTAATCGGACAAGTAAAGCAAGAATCTGAAGATTGGTTCAATGGACTTTTCAAAGGCTGGGGACTCACAGGGTGGTGGACATCTATAGTCAAAACAATTATATTAATTTTTGTTATTCTTTTCCTTGTAATAATGGCGTTCGGGATCCTACGTCACTTGGTTTTCAAGGCTATTCATAGTCTCATTCCCTCTACCTCAGTAGTCAATCACATAGAAATAAAAGACTTGAAACAATCTAACCCTCCCGCCAGCTACAAGTGGTGGGCAAAATCGTAATTTGAATGATACCAATATCCTTCTTTCAACTTTGTTAAACAAAAAACGGGGAGATGTTGCGTTTCCTAGATACATTGTAAATGGTACATCCCGTGACCCCTGCTGTACCCTGTATCTTGGTCCCTCTCCCCTCCTGGCCACACAGAGCTGGCTGGGATCCAATTTCTCCCCGCCCCCCCTTTCCAGACCCTAGAAAAGGTCAGGACCCGCTGACCTCGCTCTCTTTTCCCGCATCTCTTTTTTTCCCCCAGATCTCTTATCCCGCTCTTCCTTTTTCCCCCCCTTTTTCTCTTCCCCTGTTCTCTTTTTCCCCCCCACGCTTTTACCCTGTCCTTCCCCCTCTTTTCTCTCTCTTCCCCCGCTCATTTCCCTTCCCTTTTCACTCACTACCCACGAGAAATAAACCTGTAACTTTATCAGGGGAAAGAGCCTCTTTTGATATCTTATCTACGTCTCTGTGGCTAAGGCCCAGGGGAATATCACCCTAACACCTGAGCTAGACCGGAGGAGGGTGAAAGACTGTTTAGGCCGGGAAAGAGCCGTTACACCTTGCTACTTTGAAGCATAATGATAAAGAGCTGTGTATGAAAATGCCTTGATTTCTTTGGCTGGTAGTGTCTGGTGTCTGTAGGCAAAGGTCTGTAGGCACTGCTGGGATCTGTTCCGTGTGCTGAGATTCAGCACATGGCCTCTGTCATGTTTCCATGTCACACTGCACTATGAAAGATGGGAATTTTGACTGTGGTCTCTTCCATAGCATTCAGACAGCCCTAATGTGGAGTGTGTGGAGAAAATGAGCATCCAGTATGAGCTGGTCGAGGGCAAATGTCAGGAGAAAGGGCAGATGTGCAAGTTGAGTGCCACAGCTTTTGGCTGTGATAGCCGTGGTCCAATGTGTCATTAGAGTAAAATGTGTCTGAGGATGCACCAAACATTGAGATAACAAGTGGAATTCCTTTTTAACCTCTGCCATACTCTGTTCAAAAAGTAAGCCATCTGTTTGGTTTCACAGTAGTAGTTGATATTTGTACTTGAAATGTGGAAAAGCCGTAACAAATGCCAGTAATAAGTGAGTGCTCTCCTATGTGAATGTGGAAGATGCAAGGAGCCTCAGCCCTTATGCTAAATCTGTCTTATCTTGGGAAAGAAATTCCACCTCTGCCTCAATTTCTCCCTTTGTGTCCAACCAGATGGTATTGTTTACTAATGTAAAGTGGCATGTAGGAGGCTGAATCTATCCCTGTCCATTACAAGAAAAGAAACACTACGTTTAGCCAGGCTCTCTGAAAGCCACACAGTATTTCTTCTGTGCATGTCAATAATTTGTTCTTCTTTTCCTTCAGATGACCCTGTTGGATATGAACATTTGCACAGCAGAAGATGCTGAAGTTGTGCACTCCAACACGCTTCAGATGACTGAGAAACTAAAATGTAGGTTTGAAGAAGAAGTGGAGCATGTGGATGTACGTTTCTTTTATTTGATGACATATATTTTCATCACTCCTTGGGATTAGTCTGTTCTTCCTGTGCTCCCACCTGCAATGCCTTCTGCGTGGTAGGCTATTGATGTCACCTTAGAAAGAGGTCCATAGTGTGACAAAACACTCCAAAGAAACAGTTTGGTGTGGAAGAGTTTCATGTGGAAGTGTTCATAATTCTTGTGTTTATTATTTGTAATATAAATACATTATATTTTTATGATCATTTCTATCTGAAATGCATATGATAGCAATGAATGACGTATGGCCCAGTCTGCTTAAGATCAGACTTTAGGAATAGCTGGAAATGATCTCCCAAATGTCTTCCAATCTTTTCCATATATAAAAAAACTTGAGCAGTTGTTTCTAAAGGAATAAATTATAGAATGTGATTTGGTGCTTTATGGTGCCAGAATAAACAGAAGTTTTGATAATCCGCATTCTTACCAGTTTACTTGGCGATTTATTTTTCTTACTCTCCAGATACAAGATGCCATGTTGGATACCAGTCGTAAAATTCCAGGCAGCCTTTTATCATGTTACATATCCTCTTACTCATTCATTCCACCTTCCAGCAGTTTAGAAAGAACTTGTTCACTTGAATGTTTTTCTTTGGAGTGATTTTAAAGAGATGGCTAAATGGACATGATACAGGTAGAAACATAAAAACAAGGGTGTGCTATAAAGACAGGACTTCTTAATGCAAAGAGCCCCCTGAAATTCAAAATACCTGCTGTAAAATTAAAAATGTAATCTTCTAGATGGTAATTTCTACTCTTCAGTTTCATTCTGTCAGGTGCATTTTTGCTAACTGCTTGATTCACGCTGAATGGAGAGTCCTGTTTTATTCTTGGTATGGCAACAGTGATAGAGATCACTGCCGCTTTCTGTAGAAAGTGGCTGCAAATTGCTATTACGAGATCTTGTGCAGGTCTAGAGTCTGATTGAATGTGAGGTTCTCATTGTTTGAACAAGCAACTTGGGGTGGCAGTGTCAGAGGTGTTCATTATCTAGGAAGATTTTCATAAGCGATGAGTTTTGCTGAGGTAGCTTTCTCTTCTGGGTGTAGAATGTATGTGCATAATTAACTTTTCTGAATCCTAAATAGTTGGGGACATTTTAGTAGCTACGAAACCATTTTTACTAGCTTTTTTATGTGGCCTTAGATGATGAAAGAGATCTGGATGCAATTTTAGAAAAAGGAAAACGGTGAGCTGTGAGGAAGAGCTGAAGGAGTATTTGGAGAACACCCTTTCTTCTTGAGATCAAATGAGAACAAGGTATGAATTTTGTATCGTCAACTTAAAAGGTAGAGCATCTTTGAACATTGGTTGTACTACTTAGGCCTTGTTTTAATGCTGTTGTGTGAAGGTATGGAAAAAGAGTGCTTTTCACTTCATGTACGAATATAGAATAATGTCCCTAGTGAACAAGGTTAAGGCAAATAATGCCCACGGTTTAGGAATGGGACAAAGGAAGACTGCTATCATTCAAAAACCATAGGACATCAGTATTACTGTGCATACAATCACATCCATGCCTTATTCAGAAGGTCAAAGTAGTAGCGCAGATTCTTGGATCACCGGAATCAGATGTTGGTCTGCACCATCATCTCTTCACTCATAGTTTTGATCTCATTCAAAGTTCTAGCAACTAAGATGGTTTAGATAGCCAAGCACTTGCAACTTTAAAAACCATCTAAAAATTGGTACAATACCGCTCTCCTTCCTGAAGATCTTAGCAGCAGCTCTGAAGCCATAGAGGAAGCAGCACTGTTCAAACACCCAGGAGGTCTTTCCTAGCTGCTCGATCAGAGGCACATTAGAAGAGCAGTATGGACCTGAGGAGCAGATGCACATACCTTGACACAGCTAGCAGTGGGATTGTGGTTAGAGTTGGAAGTTTGATACTCTTCCTAATAATTTGAGCCGTTTAAACAAAGCCAGAGGTAACAGGCCAAGTGAAAATACAATGCCAGGTTGAGGAAAGAGAATGTTACCTATCTGAACACCTACATAAATTCCCCATCATTCTCTTTGTTTAGGAGACCAAGCCAATGTCCGTATAAATGAAAACAAGTGTGAATATTGATTTTTCTTAAATCAAGACTCAGCTTTATGTCCAAGTCAAAGGCAAATAAACCAGAAAGGCTCCGCTGAGCACAGTGCAGAACTAACATGGAAGACAGTAATTTGACCTCTTATGTAAGCAGTGATGGAATGGATCCCCATCCAAAAGGAAGGATGTCAAATGCTTCTTTGGAAATATTTTAACTTATGTGCATTTCTTTCTTTGTAATGAACTAATCTCTAACAAGGCAGGACGTGATTGTGTTCAGAAGAAACAGATCAATGGCAACATTTAGCCTAAAGGTTTTATGAGATTGATCAGGAAGTTCGATTTAGATTTAAAGGCACTGTAGTCATATTTAATTTTATTTCTCTCCGTACTTGAGTCTCTTAAACAGGGACCTTCAATTGGACAGGAACGGGACACTGAAGCAAATTGTAATAGATGACGTAATGGCTTAACCAGAAGCATTTTGTGGGAATTGATTTCTTCTAGGTTTCCTTCAGCCAGCATTTTAGTGTGAAGGAAATCTTCAAACAGGTAAAACAAAAATTCCTGTTGGATTAAAACATGACTGCTATATTAACTTTTCACTTTTGAGAAAATTTTCATGACCTTTAAAATTCAGACTATAGCAAGTATTGTTTCAGCCATTGAAGAAAGTGCTTTTGATAGAGATAGGAGAGGGGGAAACCAAAACATTTCTCAGAGCCACACTTTGAACTCTGTCCTTGTTACAAATGGCACTTGAGCAAATTCATTTGCCTTTGGAACAGAGAACGACAAGGTAACAGGCTTATCATTATGGATTTGAGTGTTCCAGGTTCTTTAGATAGTAAGTGATCTATTCAAGATGATCTCTTACTGAAATAGATCCATTTTGAGAAGGGGTATGGATTTCTTAGAAGAAAACAAATCCCTATGTTAAAAGGGTGTGGTGGGTGTTTTTTGTTGTTGTTTTGCTTTTAGAACTTGCAAGGCACAATCGACTTCATAGTTCGAGATCCAAATAAGACCACGACATTCCAAACAGGTGTTTCTTTTTGGTTGTTTTTCAATCTGTATATCTTTGGATTGTAACCAGTAGAACTGTGCTTGAACTGGAAAGAAGTAGCGGAGGTTTCAGAAGTGGAACATACGGTGGAACAGTAAGCTGAGAGCATTGTGCAAGGAGAGGAAAGAGGGGAAAATGGTAAGAGTTTCCTGAGTCGGAAGGGACCCCTAGGGATCATCAAAGTCCAACTCCTGGCCCTGCACAGACACTCCAACAGTCCCACCCTCTGCATCCCTGAGAGCATTGGACAAACGCTCCTGGATCTCTGGCAGCCTTGGGGCTGTGCCCATTGCCTGGAGAACCTATTCAGTGCCTGACCAGCCTCTGAGGAAAAAAACCTTTCCCTGATAGCCAGCCTAATCGTCCCCTGACACAGCTCCTGGCATTCCCTTGGCTCCTGTCCCTGGTCGCAGAGAGCAGAGAGCAAAGCTGTCCCTGTGCTGCCCTTGAGAGGAGGTGAGAGGTCCCAAGTGAGGTGTGAGCTCGGTGTCCTCTCTGCAGCTGAACCAAATGCCCTCAGCAACTCTTTGTATGGCTTCCCCTCCAGCCTCTTCACTATCTCTGTGTCCCTCCTTTGGACATTTCTCCAATAGCCTGAGGTCTTTCTGACGTTGTGGCATCCAAAATTGCCCCCAGGGCTTGAAGAGAGCGCTGTCCCAGCCCAGAGCAGAGCAGGATAATCACCTCTCTCGAGCGAGCGGTGCCACAAGATAGGGACAGTTGTCAAAAATCAGCTGGAGAAACAAATCTAACAGAGAAACAGGTGATCTTGACACAGGAAATGGAAGAAGCAGGGGAAGAAGAAGATGAGGAGAGGATTCCTTGTAAAAGTGAAGAAAATGAGCATGCAGAACAGGGACTAAGCATTATGCAGGCAAGTGAGCAAGAGAATACGTTTGAAAGTGAAGGCAGTTTTGTCCAAAAGAAGGAGGAATAGGAAGTCTTTTTGCTGAGAATTAATAGAACGCTTTTTTCCGTTTAGTTTGTATATGAAGCACCCAGGGCTCTGAATCATGTTTGTAAAAAGTTAAGATTTTTGCTAAGAGTAGAAGTAGTTTCCATGACCAAGATGTAAGTTAGGTAGGTAAATGGTAGGTTAATAATTACTAGATGCTTAGGTTAGAGCTAATTGGTATAATTGTCTGCTATTATAAATTTTCGTACAGAAGAATGTAAAATAAGTAAACTGATAACCATGAAGCACGGAGCCTTGGATCGTGCCAGAGTGTCACTGAGACCTTATGAAGACTCTCTTGACTTCATCCTTCGAGACCACTGACCCATTTCGAGACCACCGACCCAATTCAAGAGAAGAGCTGTGCAAGCGTGAAGGACTAATGGGCTCATTTTAATATGGGATGGGGATGGGAGGTGCTGGGGTTATGCATATGTATTGTATGTAAGATCTTGGGGAATAAATAGATGGCAAAGAACCTTGTTCAGGGCTGTCACGCCTTTTGGAGGTGACTCCCCTTACGCCCACCGGAGAATAAACAAAGAACTTTCTAACTTTAATTAGTTAGAGGGTCTTTGTCCGTGATTGTACCAGGTTTTTTAATGATTCAGCTCTAGATCATTTTGTGGGAAAATGGAGTGTGTAAATTTGCCAATCATTTTGGCGCAAATTTGTCGGGTTTTGGGGTCACAGGTGAATTTTGGGTAGAATTCTGGGGATTTGGGGGTTCCCAGGTGAATTTGGGGAGGGGGGGGATTTGGGGAGATCCAGGTCGATTTTGGGGGAGAATTTGTGGAATTTTGAGGGATCCCGGGGAGCGAGGTTTGGGGTTGTGTTGGTTTGAAAGTAAAACCAGTGCGAGACTCCAAGTCAGTAATACAATTTAATAGGAGAAAAGAGTAAAAATAAAATACATGCAATAATATAAAAGAAAAACCACCAACAAAGTCAGAAATACAACCTGACACCCTATCAGTCAGGGTGTTGGTAGCAGTCTGTATAAATGGTGGCTGCAGTCCTCCTGGATGACAGATGTGGTAGAGTTGAAGCATTGCTCCTGTAGAAGGCGCAGTTTTCCTCCGAAGATCCAGCGATGATGTGGAAAAAGTCCAACTTTCCTCTGGGATGCAGTGGAAAGGACTGCCTTGGTGTTCCAAATCTCACTTTTTATCTAGGTAGGAAATGTTTGGCTCCTCCCCCTGGCTGGAGCACCTCCCAGTGGGATGATGTAATCTTATCAGTCACACAATGGGACTTAATGGCCCATTAAGAGAATATATCTTCTGGAGGAAGGATGGGTTGTGAAAAGATAACGATGATCATCCCCCTGATCTTATCAAATGGCACATCAGCAGAGGATATCTCCCACAGAGATAAGGATCACCACCCCTCCCACATTTTAACAGATGGTGATAGAATACACATTTTTGCATTGTACCCCAGGACATAATCCACCCCTTATTCTATTACCATCTACATCATACCCAAGCCAATACCCTGTTACAGATATATAACACAAAGTGAAACCTTACATACAGTTCTCACTAAAAATTAGGTCTACTTGCAGTACACAACGGGTTTCCCCATCTTTCTGCATTACCCACCAAGTGCAACCAGGTCCTTGAGCAAAAACAATCCCACGGATTGGTTTGCCTTTGCCTGTGGTGGGATTAATCCAAACAGTCTTTCCTAAAATACCTTTCATGTGTGCCAAAGGGACCTTGTCCCCATCCACTGTGTGCAGGGGTTGAGAGTGGGCAGGACCGGCTCGATTGATGGACCCTCGGGTGTTAACCATCCAGGTGGCTTTGGACAAGTTCATTTCCCGATTTATGAAGGTTTCAACACCTAGTGCTTTCAAAGTAGTCTGAAGGAGTCCATTAGACCGTTCAACTTTCCCAGCAGCTGGCGCGTGGTAAGGGATATGATATATCGATTCAATACCATGTTCTTTGGCCCAGGTGTTGATAAGGCCGTTCTTGAAATGGGTTCCGTTGTCTGATTCAATTCTCTCAGGGGTACCATACCTCCAAAGGACTTGTTTTTCTAGGCCCAAGATGGTGTTCCGGGCAGTGGCATGAGGCACATCCTGTAGTTGCTTCCACCATGGTCAGTACGTAGCGCTTGCCCTGGTGGGTTTGGGGAAGGGTGATGTAGTCAATTTGCCAGGCTTCCCCATACCTGTACTTTGACCATCGTCCACCGTACCACAGAGGCTTCACCCGCTTGGCCTGTTTGATTGCGGCACAGGTCTCGCAATCGTGGATGACCTGTGAGATGCTGTCCATGGTAAGGTCCACCCCTCAGTCACGGGCCCATCGGTATGTTGCATCTCTCCCCTGATGACCAGAGCCATCATGGGCCCAACGAGCTAGGAATGATTCTCCCTTGTGCTGCCAGTCTAGAACCACCTGTGATACTTTCACTTTGGCAGCTCGGTCCACCTGCTCATTGTTGTGATGTTCTTCATTAGCCCGGCTTTTGGGTACATGTGCATCCACGTGTCAAACCTTTATGGTCAATTTCTCTACTCAGGCAGCAATGTCCTGCCAAATCTCAGCTGCCCAGATGGGTTTCCCTCTGCGCTGCCAGTTGGCCTTTTTCCAGCGATCCAGCCATCCCCACAGAGCATTAGCTACCATCCATGAGTCAGTGTAGAGATAATGCCTTGGCCACTTCTCTCGTTCAGCAATATCCAAAGCCAACGGGACGGTTTTTATCTCTGTGACCTGACTCGATCCACCTTGTCCCTCGGTAGCTTGTGCAACTTCTCGTGTGGGGCTCCATACTGCAGCTTTCCATTTCCGGTTAGTGCCCACAATTTGGCAGGAACCATCAGTGAAGAGGGCATATCGTCTTTGAGTCTCTGGTAGCTCATTATATGGTGGGGCTTCCTCAGCACGTGCCACTTGCTCCTCTTCTTCAGAAGACAATCCAAAAGTCTCACCTTCAGGCCAGTTTGTAATTATTTCCAGAATCCCAGGGCAATTTGGATTCCCAATACATCAGCAGAGGATATCTCCCACAGAGATAAGGAACACCACCCCCCCCCTCATTTTAACAGATGGTGTTAGAATACACATTTTTGCACTGAACCGCATGACAGGGGTGAATTTGTAGAATGTGGGGAGTCCCAGTTGAATTTTAGGGGGAATTTGTAGAATTCTAGGGATCTCAGGGGAATTTTGGGGGGAATTTGGTGAATTTTAGGGTATAGATGTGAATTTTAGAGTTCTCAGGTGAGTTTTGGGGATGCCAGGTGGATTTTGGGGTGAATTCTGTCTATTTTGAGGTATCCAGGTGAGCATTTGGGAGTCATGGGAGAATTTTGGGTTGAATTTGGGGGATGCAGGTGAATTTTCCAGGGAATTTTGGTGATTTTTGGGAGTCCCAGATGGGTCTTGGTGTGAATTTGATGGATTTGGGGTATCTGGGTGGGTTTTGAGGGGGATTGGAGAGATTTGGGGGTGAATTAGGAGGTGTTGGGGGGACTGGGTCTTGGGGGTGATTTGAGGGATTTTGGGGTTGCAGGTGGGATTTCGGGGTGAAGCCCTGGGATGTGGGGTTCCCCGTTATTTTTGGGGTGAATTTGTGGAATTCTGGGAGTTGCCAGGTGAGTGCTGGGCATGCCAGGGAGGACTGCGGGGTGAATTTGGGGGATTTTGGGTTTCCCAGGTGAATTCCTGAGGTGAAAAGGTTCAAAAGGTTTTTTTTTTGAAAACAAGTTAAAGCCAGAAGGTTATTGAAAATTAATAGATGCGATGCTCGAAGGTAATATGCAGACAATACACAGCGAGACGAATCATGGGAAAAATACATTGGTAAAACATGAGTGTGTGAGGATGGGATCAGTATAGCTAAGGCTCAGTTGAAGCTGAATTTAGAAAAGCATGCCAAAAATAAGAATAATAAAGGCACCTACGGGTATTTCAGTGGGAAAAGGAAGATGAAAAGAAACCTATCACAACTCCCTTATTCCCCCCCACCCCCATAAGCCAGACAGGACTAGTGCCAACAGACAAGGAGGTACTCAACAAGTGTTGGTTTCAATTTTTACTGCCAGTCACTATTTCCACATCTCTCAGGTTATTGGACTGGTGGACTTGATTCTAAGCCATAGTAGCAGGTCAGCTTTCAGACCACTTGAGGAACCTGAACATGCAAGACCATGGGACCCACCCAGAGGCATGTCAGGGCCCTGAGAGAACTGGCAGCTGTAGTTGCTAAGGTGCTTCCGCCATCATATTTGAGAAATCAAGGCAACCAGCTGAAGTCTCCAGACACTGTGTTGTACTGACTCCAATACTCTTGGTCTTTTTTGTAAATGTTAGAGCTCTGAGTCAATTTCTGCAGAGGATTCCCAATGCAGTTTCAAAAATGGAATCTTTGTTATTGGTCCTCATGTTGATCTTGGATATTTCCATTTTCTGCACTCCTGTATTTTGGAAACATTTGTAATGACTGAAAAGAAAGCTGAGATGAGGCATTATGCTCTTTCCAGTGATATAAATGGACCAGTGTTCTTTTCAGACAAATATATTTTTGCTGTGTCTAAGCACATGTGCATACCTGTGTTTGATTGATGTGTCCAGGTTTTGGCAATGGGGCAGCCACAGGGCCGAGCTGTGACAATGGCCCAGGTGCTGCCCTGTCCCGCTTTCTTCCAACTGGCTCCACTTCAGGATGTCCTCGCTGCTGAGAGAAGAGGCTGGGACAGCACCTTTAGAAATGTGACTTTATGGGTTTTTTTGTTTTGTTTTGTTATTTCTAAACTTACTAGAAACCTTCACCCTGATTTTTTTATGTGTTGGGTTTGGGGATTTTTTTCAGTTTTGGTTGGGTTTTTTTGTGGGCATTTTTTGGGGCTTTTTTTGTCCCTTTGGGGATTATTGTTTGGGGATTTTTGTGTGTTTGGTCTGCCTTTTTTGTTTGGTTGGTTGGTTTTTTATTACGGTTTCGTAGAGTTTTTTAAGTAAATTCATTGGAAAACTGAATAGTCCTCCACTATAGTCTCCTGGATTCACCTGAGACTCTTCCTAGGCATCTCCCTGATCCTTTTTGCAATGAGTCTCACATCATTCTCCTGTGGAAACTGTCTGCTTATGGTTTGGATGGGTGGGCTGTTTGCTGGGTGACAAACTGGGTGATGGCCAGGCCCACAGAGTGGTGGGAAATAGAGTTCATCCAGCTGGTCCCCAAGGCTCAGTCTTGGGCCCAGTCCTGTTTAATATCTTTATCAGTGATCTGGACAAGGGGATAGAGTACAAGCCCAGGAAGTTCACAGATGATGCAAAGTTGGCTGGTAGTGTTTTTTTCTTCTGGAGGACAGCAGGCTCTGCTTCTTCTTCCTCCTGTTCTGAGGTCGCTGCTCCCTCTTCATCCCTCATTAAGTGTGCTGATTTTGTCACTTGGATGAGAAAACAATTTCAGCAACAATACAAGTGGCAGGGTATAAGAAAGGAAGAGTTCACATGAATCCTTCCCCCCCCAACAACAGACAATACCTGATGGCTCCTCTGCCCAGCTTACTGACTACACCGGAACCCACTGTCCCCCAAAGATACTCCCTTCTCCCTGCCCCCAGCCATGATGTGAGATGGAATAGAATAACTAAGATTAAGATTCTCCCTATGTAACTCCATCATACTTCGATTCTGGGAAAAAAAAATTCTTGAAGTTCTATCCTTTCAGATCATTTGAATTTGAATTTGCATATGAAAATGTCGAGCCAGAAACTCATGACAATATTAATAGCCCATTCTAGAATGTTTGAGATGATATACACTTCTTTCAAGAGAATGTGATGCCTCATGTGACTTCTCCAGAATTTCAATGATCAGCGGGAGTAATCTACAAGATTCTTGCTGCCATCTGGATTTCCTGGTATTTGACTGGTCTATGTAAGCCAACCAGCTATTCAGCAGAGGGAATATTAGTGTGATACTTGATGGTATGTGAGATGGAACACAGAAATTTATGCCTTTTTGCATAGTGATGAAGCTGTAAAGAAAGCTCCATAATGCTCAGACAAGGAGGCTGCTGGACTTGAAGCAGCAAAGGCCCAAAACGAACCAGTGAAAAGGTGTCGTTGAAAAAAAAAAAAGCCAGGTGGGGAGCAAAGTGATACTTAAGGGCAATTTACTGAAAGAGGATATATGGTGAAAAAAAAAAGTTCAAGAGTGAAGGAATAAGAGGGAAAATGAAACTAAGGAAGGAAATCAATCTCAGCTCATCATTTCAGAAGTTAGCAAGTTGTCATTGCAATGATGCATAAAGTGAGAAATAATAAATATGTCTGCGCCAAAATCTGAAATATGAACTTTATTGCATTCTGTCTTTCACGGAATCATACAACAGTCTGTGATTAAAGATCATCTAGTCCAACTTCCTTGCCAGGTAGATCTTACAGTCGATCAAATTGCTCAAGACTAGCCAAATTGATAAGGAGCACTGTCAATGATGGGGCATCCACAACTTCTCTGGAACACCCGTTTGAGTGCCTCACCAGCTTCATTGTAGAAAAGTTTTTCCTTTCAGCCAATCTAAACCTGGTCTCAGTTTGAAAGCATGGCCCCTTGTCCTGTCTCTGCAAACCTTACTAAAAAGTCTTTCTCCATTTGTGTTATACCCTCTTTACATATTCAAAGGCCACCATACTGTCTCTCCAGAAACCTCTCTTCTCCAGGCTAAAAGATCCTACTTTTCACAAGAACCAGGTCATAAACTGAGATGGAAGACATCTCAGGAGATCAGATCATTCAACAGCTCAGCCTAAGAATACCTCTGAAGTCAGATCAACTAGCTTAGGGCTGTGTCTGTTTGAATTTTGAAAATTACCAGGAATTGAAATGCTTCAAGGAAGAGAACTCTGGGTGGCTCCAGAAACAGCCTGAGAAACTCGAGCAAACTCGAAACCTCAGAAACTACCACTGCTTTCTCTCCCTCAGCCCAAGCAGTCACAAAGAAGTGCTCCCAGCAGGCTGGGATAGCACACATATACACTACATATACATGACAGGCATCGCCAGCAGCCACATCCTGCTCCTTTCTGTGGCTGGCAAGAGTGAGACTGGATGTTTACATGTGGGCAAACTGGGTCCCTCCAGCAGCTCAGACACTCAGCCTGCCCAGTGACCCCACTGAATTCCAGTATTCGCAGTGTCCCAAGGCCACAGCACTACTCCGCTTGCTGGCACAGGCCATCACATGCCTCCTAAATCTGTCAGGACTCCCCTGGTCCCACAGCCAGCACCCCACTTACTCTCCCCCAGGCCACTGCCATTGTTCACCAACTTCTCCACTTTGATCTTTGCTGGTGCTCTCAACACTGGCACACCCAGATGTTCTGCAGCTGTTGTCTCCTGGTGGAAAGGACTTGTAAAGCCATGTTTCCTAACAGGACTTCCACAACCTTTCAAAGAAACCTTTTCTGGGGTATGAACAATCTCATTCAAATGTCAACATTTCTTTTCCCATATGTGAAATCAGAATGTCCTTCTTCCGGGCAAGCCCAAAACAAGGCACAAACTACATTGTCCCTTCTGTTTCACATGCTGACTTGTTTGTAAACAATGCTAGGAGAATACCTGTTTTGATCCAAGCTAATCTCTGGCCCTTATAGTGCTTTCGGTAGTTAGTTTTGCTTTGCTATTTACTTGATGTCCCATTGAATTGTTGAATCATAAACAGACTATCTGTCTGTATAGCAGCATAGCAGTGATGAATAAATGCTAGAGAAGGAGCAAGGTGATTGTTTGCTAGACTCTTCCTAGAAACTGAGAAATCTGTTACTTAATGCTGACCACAGCAGATGGAGGAAGCATCCTACATGATGTCAAAGCAATCAAACTGTAATCACTTTTATGATTACAGTCAAGGCACTGCTTTTGCCACCATAAGTGGAGTGCAGGGAATCTTAAAAGATGACACTGTAACTGTTGTCCATGCTCACTGAGAAAATAATGCTTTTACAGCGGAGCAGGTCTCACTGCAGCTAAATCATGGCTTCAACTGTACACCGCCTTCAAAAAAGCCCACAAAAACACAAATGAAAGGATTTGGAACCCAAGGGAATCTCGGATGGTGGCATCCGCTCACTTTGGATTCTTTCCAGATTGTCAATTCTGTTTTCTTTTGAGCCAATTATCCCACCTAACCTGAGATGTAATTTATGGATTTGCAACACATCTAGTTACCTCAGAATTAGATTGCCACTAGGCAAAAAGACAGAAACAAGCAGTTAATTTCAGACTGAAACCAAGAGTGTTTAAAAGAGCAATACTTGGATGAAACTATTCTCAATAAAACCAAAAATTTTAGGACTTAGCCATGTATTTTTGGAGGGGGAAAATGTTTTTTATCCGAAAGTCCCTATGGAACGGTTACTCAGTGCAATGTTCCTGGAGAGGAGCTCTCGGTCGTCATTCAAGGAACGATTTGTCACAGCAGAGGCCTCAGGAGCACGAGATGGCCGACAAGAAGGGGCAGTGTAGAACTCTCTGTCTGTCTCTGTCTCTACTCAGTGTAGAACGTCTCTGTCCTGGCACATTTTCGTGTGCGATATGTCCCTCCAGGACTTCGGTCCTTGCGAAGCTCTATGTACTGTGAGCGCTGCTACTTGCAGCTGAGAGGGACCGTGGAGCTAGCAGCGAATTTGGAGAGCGCTGAGCACGTAGTCAAGGAGCGAGAAGTGCCCCTGCAATGCGGTGCTAATAGCAGCGTCCTCGCGTCAGGGGCTGTAAGGGTTGGTCCGAAGTTCCACTCTATTTTGCCTCCCGACCGTCGCAAGGAGACCTTGAGGACCCCCACCCAGGCTGACTCTGAACAATGGTTTCCTGGCCCGGCCAAGGTGGGTGCTCGTGACTGTGTGCTGGTGTCTTGTGTTCACTGGACTGTGCTGTCATGGCACCAACCAGAGGTTGTGTTGTACCACCAGCTGAGGACTGCTTGACCGTACCTGTCTCCTCCAGCAAAACACAATATTCCATAAATCTTCCCACCTCTTGGCCGGAGGCCACTCGCTTTGGAGAAGGACTATAAAAGAGCGATCCTCTGAGAAAGACCCTTTGAGATCTCTCCACTGATGAAGACCCGTCTACCCCCTGGAGAAGACCCCTGAGATCTCCCCACGGACGAAGACTCGTCTATCGGATGACCCATGAGGACGCCCGTCTCGTTTGTTGGTAGCTATTTCCCCATCCCTTTCTTTCCTTCCCCTCTCCCTATATTTGTTTCCTATACCTCTCCCCCTTACCGTAACTGAGTTGTTGGCATTTGATGAAATGCATTGCTGTTGTTGAATAAACTGATTTTGTCCCCTGCACTTTGCCTGTTTGCACCTTTAAGATCAAAACATCCATCACCACCCCCGCTCTGTATTAATAGCGGATGGTGACATTAAATTGGCGTCACGGACAGGATTTTCTGACAGACAGAAGGGATGCAAGGTTGTCTGTAGTCTGTATCAGGGGAAGGAAGTCTTACTCCAGCCGCACCTAGCTGGCCACCTTGGATGGGTGAGCCTGTCTAGAAAGCAAGATGGGTTTTTCCGATTTCCCGCAGACTGCAGACACCTTGGTGTGGAGCATCCCCAGACTCGCTTGAGGGCTCTGTAGTCAGAATTTCACAAAAGATCTTCTGGTGCAATAGGCGGGACACTGTTGTTGTTGTTGTTGTTTTTTATGATGTTTTTGATACTTGGTGTAGTGAAGAGACAACCTGGTGTTTTGTAACTAAGGAGTGCCTCCCAAGTAGTTTGGTCTCTTCACCCACACAGGGAAGCGAAGGGGGGCACACAGCGAAAGGTGTTTCGTTGTGTGTGGTAACTTAAGCAATAGACCTCCCTGTTGTGGTTTTTACTTATCCCTTCACAAAATGACTGAGAATTCCACCGTAACAGATAAAGCTGCATTTTATGCTCTATTAGCTAAGTATAGCGCCAGACCGTCCCAAGGTGGGTAGGAATGGGCGAACAATAATTGGCTTAATCTGGAGAATGTGATTGATAGAATATATTCTTTGCAACATGAATCAAAGTTCAAACTGGGCAAAAATAAAACCATGCTCTGCTCAGTTTTAGGAGCTTGTCTTACGGCAGCCATAGAAACTCGCTCTAAGCGAGTTAGTAAAGAAAGTACAATTATAGATTCTTTGCAAAATCTTGTTCAAATTCTGCAAAAACAATTAGATCAAGAAAGGAATGAGGAATGAGAACCGTTTGTTGTTGTGTTTGTTGTTGGCCAGAATTGCCATGCCCGGACTTTTCAGTTCAGCGCGAGAATGAGAATACACCTGCGCCACGGGGGAGGAAACCTCTAAAGACTGCCTCATATGTGGTCTCTTCACTTAATGCCTAGGCACTTGCCAATACTGAGGCTACACTAACACCTTTTTTACCTTGTGGGTAAGAAATGCCATTGTTCTGGTGTGCAGCTAAAGGGGCAGCAGAGGCAGGCCAGGCCAAAAGCTGGGGCACCGCCCTTCCTCACAGCTTCGCTTTGGTGTTCTCCATGCAGCTAGAGAAGTGAGAAGGACAAGAGGAAGAAGAAGGCGTTCTTAAAGTAGCCCGCTGTCAAGCAGTCCTGAAAAGGCGCATAGCACACTGCGTCTCGCTGCCCTCCATTCTACATACTTGCAGCTCCCTTTGCCTACTTGCAAAAGTTGCTACCAGAGCAGAGGGGGCAGATTGATGAGGCAGTGCCTAGGTTCACCTTCTACTTATTGCACGTAAGCCACGTCCAGCTCGTCGCTGCACTCTGTATTTCCCTTCTCCGCGGCATTTACCGTGGTTCTGTCTGCAACTCGGAACCTAGAAGTGACCGCCAATGTTTCCACAGAGGGTTGCAAGGGAACCAAGGAGCAGCACAAGCAGCAGGGCTTCAGCTTGCTCCTTCAGACTGCTAAGGGCACTTGGGAAGGCAAGCTAGAGGCAGCCACCTTCCTCTCCTAGTAGCCTGTAACGTGGTGTGTGAGGTTTCTGGGGACCTCCGGGTGCCTCTTATGCACCCACACTCTCGGACTACTTCTTCTTTTATGTAAAAAGCAAATCTGTTAATAGTAGCTGTAAAGTTATTTATTGCAAAAGCACATCAGTCTCAAATGCAGAGTCAAAGCTAACAAAGTCAATTCCAGGTTCTAGCTCAATGTCCCAAACAGAAGCAGAAGCTCCCTGTGGTCCCAGCAGGGCCGGAGGAGCCGGGCAGCTCCTATCTTCTCGGGTCTTGATTTCAGTGGCGAAAACAAAAGCAGAGCAAAAGCTGTGCCATAAAAGCAATGGCTAAAAGCAATGTCTCTTTCCAAGCCTCTTCTTTTATAGAATCTTACGAGCAAACTAAGACATAGAATCGGACCAGACTCGGACCACTACTTCTTAACCTATTGGAATTCTAATTTCTTAACACGCCAAGCTACGTATAAATTACGTTCATGGCCTATCTTGTTCTAACTGAAAAATGTAAGCAATATTCTTAACTCTATTATGTCTAAAGCTAAGTTCTTGGAGCCTCTAAGAAAACACTAGCATGTTTTTCAACCTTCACTAGAACATGTACTACTTCTTAGGCATCTAAGACCTTTTGCTCACTAAAAGCACTTAAAACTTATTCCATTTACTTACTTATTTTCTTTCTCTTATGTTATAACTTAAGTCTACACCTCTGCCTTATAAGTAAGAGGCCTAATATACTTCAATCCATCCAAAGGTTTCAACTCAATCCCTGCATTCTGATCTCTCCCTGAAGGATTCAGAGAAACTCCGGACTTACAGACTCCAACAGTGGCGCACACAAGCACGGTATTTGTGCGGCTTGGATCACCGCCCTCACCCACGTCTGGCGCAGCTTTCACTCCCCGGCGTCCAGAAGCCGCTGAAGTGGCGCCACACAGCCCAGCAGTGTGCCGGCAGCCAAGCGCTCGAGAGCGCTGCTTCTGCCCAAGCCTGCCTAGGGCGTGCACCTTTGTTCTCAGAGCTCCCTGCAACAGTCTGCCACTCTCGCAGTTCGAATGGAAAACGCAAGCTTTTCGCCTACGCCCTTCACAGAGATCTGTTGCCAGGACGTGACGGTTTTGTGGGCAGAGCTCTCCCCAGCCGCGAGGAAGCTGCTATTAGCACCGGATTGCAGGGGCACTTCTCGCTCCTTGACTACGTGCTCAGCGCTCTCCGAATTCGCTGCTAGCTCCACGGTCCTTCTTAGCTGCAAGTAGCAGCGCCCACAGTACATAGAGCTTGGCATGGACCGAGGACTTGGAGGCACATATCGCACACGAAAATATGCCAGGACAGAGATGTGTTCTACACTGAGTAGAGACAGAGACAGACAAAGAGTTCTACACTGCCCCTTCTCATCGGCCATCTTGTGGTCCTGCTGACTCTGCTGTGAAGAATCGTTCCTTTAAATACAAGCGATAGCGCCTCTCCAGGAATATTGCACTGAGTGAGAGCTCCCTAGGGACTTTTGGGTGGAAAACTTTTTCCACCTCCAAAAATACATGGGTAAGTCCTAAAACTTTTGGTTTTATTAAGATTGGTTTCGTCCAAGTATTGCTGTTCTAAACACCCTTGGTTTCAGTCTGAAATTAACTGCTTGTTTCTGTCTTTTTGCCTAGTGGCAATCTAATTCTAAGGCATCTAAATGTGTTGGAAATCCATAAATTACATCTCAGGTTAGTTGGGATAATTGGCCAGGAAGCAAATGGAACTGAGAATTTGGAAAGAATCCAAAGTGAGCTGATGTCACCATCGGAGATTCCCTTGGGTTCCAAATCCTTTCATTTGTGTTTTTGTGGGCTTTTTTGAAGGCGGTGTACGGTAGAAGCCATGATTTAGCTGCGGTGAGACCTGCTCCGCTGTAAAAGCATTATTTTCTCAGTGAGCAGGGACAACAGTTACAGTGTCGTCTTTTAAGATTCCCTGCACTCCACTTATGGTGGCAAAAGCAGTGCCTTGACTGTAATCATAAAAGTGATTACAGTTTCATTACTTTGACATCATGTAGGATGCTTCCTCCATCTGCTGTGGTCAGCATTAAGTAACAGATTTCTCAGTTTCTAGGAAGAGTCTAGCAAACAATCACCTTGCTCCTTCTCTAGCATTTATTCATCACTGCTATGCTGCTATACAGACAGATAGTCTGTTTATGATTCAACAATTCAATGGGACATCAAGTAAATAGCAAAGCAAAACTAACTACCGAAAGCACTATAAGGGCCAGAGATTAGCTTGGATCAAAACAGGTATTCTCCTAGCATTGTTTACAAACAAGTCAGCTTGTGAAACAGAAGGCGCAATGTAGTTTGTGCCTTCTTTTGGGCATGCCCGGAAGAAGGAAATTCTGATTTCACATATGGGAAAAGAAATTCTGACATTTGAATGAGATTGTTCATATGCCGGAAAAGGTTGCTTTGAAAGGTTTTGGAAGTCCTGTTAGGAAACATGGCTTTACAAGTCCTTTCCACCAGGAGACAACAGCTGCAGAACATCTGGGTGTACCAGTGTTGAGAGCACCAGCAAAGGTCAAAGTGGAGAAGTTGGTGAACAATGGCAGTGGCCTGGGGGAGAGCAAGTGGGGTGCTGGCTGTGGGACCAGGGGAGTCCTGACTGATTTAGGAGGTGTGTGATGGTCTGTGCCAGCAAGCGGAGTAGTGCTGTGGCTTGGGACACTGCGAATACTGGAATTCAGTGGGGTCACTGGGCAGGCTGAGTGTCTGAGCTGCTGGAGAGACCCAGTTTGCCCACATGTAAACATCCAGTCTCACTCCTGCCAGCCACAGAAAGGAGCAGGATGTGGCTGCTGGCGATGCCTGTCATGTATATGTAGTGTATATGTGTGCTATCCCAGCCTGCTGGGAGCACTTCTTTGTGACTGCTTGGGCTGAGGGAGAGAAAGCAGTGGTAGTTTCTGAGGTTTCGAGTTTGCTCGAGTTTCTCAGGCTGTTTCTGGAGCCACCCAGAGTTCTCTTCCTTGAAGCATTTCAATTCCTGGTAATTTTCAAAATTCAAACAGACACAGCCCTAAGCTAGTTGATCTGACTTCAGAGCTATTCTTACGCTGAGCTGTTGGATGATCTGATCTCCTGAGATGCCTTCCATCTCAGTTTATGACCTGGTTCTTGTGAAAAGTAGGATCTTTTAGCCTGGAGAAGAGAAGTTTCTGAAGAGACAGTATTGTGGCCTTTGAATATGTAAAGAGGGTATAAGACAAATGGAGAAAGACTTTTTCGGAAGGTTTGCAGAGACAGGACAAGGGGCCATGCTTTCAAACTGAGACTAGGTTTAGATTGCTGAAAGGAAAAACTTTTCAACAATGAAGCTGGTGAGACACTCAAACGGGTGTTCCAGAGAAGTTGTGGATGCCCCATCATTGACAGTGCTCCTTATCAGTTTGGCTAGTCTTGAGCAATTTGATCGACTGTAAGATCTACCTGGCAAGGAAGTTGGACTAGATGTTCTTTAATCACAGACTGTTGTATGATTCCGTGAAAGACAGCATGCAATAAAGTTCATATTTCAGTTTTTGGCGCAGACATATGTTGGAGGTTGAATTGTTTCCTTTTTCTTTCTGTGGAATTTTCTCCCATTTTTATGCTAAGTAATTGTGGCTGCACCTTAAAACGACAGATAATGTTCTCTCGTAGGGGGGTGGGTGGGGGGGGAGAGAGGGGGGGAACCGGAAAAGGAAAGGTGGACGGGGGGCTGGAGCAGGGGGCTCTCTCTCGCTTGGCTAGTGGAGTGGGAGGACAGCCTGGGCACCGATCTGGCATCTCCCTTCCATCCCAGCACTGAGATCCCCACTCCCTGCCGTTGGACATCGCTCTGCTGCTCTCCCACCTCACCCTATTACCACCGGACACTCTGCTGAGCACCACAACCGACACCGTGACGGGGAGTCACTTTCCCATCCCTCTCACCCCTGGGCCGCGGCCGCCATCACCCAGCCCTCTTCGACTGGGTGTTACCTGCCCTGCCCCCACAGCACCGGAAACTGAGAGCACGCAGACAGCCTGTTGCCAAAAGGTTCTGGAGCTGAGCTATACTATTCTGTTCTGTTGCCAATTTTTACAACTTTTTTTTTTTTTTTGCCTTGTTGGCTATCAGTAAAGAACTGTTACCCTTATCCCCAAACCTCCTGCCTGAAGGCTTCTGATTTGGATCTAAAATAATTAACAGGGACGGGGTTGCATTCTGCATCTCAGGAAAGGGGCTCTTGCCTTTCTTTAGCAGATACCTGTCTTTCAAACCAAGACAGATTTTGGCACCCGGAACGTGAGGCATTGCCTGAGGGCATTGAGAGAGGGGTAGAAAAGGGGATAACAGTTCTTGAATTACCCAAGCTTGTGATAGGTGACACCATGCTGTCCAGCTTACCCTGGATGGGCCTCCATGTGGTCACTGCTATATCTCTCCCATTTGCAAGCCCTTTTTTAAACATGAGTTTCATAACCAAGGTTACTGTAGCTATTATCTGGTTTATTGTGTGGGTTGATCAGTTGAGGAATGCATGGATTTTTAATTTTGTCTCGAAGATGGCCACGTGGATTCAGAGCTATTGCACTCTAAGTGTGTGTTTCTGGGGCTACTTCAATAATGGTACTTACTGTGAGGAAGTGGCAGCAGGTGAAATTTTTTCCCAACCCATCACATGGTTTTTGAAGTTCACCCCACCAGTCTTCAAGGGGTTCCAATCCGCTTTAAATGCTAATGACATTATATTGTGGCTAGTGTTGCTTATATCCCTGTTAAACCTGTTCTATCTAACATTCAGAGATAAGGGGAGATTGACTTGGATAACAACCCTGATACCTACCCCAGGGATTAGTGATGTTACCCCAGAGCCTGATCCTGTCCCAGAGACTAGGGATATTACCCCAGAGTTTGACCCTGCCCCACAGCCCACCTCGGAAAGGAACCATGCAGAATGCGTGGGGGTGCTAGCGAAGGAGATACATGACATGGGCCAGATCCTGAAGGAGTACCTCTCCCCAGCTGGTGAGAAACCCTCCCCCTGCCTTAAAGAGGGAAGACTCTGATGGTGCAGCAGTGGGACCCACAGATGTTACATCTGTCCAGGTTCCAGCTGAACTGCAAGGACACTCTCAGCCAGCAGCAGTTGCCCCTGTGGAAACTAGGAAGTCTAAGATGAAAACAAGGCACCTAGATAATAAGGGTCAGAAACGGGGCTCCTCACAACCAGCAGGGGAGCCAGAAGTTGAGATCATCACTGAGTCTCTGTCATACGAGAGTCTCCGTAACCGGCGAAAAGACATTGTACGACGGGGCCGTGAGCCTTTTACAACCTGGTTACTGCGGGTCTGGGACCTTATGGGCACAGGTGTGGAACTGGACGGTTCTGAGTTAAGGAATTTGGGAGCCTTGACCCAGGACTCAGGTGTGGACCAAGTATTTGTAAGGGAGACAGGTCTCCTTTCCCTCTGGGAGCGACTTTTAATGAGTGTGAGAGAGAGATTTGTCCACAGGGAAAGAATGCAGGAGCACCACCAGAGAAGGTGCTGGAATACCCTTGAGGAAGGGATCCAACAGCTGAGACAAGTGGCAGTACTGGAGGTGCTCTTTGGGAGGGATGGACAGCATGACAATGACCCCGACAAGGTCAGGTGCACAGGGCAGAGGTTGTGGAATCTGGCAAACCTGGGCCCATCTCACTATACCCCCTTTATTGCAATGATTAATGCTGATACCAACCAAGTGACAGTGGGTTCTGTTGCCAACAGGCTCAGGAATTTTCAGAGTATGATGGCTGGCCCAATGCAGGCTCATGTCTCTGCTGTGGTTAAGGACCTCAGAGAGGAGTTTAAGGAGGAGATGAAGGAGATAAGGGAAGAGGTGAGGAAGATCAGTGCAGCACCAGTGCGAGTCATGGACCCCAAAAGTAGAGCCCAACGCCCCCCAGCTAGGGAGAGAGGGTACACCCCACGTGCTGACCTGTGGTTTTTTTCTACGTGACCACGGGGAAGACATGAGAAGGTGGGATGGGAAACCCACTTCTGTCCTGGCAGCACGGGTGCGCCAACTCAGGGAGGGGAGCACTAACAGAGGGAACTCCACTAAAGTGAAGGTAGCCTCAGCCTCCCATGACCAAGGTGCAGGGTATTACAGAAGGGAAGATGATCTGTCAGATCCCCTTGAAGGAACCTCCACTATGTATGCCCAGGAGAGAAATAATAACCAGGGCTAGAGGGGCCCTGCCTCTAGCCAGGGAGAGGCACGGGAAAACCGGATCTTTTGGACGGTGTGGATCCGATGGCCTGGCACATCACAGCCACAGGAACACAGCGCATTGGTTGACACTGGTTCACAGTGTACATTAATACCATCGGGGCATGTCGGGAAGGAACCTGTTTCAATTGCCCGGGTTACGGGGGGATCTCAGGAATTGACTTTGCTGGAGGCTGAGGTGAGCCTGACTGGGAAAGAGTGGCAGAAACATCCAATTGTGACTGGCCCAGAGGCACCATGTATCCTAGGCATAGACTTCCTCAGGAACGGCTATTACAAAGACCCAAAGGGACTCAGGTGGGCTTTTGGAATAGTTGCTGTGGCAGCAGAGGGCATTAAGCAGTTCAACACCCTGCCTGGGCTGTCAGAAAACCCATCTGCAGTGGGACTCCTCAGGGTGAAAGAGCAACAGGTGCCAATTGCTACCTCAACAGTGCACCGCCAGCAGTACGGGACGAATCGACATCCCGTGATCCCCATACACAAGATGATCCGTGAGCTGGAGAGCCAAGGGGTGGTCAGCAAAACCCACACACCCTTCAACAGCCCCATCTGGCCTGTGCGTAAATCTGTAGGAGAATGGAGATTGACAGTGGACTATCCTGCATTGAATGAGGTGACTCCACCACTGAGCGCTGCCGTGCCGGACATGCTGGAACTGCAGTACGAGCTGGAGTCCAAGGCAGCCAAGTGGTACGCCACCATTGACATCGCCAATGCATTTTTCTCCATTTCTCTGGCAGCAGAGTGCAGGCCTCAGTTCACTTTCACCTGGAGGGGTGTGCAATACACGTGGAACCGACTGCCCCAGGGGTGGAAACACAGCCCCACCATCTGTCATGGATTGATCCAGGCTACACTGGATAAGGGTGGAGCTCCAGAACATCTGCAGTACATTGATGACATCATTGTGTGGGGGGACACAGCAATGGAGGTATTTCAGAAAGGAGAAAGGATCATTGAGATTCTGCGGGGAGACAGCTTCGCCATTAAAAAGAGCAAAGTCAATGGGCCTGCCCAAGAGATCCAGTTCCTGGGAGTAAAGTGGCAAGATGGACGGCGCCAGATCCCCAGTGAGGTCATCAATAAGATCACTGCAATGTCTCCACCAACCAGCAAGAAGGAAACACAAGCCTTCGTAGGTGCCATAGGCTTTTGGAGAATGCACATTCCTGAGTACAGCCAGATTGTGAGCCCTGTTTACCTGGTCACACGCAAGAAGAATGATTTCCACTGGGGCCCCGAGCAGCATCAAGCCTTTGCTCAGATCAAGCAGGAGATTGCTCATGCAGTAGCCCTTGGCCCAGTCAGGACTGGACCAGATGTGAAGAACATTCTCTACTCTGCAGCCGGGAACCATGGTCTGTCCTGGAGCCTGTGGCAGAAGGTGCCTGGTGAGACGCGAGGCTGACCACTGGGATTCTGGGGTCGAAGCTACAGAGCGTCCGAGGCCAACTATACTCCAACGGAGAGGGAGATCTTGGCCGCCTATGAAGGGGTTCAAGCTGCCTCAGAGGTGGTTGGCACGGAAACACAACTCCTCCTGGCATCTCGACTACCAGTGCTGGGGTGGATGTTTAAAGGAAAGGTTTCCTCAACCCACCATGCCACTGACGCCACATGGAGCAAATGGATTGCCCTCATCACACAAGGCGCCCGCATTGGAAACCGGAATCGCCCTGGGATTTTGGAGATAATTGCCAACTGGCCGGAAAGGGAAGACTTTGATCTTTCCGACGAAGAGATACAGGAACAAGTGCCCCGGGCCGAAGAAGCCCCACCGTATAACCAACTGCCAGCAGATGAAACATGCTATGCTCTTTTCACTGATGGTTCCTGCCGCATCGTGGGGATGAACCGGAAGTGGAAAGCAGCCGTATGGAGCCCCACACGACAGGTTGCACAAGCTACCGAAGGAGAAGGTGGATGGAGTCAACTTGCTGAACTCAAAGCTGGTCAGCTGGCCCTGGACATTGCTGAAAGAGAGAAGTGGCCAAAACTCTACCTTTACACTGATTCATGGATGGTAGCCAATGCTCTGTGGGGTTGGCTGGAAAGGTGGAAAAAGGCTAACTGGCAACGTAGGGGAAAGCCAATCTGGGCTGCCAATGAATGGAAAGACATTTTCACCCGGGTTGAGAAGCTGTCTGTGAAAGTCCGTCACGTAGATGCCCATGTCCTCAAGAGTTGGGCTAATGAGGAACACCGACACAATGAGCAGGTAGATGAGGCTGCACAGATAGAGGTGTCGAAGATAGATTTAGATTGGCAGCACAAGGGAGAGTTGTTCCTGGCTCGATGGGCCCATGATGCCTCAGGTCATCAGGGCAGAGATGCCACCTATAAGTGGGCACGAGACCGAGGGGTGGATCTAACCATGCACAGTATTTCTCAAGTTATCCATGACTGTGAGACGTGTGCTGCCATCAAGCAGGCCAAGCGGGTGAAGCCCCTCTGGTATGGGGGGCGATGGGCCAAATATAAGTATGGAGAGGCCTGGCAGATTGACTACATCACACTGCCTCAAACCCGCCAGGGCAAGCGCTATGTACTGACCATGGTGGAAGCCACCACTGGATGGTTAGAGACCTACCCTGTGCCTCATGCCACTGCTTCGAACACCATCTTGGGCCTGGAAAAAACAAGTTCTTGGGAGGCATGGTACCCCTGAGAGAATTGAGTCAGACAATGGGACTCATTTCAAGAACAACCTTATACACACCTGGCCTAGAGAACACGGCATTGAGTGGGTGTACCATATCCCCTAACATGCAGCAGCTGCAGGGAAAGTTGAACGGTGCAATTGCCTGCTTAAAACCACCTTGAAGGCACTGGGTGGGGGAACTTTGAAGAACTGGGAGATTAATCTACCAAAGGCCACATGGTTAGTGAACACCCGAGGTTCCACTAACCGAGCAGGCCCTGCCCAATCTGAGCCCTTGGGAATATCAGATGGAGATAAGGTTCCAGTGGTACACATGAGAAGTATGCTAGGAAAAACTGTTTGGGTGAATCCTGCCTCCAGCAAAGACAATCCCATCCGTGGAGTTGTATTCGCTCAGGGAGCAGCTTGCGCCTGATGGGTGATGCAAAAGAGTGGGGAGACCCGATGCATCCCCAAGGAGACCTTGTTTTAGGGTGAAATACCTATAGTACTGTGCCTATGTCTCTAACTGCATGTATGTATTTATAATGCAACGGTTTAATTTGATATAGCATATTAGTATGGGAGATATTCAGGGGTAGATAATGTTGGGGGTTGAATGCTTCCCCTTTCTTTCTGTGGAATTTCTCCCATTGTTATGCTAAGTGGCTACACCTTAAGGTAATGTTCTCTCGCAGGGAGGTGGGTGGAGGGAGGAGGGGGGGAAACGGGAAAAGGAAATGTGGGACAGGGGGTCTGGAGCGCGGGACTCTCTCTCGCTTGGCTGCTGGAGTGGGAGGACAGCCCCGGCTCCGGTCTGGCATCTCCCCTGCCATCCCAGCACTGAGATCCACACTCCCTGCCATTGGACATCGCTCTGGTGCTCTCCCACCTCACCCTACTACCACCGGACACTCTGCTGAGCACCACGACCGACACCGTGACGGGGAGTCACTTTCCCATCCCGCTCACCCCCGGGCCGCCACCATCACTCCAGCCCTCTTAGACTGCGCGGAACCTGTCCTACCTACAGCACCGGTAACTGAGCGCAGGGAGACGGCCTGAGGCCAAAAGGGACTGGAGCTGAGCTATACTGTTCTCTTCTGTTGTCTATTTTTATAGCTGTTGTTGTTTTCCTGCCTTGTTAGATATCAGTGAAGAACTGTTACCCTTATCCCCACATCTCCTGCCTGAAGGCCTCTGATTTGGACCTAAAATAATTAACAGGGACGGGGTTGCATCCTGCATCTCAGGAAGGGGGCTCTTGCCTTTCCTTAGACCATACCTGTCTTTCAAACCAAGACAGAGACTCATTGCAAAAAGGATCAGGGAGATGCCTAGGAAGAGTCTCAGGTGAATCCAGGAGACTATAGTGTGTTACAGCTTTTTCCCGGCCTATAACAGAGTCTTTCACCTTCCACCGGTCTAGCTCAGGTGTTGGGATGATATTCCTCTGGGCCTTAGCCACAAAGACGTAGATAAGATATCAAAAGAGGCTCTTTCCCCTGATAAAGTTACAGGTTTATTTCTCGTGGGTAGTGAGTGAAAAGGGAAGGGAAAAGAGAACGGGGGAAGAGAAAAAGGGGGAAAAAGGGAGAGCGGGATAAGAGATCTGGGGGAAAAAGAGATGCGGGAAAAGAGAGGGGGGAAAAAAGAGAGAACGGGATAAGAGAGAGTGGGAAAAAAGAGAACGGGGCAAGAGAGGGGAAAAAATGCGGGAAAGAGAGCGAGGTCAGCGGGTCCTGACCTTTTCTAGGGTCTGGAAAGGGGGGGCGGGGAGAAATTGGATCCCAGCCAGCTCTGTGTGGCCAGGAGGGGAGAGGGACCAAGATACAGGGCACAGCAGGGGTCACGGGATGTACCATTTACAATGTATCTAGGGAACGCAACATCTCCCCGTGTTTTGTTTAACAAAGTTGAAAGAAGGATATTGGTATCATTTAAATTACGATTTTGCCCACCACTTGTAGCTGGCGGGAGGGTTAGATTGTTTCAAGTCTTTCATTTCTATGTGATTGACTACTGAGGTAGAGGGAATGAGGCTATGAATAGCCTTGAAAACCAAGTGACGTAGGATCCCAAATGCCATTATTACAAGGAAAAGAATAACAAAAATTAACACAATTGTTTTGACTATAGATGTCCACCACCCTGTGAGTCCCCAGCCTTTGAACAGTCCATTGAACCAATCTTCAGATTCTTGCTTCACTTGTCCGATTAAGTTGTTCATGTTTCGGAGGGCAGCATGGATGTTAGGAGCTCTCGAGTTCAGGTCCATACAGCAAAGTCCTTCAAATTCCTGGCACTCATGTCCGTGTAGTAGCAAGAGAAAATCTATTTTCTTGTTGGAGCGTCTGTGCCAGGGTCAGCCAGATGTTCTGACGTGGCTGAGGGACGATCCATGCAGCTGCTAGACTGTTCAGTGTTAGCAGGAAGACAGCTTGGATGGGGTTCATCACGGGACTGAGAGAAGAGAAGGTTTTCTCTAGAAGGAAAAACAAACATTATAAAACCTATTAAAAGTCTCTATTTGCCGGAATGCCACCTTCTATGAGGGTATCTTTTCCTTTTTTCCGTCGGCGTCTTCTTTTTGAAGCCACTGCTACTTGTTCCTCGTTCTCCTCAGTTGGAGCAGTATGTTTGGGAACGAACGGTTTCACCCACTTTTGGGGAATCCACCGAGGGCCTGAGGGAGTGGATACACACGCATAGCCACGCCCCCAGGTAACAAGCTCATAGGGACCTTTGATTTCCCAGGTTTCTGGGTCCCTAATCAAAACTGGAGGATGTTGGGATAACTTGAATTGTTTGCTACTGTTAAAGTGACGTACCACAGGTGGACTCATGTTTTCAAATGAACAATTTAGGAAATTGATAGTAAACATGGCTTTGCAGAGCTTCTGCTGTGGAGACATCCACACAGTTGAACTGCTCTGTGTAGCCAAAATCTGCTTGAGTGTCTGATTGGCTCGCTCCACTATACCTTGGCCTGTGGGGGAGTGGGAGGTGCCAGTTTTATGTTCCACTCCCCACTGCTGGACGAATTCCAGGAACTCCTTGGACTTATACGCTGCGCCCTGATCAGTTTTGATTTCCTTAGGGATCCCCAACACTGAAAAGGCTTGCACTAGGTGTTGTTTGGCATGCATAGCCCTTTCTCCTGCATGGGCAGAGGCATAGACTGCGCCTGAATATGTGTCAATGCTAACATGCACATATTTGAGGCGACCAAAACTAGGAATGTGTGTGATGTCTGTTTGCCATACCTCACAACTGCCAAGACCTCGGGGGTTTACCCCCATGCCCATTGAGGGCATGGTGTGCATCTGACAGTTGGGACAGGTGGCCACAATGGCTCGAGCCTGACTCCGTGTTAGCTGGAACTGACGCATTAGACCTGGTGTATTCTGGTGATACTGCTGGTGGCTCAGCTTTGCCTGTTGGAAGATGTCAGGAAGGAGTGCTGGTTCTGCTGGGGTGGCTTGTTCTGCTGGGGTTGCAAGGGAGTCTGCCTGACGGTTCCCTTCTGCAATTTCGCCTGGCAAATCTGTGTGTGATCTCACATGCATCACATAGAACGGATGTTCTCTATGAGAAATCAAATAAATTAGTTTGGAAAGCAACCTGAAAAGCTGCTCATTTTCGATGTTTCTGAGCACTGCCTGCTCTGCCCTGGACACTATCTCCGCTACATAGGCTGAGTCTGTTACCAAGTTTATTGGCTCTGAGAACTTTTCAAAGGCTCTCACGACTGCTGCCAGTTCAGCTACCTGGGGTGACCCTTCCACAAACTCAACATCAGCTTCCCAATGCTGAGTCTGAGGATCTCTCCAAGTCATCACTGACTTGTGGGATGCCCCAGATGCATCTGTGAACACTGTGAGAGCTTTGAGTGGTCTCCTACTCCTCTTCTCACGAGGAATGAGGTGGAATTCCTCATTAAACAGCTTGTGAGACGGGGCATGGACTGATATTTGTCCTCTGTAGCTGTCCAGGGCTAATTGGAGACTGGCATTGCTCTGGAGCAAATGCTCAAACATCTCTTTAGTCAATTTGTCAGGAGAGTTCTTTCCCTCCTCAGACAATTTAACAGGGAGGTGAATACATGTGAAGTCACAGCCAGCTAGTTCATACAGTCTGATCCTTGCTTTCCGAATCAGCTGAGCTATTAACTCTTGTGGCTTAGTGATAGTTTTGGATCTCTGGTGGGAGAGGAAGACCCACTCTATGATTAAGAGTGACTCTCTCTGCTCCTTGATCCATTGGAATATTAACCCGTGTAAGTGAGGCAGTTTTCCTGGGATAATGAATTTGAAGGGCAGCTCGGGCTGGTAACGGTGAGCTTGCCTCTCTCCTAAGGTCTTTTGTACCTTTTCGATTGCAGTCTTTGCCTCTGGGGTCAGTTCCCTGGGAGAAAGCAGCTCTCTGTCCCCTTTCAATAAATTGAAGAGAGGTTCTAGGTCCTCATTAGTGAGGCCTAGCCAGGGCCTAACCTAATTCAATGACCCACACAGGGAATGGAGATCTGCTAAGGTTTTTGGATTACAATTAATTTCCAATTTCTGCGGAACAATGGTCCGTGCCGTGATTTCCAGGCCCAGGTACTTCCAAGGTGGCATCCTTTGGACTTTGTCCTCCTGCAATTCAAATCCAGCAGAGGTTAAAACTTTAACCACTAGGTCAAGTGTGTCCTGGAGTAGAGAGTTATCGGGTGCACACACTAGCACATCATCCATGTAATGCAGGATGATGGCCTCCCCTCTCTGGGCACGCACCTGGGACAGCAATGAAGCCACATACCACTGACAGATGGAGGGACTACATTTCATTCCCTGGGGCAGAACTCTCCAGTGGTAGTGCTTCATTGGGGCCTCTCGATTGATGGTAGGAACCGAGAAGGCAAACCGTGGGGCATCCTCTGGGTGTAGGGGGATATGAAAGAAACAATCCTTGATGTCTAGCACAGCCAATTGCCAATCTCTAGGAAGCATTGTTGGAGAAGGCATTCCAGGTTGGAGAGACCCCATGTCTTCAATTACTTTGTTTATTTCCCGGAGGTCGTGGAGCAGCCTCCACTTGTCTTTCCCTGGTTTCTTTACCACAAAAATCGGGAAATTCCATGCACTTGTGGTCTCTTCTATGTGGCCTTTAGCCAATTGTTCCTCCACAAGCTCCTCAAGCGCCCTGAGCTTTTCCTTACTCATGGGCCACTGTGCTACCCACTTTGGGGTATCATCTAGCCATTTCAACTTTTGGGTAGGGCGCCCCACAGTGGCCGCTTCTAAAAATCCCGAGGAGTTTTAGGGATAATTAATTTTACCCCCCACTGTGACATGGTGTCTCTCCCCCATAGAGGGCATTTATAATCTGTAACAAATGGACGGATGCTAGCCAATTTTCCATCTGGCCCCTCAATTTGTACGATGCTTTTTGATATTTTTGCCAATTTGACTCCTCCTACACCCTGGATTCTGCCTGCCACAGGCTGAAGTTCCCAATGTGACGGCCACATCCTTTCAGGTATGATAGTCACATCAGCACCCGTGTCCAGTACCCCCTCCACATGGAGGTGATCTGATCCACGGGTTAGGTTGCATGCCAGAGAGGGCTTGTCCTCACCCACCACTTCTGCCCAGTAGACTTCAGGTGATTTTCCATCTACTGGGACCTCCTGTGGAACAGGAATGGCCTGGGCAAGGATTTGTCCCTCAGCCAGGTAATATGGTGGTAGAGGACATCGTGCCAAGAGAATGAGGCTAGTTATGCTTCCCTTGATGGTCATGGGAACCACCTCAATCTCTAGGGGTGTGTGTGCTGTGTCACCGACAACAAAGTACTCACTGTCCAGTTTCATGTGGTTTAACGTCACGTCCTGTGTACTGTTAGGTAAGTCCACTGTTATGACTGTCCAGTCAGGTGACCTGAAATGAAAACCTCTGGTAGTCACAAGCCTAAAACGGCCTAGTGGCTTCCAAACCTTGTTAACTGAACATTTGATATTTTCATTGACATACATCCCCACACCCTCTATCCCATCCTCCCCCTTTTTGTTTATGAAGAGAGAGTCTTTTGCGAGTGTGGAGCCCGCAGTATTTATAGCCGAGCGTGCTATGGTGTTAATGGCGGGCACGCGCTGTAAAGTTAGTTTTTTTGTTTGTTGGTTTTCTTCTGTTTCTGGTTGTGTGGACAGTCCCTGGCGAAGTGTCCTGGCTGCTTGCACTGGAAGCAGATGATGTGCTGCAGTTGCTCTGGTGTCACTGGTTGTTTCTTGGCTTCCGGTGTTACAGCTGCCACGGTTCTTGGGTGTGCCAGTCCTGGATTTCTTTCGTGTCCACTGAACAGTTCTGCTTTTCTGGCGCAAGCTTCAATCATCTGTGCTAAGCTAGGTGCTGGCTCCAGGGGAAGGCCAAGGATAACCCTACGGCAGGTTTCATTAGCATTCCTCTGAGCCATTTCTTTAATTAATTCAGCTTGTAATACTGGATCAGACACTTGTCTTTCTACTTGCATACGAAGGCGGTCCACAAACTGTAAGAAACTCTCAGAGGTAAACTGTTTAATGTTAATATAACTGCCTTTAGTATCTATTGTTGGTAATTGATTAAAGGCTTTTTCTGCAGCATTGCATATCTTATCTAAGACAGACTTAGATAGTACTCTAGTTTGGTTTTCAGGGCAATGCCAATCTTTCTCCCCACATAGGTGTTCATATGTGATATCATTATTATCAGCATCCTTTGCATTATCTGAGCTTTTTAAAAGCTCTTGTAAAAGCACTTTTAAAGATCTTTTCCATAGGCTTTCCCATAGATCATATTCGGAAGGGGTTAACAGACACCGGAAAAGCTCTTTGATATCATGTGGAACCAGTTCGTTTGAATTAAAAGTGGCTCTCATTATGCCTTTAAAGATTTCACTATTCCTACCAAATTCTCTTTGTACTTTACAAATTTCTTTTTTATCTTGGTAGGACAAAGGCTGATAACTTCTTTTTCCGTTTCTCTTACCAAGATAAACTACAGGAGCAACTGATGGTACATACTCTTTCTCCTGGTGCTGACTTTCAGGTTTGGGCATCCCCCCCCCACCGGGCCCAGGAGGCTGCCCACCTCCCCCCACTACGGGAGCACCATCCATCCCCCAGGGGCTGTGGGCCGATCCCTCCCCACCCCCACCCCTTCCGGCACGGAACCCAGCAGGGGCTACATTGACCTCCCCCACCCTGCAGCAGCTTGGAGGGAAGGAATGTGAAACCGGAGAGGGGGAGGGGTGGTGGAATTCAGGATTGCAACACCTGTGGGCGGGGTCACCAGGTACCAGGCAGGACAGGGTCTTGGAGGGGGGAGGGGGCGGTGGAGCAGAGGGCAGGGAGGAGTTATGGGAGGGGACAGGCTTAGGGGCTGGGACCAGAGGGGGGAGGGGGTTGCGGGATGAAGGAGGAGACACGTGGCTGTCACCATATCGGCCCTCCCCCACTCCCTGAACCGCATGTCCAGAGCTATCTGGGACCCCAATCCTGACCTGTCCAGATACGGCCATGTGTTCGTGGCCAGCGGGGGAAGGGAACAAGGAAGGAGAGCTGATAATTTTAGAAAAATCGTCAGAACCGGGATACTGGGGGGGATTTGGGGTTTCAGCACAGTTACAGCCGTGCTGAGCATGCTGTATTTCCAAGGGAGACCCTAGGGTGCTTTCCGGTTTATGGTTATAGGGATTTTTGGAAAGGGAAGGTGAGCTTGAATCATTTTGCTGCTGCTGTCTGTTGTTTTCTGTCTGAATTAAAACTTTCCGAATTTGTAAGAATATCGGAAGGAATACAGAGGCAGTTTTATCTCCATTTTCTACTTTTAAAGTTAATAAATTTCCTATTTCATCCCAAAATGAAATCGAATTTACATTTTGCAATTCAAGGTCCGATATTTCAACAGACAGCCAGCTGGCAAAACGGGCTAATTTTTTATTAGATATTAAAACATTTCCTGAACTTAGTATTACTGTGAGTTGTTTTGTTATACTCTTTTGTAAAGCAGATTGCTGTATCCCCATAGTGTTAGCAATTTGCACTATATCTAGCCCACTACCGTTAAAACACAGGAAAGGAGTTAGTTGTTAAGACGTACACCACGGTTTTCAGGCTTTACTAGATGCGGAACCGATGTTAATTTCGCCGTTTTTTGTCAGCAAAACCTACGTGTGGCGCCCGCGCCGCTGTAGGGACCGCCCCCGCGCCGCAACAACCCGTAAAAACCGCAAAAACGGAAAAAAACCCCCCTGTGTCGCAGCTTTGAAACCGATCAAAGCTGCCTGCCTGCTGCGCCGCGCCTGGGGTGGCCGCGTCCAGCCCCCCCCAGCCCCCGCGCCGCACCACGTGGCCGAGGGCTTCCAAGCTGCGCGCACGCTGCAAACACGCCCGCGCCGCCTGTCCTTCCGAGGACGGCTCCGGGCCGGCAAAATGCCACCGGTGAGACGTCCCCCGCGGAGCTTCGGGAACTCCCCGCGGCAAAGGGACGCCTAACTCACCTTTTCTCTTGCAGGCAGAGACGTCTGTGTACACGGTAGTGGATCCACGTCGTGAACCGACCTGTCTGGGATTGACAGGCTGCCGGTTCGTGCTGAAAAGTCTTCGAACTGCACAAAATGCAGCTTAAAGAAATTTTAGCTAGTTGATCAGCTCCTATGCTGGTCGAATCCCGAAATTAGGGATCACAGCGAAACGTGGGTGCTTTAAAGAAACACGCACGTGGGGCGCCAACTGTTACAGCTTTTTCCCGGCCTATAACAGAGTCTTTCACCTTCCACCGGTCTAGCTCAGGTGTTGGGATGATATTCCTCTGGGCCTTAGCCACAAAGACGTAGATAAGATATCAAAAGAGGCTCTTTCCCCTGATAAAGTTACAGGTTTATTTCTCGTGGGTAGTGAGTGAAAAGGGAAGGGAAAAGAGAACGGGGGAAGAGAAAAAGGGGGAAAAAGGGAGAGCGGGATAAGAGATCTGGGGGAAAAAGAGATGCGGGAAAAGAGAGGGGGAAAAAAGAGAGAACGGGATAAGAGAGAGTGGGAAAAAAGAGAACGGGGCAAGAGAGGGGAAAAAATGCGGGAAAGAGAGCGAGGTCAGCGGGTCCTGACCTTTTCTAGGGTCTGGAAAGGGGGGGCGGGGAGAAATTGGATCCCAGCCAGCTCTGTGTGGCCAGGAGGGGAGAGGGACCAAGATACAGGGCACAGCAGGGGTCACGGGATGTACCATTTACAATGTATCTAGGGAACGCAACAATAGTGGAGGACTATTCAGTTTTCCTATCACTTTCCTTAAAAAACTCTACAAAACCGTCATAAAAAAATAAACAAACAAAAAAACCAGACCAAAGAAACACACAAAAAGCCCAAACAATTATCCCCAAAGGGACAAAAAAAGCCACAAAAAACCCCACCAAAAACTGAAAAAAACCACCAAAACCAACACATCAAAAAATCAGGGTGAAGGTTTTTAGTAATTTTAAAAATAAAACAAAACAAAACAAAACAAAAAAAAACCAGAAAGTCACATTTCTAAAGGTGCTGTCCCAGCCTCTTCTCTCAGCAGGGAGGACATCCTGAAGTGGAGCCAGTTGGAAGAAAGCAGAACAGGGCAGCACCTGGGCCATTATCACAGGACTGCCCTTCTGCTGCCCCATTGCCAAAACCTGGACACATCAATCAAACACAGGTATGCACATGTGCTTAGACACAGCAAAAATATATTTGTCTGAAAAGAACACTGGTCCATTTATATCACTGGAAAGAGCATAATGCTTCGCCTCAGCTTTCTTTTCAGTCATTACAAATGTTTCAAAAATATAGGAGTGCAGAAAATGGAAATATCCAAGATCAACATGAGGACCAAAAACAAAGATTCCATTTTTGAAACTGCATTGGGAATCCTCTGCAGAAATTGACTCAGAGCTCTAAGATTTACAAAAAAGACCAAGAGTATTGGAGTCAATACAACACAGTGTCTGGAGGCTTCAGCTGGTTGCCTTGATTTCTCAAATATGATGGAGGAAGCACCTTAGCAACTACAGCTGCCAGTTCTCTCAGGGCCCTGACATGCCTCTGGGTGGGTCCCATGGTCTTGCATGCTCAGGTTCCTCAAGTGGTCTGAAAGCTGACCTGCTACAATGGGTTAGAATCAAGTCGACCAGTCCAATAAACTGACACATGTGGAAATAGTGACTAGCAGTAAAAATTGAGAGCAACACTTGTTGAGTACCTCAGCCTTCTCCTTGTCTGTTGTCACCAGTCCTGTCTGGCTTAAGGGGGTGGGGGGGAGAGGGGAGAAGTGATAGGTTTCTTTTCATCTTCCTTTTCCCACTGAAATACCCATAGGTGCCTTTATTATTCTTATTTTTGGCATGCTTTTCCAAATTCAGCTTCAACTGAGCCTTAGCTATACTGATCCCGTCCTCACACACTCATGTGTTACCACTGTATTTTCCCCATGATTTGTCTCGCTGTGTATTGTCTGCATATTACCTACTTGCATCACATCTATTAATTTTCAATAACCTTCTGGCTTTAACTTGTTTTCAAAAAACCCTTTTTGAACCTTTTCACCTCAGAAATTCAGCTGGGAAACCCAAAATCTCCAAAATTCACCCCGAAGTCCCTCCTGGGATGCTGAGCACTCACCTGGCAACTCCCAGAATTCCACAAATTCACCCCAAAATTCCCGGGGGACCACCAAATCCCAGGGCTTCACCCCAAAATCCCACCTGCAACCCCCAAAATCCCTCAAATCACCCCCAAGATCCAGTCCCCCCAACACCACCCAAATTCACCCCAAAATGTCTCCAGTCCCCCTCAAAACCCACCCAGATACCCCCAAATCCACAAAATTCACTCCAAGACCCAGCTGGGACTCCCAAAAATCACCAGAATTCCCTGGAAAATCCACGTGCATCCCCCCCAATTCATCCATAAATTCTCCCACGACTCCCAAATGCTCACCTGGATACCCCAAAATCTACAGAATTCACCCCAAAATACACCTGGCATCCCCAAAACTCACCTGAGAACCCTAAAATTCACATGTATACCCTAAAATTCACCAAATTCCCCCCAAAATTCCCCTGAGATCAGTAAAATTCCACAAATTCACCCTAAAATTCAACTGGGACTTTCCACATTCTATAAATTCACTCCTGTCCTGGGCTACAGTGCAAAAATGTGTATTCTATCACCATCTCTTAAAATCTGGGAGGGGTGGTGATCCTTATCTCTGTGGGAGATATCCTCAGCTGATGTATTGGGAATCCAAATTGCCCTGGGATTCTGGAAATAATTACAAACTGGCCTGAAGGTGAGACTTTTGGATTGTCTTCTGAAGAAGAAGAGGAGCAAGTGGCATGTGCTGAGGAGGCCCCACCATATAATGAGCTACTGGAGACTGAAAGACGATATGCCCTCTTCACTGATGGTTCCTGCCAAATTGTAGGCACCAACCGGAAATGAAAAGCTGCAGTATGGAGCCCCACACGAGAAGTTGCACAAGCTACCGAGGGACAAGGTGGATCGAGTCAGGTTGCAGAGCTAAAAGCCTTCCAGTTGGCTTTGGATATTGCTGAACGAGAGAAGTGGCCAAGGCATTATCTCTACACTGTCTCATGGATGGTAGCTAATGCTCTGTGGGGATGGCTGGATGGCTGGAAAAAGGCCAACTGGCAGCGCAGAGGGAAACCCATCTGGGCAGCTGAGATTTGGCAGGACATTGCTGCCTGAGTAGAGAAATTGACCATAAAGGTTTGACACGTGGATGCACATGTAGCCAAAAGCCGGGCTAATGAAGAACATCACAACAATGAGCAGGTGGACCGAGCTGCCAAAGTGAAAGTATCACAGGTGGTTCTAGACTGGCAGCACAAGGGAGAATCATTCCTAGCTCGTTGGGCCCATGATGGCTCTGGTCATCTGGGGAGAGATGCAACATACCGATGGGCCCGTGACCGAGGGGTGGACCTTACCATGGACAGCAACTCACAGGTCATCCACGACTGCGAGACCTGTGTCGCAATCAAACAGGCCAAGAGGGTGAAGCCTCTGTGGTACGGTGGACGATGGTCAAAGTACAGGTATGGGGAAGCCTGGCAAATTGACTACATCACCCTTCCCCAAACCCACCAGGGCAAGCGCTACGTACTGACCATGGTGGAAGCAACTACAGGATGGTTAGAAACCTACCCTGTGCCTCATTCCACTGCCTGGAACACCATCTTGGGCCTAGAAAAACAAGTCCTTTGGAGGCATGGTACCCCCGAGGGAATTGAATCAGACAACGGAACCCATTTCAAGAACGGCCTTATCAACACCTGGGCAAAGAACATGGTATTGAATGGATATGTCATATCCCTTACCACGCGCCAGCTGCTGGGAAAGTTGAACGGTCTAATGGACTCCTTCAGACTACTTTGAAAGCACCAGGTGGTGGAACCTTCAGAAATTGGGAAATGAACTTGGCCAAAGCCACCCAGATGGTTAACACCTGAGGGTCCATCAATCGAGCCCGTCCTGCCCACTCTGAACCACTGCACAATGTTGATGGAATCAAGGTCCCTGTGGTACACATGAAAGGTATTTTAGGAAAGACTGTTTGGATTAATCCCACCACAGGCAAAGGCAAACCGATCCGTGGGATTGTTTTTGCTCAAGGACCAGGTTGCACTTGGTGGGTAATGCAGAAAGATGGGGAAACCCGTTGTGTACTGCAAGTAGACCTAATTTTTAGTGAGAACTGTATGTAAGGTTTCACTTTGTGTTATATATCTGTAACAGGGTATTGGCTTGGGTATGATGTAGATGGTAATAGAATAAGGGGTGGATTATGTCCTGGGGTACAATGCAAAAATGTGTATTCTATCACCATCTGTTAAAATGTGGGAGGGGTGGTGATCCTTATCTCTGTGAGTGATATCCCCGGCTGATCTGCCATCTGATAAGATCGGGGGATGGTCATGGTTATCTTTTCACAACCCATCCTTCCTCCCGAAGATATATTCTTTTAATGGGCCATTAAGTCCTATTGTGTGACTGATAAGATTACATCATCCCATTGGGAGATGCTCCAGCCAGGGGGAGGAGCCAAACATTTCCTACCTAGATAAAAACTGAGATTTGGAACACCAAGGCAGTCCTTTCCACTGGATCCCAGAGGAAAGTCGGACCTTTTTTCACATCATCGCTGGATCTTTGGAGGAAAACTGCACCTTCTACAGGAGCACTGCTTCAACTCTACCACATCTGTTATCCAGGAGGACTGCAGCCACCATTTATACAGACTGCTACCAACACCCTGACTGACAGGGTGTCAGGTTGTATTTCTGACTTTGTTGGTGGTTTTTCTTTTATATTGTTGCATGTATTTTATTTTTTCTCTTTTCTCCTATTAAATTGTATTACTGACTTGGAGTCTCGCACTGGTTTTACTTTCAAACCAACACAACCCCAAACCTCGCTACCCTGGATCCCCCAAAATTTCAAAAATTCTCCCCCAAAATCACCCTGGGACCCCTCAAAACTCACCTGGATTTCCACAAATCCCCCCCCCCCCCCCAATTCACCTGGGAATCCCGAAATCCCCAGAATTCAAACCAAAATTGACCTGGGACCCCAAAAACCTCCAAATTCGCTCCAAAATGATTGGCAACTTTACACACTCCATTTTCCCACAAAAATATCTAGAGCTGAATCATTAAAAAAACCGGTATAACCATGAACAAAGACCCATTAACTAATTAAAGTTAGAAAGAGCTATGTTTATTCACTGCTGGGCGGCACGGGAGTCACTAACGAAAGGCGTGACGGCCCTGAACAAGGTTCTTTGCCATCTATTTATTCCCCAAGATCTTACATACAATACATAGGCATAAACCCAGCACCTCCCATCCCCATCCCATATTAAAATGAGCCCATTAGTCCTTCACGCGTGCACAGCTCTTCTCTTGAATTGGGTCGGTGGTCTCGAAATGGGTCAGTGGTCTCGAAGGATGAAGTCAAGAGAGTCTTCATCAAGTCTCAGTGACACTCTGGCACGATCCAAGGCTCCGTGCTTCATGGTTATCAGTTTACTTATTTTACATTCTTCTGTACGAAAATTTATAATAGCAGATAATTATACCAATTAGCTCTAGCCTAAGCATCTAGTAATTATTAACCTACCATTTACCTACCTAACTTACATCTTGGTCATGGAAACTACTTCTACTCTTAGCAAAAACCTTAACTTTTTAAAACCATGATTCAGAGCCCTGGGTGCTTCATATACAAACTAAACGGAAAAAAGCGTTCTATTAATTCTCAGCAAAAAGACTTCCTATTCCTCCTTCTTTTGGACAAAACTGCCTTCACTTTCAAACTTATTCTCTTGCTCACTTACCTGCATAATGCTTAGTCCCTGTTCTGCATGCTCATTTTCTTCACTTTTACAAGGAATCCTCTCCTCATCTTCTTCTTCCCCTGCTTCTTCCATTTCCTGTGCCTAGATCACCTGTTTCTCTGTTAGATTTGTTTCTCCAGCTGATTTTTTACAACTGTCCCTATCTTGTGGCACCGCTCGCTCAAGAGAGGTGATTGTCCTGCTGTGCTCTGGGCTGGGACTGGGCTCTCTTAAAGCCCTGGGGACAATTTTGGATGCCACAATGTCAGAAAGACCTCAGGCTATTGGAGAAATGTCCAAAGGAGGGACACAAAGATAGTGAAGCGGCTGGAGGGAAAGCCATAAAAGAGTGGCTGAGGGCATTTGGTTCAGCTGCAGAGAGGACACTGAGCTCACACCTCACTTGGGACCTCTCACCTCCTCTCAAGGGCAGCACAGGGACAGCTTTGCTCTCTGCTCTCTGCGACCAGGGACAGGAGCCAAGGGAATGCCAGGAGCTGTGTCAGGGGACGATTAGGCTGGCTATCAGGGAAAGGTTTTTTTCCTCAGAGGCTGGTCAGGCACTGAATAGGTTCTCCAGGCAATGGGCACAGCCCCAAGGCTGCCAGAGATCCAGGAGCGTTTGGTCAATGCTCTCAGGGATGCAGAGGGTGGGACTGTTGGAGTGTCTGTGCAGGGCCAGGAGTTGGACTTTGATGATCCCTAGGGGTCCCTTCCGACTCGGGAAACTCTTACCATTATCCCCTCTTTCCTCTCCTTGCACAATGCTCTCAGCTTACTGTTCCACCATATGTTCCACTTCTGAAACCTCAGCTACTTCTTTCCAGTTCAAGCACCGTTCTACTGGTTACAATCCAAAGATATACCGATTGAAAAACAACCAAAAAGAAACACCTGTTTGGAATGTCGTGGTCTTATTTGGATCTCGAACTATGAAGTCGATTGTGCCTTGCAAGTTCTAAAAGCTAAAGAAGCAAAACCACCTACCACACCGTTTTAATATAGGGATTTGCTTTCTTCTAAGAAATCCATATCCCTTCTCAAAATGGATCTATTTCAGTAAGAGGTTGTCTTGAATAGATCACTTACTATCTAAAGAACCTGGAACACTCAAATCCGTAATGATAAGCCTGTTACCTTGTCGTTTTCTGTTCCAAAGGCAAATGAATTTGCTCAAGTGCCGTTTGTAACAAGGACAGAGTTGAAACTGCGGCTCTGAGAAATGTTTTGGTTTCCCTCTCCTATCTCTATCAAAAGCACTTTCTTCAATGGCTGAAACAATACTTGATATAGTCTGAATTTTAAAGGTCATGAAAATTTTCTCAAAAGTGAAATATTAATATAGCAGTCAGGTTTTAAACCAACGGGAATTTTTGTTTTACCTGTTTGAAGATTTCCTTCACGCTAAAATGCTGGCTGATGGATACCTAGAAGGAATCAATTCCCACACAATGCTTCCGGGTAAGCCATTACGTCATCCATTACAATTTGCTTCGGCGTCCCGTTCCTGTCCAATTGAAGGTCCCTGTTTAAGAGACTCAAGTACGGAGAGAAATAAAATTAAATTTGACTACAGTGCCTTTAAATCTAAATCGAACTTCCTGATCAATCTCATAATACCTTTAGGCTAAATGTTGCCATTGATCTGTTTCTACTGAACACAATCACGTCCTGGCTTGTTAGAGATTAGTTCATTACAAAGAAAGAAATGCACATAAGTTAAAATATTTCCAAAGAAGCATTTGACATCCTTCCCCTTGGATGGGGAACCATTCCAACACTGCTTACATAAGAGGTCAAATTGCTGTCTTCCATGTTAGTTGCGCACTATGCTCAGCGGAGCCTTTCTGGTTTATTGTCCTTTGACTTGGCCATAAAGCCGAGTCTTGATTCAAGAAAAATCAATATTCATACTTGTTTTCATTTACACGGACATTGGCTTGGTCTCCTAAACAAAGAGTATGATGTGGAATTTATGTAGGTGTTCAGATAGGTAACATTCTCTTTCCGCAACCTGGCATTGTATTTTCACTTGGCCTGTTACCTCTGGCTTTGTTTTAATGGCTCAAATTATTGGGAAGAGTATCAAACCTCCAGCTCTAACCACAGTCCCACTGCCAAGTCTGTGAAGGTATGTGCATCTGCCCCTCAGGTCCATACTGCTCTTCTAATGTGCCTCTGATCGAGCAGGTAGGAAAGACTGTTGCATTTCCTAGATGCATTGTAAATGGTACATTCCATGACCACTGCTATGCCCTGTAGCTCGGACCCTCTCCCCTCCTGGCCATACAGGGCTGGCTGGGATCCAATTTCTCCCCGCCACCCTTTGCAGACCCTAGAAAAGATCTGTGCCCCCTGACCTCTGTTTCTTTTTCTCTTTTTTCTCATTCTCCCTCTTTTCCAAGCTACCCATGAGAAATAAACCCTGTAACTTCATCTGGGAAAAGAGCCTCTTTTGTTATCTAATATACGACCGTGAGCAAGGGCCCTGGGAGCCATCACCCTAACACCTGAGCTAGACCAGAGGAAGGGTGAAGAACCCCATTTTAGGGCTGAGAAAAAGCCTCACTTGGCGCCCTATGTGAATGGTCTCTACAGAGCACCCCACGTTTGGCTGTAACTCCTATTTTCAGGATTCAAGAAGCCTTGGAGCTGATCAACTAGCTTAAATTTCTTTTAGCTGCATTTTGTGCAGTTCGAAGACTTTTAAGCACGAACCGGGAGCCTGTCAGAAGCCCAGGCAGGTTGGTTCTGGACCTAGACCCGCTACAGTTACTCAGACACCTCTGCCTGCAAGAAAAAAAAAGGTGAGTGGAGGCCTCCTTTTGCGGCGTTTGGGTTCCTGTAGCTCTGCGTGGGGGTCTCACCGGTGGCATTTGGCGCCGCTCTCGAGGAGAGACACAGAGCAGGCCATGACCACGTGGTGTGGCGTGCGGACTGGTGGAGGCTGGAAGCAGTCACCCAGGCGTGGCGGAAGGCAGGGAGCTTTGATCAGTTTCAAAGCGGTGGCAAGGCGGTTTTTCTGCGTTTTTTTTCAGTTTTTGTGGGGTTTTGCGGCGGGTTCGGTCCCTACAGCGGCACGAGCGCCACATGGGTTTTACCGACAGAAACGGCGAAATTAACCTCGGCTCCACATCCAGTAAAGCCTGAAAACCGTAGTGTACCTGGCACTTTTTAACAACTAACTCTCTTCCTGTGTTTTTAACTGTAGTGGGGTAGATATAGTGCATATTGATAATACCATGGGAATACAGCAATCTGCCTTACAAAAGAGTATAACAAAAAAACTCAAGGAAATACTAAGTTCACGAAATGTTTTAATATCTAAGAAAAAGTTAGCCTGTTTTGCCAGCTGGCTGTCTGTTGAAAAATCTGACCTTGAATTGCAAAATATAAATTCGATTTCATTTTGGGATGAAATAGGGGATTTATTCACTTTAAAAGTGGAAAATGGAGATAAAACAGCTTCTGTATTCCTCCCGAATTTTTTAGAAATTTGGAAACTTTAATTCAGACAGAAAACAACAGACAGCAGCAGCAAAACGGTTCAGACTCACCTTCCCTTTCCCCAAAACCCTATAACCCGGACCTGGAGGGGACCCACAGGTCTCCCTGGGGGGTGCAGGGCTCCCAGCACTGCTGTGGCTGCTCTGAGTCCCTGGGTCCTTCCCGGTATCCTGGTTCTGATAATTTTTCGAAAATTGTCAGCACTCCTTCCTTGTTCCCTTCCCCTCTGGGCAACGGCCACGTGGCTACACTTGAAGGTGTCGGGGTCCCAGATAGCTCTGGCCATGCGATACAGCCCGTAGTGGGGGGGGTCCCATATGGTGGCAGCCACGTGTTTCCTCCTTCATCCCGCAACCCCCTTCACCCTCTGGTCCCGGCCCCTAAGCCTGCCCCCTCCCATAACCCATCCCTGCCCTCGGCTCCACTGCCCCCTCCCCCCTCCAAGACCCAGCCCTGCACGGCACCCAGCGACCCCGCCCACAGGTGTTGCAACCCTGGAACCCAGCACCCCTCCCACGCTCCGGTTTTACATTCCTTCCCTCCAAGCTGCTGCGGGGTGGGGGAGGGCAGTGGAGCCCCTGCTGAGTTCAGTGCCGGTGGGGGTGGGGAGGGATCAGCTCACAGCCCCTGCGGGACTGATGGTGTCCCCGTGGTGGGGGGGGTGGGCAGCCTCCCGGGCCGGGTGGGGGTGGGGGATGCCCAGCCCTGAAAGTCAACACCAGGAAAAAGAGTATATACCATCAGTTGCTCCTGTAGTTTATCTTGGTAAGAGGAATGGTAGAAGAAGTTATCAACCTTTGTCCTATCAAGATAAAAAAGGAAATTTGTAAAGTACAGAGAGAATTTGGTAGAAATAGTGACATCTTTAAAAGCATGATGAGAGCCACCTTTAACTCAAACGAACTGGTTCCATATGATATCAAAGAGCTTTTCCTATGTCTGTTAACTCCTTCAGAATATGATCTATGGGAAAGCCTGTGGAAAAGATCTTTGAAAGTGCTTTTACTAGAGCTTTTAAAAAGCTCAGATGATGCAAAAGATGCTGATAATAATGACATAACATATGAACACCAATGTGGGGAAAAGGATTGGCATTGCCTCGAAAGCCAAAGCAGACTACTATCCAAGTCTGTCCTGGATAAAATATGCAATGTTGCAGAAAAGGCTTTTAATCAATTACCAACAGTAGATACTAAAGGCAGTTATGTTAACATTAAACAGTTTGCTTCTGAGAATTTTTACAGTTTGTGGACCGCCTGCGTGCGCAAGTGGAAAGACAGGTGTCTGATCCAGGGGTGCAAGCTGAATTAATTAAAGAGATGGCTCAGAGGAAGGCTAATGAAACATGCCGTAGGTTTATTCTTGGCCTTCCCCTAGAGCCAGCACCTAGCTTAGCACAGACGATAGAAGCCTGCGCCAGGAAAGCAGAACTGCTCAGTGGACACGAGAGGAATCCAGGACTGGCACACCCAAAGACCACGGCAACTGTAACACCAGAAGCCAAGAAGCAACCAATGTCACCAGAGCAGCTGCAGCACATCATCTGCTTCCAGTGCAAGCAGTCGGACACTTCGCCAGAGACTGTCCACACAAGCAGAAACAGAAGAAGACCAACAAACAAAAAATCTCGCTTTACAGAGCGTACCCGCCATTAACACAATAGAAACCTCGGCTCGCAAAAGACTGTCTCTTAATAAACAAAAAGGGGGAGGATGGGATAGAGGGTGTGGGGATGCATGGCAATGAAAATATTAAATGTTCAATTAACAAGGTTTGGAAGCCACTAGGCCGTTTTAGGCTTGTGACTACCAAAGGTTTTCATTTCAGGTCACCTGATTGGACAGTCATTACAGTGGACTTACCTAACAGTACACAGGACGTGACGTTAAACCACATGAAACTGGACAGTGAGTACTTTGTTGTTGGGGACACAGCACACACACCCCTAGAGATTGAGGTATCTCCCATGACCATCAAGGGAAGCATAACTGGCCTCATTCTCCTGGCACGATGTTCTCTACCACCATATTACCTGGTTGAGGGACAAATCCTTACCCAGGCCATTCCTGTTCCAGCAGAGGTCCCAGTAGATGGAAACTCACCTGAAGTCTACTGGGCAGAAGTGGTGGGTGAGGACAAACCCTCTCTGGCATGCAACCTAACCCGTGGATGAGATCACCTCCATGTGGAGGGGGTACTGGACACAGGTGCTGATGTGACTATCATACCTGAAAGGATGTGGCCGTCACATTGGGAACTTCAGTCTGTGGCAGGCAGAATCCAAGGTGTAGGAGTAAAACTGGCAAAAATATCAAAAAGCATCGTACAAATTGAGGGGCCGGATGGAAAATTGGCTAGCATCCGTCCATTTGTTACAGACTATAAATGCCCTCTATGGGGGAGAGACACCATGTCCCAGTGGAGGGTAAAATTGATTATTCCTAAGACTCCTCGGGATTTTTAGAGGCGGCCACTGTAGAGCGCCCTACCGAAAAGCTGAAACGGCTAGATGATACCCCAAAGTGGGTAGCACAGTGGCCGATGAGTAAGGAGATGCTCAGTGCGCTTGAGGAGCTTGTGGAGGAGCAATTGGCTAAAGGCCACATAGAGGAGACCAGAAGTGGGTGGAATTTTCCGGTTTTTGTGAATCAGAAACCCGGGAAGGACAAGTGGAGGCTGCTCCACCACCTCCTGGAAATAAACAAAGTAATTGAGGACATGGGGTCTCTCCAACCTGGAATGCCTTCTCCAACAATGCTTCCTAAAGATTGGCAATTGGCTGTTCTAGACATCAAGGTCTGTTTCATCTACATTCCCCTATACCCAGAGGATGCCCCACGGTTCGCCATCTCCGTTCCTACCATCAATCGAGAAGTCCCAATGAAGCACTACCACTGGAAGGTTTTGCCCCAGGGATTAAAATGTAGTCCCTCCATCTGCCAGTGGCATGTGGCCTCATTGCTGTCCCAGGTGCGTGCCCAGAGAGGGGAGGCCATCATCCTTCATTACATGGATGATGTGCTTGTGTGTGCCCCCGATAACTCTCTACTCCAAGACACACTTGACCTAGTGGTTAAAGTTTTAACCTCTGCTGGATGTGAATTGCAGGAGGACAAAGTCCAAAGGATGCCACCTTGGAAGTACCTGGGCTTGGAAATTACTGCACGGACCATTGTTCCGCAGAAATTGGAAATTAATTGTAATCCAAAAATCTTAGCACATCTCCATTCCCTGTGTGGGTCATTGAATTGGGTTAGGCCCTGGCTAGGCCTCACTAATGAGGACCTAGAACCTCTCTTCAATTTATTGAAAGGGGAGAGAGAGCTGCTTTCTCCCAGGGAACTGACCCCAGAGGCAAAGACTGCAATCGAAAAGGTACAAAAGACCTTAGGAGAGAGGCAAGCTCACCGTTACCAGCCCGAGCTGCCCTTCAAATTCATTGTCCTAGGAAAACTGCCACACTTACACGGGTTAATATTCCAATGGATCCAGGGGCAGAGAGAGTCACTCTTAATCATAGAGTGGGTCTTCCTCTCCCACCAAACATCCAAAACTATCACTAAGCCATAAGATTTAATAGCTCAGTTAATTCAGAAAGCAAGGATGAGACTGTACGAACTAGCTGTTTGTGACTTCACATGTATTCACCTCCCAGTCAAACTGTCTGAGGAGTGGAGGAATTTTCCTGAAAGATTGATTAAAGAGATGTTTGAGCACTTGCTCCAGAGCAACGCCAGTCTCCAATTAGCCCTGGACAGCTACAGAGGACAAATATCAGTCCATGCCCGGTCTCACAAGCTGTTCAATGAGGAATTCCACCTCATTCCTCCTGAGAAGAGGAGTTGGAGACCACTCAAAGCTCTCACAGTGTTCACGGATGCATCCGGGGTGTCCCACAAGTCGGTGATGACTTGGAAAAATCCCCAGACTCAGCATGGGGAAGCTGATGTTGAGTTTGTGGGAGGATCACCCCAGATAGCTGAACTGGCAGCAGTTGTGAGAGCCTTTGCGAAGTTCTCAGAGCCAATAAACTTGGTGACAGACTCAGCCTATGTAGCAGGGGTAGTGTCCAGAGTGGAGCAGGCCGTGCTCAGAGACATCGAGAATGAGCACCTTTTCAGGTTGCTTTCCAAACTAATTCATTTGATTTCTCATAGAGAACACCCGTTCTATGTGATGCATGTGAGATCACACACAGATTTGCCAGGCGAAATTGCAGAAGGGAACCGTCAGGCAGACTCCCTTGCAACCCCAGCAGAACAAGCAACCCCAGCAGAACAAGCACGCCTTCCTGACATCTTCCAACAGGCAAAGCTGAGCCACCAGCAGTATCACCAGAATACACCAGGTCTAATGCGTCAGTTCCAGCTAACATGGAGTCAGGCTCGAGCCATTGTGGCCACCTGTCCCAACTGTCAGCTGCACACCATGCCCTCAATAGGCATGGGGGTTAACCCCCGAGGTCTTGGCAGTTGTGAGGTATGGCAAACAGACATCACACACATTCCTAGTTTTGGTCGCCTCAAATATGTGCATGTTAGCATTGACACATATTCAGGCGCAGTCTATGCCTCTGCCCATGCAGGAGAAAGGGCAATGCACACCAAAAACACACCTAGTGCAAGCCTTTTCAGTATTGGCGATCCCTAAGGAAATCAAAACTGATCAGGGCGCAGTGTGTAAGTCCAAGGAGTTCCTGGAATTCGTCCAGCAGTGGGGAGTGGAACATAAAACTGGCACCTCCCACTCCCCCACAGGCCAAGGTGTAGTAGATTGAGCCAATCAGATGCTCGAGCAGGTTTTGGCTAAACAGAGCAGTGCAACTGCATGGCTGTCTCCATAGAAGAAGGTCTGCAAAGCCATGTTTACTATCAATTTCCTGAATTGTTCATTTGAGAACATGAGTCCACCTGTAGTATGTCACTTTAACAGTGGTAAACAGTTCAAGTTATCCCAACATCCTCCAGTCTTGATTGGGGACCCAGAAACCTGGGAAATCAAAGGTCCCTATGAGCTTGTTACCTGGGGGCGTGGCTATGCGTGTGTATCCACTCCCTCAGGCCCTCGGTGGATTCCCCAAAAGTGGGTGAAACCGTATGTCCCCAAACATCCTGCTCCTACTGAGGGGAACGAGGAACAGGTGGCTGTGGCTTCAAAAAGAAGACGCCACCGGAAAAAAGAAAAAGAAATCCTCATAGAGGATGACATTCTGGCAGATAGAAACTTTTAATAGGTTTTACAATGTTTGTCTTTCCTTTTAGAGAAAAGCTTCCCTTCTCTAGGTCCTGTGATGAACCCCATTCAAGTTGTCTTCCTGTTAACACTGAACAGTTTAGCAGCTGCATGAAATCGTCCTTCAGCCACATCAAAACATCTAGATGAACCTGGCACACACACTCCAGAATCGTGCGGGCATAGATTTTCTCCTACTACTGCAGGGACATGAGTGCCAGGAATTTGAAGGACTTTGCTGTATGGACCTGACCTCAAGACCTCCTAACATCCATGCTACCCTAATCTGAAGATTGGTTCAATGGACTGTTCAAAGGCTGGGGATTCACAGGGTGGTGGGCAAAGTCATAATTTAAATGAAACTACTATCCTTCTTTCAATTTTTTAAAACAAAAAACGGGGAGATATTGCATTTCCTAGGTGCATTGTAAATGTCACATTCCGTGACTCCTGCTATGCCCTGTAGCTTGGTCCCTCTCCCCTCCTGGCCATACAGGGCTGGCTGGGATCCAATTTCTCCCCGCCCCCCTTTTCAGACCCTTGAAAAATCTGTACCCCCTGACCTCTGTCTCTTTCTCCCTCTCTTTCTCCCTCTTTTCCTTGCGACCCACCAGAAATAAACCCTGCAACTTCATCAGGGAAAAAAGCCTCTTTTGTTATCTTATTTAGGTCCCTGAGGCAAGGGCCCAGGAGGCTTCATCCTAACATCTGAGCTAGACCGGAGGAAAAGGTGAAGACCCCATTTTTAGGGTAGAGAAAAAGCCTCAGCACTGCTGCTTGTGCTGCTCCTTGGTTCCCTTGCAGCCCGCTGTGGAAACATTGGCGGTCACTTCTAGGCGCCGAGTTGCAGAGAGCACCACGGTAAATGCCGTGGAGAATGGAAATGCAGAGTGCAGCAAGGAGCTGGACGTGGCTTACGTGCAATAAGTAGAAGGTGAACCTTGGCACTGCCTCTTCAATCTGGCCCCCTCTGCTGTGCTAGCAACTTTTGCAAGTCAGTAACGGGAGCTGCAAGTATGTAGAATGGAGGGCAGTGAGACACCGTGTGTTATGCGCCCTTTCAGGGCTGCTTACAGAGGACTACTTTAAGATCGCCTTCTTCTTCCTCGCATGGAGTACACCACAGCGAAGGTGTGAGGAAGGGCACTGGCCCAGCTTTTGCCCTGGCGTGCAACTTCTGTGTGCTACTTTTCCAAGCAGCAAGAGCACTGTGAAGTGAAAGCGATTGTGAAGGAGATCTTTGGCTGCTCGTGTGCTCTTTGCTGCACGACTCCAGCGGTCAGTTTCAGCTCTGCCCAACAGCTTGTCCTCAGTTCTGCGGGCAAGCAAGCCCTGTTGCCTTGGCTCCGAGTGCAAAATCCCCAGCAAGCTCTCACTCAGTGCAATGCACCCAGAAAGACGCTCTCGCTCGTTTTTCAAGGAGCCATTCCTAACAGCAGAAGCAGCAGAAGTACAAACTGGATGAAGAGAAGGGACAATGTAGAACACTTCTCTGTCCTGGCACATTTTCGTGGGCGATATATCCCTCCAGGTCCTCCGTCCATGCGAAGCTCTAAGTACTGTGAGGGCTGCTACTTGCAGCTGAGAAGGACCGTGGAGCTAGCAGCGAATTCGGAGAGCGCAGACCACGTAGTCAAGGAGCGAGAAGTGCCCCTGCAATGCGGTGCTAATAGCAGCGTCCTCGCGTCGGGGGCTGTTAGGGTCGGTCCGAAGTTCCCCTCGATTTTGCCTCCCGACCGTCGCAAGGAGACGTCGAGGACCCCCCACCGAGGCTGACTCTGAACAATGGTTTCCTGGCCCGGTCAAGGCGGATGCTCGTGACTGTGTGCTGGTGTATTGTGTTCACTGGACTGTGCTGTCATGGCACCAACCAGAGGTTGTGTTGTACCACCAGCTGAGGACTGCTTGACAGTACCTGTCTCGTGCAGCACCACACAATGGTCCATAAATCTTCCCACCTCTTGGCCAGGCCACTCGCTTTGGAGAAGGACTATAAAAGAGCGATCCTCTGAGAAAGACCCTTTGAGATCTCTCCACTGATGAAGACCCGTCTACCCCCTGGAGAAGACCCCTGAGATCTCCCCACGGACGAAGACTCGTCTATCGGATGACCCATGAGGACGCCCGTCTCGTTTGTTGGTAGCTATTTCCCCATCCCTTTCTTTCCTTCCCCTCTCCCTATATTTGTTTCCTATACCTCTCCCCCTTACCGTAACTGAGTTGTTGGCATTTGATGAAATGCATTGCTGTTGTTGAATAAACTGATTGTCTGCTGTTGAATAAACTGATTTTGTCCCCTGCACTTTGCCTGTTTGCACCTTTAAGATCAAAACAACCATCACCACCCCCGCTCTGTATTAATAGCGGATGGTGACATTAAATTGGCGTCACGGACAGGATTTTCTGACAGACAGAAGGGATGCAAGGTTGTCTGTAGTCTGTATCAGGGGAAGGAAGTCTTACTCCAGCCGCACCTAGCTGGCCACCTTGGATGGGTGAGCCTGTCTAGAAAGCAAGATGGGTTTTCCGATTTCCCGCAGACTGCAGACACCTTGGTGTGGAGCATCCCCAGACTCGCTTGAGGGCTCTGTAGTCAGAATTTCACAAAAGATCTACTGGTGCAAAAGGTGGGACACTGTTGTTGTTGTTGTTGTTTTTTATGATGTTTTTGATACTTGGTGTAGTGAAGAGACAACCTGGTGTTTTGTAACTAAGGAGTGCCTCCCAAGTAGTTTGGTCTCTTCACCCACACAGGGAAGCGAAGGGGGGCACACAGCAAAAGCTGTTTCATTGTGTGTGGTAACTTAAGCAATAGACCGCCCTGTTGTGGTTTTTACTTATCCCTTCACAAAATGACTGAGAATTCCACTGCAACAGATAAAGTTGCATTTTATGCTCTATTAGCTAAGTATAGCGCCAGACCGTCCCAAGGTGGGGAGGAATGGGCGAACAATAATTGGCTTAATCTGGAGGATGTGATTGATAGAATATATTCTTTGCAACATGAATCAAAGTTCAAACTGGGCAAAAATAAAACCATACTCTGCTCAGTTTTGGGAGCTTGTCTTACGGCAGCCATAGAAACTCGCTCTAAGCGAGTTAGTGAAGAAAGTACAATTATAGATTCTTTGCAAAATCTTGTTCAAATTCTGCAAAAACAATTAGATCAAGAAAGGAATGAGAACCGTTTGTTGCGAGATGAAAATCATTTGCTACAGGCTGCCCTAAGAGAAGAAAGTACCAAAAAAGTAAACCAGAATGAAACACACGCAGAAACAGAAGAGAAGGAGATTGTTCACATTAATCAAATTTATCCCCAAAAGGAGTTAAGTATAATGACAAATCTTGGGGAACACTGCTGTCTGAAGTTGAGACCTATGGTTAAAACACAATATACTTATCTTGGTCCTGATGATTTTGAACCAAACATTTCTACAAAAGAAATCCCATATTCTGCCACTGAATTAGCAAAACTGACAAAGGAGTATGGGCGACTCCCTCATGAAACAGAGACTGAATATGTATTTCGAGTGTCTTTTACTGGGGGAGATCAGATTAAATTATCAGAAAGTGAAGCTAGTGGGTATTGGGGACATGGGGTCTTCTTAACAACCGGAGATAAGAGCTACCCATGGTCCTTGACCCAACGTGCAGCTTTTTGGGCTGGGGGGCTTAACCCCCTGGAAAGGGGAGACCCTATAGCTTTAGTTGGTACTCCCGACCAACCTTTGGAAAACATTCACAAAGCTGCTTGCCTGCAAATGATACATGAGAGAAAACTGACTACCACCTATGAATCACCTATGCAATTGCCTGTGATGCCTGAAATCATGACCCCTTTAATTGGTGGTCTCCCAGAAACACTCAAATCTACCGCAATTCTCCTTCAAAAAACTATCGCATCCATGACACCTGTAGAAAGATTAGATCGATTTCTTGGAAACTCACGTGAGCGATCTGGTTCCGTGGACTCTTTCCCTCCCTATGAATCCCCCTCTAGACGGACTCCAGAATCTCCTGACAATAACCGTAAAGTTCGGACATGGAGCGAAGTTGCAGAGGAATTGTTGAATTACAGCAGGAAATATGGACCCGTAAAAGTCCCAGAGGATAAAGTGGAGAAAACTAAAGGTGTTAGACACATTGTTTCTCCTAGTGATAAGCCAGAAAAGGGGAAATTGAATACTCCCCGTCAGTACTGGTGGTCTTTGGGGCTAAAGAAACAAATTCCTAAAGATGTTATGGATGGCTTACCACTTGACAAGTTGATAAAAATTGTTGTGAATTGGCATTGCCCTAAGATCCTTACATCAAACTCTCCTACTGTCCAGCCTAGTGCACCTCCTCCTCCACCGGTTGTGGTCAGTGAGTCAAACTTAACCCCTCCACAGATTCTGGGCAGTGAGCCAAATCAATCTCCTCCACAGGTTCTGAGAGCTGAGTCAGAGTTTCCTCCTTCTCATTTTTTGGGAATGGAACTGAAACGGCTTCAGAAGCAGGGAAACTAGAAACCCTGTCTCTCGTGGGTGGGCAGAGGCATGGGGGGGAGGGGAGGGCAACTGGTTATTCATTAGAACGCTTACCAGAAATCCTAATACTGGGGACCCCCTGATAACAGCAATGGTTGGCCCTAAAAGGTCACCTGTTACCTTTGTGGTTGACACTGGAGCCCAAATTTCTGCACTAACAAGAAAAGCTGCGCAGAAATGTGGAGTTGTTCCAACAAGGAGACAATGCTTTGTTCTCAATGCCTTGGGGACCACAGAAGCTATGGATATAGCTCTGATAAAAATCTTACTACCTGGAGAGAAGAATTTGTTACTTATCAAAATTGTAATTGGAGATATTCCAAATGATTTATTGGGAATGGATGTCCTTGCTGGAAGAAAGTGGGAAGACGAGGAGGGTTGTCTCTGGTCCTTTGGCACACCACGTTTTAATATTAATCTGCTTCAATCCGCACCTTCCTTACCTTTCAGTAAAATTACTAATGTGAAACAATACCCACTTCCCACTGGTGCCAAAGAAGGAATCAAGCCAGTTATTCAGGACCTGAGAGATCAGGGAGTGATAATTGACACTCATTCTCCCTTTAACTCTCCAGTGTGGCCAGTCCGTAAACCTAACGGAAAGTGGAGGCTGACAGTAGATTTTCGCAGACTAAATGCAAACACAGATCCTCTCACAGCAGCTGTCCCAAATTTAGCTGAACTTATAACTTCAATTCAGGAGAAGGCTCATACAATCATGGCAACTATAGGTGTCAAAGACATGTTCTTTATGATACCTATACAGCCAGAGGACATGGACTGTTTTGCCTTCACATGGGAAGGACAGCAATACACCTTCACTAGGCTTCCTCAAGGGTACAAACACTCCCCTACTCTAGCCCACCATGCTTTAGCACAGGAATTAGAAAAGATACCCAAACCTGACAATGTAGCTGTCTATCAATACATTGATGATGTTCTGGTGGGGGGAGATGAAATAGAAGTAGTGGGGGATAGCCAACAGAAAATAATCTCTCATCTGGAAAGCCTTGACTTACAAATTCCCCCAGAGAAAATTCAGAAACCTTCTCAGGAGGTGAAGTTTTTGGGGATTTGGTGGAAAGGAGGTATGACATGCATTCCACCTGATACCCTAACCTCCCTAGATCAAATTAAAATGCCTGGATCCAGGAAAGAGCTTCAACAAGCTCTGGGATTATTAGTGTTTTGGAGAAAACACATCCCTGATTTTTCAATTATTGCTAGACCTCTTTATGACTTGCTGAGGAAAAGGGTAAAATGGGATTGGACTCCTTCTCAGGAGGAAGCATTACAACTGCTGATTTTTGAAGCAACTGCACATCAAGCTCTATTCATCCCACAGATCCTTTCCAGGTAGAATGGGGATTTGCCACCTCGGGGTTGTCAGTGCACATATGGCAACGAGGCCCAGAAGGCCCTACAAGGCCTGTTGGTTTTTATTCTTGTGGTTTTAAAGATGCTGAAAAAAGATACACTACCTGGGAAAAGGGGCTTTTTGTTGTCAGCATAGCTCTCATAGAAGTGGAGAAAATTACACGTCAGCAACCAATTGTATTAAGAGGCCCTTTTAAAGTTATTAAAACAGTCACCAGCGGGACCCCTCCCCCTGACGGGGTGGCCCAGAAACCCTCAGTTAGGAAGTGGTATGCCCAGATAGAACATTACTGTAACATCTTCTCTGTAACAGAAGGAGCTGTAAAAAATCTGGCTATACAAGAAACTGAGAACTTGGCTAGCAGCCACGATAAACCTGCCTCAGTAATTAAAGTGGCCCCTCCTTTCTCCCCTGAACAATCAGTGAATTCTTGGTTTACTGATGCTTCTGCTAAACGAGAAGGAAAGGTGTGGAAATACAGGGCAGTAGCTCTCCATACTTCATCTGGTGAACGAATTATTACCGAGGGAGAAGGCAGTGCTCAGGCTAGTGAGCTGATTGCTGTATGGAGTGTTTTCAAGCATGAGGTACATAATACCTCTCTTGTTTGTCTTTACACTGACTCCTATGCTGTGTTTAAAGGATGTACAGAGTGGCTTCCTTTCTGGCAGCAAAATGATTGGGAAGTTAACAGGATCCCAGTATGGCATAAGGAAAAATGGCAAGAAATTCTAGATATAGCCAATCAAGGAAACTCTGCTGTGGGGTGGGTGGCTTCTCATCAGACAGATGGAAATTTGGCTGGTGAGTGGAATAATGCTGCTGATGAGTCAGCAAGACTAAGTCCCCTGAAAAAGGAACAAATTGCAGAGGACTGGGAGCACCTGCTAGAATGGCTGCATATAAAAAGACCACATACAGGTGCGAAAGATTTGTACAAAGAAGCCCTTGCTCGTGGCTGGCCTGTCACCAGGGAAATGTGTAAAACATGCATATCAGCTTGTGAACAATGCCGCAGACGACTAGAAAGGCATCCATTGGAAGATGACCCTTTGCACTTAAGGAAAGGTAAAGGCTTATGGGACGCGTGGCAGGTAGATTATATCGGTCCCTTTAAGAAGTCTGGTGGTAAACATTTCGTGCTGGTAGGAGTGGAAATAATATCAGGGTTAGCTCAAGCTGAAGCCTTTAACAGAGCTACGGGAGAAAACACTGTTAAGGCATTACAAGAATGGTTTGGAACTTTTCCAAAGCCACAGGAGATTCAATCTCATAATGGGTCTCACTTTACTGCTAAAGTAGTACAGGAATGGGCAAGGGAGGAAGGAATAAAGTGGACTTTTCACACCCCCTATTACCCTCAAGCCAACGGGATTGTAGAAAGGACCAATGGTCTTCTGAAGCGACTCCTAAAACCACATGAGGGAAGTTGGGATCTTCGATTATGGCAAGCTGTAAAAGGTATAAATGATAGATGGGGGGTAAACGGGTGTCCCAAAATAATTGCTTTTTGTCCAAAAGCCCCAAGCATCATTCCTGCACTACAGGGACCTAAGGATCCTAAAAATCCAGCCCATTACCCTGGGCAACCTGTTTTAGTAAACCTCCCTACTGTAGGAGAAGTACCACTGGTACTAAAAACTCCTCTGAATAAATATGCATGGGTAGCCACCAATGCTCTGGGAAAGGAGCATTGGATAAGTACCCGTTGGATTGTTCCATCATTTTGACCTCCTGCCTCTTGGTGGCAGACTCTGTTGTGTTTACTTTTCACAGAAGAACGCCGAGGGACATGGGAACTGGACAAACCATGATCACCTTTTTGATACTTCTCTGTATCCTACGACAACACCATGGCCAAAACTCGGCCGAGTGGCCGTGGTCTGAAGCTTCCATCAGATATACCAGTGCTTTAGGACCCTACCCCAGAGATCGTCACCCAAGCCTTGCGACCGTAGTACTGCACAATTCTGAGGTATACCGTTCAAGTGACTGGGGTTGGGACAAAAAGGACTGGGCTAGGGCACTAATAGGAACAATTGGTGAAGAAATCAAGGTAGGATGCAGAAAAGTGGAGAAATCCCTTCATGAGAAAGCCACTACCATTGCAATCGCCGGGAATTACTTAAAATCAGATATAACTAGTAGCTTGCACCCTAACATCACGGCGAGTCTCTGCCCCACGACAGTATGGACATGTAAAAAGCAAGGCCCCCTAATACTGTGCTGTGGCCAAAGGAAGGTTGGTAACTATACCTTGGACCCTGACGCCAACAACGTCGAAGTTACAAAGCTTTGTGCGGATGAACTTAATGACTGTTGGCATAACTTTAACCAGACCAACCTATGTAACATGCTCCTGGCAGAATAACACAACAGATGAGTCCAGCTGGAAAGGTCTGACCTATAGGTTCAAAATAAATGCCATAGAAAAACCCACACTGACCGCAGTAGTTGCATACCATGGTGTAAGCACCCCCTTAGTGTTGGACGACAAAAACAAGGTTTTCCCTCCTTTCGTGGTGACGCAAGGTGATGACTTCGCAATAACTTGTAAATTAGTGGCTGGATCACTCACCGAACCTGCATACAATTATGGCATAAGACCCCATGGCTGGACTTTATATTGTAGAACCCAAAATCAAGACTGTTGGCTACATTTAACTGCTATAAAATTTTCCTCTAAAGTCATGTGTAGAAAAAACAATACAAAATACTGGGGGGAACTTGATGTTAATGTTGTAACACCTCCCACCCAACCACCGGTTGTGTTGAGCCCTACGATTTTTCAATTTGGGCCATACGTAATTAGAAAAACTGGCCAACAACAAATATTGTTTTATCCGGCATGGTCTCTCAAACAAATCAAATTGCTGATGCAAAATAATGTCTCAAAAGTTCAGCCAGCTTGTTCACCCTTTCTACAGACTTCTTTTGAGGGATGGACAACCTGGTTGCGGAAACGGAATCCTTCCAAAAAACGAATGGCAAGAGACATAACCGGTGTTGTGGGAACAGGATTGGGAATTTTGAATAGCATTGATTCAGAAGTACGAATAAATAAATTGGCTACCACAGCTGGAGATGTAACCAAATTACAACGGCCCCTGCAAACATCCTTAACAGCTTTGGGGACTCAACAGTGTTTGTTATCAGACATATTACCAAGTTGGGAAAAGGTAAATGTAAATGACCACAAATTGAAAATCGATGCACTTGGTGCTACACAAAATAACATCTCTTTGGCTCTCCGTTGTATCCAGGCCCAGTTGTGGATGCAGTCGGTTGCTGCTTTAATTATAAGAGAAGGTGAGGAAGGCAGTTTTCCCACTGAAATTCAAAAGATAGTCTGGGACAGTGCCACTGATTTTGAAAAAGAATTCCAGTCCTGGTGGAACTTAGTAAATTTTACCTATGATCCCAGCACAAACACAGCCACAGCCTTTGTACTGACTATACGTAATGCTTCAGTGCATTCAATATTCCCCATCATTGCATTAGGGTTGAACCATGACGGAGCTATTCTCTATCCTTTCCAGCATAGGGAATGGGCCCGTGAAATTGGTGGGAAGTGGCAAACTGTTAATTTGGAAACTTGCATTGTCCGGGAACAACAAGGCTTTATCTGTGAAAGTAATGGAATCAGAGCTCAAGATATTTGCTTGGATACACAACAGAATGTTTGCAATTTTGAAATTCATCCAAACGAAATTCCTGAAACAGTACTGGTATATGTAGGCAATGGATGTACATGCTTTAGAACTGCTTGTGAAAATGTTTTCATAGAAAATTTGGTAGTGAATACTAAGAATCATTCAAACTTTTGTGTCTGTAACTTTACTAGGATTTCAGGATGTGATTTTTCCTATGTAGCCCCAGTTACTTCTCACCATCTTTTGCAGTCAAATTACACACTGATCCACCATCTATTGCCCGCTCCAATTGGAATGAACCTCTCTCTGGTGAAGCAATTGATGCTCCACCAAGATTTGATCGAAATTTTCGAGAAGATCAAGAAAAACGGACAGAAAACTCTAATAGTTGTTCATCACAATGTGGAAAAAATACATCGTGTTTTGGAAAGGGTAAAGACAGATGATGAACACAGGTGGTGGGATACTCTATTTGGGTGGTCACCTACTGCTACAGGTGTCCTGAACAAATTGTGTCATCCCACCATTGTTCTCTTGATTTTGGTTTTAATTGGTTTTGTTTTATCAGCAATCCTATACATTATGAGTTGGAGAATAATGAAACGGTTAGCACAATTGGCATCTGTGACAAATGTATCCAGATCGGTTATTGTTGGCATCCCTAGGGTTATTGACACAAGGTTTCAAATAGGATAAAATATGATTTTTAACTAGAATTTATTATCTTCAAATTGCAATTAAAATTGTTTAATCAAAATTTTGCTTTAAAATTTTGATTTATTTCTAATCAAAAATTGAAAAATTAAAGACTTGAACAAATTGTTTAAGATTGTTAGTAATCAAAATTTGAATATAATTGATCTTTTTTGCTTTCCTTTTTTCTCCTTTTCCTTATCCTGTCCCTTATCTTTTTCCTACTTTCCTGTCTCTGTTTTCCGGGATATGCTACCAACTTGGACGAGTCCTGAAGACACCACAATTGAAGACTCCACCACAACTCTACAAAGGGGTGCTCTTGACGACGATCGTGAGTCACGGGGTGGTGTAAGGGTTGGTCCGAAGTTCCCCTCGATTTTGCCTCCCGACCGTCGCAAGGAGATGTCGAGGACCCCCCACCGAGGCTGACTCTGAACAATGGTTTCCTGGCCCGGCCAAGGTGGGTGCTCGTGACTGTGTGCTGGTGTATTGTGTTCACTGGACTGTGCTGTCATGGCACCAACCAGAGGTTGTGTTGTTCCACCAAGTGAGGACTGCTTGACAGTACCTGTCTCCTGCAGCACCACACAATGGTCCATAAATCTTCCCAGAGGCCACTCGCTTTGGAGAAGGACTATAAAAGAGCGATCCTCTGAGAAAGACCCTTTGTGATCTCTCCACTGATGAAGACCCGTCTACCCCCTGGAGAAGACCCCTGAGATCTCCCCACGGACGAAGACTCGTCTATCGAATGACCCATGAGGACGCCCGTCTCGTCTGTTGGTAGCTATTTCCCCATCCCTTTCTTTCCTTCCCCTCTCCCTGTACTTGGTTTCCTATACCTCTCCCCCTTACCGTAACTGAGTTGTTGGCATTTGATGAAATGCATTGCTGTTGTTGAATAAACTGATTGTCTGCTGTTGAATAAACTGATTTTGTCCCCAGCACTTTTCCTGTTTGTACCTTTAAGATCAGAAGAACCATCATGTCCCCCGCTCTGTATTAACAGAGGATCGTGACAGGGGCGAATTCCGGCCACAAGACCTTCTCGTCCTGGCAACAGATCTCTGTGAAGGGCGCAGGCAAAAAGCTTTCATTTTCCATTTGAACTGCGAGAGAGGCAGACTGTTGCACGGAGCTCTGAGAACAAAGGTGCACGCCCTAGGCGGGCTTGGGCAGAAGCAGCATTCTCTAGTGCTTGGCTGCCGGCACACTGCTTGCTCTATGGGGCCGCTTCAGCGGCTTCTGGCTGCGGGGGAGTGAAAGCTGCGCCAGGAGTGGGCGAGGGCCGTGAACAAAGCCGCACAAGTACCGTTCTTGTGTGCACTATGATACAGGCTACTAGGAGAGGAAGGTGGCTGCCTCTCGCTTGCCTTCCCACATGACCCTAGCAGTCAAAAGGAACAAGATGAAGCTCTGCTGCTTGTGTTGCTCCTTGGTTCCACTTGCAGCAGACTGTGGACACATTGGCAGTCACTTCTAGGCTCCGAGTTGCAGAGAGCACCACGGTAAATGCCACGGAGAAGGGAAATACAGAGTGCAGCGACGAGCTGGACGTGGCTTACGTGCAATAAGTAGAAGGTGAACCTAGGCACTGCCTCTTCAATCTGGCCCTCTCTGCTCTGGTAGCAACTTTTTCCAGTCGGCAAAGGGAGTTGCGACTATGTGGAATGGAGGGCAGCAAGACGCCGTGTGTTATGCGCCCTTTCAGGGCTGCTTGACAGAGGGCTACTTTAAGAAGTCCTTCTTCTAGCTGTCGTCCTTCTCTCTTCCCTCTAACTGCATGGAGTACACCACAGCTAAGTTGTGAGGAAGGGCACTGCCCGAGCTTTTCCCCTGGCCTGCTTGTGCTGGGCCTTTAGCTGTGCACCAGGACAATGGCATTTCTTACCCGCAATGCGAAAGAGGCGTTACTGTAGCCTCAGAAATGGCAAGGGCCTAGGCATTTAGTTGAGAGTCGGTGTCTGAGCATTCTTTGACCTTTCCTCCCCCAGTGCGGAGGTGCATTCTCATGCTCGTGCTGAACTGAAAGGTTCGGGCATGGCAGTTCTGGCCTGCCTTGTGCAGAGACGAACACAAATGTGGGGCTATGATCCTCAGTTCCGGAGCTTTGCTTCCGGGTTTGTGGGCCACCATGAGCCTGCAGCAGCCGCCGCGGACACTGTGGATTGTGGAGGAGGCTGAGCTGGCCTCCCACCGCCCGTTGGTCTGAGAGCGGCAGGAGTGGCGTCTGAGCGGCATCTCCCGAGGGCCCCATGGGGGGCGGGGAGAGAGCCGGGAGTGATGCCGAGCGACACCGGAAGCGATATCCGTAGGGCCCGGAAGGCCAGCGGTGGCGTCGAGTTTCATGGGTAGAGGGCTGCTAAGCTGCTTGGAAAGCTGGAGCTCCTCTGCTCTAGTGATGTTTCTTCCACCCGCTGCCCACCTCACCTGGGCTACCGGCTAGCTCCGGGAAGGCTACGTCGGTGAGTGGCCCCGCCCCGGCACCACTCCGGGAGCAGCAGAAGGGGTGTAGCAACAGCTACGCCTGGACGAGTCGTCAGGGAGGGATAAAGAGTCACAGGAGAGACCTTTTACGGTTCTGGGGGAAGGGATTTATTGAAGGAAGAGGTAACAGGTCAGGAGGTTGGGAGAGGGAACCGCAAAAGGCAGTTAGAATGGGTTCTACACCGGCTTAAGTACGGGGGAGGAGCAAGGGGAAGGCACAAAACTCTGGCCAATAACGGGTAACGGGGGGAGGTACAGAAGGTGGGGAAAGGGGTACATTGAGCCAATAACACAAACCGAGGGTGGGGATACATACAATATAACCAATCATGAATACAAGAGGGAATGCTTGACACAGAAACTTCTAGAACAAAAGGAGGGGCTACAAAGGATTGACATGCCATGGGGCAGGGTTTAGGGTGAGGGACAGGGAAGGTTCCAGATAAAGGGGAGGGGTTTAGGATGACTGACTAGGACAAGGGCGGGAAAGGGGAAAACCATTATGCACTTAACTTAGGGGAAAGAAACTGGGATGAACCATAAACACAGAAGGAAAATTAACATTAAACAACATAACACAACACTCTAGGACAGACTGGGAGAGCTGAGGGTGTCCAATCTGGAGAACAGAAGGCTCCAGGGAGACATTCGAGCCCCTTGCAGTGCCTGCTGGGGCTCCAAGATAGCTGGGGAGGGACTTTGCAAAAGGGTCGGGACTCGCAAGACAAGGGGGAATAGCTTCAAAGTGCCAGAGGGCTGGGGTAGATGGGATATTGGAAAGGAATTCTTCCTTGTGTGGGTGCTGAGGCCTGGCACATGTTGCTCAACGAGGCTGTGTGGGAGCCCCATGGCAGGAAGTGTCCAGGGCCAGGCTGGAGCAGACATGGAGCAACCTGGACTAGTGGAAAAGTGTCCCTGCCCATGTCAGGATGTGGGAAGAAGATAATCTATCATCTGTAAGGTCGCTTCCAGTCCAAACCATTCTGGGATTCTAGGATTCATGGAAGGCCCTTTTCCAAGTGAAGTGTTGTATCTCTTGGCTCCCAGCTTGTAGTTGCCAGTTCTTCTGGAAGCAGGCCTGGCCAAGCAGCTGTGATGAGCCATGGCTTCTCAATAGGACGAGTGTGATATATTTGCAGAGAGGAAGGCTGCAGACAGATCTTCAAGGCCCAGGTAGAACAAGCAAAGGATTGAATCAAAGCCAAAGGTTGGTTGTGTTAGTCAGTTTGCTGGCTGTTGAAATGGCCCCAGGTCATTTTCAACATTTCTAATTTGGATTTGTTTGAGTAAAAAATGAATGTGTTACCTCCAGCGTAGGCTCTCCAATGCATCTCCATGTGCTCCCATCTCTTTGTTGTATATCAGGTTCTATTAACTGAAGACAGAATCATAACACAGTAGTAAAACATTTAGAGGTGTAGTTAGCCAGCTTCAGGAGTTTTCAGCTCTGCTGTTGACTTTTCTGGTAACTGTAAGCAAGGCAACACAATCCAGTTACTCCACTTTTCCTCTCTGTGGAAAAGATGATTTTTTTTTTATTTTTTCATTTTAAAAATAGCCTCGAATGAAGAGAGTTATGCATGTGGCATGTAGGATTCATTATTTTACCTTTCTCTTCTGCTGTCTTTCGCGTACTAGTTTTTTTTAATTTTTTTTGTTGCTGTTCTCCATTCAGTAGGTTTGAAAGAATTCTAATTGTTGAGATGATGGTTCTTTGAAGGCTCACCTAGCCCACCTTTTGGGTGAAAGAAAGATGAAGACAAGGTCCTCCAAGAAGAGTAAAAAGCATACTTTCAAGAGACATTCAGAGATGTCTGCTGATGCCATGCAATTACCATGTAATCAGCAGAAATGTGTTGTAAAAACACACATCCGTGACTTCACAAGAAAGCCACACTCAAGACAGGCAAAGAACAGAAGCATAAAACCCCAAAGGTATGAAATGGACAGATTTTCATCGGGAATGAGCAGCTCCTGGATTCTTGGTTCTAGAACTAGGGGCTTTGTCTTGGTTTGAAAGAGAGATTTTTAAAGAAAGGCAAGAGCATCCTTCCTGAGATGCAGTATGCAACCCCACCCCTATTAATTATTTTAGTTTTAAATCAGAGGCCTTCCTGCTGGAGATGTGGAGATAAGGATAACAGTTCTTTACTGGTATCTAACAAGGCATAAAACATCAACAGCGATAGAAATTGACAACAGAACAGCACAATATAGCTCAGTTCCAGTCCCTTTTGGCAGCAGGCCGTCTCCCTGCACTCAGTTACTGGTGCTGTGGGGGCACAGCAGGTCCTGCGCAGTTGAAGAGGGCTGGGTGATGGCAAGAGCAACCCAGGGTGAGAGGGATGGGAAAGAGACTCCCACCTGCATGGCATCGGTCGTGGTGCTCAGCAGAGTGTCCGATGGTAGTAGGGTGAGGTTGGAGAGCAGCAGAGCGCTGTCCAACGGCAGGGAATATGGATCTCAGCGCTGGAGTGGCAGGGGAGATGCCAGATCGAAGCCCGGGCTGTCCTCCCACTCCACCAGCCATGCGAGAGAGCATCCCCCGCTCCAGGCCCTCAGTCCCACATTTCCTTTTCGGGTTCCCCCCCTCCCCCTCCACCCACTCCCCTACGAGAGAACATTATCTATGGTTTATGCGTGTGTTATGCGCCCTTTCAGGGCTGGTGACAGGGGGCTACTCTAAGAACGCCTTCTTCTCCCTCGCATTGTACTCGCTTCGCTCTAGCTGCATGCAGTACACCACAGCGAAGGTGTGAGGAAGGGCACGGCCCCAGTTTTGCCCTGGCGTGCAACCGCTGGGTGCTACTTTTCCAAGCAGCAAGAGCACTGAGAAGTGAAAGCCATTGTGAAGGAGATCTTTGGATGCTCGTGTGCTCTTCGCTCCTCTGCGCTCACAAGCGGCTTCGTTCTTCGCCTTCTGCCTTCCAGACAGGGCTGAACTCCAGCGGTCAGTTTCTGCTCGGCCCATCAGCTTGTCCTCAGTTCTGTGGGCAAGCACGCCCTGTTGCCTTGGCTCCGAGTGCAATGTCCCTAGGGAGGTGTTACTCAGTGCAATGCACCCAGAAAGACGCTCTGGCTCGTCTTTCAACGAGCGACTCCTAACAGCAGAAGCAGCAGAAGCACAAACTGGATGACGAGAAGGGACAATGTAGAACACGTCTTTGTACTGACATATTTTCGTGTGTGATATGTTCCTCCAGGTCCTCGGTACATGCGAAGCTCTATGTACTGTAAGCACTGCTACTTGCAGCTGACAAGGACCGTGGAGCTAGCAGCGAATTCGGAGAGCGCAGACCACGTAGTCAAGGAGCGAGATGTGCCCCTGCAATGCGGTGCTAATAGCAGCTTCCTCGCGGTGGGGGAGAGCTTTGGGCACAAGACCTTCTCGTCCTGGCAACAGATCTCTGTGAAGGGCATAGGCAAAAAGCTTTCGTTTTCAATTCGAACGGCGAGAGAGGCAGACTGTTGCACGGAGCTCTGAGAATAAAGGTGCACTCCCTAGGCGGGCTTGGGCAGAAGCAGCGTTCTCGAGCTCTTGGCTGCCGGCACACCGCTGGCTGTGTGGTGCCGCTTCAGCGGTTTCTGGCCTCTGAGAAGTGAAAGCGGAGCCAGGCATGGGAGAGGGCGGTGATCGAAGCAGCACAAGTACCGTGCTTGTGTGCACCATGTTACAGGCTACTAGGAGAGGAAGGTGGCTGCCTCTCGCTTGCCTTCCCAAGTGCCCTTCGCAGTCAGAAGGAGCAAAATGAAGCACTGCTGCTTGTGCTGCTCCTTGGTTCCCTTGCAGCCCGCTGTGGAAACATTGGTGGTCACTTCTAGGCTCCGAGTTGCCGAGAGGACCACGGTAAATGCCGCGGAGAAGGGAAATACAGAGTGCAGCGAGCAGCTGGACGTGGCTTACGTGCAATAAGTAGAAGGTGAACCTAGGCACTGCCTCTTCAATTTGGCCCCCTCTGTTCTGGTAGCAGCTTTTGCAAGTCGGCAAAGGGAGCTGCGAGTGTGTAGAATGGAGGGCAGCGAGACGCCGTGTGTTATGCGCCCTTTCAGGGCTGATGACTGTAGGCTACTTTAAGAACGCCTTCTTCTTCCTCGCGTCCTTCTCGCTTCGCTCTAGCTGCAGGGAGAACAGCACAGCAAAGGTGTGTGGAAGGGCACTGCCCCAGCTTTTGCCCTGGCGTGCAACGGCTGGGTACTACTTTTCCAAGCAGCAAGAGCACTGAGAAGTGAAAGCGATTGTGAAGGAGCTCTTTGGATGCTAGTTTGCTCTTCGCTGCACTGGGCTCGCAATCCCGGTGCCCTGCGGCTTCGTTCTTCGCCTTCATTAGCATTTAAAGCGGATTTGGACTTCTTGTAGACTGGTGGGGTGAACTTCAAAAACCGTGTGATGGGTTGAGAGAAGATTTCACCTGCTGCCACTGCCTCACAATAAATACCATTATTGAAGTAGTCCCAGAAACACACACTTAGAGTGTGATAGCTCTGAATCCATGTGGCCTTCTTCCAGAGGAAATTAAAAATCCATGAATTCCTCAACTGATCAACCCACAAAATGAACCGGATAATAGCCACAGTAACCGTGGTTATGAGACTCATGTTTAAAAAAGGGCTTGCAAATGGGAGAGATATAGCAGTGACCACATGGAAGCCAATCCAGGGTAATCTGGACAGCATGGTGTCACCTACCACAAGCTTGGGTAATTCAAGAACTGTTATCCCCTTTTCTACCCCTCACTCAATGCCTTCAGGCAATGCCTCACGTTCCGGGTGCCAAAATCTGCCTTGGTTTGAATGACAGGTATGGTCTAAGGAAAGGCAAGAGCCCCTTTCCTGCGATGCAGAGTGCAACCCCCCTCCCTTTTAATTATTTTAGGTCCAAATCAGAGGCCTTCAGGCAGGAGATCTGGCGATAAGAATAACAGTTCTTTACTGATATCTAACAAGGCAGAAAACAACAACAGCTATAAAAATTGACAACAGAACAGAAGAGTGTAACTCAGTTCCAGTCCCTTTTGGCCGAAGGCCGTCTCCCTGTGCTCAGGTACATTTGCTGTTAGGGCAGGGCAGGTCCCGCGCAGTTGAAGAGGGCTGAAGTGACGGTGACAGCGGCCCAGAGGTGAGAGGGATGGGGAAAGTGACTCCCCCCTCACGGCGTCAGTCGTGGTGCTCGGCAGAGTGTCCGGACGTAGTAGGGTGAGATGGGAGAGCAGCAGAGGGATGTTCAATGTCAGGGAGCGTGGATCTCAGCACTGGGGTGGCAGGGGGGATGCCAGATCTGAGCACAGGGCGTCCTCTCCCTCCACGAGCCAAACGAGAAAGTTTTCCAGCCTGCTCCCGACCCCTGTCACACCTTTCCTTTTTCTGGATTGCCCCCCCCCTCCCTCCACCCACCTCCCAGCGAGAGAACATTACCTTAAGGTGTAGCCACTTAGCATAAAAATGGGATAAATTCCACAGAAAGAAAAGGGAAGCATTCAACCCCCAACAATGTCGTACACAACAGCGAAGGTGTGAGGAAGGGCACTGCCCCAGCTTTTGACCTGGCGTGCAACGGCTGTGTGCTACTTTTCCAAGCAGCAAGAGCACTGAGAAGGGAAAGCGATTGTGAAGGAGCTCTTTGGCTGCTCGTGTGCTCTTCGCTGCACTGCGCTCACAAGCGGCTTCGTTCTTTGCCTTCTGCCGTCCAGACAAACCTGATCTCCAGCGGTCAGTTTCAGTTCGGCCCAATAGCTTGTCCTCAGTTCTCCGGGCAAGCACGCCCTGTTGCCTTGGGTCCGAGTTCAAAGTCCCTAGCGAGCTCTCACTCAGTGCAATGCACCCGGTAAGACGCTCTCAGTCGTCTTTCAAGGAGCGACTCCTAACAGCAGAAGCAGCAGAAGCACAAACTGGATGTCGAGAAGGGACAATGTAGAAAACGTCACTGTCCTGGCATATTTTTGTGTGCGATATCTTCCTCCAGGTCCTCGGTACATGCGAAGCTCTATGTACTGTAAGCACTGCTACTTGCAGCTGAGAAGGACCGTGGAGCTAGCAGCAAATTTGGAGAGCGCAGACCACGTAGTCAAGGAGCGAGATGTGCCCCTGCAATCCAGTGCTAATAGCAGCTTCCTCGCGGCTGGGGAGAGCTCTGCCCACAAAACCGTCACGTCCTGGCAACAGATCTCTGTGAAGGGCATAGGCGAAAAGCTTGCGTTTTCCATTCGAACTGGGAGAGTGGCAGACTGTTGCAGGGAGCTCTGAGAACAAAGGTGCACGCCCTAGGCGGGCTTGGGCAGAAGCAGCGTTCTAGAGCGCTTGGCTGCCGGAGCACTGCTGGCTGTGTGGCGCCGCTTCAGCGGTTTCTGGCCGCTGAGAAGTGAAAGCGGAGCCAGGCATGGGCGAGCGCAGTGAATGAAGCTGCACAAGTACCGTGCTTGTGTGCACCACGTTACAGGCTACTAGGAGAGGAAGGTGGCTGCCTCTCGCTTGGCTTTCCAAGTGCCCTTAGCAGTCGGAAGGAGCAAGCTGAAGCACTGCTGCTTGTGCTGCTCCTTGGTTCCCTTGCAGCCCGCTGTGGAAACATTGGCGGTCACTTCTAGGCTCCGAGGTGGAGACAGCACCACGGTAAATGCCACGGAGGAGGGAAATACAGAGTGCAGCGAGGAGCTGGACGTGGCTTACGTGCAATAAGTAAAAGGTGAACCTGGGTACTGCCTCTTCAATTTGGCCCCCTCAGTTCTGGTAGCAGCTTTTGCAAGTCGGCAAAGGGAGCTGCGAGTATGTAGAATGGAGGGCAGCGAGACGCCGTGTGTTATGCGCCCTTTCAGGGCTGCTGACAGAAGGCTACTTTAAGAACGCCTTCTTCTTCCTCGCGTCCTTCTCGCTTCGCTCTAGCTGCACGGAGTACACCACAGCGAAGGTGTGAGGAAGGGCACTGCCCCAGCTTTTGCCCTGGCCTGCCTGTGCTGCGCCTTTAGCTGCACACCAGTACAATGGCATTTCTTACCTGCAAGGTAAAAAAGGTGTTAGTGTAGCCTCAGGATTGGCAAGTGCCTAGACATTAAGTTGAGAGACCACGTATGAGGGTGTCTTTAGCGGTTTCCTCCCCCATGGCGCAGGTGTATTCTCATTCTCATGCTGAACTGAAAAGTCCGGGCATGGCAATTTTGGCCCACCTTGTGCAGGGACGAACACAAATGTGTGGCTATTATCCTCTGTTCTGGACCTCTGTGTTATAAATGAGAGACAAAAGTCTCGATATTCCTCAAAATTTTGGATTGCTTTATTTGATATAGAACGAGCAAGCAGCGCGCTGGGGAACATGAGGGGTCACCGCCCACTCCACCGTCCACCGAACCTTGGTTTGCAGCCTCTTCTTGTACTGTGGTTCCTCGTTGTAATCAATAATTTTTGGGTTTTTTTGCTGTCATAATTTTGCCAGGTAAGCAGTGGTGGTCGAATAAACATCCTTACACAAATTCACAAAGCCTCCGGGCGATAATCAGTCACAGATAGCCATCTGGTCCTTGTAGATAACCACCAGAGAAGTTCTGGAAGTCTGGTCCTTGAGATAAGCAGTATTGATCAGACAAAGACAGGAAGGGCTTTTTGGGTGGTCCGATTTTGAAAGCTGGTAGCCGATAAAACTTATTTGAAAAAGATAACATAATATAACATAATGTAATGTAACATAATACAATATAATATAACATAACAAGGTGATTTTAAACAGACTTATTTAATCATATAATTTCCTTTCTCAAGTGTCCATGCTTCACTTCAGAGCTTAGTATTCTGGTTTATGCAAACCCCAATGCTTTTGTGATTAACACGAATCTTTTATCAATTGTCACAATTTCCCCACTTCTCTTTTTTTATCCCATTGATTCGTGTTCTGGTTTCAAATTTTGTCAGTACCTCTTGTACTGCCATTAATTTTGTTGCCTTCTCAGGGTCTATTGGTATTGTAGCAACTTGCATTCCTTGAACCACCGACTGGATTAGTCGAATGAAGCATGGAACAAGACAAGGGATGAACAGTAGTCCTAATAATGCACATGTTAACAAATCCTAATTTCTTCCACCAAGTTTCCCCCAACAGGTTATTCCACCAATTATCATTAAGCATAGAGTTCCAGGTTTGTACAGGTACATGGGCTATTCGTTTTATTTCTTCTGCAATTTTAGTAATTACTTCACCATTATCATCAATTTCTAAGCAGCATTCAGAATTATTAAACTTTCCACACACTCCCCCTTCTTCAGCTAACAGATAGTCTAGAGCCAGTCGGTTTTGATATACTGCTGCTCTAGTTTGGGTAAGTTGTTTAGCTATCAATTCCATTGCTCGGGCTGTCCGGTTTGAAGTAATTTCTACCACGGCTTGTAGCTTGATAATTCTATTTAGCATATAAATTGGAGTACGATAGCCCTAGCTCCCATCTTGAGCCCAGGTAGCTGGTCCATAATATTCAATAATTCGTTCTGGGGGCCATTCATCATCCTTCCATATTTGTGTTCCCCCTATGTCTGTGCTCCTTTTATTTCGATACAAAGTTTCATACAAGGGAACTCCTGACACTCTATTACCCTTTTCCTTTGGTAATGTAAAAAACGCAGGCTGGATAATCCCTAGAGTACATGTCCCTCTCCATCTTTTTGGTAGGGTATTATAAGCTTTTTTCCCACAGATCCAAAATATTCCATCTGGGGCTTTCCAGCTTAGTTTAACTGATTCAGGTTGTTGCCAATAGGTCCTTACACTTTTTACTTCTTCATATGGGTTGGCTCTATTTTTATTATACCAGCATAATCCTGTAAAATTGTTCTTTATACAGTTACCTTTACTTAACTTTCCCCAATATCCTTCTGGAGCTTTGGGCCACCAAGACTGTTTGCTTGCATTTGTAATCAGGATAGTCTTACAGGGGGTGTGCCTCACATATTGGGTAAAGTTAGTTCCCTGACATGTTATACATACCTCTCCTATTACCTCATGACTTAGAACCCACCCTTCAGGTCTATTGACTCCCCTCGATATTTCCGTTTGATTCCACTGTAACAACTGCTCTGGGCTCAATCCCTCCCCCCTCCATGGCCATTGTTCAGTCATTTGCATTCCTCCACAGATCCAACAGTGAGTTCAGTTCAGTTCAGTAGTGATTTCTTTCATTAATTCTACAAATAAATTTTTCCCCAAGGTGGGCAAGTCCCGTTCGCTGAGTTGTTTTATTTTCTCATACAAGTTAAAATTTCCCCCATGGTTTGTCTTTGTTCCTTTGAACACCTTAGTTATATTTTTTATCAATTCTTCCTTGTAGTGATCTTGCACTCCTCCCTGATCTGAATATCCCCACATACCTTCTTTTGTGAAGCAGAGGTGTGTCTCTCCTACTGGACAACTTTGGTATGCTGATGGAGCCCACCCTCCTTTTCCCAAATTGGTGGCTCCCCAGTAACTTCTTCCCATAATAGTGCAAGTTTCTAAGTTGTGTTTATTATAGCAGGCCGAATTGATATGTGTATGGAAGGCAAGGGTGGATACCGTGCATCTGCCATACTTAATTGTCTGGTAACACTTGGAACAAGCATCAGCACTATTTCCTTTTATCATCATTAGCAATAGGATGACTCCCATGACCATTTTAATCCCTCTGCCTCCCTCAAGGCCTACGGGGTTGCTGCCAGTAGCCGAGGTTTGTTTAATCTTCTCGGCAGCAGGGAATATGTCCTGGGGTCTCCCACATTGTCTTTCTCTTTTGGTAGTGTTTCTTAATTTTGTCCCAGCTTTTAGCTTTAACATTCCAGTACAATGTACAGCAGTAACAGCACAGTATACACAACCCTTCTGACACTTTCTTGTCAATACCTCTGCTCTGGCTCTCTTTTTTTTCCTTATTCCTCCCACCAGTTATGATCATCAATTTCGATTTCTCCTTGTGCTGATAGGATATTAATACTTTAATAGTTTCCTTACATTCATTTCTTCTACACTGGACACATAATGCGAATGGGGGATACCCACCATAGGAATAACACCACAACAACTCAGTACAATATGGACACCTTTTATTGATGAACAGGCTACACCCGGGTTTGGGGCAGGTGACTTTCAGTCCTGATTAGGAGACCTTTGAGACGAATTGATCCGGTATTGACATCAAGTCTTCCGAATTTGCACTTTGAGGTCTCCAGGCTCAGATGTCACTGTCCAACCTGCAGTAGGAGGGGTTACAGGACCCCTGCCTCTACTCACGTGTCCATCCCTTTTCAGCTGTCCTCACAGCTGTTTCAGTCGTTAACAGAACTAAATACGGTCCTTCCCATTTTGGAGCTAGATTTTCTTCTTTCCATACTTTCATTAACACATGTTGTCCTGGCTTAATTTTATGTATGGCAAATCCTAGAGGGACAGTTTGAGCTAAAATCCCCTTCTCTCTTAATTCTTCCAAGATTTTGCTGATTGTTATTATGTAATTCTGAAGAGAAGGGTCCTGAACTAACGTCGGATCAAGGTGTACTCCTTTAGGGTAAGGCATACCATACAGCATCTCATATGGTGAAATCCCTGTTTTTGAATTTGGCATTGTTCGTATATTAGACAGGGCTAGTGGGAGGCACTTTGTCCATGGCATTTTAGTCTCAATCATTAATTTTGACAGCTGTTGTTTTAATGTTTGATTCATCCTTTCAACCCTCCCAGAACTCTGAGGGTGCCAAGGTGTATGATACTCCCAGCTGATGCCCAGCGCCGAGGTCAGTAACTTAAGCACCTTTGATGTAAAGTGCGTCCCCTGGTCTGAGTCTATTGTTCGAACCAGGCCATACCTTGGGATTATGTGTTCCAACAATATTTTGGCTACCACTTGTGATGTGGCCCTATGTCCTAGGGTGATGTTATGGTGTTTGTATCTCCAATCGTGTGTTCTGATTATGTTTGGTATTATGTCCTGTGCTTCCAGGACTGACCCTGAAAGTGAAGCTTTGTTTTGTCTTGTTATCAGCCGGCTCACATCCCCCATGGTCTATGTTTAGGAGAGGTTTTAGCTCGGCTTGCTTGCTTGCTTGCTTGCTCGCTTCTGCCTCTTTTTCTTTCCTTCGCTTTGCCCTTGCTTTTTGCTTATTAGTTAGTTCAGCTAGGCAGTCCAACTTTTTCCCTGGACTGTTTTCTTTTCCACCCCGTCCCCTCCCTCTCCTGGATACCATCTGAACCTGTTCTGGACGGGGACCTGGGAAACCCCAAGAAACACTGGGAGTCTGCATTCTGTCACCTGCAGCAGTCATTCCCCAGCGCCAGACTGATAACTGAGCGACCACTCGCCGAGGAGACTGAGTTTGTCATCCCTTCAGAACGGTGAAAGAGTTTTTTTGTCAGCTGGTGTTGTTTTTTTTTCCCTGTACTGGGGAGTGTCTTGCTTGTTAAATAAACAGGTTTTTTCTCCCACTCTTCTCTGAGGAAATTCTTCCCGAACCCGGTGGTGGGGGGGGGGGGGGGGGAGGAGTGGTGGGGTTTGCTGTCTGGGGGCTCCTTCTGGAGGTTTTCCCCCAAATTTGCCCAAAACCAGGACAAATATATTGGCGCCCATCTCGGGGCTCGAGAAAGTGGGAAAAAAACCCTGTTCTAATAATAATTTGGTTCAAATTATTTTGTGTCGGTATAGAGCAGTTATTGGCTATGTTGTTGGAATTCATGTCTTTTGGGGTGGAGGCCTGCATGGGTTTTTGGTCCCTAGGGTTTTTTGAGGTCTTAATACCTCTGTGGTCCCTAGGTTTATTTGCTTATCCCGAAATAGCTCCGGTATTGTCCCTAATACGTAGTTTCTGTAGCAGAGGGGCATTGACCAAAATATCCATCGGGCTGGGCTTGGTTTTAATGGCCTGCAGGAGATTTATAAAGGTGCTGGAGTCTGTTCCAGGAATGTATGGTTCTTGGTTGTGGTTGTGTACTCAGTTTGTTAGAGGAGAAGCAGGGGATGAGGCTTTTCAGCCTTTGTTTTCCTTCTTCTCCTCTGAATTTGTTACATCCTTATTGGAGAATGTTCAGTTCCCCCTGAATGTTAAAGAGACCATCTTTCTGGTGTTTAATATGGTAAGCTTTCTCTATACAGTTTGCAGTTTCTCTAGAATGAGAGCTGAGATTTCTAGAGGGGCTGAGACCCCTGACCCCAGAGTAGAGCCAGGCGTGAGAAATCCTGAGTGGTGTGGGAAATGGGAGGATATGGGCCAAATCTTAAAGGAATTTTCTGACCCTACATCCTGGGATTTTCCATGTGAACAAATTCAGAACCCAGCTGAGGTGGCAAAGTACCTGAAAGAGAAGTGCCATGGTAATTCTAAGGAGAAGAAGATCATTGCAGTGAGCTGGGCCCTGGCATATGCTTACTGTACCCTGCTAAATACTGTAGGGCAGCAGACAGAGGAAGGGGGACAGGCAGATAAATCAGCCACTATCCCAGTCGCTCAGGCTGTAGCCAACACCCCAGGCTCGAGGCCAACAACTACACCAGACAGTGAGCCTAAGCCAGCAGCTAAACCTGTCAGTAAGCCTCAACCAATGGCTGTTGCTACCAGCACGAGAAGTGGAAAGTGCACAGACAAGACTGATCGACCAGTGGCTGACGATGATGATGATGATGCAGGAGAAGGACCCTCAACACCTCCTGACATAAAACCAGGAGTCAAAGCAACTGGTACAAGATCAGAGGCCAATATTGAGTCTTTTTCCCTAAAGGACCTCCGTGGCCTAAGAAAGGATTACACCCGACAACCTGATGCGTCTATAATTAGTTGGTTGGTCCGTCTTTGGGATGCTGCAGGCGAGGCTACATTTATGGACGGCACTGAAGCCAGGCATTTGGGATCCCTGTCACATGATCCTGTCATCGACCAAGGAATGATGAGGGGGCCTAACCCTCACAGCCTCTGGGCACGGGTCCTGGACAGTGTAGCACAAAGATACCTGTGTGCAGACAATCTTTATATGCAGCAGACCCAGTGGAAGACAATAGAACAAGGGATCCAACGCCTGAGAGAAATGGCAGTGGCAGAGATTATCTTCTCAGATGACATAACAACTAGGAATCCGGACTTGGTACCGTGTACATCTGTGATGTGGTGAAAACTTGTGCTGCTTGGGCCCCATGAATACCCTTCTGCTTTAGCAATAATGAAGCGGGACGAGAGGGAGGAGACCGTGCTTGATATGGCAAAGAAGCTCCGAGCATATGCAGATGCCGTGCATGGCCCAACACATGCCAGAATTGCAGCTGTGGAAACACGTCTGCAGAAATTAGAAGACAAGATAGAAGAGAATCATAAAAGACTCAGGGAGGAGATTAAAGAGGACCTTCTCCAAATCTCAGCAGTACAAATTAGAGGCCCTGGTATCCAACGCAGACGTTGCCCTGATGGGGAGAGGAGGTACACCCCACGAGCTGAGCTGTGGTTCTTCTTACGTGATTGCGGAGAAAACATGAGGAGATGGGATGGAAAATCTACTGCTGCTCTGGCACAACGGGTGCGTGAATTGAAGGAAGGCAAGACTCAAAGAGGAAGTTCCACCAAAAGGAGAGCAGCTCCAGTTGCCCGTAGCCAAGCTGCCAAGTATGATGATGATGACGATATGTCTGATCCCCTTGAAGGAACCTCTAAGACATATGCCCAAGGAAAGAAGGATAAACAGGCTTAGAGGGGCCCTGCCTCTAGCCAGGGAGAGGTGAGGGAAAATCGTGTTTTCTGGACTGTGTGGATTCGTTGGCCTGGCACATCGGAACCACAAAAGTATAAAGCTTTGGTTGATACTGGTGCCCAATGCACATTAGTCCCATCAAGATATATGGGGGCAGAATCTGTTTCTATTGCTGGTGTGACAGGTGGATCACAGGACTTTACCTTGGTGGAAGCTGATGTGAGCTTGACTGGACATGAATGGAAAAAACATCCTATTGTGACTGGCCCAGAGGCCCCATGCATTTTGGGCATAGATTACCTCCGAAGGGGGTATTTTAAAGATCCAAAAGGATTCAGGTGGGCATTTGGGATAGCAGCTGTGGTGACAGAGGGCATCCAGCAATTGAACACCTTGTCTGGACTGTCTGAGAATCCAAGTACAGTAGGACTTCTGAAGGGACAAGAGCAAAAGGTACCAATTGCCACTTCCATAGTGCATCGCCGACAATACAGAACAACTCGAGATGCTGTGGTTCCCATCCATAAAATGATCCGTGAGCTGGAGAGCCAAGGGGTGGTCAGCAAAACCCATTCACCCTTCAACAGCCCCATCTGGCCTGTGCGTAAATCTGAAGGAGAATGGAAATTAACCGTAGACTATCGTGCATTGAATGAAGTGACTCCACCGCTGAGCGCTGCCGTGCCGGACATGCTGGAACTGCAGTACGAGCTGGAGTCCAAGGCAGCAAAGTGGTACGCCACTATAGATATTGCCAATGCATTTTTCTCCATTCCTCTGGCAGCAGAATGCAGGCATCAGTTTGCTTTCACATGGAGGGGAGTGCAGTACACCTGGAATCGACTGCCCCAGGGGTGGAAGCACAATCCTACCATCTGCCATGGACTGATCCAGACTACACTAGAAAAGGGTGAGGCTCCAGAACATTTACAATATATTGATGATATCATTGTGTGGGGGAACACAGCAGCAGAAGCGTTCATGAAAGGAGAGAGAATCATCCAAATCCTCCTGGAAGCCGGCTTCGCCATCAAGAAGAGTAAAGTTAAGGGACCTGCTCGAGAGATCCAGTTCCTGGGAGTGAAGTGGCAAGATGGACGGCGTCAGATTCCTACTGATGTCATCAACAAAATCACAGCTATGTCCCCACCAACCAACAAGAAGGAGACACAAGCTTTCTTAGGAGCCATAGGTTTTTGGAGGATGCACATTTCTGAGTACAGTCAGATCGTGAGCCATCTTTACCTGGTTACCTGCAAGAAGAACGATTTCCATTGGGGCCCTGAGCAGCAACAAGCCTTTGCCCAGATAAAGCAGGAAATTGCTCATGCAGTAGCCCTTGGCCCAGTCAGGACGGGGCCAGATGTGAAGAACGTGCTCTACTCTGCAGCCGGGAACCATGGTCTGTCCTGGAGCCTGTGGCAGAAGGTGCCTGGTGAGACTCGAGGCCGACCATTAGGATTTTGGAGTCGGAGCTACAGAGGGTCTGAAGCTAACTACACCCCAACAGAGAAGGAAATCTTGGCCGCCTACGAAGGAGTCCAAGCAGCCTCAGAGGTGGTTGGCACAGAAGCACAACTCCTTCTGGCACCCCGACTACCGGTGCTGGGGTGGATGTTCAGAGGAAAGGTTCCCTCCACCCACCATGCCACCAGTGCTACATGGAGCAAGTGGATTGCCCTCATTACACAGCACGCCCGAATTGGAAAACTGAATCGCCCTGGGATTTTGGAAGTAATTACAAATTGGCCTGAAGGTGAAAGTTTTGGTGTCACAGATGAGGAACAAGAACCAGTGACACGGGCTGAAGAAGCTCCACCATATAACCAACTGCCAGCAGAGGAAACACGCTATGCTCTATTCACCGATGGTTCCTGTCGCATTGTGGGGATGAATCGGAGGTGGAAAGCAGCTGTATGGAGCCCCACACGACGGGTAGCAGAGGCCACTGAAGGAGAGGGTGAATCCAGTCAACTTGCTGAACTCAAAGCGGTTCAACTGGCCTTAGACATTGCAGAAAGAGAGAGGTGACCAAAGCTTTAACTTTATACCGATTCATGGATGGTAGCCAATGCTCTGTGGGGATGGTTGGAGAGATGGAAAGAGGCTAACTGGCAGCATAGAGGAAAACCAATTTGGGCTGCCGAAGAGTGGAATGATATTGCTACCCGGTTAGAGAATCTACCTGTGAAGGTTCGCCATGTAGATGCCCATGTTCCCAGAAGTAGGGCTAATGAAGAGCAGCAAAACAATCAGCAGGTAGATCAGGCTGCAAAGATAGGGGTGTCAAAGATAGACCTTGATTGGGAACACAAGGGAGAGTTGTTCCTAGCACAATGGGTCCATGATGCCTCAGGCCACCAGGGTAGAGATGCCACCTATAAGTGGGCATGAGACCGAGGGGTGGATCTAACCATGGACAGTATTTCTCAAGTTATCCATGATTGTGAGACGTGCGCTGCCATCAAGCAAGCCAAGCGGGTGAAGACCCTCTGGTATGGGGGGCGGTGGTCCAAGTACAAGTATGGGGAGGCCTGGCAGATTGATTTCATCACACTGCCCCAGACACGCCAAGGCAAGCGCTACGTGCTCACCATGGTAGAAGCCACCAGTGGATGGTTGGAAACCTACCCTGTGTCTCACGCTACAGCCCATAACACCATCCTGGGCCTTGAAAAGCAGGTCCTTTGAATATGGTACCCCTGAGAGGACTGAGTCAGACAATGGGACTCATTTCAAGAATAGCCTTATCAACACCTGGGCTAGGGAACACGGCATTGAGTGGGTGTACCATATCCCCTACCATGCACCACCGGCAGGGAAAGTGGAAAGGTACAATGGACTTTACAAGGGCTTTTGGGCAAGTCCGATTTCGCAAGCTGGCAGCCGATACAACTTATTTGATAAACATAACATAATGTAACATAATGTAATGTAACATAATACAACATAATATAACATAACAAGGTGATTTTAAACAGAATTCTTCAATCATATAATTTCCTTTATCAAGTGTCCATGCTTCACTTCAGAGCTTAGTATTCTGGTTTATGCAAAACCCAATGCTTTTGCGAATAACATGAATCATTCATCAATTGTCACATCTGCTTCCGGGTTTGTGGGCCACCATGAGCCCGCAGGAGACTGTGGATTGTGGATGAGGCTGGGCTGGCCCCCCGCGCCTCGTTGGTCTGACAGCGGCAGGAGTGGCATCCGAGCAGCATCTCCTGAGGGCCCCATGGGGGGCGGGGAGAGAGCCGGGAGTGACCCTGAGCGACACCGGAAGCGATATCCGTAGTGCCCAGAAGGCCTGCGGTGGCATCGAGTTTCACGGGGAGGAGGCTGCTAAGCTGCTTGGAAAGCTGGAGCTCCTCTGCTCTAGGACAGACTGGGAGAGCTGAGGGTGTCCAATCTGGAGAACAGAAGGCTCCAGGGAGACATTGGAGCCCCTTGCAGTGCCTGCTGGGGCTCCAAGATAGCTGGGGAGGGACTTTGGAAAAGGGTCTGGACTCGCAGGACAAGGGGGAATAGCTTCAAACTGCCAGAGGGCTGGGGTAGATGGGATATTGGAAAGGAATTCTTCCTTGTGTGGGTGCTGAGGCCTGGCACATGTTGCTCAACGAGGCTGTGTGGGAGCCCCATGGCAGGAAGTGTCCAGGGCCAGGCTGGAGTGGACATGGAGCAACCTGGACTAGTGGAAAAGTGTCCCTGCCCATGTCAGGATGTGGGAAGAAGATAATCTATCATCTCTAAGGTCGCTTCCAGTCCAAACCATTCTGGGATTCTAGGATTCATGGAAGGCCCTTTTCCAAGTGAAGTGTTGTATCTCTTGGCTCCCAGCTTGTAGTTGCCAGTTCTTCTGGAAGCAGGCCTGGCCAAGCAGCTGTGATGAGCCATGGCTTCTCAATAGGACGAGTGTGATATATTTGCAGAGAGGAAGGCTGCAGACAGATCTTCAAGGCCCAGGTAGAACAAGCAAAGGATTGAATCAAAGCCAAAGGTTGGTTGTGTTAGTCAGTTTGCTGGCTGTTGAAATGGCCCCAGGTCATTTTCAACATTTCTAATTTGGATTTGTTTGAGTAAAAAATGAATGTGTTACCTCCAGCATAGGCTCTCCAATGCATCTCCATGTGCTCCCATCTCTTTGTTGTATATCAGGTTCTATTAACTGAAGACAGAATCATAACACAGTAGTAAAACATTTAGAGGTGTAGTTAGCCAGCTTCAGGAGTTTTCAACTCTGCTGTTGACTTTTCTGGTAACTGTAAGCAAGGCAACACAATCCAGTTACTCCACTTTCCCTCTCTGAGGAAAGAATGGTCTTTTTTTCTTTTTTTTTTCCGCATTTTCAAAATAGCCTCGAATGAAGAGAGTTATGCATGTGGCATGTAGGATTCATTATTTTACCTTTCTCTTCTGCTGTCTTTCGCATACTAGTTTTTTTAAATTTTTTTTGTTGCTGTTCTCCATTCAGTAGGTTTTAAAGAATTCTAATTGTTGAGGTGATGGTTCTTGGAAGGCTCACTTAGCCCACCTTTTGGGTGAAGGAAAGAAGAAGACAAGGTCCTCTAAGAAGAGTAAAAAGCATACTTTAAAGAGACATTCAGAGATACCTGCTGATGCCATGCAATTACCGTGTAATCAGCAGAAATCTGTTGTAAAGACACCCATCAGTGACTTCACAAGAAAGCCACACTCAAGACAGGTAAAGAACAGAAGCATAAAACCCCAAAGGTATGAAATTGACAGATTTTCATCGGGAATGAGCAACTCCTGAATTCTTGGTTCTTGAACTAGGGGCTTGTAATAAATAGACCGTCTCCTTGCCAAACGTAAATTTGGTGTAATGAACTCCTCACTGCCCGTTGAAGTGCAGGGCTAGTAGACTAATATTTGCCATGGCAGGCATATTGTATGGCTTTCCTGTTAAAAAGAAATTGGTTTTGGTCATAGCAATCTAGATATGTACCCAGTCTGACACCTATTTTTTAGGCTATATTTCCAAGTAAATGGCTTCCGTGATGATGCAGTAAGTTTATGTCATGAACAGGAATGAAGTGATTGCATGCATCCTTTTTTACCCTAAGCCAGCTGCTGAATAATGAGACAGAGACTCTCACTGACGCCAAGGAGTGCCCAAGCTTTTGGGAAAAGCACTGGGCAGATAAAGCCTATTTCCACATTTCTTGCTAGTGTCTTCTTCAAAGTTCATGGGTTTCTTCATCTTTTAGAGATGTTCTAGATGTCTTTGTAGTTTACATGTACTAAATGTAGCAGGTATTGCTTTCATGCCGTCCTAATAGATTTGAAGTTGGCATCTACTCAGGCTTCAATGTCTCAGAAGAAGCAACCTTGATTCTTTGAATTCTATTCTTGAACGTGAGAACGATACTTATGTAGTTAATGAATTAATTAAATTGAATTCACTTGATGGAAAAATTGACTGGTTCATGTAGATTTTAACTTGGAAATTGATATTTGAGTTCTACTTTTCATTGTTGTTGCTTTTCTGTATTCTTTGATTGCACAGATAGCAGATGTACTGTCCAAGTATTCTGTGAAACTGGAGGAAATGTCCTTCCGCTTGGCAGCTGATGTTCACAAGCTGTCACGATCCACTAATAATGCAGAGCGGGGGTCGTGATGGTTCTTTTGATCTCAAAGGTGCAAACAGGCAAAATGCAGGGGACAAAATCAGTTTATTCAACAACAAAAAAGCAGTTTATTCAACAAGAGCAACGCATTTCATCAAATGCCAACAACTCAGTTACGGTAAGGGGGAGAGGTATAGGAAACAAAGTATAGGGAAAGGGGAAGGAAAGAAAGGGATGGGAATATAGCTACCAGCAGTCGAGACGGGCGTCCTCATGAGTCATCCGATAGACGAGTCTTCGTCCGTGGGGAGATCTCAGGGGTCTTCTTCAGGGGGTCTTCATCAGTGGAGAGATCTCAAAGGGTCTTTTCCAGAGGGTCGCTCTTTTATAGTCCTTCTCCAAAGCGAGTAGCCTCTGGCCAAGAGGTGGGAAGATTTATGGACCGTTGTGTGGTGCTGCAGGAGACAGGTACGGACAAGCACTCCTCAGTTGATACAACACAACCTCTGGTTGGTGCCACAACAGCACAGTCCAGTGAACACAATACACCAGCACACAGTCATGAGCATCCACCTGGCCCGGCCAGTAAACCATTGTTGGGAGTCTGCCTGGGTGGGAGTCCTCGATGTCTCCTTGCGACGGTCGGGAGGCAAAATCGAGGGGAACTTCGGACCTACCCTTACACCACCCCGTGACTCACGATCGTCGTCAAGAGCGCCCCTTTGTAGAGTTGTGGTGGAGTGTTCAGTTTTGGTGTCTTCTGGACTCGTTCAAGTTGGTAGCATATCCCGGAAAACAGAGACAGGAGAGTAGGAAAAAGATAAGGGACAGGATAAGGAAAAGGAGAAAAGGGGAAACAAAACAGATTAATTATATTCAATTTTTTTGATTGCTATCAATTTCAAACAATTTGTTCAATTCTTTAAATTTTTCAATTTTTGATTAGAAATAAATCAATTTTTAAAGCAAGTTTTTGATTAAACAATTCTTATTGCAATTAGAAGATAATTCTAGTTAAAAATCATATTTTATCTTATTTGAAACCTTGTGTCAATAACCCTAGGGATGTCAACAGTAGCCGATGTGGGTACATCTGTCACAGATGCCAATTGTGTTAATCGTTTCGTTATTCTCCAAGTCATGATGTATAGAATTGCTGATAAAACAAAACCAATTAAAATCAAAATCAAAAGAACAATAGTGGGATGACACAATTTGTTCAGGACACCTGTAGCGGTAGGTGACCACCCAAATAGAGTATCCCACCACCTGTGTTCAGCATCTGTCTTTACCCTTTCCAAAACACGATGTATTTTTTCCACATTGTGATGAACAGCTATTAGAGTTTTCTGTCCGTTTTTCTTGATCTTCTCGAAAATTTCGATCAAATCTTGGTGGAGCAACAATTGCTTCACCATAGAGAGGTTCATTCCAAATGGAGTGGGAAATAGATGGTGGATCAGTGTGTAATTTGACTGCAAAAGATGGTGAGAAGTAACTGGGGCTACATAGGAAAAAATCACATCCTGAAATCCTAGTAAAGTTACAGACACAAATGTTTGAATGATTCTTAGTATTCACTACCAAATTTTCTATGAAAACACTATCACAAGCAGTTCTAAAGCATGCACATCCATTGCCTACATATACCAGTACTGTTTCAGGTATCTCGTTTGGATGAATTTCAAAATTGCAAACATTCTGTTCTGTATCCAAGCAGATATCTTGAGCTCTGATTGCATTACTTTCACAGATAAACCCTTGTTGTTACCGGACAACGCAAGTTTCCAAATTAACAGTTTGCCACTTCCCACCAATTTCACGGGCCCATTCCCTATGCTCGGAAGGACAGAGAATAGCTCCGTCATGCTTCAACCCTAATGGAATGATGGGGAATATTGAATGCACTGAAGCATTACGAATTGTAATGTACAGTACAAAGGCTGTGGCAGTGTTTGTGCTGGGATCATAGGTAAAATTTACTAAGTTCCACCAGGACTAGAATTATTTTTCAAAATCAGTGGCACTGTCCCAGACTATCTTTTGAATTTCAGTGGGAAAAGTGCCTTCCTCACCTTCTCTTATAATTAAAGCAGCAACCGACTGCATCCACAACTGGGTCTGGATACCACTGAGAGCCAGAGAGATGTTATTTTGTGTAGTACCAAGTGCATTGATTATCAATTTGTGGTCATTTAGGTTTACCTTTTCCCAACTTGGTAATATGTTTAATAACAACCATTGTTGGGTCCCCAAAGCTGTTAAGGATGTTTGCAGGGGCCGTTGTAATTTGGTTACATCTCCAGCTGTGGTAGCCAATTTATTCATTAGTACTTCCGAATCGATGCTATTCAAAATTCCCAATCCTGTTCCCACAACACCGGTTATGTCTCTTGCCATTCGTTTTTTTTAGAAGGATTCCGTTTCCGCAGCCAGGTTGTCCAACCCTCAAAAGAAGTCTGTAGAAAGGGTGAACAAGCTGGCTGAACTTCTGAGACATTATTTTGCATCAGCAATTTGATTTGTTTGAGAGACCATGCCGGATTAAACAATATTTGTTGTTGGCCAGTTTTTTTAATTACATAAGGTCCAAATTGAAAAATCGTAGGGCTCAGCACAACTGGTGGTTGGGTAGTAGGTGTTACAACATTAACATCAAGTTCCCCCCAGTATTCTGTATCATTTTTTCCACACATGATTTTATAGGAAAATTGTATAGCAGTTAGATTTAGCCAACAGTCTTGATTTTGGGTTCTACAATATAAAGTCCGGCCATGAGGTCTTATGCCATAACCGTATGCATGTTCGGTGAGGGATCCAGCCATTAATTTACAAGTTATTGTGACATCATCACCTTGTGTCACCATGAAAGGAGGAAAAACCTTGTTTTTGTCATCCAACACTAAGGGGGGGGGGTGCTTCTTCATGTCCCTCGGTGTTCTTCTGTGAAAAGTAAACACAAACAGAGTCTGCCTCCAGGAGGCAGGAGATTAAAATGATGGAACTATCCAGTGTGTAGCGTGGACTGGAATTCTGTTAACTTCCCAATCGTTTTGCTGCTGAAAAGGGGGCCACTCTGTACCTCCTTTAAACACAGCATAGGAGTCATTGTAGATGTAAACAAGAGAGATATTCTGTACCTCAAGTTGGAAAACACTCCAGACAACTGTCAGCTCACCAACCTGAGCACTGCCTTCTCCCTCAGTAATAATTCGTTCACCAGATGAAGTATGGAGAGCTACTGCCCTGTATTTCCACACCTTTCCTTCTCGTTTAGCAGAAGCATCAGTAAACCAAGAATTCACCGATTGTTCAGGGGAGAAAGGAGGGGCCACTTTAATTATTGAGGCAGGTTTATCGTGGCTGCTAGCCAAGTTCTCAGCTTCTTGTATTGCCAGATTTTTTACAGCTCTTTCTATCACTGAGAAGATGTTAATGTTCTATCTGGGCATACCACTTCCCAACTGAGGACCTTTGGGCCACCCCGTCAGGGGGAGGGGTCTCAATAGTGACTGTGATGCGTTTTCTCCAGAACACTAATAATTCTAGAGCCTGTTGGATTGCTTTCCTGGATTCAGGCAATTTAATTTGATCCAGGGAGGTTAGAGTATCAGGTGGAATACATGTCATACTTCCTTTCCACCAAATTCCCAAAAACTTCACCTCCTGAGAAGGTTTTTGAATTTTCTCTGAGGAAATTTGCAAATCAGGGTTTTCCAAATGAGAGATTATTTTTTGTTGGGTATCCCCCACTACTTTTATTTCATCCCTTCCCACCAGAATATCATCAATGTATTGATAGACAGCTGTATTGTCAGGTTTGGGTATCTTTTCTAATTCCTGGGCTAAAGTGTGGTGGGCCGAAGTGGGGGAATGTTCAGACCCTTGGGAAAGCCCAGTGCAGGTGTACTGCTTTGGCTCAACTCCCAGAGCCTGTGGAGGAGATTGATTTGGTTCATTGTTCAGAACTTGTGGAGAAGTTTGCTCAGGGGGTGCATCACTGATATAATCATATTCTATTTTAATCACAGTTTTCAAGTCGGGGCAGCAGTGTTCCCCACAATTTTTCATCAAAATTGGGTCTTTTTGAGAGTGTATTGGATTAATGTGAATAGCTTCCGTCTCCTCTGTTTCTTTTGGTGTTATACCCTGCGCTGAATTTTTGTCCCATTCTTCTCTTAAGGCAGCTTTTAACAAATTATTTTCATCTAGCAACAAATGGTTCTCATTCCTTTCTTGATCTAATTGTTTTTGCAGAATTTGAACAAGATTTTGCAAAGAATCTATAATTGTGCTTTCTTCACTCACTCGCTTAGAGCGAGTTTCTATGGCTGCCGTAAGACAAGCTCCCAAAACTGAGCAGAGTATGGTTTTATTTTTGCCCAGTTTGAACTTTGATTCATGTTGCAAAGAATATATTCTACCAATCACATTATCCAGATTAAACCAATTATTGCTCGCCCATTCCTCCCCACCTTGGGACGGTCTGGCGCTATACTTAGCTAATAGAGCATAAAATGCAGCTTTATCTGTTGCAGTGGAATTCTCAGTCATTTTGTGAAGGGATAAGTAAAAACCACAACAGGGAGGTCTATTGCTTAAGTTACCACACACAACGAAACAGCTTTCGCTGTGTGCCCCCCTTCGCTTCCCTGTGCGGGTGAAGAGACCAAACTACTTGGGAGGCACTCCTTAGTTACAAAACACCAGGTTGTCTCTTCACTACACCAAGTATCAAAAACATCATAAAAAACAACAATAACAGCAGTGTCCCGCCTTTTGCACCAGTAGATCTTTTTTGAAATTCTGACGACAGAACCCTCAATCGAATCTGGGGATGCTCCACACCAAGGTGTCTGCAGTCTGCAGGAAATCAGAAAAACCCCCCTTGCTTTCTAGACAGGCTCACCCATCCAAGGTGGCCAGCTAGGTGAGGCTGGAGTAAGACTTCCTTCCCCTGATACAGACTGCAGACAACCTTGCATCCCTTCTGTCTGCCAGAAAATCCTGTCCGTGACGCCAGTTTAATGTCACCATCCGCTATTAATGCAGAGCGGGGGTCATGATGGTTCTTTTGATCTTAAAGGTGCAAACAGGCAAAATGCAGGGGACAAAATCAGTTTATTCAACAACAGCAATGCATTTCATCAAATGCCAACAACTCAGTTACGGTAAAGGGGAGAGGTATAGGAAACAAAGTATAGGGAGAGGGGAAGGAAAGAAAGGGATCGGGAAATAGCTACCAACAGATGAGACGGGCGTCCTCACGGGTCATCAGATAGACGATTCTTCATCCGTGGGGAGATCTCAGGGGTCTTCTCCAGGGGGTCTTCATCAGTGGAGAGATCTCAAAGGGTCTTTCTCACAGTGTCTCTCTTTTATAGTCCTTCTCCAAAGCGAGTGGCCTCTGGCCAAGAGGTGGGAAGATTTATGGACCATTGTATGGTGCTGCAGGAGACAGGTACGGACAAGCAGTCCTCAGTTGATACAACACAACCTCTGGTTGGTGCCACAACAGCACAGTCCAGTGAACACAATACACCAGCACACAGTCACGAGCATCCACCTGGCCCGGCCAGTAAACCATTGTTGGGAGTCAGCCTGTGTGGGGGTCCTCGAGGTCTCCTTGCGACGGTCGGGAGGCAAAATCGAGGGGAACTTCGGAACGATGCTTACAATACCTGGTTGCAGAGACCCCATGTCTTCTATCTTTTTATTCATTTCACGAAGGTCGTGAAGGAGCGGCCACTTGTCCTTTCCCGGCTTTTTGATGACGAAGACCGGAGAATTCCAAGGGCTCCAGGTTGGCTCGATGTTACCTTTGGCTAACTGCTCCTCCACGATTTCGTTGAGCGCCTGCAATTTCTGTTTTTTAAGTGACCACTGATCTATCCATACTGGTTCATCAGATAGCCAATTCAGTTTCTGGACAGGGCGCGCCACAGTGGCCGCTAAGAAAAATCCCACGGGGTTTTCGGGATCTCAATACGAACACCCCATTGCGACATGGCATCTCTGCCCCACAGGGGAGCTTTATACTCCATAACAAAAGGGTGGACATTAGCCACCTGCCCTTCAGGTCCCTCAATTTTAATTACGCTTTTTGACTGCCCAGCCAATTGGGCCCCTCTGACTCCTTGTATTCTGCCAGCCACGGGTTGCAACTCCCAATGTGACGCCCAATTCTCAGTTGGTATAATTGTCACATCTGCTCCTGTATCGAAGAGTCCGTCGAGGTAAAAGTAGTCTTCACCCCGACGGAGTCCGCATCCAATGATTGGTTTATCCTCACCAATGACTTCCGCCCAATAGACGCAGGGATTAGCCGGTTTCGCCACGATGGTGTTGGGCACCGGAATCGCCTGCGCTACTAGTTGTTCCTTTGGCAGGAAGTATGGTGGCTGGATGCACCGTGCCAGGAGAGAGAAACCGTCCGGACACAAAAGCTGTGTCTGTGGCACGATTTCAATCTCCGGAGGGGTACACTTTGTATCCCCAAGCACGACATACGTGCAGTCAAGTCCGGCGAACAAACCGGGTGATGTGGGCTTCACCGACACCAACCACCAGTCCTGTGTTTCAAAATAAGTGTTATCTGTCAGGGCCAAGCTCAGGGGAGGACGAGGAGTCCACCCTGGCGCTATTCGTCGTGTTCGGTAAATGTCGGGTCCGGTGGGAATGTCACATCCGGTATTAGTTTTGCCTCCCCGCAAGGTCCCCCTCGAGGCCAGCCTCATTTTTGTTTTCACGCAAGGCGGGGTCGCTCTCCCCAGTTAGTTTTTTTTGCTTGTGTTTTTCCTCCCACCTCCCCCTGCCCCTGCCTGTTATCGATTTTATTTTGAAGAGGGCACATGCGCGTGATGTGACCAAGCTAGTTGCAGAGGAAGCAGCGCACAGGGAAAGTCTTTGCAGCTGCAGTCATCGCCGCCATCTTCACTCCTTCTCTGGTGGGAATAGGTGGCGCTGGCACAACTGCCCGCTTGACACAGGCCTCCACTATAAGCTGGAGAGACGGCTCAGGGTAGAGAGGTAGAGACGTTATAACCTGTTTACATGCATCGTTAGCATTTAACTTTATAATTTCCATTATTAGTTCTTCTAGGGTGTCCTGGTTTTTCACTTGCTTTTCAATTTCAATCTTTAGCCTCTCCACGACCTCAATGATAGGTTCCTCCGGCCCCTGTTTGATGGAGGCATAGTGGACACGGGGCTCGGTGTTCGGCATCACCATGAATGCCTTCTCAGCAGCAGCTTGAATTTTTAAAATCACAGGCTTTGGGATTTTTTCTGACTGTGCTTCTGCCTGGGACCACTGCCCTTCGCCTCACAAATGATCCATCGTGATTGGTTTTTTGTCTGCGTCAATGGCGCACTCGCGGGTCTGTAAGAGCTCAGGCAGGAGTTCCCCTAGCATCCTTTTCCATGTGTCCTCCCACAATCTGTAGTCAATTGATAGGAGGAGACATTTAAACACTCCTTTCAAGTAGCTAGGGACCAAGATATTGGAGGAGAAAGTAGCTTCCAATAAGCCTTTAAAATATTTGCTCTTTCCCCCGAACTCCTTCTGTGTCCTACAGAGCTCCTTTTTATGGGAGTATTCAAATGGCCGCCAATTTGGAATACCCCTTTTCCAAGAATAAAAAACCGGAGAGGCAATGAGTGTGGTCTCCGGTTCCGGGTTCCGATTCCCTGGCCTGTCACTTCTGGTTTCCGGAGCGTGGGAATCGGAAGTCCGAAGCGGAGGGGCAGGACCGCTTACCGAGGAGGAGCCACAACACTGGCAACATTCATGGTGATGGGTGGGACCTGTTGAGCTCGGGGGCTGCCTCTCTGGGGATGGAGTAAGAGGAGGAGTTTTAGTAGGAGGAGGAGGAGGAGCCTGGGGAGGAGGAACACCCCTCCCGTGGGAGGAGACAGGGGCAGGACTTGGGGAAGGAGGCGGGAACAGAAAGGGGTTGGGACAGGGTGTAGGGGGGGGAGCCACAGTTGGAGGAGGGTACGGATCAATGAGGAAGGGATTCTGGGGAGAAAAAGGAGCCAGAGCACAAGGGACCGGCCACGCCACGTAGCCGGCCCCATCTTGTGCGCCAGAATCCAGGAGGCTATTTTGTGGCTCCGGGGGGGATGACTGGAACCTCACTGACTTTGGGGTTTTTGGGGTAGAGCCTGGGGGAGGAGCGGGGGAGGGTTTCGGGGTACATTTACAAACTTTACAACTCTTTAAAACAGGTTTCAGGGTAGAACTAAGGGTGCAACTGGGAGAGACGGAACTGCGGGAAGAGGGATTAGGGGAAGGCTCCCTGACGGCTGGCGCCTTGCCACCAGGGCTAGGGTATCGGGAGGACCGAGAGGGGCCAGGCGAGCAGCGGCTGGTCTCCCTGGCCGGGCTGGCCTGTAATCGTTGCCGAGCTGCCTGTCTCGGATCCCCGGATGCAGGGGAAGAGGGATTGGAACGAGGGTTAGGAGAGGGGGGAACAACTGGGGGAACCTGGGATGGCTTGCTTCCCTTCCCCGCCCTCTCCTGGTGGGGCGTGGCAGCGCGCGCGCCCCCCGCCTTTTCTTTTACAGCTGTACGAATTTGAATGTATAAACTGAAAAACCGATCCACGGAGGTGTCGTCCTGATTGCTCAACGCCATGAGCCTTTGTCCTACTAGTTCCCAAAATTGGACCGACTCCATTTGCTGGGGTGACACCCCGGGGAATTGGGAAGCAAGCCATTTTATGAACTTCTTTAACGAACCCCGTGAAAACTTTTTCTTCCCTCCCTCCAGGATACCCACAACTTGGAAAAACATCTCCCGCTGCTGTGTGGACAGCTTTGCCCCCATTATGGTGTGCCTACCCACACAGCAGGACTCACTCTCCCACTGCAGCAAAAGAAAACTGAAACAACTGAGAATAAAGGTCCCAGGGCCAGTGAGTCCCCCACCCTCAGGGACTAAAGGAAGGGGTGTTCTTACGGGCCCCCACACCTAGGGCTGCACACCCTGCCCCGTCTAATGGTAAGCCCCCTGCACCCCGTTGGGGGATACTTACCGGCTCCGTTGGCCTCTGGAACAGGAGCTGCAACAGGAGGCCCCTCCCTCGAAAGTGGTCCTCCGGGCGCAGAGGTTTGCCACCTTCTCCCCGGGAGCGCTGTGGACCTGGCCTGCTCCGATCGGGGTAGTCGACGCCCAATGCCTCTGATCCTCAGATCTAAGAGGCTCTTCGTGGGGACACCGGCGAAGTTGCCCGGCGGTGAGCGCCAAACTGACATTTCTTCCACCCACTGCCCACCTCACCTGGGCTACCGCCTAGCTCTGGGAAGCCTGCGTAGGTGAGTGGCCCCTCCCCGGCACCACTCTGGGAGCAGCAGAAGAGGCATAGCAAGAGCTATGCCTGGGCGAGTCATCAGGGAGGGACAAAGAGGCGCAGGAGAGACCTTTTATAGTTCTGGGGGAAGGGATTTATTGAAGGAAGAGGCAACAGATCAGGAGGATGGGAGAGGGAACCCCAAAACGCAGTTTGAGGGGTTCTACACAGGCTTAAGTACGGAGGAGGAGTAAGGGGAGGGCCAATAACGGTTAACGGGGGGAGGTACAGAAGGCGGGGAAAGGGGTACATTGAGCCAATAAAGCAAACTGAGGGTTGGGATGCATAGAATATAACCAGTCAGGAATACAAAAGGGAATGCTTGACACAGAAACTTCTAGAACAAAGGGAGGGGCTACAAACGATTGACATCCAGTGGGGCAGGGTTTAGGGTGAGGGACAGGGAAGGTTCCAGATAAAGGGGAGGGGTTTAGGATGAGTAACTAAGGAAAAGGTGGGAAAGGGAAAAAACATTATATACTTAGAGGAATGAAACGGAGACCAACCATCAACACAGAAGGAATATTAACATTAAACAACACAACACAAGAGATGTACGTTTCTTTTATTTGATGACATATATTTTCATCACTCCTTGGGATTAGTCTCTTCTTCCTGTGCTCCCACCTGCAATGCCTTCTGCATGGTAGGCTACTGATGTCACCTTAGAAATAGGTCTATAGTGTGACAAAACACTCCAAAGAAACAGTTTGGTGTGGAAGAGTTTCATGTGGAAGTGTTCATAATTCTTGTGTTTATTATTTGTAATATAAATAGATTGTATTTTTATGATCATTTCTATCTGAAATACATATGGTAGCCATGAATGACGTATGGCCCAGTCTGCTTAAGATCAGACTTTAGGAATAGCTGGAAATGATCTCCCAAATGTCTTCCAATCTTTTCTATACATAAAAAAAGTCGGGCAGTTGTTTCTAAAGGGATAAATTATAGATTGTGATTTGGTGCTTTATGGTGCCAGAATAAACAGAAGTTTTGATAATCCGCATTCTTACCAGTTTACTTGGAGACTGATTTTTTTTACTCTCCAGATAGAAGATGCCATGTTGGATACCAGTCGTAAAATTCCAGGCAGCCTTTTATCATGTTACATATCGTCTTATTCATTTCACCTTCCAGCAGTATAGAAAGAACTTGTTCACTTGAATGTTTTTCTTTGGAGTGATTTTAAGGAGACGGCTAAATGGCCATAATACAGGTGGAAACATAAAAACAAGGGTGTGTTATAAAGACAGGACTTCTTAATGCAAAGAGCCCTCTGAAATTCAAAATACCTGCTATAAAATTAAAAATGTAATCTTTGACTTTTAGATGGGAATTTCTACTCTTCAGTTTCATTCTGTCAGGTGCATTTTTGCTAACTGCTTGATTCAGGCTGAATGGACAGTCCTGTCTTATTCTTGGTATGGCAACAGTGATAGAGATCTCTGCTGCTTTCTGTAGAAAGTGGCTGCAAGTTGCTATTACGAGATCTTGTGCAGGTCTAGAGTCTGATTGGATGTGAGGTTCTCATTGTTTGAACAAGCAACTTGGGGTGGCAGTGTCAGAGGTGTTCATTATCTAGGAAGATTTTCATAGGCGATGATTTTTGCTGAAGTAGCTTTCTCTTCTGGGTGTAGAATATATGTGCATAATTAACTTCCTTGAATAGTAAATAGTTGGGGAGATTTTAGTAGCTACTAAACTATTGTTTCTGGCTTTTTTATGTGGCCTTAGATGATGAAAGTGATCTGGATACTATTTTAGAAAAAAGCAAAACGGTGAGCTGTGAGGAAGAGCTGAAGGAGTATTTGGAGAACACCCTTTCTTCTTGAGATCAAATTAGAACAAGGTATGAATTTTGTATCGTCAACTTAAAAGGTAGAGCATCTTTGAACATTGGTTGTACTACTTAGGCCTTGATTTAATGCTGTTGTGTGAAGGTATGGAAAAAGAGTGCGTTTCACTTCATGTAAGAATATAGAATAATGTCCCTAGTGAACAAGGTTAAGGCAAATAATGCCCACCGTTTAGGAATGGGACAAAGGAAGACTGCTATCATTCAAAAACCATAGGACATCAGTATTGCTGTGCATACCATCACATCCATGCCTTATTCAGAAGGTAAAAGTAGTAGCGCAGATTCTTGCATCACCGGAATCAGAAGTTGCTCTGCACCATCATCTCTTCACTCATAGATTTGATCTCATTCAAAGTTCTAGGAACTCAGATGTTTAAGATTGCAAAGCACTTTCATCTTTAAAAACCATCTAAAAATTGGTACGATATCGCTCTCCTTCCTGAAGATCTTAGCAGCAGCTCTGAAGCCATAGAGTAAGCAGCACTGTTCACACACACAGGAGCTCTTTCCTACCTGCTCGATCAGAGGCACATTAGAAGAGCACTATGGACCTGAGGTACAGATGCACATACCTTCACACACCTCGCAGTGGGACTGTGGTTAGAGCTGGAGGTTTGATACTCTTCCTAATACTTTGAGCCGTTAAAACAAAGCCAGAGGTAACAGGCCAAGTGAAAATACAATGCCAGGTTGCAGAAAGAGAATGTTACCTATCTGAACACCTACATAAATTTCCCATCATTCTGTTTGTTTAGGAGACTAAGCCAATGTCCATGTACATGAAAACAAGTGTGAATATTGATTTTTCTTGAATCAAGACTCAGCTTTACGTCCAAGTCAAAGGCCAATAAACCAGAAAGGCTCTGCTGAGCACATTGCAGAACTAACATGGAAGACAGTAATTTGACCTCTTATGTAAGCAGTGTTGGAATGGTTCCCCATCCAAAAGGAAGGATGTCAAAAGCTTCTTTGGAAATATTTTAACTTCTGTGCATTTCTTTCTTTGTAATGAACTAATCTCTAACAAGCCAGGACGTGATTGTGTTCAGTAGAAACAGATCACTGGCAACATTTAGCCTAAAGGTTTTATGAGATCGATCAGGAAGTTCGATTTAGATTTAAAGGCACTGTAGTCATATTTAATTTTATTTCTCTCTGTACTTGAGTCTCTTAAACAGGGACCTTCAATTGGACACGAACGGGACACTGAAGCAAATTGTAATGGATGACCTAATGGCTTACCCGGAAGCATTTTGTGGTAATTGATTCCTTCTAGGTATCCATCAGCCAGCATTTTAGCGTGAATGAAATCTTCAAACAGGTAAAACAAAAATTCCCGTTGGTTTAAAACCTGACTGCTACATTAATTTTTCACTTCTGATAAAATTTTCATGACCTTTAAAATTCAGACTATATCAAGTATTGTTTCAGCCTTTGAAGAAAGTGCTTTTGATAGAGATAGGAGAGGGAAACCAAAACATTTCTCAGAGCTACGCTTTGAACTCTGTCCTTGTTAGAAACGGTGCTTGAGCAAATTCATTTGCCTTTGGGACAGAAAACGACAAGGTAACAGGCTTATCATTACAGATTTGTGTGTTCCAGGTTCTTTAGATAGTAAGTGATCTATTCAAGATGATCTCTTACTGAAATAGATCCATTTTGAGAAGGGCTATGGATTTCTTAGAAGAAAGCAAATCCCTGTGTTAAAACGGTGTGGTGAGTGTTTTTTGTTGTTGTTTTGCTTTTAGAACTTGCAAGGCACAATCGACTTCATAGTTCGAGATCCAAATAAGACCACAACATTCCAAACAGGTGTTTCTTTCTGGTTGTTTTTCAATCTGTATATCTTAGGATTGTAACCAGAAGAACTGTGCTTGAACTGGAAAGAAGTAGCGGAGGTTTCAGAAGTGGAACATAGGGTGGAACAGTAAGCTGAGAGCATTGTGCAAGGAGAGGAAAGAGGGGAAAATGGGAAGAGTTTCCTGAGTCGGAAGGGACCCCTAGGGATCATCAAAGTCCAACTCCTGGCCCTGCACAGACACTCCAACAGTCCCACCCTCTGCATCCCTGAGAGCATTGACCAAACGCTCCTGGATCTCTGGCAGCCTTGAGGCTGTGCCCATTGCCTGAAAAACGTATTCAGTGCCTGACCAGCCTCTGAGGAAAAAAACCTTTCCCTGATAGCCAGCCTAATCTTCCCCTGACACAGCTCCTGGCATTCCCTTGGCTCCTGTCCCTAGTCTCAGAGAGCAGAGAGCAAAGCTGTCCCTGTGCTGCCCTTGAGAGGAGCTGAGAGGTCCCAAGTGAGGTGTGAGCTCAGTGTCCTCTCTGCAGCTGAACCAAATGCCCTCAGCCACTCTTTGTATGGCTTCCCCTCCAGCCTCTTCACTATCTCTGTGTCCCTCCTTTGGACATTCCTCCAATAGCCTTAGGTCTTTCTGACGTTATGGCATCCAAAATTGCCCCCGGGGCTTGAAGAGAGGGCTGTCCCAGCCCAGAGCAGAGCAGGATAATCACCTCTCTCGAGCGAGCGGTGCCACAAGATAGGGACACTTGTCAAAAATCAGCTGGAGAAACAAATCTAACAGAGAAACAGGTGATCTTGACACAGGAAAGGGAAGAAGCAGAGGAAGAAGAAGATGAGGAGAGGATTCCTTGTAAAAGTGAAGAAAATGAGCATGCAGAACAGGGACTAAGCATTATGCAGGTAAGTGAGCAAGGGAATAAGTTTGAAAGTGAAGGCAGTTTTGTCCAAAAGAAGGAGGAATAGGAAGTCTTTTTGCTGGGAATGAATAGAAAGTTTTTTTCTGTTTAGTTTGTATATGAATCACCCAGGGCTCTAGATCCTTTTGTGGGAAAATGGAGTGTGTAAAGTTGCCAATCATTTTGGAGCGAATTTGGAGGTTTTTGGGGTCCCAGGTGAATTTTGGGTTGAATTCTGGGGATGCGGGGGTTCCTAGGTGAATTGCGGGGGGCGGGGGGGGGGGAATCTGGGGAGATCCAGGTGAGTTTTGAGGGGTCCCAGGTTGATTTTGGGGGAGAATTTTTGGAATTTTGGGGGATCCCGGGTAGCGAGGTTTGGGGTGAATTTGTGGAATGTGAGGACTCCCAGTTGAATTTTAGGGGGAATTTGTGCAATTCTAGTGATCTCAGGGGAATTTTGGGTGGAATTTGGTGTACTTTAGGGTATACATGTGAATTTTAGGGTTCTCATGTGAGTTTTGGTGATTCCAGGTGGATTTTGGGTTGAATTCTGTCGATTTTGGGGTATCCAGTTGAGCATTTGGGAGTCGTGGGAGAATTTATGGATGAATTTGGGGGGATGCAGGTGGATTTCCGGGGGAATTTTGGTGATTTTTGGGAGTCCCAGATGGGTCTTAAAGTGAATTTGTTGGAATTGGGGGTATCTGGCTGGGTTTTGAGGTGGATTGGAGACATTTTGGGGTGAATTTGGGAGGTGTTGGGGAAACTTGGTCTTGGGGGGGATTTGAGGGATTTTGGGTGTTGCAGGTGGGATTTTGGGGTGAAGCCCTGGGGTTTGGGGGTACCCCGTTAATTTTGGGGTGAATTTGTGGAATTCTGGGAGTTGCCAGGTGAGTGCTGGGCATCCCAGGGGGGACTTCGGGGTGAATTTTGGGGATTTTGGGTTTCCCAGGTGAATTTCTGAGGAGAAAAGTTTCAAAAAGGTTTTTTCTTGAAAAGAAATTAAAGCCAGAAGGTTATTGAAAATTAATAGATGTGATGCAAGTAGCTAATATGTAGACAATACAAAGCGAGACAAATCATGGGAAAAATACAGTGGTAACACATGAGTGTGTGAGGATGGGATCAGTATAGCTAAGGATCATTTGAAGTTGAATTTGGGAAAGCATGCCAAAAATAAGAATAATAAAGGCACCTACGCGTATTTCAGTGGGAAAAGGAAGATGAAAAGAAACTTATCACAACTCCCCTATCACCCCCCCACCCCCATAAGCCAGACAGGACTAGTGACAACAAACAAGGAGAAGGCTGAGGTACTCAACAAGTGTTGGTCTCAATTTTTACTGCCAGTCACTATTTCCACATCTCTCAGGTTATTGGACTGGTCGACTTGATTCTAAGCCCTAGTAGCAGGTCAGCTTTCAGACCACTTGAGGAACCTGAGTATGCAAGACCATGGGACCCACCCAGAGGCATGTCAGGGCCCTGAGAGAACTGGCAGCTGTAGTTGGTTGCTAAGGTGCTTCCTCCATCATATTTGAGAAATCAAGGCAACCAGCTGACGTCTCCAGACACTGTGTTGTATTGACTCCAATACTCTTGGTCTTTTTTGTAAATCTTAGAGCTCTGAGTCAATTTCTGCAGAGGATTCCCAATGCAGTTTCAAAAATGGAATCTTTGTTATTGGTCCTCTGTTGATCTTGGATATTTCCAATTTCTGCACTCCTATATTTTCGAAACATTTGTAATGACTGAAAAGAAAGCTGAGACGAGGCATTATGCTCTTTCCAGTGATATAAATGGACCAGTATTCTTTTCAGACAAATATATTTTTGCTGTGTCTAAGCACATGTGCATACCTGTGTTTGATTTATGTGTCCAGGTTTTGGCAATGGGGCAGCCACAGGGCTGTCCTGTGACAATGGCCCAGGGGCTGCCCTGTCCAGCTTTCTTCCAACTGGCTCCACTTCAAGATGTCCTCCCTGCTGAGAGAAGAGGCTGGGACAGCACCTTTAGAAATGTGACTTAATGGTTTCTTTTTTTCTTTTGTTTTGTTTTGTTATTTCTAAAGTAACTAAAAATCTTCACCCTGATTTTTTGATGTGTTGGGTTTTGGGTTTTTTTCAGTATTGGGTGCGTTTTTTGAGGGCTTTTTTGGGGGCTTTTTTTGTGTCTTTGGGGATTATTGTTCGGGGTTTTTTCTGTGTTTGTTTGGTCTGCTTTGTTTGTTCGTTTGTTTGTTTGTTACCGTTTTGTAGAGTTTTTTAAGCAAATTGATTGGAAAACTGAATAGTCCTCCACTATAGTCTCCTGGATTCACCTGAGACTCTTCCTAGGCATTACCCTGATCCCTTTTGCAATGAGTCTCACATCATTCTCCTGAAGAAACTGTCTGCTTATGGTTTGGATGGGTGGGCTGTTTGCTGGGTGACAAACTGGGTGATGGCCAGGCCACAGAGTGGTGGGAAATAGAGTTCATCCAGCTGGTCCCCAAGGCTCAGTCTTGGGCCCAGTCTTGTTTAATATCTTTATCAGTGATCTGGACAAGGGGATAGAGTACACGCCCAGGAAGATCACAGATGATACAAAGTTGGCTGGTAGTGTTTTTGTCCTTCTGGAGGACAGCAGGCTCTGCTTCTTCTTCCTCCTGTTCTGAGGTCGCTGCTCCTCTTCATCCCTCATTAAGTGTGCTGATTTTGTCACTTGGATGAGAAAACAAACAATTTTAGCAACAATACTAGTGGCAGGGTACAAGAAAGGAAGAGTTCACATGAATCCCCCCCCAACAACAGACAATACCTGATGGCTCCTCTGCCCAGCTTACTGACTACACCGGAACCCATTGTCCCCCAAAGATACTCCCTTCTCCCTGCCCCCAGCCATGATGTGAGATGGAATAGAATAACTAAGATTAAGATTCTCCCTATGCAACTCCATCATACTTCGTTTCTGGGAACAAAAATTTCTTCAAGTTCTATCATTTCACATCATTTGAATTTGAATTTGCATACTAAAAAGTCTAGCCAGAAACTCATGACAATATTAATAGCCCATTCTAGAATGTCCGAGATGATATACACTTCTTTCAAGAGAATGTGATACCTCATGTGACTTCTCCAGAATTTAAATTAAAAGCGGGAGTAGTCTACAAGATTCTTGCTGCCATCTGGATTTCCTGGTATTTGGCTGGTCTATGTAAGCCAACCAGCTATTCAGCAGAGGGAATATTAGTGTGATACTTGATGGTATGTGAGATGGAACACAGTAATTTATGGCTTTTTGCATAGTGATGAAGCTGTAAAGAAAGATCCATAATGCTCAGACAAGGAGGCTGCTGGACTTCAAGCAGCAAAGGCCCAAAACGAACCAGTGAAAAGGTGACATTGAAAAAAAAAAAAGCCAGGTGGGGAGCAAAGTGATACTTAAGGGCAGTTTACTGAAAGAGGAAATCTAGTGAAAAAAAAAGTCCAAGAGTGAAGGAATAACAGGGAAAATGAAACTAAGGAAGGAAATCAATCTCAGCTCATCATTTCAAAAGCTAACAAATTGTCCTTGCAATGATGCATAAAGTGAGAAATAATAAATATGTCTACACCAAAATCTGCAATATGACCTTTATTGCATGCTGTCTTTTCCGGAATCATACAACAGTCTGTGATTAAAGATCATCTAGTCCAACTTCCTTGCCAGGTAGATCTTACAGTCGATCAAATTGCTCAAGACTAGGCAAACTGATAAGGAGCACTCTCAATGATGGGGCATCCACAGCTTCTCTGGAACGCCCATTTGAGTGGCTCACCAGCTTCATTGTAGAACAGTTTTTCCTTTTAGCCAATCTAAACCTAGTCTCAGTTTGAAAGCATGGCCCCTTGTCCTGTCTCTGCAAACCTTCCTAAAAAGTCTTTCTCCATTTGTCTTATACCCTCTTTACATATTCAAAGGCCACAATAGTGTCTCTCCAGAAACCTCTCTTCTCCAGGCTAAAAGATCCTACTTTTCACAAAAACCAGGTCATAAACTGAGATGGAAGACATCTCAGGAGATCAGATCATCCAACAGCTCAGCATAAGAATAGCTCTGAAGTCAGATCAACTAGCTTAGGGCTGTGACTGTTTGCATTTTGAAAATTACCAGGAATTGAAATGCTTCAAGGAAGAGAACTCTGGGTGGCTCCAGAAACAGCCTGAGAAACTCGAGCAAACTCGAAACCTCAGAAACTACCACTGCTTTCTCTCCCTCAGCCCAAGCAGTCACAAAGAAGTGCTCCCAGCAGGCTGGGATAGCACACATATACACTACATATACATGACAAGCATTGCCAGCAGCCACATCCTGCTCCTTTCTGTGGCTGGCAAGAGTGAGACTGGATGTTTACATGTGGGCAAACTGGGTCCCTCCAGCAGCTCAGACACTCAGCCTGCCCAGTGACCCCACTGAATTCCAGTATTCGCAGTGTCCCAAGGCCACAGCACTACTCCTCTTGCTGGCACAGACCATCACATGCCTCCTAAATCAGTCAGGACTCCCCTTGTCCCACAGCCAGCAGCTCACGTGCTCTCCCCCAGGCCACTGCCATTGTTCACCAACTTCTCCACTTTGATATTTGCTGGTGCTCTCAACACTGGCACACCCAGATGTTCTGCAGCTGTTGTCTCCTGGTGGAAAGGACTTGTAAAGCCATGTTTCCTAACAGGACTTCCACAACCTTTCAAAGCAACCTTTTCTGGCATATGAACAATCTCATACAAATGTCAACATTTCTTTTCACATATGTGAAATCAGAATTTCCTTCTTCCGGGCAAGCCCAAAACAAGGCACAAACTACATTGTGCCTTCTGTTTCACATGCTGACTTGTTTGTAAACAATGCTAGGAGAATACCTGCTTTGATCCAAGCTAATCTCTGGCCCTTATAGTGCTTTCGGTAGTTCGTTTTGCTTTGCTATTTACTTGATGTCCCATTGAATTCTTGAATCATAAACAGACTATCTGTCTGTATAGCAGCATAGCAGTGATGAATAAATGCAAGAGAAGGAGCAAGGTGATTGTTTTGCTAGACTCTTCCTAGAAACTGAGAAATCTGTTACTTAATGCTGACCACAGCAGATGGAGGAAGCATCCTACATGATGTCAAAGCAATCAAACTGTAATCACTTTTATGATTACAGTCAAGGCACTGCTTTTGCCACCATAAGTGGAGTGCAGGGAATCTTAAAAGACGATACTGTAACTGTTGTCCATGCTCACTGAGAAAATAATGCTTTTACAGTGGAGCCGGTCTCACCGCAGCTAAATCATGGCTTCAACTGTACACCACCTTCAAAAAGCCCACAAAAAGACAAATGAAAGGATTTGGAACCCAAGGGAATCTGGGATGGTGACATTAGCTCACTTTGGTTTCTTTCCAAAATCTCAATTCCATTTTCTTCCGAGCCAATTATCGCACCTAACCTGAGATGTAATTTATGGATTTCCAACACATCTAGTTACCTTAGAATTAGATTCGCACGAGGCAAAAAGACAGAAACAAGCAGTTAATTTCAGACTGAAACCAAGGGTGTTTAGAACAGAAATACTTGGACGAAACTATTCTTAATAAAACAAAAACTTTTAGGACTTAGCCATGTATTTTTGGAGGTGGAAAAAGTTTTACATCCAAAAGTCCCTAGGGAGCTCTCACTCAGTGCCATGTGCCTGGAAAGGAGATCTCCTTCGTCTTTCAAGGAACGATTCGTCACAGCAGAGGCAGCAGGAGCACAAGCTTGATGACGAGAAGGGACAATGTAGAACACGTCCCTGTCGTGACACATTTTCTTGTGCGATATGTCCCTCCAGGTCTTGGGACCATGCGAAGCTCTCCGTACTGTGAGCGCTGCTACTTGCAGCTGAGAAGGACCATGGAGCTAGCAGCGAATTCGGAGAGCGCTGAGCAGGTAGTCAAGGAGCGAGATGTGCCCCTGCAATGCGGTGCTAATAGCAGCTTCCTCGCTGCGGGGGCGAGCTCCGGCCACAAGACCTTCACGTCCTGGCAACAGATCTCTGTGAAGGGCGTAGGCGAAAAGCTTTCGTTTTCCATTCGAACTGCGAGAGAGGCAGACTGTTGCACGGAGCCCTGAGAACAAAGGTGCACGCCCTAGGCGGGCTTGGGCAGAAGCAGCGTTCTCGAGCGCTTGGCTGCCTGCACACTGCTGGCTGTGTGGCGCCGCTTCAGAGGCTTCTGGCCGCCGGGGAGTGAAAGGGGCGCCAGGCGTGGTCGAGGGAGGTGAACGAAGAAGCACAAGTACCGTGCTTGTGTGCACTACGATACAGGCTACTACGAGAGGAAGGTGGCTGCCTCTCGCTTGCCTTCCCAAGCGCCCTTAGCAGTCGAAAGGAGGAAGCTGAAGCACTGCTGCTTGTGCTGCTCCTTGGTTCCCTTTCAGCCCGCTGTGGAAACATTGGTGGTCACTTCTAGGCGCCGAGTTGCAGAGAGCACCACGGTAAATGCCGCGGAGATGGGAAATACAGACTGAAGCAAGGAGCTGGAAGTGGCTTACGTGCAATAATAGAAGGTGAACCTAGGCACTGCCTCTTCAATCTGGCCCCCTCAGTTTTGGTAGCAACTTTTGCAAGTAGGCAAAGGGCGCTGCAAGTATGTAGAATAGAGGTTAGCGAGACGCCGTGTGTTATGCGCTCTTTCAGCACTGCTTGACAGAGGGCTACTTTAAGAACGCCTTCTTCTTCCTTCCTTCCTTCTCGCTTCACTCCAGCTGCTTGGAGTACACCATAACAAAGGTGTGAGGAAGGGCACTGCCCCAGCTTTTGCCCTGCCGTGCAACAGCAGTGTGCTACTTTTCCAAGCAGCAAGAGCACTGAGAAGTGAAAGTGATTGTGAAGGAGCTATTTGGCTGCTCGTGTGCTCTTTGCTGCACTGCTCCCCCCAGCCCAGTGCGCTGCGGCTTCGTTCTTCGCCTTCTGCCGTCCAGACAGAGCTGAACTCCAGCAGTCAGTTTCAGCTCTGCCCAACAGCTTGTCCTCAGTTCTGCGGGCAAGCAAGCCCTTTTGCCTTGGCTCCGAGTGCAAAGTCCCCAGCGAGCTCTCACTCAATGCAATGCACCCGGAAAGACGCTCTCGCTCGTCTTTTAAGGAGCGATTCCAACCAGAGTTTGTGTTGTACCACCAACTGAAGAGTGCTTGACCGTACCTGTCTCCTGCAGCACCACACAATGGTCCATAAATCTTCCAACCTCTTGGCCAGAGGCCACTCACTTTGGAGAAGGACTATAAAAGAGCGATCCTCTGAGAAAGACACTTTGAGATCTCTCCACTGACGAAGACCCGTCTCTCGGATGACCTATGAGAGGCCCGTCTCGTCTATTGGTAGCTATTTTCCCATTCCTTTCTTACCTTCCCCTCTCCCTATACTTGGTTTCCTATACCTCTCCCCCTTACCGTAACTGAGTTGTTGGCATTTGATGAAATGCATTGCTGTTGTTGAATAAACTGATTTTCTGCTGTTGAATAAACTGATTTTGTCCCCTGCACTTTGCCTGTTTGCACCTTTAAGATCAAAACAACCATCATGACCCCCGCTCTGTATTAATAGCGGATGCTGACATTAAATTGGCGTCACGGACAGGATATTCTGACAGACAGAAGGGATGCAAGGTTGTCTGCAGTCTGTATCAGAGGAAGGAAGTCTTACTCCAGCCTCACCTAGCTGGCCACTTTTGATGGGTGAGCCTGCCTAGAAAGCAAGGGGGTTTTTCTGATTTCCCGCAGACTGTAGACACCTTGGTGTGGAGCATCCCCAGACTCGCTTGAGGGCTCTGTCGACAGAATTTCACAAATGATCTACTGGTGCAAAAGGCGGGTCACTGTTGTTTTTGTTGTTGTTGTTTTTTATGATGTTTATGATACTTGGTGTAGTGAAGAGACAACCTGGTGTTTTGTAACTAAGGAGTGCCTCCCAAGTAGTTTGGTCTCTTCACCCGCGAAGTGGGGCACACAGCGAAAGCTGTTTCGTTGTGTGTGGTAACTTAAGCAATAGACCTCCCTGTTGTGGTTTTTACTTATCCCTTCACAAAATGACTGAGAATTCCACTGCAACAGATAAAGCTGCATTTTATGCTCTATTAGCTAAGTATAGCGCCAGACCGTCCCAAGGTGGGGAGGAATGGGCGAACAATAATTGGCTTAATCTGGAGAATGTGATTGATAGAATATATTCTTTGCAACATGAATCAAAGTTCAAACTGGGCAAAAATAAAACCATACTCTGCTCAGTTTTGGGAGCTTGTCTTACGGCAGCCATAGAAACTCGCTCTAAGCGAGTTAGTGAAGAAAGTAGAATTATAGATTCTTTGCAAAATCTTGTTCAAATTCTGCAAAAACAATTAGATCAAGAAAGGAATGAGAACCGTTTGTTGCGAGATGAAAATCATTTGCTACAGGCTGCCCTAAGAGAAGAAAGTACCAAAAAAGTAAACCAGAATGAAACACACGCAGAAACAGAAGAGAAGGAGATTGTTCACATTAATCAAATTTATCCCCAAAAGGAGTTAAGTAAAATGACAAATCTTGGGGAACACTGCTGTCTGAAGTTGAGACCTATGGTTAAAACACAATATACTTATCTTGGTCCTGATGATTTTGAACCAAACATTTCTACAAAAGAAATCCCATATTCTGCCACTGAATTAGCAAAACTGACAAAGGAGTATGGGCGACTCCCTCATGAGGCATTTACTTGGCCCTAAAATGGGATTTTTCCCTTTCTTCCAGTCTAGCTCAGGTGTTAGGGTGAAGTTTCCTTGGGCCCTTGCCTAATGGACCTAAATAAGATAACAAAGGAGGCTCTTTTCCCTAATGAAGTTACAGGGTTTATTTCTCGTGGGTAGCGAGGAAAAGAGGGAGGGGAGAAAAGAGGGGAAAAAGAGACAGAGGCCAGGGGGTACAGACCTTTTCTAAGGTCTGGAAAGGGGGGCGGGGAGAAATTGGATCCCAGCCAGCTCTGTGTGGCCAGGAGGGGAGAGGGACCAAGATACAGGCCACAGCAGGGGTCACGGAATGTACCATTTACTATGTATCTAGGAAAAGCAACATCACCCCATTTTTTTGTTTAACAAAGTTGAAAGAAGGATATTAGTTTCATTCAAATTATGATGTTGCCCACCACTTGCAGTTGGTGGGAGGGTTAGATTGTTCCAAGTTTTTCATTTCTATGTGATTGACTACTGAGGTCGAGGAAATGAGACCATTAATGGCCTTGAAAACTAAGTGACGTAGGGTCCCGAATGCCGTTATTACAAGGAAAAGAATAACAAAAGTTAATATAATTGTTTTGACTACAGATGTCCACCACCCTGTGAGTCCCCAGCTTTTGAACAGTCCATTGAACCAATCTTCAGATTCTTGTTTCTCTTGTCCGATTAAGTTGTTCATGTTTCGGAGGGCAGCATGGATGTTAGGAGGTTTTGAGGTCAGGTCCATACAGCAAAGTCCTTCAAATTCCTGGCACTCATGTCCGTGCAGTAGCAAGAGAAAATCTATAGCAGCACGATTTTGTAGTGTGGCCTGCCTGGTAATTTCCTCATCTTCTAGGAGGGAGCCGATTGTGGTGCATGTTAAGTTTGCCTGTTTGACTACCCAACACTCTAGGTGGCCCAATTTGCCTAGAGCTTTAGTTGCTGCAACCCACGGAAGAAACAGGGACACAGCAATTCTTTTGGACTTGGCCCAATGGAAAATTTCAGAATTACAGTTTGGGTCCATATTGTCTGCACTTCTTTTTTGGATTTTATTACCCTATTTGTATTTGTGAGTCCAATCGCTAATCAAGGTTTCGTTGGGTGCCAACGGGGACAACCGACTGAAGGTGCATGGCCCGCCTAAGAGCCAAGAAGGGATCCCTGCCCACACCCCGTCTCCACAAATTAAGAACAATCCCTTTGGGAGGCTTTTGGGGCTTGAATAAGTTGGGCTGTCAGCTGCAATATGGCTTATAGTATTGCACCACCTTTTGGCAGTGAATTGCCCACGATATTGCATTATGTTGTGGAATTCCTTTATGCTAGAAGGTTTTGGGAAGATCCTAAAGTGAATGCAATATTGTGCCGGGTAGGAACCTAACAGCTCTTGTTCTTGGGGTTCCTGAGTTGATTTGGGAAAACTTGGCAGCAACTCCTCTATGGGGTTCTTACTTACCCCAGCTTGCTGTCTATGATTTTTGTGTGATGAAATGGTGTGTGACTCAGGAATTTCATTGGACAAGTGTGTTTTAAAACTGGCTGAATATTCTCCAGCCTTCAATGGGATTCGTACCAGGCAGGTGGACATAGGGTTTGCTGTTGCTGCTGTGGACAGACATATGTTTTCTTGTTGGAGCGTTTGAGCCAGGGTCACCCAGATGTTCTGACGTGGCTGAGGGACGATCCATGCAGCTGCCAGACTGTTCAGTGTTAACAGGAAGACAGCTTGGATGGGGTTCATCACAGGACTGAGAGAAGAGAAGCTTTTTTCTAAAAGGAAAGACAAACATTATAAAACCTCTTAAAAGTTTGATCTGCCGCAATGCCACCCTCTATGAGGATTTTTTTCCTTTTTTCAGGCGGCGTCTTCTTTTTGAAGCCACAGCCACCTGCTCCTCGTTCCCCTCAGTTGGAGCAAGATGTTTGGGAACATACGGTTTCACCCACTTTTGGGGAATCCAATGAGGGCCTGAGGGAGTGGATACGCACCCATAGCCACGCCCCCAGGTAACAAGCTCATAGGGACCTTTGATTTCCCAGGTTTCTGGGTCCCTAATCAAAACTGGAGGATGTTGGGATAACTTGAATTGTTTACCACTGTTAAAGTGACGTACCACATGTGGACTCATGTTTTCAAATGAACAATTTAGGAAATTGATAGTAAACATGGCTTTGCAGAGCTTCTGCTGTGGAGACATCCACACAGTTGAACTGCTCTGTGTAGCCAAAACCTGCTTGAGTGTCGGATTAGCTCGCTCAACTACACCTTGGCCTGTGGGGGAGTGGGAGGTGCCAGTTTTATGTTCCACTCCCCACTGCTGGACGAATTACAGGAACTCCTTGGACTTATACGCTGCGCCCTTATCAGTTTTGATTTCCTTAGGGATCCCCAACACTGAAAAGACTTGCATGAGCTGTTTTTTGGCGTGCACCGCCCTTTCTCCTGCATGGGCAGAGGCATAGACTGCACCTGAATATGTGTCAATGCTAACATGCACATATTTGAGGCGACCAAAACTAGGAATGTGTGTGATGTCTGTTTGCCATACCTCACAACTGCCAAGACCTCGGGGGTTAACCCCCATGCCTATTGAGGGCATGGTGTGCAGCTGACAGTTGGGACAGGTGGCCACAATGGCTCGAGCCTGACTCCGTGTTAGCTGGAACTGACACATTAGACCTGGTGTATTCTGGTGATACTGCTGGTGGCTCAGCTTTGCCTGTTGGAAGATGTCAGGAAGGCGTGCTTGTTCTGCTGGGGTTGCTTGTTCTGCTGGGGTTGCAAGGGAGTCTGCCTGACGGTTCCCTTCTGCAATTTCGCCTGGCAAATCTGTGTGTGATCTCACATGCATCACATAGAACGGGTGTTCTCTATGAGAAATCAAATAAATTAGTTTGGAAAGCAACCTGAAAAGCTGCTCATTTTCGATGTCTCTGAGCACTGCCTGCTCCGCCCTGGACACTATCCCCGCTACATAGGCTGAGTCTGTCACCAAGTTTATTGGCTCTGAGAACTTTTTAAAGGCTCTCACGACTGCTGCCAGTTCAGCTACCTGGGGTGATCCCTCCACAAAAGCAACATCAGCTTCCCAATGCTGAGTCTGAGGATCTCTCCAAGTCATCACCGACTTGTGGGATGCCCCAGATGCATCCGTGAACACATGTGAGAGCTTTGAGTGGTCTCCGAGTCCTCACGAGGAATGAGGTGGAATTCCTCATTGAACAGCTTGTGAGACGGGGCATGGACTGATAGTTGTCCTCTGTAGCTGTCCATGGCAAATTGGATACTGGCATTGCTCTGGAGCAAATGCTCAAACATCTCTTTAGGCAATTTTTCTGGAGAGTTCTTTCCCTCCTCAGACAGTTTAACAGGGAGGTGAATACATGTGAAGTCACAACCAGCTAGTTCATACAGTCTGATCCTTGCTTTCCGAATCAGCTGTGCTATTAACTCTTGTGGCTTAGTGATAGTTTTGGATCTTTGGTGGGAGAGGAAGACCCACTCTATGATTAAGAGTGACTCTCTCTGCTCCTTGATACATTGGAATATTAACCCGTGTAAGTGTGGCAGTTTTCCTAGGACAATGAATTTGAAGGGCAGCTCGAGCTGGTAACGGTGAGCTTGCCTCTCTCCTAAGCTCTTCTGTACCTTTTCGATTGCAGTCTTTGCCTCTGGGGTCAGTTCCCTGGGAGAAAGCAGCTCTCTCTCCCCTTTCAATAAATTGAAGAGTGGTTCTTGGTCCTCATTAGTGAGGCCTAGCCAGGGCCTAACCCAATTCAATGACCCACACCGGGAATGGAGATCTGCTAAGGTTTTGGATTACAATTAATTTCCAATTTCTGCGGAACAATGGTCCGTGCAGTAATTTCCAGGCCCAGGTACTTCCAAGGTGGCATCCTTTGGACTTTGTCCTCCTGCAATTCAAATCCAGCAGAGGTTAGAACTTTAACCACTAGGTCAAGTGTATCTTGGAGTAGAGAGTTATCGAGTGCACACACTAGCACATCATCCATGTAATGCAGGATGATGGCCTTCCCTCTCTGAGCATGCACCTGGGACAGCAATGAGGCCACATTCCACTGGCAGATGGAGGGACTACATTTTAATCCCTGGGGCAAAACTCTCCAGTGGTAGCGCTTCATTGGGGCTTCTTGATTGATGGTAGGAACGGAGAAGGCGAACCTTGGGGCATCCACTGGGTGTAGGGGAATGTGGAAGAAACAGTCCTTGATGTCTAGAACAGCCAATTGCCAATCTCTAGGAAGCATTGTTGGAGAAGGCATTCCCGGTTGGAGAGACCCCATATCCTCAATTACTTTGTTTATTTCCCGGAGGTCGTGGAGCAGCCTCCACTTGTCTTTCCCTGGTTTCTTTATCACAAAAAACAGGAAATTCCACGCACTTGTGGTCTCTTCTCTGTGGCCTTTAGCCAATTGTTCCTCCACAAGCTCCTCAAGCGCCCTGAGCTTCTCCTTACTCATCGGCCACTGTGCTACCCACTTTGGGGTATCATCTAGCCATTTCAACTTTTGGGTAGGGCGCCTCACAGTGGCCGCTTCTAAAAATCCCGAGGAGTCTTAGGAATAATTAATTTTACCCCCCACTGGGACATGGTGTCTCTCCCCCATAGAGGGCATTTATAGTCTGTAACAAATGGACGGATGCTAGCCAATTTTCCATCCGGCCCTTCAATTTGTACGATGCTTTTTGATATTTTTGCCAATTTGACTCCTCCTACACCCTGGATTCTGCCTGCCACAGGCTGAAGTTCCCAATGTGATGGCCACATCCTTTCGGGTATGATAGTCACATCAGCACCTGTGTCCAGTTCCCCCTCCACATGGAGGTGATCTCATCCACGGGTTAGGTTGCATGCCAGAGAAGGCTTGTCCTCACCCACCACTTCTGCCCAGTAGACTTCAGGTGATTTTCCATCTACTGGGACCTCCTGTGGGACAGGAATGGCCTGGGCAAGGATTTGTCCCTCAGCTAGGTAATATGGTGGTAGAGGACATCGTGCCAGGAGAATGAGGCCAGTTATGCTTCCCTTGATGGTCATGGGAGCCACCTCAATCTCTGGGAGTGTGTGTGCTGTGTCCCCTACAACAAAGTACTCACTGTCCAGTTTCATGTGGTTTAACGTCACGTCCTGTGTACTGTTAGGTAAGTCCACTGTTATGACTGTCCAATCAGGTGACCTGAAATGAAAACCTCTGGTAGTCACAAGCCTAAAACAGCCTAGTGGCTTCCAAACCTTGTTAATTGAACATTTGATATTTTCATTGCCATACATCCCCACACCCTCTATCCCATCCTCCCCATTTTGTTTATTAAAAGAGAGTCTTTTGTGAGTGTGGAGCCCGCAGTATTCATAGCCGAGCGCGCTATTGTGTTAATGGCGGGTACGCACTGTAAAGCTAGTTTTTTTGTTTGTTGGTCTTCTTCTGTTTCTGCATGTGTGGACTGTCTCTGGCGAAGTGTCCTGGCTGCTTGCACTGGAAGCAGATGATGTGCTGCAGCTGCTCTGGTGACATTGGTTGCTTCTTGGCTTCTGGTGTTACAGCTGCCATGGTTTTTGGGTGTGCCAGTCCTGGATTTCTTTCGTGTCCACTGAGCAGTTCTGCTTTTCTGGCGCAGGCTTCTATCATCTGTGCTAAGCTAGGTGCTGGCTCCAGGGGAAGACCAAGGATAACCCTACGGCAGGTTTCATTAGCATTCCTCTGAGCCATTTCTTTAATTAATTCAGCTTGTACCCCTGGATCAGACACTTGTCTTTCTACTTGCGTACGAAGGCGGTCCACAAACTGTAAGAAATTCTCAGAAGTAAACTGTTTAATGTTAATATAACTGCCTTTAGTATCTACTGTTGGTAATTGATTAAAAGCCTTTTCTGCAACATTGCATTTTTTATCCAGGACAGACTTGGATAGTACTCTGGTTTGGCTTTCGGGGCAATGCCAATCCTTTTCCCCTCATAGGTGTTCATATGTTATGTCATTATTATCAGCATCTTTTGCATCATCTGAGCTTTTTAAAAGCTCTAGTAAAAGCAATTTCAAAGATCTTTTCCACAGGCTTTCCCATAGATCATATTCTGAAGGAGTTATCAGACACCGGAAAAGCTCTTTGATATCATATGGAGCCAGTTCATTTGAGTTAAAAGTGGCTCTCATCATGCCTTTAAAGATTTCACTATTTCTACCAAATTCTCTTTGTACTTTACAAATTTCTTTTTTATCTTGATAGGACAAAGGTTGATAACTTCTACCATTCCTCTTACCAAGATAAGCTACAGGAGCAACTGATGGTATATACTCTTTTTCCTGGTGTTGACTTTCAGGGTTGGGCATCCCCCCCACCCGGCCCGGGAGGCTGCCCACCCCCTCCACCACGGGGACACCATCCGTCCTGCAGGGGCTGTGAGCTGATCCCTCCCAACCCCCACCCTCACTGACACTGAAACTAGCAGGGGCTACATTGCCCTCCCCCACCCCGCAGCAGCTTGGAGGGAAGGAATGTGAAACCGGAGAGGGGGAGGGGTGGTGGAATCCAGGGTTGCAACACGTGTGGGCGGGGTCGCCAGGTACCGTGCAGGGCAGGGTCTTCGAGGGGGGAGGGGGCAGTGGATGAGTTATGGGAGGGGGCAGGCTTAGGGGCTGGGAACGGAGGGTAAAGGGGGTTGTGGGATGAAGGAGGAAACACGTGGCTGCCACCATATGGGACCCCCCATCTCCCTGTTCCGCATGTCCAATGCTATCTGGGACCCCGATCCTGACCTGTCCAGATAGGCCACGTGTCCGTGGCCCGGAGGGGAAGGGAACAAGGAAGGAGAGCTGATGATTTTGGAAAAATTGTCAGAACCAGGATACTGGGGAGGATTTGGCGATTCAGAACAGTTACAGCCGTGCTGGGCACCCTGCATTTCCAAGGGACACCCGAGGGTGCTTTCCAGGTTATGGTTATAGGGTTTTTGGGGAAGGGAAGGTGAGCTTGAATCATTTTGCTGCTGCTGTTTGTTGTTTTCTGTTTGAATTAAAACTTTCCGAATTTGTAAGAATATCGGGAGGAATACAGAGGCAGCTTTATCTCCATTTTCTACTTTTAAAGTTAATAAACCCCCTATTTCATCCCAAAATGGAATCGAATTTATATTTTGCATTTCAAGGTCAGACATTTCAACAGACAGCCAGCTGGCAAAACGGGCTAATTTTTTATTAGATATTAAAACATTTCCTGAAACTTAGTATTTCCTTGAGTTGTTTTTTTATACTCTTTTGTAAGGCAGATTGCTGTAAGCCCATGGTGTTAGCAATTTGCCACTATATCCACCCCACTACAGTTAAAACACAGGAAAGGAGTTAGTTGTTAAGACGTGCTAGTTACACTACGGTTTTCAGGCTTTACTGGATGGGGAGCCGATGTTAATTTCGCCATTTTTTGTCAGCAAAACCTTACGTGGCGCCCGCGCCGATGTAGGGATCGACCCCGCCGCAAAAACCCGTAAAAACCGCAAAAACTGCAAAAGACCTCCCTGTGCCGCAGCTTTGAAACCGACCAAAGCTGTCTGCCTGCCGCGCCGCGCCTGGGGTGGCCGCGTCCAGCCCCCCCCCAGCCCCCCGCGCCTCACCACGTGGCCAAGGGCTGCCGAATCGTGCGCACTCTGCAAATACTCCCGGGCCGCCTCTCCTCCCGAGAACAGCGCCGCACCGGCAAAATGCCACCGGTGACACCCCCCCCCCGGAGCTCCGGGAACCACCTGCCGCGAAGGGACGCTTTAACTCACCTTTCCTCTTGCAGGCAGAGACGTCTGTGTAATTGTAGTGGATCCATGTCCCGAACCGACCTGTCTGGGCTCCTGAGAGGCTGCCGGTTCGTACTGAAAAGTCTTCGAACTGCACAAAAGAAATTTAAGCTAGTTGATCAGCTCCGAGGCTTGTTGAATCCCAAAAATAGGAGTCACAGCGGAACGTGGGTGCTCTGTAGAGACCACGCACGTGGAGCGCCAACTGATGGCTTTTACTTGGCCCCAAAATAAGGTTTTTCACCCTTCCTCCAGTCTAGCTCAGGTGTTAGGGTGAAGCTCCCCTGGGCCCTTTACTCATGGACGTAAATAAGATATCAAAAGAGGCTCTTTCCCCTAATAAAGTTACAGGTTTATTTCTCGTGGGTAGTGAGTGAAAAAGGGAAGGGGAAAAGGGAGAAAAGAGAGAAAAAAGAGAGCGAGGCCAGGGGGTACTGACTTTTTCTAGGGTCTGGAAGGGGGGGGGGGGGGTGGCGAGAAATTGGATCCCAGCCAGCTCTGTGTGGCCAGGAGGGGAGAGGGACCAAGATACAGGGCACAGCAGGGGTCACGGAATGTACCATTTACAATGTATCTAGGAAACGCAACAGCTATCATATGTATTTCAGATAGAAATGATCATAAAAATACAATCTATTTATATTACAAATAATAAACACAAGAATTATGAACACTTCCACATGAAACTCTTCCACACCAAACTGTTTCTTTGGAGTGTTCTGTCACACTATGGACCTCTTTCTAAGGTGACATCAATAGCCTACCACGCAGAAGGCATTGCAGGTGGGAGCACAGGAAGAAGAGACTAATCCCAAGGAGTGATGAAAATATATGTCATCAAATAAAAGAAACGTACATCCACGTGCTCCACTTCTTCTTCAAACCTACATTATAGTTTCTCAGTCATCCGAAGCATGTTGGAGTGCACAACTTCAGCATCTTCTGCTGTGCAAATGTTCATATGCAACAGGGTCATCTGAAGGAAAAGAAGAACAAATTATTGACATGCACAGAAGAAATACTGTGTGGCTTTCAGAGAGCCTGGCTAAATGTAGTGTTTCTTTTCTTGTGGTGGACAGAGATAGATTCAGCCTCCTACATGCCATATTAGATTAGTAAACAATACCATCTGGTTGGACACAAAGGGAGAAATTGAGGCAGTGGTGGAATTTCTTTCCCAAGATAAGACAGATTTAGCACAAGGGCTGAGGCTCCTTGCATATTCCATATTCACGTAGGACAGCAGTCCCTTCATTACCAATATTTGTTACGGCTTTTCCACATTTCAAGTACAAATACCAACTAGTACTGTGAAACCAAACGGATGGCTTACTTTTAGAACAGAGTAAGGCGGAGGTTAAAAAGGAATTCCACTTGTTATCTCAATGTTTGGTGCATCCTCAGACGCATTTACCTCGAATGACACATTGGAACACGGCTATCAAAGCCAAAAGCTATCACACTCAACTTGAACATCTGCCCTTTCTCCTGACATTTGCCCTCGACCAGCTCATACTGGATGCTCATTTTCTCCACGCACTGCACATTAGGGCTGTCTGAATGCTATGGAAGAGACCACAGGCAGAATTCCCATCTTTCATAGTGCAGTGTGACATGGAAAAAGGACAGAGGCCATGTGCTGAATCTCATCACACGGAACAGATCCCAGCAGTGCCTACAGACCTTTGCCTACAGACACCAGACACTACCAGCCAAAGAAATCAAGACATTTTCATACACAGCTCTTTATCATTATGCTTCAAAGTAGCAAGGTACTTACAATCGCTACCAACTTCTTTGCTGCCATACAGGCTACAAACATCCCAACAGGATGTGCTCTGGAGCAAGAGAAGGCAGACACAGAGAGGGAAGGCATGATGCAAGGACACAGAGAAAGGAAGTATCTCCAACACTTCCCCTCTTCTTCTCATACTTCCCCTCTTCTTCTCCAAGAGTTAAAAAGGAGTATTTTTGTATGATTGAGAAGGGATCCATGTCAAAATTAACTTTTGATTTCCCCCAGATTCATTATAACCAAGCCAGTTCCTTCTAGATCTCACCATGCACAGGTGTTTGTACTGGCCAAAGGAAAGCCATGCCACAGGCAGCTTCTTTGGTTCTTACTGCCACCTCCAAGCAACTGAGAAGGTATGTGGGAACACACTGAACAAAGACTGTTTCTTCCACATTCCCCTTCACCCAGAGGATGCCCTAAGTTTCGCCTTCTCAGTTCCTACCATCAATCGAGAGGCCCCAATGAAGCGCTACCACTGGAGAGTTTTGCCCCAGGGATTAAAATGTAGTCCCTCCATCTGCCAGTGGAATGTGGCCTCATTGCTGTCCCAGGTGCGTGCCCAGAGAGGGGAGGCCATCATCCTTCATTACATGGATGATGTGCTAGTGTGTGCACCCGATAACTCTCTACTCCAAAACACACTTGACCTAGTGGTTAAAGTTTTAACCTCGGCTGGATTTGAATTGCAGGAGGACAAAGTCCAAAGGATGCCACCTTGGAAGTACCTGGGCTTGGAAATTACTGCACGGACCATTGTTCCGCAGAAATTGGTAATTAATTGTAATCCAAAAACCTTAGCAGATCTCCATTCCCTGTGTGGGTCATTGAATTGGGTTAGGCCCTGGCTAGGCCTCACTAATGAGGACCTAGAACCTCTCTTCAATTTATTGAAGGGGGAGAGAGAGCTGCTTTCTCCCAGGGAACTGACCCCAGAGGCAAAGACTGAAATCAAAAAGGTGCAGAAGACCTTAGGAGAGAGGCAAGCTCACCGTTACCAGCTCGAGCTGCCCTTCAAATTCATTGTCCTAGGAAAACTGCCACACTTACACGGGTTAATATTTCAATGGATCAAGGAGCAGAGAGAATCACTCTTAATCATAGAGTGGGTCTTCCTCTCCCACCAAAGATCCAAAACTATCACTAAGCCACAAGAGTTAATTGCACAGCTGATTCGGAAAGCAAGGATCAGACTGTATGAACTAGCTGGTTGTGACTTCACATGTATTCACCTCCCAGTCAAACTGTCTGAGGAGGGAAGGAACTCTCCTGAAAGATTGCCTAAAGAGATGTTTGAGCATTTGCTCCAGAGCAATGCCAGTATCCAATTTGCCATGGACAGCTACAGAGGACAAATATCAGTCCATGCCCCGTCTCACAAGCTGTTTAATGAGGAATTCCACCTCATTCCTCGTGAGGAGTCGGAGACCACTCAAAGCTCTCACAGTGTTCACGGATGCATCTGGGGCATCCCACAAGTCGGTGATGACTTGGAGAAATCCGCAGACTCAGCATTGGGAAGCTGATGTTGAGTTTGTGGAAGGATCACCCCAGATAGCTGAACTGGCAGCAGTCATGAGAGCCTTTGAGAAGTTCTCAGAGCCAATCAACTTGGTAACAGACTCAGCCTATGTAGCGGGGGTAGTGTCCAGGGCAGAGCAGGCACTGCTCAGAGACATCGAGAATGAGCAGCTTTTCAGGTTGCTTTCCAAACTAATTTATTTGATTTCTCATAGAGAACACCCGTTCTATGTGATGCATGTGAGATCACACACAGATTTGCCAGGCAATATTGCAGAAGGGAACCGTCAGGCAGACTCCGTTGCAACCCCAGCAGAACAAGCAACCCCAGCAGAACAAGCACGCCTTCCTGACATCCTCTAACAGGCAAAGCTGAGCCACCAGCAGTATCACCAGAATACACCAGATCTAATGCGTCAGTTCCAGCTAACACGGAGTCAGGCTCGAGCCATTGTGACCACCTGTCCCAACTGTCAGCTGCACACCATGCCCTCAATAGGCATGGGGGTTAACCCCCGAGGTCTTGGCAGTTGTGAGGTATGGCAAACAGACATCACACACATTCCTAGTTTTGGTCGCCTCAAATATGTTCATGTTAGCATTGACACGTATTCAGGCACAGTCTATGCCTCTGCCCACATGGGAGAAAGGGCGGTGCTTGCCAAACAACACCTAGTGCAAGCCTTTTCAGTATTGGGGATCCCTAGGGAAATCAAAACTGATCAGGGCGCAGCGTATGAGTCCAAGGAGTTCCTGTAATTCGTCCAGCAGTGGGGAGTGGAACATAAAACTGGCACCTCCCACTCCCCCACAGGCCAAGGTGTAGTTGAGCGAGCTAATCCGACACTCAAGCAGGTTTTGGCTACACAGAGCAGTTCAACTGTGTGGATGTCTCCACAGCAGAAGCTCTGCAAAGCCATGTTTACTATCAATTTCCTAAATTGTTCATTTGAAAACATGAGTCCACATGTGGTACGTCACTTTAACAGTGGTAAACAATTCAAGTTATCCCAACATCCTCCAGTTTTGATTAGGGACCCAGAAACCTGGGAAATCAAAGGTCCCTATGAGCTCTTTACCTGGGGGAGTGGCTATGCGTCCGTATCCACTCCCTCAGGCCCTCGGTGGATTCCCCAAAAGTGGGTGAAACTGTATGTTCCCAAACATCCTGCTCCAACTGAGGAGAACGAGGAGCAGGTGGCTGTGGCTTCAAAAAAAGACACTGCCGGAAAAAAGGAAAAGAAATCCTCATAGAATGTGGCATTCCGGCAGATCAAACTTTTAATAGGTTTTATAATGTTTGTCTTTCCTTCTAGAGAAAAGCTTCTCTTCTCTCAGTCCTGTGATGAAGCCCATCCAAGCTGTCTTCCTGTTAACACTGAACAGTCTAGCAGCTGCATGGATCGTCCCTCAGGCACGTCAGAACATCTGGGTGACCCTGGCACAGACGCTCCAAGAGAAAAACATATGTCTGTCCACAGCAGCAACAGTAAAACCTATGTCCACCTGCCTAGTACGAATCCCATTGAAGGCTGGAGACTATTCAGCCAGTTTTGAAACACACTTGCCCAATGAAATTCCTGAGTCACACACCATTTCATCACACAAAAATCATAGGCAGCAAGCTGGAGTAAATAAGAATCCCATAGAAGAGTTGCTGCCAAGTTTGCCCAAAACAGCTCAAGAACCCCAAGAATTAGAACTCTTAGGTTCCTACCCAGCACAATATTGCATTCACTTTAGAATCTTCCCAAAACCTTCCAGCATAAGGGAATTCCACAACATAATGCAATATCGTGGGGAATTAACTGCCAAAGGGTGTTACAATACTATAAGCCATATTGCAGCTGATACCCCAACTTATTCAAGCCCCAAAAGCCTCCCAAAGGGATTGTTCTTAATTTGTGGAGACCGGGCGTGGGCAGGGATCCCTTCTTGGCTCTTAGGAGGGCCATGCAGCTTCGGTCGGTTGTCCCTGTTGGCACCCAACGAAACCTTGATTAGCGATTGGACTCACAAATACAAATAGGGTAATAAAATCCAAAAAAGAAGTGCAGACAATATGGACCCAAACTGTAATTCTGAAATTTTCCATTGGGCCAAGTCCAAAAGAATTGCTGTGTCCCTGTTTCTTCCGTGGGTTGCAGCAACTAAAGCTCTAGGCAAATTGGGCCACCTAGAGTGTTGGGTAGTCAAACAGGCAAACTTAACATGCACCACAATCGGCTCCCTCCTAGAAGATGAGGAAATTACCAGGCAGGCCACACTACAAAATCGTGCTGCTATAGATTTTCTCTTGCTACTGCACGGACATGAGTGCCAGGAATTTGAAGGACTTTGCTGTATGGACCTGACCTCAAAACCTCCTAACATCCATGCTGCCCTCCGAAACATGAACAACTTGATGGGACAAGTGAAGCAAGAATCTGAAGATTGGTTCAATGGACTGTTCAAAAGCTGGGGACTCACAGGGTGGTGGACATCTGTAGTCAAAACAATTATGTTAATTTTTGTTATTCTTTTCCTTGTAATAACGGCATTCGGGACCCTACGTCACTTAGTTTTCAAGGCCATTAATGGTCTCATTCCCTCGACCTCAGTAGTCAATCACATAGAAATGAAAAACTTGGAACAATCTAACCCTCCCACCAACTGCAAGTGGTGGGCAACATCATAATTTGAATGAAACTAATATCCTTCTTTCAACTTCGTTAAACAAAAAAATGGGGTGATGTTGCTTTTCCTAGATAAATAGTAAATGGTACATTCCGTGACCCCTGCTGTGGCCTGTATCTTGGTCCCTCTCCCCTCCTGGCCACACAGAGCTGGCCGGGATCCAATTTCTCCCCGCCCCCCTTTCCAGACCTTTGAAAAGGTCTGTACCCCCTGGCCTCTGTCTCTTTTTCCCCTCTTTTCTCCCCTCCCTCTTTTCCACGCTACCCACGAGAAATAAACCCTGTAACTTCATTAGGGAAAAGAGCCTCCTTTGTTATCTTATTAACGTCCATTAGGCAAGGGCCCAAGGAAACTTCACCCTAACACCTGAGCTAGACCGGAAGAAAGGGAAAAACCCCATTTTGGGGACAGTAAAAGCCTCACCGGCTGTCGTGGAGCAGCCTCCACTTATCCTTCCCCGGTTTCTTTATCACAAAAACTGGAAATTCCACGCACTTGTGGTCTCCTCTATGTGGCCTTTAGCCAATTGCTCCTCCACAAGCTCCTCAAGCCCCCTGAGCTTCTCCTTACTGTTCGACTACTGTGCTACACACTTTGGGGTATCATCTAGCCATTTCAACTTTTGGGTAGGGCGCCCCACAGTGGCCGCTTCTAAAAATCCCGAGGAGTTTTAGGAATAATCAATTTTTCCCCCCACTGGGACATGGTGTCTCTCTCCCATAGAGGGCATTTATAGTCTGTAACAAATGGACGGATGCTAGCCAATTTTCCATCCTGCCCCTCAATTTGTACGATGCTTTTTGATATTTTTGCCAATTTGACTCCTCCTACACCCTGGATTCTGCCTGCCACAGGCTGAAGTTCCCAATGTGACAGCCACATCCTTTCGGGCATGATAGTCACATCAGCACCGGTGTCCAGTACCCCCTCCACATGGAGGTGATCTAATCCACGGGTTAGGTTGCATGCCAGAGAAGGTTTGTCCTCACCCACCACTTCTGCCCAGTAGACTTCAGGTGAGTTTCCATCTACTGGGACCTCCTGCGGGACAGGAATGGCCTGGGCAAGGATTTGTCCCTCAGCCAGGTAATATGGTGGTGGAGGACATTGTGCCAGGAGAATGAGGCCAGTTATGCTTCCCGTGATGGTCATGGGAGATACCTCAATCTCTAGGGGTGTGTGTGCTGTGTCCCCAACAACAAAGTACTCACTGTCCAGTTTCATGTGGTTTAACGTCACGTCCTGTGTACTGTTAGGTAAGTCCACTGTAATGACTGTCCAATCAGGTGACCTGAAATGAAAACCTTTGGTAGTCACAAGCCTAAAACGGCCTAGTGGCTTCCAAACCTTGTTAATTGAACATTTAATATTTTCATTGCCATGCATCCCCACACCCTCTATCCCATCCTCCCCCTTTTTGTTTATTAAGAGACAGTCCTTTGCGAGCCAAGGGCTCTATTGTGTTAATGGCGGGTACGCGCTGTAAAGCTAGTTTTTTTGTTTGTTGGTCTTCTTCTGTTTCTGGTTGTGTGGACAGTCTCTGGCGAAGTGTCCTGGCTGCTTGCACTGGAAGCAGATGATGTGCTGCAGCTGCTCTGGAGATGTTGGTTGCTTCTTGGCTTCTGGTGTTACAGCTTCCGTGGTCTTTGGGTGTGCCAGTCCTGGATTTCTCTCGTGTCCACTGAGCAGTTCTGCCTTCCTGGCACAGGCTTCCATCATCTGTGTTAACCTAGGTGCTGGCTCTAGGGGAAGGCCAAGAATAACCCTACGGCAGGTTTCATTAGCATTCCTCTGAGCCATCTCTTTAATTAATTCAGCTTGTACCCCTGGATCAGACACCTGTCTTTCCACTTGCGCACGAAGGCGGTCCATAAACTGTAAGAAATTCTCAGAAGCAAACTGTTTCATGTTAACATAACTGCCTTTAGTATCTACTGTTGGTAATTGATTAAAAGCCTTTTCTGCAACATTGCATATTTTATCCAGGACAGACTTGGATAGTACTCTGGTTTGGCTTTCGGGGCAATGCCAATCCTTTTCCCCTCATAGGTGTTCATATGTTATGTCATTATTATCAGCATCTTTTGCATCATCTGAGCTTTTTAAAAGCTCTAGTAAAAGCACTTTCAAAGATCTTTTCCTCAGGCTTTCCCATAGATCATATTCTGAATGAGTTAACAGACATCGGAAAAGCTCTTTGATATCATATGGAACCAGTTCATTTGAGTTAAAGGTGGCTCTCATCATGCCTTTAAAGATGTCACTATTTCTACCAAATTCTCTCTGTACTTTACAAATTTCCTTTTTTATCTTGATAGGACAAAGGTTGATAACTTCTTCTACCCTTCCTCTTACCAAGATAAACTACAGGAGCAACTGATGGTATATACTCTTTTTCCTGGTGTTGACTTTCAGGGCTGGGCATCCCCCCCCCACCCGGACCGGGAGGCTGCCCACCCCCCCCCCCCCACCACGGGGACACCATCCGTCCCCCAGGGGCTGTGAGCTGATCCCTCCCCACCCCCACCGGCACTGAACTCAGCAGGGGCTCCACTGCCCTCCCCCACCCCGCAGCAGCTTGGAGGGAAGGAATGTGAAACCGGAGCGGGGGAGGGGTGGTGGGATTCAGGGTTGCAGCACCTGTGGGCTGGGTCTTGGAGAGGCGAGGGGGCAGTGGAGTCGAAGGCAGGGATGGGTTATGGGAGGGGACAGGCTTAGGGGCAGGGACCGGAGGGTGATGGGGGTTGCGGGATGAAGGAGGAGACAAGTGGCTGCCACCATATGGGACCCCCCCCTACAGGCTGTATCGCATGGCCAGCGCTATCTGGGACCTTGACACCTTCAGGTGTAGCCACGTGGCCGTTGCCCAGAGGGGAAGGGAACAAGGAAGGAGTGCTGACAATTTTCGAAAAATTATCAGAACCGGGATACCGGGGAGGACCCAGGAGCTCAGAGCAGCCACAGCAGTGCTGGGAGCCTTGCACCCCCCAGGGAGACCCGTGGGTCCCCTCCAGGTCCGGGTTATAGGGTTTTGGGGAAAGGGAAGGTGAGTCTGAACCGTTTTGCTGCTGCTGTCTGTTGTTTTCTGTCTGAATTTAAAGTTTCCGAATTTGTAAAAAAATCGGGAGGAATACAGAAGATGTTTTATCTCCATTTTCCACTTTTCAAGTTAATAAATCCCCTATTTCATCCCAAAATGAAATCGAATTTATATGTTGCAATTCAAGGTCAGATTTTTCAACAGACAGACAGCTGGCAAAATGGGCCAATTTTTTCTTAAATATTAAAACATTTCCTGAATTTAATATTTCCCTGAGTTGGTTTCTTATACTCTTTTGTAAGGCAGATTGCTGTAAGCCCATGATGTTTAGCAATTTGCCACTATATCTACCCCACTACAGTTAAAAACACAGGAAAGGAGTTACTTGTTAAAACGTGCCAGGTACACCACGGTTTTCAGGCTTCACTGGATGCGGACCCAATGTTAATTTTGCCGTTTCTGTCGGTAAAACCCACGTGGCGCCCTCGCTGCTGTAGGGACCGACCCCGCCACAAAAACCCACAAAAACCACAAGAAACCTCCGTACCACCGCTTTGAAACCGATCAAAGCTGCCTGCCTGCCTCCGTGCCTGGGTGACTGCGTCCAGCCCCCACCAGTCCGCACACCACACCACAAGGTCACGGGCACACCGACCCGTCACGCAGGCCGTGCACACGCCCGTGCCATGTCTCTCCTCTAGAGTGGCCCCACGCCAGCCAAATGCCACCGGTGAGACCCCCACGCGGAGTTCCAGGAACGCATCCGCAGGGAAAGGAGGCTTCTACTCACCTATTTTTTTCTTGCAGGCAGAGGCGTCTGAGTAACTGTAGTGGACCTACGTCCAGAACCGACCTGCCTGGGCTTCTGACAGGCTCCCGGTTCGTGCTTAAAAGTCTTCGAACTGCACAAAATGCAGCTAAAAGAAATTTAAGCTAGTCGATCAGCTCCAAGGCTTCTTGAATCCCAAAAATAGGAGTCACAGCCGAACGTGGGGTGCTCTGTAGAGACCATTCACGTAGGGCGCCATCTGAGGCTTTTTCTCAGCCCTAAAATGGGGTTCTTCGCCCTTCCTCCGGTCTAGCTCAGGTGTTAGGGTGATGGCTCCTGGGGCCCGTGTCTCACGGACGAAAATAAGATAACAAAAGGGGCTCTTTTCCCTGATGAAGTTACAGGGTTTATTTCTCGTGGGTAGCGAGGAAAAGAGGGAGCAAGAGAAAAAGAGGGAAAAAGAGACAGAGGTCAGGGGGCACAGATCTTTTCTAGGGTCTGAAAAGGGTGGCAGGGAGAAATTGGATCCCAGCAAGCCCTGTATGGCCAGGAGGGGAGAGGGACCAAGCTACAGGGCATAGCAGGGGTCACAGAATGTACCATTTACAATGCATCTAGGAAATGCAACAGTATTTCCTACTTGCTCGATCAGAGGCACATTAGAAGAGCAGTATGGACCTGAGGGGCAGATGCACATAGCTTCACAGACTTGGCAGTGGGACTGTGGTTAGAGCTGGAGGTTTGATACTCTTCCTAATAATTTGAGCCATTAAAACAAAGCCAGAGGTAACAGGCCAAGTGAAAATACAATGCCAGGTTGCGGAATGAGAATGTTACCTATTTGAACACCTGCATAAATTCCCCATCATTCTCTTTGTTTAGGAGACCAAGCCAATGTCCTTGTAAATGAAAACAAGTGTGAATATTGATTTTTCTTGAATCAAGACTCAGCTTTATGTCCAAGTCAAAGGCAAATAAACCAGAAAGGCTCCGCTGAGCACAGTGCAGAACTAACATGGAAGACAGTAATTTGACCTCTTATGTAAGCAGTGTTGGAATGGTTCCCCATCCAAGGGGAAGGATGTCAAATGCTTCTTTGGAAATATTTTAACTTCTGTGCATTTCTTTCTTTGTAATGAACTAATCTGTAACAAGCCAGGACGTGATTGTGTTCAGTAGAAACAGATCAATGGCAACATTTAGCCTAAAGGTTTTATGAGCTTGATCAGGAAGTTCGATTTAGATTTAAAGGCACTGTACTCATATTTAATTTTATTTCCCTCCGTACTTGAGTGTCTTAAACAGGGACCTTCAATTGGACAGGAACGGGACACTGAAGCAAATTGTAATGGATGACCTAATGGCTTAACCAGAAGCATTTTGTAGGAATTGATTTCTTCTAGGTATCCATCAGCCAGCATTTTAGTGTGAAGGAAAGCTTCAAACAGGTAAAACAAAAATTCCACTACAGTCTGCTGCTGGGATCCTCCTGTTACCCTAGAAATAGAGATGGATTCTTCTCCTACATACTTTGATGGCATCAGAGTACATTGGGCGCTGGTGTCAACCAAAGCCTTATATTTTTGTGGGTCGGATGTGCCAGGCCATCGGATCCACACAGTCCAGTAGATCCGATTATCCCTCTCCTCTACCTGGCTAGAGGCAGGGCTCCTCTATTCCTGATCTTGGTACACGTCGCTCTTCCTGTAAATTGGTTCTTGAGGTCCCTTCAAGAGGATCAGTCATATCATCATTCTGATACTGTCTGGAGTTCTGTACACGAGAGACTGGAGCAGCATTGACTCTAGATGAGCTTCTTGGGGTAGGTGTCCCTCTTTTCAGCTCACGTACCCGGGCTGCTAAGGAGGAGGTTGGTTTTCCATCCCACTTCCTCATGTCTTCTCCATGCTTCTGAAGGAAAAACCAGAGGTTACCTAGTGGAGTGTGTCATCTGTCCCTGCCTGAGGAACGCCGGCTCCTAATGGCAGAAACTCTTGTTGGTTCTGGAGAGATCTGGTAGTAGTTTTCCTTAAGTTCTTTTTTTAGTTTCTGATGGCCCTCTTCAATCAAGCTTCGGACTTGCTCCACCAGCCTTGTTTCCACGGATGAGACATGGTTACGAAATGCGGCTGTGACAGTGTCCTCATCAATTCTTAGTTTATTGGCCAAGACGCCTACCATGTCCTCACCTTCCCTCGACTGCAGCATTGCCAGATAAGGGGAATACATAACTGATCCAAGCCATGCAAATCTCAACCACATCTGTGACGTGCACCGGACACAGTCTGGGCTCTTAGGAAATCTCTCATCTTCTGAGAAAATGATCTCCAGCAGGGCCAATTCCCTCAGGCATCGGATACCTTGTTCTATTGTGCTCCATTTTCCTTGGTGCACCTGGAGATCTTCTTTACAAAGCTATCTGTCTTTCACACTTGTCATCAGTAGCCACCAGAGGCTGAGAGTTTCTTGGGTTCTCCCAATCCCCTGGTCAATGACCACATCCCGGGACAGAGATCCCAGTTGCCTGGCCTCACTTCCATCCAGAATGGTGTCATTGGCTGCAGCGTCCCAGATGCGGAGCAGCCAGGTCAAGATGGACTCATTTATCTGGCAGGTGAATTCCCTCCTCAGGTCACGAAGCTCACCCAGGGATAGAGAGCGAGTGATGATTTCTGGCTCTGTCTCTTCCGCTGGGTGCGAAGGTCCTGCCACGTCCTCGTCAGTCACTATGCGGACTGATTTGCTCTTTGATTTCTTCTTCTGAACGGGGCAACTGCTACTGGTCTAGGCTGTTCTGGTGCAGTGATGGTTTGTGTGGAGATTCTGATGGCACTTCTGGCTTTTTTTCTCCTCTGTGACAGTCTGTGTAGACACGGACACTGTTGCTTTGCTTTTGGCTTTTTCCTCCTCTGTGGCAGTCTGCATAGACACGGACACTGTTGCTTTGTGTTTGGTTCTTCTCCTCTTTATGACATTGTGTGCAGACGTGGACGAAGTTGATTTGTTTCTTTTTTCCTCTTCATCAAGATTAAGCAGCAATACACCATGTAGTGTTTTATTTCTAAGCACATTGTAGGCTGTGGAGAGGAGACAGAGCAGAACTAACAACAATATTATGCTGTCTTTAGCATCCAGAGGGAACTCAACTTTTCCAAAAACTACTGAATGAGGCCGGAAAGATTGGAAAAAATCATTCTTTACCCCGCCCCCCAAGGTCTGGGTGTGATTGCTAAACCCCGGATGTAGCACCCTAGACTAGGACAAGCAAACAAAGCCGAGTATATATTCCGAATTATGTTCATTGCCTCAGAGGTTAACATGCAGTAGACATAATACGCCAATAAAGCAATTTTTATACCATATCCAGATCTACACAGGAGCATTACAGCTGGCAGATTGTTCCCCATGTGCAGAAAAATATAGAGAACAAGATATAAAACCCATGTAAGCATGTTGAGAATCATGGTGAATACAAAATTGTAATACAGACCTTTCACAGTACCCTTCGTGCCCCACGTTGGGCGCCAATAAATGTGTTGGTTTGAAATTAAAACCAATGCGAGACTCCAAGTCAGTAATACAATTTAATAGGAGAAAAGAGAAAAAATAAAATACATGCAATAATATAAAAGAAAAACGACCAACATAGTCAGAAATACAACCTGACACCCTGTCAGTCAGGGTGTTGGTAGCAGTCCGTATAAATGGTGGCTGCAGTCCTCCTGCATGACAGATGTGGTTCAGTTGAAGCAGTGCTCCTGTAGAAGATGCAGTTTTCCTCCAAAGATCCAGCTATGATGTGGAAAAAGGTCCGACTTTCCTTTGGGATCCAGTGGAAAGGACTGCCTTGGTGTTCCAAATCCCAGTTTTTATCTAGGTAGGAAATGCTTGGCTCCCCCCCCTGGCTGGAGCATCTCCCAATGGGATGATGTAATCTTATCAGTCACACAAGAGGACTTAATGGCCCATTAACAGAATCTATCTTCTCGAGGAAGGATGGGTTGTGAAAAGATAACGATGATCATCCCCCTGATCTTATCAGATGGCACATCAGCAGGGGATATCTCCCACAGAGATAAGGATCACCACCCCTCCCACATTTTAACAGATGGTGATACAATACACATTTTTGCATTGTACCCCAGGACAGGGGTGAATTAGTGGAATGTGGGGAGTCCCAGTTTAATTTTAGGAGGAATTTGTGGAATTCCAAGGATCTCACAGGAATTTTGGGATGAATTTGGTGAATTTTAGGGTATACAAGTGAATTTTAGGGTTCTCAGGTGAGTTTTGAGGATGCCAGGTGGATTTTGGGGTGAATTCTGTCGATTTGGAGATATCCAGGTGAGCATTTGGGAGTCATGGGAGAATTTAGGGATGAATTTGGGGGGATGCAGGTGGATTTTCCAGGGAATTTTGCTGATTTTTGGGAGTCCCAGATGGGTCTTGGAGTGAATTTGATGGATTTGGGGGTATCTGGGTGGGTTTTGAGGGGGATTGAAGAGATTTTGGGGTGAATTTGGGAGGTGTTGGGGGGACTGGATCTTGGGGGTGATTTGAGGGATTTTGGGGGTTGCAGGTGGGATTTTGGGGTGAAGCCCTGGGATTTGGGGGTCCCCTGTGAATTCTGGGGTGAATTTGTGGAAATCTGGGAGCTGCCACGTGAGTGCTGGGCATCCCAGGGAGGACTGTGGGGTGAATTTGGGGGATTTTGGGTTTTCCAGGTGAGTTTCTGAGGTGAAAAGGTTCAAAAAGGTTTTTTTTTGAAAACAAGTTAAAGCCAGAAGTTTATTGAAAATTAATAGATGTGATGCAAGTAGGTAATATGCAGACAATACACAGCGAGACAAATCATGGGGAAAATACAGTGGTAACACATGAGTGTGTGAGGACGGGATCACTACACCTCGTGCAAACCTTTTCAGTTTTGGGGATCCCTAGGGAAATCAAAACTGATCAGGGCGCAGTATATAAGTCCAAGGAGTTCCTGGAATTCGTCCAGCGGTGGGGAGTGAAACATAAAACTGTCACCTCCCACTTCCCCACAGGCCAAGGTGTAGTTGAGCGAGCCAATCAGATGCTCAAGCAGGTTTTGGCTAAACAGAGCAGTTCAACTGCGTGGATGTCTCCACAGCAGAAGTCTGCAAAGCCATGTTTACTATCAATTTCCTGAATTGTTCATTTGATAATATGAGTCCACCTGTGGTACGTCACTTTAACAGTGGTAAACAGTTCAAGTTATCCCAACATCCTCCAGTCTTGATTAGGGACTCAGAAACCTGGGAAATCAAAGGTCCCTATGAGCTCGTTACCTGGGGGCGTGGCTATGGGTGTGTATCCACTCCCTCAGGCCCTCGGTGGATTCCCCAAAAGTGGGTGAAACCGTATGTCCCCAAACATCCTGCTCCAACTGAGGGGAACGAGGAGCAGGTGGCTGTGGCTTCAAAAAGAAGACACCACTAGAAAAAAGAAAAAGAAATCCTCATAGAGGATGACATTCCGGCATATAGACACTTTTAATAGGTTTGACAATGTTTGTCTTTCCTTTTAGAGAAAAGCTTCCCTTCTCTAGGTTCTGTGATGAACCCCATTCAAGTTGTCTTCCTGTTAACACTGAACAGTTTAGCAACTGCATGAATCACCCTTCAGCCATGTCAAAACATCTAGATGAACCTGGCACACACACTCCAAAATCGTGCTGCAATAAATTTTCTCCTACTACTGCACGGTCATGAGTGCTAGGAATTTGAAGGACTTTGCTGTATGGACCTGACCTCGAGAGCTTCTAACATCCATGCTACCCTAATCTGAAAACTGGTTCAATGGACTGTTGAAAGGCTGGGGATTCACTGGGCAGTGGGCAAAGTCATAATTTAAATGAAACTAATATCCTTCTTTCAACTTAGTAAAAGAAAAAACAGGGAGATATTGCATTTCCTAGGAGGATTGCAAATGGTACATTCTGTGACCCCTGCTATGCCCTGTAGCTTGGTCCCTCTCCCCTCCTGGCCATACAGGGCTTGCTGGGATCCAATTTCTCCCTGCCCCCCCTTTTCAGACCCTAGAAAAGGTCTGTACCCCCTGAGCTCTGTCTCTTTCTCCCTCTCTTTCTCCCTCTTTTCCTTGCTACCCATGAGAAATAAACCCTGCAACTTCCTCAGGGAAAAGAGCCTCTTTTGTTATCTTATTTAGGTCCATGAAGCAAGGGCCCAGGAGGATTCATTCTAAGACCTGGGCTAGACCGGAGGAAAAGGTGAAGACACCATTTTTAGGGCCGAGAAAAAGCCTCAGCAGTGATGGTTGTGCTGCTCCTTGGTTCCCTTGCAGCCTGCTGTGGAAGTATTGGCGGTCACTTCTAGGCTCCGAGTTGCACACAGCACCACGGTAAATGCCCCGGAGAAGGGAAATACAGAGTGCAGAGAGGAGCTGGACGTGGCTTACGTGCAATAAGTAGAAGGTGAACCTAGGCACTGCCTCTTCAATCTGGCCCCCTCTGCTCTGCTTGCAACTTTTGCAAGTCGGAAAAAGGAGCTGCAAGTATTTAGAATAGAGGGCAGCGAGACGCTGTGTGTTATGCACCCTTTCAGGGCTGCTGACAGAGAGCTACTTTAAGAACGCCTTCTTGTTCCTCGCGCCCTTCTCGCTTCGCTCTAACTGCATGCAGTACAGCACAGCGAAGGTGTGAGGAAGGGCACTGCGCCAGCTTTTGCCCTTGCTTGCAACTGCTGTGTGCTACTTTTCCAAGCAGCAAGAGCACTGAGAAGTGAAAGCAATTGTGAAGGAACTCGTTGACTACTCGTGTGCTCTTCGCTGCGCTGCGCTTGCAATCCCAGTGCCCTGCGGCTTCGTTCTTCGCCTTCTTTACCATTTAAAGCAGATTTGAACCCCTTGAAGACTGGTGGGGTGAACTTCAATATCTGTGTGATGTATTGGGAGAAGATTTCACCTGCTGCCACTTCCTCACAGTAAGTACCATTATTGAAGTAGCCCCAGAAACACACACTTAGTGTGTGATAGCTCTGAATCCATGTGGCCATCTTCCAGAGAAAATTAAAAATCCATGAATTCTTCAACGGATCAATCCACAAAACGAACCGGATAACAGCCTCAGTAACCTTGGTTATGAGACTCATGTTTAAAAAAGGCCTTGCAAATTGGTGAGATATAGCAGTGACCACATGGAGGCCAATCCAGGGTAAGCTGGACAGCATGGTGTCACCTACCACAAGCTTGGGTAATTCAAGAACTGTTATTCCCTTTTCTACCCCTCTCTCAATGTCCTCAGGCAATGCCTCATGTCCCGGGCGCCAAAATCTGTCTTGGTTTGAAAGACAGGTATGGTCTAAGGAAAGGCAAGAGCCCCTTTCTTGCGATGCAGAGTGCAGCCCCCCTCCCTTTTAATTACTTTAGGTCCAAATCAGAGGCCTTCAGGCAGGAGATCTGGCGATAAGAATAACAGTTCTTTACTGATCTCTAACAAGGTAGAAAACAACAACAGCTATAAAAATTGACAACAGAACAGAACAGTGTAACTCAGTTCCAGTCCCTTTCGGCTGCAGGCCGTCTCCCTGTGCTCAGGTACAGGTGCTGTGGGGGCAGGGCAGGTCCCGCCCAGTTGAAGAGGGCTGCAGCCCAAGGTGGGGGGGATGGGGAAAGAGACTCCCCCCTCACGGTGTCGGTCATGGTGCTCGGCAGAGTGTCCGGAGGTAGTAGGGTGAGGTGGGAGAGCAGCAGAGCGATGTGCAAATGCAGGGAGTGTGGATCTCAGCACTGGGGTGGCAGTGGATATGCCAGATAGGAGCACTGGGTGTCATCTCCCTCCACGAGCCAAAAGAGAGAGTTTTCCATCCCACCTTTCCTTTTTCCCGTTTCACCCCCCCTCCCTCCACACACCTCCCTGGGAGAGAATATTACCCAAAGATGAAGCCAATTAGCATAAAAATGGGATAAATTCCACAGAAAGAAAAGGGAAGCATTCACCCCCCAACAATGGAGTACACCTCAGCGAAGGTATGAGGAAGGGCACTCCCCCAGCTTTTGCCCTGGAGTGCAACGGCTGCGAGCTACTTTTCCAAGCAGCAAGGGCACTGAGAAGTGAAAGCGATTGTGAAGGAGCTCATTGACTGCTCGTGTGCTCTTCGCTGCACTGCACTCGCAAGCGGCTTCGTTCTTCACTTTCTGCCTTCCGGACAGAGCTCTACTCCTGGGGTCAGTTTCAGCTCTGCCCAACAGCTTGTCCTCAGTTCTGCGGGAAAGCACGCCCTGTTGCCTTACTCCGAGTGCAAAGTCCCCAGCGAGCTCTCGCTCAGTGCAATGCACCCAGAAAGACGCTCTCGCTCGTCTTTTAAGGAGCGATTCCTAACAGCAGAAGCAGCAGAAGCACAAACTGGATGACGAGAAGGGACAATGTAGAACACATCTCTGTCCTGGCACATTTTCGTGTGCGATATGTCCCTCCATGTCCTCGGTCCATGCGAAGCTCTATATATTGTAATCACCGCTACTTGCAGCTGAGAAGGACCGTGGAGCTAGCAGAGAATTCGGAGAGGGCCGAGCATGTAGTCAAGGAGCGAGAAGTGCCCCTGCAATGCGCTGTTAATATCAGCTTCTTCGCTTCGGGGGCGAGCACCGGCCACAAGACCTTCTCGTGCTGGCAACAGATCTCTGTGAAGGGCGTAGGCGAAAAGCTTTCGTTTTCCATTTGAACTGTGAGAGAGGCAGACTGTTGCACGGAGCTCTGAGAAGAAAGGTGCACGCCCTAGGTGGGCTTGGGCAGAAGCAGCGTTCTCTTGCACTTGGCTGCTGGCACACTGCTGGCTGTGTTGCGCTGCCTCAGCGGCTTCTGGCCGCCGGGGACTGAAAACGGAGTCAGGCGTGGACGAGGGCGGTGAATGAAGTCGCACAAGTACCGTGCTTGTGTGCACCACGTTACAGGCTACTAGGAGAGGAAGGTGGCTGCCTCTCGCTTGCCTTCCCAAGTGCCCTTAGCAGTGGAAAGGAGGAAGCTGAAGCACTGCTGCTTGTGCTGCTCCTTGGTTCCCTTTCAGCCCGCTGTGGAAACATTGGCGGTCACTTCAAGGCGCCGAATTGCAGAGAGCACCACGGTAAATGCCGCGGAGAAGGGAAATACAGAGTGCAGCGAGGAGGTGGACGTGGCTTACGTGCAATAAGTAGAAGGTGAACCTAGGCACTGCCTCTTCAATCTGGCCCCCTCTGCTCTGCTTGCAACTTTTGCAAGTCGGCAAAAATTGTCTGCGAGTGTGTAGAATGTAGGGCAGCAAGACGCCGTGTGTTATGCGCCCTTTCAGGGCTGCTTGACAGAGGGTTACTTTAAGAATGACTTCTTCTTCCTCGCGTCCTTCTCGCTTCGCTCTAGCTGCATTTAGTACACCACAGCGAAGGTGTGATGAAGGGCACTGCCCCAGCTTTTGCCTAGGCCTGCCTGTGCTGCGCCTTTAGCTGCACACCAAAACAATGGCATTTCTGAACCTCAAGGTATAAAAGGCGTTAGTGCAGCCTCAGGAATGGCAAGTGCCTAGGCATAACGTAAAGAGACCGCGTATGAGGGAGTCTTTAGAGGATTCCTCCCCCATGGTGCTGGTGTATTCTCATTCTCGTGCTGAACTGAAAAGTCCTCGCATGGCAAGTCCGGCCTGCCTTGTGCAAGACGAGAACAAATGTGGGGCTATGATCCTCTGTTCCAGAGCTCTGCTTTTGGGTGTGTGGGCCACCATGAGCCTGCAGCAGCCTCAGAGGACACTGTGGATTGTGGATGGGGTTGGCCGGCTCCCAGCTTGTAGTTGCCACTTCTTCTGGAAGCAGGCCTGGCCAAGCAGCTGTGATGAGCCATGGCTTCTCAATAGGACGAGTGTGATATATTTGCAAAGAGGAAGGCTGCAGACAGATCTTCAAGGCCCAGGTAAAACAAGCAAAGGATTGAATAAAAGCCAAAGGTTGGTTGTGTTAGTCAGTTTGCTGGCTGTTGAAATGGCCCCAGGTCATTTTCAACATTTCTAATTTGGATTTGTTTGAGTATAAAATGAATGTGTTACCTCCAGCGTAGGCTCTCCAATGCATCTCCATGTGCTCCCATCTCTTTGTTGTATATCAGGTTCTATTAACTGAAGACAGAATCATAACACAGTAGTAACACATTTAGAGGTGTAGTTAGCCAGCTTCAGGAGTTTTCAACTCTGCTGTTGACTTTTCTGGTAACTGTAAGCAAGGCAACACAATCCAGTTACTCCACTTTTCCTCTCTGAGGAAAATATGATCTTTTTTTTTTTCTCATTTTGAAAATACCCTCAAATGAAGAGAGTTATGCATGTGGCTTGTAGGATTCATTATTTTAACTTTCTCTTCTGCTGTCTTTCGCGTACTAGTTTTTTGTAATTTTTTTTTTTGTGGCTGTTCTCCATTCAGTAGGTTAGAAAGAATTCTAATTGTTGAGATGATGCTTCTTTGAAGGCTCGCTTAGCCCACCTTTTGGGTGAAGGAAAGAAGACAAGGTCCTCTAAGAAGAGTAAAAAGCATACTTTAAAGAGACATGCAAAGATGTCTGCTGATGCCATGCAATTACTGTGTAATCAGCCGAAATGTGTTGGAAAAACACCCATCAGTGACTTCACAAGAAAGCCACACTCAAGACAGGTAAAGAACAGAAGCATAAAACCCCAAAGGTATGAAATGTACAGATTTTCATTGGGAATGAGCAACTCCTGAATTCTTGGTTCTAGAACTAGGGGCTTGTAATAAATAGACTGTCTCCTTGACAAATGTAAATTTGGTGTAATGAGCTGCTCACTGCCCGTTGAAGTGCAGGGCTAGTAGACTAATATTTGCCATGGCAGGCATATTGTATGGCTTTCCTGTTAAAAAGAAATTGGTTTTGCTCATAGCAATCTAGATATGTACCCAGTCTGACACCTAATTTTTAGGCTATATTTCCAAGTAAATGGCTTCCGTGATGATGCAGTAAGTTTATGTCATGAACAGGAATGAAGTGATTGCATGCATCCTTTTTTACCCTAAGCCAGCTGCTGCATAATGAGACAGAGACTCTCACTGACGCCAAGGAGTGCCCAAGCTTTTGGGAAAAGCACTGGGCAGAGAAAGCCTATTTCCACATTTCTTGCTAGCGTCTTCTTCAAAGTTCATGGGTTTGTTCATCTTTTAGAGCTGTTCTAGATGTCTTTGTAGTTTACATGTACTAAATGTAGCAGGTATTGCTTTCAAATTCAAATGATCTGAAATGACAGAACTTCAAGAAATCTTTTTTCCCAGAATCGAAGTATGATGGAGTTACACAGGGAGAAACTTAACCTTAGTTATTCTATTCCATCTCACATCATGGCTGGGGGCAGGGAGAAGGGAGTATCTTTGGGGGACAATGGGTTCCGGTGTAGTCAGTAAGCTGGGAAGTGGAGCCATCAGGTATTGTCTGTTGTTGGGGGGGGGATTCATGTGAACTCTTCCTTTCTTGTACCCTGCCACTAGTATTGTTGCTAAAATTGTTTGTTTTCTCATCCAAGTGACAAAATCAGCACACTTAATGAGGGATGAAGAGGGAGCAGCGACCTCAGAACAGGAGGAAGGAGAAGCACAGCCTGCTGTCCTCCAGAAGAAATAAACACTACCAGCCAACTTTGCATCATCTGTGAACTTCCTGGGCGTGTACTCTATCCCCTTGTCCAGATCACTGATAAAGATATTAAACAGGACTGGGCCCAAGACTGAGCCTTGGGGACCAGCTGGATGAACTCTATTTCCCACCACTCTGTGGGCCTGGCCATCACCCAGTTTGTCACCCAGCAAACAGCCCACCCATCCAAACCATAAGCAGACAGTTTCCACAGGAGAATGATGTGAGACTCATTGCAAAAAGGATCAGGGAGATGCCTAGGAAGAGTCTCAGGTGAATCCAGGAGACTATAGTGGAGGACTATTCAGTTTTCCAATCAATTTGCTTAAAAAACTCTACAAAACCATAATAAACAAACAAAGAAACAAACAAACAAAAAGGCAGACCAAACAAACACACAAAAACCCCCAACCTATAATCCCCAAAGAGTCAAAAAAAGCCCCAAAGAGAGCCCCCCAAAAAACCCACCCAAAACTGAAAAAAAAACCCAAACCCAACACATCAGAAAATTAGGGTGAAGGTTTTTAGTAACTATAAAAATAACAAAACAAAACAAAACAAAACAAACCATAAAATCACATTTCTAAAGGTGCTGTCCCAGCCTCTTCTCCCAGCAGGGAGGGCATCCTGAAGTAAAGCCAGTTGGAAGAAAGCGGGACAGGGCAGCACCTGGGCCATTGTCACAGGACGGCCCTGTGGCTGCCCCATTGCCAAAACCTGGACACATCAATCAAACACAGGTATGCACATGTGCTTAGACACAGCAAAAATATATTTGTCTGAAAAGAACACTGGTCCATTTATATCACTGGAAAGAGCATAATGCCTCATCTCAGCTTTCTTTTCAGTCATTACAAATGTTTCCAAAATACAGGAGTGCAGAAAATGGAAATATCCAAGATCAACATGAGGACCAATAACAAAGATTCCATTTTTGAAACTGCATTGGGAATCCTCTGCAGAAATTGACTCAGAGCTCTAAGATTTACAAAAAAGACCAAGAGTATTGGAGTCAATACAACACAGTGTCTGGAGACTTCAGCTGGTTGCCTTGATTTCTCAAATGTGATGGAGGAAGCACCTTAGCAACTACAGCTGCCAGTTCTCTCAGGGCCCTGACATGCCTCTGGGTGGGTCCCATGGTCTTGCATACTCAGGTTCCTCAAGTGGTCTGAAAGCTGACCTGCTACTAGGGCTTAGAATCAAGTCCACCAGTCCAATAACCTGACAGATGTGGAAATAGTGACTGGGACTAAAGTTATGACCAACACTTGTTGAGTACCTCAGCCTTCTCCTTGTCTGTTGTCACTAGTCCTGTCTGGCTTATGGGGGTGGGGGGGGGGAATAGGGAAGTTGTGATAGGTTTCTTTTCATCTTCCTTTTCCCACTGAAATACCCATAGGTGCCTTTATTATTCTTATTTTTGGCATGCTTTCCCAAATTCAGCTTCAACTGAGCCTTAGCTATACTGATCCCATCCTCACACACTCATGTGTTACCACTGTATTTTTCCCATGATTTGTCTCGCTGTGTATTGTCTGCATATTACCTACTTGCATCACATCTATTAATTTTAAATAAACTTCTGGCTTTAACTTGTTTTTAAAAAAAAAACCTTTTGAACCTTTTCTCCACAGAAATTCACCTGGGAAACCCAAAATCCCCCAAATTCACCCCGCAGTCCTCCCTGGCATGCCCAGCACTCACCTGGCAACTCCCAGAATTCCACAAATTCACCCCAAAATTCACGGGGGACCACCAAATCCCAGGGATTCACCCCAACATCCCACCTGCAACCCCCAAAATCCCTCAAATCACCCCCAACACCCAGTCCCCCCAACACCTCCCAAATTCACCCCAAAATCTCTCCAATCCCCCTCAAAACCCACCCAGATACCCCAAATCCATCAAATTCACTCCAAGACCCATCTGGGACTCCCAAAAATCAGCAAAATTCCCTGGAAAATCCACCTGCATCCCCCCAAATTCATCCCTAAATTCTCCCATGACTCCCAAATGCTCACCTGGATATCTCCAAATCGACAGAATTCACCCCAAAATCCACCTGGCATCCTCAAAACTCACCTGAGAACCCTAAAATTCACTTGTATACCCTAAAATTCACCAAATTCCCCCCAAAATTCCCCTGAGATCCCTAGAATTCCACAAATTCCCCCTAAAATTCAACTTGGACTCCCCACATTCTACAAATTCACCTCTGTCCTGGGGTACAATGCAAAAATGTGTGTTCTATCACCATCTGTTAAAATGTGGGAGGGGTGGTGATCCTTATCTCTGTGGGAGATATCCTCTGCTGATGATGGGCATCCAAATCGCCCTGGGATTCTGGAACTAATTACAAACTGGCCTGAAGGTGAGACTTTTGGATTGTCTTCTGAAGAAGAAGAGGAGCAAGTGGCATGTGCTGAGGAAGCCCCACCATATAATGAGCTACAGGAGACTGAAAGACGATATGCCCTCTTCACTGATGGTTCCTGCCGAATTGCAGGCACTAATCGGAAATGGAAAGCTGCAGTATGGAGTCCCACACGACAAGTTGCACAAGCTACCGAGGGACAAGGTGGATCGAGTCAGGTGGCAGAGCTAAAAGCCGTCCAGTTGGCTTTGGATATTGCTGAACGAGAGAAGTGGCCAAGGCTTTATCTCTACACTGACTCATGCATGGTAGCTAATGCTCTGTGGGGATGGCTGGATCACTGGAAAAAGGCCAACTGGCAACGTAGGGGAAAACCCATCTGGGCAGCTGAGATTTGGCAGGACATTGCTGCCCAAGTAGAGAAATTGACCATAAAGGTTCAACACGTGGATGCACATGTAGCCAAAAGCTGGGCGAATGAAGAACATCATAACGACGAGCAGGTGGACCAAGCTGCCAAAGTGAAAGTATCACAGGTGGATCTAGACTGGCAGCACAAGGGAGAATCATTCCTAGCTCGTTGGGCCCATGATGCCTCTGGTCATCAGGGGAGAGATGCAACATACCCATGGGCCCGTGACTGAGGGGTGGACCTTACCATGGACAGCATCTCACAGGTCATCCACGACTGCGAGACCTGTGCCGCAATCAAACAGGCCAAGCGGGTGAAGCCTCTGTGGTACGGTGGACGATGGTCAAAGTACAGGTATGGGGAAGCCTGGCAAATTGACTACATCACCCTTCCCCAAACCCACCAGGGCAAGCGCTACGTACTGACCATGGTGGAAGCAACTACAGGATGGTTAGAAACCTACCCTGTGCCTCATGCCACTGCCCGGAACACCATCTTGGGCCTAGAAAAACAAGTCCTTTGGAGGTATGGTACCCCTGAGAGAATTGAATCAGACAACGGAACCCATTTCAAGAACGGCCTTATCAACACCTGGGCCAAAGAACATGGTATTGAATGGATATATCATATCCCTTACCACGCGCCAGCTGCCGGGAAAGTTGAAAGGTCTAATGGACTCCTTAAGACTACTTTGAAAGCACCAGGTGGTGGAACCTTCAGAAATTGGGAAATGAACTTGGCCAAAACCACCTGGACGGTTAACACCCGAGGGTCCATCAATCGAGCCGGTCCTGCCCCCTCTGAACCCCTGCACACAGTGAATGGAAACAAGGTCCCAGTGGCACACATGAAAGGTATTTTAGGAATGACTGTTTGGATTAATCCCACCACAGGCAAAGGCAAACCAATCCGTGGGATTGTTTTTGCTCAAGGACCTGCTTGCACTTGGTGGGTAATGCAGAAAGATGGGGAAACACGTTGTGTACTGCAAGGAGACCTAATTTTTAGTGAGAACTGTATGTAAGGTTTCATTTTGTATTATATATCTGTAACAGGGTATTGGTTTGGTTATGATGTCGATGGTAATAGAATAAGGGGTGGATTATGTCCTGGGGTACAATGCAAAAATGTGTATTCTATCACGATCTGTTAAAATGTGGGAGGGGTGGTGATCCTTATCTGTGTGGGAGATATCCCCTGCTGATGTGCCATCTGATAAGATCAGGGGGATGATCATCGTTATCTTTTCACAACCCATCCTTCTTCCAGAAGATAGATTCTGTTAATGGGCCATTAAGTCCTCTTGTGTGACTGATAAGATTACATCATCCCATTGGGAGATGCTCCAGCCAGGGGGAGGAGCCAAACATTTCCTACTTAGATAAAAACTGAGATTTAGAACACCAAGGCAGTCCTTTCCACTGGATCCCAGAGGAAAGTTGAACCTTTTTCCACATCATCACTGGATCTTCAGAGGAAAACTGCACCTTCTACAGGAGCACTGCTTCAACTGAACCACATCTGTCATCCGGGAGGACTGCAGCCACCATTTATACGGAATGCTACCAACACCCTGACTGACAGGGTGTCAGGTTGTATTTCTTTGTTGGTGGTTTTTTCTTTTATATTATTGCATGTATTTTATTTTTTCTCTTTTCTCCTATTAAATTGTATTACTGACTTGGAGTCTCACACTGGTTTTACTTTCAAACCAACACAACCCCAAACCTCGCTACCCGGGAGCCCCCAAAATTCCAAAAATTCTCCCCCAAAATCAACCTGGGACCCCTCATAACTCACCTGGATCTCCCCAAATCCCCCCCCCCAATTCACCTGGGAACCCCCAAATCCCCAGAATTCAACCCAAAATTCACCTGGGACCCCAAAACCCTACAAATTCACTCCAAAATTATTGACAAATTTACACACTCCATTTTCCCACAAAAGGATCTAGAGCTGAATCATTAAAAAACCCGGTATAATCATGGACAAAGACCCTCTAACTAATTAAAGTTAGAAAGTGGTATGTTTTTTCACCGGCGGGCGGCACGGGAGTCACCTCCGAAAGGCGTGGCGGCCCTGAACAAGGTTCTTTGCCATCTATTTATTCCCCAAGATCTTACATACAATACATATGCATAACCCCAGCACCTGCCATCCCCATCCCATATTAAAATGAGCCCATTAGTCCTTCACGCGCGCACAGCTCTTCTCTTGAATTGGGTCGGTGGTCTCAAAATGGGTCAGTGGTCTCGAAGGATGAAGTCAGGAGAGTCTTCATCAGGTCTCAGTGACCCTCGGGCACTATCCAAGGCTCCGTGCTTCATGGTTAGCAGTTTACTTATTTTACGTTCTTCTGTACGAAAATTTATAATAACAGATAATTATACCAATTAGCTCTAGCCTAAGCATCTAGTAATTATTAACCTCCCATTTACCTACCTGACTTATATCTTGGTCATGGAAACTACTTCTGCTCTTAGCAAAAACCTTACCTTTTTAAAACCATGATTCAGAGCCCTGGGTGCTTCATATACAAACTAAACAGAAAAAAACTTTCTATTAATTCTCAGCAAAAACACTTCCTATTCCTCCTTCTTTTGGACAAAACGGCCTTCACTTTCAAACTTATTCTCTTGCTCACTTGCCTGCATAATGTTTAGTCCCTGTTCTGCATGCTCATTTTCTTCACTTTTACAAGGAATCGTCTCCTCATCTTCTTCTTTCTCTGCTTCTTCCATTTCCTGTGCCTAGATCACCTGTTTCTCTGTTAGATTTGTTTCTCCAGCTGATTTTTGACAACTGTCCCTAATTTGTGGCACCGCTCGCTCGATAGAGGTGACTGCCGTGCTCTACTCTGGGCTGGGACTGGGCTCTCTTCAAGCCCTGGGGGCAATTTTGGATGCCACAACTTCAGAAAGACCTCAGGCTATTGGAGAAATGTCCAAAGGAGGGACACAGAGATAGTGAAGAGGCTGGAGGGGAAGCCATACAAAGAGTGGCTGAGGGCATTTGGTTCAGCTGCACAGAGGACACTGAGCTCACACCTCACTTGGGACCTCTCAGCTCCTCTCAAGGGCAGCACAGGGACAGCTTTGCTCTCTGCTCTCTGCGACCAGGGACAGGAGCCAAGGGAATGCCAGGAGCTGTGTCAGGGGATGATTAGGCTGGCTATCAGGGAAAGGTTTTTTTTCCTCAGAGGCTGGTCAGGAACTGAATAGGTTCTCCAGGCAATGGACACAGCCCCAAGGCTGCCAGAGATCCAGGAGAGTTTGGCCAACGCTCTCAGGGATGCAGAGGGTGGGACTGTTAGAGTGTCTGTGCAGGGCCAGGAGTTGGACTTTGACGATCCCTAGGGGTCCCTTCCGACTCAGGAAACTCTTTCCATTTTCCCCTCTTTCCTCTCCTTGCACAATGCTCTCAGCTTACTGTTCCACCGTATGTTCCACTTCTGAAACCTCCGCTACTTCTTTCCAGTTCAAGCACAGTTCTACTGGTTACAATCCAAAGATATACAGATTGAAAAAACAACCAAAAAGAAACACCTGTTTGGAATGTTGTGGTCTTATTTGGATCTAGAACTATGAAGTCGATTGCGCCTTGCAAGTTCTAAAAGCAAAACAACAACAAAAAACACCCACCACACCGTTTTAACATAGGGATTTGCTTTCTTCTAAGAAATTCAAATCCCTTCTCAAAATGGATCTATTTCAGTAAGAGATCATCTTGAATAGATCACTTACTATCTAAAGAACCTGGAACACTCAAATCCGTAATGATAAGCCTGTTACCTTGTCGTTTTTCTGTTCCAAAGTCAAATGAATTTGCTCATGTGCTGTTTGTAACAAGGAGAGAGTTGAAAGTGTAGCTCTGAGAAATGTTTTGGTTTCCCTCTCCTATCTCTATCAAAAGCACTTTCTTCAATGGCTGAAACAATACTTGATATAGTCTGAATTTTAAAGGTCATGAAAATTTTCTCAAAAGTGAAAAATTAATATAGCAGTCAGGTTTTAAACCAATGGGAATTTTTGTTTTACCTGTTTGAAGATTTCCTTCACACTAAAATGCTGGCTGATGGATACCTAGAAGGAATCAATTACCACAAAATGCTTCCGGGTAAGCCATTAGGTCATCCATTACAATTTGCTTCAGTGTCCCGTTCCTGTCCAATTGAAGGTCCCTATTTAAGAGACTCAAGTATGGAGAGAAATAAAATTAACTTTGACTACAGTGCCTTTAAGTCTAAATCGAACTTCCTGATCAATCTCATAATACCTTTAGGCTAAATATTGCCATTGGTCTGTTTCTACTGAACACAATCACGTCCTGGCTTGTTAGAGATTAGCTGATTACAAAGAAAGAAATGCACAGAAGTTAAAATATTTCCAAAGAAGCATTTGACATCTTTCCTTTTGGATGGGGAACCATTCCAACACTGCGTACATAAGAGGTCAAATTACTGTCTTCCATGTTACTTGTGCACTGTGCGCAGCGGAGCTTTTCTGGTTTATTGGCCTTTGACTTGGACATAAAGCTGAGACTTGATTCAAGAAAAATCAGTATTCACACTTGTTTTGATTTACACGGACATTGGTTTGGTCTCCTAAACAAAGAGAATGATGGGGAATTTATGTAGGTGTTCAGATAGGTAACATTCTCATTCCGCAACCTGGCATTGTATTGTCACTTGGTCTGTTACCTCTGGCTTTGTTTTAACGGCTCAAATTATTAGGAAGAGTATCAAACCTCCAGCTCTAACCACAGTCCCACTGCGAGGTGTGTGAAGGTATGTGCATCTGCCCCTCAGGTCCATATTGCTCTTCTAATGTGCCTCTGATCGAGCAGGTAAGAAAGACCTCCTGGGTGTGTGAAAACAGTGCTGCTTCCTCTATGGCTTCAGAGCTGCTGCTAATAACTTCAGGAAGGAGAGCCGTATTGTACCAATTTTTAGATGGTTTTTAAAGTTGCAAGTGCTTTGCTATCTTAAACGTCTGAGTTCCTAGAACTTTGAATGAGATCAAATCTATGAGTGAAGAGATGATGGTGCAGACCAACTTCTGATTCCGGTGATCCGAGAATCTGCACTACTACTTTGACCTGAATAAGGCATGGATGTGATGGTATGCACAGTAATACTGATGTCTCATGGTTTTTGAATGATAGCAGTCTTCCTTTGTCCCATTCCTAAACCGTGGGCATTATTTGCCTTAACCTTGTTCAGTAGGGACATTATTCTATATTGTTACATGAAGTGGAAAGCACTCTTTTTCCATACCTTCACACAACAGTATTAAATCAAGGCCTAAGTAGTACAACCAATGTTCAAACATGCTCTACCTTTTAAGTTGACGATGCAAAATTCATACCTTGTTCTGATTTGATCTCACGAAGACAGGGTGTTCTCCACATACTCCTTCAGCTCTTCCTCACAGCTCACCGTTTTGCTTTTTTCTAAAATAGTATCCAGATCACTTTCATCATCTAAGGCCACATAAAAAAGCTAGTAAAAATGTTTTCTTAGATACTAAAATCTCCCCAACTATTCAGGATTCAAGGAAGTTAATTATGCACATATATTCTACACCCAGAAGAGAAAGCTACCTCAGCAAAACTCATCGCCTATTAAAATCTTCCTAATGAACATCTCTGACACTGCCACCCCAAGTTGTTTTTGTAACAATGAGAACCTCACATCCAGTCAGACTCTAGACCTGCACAAGATCTATTAATAGCAACTTGCAGCCAGTTTCTACTGAAAGCAGCAGTGATCTCTATCACTGTTGCCATACCAAGAATAAGACAGGACTGTCCATTCCACATGAATCAAGCAGTTAGCAAAAATGCACCTGACAGAATGAAACTGAAGAGTCGAAATTCCCATCTAAAAGTCAAAGATTACATTTTTAATTTTATAGCAGGTATTTGGAATTTCAGAGGGCTGTTTGCATTAAGAAGTCCTGTCTTTATAGCACACCCTTGTTATTATGTTTCTACCTGTATTATGGCCATTTAGCTGTCTCCTTAAAATCACTCCAAAGAAAAACATTCAAGTGAACAAGTTCTTTCTATACTGCTGGAAGGTGAAATGAATAAGACGATATGTAACATGATAAAAGGCTGTCTGGAATTTTACAACGGGTATCCAACATGGCATCTTCTATCTGGAGAGTAAGAAAAATAAATCTCCAAGTAAACTGCTAAGAATGCAGATTGTAAAAACTTATGTTTATTCTGGCACCACAAAGCACCAAATCACATTCTATAATTTATCCCTTTAGAAACAACTGCCCGACTTTTTTTATGTATAGAAAAGATTGGAAGACATTTGGGAGATCATTTCCAGCTATTCCTAAAGTCTGATCTTAAGCAGACTGGGCCATATGTCATTCATCGCTATCATATGTATTTCAGATAGAAATGATCATAAAAATACAATCTATTTATATTACAAATAATAAACACAAGAATTAGCAACACTTCCACATGAAACTCGTCCACACCAAACTGTTTCTTTGGAGTGTTTTGTCACACTATGGACCTCTTTCTAAGGTGACATCAGTAGCCTACCACGCAGAAGGCATTGCAGGTGGGAGCACAGGAAGAACAGACTAATCCCAAGGAATGATGAAAATATATGTCATCAAATAAAAGAAACGTACATCTGTTGTGTTGCGTTGTTTAATGTTAATATTCCTTCTGTGTTGATGGTTGGTCCCCATTTCGTTCCCCTAAATTAATTACATAATGGTTTTTCCCTTTCCCGCCTTTGCCCTAGTCAGTCATCCTAAACCCCTCCCCTTTATCTGGAACCTTCCCTGTCCCTCACCCTAAACCCTGCCCCACTGGATATCAATCCTTTGTAGCCCCTCCCTTTGTTCTAGAAGATTCTGTGTCAAGCATTCCCTTTTGTATTCATGACTGGTTATATTGTATGCATCCCCACCCTCGGTTTGCCTTATTGGCTCAATGTACCCCTTACCCCACCTTCTGTACCTCCCCCCGTTAACCGTTATTGGCCCTCCCCTTACTCCTCCTCCGTACTTAAGCCTGTGTAGAACCCCTTCTAACTGCCTTTTGCGGTTCCCTCTCCCAACCTCCTGACCTGTTGCCTCTTCCTTCAATAAATCCCTTCCCCCAGAACCAGAAAAGGTCTCTCCTGCGTCTCTTTGTCCCTCCCTGATGACTCGCCCCGGCGTAGCTGTTGCTACACCCCTTCTGCGGCTCCCAGAGTGGTGCCGGGGAGGGGCCACTCACCTACGCAGGCTTCCCGGAGCTAGCCGGTAGCCCAGGTGAGGTGGGCAGTGGGTGGAAGAAATGTCAGTTTGGCGCTCACCGCCGGGCGACTTCGCCGGTGTCCCCACGAAGAGCCTCTTAGATCTGAGGATCAGAGGCATTGGGTGTCTACTACCCCGATCGGAGCAGGCCAGGTCCACAGCGCTCCCGGGGAGAAGGTGGCAAACCTCTGCGCCCGGAGGACCACTTTCGAGGGAGGGGCCTCCTGTTGCAGCTCCTGTTCCAGAGGCCAACGGAGCCGGTAAGTATCCCCCAACGGGGTGCAGGGGGGCTTACCATTAGGCGGGGCGGGGTGTGCAGCCCGAGGTGTGGGAGCCCGTAAGAACACCCCTTCCTTTAGTCCCTGAGGGTGGGTGACTCACTGGCCCTGGGACCTTTTTTCTCAGTTGTTTCAGTTTTCTTTTGCTGCAGTGGGAGAGTGAGTCCTGCTGTGTGGGTAGGCACACCATAATGGGCGCAAAGCTGTCCACACAGCAGCGGGAGATGTTTTTCCAAGTTGTGGGTATCCTGGAGGGAGGGAAAAAAAAGTTTTCACGGGTTCGTTAAAGAAGTTCATAAAATGGCTTGCTTCCCAATTCCCCGGGGTGTCACCCCAGCAAATGGAGTCGGTCCAATTTTGGGTACTAGTAGGACAAAGGCTCATGGCGTTGAGGAATTAGACACCTCCGTGGATCGGCTTTTTAGTTTATACATTCAAATTCGTACAGCTGTAAAAGAAAAGGCGGGGAGCAGGTGTCCGGCCCCCCTCAACCAGGAGAGGGCGGGGAAGGGAAGCAAGCCATCCCAGGTTCCCCCAGTTGTTCCCCCCTCTCCTAACCCTCGTTCCAATCCCTCTTCCCCTGCATCGGGGGATCTGAGACGGGCAGCTCGGCAACGATCGCAGGCCAGCCCGGCCAGGGAGACCAGCCGCTGCTCTCCCGGCCCCTCTCGGTCCTCCCGATACCCTAGCCCGGGCGGCAAGGCGCCAGCCGTGAGGAAGCCTTCCCCTAATCCCTCTTCCCGCAGTTCCGTCTCTCCCAGTTGCACCCCGACTTCTACCCTGAAACCTGTTTTAAGGAGTTGTAAAGTTTGTAAATGTACCCCGAAACCCTCCCCCGCTCCTCCCCCAGGCTCTACCCCCAAAAACCCCAAAGTCAGTGAGGTTCCAGTCATCCCCCCTGGAGCCACAAAATAGCCTCCTGGACTCCGGCGCACAAGATGGCGCAGGCCAAGTGGCGTGTCTGGTCCCTTGTGCTCTGGCTCCTTTTTCTTCCCAGAATCCCTTCCTCATTGATCCGTACCCTCCTCCGACTGTGGCTCCGCCCCCTACACCGTGTCCCAACCCCTTTCTGTTCCCGCCTCCTTCCCCAAGTCCTGCCCCTGTCTCCTCCCACGGGAGGGGTGTTCCTCCTCCCCAGGCTCCTCCTCCTCCTCCTACTAAAACTCCTCCTCTTACTCCACCCCCAGAGAGGCAGCCCCCGAGCTCAACAGGTCCCACCCATCACCATGAACGTTGCCAGTGTTCTGGCTCCTCCTCGGTAAGCGGTCCTGCCCCTCCGCTTCCGACTTCCGATTCCCATGCCCCTCCTTCCGGTTCCCACGCTCCGGAAACCGGAAGTGACAGGCCAGGGGATCGGAACCCGGAACCGGAGACCACACTCATTGCCGCTCCTGTTTTTTATTCTTGGCAAAGGGGTATTCCAAATTGGCGGACATTTGAATAATCCCTTTGAAAAGAGCTCTGTAGGGCACAGAAGGAGTTCGGGAGAAAGAGCAAATATTTTAAAGGCTTATTGGAAGCTACTTTCTCCTCCAATATCTTGGTCCCTAGCTACTTGAAAGGAGTGTTTAAATGTCTCCTCCTATCAATTGAGTACAGATTGTGGGAGGACACATGGAAAAGGATGCTAGGGGAACTCCTGCCTGAGCTCTTACAGACCCCCGAGTGCGCCATTGACGCAGACAAAAAACCAATCACGATGGATCATTTGTGAGGCGAAGGGCAGTGGTTCCAGGCAGAAGCACAGGCAGAAAAAATCCCAGAGCCTGTGATTTTAAAAATTCAAGCTGCTACCGAGAAGGCATTCATGGTGATGCCGACCACCGAGCCCCGTGTCCACTATGCCTCCATCAAACAGGGGCCGGCGGAACCTATCATTGAGTTCGTGGAGAGGCTAAAGATAGAAATTAAAAAGCAAGTGAAAAACCAGGACACCCTAGAAGAACTAATAATGGAAATGATAAAGTTAAATGCTAACGATGCATGTAAACAGGTTACATATAACATCTCTACCTCTCTACCCTGAGCCGTCTCTCCAGCTTATAGTGGAGGCCGGTGTCAAGCGCGCAGTTGTGCCAGTGCCACCTATTCCCGCCAGAGGAGGAGTGATGATGGTGGTGATGACTGCAGCTGCAAAGACTTTCCCTGTGCGCTGCTTCCTCTGCAACCAGCTTGGTCACATCGTGCGTGTGCCCTCTTAAAAATAAAATCGATAACGGGAAGGGGCAGGTGGAGGTGGGAGGAAACACACAAGCAAAAAAAAACTAACTGGGGAGAGCGACTCCGCCTCGGGTGAAAACAAAAGTGAGGCGGGCCGCGAGGGGGACCTTGGGGGGGGGGGCAATACTAATACCGCATGTGACATTCCCACCGGATCCAACATTTACCGAACACGACGAATAGCGCCAGGGTGGACTCCTCGTCCTCCCCTGAGCTTGGCCCTGACAGATAACACTTATTTTGAAACACAGGACTGGCGGTTGGTATCGGTGAAGCCCACATCACCCGGTTTGTTCGCCGGACTTGACTGCACGTATGTCGTGCTTGGGGATACAAAGTGTACCCCTCCGGAGATTGAAATCGTGCCGCAGACATGGTTTTTGTGTCCGGACCGTTTCTCTCTCCTGGCACAGTGCATCCAGCCACCATACTTCCTGCCAAAGGAACAACTAGTAGCGCAGGCGATTCCGGTGCCCAACACCATCGTGGCGAAACCGGCTAATCCCTGCGTCTATTGGGCGGAAGTCATTGGTGAGGATAAACCAATCATTGGATGTGGACTCCATCGGGGTGAAGACTACTTTTTCCTCGACGGACTCTTCGATACAGGAGCAGATGTGACAATTATACCAACCGAGAATTGGCCGTCACATTGGGAGTTGCAACCCGTGTCTGGCAGAATACAAGGAGTCAGAGGGGCCCAATTGGCTTGGCAGTCAAAAACGTAATTAAAACTGAGGGACCTGAAGGGCAGGTGGCTAATATCTGCCCTTTTGTTATGGAGTATAAAGCTCCCCTGTGGGGCAGAGATGTCATGTCGCAATGGGGTGTTGGTATTGAGATCCCGAAAACCCCGTGGGATTTTTCTTAGCGGCCGCTGTGGAGCGCCCTGTCCAGAAACTGAATTGGCTATCTGATGAACCAGTATGGATAGATCAGTGGTCGCTTAACAAACAGAAATTGCAGGCGCTCAACGAAATCGTGGAGGAGCAGTTAGCCAAAGGTAACATCGAGCCAACCTGGAGCCCTTGGAATTCTCCGGTCTTCGTCATCAAAACGCTGGGGAAGGACAAGTGGCGGCTCCTTCACCACCTTCGTGAAATAAATAAAAAGAGAGAAGACATGGGGTCTCTGCAACCAGGTATGCCCTCACCCTCAATGCTGCCACAAAATTGGAATCTGGCAGTCCTAGATATCAAGGATTGTTTTTTCCACATTCCCCTCGACCCCGAGGATGCACCACGGTTTGCCTTCTCGGTTCCATCCATCAACCGGGAATCCCCAATGAGGCGCTTCCATTGGCGGGTACTGCCTCAGGGCATGAAGAACAGCCCCAGTATCTGTCAATAGTACGTGGCCTCATTGCTGTCTCCTGTCCGTGCCAAGGCAGAGGAGGCCGTCATCCTGCACTATATGGATGACGTGCTAATTTGTGCCCCCACGGACAACATACTGCAGTATGTCCTTGACCTTGTCATTGAGGTTTTGATCTCTGCAGGGTTTGAGCTCCAGTAGGAGAAAGTTCATAGGATGCCCCTGTGGAAGTATCTCGGGCTCCAAATTAACAGCCGGACTATTGTCCCACAGAAATTGGCAATTAACACCAAGCCAAAAACCCTTGCGGATTTCCACCAGCTGTGTGGGTCATTGAATTGGGTCAGACCCTGGCTAGGATTGACCACCGAGGACCTAGCTCCCCTTTTCAATTTATTGAAAGGGGGAGATGAGTTACTTTCTCCTAGGGTGCTGACCCCAGATGCGAGGGCAGCTCTGGAAAAGGTAGAGAAGGCGATGGGGACGAGACAAGCCCATCGCTACCTGCTGAACCTGCAATTTGAGTTTATTATCCTGGGAGGGCTGCCGCACCTCCACGGCCTCATTTACCAGTGGGACCAGGACCAGAGCGACCCCCTCTTGATTATAGAGTGGGTGTTCCTCAGTCATCAGAAGTCCAAAAGTATCACCAGGCCACAGGAGCTGATGGCGCAGCTGATCAGGAAGGCCAGGGCCCGTTTGGGAGAGCTGGCAGGTTGCGATTTTGCATTCATCCGAGTACCACTTGCCTTATCATCAGGCAAGCTGACTAAGGAGGTTTTGGAGCATTTGCTCCAGGAGAATGAGACTCTTCTCTTTGCCCTTGATAGCTACACAGGACAAACATCTGTCCACCACCAAAGTCATAAATTATTTAATTCAAATTTCAATCTGGTCCCGAAAGAAAAATTGAGCCGGGTGCCTATCAAAGCTCTAACTGTTTTTACAGATGCATCTGGGGCTTCGCACAAGTCAGTCATGACTTGGAAGAACCCCCAGACTCAGCAGTGGGAGGCAGATGTTAAGGTTGTTGAGGGTTCCCCTCAAATTGCTGAGTTAGATGCAGTCGTTAGAGCTTACGAGAGGTTCTCAGAGCCACTTAATTTGGTTACAGATTCGGCCTATGTGGCGGGTGTGGTGTCAAGGGCAGAGAACGCTGTTTTGAAAGAAGTCTCTAATCTGAACCTCCACGGTCTGCTCTCGAAGCTGATATATGCTGTCTCCCACCGAGAGCATCCGTACTTCGTGATGCACGTAAGATCGCACACAGACCTGCCAGGCTTTATCGCCTAGGGTAACCAGAGAGCGGACACCCTGGTCGCACCGGCTGATATGGCCAGGATTCCTGATATTTACCAACAGGCAAAGCTGAGCCATCAGAAATTCCATCAGAATGCGCCTGGTTTGGTATGGCAATTCCAACTAAGCCGTGACCAGGCCAAGGACATTGTGGCCACATGTCCCCAGTGCCAGAAGCTCGGGGTGCCAACCCTGAGCTCTGGCATCAATCCTAGAGGCCTGGAGAGCTGTGAGTTATGGCAGATTGATGTCACCCACGTTCCGCAGTTCGGCAGGTTGAAATATGTACATGTGAGTGTGGACACCTTTTCCGGGGCAGTCTTCGCTTCTGCCCACGCAGGGGAGAAGGCCAAGGATGTACAGAAACACCTTGTACAGGCCTTCTCTGTGTTGGGGATCCCAAGGGAATTGAAATTGGACAATGGCCCAGCATATGCTTCCACGGCCTTCCGGGAGTTCCTGCAGAGGTGGGGAATCAAACATAAGACTGGCATCCCGTTATTCCCCCGCAGGTCAGGGCATGGTTGAGGGCGCCCACCAAACGCTCAAACGGGTCCTGGAGCAGCAACAGGGTGATACTCAATTCGATACACCTCATACTAAATTGCAAAAAGCCCTTTTTACCATCAACTTTCTTAACTGCTCCTTCGAAGTGCTGAGTCCTCCCATTGTGAGGCACTTCACGAACTCTTCATCATTATGGCTGAGAAAACACCCTCCCGTGATGGTGAAGAACCCGGAGACCGGTAATACGGAGGGCCCACATGAGTTAGTCACCTGGGGTCGTGGGTACGCTTGCGTATCCACTCCCTTTGGTTTGAGGTGCGTCCCTCAAAGGTGGGTCCGGCCCTATACTGCCAGTCAGGGACATCTGTCAGGGCCAACCTCTGGAGAGGTCAAATATGCAGCGCTTCGTCGTCGCCGGTGCCCCTCCCTGGAACACCAAGGGTACCCCAGAGAGCGGGACAGCCCCTTCTCCAAGTTGTTTCCTCCCCCTGAAATTCAGGACCTATTTGAGTAACCCATTCCCTTTTCCTGTTCTGTTTTAGTCAGCCACCCGGAGCCCCAGGATGTGGTATGCCCTTGTCATCTGGGCGTGCCTCTGCCAGTCTTCGGTGGAGTGGATAGTCCTGCAGCCGAGGAAGAATGTGTGGGTCACCCTGGCCCAGGCCATGCAGCAGGACCATCTCTGCTTATCAACTGCGGCAACAGGGAATCCACTTTCAACCTGCCTGGTGAGGATCCCATTTCAGCCTGACGAATATCCCAAGACAATCATCAACATGCGGGATGATTTTAACCCCCAGCGGTGGCACCCCTCCTATGCCTCCTATCCTATGACCAACCCCCTCTGGGTGTTGCGGGAGTGGTCTAAAGACCTTCCCAAAGCACCCGAGGAACCTCAGGAATTAGAGTTACTTGGTTCATCCCCATCCCCTTTTTGTGTTCAGAATCCTTATAGATGGTCCAACCCCGAATCATACCTAAACGTTATCCAACCCAAACTTGACTATAGAGCTGCTGCGTGGTGCAACGCCACCGCCCAGATTGAGGGGACCCCTGTAGACCAACCTCGTCAGCTAGGTAAGGGGGTCTCCTGGATCTGTGGCGACCGGGAGTGGGCAGGCATCCCCTCTCGCCTGATAGGAGGGCTGTGCACGCTTGGACGACTGACCCTGTTTTCGCCTAACCGTACCCAAATTTCAAATTGGAAATCTAAAAACACAAAATCTGCAATCCAAAAGAGACAAGCTCATAATTTGGACGAAAATTGCAATGCAGATGTTTTTCATTGGTCTAAGTCCAAAAGAGTTGCTGTCTCCATCTTTTTAGCGTGGATGGCAGTGGCTAAAGCCCTAGGTGAATTGGGCCGCCTAGAGTGCTGGGTAGCGAAACAGGCAAACCTTAGGTCAGTGGCCTTAAGCGACCTCCTAGCAGATGAGGAAATTACCAGGAAGGCGACCCTACAAAATCGGGGAGCAATAGATTTCCTGTTGCTTGCGCATGGCCACAGCTGCGAGGGCTTCAAAGGCCTCTGCTGTCTCAACTTGTCATCTCGGAGCAGCAGTGTCCACTCCAAGATACAGCAAATACAAGGTCTTGTCACGAACATCAAGGAGGAATCCGAAGACTGGCTGAGAAACATCTTTAAAGGCTGGGGATTTTGGGTTGGCTGGCTTCAGTTGTCAAAACCATTATTTCTATTGTCCTTGTTATTATTCTCGTTTGTATTGCTATCCCCATTATACAGATCTTAGTTGTCCGCAGCATCTCCCCATCAGCCCAAGTTAACCACGCAGAGGTGGGGCCTATCCTGGATTGGGATGTCGAAGATCCCCCAAATGGTGAAGACATGAAAGCAGTTGAGGAAGAGAAGGATGGGCTCACCTCTGGCGAGGACTTTGAAAATGACACTTCTGTTTAAAAAGAAAGGGGGAGATGTAGTGTTGTGTTGTTTAATGTTAATTTTCCTTCTGTGTTGATGGTTGGTCTCAATTTCTTTCCCCTAAGTTAATTACATAATGGTTTTTCCCTTTCCCGCCTTTGCCCTAGTCAGTCATCCTAAACCCCTCCCCTTTATCTGGAACCTTCCCTGTCCCTCACCCTAAACCCTGCCCCACTGGATATCAATCCTTTGTAGCCCCTCCCTTTGTTCTAGAAGATTCTGTGTCAAGCATTCCCTTTTGTATTCATGACTGGTTATATTGTATGCATCCCCACCCTCGGTTTACCTTATTGGCTCAATGTACCCCTTTCCCCGCCCTCTGTACCTCCCCCCGTTAACCGTTATTGGCCAGAGTTTTGTGCCATCCCCTTGCTCCTCCCCGTACTTAAGGCTGTGTAGAACCCCTCAAACTGCCTTTTGCGGTTCCCTCTCCCAACATCCTGACCTGGTGCCTCTTCCTTAAATAAATCCCTTCCCCCAGAACAGTAAAGGTCTCTCCTGCGCCTCTTTGTCCCTCCCGCTCCTCTTTGTCCCTCCCTGACGACTTGCCCAGGTGTAGCTGTTGCTACGCCTCTTCTGCGGGTCCCAGAGTGGTGCCGGGGAGGGGCCACTCACCAACGCAGGCTTCCTGGAGCTAGCCGGTAGCTCAAGTGAAGTGGGCAGTAGGTGGAAGAAACGTCATACATCCACTCGCTCCACTTCTTCTTCAAACCTACATTTCAGTTTCTCAGTCATCTGAAGCATGTTGGAGTGCACAACTTCAGCATCTTCTGCTGTGCAAATGTTCATATCCAACAGGGTCATCTGAAGGAAAAGAAGAACAAATTATTGACATGCACAGAAGAAATACTGTGTGACTTTCAGAGAGCCTGGCTAAACGTACTGTTTCTTTTCTTGTGATGGACAGAGATAGATTCAGCCTCCTACATGCCATATTAGATTAGCAAACAATACCATCTGGTTGGACACAAAGGGAGAAATTGAGACAGAGGTGGAATTTCTTTCCCAAGATAAGACAGATTTAGCACAAGGGCTGAGGCTCCTTGCATCTTCCACATTCACATAGGACAGCACTCCGTTCATTACCGGCATTTGTTAGGGCTTTTCTACATTTCAAGCACAAATACCATCTACTACTGTGAAACCAAACAGATGACTTACTTTTTGAACAGAGTAAGGCGGAGGTTAAAAAGGAATTCCACTTGTTATCTCAATGTTTGGTGCATCCTCAGACGCATTTTAGTCTAATGACACATTGGACCACGGCTATCACAGCCAAAAGCTGTGGCACTCAACTTGCACATCTGCCCTTTCTCCTGACATTTGCCCTCGACCAGCTCATACTGGATGCTCATTTTCTTCACGCACTCCACATTAGGGCTGTCTGAATGCTATGGAAGAGACCACAGGCAGAATTCCCATCTTTCATAGTGCAGTGTGACATGGAAACATGACAGAGGCCATGTGCTGAATCTCATCAAACGGAACAGATCCCAGCAGTGCCTACAGACCTTTGCCTACAGACACCAGACACTACCAGCCAAAGAAATCAAGACATTTTCATACACAGCTCTTTATCATTATGCTTCAAAGTAGCAAGGTACTTACAATCGCTACCAACTTCTTTGCTACCATACAGGCTACAAACATCCCAACAGGATGTGCTCTGGAGCAAGAGAAGGCAGACACAGAGAGGGAAGGCATGCTGCAAGGACACAGAGAAAGGAAGTATCTCCAATACTTCCCCTCTTCTTCTCACACTTCCCCTCTTCTTCTGCAAGAGTTAAAAAGGATTATTTTTGTATGATTGAGAAGGGATCCATGTCAAAATTAACTTTTGATTTCCCCCAGATTCATTCTAACCAAGCCAGTTCCTTCTAGATCTCACCATGCACAGGTGTGTGTACTGGCCAAAGGAAAGCCATGCCACAGGCAGCTTCTTTGGCTCTTACTGCCACCTCCAAGCAACTGAGAAGGTATGTGGGAACACACGGAACAAAGAATAGAGCAAACATGCACTCTCAAAGCAACTGTCTGCCTCATCGTTGCCCGGGAGAAAAGAAAATATTGCTTGAATTCCAGACTGTTCTTAGGATTTCCAGACCTACCTAGACTTTTGTTTCAATTCTCCAGAGCTCTGCACCATTTGCTTCCATCAGATTTGGCACGTGTTGGAGGCAACAAGGTGCTATCAAAGTAGGAACAAGAGTCAGGAATCCTAAAATACAAACCAGTCATTACTTCAAATATAAAATTATGAATCCGAATATCCATACTACTGGGCTTTCTTTTATTTACAGGCATCTTGGCAATGAAAATAAACCTGAGATTGTTGTTGTTCCAGGCCAACTGTTTACTGCCCGATAAGGAACTAACTGTCATCTACCTTGTTCCTACATCCACGGTAAAAAACCTCCCTGTAAAGATCGTAATGCATTGCACCCACACCAAAGCGTCTTGTGTTCAGGATGGATATTCAAACGTAGCAACGTTCGATTTCTATCCAGACTCCTCTCTTAATTTATTGTGCAAATGAAATCCCACGCCATTGAGAAAAAATGCCTTGACAAAAGCACCAACTTCTAGGTCTCCACCCATCTTTGCCCATTTCTACTATGTTTCAAGATTTACTTCTCCATTCCTCCATTTTTAGAGCCTGATCGCCACCTATTAAGTGTAGCTGGGGCACAGAAAATCAAGAATGCATTTTTTCCATTCAAAAGAGCTGTACAGAAATAGATGTAGACCCTGCCTTACTGCTGCATTTAGCAATCGCACATTGACAGGAAGCAAAGAGCATTTTGAAGCCAAGTCCTTCATTAACTCCAGGAACAATTGTTTTCCTTTATGCTATACCCTCTTTTGCCATACCCGATATATTGCAAAGCCTTCAGTCTCTGTTCACTGAGTACCATCTGCTCCTTTATCAACTTTTCCATTTCCATATTCACAGTTGGGGGATTCTGTAATTCTTCACTTGCCATAAATTCTCTGCAGGATGGAAAGTAGATATGTAGAATGGAATCACGTGATATATGTGATATCATACGTGATATCACGTAGAAAGAAAAAATGATCAAGTATTACTTTGATAGAAACCAAAAGTGAACACTAGCCACTTTGTGTTGCTCATTGTCCAAAAGAAGACTGCCACATTCTGACCTGAAACTCTGAACTACACACTTCTTTTGCATGAGCTTCCAGTCCTTGACTCTCCCTTGCCATTTCAGTTGATGCCATTTTTCTTTCTCAAGCTCTGATTTCATTCGATTCAAGAGTAGCTTGGCAGTTGCCCTCTCATTATCCAGCAGTGCTCTCTTTACATTCTGTGTATTAAAAAATAAAACCCGAAGTAGAAGCAGCATACAACATGCAAAAACAAACAAAAAATTGTCTCTTCTACAGAAAATGAGGGGAGAAAAGAAAACAAATAATAACCAATACCCTGCCAAGTAGAAATTTCTTCTATATCTCAGTGATTGATAGGCAGAAAAAATGAATTTCATTTTGGGAAAGACATTCTAGGAATATTCAGACTGCTATCTTGCCCCAGGTAAAACATTTACCTTGGACTCAGCGTTAATGAGCTTGTGAACATCAGCTGCCAAGAGGAAGGACATTTCCTCCAGTTTCACAGAATACTTGGTCAGTACATCTGCTATCTGGGCAATCAAAGAATACAGAAAAGCAACAACAATGAAAAGTAAAACTCAAAGATCAATTTCCCAAGTTAAAACCTACATGAACAAGACAATTTTTCCATTCAAGTGAATTCGATTTAAGTAATTCATTAATTACAGAAGTATCATTCTCACGTTCAAGAATAGAATTCAAAGAATCAACGTTGCTTCTTCTGAGACATTGAAGCCTGAGTAGATCCCAACTTCAAATCTATTAGGATGGCATGAGAGCAATACCTGCTACATTTAGTACATGTAAACTGCAAAGACATCTAGAACAGCTCTAAAAGATGAACAAACCCATGAACTTTGAAGGAGACGCTAGCAAGAAATGTGGAAATAGGCTTTATCTGCCCAGTGCTTTTCCCAAAAGCTTGGGCACTCCTTGGCATCAGTGAGAGTCTCTGTCTCATTATGCAGCAGCTGGCTTAGGGTAAAAAAGGATGCATGCAATCACATCCTTCCTGTTCATGACATAAACTTACTGCATCATCACGGAAGCCATTTACTTGGAAATATAGCCTAAAAATTAGGTGTCAGACTGGGTACATATCTAGATTGCTATGAGCAAAACCAATTTCTTTTTAACAGGAAAGCCATACAATATGCCTGCCATGGCAAATATTAGTCTACTAGCCCTGCACTTCAACGGGCAGTGAGCAGCTCATTACACCAAATTTACATTTGTCAAGGAGACAGTCTATTTATTACAAGCCCCTAGTTCCAGAACCAAGAATTCAGGAGTTGCTCATTCCCAATGAAAATCTGTCCATTTCATACTTTTGGGGTTTTATGCTTCTGTTCTTTACCTGTCTTGAGTGTGGCTTTCTTGTGAAGTCACTGATGGGTATTTTTCCAACACATTTCGGCTGATTACAGGGTAATTGCATGGCATCAGCAGACATCTCTGCATGTCTCTTTAAAGTATGCTTTTTACTCTTCTTAGAGGACCTTGTCTTCATCTTTCGTTCACCCAAAAGGTGGGCTAGGTGAGCCTTCAAAGAACCATCATCTCAACAAGTAGAATTCTTTCAAACCTACTGAATGGAGAACAGCAACAAAAAAATTTAAAAAAACTAGTATGCGAAAGACAGCAGAAGAGAAAGGTAAAATAATGAATCCTACATGCCACATGCATAACTCTCTTCATTCCAAGCTATTTTTAAAATGAGAAAAAAAAAAAGCTTCATCTTTTCCTCAGAGAGGAAAAGTGGAGTAAGTGGATTGTGTTGCCTTGCTTACAGATACCAGAAAAGTCAACAGCAGAGTTGAAAACTCCTGAAGCTTGCTAACTACACCTCTAAATGTTTTACTACTGTGTTATGATTCTGTCTTCAGTTAATAGAACCTGATATACAACAAAGAGATGGGAGCACATGGAGATGCATTGGAGAGACTATGCTTTAGGCAACACATTCATTTTATACTCAAACAAATCCAAATTAGAAATGTTGAAAATGACCTGGGGCCATTTCAACAGCCAGAAAACTGACTAACACAACCAACCTTTGGCTTTTATTCAATCCTTTGCTTGTTTTACCTGGGCCTTGAAGATCTGTCTGCAGCCTTCCTCTCTGCAAATATATCACAGTCGTCCTATTGAGAACCCATGGCTCATCACAGCTGCTTGGCCAGGCCTGCTTCCAGAAGAACTGGCAACTACAAGCTGGGAGCCAAGAGATACAACACTGCACTTGGAAAAGGGCCTTCCATGAATCCTAGAATCCCAGAATGGTTTGGACTGGAAGCGACCTTAGAGATAGATTATCTTCTTCCCACATCCTGACATGGGCAGGGACACTTTTCCACTAGTCCAGGTTGCTCCATGTCCACTCCAGCCTGGCCCTGGACACTTCCTGCCATGGGGCTCCCACACAGCCTCTTTGAGCAACATGTGCCAGGCCTCAGCACCCACACAAGGAAGAAGTCCTTTCCAATATCCCATCTACCCCAGCCCTCTGGCACTTTGAAGCTATTCCCCCTTGTCCTGCGAGTCCAGACCCTTTTGCAAAGTCCCTCCCCAGCTATCTTGGAGCCCCAGCAGGCACTGCAAGGGGCTCGAATGTCTCCCTGGAGCCTTCTGTTCTCCACATTGGACACCCTCAGCTCTCCCAGTCTGTCCTAGAGCAGAGGAGCTCCAGCTTTCAAAGCAGCTTAGCAGCCTCCTCCCCGTGAAACTCGACGCCACCGCTGGCCTTTGTGCCCTACGGATATCGCTTCCGGTGTCGCTCAGGGTAACTCCCGGCTCTCTCCCCGCCCCCCATGGGGCCCTCAGGCGATGCCGCTCCGTCGCCATTCCTGCCGCTGTCAGACCAACGGGGGCCGGGGGGCCAGCCCAGCCTCATTTACAATCCACAGTGTCCTCGGCGGCTGCTGCAGGCTCATGGTGCCCCACACACCCGGAAGCAGAGCTCCGGAACAGAGGATCATAGCCCCACATTTTTGTTCGTCTCTGCACAAGGCAGGCCAGAATTGCCATGCCCGGACTTTTCAGTTCAGCGCGAGGATGAGAATACACCTGCGCAAGGTGGGAGGAAACCTCTAAAGACTCCCTCAGACGTGGTCTCTCATCTTAATGCCTAGGCACTTGCCAATCCTGAGGATACACTAACACCTTTTTTACCTATCGGGGAAGAAATGCCATTGTTCTGGTGTGCGGCTAAAGGCGCAGCAGAGGCAGGCCAGGCCAAAAGTTGGGGCAGTCCCCGTCCTCACACTTTCGCTGTGGTATACTGAGGCTTTTTCTCTGCCCTAAAATCGGGTTCTTCACCCTTCCTCCGGTCTAGCTCAGGTGTTAGGATGAAGCCTCCAGGGCCCTTGCCTCATCGAAGTAAATAAGATAACAAAAGGGGCTCTTATCCCTGATGAAGTTGCAGGGTTTATTTCTCGTGGGAAGCTTGGAAAAGAGGGAGAAAGAGAAAAAGAGAAAAAGAAACAGAGGTCAGGGGGCAAAGATCTTTTCTAGGGTCTGAAAAGGGGGGCGGGGAGAAATTGGATCCCAGCCAGCCCTGTATGGCAAGGAGGGGAGAGGGACCAAGCTACAGGGCATAGCAGGGGTCACGGAAAGTACCATTTACAATGCATCTAGGAAATGCAACATCTCCCCATTTTTTGTTTAACAAAGTTGAAAGAAGGATATTAGTTTCATTCAACTTATGATTTGGCCCACCTCCCTTTGGGTCCCCAGCTTTTGAACAGTCCATTGAACCAGTCTTCAGGTTAGGGTAGCATGGTTGTTAGGAATTTTTGAGGTTATGTCCATACAGCAAAGTCCTTCAAATTCCTGGCACTCATGTCCGTGCAGTAGTAGGAGAAAATCTGTAGCAGCACTATTTTGGAGTGTGTGTTCCAGGGTCACCCAGATGTTCTGACAGGGCGGAAGGATGATTCATGCAGGTGCTAAACTGTTCAGTGTTAACAGGAAGACAATTTGAATGGGGTTCCTCACAGAACCTAGAGAAGGGAAGCTTTTCTCTAAATAAAGAGACAAACATTATAAAACCTGTTAAAAGACTCTATATGCCAGAATGTCATCCTTTAGGAGGATTTCTTTTTCTTTTTTCCAGCGGTGTCTTATTTTTGAAGCCACAACCACCTGCTCCTCGTTCCCCTCAGTTGGAGCAGGATGTTTGGGGACATACGGTTTTACCCACTTTTGGGGAATGCACCGAGGGCCTGAGGGAGTGGATACGCACCCATACCCACGCCCCCAGGTAACGAGCTCATAGGGACCTTTGATTTCCCAGGTTTCTGGGTCCCTAATCAAAACTGGAGGATGTTGGGATAACTTGAATTGTTTACCACTGTTAAAGTGACGTACCACATGTGGACTCATGTTTTCAAATGAACAATTTAGGAAATTGATAGTAAACATGGCTTTGCAGAGCTTCTGCTGTGGAGACATCCACACAGTTGAACTGCTCTGTGTAGCCAAAACCTGCTTGAGTGTCAGATTAGCTCGCTCAACTACACCTTGGCCTGTGGGGGAGTGGGAGGTGCCAGTTTTATGTTCCACTCCCCACTGCTGGACGAATTACAGGAACTCCTTGGACTCATACGCTGCGCCCTGATCAGTTTTGATTTCCCTAGGGATCCCCAATACTGAAAAGGCTTGCACTAGGTGTTGTTTGGCAAGCACCGCCCTTTCTCCCATGTGGGCAGAGGCATAGACTGTGCCTGAATACGTGTCAATGCTAACATGCTCATATTTGAGGCGACCAAAACTAGGAATGTGTGTGATGTCTGTTTGCCATACCTCACAACTGCCAAGACCTCGGGGGTTAACCCCCATGCCTATTGAGGGCATGGTGTGCAGCTGACAGTTGGGACAGGTGGTCACAATGGCTCGAGCCTGACTCCGTGTTAGCTGGAACTGACGCATTAGATCTGGTGTATTCTGGTGATACTGCTGGTGGCTCAGCTTTGCCTGTTAGAGGATGTCAGGAAGGCGTGCTTGTTCTGCTGGGGTTGCTTGTTCTGCTGGGGTTGCAAGGGAGTCTGCCTGACGGTTCCCTTCTGCAATATTGCCTGGCAAATCTGTGTGTGATCTCACATGCATCACATAGAACGGGTGTTCTCTATGAGAAATCAAATAAATTAGTTTGGAAAGCAACCTGAAAAGCTGCTCATTCTCGATGTCTCTGAGCAGTGCCTGCTCTGCCCTGGACACTACCCCCGCTACATAGGCTGAGTCTGTTACCAAGTTGATTGGCTCTGAGAACTTCTCAAAGGCTCTCATGACTGCTGCCAGTTCAGCTATCTGGGGTGATCCTTCCACAAACTCAACATCAGCTTCCCAATGCTGAGTCTGCGGATTTCTCCAAGTCATCACCGACTTGTGGGAATCCCCAGATGCATCCGTGAACACTGTGAGAGCTTTGAGTGATCTCCAACTCCTCTTCTCACGAGGAATGAGGTGGAATTCCTCATTAAACAGCTTGTGAGACGTGGCATGGACTGATATTTGTCCTCTGTAGCTGTCCATGGCAAATTGGAGACTGGCATTGCTCTGGAGCAAGTGCTCAAACATCTATTTAGTCAGTCTTTCAGGAGAGCTCCTTCCCTCCTCAGACTGTTTAACAGGGAGGTGAATACATGTGAAGTCACAACCAGCTAGTTCATACAGTCTCATCCTTGCTTTCCGAATCAGCTGAGCTATCATTTCTTGTGGCTTAGTGATAGTTTTGGATCTTTGGTGGGAGAGGAAGACCCACTCTATGATTAAGAGTGACTCTCTCTGCTCCTTGATCCATTGGAATATTAACCCGTGTAAGCGAGGCAGTTTCCCTCGGACAATGAATATGAAGGGCAGCTCGGGCTGGTAACGGTGAGCTTGCCTCTCTCCTAAAGTCTTTTGAACCTTTTTGATTGCAGTCTTTGCCTCTGGGGTCAGTTCCCTGGGAGAAAGCAGCTCTCTCTCCCCCTTCAATAAATTGAAGAGAGGTTCTAGGTCCTCATTAGTGAGGCCTAGCCAGGGCCTGACCCAATTCAATGACCCACACAGGGAATGGAGATCTGCTAAGGTTTTTGGATTACAATTAATTTCCAATTTCTGCGGAACAATGGTCCGTGCAGTAATTTCCAAGCCAAGGTACTTCCAAGGTGGCATCCTTTCGACTTTGTCCTCCTGCAATTCAAATCCAGCAGAGGTTAAAACTTTAACCTCTAGGTCAAGTGTGTCTTGGAGTAGAGAGTATCGGGGGCACACACAAGCACATCATCCATGTAATGAAGGATGATGGCCGCCCCTTTCTGGGCACGCACCTGGGACAGCAATGAGGCCACATACCACTGGCAGATGGAGGGACTACATTTTAATCCCTGGGGCAAAACCTTCCAGTGGTAGTGCTTCATTGGGGCTTCTCGATTGATCGTAGGAACGGAAAAGGCGAACCGTGGGGCATCGCCTGGGTATAGGGGAATGTGGAAGAAACAGTCCTTGATGTCTAGAAGAGCCAATTGCCAGTCTTTAGGAAGCATTGTTGGAGAAGGCATTCCAGGTTGGAGAGACCCCATGTCCTCAATTAATTTGTTTATTTCCAGGAGGTCGTGGAGCAGCCTCCACTTGTCCTTCCCCGGTTTCTTTATCACAAAAACCAGGAAATTCCACGCACTTGTGGTCTCCTCTATGTGGCCTTTAGCCAATTGCTCCTCCACAAGCTCCTCAAGCGCCCTGAGCTTCTCCTTACTCATCGGCCACTGTGCTACCCACTTTGGGGTATCATCTAGCCATTTCAGCTTTTGGGTAGGGCGCTCTACAGTAGCTGCCTCTAAAAATCCCAAGGAGTCTTAGGAATAATTAATTTTACCCCCCACTGGGACATGGTGTCTCTCCCCCATAGAGGGCATTTATAGTCTGTAACAAATGGACGGATGCTAGCCAATTTTCCATCTGGCCCCTCAATTTGCACGATGCTTTTTGATAGTTTTGCCCATTTGACTCCCCCTACACCCTGGATTCTGCCTGCCACAGGCTGAAGTTCCCATTGTGATGGCCACATCCTTTCGGGTATGATAGTCACATCAGCATCGGTGTCCAGTACCCCCTCCACATGGAGGTGATCTCATCCACGGGTTAGGTTGCATGCCAGAGAAGGTTTGTCCTCACCCACCACTTCTGCCCAGTAGACTTCAGGTGAGTTTCCATCTACTGGGACCTCTGCTGGAACAGGAATGGCCTGGGTAAGGATTTATCCCTCAACCAGGTCATATGGTGGTAGAGGACATCGTGCCAGGAGAATGAGGCCAGTTATGCTTCCCTTGATGGTCATGGGAGATACCTCAATCTCTGGGGGTGTGTGTGCTGTGTCCCTGACAACAAAGTACTCACTGTCCAGTTTCATGTGGTTTAACGTCACGTCCTGTGTACTGTTAGGTAAGTCCACTGTAATGACTGTCCAATCAGGTGACCTGAAATGAAAACCTTTGGTAGTCACAAGCCTAAAACGGCCTAGTGGCTTCCAAACCTTGTTAATTGAACATTTAATATTTTCATTGCCATGTATCCCCACACCCTCTCTCCCATCCTTCCCCTTTTTGTTTATTAAGAGACAGTCTTTTGCGAGCCGAGGGCTCTATTGTGTTAATGGCGGGTACGCGCTGTAAAGCGAGATTTTTTGTTTGTTGGTCTTCTTCTGTTTCTGCTTGTGTTGACAGTCTCTGGCGAAGTGTCCTGGCTGCTTGCACTGGAAGCAGATGATGTGCTGCAGCTGCTCTGGTGACATTGGTTCCTTCTTGGCTTCTGGTGTTACAGTTGCCATAGTCTTTGGGTGTGCCAGTCCCAGATTCCTCTCGTGTCCACTGAGCAGTTCTGCTTTCCTGGTGCAGGCTTCTATCATCTGTGCTAAGCTAGGTGCTGGCTCTAGGGGAAGGCCAAGAATAACCCTACGGCAGGTTTCATTAGCGTTCCTCTGAGCCATCTCTTTAATAAATTCAGCTTGTACCCCTGGATCAGACACCTGTCTTTCCACTTGCGCACGAAGGCGGTCCACAAACTGTAAGAAATTCTCAGAAGCAAACTGTTTAATGTTAACATAACTGCCTTTAGTATCTACTGTTGGTAATTGATTAAAAGCCTTTTCTGCAACATTGCATATTTTATCCAGGGCAGACTTTTATAGTACTCTGGTTTGGTTTTCAGGGCAATGCCAATCCTTTTCCCCACATAGGTGTTCATATCTTACGTCATTATTATCAGCATCTTTTGCATCATCTGAGCTTTTTAAAAACTCTAGTAAAAGCACTTTCAAAGATCTTTTCCTCAGGCTTTCCCATAGATCATATTCTGAAGGAGTTATCAGACATCGGAAAAGCTCTTTGATATCATATCGAACCAGTTTGTTTGAGTTAAAGGTGGCTCTCATCATGCCTTTAAAGATTTCACTATTTCTACCAAATTCTCTCTGTACTTTACAAATTTCCTTTTTTATCTTGATAGGACAAAGGTTGATAACTTCTTTTACTGTTTCTTTTACCAAGATAAACTACAGAAGCAACTGATGGTATATACTCTTTTTCCTGGTGTTGACTTTCAGGGCTGGGCATTCCCCCCCCACCCGGCCCGGGAGGCTGCCCACCCCCCCCCACCCCCCCCCCCACCACGGGGACACCATCAGTCCCGCAGGGGCTGTGAGGTGATCCCTCCCCACCCCCACCGGCACTGAACTCAGCAGGGGCTCCACTGCCCTCCCCCACCCCGCAGCAGCTTGGAGGGAAGGAATGTGAAACCGGAGCGGGGAGGGGTGGTGGGATTCAGGGTTGTGACACCTGTGGCCGGGGTTGCTGGGTGCCGTGCAGGGCTGGGTCTTGGAGGGGGGAGGTGGCAGTGGAGCCGAGGGCAGGGATGAGTTATGGGAGGGGGCATGCTTAGGGGCTGGGAACGGAGGCTGAAGGGGGTTGTGGGATGAAGGAGGAAACACGTGGCTGCCACCATATGGGACCCCCCCCCCACGGGTTGTATCGCATGGCCAGAGCTATCTGGGACCCCGACACCTTCAAGTATAGCCACGTGGCCGTTGCCCAGAGGGGAAGGGAACAAGGAAGGAGTGCTGACAATTTTCGAAAAATTATCAGAGCCAGGAACCCACAAAAACCGCAAAAAACTCAAAAAAAACCTCCGTGATACCGCTTTGAAACCGATGAAAGCTCCCTGCCTTCCGCCACGCCTGGGTGACTGCGTCCAGCCTCCACCAATCCGCATGCCACACCACGTGGTCGCGGGCACACGGAGCCGTCACGCAGGCCACACACAGGCCCGCGCGGTGTCTCTCCTCGAGAGCGGCGCCACGCCAGCCAAATGCCACCGGTGAGACCCCCACGCGGACCTCCAGGAACCCAAACGCCGCAAAAGGAGGCTCCACTCACCTTTTTTTTTCTTGCAGGCAGAGGCGTCTGAGTAAATGTAGTGGATCTACGTCCAGAACCGACATCCCTGGGCTTCTGACAGGCTCCCGGTTCGTGCTTACAAGTCTTCGAACTGCACAAAATGCAGCTAAAAGAAATTTAAGCTAGTTGATCAGCTCCAAGGCTTCTTGAATCCTGAAAATAGGAGTCACAGCCAAACGTGGGGTGCTCTGTAGAGACCATTCACATAGGGAGCCAACTGAGGCTTTTTCTCGACCCTAAAATGGGGTTCTTCGCCCTTCCTCTGGTCTAGCTCAGGTGTTAGGGTGATGGCTCCCAGGGCCCTTGCCTCACGAACGTAAATTAGATAACAAAAGGGGCTCTTTTCCCTGATGAAGTTACAGGGTTTATTTCTCGTGGGTAGCTTGGGAAAGAGGGAGAAAGGGAAAAAGAGAAAAAGAAACAGAGGTCAGGGGGCACAGATCTTTTCTAGGGTCTGCAAAGTGTGGCGGGGAGAAACTGGATCCCAGCCAGCCCTGTATGGCCAGGAGGGGAGAGGGACCGAGCTACAGGGCATAGCAGTGGTCACGGAATGTACCAGTTACAATGCATCTAGGAAATGCAACAGTCTTTCTTACCTGCTCGATCAGAGGCACATTAGAAGAGCAGTATGGACCTGAGGGGCAGATGCACATACCTTCACACACCTCGCAGTGGGAGTGTGGCTAGAGCTGGAGGTTTTATATTCTTCCTGATAATTTGAGCCGTTAAAACAAAGCCAGAGGTAACAGACCAAGTGAAAATACAATGCCAGGTTGCAGAAAGAGAATGTTACCTATCTGAACACCTACATAAATTCCCCATCATTCTGTTTGTTTAGGAGACCAAGCCAATGTCCTTGTAAATGAAAACAAGTGTGAATATCGATTTTTCTTGAATCAAGAATCAGCTTTATGTCCAAGTCAAAGGCCAATAAACCAGATAGGCTCCGCTGAGCACAGTGCACAACTAACATAGAAGACAGTAATTTGACCTCTTATGTAAGCAGTGTTGGAATGGTTCCCCATCCAAAAGGAAGGATGTCAAATGCTTCTCTGGAAATATTTTAACTTCTGTACAAATCTTACTTTGTAATGAACTAATCTCTAACAAGCCAGGACGTCATTGTGTTCAGTAGAAATAGATCAATGGCAACATTTAGCCTAAAGGTATTATGAGCTTGATCAGGAAGTTCGATTTAGATTTAAAGGCACTGCAGTCATATTTAATTTTATTTCTCTCTGTTCTTGAGTCTCTTAAACAGGGACCTTCAATTGGACAGGAAACGGGCACTGAAGCAAATTGTAATGGATGACGTAATGGCTTACCCGGAAGCATTTTGTGGGAATTGATTCCTTCTAGGTATCCATCAGCCAGCATTTTAGTGTGAAGGAAATCTTCAAACAGGTAAAACAAAAATTCACGTTGGTTTAAAACCTGACTGCAACATTAATTTTTCACTTTTGAGAAAATTTTCATGACCTTTAAAATTCAGACTATATCAAGTATTGTTTCAGCCATTGAAGAAAGTGCTTTTGATAGAGATAGGAGAGGGAAACCAAAACATTTCTCAGAGCCGCACTTTGAACTCTGTCCTTGTTACGAACGGCACTTGAGCAAATTCATTTGCCTTTGGAACAGAAAACTGCGAGGTAACACGTTTATCATTATGGATTTGAGTGTTCCAGGTTCTTTAGATAGTAAGTGATCTATACAAGATGATCTCTTACTGAAATAGATCCATTTTGAGAAGGGATATGGATTTCTTAGAAGAAAGCAAATCCCTATATTAAAACGGTGTGGTAGGTGGTTTTCCTTCTTTAGATTTTAGAACTTGCAAGGCACAATCGACTTCATAGTTTGAGATCCAAATAAAATCACGACATTCCAAACAGGTGTTTCTTTTTGGTTGTTTTTCAATCTGTATATCTTTGGATTGTAACCAGTAGAACGGTGCTTGAACGGGAAAGAAGTATAGGAGGTTTCAGAAGTGGAACATACGGTGAAACAGTAAGCTGAGAGCATTGTGCAAGGAGAGGAAAGAGGGGGAAATGGAAAGAGTTTCCTGAGTCGGAAGGGACCCCTAGGGATCGTCAAAGTCCAACTCCTGGCCCTGCACAGGCACTCCAACAGTCCCACCCTCTGCATCCCTGAGAGCATTGGCCAAACGCTCCTGGATCTCTGGCAGCCTTGGGGCTGTGCCCATTGCCTGGAGAACCTATTCAGTTCCTGACCAGCCTCTGAGGAAAAAAACCTTTCCCTGATAGCCAGCCTAATCGTCCCCTGACACAGCTCCTGGCATTCCCTTGGCTCCTGTCCCTGGTTGCAGAGAGCAGAGAGCAAAGCTGTCCCTATGCTGCCTCTGAGAGGGGCTGAGAGGTCCCAAGTGAGGTGTGAGCTCAGTGTCCTCTCTGCAGCTGAACCAAATGCCCTCAGCCACTCTTTGTATGGCTTCCCCTCCAGCCTCTTCACTATCTCTGTGTCCCTCCTTTGGACATTTCTCCAATAGCCTGAGGTCTTTCTGAAGTTGTGGCATCCAAAATTGCCCCCAGGGCTTGAAGAGAGCGCAGTCCCAGCCCAAAGCAGAACAGGACAATCACCTCTCTCGAGCGAGCGGCGCCACATTATAGGAGCAGTTGTCAAAAATCAGCTGGAGAAACAAATCTAACAGAGAAACAGGTGATCTTGGCACAGGAAATGGAAGAAACAGAGGAAGAAGAAGATGAGGAGAGGATTCCTTTTACAAGTTAAGAAAATGAGCATGCAGAACAGGGACTAAGCATTATGCAGGTAAGTGAGCAAGAGAATAATTTTGAAAGTGAGGGCAGTTTTGTCCAAAAGAAGGAGGAATAGGGATTCTTTTTGCTGAGAATGAATAGAAAGTTTTTTTCTGTTTAGTTTGTATATGAAGCACCCAGGGCTCTAGATCCTTTTGCGGGAAAATGGAGTGTGTAAAGTTGCCGGTCATTATGGAGCGAATTTAAAGGTTTTTGGGGTCCCAGGTGAATTTTGGGTAGAATTCTGGGGATTTGGGGGTTCCCAGGTGAATTGGGGGGGGGGGGAATCTGGGGAGATCCAGGTGAGTTTTGAGCGGTCCCAGGTTGATTTTGGGGGAGAATTTGTGGAATTTTGGGGGATCCCGGGTAGCGAGGTTTGGGGTGACTTTGTGCAATGTGAGGGCTCCCAGTTGAATTATTGGGGGAATTTGTGGAATTCTAGGGAACTCGGGAATTTTGGGGGGAATTTGGTGAATTTTAGGGTATACATGTCAATTTTAGGGTTCTCAGGTGAGTTTTGGGGATGCCAGGAAAATTTTGGGGTGAATCCTCTCGATTTTAGGGTATCCAGCTAAGCATTTGGGAGTCATGGGAGAATTTATGGATGAATTTGGGGGGATGCAGGTGGATTTTCCAGGGAATTTTGGTGATTTTTGGGAGTCCCAGATGGGTCTTAAAGTGAATTTGATGGAATTGGGGGTATCTGGGAGGGTTTTGAGGGGGATTGGAGAGATTTTGGGGTGAATTTGGGAGGTGTTGGGGGGAACTGGATCTTGGGGGTGATTTGTTTGGTCTGCCTTTTTGTTTGTTTGTTTCTTTGTTTGTTTATTATGGTTTTGTAGATTTTTTTAAGCAAATTGATTGGAAAACTGAATAGTCCTCCACTATAGTCTCCTGGATTCACCTGAGACTCTTCCTAGGCATCTCCCTGATCCTTTTTGCAATGAGTCTCACATCATTCTCCTGAGGAAACTGTCTGCTTATGGTTTGGATGGGTGGGCTGTTTGCTGGGTGACAAACTGGGTGATGGCCAGGCCCACAGAGTGGTGGGAAATAGAGTTCATCCAGCTGGTCCCCAAGGCTCAGTCTTGGGCCCAGTCCTGTTTAATATCTTTATCAGTGATCTGGACAAGGGGATAGAGTACACGCCCAGGAAGTTCACAGATGATGCAAAGTTGGCTGGTAGTGTTTATTTCTTCTGGAGGACAGCAGGCTGTGCTTCTCCTTCCTCCTGTTCTGAGGTCGCTGCTCCCTCTTCATCCCTCATTAAGTGTGCTGATTTTGTCACTTGGATGAGAAAACAAACAATTTTAGCAACAATACTAGTGGCAGGGTACAAGAAAGGAAGAGTTCACATGAATCCTCCCCCCCCCCCAACAACAGACAATACCTGATGGCTCCTCTGCCCAGCTTACTGACTACACCAGAACCCATTGTCCCCCAAAGATTCTCCCTTCTCCCTGTCCCCAGCCATGATGTGAGATGGAATAGAATAACTAAGATTAAGATTCTCCCCATGTAACTCCATCATACTTTGATTCTGGGAAAAAAATTTATTGAAATTCTATCATTTCAGATCATTTGTATTTGAATTTTCATACTAAAAAGTCTAGCCAGAAACTCATGACAATATTAATAGCCCATTCTAGAATGTCCGAGATGATATACACTTCTTTCAAGAGCATTTGATACCTCACGTGACTTTTCCAGAATTTAAATGAACAGTGGGAGTACTCTACAAGATTCTTGCTGCCATCTGGATTTCCTGGTATTTGGCTGGTCTATGTAAGCCAACCAGCTATTCAGCAGAGGGAATATTAGTGTGATACTTGATGGTATGTGAGATGGAACACAGTAATTTATGCCTTTTTCCATAGTGATAAACCTGTAAAGAAAGCTCCATAATGCTCAGATAAGGAGGCTGCTGGACTTCAAGCAGCAAAGGCCCAAAACGAACCAGTGAAAAGGTGTCATTGAAAAAAAAAAAAGCCAGTTGGGGAGCAAAGTGATACTTAAGGGCAGTTTACTGAAAGAGGAAATCTAGTGAAAAAAAAAGTCCAAAAGTGAAGGAAAATGAAGGAAAATGAAACTAAGGAAGGAAATCAATCTCAGCTCATCATTTCAGACGCTAAAAAGTTGTCATTGCAATGATGCATAAAGTGAGAAATAATAAATATGTCTGCGCCAAAATCTGAAATATGAACTTTATTGCATTCTGCCTTTCACGGAATCGTACAACAGCCTGTGATTAAAGATCATCTAGTCCAACTTCCTAGCCACGTAGATCTTACAGTCGATCAAATTGCTCAAGACTAGCCAAACTGATAAGGAGCACTGTCAATGATGGGGCATCCACAACTTCTCTGGAACACCCATTTGAGTGTCTCACCAGCTTCATTGTAGAAAAGTTTTTCCTTTTAGCCAATCTAAACCTAGTCTCAGTTTGAAAGCATTGCCCCTTGTCCTGTCTCTGCAAACCTTCCTAAAAAGTCTTTCTCCATTTGTCTTATACCCTCTTTACATATTCAAAGGCCACAATAGTGTCTCTCCAGAAACCTCTCTTCTCCAGGCTAAAAGATCCTACTTTTCACAAGAACCAGGTCATAAACTGAGATGGAAGACATCTCAGGAGATCAGATCATCCAACAGCTCAGCGTAAGAATAGCTCTGAAGTCAGATCAACTAGCTTAGGGCTGTGTCTGTTTGAATTTTGAAAATTACCAGGAATTGAAATGCTTCAAGGAAGAGAACTCTGGGTGGCTCCAGAAACAGCCTGAGAAACTCGAGCAAACTCGAAACCTCAGAAACTACCACTGCTTTCTCTCCCTCAGCCCAAGCAGTCACAAAGAAGAAGTGTTCCCAGCAGGCTGGGATAGCACACATATACACTACATATACATGACAGGCATCGCCAGCAGCCACATCCTGCTCCTTTCTGTGGCTGGCAAGAGTGAGACTGGATGTTCACATGTGGGCAAACTGGGTCCCTCCAGCAGCTCAGACACTCAGCCTGCCCAGTGACCCCACTGAATTCCTGTATTTGCAGTGTTCCAAGGCCACAGCATTACTCCTCTTGCTGGCACAGACCATCACATGCCTCCTAAATCAGTCAGGACTCCCCTGGTTCCACAGCCAGCACCCCACTTGCTCTCCCCCAGGCCACTGCCATTGTTCACCAACTTCTCCACTTTGATCTTTGCTGGTGCTCTCAACACTGGCACACCCAGATGTTCTGCAGCTGTTGTCTCCTGGTGGAAAGGACTTGTAAAGCCATGTTTCCTAACAGGAGTTCCACAACCTTTCAAAGCAACCTTTCCTGGGGTATGAACAAACTCATTTAAATGTCAACATTTCTTTTCCCATATGTGAAATCAGAATTTCCTTCTTCCGGGCAAGCCCAGAACAAGGCACAAACTACATTGTCCCTTCTGTTTCACATGTGTCTTGGTTTGAAAGACAGGTATGGTCTAAGGAAAGGCAGGAGCCCCTTTTCTGCGATGCAGAGTGCAACCCCCCTCCCTTTTGATTATTTTAGGTCCAATTCAGACGCGTTCAGGCAGGAGATATGGGGATAAGAATAACAGTTCTTTACTGGTATCTAACAAGGCAGAAAACAACAACAGCTATAAAAATTGGCAACAGAACAGTCTAGCTCCGGTCCAGTCCCTTCTGGCCGCAGGCCGTCTCCCTGTGCTGTTGCCAGTGCTGTGGGGGCAGGGCAGGTCCTGCGCAGTTGAAGAGGGCTGGGTGATGGCGGCCGCGGCCCAGGGGTGAGAGGGGATGGGGAAAGTGACTCCCCCTCACGGTGTCGGTCGTAGTGCTCAGCAGAGTGTCCGGAGATAGTAGGGTGAGATGGGAGAGCAGCAGAGCGATGTCCAAAGGCAGGGAGCGTGGATCTCAGTGCTGGGATGGCAGGGGAAGATGCCAGATCGGAGCCCAGGTTGTCTTCCCACTCCACGAGCCAAGCGAGAGAGAGAGCCCTGCTCCAGACCCCCCATCCCACCTTTCCTTTCCCGGTTCCCCCCCCCGCCCCCTCCAGCCATCCCCCTACGAGAGAACATTATCTGTCGTTTCAAGGTGTAGCCACAATTACTTAGCATAACAATGGGAGAAAATTCCACTGAAAGAAAAGGGAATAGTTCAACCTCCAACATTATCCACCCCTGAATTTCTCCCATACTTATATGCTATATCAAATTAAACCCTTACATTATATATACATACATGCAGTTAGAGACATAGGCACAGTACTATAGGTATTTCACCCTAAAACAAGGTCTCCTTGGGGTATGCATCGGGTCTCTCCACTCTTTTGCATCACCCACCAGGTGCAACCTGGTCCCTGAGCGAATACAAGTCCACGGATGGGATTGTCTTTGCTGGAGGCAGGATTCACCCAAACAGTTTTTCCTAGCATACCTCTCATGTGTACCACTGGAACCTTATCTCCATCTGATATTCCCAAGGGCTCAGATTGGGCAGGGCCTGCTCGGTTAGTGGAACCTCGGGTGTTCACTAACAAGGTGGCCTTTGGTAGATTAATCTCCCAGTTCTTGAAAGTTCCCCCACCCAGTGCCTTCAAGGTGGTTTTAAGCAGGCCATTGCACCGTTCAACTTTCCCTGCAGCTGGTGCATGGTAGGGGATATGGTACACGCACTCAACGCCATGTTCTCTAGCCCAGGTGTTTATAAGGCTGTTCTTGAAATGAGTCCCATTGTCTGACTCAATTCTCTCAGGGGTACCATGCCTCCAAAGAACTTGTTTTTCAAGGCCCAGGATGGTGTTCCGAGCAGTGGCATGAGGCACAGGGTAGGTCTCCAACCATCCAGTGGTGGCTTCCACCATGGTCAGTACATAGCGCTTGCCCTGGCGAGTTTGAGGCAGTGTGATGTAGTCAATCTGCCAGGCCTCTCCATACTTATATTTGGACCATCGCCCCCCATACCAGAGGGGCTTCCCCTGCTTGGCCTGCTTGATGGCAGCACACGTCTCACAGTCATGGATAACTTGAGAAATACTGTCCATGGTTAGATCCACCCCCTGGTCTCGTGCCCTCTTATATGTGGCATCTCTGCCCTGATGACCTGAGGCATCATGGGCCCATCGAGCCAGGAACAACTCTCCCTTGTGCTGCCAGTCTAAATCTATCTGCGACACCTCTATCTGTGCGGCCGGATCTACCTGCTCATTGTATCGGTGTTCCTCATTAGCCCGACTCTTGGGGACATGGGCATCTACATGACGGACTTTCACAGGCAGCTTCTCTATCTGGGTGGCAATGTCTTTCCATTCATTGGCAGCCCAGATTGGTTTTCCCCTACGTTGCCAGTTAGCCTTTTTCCACCTTTCCAGCCATCCCCACAGAGCATTGGCTACCATCCATGAATCAGCGTAAAGGTAGAGTTTTGGCCACTTCCCTCTTTCAGCAATGTCCAGGGCCAGCTGAACAGCTTTGAGTTCAGCAAGTTGACTCGATCAAACTTCTCCTTCGGTAGCTTGTGCGACCTGTCGTGTGGGGCTCCATACGGCTGCTTTCCACTTCCGGTTCATCCCCACGATGCGGCAGGAACCATCAGTGAAAAGAGCATAGCGTGTTTCATCTGCTGGCAGTTGGTTATACGGTGGGGCTTCTTCAGCCCGGGTCACTTGTTCCTGTTCCTCTTAGTCGGCAAGACCGAAGTCTTCCCCTTCCGGCCAGTTGGTAATTATCTCCAAAATCCCAGGGCGATTCGGGTTTCAAATACAGGCCCGTTGTGTGATGAGGGCAATCCATTTGCTCCATGTGGCGTCAGTGGCATGGTGGGTTGAGGGAACCTTTCCTTTAAACATCCACCCCAGCACCGGTAGTCGGGGTGCCAGGAAGAGTTGTGTTTCCATGCCAACCACCTCTGAGGCAGCTTGGACCCCTTCATAGGCAGCCAAGATCTCCCTCTCCGTCGGAGTGTAGTTGGCCTCGGACCCTCTGTATCTTCGACTCCAGAACCCCAGTGGTTGGCCTCGCGTCTCACCAGGCACCTTCTGTCAAAGGCTCCCAGACAGACCATGGTTCCCGGCTGCAGAGTAGAACACGTTCTTCACATCTGGTCCCATCCTGACTTCGCCAAGGGCTACTGCATGAGCAATCTCCTGCTTGATCCGGTCAAAGGCTTGCTGCTGCTCAGGGCCCCAGTGGAAATCGTTCTTCTTGGGGGTGACCAGGTAAAGAGGGCTCACAATCTGGCTGTACTCAGGAATGTGCATTCTCCAAAAGCCTATGGCACCTAGGAAGGCTTGTGTTTCCTTCTTGCTGGTTGGTGGAGACATTGCAGTGATCTTATTGATGACCTCACTGGGAATCTGGGGCCGTCCATCTTGCCACTTTACTCCCAGGAACTGGATCTCTTGGGCAGGCCCTTTGACTTTGCTCTTTTGAATGGCGAATCCGGGTCCCAGCTGAATCTCAGTGATCTTTTCTCCTTTCTGAAATACCTCCATTGTCATGTCCCCCCACACAATGATGTCATCAATGTACTGCAGATGTTCTGGAGATCCACCCCTCTCCAGTGTAGCCTGGATCAATCCATGACAGATGGTGGGGCTGTGCTTCCACCCCTGGGGCAGTATGTTCCACGTGTATTGCACACCACTCCCGGTGAAAGCAAACTGAGGCCTGCACTCCACTGCCAGAGGAATAGAGAAAAATGCATTGGGGATGGCAATGGTGGCGTACCACCTTGCTGCCTTGGACTCCAGCTCGTACTGGAGTTCCAGCATGTCCGGCACAGCAGCACTCAGTGGTGGAGTTGTAAGGGTCGGTCCGAAGTTCCCCTCGATTTTGCCTCCCAACCGTCGCAATGAGACCTCGAGGACCCCCCACTAAGGCTGACTCCGAACAATGGTTTCTTGGCCTGGCCAAGGTGGATGCTCTTGACTGTGTGCTGGTGTATGGTTCTCACTGGACTGTGCTGTCATGGCCCCAAGCAGAGGTTGTGTTGTACCAACTGAGGACTGCTTGACCGTACCTGTCTCCTGCAGCATCACACAATGGTCCATAAATCTAACCACCTCTTGGCCAGAGGCCACTCGCTTTGGAGAAGGACTATAAAGAGCAACCCTCTGGAAAAGACCTTTCGAGATTTCTCCACTGATGAAGACCCATCTCCCCCCTCTAGAAGACCCCAGAGATCTCCCCACGGACGAAGACTCGTCTATCGGATGACCTGTGAGGACGCCCGTCTCGTCTGTTGGTAGCTGTTTTCCCATCCCTTCCTTTCCTTCCCCTCTCCCTATACTTTGTTTCCTATACCTCTCCCCTCTACCGTAATTGAATTGTTGGCATTTGATGAAATGCATTGCTGTTGTGGAATAAACTGATTTTCTGCTGTTGAATAAACTGATTTTGTCCCCTGCACTTTGCCTGTTTGCACCTTTAAGATCAAAAGAACCATCACGACCCCCGCTCTGCATTAATAGCGGATTGTGACATTAAATTGGCGTCACGGACAGGATATTCTGACAGACAGAAGGGATGCAAGGTTGTCTGTAGTCTGTATCAGGGGAAGGAAGTCTTACTCCCGCCGCACCTAGCTGGCCACCTTGAATAGGTGAGCCTGTCTAGAAAGCAATGGGGGTTTTTCTGATTTCCCGCAGACTGCAGACACCTTGGTGTGGAGCATCCCCAGACTCACTTGAGGGCTCTGTCGTCAGAATTTCACAAAAGATCTACTGGTGCAAAAGGCGGGACACTGTTGTTTTTGTTGTTGTTTTTGTTGTTGTTGTTTTATGATGTTTGACTACTTGGTGTAGCGAAGAGACAACCTGGTGTTTTGTAACTAAGGAGTGCCTCCCGAGTAGTTTGGTCTCCTCACCCGCACAGGGAAGCGAAGGGGGGCACACAGCGGAAGCTGTTTCGTTGTGTGTGGTAACTTAAGCAATAGACCTCCCTGTTGTGGTTTTTACTTATCCCTTCACAAAATGACTGAGAATTCCACTGTAACAGATAAAGCTGCATTTTATGCTCTATTAGCTAAGTATAGCGCCAGACCGTCCGAACGTGGGGAGGAATGGGCGAACAATATTTGGTTTAATCTGGAGAATGTGATTGATAGAATATATTCTTTGCAACATGAGTCAAAGTTCAAACTGGGCAAAAATAAAACCATGATCTGCTCAGTTTTAGGAGCTTGTCATACGGCAGCTATAGAAACTCGCTCTGAGTGCAGAAATGAGGAAAGAACAATTATAGACTCTCTACAAAATCTTGTTCAAATTTTGCAAAAACAATTAGATCAAGAAAGGAATGAGAACCATTTGTTGCTAGATGAAAATAATTTGTTAAAAGCTGCCTTAAGAGAAGAATGGGACAAAAATTCAAGGCAGGGTGTAACAGTAAAAGAAACACAGGAGAAGGAAGCTATTCACATTAATCCAATACACTCTCAAAAAGACCTTATTTTGATGAAAAATTGTGGGCAACACTGCTGACCCGACTTGAAACCTGTGATTAAAATAGAATATGATTATATCAGTGATGCACCCCCCGAGCAACCTTCTCCACAGGTTCTGGGCAGTGTACCAGAGCAAACTTCTCCACAAGTTCTGAACAATGAACCAAATCAATCTCCTCCACAGGCTCTGGGAGTTGAACCAAAGCAGTACACCTGCACTGGGCTTTCCCAAGGGTCTGAACATTCCCCCACTTCTGCCCACCACACTTTAGCCCAGGAATTAGAAAAGATACCCAAACCTGACAATACAGCTGTCTATCAATACATTGATGATATTCTGGTGGGAAGGGATGAAATAAAAGTAGTGGGGGATACCCAACAAAAAATAATCTCTCATTTGGAAAACCCTGATTTGCAAATTTCCTCAGAGAAAATTCAAAAACCTTCTCAGGAGGTGAAGTTTTTGGGAATTTGGTGGAAAGGAAGTATGACATGTATTCCACCTGATACTCTAACCTCCCTGGATCAAATTAAATTGCCTGAATCCAGGAAAGCAATCCAACAGGCTCTAGAATTATTAGTGTTCTGGAGAAAACGCATCACAGTCACTATTGAGACCCCTCCCCCTGACGGGGTGGCCCAAAGGTCCTCAGTTGGGAAGTGGTATGCCCAGATAGAACATTAACATCTTCTCAGTGATAGAAAGAGCTGTAAAAAATCTGGCAATACAAGAAGCTGAGAACTTGGCTAGCAGCCACGATAAACCTGCCTCAATAATTAAAGTGGCCCCTCCTTTCTCCCCTGAACAATCGGTGAATTCTTGGTTTACTGATGCTTCTGCTAAACGAGAAGGAAAGGTGTGGAAATACAGGGCAGTAGCTCTCCATACTTCATCTGGTGAACGAATTATTACTGAGGGAGAAGGCAGTGCTCAGGTTGGTGAGCTGACAGTTGTCTGGAGTGTTTTCCAACTTGAGGTACAGAATATCTCTCTTGTTTACATCTACAATGACTCCTATGCTGTGTTTAAAGGAGGTACAGAGTGGCCCCCTTTTCAGCAGCAAAACGATTGGGAAGTTAACAGAATTCCAGTCCACGCTACACACTGGATAGTTCCATCATTTTAATCTCCTGCCTCCTGGAGGCAGACTCTGCTGCCTGAAACCCCAAGTATAACACAAACTAACAGAGTGTCAGTTTATGTGGTGCCTTATTCGGGGCCCGGGGACCTGCGGACTCGCGTCCAAAGTCAGGATCCCACTGGTTCCCTTTTTTAGAGGGTTTTTTATACCCTTTTTACAAATGGTTTATGTGCAGAAGTACACATTCTTCTAAATAATATAGACACATTCACCTTGTAGATAGCATTTCACGTCATAAATCTTACATGGTTGCTTATCCTAGGACTATAGTGTTCTCCCCCTTAATCTCTCTCTTACGCCACTGCCCACCACCAGTACTTTATTTATGATTATACTCTAACCTTATCACTAACAGTTCTGCATGCTCTGCTAAATCTTTTGAACATTGTTTTCTCAGCACAGCACATTCCTAAGTTAGTTTACCAGGGCCTACTCTGGGAACTGCAGTCTCCAAGCCTTAGCATTACTACTACTATTATGGTTTATACACTTTATATTCTAATATTCAGGATTTCTAGTCCATATGATAACAACTCTGTTTGTGTTTACTTTTCACAGAAGAACACCGAGGGACATGAAGAAGCACCCCCCCTTAGTGGTGGATGACAAAAACAAGGTTTTCCCTCATTTCATGGTGACACAAGGTGATGATGTCGCAATGACTTGTAAATTAGTGGCTGGATCCCTCACCGAACCTGCATACAGTTATAGCATAGGACCCAATGGCCGGACTTTATATTGTAGAACCCAAAATCAAGACTGTTGGCTAAATTTAACTGCTATAAAATTTTCCTATAAAGTCATGTGTGGAAAAAATGATACAAAATACTGGGGGGAACTTGATGTTAATGTCGTAACACCTACTACCCAACCACCGGTTGTGTTGAGCCCTACGATTTTTCAATTTGGGCCATACGTAATTAGAAAAACTGGCCAACAACAAATATTGTTTTATCCGGCATGGTCTCTCAAACAAATCAAATTGCTGATGCAAAATAATGTCTCAGAAGTCCAGCCAGCGTGTTCACTCTTTCTACAGACTTCTTTTCAGGGATGGACAACCTGGCTGCGGAAACGGAATCCTTCTAAAAAAACGAATGGCAAGAGACATAACCGGTGTTGTGGGAACAGGATTGGGAATTTTGAATAGCATCGATTCAGAAGTACTAGTGAATAAATTGGCTACCACAGCTGGAGATGTAACCAAATTACAACGGCCCCTGCAAACAGCCTTAACAGCTTTGGGGACCCAACAGTGGTTGTTACCAAACATATTACCAAGTTGGGAAAAGGTAAATGTAAATGACCACAAATTGAAAATCGATGCACTTGGTGCTACACAAAATAACATCTCTTTGGCTCTCAGTTGTATCCAGTCCCAGTTGTGGATGCAGTCGGTTGCTGCTTTAATTATAAGAGAAGGTGAGGAAGGCACTTTTCCCACTGAAATTCGAAAGATAGTCTGGGACAGTGCCACTGATTTTGAAAAAGAATTCCAGTCCTGGTGGAACTTAGTAAATTTTACCTATGATCCCAGCACAAACACAGCCACAGCCTTTGTACTAACAATTCGTAATGCTTCAGGGCATTCAATATTCCCCATCATTGCATTAGGGTTGAACCATGACGGAGCTATTCTCTACCCTTTCGAGCATAGGGAATGGGCCCATCAAATTGGTGGGAGGTGGCAAATTGTCAATTTGGAAACTTGCATTGTCCGGGAACAACAAGGGTTTATTTGTGAAAGTAATGCAATCAGAGCTCAAGATATCTGCTTGGACACAGAACAGAATGTTTGCAATTTTGAAATTCATCCAAACAAGATTCCTGAAACAGTACTGGTATATGTAGGCAATGGATGTGCATGCTTTAGAACTGCTTGTGATAGTGTTTTCATAGAAAATTTGGTAGTGAATACTAAAAATCATTCAAACTTTTGTGTCTGTAACTTTACTAGGATTTCAGGATGTGATTTTTCCTATGTAGCCCCAGTTACTTCTCACCATCTTTTGCAGTCAAATTACACACTGATCCACCATCTATTGCCCACTCCAATTGGAATGAACCTCTCTCTGGTGAAGCAATTGTTGCTCCACCAAGATTTCATCGAAATTTTGGGGAAGATCAAGAAAAACGGACAGAAAACTCAAATAGCTGTTCATCACAATGTGGAAAAAATACATCGTGTTTTGGAAAGGGTAAAGACAGATGCTGAACACAGGTGGTGGGATACTCTATTTGGGTGGTCACCTACTGCTACAGGTGTCCTGAACAAATTGTGTCATCCCACCATTGTTCTCTTGATTTTGGTTTTAATTGGTTTTGTTTTATCAGCAATCCTATACATTATGAGTTGGAGAATAATGAAACGGTTAGCACAATTGGCATCTGTGACAGATGTATCCAGATCGGTTACTGTTGACATCCCTAGGGTTATTGACACAAGGTTTTAAATAGGATAAAATATGATTTTTAACTAGAATTGATTATCTTCAAATTGCAATTAAAATTGTTGAATCAAAAACTTGCTTAAAAAAATGTTTGATTTATTTCTAATCAAAATTGAAAAATTAAAGAATTGAACAAATTGTTTGAAATTGTTAGCAATCAAAAAATTGAATATAATTAATCTGTTTTGTTTTCCCTTTTCTCCTAATCCTTATCCTGTCCATAATCTTTTTCCTACTTTCCTGTCTCTGTTTTCCGGGATATGCTACCAAATTGGACGAATCCTGTAGACACCACAACTGAAGACTTCACTACAACTCTCCCAAGGGGCGCTCTTGACGACGATCGTGAGTCATGGGGTGGTGTAAATGTTAGTCCGAAGTTCCCCTCGATTTTCCCTCCCGACCGTCGCAAGGAGACCTCGAGGACCCCCCACTGAGGCTGACTCTGAACAATGTTTTCCTGGCCTGGCCAAGGTGGATGCTCGTGACTGTGTGCTAGTGTATTGTGCTCACTGGACTGCGCTGTCATGGCACCAAGCAGCAGTTGTGTTGTACCAACTGAGGACTTCTTGACCATACCTGTCTCCTGCAGCACCACACAATGGTCCATAAATCTTCCCACCTCTTGGCCAGAGGCCGCTCGCTTTGGAGAAGGACTATAAAGAGCAACCCTCTGGAAAAGACCTTTCGAGATTTCTCCACTGATGAAGACTCATCTCCCCCCTCTAGAAGACCCCAGAGATCTCCCCACGGACGAAGACTCGTCTATCGGATGACCCGTGAGGACGCCCGTCTCGTCTGTTGGTAGCTCTCTTCCCATCCCTTCCTTTCCTTCCCCTTTCCCTATACTTTGTTTCCTATACCTCTGCCCTCTACTGTAATTGAATTGTTGGCATTTGATGAAATGCATTGCTGTTGTTGAATAAACTGATTTTCTGCTGTTGAATAAATTGATTTTGTCCCCTGCACTTTGCCTGTTTGCACCTTTAAGATGAAAAGAACCATCACGACCCCCGCTCTGCATTAATAGCGGATCCTGACAGGAGTCATTTCATTCAATGGACGATAGTCCACGGTTAATCTCCATTCTCCTTCAGATTTACGCACAGGCCAGATGGGGTTGTTGAAGGGTGAGTGGGTTTTATTGACCACCCCTTGGCTCTCCAGCTCACGGATCATCTTGTGGATTGGGATCACGGCATCTCGATTCGTCCAGTACTGCCGGCGGTGCACTGTTCAGGTAGCAATTGGCACCTGTTGCTCTTTCACTCTGAGGACTCCCACTTCAGATGGGTTTTCTGATAGCCCAGGCAGGGTGTTCAACTGCTTAATGCCCTCTGCCGCCACAGCAGCTATTCCAAAAGCCCACCTGAGTCCCTTTGGGTCTTTGTAATAGCTGCTCCTGAGGAAGTCTATGCCTAGGATACATGGTGCCTCTGGGCCAGTCACAATTGGATGTTTCTGCCACTCTTTCCCAGTGAGGCTCACCTCAGCCTCCAGCAAAGTCAATTCCTGAGATCCCCCTGTAACCCCGGCAATTGAAACAGGTTCCTCCCCGACATGTCCCGATGGTATTAATGTACACTGTGAACCAGTGTCAACCAATGCACTGTGTTCCTGTGGCTGTGATGTGCCAGGCCATCGGATCCATACTGTCCAAAACATCCGGTTTTCCCCTGCCTCTCCCTGGCTAGAGGCAGGGCCCCCCTAGCCCTGGTTATTATTTCTCTCCTGGGCATACATAGTGGAGGTTCCTTCAAGGGGATCTGACAGATCATCTTCCCTTCTGTAATACCCTGCACCTTGGTCATGGGAGGCTGAGGCTACCTTCACTTTAGTGGAGTTCCCTCTGTTAGTGTTCCCCTCCCTGAGTTGGCGCACCCGTGCTGCCAGGACAGAAGTGGGTTTCCCATCCCACCTTCTCATGTCTTCCCCGTGATCACGTAGAAAAAAACACAGGTCAGCACGTGGGGTGTACCCTCTCTCCCTAGCTGGGGGGCGTTGGGCTCTGCTTTTGGGGTCCATGACTCGCACTGGTGCTGCACTGATCTTCCTCACCTCTTCCCTTATCTCCTTCATCTCCTCCTTAAACTCCTCTCTGAGGTCCTTAACCATAGCAGAGACATGAGCCTGCATTGGGCCAGCCATCATACTCTGAAAATTCCTGAGCCTGTTGGCAACAGAACCCACTGTCACTTGGTTGGTATCTGCATTAATCATTGCAATAAAGGGGGTATACTGAGATGGGCCCAGGTTGGCCAGATTCCACAACCTCTGCCCTGTGCACCTGACCTTGTCAAGGTCATTGTCATGCTGTCCATCCCTCCCAAAAAGCACCTCCAGTACTGCCACTTCTCTCAGCTGTTGGATCCCTTCCTCAAGGGTATTCCAACACGTTCTCTGGTGGTGCTCCTGCATTCTTTCCCTGTGGACAAATCTCTCTCTCACACTCATTAAAAGTCCCTCCCAGAGGGAAAGGAGACCTGTCTCCCTTACAAATACTTGGTCCACACCTGAGTCCTGGGTCAAGGCTCCCAAATTCCTTGCCTCAGAACCGTCCAGTTGCACACCTGTGCCCATAAGGTCCCAGACCCGCCGTAACCAGGTTGTAAAAGGCTCACGGCCCCGTTGTACAACGTCTTTTCGCAGGTCATGTAGACTCTCGTATGACAGGGACTCGGTGATGATCTCAACTTCTGGGTCCCCGGCTGGTTGTGAGGGGCCCCCTTCCTGACCCTTATTATCTAGGTGCCTTATTTTCATCTTAGACTTCCTAGTTTCCACAGGGGCAATTGCTGCTGGCTGTCAGTGCCCTTGCAGTTCAGCTGGAACCTGGACAGATGTAACGTCTGTGGGTCCCACTGCTGCACCATCAGAGTCTCCCTCTTTAAGGCAGGGGGAGGGTTTCTCACCAGCTGGGGAGAGGTACTCCTTCAGAATTTGGCCCATCTCATGTATCTCCTTCGCTAGCACCCCCACCCATTCTGCATGGTTCCATTCCAAGGCGGGCTGTGGGGCAGGGTCAAACGCTGGGTTAATATCCCTAGTCTCTGGAACAGGGTCAGGCTCTGGGGTAACCTCCCTAGTCTCTTGGTCAGGATCAGGCTCTGGGGTAACCTTCCTAGTCTTTGGGACAGGATCAGGCTCTGGGGTAACCTCCCCAGTCTCTGGGACAGGATCAGGCTCTAGGGTAACCTCCCTAGTCTCTGGGACAGGATCAGGCTCTGGGGTAACATCACTAATCCCTGGGGTAGGTATCAGGGTTGTTATCCAAGTCAATCTCCCCTTATCTCTGAATGTTAGATAGAACAGGTTTAACAGGGATATAAGCAACACTAGCCACAATATAATGTCATTAGCATTTAAAGTGGATTGGAACCCCTTGAAGACTGGTGGGGTGAACTTCAAAAACCCTGTGATGGGTTGAGAAAAAATTTCACCTGCTGCCACTTCCTCACAGTAAGTACCATTATTGAAGTAGCCCCAGAAACACACACTTAGAGTGCGATAGCCCTGAATCCATGTGGCCATCTTCCAGAGAAAATTAAAAATCCATGAGTTCCTCAACTGATCAACCCACACAATAAACCGTATAATAGCCACAGTAACCTTGGTTATGAAACTCATCTTTAAAAAAGGGCTTGCAAACGGGAGAGATATAGCAGTGACCACATGGAGGCCAATCCAGGGTAAGCTGGACAGCATGGTGTCACCTACCACAAGCTTGGGTAATTCAAGAACTGTTATCCCCTTTTCTACCCCTCTCTCAATAACCTCCGGCAATGCCTCACGTTCCAGGCACCAAAATCTGTCTTGGTTTGAAAGACAGGTATCTGCAAAGGAAAGGCAAGAGCCCCTTCCCTGCGATGCAGAGTGCAACCCCCCTCCCTTGTAATTATTTTAGGTCCGAATCAGAGGTCTTCAGGCAGGAGATATGGGGATAAGAATAACAGTTCTTTACAGATATCTAACAAGGCATAAAACAAGAACAGCTATAAAAACTGACAACAGAACAGTCTAGCTCCACTCCAGTCCCTTTTGGCCGCAGGCCGTCTCCCAGCTCTCAGTTACCGGTGCTGTGGGCAGGGCAGGTCCCGCGCAGTTGAAGAGGTCTGGAGTGATGGCGGCCGCGGCCCAGGGGGTGAGAGGGGATGGGAAAGTGACTCCCCCTCACAGTGTCGGTCGTGGTGCTCAGCAGAGTTTCCGGAGATAGTAGGGTGAGATGGGAGAGCAGCAGAGCCATGTCCAAAGGCAGGGAGCGTGGATCTCAGTGCTGGGATGGCAGGGGGAGATGCCAGAGCGGAGCCCAGGAGGTCTTCCCACTCCACGAGCCAAGCGAGAGCGAGAGCCCCGCTCCAGACCCCCCCATCCCGCCTTTCCTTTTCGGTTCCCCCCCCACCTCGCCCTCCACCCACCCCCCTACGAGAGAACATTATCTGTCCTTTCAAGGTGTAGCCACAATTACGTAGCATAACAATGGGAGGAATTCCACAGAAAGAAAAGGGGAACAATCCAACCCCCAACAGCTATAAAGACAGGCCTTCTTAATGCAAAGAGCCCTCTGAAATTCAAAATACCTGCTATAAAATTAAAAATGTTATCTTTGACTTTTAGATGGGAATTTCTACTCTTCAGCTTCATTCTGTCTGGTGCATTTTTGCTAACTGCTTGATTCAGGCTGAATGGACAGTCCTGTCTTATTCTTGGTATGGCAACAGTGATAGAGATCACTGCTGCTTTCTGTAGAAAGTGGCTGCAAGTTGCTATTACGAGATCTTGTGCAGGTCTAGAGTCTGATTGGATGTGAGGTTCTCATTGTTTCAACAAGTAACTTGGGGTGGCAGTGTCAGAGGTGTTCATTATCTAGGAAGATTTTCATAGGTGATGAGTTTTGCTGAGGAAGCTTTCTCTTCTGGGTGTAGAATATATGTGCATAATTAACTTCCTTGAATCCTAAATAGTGGGGGAGATTTTAGTATCTACGAAACCATTTTTACTAGCTTTTTTATGTGGCCATAGATGATGAAAGTGATCTGGATACAATTTTAGAAAAAAGCAAAACGGTGAGCTGTGAGGAAAAGCTGAAGGAGTATTTGGAGAACACCCTTTCTTCTTGAGATCAAATGAGAACAAGGAATGAATTTTGTATTGTCAACTTAAAAGGTAGAGCATCTTTGAACATTGGTTGTACTACTTAGGCCTTGTTTTAATGCTGTTGTGTGAAGGTATGGAAAAAGGGTGCTTTTCACATCATGTAAGAATATAGAATAAAGTCTGTACTGAACAAGGTTAAGGCAAATATCACCCACTGTTTAGGAATGGGACAAAGGAAGACTGCTATCATTCAAAAACCATAGCACATCAGTATTACTGTGCATACCATCACATCCATGCCTGATTCAGAAGGCAAAAGTAGTAGTGCAGATTCTTGGATCACCGGAATCAGAAGTTGGTCTGCACCATCAGCTCTTCACTCATAGATTTGATCTCATTCAAAGTTCTAGGAACTCAGATGTTTAAGATAGCCAAGCACTTACAACTTTAAAAACCATCTAAAAACTGGTACAATACCACTCTCCTTCCTGAAGATCTTATCAGCAGCTCTGAAGCCATAGAGGAAGCAGCACTCTTCACACACCCAGGAGGTCTTTTGAGGCTTTTTCTCGGACCTAAAATGGGGTTCTTCACCCTTTCTCCGGTCTAGCTCAGGTGTTAGGGTGATGGTTCCCGGGGCCGTTGCCGCATGGACTTAAATAAGATAACAAAAGAGGCTCTTTTCCCTGATGAAATTACATGGTTTATTTCTCATGGGTAGCGAGGAAAAGAGGGAGCAAGAGAAAAAGAGACAGAGGAGAGGGGGCACAGATCTTTTCTAGGGTCTGAAAAGGGGGGTGGGGAGAAATTGGATCCCAGCCAGCCCTTTATGGCCAGGAGGGGAGAGGGACCAAGATACAGGGCATAGCAGGGGTCACGGAATATACCATTTACAATGCATCTAGGAAATGCAACATCTCCCCTTTTTTCGTTTAACAAAGTTTAAAGAGGGATATTAGTTTCATTCAAATTATGGTTTTGCCCACCACTTGCAGTTGGTGGGAGGGTTAGATTGTTCTAAGGTTTTCATTTCTATGTGATTGACTACTGAGGTAGAGGGAATGAGACCATTAATAGCCTTGAAAACTAAGTGACGTAGGATCCCGAACCCCATTATGACAAGGAAAATAATAATAAAAATTAACATAATTGTTTTGACTATAGATGTCCACCACCCTGTGAGTCCCCAGCCTTTGAACAGTCCATTGAACCATTCTTCAGATTCTTGCTTCACTTGTCCCATCAAGTTGTTCATGTTTCGGAGGGCAGCATGGATGTTAGGAGCTCTCGATATCAGGTCCATACAGCAAAGTCCTTCAAATTCCTGGGACTCATGTCCGTGCAGTAGCAAGAGAAAATCTATAGCAGCACGATTTTGTAGTATGGCCTGCCTGGTAATTTCCTCTTCTTCTAGGAGGGAGCTGATTGCGGTGGATGTTTAGTTTGCCTGTTTGACTACCCAACACTCTAGGTGGCCCAATTCGCCTAGAGCTTTAGCTGCTGCAACCCACGGAAGAAACAGGGATGCAGCAATTCTTTTTGACTTGGCCCAATGGAAAATTTCAGAATCACAGTTTGGGTCCAAATTGTCTGCACTTTTTTTTGGATTTTATTACCCTATTTGTATTTGTGAGTCCAATCGTTTATTAAGGTTTCGTTGGGTGCCAACAGGGACAACCGAACAAAGGTGCATGGCCCTCCTAAGAGCCGAGAAGGGATCCCTGCTCACGCCCGGTCCCCACAAATTAGGAACAATCACTTTGGGAGGCTTTTGTGGCTTGAATAATTTGGGGTATCAGCTGCAATATGGCTTATAGTATTGCACCACCTTTTGGCAGTGAATTCCCCACGATATTGCATTATGTTGTGGAATTCTTTTATGCTAGAAGGTTTTGGGAAGATCCTAAAGTGAATGCAATATTGTGCTGGGTAGGAACCTAACAGCTCTAATTCTTGGGGTTTCTGAGCTGCTTTGGGCAAACTTGGCAGCAACTCCTCTATGTGGTTTTTACTTACTCCAGCTTGCTGTCTATGATTTTTGTGTGATGAAATGGTATGTGACTCAGGAATTTCATTGGACAAGTGTGTTTCAAAACTGGCTGAATATTCTCCAGCCTTCAATGGGATTCCTACCAGGCAGGTGGACATAGGGTTTGCTGTTGCTGCTGTGGACAGACATATGTTTTCTTGTTGGAGCGTCTGTGCCAGGGTCACCCAAATGTTCTGACGTGGTTGAGGGACAATTCATGCAGCTGCTAGACTGTTCAGTGTTTGCAGGAAGACAACTTGAATGGGGTTCATCACGGGACTGAGAGAAGAGCAGCTTTTCTCTAAAAGGAAAGACAAACATTATAAAACCTGTTAAAAGTCTCTATCTGCTGGAATGTCATCCTTTAGGAGGATTACTTTTTCTTTTTTCCGGTGGCGTCTTCTTTTTGAAGCCACAGCCACCTGCTCCTCATTCCCCTCAGTTGGAGCAGGATGTTTGGGGACATACGGTTTTACCCACTTTTGGGGAATCCACCGAGGGCCTGAGGGAGTGGATACACACGCATAGCCACGCCCCCAGGTAACAAGCTCATAGGGACCTTTGATTTCCCAGGTTTCTGGGTCCCTAATCAAAACTGGAGGATGTTGGGATAACTTGAATTGTTTACTACTGTTAAAGTGACGTACCACAGGTGGACTCATGTTCTCAAATGAACAATTCAGGAAATTGATAGTAAACATGGCTTTGCAGAGCTTCTGCTGTGGAGACATCCACGCTGTTGAACTGCTCTGTGTAGCCAAAACCTGCTTGAGCATCTGATTGGCTCTCTCAACTACACCTTGGCCTGTGGGGGAGTGGGAGGTGCCAGTTTTATGTTCCACTCCCCACTGCTGGACGAATTCCAGGAACTCCTTGGACTTATACGCTGCGCCCTGATCAGTTTAGATTTCCCTAGGGGTCCCCAATACTGAAAAGGCTTGCATTAGGTGTTTTTTGGCGTGCACTGCCCTTTCTCCTGCATGGGCAGAGGCATAGACTGCGCCTGAATATGTGTCAATGCTAACATGCACATATTTGAGGCGACCAAAACTAGGAATGTGTGTGATGTGTGTCTGCCATACCTCACAACTGCCAAGACCTCGGGGGTTGACCCCCATGCCTATTGAGGGCATGGTGTGCAGCTGACAAGTGGGACAGGTGGCCACAATGGCTCGAGCCTGACTCCGTGTTAGCTGGAACTGACGCATTAGACCTGGTGTATTCTGGTGATACTGCTGGTGGCTCTGCTTTGCCTGTTGGAAGATGTCAGGAAAGCGTGTTTGTTCTGCTGGGGTTGCAAGGGAGTCTGCCTGACGGTTCCCTTATGCAATTTCGCCTGGCAAATTTGTGTGTGATCTCACATGCATCACATAGAATGGGTGTTCTCTATGAGAAATCATATAAATTAGTTTGGAAAGCAACCAGAAAAGCTGCTCATTCTTGATGTCTCTGAGCACTGCCTGCTCCGCTCTGGACACTATCCCCGCTACATAGGCTGAGTCTGTCACCAAGTTTATTGGCTCTGAGAACTTTTCAAAGGCTCTCACGACTGCTGCCAGTTCAGCTACCTGGGGTGATCCTTCCACAAACTCAACATCAGCTTCCCAATGCTGAGTCTGAGGATTTCTCCAAGTAATCACCGACTTGTGGGACGCCCCAGATGCATCCGTGAACACTGTGAGAGTTCTGAGTGGTCTCCAACTCCTCTTCTCACGAGGAATGAGCTGGAATTCCTCATTGAACAGCTTGTGAGACGTGGCATGGACTGATATTTGTCCTCTCTAGCTGTCCATGGCTAATTGGAGACTGGCATTGCTCTGGAGCAAGTGCTCAAATATCTTTTTAGCGAATCTTTAAGGAGAGTTCCTCCCCTCCTCAGACAGTTTAACAGAGTGGTGAATACATGTGAAGTCACAGCCAGGTAGTTCATACAGTCTGATCCTTGCTTTCCGAATCAGTTGTGCTATTAACTCTTGTGGCTTAGTGATAGTTTTGGATCTCTGGTGGGAGAGGAAGACCCACTCTATGATTAAGAGTGACTCTCTCTGCTCCTTGATCCATTGGAATATTAACCCGTGTAAGTGTGGCAGTTTTCCTAGGACAATGAATTTGAAGGGCAGCTCGGGCTGGTAACGGTGAGCTTGCCTCTCTCCTAAGGTCTTTTGTACCTTTTCGATTGCAGTCTTTGCCTCTGGGGTCAGTTCCCTGGGAGAAAGCAGCTCTCTCTCCCCCTTCAATAAATTGAAGAGAGGTTCTAGGTTCCCATTAGTGAGGCCTAGCCAGGGCCTAACCCAATTCAATGACCCACACAGGGAATGGAGATCTGCTAAGGTTTTTGGATTACAATTAATTACCAATTTCTGCGGAACAATGGTCCGTGCAGTATTTTCCAAGCCCAGGTACTTCCAAGGTGGCATCCTTTGGACTTTGTCCTCCTGCAATTCAAATCCAGCAGAGGATAAACTTTAACCACTAGGTCAAGTGTGTCTTGGAGTAGAGAGTTATCGGGGGCACACACAAGCACATCATCCATGTAATGAAGGATGATGGCTTCCCCTCTCTGGGCACGCACCTGGGACAGCAATGAGGCCACATGCCACTGGCAGATGGAGGGACTACATTTTAATCCCTGGGGCAAAACCTTCCAGTGGTAGCGCTTCATTGGGGCTTCTCGATTGATGGTAGGAACGGAGAAGGCGAACCTTGGGGCATCGCCTGGGTGTAGGGGAATGTGGAAGAAACAGTCCTTGATGTCTTGAACAGCCAATTGCCAATCACTAGGAAGCATTGTTGGAGAAGGCATTCCAGGTTGGAGAGACCCCATGTCCTCAATTACTTTGTTTATTTTTCGGAGGTCGTGGAGCAGCCTCCACTTGTCCTTCCCCAGTATCTTTATCACAAAAACCGGAAAATTCCACGCACTTGTGGTCTCCTCTATGTGGCCTTTAGCCAACTGTTCCTCCACAAGCTCCTCAAGCGCCTTGAGCTTCTCCTTACTCATCGGCCACTGTGCTACCCACTTTGGGGTATCATCTAGCCATTTCAACTTTTGGGTAGGGCGCTCTACAGTGGCCGCCTCTAAAAATCCCGAGGAGTCTTAGGAATAATCAATTTTACCCCCCAATGGGACATGGTGTCTCTCCCCCATAGATGGCATTTATTGTCTGTAACAAATGGACGGATGCTAGCCAATTTTCCATCTGGCCCCTCAATTTGTAAGATGCTTTTTGATATTTTTGCCAATCTTACTCCTCCTACACCTTGGATTCTGCTTGCCACAGGCTGAAGTTCCCAATGTGACGGCTACATCCTTTCGGGTATGATAGTCACATCAGCACCGGTGTCCAGTACCCCCTCCACATAGAGGTGATCTGATCCACTGGTTAGGTTGCATGCCAGAGAAGGTTTGTCCCCACCCACCACTTCTGCCCAGTAGACTTCAGGTGATTTTCCATCTACGGGGACCTCCACTGGAACAGGAATGGCCTGGGCGAGGATTTGTCCCTCAACCAGGTAATATGGTGGTAGAGGACATCGTGCCAGGAGAATGAGGCCAGTTATGCTTCCCTTGATGGTCATGGGAGCCACCTCAATCTCTGGGAGTGTGTGTGCTGTGTCCCCTACAACAAAGTACTCACTGTCCAGTTTCATGTGGTTTAACGTCACGTCCTGTGTACTGTTAGGTAAGTCCACTGTAATGACTGTCCAATCAGGTGACCTGAAATGAAAACCTTTGGTGGTCACAAGCCTAAAACAGCCTAGTGGCTTCCAAACCTTGTTAATTGAACATTTAATATTTTCATTGCCATGCATCCCCACACCCTCTATCCCATCCTCCCCCTTTTTGTTTATTAAGAGATAGTCCTTTGCAAGCCGAGGGCTCTATTGTGTTAATGGCGGGTACGCGCTGTAAAGTTAGTTTTTTTGTTTGTTGGTCTTCTTCTCTTTCTGGTTGTGTGGACAGTCTCTGGCGAAGTGTCCTGGCTGCTTGCACTGGAAGCAGATGATGTGCTGCAGCTGCTCTGGAGATGTTGGTTGCTTCTTGGCTTCTGGTGTTACAGCTGCCGTGGTCTTTGGGTGTGCCAGTCCTGGATTTCTCTCCTGTCCACTGAGCAGTTCTGCTTTCCTGGTGCAGGCTTCTATCATCTGTGCTAAGCTAGGTGCTGGCTCTAGGGGAAGGCCAAGAATAACCCTACGGCAGGTTTCATTAGCGTTCCTCTGAGCCATCTCTTTAATAAATTCAGCTTGTACCCCTGGATCAGACACCTGTCTTTCCACTTGCGCACGAAGGCGGTCCACAAACTGTAAGAAATTCTCAGAAGCAAACTGTTTAATGTTAACATAACTGCCTTTAGTATCTACTGTTGGTAATTGATTAAAAGCCTTTTCTGCAACATTGCATATTTTATCCAGGGCAGACTTTTATAGTACTCTGGTTTGGTTTTCAGGGCAATGCCAATCCTTTTCCCCACATAGGTGTTCATATCTTACGTCATTATTATCAGCATCTTTTGCATCATCTGAGCTTTTTAAAAACTCTAGTAAAAGCACTTTCAAAGATCTTTTCCTCAGGCTTTCCCATAGATCATATTCTGAAGGAGTTATCAGACATCGGAAAAGCTCTTTGATATCATATCGAACCAGTTTGTTTGAGTTAAAGGTGGCTCTCATCATGCCTTTAAAGATTTCACTATTTCTACCAAATTCTCTCTGTACTTTACAAATTTCCTTTTTTATCTTGATAGGACAAAGGTTGATAACTTCTTTTACTGTTTCTTTTACCAAGATAAACTACAGAAGCAACTGATGGTATATACTCTTTTTCCTGGTGTTGACTTTCAGGGCTGGGCATTCCCCCCCCACCCGGCCCAGGTGGCTGCACACCCCCCCCCCCCCCACCACGGGGACACCATCCATCCTGCAGGGGCTGTGAGCTGATCCCTCCCCACCCCCACCCCCACCGGCACTGAACTCAGCAGGGGCTCCACTGCCCTCTGCCACCCTGCAGCAGCTTGGACGGAAGGAATGTGAAACCGGAGCGGGGGAGGGGTGGTGGGATTCAGGTTTGCAACACCTGTGGGCAGGGTCACTGGGTGCCGTGCAGGGTGGGGCCTTGGAGGGGGGAGGGGGCAGGGGAGCCGAGGGCAGGGATGGGTTATGGGAGGGGACAGGCTTAGGGGCAGGGACCAGAGGGTGAAGGGGGTTGCGGGATGAAGGAGGAAAGACGTAGCTGCCACCATATGGGACACCCCTAGGCGGTGGATCGCATGGCCAGAGCTATCTGGGACCCCGACACCTTCAGGTGTAGCCACGTGGCCGTGGCCCAGAGGGGAAGGGAACAAGGAAGGGGTGCTGACAATTTTCGAAAAATTATCAGAACCGGGATACCGGGGAGGACCCAGGAGCTCAGAGCAGCCACAGCAGTGCTGGGAGCCCTGCACCCCCCAGGGAGACCCGTGGGTCCCCTCCAGGTCCGGGTTATAGGGTTTTCGGGAAAGGGAAGGTGAGTCTGAACCATTTTGCTTCTGCTGTCTGTTGTTTTCTGTCTGAATTAAAAGTTTCTGAATTTGTAAGAAAATGGGGAGGAATACAGAAGCTGTTTTATCTCCATTTTCCACTTTTAAAGTTAATAAATCCGCTATTTCATCCCAAAATGAAATCGAATTCATATTTTGCAATTCAAGGTCAGATTTTTCAACAGACAGCCAGCTGGCAATACGGGCTAATTTTTTCTTAGATATTAAAACATTTCCTTAACTTAATATTTCCCTTAGTTGGTTTCTTATACTCTTTTGTGAGAAAGATTGCTTTAAGCCCATGATGTTTAACGATTTGCCACTATATCTACCCCACTACAGTTAAAAACACAGGAAGAGAGTTAGTTGTTAAAACGTGCCAGGTACACTACGGTTTTCAGGCTTTACTGGATGCGGAGCCGATGTTAATTTCACCGTTTCTGTCAGTAAAACCCACGTGGCACCCGCGCCGCTGTAGGGACTGACCCAGCCGAAAAAACCCGCAAAAACAGCAAAAAACCGCAAAAAAACCCTCCGTGCCACCGCTTTGAAACCGATCGAAGCTGCCTGCCTGCCGCTGCGCCTGGGTGACTGCGTCCAGCTCCCCCCCAGTCCGCGCGCCACACCACGTGGCCGCGGGCACACCGAGCTGCGCGCACGCCGCACACACACCGGCGCCATCAATCTCCTCAAGAGCTGCACAGCGCCGGCAAAATGCCGGCGATGAGACCCCCCCGCGGAGCTCCAGGAACCCACCCACCGCGAAAGGAGGCTTCCACTCGCCTTTTTTTTTCTTGCAGGCAGAGGCGTCTGAGTAACTGTGGTGGGTCTACGTCCAGAACCGACCTGCCCGGGCTTCTGACAGGGTCCCGGTTCGTGCTTAAAGGTCTTTGAACTGCACAAAATGCAGGTTAAAGAAATTTAAGCTAGTTTATCAGCTCCAAGGCTTCTTGAATCCCGAAAATAGGAGTCACAGCCGAACGTGGTGTGCTCTGTAGAGACCATTCATGTTGGGCGCCAACTGAGGCTTTTCCTCAGCCCTAAAATGGGGTTCTTCGCCCTTCCTCTATTCTAGCACAGGTGTTAGGGTGATGGCTCCCCGGGCCCTTGCCTCATGGATGTAAATAAGATAAAAAAAGAGGCTCTTTTCCCTGATGAAGTTACAGGGTTTATTTCTCGTGGGTTGCGAGGGAAAGAGGGAGCAAGAGAAAAAGAGACAGAGGACAGGGGGCACAGATTTTTCTAGGGTCTGAAAAAGGGGGGCGGGGAGAAATTGGATCCCAGCCAACCCTGTATGGCCAGGAGGGGAGAGGGACCAAGCTACAGGGTATAGCAGGGGTCACGGAATGTACCATTTACAATCCATCTAGGAAATGCGACAGTCTTTCCTACCTGCTCGATCAGAGGCACATTAGAAGAGCAGTATGGATTTGAGGGGCAGATGCACATACCTTCACACACCTCGCAGTGGGACTGTGGTTAGAGCTGGAGGTTGGATACTCTTCCAAATAATTTGAGCCATTAAAACAAAGCCAGAGGTAACAGACCAAGTGAAAATACAATGCCAGGTGGCAGAAAGAGAATGTTACCTATCTGAACACCTACATAAATTCCCCATCAAGCCATTTCCGTGTAAATGAAAACAAGTCTGAATATTGATTTTTCTTGAATCAAGACTCAGCTTTATGTCCAAGTCAAAGGCAAATAAACCAGAAAGGCTCCGCTGAGCACAGTGCACAACTAACATGGAAGACAGTAATTTGACCTCTTATGTAAGCAGTGTTGGAATGGTTCCCCATCCAAAAGGAAAGATGTCAAATGCTTCTTTGGAAATATTTTAACTTCTGCGCATTTCTTTCTTTGTAATGAACTAATCTCTAACAAGCTAGGACGTGATTGTGTTCAGTAGAAAGAGATCAATGGCAGCATTTAGCCTAAAGGTTTTATGAGATTGATCAGGAAGTTCGATTTAGATTGAAAGGCACTGTAGTCATATTTAATTTTATTTCTCTCCGTACTTGAGTCTCTTAAACAGGGACCTTCAATTGGACAGGAACGGGACACTGAAGCAAATTGTAATGGATGATGTAATGGCTTACCCAGAAGCATTTTGTGGGAATTGATTCCTTCTAGGTATCCATCAGCCAGCATTTGAGTGTGAAGGAAATCTTCAAACAGGTAAAACAAAAATTTCCGTTGGTTTAAAACCTGACTGCTATATTAATTTTTCACTTTTGATAATATTTTCATGACCTTTAAAATTCAGGCTATATCAAGTATTGTTTCAGCCATTGAAGAAAGTGCTTTTGATAGAGATAGGAGAGGGAAACCAAAACATTTCTCAGAGCCACACTTTGTCCTTGTTACAAACGGCACTTGAGCAAATTCATTTGCCTTTGGAACAGAAAACAACAAGGTAAGAGGCTTATCATTACGGATTTGAGTGTTCCAGGTTCTTTAGATAGTAAGTGATCTATTCAAGATGACCTCTTACTGAAATAGATCCATTTTGAGAAGGGATATGTATTTCTTAGAAGAAAGCATATCCCTATGTTAAAACGGTGTGGTGGGTGTTTTTTGGTGTTGTTTTGCTTCTAGAACTTGCAAGGCACAATCGACTTCATAGTTCGAGATCCAAATAAGACCACGACTTTCCAAACAGGTCTTTCTTTTTGCTAGTTTTTCAATCTGTATATCTTTGGATTGTAACCAGTAGAACTGTGCTTGAACTGGAAAGAAGTAGCAGAGGTTCAGAAGTGGAACATATGGTGGACCAGTAAGCTGAGAGCATTGTGCAAGGAGAGGAAAGAGGGGAAAATGGTAAGAGTTCCCTGAGTCGGAAGGGACCCCTAGGGATCATCAAAGTCCAACTCCTGGCCCTGCACAGACACTCCAACAGTTCCACCCTCTGCATCCCTGAGAGCATTGGCCAAACGCTCCTGGATCTCTGGCAGCCTTGGGGCTGTGCCCATTGCCTGGAGAACCTATTCAGTGCCTGACCAGCCTCTGAGGAAAAAAGCCTTTCCCTGATAGCCAGCCTAATCGTCCCCTGACACAGCTCCTGGCATTCCCTTGGCTCCTGTCCCTGGTCGCCGAGAGCAGAGAGCAAAGCTGTCCCTGGGCTGCCCTTGAGAGGAGTTGAGAGGTCCCAAGTGAGGTGTGAGCTCAGTGTCCCCTCTGCAGCTGAACCAAATGCCCTCAGCCACTCTTTGTATGGCTTCCCCTCCAGCCTCTTGACTATCTCTGTGTCCCTCCTTTGGCCATTTCTCCAATAGCCTGAGGTCTTTCTGATGTTGTAGCATCCAAAATTGCCCCCAGGGCTTGAAGAGAGTGCAGTCCCAGCCCAGAGAAGAGCAGGACAATCACCTCTCTCGAGCGAGCGGTGCCACATGATAGGGACAGTTTTCAAAAATCAGCTGGAGAAACAAATCTAACAGAGAAACAGGTGATCTTGGCACAGGAAATGGAAGAAGCAGAGAAAGAAGAAGATGAGGAGAGGATTCCTTGTAAAAGTGAAGAAAATGAGCATGCAGAACAGGGACTAAGCATTATGCAGGTACGTGAGCAAGAGAATAAGTTTGAAAGTGAAGGCAGTTTTGCCCAAAAGAAGGAGGAATAGGATGTCTTTTTGCTGAGAATGAATAGAAAGTTTTTTTCCGTTTAGTTTGTATACGAAGCGCACAGGGCTCTAGATCCTTTCGTGGGAAAATGGAGTGTGTAAAGTAGCCAGTCATTTTTGAGCGAGTTTGGATGTTTTTGGGATCCCAGGTGAATTTTGATTTGAATTCTGGGGATTTGGGGTTCCCAGGTGAATTTTGGTGGGGAGGGGGTATTTGGGGAGATCCATGTGTGTTTTGAGGGGTCCCAGGTTGATTTTGGGGGAGAATTTGTGGAATTTTGGGGGATCCCGGGTAGCGAGGTTTGGGGTGAATTTGTGGAATGTGGGGCGTCCCAGTTGAATTTTAGGGGGAATTTGTGGAATTATAGGGATCTCAGGGGAATTTGGGGGAGAGTTTGGTGAATTTTAGGTTATACATGTGAATTTTAGGGTTCTCAGGTGAGTTTTGGTGATGCCAGGAAGATTTTGGGGTGAATTCTGTCGATTTTGGGGTATCCAGGTGAGCATTTAGTAGTCGTGGGAGAATTTTGGGATGTATTTGGGGGGATGCAGGTGGATATTCCGGGGAATTTTGGTGATTTTTGGGAGTCCCAGATTGGTCTTGGAGTGAATTTGGTGGATTTGGGGGTATCTGGGTGGGTTTTGAGGGGGATTGGAGACATTTTGGGGTGAATTTGGGTGGTGTTGGGGGGACTGGGTCTTAGGGGTGATTTGAGATATTTTGGGGGTTGCAGGTGTGATTTTGTGGAGAAGCCCTGGGATTTGGTGGTTCCCCGTGAATTTTGGGGTGAATTTGTGGAATTTTGGAAGTTGCCAGGTGAGTGCTGGGCATCCCAGGAGGTACTTCGGGGTGAATTTTGGGGATTTTGGGTTTCCCAGGTGAATTTCAGAGGTGAAAAGTTTCAAAAAGGTTTTTTTTGAAAACAAGTTAAAGCCAGAAGGTTATTGAAAATTAATAGATGTGATGCAAGAAGGTAATATGCAGACAATACACAGTGAGACAAATCATGGGAAAAATACAGTGGTAACACATGAGTGTGTGAGGATGGGATCAGTATAGCTAAGGCTCAGCTGAAGCTGAATTTGGAAAAGCATGCCAAAAATAAGAATAATAAAGGCACCCACGGGTATTTCAGTGGAAAAAGAAGATGAAAAGAAACCTATCACACCTCCCCTATTCCCCCACCCCACCCCCATAAGCCAGACAGGACTAGTGACAACAGACAAGGAGAAGGCTGAAGTACTCAACAAGTGTTGGTCTCAATTTTTACTGCCAGTCACTATTTCCACATCTCTCAGGTCACTGGACTGGTGGACTTGATTCTAACCCATAGTAGGCGGTCAGCTTTTGTTGCGTTTCCTAGATACATTGTAAATGGTACATGCCGTGACCCCTGCTGTGCCCTGTATCTTGGTCCCTCTCCCCTCCGGGCCACACAGAGCTGGCTGGGATCCAATTTCTCTCCGCCCCCCCTTTCCAGACCCTAGAAAAAGTCAGGACCCGCTGGCCTCGCTCTCTTCCCCCACGCTTTTCTCCCGTCCTCTTACCCCGCTCTCTTCCCCTGCTCTCTTACCCCGCACTTTTCCCTCTTCCCCCACTCTTTTCCCTTCCCTTTTTCACTCACTACCCACGAGAAATAAACCTGTAACTTTATTAGGGGAAAGAGCCTCTTTTGATATCTTAACTACGTCCCTGAGGCTAGGGCCCAGGGGAATTTCACCCTAACACCGGAGCTAGACCAGAGGAAGGGTGAAAGACCCTATTTTGGGGCCGAGAAAAAGCCTACAGGCTTTCAGACCACTTGAGGAACCTGAGTATGCAAGACCATGGGACCCACCCAGAGGCATGTCAGGGCCCTGAGAGAACTGGCAGCTGTAGTTGCTAAGGTGCTTCCTCCATCATATTTGAGAAATCAAGGCAACCAGCGGAAGCCTCCAGACACTGTGTTGTATTGACTCCAATACTCTTGGTCTTTTTTGTAAATCTTAGAGCTCTGAGTCAATTTCTGCAGAGGATTCCCAATGCAGTTTCAAAAATGGAATCTTTGTTATTGGTTGTTATGTTGATCTTGGATATTTCCATTTTCTGCACTCCTATATTTTTGAAACATTTGTAATGACTGAAAAGAAAGCTGAGACTAGGCATTATGCTCTTTCCAGTGATATAAATGGACCAGTATTCTTTTCAGACAAATATATTTTTGCTGTGTCTAAGCACATGTGCATACCTGTGTTTGATTTATGTGTCCAGGTTTTGGCAATGGGGCAGCCACAGGGCCGTCCTGTGACAATGGCCCAGGTGCTGCCCTGTCCCGCTTTCTTCCAACTGGCTCCACTTCAGGATGCCCTCCCTGCTGAGACAAGAGGCTGGGACAGCACCTTTAGATATGTGACTTTCTGGGTTTTTTTGTTTTGTTTTGTTATTTTTTAAGTTACTAAAAACATCCACCCTGATTTTTTTATGTGCTGGGTTTGGAGGTTTTTTTCAGTTTATGGTGGGTTTTTTTGTGGGCTTTTTTGCCTCTTTGGGGATTATTGGTTGGTGTTTTTTGTGTGTTTGATTGCTCTGCTTTTTTTGCTTGCTTGTTTGTTTCTTTATTGCGCCTTTGTAGATTTTTTTAAGCAAATTGATTGGAAAACTGAATAGTCCTCCACTATAGTCTCCTGGATTCACCAGAGACTCTTCCTAGGCATCCCCCTGATCCTTTTTGCAATGAGTCTCACATCATTCTCCTGAAGAAACTGTCTGCTTATGGTTTGGTTGGGTGGGCTGTTTGCTGGGTGACAAACTGGGTGATGGCCAGGCCCACAGAGTGGTGGGAAATAGAGTTCATCCAGCTGGTCCCCAAGGCTCAGTCTTGGGCCCAGTCCTGTTTAATATCTTTATCAGTGATCTGGACAAGGGGATAGAGTACACGCCCAGGAAGTTCACAGGTGATGCAAAGTTGGCTGGTAGTATTTTTTTCTACTGGAGGACAGCAGGCTCTGCTTCTTCTTCCTCCTGTTCTGAGGTCGCTGCTCCCTCTTCATCCCTCATTAAGTGTGCTGATTTTGTCACTTGGATGAGAAAACAAACAATTTTGGCAACAATACTAGTGGCAGGGTACAAGAAATGAAGAGTTCACATGAATCCCCCCCCCCCAACAACAACAGACAATACCTGATGGCTCCTCTGCCCAGCTTACTGACTACACTGGAACCCATTGTCCCCCAAAGATACTCCCTTCTCCCTGCCCCCAGCCATGATGTGAGATGGAATAGAATAACTAAGATTAAGATTCTCCCTATGTAACTCCATCATACTTCGATTCTGGGAAAAAAAATTTCTTGAAGTTCTATCATTTCAGATCATTTGTATTTGAATTTTCATACTAAAAAGTCTAGCCAGAAACTCATGACAATATTAATAGCCCATTCTAGAATGTCCGAGATGATATACACTTCTTTCAAGAGCATTTGATACCTCACGTGACTTATCCAGAATTTCAATGAACAGTGGGAGTACTCTAAAAGATTCTTGCTGCCATCTGGATTTCCTGGTATTTGGCTGGACTATGAAAGCCAACCAGCTATTCAGCAGAGGGAATATTAGTGTGATACTTGATGGTATGTGAGATGGAACACAGTAATTTATGGTTTTGCTTAGTGATAAACCTGTAAAGAAAGCTCCATAATGCTCAGACAAGGAGGCTGCTGGACTTCAAGCAGCAAAGGCCCAAAACGAACCAGTGAAAAGGTGTCATTGAAAAAAAAAAAGCCAGGTGGGGAGCAAAGTGATACTTAAGGGCAGTTTACTGAAAGAGGAAATCTAGTGAAAAAAAAGTCCAAGAGTGAAGGAATAACAGGGAAAATGAAACTAAGGAAGGAAATCAATCTCAGCTCATCATTTCAGACACCAACAAGTTGTCATTGCAATGATGCATAAAGTGAGAAATAATAAATATGTCTGCGCCAAAATCTGAAATATGAACTTGATTGCATTCTGCCTTTCACGGAATCGTACAACAGCCTGTGATTAAAGATCATCTAGTCCAACTTCCTAGCCAGGTAGATCTTACAGTCGATCAAATTGCTCAAGACTAGCCAAACTGATAAGGAGCACTCTCAATGATGGGGCATCCACAACTTCTCTGGAACGCCCGTTTGAGTGTCTCACCAGCTTCATTGTAGAAAAGTTTTTCCTTTTAGCCAATCTAAACCTAGTCTCAGTTTGAAAGCATTGCCCCTTGTCCTGTCTCTGCAAACCTTCCTAAAAAGTCTTTCTCCATTTGTCTTATACCCTCTTCACATATTCAAAGGCCAGCATCCTGTCTCTCCAGAAACCTCTCTTCTCCAGGCTAAAAGATCCTACTTTTCACAAGAACCAGGTCATAAACTGAGATGGAAGACATCTCAGGAGATCAGATCATCCAACAGCTCAGCGTAAGAATAGCTCTGAAGTCAGATCAACTAGCTTAGGGCTGTGTCTGTTTGAATTTTGAAAATTACCAGGAATTGTAATGCTTCAAGGAAGAGAATTCTGCGTGGCTCCAGAAACAGCCTGAGAAACTCGAACAAACTTGAAACCTCAGAAACTACCACTGCTTTCTCTCCCTCAGCCCAAGCAGTCACAAAGAAGAAGTGTTCCCAGCAGGCTGGGATAGCACACATATACACTACATATACATGACAGGCATCGCCAGCAGCCACATCCTGCTCCTTTCTGTGGCTGGCAAGAGTGAGACTGGATGTTTACATGTGGGCAAACTGGGTCCCTCCAGCAGCTCAGACACTCAGCCTGCCCATTGACCCCACTGAATTCCAGTATTCGCAGTGTCCCAAGGCCACAGCACTACTCCTCTTGCTGGCACAGACCATCACACGCCTCCTAAATGAGTCAGGACTCCCCTGGTCCCACAGCCAGCAGCTCAAGTGCTCTCCCCAAGGCCACTGCCATTGTTCACCAACTTCTCCACTTTGATCTTTGCTGGTGCTCTCAAGACTGGCACAGCCAGATGTTCTGCAGCTGTTGTCTCCTGGTGGAAAGGACTTGTAAAGCCATGTTTCCTAACAGGACTTCCACAACCTTTCAAAGCAACCTTTTCTGGGATATGAACAATCTCATTCAATTGTCAACATTTCTTTTCCCATATGTGAAATCAGAATTTCCTTCTTCCGGGCATGCCCAAAACAAGGCACAAACCACATTGTGCCCTCTGTTTCACATGTTGACTTGTTTGTAAGCAATGATAGGAGAATACCTGTTTTGATCCAAGATAATCTCTGGCCCTTTTCGTGCTTTAGGTAGTTAGTTTTGCTTTGCTATTTACTTGATGTCCCATTGAATTTTGAATCATAAACAGACTATCTGTCTGTATAGAAGCATAGCAGTGATGAATAAATGCAATTACCATCTGCTCCTTTACCAACTTTTCCATTTCCATATTCACAGTTGGGGGATTCTGTATTTCTTCACTTGCAATAAATTCTCTGCAGGATGGAAATTAGATATGTAGAATGGAATCACATGATATATGTGATATCATATGTGATATCACGTAGAAAGAAAAAATGATCAAGTATTATTTGATAGAAACCAAAAGTGAACACTAGCCACTTTGTGTTTCTCATTGTCCAAAAGAAGACTGCCACATTTCTGACCTGAAACTCTGAACTACACACTTCTTTTGCATGAGCTTCCAGTCCTTGACTCTCCCTTGCCATTTCAGTTGATGCCATTTTTCTTTCTCAAGCTCTGATTTCATTCGATTCAAGAGTAGCTTGGCAGTTGCCCTCTCATTATCCAGCAGTGCTCTCTTTATATGCTGTGTATTAAAAAATGAAACCAGAAGTAGAAGCAGCATACAAAATGCAAAAACAAACAAAAAATTGTCTCTTCTACAGAAAACGAGGGGAGAAAAGAACACAAATGATAACCAATACCCTGCCAAGTAGAAATTTCTTCTATATTTCAGTGATTGATAGGCAGAAAAAATGAATTTCATTTGGGGAAAGGAAGACATTCTAGGAATATTCAGACTGCTATCTTGCCCCAGGTAAAACATTTACCATGGCCTTAGTGTTAATGAGCTTGTGAACATCAGCTGCCAAGAGGAAGGACATTTCCTCCAGTTTCACAGAATACTTGGTCAGTACATCTGCTATCTGTCCAATCAAAGAATACAGAAAAGCAACAACAATGAAAAGTAGAACTCAAATATCAATTTCCCAAGTTAAAACCTACATGAACAAGACAATTGTTCCATTCAAGTGAATTTGATTTAATTAATTCATTAACTACATAAGTATCATTCTCACGTTCAAGAATAGAATTCAAAGAATCAACGTTGCTTCTTCTGAGACATTGAAGCCTGAGTAGATCCCAACTTCAAATCTATTAGGATGGCATGAAAGCAATACCTGCTACATTTAGTACATGTAAACTACAAAGACATCTAGAACAGCTCTAAAAGATGAACAAACCCATGAACTTTGAAGAAGACGCTAGCAAGAAATGTGGAAATAGGCTTTATCTGCCCAGAGCTTTTCCCAAAAGCTTGGGCACTCCTTGGCATCAGTGAGAGTCTCTGTCTCATTATTCAGCAGCTGGCTTAGGGTAAAAAAGGATGCATGCAATCACTTCATTCCTGTTCATGACATAAGCTTACAACATCATCACGGAAGCCATTTGCTTGGAAATATAGCCTTAAAAATAGGTGTCAGACTGGGTACATATCTAGATTGCTATGAGCAAAACCAATTTCTTTTTAACAGGAAAGCCATACAATATGCCTGCCATGGCAAATATTAGTCTACTAGCCCTGCACTTCAACGGGCAGTGAGCAGTTCATTACACCAAATTTACATTTGTCAAGGAGACAGTCTATTTATTACAAGCCCCTAGTTCTAGAACCAAGAATTCAGGAGTTGCTCATTCCCAATGAAAATCTGTCCATTTCAGACCTTTGGGGTTTTATGCTTCTGTTCTTTACCTGTCTTGAGTGTGGCTTTCTTGTGAAGTCACTGATGGGTGTTTTTCCAACACATTTCTGCTGATTACACGGTAATTGCATGGCATCAGCAGACATCTCTGCATGTCTCTTTAAAGTATGCTTTTTACTCTTCTTAGAGGACCTTGTCTTCTTCTTTCCTTCACCCAAAAGGTGGGCTAAGTGAGCCTTCAAAAAACCATCATCTCAACAATTAGAATTCTTTCCAACCTACTGAATGGAGAACAGAGGCAAAAAAAAATTTACAAAAAACTAGTAGGCAAAAGGCAGCAGAAGAGAAAGGTAAAATAATGAATCCTACATGCCACATGCATAACTCTCTACATTTGAGGCTATTTTTAAAATAAGAAAAAAAAAGAATAAAAAAGATCATCTTTTCCTCAGAGAGGAAAAGTGGACTAACTGGATTGTGTTGTCTTGCTTACAGTTACCAGAAAAGGCAACAGCAGAGTTGAAAACTCCAGAAGCTGGCTAACTACACCTCTAAATGTTTTACTACTGTGTTATGATTCTGTCTTCAGTTAATAGAACCTGATATACAACAAAGCAATGGGAGCACATGGAGAGGCATTGGAGAGCCTATGCTGGAGGTAACACATTCATTTTTTACTCAAACAAATCCAAATTAGAAATGCTGAAAATGACCTGGGGTCATTTCAACAGCCAGCAAACTGACTAACACAACCAACCTTTGGCTTTGATTCAATCCTTTGCTTGTTTTACCTGGGCCTTGAAGATCTGTCTGCAGCCTTCCTCTCTGCAAATATATCACACTCATCCTATTGAGAAGCCATGGCTCATCACAGCTGCTTGGCCCTGCCTGCTTCCAGAAGAACTGGCAACTACTAGCTGGGAGCCAAGAGATACAACACTTCACTTGGAAAAGGGCCTTCCGTGAATCCTAGAATCCCAGAATGGTTTGGACTGGAAGCGACCTTAGAGATGATAGATTATCTTCTTCCCTCATCCTGACATGGGCAGGGACACTTTTCCACTAGTCCAGGTTGCTCCATGTCCGCTCCAGCCTGGTCCTGGACACTTCCTGCCATGGGGCTCCCACACAGCCTCTTTGAGCAACATGTGCCAGGCCTCTGCACCCACACAAGGAAGAATTCCTTTCCAATATCCCATCTACCCCAGCCCTCTGGCAGTTTGAAGCTATTCCCCCTTGTCCTGCGAGTCCAGACCCTTTTCCAAACTCCCTCCACAGCTATCTTGGAGCCCCAGCAGGCACTGCAAGGGGCTCGAAGTTTTCCCTGGAGCCGTCTGTTCTCCAGACTGGACACCCTCATCTCTCCCTGTCTGTCCTAGAGCAGAGGAGCTCCAGCTTTCAAAGGAGCTTAGCAGCCTCCTACCCGTGAAACTCGACGCCACTGCTGGCCTTCCGGGCTCTACGTATATAGCTTCTGGTGTCGCTCAGGGTCACTCCCGGCTCTCTCCCCGCCCCCCATGGGGCCCTCAGGCGATGCCGCTCGGATGCCATGCATGCCACTGTCTGACCAACGGGGGCCGGGGGGCCAGCCCAGCTTCATCCACAATCCACAGTGTCCTCTGCGGCTGCTGCGGGCTCATGGCGGCATACACACCCGGAAGCAGAGCTCCGGAACAGAGGATCATAGCCCCACATTTTTGTTTGTCCCTGCACAAGGCAGGCCAGAATTGCCATGCCAGGACTTTTCAGTTCAGCACGAGAATGAGAATACACATGCACCATAGGGGAGGAAACCGCTAAAGACTCCCTCATGCGTGGTCTCTCCACTTAATGCCTAGGCACTTGCCAATACTGAGGCTAAACTAACACCTTTTTACCTTGCGGGTAAGAAATGCCATTGTTTTGGTGTGCAACTAAAGGCGCAGCACAGGCAGGGGAGGCCAAAAGCTGGGGCAGTGCCCTGCCTCACACCTTCGCTGTGGTGTTCTCCATGCAGCTAGAGAGAAGTGAAAAGGATGCGAGGAAGAACAAGGCGTTCTTAAAGTAGCCCTCTGTCAGCAGCCCTGAAAGAGCACATAACACACGGCGTCTCGCTGCCCTCCATTCTACATACAAGCAGCTCCCTTTGCCAACTGGCAAAAGTTGCTATCAAAACTGAGGCGCCAGATTGAAGAGGCAGTGCCTAGGTTCACCTTCTATTATTGCACGTAAGCGACGTCCAGCTCCTCGCTGCACTCTGTATTTCCCTTCTTCGCGGCATTTACCGTGGTGCTCTCTGCCACTCAGAGCCTAGAAGTGACCGCCGATGATTCCACAGCGGACTGCAAGGGAAACAAGGAGCAGCACAAGCAGCAGTGCTTCAGCTTGCTCCTTCCGACTGCTAAGGGCACTTGGCTAGGCAAGCGAGAGGCAGCCACCTTCCTCTCCTAGTAGCCTGTAACTTGGTGCACACAAGCACGGTACTTGTGCGACTTTGTTCACGGCCCTTGCCCATGCCTGGCGCTGCTTTCACTCCCCGGAGGCCAGAAGCCACTGAAGTGGCGCCACACAGCCAGCAGTGTGCCGGCAGCCAAGTGCTCGAGAACGCAGCTTCTTCCCAAGCCTGCCTAGGGTGTGCACCTTTGTTCTCAGAGCTCCGTGCAACAGTCTGCGACTCTCGCAGTTCGAATGGAAATCGAAAGCTTTTCGCCCACGCCCTTCACAGAGATCTATTGCCAGGACAAGAAGGTCTTGTGGCTGGAGCTCGCACCCGATGCGAGGAAGCTGCTATTAGCACCGCATTGCATGGGCACTTCTTGCTCCCTGTCTATGTGCCCAGCGCTCTCCGAATTCGCTGCTAGCTCCATGGTCCTTCTCAGCTGCAAGTAGCAGCGCTCACCGTACATAGAGCTTCGCCAGGACCGAAGACCTGGAGGAACATATCGCACAAGAAAATAGGCCAGGACAGAGACGTGTTCTACATTGTCCCTTCTCGTCATCCAGTTTGTGCTTCTGCTGCTTCTGCTTTTAAGAATGGCTCCTTCAAAGACGAGCGAGAGCGTCTTTCTGGCTGCATTGCACTGAGTGAGAGCTCGCTAGGGGCTTTCCACTAGGAGCCAAGGCAACTGGGCGTACTTGCCCGCAGAACTGAGGACAAGCTGTTTGGCAGAGCTGAAACTGACCGCTGGAGTTCAGCTCTGTCCCGACGGCAGAAGGCGAAGAACGAAGCCGCAGGGCGCCTGGCTTGAGAGCACAGTGCAGCGAAGAGCACACGAGCAGCCAATGAGCACCTTCACAATTGCTTTCTCTTCTCAGTGCTCTTGCTGATTGGAAAAGTAGCTCACAGCCGTTGCACGCCGGGGCAAAAGCTGGGCCAGTGCCCTTCCTTGCACCTTCGCTGTGGTGTACTCCATTGTTGGGGGTTGAATTCTTCCCTTTTCTTTCTGTGGAATTTTTCCCATTGTTATGCTAAGTGCCTACACCTTAAGGTAATGTTCTCTCTCAGGGAGGTGGGTGGAGGGAGGGGGGTTTGAAGCCAGAAAAAGGAAAGGTGGGAGCGGGCTGGAAAACTCTCTCGTTTGGCTCCTGGAATGAGAGGACGCTCCGTGCTCCGATCTGGCATCTCCCCTGCCACCCCAGCGCTGAGATCCACGCTCCCTGCCTTTGGACATCCCTCTGCTGCTCTCCCACCTCACCCTCTTACCGTATGGACTAGAAATCCTGAATATTAGAATATAAAGTGCATAAATCATAATAGTAGTAGTAATGCTAAGGCTTGAAGACTGGAGTTCCCAGAGTAGGCCCTGGGAAACTAACTTAGGAATGCGCTGTGCTGAGAGCATGCAGAACCGTTAGTGATAAGGTTAAAGTATAAACATAAATAAAGTACTGGTGGTGGGCAGTGGCGTAAGAGAGAGATTGAGGGGGAGAACACTATAGTCCTAAGATAAGCAACCATGTAAGATTTATGACACAAAATGCTATCTTCAAGGTGAATGTATCTATAGAAGAATGTGTACTTCTGCACATAAACCATTTGTAAAAAGGGTATAAAAAACCCTCTAAAAAGGGAACCAGTGGGATCCCGACTTGGGACGCGAGTCCGCAGGTCCCCGGGCACTGAATAAAGCACCGCATAAACTGACACTCTGTTAGTTTGTGTTTTACTTGGGGTTTCGGGCAGCAACCCTACTACCTCCGGACACTCTGCCGAGCACCACAACCGACACCGTGAGGGGGGAGTCACTTTCCCCATCCCTCTCACCCCTGGGCCGCTGTAGCTGTCACTCCAGCCCTCTTCAACTGCGCGGGACCTGCCCTGCCCCCACAGCATTGGTTACTGAGCACAGGGAGACGGCCTGAGGCCAAAAGGGACTGGAACTGAGTTATACTGTACTGTTCTGTTCTGTTGTCGATTTTTATAGTTGTTTTCTGCCTTGTTAGATATCAGTAAAGAACTGTTATTCTTATCCCCACATCTCCTGCCTGAAGGCCTCTGATTTGGACCTAAAATAATTAAAAGGGAAAGGGGTTGCACTCTGCATCGCAGGGAAGGGGCTCTTGCCTTTCCTTTGCAGATACCTGTCTTTCAATCCAAGACAGATTTTGGTGCCCGGAACGTGAGGCATTGCCGGAGGTTATTGAGAGAGGGGTAGAAAAGGGGATAACTGTTCTTGAATTACCCAAGCTTGTGGTAGGTGACACCATGCTGTCCAGCTTACCCTGGATTGGCCTCCATGTGGTCACTGCTATATCTCTCCCATTTATAAGGCCTTTTTTAAACATGAGTCTCATACCCAAGGTTACAGTGGCTATTATCTGGTTCATTTTGTGGGTTGATCAGTTGAGGAATTAATGGATTTTTAATTTTCTCTGGAAGATGGCCACATGGATTCAGGGCTATCGCACTCTAAGTGTGTGTTTCTGGGGCTACTTCAATAATGGTACTTACTGTGAGGAAGTGGTAGCAAGTGAAATCTTCTCCCAACCCATCACACAGTTTTTGAAGTTCACCCCACCAGTCTTCAAGGGGTTCAAATCCGCTTTAAATGCTAATGACATTATACTGTGGCTAGTGTTGCTTATATCCCTGTTAAACCTGTTCTATCTAACATTCAGAGATAAGGGGTGATTGACTTGGATAACAACCCTGATACCTACAGCAAGGGACTAGGGAGGTTACCCCAGAGCATGACCCTGTTCCAGAGATTAGGGATATTAACCCAGAGTTTGACCCTGCCCCACAGCCCACCTCGGAAAGGAACCACCCAGAATGGGTGGGGGTGCTAGCGAAGGAGATACGTGAGATGGGCCAGATGCTGAAGAGTACCTCTCCCCAGCTGGTGAGAAACCCTCCCCCTGCCTTAAAGAGGGAGACTCTGATGGTGCAGCAGTGGGACCCACAGACGTTACATCTGTCCAGGTTCCAGCTGAACTGCAAGGGCACTCAGCAGCAGCAGTTGCCCCTGTGGAAACTAGGAAGTCTAAGATGAAAACAAGGCACCTAGATAATAAGGGTCAGGAAGGGGGCCCCTCACAACCAGCCGGGGACCCAGAAGTTGAGATCATCACCGAGTCCCTGTCATACAAGAGTCTCCGTAACCTGCGAAAAGACATTGTACGACGGGGCCGTGAGCCTTTTACAACCTGGTTACTGTGGGTCTGGGACCTTATGGGTACACGTGTGCAACTGGACGGTACAAAGGCAAGGAATTTGGGAGCCTTGACCCAGGACTCAGGTGTGGACCAAGTATTTGTAAGGGAGACAGGGCTCCTTTCCCTCTGGGAGCGACTTTTAATGAGTGTAAGAGAGAGATTTGTCCACAGGGAAAGAATGCAGGAGCACCACCAGAGAACGCGTTGGAATACCCTTGAGGAAGGGATCCAACAGCTGAGAGAAGTGGCAGTACTGGAGGTGCCCTTTGGGAGCGATGGACAGCATGACAATGACCCTGACAAGGTCAGGTGCACAGGGCAGAGGTTGTGGAATCTGGCCAACCTGGGCCCATCTCAGTATACCCCCTTTATTGCAATGATTAATGCAGATACCAACCAAGTGACATTGGGTTCTGTTCCCAACAGGCTCAGGAATTTTCAGAATATGATGGCTGGCGCAATGCAGGCTCATGTCTCTGCTGCGGTTAAGGATCTCAGAGAGGAGTTTAAGGAGGAGATGAAGGAGATAACGGAAGAGGTGAGGAAGATCAGTGCAGCACCAGTGCGAGTCATGGACCCCAAAAGCAGAGCCCAAGGTGCCCCAGCTAGGGAGAGAGGACACACTCCACGTGCTGAGCTGTGGTTTTTTCTACATGACCACGGGGAAGACATGAGAAGGTGGGATGGGAAACCCACTTCTGTCCTGGCAGCACAGGTGCGCCAACTCAGGGAGGGGAACACTAACAGAGGGAACTCCACTAAAGTGAAGGTAGCCTCAGCCTCCCATGACCAAGGTGCAGGGTATTACAGAAGGGAAGATGATCTGTCAGATCCCCTTGAAGGAACCTCCACTATGTATGCCCAGGAGAGAAATAATAACCAGGGCTAGAGGGGCCCTGCCTCTAGCCAGGGAGAGGCACGGGAAAACCGGATCTTTTGGACGGTGCGGATCCCATGGCCTGGCACATCAGAGCCACAGGAACACGGAGCATTGGTTGACACTGGTTCACAGTGTACATTAATACCATCGGGACATGTCGGGGAGGAACCTGTTTCAATTGCTGGGGTTATGGGGGGATCTCAGGAATTGACTTTGCTGGAGGCTGAGGTGAGCCTCACTGGGAAAGAGTGGCAGAAACATCCAATTGTGACTGGCCCAGAGGCACCATGTATCCTAGGCATAGACTTCCTCAGGAGCGGCTATTACAAAGACCCAAAAGGACTCAGCTGTGCTTCTGGAATAGCTGCTGTGGCGGCAGAGGGCATTAAGCAGTTGAACACCCTGCCTGGGCTATCAGAAAACCCATCTGCAGTGGGACTCCTCAGGGTGAAAGAGCAACAGGTGCCAATTGCTACCTGAACAGTGCACCGCCGGCAGTACCGGACGAATCGAGATGCCGTGATCCCCATCCACAAGATGATCCGTGAGCTGGAGAGCCAAGGGGGGGTCAGTAAAACCCACTCACCCTTCAACAGCCGCATCTGGCCTGTGCGTAAATCTGAAGGAGAATGGAGATTAACCGTGGAATATCTTGCACTGAATGAAATGACTCCACCACTGAGCGCTGCTGTGCCGGACATGCTGGAACTCCAGTACGAGATGGAGTCCAAGGCAGCAAAGTGGTACGCCACCAGTGACATCGCCAATGCATTTTTGTCCATTCCTCTGGCAGTAGAGTGCAGGCCTCAGTTTGCTTTCACCTGGAGGGGTGTGCAATACACGTGGAACCGACTGCCCCAGGGGTGGAAGCACAGCCCCATCATCTGTCATGGATTGATCCAGGCTACACTGGACAGGGGCGGATCTCCAGAACATCTGCAGTACATTGATGACATCATTGTGTGGGGGGACACGACAATGGAGTTATTTCAGGAAGGAGAAACGATCGCTGAGATTCTGCTGGGAGCCGGGTTCGCCATTCAAAAGAGCAAAGTCAAAGGGCCTGGCCAAGAGATCCAGTTCCTGGGAGTAAAGTGGCAAGATGGACGGCTCCAGATTCCCAGTGAGGTCATCAATAAGATCACTGCAATGTCTCCACCAACCAGCAAGAAGGAAACACAAGCCTTCGTAGGTGCCATAGGCTTTTGGAGAATGCACATTCCTGAGTACAGTCAGATTGTGAGCCCTCTTTACCTGGTTACCTGCAAGAGGAACGATTTCCACTGCGGCCCTGAGCAGCAGAAAGCCTTCGCCCAGATCAAGCAGGAGATTGCTCATGCAGTAGCCCTTGGCCCAGTCAGGACGGGACCAGATGTGAAGAACATGCTCTACTCTGCAGCCGGGAACCATGGTCTGTCCTGGAGCCCTTGGCAGAAGGTGCCTGGGGAGACTCGGGGTCGACCACTGGGATTCTGGAGCAGAAGCTACAAAGGATCTGAAGCCAACTACGCTCACACAGAGAAGGAGATCTTGGCCGCCTATGAGGGAGTTCAAGCTGCCTCAGAGGTGATTGGCACCGAAACACAACTCCTCCTGGCACCCCGACTACCAGTGCTGGGGTGGATGTTTAAAGGAAAGGTTCCCTCAACCCACCATGCCACTGACGCCACATGGAGCAAATGGATTGCCCTCATTACACAATGCGCCCGTATTGGAAACCCGAATCGCCCTGGGATTTTGGCGATAAGTGCCAACTGGCCGGAAGGGGAAGACTTTGGTCTTGCTGACGAAGAGGAACCGGAACAAGTGACCCGGGCTGAAGAAGCCCCACCGTATAACCAACTGCCAGTAGATGAAACATGCTATGCTCTTTTCACTGATGGTTCCTGCCGCATTGTGGGGATGAACCGGAAGTGGAAAGCAGCCGTATGGAGCCCCACACGACAGGTTGCACAAGCTACCGAAGGAGAAGGTGGATCGAGTCAACTTGCTGAACTCAAAGCTGTTCATCTGGCCCTGGACATTGCTGAAAGAGAGAAGTGGCCAAAACTCTACCTTTACACTGATTCATGGATGGTAGCCAATGCTCTGTGGGGATGGCTGGAAAGGTGGAAAAAGGCTAACTGGCAACGTAGGGGAAAACCAATCTGGGCTGCCGTTGAATGGAAAGACATTGCAACGCGGGTAGACAAGCTGCCTGTGAAAGTCCGTCACGTAGATGCCCATGTCCCCAAGAGTCATTCTAATGAGGAACACCGACACAATGAGCAGGTAGATGAGGCTGCACAGATAGAGGTGTCGAAGATAGATTTAGATTGGCAGCACAAGGGAGAGTTGTTCCTGGCTCGATGGGCCCATGATGCCTCAGGTCATCAGGGCAGAAATGCCACCTATAAGTGGGCACGAGACCGAGGGGTGGATCTAACCATGGACAGTATTTCTCAAGTTATCCATGACTGTGAGACGTGTGCTGCCATCAAGCAGGCCAAGCGGGTGAAGCCCGTCTGGTATGGGGGGCGATGGGCCAAATATAAATATGGAGAGGCCTGGCAGATTGACCACATCAAACTGCCTCAAACCCGCCAGGGCAAGCGCTATGTACTGACCATGGTGGAAGCCATCACTGGATGGTTGGAGACCTACCCTGTGCCTCATGCCACTGCTCGGAACACCATCTTGGGCCTGGAAAAAACAAGTTCTTTGGAGGCATGGTACCCCCTAGAGAACTGAATCAGACAATGGGACTCATTTCAAGAACAGCCTTATACACACCTGGGCTAGAGAATACGGCATTGAGCAGGTGTACCATATCCCCTACCATGCAGCAGTTGCAGGGAAAGTTGAACGGTGCAATGGCCTGCTTAAAACCACCTTGAAGGCACTGGGTGGGGGAACTTTGAAGAACTGGGAGATTAATCTACCAAAGGCCACATGGTTAGTGAACACCCAAGGTTCCACTAACCGAGCAGGCCCTGCCCAGTCTGAGCCCTTGGGAATATCAGATGGAGATAAGGTTCCAGTGGTACACATGAGAGGTATGCTAGGAAAAACTGTTTGGGTGAATCCTGCCTCCAGCAAAGACAATCGCATCCGTGGAGCTCTATTTGCTCAGGGACAAGGTTGCAGCTGGTGGGTGATGCAAAAGAGTGGAGAGACCCGATGCATACCCCAAGGAGACCTTGTTTTAGGGTGAAATACCTATAGTACTGTGCCTATGTCTCTAACTGCATGTATGTATATATAATGTAACGGTTTAATTTGATATGGCATTTTAGTATGGGAGAAATTCAGGGGTGGATAATGTTGGGGGTTGAATGCTTCCCTTTTCTTTCTGTGGAATTTCTCCCATTGTTATGCTAAGTAGTTGTGGCTACACCTTAAAACGAGAGATAATGTTCTCTCATAGGGGGGTGGCTGGAGGGGGTGGAGGGGGGAACCAAAAAATGAAAGGTGGGACGGGGGTCTGGAGCTGGGGACTCTCTCTCTCCCTTGGTTCCGGGAGTGGGAGAACAGCCCGGGCTCCGGTCTGGCATCTCCCCTGCCATCCCAGCACTGAGATCCATGCTCCCTGCCGTTGGACATCCCTCTACTGCTATCCCACCTCACCCTACTACCATCGGACACTCTGCTGAGCACCACAACAGACACCGTGACGGAGAGTCACTTTCCTATCCCGCTCACCCCTGGGCCGCCGCCATCACTCCACCTCTCTTCGACTGCGCGGGACCTGTCCTGCCCACAGCACCGGTAACTGAGGGCAGCAAGATGGCCTGAGGCCAAAAGGGACTGGAGCTGAGCTATACTGTTCTGTTCTGTTGTCAATTCTTATAGCTGTTGTTGTTTTCCTGCCTTGTTAGATATCAGTAGAGAACTGTTACCCTTATCTCCACATCTCCTGCCTGAAGGCCTCTGATTTGGACCTAAAATAATTAAAAGGGAGGGAGTTGCATTCTGCATCTCAGGAAGGGGGCTCTTGCCTTTCCTTAGACCATATGTGTCTTTCAAACCAAGACAGAGACTCATTGCAAAAAGGATCAGGGAGATGCCTAGGAAGAGTCTCAGGTGAATCCAGGAGACTATAGTGGAGGACTATTCAGTTTTCCAATCAATTTGCTTAAAAAACTCTACAAAATCGTAATAAAAAATAAACAAACAAACAAAAAAACAAAAAAGAAGACCAAACAAACACACAAAAACCCCCAACCAATAATCCCCAAAGAGACAAAAAAAGCCCCAAAAAAAGCCCACCAAAAAACCCAACGAAAACTGAAAAAACCCCAAACCCAACACGTAAAAAATCAAGGTGAAGGTTTATAGTAACTTTAGAAATAACAAAACAAAACAAAACACAAAAACCCAGAAAGTCACATTTCTAAAGGTGCTGTCCCAGCCTCTTCTCTCAGCAGGGAGGACATCCTGAAGTGGAGCCAGTTGGAAGAATGCGGGACAGGGCAGCACCTGGGCCATTGTCACAGGACGGCCCTTTGGCTGCCCCATTGCCAAAACCTGGACACATAAATCAAACACAGGTATGCACATGTGCTTAGACACAGCAAAAATATATTTGTCTGAAAAGAATACTGGTCCATTTATATCACTGGAAAGAGCATAATGCCTCGTCTCAGCTTTCTTTTCAGTCATTACAAATGTTTCGAAAATATAGGAGTGAAGAAAATGGAAATATCCAAGATCAACATGAGGACCAATAACAAAGATTCCATTTTTGAAACTGCATTGGGAATCCTCTGCAGAAATTGACTCAGAGCTCTAAGATTTACAAAAAAGACCAAGAGTATTGGAGTCAATACAACACAGTGTCTGGAGACTTCAGCTGGTTGCCTTGATTTCTCAAATATGATGGAGGAAGCACCTTAGCAACTACAGCTGCCAGTTCTCTCAGGGCCCTGACATGCCTCTGGGTGGGTCCCATGGTCTTGCATGCTCAGGTTCCTCAAGTGGTCTGAAAGCTGACCTGCTACTATGGCTTAGAATCAAGTCCACTAGTCCAGTAACCTGAGAGATGTGGAAATAGTGACTGGCAGTAAAAATTGAGACCAACACTTGTTGAGTACCTCAGCCTTCTCCTTGTCTGTTGCCACTAGTCCTGTCTGGCGTATGGTGGGGGGGGGAATAGGTTAGGTGTGATAGGTTTCTTTTCATCTTCCTTTTCCCACTGAAATACCCGTAGGTGCCTTTATTATTCTTATTTTTGGCATGCTTTTCCAAATTCAGCTTCAACTGAGCCTTAGCTGTACTGATCCCATCCTCACACACACATGTGTTACCACTGTATTTTTCCCATTATTTGTCTCGCTGTGTGTTGTCTGCATATTACCTATTTGCATCACATCTATTAATTTTCAATAACCGTCTGGCTTTAACTTGTTTTCTAAAAAAAACCTTTTTGAACATTTTCGCCTCAGAAATTCACCTGGGAAACCCAAAATCCCCAAAATTCACCCCGAAGTCCCCCCTGCAATGCCCAGCACTCACCTGGCAACTCCCAAATACAACAAATCCATCCCAAAATTCACGGGGGACCCCCAAATCCCAGGGCTTCACCGCAAAATCCCACCTGCAACCCCCAAAATCCCTCAAATCACCCCCAATACCCAGTCCCCCCAACACCTCCCAAATTCACCCCAAAATGTGTCCAATCCCCCTCAAAACCCACCCAGATACCCCCAAATCCACCAAATTCACTCCAAGACCAATCTGGGACTCCCAAAAATCACCAAAATTCCCCGGAAAATCCACCTGCATCCCCCCCAATTCATCCATAAATTCTCCCACGACTCCCAAATGCCTACCTGGATACCCCAAAATCTACAGAATTCACCCCAAAATCTTCCTGGCATCCCCAAAACTCACCTGAGAACCCTAGAATTCACATGTATACCCTAAAATTCACGAAATTCTCACCAAAATTCCCCTGAGATGCCTAGAATTCCACAAATTCCCCCTAAAATTCAGCCTGGACTCCCCACATTCCACAAATTCACCCCAGTCCTGGGGTACAATGCAAAAATGTGTATTGTATCACCATCTGTTAAAATGTGGGAGGGGTGGTGATCCTTATCTCTGTGGGAGATATCCCCCGTTGATGTGCCATCTGATAAGATCAGGGGGATGATCATCGTTATCTTTTCACAACCCATCCTTCCTCCAGAAGATATATTCTGTTAATGGGCCATTAAGTCCTCTTGTGTGACTGATAAGATTACATCATCCCATTGGGAGATGCTCCAGCCAGGGGGAGGAGCCAAACATTTCCTACCTAGATAAAAACTGTGATTTGGAACACCAAGTCAGTCCTTTCCACTGGATCCCAGAGGAAAGTCTGACCTTTTTCCACATCATCACTGGATCTTTGGAGGAAAACTGCACCTTCTACAGGAGCACTGCTTCAACTGAAACACAATTGTCATGCAGGAGGACTGCAGCCACCATTTATACGGACTGCTACCAACACCCTGACTGACAGGGTGTCACGTTGTATTTCTGACTTTGGTGGTGGTTTTTCTTTTATATTATTGCATGTATTTTATTTTTTCTTTTTTCTCCTATTAAATTGTATTACTGACTTGGAGTCTCGCACTGGTTTTACTTTCAAACCAACACAACCCCAAACCTCGCTACCCGGGATCCCACAAAATTCCACAAATTCTCCCCCAAAATCAACCTGTGACCCCTCAAAACTCACCTGGATCTCCCCAGATCCCCCCCCCCCCATTCACCTGGGAACCCCCATATCTTCAGAATTCTACCCAAAATTCACCTGGGACCCCAAAAACTTCCAAATTCGCTCCAAAATATTTGAAAATTTACACACTCCATTTTCCCACAAAAGGATCTAGAGCTGAATCATTAAAAAACCCAGTATAATCACGGACAAAGACCCTTTAACTAATTAAAGTTAGAAAGTGGTATGTTTATTCACCGGCAGCCAGCATGGGAGTCACCTCCGAAAGGCGTGACGGCCTTGAACAAGGTTCTTTGCCATCTATTTATTCCCCAAGATCTTACATACAATACATATGCATAACCCCAGCACCTCCCATCCCCATCCCATATTAAAATGAGCCCATTAGTCCTTCTCGCGTGCACAGCTCTTCTCTTGAATTGGGTCGGTGGTCTCGAAATGGGTCAGTGGTCTCGAAGGATGAAGTCAGGAGAGTCTTCATCAGGTCTCAGTGACCCTCTGGCACAATCCAAGGCTCCGTGCTTCATGGTTAGCAGTTTACTTAATTTACGTTCTTCTGTACCTAAATTTATAATAGCAGATAATTATACCAATTAGCTCTAGCCTAAGCATCTAGTAATTATTAACCTGCCATTTACCTTCCTAACTTACATCTTGGTCATGGAAACTACTTCTACTCTTAGCAAAAACCTTAACTTTTTAAAACCATGATTCATTCCCCACTCCTTCTTCAAAGTTAGTAAATTCTTTTCCTAATAACAATGCTTTGGTTACTTTTCATGCTTTGACAGTTTTGGTAGGGAAAGTTTCTGGCCACCCTGAAAAGGTACCTATTAATACCAATAGGTATTGTTACCCCCCTCTCCTGGGTAGTTCTGAAAAATCAATTTGCCATTGTTGCCCAGGCCCATAGCCTTTTTCAATTTGTCCAGGCTTTGGTTTAGGAATATTCTTGGGATTAGTTTGGAGGCAAGGCTACATTGGCGAGTCACCTGAATTACTGCACCTTGCATGTTTCTGGCCGTGATTTGATCTTTCAAATAATTGTACAGAGCATCAATTCCCCAATGTGTTTTCTCATGGTCCTTTTTCACTAATAACCATAACATGTAAGAGAGGATCACAAGCCTACCTTTTCCTCTGTCTGTAATAGCCCACCCCTCTTGGTTATAACTCCTGTTTTCTTCTCTAATGAGCTTTTTGTCCCTTTTATTGTATCTTGGCTTACCTTCCATAGAAATTTGCCCATCTAGAATTAAAGCTGCCTCAATTGTTTTAATAATTACCTTACCTTTAGCTGTTTCTTTTGCCTTTCTGTCCACCAGCTCATTTCCTTTTTCCAATTCAGAGCTCACTTTTTGGTGTATACATGTTGATTTCTTTTCCTTTATCTAGCTCTAAGGCCTGGGTTAAAGTGATTATTTCAGCCTTCTGTGCAGAGGTGTTTGTTGGCAATGGTCCAGACTATCACCTCTCTATTGTGGTATCCGCATACCCAGCATATCTTTTTCCTCTGATGATGTAGATGCTCCCATCAGTGAACCAAGTTGCAGCGTCCTCGAGAGGGGTGTCCTTCATATCCAGGCGACTGGAGTAAGTGGCTTCAATGGTCTCCAGGCAGTCATGGATCACTGGTTATCCCATACTCCCGCTGAGGAAAGAAGCTGGATTGACAGTGTTAGTTACCACAATTTCAACATCATCTTGTTCTACTAGTATGGCCTGGTACTTTAGAAATCTTTGTGGGGAAAGCCAATGTCTTCCTTTCACCTCCAGGACTGCAGCTTCTGGCCTAGGGTGAATTTGTGTGCCTCTTACTGCTGCAACAGCTCTGAGGCACCCTGGCCACCCCTTGGCTGCCGTGTCCAGCTGTTTGGAGAGGTAGGTGACTGCCCTCCAGTACGGGCCCAGGTCTTGTGCTGGTATTCCCAGAGCAATCCCCTGCTTTTTGTGAGAAAACAGAAAGAATGGTTTACTCACATCTGGAAGTCCCAGGGCTGGAGCTGACATGAGAGCCTTCTTTAGTTGGTCAAAGGCTCGTGTTGCTTCTTTCATCCGTTGGAGATCTCTGCTTCCTTCCGTAATCAAGGTATATAGGGGTTTGACTAACAGCCCATAATTGTAAATCCACAGTCTGCACCACCCTGTCATGCCCAAGAAGGTTCTCAGTTCTTTCACTGTTTGGGGTTTTGGGGTCTGGCATATTGTTTCCTTGCAATCCCGTCCCAAGGTTCTTTGTCCAGCACTAATCTCATAGCCCGGATAGACAACTGTTCGTCTCACCATCTGGGCTTTCTTCTGGGATACTCGATACCCCTGTAGACCCCAAAAAATTTAGGAGGCTTACCGTCCACTCCATACATGCTTCTTGAGTTTTACTAGCTCTCAGGAGGTCCTCCACATACTGTAACAGCTGTCCTTCTCTTGATGGAGCTTCCCAGGATTCTAGATCTTTTGCCAGCTCTTCTCCAAATATGGTAGGGGAATTCTTGAACCCCTGGGGTAGTACACACCATGTGAGCTGAGTTTTACCTCCAGTTTTGGGATTTTCCCATTCAAATGCAAAAATTTTCTGGCTGGTTTCACGGAGAGGAAGGCAAAAGAAAGCATCCTTTAAATCTAAAACAGTAAACCAGGTTAGTTTGGATGTTAAACGAGTTAACAAGGTGTAGGGGTTGGCTACCGCTGGTAACAGCTCGCAAATCTTGTACTAACCTGTATGATCCATCGGGCTTTTTTACGGACAAAGTAGGGGTATTAAAATCAGATTGACATTTTTTTAGTAGTCCTATTTACAAAAAGTTTTTAATTACTGGACTAATCCCTTCCCTACTTTCCTTTTTTAAGGGGTATTGTCTAATTTTAACTGGTTGTTTTCCTTCTTTAAGCCGGATTTGTACTGGTAGAGCATTCTTTGCTCTCGCTGGTATATTGGAGGCCCACACCCCAGGGAGCAGCTGATCTATTATTTTCTTAATAATTTCTTCTTTGTTTTCAGCCACAATATCTTTGGTTATTAGCATTACATTTAACAGTTCCACATATTGCTGATCATTGACCTCCAAACTAATTTCCCCATTTTTGAATATTATTTTTGGTTTTAATAGTTTCAAGAGATTCTTACCCAAAAGTGCTAATGGAGCATTGGGCATATATAAAAACCTGTGAATTCCCCATTGTTTCCCAAACTTTTATTTCAATGGGCTACAAAAATAAGCCCTTTCAGATTGGCCAGTTGCCCCCTTTACCATGACATAATCATCTGTTATTGGTATTAAGGCTTTATTTAACATCCAATATGTTGCTCCTGTGTTTATCAAATTTTTTTTTTCTTTGTTCCCTACTTTTATTATAACCAGAGGGTCTCCTAGGGTAAGATCCTCTGCTCCATTCCTCTTTTCAATCTCCTCTTCTTTGATCATCACCTTTTCTTCCTTCTGGATACTGGAGTTGAAATAGAAATTGCTTTAGCTAGAGTGGGGGATGGAACATAGGCTGGAGTCTGGATAGAAGAAGAAATCTCAGGAGGTGGAATGGGACTGGAGTGGGGGATGGGACATAGAAATTTCAGGAGGTGGAATGAGGGAAGAGGAGCTGAAGTAACTCGAGCTGGCTTTTTTTCAGAAGTAGAAGGTAAAGCAGGAGTTGAGGTTAATAACCGTCTCAAATTTGCTTCCCCTCTCACCCCGCTTTGCCTTTTAGCGGGTGGTTCAAACAAATTCCCCAATTCGTATTCCAGAGGGTTAGCTGGATACACCTTATCAGGGTGTTTGCTGCGTTGGTTTATGGAGCATGTACTACAACAGTATTTTAACTTAGCCTCGTTGTCTTTTTCTAAGACCAATACCAAGGGGTCAGAGGGGGCTCTGAGTCCACAATCTTTCTGCCACTCAAGGTGATTCAGGAGAAAAAAAACCCAAAAAACCAAAACAGTCAGAGTAAGTCACCTCCTCCCATTTCTGTGTCTGAAAAATAACAGAAGCTGCAACAAAGTTTCATAATGTAAATATCCAACTGAGGGCCACCTGGCTCCCCCCTCAAGTTTATAAAGTGGCCACCATTGTGTACAAAACTTTACAAGGGTCTTTTGGTTCTCTGAGTCTCCATACCCCACTAGCTCCTTGCAATGTGCCAAAACGCACCCCAAAGGACAAGTTTTAGGGATCTCTTTACTCTGGTTAGTTCCCGTCATCCCTCCTTAACAAAACTGGTACTCTGCTTTAATTCTTATTATCTTGTCCATTGCTTCTTGTCCTGCTTTTCACTCAGCAAGTGAAAAGTCAGTCCTTTCCTAGACTTTTTCTTACAGCCCACAGCTCAGGTACTAAACGAAACTTTCCACTTATCAGCTCTATCAAGGAGCATTTTACTCGAATGACACATTGGACCACGGCTATCACAGCCAAAAGCTGTGGCACTCAACTTGCACATCTGCCCTTTCTCCTGACCTTTGCCCTCGACCAGCTCATACTGGATGCTCATTTTCTCCACGCACTCCACATTAGGGCTCTCTTAATGATATGGAACAGACCACAGTCAAAATTCCCATCTTTCATAGTGCAGTGTGACATGGAAACATGACAGAGGCCATGTGCTGAATCTCAGCACACGGAACAGATCCCAGCAGTGCCTACAGACCTTTGCCTACAGACACCAGACACTACCAGCCAAAGAAATCAAGACATTTTCATACACAGCTCTTTATCATTATGCTTCAAAGTAGCAAGGTACTTACAATCGCTACCAACTTCTTTGCTGCCATACAGGCTACAAACATCCCAACAGGATGTGCTCTGGAGCAAGAGAAGGCAGACACAGAGAGGGAAGGCATGCTGCAAGGACACAGAGAAAGGAAGTATCTCCAATACTTCCCCTCTTCTTCTCACACTTCCCCTCTTCTTCTGCAAGAGTTAAAAAGGAGTATTTTTGTATGATTGAGAAGGGATCCATGTCAAAATTAACTTTTGATTTCCCCCAGATTCATTCTAACCAAGCCGTTCCTGCTAGATCTCACCATGCACAGGTGTTTGTACTGGCCAAAGGAAAGCCATGCCACAGGCAGCTTCTTTGGCTCTTACTGCCACCTCCAAGCAACTGGGAAGGTATGTAGGAACACACGGAACAAAGAATAGAGCAAACATGCACTCTCAAAGCAATTGTCTGCCTCATTGTTGCCCGGGAGAAAAGAAAATATTGCTTGAATTCCAGACTGTTCTTAGGATTTCCTGACCTACCTAGATTTTTGTTTCAATTCTCCAGAGCTCTGCACTATTTGCTTCCATCAGATTTGGCACGTGTTGGAGGCAACAAGGTGCTATCAAATTAGGAAAGAAGAGTCAGGTATCCTAAAATACAAACCAGTCAGTACTTCAAATATAAAATTATGAATCTGAATATCCATACTACTGGGCTTTCTTTTATTTACAGGCATCTTGGCAATGAAAATAAACCTGAGATTGTTGTTGTTCCAGGCCAACTGTTTACTGCCCGATAAGGAACTAACTGTCATCTACCTTGTTCCTACATCCACCGTAAAAACCTCCCTGTAAAGATCACACTGCATTGCACCCACACCAAAGCGTCTTGTGTTCAGGATGGATATTCAAAAGTAGCAGCGTCAGATTTCTATCCAGACTCCTCTCTTAATTTATTACGCAAATGAAATCCCAAGCCAGGGAGAAAAAATGCCTTGACAAAAGCACCAACTTCTAGCTCTCCACCCATCTTTGCCCATTTCTACTATGTTTCAAGATTTACTTCTTCTGTCCTCCATTTTTAGAGCCTGGTCGCCACCTATTAAGTGTAGCTGGGGCACTGAAAATCAAGAATGCATTTTCTCCATTCAAAAGAGCTTTACAGAAATAGATGTAGACCCTGCCTTACTGCTGCATTTAGCAATCGCACATTGACAGGAAGCAAAGTGCATTTTGTAGCCAAGTCCTTCATTAACTCCAGCAACAATTGTTTTCCTTTATGCTATACCCTCTTTTGCCATACCCGATATATTGCAAAGCCTTCAGTCTCTGTTCACTGAGTACCATCTGCTCCTTTATCAACTTTTCCATTTCCATATTCACAGTTGGGGGATTCTGTATTTCTTCACTTGCCATAAATTCTCTGCAGGATGGAAAGTAGATATGTAGAATGGAATCACATGATATATGTGATATCATATGTGATATCACGTAGAAAGAAAAAATGATCAAGTATTACTTTGATAGAAACCAAAAGTGAACACTAGTCACTTTGTGTTGCTCATTGTCCAAAAGAAGACTGCCACATTTCTGACCTGAAACTCTGAACTACACACTTCCGCATGAGCTTCCAGTCCTTGACTCTCCCTTGCCATTTCAGTTGATGCCATTTTTCTTTCTCAAGCTCTGATTTCATTCGATTCAAGAGTAGCTTGGCAGTTGCCCTCTCATTATCCAGCAGTGCTCTCTTTATATTCTGTGTATTAAAAAACAAAACCAGAAGTAGAAGCAGCATACGACATGCAAAAACAAACAAAAAATTGTCTCTTCTACAGAAAACGAGGGGAGAAAAGAACACAAATGATAACCAATACCCTGCCAAGTAGAAATTTCTTCTATATTTCAGTGATTGATAGGCAGAAAAAATGAATTTCATTTGGGGAAAGGAAGACATTCTAGGAATATTCAGACTGCTATCTTGCCCCAGGTAAAACATTTACCATGGCCTTAGTGTTAATGAGCTTGTGAACATCAGCTGCCAAGAGGAAGGACATTTCCTCCAGTTTCACAGAATACTTGGTCAGTACATCTGCTATCTGTCCAATCAAAGAATACAGAAAAGCAACAACAATGAAAAGTAGAACTCAAATATCAATTTCCCAAGTTAAAACCTACATGAACAAGACAATTGTTCCATTCAAGTGAATTTGATTTAATTAATTCATTAACTACATAAGTATCATTCTCACGTTCAAGAATAGAATTCAAAGAATCAACGTTGCTTCTTCTGAGACATTGAAGCCTGAGTAGATCCCAACTTCAAATCTATTAGGATGGCATGAAAGCAATACCTGCTACATTTAGTACATGTAAACTACAAAGACATCTAGAACAGCTTTAAAAGAGGAACAAACCCATGAACTTTGAAGGAGACTCTAGGAAGAAATGTGGAAATAGGCTTTATCTGCCCAGTGCTTTTCCCAAAAGCTTGGGGACTCCCTGGCATCAGTGAGAGTCTCTATCTCATTATTCAGCAGCTGGCTTAGGGTAAAGAAGGATGCATGCAATCACATCCTTCCTGTTCATGACATAAACTTACTGCATCATCACGGAAGCCATTTGCTTGGAAATATAGCCTTAAAAATAGGTGTCAGACTGGGTGCATATCTAGATTGCTATGACCAAAACCAATTTCTTTTTAACAGGAAAGCCATACAATATGCCTGCCATGGCAAATATTAGTCTACTAGCCCTGCACTTCAACGGGTAGTGAGCAGTTCATTATACCAAATTTACATTTGTCAAGGAGACAGTCTATTTATTACAAGCCCCTAGTTCTAGAACCAAGAATTCAGGAGTTGCTCATTCCCAATGAAAATCTGTCCATTTCATACCTTTGGGGTTTTATGCTTCTGTTCTTTACCTGCCTTGAGTGTGGCTTTCTTGTGAAGTCACTGATGGGTGTTTTTCCAACACATTTCTGCTGATTACACGGTAATTGCATGGCATCAGCAGACATCTCTGCATGTCTCTTTAAAGTATGCTTTTTACTCTTCTTAGAGGACCTTGTCTTCTTTCCTTCACCCAAAAGGTGGGCTAAGCGAGCCTTCAAAGAACCACTATCTCAACAATTAGAATTCTTTCTAACCTACTGAATGGAGAACAACCACAAAAATAAAATTTACGAAAAACTAGTACGCGAAAGACAGCAGAAGAGAAAGTTAAAATAATGAATCCTACAAGCCACATGCATAACTCTCTTCATTTGAGGGTATTTTCAAAATGAGAAAAAAAAAAGATCATATTTTCCTCAGAGAGGAAAAGTGGAGTAACTGGATTGTGTTGCCTTGCTTACAGTTACCAGAAAAGTCAACAGCAGAGTTGAAAACTCCTGAAGCTGGCTAACTACACCTCTAAATATTTTACTACTGTGTTATGATTCTGTCTTCAGTTAATAGAACCTGATATACAACAAAGAGATGGGAGCACATGGAGATGCATTGGAGAGCCTACGCTGGAGGTAACACATTCATTTTTTACTCAAACAAATCCAAATTAGAAATGCTGAAAATGACCTGGGGTCATTTCAACAGCCAGCAAACTGACTAACACAACCAACCTTTGGCTTTTATTCAATCCTTTGCTTGTTTTACCTGGGCCTTGAAGATCTGTCTGCAGCCTTCCTCTCTGCAAATATATCACAGTCGTCCTATTGAGAAGCCATGGCTCATCACAGCTGCTTGGCCCTGCCTGCTTCCAGAAGAACTGGCAACTACTAGCTGGGAGCCAAGAGATACAACACTTCACTTGGAAAAGGGCCTTCCGTGAATCCTAGAATCCCAGAATGGTTTGGACTGGAAGCGACCTTAGAGATGATAGATTATCTTCTCCCCACATCCTGACATGGGCAGGGACACTTTTCCACTAGTCCAGGTTGCTCCATGTCCGCTCCAGCCTGGTCCTGGACACTTCCTGCCATGGGGCTCCCACACAGCCTCTTTGAGCAACATGTGCCAGGCCTCTGCACCCACACAAGGAAGAATTCCTTTCCAATATCCCATCTACCCCAGCCCTCTGGCAGTTTGAAGCTATTCCCCCTTGTCCTGCGAGTCCAGACCCTTTTCCAAACTCCCTCCACAGCTATCTTGGAGCCCCAGCAGGCACTGCAAGGGGCTCGAAGGTCTCCCTGGAACCTTCTGTTCTCCAGATTGGACAACCTCAGCTCTCCCAGTCTGTCCTAGAGCAGTGGAGCTCCAGCTTTCAAAGGAGCTTACCAGCCTCCTACCCGTGAAACTCGACGCCACTGCTGGCCTTCCGGGCTCTACGGATATCGCTTGGGGTGTCGCCCAGGGTCACTCCCGGCTCTCTCCCCGACCCCATGGGGCCCTCAGGCGATGCTGCTCGGACACCACTCCTGCTGCCGTCAGACCAATGGGGGGCGGGGGGCCAGCCCAGCCTCATCCACAATCCACAGTGTCCTCGGTGTCTGATGCAAGCTCATGGCGGCCCACACACCCAGAAGCAGAGCTCCGGAACAGAGGATCATAGCCCCACATTTGTGCTCGTCTCTGCACAAGGCAGCCCAGAATTGCCATGCCCGGACATTTCAGTTCAGCACCAGAATGAGAATACACCAGCGCCATGGGGGAGGAAACCTCTAATGACTGCTCAGATGCTGACTCTCAACTCAATGCCGAGGCCCTTGCCATTCCTGAGGATACACTAACGCCTCTTTTGCCTTGCTGGTAAGAAGTGCCATTGTCCTGGTGCGCAGCTAAAGTCAAAGCACAGGCAGGCCAGGGCAAAAGCGGGGACAGTGCCCTTCCTCACACCTTCGCTGTGGTGTACTCCATGCAGCTAGAGCGAAGCGAGAAGGACGCGAGGAAGAACAAGGCGTTCTTAAAGTAGCCCTCTGTCAAGCAGTGCTGAAAGGGCGCATAACACACGGCGTCTTGCTGCCCTTCATTCTACATACTCGCAGCTCCCTTTGCCTACTTGCAAAAGTTGCTACCAGAGCAGAGGGGGCCAGATTGAAGAGGCAGTGCCTAAGTTCACCTTCTACTTATTGCACATAAGCCACGTCCAGCTCCTGGCTGCACTCTGTATTTCCCTTCTCCGCGGCATTTATCGTGGTGCTGTGTGCAACTCGGCGCCTAGAAGTGACCGCCAATGTTTCCACAGCGGGCTGCAAGGGAACCAAGGAGCAGCACAAGCAGCAGTGCTTCACCTAGCTCCTTTCGACTGCTAGGGTCATCTGGGAAGGCAAGCGAGAGGCAGCCACCTTCCTCTCGTAGTAGCCTGTATCGTAGTGCACACAAGCACGCTACTTGTGCGGCTTTGTTCACGGCCCTTGCCCACTCCTGGCGCTGCTTTCACTCCCCGGAGGCCAGAAGCCGCTGAAGCGGTGCCACACAGCCAGCAGTGTGCCGGCAGCCAAGTGCTCGAGAACGCAGCTTCTTCCCAAGCCCGCCTAGGGCGTGCACCTTTGTTCTCAGAGCTCCGTGCAACGGTCTGCCTCTCTTGCAGTTCGAATGGAAAACGAAAGCTTTTCACCTATGCCCTTCACAGAGATCTGTTGTCAGGACGAGAAGTTCTTGCGGCCGGAGCTCGCCCCCTCACGATCCACTTTTAATACAGAGCGGGAGTCATGATGGTTCTTTTGATCTTAAAAGTGCAAACAGGCAAAGTGCAGGGGAGAAAATCAGTTTATTCAACAGCAGAAAATCAGTTTATCAGTATAGGGAGAGGGGAAGGAAAGAAAGGGATGGGGAAATAGCTACCAACAGACGAGACGGGCGTCCTCATGGGTCATTCGATAGACGAGTCTTCGTCCGTGGGGAGATCTCAGGGGTCTTCTCCAGGGGGTAGACGGGTCTTCATCAGTGGAGAGATCACAAAGGGTCTTTCTCAGAGGATCGCTCTTTTATAGTCCTTCTCCAAAGCGAGTGGCCTCTGGGAAGATTTATGGACCATTGTGTGGTGCTGCAGGAGACAGGTACTGTCAAGCAGTCCTCACTTGGTGGTACAACACAACCTCTGGTTGGTGCCATGAGAGCACAGTCCAGTGAACACAATACACCAGCACACAGTCACGAGCACCCACCTTGGCCGGGCCAGGAAACCATTGTTCAGAGTCAGCCTCGGTGGGGGGTCCTCGACATCTCCTTGCGACGGTCGGGAGGCAAAATCGAGGGGAACTTCGGACCAACCCTTACACCACCCCGTGACTCACGATCGTTGTCAAGAGCACCCCTTTGTAGAGTTGTGGTGGAGTCTTCAATTGTGGTGTCTTCAGGACTCATCCAAGTTGGTAGCATATCCCGGAAAACAGAGACAGGAAAGTAGGAAAAAGATAAGGGACAGGATAAGGAAAAGGAGAAAAAAGGAAAACAAAACAGATCAATTATATTTAATTTTTGATTACTAACAATCTTAAACAATTTGTTCAATTCTTTAATTTTTCAATTTTTGATTAGAAATAAATCAAATTTTTAAAGCAAAATTTTGATTAAACAATTTTAATTGCAATTTGAAGATTATCAATTCTAGTTAAAAATCATATTTTATCCTAATTAAAACCTTGTGTCAATAACCCTAGGGATTCCAACAGTAACCGATCTGGATACATTTGTCACAGACGCCAACTGTGCTTACCGTTTTGTTATTCTCCAACTCATAATGTATAGGATTGCTGATAAAACAAAACCAATTAAAACCAAAATCAAGAGAACAATGGTGCGATGACACAATTTGTTCAGGACACCTGTAGCAGTAGGTGACCACCCAAATAGAGTATCCCACCACCTGTGTTCAGCATCTGTCTTTACCCTTTCCAAAACACGATGTATTTTTTCCACATTGTGATGAACAGCTATTAGAGTTTTCTGTCCGTTTTTCTTGATCTTCTCCAAAATTTCGATCAAATCTTGGTGGAGCAACAATTGCTTCACCAGAGAGAGGTTCATTCCAATTGGAGTGGGCAATAGATGGTGGATCAGTGTGTAATTTGACTGCAAAAGATGGTGAGAAGTAACTGGGGCTACATAGGAAAAATCACATCCTGAAATCCTAGTAAAGTTGCAGACACAAAAGTTTGAATGATTCTTAGTATTCACTACCAAATTTTCTATGAAAACACTATCACAAGCAGTTCTAAAGCATGCACATCCATTGCCTACATATACCAGTACTGTTTCAGGAATCTCGTTTGGATGAATTTCAAAATTGCAAACGTTCTGTTCTGTGTCCAAGCAGATATCTTGAGCTCTAATTGCATTACTTTCAAAGATAAAGCCTTGTTGTTCCCGGACAATGCAAGTTTCCAAATTGACAGTTTTCCACCTCCCACCAATTTGACGGGCCCATTCCCTATGCTCGAAAGGGTAGAGAATAGCTCCGTCATGGTTCAACCCTAATGCAATGATGGGGAATATTGAATGCCCTGAAGCATTACATATAGTCAGTACAAAGGCTGTGGCTGTGTTTGTGCTGGGATCATAGGTAAAATTTACTAAGTTCCACCAGGACTGGAATTCTTTTTCAAAATCAGTGGCACTGTCCCAGACTATCTTTCGAATTTCAGTGGGAAAAGTGCCTTCCTCACCTGCTCTTATAATTAAAGCAGCAACCGACTGCATCCACAACTGGGCCTGGATACAACTGAGAGCCAAAGAGATGTTATTTTGTGTAGCACCAAGTGCATCGATTATCAATTTGTGGTCATTTTCATTTACCTTTTCCCAACTTGGTAATATGTTTGATAACAACCACTGTTGAGTCCCCAAAGCTGTTAAGGTTGTTTGCAGGGGCCGTTGTAATTTGGTTACATCTCCAGCTGTGGTAGCCAATTTATTCATTAGTACTTCTGAATCGATGCTATTCAAAATTCCCAGTCCCGTTCCCACAACACCGGTTATGTCTCTTGCCATTCGTTTTTTGGAAGGATTCCGTTTCCGCAACCAGGTTGTCCATCCCTCAAAAGAAGTCTGTAGAAAGAGTGAACAAGCTGGCTGAACTTCTGAGACATTATTTTGCATCAGCAATTTGATTTGTTTGAGAGACCATGCCGGATTAAACAATATTTGTTGTTGGCCAGTTTTTCTAATTACGTATGGCCCAAATTGAAAAATCGTAGGGCTCAACACAACCGGTGGTTGGGTGGTAGGTGTTACAACATTAACATCAAGTTCCCCCCAGTATTTTGTTTTGTTTTTTCCACACATGACTTTATAGGAAAATTGTATAGCAGTTAAATTTAGCCAACAGTCTTGATTTTGGGTTCTACAATATAAAGTCTGGCCATGGGGTCCTATGCCATAACTGTATGCATGTTCGGTGAGGGATCCAGCCACTAATTTACAAGTTATTGCGACGTCATCTCCTTGCGTCACCACGAAAGGAGGGAAAACCTTATTTTTGTCATCCAACACTAAGGGGGTGCTTACACCATGGTATGCAACTGCTGCCGTCAGTGTGGGTTTTTCTATGGCATTTATTTTGAACCTATAGGTCAGACCTTTCAAGCTGGACTCATCTGTTGTGTTATTCTGCCTGGAGCATGTTACATAGGTTGGTCTGGTTAAAGTTATGCCAACAGTCAGTAAGTTCATCCGCACAAAGCTTTGTAACTTCGACGTTGTTGGCGTCAGGGTCCAAGGTATAGTTACCAACCTTCCTTTGGCCACAGCACAGTATTAGGGGGACTTGCTTTTTACATGTCCATACTGTCGTGGGGCAGAGACTCGCCGTGATGTTAGGGTGCAAGCTACTAGTTATATCTGATTTTAAGTAATTCCCGGCAATTGCAATGGTAGTGGCTTTCTCATGAAGGGATTTCTCCACTTTTCTGCATCCTACTTTGATTTCTTCACCAATTGTTCCTATTAGTACCCTAGCCCAGTCCTTTTTGTCCCAACCCCAGTCACTTGAACGGTATACCTCAGAATCGTGCAGAACTACGGTCGCAAGGTTTGGGTGACGATCTCTGGGGTAGGGTCTTAAAGCACTGGTATATCTGATGGAAGCTTCAGACCACGGCCACTCGGCCGAGTTTTGGCCATGGTGTTGTGGTAGGATACAGAGAAGTATCAAAAAGGTGATCATGGTTTGTCCGGTTCCCATGTCCCTGTGCGTTCTTCTGTGAAAAGTAAACACAACAGAGTCTGCCACCAAGAGGCAGGAGGTCAAAATGATGGAACAATCCAACGGGTACTTATCCGATGCTCCTTTCCCAGAGCATTGGTGGCAACCCATGCATATTTATTCAGAGGAGTTTTTAGTACCAGTGGTACTTCTATAGTAGGGAGGTTTACCAAAACAGGTTGCCCAGGGTAATGGGCTGGATTTTTAGGATCCTTAGGTCCCTGTAGTGCAGGAATGATGCTTGGGGCTTTTGGACAAAAAGCAGTTATTTTGGGACACCCGTTTACCCCCCATCTATCATTTATACCTTTTACAGCTTGCCATAATCGAAGATCCCAACTTCCCTCATGTGGTTTTAGGAGTCGCTTCAGAAGACCATTTGTCCTTTCTACAATCCCGTTGGCTTGAGGGTAATAGGGGGGGTGAAAAGTCCACTTTATTCCTTCCTCCCTTGCCCATTCCTGTACTACTTTAGCAGTAAAGTGAGACCCATTATCAGATTGAATCTCCTGTGGCTTTGGAAAAGTTCCAAACCATTCTTGTAATGCCTTAACAGTGTTTCCTCCCGTAGCTCTGTTAAAGGCTTCAGCTTGAGCTAACCCTGATATTATTTCCACTCCTACCAGCACGAAATGTTTACCACCAGACTTCTTAAAGGGACCGATATAATCTACCTGCCACGCGTCCCATAAGCCTTTACCTTTCCTTAAGTGCAAAGGGTCATCTTCCAAAGGATGCCTTTCTAGTCGTCTGCGGCATTGTTCACAAGCTGATATGCATGTTTTACACATTTCCCTGGTGACAGGCCAGCCACGAGCAAGGGCTTCTTTGTACAAATCTTTCGCACCTGTATGTTGTCTTTTTATATGCAGCCATTCTAGCAGGTGCTCCCAATCCTCTGTAATTTGTTCCTTTTTCAGGGGACTTAGTCTTGCTAACTCATCAGCAGCATTATTCCACTCACCAGCTAAATTTCCATCTGTCTGATGAGAAGCCACCCACCCCACAGCAAAGTTTCCTTGATTGGCTATATCTAGAATTTCTTGCCATTTTTCCTTATGCCATACTGGGATCCTGTTAACTTCCCAATCATTTTGCTGCCAGAAAGGAAGCCACTCTGTACATCCTTTAAACACAGCATAGGAGTCAGTGTAAATACAAACAAGAGAGGTATTATGTACCTCATGCTTGAAAACACTCCATACAGCAATCAGCTCACCAACCTGAGCACTGCCTTCTCCCTCAGTAATAATTTGTTCACCAGATGAAGTATGGAGAGCTACTGCCCTGTATTTGCACACCTTTCCTTCTCGTTTAGCAGAAGCATCAGTAAACCAAGAATTCACTGATTGTTCAGGGGAGAAAGGAGGGGCCACTTTAATTACTGAGGCAGGTTTATCGTGGCTGCTAGCCAAGTTCTCAGTTTCTTGTATAGCCAGATTTTTTACAGCTCCTTCTGTTACAGAGAAGATGTTACAGTAATGTTCTATCTGGGCATACCACTTCCTAACTGAGGATCTCTGGGCCACCCCGTCAGGGGGAGGGGTCCCGCTGGTGACTGTTTTAATAACTTTAAAAGGGCCTCTTAATACGATTGGTTGCTGACGTGTAATTTTCTCCACTTCTATGAGAGCTATGCTGACAACAAAAAGCCCCTTTTCCCAGGTAGTGTATCTTTTTTCAGCATCTTTAAAACCACGAGAATAAAAACCAACAGGCCTTGTAGGGCCTTCTGGGCCTCGTTGCCATATGTGCACTGACAACCCCGAGGTGGCAAATCCCCATTCTACCTGGAAAGGATCTGTGGGATGAATAGGGCCTAGAGCTTGATGTGCAGTTGCTTCAAAAATCAGCAGTTGTAATGCTTCCTCCTGAGAAGGAGTCCAATCCCATTTTACCCTTTTCCTCAGCAAGTCATAAAGCGGTCTAGCAATAACTGAAAAATCAGGAATGTGTTTTCTCCAAAACACTAATAATCCCAGAGCTTGGTGAAGCTCTTTCCTGGATCCAGGCATTTTAATTTGATCTAGGGAGGTTAGGGTATCAGGTGGAATGCATGTCATACCTCCTTTCCACCAAATCCCCAAAAACTTCACCTCCTGAGAAGGTTTCTGAATTTTCTCTGGGGGAATTTGTAAGTCAAGGCTTTCCAGATGAGAGATTATTTTCTGTTGGCTATCCCCCACTACTTCTATTTCATCTCCCCCCACCAGAATATCATCAATGTATTGATAGACAGCTACATTGTCAGGTTTGGGTATCTTTTCTAATTCCTGTGCTAAAGCATGGTGGGCTAGAGTAGGGGAGTGTTTGTACCCTTGAGGAAGCCTAGTGTAGGTGTATTGCTGTCCTTCCCATGTGAAGGCAAAACAGTCCATGTCCTGTGGCTGTATAGGTATCATAAAGAACATGTCTTTGACATCTATAGTTGCCATGATTGTATGAGCCTTCTCCTGAATTGAAGTTATAAGTTCAGCTAAATTTGGGACAGCTGCTGTGAGAGGATCTGTGTTTGCATTTAGTCTGCGAAAATCTACTCTCAGCCTCCACTTTCCGTTAGGTTTACGGACTGGCCACACTGGAGAGTTAAAGGGAGAATGAGTGTCAATTATCACTCCCTGATCTCTCAGGTCCTGAATAACTGGCTTGATTCCTTCTTTGGCACCAGTGGGAAGTGGGTATTGTTTCACATTAGTAATTTTACTGAAAGGTAAGGAAGGTGCGGATTGAAGCAGATTAATATTAAAACGTGGTGTGCCAAAGGACCAGAGACAACCCTCCTCGTCTTCCCACTGTCTTCCAGCAAGGACATCCATTCCCAATAAATCATTTGGAATATCTCCAATTACAATTTTGATAAGTAACAAATTCTCCTCTCCAGGTCGTAAGATTTTTATCAGAGCTATATCCATAGCTTCTGTGGTCCCCAAGGCATTGAGAACAAAGCATTGTCTCCTTGTTGGAACAACTCCACATTTCTGCGCAGGTTTTCTTGTTAGTGCAGAAATTTGGGCTCCAGTGTCAACCACCAAGGTAACAGGTGACCTTTTAGGGCCAACCATTGCTGTTATCAGGAGGTCCCCAGTATTAGGATTTCTGCTGAGCGTTCTAATGAATAACCAGTTCCCCCCCTCCCCCATCCCTCTGCCCACCCACGAGAGACGGGGTTTCTAGTTTCCCTGCTTCTGAAGCAGTTTCAGTTCCTTTCCCAAAAACTGAGAAGGAGGAAACTCTGACTCAGCTCTCAGAACCTGTGAAGGAGATTGATTTGGCTCACTGCCCAGAATCTGTGGAGGGGTTAAGTTTGACTCACTGACCACAACCGGTGGAGGAGGAGGTGCACTAGGCTGGACACTAGGAGAGTTTGATGTAAGGATCTTAGGGCAATGCCAATTCACAACAATTTTTATCAACTTGTCAAGTGGTAAGCCATCCATAACATCTTTAGGAATTTGTTTCTTTAACCCCAACGACCACCAGTACTGACAGGGAGTATTCAATTTCCCCTTTTCTGGCTTATCACTAGGAGAAACAATGTGTCTAACACCTTTAGTTTTCTCCACTTTATCCTCTGGGACTTTTAGGGGTCCATATTTCCTGCTGTAATTCAACAATTCCTCTGCAACTTCGCTCCATGTCCAAACTTTACGGTTATTGTCAGGAGATTCTGGAGTCCGTCTAGAGGGGGATTCATAGGGAGGGAAAGAGTCCACGGAACCAGATCGCTCACGTGAGTTTCCAAGAAATCGATCTAATCTTTCTACAGGTGTCATGGATGCGATAGTTTTTTGAAGGAGAATTGCGGTAGATTTGAGTGTTTCTGGGAGACCACCAATTAAAGGGGTCATGATTTCAGGCATTACAGGCAATTGCATAGGTGATTCATAGGTGGTAGTCAGTTTTCTCTCATGTATCATTTGCAGGCAAGCAGCTTTGTGAATGTTTTCCAAAAGTTGGTCGGGAGTACCAACTAAAGCTATAGGGTCTCCCCTTTCCAGGGGGTTAAGCCCCCCGGCCCAAAAAGCTGCACGTTGGGTCAAGGACCATGGGTAGCTCTTATCTCCGGTTGTTAAGAAGACCCCATGTCCCCAATACCCACTAGCTTCACTTTCTGATAATCCAGTCTGATCTCCCCCAGTAAGAGACACGCGAAATACATATTCAGTCTCTGTTTCATGAGGGAGTCGCCCATATTCCTTTGTCAGTTTTGCTAATTCAGTGGCAGAATATGGGATTTCTTTTGTAGAAATGTTTGGTACAAAATCATTAGGACCAAGATAAGTATATTGTGTTTTAACCATAGGTCTCAACTTCGGACAGCAGTGCTCCCCAAGATTTTTCATTATAGTTGACTCCTTTTGGGGATAAATTTGATCAATGTGAACAATCTCCTTCTCTTCTGTTTCTGTGTGTGTTTCATTCTGCTTTACTTTTTTGGTACTTTCTTCTCTTAGGGCAGCCTGTAGCAAATGATTTTCATCTCGCAACAAACCGCTCTCATTCCTTTCTGGATCTAATTGTTTTTGCAGAATTTGAACAAGAGTTTGCAAAGAATCTATAATTGTACTTTCTTCACTAACTCGCTTAGAGTGAGTTTCTATGGCTGCCGTAAGACAAGCTCCCAAAACTGAGCAGAGTATGGCTTTATTTTTGCCCAGTTTGAACTTGGATTCATGTTGTAAAGAATATATTCTATCAGTCACATTCTCCAGATTAAACCAATTACTGTTCGCCCATTCCTCCCCACCTTGGGACGGTCTCGTGCTACACTTAGCTAATAGAGCATAAAATGCAGCTTTATCTGTTACTGTGGAATTCTCAGTCATTTTGTGAAGGGATAAGTAAAAACCACAACAGGGAGGTCTATTGCTTAAGTTGCCACACACAACGAAACAGCTTTCGCTGTGTGCCCCCCTGTGCGGGTGAAGAGACCAAACTACTTGGGAGGCACTCCTTAGTTACAAAACACCAGGTTGTCTCTTCACTACACCAAGTATCAAAAATATCATAAAAAACAACAACAACAACAACAACAACAGTGTCCCGCCTATTGCACCAGTAGATCTTTTGTGAAATTCTGACGACAGAGCCCTCAAGCAAGTCTGGGGATGCTCCACACCAAGGTGTCTGCAGTCTGTGGGAAATCAGAAAAACCCCCCTTGCTTTCTAGACAGGCTCACCCATCCAAGGCGGCCAGCTAGATGAGGCTTTAGTAAGACTTCCTTCCTCTGATACAGACTACAGACAACCTTGCATCCCTTCTGTCTGTCAGAAAATCCTGTCCGTGACGCCAATTTAATGTCACGATCCGCTATTAATACAGAGCGGGAGTCATGATGGTTCTTTAGATCTTAAAGGTGCAAACAGACAAAGTGCAGGGGACAAAATCAGTTTATTCAACAGCAGAAAATCAGTTTATTCAACAACAGCAATGCATTTCATCAAATGCCACCAACTCAGTTACGGTAAGGGGGAGAGGTATAGGAAACAACGTATAGGGAGAGGGGAAGGAAAGAAAGGGATGGGAAAAGAGCTACCAACAGGCGAGACGGGCGTCCTCATGGGTCATCCGATAGACGGGTCTTCGTCAGTGGAGAGATCTCAAAGGGTCTTTCTCAGAGGATCGCTCTTTTATAGTCCTTCTCCAAAGCGAGTGGCCTCTGGCCAAGAGGTGGGAAGATTTATGGACCATTGTGTGGTGCTGCAGGAGACAGGTACCATCACGCACTTCAGTTGGTGGTACAACACAAACTCTGGTTGGAATCACTCCTTGAAAGACGAGCGAGAGCGTCTTTCCGGGTGCATTGCATTGAGTGAGAGCTCACTAGGGACTTTGCACTCGGAGCCAAGGCAACAGGGCGTGCTTGCCCGCAGAACTGAGGACAAGCTGTTGGGCAGAGCTGAAACTGACCGCTGGAGTTCAGCTCTGTCCCGACGGCAGAAGGCGAAGAACGAAGCCGCAGAGCACCGGGCTTGTGGGAGCAGTGCAGCGAAGAGCACACGAGCAGCCAAAGAGCTCCTTCACAATCGCTTTCACTTCTCAGTGCTCTTGCTGCTTGGAAAAGTAGCACACAGACATTGCACGCCAAGGCAGAAGCTGGGCCAGTGCCCTTCCTCACACCTTCGCTGTGGTGTACTGCATGCAGCTAGAGCGAAGCGAGAAGGACGCAAGGAAGAAGAAGGTGTTCTTAAAGTAGCCCTTTGTCAAGCAGTGCTGAAAGTGCGCATAACACACGGCGTCTCACTGCCCTCTCTTCTACATACTCGTAGCGCCCTTTGCCTACTTGCAAAAGTTGCTACCAAAACTGAGGGGGCCAGATTGAAGAGGCAGTGCCTAGGTTCACCTTCTATTATTGCACGTAAGCCACGTCCAGCTCCTTGCTTCATTCTGTATTTCCCATCCCCGCGGCATTTACAGTGGTGGTCTCCACAACTCGGCGCCTAGAAGTGACCGCCAATGTTTCCACAGCAGGCTGCAAGGGAACCAAGGAGCAGCACAAGCAGCAGTGCTTCAGCTTGCTCCTTTCGACTGCTAAGGGCGATTGGGAAGGCAAGCGAGAGGCAGCCACTTTCCTCTCGTACTAGCCTGTAACGTGATGCACACAAGCACGGTACTTGTGCTTCTTCGTTCACCTCCCTCGCCCACTCCTGGCGCCCCTTTCACTCCCCGGCGGCCAGAAGCCTCTGAAGCGGCGCCACACAGCCAGCAGTGTGCCGGCAGCCAAGTGCTCGAGAACGCGGCTTCTGCCCAAGCCCGCCTAGGGCGTGCGCCTTTGTTCTCAGAGCTCCGTGCAACAGTCTGCCTCTCTCGCAGTTCGAATGGAAAACTAAAGCTTTTCGCCTACACCCTTCACAGAGATCTGTTGCCTGGACATGAATGTCTTGTGGCCGGAGCTCGCCCTCGCAGCGAGGAAGCTGCTATTAGCACCGCATTGCAAGGGCACATCTCGCTCCTTGACTACCTGCTCAGCGCTCTCCGAATTCGCTGCTAGCTCCACGGTCCTTCTCAGCTGCAAGTAGCAGCGCTCACAATACATAGAGCTTCGCATGGTCCGAAGACCTGGAGGGACATATCGCACATGAAAATGTGTCACGACAGGGACGTGTTCTACATTGTCCCTTCTCGTCATCAAGCTTGTGCTCCTGCTGCCTCTGCTGTGACGAATCGTTCCTTGAAAGACGAACGAGAGCTCCTTTCCAGGCACATTGCACTGAGTGATAGCTCCCTATGGACTTTTGGATGTAAAACTTTTTCCACCTCCAAAAATACATGGCTAAGTCCTAAAAGATTTTGTTTTATTAAGAATAGTTTCGTCCAAGTATTTCTGTTCTAAACACCCTTGGTTTCAATCTGAAATTAACTGCTTGTTTCTGTCTTTTTGCCTAGTGGCAATCTAATTCTAAGGTAACTGGATGTGTTGGAAATCCATAAATTACATCTCAGGTTAGGTGGGATAACTGGCTCAGAAGAAAATGGAATTGAGAATTTGGAAAGAATCCAAAGTGAGCTGATGTCACCATCCGAGATTCCCTTGGGTTCCAAATCCGTTCATTTCTCTTTTTGAGGGCTTTTTTGAAGGCGGTGTACAGTTGAAGCCATGATTTAGCTGCGGTGAGACCGGCTCCGCTGTAAAAGCATTATTTTCTCAGTGAGCATGGACAACAGTTACAGTGTCGTCTTTTAAGATTACCTGCACTCCACATATGGTGGCAAAAGCAGTGCCTTGACTGTAATCATAAAAGTGATTACACTTCCATTGCTTTGACATCATGTAGGATGTTTCCTCCATCTGCTGTGGTCAGCATTAAGTAACAGATTTCTCAGTTTCTAGGAAGAGTCTAGCAAAACAATCACCTTGCTCCTTCTCTTGCATTTATTCATCACTGCTATGCTGCTATACAGACAGATAGTCTGTTTATGATTCAACAATTCAATGGGACATCAAGTAAATAGCAAAGCAAAACTAACTACCGAAAGCACTATAAGGGCCAGAGATTAGCTTGGATCAAAACAGGTATTCTCCTATCATTGCTTACAAACAAGTCAACATGTGAAACAGAGGGCACAATGTGGTTTGTGCCTTGTTTTGGGCATGCCCGGAAGAAGGAAATTCTGATTTCACATATGGGAAAAGAAATGTTGACATTTGAATGAGATTGTTCATATCCCAGAAAAGGTTGCTTTGAAAGGTTGTGGAAGTCCTGTTAGGAAACATGGCTTTACAAGTCCTTTCCACCAGGAGACAACAGCTGCAGAACATCTGGGTGTGCCAGTGTTGAGAGCACCAGCAAAGATCAAAGTGGAGTAGTTGGTGAACAATGGCAGTGGCCTTGGGGAGAGCACGTGAGCTGCTGGCTGTGGGACCAGGGGAGTCCTGACTCATTTAGGAGGCGTGTGATGGTCTGTGCCAGCAAGAGGAGTAGTGCTGTGGCCTTGGGACACTGCAAATACTGGAATTCAGTGGGGTCACTGGGCAGGCTGAGTGTCTGAGCTGCTGGAGGGACCCAGTTTGCCCACATGTAAACATCCAGTCTCACTCTTGCCAGCCACAGAAAGGAGCAGGATGTGGCTGCTGGCGATGCCTGTCATGTATATGTAGTGTATATGAGTGCTATCCCAGCCTACTGGGAACACTTCTTCTTTGTGACTGCTTGGGCTGAGGGAGAGAAAGCAGTGGTAGTTTCTGAGGTTTCGAGTTTGCTCGAGTTTCTCAGGCTGTTTCTGGAGCCACCCAGAGTTCTCTTCCTTGAAGCATTTCAATTCCTGGTAATTTTCAAAATTCAAACAGACACAGCCCTAAGCTAGTTGATCTGACTTCAGAGCTATTCTTACGCTGAGCTGTTGGATGATCTGATCTCCTGAGATGTCTTCCATCTCAGTTTATGACCTGGTTCTTGTGAAAAGTAGGATCTTTTAGCCTGGAGAAGAGAGGTTTCTGGAGAGACAGGATGCTGGCCTTTGAATATTTAAAGAGGGTATAAGACAAATGGAGAAAGACTTTTTAGGAAGGTTTGCAGAGACAGGACAAGGGGCCATGCTTTCAAACTGAGACTAGGTTTAGATTGGCTAAAAGGAAAAACTTTTCTACAATGAAGCTGGTGAGACACTCAAACGGGCGTTCCAGAGAAGTTGTGGATGCCCCATCATTGAGAGTGCTCCTTATCAGTTTGGCTAGTCTTGAGCAATTTGATCGACTGTAAGATCTACCTGGCAAGGAAGTTGGACTAGATGATCTTTAATCACAGACTGTTGTATGATTCCGGGAAAGACAGAATGCAATAAAGGTCATATTTCAGATTTTGGCGCAGACATATTTATTATTTCTCACTTTAGGCATCGTTGCAATGACAACTTGTTAGCTTCTGAAATGATGAGCTGAGATTGATTTCCTTCCTTAGTTTCATTTTCCCTCTTATTCCTTCACCCTTGGACTTTTTTTTTCACTAGATTTCCTCTTTCAGTAAACTGCCCTTAAGTATCACTTTGCTCCCCACCTGGCTTTTTTCTTTTTCAATGACACCTTTTCACTGGTTCGTTTTGGGCCTTTGCTGCTTGAAGTCCAGCAGCCTCCTTGTCTGAGCATTACGGAGCTTTCTTTACAGCTTCATCACTATGCAAAAAGCCATAAATTACTGTGTTCCATCTCACATACCATCAAGTATCACACTAATATTCCCTCTGCTGAATAGCTGGTTGGCTTACATAGACCAGCCAAATACCAGGAAATCCAGATGGCAGCAAGAATCTTGTAGACTACTCCCGCTGTTCATTTAAATTCTGGAGAAGTCACGCGAGGTATCACATTCTCTTGAAAGAAGTGTATATCATCTCGGACATTCTAGAATGGGCTATTAATATTGTCATGAGTTTCTGCCTAGACTTTTTAGTATGCAAATTCAAATTCAAATGATCTGAAATGATAGAACTTCAAGAAATGTTCTTTCCCAGAATCGAAGTATGATGGAGTTAGATAGGGAGAATCTTAATCTTAGTTATTCTATTCCATCTCACATCATTGCTTGGGGTAGGGAGAAGGGAGTATCTTTGGGGGACAATGGGTTCTGGTATAGTCAGTAAGCTGGGCAGAGGAGCCATCAGGTATTGTCTGTTGTTGGGGGGGGATTCATGTGAACTCTCCCTTTCTTGTACCCTGCCACTAGTATTGTTGCCAAAATTGTTTGTTTTCTCATCCAAGTGACAAAATCAGCACACTTAATGAGGGATGAAGAGGAGCAGCGACCTGAGAACAGGAGCAAGAAGAAGGAGAGCCTGCTGTCCTCCAGAAGAAAAAAACACTACCAGCCAACTTTGTATCATCTGTGAACTTCCTGGGCGTGTACTCTATCCCCTTGTCCAGATCACTGATAAAGATATTAAACAGGACTGGGCCCAAGACTGAGCCTTGGGGACCAGCTGGATGAACTCTATTTCCCACCACTCTGTGGGCCTGGCCATCACCCAGTTTGTCACCCAGCAAACAGCCCACCCATCCAAACCATAAGCAGACAGTTTCCTCAGGAGAATGATGCCAGACTCATTGCAAAAAGGATCAGGGGGATGCCTAGGAAGAGTCTCAGGTGAATCCAGGAGACTATAGTGGAGGACAATACAGTTTTCCAATCAATTTGCTTAAAAAACTCTACAAAACCCTAACAAACAAACAAACAGACGAACAAACAAAGTAGACCAAACAAACACAGAAAAAACCCCAACCAATAATCCACAAAGAGACAAAAAGCTCACAAAAAAACCCACCCAAAACTGAAAAAAAACCTCCAAACCCAACACATCAAAAAATTAGGGTGAATGTTTTTAGTAACTTTAAAAATAACAAAACAAAACAAACCCAGAATGTCACATTTCTAAAGGTGCTGTCCCAGCCTCTTCTCTCAGCAGGGAGGACATCCTGAAGTGGAGCCACTTCAAAGAAAGTGGGACAGGGCAGCACCTGGGCCATTGTCACAGGACGGCCCTTTGGCTGCCCCATTGCCACAACCTGGACACATAAATCAAGCACAGGTATGCACATGTGCTTAGACACAGCAAAAATATATTTGTCTGAAAAGAATACTGGTCCATTTATATCACTGGAAAGAGCATAATGCCTCGTCTCAGCTTTCTTTTCAGTCATTACAAATGTTTCAAAAATATAGGAGTGCAGAAAATGGAAATATCCAAGATCAACATGAGGACCAAAAACAAAGATTCCATTTTTGAAACTGCATTGGGAATCCTCTGCAGAAATTGACTCAGAGCTCTAAGATTTACAAAAAAGACCAAGAGTATTGGAGTCAATACAACACAGTGTCTGGAGACTTCAGCTGGTTGCCTTGATTTCTCAAATATGATGGAGGAAGCACCTTAGCAACGACAGCTGCCAGTTCTCTCAGGGCCCTGACATGCCTCTGGGTGGGTCCCATGGCCTTGCGTGTTGAGGTTCCTCAAGTGGTCTGAAAGCTGACCTGCTACTATGGCTTAGAATCAAGTCCACCAGTCCAATAACTTGACAGATGTGGAAATAGTGACTGGCAGTAAAAATTGAGACCAACACTTGTTGAGTACCTCAGCCTTCTCATTGTCTGTTGTCCCTAGTCCTGTCTGGCTTATGGGGCTGGGGGGGGGGAGAGGGGAGGTGTGATAGGTTTCTTTTCATCTCCCTTTCCCCACTGAAATACCCGTAGGTGCCTTTATTATTCTTATTTTTGGCATGCTTTTCCAAATTCAGCTTCAACTGAGCCTTAGCTATACTGATCCCATCCTCACACACTCATGTGTTACCACTGTATTTTTCCCATGATTTGTCTCGCTGTGTATTGTCTGCATATTACCTACTTGCATCACATCTATTAATTTTCAATAAACTTCTGGCTTTAACTTTTTTTCAAAAAAAATCCTTTTGAGCCCTTTCACCTAAGCAATTCACCTGGGAAACCCAAAATCCCCAAAAGTCACCCCGACATCCTCCCTGGGATGCCCAGCACTCACCTGGCAACTCCCAGAATTCCACAAATTCACCCCAAAAATAACGGGGGACCCCCAAATCCCAGGGCTTCACCCCAAAATCCCACCTGCAACCCCCAAAATCCCTCTAATCACCCCCAAGAACCAGTTTCCCCAACACCTCCCAAATTCACCCCAAAATCTCTCCAATCCACCTCAAAACCCACCCAGATACCACCAATTCCATCAAATTCACGTTAAGACCCATCTGGGACTCCCAAAAATCACCAGAATTCCCTGGAAAATCCACCTGCATCCCCCCAAATTCATCCATAAATTCTCCCACGACTCCCAAATGCTTACCTGGATACCCCAAAATCGACAGAATTCACCCCAAAATCTTCCTGGCATCCCCAAAACTCACCTGAGAACCCTAAAATTCACATGTATACCCTAAAATTCACGAAATTCCCACCAAAATTCCCCTGAGATGCCTAGAATTCCACAAATTCCCCCTAAAATTCAACTGGGAGTCCTCACATTCCACAAATTCACCCCAAACCTCGCTACCCGGGATCTCCCAAAATTCCAAAAATTCTCCCCCAAAATCAACCTGGGACCCCTCAAAACTCACCTGGATCTCCCCAGATTGCCCCCCCCCCCCCCCAATTCACCTGGGAAAGCCCAAATTTCCAGAATTCAACCCAAAATTCACCTACAACCCCAAAAACCTTAAAAATTCGCTCCAAAATGATTGGCAACTTTACACACTCCATTTTCCCACAAAAGGATCTAGAGCCCTGTGTGCTTCGTATACAAACTAAACGGAAAAAAAAACTTTCTATTCATTCTCAGCAAAAAGACTTCCTATTCCTCCTTCTTTTGGACAAAACTGCCTTCACTTTCAAACTTATTCTCTTGCTCACTTACATGTATAATGCTTAGTCCCTTTTCTGCATGCTCATTTTCTTCACTTTTAAAAGGAATCCTCTCCTCATCTTCTTCTTCCCTTAGTTCTTCCATTTCCTGTGCCTAGATCACCTGTTTCTCTGTTAGATTTGTTTCTCCAGCTGATTTTTGACAACTGCCCCTACTTTGTGGCACCGCTCGCTCGAGAGAGGTGATTGTCCTGCTCTGCTCTGGGCTGGGAGTGCGCTTTCTTCAAGCCCTGGGGGCAATTTGGATGTCACAACGTCAGAAAGACCTCAGGCTATTGGAGAAATGTCCAAAGGAGGGACACAGAGATAGTGAAGAGGCTGGAGGGGAAGCCATACAAAGAGTGGCTGAGGGCATTTGGTTCAGCTGCAGAGAGGACACTGAGCTCACACCTCACTTGGGACCTCACAGCTCCTCTCAAGGGCAGCACAGGGACAGCTTTGCTCTCTGCTCTCTGCAACCAGGGACAGGAGCCAAGGGAATGCCAGGAGCTGTGTCAGGGGACGATTAGGCTGGCTATCAGGGAAAGGCTTTTTTCCTCAGAGGCTGGTCAGGCACTGAATAGGTTCTCCAGGCAATGGGCACAGCCCCAAGGCTGCCAGAGATCCAGGAGCGTTTGGTCAATGCTCTCAGGGATGCAGAGGGTGGGACTGTTGGAGTGTCTGTGCAGGGCCAGGAGTTGGACTTTGACGATCCCTAGGGGTCCCTTCCGACTCAGGAAACTCTTACCATTTTCCCCCTCTTTCCTCTCCTTGCACAATGCTCTCAGCTTACTGTTCCACCGTATGTTCCACTTCTGAAACCTCAGCTACTTCTTTCCAGTTCAAGCACAGTTCTAGTGGTTGCAATCCAAAGATATACAGATTGAAAAACAACCAAAAAGAAACACCTGTTTGGAAAGTGGTGGTCTTGGTTGGATCTCGAAGTATGAAGTCTATTGTGCCTTGCAAGTTCTAAAAGCAAAACAACAACAAAAAACACCCACCACACCGTTTTAACATAGGGATTTCCTTTCTTCTAAGAAATACATAGCCCTTCTCAAAAGGGATCTATTTCAGTAAGAGATCATCTGGAATAGATCACTTAGTATCTAAAGAACCTGGAACACTCAAATCCATAATGAGAAGCCTGTAACTTGCCGTTTTCTGTTCCAAAGGCAAATGAATTTGCTCAAGTGCCGTTTGTAACAAGGACAGAGTTCCAAGTGTGGCTCTGAGAAATGTTTTGGTTTCCCCCTCCTATCTCTATCAAAAGACCTTTCTTCAATGGCTGAAACAATATTTGATATAGTCTGAATTTTTAAGATCATGAAAATTTTCTCAAAAGTGAAAAATTAATATAGCAGTCAGGTTTTAAACCAACAGGAATTTTTGTTTTACCTGTTTGAAGATTTCCTTCACACTAAAATGCTGACTGATGGATACCTAGAAGGAATCAATTCCCACAAAATGCTTCCGGGTATGCCATTAAGTCATCCATTACAATTTGCTTCAGTGTCCTGTTCCTTTCCAATTGAAGTTCCCTGTTTAAGAGACTCAAGTACGGAGAGAAATAAAATTAAATATGACCAGAGTGCCTTTAAATCTAAATCGAACTTCCTGATCAATCTCATAAACCTTTAGGCTAAATGTTGCCATTGATCTGTTTCTACTGAACACAATCACGTCCTGGCTTGTTAGAGATTAGTTCATTACAAAGAAAGAAATGCACAGAAATTAAAATATTTCCAAAGAAGCATTTGACATCCTTCCTTTTGGATGCAGAACCATTCCAACACTGCTTAGAGAAGAGGTTAAATTACTGTCTTCCATGTTAGTTGTGCACTGTGCTCAGCGGAGCCTTTCTGGTTTATTTGCCTTTCACTTGGACATAAAGCTGAGTCCTGATTCAAGAAAAATCAATATTCACACTTGTTTTCATTTACACGGACATTGGCTTGGTCTCCTAAACAAAGAGAATGATGGGGAATTTATGTAGGTGTTCAGATAGGTAACATTCTCTTTCCGCAACCTGGCATTGTATTTTCACTTGGCCTGTTACCTCTGGCTTTGTTTTAACGGCTCAAATTATTAGGAAGAGTATCAAACCTCCAGCTCTAACCACAGTCCCACTGCCAGGTGTGTGAAGGTATGTGCATCTGCACCTCAGGTCCATACTGCTCTTCTAATGTGCCTCTGATCGAGCAGGTAGGAAAGACCTCCTGTGTGTTTGAACAGTGCTGCTTGCTCTATGGCTTCAGAGCTGCTGCTAAGATCTTCAGGAAGGAGAGTGGAATTGTACCAATTTTTAGATGATTTTTAAAGTTGCAAGTGCTTGGCTATCTTAAACGTCTGAGTTCCTAGAACTTTGAATGTGATCAAATCTATGAGTGAAGAGATGATGGTGCAGACCAACTTCTGATTCCGGTGATCCAAGAATCTGCACTCCTACTTTCTTCTACTTTGATCTTCTGAATAAGGCATGGATGTGATGGTATGCACAGTAATACTGATGTGCTATGGTTTTTGAATGATAGCAGTCTTCCTTTGTCCCATTCCTATACCGTGGGCATTATTTGCCTTAACCTTGTTCACTAGGGACATTATTCTATATTCTTACATGAAGTGAAAAGCACTCTTTTTCCATACCTTCACACAACAGCATTAAAACAAGGCCTAAGTAGTACAACCAATGTTCAAAGATGCTCTACCTTTTAAGTTGAGGATACAGAATTCATACCTTGTTCTAATTTGATCTCAAGAAGAAAGGGTGTTCTCCAAATACTCCTTCAGCTCTTCCTCACAGCTCACCATTTTCCTTTTTTCTAAAATTGTATCCAGATCACTTTCATCATCTAAGGCCACATAAAAAAGCATAAAAAATGGTTTCGTAGCTACTAAAATCTCCCCAACTATTTAGGATTCAAGGAAGTTAATTATGCACATATATTCTACACCCAGAAGAGAAAGCTACCTCAGCAAAACTCATCGCCTATGAAAATCTTCCTAGATAATGAACACCTCTGACACTGCCACCCCAAGTTGGTTGTTGAAACAATGAGAACCTCACATCCAATCAGACTCTAGACCTGCACAAGATCTCGTAATAGCAACTTGCAGCCACATTCTACAGAAAGCAGCAGAGATCTCTATCACTGTTGCCATACCAAGAATAAGACAGGACTGTCCATTCAGCCTGAATCAAGCAGTTAGCAAAAATGCACCAGACAGAATGAAACTGAAGAGTAGAAATTCCCATCTAGAAGATTACATTTTTAATTTTATAGCAGGTATTTTGAATTTCAGAGGGCTCTTTGCATTAAGAAGTCCTGTCTTTATAGCACACCCTTGTTTTTATGTTTCTACCTGTATTATGTCCATTTAGCCATCGCCTTAAAATCACTCCAAAGAAAAACATTCAAGTGAACAAATTCTTTCTAAACTGCTGGAAGGTGAAATGAATGAGTAAGAGGATATGTAACATGATAAAAGGCTGCCTGGAATTTTACGACTGGTATCCAACATGGCATCTTCTATCTGGAGAGTAAGAAAAATAAATCTCCAAGTAAACTGGTAAGAATGCGGATTATCAAAACTTCTGTTTGTTCTGGCACCATAAAGCACCAAATCACATTCTATAATTTACTCCTTTAGAAACAACTGCTCAACTTTTTTTATGTATAGAAAAGATTGGAAGACATTTGGGAGATCATTTCCAGCTATTCCTAAAGTCTGATCTTAAGCAGACCGGGCCATACGTCATTCATGGCTATCATATGCATTTCAGATAGAAATGATCATAAAAATATAATCTATTTATATTACAAATAATAAACACAAGAATTATGAACACTTCCACATGAAACTCTTCCACACCAAACTGTTTCTTTGGAGTGTTTTGTCACACTATGGACCTCTTTCTAAGGTGACATCAATAACCTACCACGCAGAAAAAAGCATTGCAGGTGGGACCACAGGAAGAACAGACTAATCCCAAGGAGTAATGAAAAGATATGTCATCAAATATAAGAAACGTACATCTGTTGTGTTGCATTGTTTAATGTTAATATTCCTTCTGTGTTGATGGCTGGTCCCAGTTTCGTTCCCCTAAGTACATAATGTTTCTTCCCTTTCCCACCTTTTCCCTAGTCAGTCATCCTAAACCCCTCCCCTTTATCTGGAACCTTCCCTGTCCCTCACCCTAAACCCTGCCCCACTGGATGTCAATCGTTTGTAGCCCCTCCCTTTGTTCTAGAAGTTTCTGTGTCAAGCATTCCCTTTTGTATTCATGATTGGTTATATTGTATGTATCTCCACCCTCGGTTTGGCTTATTGGCTCAATGTACCCCTTTCCCCTCCTTCTGTACCTCCCCCCGTTAACGGTTATTGGCCCTCCCCTTGCTCCTCCCCCGTACTTAAGCCGGTGTAGAACCCCTCAAACTGCCTTTTGCGGTTCCCTCTCCCAACGTCCTGACCTGCTACCTCTTCCTTCAATAAATCCCTTCCCCCAGAACCGTAAAAGTTCTCTCCTGCTCCTCTTTGTACCTCCCTGTGATGTTATGGTGTTTGTATCTCCACTCGTGTGTTCTGATTATGTTTGGTATTATGTCCTGTGCTTCCAGGACTGATTCTGAGAGTGAAGCTTTGTTTTGTCTTGTTATCAGCCGGCTCACCTCCCCCATGGTCTATGTGTAGGAGGGGTTTTAGCTCGGCTTGCTCGCTTGCTTGCCTGCTTGCTCGCTTCTGCCTCTTTTTCTTTCCTTCGCTTTGCCCTTGCTTTTTGCTTATTAGTTAGTTCAGCTAGGCAGTCCAACTTTTTCCCTGGACTGTTTTCTCTTCCACCCCGTCCCCTCCCTCTCCTGGATACCATCTGAACCTGTTCCGGACGGGGACCTGGGAAATCCCAAGAAACACCGGGAGTCTACACTCTGTCACCTGCAGCAGTCATTCCCCAGCGCCAGAGACTGATAACTGAGCGACCGCTCGCCAGAGAGACTGAACTTGTCATCCCTTCAGAACGGTCAAAGAGGGGTTTTTTTGTCAGCTGGTGTTGTCTTTTTCCCTGTGCTGGGGAGTGTCTTGCTTGTTAAATAAACATGTTTTTTCTCCCACTCTTCTCCGAGGAAATCCTTCCTGAACCCGGTGGGAGGGGGGGGGGGGGGGGAGGAGTCGTGGGGTTTGCTGTCTGGGGGCTCCTTCTGGAGGTTTTCCCCCAAATTTGGCCAAAACAAGGACAAATATATTGGCGCCCAACTCGAGGCTTGAGAAAGTGGGAAAAAACCCTGTTCTAATAATTATTTGTTTCAAATTCTTTTGTGTTGGTATAGAGCAGTTATTGGCTATGTTGTTGGAATTCATGTCTTTTGGGGTGGAGGCCTGCATGGGTTTTTGGTCCCTAGGGTTTTTTGAGGTCTTAATACCTCTGTGGTCCCTGGGTTTATTTGCTTATCCAGACTACACTAGAAAAAGGTGAGGCTCCAGAACATTTACAATATATTGATGATATCATTATGGGGGGGAACACAGCAGCAGAAGTGTTCAAGAAAGGAGAGAGAATCATCCGAATCCTCCTGGAAGCCGGCTTCGCCATCAAGAAGAGTAAAGTTAAGGGACCTGCTCGAGAGATCCAGTTCCTGGGAGTGAAGTGGCAAGATGGACGGCGTCAGATTCCTACTGATGTCATCAACAAAATCACAGCTATGTACCCACCAACCAACAAGAAGGAGACACAAGCTTTCTTAGGCGCCATAGGTTTTTGGAGGATGCACATTTCTGAGTACAGTCAGATCGTGAGCCATCTTTACCTGGTTACCTGCAAGAAGAACGATTTCCATTGGGGCCCTGAGCAGCAACAAGCCTTTGCCCAGATAAAGCAGGAAATTGCTCATGCAGTAGCCCTTGGCCCAGTCAGGACGGGGCCAGATGTGAAGAACGTGCTCTACTCTGCAGCCGGGAACCATGGTCTGTCCTGGAGCCTGTGGGAGATGGTGCCTGGTAAGACTCGAGGCCGACTATTAGGATTTTGGAGTCGGAGCTACAGAGGGTCTGAAGCTAACTACACCCCAACAGAGAAGGAGATCTTGGCCGCCTATGAAGGGGTCCAAGCAGCCTCAGAGGTGGTTGGCACAGAAGCACAACTCCTTCTGGAACCCCGACTACCAGTGCTGGGGTGGATGTTCAGAGGAAAGGTTCCCTCCACCCACCATGCCACCAGTGCTACATGGAGCAAGTGGATTGCCCTCATTACACAGCGCGCCCGAATTGGAAAACTGAATCGCCCTGGGATTTTGGAAGTAAATACAAATTGGCCTGAAGGTGAAAGTTTTGGTGTCACAGATGAGGAACAAGAACCAGTGACCCGGGCTGAAGAAGCTCCACCATATAACCAACTGCCAGCAGAGGAAACACGCTATGCTCTATTCACCGATGGTTCCTGTCGCATTGTGGGGATGAATCGGAGGTGGAAAGCAGCTGTATGGAGCCCCACACGACGGGTAGCAGAGGCCACTGAAGGAGAGGGTGGATCCAGTCAACTTGCTGAACTCAAAGCGGTTCAACTGGCCTTAGACATTGCAGAAAGAGAGAAGTGGCCAAAGCTTTACCTTTATACCGATTCATGGATGGTAGCCAATGCTCTGTGGGGATGGTTAGAGAGATGGAAAGAGGCTAACTGGCAGCGTAGAAGAAAATCAATTTGGGCCGCCGAAGAGTGGAAAGATATCGCTACCTGGTTAGAGAAATTACCTGTGAAGGTTCGCCATGTAGATGCCCATGTTCCCAGAAGTAGGGCTAATGAAGAGCAGCAAAACAATCAGCAGGTAGATCAGGCTGCAAAGATAGGGGTGTCAAATATAGACCTTGATTGGGAACACAAGGGAGAGTTGTTCCTAGCACAATGGGCCCATGATGCCTCAGGCCACCAGGGTAGAGATACCAACTATAAGTGGGCACGAGACCGAGGGGTGGATCTAACCATGGACAGCATTTCTCAAGTTATCCATGACTGTGAGACGTGCGCTGCCATCAAGCAAGCCAAGCGGGTGAAGCCCCTCTGGTATGGGAGGCGGTGGTCCAACTACAAGTATGGGGAGGCCTGGCAAATTGATTACATCACACTGCCTCAAACCCGCCAGAGCAAGCGCTATGTACTGACCATGGTGGAAGCCACCACAGGATGGTTGGAAACCTACCCTGTGTCTCATGCTACAGCCCGTAACACCATCCTGGGCCTTGAAAAGCAGGTCCTTTGGAGGCATGGTACCCCTGAGAGGATTGAGTCAGACAATGGGACTCATTTCAAGAATAGCCTTATCAACACCTGGGCTAGGGAACACGGCATTGAGTGGGTGAACTATATCCCCTACCATGCACCAGCTGCAGGGAAAGTGGAAAGGTACAATGGAGTGTTAAAAACCACCTTGAGAGCATTGGGTGGGGGATCTTTCAAAAACTGGGAGCAGCATTTAGCAAAGGCCACTTGGTTAGTTAACACCCGCGGTTCCACCAACCGTGCGGGCCCTGCCCAGTCTGAGTCCCTGAATATAGTAGATGGAGACAAAGTCCCAGTGGCACATTGTTGGAGGTTGAATTACGCCCTTTTCTTTCAGTGGAATTTTCTCCCATTGTTATGCTAAGTAATTGTGGCTACACCTTAAAACGACAGATAATGTTCTCTCGTAGGGGGGTGGCTGGAGGGGGAGGGGGGGGGGAACCGGCAAAGGAAGGGTGGGACGGGGGGGGGGTCTGGAGCTGGGCTCTCTCTCGCTTGGCTCCTGGAGTGGGAAGACAACCTGGGCTCTGCTCTGGCATCCTCCCCTGCCATCCCAGCACTGAGATCCACGCTCCCTGCCTTTGGACATCGCTCTGCTGCTCTCCTAGCTCACCCTACTACCTCCGGACACTCTGCTGAGCACCACGACCGACACCGTGAGGGGGGAGTAACTTTCCCCATCCCCGCTCACCCCTGGGCCGCGGCCGCCATCACCCAGCCCTCTTCAACTGCGCGGGACCTGCCCTGCCCCCACAGCACCGGTAACAGCACAGGGAGACGGCCTGCGGCCAGAAGGGACTGGAGCGGAGCTAGACTGTTTCTGTTGCCAATTTTTATAGCTGTTGTTGTTTTTCTGCTTTGTTAGATACCAGTAAAGAACTGTTATTCTTATCCCCATATCTCCTGCCTGAAGGTGTCTGAATTGGACCTAAAATAATTAAAAGGGAGGGGGGTTGCACTCTGCATCGCAGAAAAGGGGCTCCTGCCTTTCCTTAGACCATACCTGTCTTTCAAACCAAGACAGCTTTTGGCGCCCAACGTGGGGCATTGCCTGAGGGCATTGAGAGAGGGGTAGAAAAGGGGATAACAGTTCTTAAATTACCCAAGCTTGTGGTAGGTGACACCATGCTGTCCAGCTTACCCTGGATTGGCCTCCATGTGGTCACTGCTATATCTCTCCCATTTGCAAGCCCTTTTTTAAAAATGAGTTTCATAACCAAGGTTACTGTGGCTATTATCCAGTTTATTATGTGGGTTGATCAGTTGAGGAATTCATGGATTTTTAATTTTCTCTGGAAGATGGCCACATGGATTCAGAGCTATCGCACTCTAAGTGTGTGTTTCTGGGGCTACTTCAATAATGGTACTTACTGTGAGGAAGTGGCAGCAGGTGAAATTTTTTCTCAACCCATCACAGGGTTTTTGAAGTTCACCCCACCAGTCTTCAAGGGGTTCCAATCCACTTTAAATGCTAATGACATTATATTGTGGCTAGTGTTGCTTATATCCCTGTTAAACCTGTTCTATCTAACATTCAGAGATAAGGGGAGATTGACTTGGATAACAACCCTAATACCTACCCCAGGGATTAGTGATGTTACCCCAGAGCCTGATCCTGTCCCAGAGACTAGGGAGGTTACCCCAGAGCCTGATCCGATCCCAGAGACTAGGGATATTAACCCAGAGTTTGACCCTGCTCCACAGCCCACCTCGGAAAGGAACTACCCAGAATGGGTGGGGGTGCTAGCGAAGGAGATACGTGAGATGGGCCAGATGCTGAAGGAGTACCTCTCCCCAGCTGGTGAGAAACCCTCCCCCTGCCTTAAAGAGGGAGACTCTGATGGTGCAGCAGTGGGACCCACAGACGTTACATCTGTCCAGGTTCCAGCTGAACTGCAAGGGCACTCAGCAGCAGCAGTTGCCCCTGTGGAAACTAGGAAGTCTAAGATGAAAACAAGGCACCCAAATAATAAGGGTCAGGAAGGGGGCCCCTCACAACCAGCAGGGGAGCCAGAAGTTGAGATCATCACCGAGTCCCTGTCATACGAGAGTCTCCGTAACCTGCGAAAAGACATTGTACGGCGGGGCCGTGAGGCCTTTACAACCTGGTTACTGCGGGTCTGGGACCTTATGGGTACAGGTGTGCAACTGGATGGTACTGAGGCAAGAAATTTCGGAGCCTTGACCCAGGACTCAGGTGTGGACCAGGTATTTGTAAGGGAGACAGGTCTCCTTTCCCTCTGGGAGCGACTTTTAATGAGTGTGAGAGAGAGATTTGTCCACAGGGAAAGAATGCAGGAGTACCACCAGAGAACACGTTGGAATACCCTTGAGGAAGGGATCCAAAAGCTGAGAGAAGTGGCAGTACTGGAGGTGCTCTTTGGGAGGGATGGACAGCATGACAATGACCCTGACAAGGTCAGGTGCACAGGGCAGATGTTGTGGAATCTGGCAAACCTGGGCCCATCTCAATATACCCCCTTTATTGCAATGATTGATGCTGATACCAACCAAGTGACAGTGGGTTCTGTTGCCAGCAGGCTCAGGAATTATCAGAGTATGATGGCTGGCCCAGTGCAGGCTCATGTCTCTGCTGTGGCTAAGGACCTCAGAGAGGACTTTAAGGAGGAGATGAAGGAGATAAGGGAAGAGGTGAGGAAGATCAGTGCAGCACCAGTGAGAGTCATGGACCCCAAAAGTAGAGCCCAACGCCCCCCAGCTAGGGAGAGAGGGTACACCCCACGTGCTGACCTGTGGTTTTTTCTATGTGACCACGGGGAAGACATGAGAAGGTGGGATGGGAAACCCACTTCTGTCCTGGCAGCACGGGTGCGCCAACTCAGGGAGGGGAACACCAACAGAGGGAACTCCTCTAAAGTGAGGGTAGCCTCAGCCTCCCATGGAGGTGCAGGGTATTACAGAAGGGAAGATGATCTGTCAGATCCCCTTGAAGGAACCTCCACTATGTATGCCCAGGAGAGAAATAATAACCAGGGCTAGAGGGGCCCTGCCTCTAGCCAGGGAGAGGCACGGGAAAACCGGATCTTTTGGACGGTGTGGATCCGATGGCCTGGCACATCAGATCCACAGGAACACAGAGCATTGGTTGACACTGGTTCACAATGTACATTAATACCATCAGGACATGTCAGGAAGGAACCTGTTTCAATTTCTGGGGTTACAGGGGGATCTCAGGAATTGACTCTGCTGGAGGCTGAGGTGAGCCTGACTGGGAAAGAGTGGCAGAAACATCCAATTGTGACTGGCCCAGAGGCACCATGTATCCTAGGCATAGACTTCCTCAGGAATGGCTATTAAAAAGACCCAAAGGGACTCAGGTGGGCTTTTGGAATAGCTGCTGTGGCAGCAGAGGGCATTAAGCAGTTGAACACCCTGCCTGGGCTATCAGAAAACCCATCTGCAGTGGGACTCCTCAGAGTGAAAGAGCAACAGGTGCCAATTGCTACCTCAACAGTGCACCGCCAGCAGTACCGGACGAATCGAGATGCTGTGATCCCCATCCACAAGATGATCCGTGAGCTGGAGAGCCAAGGGGTGGTCAGCAAAACCCACTCACCCTTCAACAGCCCCATCTGGCCTGTGCGTAAATCTGAAGGAGAATGGAGATTGACAGTGGACTATCGTGCATTGAATGAGGTGACTCCACCACTGAGCGCTGCCGTGCCGGACAGGCTGGAACTGCAGTACGAGCTGGAGTCCAAGGCAGCAAAGTGGTACGCCACCATTGACATCGCCAATGCATTTTTCTCCATTCCTCTGGCAGCAGAGTGCAGGCCTCAGTTCGCTTTCACCTGGAGGGGTGTGCAATACATGTGGAACCGACTGCCCCAGGGGTGGAAACACAGCAACACCATCTGTCATGGGCTGATCCAGGCTACACTGGAGAAGGGTGGATCTCCAGAACATCTGCAGTACATTGATGACATCATTGTGTGGGGGGATACGGCAATGGAAGTATTTCAGAAAGGAGAGAAGATCATTGAGATTCTGCTGGGAGCCGGGTTCGCCATTCAAAAGAGCAAAGTCAATGGGCCTGCCCAAGAGATCCAGTTCCTGGGAGTAAAGTGGCAAGATGGACGGCGCCAGATCCCCAGTGAGGTCATCAATAAGATCACTGCAATGTCTCCACCAACCAGCAAGAAGGAAACACAAGCCTTCCTAGGTGCCATAGGCTTTTGGAGAATGCACATTCCTGAGTACAGCCAGATTGTGAGCCCTCTTTACCTGGTCACCCGCAAGAAGAACGATTTCCACTGGGGCCCTGAGCAACAGCAAGCCTTTGCCCAGATCAAGCAGGAGATTGCTCATGCAGTAGCCCTTGGACCAGTCAGGACGGGACCAGATGTGAAGAACGTGCTCTACTCTGCAGCCGGGAACCATGGTCTGTCCTGGAGCCTTTGGCAGAAGGTGCCTGGTGAGACGCGAGGCCGACCACTGGGGTTCTGGAGCTGAACCTACAGAGGGTCCGAGGCCAACTACACTCCGACGGAGAGGGAGATCTTGGCAGCCTATGAAGGAGTCCAAGCTGCCTCAGAGGTGGTTGGCACGGAAACACAACTCCTCCTGGCACCCCGACTGCCAGTGCTGGGGTGGATGTTTAAAGGAAAGGTTCCCTCAACCCACCGTGCCACTGACGCCACATGGAGTAAATGGATTGCCCTCATCACTAACGTGCCCGTATTGGAACCCCGAATCGCCCTGGGATTTTGGAGATAATTACCAACTGGCCGGAAAGGGAAGACTTTGGTCCTTCCGATGAAGAGGAACAGGAACAGGTGACCCGGGCCGAAGAAGCCCCACCATATAACCAACTGCCAGCAGATGAAACATGCTGTGCTCTTTTCACTGATGGTTCCTGCCGCATCGTGGGGATGAACCGGAAGTGGAAAGCAGCCGTATGGAGCCCCACACGACAGGTCGCACAAGCTACCGAAGGAGAAGGTGGATTGAGTCAACTTGCTGAACTCAAAGCTGTTCAGCTGGTCCTGGACATTGCTGAAAGAGAGAAGTGGCCAAAACTCTACCTTTACACGGATTCATGGATGGTAGCCAACGCTCTGTGGGGATGGCTGGAAAGGTGGAAAAAGGCTAACTGGCAACGTAGGGGAAAACCAATCTGGGCTGCCAATCAATGGAAAGACATTGCCACCCGGGTGGAGAAGCTGCCTGTGAAAGTCCGTCATGTAGATGCCCATGTCCCCAGGAGTCGGGCTAATGAGGAACACCGACACAATGAGCAGGTAGATCAGGCTGCAAAGATAGGGGTGTCAAATATAGACCTTGATTGGGAACACAAGGGAGAGTTGTTCCTAGCACAATGGGCCCATGATGCCTCAGGCCACCAGGGTAGAGATGCCAACTATAAGTGGGCACGAGACCGAGGGGTGGATCTAACCATGGACAGTATTTCTCAAGTTATCCATGACTGTGAGACATGCGCTGCCATCAAGCAAGCCAAGCGGGTGAAGCCCCTCTGGTATGGGGGGCGATGGTCCAAATATAAGTATGGAGAGGCCTGGCAGATTGACTACATCACACTGCCTCAAACCCGCCAGGGCAAGCGCTATGTACTGACCATGGTGGAAGCCATCACTGGATGGTTGGAGACCTACCCTGTGCCTCATGCCACTGCTCGGAACACCATCCTGGGCCTGGAAAAACAAGTTCTTTGGAGGCATGGTACCCCTGAGAGAATTGAGTCAGACAATGGGACTCATTTCAAGAACAGCCTTATAAACACCTGGGCTAGAGAACACGGCATTGAGTGGGTGTACCATATCCCCTACCACGCACCAGCTGCAGGGAAAGTTGAACGGTGCAATGGCCTGCTTAAAACCATCTTGAAGGCACTGGGTGGGGGAACTTTGAAGAACTGGGAGATTAATCTACCAAAGGCCACCTGGTTAGTAAACACCCAAGGTTCCACTAACCGAGCAGGCCCTGCCCAATCTGAGCCCTTGGGAATATCAAATGGAGATAAGGTTCCAGTGGTACACATGAGAGGTATGCTAGGAAAAACTGTTTGGGTGAATCCTGCCTCCAGCAAAGACAATCCCATCCGTGGAGTTGTATTCGCTCAAGGACCAGGTTGCACCTGGTGGGTGATGCAAAAGAATGGAGAGACCAGATGCATACCCCAAGGAGACCTTGTTTTAGGGTGAAATACCTATAGTACTGTGCCTATGTCTCTAACTGCATGTATATATATATAATGTAATAGTTTAATTTGATATAGCATTTTAGTATGGGAGAAATTCAGGGGTGGATAATGTTGGAGGTTGAATTACGCCCTTTTCTTTCAGTGGAATTTTCTCCCATTGTTATGCTAAGTAATTGTGGCTACACCTTAAAACGACAGATAATGTTCTCTCCTACGGGGGTGGCTGGAGGGGGAGGGGGGGGGTCTGGAGCTGGGCTCTCTCTCGCTTGGCTCCTGGAGTGGGAAGACAACCTGGGCTCTGCTCTGGCATCCTCCCCTGCCATCCCAGCACTGAGATCCACGCTCCCTGCCTTTGGACATCGCTCTGCTGCTCTCCTAGCTCACCCTACTACCTCCGGACACTCTGCTGAGCACCACGACCGACACCGTGAGGGGGGAGTAACTTTCCCCATCCCCGCTCACCCCTGGGCGGCGGCCGCCATCACCCAGCCCTCTTCAACTGCGCGGGACCTGCCCTGCCCCCACAGCACCGGTAACAGCACAGGGAGACGGCCTGCGGCCAGAAGGGACTGGAGCGGAGCTAGACTGTTTCTGTTGCCAATTTTTATAGCTGTTGTTGTTTTTCTGCTTTGTTAGATACCAGTAAAGAACTGTTATTCTTATCCCCATATCTCCTGCCTGAAGGTGTCTGAATTGGACCTAAAATAATTAAAAGGGAGGGGGATTGCACTCTGCATCGCAGAAAAGGGGCTCCTGCCTTTCCTTAGACCATACCTGTCTTTCAAACCAAGACACACATATCAGAGGTTTGTTAGGGAAGGCAGTTTGGATCAATTCTGCCCTGAGTACAGATAAACCCATTCGTGGGATTGTCTTTGCTCAAGGACCAGGTTGTACATGGTGGATAATGCAGAGAGATGGAACAACACGATGTGTGCCTCAGGGAAATCTGATTGTGGGGTGAGGCAGCATGAGACAGAAAGAAATGTGTAGGTGTCGAAGGTTTGAGCAAGTGAGATGGAAGAAAATGTGTCCGAGTAAGTGAAAGATGGAAATTTCTACTTGCTGAAGTTTTTACATGCTGTTTAGTATGTTCACGAAATGGAGATAAGGGGTGGAATGTCCTAGGGTGATGTTATGGTGTTTGTATCTCCACTCGTGTGTTCTGATTATGTTTGGTATTATGTCCTGTGCTTCCAGGACTGACTCTGAGAGTGAAGCTTTGTTTAGTCTTGTTATCAGCCGGCTCACCTCCCCCATGGTCTATGTTTAGGAGAGGTTTTAGCTCGGCTTGCTTGCTTGCTTGCCTGCTTGCTTGCCTGCTTGCTCGCTTCTGCCTCTTTTTCTTTCCTTCGCTTTGCCCTTGCTTTTTGCTTATTAGTTAGTTCAGCTAGGCAGTCCAACTTTTTCCCTGGACTGTTTTCTCTTCCACCCCGTCCCCTCCCTCTCCTGGATACCATCTGAACCTGTACCAGACGGGGACCTGGGAAACCCCAAGAAACACCGGGAGTCTACACTTTGTCACCTTCAGCAGTCATTCCCCAGCGCCAGAGACTGATAACTGAGCGACCACTCGCCAGAGAGACTGAACTTGTCATCCCTTCAGAACGGTGAAAGAGGTTTTTTTTTGTCAGCTGGTGTTGTCTTTTTCCCTGTGCTGGGGAGTGTCTTGCTTGTTAAATAAACAGGTTTTTTCTCCCACTCTTCTCCGAGGAAATTCTTCCTGAACCCGGTGGGGGGGGGGGGGGGGGGGGGGAGGAGTCGTGGGGTTTGCTGTCTGGGGGCTCCTTCTGGAGGTTTTCCCCCAAATTTGGCCAAAACCAGGACACTCCCTGACGACTCGCCCAGCCGTAGCTGTTGCTACACCTCTTCTGCAGCTCCCAGAATGGTGCCGGGGAGGGGCCACTCACCGACTCAGGCTTCCCGGAGCTAGCCGGTAGCCCAGGTGAGGTGGGCAGTGGGTGGAAGAAACATCAGTTTGGCTCTCCCCGCGGGGCCACTTCGCCGGTGACCCCATGAAGAGCCTCTAAGATCTGACGATCAGAGGCATTGGGCGTCGACTACCCCGGTTGGAGCCGGCCAATTCGGCAGCGCTCCCGGGGAGAAGGTGGCAAACCTCTGCGCCCGGAGTAGCACTTTCGAGGGAGGGGCCTCCTGTTGCAGCTCCTGTTCCAGAGGCCAACGGAGCCGGTAAGTATCCCCCAACGGGGTGCAGGGGGGCTTACCATTAGGCGGGGCGGGGTGTGCCGCCCTAGGTGTGGGGGCCCGTAAAAAAGCCCCTTCCTTTAGTCCCTGAGGGTGAGGGACTCACTGGCCCTGGGACCTTTATTCTCAGTTGTTTCAGTTTTCTTTTGCTGCAGTGGGAGAGTGACTTCTGCTGTGTGGGTACGAGGCACGCCATAATGGGCGCAAAGCTGTCCACACAGCAGCGGGAGATGTTTTTCCAAGTTGTGGGTACCCTGGAGGGAGGGAAAAAAAAGTTTTCACGGGGTTCGTAAAAGAAGTTCATAAAATGGCTTGCTTCCCAATTCTCCGGGGTGTCACCCCAGCAAATGGAGTCGGTCCAATTTTGGGAACTAGTAGGACAAAGGCTCATGGCGTTGAGCAATCAGGACGACACCTCCCTGGATCGGTTTTTCAGTTTATACATTCAAATTCGTACAGCTGTTAAGAAAAGGCAGGGAGCGTGCGCCCGGCCCAGCCCCGCCAGGAGAGGGCGGGGAAGGGAAGCAAGCCATCCCGGGTTCCCCCAGTTGTTCCCCCCTCTCCTAACCCTCGTTCCAATCCCCCTTCCCCTGCATCGGGGGATCCGAGAAGAGCAGCTTGGCAACGATTGCAGACCAGCCCGGCCAGGGAGACCAGCCGCTGCTCGCCTGGCCCCTCTCGGTCCTCCCGATACCCTAGCCCGGGGGGCAAGGCGCCAGCCGTCAGGGAGCCTTCCCCTAATCCCTCTTCCCGCAGTTTCGTCTCTCCCAGTTGCACCCCGAGTTCTACCCTGAAACCTGTTTTAAAGAGTTGTAAAGTTTGTAAATGTACCCCGAAACCCTCCCCCGCTCCTCCCCCAGGCTCTACCCCAAAAACCCCAAAGTCAGTCAGGTTCCAGTCATCCCCCCCGGAGCCACAAAATAGCCTCCTGGACTCCGGCGCACAAGATGGAGCCGGCCACGTGGCGTGGCCGGTCCCTTGTGCTCTGGCTCCTTTTACTTCCCAGACTCCCTTCCTCATTGATCTGTACCCTCCTCCGACTGTGGCTCCGCCCCCTACACCGTGTCCCAACCCCTTTCTGTTCCCGCCTCCTTCCCCAAGTCCTGCCCCTGTCTCCTCCCACGGGAGGGGTGTTCCTCCTCCCCAGGGTCCTCCTCCTCCTCCTCCTACTAAAACTCCTCCTCTTACTCCACCCCCAGAGAGGCGGCCCCCGAGCGCAACAGGTCCCACCCATCACCATGAATGTTGCCAGTGTTGTGGCTCCTCCTCGGTAAGCGGTCCTGCCCCTCCGCTTCGGACTTCCGATTCCCACGCTCCGGAAACCAGAAGTGACAGGCCAGGGGATCAGAACCCGGAACTGGAGACCACACTCATTGCCTCTGCGGTTTTTTATTCTTGGCAAAGGGGTATTCCAAATTGGCGGCCATTTGAATACTCCCATAAAAAGGAGCTCTGTAGGGCACAGAAGGAGTTCGGGAGAAAGAGCGAATATTTTAAAGGCTTATTGGAAGCTACTTTCTCCTCCAATATCTTGGTCCCTAGCGACTTGAAAGGATTGTTTAAATGTCTCCTCCTATCAATTGAGTACAGATTGTGGGAGGACACATGGAAAAGGATGCTAGGGGAACTCCTGCCTGAGCTCTTACAGACCCCCGAGTGCGCCATTGACGCAGACAAAATCCGATCACGATGGATCATTTGTGAGGCGAAGGGCAGTGGTCCCAGGCAGAAGCACAGGCAGAAAAAAATCCCAAAGCCTGTGATTTTAAAAATTCAAGCTGCTGCCGAGAAGGCATTCATGGTGATGCCGAACACCGAGCCCCGTGTCCACTATGCCTCCATCAAACAGGGGCCGGCGGAACCTATCATTGAGTTCGTGGAGAGGCTAAAGATAGAAATTGAAAAGCAAGTGAAAAACCAGGACACCCTAGAAGAACTAATAATGGAAATGATAAAGTTAAATGCTAACGATGCATGTAAACAGGTTATAACATCTCTACCTCTCTACCCTGAGCCATCTCTCCAGCTTATAGTGGAGGCGTGTGTCAAGCGCGCAGTTGTGCCAGCGCCACCTATTCCCACCAGAGGAGGAGTGAAGATGGTGGCGATGACTGCAGATGCAAAGACTTTCCCTGTGCTCTGCTTCCTCTGCAACCAGCTTGGTCACATCGCGCGCGTGTGCCCTCTTAAAAATAAAATCGATAACGGGCAGGGGCAGGGGGAGGTGGGAGGAAACACACAAGCAAAAAAAAACGAACTGGGGAGAGCGACCCCGCCTCGTGTGAAAACAAGAATGAGGCGGGCCGCGAGGGGGACCTTGGGGGGGGGGGGGGGGCAATACTAATACTGGATGTGACATTCCCACCGGATCTGACATTTACCAAACACGACGAATAGCGCCAGGGTGGACTCCTCGTCCTCCCCTGAGCTTGGCCCTGACAGATAACACTTATTTTGAAACACAGGACTGGCGGTTGGTGTCGGTGAAGCCCACATCACCAGGTTTGTTCGCCGGACTCGACTGCACGTATGTCGTCCTTGGGGATAAAAAGTGTACCCCTCCGGAGATTGAAATCGTGCCGTAGACGCAGCTTTTGTGTCCGGACGGTTTCTCTCTCCTGGCACGGTGCATCCAGCCACCATACTTCCTGCCAAAGGAACAACTAGTAGCGCAGGCGATTCCGGTGCCCAACACCATCGTGGCGAAACCGGCTAATCCCTGCGTCTATTGGGCGGAAGTCATTGGTGAGGATAAACCAGTCATTGGATGCGGACTCCGTCGGGGTGAAGACTACTTTTTCCTCGACGGACTCTTCGATACAGGCGCAGATGTGACAATTATACCAACCGAGAATTGGGCGTCACATTGGGAGTTGCAACCCGTGTCTGGCAGAATACAAGGAGTCAGGGGGGCCCAATTGGCTCGGCAGTCAAAAAGCGTAATTAAAATTGAGGGACCTGAAGGGCAGGTGGCTAATGTCTGCCCTTTTGTTATGGAGTATAAAGCTCCCCTGTGGGCAGAGATGCCATGTCGCAATGGGGTGTTCGTATTGAGATCCCGAAAACCCCGCGGGATTTTTCTTAGCAGCCACTGTGGAGCGCCCTGTCCAGAAACTGAATTGGCTATCTGATGAACCAGTATGGATAGATCAGTGGTCGCTTAACAAACAGAAATTGCAGGCCCTCAACGAAATCGTGGAGGAGCAGTTAGCCAAAGGTAACATCGAGCCAACCTGGAGCCCTTGGAATTCTCCGGTCTTCGTCATCAAAAATCCGGGGAAGGACAAGTGGCAGCTCCTTCACGACCTTCGTGAAATAAATAAAAAGATAGAAGACATGGGATCTCTGCAACCAGGTATGCCCTCACCCTCAATGCTGCCGCAAAATTGGAATCTGGCAGTCCTAGATATCAAGGATTGTTTTTTCCAAATTCCCCTCGACCCCGAGGATGCACCACGGTTTGCCTTCTCGGTTCCATCCATCAACCGGGAAGCCCCAATGAGGTGCTTCCATTGGTGGGTACTGCCTCAGGGCATGAAGAACAGCCCCAGTATCTGTCAATAGTACGTGGCCTCATTGCTTTCTCCTGTCCGTGCCAAGGCAGAGGAGGCCATCATCCTGCACTATATGGATGATGTGCTAATTTGTGCCCCCACGGACAACATACTGCAGTATGTCCTTGACCTTGTCATCGAGGTTTTGATCTCTGCAGGGTTTGAGCTCCAGAAGGAGAAAGTTCAGAGGATGCCCCCGTGGAAGTATCTTGGGCTCCAAATTACCAGCAGGACTATTGTCCCACAGAAATTGGCAATTAACACCAAGCCAAAAACCCTTGCGGATTTCCACCAGCTGTGTGGGTCATTGAATTGGGTCAGACCCTGGCTAGGATTGACCACCGAGGACCTAGCTCCACTTTTCAATTTATTGAAAGGGGGAGATGAGTTACTTTCTCCTAGGCTGCTGACCCCAGATGCGAGGGCAGCTCTGGAAAAGGTACAGAAGGCGATGGGGACGAGACAAGCCCATCGCTACCTGCCGAACCTGCAATTTGAGTTTATTATCCTGGGAGGGCTGCCGCACCTCCACGGCCTCATTTACCAGTGGGACCAGGACCAGGGGCCCCCCTCTTGATTTCAGAGTGGGTGTTCCTCAGTCATTAGAGGTCCAAAAGTATCACCAGGCCACAGGAGCTGATGGCGCAGCTGATCAGGAAGGCCAGGGCCCGTTTGCGAGAGCTGGCGGGTTGCGATTTTGCGTTCATCCGAGTCCCACTTGCCTTATCATCAGGCAAGCTGACTAAGGAGGTTTGGGATCATTTGCTCCCGGAGAATGAGACTCTTCTCTTTGCCCTTGATAGCTACACAGGACAAACATCTGTCCACCACCAAAGTCATAAATTATTTAATTCAAATTTCAATCTGGTCCCGAAAGAAAAATTGAGCCGGGTGCCTATCAAAGCTCTAACTGTTTTTACAGACCCATTTCCGGCTTTGCACAAGTCAGTCATGACTTGGAAGAACCCCCAGACTCAGCAGTGGGAGGCGGATGTTAAGGTTGTTGAGGGTTCCCCTCAAATTGCTGAGTTAGATGCAGTCGTTAGAGCTTTCGAGAGGTTCTCAGAGCCACTTAATTTGGTTACAGATTCGGCCTATGTGGCGGGTGTGGTGTCAAGGGCAGAGAACACTGTTTTGAAAGAAGTCTCTAATCCGAACCTCCACGGTCTGCTCTCGAAGCTGATATATGCTGTCTCCCACCGAGAGCATCCGTACTTCGTGATGCACGTAAGATCGCACACAGACCTGCCAGGCTTTATCGCCGAGGTTAACCAGAGAGCGGACACCCTGGCCGCACCAGCTGATATGGCCAGGATTCCTGATATTTACCAACAGGCAAAGCTGAGCCATCAGAAATTCCATCAGAATGCGCCTGGCTTGGTATGGCAATTCCAACTAAGCCGTGACCAGGCCAAGGACATTGTGGCCACATGTCCCCAGTGCCAGAAGCTTGGGGTGCCAACCCTGAGCTCTGGCATCAATCCTAGAGGCCTGGAGAGCTGTGAGTTATGGCAGATTAATGTCATCCACGTTCCGCAGTTCGGCAGGTTGAAATATGTACATGTGAGTGTGGACACCTTTTCTGGGGCAGTCTTCCCTTCTGCCCACACAGGGGAGAAGGCCAAGGACATACAGAAACACCTTGTACAGGCCTTCTCTGTGCTGGGGATCCCAAGGGAATTGAAATCGGACAATGGCCCAGCATATGCTTCCATGGCCTTCCGGGAGTTCCTGCAGAGGTGGGGAATCAAACATAAGACTGGCATCCCGTTATTCCCCCGCAGGTCAGGGCATGGTTGAGCGCACCCACCAAACGCTCAAACGGGTCCTGGAGGAGCAACAGGGCAATACTCAATTCGATACACCTCATACTAAATTGCATAAAGCCCTTTTTACCATCAACTTTCTTAACTGCTCCTTCGAAGTGCTGAGTCCTCCCATTGTGAGGCACTTCACGAACTCTTCATCATTACGGTTGAGAAAACACCCTCCCGTGATGGTGAAGAACCCGGAGACCGGTAAAACGGAGGGCCCACATGAGTTAGTCACCTGGGGTCATGGGTACGCTTGCGTATCCACGCCCTTTGGTTTGAGGTGGGTCCCTCAAAGGTGGGTCCGGCCCTATACTGCCAGGCAGGGACATCTGTCAGGGCCAACCTCCGGAGATGTCAAATATGCAGCGCTTCGTCGTCGCCGGCGCCCCTCCCTGGAACACCAAGGGTCCCCCAGAGGGCGGGACAGCCCCTTCTCCAAGTTGTTTCCTCCCCCTGAAGTTCAGGACCTATTTGAGTAACCCATTCCCTTTTCCTGTTCTGTTTTAGTCAGCCACCCGGAGCCCCAGGATGTGGTACGCCCTTGTCATCTGGGAGTGCCTCTGCCAGTCTTCGGTGGAGTGGATAGTCCCGCAGCCGAGGAAGAATGTGTGGGTCACCCTGGCCCAGGCCATGCAGCAGGACCATCTCTGCTTATCAGCTGTGGCAACAGGGAACCCACTTTCAACCTGCCTGGTGGGGATCCCATTTCAGCCTGACGAATATCCCAAGACAATCATCAACATGCGGGATGATTTTAACCCCCGGCGGTGGCACCCCTCCTATGCCTCCTATCCTATGACCAACCCCCTCTGGGTGTGGCGGGAGTGGTCTAAAGACCTTCCCAAAGCACCCGAGGAACCTCAGGAATTAGAGTTACTTGGTTCATCCCCATCCCCTTTTTGTGTTCAGAATCCTTATAGATGGTCCAACCCCGAATCATACCTAAACGTTATCCAACCCAAACTTGACTATAGAGCTGCTGCGTGGTGCAACGCCACCGCCCAGATTGAGGGGACCCCTCTAGACCAACCTCGTCCACTAGGTAAGGGGGTCTTCTTGATCTGTGGCGACCGGGCGTGGACAGGCATCCCCTCTCGCCTGATAGGAGGGCTGTGCACCCTTGGACGACTGACCCTGTTTTTGCCTAACCGTACCCAAATTTCGAATTGGAAATCTAAAAACACAAAATCGGCAATCCAAAAGAGAGAAGCTCATAATTTGGACGAAAATTGCAATGCAGATGTTTTTCATTGGTCTAAGTCCAAAAGAGTTGCTGTCTCCATCTTTTTACCGTGGGTGGCAGCGGCTAAAGCCCTAGGTGAATTGGGCCGCCTAGAGTGCTGGGTAGCGAAACAGGCAAACCTTACGTCAGTGGCCTTAAACGACCTCCTAGCAGATGAGGAAATTACCAGGCAGGCGACCCTACAAAATCGGGCAGCAATAGATTTCTTGTTGCTTGCGCATGGCCACGGCTGCGAGGACTTCAAAGGCTTCTGCTGTCTCAACTTATCATCTCGGAGCAGCAGTGTCCACTCCAAGATACAGTAAATACAAGGTCTTGTCACAAACATCAAGGAGGAATCAGAAGACTGGCTGAGAAACATCTTTAAAGGCTGGGGACTTTCGGGTTGGCTGGCTTCAGTTGTGAAAACCATTATTTCTATTGTTCTTGTTATTATTCTCGTTTGTATTGCTATCCCCATTATTAAGATCTTAGTTGTCCGCAGCATCTCCCCATCACCCCAAGTTAACCGCGCAGAGGTGGGGCCTATCCTGGATTTGGATCTCGAAGATCCCCCAAATGGTGAAGACATGAAAGCAGTTGAGGAAGTGAAGGAGGGATTCACCTCTGGTGAGGACTTTGAAAATGACACTTCTGTTTAAAAAGAAAGGGGGAGATGTAGTGTTGCGTTATTTAATGTTAATTTCCTTTCTGTGTTGATGGTTGGTCCCAGTTTCGTTCCCCTAAGTTAAGTACATAATGGTTTTTCCCTTTCCCGCCTTTGCCCTGGTCAGTCATCCTAAACCCCTCCCCTTTATCTGGAACCTTCCCTGTCCCTCACCCTAAACCCTGCCCCACTGGATGTCAATCCTTTGAAGCCCCTCCCTTTGTTCTAGAAGTTTCTGTGTCAAGCATGCCCTTTGGTATTCATGATTGGTTATATTGTATGTATCCCCACTCTCGGTTTACCATATTGGCTCAATGTACCCCTTTCCCCGCCTTCTGTACCTCCTCCCGTTAACCGTTATTGGACAGAGTTTTGTGCCCTCCCCTTGTTCCTCCCCCATACTTAAGCCTATGTAGAACCCCTCAAACTGCCTTTTGCGGTTCCCTCTCTCAACCTCCTGACCTGTTACCTCTTCCTTCAATAAATCCCTTCCCCCAGAACCATAAAAGGTCTCTCCTGCGCCTCTTTGTCCCTCCCTGACGACGCGCCCAGGCGTAGCTGTTGCTACACCTCTTCTGCGGCTCCCAGAGTGGTGCTGGGGAGGGGCCACTCACCGAGGCAGGCTTCCCGGAGCTAGCTGGTAGCCCAGGTGAGGTGGGCAGTGGGTGGAAGAAACGTCATACATCCACGCGCTCCTCTTCTTCTTCAAACCTACGTTTTAGTTTCTCAGTCATCTGAAGCATATTGGCGTGCACAACTTCAGCATCTTCTGCTGTGCAAATGTTCATATCCAACAGGGTCATCTGAAGGAAAAGAAGAACAAATTATTGACATGCACAGAAGAAATAGTGTGTGGCTTTCAGAGAGCCTGGCTAAACGTAGTGTTTCTTTTCTTGTGATGGACAGAGATAGATTCAGCCTTTTATATGCCATATTAGATTAGTCAACAATACAATCTGGTTGGACACAAAGGGAGAAATTGAGGCAGAGGTGGAATTTCTTTCCCAAGATAAGACAGATTTAGCACAAGGGCTGAGGCTTCTTGCATCTTCCACATTCACGTAGGACAGCACTCCCTTCATTACCGGCATTTGTTACGGCTTTTCCACATTTCAAGTACAAATACCATCTACTACTGTGAAACCGAACGGATGGCTTACATTTTGAACAGAGTAAGGCGGAGGTTAAAAAGGAATTCCACTTGTTATTTCAATGTTTGGTGCATCCTCAGACGCATTTTACTCAAATGACACATTGGACCACGACTATCACAGCCAAAAGCTGTGGCACTCAACTTGCACATCTGCCCTTTCTCCTGACACTTGCCCTCGACCAGCTCATACTGGATGCTCATTTTCTCCACGCACTCCACATTAGGGCTGTCTGAATGCTATGGAACTGACCACAGTCAAAATTCCCATCTTTCATAATGCAGTGTGACACGGAAACATGACAGAGGCCATGTGCTGAATCCCAGCACACGGAACAGATCCCAGCAGGGCCTACAGACCTTTGCCTACAGACACCAGACACTACCAGCCAAAGAAATCAAGACATTTTCATACACAGCTCTTTATCATTATGCTTCAAAGTAGCAAGGTACTTACAATCGCTACCAACTTCTTTGCTGCCATACAGGCTACAAACATCCCAACAGGATGTGCTCTGGAGCAAGAGAAGGCAGACACAGAGAGGGAAGGCATGCTGCAAGGACACAGAGAAAGGAAGTATCTCCAATACTTCCCCTCTTCTTCTCACACTTCCCCTCTTCTTCTGCAAGAGTTAAAAAGGAGTATTTTTGTATGATTGCGAAGGGATCCATGTCAAAACTAACTTTTGATTTCCCCCAGATTCATTCTAACCAAGCCGTTCCTGCTAGATCTCACCATGCACAGGTGTTTGTACTGGCCAAAGGAAAGCCATGCCACAGGCAGCTTCTTTGGCTCTTACTGCCACCTCCAAGCAACTGGGAAGGTATGTGGGAACACACAGAACAAAGAATAGAGCAAACATGCACTCTCAAAGCAACTGTCTGCCTCATTGTTGCCCGGGAGAAAAGAAAATATTGCTTGAATTCCAGACTGTTCTTAGGATTTCCTGACCGACCTAGACTTTTGTTTCAATTCTCCAGAGTTCTGCACTATTCGCTTCCATCAGATTTGGCACGTGTTGGAGGCAACAAGGCGCTATCAAAGTAGGAAACAAGAGTCAGGTATCCTAAAATACAAACCACTCAGTACTTCAAATATAAAATTATGAATCCGAATATCCATACTACTGGGCTTTCTTTTATTTACAGGCATCTTGGCAATGAAAATAAACCTGAGATTGTTGTTGTTCCAGGCCAACTGTTTACTGCCCAATAAGGAACTAACTGTCATCTACCTTGTTCCTACCTCCACCGTAAAAACCTCCCTGTAAAGATCGCACTGCATTGCACCCACACCAAAGCGTCTTATGTTCAGGATGGATATTCAAAAGTAGCAGCGTTAGATTTCTATCCAGACTCCTCTCTTAATTTATTACGCAAATGAAATCCCAAGCCAGGGAGAAAAAATGCCTTGACAAAAGCACCAACATCTAGGTCTCCACCCATCTTTGCCCATTTCTACTATGTTTCAAGATTTACTTCTGCTGTCCTCCATTTTTAGAGCCTGGTCGCCACCTATTAAGTGTAGCTGGGGCACTGAAAATCAAGAATGCATTTTCTCCATTCAAAAGAGCTTTACAGAAATAGATGTAGTCCCTGTCTTACTGCTGCATTTAGCAATCGCACATTGACAGGAAGCAAAGTGCATTTTGTAGCCAAGTCCTTCATTAACTCCAGCAACAATTGTTTTCATTTATGCTATACCCTCTTCTGCCATACCCGATATATTGCAAAACTTTCAGTCTCTGTTCACTGAGTACCATCTGCTCCTTTATCAACTTTTCCATTTCCATATTCACAGTTGGGGGATTCTGTATTACTTCACTTGCCATAAATTCTCTGCAGGATGGAAAGTAGATATGTAGAATGGAATCACGTGATATATGTGATATCATATGTGTTATCACGTAGAAAGAAAAAATGATCAAGTATTACTTTGATAGAAACCAAAAGTGAACACTAGCCACTTTGTGTTGCTCATTGTCCAAAAGAAGACTGCCACATTTCTGACCTGAAACTCTGAACTACACACTTCCGCATGAGCTTCCAGTCCTTGACTCTCCCTTGCCATTTCAGTTGATGCCATTTTTCTTTCTCAAGCTCTGATTTCATTCGATTCAAGAGTAGCTTGGCAGTTGCCCTCTCATTATCCAGCAGTGCTCTCTCTATATTCTGTGTATTAAAAAATAAAACCAGAAGTAGAAGCAGCATACGACATGCAAAAACAAACAAAACATTGTCTCTTCTACAGAAAATGAGGGGAGAAAAGAACACAAATGATAACCAATACCCTGCCAAGTAGAAATTTCTTCTATATTTCAGTGATTGATAGGCAGAAAAAATGAATTTCATTTGGGGAAAGAAAGACATTCTAGGAATATTCAGACCGCTATCTTGCCCCAGGTAAAACATTTACCATGGCCTTAGCGTTAATGAGCTTGTGAACATCAGCTGCCAAGAGGAATGACATTTCCTCCAGTTTCACAGAATACTTGGTCAGTACATCTGCTATCTGTGCAATCAAAGAATACAGAAAAGCAGCAACAATGAAAAGTAGAATTCAAATATCAATTTCCCAAGTTAAAACCTACATGAACAAGACAATTTTTCCATTCAAGTGAATTTGATTTAATTAATTCATTAACTACATAAGTATCATTCTCACGTTCAAGAATAGAATTCAAAGAATCAACGTTGCTTCTTCTGAGACATTGAAGCCTCTGTAGATCCCAACTTCAAATCTATTAGGACGGCATGAAAGCAATACCTGCTACATTTAGTACATGTAAACTACAAAGACATCTAGAACAGCTTTAAAAGATGAACAAACCCATGAACTTTGAAGGAGAAGCTAGGAAGAAATGTGGAAATAGGCTTTATCTGCCCAGTGCTTTTCCCAAAAGCTTGGGCACTCCTTGGCGTCAGTGAGAGTCTCTGTCTCATTTTTCAGCAGCTGGCTTAGGGTAAAGAAGGATGCATGCAATCACTTCATTCCTGTTCATGACATAAACTTACTGCATCATCATGGAAGCCATTTGCTTGGAAATATAGCCTTAAAAATAGGTGTCAGACTGGGTACATATCTAGATTGCTATGACCAAAACCAATTTCTTTTTAACAGGAAAGCCATACAATATGCCTGCCATGGCAAATATTAGTCTACTAGCCCTGCACTTCAACGGGGAGTGAGCAGTTCATTATACCAAATTTACGTTTGGCAAGGAGACAGTCTATTTATTAAAAGCCCCTAGTTCTAGAACCAGGAATTTAGGAGTTGCTCATTCCCAATGAAAATCTGTCCATTTCATACCTTTGGGGTTTTATGCTTCTGTTCTCTACCTGTCTCGAGTGTGGCTTTCTTGTGAAGTCACTGACAGGTGTTTTTCCAACAGATTTCTTCTGATTACACGGTAATTGCATGGCATCAGCAGACATCTCTGCATGTCTCTTTAAAGTATGCTTTTTACTCTTCTTAGAGGACCTTGTCTTCTTTCCTTCACCCAAAAGGTGGGCTAAGCGAGCCTTCAAAGAACCATCATCTCAACAATTAGAATTCTTTCAAACCTACTGATTGGAGAACAGCCACAAAAAAAAAAATTTAAAAAAACCTAGTATGCGAAAGACAGCAGAAGAGAAAGTTAAAATAATGAATCCTACATGCCACATGCATAACTCTCTTCATTTGAGGGTATTTTCAAAATGAGAAAAAAAAAAAATCATATTTTCCTCAGAGAGGAAAAGTGGAGTAACTGGATTGTGTTGCCTTGCTTACAGTTACCAGAAAAGTCAACAGCAGAGTTGAAAACTCCTGAAGCTGGCTAACTACACCTCTAAATGTTTTACTACTGTGTTATGATTCTGTCTTCAGTTAATAGAACCTGATATACAACAAAGAGATGGGATCACATGGAGATGCATTGGAGAGCCTACGCTGGAGGTAACACATTCATTTTTTACTCAAACAAATCCAAATTAGAAATGTTGAAAATGACCTGGGGCCATTTCAACAGCCAGCAAACTGACTAACACAACCAACCTTTGGCTTTTATTCAATCCTTTGCTTGTTTTACCTGGGCCTTGAAATCTGTCTGCAGCCTTCCTCTCTGCAAATATATCACAGTCATCCTATTGAGAACCCATGGCTCATCACAGCTGCTTGGCCCTGCCTGCTTCCAGAAGAACTGGCAACTACTAGCTGGGAGCCAAGAGATACAACACTTCACTTGGAAAAGGGCCTTCCGTGAATCCTAGAATCCCAGAATGGTTTGGACTGGAAGCGACCTTAGAGATGATAGATTATCTTCTTCCCACATCCTGACATGGGCAGGGACACTTTTCCACTAGTCCAGGTTGCTCCATGTCCGCTCCAGCCTGGTCCTGGACACTTCCTGCCATGGGGCTCCCACACAGCCTCTTTGAGCAACATGTGCCAGGCCTCTGCATCCACACAAGGAAGAATTCCTTTCCAATATCCCATCTACCCCAGCCCTCTGGCAGTTTGAAGCTATTCCCCCTTGTCCTGCGAGTCCAGACCCTTTTCCAAAGTCCCTCCCCAGCTATCTTGGAGCCCCAGCAGGCACTGCAAGGGGCTCGAACCTCTCCCTGGAACCTTCTGTTCTCCAGATTGGACAACCTCAGCTCTCCCAGTCTGTCCTAGAGCAGTGGAGCTCCAGCTTTCAAAGGAGCTTAGCAGCCTCCTACCCGTGAAACTTGACGCCACTGCTGGCCTTCCGGGCCCTACGGATATCGCTTGGTGTGTCGCCCAGGGTCACTCCCGGCTCTCTCCCCGACCCCATGGGGCCCTCAGGCGATGCTGCTCGGACACCACTCCTGCTGCCATCAGACCAATGGGGGGCGGGGGGCCAGCCCAGCCTCATCCACAGTCCACAGTGTCCTCGGTGTCTGCTGCAAGCTCATGGCGGCCCACACACCCAGAAGCAGAGCTCCGGAACAGAGGATCATAGCCCCACATTTGTGCTCGTCTCTGCCCAAGGCAGCCCAGAATTGCAATGCCCGGACATTTCAGTTCAGCACCAGAATGAGAATACACCAGCGCCATGGGGGAGGAAACCTCTAAAGACTGCTCAGATGCTGACTCTCAACTCAATGCCTAGGCCCTTGCCATTCCTGAAGATACACTAACGCCTCTTTTGCCTTGCTGGTAAGAAGTGCCATTGTCCTGGTGCGCAGCTAAAGGCAAAGCACAGGCAGGCCAGGGCAAAAGCGGGGACAGTGCCCTTCCTCACACCTTCGCTGTGGTGTACTCCATGCAGCTAGAGCGAAGCGAGAAGGACGCGAGGAAGAAGAAGGCGTTCTTAAAGTAGCCCTCTGTCAAGCAGTGCTGAAAGGGCGCATAACACACGGCGTCTTGCTGCCCTTCATTCTACATACTCGCAGCTCCCTTTGCCTACTTGCAAAAGTTGCTACCAGAGCAGAGGGGGCCAGATTGAAGAGGCAGTGCCTAAGTTCACCTTCTACTTATTGCACGTAAGCCATGTCCAGCTCCTGGCTGCACTCTGTATTTCCCTTCTCCGCGGCATTTATCATGGTGCTGTGTGCAACTCGGCTCCTAGAAGTGACCGCCAATGTTTCCACAGCGGGCTGCAAGGGAACCAAGGAGCAGCACAAGCAGCAGTGCTTCAGCTTGCTCCTTTCGACTGCTAGGGTCATCTGGGAAGGCAAGAGAGAGGCAGCCACCTTCCTCTCGTAGTAGCCTGTATCGTAGTGCACACAAGCACGGTACTTGTGCGGATTTGTTCACGGCCCTTGCCCACTCCTGACGCTGCTTTCACTCCCCGGAGGCCAGAAGCCGCTGAAGCGGCGCCACACAGCCAGCAGTGTGCCGGCAGCCAAGTGCTCGAGAACGCAGCTTCTGCCCAAGCCCACCTAGGGCGTGCGCCTTTGTTCTCAGAGCTCCGTGCAATGGTCTGCCTCTCTTGCAGTTCGAATGGAAAACGAAAGCTTTTCACCTATGCCCTTCACAGAGATCTGTTGTCAGGACGAGAAGTTCTTGCGGCCGGAGCTCGCCCCCTCACGATCCACTTTTAATACAGAGCAGGAGTCATGATGGTTCTTTTGATCTTAAAAGTGCAAACAGGCAAAGTGCAGGGGAGAAAATCAGTTTATTCAACAGCAGAAAATCAGTTTATTCAACAACAGCAATGCATTTAATCAAATGCCAACAACTCAGTTACTGTAAGGGGAAGAGGTGTAGGAAACAAAGTATAGGGAGAGGGGAAGGAAAGAAAGGGATGGGGAAATAGCTACCAACAGACGAGATGGGCGTCCTCACGGGTCATCTGATAGATGAGTCTTCGTCCGTGGGGAGATCTCAGGGGTCTTCTCCAGGGGGTAGACGGGTCTTCATCAGTGGAGAGATCTCAAAGGGTCTTTTCCAGAGGGTCGCTCTTTTATAGTCCTTCTCCAAAGCGAGTGGCCTCTGGTCAAGTGGTGTGAAGATTTATAGACCATTGTGTGGTGCTGCAGGAGACAGGTACGGTGAAGCAGTCCTCAGCTGGTGGTACAACACAACCTCTGGTTTGTGCCACGACAGCACAGTCCAGTGAACACAATACACCAACACACAACCACGAGCACCCACCTTGGCCAGGCCAGGAAACCATTGTCCAGAGTCAGCCTGGGTGCGGGTCCTCGAGGTCTCCTTGCGATGGTCGGGAGGCAAAATCGAGGGGAACTTCAGACAGACCCTTACACCACCCCGTGACTCATGATCGCCATCAAGAGCACCCCTTTGTACAGTCGTGGTGGAGTCTTCAGTTGTGGTGTGTTCAGGACTCGTCCAAGTTGGTAGCATATCCCGGAAAACAGAGACAGGAAAGTAGGAAAAAGATAAGGGACAGGATAAGGAAAAGGAGAAAAAAGGAAAACAAAACAGATCAATTATATTCAATTTTTGATTACTAACAATCTTAAACAATTTGTTCAATTCTTTAATTTTTCAATTTTTGATTAGAAATAAATCAAATTTTTAAAGCAAAATTTTGATTAAACAATTTTAATTGCAATTTGAAGATAATCAGTTCTAGTTAAAAATCATATTTTATCCTATTTAAAACCTTGTGTCAATAACCCTAGGGATGCCAACAGTAACTGATCTGGATACATTTGTCACAGACGCCAATTCTGCTTACCGTTTTGTTATTCTCCAACTCATAATGTATAGGATTGCTGATGAAACAAAACCAATTAAAACCAAAATCAAGAGAACAATGGTGCGATGACACAATTTGTTCAGGACACCTGTAGCAGTAGGTGACCACCCAAATAGAGTATCCCACCACTTGTGTTCATCATCTGTCTTTACCCTTTCCAAAACACGATGTATTTTTTCCACATTGTGATGAACAGCTATTAGAGTTTTCTGTCCGTTTTTCTTGATCTTCTCCAAAATTTCGATCAAATCTTGGTGGAGCATCAATTGCTTCACCAGAGAGCGGTTCATTCCAATTGGAGTAGGCAATAGATGGTGAATCAGTGGGTAATTTGACTGCAAAAGATGGTGAGAAGTAACTGGGGCTACATAGGAAAAATCACATCCTGAAATCCTTGTAAAGTTACAGACAAAAGTTTGAATGATTCTTAGTATTCACTACTAAATTTTCTATGAAAACACTATCACAAGCAGTTCTAAAGCATGCACATCCATTGCCTACATATACCAGTACTGTTTCAGGAATCTCGTTTGGATGAATTTCAAAATTGCAAACGTTCTGTTCTGTGTCCAAGCAGATATCTTGAGCTCTAATTGCATTACTTTCACAGATAAACCCTTGTTGTTCCCGGACAATGCAAGTTTCCAAATTGACAGTTTGCCACCTCCCACCAATTTGACGGGCCCATTCCCTATGCTCGAAAGGGTAGAGAATAGCTCCGTCATGGTTCAACCCTAATGCAATGATGGGGAATATTGAATGCCCTGAAGCATTACATATAGTCAGTACAAAGGCTGTGGCTGTGTTTGTGCTGGGATCATAGGTAAAATTTACTAAGTTCCACCAGGACTGGAATTCTTTTTCAAAATCAGTGGCACTGTCCCAGACTATCTTTCGAATTTCAGTGGGAAAAGTGCCTTCCTCACCTGCTCTTATAATTAAAGCAGCAACCGACTGCATCCACAACTGGGCCTGGATACAACTGAGAGCCAAAGAGATGTTATTTTGTGTAGCACCAAGTGCATCGATTATCAATTTGTGGTCATTTTCATTTACCTTTTCCCAACTTGGTAATATGTTTGATAACAACCACTGTTGAGTCCCCAAAGCTGTTAAGGTTGTTTGTAGGGGCCGTTGTAATTTGGTTACATCTCCAGCTGTGGTAGCCAATTTATTCATTAGTACTTCTGAATCGATGCTATTCAAAATTCCCAATCCGGTTCCCACAACACCGGTTATGTCTCTTGCCATTCGTTTTTTGGAAGGATTCCGTTTCTGCAACCAGGTTGTCCATCCCTCAAAAGAAGTCTGTAGAAAGAGTGAACAAGCTGGCTGAACGTCTGAGACATTATTTTGCATCAGCAATTTGATTTGTTTGAGAGACCATGCCGGATTAAACAATATTTGTTGTTGGCCAGTTTTTCTAATTACGTATGGCCCAAATTGAAAAATCGTAGGGCTCAACACAACCGGTGGTTGGGTGGTAGGTGTTACAACATTAACATCAAGTTCCCCCCAGTATTTTGTATTGTTTTTTCCACACATGACTTTATAGGAAAATTGTCTAGCAGTTAAATTTGGCCAACAGTCTTGATTTTGGGTTCTACAATATAAAGTCCGGCCATGGGGTCCTATGCCATAACTGTATGCAGGTTTGGTGAGAGATCCAGCCACTAATTTACAAGTTATTGCGACGTCATCTCCTTGCGTCACCACGAAAGGAGGGAAAACCTTGTTTTTGTCATCCAACACTAAGGGGGTGCACACACAATGGTATGCAACTACTGCGGTCAGTGTGGGTTTTTCTATGGCATTTATTTTGAACCTATAGGTCAGACCTTTCAAGCTGGACTCATCTGTTGTGTTATTCTGCCTGGAGCATGTTACATAGGTTGGTCTGGTTAAAGTAAAGTTATGCCAACAGTCAATAAGTTCATCCGCACAAAGCTTTGTAACTTCGACATTGTTGGCGTCAGGGTCCAAGGTATAGTTACCAACCTTCCTTTGGCCACAGCACAGTATTAGGGGGACTTGCTTTTTACATGTCCATACTGTCGTGGGGCAGAGACTCGCCGTGATGTTAGGGTGCAAGCTACTAGTTATATCTGATTTTAAGTAATTCCCGGCGATTGCAATGGTAGTGGCTTTCTCATGAAGGGATTTCTCCACTTTACTGCATCCTACCTTGATTTCTTCACCAATTGTTCCTATTAGTACCCTAGCCCAGTCCTTTTTGTCCAAACCGCAGTCACTTGAACGGTATACCTCAGAATCGTGCAGTACTACGGTCGCAAGGCTTGGGTGACGATCTCTGGGGTAGGGTCCTAAAGCACTGGTATATCTGATGGAAGCTTCAGACCACGGCCACTCGGCCGAGTTTTGGCCATGGTGTTGGGGTAGGATACAGAGAAGTATCAAAAAGGCGATCATGGTTTGTCCGGTTCCCATGTCCCTCGGTGTTCTTCTGTGAAAAGTAAACACAACAGAGTCTGCCACCAAGAGGCAGGAGGTCAAAATGATGGAACAATCCAACGGGTACTTATCCGATGCTCCTTTCCCAGAGCATTGGTGGCTACCCATGCATATTTATTCAGATGAGTTTTTAGTACCAGTGGTACTTCTCCTACAGTAGGGAGGTTTACTAAAACAGGTTGCCCAGGGTAATGGGCTGGATTTTTAGGATCCTTAGGTCCCTGTAGTGCAGGAATGATGCTTGGGGCTTTTGGACAAAAAGCAGTTATTTTGGGACACCCGTTTACCCCCCATCTATCATTTATACCTTTTACAGCTTGCCATAATCGAAGATCCCAACTTCCCTCATGTGATTTTAGGAGTCGCTTCAGAAGACCATTTGTCCTTTCTACAATCCCGTTGGCTTGAGGGTAATAGGGGGGGTGAAAAGTCCACTTTATTCCTTCCTCCCTTGCCCATTCCTGTACTACTTTAGCAGTAAAGTGAGACCCATTATCAGATTGAATCTCCTGTGGCTTTGGAAAAGTTCCAAACCATTCTTGTAATGCCTTAACAGTGTTTTCTCCCGTAGCTCTGTTAAAGGCTTCAGCTTGAGCTAACCCTGATATTATTTCCACTCCTACCAGCACGAAATGTTTACCACCAGACTTCTTAAAGGGACCGATATAATCTACCTGCCACGCGTCCCATAAGCCTTTACCTTTCCTTAAGTGCAAAGGGTCATCTTCCAAAGGATGCCTTTCTAGTCGTCTGCGGCATTGTTCACAAGCTGATATGCATGTTTTACACATTTCCCTGGTGACAGGCCAGCCACGAGCAAGGGCTTCTTTGTACAAATCTTTCGCACCTGTATGTTGTCTTTTTATATGCAGCCATTCTAGCAGGTGCTCCCAATCCTCTGTAATTTGTTCCTTTTTCAGGGGACTTAGTCTTGCTAACTCATCAGCAGCATTATTCCACTCACCAGCTAAATTTCCATCTGTCTGATGAGAAGCCACCCACCCCACAGCAAAGTTTCCTTGATTGGCTATATCTAGAATTTCTTGCCATTTTTCCTTATGCCATACTGGGATCCTGTTAACTTCCCAATCATTTTGCTGCCAGAAAGGAAGCCACTCTGTACATCCTTTAAACACAGCATAGGAGTCAGTGTAAATACAAACAAGAGAGGTATTATGTACCTCATGCTTGAAAACACTCCATACAGCAATCAGCTCACCAACCTGAGCACTGCCTTCTCCCTCGGTAATAATTTGTTCACCAGATGAAGTATGGAGAGCTACTGCCCTGTATTTCCACACCTTTCCTTCTCGTTTAGCAGAAGCATCAGTAAACCAAGAATTCACTGATTGTTCAGGGGAGAAAGGAGGGGCCACTTTAATTACTGAGGCAGGTTTATCGTGGCTGCTAGCCAAGTTCTCAGTTTCTTGTATAGCCAGATTTTTTACAGCTCCTTCTGTTACAGAGAAGATGTTACAGTAATGTTCTATCTGGGCATACCACTTCCTAACTGAGGATCTCTGGGCCACCCCGTCAGGGGGAGGGGTCCCGCTGGTGACTGTTTTAATAACTTTAAAAGGGCCTCTTAATACAATTGGTTGCTGACGTGTAATTTTCTCCACTTCTATGAGAGCTATGCTGACAACAAAAAGCCCCTTTTCCCAGGTAGTGTATCTTTTTTCAGCATCTTTAAAACCACGAGAATAAAAACCAACAGGCCTTGTAGGGCCTTCTGGGCCTCGTTGCCATATGTGCACTGACAACCCCGAGGTGGCAAATCCCCATTCTACCTGGAAAGGATCTGTGGGATGAATAGGGCCTAGAGCTTGATGTGCAGTTGCTTCAAAAATCAGCAGTTGTAATGCTTCCTCCTGAGAAGGAGTCCAATCCCATTTTACCCTTTTCCTCAGCAAGTCATAAAGCGGTCTAGCAATAACTGAAAAATCAGGAATGTGTTTTCTCCAAAACACTAATAATCCCAGAGCTTGGTGAAGCTCTTTCCTGGATCCAGGCATTTTAATTTGATCTAGGGAGGTTAGGGTATCAGGTGGAATGCATGTCATACCTCCTTTCCACCAAATCCCCAAAAACTTCACCTCCTGAGAAGGTTTCTGAATTTTCTCTGGGGGAATTTGTAAGTCAAGGCTTTCCAGATGAGAGATTATTTTCTGTTGGCTATCCCCCACTACTTCTATTTCATCTCCCCCCACCAGAATATCATCAATGTATTGATAGACAGCTACATTGTCAGGTTTGGGTATCTTTTCTAATTCCTGTGCTAAAGCATGGTGGGCTAGAGTAGGGGAGTGTTTGTACCCTTGAGGAAGCCTAGTGTAGGTGTATTGCTGTCCTTCCCATGTGAAGGCAAAACAGTCCATGTCCTGTGGCTGTATAGGTATCATAAAGAACATGTCTTTGACATCTATAGTTGCCATGATTGTATGAGCCTTCTCCTGAATTGAAGTTATAAGTTCAGCTAAATTTGGGACAGCTGCTGTGAGAGGATCTGTGTTTGCATTTAGTCTGCGAAAATCTACTCTCAGCCTCCACTTTCCGTTAGGTTTACGGACTGGCCACACTGGAGAGTTAAAGGGAGAATGAGTGTCAATTATCACTCCCTGATCTCTCAGGTCCTGAATAACTGTCTTGATTCCTTCTTTGGCACCAGTGGGAAGTGGGTATTGTTTCACATTAGTAATTTTACTGAAAGGTAAGGAAGGTGCGGATTGAAGCAGATTAATATTAAAACGTGGTGTGCCAAAGGACCAGAGACAACCCTCCTCGTCTTCCCACTGTCTTCCAGCAAGGACATCCATTCCCAATAAATCATTTGGAATATCTCCAATTACAATTTTGATAAGTAACAAATTCTCCTCTCCAGGTAGTAAGATTTTTATCAGAACTATATCCATAGCTTCTGTGGTCCCCAAGGCATTGAGAACAAAGCATTGTCTCCTTGTTGGAACAACTCCACATTTCTGAGCAGCTTTTCTTGTTAGTGCAGAAATTTGGGCTCCAGTGTCAACCACCAAGGTAACAGGTGACCTTTTAGGGCCAACCATTGCTGTTATCAGGAGGTCCCCAGTATTAGGATTTCTGGTGAGCGTTCTAATGAATAACCAGCTCCCCCCCTCCCCCATCCCTCTGCCCACCCACGAGAGATGGGGTTTCTAGTTTCCCTGCTTCTGAAGCAGTTTCAGTTCCTTTCCCAAAAACTGAGAAGGAGGAAACTCTGACTCAGCTCTCAGAACCTGTGGAGGAGATTGATTTGGCTCACTGCCCAGAATCTGTGGAGGGGTTAAGTTTGACTCACTGACCACAACCGGTGGAGGAGGAGGTGCACTAGGCTGGACAGTAGGATAGTTTGATGTAAGGATCTTAGGGCAATGCCAATTCACAACAATTTTTATCAACTTGTCAAGTGGTAAACCATCCATAACATCTTTAGGAATTTGTTTCTTTAACCCCAACGACCACCAGTACTGACGAGGAGTATTCAATTTCCCCTTTTCTGGCTTATCACTAGGAGAAACAATGTGTCTAACACCTTTAGTTTTCTCCACTTTATCCTCTGGGACTTTTACGGGTCCATATTTCCTGCTGTAATTCCACAATTCCTCTGCAACTTCGCTCCATGTCCAAACTTTACGGTTATTGTCAGGAGATTCTGGAGTCCGTCTAGAGGGGGATTCATAGGGAGGGAAAGAGTCCACGGAACCAGATCGCTCACGTGAGTTTCCAAGAAATCGATCTAATCTTTCTACAGGTGTCATGGATGCGATAGTTTTTTGAAGGAGAATTGCGGTAGATTTGAGTGTTTCTGGGAGACCACCAATTAAAGGGGTCATGATTTCAGGCATTACAGGCAATTGCATAGGTGATTCATAGGTGGTAGTCAGTTTTCTCTCATGTATCATTTGCAGGCAAGCAGCTTTGTGAATGTTTTCCAAAAGTTGGTCGGGAGTACCAACTAAAGCTATAGGGTCTCCCCTTTCCAAGGGGTTAAGCCCCCCGGCCCAAAAAGCTGCACGTTGGGTCAAGGACCATGGGTAGCTCTTATCTCCGGTTGTTAAGAAGACCCCATGTCCCCAATACCCACTAGCTTCACTTTCTGATAATTTAATCTGATCTCCCCCAGTAAGAGACACTCGAAATACATATTCAGTCTCTGTTTCATGAGGGAGTTGCCCATATTCCTTTGTCAGTTTTGCTAATTCAGTGGCAGAATATGGGATTTCTTTTGTAGAAATGTTTGGTACAAAATCATCAGGACCAAGATAAGTATATTGTGTTTTAACCATAGGTCCCAACTTCGGACAGCAGTGTTCCCCAAGATTTTTCATTATGGTTAACTCCTTTTGGGGATAAATTTGATTAATGTGAACAATCTCCTTCTCTTCTGTTTCTGCGTGTGTTTCATTCTGCTTTACTTTTTTGGTACTTTCTTCTCTTAGGGCAGCCTGTAGCAAATGATTTTCATCTCGCAACAAACGGTTCTCATTCCTTTCTTGATCTAATTGTTTTTGCAGAATTTGAACAAGAGTTTGCAAAGAATCTATAATTGTACTTTCATCACTAACTCGCTTAGAGCGAGTTTCTATGGCTGCTGTAAGACAAGCTCCCAAAACTGAGCAGAGTATGGTTTTATTTTTGCCCATTTTGAACTTGGATTCATGTTGCAAAGAATATATTCTATCAATCACATTCTCCAGATTAAACCAATTATTGTTCGCCCATTCCTCCCCACCTTGGGACGGTCTGGCGCTATACTTAGCTAATAGAGCATAAAATGCAGCTTTATCTGTTACGGTGGAATTCTCAGTCATTTTGTGAAGGGATAAGTAAAAACCACAACAGGGAGGTCTATTGCTTAAGTTACCACACACAACGAAACAGCTTTCGCTGTGTGCCCCCCTTCGCTTCCCTGTGCGGGTGAAGAGACCAAACTACTTGGGAGGCACTCCTTAGTTACAAAACACCGGGTTGTCTCTTCACTACACCAAGTATCAAAAACATCATAAAAAAAACCAGCAACAACAACAACAACAAAAACAACAACAACAGTGTCCGGCCTATTGCACCAGTAGATCTTTTGTGAAATTCTGACTACAGAGCCCTCAAGTGAGTCTGGGGATGCTCCACACCAAGGTGTCTGCAGTCTGCGGGAAATCGGAAAAACCCATCTTGCTTTCTAGACAGGCTCACCCATTGAAGGTGGCCAGCTAGGTGAGGCTGGAGTAAGACTTCCTTCCCCTGATACAGACTACAGACAACCTTGCATCCCTTCTATCTGTCAGAATATCCTGTCCATGACCCCAATTTAATGTCACGATCCGCTATTAATACAGAGCGGGAGTCATGATGGTTCTTTTGATCTTAAAGGTGCAAACAGGCAAAGTGCAGGGGACAAAATCAGTTTATTCAACAACAGCAATGCATTTCATCAAATGCCAACAACTCAGTTATGGTAAGGGGGAGAGGTATAGGAAACAAAGTATAGGGAGAGGGGAAGGAAGGAAAGGGATGGGAAAATAGCTACCAACAGACAAGACGGGCGTCCTCCCGGGTCATCCGATAGACGAGTCTTCGTCCGTGGGGAGATCTCAGGGGTCTTCTCCAGGGGTTAGACGGGTCTTCATCAGTGGAGAGATCTCAAAGGGTCTTTCTCAGAGGATCGCTCTTTTATAGTCCTTCTCCAAAGCGAATGGCCTCTGGGAAGATTTATGGACCATTGTGTGGTGCTGCAGGAGACAGGTACGGTCAAGCACTCCTCAGTTGGTGGTACAACACAATCTCTGGTTGGTGCCATGAGAGCACAGTGCAGTGAACACAATACACCAGCACACAGTCACGAGCATCCACCTTGGCTGGGCCAGGAAACCATTGTTCAGAGTCAGCCTGGGTGGGTGCCCTCGAGTTCTCCTTGTGACGGTCGGGAGGCAAAATCGAGGGGAACTTCGGACGGACCCTTACAGCCCCTGATGCGAGGACACTGCTATTAGCACCGCATTGCAGGGGCACTTCTCACTCCTTGACTATGTGCCCAGCGCTCTCCGAATTCGCTGCTAACTCCACGGTCCTTCTCAGCTGCAAGTAGCAGCGCTCACAGTACTTAGAGCTTCGCATGGATTGAGGACCTGGAGGGACATATCGCACACGAAAACGTGCCAGGACAGAGTTCATCCAGTTTCTACATCTGCTGCATCTGCTGTTAGGAATGGCTCCTTGAAAGACGAGCGAGAGCGTCTTTCTGGGTGCATTGCACTGAGTGAGAGCTCGCTAGGGCCTTTGCACTTGGAGCCAAGGCAACAGGGCTTGATTGCCTGCAGAAATGAGGACAAGATGTTGGGCAGAGCTGAAACTGACCGCTGGAGTTCAGCTCTGTCCGGACCGCAGAAGGCGAAAAACGAAGCCGCAGGGCACCGGGCTTGTGCGAGCAGTGCAGCGAAGAGCACACGAGCAGCCAAAGAACTCCTTCACAATCGCTTTCACTTCTCAGTGCTCTTGCTGCTTGGAAAAGTAGCACACAGACATTGCACGCCAAGGCAAAAGCTGCGCCAGTGCCCTTCCTCACACCTTCGCTGTGGTGTACTGCATGCAGCTAGCACGAAGCGAGAAGGATGCGAGTGCGAGGAAGAAGAAGGCGATCTTAAAGTAGCCCTCTGTAAGCAGCCCTGAAAGGGCACATAACACACGGTGTCTCACTGCCCTCCATTCTACATAACTGCAGCTCCCTTTGCTGACTTGCAAAAGTTGCTAGCAGAGCGGGGCGGACAGATTGAAGAGGCAGTGCCTAGGTTCACCTTCTACTTATTGCACATAAGCCACGTCCAGCTCCTCGCTGCACTCTGCATTTCCCTTCTCCGCGACATTTACCGTGGTGCTGTGTGCAACTCGGCGCCTAGAAGTGACCGACAATGTTTCCACAGTGGGCTGCAAGGGAACCAAGGAGCAGCACAAGCAGCAGTGCTGAGGCTTTTTCTCGACCCTAAAAATGGGGTCTTGACCTTTTCCTCCGGTCTAGCTCAGGTGTTAGGATGAAGCCTCCTGGGCCCTTGCCTCATGGACCTAAATAAGATAACAAAAGAGGCTCTTTTCCCTGATGAAGTTGCAGGGTTTTTCTTGTGGGTCGCGAGGAAAAGAGTGAGAAAGAGAGTGAGAAAGAGACAGAGGTGAGGGGGTACAGATCTTTTCTAGGGTCTGAAAATGTCGGCGGGGAGAAATTGGATCCCAGCCAGCCCTGTATGGCCAGGAGGGGAGAGGGACCAAGCTACAGGGCATAGCAGGGGGCACGGAATATGCCATTTACAATGCACCTAGGAAATGCAGTGTCTCCCCGTTTTTTGTCTTAAAAAATTGAAAGAAGGATATTAGTTTCGTTTAAATTATGACTTTGCCCACCACACTGTGAATCCCCAGCCTTTGAACAGTCCATTGAACCAATCTTCAGATTAGGGTAGCATGGATCTTAGGAGCTCTCGACGTCAGGTCCATACAGCCAAGTCCTTCAAATTCCTGGCACTCATGTCCGTGCAGTAGTAGGAGAAAATCTATGCCTGCACGATTCTGGAGTGTGTGTGCCAGGTTCATCTAGATGTTTTGATGTGGCTGAAGGACGATTCATGCAGCTGCTAAACTGTTCAGTGTTAACAGGAAGACAACTTGAATGGGGTTCCTCACAGGACCTAGAGAAGGGAAGCTTTTCTCTAACAGGAAAGACAAACATTGTAAAACCTATTAAAAGTTTCTATCTGCTGGAATGTCATCCTCTATGAGGATTTCTTTTTCTTTTTTCCGGTGGCGTCTTCTTTTTGTAGCCACAGCCACCTGTTCCTCATTCCCCTCAGTAGTAGCAGAATGTTTGGGGACATACGGTTTCACCCACGTTTGGGGAATCCACCGAGGGCCTGAGGGAGTGGATACGCACGCATAGCCATACCCCCAGGTAACAAGCTCATAGGGACCTTTGATTACCCAGGTTTCTGGGTCCTTAATCAAGACTGGAGGATGTTGGGATAACTTGAACTGTTTACCACTGTTAAAGTGACATACCACAGGTGGACTCATCTTCTCAAATGAACAATTCAGGAAATTGAGAGTAAACATGGCTTTGCAGAGCTTCTGCTATGGAGACATCCATGCAGTTGCACTGCTCTGTTTAGCAAAAACCTGCTCGAGCGTCTGATTGGCTCACTCTACTACACCTTGGCCTGTGGGGGAGTGGGAGGTGCCAGTATTATGTTCCACTCCCCACCGCTGGACGAATTCCAGGAACTCCTTGGACTTATATGCTGCGCCCTGATCAGTTTTGATTTCCTTAGGGATCCCCAATACTGAAAAGGCTTGCACTAGGTGTGTTTTTGGCGTGCATTGCCCTTTCTCCTGCGTGGGCAGAGGCATAGACTGCGCCTGAATATGTGTCAATGCTAACATGCACATATTTGAGGCGACCAAAACTAGGAATGTGTGTGATGTCTGTCTGCCATACCTCACAACTGCCCAGACCTCGGGGGTTAACCCCCATGCCTATTGAGGGCATGGTGTGCAGCTGACAGTTGGGACAGGTGGCCACAATGGCTCGAGCCTGACTCCGTGTTAGCTGGAACTGACGCATTAGACCTGATGCATTTTGGTGATACTGTTGGTGGCTCAGCTTTGCCTGTTGGAAGATGTCAGGAAGGCGTGCTTGTTCTGCTGGGGTTGCAAGGGAGTCTGCCTGACGGTTCCCTTCTGCAATTTCGCCTGGCAAATCTGTGTGTGACCTCACATGCATCACATAGAACGGGTGTTCTCTATGAGAAATCAAATAAATTAGTTTGGAAAGCAACCTGAAAAGCTGCTCATTCTCGATGTTTCTGAGCATTGCCTGCTCTGCCCTGCACACTATCCCTGCTACATAGGCTGAGTCTGTTACCAAGTTTATTGGCTCTGAGAACTTCTCAAAGGCTCTCACAACTGCTGCCAGTTCAGCTATCTGGGGTGACCCTTCCACAAACTCAACATCAGCTTCCCAGTGCTGAGTTTGAGGATCTCTCCAAGTCATCAGCAACTTGTGGGACGCCCCAGATGCATCCGTGAACACTGTGAGAGCTTTGAGTGGTCTCCGACTCCTCACGAGTAATGAGGTGGAATTCCTCATTAAAGAGCTTGTGAGAGGGGGCATGGACTGATATTTGTCCTCTGTAGGTGTCCAGGGCTAATTGGAGACTGGCATTGCTCTGGAGCAAATGCTCAAACATCTCTTTAGTCAATCTTTCAGGAGAGTTCCTTCCCTCCTCAGACAGTTTAACAGGGAGGTGAATTCATGTGAAGTCACAAACAGCTAGTTCACACAGTCCGATCCTTGCTTTCCGAATCAGCTGAGCTATTAACTCTTGTGTCTTAGTGGTAGTTATGGATCTTTGGTGGGAGGGGAAGTCCCACTTTATGATTAACAGTGACTCTCTCTGCTCCTTGATCCATTGGAATATTAACCCGTGTAAGCGTGGCAGTTTTCCACGGACAATGAATTTGAAGGGCAGCTCGGGCTGGTAACGGTGAGCTTGCCTCTCGCCTAAGGTCTTTTGTACCTTTTAGATTGCAGTCTTTGCCTCTGGGGTCAGTTCCCTGGGAGAAAGCAGCTCTCTCTCCCCCTTCAAAAAATTGATGAGACGTTCTAGGTCCTTATTAGTGAGGCCAAGCCAGGGCATAACCCAATTCAATGACCCATACAGGGAATGGAGATCTGCTAAGCTTTTTGGATTACAATTAATTTCCAATTTCTGCGGAACAATGGTCCGTGTAGTAATTTCCAGGCCCACGTACTTCCAAGGTGGCATCCTTTGGACTTTGTCCTCCTGCAATTCAAATCCAGCAGAGGTTAAAACTTTAACCACTAGGTCAAGTGTGTCTTGGAGTAGAGAATTATCGGGGGCACACACTAGCACATCATCCATGTAATGAAGGATGATGGCCTCCCCTCTCTGGGCACGCACCTGGGAGAGCAATGAGGCCACATGCCACTGGCAGATGGAGGGACTACATTTTAATCCCTGGGGCAAAACCTTCCAGTGGTAGTGCTTCATTGGGGCTTCTCGATTGATGGTAGGAACCGAGAAGGCGAACCGTGGGACATCCTCTGTGTGTAGGGGAATGTGGAAGAAACAGTCCTTTATGTCTAGAACAGCCAATTGCCAATCTCTGGGATGCATTGTTGGAGAAGGCATTCCAGGTTTGAGAGACCCCATGTCCTCAATTACTTTGTTTATTTCCCGGAGGTCGTGGAACAGCCTCCACTTGTCCTTCCCGGGTTTCTTTATCACAAAAACTGGGAAATTCCACGCACTTGTGGTCTCCTCTATGTGGCCTTTAGCCAATTTCTCCTCCACAAGCTCCTCAAGTGCCCTGAGCTTTTCCTTACCCATCGGCCACTGTGCTACCCACTTTGGGGTATCATCTAGCCATTTCAACTTTTGGGTAGGGTGCCCCACCGTGGCCGCTTCTAAAAATCCCGAGAAGTTTTAGGAATAATTAATTTCACCCCCCACTGGGACATGGTGTCTCTTCCACATAGAGGGCATTTATAGTCTGTAACAAATGGATGGATGCTAGCCAATTTTCCATCCGGCCCCTCAATTTGTACGATGCTTTTTGATATTTTTGCCAATTTGACTCCTCCTACAGCCTGGATTCTGCCTGCCACAGGCTGAAGTTCCCAATGTGGCTGCCACATACTTTCAGGTATGATAGTCACATCAGCACCTGTGTCCAGTACCCCCTCCAAATGGAGGTGATCTGATCCACGGGTTAGGTTGCATGCCAGAGAAGGTTTGTCCTCATCCACCACTTCTGCCCAGTAGACTTCAGGTGATTTTCCATCTACTGGGACCTCCTGTGGAACAGGAATGGCCTGGGCAAGGATTTGTCCCACAACCAGGTAATATGGTGGTAGAGAACATCGTGCCCGTAGAATGAGGCCAGTTATGCTTCCCTTGATGGTCATGGGAGATACCTCAATCTCTGGGGGTGTGTGTGCTGTGTCCCCGACAACAAAGCACTCACTGTCCAGTTTCATGTGGTTTAACGTCATGTCCTGTGTACTGTTAGGTAAGTCCACTGTAATGACTGTCCAATCAGGTGACCTGAAATGAAAACCTTTTGTAGTCACAAGCCTAAAACGGCCTAGTGGCTTCCAAACCTTGTTAATTGAACATTTAATATTTTCATTGCCATGCATCCCCACACCCTCTATCCCATCCTCCCCCTTTTTGTTTATTAAGAGAGAGTCTTTTGCGAGTGTGGAGCCCGCAGTATTTATAGCCAAGCGCGCTATTGTGTTAATGGCGGGTACGCGCTGTAAAGCTAGATTTTTGTTTGTTGGTCTTCTTCTGTTTCTGGTTGTGTGGACAGTCTCTGGCGAAATGTCCTGACTGCTTGCAGTGGAAGCAGATTACGTGCTGCAGCTGCTCTGGTGACATTGGTTGCTTCTTGGCTTCTGGTGTTACAGTTGCCGTGGTCTTTGGGTGTGCCAGTCCTGGATTTCTCTCGTGTCTACTGAGCAGTTCTGCTTTCCTGACGCAGGCTTCTATCATCTATGCCAAGCTAGGTGCTGGCTCGAGGGGAAGGCGAAGAATAACCCTACAGCAGGTATCGTTGGCATTCCTCTGAGCCATCTCTTTAATTAATTCAGCTTGTACCCCTGGATCAGACACCTGTCTTTCCACTTGCGCACGAAGGCGGTCCACAAACTGTAAGAAATTCTCAGAAGCAAAGTGTTTAATGTTAACATAACTGCCTTTAGTATCTACTGTTGGTAATTGATTAAAAGCCTTTTCTGCAACATTGCATATTTTATCCAGGACAGACTTGGATAGTTCTCTGCTTTGGCTTTCGGGGCAATGCCAATCCTTTTCCCCACATAGGTGTTCATATGTTATGTCATTATTATCAGCATCTTTTGCATCATCGGAGCTTTTTAAAAGCTCTAGTAAAAGCACTTTCAAAGATCTTTTCCACAGGCTTTCCCATAGATCATATTCTGAAGGAGTTAACAGACATTGGAAAAGCTCTTTGATATCATATGAAACCAGTTCGTTTGAGTTAAAGGTGGCTCTCATCATGCCTTTAAAGATGTCACTATTTCTACGAAATTCTCTCTGTACTTTACAAATTTCCTTTTTTATCTTGATAGGACAAAGGTTGAAAACTTCTTCTACGATTCCTCTTACCAAGATAAACTACAGGAGCAACTGATGGTATATACTCTTTTCCCTGGTGTTCACTTTCAGGGCAGTGCATCCCCCCCCACCCAGACCGGGGGGCTGCCCACCCCCCCCCCCCACCACGGGGACACCATCCGTTCCGCAGGGGCTGTGAGCTGACCGCTCCCCACCCCCACCGGCACTGAACTCAGCATGGGCTCCACTGTCCTCCCCCACCCCGCAGCAGGTTGGAGGGAAGGAATGTGAAACCGGAGCGGGGGAGGGGTGCTGGGATCCAGGGTTGCAACACCTGTGAGCAGGGTCACTGGGTGCCGTGCAGGGCTGGGTCTTGGAGGGGGGAGGGGGCAGTGGAGCCTAGGGCAGGGATAGGTTATGGCAGGGGACAGGCTTAGGGGCAGGGACCGGAGGGTGAAGGGGGTTTCGCAATGAAGGAGGAAACACGTGGCTGCCACCATATGGGACCCCCCCTACGGGCTGTATCGCATGGCCAGAGCTATCTGGGACCCCGACACCTTCAGGCGTAGCCACATGGCCGTTCCCCAGAGGGGCAGGGAACAAGGAAGGAGTGCTGACAATTTTCGAAAAATTATCAGAACCGGGATACCGGGGAGGACCCAGGGACTCAGAGCAGCCACAGCAGTGCTGGGCACCCTGCACCCCCCAGGGAGACCCGTGGGTCCCCTTCAGGTCCGGGTTATAGGGTTTTGGGATAAGGGAAGGTGAGTCTGAACCGTTTTGCTGCTGCTCTCTGTTGTTTTCTGTCTGAATTAAGTTTCCGAATTTGTAAGAAAATCAGGAGGAATACAGAAGCTGTTTTATCTCCATTTTCCACTTTTAAAGTTAATAAATCCCCTATTTCATCCCAAAATGAAATCGAATTCATATTTTGCAATTCAAGGTCAGATTTTTCAACAGACAGCCAGCTGGCAAAAGGGGCTAATTTTTTCTTCGATATTAAAACATTTCCTGAACTTAATATTTCCCTTAGTTGGTTTCTTATACTCTTTTGTAAGGCAGATTGCTGTAAGCCCATGATGTTTAACAATTTGCCACTATATCTACCCGACTACAGTTAAAAACACAGGAAGAGAGTTGTTAAAACGTGCCAGGTACACTACGGTTTTACTGGATGCGGAGCCGATGTTAATTTTGCCGTTTCTGTCGGTGAAACTCACGTGGCACCCGCAGCGCTGTAGGGACCGACCCCGCCGCAAAAACCCGCAAAAACAGCAAAAAACCGCAAAGAAAACCTCCGTGCCACCACTTTGAAACCGATCAAATCTGCCTGCCTGCCGCTGCGCCTGGGTGACTGCGTCCCACGCCCCCAGTCCGCGCACCACACAACTTTGCCGCGGGCACACTGAGCCGCGCGCACGCCTCTCACACGCCCGCGCCTTCTCTCTCCTCGAGAGCTGTGCCGTGCCAGCCAAATGCCACCGGTGAGAACCCCCCGCGGAGCTCCAGGAACCCAAACGCCGCACAAGGAGGCTTCCACTTCCTTTTTTTTTTCTTGCAGGCAGAGGCGTCTGAGTGACTGTAGTGGGTCTACGTCCAGAACCGACCTGCCTGGGCTTCTGACAGGCTCCCGGTGCATGCTTAATGGTCATCGAACTGCACAAAATGCAGGTTAAAGAAATTTAAGCTAGTTTATCAGCTCCAAGGCTTCTTGAATCCCAAAAATAGGAGTCACAGCTGAATGTGGGGTGCTCTGTAGAGACCATTCAAGTTGGGCGCCAACTGAGGCTTTTTCTCAGCCCTAAAATGGGGTTCTTCGCCCTTCCTCTGGTCTAGCTCAGGTGTTAGGGTGATGGCTCCCGGGGCCCTTGCCTCATGGATGTAAATTAGATAAAAAAAGAGGCTCTTTTCCCTGATGAAGTTACAGGGTTTATTTCTCATGGGTAGCGAGGAAAAGAGGGAGCAAGAGAAAAAGAGACAGAGGTCAGGGGGCACAGATCTTTTCTAGGGTCTGAAAAGGGGGGGCGGGGCGAAATTGGATCCCAGCCAGCCCTGTATGGCGAGAAGGGGAGAGGGACCAAGCTACAGGGCATAGCAGGGGTCACGGAATGTACCATTTACAATTCATCTAGGAAATGCAACTGTCTTTCCTACCTGCTTGATCAGAGGCACATTAGAAGAGCAGTATGGACCTGAGGGGCAGATGCACATGCCTTCACACACCTCGCAGTGGGACTGTGGTTACAGCTGGAGGTTTGATACTCTTCCTAATAATTTGAGCGGTTAAAATAAAGCCAGAGGTAACAGGCCAAGTGAAAATACAATGCCAGGTTGCGGAAAGAGAATGTTACCTATCTGAACACCTACATAAATTCCCCATCATTCTCTTTGTTTAGGAGACCAAGCCAATGTCAGTGTAAATGAAAACAAGTGTGAATATTGATTTTTCTTGAATCAAGACTCAGCTTTATGGCCAAGTCAAAGGCCAATAAACCAGAAAGGCTCCGCTGAGCACAGTACAGAACTAACATGGAAGACAGTAATTTGACCTCTTATGTAAGCAGTGTTTGCTGGGGTCTTCATGCTGGAAAACAGGAATCAATAATACGCACTCAGTATGAATGCAAAGAGCAGAATCTTTAGTTTTAACAAAGAGATGATTTTTATACGTTTTCAGTGGTTACTTAGAGTTTGTTACAAAGAGTACGATTGGTTACACAAAAGACGTATTGTCTTGGGGTGACTGTATGATGCCTATATCCCCAAATCATCTGTTCTGTTGGTGTTGAATATTAAAATCTTCAACTTTAAGTCTGGTTCCAGGAGTGAAAGGGCAGAGGGGGGAAGAAGAAGTGCAGAGTTTGTTATCAGAGACTGCACTGGCTCCCCCGCATTCCTGCTCTCAGACTGTGTTGTCTGCGGTGGACAGCGAGAGAGAGCTCTCCTTTGCTCTTGGTTAGTTTTTTGGCTAGCTGAGGCAGAGAAGCCCCCTGGATTGTATTTTTGTTGGTTTTTTTATTTCCCATTTTTTTTCTGTTTTCCTGGAACTGTTTGAACCTGCTTTGGACTGAAAACCCAGAAGAGCACCGGGAGCTCACACCTGTGGCCCACCGGGCCTGGCCTGGGCCGCGGCATTCCCCAGCACCAGAGGGACTGAGAGCAGACTGAGCCGGGCAGCCCACAGAAAGAACTCTTCTAAATCTGCCATCTCCTCGGAATGGCGAGAGGTTTTGCTGTTTGATATTGTTCATTGTTGCGCTGGGAGGTGTGTTGCCTGTTGAATAAACAGTTCTTTTTTTTCCACTTCTCTCCAATTTTTTTTTCCTTTTCCTTTTTCCCGAGGGACCTCATTCAGAGGTTTCCTCCCAAATTTGCCCTAAACCAGGACACATATATATGTTAATAGTAATTCTATTGGTTCATCTAAGATCTATCTTTCTACAGTCTAGTTATTGTGTAAGATACTCTTTGAAGTGGACATGGTATGTCAACTAAACAGGATCTTGCTTCCCCAGATGTCTTTTCCTTTGTTCTTGCTTATCTCAACGTTAAAAGTTATGATTTTGTTTTTCTCCTATAGTCACGCCAAGGACACGGTAACCTTGAACAGACCTTTAACATAACTAAGGTAGTTTTCTATAGACAGGCTGCAGAGCCAGAGCTCCTACTAGGCCGCCAACATCTCCCCCTTTCTTTTCAAAAACAGCATTGGCCATACGTCGAATTTGAAAGGAAAAACCCTGGATGATGCAACGTCCCATACATAACACAATTACTACAATTAGTACAATAATAATTCCTATCTTAAGGATATCTTTTACCCATGCAGAAATCCCAAAAGACATTAACCCGTCATCAAGGGGGTTGTGATTGACAGTAATCTTCTTAGCGTGATCTTGAAGCCATTCTAGCTGCTGATGGATTGAATCATTATGATCGGACAAGTTAAAACAACACATTCCTTCAAAATCTTCACAGCCTTTGCTTTGGGCCAACAAAAGGTAATCAATAGCTGCTCTGTTTTGAAGAATAGCTTGTCGGAGACTACTCATATCTTGAGCCATTTGGGACAGAACTTGTGTAGTGACATTGGCTTGTTTAGCTGTCCAGCACGCTAGGTATTCCTTGCCAGGCTCTATCTCCACAGATTAAATATAGGCCTTGAGGTAGGGAAAGGGGCTTAGAAATGTCTAAGTGAATATGACCTGAACCCCACCCATAGGGGGATGATCCACAATGTTCACTACTATTGTAAAACTTACGAGGGGTTAGCCAGACTTGTTTTTTAGATTCGTTAATGTTCCAACTAGTCTGCCCAAAATACACACATCCGGAGTGATTTGCTTTTTGGCTGTCTAGTAAATTTAACTCTTGAGGATCCCATGGCAGGGTTGTATTTAGAGATTTGATTATTTTTGCCAGGCAGTGACTGTTGTTTTTTACTTCTGAGCAATTGATGGGGGGGCTATAGTAATTTCTTGTGGTTGTACCGGTGACCCAATGAGGCAAGTTTTAAATGGGTCAGTGGCTGCACTAAGATGTAAACAAAAATTTGTGTTACCAGTTTTGTTGGCCCAAGCGATCCAGAAGTTCTCTTGAGGGAGGTTGATTGATTGCGAAAAGCACTGGGTAAGAGTCAAACATAGTGTTAGTAGCTTAATTAGCATCATTATTGCTATGGATTTTGCAGGCAACAGTATATTGGCTAGATATAATAATAGTACACCAAGCAGTCTCAACTAGCTTTGTATAATTTAAAATATACCACGCATACAATGCTAAATTCCTTTCTTCTATTGATTCAAATAGGCTTATAGCTTCACTAACAGTTAAGTCAGGCAGTTTTAACCACTTTCTAAGTGATTCTAAAGGTCTTACTGATTGGCGTTCCTGACATTCATTACATCCCAAAAAGCAAGTATAAATATCACTGGAGTTATACTCCCTTTTACAATTTCCACGTAAGAAAGTTCCTAATTTCTATACTACACAACCGCAACGAGGAAATAATACTTCTTGTATTCTAGACCTAAGATATTTCTGTACTAGTCTATGCAAATCAATCACATCTGGAAAGTCTGGGATATTAGGGTGTGTTCTTATTGGTTCCTTGAGAATAATGATTGGGATCGGGATGAGATCTTGCACTCTATTCGTCCACCGTTGAATTTGGCTCTGTGTCTTCTCCAGTTTCCTCAATCTTTGATATCCAAGGCTTGACCCACTTGGCTGGGATCCAATTAGGTTTAGCACCTGTTAATACACAAGCATAACCCTGTCCCCATGTCAATAATTGGTGGGGACCAGTCCATTGTTGTGATTGGGGTTCCCATACAGATACTTGTATCTTATGAACAGTCAAAGATTCATCCTTGCAAAAATGCAGTGTAATGAGCAACATTTGGGTTTTTAGCTCAGGGCGTTCCATCCACATTTTCCAATTGTGGACATACAATGTTTTTGCTACGATTTCTTGTGGAGAGAGGGTGACATTCCCCTCCCTTTGTAAAGCAGAGAAAAGGCGTTTAAGGTCTTGATGTTTGCGTTCTACAATAGCTTGCCCAGTACTATTGTGAGGTACTCCTGTGACATGGGTAATGTTCCATCTACGTAGGAACTCACGTGAAGTAGAACTAACATAATTAGGACCGTTATCTGTTTTTATTTGTTGTGGGACACCATGCACTGCAAAAGCTTCTAACCAGTGTCTGCAGGTTGCCTTACTTTTGGCGTTTATCATAGGCGTTGCCCATACTAGTCTGCTACAGGTATCAACAGTGACATGTACATGTTTAAAGCGTCCAAATGATGGCACGATTGTGACATCTGATTGAAACAATGTTCTAAGGTGGAGACCACAAGGGTTCACTCCTTGTAACTGGATTGGGGGTAGTTTTGCCCAATCAGGACAACATGCTATGATACTTCGTGCCTCTCGTTTTGTTAGATGGAATTCCTTCTGTAGGCTTAATGCTGACTGGTGAAAAAAGGCATGAGAGGCAACGGCAAGGTCAAAATTACTGAGTCCAATGGCTGGTGAGGATACGATTTGGTCAATTTTGGCGTTTCCTTCTGATAAAAACCCTGGTAGATTGAGATGGCTGCGGATATGTGTTGAGAAAAAGGCATGGTGCCTGATATTAATTACATTTACTAGAAGAACGAGTTCATGATAAATTAAGGAGTTTGAGATTCGACCTATTAATGTGTCCTCAATTCTTTCCAAGATAGAGGCAACATACAAGGAATCGCTAACGAGATTAATTTCTTGAAAGTCAAAGTGTTGAAAAGCTAAGGTTACAGCCTTGAGTTCAAGTAATTGTACTGATCCTTCCGGATGTTGGTAAACTACGACATCCCAGTTGCCATTTTTCCATATTGCATATCCGAACCTTTTAGTCCTTCCACTGGCATCAGTAAAAACAGTGATCACATTGGGAATTGGCTTAGAGTTTTGCAATGTTTGACCTTTTAGTGGGAGGTTAGTGGAAAACAAGGCATGTGACGGATAATGATTATCAAGTTCTAAGCCAATAGTGGCTGTAGTGAATGTATACCATAGTGATTGCCATTCAGTGAAAAGAGACAAATTATTTATGGGCACATAAAGAGAAGATGCATCAACTCCAAAAACAGTAAGCACTCGTTGGCGTGCTTTCAGAATTAAGGATCCTAAATGATCAATACGTCTTGTAACAGAGGAAGTGAGGCTACATGCTAAAAACAGCCATTCCAATAAGAAGAAAGTCTTGAATGATTCCTGCCCAATTATAGCAATTTGTTCAGCAGGGTAGTTAATGATATAAAGGTTTATTGGTATTGGTAGGATCAAACTTAAAAGCAGTTGTACAATGCAACTTTTTAGCAATTATTTGCAGTGCTTGTTTCCCTTCTTGGGTTAATTCCCTTTTATCATTAATGTCCTTTGAACCTTGTAATAATTTTCTTAAAGGATCTAAGTCTTGATTTGAAATACCTGCCCATGCACGTATGCTTTGAATGTCTCCTAGAAGCTTTTGCACATCATTGACTGTTTCAATATTTGCATGTAAAGTTACCTTTTGAGGCACAAAGCGAGCTTGTGTTATTTTAAAGCCCAAGTAAGACCAAGGGTCGAAGAATTGCACCTTTTTTTTCTGCCACTTTCAATCCCCACTTTTCTAATTCTAGCAATAATTCCTTTTGTTTTAAGTGGGGTAACGGAAATTCACTTGTGACTAAAATGTCATCCATATAATGATATGTTAGAAAATTTGGATTATTAAGTCTCCATTGATGTAAGGCTTGGTCTACAAACCATTGACAAATTGTAGGACTATTTTTCATACCTTGAGGGAGTACCACCCACTCATATCTTTTCATAGGTGCACTGTGATTAATGGAGGGCACACTAAATGCAAATCGTTTGGTATCTTCAGGGTGCAACGGAATGCTAAAAAAAGCAATCTTTGATATCAATAATAAACAGGTGATAGTTTTTTGGTAAACCAGCTGGCAATGGCAAACCTGGTTGCAGAATTCCTAAAGAGTGCATTTGATTATTGACTGCCCTTAAGTCATGTAAAAATCTCCATTTTCCCGACTTTTTTTGTATAACAAAAACGGGGGTATTCCAGGGACTCATAGAAGGTTGTAAATGACCAAAGGCTAATTGTTCTTGTACTAATGAATGGAGATGCTCTAATTTATCTTTAGTGATGGGCCACTGAGCCACCCATACTGGTTGGTCAGATTTCCATGTTAGTTGTATAGTGGGTCGAGCACCTATCGGCTCAGTGGCCGCCCCTGAAAATGTTGGTTGGTTAAAATGACATTCCATTGACTAAGCATGTCTCTACCAAGGATCCAAAGAGGAGTGTCTAGTACATAAGGTTTTACTACAGCCTTGTTTCCCTCTTTATCAGTAATTTCTACAAATTCCTGACTTTGTAAAGTACGGGTGGTTCCAGCAACTCCTAAGATTTGCTCATTTAAGAGTGTAGTGGGCCACTGCTGAGGCCAAGCAATTAGTGGTATTATGGTGACATCTGACCCAGTGTCTAGCATCATTGAATGTTCAAACATTTCGGAATCATCGATATTATCAGAATACAATTTTACGGTTACTTGCCGGGTCGGTCTATCACTAGTCATGACTTGAGCAAAGGCAATTAAGGGTCCGGTACTACCAAAACCACCAGATCTTTGTGAATTAGTAGCTGTTGGAACCTGGGGAAGAAAAGGAACAAGTTGAGCAATTACACTACCTTGTGGAATGAACATTGGTGGGGAAAAGACTTTCACTACTATTCTGATAACACCACTATAATCAGCATCAATTACACCAGGTAAAACGAAAATGCTGTCTAAAGTGGCCGACGATCTCCCTAGCAATAATGCGGCCATACCGCCACCTAGTGGACCTTTGGTAGTACTATCAATGACGGTAACAGAATCATCAAAAATAGTCACGGAGTCTCTAGTTACCAAATAGACTCCAGCGCTCTTTTTTGTGGCGGGGAGCATGTTGTAGAGACAGCCATGGCTACTGAGAGGTTCTTTTTGTTCGCAGCGCCCCCCCTTGCAGCTCATCTCGTTTCCCGCCAACGGTGTCCCATCCTTTTTAAATTTGGATCGGCATTCATTTGCCTTGTGGCCAAACTTTTCGCATCAGAGGCAAGTGCCGACAAATGATGTAGATGTGAGGTTCGTATTGTTATTTTGTTGTTGTTTTGCCAAACTTGAAGGACAATGCTTTCTAATATGTCCGGTATGACCGCAATTATAGCATGTATTGGGAGGGCCTTTGTCCCCGTTCCCTTGCTTGTGTGCTCGAGTAATGGCTGCAGCTAAAGCAGCAGCATGAATTCGAGCTTTGTCCTTTTCAATTTCTAAAGGGGCTCGTGAACATTGTTCAATCATTTGTATTATTGTCATATGAGCTGGTAATGCTGCTAATAATCGCTTGCAGGTGGCATTTGCATTTTGCATAGCTATTTCTTTTACTGAAGTATCTTTCTTATCAGGAGGGACATCTGGTGCTACCTCTACTCCTTCTTTAATCCTGTCCACAAAAGACAAAAAGGATTCATCTTCCTTTTGCTGAATATGTAAATAAGGTTGTCGAGGCTTACCTACTTGGGGCAAGTTGTTAAAAGCTTCTAAAGCAGCAGACTTGCTTTGAGCTAAAATGCGAGCCCCTAACATTGCCTGTCTTTGTGGATCGATGAATTGACCATTTCCCATAAGCACATCTAGCGTGGCAAAGCGTAGAGGATCACCTTGCGGCAAATTGACATTATCTAATTGTTTAAGCTCCAATCTTTGTTGCCACTTTGCTAAAAATAACATATAACTAGTAGGTCCTAGTATAAGCTCAAACATAGCCTTAAGGTCAGCAGGGACGAGTTCTTGATATTTTAGCAATGCTTCTACTTGCCGCCTTACCAAGCGATTATCAACACTGTAGTCCATTACAGATTTTTGAACCCTTGCTATCATTTGCCAGTCTAAGGGCTGCCAAGCATTATTACCACCAGTTCCTCGCACCACCGGAGCTGAGACAAACTGAAAATCTCCCTTCAACTCAGCATTTGTTACCACTCCTTTCCACCTCTTATTCATGTCAAAAGAAGGGTCTTTGGGGATGGAAGTTTTGTCAGGACCTTTCCCTGAGCCTCCCAAGCCTCCCAAGCCTCCCGAGCCTCCCTCCCCTCCTTTGTTCCACCAACGCTGAAAAGAGTCATTAAAGGTAGTTAACAATCCCGTCCCTTCCTTTTCTGTAGAATGAGAAACATTTGTGTTTTCAATTTCAGAAAGCATTATTGGGGGTAAACCTTTAGATGTTAGAAAGTGATTTGCAGTAGGCATATCCCACTCCCCCGCCTTAACCAAATTGATAATGTTCTGTCAGCGTTGAGATGTAGAAGTATTCGGTGCAGAAAAAGAATTTTCCTCTAAAGTTTTGAGGCCGGAGAGAATGGCGTTATGGGCCTTTTTATATGCTTCCCGAATAGTTTTACTTTTGGAACCCTTATCAAGCCGCTTCATTTCACCTAACAGTTCAAGCATGGTTTCGGTCTGCTTTTGCAGTGTGGACTGTAAATCGTCCGTGTCCATTTCTGTTTCTTCGGGAAGAGGCACAGTCGCTGGGTCGAAAGTGGGAGGTGAGGGCAGATGTAACACGGGGTCAGTATTAGTGGGATTAGCGGGCGCTACGCTCATTGTTACTGGGGGTGCTGTAGGTACCAAGGGCGCAGAGGGTGCCATAGGTGCCGGGGGTGCAAAGGAAGGCACATTATGAACATCGGTAGGGTCCCAGGGTGGTATTAAATCATCATAGGGGCCACGGGCTGCAGGGGCTGACATGTACGCGGGTGGGACAGTAGCAGACTCTTGGGTGAGTTTACCAGCTACGGCAGTGACCATGGTCTGTGCTGCGAGTTCCAGCTCAATTTCAGCACCCATTTGTTCAATTAACATGCGCAGCTGCCGGTATGTAGGAGCTAAGGATTTTACCTCCTTATTCCCAGTTTGTATAGCTTCCCACAAATCTGCCCCGACTTCTTGCCAAGTAGTCTCTTTAAAAACATCGGTAGAGTCTTTTAAAAAACCACCATGTTTAGCCCAATATAGTGAATTCATGAGCGAAGACCGATCAACAGTCTCTCCTTTCTTTCGGGCAAGTCTCATTAAGGCATCACCAGTAGCCTTCTCGATAGCTGATACCGTGTTTCCCATCCAGCAAATTTTTTACAGCCGTCTAAGGCTCCGACTCACCGGTCGACAGTGGCCACTCACGCCTCTCTCGGACCGCTGCGGGAAGTCAAGGTTCTCCTAGGCGGCACGCACAGAGACCCTCCACATAAAAGTCCGTCTGTTAAGCAGTCTGGCCTCTTCGGATCATCACGTCGGGGTCAGCAAGATGCTGGGGTTTTCATGCTGGAGAACAGGAATCAATAACACGCACTCAATATGAATGCAAAGAGCAGAGTCTTTATTTTTAACAAAGAGATGATTTTTTTACGTTTTCAGTGGTAAATTAGAGTTTATTACAAAGAGTACGATTGGTTACACAAAAGACGTATATATGTTAATAGTAATTCTATTGGTTCATCTAAGATCTATCATTCTACAGTCTAGTTATTGTGTAAGATACTCTTTGAAGTGGACACGGTATGTCAACTAAACAGGATCTTGCTTCCCCAGATGTCTTTTCCTTTGTTCTTGCTTATCTCAAAGTCAAAATTTATGATTTTGTTTTTCTCCTATAGTCACGCCAAGGACACGGTAATCTTGAACAGGCCTTTAACATAACTAAGGTAGTTTTCTATAGACAGGCTGCAGAGCCAGAGCTCCTACTAAGCCGCCAACAGTGTTGGAATGGTTCCCCATCCAAAAGGAAGGATGTCAAATGCTTCTTTGGAAATATTTTAACTTCTGTGCATTTCTTTCTTTGTAATGAACTAATCTGTAACAAGCCAGGACATGATTCTGTTCAGTAGAAACAGATCAATGGCAACATTTAGCCTAAAGGTTTTATGAGATTGATCAGGAAGTTCGATTTAGATTTAAAGGCACTGTAGTCATATTTAATTTTATTTCTCTCCGTACTTGAGCCTCTTAAACAGGGACCTTCAATTGGACAGGAACAGGACACTGAAGCGAATTGTAATGGATGACGTAATGGCTTACCCAGAAGCATTTTGTGGGAATTGATTTCTTCTAGGTATCCATCAGCCAGCATTTTAGTGTGAAGGAAATCTTCAGACAGGTAAAACAAAAATTCCCGTTGGTTTAAAACCTGACTACTATATTAATTTTTCACTTTTGAGAAAATTTTCATGACCTTTAAAATTCAGACTATATCAAGTATTGTTTCAGCCATTGAAGAAAGTGCTTTTGATAGAGATAGGAGAGGGAAACCAAAACATTTCTCAGAGCCGCACTTTCAAATCTGTCCTTGTTACAAATGGCACTTGAGCAAATTCATTTGCCTTTGGAACAGAAAACGACAAGGTAACAGGCTTATCATTACGGATTTGAGTGTTCCAGGTTCTTTAGATAGTAAGTGATCTATTCAAGATGACCTCTTACTGAAATAGATCCCTTTTGAGAAGGGCTATGTATTTCTTAGAAGAAAGGAAATCCCTATGTTAAAACGGTGTGGTGGGTGTTTTTTGTTGTTGTTTTGCTTTTAGAACTTGCAAGGCACAATCGACTTCATAGTTCGAGATCCAAATAAGACCACGACATTCCAAACAAGTGTTTATTTTTGGTTGTTTTTTAATCGGTATATCTTTGGATTGTAACCAGTAGAACTGTGCTTGAACTGGAAAGAAGTATCGGAGGTTTCAGAAGTGGAACATACAGTGGAACAGTAAGCTGAGAGCATTGTGCAAGGAGAGGAAAGAGGGGAAAATGATAAGAGTTTCCTGAGTCGGAAGGGACCCCTAGGGATCGTCAAAGTCCAACTCCTGGCCCTGCACAGACACTCCAACAGTCCCACCCTCTGCATCCCTGAGAGCATTGGCCAAACGCTCCTGGATCTCTGGCAGCCTTGGGGCTGTGCCCATTGCCTGGAGAACCTATTCAGTGCCTGACCAGCCTCTGAGGAAAAAAGCCTTTCCCTGATAGCCAGCCTAATCGTCCCCTGACACAGCTCCTGGCATTCCCTTGGCTCCTGTGTCTGATAGCAGAGAGCAGAGAGCAAAGCTGTCCCTGTGCTGCCCTTGAGATGAGCTGAGAGGTGCCAAGTGAGGTGTGAGCTCAGTGTCCTCTCTGCAGCTGAACCAAATGCCCTCAGCCACTCTTTGTATGGCTTCCCCTCCAGCCTCTTCACTCTCTCTGTGTCCCTCCTTTGGACATTTCTCCAATAGACTGAGGTCTTTCTGACGTTGTGGCATCCAAAATTGCCCCCAGGGCTTGAAGAGAGCCCAGTCCCAGCCCAGAGAAGAGCAGGACAATCACCTCTCTCGAGCGAGCGGTGCCACAAGATAGGGACAGTTGTCAAAAATCAGCTGGAGAAACAAATCTAACAGAGAAACAGGTGATCTAGGCACAGGAAATGGAAGAAGCAGAGGAAGAAGAAGATGAGGAGAGGATTCCTTGTAAAAGTGAAGAAAATGAGCATGCAGAACAGGGACTAAGCATTACGCAGGTAAGTGAGCAAGTGAATAAGTTTGAAAGTGAAGGCAGTTTTGTCCAAAAGAAGGAGGAATAGGAAGTCTTTTTGCTGAGAATGAATAGAAAGGTTTTTTCCATTTAATTTGTATACGAAGCGCACAGGGCTCTAGATCCTTTTGTGGGAAAATGGAGTGTGTAAAGTTGCCAATCATTTTGGAGCGAATTTGGAGGTTTTTGGGGTCGCAGGTGAATTTTGGGTTGTATTCTGGGGACTTGGTGGTTCCCAGGGGAATTGTGGGGGGGGAGGGGGTATTTGGGGAGATCCAGGTGAGTTTGAGGGGTCCCAGGTTGATTTTGGGGGAGAATTTGTGGAATTTTGTGGGATCCCGGGTAGCGCGGCTTGGGGTTCCGTTGGTTTGAACGTAAAACCAGTGCGAGACTCCAAGTCAGTCATACAATTTTATAGGAGAAAAGAGAAAAAATAAAATACATGCAATAATATAAAAGAAAAAACCTCCAACAAAGTCAGAAATACAACCTGACACCCTGTCAGTCAGTGTGTTGGTAGCAGTCCCTATAAATGGTGGCTGCAGTCCTCCTGGATGACAGATGTGGTTCAGTTGAAGCTGTGCTCCTGTAGAAGGGGCAGTTTTTCTCCGAAGATCCAGCGATGATGTGGAAAAAGGTCCGACTTTCCTCTGGGATCCAGTGGAAAGGACTGCCTTGGTGTTCCAAATCTCACTTTTTATCTGGGTAGGAAATGTTTGGCTCCTCCCCCTAGCTGGAGCATCTCCCAATGGGATGATGTAATCTTATCAGTCACACAAGAGGACTTAATGGCCCATTAACAGAATCTGTCTTCTGGAGGAAGGATGGGTTGTGAATAGATAACGATGGTCATCCCCCTGATCTTATCAGATGGCACATAGGCAGAGGATATCTCCCACAGAGATAAGGATCACCACCCCTCCCACATTTTAACAGATGGTGATCGAATACACATTTTTGCATTATACCCCAGGACATAATCCACCCCTTATTCTATTACCATCTACATCATACCCAAACCAATACCCTGTTACATATATGTAATCCAAAATGAAACCTTACATACAGTTCTCACTAAAAATTAGATCTCCTTGCTGTACACAATGGGTTTCCCCATCTTTCTGCATTACCCACCAAGTGCAAACAGGTCCTTGAGCAAAAACAATCCCACGGATTGGTTTGCCTTTGCCTGTGGTGGGATTAATCCAAACAGTCTTTCCTAAAATACCTTTCATGTGTGCCACAGGGACCTTGTTTCCATCCACTGTGTGCAGGGGTTCAGAGTGGGCAGGACCGGCTCAATTGATGGACCCTCGGGTGTTAACCATCCAGGTGGCTTTGGCCAAGTTCATTTCCCAATTTCTGAAGGTTCCACCACCTGGTGCTTTCAAAGTAGTCTTAAGGAGTCCATTAGACCGTTCAACCTTCCCGGCAGCTGGCACATTGTAAGGGATATGATATATCCATTCAATACCATGTTCTTTGGCCCAGGTGTTGATAAGGCTGTTCTTGAAATGGGTTCCATTGTCTGATTCAATTGTCTCGGGGGTACCATGCCTCCAAAGGACTTGTTTCTCTAGGCCCAAGATGGTGTTCCGGGCAGTGGCATGAGGCACAGGGTAGGTTTCTAACCATCCTGTAGTTGCTTCCACCATGCTCAGTACGTAGCGCTTGCCCTGGTGGGTTTGGGGAAGGGTGATGTAGTCAATTTGCCAGGCTTCCCCATACCTGTACTTTGACCATCGTCCACCGTGCCACAGAGGCTTCACCCGCTTGGCCTGTTTGATGCTGTCCATGGTAAGGTCCACCCCTCGGTCACGGGCCCATCGGTATGTTGCATCTCTCCCCTGATTACCAGAGGCATCATGGGCCCAACGAGCTAGGAATGATTCTCCCTTGTGCTGCCAGTCTAGATCTACCTGTGATACTTTCACTTTGGCAGCTCGGTCCACCTGCTCGTTGTTGTGATGTTCTTCATTAGACCGGGTTTTGGGTACATGTGCATCCATGTGTCAAACCTTTATGGTCAATTTCTCTACTCGGGCAGCAATGTCCTGCCAAATCTCAGCTGCCCAGATGGGTTTCCCTCTGTGTTGCCAGTTGGCCTTTTTCCAGCGATCCAGCCATCCCCACAGAGCATTAGCTACCATCCATGAGTCAGGGTAGAGATAAAGCCTTGGCCACTTCTCTCATTCAGCAATATCCAAAGCCAACTGGACGGCTTTTAGCTCTGCGACCTGACTCGATCCACCTTGTCCCTCGGTAGCTTGTGCCACTTTTCGTATGGGGCTCCGTACTGCAACTTTCCATTTCTGGTTAGTGCCTACAATTCGGCAGGAACCATCAGTGAAGAGGGCATATCGTCTTTTAGTCTCCGGTAGCTCATTTTATGGTGGGGCTTCCTCAGCACGTGCCACTTGCTCCTCTTCTTCTTCAGAAGACAATCCAAAAGTCTCACCTTCAGGCCAGTTTGTAATTATTTCCAGAATCACAGGGTGATTTGGATTCCCAATACGGGCGCACTGAGTGATGAGGGCAATCCACTTGCTCCATGTGGTGTCAGTGGCGTGATTTGTGTAAGGCACCTTTCCCTTGAACATCCAACCCAGGACTGGTAGTCGGGGTGCCAGGAGGAGTTGTGTTTCTTTGCCAATCACCTCTGAGGCAGCTTGAACTCCTTCATAGGCGGCCAAGATCTCCTTCTCTGTGGGAGTGTAGTTGGCTTCAGATCCTTTGTAGCTTCTGCTCCAGAATCCCAGTGCTCGACCCCGAGTCTCCCCAGGCACCTTCTGCCAAAGGCTCCAGGGCAGACCATGGTTCCCAGCTGCAGAGTAGAGCACGTTCTTCACATCTGGTCCCGTCCTGACTGGGCCAATGGCTACTGCATGAGCAATCTCCTGCTTGATCTGGGCAAAGGCTTGCTGCTGCTCAGGGCCCCAGTGGAAATCGTTCTTGTTGCGCGTGACCAGGTAGAGAGGGCTCACAATCTGGCTGTACTCAGGAATGTGCATTCTCCAAAAGCCTATGGCACCTAGGAAAGCTTGTGTTTCCTTCTTGCTGGTAGGTGGAGACATAGAGGTGATCTTATTAATTACCTCTGTTGGGATCTGACAACGTCTATCTTGCCACTTGACTCCTAGAAACTGAATTTCCTGAGCCGGTCCCTTAACTTTATTTCGCTTAATGGCAAAACCAGCTTTCAGCAGAATCTGGATAATCTTCTCTCCTTTCTCGAAGACTTCCCCTGCTGTGCTGCCCCATACAATGATGTCATCAATATACTGTAGATGTTCGGGGGCTTCACCCTTTTCCAGTGCAGCCTGGATCAGTCCATGACAGATGGTAAGACTGTGCTTCTACCCCTGGGGCAGACGATTCCAGGTGTACTGCACGCCCCTCCAGGTGAAAGCAAACTGAGGCCTGCATTCTGCTGCCAGAGGAATGGAGAAAAATGCATTGGCGATTTCCATGGTGGCGTACCACTTTGCTGCCTTGGACTCCAGCTCGTACTGGAGTTCCAGCATGTCCGGCACAGCAGCGCTCAGGGGTGGAGTCACCTCATTCAATGCATGATAGTCTATAGTCAATCTCCATTCTCCTTCAGATTTACGCACAGGCCAGATGGGGCTGTTGAAGGGTGAGTGGGTTTTACTGACCACCCCTTGGCTCTCCAGCTCACGGATTATTTCATGGATGTGAATCACCGAGTCTCTGTCAGTACGGTATTGCCGACGGTGTACTGTTGTTCTGGCGATTGGTACCTGTTGCTCTTCAACTCTCAGTAGTCCCACAGCAGAGGGGTCATCTGCAAGACCAGGCAAGGTGTTCAGTTTTCTAATGTTGTCTGTGTCTACAGCAGCTATCCTGAAAGCCCAGCGATATTCTTTTGGGTCTTTGAAATATCCATTTCTAAGATAGTCTATGCCAAGGATGCATGGGGCCTCTGGGCCAGTCACGATGGGGTGTTTCTGCCACCTGTTCCCAGTTAAACTCACTTTGGCCTCCACTACAGTCAGCTGCTGGGATCCTCCTGTTACCCCAGAAATAGAGATGGATTCTTCTCCTACATTCTTTGATGGCATCAGAGTACATTGGGCGCCGGTGTCAACCAAAGCCTTATGTTTTTGTGGGTCGGATGTGCCAGGCCATCGGATCCACACAGTCCAATAGATCCGATTATCCCTCTCCTCTACCTGGCTAGAGGCAGGGCTACTCTATTCCTGATCTTGGTACATGTCGCTCTCTTCCTGTAAATAGGTTCTTGAGGTCCCTTCAAGAGGATCAGTCATATCATCATTCTGATACTGTCTGGAGTTCTGTACACAAGAGACTGGAGCAGCATTGACTCTAGATGGGCTTCTTGTGGTAGGTGTCCCTCTTTTCAGCTCACGTACCCGGGCTGCTAAGGAGGAGGTGTGTTTTCCATCCCACTTCCTCATGTCTTCTCCATGCTTCTGAAGGAAAAAACAGAGGTTACCTCGTGGAGTGTGTCATCTGTCCGTGCCTGAGGAACGCCGGCTCCTAATGGCAGAAACTCTTGTTGGTTCTGGAGAGATCTGGTAGTTGTTTTCCTTAAGTTCTTTTTTTAGTTTCTGATGGCCCTCTTCAATCAAGCTTCGGACTTGCTCCACCAGCCTTGTTTCCACGGATGAGACATGGGTACGAAATGGGGCTGTGACAGTGTCCTCATAAATTCTTAGTTTATTGGCCAAGACGCCTACCATGTCCTCACCTTCCCTCCACTGCAGCGTTGCCAGGTAACTAGAATACATCTCTGGTCCAAGCCGTGCAAATCTCAACCACATCTGTGACGTGCACCGGACACAGTCTGGGCTCTTAGGAAATCTCTCATCTTCTCAGAAAATGATCTCCAGCACGGCCAATTCCCTCACGCTCCATTTTCCTTGGTACACCTGGAGATCTTCTTTACAAAGGTATCTGTCCTTCACACTTGTCAGCAGTAGCCACCAGAGGCTGAGAGTTTCTTGGGTTCTCCCAATCCCCTGGTCAATGACCACATCCCGGGACAGAGATCCAAGTTGCCTGGCCTCACTTCCATCCAGAATGGTGTCATTGGCTGCAGCGTCCCAGATGGGGAGCAGCCAGGTCAAGATGGACTCATTTGTCTGGTGGGTGAATTCCCTCCGCAGGTCAAGCAGCTCACCCAGGGATAGAGAGCGAGTGATGATTTCTGGATCTGTCTCTTCCGCTGGGTGCGAAGGTCCTGCCATGTCCTCGTCAGTCACTATGTGGACTGATTTGCTCTTTGATTTCTTCTTCTGAACGGGGGCAACTGCTACTGCACTATGCTGTGCTGGTGCAGTGATGGTTTGTGTGGAGATGCTGATGGCGCTTCTGGCTTTTTTTCTCCTCTGTGGCAGTCTGGGTAGACACGGACACTGTTGCTTTGGGTTTGGTTCTTCTCCTCTTTGTGACATTGTGTGCAGACGTGGATGAAGTGGATTTGTTTCTTTTTTCCTCTTCCTCAGGAATACGCAGCAATACACCATGCAGTGTTTTATTTCTAAGCATGTTGTAGGCTGTGCAGAGAAGACAAAGCAGAACTAACAACAATATTATGCTGTCCTTAGCATCCAGCGGGAACTCAACATTTCCAAAAACTACTGAATCAGGCCGGAAAGATTGGAAAAAATCATTCTCTACCCCTCCCAAGGGCTGGGTGTGATTGTTAAAACCCCGGATGCAGCAACCTAGACTAAGACAAGCAAACAAAGTTGAGTATATATTCCGAATTATGTTCATTGCCTTAGAGGTTATCATGCAGTAGACATAATAGGCCAATGAAGCAATTTTTATACCATATCCTGGTTTACACAGGAGCATTACAGCTGGCAGATAGTTCCCCATGTGCAGAAAAATATAGAGAACAAGATATAAAACCCATGTAAGCATGTTGAGAATCATCGTGAATACATAATTGTAATACTGACCTTTCTCAGTACCCTTCGTGCCCCACGTTGGGCGCCAATAAATGTGTTGGTTTGAAAGTAAAACCAGTGTGAGACTCCAAGTCAGTAATACAATTTAATAGGTGGAAAGAGAAAAAATAAAATACATGCAATAATATAAAAGAAAAAAACACCAACAAAGTCAGAAATACAACCTGACACCCTGTCAGTCAGGGTGTTGGTAGCAGTCCGTATAAATGGTGGCTGCAGTCCTCCTGGATGACAGATGTGGTTCAGTTGAAGCTGTGCTCCTGTAGAAGGGGCAGTTTTTCTCCGAAGATCCAGCGATGATGTGGAAAAAGGTCCGACTTTCCTCTGGGATCCAGTGGAAAGGACTGCCTTGGTGTTCCAAATCTCACTTTTTATCTAGGTAAGAAATGTTTGGCTCCTCCCCCTGGCTGGAGCATCTCCCAATGGGATGATGTAATCTTGTCAGTCACACAATAGGACTTAATGGCCCATTAACAGAATATATTTTCTGGAGGAAGGATGGTGTTGGGGGTTGAATGCTTCCGTTTTCTTTCTGTGGAATTTCTCACATTGTTATACTGAGTAACTGCGGCTACACCTTAAAACGACAGATAATGTTCTCTAGTAGGGGGGTGGGTAGAGGGGGAAGGGGGGGAACAGGAAAAGGAAGGGTGGGACGCGGGGTCTGGAGCAGGGGACTCGCTCTCTCTTGGCTCTTGGAGTGGGAGTACAGCCCAGGGCTCCGGTCTGGCATCTCCCCTGCCATCCCAGCACTGAGATCCACGCTCCTTGCCATTGGACATCGCTCTGCTGCTCTCCCATCTCACCCTAGTATCTCCAGACACCCTGCTGAGCATAACGAACGACACCGTGAGGGGGAGTCACTTTCCCAGCCACTCTCACCCCTGGGACGCCGCCGCCATCACTCCAGCCCTCTTCAACTGCACGGGACCTGCCCTGCCCCCACAGCACCGGTAACTGAGTGCAGGGAGACGGCCTGTGGCCGAAAGGGACTGGAGGGGGGCTATACTATTCTGTTCTGTTGTCAATTTTTATAGCTGTTATTGTTTTTTCTGCCTTGTTAGATATCAGTAAAGAACTGTTACCCTTATGCCCACATCTCCTGCCTGAAGGCTTCTGATTTGGACCTAAAATAATTAAAAGGGAGGGGGTTGCATTCCGCATCTCAGGAAAGGGGTTCTTGACTTTCCTTAGCAGATACCTGTCTTTCAAACCAAGACAATAATACAACATAATATAACATAACAAGGTGATTTTAAACAGAATTATTTAATCATATAATTTCCTTTATCTAGTGTCCATGCTTCACTTCAGAGCTTAGTATTCTGGTTTATGCAAACCCCAATGCTTTTGTGATTAACACGTATCTTTTATCAATTGTCACAATTTCCCCACTTCTCTTTTTTTATCCCATTGATTAGTGTTCTGGTTTCAAATTTTGTCAGTACCTCTTGTACTGTCATTAATTTTGTTGCCTCCTCAGGGTCTATTGTTATTGTAGCAACTTGCATTCCTTGAACCACCGACTGGATTAGTCGAATGATGCATGGAACAAGACAAGGGATGAACAGTAGTCCTAATAATGCACATGTTAACATAAATCCTAATTTCTTCCACCAAGTTTCCCCCAACAGGTTATTCCGTCAATTATCATTAAGCATAGAGTTCCTGGTTTGTACAGGTACATGGGCTATTCATTTTATTTCTTCTGCAATTTTAGTAATTACTTCACCATTATCATCAATTTCTAAGCAGCATTCAGAATTATTAAACTTTCCACACACTCCCCCTTCTTCAGCTAACAGATAGTCTAGAGCCAGTCGGTTTTGATATACTGCTGCTCTAGTTTGGGTAAGTTGTTTAGCTATCAATTCCATTGCTCGGGCTGTCCAGTTTGAAGTAATTTCTACCACGGCTTGTAGCCTGATAATTCTATTTAGCATATAAATTGGAGTGCGATAGCCCCAGCTCCCATCTTGAGCCCAGGTAGCTGGTCCATAATATTCAATAATTCGTTCTGGGGGCCATTCATCATCCTTCCATATTTGTGTTCCCCCTATGTCTGTGCTCCTTTTATTTCGATACAAAGTTTCATACAAGGGAACTCCTAACACTCTATTACCCTTTTCCTTTGGTAATGTAAAAAACGCAGGCTGGATAATCCCTAGAGTACATGTCCCTCTCCATCTTTTTGGTAGGGTATTATAAGCTTTTTTCCCACAGATCCAAAATATTCCATCTGGGGCTTTCCAGCTTAGTTTAACTGATTCAGGTTGTTGCCAATAGGTCCTTACACTTTTTACTTCTTCATATGGGTTGGCTCTATTTTTATTATACCAGCATAGTCCTGTAAAATTGTTCTTTATACAATTACCTTTACTTAACTTTCCCCAATATCCTTCTGGAGCTTTGGGCCACCAAGACTGTTTGCTTGCATTTGTAATCAGGATAGTCTTACAGGGGGTGTGCCCCACATATTGGGTAAAGTTAGTTCCCTGACATGTTATACATACCTCTCCTATTACCTCATGACTTAGAACCCACCCTTCAGGTCTATTGACTCCCCTCGATATTTCCGTTTGATTCCACTGTAACAACTGCTCTGGGCCCAATCCCTCCCCCCTCCATGGCCATTGTTCAGTCATTTGCATTCCTCCACAGATCCAACAGTGAGTTCAGTTCAGTTCAGTAGTGATTTCTTTCATTAATTCTACAAATAAATTTTACCCCAAGGTGGGTAAGTCCCGTTCGCTGAGTTGTTGTTTTGTTTTCTCATACAAGTTAAAATTTCCCCCATGGTTTGTCTTTGTTCCTTTGAACACCTTAGTTATATTTTTTATCAATTCTTCCTTGTAGTGATCTTGCACTCCTCCCTGAGCTGAATATCCCCACATACCTTCTTTTGTGAAGCAGAGGTGTGTCTCTCCTACTGGACAACTTTGGTATGCTGATGGAGCCCACCCTCCTTTTCCCAAATTGGTGGCTCCCCAGTAACTTCTTCCCATAATAGTGCAAGTTTCTAAGTTGTGTTTATTATAGCAGGCAGAATTGATATGTGTATGGAAGGCAAGGGTGGATACCGTGCGTCTGCCATACTTAATTGTCTGGTAACACTTGGAACAAGCACCAGCACTATTTCCTTTTAGCATCATTAGCAATAGGATGACTCCCATGACCATTTTCATCCCTCTGCCTCCCTCAAGGCCTACGGGGTTGCTGCCAGTAGCCGAGGTTTGTTTAATCTTCTCGGCAGCAGGGAATATGTCCTGGGGTCTCCCACATTGTCTTTCTCTTTTGGTAGTGTTTCTTAATTTTGTCCCAGCTTTTAGCTTTAACATTCCAGTACAAGGTACAGCAGTAACAGCACAGTATACACAACCCTTCTGACACTTTCTTGTCAATACCTCTGCTCTGGCTCTCTTTTTTTTCCTTATTCCTCCCACCAGTTATGATCATCAATTTCGATTTCTCCTTGTGCTGATAGGGTATTAATACTTTAATAGTTTCCTTAAATTCATTTCTTCTACACTGGACACATAATGCGAATGGGAGATACCCACCATAGGAATAACACCACAACAACTCAGTACAATATGGACACCTTTTCTTGATGAACAGGCTACACCCGGGTTTGGGGCAGGTGACTTTCAGTCCTGATTAGGAGACCTTTGAGACGAATTGATCCAGTATTGACATCAAGTCTTCCGAATTCGCACTTTGAGGTCTCCAGGCTCAGATGTCACTGTCCAACCTGCAGTAGGAGGGGTTACAGGACCCTTGCCTCTACTCACATGTGTCCATCCCTTTTCAGCTGTCCTCACAGCTGTTTCAGTCGTTAACAGAACTAAATACGGTCCTTCCCATTTTGGAGCTAGATTTTCTTCTTTCCATACTTTCATTAACACATGTTGTCCTGGCTTAATTTTATGTATGGCAAATCCTAGAGGGACAGTTTGAGCTAAAATCCCCTTCTCTCTTAATTCTTCCAAGATTTTGCTGATTGTTATTATGTAATTCTGAAGAGAAGGGTCCTGAACTAAGGTCGGATCAAGGTGTACTCCTTTAGGGTAAGGCATACCATACAGCATTTCATATGGTGAAATCCCTGTTTTTGAATTTGGCATTGTTCGTATATTAGACAGGGCTAGTGGGAGGCACTTTGTCCATGGCATTTTAGTCTCAATCATTAATTTTGACAGCTGTTGTTTTAATGTTTGATTCATCCTTTCAACCCTCCCAGAACTCTGAGGGTGCCAAGGTGTATGATACTCCCAGCTGATGCCCAGCGCCGAGGTCAGTAACTTAAGCACCTTTGATGTAAAGTGCGTCCCCTGGTCTGAGTCTATTGCTCGAACCAGGCCATACCTTGGGATTATGTGTTCCAACATTATTTTGGCTACCACTTGTGATGTGGCCCTAGCTGCAGGGTATGACTCTACCCAGTGGGTTAATTGGTCTACTCTCACTAGTAAGTATTTCCACCTTCCTATTTTTGGTAATTCTGTAAAATCTACTTGTATTCTTTCAAAGGGCCTGTAAGCAGTTTTCCGTCCTCCTGACGGACCTTGTCGCATACCTTTTTTATTAATTTTCTGACAAGTTAAACAACCCTGTACGCTCTGCTCTGCAATATCAAAAATGCCGATGCATCCAAAAAATTTTAAAAATTGGTCTGCTAGCGCTCTGGTTCCCCAGTGTGTTTGTTGGTGTAATTGTTCAATAATTTGTCTGGCCTGGGTCTTAGGCAAAATTTCCCTGCCATCTGGTAAAACCCATTTGTTCTCATGCTGTTCTGCCTTTAATTTTTTATCGCTTCTTTTTCCTGAGGAGTAAATAACTTCTGTAATTCCTGGTTGGGGCTGAGATCTTTAACTGTAGTACTTAATACAGAAACCGGTTTTTGCTCCAATGCTGCTTTTTTTTGCTTCTTTGTCAGTCAGATTATTCCCCCTTGTATAGTAGCTTCTTCCTTTTCGGTGCCCTCTTATATGGGCCACAGCAATTTCAGTGGGGCCCCTAAAAGCCTCTAGTATTCTAGCAATTAATTCTTGATGTATCAACCCCCATCCTTGAGTGTTAATTAACCCCCTTTCTTCCCAAATTTTACCAAATGTGTGGACTATGCCATAAGCATATGTCTCGGTTTGAAAGACAGGTATGGTCTAAGGAAAGGCAGGAGCCCCTTTTCTGCGATGCAGAGTGCAATCCCCCTCCCTTTTAATTATTTTAGGTCCAATTCAGACACCTTCAGGCAGGAGATATGGGGATGAGAATAACAGTTCTTTACTGGTATTTAACAAAGCAGAAAAAAACAACAACAGCTATAAAAATTGGCAACAGAAACAGTCTAGCTCCACTCCAGTCCCTTCTGGCCGCAGGCCGTCTCCCTGTGCTGTTACCGGTGCTGTGGGGGCAGGGCAGGTCCCGCGCAGTTGAAGAGGGCTGGGTGATGGCGGCCGCGGCCCAGGGGAGAGAGAGGATGGGGAAAGTTACTCCCCCCTCACGGTGTCGGTCGTGGTGCTCAGCAGAGTGTCCGGAGGTAGTAGGGTGAGCTGGGAGAGCCGCGGAGCGATGTCCAAAGGCAGGGAGCGTGGATCTCAGCGCTGGGATGACAGGGGAAGATGCCAGAGCAGAGCCCAGGTTGTCTTCCCACTCCAGGAGCCAAGCGAGAGAGCGTCCCCCGCTCCAGACCCCCCTATCCCACCTTTCCTTTTCCGGTTCCCCCCCCCTCCCCCTCCAGCCACCCCCCTACGAGAGAACATTATCTGTCGTTTTAAGGTGTAGCCACAATTAATTAGCATAACAATGGGAGAAATTCCACAGAAAGAAAAGCGAAGCATTCAACCCCCAACAGCATACTTAGAATCCGTATATATCATCCCTTTTTTACCTTCTAAATAAGATAATGCCCTATAAAGAGCAAATAGTTCACAAGCCTGAGGAGACCATGCTGCGTTTACGGGTCCGGATTCTAATAATTTCAATTCTTCTCCTCCTACTATGGCATATCCCGATTATTTTCGTTTTCCTTCCACCACTCGAGAAGATCCATCTATAAACAATTTTACTCCATCCTTAAATTCAACTTCTCCCAAGTCAGGTCTAATTTTTGTTTGTAATTCTATAACATCCACACAATCATGTTCTAAATTTTCTCCTGGTTCCCCATATAGGAATTGTGCAGGACTTTGAGCAGTTGTTGTTTTTAGCTCCAAATCTGGGGAAGTGATTAGAATAGCTTCATATTTTAATATTCGGGCATCGGTTAAGCATTTCTCAGCTTTTTGATTCAGAATTCCCCTTACGTTATGAGGGGTGTGGACCACTAGGGGTGCCCCAAAGGTAATTTTTCGGGCTTCTTCAATTAAAAGTGCTGTGGCCACTAAGCCCTGGAGGCATGTGGGCCAACCCCGACTGACAGGGTCGAGCAGTTTAGAATAATATCCCACTGGCTTTCGATTGCCTGCCCATTCCTGGATGAGTACCCCATATGCTGTTTGATCAGAGGTATTTGCAAATAACTGAAATGGTCTCTCCAAGTCTGGGACACTGAGTACAGGGGCTTGAATTAAAGCATGTTTGACGTTTTCAAAACTTTTATCATCCTCTTCTGTCCATTTTAGGCGATTAGTGGTAAGTTTTTCATATAGAAATTTTACTTTCTCACTAAATCCCTCTATCCATTGGCAACAATATCCCAGCAATCCCAAAATTTTCCTCACTTCTTTTTTGGTTTTTGGAGGTCCCAGACTTAATATTCCAGAGATTCTATTAGGATCCAATTTCTTTTTCCCTTTACTTAGCCAATGTCCCAAATACTTTACTTCTGGTTCTGTGAACTGTAATTTGGCTTTGGATACCTTCAATCCCTGTTGTCCCAAAAAGTTTAAAAGTTTTATAGTCCCATTTCTAGTAGATTTCTCATCCTTTCCTGCTATTAATAGATCATCTACATATTGTAACAATTTCACCCCGTCTGGTGACTCAAAAGACTGCATTAATTCTTCTAGGGCTTGTCCAGAAGATTAGGGGATTCTGTAAAGCCCTGAGGCAATACTGTCCAAAGCAGTTGTTGTTTCCTGCCCTTATCAGGATCTTCTGATTCAAAGGCAAAGTAATCTCTACTACTTTCTTCTAATGGGCATGCCCAGAAGGCATCTTTTAGATCTATTACACTATACCAAGTGGAGTCAGGGGACAACTGGCTTAAGAGTGTGTAAGGGTTTGCTACTACAGGAAATTTGGTAACAGTTTGCTGATTTATAGCTCTCAAATCCTGTACCAATCTGTAATTCCCGTCTGTCTTTTTGACAGGCAGAATAAGAGTATTATGTGGGGACATACATGGTTCCAAAGCCCCCTGTTGCAAAAGGTTTTTTATGAGAGGCTTAAGGCCCCGTCTCCCTTCCAGAGATATTGGATATTGACGAACTCGGATAGGCAAATTGGGATCAGTGATTTTCACTTTGATAGGCTTCATTTTTAACTTCCCTATTTCTCCAGGGGTGTACCACACCTCAGGACATATTTGCTCCTCGTCCTTTTGAGTTAAAGCAAAAATTTTAAGCTGACCTTGGGATACTTCAATTTTCAAATCCAATGCTATTATTAAATCCCTCCCCAATAAATTATTTTCTGCCTCTGGCAGTAACAGCAGATCTTTTAATTCAATTTTGGTTTGGGTCTCAATTTGCACATTTTTAATAATAGGGACCCGAAATGGTTCACCTTTTGCTCCAACCACGAGTGCTGTTTCTCTACTAGGTTTACACCCTTTTGGTAGGTGTTTAATTGTGGAATTTTCGGCTCCTGTATCTACTAAAAATTCCACCTCCTCCCCCTGGGGACCAATCTTTAAATTTATCAAGGGCTCTTTGGATGGTATGGTCCCTAATACATACAGCCCCTGACACCCCTATTCATCTTACTGGAACATTTTTTCATCCCGTATCCGTTCTTTACAATTTTTCTTTATATGACCTTTCTTGTTACAGTAAAAGCAGGTTCGCCTTGGTGAATTATTTCCTGCTTCATTTCCTTGTTTTGGTGGGGGTTTTCGTGGTTTCCCTCCCCCTTTCTGCTGGGTTTCTTTCTGTGTTTCACGAACTGCAGCTATAAAGATTTTTGCTTTTGCTTTCTGCTTCTCTTCATCCCTCCTTACATAAACTTTTTGTGCTTCTCTTAGCAATTCTTGTAACCCCCGATCTTGCCAATCATCTAATTTGTCTAATTTCTTTCTAATATCTCCCCATGATCGAGCAACAAATTGGGTTTTGAGGAGTGCCTGACCCACTTGTGTATCAAGGTCTATCCCGGAGTACATTTGGAGATCTTTCCTCAGCCGCTCCAACCAGTCAGTCGGGGATTCATCCTTTTTTTGTTGTTCACTAAAGGCTTTATTAATATTTTGTCCTTTCGGAACTGATTCTCGGATACCTTTAACGAGTATCCATCTTAAGTCCATCATATTCTGGCGATGGACATCATTCTGATTATCCCAGTTAGGATTATTTAATGGCCATTTCTGGTCTCCCCTAGGTCCAATCTGATGCTCCCGGTCCCATACCCTCATTCCAGCCTGTCTGATAATTTCCCGTTCTTCCGTGGTGAATAGGATACTTAATATAGATTGTAATTCCATCCAAGTATACATACTTGGTCCGAGGAATTGATCTAGTCTCTCTGATACCCCTATAGGATCTTTTAATAGTTTTCCCATTTCTTTTTTAAAGTTTATCACTTCCCCTGTGTTCAAGGGAACATTTACAAATCCAATTAAGCCAGCCTGTTGTCCTGCTAATGGAACTTCCCACAGGGGGTAAAGGAGAGCCTTTGTATTGTTATCTCCCTCCTCTCTGGTGATACTATCTCTCCTGGTATTCCTTTGACTGGAGCGAGTTCTTAGAGCTATGGGAGTACCAGGAGGAGAAGTGGGTGCGTGTGGGGGGGTCTCCTGTATTTTCTGTATTATACGGAGGTGGGAGATTATCGAAGGATTCCCAGGTAACCTTTTTTTTTATCTTCATCCTCTTTTTCTTTTAAAGTATATATCAAGGATGGCTTGGACTGTTTTGCCCACAGGGCAGCATACTCACATTCCTCTCTGTTAAATGGTTCTTTATGAGCCACATATGTGTTTAATGCCCGACAAATCCAACCCTCAAATGATCCGAACACGGGCCAGTATAGGTTATCTTTACGGATCATTTCTCTGGTCCACTCCACCATGCAATATTGAATCAATTTTTCTTTACTTTTTCCTCTGTATACCACCCCTGTGTCCCAACATTTTAATATTACTCCCAAAGGGCTGCCTGGTGGTATTTCTGGCAACCTACTTGTCTTGTCTTTATTTTCCCAGTCGCCTTGTGGACCAAATGAACTTGAACCTCTTCGTCGGTCCCTGGGACTCAGAATCTTACTCCCTCTTTTTCCCATTTTTACCTCAATGGACTGTCTTGAGGTGTTTGTACTCCCCGATGTGTTCCGCCCGAACCCCTGCCTCTCCTTGGGTCAGGATGGACTGGAACCCGCCTCTACCTGGGCGGGGGATGGGAAAAGCAGCTTTTCCCTTCTCCCTCCGTGACTGGTGTGTTGCAATCTGCTTTTCTTTTCCTCCCCTTCCCCGCCGCACCCCCCCCCGCCTTCCCGGGTCCTGCCTTTTCCTGGACTAGGATGGGGAGGACTTAGCCTCTACCTGGTCTAGGACAAGAAAATCAGTCTCTCCCTTTGTGCTCACTCACTTCGTCCGGTCACCGGCAAGGTCCCTCGGGGGATGCTGGAAACGCAGATAGAAGGACTCCACTCTCGCTTCGCAGCAAAGGCCACGTCTCATTCAGACAAACACACAGTCATCCCCACCAAACCAGACAGATACTCACAGTCTGATGCCCCTGTCTGGGTCTTCGCGCACAAGAATTACAGGTGATTTTGCCGCGGCCTTCAGGGGAGATTTTCCTTGCTCAGTCTATATGGTGCGGTACGTCCATGGGTCCTGAGAATCACTGACGAACCGGGGCCAGCGCAGTGGGGTGCCTCCCCGAAATCGCAGTGCTTCTCAGGGCTCCAGGGACATCCTGGGTTTCTGCACCTAATTGTTATAAATGAGAGACAAAAGTCTCGATATTCAGGAAAATTTTGGATTGCTTTCTTTGATATAGAAAGAGCAAGCAGCGCGCTGGGGAACGCGAGGGGTCACTGCCCACTCCACGCTCCAATGAACCTTGGTTTGCAGCCTCTTCTTATACTGTGGTTCCTCGTTGTAATCAATAATTTTTGGGATTCTTTTGCTGTCATAATTTTGCCAGGTAAGCAGTGGTGGTCGAATAAACATCCTTACACAAATTCACAAAGCCTCCGGGGGATAATCAGTCACAGATAGCCATCTGGTCCTTGTAGATAACCACCAGAGAAGTTCTGGAAGTCTGGTCCTTGAGATAAGCAGTATTGATCAGACAAAGACAGGAAGGGCTTTTTGGGAAGTCCTATTTCGCAAGTTGGCAGCCGATACAACTTATTTGAAAAGCATAACATAATATAACATAATGTAATGTAACATAATACAACAGAATATAACATAACAAGGTGATTTTTAACAGAATTATTCAATCATATAATTTCCTTTATAAAGTGACCATGCTTCACTTCAGAGCTTAGTATTCTGGTTTATGCAAACCCCAATGCTTTTGTGATTAACATGAATCTTTTATCAATTGTCACATCTGCTTCCGGGTGTGGGGGCCACCATCAGCCCGCAGCAGCTGCCGAGGACACTGTGGATTGTGGATGAGGCTGGGCTGGCCCCCCGTCCCCCGTTGGTCTGACAGCGGCAGGAGTGGCGTCCGAGCGGCATCGCCTGAGGGCCCCATGGAGGGCGGGGAGAGAGCCGGGAGTGACCCTGAGCGACACCGGAAGCGATATCCCTAGGGCCCGGAAGGCCAGTGGTGGCATCGAGTTTCATGGGTAGGAGGCTGCTAAGCTGCTTTTAAAGCTGGAGCTCCTCCGCTCTAGGACAGACTGGAAGAGCTGTGGGTGTCCAATCTGGAGAACAGAAGGTTCCAGGGAGAGGTTCGAGCCCCTTGCAGTGCCTGCTAGGGCTCCAAGATAGCTGGGGAGGGACTTTGGAAAAGGGTCTGGACTCGCAGGACAAGGGGGAATAGCTTCAAACTGCCAGAGGGCTGGGGTAGATGGGATATTGGAAAGGAATTCTTCCTTGTGTGGGTGCTGAGGCCTGGCACATGTTGCTCAAAGAGGCTGTGTGGGAGCCCCATGGCAGGAAGTGTCCAGGGCCAGGCTGGAGCAGACATGGAGCAACCTGGACTAGTGGAAAAGTGTCCCTGCCCATGTCAGGATGTGGGAAGAAGATAATCTATCATCTCTAAGGTCGCTTCCAGTCCAAACCATTCTGGGATTCTAGGATTCATGGAAGGCCCTTTTCCAAGTGAAGTGTTGTGTCTCTTGGCTCCCAGCTTGTAGTTGCCAGTTCTTCTGGAAGCAGACCTCGCCAAGCAGTTGTGATGAGCCATGGGCTCTCAACTGGACGTGTGTGATATATTTGCAGAGAGGAAGGCTGCAGACAGATCTTCAAGGCCCAGGTAAAACAAGCAAAGGATTGAATAAAAGCCAAAGGTTGGTTGTGTTAGTCAGTTTGCTGGCTGTTGAAATGGCCCCAGGTCATTTTCAACATTTCTAACTTGGATTTTTTTTGAGTAAAAAATGAATGTGTTACCTCCAGCGTAGGCTCTCCAATGCATCTCCATGTGCTCCCATCTCTTTGTTGTATATCAGGTTCTATTAACTGAAGACAGAATCATAACACAGTAGTAAAACATTTAGAGGTGTAGTTAGCCAGCTTCAGGAGTTTTCAACTCTGCTGTTGACTTTTCTGGTAACTGTAAGCAAGGCAACACAATCCAGTTACTCCACTTTTCCTCTCTGAGGAAAAGATGATTTTTTTTTTTCTCATTTTAAAAGTAGCCTCGAATGAAGAGAGTTACGCATGTGGCATGTAGGATTCATTATTTCACCTTTCTCTTCTGCTGTCTTTCGCTTACTAGTTTTTTTAAATTTTTTTTGTGGCTGTTCTCCATTCAGTAGGTTTGAAAGAATTCTAATTGTTGAGATGATGCTTCTTTGAAGGCTCACTTAGCCCACATTTTGGGTGAAGGAAAGAAGAAGACAAGGACCTCTAAGAAGAGTAAAAAGCATACTTTAAAGAGACATTCAGAGATGTCTGCTGATGCCATGCAAATACCGTGTAATCAGCAGAAATGTGTTGGAAAAACACCCGTCAGTGACTTCACAAGAAAGCCACACTCAAGACAGGTAAAGAACAGAAGCATAAAACCCCAAAGGTATGAAATGGACAGATTTTCATTGGGAATGAGCAACTCCTGAATTCTTCGTTCTAGAACTAGGGGCTTGTAATAAATAGACTGTCTCCTTGCCAAACGTAAATTTGGTGTAATGAACTGCTCACTGCCCGTTGAAGTGCAGGGCTAGTAGACTAATATTTGCCATGGCAGGCATATTGTATGGCTTTCCTGTTAAAAAGAAATTGGTTTTGGTCATAGCAATCTAGATATGTACCCAGTCTGACACCTATTTTTTAGGCTATATTTCCAAGTAAATGGCTTCCATGATGATGCAGTAAGTTTATGTCATGAACAGGAATGAAGTGATTGCATGCATCCTTTTTTACCCTAAGCCAGCTGCTGAATAATGAGACAGAGACTCTCACTGATTCCAAGGAGTGCCCAAGCTTTTGGGAAAAGCACTGGGCAGATAAAGCCTATTTCCACATTTCTTGCTAGCGTCTTCTTCAAAGTTCATGGGTTTGTTCATCTTTTAGAGCTGTTCTAGATGTCTTTGTAGTTTACATGTACTAAATGTAGCAGGTATTGCTTTCATGCCGTCCTAATAGATTTGAAGTTGGGATCTACTCAGGCTTCAATGTCTCAGAAGAAGCAATGTTGATTCCTTGAATTCTATTCTTGAACGTGAGAATGATACTTATGTAGTTAATGAATTAATTAAATCGAATTCACTTGAATGGAAAAATTGTCTTGTTCATGTGGATTTTAACTTGGGAAATTGATAGTTGAGTTCTACTTTTCATTGTTGTTGCTTTTCTGTATTCTTTGATTGCCCAGATAGCAGATGTACTGACCAAGTATTCTGTGAAACTGGAGGAAATGTCCTTCCTCTTGGCAGCTGATGTTCACAAGCTCATTAACGCTAAGGCCATGGTAAATGTTTTACCTGGGGCAAGATAGCAGTCTGAATATTGCTAGAATGTCTTTCTTTCCCCAAATGAAATTCATTTTTTCTGCCTATCAATCACTGAAATATAGAAGAAATTTCTACTTGGCAGGGTATTGGTTATCATTTGTGTTGTTTTCTCCACTCATTTTCTGTAGAAGAGACAATGTTTTGTTTGTTTTTGCATGTCGTATGCTGCTTCTACTTCTGGTTTTATTTTTTAATACTCAGAATGTAAAGAGAGCACTACTGGATAATGAGAGGGCAACTGCCAAGCTACTCTTGAATCGAATGAAATCAGAGCTTGAGAAAGAAAAATGGCATCAACTGAAATGGCAAGGAAGAGTCAAGGACTGGAAGCTCATGCAAAAGAAGTGTGTAGTTCAGAGTTTCAGGTCAGAAATGTGGCAGTCTTTTTTTGGACAATGAGCAACACAAAGTGGCTAGTGTTCACTTTTGGTTTCTATCAAAGTAATACTTGATCATTTTTTCTTTCTACGTAATATCACATATGATATCATATATATCATGTGATTCCATTCTACATATCTACTTTACATCCTGCAGAGAATTTATGGCAAGTGAAGAAATACAGAATCCCCCAACTGTGAATATGGAAATGCAAAAGTTGGTAAAGGAGCAGATGGTAGTCAGTGAACAGAGACTGAAGGTTTTGCAATGTATCGGGTATGGCAAAAGAGGGTATAGCATAAAGGAAAACAATTGTTCCTGGAGTTAATGAAGGACTTGGCTACAAAATGCACTTTGCTTCCTGTCATTGTGTGATTGCAAAATGCAGCAGTAAGGCAGGGACTACATCTATTTCTGTTCGGCTCTTTTGAATGGAGAAAATGCATTCTTGATTTTCAGTGCCCCAGCTACACTTAATAGGTGGAGATCAGGCTCTAAAAATGGAGGACAGCAGAAGTAAATATTGACACATAGTAGAAGTGGGCAAAGATGGGTGGAGAGCTAGAAGTTGGTGCTTTTGTCAAGGCATTTTTTCTCCATGGCGTGGGATTTTATTTGCGTAATAAATTAAGAGAGGAGTCTGGATAGAAATCTGACGTTGCTACTTTTGAATATCCATCCTGAACACAAGACACATTGGTGTGGGTGCAATGCATTACTATCTTTACAGGGAGGTTTTTTACGGTGGATGTAGGAACAAGGTAGATGACAGTTAGTTCCTTATCGGGCAGTAAACAGTTGGCCTTGAACAACAACAATCTCAGGTTTATTTTCATTGCCAAGATGGTTGTAAATAAAAGAAAGCCCAGTAGTATGGATATTCAGATTCATAATTTTATATTTGAAGTACTGACTGGTTTGTATTTTAGGATACCTGACTCTTGTTTCCTACTTTGATAGCACCTTGTTGCCTCCAACACGTGCCAAATCTGATGGAAACGAATGGTGCAGAACTCTGGAGAATTGAAACAAAAGTCTAGGTAGGTCCGGAAATCCTAAGAACAGTCTGGAATTCAAGCAATATTTTCTTTTCTCCCGGGCAACGATGAGGCAGACAGTTGCTTTGAGAGTGCATGTTTGCTCTATTCTTTGTTCCGTGTGTTCCCACATATCTTCTCAGTTGCTTGGAGGTGGCAGTAAGAGCCAAAGAAGCTGCCTGTGGCATGGCTTTCCTTTGGCCAGTACAAACAACTGTGCATGGTGAGATCTAGCAGGAACGGCTTGGTTAGAATGAATCGGGGGGAAATCAAAAGTTAATTTTGACATGGATCCCTTCTCAATCATACAAAAATACTCCTTTTTAACTCTTGGAGAAGAAGAGGGGAAGTATGAGAAGAAGAGGTGAAGTATTGGAGATACTTCCTTTCTCTGTGTCCTTGCAGCATGCCTTCCCTCTCTGTGTCTGCCTTCTCTTGCTCCAGAGCACATCCTGTTGGTATGTTTGTAGCCTGTATGGTAGCAAAGAAGTTGGTAGCGATTCTAAGTACCTTGCTACTTTGAAGCATAATGATAAAGAGCTGTGTATGAAAATGTCTTGATTTCTTTGGCTGGTAGTGTCTGGTGTCTGTGGGCAAAGGTTTGTAGGCACTGTTGGCATCTGTTCCGTGTGCTGAGATTCAGCACATGGCCTCTGTCATGTTTCCATGTCACACTGCACTATGAAAAATGGGAATTTTGACTGTGGTCTGTTCCATATCATTCAGACAGCCCTAATGTGGAGTGCGTGGAGAAAATGAGCATCCAGTATGAGCTGGTCGAGGGCAAATGTCAGGAGAAAGGGCAGATGTGCAAGTTGAGTGCCACAGCTTTTGGCTGTGATAGCCGTGGTCCAATGTGTCATTAGAGTAATATGCGTCTGAGGATGCACCAAACATTGACATAACAAGTGGAATTCCTTTTTAACCTCCGCCTTACTCTGTTCAAAAAGTAAGCCATCTGTTTGGTTTCACAGTAGTAGTTGGTATTTGTACTTGAAATGTGGAAAAGCTGTAATAAATTCCGGTAATGAAGGGAGTGCTGTCCTATGTGAATGTGGAAGATGCAAGGAGCCTCAGCCCTTGTGCTAAATCTGTCTTATCTTGGGAAAGAAATTCCACCACTGCCTCAATTTCCCCCTTTGTGTCCAACCAGATGGTATTGTTTACTAATCTAATATGGCATGTAGGAGGCTGAATCTATATCTGTCCATCACAAGAAAAGAAACACTACGTTTAGCCAGGTTCTCTGAAAGCCACACAGTATTTCTTCTGTGCATGTCAATAATTTGCTCTTCTTTTCCTTCAAAAGACCCTGTTGGATATGAACATTTGCACAGCAGAAGATGCTGAAGTTGTGCACTCCAACATGCTTCAGATGACTGAGAAACTAAAATGTCGATTTGAAGAAGAAGTGGAGCACGTCGATGTATGTTTCTTTTATTTGATGACATATATTTTCATCACTCCTTGGGATTAGTCTGTTCTACCTGTGCTCCCATCTGCAATGCCTTCTGCGTGGTAGGCTATTGATGTCTCCTTAGAAAGAGGTCCATAATGTGACAAAACACTCCAAAGAAACTGTTTGGTGTGGAAGAGTTTCATGTGGAAGTGTTCATAATTCTTGTGTTTATTATTTGTAATATAAATAGATTGTATTTTTATGATCATTTCTACCTGAAATACATATTATAGCGATGAATGACGTATGGCCCAGCGTGCTTAAGATCAGAATTTAGGAGTAGCTGGAAATGATCTCCCAAATGTCTTCCAATCTTTTGTATACATAAAAAAAGTCGGGCAGTTGTTTCTAAAGGGATAAATTATAGAATGTGATTTGGTGCTTTATGGTGCCAAAATAAACAGAAGTTTTGATAATCCGCATTCTTAGCAGTTTACTTGGAGACTGATTTTTTTTTACTCTCCAGATCGAAGACGCCATGTTGGATACCCGTCGTAAAATTCCAGGCAGCCTTTTATCATCTTACATATCCTCTTACTCATTCATTTCACCTTCCAGCAGTTTAGAAAGAACTTGTTCACTTGAATGTTTTTCTTTGGAGTGATTTTAAGGAGACGGCTAAATGGCCATCATACAGGTAGGAACATAAAATCAAGGGTGTGCTATAAAGACAGGACTTCTTAATGCAAAGAGCCCTCTGAAATTCCAAATACCTGCTATAAAATTAAGAACGTAATCTTTGACTTTTAGATGGGAATTTCTACTCTTCAGTTTCATTCTGTCTGGTGCATTTTTGCTAACTGCTTGATTCAGGCTGAATGGACAGTCCTGTCTTATTCTTGGTATGGCAACAGTGATAGAGATCTCTGCTGCTTTCTGTAGAAAGTGGCTGCAAGTTGCTATTACGAGATCTTGTGCAGGTCTAGAGTCTGATTGGATGTGAGGGTCTCATTGTTTCAACAAGCAACTTGGGGTGGCAGTGTCAGAGGTGTTCATTATCTAGGAAGATTTTCATAGGCGATGAGTTTTGCTGAGGTAACTTTCTCTTCTGGGTGTCGAATATATGTGCATAACTAACTTCCCTGAATCCTAAATAGTTGGGGAGATTTTAGTAGCTACGAAACCATTTTTACGAGCTTTTTTATGTGGCCTTAGATGATGAAAGTGATCTGGATACAATTTTAGAAAAAAGGAAAACGGTGAGCTGTGAGGAAGAGATGAAGGAGTATTTGGAGAACACCCTTTCTTCTTGAGATCAAATTAGAACAAGGTATGAATTTTGTATCGTCATCTTAAAAGGTAGAGCATCTTTGAACATTGGTTGTACTACTTTGGCCTTGATTTAGTGCTGTTGTGTGAAGGTATGGAAAAAGAGTGCTTTTCACTTCATGTAAGAATATAGAATAATGTCCCTAGTGAACAAGGTTAAGGCAAATAATGCCCACGGTTTAGGAATGGGACAAAGGAAGACTGCTATCATTCAGAAACCATAGCACATCAGTATTACTGTGCATACCATCACATCCATGCCTTATTCAGAAGGTAAAAGTAGTAGCGCAGATTCTTGGATCACCGGAATCAGAAGTTGGTCTGCACCATCATCTCTTCACTCATAGATTTTATCTCATTCAAAGTTCTAGGAATTCAGACGTTTAAGATAGCCAAGCACTTGCAACTTAAAAAACCATCTAAAAATTGGTACAATACCGCTCTCCTTCCTGAAGATCTTAGCAGCAGCTCTGAAGCCATAGAGGAAGCAGCACTGTTCACACACCCAGGAGGTCTTTCCTACATGCTCCATCAGAGGCATATTAGAAGAGCAGTATGGACCTGAGGGGCAGATGCACATACCTTGACACACCTCGCAGTGGGACTGTGGCTAGAGCTGGAGGTTTGATACTCTTCCTAATAATTTGAGCGGTTAAAACAAAGCCAGAGGTAACAGACCAAGTGAAAATACAATGCCAGGTTGCGGAAAGAGAATGTTACCTATCTGAACACCTACATAAATTCCCCATCATTCTCTTTGTTTAGGAGACCAAGACAATGTCCGTGTAAGTGAAAACAAGTGTGAATATTGATTTATCTTGAATCAAGACTCAGCTTTATGTCCAAGTCAAAGGCCAATAAACCAGAAAGGCTCCGCTGAGCACAGTGCAGAACTAACATGGAAGAAGGTAATTTGTCCTCTTATGTAAGGAGTGTTAGAATGGTTCCGCATCCAAAAGGAATGATGTCAAATGCTTCTTTGGAAATATTTTAACTTCTGTGCATTTCTTTCTTTGTAATGAACTAATCTGTAACAAGCCAGGACATGATTCTGTTCAGTAGAAACAGATCAATGGCAACATTTAGCCTAAAGGTATAATGAGCTTGATCAGGAAGTTCGATTTAGATTTAAAGGCACTGTAGTCATATTTTATTTTATTTCTCTCCGTACTTGAGTCTCTTAAACAGGGACCTTCAATTGGTCAGGAATGGGACACTGAAGCAAATTGTAATGGATGACGTAATGGCATACCCAGAAGCATTTTGTGGGAATTGATTTCTTCTAGGTATCCATCAGCCAGCATTTTAGTGTGAAGGAAATCTTCAAACAGGTAAAACAAAAATTCCCGTTGTTTTAAAACCTGACTGCTATATGAATTTTTCACTTTTGAAAAAATTTTCATGACCTTTAAAATTCAGACTATTTCAAGTATTATTTCAGCCATTGAAGAAAGGGCTTTTGATAGAGATAGGAGGGGGAAACCAAAACATTTCTCAGAGCCACAATTTGAACTCTGTCCTTGTTACAAACAGCACTTGAGCAAATTCATTTGCCTTTGGAACAGAAAACGACAAGGTAACAGGCTTATCATTACGGATTTGAGTGTTCCAGGTTCTTTAGATAGTAAGTGATCTATTCAAGATGACCTCTTACTGAAATAGATCCCTTTTGAGAATGGCTATGTATTTCTTATAAGAAAGGAAATCCCTATGTTAAAACGGTGTGGTGGGTGTTTTTTGTTGTTGTTTTGCTTTTAGAACTTGCAAGGCACAATCGACTTCATAGTTCGAGATCCAAATAAGACCACGACATTCCAAACAGGTGTTTATTTTTGGTTGGTTTTTAATCGGTATATCTTTGGATTGTAACCAGTAGAACTGTGCTTGAACTGGAAAGAAGTATCGGAGGTCTCAGAAGTGGAACATACAGTGGAACAGTAAGCTGAGAGCATTGTGCAAGGAGAGGAAAGAGGGGAAAATGGTAAGAGTTTCCTGAGTCGGAAGGGATCCCTAGGGATCGTCAAAGTCCAACTCCTGGCCCTGCACAGACACTCCAACAGTCCCACCCTCTGCATCCCTGAGAGCATTGGCCAAACGCTCCTGGATCTCTGGCAGCCTTGGGGCTGTGCCCATTGCCTGGAGAACCTATTCAGTGCCTGACCAGCCTCTGAGGAAAAAAGCCTTTCCCTGATAGCCAGCCTAATCGTCCCCTGACACAGCTCCTGGCATTCCCTTGGCTCCTGTGTCTGATAGCAGAGAGCAGAGAGCAAAGCTGTCCCTGTGCTGCCCTTGAGTGGAGCTGAGAGGTGCCAAGTGAGGTGTGAGCTCAGTGTCCTCTCTGCAGCTGAACCAAATGCCCTCAGCCACTCTTTGTATGGCTTCCCCTCCAGCCTCTTCCCTATCTCTGTATCCCTCCTATGGACATTTCTCCAATAGCCTGAGGTCTTTCTGACATTGTGGCATCCAAAATTGCCCAAAGGGCTTGAAGAAATCGCAGTCCCAGCCGAGAGCAGAGCTGGACAATCACCTCTCTCGAGCGAGCAGTGCCACAATATAGAGACAGTTCTCAAAAATCAGCTGGAGAAATAAATCTAATAGAGAAACAGGTGATCTAGGCCCAGGAAATGGAAGAAGCAGGGGAAGAAGAAGATGAGGAGAGGATTCCTTGTAAAAGTGAAGAAAATGAGCATGCAGAACAGGGACTAAGCATTATGCAGGTAAGTGAGCAAGAGAATAAGTTTGAAAGTGAGGGCAGTTTTGTCCAAAAGCAGGAGGAATAGGGATTCTTTTTGCTGAGAATGAATAGAAAGGTTTTTTTTTCAGTTTAGTTTGTATATGAAGCACCCAGGTGTTGCGTTTCCTAGATGCATTGTAAATGGTACATCCCGTGACCCCTGCTGTGCCCTGTATCTTGGTCCCTCTCCCCTCCTGGCCACACAGAGCTGGCTGGGATCCAATTTCTCCCCACCCCCCCCTTTCCAGACCCTAGAAAAGGTCAGGACCCGCTGACCTCGCTCTCTTATCCCGCACTTCTCTATTTCCCCCCAATCTCTTCCCCCGTGCCCTTTTCCCCCCACTCTCTTCCCCCGTTCTCTCTTTTTCCCCCCAAGCTCTTCCCCCGTTCTCTTTTTCCCCCCACTCTCTTCCCCCGCGCTTTTTTCCCATCCTCTTGGCCCCGCTCCTTTTTTCCCCCGCTCTCTTACCCAGCTCTTACCCCGATTTTTCTCTCTTCCCCCGTGCTCTTTTCCCCCACGCTCTTACCCTGTTCTTCCCCCTCTTTTCTCTCTCTTCCCCCGCTCTTTTCCCTTCCCTTTTCACTCACTACCCACGAGAAATAAACCTGTAACTTTATCAGGGGAAAGAGCCTCTTTTGATATCTTAACTACGTCTCTGTGGCTAGGGCCCAGGGGAATTTCACCCTAACACCTGAGCTAGACCGGAGAAAGGGTGAAAGACCCTGTTTTGGGCCGAGAAAAAGCCTTACACCCAGGGCTCTAGATCCTTTTGTGGGAAAATGGAGTATGTAAAGTTGCCGGTCATTATGGAGCGAATTTAAAGGTTTTTGGGGTCCCAGGTGAATTTTGGGCAGAATTCTGGGGATTTGGGGGTTCCCAGGTGAATTGGGGGGGGGGGGGGGGGGGGGAATCTGGGGAGATCCAGGTGAGTTTTGAGCGGTCCCAGGTTGATTTTGGGGGAGAATTTGTGGAATTTTGGGGGATCCCGGGTAGCGAGGTTTGGGGTGACTTTGTGGAATGTGAGGACTCCCAGTTGAATTTTAGGGGGAATTTGTGGAATTCTAGGGAACTCAGGGGAATTTTGGGGGGAATTTGGTGAATTTTAGGGTATACATGTCAATTTTAGGGTTCTCAGGTGAGTTTTGGGGATGCCAGGAAAATTTTGGGGTGAATCCTCTCGATTTTCGGGTATCCAGGTAAGCATTTGGGAGTCATGGGAGAATTTATGGATGAACTTGGGGGGATGCAGATGGATTTTCCAGGGAATTTTGGTGATTTTTGGGAGTCCCAGATGGGTCTTAAAGTGAATATGATGGAATTGGGGGTATCTGGGAGGGTTTCGAGGTGGATTGGAGACATTCTGGGGTGAATTTGGGAGGTGTTGGTGAAACTGGGTCTTGAGGGTGATTTGAGGGATTTTGGGGGTTGCAGGTTGGATTTTCTGAAATACCCTGGTATTTGGGGGTCCCCCGTGAATTTTGGGGTGAATTTGTGGAATTCTGGGAGTTGCCAGGTGAGTGCTGGGCATCCCAGGGGGGACTTCAGGGTGAATTTTGGGGATTTTGGGTTTCCCAGGTGAATTTCTGAGGTGAAAAGGTTCAAAAAGGTCTTTTTTGAAAACAAGTTAAAGCCAGAAGGTTACTGAAAATTAATAGATGTGATGCTCGAAGGTAATATGCAGACAATACACAAATTATGGGATAAATACAGTGGTAACACATGAGTGTGTGAGGATGGGATCAGTATAGCTAAGGCTCAGTTGAAGCTGAATTTGGAAAAGCATGCCAAAAATAAGAATAATAAAGGCACCTACAGGTATTTCAGTGGGAAAAGGAAGATGAAAAGAAACCTATCACACATCCCCTATTCCCCCCCCCCACACACACACCCCCATAAGCCAGACAGGACTAGTGACAACAGACAAGGAGAAGGCTGAAGTACTCAACAAGTGTTGGTCTCAATTTTTACTGCCAGTCACTATTTCCACATCTCTCAGGTTATTGGACTGGTGGACTTGATTCTAAGCCATAGTAGCAGGTCAGCTTTCAGACCACTTGAGAAACCTGAACATGCAAGATCATGGGACCCACCCAGAGGCATGTCAGGGCCCTGAGAGAACTGGCAGCTGTAGTTGCTAAGGTGCTTCCTCCATCATATTTGAGAAATCAAGGCAACCAGCTGAAGCCTCCAGACACTGTGTTGTATTGACTCCAATACTCTTGGTCTTATTTGTAAATCTTAGAGCTCTGAGTCAATTTCTGCAGAGGATTCCCAATGCAGTTTCAAAAATGGAATCTTTGTTATTGGTCCTCATGTTGATCTTGGATATTTCCATTTTCTGCACTCCTATATTTTCGAAGCATTTGTAATGACTGAAAAGAAAGCTGAGACGAGGCATTATGCTCTTTCCAGTGAAATAAATGGACCAGTATTCTTTTTAGACAAATATATTTTTGCTGTGTCTAAGCACATGTGCATACCTGTCTTTGATTTATGTGTCCAGGTTTTGGCAAGGGGGCAGCCACAGAGCCGTCCCGTGACAATGGCCCAGGTGCTGCCCTGTCCCGCTTTCTTCCAACAGGCTCCACTTCAGGATGTCCTCCCTGCTGAGAGAAGAGGTTGGGACAGCACCTTTAGAAATGTGACTTTCTGGGTTTGTTTTGTTATGTTTTGTTATTTTTAAAGTTACTATAAACATTCACTCTAATTTATTGATGTGTTAGTTTTGGAGGGTTTTTTTCAGTTTTGGTTGGGTTTTTTTGTGGGCTTTTTTTGGGGCCTTTTTTGTCTCTTTGGGGGTTATTGGTTGCGTTTTTTTCTGTGTTTGTTTGGTCTGCTTTGTTTGTTCGTTTGTTTGTTTGTTTGTTTGTTACGTTTTTGTAGAGTTTTTTAAGCAAATTGATTGGAAAACTGAATAGTCCTCCACTATAGTCTCCTGGATTCACCTGAGACTCTTCCTAGGCATCTCCCTGATCCTTTTTGCCATGAGTCTCACATCATTCTCCTGAGGAAACTGTGTGCTTATGGTTTGGATGGGTGGGCTGTTTGCTGGGTGGCAAACTGGGTGATGGCCAGGCCCACAGAGTGGTGGGAAATAGAGTTCATCCAGCTGGTCCCCAAGGCTCAGTCTTGGGCCCAGTCCTGTTTAATATCTTTATCAGTGATCTGGACAAGGGGATAGAGTACACGCCCAGGAAGTTCACAGATGATACAAAGTTGGCTGGTAGTGTTTTTTTTCTTCTGGAGGACAGCAGGCTCTGCTTCTCCTTCCTCCTGTTCTGAGGTCCCTGCTCCCTCTTCATCCCTCATTAAGTGTGCTGATTTTGTCACTTGGATGAGAAAACAAACAATTTTAGCAACAATACTAGTGGCAGGGTACAAGAAAGGAAGAGTTCACATGAATCTCCCCCCCAAAAACAAACAATACCTGATGGCTCCTCTGCCCAGCTTACTGACTACACCAGAACCCATTGTCCCCCAAAGATACTCCCTTCTCCCTGCCCCCAGCCATGATGTGAGATGGAATAGAATAACTAAGATTAAGATTCTCCCTATGTAACTCCATCATACTTCGATTCTGGGAAAAAAAATTTCTTGAAGTTCTCTCATTTCAGATCATTTGAATTTGAATTTGCATACTAAAAAGTCTAGCCAGAAACTCATGACAATGTTAATAGCCCATTCTAGAATGTCCGAGATGATATACACTTCTTTCAAGAGAATGTGATACCTCACGTGACTTCTCCAGCATTTAAATGAAAAGCGGGAGTAGTCTACAAGATTCTTGCTGCCATCTGGATTTCCTGGTATTTGGCTGGTCTATGTAAGCCAACCAGCTGTTCAGCAGAGGGAATATTAGTGTGATACTTGATGGTATGTGAGATGGAACACAGTAATTTATGCCTTTTTCCACAGTGATGAAGCTGTAAAGAAAGCTCCATAATGCTCAGACAAGGAGGCTGCTGGACTTCAAGCAGCAAAGGCCCAAAACGAACCAGTGAAAAGGTGTCATTGGAAAAATAAAAAAAGCCAGGTGGGGAGCAAAGTGATACTTAAGGGCAGTTTACTGAAAGAGGAAATCTAGTGAAAAAAAAAGTCCAAAAGTGAAGGAAAATGAAGGAAAATAAAACTAAGGAAGGAAATCAATCTCAGCTCATCATTTCAGAAGCTAACAAGTTGTCATTGCAATGATGCATAACGTGAGAAATAATAAATATGTCTGCTCCAAAATCTGAAATATGAACTTTATTGCATTCTGCCTTTCACGGAATCATACAACAGCCTGTGATTAAAGATCATCTAGTCCAACTTCCTAGCCAGGTAGATCTTACAGTCGATCAAATTGCTCAAGACTAGCCAAACTGATAAGGAGCACTCTCAATGATGGGGCATCCACAACTTCTCTTGAACACCCATTTGAGTGTCTCACCAGCTTCATTGTAGAAAAGTTTTTCCTTTTAGCCAATCTAAACCTAGTCTCAGTTTGAAAGCATGGCCCCTTGTCCTGTCTCTGCAAACCTTCCTAAAAAGTCTTTCTCCATTTGTCTTATACCCTCTTTAAATATTCAATGGCCACCATACTGTCTGTCCAGAAACCTCTCTTCTCCAGGCTAAAAGATCCTACTTTTCACAAGAACCAGGTCATAAACTGAGATGGAAGACATCTCAGGAGATCAGATCATCCAACAGCTCAGCCTAAGAATACCTCTGAAGTCAGATCAACTAGCTTAGGGCTGTGTCTGTTTGAATTTTGAAAATTACCAGGAGTGGAAATGCCTCAAGGAAGATAACTCTGGGTGGCTCCAGAAACAGCCTGAGAAACTCGAGCAAACTCGAAACCTCAGAAACTACCACTGTTTTCTCTCCCTCAGCCCAAGCAGTCACAAAGAAGTGTTCCCAGCAGGCTGGGATAGCACACATATACACTACATATACATGACAGGCATCACCAGCAGCCACATCCTGCTCCTTTCTGTGGCTGGCAGGAGTGAGACTGGATGTTTACATGTGGGCAAACTGGGTCCCTCCAGCAGCTCAGACACTCAGCCTGCCCAGTGACCCCACTGAATTCCAGTATTCGCAGTGTCCCAAGGCCACAGCACAACTCCACTTGCTGGCACAGACCATCACACGCCTCCTAAATCAGTCAGGACACCCCTGGTCCCACAGCCAGCACCCCACTTGCTCTCCCCCAGGCCACTGCCATTGATCACCAACTTCTCCACTTTGATCTTTGCTGGTGCTCTCAACACTGGCACACCCAGATGTTCTGCAGCTGTTGTCTCCTGGTGGAAAGGACTTGTAAAGCCATGTTTCCAAACAGGAGTTCCACAACCTTTCAAGGCAACCTTTCCTGGGGTATGAACAATCTCATTTAAATGTCAACATTTCTTTTCCCATATGTGAAATCAGAATTTCCTTCTTCCGGGCAAGCCCAAAACAAGGCACAAACTACATTGTCCCTTCTGTTTCACATGTGTCTTGGTTTGAAAGACAGGTATGGTCTAAGGAAAAGCAGGAGCCCCTTTTCTGGGATGCAGAGTGCAACCCCCCTCCCTTTTAATTATTTTAGGTCTAATTGAGACGCGTTCAGGCAGGAGATATGGGGATAAGAATAACAGTTCTTTACTGGTATCTAACAAGGCAGAAAACAACAACAGCTATAAAAATTGGCGACAGAACAGTCTAGCTCCGCTCCAGTCCCTTCTGGCCGCAGGCCGTCTCCCTGTGCTGTTACCAGTGCTGTGGGAGCATGGCAGGTCCCGCGCAGTTGAAGAGGGCTGGGTGATGGCGGCCGCGGCCCAGGGGTGAGAGGGGATGGGGAAAGTGACTCCCCCTCACGGTGTCGGTTGTGGTGCTCAGCAGAGTGTCCGTAGATAGTAGGCTGAGCTGGGAGAGCAGTAGAGCGATGTCCAAAGGCAGGGAGCGTGGATCTCAGTGCTGGGATGGCAGAGGAAGATGCCAGAGCGGAGCCCAGGTTGTCTTCCCACTCCCGAGCCAAGCGAGAGGGAGAGCCCTGCTCCAGACCCCCCATCCCACCTTTCCTTTTACGGTTCCCCCCGCCTCCCACTCCAGCCACCCCCCTACGAGAGAACATTATCTGTCGTTTCAAGGTGTAGCCACAATTTCTTAGCATAAAAATGGGAGAAAATTCCACTGAAAGAAAAGGGAATAGTTCAACCTCCAACAACATGCTGACTTCTTTGTAAACAATGCTAGGAGAATACCTGTTTTGATCCAAGCTAATCTCTGGCCCTTATATTGCTTTCGGTAGTTAGTTTTGCTTTGCTATTTACTTGATGTCCTGTTGAATTGTTGAATCATAAACAGACTATCTGTCTGTATAGCAGCATAGCAGTGATGAATAAATGCAAGAGAAGGAGCAAGGTGATTGTTTGCTAGACTCTTCCTAGAAACTGAGAAATCTGTTACTTAATGCTGACCACAGCAGATGGAGGAAGCATCCTACATGATGTCAAAGCAATCAAACTGTAATCACTTTTATGATTACAGTCAAGGCACTGCTTTTGCCACCATAAGTGGAGTGCAGGGAATCTTAAAAGACGACACTGCAACTGTTGTCCATGCTCACTGAGAAAATAATGCTTTTACAGCAGAGCAGGTCTCACCGCAGCTAAATCATGGCTTCAACTGTACACCGCATTCAAAAAAGCCCACAAAAACACAAATGAAAGGATTTGGAACCCAAGGGAATCTCGGATGGTGACATCAGCTCACTTTGGATTCTTTCCAAATTCTCAGTTTCATTTTCTTCCTAGCCAGTTATCCCACCTAACCTGAGATGTAATTTATGGATTTCCAACACATCTAGTTACCTTAGAATTCGATTGCCACTAGGCAAAAAGACAGAAACAAGCAGTTAATTTCAGACTGAAACCAAGGGTGTTTAGAACAGAAATACTTGGACGAAATTATTCTTAATAAAACCAAATCTTGTAGGACTTACCCATGTATTTTTGGAGGTGGAAAAAGTTTTACATCCAAAAGTCCCTAGGGAGCTCTCACTCAGTGCAATGTGCCTGGAAAGGAGCTCTCGTTCGTCTTTCAAGGAACGATTTGTCACAGCAGAGGGAGCAGGAGCACAAGCTGGATGACGAGAAGGGACAATGTAGAACACGTCTCTGTCGTGACACATTTTCGTGTGCGATATGTCCCTCCAGGTCTTGGGACCATGCGAAGCCCTATCTATTGTGAGCGCTGCTACTTGCAGCTGAGAAGGACCGTGGAGCTGGCAGCGAATTCGGAGAGCACTGGGCAGGTAATCAAGGAGCGAGATGTGCCCCTGCAATGCGGTGCTAATAGCAGTTTCCTCGCTGCGGCGGCGAGCTCCGGCCACAAGACCTTCACGTCCTGGCAAGAGATCTCTGTGAAGGGCGTAGGCGAAAAGCTTTCGTTTTCCATTCGAACTGCGAGAGAGGCAGACTGTTGCTTCTGGCCGCCGGGGAGTGAAAGGGGAGCCAGGATTGGGCGAGGGAGGTGAACGAAGAAGCACAAGTACTGTGCTTGTGTGCACCACGTTACAGGCTACTAGGAGAGGAAGGTGGCTGCCTCTCGCTTGGGTTCCCAAGTGCCCTTAGCAGACAGAAGGAGCAATCTGAAACACTGCTGCCTGGGCTGCTCCTTTCTTCCCTTGCAGACTGTTGTGAAAACATTGGCGGTCACTTCTAGGCTCCGAGTCGCAGACAGCACCACGGTAAATGCCACGGAGAAGGGAAATACAGCAAGGAGCTGGACGTGGCTTACGTGCAATAATAGAAGGTGAACCTAGGCACTGCCTCTTCAATCTGGCGCCCTCAGTCTTGGTAGCAACTTTTGCAAGTATGCAAAGGGCACTGCAAGTATGTAGAAGAGAGGGCAGCGAGACGCTGTGTGTTATGCGCCCTTTCAGCACTGCTTGACAGAGGGCTACTTTAAGAACGCCTTCTTCTTCCTCGCGTCCTTCTCGCTTTGCTCTAGCTGCATGGAGTACACCAGACTGAAGGTGTGAGGAAGGGCACTGCCCCAGCTTTTGCCCTGCCGTGCAACGGCTGTGTGCTACTTTTCCAAGCAGAAAGAGCACTGAGAAGTGAAAGCGATTGTGAAGGAGCTATTTGGCTGCTCGTGTGCTCTTTGCTGCACTGCTCTCGCCAGCTCAGTGCCCTGCGGCTTCGTTCTTCGCCTTCTGCCATCCAGACAGAGCTCAACTCCAGCGGTCAGTTTCAGCTCTGCCCAACAGCTTGGCCTCAGTTCTGCGGGCAAGCACGCCCTGTTGCCTTGGCTCCGAGTGCAAAGTCCCTAGAGAGCTCTCACTCAGTGCAATGCACCCAGAAAGACACTCTCGCTCGTCTTTCAAGGAGCGATTCCAACCAGAGTTTGTGTTGTACCACCAACTGAAGAGTTCTTGACCGTACCTGTCTCCTGCAGCACCACACAATGGTCCATAAATCTTCCCACCTCTTGGCCAGAGGCCACTCGCTTTGGAGAAGGACTATAAAAGAGTGATCCTCTGAGAAAGACCCTTTGAGATCTCTCCACTGATGAAGACCTGTCTACCCCCTGGAGAAGACCCCTGAGATCTCCCCACGGACGAAGACTCGTCTATCGGATGACCCCTGAGGATGCCTGTGTCTTCTATTGGTAGCTATTTTTCCATCCCTTTCTTTCCTTCCCCTCTCCCTATACTTTGTTTCCTATACCTCTCCCCCTTACCGTAACTGAGTTGTTGGCATTTGATGAAATGCATTGCCGTTGTTGAATAAACTGATTTTCTGCTGTTGAATAAACTGATTTTGTCCCCTGCACTTTGCCTGTTTGCACCTTTAAGATCAAAAGAACCATCATGACCCCCGCTCTGTATTAATAGCGGATCGTGACATTAAATTGGTGTCATGGACAGGATATTCTGACAGACAGAAGGGATGCAAGGTTGTCTGTAGTCTGTATCAGGGTAAGGAAGTCTTACTCCAGCCTCACCTAGCTGGCCACCTTGGATGGGTGAGCCTGTCTAGAAAACAAGGGGGGGTTTTCTGATTTCCCGCAGACTGCAGACACCTTGGTGTGGAGCATCCCCAGACTCGCTTGAGGGCTCTGTCGACAGAATTTCACAAAAGATCTACTGGTGCAATAGGCGGGTCACTGTTGTTGTTGTTGTTGTTGTTGTTTTTTATGATGTTTTTGATACTTGGTGTAGTGAAGAGACAACCTGGTGTTTTGTAACTAAGGAGTGCCTCCCAAGTAGTTTGGTCTCTTCACCCGCACAGGGAAGCGAAGGGGGGCACACAGCGAAAGCTGTTTCGTTGTGTGTGGTAACTTAAGCAATAGACCGCCCTGTTGTGGTTTTTACTTATCCCTTCACAAAATGACTGAGAATTCCTCCGTAACAGATAAAGCTGCATTTTATGCTCTATTAACTAAATGTAGCGCCAGACCGTCCCAAGGTGGGGAGGAATGGGCGAACAGTAATTGGTTTAATCTGGAGAATGTGACTGATAGAATATATTCTTTGCAACATGAATCCAAGTTGAAACTGGGCAAAAATAAAACCATACTCTGCTCAGTTTTGGGAGCTTGTCTTACGGCAGCCATAGAAACTCGCTCTAAGCGAGTTAGTGAAGAAAGTACAATTATAGATTCTTTGCAAAATCTTGTTCAAATTCTGCAAAAACAATTAGATCAAGAAAGGAATGAGAACCATTTGTAGTGAGTTTAAAATCATTTGCTACAGGCTGCCCTAAGAGAAGAAAGTACCAAAAAAGTAAAGCAGAATGAAACACACGCAGAAACAGAAGAGGAGATTGTTCACATTAATCAAATTTATCCCCAAAAGGACTTAACTATAATGAAAAATCTTGGGGAGCACTGCTGTCCGAAGTTGAGACCTATGTTTAAAACACATTATACTTATCTTGGTCCTGATGATTTTGTACCAAATATTTCTACAAAGAAATCCCATATTCTGCCACTGAATTAGCAAACCTGACAAAGGAATATGGGCGACTCCATCATGAGGCTTTTACTTGGCCCTAAAATGGGGTTTTTCACCTTTCTTCCAGTCTAGCTCAGGTGTTAGGGTGAAGTTTCCCTGGGCCCTTGCCTAATGGACGTAAATAAGATAACAAAGGAGGGTCTTTTCCCTAATGAAGTTACAGGGTTTATTTCTCATGGGTAGCGAGGAAAAGAGGGAGGGGGAGAAAAGAGGGGAAAAAGAGACAGAGGCCAGGGGGTACCGACCTTTTCTAGGGTCAGGAAAGGGGGGGCGGGGAGAAATTGGATCCCAGCCAGCTCTGTGTGGCAAGGAGGGGAGAGGGACCAAGATACAGGGCACAGCAGGGGTCATGGAATGTACCATTTACAATGTATCTAGGAAATGCAACATCTCCCCGTTTTTTTGTTTAACAAAGTTGAAAGAAGGATATTAGTTTCATTCAAATTATGATGTTGCCCACCACTTGCTGTTGGTGGGAGGGTTAGATTGTTCTAAGTTTTTCATTTCTATGTGATTGACTACTGAGGTAGAGGGAATGAGACCATTAATAGCCTTGAAAACTAAGTGACGTAGGATCCCGAACGCCGTTATTACAAGGAAAAGAATAACAAAAATTAACAATTGTTTCGACTATAGATGTCCACCACCCTGTGAGTCCCCAGCTTTTGAACAGTCCATTGAACCAATCTTCAGATTCTTGTTTCACTTGTCGGATTAAGTTGTTCATGTTTCGGAGGGCAGCATGGATGTTAGGAGCTCTTGAGGTCAGGTCGATACAGCAAAGTCCTTCAAATTCCTGGCACTCATGTCCGTGCAGTAGCAAGAGAAAATCTATAGCAGCACGATTTTGGAGTGTGGCCTGCCTGGTAATTTCCTCGTCTTCTAGGAGGGAGCCGATTGCTGTGCATGTTAAGTTTGCTTGTTTGACTACCCAACACTTTAGGTGGCCCAATTCGCCTAGAGCTTTAGTTGCTGCAACCCATGGAAGAAACAGGGACACAGCAATTCTTTTTGACTTGGCCCAATGGAAAATTTCAGAATCACAGTTTGGGTCCAAATTGTCTGCACTTCTTTTTTGGATTTTATTACCTGATTTGTTTTTGTGAGTCCAATGGTTTATTAAGGTTTCGTTGGGTGCCAACAGGGAAAACTGACCGAAGTTGCATGGCCCTCCTAAGAGCCGAGAAGGAATTCCTGCCCACGCCCGGTCTCCACAAATTAAGAACAATCCCTTTGGGAGGCTTTTGGGGCTTGAATAAGTTGGGGTGTCAGCTGCAATATGGCTTATAGTATTGCACCACCTTTTGGCAGTGAATTCCCCACGATGTTGCATTATGTTGTGGAATTCTTTTATGCTAGAAGGTTTTGGGAAGATCCTAAAGTGAATGCAATATTGTGCTGGGTAGGAACCTAACAGCTCTAGTTCTTGGGGTTAGTGAGTTGATTTGGGCAAATTTGGCAGCAACTCTTCTATGGGGTTCTTACTTACCCCAGCTTGCTGTGTATGATTTTTGTGTGATGAAATGGTGTGTGACTAAGGAATTTCATTGGACAAGTGTGTTTTAAAACTGGCTGAATATTCTCCAGCCTTCAATGGGATTCCTACCAGGCAGGTGGACATAGGGTTTGCTGTTGCTGCTGTGGACAGACATATGTTTTCTTGTTGGAGCGTTTGTGCCAGGGTGACCCAGATGTTCTGACGTGGTTGAGGGACGATCCATGCAGCTACTAGACTGTTCAGTGTTAACAGGAAGACAGCTTGGATGGGGTTCATTACAGGACTGAGAGAAGAGAAGCTTTTTTCTAAAAGGAAAGACAAACATTATAAAACCTGTTAAAAGTCTCTATCTGCCGGAATGCCACCCTCTATGAGGATTTTTTTCCTTTTCTCTGGCGGTGTCTTCCTTTTGAAGCCACAGCCACCTGCTCTTCGTTCCCCTCAATTGGAGCAGGATGTTTGGGAACATACAGTTTCACCCACATTTGGGGAATCCACCGAGGGCCTGAGGGAGTGGATACACACGCATAGCCACGCCCCCAGGTAACGAGCTCATAGGGACCTTTGATTTCCCAGGTTTCTGGGTCCCTAATCAAAACTGGAGGATGTTGGGATAACTTGAACTGTTTACCACTGTTAAAGTGACGTACCTGTCTTCCATACTTCACAACTGGCAAGACCTCGGGGGTTAACACCCATGCCTATTGATGGCATGGTGTGCAGCTGACAGTTGGGACAGGTGGCCACAATGGCTCGAGCTTGACTCCGTGTTAGCTGGAACTGACGCATTAGACCTGGTGTATTCTGGTGATACTGCTGGTGGATCAGCTTTGCCTGTTGGAAGATGACAGGAAGGCGTGCTTGTTCTGCTGGGGTTGCTTGTTCTGCTGGGGTTGCAAGGGAGTCTGCCTGACGGTTCCCTTCTGCAATTTTGCCTGGCAAATCTGTGTGTGATCTCACATGCATCACATAGATCGGGTGTTCTCTATGAGAAATCAAATAAATTAGTTTGGAAAGCAACCTGAAAAGCTGCTCATTCTCGATGTCTCTGAGCACTGCCTGCTCTGCCAGGGACGCTACCCCTGCTACATAGGCTGAGTCTGTTACCAAGTTTATTGGCTCTGAGAACTTCTCAAAGGCTCTCACGACTGCTGCCAGTTCAGCTATCTGGGGTGACCCTTCCACAAACTCAACATCAGCTTCCCAATGCCGAGTCTGAGGATTTCTCCAAGTCATCACCGACTTGTGGGACTCCCCGGATGCATCCGTGAACACTGTGAGAGCTTTGAGTGGTCTCTGACTCCTCTTCTCACGAGTAATGAGGTGGAATTCCTCATTAAACAGCTTGTGAGACGGGGCATGGACTGATATTTGTCCTCTGTAGCTGTCCATGGCTAATTGGAGACTGGCGTTGCTCTGGAGCAAGGGCTCAAACATCTCTTTAGTCAATCTTTCTGGAGAGCTCCTTCCCTCTTCACACAGTTTAACAGGGAGGTGAATACATGTGAAGTCACAAACAGCTATTTCATACAGTCTCATCCTTGCTTTCCGAATCAGCTGAGCTATTAACTCTTGTGGCGTAGTGATAGTTTTGGATCTTTGGTGGGAGAGGAAGACCTACTCTATGATTAAGAGTGACTCTCTCTGCTCCTTGATCCATTGGTATATTAACCCGTGTAAGTGTGGCAGTTTCCCTCGGACAGTGAATATGAAGGGCAGCTCGGGCTGGTAACGGTGAGCTTGCCTCTCTCCTAAAGTCTTTTGTACCTTTTTGATTGCCGTCTTTGCCTCTGGGGTCAGTTCCCTGGGAGAAAGCAGCTCTCTCTCCCCCTTCAATAAATTGAAGAGAGGTTCTAGGTCCTCATTAGTGAGGCCTAGCCAGGGCCTGACCCAATTCAATGACCCACACAGGGAATGGAGATCTGCTAAGGTTTTTGGATTACAATTAATTTCCAATTTCTGCGGAACAATGGTCCGTGCAGTAATTTCCAAGCCCAGGTACTTCCAAGGTGGCATCCTTTGGACTTTGTCCTCCTGCAATTCAAATCCAGCAGAGGTTAAAACTTTAACCACTTGGTCAAGTGTGTCTTGGAGTAGAGAGTTATCGGGGGCACACACTAGCACATCATCCATGCAATGAAGGATGATGGCCTCCCATCTCTGGGCACGCACCTGGGAGAGCAATGAGGCCACATGCCACAGGCAGATGGAGGGACTATATTTTAATCCCTGGGGCAAAACCTTCCAGTGGTAGTGCTTCATTGGGGCTTCTTGATTGATGGTAGGAACCGAGAAGGCGAACCGTGGGGCATCCTCTGTGTGTAGGGGAATGTGGAAGAAACAGTCCTTGATGTCTAGAACAGCCAATTGCCAATCTTTAGGAAGCATTGTTGGAGAAGGCATTCCAGGTTGGAGAGACCCCATGTCCTCAATTACTGTGTTTATTTCCTGGAGGTCGTGGAGCAGCCTCCACTTGTCCTTCCCCAGCTTCTTTATAACAAAAACCAGGAAATTCCACGCACTTGTGGTCTCCTCTATGTGGCCTTTAGCCAATTGCTCCTCCACAAGCTCCTCAAGCGCCCTGAGCTTTACCTTACTCATCGGCCACTGTGCTACCCACTTTGGGGTATCATCTAGCCATTTCAGCTTTTGGGTAGGGCGCTCTACAGTGGCCGCATCTAAAAATCCCAAGGAGTCTTAGGAATAATCAATTTTACTCCCCACTGGGACATGGTGTCTCTCCCCCATAGCGGGCATTTATAGTCTGTAACAAATGGACTGATGCTAGCCAATTTTCCATCCGGCCCCTCAATTTGTACGATGCTTTTTGATATTTTTGCCAGTTTTACTCCTCCTACACCTTGGATTCTGCCTGCCACAGGCTGAAGTTCCCAATGTGACGGCCACATCCTTTCGGGTATGATAGTCACATCAGCACCTGTGTCCAGTACCCCCTCCACATGGAGGTGATCTCATCCAAGGGTTAGGTTGCATGCCAGAGAGGGCTTGTCCTCACCCACCACTTCTGCCCAGTAGACTTCAGGTGATTTTCCATCTACTGGGACCTCCTGTGGAACAGGAATGGCCTGGGCAAGGATTTGTCCCTCAGCCAGGTAATATGGTGGTAGAGGACATCGTGCCAGGAGAATGAGGCCAGTTATGCTTCCCTTGATGGTCATGGGAACCACCTCAATCTCTGGGGGTGTGTGTGCTGTGTCCCCGACAACAAAGCACTCACTGTCCAGTTTCATGTGGTTTAACGTCACGTCCTGTGTACTGTTAGGTAAGTCCACTGGTATGACTGTCCAATCAGGTGACCTGAAATGAAAACCTTTGTTAGTCACAAGCCTAAAACGGCCTAGTGGCTTCCAAACCTTGTTAATTAAACATTTAATATTTTGATTGCCATGCATCCCCACACCCTCTATCCCATCCTCCCCCTTTTTGTTTATTAAGAGTGAATCCTTTGGGAGTGTGGAGCCCGCCGCATTTATAGCCGAGCGCGCTATTGTGTTAATGGCGGATACGCGCTGTAAAGCTAGTTTTTTTTGTTTGTTGGTCTTCTTCTGTTTCTGGTTGTGTGGACAGTCTCTGGCGAAGTGTCCTGGCTGCTTGCACTGGAAGCAGATGATGTGCTGCAGCTGCTCTGGTGACATTGGTTGCTTCTTGGCTTCTGGTGTTACAGCTGCCATGGTCTTTGGGTGTGCCAGTCCTGGATTTCTCTCGTGTCCACTGAGCAGGTCTGCTTTCCTGGTGCAGGCTTCTATCATCTGTGCTAAGCTAGGTGCTGGCTCGAGGGGAAGGCCAAAAGTAACCCTACGGCAGGTTTCATTAGCATTCCTTTGAGCCATCTCTTTAATTAATTCAGCTTTTACCCCTGGATCAGACACCTGTCTTTCCACTTGCGCACGAAGGCGGTCCACAAACTGTAAGAAATTCTCAGAAACAAAGTGTTTAATGTTAACATAACTGCCTTTAGAATCTACTGTTGGTAATTGATTAAAAGCCTTTTCTGCAACATTGCATATTTTATCCAGGACAGACTTGGATAGTACTCTGGTTTGGCTTCATGGGCAATGCCAATCCTTTTCCCCACATAGGTATTCATATGTTATGTCATTATTATCAGCATCTTTTGCATCATCTGTGCTTTTTAAAAGCTCTAGTAAAAGCACTTTCAAAGATCTTTTCCACAGGCTTTCCCATAGATCATATTCTGAAGGAGTTAACAGACATTGGGAAAGCTCTTTGATATCATATGGAACCAGTTCGTTTGAGTTAAAGGTGGCTCTCATCATGCCTTTAAAGATTTCACTATTTCTACCAAATTCTTTCTGTACTTTACAAATTTCTTTTTATCTTGATAGGACAAAGGTTGATAACTTCTACCATTCCTCTTACCAAGATAAACTACAGGAGCAACTGATGGTATATACTCTTTTCTCTGGTGTTGACTTTCAGGGCTGCCCGCCCACCCACCCCCCCCCCCCCCCCACCACGGGGACACCATCCGTCCCACAGGGGCTCTGAGTTGATCCCCCTCCCCCCATCCCCACCGACACTGAACCTATTAGGGGCTCCACTGTCCTCCCCCACCCTGCAGCAGCTTGGATAGAATGAATGTGAAACCAGAGCGGGATAGGGGTGATGGGATTCAGGGTTGCAACACCTGTGGGCGGGATCTTGGAGGGGGAAGGGGGCAGTGGAGCAGAGGGCACGGATGGGTTATGGGAGGGGACAGGCTTAGGGGCAGGGACCGGAGGGTGAAGGGGGTTGTGGGATGAAGGAGGAGACACGTGGCTGCCACCATATGGGACCCCCCCACGCGGTCTAGCGCATGGCCAGAGCTATCTTGGACTCCGACCCCAACACACGTAGCCACGTGGCCGTGGCCCAGAGGGGAAGGGAACAAGGAAGGAGTGCTGACAATTTTCGAAAAATTATCAGAACCGGTATACCGGGGAGGACCCAGGGACTCAGAACAGCTACAGCTGTGCTGAGTGCCCTGCGTCTCCCAGGGAGACCCGTGGGTCCCCTCCAGGTCCGGGTTATAGGGTTTTGGGGAAAGGGAAGGTGAGTCTGAACCGTTTTGCTGCTGCTGTCTGTTGTTTTCTGTCTGAATTAAAAGTTTCTGAATTTGTAAGAAAATCGGGAGGAATACAGAAGCTGTTTTATCTCCATTTTCCACTTTTAAAATTAATAAATCCCCTATTTCATGCCAAAATGACATCGGATTCATATTTTGCAATTCAAGGTCAGATTTTTCAACAGACAACCACCTGGCAAAACGGGCTAATTTTTTCTTAGATATTAAAACATTTCCCGAATTTAATATTTCCCTTAGTTGGTTTCTTATACTCTTTTGTAAGGCAGATTGCTGTAAGCCCATGATGTTTAGCAATTTGCCACTATATCTACCCCACTACAGTTAAAAACACAGGAAAGGAGTTAGTTGTTAAAACGTGCGAAGTACACCACGGTTTTCAGGCTTTACTGGCTGCGGAGCGGATGTTATTTTCGCTGTTTCTGTCGGTAAAACCCACGTGGGCCCCGCGCCGCTGTAGGGACAGACCCTGCCGCAAAAAACCGCAAAAACCGCAAAAAAACTGAAAAAAAACCCCGTGCCACTGCTTTGAAACCGATCAAAGCTGCCTGCCTGCCGCTCCGCGCCTGGGGTGACTGCGTCCAGCCCCCCCAGGCCGTGCGCCATACCACGTGGCCTCGGACTGCTGAGCCGTGCATGCCGTGCACACGCCCGCGCCACCTTTCCTTCCGATAGCTGAGCTGCGCCGGCAAAATGCCACCAGTGAGACCTCCCCGCAGAGCTCCGGGAACCCACCTTCCGCGAAAGGAGGCTTCCACTCACCTTTTTTTTCTTGCAGGCAGAGGCGACTGTGTAACTGTAGTTGGTCTACATGCAGAACCGACCTGCCTGGGATTCCGACAGGCTCCCGGTTTGTGCTTAAAAGTCTTCAAACTGCACAAAAAGCAGCTAAAAGAAATTTAAGCTAGTTGATCAGCTCCAAGGCTTCTCGAATCCCGAAAATAGGAGTCACAGCCGGACGTGGGGTGCTCTGTAGAGACCATCCAAGTTGGGGGGCCAACTGAGGCTTTTTCTCGGCCCTAAAAATGGGATCTTCACCTTTTCCTCCGGTCTAGCTCAGATGTTAGGATGAAGCCTCCTGGGCCCTTGCCTCATGGACCTAAAAAGATAACAAAAGAGGCTCTTTTCCCTGATGAAGTTGCAGGGTTTATTTCTCGTGGGTCGCGAGGAAAAGAGGGAGAAAGAGAGGGAGAAAGAGACAGAGGTGAGGGGGTACAGGTCTTTTCTAGGGTCTGAAAAGGGGGGCGGGGCGAAATTGGATCCAAACCAGCCCTGTATGGCCAGGAGGGGAGAGGGACCAAGTTACAAGGCATAGCAGGGGCCACGGAAGGTACCATATACAATGCACCTAGGAAATGCAACACAGTGTCTCAGCTTGCTCCTTTCGACTGCTACGGTCATGTCGGAAGGCAAGTGAGAGGCAGCCACAAGTTGCTGAAGCGGTGCCACACAGCCAGCAGTGTGCCAACAGCCAAGCACTCGAAAACGCTGCTTCTGCCCAAGCCCGCCTAGGACGTGCACCTTTGTTCTCAGAGCTCCGTGCAACAGTCTGCCTGTCTCGCTGTCCGAATTGAAAACGAAAGCTTTTTGCCTACGCCCTTCACAGAGATCTGTTGCCAGGACGAGAAGGTCTTGTGGCCGGAGCTCGCCCCCACCGCGAGGAAGCTGCTATTAGCACCGCATTGCAGGGGCACTTCTCCCTCCTTGACCACCTGCTCGCAGCTCTCCAAATTCGCTGCTAGCTCCATGGTCCTTCTCAGCTGCAAGTAGCAGCGCTCACAGTATATAGAGCTTCGCAAGGACCGAAGTCCTGGAGGGACATATGGCACACAAAAATGTGCCAGGGCAGAGACGTTCTACACTGAGTAGAGACAGAGACAGACAGAGAGTTCTACACTGTCCCTTCTTGTCGGCCATCTCGTGCTCCTGCTCCCTCTGCTGTGACAAATCGTTCCTTGAATGACGACCGAGAGCTCTTCTCCAGGCACATTGCACTGAGTGACTGTTCCATAGGGACTTTTGGATATAAAATTTTTTCCACCTCCAAAAATACATGGCTAAGTCCTAAAAGTTTGGGTTTTATTAAGAATAGTTTCACCCAAGTATTGCTCTTTCAAACACTCTTGGTTTCAGTCTGAAATTAACTGCTTGTTTCTGTCTTTTTGCCTAGTGGCAATCTAATTCTAAGGTAACTAGATGTGTTGCAAATCCATAAATTACATGTCAGGTTAGGTGGGATAATTGGCTCGGAAGAAAATGGAATTGAGAATTTGGAAAGAATCCAAAGTGAGCTGATGTCACCATCCGAGATTCCCTTGGGTTCCAAATCCTTTCATTTGTGTTTTTGTGGGCTTTTTTGAATGCGGTGTACAGTTGAAGCCATGATTTAGCTGCGGTGAGACCTGCTCCGCTGTAAAAGCATCATTATCTCAGTGAGCATGGACAACACTTACAGTGTTGTATTTTAAGATTCCCTGCACTCCACTTATGGGGGCAAAAGCAGTGCCTTGGCTGTAATCATAAACGTGATTATAGTTTCATTGCTTTGTCATCATGTAGGATGCTTCCTCCATCTGCTGTGGTCAGCATTAAGTAACAGATTTCTCAGTTTCTAGGAAGAGTCTAGCAAACAATCACCTTGCTCCTTCTCTTGCATTTATTCATCACTGCTATGCTGCTATACAGACAGATAGTCTGTTTATGATTCAACAATTCAACAGGACATCAAGTAAATAGAAAAGCAAAACTAACTACCGAAAGCACTATAAGGGCCAGAGATTAGCTTGGATGAAAACAGGTATTCTCCTAGCATTGTTTACAAAAAAGTCAGCATGTGAAACAGAAGGCCTAATGTAGTTTGTGCCTTGTTTTGGGCATGCCCGGAAGAAGGAAATTCTGATTTCACATATGGGAAAAGAAATGTTGACATTTGAATGAGATTGTTCATACCCCAGAAAAGGTTGCTTTGAAAGGTTGTGGAAGTCCTGTTAGGAAACATGGCTTTACAAGTCCTTTCCACCAGGAGACAACAGCTGCAGAACATCTGACTGTGCCAGTGTTGAGAGCACCAGCAAAGATCAAAGTGGAGAAGTTGGTGAACAATGGCAGTGGCCCGGGGGAGAACAAGTGGGGTGCTGGCTGTGGGACCAGGGGTGTCCTGACTGATTTAGGAGGCGTGTGATGGTCTGTGCCAGCAAGCGGAGTAGCGCTGTGGCCTTGGGACACTGCGAATACTGGAAATCAGTGGGGTCACTGGGCAGGCTGAGTGTCTGAGCTGCTGGAGGGACCCAGTTTGCCCACATGTAAACATCCAGTCTCACTCCTGCCAGCCACAGAAAGGAGCAGGATGTGGCTGCTGGAGATGCCTGTCATGTATATGTAGTGTATATGTGTGCTATCCCAGCCTGCTGGGAACACTTCTTCTTTGTGACTGCTTGGGCTGAGGGAGAGAAAACAGTGGTAGTTTCTGAGGTTTCGAGTTTGCTCGAGTTTCTCAGGCTGTTTCTGGAGCCACCCAGAGTTATCCTCCTTGAAGCATTTCCACTCCTGGTAATTTTCAAAATTCAAACAGACACAGCCCTAAGCTAGTTGATCTGACTTCAGAGGTATTCTTAGGCTGAGCTGTTGGATGATCTGATCTCCTGAGATGTCTTCCATCTCAGTTTATGACCTGGTTCTTGCGAAAAGTAGATTCTTTTAGACTGGAGAAGAGAGGTTTCTGGACAGACAGTATGGTGGCCATTGAATATGTAAAGAGGGTATAAGACAAATGGAGAAAGACTTTTTAGGAAGGTTTGCAGAGACAGGACAAGGGGCCATGCTTTCAATAAGAGACTAGGTTTAGATTGGCTAAAAGGAAAAACTTTTCTACAATGAAGCTGGTGAGACACTCAAACGGGTGTTCCAGAGAAGTTGTGAATGCCCCATCATTGAGAGTGCTCCTTATCAGTTTGGCTAGTCTTGAGCAATTTGATCGACTGTAAGACCTACCTGGCAAGAAAGTTGGACTAGATGATCTTTAATCACAGACTGTTGTATGATTCCGTGAAAGACAGAATGCAATAAAGTTCATATTTCAGATTTTGGCGCAGACATATTTATTATTTCTCACTTTATGCATCATTGCAATGACAACTTGGTAGCTTCTGAAATGATGAGCTGAGATTGATTTCCTTCCTTAGTTTCATTTTCCCTGTTATTCCTTCACTCTTGGACTTTTTTTTTCACTAGATTTCCTCTTTCAGTAAACTGCCCTTAAGTATCACTTTGCTCCCCACCTGGCTTTTTTTATTTTTCCAATGACACCTTTTCACTGGTTCGTTTTGGGCCTTTGCTGCTTGAAGTCCAGCAGCCTCCTTGTCTGAGCATTACGGAGCTTTCTTTACAGCTTCATCACTATGCAAAAAGCCATAAATTACTGTGTTCCATCTCACATACCATCAAGTATCACACTAATATTCCCTCTGCTGAATAGCTGGTTGGCTTACATAGACCAGCCAAATACCAGGAAATCCAGATGGCAGCAAGAATCTTGTAGACTACTCCCGCTGTTCATTTAAATTCTGGAGAAGTCACGCGAGGTATCACATTCTCTTGAAAGAAGTGTATATCATCTCGGACATTCTAGAATGGGCTATTAATATTGTCATGAGTTTCTGCCTAGACTTTTTAGTATGCAAATTCAAATTCAAATGATCTGAAATGATAGAACTTCAAGAAATGTTCTTTCCCAGAATCGAAGTATGATGGAGTTAGATAGGGAGAATCTTAATCTTAGTTATTCTATTCCATCTCACATCATTGCTTGGGGTAGGGAGAAGGGAGTATCTTTGGGGGACAACGGGTTTTGGTGTAGTCAGTAAGCTGGGCAGAGGAGCCATCAGGTATTGTCTGTTGTTGGGGGAGGATTCATGTGAACTCTTCCTTTCTTGTACCCTGCCACTAGTATTGTTGCTAAAATTGTTTGTTTTCTCATCCAAGTGACAAAATCAGCACACTTAATGAGGGATGAAGAGGGAGCAGCGACCTCAGAAGAGGAGGAAGAAGAAGCAGAGCCTGCTGTCCTCCAGAAGAAAAAAACACTACCAGCCAACTTTGTATCATCTGTGAACTTCCTGGGCGTGTACTCTATCCCCTTGTCCAGATCACTGATAAAGATATTAAACAGGACTGGGCCCAAGACTGATCCTTGGGGACCAGCTGGATGAACTCTATTTCCCACCACTCTGTGGGCCTGGCCATCACCCAGTTTGCCACCCAGCAAACAGCCCACCCACCCAAACCATAAGCAGACAGTTTCCTCAGGAGAATGATGTGTGACTCATTGCAAAAAGGATCCGGGAGATGCCTAGGAAGAGTCTCAGGTGAATCCAGGAGACTATAGTGGAGGACTATTCAGTTTTCCAATCACTTTTCTTAAAAAACTCTACAAAAACGTAACAAACAAACAAACAAACGAACAAACAAACAAAAAAAAAAGCAGACCAAGCAAACACACAGAAAACCCCAACCAATAATCCCCAAAGAGACAAAAAAAGCCCCAAAAAAGCCCACAAAAAAACCCACCCAAAACTGAAATAAACCACAAACCCAACACATAAAAAATCAAGGTTAATGGTTTTAGTAACTTTAGAAATAACAAAACAAAACAAAAAAAACCAGGAAGTCGCATTTCTAAAGGTGCTGTCCCAACCTCTTCTCTCAGCAGGGAGGACATCCTGAAGTGGAGCCTGTTGGAAGAAAGCGGGACAGGGCAGCACCTGGGCCATTGTCACGGGACGGCTCTGTGGCTGCCCCATTGCCAAAACCTGGACACATAAATCAAAGACAGGTATGCACATGTGCTTAGACACAGCAAAAATATATTTGTCTAAAAAGAATACTGGTCCATTTATATCGCTGGAAAGAGCATAATGCCTCGTCTCAGCTTTCTTTTCAGTCATTACAAATGCTTCGAAAATATAGGAGTGCAGAAAATGGAAATATCCAAGATCAACATGAGGACCAATAACAAAGATTCCATTTTTGAAACTGCATTGGGAATCCTCTGCAGAAATTGACTCAGAGCTCTAAGATTTACAAATAAGACCAAGAGTATTGGAGTCAATACAACACAGTGTCTGGAGGCTTCAGCTGGTTGCCTTGATTTCTCAAATATGATGGAGGAAGCACCTTAGCAACTACAGCTGCCAGTTCTCTCAGGGCCCTGACATGCCTCTGGGTGGGTCCCATGATCTTGCATGTTCAGGTTTCTCAAGTGGTCTGAAAGCTGACCTGCTACTATGGCTTAGAATCAAGTCCACCAGTCCAATAACCTGAGAGATGTGGAAATAGTGACTGGCAGTAAAAATTGAGACCAACACTTGTTGAGTACTTCAGCCTTCTCCTTGTCTGTTGTCACTAGTCCTGTCTGGCTTATGGGGGTGGGGTGGGGGAATAGGGGAGGTGTGATAGGTTTCTTTTCATCTTCTTTTTCCACTGAAATACCCGTGGGTGCCTTTATTATTCTTATTTTTGGCATGCTTTTCCAAATTCAGCTTCAACTGAGCCTTAGCTATACTGATCCCATCCTCACACACTCATGTGTTACCACTGTATTTATCCCATAATTTGTGTATTGTCTGCATATTACCTTCGAGCATCACATCTATTAATTTTCAGTAACCTTCTGGCTTTAACTTGTTTTCAAAAAAGACCTTTTTGAACCTTTTCACCTCAGAAATTCACCTGGGAAACCCAAAATCCCCAAAATTCACCCTGAAGTCCCCCCTGGGATGCCCAGCACTCACCTGGCAACTCCCAGAATTCCACAAATTCACCCCAAAATTCACGGGGGACCCCCAAATACCAGGGTATTTCAGAAAATCCAACCTGCAACCCCCAAAATCCCTCAAATCACCCCCAAGATCCAGTCCCCCCAACACCTTCCAAATTCACCCCAAAATGTCTCCAATCCACCTCGAAACCCTCCCAGATACCCCCAATTCCATCAAATTCACTTTAAGACCCATCTGGGACTCCCAAAAATCACCAAAATTCCCTGGGAAATTGACATGCATCCCCTCAAATTCATCCCAAAATTCTCCCACGACTCCCAAATGCTCAGCTGGATAACCTAAAATCGATAGTGTTCACCCAAAATCCACCTGGCATCCCCAAAACTCACCTGAGAACCCTAAAATTCACATGTATACCCTAAAATTCACCAAATTCCCCCCAAAATTCCCCTGAGATCCCTTGAATTCCACTAATTCCCCCTAAAATTCAACTGGGAGTCCCAACATTCTAGAAATTCACCCCTGTCCTGGGGTACAATGCAAAAATGTGTATTCTATGACCATCTGTTAAAATGTGGGAGGGGTGGTGATCCTTATCTCTGTGGGAGATATCCCCTGCTGATGTGCCATCTGATAAGATCAGGGGGATGATCATCGTAATCTTTTCACAACCCATCCTTCCTCCAGAAGATATATTCTGTTAATGGGCCATTAAGTCCTCTTGTGTGACTGATAAGATTACATCATCCCATTGGGAGATGCTCCAGCCAGGGGGAGGAGCCAAACATTTCCTACCTAGATAAAAAGTGAGATTTGGAACACCAAGGCAGTCCTTTCCACTCGATCCCAGAGGAAAGTTGAACCTTTTTCCACATCATCGTTGGATCTTTGGAGGAAAACTGCACCTTCTACAAGAGCACTGCTTCAACTGAACCACTATTGTCATCCAGGAGGACTGCAGCCACCATTTATACGGACTGCTACCAACACCCTGACTGACAGGGTGTCAGGTTGTATTTCTGACTATGTTGGTGGTTTTTCTTTTATATTATTTCATGTATTTTATTTTTTCTCTTTTCTCCTATTAAACTCTATTACTGACTTGGAGTCTCGCACTGGTTTTACATTCAAACCAACACAACCCCAAACCTCGCTACCCGGGATCCCCCAAAATTCCACAAATTCTCCCCCAAAATCAACCTGGGACCCCTCAAAACTCACCTGGATCTCCCCAAATCGCCCCCCCCCCAATTAACCTGGGAACCCCCAAATCCCCAGAATTCTACCCAAAATTCACCTGGGACCCCAAAAACCTCCAAATTCGCTCGGAAATAATTTGCAACTTTACACACTCCATTTTCCCACAAACGGATCTAGAGCTGTATCATTAGAAAAACCCTGTATAATCAAGGACAAAGAACCACTAACTAATTAAGGTTATAAAGTGGTATGTTTGTTCACCGACAGGCGGCACGGGAGTCACCTCCGAAAGGCGTGTCGGCTCTGAACAAGGTTCTTTGCCATCTATTTATTCCCCAAGATCTTACATACAATACATATGCATATCCCCAGCACCTCCCATCCCCATTCCATATTAAAATGAGCCCATTAGTCCTTCACGCGTACACAGCTCTTCTCTTGAATTGGGTCGGTGGTCTCGAAATGGGTCAGTGGTCTTGAAGGCTGAAGTCAGGAGAGTCTTCATCAGGTCTCAGTGACCCTCTGGCACGATCCAAGGCTCCGTGCCTCATGGTTAGCAGTTTACTTATTTTACGTTCTTCTGTACGTAAATTTGTAATAGCAGATAATTATACCAATTAGCTCTAGCCTAAGCATCTAGTAATTATTAACCTACCAATTATCTACCTAACTTACATCTTGGTCATGGAAACTACTTCTACTCTTAGCAAAAACCTTAACTTTTTAAAACCATGATTCACAGCCCTGGGTGCTTCATATACTAACTAAACGGAAAAAACCTTTATATTCATTCTCAGCAAAAAGACTTCCTATTCCTCCTTCTTTTGGAGAAAACTGCCCTCACTTTCAAACTTATTCTCTTGCTCACTTGCATGCATAATGCTTAGTCCCTGTTTTGCATGCTCATTTTCTTCACTTTTACAAGGAATCCTCTCCTCATCTTCTTCTTCCTCTGCTTCTTCCATTTGCTGTGCCTAGATCACCTGTTTCTCTGTTAGATTTGTTTCTCCAGCTGATTTTTGACAACTGTCCCTGTCTTGTGGCACCGCTCGCTCGAGGGAGGTGATTGTCCTGCTCTGCTCTGGGCTGGGACTGAGCTCTCTTCAAGCCCTGGGGAGAATTTTGGATGCCACAACGTCAGAAAGACCTCAGGCTATTGGAGAAATGTCCAAAGGAGGGACACAGAGATAGTGAAGAGGCTGGAGGGGAAGCCATACAAAGAGTGGCTGAGGGCATTTGGTTCAGCTGCAGAGAGGACACTGAGCTCACACCTCACTTGGGACCTCTCAGCTCCCCTCAAGGGCAGCACAGGGACAGCTTTGCTCTCTGCTCTCTGCTATCAGACACAGGAGCCAAGGGAATGCCAGGAGCTGTGTCAGGGGACGATTAGGCTGGCTATCAGGGAAAGGTTTATTTCCTCAGAGGCTGGTCAGGCACTGAATAGGTTCTCCAGGCAATGGGCACAGCCCCAAGGCTGCCAGAGATCCATGTGTGTTTGGCCAACGCTCTCAGGGATGCAGAGGGTGGGACTGTTGGAGTGTCTGTGCAGGGCCAGAAGTTGGACTTTGACGATCCCTAGGGGTCCCTTCCGACTCAGGAAACTCTTACCATTTTCCCCTCTTTCCTCTCCTTGCACAATGCTCTCAGCTTACTGTTCCACCGTATGTTCCACTTCTGAAACCTCCGATACTTCTTTCCAGTTCAAGTACAGTTCTACTGGTTACAATCCAAAGATATACAGATTGAAAAACAAGCAAAAAGAAACACCTGTTTGGAATGTCGTGGTCTTATTTGGATCTCGAACTATGAAGTCGATTGTGCCTTGCAAGTTCTAAAAGCAAAACAACAACAAAAAACACCCACCACACCGTTTTAACATAGGGATTTCCTTTCTTCTAAGAAATACATATCCCTTCTCAAAATGGATCTATTTCAGTAAGAGATCGTCTTGAATAGATCACTTACTATCTGAAGAACCTGGAACACTCAAATCCATAATGATAAGCCTGTTACCTTGTCGTTTTCTGTTCCAAAGGCAAATGAATTTGCTCAAGTGCCGTTTTTAACAAGGACAGAGTTCAAAGTGTGGCTCTGAGAAATGTTTTGGTTTCCCTCTCCTATCTCTATCAAAAGCACTTTCTTCAATGGCTGAAACAATACTTGATATAGTCTGAATTTTAAAGGTCATGAAAATTTTCTCAAAAGTGAAAAATTAATATAGCAGTCAGGTTTTAAACCAACGGGAATTTTTGTTTTACCTGTTTGAAGATTTCCTTCACACTAAAATGCTGACTGATGGATACCTAGAAGGAATCAATTCCCACAAAATGCTTCCAGGTAAGCCATTACGTCATCCATTACAATTTGCTTCAGTGCCCCGTTCCTGTCCAATTGAAGATCCCAGTTTAAGAGACTCAAGTAGGGAGAGAAATAAAATTAAATATGACTACAGTGCCTTTAAATCTAAATCGAACTTCCTGGTCAATCTCATAAAACCTTTAGGCTAAATGTTGCCATTGATCCGTTTCTACTGAACAGAATCATGTCCTGGCTTGTTACAGATTAGTTCATTACAAAGAAAGAAATGCACAGAAGTTAAAATATTTCCAAAGAAGCATTTGACATCATTCCTTTTGGATGCGGAACCATTCTAACACTCCTTACATAAGAGGACAAATTACCTTCTTCCATGTTAGTTCTGCACTGTGCTCAGCGGAGCCTTTCTGGTTTATTGGCCTTTGACTTGGACATAAAGCTGTGTCTTGTTCAGTAGGGACATTATTCTATATGCTTACATGAAATGAAAAGCACTCTTTTTCCATACCTTCACACAACAGCATTAAAACAAGGCCTAAGTAGTACAACCAATGTTCAAAGATGCTCTTCCTTTTAAGTTGACAATACAAAATTCATACCTTGTTCTAATTTGATCTCAAGAAGAAAGGGTGTTCTCCAAATACTCCTTCAGCTCTTCCTCACAGCTCACCATTTTCCTTTTTTCTAAAATTGTATCCAGATCACTTTCATCATCTACGGCCACATAAAAAAGCTCGTAAAAATGGTTTCGTAGCTACTAAAATCGCCCCCACTATTTAGGATTCAAGGAAGTTAATTATGCACATATATTCTACACCCAGAAGAGAAAGCTACCTCAGCAAAACTCATCGCCTATGAAATTCTTCCTAGATAATGAACAGCTCTGACACTGCCAGCGAAGTTGCTTGTTGAAACAATGAGAACCTCACATCCAATCAGACTCTAGACCTGCACAAGATCTCGTAATAGCAACTTGCAGCCACTTTCTACAGAAAGCAGCAGTGATCTCTATCACTGTTGCCATACCAAGAATAAGACAGGACTGTCCATTCAGCGTGAATCAAGCAGTTAGCAAAAATGCACCTGACAGAATGAAACTGAAGAGTCGAAATTCCCATCTAAAAGTCAAAGATTACATTTTTAATTTTATAGCAGGTATTTTGAATTTCAGAGGTCTCTTTGCCTTAAGAAGTGCTGTCTTTATAGCACACCCTTGTTTTTATGTTGCCACCTGTATGATGGCCATTTAGCCGTCTCCTTAAAATCACTCCAAAGAAAAACATTCTAGTGAACAAGTTCTTTCTAAACTGCTGGAAGGTGAAATGAATGAGTAAGAGGATATGTAAGATGATAAAAGGCTGCCTGGAATTTTACGACTCGTATCCAACATGGCGTCTTCTATCTGGAGAGTAAAAAAAATCAGTCTCCAAGTAAACTGCTAAGAATGCGGATTATCAAAACTTCTGTTTATTCTGGCACCATAAAGCACCAAATCACATTCTATAATTTATCCCTTTAGAAACAACTGCCCGACTTTTTTTTTGTATCGAAAAGATTGGAAGACATTTGGGAAATCATTTCCAGCTATTCCTAAAGTCTGATCTTAAGCAGACTGGGCCATACGTCATTCATCGCTATCATATGTATTTCAGATAGAAATGATCATAAAAATACAATCTATTTATATTACAAATACTAAACACAAGAATTATGAACACTTCCACGTGAAACTCTTCCACACCAAACTGTTTCTTTGGAGTGTTTTGTCACACTATGGACCTCCTTCTAAGGTGATATCAATAGCCTACCACGCAGTAGGCATTGCAGGTGGGAGCACAGGAAGGACAGACTAATCCCAAGGAGTGATGAAAATATATGTCATGAAATAAAAGAAACGTACATCTGTTGTGTTGCCTTCTTTAATGTTAATATTCCTTCTGTGTTGATGGTTGGTCCCAGTTTCATTCCCCTAAGTTAAGTACATAATGGTTTTTCCCATTCCCGCCTTTGCCCTAGTCAGTCATCCTAAAGCCCTCCCCTTTATCTGGAACCTTCCCTGTCCCTCACCCTAAACCCTGCCCCACTGGATGTCAATCCTTTGTAGCCCCTCCCTTTGTTCTAGAATATTCTGTGTCAAGCATTCCCTTTGGTATTCATGATTGGTTATGTTGTATGTATCTCCACCCTCGGTTTACCTTATTGGCTCAATGTACCTCTTTCCCCACCTTCTGTACCTGCCCCCGTTTACCGTTATTGGACAGAGTTTTGTGCCCTCCCCTTGCTCCTCCCCCGTACTTAAGCCTGTGCAGAACCCATTCTAACTGCCTTTTGCGGTTCCCTCTCCCAACCTCCTGACCTGTTGCCTCTTCCTTCAATAATTCCCTTCCCCCAGAACGGTAAAAGTTCTCTCCTGCGCCTCTTTGTCCCTCCCTGATGACTCGCCCAGGCGTAGCTGTAGCTAGGCCTCTTCTGCAGCTCCCAGACTGGTGCCAGGGTGGGGCCACTCACCAACGCAGGCTTCCCGGACCTAGCTGGTAGCCCAGGTGAGGTGGGCAGTGGGTGGAAGAAACGTCTTACATCCACGCACTCCACTAGTTCTTCAAACCTACATTTTAGTTTCTCAGTCATCTGAAGCATGTTGGAGTGCACAACTTCAGCATCTTCTGCTGTGCAAATGTTCATATCCAACAGGGTCATCTGAAGGAAAAGAAGAACAAATTATTGACATGCACAGAAGAAATACTGTGTGGCTTTCAGAGAGCCTGGCTAAACGTAGTGTTTCTTTTCTTGTGATGGACAGAGATAGATTCAGCCTCCTACATGCCATGTTATATTAGTAAACAATACCATCTGGTTGGATACAAAGGGAGAAATTGAGGCAGAGGTGGAATTTCTTTCCCAAGATAAGACAGATTTAGCACAAGGGCTGAGACTCCTTGCATCTTACACATTCACGTAGGACAGCACTCCCTTCATTACCGACATTTGTTAGGGCTTTTCCACATTTCAAGTACAAATACCAACTACTACTGTGAAACCAAACAGATGGCTTACTTTTTGAACAGAGTAAGGCGGAGGTTAAAAAGGAATTCCACTTGTTATCTCAATGTTTTGTGCATCCTCAGACGCATTTTAGTCTAATGACACATTGGACCACGGCTATCACAGCCAAAAGCTGTGGCACTCAACTTGCACATCTGCCCTTTCTCCTGACATTTGCCCTCGACCAGCTCATACTGGATGCTCATTTTCTCCATGCACTCCACATTAGGGCTGTCTGAATGCTATGGAACTGACCACAGTCAAAATTCCCATCTTTCATAGTGCAGTGTGACATGGAAACATGACAGAGGCCATGTGCTGAATCCCAGCACACGGAACAGATCCCAGCAGTGCCTACAGACCTTTGCCTACAGACACCAGACACTACCAACCGAAGAAATCAAGACATTTTCATACACAGCTCTTGATCATTATGCTTCAAAGTAGCAAGGTACTTACAATCGCTACCAACTTCTTTGCTACCATACAGGCTACAAACATCCCAACAGGATGTTCTCTGGAGCAAGAGAAGGCAGACACAGAGAGGGAAGGCATGCTGCAAGGACACAGAGAAAGGAAGTATCTCCAATACTTCCCCTCTTCTTATCATACTTCCCCTCTTCTTCTGCAAGAGTTAAAAAGGAGTATTTTTGTATGATTGAGAAGGGATCCATGTCAAAATTAACTTTTGATTTCCCCCCGATTTATTCTAACCAAGCCAGTTCCTGCTAGATCTCACCATGCACAGGTGTTTGTACTGGCCAAAGGAAAGCCATGCCACAGGCAGCTTCTTTGGCTCTTACTGCCACCTCCAAGCAACTGAGAAGGTATGTGGGAACACACGGAACAAAGAATAGAGCAAACATGCACTCTCAAAGCAACTGTCTGCCTCATCGTTGCCCGGGAGAAAAGAAAATATTGCTTGAATTCCACACTATTCTTAGGATGTCCCGACCTACCTAGACTTTTGTTTCAATTCTCCAGAGTTCTGCACCATTCGCTTCCATCAGATTTGGCACGTGTTGGAGGCAACAAGGTGCTATCAAAGTAGGAAACAAGAGACAGGTATCCTAAAATACAAACCAGTCAGTACTTCAAATATAAAATTATGAATCCAAATATCCATACTACTGGGCTTTCTTTTATTTACAGCCATCTTGGCAATGAAAATAAACCTGAGATTGTTGTTGTTCCAGGCCAACTGTTTACTGCCCGATAAGGAACTAACTGTCATCTACCTTGTTCCTACATCCACGGTAGAAAACCTCCCTGTAAAGATCGTAATGCATTGCACCCACTCCAATGCAACTTGTGTTCAGGATGGATATTCAAACGTAGCAACGTTCGATTTCTATCCAGACTCCTCTCTTAATTTATTACGCAAATAAAATCCCACGCCATGGAGAAAAAATGCCTTGACAAAAGCACCAACTTCTAGCTCTCCACCCATCTTTGCCCATTTCTACTATGTTTCAAGATTTACTTCTGCATTCCTCCATTTTTAGAGCCTGATCGCCACCTATTAAGTGTAGCTGGGGCACTGAAAATCAAGAATGCATTTTTTCCATTCAAAAGAGCTGTACAGAAATAGATGTAGTCCCTGCCTTACCGCTGTACTTAGCAATCACACACTGACAGGAAGCAAAGTGCATTTTGTAGCCAAGTCCTTCATTAACTCCAGCAACAAGTGTTTTCCTTTATGCTATACCCTCTTCTGCCATACCCGATATATTGCAAAACCTTCAGTCTCTGTTCACTGAGTACCATCTGCTCCTTTATCAACTTTTGCATTTCCATATTCACAGTTGGGGGATTCTGTATTTCTTCACTTGCCATAAATTCTCTGCAGGATGGAAAGTAGATATGTATAATGGAATCACATGATACATGTGATACCATGCGTGATATCACATAGAAAGAAAAAATGATCAAGTATTACTTTGATAGAAACCAAAAGTGAACACTAGCCACTTTGTGTTGCTCATTGTCCAAAAGAAGACTGCCACATTTCTGACCTGAAACTCTGAACTACACACTTCTTTTGCATGAGCTTCCAGTCCTCAACACTCCCTTGCCATTTCAGTTGATGCCATTTTTCTTTCTCAAGCTCTGATTTCATTCGATTCAAGAGTAGCTTGGCAGTTGCCCTCTCATTATCCAGCAGTGCTCTCTTTACATCCTGTGTATTAAAAAATAAAACCAGAAGCAGAAGCAGCATACGACAAGCAAAAACAAACAAAAAATTGTCCCTTCTACAGAAAATGAGGGGAGAAAAGAACACAAATGATAACCAATACCCTGCCAAGTAGAAATTTATTCTATATTTCAGTGATTGATAGGCAGAAAAATGAATTTCATTTGGGGAAAGAAAGACATTCTAGCAATATTCAGACTGCTATCTTGCCCCAGGTAAAACATTTACCATGGCCTTAGCGTTAATGAGCTTGTGAACATCAGCTGCCAAGAGGAAGGACATTTCCTCCAGTTTCACAGAATACTTGGTCAGTACATCTGCTGTCTGTGCAATCAAAGAATACAGAAAAGCAACAACAATGAAAAGTAGAACTCAAATATCAATTTCCCAAGTTAAAACCTACATGAACAAGACAATTTTTCCATTCAAGTGAATTTGATTTAATTAATTAATTATCTACATCAGTATGACTATCACATTCAAGAATAGAATTCAAAGAATCAACGTTGTTTCTTCTGAGACATTGAAGCCTGAGTAGATCCCAACTTCAAATCTATTAGGACGGCATGAAAGCAATACCTGCTACATTTAGTACATGTAAACTTCAAAGACATCTAGAACAGCTCTAAAAGATGAACAAACCCATGAACTTTGAAAAAGACGCTAGCAAGAAATGTGGAAATAGGCTTTATCGGCCCAATGCTTTTCCCAAAAGCTTGGGCAATCCTTGGGATCAGTGAGAGTCTCTGTCTCATTATTCAGCAGCTGGCTTAGGGTAAAATAGGATGCATGCAATCACTTCATTCCTGTTCATGACATAAACTTACTGCATCATCACAGAAGCCATTTACTTGGAAATATAGCCTAAAAATAGGTGTCAGACTGGGTACATAACTAGATTGCTATCAGCAAAACCAATTTCTTTTTAACAGGAAAGCCATACAATATGCCTGCCATGGCAAATATTAGTCTACTAGCCCTGCACTTCAACGGGCAGTGAGCAGTTCATTACACCAAATTTACGTTTGTCAAGGAGACAGTCTATTTATTACAAGCCCCTAGTTCTAGAACGAAGAATTCAGGAGTTGCTCATTCCCAATGAAAATCTGTCCATTTCATACCTTTGGGGTTTTATGCTTCTGTTCTTTACCTGTCTTGAGTGTGGCTTTCTTGTGAAGTCACTGATGGGTGTTTTTCCAACACATTTCTGCTGATTACACGGTATTTGCATGGCATCAGCAGACATCTCTGAATGTCTCTTTAAAGTATACTTTTTACTCTTCTTAGAAGATCTTGTCTTCTTCTTTCCTTCACCCAAAAGGTGGGCTAAGTGAGCCTTCAAAGAACCATCATCTCAACAATTAGAATTCTTTCAAACCGACTGAATGGAGAACAGCCACAAAAAAAAAAAAAAAAAAATAGTGCGCGAAAGACAGCAGAAGAGAAAGGTAAAATAATGAATCCTGCATGCCACATGCATAACTCTCTTCATTCGAGGCTATTTTCAAAATGAGAAAATAAAAAATCATCTTTTCCTCAGAGAGGAAAAGTGGAGTAACTGGATTGTGTTGCCTTGCTTACAGTTACCAGAAAAGTCAACAGCAGAGTTGAAAACTCCTGAAGCTGGCTAACTACACCTCTAAATGTTTTACTACTGTGTTATGATTCTGTCTTCAGTTAATAGAACCTGATATACAACAAAGAGATGGGATCACATGGAGATGCATTGGAGAGCCTACGCCGGAGTTAACACATTCATTTTTTACTCAGACTAATCCAAATTAGAAATGTTGAAAATGACCTGGGGCCATTTCAACAGCCGGCAAACTGACTAACACAACCAGCCTTTGGCTATTATTCAATCCTTTGCTTGTTTTACCTGGGCCTTGAAGATCTGTCTGCAGCCTTCCTCTCTGCAAATATATCACAGTCGTCCTATTGAGAACCCATGGCTCATCACAGCTGCTTGGCCAGGCCTGCTTCCAGAAGAACTGGCAACTACAAGCTGGGAGCCAAGAGATACAACACTTCCCTTGGAAAAGGGCCTTCCATGAATCCTAGAATCCCAGAATGGTTTGGACTGGAAGCGACCTTAGAGATGATAGATTATCTTCTTCCCACATCCTGACATGGGCAGGGACACTTTTCCACTAGTCCAGGTTGCTCCATGTCCGCTCCAGCCTGGCCCTGGACACTTCCTGCCATGGGGCTCCCACACAGCCTCTTTGAGCAACATGTGCCAGGCCTCAGCACCCACACAAGGAAGAATTCCTTTCCAATATCCCATCTACCCCTGCCCTCTGGCAGTTTGAAGCTATTCCCTCTTGTCCTGCGAGTCCAGACCCTTTTCCAAAGTCCCTCCCCAGCTATCTTGGAGCCCCAGCAGGCACTGCAAGGGGCCCGAGGGTCTCCCTGGTGCCTTCTGTTCTCCACATTGGACACCCTCAGCTCTCCCTGTCTGTCCTAGAGCAGAGGAGCTACAGCTTTCAACGCAGCATAGCAGCCTCCTACCCGTGAAACTCGACGCCGCCACTGGCCTTCCAGGCCCGACAGATATTGTTTCTGGTGTTGCTCGCGGATACTCTCGGCTCTCTCCCCGCCCCCCATGTGGCCCTCAGGAGATGCTGGTCGGATGCCACTCCTGCCGCTGTCAGACCAACGAAGGGCGGGGGGCCATCCCAGCCTCATCCACAATCCACTGTGTCCTCGGTGCCTGCTGCCGGCTCATGGCAGCCCACACACCAGGAAGCAGAGCTCTGGAACAGAGGATCATAGCCCCACATTTGTGTTCGTCTCTGCACAAGGCAGGCCAGAATTGCCATGCCCGGACTTTTCAGTTCAGCATGAGAATGAGAATACACCTGCTCCATGGGGGAGGAAATGTCTATATACTCCCTCATACGTGGTCTCTCAACTTAATGCCTAGGCACTTGCCATTCCTGAAGCTACGCTAACGCTTTTTTTACCTTGCGGGTAAGAAATGCCATTCTACTGGTGTGCAGCGAAAGGCGCAGCACAGGCAGGCCAGGGCAAAAACTGGAGCAGTGTCCTTCCTCACACCTTGGCTATGGTGTACTCCATACAGCTAGAGAGAAGTGAGAAGGATGCGAGGAAGAAGAAGGCATTCGTATAGTAGCCCTCTGTCAAACAGCCATGAAAGGGTGCATAACACACGGCATCTCGCTGCCCTCTATTCTACATACTCTCAGCTCCCTTTGCCGACTTGCAAAAGTTGCTACCAGAGTAGAGGGGGCCAGATTGAAGAGGCAGTGCCTAGGTTCACCTTCTACTTATTGCACATAAGCCACTTCCAGCTCATCGCTGCACTCGGTAGTTCCCTTCTCCATGGCATTTACTGTGGTGCTCTCTGCAACTTGGCACCTAGAAGTGACCGCCAATGTTTCCACAGCGGGCTGCAAGGGAACCAAGGAGCAGCACAAGCAGCAGTGCTTCAGCTTGCTCCTTCCGACTGCTAAGGGCACTTGGAAAGGCAAGCGAGAGGCAGCCACCTTCCTCTCCTAATAGCCTGTAACATAGTGCACACAAGCACGGTACTTGTACGATTTTGTTCACGGCCCTTGCCCATGCCTCGTGCCGCTTTCACTCCCCAGAGGGCAGAAGCCGCTGAAGCGGTGCCACACAACCAGCAGTGGGCCAGCAGCCAAGAGCTCGAGAACGCTGCTTCTGTCCAAGCCGCCTAGGGCGAGCACCTTTGTTCTCAGAGCTCCGTGCAAAAATCTGCCTCTCTTGCAGTTCGAATGGAAAACGAAAGCTTTTCGCCCATGCCCTTCACAGAGATCTCTTGCCAGGACGAGAAGGTCTTGTGGCCGGAACTCGCCCCTGATGCGAGGAAGCTGCTATTAGCACCGCATTGCATGGGCACTTCTCACTCCCTGACTACGTGCCCAGAGCTCTCCGAATTCGCTGCTAGCTCCATGGTCCTTCTCAGCTGAAAGTAGCAGCGCTCACAGTACATAGAGCTTCGCAAGGACCGAGGACCTGGAGGGACATATCGCACACAAAAATGTGCCAGGACAGAGACGTGTTCTACATTGTCCCTTCTTGTCTTCCACTTTGTGCTTCTGCTACTTCTGCTCTTAGAAATCGCTCCTTGAAAGACGAGCGAAAGCATCTTTCTGGGTGCATTGCACTGAGTGTGAGCTCTCTAGGGACTTTGCACTCGGAGCCAAGGCAACAGGGCGTGCTTGCCCGCAGAACTGAGGACAAGCTGTTGGGCAGAGCTGAACTGACTGCTGGAGTTCAGCACTGTATGGACTGCAGAAGACGAAGAGCGAAGAGCACACGAGCAGCCAAAGAGCTCCTTCACAATCGCTTTCACTTCTCAGTGCACTTGCTGCTTGGAAAAGTAGCACCCAGCCGTTGCACGCCAGGGCAAAAGCTGGGGCAGTGCCCTTCCTCACACCTTCGCTGCGGTGTACTCCATTGTTGGGGGTCGAATTCTTCACTTTTCTTTCTGTGGCATTTATCCCATTGTTATGCTAAGTGGCTACACCTTAAGGTAATGTTCTCTCACAGGGAGGTGGGTGGAGGGAGCGGGGCGGGGGGGAAACCGGAAAAAGGAAAGGTGGGACGGGGGTCGGGAGCGGGCTGGAAAACTCTCTCGTTTGGCTCGTGGAGGGAGAGGATGCCCCGTGCTCAGATATGGCATCTCCCCTGCCACCCCAGCGTTTAGATCCACACTCCCCGCCATTGGACATCCCTCTGCTGCTCTCCCACCTCACCCTAATACCTCTGGACACTCTGCCGAGCACCACGACAGACACCGTGAGGGGGGAGTCACTTTCCCCATCCCTCTCAACCCTGGGCCGCTGCCGCCGTCACTCCACCCCTCTTCAACTGCGCGGGACCTGCCCTGACCCCACAGCACCGGTAACTGAGCACAAGCAGACGGCCTGTGGCCAAAAGGGCCTGGAGCTGAGCTATACTGTTCTGTTCTGTTGTCAATTTTTATAGCTGTTGTTGTTTTCTGCCTTGTTAGATATCAGTAGAGAACTGTTATTCTTATCCCCACATGTCCTGCCTGAAGGCTTCTGATTTGGACCTAAAATAATTAAAAGGGAGGGGGGTTGCACTCTACATCGCAGGAAAGGGGCTCCTGCTTTTCCTTAGACCATACCTGTCTTTCAAACCAAGACAGATTTTGGTGCCCGGAACGTGAGGCATTGCCTGAGGGCATTGAGATAGGGGTAGAAAAGGGGATAACCGTTCATGGATTACCCAAGCTTGTGGTAGGTGACAACATGCTGTCCAGCTTACACTGGATTGGCCTCCATGTGGTCAATGCTATATCTCTCCCATTTGCAAACTCTTTTGTAAATATGAGTCTCATAAGCAAGGTTACCGTGGCTATTATCAGGTTCATTTTGTGGGTTGATCAGTTGAAGAATTCACGGATTTTTAATTTTCTCTGGAAGATGGCCACATTGATTCAGAGCTATCGCACTCTAAGTGTGTGTTTCTGGGGCTACTTCAATAATGGTACTTACTGTGAGGAAGTGGCAGCAGGTGAAATTTTTTCTCAACCCATCACAGGGTTTTTGAAGTTCACCCCACCAGTCTTCAAGGGGTTCCAATCCACTTTAAATGCTAATGACATTATATTGTGGCTAGTGTTGCTTATATCCCTGTTAAACCTGTTCTATCTAACATTCAGAGATAAGGGGAGATTGACTTGGATAACAACCCTAATACCTACCCCAGGGATTAGTGATGTTACCCCAGAGCCTGATCCTGTCCCAGAGACTAGGGAGGTTACCCCAGAGCCTGATCCGATCCCAGAGACTAGGGATATTAACCCAGAGTTTGACCCTGCTCCACAGCCCACCTCGGAAAGGAACTACCCAGAATGGGTGGGGGTGCTAGCGAAGGAGATACGTGAGATGGGCCAGATGCTGAAGGAGTACCTCTCCCCAGCTGGTGAGAAACCCTCCCCCTGCCTTAAAGAGGGAGACTCTGATGGTGCAGCAGTGGGACCCACAGACGTTACATCTGTCCAGGTTCCAGCTGAACTGCAAGGGCACTCAGCAGCAGCAGTTGCCCCTGTGGAAACTAGGAAGTCTAAGATGAAAACAAGGCACCCAAATAATAAGGGTCAGGAAGGGGGCCCCTCACAACCAGCAGGGGAGCCAGAAGTTGAGATCATCACCGAGTCCCTGTCATACGAGAGTCTCCGTAACCTGCGAAAAGACATTGTACGGCGGGGCCGTGAGGCCTTTACAACCTGGTTACTGCGGGTCTGGGACCTTATGGGTACAGGTGTGCAACTGGATGGTACTGAGGCAAGAAATTTCGGAGCCTTCACCCAGGACTCAGGTGTGGACCAGGTATTTGTAAGGGAGACAGGTCTCCTTTCCCTCTGGGAGCGACTTTTAATGAGTGTGAGAGAGAGATTTGTCCACAGGGAAAGAATGCAGGAGTACCACCAGAGAACACGTTGGAATACCCTTGAGGAAGGGATCCAAAAGCTGAGAGAAGTGGCAGTACTGGAGGTGCTCTTTGGGAGGGATGGACAGCATGACAATGACCCTGACAAGGTCAGGTGCACAGGGCAGATGTTGTGGAATCTGGCAAACCTGGGCCCATCTCAATATACCCCCTTTATTGCAATGATTGATGCTGATACCAACCAAGTGACAGTGGGTTCTGTTGCCAGCAGGCTCAGGAATTATCAGAGTATGATGGCTGGCCCAGTGCAGGCTCATGTCTCTGCTGTGGCTAAGGACCTCAGAGAGGACTTTAAGGAGGAGATGAAGGAGATAAGGGAAGAGGTGAGGAAGATCAGTGCAGCACCAGTGAGAGTCATGGACCCCAAAAGTAGAGCCCAACGCCCCCCAGCTAGGGAGAGAGGGTACACCCCACGTGCTGACCTGTGGTTTTTTCTATGTGACCACGGGGAAGACATGAGAAGGTGGGATGGGAAACCCACTTCTGTCCTGGCAGCACGGGTGCGCCAACTCAGGGAGGGGAACACCAACAGAGGGAACTCCTCTAAAGTGAGGGTAGCCTCAGCCTCCCATGGAGGTGCAGGGTATTACAGAAGGGAAGATGATCTGTCAGATCCCCTTGAAGGAACCTCCACTATGTATGCCCAGGAGAGAAATAATAACCAGGGCTAGAGGGGCCCTGCCTCTAGCCAGGGAGAGGCACGGGAAAACCGGATCTTTTGGACGGTGTGGATCCGATGGCCTGGCACATCAGATCCACAGGAACACAGAGCATTGGTTGACACTGGTTCACAATGTACATTAATACCATCAGGACATGTCAGGAAGGAACCTGTTTCAATTTCTGGGGTTACAGGGGGATCTCAGGAATTGACTCTGCTGGAGGCTGAGGTGAGCCTGACTGGGAAAGAGTGGCAGAAACATCCAATTGTGACTGGCCCAGAGGCACCATGTATCCTAGGCATAGACTTCCTCAGGAACGGCTATTACAAAGACCCAAAGGGACTCAGGTGGGCTTTTGGAATAGCTACTGTGGCGGCAGAGGTCATTAAGCAGTTGAACACTCTGCCTGGGCTATCAGAAAACCCATCTGCAGTGAGACACCTCAGGGTGAAACAGCAACAGGTGCCAATTGCTACCTCAACAGTGCACCGCCAGCAGTACCGGACGAATCGAGATGCCGTGATCCCCATCCACAAGATGATCCATGAGCTGGAGAGCCAAGTGGTGGTCAGTAAAACCCACTCACCCTTCAACAGCCCCATCTGGCCTGTGCATAAATCTGAATGAGAATGGAGATTAACTGTGGACTATCGTGCATTCAATGAAATGACTCCTGTCACGATCCACCATTAATGTAGAGCCGGGGTCGTGATGGTTCTTTTCATCTTAAAGGTGTAAACAGGCAAAGTGCAGGGGACAAAATCAGTTTATTCAACAGCAGAAAATCAGTTTATTCAACAACAGCAATGCATTTCATCAAATGCCAACAATTCAATTACGGTAGAGGGCAGAGGTATAGGAAACAAAGTATAGGGAAAGGGGAAGTAAAGGAAGGGATGGGAAAATAGCTACCAACAGACAAGATGGGTGTCCTCATGGGTCATCCGATAGACGAGTCTTCATCCTTGGGGAGATCTCAGGGGTCTTCTAGAGGGGATAGACGGGTCTTCATCAGTGGAGAGATCTCAAAAGATCTTTTCCAGACGGTCGCTCTTTATAGTCCTTCTCCAAAGCGAGTGGCCTCTGGCCAAGAGGTGGGAAGATTTATGGACCATTGTGTGGTGCTGCAGGAGACAGGTACGGTCAAGCAGCCCTCAGTGTGTACAACACAAGCTCTGGTTGGTGCCATGACAGCACAGTCCAGTGAGCACAGTACACCAGCACACAGTCACGAGCAGCCACCTTGGCCAGGCCAGGAAACCATTTGTCAGTGTCAGCCTCGGTGGGGGGTCCTCGAGTTCTCCTTGCGACGGTCGGGAGGCAAAATCGAGGGGAACTTCAGACTGACCTTTACACCACCCCGTGACTCACGATCGTCGTCAAGAGCACCCCTTTGTAGTGTTGTGGTGGAGTCTTCAGTTGTGGTGTCTTCAGGACTCGTCCAAGTTGGTAGCATATCCCGGAAAACAGAGACAGGAAAGTAGGAAAAAGATTAGGGACAGGATAAGGATTAGGTGAAAAGGGAAAACAAAACAGATTAATTATATTCAATTTTTTGATTGCTAACAATTTCAAACAGTTTGTTCAATTCTTTAATTTTTCAATTTTGACTAGAAATAAATCAAAATTTTTTTAAGCAAGTTTTTGATTAAACAATTCTAATTGCAATTAGAAGATAATCAATCCTAGTTAAAATCATATTTTATCCTATTTAAAACCTTGTGTCAATAACCCTAGGGATGTCAACAGTAACCAATCTGGATACATCTGTCACAGATGCCAATTGTGCTAACCGTTTCATTATTCTCCAACTCATAATGTATAGAATTGCTGATAAAACAAAACCAATTAAAACCAAAATCAAGAGAACAATGGTGGGATGACACAATTTGTTCAGGACACCTGTAGCAGTAGGTGACCACCCAAATAGAGTATCCCACCACCTGTGTTCAGCATCTGTCTTTACCCTTTCCAAAACACGATGTATTTTTTCCACATTGTGATGAACAGCTATTAGAGTTTTCTGTCCGTTTTTTTTTTTTTTATCTGCTCCAAAATTTCGATCAGATCTTGGTGGAGCAACAATTGCTTCACCAGAGAGAGGTTCATTCCAATTGGAGTGGGCAATAGATGGTGGATCAGTGTGTAATTTGACTGCAAAAGATGGTGACAAGTAACTGGGGCTACATAGGAAAAATCACATCCTGAAATCCTTGTAAAGTTACAGAAACAAAAGTTAGAATGATTTTTAGTATTCACTACCAAATTTTCTATGAAAACACTATCACAAGCAGTTCTAAAGCATGTACATCCATTGCCTACATATACCAGTACTGTTTCAGGAATTTTGTTTGGATGAATTTCAAAATTGCAAACATTCTGTTGTGTATCCAAGCAAATATCTTGAGCTCTGATTGCATTACTTTCACAGATAAAGCCTTGTTGTTCCCGGACAATGCAAGTTTCCAAATTGACAGTTTGCCACCTCCCACCAATTTGACGGGCCCATTCCCTATGCTCGAAAGGATAGAGAATAGCTCCGTCATGGTTCAACCCTAATGCAATGATGGGGAATATTGAATGCACTGAAGCATTATGTATAGTCAGTACAAAGGCTGTGGCTGTGTTTGTGCTGGGATCATAGGTAAAATTTACTAAGTTCCACCAGGACTGGAATTCCTTTTCAAGATCAGTGGCACTGTCCCAGACTATCTTTTGAATTTCAGTGGGAAAAGTGCCTTCCTCACCTTCTCTTATAATTAAAGCAGCAACCAACTGCATCCACAACTGGGCCTGGATACAACTGAGAGCCAAAGAGATGTTATTTTGTGTAGTACCAAGTGCATCGATTATCAATTTGTGGTCATTTACATTTACCTTTTCCCAACTTGGTAATATGTCTGATAACAACCATTGTTGGGTCCCCAAAGCTGTTAAGGTTGTTTGCAGGGGCCGTTGTAATTTGGTTACATCTCCAGCTGTGGTAGCCAATTTATTCATTAGTACTTCTGAATCAATGCTATTCAAAATTCCCAAACCTGTTCCCACAACACCGGTTATGTCTCTAGCCATTCGTTTTTTAGAAGGATTCCGTTTCTGCAGCCAGGTTGTCCATCCCTCAAAAGAAGTCTGTAGAAAGGGTGAACAAGCTGGGTGAACTTCTGAGACATTATTTTGCATCAGCAATTTGATTTGTTTGAGAGACCATGCCGGATTAAACAATATTTGTTGTTGGCCAGTTTTTCTAATTACATATGGTCCAAATTGAAAAATCGTAGGGCTCAATACAACCGGTGGTTGGGTAGTAGGTGTTACAACATTAACATCAAGTTCCCCCCAGTATTTTGTATCATTTTTTCCACACGTGATTTTATAGGAAAATTGTATAGCAGTTAGATTTAGCCAACAGTCTTGATTTTGGGTTCTACAATATAAAGTCCGGCCATGGGGTCTTATGCCATAACTGTATGCAGGTTCGGTGAGGGATCCAGCCACTAATTTACAAGTCATTGCGACATCATCACCTTGTGTCACCATGAAAGGAGGAAAAACCTTGTTTTTGTCATCCACCACTAAGGGGGGTGCTTCTTCATGTCCCTCGGTGTTCTTCTGTGAAAAGTAAACACAAACAGAGTCTGCCTCCAGGAGGCAGGAGATTAAAATGATGGAACTATCCAGTGTGTAGCGTGGACTGGAATTCTGTTAACTTCCCAATCATTTTGCTGCTGAAAAGGGGGCCACTCTGTACCTCCTTTAAACACAGCAAAAGGAGGCCACTCTGTACCTCCTTTAAACACAGCATAGGAGTCAGTGTAGATGTAAACAAGAGAGATATTCTGTACCTCAAGTTGGAAAACACTCCAAACAACTGTCAGCTCACCGGTCTGAGAGCTGCCTTCTCCCTCAGTAATAATTTGTTCACCAGCAGAAGTGGGCAGGGCTACTGCCCTGTATCTCCCCACCTTTGCCTCTCGTTTGGCAGAAGCATCAGTGAACCAAGAATTTGCTGATTGTTCAGGGGAGAAAGGAGTGGCCACTTTACTTACCAAGGCAGGTTTGTCATGGCTATTTGCCAAGCTCTCAGTTTCTTGTATTGCCAGATTTTTTACAGCTCTTTCTATCACTGAGATGATGTTACAGTAATGTTTTATCTGGGCTTACCACTTCCCAACTGAGGATCTTTGGGCCACCCTGTCAGGGCGAGGGGTCTCAATAGTGACTGTGATGTGTTTTCTCCAGAACACTAATAATTCTAGAGCCTGTTGGATCTCTTTCCTGGATTCAGGCAATTTAATTTTATCCAGGGAGGTTAGAGTATCAGGTAGAATACATGTCATACTTCCTTTCCACCAAATTCCCAAAAACGTCACCTCCTGAGAAGGTTTTTGAATTTTCTCTGAGGAAATTTGCAAATCAGGGTTTTCCAAATGAGAGATTATTTTTTGTTGGGTATCCCCCACTACTTTTATTTCATCCCCTCCCACCAGAATATCATCAATGTATTGATAGACAGCTGTATTGTCAGGTTTGGGTATCTTTTCTAATTCCTGGGCTAAAGTGTGGTGGGCCGAAGTGGGGGAATGTTCAGACCCTTGGGAAAGGCCAGTGCAGGTGTACTGCTTTGGCTCAACTCCCAGAGCCTGTGGAGGAGATTGATTTGGTTCATTGTTCAGAACTTGTGGAGAAGTTTGCTCTGGTACACTGCCCAGAACCTGTGGAGAAGGTTGCTCGGGGGGTGCATCACTGATATAATCATATTCTATTTTAATCACAGGTTTCAAGTTGGGGCAGCAGTGTTCCCCACAATTTTTCATCAAAATTGGGTCTTTTTGAGAGTGTATTGGATTAATGTGAATAGCTTCCGTCTCCTGTGTTTCTTTTGGTGTTACAACCTGCGTTGAATTTTTGTCCCATTCTTCTCTTAAGGCAGCTTTTAACAAATTATTTTCATCTAGCAACAAATGGTTCTCATTCCTTTCTTGATCTAATTGTTTTTGCAGAATTTGAACGAGATTTTGTAGAGTCTATAATTGTGCTTTCCTCATTTCTTCACTCAGAGCGAGTTTCTATAGCTGCCTTAAGACAAGCTCCTAAAACTGAGCAGAGCATGGTTTTATTTTTGCCCAGTTTGAACTTTGACTCATGTTGCAAAGAATATATTCTATCAATCACATTCTCCAGATTAAGCCAATTATTGTTCGCCCATTCGTCCCCACCTTGGGACGGTCTGGCGCTATACTTAGCTAATAGAGCATAAAATGCAGCTTTATCTGTTACAGTGGAATTCTCAGTCATTTTGTGAAGGGATAAGTAAAAACCACAACAGGGAGGTCTATTGCTCAGGTTACTACACACAATGAAACAGCTTTCGCTGTGTGCCCCCTTTCGCGGGTGAAGAGACCAAACTACTTGGGAGGCACTCCTTAGTTACAAAACACCAGGTTGTCTCTTCACTACACCAAGTATCAAAAACATCATAAAAAACAACAACATCAACAAGAACAGTGTCCCGCCTATTGCACCAGTAGATCTTTTGTGAAATTCTGACTACAGAGCCCTCAAGCGAGTCTGGGCATGCTCCACACCAAGGTGTCTGCAGTCTGCGGGAAATCAGAAAAACCCCCCTTGCTTTCTAGACAGGATCACCCATCCAAGGTGGCCAGCTAGGTGCGGCTGGAGTAAGACTTCCTTCCCCTGATACAGACTACAGACAACACTGCATCCCTTCTGTGTGCCAGAAAATCCTGTCCGTGTTGCCAATTTAATGTCATGATCCGCTATTTATGCAGAGCCAGGGTCGTGATGGTTCTTTTGATCTTAAAGGTGCAAACAGACAAAGTGCAGGGGACAAAATCAGTTTATTCAACAGCAGAATATCAGTTTATTCAACAACAGCAATGCATTTCATCAAATGCCAACTATTCAATTACGGTAGAGGGCAGAGGTATAGGAAACAAAGTATAGGGAGAGGGGAAGGAAAGAAAGGGATGGGAAAATAGCTACCAACAGACGAGACGGACGTCCTCACGGGTCATCCGATAGACGAGTCTTTGTCTGTGGGGAGATCTCAGGGGTCTTCTCCAGGAGGTAGACGGGTCTTCATCAGTGGAGAGATCTTGAAAGGTCTTTTGCAGAGGGTCGCTCTTTATAGTCCTTCTCCAAAGCGAATAGCCTCTGGCCAAGAGGTGGGAAGATTTATGGACCATTGCGTGGTGCTGCAGGAGACAGGTATGGTCAAGCAGTCCTCAGTGTGTACAACACAAGCTCTGGTTGGTGCCATGACAGCACAGTCCAGTGAGCACAATACACCAGCACACAGTCACGAGCAGCCACCTTGGCCGGGCCAGGAAACCATTTGTCAGTGTCAGCCTCGGTGGGGGGTCCTCGAGGCCTCCTTGCAATGGTCGGGAGGCAAAATCGAGGGGAACTTCGGACCGACCCTTACAACTCCACCACTGAGCGCTGCTGTGCCGGACATGCTGGAACTCCAGTACGTGCTGGAGTCCAAGGCAGCAAAGTGGTACGCCACCATTGACATCGCCAATGCATTTTTCTCCATTCCTCTGGAAGTAGAGTGCAGGCCTCAGTTCGCTTTCACCTGGAGGGGTGTGCAATACACGTGGAACCGACTGCCCCAGGGGTGGAAACACAGCCCCACCATCTGTCATGGATTGATCCAGGCTACACTGGAGAGGGGTGGATCTCCAGAACATCTGCAGTACATTGATGACATCATTGTGTGGGGGGACATGACAATGGAGGTATTTCAGAAAGGAGAAAAGATCACTGAGATTCTGCTGGGAGCCGGCTTCGCCATTCAAAAGAGCAAAGTCAAAGGGCCTGCCCAAGAGATCCAGTTCCTGGGAGTAAAGTGGCAAGATGGACGGCTCCAGATTCCCAGTGAGGTCATCAATAAGATCATTGCAATGTCTCCACCAACCAGCAAGAAGGAAACACAAGCCTTCATAGGTGCCATAGGCTTTTGGAGAATGCACATTCCTGAGTACAGCCAGATTGTGAGCCCTTGTTACCTGGTCACCCGCAAGGAGAACGATTTCCACTGGGGCCCTGAGCAGCAGCAAGCCTTTACCCAGATCAAGCAGGAGATAGCTCATGCAGTAGCCCTTGGCCCAGTAAGGACGGGACCAGATGTGAAGAACATACTTTACTCTGCAGCCGGGATCCATGGTCTGTCCTGGAGCCTGTGGCAGAAGATGCCTGGTGAGACGGGAGGCCGACCACTGGGATTCTGGAGTCGCAGCTACAGAGGGTCCAAGGCCAACTATACTCCAATGGAGAGGGAGATCTTAGCCACCTATGAAGGGGTTCAAGCTGCCTCAGAGGTGGTTGGCACTGAAACACAACTCCTCCTGGCACCCCGACTGCCAGTGCTGGGGTGGATGTTTAAAGGAAAGGTTCCCTCAACCCACCATGCCACTGACGCCACATGGAGCAAATGGATTGCCCTCATCACACAACGCACCCGTATTGGAAACCCGAAGCGCCCTGGGATTTTGGAGATAATTGCCAACTGGCCGGAAGGGGAAGACTTTGGTCTTGCTGACGAAGCCCTACCGTATAACCAACTGCCAGCAGATGAAACATGCTATGCTCTTTTCACTGATGGTTCCTGCCGCATCGTGGGGATGAACCGGAAGTGGAAAGCAGCCGTATGGAGCCCCACATGACAGGTTGCACAAGCTACCGAAGGAGAAGGTGGATCGAGTCAACTTGCTGAACTCAAAGCTGTTCAGCTGGCCCTGGACATTGCTGAAAGAGACAAGTGGCCAAAACTCTACCTTTACACTGATTCATGGATGGTAGCCAAAGCTCTGTGGGGTTGGGTGGAAAGGTGGAAAAAGGCTAACTGGCAACGTAGGGGAAAGCCAATCTGGGCTGCCGATGAATGGAAAGACATTGCCACCCGGGTAGAGAAGCTGCCTGTGAAAGTCCGTCACGTAGATGCCCGTGTCCCCAAGAGTAGGGCTAATGAGGAACACCGACACAATGAGCAGGTAGATCAGGCTGCACAGATAGAGGTGTCGAAGATAGATTTAGATTGGCAGCACAAGGGAGAGTTGTTCCTGGCTCGATGGGCCCATGATGCCTCAGGTCATCAGGGCAGAGATGCCACATATAAGTGGGCATGAGACCGAGGGGTGGATCTAACCATGGACAGTATTTCTCAAGTTATCCATGACTGTGAGAAGTGCTCTGCCATCAAGCAGGCCAAGCCGGTGAAGCCCGTCTGATATGGGGGGCGATGGGCCAAATATAAGTATGGAGAGGCCTGGCAGATTGACTACATCACACTGCCTCAAACCCGCCACGACAAGTGCTATGTACTGACCATGGTGGAAGCCCCCACTGGATGGTTAGAGACCTCCCCTGTGCCTCATGCCACTGCTCGGAACACCATCCTGGGCCTGGAAAAACAAGTTCTTTGGAGGCATGGTACCCCTGAGAGAACTGAGTCAGACAATGGGACTCATTTCAAGAACAGCCTTATCAACACCTGGGCTAGAGAACACGGCATTGAGTGGGTGTACCATACCCCCTACCATGCACCAGCTGCAGGGAATGTTGAACGGTGCAATGGCCTGCTTAAAACCACCTTGAAGGCACTGGGTGGGGGAACTTTCAAGAACTGGGAGATTAATCGACCAAAGGCCACATGGTTAGTGAACACCTGAGGTTCCACTAACCGAGCAGGCCCTGCCCAATCTGAGCCCTTGGGAATATCAGATGGAGATAAGGTTACAGTGGTACACATGAGAGGTATGCTAGGAAAAACTGTTTGGGTGAATCCTGCCTCCAGCAAAGACAATCCCATCCGTGGAGTTGTATTTGCTCAGGGACCAGGCTGCACCTGGAGGGTGATGCAAAAGAGTGGAGAGACCTGATGCATACCCCAAGGAGACCTTGTTTTAGGGTGAAATACCTATAGTACTGTGCCTATGTCTCTAAGTGCATGTATGTATATATAATATAACGGTTTAATTTGATATAGCATATTAGTATCGAAGAAACAAAGGGGTTGATGATGTTGGGGGTTGAATGCTTCCCTTTTCTTTCTGTGGAATTTCTCCCATTGTTATTCTAAGTGGCTACACCTTAAGGTAATGTTCTCTCACAGGGAGGTGTGTGGGGGGGGGGGGGAAACCGAAAAAAAGGAAAGGTGGGACGGGGGTCGGGAGCCGGCTGGAAAACTCTCTCGTTTGGCTCGTGGAGGGAGTGGACGCCCCGTGCTCGGATCTGGCATCTCCTCTGCCACCCCAGCGTTTAGATCCACACTCCCCCGCCATTGGACATCCCTCTGCTGCTCTCCCACCTCACCCTACTACCTCCGGCCACTCTGCCGAGCACCACAACCGACACCGTGAGGGGGGAGTCACTTTCCCCATCCCTCTCAACCCTGGGCCGCTGCCGCCGTCACTCCACCCCTCTTCAACTGCACGGGACCTGCCCTGCCCCCACAGCACCGGTAACTGAGCACAGGGAGAGGGCCTACTGCCAAAAGGGACTGGAACTAAGTTATTCTGTACTGTTCTCTTGTCAATTTTTATAGCTGTTGTTGTTTTCTGCCTTGTTAGATATCAGTAAAGAACTGTTATTCTTATCCCCACATCTCCTGCCTGAAGGCCCCTGATTTGGACCTTAAATAATTAAAAGGGAGGGGGGTTGCACTCTGCATCGCAGGAAAGGGGCTCTTGCCTTTCCTTAGACCATACCTGTCTTCCAAACCAAGACAGATTTTGGCGCCCGGAACGTGAGGCATTGCCTGAGGGCATTGAGAGAGGGTTAGAAAAGGGGATAACATTTCTTGGATTACCCAAGCTTGTGGTAGGTGACACCATGCTGTCCAGCTTACCCTGGATTGGCCTCCATGTGGTCACTGCTATATCTCTCCCATTTGCAAGGCCTTTTTTAAATATGAGTCTCACAACCAAGGTTACAGTGGCTATTAACTGGTTCATTTTGTGGGTTGATCAGTTGAGGAATTCATGGATTTTTAATTTTCTCTGGAAGATGGTGTCCTAGGGTGATGTTATGGTGTTTGTATCTCCAATCGTGTGTTCTGATTATGTTTGGTATTATGTCCTGTGCTTCCAGGACTGACTCTGAAAGTGAAGCTTTGTTTTGTCTTGTTATCAGCCGGCTCACCTCCCCCATGGTCTATGTTTAGGAGAGGTTTTAGCTCGGTTTGCTTGCCTGCTTGCTTGCCTGCTTGCTCGCTTCTGCCTCTTTTTCTTTCCTTCGCTTTGCCCTTGCTTTTTTGCTTATTAGTTAGTTCAGCTAGGCAGTTCAACTTTTTCCCTGGTCTGTTTTCCACCCCGTCCCCTCCCTCTCCTGGATGCCATCTGAATCTGTTCTGGACGGGGACCTGGGAAACCCCAAGAAACACCGGGAGTCTACACTCTGTCACCTGCAGCAGTCATTCCCCAGCGCCGGAGACTGATAACTGAGCGACCACTCGCCGGAGAGACTGAGTTTGTCATCCCTTCAGAACGGTGAAAGAGTTTTTTTGTCAGCTGGTGTGTTTTTTTTTCCCTGTGCTGGGGAATGTCTTGCTTGTTAAATAAACAGTTTTTTTTTCTCCCACTCTTCTCCGAGGAAATTCTTCCCGAACCCGGCGGTGGGGGGGGGGGGGAGGAGTCGTGGGGTTTGCTGTCTGGGGACTCCTTCTGGAGGTTTTCCCCCAAATTTGCCCAAAACCAGGACAAATATTTTGGCGCCCATCTCGGGGCTTGAGAAAGTGGGAAAAAAACCCTGTTCTAATAATAATTTGGTTCAAATTTTTTTGTGTTGGTATAGAGCAGTTATTGGCTATGTTGTTGGAATTCATGTCTTTTGGGGTGGAGGCCTGCATGGGTTTTTGGTCCCTAGGGTTTTTTGAGGTCTTAATACCTATGTGGTCCCTAGGTTTATTTTCTTACCCAGAAGTAGCTCCGGTATTGTCCCTAATATGTAGTTTCTGTAGCAGAGGAAACAGGCTATGCTCTATTCACCGATGGTTCCTGTCGCATTGTGGGGATGAATCGGTGGTGGAAAGCAGCTGTATGGAGCCCCACACGACGGGTAGCAGAGGCCACTGAAGGAGAGGGTGGATCCAGTCAACTTGCTGAACTCAAAGCAGTTCAACTGGCCTTAGACATTGCAGAAAGAGAGAAGTGGCCAAAGCTTTACCTTTATACTGATTCATGGATGGTAGCCAATGCTCTGTGGGGATGGTTGGAGAGATGGAAAGAGGCTAACTGGCAGCGTAGAGGAAAACCAATTTGGGCTGCCGAAGAGTGGAATGATATCGCTACCCAGTTAGAGAAACTACCTGTGAAGGTTCGCCATGTAGATGCCCATGTTCCCAGAAGTAGGGCTAATGAAGAGCAGCAAAACAATCAGCAGGTAGATCAGGCTGCAAAGATAGGGGTGTCGAAGATAGACCTTGATTGGGAACACAAGGGAGAGTTGTTCCTAGCACAATGGGCCCATGATGCCTCAGGCCACCAGGGTAGAGATGCCACCTATAAGTGGGCACGAGACCGAGGGGTGGATCTAACCATGGACAGTATTTCTCAAGTTATCCATGACTGTGAGACGTGCGCTGCCATCAAGCAAGCCAAGCGGGTGAAGACCCTCTGGTATGGGGGGCGGTGGTCCAAGTACAAGTATGGGGAGGCCTGGAAAATTGATTACATCACACTGCCCCAGACACGCCAAGGCAAGCGCTATGTACTGACCATGGTGGAAGCCACCACAGGATGGTTGGAAACCTACCCTGTGTCTCATGCTACAGCCCGTAACACCATCCTGGGCCTTGAAAAGCAGGTCCTTTGGAGGCATGGTACCCCTGAGAGGATTGAGTCAGACAATGGGACTCATTTCAAGAATAGCCTTATCAACACCTGGGCTAGGGAACACGGCATTGAGTGGGTGTACCATATCCCCTACCATGCACCAGCTGCAGGGAAAGTGGAAAGGTACAATGGACTGTTAAAAATCACCTTGAGAGCATTGGGTGGGGGATCTTTCAAAAACTGGGAGCAGCATTTAGCAAAGGCCACTTGGTTAGTTAACACCCGAGGTTCCACCAACCGAGCGGGCCCTGCCCAGTCTGAGTCCCTGAATATAGAAGATGGAGACAAAGTCCCAGTGGCACATATCAGGGGTTTGTTAGGGAAGGCAGTTTGGATCAATTCTGCCCCGAGTACAGACAAACCCATTCGTGGGATTGTCTTTGCTCAAGGACCAGGTTGTACATGGTGGATAATGCAGAGAGATGGAACAACACGATGTGTACCTCAGGGAGATCTGATTGTGGGGTGAGGCAGCATAAGACAGAAGGAAATGTGTAAGTGTCGAAGGTCTGAGCAAGTGAGATAGAAGTAAATGTGTCCGAGTAAGTGAAAGATGGAAATTTCTACTTGCTGAAGTTTTTACATGCTGTTTAGTATGTTCACGATATGGAGATAAGGGGTGGAATGTCCTAGGGTGATGTTATGGTGTTTGTATCTCCAATCGTGTGTTCTGATTATGTTTGGTATTATGTCCTGTGCTTCCAGGACTGACTCTGAAAGTGAAGCTTTGTTTTGTCTTGTTATCAGCCGGCTCACCTCCCCCATGGTCTATGTTTAGGAGAGGTTTTAGCTCGGCTTGCTTGCCTGCTTGCTTGCTTGCCTGCTTGCTCGCTTCTGCCTCTTTTTCTTTCCTTCGCTTTGCCCTTGCTTTTTTGCTTATTAGTTAGTTCAGCTAGGCAGTTCAACTTTTTCCCTGGACTGTTTTCCACCCCGTCCCCTCCCTCTCCTGGATGCCATCTGAATCTGTTCTGGACGGGGACCTGGGAAATCCCAAGAAACACCAGGAGTCTACACTCTGTCACCTGCAGCAGTCATTCTCCAGCGCCGGAGACTGATAACTGAGCGACCACTTGCCGGAGAGACTGAGTTTGTCATCCCTTCAGAACGGTGAAAGAGTTTTTTTGTCAGCTGGTGTGGTTTTTTTTCCCTGTGCTGGGGAATGTCTTGCTTGTTAAACAAACAGGTTTTTTTTCTCCCACTCTTCTCCGAGGAAATTCTTCCCGAACCCGGTGGTGGGGGGGGGAGGAGTCGTGGGGTTTGCTGTCTGGGGACTCCTTCTGGAGGTTTTCCCCCAAATTTGCCAAAAACCAGGACAGATGGCCACATGGATTCAGAGCTATTGCACTCTAAGTGTGTGTTTCTGGGGCTACTTCAATAATGGTACTTATTGTGAGGAAGCGGCAGCCGGTGAAATCTTCTCCCAACCCATCACACAAATTTTGAAGTTCACCCCACCAGTCTACAACGTGTTCAAATCGGCTTTAAATGCTAATGAAGGAGAAGAACGAAGCCGCAGGGCACCGGGATTGCGAGCGCCACACAGCGAAGAGCACACGAGCAGACAAAGAGCTCCTTCACAATCGCTTTCACTTCTCAGTGCTCTTGCTGCTTGGAAAAGTAGCACACAGCTGTTGCACGCCAGGGCAAAAACTGGGACAGTGCCCTTCCTCACACCTTCGCTGTGGCGTACTCCATGCAGCTAGAGAGAAGCGAGAAGGACGCGAGGAAGAAGAGGGCGTTCTTAAAGTAGCCCTCTGGCAAGCAGCCCTGAAAGGGCACATGATGCACGGCGTCTCACTGCCCTCCATTCTACATACTTGCAGCTCCCTTTGCCGACTTGCAAAAGTTGCTAAAAGAGCAGAGGGGGCCAGATTGAAGCAGTGCCTAGGTTCACCTTCTACTTATTGCACGTATGCCACGTCCAGCTCCTCACTGCACTCTCTATTTCCCTTCCCCACGGCATTTACTGTGGCGCTGTGTGCAACTCGGTGCCTAGAAGTGACCGCCAATGTTTCCACAGTGGGCTGCAAGGGAACCAAGGAGCAGCACAAGCAGCAGTGCTTCAGCTTGCTCCTTTTGACTGCTAAGGGCACTTGGGAAGGCAAGCGAGAGGCAGCCACCTTCTTCTCCTAGTAGCCTGTTACATGGTGCACACAAGCACGGTACTTGTGCGGCTTCGATCACCGCCCTCGCCCACGCCTGGCGCCGCTTTCACTCCATGGCGCCCAGAAGCCGCCGAAGCGGCGCCACACAGCCAGCGGTTTGCCAGCAGCCAAGCGCTTGAGAATTCTGCTTCTGCCCAAGCCAGCCTAGGGCGTGCCCCTTTGTTCTCAGAGCTCCGTGCAACAGTCTGCCTCTCTCGCAGTTCGAATGCAAAACAAAAGCTTTTCGCCTACACCCTTCACAGAAATCTGTTGCCAGGACGAGAATGTCTTGTGGCCGGAACTCGCCCCCGCCGCGAGGAAGCTGCTATTAGCACCGCATTGCATGGGCACTTCTCACTCCTTGACTACGTGCTCAGAGCTCTCCGAATTCACTGCTAGCTCCAAGGTCCTTCTCCACTGCAAGTAGCAGCGCTCACAGTATGTAGCGCTTCGCAAGGACCGAGGACCTGGAGGGACATATCGCACACAAAAATGTGCCAGGACAGAGACGTGTTCTACATCGTCCCTAATTGTCATCCAGTTTGTGCTTCTGCTGCTTCTGCTGTTAGGAATCGCTCCTTGAAAGACGAGCGAGAGTGTCTTTCTGGGTGCATTGCACTGAGTGAGAGAGATCGCTAGGGACTTTGCACTCGGAGCCAAGGCAACAGGGCGTGCTTGCCCGCAGAACTGAGGACAAGCTGTTGGGCAGAGCTGAAACTGACCGCTGGAGTTCAGCTCTGTCCAGAAGGCAGAAGACGAAGAACAAAGCCGCACGGCACCGGGCTTGGGAGCGCCGTGCAGCGAAGAGCACACGAGCAGTCAAAGAGCTCCTTCACAATCGCTTTCACTTCTCAGTGCTCTTGCTGCTTGGAAAAGTAGCACACAGCCGTTGCACGCCAGGGCAAAAGCTGGGGCAGTGCCCTTCCTCACACCTTCGCTGTGGTGTACTCCATGCAGCTTGAGCGAAGCAAGAAGGACGCGTGGAAGAAGAAGGCGTTCTTAAAGTAGCCCTCTGTCAGCAGCCATGAAAGGGCGCATTACTCACGGCGTCTCGCTGCCCTCCATTCTACATACTTGCAGCTCCCTTTGACGACGTGCAAAAGTTGCTACCAGAGCAGAGGGGGCCAGATTGGAGAGGCAGTTCCTAGGTTCACCTTCAAGTAGCAGCGCTCACAGTACATAGAGCTTCGCAAGGACCAATGACATGAAGGGACATATCACACGCGAAAATGTGCCAGGGCAGAGAGGTTCTACACTGAGTAGAGACAGAGACAGAGAGTTCTACACTGCCCCTTCTCGTCAACCATCTTGTGCTCCTGCTCCCTCTGCTGTGACAAATCGTTTTTTGAATGATGAGCGAGAGTGCCTCTCCAGGCACATTGCACTGAGTGAGAGCTCCCTAGGGACTTCTGCATGTAAAGCTTTTTCCTCCTCCAAAAATACATGGCTAAGTCCTAAAAGTTTTGGTTTTATTAAGAATAGTTATGTCCAAGTATTGCTGTTCTGAACACCCTTGGTTTCAGTCTGAAATTAACTGCTTGTTTCTGTCTTTTCGCCTAGTGGCAATCTAATTCCAAGGTAACTAGATGTGTTGGAAATGCATAAATTACATCTTAGGTTAGGTGGGATAATTGGCTCGGAAGAAAATGGAATTGAGAATTTGGAGAGAATCCAAAGTGAGCTGATGTCACCATCCGAAATTCCCTTGGGTTGCAAATCCTTTTATTTGTGTTTTTGTGGGCTTTTTTGAAGGCGGTGTACAGTTGAAGCCATGATTTAGCTGCGGTGAGACCTGCTCCACTGTAAAAGCATTATTTTCTCAGTGAGCATGGACAACAATTACAGTGTCGTCTTTTAAGATTCCCTGCATGTTGTGTTATTATGTTTAATGTTAATTTTCCTTCTGTGTTGATGGTTCATCCAAGTTTCTTTCCCCTAAGTTAAGCGCATAATGGTTTTTCCCTTTCCCGCCCTTGTCCTAGTCAGTCATCCTAAACCCCTCCCCTTTATCTGGAACCTTCCCTGTCCCTCACCCTAAACCCTGCCCCACGGGATGTCAATCCTTTGTAGCCCCTCCCTTTGTTCTAGAAGTTTCTGTGTCAAGCATTCCCTCTTGTATTCATGATTGGTTATATTGTATGTATCCCCACCCTCGGTTTGCCTTATTGGCTCAATGTACCCCTTTCCCCACCTTCTGTACCTCCCCCCGTTTCCCATTATTGGCCAGAGTTTTGTGCCATCCCCTTGCTCCTCCCCCGTACTTAAGCCGGTGTACAACCCATTCTAACTGCCTTTTGCGGTTCCCCCTCCCAATCTCCGGACTTGTTAGCTTTTCCTTCACTAAATCCCCCATAACTGTAAAAGGTCTCTCCTGCGACTCTTTATCCCTCCCTGACAACTCGCCCAGGCGTAGCTGTTGCTACACCCCTTCTGCGGCTCCCGGAGTGGTGCCGGGGAGGGGCCACTCACCGACGCAGACTTCCCAGAGCTAGCCGGTAGCCCACGTGTGGTTGGCAGTGGGTGGAAGAAACGTCACCTGCACTCCACTTATGGTGGCAAAAGCAGTGCCTTGACTGTAATCATAAAAGTGATTACAGTTTCATTGCTTTAACATCATGTAGGATGTTTCCTCCATCTGCTGTGGTCAGCATTAAGTAACAGATTTCTCAGTTTCTAGGAAGAGTCTAGCAAACAATCACCTTGCTCCTTCTCTTGCATTTATTCATCTCTGCTATGCTGCTATACAGACAGTTTATGATTCAACAATTCAATGGAACATCAAGTAAATAGCAAAGCAAAACTAACTACCTAAAGCACTATAAGGGCCAGAGATGAGCTTGGATCAAAACAGGTATTCTCCTAGCATTGTTTACAAAGAAGTCAGCATGTGAAACAGAAGGCACAATGCAGTTTGTGCCTTTTTTTGGGCATGCCCGGAAGAAGGAAATTCTGATTTCACATATGGGAAAAGAAATGTTGACATTTGAATGAGATTGTTCATACCCCAGAAAAGGTTGCTTTGAAAGGTTGTGGAAGTCCTGTTAGGAAACATGGCTTTACAAGTCCTTTCCACCAGGAGAGAACAGCTGCAGAACATCTGGGTGTGCCAGTGTTGAGAGCACCAGCAAAGATCAAAGTGGAGAAGTTGGTGAACAATGGCAGTGGCCTTGGGGAGAGCACGTGAGCTGCTGGCTGTGGGACCAGGGGAGTCCTGACTGATTTAGGAGGCGTGTGACGGTCTGTGCCAGAAGCGGAGTAGTGCTCTGACCTTTGGACACTGCGAATACTGGAATTCAGTGGGGGCACTGGGCAGGCTGAGTGTCTGAGCTGCTGGAGGGACCCAGTTTGCCCACATGTAAACATCCAGTCTCACTCCTGCCAGCCACAGAAAGGAGCAGGATGTGGCTGCTGGTGATGCCTGTCATGTATATGTAGTGTATATGTGTGCTATCCCAGCCTGCTGGGAACACTTCTTCTTTGTGACTGCTTGGGCTGAGGGAGAGAAAGCAGTGGTAGTTTCTGAGGTTTCGAGTTTCCTCGAGTTTCTCAGGCTGTTTCTGGAGCCACCCAGAGTTCTCTTCCTTGAAGCATTTCCATTCCTGGTAATTTTCAAAATTCAAACAGACACAGCCCTAAGCTAGTTGATCTGACTTCAGAGCTATTCTTAAGCTGAGCTGTTGGATGATCTGATCTCCTGAGATGTCTTCCATCTCAGTTTATGACCTGGTTCTTGTGAAAAGTAGATTCTTTTAGCCTGGAGAAGAGAGGTTTCTGGAGAGAAAGTATGGTGGCCCTTGATTATGTAAAGAGGGTATAAGACAAATGGAGAAAGACTTTTAGGAAGGTTTGCAGAGACAGGACAAGGGGCCATGCTTTCAATAAGAGACTAGGTTTAGATTGGCTAAAAGGAAAAACTTTTCTACAATGAAGCTGGTGAGACACTCAAACGGGTGTTCCAGAGAAGTTGTGGATGCCCCATCATTGAGAGTGCTCCTTATCAGTTTGGCTAGTCTTGAGCAATTTGATCGACTGTAAGATCTACCTGGCTAGGAAGTTGGACTAGATGATCTTTAATCACAGGCTGTTGTATGATTCTGTGAAAGGCAGAATGCAATAAAGTTCATATTTCAGATTTTGGAGCAGACATATTTATTATTTCTCACGTTATGCATCATTGCAATGACAACTTGTTAGCTTCTGAAATGATGAGCTGAGATTGATTTCCTTCCTTAGTTTCATTTTCCTTCATTTTCCTTCACTTTTGGACTTTTTTTTTCACTAGATTTCCTCTTTTAGTAAACTGCCCTTAAGTATCACATTGCTTCCCACCTGGCTTTTTTTTTTTTTCAATGCCACTTTTTCACTGGTTCGTTTTGGTCCTTTGCTGCGTGAAGTCCAGCAGCCCCCTTGTCTGAGCATTATGGAGCTTTCTTTACAGCTTCATCACTATGCAAAAAGCCATAAATTACTGTGTTCCATCTCACATACCATCAAGTATCACACTAATATTCCCTCTGCTGAACAGCTGGTTGGCTTACATAGACCAGCCAAATACCAGGAAATCCAGATGGCAGCAAGAATCTTGTAGACTACTCCCGCTGTTCATTGAAATTCTGGAGAAGTCACGCGAGGTATCACATTCTCTTGAAAGAAGTGTATATCATCTCAGACATTCTAGAATGGGCTATTAATATTGTCATGAGTTTCTGCCTAGACTTTTTAGTATGCAAATTCAAATTCAAATGATCTGAAATGAGAGAACTTCAAGAAATATTCTTTCCCAGAATCGAAGTATGATGGAGTTACATAGGGTGAATCTTAATCTTAGTTATTCTATTCCATCTCACATCATTGCTTGGGGCAGGGAGAAGGGAGTATCTTTGGGGGACAGTGGGTTTTGGTGTAGTCAGTAAGCTGGGCAGAGGAGCAATCAGGTATTGTCTGTTGTTGGGGGGGGATTCATGTGAACTCTTCCTTTCTTGTACCCTGCCACTAGTATTGTTGCTAAAATTGTTTGTTTTCTCATCCAAGTGACAAAATCAGCACACTTAATGAGGGATGAAGAGGGAGCAGCGACCTCAGAAGAGGAGGAAGAAGAAGCAGAGCCTGCTGTCCTCCAGAAGAAAAAAACACTACTAGCCAATTTTGCATCATCTGTGAACTTCCTGGGCGTGTACTCTATCCCCTTGTCCAGATCACTGATAAAGATATTAAACAGGACTGGGCCCAAGACTGATCCTTGGGGACCAGCTGGATGAACTCTATTTCCCACCACTCTGTGGGCCTGGCCATCACCCAGTTTGTCACCCAGCAAACAGCCCACCCACCCAAACCATAAGCAGACAGTTTCCTCAGGAGAATGATGTGAGGCTCATTGCAACAAGGATCAGCGAGATGCCTAGGAAGAGTCTCAGGTGAATCCAGCAGACTATAGTGGAGGACTATTCAGTTTTCCAATCAATTTGCTTAAAAAACACTACAAAACCCTAATAAAAAACCAACCAAACAAACAAAAAAATCAGACCAATCAAACACACAAAAAACCCCAACCAATAATCCCCAAAGAGACAAAAAAGCCCACAAAAAAACCCACCCTAAACTGAAAAAAATCTCCAAACCCAACACATCAAAAAATCAGGGTGAAGGTTTTTAGTAACTTTAAAAATAACAAAACAAAACAAAAAAACCCAGAAAGTCACATTTCTAAAGGTGCTGTCCCAGTCTCTTCTCTGAGCAGGGAGGACATCCTGAAGTGGAGCCAGTTGGAAGAAAGCGGGACAGGGCAGCACCATTGTCACTGGACGGCTCTGTGGCTGCTTCATTGCCAAAACCTGGACACATAAATCAAACACAGTTATGCACATGTGCTTAGACACAGCAAAAATATATTTGTCTGAAAAGAACACTGGTCCATTTATATCACCGGAAAGAGCATAATGCCTCGTCTCAGCTTTCTTTTCAGTCATTACAAATGCTTCGAAAATATAGGAGTGCAGAAAATGGAAATATCCAAGATCAACATGAGGACCAATAACAAAGATTCCATTTTTGAAACTGCATTGGGAATCCTCTGCAGAAATTGACTCAGAGCTCTACGATTTACAAAAAAGACCAAGAGTATTGGAGTCAATACAACACAGTGTCTGGAGACTTCCGCTGGTTGCCTTGATTTCTCAAATATGATGGCGGAAGCACCTTAGCAACTACAGCTGCCAGTTCTCTCAGGGCCCTGACATGCCTCTGGGTGGGTCCCATGGCCTTGCATGCTCAGGTTCCTCAAGTGGTCTGAAAGCTGACCTGCTACTATGGCTTAGAATCAAGTCCTCCAGTCCAATAACCTGAGAGATGTGGAAATGGTGACTGGCAGTAAAAATTGAGACCAACACTTGTTGAGTACCTCAGCCTTCTCCTTGTCTGTTGGCACTAGTCCTGTCTGGCTTATGGGGGTGGGGGGGGAATAGGGGAGGTGTGATAGGTTTCTTTTCATCTTCCTTTTCCCACTGAAATACCCGTAGGTGCTTTTATTATTCTTATTTGTGGCATGCTTTTCCAAATTCAGCTTCAACTGAGCCTTAGCTATACTGATCCCATCCTCACACACTCATGTGTTACCACTGTATTTTTCCCATGATTTGTCTCACTGTGTATTGTCTGCATATTACCTTCTTGCATCACATCTATTAATTTTCAATAATCTTCTGGCTTTAACTTGTTTTCAAAAAAGACCTTTTTGAACCTTGTCACCTCAGAAATTCACCTGGGAAACCCAAATTCCCCAAAATTCACCCCGAAGTCCCCCCTGGGATGCCCAGCACCCACCTGGCCACTCCCAAAATTCCACAAATTCACTTCAAAAATCACGGGGAACCACCAAATCCCAGGGCTTCACCCCAAAATCCAATCTGCAACCCCCAAAATATTTCAAATCACCCCTAAGACCCAGTCCCCCCAACACCACCCAAATTCACCCCAAAATGTCTCCAATCCCCCTCAAAACCCACCCAGATACCCCCAAATCCACCAAATTCGCTCAAAGACCCAACTGGGACTCCCAAAAATCACCAAATTTCCCTGGAAAATCCACCTTGCATCCCCCCCAGTTCATTCCAAAATTCTCCCACGACTCCCAAATGCTCGCCTGGATACCCCAAAATCGACAGAATTCACCCCAAAATCTGCCTGACATCCCCAAAACTCACCTGAGAACCTTAAAATTCACATGTATACCCTAAAATTCACCAAATTCCCCCCAAAATTCAATGTGAGAAATTCCACAGAAAGAAAAGGGAAGCATTCAACCCCCAACACCATCCTTCCTCCAGAAGATATATTCTGTTAATGGGCCATTAAGTCCTATTGTGTGACTGATAAGATTACATCATCCCATTGGGAGATGCTCCAGCCAGGGGGAGGAGCCAAACATTTCCTACCGAGATAAAAAGTGAGATTTGGAACACCAAGGCAGTCCTTTCCACTCGATCCCAGAGGAAAGTTGAACCTTTTTCCACATCATCGCTGGATCTTCGGAGGAAAACTGCACCTTCTACAGGAGCACTGCTTCAACTGAACCACATCTGTCATCCAGGAGGACTGCAGCCACCATTTATACGGACTGCTACCAACACCCTGATTGACAGGGTGTCAGGTTGTATTTCTGACTTTGTTGGTGGTTTTTCTTCTATATTATTGCACGTATTTTATTTTTTCTCATTTCTCCTATTAAATTGTATTACTGACTTGGAGTCTCGCACTGGTTTTGCTTTCAAACCAACACATTTATTGGCGCCCAACGTGGGGCACGAAGGGTACACAGAAAGGTCAGTATTACAATTTTGTATGCACCATGATTCTCAACATGCTTACATGGGTTTTATATCTTGTTCTCTATATTTTTCCGCACATGGGGAACTATCTGCCAGCTGTAATGCTCCTGTGTAGACCAGGATATGGTATAAAAATTGCTTTATTGGCCTATTATGTCTACTGCATGATAACCTCTGAGGCAATGAACATAATTCGGAATATATACTCGCCTTTGTTTGCTTGTCCTAGTCTAAGTTGCTACATCCGGGGTTTTAACAATCACACCCATCCCTTGGGGGGAGGGGTTAAGAATGATTTTTTCCAGTCTTTCCGGCCTGATTTAGTAGTTTTTGGAAATGTTGAGTTCCCGCTGGATCCTAAGGACAGCATAATATTGTTGTTAGTTCTGCTTTGTCTCCTCTGCACAGCCTACAACATGCTTAGAAATAAAACACTATATGGTGTATTGATGCATATTCTTGAGGAAGAGGAAAAAAGAAACAAATCCACTTCGTCCACGTCTGCACACAATGTCATAAAGAGGAGAAGAACCAAACACAAAGCAACAGTGTCCATGTCTAGGGAGACTGCCACAGAGGAGGAAAAAGCCAAAAGCAAAGCAACAGTGTCCGTGTCTGCGCAGACTGCCACAGATGAGGAAAAAAGCCAGAAGCGCCATCACCATCTCCACACAAACCATCACTGAGCCAGAACAGCCGAGACCAGTAGCAGTCGCCCCCGTTCAGAAGAAGAAATCAAAGAGCAAATCAGTCCGCATAGTGACTGACGAGGACGTAGCAGGACCTTCGCACCCAGCGGAAGAGACAGATCCAGAAATCATCACTCGCTCTCTATCCCTGGGTGAGCTGCGTGACCTGCGGAGGGAATTCACCCACCAGACAAATGAGTCCATCTTGACCTGGCTGCTCTGCATCTGGGACGCTGCAGCCAATGACACCATTCTGGATGGAAGTGAGGCCAGGCAACTAGGATCTCTGTCCCGGGATGTGGTCATTGACCAGGGGATTGGGAGAACCCAAGAAACTCTCAGCCTCTGGCGGTGACTGATGACAAGTGTGAAGGACAGATACCTTTGTAAAGAAGATCTCCAGGTGTACCAAGGAAAATGGAGCACAATAGAACAAGGTATACAATGCCTGAGGGAATTGGCCGTGCGGGAGATCATTTTCTGAGAAGATGAGAGATTTCCTAAGAGCCCAGACTGTGTCCGGTGCACGTCACAGATGTGGTTGAGATTTGCACGGCTTGGATCAGAGATGTATTCCCGTTACCTGGCAACGCTGCAGTGGAGGGAAGGTGAGGACATGGTAGGCGTCTTGGCCAATAAACTAGGAATTTATGAGGACACTGTCACAGCCCCATTTCGTACCCATGTCTCATCCGTGGAAACAAGGCTGGTGGAGCAAGTCTGAAGATTGATTGAAGAGGGCCATCAGAAACTAAAAAAAGAACTTAAGGAAAACAACTACCAGATCTCTCCAGAACCAACAAGAGTTTCTGCCATTAGGAGCCGGTGTTCCTCAGGCAGGGAGAGAAGACACACTCCACGAGGTAACCTCTGTTTTTTCCTTCAGAAGCATGGAGAAGACATGAGGAAGTGGGATGGAAAACCCACCTCCTCCTTAGCAGCCCGGGTGCGTGAGCTGAAAAGAGGGACACCTACCAGAAGAAGTTCATCTAGAGTCAATGCTGCTCCAGTCTCTCATGTACAGAACTCCAGACAGTATCAGAATGATGATATGACTGATCCTCTTGAAGGGACCTCAAGAACCTATTTACAGGAAGAGAGTGACATGTAACAAGATCAGGAATAGAGTAGCCCTGCCTCTAGCCAGGTAGAGGAGAGGGATAATCGGATCTATTGGACTGTGTGGATCCGATGGCCTGGCACATCCGACCCACAAAAACATAAGGCTTTGGTTGTCACCGGCGCCCAATGTACTCTGATGCCATCAAAGAATGTAGAAGAATCCATCTCTATTTCTGGGGTAACAGGAGGATCCCAGCAGCTGACTGTAGTGGAGGCCAAAGTGAGTTTAACTGGGAACAGGTGGCAGAAACACCCCATCGTGACTGGCCCAGAGGCCCCATGCATCCTTGGCATAGACTATCTTAGAAATGGATATTTCAAAGACCCAAAAGCATATCGCTGGGCTTTCGGGATAGCTGCGGTAGAGACAGACAACATTAGAAAACTGAACACCTTTCCTGGTCTTGCAGATGACCCTCTGCTGTGGGACTACTGAGAGTTGAAGAGCAACAGGTACCAATCGCCAGTACAACAGTACACCGTGGGCAATACCGTACTGACAGAGACTCGGTGATTCCCATCCATGAAATGATCAGTAAATTGGAGAGTCAAGGGGTGGTCAGCAAAACCCACTCACCCTTCAACAGCCCCATCTGGCCTGTGCGTAAATCTGAAGGAGAATGGAGATTGATCGTAGACTATCGTGCATTGAATGAAATGACTCCACCACTGATCGCTGCTGTGCTGGACATGCTGGAACTCCAGTACGAGCTGGAGTCCAAGGCAGCAAAGTGGTACGCCACCATGGAAATCGCCAATGCATTTTTCTCCATTCCTCTGGCAGCAGAATGCAGGCCTCAGTTTGCTTTCACCTGGAGGGGCGTGCAGTACACCTGGAATCATCTGCCCCAGGGGTGGAAGCACAGTCCCACCATCTGTCATGGACTGATCCAGGCTGCACTGGAAAAGGGTGAAGCCCCCGAACATCTACAGTATATCGATGACATCATTGTATGGGGCAGCACAGCAGGGGAAGTCTTCGAGAAAGGAGAGAAGATTATCCAGATTCTGCTGAAAGCTGGTTTTGCCATTAAGCGAAGTAAAGTTAAAGGACCAGCTCAGGAAATTCAGTTTCTAGGAGTCAAGTGGCAAGATGGACTTCGTCAGATCCCAACAGAGGTAATTAATAAGATCACCGCTATGTCTCCACCTGCCAACAAGAAGGAAACACAAGCTTTCCTAGGTGCCATAGGCTTTTGGAGAATGCACATTCCTGAGTACAGTCAGATTGTGAGCCCTCTCTACCTGGTTACCCACACGAGGAACGATTTCCACCGGCGCCCTGAGCAGCAGCAAGCCTTCACCCAGATCAAGCAGGAGATTGCTCATGCAGTAGCCCTTGGCCCAGTCAGGACAGGACCAGATGTGAAGAATGTGCTCTACTCTGCAGCTGGGAACCATGGTCTGTCCTGGAGCCTTTGGCAGAAGGTGCCTGGTGAGACACGAGGCCGACCACTGGGATTCTGGAGCAGAAGCTACAAAGGATCTGAAGCCAACTACACTCCCACAGAGAAGGAGACCTTGGCCGCCTATGAAGGAGTTCAAGAGGCCTCAGAGGTGATTGGCACAGAAACACAATTCCTCCTGGCAGCCCGACTAACAGTGCTGGGTTGGATGTTCAAGGGAAAGGTGCATTCCACACATCACGCCACTGACACCACATGGAGCAAGTGGATTGCCCTCATCACTCAGCGCGCCCCTATTGGGAATCAAAATCACCCTGGCATTCTGGAAATAATTACAAACTGGCCTGAAGGTGAGACTTTTGGATTGTCTTCTGAAGAAGAAGAGGAGCAAGTGGCACGTGCTGAGGAAGCCCCACCATATAATGAGCTACCGGAGGCTGAAAGACGATATGCCCTCTTCACTGATGGTTCCTGCCAAATTGTAGGCACTAACCGGAAATGGAAAGCTGCAGTATGGAGCCCCACACGACAAGTTGCACAAGCTACCGAGGGACAAGGTGGATCGAGTCAGGTCGCAGAGCTAAAAGCCGTCCAGTTGGCTATGGATATTGCTGAATGAGAGAAGTGGCCAAGGCTTTATCTCTACACTGACTCATGGACAGTAGCTAATGCTCTGTGGGGATGGCTGGATCGCTGGAAAAAGGCCAACTGGCAGCGCAGAGGGAAACCCATGTGGGCAGCTGAGATTTGGCAGGACATTGCTGCCCGAGTAGAGAAATTGACCATAAAGGTTCGACACGTGGATGCACAGGTAGCCAAAATCCGGGCGAATGAAGAACATCACGACAAAGAGCAGGTGGACCGAGCTGCCAAAGTGAAAGTATCACAGGTAGATCTAGACTGGCAGCACAAGGGAGAATCATTCCTAGCTCATTGGGCCCATGATGCCTCTGGTCATCAGGGGAGAGATGCAACATACCGATGGGCCCGTGACCGAGGGGTGGACCTTACCATGGACAGCATCTCACAGGTCATCCACAACTGCGAGACCTGTGCCGCAATCAAACAGGCCAAGCGGGTGAAGCCTCTGTGGCACGGTGGACGATGGTCAAAGTACAGGTATGGGGAAGCCTGGCAAACTGACTACATCACCCTTCCCCAAACCCACCAGGGCAAGCGCTACGTACTGAGCATGGTGGAAGCAACTACAGAATGGTTAGAAACCTACCCCGTGCCTCATGCCACTGCCCGGAACACCATCTTGGGCCTAGAAAAACAAGTCCTTTGGAGGCATGGTACCCCGAGACAATTGAACCAGACAACGGAATCCATTTCAAGAACTGTCTTATCAACACCTGGGCCAAAGAACATGGTATTGAATGGATATATCATATCCCTTACCACGCGCCAGCTGCCAGGAAAGCTGAAAGGTCTAATGGACTCCTTAAGAATACTTTGAAAGCACTAGGTGGTGGAACCTTCAGAAATTGGGAAATGGACTTGGCCAAAGCCACCTGGATGGTAAACACCCGAGGGTCCATCAATCGAGCCGGTCCTGCCCACTCTGAACCCCTGCATACAGTGGATGGGGACAAGGTCCCTGTGGCACACAGGAAAGGTATTTTAGGAAAGACTGTTTGGTTTAATCCCACCACAGGCAAAGGCAAACCAATCCGTGGGATTGTTTTTGCTCAAGGACCTGGTTGCACCTGGTGGGTAATGCAGAAAGATGGGGAAACCCGTTGTGTACTGCAAGGAGACCTAATTTTTAGTGAGAACTGTATGTAAGGTTTCATTTTGTATTATATATCTGTAACAGGGTATTGGTTTGGGTATGATGTAGATGGTAATAGAATAAGGGGTGGATTATGTCCTGGGGTACAATGCAAAAATGTGTATTCGATCACCATCTGTTAAAATGTGGGAGGGGTGGTGATCCTTATATCTGTGGGAGATATCCTCTGCCTATGTGCCATCTGATAAGATCAGGGGGATGATCATCGTAATCTTTTCACAACCCATCCTTCCTCCAGAAGATATATTCTGTTAATGGGCCATTAAGTCCTCTTGTGTGACTGATAAGATTACATCATCCCATTGGGAGATGCTCCAGCCAGGGGGAGGAGCCAAACATTTCCTACCTAGATAAAAAGTGAGATTTGGAACACCAAGGCAGTCCTTTCCACTGGATCCCAGAGGAAAGTCGGACCTTTTTCCACATCATCGCTGGATCTTCGGAGGAAAACTGCCCCTTCTACAGGAGCACTGCTTCAACTGAACCACATCTGTCATCCAGGAGGACTGCAGCCACCATTTATACGGACTGCTACCAACACCCTGACTGACAGGGTGTCAGGTTGTATTTCTGACTATGTTGGTGGTTTTTCTTTTATATTATTTCATGTATTTTATTTTTTCTCTTTTCTCCTATTAAACTCTATTACTGACTTGGAGTCTCGCACTGGTTTTACATTCAAACCAACACAACCCCAAACCTCGCTACCCGGGATCCCCCAAAATTCCAAAAATTCTCCCCCAAAATCAACCTGGGACCCCTCAAAACTCACCTGGATCTCCCCAAATCCCCCCTCCCCTGTCCGCAATTCACCTGGGAATCCCCAAATCCCCAGAATTCAACCCAAAATTGACCTGGGACCCCAAAAACCTCCAAACTCGCTCCAAAATGATTGGCAACTTTACACACTCCATTTTCCCACAAAAGGATCTAGAGCCCTGTGCCCGTCGTATACAAAGTAAACAGAAAATACCTTTCTATTCATTCTCAGCAAAAAGAATCCCTATTCCTCCTTCTTTTGGACAAAACTGCCTTCACTTTCAAACTTATTCTCTTGCTCACTTGCCTGCATAATGCTTAGTCCCTGTTCTGCATTCTCATTTTTTTCACTTTTACAAGGAATCGTCTCCTCATCTTCTTCTTCCTCTGCTTCTTCCATTTCCTGTGCCTAGATCGCCTGTTTCTCTGTTAGATTTGTTTCTCCAGCTGATTTTTGACAACTGTCCCTATCTTGTGGCACCGCTCGCTCGAGAGAGGTGATTGTCCTGCTCTTCTCTGGGCTGGGACTGCGCTCTCTTCAAGCCCTGGGGGCAATTTTGGATGCCACAACTTCAGAAAGACCTCAGGCTATTGGAGAAATGTCCAAAGGAGGGACACAGAGAGAGTGAAGAGGCTGGAGGGGAAGCCATACAAAGAGTGGCTGAGGGCATTTGGTTCAGCTGCAGAGAGGACACTGAGCTCACACCTCACTTGGGACCTCTCAGCTCCCCTCAAGGGCAGCACAGGGACAGCTTTGCTCTCTGCGACCAGGGACAGGAGCCAAGGCAATGCCAGGAGCTGTGTCAGGGGACGATTAGGCTGGCTATCAGGGAAAGGCTTTTTTCCTCAGAGGCTGGTCAGGCACTGAATAGGTTCTCCAGGCAATGGGCACAGCCCCAAGGCTGCCAGAGATCCAGGAGCGTTTGGCCAACGCTCTCAGGGATGCAGAGGGTGGGACTGTTGGAGTGTCTGTGCACGGCCAGGAGTTGGACTTTGACGATCCCTAGGGGTCCCTTCCGACTCAGGAAACTCTGACCATTTTCCCCTCTTTCCTCTCCTTGCACAATGCTCTCAGCTTACTGTTCCACCCTATGTTCCACTTCTGAAACCTCCACTACTTCTTTCCAGTTCAAGCACAGTTCTACTGGTTACAATCCAAAGATATACAGATTGAAAAACAACCAAAAAGAAACACCTGTTTGAAATGTTGTGGTCTTATTTGGATCTCGAACTATGAAGTCGATTGTGCCTTGCAAGTTCTAAAAGCAAAATAACAAGCAAAACAACCCACGACACTGTTTTAACATAGGGATGTGCTTTCTTCTAAGAAATCCATAGCCCTTCTCAAAATGGATCTATTTCAGTAAGAGATCATCTTGAATAGATCACTTACTATCTAAAGAACCTGGAACACTCAAATCCATAATGATAACCCTGTTACCTTGTCATTTTCTGTCCCAAAGGCAAATGAGTTTGCTCAAGTGCCGTTTGTAAGAAGGACAGAGTTGAAAGTGTGGCTCTGAGAAATATTTTGGTTTCCCTCTCCTATCTCTATCAAAAGCACTTTCTTCAATGGCTGAAACAATACTTGATATAGTCTGAATTTTAAAGGTCATGAAAATTTTCTCAAAAGTGAAAAATTAATATAGTAGTCAGGTTTTAAACCAACGGGAATTTTTGTTTTACCTGTTTGAAGATTTCCTTCACACTAAAATGCTGGCTGATGGATACCTAGAAGGAATCAATTCCCACAAATTGCTTCCGGGTAAGCCATTACGTCATCCATTACAATTTGCTTCAGTGTCCCGTTCCTGTCCAATTGAAGGTCCCTGTTTAAGAGGCTCAAGTACGGAGAGAAATAAAATTAAATATGACTACTGGCCCTTTAAATCTAAATCGAACTTCCTGATCAATCTCATAAAACCTTTAGGCTAAATGTTGCTATTGATCTGTTTCTACTGAACACAATCACGTCCTGGCTTGTTACAGATTAGTTCATTACAAAGAAAGAAATGCACAGAAGTTAAAATATTTCCAAAGAAGCATTTGACTTCTTTCCTTTTGGATGGGGAACCATTCCAACACTGCTTACATAAAAGGTCAAATTACTGTCTTCCATGTTAGTTCTGCACTCTGCTCAGCGGAGCCTTTCTGGTTTATTGGCCTTTGACTTGGACATAAAGCTGAGTCTTGATTCAAGTAAAATCAATATTCACACTTGTTTTCATTTACAAGGACATTGGCTTGGTCTCCTAAACAAAGAGAATGATGGGGAGTTTATGTAGGTGTTCAGATAGGTAACATTCTCTTTCCGCAACCTGGCATTGTATTTTCACTTGGTCTGTTACCTCTGGCTTTGTTTTAACGGCTCAAATTATTAGGAAGAGTATCAAACCTCCAGCTCTAACAACAGTCCCACTGCCAGGTGTGTGAAGGTATGTGCATCTGCCCCTCAGGTCCATACTGCTCTTCTAATGTGCCTCTGATGGAGCATGTAGGAAAGACCTCCTGGGTGTGTGAATAGTGCTGCTTCCTCTATGGCTTCAGAGCTGCTGCTAATAACTTCAGGAAGGAGAGCCGTATTGTACCAATTTTTAGATGGCTTTTTAAGTTGCAAGTTCTTGGCTGTCTTAAACGTCTGAGTTCCTAGAACTTTGAATGAGATCAAATCTATGAGTGAAGACATGATGGTGCAGACCAACTTCTGATTCCGGTGATCCAAGAATCTGCGCTACTACTTTTACCTTCTGAATAAGGCATGGATGTGATGGTATGCACAGTAATACTGATGTGCTATGGTTTTTGAATGATAGCAGTCTTCCTTTGTCCATTTCCTAAACCGTGGGCGATATTTGCCTTAACCTTGTTCAGTAGGGACATTATTCTATATTCTTACATGAAGTGAAAAGCACTCTTTTTCCATACCTTCACACAACAGCATTAAAACAAGGCCTAAGTAGTACAACCAATGTTCAAAGATGCTCTTCCTTTTAAGTCGACGATACAAAATTCATACCTTGTTCTAATTTGATCTCAAGAAGAAAGGGTGTTCTCCAAATATACCTTCAGCTCTTCCTCACAGCTCACCGTTTTCCTTTTTTCTAAAATTGCATCCAGATCACTTTCATCATCTAAGGCCACATAAAAAAGCTAGTAAAAATGGTTTCCTAGATACTAAAATCTCCCCAACTATTTAGGATTCAAGGAAGTTAATTATGCACATATATTCTACACCCAGAAGAGAAAGCTACCTCAGCAAAACTCATCGCCTATGAAAATCTTCCTAGATAATGAACACCTCTGACACTGCCACCCCAAGTTGCTTGTTGAAACAATGAGAACCTCACATCCAATCAGACTCTAGACCTGCACAAGATCTCGTAATAGCAACTTGCAGCCACTTTCTACAGAAAGCAGCAGTGATCTCTATCACTGTTGCCATACCAAGAATAAGACAGGACTGTCCATTCAGCGTGAATCAAGCAGTTAGTGAAAATGCACCTGACAGAATGAAACTGAAGAATAGAAATTCGTATCAAAAAATCAAAGATTACATTTTTAATTTTATAGCAGGTATTTTGAATTTCCCTTTAGAAACAACTGCCCAACTTTTTTTATGTATAGAAAAGATTGGAAGACATTTGGGAGATCATTTCCAGCTATTCCTAAAATCTGATGTTAAGCAGGCTGGGCCATCCATCATTCATCCCTATCATATGTGTTTCTGATAGAAATGATCATAAAAATTCAATCTATTGATATTACAAATAATAAACACAAGAATTATGAACACTTCCACATGAAACTCTTCCACACCAAACTGTTTCTTTGGAGTGTTTTGTCACACTATGGACCTCTTTCTAAGGTGACATCAATAGCCTAACACGCAGAAGGCATTGCAGATGGGAGCACAGGAAGAACAGACTAATACCAAGGAGTGATGAAAACATGTCATCAAATAAAAGAAACGTATATCCACGTGCTCCACTTCTTCTTCAAACCTACATTTTAGTTTCTCAGTTATCTGCAGCATGTTGGAGTGCACACGTTCACTGTTGTGTTATGTTGTCTAATGTTAATTTTCCTTCTGTGTTGATGGTTCATCCCAGTTCCTTTCCCCTAAGTTAAGTGCATAATGCTTTTTCCCTTTCCCGCCCTTGTCCTAGTCAGTCATCCTAAACCCCTCCCCTTTATCTGGAACCTTCCCTGTCCCTCACCTGAAACCCTGCCCTACGGGATGTCAATCCTTTGTAGCCCCTCCCTTTTTTCTAGAAGTTTCTGTGTCAAGCATTCCCTCTTGTATTCATGATTGGTTATATTGTATGCATCCCCACCCTCGGTTTGCCTTATTGGCTCAATGTACCCCTTTCCCCACCTTCTGTACCTCCCCCCTTTTCCCGTTATTGGCCAGAGTTTTGTGCCTTCCCCTTGCTCCTCCCCCGTACTTAAGCCTGTGCAGAACCCATTCTAACTGCCTTTTGCGGTTCCCCCTCCCAACCTCCGGACTTGTGACCTTTTCCTTCACTAAATCCCCCAGAACCGTAAAAAGTCTCTCCTGCGACTCTTTATCCCTCCCTGACGACTCGCCCAGGCGTAGCTGTTGCTACGCCCCTTCTGCGGCTCCCAGAGTGGTGCCGGGGAGGGGCCACTCACTGACGTAGGCTTCACGGAGCTAGCCGGTAGCCCAGGTGAGGTGGGCAGTGAGTGGAAGAAACGTCAGTTAAGCATCTTCTGCTGTGCAAATTTTCATATCCAACAGGGTCATCTGAAGGAAAAGAAGAACAAATTATTGACATGCACAGAAGAAATACTGTGTGGCTTTCAGAGAGCCTGGCTAAACGTAGTGTTTCTTTTCTTGTGATGGACAGAGATAGATTCAGCCTCCTACATGCCATATTTGATTAGTAAACAATACCATCTGGTTGGACACAAAGGGAGAAATTGAGGCAGAGGTGGAATTTCTTTCCCAAGATAAGACAGATTTAGCACAGGGGCTGAGACTCCTTTCATCTTCCACATTCACGTAGGACAGCACTCCATTACCGACAGTTGTTAGGGCTTTTCCACATTTCAAGTACAAATACCAACTACTACTGTGAAACCAAACAGATGGCTTACTTTTTGAACAGAGTAAGGCGGAGGTTAAAAAGGAATTCCACTTGTTATCTCAATGTTTTGTGCATCCTCAGACGCATTTTAGTCTAATGACACATTGGACCACGGCTATCACAGCCAAAAGCTGTGGCACTCAACTTGCACATCTGCCCTTTCTCCTGACATTTGCCCTTGACCAGCTCATACTGGATGCTCATTTTCTCCATGCACTCCACATTAGGGCTGTCTGAATGCTATGGAACAGACCACAGTCAAAATTCCCATCTTTCATAGTGCAGTGTGACATGGAAACATGACAGAGGCCATGTGCTGAATCTCAGCACACGGAACAGATCCCAGCAGTGCCTATAGACTTTTGCCCACAGACACCAGACACTACCAGCCAAAGAAATCAAGACATTTTCATACACAGCTCTTGATCATTATGCTTCAAAGTAGCAAGGTACTTACAATCGCTACCAACTTCTTTGCTACCATACAGGCTACAAATATCCCAACAGGATGTGCTCTGGAGCAAGAGAAGGCAGGCACAGAGAGGGAAGGCATGCTGCAAGGACACAGAGAAAGGAACTATCTCCAATACTTCCCCTCTTCTTCTCATACTTTCAGTCTTCTTCTCCAAGAGTTAAAAAGGAGTATTTTTGTATGATTGAGAAGGGATCCATGTCAAAATTAACTTTTGATTTCCCCCAGATTCATTCTAACCAAGCCAGTTCCTGCTAGATCTCACCATGCACAGGTGTTTGTACTGGCCAAAGGAAAGCCATGCCACAGGCAGCTTCTTTGGCTCTTACTGCCACCTCCAAGCAACTGAGAAGGTATGTGGGAACACACGGAACAAAGAATAGAGCAAACATGCACTCTCAAAGCAACTGTCTGCCTCATCGTTGCCCGGGAGAAAAGAAAATATTGCTTGAATTCCACACTATTCTTAGGATGTCCCGACCTACCTAGACTTTTGTTTCAATTCTCCAGAGTTCTGCACCATTCGCTTCCATCAGATTTGGCACGTGTTGGAGGCAACAAGGTGCTATCAAAGTAGGAAACAAGAGACAGGTATCCTAAAATACAAACCAGTCAGTACTTCAAATATAAAATTATGAATCCAAATATCCATACTACTGGGCTTTCTTTTATTTACAGCCATCTTGGCAATGAAAATAAACCTGAGATTGTTGTTGTTCCAGGCCAACTGTTTACTGCCCGATAAGGAACTAACTGTCATCTACCTTGTTCCTACATCCACGGTAGAAAACCTCCCTGTAAAGATCGTAATGCATTGCACCCACTCCAATGCAACTGGTGTTCAGGATGGATATTCAAACGTAGCAACGTTCGATTTCTATCCAGACTCCTCTCTTAATTTATTACGCAAATAAAATCCCATGCCATGGAGAAAAAATGCCTTGGCAAAAGAACCAGCTTCTAGCTCTCCACCCATATTTGCCCATTTCTACTATGTTTCAAGATTTACTTCTGCATTCCTCCATTTTTTGAGCCAGATTGCCACCTATTAAGTGTAGCTGGGGCACTGAAAATCAAGAATGCATTTTTTCCATTCAAAAGAGCTGTACGGAAATAGATGTAGACCCTGCCTTACTGCTGCATTTAGCAATCACACATTGACAGGAAGCAAAGTGCATTTTGTAGCCAAGTCCTTCATTAACTCCAGCAACAATTGTTTTCCTTTATGCTATACCCTCTTTTGCCATACCCAATATATTGCAAAGCCCTCAGTCTCTGTTCACTGAGTACCATCTGCTCCTTTATCAACTTTTGCATTTCCATATTCACAGTTGGGGGATTCTGTATTTCTTCACTTGCCATAAATTCTCTGAAGGATGTAAAGTAGATATGTAGAATGGAATCACATGATATATGTGATATCATATGTGATATCACGTAGAAAGAAAAAATGATCAAGTATTACTTTGATAGAAACCAAAAGTGAACACTAGCCACTTTGTGTTGCTCATTGTCCAAAAGAAGACTGCCACATTTCTGACCTGAAATTCTGAACTACACATTTCTTTTGCATGAGCTTCCAGTCCTTGACTCTCCCTTGCCATTTCAGTTGATGCCATTTTTCTTTCTCAAGCTCTGATTTAATTCGATTCAAGAGTACCTTGGCAGTTGACCTCTCATTATCCAGCAGCGCTCTCTTTATATTCTGTGTATTAAAAAATAAAACCAGAAGTAGAAGCAGCATACGACATGCAAGAACAAACAAAAAATTGTCTCTTCTACAGAAAATGAGGAGAGAAAAGAACACAAATGATAACCAATACCCTGCCAAGTAGAAATTTCTTCAATATTTCAGTGATTGATAGGCAGAAAAAATGAAATTCATATGGGGAAAGAAAGACATTCTAGGAATATTCAGACTGCTATCTTACTCCAGGTAAAACATTTACCATGGCCTTACCATTAATGAGCTTGTGAACATCAGCTGCCAAGAGGAAGGACATTTCCTCCAGTTTCACAGAATACTTGGTCAGTACATCTGCTATCTGTGCAATCAAAGAATACAGAAAAGCAACAACAATGAAAAGTAGAACTCAAATATCAATTTCCCAACTTAAAATCTACATGAACAAGACAATTTTTCCATTCAAGTGAATTCGATTTTATTAATTCGTTAGCTTCATAAGTATCATTCTCACGTTCAAGAATAGAATTCAAAGAATCAACGTTGCTTCTTCTGAGACATTGAAGCCTGAGTAGATCCCAACTTCAAATCTATTAGGACGGCATGAATGCAATACCTGCTACATTTACTACATGTAAACTACAAAGACATCTAGTACAGCTCTAAAAGATGAACAAACCCATGAACTTTGAAGGAGACACTAGCAAGAAATGTGTAAATTGGCTTTATCTGCCCAGGGCTTTTCCCAAAAGCTTGGGCACTCCTTGGCGTCAGTGAGAGTCTCTGTCTCATTTTTCAGCAGCTGGCTTAGGGTAAAGAAGGATGCATGCTATCACTTCATTCCTGTTCATGACATAAACTTACTGCATCATCACGGAAACCATTTACTTGGAAATATAGCCTAAAAAATAGGTGTCAGACTGGGTACTTATCTAGATTGCTATGAGCAAAACCATTTTCGTTTTAACAGGAAAGCCATACAATATGCCTGCCATGGCAAATATTAGTCTACTAGCCCTGCACTTCAACGGGCAGTGAGCGGTTCATTACACCAAATTTGTGTTTGGCAAGGAGACAGTCTATTTATTACAAGCCCCTAGTTCTAGAACCAAGAATTCAGGAGTTGCTCATTCCCAATGAAAATCTGTCCATTTCATACCTTTGGGGATTTATGCTTCTGTTCTTTAGCTGTCTTGAGTGTGGCTTTCTTGTGAAGTCACTGACGGGTGTTTTTCCAACACATTTCTGCTGATTACACGGTAATTGCATGGCATCAGCAGACATCTCTGAATGTCTCTTTAAAGTATGCTTTTTACTCTTCTTAGAGGACCTTGTCTTCTTCTTTCCTACACCCAGAAGAACTAGTATGCGAAATACAGCGGAAGTGAAAGGCAAAATAATGAATCCTACATGCCACATGCATAACTCTCTTCATTCAAGGCTATTTTCAAAATGAGAAAAAAAAAGAAGATCATCTTTTTCTCAGAGAGGAGAAGTGGAGTAACTGGATTGTGTTGCCTTGCTTACAGTTACCAGAAAAGTCAACAGCAGAGTTGAAAACTCCTGAAGCTGGCTAACTACACCTCTAAATGTTTTACTGAAGCTGGCTAACTACACCTCTAAATGTTTTACTACTGTGTTATGATTCTGTCTTCAGTTAATAGAACCTGATATACAACGAAGAGATTGGAGCACATGGAGATGCATTGGAGAGCCTACGCTGGAGGTAACACATTCATTTTTTTACTCAAACAAATCCAAATTAGATATGTTGAAAATGACCTGGGGCCATTTCAACAGCCAGCAAACTGACTAACACAACCAACCTTTGGCTTTTATTCAATCCTTTGCTTGTTTTACCTGAGCCTTGAAGATCTGTCTGCAGCCTTCCTCTCTGCATATATATCACAGTCGTCCTATTGAGAACCCATGGCTCATCACAGGTGCTTGGCCGGGCCTGCTTCCAGAAGAACTGGCAACTACAAGCTGGGAGCCAAGAGATACAACACTTCACTTGGAAAAGGGCCTTCCATGAATCCTAGAATCCCAGAATGGTTTGGACTAGAAGTGACCTTAGATATGATAGATTATATTCTTCCCACATCCTGACATGGGCAGGGACACTTTTCCACTAGTCCAGTTGCTCCATATCCGCTCCAGCCTGGCCCTGGACACTTCCTGCCATGGGGCTCCCACACAGCCTCTTTGAGCAACATGTGCCAGGCCTCAGCATCCACACAAGGAAGAATTCCTTTCCAATATCCCATTTACCCCAGCCCTCTGGCAGTTTGAAGCTATTCCCTCTTGTCCTGCGAGTCCAGACCCTTTTCCAAAGTCCCACCCCTGCTATCTTGGAGCCCCAGCAGGCACTGCAAGGGGCTCGAAGTTCTCCCTGGAGCCTTCTGTTCTCCAGACTGGACACCCTCAACTCTCCCAGACTGTCCTAGAGCAGAGGAGCTCCAGCTTTAAAAAGAGCTTAGCAGCCTCCTACCCATGAAACTCGATGCCACCACAGGCCTTCCGGGCCCTACGTATATAGCTTCCGTTGTCACTCGGGGTCACTCCCGGCTCTCTCCCCCCCCCCATGGGGACTGATTTTTGATTACAAACAATCTTAAACAATTTGTTCAATTCTTTAATTTTTCAATTTTTGATTAGAAATAAATCAAATTTTTAAAGCAAAATTTTTATTAAACAATTTTAATTGCAATTTGAAGATAACCAATTCTAGTTAAAAATCATATTTTATCCTATTTAAAACCTTGTGTCAATAACCCTAGGGATGCCAACAGTAACAGATCTGGATACATTTGTCACAGATGCCAATTGTGCTAACTGTTTCATTATTCTCCAACTCATAATGTAGAGGATTGCTGATAAAACAAAACCAATTAAAACCAAAATCAAGAGAACAATGGTGGGATGACACAATTTGTTCAGGACACCTGTAGCAGTAGGTGACCACCCAAATAGAGTATCCCACCACCTGTGTTCAGCATCTGTCTTTACCCTTTCCAAAACACGATGTATTTTTTCCACATTGTGATAAACAGCTATTAGAGTTTTCTGTCTGTTTTTTTTTTATCTTCTCCAAAATTTCGATCAGATCTTGGTGGAGCATCAATTGCTTCACCAGATAGAGGTTCATTCCAATTGGAGTGGGCAATAGATGGTGGATCAGTGTGTAATTTGACTGCAAAAGATGGTGAGAAGTAACTGGGGCTACATAGGAAAAATCACATCCTGAAATCCTAGTAAAGTTGCAGACACAAAAGTTTGAATGATTCTTAGTATTCACTACCAAATTTTCTATGAAAACACTATCACAAGCAGTTCTAAAGCATGCACATCCATTGCTAAAATATACCAGTACTGTTTCAGGAATCTCGTTTGGATGAATTTCAAAGTTACAAACGTTCTGTTCTGTGTCCAAGCAGATATCTTGAGCTCTAATTGCATTACTTTCACAGATAAACCCTTGTTGTTCCCGGACAATGCAAGTTTCCAAATTGACAGTTTGCCACCTCCCACCAATTTGACGGGCCCATTCCCTATGCTCGAAAGGATAGAGAATAGCTCCGTCATGGTTCAACCCTAATGCAATGATGGGGAATATTGAATGCACTGAAGCATTACGTATAGTCAGTACAAAGGCTGTGGCTGTGTTTGTGCTGGGATCATAGGTAAAATTTACTAAGTTCCACCAGGACTGGAATTCTTTTTCAAAATCAGTGGCACTGTCCCAGACTATCTTTCGAATTTCAGTGGGAAAAGTGCCTTCCTCACCTTCTCTTATAATTAAAGCAGCAACCGACTGCATCCACAACTGGGCCTGGATACAACTGAGAGCCAAAGAGATGTTATTTTGTGTAGCACCAAGTGCATCGATTATCAATTTGTGGTCATTTACATTTACCTTTTCCCAACTTGGTAATATGTTTGATAACAACCACTGTTGAGTCCCCAAAGCTGTTAAGGTTGTTTGCAGGGGCCGTTGTAATTTGGTTACATCTCCAGCTGTGGTAGCCAATTTATTCATTAGTACTTCTGAATCGATGCTATTCAAAATTCCCAATCCTGTTCCCACAACACCGGTTATGTCTCTTGCCATTCGTTTTTTGGAAGGATTCCGTTTCCGCAACCAGGTTGTCCATCCCTCAAAAGAAGTCTGTAGAAAGAGTGAACAAGCTGGCTGAACGTCTGAGACATTATTTTGCATCAGCAATTTGATTTGTTTGAGAGACCATGCCGGATTAAACAATATTTGTTGTTGGCCAGTTTTTCTAATTACGTATGGCCCAAATTGAAAAATCATAGGGCTCAACACAACCGGTGGTTGGGTGGTAGGTGTTACAACATTAACATCAAGTTCCCCCCAGTATTTTGTATTGTTTTTTCCACACATGACTTTATAGGAAAATTGTATAGCAGTTAAATTTAGCCAACAGTCTTGATTTTGGGTTCTACAATATAAAGTCTGGCCATGGGGTCCTATGCCATAACTGTATGCATGTTCGGTGAGGGATCCAGCCACTAATTTACAAGTTATTGCGACGTCATCTCCTTGCGTCACCACGAAAGGAGGGAAAACCTTGTTTTTGTCATCCAACACTAAGGGGGTGCTTACACCATGGTATGCAACTACTGCGGTCAGTGTGGGTTTTTCTATGGCATTTATTTTGAACCTATAGGTCCGACCTTTCAAGCTGGACTCACCTGTTGTGTTATTCTGCCAGGAGCATGTTACATAGGTTGGTCTGGTTAAAGTAAAGTTATGCCAACAGTCAGTAAGTTCATCTGCACAAAGCTTTGTAACTTCGACGTTGTTGGCGTCAGGGTCCAAGGTATAGTTACCAACCTTCCTTTGGCCACAGCACAGTATTAGGGGGACTTGCTTTTTACATGTCCATACTGTCGTGGGGCAGAGACTCGCCGTGATGTTAGGGTGCAAGCTACTAGTTATATCTGATTTTAAGTAATTCCCGGCGATTGCAATGGTAGTGGCTTTCTCATGAAGGGATTTCTCCACTTTTCTGCATCCTACCTTGATTTCTTCACCAAATGTTCCTATTAGTACCCTAGCCCAGTCCTTTTTGTCCCAACCCCAGTCACTTGAACGGTATACCTCAGAATCGTGCAGTACTACGGTCGCAAGGCTTGGGTGACGATCTCTGGGGTAGGGTCCTAAAGCACTGGTATATCTGATGGAAGCTTCAGACCACGGCCACTCGGCCGAGTTTTGGCCATGGTGTTGTGATAGGATACAGAGAAGTATCAAAAAGGTGATCATGGTTTGTCCGGTTCCCATGTCCCTGCGCGTTCTTCTGTGAAAAGTAAACACAACAGAGTCTGCCACCAAGAGGCAGGAGGTCAAAATGATGGAACAATCCAACGGGTCCTTATCCGATGCTCCTTTCCCAGAGCATTGGTGGCTACCCATGCATATTTATTCAGAGGAGTTTTTAGTACCAGTGGTACTTCTACAGTAGGGAGGTTTACCAAAACAGGTTGCCCAGGGTAATGGGCTGGATTTTTAGGATCCTTAGGTCCCTGTAGTGCAGGAATGATGCTTGGGGCTTTTGGACAAAAAGCAGTTATTTTGGGACACCCGTTTACCCCCCATCTTTCATTTATACCTTTTACAGCTTGCCATAATCGAAGATCCCAACTTCCCTCATGTGGTTTTAGGAGTCGCTTCAGAAGACCATTTGTCCTTTCTACAATCCCGTTGGCTTGAGGGTAATAGGGGGTGTGAAAAGTCCACTTTATTCCTTCCTCCCTTGCCCATTCCTGTACTACTTTAGCAGTAAAGTGAGACCCATTATGAGATTGAATCTCCTGTGGCTTTGGAAAAGTTCCAAACCATTCTTGTAATGCCTTAACAGTGTTTTCTCCCTTAGCTCTGTTAAAGGCTTCAGCTTGAGCTAACCCTGATATTATTTCCACTCCTACCAGCACGAAATGTTTACCACCAGACTTCTTAAAGGGACCGATATAATCTACCTGCCACGCGTCCCATAAGCCTTTACCTTTCCTTAAGTGCAAAGGGTCATCTTCCAAAGGATGCCTTTCTAGTCGTCTGCAGCATTGTTCACAAGCTGATATGCATGTTTTACACATTTCCCTGGTGACAGGCCAGCCACGAGCAAGGGCTTCTTTGTACAAATCTTTCGCACCTGTATGTTGTCTTTTTATATGCAGCCATTCTAGCAGGTGCTCCCAATCCTCTGTAATTTGTTCCTTTTTCAGGGGACTTAGTCTTGCTAACTCATCAGCAGCATTATTCCACTCACCAGCTAAATTTCCATCTGTCTGATGAGAAGCCACCCACCCCACAGCAAAGTTTCCTTGATTGGCTATATCTAGAATTTCTTGCCATTTTTCCTTATGCCATACTGGGATCCTGTTAACTTCCCAATCATTTTGCTGCCAGAAAGGAAGCCACTCTGTACATCCTTTAAACACAGCATAGGAGTCAGTGTAAATACAAACAAGAGAGGTATTATGTACCTCATGCTTGAAAACACTCCATACAGCAATCAGCTCACCAACCTGAGCACTGCCTTCTCCCTCAGAAATAATTCGTTCACCAGATGAAGTATGGAGAGCTACTGCCCTGTATTTCCACACCTTTCCTTCTCGTTTAGCAGAAGCATCAGTAAACCAAGAATTCACTGATTGTTCAGGGGAGAAAGGAGGGGCCACTTTAATTACTGAGGCAGGTTTATGGTGGCTGCTAGCCAAGTTCTCAGTTTCTTTTATAGCCACATTTTTTACAGCTCCTTCTGTTACAGAGAAGATGTTACAGTAATGTTCTATCTGGGCATACCACTTCCTAACTGAGGATCTCTGGGCCACCCCGTCAGGGGGAGGGGTCCCGCTGGTGACTGTTTTAATAACTTTAAAAGGGCCTCTTAATACGATTGGTTGCTGACGTGTAATTTTCTCCACTTCTATGAGAGCTATGCTGACAACAAAAAGCCCCTTTTCCCAGGTAGTGTATCTTTTTTCAGCATCTTTAAAACCACGAGAATAAAAACCAACAGGCCTTGTAGGGCCTTCTGGGCCTCGTTGCCATATGTGCACTGACAACCCCGAGGTGGAAAATCCCCATTCTACCTGGAAAGGATCTGTGGGATGAATAGGGCCTAGAGCTTGATGTGCAGTTGCTTCAAAAATCAGCAGTTGTAATGCTTCCTCCTGAGAAGGAGTCCAATCCCATTTTTCCCTTTTCCTCAGCAAGTCATAAAGAGGTCTAGCAATAATTGAAAAATCAGGGATGTGTTTTCTCCAAAACACTAATAATCCCAGAGCTTGTTGAAGCTCTTTCCTGGATCCAGGCATTTTAATTTGATCTAGGGAGGTTAGGGTATCAGGTGGAATGCATGTCATACCTCCTTTCCACCAAATCCCTAAAAACTTCACCTCCTGAGAAGGTTTCTGAATTTTCTCTGGGAGAATTTGTAAGTCAGGGCTTTCTAGATGAGAGATTATTTTCTGTTGGGTATCCCCCACTACTTCTATTTCATCTCCCCCCACCAGAATATCATCAATGTATTGATAGACAGCAACATTGTCAGGTTTGGGTATCTTTTCTAATTCCTGTGCTAAAGCATGGTGGGCTAGAGTAGGGGAGTGTTTGTACCCTTGAGGAAGCTTAGTGAAGGTGTATTGCTGTCCTTCCCATGTGAAGGCAAAACAGTCCATGTCTTCTGGCTGTATAGGTATCATAAGGAACATGTCTTTGACATCTATAGTTGCCATGATTGTATGAGCCTTCTCCTGAATTGAAGTTATAAGTTCAGCTAAATTTGGGACAGCTGCTGTGAGAGGATCTGTGTTTGCATTTAGTCTGCGAAAATCTACTGTCAGCCTCCACTTTCCGTTAGGTTTACGGACTGGCCACACTGGAGAGTTAAAGGGAGAATGAGTGTCAATTATCACTCCCTGATCTCTCAGGTCCTGAATAACTGGCTTGATTCCTTCTTTGGCACCAGTGGGAAGTGGGTATTGTTTCACATTAGTAATTTTACTGAAAGGTAAGGAAGGTGCGGATTGAAGCAGATTAATATTAAAACGTGGTGTGCCAAAGGACCAGAGACAACCCTCCTCGTCTTCCCACTGTCTTCCAGCAAGGACATCCATTCCCAATAAATCATTTGGAATATCTCCAATTACAATTTTGATAAGTAACAAATTCTCCTCTCCAGGTAGTAAGATTTTTATCAGAACTATATCCATAGCTTCTGTGGTCCCCAAGGCATTGAGAACAAAGCATTGTCTCCTTGTTGGAACAACTCCACATTTCTGAGCAGCTTTTCTTGTTAGTGCAGAAATTTGGGCTCCAGTGTCAACCACAAAGGTAACAGGTGACCTTTTAGGGCCAACCATTGCTGTTATCAGGAGGTCCCCAGTATTAGGATTTCTGGTGAGCGTTCTAATGAATAACCAGCTCCCCCCCTCCCCCATCCCTCTGCCCACCCACGAGAGATGGGGTTTCTAGTTTCCCTGCTTCTGAAGCAGTTTCAGTTCCTTTCCCAAAAACTGAGAAGGAGGAAACTCTGACTCAGCTCTCAGAACCTGTGGAGGAGATTGATTTGGCTCACTGCCCAGAATCTGTGGAGGGGTTAAGTTTGACTCACTGACCACAACCGGTGGAGGAGGAGGTGCACTAGGCTGGACAGTAGGATAGTTTGATGTAAGGATCTTAGGGCAATGCCAATTCACAACAATTTTTATCAACTTGTCAAGTGGTAAACCATCCATAACATCTTTAGGAATTTGTTTCTTTAACCCCAACGACCACCAGTACTGACGAGGAGTATTCAATTTCCCCTTTTCTGGCTTATCACTAGGAGAAACAATGTGTCTAACACCTTTAGTTTTCTCCACTTTATCCTCTGGGACTTTTACGGGTCCATATTTCCTGCTGTAATTCAACAATTCCTCTGCAACTTCGCTCCATGTCCAAACTTTACGGTTATTGTCAGGAGATTCTGGAGTCCGTCTAGAGGGGGATTCATAGGGAGGGAAAGAGTCCACGGAACCAGATCGCTCACGTGAGTTTCCAAGAAATCGATCTAATCTTTCTACAGGTGTCATGGATGCGATAGTTTTTTGAAGGAGAATTGCGGTAGATTTGAGTGTTTCTGGGAGACCACCAATTAAAGGGGTCATGATTTCAGGCATTACAGGCAATTGCATAGGTGATTCATAGGTGGTAGTCAGTTTTCTCTCATGTATCATTTGCAGGCAAGCAGCTTTGTGAATGTTTTCCAAAAGTTGGTCGGGAGTACCAACTAAAGCTATAGGGTCTCCCCTTTCCAAGGGGTTAAGCCCCCCGGCCCAAAAAGCTGCACGTTGGGTCAAGGACCATGGGTAGCTCTTATCTCCGGTTGTTAAGAAGACCCCATGTCCCCAATACCCACTAGCTTCACTTTCTGATAATTTAATCTGATCTCCCCCAGTAAGAGACACTCGAAATACATATTCAGTCTCTGTTTCATGAGGGAGTCGCCCATATTCCTTTGTCAGTTTTGCTAATTCAGTGGCAGAATATGGGATTTCTTTTGTAGAAATGTTTGGTACAAAATCATCAGGACCAAGATAAGTATATTGTGTTTTAATCATAGGTCTCAACTTCGGACAGCAGTTTTCCCCAAGATTTTTCATTATAGTTAACTCCTTTTGGGGATAAATTTGATTAATGTGAACAATCTCCTTCTCTTCTGTTTCTGCGTGTGTTTCATTCTGCTGTACTTTTTTGGTACTTTCTTCTCTTGGGGCAGCCTGTAGCAAATGATTTTCATCTCGCAACAAACGGTTCTCATTCCTTTCTTGATCTAATTGTTTTTGCAGAATTTGAACAAGATTTTGCAAAGAATCTATAATTGTACTTTCATCACTAACTCGCTTAGAGCGAGTTTCTATGGCTACTGTAAGACAAGCTCCCAAAACTGAGCAGAGTATGGTTTTATTTTTGCCCAGTTTGAACTTGGATTCATGTTGCAAAGAATATATTCTATCAGTCACATTCTCCAGATTAAACCAATTACTGTTTGCCCATTCCTCCCCACCTTGGGACGGTCTGGCGCTACACTTAGCTAATAGAGCATAAAATGCAGCTTTATCTGTTAGAGTGGAATTCTCAGTCATTTTGTGAAGGGATAAGTAAAAACCACAACAGGGAGGTCTATTGCTTAAGTTACCACACACAACGAAACAGCTTTCGCTGTGTGCCCGCCTTCGCTTCCCTGTGCGGGTGAAGAGACCAAACTACTTGGGAGGCACTCCTTAGTTACAAAACACCAGGTTGTCTCTTCACTACACCAAGTATCAAAAACATCTTAAAAAACAACAACGTGTTCTATATTGTCCCTTCTCATCATCCAGTTTGTGCTTCTGCTGCTTCAGCTGTTAGGAATCGCTCCTTGATAGACGAGCGAGAGCGTCTTTCCGGGTGCATTGCACTGAATCAGAGCTCGCTAGGGACTTTGCACTCTGAGCCAAGTCAACAGGGCATGCTTGCCCGCAGAACTGAGGACAAGTGTTGTGTTTCCTAGATACATTGTAAATGGTACATTCCGTGACTCCTGCTGTGCCCTGTATCTTGGTCCCTCTCCCCTCCTGGCCACACAGAGCTGGCTGGGATCCAATTTCTACCCGCCCCCCCTTTCCAGACCCTAGAAAAAGTCAGTACCCCCTGGCCTCTCTCTCTTTTCTCTCTTTTTCCCTCTTTTCCCTCTCTTTTTCTCTCTTTTTCCCTCTTTTCCCTTCCCTTTTTCCCTCGCTACCCACGAGAAATAAACCTGTAACTTTATTAGGGGAAAGAGCCTCTTTTGATATCTTATTTACGTCCATGAGGCAAGGGCCTAGGGGAACTTCACCCTAACACATGAGCTAGACTGGAGGAAGGGTGAAAAACCCCATTTTGGGGCCAAGTAAAAACCTCACTTGGCGCTCCAAGTGCGTGGTCTCTACAGAGCACCCACGTTCCGCTGTGACTCCTATTTTCGGGATTCAACAAGCCTGGGAGCTGATCAACTAGCTTAAATTTCTTTAAGCTGCATTTTGTGCAGTTCGAAGACTTTTCAGCACGAACCGGCAGCCTCTCAGGAGCCCAGACAGGTCGGTTCTGGACGTGGATCCACTAGAGTTACACAGACGTCTCTGCCTGCAAGAGGAAAGGTGAGTGAAAGCGTCCTTTCGTGGCGGGTGGTTCCCGGAGCTCCTCGGGGTGGTCTCACCAGTGGCATTTTGCGGGCCCAGCGCCGTTCTCGGGAGGAGAGGCGGGGCGGGCGTTTGCTCGGAAGCTCGCGGCCACGTGGTGCGGCACGGGGGGGTGGGGGGGGCTGGACGCGGCCACCCCAGGCCGGGCGCGGCAGGCAGACAGCTTTGGTCGGTTTCAAAGCTGCGGCACAGGGAGGTCTTTTGCAGTTTTTGCGGTTTTTACGGGTTTTTGCGGCGGGGTCGATCCCTACAGAGGCGTGGGCGCCACGTAGGTTTTACTGACAAAAAACCGGCGAAATTAACATCGGCTCCGCATCCAGTAAAGCCTAAAAACCGTAGAGTACCTAGCACATCTTAACAACTAACTCTTTTCCTGTGTTTTAACTGTAGTGGGGTGGATATAGTGCAAATTGCTAACACCATGGGCTTACAGCAATCTGCCTTACAAAAGAGTATAAAAAAACAACTCAAGGAAATATTAAGTTCAGGAAATGTTTTAATATCTAAGAAAAAATTAGCCCGTTTTGCCAGCTGGCTGTCTGTTGAAAAATCTGACCTTGAATTGCAAAATAAAAATTCAATTTCATTTTGGGATGAAATAGGGGATTTATTAACTTTAAAAGTAGAAAATGGAGATAAAACTGCCTCTGTATTCCTCCCGATATTCTTACAAATTCAGAAACTTTTAATTCAGACAGAAAACAACAGACAGCAGCAGCAAAATGATTCAAACTCACCTTCCCTTCCCCAAAAACCCTATAACCAGAACATGGAAAGCACCCTCGGGTCTCCCTTGGAAATGTAGGGTGCCCAGCACGGCTGTAACTGTTCTGAATCCCCGAATCCTCCCCAGTATCTCGGTTCTGACAATTTTTCAAAAATTATCAGCTCTCCTTCCTTGTTCCCTTCCCCTCCGGGCCACGGACACGTGGCCGTATCTCGACAGGTCAGGATAGGGGTCCCAGATAGCATTGGACATGCGGTACAGGGAGAGGGGGGGAGGTCCCCCATATGGTGGCAGCCATGTGTCTCCTCCTTCATCCCGCAACCCCCTTTACCCTCCGGTCCCAGCCCATAAGCCTGTCCCCTCCCATAACTCATCCCTGCCCTCGGCTCCACTGCCCCCTCCCCCCTCCAAGACCCAGCCCTGCACGGCAGCCCGCGACCCCGCCCACAGGTGTTGCAACCCTGGATTCCACCACCCCTCCCCATCTCTGGTTTCACATACCTTCCCTCCAAGCTGCTGCGGGGTGGGGGAGGGCAGTGGAACCCCTGCTAGTTTCAGTGCCAGTGGGGGTGGGGGTTGGGAGGGATCAGCTCACAGCCCCTGGGGGATGGATGGTGCTCCCGTGGTGGGGGGGTGGGCAGCCTTCCGGGCCGGGTGGGGGGGGATCCCTAACCCTGAAAGTCAACACCAGGGAAAAGAGTATATACCATCAGTTGCTCCTGTAGTTTATCTTGGTAAGAGGAATGGTAGAAGAAGTTATCAACCTTTGTCCTATCAAGATAAAAAAGAAATTTGTAAAGTACAAAGAGAATTTGGTAGAAATAGTGAAATCTTTAAAGGCATGATGAGAGCCACTTATAACTCAAACAAACTGGTTCCATATGATATCAAATAGCTTTTCCGATGTCTGTTAACTCCTTCAGAATATGATCTATGGGAAAGTGTCTGGAAAAGATTTTTAAAAGTGCTTTTACTAGAGCTTTTAAAAAGCTCAGATAAGGCAAAAGATGCTGATAATAATGATATGACATATGAACACCTATGTGGGGAAAAAGATTGGCATTGCCCTGAAAGCCAAACAAGAGTACTATCCAAGTCTGTCCTGGATAAAATATGCATTGTTGCAGAAAAAGCCTTTAATCAATTACCAACAGTAGATACTAAAGGCAGTTATATTAACATTAAACAGTTTACTTCTGAGAATTTCTTACAGTTTGTGGACCGCCTTCGTACGCAAGTAGAAAGACAAGTGTCTGATCCAGTAGTACAAGCTGAATTAATTAAAGAAATGGCTCAGAGGAATGCTAATGAAACCTGCTGTAGGGTTATCTTTGGCCTTCCCCTGGAGCCAGCACCTAGCTTAGCACAGATGATAGAAGCCTGCGCCAGAAAAGCAGAACTGCTAAGTGGACACGAAAGAAATCCAGGACTGGCGCGCCCAAAAACCATGGCAGCTGTAACACCAGGAGCCAAGAAGCAACCAATGTCACCAGAGCAACTGCAGCACATCATCTGCTTCCAGTGCAAGGAGCCAGGACACTTCACCAGAGACTGTCCACACAACCAAAAACAGAAGAAGACCAACAAACAAAAAAACTAGCTTTACAGCGCGTACCCACCATTAACACAATAGCGCGCTTGGCTATAAATACTGCGGGCTCCACATTCGCAAAAGACTCTCTCTTAATAAACAAAAAGGAGGAGGATGGGATAGAGGGTGTAGGAATGTATGACAATGAAAATATCAAATGTTCAATTTACAAGGTTTGGAAGCCACTAGGCTGTTTTAGGCTTGTGACTACAAAAGGTTTTCATTTCAGGTCACCTGATTGGACAGTCATAACAGTGGACTTACCTAACAGTACACAGGACGTGATGTTAAAGCACATGAAACTGGACAGTGAGTACTTTGTTTTTGGTGACACAGCACACACACCCCCAGAGATTGAGGTAGCTCCCATGACCATCAAGGGAAGCATAACTTGCCTCATTCTCCTGGCACGATGTCCTCTACCACCATATTACCTGGTTGAGGGACAAATCCTCGCCCAGGCCATTCCTGTTCCAGCGGAGTTCCCAGTAGATGGAAAAATCACGTGAAGTGTACTGGGCAGAAGTGGTGGGTGAGGACAAGCGTTCTCTGGCATGCAACCTAACCCTTGGATGAGATCACCTCCATGTGGAGGGGGTACTGGACACAGGTGCTGATGTGACTATCATACCCGAAAGGATGTGGCCGTCACATTGGGAACTTCAGCCTGTGGCAGGCAGAATCCAGGGTGTAGGAGGAGTCAAATTGGCAAAAATATCAAAAAGCATCATGCAAATTGAGGGGCCGGATGGAAAATTGACTAGCATCCGTCCATTTGTTACAGATTATAAATGCCCTCTATGGGGGAGAGACACCATGTCCCAGTGGGGGGTGAAATTGATTATTCCTAAAACTCCTCGGGATTTTTAGAAGCGCCCACTGTAGGGCGCCCTACCCAAAAGTTGAAATGGCTAGATGATACCCCAAAGTGGGTAGCACAGTGGCCGATGAGTAAGGAGAAGCTCAGGGCACTTGAGGAGTTTGTGGCGGAAAAATTGGCTAAAGGCCACATAGAAGAGACCACAAGTGCGTGGAATTTCCCGGTTTTTGTGATAAAGAAACCAGGGAAAGACAAGTGGAGGCTGCTCCACGACCTCCGGAAAATAAACAAAATAATTGAGGACATGGGGTCTCTCCAACCAGGAATGCCTTCTCCAACAATGCCTCCCAGATATTGGCAATTGGCTGTACTAGACATCAAGGACTGTTTCTTCCACATTCCCCTAAACCCAGAAGATGCCCCACGGTTCGCCTTCTCGGTTCCTACCATCAATCGAGAGGCCCCAATGAAGCGCTAGCACTGGAGAGTTTTGCCCCAGGGATTAAAATGTAGTCCCTCCATCTGCCAGTGGCATGTGGCCTCATTGCTGTCCCAGGTGCGTGCCCAGAGAGGTGAGGCCATCATCCTTCATTACATGGATGATGTGCTAGTGTGTGTACCCGATAACTCTCTACCCCAAGACACACTTGACCTAGTGGTTAAAGTTTTAACCTCTGCTGGATTTGAATTGCAGGAGGACCAAGTCCAAAGGATGCCTCCTTGGAAGTACCTGGGCCTGGAAATTACTGCACGGACCATTGTTCCGCAGAAATTGGAAATTAATTGTAATCCAAAAACCTAAGCAGATCTCCATTCCCTGTGTGGGTCATTGAATTGGGTTAGGCCCTGGCTAGGCCTCACTAATGAGGACCTAGAACCTCTCTTCAATTTATTGAAAGGGGAGAGAGAGCTGCTTTCTCCCAGGGAACTGACCCCAGAGGCAAAGACTGCAATTGAAAAGGTACAAAAGACCTTAGGAGAGAGGCAAGCTCACTGTTACCCGCCCGAGCTGCCCTTCAAATTCACTGTCCTAGGAAAACTGCCACACTTACACGAGTTAATATTCCAATGGATCAAGGAGCAGAGAGAGTCACTCTTAATGATAGAGTAGGTCTTCCTCTCCCACCAAAGATCCAAAACTATCACTAAGCCACAAGAGTTAATAGCACAGCTGATTCGGAAAGCAAGGATCAGACTGTATGAACTAGCTGGTTGTGACTTCACATGTATTCACCTCCCTGTTAAACTGTCTGAGGAGGGAAAGAACTCTCCTAAAAAATTGACTAAAGAGATGTTTGAGCATTTGCTCCAGAGCAATGCCAGTCTCCAATTAGCCCTGGACAGCTACAGAGGACAAATATCAGTCCATGCCCCGTCTCACAAGCTGTTTAATGAGGAATTCCACCTCATTCCTCGTGAGAAGTCGGAGACCACTCAAAGCTCTCACAGTGTTCACGGATGCATCCGGGGCATCCCACAAGTCGCTGATGACTTGGAGAGATCCTCAGACTCAGCATTGGGAAGCTGATGTTGAGTTTGTGGAAGGGTCACCCCAGGTAGCTGAACTGGCTGCAGTTGTGAGAGCCTTTGAAAAGTTCTCAGAGCCAATAAACTTGGTGACAGACTCAGCCTATGTAGCGGGGGTAGTGTCCAGGGCAGAGCAGGCAGTGCTCAGAGACATCGAAAATGAGCAGCTTTTCAGTTTGCTTTCCAAACTAATTTATTTGATTTCTCATAGAGAACACCTGTTCTATGTGATGCATGTGAGATCACACACAGATTTGCCAGGCGAAATTGCAGAAGGGAACCATCAGGCAGACTCCCTTGCAACCCCAGCAGAACAAGCAACCCCAGCAGAACAAGCATGCCTTCCTGACATCTTCCAACAGGCAAAGCTGAGCCACCAGCAGTATCACCAGAATACACCAGGGCTAATGCATCAGTTCCAGCTAACACGGAGTCAGGCTCGAGCCATTGTGGCCACCTGTCCCAACTGTCAACTGCACACCATGCTCTCAATAGGCATGGGGGTTAACCCCCGAGGTCTTGGCAGTTGTGAGGTATGTCAAACAGACATCACACACATTCCTAGTTTTGGTCGCCTCAAATATGTGCATGTTAGCATAGACACGTAATCAGGCGCAGTCTATGCCTCTGCCCACGCAGGAGAAAGGGCTGTGCATGCCAAACAACACCAAGTGCATGCCTTTTCAGTGTTGGGGGTCCCTAAGGAAATCAAAACTGATAAGGGAGCAGTGTATAAGTCCAAGGAGTTCCTAGAATTCGTCCAGCAGTGGCGAGTGGAACATAAAACTGGCACCCTCCACTCCCCCACAGGCCAAGGTGTAGTTGAGCGAGCTAATCAGACACTCAAGCAGGTTTTGGCTAAACAGACCAGTTCAACTGTGTGGATGTCTCCACAGCAGAAGCTCTGCAAAGCCATGTTTACTCTCAATTTCCTGAACTGTTCATTTGAGAACATGAGTCCACCTGTGGTACGTCACTTTAACAGTGCTAAACAGTTCAAGTTATCCCAACATCCTCCAGTTTTGATTAGGGACCCAGAAACCTGGGAAATCAAAGGTCCCTATGATCTCGTTACCTGGGGGCGTGGCTATGCGTGTGTATCCACTCCCTCAGGCCCTCGGTGGATTCCCCAAAGGTGGGTGAAACCGTATGTTCCCAAACATCCTGCTCCAACTAAGGAGAACGAGGAGCAGGTGGCTGTGGCTTCAAAAACAAGACGCCGCCGGAAAAAAGGAAAAGAAATCCTCATAGAAGGTGGCATTCGGCAGATAGAGACTTTTAATAGGTTTTATAATATTTGTCTTTCCTTCTAGAGAAAAGCTTCTCTTCTCTCAGTCCCGTGATGAACCCCATCCAAGCTGTCTTCCTGTTAACACTGAACAGTCTAGCAGCTGCATGGATCGTCCCTCAACCACGTCAGAACATCTGGGTGACCCTGGCACAGACGCTCCAACAAGAAAACATGTCTGTCCACAGCAGCAACAGCAAACCCTATGTCCACCTGCCTGGTAGGAATCCCATTGAAGGCTGGAGAATATTCAGCCAGTTTTGAAACACAAATGTCCAGTGAAATTCCTGAGTCACACACCATTTCATCACACAAAAATCATAGACAGCAAGCTGGAGTAAATAAAAACCCCATAGAAGAGTTGCTGCCAAGTTTGCCCAAAACAGCTCAAGAACCCCAAGAATTAGAACTGTAAGGTTCCTACCCAGCACAATATTGCATTCACTTTAGAATCTTCCCAAAACCTTCTAGCATAAAGGAATTCTACAACATAATGCAACATCATGGGGAATTCACTGCCAAAAGGTGGTGCAATACTATAAGCCATATTGCAGCTGATACCCCAACTTATTCAAGCCCCAAAAGCCTCCCAAAGGGATTGTTCTTAATTTGTGGAGACCGGGTGTGGGCAGGAATTTCTTCTCAGCTCTTAGGAGGACCATGCACCTTCGGTCGGTTGTCCCTGTTGGCACCCAACAAAACCTTGCTTAGCGATTGGACTCACAAAAACAAATCAGGTAATAAAATCAAAAAACGAAGTGCAGACAATATGGACCCAAACTGTAATTCTGAAATTTTCCATTGGGCCAAGTCCAAAAGAATTGCTGTGTCCCTGTTTCTTCCGTGGGTTGCAGCAGCTAAAGCTCTAGGCGAATTGGGCCACCTAGAGTGTTGGGTAGTCAAACAGGCAAACTTAACATCCACCGCAATCGGCTCCCTCCTAGAAGACGAGGAAATTACCAGGCAGGCCACACTACAAAATCGTGCTGCTATAGATTTTCTCTTGCTACTGCACGGACATGAGTGCCAGGTATTTGAAGGACTTTGCTGTATGGACCTGACCTCCAGAGCTCCTAACATCCATGCTGCCCTCCGAAACATGAACAACTTGATGGGACAAGTGAAGCAAGAATCTGAAGATTCGTTCAATGGACTGTTCAAAGGCTGGGGACTCACAGGGTGTTGGACATCTATATTCAAAACAATTATGTTAATTTTTGTTATTCTTTTTCTTGTAATAACGGCCTTCAGGATCCTACGTCACTTAGTTTTCAAAGCCATTAATAGTCTCATTCCCTCTACCTCAGTAGTCAATCACATAGAAATGAAAAACTTGGAACAATCTAACCCTCCCACCAACTACAAGTGGTGGGCAAAATCATAATTTGAATGATACCAATATCCTTCTTTCAACTTTGTTAAACAAAAAATGGGGAGATGTTGCGTTTCCTAGATACACTGTAAATGGTACATTCCGTGACCCCTGCTGTGCCCTGTATCTTGGTCCCTCTCCCCTCCTGGCCACACAGAGCTGGCTGGGATCCAATTTCTCCCCGCCCCCCTTTCCAGACCCTAGAAAAGGTCAGTACCCCCTGGCCTCTGTCTCTTTTCCCCTCTTTTTCCCTCTTTTCCCTCTCTTTTTCTCTCTTTTTCCCTCTTTTCCCTTCCCTTTTTCCCTCGCTACCCACGAGAAATAAACCTGTAACTTTATTAGGGGAAAGATCCTCTTTTGATATCTTATTTACATCCAGGAGGCCAGGGCCCAGGGGAACTTCACCCTAACACCTGAGCTAGACCAGAGGAAGGGTGAAAAACCCCATTTTGGGGCCAAGTAAAAGCCTCAGACAAGCTGTTGGGCAGAGCTGAAACTGACCGCTGGAGTTCAGCTCTGTCCGGTCGGCAGAAGGCAAAGGACGAAGCCGCTTCCCAGTGCAGTGCAGCAAAGAGCACATGAGCAGTCAAAGAGCCCCTTCACAATCGCTTTCACTTCTCAGTGCTCTTGCTGCTTGGAAAAGTAGCACACAGCTGTTGCACGCCAGTGCCCTTCCTCACACCTTCGCTGTGGTGTACTCCATTGTTGGGGGTTGAATGCTTCCCTTTTCTTTCTGTGGAATTTCGCCCCTTGTTATGCTAAGTGGCTGCACCTTAAGGTAATGTTCTCTCGCAGGGAGGTGGGTGGAGAGAGAGGGGGGGAAACCGGAAAAAGGAAAGGTGGGATGGGGGTCGGGAGGGGGCTGGAAAACTTTCTCGTTTGGCTCATGGAGGGAGAGGACTCCCCGTGCTCGGAGCTGGCATCTCCCCTGCCACCCCAGCGCTGAGATCCACACTCCCTGCCTTTGGACATTGCTCTGCTGCTCTCCCACCTCACCCTACTACCTCCGGACACTCTGCCGAGCACCACGACCGACACCGTGAGGGGGGAGTCACTTTCCCCATCCTTCTCACCCCTGGGCCGCTGTCGCCATCACTCCACCCCTCTTCAACTGCACGGGACCTGCCCTGCCCCCACAGCACCGGTAATTGAGCACAGGGAGAGGGCCTACTGCCAAAAGGGACTGGAACTAAGTTATTCTGTACTGTTCTCTTGTCAATTTTTATAGCTGTTGTTGTTTTCTGCCTTGTTAGATATCAGTAAAGAACTGTTATTCTTATCCCCACATCTCCTGCCTGAAGGCCCCTGATTTGGACCTTAAATAATTAAAAGGGAGGGGGGTTGCACTCTGCATCGCAGGAAAGGGGCTCTTGCCTTTCCTTAGACCATACCTGTCTTCCAAACCAAGACAGATTTTGGCGCCCGGAACGTGAGGCATTGCCTGAGGGCATTGAGAGAGGGTTAGAAAAGGGGATAACATTTCTTGGATTACCCAAGCTTGTGGTAGGTGACACCATGCTGTCCAGCTTACCCTGGATTGGCCTCCATGTGGTCACTGCTATATCTCTCCCATTTGCAAGGCCTTTTTTAAACATGAGTCTCATAACCAAGGTTACTGTGGCTATTATCCGGTTCATTTTGTGGGTTGATCAGTTGAGGAATTAATGGATTTTTTATTTTCTCTGGAAGATGGCCACATGGATTCAGAGCTATCACACTCTAAGTGTGTGTTTCTGGGGCTACTTCAATAATGGTACTTACTGTGAGGAAGTGGCAGCAAGTGAAATCCCACAACCCATCACAGGGTTTTTGAAGTTCACCCCACCAGTCTTCAAGGGGTTCAAATCCGCTTTAAATGCTAATGAAGGCAAAGAAGGAAGCCACAGGGCACCGGACATGCGAGCACAGTGCAGCGAAGAGAACATGAGCAGCCAAAGAGCTCGTTCATAATCACTTTCACTTCTCAGTGCTCCTGCTGCTTGGAAAAGTAGTACACAGCCATTGCAAGCCAAGGGCAAAAGCTGGCGCAGTGCCGTTCCTCACTCCTTCTCTGTGGTGTACTTCATGCAGCTAGGGCGAAGCGAGAAGGACGCGAGGAAGAAGAAGGCATTCTTAAACTAGCCCCCTGTCAGCAGCCCTGAAAGGGCGCATAAAACGGGGCGTCTCGCTGCCCTCCATTCTACATACTCGCAGCTCCCTTTGCCGACTTGCAAAAGTGGCTGCCAGAACTGAGAGGGCCAGATTGAAGAGGCAGTGCCTAGGTTCACCTTCTACTTATAGCACGTAAGCCATGTGCAGCTCCTCGTTGCATTGTGTATTTCCCTTCTCAGCGACATTTACCGTGGTGCTCTCTGCAACTCGGAGCCTAGAAGTGACCGCCAATGTGTCCACAGCCTGCTGCAAATGGAACCAAGGAGCAGCACAAGCAGCAGTGCTTCAGCTTGCTCCTTCCAACTGCCCAGGGCACTAGGGAAGGCAAGCGATGGGCAGCCACCTTCCTCCCCTAGTAGCCTGTAACGTGCTGCACACAAGCACGGTACTTGTGCTGCTTCGTTCACTGCCCTCAGCCAGGCCTGGCGCCGCTTTCACTCCCTGGTGGCCAGAAGCCTCTGAAGTGGGGCCACGCAGCCAGCAGTGTGCCAGCAGTCTAGCGCTCGAGAACGCTGCTTCTGCCCAAGCCTGCCTAGGGCATGCACCTTTGTTCTCATAGCTCCGTGCAACAGTCTGCCTCTCTCGCAGTTCGAATGGAAAACGAAAGCTCTTTGCCTACGCCTTACAGAGAGATCTGTTGCCAGGACGAGAAGGTCTTGTGGCAGGAACTCGACGCCGCCGCGGGGAAGCTGATATTAGCACGGCATCGCAGGGGCACTTCTCGACCCTTGACTACGTGCGCAGCGCTCTCCGAATTCGCTTCTAGCTCCACTGTCCTTCTCAGCTGCAAGTAGCAGCGCTCACAGTACATAAAGCTTCAGAAGGACCAAAGTCCTGGAGGAACATATGGCACACGAAAATGTGCCAGGGCAGAGACGTCCTACACTGAGTAGAGACAGAGAAAGACAGAGAGTTCTACACTGCCCCTTGTCGTCAACCGTCTTGTGCTCTGGGTGCCTCTGCTGTGACAATGCGTTCCTTGAAAGACGAGCAAGAGCGCCTCTCCTGGCATATTGCATTGAGTGAGAGCTCCCTAGGGACTTTTGTGTGTAAAACTTTTTCAACCTCCAAAAATACATGGCTAAGTCCTAAAAGTTTTTGTTTTATTAAAAATAGTAACGTCCAAATATTGCTGTTCCAAACACCCTTGGTTTCAGTCTGAAATTAACTGCTTCTTTCTGTCTTTTTGCATAGTGGCAATCCAATACCAAGGTATCTAGATGTGTTGGAAACCCATAAATTACATCTCAGATTAGGTGGGATAACTGGCTTGGAAGAAAATGGAATTGAGAATTTGGAAAGAATCCAAAGTGCGCTGATGCCACCATCTGAGATTCCCTTGGGGTCCAAATCCTTTTATTTGTGTTTTTGTGGGCTTTTTCGAAGGCGGTGTACAGTTGAAGCCATGATTTAGCTGCGGTGAGACCTGCTCCGCTGTAAAAGCATTATTTTCTCAGTGAGCATGGACAACAGTTACAGTGTCGTCTTTTAAGATTCCCTGCACTCCACTTATGGTGGCAAAAGCAGTGCCTTGACTGTAATCATAAAAGTGATTACAGTTTCATTGCTTTGACATCATGTAGGATGCTTCCGCCATCTGCTGTGGTCAGCATTAAGTAACAGATTTCTCAGTTTCTAGGAAGAGTCTAGCAAACAATCACCTTGCTCCTTCTCTTGCATTTATTCATCACTGCTATGCTGCTATACAGACAGATAGTCTGTTTATGATTCAACAATTCAATGGGACATCAAGTAAATAGCAAAGCAAAACTAACTACTGAAAGCACTATAAGGGCCAGAGATTAGCTTGGATTAAAACAGGTATTCTCCTAGCATTGTTTGCAAACAAGTCACCATGTGAAATAGAAGGGACAATGTAGTTTGTGCCTTGTTTTGGGCATGCCCGGAAGAAGGAAATTCTGATTTCACATATGGGAAAAGAAATGTTGACATTTGAATGAGATTGTTCATACCCCAGAAAAGGTTGCTTTGAAAGGTTGTGGAAGTCCTGTTAGGAAACATGGCTTTACAAGTCCTTTCCACCAGGAGACAACAGCTGCAGAACATCTGTGTGTGCCAGTGTTGAGAGCACCAGCAAAGATCAAAGTGGAGAAGTTGGTGAACAATGGCAGTGGCCTGGGGGAGAGCACGTGAGCTGCTGGCTGTGGGACCAGGGGAGTCCTGACTGATTTAGGAGGCGTGTGATGGTCTGTGCCAGAAGCGGAGTAGTGCTCTGACCTTTGGACACTGCGAATACTGGAATTCAGTGGGGGCACTGGGCAGGCTGAGTGTCTGAGCTGCTGGAGGGACCCAGTTTGCCCACATGTAAACATCCAGTCTCACTCCTGCCAGCCACAGAAAGGAGCAGGATGTGGCTGCTGGAGATGCCTGTCATGTATATGTAGTGTATATGTGTGCTATCCCAGCCTGCTGGGAACACTTCTTCTTTGTGACTGCTTGGGCTGAGGGAGAGAAAGCAGTGGTAGTTTCTGAGGTTTCGAGTATGCTCGAGTTTCTCAGGCTGTTTCTGGAGCCACCCAGAGTTCTCTTCCTTGAAGCATTTCAATTCCTGGTAATTTTCAAAATTCAAACAGACACAGCCCTAAGCTAGTTGATCTGACTTCAGAGCTATTCTTACGCTGAGCTGTTGGATGATCTGATCTCCTGAGATGTCTTCCATCTCAGTTTATGACCTGGTTCTTGTGAAAAGTAGGATATTTTAGCCTGGAGAAGAGAGGTTTCTGGAGAGAAAGTATGGTGGCCCTTGATTATGTAAAGAGGGTATAAGACAAATGGAGAAAGACTTTTTAGGAAGGTTTGCAGAGACAGGACAAAGGGCCATGCTTTCAAACTGAGACTAGGTTTAGATTGGCTAAAAGGAAAAACTTTTCTACAATGAAGCTGGTGAGACACTCAAACGGGTGTTCCAGAGAAGTTGTGGGTGCCCCATCATTGAGAGTGCTCCTTATCAGTTTGGCTAGTCTTGAGCAATTTGATCTACTGTAAGATCTACTGGGCAAGGAAGTTGGACTAGATGATCTTTAATCACAGACTGTTGTATGATTCTGTGAAAGACAGAATGCAATAAAGTTCATATTTCAGATTTTGGCGCAGACATATTTATTATTTCTCACTTTATGCATCATTGCAATGACAACTTGTTAGCTTCTGAAATGATGAGCTGAGATTGATTTCCTTCCTTAGTTTCATTTTCCCTTTTATTCCTTCACTCTTGGACTTTTTTTTCGCTAGATTTCCTCTTTCAGTAAACCGCCCTTAAGTATCACTTTGCTCCCCACCTGGCTTTTTTTTTTTCAATGACACCTTTTCACTGGTTCGTTTTCGGCCTTTGCTGCTTGAAGTCCAGCAGCCCCCTTGTCTGAGCATTACGGAGCTTTCTTTACAGCTTCATCACTATGCAAAAAGCCATAAATTACTGTGTTCCATCTCACATACCATCAAGTATCACACTAATATTCCCTCTGCTGAATAGCTGGTTGGCTTACATAGACCAGCCAAATACCAGGAAATCCAGATGGCAGCAAGAATCTTGTAGACGACTCAATCTGTTCATTGAAATTCTGGAGAAGTCACGTGAGGTATCACATGCTCTTGAAAGAAGTGTATATCATCTCAGACATTCGAGAATGGGCTATTAATATTGTCATGAGTTTCTGGCTAGACTTTTTAGTATGCAAATTCAAATTCAAATGATCTGAAATTATAGAACTTCAATAAATTTTTTTCCCAGAATCAAAGTATGATGGAGTTACATAGGGAGAATCTTAATCTTAGTTATTCTATTCCATCTCACATCATGGCTGGGGGCAGGGAGAAGGGAGTATCTTTGGGGGACAGTGGGTTCTGGTGTAGTCAGTAAGCTGGGCAGAGGAGCCATCAGGTATTGTCTGTTGTTGGGGGGGGATTCATGTGACCTCTTCCTTTCTTGTACCCTGCCACTAGTATTGATGATAAAATTGTTTGTTGTCAAACAAGAAAAGCAGAACAATCAAACACACAAAAAACCCCATCCAATAATCCCCAAAGAGACAAAAATCCCACCAAAAACCCCACCCAAAACTGAAAAAACATCAAACCCAACTCATCAAAAATCAGGGTTAATGTTTTTAGTAACTTTAAAAATAAGAAAACAAAACAAAACAAAAAAACCAGAAAGTCACATTTCTAAAGGTGCTGTCCCAACCTCTTCTCTCAGCAGGGAGGTCATCCTGAAGTGGAGCCAGTTGGAAGAAAGTGGGACAGGGCAGCACCTGGGCCATTGTCACAGGACGGCCCTGTGGCTGCCCCAATGCCAAAACCTGGACACATAAATCAAACACTGTTATGCACATGTGCTTAGACACAGCAAAAATATATTTGTCTGAAAAGAATACTGGTCCATTTATATCACTGGAAAGAGCATAATGCCTCGTCTCAGCTTTCTTTTCAGTCATTACAAATGTTTCGAAAATATAGGAGTGCAGAAAATGGAAATATCCAAGATGAACATGAGGACCAATAGCAAAGATTCCATTTTTGAAACTGCATTGGGAATCCTCTGCAGAAATTGACTCAGAGCTCTAAGATTTACAAAAAAGACCAAGAGTATTGGAGTCAATACAACACAGTGTCTGGAGACTTCAGCTGGTTGCCTTGATTTCTCAAATATGATGGAGGAAGCACCTTAGCAACTACAGCTGCCAGTTCTCTCAGGGCCCTGACATGCCTCTGGGTGGGTCCCATGGTCTTGCATGCTCAGGTTCCTCAAGTGGTCTGAAAGCTGACCTGCTACTATGGCTTAGAATCAAGTCCACCAGTCCAATAACCTGAGAGATGTGGAAATAGTGACTGGCAGTAAAAACTGAGACCAACACTTGTTGAGTACCTCAGCCTTCTCCTTGTCTGTTGTCACTAGTCCTGTCTGGCTTATGGGGGTGGGGGGGAATAGGGGAGGTGTGATAGGTTTCTTTTCATCTTCCTTTTCCCACTGAAATACCCGTAGGCGTCTTTATTATTCTTATTTTTAGCATGCTTTTCCCAATTCAGATTCAACTGAGCATTAGCTATACTGATCCCATCATCACACACTCATGTGTTACCACTGTATTTTTCCCATGATTTGTCTCGCTGTGTATTGTCTGCATATTACCTACTTGCATCACATCTATTAATTTTTAATAACCTTCTGGCTTTAACTTGTTTTCAAAAAAAACCTTTTTGAAACTTGTCGTCTCAGAAATTCAGCTGGGAAACCCAAAATCCCCAAAATTCACCCCATAGTCCCCCCTGGGATGCCCAGCACTCACCTGGCAACTCCCAGAATTCCACAAATTCACCCCAAAATTCACGGGAGACCACCAAATCCCAGGGCTTCACCCCAAAATCCCACCTGCAACCCCCAAAATCCCTCAAATCACTCCCAAGATCCAGTCCCACCAACACCTCCCAAATTCACCCCAAAATGTCTCCAATCCCCCTCAAAACCCACCCAGATACCCCCAAATCCACCAAATTCACACCAAGACCCAGCTGGGACTCCCACAAATCACCAAAATTCCCTGGAAAATCCACATGCATCCCCCCAAATTCATCCCAAAATTCTCCCACGACTCCCAAATGCTCACCTGGATACCCCAAAATCGACAGAATTCACCCCAAAATCTGCCTGGCATCACCACAACTCACCTGAGAACCCTAAAATTCACATGTATACCCTAAAATTCACCAAATTCCCCCCAAAATTCCCCTGAGATCCCTAGAATTCCGCAAATTCCTTTTAAAATTCAACCGGGACTCCCCACATTCCACAAATTCACCCCTGTCCTGGGGGGCAATGCAAAAATATGTATTCTATCACCATCTGTTAAAATGTGGGAGGGGTGGTGATCCTTTTCTCTGTCGGAGATATCCTCTGCTGATGTGCCATCTGATAAGATCAGGGGGATGATCACTGTTATCTTTTCACAACCCATCCTTCCTCCAGAAGATATATTCTGTTAATGGGCCATTAAGTCCTATTGTGTGACTGATAAGATTACATCATCCCATTGGGAGATGCTCCAGCCAGGGGGAGGAAACAAACATTTCCTACCTAGATAAAAAGTGAGATTTGGAACACCAAGGCAGTCGTTTCCACTGGATCCCAGAGGAAAGTTGGACCTTTTTCCACATCATCGCTGGATCTTCGGAGGAAAACTGCACCTTCTACAGGAGCACTGCTTCAACTGAACCGCATCTGTCATCCAGGAGGACTGCAGCCACCATTTATACAGACTGCTACCAACACACTGACTGACAGGGTGTCAGGTTGTATTTCTGACTTTGTTGGTGTTTTTTTATTTTATATTATTGCATGTATTTTATTTTTTCTCTTTTCTCCTATTAAATTTTATTAGTGACTTGGAGTCTCGCACTGGTTTTACTTCCAAATCAACACAACCCCAAACCTCGCTACCCAGGATCCCCCAAAATTCCAAAATTCTCCCCCAAAATCAACCTGGGACCCCTTAAAACTCACCTGAATCTCCCCATATCTCCCCTACCCCGTCCGCCATTCACCTGGGAACCACCAAGTCCCCAGAATTCAACCCAAAATTCACCTGGGACCCCAAAAACCTCCAAATTCGCTCCAAAATGATTGGCAACTTTACACACTCCATTTTCCCACAAAAGGATCTAGAGCTGAATCTTTAAAAAACCCGGTATAATCACAGACAAAGGCTCTCTAACTAATTAAAGTTAGAAAGTGGAATGTTTATTCACCGGCGGCAGGCACGGGAGTCACCTCTGAAAGGCGTGATGGCTCTGAACAAGGTTCTTTGCCATCTATTTATTCCCCAAGATCTTACATACAATACATATGCATAACCCCAGCACCTCCCATCCCCATCCCATATTAAAATGAGCCCATTAGTCCTTCACGCGTGCACAGCTCTTCTCTTGAATTGGGTCAGTGGTCTCGAAGGATGAAGTCAGGAGAGTCTTCATCAGGTCTCAGTGACCCTCTGGAACTATCCAAGGCTCCGTGCTTCATGGTTAGCAGTTTACCTACTTTACGTTCTTCTGTACGTAAATTTATAATAGCAGATAATTATACCGATTACCTCTGGCCTAAGCATCTAATAATTATTAACCCACCATTTACCTATCTAACTTACATCTTGGTCATGGAAACCACTTCTACTATTAGCAAAAATCTTAACTTTTTAAAACCATGATTCAGAGCCCTGGGTGCTTCATATATAAATGAAATGGAAAAAAACTTTCTATTCATTCTCAGGAAAAAGAATTCCTATTCCTCCTTCTTTTGGAGAAAACTGCCTTCACTTTCAAACTTATTCTCTTGCTCACTTGCCTGCATAATGCTTAGTCCCTGTTCTGCATGCTCATTTTCTTCACTTTTACAAGGAATCCTCTCCTCATCTTCTTCTTCCTCTGCTTCTTCCATTTCCTGTGCCAAGATCACCTGTTTCTCTGTTAGATTTGTTTCTCCATCTGATTTTTGACAACTGTCCCTATCTTGTGGCACCGCTCGCCCGAGAGAGGTGATTGTCCTGCTCTGCTGTGGGCTGGGACTGCGCTCTCTTCAAGCCCTGGGCTCAATTTTGGATGCCACAATGTCAGAAAAACCTCAGGCTATTGGAGAAATGTCCAAAGGAGGGACACAGAGAGAGTGAAGAGGCTGGAGGGGAAGCCATACAAAGAGTTGCTGAGGGCATTTGGTTCAGGTGCAGACAGGACACTGAACTCACACCTCACTTGGGACCTCTCAGCTCCTCTCAAGGGCAGCACAGGGACAGCTTTGCTCTCTGCTCTCTGCGACCAGGGACAGGAGCCAAGGGAATGCCAGGAGCTGCGTCAGGGGACGATTAGGCTGGCTATCAGGGAAAGGTTTATTTCCTCAGAGGCTGGTCAGGCACTGAATAGGTTCTCCAGGCAATGGGCACAGACCCAAGGCTGCCAGAGATCCATGTGTGTTTGGCCAACGCTCTCAGGGATGCAGAGGGTGGGACTGTTGGAGTGTCTGTGCAGGGCCAGGAGTTGGACTTTGACGATCCCTAGGGGTCCCTTCCGACTCAGGAAACTCTGACCATTTTCCCCTCTTTCCTCTCCTTGCACAATGCTCTCAGCTTACTGTTCCACCCTATGTTCCACTTCTGAAACCTCCGCTACTTCTTTCCAGTTCAAGCACAGTTCTACTGGTTACAATCCAAAAATATACAGATTGAAAAACAACCAAAAAGAAACACCTGTTTGGAATGTCGTGGTCTTATTTGGATCTCGAACTATGAAGTCGATTGTGCCTTGCAAGTTCTAAAAGCAAAACAACAACAAAAAACACCCACCACACCGTTTTAACATAGGGATTTGCTTTCTTCTAAGAAATCCATACCCCTTCTCAAAATGGATCTATTTCAGTAAGAGATCATCTTGAATAGATCACTTACGATCTAAAGAACCTGGAACACTCAAATCCGTAATGATAAGCCTGTTACCTTGTCGTTTTCTGTTCCAAAGGCAAATGAATTTGCTCAAGTGCCGTTTTTAACAAGGACAGAGTTCAAAGTGTGGCTCTGAGAAATGTTTTGGTTTCCCCCTCCTATCTCTATCAAAAGCACTTTCTTCAATTGCTGAAACAATACTTGATATAGTCTGAATTTTAAAGGTCATGAAAATTTTCTCAAAAGTGAAAAATTAATATAGCAGTCAGGTTTTAAACCAACGTGAATTTTTGTTTTACCTGTTTGAAGATTTCCTTCACACTAAAATGCTGGCTGATGGATACCTAGAAGAAATCAATTCCCACAAAATGCTTCCGGGTAAGCCATTACGTCATCCATTACAATTTGCTTCAGTGTCCCGTTCCTCTCCAATTGAAGGTCCCTGTTTAAGAGGCTCAAGTACGGAGAGAAATAAAATTAAATATGACTACAGTGCCTTTAAATCTAAATCGAACTTCCTGGTCAATCTCATAAAACCTTTAGGCTAAATGTTGCCATTGATCTGTTTCTACTGAACACAATCACGTCCTGGCTTGTTAGAGATTAGTTCATTATAAAGAAAGAAATGCACAGAAGTTAAAATATTTCCAAAGAAGCATTTGACATCCTTCCTTTTGGATGGGGAACCATTCCAACACTGCTTACATAAGAGGTCAAATTACTGTCTTCCATGTTAGTTCTGCACTGTGCTCAGCGGAGTCTTTCTGGTTTTTTTGCCTTTGACTTGGACATAAAGCTGAGTCTTGATTCAAGAAAAATCAATATTCACACTTGTTTTCATTTACACGGACATTGATTTGGTCTCCTAAACAAAGAGAATGATGGGGAATTTATGTAGGTGTTCAGATAGGTAACATTCTCTTTCCGCAACCTGGCATTGTATTTTCACTTGGTCTGTTACCTCTGGCTTTGTTTTAACGGCTCAAATTATTAGGAAGAATATCAAACCTCCAGCTCTAACCACAGTACCACTGCTAGGTGTGTCAAGGTATGTGCATCTGCCCCTCAGGTCCATACTGCTCTTCTAATGTGCCTCTGATCGAGCACGTAAGAAAGACCTCCTGGCTGTGTGAAAACAGTGCTGCTTCCTCTATGGCTTCAGAGCTGCTGCTAATAACTTCAGGAAGGAGAGCCGTATTATACCAATTTTTAGATGGTTTTTAAAGTTGCAAGTGCTTGGCTATCTTAAACTTCTGAGTTCCTAGAACTTTGAATGAGATCAAATCTATGAGTGAAGAGATGATGGTGCAGACCAACTTCTGATTCCGGTGATCCAAGAATCTGCACTACTCCTTTTACCTTCTGAATAAGGCATGGATGTGATGGTATGCACAGTAATACTGATGTGCTATGGTTTTTGAATGATAGCAGTCTTCCTTTGTCCCATTCCTAAACCGTGGGCATTATTTGCCTTAACCTTGTTCAGTAGGGACATTATTCTGTATTTTTACATGAAGTGAAAAACACTCTTTTTCCATACCTTCACACAACAGCATTAAAACAAGGCCTAAGTAGTACAACCAATGTTCAAAGATGCTCTACCTTTTAAGTCGACGATACAAAATTCATACCTTGTTCTAATTTGATCTCAAGAAGAAAGGGTGTTCTCCAAATACTCCTTCAGCTCTTCCTCACAGCTCACCGTTTTCCTTTTTTCTAAAATTGCATCCAGATCACTTTCATCATCTAAGGCCACATAAAAAAGCTAGTAAAAATGGTTTCCTAGATACTAAAATCTCCCCAACTATTTAGGATTCAGGGAAGTTAGTTATGCACATATATTCTACACCCAGAAGAGAAAGTTACCTCAGCAAAACTCATCGCCTATGAAAATCTTCCTAGATAATGAACACCTCTGACACTGCCACCCCAAGTTGCTTGTTGAAACAATGAGAACCTCACATCCAATCAGACTCTAGACCTGCACAAGATCTCGTAATCGCAACTTGCAGCCACTTTCTACAGAAAGCAGCAGTGATCTCTATCACTGTTGCCATACCAAGAATAAGACAGGACTGTCCATTCAGCGTGAATCAAGCAGTTAGCAAAAATGCACCTGACAGAATGAAACTGAAGACTAGAAATTCCCATCTAAAAGTCAAAGATTACATTTTTAATTTTATAGCAGGTATTTTGAATTTCAGCGCGCTCTTTGCACTAAGAAGTGCTGTCTTTATAGCACACCCTTGTTTTTATGTTTCCACCTGTATGATGGCCATTTAGCAGTCTCCTTAAAATCACTCCAAAGAAAAATATTCAAGTGAACAAGTTCTTTCTAAACTGCTGGAAGGTGAAATGAATGAGTAAGAGGATATGTAACATGGTAAAAGGCTGCCTGGAATTTTACGACTGGTATCCAACATGGCATCTTCTATCTGGAGAGTAAAAAACAACAGTCTCCAAGTAAACTGCTAAGAATGCAGATTATCAAAACTTCTGTTTATTCTGGCACCATAAAGCACCAAATCACATTCTATAATTTATCCCTTTAGAAACAACTGCCCGACTTTCTTATGTATAGAAAAGATTGGAAGACATTTGGGAGATCATTTCCAGCTATTCCTAAAGTCTGATCTTAAGCAGACTGGGCCATACGTCATTCATCGCTATCATATGTATTTCAGGTAGAAATGATCATAAAAATAAAATCTTTTTATATTACAAATAATAAACACAAGAATTATGAACACTTCCACATGAAACTCTTCCACACCAAACTGTTCTTTGGAGTGTTTTGTCACATTATGGACCTCTTTCTAAGGAGACATCAATAGCCTACCACGCAGAAGGCATTGCAGGTGGGAGCACAGGTAGAACAGACTAATCCCAAGGAGTGATGAAAATATATGTCATCAAATAAAAGAAACATACATCGACGTGCTCCACTTCTTCTTCAAATCGACATTTTAGTTTCTCAGTCATCTGAAGCACGTTGGAGTGCACAACTTCAGCATCTTCTGCTGTGCAAATGTTCATATCCAACAGGGTCTTTTGAAGGAAAAGAACATGAAATTATTGACATGCACAGAAGAAATACTTTGTGGCTTTCAGAGAGCCTGGCTAAATGTAGTGTTTCTTTTATTGTGGTGGACAGAGATAGATTCAGCCTCCTACATGCCATATTAGATTAGTAAACAATACCATCTGTTTGGACACAAAGGGAGAAATTCAGGCAGAGGTGGAATTTCTTTCCCAAGATAGGACAGATTTAGCACAAGGGCTGAGGCCCCTTGCATCTTCCACATTCACGTAGGACAGCAGTCCCTTCATTACCAGCAATTGTTACAGCTTTTCCACATTTCAAGTACAAATACCAACTACTGCTGTGAAACCAAACGGATGGCTTAGTTTTTGAACAGAGTATGGCAGAGGTTAAAAAGGAATTCCACTTGTTATCTCAATGTTTGGTGCATCCTCAGGCGCATTTTACTCGAATGACACATTGGACCATGGCTATCACAGCCAAAAGTTGTGGCACTCAACTTGCACATCTGCCCTTTCTCCTGACATTTGCCCTCGACCAGCTCATACTGGATGCTCATTTTCTCCACGCACTCCACATTAGGTCTGTCTGAATGCTATGGAAGAGACCACAGTCAATATTCCCATCTTTCATAGTGCAGTGTGACATGGAAACATGACAGAGGCCATGTGCTGAATCTCAGCACACGGAACAGATCCCAGCAGTGCCTACAGACCTTTGCCTACAGACACCAGACACTACCAGCCAAAGAAATCAAGACATTTTCATACACAGCTCTTTATCATTATGCTTCAAAGTAGCAAGGTACTTACAATCGCTACCAACTTCTTTGCTACCATACAGGCTACAAACATCCCAACAGGATGTGCTCTGGAGCAAGAGAAGGCAGACACAGAGAGGGAAGGCATGCTGCAAGGACACAGAGAAAGGAAGTATCTCCAATACTTCCCCTCTTCTTCTCACACTTCCCCTCTTCTTCTGCAAGAGTTAAAAAGGAGTATTTTTGTATGATTGAGAAGGGATCCATGTCAAAATTAACTTTTGATTTCCCCCAGATTCATTCTAACCAAGCCAGTTCCTGCTAGATCTCACCATGCACAGGTGTTTGTACTGGCCAAAGGAAAGCCATGCCACAGGCAGCTTCTTTGGCTCTTACTGCCACCTCCAAGCAACTGAGAAGGTATGTGGGAACACACGGAACAAAGAATAGAGCAAACATGCACTCTCAAAGCAACTGTCTGCCTCATCGTTGCCGGGAGAAAAGAAAATATTGCTTGAATTCCAGACTGTTCTTAGGATTTCCGGACCTACCTAGACTTGTGTTTCAATTCTCCAGAGTTCTGCACCATTCCCTTCCATCAGATTTGGCACGTGTTGGAGGCAACAAGGTGCTATCAAAGTAGGAAACGAGTCAGGTATCCTAAAATACCAACCAGTCAGTACTTCAAATATAAAATTATGAATCCGTATATCCATACTACTGGGCTTTCTTTTATTTACAGCCATCTTGGCAATGAAAATAAACCTGAGATTGTTGTTGTTCAAGGCCAACTGTTTACTGCCCGATTAGGAACTAACTGTCATCTACCTTGTTCCTACATCCACTGTAAAAAACCTCCCTGTAAAGATCATAATGCATTGCACCCACTCCAATGCAACTTGTGTTCAGGATGGATATTCAAACGTAGCAACGTTCGATTTCTATCCAGACTCCTCTCTTAATTTATTACGCGAATAAAATCCCACGCCATGGAGAAAATATGCCTTGACAAAAGCACCAGCTTCTAGCTCTCCACCCATATTTACCCATTTCTACTATGTTTCAAGATTTACTTCTGCATTCCTCCATTTTATGAGCCTGATCGCCACCTATTAAGTGTAGCTGGGGCACTGAAAATCAAGAATGCATTTTTTCCATTCAAAAGAGCTGTACGGAAATAGATGTAGACCCTGCCTTACTGCTGCATTTAGCAATCACACATTGACAGGAAGCAAAGTGTATTTTGTAGCCAAGTCCTTCATTAACTCCAGCAACAATTGTTTTCCTTTATGCTATACCCTCTTTTGCTATACCCAATATATTGCAAAGCCCTCAGTCTCTGTTCACTGAGTACCATCTGCTCCTTTATCAACTTTTCCATATTCACAGTTGGGGGATTCTGTATTTCTTCACTTGCCATAAATTCTCTGAAGGATGGAAAGTAGATATGTAGAATGGAATCACATGATATATGTGATATCATATGTGATATCACGTAGAAAGAAAAAATGATCAAGTATTACTTTGATAGAAACCAAAAGTGAACACTAGCCACTTTTTGTTGCTCATTGTCCAAAAGAAGACTGCCACATTTCTGACCTGAAATTCTGAACTACACACTTCTTTTGCATGAGCTTCCAGTCCTTGACTCTCCCTTGCCATTTCAGTTGATGCCATTTTTCTTTCTCAAGCTCTGATTTCATTCGATTCAAGAGTAGCTTAGCAGTTGCCCTCTCATTATCCAGCAGTGCTCTGTTTATATTCTGTGTATTAAAAAATAAAACCAGAAGTAGAAGCAGCATACGACATGCAAAAACAAACAAAAAATTGTCTCTTCTACAGAAAATGAGGGGAGAAACGAACACAAAAGATAACCAATACCCTGCCAAGTAGAAATTTATTTTATATTTCAGTGACTGATAGGCGTAAAAATTGAATTTCATTTGGGGAAAGAAAGACATTCTAGGAATATTCAGACTGCTATCTTGCCCCAGGTAAAACATTTACCATGGCCTTAGTGTTAATGAGCTTGTGAACATCAGCTGCCAAGAGGAAGGACATTTCCTCCAGTTTCAATGAATACTTGGTCAGTACATCTGCTATCTGTGCAATCAAAGAATACAGAAAAGCAACAACAATGAAAAGTAGAACTCAAATATCAATTTCCCAAATTAAAATCTACATGAACAAGACAATTTTTCCATTCAAGTGAATTCGATTTAATTAATTCATTAGCTTCATAAGTATCATTCTCACGTTCAAGAATAGAATTCAAAGAATCAACGTTGCTTCTTCTGAGACATTGAAGCCTGAGTAGATCCCGACTTCAAATCTATTAGGACGGCATGAAAGCAATACCTGCTACATTTAGTACATGTAAACTACAAAGACATCTAGAACAGCTCCAAAAGATGAACAAACCCATGAACTTTGAAGGAGACGCTAGGAAGAAATGTGGAAATAGGCTTTATCTGCCCAGTGCTTTTCCCAAAATCTTGGGCAATCCTTGGTGTCAGGGATAGTCTCTGTCTCATTATTCAGCAGCTGGCTTAGGGTAAAAAAGGATGCATGCAATCACTTCATTCCTGTTCATGACATAAACTTACTGCATCATCACGGAAGCCATTTACATGGAAATATAGCCTAAAAAATAGGTGTCAGAGTGGGTACATATCTAGGTTGCTATGAGCAAAACCAATTTCTTTTTAACCGGAAAGCCATACAATATGCCTGCCATGGCAAATATTAGTCTACTAGCCCTGCATTTCAAAGGGCAGTGAGCAGTTCATTACACCAAATTTACGTTTGTCAAGGAGACAGTCTATTTATTACAAGCCCCTAGTTCTAGTACCAAGAATTCAGGAGTTGCTCATTCCCAATGAAAATCTGTCCATTTCATACCTTTGGGGTTTTATGCTTCTGTTCTTTACCTGTCTTGAGTGTGGCTTTCTTGTGAAGTCACTGATGGGTGTCTTTACAACACATTTCTGCTGATTACACGGTATTTGCATGGCATCAGCAGACATCTCTGAATGTCTCTTTAAAGTATGCTTTTTACTCTTCTTAGAGGACCTTGTCTTCTTCTTTCCTTCACCCAAAATGTGGGCTAAGTGAGCCTTCAAAGAAGCATCATCTCAACAATTAGAATTCTTTCAAACCTACTGAATGGAGAACAGCCACAAAAAAAATTTAAAAAAACTAGTAAGCGAAAGACAGCAGAAGAGAAAGGTGAAATAATGAATCCTACATGCCACATGCGTAACTCTCTTCATTCGAGGCTACTTTTAAAATGAGAAAAAAAAAAAATCATCTTTTCCTCAGAGAGGAAAAGTGGAGTAACTGGATTGTGTTGCCTTGCTTACAGTTACCAGAAAAGTCAACAGCAGAGTTGAAAACTCCTGAAGCTGGCTAACTACACCTCTAAATGTTTTACTACTGTGTTATGATTCTGTCTTCAGTTAATAGAACCTGATATACAACAAAGAGATGGGAGCACATGGAGATGCATTGGAGAGCCTACGCTGGAGGTAACACATTCATTTTTTACTCAAACGAATCCAAATTAGAAATGTTGAAAATGACCTGGGGCCATTTCAACAGCCAGCAAACTAACACAACCAACCTTTGGCTTTTATTCAATCCTTTGCTTGTTTTACCTGAGCCTTGAAGATCTGTCTGCAGCCTTCCTCTCTGCATATATATCACAGTCGTCCTATTGAGAACCCATGGCTCATCACAGCTGCTTGGCCAGGCCTGCTTCCAGAAGAACTGGCAACTACAAGCGGGGAGCCAAGAGATACAACACTTCACTTGGAAAAGGGCCTTGCATGAATCCTAGAATCACAGAATGGTATGGACTGGAAGCAACCTTAGAGATGATAGATTATCTTCTTCCCATATCCTGACATGGGCAGGGACACTTTTCCACTAGTCCAGGTTGCTCCATGTCCGCTCCAGCCTGGCCCTGGACACTTCCTGCCATGGGGCTCCCACACAGCCTCTTTGAGCAACATGTGCCAGGCCTCAGCACCCACACAAGGAAGAATTCCTTTCCAATATCCCATTTACCCCAGCTCACTGGCAGTTTAGAGCTATTCCCCCTTGTCCTGCGAGTCCAGACCCTTTTCCAAAGACCCTCCCCAGCTATCTTGGAGCCCCAGCAGGTACTGCAAGGGGCTTGAAGGTCTCCCTGGAGCCTTCTCTTCTCCACATTGGACACCCTCAGCTCTCCCAGTCTGTCCTAGAGCAGAGGAGCTCCAGCTTTCAAAGCAGCTTAGCAGCCTCCTACCCGTGAAATTCGATGCACCTCAGGCCTTCCGGGCCCGACGGATATAGCTTCCAGTGTCGCTCAGGGTCACTCCTGGCTCTCTCCCCGCCCCCCATGGGGCCCTCAGGCGATGCCGCTCGGACGCCACTCCTGCCGCTGTCACACGAACGGGGGGCGCTGGGCCAGCTCAGCCTCATCCACAATCCACAGTGTCCTCTGCGGCTGCTGCAGGCTCATGGCGTACGGCACACCCGGAACCAGAGGTCCGGAACAGAGGATCATAGCCCCATATTTGTATTCGTCTCTGCACAAGGCAGGCCAGAATTGCCATGCCCGGACTTTTCAGTTCAGCATGAGAATGAGAATACACCTGCTCCATGGGGGAGGAAATCTCTAAAGACTCCCTCATACGTGGTCTCTCAAGTTAATGCCTAGGCACTTGCCAATACTGAGGCTACTAACACTTATTTTACCTTTTGGGTAAGAAATGCCATTGTTCTGGTGTGCAGCTAAAGGCGCAGCAGAGGCAGGCCTAGGCAAAAGCTGGGGCAGTGCCCTTCCTCACCTCTTCGCTATGGTATTCTCCATGCAGCTAGAGATGAGAGAAGGACGCGAGGAAGAAGAAGGCATTCTTAAAGTAGCCCTCTGTCAGCAGCCCTGAAAGGGCGCGTAACACACTGCGTCTTGCTGCCCTCCATTCTACATACTTGCAGCTCCCTTTGCTGACTTGCAAAAGTTGCTACAAGAGCAGAGGGGGCCAGATTGAAGAGGCAGTGCCTAGGTTCACCTTTTACTTATTGCATGTAAGCCACTTCCACCTCCTCTCTGCACTCTGTATTTCCCTTCTCCGCGGCATTTACCGTGGTGCTGTCTGCAACTCGGAGCCTAGAAGTGACCTCCAATGTTTCCACAGAGGGCAGCAAGGGAACCTAGGAGCAGCACAAGCAGCAGTGCTTCAGCTTGCTCCTTCTGACTGCTAAGGGCACTTGGGAAGGCAAGCGAGAGGCAGCCACAGTCCTCTCCTAGTAGCCTGTAACGTGGTGTGTGAGGTTTCTGGGGACCTCCGGGTGCCTCTTGTGCACCCACACTCTCAGGCTACTTCTTCTTTTATGTAAAAAGCAAAGCAGCTAATAGTAGCTGTAAAGTTATTTATTGCAGAAGCACATCAGTCTCAAATGCAGAGTCAAAGCTAACAAAGTCCATTCCAGGTTCTAGCTCAAAGTCCCAAACAGAAGCAGAAGCTCCCCGTGGTCCCAGCAGGGCCGGAGGAGCCGGGCAGCTCTTATCTTCTTCTCGGGTCTTGATTTCAGTGGCGAAAACAAAAGCAGAGCAAAAGCTGTGCCATAAAAGCAATGGCTAAAAGTAATGTCTCTTTCCAAGCCTCTTCTTTTATAGAAACTTACGAGCAAACTAAGACGTAGAATCGGACCACACTCGGACCACTACTTCTTAACCTATTAGAATTCTAATTTCTTAACACGCCAAGCTACGTATAAATTACGTTCATGGCCTATCTTGTTCTAACTGAAAAATGTCAGCAATTTTCTTAACTCTAACTCTATTATGTCTATAGCTAAATTCTTGGAGCCTCTATGAAAACACTAGCATGTTTTTCAACCTTCAGTAGAACATGTAGTACTTCTTTGGCATCTAAGACCTTTTGCTCACTAAAAGCACTTAAAACTTATTCCATTTACTTACTTATTTTCTTTCTCTTATGTTATAGCTTAAGTCTACACCTCTGCCTTATAAGTAAGAGGCCTAATATACTTCAATCCATTCAAAGGATTCAACTCAATCCCTGCATTCTGATCTCTCCCTGAAGGATTCAGAGAAACTCCTGACTTACTGACTCCAACATCTCCCCCTCCTCTTTCGACCATAAAGATCCCCTCAACAGATCTTTCAATTAGCCGTCGAATACATCGGAAAAAATGGGCCACCATAATTAGTACCACTATTATAATAACTAAAACATATAAACCCATTTATAAAAGCTTCTTTGCCTACGACATCAGGTCTAATCCATTAAAGAAATCATCTAACCAAGTTCCATCATCAATTTTGATCTTTGCCATACCTTCACTAAGAAGTTGTATACTTTTATGAATGGATTCTGAATGATCAGATAAATTCATGCAACACATTCCATCAAAATCTTCACATCCATGGCCATGGGCTAACAAAAGGAAATCAATTGCAGCTCTATTTTGCAAAGTTGCATGTCTATTACTGCTAACATCCGTTAACATATCACTCGTTGCAAGGGTAGTAGCATTGGTCTCTTTACTCAACCAGCACCCCAATCGATCTAATTGCTTCAATGCCACTGCCGAACTAAGTTGTGGCAAAAGAAGAGACGATGGAAGTCTCTTCCCAAGACCCCAAGGTGTAAAATCATCTTTGCAGTCTGGTTTGTAAAGATGGGTAAATCTCCTCACTCTATACTTCATAGACTTCTTCATTTTGGGTGCTAGCAAAGTAAGTTTTCCAATACTACATGGTCCACCTTTGACGTGCGCCGGGATGGCAGGCCAAACTCTGTCCCCACAAATAAAAAACATCCCTCGTGGCAACTGATAAGTAACATTATTAAACGTCAATTGGACCAAAAAAGTCTGATTACACCAAAAAGTTTGATTTTTATAAATAACATGATGGGAAGAAACATCTTTAACTAAAGCTCGATTTTCTTCTGTGTAGTTAAACACAGCACAAAAGTTCATTTTCACAGAACCAAAAATGTCCAATTCTTGTGGTTCTGAAATTGTTTCAGGAAGATGGGGAACCCACCACTCCCACGTACTAACAGGGGTTTGAAGGTCCCATTTTGGCGTTCCTGGCAAAGGTCCTTGTATAGCTCTATCAACTTCTATGGGAATTGGCCAAACATCCACAGTCACACCAACTAAACAAGCTGAAAATGGCTTCTCCGGGGTTGTGTTGGACAGACATATAGTATCCAGACCGGTCACATTAGCTAATGTCACCCAAACATTCGTCTTAGTCTGGCTAATTGGCAAATCTGTACTACTAATAGTAAACAAAGCAAAGCAATAAAAGCACAGCATAAAATGAAAACCCATATTTCCCTAAACTAATACAAAACAAAATTCTACAATACTACTGATTCCCCCTCTTTAAAAAAAAAAAAAAAAAAAAAGAACAGAGCACACAGTCTTCTTTAGATGAAGCATGAGATATCAGGTGTAAGTAAAGATCTTTAAGATCTTTAACAGTTCACGTTTGTGTGCCCGCTTCTTCACTGGAGGAGTGGGTAGTGCTTTCTTGCTCTTGGAAAGGTTTCACGTTCTTATCTGGAATCCACTTGGGTCCTGAATCTGTGGAAATACAAGCAAAACCCTTGCCCCAAGTTATTAAAGGAAATGGGCCTTCAATTTTCCCAGTTTCTTAATTTTTGATCAAAACTGGAGGATTTTCTTTCAATTTTGCCCGTGTATTGTTATAGAAATGCCTAAAAATTGGTGGGTCAGGCTCTGTAGGAGAGCTAATCAAAAAATTATAAACATACAAAGCTTTACTCAATCTCATTTGTGGTGTTGCTTGTGCCAATCCTCCTTTCTGCTGATCTAAGATACGTTTTAAAGAGCGATGCGTTCTTTCAACAATTCCTTGACCTGTGGAAGAATGAGCGATACCAAAAACATGTCGAACAGCCCAATCCATCAAAAAATCAGACAATCTTTTGGCCTTATATGCTAGGCCATTGTCAGTTTTTATCTCCTGAGGCACACCCAATGAAGCAAAAGCTTGCAAAAAATGTTGACACACCTGGTTAGCTGTCTCCCCTGTATGAAGGGAGGCATAAACTGCACCTGAAAAAGTGTCCACTGACACATGGATGTTTTTAAACTTCCCAAATGATGGGTACTTAGTAATATCTGTTTGCCACAATTCAAGGCTGTGTAACCCTCGTGGATTGACTGCTCCTGTGGAGACAGGAGGTTGCACCAATTGACAGTCAGGACAGGCACTTATAATTGCCTTCGCCTGATCTTTAGAAAGGTGAAAGGTCCGCACAAGTGCTTGAGCATTTTGGCGAAAGAAGGCATGACTCAATTTTGCTTGCCCAAAAATGTTGGACAAAGTATTAACAGCAGCCACTGTCAGCTCATCAGCCCTAGCATTCCTTTCTGCCAGAAATCCTGGAAGTGAAGAATGAGCCCTAATATGGGAAACAAAATATGGATTAGTTCTATTTTGCAAGATAGTATAAAGACATGCAAGGTATCGATATAAATCATCATTATTGACATCTTTTAGAATTGATCCCTCTATTCTGTTTACTATATTTGCTACATATGCAGAATCTGTGATCAAATTAAAAGGTTCTGGAAAAAGTTGAAACGTTCTAACTACAGCTGCTAACTCCACAACTTGATGTGAACCTTCCACTGACTGAATATCTGACTCCCAGTCTTTAGTTTTTTCGTTTTGCCACGTAATAACTGACTTATGGGTTCTCCCTGAACCATCAGTAAACACTAATAGCTTCCAGAGGCACTTGACTTAAAATGGGCTTTTCCCTAAAATTTAATTTTGCTTGCAATAACTTGTGACTTGGGAAATGTAGAGAACAAATACCCGAAAAATTTAACAACACAATCTGCAAATCCTCTGACTTTTGCAATGCCCAATCAGAATACTCTCTCCTCAAAGGCAAGTAGATTATGGTAAAATCCCGACCTGCAATGGCCATTAACCTTTCCCTGGCTCTAATTACAATCTGAGCCAACATTTCCATCGTGGTAAAAATTGTCTTGGGAGACCTAGAAGATAAAAAAACCCATTCTATTATCAACAAAGGGTCCCCTTTCAGAACGTCCCACTGAAATATCAGTCCATATAACTGTTTGTTTCCCCCCAAAATTGCAAGAAAATAAGGCAATGAATGCACACATCGATGAGCTTGTCTAGATTGAAGGGCTTCGGTGACCTTTTCAAGGGCTTTCTGAGCTTCAGGTGTCAAAGATCTGGGAGAAGTGATGTCACAATTCCCTCTAAGCAAGTCAAAAACCGGAGCAAGTTCATCATTGGTAATCCCTAAAGTAACTCTGATCCAGTTGATTTCCCCCAAAAGTTGCTGCAGATCTTGTAAGGTGTTGACCTTAGTTTGGAGCTGAATTTTCTGAGGCTTGATGGAATGCTCTGTCATTCTCCACCCTAAATACTTCCATGGTGAAACTTCTCGTATTTTTTCAGTGGAGATCTCAAGTCCTGCTTCCTGAACTGCTGCAACAACATTATCACAAACCTCTTTTACTTCCTTTTGAGTCAAAGCTGAAATAAGTAAATCGTCCATGTAATGTAAAATCATTGCTCGAGGATGCTTTTGCTGCACAGGGGCCAAAGCCTGAGCCACAAACCATTGACATATAGTAGGAGAGTTCTTCATTCCATGTGGCAGAACCACCCAGTGGTATCTTTGCAGGGGTTCTTGTCTGTTGATACTTGCAATAGAAAAAGCAAACCGTGGAGCGTCATCTGGATGAAGTGGGATATTGAAAAAACAGTCTTTTAAGTCAATAATAACAAGAGGCCAGTCTCTCGGGATCATTGAGAGCGAAGGGAGACCCGGTTGTAGTGGTCCCATGTCTTCTATTACCTCATTGATCTTCCTGAGGTCTTGAAGCAGCCTCCAGGCACCAGATGCTTTCTTGTGAATGACAAACACTGGTGAATTCCACAGACTGTTCGTCACTCTAATGTGGCCTTTTCGTAGTTGTTCTCTAATCAGTTCTTTAAGAGCACTCAATTTCTCTTCCTCCAGAGGCCATTGACTCACCCATACAGGATTATTAGTTTTCCAGGATAATTTTGGAGTGATAAATGCTGTCATGGCTTTTCACAAAAATCCACTTCCAGCCTTGCTCCCCACTGAGACAGCAGGTCCCTTCCCCAGGCTGTGATGGGTCTTTGCACCACAAAGGGACAGATGGCCGCTGTCTTCCCCGCTGGTCCTCTGACTGTGATCATGTATTCACTTCGTTGACAAACAGTGGCCCCTCCGATACCTGTAATAGGATCTAAAGGAGTAATTAAAGTCCAGTCCTTTGGCCAAAGCAAATAAGAAATCACTGTAACATCAGCACCAGTGTCCAGGAGACCTGTAATTTCAATAGTTTTGTTATTATGAGTTAGGCTGCAAGTCAGTTTTGGTCAGTTGCGGCCTATATGTTCCACCCAAAAAACATGAGAAGCTGTATTCATGTTCCCAGTTGACATCTGTTGACCTTCAACAAGCTGCTCCTCTATATTAGGTGGCAAAGCAACAGCTGTAGCTATTGGAGTTCCTGCTGGAATAGCAAGTGGAAGGCACCTGTTACGGCTTTTTTCCGGCCTATACAGAGTCTTTCACCTTCCACCGGTCTAGCTCAGGTGTTGGGATGATATTCCTCTGGGCCTTAGCCACAAAGACGTAGATAAGATATCAAAAGAGGCTCTTTCCCCTGATAAAGTTACAGGTTTATTTCTCGTGGGTAGTGAGTGAAAAGGGAAGGGAAAAGAGTGGGGGAAGAGAGAGAAAAGAGGGGGAAGAACAGGGTAAAAGCGTGGGGGGGGAAAAGAGATGCGGGAAAAGAGAGGGGGAAAAAAAGAGAGAACGGGATAAGAGAGAGTGGGGAAAAAAGAGAACGGGGCAAGAGAGGGGAAAAAATGCGGGAAAGAGAGCGAGGTCAGCGGGTCCTGACCTTTTCTAGGGTCTGGAAAGGGGAGGCGGGGAGAAATTGGATCCCAGCCAGCTCTGTGTGGCCAGGAGGGGAGAGGGACCAAGATACAGGGCATAGCAGGGGTCACGGGATGTACCATTTACAATGTATCTAGGGAACGCAACATCTCCCCGTTTTTTGTTTAACAAAGTTGAAAGAAGGATATTGGTATCATTCAAATTACAATTTTGCCCACCACTTGTAGCTGGCGGGAGGGTTAGATTGTTTCAAGTCTTTCATTTCTATGTGATTGACTACTGAGGTAGAGGGAATGAGACTATGAATAGCCTTGAAAACCAAGTGACGTAGGATCCCGAATGCCATTATTACAAGGAAAAGAATAACAAAAATTAACACAATTGTTTTGACTATAGATGTCCACCACCCTGTGAGTCCCCAGCCTTTGAACAGTCCATTGAACCAATCTTCAGATTCTTGCTTCACTTGTCCGATTAAGTTGTTCATGTTTCGGAGGGCAGCATGGATGTTAGGAGCTCTCGAGGTCAGGTCCATACAGCAAAGTCCTTCAAATTCCTGGCACTCATGTCCGTGTAGTAGCAAGAGAAAATCTATTTTCCTGTTGGAGCGTCTGTGCCAGGGTCACCCAGACGTTCTGACGTGGCTGAGGGACAATCCATGCAGCTGCTAGACTGTTCAGTGTTAGCAGGAAGACAGCTTGGATGGGGTTCATCACGGGACTGAGAGAAGAGAAGGTTTTCTCTAGAAGGAAAAACAAACATTATAAAACCTATTAAAAGTCTCTATTTGCCGGAATGCCACCTTCTATGAGGATTTCTTTTCCTTTTTTCCGTCGGCGTCTTCTTTTTGAAGCCACTGCTACTTGTTCCTCGTTCTCCTCAGTTGGAGCAGGATGTTTGGGAACAAATGGTTTCACCCACTTTTGGGGAATCCACCGAGGGCCTGAGGGAGTGGATACACATGCATAGCCACGCCCCCAGGTAACAAGTTCATAGGGACCTTTGATTTCCCAGGTTTCTGGGTCCCTAATCAAAACTGGAGGATGTTGGGATAACTTGAATTGTTTGCTACTGTTAAAGTGACGTACCACAGGTGGACTCATGTTTTCAAATGAACAATTTAGGAAATTGATAGTAAACATGGCTTTGCAGAGCTTCTGCTGTGGAGACATCCACACAGTTGAACTGCTCTGTTTAGCCAAAACCTGTTTGAGCGTCTGATTGGCTCGCTCCACTATACCTTGGCCTGTGGGGGAGTGGGAGGTGCCAGTTTTATGTTCCACTCCCCACTGCTGGACGAATTCCAGGAACTCCTTGGACTTATACTCTGCGCCCTGATCAGTTTTGATTTCCTTAGGGATCCCCAACACTGAAAAGGCTTGCACTAGGTGTTGTTTGGCATGCATAGCCCTTTCTCCTGCATGGGCAGAGGCATAGACTGCACCTGAATATGTGTCAATGCTTACATGAACATATTTGAGGCGACCAAAACTAGGAATGTGTGTGATGTCTGTTTGCCATACCTCACAACTGCCAAGACCTCGGGGGTTTACCCCCATGCCTATTGAGGGCATGGTGTGCAGCTGACAGTTGGGACAGGTGGCCACAATGGCTCGAGCCTGACTCCGTGTTAGCTGGAACTGACGCATTAGACCTGGTGTATTCTGGTGATACTGCTGGTGGCTCAGCTTTGCCTGTTGGAAGATGTCAGGAAGGCGTGCTTGTTCTGCTGGGGTGGCTTGTTCTGCTGGGGTTGCAAGGGAGTCTGCCTGATGGTTCCCTTCTGCAATTTCGCCTGGCAAATCTGTCTGTGATCTCACATGCATCACATAGAACGGATGTTCTCTATGAGAAATCAAATAAATTAGTTTGGAAAGCAACCTGAAAAGCTGCTCATTTTCGATGTTTCTGAGCACTGCCTGCTCTGCCCTGGACACTATCCCCGCTACATAGGCTGAGTCTGTCACCAAGTTTATTGGCTCTGAGAACTTTTCAAAGGCTCTCACGACTGCTGCCAGTTCAGCTACCTGGGGTGACCCTTCCACAAACTCAACATCAGCTTCCCAATGCTGAGTCTGAGGATCTCTCCAAGTCATCACCGACTTGTGGGATGCCCCAGATGCATCTGTGAACACTGTGAGAGCTTTGAGTGGTCTCCTACTCCTCTTCTCACGAGGAATGAGGTGGAATTCCTCATTAAACAGCTTGTGAGACGGGGCATGGACTGATATTTGTCCTCTGTAGCTGTCCAGGGCTAATTGGAGACTGGCATTGCTCTGGAGCAAATGCTCAAACATCTCTTTAGTCAATTTGTCAGGAGAGTTCTTTCCCTCCTGAGACAGTTTAACAGGGAGGTGAATACATGTGAAGCCACAGCCAGCTAATTCATGCAGTCTGATCCTTGCTTTCCGAATCATCTGTGCTATTAACTCTTGTGGCTTAGTGATAGTTTTGGATCTCTGGTGGGAGAGAAAGACCCACTCTATGATTAAGAGTGACTCTCTCTGCTCCTTGATCCATTGGAATATTAACCCGTGTAAGTGTGGCAGTTTTCCTAGGATAATGAATTTGAAGGGCAGCTCGGGCTGGTAACGGTGAGCTTGCCTCTCTCCTAAGGTCTTTTGTACCTTTTCGATTGCAGTCTTTGCCTCTGGGGTCAGTTCCCTGGGAGAAAGCAGCTCTCTGTCCCCTTTCAATAAATTGAAGAGAGGTTCTAGGTCCTCATTAGTGAGGCCTAGCCAGGGCCTAACCCAATTCAATGACCCACACAGGGAATGGAGATCTCCTAAGGTTTTTGGATTACAATTAATTTCCAATTTCTGCGGAACAATGGTCCGTGCAGTGATTTCCAGGCCCAGGTACTTCCAAGGTGGCATCCTTTGGACTTTGTCCTCCTGCAATTCAAATCCAGCAGAGGTTAAAACTTTAACCACTAGGTCAAGTGTGTCCTGGAGTAGAGAGTTATCGGGTGCACACACTAGCACATCATCCATGTAATGCAGGATGATGGCCTCCCCTCTCTGGGCACGCACCTGGGACAGCAATGAAGCCACATACCACTGGCAGATGGAGGGACTACATTTCATTCCCTGTGGCAGAACTCTCCAGTGGTAACGCTTCATTGGGGCCTCTCGATTGATGGTAGGAACCGAGAAGGCAAACCGTGGGGCATCCTCTGGGTGTAGGGGGATATGAAAGAAACAATCCTTGATGTCTAGAACAGCCAATTGCCAATCTCTGGGAAGCATTGTTGGAGAAGGCATTCCAGGTTGGAGAGACCCCATGTCTTCAATTACTTTGTTTATTTCCCGGAGGTCGTGGAGCAGCCTCCACTTGTCTTTCCCTGGTTTCTTTACCATAAAAATCGGGAAATTCCATGCACTTGTGGTCTCTTCTATGTGGCCTTTAGCCAATTGTTCCTCCACAAGCTCCTCAAGCGCCCTGAGCTTTTCCTTACTCATCGGCCACTGTGCTACCCACTTTGGGGTATCATCTAGCCATTTCAACTTTTGGGTAGGGCGCCCCACAGTGGCCGCTTCTAAAAATCCCGAGGAGTTTTAGGAATAATTAATTTTACCCCCCACTATGACATGGTGTCTCTCCCCCATAGAGGGCATTTATAATCTGTAACAAATGGACGGATGCTAGCCAATTTTCCATCCGGCCCCTCAATTTGTACGATGCTTTTTGATATTTTTGCCAATTTGACTCCTCCTACACCTTGGATTCTGCCTGCCACAGGCTGAAGTTCCCAATGTGACGGCCACATCCTTTCAGGTATGATAGTCACATCAGCACCCGTGTCCAGTACCCCCTCCACATGGAGGTGATCTGATCCACGGGTTAGGTTACACGCCAGAGAGGGCTTGTCCTCACCCACCACTTCTGCCCAGTAGACTTCAGGTGATTTTCCATCTGCTGGGACCTCCTGTGGAACAGGAATGGCCTGGGCAAGGATTTGTCCCTCAGCCAGGTAATATGGTGGTAGAGGACATCGTGCCAGGAGAATGAGGCTAGTTATGCTTCCCTTGATGGTCATGGGAACCACCTCAGTCTCTAGGGGTGTGTGTGCTGTGTCACCGACAACAAAGTACTCACTGTCCAGTTTCATGTGGTTTAACGTCACGTCCTGTGTACTGTTAGGTAAGTCCACTGTTATGACTGTCCAATCAGGTGACCTGAAATGAAAACCTCTGGTAGTCACAAGCCTAAAACGGCCTAGTGGCTTCCAAACCTTGTTAACTGAACATTTGATATTTTCATTGACATACATCCCCACACCCTCTATCCCATCCTCCCCCTTTTTGTTTATGAAGAGAGAGTCTTTTGCGAGTGTGGAGCCCGCAGTATTTATAGCCGAGCGCGCTATGGTGTTAATGGCGGGTACGCGCTGTAAAGTTAGTTTTTTTGTTTGTTGGTTTTCTTCTGTTTCTGGTTGTGTGGACAGTCCCTGGCGAAGTGTTCTGGCTGCTTGCACTGGAAGCAGATGATGTGCTGCAGTTGCTCTGGTGACACTGGTTGCTTCTTGGCTTCTGGTGTTACAGCTGCCATGGTCCTTGGGTGTGCCAGTCCTGGATTTCTTTCGTGTCCACTGAACAGTTCTGCTTTTCTGGCGCAAGCTTCAATCATCTGTGCTAAGCTAGGTGCTGGCTCCAGGGGAAGGCCAAGGATAACCCTACAGCAGGTTTCATTAGCATTCCTCTGAGCCATTTCTTTAATTAATTCAGCTTGTAATACTGGATCAGACACTTGTCTTTCTACTTGCGTACGAAGGCGGTCCACAAACTGTAAGAAACTCTCAGAAGTAAACTGTTTAATGTTAATATAACTGCCTTTAGTATCTACTGTTGGTAATTGATTAAAGGCTTTTTCTGCAGCATTGCATATCTTATCTAAGACAGACTTAGATAGTACTCTAGTTTGGTTTTCAGGGCAATGCCAATCTTTCTCCCCACATAGGTGTTCATATGTGATATCATTATTATCAGCATCCTTTGCATTATCTGAGCTTTTTAAAAGCTCTTGTAAAAGCACTTTTAAAGATCTTTTCCATAGGCTTTCCCATAGATCATATTCGGAAGGAGTTAACAGACACCGGAAAAGCTCTTTGATATCATATGGAACCATTTCGTTTGAATTAAAAGTGGCTCTCATTATGCCTTTAAAGATTTCACTATTCCTACCAAATTCTCTTTGCACTTTACAAATTTCTTTTTTATCTTGATAGGACAAAGGCTGATAACTTCTTTTTCCGTTTCTCTTACCAAGATAAACTACAGGAGCAACTGATGGTACATACTCTTTCTCCTGGTGCTGACTTTCAGGTTTAGGCATCCCCCCCCCACCGGGCCCAGGAGGCTGCCCACCTCCCCCCACCACGGGAGCACCATCCATCCCCCAGGGGCTGTGGGCTGATCCCTCCCCACCCCCACCCCCTCCGGCACTGAACCTAGCAGGGGCTACATTGACCTCCCCCACCCTGCAGCAGCTTGGAGGGAAGGAATGTGAAACCGGAGAGGGGGAGGGGTGGTGGAATTCAGGATTGCAACACCTGTGGGCGGGGTCTCCAGGTACCAGGCAGGACAGGGTCTTGGAGGGGGGAGGGGGCGGTGGAGCCGAGGGCAGGGAGGAGTTATGGGAGGGGACAGGGTTAGGGGCAGGGACCGGAGGGGGAAGGGGGTTGCGGGATGAAGGAGGAGACACGTGGCTGTCACCATATCGGCCCTCCCCCACCCCCTGAACCGCATGTCCAATGCTATCTGGGACCCCAACTTGTCCAGATACGGCCACGTGTTCGTGGCCCGCGGGGGAAGGGAACAAGGAAGGAGAGCTGATAATTTTAGAAAAATCGTCAGAACCGGGATACTGGGGAGGATTTGGGGTTTCAGCACAGTTACAGCCGTGCTGAGTATGCTGCATTTTCAAGGGAGACCCTGGGGTGCTTTCCAGGTTATGGTTATAGGGATTTTTGGAAAGGGAAGGTGAGCTTGAATCATTTTGCTGCTGCTGTCTGTTGTTTTCTGTCTGAATTAAAACTTTCCGAATTTGTAAGAATATCGGAAGGAATACAGAGGCAGTTTTATCTCCATTTTCTACTTTTAAAGTCAATAAATTCCCTATTTCATCCCAAAATGAAATCGAATTTACATTTTGCAATTCAAGGTCCGATATTTCAACAGACAGCCAGCTGGCAAAACGGGCTAGTTTTTTATTAGATATTAAAACATTTCCTGAACTTAGTATTTCTTTGAGTTGTTTTGTTATACTCTTTTGTAAAGCAGATTGCTGTATCCCCATAGTGTTAGCAATTTGCACTATATCTACCCCACTACCGTTAAAACACAGGAAAGGAGTTAGTTGTTAAGACGTACACCACGGTTTTCAGGCTTTACTAGATGCGGAACCGATGTTAATTTCGCCGTTTTTTGTCAGCAAAACCTATGTGTGGCGCCCGCGCCGCTATAGGGACCGCCCCTGCGCCGCAACAACCCGTAAAAACCGCAAAAAATGCAAAAAAACCTCCCTGTGCCGCAGCTTTGAAACCGATCAAAGCTGCCTGCCTGCTGTGCCGCGCCTGGGGTGGCCGCGTCCAGCCCCCCCCAGCCCCCGCGCCGCACCACGTGGCCGAGGGCTTCCAAGCCGCGCGCACTGCAAACACGCCAGTGCCGCCTGTCCTTCCGAGGACGGCTCCGGGCCGGCAAAATGCCACCGGTGAGACCCCCCGCGGAGCTCCGGGAACCACCCGCCGGAAAGGGACGCTTAACTCACCTTTTCTCTTGCAGGCAGACACGTCTGTGTACACGGTAGTGAACCGACCTGTCTGGGATTGACAGGCTGCCGGTTCGTGCTGAAAAGTCTTCGAACTGCACAAAATGCAGCTTAAAGAAATTTTAGCTAGTTGATCAGCTCCTATGCTGGTCGAATCCCGAAATTAGGGATCACAGCGAAACGTGGGTGCTTTAAAGAAACACGCAAGTGGGGCGCCAACTGTTACGGCTTTTTTCCGGCCTATACAGAGTCTTTCACCTTCCACCGGTCTAGCTCAGGTGTTGGGATGATATTCCTCTGGGCCTTAGCCACAAAGACGTAGATAAGATATCAAAAGAGGCTCTTTCCCCTGATAAAGTTACAGGTTTATTTCTCGTGGGTAGTGAGTGAAAAGGGAAGGGAAAAGAGCGGGGGAAGAGAGAGAAAAGAGGGGGAAGAACAGGGTAAAAGCGTGGGGGGGGAAAAGAGATGCGGGAAAAGAGAGGGGGGAAAAAAGAGAGAACGGGATAAGAGAGAGTGGGGAAAAAAGAGAACGGGGCAAGAGAGGGGAAAAAATGCGGGAAAGAGAGCGAGGTCAGCGGGTCCTGACCTTTTCTAGGGTCTGGAAAGGGGGGGCGGGGAGAAATTGGATCCCAGCCAGCTCTGTGTGGCCAGGAGGGGAGAGGGACCAAGATACAGGGCACAGCAGGGGTCACGGGATGTACCATTTACAATGTATCTAGGGAACGCAACAGGCACCAGGCTTGAACTAAAACTGTCAATTCTTCATTACAATTTGCTGAAACAATAGTCGGAAAAACCACAAGTCCCAAAATACGATTCCTTTCTTTACCTATAATTAGAAAATCTTGTCTCCTTTGTGAAGTTCCCGTCACTCCTGTAGAAACAACTGCATGACAATTCTGTAAAAAGCAGGTTAATTTGCAAGTTGCCAGCTCGCATTGTGCCCCTGGGGGTAAAAGGGTGGGATCGTTGGGTAACTGACTGGCCACCCAGGGTATGATGGGGCCGGATAATTCATGTATCCTGCCCCAGGGAAGCCTCCTGGCTGCTGGAAAGCCACTATTTGTTTCGGCACGCGGTGGGGCGCGCTCACTCTCCCGTTTCCCGTCAACAGATTCCCTTCAATATCATATTTAGAACGGCATTGGCTAGCTTGATGCTTCCCCTTTCTGCATCTTGGGCAATGACCAGTTGACTTTTTGCTCTCTGCTGGCTCTGGGCAATTCTTTATCAAATGTCCTGATTTTCCACATCTATAACATGATCCTTTAGAAGCACCATCTTTCTGAAACTTATTATTTTGCAAAAGTGCTGAACTAATATTATCAAGAGCCTTTGCAAGGTAATCATTATTCTCTTTAAGTTTTTCCCCAGTCTTCTCTCCCATAGTATCTGCTTGAAGAGTAGCTATATGTTGGGGAGTGCCAATCTTACTGCAAGCCTCTAGCATCCGTGAGAGATCAGGGTTAGAATCTGGCAGGCTTTGAATAACATTTTTACACTCACTATTAGCATTCATGAAAGCAAGAGTTTGAAGCATCAGTGTACGGATTCTATCATCTTCACATTGCCTGTCCAGGGCCTGTGATAGGCGGTCAACAAATGTTGCATAGGGTTCTGTTGGCCCTTGTTTAATTTGCACAAAATCTCCCTCTGGGGTCCCCGCTGGCTGAGTCAGAAGCAAGGCTTTGCAGGCAGCCCTCTTAATATCATTGAGCACTGCTCTAGGCAAATCTACTGCCTGGTCTTCAGTTCTATCATGTGGGGCTTCTCCTGCTAAATCTGCCAGTGTAAACTGAGCATTGGGACCCCCAGCATATCCTTCAATTAATTGATTTAAAAACCTTTTCCACCTTCCTTCCCACAAAATTAATTGTGATTCCATTAACAATGCTCCAGCAATACAACGGCAATCATGCGGTGTCAAATCCACACTGTTAAACATTCCTCTCAATAATTGCCTAAAATACGGTGAGCCCAATCCATCCTCCTTCAATACCTTCCTCAGCTCCTTAACATCTTGATGATCTATTGGTTCCCATCTAGGGTTCGCTCCTCCTCTGCCGTATCTAACAGGCAGAGCTAATAACGTTTCAGTAGCTAAATTAAAATCTTTCTCTTTAATTGCTTGGTGCCTCATTGCTGTCCAATTTACAGAAACATGCTGTGGAGTCTTTGACTGAGAATCCTCAGGCTTAAAAACAGACGAACTTCTTTCCCCGTTTGAGTTTCCTGGCTTTGATGTTGGAACCTCTGATCTCCCTGGAACGGGACAATCAACTCCTCTCTTTTTCTCAACAGCCCACTGATCCCTCTCACCCTCAATCACGCCTTCCTGCCCCTCCTCCCTCCAATTCCCCCTCTTCTTTGCCAACTCTGCCTCATCTATGGACACAGAAGGAGGGTTGTCCCATGCAGGCACAGAAACCGCAGCACCGCGGCTACGCGGGGGGGGAGGCAGGGATCCCGATCTCCCGATCACATTGCCGGTCCGGCTGGGGGCTGGGACCGGCAACTCCGCCTCCGTAGGTGCACAATGAACACAGCAACGAGGGCCGGGTTGGGGACCCGCAGGCGCAGAAGATGCGACGGCTGCCCGATGCAAAGGATAGACGTCATGAGGCAGCACTTGTTCGAAAACTTCCGCGCGGTCCCGATAAGTATGCAGAGATGGAAAACTCCCCGAATGCGCTCCGAATTCAAACTCGCGGCATAAGGTATGAAAGCCGACTGAGTCATTTGTGGAAAAGGCCCGTAAAATGCAGCAAAGCCCGCATCGTCCCGGTGCAAGGTAGAAAAAAACGGCGGCGCAGCTACCGTTAAAGGAAGCGGCCCGCACGGCAGGTACCTAGCACCCGCAGTCATGCCGTAAAAATCGCGACGTGCTTCCAGCGCAGCCAAAACTGGCGCTGCCGCTCGACTCAACCGCGGAGGGGAGGGAAACTGACAATCACCCGAATCCCCGACACCGGAACCCGGTACAGGACCCGCAGCTCTTTCGCCCTCGAAACTCCGTTCGGGGGCCGGTGGGACAGAACCAGGTCCCGCACTCGCAAAACAAGGCTCACTGTGTAACAATCGTGGCGGCGAGACCCCGAGATCGCATTCAGGGCCATCCTCCCTAGCTGCAGGAGACCGCGGTGGGGTGGCTGCCCGAGATCGCGGTGGGGGGGGGCTCGGTACCAGAATTTCCCTCAAAGGCTCGCAACGGCATCACAGAAGGGAGAGAGGAAACCTCTGTATCGACACGATTATGCATTAACAGAGAATCACTAACATACTTCCAAGTTGGTAACAGCAACGGGGCTGTCTTATCACCTCGAGTAATATCTTCAAAAAGCATAAATCCTATCTGATCCCAATAAGAAGCACTTAAGGCAGAATCAAGATCTATATCAGGAAACACACTATGAGCATATACTAAAAGCTCTTTCAACTTTTTTTCAGAAACGTTAAAACCATGCATTCTTAAAAAGAATTTTAAGTAATCAAAGACTTATTTCTGCTCTTTTGGCATATTATTTCGCATTTCTCTAATTCTAAATGGCACTACTCTTCACCCCAAAGCTCACCTCAATATAAGACAGGCAATGAGAAGGTCCAGACACAGCCCCCTTCATCCACCTTTTAGGGGTGCTTGCTCCTCTCAGCAACCGGTGGGGTGTCCAGCCTTCTTCTTACCACACTCAAATGAGGGTTCCAGGGAGGCCCGACAGTAGATATAAAGCCTTGCACAGCGAGGCGAAAGCACGGCACCAAACACGGGGCACCAAATGTGAGGTTTCTGGGGACCTCCGGGTGCCTCTTGTGCACCCACACTCTCAGGCTACTTCTGCTTTTATGTAAAAAGCAAAGCAGCTAATAGTAGCTGTAAAGTTATTTATTGCAGAAGCACATCAGTCTCAAATGCAGAGTCAAAGCTAACAAAGTCCATTCCAGGTTCTAGCTCAAAGTCCCAAACAGAAGCAGAAGCTCCCCGTGGTCCCAGCAGGGCCGGAGGAGCCGGGCAGCTCTTATCTTCTTCTCGGGTCTTGATTTCAGCGGCGAAAACAAAAGCAGAGCAAAAGCTGAGCCATAAAAGCAATGGCTAAAAGCAATGTCTCTTTCCAAGCCTCTTCTTTTATAGAAACTTATGAGCAAACTAAGACGTAGAATCGGACCACACTCGGACCACTACTTCTTAACCTATTAGAATTCTAATTTCTTAACACGCCAAGCTACGTATAAATTACGTTCATGGCCTATCTTGTTCTAACTGAAAAATGTCAGCAATTTTCTTAACTCTAACTCTATTATGTCTATAGCTAAGTTCTTGGAGCCTCTAAGAAAACACTAGTATGTTTTTCAACCTTCACTAGAACATGTAGTACTTCTTAGGCATCTAAGACCTTTTGCTCACTAAAAGCACTTAAAACTTATTCCATTTACTTGCTTATTTTCCTTCTCTTATGTTATAGCTTAAATCTACACCTCTGCCTTATAAGAGGCCTAATATACTTCAATCCATTCAAAGGATTCAACTCAATCCCTGCATTCTGATCCCTCCCTGAAGGATTCAAAGAAACTCCTGACTTACTGACTCTAACAGTGCTGCACACAAGCAAGGTACTTGTGCGGCTTCGTTCACTGCCGCGCCCGCGTCTGGCGCCGCATTCACTCCCCCGCGGCCAGAAGCCGCTGAAGCGGCGCCACACAGCCAGCCGTGTGCAGGCAGCCAAGCGCTCGAGAACGCTGCTTCTGCCCAAGCCCGCCTAGGGCGTGAACGTTTGTTCTCTGAGCTCCGTGCAACAGTCTGCCTCTCTCGCAGTTCGAATGGAAAATGAAAGCTTTCTGCCTACGCCCTTCACAGAGATCTGTCGCCAGGACGAGAAGGTCTTGTGGCCGGAGCTCGCCTCCACTGCGAGGAAGCTGGTATTAACACCGCCTTGCATGGGCACTTCTCGCTCCTTGACTACGTGCTCAGCGCTCTCCAAATTCGCTGCTAGCTCCACGGTCCTTCATAGCTGCAAGTAGCAGCGCTCACAGTACATAGAGCTTCGCATGGACCGAGGAACTGGAGGGACATATCGCACACAAAAATGTGTCAGGACAAAGATGTGTTCTACATTGTCCCTTCTCGTCATCCAGTTTGTGCTTCTGCTGCTTCTGCTGTTAGGAATGGCTCCTTGAAAGACGAGCGAGGGCGTCTTTCTAGGTGCATTGCACTGAGTGAGAGCTCGCTAGGGACTTTGCACTCGGAGCCAAGGCAACAGGGCGTGCTTTCCCGCAGAACTGCGGACAAGCTGTCGGGCAGAGCTGAAACGGACAGCTGGAGTTCAGGTCTGTCCGGAAGGCAGAAGGCGAAGAACGAAGCCGCTTGTGAGCGCAGTGCAGCGAAGACCACACGAGCTGCCAAAGATCTCCTACACAATCGCTTTCACTTCTCAGTGCTCTTGCTGTTTGGAAAAGTAGCACCCAGCCATTGCACGACATGGCAAAAGCTGGGGCACTGCCCTTCCAGAACCTTCGCTGTGGTGTACTCCATGCAGCTAGAGCGAAGCGAGAAGGACGCGAGGAAGAAGAAGGCATTCTTAAAGTAGCCTTCTGTCAAGCAGCCCTGAAACGGCGCATAACGCATGGCGTCTCGCTTCCTTCCAGTCTACATACTCGCAGCTCCCTTTTCAACCTTGCAAAAGTTGCTTCCAGAGCAGAGGGGGCCAGATTGAAGAGGCAGTGCCTAAGTTCACCTTGTACTTATTGCACGTAAGGCATGTCCAGCTCCTCTCTGCTCTCTGTATTTCCCTTCTCCGCGGCATTTACAGTGGTGCTCTCTGCAACTTGGTGCCTGGAAGTGACCGCCAACGTTTCCACAGCGGGCTGCAAGGGAACCAAGGAGCAGCACAAGCAGCAGTGCTTCAGCTTACTCCTTCCAACTGCTAAGGGCACTTGGGAAGGCAAGCGAGAGGCAGCCACCTTCCTCTCCTAGTAGCCTGTAACGTGGTGCACACAAGCACGGTACTTGTGTGGCTTTGTTCACCGCCCTCGCCCATGCCTGGCGCCGCTTTCACGATCCACTATTAATACAGAGCGGGGGTCATGATGGTTCTTTTCATCTTAAAGGTGCAAACAGGCAAAGTGCAGCGGACAAAATCAGTTTATTCAACAACAGAAAATTGGTTTATTCAACAACAGCAATGCATTTCATCAAATGCCAACAACTCAGTTACGGTAAGGGGGAGAGGTATAGGAAACAAAGTATAGGGAGAGGGGAAGGAAAGAAAGGGATCGGGAAATAGCTACCAACAGACGAGTCGGGCGTCGTCACAGGTCATTTGATAGACGAGTCTTCATCCGTGGGGAGATCTCAGGGGTCTTCTTCAGGGGGTAGATGGGTCTTCATCAGTGGAGAGATCTCAAAGGGTCTTTCTCAGAGAGTTGCTCTTTTATAGTCCTTCCCCAAAGCGAGTGGCCTCTGGCCATGAGGCGGGAAGATTTATGGACCATTGTGTGGTGCTGCAGGAGACAGGTACGGTCAAGCACTCCTCATTTGGTGGTACAACACAAACTATGGTTTGTGCCATGACAGCACAGTCCAGTGAACACAATACAACAGCACACAGTCACGGGCATCCACCTTGGCCGGGCCAGGAAACCATTGTTCAGAGTCAGCCTGGGTGGGGGTCCTTGAGTTCTCCTTGCGACGGTCGGGAGGCAAAATCGAGGGGAACTTCGGACCGACCCTTACAGCCCCCGACGCGAGGACGCTGCTATTAGCACCGCATTGCAGGGGCACTTCTCGCTCCTTGACTACGTGCACAGCGCTCACCGAATTCACTGCTAGCTCCACGGTCCTTCTCAGCTGCAAGTAGCAGCGCTCACAGTACATAGAGCTTCGCATGGACCGAGGACATGGAGGGACATATCGCACACGAAAATGTGCCAGGACAGATACGTGTTCTACATTGTCACTTCTCGTGATCCAGTTTGTGCTTCTGCTGCTTCTGCTGTTAGGAATGGCTCCTTGAAAGACGAGCGAGAGCGTCTTTCTGGGTGCATTGCACTGAGTGAGAGCTCGCTAGGGACTTTGCACTCGGAGCCAAGGCAACAGGGCGTGCCTGCCCGCAGGACTGCGGACAAGGTATTGGGCAGAGCTGAAACTGACCGCTGGAGCTCAGGTCTGTCCGGAAGGCAGAAGGCAAAGAAAGAAGCCGCAGGGCACCGGGCTTGCGAGCGCAGCGCAGCGTAGAGCACACGAGCAGACAAATACCTCCTTCACAATCGCTTTCACTTCTCAGTGCTCTTGCTGCTTGGAAAAGTAGCACACTGCCGTTGCACGGCGGGGCGAGAGCTGCGGCAGTGCCCTTCCTCACACCTTCACTGCGATGTACTCCATTGTTGGGGGTTGAATGCTTCCCTTTTCTTTCTGTGGAAATTATCCCATTGTTATGCTAATTGGCTACACCTTAACGTAATGTTCACTAGCAGGGAGGTGGGTGGAGGGGGGGGCGGAAACCAGAAAAAGGAAAGGTGGGACGGGGGTCGGGAGCGGGCTGGAAAACTTTCTCGTTTGGCTCGTGGAGGGAGAGGACGCCCTGTGCTCAGATCTGGCATCCCCCCTGCCACCCCAGCCCTGAGATCCACACTCCCTGCCTTTGGACATTGCTCTGCTGCTCTCCCACCTCACCCTACTACCTCCGGACACTCTGCCGAGCACCACGACCGACACCGTGAGGGGGGAGTCACTTTCCCCATCCTTCTCACCCCTGGGCCGCTGTCGCCGTCACTCCACCCCTCTTCAACTGCACGGGACCTGCCCTGCCCCCACAGCACCGGTAACTGAGCACAGGGAGAGGGCCTACTGCCAAAAGGGACTGGAACTAAGTTATTCTGTACTGTTCTCTTGTCAATTTTTATAGGTGTTGTTGTTTTCTGCCTTGTTAGATATCAGTAAAAACTGTTATTCTTATCCCCACATCTCCTGCCTGAAGGCCTCTGATTTAAAACTAAAATAATTAAAAGGGAGGGGGGTTGCACTCTGCATCGCAGGAAAGGGGCTCTTGCCTTTCCTTAGACCATACCTGTCTTTCAAACCAAGACAGATTTTGGCGCCCGGAACGTGAGGCATTCCCTGAGGACGTTGAGAGAGGGGTAGAAAAGGGGATAACAGTTCTTTAATTACCCAAGCTTGTGGTAGGTGACACCATGCTGTCCAGCTTACCCTGGATTGGCCTCCATGTGGTCACTGCTATATCTCTCCCATTTGCAAGGCCTTTTTTAAACATGAGTCTCATAACCAAGGTTACTGTGGCTATTATCCGGTTCATTTTGTGGGTTGATCAGTTGAGGAATTAATGGATTTTTTATTTTCTCTGGAAGATGGCCACATGGATTCAGAGCTATCGCACTCTAAGTGTGTGTTTCTGGGGCAACTTCAATAATGGTACTTACTGTGAGGAAGTGGCAGCAGGTGAAATCTTCTCCCAACCCATCACATGGTTTTTGAAGTTCACCCCACCAGTCTACAAGGGGTTCAGATCCCCATAAATGTTAATGAAAGTGAAGAACGAATCCGCAGGGCATTGGTCTTGTGAGTACAGTGCAGCGAAGAGCACACGAGAAGCCAAAGAGCTCCTTCACAATCGCTTTCTCTTCTCAGTGCGCTTGCTGCTTGGAAAAATAGCACACAGCCGTTGCACACCAGGGCAAGAGCTGGGTCAGAGCCCTTCCTCGCATCTTCGCTGTGGTGTAATCCATGCAGCTAGAGCGATGCGAGAAGGACGCGAGGAAGAAGAAGGCATTCTTAAAGTAGCCCTCTGTCAGCAGCCCTGAAAGGGCGCATAACACACGTCGTTTCGCTGCCCTCCATTCTACATACTTGCAGCTCCCTTTGCGACTTGCAAAAGTTGCTGCCAGGACTGAGGGGGCCAGATTGAAGAGGCAGTGCCTAGGTTCACCTTCTACTTATTGCACGTAAGCCACGTCCAGCTCCTCTCTGCACTCTGTATTTCCCTTCTCCGCGGCATTTACCGTGGTGGTCTCTGCAACTCGGCGCCTAGAAGTTACCGCCAATATTTCCACAGCGGGCTGCAAGGGAACCAAGGAGAAGCACAAGCAGCAGTGCTGAAGCTTTTTCTCGGCCCTAAAAATGGGGTCTTCACCTTTTCCTCCGGTCTAGCTCAGGTGTTAGGATGAAGCCTCCTGGGCCCTTGCCTCATGGACCTAAATTAGATAACAAAAGAGGCTCATTTCCCTGATGAAGTTGCAGGGTTTATTTCTCGTGGGTCGCGAGGAAAAGAGGGAGAAAGAGAGGGAGAAAGAGACAAAGGTCAGGGGGTACGGATCTTTTCTAGGGTCTGAAAAGGGGGGCGGGGAGAAATTGGATCCCAGCCAGCCCTGTATGGCCAGGAGGGGAGAGGGACCAAGCTACAGGGCATAGCAGGGGTCACGGAATATGCCATTTACAATGCACCTAGGAAATGCAATATCTCCCCATTTTTTGTTTTACAAAGTTGAAACAAGGATATTAGTTTCATTTAAATTATGGCTTTGCCCACCACCCTGTGAATCCCCAGCCTTTGAACAGTCCATTGAACCAATCTTCAGATTAGGGTAGCATGGATGTTAGGAGCTTTCGAGGTCAGGTCCATACAGCAAAGTCCTTCAAATGCCTGTCACTCACGTCCCTGCAGTAGTAGGAGAAAATCTATAGCAGCACGATTCTGGAGTGTGTGTGCCAGGTTGATCTACATGTTTTGATCTGGCTGAAGGACAATTCATACAGCTGCTAAACTGTTCAGTGTTAACAGGAAGACAACTTGAATGGGGTTCCTCACAGGACCTAGAGAAGGGAAGCTTTTCTCTAAAAGGAAAGACAAACATTATAAAACCTATTAAAAGTCTCTATCTGCCGAATGCCACCTTCTATGAGGATTTCTTTTCCTTTTTTCCGGCGGCGTCTTGTTTTTGAAGCCACAGCTACCTGCTCCTCGTTCTCCTTAGTTGGAGCAGGATGTTTGGGAACATACGGTTTCACCCACCTTTGGGGAATCCACCGAGGGCCTGAGGGAGTGGGTACACACGCATAGCCACGCCCCCAGGTAACGAGATCATAGGGACCTTTGATTTCCCAGGTTTCTGGGTCCCTAATCAAAACTGGAGGATGTTGGGATAACTTGAACTGTTTAGCACTGTTAAAGTGACGTACCACAGGTGGACTCATGTTCTCAAATGAACAATTCAGGAAATTGATAGTAAACATGGCTTTGCAGAGCTTCTGCTGTGGAGACATCCACACAGTTGAACTGCTCTGTTTAGCCAAAACCTGATTGAGTGTCTGATTAGCTCGCTCAACTACACCTTGGCCAGTGGGGGAGTGGAAGGTGCCAGTTTTATGTTCCACTCCCCACTGCTGGACGAATTCCAGGAACTCCTTGGACTTATACGCTGCTCCCTTATCAGTTTTGATTTCCTTAGGGACCCCCAACACTGAAAAGGCTTGCACTTGGTGTTGTTTGGCGTGCACAGCCCTTTCTCCTGCGTCGGCAGAGGCATAGACTGCGCCTGAATACGTGTCAATGCTAACATGCACATATCAGAGGTGACCAAAACTAGGAATGTGTGTGATGTCGGTCTGCCATACCTCACAACTGCCAAGGCCTCGGGGGTTTACCCCCATGCCTATTGATGGCATGGTGTGCAGCTGACAGTTGGGACAGGTGGCCACAATGGCTCAAGCTTGACTCCTTGTTAGCTGGAACTGACGCATTAGACCTGGTGTATTCTGGTGATACTGCTGGTGGCTCAGCTTTGCCTGTTGGAAGATGTCAGGAAGGCGTGCTTGTTCTGCTGGGGTTGCTTATTCTGCTGGGGTTGCAAGGGAGTCTGCCTGACGGTTCCCTTCTGCAATTTCGCCTGGCAAATCTGTGTGTGATCTCACATGCATCACATAGAACGGGTGTTCCATACGAGAAATCAAATAAATTAGTTTGGAACGCAACCTGAAAAGCTGCTCATTTTCGTTGTCTCTGAGCACTGCCTGCTCCAATCTGGACACTACCCCCGCTACATAGGCTGAGTCTGTCACCAAGTTTATTGGCTCTGAGAACTTCTCAAAATGGGGTGATCCTTCCACAAACTCAACATCAGCTTCCCAATGCTGAGTCTGAGGATCTCTCCAAGTCATCACCGACTTGTGGGACACCCCAGATGCATCCGTGAACACTGTGAGAGCTTTGAGTGGTCTCCGACTCCTCACGAGGAATGAGGTGGAATTCCTCATTGAACAACTTGTGAGACGGGGCATGGACTGATATTTGTCCTCTATAGCTGTCCAGGGCTAATTGGAGACTGGCATTGCTCTGGAGCAAATGCTCAAACATCTCTTTAGTCAATTTGTCAGGAGAGTTCTTTCCCTCCTGAGACAGTTTAACAGGGAGGTGAATACATGTGAAGTCACAACCAGCCAGTTCATACAGTCTGATCCTTGCTTTCCAAATCAGCTGAGCTATTAACTCTTGTGGCTTAGTGATAGTTTTGGATCTTTGGTGGGAGAGGAAGACCCACTCTATGATTAAGAGTGACTCTCTCTGCCCCTGGATCCATTGGAATATTAACTCGTGTAAGTGTGGCAGTTTTCCTAGGACAATGAATTTGAAGGGCAGCTCGGGCTGGTAACGGTGAGCTTGCCTCTCTCCTAAAGTCGTTCGTACCTTTTCGATTGCCGTCTTTGACTCTGGGGTCAGTTCCCTGGGAGAAAGCAGCTCTCTCTCCCCTTTCAATAAATTGAAGAGAGGTTCTAGGTCCTCATTAGTGAGGCCTAGCCAGGGCCTAACCCAATTCAATGACCCACACAGGGAATGGAGATCTCCTAAGGTTTTTGGATTACAATTAATTTCCAATTTCTGTGGAACAATGGTCCGTGCAGTAATTTCCAGGCCCAGGTACTTCCAAGGTGGCATCCTTTGGACTTTGTCCTCCTGCAATTCAAATCCAGCAGAGGTTAAAACTTTAACCACTAGGTCAAGTGTGTCTTGGAGTAGAGAGTTATCGGGTGCACACACTAGCACATCATCCATGTAATGCAGGATGATGACCTCCCCTCTCTGGGCACGCACCTGGGATAGCAATGAGGCCACATGCCACTGGCAGATGGAGGGACTACATTTTAATCCCTGGGGCAAAACCTTCCAGTGGTAGCGCTTCATTGGAGCTTCTTGATTGATGGTAGGAACCGAGAAGGCGAACCGTGGGGCATCCTCTGGGTGTAGGGGAATGTGGAAGAAACAGTCCTTGATGTCTACAACAGCCAATTGCCAATATCTAGGAAGCATTGTTGGAGAAGGCATTCCAGGTTGGAGAGACCCCATGTCCTCAATTATTTTGTTTATTTCCCGGAGGTCGTGGAGCAGCCTCCACTTGTCCTTCCCCGGTTTCTTTATCACAAAAACCAGAAAATTCCATGCACTTGTGGTCTCTTCTATGTGGCCTTTAGCCAATTGCTCTTCCACAAGCTTTTCAAGTGCCCTGAGCTTTTCCTTACTCATTGGCCACTGTGCTACCCACTTTGGGATATCATCTAGCCATTTCACCTTTTGGGTAGGGCGCCCTACAGTGGCCGCTTCTAAAAATCCCGGGGAGTTTTAGGAATAATCAATTTCACCCCCCACTAGTACATGGTGTCTCTCCCCCATAGAGGGCATTTATAGTCTGTTACAAATGGACGGATGCTAGCCAATTTTCCATCCGGCCCTTCAATTTGTACGATGCTTTTTGATATTTTTGCCAATTTGACTCCTCCTACACCTTGGATTCTGCCTGCCACAGGCTGAAGTTCCCAACGTGACGGCCGCATCCTTTCGGGTATGATAGTCACATCAGCACCTGTGTCCAGTACCCCCTCCACATGGAGGTGATCTCATCCAAGGGTTAGGTTGCATGCCAGAGAAGGTTTGTCCTCACCCACCACTTCTGCCCAGTAGACTTCAGGTGACTTTCCATCTACTGGGATCTCCACTGGAACAGGAATGGCCTGGGCGAGGATTTGTCCCTCAACCAGGTAATATGGTGGTAGAGGACATCGTGCCAGGAGAATGAGGCCAGTTATGCTTCCCTTGATGGTCATGGGATCCACCTCAGTCTCTAGGGGTGTGTGTGCTGTGTCCCCTACAACAAAGCACTCACTATCCAGTTTCATGTGGTTTAACATCACGTCCTGTGTACTGTTAGGTAAGTCCACTGTTATGACTGTCCAATCAGGTGACCTGAAATGAAAACCTTTGGTAATCACAAGCCTAAAACGGCCTAGTGGCTTCCAAACCTTGTTAATTGAACATTTAATATTTTCATTGCCGTGCATCCCCACACCCTCTATCCCATCCTCCCCCTTTTTGTTTATGAAGAGAGAGTCTTTTGCGAGTGTGGAGCCCGCAGTATTTATAGCCGAGCGCGCTATGGTGTTAATGGCGGGTACGCGCTGTAAAGTTAGTTTTTTTGTTTGTTGGTTTTCTTCTGTTTCTGGTTGTGTGGACAGTCCCTGGCGAAGTGTCCTGGCTGCTTGCTCTGGAAGCAGATGATGTGCTGCAGTTGCTCTGGTGACACTGGTTGCTTCTTGGCTTCTGGTGTTACAGCTGCCATGGTCCTTGGGTGTGCCAGTCCTGGATTTCTTTCGTGTCCACTGAACAGTTCTGCTTTTCTGGCGCAGGCTTCAATCATCTGTGCTAAGCTAGGTGCTGGCTCCAGGGGAAGGCCAAGGATAACCCTATGGCAGGTTTCATTAGCATTCCTCTGAGCCATTTCTTTAATTAATTCAGCTTGTAATACTGGATCAGACACTTGTCTTTCTACTTGCATACGAAGGCGGTCCACAAACTGTAAGAAACTCTCAGAAGTAAACTGTTTAATGTTAATATAACTGCCTTTAGTATCTACTGTTGGTAATTGATTAAAGGCTTTTTCTGCAGCATTGCATATCTTATCTAAGACAGACTTAGATAGTACTCTAGTTTGGTTTTCAGGGCAATGCCAATCTTTCTCCCCACATAGGTGTTCATATGTGATATCATTATTATCAGCATCCTTTGCATTATCTGAGCTTTTTAAAAGCTCTTGTAAAAGCACTTTTAAAGATCTTTTCCATAGGCTTTCCCATAGATCATATTCGGAAGGAGTTAACAGACATCGGAAAAGCTACTTGATATCATATGGAACCAGTTCGTTTGAGTTAAAAGTGGCTCTCATCATGCCTTTAAAGATTTCACTATTTCTACCAAATTCTCTCTGTACTTTACAAATTTCCTTTTTTATCTTGATAGGACAAAGGTTGATAACTTCTTCTACCATTCCTCTTACCAAGATAAACTACAGGAGCAACTGATGGTATATACTCTTTTTCCTGGTGTTGACTTTCAGGGTTGGGCACCCCCTCTCCACCCGGCCGGGGAGGCTGCCCACCCCCCCCCCCATCACGGGGACACCATCCGTCCCCCAGGGGCTGTGAGCTGATCCCTCCCCACCCCCACCCCCACCGGCACTGAACTCAGCAGGGGCTCCACTGCCCTCCTCCACCCAGCTGTAGCTTGGAGGGAAGGAATGTGAAACCGGAACGGGGGAGGGGCGCTGGGATCCAGGGTTGCAACACCTGTGGGCGGGGTCTCCGCGTGCCGTGCAGGGCGGGGTCTTGGAGGGGGGAGGGGGCGGCGGCGCTGAGGGCAGGGATGAGTTATGGGAGGGGACAGGCTTATGGTCAGGGAACGGAGGGTGAAGGGGGTTGCGGGATGAAAGAGGAGACACGTGGCTGCCACCATATCGGGGACCCCCCCCCACTCCCTGTACCGCATGGCCAGAGCTATCTGGGACCCCGACCCTGACCTGTCCAGATATGGCCACGTGTCCGTGGCCCGGAGGGGAAGGCAACAAGGATGGAGAGCTGATAATTTTCGAAAAATTGTCAGAACCGGGACACTGGGGAGGACTCAGGGACTTAGAACGGTCACAGCCGTGCTGGGCGCCCTGCACCTCTCAGGGAGACCTGCGGGTACTTTCCAGGTCGGGGTTATAGGGTTTTTGGGAAAGGGAAGGTGAGTTTGAATCGTTTTGCTGCTGCTGTCGGTTGTTTTCTGTCTGAATTAAAAGTTTCTGAATTTGTAAGAATATCGGGAGGAATACAGAGGCAGTTTTATCTCCATTTTCTACTTTTAAAGTTAATAAATTTCCTATTTCATCCCAAAATGAAATCGAATTTATATTTTGCAATTCAAGGTCAGATTTTTCAACAGACAGCCAGCTGGCAAAACGGGCTAATTTTTTCTTAGATATTAAAACATTTCCTGAACTTAATATTTCCCTGAATTGTTTTTTTATACTCTTTTGTAAGGCAGATTGCTGTAAGCCCATGGTGTTCAGCAATTTGCACTATATCCACACCACTACAGTTAAAACACAGGAAAGGAGTTAGTTGTTAAGATGTGCTAGGTACTCTACGGTTTTTAGGCTTTACTGGATGCGGAGCCGAAGTTAATTTCGCCGTTTTTTTTTTATTTCGGTAAAACCTATGTGGTGCCAGTGCCGCTGTAGGGACCAACCTCTCCGCAAAAACCCGTAAAAACCGCAAAAACTGCAAAAAAAAAACATCTGTGCCCCAGCTTTGAAACTGACCAAAGCTGTCTGCCTGTCGCGTTGCGCCTGGGTGACTGCGTCCAGCCCCCCCCTCAGCCAGTGCGCACGTACCACGTGGCCTCGGGCTGCCGAGCCGCGGGCACACTGCAAACACGCCCGCCCCGCCTCTCCCTCCGACAACGGCGCCGGGCCGGCAAAATGCCACTGGTGAGACCCCCCCCCCGCGGAGCTCCGGGAACCACCTGCTGCGAAAGGATGCTTTCACTCACCTTTTCTCTTGCAGGGAGAGGCCTCTGTGTAACTGTAGTGGGTCTACGTCAAGACCCGACCTCTCTGGACTCCTGACAGGCTGCCGGTTCATGCTGAAAAGTCTTTGAACTGCACAAACTGCAGCTTAAAGAAATTTAAGCTAGTTGATCAGCTCCCAGGCTTGTTGAATCCCAAAAATAGGAGTCACAATTGAAGGTTGGGTGCTCTGTAGAGACTAACCACATAGGGGTGCCAACTGAGGCTTTTTCTCAGCCCCAAAAATGGGGTTTTTCACCCTTCCTCCAGTCTAGCTCAGGTGTTAGGGTGAAGTTTCTCTGGGCCCTTGCCTCATGGACGTAAATAAGATATCAAAAGAGGCTCTTTCCCCTTATAAAGTTACAGGTTTATTTCTCGTGGGTAGCGAGGGAAAAAGGGAAGGGGAAAAAGGAGGGGAAAAAGAGGGGAAAAGAGACAGAGGCCAGAGGGTACTGACCTTTTCTAGGGTCTGGAAAGGGGGGGCGGGGAGAGATTGGATCCCGACCAGGCCTGTATGGCCAGGAGGGGAGAGGGACCAAGATACAGGGCACAGCAGGGGTCACGGAATGTACCATTTACAATGTATCTAGGAAACGCAACACTGGAAAGCATGGTGTCACCTACCACAAGCTTGGGTAATTCAAGGAACTTATGCCCTTTTCTCCCCCTCACTCAATGCCCTCAGGTAATGACTCATGTTTGGGGCGCAAAAATCTGTCTTGGTTTGAAAGACAGGTATGGTCTAAGGAAAGGCAAGTGCCCCCTTCCCGAGATGCGGAATGCAACCCCCTCCCTTTTAATTATTTTAGGTCCAAATCAGAAGCCTTCAGGCAGGAGGTGTGGGGATAAGGGTAACAGTTCTTTACTGATATCCAACAAGGCAGAAAAAAAGAAAAAAACAACAGGTGTAAAAATTGGCAACAGAACAGAAAAGTATAGCTCTGCTCCAGTCCCTTTTGGCCGCAGGCCGTCTCCCTGCTCTCATTTGCCGGTGCTGTGGGGGCAGGGCAGGTCTCACGCAGTTGAAGAGGGCTGGGTGGTGGCGGCGGCCCAGGGGTGAGAGGGATGGGAATGTGACTCCCCCCCTCACGGTGTCGGTCGTTGTGCTCAGCAGGGTGTCCGGAGATAGTAGGGTGAGCTGGGAGAGCAGCAGAGCAATGTCCAACAGCAGGGAGCGTGGATCTCAGTGCTGGGATGGCAGGGGAAATGACAGATCGGAGCCCGGCCTGTCCTCCCACTCCACGAGCCAAGCGAGAGAGAGTGCCCCGCTCCAGACCCTCCGTCCCACCTTTCCTTTTCCAGTTCCCCCCCCTCCCCCTCCACCCACCCCCATAGGAGAGAACATTATCTGTCTGTAGCCACAATAACTTAGCATAAGAATGGGAGAAAATTCCACAGAAAGAAAAGGGAACAATTCAACCCCTAACAATGCCCAATGCTCCATGAGCACTTTTGGGTAAGAATCTATTGGAACTATTAAAAACAAAAATAATATTCAAAAATGGGGAAATTAGTTTGGAGGTAAATGATCCGCAATACGTGGAACTGTTAAATGTAATGCTAATAACCAAAGATATTGTGGCTGAAAACAAAGAAGAAATTATTAAGAAAATAATAGATCAGCTGCTCCCTGGGGTGTGGGCCTCCAATATACCAGCGAGAGCAAAGAATGCTCTACCAGTACAAATCCGGCTTAAAGAAGGAAAACAACCAGTTAAAATTAGACAATACCCCTTAAAAAAGGAAAGTAGGGAAGGGATTAGTCCAGTAATTAAGAACTTTTTGTAAATAAGACTACTAAAAAAAGTCAATCTGATTTTAATACTCCTATTTTGTCCGTAAAAAAGCCCGATGGATCGTACAGGTTAGTACAAGATTTGCGAGCTGTTACCAGCGGTAGCCAACCCCTACACCTTGTTAACTCGTTTAACATCCAAACTAACCTGGTTTACTGTTTTAGATTTAAAGGATGCTTTCTTTTGCCTTCCTCTCCGTGAAACCAGCCAGAAAATTTTTGCATTTGAATGGGAAAATCCCAAAACTGGAGGTAAAACTCAGCTCACATGGTGTGTACTACCCCAGGGGTTCAAGAATTCCCCTACCATATTTGGAGAAGAGCTGGCAAAAGATCTAGAATCCTGGGAAGCTCCATCAAGAGAAGGACAGCTGTTACAGTATGTGGAGGACCTCCTGAGAGCTAGTAAAACTCAAGAAGCATGTATGGAGTGGACGGTAAGCCTCCTAAATTTTTTGGGGTCTACAGGGGTATCGAGTATCCCAGAAGAAAGCCCAGATGGTGAGACGAACAGTTGTCTATCCGGGCTATGAGATTAGTGCTGGACAAAGAACCTTGGGACGGGATTGCAAGGAAACAATATGCCAGACCCCAAAACCCCAAACAGTGAAAGAACTGAGAACCTTCTTGGGCATGACAGGGTGGTGCAGACTGTGGATTTACAATTATGGGCTGTTAGTCAAACCCCTTATACCTTGATTACGGAAGGAAGCAGAGATCTCCAACGGATGAAAGAAGCAACATGAGCCTTTGACCAACTAAAGAAGGCTCTCATGCCAGCTCCAGCCCTGGGACTTCCAGATGTGAGTAAACCATTCTTTCTGTTTTCTCACAAAAAGCAGGGGATTGCTCTGGGAATACCAGCACAAGACCTGGGCCCGTACTGGAGGGCAGTCACCTACCTCTCCAAACAGCTGGACATGGCAGCCAAGGGGTGGCCAGGGTGCCTCAGAGCTGTTGCAGCAGTAAGAGGCACACAAATTCACCCTAGGCCAGAAGCTGCAGTCCTGGAGGTGAAAGGAAGACATTGGCTTTCCCCACAAAGATTTCTAAAGTACCAGGCCATACTAGTAGAACAAGATGATGTTGAAATTGTGGTAACTAACACTGTCAATCCAGCTTCTTTCCTCAGCGGGAGTATGGGACAACCAGTGATCCATGACTGCCTGGAGACCATTGAAGCCACTTACTCCAGTCGCCTGGATCTGAAGGACACCCCTCTCGAGGACGCTGCAACTTGGTTCGCTGATGGGAGCATCTACATCATCAGTGGAAAAAGATATGCTGGGTATGCGGTTACCACAATAGAGAGGTGATAGAGTCTGGACCATTGCCAATAAACACCTCTGCACAGAAGGCTGAAATAATCACTTTAACCCAGGCCTTAGAGCTAGCTAAAAGAAAAGAAATCAACATGTATACACCAAAAAGTGAGCTCTGAATTGGAAAAAGGAAATGAGCTGGTGGACAGAAAGGCAAAAGAAACAGCTAAAGGTAAGGTAATTATTAAAACAATTGAGGCAGCTTTAATTCTAGATGTGCAAATTTCTATGGAAGGTAAGCCAAGATACAATAAAAGGGACAAAAAGCTCATTAGAGAAGAAAACAGGAGTTATAACCAAGAGGGGTGGGCTATTACAGACAGAGGAAAAGGTAGGCTTATGATCCCCTCTTACATGTTATGGTTATTAGTGAAAAAGAACCATGAGAAAACACATTGGGGAATTGATGCTCTCTACAATTATTTGAAAGATCAAATCATGGCCAGAAACTTGCAAGGTGCAGTAATTCAGGTGACTCGCCAATGTAGCCTTGCCTCCAAACTAATCCCAAGAATATTCCTAAACCAAAGCCTGGACAAATTGAAAAAGGCTATGGGCCTGGGCAACAATGGCAAATTGATTTTTCAGAACTACCCAGGAGAGGGGGGTAACAATACCTATTGGTATTAATAGGTACCTTTTCAGGGTGGCCAGAAACTTTCCCTACCAAAACTGTCAAAGCATGAAAAGTAACCAAAGCATTGTTATTAGGAAAAGAATTTACTAACTTTGAAGAAGCAGTGGGGAATGAATCATTGTTTTAAAAAGTTAAGATTTTTGCTAAGAGTAGAAGTAGTTTCCATGACCAAGATGTAGGTTAGGTAGGTAAATGGTAGGTTAATAATTACTAGATGCTTAGGCTAGAGCTAATTGGTATAATTATCTGCTATTATAAATTTACGTACAGAAGAACGTAAAATAAGGAAACTGCTAACCATGAAGCACGGAGCCTTGGATGGTGCCAGAGGGTCACTGAGACCTGATGAAGACTCTCCTGACTTCATCCTTCGAGACCACTGACCCATTTCTAGACCACCGACCTAATTCAAGAGAGGAGCTGTGCATGCGTGAAGGACTAATGGGCTCATTTTAATATGGAATGGGGATGGGAGGTGCTGGGGTTATGCATATGTATTGTATGTAAGATCTTGGGGAATAAATAGATGGCAAAGAACCTTGTTCAGGGCCGTCACGCCTTTTGGAGGTGACTCCCATGCCGCCCGCCGGTGAATAAACATACCACTTTCTAACTTTAATTAGTTAGAGGGTTTTGTCCGTGATTATACCGGGTTTTTTTAATGATTCAGCTCTAGATCCTTTTGTGGGAAAATGGAGTGTGTAAAGTTGCCAATCATTTTGCAGTGAATTTGGAGGTTTTTGGGGTCCCAGGTGAATTTTGGGTTGAATTCTGGGGACTTGGTGGTTCCCAGGTGAATTGGGGGTGGGGGGGATTTGGGGAGATCCAGGTGAGTTTTGAGTTGTCCCAGGTTGATTTTGGGGGAGAATTTGTGGAATTTTGGGGGATCCCGGGGAGCGAGGTTTGGGGTTCTGTTGGTTTGAAAGTAAAACCAGTGCGAGACTCCAAGTCAGTAATACAATTTAATAGGGGAAAAGAGAAAAAATAAAATACATGCAATAATATAAAAGAAACAACCACCAACAAAGTCAGAAATACAACCTGACACCCTGTCAGTCAGGGTATTGGTAACAGTCGGTATAAATGGTGGCTGCAGTCCTCCTGGATGACAGATGTGGTTCAGTTGAAGCAGTGCTCCTGTAGAAGGTGCAGTTTTCCTCCGAAGATCCAGCAATGATGTGGAAAAAGGTCCGACTTTCCTCTGGGATCCAGTGGAAAGGAAGGCCTTGGTGTTCCAAATCTCAGTTTTTATCTAGGTAGGAAATGTTTGTTTCCTCCCCCTGGCTGGAGCATCTCCCAATGGGATGATGTAATCTTATCAGTCACACAATAGGACTTAATGGCCCATTAACAGAATATATCTTCTGGAGGAAGGATGGGTTGTGAAAAGATAACGATGATCATCCCCCTGATCTTATCAGATGGCACATCAGCAGAGGATATCTCCCACAGAGATAAGGATCACCACCCCTCCCACATTTTAACAGATGGTGATAGAATACACATTTTTGCATTGTACCCCAGGACAGGGGTGAATTTGTGGAATGTGGGGAGTCCCAGTTGAATTTTAGGGGGAATTTGTAAAATTCTAGGGATCTCAGGGAAATTTTGGGGGGAATTTGGTGAATTTTAGGGTATACATGTGAATTTTAGGGTTCTCAGGTGAGTTTTGGTGATGCCAGGCAGATTTTGGGGTGAATTCTGTCGATTTTGGGGTATCCAGGGGAGCACTTGGGAGTCATGGGAGAATTTTGGGATGAATTGGGGGGCATGCAGGTGGATTTTCCAGGGAATTTTGGTGATTTTTGGGAGTCCCAGATGGGTCTTCAAGAGAATTTGGTGGATTTGGGGGTATCTGGGTGGGTTTTGAGGGGGATTGGACACATTTTGGGGGGAATTTGGGAGGTGTTGGGGGGACCGGGTGTTGGGGGTGATTTGAGGGATTTTGGGGGTTGCAGGTGGAATTTTGGGGTGAAGCCCTGGGATTTGGGTGTCCCCCGTGAATTCTGGGGTGAATTTGTGGATTTCAGGGAGTTGCCAGGTGAGTGCTGGGCATCCCAGGGGGGACTTCGGGGAGAATTTTGGGGATTTTGGGTTTCCCAGCTGAATTTCTGAGGTGAAAAGGTACAAAAAGGTTTTTTTTGAAAACAAGTTAAAGCCAGAAGGTAATTGAAAATTAATAGATGTGATGCAAGTAGGTAATATGCAGACAATACACAGCGAGACAAATCATGGAAAAAATACAGTGGTAACACATGAGTGTGTGAGGATGGGATCAGTATAGCTAAGGCTCAGTTGAAGCTGAATTTGGAAAAGCATGCCAAATATAAGAATAATAAAGGCACCTACGGGTATTTCAGTGGGAAAAGGAAGATGAAAAGAAACCTATCATACCTCCCCTATTCCCCCCCACCCCCATAAGCCAGACAGGACTAGTGACAACAGACAAGGAGAAGGCAGAAGTACTCAACAAGTGTTGGTCTTAGTTTTTACTGCCAGTCACTATTTCCACATCTGTCAGGTTATTGGACTGGTCGACTTGATTCTAAGCCATAGTAGCAGGTCAGCTTTCGGAACACTTGAGGAACCTGAGAATTCAGGACCATGGGACCCACCCAGAGGCATGTCAGGGCCCTGAGAGAACTGGCAGCTGTAGTTGCTAAGGTGCTGCCTCCATCATATTTGAGAAAACAAGGCAAACAGTGAAAGCCTCCAGACACTGTGTTGTATTGACTCCAATACTCTTGGTCTTTTTTGTAAATCTTAGAACTCTGAGTCAATTTCTGCAGAGGATACCCAATGCAGATTCAAAAATGGAATCTTTGCTATTGGTCCTCATGTTGATCTTGGATATTTCCATTTTCTGCACTCCTATATTTTCGAAACATTTGTAATGACTGAAAAGAAAGCTGAGACGAGGCATTATGCTCTTTCCGGTGATATAAATGGACCAGTGTTCTTTTCAGACAAATATATTTTTGCTGTGTCTAAGCACATGTGCATACCTGTGCTTGATTTATGTGTCCAGGTTTTGGCAATGGGGCAGCCACAGGGCCATCCTGTGACAATGGCCCGGGTGCGGCCCTGTCCTGCTTTCTTCCAACAGGCTCCACTTCAGGATGTCCTCCCTGCTGAGAGAAGAGGTTGGGACAGCACCTTTAGAAATGTGACTTTCTGGGTTTTTTTGTTTTGTTTTGTTATTTTTAAAGTTACTGAAAACCTTCACCCTGTTTTTTTGATGTGTTAGGTTTGGGGTTTTGTTTCAGTTTTGGGTGGGTTTTCTTATGGGCTTTTTTTGTCTCTTTGGGGATTATTGGTTGGGCTTTTTGAGTGTTTGTTTGGTCCACTTTTTTTCTTTGTTTGGTTGGTTGGTTTTTTATTACGGTTTTGTAGAGTTTTTAAGCAAATTGGTTGGAAAACTGAATAGTCCTCCACTATAGTCTCCTGGATTCACCTGAGACTCTTCCTAGGCATCTCCCTGATACTTTTTGCAATGAGTCTCACATCATTCTCCTGAGGAAACTCTCTGCTTATGGTTTGGATGGGTGGGCTGTTTGCTGGGTGACAAACTGGGTGATGGCCAGGCCCCCAGAGTGGTGGGAAATAGAGTTCATCCAGCTGGTCCCCAAGGCTCAGTCTTGGGCCCAGTCCTGTTTAATATCTTTATCAGTGATCTGGACAAGGGGATAGAGTACACACCCAGGAAGTTCACAGATGATGCAAAGTTGGCTGGTAGTGTTTTTTTCTTCTGGAGGACAGCAGGCTGTGCTTCTTCCTCCTGTTCTGAGGTCGCTGCTCCCTCTTCCTCCCTCATTAAGTGTGCTGATTTTGTCACTTGGATGAGAAAACAAACAATTTTAGCAACAATACTAGTGGCAGGGTGCAAGAAAGGAAGAGTTCACATGAATCCCCCCCCAACAACAGACAATACCTGAAGGCTCCTCTGCTCAGCTTACTGACTACACCGGAACCCACTGTCCCCCAAAGATACTCCCTTCTCCCTGCCGCCAGCCATGATGTGAGATGGAATAGAATAACTAAGATGAAGATTCTCCCTATGTAACTCCATCATACTTCGATTCTGGGAAAAGAAATTTCCTAAAGTTCTATCATTTCAGATCATTTGAATTTGAATTTGCATACTAAAAAGTCTAGCCAGAAACTCATGATACTATTAATAGCCCATTCTAGAATGTCTGAGATGATATACACTTCTTTCAAGAGCATGTGATACCTCACGTGACTTCTCCAGAATTTCAATGAACAGCTTGAGTAGTCTACAAGATTCTTGCTGCCATCTGGATTTCCTGGTATTTGGCTGGTCTATGTAAGCCAACCAGCTATTCAGCAGAGGGAATATTAGTGTGATACTTGATGGTATGTGAGATGGAACACGGTAATTTATGGCTTTTTGCATAGTGATGAAGCTGTAAAGAAAGCTCCATAATGCTCAGACAAGGGGGCTGCTGGACTTCAAGCAGCAAAGGCCCAAAACGAACCAGTGAAAAGGTGTCATTGAAAAAAAAAAAAGCCTGGTGGGGAGCAAAGTGATACTTAAGTGCAGTCTATTGAATGAGGAAATCTAGTGAAAAAAAAATGTCCAAGAGTGAAGGAGTAACAGGGAAAATGAAACTAAGGAAGGAAATCAATCTCAGCTCATCATTTCAGAAGCTAACAAGTTGTCATTGCAATGATGCATAAAGTGAGAAATAATAAATATGTCTGCGCCGAAATCTGAAATATGAACTTTATTGCATTCTGTCTTTCACGGAATCATACAACAGTCTGTGATTAAAGATCATCTAGTCCAACTTCCTTGCCAGGTAGATCTTACAGTAGATCAAATTGCTCAAGATTAGCCAAACTGATAAGGAGCACTCTCAATGATGGGGCATCCACAACTTCTCTGGAACACCCGTTTGAGTGTCTCACCAGCTTCATTGTAGAAAAGCTTTTCCTTTTAGCCAATCTAAACCTAGTCTCTTATTGAAAGCATGGCCCCTTGTCCTGTCTCTGCAAACCTTCCTAAAAAGTCTTTCTCCATTTGTCTTATACCCTCTTTAAATATTCAAAGGCCAGCATCCTGTCTCTCCAGCAACCTCTCTTCTCCAGGCTAAAAGATCCTACTTTTCACAAGAACCAGGTCATAAACTGAGATGGAAGACATCTCAGGAGATCAGATCATCCAACAGCTCAGTGTAAGAATAGCTCTGAAGTCAGATCAACTAGCTTAGGGCTGTGTCTGAATTTTGAAAATTACCAGGAATTGAAATGCTTCAAGGAAGAGAACTCTGGGTGACTCCAGAAACAGCCAGAGAAACTCGAGCAAACTTGAAACCTCAGAAACTACCACTGCTTTCTCTCCCTCAGCCCAAGCAGTCACAAAGAAGAAGTGTTCCCAGCAGGCTGGGATAGCACACATATACACTACATATACATGACAGGCATCTCCAGCAGCCACATCCTGCTCCTTTCTGTGGCTGGCAAGAGTGAGACTGGATGTTTACATGTGGGCAAACTGGGTCCCTCCAGCAGCTCAGACACTCAGCCTGCCCAGTGACCCCACTGAATTCCAGTACTCGCAGTGTCCCAAGGCCACAGCACTACTCCACTTGCTGGCGCAGACCATCACACGACTCCTAAATCAGTCAGGACACCCCTGGTCCCACAGCCAGCACCCCACTTGCTCTCCCCCAGGCCACTGCCATTGTTCACCAACTTCTCCACTTTGATCTTTGCTGGTGCTCTCAACACTGGCACACACAGATGTTCTGCAGCTGTTGTCTCCTGGTGGAAAGGACTTGTAAAGCCATGTTTCCTAACAGGACTTCCACAACCTTTCAAAGCAACCTTTTCTGGGGTATGAACAATCTCATTCAAATGTCAACATTTCTTTTCCCATATGTGAAATCAGAATTTCCTTCTTCCGGGCATGCCCAAAACAAGGCACAAACTACATTGTGCCTTCTGTTTCACATGCTGACTTGTTTGTAAACAATGCTAGGAGAATACGTGTTTTGATCCAAGCTAATCTCTGGCCCTTATAGTGCTTTCGGTAGTTAGTTTTGCTTTGCTATTTACTTGATGTCCCATTGAATTGTTGAATCATAAACTGTCTGTATAGCAGCATAGCAGTGATGAATAAATGCAAGAGAAGGAGCAAGGTGATTGTTTGCTAGACTCTTCCTAGAAACTGAGAAATCTGTTACTTAATGCTGACCACAGCAGATGGAGGAAACATCGTACATGATGTCAAAGCAATGAAACTGTAATCACTTTTATGATTACAGTCAAGGCCCTGCTTTTGCCACCATAAGTGGAGTGCAGGGAATCTTAAAAGACTACACTGTAACTATTGTCCATGCTCACTGAGAAAATAATGCTTTTACAGCGGAGCAGGTCTCACCGCAGCTAAATCATGGATTCAACTGTACACCGCCTTCAAAAAAGCCCACAAAAACACAAGTGTAAGGATTTGGAACCCAAGGGAATCTCAGATGGTGACATCAGCTCACTTTGGATTCTTTCCAAATTCTCAATTCCATTTTCTTCCGAGCCAATTATCCCACTGTTATGAATGATGTTCTATTTTTCCCAATTTATCAAGCAACAAGATTAAATTTAATAGTAAGTTTTTAATAGTAACAAAATGAATACAATCAAAGTATTGGAGATGTCAAAGTATTGGAGATGAAACAATCAAAGTGCATATATTTAAGAATATACAAAATTTGGCAGTAAGTAATTTAGTATAATTGAGGTTCGTATAAAGCATAAGCAAAACCGTCCGGGGAGGGGCCCCCCTCCGACCGGGGATACGGGGAGTGGCTCGCCATTCCTCACATATCAAAGCATCCAGGCTAACAATCCCACTTATATACTGTAGGCTACAGAAGTTTCTAGAAAGCTCCTCCTAGTTTCTATTCCTAAAATTTACGTAACTATACTGCACGGCGCATGCTCTACTAATGGGTTAGGGGGTCTCTCATCCTTTTGAGGGTCTTATTTCCGGTGAAGGCTCATCATCTTCATCAGTGACCGAGGTGTGACCTGCAGGTAGCGCAGGCGCACTGTGTGACTGAGCAGATGTTTTCCATAACATGACTTTAATTAAGTCCCATGCTTGGAATCATTCCATTTTTGACAGCTTCAAGGTTGAAGCTGTATTTCTAGATGCTGCTTATCAGACCTCCGTCCTTCTACTATTCTTATCTGACTTTCTTCTAACCTCCTTCTTTGACTCCCAACCTCTGTAAGATGTCTTTTATCCTGTCTCACCCATCTCCCCCTTCTCACTCTGTAACAATTGTCTTCTATTGATCTAAATACAATTTTGTTAATATAGTTACAATTTAATTAGCACGAATCACATTTATCACAGCTGGGAATTCAAATAAAGCCCTGTGAAGGACAACTTAAAATTTATTCTTTAACTGAAAAAGATAATCAGGAAATTAGTGACACAGTGTGGTATTCTGGAGAAGTGGGAAAATTAAACATTCAGCCCCTAAGCATTGAAATACAGAATCCAGAAATCCCCATTCGAGTAAAACAATATCCAATATCACTAGAAAGTCGGAGGGGATTGAAACCAATAATTGAGAATTTGAGGCACCAGGGGATATTAGAACCTTGCATGTCAGCACATAATACTCCCATTCTGCCTGTAAAGAAGCCTGATGGCAGTTACCGACTAGTTCAGGATCTCAGGGCAATCAATCAAAGAACCATTACTCGTTTTCCTGTGGTGGCTAATCCATATACTTTACTAAGCCAATTGGCCCCTAATTATACTTGGTATAGTGTAGTAGATTTAAAGGATGCCTTTTGGACTTGCCCTCTGAATGAGAGTAGCCGGGACTATTTTGCCTTTGAGTGGGAGGACCCAGACACAGGCAGAAGAGAACAGCTTAAGCGGACGGTAATACCCCAAGGTTTCACTGAGTCACCAAACCTTTTTGGGAGAGCATTAGAAGATCTCTTGAAGTCTTTTGAGTTACCAAAAGGGATTAAGTTGTTACAGTATGTAGATGATTTGTTCTTAGCTGGAGAAACTGAAGAAGACACTAGGAAAGGGACTATCCAGCTTTTAAATTTTTTAGGAAAAAATGGGTTAAAAATATCCAGGTCAAAGTTACAATTTGTGGAGTCAGAAGTACGTTATTTAGGTCATTGGATCAGCAGAGGAAGAAAAAAATTAGACCCTGAAAGGGTTTCAGGAATTTAAAATATGGGACCCCCAAGGACTAAAAGAGAAATAAGACAGTTTTTGGGTCTTTTGGGCTATTGCAGACAGTGGATAGAGGGATTTAGTGGGAAAGTAAAATTCTTATATGAAAAATTGACTACAAATCACTTGAAATGGAATGAAAAGGATCAAGAAAATTTTGAGCAAGTTAAAGAAGCCCTTCTGCAAGCTCCTGTTTTAAGCCTTCCTGATTTAGACAGGCCATTTCAATTATTTGTTAATACAATTGATCAAACAGCTTATGGAGTATTGACTCAGGATTGGGCAGGAAGCAGAAAGCCAGTGGGATATTATTCCAAATTGCTTGATCCAGTTAGCAAGGGCTGGCCAACATGTTTACAAGCTCTGGTAGCAACAGCATTGTTAGTAGAAGAGGCCCGAAAAATAACTTTTGGGGCACCACTAGAAGTATACACTCCCCATAACATAAGGGGAATTCTTGCTCAAAAGGCTGAAAAATGGTTAACAGACAGTCGAATATTAAAGTATGAGGCTATTTTAATAACCTCTCCAGAATTAGAATTGAAAGTAACAAATGTACAAAGCCCAGCACAGTTTCTGTACGGGGACCCAGGGGAAAAATTAATACATGATTGCATAGAAGTTATAGAATTACAAACAAAAATACGTCCAGATTTAAGGGAACAGGAACTACGAACAGGAGAAAAATTATTTATTGATGGATCATCTCGAGTAGTAAGTGGGAAAAGAAAATCTGGATATGCCATAATTAGTGGAGAACAATTAGAAGTGAAAGAATCTGGTCCTCTTAACTCATCCTGGTCAGCACAAGCCTGTGAACTTTATGCATTACTACGTGCATTGTTGCTATTAAAAGATTGAGAGGGAACCATATACACGGACTCAAAGTATGCTTATGGGATTGTGCATACCTTTGGAAAAATCTGGAAAGAAAGGGGATTTGTAAACACTCAAGGGAAAGGATTAATACACCAAAGATTAGTCAGTGAAATACTTGAGGCTTTAAAAGGTCCAAAAAAGATAGCAGTTGTACACGTAAAAGGACACCAGAGGGGGGAGAGACATTAAAACAAGAGGAAACAATTTGGCAGATGATGAAGCAAAAAGAGCTGCCCTAAGGGAAAACAACAGTGTAATTATGACTTTTAAAGAGACAGAAGCACAAACTGAAACACCATACTTTTCTTTAACAGAGATAGAAGCTATAAAGAAACTAGGGGCAACCATGAAGGAAGAAGAATGGATTCTACCAGATGGTAGAAAAATAGTCCCAAAACCTATAGCCTGACAGATCCTGGACAATTTACATCGAAGAACTCACTGGGGCACAAGAGCACTTTGTGACCACTTTTTAAAATTTTATGGGTGTATAGGAATATTTGAAATTGGAAAACAAATCACACAAGGATGTCTCACATGTCAGAAAGTGAATAAAAAAGTGTTGAGGTGTCCTCCCTCTGGAGGTCGTCGGACAGCCTATCGGCCATTCGAAAAGATCCAAGTTGACTTTACTGAATTACCTAAAGTAGGCAGGTGGAAATATCTGCTGGTTATAGTAGATCAGTTGACTCAGTGGGTAGAAGCATTCCCTGCGGCTAGAGCCACAGCTCAAACAGTAGCTAAAATTTTATTGGAGCATATTATTCCACGATTTGGAATAGTACAAGTTATTGATTCAGATCAGGGCACTCATTTTACTTCAAGAATAATTAAAAATTTAAGCCAAGCATTAGGAATTGCCTGGGAATACCATACCCCATGGCATCCTGAAAGTTCTGGACGTGTTGAAAGGATGAATCAAACTATTAAACAACAACTAACTAAATTAGTGATAGAAACTAAATTACCATGGACCAGATGCCTTCCTTTAGCTCTGTTAAATATAAGAACCAAGCCCCACTCTGAAACTGGGATCTCACCATATGAGATGTTATATGGATTACCTTACCCCCAAGGCATGACAATGGATCCCTCCCTGGTCGGGGACAAAACCATTCAAGGGTATCTTACAACCATCGCAAACAATTTAAGGGAATTAAGAGAGAAAGGCATTTTAGCACAAACCACTCCTCTCGATTTTCCAATACATTCCATCAGACCAGGACAATATGTATTGATAAAATGCTGGAAAGGAGAAAGTTTAGAACCTCGGTGGGAGGGACCATTTCTGGTTCTTTTAACCACAGAAGCAGCAGTCCGAACAGCAGAAAAAGGCTGGACTCATGCTTCAAGAGTAAAAGGACCAATACAAAACAAAGGATGGAAAATTATTTCAACACCAGGAGACCTAAAAATCAAATTAAAAAGGGAATTTGAAGACTGATTAATTGTAATAACTTCATGATTAGGCGGAAAGGAAAACTTGACACCACAAAGCAGTATTAATAAGAAACTGGCATAAAGTCATTGTATTTGGGGACCAAAAGGGCGGTGTGATATATATATATATATATATATAAGAGAAAGATATTATTGTATGTTGTTATTGCTTAGAATATCAATTAAAATTGCTTTGGACAGTGTATCGTTAAAGTCTAGACATCCTGGATTCGCTGCCGACTGCAACCCCATTAAGTTCAGAAGCTGAACAGCGCCGATGGAAAAGAATCAGACGCCTCCTTGATCAGTGGGAAAATCCCAGACAAATTGAAAAGTTTCTCCGGACTTTCCGACCGCCAACGTTAACCAATTTATTTGAAGAACTGCAACTCAAGAGAAAGAGACTGGTAACACCTATTATTGAGGAGGCCCAAAAACAATTAGAATATTGGCAATGTTGTACTCATGGCTTAGAATGCCGCCCATGGATTCGTATTCTTTGCACTTGCTGTTTTAATTCATGGTGGAGAGTAACTAGGGCAAAAGAAAAAGAGAGACAATTGCTTTGTTTCAGTTGTTCAGAGCGTATGCATGATCAGCTAACAACAGAAAAATTTTTTAGTGACTTCTATGGGAAACCATTAAGACATTAAAACGGGACCTTTTATGCCGCAATTCAACTAATAGAGAATCAGGACCAACTACTCCTTGCCATATTAACTTTTGTGCAGGCTAAAGAACAAGCAATCCAAAATATTATAAATCAGAGTATCATAACTGACAGTTGCTGTGGAGAAGAAGTCTATGTGCCACGTAATAAACACGTCTCACCAGCAAATTGGCATCGCGAGTATATCTATTGGTGGAAAAGAAGGTTTAGAAAACCAAAAAGAAGAACTATTTAATTGAAATAGTGTAATTTTGTTGTGGTTGGCATATCTCCGGAGCTTTAGTAAATTGGGAAAAAAATAGCTAATCAATCTAGGGAAAGAGATAAGGCAGTGCTGCAGAACTATAAATATTTTGTGCCATCTTTGGAACAGAAAAAGTTAAAATAGATCGTGCGAACCTTATGAGGCCAAGGGTACCAAAGAAAAACAAATCCCAGGATAAAAACTTTGCTACCGAGAAGATGGACATCTCGGCCCTTGGCTGCAACCCAAGGGGCCTTGAGACAGGTAGAAAGTTAAAATTCCTGAGGATTCTTTTCATGGTGCTTACAATAATACCCCTAGTAACTGGCCAGAACCGTAAGACTGCATGGAATGGAAAAGAACAGGCCATGCAGGAACAAATTACAAGACGACAAACCACTCAAGAAGCAGAAATAAAGACACGAACCCTTCCTGATCCCTGTGACAAATGCAATCAATCCATGTGGGTCAAGAATAAGATGGAATCAGTATTTGTGGCACACCCATATATTAGTGCAGCTTGTTATGATCATAACAGCTTCTTAGAAATTTGTGTGAAAAGTTCAAAATTGTATTGGGTAAGAAAGAATTTGGGATTCAGGGGACGAGCTCCTTACCCTAATGATAATCAAATCTGTCCTAGATACGAACATTTTTTGTGTTTTGAAAAAGATTAAAAAGGAAAAGGGCCAAAGAAAAAACTAATTGGAAAACAAAAAGAAACAATGAAGGATAGGGAAATAATCAAAAGGAAAGAATTAGAAGAACTGGATGAGCTGTATAAACAATTAAAACAGCACTATAGCGACTGGGATTTGCCAACTTCAAACAAAAATTTGTTTGTAGATCTAATGCAAGAAATTGCCACCGAATTAGGATTATCTAAATGTTTTGTTTGTGGAGGATTAAAATGGCTGAAAGATGGCCACGGAGAGGTGAGGGTTTGGCTCCAGAACAATTTTTAAAATGGAATCATACACAAATTTCTAAGACCCTAAAACGGCCTGAAGGCTGGGTCCTGAGTCATCAAGTCATTGGAACAGTTTGTATAACTCGGGAAGGGAGAAAATACACTGAAGTGGTAGGATATACTCCTTGCCTATCTACTTTAGTAGTAAATTCAGACAATAACACAAAGACCTGGCGACCCAAGAGTCCTACTGGATATTGGGGAATAGCAAAAGAAATGAATTGCAAGTGGAATAATCAAACTAATTTGTGCTGGCATAACAGTTCTGGAGCTAACCCCTACCAATCCATAAAAGACTTGAAATCTTATTGGGAACAACCAGAAAATACACAAGAAAGATGGAAAGCCCCTGATGGAATATATTGGATTTGTGGGCAACGAGCATACAGTGAACTACCCCAAAAATGGGAGGTTTAATGAATCTGAGTGTTGTGTGGAAATAGATGACCACGGGGAAGCCATCACCAAACTTGCTGACGAAATTAAAAGAGTGGCACATGTACCAGTTCAAAAATGGAATTCTATCCTGAAAGCTGACTGGTGGGATAATCTTTTTGGGGGTGTGTGGTGGAAAAAATTAGGATTCATGCTATTGTGTTCTGGTTTAGGTCTATTGTTTCTGCCTTGCATGATACCATGTCTAATCAGACTAATACACTCAGTAATTCAAGGAATGCAACTTAGAGCCATGCCCATAGATCCAGAATTAACAGCAAAAGGGAAAACAAACTCCTTAATGGTACTGAAAGCGCAATCTAATCGCACTCAAGGGAAAGAGGTCGAAAAAGTGGTGACTGAATGCAAAGAGAATACCCTGGCACGAGAAATGTTAATCAAATTTGAGAAGGAGTGTGAAAAGCTGGAAACCGCACGAAAAATGTTAGAAAAAATGGATGCTAGTATGAAGGAACATAGACAATACCAAGTAACAACCTTCTAAAGCACGAATCAAAATGATTAAAAAAAAAAAAGAAATGGGGGAATTGTGATAAATGTGATTCGTGCTAATTAAATTGTAACTATATTTGCAAAACTGTATTTAGATCAATAGAAGACTATTGTTACCGAGTGAAAGGGGGGGAGATGGGTGAGACAGGACAAAAGACATCTTCCAGATGTTGGGAGTCAAAGAAGAAGGTTAGAAGAAAGTCAGATAAGAATAGTAGAAGGACGTAGGTCTGATAAGCAGCATCTAGAAATACAGCTTCAACCTTGAAATGGGCAAAAATGGAATGATTCCAAGCATGGGACTTAATTAGAGTCATGTTATGGAAAACATCCGCTCAGTCACACAGGGCGCCTGCGCTACCTGCAGGTCACACCTAGGTCACCGATGAAGATGATGAGCCTTCACCGGAAATAAGACCCTCAAAAGGATAAGAGACCCCCTAACCCATTAGTAGAGCATGCGCCGTGCAGTATAGTTACGTAGATTTTAGGAATAGAAACTAGGAGGAGCTTCCTAGAAACTTTTGTAGCCTATAGTATATAAGTGGGATTGTTAGCCCAAATGCTTTGGTACGAGAGGAAGGGCAGGCCCCTCCCCGTACCCCCGGTCGGTTTTGCTTATGCTTTATACGAACCTCAATTATACTAAAACACTTACTCTCAAATTTTATCCATCCCAAATTATACAACTGTAATACTTTACTTGGATGGTATTTAGTTTCAATAATTTTTGTAATCATCTTTAATACTTCTGATTGTATTCATTTATAATTGTTACTATTAAAAATTTGTTGTTACTTTTAATCTTTGTTGTTTGTTTAATTGGAAAAATAGAAAACCATTCATAACAATACCAAGGTTCGGTGGAGCGTGGAGGGGGCGGTGACCCCTCGCGTTCCCCAGCGTGCTGCTTGCTCTTTCTATATCAAGTAAAGCAATCCAAAATTTTGCTTAATATCGAGACTTTTGTCTCTCATTTATAACAATTTGGTGCCGAAACCCGGGACGTCCTTGGAGCCCTGAGAGGCACTGCGATTTCGGGGAGGCGCCCCACTGCTCTGGCCCCGGTTCGTCAGTGATTCTCAGGAGCCATGGACGTACTGCACCATATAGACTGAGCAAGGAAAATCTCCTCGGAAGACCGCGGCAAAATCACCTGTAATTCTTGTGCATGAAGACCCAGACAGGAGCATCGGACTGTGAGTATCTGTCTTGTTTGGGGGGGATGACTGTGTGTTTGTCTGAATGAGACGTGGCCTTTGCTGCGAAGCGAGAGTGGAGTTCTTCTATCTGCGTTTCCAGCATCCCGTGAGGGACCTGGCCGGTGACCGGACGAAGCTAGTGAGCACAAAGGGAGAGACTGATTTTCTTGTCCTAGCCCAGGTAGAGGCTAAGTCCTTCCCATCCTAGTCCAGGAAAATGCAGGACCCGGGAAGGGGGGGGGGGGGGGGGGGGTGGGGAAGGGGGAGGAAAAGAAAAGCAGATTGCAACACACCAGTCACGGAGGGAGAAGGGAAAAGCTGCTTTTCCCATCCCAGCCCAGGTAGAGGTGGGTTCCAGTCCATCCTGACCCAAGGAGAGGCAGGGGTTCGGGCGGAACACATCGGGGAGTACAAACACCTCAAGACAGTCCCTTGAGGTAAAAATGGGAAAAAGAGGGAGTAAGATTCTGAGTCCCAGGGACCCACGAAGAGATTCAAGTTCATTTGGTCCACAAGGAGACTGGGAATATAAAGACAAGACAAGTAGGTTGCCAGAAATACCACCAGGCAGCCCTTTGGGAGTAATATTAAAATGTTGGGACACAGGGGTGGTATACAGAGGAAAAAGTAAAGAAAAATTGATTCAATATTGCATGGTGGAGTGGACCAGAGAAATGATCCGTAAAGATAACCTATACTGGCCCGTGTTCGGATCATTTGAGGGTTGGATTTGTCGGGCATTAAACACATATGTGGCTCATAAAGAACCATTTAACAGAGAGGAATGTGAGTATGCTGCCCTGTGGGCAAAACAGTCCAAGCCATCCTTGATATATACTTTAAAAGAAAAAGAGGATGAAGATAAAAAAAAGGTTACCTGGGAATCCTTCGATAATCTCCCACCTCTGTATAATACAGAAAATACAGGAGACCCCCACACACACACCCACTTCTCCTCCTGGTACTCCCATAGCTCTAAGAACTCACTACAGTGAAAGGAATACCAGGAGAGATAGTATCACCAGAGAGGAGGGAGATAACAATACAAAGGCTCGCCTTTACCCCCTGAGGGAAGTCCCATTAGCAGGACAACAGGCTGGCTTAATTGGATTTGTAAATGTTCCCTTGAACACAGGGGAAGTGAGAAACTTTAAAAAAGAAATGGGAAAACTATTAAAAGATCCTATAGGGGTATCAGAGAGACTAGATCAATTCCTCGGACCAAGTATGTATACTTGGATGGAATTACAATCTATATTAAGTATCCTATTCACCACGGAAGAACGGGAAATGATCAGACAGGCTGGAATGAGGGTATGGACCGGGAGCATCAGACTGGACCTAGGGGAGACCAGAAATGGCCATTAAATAATCCTAACTGGGATAATCAGAATGATGTCCATCGCCAGAATATGATGGACTTAAGATGGATACTCGTTAAAGGTATCCGAGAATCAGTTCCGAAAGGACAAAATATTAATAAAGCCTTTAGTGAACAACAAAAAAAGGATGAATCCCAGACTGACTGGTTGGAGTGGCTGAGGAAAGATCTCCAAATGTACTCCGGGATAGACCCTGATACACAAGTGGGTCAGGCACTCCTCAAAACCCAATTTGTTGCTCGATCATGGGGAGATATTAGAAAGAAATTAGACAAGTTAGATGATTGGCAAGATCGGGGGTTACAAGAATTGCTAAGAGAAGCACAAAAAGTTTATGTAAGGAGGGATGAAGAGAAGCAGAAAGCAAAAGCAAAAATCTTTATAGCTGCAGTTCGTGAAACACAGAAGGAAACCCAGCAGAAAGGGGGAGGGAAACCACGAAAACCCCCACCAAAACAAGGAAATGAAGCAGGAAATAATTCACCAAGGCGAACCTGCTTTTACTGTAACAAGAAAGGTCATATAAAGAAAAATTGTAAAGAACGGATACGGGATGAAAAAATGTTCCAGGAAGATGAATAGGGGTGTCAGGGGCTGTATGTATTAGGGACCATACCATCCAAAGAGCCCTTGACAAATTTAAAGATTGGTCCCCAGGGGGAGGAGGTGGAATTTTTAGTAGATACAGGAGCCGAAAAATCCACAATTAAACACCTACCAAAAGGGTGTAAACCTAGTAGAGAAACAGCACTCGTGGTTGGAGCAAAAGGTGAACCATTTCGGGTCCCTATTATTAAAAATGTGCAAATTGAGACCCAAACCAAAATTGAATTAAAAGATCTGCTGTTACTGCCAGAGGCAGAAAATAATTTATTGGGGAGGGATTTAATAATAGCATTGGATTTGAAAATTGAAGTATCCCAAGGTCAGCTTAAAATTTTTGCTTTAACTCAAAAGGACGAGGAGCAAATATGTCCTGAGGTGTGGTACACCCCTGGAGAAATAGGGAAGTTAAAAATGAAGCCTATCAAAGTGAAAATCACTGATCCCGATTTGCCTATCCGAGTTCGTCAATATCCAATATCTCTGGAAGGGAGACGGGGCCTTAAGCCTCTCATAGCAAACCTTTTGCAACAGGGGGCTTTGGAACCATGTATGTCCCCACATAATACTCCTATTCTGCCTGTCAAAAAGACAGACGGGAATTACAGATTGGTACAGGATTTGAGAGCTATAAATCAGCAAACTGTTACCAAATTTCCCGTAGTAGCAAACCCTTACACACTCTTAAGCCAGTTGTCCCCTGACTACACTTGGTATAGTGTAATAGATCTAAAAGATGCCTTCTGGGCATGCCCATTAGAAGAAAGTAGTAGAGATTACTTTGCCTTTGAATGGGAAGATCCTGATAAGGGCAGGAAACAACAACTGCTTTGGACAGTATTGCCTCAGGGCTTTACAGAATCCCCTAATCTCTTTGGACAAGCCCTAGAAGAATTAATGCAATCTTTTGAGTCACCAGACGGGGTGAAATTGTTACAATATGTAGATGATCTATTAATAGCAGGAAAGGATGAGAAATCTACTAGAAATGGGACTATAAAACTTTTAAACTTTTTGGGACAACAGGGATTGAAGGTATCCAAAGCCAAATTACAGTTCACAGAACCAGAAGTAAAATATTTGGGACATTGGCTAAGTAAAGGGAAAAAGAAATTGGATCCTAATAGAATCTCTGGAATATTAAGTCTGGGACCTCCAAAAACCAAAAAAGAAGTGAGGAAAATTTTGGGATTGCTGGGATATTGTCGCCAATGGATAGAGGGATTTAGTGAGAAAGTAAAATTTCTATATGAAAAACTTACCACTAATCGCCTAAAATGGACAGAAGAGGATGATAAAAGTTTTGAAAAGGTCAAACATGCTTTAATTCAAGCCCCTGTACTCAGTCTCCCAGACTTGGAGAGACCATTTCAGTTATTTGTAAATACCTCTGATCAAACAGCATATGGGGTACTCATCCAGGAATGGGCAGGCAATCGAAAGCCAGTGGGATATTATTCTAAACTGCTCGACCCTGTCAGTCGGGGTTGGCCCACATGCCTCCAGGGCCTAGTGGCCACAGCACTTTTAATTGAAGAAGCCCAAAAAATTACCTTTGGGGCACCCCTAGTGGTTCACACCCCTCATAACGCAAGGGGAATTCTGAATCAAAAAGCTGAGAAATACTTAACCGATGCCCGAATATTAAAATATGAAGCTATTCTAATCACTTCCCCAGATTTGGAGCTAAAAACAACAACTGCTCAAAGTCCTGCACAATTCCTATATGGGGAACCAGGAGAAAATTTAGAACATGATTGTGTGGATGTTATAGAATTACAAACAAAAATTAGACCCGACTTGGGAGAAGTTGAATTTAAGGATGGAGTAAAATTGTTTATAGATGGATCTTCTCGAGTGATGGAAGGAAAACGAAAATTGGGATATGCCATAGTAGGAGGAGAGAATTGAAATTAGTAGAATCCGGACCCTTAAACGCAGCATGGTCCGCTCAGGCTTGTGTATTATTTGCTCTTTATAGGGCATTATCTTATTTAGAAGGTAAAAAAGGGATGATATATACGGATTCTAAGTATGCCTATGGCATAGTCCACACATTTGGTAAAATTTGGGAAGAAAGGGGGTTAATTAACACTCAAGGATGGGGGTTGATACATCAAGAATTAATTGTTAGAATACTAGAGGCTCTTAGGGGCCCCACTGAAATTGCTGTGGCCCATATAAGAGGGCACCAAAAAGGAACAAGCTACCATACAAGGGGGAATAATCTGGCTGACAAAGAAGCAAAAAAAGCGGCATTGGAGCAAAAACCGGTTTCTGTATTAAGTACTACAGTTAAAGATCTCAGCCCCAACCAGGAATTACAGAAGCTATTTATTCCTCAGGAAAAAGAAGCGATAAAAAAATTAAAGGCAGAACAGCATGAGAAGAAATGGGTTTTACCAGATGGCAGGGAAATTTTACCTAAGACCCAGGCCAGACAAATTATTGAACAATTACACCAACAAACACACTGGGGAACCAGAGCGCTAGCAGACCAATTTTTAAAATTTTTTGGATGCATTGGCATTTTTGATATTGCAAAGCAGAGTGTACAGGGTTGTTTAACTTGTCAGAAAATTAATAAAAAAGGTATGCGACAAGGTCCGTTAGGAGGACGGAAAACTGCTTACAGGCCCTTTGAAAGAATACAAGTAGATTTTACAGAATTACCAAAAATAGGAAGGTGGAAATACTTACTAGTGAGAGTAGACCAATTAACCCACTGGGTAGAGTCATACCCTGCAGCTAGGGCCGCATCACAAGTGGTAGCCAAAATATTGTTGGAACACATAATCCCAAGGTATGGCCTGGTTCGAGCAATAGACTCAGACCAGGGGACACACTTTACATCAAAGGTGCTTAAGTTACTGACCTCGGCGCTGGGCATCAGCTGGGAGTATCATACACCTTGGCACCCTCAGAGTTCTGGGAGGGTTGAAAGGATGAATCAAACATTAAAACAACAGCTGTCAAAATTAATGATTGAGACTAAAATGCCATGGACAAAGTGCCTCCCACTAGCCCTGTCTAATATACGAACAATGCCAAATTCAAAAACAGGGATTTCACCATATGAGATGCTGTATGGTATGCCTTACCCTAAAGGAGTACACCTTGATCCGACCTTAGTTCAGGACCCTTCTCTTCAGAATTACATAATAACAATCAGCAAAAACTTGGAAGAATTAAGAGAGAAGGGGATTTTAGCTCAAACTGTCCCTCTAGGATTTGCCATACATAAAATTAAGCCAGGACAACATGTGTTAATGAAAGTATGGAAAGAAGAAAATCTAGCTCCAAAATGGGAAGGACCGTATTTAGTTCTGTTAATGACTGAAACAGCTGCGAGGACAGCTGAAAAGGGATGGACACGTGAGTAGAGGCAAGGGTCCTGTAACACCTCCTACTGCAGGTTGGACAGTGACATCTGAGCCTGGAGACCTCAAAGTGCGAATTCGGAAGACTTGATGTCAATACCGGATCAATTCGTCTCAAAGGTCTCCTAATCAGGACTGAAAGTCACCTGCCCCAAACCCAGGTGTAGCCTGTTCATCAAGAAAAGGTGTCCATATTGTACTGAGTTGTTGTGGTGTTATTCCTATGGTGGGTATCCCCCATTCGCATTATGTGTCCAGTGTAGAAGAAATGAATGTAAGGAAACTATTAAAGTATTAATACCCTATCAGCACAAGGAGAAATCGAAATTGATGATCATAACTGGTGGGAGGAATAAGGAAAAAAAAGAGAGCCAGAGCAGAGGTATTGACAAGAAAGTGTCAGAAGGGTTGTGTATACTGTGCTGTTACCGCTGTACCTTGTACTGGAATGTTAAAGCTAAAAGCTGGGACAAAATTAAGAAACACTACCAAAAGAGAAAGACAATGTGGGAGACCCCAGGACATATTCCCTGCTGCCGAGAAGATTAAACAAACCTCGGCTACTGGCAGCAACCCCCTAGGCCTTGAGGGAGGCAGAGGGATGAAAATGGTCATGGGAGTCATCCTATTGCTAATGATGATAAAAGGAAATAGTGCTGATGCTTGTTCCAAGTGTTACCAGACAATTAGGTACCGCAGACGCACGGTATCCACCCTTGCCTTCCATACACATATCAATTCGGCCTGCTATAATAAACACAACTTAGAAACTTGCACTATTATGGGAAGAAGTTACTGGGGAGCCACCAATTTGGGAAAAGGAGGGTGGGCTCCATCAGCATACCAAAGTTGTCCAGTAGGAGAGACACACCTCTGCTTCACAAAAGAAGGTATGTGGGGATATTCAGATCAGGGAGGAGTGCAAGATCACTACAAGGAAGAATTGATAAAAAATATAACGAAGGTGTTCAAAGGAACAAAGACAAACCATGGGGGAAATTTTAACTTGTATGAGAAAATAAAACAACAACTCAGCGAACGGGACTTGCCCACATTGGGGAAAAATTTATTTGTAGAATTAATGAAAGAAATCACTACTGAACTGAACTGAACTCACTGTTGGATCTGTGGAGGAATGAAAATGACTGAACAATGGCCATGGAGGGGGGAGGGATTGGGTCCAGAGCAGTTGTTACAGTGGAATCAAACGGAAATATCAAGGGGAGTCAATAGACCTGAAGGGTGGGTTCTAAGACATGAGGTAATAGGAGAGGTATGTATAACATGTCAGGGAACTATCTTTACCCAATATGTGAGGCACACCCCCTGTAAGACTATCCTGATTACAAATGCAAGCAAACAGTCTTGGTGGCCCAAAGCTCCAGAAGGATATTGGGGAAAGTTAAGTAAAGGTAATTGTATAAAGAACAATTTTACAGGACTATGCTGGTATAATAAAAACAGAGCCAACCCATATGAAGAAATAAAAAGTGTAAGGACCTACTGGCAACAACCTGAATCAGTTAAACTAAGCTGGAAAGCCCCAGATGGAATATTTTGGATCTGTGGGAAAAAAGCTTATAATACCCTACCAAAAAGATGGAGAGGGACATGTACTCTAGGGATTATCCAGCCTGCGTTTTTTACATTACCAAAGGAAAAGGGTAATAGAGTGTTAGGAGTTCCCTTGTATGAAACTTTGTATCGAAATAAAAGGAGCACAGACATAGGGGGAACACAAATATGGAAGGATGATGAATGGCCCCCAGAACGAATTATTGAATATTATGGACCAGCTACCTGGGCTCAAGATGGGAGCTGGGGCTATCGCACTCCAATTTATATGCTAAATAGAATTATCAGGCTACAAGCCGTGGTAGAAATTACTTCAAACCGGACAGCCTGAGCAATGGAATTGATAGCTAAACAACTTACCCAAACTAGAGCAGCAGTATATCAAAACCGACTGGCTCTAGACTATCTGTTAGCTGAAGAAGGGGGAGTGTGTGGAAAGTTTAATAATTCTGAATGCTGCTTAGAAATTGATGATAATGGTGAAGTAATTACTAAAATTGCAGAAGAAATAAAACGAATAGCCATGTACCTGTACAAACCGGGAACTCTATGCTTAATGATAATTGGTGGAATAACCTGTTGGGGAAAACTTGGTGGAAGAAATTAGGATTTATGTTAACATGTGCTTTATTAGGACTACTGTTCATCCCTTGTCTTGTTCCATGCTTCATTCGACTAATCCAGTCGGTGGTTCAAGGAATGCAAGTTGCTACAATACCAATAGACCCTGAGAAGGCAACAAAATTAATGGCAGTACAAGAGGTACTGACAAAATTGGAAACCAGAACACTAATCAATGGGATAAAAAAAGAGAAGTGGGGAAATTGTGACAATTGATAAAAGATTCGTGTTAATCACAAAAGCATTTGGGTTTGCATAAACCAGAATACTAAGTTCTGAAGTGAAGCATGGACACTAGATAAAGGAAATTATATGATTAAATAAGTCTATTTAAAATCACCTTGTTATGTTATATTATGTTATATTATTGTCTTGGTTAGAAAGACTGGTATCTGCTAAGGAAAGGCAAGAACCCCTTTCCTGAGATGCGGAATGCAACCCCCTCCCTTTTAATTATTTTAGGTCCAAATGAGAAGCCTTCAGGCAGGAGGTCTGGAGATAAGGGTAACAGTTCTTTATTGATATCCAACAAGGCAGAAAACAACAACAACAGCTATAAAAATTTGCAACAGAACAGAACAGTATAGCTCCACTCCAGTCCCTTTTGGCCACAGGCCGTCTCCCTGAGCTCAGTTACCGGTGCTGTGGGGGCAGGGCCGGTCCCGGCGGTTGAAGAGGGCTGCAGCCCAGGGGTGAGAGGGATGGGGAAAGAGACTCCCCTCTCATGGTGTCGGTCGTGGTGCTCAGCAGGGTGTCCGGAGATAGTAGGGTGAGGTGGGAGAGCAGCAGAGCGATGTCCAACGGCAGGGGGTGTGGATCTCAGTGCAGGGATGGCAGGGGAGATGCCAGACCGGAGCCCTGGGCTGTCCTCCCACACCACGAGCTAAGCGAGAGAGAGTCCCCCGCTCCAGACCCCCCATCCCACCTTTCCTTTTCCGGTTCCCCCCCCTCCCCCTCCACCGACCCCCCATAGGAGAGAACATTATCTGTCGTTTTAAGGTGTAGCCACAATTACTTAGCATAACAATGGGAGAATTTCCACAGAAAGAAAAGGGGAACAATTCAACCTCCAACAATTATGTTACATTACATTAATTATATTATGTTATGTTTATCAAATAAGTTGTATCGGCTCCCAGCTTGCGAAATCGGGCTACCCAAAAAGCCCTTCCTGTCTTTGTCTGATCAATACTGCTTATCTCAAGGACCAGACTTCCAGAACTTCTCTGGTGGTTATCTAGAAGGACCAGATGGCTATCTGTGACTGATTATCGCCCGGAGGCTTTGTGAATTTGTGTAAGGATGTTTATTCGACCACCACTGCTTACCTGGCAAAATTATGACAGCAAAAGAAACCCAAAAATTATTGATTACAGCCAGGAACCACAGTACAAGAGGAGGCTGCAAACCAAGGTTCAGTGGAGCGTGGAGTGAGCAGTGACCCCTCGTGTTCCCCAGCGCGCTGCTTGCTCTTTCTAGATCAAATAAAGCAATCCAAAATTTTGAGGAATATGAATACTTTTGTCTCTCATTAACATCACAGAGGTCCGGAACAGAGGATCATAGCCCCACATTTGTGTTCGTCTCTGCAAAAGGCGGGCCAAAATTGCCATGCCCGGACTTTTCAGTTCAGCATGAGAATACACCTGCGCCATGGGGGAGGAAACCGCTAAAGACTCCCTCATACGTGGTCTCTCAACTTAATGTCTAGGCTCTTGCTAATCCTGAGGCTACACTAACGCCTTTTTTACCTTGCGGGTAAGAAATGCCATTGTTCTGGTGTGCAGCTAAAGGCGCAGCACAGGCAGGCGAAGCCAAAAGCTGGGGCAGTGCCCTTCCTCACACCTTCGCTGTGGAGTTCTGCATGAGGCTAGAGCGAAGCAAGAAGAACGCAAGGAAGAAGAAGGCGTTCTTAAAGTAGCCTTCAGTCAGCAGCCCTGTAAGGGCGCAAAACACACGGCGTCTCGCTGCCCTACATTCTACATACTCGCAGCTGCCTTTGCCAACCTGCAACAGTTGCTACCAGAGTAGAGAGGGCCAGATTGAAGAGACAGTGCCTAGGTTCACCTTCTACTTATAGCACGCAAGCCACGTCCAGATCCTCGCTGCACTCTGTATTTCCCTTCTCCGCGGCATTTACCGTGGTGCTCTCTGCAACTCGGTGCCTAGAAGTGGCCGCCCATGTTTCCACAGCGGACTGCAAGGGAAAAAAGGAGCAGCACAAGCAGCAGTGCTTCAGCGTGCTCTTTCCGACTGCTAAGGGCACTTGGGAAGGCAAGCGAGAGGCAGCCACCTTCCTCTCCTAGTAGCCTGTAACGTGCCGCACACAAGCACTGTACTTGTGCGGCTTCGTTCACCACATTCGCCCACGCCTGGCGCCACTTTCACTCCCCGGCGGCCAGAAGTCACTGAAGCGGAGCCACACAGCCAGCCGTGTGCCGGCAGCCAAGCGCTCGAGAACGCTGCTTCTGCCCAAGCCTGCCTAGGGAGTGCACCTTTGTTCTCAGAGCTCCGTGCAACAGTCTGCCTCTCTCGCAGTTCGAATGGAAAACGAAAGTTTTTTGCCTACGCCCTTCACAGAGATCTGTTGTCAGGATGAGAAGGTCTTGTGGCCGGAGCTCGCCCCCACCGTGAGGAAGCTGCTATTAGCACTGCATTGCAGGTGCACTTCTCGCTCCTTGATTATGTGCTCAGCGCTCTCCAAATTTGCTGCTAGCTCCATGGTCCTTCTCAGCTGCAAGTAGCAGCGCTCACAGTACATAGAGCTTCGCATGGAGCGAGGACTTGGAGGGACATATAGCACACGAAAATGTGCCAGGACAGAGACGTGTTCTACACTGAGTAGAGACAGAGACAGACTGAGAGTTCTACACTGCCCCTTCTCGTCGGCCATCTTGTGCTTCTACTGCCTCTGCTGTGACGAATCGTTCCTTGAATGAAGAGCGAGAGCCCCTCTCCAGGCACATTGCACTGAGAGAGAGCTCCCTAGGGACTTTTGGATGTAAAACATTTCCAGCTCCAAAAATACATGGGTAAGTCCTAAAATTTTTGGTTTTATTAAGAATAGTTACGTCCAAGTATTGCTGTTCTGAACGCCCTTAGTTTCAGTCTGAAATTAACTGCTTCTTTCTGTCTTTTTGCATAGTGGCAGTCTAAATCTAAGGTAACTAGATATGTTGGAAATCCATAAATTACATCTCAGGGTAGGTGGGATAATTGGCTGGGAAGAAAATGGAATTGAGAATTTGGAAAGAATCCAAAGTGAGCTGATGTCACAATCCGAGATTCCCTTGGGTTCCAAATCCGTTCATTTCTCTTTTTGAGGGCTTTTTTGAAGGCGGTGTACAGTTGAAGCCATGATTTAGCTGCGGTGAGACCGGCTCCACTGTAAAAGCATTATTTTCTCAGTGAGCATGGACAACAGTTACAGTGTTGTATTTTAAGATTCCCTGCACTCCACTTATGGTGGCAAAAGCAGTGCCTTGACTGTAATCATAAAAGTGATTACAGTTTGATTGCTTTGACATCATGTAGGATGCTTCCGCCATCTGCTGTGGTCAGCATTAAGTAACAGATTTCTCAGTTTCTAGGAAGAGTCTAGCAAACAATCACCTTGCTCCTTCTCTTGCATTTATTCATCACTGCTATGCTGCTATACAGACAGATAGTCTGTTTATGATTCAACAATTCAATGGGACATCAAGTAAATAGCAAAGCAAAACTAACTACTGAAAGCACTATAAGGGCCAGAGATTAGCTTGGATTAAAACAGGTATTCTCCTAGCATTGTTTGCAAACAAGTCACCATGTGAAATAGAAGGGACAATGTAGTTTGTGCCTTGTTTTGGGCATGCCCGGAAGAAGGAAATTCTGATTTCACATATGGGAAAAGAAATGTTGACATTTGAATGAGATTGTTCATACCCCAGAAAAGGTTGCTTTGAAAGGTTGTGGAAGTCCTGTTAGGAAACATGGCTTTACAAGTCCTTTCCACCAGGAGACAACAGCTGCAGAACATCTGTGTGTGCCAGTGTTGAGAGCACCAGCAAAGATCAAAGTGGAGAAGTTGGTGAACAATGGCAGTGGCCTAGGGGAGAGCAAGTGGGGTGCTGGCTGTGGGACCAGGGGTGTCCTGAATGATTTAGGAGGCGTGTGATGGTCTGTGCCAGCAAGCGGAGTAGTGCTGTGGCCTTGGGACACTGCGAGTACTGGAATTCAGTGGGGTCACTGGGCAGGCTGAATGTCTGAGCTGCTGGAGGGACCCAGTTTGCCCACATATAAACATCCAGTCTCACTCTTGCCAGCCACAGAAAGGAGCAGGATGTGGCAGCTGGCGATGCCTGTCATGTATATGTAGAGTATATGTGTGCTATCCCAGCCTGCTGGGAACACTTCTTCTTTGTGACTGCTTGGGCTGAGGGAGAGAAAGCAGTGGTAGTTTCTGACGTTTCGAGTTTGCTCGAGTTTCTCTGGCTGTTTCTGGAGCCACCCAGAGTTCTCTTCCTTGAAGCATTTCAATTCCTGGTAATTTTCAAAATTCAAACAGACACAGCCCTAAGCTAGTGGATCTGACTTCAGAGCTATTCTTACACTGAGCTGTTGGATGATCTGATCTCCTGAGATGTCTTCCATTTCCGTTTATGACCTGGTTGTTGCGAAAAGTAGGATCTTTTAGCCTGGAGAAGAGAGCTTTCTGGAGATACAGTATGGTGGTCTTGGAATATGTAAAGAGGGTATAAGACAAACGGAGAAAGACATTTTAGGAAGGTTTGCAGAGACAGGACAAGGGGCAATGCTTTCAAACTGAGACTAGGTTTAGATTGGCTAAAAGGGAAAACTTTTCTACAATGAAGCTGGCGAGACACTCAAACGGGCGTTCCAGAGAAGTTGTGGATGCCCCATCATTGAGAGTGCTCCTTATCAGTTTGGCTAATCTTGAGCAATTTGTTCTACTCTAAGATCTACCTGGCAAGGAAGTTGGACTAGATGATCTTTAATCACAGACTGTTGTATGATTCCGTGAAAGACAGAAGGCAATAAAGTTCATATTTCAGATTTTGGCGCAGACATATTTATTATTTCTCACTTTATGCATCATTGCAATGACAACTTGTTAGCTTCTGAAATGATGAGCTGAGATTGATTTCCTTCCTTAGTTTCATTTTCCCTCTTATTCCTTCACTCTTGGACTTTTTTTTCACTAGATTTCCTCTTTTAGTAAACTGCCCTTAAGTATCACTTTGCTCCCCACCTGGCTTTTTTTTTTTTTTTAATGTCGCCTTTTCACTGGTTCGTTTTTGGCCTTTGCTGCTTGAAGTCCAGCAGCCCCCTTGTCTGAGCATTATGGAGCTTTCTTTACAGCTTCATCACTATGCAAAAAGCCATAAATTACCGTGTTCCATCTCACATACCATCAAGTGTCACTCTAATATTCCCTCAACTGAATAGCTGGTTGGCTTACATAGACCAGCCAAATACCAGGAAATCCAGATGGCAGCAAGAATCTTGTTGACTACTTCCGCTGTTCATTGAAATTCTGGAGAAGTCACGCGAGGTATCACATTCTCTTGAAAGAAGTGTATATCATCTCAGACATTCTAGAATGGGCTATTAATAGTATCATGAGTTTCTGGCTAGACTTTTTAGTATGCAAATTCAAATACAAATGATCTGAAATGATAGAACTTCAAGAAATTTTTTTCCCAGAATCGAAGTATGATGGAGTTACATAGGGAGAATCTTAATCTTAGTTATTCTATTCCATCTCACATCATGGCTGGCGGCAGGGAGAAGGGAGTATCTTTGGGGGACAGTGGGTTCCGGTGTAGTCAGTAAGCTGAGCAGAGGAGCCATCAGGTATTGTCTGTTCTTGGGGGAGGGGAGGGGAATTCATGTGAAATCTTCCTTTCTTGTACCTTGCCACTGGTATTGTTGCTAAAATTGTTTGTTTTCCCATCCAAGTGACAAAATCAGCACACTTAATGAGGGATGAAGAGGGAGCAGCGACCTCAGAACAGGAGGAAGAAGAAGCAGAGCCTGCTGTCCTCCAGAAGAAAAAAACACTACCAGCCAACTTTGCATCATCTGTGAACTTCCTGGCCGTGTACTCTATCCCCTTGTCCAGATCACTGATGAAGATATTAAACAGGACTGGGCCCAAGACTGAGCCTTGGGGACCAGCTGGATGAACTCTATTTCCCACCACTCTGGGGGCCTGGCCATCACCCAGTTTGTCACCCAGCAAACAGCCCACCCATCCAAACCATAAGCAGACAGTTTCTTCAGGAGAATGATGTGAGACTCATTGCAAAAAGGATCAGGGAGATGCCTAGGAACAGTCTCAGGTGAATCCAGGAGACTATAGTGGAGGACTATTCAGTTTTCCAATCAATTTGCTTAAAAACTCTACAAAACCGTAATAAACAAACAAGGAAAAAAAGAAACAAAAAAAGCAGACCAAAGAAACACACAAAAACCCCCAACCAATAATCCCCAAAGAGACAAAAAAGGCCCCCCCAAAAAAGCCCACAAAAAAACCCAACCAAAAGTGAGAAAAAAAGGTGACCTGCTACAATGGCTTAGAATAAAGTCCACCAGTCCAATAACCTGACAGATGTGGAAATAGTGACTGGCAGGAAAAATTGAGACCAACACGTGTTGAATACTTCTGCCTTCTCCTAGTCTGTTGTCACTAGTCCTGTCTGGCTTATGGGGGTGGGGGGGGAAATAGGGGAGGTGTGATAGGTTTCTTTTCATCTTCCTTTTCCCACTGAAATACCCGTAGGTGCCTTTATTATTCTTATTTTTGGCATGCTTTTCCAAATTCAGCTTCAACTGAGCCTTAACTATACTGATCCCATCCTTACACACTCATATGTTACCACTGTTTTTTTCCCATGATTTGTCTCACTGTGTATTGTCTGCATATTACCTTCTTGCATCACATCTATTAATATTCAATAACCTTCTGGCTTTAACTTGTTTTCAAAAAAAAACTTTTTGAACCTTTTCACCTCAGAAATTCACCTGGGAAACCCAAAATCCCCAAAATTCTCCCCGAAGTCCCCCCTGGGATGCCCAGCACTCACCTGGCAACTCCCAGAATTCCACCAATTCACCCCAAAATTCACGGGGAACCACCAAATCCCAGGGCTTCACCCCAAAATCCCACCTGCAACCCCCAAAATCCCTCAAATCACCCCCAACACCCGGTCCCCCCAACACCTCCCAAATTCACCAGAAAATGTCTCCAGTCCCCCTCAAAACCCACCCAGATACACCCAAATCCACCAAATTCACTCCAAGACCCAGCTGGGACACCCAAAAATCTCCAAAATACCCCGGAATATGCACCTGCATCCCCCTAATTCATCCCAAAATTCTCCCAGGACTCCCAAATGCTCACCTGGATACCCCAAAATCGACAGAATTCACCCCAAAATCTGCCTGACATCCCCAAAACTCACCTAAAAACCCTAAAATTCACATGTATACCCTAAAATTCACCAAGTTCCCCCCCAAATTTCCCTTGAGATCACTAGAATTCCACAAATTCCCCCTAAAACTCAACTGGGACTCCCCACATTCCACAAATTCGCTCCAAACCTCACTACCCGGGATCCCCCAAAATTCCACCAATTCTCCCTGAAAATCAACCTGGGACCCCTCAAAACTCACCTGGATCTTCCTAAATCCCCCCCCCCCCCCGCCCCAATTCACTTGGGAACGCCAAATCCCCAGAATTCAACCCAAAATTCACCTGGGACCCCAAAAACCTCCAAATTCGCTCCAACATGATTGGCAACTTTACACACTCCACCTTCCCACAAAAGGATCTAGAGCCCTGTGCGCTTCGTATACAAACTAAACAGAAAAAAACTTTCTATTCATTCTCAGCAAAAAGACTTCCTATTCCTCCTTCTTTTGGACAAAACTGCCTTCACTTTCAAACTTTTTCTCTTGCTCACTTACCTGCATAATGCTTAGTCCCTGTTCTGCATGCTCATTTTCTTCACTTTTAAAAGGAATCCTCTCCTCATCTTCTTCTTCCCTTAGTTCTTCCATTTCCTGTGCCTAGATCACCTGTTTCTCTGTTAGATTTGTTTCTCCAGCTGATTTTTGACAACTGCCCCTACCTTGTGGCACCGCTCGCTCGAGAGAGGTGATTGTCCTGCTCTGCTCTGGGCTGGGACTGTGCTCTCTTCAAACCCTGGGGGCAATTTTGGATGCCACAACGTCAGAAAGACCTCAGGCTATTGGAGATATGTCCAATGGAGGGACACAGAGATAGTGAAGAGGCTGGAGGTGAAGCCATACAAAGAGTGGCTGAGGGCATTTGGTTCAGCTGCAGAGAGGACACTGAGCTCACACCTCACTTGGGACCTCTCAGCTCCTCTCAAGGGCAGCACAGGGACAGGTTTGCTCTCTGCTCTCTGCGACCAGGGACAGGAGCCAAGGGAATGCCAGGACCTGTGTCAGGGGACGATTAGGCTGGCTATCAGGGAAAGGTTTTATTTCCTCAGAGGCTGGTCAGGCACTGAATAGGTTCTCCAGGCAATGGGCACAGCCCCAAGGCTGCCAGAGATCGAGGAGCATTTGGCCAATGCTCTCAGGGATGCAGAGGGTGGGACTGTTGGAGTGTCTGTGCAGGGCCAGGAGTTGGACTTTGACGATGCCTAGGGGTCCCTTCCGACTCAGGAAACTCTTACCATTTTCCTCTCTTTCCTCTCCTTGCACAATGCTCTCAGCTTACCGTTCCACCGTATGTTCCACTTCTGAAACCTCTGCTGCTTCTTTCCAGTTCAAGCACAGTTCTACTGGTTACAATCCAAAAATATACAGATTGAAAAACAACCAAAAAGAAACACCTGTTTGGAATGTCGTGGTCTTATTTGGATCTCGAACTATGAAGTCGATTGTGCCTTGCAAGTTCTAAAAGCAAAACAACAACAAAAAACACCCACCACACCGTTTTAACATAGGGATTTGCTTTCTTCTAAGAAATCCATACCCCTTCTCAAAATGGATCTATTTCAGTAAGAGATCATCTTGAATAGATCACTTACGATCTAAAGAACCTGGAACACTCAAATCCGTAATGATAAGCCTGTTACCTTGTCGTTTTCTGTTCCAAAGGCAAATGAATTTGCTCAAGTGCCGTTTTTAACAAGGACAGAGTTCAAAGTGTGGCTCTGAGAAATGTTTTGGTTTCCCTCTCCTATCTCTATCAAAAGCACTTTCTTCAATGGCTGAAACAATACTTGTTGTAGTCTGAATTTTAAAGGTCATGAAAATTTTCTCAAATGTGAAAAATTAATATAGCAGTCAGGTTTTAAACAAACGGGAAACCCTGTCACTTCATCAGGGAAAAGAGCCTCTTTTGTTATCTTATTTACGTCCATGAGGCAAGGGCTTCGGGAGCCATCACCCTAACACCTGGGCTAGACCGGAGGAAGGGCGAAGAACCGCATTTTAGGGCCGAGAAAAAGCCTCAGTTGGCACCCTCCGTGAATGGTCTCTACAGAACACCCCACGTTCGGCTGTGACTCCTATTTTCGGGATTCAAGAATCCTTGGGGCTGATCAACCAGCTTAAATTTCTTTTAGCTGCATTTTGTGCAGTTCAAAGACTTTTAAGCACGAACCGGGAGCCTGTCTGAAGCCCAGGCTGGTCGGTTCTGGACGTAGACCTACTACAGTTACTCAGACGCCTCCGCCTGCAAGAAAAAAAAAGGTGAGTGGAAGCCTCCTTTTGCACAGAGGGAGGCAGCTTTGATCGGTTTCAAAGTGGTGGCAGGGAGGTTTTTTTGCGGTTTTTGTGGGTTTTTGCGGCGGGATCGGTCCCTACAGCGGCGCGGGCGCCACGTGGGTTTTATCAACAGAAACAGCGAAATTAACATCGGCTCCGCATCCAGTAAAGCCTGAAAGCCGTGGTGTACCTGGCACGTTTTAACAACTAACTCCTTTCCTGTGTTTTTAACTGTAGTGGGGTAGATATAGTGGCAAATTGCTAATCATCATGGGCTTAGAGCAATCTGCCTTACAAAAGAGTATAAGAAACCAACTCAGGGAGATATTAAGTTCAGGAAATGTTTTAATATCTAAGAAAAAGTTAGCCCGTTTTGCCAGCTGGCTGTCTGTTGAAAAATTTGACCTTGAATTGCAAAATATAAATTCGATTTATTTTTAGATGAATTGGGGGATTTATTAACTTTAAAAGTGGAAAATGGAGATAAAACAGCTTCTGTATTCCTCCCGATTTTTTTACAAATTTGGAAACTTTTAATTCAGACAGAAAACAACAGACAGCAGCAGCAAAACGGTTCAGACTCACCTTCCCTTATCCCAAAATCCTATAACCCGGACCTGGAGGGGACCCACGGGTCTCCCTGGGGGGTGCAGGGTGCCCAGCACTGCTGTGGCTGCTCTGAGTCCCTGGGTCCTCCCTGGTATCCCGGTTGTGATAATTTTTCGAAAATTGTCAGCCCTTCTTCCTTGTTCCCTGCCCCTCTGGGGAACGGCCACGTGGCTACGCCTGAAGGTGTCGGGGTCCCAGATAGCTCTGGCCATGCGATACATCCCTTAGGGGGGGTCCCATATGGTGGCAGCTACGTGTTTCCTTCTTCATCCCGAAACCCCCTTCACCCTCCGGTCTCTGCCCCTAAGCCTGTCCCCTGCCATAACCTATCCCTGCCCTCGGCTCCACTGCCCCCTCCCCCCTCCAAGACCCAGCCCTGCACGGCACCCAGCGACCCCGCTCACAGGTGTTGCAACCCTGGATCCCACCACCCCTCCCCCGCTTCGGTTTCACATTCCTTCCCTCCAACCTGCTGCGGGGTGGGGAAGGACAGTGGAGCCCCTGCTGAGTTCAGTGCCGGCGGGGGTGGGGAGCAGTCAGCTCACAGCCCCTGTGGAACGGATGGTGTCCCCGTGGTGGGGGGGGGGGGGGGGGGGGGGCAGCCCCCCGGTCCGGGTGGGGGGGGATGCACAGCCCTGAAAGTCAACACCAGGGAAAAGAGTATATACCATCAGTTGCTCCTGTAGTTTATCTTGGTAAGAGGAATGGTAGAAGAAGTTATCAATCTTTGTCCTATCAAGATAAAAAAGGAAATTTGTAAAGTACAGAGAGAATTTGGTAGAAATAGTGAAATCTTTAAAGGCATGATGAGAGCCACTTTTAACTCAAACGAACTGGTTCCATATGATATCAAAGAGCTTTCCCAATGTCTGTTAACTCCTTCAGAATATGATCTATGGGAAAGCCTGTGGAAAAGATCTTTGAAAGTGCTTTTTCTAGAGCTTTAAAAAAGCTCAGATGATGCAAAAGATGCTGATAATAATGAAATAACATATGAACACCTATGTGGGGAAAAGGATTGGCATTGCCCCGAAAGACAAACCAGAGTACTATCCAAGTCTGTCCTGGATAAAATATGCAATGTTGCAGAAAAAGCTTATAATCAATTACCAAGAGTAGATACTAAAGGCAGTTATGTTAACATTAAACAGTTTGCTTCTGAGAATTTCTTACAGTTTGTGCACCGCCTTCGTGCGCAAGTGGAAAGACAGGTGTCTGATCCAGTGGTACAAGCTGAATTAATTAAAGAGATGGCTCAGAGGAATGCCAACGATACCTGCCATAGGGTTATTCTTTGACTTCCCCTTGAGCCAGCACCTAGCTTAGCATAGATGATAGAAGCCTGCACCAGGAAAGCAGAACTGCTCAGTGGACACGAGAGAAATCCAGGACTGGCACACCCAAAGACCACGGCAACTGTAACACCAGAAGCCAAGAAGCAACCAATGTCACCAGAGCAGCTGCAGCACATCATCTGCTTCCAGTGCAAGCAGTCAGGACACTCCGCCAGAGACTGTCCACACAACTAAAAACAGAAGAAGACCAACAAACAAAAATCTAGCTTTACAGCGCGTACCCGCCATTAACACAATAGCGCGCTCGGCTATAAATACTGCGGGCTCCACACTCGCAAAAGACTCTCTCTTAATAAACAAAAAGGAGGAGGATGGGATAGAGGGTGTGGGGATGCATGGCAATGAAAATATTAAATGTTCAATTAACAAGGTTTGGAAGCCACTAGGCCGTTTTAGGCTTGTGACTACCAAAGGTTTTCATTTCAGGTCACCTGATTGGACAGTCATAACAGTGGACTTACCTAACAGTACACAGGATGTGACGTTAAACCACATGAAACTGGACAGTGAGTACTTTGTTGTCGGGGACACAGCACACACACCCCCAGATATTGAGGTATCTCCCATGACCATCAAGGGAAGCATAACTGGCCTCATTCTCCTGGCACGATGTTCTCTACCACCATATCACCTGGTTGAGGGACAAATCCTTGCCCAGGCCATTCCTGTTCCACAGGAGGTCCCAGTAGATGGAAAATCACCTGAAGTCTACTGGGCAGAAGTGGTGGGTGAGGACAAACCTTCTCTGGCATGCAACCTAACCCTTGGATGGGATCACCTTCATGTGGAGGGGGTACTGGACACAGGTGGTGATGTGACTATCATACCTGAAAGTATGTGGCCGCCACATTGGGAACTTCAGCCTGTGGCAGGCAGAATCCAAGGTGTAGGAGGAGTAAAATTGGCAAAAATATCAAAAAGCATGGTACAAATTGAGGGGCCGGATGGAAAATTGGCTAGCATCCATCCATTTGTTACAGACTATAAATGCCCTTTATGGGGGAGAGACACCATGTCCCAGTGGGGGGTGAAATTGATTATTCCTAAGACTCCTCGGGATTTTTAGATGCGGCCACTGTAGAGCGCCCTACCCAAAAGTTGAAATGGCTAGATGATACCCCAAAGTGGGTAGCACAGTGGCCGATGGGTAAGGAAAAGCTCAGGGCACTTGAGGAGCTTGTGGAGGAGCAGTTGGCTAAAGGCCACATAGAGGAGACCACAAGTGCGTAGAATTTCCCAGTTTTTGTGATAAAGAAACCCGGGAAGGACAAGTGGAGGCTGCTCCACGACCTCCAGGAAATAAACAAAGTAATTGAGGACATGGGGTCTCTCAAACCTGGAATGCCTTCTCCAAAAATGCATCCCAGAGATTGGCAATTGGCTGTTCTAGACATAAAGGACTGTTTCTTCTACATTCCCCTACACACAGAGGATGTCCCACGGTTCGCCTTCTCGGTTCCTACCATCAATCGAGAAGCCCCAATGAAGCGCTACCACTGGAAGTTTTTGCCCCAGGGATTAAAATGTAGTCCCTCCATCTGCCAGTGGCATGTGGCCTCATTGCTCTCCCAGGTGCGTGCCCAGAGAGGGGAGGCCATCATCCTTCATTACATGGATGATGTGCTTGTGTGTGCCCCCGATAATTCTCTACTCCAAGACACACTTGACCTAGTGGTTAAAGTTTTAACCTCTGCTGGATTTGAATTGCAGGAGGACAAAGTCAAGAGGATGCCACCTTTGAAGTACCTGGGTTTGGAAATTACTGCACGGACCATTGTTCCGCAGAAATTGGAAATTAATTGTAATCCAAAAACCTTAGCAGATCTCCATTCCCTGTGTGGGTCATTGAATTGGGTTATGCCCTGGCTTGGCCTCACTAATGAGGACCTAGAACGTCTCATCAATTTTTTGAAGGGGGAGAGAGAGCTGCTTTCTCCCAGGGAACTGACCCCAGAGGCAAAGACTGCAATCAAAAAGGTACAAAAGACCTTAGGCGAGAGGCAAGCTCACCGTTACCAGCCCGAGCTGCCCTTCAAATTCATTGTCCTAGGAAAACTGCCACACTTACACGGGTTAATATTCCAATGGATCCAGGGGCAGAGAGAGTCACTCTTAATCAGAGAGTGGGACTTCCCCTCCCACCAAAGATCCATAACTACCACTAAGACACAAGAGTTAATAGCTCAGCTGATTCGGAAAGCAAGGATCAGACTGTATGAACTGGCTGGTTGTGATTTCACATGTATTCACCTCCCTGTTAAACTGTCTGAGGAGGGAAGGAACTCTCCTGAAAGACTGGCTAAATAGATGTTTGAGCACTTGCTCCAGAGCAATGCCAGTCTCCAATTAGCCCTGGACACCTACAGAGGACAAATATCAGTCCATGCCCTGTCTCACAAGCTCTTTAATGAGGAATTCCACCTCATTCCTCCTGAGGAGTCGGGGACCACTCAAAGCTCTCACAGTGTTCACGGATGCATCTGGGGCGTCCCACAAGTTGCTGATGACTTGGAGAGATCCTCAAACTCAGCATTGGGAACCTGATGTTGAGTTTGTGGAAGGATCACCCCAGATAGCTGAACTGGCAGCAGTTGTGAGAGCCTTTGAGAAGTTCTCAGAGCCAATCAACTTGGTAACAGACTCAGCCTATGTAGCAGGGATAGTGTCCAGGGCAGAGCAGGCAATGCTCAGAAACATCGAGAATGAGCAGCTTTTCAGGTTGCTTTCCAAACTAATTTATTTGATTTCTCATAGAGAACACCCTTTCTATGTGATGCATATGAGGTCACACACAGATTTGCCAGGCGAAATTGCAGAAGGGAACTGTCAGGCAGACTCCCTTGCAACCCCAGCAGAACAAGCACGCCTTCCTGACATCTTCCAACAGGCAAAGCTGAGCCACCAGCAGTATCACCAAAATGCACCAGGTCTAATGCGTCAGTTCCAGATAACACGGAGTCAGGCTCGAGCCATTGTGGCCACCTGTCCCAACTGTCCGCTGCACACCATGCCCTCAATAGGCATGGGGGTTAACCCCCGAGGTCTTGGCAGTTGTGAGGTATGGCAGACAGACATCACACACATTCCTAGTTTCGGTCGCCTCAAATATGTGCATGTTAGCATTGACACATATTCAGGCGCAGTCTATGCCTCTGCCCAGGCAGGAGAAAGGGCTGTGCACGCCAAACAACACCAAGTGCAAGCCTTTTCAGTGTTGGGGGTCCCTAAGGAAATCAAAACTGATCAGGGCGCAGCGTATAAGTCCAAGGAGTTCCTGGAATTCGTCCAGCGGTGGGGAGTGGAACATAATACTGGCACCTCCCAGTCCCCCACAGGCCAAGGTGTAGTAGAGTGAGCCAATCAGACCCTCCAGCGGGTTTTTGCTAAACAGAGCAGTGCAACTGCATGGATGTCTCCATAGCAGAAGCTCTGCAAAGCCATGTTTACTCTCAATTTCCTGAATTGTTCATTTGAGAACATGAGTCCACCTGTGGTACGTCACTTTAACAGTGCTAAACAGTTCAAGTTATCCCAACATCCTCCAGTTTTGATTAGGGACCCAGAAACCTGGGAAATCAAAGGTCCCTACGAGCTTGTTACCTGGGGGCGTGGCTATGCATGCGTATCCACTCCCTCAGGCCCTCGGTGTATTCCCCAAACGTGGGTGAAACCGTATGTCCCCAAACATTCTGCTCCTACTGAGGGGAACGAGGAACAGGTGGCTGTGGCTACAAAAAGAAGACGCCACCGGAAAAAAGAAAAAGAAATCCTCATAGAGGATGACATTCCAGCAGATAGAAACTTTTAATAGGTTTTACAATGTTTGTCTTTCCTTTTAGAGAAAAGCTTCCCTTCTCTAGGTCCTGTGATGAACCCCATTCAAGTTGTCTTCCTGTTAACACTGAACAGTTTAGCAGCTGCATGAATCATCCTTCAGCCACATCAAAACATCTAGATGAACCTGGCACACACACTCCAGAATCGTGCGGGCATAGATTTTCTCCTACTACTGCACGGACAAGAGTGCCAGGAATTTGAAGGACTTGGCTGTATGGACCTGACGTCGAGAGCTCTTAACATCCATGCTACCCTAATCTGAAGATTGGTTCAATGGACTGTTCAAAGGCTGGGGATTCACAGTGTGGTGGGCAAAGTCATAATTTAAACGAAACTAATATCCTTCTTTCAATTTTTTAAGACAAAAAACGGGGAGACACTGCATTTCCTAGGTGCATTGTAAATGGCACATTCCGTGCCCCCTGCTATGCCCTGTAGCTTGGTCTCTCTCCCCTCCTGGCCATACAGCGCTGGCTGGGATCCAATTTCTCCCCGCCCCCCTTTTCAGACCCTAGAAAAATCTGTACCCCCACACCTCTGTCTCTTTCTCACTCTCTTTCTCACTCCTTTCCTCGCGACCCACGAGAAATAAACCCTGCAACTTCATCAGGGAAAAGAGCCTCTTTTGTTATCTTATTTAGGTCCATGAGGCAAGGGCCCAGGAGGCTTCATCCTAACACCTGAGCTAGACCGGAGGAAAAGGTCAAGACCCCATTTTTAGGGCTGAGAAATAGCCTCAGCACTGCTGCTTGTGCTGCTTCTTGGTTCCCTTGCAGGCTGCTGTGCAAGCATTGGCGGTCACTTGTAGGCGCCGAGTTGCAGAGAGCACCACTGTAAATGCCGCGGAGAAGGGAAATGCAGAGTGCAGCCAGGAGCTGGACGTGGCTTATGCGCAATAAGTACAAGGTGAACCTAGGCACTGCCTCTTCAATCTGGCTGCCCCTCTCTGCTAGCAACTTTTGCAAGTCAGCAAAGGGAGCTGCAATTATGTAGAATGGAGGGCAGTGAGACGCCGTGTGTTATGCGCCCTTTCAGCACTGCTTGACAGAGGGCTACTTTAAGATCGACTTCTTCTTCCTCGCACTCGCATCCTTCTCGCTTCGCTCTAGCTGCATGCAGGACACCACAGCGAAGGTGTGAGGATGGGCACTGGCCCAGCTTTTGCCTTGGCGTGCAATGGCTGTGTGCTACTTTTCCAAGCAGGAAGAGAACTGAGAAGAGAAAGCGATTGTGAAGGAGCTCTTTGGCTGCTCGTGTGCTCTTCGCTGCACTGCTCCCACAAGCCCGGTGCCCTGCAGCTTCGTTTTTCGCCTTCTGCAGTCTGGACAGAGCTGAAATCCAGCGGTCAGTTTCAGCTCTGCCCAACATCTTGTCCTCATTTCTGCGGGCAATCAAGCCCTGTTGCCTTGGCTCCGAGTGCAAAGTCCCTAGCAAGCTCTCACTCAGTGCAATGCACCCAGAAAGACGCTCTCGCTCGTCTTTCAAGGAGCCATTCCTAACAGCAGAAGCAGCAGAAGTACAAACTGGATGACGAGAAGGGACAATGTAGAACACGACTCTGTCGTGACACATTTTCGTGTGCGATATGTCCCTCCAGGTCCTCAATCCATGCGAAGCTCTAAGTACTGTGAGCGCTGCTACTTGCAGCTGAGAAGGACCGTGGAGTTAGCAGCCAATTCGGAGAGCGCTGAGCACATAGTCAAGGAGGGGGAAGTGCCCCTGCAATGCGGTGCTAATAGCAGCGTCCTCGCGTCAGGGGCTGTAAGGGTCGGTCCGAAGTTCCCCTCAATTTTGCCTCCCGACTGTGGCAAGGAGAGCTCGAGGGCACCCACCCAGGCTGACTCTGAACAATGGTTTCCTGGCCCGGCCAAGGTGGATGCTCGTGACTGTGTGCTGTTGTATTGTGTTCACTGGACTGTGCTCTCATGGCACCAACCAGAGATTGTGTTGTACCACCAGCTGAGGAGTGCTTGACCGTACCTGTCATCTGCAGCACCACACAATGGTCCATAAATCTTCCCACCTCTTGGCCAGAGGCCACTCGCTTTGGAGAAGGACTATAAAAGAGCGATCCTCTGAGAAAGACCCTTTGAGATCTCTCCACTGATGAAGACCCGTCTACCCCCTGGAGAAGACCCCTGAGATCTCCCCACGGACGAAGACTCATCTATCGGATGACCCGGGAGGACTCCCGTCTCGTCTGTTGGTAGCTATTTTCCCATCCCTTTCCTTCCTTCCCCTCTCCCTATACTTTGTTTCCTATATCTCTCCCCCTTACCGTATCTGAGTTGTTGGCATTTGATGAAATGCATTGCTGTTGTTGAATAAACTGATTTTGTCCCCTGCACTTTGCCTGTTTGCACCTTTAAGATCAAAAGAACCATCATGACTCCCGCTCTGTATTAATAGCGGATCGTGACATTAAATTGGGGTCATGGACAGGATATTCTGGCACACAGAAGGGATGCAAGGTTGTCTGTAGTCTGTATCAGGGGAAGGAAGTCTTACTCCAGCCTCACCTAGCTGGCCACCTTGGATGGGTGAGCCTGTCTAGAAAACAAGGGGGGTTTTTCTGATTTCCCGCAGACTGCAGACACCTTGGTGTGGAGCATCCCCAGACTTGCTTGAGGGCTCTGTCGTCAGAATTTCACAAAAGATCTACTGGTGCAATAGGCGGGAAACTGTTGTTGTTGTTGTTGTTGTTGTTGTTTTTTATGATATTTTTGATACTTGGTGTAGTGAAGAGACAACCTGGTGTTTTGTAACTAAGGAGTGCCTCCCAAGTAGTTTGGTCTCTTCACCTGCACAGGGAAGCGAAGGGGGTCACACAGCGAAAGCTGTTTCGTTGTGTGTGGTAACTTAAGCAATAGACCGCCCTGTTGTGGTTTTTACTTATCCCTTCACAAAATGACTGAGAATTCCACTCTAACAGATAAAGCTGCATTTTATGCTCTATTAGCTAAGTGTAGCGCCAGACCGTCCCAAGGTGGGGAGGAATGGGCGAACAGTAATTGGTTTAATCTGGAGAATGTGATTGATAGAATATATTCTTTGCAACATGAATCCAAGTTCAAACTGGGCAAAAATAAAACCATACTCTGCTCAGTTTTGGGAGCTTGTCTTACAGTAGCCATAGAAACTCGCTCTAAGCGAGTTAGTGATGAAAGTACAATTATAGATTCTTTGCAAAATCTTGTTCAAATTCTGCAAAAACAATTAGATCAAGAAAGGAATGAGAACCGTTTGTTGCGAGATGAAAATCATTTGCTACAGGCTGCCCTAAGAGAAGAAAGTACCAAAAAAGTAAAGCAGAATGAAACACACGCAGAAACAGAAGAGAAGGAGATTGTTCACATTAATCAAATTTATCCCCAAGAGGAGTTAACTATAATGAAAAATCTTGGGGAACACTGCTGTCCGAAGTTGAGACCTATGATTAAAACACAATATACTTATCTTGGTCCTGATGATTTTGTACCAAACATTTCTACAAAAGAAATCCCATATTCTGCCACTGAATTAGCAAAACTGACAAAGGAATATGGGCGACTCCCTCATGAAACAGAGACTGAATATGTATTTCGAGTGTCTCTTACTGGGGGAGATGAGATTAAATTATCAGAAAGTGAAGCTAGTGGGTATTGGGGACATGGGGTCTTCTTAACAACCGGAGATAAGAGCTACCCATGGTCCTTGACCCAACGTGCAGCTTTTTGGGCCTGGGGGCTTAACCCCTTGGAAAGGGGAGACCCTATAGCTTTAGTTGGTACTCCCGACCAACTTTTGGAAAACATTCACAAAGCTGCTTGCCTGCAAATGATACATGAGAGAAAACTGACTACCACCTATGAATCACCTATGCAATTGCCTGTAATGCCTGAAATCATGACCCCTTTAATTGGTGGTCTCCCAGAAACACTCAAATCTACCGCAATTCTCCTTCAAAAAACTATCGCATCCATGACACCTGCAGAAAGATTAGATCGATTTCTTGGAAACTCACGTGAGCGATCTGGTTCCGTGGACTCTTTCCCTCCCTATGAATCCCCCTCTAGACGGACTCCAGAATCTCCTGACAATAACCATAAAGTGAGTCAAACTTAACCCCTCCACAGATTCTGGGCTATGAGCCAAATCAATCTCCTTCACAGGTTCTGAGAGCTGAGTCAGAGTTTCCTCCTTCTCACTTTTTGGGAATGGAACTGAAACGGCTTCAGAAGCAGGGAAACTAGAAACCCCGTCTCTCGTGGGTGGGCAGAGGGATGGGGGGGGGGGGGAACTGGTTATTCATTAGAACGCTCACCAGAAATCCTAATACTGGGGACCTCCTGATAACAGCAATGGTTGGCCCTAAAAGGTCACCTGTTACCTTTGTGGTTGACACTGGAGCCCAAATTTCTGCACTAACAAGAAAAGCTGCTCAGAAATGTGGAGTTGTTCCAACAAGGAGACAATGCTTTGTTCTCAATGCCTTGGGGACCACAGAAGCTATGGATATAGCTCTGATAAAAATCTTACGACCTGGAGAGGAGAATGTGTTACTTATCAAAATTGTAATTGGAGATATTCCAAATGATTTATTGGGAATGGATGTCCTTGCTGGAAGACAGTGGGAAGACGAGGAGGGTTGTCTCTGGTCCTTTGGCACACCACGTTTTAATATTAATCTGCTTCAATCCGCACCTTCCTTACCTTTCAGTAAAATTACTAATGTGAAACAATACCCACTTCCCACTGGTGCCAAAGAAGGAATCAAGCCAGTTATTCAGGACCTGAGAGATCGGGGAGTGATAATTGACACTCATTCTCCCTTTAACTCTCCAGTGTGGCCAGTCCGTAAACCTAACGGAAAGTGGAGGCTGACAGTAGATTTTCGCAGACTAAATGCAAACACAGATCCTCTCACAGCAGCTGTCCCAAATTTAGCTGAACTTATAACTTCAATTCAGGAGAAGGCTCATACAGTCATGGCAACTATAGATGTCAAAGACATGTTCTTTATGATACCTATACAGCCAGAAGACATGGACTGTTTTGCCTTCACATGGGAAGGACAGCAATACACCTTCACTAAGCTTCCTCAACGGTACAAACACTCCCCTACTCTAGCCCACCATGCTTTAGCACAGGAATTAGAAAAGATACCCAAACCTGACAATGTAGCTGTCTATCAATACATTGATGATATTCTGGTGGGGGGAGATGAAATAGAAGTAGTGGGGGATAGCCAACAGAAAATAATCTCTCATCTGGAAAGCCTTGACTTACAAATTCCCCCAGAGAAAATTCAGAAACCTTCTCAGGAGGTGAAGTTTTTGGGGATTTGGTGGAAAGGAGGTATGACATGCATTCCACCTGATACCCTAACCTCCCTAGATCAAATTAAAATGCCTGGATCCAGGAAAGAGCTTCACCAAGCTCTGGGATTATTAGTGTTTTGGAGAAAACACATCCCTGATTTTTCAATTATTCCTAGACCTCTTTATGACTTGCTGAGGAAAAGGGTAAAATGGGATTGGACTCCTTCTCAGGAGGAAGCATTACAACTGCTGATTTTTGAAGCAACTGCACATCAAGCTCTAGGCCCTATTCATCCCACAGATCCTTTCCAGGTAGAATGGGGATTTGCCACCTCGGGGTTGTCAGTGCACATATGGCAACGAGGCCCAGAAGGCCCTACAAGGCCTGTTGGTTTTTATTCTCGTGGTTTTAAAGATGCTGAAAAAAGATACACTACCTGGGAAAAGGGGCTTTTTGTTGTCAGCATAGCTCTCATAGAAGTGGAGAAAATTACACGTCAGCAACCAATTGTATTAAGAGGCCCTTTTAAAGTTATTAAAACAGTCACCAGCAGGACCCCTCCCCCTGACGGGGTGGCCCAGAGATCCTCAGTTAGGAAGTGGTATGCCCAGATAGAACATTACTGTAACATCTTCTCTGTAACAGAAGGAGCTGTAAAAAATGTGGCTATACAAGAAACTGAGAACTTGGCTAGCAGCCACGATAAACCTGCCTCAGTAATTAAAGTGGCCCCTCCTTTCTCCCCTGAACAATCAGTGAATTCTTGGTTTACTGATGCTTCTGCTAAACGAGAAGGAAAGGTGTGGAAATACAGGGCAGTAGCTCTCCATACTTCATCTGGTGAACGAATTATTACTGAGGGAGAAGGCAGTGCTCAGGTTGGTGAGCTGATTGCTGTATGGAGTGTTTTCAAGCATGAGGTACATAATACCTCTCTTGTTTGTATTTACACTGACTCCTATGCTGTGTTTAAAGGAGGTACAGAGTGGCTTCCTTTCTGGCAGCAAAATGATTGGGAAGTTAACAGGATCCCAGTATGGCATAAGGAAAAATGGCAAGAAATTCTAGATATAGGCAATCAAGGAAACTTTGCTGTGGGGTGGGTGGCTTCTCATCAGACAGATGGAAATTTAGCTGGTGAGTGGAATAATGCTGCTGATGAGTTAGCAAGACTAAGTCCCCTGAAAAAGGAACAAATTACAGAGGATTGGGAGCACCTGCTAGAATGGCTGCATATAAAAAGACCACGTACAGGTGCGAAAGATTTGTACAAAGAAGCCCTTGCTCGTGGCTGGCCTGTCACCAGGGAAATGTGTAAAACATGCATATCAGCTTGTGAACAATGCCGCAGACGACTAGAAAGGCATCCTTTGGAAGATGACCCTTTGCACTTAAGGAAAGGTAAAGGCTTATGGGACGCGTGGCAGGTAGATTATATCGGTCCCTTTAAGAAGTCTGGTGGTAAACATTTCGTGCTGGTAGGAGTGGAAATAATATCAGGGTTAGCTCAAGCTGAAGCCTTTAACAGAGCTACGGGAGAAAACACTGTTAAGGCATTACAAGAATGGTTTGGAACTTTTCCAAAGCCACAGGAGATTCAATCTGATAATGGGTCTCACTTTACTGCTAAAGTAGTACAGGAATGGGCAAGGGAGGAAGGAATAAAGTGGACTTTTCACCCCCCCTATTACCCTCAAGCCAACGGGATTGTAGAAAGGACAAATGGTCTTCTGAAGCGACTCCTAAAACCACATGAGGGAAGTTGGGATCTTCGATTATGGCAAGCTGTAAAAGGTATAAATGATAGATGGGGGGTAAACGGGTGTCCCAAAATAACTGCTTTTTGTCCAAAAGCCCCAAGCATCATTCCTGCACTACAAGGACCTAATGATCCTAAAAATCCAGCCCATTACCCTGGGCAACCTGTTTTAGTAAACCTCCCTACTGTAGGAGAAGTACCACTGGTACTAAAAACTCCTCTGAATAAATATGCATGGGTTGCCACCAATGCTCTGGGAAAGGAGCATCGGATAAGGACCCGTTGGATTGTTCCATCATTTTGACCTCCTGCCTCTTGGTGGCAGACTCTGTTGTGTTTACTTTTCACAGAAGAACGCGCAGGGACATGGGAACCGGACAAACCATGATCACCTTTTTGATACTTCTCTGTATCCTACCCCAACACCATGGCCAAAACTCGGCCGAGTGGCCGTGGTCTGAAGCTTCCATCAGATATACCAGTGCTTTAGGACCCTACCCCAGAGATCGTCACCCAAGCCTTGCGACCGTAGTACTGCACGATTCTGAGGTATACCGTTCAAGTGACTGGGGTTGGGACAAAAAGGACTGGGCTAGGGTACTAATAGGAACATTTGGTGAAGAAATCAAGGTAGGATGCAGAAAAGTGGAGAAATCCCTTCATGAGAAAGCCACTACCATTGCAATCGCCGGGAATTACTTAAAATCAGATATAACTAGTAGCTTGCACCCTAACATCACGGCGAGTCTCTGCCCCACGACATTATGGACATGTAAAAAGCAAGTCCCCCTAATACTGTGCTGTGGCCAAAGGAAGGTTGGTAACTATACCTTGGACCCTGACGCCAACAACGTCGAAGTTACAAAGCTTTGTGCGGATGAACTTACTGACTGTTGGCATAACTTTACTTTAACCAGACCAACCTATGTAACATGCTCCAGGCAGAATAACACAACAGATGAGTCCAGCTTGAAAGGTCTGACCTATAGGTTCAAAATAAATGCCATAGAAAAACCCACACTGACCGCAGTAGTTGCATACCATGGTGTAAGCACCCCTTTAGTGTTGGATGACAAAAACAAGGTTTTCCCTCCTTTCGTGGTGACGCAAGGAGATGACGTCGCAATAACTTGTAAATTAGTGGCTGGATCCCTCACCAAACCTGCATACAGTTATGGCATAGGACCCCATGGCCGGACTTTATATTGTAGAACCCAAAATCAAGACTGTTGGCTAAATTTAACTGCTATACAATTTTCCTATAAAGTCATGTGTGGAAAAAACAATACAAAATACTGGGGGGAACTTGATGTTAATGTTGTAACACCTACCACCCAACCACCGGTTGTGTTGAGCCCTACGATTTTTCAATTTGGGCCATACGTAATTAGAAAAACTGGCCTACAACAAATATTGTTTAATCCGGCATGGTCTCTCAAACAAATCAAATTGCTGATGCAAAATAATGTCTCAGACGTTCAGCCAGCTTGTTCACTCTTTCTACAGACTTCTTTTGAGGGATGGACAACCTGGTTGCGGAAACGGAATCCTTCCAAAAAACGAATGGCAAGAGACATAACCGGTGTTGTGGGAACAGCATTGGGAATTTTGAATAGCATCGATTCAGAAGTACTAGTGAATAAATTGGCTACCACAGCTGGAGATGTAACCAAATTACAACGGCCCCGGAAAACAACCTTAACAGCTTTGGGGACTCAACAGTGGTTGTTATCAAACATATTACCAAGTTGGGAAAAGGTAAATGTAAATGATCACAAATTGATAATCGATGCACTTGGTGCTACACAAAATAACATCTCTTTGACTCTCAGGTGTATCCAGGCCCAGTTGTGGATGCAGTCGGTTGCTGCTTTAATTATAAGAGCAGGTGAGGAAGGCACTTTTCCCACTGAAATTCGAAAGATAGTCTGGGACAGTGCCACTGATTTTGAAAAAGAATTCCAGTCCTGGTGGAACTTAGTAAATTTTACCTATGATCCCAGCACAAACACAGCCACAGCCTTTGTACTGACTATACGTAATGCTTCAGTGCATTCAATATTCCCCATCATTGCATTAGGGTTGAACCATGACGGAGCTATTCTCTATCCTTTCGAGCATAGGGAATGGGTCCGTCAAATTGCTGGGAGGTGGCAAACTGTCAATTTGGAAACTTGCATTGTCCGGGAACAACAAGGCTTTATCTGTGAAAGTAATGCAATTAGAGCTCAAGATATCTGCTTGGACACAGAACAGAACGTTTGCAATTTTGAAATTCATCCAAACGAGATTCCTGAAACAGTACTGGTATATGTAGGCAATGGATGTGCATGCTTTAGAACTGCTTGTGATAGTGTTTTCATAGAAAATTTGGTAGTGAATACTAAGAATCATTCAAACTTTTGTGTCTGTAACTTTACTAGGATTTCAGGATGTGATTTTTCCTATGTAGCCCCAGTTACTTCTCACCATCTTTTGCAGTCAAATTACACACTGATCCACCATCTATTGCCCACTCCAATTGGAATGAACCTCTCTCTGGTGAAGCAATTGTTGCTCCACCAAGATTTGATCGAAATTTTGGAGAAGATCAAGAAAAACGGACAGAAAACTCTAATAGCTGTTCATCACAATGTGGAAAAAATACATCGTGTTTTGGAAAGGGTAAAGACAGATGCTGAACACAGGTTGTGGGATACTCTATTTGGGTGGTCACCTACTGCTACAGGTGTCCTGAACAAATTGTGTCATCCCACCATTGTTCTCTTGATTTTGGATTTAATTGGTTTTGTTTTATCAGCAATCCTATACATAATGAGTTGGAGAATAATGAAACGGTTAGCACAATTGGCATCTGTGACAAATGTATCCAGATCGGTTATTGTTGGCATCCCTAGGGTTATTGACACAAAGTTTTAAATAGGATAAAATATGATTTTTAACTAGAATTGATTATCTTCAAATTGCAATTAAAATTGTTTAATCAAAATTTTGCTTTAAAAATTTGATTTATTTCTAATCAAAATTGAAAAATTAAAGACTTGAACAAATTGTTCAAGATTGTTAGTAATCAAAAATTGAATATAATTGATCTTTTTTGTTTTCCTTTTTTCTCCTTTTCCTTATCCTGTCCCTTATATTTTTCCTACTTTCCTGTCTCTGTTTTCCGGGATATGCTACCAACTTGGACGAGTCCTGAAGACACCACAACTGAAGACTCCACAACGACTCTACAAAGGGGTGCTCTTGACTACGATCGTGAGTCACGGGGTTGTGTAAGGGTCGGTCCGAAGTTCCCCTCGATTTTGCCTCCCGACCGTCGCAAGGAGACCTCGAGGACACCCACCCAGGCTGACTCTGAACAATGGTTTCCTGGCCCGGCCAAGGTGGATGCTCGTGACTGTGTGCTGTTGTATTGTGTTCACTGGACTGTGCTGTCATGGCACCAACCAGAGTTTGTGTTGTACCACCAACTGAAGAGTGCTTGACCGTACCTGTCTCCTGCAGCACCACACAATGGTCCATAAATCTTCCCACCTCTTGGCCAGAGGCCACTCGCTTTGGAGAAGGACTATAAAAGAGCGATCCTCTGAGAAAGACCCTTTGAGATCTCCCCATGGACGAAGACTCGTCTATCGGATGACCCGTGAGGACGCCCGTCTCGTCTGTTGGTAGCTATTTTCCCATCCCTTTCTTTCCTTCCCCTCTCCCTATACTTTGTTTCCTATACCTCTCCCCCTTACCGTAACTGAGTTGTTGGCATTTGATGAAATGCATTGCTGTTGTTGAATAAACTGATTTTCTGCTGTTGAATAAACTGATTTTGTCCCCTGCACTTTGCCTGTTTGCACCTTTAAGATCAAAAGAACCATCATGACTCCGGCTCTGTATTAATAGTGGATCGTGAAAGCGGCGCCAGGCATGGGCAAGGGCGGTGAACGAAGCCGCACAAGTCCCGTCCTTGTGTCCACCACGTTACAGGCTACTAGGAGAGGAAGGTGGCTGCCTCACACTTGCCTTCCCAAGTGCCCTTAGCAGTTGGAAGGAGCAAGCTGAAGCACTGCTGCTTGTGCTGCTCCTTGGTTCCCTTGCAGCCCGCTGTGGAAATATTGGCGGTCACTTGTAGGCGCCAAGTTGCAGAGAGCACCACGGTAAATGCCGCGGAGAAGGGAAATACAGAGTGCAGCGAGGAGCTGGATGTGGCTTACGTGCAATAAGTAGAAGGTGAACCTAGGCACTGCCTCTTCAATCTGGCCCCCTCTGCTCTGGTAGCAACATTTGCAAGTCGGAAAAGGGAGCTGCGAGTATGTAGAATGGAGGGCAGTGAGACGCCGTGAGTTATGCACCCTTTCAGGGCTGCTGACAGAGGGCTACTTTAAGAACGCCTTCTTCTTCCTCGCGTCCTTCTCGCTTTTCTCTAGCTGCATGCAGAACACCACAGCGAAGGTGTGAGGAAGGGCACTGCCCCAGCTTTTGCTCTTGCTTGCAACGGCTGTGTGCTACTTTTCCAAGCAGGAAGAGCGCTGAGAAGTGAAAGCAATTGTGAAGAAACTCGTTGACTGCTCGTGTGCTCTTCGCTGTGCTGCACTTGCAATCCCAGTGCCCTGCAGCTTCGTTCTTCGCCTTCATTACCATTTAAAGCAGATTTGAACCCCTTGAAGACTGGTGGGGTGAACTTCAAAAACTATGTGATGGGCTTGGAGAAGATTTCACCTGCTGCCGCTTCCTCACAGTTAGTACCATTATTGAAGCAGCCCCAGAAACACACACTTAGAGTGCGATAGCTCTGAATCCATGTGGCCATCTTCCAGAGAAAATTAAAATCCATGAATTCCTCAACTGATCAATCCACAAAATGAACCGGATAATAGCCACAGTAACCTTAGTTATGAGACTCATGTTTAAAAAAGGGCTTGCAAATGGGAGAGATATAGCAGTGACCACATGGAAGCCAATCCAGGGTAACCTGGACAGCATGGTGTCACCTACCACAAGCTTGGGTAATTCAAGAACTGTTATGCCCTTTTCTACCCCTCTCTCAATGCCCTCAGGGAATGCCTCACGTTCCGGGCACCAAAATGTGTCTTGGTTTGAAAGACAGGTATGGTCTAAGGAAAGGCAAGAGCCCCCTTCCTGAGATGCAGAATGCAACCCCCTCCCTTTTAATTATTTTAGTTTTAAACCAGAGGCCTTCAGGCAGGAGATGTGGGGATAAGGGTAACAGTTCTTAACTGATATCTAACAAGGCAGAAAACAACAACAACAGCTATAAAAATTTGCAACAGAACAGAACAGTATAGCTCCACTCCAGTCCCTTTTGGCCACAGGCCGTCTCCCTGAGCTCAGTTACCGGTGCTGTGGGGGCAGGGCCGGTCCCGGCGGTTGAAGAGGGCTGCAGCCCAGGTGTGAGAGGGATGGGGAAAGTGACTCCCCCCTCACTGTGTCGGTCATGGTTCTCGGCAGAGTGTTCGGAGGTAGTAGGGTGAGGTGGGAGAGCAGCAGAGCGATGTCCAAAGGCAGGGAGCGTGGATCTCAGCGCTGGGGTGGCCGGGGAGATGCCAGATAGGAGCAAGAGGCGTCGTCTCCCTCCACGTGCCAAACAAGAGAGTTTTCCATCCCACCTTTCCTTTTTCCCATTTCACCCCCCCTCCCTCTACACACCTCCCTTGGAGAGAACATTACCTAAAGATGTAGCCAATTAGCATAAAATTGGGATAAATTCCACAGAAAGAAAAGGGAAGCATTCAACCCCCAGCAATGGAGTACACAGCGAAGGTGTGAGGAAGGGCACTGCCCCAGCTTTTGCCCTGGCGTGCAACACTGTGAGCTACTTTGCCAAGCAGCAAGGGCACTGAGAAGTGAAAGGGATTGTGAAGGAACTCTTTGACTGCTCGTGTGCTCTTCGCTGCACTGCGCTCGCAAGCGGCTTCGTTCTTCACCTTCTGCCGTCCAGACAGAGCTCAACTCCTTGGGTCAGTTTCAGCTCTGCCCAACAGCCTGTCCTCAGTTATGGGGGCAAGCACGCCCTGTTGTCTTGGATCCTCGTGCCAAGTCCCTAGCAAACTCTCACTCAGTGCAATGCACCCAGAAAGATGCTCTCACTCGTCTTTCAAGGAGCCATTCCTAACAGCAGAAGCAGCAGAAGCACAAACTGGATGACGAGAAGGGACAATGTAGAACACGTCTCTGTCCTGGCCCATTTTCTTGTGCGATATGTCCCTCCAGGTCTTCGGTCTTTGCGAATCTCTATGTACTGTGAGCGCTGCTACTTGCAGCTGAGAAGGACCGTGGAGCTAGCAGCGAATTCAGAGAGGGCTGAGCATGTAGTCAAGGAGCGAGAAGTGCCCCTGCAATGCAGTGTTAATAGCAGCTTCCTCGTGGTGGGGGCGAGCTTCGGCCACAAGACGTTCTCGTCCTGGCAACAGATCTCTGTGAATGGCGTAGGCGAAAGGCTTTCATTTTCCATTTGAACTGTGAGAGAGGCAGACTGTTGCACGGAGCTCTGAGAACAAAGGTGCACGCCCTAGGCGGGCTTGGGCAGAAGCAGCGTTCTCGAGCGCTTGGCTGCTGGCACACTGCTGGCTGTGTGGCCCTGCCTCAGCGGCTTCTGGCCGCCGGGGACTGAAAGAGGTGCCAGGCGTGGGCGAGGGCGGTGAACGATGCCACACAAGTACCATGCTTGTGTGCACCACGTTACAGGCTACTAGGAAAGGAAGGTGGCTGCCTCTCGCTTGTCTTCCCAAGTGCCCTTAGCAGTCGAAAGGAGCAAGCTGAAGCACTGCTGCTTGTGCTGCTCCTTGGTTCCCTTGCAGCCTGCTGTGGAAACACTGCCGGTCACTTCCAGGCGCCGAGTTGCAGAGAGCACCAAGGTAAATGCCGCGGACAAGGGAAATATAGAGTGCAGAGAGGAGCTGGACGGGGCTTACGTGCAATAAGTAGAAGGTGAACCTAGGCACTGCCACTGCAATCTGGCCCCCTCTGCTCTGGTAGCAACATTTGCAAGTCGGAAAAGGGAGCTGCGAGTATGTAGAATGTAGAGCAGCAAGATGCCGTGCGTTTTGCGCCCTTTCAGGGCTGCTTGACAGAGGGCTACTTTAAGAATGCCTTCTGCTTCCTCGCGTCCTTCTCGCTTCACTCTAGCTGCATGGAGTACACCACAGCGAAGGTGTGAGGAAGGGCACTGCCCCAGGTCTTGCCTAGGCCTGCCTGTGCTGCACCTTTAGCTGCACACCAGAACAATGGCATTTCTTACCCTCAAGGTAAAAAAGGCGTTCGTGAAGCCTCAGGAATGGCAAGTGCCTACGCATAACGTAGAGAGACCACGTATGAGGGAGTCTTTAGAGGATTCCTCCCCCATGGTGCGGGTGTATTCTCATTCTCGTGCTGAACTGAAAAGTCCCGGCATGGCAAGTCCGGCCTGCCTTGTGCAGAGACGAACACAAATGTGGGGCTATGATCCTCAGTTCCAGAGCTCTGCTTCCAAGTGTGTGGGCCACCATGAGCCTGCAGCTGCCGCCGAGGACACTGTGGATTGTGGATGTGGCTGGGCCGGCTGCCCGACCCCCATTGGTCTGACAGCTGCAGGAGTGGCAGCTGAACGCCATCGCCTGAGGGCCCCATGGGGGGCGGGGAGAGAGCCGGGAGTGACCCCAAGCGACACCGGAAGCGATATCCGTAGGGCCCAAAAGGCCAGCAGTGGAATAGAGTTTCACGGGTAGGAGGCTGCTAAGCTGCTTTTAAAGCTGGAGCTTCTCTGCTCTAGGACAGACTGGGAGAGCTGAGGGTGTCCAATGTGGAGAACAGAAGGCTCCAGGGAGACCTTCGAGCACCTTGCAGTGCCTGCTGGGGCTCCAAGATAGCTGGGGAGGGACTTTGGAAAAGGGTCTGGACTCGCAGGACAAGGGGGTATAGCTTCAAACTACCAGTGAGCTGGGGTAAATGGGATATTGGAAAGGAATTCTTCCTTGTGTGGGTGCTGAGGACTGGTACATGTTGCTCAAAGAGGCTGTGTGGGAGCCCCATGGCAGGAAGTGTCCAGGGCCAGGATGGAGCAGACATGGAGCAACCTGAACTAGTGGAAAAGTGTCCCTGCCCATGTCAGAATGTGGCAAGAAGATAATCTATCATCTCTAAGGTCGCTTCCAGTCCAAACCATTCTGGGATTCTAGGATTCATGGAAGACCCTTTTTCCAAGTGAAGTGTTGTATCTCTTGGCTCCCAGCTTGTAGTTGCCAGTTCTTCTGGAAGCAGGCCTCGCCAAGCAGCTGTGATGAGCCATGGCTTCTCAATAGGACGACTGTGATATATTTGCAGAGAGGAAGGCTGCAGACAGATTTTCAAGGCCCAGGTAAAACAAGCAAAGGATTGAATAAAAGCCAAAGGTTGGTTGTGTTAGTCAGTTTGCTGGCTGTTGAAATGGCCCCAGGTCATTTTCAATATTTCTAATTTGGATTTGTTTGCGTAAAAAATGAATGTGTTACCTCCAGCGTGGGCTCTCCAATGCATCTCCATGTGCTCCCATCTCTTTGTTGTATATCAGGTTCTATTAACTGAAGACAGAATCATAACACAGTAGTAAAACATATAGAGGTGTATTTAGCCAGCTTCAGGAGTTTTCAACTCTGCTGTTGACTTTTCTGGTAACTGCAAGCAAGGCAACACGATCCAGTTGCTCCACTTTTCCTCTCTGAGAAAAGATGATTTTTTTTTTCCTCATTTTGAAAATAGCCTCGATTGAAGAGAGTTATGCATGTGGCATGTAGGATTCATTATTTTACCTTTCTCTTCTGCTGTCTTTTGCGTACTTGTTTTTTTAATTTTTTTTTGTGGCTTTTCTCCATTCAGTAGGTTTGAAAGAATTCTAATTGTTGAGATGATGGTTCTTTGAAGGCTCACTTAGCCCACCTTTTGGGTGAAGGAAAGAAGACAAGGTCCTCTAAGAAGAGTAAAAAGCATACTTTAAAGAGACATTCAGAGATGTCTGCTGATGCCATGCAATTACCGTGTAATCAGCAGAAATGTGTTGGAAAAACACGCATCAGTGACTTCACAAGAAAGCCACACTCAAGGCAGGTAAAGAACAGAAGCATAAAACCCCAAAGGAATGAAATGGACAGATTTTCATTGGGAATGAGCAGCTCCTGAATTCTTGGTTCTAGAACTAGGGGCTTGTAATAAATAGACTGTCTCCTTGCCAAACCTAGATTTGGTGTAATGAACTGCTCACTGCCCGTTGAAGTGCAGGGCTAGTAGACTAATATTTGCCATGGCAGGCATATTGTATGGCTGTCCTGTTAAAAAGAAATTGGTTTTGCTCATAGCAATCTAGATATGTACCCACTCTGACACCTATTTTTTAGGCTATATTTCCAAGTAAATGGCTTCCGTGATGATGCAGTAAGTTTATGTCATGAACAGGAATGAAGTGATTGCATGCATCCTTTTTTACCCTAAGCCAGCTGCTGAATAATGAGACAGAGACGCTCACTGACGCCAAGGAGTGCCCAAGCTTTTGGGAAAAGCACTGGGCAGATAAAGCCTATTTCCACATTTCTTGCTAGCATCTACTTCACACTTCATGGGTTTGTTCATCTTTTAGAGCTGTTCTAGATGTCTTTGTAGTTTACATGTACTAAATGTAGCAGGTATTGCTTTCATGCTGTCCTAATAGATGTGAAGTTGGGATCTACTGAGGCTTGAATGCCTCAGAAGAAGCAACGTTGATTCTTTGAATTCTATTCTTGAACGTGAGAATGATACTTATGTAGTTAATGAATTAATTAAATCGAATTCACTTGAATGGAAAAATTGTCTTGTTCATGTAGATTTTAACTTGGGAAATTGATATTTGAGTTCTACTTTTCATTGTTGTTGCTTTTCTGTATTTTTTGATTGCACAGATAGCAGATGTACTGACCAAGTATTCTGTGAAACTGGAGGAAATGTCCTTCCTCTTGGCAGCTGATGTTCACAAGCTCATTAACGCTAAGGCTATGGTAAATGTTTTACCTGGGGCAAGATAGCAGTCTGAATATTCCTGGAATGTCTTTCTTTCCCCAAATGAAATTCATTTTTTCTGCCTATCAATCACTGAAATATAGAAGAAATTTCTACTTGGCCGGGTATTGGTTATCATTTGTGTTCTTTTCTCCCCTCATTTCCTGTAGAAGAGACAATTTTTTGTTTGTTTTTGCATGTCGTATGCTGCTTCTACTTCTGGTTTTGTTTTTTAATACACAGAATATAAAGAGAGCACTGATGGATAATGAGAGGGCAACTGCCAAGCTACTCTTGAATCGAATGAAATCAGAGCTTGAGAAAGAAAAATGGCATTAACTGAAATGGCAAGGGAGAGTCAAGGACTGGAAGCTCATGCAAAAGAAGTGTGTAGTTCAGAGTTTCAGGTCAGAAATGTGGCAGTCTTCTTTTGGACAATGAGCAACACAAAGTGGCTAGTGTTCACTTTTGGTTTCTATCAAAGTAATACTTGATCATTTTTTCTTTCTACGTGATATCACACATGATATCACATATATCATGTGATTCCATTCTACATATCTACTTTCCATCCTGCAGAGAATTTATGGCAAGTGAAGAAATGCAGAATACCCCAACTGTGAATATGCAAATGGAAAAGTTGGTAAAGGAGCAGAGGGTAATTGCATTTATTCATCTCTGCTATGCTGCTATACAGACAGATAGTCTGTTTATGATTCAACAATTCAATGGGACATCAAGTAAATAGCAAAGCAAAACTAACTACCGAAAGCACTGTAAGGGCCAGAGATTAGCTTGGATCAAAACAGGTATTCTCCTAGCATTGTTTACAAACAAGTCAGCATGTGAAACAGAAGGCACAATGTAGTTTGTGCCTTGTTTTGGGCATGCCCGGAAGAAGGAAATTCTGATTTCACATATGGGAAAAGAAATGTTGACATTTGAATGAGATTGTTCATACCCCAGAAAAGGTTGCTTTGAAAGGTTGTGGAAGTCCTGTTAGGAAACATGGCTTTACAAGTCCTTTCCACCAGGAGACAACAGCTGCAGAACATCTGTGTGTGCCAGTGTTGAGAGCACCAGCAAAGATCAAAGTGGAGAAGTTGGTGAACAATGGCAGTGGCCTGGGGGTGAGCAAGTGGGGTGCTGGCTGTGGGACCAGGGGAGTCCTGACTGATTTAGGAGGCGTGTGATGGTCTGTGCCAGCAAGCGGAGTAGTGCTGTGGCCTTGGGACACTGCGAATACTGGAATTCAGTGGGGTCACTGGACAGGCTGAGTGTCTGAGCTGGTGGAGGGACTCAATTTGGCCACATGTAAACATCCAGTCTCACTCTTTCCAGCCACAGAACGGAGGAGGATGTGGCTGCTGGTGATGCCTGTCATGTATATGTAGTGTATATGTGTGCTATCCCAGCCTGCTGGGAACACTTCTTCTTTGTGACTGCTTGGGCTGAGGGAGAGAAAGCAGTGGTAGTTTCTGACGTTTCGAGTTTGCTCGAGTTTCTCTGGCTGTTTCTGGAGCCACCCAGAGTTCTCTTCCTTGAAGCATTACAATTCCTGGTAATTTTCAAAATTCAAACAGACACAGCCCTAAGCTAGTTGATCTGACTTCAGAGCTATTCTTACGCTGAGCTGTTGGATGATCTGATCTCCTGAGACGTCTTCCATCTCAGTTTATGATCTGGTTCTTGTGAAAAGTAGGATCTTTTAGCCTGGAGAAGAGAGGTTTCTGGAGAGACAGTATTGTGGCCTTTGAATATTTAAAGATGGTATAAGACAAATGGAGAAAGACTTTTTGGAAGGTTTGCAGAGAGAGGACGAGGGGCCATGCTTTCAAACTTAGACTAGGTTTAGACTGGCTAAAAGGAAAACCTTTTCTACAATGAAGCTGGTGAGACACTCAAACGGGTGTTCCAGAGAAGTTGTGGATGCCCCATCATTGAGAGTGCTCCTTATCAGTTTGGCTAGTCTTGAGCAATTTGATCTACTGTAAGATCTACCTGGCAAGGAAGTTGGACTAGATGATCTTTAACCACAGTCTGTTGTATGATTCCATGAAAGACAGAATGTAATAAAATTCATATTTCGGATTTTGGCGCAGACATATTTATTATTTCTCACTTTATGCATCATTGCAAGGACAACTTGTTAGCTTCTGAAATGATGAGCTGAGATTGATTTCCTTCCTTAGTTTCATTTTCCCTGTTATTCCTTCACTCTTGGACTTTTTTTTTCACTAGATTTCCTCTTTCAGTCAACTGCCCTTAAGTATCACTTTGCTCCGCACCTGGCTTTTTTTTTCAATGACATCTTTTCACTGGTGCGTTTTGGGCCTTTGCTGCTTGAAGTCCAGCAGCCCCCTTGTCTGAGCATTATGGAGCTTTCTTTACAGCTTCATCACTATGCAAAAAGCCATAAATTACTGTGTTCCATCTCACATACCATCAAGTATCACACTAATATTCCCTCTGCTGAATAGCTGATTGGCTTACATAGACCAGCCAAATACCAGGAAATCCAGATGGTAGCAATAATCTTGTAGACTACTCAAGCTGGTCATTGAAAATCTGGAGAAGTCAGTTGAAATATCTCATTCTCTTGAAAGAAGTGTATATCATCTCTGACATTCTAGAATGGGCTATTAATATTGTCATGAGTTTCTGGCTAGACTTTTTAGTATGAAAATTCAAATTCAAATGATCTGAAATGATAGAACTTCAAGAAATTTTCTTTCCCAGAATCGAAGTATGATGGAGTTACATAGGGAGAATCGTATTCTTAGTTATTCTATTCCATCTCACATCATGGCTGGGGGCAGGGAGAAGGGAGTATCTTTGGGGGACAATGGGTTCCGGTGTACTCAGTAAGCTGGGCAGAGGAGCCATCAGGTATTGTCTGTTGTTGGGGGGGGGGATTTCATGTGAACTCTTCTTTTCTTGTACCCTGCCACTAGTATTGTTGCTAAAATTGTTTGTTTTCTCATCCAAGTGACAAAATCAGCACACTTAATGAGGGATGAAGAGGGAGCAGCGACCTCAGAACAGGAGGAAGAAGAAGCAGAGCCTGCTGTCCTCCAGAAGAAAAAAACACTACCAGCCAACTTTGCATCATCTGTGAACTTCCTGGGCGTGTACTCTATCCCCTTGTCCAGATCACTGATAAAGATATTAAACAGGACTGGGCCCAAGACTGAGCCTTGGGGACCAGCTGGATGAACTCTATTTCCCACCACTCTGGGGGCCTGGCCATCACCCAGTTTGTCACCCAGCAAACAGCCCACCCACCCAAACCATAAGCAGACAATTTCTTCAGGAGAATGATGTGAGACTCATTGCAAAAAGGATCAGGGAGATGCCTAGGAAGAGTCTCAGGTGAATCCAGGAGACTATAGTGGAGGACTATTCAGTTTTCCAATCAATTTGCTTAAAAAACTCTACAAAACCGTAATAAAAAATCAAACAAACAAACAAAAAAAAAACAGACCAATCAAACACACAAAAAACCCCAACAATAATCCCCAAAGAGACAAAAAAGGCCACAAAAAAAGCCCACAGAAAACCACCTATCCTGGAAAAAAACCCCAAACCCAACACATCAAAAAATCAGGGTGAAGGTTTTTAGTAACTTAAAAATAACAAAACAAAACAAAAAAAACCCAGAAAGTCACATTTCTAAAGGTGCTGTCCCAGTCTCTTCTCTGAGCAGGGAGGACATCCTGAAGTGGAGCCACTTGGAAGAAAGCGGGTAAGGGGAGCACCCAAATCCCAGGGCTTCACCCCAAAATTCCACCTGCAACCCCCAAAATCCCTCAAATCACCCCCAACACCCAGTCCTTCGAACACCTCCCAAATTAACCCCAAAATGTGTCCAACCCCCCTCAAAACCCACCCAGATACCCCCAAATCCACCAAATTCACTCCAAGACCCATCTGGGACTCCCAAAAATCACCTGGAAAATCCACCTGCATCCCCCAAATTCATCCCAAAATTCTCCCACGACTCCCGAATGCTCACCTGGATACCCCAAAATAGACAGAATTCACCCCAAAATCAGCCTGGCATCCCCAAAACTCCCGTGAGAACCCTAAAATTCACATGTATACCCTAAAATTCACCAAATAACCCCCAAAATTCCCCTGAGATCACTAGAATTCCACAAATTACCCCTAAAATTCAACGGGGACTCCCCACATTCCACAAATTCACCCCTCTACTGGGGTACAATGCAAAAATGTGTATTCTATCACGATCTGTTAAAATGTGGGAGGGGTGGTGATCCTTATCTCTGTGGGAGATATCCTCTGCTGATGTGCAATCTGATAAGATCAGGGGGATGATGATCGTTTTCTTTTCACAACCCATCCTTCCTCCAGAAGACAGATTCTGTTAATGGGCCATTAAGTCCTATTGTGTGACTGATAAGATTACATCATCCCATTGGGAGATGCTCCAGCCAGGGGGAGGAGCCAAACATTTCCTACCTAGATAAAAAGTGAGATTTGGAACACCAAGTCAGTCCTTTCTACTGGATCCCAGAGGAAAGTCGCACCTTTTTCCACATCATCGCTGGATCTTTGGAGGAAAACTGCACCTTCTACAGGAGCACTGCTTCAACTGAACCACATCTGTCATCCAGGAGGACTGCAGCCACCATTTATACGGACTGCTACCAACACCCTGACTGACAGGGTGTCAGGTTGTATTTCTGACTTTGTTGGTGGTTTTTTCTTTTATATTATTGCATGTATTTTATTTTTTCTCTTTCCTCCTATTAAATTGTATTACCTACTTGGAGTCTCGCATTGGTTTCACTTTCAAACCAACACAACCCCAAACCTCGCTACCCGGGATCCCCCAAAATTCCACAAATTCTCCCACAAAATCAACCTGGGACCCCTCAAAATTCACCTGGATCTCCCTAAATCCCCCACCCTCCCCCCAATTCACCTGGGAACTGCCAAATCCCCAGAATTCAACCCAAAATTCCCCAGGGACCCGAAAAAACTTCAAATTCGCTCCAAAATGATTGGCAACTTTACACACTCCATTTCCCCACAAAAGGATCTAGAGCCCTGTGTGCTTCGTATACAAACTAAACGGAAAAAACCTTTCTATTTATTCTCAGCAAAAAGACTTCCTATTCCTCCTTCTTTTGGACAAAACTGCCTACACTTTCAAAAATATTCTCTTGCTCACTTACCTGCATAATGCTTAGTCCCTGTTCTGCATGCTCATTTTCTTCTCTTTTACAAGGAATCCTCTCCTTATCTTCTTCTTCCTCTGCTTCTTCCATTTCCTGTGCCTAGATCACCTGTTTCTCTGTTAGAGTTTTTTCTCCAGCTGATTTTTGACAGCTGTCCCTATCTTGTGCCACCGCTCATTCTAGAGAGGTGATTGTCCTGCTCTGCTCTGGGCTGGGACAGCGCTCTCTTCAAGCCCTGGGGGCAATTTTGGATGCCACAACGTCAGAAAGACCTCAGGCTATTGGAGAAATGGCCAAAGGAGGGACACAGAGACCGTGAAGAGGCTGGAGGGGAAGCCATACAAAGAGTGGCTGAGGGCATTTGGTTTAGCTGCAGAGAGGACACTGAGCTCACACCTCACTTGGGACCTCTCAGCTCCTCTCAAGGGCAGCACTGGGACAGCTTTGTTCTCTGCTCTCTGCGACCAGGGACAGGAGCCAAGGGAATGCCAGGAGCTGTGTCAGGGGACGATTGGGCTGGCTATCAGGGAAAGGTTTTTTTCCTCAGAGGCTGGTCAGGCACTGAATAGGTTCTCCAGGCAATGGGCACAGCCCCAAGGCTGCCAGAGATCCAGGAGCGTTTGGCCAATGCTCTCAGGGATGCAGAGGGTGGGACTGTTGGAGTGTCTGTGCAGGGCCAGGAGTTGGACTTTGATGATCCCTAGGGGTCCCTTCCGACTCAGGAAACTCTTACCATTTTCCCCTCTTTCCTCTCCTTGCACAATGCTCTCAGCTAACTGTTCCACCGTATGTTCCACTTCTGAAACCTCTGCTACTTCTTTCCAGTTCAAGCACAGTTCTACTGGCTGCAATCCAAAGATATACAGATTGAAAAACAACCAAAAAGAAACACCTGTTTGGAATGTTGTGGTCTTATTTGGATCTTCAACTTTGAAATCGATTGTGCCTTGCAAGTTCTAAAAGCAAAACAATAACAAAAACCACCCACCACACCGTTTTAACATAGGGATTTGCTTTCTTCTAAGAAATCCATATCCCTTCTCAAAATGGATCTATTTCAGTAAGAGATCATCTTGAATAGATCACTTACCATCTAAAGAGCCTGGAACACTCCAATCCATAATGATAAGTCTGTTACCTTGTCGTTTTCTGTTCCAAAGGCAAATGAATTTGCTCAAGTGCCATTTGTAACAAGGACAGAGTTCAAAGTGCGGCTCTTAGAAATGTTTTGGTTTCCCTCTCCTATCTCTATCAAAAGCACTTTCTTCAATGGCTGAAACAATACTTGATATAGTCTGAATTTTAAAGGTCATGAAAATTTTCTCAAAAGTGAAAAATTAATATAGCAGTCAGGTTTTAAGCCGACGGGAATTTTTGTTTTACCTGTTTGAAGATTTCCTTCACACTAAAATGCTGGCTGATGGATACCTAGAAGAAATCAATTCCCACCATATGCTTCTGGGTAAGCCATTACGTCCTCCATTACAATTTGCTTCAGTGTCCCGTTCCTGTCCAATTGAAGGTCCCTGTTTAAGAGACTCAAGTACGGAGAGAAATAAAATTAAATATGACTACAGTGCCTTTAAATCTAAATCGAACTTGCTGATCAATCTCATAAAACCTTTTGGCTAAATGTTGCCATTGATCTGTTTCTACTGAACACAGTCACATCCTGGCTTGTTAGAGAATAGTTCATTACAAAGAAAGACATGCGCAGAAGTTAAAATATTTCCAAAGAAGCATTTGACATCATTCCTTTTGGATGGGGAACCATTCCAACACTGCTTACATAAGAGGTCAAATTACTGTCTTCCATGTTAGTTCTGCACTGTGCTCAGCGGAGCCTTTCTGGTTTATTTGCCTTTGACTTGGACATAAAGCTGAGTCTTGATTCAAGAAAAATCAATATTCACACTTGTTTTCATTTACACGGACATTGGCTTGGTCTCCTAAACAAAGAGAATGATGGGGAATTTATGTAGGTGTTCAGATAGGTAACATTCTCTTTCTGCAACCTGGAGTTGTGTTTTCACTTGGTCTGTTACCTCTGGCTTTTTTTTAACGGCTCAAATTATCAGGAAGAGTATCAAACCTCCAGCTCTAACCACAGTCCTACTGCGAGGTGTGTCAAGGTATGTGCATCTGCCCCTCAGGTCCATAGTGCTCTTCTAATGTGCCTCTGATCGAGCAGGTAGGAAAGACTGTTGCATTTCCTAGATGCATTGTAAATGGTACATTCCGTGACCCCTCCTATGCCCTGTAGCTTGGTCCCTCTCCCCTCCTGGGCACACAGTGCTGGCTGGGATCCACTTTCTCCCCTCCCCCCTTTTCAGACCCTAGAAGAGATCTGTGCCCCCTGACCTCTGTCTCTTTTCCCCTCTTTTTCTCTTGCTCCCTCTTTTCCTCGCTACCCACGAGAAATAAACCCTGTAACTTTATCACCGAAAAGAGCCTCATTTGTTATCTTATTTACGTCCGTCAGGAAAGGGCCCCGGGAGCCATCACCCTAACACCTGAGCTCGAACGGAGGAAGGGCGAAGAACCCCATTTTAGGGCAGAGTAAAGGCCTCAGTTGGCGCCCAACGTGAATGGTCTCTACAGAGCACCCCACATTCAGCTGTGACTCCTATTTTCGGGATTCAGGAAGCCTTGGAGCTGATCAACTAGCTTAAATTTCTTTAACCTGCATTTTGTGCAGTTCAAAGTCTTTTAAGCACGAACCGGGAGCCTGTCAGAAGCCCACGGAGGTCGGTTCTGGACGTAGACCCACTACAGTTACTCAGACGCCTCTGCCTGCAAGAAAAAAAAAGGTGACTGGAAGCCTCCTTTCACAGCGGGTGAATTCCTGGAGCTCCGCGTGGGGGCCTCACTGGTGGCATTTGGTTGGCGTGGCGCTGCTCTCTAGGAGAGACACGGCGCAGTTGCAGGGAGGAAGCTTTGATCGGTTTCAAAGCTGTGGCACGGAGGTTTTTTGCGATTTTTTTGCGGTTTTTGTGGGTTTTTGCTGCGGGGTCGGTCCCTACAGCAGCGCGGGCGCCACGTGGGTTTTAACGACAGAAACAGCGAAATTAACATCGGCTCCGCATCCAGTAAAGCCTTAAAACCGTTGTGTACCTGGCACGTTTTAACAACTGTCCTGGGGTACAATGCAAAAATGTGTATTCTATCACCATCTGTTAAAATGTGGGTGGGGTGGTGATCCTTATCTCTGAGGGAGATATCCTCTGCTGATGTGCAATCTGATAAGATCAGGGGGATGATCATCGTTATCTATTCACAACCCATCCTTCCTCCAGAAGATATATTCTGTTAATGGGCCATTAAGTCCTATTGTGTGACTGATAAGATTACATCATCCCATTGGGAGATGCTCCAGCCAGGGGGAGGAGCCAAACATTTCCTACCTAGATAAAAAACTGGGGTTTGGGACGAGAGGGCAGACCTTTCTACTGGATCCCAGAGGAAAGTCGCACCTTTTTCCACATCATCGCTGGATCTTTGGAGGAAAACTGCACCTTCTACAGGAGCACTGCTTCAACAGAACCACATCCGTCATCCAGGCGGACTGCAGCCACCATCTATAGGGACTGCTACCAACACCCTGACTGACAGGGTGTCAGGTTGTATTTCTGACTTTGTTGGTGGTTGTTTCTTTTATATTATTTCATGTATTTTATTTTTTCTCTTTTCTCCTCTTAAATTGTATTACTGACTTGGAGTCTCGCACTGGTTTTACTTTCAAACCAACACAACAACTAACTCTCTTCCTGTCTTTTTAACTGTAGTGGGGTAGATATAGTGGCAAATTGATAAACATCATGGGCTTACAGCAATCTGCCTTACAAAAGAGTATACGAAACCAACTCAGGGAGATATTAAGTTCCGGAAATGTTTTAATATCTAAGAAAAAATTAACCCCTTTTTCCCAGCTGGCTGTCTGTTGAAAAATCTGCCCTTGAATTGCAAAATATAAATTCGATTTCATTTTGGGATGAAATAGGGGATTTATTAACTTTAAAAGTGGAAAATGGAGATAAAACAGCTTCTGTATTCCTCCCGAATTTTTTACAAATTCGGAAAATTTTAATTCAGACAGAAAACAACAGACAGCAGCAGCAAAATGGTTCAGACTCACCTTCCCTTTCCCCAAAACCCTATAACCCGGACCTGGTGGGCACCCACGGGTCTCCCTGGGGGGTGCAGGGCTCCCAGCCCTGCTGTGGCTGCTCTGAGTCCCTGGGTCCTCCCCGGTATCCCGATTCTGATAATTTTTCGAAAATTGTCAGCACTCCTTTCTTGTTCCCTTCCCCTCTGGGCAACGGCTAAACCTGAAGGTGTCGGGGTCCCAGATCGCTCCGGCCATGCGATACAGCCCGTAGGGGGGGGTCCCATATGGTGGCAGCCACGTGTCACCTCCTTCATCCCGCAACCCCCTTCACCCTCCGGTCTCTACACCTAAGCCTGTCCCCTCCCATAACCCATCCCTGCCCTCGGCTCCACTGCCCCCTCCCCCCTCTAAGACCCAGCCCTGCACGGCACCCAGCGACCCTGCCCACAGGTGTCGCCACCCTGAATCCCACCACCCCTCCCCCGCTCCGGTTTCACATTCCTTCCCTCCAAGCTGCTGCGGGGTGGGGGACGGCAGTGGAGCCCCTGCTGAGTTCAGTGCTGGTGGGGGTGGGGAGGGATCAGCTCACAGCCCCTGCGGGATGGATGATGTCCCTGTGGTAGGGGGAGGTGGGCAGCCCTGAAAGTCAACACCAGGGAAAAGAGTATATACCATCAGTTGCTCCTGCAGTTTATCTTGGTAAGAGGAATGGTAGAAGAAGTTATCAACCTTTGTCCTATCAAGATAAAAAAGGAAATTTGTAAATTACAGAGAGAATTTGGTAGAAATAGTGAAATCTTTAAAGGCATGATGAGAGCCATTTTAACTCAAACGAACTGGTTCCATATGATATCAAAGAGCTTTACCGGTGTCTGTTAACTCCTTCAGAATATGATCTATGGGAAAGCCTGTGGAAAAGATCTTTGAAAGTGCTTTTACCAGAGCTTTTAAAAAGCTCAGATGATGCAAAAGATGCTGAAAATAATGACATAACATATGAACACCTATGTGAGGAAAAGGATTGGCATTGCCCCGAAAGCCAACCAGAGTACTATCCAAGTCTGTCCCGGATAAAATCTGCAATGTTGCAGAAAAGGCTTTTAATCAATTACCAACAGTAGATACTAAAGGCAGTTATGTTAACATTAAACAGTATGCTTCTGAGAATTTCTTACAGTTTGTGGACCGCCTTCGTGTGCAAGTGGAAAGACAGGTGTCTGATCCAGGGGTACAAGCTGAATTAATTAAAGAGATGGCTCAGAGGAATGCTAATGAAACCTGCCGTAGGGTTATTCTTGGCCTTCCCCTCGAGCCAGCACCTAGCTTAGCACAGATGATAGAAGCCTGCGCCAGGAAAGCAGAACTGCTCAGTGGACACGAGAGAAATCCAGGACTGGCACACCCAAAGACCATGGCAGCTGTAACACCAGAAGCCAAGAAGCAACCAATGTCACCAGAGCAGCTCCAGCACATCATCTGCTTCCAGTGCAAGCAGCCAGGACACTTAGCCAGAGACTGTCCACACAACCAGAAACAGAAGAAGACCAACAAACAAAAAAACTAGCTTTACAGCGCGTACCCGCCATTAACACAATAACGCCCTCGGCTATAAATGCGGCGGGCTCCACACTTGCAAAGGACTCTCTCTTAATAAACAAAAAGGGGGAGGATGGGAGAGAGGGTGTGGGGATGCATGGCAATCAAAATATTAAATGTTCAATTAACAAGGTTTGGAAGGCACTAGGCCGTTTTAGGATTGTGACTACCAAAGGTTTTCATTTCAGGTCACGTTATTGGACAGTCATTACAGTGGACTTACCTAACAGTACACAGGACGTGACGTTAAACCACATGAAACTGGACAGTGAGTGCTTTGTTGTCAGTGACACAGCACACACACCCCTAGAGATTGAGGTGGTTCTCATAACCATCAAGGGAAGCATAACAGACCTCACTCTCCTGGCACGATGTCCTCTACCACCATATTACCTGGTTGAGGGACAAATCCTTGCCCAGGCCATTCCTGTTCCACAGGAGGTCCCAGTAGATGGAAAATCACCTGAAGTCTACTGGGCAGAAGTGGTGGGTGAGGACAAACCTTCTCTGGCATGCAACCTAACCCGTGGATCAGATCACCTCCATGTGGAGGGGGTACTGGACACAGGTGTTTATGTGACTATCATACCTGAAAGGATGTGGCCGTCACACTGGGAACTTCACCCTGTGGCAGGCAGAATCCAAGGTGTAGGAGGAGTAAAATTGGGAAAAAATATCAAAAAGCATCGTACAAATTGAGAGGCCAGATGGAAAATTGGCTAGCATCCGTCCATTTGTTACAGACTATAAATGCCCTCTATGGGGGAGAGACACCATGTCCCAGTGGGGGGTAAAATTGATTTTTCCTAAGACTCCTCGGGATTTTTAGAGGTGGCCACTGTACAGTGTCCTACCCAAAAGTTGAAATGGCTAGATGATACCCCAAAGTGGGTAGCACAGTGGCCGATGAGTAAGGAAAAGCTCAGGGCACTTGAGGAGCTTGTGGAGGAGCAATTGGCTAAAGGCCACATAGAGGAGACTACAAGTGCGTGGAATTTCCCGTTTTTTGTCATAAAGAAACCAGGGAAGGACAAGTGGAGGCTTCTCCACGACCTCGGGGAAATAAACAAAGAAATTGAGGACATGGGGTCTCTCCAACCTGGGATGCTGTCACGATCCGCTATTAATGCAGAGCGGAGGTCGTGATGGTTCTTTTGATCTCAAAGGTGCAAACAGGCAAAATGCAGGGGACAAAATCAGTTTATTCAACAACAGAAAATCAGTTTAGTCAACAACAGCAATGCATTTCATCAAATGCCAACAATTCAGTTACGGTAAAGGGGAGAGGTACAGGATGAGGAAAGGGGAAGGAAAGGAAGGGATGGGAGAATAGCTACCAACAGACGAGACGGGCGTCCTCGCGGGTCATCCGATAGACGAGTCCTCGTCCGTGGGGAGATCTCAGGGGTCTTCATCAGTGGAGAGATCTCAAAGGGTTCTTTCCAGAGGGTCGCTCCTTTATAGTCCTTCTCCAAAGCGAGTGGCCTCTGGCCAAAAGGTGGGAAGATTTATGGACTATTGTGTGGTGCTGCAGGAGACAGGTACGGACAAGCAGTCCTCAGTTGATGCAACACAGTCTCTGGTTGGTGCCACGACAGCACGGTCCAGTGAACACAATAGACCAGCACACAGTCATGAGCATCCACCTTGGCCCGGCCAGTAAACCATTGTTCGGAGTCAGTCTGGGTGGGGGTCCTCGAGGTCTCCTTGCCACGGTCGGGAGGCAAAGTCGAGGGGAAGTTCGGACCGACCCTTACAGATGCCTTCTCCAACAATGCTTCCTAAAGATTGGCAATTGGCTGTTCTACACATCAAGGACTGTTTCTTCCACATTCCCCTACAACCAGAGGATGCCCCATGGTTCGCCTTCTCGGTACCTACCATCAATCGAGAAGCCCCAATGAAGCGCTACCACTGGAAGGTTTTGCCCCAGGGATTAAAATGTAGTCCCTCCATCTGCCAGTGGCATGTGGCCTCATTGCTGTCCCAGGTGCTTGCCCAGAGGGGGGAGGCCATCATCCTGCATTACATGGATGATGTGCTTGTGTGTGCCCCCGATAACTCTCTACTCCAAGACACACTTGACCTTGTGGTTAAAGTTTTAACCTCTGCTGGATTTGAATTGCAGGAGGACAAAGTCCAAAGGATGCCACCTTGGAAGTACCTGGGCTTGGAAATTTCTGCACGGACCATTGTTCCGCAGAACTTGGAAATTAATTGTAATCCAAAAACCTTAGCAGATCTCCATTCCCTGTGTGGGTCATTGAATTGGGTTAGGCCCTGGCTGGGCCTCACTAATGAGGTCCTAGAACCTCTCTTCAATTTATTGAAGGGGGAGAGAGAGCTGCTTTCTCCCAGGGAACTGACCCCAGAGGCAAAGACTTCAATCAAAAAGGTTCAAAAGACTTTAGGAGAGAGGAAAGCTCACCGTTACCAGCCCGAGCTGCCCTTCAAATTCATTGTCCTAGGAAAACTGCCACACTTACACGGGTTAATATTCCAACGGATCCAGGGGCAGAGAGAGTCACTCTTAATCATAGAGTGAGTCTTCCTCTCCCACCAAAGATCCAAAACTATCACTTAGCCACAGGAAATGATAGCTCAGCTGATTCTTAATGCAAGGATGAGACTGTATGAACTAGCTGGTTGTGACTTGACATGTATTCACCGCCCTGTTAAACTGTCTGAGGAGGGAAGGAACTCTCCTGAAAGATTGACTAAAGAGATCTTTGAGCACTTGCTCCAGAGCAATGCCAGTCTCCAATTAGCCCTGGACACCTACAGAGGACAAATATCAGTCCATGCCCCGTCTCACAAGCTGTTCAATGAGGAATTCCACCTCATTCCTTGTGAGGAGTCGGAGACCACTCAAAGCTCTCACAGTGTTCACGGATCCATCTGGGGCATCCCACAAGTCAGTGATGACTTGGAGAAATCCTCAGACTCAGCATTGGGAAGCTGGCGTTGAGTTTGTGGAGGGGTCACCCCAGATAGCTGAACTGGCAGCAGTTGCGAGAGCCTTTGAGAAGTTCTCAGAGCAAATCAACTTGGTAACAGACTCAGCCTATGTAGCGGGGGTAGTGTCCAGGGCGGAGCAGGCAGTGCTCAGAGACATCAAGAATGAGCAGCTTTTCAGGTTGCTTTCCAAACTAATTTATTTGATTTCTCATAGAGAACACCCGTTCTATGTGATGCATGTGAGATCACACACAGGTTTGCCAGGCAAAATTGCAGAAGGGAACCGTCAGGCAGACTCCCTTGCAACCCCAGCAGAACAAGCAACCCCAGCAGAACAAGGACGCCTTCCTGACATCTTCCAACAGGCAAAGCTGAGCCACCAGCAGTATCACCAGAATACACCAGGTCTAATGCGTCAGTTCCAGCTAACACGGAGTCAGGCTCGAGCCATTGTGGCCACCTGTCCCAACTGTCAGCTGCACACCATGCCCTCAATGGGCATGGGGGTTAACCCCCGAGGTCTTGGCAGTTGTGAGGTATGGCAGACAGACATCACACACATTCCTAGGTTTGGTCGCCTCAAATATGTGCATGTTAGCATTGACACATATTCAGGTGCAGTCTATGCCTCTGCCCACACAGGAGAAAGGGCAATGCACGCCAAACAACACCTAATGCAAGCCTTTTCAGTATTGGGGATCCCTAGGGAAATCAAAAGTGATCAGGGCGCAGCATATAAGTCAAAGGAGTTCCTGGAATTTGTCCAGCAATGGGGAGTGGAACATAAAACTGGCACCTCCCACTCCCCCACAGTCCAAGGTGTAGTAGAGAGAGCCAATCAGATGCTCAAGCAGGTTTTGGCTAAACAGAGCAGTTCAACTCTGTGGATGTCTCCACAGCAGAAGACCTAACCTCGAAAATTCCTGACATCCATGCTACCCTAATCTGAAGATTGGTTCAATGGACTGTTCAAAAGCTGGGGACTCACAGGGTGATGGGCAAAATAATAATTTGAATGAAACTAATATCCTTCTTTCAACTTTGTTAAACAAAAAATGGGGAGATGTTGCATTTCCTAGATGCATTGTAAATGGTACTTTCCGTGACCCCTGCTATGCCCTGTAGCTTGGTCCCTCTCCTCTCCTGGCCATACAGGGCTGACTGGGATCCAATTTCTCCCCGCCCCCCTTTTCAGACCCTAGAAAAGATCTTTACCCCCTGACCTCTGTTTCTTTATCTCTTTTTCTCTTTCTCCCTATTTCCCTAGCTACCCACGAGAAATAACCCCTGCAACTTCATCAGGGAAAAGAGCCCCTTTTGTTATCTTATCAATGAGGCAAGGCCCCTGGAGGCTTCATCCTAACACATGAGCTAGACCGGAGGAAGGGTGAAGAACCCTATTTTAGGGCAGAGCAAAAGCCTCAGTACACCACTGTGAAGGTGTGAGGAAGGGCACTGCCCCAAATTTTGGCCTGGCATGCCTGTGCTGCGCCTTTAGCCACACACCAGAACAATGGCATTTCTTCCCCGATAGGTAAAAAAGGTGTTAGTGTATCCTCAGGATTGGCAAGTGCCTAGGCATTAAGATGAGAGACCACATATGAGGGAGTCTTAAGAGGTTTCCTCCCACATGGAACAGGTGTATTCTCATTCTCGTGCTGAACTGAAAAGTCCGGGCAAGGCAATTCTGGCCTGCCTTGCGCAGAGACGACCACAAATGTGGGGCTATGATCCTCTGTTCCGGAGCTCTGCTTCCGGGTGTGTGGGGCGCCATAAGCCTGCAGCAGCCGCCGAGGACACCTTGGATTATGGATGAGGCTGCGCTGGCCCAGCGCCTCCCATTGGTCTTACAGCGGCAGGAGTGGCGTCCTAGCGGCATCGCCTGAGGGCCCCATGGGGGGCAGGGAGAGAGCCAGGAGTGACCCTGAGCGACACTGGAAGCGATATCCGTAGGGCCAGGAAGGTCAGCGGTGGCATCGAGTTTCACGGGTAGGAGGCTGCTATGCTGCTTTGAAAGCTGGAGCTCCTCTGCTCTAGGACAGACTGGGAGAGCTGTGGGTGTCCAATCTGGAGAACAGAAGGCTCCAGGGAGACCTTCGAGCCCCTTGCAGTGCCTCCTGGGGCTCCAAGATAGATGGGGAGGGACTTTGGAAAAGGGTCTGGACTCGCAGGACAAGGGGGTATAGCTTCAAACTACCAGTGAGCTGGGGTTAAATGGGATATTGGAAAGGAATTCTTCCTTGTGTGGGTGCTGAGGCCTGGTACATGTTGCTCAAAGAGGCTGTGTGGGAGCCCCATGGCAGGAAGTGTCCAGGGCCAGGATGGAGCGGACATGGAGCAACTGGACTAGTGGAAAAGTGTCCCTGCCCATGTCAGGATGTGGGAAGAAGATACTCTATCATCTCTAAGGTCGCTTCCAGTCCAAACCATTCTGGGATTCTAGGATTCATGGAAGGCCCTTTTCCAAGTGAAGTGTTGTATCTCTTGGCTCCCAGCTTGTAGTTGCCAGTTCTTCTGGAAGCAGGCCTCGCCAAGCAGCTGTGATGAGCCACGGGTTCTCAATAGGACGAGTGTGATATATTTGCAGAGAGGAAGGCTGCAGACAGATCTTCAAGGCCCAGGTAAAACAAGCAAAGGATTGAATAAAAGCCAAAGGTTGGTTGTGTTAGTCAGTTTGCTGGCTGTTGAAATGGCCCCAGGTCATTTTCAACATTTCTAATTTGGATTTGTTTGAGTAAAAAATGAATGTGTTACCTCCAGCGTAGGCTCTTCAATGCATCTCCATGTGCTCCCATCTCTTTGTTGTATATCAGGTTCTATTAACTGAAGACAGAATCATAACACAGTAGTAAAACATTTAGAGGTGTAGTTAGCCAGCTTCAGGAGTTTTCAACTCTGCTGTTGACTTTTCTGGTAACTGTAAGCAAGGCAACACAATCCATTACTCCACTTTTCCTCTCTGAGAAAAGATGATCTTTTTTTTTTCGCAGTTTGAAAATAGCTTCGAATGAAGAGAGTTATGCATGCGGCATGTAGGATTCATTATTTTACCTTCTCTCCTGCTGTCTTTTGCGTACTTGTTTTTTTAAATTATTTTTGTGGCTGTTCTCCATTCAATAGGTTTGAAAGAATTCTAATTGTTGAGATGATGGTTCTTTGAAGGCTCACTTAGCCCACCTTTTGGGTGAAGGAAAGAAGAAGACAAGGTCCTCTAAGAAGAGTAAAAAGCATACTTTAAAGAGGCACTCAGAGATGTCTGCTGATGCCATGCGATTACCGTGTAATCAGAAGAAATCTGTTGGAAAAACACCCATCAGTGACTTCACAAGAAAGCCACACTGAAGACAGGTAAAGAACAGAAGCATAAAACCCCAAAGGTATGAAATGGACAGATTTTCATTGGGAATGAGCAACTCCTGAATTCTTGGTTCTAGAAACAGGGGCTTGTAATAAATAGACTGTCTCCTTGCCAAACGTAAATTTGGTGTAATGAACTGCTCACTGCCCGTTGAAGTGCAGGGCTAGTAGATTAATATTTGCCATGGCAGGCATATTGTATGGCTTTCCTGTTAAAAAGATATTGGTTTTGCTCATAGCAACCTAGATATGTACCCAGTCTGACACCTATTTTTTAGGCTATATTTCCAAGCAAATGGCTTCCATGATGATGCAGTAAGTTTATGTCATGAACAGGAATTAAGTGATTGCATGCATCCTTTTTTACCCTAAGCCAGCTGCTGAATAATGAGACAGAGACGCTCCCTGACGCCAAGGAGTGCCCAAGCTTTTGGGAAAAGCACTGGGCAGATAAAGCCTATTTCCACATTTCTTGCTAGCATCCACTTCACACTTCATGGGTTTGTTCATCTTTTAGAGCTGTTCTAGATGTCTTTGTAGTTTACATGTACTAAATGTAGCAGGTATTGCTTTCATGCTGTCCTAATAGATTTGAAGTTGGAATCTACTCAGGCTTCAATGTCTCAGAAGAAGCAACGTTGATTCTTTGAATTCTATTCTTGAACGTGAGAATGATACTTATGTAGTTAATGAATTAATTAAATTGAATTCACTTGAATGGAACAATTGTCTTGTTCATGTAGATTTTAACTTGGGAAATTGATATTTGAGTTCTACTTTTCATTGTTGTTGCTTTTCTGTATTCTTTGATTGCACAGATAGCAGATGTACTGACCAAGTATTCTGTGAAACTGGAGGAAATGTCCTTCCTCTTGGCAGCTGATGTTCACAAGCTCATTAACGCTAAGGCTATGGTAAATGTTTTACCTGGGGCAAGATAGCAGTCTGAATATTCCTAGAATGTCTTTCTTTCCCCAAATGAAATTCATTTTTTCTGCCTATCAATCACTGAAATATAGAAGAAATTTCTACTTGGCCGGGTATTGGTTATCATTTGTGTTCTTTTCTCCCCTCATTTTCTGTAGAAGAGACAATATTTTGTTTGTTTTTGCATGTCGTATGCTGCTTCTACTTCTGGTTTTGTTTTTTAATACACAGAATATAAAGAGAGCACTGCTGGATAATGAGAGGGCAACTGCCAAGCTACTCTTGAATCGAATGAAATCAGAGCTTGAGAAAGAAAAATGGCATCAACTGAAATGGCAAGGGAGAGTCAAGGACTGGAAGCTCATGCAAAAGAAGTGTGGAGTTCAGAGTTTCAGGTCAGAAATGTGGCAGTCTTCTTTTGGACAATGAGCAACACAAAGTGGCTAGTGTTCACTTTTGGTTTCTATCAAAGTAATACTTGATCATTATTTTTTTCTACGTGATATCACATATGATATCACATATATCATGTGATTCCATTCTACATATCTACTTTCCATCCTGCAGAGAATTTATGGCAAGTGAAGTAATACGGAATCCCCCAACTGTGAATATGGAAAAGTTGGTAAAGGAGCAGACGGTACTCAGTGAACAGAGACTGAAGGTTTTGCAATATATCCGGTATGGCAAAAGGGGGTATAGCATATAGGAAAACAATTGTTGCTGGAGTTAATGAAGGACTTGGCTACAAAATGCACTTTGCTTCCTGTCAATGTGTGATTGCTAAATGCAGCGGTAAGGCGGGGACTACATCTATTTCTGTACAGCTCTTTTGAATGGAGAAAATGCATTCTTGATTTTCAGTGCCCCAGCTACACTTAATAGTTGGAGACCAGGCTCTAAAAATGGAGGAATGCAGAAGTAAATCTTGAAACATAGTAGAAATGGGCAAAGATGGGTGGAGAGCTAGAAGTTGGTGCTTTTGTCAAGGCATTTTTTCTCCATGGCGTGGGATTTTATTTGCGTAATAAATTAAGAGAGGAGTCTGGATAGAAATCTAACGTTGCTACGTTTGAATATCCATCCTGATCACAAGACACATTGGTGTGGGTGCAATGCATTACGATCTTTACAGGGAGGTTTTTTACGGTGGATGTAGGAACAAGGTAGATGACAGTTAGTTCCTAATCGGGCAGAAAACAGTTGGCCAGGAACAACAACAATCTCAGGTTTATTTTCATTGCCAAGATGGCTGTAAATAAAAGAAAGCCCAGTAGTATGGATATTCGGATTCATAATTTTATATTTGATGTACTGACTGGTTTGTATTTTAGGATACCTGACTCTTGTTTCCTACTTTGATAGCACCTTGTTGCCTCCAACACGTGCCAAATCTGATGGAAGCGAATGGTGCAGAACTCTGGACAATTGAAAGAAAAGTCTAGGTAGGTCGGGAAATCCTAAGAACAGTCTGGAATTCAAGCAATATTTTCTTTTCTCCCGGGCAACAATGAGGCAGACAGTTGCTTTGAGAGTGCATGTTTGCTCTGTTCTTTGTTCCGTGTGTTCCCACATCCCTTCACAGTTGCTTGGAGGTGGCAGTAAGAGCCAAAGAAGCTGCCTGTGGCATGGCTTTCTTTTGGCCAGTACAAACACCTGTGCATGGTGAGATCTAGCAGGAGCTGGCTAGGTTAGAATCAATCTGGGGGAAATCAAAAGTTAATTTTGACATGGATCCCTTCTCAATCATACAAAAACACTCCTTTTTAACTCTTGCAGAAGAAGAGGGGAAGTATTGGAGATAGTTCCTTTCTCTGTGTCCTTGCAGCATGCCTTCCCTCTCTGTGTCTGCCTTCTCTTGCTCCAGAGGACATCCTGTTGGGATGTTTGTAGCCTGTATGGTAGCAAAGAAGTTGGTAGTGATTGGAAGTACCTTGCTACTTTGAAGCATAATGATAAAGAGCTGTGTATGAAAATGTCTTGATTTCTTTGGCTGGTAGCGTCTGGTGTCTGTGGGCAAAGGTCTGTAGGCACTGCTGGGATCTGTTCTGTGTGCTGAGATTCAGCACATGGCCTCTGTCATGTTTCCATGTCACACTGAACTATGAAAGATGGGAATTTTGACTGTGGTCTGTTCCATATCATTCAGACAGCCCTAATGTGGCGCGCGTGGAGAAAATGAGCATCCAGTATGAGCTGGTTGAGGTCAAATGTCAGGAGAAAAGGCAGATGTGCAAATTGAGTGCCACAGCTTTTGGCTCTGATAGCCGTGGTCCAATGTATCATTCTAGAAAAATGCATCTGAGGATGCAGCAAACATGGAGATAACAAGTGGAATTCCTTTTTAACCTCCGCCTTACTCTGTTCAGAAAGTAAGCCATCCGTTTGGTTTCACAGTAGTAGTTGGTATTTGTACTTGAAATGTGGAAAAGTTGTAACAAATGCCGGTAATGAAGGGAGTGCTGTCCTACGTGAATGTGGAAGATGCAAGGAGCCTCAGCCCTTGTGCTACATCTGTCTTATCTTGGGAAAGAAATTCCACCTCTGCCTCAATTTCTCCCTTTGTGTCCAAACAGATGGTATTTTTTACTAATCTAATATGGCATGTAGGAGGCTGAATCTATTTCTGTCCATCACAGGAAAAGAAACACTAGGTTTAGCCAGGGTGTCTGAAAGCCACACAGTATTTCTTCGGTACATGTCAATAATTTGTTCTTCTTTTCCTTCAGATGACCCTGTTGGATATGAACATTTGCACAGCAGAAGATGCTGAAGTTGTGCACTCCAACATGCTTCAGATGATCGAGAAACTAATGTGTAGGTTTGAAGAACAAGTGGAGCATGTGGATGTAAGTTTATTTTATTTGATGACATATATTTTCATCACTCCTTGGGATTAGTCTGCTCTTCCTGCGCTCCCACCTGCAATGCCTTCTGCGTGGTAGGCTACTGATGTCACATTAGAAAGAGGTCCATATTGTGACAAAACACTCCAAAGAAACAGTTTGGTGTGGAAGAGTTTCATGTGGAAGTGTTCATAATTCTTGTGTTTATTATTTGTAATATAAATAGATTGTATTTTTATGATCATTTCTATCTGAAATACATATGATAGCGATGAATGATGTATGGCCCGGTCTGCTTAAGATCAGACTTTAGGAATAGCTGGAAATGATCTCCCAAATGTCTTCCAATCTTTTCTATACATAAAAAATGTCGGGCAGTTGTTTCTAAAGGGATAAATTATAGAATGTGATTTGGTGCTTTATGGTGCCAGAATAAACAGAAGTTTTGAAAATCTGCATTCTTACCAGTTTTCTTGGAGATTGATTTTTTTTACTCTCCAGATAGAAGACGCCATGTTGGATACCAGTCGTAAAATTCCAGGCAGCCTTTTATCATGTTACATATCCTCTTACTCATTCATTTCACCTTCCAGCAGTTTAGAAAGAACTTGTTCACTTGAATGTTTTTCTTTGGAGTGATTTTAAGGAGACGGCTAAATGGCCATAATCCAGGTAGAAACATAAAAGCAAGGGTGTGCTATAAAGACAGGACTTCTTAATGCAAAGAGCCCTCTGAAATTCAAAATACCTGCTATAAAATTAAAAATGTAATCTTTGACGTTTAGATGGGAATTTCTACTCTTCAGTTTCATTCTGTCAGGTGCATTTTTGCTAACTGCTTGATTCACGCTGAATGGACAGTCCTGTCTTATTCTTGGTATGGCAACAGTGATAGAGATCACTGCTGCTTTCTGTAGAAAGTGGCTGCAAGTTGCTATTACGAGATCTTGTGCAGGTCTAGAGTCTGATTGGATGTGAAGTTCTCATTGTTTCAACAACCAACTTGGGGTGGCGGTGTCAGAGGTGTTCATTATCTAGGAAGATTTTCATAGGCCATGAGTTTTGCTGAGGTACCTTTCTCTTCTGGGTGTAGAATATATGTGCATAATTAACTTCCTTGAATCCTAAATAGTTGGGGAGATTTTAGTATCCATGAAACCATTTTTACTAGCTTTTTTATGTGGCCTTAGATGATGAAAGTGATCTGCATTCAATTTTAAGAAATAGGAAAACAGTGAGCTGTGAGGAAGAGCTGAAGGAGTATTTGTAGAACACCCTTTCTTCTTGAGATCAAATTAAAACAATGTATGAATTTTGTATCGTCAACTTAAAAGGTAGAGCATCTTTGAACATTGGTTGTACTACTTAGGCCTTGTTTTAATGCTGTTGTGTGAAGGTATGGAAAAAGAATGCTTTTCACTTCATGTAAGAATATAGAATAATGTCCCTACTGAACAAGGTTAAGGCAAATATCGCCCACGGTTTAGGAATGGGACAAAGGAAGACTGCTATCATTCAAAAACCATAGCACATCAGTATTACTGTGCATACCATCACATCCATGCCTTATTCAGAAGGTCAAAGAAGTAGTGCAGATTCTTGGATCACCGGAATCAGAACTTGGTCTGCACCATCATCTCTTCACTCATAGATTTGATCTCATTCAAAGTTCTAGGAACTCAGATGTTTAAGATACCCAAGCACTTGCAACTTTAAAAACCATCTAAAAATTGGTACAATACCGCTCTCCTTCCTGAAGATCTTAGCAGCAGCTCTGAAGCCATAGAGGAAGCAGCACTGTTCACACACCCAGGAGGTCTTTCCTACCTGCTCGATCAGAGGCACATTAGAAGAGCAGTATGGACCTGAGGGGGAGATGCACATACCTTGACACACCTCGCAGTGGGACTGAGGTTAGAGCTGGAGGTTTGATACTCTTCCTAATAATTTGAGCCGTTAAAACAAAGCCAGAGGCAACAGAACAAGTGAAAATACAATGACATGTTGCAGAAAGAGAATATTACCTATCTAAACACCTACATTAATTCCCCATCATTCTCATTGTTTAGGAGACCAAGCCAATGTCCGTGTAAATGAAAACAAGTGTGCATATTGATTTTTCTTGAATCAAGACTCAGCTTTATATCCAAGTCAATGGCCGATAAACCAGAAAGGCTCCGCTGAGCACAGTGCAGAACTAACATGCAAGACAGTAATTTGACCTCTTATGTAAGCAGTGTTGGAATGGTTCCCCATCCAAAAGGAAGGATGTCAAATGCTTCTTTGGAAATATTTTAACTTCTGTGCATGTCTTTCTTTGTAATGAACTAATTTGTAACAAGCCAGGATGTGACTGTGTTCAGTAGAAACAGATCAATGGCAACATTTAGCCTAAAGGTTTTATGAGATTGATCAGGAAGTTCGATTTAGATTTAAAGGCACTGTAGTCATATTTAATTTTATTTCTCTCCGTACTTGAGTCTCTTAAACAGGGACCTTCAATTGGACAGGAACAGAACACTGAAGCAAATTGTAATGGATGACGTAATGGCTTACCCGGAAGCATATTGTGGGAATTGATTTCTTCTAAGTATCCATCAGCCAGCATTTTGGTGTGAAGGAAATCTTCAAACAGGTAAAACAAAAATTCTCGTTGGTTTAAAACCTGACTGCTATATTAATTTTTCCCTTTTGAGAAAATTTTCATGGCCTTTAAAATTCAGACTATATCAAGTATTGTTTCAGCCATTGAAGAAAGTGCTTTTGATAGAGATAGGAGAGGGAAACCAAAACATTTCTCAGAGCCACACTTTGAACTCTGTCCTTGTTACAAATGGCACTTAAGCAAATTCATTTGCCTTTGGAATAGAAAATGACAAGGTAACAGGCTTATCATTACGGATTTGAGTGTTCCAGGTTCTTTAGATAGTAAGTGATCCATTCAAGATGATCTCTTACTGAAATAGATCCATTTTGAGAAGGGGTATGGATTTCTTAGAAGAAAGCAAATCCCTATGTTAAAACGGTGTGGTGGGTGTTTTTTGTTGTTGTTTTGCTTTTAGAACTTGCAGAGCACAATCGATTTCAAAGTTGAAGATCCAAATAAGACCACGACATTCCAAACAGGTGTTTCTTTTTGGTTGTTTTTCAATCGGTATATCTTTGGATTGCAGGCAGTAGAATTGTGCTTGAACTGGAAAGAAGTAGCGGGGGTTTCAGAAGTGGAACATACGGTGGAACAGTAAGCTGAGAGCATTGTGCAAGGAGAGGAAAGAGGGGAAAATGGTAAGAGTTTCCTGAGTCGGAAGGGACCCCTAGGGATCATCAAAGTCCAACTCCTGGCCCTGCACAGACACTCCAACAGTCCCACCCTCTGCATCCCTGAGAGCATTGGCCAAACGCTCCTGGATCTCTGGCAGCCTTGGGGCTGTGCCCATTGCCTGGAGAACCTATTCAGTGCCTGACCAGCCTCTGAGGAAAAAAACCTTTCCCTGATAGCCAGCCTAATCGTCCCCTGACACAGCTCCTGGCATTCCCTTGGCTCCTGTCCCTGGTTGCAGAGAGCAGAGAGCAAAGCTGCCCCTGTGCTGCCCTTGAGAGGAGCTGAGAGGTCCAAAGTGAGGTGTGACCTCAGCGTCCTCTCTGCAGCTGAACCAAATGCCCTCAGCCACTCTTTGTATGGCTTCCCCTCCAGCCTCTTCACGGTCTCTGTGTCCCTCCTTTGGACATTTCTCCAATAGCCTGAGGTCTTTCTGACGTTGTGGCATCCAAAATTGCCCCCAGGGCTTGAAGAGAGCGCAGTCCCAGCCCAGAGCAGAGCAGGACAATCACCTCTCTAGAATGAGCGGTGGCACAAGATAGGGACAGTTGTCAAAAATCAGCTGGAGAAACAAATCTAACAGAGAATCAGGTGATCTTGGCACAGGAAATGGAAGAACTATGGGAAGAAGAAGATGAGGAGAGGATTCCTTGTAAAAGTGAAGAAAATGAGCATGCAGAACAGGGACTAAGCATTATGCAGGTAAGTGAGCAAGAGAATAATTTTAAAAGTGAAGGCAGTTTTTTCCAAAAGAAGGAGGAATAGGAAGTCTTTTTGCTGAAAATGAATAGAAAGGTTTTTTCCCTTTAGTTTGTATACGAAGCGCACAGGGCTCTAGATCCTTTTGTGGGGAAATGGAGTGTGTAAAGTGGCCAGTCATTTTGGAGCGAATTTGGATGTTTTCGGGATCCCAGGTGAATTTTGGGTTGAATTCTGGGGATTTGCGGTTCCCAGGTGAATTTGGGAGGGGGGGGGCGGGGGGATTTGGGGCGATCCAGGTGAGTTTTGAGGGGTCCCAGGTTGATTTTGGGGGAGAATTTGTGGAATTTTGGGGGATCCCGGGTAGCGAGGATTGGGGCTGTGTTGGTTTGAAAGTAAAACCAGTGCGAGACTCCAAGTCAGTAATACAATTTAATTGGAGAAAAGAGAAAAAATAAAATACATGCAGAAATATAAAAGAAACAACCACCAACAAAGTCAGAAATACAACCTGACACTCTGTCAGTCAGGATGTTGGTAGCAGTCCGTATAAATGGTGGCTGCAGTCCTCCTGGATGACAGATGTGGTTCAGTTGAAGCAGTGCTCCTGTAGAAGATGCAGTTTTCCTCCGAAGATCCAGCGATGATGTGGAAAAAGGTCAGACTTTCCTCTGGGATCCAGTAGAAAGGACTGCCTTGGTGTTCCAAATCTCAGTTTTTACCTAGGTAGGAAATGTTTGGCTCCTCCCCCTGGCTGGAGCATCTCCCAATGGGATGATGTAATCTTATCAGTCACACAATAGGACTTAATGGCCCATTAACAGAATATGTCTTCTGGAGGAAGGATGGGTTGTGAAAAGATAACGATGATCATCCCCCTGATCTTATCAGATGGCACATCAGCAGAGGATATCTCCCACAGAGATAAGGATCACCACCCCTCCCACATTTTAACAGATGGTGATAGAATACACATTTTTGCATTGTACCCCAGGACATAATCCACCCCTTATTCTATTACCATCTACATCATACCCAAACCAATACCCTGTTACAGATATATAATACAAAATGGAACTTTACATACAGTTCTCACTAAAAATTAGGTCTCCTTGCAGTATACAACGTGTTTCCCCATCTTTCTGCATTACCCACCAAGTGCAAACTGGTCCTTGAGCAAAAACAATCCCACGGATTGGTTTTCCTTTGCCTGTGGTGGGATTAATCCAAACAGTCTTTCCTAAAGTACCTTTCATGTGTGCCACAGGGACCTTGTCCCATCCACTGTGTGCAGGGGTTCAGAGTGGGGAGGATCGGCTCGATTCATGGACCCTAGGGTGTAAACCATCCAGGTGGCTTTGGCTAAGTTCATTTCCCAATTTCTGAAGGTTCCACCACCTAGTGCTTTCAAAGTAGTCTTAAAGAGTCCATTAGTCCGTTCAACTTTCCTGGCAGCTGGCGCGTGGTAAGGGATATGATATATCCATTCAGTATCATGTTCTTTGGCCCAGCTGTTGATAAGGCCGTTCTTGAAATGGGTTCCCTTGTCTGATTCAATTCTCTCGGGGGTACCATGCCTCCAAAAGACTTGTTTTTCTAGGCCCAAAATGGTGTTCTGGGCAGTGGCATGAGGCACAGGGTAGGTTTCTAACCATCCTGCAGTTGCTTCCACCGTGGTCAGTACGTAGCGCTTGCCCTGGTGGGTTTGGGGAAGGGTGATGTAGTCAATTTGCCAGGCTTCCCCATACCTGTACTTTGACCATCGTCCACCGTACCACAGAGGCTTCACCCGCTTGGCCTGTTTGATTGCGGCACAGGTCTCGCAGTCATGGATGACCTGTGAGATGCTGTCCATGGTAAGGTCCATCCCTCGGTCACGGGCCCATCGGTGTGTTGCATCTCTCCCCTGATGACCAGAGGCATCATGGGCCCAATGAGCTAGGAATGATTCTCCCTTGTGCTGCCAGTCTAGATCTACCTGTGATACTTTCACTTTGGCAGCTCGGTCCACCTGCTCTTTGTTGTGATGTTCTTCATTAGCCCGGCTTTTGGGTACATGTGCATCCACGTGTCGAACCTTTATGGTCAATTTCTCTACTCGGGCAGCAATGTCCTGCTAAATCTGAGTTGCCCAGATGGGTTTCCCTCTGCGCTGCCACATGGCCTTTTTCCAGCAATCCAGCCATCCCCACAGAGCATTAGCTACCATCCATGAGTCAGTGTAGAGATAAAGCCTTGGCCACTTCTCTCGTTCAGCAATATCCAAAGCCAACTGGACGGCTTTTAGCTCTGTGACCTGACTCAATCCACCTTGTCCCTCGGTAGCTTGTGCAACTTGTCGTGTGGGGCTCCATACTGCAGCTTTCCATTTCTGGTTAGTGCCTACAATTCGGCAGGAACCATCAGTGAAGAGGGCATATCATCTTTCAGTCTCCGGTAGCTCATTATATGGTGGGGCTTCCTCAGCACGTGCCACTTGCTCCTCTTCTTCTTCAGAAGACAATCCAAAAGTCTCACCTTCAGGCCAGTTTGTAATTATTTCCAGAATCCCAGGGTGATTTGGATTCCCAATATGAGCGCGCTGAGTGATGAGGGCAATCCACTTGCTCCATGTGGCGTCAGTGGCATGATGTGTGGAAGGCACCTTTCCCTTGAACATCCAACCCAGCACTGGTAGTCGGGGTGCCAGGAGGAGTTGTGTTTCTGTGCCAATCACCTCTGAGGCAGCTTGACCTCCTTCATCGGCGGCCAAGATCTCCTTCTCTGTGGGAGTATAGTTGGCTTCAGATCCTTTGTAACTTCTGCTCCAGAATCCCAGTGGTCGACCCCGAGTCTCACCAGGCAACTTCTGCCACAGGGTCCAGGACAGGCCATGGTTTCCGGCTGCAGAGTAGAGCACGTTCTTCACATCTGGTCCCATCCTGACTGGGCCAAGGGCTACTGCATGAGCAATTTCCTGCTTGATCTGGGCGAAGGCTTGCTGCTGCTCAGGGCCCCAGTGGAAATAGTTCCTCTTGCGGGTAACCAGGTAGAGAGGGCTCACAATCTGACTGTACTCTGGAATGTGCATTCTCCAAAAGCCTATGGCACCGAGGAAAGCTTGTGTTTCCTTCTTGTTGGTTGGTGGAGAAATAGTGGTGATCTTATTAATTACCTCTGTTGGGATCTGACGACGACCATCTTGCCACTTGACTCCTAGAAACTGAATTTCCTGAGCTGGTCCTTTAACTTTACTTCGCTTAATGGCAAAACCAGCTTTCAGCAGAAACTGGATAATCTCTCCTTTCTCGAAGACTTCCCCTGCTGTGCTGCCCCATACAATGATTTCATTGATATAATGTATATGTTCGGGGGCTTCACCCTTCTCCAGTGCAGCCTGGATCAGTCCATGACAGATGGTGGGACTGTGCTTCCATCCCTGGGGCAGACGATTCCATGTGTACTGCACGCCCCTCCAGGTGAAAGCAAGCTGAGGCCTGCATTCTGCTGCCAGAGGAATGGAGAAAAATGCATTGGCGATGTCAATGGTGGCGTACCACTTTACTGCCTTGGACTCCAGCTCGTACTGGAGTTCCAGCATGTCCGGCACAGCAGCGCTCAGTGGTGGAGTCACCTCATTCAATGCACGATAGTCTACGGTCAATCTCCATTCTCCTTCAGATTTACGCACAGGCCAGATGGGGCTGTTGAAGGGTGAGTGGGTTTTGCTGACCACCCCTTGACTCTCCAGTCTACGGATCATGTCATGGATGGGAATCATCGAGTCTCTGTCAGTACGGTATTGCCGACAGTGTACTGTTGTTCTGGCGATTGGTACCTGTTGCTCTTCAACTCTCAGTAGTCCCACAGCAGAGGGGTCATCTGCAAGACCAGGCAAGGTGTTCCGTTTTCTAATGTCGTCTGTCTCTACAGCAGCTATCCCGAAAGCCCAGCGATATCCTTTTGGGTCTTTGAAATATCCATTTCTAAGATAGTCTATGCCAAGGATGCATGGGGCCTCTGGGCCAGTCACGATGGGGTGTTTCTGTTACCTGTTCCAAGTTAAACTCACTTTGGCCTCCACTACAGTCAGCTGCTGGGATCCTCCTGTTACCCCAGAAATAGAGATGGATTCTTCTCCTACATACTTTGATGGCATGAGAGTACATTGGGCGCCGGTGACAACCAAAGCCTTATGTTTTTATGGGTCGGATGTGCCAGGCCATCGATCCACACAGTCCAATAGATCCGATTATCCCTCTCCTCTACCTGGCTAGAGGCAGGGCTCCTCTATTCCTGATCTTGGTAGACGTCACTCTCTTCCTGTAAATAGGTTCTTGAGGTCCCTTCAAGAAGATCAGTCATATCATCATTCTGATACTGTCTGGAGTTCTGTACACGAGAGACTGGAGCAGCATTGACTCTAGATGAGCTTCTTGTGGTAGGTGTCCCTCTTTTCAGCTCACGTACCCGGGCTGCTAAGGAGGCGGTGGGTTTTCCATCCCACTTCCTCATGTCTTCTCCATGCTTCTGAAGGAAAAACCAGAGGTTACCTCGTGGAGTGTGTCATCTGTCCCTGCCTGAGGAACGCCGGCTCCTAATGGCAGAAACTCTTGTTGGTTCTGGAGAGATCTGGTAGTTGTTTTCCTTAAGTTCTTTTTTTGGTTTCTGATGGCCCTCTTCAATCAAGCTTCAGACTTGCTCCACCAGCCTTGTTTCCACGGATGAGACATGGGTACGAAATGGGGCTGTGACAGTGTCCTCATAAATTCTTAGTTTATTGGCCAAGACGCCTACCATGTCCTCACCTTCCCTCCACTGCAGCGTTGCCAGGTAACGGGAATACATCTCTGGTCCAAGCCGTGCAAATCTCAACCACATCTGTGACGTGCACCGGACACAGTCTGGGCTCTTAGGAAATCTCTCATCTTCTGAGAAAATGATCTCCAGCACGGCCAATTCCCTCAGGCATCGGATACCTTGTTCTATTGTGCTCCATTTTCCTTGGTGCACCTGGAGATCTTCTTTACAAAGGTATCTGTCCTTCACACTTGTCAGCAGTCGCCGCCAGAGGCTGAGAGTTTCTTGGGTTCTCCCAATCCCCTGGTCAATGACCACATCCCGGGACAGAGATCCCAGTTGCCTGGCCTCACATCCATCCAGAATGGTGTCATTGGCTGCAGCGTCCCAGATGCGGAGCAGCCAGGTCAAGATGGACTCATTTGTCTGGCGGGTGAATTCCCTCCGCAGGTCACGCAGCTCACCCAGGGATAGAGAGCAAGTGATGATTTCTGGCTCTGTCTCTTCCGCTGGGTGCGAAGGTCCTGCCACGTCCTCGTCAGTCACTATGCGGACTGATATGCTCTTTGATTTCTTCTGAACGGGGGCAACTGCTACTGCTCTAGGCTGTTCTGGTGCAGTGATGGTTTGTGTGGAGATGCTGATGGCGCTTCTGGCTTTTTTTCTCCTCTGTGGCAGTCTGCGTAGACACGGACGCTGTTGCTTTGCTTTTGGCTTTTTCCTCCGCTGTGGCAGTCTGCATAGACACGGACACTGTTGCTTTGGGTTTGGCTCTTCTCGTCTTTGTGACATTGTGTGCAGACGTGGACAAAGTTGATTTGTTTCTTTTTTCCTCTTCCTCAAGAATACGCAGCAATACACCATGTAGTGTTTTATTTCTAAGCATGTTGTAGGCTGTGCAGAGGAGACAAAGCAGAACTAACAACAATATTATGCTGTCCTTAGCATCCAGCGGGAACGCAATATTTCCAAAAACTACCGAATCAGGCCGGAAAGATTGGAAAAAATCATTCTTTACCCCTCCCAAGGGCTGGGTGTGATTGTTAAAATCCCCGATGCAGCAACCTAGACTAGGACAAGCAAACAAAGTCGAGTATATATTCCGAATTATGTTCATTGCCTTAGAGGTTATCATGCAGTAGACATAATAGGCCAATAAAGCAATATTTATACCATATCCTGGTCTACACAGGAGCATTATAGCTGGCAGATAGTCCCCCATGTGCGGAAAAATATAGAGAACAAGATATAAAACCCATGTAAGCATGTTGAGAATCATGGTGCATAGAAATTTGTAATACTGACATTTCTCAATACCCTCTGTGCCCCACGTTGGGCGCCAATAAATGTGTTGGTTTGAAAGCAAAACCAGTGCGAGACTCCAAGTCAGTAATACAATTTAATTGGAGAAAAGAGAAAAAATAAAATACATGCAGAAATATAAAAGAAACAACCACCAACAAAGTCAGAAATACAACCTGACACCCTGTCAGTCAGGGTGTTGGTAGCAGTCCGTATAAATGGTGGCTGCAGTACTCCTGGATGACAGATGTGGTTCAGTTGAAGCAGTGCTCCTGTAGAAGGTGCAGTTTTCCTCTGAAGATCCAGCGATGATGTGGAAAAAGGTCAGACTTTCCTCTGGGATCCAGTGGAAAGGACTGACTTGGTGTTCCAAATCTCAGTTTTTACCTAGGTAGGAAATGTTTGGCTCCTCCCCCTGGCTGGAGCATCTCCCAATGGGATGATGTAATCTTATCAGTCACACAATAGGACTTAATGGCCCATTAACAGAATCTGTCTTCTGGAGGAAGGATGGGTTGTGAAAAGATAACGATGATCATCCCCCTGATCTTATCAGATGGCACATCAGCAGAGGATATCTCCCACAGAGATAAGGATCACCACCCCTCCCACATTTTAACAGATGGTGATAGAATACACATTTTTGCATTGTACCCCAGTAGAGGGGTGAATTTGTGGAATGTGGGTAGTCCCAGTTGAATTTTAGGGGTTATTTGTGGAATTCTAGTGATCTCAGGGGAATTTTGGGGGGGATTTGGTGAATTTTAGGGTATACATGTGTTTTTTAGGGCTCTCAGGTGAGTTTTGGGGATGCCAGGTGTATTTTGGGGTGAATTCTGTCGATTTTGGGGTATCCAGGTGAGCATTTGGGAATCATGGGAGAATTTTGGGATTGGTTTGGGGGGATGCATGTGGATTTTCCAGGGAATTTTGGTGATTTTTGGGAGTCCCAGATGGGTCTTGGAGGGAATTTGGTGGATTTGGGGGTATCTGGGAGGTTTTTGAGGTGGATTGGAGACATTTTGGGGAGAATTTGGGAGGTGTTGGGGGGACTGGGTGTTGGGGGTGATTTGAGGGATTTTGGGGGTTGCAGGTGGGATTTTGGGGTGAAGCCCTGGGATTTGGTGGTTCCCCGTGATTTTTGGGGTGAATTTGTGGAATTTTGGGAGTTGCCAGGTGAGTGCTGGGCATCCCAGGGGGGACTTCGGGGTGAATTTTGGGGATTTTGGGTTTCCCAGGTGAATTTCTGAGGTGAAAAGCTTCAAAAAGGTTTTTTTTGAAAACAAGTTAAAGCCAGAAGGTTATTGAAAATTAATAGATGTGATGCAAGTAGCTAATATGCAGACAATACACAGGGAGACAAATCATGGGAAAAATACAGTGGTAACACATGAGTGTGTGAGGATGGGATCAGTATAGCTAAGGCTCAGTTGATGCTGAATTTGGAAAAGTATGCCAAAAAGAAGAATAACAAAGGCACCTACGGGTATTTCAGTGGGAAAAGGAAGATGAAAAGAAACCTATCACACCTCCTCTAATCCCCCCCACCCCCATAAGCCAGACAGGACTAGTGACAACAGACAAGGAGAAGGCTGAGGTACTCAACAAGTGTTGGTCCCATTTTTACTGCCAGTCGCTATTTCCACATCTCTCAGGTTATTGGACTGGTGGACTTGATTCTAAGCCATAGTAGCAGGTCAGCTTTCAGACCACTTGAGGAACCTGAGCATGCAAGACCATGGGACCCACCCAGAGGCATGTCAGGGCCCTGAGAGAACTGGCAGCTGTAGTTGCTAAGGTGCTTCCTCCATCATATTTGAGAAATCAAGGCAACCAGCTGAAGTCTCCAGACACTGTCTTGTATGGACTCCAATACTCTTGGTCTTTTTTGTAAATCTTAGAGCTCTGAGTCAATTTCTGCAGAGGATTCCCAATGCAGTTTCAAAAATGGAATCTTTGCTATTGGTCCTCATGTTGATTTTGGATATTTCCATTTTCTGCACTCCTATATTTTCAAAACATTTGTAATGACTGAAAAGAAAGCTGAGATGAGGCATTATGCTCTTTCCAGTGATATAAATGGACCAGTATTCTTTTCAGACAAATATATTTTTGCTGTGTCTAAGCACATGTGCATACCTTTGTTTGATTTATGTGTCCAGGTTTTGGCAATGGGGCAGCCACAGGGCCGTCCTGTGACAATGGCCCAGGTGCTGCCCTGACCCGCTTTCTTCCAACTTGCTCCACTTCAGGATGTACTCCCTGCTGAGAGAAGAGGCTGGGAGAGCACCTTTAGAAATATGACTTTGTGGGTTTTTTTTGTTTTGTTTTGTTATTTTTAAAGTTACTAAAAGCATTCACCCTGATTTTTTGATGTGTTGGGTTTGGAGTTTTTTTCAGTTTAGGGTGGGTTTTTTTGTGGGCTTTTTTGTCTCTTCGGGGATTATTGGTTGGGGTTTTTTTGTGTTTCTTTGGTCTGCTTTTTTGTTTGTTTGTTTTTTTATTACGGTTTTGTAGATTTTTTTAAGCAAATTGATTGGAAAACTGACTAGTCCTCCACTATAGTCTCCTGGATTCACCTGAGACTCTTCCTAGGCATCTCCCTGATCCTTTTTGCAATGAGTCTCACATCATTCTCCTGAAGAAATTGTCTGCTTATGGTTTGGGTGGGTGGGCTGTTTGCTGGGTGACAAACTGGGTGATGGCCAGGCCCCCAGAGTGGTGGGAAATAGAGTTCATCCAGCTGGTCCCCAAGGCTCAGTCTTGGGCCCAGTCCTGTTTAATATCTTTATTAGTGATCTGGAAAAGGGGATAGAGTACATGCCCAGGAAGTTCACAGATGATGCAAAGTTGGCTGGTAGTGTTTTTTTCTTCTGGAGGACAGCAGGCTCTGCTTCTTCTTCCTCCTGTTCTGAGGTCGCTGCTCCCTCTTCATCCCTCATTAAGTGTGCTGATTTTGTCACTTGGATGAGAAAACAAGCAATTTTAGCAACAATACTAGTGGCAGGGTACAAGAAAGGAAGAGTTCACATGAATCCCCCCCAAACAACAGACAATACCTGATGGCTCCTCTGCCCAGCTTACTGACTACACCGGAACCCACTGTCCCCCAAAGATACTCCCTTCTCCCTGCCGCCAGCCATGATGTGAGATGGAATAGAATAACTAAGATTAAGATTCTCCCTATGTAACTCCATCATACTTCGATTCTGGGAAAGAAAATTTCTTGAAGTTCTATCATTTCAGATCATTTGAATTTGAATTTGCATACTAAAAAGTCTAGCCAGAAACTCATGACAATATTAATAGCCCATTCCAGAATGTCTGAGATGATATACACTTCTTTCAAGAGAATGTGATACCTCACGTGACTTCTCCAGAATTTCAATGAACAGCTTGAGTAGTCAACAAGATTCTTGCTGCCATCTGGATTTCCTGGTATTTGGCTGGTCTATGTAAGCCAACCAGCTATTCAGCAGAGGGAATATTAGTGTGATACTTGATGGTATGTGAGATGGAACACAGTAATTTATGGCTTTTTGCATAGTGATGAAGCTGTAAAGAAAGCTCCATAATGCTCAGACAAGGAGGCTGCTGGACTTCAAGCAGCAAAGGCCCAAAACGCACCAGTGAAAAGGTGTCATTGAAAAAAAAATAAAGCCAGGTGGGGAGCAAAGTGATACTTAAAGGCAGTTGACTGAAAGAGGAAATCTAGTGAAAAAAAAAGTCCAAGAGAGAGGGAATAACAGGGAAAATGAAACTAAGGAAGGAAATCAATCTCAGCTCATCATTTCAGAAGCTAACAAGTTGTCATTGCAATGATGCATAAAGTGAGAAATAATTAATATGTCTGCGCCAAAATCCAAAATATGAACTTTATTGCGTTCTGTCTTTCACGGAATCATACAACAGTCTGTGATTAAAAATCTTCTAGTCCAACTTCCTTGCCAGGTAGATCTTACAGTAGATCAAATTGCTCAAGACTAGCCAAACTGATAAGGAGCTCTGTCAATGATGGGGAATCCACAACTTCTCGGGAACACCCGTCTGAATGTCTCACCAGCTTCATTGTAGAAAAGTTTTTCCTTTTAGTCAATCTAAACCTAGTCTCAGTTTGCAAGCATGGCCCCTTGTCCTGTCTCTGCAAACCTTCCTAAAATGTCTTTCTCCATTTGTCTTATACCCTCTTTACATATTTAAGGCCACAATAATTTCTCTCCAGAAACCTCTCTTCTCCAGGCTAAAAGATCCGGCTTTTCACAAGAACCAGGTCATAAACTGAGATGGAAGACATCTCAGGAGATCAGATCATCCAACAGCTCAGCGTAAGAATAGCTCTGAAGTCAGATCCACTAGCTTAGGGCTGTGTCTGTTTGAATTTTGAAAATTACCAGGAATTGAAATGCTTCAAGGAAGAGAACTCTGGGTGGCTCCAGAAACAGCCTGAGAAACTCGAGCAAACTCGAAACCTCAGAAACTACCACTGCTTTCTCTCCCTCAGCCCATGCAGTCACAAAGAAGAAGTGTTCCCAGCAGGCTGGGATAGCACACATATACACTACATATACATGACAGGCATCACCAGCAGCCACATCCTCCTCCGTTCTGTGGCTGGAAAGAGTGAGACTGGATGTTTACATGTGGCCAAATTGAGTCCCTCCAGCAGCTCAGACACTCAGCCTGTCCAGTGACCCCACTGAATTCCAGTATTCGCAGTGTCCCAAGGCCACAGCACTACTCCGCTTGCTGGCACAGACCATCACACGCCTCCTAAATCAGTCAGGACTCCCCTGGTCCCACAGCCAGCACCCCACTTGCTCACCCCCAGGCCACTGCCATTGTTCACCAACTTCTCCACTTTGATCTTTGCTGGTGCTCTCAACACTGGCACACACAGATGTTCTGCAGCTGTTGTCTCCTGGTGGAAAGGACTTGTAAAGCCATGTTTCCTAACAGGACTTCCACAACCTTTCAAAGCAACCTTTTCTGGGGTATGAACAATCTCATTCAAATGTCAACATTTATTTTCCCATATGTGAAATCAGAATTTCCTTCTTCCGGGCATGCCCAAAACAAGGCACAAACTACATTGTGCCTTCTGTTTCACATGCTGACTTGTTTGTAAACAATGCTAGGAGAATACCTGTTTTGATCCAAGCTAATCTCTGGCCCTTACAGTGCTTTCGGTAGTTAGTTTTGCTTTGCTATTTACTTGATGTCCCATTGAATTGTTGAATCATAAACAGACTATCTGTCTGTATAGCAGCATAGCAGTGATGAATAAATGCAAGAGAAGGAGCAAGGTGATTGTTTGCTAGACTCTTCCTAGAAACTGAGAAATCTGTTACTTAATGCTGACCACAGCAGATGGAGGAAACATCCTACATGATGTCAAAGCAATGAAACTGTAATCAGTTTATGATTACAGTCAAGGCACTGCTTTTGCCACCATAAGTGGAGTGCAGGGAATCTTAAAAGACGACACTGTAACTTTTGTCCATGCTTACTGAGAAAATAATGCTTTTTCAGCAGAGTAGGTGGCACCGCAGCTAAATCATGGCTTCAAGTGTACACCGTCTTCAAAAAAGCCCACAAAAACACAAATGAAAGGATTTGGAACCCAAGGGAATCTCAGATGGTGACATCAGCTCACTTTGGAGTCTTTCCAAATTCTCAATTCCATTTTCTTCCCAGCCAGTTATCCCACCTAACCTGAGATATAATTTATGGATTTCCAACACATCTAGTTACCTTAGAATTAGATTCGCACGAGGCAAAAAGACAGAAACAAGCAGTTAATTTCAGACTGAAACCAAGGGTGTTTAGAAAAGCAATACTTGGACGTAAATATTCTTAATAAAACGAAAACTTTTAGGACTTAGCCAAGTATTTTTGGAGGTTGAAAAAGTTTTCCATCCAAAAGTCCCTAGGGAGCTATCACTCAGTGCAATGTGCCTGGAGAGTCGCTCTCGCTCGTCATTCAAGGAACGATACGTCACAGCAGAGGCAGCAGGAGCACAGGATGGCCGACGAGAAAGGGCAGTGTAGAACTCTGACTTTCTCTGTCTCTACTCAGTGTAGAAGGTCTCTGTCCGGTCATATTTTCGTGTGCGATATGTCCTTCCAGGTCCTCGGTCCATGCGAAGCTCTATGTGCTGTGAGCGCTGCTACTTGCAGCTGAGAAAGACCATGGAGCTAGCAGCGAATTTGGAGAGCGCTGAGCATGTAGTCAAGGAGCGCGAAGTGCCCCTGAAATGCGGTGCTAATAGCAGCTTCCTCGCGTCGGGGGCTGTAAGGGTCGGTCCGAAGTTCCTCTCGATTTTGCCTCCTGACCATCGCAAGGAGACCTCGAGGACACCCACCCAGGCTGACTCTGAACAATGGTTTCCTGGCCCGGCCAAGGAGGATGATTGTGACTGTGTGCTGGTGTATTGTGCTCACTGGACTGTGCTGCCGTAGCACCAACCAGAGGTTGTCTTGTACCACCAACTGAGGAGTGCTTGACCGTACATGTCTCCTGCAGCACCCCACAATGTTCCATAAATCTTCCCATCTCTTGGCCAGAGGCCACTCGCTTTGGAGAAGGACTATAAAAGAGCGATCCTCTGAGAAAGACCCTTTGAGATCTCTCCACTGATGAAGACCCTTCTACCCCCTGGAGAAGACCCCTGAGATCTCCCCACAGACGAAGGCTCATCTATCGGATGACCCGTGAGGTCACCCGTCTCGTCTGTTGGTAGCTATTTTCCCATCCCTTTCTTTCCTTCCCCTCTCCCTATACTTTGTTTCCTATACCTCTCCCCCTTACAGTAACTGAGTTGGTGGCATTTGATGAAATGCATTGCTGTTGTTGAATAAACTGATTTTCTGCTGTTGAATAAACTGATTTTGTCCCCTGCACTTTGCCTGTTTGCACCTTTAAGATCAAAAGAACCATCATGACTCCCGCTCTGTATTAATAGCGGATCATGATGTTAAATTGGCGTCACAGACAGGATATTCTGACAGACAGAAGGGATGCAAGGTTGTCTGTAGTCTGTATCAGGGGAAGGAAGTCTTACTCCAGCCTCACCTAGCTGGCCACCTTGGATGGGTGAGCCTGTCTTGAAAGCAAGGTGGGTTTTTCTGATTTCCCGCAGACTGCAGACACCTTGGTGTGGAGCATCCCCAGACTCGCTTCAGGGCTCTGTCGTCAGAATTTCACAAAAGATCTACTGGTGCAATAGGCGGGACACTGTTGTTGTTGTTGTTGTTGTTGTTGTTGTTGTTGTTTTTTATGATATTTTTGATACTTGGTGTAGTGAAGAGACAACCCGGTGTTTTGTAACTAATGAGTGCCTCCCAAGTAGTTTGGTCTCTTCACACGCACAGGGAAGTGAAGGGGTCACACAGCGAAAGCTGTTTCGTTGTGTGTGGTAACTTAAGCAATAGACCTCCCTGTTGTGGTTTTTACTTATCCCTTCACAAAATGACTGAGAATTCCACCGTAACAGATAAAGCTGCATTTTATGCTCTATTAGCTAAGTGTAGCGCCAGACCGTCCCAAGGTGGGGGGGAATGGGCAAACAGTAATTGGTTTAATCTGGAGAATGTGACTGATAGAATATATTCTTTGCAACATGAATCAAAGTTCAAACTGGGCAAAAATAAAGCCATACTCTGCTCAGTTTTGGGAGCTTGTCTTACAGCAGCCATAGAAACTCGCTCTAAGTGAGTTAGTGAAGAAAGTACAATTATAGATTCTTTGCAAAATCTTGTTCAAATTCTGCAAAAACAATTAGATCAAGAAAGGAATGAGAACCGTTTGTTGCGAGATGAAAATCATTTGCTACAGGCCGCCCTAAGAGAAGAAAGTACCAAAAAAGTAAAGCAGAATGAAACACACACAGAAACAGAAGAGAAGGAGATTGTTCACATTAATCAAATTCATCCCCAAAAAGAAGTTAACTATAATGAAAAATCTTGGGGAACACTGCTGTCTGAAGTTGAGACCTATGGTTAAAACACAATATACTTATCTTGGTCCTGATGATTTTGAACCAAACGTTTCTACAAAAGAAATCCCATATTCTGCCACTGAATTAGCAAAACTGACAAAGGAATATGGGCGACTCCCTCATGAAACAGAGACTGAATATGTATTTCGAGTGTCTCTTACTGGGGGAGATGAGATTAAATTATCAGAAAGTGAAGCTAGTGGGTATCGGGGACAAGGGGTCTTCTTAACAACCGGAGATAAGAGCTACCCATGGTCCTTGACCCAACGTGCAGCTTTTTGGGCCGGGGGGCTTAACCCCCTGGAAAGGGGAGACCCTATAGCTTTAGTTGGTACGCCCGACCAACTTTTGGAAAACATTCACAAAGCTGCTTGCCTGCAAATGATACATGAGAGAAAACTGACTACCACCTATGAATCACCTATGCAATTGCCTGTAATGCCTGAAATCATGACCCCTTTAATTCGTGGTCTCCCAGAAACACTCAAATCTACCGCAATTCTCCTTCAAAAAACTATCGCATCCATGACACCTGTAGAAAGATTAGATCGATTTCTTGGAAACTCACGTGAGCGATCTGGTTCCGTGGACTCTTTCCCTCCCTATGAATCCCCCTCTAGACGGACTCCAGAATCTCCTGACAATAACCGTAAAGTTTGGACATGGAGCGAAGTTGCAGAGAAATTGTTGAATTACAGCAGGAAATATGGACCGGTAAAAGTCCCATAGGATAAAGTGGAGAAATCTAAAGGTGTTAGACACGTTGTTTCTCCTAGTGATAAGCCAGAAAGGGGGAAATTGATTACTTCTCCTCAGTACTGGTGGTCGTTGGGGTTAAAGAAACAAATTCCTAAAGATGTTATGGATGGCTTACCACTTGACAAGTTGATAAAAATTGTTGTGAATTGGCATTGCCCTAAGATCCTTACATCAAACTCTCCTACTGTCCAGCCTAGTGCACCTCCTCCTCCACCGGTTGTGGTCAGTGAGTCAAACTTAACCCCTCCACAGATTCTGGGCAGTGATCCAAATCAATCTCCTTCACAGGTTCTGAGAGCTGAGTCAGAGTTTCCTCCTTCTCAGTTTTTGGGAAAGGAACTGAAACGGCTTCAGAAGCAGGGAAACTAGAAACCCCGTCTCTCGTGGGTGGGCAGAGGCATGGGGGGGGAACTGGTTATTCATTAGAACGCTCACCAGAAATCTTAATACTGGGGACCTCCTGATAACAGCAATGGTTGGCCCTAAAAGGTCACCTGTTACCTTTGTGGTTGACACTGGAGCCCAAATTTCTGCACTAACAAGAAAAGCTGCACAGAAATGTGGAGTTGTTCCAACAAGGAGACAATGCTTTGTTCTCAATGCCTTGGGGACCACAGAAGCTATGGATATAGCTCTGATAAAAATCTTACGACCTGGAGAGGAGAATGTGTTACTTATCAAAATTGTAATTGGAGATATTCCAAATGATTTATTGGGAATAGATGTCCTTGCTGGAAGACAGTGGGAAGACGAGGAGGGTTGTCTCTGGTCCTTTGGCACACCACGTTTTAATATTAATCTGCTTCAATCCGCACCTTCCTTACCTTTCAGTAAAATTACTAATGTGAAACAATACCCACTTCCCACTGGTGCCAAAGAAGGAATCAAGCCAGTTATTCAGGACCTGAGAGATCAGGGAGTGATAATTGACACTCATTCTCCCTTTAACTCTCCAGTGTGGCCAGTCCGTAAACCTAACGGAAAGTGGAGGCTGAGAGTAGATTTTCGCAGACTAAATGCAAACACAGATCCTCTCACAGCAGCTGTCCCAAATTTAGCTGAACTTATAACTTCAATTCTGGAGAAGGCTCATACAATCATGGCAACTTTAGATGTCTAAGACATGTTCTTTATGATACCTATACAGCTAGAGGACATGGACTGTTTTGCCTTCACATGGGAAGGACAGCAATACACCTTCACTAAGCTTCCTCAACGGTACAAACGCTCCCCTACTCTAGCCCACCATGCTTTAGCACAGGAAGTAGAAAAGATACCCAAACCTGACAATGTAGCTGTCTATCAATACATTGATGATATTCTGGTGGGGGGAGATGAAATAGAAGTAGTGGGGGATAGCCAACAGAAAATAATCTCTCATCTGGAAAGCCTTGACTTACAAATTCCCCCAGAGAAAATTCAGAAACCTTCTCAGGAGGTGAAGTTTTTGGGGATTTGGTGGAAAGGAGGTATGACATGCATTCCACCTGATACCCTAACCTCCCTAGATCAAATTAAAATGCCTGGATCCAGGAAAGAGCTTCAACAAGCTCTGGGATTATTAGTGTTTTGGAGAAAACACATCCCTGATTTTTCAATTATTCCTAGACCTCTTTATGACTTGCTGAGGAAAAAGGTAAAATGGGATTGGACTCCTTCTCAGGAGGAAGCATTACAACTGCTGATTTTTGAAGCAACTGCACATCAAGCTCTAGGCCCTATTCATCCCACAGATCCTTTCCAGGTAGAATGGGGATTTGCCACCTCGGGGTTGTCAGTGCACATATGGCAACGAGGCCCAGAAGGCCCTACAAGGCCTGTTGGTTTTTATTCTCGTGGTTTTAAAGATGCTGAAAAAAGATACACTATCTGGGAAAAGGGGCTTTTTGTTGTCAGCATAGCTCTCATAGAAGTGGAGAAAATTACACGTCAGCAACCAATTGTATTAAGAGGCCCTTTTAAAGTTATTAAAACAGTCACCAGCGGGACCCCTCCCCCTGACGGGGTGGCCCAGAGATCCTCAGTTAGGAAGTGGTATGCCCAGATAGAACATTACTGTAACATCTTCTCTGTAACAGAAGGAGCTGTAAAAAATCTGGCTATACAAGAAACTGAGAACTTGGCTAGCAGCCACCATAAACCTGCCTCAGTAATTAAAGTGGCCCCTCCTTTCTCCCCTGAACAATCAGTGAATTCTTGGTTTACTGATGCTTCTGCTAAACGAGAAGGAAAGGTGTGGAAATACAGGGCAGTAGCTCTCCATACTTCATCTGGTGAACGAATTATTACTGAGGGAGAAGGCAGTGCTCAGGTTGGTGAGCTGATTGCTGTATGGAGTGTTTTCAAGCATGAGGTACATAATACCTCTCTTGTTTGTATTTACACTGACTCCTATGCTGTGTTTAAAGGAGGTACAGAGTGGCTTCCTTTCTGGCAGCAAAATGATTGGGAAGTTAACAGGATCCCAGTATGGCATAAGGAAAAATGGCAAGAAATTCTAGATATAGGCAATCAAGGAAACTTTGCTGTGGGGTGGGTGGCTTCTCATCAGACAGATGGAAATTTAGCTGGTGAGTGGAATAATGCTGCTGATGAGTTAGCAAGACTAAGTCCCCTGAAAAAGGAACAAATTACAGAGGATTGGGAGCACCTGCTAGAATGGCTGCATATAAAAAGACCACGTACAGGTGCGAAAGATTTGTACAAAGAAGCCCTTGCTCGTGGCTGGCCTGTCACCAGGGAAATGTGTAAAACATGCATATCAGCTTGTGAACAATGCCGCAGACGACTAGAAAGGCATCCTTTGGAAGATGACCCTTTGCACTTAAGGAAAGGTAAAGGCTTATGGGACGCGTGGCAGGTAGATTATATCGGTCCCTTTAAGAAGTCTGGTGGTAAACATTTCGTGCTGGTAGGAGTGGAAATAATATCAGGGTTAGCTCAAGCTGAAGCCTTTAACAGAGCTACAGGAGAAAACACTGTTAAGGCATTACAAGAATGGTTTGGAACTTTTCCAAAGCCACAGGAGATTCAATCTGATAATGGGTCTCACTTTACTGCTAAAGTAGTACAGGAATGGGCAAGGGAGGAAGGAATAAAGTGGACTTTTCACACCCCCTATTACCCTCAAGCCAACGGGATTGTAGAAAGGACAAATGGTCTTCTGAAGCGACTCCTAAAACCACATGAGGGAAGTTGGGATCTTCGATTATGGCAAGCTGTAAAAGGTATAAATGATAGATGGGGGGGTAAACGGGTGTCCCAAAATAACTGCTTTTTGTCCAAAAGCCCCAAGCATCATTCCTGCACTACAGGGACCTAATGATCCTAAAAATCCAGCCCATTACCCCGGGCAACCTGTTTTAGTAAACCTCCCTACTGTAGGAGAAGTACCACTGGTACTAAAAACTCCTCTGAATAAATATGCATGGGTAGCCACCAATGCTCTGGGAAAGGAGCATCGGATAAGGACCCGTTGGATTGTTCCATCATTTTGACCTCCTGCCTCTTGGTGGCAGACTCTGTTATGTTTACTTTTCACAGAAGAACACCCAGGGACATGGGAACCGGACAAACCATGATCACCTTTTTGATACTTCTCTGTATCCTACCACAACACCATGGCCAAAACTCGGCCGAGTGGCCGTGGTCTGAAGCTTCCATCAGATATACCAGTGCTTTAGGACCCTACCCCAGAGATCGTCACCCAAGCCTTGCGACCGTAGTACTGCACGATTCTGAGGTATACCGTTCAAGTGACTGGGGTTGGGACAAAAAGGACTGGGCTAGGGTACTAATAGGAACAATTGGTGAAGAAATCAAGGTAGGATGCAGAAAAGTGGAGAAATCCCTTCATGAGAAAGCCACTACCATTGCAATTGCCGGGAATTACTTAAAATCACATATAACTAGAAGCTTGCACCCTAACATCACGGCGAGTCTCTGCCCCACGACAGTATGGACATGTAAAAAGCAAGTCCCCCTAATACTGTGCTGTGGCCAAAGGAAGGTTGGTAACTATACCTTGGACCCTGACGCCAACAACGTCGAAGTTACAAAGCTTTATGCAGATGAACTTACTGACTGTTGGCATAACTTTACTTTAACCAGACCAACCTATGTAACATGCTCCTGGCAGAATAACACAACAGATGAGTCCAGCTTGAAAGGTCTGACCTATAGGTTCAAAATAAATGCCATAGAAAAACCCACACTGACCGCAGTAGTTGCATACCATGGTGTAAGCACCCCCTTAGTGTTGGATGACAAAAACAAGGTTTTCCCTCCTTTCGTGGTGACGCAAGGTGATGACGTCACAATAACTTGTAAATTAGTGGCTGGATCCCTCACCGAACATGCATACAGTTATGGCATAGGAGCCCATGGCCAGACTTGATATTGTAGAACCCAAAATCAAGACTGTTGGCTAAATCTAACTGCTATACAATTTTCCTATAAAGTCATGTGTGGAAAAAACAATACAAAATACTGGGGGGAACTTGATGTTAATGTTGTACACCTACCACCCAACCACCGGTTCTGTTGAGCCCTACGATTTTTCAATTTGGGCCATACGTAATTAGAAAAACTGGCCAACAACAAATATTGTTTAATCCGGCATGGTCTCTCAAACAAATCAAATTGCTGATGCAAAATAATGTCTCAGAAGTTCAGCCAGCTTGTTCACCCTTTCTACAGACTTCTTTTGAGCGATGGACAACCTGGTTGCGGAAACGGAATCCTTCCAAAAAACGAATGGCAAGAGACATAACCGGTGTTGTGGGAACAGGATTGGGAATTTTGAACAGCATCGATTCAGAAGTACTAATGAATAAATTGGCTACCACAGCTGGAGATGTAACCAAATTACAACGGCCCCGGAAAACAACCTTAACAGCTTTGGGGACTCAACAGTGGTTGTTATCAAACATATTACCAAGTTGGGAAAAGGTAAATGTAAATGACCACAAATTGATAATCGATGCACTTGGTGCTACACAAAATAACATCTCTTTGGCTCTCAGGTGTATCCAGGCCCAGTTGTGGATGCAGTCCGTTGCTGCTTTAATTATAAGAGAAGGTGAGGAAGGCACTTTTCCCACTGAAATTCGAAAGATAGTCTGGGACAGTGCCACTGGTTTTGAAAAAGAATTCCAGTCCTGGTGGAACTTAGTAAATTTTACCTATGATCCCAGCACAAACACAGCCACAGCCTTTGTACTGACTATACGTAATGCTTCAGTGCATTCAATATTCCCCATCATTGCATTAGGGTTGAACCATGACGGAGCTATTCTCTATCCTTTCGAGCATAGGGAATGGGCCCGTCAAATTGGTGGGCGGTGGCAAACTGTCAATTTGGAAACTTGCATTGTCCGGGAACAACAAGGGTTTATCTGTGAAAGTAATGCAATTAGAGCTCAAGATATCTGCTTGGACACAGAACAGAACGTTTGCAATTTCGAAATTCATCCAAACGAGATTCCTGAAACAGTACTGGTATATGTAGGCAATGGATGTGCATGCTTTAGAACTGCTTGTGATAGTGTTTTCATAGAAAATTTGGTAGTGAATACTAAGAATCATTCAAACTTTTGTGTCTGTAACTTTACTGGATTTCAGGATGTGATTTTTCCTATGTAGCCCCAGTTACTTGTCACCATCTTTTGCAGTCAAATTACACACTGATCCACCATCTATTGCCCACTCCAATTGGAATGAACCTCTCTCTGGTGAAGCAATTGTTGCTCCACCAAGATTTGATCGAAATTTTGGAGAAGATCAAGAAAAACGGACAGAAAACTCTAATAGCTGTTCATCACAATGTGGAAAAAATACATCGTGTTTTGGAAAGGGTAAAGACAGATGCTGAACACAGGTTGTGGGATACTCTATTTGGGTGGTCACCTACTGCTACAGGTGTCCTGAACAAATTGTGTCATCCCACCATTGTTCTCTTGATTTTGGATTTAATTGGTTTTGTTTTATGAGCAATCGTATACATGATGAGTTGGAGAATAATGAAACGGTTAGCACAATTGGCATCTGTGACAAATGTATCCAGATCGGTTATTGTTGACATCCCTAGGGTTATTAACACATGGTTTTAAATAGGATAAAATATGATTTTTAACTAGAATTGATTATCTTCAAATTGCAATTAAAATTGTTTAATCAAAATTTTGCTTTAAAAATTTGATTTATTTCTAATCAAAAATTGAAAAATTAAAGACTTGAATAAATTGTTTAAGATTGATAGTAATCAAAAATTGAATATAATTGATCTTTTTTGTTTTCCTTTTTTCTCCTTTTCCTTATCCTGTCCCTTATATTTTTCCTACTTTCCTGTCTCTGTTTTCCGGGATATGCTACCAACTTGGACGAGTCCTGAAGACACCACAACTGAAGACTCCACAACGACTCTACAAAGGGGTGCTCTTGACAACGATCATGAGTCACGGGGTGGTGTAACGGTCGGTCCGAAGTTCCCCTCAATTTTGCCTCTCGACCATCACAAGGAGACCTCGAGGACCCCCACCCAGGCTGACTCTGAACAATGGTTTCCTGGCCCGGCCAAGGAGGATGCTCGTGACTGTGTGCTGGTGTATTGTGTTCACTGGACTGTGCTGTCATGGCACCAACCAGAGGTTGTCTTGTACCACCAACTGAGGAGTGCTTGACTGTACCTGTCTCCTGCAGCACCACACAATGGTCCATAAATCTTCCCACCTCTTGGCCAGAGGCCACTCGCTTTGGAGAAGGACTATAAAAGAGCGATCCTATGAGAAGGACCCTTTGAGATCCCCCCACGGATGAAGACTCGTCTATCGGATGACCTGTGAGGGGGCCCGTCTCGTCTGTTGGTAGATAGCTTCCCATCCCTTTCTTTCCTTCCCCTCTCCCTATACTTTGTTTCCTATAGCTCTCCCCCTTACCGTAACTGAGTTGTTGGCATTTGATGAAATGCATTGCTGTTGTTGAATAAACCGATTTTCTGCTGTTGAATAAACTGATTTTGTCCCCTGCAATTTGCCTGTTTGCACCTTTACGATCAAAAGAACCATCATGACCCTCGCTCTGTGTTAACAGCGGATCATGAAAGCGGCGCCAGGCGTGGGAGAGGGCGGTGAACGAAGCCACACAAAGACCGTGCTAGTGTGCACCACGTTACAGGCTACTAGGAGAGGAAGGTGGCTGCCTCTCGCTTGCCTTCCAAAGTGCCCTTAGCAGGCGGAAGGAGAAAGCTGAAGCACTGCTGCTTGTGCTGCTCCTTGGTTCCCTTGCAGCCCTCTGTGGAAACATTGGCGGTCACTTCTAGGCACCGAGTTGCAGAGAGCACCATGGTAAATGCCGCGGAGAAGGGAAATACAGAGTGCAGCAAGGAGCTGGACATGGCTTACGTGCAATAAGTAGAAGGTGAACCTAGGTACTGTCTCTTCAATCTGGCCCCCTCTGCTCTGGAAGCAACTTTTGCAAGGTTGCAAAGGGAGCTGCGAGTATGTAGAATGGAGGGCAGTGAGACGCCGTGCGTTATGCGCCCTTTCAGGGCTGCTTGACAGAGGGCTACTTTAAGAACACCTTCTTCTTCCTTGCGTCCTTCTCGCTTCGCTCTAGCTGCATGGAGTACACCACAGCGAAGGTGTGAGGAAGGGCAGTTCCCCAGCTTTTGTCATGGCGTGCAACGGCTGTGTGCTACTTTTCCAAGCAGCAAGAGCATTGAGAAGTGAAAGCGGTTGTGAAGGAGCTCTTTGAGTGTTCATGTTCTCTTTGCTGCACGGCGCTCACAAGCCCGGTGCCCTGTGGCTTCGTTCTTCGCCTTCTGCTATCCAGACAGGTCTGGACTCCAGCGGTCAGTTTCAGTTCTGCCCAAGAGCTTGTCCTCAGTTCTGCTGGCAAGCACGCCCTGTTGCCTTGGCTCCCAGTGCAAAGTCCCTAGCGAGCTCTCACTCAGTGCAATGCACCCAGAAAGACGCTCTCGCTCGTCTTTCAAGAAGCGATTTCTAAGAGCAGAAGCAGCAGAAGCACAAACCGGATGACGATTAGGGATGATGTAGTATACGACTCTCTCCTGGCACATTTTCGTGTGCGATATGTCCCTCCAGGTCCTCGGTCCGTGCGAAGCTCTATGTACTGTGATCACTGCTACTTGCAGCTGAGAAGGACTGGGGAGCTAGCAGCGAATTCGGAAAGCGTTGAGCACGTAGTCAAGGAGCGAGAAGTGCTAATATCAGCTTCCTCGCGGCGGGGGCGAGCTCCGGCCACAAGACCTTCTTGTCCTGGCAACAGATCTCTGTGATGGGCGTAGGCGAAAAGCTTTCGTTTTCCATTTGAACTGCGAGAAAGGCAGAATGTTGCGAGGAGCTCTGAGAACAAAGGCGCACGCCCTAGGCGTTGGTCTGACAGCGGCAGGAGTGGAGTACGAGCGGCATCGCCTGAGGGCCCCATGGGGTGGGGGAGTGAGCCGGGAGTGCCCCCGAGCGACACCGGAAGTGATATCCGTAGAGCCCGGAAGGCCAGCGGTGGCGTCGAGTTTCACGGGTAGGAGGCTGCTATGCTGCTTTGAAAGCTGGAGCTCCTCTGCTCTAGGACAGACGGGGAGAGCTGAGGGTGTCCAATCTGGAGAAGAGAAGGCTCCAGGGAGACCTTCGAGCCCCTTGCAGTGCCTGCTGGGGCTCCAAGATAGCTGGGGAGGGACTTTGGAAAAGGGTCTGGACTCGCAGGACAAGGGGGAATAGCTTCAAACTGCCAGAGGGCTGGGATCGATGGGATATTGCAAAGGAATTCTTCCTTGTGTGGGTGCTGAGGCCTGGCACATGTTGCTCAAAGAGGCTGTGTGGGAGCCCCATGGCAGGAAGTGTCCAGGGCCAGGCTGGAGCGGATATGGAGCAACTGGACTAGTGGAAAAGTGTCCCTGCCCATGTCAGGATGTGGGAAGAATATAATCTATCATATCTAAGGTCACTTCGAGTCCAAACCATTCTGGGATTCTAGGATTCATGGAAGGCCCTTTTCCAAGTGAAGTGTTGTATCTGTTGGCTCCCAGCTTGTAGTTGCCAGTTCTTCTGGAAGCAGGCCTGGCCAAGCAGCTGTGATGAGCCATGGGTTCTCAATAGGACGAGTGTGATATATTTGCAGAGAGGAAGGCTGCAGACAGAATTTCAAGGCCCAGGTAAAACAAGCAAAGGATTGAATAAAAGACAAAGGTTGGTTGTGTTAGTCAGTTTGCTGGCTGTTGAAATGGCCCCAGGTCATTTTCAACATTTCTAATTTGTATTTGTTTGAGCAAAAAATGAATCTGATACCTCCAGCGTGGGCTCTCCAATGCATCTCCATGTGCTCCCATCTCTTTGTTGTATATCAGGTTCTATTAACTGAAGACAGAATCATAACACAATAGTAAAACATTTAGAGGTGTAGTTAGCCAGCTTCAAGACTTTTCAACGCTGCTGTTGACTTTTCTGGTAACTGTAAGCAAGGCAACACAATCCAGTTACTCCACTTTTCCTCTCTGAGGAAAAGATGATCTTTTTTTTTTTTCTCATTTTGAAAATAGCCTCGAATGAAGAGAGTTATGCCTGTGGCATGTAGGATTCATTATTTTACCTTTCTCTTCTGCTGTCTTTCAGTTTTTTAAATTTTTTTTTTTCGCTGTTCTCCATTCAGTAGGTTTGAAAGAATTCTAATTGTTGAGATGATGGTTCTTTGAAGGCTCACTTAGCCCACCTTTTGGGTGAAGGAAAGAAGAAGACAAGGTCCTCTAAGAAGAGTAAAAAGCATACTTTAAAGAGGCATTCAGAGATGTCTGCTGAGGCCATGCAATTACAGTGTAATCATCAGAAATGTGTTGGAAAAACACCCATCAGTGACTTCACAAGAAAGCCACACTCAAGACAGGTAAAGAACAGAAGCATAAAACCCCAAAGGTATGAAATGGACAGATTTTCATTGGGAATGAGCAACTCCTGAATTCTTGGTTCTAGAACTAGGGGCTTGTAATAAATAGACTGTCTCCTTGCCAAACGTAAATTTGGTGTAATGAACTGCTCACTGCCCGTTGAAGGGCAGGGCTAGTAGACTAATATTTGCCATGGCAGGCATATTGTATGGCTTTCCTGTTAAAAAGAAATTGCGTTTGCTCATAGCAATCTAGATATGTACCCAGTCTGACACCTATTTTTTAGGCTATATTTCCAAGTAAATGGCTTCCATGATGATGCAGTAAGTTTATGTCATGAACAGGAATGAAATGATTGCATGCATCCTTTTTTACCCTAAGCCAGCTGCTGAATAATGAGACAGAGACGCTCCCTGACGCCAAGGAGTGCCCAAGCTTTTGGGAAAAGCACTGGGCAGATAAAGCCTATTTCCACATTTCTTGCTAGCATCTACTTCACACTTCATGGGTTTGTTCATCTTTTAGAGCTCTTCTAGATGTCTTTGTAGTTTACATGTACTAAATGTAGCTGGTATTGCTTTCATGCCGTCCTAATAGATTTGAATTTGCGATCTACTGAGGCTTCAATGTCTCAGAAGAAGCAACGTTGATTCTTTGAATTCTATTCTTGAACGTGAGAATGATACTTATGTAGTTAATGAATTAATTAAATTGAATTCACTTGAATGGAACAATTGTCTTGTTCATGTAGATTTTAACTTGGGAAATTGATATTTGAGTTCTACTTTTCATTGTTGTTGCTTTTCTGTATTCTTTGATTGCACAGATAGCAGATGTACTGACCAAGTATTCTGTGAAACTGGAGGAAATGTCCTTCCTCTTGGCAGCTGATGTTCACAAGCTCATTAACGCTAAGGCCATGGTAAATGTTTTACCTGGGGCAAGATAACAGTCTGAATATTCCTAGAATATCTTTCTTTCCCCAAATGAAATTCATTTTTTCTGCCTATCAATCACTGAAATATAGAAGAAATTTCTACTTGGCCGGGTATTGGTTATCATTTGTGTTCTTTTCTCCCCTCATTTTCTGTAGAAGAGACAATATTTTGTTTGTTTTTGCATGTCGTATGCTGCTTCTACTTCTGGTTTTGTTTTTTAATACACAGAATATAAAGAGAGCACTGCTGGATAATGAGAGGGCAACTGCCAAGCTACTCTTGAATCGAATGAAATCAGAGCTTGAGAAAGAAAAATGGCATCAACTGAAATGGCAAGGGAGAGTCAAGGACTGGAAGCTCATGCAAAAGAAGTGTGGAGTTCAGAGTTTCAGGTCAGAAATGTGGCAGTCTTCTTTTGGACAATGAGCAACACAAAGTGGCTAGTGTTCACTTTTGGTTTCTATCAAAGTAATACTTGATCATTATTTTTTTCTACGTGATATCACATATGATATCACATATATCATGTGATTCCATTCTACATATCTACTTTCCATCCTGCAGAGAATTTATGGCAAGTGAAGTAATACAGAATCCCCCAACTGTGAATATGGAAATGGAAAAGTTGGTAAAGGAGCAGATGGTACTCAGTGAACAGAGACTGAAGGTTTTGCAATATATCGGGTATGGCAAAAGGGGGTATAGCATATAGGAAAACAATTGTTGCTGGAGTTAATGAAGGACTTGGCTACAAAATGCACTTTGCTTCCTGTCAATGTGTGATTGCTAAATGCAGCGGTAAGGCGGGGACTACATCTATTTCTGTACAGCTCTTTTGAATGGAGAAAATGCATTCTTGATTTTCAGTGCCCCAGCTACACTTAATAGTTGGAGACCAGGCTCTAAAAATGGAGGAATGCAGAAGTAAATCTTGAAACATAGTAGAAATGGGCAAAGATGGGTGGAGAGCTAGAAGTTGGTGCTTTTGTCAAGGCATTTTTTCTCCATGGCGTGGGATTTTATTTGCGCAATAAATTAAGAGAGGAGTCTGGATAGAAATCTAACGTTGCTACGTTTGAATATCCATCCTGATCACAAGACACATTGGTGTGGGTGCAATGCATTACGATCTTTACAGGGAGGTTTTTTATGGTGGTTGTAGGAACAAGGTAGATGACAGTTAGTTCCTTATCGGGCAGTAAACGGTTGGCCTTGAACAACAACAATCTCAGGTTTATTTTCATTGCCAAGATGGCTGTAAATAAAAGAAAGCCCAGTAGAATGGATATTCGGATTCATAATTTTATATTTGAATTACTGAATGGTTTGTATTTTAGGATACCTGACTCTTCTTTCCTAATTTGATAGCACCTTGTTGCCTCCAACACGTGCCAAATCTGATGGAAACAAATGGTGCAGAACTCTGGAGAATTGAAACAAAAGTCTAGGTAGGTTGGCAAATCCTAAGAACAGTCTGGAATTCAAGCAATATTTTCTTTTCTCCCGGGCAACAATGAGGCAGTGTCTTGGTTTAATTTTGACTTTCCCGGCCAACGCACTAAATTAATGTATTCAGATTGAATTGCCAATTTGAATAAATTTTTTTTTTCTGTTGTGAGACTGAACCAGGAGCAAAAGAGCCAGGCAGGCCTAAAACTTGAGAGAGTATAAAAGAAAATTTATTAACTACACAAACAAAAAGAGAGGGGAAAAAAAATTTCAGAATAAGATTTTTTAGATCACTCCTTCCCTCCCTCTCCCAATCTTCATAGCAACAAAACAAACATATAACAAATACTTCGGTCAGTGCCCAATTTAGTCTTTCTCAGTTCACTTCTGGAGAGAGAAGCCTCTTCTTGTTGAAGTTGTAGGGATTTTTCCCACAAGAAGGAAAAAGACAGTTCTCTTGTGGTTTTATCTTTCACGATTTGCATCCGCCCAGGAAACTGCAACCGTGACGCTCCTCCCAACTCTACAGCCGTCCCAAAGTTGTAGATGTGGGCCATGTGTGTCCCGTGGGGTATTACTTTTAAGAATGAAATGTTCAACCGCAAAGATACTCTCTGTCTCCTTTCTCTCTGCTCAGGCTTCATCTTCAGAAAACTAAAATTCCCTTCTTTTTCTCAGGACAGAAATTCTCAACACAGGTGCTTTTTAGTCAAATCATCTATTAAATGGAACATTTCCATCCCCCCATGTCTCTTTCCATGGTTTATAGGAATATTCAGTACATAAGTTGATTCCTACAATTTCATAAAAAGATTTTCAGCCATTACAGCATCTTCTCATTCTCCTTCCATCTTAAAAACTTAGCTCTTACATCACTGACTTCAGAAATCTTCTTATTCCCTTTCATATTCAAAGAAAAGGCTGGAGGCTTTGCAAATCTTATCTGAACACTAAAGAGTTAAAGTTTAACACAACTGCAAGAGTTGGGCCAGGCTCAGGCCGTGCTGGGGAGGGCAGCTGAGGTGTTAATCAGCCTTTCTGGGACTGGGCAGCAGCCCCACACTGCTCATGGCCACCCAGGCAGGCCCGGCCCGTCGGCAGCAGCAAGAGTCGGCCTCCCCCCACGCCAGAGCCGCGGGCCCGTGGAGGAGGAAGCCGTGAAGGTCTTATCACACAACTTTTTCTCCCCCCGGCCATCGGGTCCCCCTCGTTGGCAAACGGGGCCCAAGCGGCCTCCCGAGCCTCCCCCCCCCGCATGGGGAAGGGGGAAGCTCGGGATGATGTTACCTGCCCAGGCGCCAGAAAGACCAAGAGAGTCAGTTCCGGATTACCTTCCTCAAAATGTGTGTTCACGGAGAGAACTAACTTTCTCTAATTGGCTGTTGCAGGTATCCCAACCCCCACAGAGGAAATTCCCTTAGGAAGAATCTCTTCTGAGTTTCTTCTTCCTAAGTCAACCTATCACAGGCAGACAGTTGCTTTGAGAGTGCATGTTTGCTCTATTCTTTGTTCCGTGTGTTCCCACATACCTTCTCAGTTGCTTGGATGCGGCAGTAAGAGCCAAAGAAGCTGCCTGTGGCCTGGCTTTCCTTTGGCCAGTACAAACACCTGTGCATGGTGAGATGTAGCAGGAAGTGGCTTGGTTAGAATGAATCTGGGGGAAATCAAAAGTTAATTTTGACATGGATCCCTTCTCAATCATACAAAAATACTCCTTTTTAACTCTTGGAGAAGAAGAGGGGAAGTGTGAGAAGAAGAGGGGAAGTATTGGAGATACTTCCTTTCTCTGTGTCCTTGCAGCATGCCTTCCCTCTCTGTGTCTGCCTTCTCTTGCTCCAGAGCACATCCTGTTGGGATGTTTGTAGCCTGTATGGTAGCAAAGAAGTTGGTAGCGATTGTAAGTACCTTGCTACTTTGAAGCATAATGATAAAGAGCTGTGTATGAAAATGTCTTGATTTCTTTGGCTGGTAGTGTCTGGTGTCTGTAGGCAAAGGTCTGTAGGCACTGCTGGGATCTGTTCCGTGTGCTGAGATTCAGCACATGGCCTCTGTCATGTTTCCATGTCACACTGAACTATGAAAGATGGGAATTTTGACTGTGGTCTGTTCCATATCATTCAGACAGCCCTAATGTGGAGTGAGTGGAGAAAATGAGCATCCAGTATGAGCTGGTCGAGGGCAAATGTCAGGAGAAAGGGCAGATGTGCAAGTTGAGTGCCACAGCTTTTGGCTTTGATAGCCGTGGTCCAATGTGTCATTCGAGTAAAATGCGTCTGAGGATGCCCCAAATATTGAGATAACAAGTGGAATTCCTTTTTAACCTCCGCCTTACTCTCTTCATAAAGTAAGCCATCCGTTTGGTTTCACAGTAGTAGTTGGTATTTGTACTTGAAATGTGGAAAAGCCGTAACAAATGCCGGTAATGAAGGGACTGCTGTCCTGCGTGAATGTGGAAGATGCAAGGAGCCTCAGCCCTTGTGCTAAATCTGTCTTATCTTGGGAAAGAAATTCCACCTCTGCCTCAATTTCTCCCTTTGTGTCCAACCAGATGGTATTGTTTACTAATCTAATATGGCATGTAAAAGGCGGAATCTATCTCTGTCCATCACAAGAAAAGAAACACTACGTTTAGCCAGGCTCTCTGAAAGCCACACAGTATTTCTTCTGTGCATGTCAATAATTTGTTCTTCTTTTCCATCAGATGACCCTGTTGGATATGAACATTTGCACAGCAGGAGATGCTGAAGTTGTGCACTCCAACATGCTTCAGATGACTGAGAAACTAAAATGTAGGCTTGAAGAAGAAGTGGAGCGCGTGGATGTATGACGTTTCTTCCACCCACTGCCTACCTCACCTGGGCTACCGGCTAGCTCCGGGAAGCCTGCGTCGGTGAGTGGCCCCTCTCCGGCACCACTCTGGGAGCCGCAGAAGAGCTATAGCAACAGCTACGCCGGGGCGAGTCGTCAGGGAGGGACAAAGAGGCGCAGGAGAGACCTTTTACGGTTCGGGGGGGAAGGGATTTATTGAAGGAAAAGGTAACAAGTCTGGAGGTTGGGAGGGGGAACCGCAAAAGGCAGTTTGAGGGGTTCTACACAGGCTTAAGTATGGGGGAGGAGCAAGGGGAGGGCCAATAACGGTGAACCGGGGGAGGTACAGAAGGCGGGGAAAGGGGTACATTGAGCCAATAAGGTAAACTGAGGGTGGGGATACATACAATATAACCAATCATGAATACAAAAGGGAATGCTTGACACAGAAACTTCTAGAACAAAGGGAGGGGCTACAAAGGATTGACATCCAGTGGGGCAGGGTTTAGGGTGAGGGACAGGGAAGGTTCCAGATAAAGGGGAGGGGTTTAGGATGACTGACTAGGACAAGGGCGGGAAAGGGAAAAACCATTATGCACTTAACTTTGGGGAAAAAACTGGGACCAACCATCAACACAGAAGGAAAATTAACATTAAACAACGCAACACTACATCTCCCCCTATCTTTTTAAACAGAAGTGTCATTTTCAAAGTCTTCGCCAGAGGTGAGCCCATCCTTCTCTTCCTCAACTGCTTTCATGTCTTCACCATTTGGGGGATCTTCAACATCCCAATCCAGGATAGGCCCCACCTCTGCGCGGTTAACTTGTGGTGATGGGGAGATGCTGCGGACAACTAAGGTCTTAAAAATGGGGATAGCAATACAAACGGGAATAATAACAAGGACAATAGAAATAATGGTTTTGACAACTGAAGCCAGCCAACCCAAAAGTCCCCAGCCTTTAAAGATGTTTCTCAGCCAGTCTTCAGATTCCTCCTTGATGTTCGTGACAAGACCTTGTATTTGCTGTATCTTGGAGTGGACACTGCTGCTCCGAGATGACAAGTTGAGACAGCAGAGGCCTTTGAAGTCCTCGTAGCCGTGGCCATGCGCAAGCAACAGGAGATCTATTGCTGCCCGATTTTGTAGGGTCGCCTGCCTGGTAATTTCCTCATCTGCTAGAAGGTCGCTTAAGGCCACTGACGTAAGGTTTGCCTGTTTCGCTACCCAGCACTCTAGGCTGCCCAATTCACCTAGGGCTTTAGCCGCTACCACCCACGGTAAAAAGATGGAGACAGCAACTCTTTTGGACTTAGACCAATGAAAAACATCTGCACTGCAATTTTCGTCCAAATTATGAGCTTGTCTCTTTTGGATTGCTGATTTTGTGTTTTTAGATTTCCAATTCGAAATTTGGGTACGGTTAGGCGAAAACAGGGTCAGTCATCCAAGGGTGCACAGACCTCCTATCAGGCGAGAGGGGATGCCTGCTCACGCCCGGTCGCCACAGATCAAGAAGACCCCCTTACCTATCTGGCGAGGTTGGTCTACAGGGGTCCCCTCAATCTGGGCGGTGGCGTTGCACCACGTGGCAGCTCTGTAGTCAAGGTTGGGTTGGATAACCTTTAGGTATGATTCGGGGTTGGACCATCTATAATGATTCTGAACACAAAAAGGGGATGGGGCTGAACCAAGTAACTCTAATTCCTGAGGTTCCTTGGGTGCTTTGGGAAGGTCTTTAGACCACTCCAGCCACACCCAGAGGGGGTTGGTCATAGGATAGGAGGCATAGGAGGGGTGCCACCACTGGGGGTTAAAATCATCCCGCATATTGATGATTGTCTTGGGATATTCGTCGGGCTGAAATGGGATCCCCACCATGCAGGTTGAAAGTGGGTTCCCTGTTGCCGCAGTTGATAAGCAGAGATGGTCCTGCTGCATGTCCTGGGCCAGGGTGACCCACACATTCTTCCTCGGCTGTGGCACTATCCACTCCACCGAAGACTGGCAGAGGCACGCCCAGATGACAAGGGCGTACCACATCCTGGGGCTCCGGGTGGCTGACTAAAACAGAACAGGAAAAGGGAATGGGTTACTCAAATAGGTCCTGAACTTCAGGGGGAGGAAACAACTTGGAGAAGGGGCTGTCCCGCCCTCTGGGGGACCCTTGGTGTTCCAGGGAGGGGCGCCGGCGACAACGAAGCGCTGCATATTTGACATCTCCGGAGGTTGGCCCTGACAGATGTCCCTGACTGGCAGTATAGGGCCAGACCCACCTTTGAGGGACCCGCCTCAAACCAAAGGGCGTGGATACGCAAGCGTACCCAGGACCCCAGGTGACTAACTCATGTGGGCCCTCCGTTTTACCAGGCTCCAGGTTCTTCACCATCACGGGAGGGTGTTTTCTCAACTGTAATGATGAAGAATTCGCAAAGTGCCTCACAATGGGAGGATTCAACACTTCGAAGGAGCAGTTAAGAAAGTTGATGGTAAAAAGGGCTTTATGCAATTTAGTGTGAGGTGTATCGAATTGAGTATCGCCCTGTTGCTGCTCCAGGACCCGTTTGAGCGTTTGGTGGGTGTGCTCAACCATGCCCTGACCTGCGGGGGAATAACGGGATGCCAGTCTTATGTTTGATTCCCCACCTCTGCGGGAACTCCCGGAAGGCCGTGGAAGCATATGCTGGGCCATTGTCCGATTTCAATTCCCTTGGGATCCCCAACACAGAGAAGGCCTGTACAAGGTGTTTCTGTACGTCCTTGGCCTTCTCCCCTGTGTGGGCAGAAGCAAAGACTGCCCCGGAAATGGTGTCCACACTCACATGTACATATTTCAACCTGCCGAACTACAGAACTTGGGTGACATCAATCTGCCATAAGTCACAGCTCTCCAGGCCTCTAGGATTGATGCCAGAGCTCAGGGTTGGCACCCCAGGCTTCTGGCACTGGGGACATGTGGCTACAATGCCCTTGGCCTGGTCACGGCTTAGTTGGAATTGCCATACCAAGCCAGGCGCATTCTGATGGAATTTCTGATGGCTCAGCTTTGCCTGTTGGTAAATATCAGGAATCCTGGCCATATCAGCTGGTGCGGCCAGGGTGTCCGCTCTCTGGTTACCCTCGGTGATAAAGCCTGGCAGGTCTGTGTGCGATCTTAGGTGCATCACGAAGTACGGATGCTCTCGGTGGGAGACAGCATATATCAGCTTCGAGAGCAGACTGTGGAGGTTCAGATTAGAGACTTCTTTCAAAACAGCGTTCTCTGCCCTTGACACCACACCCGCTACATAGGCCGAAGCTGTAACCAAATTAAGTGGCTCTGAGAACCTCTCGTAAGCTCTAACGACTGCATCTAACTCAGCAATTAGAGGGGAACCCCCAACAACCTTAACATCTGCCTCCCACTGCTGAGTCTGGGGGTTCTTCCAAGTCATGACTGACTTGTGCGAAGCCCCAGATGCGTCTGTAAAAACAGTTAGAGCTTTGAGCGGCACACGGCTCAATTTTTCTTTCGGGACCAGATTGAAATTTGAATTAAATAATTTATGACTTTGGTGGTGGACAGATGTTTGTCCTGTGTAGCTATCAAGGGCAAAGAGAAGAGTCTCATTCTCTGGGAGCAAATGCTCCAAAACCTCCTTAGTCAGCTTGCCTGATGATAAGGCAAGTGGTACTCGGATGAATGCAAAATCGCAACCCGCCAGCTCTCGCAAACGGGCCCTGGCCTTCCTGATCAGCTGCGCCATCAGCTCCTGTGGCCTGGTGATACTTTTGGACCTCTAATGACTGAGAAACACCCACTCTATAATCAAGAGGGGGTCCCTCTGGTCCTGGTCCCACTGGTAAATGAGGCTGTGGAGGTGCGGAAGCCGTCCCAGGATAATAAACTCAAATTGCAGGTTCGGCAGGTAGCGATGGGCTTGTCTCGTTCCCATCGCCTTCTCTACCTTTTCCAGAGCAGCCCTCACATCTGGGGTCAGCACCCTAGGAGAAAGTAACTCATCTCCCCCTTTCAATAAATTGAAAAGGCGAGCTAGGTCCTCGGTGGTCGATCCTTGCCACGGTCTGACCCAATTCAATGACCCACACAGCTGGTGGAAATCCGCAAGGGTTTTTGTCTTGGTGTTAATTGCCAATTTCTGTGGGACAATAGTCCTGCTGGTAATTTGGAGCCCGAGATATTTCCAGGGGGGCATCCCTTGAACATTCTCCTTCTGGAGCTCAAACCCTGCAGAGATCAAAACCTCGATGACAAGGTCAAGGACATACTGCAGTATGTCGTCCGTGGGGGCACAAATTAACACGTCATCCATATAGTGCAGGATGACGGCCTCCCCTGCCTTGGCACGGACAGGAGACAGCAATAAGGCCATGTACTATTGACAGATACTGGGGCTGTTATTCATGCCCTGAGGCAGTGCCCGCCAATGGAAGCGCCTCATTGGGGCTTCCCGGTTGATGGATGGAACCAAGAAGGCAAACCGTGGTGCATCGTTGGGGTCGAGGGGAATGTGGAAAAAACAATCCTTGATATTTAGGACTGCCAGATTCCAATTTTGCGGCAGCATTGAAGGTGAGGGCACACCTGGTTGCAGAGACCCCATGTCTTCTATCTTTTTATTTATTTCACGAAGGTCGTGAAGGAGCTGCCACTTGTCCTTCCCCAGCTTTTTGATGACAAAGACCGGAGAATTCCAAGGGCTCCAGGTTGGCTCAATGTTACCTTTGGCTAACTGCTCCTCCACGATTTTGTTGAGCGCCTGCAATTTCTGTTTGTTAAGCGACCACTGATCTATCCATACTGGTTCATCAGATAGCCAATTCAGTTTCTGGACAGGGCGCTCCACAGTGACCGCTAAGAAAAATCCCGCGGGGTTTTCGGGATCTCAATACAAACACCCCATTGCGACATGGCATCTCTGCCCCACAGGGGAGCTTTATACTCCATAACAAAAGGGCGGACATTAGCCACCTGCCCTTCAGGTCCCTCAATTTTAATTACGCTTTTTGACTGCCGAGCCAATTGGGCCCCCCTGACTCCTTGTATTCTGCCAGCCACGGGTTGCAACTCCCAGTGTGACGGCCAATTCTCGGTTGGTATAATTGTCACATCTGCTCCTGTATCAAAGAGTCCGTCGAGGTAAAAGTAGTCTTCACCCTGACGGAGTCCACATCCAATGGTTAGTTTATCCTCACCAATGCAATAGACGCAGGGATTAGCCGGTTTCGCCACGATGGTGTTGGGCACCGGAATCGCCTGCGCTACTAGTTGTTCCTTTGGCAGGAAGTATGGTGGCTGGATGCACCGTGCCAGGAGAGAGAAACAGTCCGGGCACAAAAGCTGCCTCTGCGGCACGATTTCAATCTCTGGAGGGGTACACTTTGTATCCCCAAGCACGACATACGTGCAGTCGAGTCCGGCAAACAAACCCGGTGATGTGGGCTTCACCGACACCAACCGCCACTCCTGTGTTTCAAAATGAGTGTTATCTGTCAGGGCCAAGCTCAGGGGAGGTCAAGGAGTCCACCCTGGAGCTATTCGTCGTGTTTGGTAAATGTCGGATCCGGTGGGAATGTCACATCCGGTACTAGTATTGCCCCACCTCAAGGTTCCCCCCCTAGCCCGCCTCATTTTTGTTTTCACCCGAGGCGGGGTCGAGCTCCCCCGTTAGTTTTATTTTGCTTGTGTGTTTCCTCCCACCTCCCCCTGCCCCTGCCCGTTATAGATTTTATTTTTAAGAGGGCACATGCACGCGATGTGACCAAGCTGGTTGCAGAGGAAGCAGCGCACAGGGAAAGTCTTTGCAGCTGCAGTCATCGCCGCCATCTTCACTCCTCCTCTGGTGGGAATAGGTGGCACTGGCACAACTGCGCGCTTGACACAGGCCTCCACTATAAGCTGGAGAGATGGCTCAGGGTAGAGAGGTAGAGGTGTTATAACCTGTTTACATGCATCGTTAGCGTTTAACTTTATCATTTCCATCATTAGTTCTTCTAGGGTGTCCTGGTTTTTCACTTGCTTTTCAATTTCTATCTTTAGCCTCTCCACGAACTCAATTATAGGTTCCGCTGGCCCCTGTTTGATGGAGGCATAGTGGACACGGGGCTCGGTGGTCGGCATCACCATGAATGCCTTCTTGGCAGCAGCTTGAATTTTTAAAATCACAGGTTTTGGAATTATTTCTGCCTGTGCTTCTGCCTGGGACCACTGCCCTTCGCCTCACAAATGATCCATCGTGATCGGTTTTTTGTCTGCGTCAATGGCGCACTTGGGGGTCTGTAAGAGCTCAGGCAGGAGTTCCCCTAGCATCCTTTTCCATGTGTCCTCCCACAATCTGTACTCAATTGATAGGAGGAGACATTTAAACAATCCTTTCAAGTCGCTAGGGACCAAGATATTGGAGGAGAAAGTAGCTTCCAATGAGCCTTTAAAATATTCACTCTTTCTCCCGAACTCCTTCTGTGCCCTACAGAACTCCTTTCTAAGGGAGTATTCAAATGGCCACCAATTTGGAATACCCCTTTGTCAAGAATAAAAAACCGGAGCGGCAATGAGTGTGGTCTCCGGTTCCGGGTCCCGATCCCCTGGCCTGTCACTTCCGTCTTCCGGAGCGTGGGAACCGGAAGGAGGGGCGTGGGAATCGGAAGTCGGAAGCGGAGGGGCAGGACCGCTTACCGAGGAGGAGCCAGAACACTGGCAACATTCATGGTGATGGGTGGGACCTGTTGAGCTCGGGGGCCGCCTCTCTGGGGGTGGAGTAAGAGGAGGAGTTTTAGTAGGAGGAGGAGGAGGAGCCTGGGGAGGAAGAACACCCCTCCCGTGGGAGGAGACAGGGGCAGGACTTGGGGAAGGAAGCGGGAACAGAAAGGGGTTGGGACACGGTGTAGGGGGCGGAGCCACAGTCGGAGGAGGGTACGGATCAATGAGGAAGGGATTCTGGGAAGAAAAAGGAGCCAGAGCACAAGGCACCGGCCACGCCACGTGGCCGGCGCCATCTTGTGCGCCGGAGTCCAGGAGGCTATTTTGTGGCTCCGGGGGGGATGACTGGAACCTGACTGATTTTGGGGGTTTTGGGGTAGAGCCTGGGGGAGGAGCGGGGGAGGGTTTCGAGGTACATTTACAAACTTTACAACTCTTTAAAGCAGGTTTCAGGGTAGAACTCGGGGCGCAACTGGGAGAGACGGAACTGCGAGAAGAGGGATTAGGGGAAGGCTCCCTGACGGCTGGCGCCTTGCTGCCTGGGCTAGGGTATCGGGAGGACCGAGAGGGGCCAGGCAAGCAGCGGCTGGTCTCCCTGGCCGGGCTGGTCTGCGATCGTTGCCGAGCTGCCCGTCTCGGATCCCCCGATGCAGGGGAAGAGGGATTGGAACGAGGGTTAGGAGAGGGGGGAACAAATGGGGGAACCCGGGATGGCTTGCTTCCCTTCCCCGCCCTCTCCTGGCAGGGCGGGGCAGGGCACGCGCTCTCCACCTTTTCTTTTACAGCTGTAGGAATTTGAATGTATAAACTGAAAAGCCGATCCACGGAGGTGTCGTCCTGATTGCTCAACGCCATGAGCCTTTGTCCTACTAGTTCCCAAAATTGGACTAACTCCATTTGCTGGATTGACACCCCGGGGAATTGGGAAGCAAGCCATTTTATGAACTTCTTTAATGAACCCCGTGAGAACTTTTTTTTTCCTCCCTCCAGGGTACCCACAACTTGGAAAAACATCTCCCGCTGCTGTGTGGACAGCTTTGCGCCCATTATGGTGTGCCTCGTACCCACACTGCAGAACTCACTCTATCACTGCAGCAAAGGAAAACTGAAACAACTGAGAGTAAAGGTCCCAGGGCCAGTGAGTCCCCCACCCTCAGGGACAAAAGGAAGGGGTGTTTTTACGGGCCCCCACACCTAGGGCTGCACACCCCACCCCGCCTAATGGTAAGCCCTCCTGCACCCCATTGGGGGATACTTACTGGCTCCGTAGGCCTCTTGAACAAGAGCTGCAACAGGAGGTCCCTCCCTCGAAAGTGATCCTCCGGGCGCAGAGGTTTGCCAGCTTCTCCCCGGGAGCGCTGCCAACCTGGGCTGCTCTGATCGGGGTTGTCGACGCCCAGTGCCTCTGATCCTCAGATCTTAGAGGCTCTTCATGGGGTCACCGGCAAAGTGGCCCCGCGGTGAGTGCCAAACTGACATTTCTTCCACCCACTGCCCGCCTCACATGGGCTACCGGGCTAGCTCCAGGAAGCCTACATCGGTGAGTGGCCCCTCCCCGGCACCACTCTGGGAGCCACAGAAGAGGCGTAGCAACAGCTACGCCTGGGCGAGTCATCAGGGAGGGACAAAGAGGCACAGGAGAGACCTTTTATAGTTCTGGGGGAAGGGATTTATTGAAGGAAGAGGTAACAGGTCAGGAGGTTGGGAGAGGGAACCGTAAAAGGCAGTTTGAGGGGTTCTACACAGGCTTAAGTATGGGGGAGGAGCAAGGGGAGGGCCAATAACGGTTAACGGAGGGAGGTACAGAAGGCAGGGAAAGGGGTACATTGAGCCAATAAGGCAAACCGAGGGTGGGGATACATACAATATAACCAATCATGAATAGAAAAGGGAATGCTTGACAGAGAAACTTCTAGAACAAAGGGAGGGGCTACAAACGATTGATATCCAGTGGGACAAGGTTTAGGGTGAGGGACAGGGAAGGTTCCAGATAAAGGGGAGGGGTTTAGGATGACTGACTAGGGAAAAGGTGGGAAAGGGAAAAACCATTACGTAATTAACTTAGGGGAACGAAACGGGGACCAACCATCAACACAGAAGGAATATTAATATTAAACAACACAACACAACAGATGTAAGTTTCTTTTATTTGATGACATATATTTTCATCACTCCTTGGGATTAGTCTGTTCTTCCTGTGCTCCCACCTGCAATGCCTTCTCTGTGGTAGGCTACTGATGTCACCTTAGAAAGAGGTCCATAGTGTGACAAAACTCTCCAAAGAAACAGTTTGGGGTGGAAGAGTTTCATGTGAAAGTGTTCATAATTCTTGTGTTTATTATTTGTAATATTAATAGATTGTATTTTTATGATCATTTCTATCTGAAATACATATGGCGTATGGCACAGTCTGCTTAAGATCAGACTTTAGGAATAGCTGGAAATGATCTCCCAAATGTCTTCCAATCTTTTCTATACATAAAGAAGTCGGGCAGTTGTTTCTAAAGGGATAAATTATAGAATGTGATTTGGTGCTTTATGGTGCCAGAATAAACAGAAGTTTTGATAATCCGCATTCTTAGCAGTTTTCTTGGAGACTGGTTTTTTTTACTCTCCAGATAGAAGACGCCATGTTGGATACCAGTCGTAAAATTCCAGGCAGCTTTTTATCATGTTACATATCCTCTTACTCATTCATTTCACCTTCCAGCAGTTTAGAAAGAACTTGTTCACTTGAATGTTTTTCTTTGGAGTGATTTTAAGGAGACGGCTAAATGGCCATAATACAGGTAGAAACATAAAAACAAGGGTGTGCTATAAAGACAGGACTTCTTAATGCAAAGAGCCCTCTGAAATTCAAAATACCTGCTATAAAATTAAAAATGTAATCTTTGACTTTTAGATGGGAATTTCTACTCTTCAGTTTCATTCTGTCAGATGCATTTTTGCTAACTGCTTGATTGATGCTGAATGGACAGTCCTGTCTTATTCTTGGTATGGCAACAGTGATAGAGATCACTGCTGCTTTCTGTAGAAAGTGGCTGCAAGTTGCTATTACGAGATCTTGTGCAGGTCTAGAGTCTGATTGGATGTGAAGTTCTCATTGTTTCAACAACCAACTTGGGGTGGCGGTGTCAGAGGTGTTCATTATCTAGGAAGATTTTCATAGGCGATGAGTTTTGCTGAGGTACCTTTCTCTTCTGGGTGTAGAATATATGTGCATAATTAACTTCCTTGAATCCTAAATAGTTGGGGAGATTTTAGTATCTACGAAACCATTTTTACTAGCTTTTTTATGTGGCCATAGATGATGAAAGTGATCTGCATTCAATTTTAAGAAATAGGAAAACAGTGAGCTGTGAGGAAGAGCTGAAGGAGTATTTGTAGAACACCCTTTCTTCTTGAGATCAAATTAAAACAATGTATGAATTTTGTATCGTCAACTTAAAAGGTAGAGCATCTTTGAACATTGGTTGTACTACTTAGGCCTTGTTTTAATGCTGTTGTGTGAAGGTATGGAAAAAGAGTGCTTTTCACTTCATGTAACAATATAGAATAATGTCCCTACTGAACAAGGTTAAGGCAAATAATGCCCACGGTTTAGGAATGGGACAAAGGAAGACTGCTATCATTCAAAAACCATAGCACATCAGTATTACTGTGCATACCATCACATCCATGCCTTATTCAGAAGGGAAAAGAAGTAGCGCAGATTCTTGGGTCACCGGAATCAGAACTTGGTCTGCACCATCATCTCTTCACTCATAGATTTGATCTCATTCAAAGTTCTAGGAACTCAGATGTTTAAGATACCCAAGCACTTGCAACTTTAAAAACCATCTAAAAATTGGTACAATACCGCTCTCCTTCCTGAAGATCTTAGCAGCAGCTCTGAAGCCATAGAGGAAGCAGCACTGTTCAGACACCCAGGAGGTCTTTCCTGCCTGCTCGATCAGAGGCACATTAGAAGAGCAGTATGGACCTGAGGGGGAGATGCACATACCTTGACACACCTCGCAGTGGGACTGTGGTTAGAGCTGGTGGTTTGATACTCTAAATAATAATTTGAGCCGTTAAAACAAAGCCAGAGGTAACAGACCAAGTGAAAATACAATGCCAGGTTGCAGAAAGAGAATGTTACCTATCTGAACACCTACATAAATTCCTCATCATTCTCTTTGTTTAGGAATCCAAGCCAATGTCCGTGTAAAAGAAAACAAGTGTGAATATTGATTTTTCTTGAATCAAGACTCAGCTTTATGTCCAAGTCAAAGGCAAAAAAACCAGAAAGACTCCGCTGAGCACAGTGCAGAACTAACATGGAAGACAGTAATTTGACCTCTTATGTAAGCAGTGTTGGAATGGTTCCCCATCCAAAAGGAAGGATGTCAAATGCTTCTTTGGAAATATTTTAACTTCTGTGCATTTCTTTCTTTGTAATGAACTAATCTCTAACAAGCCAGGACGTGATTGTGTTCAGTAGAAACAGATCAATGGCAACATTTAGCCTAAAGTTTTTATGAGCTTGATCAGGAAGTTCGATTTAGATTTAAAGGCACTGTAGTCATATTTAATTTTATTTCTCTCCGTACTTGAGTCTCTTAAACAGGGACCTTCAATTGGACAGGAACGGGACACTGAAACAAATTGTAATGGATGACGTAATGGCTTACCCGGAAGCATTTTGTGGGAATTGATTTCTTCTAGGTATCCATTAGCCAGCATTTTGGTGTGAAGGAAATCTTCAAACAGGTAAAACAAAAATTCCCGTATGTTTAAAACCTGACTGCTATATTAATTTTTCCCTTTTGAGAAAATGTTCATGACCTTTAAAATTCAGACTATATCAAGTATTGTTTCAGCCATTGAAGAAAGTGCTTTTGATAGAGATAGGAGAGGGAAACCAAAACATTTCTCAGAGCCGCACTTTGAACTCTGTCCTTGTTACAAACGGCACTTGAGCAAATTCATTTGCCTTTGGAACAGAAAATGACAAGGTAACAGGCTTATCATTAAGGATTTGAGTGTTACAGGTTCTTTAGATAGTAAGTGATCTATTCAAGATGATCTCTTACTGAAATAGATCCATTTTGAGAAGGGATATGGATTTCTTAGAAGAAAGCAAATCCCTATGTTAAAACGGTGTGGGGGGTGTTTTTTGTTGTTGTTTTGCTTTTAGAACTTGCAGAGCACAATCGATTTCAAAGTTGAAGATCCAAATAAGACCACGACATTCCAAACAGGTGTTTCTTTTTGGTTGTTTTTCAATCGGTATATCTTTGGATTGCAGCCAGTAGATTTGTGCTTGAACTGGAAAGAAGTAGCGGGGGTTTCAGAAGTGGAACATACGGTGGAACAGTAAGCTGAGAGCATTGTGCAAGGAGAGGAAAGAGGGGGAAATGATAAGAGTTTCCTGAGTCGGAAGGGACCCCTAGGGATCGTCAAAGTCCAACCCCTGGCCCTGCACAGACACTCCAACAGTCCCACCCTCTGCATCCCTGAGAGCATTGGCCAAACGCTCCTGGATCTCTGGCAGCCGTGGGGCTGTGCCCATTGCCTGGAGAACCTATTCAGTGCCTGACCAGCCTCTGAGGAAAAAAACCTTTCCCTGATAGCCAGCCTAATCGTCCCCTGACACAGCTCCTGGCATTCCCTTGGCTCCTGTCCCTGGTTGCAGAGAGCAGAGAGCAAAGCTGTCCCTGTGCTGCCCTTGAGAGGAGCTGAGAGGTCCCAAGTGAGGTGTGAGCTCAGCGTCCTCACTGCAGCTGAACCAAATGCCCTCAGCCACTCTTTGTATGGCTTCCCCTCCAGCCTCTTCACTATCTCTGTGTCCCTCCTTTGGACATTTCTCCAACAGCCTGAGATCTTTCTGACGTTGTGGCATCCAAAATTGCCCCCAGGGCTTGAAGAGAGCGCAGTCCCAGCCCAGAGCAGAGCAGGACAATCACCTCTCTAGAGCGAGCGGTGCCACAAGATAGGGAAAGTTGTCAAAAATCAGCTGGAGAAACAAATCTAACAGAGAAACAGGTGATCTAGGCACAGGAAATGGAGGAAGTTGAGGAAGAAGAAGATGAGGAGAGGATTCCTTGTAAAAGAGAAGAAAATGAGCATGCAGAACAACGACTAAGCATTATGATGGTAAGTGAGCAAGAGAATAAGTTTGAAAGTGAAGGCAGTTTTGTCCAAAAGAAGGAGGAATAGGAAGTCTTTTTGCTGAGAATGAATAGAAAGGTTTATTCCCTTTAGTTTGTATACGACGCGCACGGGGCTCTAGATCCTTTTGTGGGAAAATGGTGTGTGTAAAGTTGCCAATCATTTTGGAGCGAATTTGTAGGGTTTTGGGGTCCCAGGTGAATTTTGGGTTGCATTCTGGGGATTTGGGGGATCCCAGGTGAATTGGGGGGGGGGAATCTGGGGAGATCCAGGTGAGTTTTGAGGGGTCCCAGTTTGATTTTGGGGGAGAATTTATGGACTTTTGGAGGATGTCGGGGAGCGAGGTTTGGGGTTGTGTTGGTTTGAAAGTAAAACCAGTGCGAGACTCCAAGTCAGTAATACAATTTAATAGGAGAAAAGAGAAAAAATAAAATCCGTGCAATAATATAGAAGAAAAACCAGCAACAAAGTCAGAAATAAAACCTGACACACTGTCAGTCAGGGTGTTGGTAGCAGTCCTTATAAATGGTGGCTGCAGTCCTCCTGGATGACAGATGTGGTTCAGTTGAAGCAGTGCTCCTGTAGAAGGTGCAGTTTTCCTCCAAAGATCCAGCGATGATGTGGAAAAAGGTCCGAGTTTCCTCTGGGATCCAGTAGAAAGGACTGCCTTGGTGTTCCAAATCTCACTTTTTATCTAGGTAGGAAATGTTTGGCTCCTCCCTCTGGCTGGAGCATCTCCCAATGGGATGATGTAATCTTATCAGTCACACAAGAGGACTTAATGGCCCTTTAACAGAATCTGTCTTCTGGAGGAAGGATGGGTTGTGAAAAGATAATGATCATCATCCCCCTGATCTTATCAGATGGCACATCAGCAGGGGATATCTCCCACAGAGAGAAGGATCACCACCCCTCCCACATTTTAACAGATGGTGATAGAATACACATTTTTGCATTGTACCCCAGTAGAGGGGTGAATTTGTGGAATGTGGGGAGTCCCAGTTGAATTTTAGGGGGAATTTGTGGAATTCTAGGGATCTCAGGGGAATTTTGGGGTGAATTTGGTGAATTTTAGGGTATACATGGCAATTTTAGGGTTCTCAAGTGATTTTTGGGGATGCCAGGTGGATTTTGGGGTGAATTCTGTCGATTTTGCGGTATCTAGGCGAGCATTTGGGAGTCGTGGGAGAATTTGGGGATGAATTTGGGGGGATGCAAGTGGATTTTCCCGGGAATTTTGGTGATTTTCGGGAGTCCCAGATGGGTCTAGTAGTGAATTGGGTAGATTTGGGGGTATCTGGGAGGTTTTTGAGGTGGATTGGAGACATTTTGGGGAGAATTTGGGAGGTGTAGGGGGGACTGGATCTTCGGTGTGATTTGAGGGATTTTGGGGGTTGCAGGTGGGATTTTGGGGTGAAGCCCTGGGATGTGGGGGTCCCCCGTGATTTTTGGGGTGAATTTGTGGAATTCTGGGAGTTGCCAGGTGAGTGCTGGGCATCCCAGGGGCGACTTCGGGGTGAATTTTGGGTATTTTGGGTTTCCCAGGTGAATTTCTGAGGTGAAAAGGTTCAAAAAGGTTTTTTTTGAAAACAAGTTAAAGCCAGAAGGTTATTGAAAATTAATAGATGTGATGCAAGTAGGTAATATGCAGACAATACACAGCTTGACAAATCATGGGAAAAATGCAGTGGTAACACATGAGTGTGTGAGGATGGGATCAGTATAGCTAAGGCTCAGTTGAAGCTGAATTTGGAAAAGCATGCCAAAAAGAAGAATAATAAAGGCACCTACGGGTATTTCAGTGGGAAAAGGAAGATGATAAGAAACCTATCACACCTCCCCTATTCCCCCCCCACCCCCATAAGCCAGACAGGACTAGTGACAACAGACAAGGAGAAGGCTGAGGTACTCAACAAGTGTTGGTCTCAATTTTTACTGCCAGTCACTATTTCCACATCTCTCAGGTTATCGGACTGGTGGACTTGATTCTAAGCCATAGTAGCAGGTCAGCTTTCAGACCACTTGAGGAACCTGAGCATGCAAGACCATGGGACCCACCCAGAGGCATGTCAGGGCCCTGAGAGAACTGGCAGCTCTAGTTGCTAAGGTGCTTCCTCCATCATATTTGAGAAATCAAGGCAACCAGCTGAAGTCTCCAGACACTGTGTTGTATTGACTCCAATACTCTTGGTCTTTTTTGTAAATCTTAGAGCTCTGAGTCAATTTCTGCAGAGGATTCCCAATGCAGTTTCAAAAATGGAATCTTTGTTATTGGTCCTCATGTTGATTTTGGATATTTCCATTTTCTGCACTCCTATATTTTCGAAACAATTGTAATGACTGAAAAGAAAGCTGAGACGAGGCATTATGCTCTTTCCACTGAAATAAATGGAGCAGTATTCTTTTCAGACAAATATATTTTTGCTGTGTCTAAGCACATGTGCATACCTGTGTTTCATTCATGTGTCCAGGTTTTGCAATGGGGCAGCCACAGGGCCGTCCTGTGACAATGGCCCAGGTGCTGCCCTGTCCCGCTTTCTTCCATCTGGCTCCACTTCAGGATGTCCTCCCTGCTGAGAGAAGAGGCTGGGACAGCACCTTTAGAAATGCGACTCTCTGTTTTTTGTTAGTTTGCTTGTTTTGTTTTCTTATTTTTAAAGTTACTAAAAACCTTCACCCTGATTTTTTGATGTGTTGGGTTTGGGAATTTTTTTGAGTTTGGGTGGCTTTTTTGGGGGGCTTTTTTGGGGGCTTTTTTTGTCTCTTTGGGGATTATTGGTTGGGGTTTTATGTGTGTTTGTTTGATCTGCTTTTTTGTTTGTTTGTTTGTTTGTTTTTTTATTACGGTTTTGTAGAGTTTTTTAAACAAATTGATTGGAAAACTGAATAGTACTCCTCTATAGTCTCCTGGATTCACCTGAGACTCTTCCTAGGCATCTCCCAGATCCTTTTTGCAATGAGTCTCTATCTTGGTTTGAAAGACCGCTATGGTGTAAGGAAAGGCAAGAGCCCGCTTCCTGAGATGCAGAATGCAACCCCCTCCCTTTTAATTATTTTAGGTCCAAATCAGAGGCCTTCAGGCAGGAGATGTGGGGATAAGGGTAACAGTTCTCTACTGATATCTAACAAGGCAGGAAAACAACAACAGCTATAAAAATTGACAACAGAACAGAACAGAACAGATTATCTCAGCTCCAGTCCCTTTTGGCTGCAGGCCGTCTCCCTGTGCTCAGTTACCGGTGCTGTGGGGGCAGGACAGGTCCCGCGCAGTCTAAGAGCGCAGGAGTGATGGCGGCGGCCCAGGAGTGAGCGGGATGGGAAAGTGACTCCCCGTCACGGTGTCGGTCGTGGTGCTCAGCAGAGTGTCCAGAGGTGGTAGGGTGGGGTGGGAGAGCAGCAGAGGGATGTCCAACGGCAGGGAGCATGGATCTCAGCGCTGGGATGGCAGGGGAGATGCCAGACCGGAGCCCGGGCTCTCCTCCCACTCCAGTAGCCAAGCGAGAGAGAATCTCCCGCTCCAGACCCCCTGTCCCACCTTTCCTTTTACGGTTTCCCCCCCTCCCCCTCCACCCAGGCCCCTAGGAGAGAACATTATCTGTCGTTTTAAGGTGCAGCCACAATTACTTAGCATAACAATGGGAGAAATTCCACAGAAAGAAAAAGGGAAGCATTCAACCCCCAACATTATCAACCCCTGAATTTCTCCCATACTAATATGCTATATCAAATTAAACCGTTGCATTATATATACATACATGCATTTAGAGACTTAGGCACAGTACTATAGGTATTTCACCCTAAAACAAGGTCTCCTTGGAGTATGCATCTGGTCTATCCAGTCTTTTGCATCACCCACCAGGTGCAACCTGGTCCCTGAGCGAATACAACTCCATTGATGGGATTGTCTTTGCTGGAGGCAGGATTCACCCAAACAGTTTTTCCTAGCATACCTCTCATGTGTACCACTGGAACCTTATCTCCATCTGATATTCCCAAGTGCTCAGATTGGGCAGGGCCTGCTTGGTTAGTGGAACCTCGGGTGTTCACTAACCATGTGGCCTTTGGTAGATTAATCTCCCAGTTCTTCAAAGTTCCCCCACCCAGTGCCTTCATGGCGGTTTTAAGCAGGCCATTGCACCGTTTAACATTCCCTGCAGCTGGTGCGTGGTAGGGGATATGGTACACGCACTCAATGCCGTGTTCTCTAGCCCAGGTGTGTATAAGGCTGTTCTTGAAATGAGTCCCATTGTCTGACTCAATTCTCTCAGGGGTACCATGCCTCCAAAGAACTTGTTTTTCCAGGCCCAAGATGGTGTTCCGAGCAGTGGCATGAGGCACAGGGTAGGTCTCTAACCATCCAGTGGTGGCTTCCACCATGGTCAGTACATAGCGCTTGCCCTGGCGGGTTTGAGGCAGTGTGATGTAGTCAATCTGCCAGGCCTCTCCATACTTATATTTGGCCCATCGCCCCCCATACCAGAGGGGATTGACCCGCTTGGCCTGCTTGATGGCAGCACATGTCTCACAGTCATGGATAACTTGAGAAATACTGTCCATGGTTAGATCCACCCCTTGGTCTCGTGCCCACTTATAGGGGGCATCTCTGCCCTGATGACCTGAGGCATCATGGGCCCATTGAGCCAGGAACAACTCTCCCTTGTGCTGTCAATCTAAATCTATCTTCGACACCTCTATCTGTGCAGCCTGATCTACCTGCTCATTGTGTCGGTGTTCCTCATTAGCCCGACTCTTGGGGACATGGGCATCTATGTGACGGACTTTCACAGGCAGCTTCTCTACCCGGGTGGCAATGTCTTTCCATTCATCGGCAGCCCAGATTGGTTTTCCCCTACATTGCCAGTTAGCCTTTTTCCACCTTTCCAGCCAACCCCACAGAGCATTGGCTACCATCCATGAATCAGTGTAAAGGTAGAGTTTTGGCTGCTTCTCTCTTTCAGCAATGTCCAGGGCCAGCTGAAGAGCTTTGAGTTCAGCAAGTTTACTCGATCCACCTTCTCCTTCGGTAACTTGTGCAACCTGTCGTGTGGGACTCCATACGGGTGCTTTCCACTTCCGGTTCATCCCCACGATGCGGCAGGAACCATCAGTGAAAAGAGCATAGCATATTTCATCTGCTGGCAGTTGGTTATACGGTGGGGCTTCTTGAGCCCGGGTCACTTGATCCTGTTCCTCTTCGTCGGCAAGACCAAAGTCTTCCCCTTCCGGCCAGCTGGTAATTATCTCCAAAATCCCAGGGCGATTCGGGTTTCAAATACGGGCGCGTTGTGTGATGAAGGCAATCCATTTGCTCCATGTGGCGTCAGTGGCATGGTGGGTTGAGGGAACCTTTCCTTTGAATACCCACTCCAGCACTGGCAGTCGGGGTGCCAGGAGGAGTTGTGTTTCAGTGCCAACCACCTCTGAGGCAGCTTGAACCCCTTCATAGGTGGCCAAGATCTCCCTCTCCGTTGGAGTATAGTTGGCCTCGGACCCTCTCTAGCTTCGACTCCAGAATCCCAGTGGTCGGCCTCGAGTCTCACCAGGCACCTTCTGCCACAGGCTCCAGGACAGACCATGGTTCCCGGCTGCAGAGTAGAGCATGTCCTTCACATCTGGTCCCGTCCTGACTGGGCCAAGGGCTACTGCATGAGCGATCTCCTGCTTGATCTGGGCAAAGGCTTGCTGCTGCTCAGGGCCCCAGTGGAAATCGTTCTTCTTTCGGGTGACCAGGTAAAGAGCGCTCACAATCTGGCTGTACTCAGGAATGTGCATTCTCCAAAAGCCTATGGCACCTACGAGGGCTTGTGTTTCCTTCTTGCTGGTTGGTGGAGACATTGCAGTGATCTTATTGATGACCTCACTGGGAATCTGGCGCCGTCCATCTTGCCACTTTACTCCCAGGAACTGGATCTCTTGGGCAGGCCCTTTGACTTTGCTCTTTTGAATGGCGAAGCCGGCTCCCAGCAGAATCTCAATGATCTTTTCTCCTTTCTGAAATACCTCCATTGCCCTGTCCCCCCACACAATGATGTCATCAATGTACTGCAGATGTTCTGGAGATCCACCCCTCTCCCGTGTAGCCTGGATCAATCCATGACAGATGGTGGGGCTGTGTTTCCACCCCTGGGGCAGTAGGTTCCACATGTATTGCACACCCCTCCAGGCGAAAGCAAACTAAGGCCTGCACTCTACTGCCAGAGGAATGGAGAAAAATGCATTGTCGATGTCAATGGTGGCGTACCACTTTGCTGCCTTGGACTACAGCTCGTACTGGAGTTCCAGCATGTCCGGCACAGCAGCGCTCAGCAGTGGAGTCATTTCATTCAATGCACCATAGTCCACGGTTAATCTCCATTCTCCTTGAGATTTACGCACAGGCCAGATGGGGCTGTTGAAGGGTGAGTGGGTTTTACTGACCACCCCTTGGCTCTCCAGCTCACGGATGATCTTGTGGATGGGGATCACGGCATCTCGATTCGTCCGGTACTGCCGGCGGTGCACTGTTGAGGTAGCAATTGGCACCTGTTGCTCTTTCACCCTGAGGAGTCCCACTGCAGATGGGTTTTCTCATAGCCCAGGCAGGGTGTTCAACTGCTTAATGCCCTCTGCCGCCACAGCAGCTATTCCAAAAGCCCACCTGAGTCCCTTTGGGTCTTTGTAATAGCCGTTCCTGAGGAAGTCTATGCCTAGGATACATGGTGTCTCTGGGTCAGTCACAATTGGATGTTTCTGCCACTCTTTCCCAGTTAGGCTCACCTCAACATCCTGCGAAGTCAATTCCTGAGATTCCCCCCGTAACCCCCGCAAATGAAACAGGTTCCTCCCCGACATGTCCCGATGCTATGAATGAACACTGTGAACCAGTGTCAACCAATGCACTGTGTTCCTGTGGCTCTGATGTGCCAGGCCATGGGATCCACACCGTCCAAAAGATCCGGTTTTCCCGTGCCTCTCCCTGGCTAGAGGCAGGGCCCCTCTAGTCCTGGTTATTATTTCTCTCCTGGACATACATAGTGGAGGTTCCTTCAAGGGGATCTGACAGATCATCTTCCCTTCTGTAATACCCTGCACCTTGGTCATGGGAGGCTGAAGCTACCTTCACTTTAGTGGAGTTCCCTCTGTTAGTGTTCCCCTCCCTGAGTTGGCGCACCCGTGCTGCCAGGACAGAAGTGGGTTTCCCATCCCACCTTCTCAGGTCTTCCCCTTGGTCACGTAGAAAAATACACAGGTCAGCACATGGGGTGTACCCTCTCTCCCTAGCTGGGGGGTGTTGGGCTCTGCTTTTGGGGTCCATGACTCGCACTGGTGCTGCACTGATCTTCCTCACCTCTTCCCTTATCTCCTTCATCTCCTCCTTAAACTCCTCTCTGAGGTCCTTAACCACAGCAGAGACATGAGCCTGCATTGGGCCAGCCATCATACTCTGAAAATTCCTGAGCCTGTTGGCAACAGAACCCACTGTCACTTGGTTGGTATCAGCATTAATCATTGCAATAAAGGGGGTATATTGAGATGGGCCCAGGTTTGCCAGATTCCACAACCTCTGCCCTGTGCACCTGACCTTGTGAGGGTCATTGTCATGCCGTCCATCCCTCCCAAAGAGCACCTCCAGTACTGCAACTTCTCTCAGCTGTTGGATCTCTTCGTCAAGGGTATTCCAAGGTGTTCTCTGGTGGTGCTCCTGCATTCTTTCCCTGTGGACAAATCTCTCTCTCACACTCATTCAAAATCGCTCCCAGAGGGAAAGGAGACCAGTCTCCCTTACAAATACTTGGTCCACACCTGAGTCCTGGGTCAAGGCTCCCAAATTCCTTGCCTCAGTACCATCCAGTTGCACACCTGTACCCATAAGGTCCCAGACCCGCAGTAACCAGGTTGTAAAAGGCTCGCGACCCCGTCGTACAATGTCTTTTCGCAGGTTACGGAGACTCTCGTATGACAGGGACTCGGTGATGATCTCAACTTCTGGCTCCCCTGCTGGTTGTGAGGGGCCCCCTTCCTGACCCTTATTATCTAGGTGCCTTGTTTTCATCTTAGACTTCCTAGTTTCCACAGGGGCAACTGCTGCTGCTGAGTGCCCTTGCAGTTCAGCTGGAACCTGGACAGATGTAACGTCTGTGGGTCCCACTGCTGCACCATCAGAGTCTCCCTCTTTAAGGCAGGGGGAGGGTTTCTCACCAGCTGGGGAGAGGTACTCCTTCAGCATCTGGCCCATCTCATGTATCTCCTTCGCTAGCACCCCCACGCATTCTGAGTGGTTCCTTTCCGAGGTGGGCTGTGGGGCAGGATCAAACGCTGGGTTAATATCCCTTGTCTCTGGAACAGGGTCAGGCTCTGGGGTAAACTTCCTAGTCTCTTGGACAGGATCAGGCTCTGGGGTAACATCCCTAGTCCCTGGGACAGGATGAGGCTCTGGGGTAGCATCCCTAGTCCCTGTGGTAGGTAGCAGTGTTGTTATCGAAGTCAATCTCCCCTTATCTCTGAATGTTAGATAGAACAGGTTTAACAGGGATATAAGCAACACTAGCCACAGTATAATGTCATTAGCATTTAAAGCGGATTTGAACCCCTTGAAGACTGGTGGGGTGAACTTCAAAAACCCTGTGATGGGTTGGGAGAAGATTTCACCTGCTGCCACTTCCTCGCAGTAAGTACCATTATTGAAGTAGACCCAGAAACACACACTTAGAGTGCTATATCTCTGAATCCATGTGGCCATGTTCCAGAGAAAATTAAAAATCCATGAATTCCTCAACTGATCAACCCCCAAAATGAACCGGATAATAGCCACAGTAACCTTGGTTATGAGACTCATATTTACAAAAGGGCTTGCAAATGGGTGAGATATAGCAGTGACCACATGGAGGCCAATCCAGGGTAAGCTGGACAGCATGGTGTCACCTACCACAAGCTTGGGTAATTCAAGAACTGTTATCCCCTTTTCTACCCCTCTCTCAATGCCCTCAGGCAATGCCTCACGTTCCGGGCGCCAAAATGTGTCTTGGTTTGAAAGACAGGTATGGTCTAAGGAAAGGCAAGAGCCCCTTTCCTGCGATGCAGAGTTCAACCCCCCTCCCTTTTAATTATTTTAGGTTCAAATCAGAGGCCTTCAGGCAGGAGATGTGGGGATAAGAATAACAGTTCTTTACTGATATCTAACAAGGCAGGAAAACAACAACAGCTATAAAAATTGACAACAGAACAGAACAGTATAAGTCAGTTCCAGTCACTTTTGGCCGCAGGCCGTCTCCCTGTGCTCAGTTACCGGTGCTGTGGGGGCAGGGTAGGTCCCGTGCATTTGAAGAGTGCTGGAGTGACGGGGTGAGAGGGATGGGGAAAGAGACTCCCCCCTCACGGTGTCGGTCGTGGTGCTGGGCAGAGTGTCCGGAGGTAGTAGGTTGAGGTGGGAGAGCAGCAGAGGGATGTCCAACAGCAGGGAGTGTGGATCTTCGTGCTGGGGGTGTCAGGGGAGATGCCAGATCAGAGCCTGGGCTGTCCTCCCACTCCACGAGCCAACGAGAGTACCTGCCCGCTCCCGAAACCCGTACCACCTTTCCTTTTCCAGTTCCCTCCCTCCTCCTCCACCCACTCCAGTACGAGAGAACATTATCTATTGTTTAGGCGTGTGTTATGCGCCCTTTCAGGGCTGGTGACAGGGGGCTACTCTAAGAACGCTTTCTTCTTCCTCGCATCCTTCTCGCTTCGCTCTAGCTGCATGGAGTACACCACAGCGAAGGTGTGAGGAAGGGCACTGGCCCAGCTTTTGCCCTGGCGTGCAACGGCTGTGTGCTACTTTTCCAAGCAGCAAGAGCACTGAGAAGTGAAAGCGATTGTGAAGGAGCTCTTTGGCTGCTTGTGTGCTCTTCGCTGCACTGCGCTCGCAAGCGGCTTCGTTCCTCGCCTTCTGCCGTCCGGACAGAGCTGAACTCCAGCGGTCAGTTTCAGCTCTGCCCAAAAGCTTGTCCTCAGTTCTGCGGGCAAGCAAGCCCTGTTGCCTTAGCTCCGAGTGCAAAGTCCCTAGCGAGTTCTCACTCAGTGCTATGCACCCAGAACGACGCTCTCACTCATCTTTCAAGCAGCAATTCCTAACAGCAGAAGCAGCAGAAGCACAAACTGAATGACGAGTAGGGACGATGTAGAACACTTCTTTGTCCTGGCACATTTTCGTGTGCGATATGTCCCTCCAGGTCTTCGGTCCATGCCAAGCTCTATGTGCTGTGTGCGCTCCTACTTGCAGCTGAGAAGGACAGTGGAGCTAGCAGCAAATTCGGAGAGCGCTGAGCACATAGTCAAGGAGCGAGAAGTGCCCGTGCAATGCGGTGCTAATAGCAGCTTCCTCGCTTTGGGGATGAGCTCCGGCCACAAGACCTTCTCTTCCTGGCAACGGATCTGTGTGAAGGGCATAGGCGAAAAGGTTTCTTTTTCCATGCGAACTCTGAGAGAGGCAGACTGTTGCACGGATCTCTGAGAACAAAGGTGCACGCCCTAGGCGGGCTTGGGCAGAAGCAGCGTTCTCGAGCGCTTGGCTGCCGGCGCACTGCTGGCTGTGTGGTGCGGCTTCAGAGGCTTCTGGCCGCCGGGGAGTGAAAGCGGCGCCAGGCGTGGGTGAGGGCGGTGAATGAAGCCGCACAAGTACCGTGCTTGTGTGCACCACTGTTGGAGTCATTAAGTCAGGAGTTTCTCTGAATCCTTCAGGGAGAGGTCAGAATGCAGGGATTGAGTTGAATCCTTTGGATGGATTGAAGTATATTAGGCCTCTTGCTTATAAGGCAGAGGTGTAGACTAAAGCTATAACATAAGAGAAAGAAAATAAGTAAGTAAATGGAACAAGTTTTAAATGCTTTTACTGAGCAAAAGGTCTTAGATGCCTAAGAAGTAGTACATGTTCTAGTGAAGGTTGAAAAACATACTAGTGTTTTCTTAGAGGCTCCAAGAACTTAGCTTTAGACATAATAGAGTTAGAGTTAAGAATATTGCTTACATTTTTCAGTTAGAACAAGATCGGCCATGAATGTAATTTATACGTAGCTTGGCGTGTTAAGAAATTAGAATTCTAATAGGTTAAGAAGTAGTGGTCCGAGTCTGGTCCGATTCTACGTCTTAGTTTGCTTGTAAGTTTCCATAAAAGAGGCTTGGAAAGAGACATTGCTTTTAGCCATTGCTTTTATGGCTCAGCTTTTGCTCTGCTTTTGTTTTCGCCGCTGAAATCAAGACCCGAGAAGAAGATAAGAGCTGCCCGGCTCCTCCGGCCCTGCTGGGACCACGGGGAGCTTCTGCTTCTGTTTGGGACTTTGAGCTAGAACCTGGAATGGACTTTGTTAGCTTTGACTCTGCATTTGAGACTGATGTGCTTCTGCAATAAATAACTTTACAGCTACTATTAGCTGCTTTGCTTTTTACATAAAAGAAGAAGTAGCCTGAGAGTGTGGGTGCACAAGAGGCACCCGGAGGTCCCCAGAAACCTCACACACCACGTTACAGGCTACTAGGAGAGGAAGGTGGCTGCCTCTAGCTTGCCTTTCCAAGTGCCCTTAGCAGTTGGAAGGAGCAAGCTGAAGCACTGCTGATTGTGCTGCTCCTTGGTTCCCTTGCAGCCTGCTGTGGAAACATTGGCGGTCACTTCTAGGCGCCGAGTTGCAGAGAGCACCACGGTAAATGCCACGGAGAAGGGAAATACAGAGTGCAGCAAGGAGCTGGACATGGCTTACGTGCAATAAGTAGAAGGTGAACCTAGGTACTGTCTCTTCAATCTGGCCTCCTCTGCTCTGGTAGCAACTTTTGCAAGTAGGCAAAGGGAGCTGCGAGTATGCAGAATGGAGGGCAGCAAGACGCCGTGTGTTATGCGCCCTTTCAGGGCTGCTGACAGAGGGCTACTTTAAGAACGCCTTCTTCTTCCTCGCGTCCTTCTCGCTTCGCTCTAGCTGCATGGAATACACCACAGCGAAGGTGTGAGGAAGGGCACTGCCCCAGCTTTTGGCCTGGCCTGCCTCTGCTACGCCTTTATCTGCACACCAGAACAATTGCATTTCTTACCCGCAAGGGTAAAAAGTTGTTAGTGTAGCCTCAGTATTGGCAAGTGCATAGGCATTAAGTGGAGAAACCACATATGAGGGAGTCTTTAGAGGTTTCCTCCCCCATGGCGCTGGTGTATTCTCATTCTCTTGCTGAACTGAAAAGTCTGGGCGTGGCAAGTCTGGCCTGCCTTGTGCAGAGACGAACACAAATGTGGGGCTATGATCCTCTGTTTCGTACCTCTGCTTCCGGGTGTGTGGGCCGACATGAGCCCGCAGCAGCCGCAGAGGACACTGTGGATTGTGGAGGATGCTGGACTGGCCGCCAGCCCCCCGTTGGTCTGAAAGCGGCAGGAATGGCGTCTGAGCGGCATCGCCTGAGGGCCCCATGGGGGGCAGGGAGAGAGCCGGGAGTGACGCCGAGCGACACCGGAAGCGATATCCGTAGGGCCCAGAAGGCCTGTGGTGGCATCGAATTTCACGGATAGGAGGCTGCTAAGGTGCTTTGAAAACTGGAGCTCCTCTCCTCTAGGACAGACTGGGAGAGCTGAGGGTGTCCAATGTGGAGAACAGAAGGCTCCCGGGAGACCTTCGAGCCCCTTGCAGTGCCTGCTGGGGCTCCAAGATAGCTGGGGAGGGACTTTGGAAAAGGGTCTGGACTCGCAGGACAAGGGGGAATAGCTTCAAACTGCCAGAGGGCTGGGATCGATGGGATATTGGAAAGGAATTCTTCCTTGTGTGGGTGCTGAGGCCTGGCACATGTTGCTCAAAGAGGCTGTGTGGGAGCCCCATGGCAGGAAGTGTCCAGGGCCAGGCTGGAGCGGACATGGAGCAACTGGACTAGTGGAAAAGTGTCCCTGCCCATGTCAGGATGTGGGAAGAAGATACTCTATCATCTCTAAGGTCGCTTCCAGTCCAAACCATTCTGGGATTCTAGGATTCATGGAAGGCCCTTTTCCAAGTGAAGTGTTGTATCTCTTGGCTCCCACCTTGTAGTTGCCAGTTCTTCTGGAAGCAGGCCTGGCCAAGTAGCTGTGATGAGCCAAGGGTTCGCAATTGGACAACTATGATATATTTGCAGAGAGGAAGGCTGAAGACAGATCTTCAAGGCCCAGGTAAAACTAGCAAAGGATTGAATAAAAGCCAAAGGTTGGTTGTGTTAGTCAGTTTGCTGGCTGTTGAAATGGCCCCAGGTCATTTTCCACATTTCTAATTTGGATTTGTTGGAGTAAAAAATGAATGTGTTACCTCCAGCGTAGGCTCTCCAATGCATCTCCATTTGCTCCCATCTCTTTCTTGTATATCAGGTTCTATAAACTGAAGACAGAATCATAACACAGTAGTAAAACATTTAGAGGTGTAGTTAGCCAGCTTCAAGACTTTTCAACGCTGCTGTTGACTTTTCTGGTAACTGCAAGCAAGGCAACACAATCCAGTTACTCCACTTTTCCTCTCTGAGAAAAAGATGATTTTTTTTTTTTTTTCTCATTTTGAAAATAGCCTGGAATGAAGAGAGTTATGCCTGTGGCATGTAGGATTCATTATTTTACCTTTCTCTTCTGCTGTCTTTCACGTACTAGTTTTTTTTTTATTTTTTGTTTGCCCTTCTTCATTCAGTAGGTTTGAAAGAATTCTAATTGTTGAGATGATGGTTCTTTGAAGGCTCACTTAGCCCACCTTTTGGGTGAAGGAAAGAAGAAGACAAGGTCCTCTAAGAAGAGTAAAAAGCATACTTTAAAGAGGCATTCAGAGATGTCTGCTGAGGCCATGCAATTACAGTGTAATCATCAGAAATGTGTTGGAAAAACACCCATCAGTGACTTCACAAGAAAGCCACACTCAAGACAGGTAAAGAACAGAAGCATAAAACCCCAAAGGTATGAAATGGACAGATTTTCATTGGGAATGAGCAACTCCTGAATTCTTGGTTCTAGAAACAGGGGCTTGTAATAAATACTGTTTCCTTGCCAGACGTAAATTTGGTGTAAGGAACTGCTCAATGCCCATTGAAGTGCAGGGCTAGTAGACTAATATTTGCCATGGCAGGCATATTGTATGGCTTTCCTGTTAAAAAGAAATTGGTTTTGCTCATAGCAATCTAGATATGTACCCAGTCTGACACCTATTTTTTAGGCTATATTTCCAAGTAAATGGCTTCCATGATGATGCAGTAAGTTTATGTCATGAACAGGAATGAAGTGATTGCATGCATCCTTTTTTACCCTATGCAGGCTGCTGAATAATGAGACAGAGACTCCCACTGACGGCAAGGAGTGCCCAAGCTTTTGGGAAAAGCACTGGACAGATAAAGCCTATTTCCACATTTCTTGCTAGCGTCTCCTTCAAAGTTAATGTGTTTGTTCATCTTTTAGAGCTGTTCTAGATGTCTTTGTAGTTTGCATGTACTAAATGTACCAGGTATTGCTTTCCTGCCATCCTAATAGATTTGAAGTTGGGATCTACTCAGGCTTCAATGTCTCAGAAGAAGCAACGTTGATTCTTTGAATTCTATTCTTGAACGTGAGAATGATACTGATGTAGTTAATGAATTAATTAAATCGAATTCACTTGAATGGAAAAATTGTCTTGTTCATGTAGATTTTAACTTGGGAAATTGATATTTGAGTTCTACTTTTCATTGTTGTTGCTTTTCTGTATTCTTTGATTGCACAGATAGCAGATGTACTGACCAAGTATTCTGTGAAACTGGAGGAAATGTCCTTCCTCTTGGCAGCTGATGTTCACAAGCTCATTAACGCTAAGGCCATGGTAAATGTTTTACCTGGGGCAAGATAGCAGTCTGAATATTCCTAGAATGTCTTTCTTTCCCCAAATGAAATTCATTTTTTCTGCCTATCAATCACTGAAATATAGAAGAAATTTCTACTTGGCAGGGTATTGATTATCATTTGTGTTCTTTTCTCCCCTCATTTTCTGTAGAAGAGACAATATTTTGTTTGTTTTTGCATGTCGTATGCTGCTTCTACTTCTGGTTTTATTTTTTAATACACAGAATATAAAGAGAGCACTGCTGGATAATGAGAGGGCAACTGCCAAGGTACTCTTGAATCGAATGAAATCAGAGCTTGAGAAAGAAAAATGGCATCAACTGAAATGGCAAGGGAGAGTCAAGGACTGGAAGCTCATGCAAAAGAAGTGTGTAGTTCAGAGTTTCAGGTCAGAAATGTGGCAGTCTTCTTTTGGACAATGAGCAACACAAAGTGGCTAGTGTTCACTTTTGGTTTCTATCAAAGTAATATTTGATCATTTTTTCTTTCTACGTGATATCACGTATGACATTGCATATATCATGTGATTCCATTCTACATATCTACTTACCATCCTGCAGAGAATTTATGGCAAGTGAAGAAATACAGAATCCCCCAACTGTGAATATGGAAATGGAAAAGTTGGTAAAGGAGCAGATGGTACTCAGTGAACAGAGACTGAAGGTTTTGCAATATATCGGGTATGGCAAAAGAGGGTATAGCATAAAGGAAAACAATTGTTGCTGGAGTTAATGAAGGACTTGGCTACAAAATGCACTTTGCTTCCTGTCAATGTGTGATTGCTAAATGCAGCAGTAAGGCAGGGACTACATCTATTTCTGTACAGCTCTTTTGAATGGAGAAAATGCATTCTTGATTTTCAGTGCCCCAGCTACACTTAATAGGTGGCGACCAGGCTCTAAAAATGCAGGAATGCAGAAGTAAATCTTGAGACATAGTAGAAATGGGCAAAGATGGGTGGAGAGCTAGAAGTTGGTGCTTTTGTCAAGGCATATTTTTCTCCATGGCGTGGGACTTTATTTGCGCAATAAATTAAGAGAGGAGTCTGGATAGAAATCGAACGTTGCTACGTTTGAATATCCATCCAGAACACAAGACGCATTGGTGTGGGTGCAATGCATTACGATCTTTATAGGGAGGTTTTTTACGGTGGATGTTGGACAAGGTAGATGACAGTTAGTTCCTAATCGGGCAGTAAACACTTGGTCTTGAACAACAACAATCTCAGGTTTATTTTCATTGCCAAGATGGCTGTAAATAAAAGAAAGCCCAGTAGTATGGATATTCAGATTCATAATTTTATATTTGAAGTACTGACTGGTTTGTATTTTAGGATACCTGACTCTTGTTTCCTACTTTGATAGCACCTTGTTGCCTCCAACACGTGCCAAATCTGATGGAAGCGAATGGTGCAGAACTCTGGAGAATTGAAACAAAAGTCTAGGTAGGTCGGGTAATACTAAGAACAGTCTGGAATTCAAGCAATATTTTCTTTTCTCCCGGGCAACAATGAGGCAGACAGTTGCTTTGAGAGTGCATGTTTTCTCTATTCTTTATCCCGTGTCTTCCCACATACCTTCTCAGTTGCTTGGATGCGGCAGTAAGAGCCAAAGAAGCTGCCTGTGGCATGGCTTTGCTTTGGCCAGTACAAACACCTGTGCATGGTGAGATCTAGCAGGAACTGGCTTGGTTAGAATGAATATGGGGGAAATCTAAAGTTAATTTTGACATGGATCCCTTCTCAATCATACAAAAATACTCATTTTTAACTCTTGGAGAAGAAGAGGGGAAGTATGAGAAGAAGAGGGGAAGTATTGGAGATACTTTCTTTCTATGTGTCCTTGCAGCATGCCTTCCCTCTCTGTGTCTGCCTTCTCTTGCTCCAGAGCACATCCTGTTGGGATGTTAGTAGCCTGTACGGTAGCAAAGAAGTTGGTAGCGATTGTAAGTACCTTGCTACTTTGAAGCATAATGATAAACAGCTGTGTATGAAAATGTCTTGATTTCTTTGGCTGTTAGTGTCTGGTGTCTGTAGGTAAAGGTCTGTAGGCACTGCTGGGATCTGTTCCGTGTGCTGAGATTCAGCACATGGCCTCTGTCATGTTTCCATGTCACACTGCACTATGAAAGATGGGAATTTTGACTGTGGTCTGTTCCATAGCATTCAGACAGCCCTAATGTGGAGTGCGTGGAGAAAATGAGCATCCAGTATGAGCTGGTCGAGGGCAAATGTCAGGAGAAAGGGCAGATGTGCAAGTTGAGTGCCACAGCTTTTGGCTGTGATAGCCGTGGTCCAATGTGTCATTAGAGTAAAATGCGTCTGAGGATGCACCAAACATTGAGATAACAAGTGGAATTCCTTTTTAACGTCTGCCTTACTCTGTTCAAAAAGTAAGCCATCTGTTTGGTTTCACAGTAGTAGTTGGTATTTGTACTTGAAATGTGGAAAAGCCGTAACCAATGCCGGTAATGGAGTGCTGTCCTACATTAAATCAGTATTTCTTCTGTGCATGTCAATAATTTGTTCTTCTTTTCCTTCAGATGACCCTGTTGGATATGAACATTTGCACAGCAGAAGATGCTGAAGTTGTGCGCTCCAACATGCTTCAATGACTGAGAAACTAAAATGTAGGTTTGAAGAAGAAGTGGAGCACATGGATGTACGTTTCTTTTATTTCATGACATATGTTTTCATCACTCCTTGGGATTAGTCTGTTCTTCCTGTGCTCCCACCTGCAATGCCTTCTGCGTGGTAGGCTACTGATGTCACCTTAGAAAGAGGTCCATAGTGTGACAAAACACTCCAAAGAAACAGTTTGGGGTGGAAGAGTTTCATGTGGAAGTGTTCATAATTCTTGTGTTTATTATTTGTAATATAAATAGATTGTATTTTTATGATCATTTCTATCTGAAATACATATGATAGTGATGAATGACGTGTGGCCCAGCCTGCTTAAGATCAGACTTTAGGAATAGCTGGAAATGATCTCCCAAATGTCTTCCAATCTTTTCTATACATAAAAAGAGTCGGGCAGTTGTTTCTAAAGGAATAAATTATAGAATGTGATTTGGTGCTTTATGGTGCCAGAATAAACAGAAGTTTTGATAATCCGCATTCTTAGCAGTTTTCTTGGAGACTGGTTTTTTTTACTCTCCAGATAGAAGACGCCATGTTGGATACCAGTCGTAAAATTCCAGGCAGCCTTTTATCATGTTACATATCCTCTTACTCATTCATTTCACCTTCCAGCAGTTTAGAAAGAACTTGTTCACTTGAATGTTTTTCTTTGGAGTGATTTTAAGGAGATGGCTAAATGGCCATCATACAGGTAGAAACATAAAAACAAGGGTGTGCTAAAAAGACAGGACTTCTTAATGCAAAGAATGCTCTGAAATTCAAAATACCTGCTATAAAATTAAAAATGTAATCTTTGCCTTTTAGATGGGAATTTCTACTCTTCAGTTTCATTCTGTCAGGTGCATTTTTGCTACCTGCTTGATTCATGCTGAATGGACAGTCCTGTCTTATTCTTGGTATGGCAGCAGTGATAGAGATCACTGCTGCTTTCTGTAGAAAGTGGCTGCAAGTTGCTATTACGAGATCTTGTGCAGGTCTAGAGTCTGATTGGATGTGAGGTTCTCGTTTCAACAACCAACTTGGGGTGGCAGTGTCAGAGGTGTTCATTATCTAGGAAGATTTTCATAGGCGATGAGTTTGCTGAGGTAGCTTTCTCTTCTGGGTGTAGGATATATGTGCATAATTAACTTCCTTGAATCCTAAATAGTTGGGAAGATTTTAGTATCTACGAAACCATTTTTACTAGCTTTTTTATGTGGCCTTAGATGATGAAAGTGATCTGGATACAATTTTAGAAAAAAGGAAAACGGTGAGCTGTGAGGAAGAGCTGAAGGAGTATTTGTAGAACACCCTTTCTTCTTGAGATCAAATTAGAACAATGTATGAATTTTGTATCGTCAACTTAAAAGGTAGAGCATCTTTGAACATTGGTTGTACTACTTAGGCCTTGTTTTAATGCTGTTGTTTGAAGGTATGGAAAAAGAGTGCTTTTCACTTCATGTAAGAATATAGAATAATATCCCTACTGAACAAGGTTAAGGCAAATATCGCCCACGGTTTAGGAATGGGACAAAGGAAGACTGCTATCATTCAAAAACCATAGCACATCAGTATTACTGTGCATACCATCACATCCATGCCTTATTCAGAAGGTAAAAGTAGTAGTGCAGAATCTTGGATCACCGGAATCAGAACTTGGTCTGCACCATCATCTCTTCACTCATAGATTTGATCTCATTCAAAGTTCTAGGAACTCAGAAGTTTAAGACAGCCAAGCACTTGCAACTTTAAAAATCATCTAAAAATTGGTACAATACCGCTGTCCTTCCTGAAGATCTTAGCAGCAGCTCTGAAGCCATAGAGGAAGCAGCACTGTTCACATACCCAGGAGGTCTTTTGAGGCTTTTTCTCGGCCCTAAAATGGAGTTCTTCACCCTTCCTCCGGTCTAGCTCAGGTGTTAGGGTGATGGCTCCCGGGGCCCTTGCCTCATGGACTTAAGTAAGATAACAAAAGAGGCTCTTTTCCCTGATGAAGTTACAGGGTTTATTTCTCGTGGGTAGCGAGGAAAAGAGGGAGCAAGAGAAAAAGAGACAGAGGTCAGGGGGCACAGATCTTTTCTAGGGTCTGTAAAGGGGGGCGGAGAGAAATTGGATCCCAGCCAGCCCTGTATGGCCAGGAGGGGAGAGGGACCAAGCTACAGGGCATAGCAGGGGTCACGGAATGTACCATTTACAATGCATCTAGGAAATGCAACATATCCCCGTTTTTTGTTTAACAAAGTTGAAAGAAGGATATTAGTTTCATTCTAATTATGGTTTTGCCCACCACTTGCAGTTGGTGGGAGGGTTAGATTGTTCGAAGATTTTCATTTCTATGTGATTGACTACTGAGGTAGAGAGAATGAGACCATTAATGGCCTTGAAAACTAAGTGACGTAGGATCCCGAACGCCATTATTACAAGGAAAAGAATAAAAAAAATTAACATAATTGTTTTGACTATAGATGTCCACCACCCTGTGAGTCCCCAGCCTTTGAACAGTCCATTGAACCAATCTTCAGATTCTTGCTTCACTTGTCCGATCAAGTTGTTCATGTTTCGGAGAGCAGCATGGATGTTAGGAGCTCTCGAGGTCAGGTCCATACAGCAAAGTCCTTCAAATTCCTGGCACTCATGTCCGTGCAGTAGCAAGAGAAAATCTATAGCAGCACGATTTTGTAGTTTGGCCTGCCTGGTAATTTCCTCGTCTTCTAGGAGGGAGCTGATTGCGGTGGATGTTAAGTTTGCCTGTTTGACTACCCAACACTCTAGGTGGCCCAATTCGCCTAGAGCTTTAGCTGCTGCAACCCACGGAAGAAACAGGGATGCATCAATTCTTTTTGACTTGGCCCAATGGAAAATTTCAGAATGACAGTTTGGGTCCAAATTGTCTGCACTTCTTTTTTGGATTTTATTACCCTATTTGTATTTGTGAGTCCAATCGTTTATTAAGGTTTCATTGGGTGCCAACAGGGACAATCGACCGAAGGTGCATGGCCCTCCTAAGAGCCGAGAAGGGATCCCTGCTCACGCCCGGTCCCCACAAATTAAGAACAATGCCTTTGGGAGGCTTTTGGGGCTTGAATAAGTTGGGGTATCAGCTGCAATATTGCTGCCCGAAACCCCAAGTAAAACACAAACTAACAGAGTGTCAGTTTATGCGGTGCTTTATTCAGGGCCCGGGGACCTGCGGACTCGCGTCCTAAGTCAGGATCCCACTGGTTCCCTTTTTAGAGGGTTTTTTATACCCTTTTTACAAATGGTTTATGTGCAGAAGTACACATTCTTCTGTAGATACATTCACCTTGAAGATAGCATTTTGGCGTCATAAATCTTACATGGTTGCTTATCTTAGGACTATAGTGTTCTCCTCCTCAATCTCTCTCTGGCGCTACTGCCCACCACCAGTACTTTATTTATGTTTATACTTTAACCTTATCACTAACGGTTCTGCATGCTCTTAGCACAGCACATTCCTAAGTTAGTTTCCCAGGGCCTACTCTGGGGACTGCAGTCTTCAAGCCTTAGCATTACTACTACTATTATGGTTTATACACTTTATATTCTAATATTCAGGATTTCTAGTCCATACGGTAACAATATGGCTTATAGTATTGCACCAAGTTTTGGCAGAGAATTCCCCACGATATTGCATTATGTTGTGGATTTCTTTTATGCTAGAAGGTTTTGGGAAGATCCTAAAGTGAATGCAATATTGTGCTGGGTAGGAACCTAACAGCTCTAATTCTTGGGGTTCCTGAGCTGCTTTGGGCAAACTTGGCAGCAACTCCTCTATGGGATTTTTACTTACTCCAGCTTGCTGCCTATGATTTTTGTGTGATGAAATGGTGTGTGACTCAGGAATTTCATTGGACATTTGTGTTTCAAAACTGGCTGAATATTCTCCAGCCTTCAATGGGATTCCTACCAGGCAGGTGGACATAGGGTTTGCTGTTGCTGCTGCGGACAGACATATGTTTTCTTGTTGGAGCATCTGTTCCAGGGTCACCCAAATGTTCTGACGTGGTTGACGGACGATCCATGCAGCTGCTAGACTGTTCAGTGTTAAGAGGAAGACAGCTTGGATGGGGTTCATGACGGGACTGAGAGAAGAGAAGCTTTTCTCTAGAAGGAAAGTCAAACATTATAAAACCTGTTAAAAGTCTCTATCTGCCAGAATGTCATCCCTTAGGAAGATTTCTTTTTCTTTTTTCCTGCAGCGTCTTCTTTTTGAAGCCACAGCCACCTGCTCCTCATTCCCCTCAGCTGGAGCAGGATGTTTGGGAACATACGGTTTCACCCACTTTTGGGGAAACCACCGAGGACCTGAGGGAGTGGATACGCACGCATAGCCACATCCCCAGGTAACGAGCTCATAGGAACCTTTGATTTCCCAGGTTTCTGGGTCCCTAATCAAAACTGGAGGATGTTGGGATAACTTGAACTGTTTACCACTGTTAAAGTGACATACCACAGGTGGACTCACGTTCTCAAATGAACAATTCAGGAAATTAAGAGTCAACATGGCTTTGCAGAGCTTCTGCTGTGGAGACATCCATGCAGTTGAACTGCTCTGTTTAGCCAAAACCTGCTTGAGCATCTGATTGGCTCGCTCAACTACACCTTGGCCTGTGCGGGAGTGAGAGGTGCCAGTTTTCTGTTCCACTCCCCACTGCTGGAAGAATTCCAGGAACTCCTTGGACTTATATGCTGCACCCTGATCAGTTTTCATTTCCCTAAGGATCCCCAATACTGCACTAGGTGTTGTTTGGCGTGCATTGCCCTTTCTCCTGCGTGGGCAGAGGCATAGACTGCGCCTGAATACGTGCCAATGCTAACATGCACATATTTGAGGCAACCGAAACTAGGAATGTGTGTGATGTCTGTCTGCCATACCTCACAACTGCCAAGACCTCGGGGGTTTACCCCCATGCCCATTGAGGGCATGGTGTACAGCTGACAGTTGGGACAGGTGGCCACAATGGCTCGAGCCTGACTCTGTGTTAGCTGGAACTGGCGCATTAGACCTGGTGTATTCTGGTGATACTGCTGGTGGCTCAGCTTTGCCTGTTGGAAGATGTCAGGAAGGCGTGCTTGTTCTGCTGGGGTTGCAAGGGAGTCTCCCTGACGGTTCCCTTCTGCAATTTCACCAGGCAAATCTGTGTGTGACCTCACATGCATCACATAGAACGGATGTTCTCTATGAGAAATCAAATAAATTAGTTTGGAAAGCAACCTGAAAAGCTGCTCATTCTCGATGTCTCTGAGCACTGCCTGCTCTGCCCTGGACACTACCCCCGCTACATAGGCTGAGTCTGTTACCAAGCTGATTGGGTCTGAGAACTTCTCAAAGGCTCTCATGACTGCTGCCAGTTCAGCTTCCCCATGCTGAGTCTTGGGATTTTTTCAAGTCATCACCTACTTGTGGGACGCCCTGGATGCATCCGTGAACACTGTGAGAGCTTTGAGTGGTCTCCGACTCCTCACGAGGAATGAGGTGGAATTCCTCATTGAACAGCTTGTGAGATGGGGCATGGACTGATATTTGTCCTCTATAGCTGTCCAGGGCTAAGTGGAGACTGGCATTGCTCTGGAGCAAGTGCTCAAACATCTCTTTAGTCAATCTTTCAGGAGAGTTCCTCCCCTCCTCAGACAGTTTGACAGGGAGGTGAATACATGTGAAGTCATAGACAGCTAGTTCATACAGTCTCATCCTTGCTTTCTGAATGAGCTGAGCTATTAACTCTTGTGCCTTAGTGATAGTTTTGGGTCTTTGGTGGGAGAGGAAGACCCACTCTATCATTAAGAGTGACTCTCTCTGCTCCTTGATCCATTGGAATATTAACCCGTGTAAGTGTGGCAGTTTTCCTAGGACAATGAATTTGAAGGGCAGCTCGGGCTGGTAACGGTGAGCTTGCCTTTCTCCTAAAGTCTTTTGTACCTTTTCGATTGCTGTCTTTGCCTCTGGGGTCCGTTCCCTGGGAGAAAGCAGCTCTCTCTCCCCCTTCAATAAATTGAAGAGAGGTTCTAGGTCCTCATAAGTGAGGCCTAGACAGGGCCTAACCCAATTCAATGACCCACACAGGGAATGGAGATCTGCTTAGGTTTTTGGATTACAATTAATTTCCAATTTCTGCGGAACAATGGTCCGTGCAGTAATTTCCAGGCCCAGGTACTTCCAAGGTGGCATCCTTTGGACTTTGTCCTCCTGCAATTCACATCCAGCAGAGGTTAAAACTTTAACCACTAGGTCAAGTGTGTCTTGGAGTAGAGAGTTATAGGGGGCACACACAAGCACATCATCCATGTAATGAAGGATGATGGCCTCCCCTCTCTGGGCACGCACCTGGGACAGCAATGAGGCCACATGCCACTGGCAGATGGAGGGACTACATTTTAATCCCTGGGGCAAAACCTTCCAGTGGTAGCGCTTCATTGGGGCCTCTCGATTGATGGTAGGAACCGAGAAGGCGAACCGTGGGGCATGTTCTGGGTGTAGGGGAATGTGGAAGAAACAGTCCTTGATGTCTAGAACAGCCAATTGCCAATCTCTGGGAAGCATTGTTGGAGAAGGCATCCCAGGTTTGAGAGACCCCATGTCCTCAATTACTTTGTTTATTTCCCGGAGGTTGTGGAGCAGCCTCCACTTGTCTTTCCCTGGTTTCTTTATCACAAAAACCGGGAAATTCCACGCACTTGTGCTCTCTTCTATGTGGCCTTTAGCCAAATGCTCCTCCACAAGCTCCTCAAGTGCCCTGAGCTTCTCCTTACTCATTGGCCACTGTGCTACCCACTTTGGGGCATCATCTAGCCATTTCAACTTTTGGGTAGGGTGCCCCACAGTGGCCGCCTCTAAAAATCCCGAGTAGTTTTAGGAATGATCAATTTCACCCCCCACTGGGATATGGTGTCTCTCCCCCATAGAGGGCATTTATAGTCTGTAACAAATGGACGGATGCTAGCCAATTTTCCATCCGGCCCCTCAATTTGTATGATGCTTTTTGATATTTTTGCCAGTTTGACTCCTCCTACACCCTGGATTCTGCCTGCCACAGGCTGAAGTTCCCAATGTGACGGCCACATCCTTTCGGGTATGATAGTCACATCAGCACCTGTGTCCAGTACCCCCTCCACATGGAGGTGATCTGATCCACGGGTTAGGTTGCATGCCAGAGAAGGTTTGTCCTCACCCACCACTTCCGCCCAGTAGACTTCAGGTGATTTTCCATCTACTGGGACCTCCTGTGGAACAGGAATGGCCTGGGCAAGGATTTGTCCCTCAACCAGGTAATATGGTGGTAGAGGACATCGTGCCAGGAGAGTGAGGTCTGTTATGCTTCCCTTGATGGTTATGAGAACCACCTCAATCTCTAGGGGTGTGTGTGCTGTGTCACCGACAACAAAGCACTCACTGTCCAGTTTCATGTGGTTTAACGTCACGTCCTGTGTACTGTTAGGTAAGTCCACTGTTATGACTGTCCAATCAGGTGACCTGAAATGAAAACCTTTGGTAGTCACAAGCCTAAAACGGCGTGTGGCTTCCAAATCTTGTTAATTGAACATTTGATATTTTCATTGCCATACATCCCCACACCCTCTATCCCATCCTCCCCCTTTTTGTTTATTAAGAGAGAGTCTTTTGCAAGTGTGGAGCCCGCAGTATTTATAGCCGAGCGCGCTATTGTGTTAATGGCGGGTACGGGCAGTAAAGCTACTTTTTTTGTTTGTTGGTCTTCTTCTGTTTTTGGTTGTGTGGACAGTCCTTGGTGATGTGTCCTGGCTGCTTGCACTGGAAGCAGATGATGTGCTGCAGTTGCTCTGGTGACATTGGTTGCTTCTTGGCTTCTGGTGTTACAGCTGCCATGGTTTTTGGGCGTGCCAGTCCTGGATTTCTTTCGTGTCCACTGAGCAGTTCTACTTTCCTGATGCAGGCTTCTATCATTTGTGCTAAGCTAGGTGCTGGCTCCAGGGGAAGGCCAAGGATAACCCTACGGCAGATTTCATTAGCATTCCTCTGAGCCATTTCTTTAATTAATTCAGCTTGTACTACTGGATCAGACACTTGTCTTTCTACTTGTGTACGAAGGCGGTCCACAAACTGTAAGAAATTCTCAGAAGCAAACTGTTTAATGTTAATATAACTGCCTTTAGTATCTACTGTTGGTAATTGATTAAAAGCTTTTTCTGCAACATTGCAGATTTTATCTAGGACAGACTTGGATAGTACTCTTGTTTGGCTTTCAGGGCAATGCCAATCTTTTTCCCCACATAGGTGTTCATATGTTATATCATTATTATCAGCATCTTTTGCCTTATCTGAGCTTTTTAAAAGCTCTAGTAAAAGCACTTTTAAAGATCTTTTCCAGAGGCTTTCCCATAGATCATATTCTGAAGGAGTTAACAGACATCGGAAAAGCTCTTTGATATCATATGGAACCAGTTTGTTTGAGTTAAAGGTGGCTCTCATCATGCCTTTAAAGATTTCACTATTTCTACCAAATTCTCTCTGTACTTTACAAATTTCCTTTTTTATCTTGATAGGACAAAGGTTGATAACTTCTTTTTCCGTTTTTTTTACCAAGATAAACTACAGGAGCAACTGATGGTATATACTCTTTTTCCTGGTGTTGACTTTCAGGGTTAGGCAGCCCCTCCCCACCCGACCTGGGAGGCTGCCCACCCCCCCCCCCCCCCCCCCCCCACCACGGGGACACCATCCGTCCCGCAGGGGCTGTGAGCTGATCCCTCCCCACCCCCACCGGCACTGAACTCAGCAGGGGCTCCACTGCCCTCTCCCACCCCACTGCAGCTTGGAGGGAAGGAATGTGAAACCGGAGCAGGGGTGTGGTGGTGGGATCCAGGGTTGCAACACGTGTGGGCGGGGTCGCCGGGTGCCGTGCAGGTCTGGGTCTTGGAGGGGGGAGGGGGCGGTGGAGCTGAGGGCAGGGATGGGTTCTGGGAGGGGACAGGTTTATGGGCAGGGACCGGGGGGTGAAGGGGTTTGCAGGATGAAGGAGTAGACACGTGGCTGCCACCATATGGGGGACCCACCCTCTCCCTGTACCGCATGGCCAGAGCTATCTGGGACCACGGCCCTGACCTATCCAGATATGGCCACGTGTCCGTGGCCCAGAGGGGAAGGGAACAAGGAAGGAGAGCTGATAATTTTCGAAAAATTGTCAGAACTGGGATACTGGGGAGGACTCAGGGACTTAGAACAGTCACAGCAGTGCTGGGCGCCCTGCACCTCTCAGGGAGACCCGTGGGTCCTTTCCAGGTCCGGGTTATAGGGTTTTTGGGAAAGGGAAGGTGAGTTTGAATCGTTTTGCTGCTGCTGTCTGTTGTTTTCTGTCTGAATTAAAAGTTTCTGAATTTGTAAGAATATCGGGAGGAATACAGAGGCAGTTTTATCTCCATTTTCTACTTTTAAAGTTAATTAATTTCCTATTTCATCCCAAAATGAAATCGAATTTATATTTTGCAATTCAAGGTCAGATTTTTCAACAGCCAGCCAGCTGGCAAAACGGGCTAATTTTTTATTAGATATTAAAACATTTCCTGAACTTAATATTTCCCTGAGTTGGTTTTTTTATACTCTTTTGTAAGGCATATTGCTGTAAGCCCATGGTATTTAGCAATTTGCACTATATCCACACCACTACAGTTAAAACACAGGAAAGGAGTTAATTGTTAAGACGTGCTAGGTACTCTACGGTTTTTAGGCTTTACTGGATGCGGAGCCGATGTTAATTTCGCTTTTTTTTTTTATTTCAGTAAAACCTATGTGGCGCCAGCGCCGCTGTAGGGACCGACCTCGCCGCAAAACCCCGTAAAAACTGCAAAAACTGTAAAAAACAAACCTCTGTGCCCCAGCTTTGAAACCGACCAAAGCTGTCTGCCTGCCACGTTGCGCCTGGGTGACTGCATCCAGCCCCCCCTCAGCCCGCGCGCACGTACCACGTGGCCGCGGGCTGCCGAGCCGCGGGCACACTGCAAACAGGCCCGCTCCGCCTCTCCTTCCGAGAACGGTGCCGGGCCCGCAAAATGCCACTGGTGAGACCCCCCCCCCCCCCCCCCGGAGATCCGGGAACCACCCGCTGCTAAAGGACGCTTTCACTCACCTTTTCTCTTGCAGGGAGAAGCGTCTGTGTAACTGTAGTGGGTCTACGTCAAGAACCGACCTCTCTGGGCTCCTCACAGGCTGCCGGTTCATGCTGAAAAGTCTTTGAACTGCACAAACTGCAGCTTAAAGAAATTTAAGCTAGTTGATCAGCTCCAAGGCTTGTTGAATCCCAAAAATAGGAGTCACAATTGAAGGTGGGGTGCTCTGTAGAGACTAACCACGTAGGGGTGCCAACTGAGGCTTTTTCTCAGCCCCAAAAATGGGGTTTTTCACCCTTCCTCCGGTCTAGCTCAGGTGTTAGGGTGAAGTTTCCCTGGGCCCATGCCTCATGGATGTAAATAAGATATCAAAAGACACTCATTCCCCTTATAAAGTTACAGGGTTTATTTCTAGTGGGTAGCGAGGGAAAGAGGGAAGGGGAAAAAGGAGGGGGAAAAGAGGGGAAAAGAGACAGAGGCCAGAGGGTACTGACCTTTTCTAGGGTCTGGAAAGGGGGGGCAGGGAGAAATTGGATCCCGGCCAGGCCTGTATGGCCAGGAGGGGAGAGGGACCAAGATACAGGGCACAGCAGGGGTCACGGAATGTACCATTTACAATGTATCTAGGAAACGCAACACTGGACAGCATGGTGTCACCTACCACAAGCTTGGGTAATTCAAGAATCTTATGCCCTTTTCTACCCCTCACTCAATGCCCTCAGGCAATGCCTCACGTTCCAGGCACAAAATCTGTCTTGGTTTGAAAGACAGGTATGGTCTAAGGAAAGGCAAGTGCCCCCTTCCCGAGATGCGGAATGCAACCCCCTCCCTTTTAATTATTTTAGGTCCAAATCAGAAGCCTTCAGGCAGGAGGTGTCGGGATAAGGGTAAGAGTTCTTGACTGATATCCAACAAGGCAGAAAAAAAACCAAAACAACAGGTATAAAAATTGGCAACAGAACAGAACAGTATAGCTCCGCTCCAGTCCCTTTTGGCTGCAGGCCGTCTCCCTGCTCTCATTTACCGGTGCTGTGGGGGCAGGGCAGGTCCTGCGCAGTTGAAGAGGGCTGGATGGTGGCTGCGGCCCAGGTGTGAGAGGGATGGGAAAGTGACTCCCCCCCTCACGGTGTCGGTCGTTGTGCTCAGCAGGGTGTCCTGAGATAGTAGGGTGAGGTGGAAGAGCAGCAGAGCGATGTCCAAGGGCAGGGAGCGTGGATCTCAGTGCTGGGATGGCAGGGGAGATGAGAGATCGGAGCCCGGCCTGTCCTCCCACTCCACGAGCCAAGCGAGAGAGAGTGCCCCGCTCCAGACCCTCCGTCCCACCTTTCCTTTTCCAGTTCTCCCCCCTCCCCCTCCCCCCACCCCCATACGAGAGAACATTATCTGTCGTTTTAAGGTGTAGCCACAATAACTTAGCATAACAATGGGAGAAAATTCCACAGAAAGAAAAGGGAACAATTCAACCCCCAACAATGCCCAATGCTCCATGAGCACTTTTGGGTAAGAATCTATTGGAACGATTAAAAACAAAAATAATATTAAAAAATGGGGAAATTAGTTTGGAGGTAAATGATCAGCAATATGTGGAACTGTTAAATGTAATGCTAATAACCAAAGATATTGTGGCTGAAAACAAAGAAGAAATTATTAAGAAAATAATAGATCAGCTGCTCCCTGGGGTGTGGGCCTCCAATATACCAGCGAGAGCAAAGAATGCTCTACCAGTACAAATCCGGCTTAAAGAAGGAAAACAACCAGTTAAAATTAGACAATACCCCTTAAAAAAGGAAAGTAGGGAAGGGATTAGTCCAGTAATTAAGAACTTTTTGCAAATAGGACTACTAAAAAAATGTCAATCTGATTTTAATACTCCTATTTTGTCCGTAAAAAAGCCCGATGGATCATACAGGTTAGTACAAGATTTGCGAGCTGTTACCAGCGGTAGCCAACCCCTACACCTTGTTAACTCGTTTAACATCCAAACTAACCTGGTTTACTGTTTTAGATTTAAAGGATGCTTTCTTTTGCCTTCCTCTCCATGAAACCAGCCATAAATTTTTTGCATTTGAATGGGAAAATCCCAAAACTGGACATAAAACTCAGCTCACATGGTGTGTACTACCCCAGGGGTTCAAGAATTCCCCTACCATATTTGGAGAAGAGCTGGCAAAAGATCTAGAATCCTGGGAAGCTCCATCAAGAGAAGGACAGCTGTTACAGTATGTGGAGGACCTCCTGATAGCTAGTAATACTCAAGAAACATGTATGGAGTGGACGGTAAGCCTCCTAAATTTTTTGGGGTCTACAGGGGTATCGAGTATCCCAGAAGAAAGCCCAGATGGTGAGACAAACAGTTGTCTATCCGGGCTATGAGATTAGTGCTGGACAAAGAACCTTGGGATGGGATTGCAAGGAAACAATATGCCAGACCCCAAAACCCCAAACAGTGAAAGAACTGAGAACCTTCTTGGGCATGACAGGGTGGTGCAGACAGTGGATTTACAATTATGGGCTGTTAGTCAAACCCCTATATACCTTGATTACGGAAGGAAGCAGAGATCTCCAACGGATGAAAGAAGCAACATGAGCCTTTGACCAACTAAAGAAGGCTCTCATGCCAGCTCCAGCCCTGGGACTTCCAGATGTGAGTAAACCATTCTTTCTGTTTTCTCACAAAAAGCAGGGGATTCCTCTGGGAATACCAGAACAAGACCTGGGCCCGTACTGGAGGGCAGTCGCCTAGCTCTCCAAACAGCTGGACACGGCAGCCAAGGGGTGGCCAGGGTGCCTCAGAGCTGTTGCAGCAGTAAGAGGCACACAAATTCACCCTAGGCCAGAAGCTGCAGTCCTGGAGGTGAAAGGAAGACATTGGCTTTCCCCACAAAGATTTCTAAAGTACCAGGCCATACTAGTAGAACAAGATGATGTTGAAATTGTGGTAACTAACACTGTCAATCCAGCTTCTTTCCTCAGCGGGAGTATGGGACAACCAGTGATCCATGACTGCCTGGAGACCATTGAAGCCACTTACTCCAGTCGCCTGGATCTGAAGGACACCCCTCTCGAGGACGCTGCAACTTGGTTCGCTGATGGGAGCATCTACATCATCAGAGGAAAAAGATATGCTGGGTATGCGGTTACCACAATAGAGAGGTGATAGAGTCTGGACCATTGCCAACAAACACCTCTGCACAGAAGGCTGAAATAATCACCTTAACCCAGGCCTTAGAGCTAGCTAAAAGAAAAGAAATCAACATGTATACACCAAAAAGTGAGCTCTGAATTGGAAAAAGGAAATGAGCTGGTGGACAGAAAGGCACAAGAAACAGCTAAAGGTAAGGTAATTATTAAAACAATTGAGGCAGCTTTAATTCTAGATGGGCAAATTTCTATGGAAGGTAAGCCAAGATACAATAAAAGGGACAAAAAGCTCATTAGAGAAGAAAACAGGATTTATAACCAAGAGGGGTGGGCTATTACAGACAGAGGAAAAGGTAGGCTTGTGATCCCCTCTTACATGTTATGGTTATTAGTGAAAAAGGACCATGAGAAAACACATTGGGGAATTGATGCTCTGTACAATAATTTGAAAGATCAACTCATGGCCAGAAACTTGCAAGGTGCAGTAATTCAGGTGACTCGCCAATGTAGCCTTGCCTCCAAACTAATCCCAAGAATATTCCTAAACCAAAGCCTGGACAAATTGAAAAAGGCTATGGGCCTGGGCAACAATGGCAAATTGATTTTTCAGAACTACCCAGGAGAGGGGGGTAACAATACCTATTGGTATTAATAGGTACCTTTTCAGGGTGGCCAGAAACTTTCCCTACCAAAACTGTCAAAGCATGAAAAGTAACCAAAGCATTGTTATTAGTAAAAGAATTTACTAACTTTGAAGAAGCAGTGGGGAATGAATCATGGTTTTAAAAAGTTAAGATTTTTGCTAAGAGTAGAAGTAGTTTCCATGACCAAGATGTAAGTTAGGTAGGTAAATGGTAGGTTAATAATTACTAGATGCTTAGGCTAGAGCTAATTGGTATAATTATCTGCTATTATAAATTTACGTACAGAAGAACGCAAAATAAGTAAACTGCTAACCATGAAGCACGGAGCCTTGGATCGTGCCAGAGGGTCACTGAGACGTGATGAAGACTCTCCTGACTTCATCCTTCGAGACCACTGACCCATTTCCAGACCGCCGACCCAATTCAAGAGAGGAGCTGTGCACGCGTGAAGGACTAATGGGCTCATTTTAATATGGGATGGGGATGGTAGGTGCTGGGGTTATGCATATGTATTGTATGTAAGATCTTGGGGAATAAATAGATGGCAAAGCACCTTGTTCAGGGCCGTCAGGCCTTTCGGAGGTGACTACCGTGCCACGCGCTGGTGAATAAACAGACCACTATCTAACATTTATTAGTTAGAGGGTCATTGTCCGTGATTATACCGGCTTTTTTAATTATTCAGCTCTAGTTCCTTATGGGGGAAAATGGAGTGTGTAAAGTTGCCAATCATTTTGGAGCGAATTTGGAGGTTTTTGGGGCCCTAGATCAATTTTGGGTTGAATTCTGGGGATTTGGGGGTTCCCAGGTGAATTGGGGGGGGGGGGGGGGATTTGGGGAGATCCAGGTGACTTTTGAGGGGTCCCAGGTTTATTCTGTGGGAGAATTTTTGGAATTTTGGGGGATCCCGGGTAGCGAGGTTTGGGGTTGTGTTGGTTTGAAAGTAAAACCAGTGCGAGACTCCAAGTCAGTAATGCAATTTAATAGGAGAAAAGAGAAAAAATAAAATACATGCAATAATATAAAAGAAAAACCACCAACAAAGTCAGAAATACAACCTGACACCCTGTCAATCAGGGTGTTGGTAGCAGTCTGTATAAATGGTGGCTGCAGTCCTCCTGGATGACAGATGTCGTTCAGTTGAAGCAGTGCTCCTGTAGAAGGTGCAGTTTTCCTCCGAAGATCCACCGATGATGTGGAAAAAGGTCCGACTTTCCTCTGGGATCCAGTGGATAGGACTGCCTTGGTGTTCCAAATCTCACTTTTTATCTAGGTAGGAAATGTTTGGCTCCTCCCCCTGGCTGGAGCATCTCCCAATGGGATGATGTAATCTTATCAGTCACACAATAGGACTTAATGGCCCATTAACAGAATATATCTTCAGGAGGAAGTATGGGTTGTGAAAAGATAACAATGATCATCCCCCTGATCTTATCAGATGGCACATCAGCAGGGGATATCTCCCACAGAGATAAGGATCACCACCCCTCCCACATTTTAACAGATGGTGATAGAATACACATTTTTGCATTGTACCCCAGGACAGGGGTGAATTTGTGGAATGTGGGTAGTCCCAGTTGAATTTTAGGGGGAATTTGTGGAATTCTAGGGATCTCAGGGGAATTTTGGGGGGAATTTGGTGAATTTTAGGATATACAAGTGAATTTTAGGGTTCTCAAGTGAGTTTTGGGGATGCCAGGCAGATTTTGTCGTGAATTATGTCGATTTTGGGGTATCCAGGCGAGCATTTGGGAGTCGTGGGAGAATTTTGGGATGAATTTGGGGGGATGCAGGTGGATTTTCCCGGGAATTTTGGTGATTTTTTGGAGTCCCAGATGGGTCTTGGAGCGAATTTGGTGGATTTGGGGGTATCTGGGTGGGTTTTGAGGGCTATTGGAGAGATTTTGGGGTGAATTTGGGAGGTGTTGGGGGGACTGGGTCTTGGGGGTGATTTGAGGGATTTGGGGGGTTGCAGGTGGAATTTTGGGGTGAAGCCCTGGGATTTGGGGATCCCCCGTGAATTTTGGGGTGAATTTGTGGAATTCTGGGAGTTGCCAGGTGAGTGCTGGGCATCCCAGGGGCGACTTCGGGGTGAATTTTGGGGATTTTGGGTTTCCCAGGTGAATTTCTGAGGTGAAAAGGTGCAAAAAGGTTCTTTTTGAAAACAAGGTAAAGCCAGAAGGTAACTGAAAATTAATAGATGTGATGCACGTAGGTAATATGCAGACAATACACAGAGAGACAAATCATGGGAAAAATACAGTGGTAACACATGAGTGTGTAAGGATGGGATCAGTATAGCTAAGGCTCAGTTGAAGCTGAATTTGGAAAAGCATGCCAAAAATAAGAATAATAAAGGCACCTATGGGTATTTCAGTGGGAAAAGGAAGATGAAAAGAAACCTATCACACCTCCCCTATTCCCCTCCCACCCCCATAAGCCAGACAGGACTAGTGACAACAGACAAGGAGAAGGCAGAAGTACTCAACAAGTGTTGGTCTCAATTTTTACTGCCAGTCACCATTTCCACATGCCTCAGGTTATTGGACTGGTGGACTTGATTCTAAGCCATAGTAGCAGGTCAGCTTTCAGACCACTTGAGGAACCTGAGCATGCAAGACCATCGGACCCACCCAGAGGCATGTCAGGGCCCTGAGAGAACTGGCAGCTGTAGTTGCTAAGGTGCTGCCTCCATCATATTTGAGAAATCAAGGCAACCAGCTGAAGTCTCCAGACACTGTGTTGTATTGACTCCAATACTCTTGGTCTTTTTTGTAAATCTTAGAGCTCTGAGTCAATTTCTGCAGAGGATTCCCAATGCAGTTTCAAAAATGGAATCTTTGTTATTGGTCCTCATGTTGATCTTGGATATTTTCATTTTCTGCGCTCCTATATTTTCAAAACATTTGTAATGACTGAAAAGAAAGCTGAGACGAGGCATTATGCTCTTTCCAGTGAAATAAATGGACCAGTATTCTTTTCAGACAAATATATTTTTGCTGTATCTAAGCACATGTGCATACCTGTGTTTGATTTATGTGTCCAGGTTTTGCAATGGGGCAGCCACAGGGCCGTCCTGTGATAATGGCCCAGGTGCTGCCCTGTCCCGCTTTCTTCCAACTGGCTCCACTTCAGGATGTCCTCCCTGCTGAGAGAAGAGGCTGGGACAGCACCTTTAGAAATGTGACTTTCTGGGTTTTTTTTTGTTTTGTTTTGTTTTGTTATTTTTAAAGTTAATAAAAGCCTTCACCCTGATTTTTTGATGTGTTGGGTTTGGGGTTTTGTTTCAGTTTAGGGTGGGTTTTTTTATGGGCTTTTTTTCTCTTTGGGGATTATTGGTTGGGGTTTTTTGTGTGTTTGTTTGATCTGCTTTTTTGTTTGTTTGTTTGTTTGTTTGTTTTTTTATTACGGTTTTGTAGAGTTTTTTAAGCAAATTGATTGGAAAACTGAATAGTCCTCCACTATAGTCTCCTGGATTCACCTGAGACTCTTCCTAGGCATCTCCCTGATCCTTTCTGCAATGAGTCTCACATCATTCTCCTGAGGAAACTGTCTGCTTATGGTTTGGATGGGTGGGTTGTTTGCTGGGTGGTAAACTGTGTGATGAACAGGCCCGCAGAGTGGTGGGAAATAGAGTTCATCCAGCTGGTCCCCACGGCTCAGTCTTGGGCCCAGTCCTGTTTAATATCTTTATCAGTGATCTGGACAAGAGGATAGAGTACACGCCCAGGAAGTTCACAGATGATGCAAAGTTGGCTGGTAGTGTTTTTTTCTTCTGGAGGACAGCAGGCTCTGCTTCTTTTTCCTCCTGTTCTGAGGTCGCTGCTCCCTCTTCCTCCCTCATTAAGTGTGATGATTTTGTCACTTGGATGAGTAAACAAACAATTTTAGCAACAATACTAGTGGCAGGGTGCAAGAAAGGAAGAGTTCACATGAATCCCCCCCCAGCAACAGACAATACCTGATGGCTCCTCTGCCCACCTTACTGAGTACACCGGAACCCATTGTCCCCCAAAGATACTCCCTTCTCCCTGCCCCCAGCCATGATGTGAGATGGAATAGAATAACTAAGATTAAGATTCTCCCTATGTAACTCCATCATACTTCGATTCTGGGAAAAAAAATTTCTTGAAGTTCTCTCATTTCAGATCATTTGAATTTGAATTTGCATATTAAAAAGTCTAGCCAGAATCTCATTACAATATTAATAGCCCATTCTAGAATGTCCGAGATGATATACACTTCTTTCCAGAGAATGTGATACCTCACGTGATTTCTCCAGAATTTCAATGAACAGCTTGAGTAGTCTACAAGATTCTTGCTGCCATCTGGATTTCCTGCTATTTGGCTTGTCTATGTAAGCCAACCAGCTATTCAGCAGAGGGAATATTAGTGTGATACTTGATGGTATGTGAGATGGAACACAGTAATTTATGGCTTTTTGCATAGTGATGAAGCTGTAAAGAAAGCTCCATAATGCTCAGACAAGGAGGCTGCTGGACTTCAAGCAGCAAAGGCCCAAAACGCACCAGTGAAAAGGTGTCATTGAAAAATAAAAAAAGCCAGGTGGGGAGCAAAGTGATACTTAAGGGCAGTTTACTGAAAGAGGAAATCTAGTGAATAAAAAAGGTCCAAGAGTGAAGGAGTAACAGGGAAAATGAAACTAAGGAAGGAAATCAATCCCAGCTCATAATTTCAGAAGCTAACAAGTTGTCATTGCAATGATGCATAAAGTGAGAAATAATAAATATGTCTGCTCCAAAATCTGAAATATGAACTTTATTGCATTCTGTCTTTCATGGAATCATACAACAGTCTGTGATTAAAGATCATCTAGACCAACTTCCTTGCCAGGTAGATCTTACAGTAGATCAAATTGCTCAAGACTAGCCAAACTGATAAGGAGCACTCTCAATGATGGGGCATCCACAACTTCTCTGGAACACCCGTTTGAGTGTCTCACCAGCTTCATTGTAGAAAAGTTTTTCCTTTTAGCCAAGCTAAACCTAGTCTCAGTTTGAAAGCATGGCCCCTTGTCCTGTCTCTGCAAACCTTCCAAAAAGTCTTTCTCCATTTGTCTTATACCCTCTTTACATATTCAAAGGCCGCAATACTGTCTCTCCAGAAATCCTCTCTTCTCCAGGCTAAAAGATCCTACTTTTCGCAACAACCAGGTCATAAATGGAAATGGAAGACATCTCAGGAGATCAGATCATCCAACAGCTCAGCGTAAGAATAGTTCTGAAGTCAGATCAACTAGCTTAGGGCTGTGTCTGTTTGAATCTGAAAATTACCAGGAATTGAAATGCTTCAAGGAAGAGAACTCTGGGTGGCTCCAGAAACAGCCTGAGAAACTCAAGCAAACTCGAAACCTCAGAAACTACCACTGCTTTCTCTCCCTCAGCCCAAGCAGTCACAAAGAAGAAGTGTTCCCAGCAGGCTGGGATAGCACACATATACACTACATATACATGACAGGCATCGCCAGCAGCCACATCCTGCTCCTTTCTGTGGCTGGCAAGAGTGAGACTGGATGTTTACATGTGGGCAAACTGGGTGCCTCCAACAGCTCAGACACTCAGCCTGTCCAGTGACCCCACTGAATTCCAGTATTCGCAGTGTCCCAAGGCCAGAGCACTACTGTGCTTGCTGGCACAGACCATCACAAACCTCCTAAATCAGTCAGGACTCCCCTGGTCCCACAGCCAGCAGCTCACGTGCTCACCCCCAGGCCACTGCCATTGTTCACCAACTTCTCCACTTTGATCTTTGCTGGTGCTCTCAACACTGGCACACCCAGATGTTCTGCAGCTGTTGTCTCCTGGTGGAAAGGACTTGTAAAGCCATGTTTCCTAACAGGACTTCCACAACCTTTCAAAGCAACCTTTTCTGGGGTATGAACAATCTCATTCAAATGTCAACATTTCTTTTCCCATATGTGAAATCAGAATTTCCTTCTTCCGGGCATGCCCAAAACAAGGCACAAACTACATTGTGCCTTCTGTTTCACATGCTGACTTGTTTGTAAACAATGCTAGGAGAATACCTGTTTTGATCCAAGCTAATCTCTGGCCCTTATAGTGCTTTCGGTAGTTAGTTTTGCTTTGCTATTTACTTGATGTCCCATTGAATTGTTGAATCATAAACAGACTATCTGTCTGTATAGCAGCATAGCAGTGATGAATAAATGCAAGAGAAGGAGCAAGGTGATTGTTTTGCTAGACTCTTCCTAGAAACTGAGAAATCTGTTACTTAATGCTGACCACAGCAGATGGAGGAAGCATCCTACATGATGTCAAAGCAATGAAACTGTAATCACTTTTATGATTACAGTCAAGGCACTGCTTTTGCCACCATAAGTGGAGTGCAGGGAATCTTAAAAGACGACACTGTAACTGTTGTCCATGCTCACTGAGAAAATAATGCTTTTACAGCAGAGCAGGTCTCACCGCAGCTAAATCATGGCTTCAACTGTACACCGCCTTCAAAAAAAGCCCACAAAAACACAAATGAAAGGATTTGGAACCCAAGGGAATCTCAGATGGTGACATCAGCTCACTTTGGATTCTTTCCAAATTCTCAATTCCATTTTCTCCCCAGCCAATTATCCCACCTAACCTGAGATGTAATTTATGGATTTCCAACACATCTAGTTACCTTAGAATTAGATTGCCACTAGGCAAAAACACAGAAACAAGCAGTTAATTTCAGACTGAAACCAAAGGTATTTAGGACAGCAATACTTGGACAAAACTATTCTTAATAAGACCAAAACTTTTAGGATATAGCCATGTATTTTTGGAGGTGGAAAAAGTTTTCCATCCAAAAGTCCCTAGGGAGCTATCACTCAGTGCAATGTGCCTGGAGAGGCACTCTCGCTCGTCATTCAAGGAACGATTCATCACAGCAGAGGCAGCAGGAGCACAAGATGGCCGACGAGAAGGGGCAGTGTAGAACTCTCTGTCTGTCTCTGTCTCTACTCAGTGTAGAACGTCTCTGCCCTGTGCAATATGTCCCTCCAGGTCTTTGGTCCTTGCGAAGCAATATGTACTGTGAGCGCTGCTCCTTGCAGCTGAGAAGGACCATGGAGCTAGCAGCGAATTCGGAGAGCGCTGAGCACGTAGTCAACGAGCGAGAAGGGCATCTGCAATGCGGTGCTAATAGCAGCTTCCTCACGTCGGGGGTGAGCTCCGGCCACAAGACATTCTCGTCCTGGCAACGGATCTCTGTGAAGGGCGAAGGCGAAAAGCTTTCGTTTTCCATTCGAACTGAGAGAGAGGCAGACTGTTCCATGGAACTCTGAGAACAAAGGTGCACGCCCTAGGCGGGCTTGGGCAGAAGCAGCGTTCTCGAGCGCTTGGCTGCCGGCACACTGCTGGCTGTGTGGCGCCGCTTCGGCGGCTTCTGGCCGCGGGGGAGTGAAAGCGGCGCCAGGCGTGGGTGAGGGCGGTGATCGAAGCCGCACAAGTACCGTGCTTGTGTGCACCACTGTTGGAGTCAGTAAGTCAGGAGTTTCTCTGAATCCTTCAGGGAGAGATCAGAATGCATGTTTTGAGTTGAATCCTTTGGATGGATTGAAGTATATTAGGCCTCTTACATATAAGGCAGAGGTGTAGACTTAAGCTATAACATAACAGATGGAAAATAAGTAAGTAAATTCAATAAATTTTAAGTGCTTTTAGTGAACAAAAGGTCTTAGATGCCAAAGAAATAGTACATGTTCTAGTGAAGGTTGAAAAACATACTAGTTTTTTCTTAGAGGCTCCAAGAACTTAGCTTTAGACATAATAGAGTTAGAGTTAAGAATATTGCTTACATTTTTCAGTTAGAACAAGATAGGCCATGAACGTAATTTATACGTAGCTTGGTGTGTTAAGAAATTAGAATTCTAATAGGTTAAGAAGTAGTGGTCCGAGTCTGGTCCGATTCTATGTCTTAGTTTGCTCGTAAGTTTCTATAAAAGAAGAGGCTTGGAAAGAGACATTGCTTTTAGCCATTGCTTTTATGGCACAGCTTTTGCTCTGCTTTTGTTTTCACCGCTGAAATCAAGACCCGATAAGAAGATAGGAGCTGCCCGGCTCCTCCGGCCCTGCTGGGACCACGGGGAGCTTCTGCTTCTGTTTGGGACTTTGAGCTAGAACCTGGAATGGACTTTGTTAGCTTTGACTCTGCATTTGAGACTGATGTGCTTCTGCAATAAATAACTTGACAGCTACTATTAGCCGATTTGCTTTTTACATAAAAGAAGAAGTAGCCCGACAGTGTGGGTGCACAAGAGGCACCCGGAGGTCCCCAGAAACCTCACATTTGGTGCCCCGTGTTTGGTGCCGTGCTTTCGCCTCGCTTTGCAAGGCTTTATATCTACTGTCGGGCCTCCCTGGAACCCTCATTTGAGTGTCGCAAGAAGAAGGGTGGACACCCCACCGGTTGCTGAGAGGAGCAAGCACCCCTAAAAGGTGGACGAAGGGGGCTGGGTCTGGACCTTCTCATCGCCTGTCTTATATTGAGGTGAGCTTTGGGGTGAAGAGTAGTGCCATTTAGAATTAGAGAAATGCGAAATAATATGCCAAAAGAGCAGAAATATGTCTTTGATTACTTAAAATTCTTGTTAAGAAAGCATGGTTTTAACGTTTCTGAAAAAAAGTTGAAAGAGCTTTTAGTATATGCTCATAGTGTGTTTCCTGATATAGATCTTGATTCTGCCTTAAGTGCTTCTTATTGGGATCAGATAGGAGTTAAGCTTTTTGAAGATGTCACTCGAGGGGATAAGACAGCCCCGTTGCTGTTACCAACTTGGAAGTATGTTAGTGATTCTCTGTTAATGCATAATCTTGTCGATACAGAGGTTTCCTCTCTCCCTTCTGTGATGCCGTTGCGAGCCTTTGAGGGAAATTCTGGAACCGAGCCCCCCCCACCGCGATCTCGGGCAGCCACCCCACCGCGGTCTCCTGCAGCTAGGGAGGATGGCCCGGAACGCGATCTGGGGGACTCGCCGCCACGATTGTTACACAGTGAGCCCTGTTTTGCGAGTGCGGGACCTGGTTCTGTCCCACCGGCCCCCGAACGGAGTTTCGAGGGCGAAAGAGCTGCGGGTCCTGTACCGGGTTCCAGTGTCGGGGATTCGGGTGATTGTCAGTTTTCCTCCCCTCCGCGGTTGAGTCGAGCGGCAGCTCCAGTTTTGGCTGCGCTGGAAGCACGTCGCGATTTTTACGGCATGACTGCCGGTGCTAGGTACCTGCCGTGCGGGCCGCTTCCTTTAACGGTAGCTGCGCCGCCGTTTTTTTCTACCTTGCACCGGGACGATGCGGGCTTTGCTGCATTTTACGGGCCTTTTCCACAAATGACTCAGTCTGCTTTCATACCTTATGCCGCGAGTTTGGATTCGGGAGCGCGTTCGGGGAGTTTTCCATCTCTGCATACTTATCGGGACCGCGCGGAAGTTTTCGAACAAGTGCTGCCTCATGACGTCAGTCCTTTGCGTCGGGCAGCCGTCGCATCATCTGCGCCTGCAGGTCCCCAACCCGGCCCTCGTTGTTGTGTTCATTGTGCACCTAAGGAGGCGGAGTTGCCGGTCCCCGCCCCCAGCCCGACCGGCAATGTGATCGGGAGAACGGGATCCCCCCTCCCCCCCCCCCCGCTTAGCCGCGGTGCTGCGGTTTCTGTGCCTGCATGGGACAACCCTCCTTCTGTGTCCATAGATGAGGCAGAGTTGGCAAAGAAGAGGGGGAATTGGAGGGCGGAGGGGCAGGACGGCGTGATTGAGGGTGAGAGGGAAGATCAGTGGGCTGTTGAGAAAAAGAGAGGAGTTGATTGTCCCGTTCCAGGGAGATCAGAGGTTCCAACATAAAAGCCTGAAAACTCAAACGGGGAAAGAAGTTCGTCTGTTTTTAAGCCTGAGGATTCCCAGTCAAAGACTCCACAGCATGTTTCTGTAAATTGGACAGCAATGAGGCACCAAGCAATTAAAGAGAAAGATTTTCATTAAGCTACTGAACCGTTATTAGCTCTGCCTGTTAGATACGGCAGAGGAGGAGCGAACCCTAGATGGGAACCAATAGATCATCAAGATGTTAAGGAGCTGAGGAAGGTATTGAAGGAGGATGGATTGGGCTCACCATATTTTAGGCAATTATTGAGAGGAATGTTTAACAGTGTGGATTTGACACCGCATGATTGCCGTTGTATTGCTGGAGCATTGTTGACGGAATCACAATTAATTTTGTGGGAAGGAAGGTGGAAAAGGTTTTTAAATCAATTAATTGAAGGATATGCTGGGGGTCCCAATGCTCAGTTTACACTGGCAGATTTAGCAGGAGAAGCCCGACATGATAGAACTGAAGACCAGGCAGTAGATTTGCCTAGAGCAGTGCTCAATGATATTAAGAGGGCTGCCTGCAAAGCCTTGCTTCCGACTCAGCCAGCGAGGACCCCAGAGGGAGATTTTGTGCAAATTAAACAAGGGCCAACAGAACCCTATGCAACATTTGTTGACCGCCTATCATAGGCCCTGGACAGGCAATGTGAAGATGATAGAATCCGTACACTGATGCTTCAAACTCTTGCTTTCATGAATGCTAATAGTGAGTGTAAAAAAAGTTATTCAAGGCCTGCCAGATTCTAACCCCGATCTCTCACGGATGCTAGAGGCTTGCAGTAAGATTGGCACTCCCCAACATATAGCTACTCTTCAAGCAGATACTATGGGAGAGAAGATTGGGGAAAAACTTAAAGAGAATAATGATTACCTTGCAAAGGCTCTTGATAATCTTAGTTCAGCACTTTTGCAAAATAATAAGTTTCAGAAAGATGGTGCTTCTAAAGGATCATGTTATAGATGTGGAAAATCAGGACATTTGATAAAGAATTGCCCAGAGCCAGCAGAGAGCAAAAAGTCAACTGGTCGTTGCCCAAGATGCAGAAAGGGGAAGCATCAAGCTAGCCAATGCCGTTCTAAATATGATATTGAAGGGAATCTGTTGACGGGAAACGGGAGAGTGAGCACGCCCCACTGCTTACCGAAACAAATAGTGGCTTTCCAGCAGCCAGGAGGCTTCCCTGGGGCAGGATACATGAATTATCCGGCCCCATCATACCCTGGGTGACCAGTCACTTACCCAACGAGCCCACCCTTTTACCCCCAGGGGCACAATGCGAGCTGGCAACTTCCAAATTAACCTGCTTTTTACAGAATTGTCATGCAGTTGTTTCTACAGGAGTGACAGGAACTTCACAAAGGAGACAAGATTTTCTAATTATAGGTAAAGAAAGGAATCGTATTTTGGGACTTGTGGTTTTTCCGACTATTGTTTCAGCAAATTGTAATGAAGAATTGACAGTTTTAGTTCAAGCCTGGTGCCTTCCACTTGCCATTCTAGCAGGAACTCCAATAGCTACAGCTGTTGCTTTGCCACCTAATATAGAGGAGCAGCTTGTTGAAGGTCAACAGATGTCAACTGGGAACATGAATACAGCTTCTCATGTTTTTTGGGTGGAACATATAGGCCGCAACCGACCAAAACTGACTTGCAGCCTAACTCATAATAACAAAACTATTGAAATTACAGGTCTCCTGAACACTGGTGCTGATGTTACAGTGATTTCTTATTTGCTTTGGCCAAAGGACTGGACTTTAATTACTCCTTTAGATCCTATTACAGGTATCGGAGGGGCCACTGTTTGTCAACGAAGTGAATACGTGATCACAGTCAGAGGACCAGCGGGGAAGACAGCGGCCATCTGTCCCTTTGTGGTGCAAAGACCCATCACAGCCTGGGGAAGGGACCTGCTGTCTCAGTGGGGAGCAAGGCTGGAAGTGGATTTTTGTGAAAAGCCATGACAGCATTTATGACTCCAAAATTATCCTGGAAAACTAATAATCCTGTATGGGTGAGTCAATGGCCTCTGGAGGAAGAGAAATTGAGTGCTCTTAAAGAACTGATTAGAGAACAACTACGAAAAGGCCACATTAGAGTGACGAACAGTCCGTGGAATTCACCAGTGTTTGTCATTCGCAAGAAAGCATCTGGTGCCTGGAGGCTGCTTCAAGACCTCAGGAAGATCAATGAGGTAATAGAAGACATGGGACCACTACAACCGGGTCTCCCTTCGCTCTCAATGATCCCGAGAGACTGGCCTCTTGTTATTATTGACTTAAAAGACTGTTTTTTCAATATCCCACTTCATCCAGATGACGCTCCACGGTTTGCTTTTTCTATTGCAAGTATCAACAGACAAGAACCCCTGCAAAGATACCACTGGGTGGTTCTGCCACATGGAATGAAGAACTCTCCTACTATATGTCAATGGTTTGTGGCTCAGGCTTTGGCCCCTGTGCAGCAAAAGCATCCTCGAGCAAAGATTTTACATTACATGGACGATTTACTTATTTCAGCTTCGACTCAAAAGGAAGTAAAAGAGGTTTGTGATAATGTTGCAGCAGTTCAGGAAGCAGGACTTGAAATCTCCACTGAAAAAATACGAGAAGTTTCACCATGGAAGTATTTAGGGTGGAGAATGACAGAGCATTCCATCAAGCCTCAGAAAATTCAGCTCCAAACTAAGGTCAACACCTTACAAGATCTGCAGCAACTTTTGGGGGAAATCAACTGGATCAGAGTTACTTTAGGGATTACCAATGATGAACTTGCTCCGGTTTTTGACTTGCTTAGAGGGAATTGTGACATCACTTCTCCGAGATTTTTGACACCTGAAGCTCAGAAAGCCCTTGAAAAGGTCACCGAAGCCCTTCAATCTAGACAAGCTCATCGATGTGTGCATTCATTGCCTTATTTTCTTGCAATTTTGGGGGGAAACAAACAGTTATATGGACTGATATTTCAGTGGGACTTTCTGAAAGGGGACCCTTTGTTGATAATAGAATGGGTTTTTTTATCTTCTAGGTCTCCCAAGACAATTTTTACCACGATGGAAATGTTGGCTCAGATTGTAATTAGAGCCAGGGAAAGGTTAATGGCCATTGCAGGTCGGGATTTTACCATAATCTACTTGCCTTTGAGGAGAGAGTATTTTCATTGGGCATTGCAAAAGTCAGAGGATTTGCAGATTGTGTTGTTAAATTTTTCGGGTATTTGTTCTATACATTTCCCAAGTCACAAGTTATTGCAAGCAAAATTAAATTTTAGGGAAAAGCCCATTTTAAGTCAAGTGCCTCTGGAAGCTATTAGTGTTTACTGATGGTTCAGGGAGAACCCATAAGTCAGTTATTACGTGGCAAAACGAAAAAACTAAAGAATGGGAGTCAGATATTCAGTCAGTGGAAGGTTCACATCAAGTTGTGGAGTTAGCAGCTGTAGTTAGAACGTTTCACCTTTTTCCAGAGCCTTTTAATTTGATCACAGATTCTGCATATGTAGCAAATATAGTAAAAAGAATAGAGGGATCAATTCTAAAAGATGTCAATAATGATGATTTATATCGATACCTTGCATGTCTTTATACTATCTTGCAAAATAGAACTAATCCATATTTTGTTTCCCATATTAGGGCTCATTCTTCACTTCCAGGATTTCTGGCAGAAGGGAATGCTAGGGCTGATGAGCTGACAGTGGCTGTTGTTAATACTTTGCCCAACATTTTTGAGCAAGCAAAATTGAGTCATGTCTTCTTTCACCAAAATGCTCAAGCACTTGTGCGGACCTTTCACCTTTCTAAAGATCAGGCGAAGGCAATTATAAGTGCCTGTCCTGACTGTCAATTGGTGCAACCTCCTGTCTCCACAGGAGCAGTCAATCCACGAGGGTTACACAGCCTTGAATTGTGGCAAACAGATATTACTAAGTACCCATCATTTGGGAAGTTTAAAAACATCCATGTGTCAGTGGACACTTTTTCCATGCAGTTTATGCCTCCCTTCATACAGGGGAGACAGCTAACCAGGTGTGTCAACATTTTTTGCAAGCTTTTGCTTCATTGGGTGTGCCTCAGGAGATAAAAACTGACAATGGCCCAGCATATAAGGCCAAAAGATTGTCTGATTTTTTGATGGATTGGGCTGTTTGACATGTTTTTGGTATCGCTCATTCTTCCACGGGTCAAGCAATTGTTGAAAGAACGCATTGCTCTTTAAAACGTATCTTAGATCAGCAGAAAGGAGGATTGGCACAAGCCACACCGCAAATGAGATTGAGTAAAGCTTTGTACGTTTATAATTTTTTTAATAGCTCTCCTACAGAGCCTGACCCACCGATTTTTAGGCATTTCTATAACAATACACGGGCAAAATTGAAAGAAAATCCTCCAGTTTTGATCAAAAATTAAGAAACTGGGAAAATTGAAGGCCCATTTCCTTTAATAACTTGGGGCAAAGGTTTTGCTTGTATTTCCACAGATTCAGGACCCAAGTGGATTCCAGCTAAGAACGTGAAACCTTTCCAAGAGCAAGAAAGCACTACCCACTCCTCCAGTGAAGAAGCGGGCACACAAACGTGAACTGTTAAAGATCTTTACGTACACCTGATATCTCATGCTTCATCTAAAGAAGACGGTGGGCTCTGTTCTTTTTTTTTTTCTTAAAAAAGAGGGGGAATCAGTAGTATTGTAGAATGTTGTTTTGTATTAGTTTAGGGAAATATGGGTTTTCATTTTATGCTGTGCTTTTATTGCTTTGCTTTGTTTACTATTAGTAGTACAGATTTGCCAATTAGCCAGACTAAGACGAATGTTTGGGTGACATTAGCTAATGTGACCGGTCTGGATACTATGTCTGTCCAACACAACCCCGGAGAAGCCATTTTCAACTTGTTTAGTTGGTATGACTGTGGATGTTTGGCCAATTCCCATAGAAGTTGATAGAGCTATACGAGGACCTTTGGCAGGAACGCCAAAATGGGACCTTCAAACCCCTGTTAGTACGTGGGAGTGGTGGGTTCCCCATCTTCCTGAAACAAATTCAGAACCACAAGAATTGGACATTTTTGGTTCTGTGAAAATGAACATTTGTGCTGTGTTTAACTACACAGAAGAAAATCGAGCTTTAGTTAAAGATGTTTCTCCCCATCATGTTATTTATAAAATCAAACTTTTTGGTGTCATCTGACTTTTTTGGTCCAATTGACGTTTAATAATGTTACTTATCAGTTGCCACGAGGGATGTTTATTATTTGTGGGGACAGAGTTTGGCCTGCCATTGGCGATCAGGCTCTAAAAATGGAGGAAGGCAGAAGTAAATCTTGAAACATAGTAGAAATGGGCAAAGATGGGTGGAGAGCTAGAAGTTGGTGCTTTTGTCAAGGCATTTTTTCTCCATGGCATGGGATTTTATTTGCGTAATAAATTAAGAGAGGAGTCTGGATAGAAATCGAACGTTGCTACGTTTGAATATCCATCCTGAACACAAGACGCATTGGTGTGGGTGCAATGCATTACGATCTTTACAGGGAGGTTTTTTACGGTGGATGTAGGAACAAGGTAGATGACAGTTAGTTCCTTATCGGGCAGTAAACAGTTGGCCTTGAACAACAACAATCTCAGGTTTATTTTCATTGCCAAGATGGCTGTAAATAAAAGAAAGCCCAGTAGTATGGATATTCGGATTCATAATTTTATATTTGAAGTACTGAGTGGTTTGTATTTTAGGATACCTGACTCTTGTTTCCTACTTCGATAGCACCTTGTTGCCTCCAACACGTGCCAAATCTGATGGAAACGAATGGTGCAGAACTCTGGAGAATTGAAACAAAAGTCTAGGTAGGTCGGGAAATCCTAAGAACAGTCTGGAATTCAAGCAATATTTTCTTTTCTCCCGGGCAACGATGAGGCAGAAAGTTGCTTTGAGAGTGCATGTTTGCTCTATTCTTTGTTCCATGTGTTCCCACATACCTTCCCAGTTGCTTGGAGGTGGCAGTAAGAGCCAAAGAAGCTGCCTGTGGCATGGCTTTCCTTTGGCCAGTACAAACACCTGTGCATGGTGAGATCTAGAAGGAACTGGCTAGGTTAGAATGAATCTGGGGGAAATCAAAAGTTAATTTTGACATGGATCCCTTCTCAATCATACAGAAATACTCCTTTTTAACTCTTGGAGAAGAAGAGGGGAAGTATGAGAAGAGGAGGGGAAGTATTGGAGATACTTCCTTTCTCTGTGTCCTTGCAGCATGCCTTCCCTCTCTGTGTCTGCCTTCTCTTGCTCCAGAGAACATCCTGTTGGGATGTTTGTAGCCTGTATGGTAGCAAAGAAGTTGGCAGCGATTGTAAGTACCTTGCTACTTTGAAGCATAATGATAAACAGCTGTGTATGAAAATGTCTTGATTTCTTTGGTTGTTAGTGTCTGGTGTCTGTAGGTAAAGGTCTGTAGGCACTGCTGGGATCTGTTCCGTGTGCTGAGATTCAGCACATGGCCTCTGTCATGTTTCCATGTCACACTGCACTATGAAAGATGGGAATTTTGACTGTGGTCTGTTCCATAGCATTCAGACAGCCCTAATGTGGAGTGCGTGGAGAAAATGAGCATCCAGTATGAGCTGGTCGAGGGCAAATGTCAGGAGAAAGGGCAGATGTGCAAGTTGAGTGCCACAGCTTTTGGCTGTGATAGCCGTGGTCCAATGTGTCATTCGAGTAAAATGCGTCTGAGGATGCCCCAAACATTGATATAACAAGTGGAATTCCTTTTTAACCTCTGCCTTACTCTGTTCAAAAAGTAAGCCATCCGTTTGGTTTCACAGCAGTAGTTGGTATTTGTACTTGAAATGTGGAAAAGCCGTAACAAATGCCGGTAATGAAGGGACTGCTGTCCTACGTGAATGTGGAAGATGCAAGGAGCCTCAGCCCTTGTGCTAAATCTGTCTTATCTTGGGGAAGAAATTCCACCTCTGCCTCAATTTCTCCCTTTGTGTCCAACCAGATGGTATTGTTTACTAATCTAATATGGCATGTAGGAGGTTGAATCTATCTCTGTCCATCACAAGAAAAGAAACACTACGTTTAGCCAGGTTCTCTGAAAGCCACACAGTATTTCTTCTGTGCATGTCAATAATTTGTTCTTCTTTTCCTTCAGATGACCCTGTTGGATATGGACATTTGCACAGCAGGAGATGCTGAAGTTGTGCACTCCAACACGCTTCAGATGACTGAGAAACTAAAACGTAAGTATGAAGAAGAAATGGAGCACGTAGGTGTACGTTTCTTTTATTTGATGACATATGTTTTTATCACTCCTTGGGATTAGTCTGTTCTTCCTGTGCTCCCACCTGCAATGCCTTCTGCGTGGTAGGCTATTGATGTCACCTTAGAAAGAGGTCCATAGTGTGACAAAACACTCCAAAGAAACAGTTTGGTGTGGAAGAGTTTCATGTGGAAGTGTTCATAATTCTTGTGTTTATTATTTGTAATATAAATAGATTGTATTTTTATGATCATTTCTATCTGAAATACATATGATAGCGATGAATGACTTATGGCCCAGCCTGCTTAAGATCAGACTTTAGGAATAGCTGGAAATGATCTCCCAAATGTCTTCAAACTTTTCTATAAATAAAAAGAGTCGGGCAGTTGTATCTAAAGGGATAAATTATAGAATGTGATTTGGTGCTTTATGGTGCCAGAATAAACAGAAGTTTTGATAATCTGCATTCTTAGCAGTTTACTTGGAGACTGATTTTTTTACTCTCCAGATAGAAGACGCCATGTTGTATACCAGTCGTAAAATTCCAGGCAGCCTTTTATCATGTTACATATCCTCTTACTCATTCATTTCACCTTCCAGCAGTTTAGAAAGAACTTGTTCACTTGAATGTTTTTCTTTGGAGTGATTTGAAGGAGACGGCTAAATGGCCATAATACAGGTAGAAACATAAAATCAAGGGTGTGCTATAAAGACAGGACTTCTTAATGCAAAGAGCCCTCTGAAATTCAAAATACCTGCTATAAAATTAAAAATGTGATCTTTGACTTTTAGATGGGAATTTCTACTCTTCTGTTTCATACTGTCAGGTGCATTTTTGCTAACTGCTTGATTCACGCTGAATGGACAGTCCTGTCTTATTCTTGGTATGGCAACAGTGATACAGATCACTGCTGCTTTCTGTAGATAGTGGCGGCAAGTTGCTATTACGAGATCTTGTGCAGGTCTAGAATCTGATTGGATGTGAGGTTCTCATTGTTTCAACAACCAACTTGGGGTGGCAGTGTCAGAGGTGTTCATTATCTAGGAAGATTTTCATAGGCGATGAGTTTGCTGAGGTAGCTTTCTCTTCTGGGTGTAGGATATATGTGCATAATTAGCTTCCTTCAATCCTAAATAGTGGGGGAGATTTTAGTATCGACGAAACCATATTTATTAGCTTTTTTATGTGGCCTTAGATGATGAAAGTGATCTGGATACAATTTTAGAAAAAAGGAAAACGGTGAGCTGTGAGGAAGAGCTGAAGGAGTATTTGGAGAACACCCTTTCTTCTTGAGATCAAATTAGAACAATGTATGAATTTTGTATCGTCAACTTAAAAGGTAGAGCATCTTTGAACATTGGTTGTACTACTTAGGCCTTGTTTTAATGCTGTTGTGTGAAGGTATGGAAAAAGAGTGCTTTTCACTTCATGTAACAATATAGAATAATGTCCCTACTGAACAAGGTTAAGGCAAATAATGCCCACGGTTTAGGAATGGGACAAAGGAAGACTGCTATCATTCAAAAACCATAGCACATCAGTATTACTGTGCATACCATCACATCCATGCCTTATTCAGAAGGTAAAAGTAGTAGCGCAGATTCTTGGATCACCGGAATCAGAACTTGGTCTGCACCATCATCTCTTCACTCATAGATTTGATCTCATTCAAAGTTCTAGGAACTCAGAAGTTTAAGATAGCCAAGCACTTGCAACTTTAAAAACCATCTAAAAATTGATACAATACCGCTCTCCTTCCTGAAGATCTTAGCAGCAGCTCTGAAGCCATAGAGGAAGCAGCACTGTTCACACACCCAGGAGGTCTTTCCTACCTGCTCGATCAGAGGCACATTAGAAGAGCAGTAAGAACCTAAGGGGCAGATGCACATACCTTCACACACCTCGCAGTGGGACTGTGGTTAGAGCTGGAGGTTTGATCCTCTTCCTAATAATTTGAGCCGTTAAAACAAAGCCAGAGGTAACAGACCAAGTGAAAATAAAATGCCAGGTTGCAGAAAGAGAATGTTACCGATCTGAACACTTACATAAATTGCCCATCATTCTCTTTGTTTAGGAGACCAAGCCAATGTCCGTATAAATGAAAACAAGTGTGAATATTGATTTTTCTTGAATCAAAACTCAGCTTTATGTCCAAGTCAAAGGCAAATAAACCAGAAAGGCTCCGCTGAGCACTGTGCAGAACTAACATGGAAGACAGTAATTTGACCTCTTATGTAAGCAGTGTTGGAATGGTTCCGCATCCAAAAGGAAGGAAGTCAAATACGTCTTTGGAAATATTTTAACTTCTGTGCATTTCATTTCTTTGTAATGAACTAATCTCTAACAAGCCAGGACATGATTGTGTTCAGTAGAAACAGATCATTGGCAACATTTAGCCTAAAGGTTTTATGAGCTTGATCAGGAAGTTCGATTTAGATTTAAAGGCGCTGTAGTCATATTTAATTTTATTTCTCTCAGTACTTGAGTCTCTTAAACAGGGACCTTCAATTGGACAGGAACGGGACACTGAAGCAAATTGTAATGGATGACGTAATGGCTTACCCGGAAGCATTTTGTGGGAATGGATTCCTTCTAGGTATCCATCAGCCAGCATTTTAGTGTGAAGGAAATCTTCAAACAGGTAAAACAAAAATTCCCGTATGTTTAAAACTTGACTGCTATATTAATTTTTCACTTTTGAGAAAATTTTCATGACCTTTAAAATTCAGACTATATCAAGTATTGTTTCAGCAATTGAAGAAAGTGCTTTTGATAAAGATAGGTGAGGGAAACCAAAACATTTCTCAGAGCCACACTTTGAACTCTGTCCTTGTTACAAACGGCACTTGAGCAAATTCATTTGCCTTTGGAAAAGAAAACGACAAGGTAACAGGCTTATCATTACGGATTTGAGTGTTCCTGGTTCTTTAGATAGTAAGTGATCTATTCAAGATTATCTCTTACTGAAATAGATCCATTTTGAGAAGGGCTATGGATTTCTTAGAAGAAAGCAAATCCCTATGTTAAAACGGTGTGGTGGGTTGTTTTGCTTGTTTAGCTTTTAGAACTTGCAAGGCACAATCGACTTCATAGTTCGAGATCCAACTAAGACCACGACATTCCAAACAGGTGTTTCTTTTTGGTTGTTTTTCAATCTGTATATCTTTGGATTGTAACCAGTAGAACTGTGCTTGAACTGGAAAGAAGTAGCTGAGGTTTCACAAGTGGGACATACGGTGGAACAGTAAGCTGAGAGCATTGTGCAAGGAGAGGAAAGAGGGGAAAATGGTAAGAGTTTCTTGAGTCCGAAGGGACACCTAGGGATCGTCAAAGACCAACTCCTTACCCTGCACAGACACTCCAACAGTCCCACCCTCTGCATACAGAACAGGGATTAAGCATTATGCAGGTAAGTGAGCAAGAGAATAAGTTTGAAAGTGAAGGCAGTTTTGTCCAAAAGAAGGAGGAATAGGAAGTCTTTTTGCTGAAAATGTATATAAAGGTTTTTTCCGTTTAGTTGGTATACGAAGCGCACAGGGCTCTAGATCCTTTTGTGGGAAATTGGAGTGTGTAAAGTTGCCAATCATTTTGGAGCGAATTTGTAGGGTTTTGGGGTCCCAGGTGAATTTTGGGTTGAATTCTGGGGATTTGGGGGTTCCCCGGTGAATTGGGTGGGGGGGAGGGAGGGGATATTTGGGGAAATCCAAGTGAGTTTTGAGTTGTCCCAGGTTCATTTTGGTGGAGAATTTGTGGAATTTTGGGGGATCACGGGTAACGAGGTTTGGGGTTGTGTTGGTTTGAAAGTAAAACCAGTGCGAGACTCCAAGTCAGTAATACGATTTAATAGGAGAAAAGAGAAAAAATAAAATACATGCATTAATATAAAAGAAAAAGCAACCAACAAAGTCAGAAATATAACCTGACACCCTGTCAGCCAGGACGTTGGTAGCAGTCCGTATAAATGGTGGCTGCAGTCCTCCTGGATGACAGATGTGGTTCAGTTGAAGCAGTGCTCCTGTAGAAGGTGCAGTTTTCCTCCAAAGATCCAGCGATGATGTGGAAAAAGGTGCGACTTTCCTCTGGGATCCAGTAGAAAGGACTGACTTGGTGTTCCAAATCTCAGTTTTTATCTAGGTAGGAAATGTTTGGCTCCTCCCCCTGGCTGGAGCATCTCCCAATGGGATGATGTAATCTTATCAGTCACACAATAGGACTTAATGGCCCATTAACAGAATATATCTTCTGGAGGAAGGATGGGTTGTGAAAAGATATCGATGATCATCTTATCAGATGGCACATCAGCAGAGGATATCTCCCACAGAGAGAAGGATCACCACCCCGCCCACATTTTAACAGATGGTGATAGAATACACATTTTTGCATTGTACCCCAGGACAGGAGTGAATTTGCACAATGTGGGTAGTCCCAGTTGAATTTTAGGGGGAATTTGTGGAATTCTAGGGATCTCAGGGGAATTTTGGGGGGAATTTGGTGAATTTTAGGGTATACATGTGAATTTTAGGGTTCTCAGGTGAGTTTTGGGGATGCCAGGCAGATTTTGGGGTGAATTCTGTCGATTGTGGGGTATCCAGGTGAGCATTAGGGAGTCGTGGGAGAATTTTGGGATGAATTTGGGGGGATGCAGGTGGATTTTCCAGGGAATTTTGGTGATTTTTGGGAGTCCCAGATGTGTCTTGAAGTGAATTTGATAGACTTGGGGTATATGGATGGGTTTGGAGGGGGATTGGAGAGATTTTGGGGTGAATTTGGGAGGTGTTGGGGGGACTGGGTCTTGGGGGTGATTTGAGGGATTTTGGGGGTTGCAGGTGGGATTTTGGGGTGAAGCCCTGGGATTTGGGGGTCCCCCGTGAATTTTGGGGTGAATTTGTGGAATTCTGGGAGTTGCCAGGTGAGTGCTGGGCATCCCAGGGGGGACCTCGGGGTGAATTTTGGGGATTTTGGGTTTCCCAGGTGAATTTCTGAGGTGAAAAGCTTCAAAAAGGGGTTTTTTTGAAAACAAGTTAAAGCCAGAAGGTTATTGAAAATTAATAGATGTGATGCAAGTAGGTAATATGCAGACAATACACAGAGAGACAAATCATGGGAAAAATACAGTGTTAACACATGAGTGTGTGAGGACGGGATAAGTACAGCTAAGGCTCAGTTGAAGCTGAATTTGGAAAAGCATGCCAAAAATAAGAATAATAAAGGCACCTACGGGTATTTCAGTGGGAAAAGGAAGATGAAAAGAAACCTATCACACCTCCCCTATTCCCCCCCCACGCCCATAAGCCAGACAGGACTAGTGACAACAGACAAGGACAAGGCTGAGGTACTCAACAAGAGTTGGTCTCAATTTTTACTGCCAGTCACTATTTCCACATCTCTCAGGTTATTGGACTGGTAGACTTGATTCTAACCCATAGTAGCAGGTAAGCTTTCAGACCACTTGAGGAACCTGAGCATGCAAGACCATGGGACCCACCCAGAGGCATGTCAGGGCCCTGAGAGAACTGGCAGCTGTAGTTGCTAAGGTGCTTCCTCCATCATATTTGAGAAATCAAGGCAACGAGCTGAAGTCTCCAGACACTGTGTTGTATTGACTCCAATACTCTTGGTCTTTTTTGCAAATCTTAGAGCTCTGAGTCAATTTCTGCAGAGGATTCCCAATGCAGTTTCAAAAATGGAATCTTTGTTATTGGTCCTCATGTTGATCTTGGATATTTCCATTTTCTGCTCTCCTATATTTTTCGAAACATTTGTAATGACTGAAAAGAAAGCTGAGACGAGGCATTATGCTCTTTCCAGTGAAATAAATGGACCAGTATTCTTTTCAGACAAATATATTTTTGCTGTATCTAAGCACATGTGCATACCTGTGTTTGATTTATGTGTCCAGGTTTTGGCAATGGGGCAGCCACAGGGCAGTCCTGTGACAATGGCCCAGGTGCTGCCATGTCCCGCATTCTTCCAACTGGCACCACTTCAGGATGTCCTCCCTGCTGAGAGAAGAGGCTGGGACAGCACCTTTAGAAATCTGACTTTCTGTTTTTTTTAATTTTTTTGTTTTGTTCTCTTATTTTTAAAGTTACTAAAAACCTTCACCCTGATTTTTTGATGTGTTGGGTTTGGGGTTTTTTTTCAGTTTTGGGTGGGTTGTTTTGAGGGCTTTTTTTGAGGCTTTTTTTTTGTCTCTTTGGGGATTATTGGTTGGGGTTTTTGTGTGTTTGTTTGGTCTGCCTTTTTTGTTTGTTTGTTTGTTTGTTACAGTTTTGTAGAGTTTTTTAAGCAAATTGATTGGAAAACTGACTAGTCCTCCACTATAGTCTCCTGGATTCACCTGAGACTCTTCCTAGGCATCTCCCTCATCCTTTGTGCAATGAGTTTCACATCATTCTCCTGAGGAAACGGTCTGATTATGGTTTGGATGGGTGGGCTGTTTGCTGGGTGGCAAACTGGGTGATGGCCAGGCCCACAGAGTGGTGGGAAATAGAGTTCATCCAGCTGGTCCCCTAGGCTCAGTCTTGGGCCCAGTCCTGTTTACTATCTTTATCAGTGATCTGGACAAAGGGATAGAGTACACGCCCAGGAAGTTCACAGATGGTGCAAAGTTGGCTGGTAGTGTTTTTTTCTTCTGGAGGACAGCAGGCTCTGCTTCTTCTTCCTCCTGTTCTGAGGTCGCTGCTCCCTCTTCATCCCTCATTAAGTGTGCTGATTTTGTCACTTGGATGAGAAAACAAACAATTTTAGCAACATTACTAGTGGCAGGGTGCAAGAAAGGAAGAGTTCACATGAATCCCCCCCCAACAACAGACAATACCTGATGGCTCCTCTGCCCAGCTTACTGACTACACCGGAACCCACTGTCCCCCAAAGATACTCCCTTCTCCCTGCCCCCTGCTATGATGTGAGATGGAATAGAATAACTAAGATTAAGATTCTCCCTTTGTAACTCCATCATACTTCGATTTTGGGGAAAAAAATTTCTTGAAGTTCTATCATTTCAGATCATTTGAATTTGAATTTGCATAATAAAAAATCTAGCCAGAAACTCATGACAATGTTAATAGCCCATTCTAGAATGTCCGAGATGATATACACTTCTTTCAAGAGAATGTGATACCTCACGTGACTTCTCCAGAATTTCAATGAACAGCTTGAGTAGTCTACAAGATTCTTGCTGCCATCTGGATTTCCTGGTATTTGGCTGGTCTATGTAAGCCAACCAGCTATTCAGCAGAGGGAATATTAGTGTGGTACTTGATGGTATGTGAGATGGAACACAGTAATTTATGGCTTTTTGCATAGTGATGAAGCTGTAAAGAAAGCTCCATAATGCTCAGACAAGGAGGCTGCTGGACTTCAAGCAGCAAAGGTCCAAAACGAACCAGTGAAAAGGTGTCATTGAAAAAAAAAGCCAGGTGGGGAGCAAAGTGATACTTAAGGGCAGTTTACTGAAAGAGGAAATCGAGTGAAAAAAAAAGTCCAAGAGTGAAGGAATAACAGTGAAAATGAAACTAAGGAAGGGAATCAATCTCAGCTCATCATTTCAGAAGCTAACAAGTTGTCATTGCAATGATGCATAAAGTGAGAAATAATAAATATGTCTTTCACGGAATCATACAACAGTCTGTGATTAAAGATCATCTAGTCCAACTTCCTTGCCAGGTAGATCTTACAGTCGATCAAATTGCTCAAGACTAGCCAAACTGATAAGGAGCACTCTCAATGATGGGGCATCCACAACTTCTCTGGAACACCCGTTTGAGTGTCTCACCAGCTTCATTGTAGAAAAGTTTTTCGTTTTAGCCAATCTAAACCTAGTAGTCTCAGTTTGAAAGCATGGCCCCTTGTCCTGTCTCTGCAAACCTTCCTAAAAACTCTTTCTCCATTTGTCTTATACCCTCTTTACATATTCAAAGGCCACCATACTGTCTCTCCAGAAACCTCTCTTCTCCAGGCTAAAAGATCCTACTTTTCACAAGAACCAGGTCATAAACTGAGATGGAAGGCATCTCAGGAGATCAGATCATCCAACAGCTCAGCGTAAGAATAGCTCTGAAGTCAGATCAACTATCTTCGGGCTGTTTCGATTTAAATTTTGAAAATTACCAGGAATTGAAATGCTTCAAGGAAGAGAATTCTGGGTGGCTCCAGAAACAGCCTGAGAAACTCAAGCAAACTCGAAACCTCAGAAACTACCACTGCTTTCTCTCCCTCAGCCCAAGCAGTCACAAAGAAAAAGTGTTCCCAGCAGCTTGAGAGAGCACACATATACACTACATATACATGACAGGCATCGCCAGCAGCCACATCCTGCTCCTTTCTGTGGCTGGCAGGAGTGAGACTGGATGTTTACATGGTGGCAAACTGGGTGCCTCCAGCAGCTCAGACATTCAGCCTGCCCAGTGACCCCACTGAATTCCAGTATTTGCAGTGTCCCAAGGCCACAGCACTACTCCGCTTGCTGGTACAGACCATCACACACCTCCTAAATCAGTCAGGACTCCCCTGGTCCCACAGCCAGCACCCCACTTGCTCTCCCCTAGGCCACTGCCATTGTTCACCAACTTCTCCACTTTGATCTTTGCTGGTGCTCTCAACACTGGCACACCCAGATGTTCTGCAGCTGTTGTCTCCTGGTGGAAAGGACTTGTAAAGCCATGTTTCCTAACAGGACTTCCACAACCTTTCAAAGCAACCTTTTCTGGGGTATGAACAATCTCATTCAAATGTCAACATTTCTTTTCCCATATGTGAAATCAGAATTTCCTTCTTCCGGGCATGCCCAAAACAAGGCACAAACTACATTGCGCCTTCTGTTTCACATGATGACTTATTTGTAAACAATGCTAGGAGAATACGTGTTTTGATCCAAGCTAATCTCTGGCCCTTATAGTGCTTTCGGTAGTTAGTTTTACTTTGCTATTTACTTGATGTCCCATTGAATTGTTGAATCATAAACTGTCTGTATAGCAGCATAGCAGTGATGATTAAATGCAAGAGAAGGAGCAAGGTGATTGTTTGCTAGACTCTTCCTAGAAACTGAGAAATCTGTTACTTAATGCTGGCCACAGCAGATGGAGGAAACATCCTACATGATGTCAAAGCAATCAAACTGTAATCTCTTTTATGATTACAGTCAAGGCACTGCTTTTGCCACCATAAGTGGAGTGCAGGGAATATTTAAAGACAACACTGTAACTGTTGTCCATGCTCACTGAGAAAATAATGGTTTTACAGCGGAGCAGGTCTCACCACAGCTAAATCATGGATTCAATGATACACGCCTTCAAAAAAGCCCACAAAAACACAAATGAAAGGATTTGGAACCCAAGGGAATCTCGGATGGTGGCATCAGCTCACTTTGGCTTCTTTCCAAATTCTCAATTCCATTGTCTTCCGAGCCAATTATCCCACTGAACCTAAGATGTAATTTATGGATTTCCAACACATCTAGTTACCTTAGAATTAGATTGCCACTAGGCAAAAAGACAGAAAGCAGCAGTTAATTCCAGACTGAAACCAAGGGTTGTTAGGAGAGCAATACTTGGACGTAACTATTCTTAATAAAACCAAAACTTTTAGGACTTACCCGTGCATTTTTGGAGGTGGAAAAAGTTTTACATCCAAATGTCCCTAGGGAGCTGTCACTCAGTGCAATGTGCCTGGAGAGGCGCTCTCACTGGTAATTCAAGGAACGATTCGTCTCAGCAGAGGCAGCAGGTGCACAAGATGGCCGACGAGAAGGGGCAGTGTAGAACTCTCTGTCTGTCTCTGTCTCTACTCAGTGTAGAACGTCTCTGCCATGGCACATTTTCGTGTGTGATATGTCCCTCTAAGTCTTCGGTCTATGCGAAGCTCTATGTACTGTGAGCGCTGCTACTTGCAGCTGAGAAGGACCATGGAGCTAGCAGCGAATTTGGAGAGCCCTGAGCACGTAGTCAAGGAGCGCTAAGTGCCCCTGCAATGCGGTGCTAATAGTAGCTTCCTCGCGGTGTGGGAGAGCTCCGGCCACAAGACCTTCTCATCCTGGCAACAGATCTCTGTGAAGGGCGTAGGCGAAAAGCTTCCGTTTTCCATTCGAACTGCGAGACAGGCAGACTGTTCCACGGAGCTCTGAGAACAAAGGTGCACGCCCTAGGCAGGCTTGGGCAGAAGCAGCGTTTTCGAGCGCTTGGCTGCCGGCACACTGCTGGCTGTATGGCGCTGCTTCAGCAACTTCTGGCAGCCGTGGAGTGAAAGCGGCACCAGGTGTGGGCGAGGGCGGTGATCGAAGTTGCAAAAGTACCGTGCTTGTGTGCAGCACGTTACAGGCTACTAGGAGAGGAAGGTGGCTGCCTCTCGCTTGCCTTCCGACATGACCCTAGCAGTCGAAAGGAGCAAGCTGAAGCACTGTGTTGCATTTCCTAGGTGGATTGTAAATGGTACATTCTGTGACCCCTGCTATGCCCTGTAGCTTGGTCCCTCTACCCTCCTGGCCATACAGGGCTGGCTGGGATCCAATTTCTCCCCGCCCCCCTTTTCAGACCCTAGAAAAGATCTGTACCCCCTGACCTCTGTCTCTTTCTCCCTCTCTTTCTCCCTCTTTTCCTTGCTACCCAGGAGAAATAAACCCTGCAACTTCATCAGGGAAAAGAGCTTCTTTTGTTATTTTATTTAGGTCCATGAGGCAAGGGCCCAGGAGGCTTCATCCTAACACCTGATCTAGACCGGAGGAAAAGGTGAAGACCCCATTTTTAGGGCCGAGAAAAAGCCTCTCTTGGCGCCCCAACTTGGATGGTCTCTACAGAGCACCCCACGTCCGGCTGTGACTCCTATTTTCGGGATTCGAGAAGCCTTGGGGCTGATCAACTAGCTTAAATTTCTTTAACCTGCATTTTGTGCAGTTTGAAGACTTTTAAGCATGAACCGGGAGCCTGTCAGAAGCCCAGGGAGGTCGGTTCTGGACGTAGAAACACTACAGTTAGACAGATGCCGCTGCCTGCAAGTAAAAAAAGGTGAGTGGAAGCCTCCTTTCGCAGCTGGTGGGTTCCCGGAGCTCAGCGGGGAGGTCTCACTCGTGGCATTTCGCCGGCCCAGCTGCGCTCTCGGGAGGAAAGGTGGCGCAGGCCACCTACCTGCTGTAGGGTTATTCTTCGCCTTCCCCTAGAGCCAGCACCTAGCTTAGCACAGATGATAGAAACCTGCACCAGGAAAGCAGAACTGCTCAGTGGACACGAGAGAAATCCAGGACTGGCACACCCAAAGACCATGGCAACTGTAACACAATTAGCCAAGAAGCAACCAATGTCACCAGAGCAGCTGCAGCACATCCTCTGCTTTCAGTGCAAGCAGCCAGTGACCGTCCACACAACCAGACACAGAAGAACACCAACAAACAAAAAAACTGGCTTTACAGAGAGTACCTGCCATTAACACAATAGCGCGCTCGGCTATAAATACTGCGGGCTCCAAACTCCCAAAAGACTCTCTCTTAATAAACAAAAAGGGGGAGGATGGGATAGAGGGTGTGGGGATGCATGGCAATGAAAATATTAAATGTTTAATTAACAAGGTTTGGAAGCCACTAGGCCATTTTAGGCTTGTGACTAACAAAGGTTTTCATTTCAGGTCATCTGATTGGACAGTCATTACAGTGGACTTACCTAACAGTACACAGGACGTGACGTTAAACCACATGAAACTGGACAGTGAGTGCTTTGTTGTCGGGGACACAGCACACACACCCCCAGAGACTGAGGTAGCTCCCATGACCATCAAGGGAAGCATAACTGGCCTCATTCTCCTGGCACGATGTCCTCTACCACCATATTATCTGGTTGAGGGACAAATCCTTGCCCAGGCCATTCCTGTTCCACAGGAGATCCCAGTAGATGGAAAATCACCTGAAGTCTACTGGGCAGAAGTGGTGGGTGAGGACAAACCTTCTCTGGCATGCAACCTAACCCGTGGATCAAATCACCTCCATGTGGAGGGGGTACTGGACACAGGTGCTGATGTGACTATCATACCCGAAAGGATGTGGCCGTCATATTGGGAACTTCAGCCTGTGGCAGGCAGAATCCAAGGTGTAGGAGGAGTCAAATTGGCAAAAATATCAAAAAGCATCGCGCAAATTGAGGGGCCGGATGGAAAACTGGCTAGCATCCGTCCATTTGTTACAGACTATAAATGCCCTCTATGGGGGAGAGACACCATGTCCCAGTGGGGGGTAAAATTGATTATTCCTAAGACTCCTCGGGATTTTTAGAGGCGGCCACTGTACAGAGGCCTACCCAAAAGTTGAAATGGCTAGATGATACCCCAAAGTGGGTAGCACAGTGGCCGATGAGTAAGGAGAAGCTCAAGGCGCTTGAGGAGCTTGTGGAGGAGCAATTGGCTAAAGGCCACATAGAGGAGACCACAACTGCGTGGAATTTCCCGGTTTTTGTGGTAAAGAAGCCGGGGAAGGACAAGTGGAGGCTACTCCACGACCTCCGGAAAATAAACAAAGTAACTGAGGACATGGGGTCTCTCAAACCTGGAATGCCTTCTCCAACAATACTTCCCAGAGATTGGCAATTGGCTGTTCTAGACATCAAGGACTGTTTCTTCCACATTCCCCTACACCCAGAGGATGCCCCACGGTTCGCCTTCTCCGTACCTACCATCAATCAAGAAGCCCCAATGAAGCGTTACCACTGGAAGGTTTTGCCCCAGGGATTAAAATGTAGTCCCTCCATCTGCCAGTGGTATGTGGCCTCATTGCTGTCCCAGGTGCGTGTCCAGAGAGGGGAGGCCATCATCCTTCATTACATGGATGATGTGCTATTGTGTGCCCCCGATAACTCTCTACTCCAAGACACACTTGTCCTAGTGGTTAAAGTTTTAACCTCTGCTGGATTTGAATTGCAGGAGGACAAAGTCCAAAGGATGCCACCTTGGAAGTACCTGGGCTTGGAAATTACTGCACGGACCATTGTTCCGCAGAAATTGGAAATTAATTGTAATCCAAAAACCTTAGCAGATCTCCATTCCCTGTGTGGGTGGTCATTGAATTGGGTCAGGCCCTGGCTAGGCCTCACTAATGAGGACCTAGAACCTCTCTTCAATTTATTGAAAGGGGAGAGAGAGCTGCTTTCTCCCAGGCAACTGACCCCAGAGGCAAAGACGGCAATCGAAAATGTACAAAAGACTTTAGGAGAGAGGCAAGCTCACCGTTACCAGCCCGAGCTGCCCTTCAAATTCATTGCCCTAGGAAAACTGCCACAGTTACACAGGTTAATCTTCCAGTGGATCCAGGGACAGAGAGAGTCACTCTTAATGATAGAGTGGGTCTTCCTCTCCCACCAAAGATCCAAAACTATCATTAGCCACAAGAGTTAATAGCTCAGCTGATTCAGAAAGCAAGGATGACACTGTATGAACTAGCTGTTTGTGACTTCACATATATTCACCTCCCAGTCAAACTGTCTGAGGAGGGGAGGAACTCTCCTGAAAGATTGACTAAAGAGATGTTTGAGCATTTGCTCCAGGGCAATGCCATTCTCCAATTATCCCTGGATACTTACAGAGGACAAATATCAGTCCATGCCCCCTCTCACAAGCTGTTCAATGAGGAATTCCACCTCATTCTTCGAGAGGAGTCAGAGACAACTCAAAGATCTCACAGTGTTCACGGATGCATCCGGGGCATCCCACAAGTAGGTGATGACTTGAAAAAATCCCAAGACTCAGCATTCGGAGGCTGATGTTGAGTTTGTGGAAGGATCACCCCAGGTAGCTGAACTGGCAGCAGTTGTGAGAGCCTTTGAGAAGTTCTCAGAGCCAATCAACTTGGTAACAGACTCAGCCTATGTAGTGGGGGTAGTGTCAAGAGCGGAGGAGGCAGTGCCCAGAGACATCGAGAATGAGCAGCTTTTCAGGTTGCTTTCCAAACTAATTTATTTGATTTCTCATAGAGAACACCCGTTCTATGTGATGCATGTGAGGTCACACACAGATTTGCCAGGTGAAATTGCAGAAGGGAACCGTCAGGGAGACTCCCTTGCAACCCCAGCAGAGAAAGCACACGTTCCTGACATCTTCCAACAGGCAAAGCTGAGCCACCAGCAGTATCACCAAAATGCACCAGGTCTAATGCGTCAGTTCCAGCTAACACCGAGTCAGGCTCGAGCCATTGTGGCCACCTGTCCCAACTGTCAGCTGCACACCATGCCATCAATAGGCATGGGGGTTAACCCCCGAGGTCTTGCCAGTTGTGAGGTATGGCAGATAGACATCACACACATTCCTAGTTTCGGTCGCCTCAAATATGTGCATGTTAGCATTGACACATATTCAGGTGCAGTCTATGCCTCTGCCCACGCAGGAGAAAGGGCAATGCACGCCAAAAAACACCTAGTGCAAGCCTTTCCAGTATTGGGGATCCCTAAGGAAATCTTAACTGATCAGGGCACATCGCTTAAGTCCAAGGAGTTCCTGGAACTCATCCAGCAGTGGGGAGTGGGATATAAAACTGGCACCTCCCACTCCCCCACAGGCCAAGGTGTAGTTGAGCGAGCCAATCAGATGCTCATGCAGGTTTTGGCTGCACAGAGCAATTCAACTGCGTGGATGTCTTGACAGCAGAAGCCCTGTAAAGCCATGTTTACTATCAATTTCCTGAATTGTTCCTTTGAGAAGATGAGTCCACCTGTGGTACGTCACTTTAACAGTGGTAAACAGTTCAAGTTATCCCAACATCCTCCAGTCTTGATTAAGCACTCAGAAACCTGGAAAATAAAGGTCCCTATTAGCTCGTTACCTGGCGGGGTGGCTATGTGTGCGTATCCACTCCCTCAGGCCCTCGGTGTATTCCCCAAAAGTAGGTGAAACCATATGTTCTCAAACATCCTGCTCCAACTGAGGGGACGAGGAGCAGGTGGCTGTGGCTTCAAAAAGAAGACACCGCCAGAAAAAAGAAAAAGAAATCCTCATAGAGGATGACATTCCAGCAGATAGAAACTTTTAATAGGTTTTAAAATGTTTGTCTTTCCTTTTAGAGGAAAGCTTCCCTTCTCTAGGTCCTGTGATGAAACCCATTCAAGTTGTCTTCCTGTTAACACTGAAGAGTTTAGCAACTGCATGAATCGTCCTTCAGCCACATCAAAACATCTAGAAGAACCTGGCCCACACACGCCAGAATCGTGTGGGCATAGATTTTCTCCTACTACTGCACGGACATGAGTGCCAGGAATTTGAAGGACTTTGCAGTATGGACCTGACCTCGAAAGCTCCTAACATCCATGCTACCCTCATCTGAAGATTGGTTCAATGGACTGTTCAAAGGCTGGGGATTCACAGGGTGGTGGGCAAAGTCATAATTTAAATGAAGCTAATATCCTTCTTTCAACTTTGTTAAACAAAAAATGGGGAGATATTGCATTTCCTAGGTGCATTGTAAATGGCACATTCCGTGCCCCCTGCTATGCCCTGTAGCTTCGTCCCTCTCCCCTCCTGGCCATACAGGGCTGGCTGGGATCCAATTTCTCCCCGCCCCCCTTTTCAGACCCTAGAAAAGATCTGTACCCCCTGACCTCTGTCTCTTTCTCCCTCTCTTTCTCCCTCTTTTCCTTGCTACCCAGGAGAAATAAACCCTGCAACTTCATCAGGGAAAAGAGCCTCTTTTATTATCTTATTTAGGTCCATGAGGCAAGGGCCCAGGAGGCTTCATCCTAACACCAGAGCTAGACCGGAAGAAAAGGTGAAGACCCCATTTTTAGGGCAGAGAAAAAGCCTCAGCACTGCTGCTTGTGCTGCTCCTTGGTCCCCTTTCAGCCTGCTGCGGAAGCATTGGTGGTCACTTCTAGAAGCCGAGTTGCAGAGAGCACCACATTAAATGCCGCAGAGAAGGGAAATACAGAGTGCAGCGAGGAGCTGGTCATGGCTTACGTGCAATAAGTAGAAGGTGATCCTAGGCACTGCCTCTTCAATCTGGCCCCCTCTACTCTGGTAGCAACTTTTGCAAGTCGGCAAAGGGAGCTGCAAGTATGTAGAATGGAGGGCAGCGAGATGCCGTGTGTTATGCGCCCTTTCAGGGCTGCTGACAGAGGGCTATTTAAGAACGCCTTCTTCTTCCTCGCGTCCTTCACGCTTCGCTCTAGCTGCATGGAGTACACCACAGCGAAGGTGTGAGGAAGGGTACTGACCCAGCTCTTGCCCTGGTGTGCAACAGCTGTGTGCTATTTTTCCAAGCAGCAAGAGCACTGAGAAGTGAAAGCGATTGTGAAGGAGCTCCTTGGCTGCTCGTGTGCTCTTTGCTGCACTGCACTCGCAAGCCCGATGCCCTGCGGATTCGTTCTTCGCTTTCTTTAACATTTATGGGGATCTGAACCCCTTGTAGATTGGTGGGGTGAACTTCAAAGACCGTGTGATGGGTTGGGTGAAGATTTCACCTGCTGCCACTTCCTAACAGTAAGTACCATTACTGACGTAGCCCCAGAAACACACACTTAGAGTGCAATAGCTCTGAATCCATGTGGCCATCTTCCAGAGAAAATTAAAAATCCATGAATTCCTCAACTGATCAACCCACAAAATGAACCGGATAATACCCACGGTAACCTTGGTTATGGGACTCATGTTTAAAAATGCCTTGCAAATGGGAGAGATATAGCAGTGACCACATGGAGGCCAATCCAGGGTAAGCTGGACAGCATGGTGTCACCTGCCACAAGCTTGGGTAATTCAAGAACTGTTATCCCCTTTTCTACCCCTCTCTCAATGCCCTCAGGGAATGCCTCACGTTCCGGGCACCAAAATCTATCTTGGTTTGAAAGACAGGTATGGTCTAAGGAAAGACAAGAGCCCCTTTCCTGCAATGCAGAGTGCAACCCCCCTCCCTTTTAATTATTTAAGGTCCAAATCAGAGGCCTTCAGGCAGGAGATGTGAGGATAAGAATACCAGTTCTTTAGTGATATCTAACAAGGCAGAAAACAACAACAGCTATAAAAATTGACAACAGAACAGTACAGTATAACTCAGTTCCAGTCCCTTTTGGCTGTAGGCCGTCTGCCTGTGCTCAGTTACCAATGCTGCGGGGGCAGGGCAAGTCCCGCGCAGTTGAAGGGTGCTGGAGTAACGGAGGCAGCAGCCAAGGGTTGAGAGGGATGGGGAAAGTGACTCCCCCCTCACGGTGTTGGTCGCGGTGCTTGGCAGAGTGTCCGGAGGTAGTAGGGTGAGGTGGGAGAGCAGCAGAGTGATGTCCAACGGCAGGGAGCGTGGATCTCAGCGCTGGGGTGGCAGGGGAGATGCCAGATCCGACCACGGGGCGTCCTCTCCCTCCACGAGCCAAAGGAGAGAGTTTTCCAGCCCGCTCCCGAAACCCGTCCCACCTTTCCTTGTTCCAGTTCCCCCCGCCCCCCTCCCTCCACCCACCTCCCTGCGAGAGAACATTACCTTAAGGTATAGCCACTCAGCATAACAATGGGATAAATTCCACAGAAAGAAAAGGGAAGCATTCAACCCACACCAATGGAGTACACCATAGCAAAGGTGTGAGGAAGGGCACTGCCGCAGCTTTTGCCCTGCCGTGCAACGGCTGTGTGCTACTTTTCCAAGCAGCAAGAGCACTGAGAAGTGAAAGCGATTGTGAAGGAGCTATTTGACTGCTCGTGTGCTCTTCGCTACACTGCGCTCGCATGCCTGGTGCCCTGCGGCTTCGTTCTTCACCTTCTGCCTTCCGGACAGAGCTGAACTCCAGCGGTCAGTTTCAGCTCTGCCCAACAGCTTGTTCTCAGTTCTGCGGGCAAGCACACCCTGTTGCCTTGGCTCCTAGTGCAAAGTCCTTAGCGAGCTCTCACTCAGTGCAGTGTACCCAGAAAGACGGTCTCGCTCGTCTTTCAAGGAGCCATTCCTAACAGCAGAAGCAGCAGAAGCACAAACTGGATGACGAGAAGGCACAGTGTAGAACACGTCTCTGTCCTGGCACATTTTCATGTGCGATATGTCCCTCCAGGTCTTCGGTCCATGAGAAGCTCTATGTACTGTGAGCGCTGCTACTTGCAGCTGAGAAGGACAGTGGAGCTAGCAGCGAATTTGGAGAGCACTGAGCACGTAGTCAAGGAGCGAGAAATGCCCCTGCAATGCGGTGCTAATAGCAGTGTCCTCGCATCGTGAGTCACGGGGTTGTGTAAGGGTCGGTCCGAAGTTCCCCTCCATTTTGCCGCCAGACCGTCGCAAGGAGACCTCGAGGACACCCACCCAGGCTGACTCTGAGCAATGGTTTCCTGACCCGGCCAAGGTGGATGCCCGTGACTGTGTGCTGTTGTATTGTGTTCACTGGACTGTGCTGTCATGGCACCAAACAGAGTTTCTGTTGTACCACCAAATGAGGAGAGCTTGACCGTACCTGTCTCCTGCAGCACCACACAATGGTCCATAAATCTTCCCACCTCTTGGCCAGAGGCCACTCGCTTTGGAGAAAGACTATAAAAGAGTGACTCTCTGAGAAAGACCGTTTGAGATCTCTCCGCTGATGAAGACCCGTCTACCCCCTGGAGAAGATCCCTGAGATCTCCCCACAGACAAAGACTCGTCTATCGGATGACCCGTGAGGACGCCCGTCTCATCTGTTGGTAGCTATTTTCCCATCCCTTTCTTTCCTTCCCCTCTCCCTATACTTTGTTTACTATACCTCTCCCCCTTACAGTAACTGAGTTGTTGGCATTTGATGAAATGCATTGCTGTTGTTGAATAAACTGATTTTCTGCTGTTGAATAAACTGATTTTGTCCCCTGCACTTTGCCTGTTTGCACCTTTAAGGTCAAAAGAACCATCATGACTCCCGCTCTGTATTAATAGCGGATCGTGACATTAAATCGGCCTCATGGACAGGATATTCTGACAGACAGAAGGGATGCAAGGTTGTCTGTAGTCTGTATCAGGGGAAGGAAGTATTACTCCAGCCTCACCTAGCTGGCCACCTTGGATGGGTGAGCCTGTCTAGAAAACAAGGGGGGTTTTTCTGATTTCCCGCAGATTGCAGACACCTTGATGTGGAGCATCCCCAGACTCGCTTGAGGGCTCTGTAGTCAGAATTTCACAAAAGATCTACTGGTGCAAAAGGCGGGACACTGTTGTTGTTGTTGTTGTTGCTGTTGTTGTTGTTGTTGTTGTTGTTGTTGTTGATGTTGTTGTTGTTGTTTTTGTTGTTGCTTTTTATGATGTTTTTGATACTTGGTGTAGTGAAGAGACAACCTGGTGTTTTGTAACTAAGGAGTGCCTCCCAAGTAGTTTGGTCTCTTCACCCGCACAGGGAAGCGAAGGGGTGCACACAGCGAAAGCTGTTTCGTTGTGTGTGGTAACTTAAGCAATAGACGTCCCTGTTGTGGTTTTTACTTATCCCTTCACAAAATGACTGAGAATTCCACCGTAACAGATAAAGCTGCATTTTATGCTCTATTAGCTAAGTATAGTGCCAGACCGTCCCAAGGTGGGGAGGAATGGGCCAACAGTAATTGGTTTAATCTGGAGAATGTGACTGATAGAATATATTCTTTGCAACATGAATCAAAGTTCAAACTGGGCAAAAATAAAACCATACTCTGCTCAGTTTAGGGAGCTTGTCTTACGGCAGCCATAGAAACTCACCCTAAGCGAGTTAGTGATGAAAGTACAATTATAGATTCTTTGCAAAATCTTGTTCAAATTCTGCAAAAACAATTAGATCCAGAAAGGAATGAGAACCGTTTGTTGCGAGATGAAAATCATTTGCTACAGGCTGCCCTAAGAGAAGAAAGTACCAAAAAAGTAAAGCAGAATGAAACACACGCAGAAACAGAAGAGAAGGAGATTGTTCACATTAATCAAATTTATCCCCAGAAGGAGTTAACTATAATGACAAATCTTGGGGAACACTGCTGTCCGAAGTTGAGACCTATGGTTAAAACACAATATACTTATCTTGGTCCTGATGATTTTGTACCAAACATTTCTACAAAAGAAATCCCATATTCTGCCACTGAATTAGCAAAACTGACAAAGGAATATGGGTGACTCCCTCATGAAACAGAGACTGAATATGTATTTCGCGTGTCTCTTACTGGGGGAGATGAGATTAAATTATCAGAAAGTGAAGCTAGTGGGTATTGGGGACATGGGGTCTTCTTAACAACTGGAGATAAGAGCTACCCATGGTCCTTGACCCAACGTGCAGCTTTTTGGGCCGGGGGGCTTAACCCCCTGGAAAGGGGAGACCCTATAGCTTTAGTTGGTACTCCCGACCAACTTTTGGAAAACATTCACAAAGCTGCTTGCTTGCAAATGATACATGAGAGAAAACTGACTACCACCTATGAATCACCTATGCAATTGCCTGTAATGCCTGAAATCATGACCCCTTTAATTCGTGGTCTCCCAGAAACACTCAAATCTACCGCAATTCTCCTTCAAAAAACTATCGCATCCATGACACCTGTAGAAAGATTAGATCGATTTCTTGGAAACTCACGTGAGCGATCTGGTTCCGTGGACTCTTTCCCTCCCTGTGAATCCCCCTCTAGAGGGACTCCAGAATCTCCTGACAATAACCGTAAAGGTTGGACATGGAGCGAAGTTGCAGAGGAATTGTTGAATTACGGCACGAAATATGGACCCGTAAAAGTCCCAGAGGATAAAGTGGAGAAAACTAAAGGTGTTAGACACATTGTTTCTCCTAGTGATAAGCCAGAAAAGGGGAAATTGAATACTCCCCGTCAGTACTGGTGGTCGTTGGGGTTAAAGAAACAAATTCCTAAAGATGTTATGGATGGCTTACCACTTGACAAGTTGATAAAAATTGTTGTGAATTGGCATTGCCCTAAGATCCTTACATCAAACTCTCCTACTGTCCAGCCTAGTGCAACTCCTCCTCCACCGGTTGTGGTCAGTGAGTCAAACTTAACCCCTCCACAGATTCTGGGCAGTGAGCCAAATCAATCTCCTCCACAGGTTCTGAGAGCTGAGTCAGAGTTTCCTCCTTCTCAGTTTTTGGGAAAGGAACTGAAACGGCTTCAGAAGCAGGGAAACTAGAAACCCTGTCTCTCGTGGGTGGGCAGAGGCATGGGGGGGGAACTGGTTATTCATTAGAACCCTCACCAGAAATCCTAATACTGGGGACCTCCTGATAACAGCAATGGTTGGCCCTAAAAGGTCACCTGTTACCTTTGTGGTTGACACTGGAGCCCAAATTTCTGCACTAACAAGAAAAGCTGCACAGAAATGTGGAGTTGTTCCAACAAGGAGACAATGCTTTGTTCTCAATGCCTTGGGGACCACAGAAGCTATGGATATAGCTCTGATAAAAATCTTACTACCTGGAGAGGAGAATTTGTTACTTATCAAAATTGTAATTGGAGATATTCCAAATGATTTATTGGGAATGGATGTCCTTGCTGGAAGAAAGTGGGAAGACGAGGAGGGTTGTCTCTGGTCCTTTGGCACACCACGTTTTAATATTAATCTGCTTCAATCCGCACCTTCCTTACCTTTCAGTAAAATTACTAATGTGAAACAATACCCACTTCCCACTGGTGCCAAAGAAGGAATCAAGCCAGTTATTCAGGACCTGAGAGATCAGGGAGTGATAATTGACACTCATTCTCCCTTTAACTCTCCAGTGTGGCCAGTCCGTAAACCTAACGGAAAGTGGAGGCTGACAGTAGATTTTTGCAGACTAAATGCAAACACAGATCCTCTCACAGCAGCTGTCCCAAATTTAGCTGAACTTATAACTTCAATTCAGGAGAAGGCTCATACAATCATGGCAACTATAGATGTCAAAGACATGTTCTTTATGATACCTATACAGCCAGAGGACATGGACTGTTTTGCCTTCGCGTGGGAAAGACTGCAATACACCTTCACTAGGCTTCCTCAAGGGTACAAACACTCCCCTACTCTAGCCCACCATGCTTTAGCACAGGAATTAGAAAAGATACCCAAACCTGACAATGTAGCTGTCTATCAATACATTGATTATATTCTTGTGGGGGGAGATGAAATAGAAGTAGTGGGGGATAGCCAACAGAAAATAATCTCTCATCTTGAAAGCCTTGACTTACAAATTCCCCCAGAGAAAATTCAGAAACCTTCTCAGGAGGTGAAGTTTTTGGGGATTTGGTGGAAAGGAGGTATGACATGCATTCCACCTGATACCCTAACCTCCCTAGATCAAATTAAAATGCCTGGATCCAGGAAAGAGCTTCAACAAGCTCTGGGATTATTAGTGTTTTGGAGAAAACACATCCCTGATTTTTCAATTATTGCTAGACCTCTTTATGACTTGCTGAGGAAAAAGGTAAAATGGGATTGGACTCCTCAGGAGGAAGCATTACAACTGCTGATTTTTGAAGCAACTGCACATCAAGCTCTAGGCCCTATTCATCCCACAGATCCTTTCCAGGTAGAATGGGGATTTGCCTCCTCGGGGTTGTCAGTGCACATGTGGCAACGAGGCCCAGAAGGCCCTTCAAGGCCTGTTGGTTTTTATTCTCATGGTTTTAAAGATGCTGAAAAAAGATACACTACCTGGGAAAAGGGGCTTTTTGTTGTCAGCATAGCTCTCATAGAAGTGGAGAAAATTACACGTCAGCAACCAATTGTATTAAGAGGCCCTTTTAAAGTTATTAAAACAGTCACCAGAGGGACCCCTCCCCCTGACAGGGTGGCCCAGAGATCCTCAGTTAGGAAGTGGTATGCTGTCCTGGTTTTGGGCAAATTTGGGGGAAAACCTCCAGAAGGAGCCCCCAGACAGCAAACCCCACGACTCCTCCCCCCCCCCCCCCCCCCCCCCCCCCACCCCACCGGGTTCGGGAAGAATTTCCTCGGAGAAGAGTGGGAGAAAAAACCTGTTTATTTAACAAGCAAGACACTCCCCAGCACAGGGAAAAAAGACAACACCAGCTGACAAAAAAACTCTTTCACCGTTCTGAAGGGATGACAAACTCAGTCTCTCTGGCGAGTGGTCGCTCAGTTATCAGTCTCTGGCGCTGGGGATGACTGCTGCAGGTGACAAAGTGTAGCCTCCCGGTGTTTCTTGGGGTTCCCAGGTCCCCGTCCGTTCAGATGGTATCCAGGAGAGGGAGGGGACGGGGTGGAAGAGAAAACAGTCCAGGGAAAAAGTTGGACTGCCTAGCTGAACTAACTAATAAGCAGAAAGCAAGGGCAAAGCGAAGGAAAGAAAAAGGCAGAAGCGAGCAAGCAGGCAAGCTTCACTCTCAGACTCAGTCCTGGAAGCACAGGACATAATACCAAACATAATCAGGACACACGATTGGAGATACAAACACCATAACATCACCCTAGGACATATGCCCAGATAGAACATTACTGTAACATCTTCTCTGTAACAGAAGGAGCTGTAAAAAATGTGGCTATACAAGAAACTGAGAACTTGGCTAGCAGCCACGATAAACCTGCCTCAGTAATTAAAGTGGCCCCTCCTTTCTCCCCTGAACAATCAGTGAATTCTTGGTTTATTGATGCTTCTGCTAGACGAGAAGGAAAGGTGTGGAAATACAGGGCAGTAGCTCTCCATACTTCATCTGGTGAACGAATTATTACTGAGGGAGAAGGCAGTGCTCAGGTTGGTGAGCTGATTGCTATATGGAGTGTTTTCAAGCATGAGGTACATAATACCTCTCTTGTTTGTATTTACACTGACTCCTATGCTGTGTTTAAAGGATGTACAGAGTGGCTTCCTTTCTGGCAGCAAAATGATTGGGAAGTTAACAGGATCCCAGTATGGCATAAGGAAAAATGGCAAGAAATTCTAGATATAGCCAATCAAGGAAACTTTGCTGTGGGGTGGGTGGCTTCTCATCAGACAGATGGAAATTTAGCTGGTGAGTGGAATAATGCTGCTGATGAGTTAGCAAGACTAAGTCCCCTGAAAAAGGAACAAATTACAGAGGATTGGGAGCACCTGCTAGAATGGCTGCATATAAAAAGACCACGTACAGGTGCGAAAGATTTGTACAAAGAAGCCCTTGCTCGTGGCTGGCCTGTCACCAGGGAAATGTGTAAACCATGCATATCAGCTTGTGAACAATGCCGCAGACGACTAGAAAGGCATCCTTTGGAAGATGACCCTTTGCACTTAAGGAAAGGTAAAGGCTTATGGGACGCGTGGCAGGTAGATTATATCGGTCCCTTTAAGAAGTCTGGTGGTAAACATTTCGTGCTGGTAGGAGTGGAAATAATATCAGGGTTAGCTCAAGCTGAAGCCTTTAACAGAGCTATGGGAGAAAACACTGTTAAGGCATTACAAGAATGGTTTGGAACTTTTCCAAAGCCACAGGAGATTCAATCTGATAATGGGTCTCACTTTACTGCTAAAGTAGTACAGGAATGGGCAAGGGAGGAAGGAATAAAGTGGACTTTTCACACCCCCTATTACCCTCAAGCCAACGGGATTGTAGAAAGGACAAATGGTCTTCTGAAGCGACTCCTAAAACCACATGAGGGAAGTTGGGATCTTCGATTATGGCAAGCTGTAAAAGGTATAAATGATAGATGGGGGGTAAACGGGTGTCCCAAAATAACTGCTTTTTGTCCAAAAGCCCCAAGCATCATTCCTGCACTTCAGGGACCTAATGATCCTAAAAATCCAGCCCATTACCCTGGGCAACCTGTTTTAGTAAACCTCCCTACTGTAGGAGAAGTACCACTGGTACTAAAAATTCCTCTGAATAAATATGCATGGGTAGCCACCAATGCTCTGGGAAAGGAGCATCGGATAAGTACCCATTGGATTGTTCCATCATTTTGACCTCCTGCCTCTTGGTGGCAGACTCTGTTGTGTTTACTTTTCACAGAAGAACACCGAGGGACATGGGAACCGGACAAACCATGATCACCTTTTTGATACTTCTCTGTATCCTACCACAACACCATGGCCAAAACTCGGCCGAGTGGCCGTGGTCTGAAGCTTCCATCAGATATACCAGTGCTTTAAGACCCTACCCCAGAGATCGTCACCCAAACCTTGCGACCGTAGTACTGCACGATTCTGAGGTATACCGTTCAAGTGACTGGGGTTGGGACAAAAAGGACTGGGCTAGGGTACTAATAGGAACAATTGGTGAAGAAATCAAGGTAGGATGCAGAAAAGTGGAGAAATCCCTTCATGAGAAAGCCACTACCATTGCAATCGCCGGGAATTACTTAAAATCAGATATAACTAGTAGCTTGCACCCTAACATCACGGCGAGTCTCTGCCCCACGACAGTATGGACATGTAAAAAGCAAGTCCCCCTAATACTGTGCTGTGGCCAAAGGAAGGTTGGTAACTATACCTTGGACCCTGACGCCAACAACGTCGAAGTTACAAAGCTTTGTGCGGATGAACTTACTGACTGTTGGCATAACTTTAACCAGACCAACCTATGTAACATGCTCCTGGCAGAATAACACAACAGATGAGTCCAGCTTGAAAGGTCTGACCTATAGGTTCAAAATAAATGCCATAGAAAAACCCACACTGACCGCAGTAGTTGCATACCATGGTGTAAGCACCCCCTTAGTGTTGGATGACAAAAACAAGGTTTTCCCTCCTTTCCTGGTGACGCAAGGTGATGACATCACAATAACTTGTAAATTAGTGGCTGGATCCCTCACCGAACCTGCATACAGTTATGGCACAGGACCCCATGGCCTGACTTTATATTGTAGAACCCAAAATCAAGACTGTTGGCTAAATTTAACTGCTATACAATTTTCCTATAAAGTCATGTGTGGAAAAAACAATACAAAACACAGGGGGGAACTTGATGTAAATGTTGTAACACCTACCACCTAACCACCGGTTGTGTTGAGCCCTACGATTTTTCAATTTGGGCCATACATAATTAGAAAAACTGGCCAACAACAAATATTGTTTAATCCGGCATGGTCTCTCAAACAAATCAAATTGCTGATGCAAAATAATGTCTCAGAAGTTCAGCCAGCTTGTTCACCCTTTCTACAGACTTCTTTTGAGGGATGGACAACCTGGTTGCGGAAACGGAATCCTTCCAAAATACGAATGGCAAGAGACATAACCGGTGTTGTGGGAACAGGATTGGGAATTTTGAATAGCATCGATTCAGAAGTACTAATGAATAAATTGGCTACCACAGCTGGAGATGTAACCAAATTACAACGGCCCCGGAAAACAACCTTAACAGCTTTGGGGACTCAACAGTGGTTGTTATCAAACATATTACAAAGTTGGGAAAAGGTAAATGTAAATGACCACAAATTGATAATCGATGCACTTGGTGCTACACAAAATAACATCTCTTTGGCTCTCAGTTGTATCCAGGCCCAGTTGTGGATGCAGTCGGTTGCTGCTTTAATTATAAGAGCAGGTGAGGAAGGCACTTTTCCCACTGAAATTCGAAAGATAGGCTGGGACAGTGCCACTGATTTTGAAAAAGAATTCCAGTCCTGGTGGAACTTAGTAAATTTTACCTATGATCCCAGCACAAACACAGCCACAGCCTTTGTACTGACTATACGTAATGCTTCAGTGCATTCAATATTCCCCATCATTGCATTAGGGTTGAACCATGACGGAGCTATTCTCTATCCTTTCGAGCATAGGGAATGGGCCTGTCAAATTGCTGGGAGGTGGCAAACTGTTAATTTGGAAACTTGCATTGTCTGGGAACAACAAGGCTTTATCTGTGAAAGTAATGCAATTAGAGCTCAAGATATCTGCTTGGATACAGAACAGAATGTTTGCAATTTTGAAATTCATCCAAACGAGATTCCTGAAACAGTACTGGTATATGTAGGCAATGGATGTGCATGCTTGAGAACTGCTTGTGATAGTGTTTTCATAGAAAATTTGGTAGTGAATACTAAGAATCATTCAAACTTTTGTGTCTGTAACTTTACTAGGATTTCAGGATGTGATTTTTCCTATGTAGCCCCAGTTACTTGTCACCATCTTTTGCAGTCAAATTACACACTGATCCACCATCTGTTGCCCACTCCAATTGGAATGAACCTCTCTCTGGTGAAGCAATTGTTGCTCCACCAAGATTTGATCGAAATTTTGGAGAAGATCAAGAAAAACGGACAGAAAACTCTAATAGCTGTTCATCACAATGTGGAAAAAATACATCGTGTTTTGGAAAGGGTAAAGACAGATGCTGAACACAGGTGGTGGGATACTCTATTTGGGTGGTCACCTACTGCTACAGGTGTCCTGAACAAATTGTGTCATCCCACCATTGTTCTCTTGATTTTGGATTTAATTGGTTTTGTTTTATCAGCAATCCTATACATTATGAGTTGGAGAATAATGAAACGGTTAGCACAATTGGCATCTGTGACAAATGTATCCAGATCGGTTACTGTTGGCATCCCTAGGGTTATTGACACAAGGTTTTAAATAGGATAAAATATGATTTTTAACTAGAATTGATTATCTTCAAATTGCAATTAAAATTGTTTAATCAAAATTTTGCTTTAAAAATTTGCTTTATTTCTAAACAAAAATTGAAAAATTAAAGACTTGAACAAATTGTTTAAGATTGTTAGTAATCAAAAATTGAATATAATTGATCTGTTTTGTTTTCCTTTTTTCTCCTTTTCCTTATCCTGTCCCTTATCTTCTTCCTACTTTCCTGTCTCTGTTTTCCGGGATATGCTACCAACTTGGACGAGTCCTGAAGACACCACAACTGAAGACTCCACCACGACTCTACAAAGGGGTGCTCTTGACAACGATCGTGAGTCACGGGGTGGTGTAAGGGTCGGTCCGAAGTTCCCCTCGATTTTGCCTCCCGACCGTCGTAAGGAGACCGCGATTACCCCCACCCAGGCTGACTCTGAACAGTGGTTTCCTGGCCCGACCAAGGTGGATGCTCATGACTGTGTGCTGGTGTATTGTCTTCACTGGACTGTGCTGTCATGGCACCAACCAGAGGTTGTGTTGTACCACCAACTGAGGACTGCTTGACCGTACCTGTCTCCTGCAGCACCACACAATGGTCCATAAATCTTCCCACCTCTTGGCCAGAGGCCACTCGCTTTGGAGAAGGACTATGAAAGAGCGACTCTCTGAGAAAGAGCCTTTGAGATCTCTCCACTGATGAAGACCCATCTACCCCCTGGAGAAGACCCCTGAGATCTCCCCACGGATGAAGACTCGTCTATTGGATGACCTGTGAGGACGCCCGTCTCGTCTGTTGGTAGCTATTTCCCCATCCCTTTCTTTCCTTCCCCTCTCCCTATACTTTGTTTCCTGTACCTCTCCCCCTTACAGTAACTGAGTTGTTGGCATTTGAAGAAATGCATTGCTGTTGTTGAATAAACTGATTTTCTGCTGTTGAATAAACTGCTTTTGTCCCCTATACTTTGCCTGTTTGCACCTTTTAGATCAAAACAACCATCACGACCCCCGCTCTGTATTAATAGTGGACTGTGACAGGGGCGTGCTCTGGCCACAAGACCTTCTCGTCCTAGCAACAGTTCTCTGTGAAGGGCGCAGGCGAAAAGTTTTCATTTTACATTTGAACTGCGAGAGAGGCAGACTGATGCACGGATCTCTGAGAACAAAGGTGCACGCCCTAGGCGGGCTTGGGCAGAAGCAGCGTTCTCGAGCACTTGGCTGCCGGCCCACTGCTGGCTGTGTGGCACCGCTTCAGCGGCTTCTGGCCGCGGGGGAGTGAAAGCTGCGCCAGGAGTGGGCGAGGGCCGTGAACTAAGCCGCACAAGTACCGTGCTTGTGTGTACTACGATACAGGCAGCTAGGAGAGGAAGGTGGCTGCCTCTCGCTTGCCTTCCCACATGACCCTAGCAGTCGAAAGGAGCAAGCTGAAGCTCTGCTGCTTGTGCTGCTCCTTGGTTCCACTTGCAGCAGGCTGTGGACACATTGGCGGTCACTTCTAGGCCCCGACTTGCAGAGAGCACCACGGTAAATGCCACGGAGAAGGGAAATACAGAGTGCAGCGACGAGCTGGACGTGGCTTACGTGCAATAAGTAGAAGGTGAACCTAGGCACTGCCTCTTCAATCTGGCCCCCTCTGCTCTGGTAGCAACTTTTGCCCGTCGGCAAAGGGAGCTGCGAGTATGTAGAATGGAGGGCAGCGAGACGCCGTGTGTTATGCGCTGTTTCAGGGCTGCTTGACAGAGGGCTACTTTAAGAAGGCCTTCTTCTTCCTGTCGACCTTCTCTCTTCACTCTAAATGCATGGAGTACACCACAGCAATGGTGTGAGGAAGGGCACAGCCCCAGCTTTTGCCCTGCCGTGCCTGTGCGGCGCCTTTAGCTGCACACCAGTACAATGGTATTTCTTACCCGCAAGGTAAAAAAGGCGTTAGTGTAGCCTCAGGAATGGCAAGTGCCTAGGCATTAAGTTGAGAGACCACGTATGAGGGAGTCTTTAGTGGTCTCCTCCCCCATGGCGCAGGTGTATTCTCATTCTCCTGCTGAACTGAAAAGTCCAGGAATGGCAATTCTGGCCTGCCTTGTGCAGGGACAAACACAAATGTGGGGCTATGATCCTCTGTTCCGGAGCTCTGCTTCCAGGTGTGTATGCCGCCAGGAGCCGGCAGCAGCCACCGAGGACACTGTGGATTGTGGATGAGGCTGGGCTGGCCCCCCGGCTCCCGTTGGTCTGAGAGCAGCAAGAGTGGCAGCCGAGCAGCATCGCCTCAGGCCACATGGGGGGCGGGGAGAGAGCTGGGAGTGACCCTGAGTGACACTGGAAGCGATAGCCGTAGGGCCCGGATGGCCCGCGGTGGCATCGAGTTTCACGGGTAGGAGACTGCTAAGCTGCTTTGAAAGCTGGAGCTCCTCTGCTCTAGGGCAGACTGGAAGAGCTGAGGTTGTCCAATCTGGAGAACAGAAGGTTCCAGGGAGACCTTCAAGCCCCTTGCAGCGCCTGCTGGGGCTGCAAGATAGATGGGGAGGGACTTTGGAAAAGGGTCTGGACTCGGAGGACACGGGGGAATAGCTCCAAACTGCCAGAGGGCAGGGGTAGATGGGATATTGGAAAGGAATTCTTCCTTGTGTGGGTGCTGAGGCCTGGCACATGTTGCTCAAAGAGTCTGTGTGAGAGCCCCATGGCAGGAAGTGTCCAGGGCCAGGCTGGAGCGGACATGGAGCAACCTGGACTAGTGGAAAAGTGTCCCTGCCCATGTCAGGATGTGGGAAGAAGATAATCTATCTCTAAGGTCGCTTCCAGTCCAAACCATTCTGGGATTCTAGGATTCATGGAAGGCCCTTTTCCACGTGAAGTGTTGTATCTCTTGGCTCGCAGCTTGTAGTTGCCAGTTCTTCTGGAAGCAGACCTCGCCAAGCAGCTGTGATGAGCCATGGCTTCTCAATAGGACGAGTGTGATATATTTGCAGAGAGGAAGGCTGCAGACAGATCTTCAAGGCCCAGGTAAAACAAGCAAAGGATTGAATAAAAGCCAAAGGTTGGTTGTGTTAGTCAGTTTGCTGGCTGTTGAAATGGCCCCAGGTCATTTTCAACATTTCTATTTTGGATTTGTTTGAGTAAAAAATGAATGTGTTACCTCCAGCGTAGGCTCTTCAATGCATCTCCATGTGATCCCATCTCTTTGTTGTATATCAGGTTCTATTAACTGAAGACAGAATCATAACACAGTAGTAACACATTTAGAGGTGTAGTTAGCCAGCTTCAGGAGTTTTCAATTCTGCTGTTGACTTTTCTGGTAACTGTAAGCAAGGTAACACAATCCACTTACTCCACTTTTCCTCTCTGAGGAAAAGATGATCTTTTTTTTTTTTTTTTTTCTCATTTGGTAAATAGCCTAGAATGAAGAGAGTTATGCATGTGGCATGTAGGATTCATTTTTTTACCATTCTCTTCTGCTGTCTTTCGCGTACAAGTTTTTTTAAATTTTTTTTGTCGCTGTTCTCCATTCAGTAGGTTTAGAAAGAATTCTAATTGTTGAGATGATGGTTCTTTGAAGGCTCACTTAGCCCACCTTTTGGGTGAAGGAAAGAAGAAGACAAGGTCCTCTAAGACGAGTAAAAAGCATACTTTAAAGAGACATGCGGAGATGTCTGCTGATGCCATGCAATTACCGTGTAATCAGCAGAAATGTGTTGGAAAATCACCCATCAGTGACTTCACAAGAAAGCCACACTCAAGACAGGTAAAGAACAGAAGCATAAAACCCCAAAGGTATGAAATGGACAGATTTTCATTGGGCATGAGCAACTCCTGAATTCTTGGTTCTAGAACTAGGGGCTTGTAATAAATAGACTGTCTCCTTGACAAATGTAAATTTGGTGTAATGAACTGCTCACTGCCCGTTGAAGTGCAGGGCTAGTAGACTAATATTTGCCATGGCAGGCATATTGTATGGCTTTCCTGTTAAAAAGAAATTGGTTTTGCTCATAGCAATCTAGATATGTACCCTGTCTGACACCTATCTTTTATGCTCTATTTCCAAGTAAATGGTTTCCATGATGATGCAGTAAGTTTATGTCATGAACAGGAATGAAGTGATTGCATGCATCCTTTTTTACCCTAAGCCAGCTGCTGAATAATGAGACAGAGACTCTCACTGACGCCAAGGAGTGCCCAAGCTTTTGGGAAAAGCACTGGGAAGATAAAGCCTATTTCCACATTTCTAGCTAGCGTCTACTTCAAAGTTCATGGGTTTGTTCATCTTTTAGAGCTGTTCTAGATGTCTTTGTAGTTTACATGTACTAAATGTAGCAGGTGTTGCTTTCATGCCGTCCTAATAGATTTGAATTTGCGATCTACTGAGGCTTCAATGTCTCAGAAGAAGCAATGTTGATTCTTTGAATTCTATTCTTGAATGTGAGAATGATACTTATGTAGTTAATGAATTAATTAAATCGAATTCACTTGAATGGAAAAATTGTCTTGTTCATGTAGATTTTAACTTGGGAAATTGATATTTGAGTTCTACTTTTCATTGTTGTTGCTTTTCTATATTTGATTGCACAGATAGCAGATGTACTGACCAAGTATTCTGTGAAACTGGAGGAAATGACCTTCCTCTTGGCAGCTGATGTTCACAAGCTCATTAACGCTAAGGCCATGGTAAATGTTTTACCTGGGGCAAGATAGCAGTCTGAATATTCCTAGAATGTCTTTCTTTCCCCAAATGAAATTCATTTTTTCTGCCTATCAATCACTGAAATATAGAATAAATTTCTACTTGGCAGGGTATTGGTTATCATTTGTGTTCTTTTCTCCCCTCATTTTCTGTAGAAGAGACAATTTTTTGTTTGCTTTTGCATGTCGTATGCTGCTTCTACTTCTGCTTTTATTTTTTAATACACAGAATGTAAAGAGAGCACTGCTGGATAATGAGAGGGCAACTGCCAAGCTACTCTTGAATCGAATGAAATCAGAGCTTGAGAAAGAAAAATGGCATCAACTGAAATGGCAAGGGAGAGTCAAGGACTGGAAGCTCATGCAAAAGAAGTGTGTAGTTCAGAGTTTCAGGTCAGAAATGTGGCAGTCTTCTTTTGCACAATGAGCAACATAAAGTGGCTAGTGTTCACTTTTGGTTTCCTATCAAGGCATTACTTGATCATTTTTTCTTTCAACGTGATATCACGTATGATATCACATATATCATGTGATTCCATTCTACATATCTACTTTCCATCCTGCAGAGAATTTATGGCAAGTGAAGAAATACACAATCCCCCAACTGTGAATATGGAAATGGAAAAGCTGATAAAGGAGCAGATGGTACTCAGTGAACAGAGACTGAAGGTTTTGCAATATATCGGGTATGGCAAAAGAGGGTATAGCATAAAGGAAAACAATTGTTGCTGGAGTTAATGAAGGACTTGGCTACAAAATGCACTTTGCTTCCTGTCAATGTGTGATTGCTAAATGCAGCAGTAAGGCAGGGACTACATCTATTTCTGTACAGCTCTCTTGAATGGAGAAAATGCATTCTTGATTTTCAGTGCCCCAGCTACACTTAATAGGTGGCGATCAGGCTCTAAAAACGGAGGAATGGAGAAGTAAATATTGAGACATAGTATAAATGGGCAAATATGGGTGGAGAGCTAGAAGTTGGTGCTTTTGTCAAGGCATATTTTTCTCCATGGCGTGGGATTTTATTTGCGTAATAAATTAAGAGAGGAGTCTGGATAGAAATCGAACGTTGCTACGTTTGAATATCCATCCTGAACACAAGACGCATTGGTGTGGGTGCAATGCATTACGATCTTTACAGGGAGGTTTTTTATGGTGGATGTAGGAACAAGGTAGATGACAGTTAGTTCCTTATCGGGCAGTAAACAGTTGGCCTTGAACAACAACAATCTCAGGTTTATTATCATTGCCAAGATGGCTGTAAATAAAAGAAAGCCCTGTAGTATGGATATTCGGATTCATAATTTTATATTTGAAGTACTGAGTGGTTTGTATTTTAGGATACCTGACTCTTGTTTCCTACTTTGATAGCACCTTGTTGCCTCCAACACGTGCCAAATCTGATGGAAACGAATGGTGCAGAACTATGGAGAATTGAAACAAAAGTCTAGGTAGGTCGGGAAATCCTAAGAACAGTCTGGAATTCAAGCAATATTTTCTTTTCTCCCGGGCAACGATGAGGCAGACAGTTGCTTTGAGAGTGCATGTTTGCTCTATTCTTTGTTCCGTGTGTTCCCACATACCTTCTCAGTTGCTTGGAGGTGGCAGTAAGAGCCAAAGAAGCTGCCTGTGGCATGGCTTTCCTTTGGCCTGTACAAACACCTGTGCATGGTGAGATTTAGGAGGATCTGGCTAGGTTAGAATGAATCTGGGGGAAATCAAAAGTTAATTTTGACATGGATCCCTTCTCAATCATACAAAAATACTCCTTTTTAACTCTTGGAGAAGAAGAGGGGAAGTATGAGAAGAGGAGGGGAAGTATTGGAGATACTTCCTTTCTCTGTGTCCTTGCAGCATACCTTCCCTCTCTGTGTCTGCCTTCTCTTGCTCCAGAGCACATCCTGTTGGGATGTTTGTAGCCTGTATGGCAGCAAAGAAGTTGGTTGCGATTGTAAGTACCTTGCTACTTTGAAGCATAATGATAAAGAGCTGTGTATGAAAATGTCTTGATTTCTTTTGCTGGTATTGTTTGGTGTCTGTAGACAAAGGTCTGTAGGCACTGCTGGCATCTGTTCCGTGTACTGGGATTCAGCACGTGGCCTCTGTCATGTTTCCATGTCACACTGCATTATGAAAGATTGGAATTTTGACTGTGGTCAGTTCCATAGCATTCAGACAGCCCTAATGTGGAGTGCGTGGAGAAAATGAGCATCCAGTATGAGCTGGTCGAGGGCAAATGTCAGGAGAAAGGGCAGTTGTGCAAGTTGAGTGCCACAGCTTTTGGCTGTGATAGCCGTGGTCCAATGTGTCATTAGAGTGAAATGCGTCTGAGGATGCACCAAACATTGAGATAACAAGTGGAATTCCTTTTTAACCTCCTCCTTACTCTGTTCAAAAAGTAAGCCATCTGTTTGGTTTCACAGTAGTAGTTGGTATTTTTACTTGAAATGTGGAAAAGTTGTAACAAATGCCGGTAATGAAGGGAGTGCTGTCCTACATGAAATCAGTATTTCTTCTGTGCATGTCAATAATTTGTTCTTCTTTTCCTTCAGATGACCGTGCTGGATATGAACATTTGCACAGCTGAAGATGCTTTGGCCATAATACAGGTAGAAACATAAAAACAAGGGTGTGCTATAAAGACACGACTTCTTAATGCAAAGAGCCCTCTGAAATTCCAAATACCTGCTATAAAATTAAGAACGTAATCTTTGACTTTTAGATGGGAATTTCTACTCTTCAGTTTCATTCTGTCAGGTCCATTTTTGCTAACTGCTTGATTCATGCTGAATGGACATTCCTGTCTTATTCTTGGTATGGCAACAGTGATAGAGATCACTGCTGCTTTCGGTAGAAAGTGGCTGCAAGTTGCTATGACGAGATTTTGTGCAGGTCTAGAGTCTGATTGGATGTGAGGGTCTCATTGTTTCATCAACCAACTTGGGGTGGCAGTGTCAGAGGTGTTCCTTATCTAGGAAGATTTTCATAGGCGATGAGTTTTCTGAGGTAGCTTTCTCTTCTGGGTGTAGGATATATGTGCATAATTAACTTCCTTGAATCCTAAATAGTTGGGGAGATGTTAGTATCGACGAAACCATTTTTACTAGCTTTTTTATGTGGCATTAGATGTTGAAAGTGTTCTGGGTACAATTTTAGAAAAAAGGAAAACGGTGAGCTGTGAGGAAGAGCTGAAGGAGTATTTGGAGAACACCCTTTCTTCTTGAGATCAAATTAGAACAAGGTATGAATTTTGTATCGTCAACTTAAAAGATAGAGCATCTTTGAACATTGGTTGTACTACTTAGGCCTTGTTTTAATGCTGTTGTGTGAAGGCATGGAAAAAGAGTGCTTTTCACTTCATGTAAGAATATAGAATAACGTCCCTACTGAACAAGGTTAAGGCAAATAATGCCCACGGTTTAGGAATGGGACAAAGGAAGACTGCTATCATTCAAAAACCATAGCACATCAGTATTACTGTGCATACCATCACATCCATGCCTTATTCAGAAGGTAAAAAGAGTAGTGCAGATTCTTGGATCACCGGAATCAGAACTTGGTCTGCACCATCATCTCTTCACTCATAGATTTGATCTAATTCAAAGTTCTAGGAACTCAGAAGTTTAAGATAGCCAAGCATTTGCAACTTTAAAAATCATCTAAAAATTGGTACAATACCGCTCTCCTTCCTGAAGATCTTAGCAGCAGCTCTGAAGCCATAGAGGAAGCAGCACTGTTCACACATCCAGGAGGTCTTTTGAGGCTTTTTCTCGGCCCTAAAATGGGGTTCTTCACCCTTCCTCCGGTCTAGCTCAGGTGTTAGGGTGATGGCTTCCAGGGCCCTTGCCTCATGGACTTAGACAAGATAACAAAAGAGGCTCTTTTCCCTGATGAAGTTACAGCGTTTATTTCTCATGGGTAGCGAGGAAAAGAGGCAGCAAGAGAAAAAGAGGCAGAGGTCAGGGGGCACAAATCTTTTCTAGGGTCTGAAAAGGGGGGCAGGGAGAAATTGGATCCCAGCCAGCCCGGTATGGCCAGGAGGGGAGAGGGACCAAGCTACAGGGCATAGCAGGGGTCACGGAATGTACCATTTACAATGCATCTAGAAATGCAACATCTCCGGGTTTTTTGTTTAACAAAGTTGAAAGAAGGATATTAGTTTCATTCAAATTATGGTTTTGCCCACCACTTGCAGTTGGTGGGAGGGTTCGATTGTTTGAAGTTTTTCATATCTATGTGATTGACTACTGAGGTAGAGGGAATGAGACCATTAATAGCCTTGAAAACTAAGTGACATAGGATCCCGAACGCCATTATTACAAGGAAAATAATAACAAAAATTAACATAATTGTTTTGACTATAGATGTCCACCACCCTGTGAGTCCTCAGCCTTTGAACAGTCCATTGAACCAATCTTCAGATTCTTGATTCACTTGTCCGATAAAGTCGTTCATGTTTCGTAGAGCAGCATGGATGTTAGGAGCTCTCGAGGTCAGGTCCATACAGCAAAGTCCTTCAAATTCCTGGCACTCATGTCCGTGTAGTAGTAAGAGAAAATCTATAGCAGCATGATTTCGTAGTGTGGCCTGCCTGGTAATTTCCTCGTCTTCTAGGAGGGAACTGATTGCGGCGCATGTTAAGTTTGCCTGTTTGACTACCCAACACTTTAGGTGGCCCAATTCACCTAGAGCTTTAGTTGCTGCAACCCACGGAAGAAACAGGGACACAGCAATTCTTTTGGACTTGGCCCAATGGAAAATTTCAGAATCACAGTTTGGGTCCAAATTGTCTGCACTTCTTTTTTGGGTTTTATTACCTGATTTGTTTTTGTGAGTCCAATCGTTTATTAAGGTTTCGTTGGGTGCCAACAGGGACAACCGACCGAAGGTGCATGGCCCTCCTAAGAGCCGAGAAGGAATCCCTGACCAAGCCCGGTCCCCACAAATTAAGAACAATCCCTTTGGGAGGCTTTTGGGGATTGAATAAGTTGGGGTATCAGCTGCAATATGGCTTACAGTATTGCAACACCTTTTGGCAGTGAATTCCCCACGATATTGCATTATGTTGTCGAATTCTTTTATGCTAGAAGGTTTTGGGAAGATCCTAAAGTGAATGCAATATTGTGCTGGGTAGGAACCTAACAGCTCTAGTTCTTGGGGTTCCTGAGCTGCTTTGGGCAAACTTGGCAGCAACTCCTCTATGGGGTTTTAACTTACTCCAGCTTGCTGCCTATGATTTTTGTGTGATGAAATGGTGTGTGACTCAGGAATTTCATTGGACATTTGTGTTTCAAAACTGGCTGAATATTCTCCAGCCTTCAATGGGATTCCTACCAGGCAGGTGGACATAGGGTTTGCTGTTGCTGCTGTGGACAGACATATGTTTTCTTGTTGGAGCGTCTGTGCCAGGGTCACCCAAATGTTCTGACGTGGTTGAGGGACGATCCATGCAGCTGCCAGACTGTTCAGTGTTAACAGGAAGACAGCTTGGATGGGGTTCATCACGGGACTGAGAGAAGAGAAGCTTTTCGATAAAAGGAAAGACAAACATTATAAAACCTGTTAAAAGTCTCTATCTGCCGGAATGTCATCCTTTAGGAGGATTTCTTTTTCTTTTTTCAGGTGGCCTATTCTTTTTGAAACCATAGCCACCTGCTTCTCGTTCTCCTCAGTTGGAGCAGGATGTTTGGGGACATACGGTTCTACCCATTTTGGGGAATCCACCGAGGGCCTGAGGGAGTGGATACGTACACATAGCCACACCCCCAGGTAACGAGCTCATAGGGACCTTTGATTTTCCAGGTTTCTGGGTCCCTAATCAAAACTGGAGGATGTTGGGATAACTTGAACTGTTTACCACTGTTAAAGTGACGTACCACAGGTGGACTCATGTTCTCAAATGAACAATTCAGGAAATTGAGAGTAAACATGGCTTTGCAGAGCTTCTGCTGTGGAGACATCCACACAGTTGAACTGCTCTGTTTAGCCAAAACCTGCTTGAGCGTCTGATTGGCTCGCTCAACTACACCTTGGCCTGTGGGGGAGTGAGAGGTGCCAGTTTTATGTTCCACTCCCCACTGCTGGATGAATTCCAGGAACTCCTTGGACTTATACGCTGCGCCCTTATCAGTTTTGATTTCCTTAGGGATCCCCAATACTGAAAAGGCTTGCACTAGGTGTTTTTTGGCGTGCATTGCCCTTTCTCCTGCGTGGGCAGAGGCATAGACTGCACCTGAATATGTGTCAATGCTAACATGCACATATTTGAGGCGACCGAAACTAGGAATGTGTGTGATGTCTGTTTGCCATACCTAACTGCCTAGACCTCGGGGGTTTACCCCATGCCCATTGAGGGCATGGTGTGCAGCTGACAGTTGGGACAGGTGGCCACAATGGCTCGAGCCTGACTCCATGTTAGCTGGAACTGACACATTAGACCTGGTGTATTCTGGTGATACTGCTGGTGGCTCAGCTTTGCCTGTTGGAAGATGTCAGGAAGGCGTACTTGTTCTGCTGGAATTGCAAGGGAGTCTGCCTGACGGTTCCCTTCTGCAATTTCACCTGGCAAATCTGGGTGTGACCTCACATGCATCACATAGAACGGGTGATCTCTAGGAGAAATCAAATAAATTAGTTTGGAAATCAACCTGAAAAGCTGCTCATTCTCGATGTCTCTGAGCACTGCCTGCTCCGGCCTGGACACTACTCCTGCTACATAGGCTGAGTCTCTTACCAAGTTGATTGGCTCGGAGAACTTCTCAAAGGCTCTCACAAGTGCTGCCAGTTCAGCTACCTGGGGTGATCCTTCCACAAACTGAACTTCCCAATGCTGAGTCTGAGGATTTCTCCAAGTCATCACCAACTTGAGGGACGCCCCAGATGCATCCGTGAACACTGTGAGAGCTTTGAGTGGTCTCTGACTCCTCTCCTCACGAGGAATGAGGTGGAATTCCTCATTAAACAGCTTGTGAGACACGGCATGGACTGATATTTGTCCTCTGAAGGCGTCCAGGGCTAATTGGAGACTGGCATTGCTCTGGAGCAAGTGCTCAAACATCTCTTTATTCAATCTTTCAGGAGAGTTCCTCCCTCCGCAGACAGTTTGACTGGGAGGTGAATACATGTGAAGTCACAAACAGCTAGTTCATACAGTGTCATCCTTGCTTTCCAAATCAGCTGAGCTATCATTTCTTGTGGCTAAGTGATAGTTTTGGATCTGCGGTGGGAGAGGAAGACCCACTCTATGATTAAGAGTGACTCTCTCTGCTCCTTGATCCATTGGAATATTAACCCGTGTAAGTGTGGCAGTTTTCCTAGGACAATGAATTTGAAATGCAGCTCGGGCTGGTAACGGTGAGCTTGCCTCTCTCCTAAAGTCTTTTGTACCTTTTCGATTGCTGTCTTTGCCTCTGGGGTCAGTTCCCTGGGAGAAAGCAGCTCTCTCTCCCCCTTCAATAAATTGAAGAGAGGTTCTAGGTCCCCATTAGTGATGCCTAGCCAGGGCCTAACCCAATTCAATGACCCACACAGGGAATGGAGATCTGCTAAGGTTTTGGATTACAATTAATTTCCAATTTCTGCGGAACAATGGTCCGTGCAGTAATTTCCAACCCCAGGTGCTTCCAAGGTGGCATCCTTTGGACTTTGTCCTCCTGCAATTCACATCCAGCAGAGGTTAAAACTTTAACCACTAGGTCAAGTGTGTCTTGGAGTAGAGAGTTATAGGGGGCACACACAAGCACATCATCCATGTAATGAAGGATGATGGCCTCCCCTCTCTGGGCACGCACCTGGGACAGCAATGAGGCCACATGGCACTGGCAGATGGAGGGACTACATTTTAATCCCTGGGGCAAAATTTTCCAGTGATAGCGCTTCATTGGGGCTTCTCGATTGATGGTAGGAACCGAGAAGGCGAACCGTGGGACATCCTCTGGGTGTAGGGGAATATGGAAGAAACAGTCCTTGATGTCTAGAACAGCCAATTGCCAATCTCTAGGAAGCATTGTTGGAGAAGGCATTCCAGGTTGGAGAGACCCCATCCATGTCCTCAATTACTTTGTTTATTTCCCGGAGGTCGTGGAGCAGCCTCCACTTGTCCTTCCCCGGTTTCTTTATCACAAAAACCGGGAAATTCCACGCACTTGTGGTCTCTTCTATGTGGCCTTTAGCCAATTGCTCCTCCACAAGCTCCTCAAGCGCCTTGAGCTTCTCCTTACTCATCGGCCACTGTGCTACCCACTTTGGGGTATCATCTAGCCATTTCAACTTTTGGGTAGGGCTCCGTACAGTGGCTGCCTCTAAAAATCCCGAGGAGTCTTAGGAATGATCAATTTTACCCCCCACTGGGACATGGTGTCTCTCCCCCATAGAGGGCATTTATAGTCTGTAACAAATGGACGGATGCTAGCCAATTTTCCATCCGGCCCCTCAATTTGTATGATGCTTTTTGATATTTTTGCCAATTTGACTCCTCCTACACCCTGGATTCTGCCTGCCACAGGCTGAAGTTCCCAATGTGACGGCCACATCCTTTCGGGTATGATAGTCACATCAGCACCTGTGTCTAGTACCCCCTCCACATGGAGGTGATCTGATCCACGGGTTAGGTTGCATGCCAGAGAAGGTTTGTCCTCACCCACCACTTCTGCCCAGTAGACTTCAGGTGATTTTCCATCTACTGGGATCTCCTGTGGAACAGGAATGGCCTGGGCAAGGATTTGTCCCTCAACCAGGTAATATGGTGGTAGAGGACATCGTGCCAGGAGAATGAGGCCAGTTATGCTTCCCTTGATGGTCATGGGAGCTACCTCAATCTCTGGGGGTGTGTGTGCTGTGTCCCCGACAACAAAGTACTCACTGTCCAGTTTCATGTGTTTTAACGTCACGTCCTGTGTACTGTTAGGTAAGTCCACTGTAATGACTGTCCAATCAGGTGACCTGAAATGAAAACCTTTGTTAGTCACAAGCCTAAAACGGCCTAGTGGCTTCCAAACCTTGTTAATTAAACATTTAATATTTTCATTGCCATGCATCCCCACACCCTCTATCCCATCCTCCCCCTTTTTGTTTATTAAGAGAGAGTCTTTTGCGAGTGTGGAGCCCACAGTATTTATAACCGAGCGCGCTATTGTGTTAATGGCGGGTACGCACTGTAAAGCGAGTTTTTTTGTTTGTTGGTCTTCTTCTGTTTCTGGTCGTGTGGACAGTCTCTGGCGAAGTGTCCTGCCTGCTTGCACTTGAAGCAGATGATGTGCTGCAGCTGCTCTGGTGACATTGGTTGCTTCTTGGCTTCTGGTGTTACAGCTGCCATGGCTTTTGGGCGTGCCAGTCCTGGATTTCTCTCGTGTCCACTGAGCAGTTCTGCTTTTCTCGCGCAGGCTTCTATCATCTGTGCTAAGCTAGGTGCTGGCTCTAGGGGAAGGCCAAGAATAACCCTATGGCAGGTGTCATTAGCATTCCTCTGAGCCATCTCTTTAATTAATTCAGCTTGTACCACAGGATCAGACACCTGTCTTTCCACTTGCGCACGAAGGCGGTCCACAAACTGTGAGAAATTCTCAGAAGCAAACTGTTTAATGTTAACATAACTGCCTTTAGTATCTACTGTTGGTAATTGATTAAAAGCCTTTTCTGCAACATTGCATATTTTATCCAGGACAGACTTGGAGAGTACTCTGGTTTGGCTTTCGGGGCAATGCCAATCCTTTTCCCCACATAGGTGTTCATATGTTATGTCATTATTATCAGCATCTTTTGCATCATCTGAGCTTTTTAAAAGCTCTAGTAAAAGCACTTTCAAAGATCTTTTCCTCAGGATTTCCTATAGATCATATTCTGAAGGAGTTAACAGACATCGGAAAAGCTCTTTGATATCATATGGAACCAGTTCGTTTGAGTTAAAGGTGGCTCTCATCATGCCTTTAAAGATTTCACTATTTCTACCAAATTCTCTCTGTACTTTACAAATTTCCTTTTTTATCTTGATAGGACAAAGGTTGATAACTTCTTCTACCATTCCTCTTACCAAGATAAACTACAGGAGCAACTGATGGTATATACTCTTTTCCCAGGTGTTGACTATCAGGGCTGGGCATCCCCCCGTTCCTGGCCCGGGAGGCTGCCCACCCCCCGCCCCCCCACCACAGGGACACCATTCGTCCCGCAGGGGCAGTGAGGTGATCCCTCCCCAACCCCACCCCCACCCGCACCGGCACTGAACTCAGCAGGGGCTCCACTGCCCTTCCCTACCCCACAGCAGCTTGGAGGGAAGGAATGTGAAACCGGAGCGGGGGAGGGGTGGTGGGGACCAGGGTTCCAACACCTGTGGGCGGGGTCGCTGGGTGCCCTGCAGGGCAGGGTCTTGAAGGGGGGAGGGGGCGGTGGAGCCGAGGGCAGGGATGAGTTATGGGAGGGGACAGGCTTAGGGGCAAAGAACGGACGATGTAGAGAGTTGTGGGATGAAGGAGGAAACACGTAGCTGCCACCATATGCGACCTCCCCTAACGGCTGTATCGCATGGCCAGAGCTATCTGGGACCCTGACACCTTCAGGCGTAGCCACGTGGCCGTTACCCAGCGGGGAAGGGAACAAGGAAGGAGTGCTGACAATTTTTGAAAAATTTTCAGAACCGGGATACCGGGGAGGACCCAGGGACTCAGAGCAGCCACAGTCGTGCTGGGCGACTGCACCCCTCAGGGAGACCCGTGGGTCCCCTCCAGGTCCGGGTTATAGGGTTTTGGGGAAAGGGAAGGTGAATCTGAACCGTTTTGCTGCTGCTGTCTGTTGTTTTCTGTCTGAATTAAAAGTTTCCGAATTTGTAAGAAAATCGGGAGGAATACAGAAGTTGTTTTATCTCCATTTTCCACTTTTAAAGTTAATAAATCCCCTATTTCATCCCAAAATGAAATCGAATTTATATTTTGCAATTCAAGGTCAGATATTTCAACACACAAGCAGCTGGCAAAACGGGCTAATTTTTTCTTAGATATTAAAACATTTCCTGAACTTAATATTTCCCTTAGTTGGTTTCTTATACTCTTTTGTAAGGCAGATTGCTGTAAGCCCATGATGTTTAGTAATTTGCCACTATATCTACCCCACTACAGTTAAAAACACAGGAAGAGAGTTAGTTGTTAAAACATGCCAGGTACACTACGGTTTTCAGGCTTCACTGGATGCGGAGCCAATGTTAATTTTGCCGTTTCTGTCTTTAAAACCCACGTGGTGCCTGCGCGGCTGTAGGGACCGACCCCGCCACAAAAACCCGCAAAAACCGCAAAAAAAAGCAAAAGAACCTCTGTGCCACCGCTTTGAAACCGATCAAAGCTGCTTGCATGCTGCTGCGCCTGGGTGATTGCGTCCAGCCTTCCACAGTCCGTGTGCCACACCACGTGGCCGTGGGCAGACTGAGCCGGGCGCACGCCGTGCACACGCCCTCGCCACCTTTCCTTCCGAGAGCTGCACCGCGCCAGCCAAATGCCACCGGTGAGACCCCCCCGCGGAGCTCCAGGAACCCACCCACCGCGAAAGGAGGCCTCCACTCACCATTTTTTTTTCTTGCAGGCAGAGGCGTCTGAGTAACTGCAGTGGGTCTATGTCCAGAACCGACCTGCCTGGGCTTCTGACAGGCTCCCAGTTCGTACTTAAAAGTCTTCGAACTGCACAAAATGCAGCTAAAAGAACTTTAAGCTAGTTGATCAGCTCCAAGGCTTCCTGAATCCTGAAAATAGGAGTCACAGACAAAAGTGGGGTGCTCTGTAGAGACCATTCACGTTGAGTGCCAACTGAGGCTTTTTCTCGGCCCTAAAATGGGGTTCTTCACCCTTCCTCCGGTCTAGCTCAGGTGTTAGGGTGATGGCTCCCGGGGCCCTTGCCTCATGGACGTAAATAAGATAACAAATGAGGCTCTTTTCGGTGATAAAGTTACAGGGTTTATTTCTCGTGGGTTGCGAGAAAAAGAGGGAGCAAGAGAAAAAGAGACAGAGGTCAGGGGGCACATATCTTTTCTAGGGTCTGAAAAGGGGGGGCGGGGAGAAATTGGATCCCAGCCAGCCCTGTATGGCCAGGAGGGGAGAGGGACCAAGCTACAGGGCATAGCAGGGGTCACAGAGAGTACCATTTACAATTCATCTAGGAAATGCAACAGTCTTTCCTACCTGCTCGATCAGAGGCACATTAGAAGAGCAGTAAGAGCCTGAGGGGCAGATGCACATACCTTCACACACCTCGCAGTGGGACTGTGGTTAGAGCTGGAGGTTTGATCCTCTTCCTAATAATTTGAGCCTTTAAAACAAAGCCAGAGGTAACAGACCAAGTGAAAATATAACGCCAGGTTGCAGAAAGAGAATGTTACCTATCTGAACACATACATAAATTCCCCATCATTCTCTTTGTTTAGGAGACCAAGCCAATGTCCGTGTAAATGAAAACAAGTGTGAATATTGATTTTTCTTGAATCAAGACTCAGCTCTATATCCAAGTCAATGGCCGATAAACCAGAAAGGCTCCGCTGAGCACAGTGCAGAACTAACATGGAAGACAGTAATTTGACCTCTTATGTAAGCAGTGTTGGAATGGTTCCGCATCCAAAAGGAAGGAAGTCAAATACGTCTTTGGAAATATTTTAACTTCTGTGCATTTCTTTCTTTGTAATGAACTAATCTCTAACAAGCCAGGACATGATTGTGTTCAGTAGAAACAGATCAATGGCAATATTTAGCCTAAAGGTTTTATGAGATTGATCAAGAAGTTCGATTTAGATTTAAAGGCACTGTAATCATATTTAATTTTATTTCTCTCCGTACTTGAGTCTCTTAAACAGGGACCCTCAATTGGACAGGAACGGGACACTGAAGCAAATTGTAATGGATGACGTAATGGCTTACCCAGAAGCATTTTGTGGGAAGGGATTTCTTCTAGGTATCCATCAGCCAGCATTTTAGTGTGAAGGAAATCTTCAAACAAGTTAAACAAAAATTCCTGTTGGTTTAAAACCTGACTGCTATATGAATTTTTCACTTTTGAGAAAATTTTCATGACCTTTAAAATTCAGACTATATCAGGTATTGTTTCAGCCATTGAAGAAAGTGCTTTTAAGAGAGATTGGATAGGGAGACCAAAACATTTCTCAGAGCCACACTTTGAACTCTGTCCTTGTTACAAACGGCACTTGAGCAAATTCATTTGCCTTTGGAACAGAAAACGACAAGGTAACAGGCTTATCATTACGGATTTGAGTGTTCCAGGTTCTTTAGATAGTAAGTGATCTATTCAAGATGATCTCTTACTGAAATAGATCCATTTTGAGAAGGGATATGGATTTCTTTGAAGAAAGCAAATCCCTATGTTAAAACGGTGTGGTGGGTGTTTTTTGTTGTTGTTTTGCTTTTAGAACTTGCAAAGCACAATCGACTTCATAGTTCGAGATCCAAATAAGACCACGACATTCCAAACCGGTGTTTCTTTTTGGTTGTTTTTCAATCTGTATATCTTTGGATTGTAACCAGTAGAACTGTGCTTGAACTGGAAAGAAGTAGCTGAGGTTTCAGAAGTAGAACGTACAGTGGAACAGTAAGCTGAGAGCATTGTGCAAGGAGAGGAAAGAGGGGAAAATGGTAAGAGTTTCCTGAGTCGGAAGGGACCCCTAGGGATCATAAAAGTACAACTCCCGGCCCTGCACAGACACTCCAACAGTCCCACCCTCTGCATCCCTGAGAGCATTGGCCAAACGCTCCTGGATCTCTGGCAGCCTTGGGGCTGTGCCCATTGCCTGGAGAACCTATTCAGTGCCTGACCAGCCTCTGAGGAAAAAACCCTTTCCCTGATAGCCAGCCTAATCGTCCCCTGACACAGCTCCTGGCATTCCCTTGGCTCCTGTCCCTGGTCGCAGAGAGCAGAGAGCAAAGCTGTCCCTGTGCTGCCCTTGAGAGGAGCTGAGAGGTCCCAAGTGAGGTGTGAGCTCAGTGTCCTCTCTGCAGCTGAACCAAATGCCCTCAGCCACTCTTTGTATGGCTTCCCCTCCAGCCCCTTCACCGTCTCTGTGTCCCTCCTTTGGACATTTCTTAAATAGCCTGAGGTCTTTCTGACGTTGTGGGATCCAAAATTGCCCCCAGGGCTTGAAGAGAGCGCAGTCCCAGCCCAGAGCAGAGCAGGGCAATCACCTCTCTTGACCGAGTGGTGCCAGAAGATAGGGACAGTTGTCAAAAATCAGCTGGAGAAACAAATCTAACAGAGAAACAGGTGATCTAGGCACAGGAAATGGAAGAAGCAGGGGAAGAAGAAGATGAGAGGATTCCTTGTAAAAGTGAAGAAAATGAGCATGCAGAACAGGGACTAAGCATTATGCATGTAAGTGAGCAAGAGAATAAGTTTGAAAGTGAAGGCAGTTTTGTCCAAAAGAAGGAGGAATAGGAAGTCTTTCTGCTGAGAATGAATAGAAAGGTATTTTCCGTTTAGTTTGTATACGAAGGGCACAGGGCTCTAGTTCCTTTTGTGGGAAAATAGTGTGTAAAGTTGCCAATCATTTTGGAGCGAAATTGGGAGTTTTTGGGGTCCCAGGTGAATTTTGTGTTGAACTCTGGGGATTTGGGGGTTCCCAGGTGAATTGGGGGGCGGGGGGGAGGGGGGATTTAGGGAGATCCAGGTGAGTTTTGCGGGGTCACAGGTTAATTTTGGGGGTGGATTTGTGGAATTTTGGGGGATCCCGGGTAGCAAGGTTTGGGGTTGTGTTGGTTTGAAAGTAAAACCAGTGCGAGACTCCAAGTCAGTAATACAATTTTATAGGAGAAAAGAGAAGAATAAAATACGTGCAATAATATAGAAGAAAAACCAGCAACAAAGTCAGAAATACAAGCTGACATGCTGTCAGTCAGGGTGTTGGTAGCAGTCTCTATAAATGTTGGCTGCAGTCCTCCTGGATGACAGATGTGGTTCAGTTGAAGCAGTGCTCCTGTAGAAGGTGCGGTTTTCCTCCGAAGATCCAGTGATGATGTGGAAAAAGGTTCGGCTTTCCTCTGTGATCCAGTGGAAAGGACTGCCTTGGTGTTCCAAATCTCACTTTTTATCTAGGTAGGAAATGTTTGGCTCCTCCCCCTGGCTGGAGCATCTCCCAATGGGATGATGTGATCTTATCAGTCACACAATAGGACTTAATGGCCCATTAACAGAATATATCTTCTGGAGGAAGGATGGGTTGTGAAAAGGTAACGATGACCATCCCCCTGATCTTATCAGATGGCACATCAGCAGAGGATATCTCCCACACAGATAAGGATCACGACCCCTCCCACATTTTCACAGATCCTGATAGAATACACATTTTTGCATTGTACCCCAGGACATAATCCGCCCCTTATTCTATTACCATCTACATCATACCCAAACCAATACCCTGTTACACATATATAATCCAAAATGAAACCTTACCTTCAGTTCTCACTAAAAATTAGGTCTCATTGCAGTACACAACGGGGTTCCCCATCTTTCTGCATTACCCACCAAGTGCAACCAGGTCCTTGAGCAAAAACAATCCCACGGATTGGTTTGCCTTTGCCTGTGGTGGGATTAATCCAAACAGTCTTTCCTAAAATACCTTTCATGTGTGCCTCAGGGACCTTGTCCCCATCCACTGTGTGCAGGGGTTCAGAGTGGGCAGGACCGGCTCGATTGATGGACCCTCGGGTGTTAACCATCCAGGTGGCTTTGGCCAAGTTCATTTCCCAAATTCTGAAGGTTCCACCACCTAGGGCTTTCAAAGTAGTCTTAAGGAGTCCATTAGACCATTCAACTTTCCTGGCAGCTGGCGCGTGGTAAGGGATATGATATATCCATTCAATACCATGTTCTTTGGCCCAGGTGTTGATAAGGCCGTTCTTGAAATGGGTTCCCTTGTCTGATTCAATTCTCTCGGGGGTACCATGCCTCCAAAGGACTTGTTTTTCTTGGCCCAAGATGGTGTTCCGGGCAGTGGCATGAGGCACAGGGTAGGTTTCTAACCATCCTGTAGTTGCTTCCACCATGCTCAGTACGTAGCGCTTGCCCTGGTGGGTTTGGGGAAGGGTGATGTAGTCAATTTGCCAGGCTTCCCCATACCTGTACTTTGACCATCGTCCACCGTACCAGAGAGGCTTCACCCGCTTGGCCTGTTTGATTGCGGCACAGGTCTCACAGTCGTGGATGACCTGTGAGATGCTGTCCATGGTAAGGTCCACCCCTCGGTCACGGGCCCATCGGTATGTTGCATCTCTCCCCTGATGACCAGAGGCATCATGGGCCCAACGAGCTAGGAATGATTCTCCCTTGTGCTGCCAGTCTAGATCTACCTATGATACTTTCACTTTGGCAGCTCGGTCCACCTGCTCTTTGTTGTGATGTTCTTCATTAGCCCGGCTTTTGGGTTCATGTGCATCCATGTGTCGAACCTTTATGGTCATTTTCTCTACTCGGGCAGCAATGTGCTGCCAAATCTCAGGTGCCCAGATGGGTTTCCCTCTGCGCTGCCACTTGGCCTTTTTCCAGCTTTCCAGCCATCCCCACAGAGCATTAGCTACCATCCATGAGTCAGTGTAGAGATAGAGCCTTGGCCACTTCTCTCGTTCAGCAATATCCAAAGCCAACTGGACGGCTTTTAGCTCTGCGACCTGACTCGATCCACCTTGTCCCTCGGTAGCTTGTGCAACTTGTCGTGTGGGGCTCCATACTGCAGCTTTCCATTTCTGGATAGTGCCTACTATTCGGCGGGAACCATCAGTGAAGAGGGCATATCGTCTTTCAGTCTCCTGTAGCTCATTATATGGTGGGGCTTCCTCAGCACGTGCCACTTGCTCCTCTTCTTCTTCAGAAGAAAATCCAAAACTCTCACCTTCAGGCCAGTTTGTAATTATTTCCAGAATCCCAGGGTGATTTGGATTCCCAATACATCAGCAGAGGATATCTCCCACAGAGATAAGGAACACCACCCCACCCACAATTTAACAGATGGTGATAGAATACACATTTTTGCATTGTACCTTGGACTGGGGTGAATTTGTAGAATGTGGGCAGTCCCAGTTGAATTTTAGGGGGAATTTGTGGAATTCTAGGGATCTCAGGGGAATTTTGGGGGGAATTTGGTGAATTTTAGGGTATACATGTGAATTTTAAGGTTCTCAGGTGAGTTTTGGGGATGCCAGGTGGTTTTTGGGGTGAATTCTGTCAATTTTGGGGTATCCAGGTGAGCATTTGGGAATCATGGGAGAATTTTGGGATGAATTTGGGGGGATGCAGGTGGATTTTCCAGGGAATTTTGGTGATTTTTGGGAGTCCCAGATGTGTCTTGGAGTGAATTTGATGGATTTGGGGTATCTGGATGGATTTGGAGGGGGAGTGGAGAGAATTTGGGGTGAATTTGGGAGGTGTTGGGGGGACTGGGTGTTGGGGGTGATTTGAGGGATTTTGGGGGTTGCAGGTGGGATTTTGGGGTGAAGCCCTGGGATTTGGGGGTCCCCCGTGAATTTTGGGGTTAATTTGTGGAATTCTGGGAGTTGCCAGGTGAGTGCTGGGCATCCCAGGGAGGACTTCGGGGTGAATTTGGGGGATTTTGGGTTTCCCAGGTGAATTTCTGAGGTGAAAAGGTTCAAAAGGTTTTTTTTTTTGAAAACAAGTAAAAGCCAGAAGGTTATTGAAAATTAATATATGTGATGCAAGTAGGTAATATGCAGACAATACACAGGGAGACAAATCATGGGAAAAATACAGTGGTAACACATGAGTGTGTGAGGACGGGATAAGTACAGCTAAGGCTCAGTTGAAGCTGAATTTGGAAAAGCATGCCAAAAATAAGAATAATAAAGGCACCTACGGGTATTTCAGTGGGAAAAGGAAGATGAAAAGAAACCTATCACACCTCCCCTATTCCCCTCCCACCCCCATAAGCCAGACAGGACTAGTGACAACAGACAAGGAGAAGGCAGAAGTACTCAACAAGTGTTGGTCTCAATTTTTACTACCAGTCACTATTTCCACATCTGTCAGGTTATTGGACTGGTGGACTTGATTCTAAGCCATAGTAGCAGGTCAGCTTTCAGACCACTTGAGGAACCTGAGCATGCAAGACCATCGGACCCACCCAGAGGCATGTCAGGGCCCTGAGAGAACTGGTAGCTGTAGTTGCTAAGGTGCTTCATCCATCATTTATGAGAAATCAAGTCAACCAGCTGAAGTCTCCAGACACTGTGTTGTATTGACTCCAATACTCTTGGTCTTTTTTGCAAATCTTAGAGCTCTGAGTCAATTTCTGCAGAGGATTCCCAATGCAGTTTCAAAAATGGAATCTCTGTTATTGGTCCTCATGTTGATCTTGGATATTTCCATTTTCTGCACTCCTATATTTTCGAACATTTGTAATGACTGAAAAGAAAGTTGAGACGAGGCATTATGCTCTTTCCAGTGATATAAATGGACCAGTGTTCTTTTCAGACAAATATATTTTTGCTGTGCCTAAGCACATGTGCATACCTGTGTTTGATTTATGTGTCCAGGTTTTGGCAATGGGGCAGCCACAGGGCCGTCCTGTGACAATGGCCCAGGTGCTGCCCTGTCCCGCTTTCTTCCAACTGGCTCCACCTCAGGATGTCCTCCCTGCTGAGAGAAGAGGCTGGGATAGCATCTTTGGAAATGTGACTTTCTGAGGTTTTTTTGTTTTGTTTTGTTTTGTTATTTTTAAAGTTACTAAAAACCTTCACCTTGATTTTTTTGATGTGTTGGGTTTGGGGTTTTCTTTCAGTTTTGGGTGGGGTTTTTTTGTGGGCTTTTTTGGGGTTTTTTTTGTCTCTTTGTGGATTATTGGTTGGGCTTTTTTCTGTGTTTGTTTGGTCTGCTTTGTTTGTTCGTTTGTTTGTTTGTTTGTTACGGTTTTGTAGAGTTTTTTAAGCAAATTGATTGGAAAACTGAATAGTCCTCCACTATAGTCTCCTGGATTCACCTGAGACTCTTCCTAGGCATCTCCCTGATCCTTTTTGCAATGAGTCTCACATCATTCTCCTGAGGAAACTGTCTGCTTATGGTTTGGATGGGTGGGTTGTTTGCTGGGTGGTAAACTGTGTGATGAACAGGCCCGCAGAGTGGTGGGAAATAGAGTTCATCCAGCTGGTCCCCAAGGCTCAGTCTTGGGCCCAGTCCTGTTTAATATCTTTATCAGTGATCTGGACAAGAGGATAGAGTACACGCCCAGGAAGTTCACAGATGATGCAAAGTTGGCTGGTAGTGTTTTTTTCTTCTGGAGGACAGCAGGCTCTGCTTCGTCTTCCTCCTGTTCTGAGGTCGCTGCTCCCTCTTCATCCCTCATTAAGTGTGCTGATTTTGTCACTTGGATGAGAAAACAAACAATTTTAGCAACATTACTAGTGGCAGGGTACAAGACAGGAAGAGTTCACATGAATACTCCCCCCCCAAAAAAATAGACAATACCTGATGGCTCCTCTGAGCCCACTTACTGACTACACCGGAACCCATTGTCCCCCAAAGATACTCCCTTCTCCCTGCCCCCAGCCATGATGAGAGATGGAATAGAATAACTAAGATTAAGATTCTCCTTATGTAACTCCATCATACTTCGATTCTGGGAAAAAAATTTCTTGAAGTTCTATCATTTCAGATCATTTGAATTTGAATTTGCATAATAACAAGTCTAGCCAGAAACACATGACAATATTAATAGCCCATTCTAGAATGTCGGAGATGATATACACTTCTTTCAAGAGAATGTGATACCTCACCTGACTTCTTCAGATTTTCAATGACCAGCTTGAGTAATCTACAAGATTCTTGCTGCCATCTGGATTTCCTGGTATTTGGCTGGTCTATGTAAGCCAATCAGCTATTCAGCAGAGGGAATATTAGTGTGATACTTGATGCTATGTGAGATGGAACACAGTAAGTTATGGCTTTTTGCATAGTGATGAAGCTGTAAAGAAAGCTCCATAATGCTCAGACAAGGAGGCTGCTGGACTTCAAGCAGCAAAGGCCCAAAACGAACCAGTGAAAAGGTGTCATTGAAAAAAAAAAGCCAGGTGGGGAGCAAAGTGATGCTATAGGGCAGTTTACTAAAAGAGGAAATCTAGTGAAAAAAAAAGTTCAAGAGTGAAGGAATAACAGGGAAAATGAAACTAAGGAAGGAAATCAATCTCAGCTCATCATTTCAGAAGCTAACAAGATGTCCTTGCAATGATGCATAAAGTGAGAAATAATAAATATGTCTGCGCCAAAATCTGAAATATGAACTTTATTGAATTCTGTCTTTCATGGAATCATACAACAGTCTGTGATTAAAGAACATCTAGTCCAACTTCCTTGCCAGGTAGATCTTACAGTCGATCAAATTGCTCAAGACTAGTCAAACTGATAAGGAGCACTCTCAATGACGGGGCATCCATAACTTCTCTGGAACGCCCGTTTGAGTGTCTCACCAGCTTCATTGTAGAACAGTTTTTCCTTTTAGCCAATATAAACCTAGTCTCAGTTTGAAAGCATGGCCCCTTGTCCTGTCTCTGCAAACCTTCCTAAAAAGTCTTTCTCCATTTGTCTTATACCCTCTTTACATATTCAAAGGCCACAATACTGTCTGTCCAGAAACCACTCTTCTCCAGGCTAAAAGATCCTACTTTTCACAAGAACCAGGTCATAAACTGAGATGGAAGACATCTCAGGACATCAGATCATCCAACAGTTCAGCCTAAGAATACCTCTGAAGTCAGATCAACTAGCTTCGGGCTGTGTCTGTTTGAATTTTGAAAATTACCAGGAATTGAAATGCTTCAAGGAAGAGAACTCTGGGTGGCTCCAGAAACAGCCTGAGAAACTCGAGCAAACTCGAAACCTCAGAAACTACCACTGCTTTCTCTCCCTCAGCCCAAGCAGTCACAAAGAAGAAGTGTTCCCAGCAGGCTGGGATAGCACACATATACCCTACATATACATGACAGGCATCGCCAGCAGCCACATCCTGCTCCTTTCTGTGGCTGGCAGGAGTGAGACTGGATGTTTACATGTGGGCAAACTGGGTGCCTCCAGCAGCTCAGACATTCAGCCTGCCCAGTGACCCCACTGAATTCCAATATTTGCAGAGTCCCAAGGCCACAGCACTACTCCGCTTGCTGGTACAGACCATCACACACCTCCTAAATCAGTCAGGACTCACCTGGTCCCACAGCCAGCACCCCACTTGCTCTACCCCAGGCCACTGCCATTGTTCACCAACTTCTCCACTTTGATCTTTGCTGGTGCTCTCAACACTGGCACACCCAGATGTTCTGCAGCTGTTGTCTCCTGGTGGAAAGGACTTGTAAAGCCATGTTTCCTAAGAGGACCTCCACAACCTTTCAAAGCAACCTTTTCTGGGGTATGAACAATCTCATTCAAATGTCAACATTTCTTTTCTTATATGTGAAATCAAAATTTCCTTCTTCCGGGCATACCCAAAACAAGGCACAAACCAGATTGTGCCTTCTATTTCACATGTTGACTTGGTGGAAAAAAATGCTAGGAGAATAACTGTTTTGATCCAAGCTAATCTCTGGCCTTTATAGTGCTTTCGGTAGTTAGTTTTGCTTTGCTATTTACTTGATGTCGCATTGAATTGTTGAATCATAAACAGACTATCTGTCTGTATAGCAGCATAGCAGTGATAAATAAATGCAAGTACCATCTGCTCCTTTACCACCTTTTCCATTTCCATATTCACAGTTGGGGGATTATGTATTTCTGCACTTGCCCTATATTCTCTGCAGGATGGAAAGTAGATATGCAGAATGGATTCACATGATATATGTGATATCAAACGTGATATCAAGTATAAAGAAAAAATGATCAAGTATTACTTTGATAGAAACCAAAGGTGAACACTAGCCACTTTGTGTTGCTCATTGTCCAAAAGAAGACTGCCACATTTCTGACCTGAAACTCTCAACTACACACTTCTTTTGCATGAGCTTCCAGTCCTTGACTCTCCCTTGCCATTTCAGTTGATGCCATTTTTCTTTCTCAAGCTCTGATTTCATTCGATTCAAGAGTAGCTTGGCAGTTGCCCTCTCATTATCCAGCAGTGCTCTCTTTACATTCTGTGTATTAAAAAATAAAACCAGAAGTAGAAGCAGCATACGACATGCAAAAGCAAACAAAAAATTGTCTCTTCTACAGAAAATGAGGGGAGAAAAGAACACAAATGATAACCAATACCCTGCCAAGTAGAAATTTCTTCTATATTTCAGTGATTGATAGGCAGAAAAATTGAATTTCATTTGGGGAAAGAAAGACATTCTAGGAATATTCAGACTGCTATCTTGCCCCAGGTAAAACATTTACCATGGCCTTAGCGTTAATGAGCTTGTGAACATTAGCTGCCAAGAGGAAGGACATTTCCTCCAGTTTCACAGAATACTTGGTCAGTACATCTGCTATCTGTGCAATCAAAGAATACAGAAAAGCAGCAACAATGAAAAGTAGAACTCAAATATCAATTTCCCAAGTTAAAATCTACATGAACAAGACAATTTTTCCATTCAGGTGAATTCGATTTAATTAATTCATTAACTACATAAGTATCATTCTCACGTTCAAGAATAGAATTCAAAGAATCAACGTTGCTTCTTCTGAGACATTGAAGCCTGAGTAGATGCCAACTTCAAATCTATTAGGACGTCATGAAAGCAATACCTGCTACTTTTAGTACATGTAAACTACAAAGACATCTAGAACAGCTCTAAAAGATGAACAAACCCATGAACTTTGAAGTAGACGCTAGCTAGAAATGTGGAAATAGGCTTTATCTTCCCAGTGCTTTTCCCAAAAGCTTGGGCACTCCTTGGTGTCAGTGAGAGTCTCTGTCTCATTATTCAGCAGCTGGCTTGGGGTAAGAAAGGATGCATGCAATCACTTCATTCCTGTTCATGACATAAACTTACTGCATCATTATGGAAACCATTTACTTGGAAATATAGCCTAAAAAATAGGTGTCAGACAGGGTACATATCTAGATTGCTATGAGCAAAACCAATTTCTTTTTAACAGGAAAGCCATACAATATGCCTGCCATGGCAAATATTAGTCTACTAGCCCTGCACTTCATCAGGCACTGAGCAGTTCATTACACCAAATTTACGTTTGGCAAGGAGACAGTCTATTTATTACAGGCCCCTAATTCTAGAATCAAGTATTCAGGAGTTGCTCATTCCCAATGAAAATCTGTCCATTTCATACCTTTGGAGTTTTATGCTTCTGTTCTTTACCTGCCTTGAGTGTGGCTTTCTTGTGAAGTCACTGACAGGTGTTTTTCCAACACATTTCTCCTGATTACATGGTAATTGCATGGCATCAGCAGACATCTCTGCATGTCTCTTTAAAGTATGCTTTTTACTCTTCTTAGAGGACCTTGTCTTCTTCTTTCCTTCACCCAAAAGGTGGGCTAAGTGAGCCTTCAAAGAACCATCATCTCAACAATTAGAATTCTTTCCAACCTACTGAATGGAGAAAAGCCACAAAAAAAAATTTAAAAAAAACCTAGTACACGAAAGACAGCAGAAGAGAATGGTAAAAAAATGAATCCTACATGCCACATGCATAACTCTCTTCATTCTAGGTTATTTACCAAATGAGAAAAAAAAAAAAATCATCTTTTCATCAGAGAGGAAAAGTGGAGTAACTGGATTGTGTTGCCTTGCTTACAGTTACCAGAAAAGTCAACAGCAGAGTTGAAAACTCCTGAAGCTGGCTAACTACACCTCTAAATGTGTTACTACTGTGTTATGATTCTGTCTTCAGTTAATAGAACCTGATATACAACAAAGAGATGGGATCACATGGAGATGCATTGAAGAGCCTACGCTGGAGGTAACACATTCATTTTTTACTCAAACAAATCCAAAATAGAAATGTTGAAAATGACCTGGGGCCATTTCAACAGCCAGCAAACTGACTAACACAACCAACCTTTGGCTTTTATTCAATCCTTTGCTTGTTTTACCTGGGCCTTGAAGATCTGTCTGCAGCCTTCCTCTCTGCAAATATATCACACTCGTCCTATTGAGAAGCCATGGCTCATCACAGCTGCTTGCGAGGCCTGCTTCCAGAAGAACTGGCAACTACAAGCTGCGAGCCAAGAGATACAACACTTCACGTGGAAAAGGGCCTTCCATGAATCCTAGAATCCCAGAATGGTTTGGACTGGAAGCGACCTTAGAGATGATAGATTATCTTCTTCCCACATCCTGACATGAGCAGGGACACTTTTCCACTAGTCCAGGTTGCTCCATGTCCGCTCCAGCCTGGCCCTGGACACTTCAAGCCATGGGGCTCCCACACAGCTTCTTTGAGCAATATGTGCCAGGCCTCAGCACCCACACAAGGAAGAATTCCTTTCCAATATCCCATCTACCCCCTCCCTCTGGCATTTGAAGCTATGCCCCCTTGTCCTTTGAGTGCAGACCTATTTCCAAAGTCGCTCCACAGCTGTCTTGGAGCCCCAGCAAGCACTGCAAGGGGCTTGAAGGCTGCCATGGAGCCTTCTGTTAGCCAGATTGAACACACACAGCTCTCCCAGTTTGTCCTAGAACAGAGTAGCTCCAGCTTTCCAAGCAGCCTAGCAGCCTCCTCCCCGTGAAACTCGTTGCCACCGCTGGCCTTCGGGGCCCTATGGATATCGCTTCCGGTGTCGCTTGGGGTCACTCCCGGCTCTCTCCCTGCCCCCCATGGGGCCCTTAGGCGATGCCGCTCCGACACAACTCCTGCTGCTCTCAGACCAACGGGGGCCGGGGAGCCAGCCCAGCCTCATCCACAATCCACAGTGTCCTCAGCGGCTGCTGCAGGCTCCTGGCGCCCCACACACCCGGAAGCAGAGCTCTGGAACACAGGATCATAGCCCCACATTTGTGTTCGTCTCTGCACAAGGCAGGCCGGACTTGCCATGCCCGGACTTTTCAGTTCAGCAGGAGAATGAGAATACACCTGCGCCATGGGGGAGGAAACCTCTAAAGACTGCTCATACATGGTCTTTCAACATAATGCCTAGGCACTTGCAGTTCCTGAGGCCGCACTAATGCCTCTTTTGCCTTGCGGGTAAGAAATGCCATTGTTTTTGTGTGCAGCTAAAGGCGCAGCACAGGCAGGCCTAGGCAAAAGCTGGGGCAGTGCCCTTCCTCACACCTTTGCTCTGGTGTACTCCATGCCGCTAGATAGAAGCGAGAAGGACGTGAGGAAGAGGAAGACATTCTTAAATTAGCCCTCTGTCAAGCAGCCCTGAAATGGCGCATAACACACGGCGTCTTACTGCCCTCCATTCTAGACACTCACAGCCCCTTTTGCTGACTTGCAAAAGTTGCTACCAGAGCAGTGGGGGCCAGATTGAAGAGGCAGTACCTAGGTTCACCTACTTATTGCACGTAAGCCATGTCCAGCTCCTCCCTGCACTCTGTATTTCCCTTCTCCGCGGCATTTACCGTGGTGCTCTCTGCAACTCAGCGCCTAGAAGTGACCGCCAACGTTTCCACAGCGGGCTGCAAGGGAACCAAGGAGCAGCACAAGCAGCAATGCTTCAGCTTGCGCCTTTCGACTGCTAAGGGCACTTGGGAAGGCAAGCGAGAGGCAGCCACCTTCCTCTCCTAGTAGCCTGTAACGTGGTGCACACAAGCACGGTACTTGTGAGGCTTCATTCACCGCCCTGGCCCATGCCTGGCTCCCCTTTCAGTCCCCGGTGGCCAGAAGCCGCTGAGGCTGCGCCACACAGCCAGCAGTGTGCCAGCTGCCAAGTGCTCGAGGACGCTGCTTCTGCCCAAGCCCGCCTAGGGTGTGCACCTTTGTTCTCAGAGCTCTGTGCAACAGTCTGCCTCTCTCGCAGTTCGAATGGAAAACGAAAGATTTTGCCTACGCCTTTCATAGAGATCTGTTGCCTGGACGAGAAGGTCTTGTGGCCGGAGCTCGCCCCCGACGCGAGGAAGCTGCTATTAGCACGGCATTGCAGGGGCACTTCTCACTCCTTGACTACATGCTCAGCCCTCTCCGAATTCGCTGCTAGCTCCACGGTCCTTGTCAGCTGCAAGTAGCAGCGCTCACAGTACATAGATATTTGCATGGACCTAGGACCTGGAGGTGCATATCGCACTCGAAAATGTGCCAGGACAGTGACGTTTTCTACATTGCCCCTTCTTGTCATCCAGTTTGTGCTTCTGTTGCTTGTGCTGTTAGGAATCGCTCCTTGAAATATGAGCAAGAGCATCTTTATGGGTGCATTGCACTGAGTGAGAGTTCGCTTGGGACTTTGCACTAGAGGCCAAGGCAACAGGGCGTGATGGCCCGCAGAACTGCGGACAGGCTGTTGGGCAGAGCTGAAACTGACCCCAGGAGTTGAGCTCTCTCCGGACGGCAGAAGGTGAAGAACGAAGCCGCTTGCGAGCGCAGTGCAGCAAAGGGTACACGAGCAGTCAAGGAGCTCCTTCACAATCGCTTTCAGTTCTCAGTGCTCTTGCTGCTTGGAAAAGTAGCTCACAGCCGTTGCACAGCAGGGCAAAAACTGGGGCGGTGCCGTTCCCCACACCTTCGCTGTGGTGTACTCCATTCTTGGGGGTTGAATGCTTCCCTTTTCTTTCTGTGGAATTTATCCCATTTTTATGCTAATTGGTTACATCTTTAGGTAATGTTGTCTCCCAGGGAGGTGTGTTGAGGGAGGGGGGATGAAACGGGAAAAAGGAAACGTGGGCTGGAAAATTCTCTTGTTTGGCCCATGGAGGGAGACGAGGCCCCTTGCTCCTATCTGGCATCTCCCCTGGCACCCCAGCGCTGAGATCCACGCTCCCTGCCTTTGGACATCGCTCTGCTGCTCTTCTACCTCACCCTACTACCGCCAGACACTCTGCCGAGCACCAGGACCAACACCGTGAGGGAGGAGTCACTTTCCCCATCCCTCTCACCCCTGGGCTGCAGCCCTCTTAAACTGCGCGGGCCCTGCCCTGCCCCCACAGCATTTGTAACTGAGCACAAGGAGACGGCCTGCGGCCAAAAGGGACTGGAACTGAGTCATACTGTTCGGTTCTGTTGTCAATTTTTATAGCTGTTGTTGTTTTCTGCCTTGTTAGATATCAGTAAAGATCTGTTATTCTTATCCCCACATCTCCTGCCTGAAGGCCTCTGATTTAAAACTAAAATAATTAAAAGGGAGGGGGGTTGCACTCTGCATCGCAGGAAAGGGGATCTTGCCTTTCCTTAGACCATACCTGTCCTTCAAACCCAGACAGATTTTGGCGCCCGGAACGTGAGGCATTCCCTGAGGGCATTGAGAGAGGGGTAGAAAAGGGCATAACAGTTCTTGAATTACCCAAGCTTGTGGTAGGTGACACCATGCTGTCCAGCTTACCCTGGATTGGCCTCCATGTGGTCACTGCTATATCTCACCCATTTGCAAGCCCTTTTTTAAACATGAGTCTCATAACCAAGGTTACTGTGGCTATTATCTGGTTCCTTCTGTGGGTTGATCAGTTGAGGAATTCATGGATTTTTAATTTTCACTGGAAGATGGCCACATGGATTCAGAGGTATCGCACTCTAAGTGTGTGTTTCTGGGGCCACTTCAATAATGGTACTTACTGTGAGGAAGTGGCAGCAGGTGAAATCTTCTCCATGCCCATCACACGGTTTTTGAAGTTCACCCCACCAGTCTTCAAGGGGTTCAAATCCGCTTTAAATGCTAATGACATTATACTGTGGCTAGTGTTGCTTATATCCCTGTTAAACCTGTTCTATCTAAAATTCAGAGATAAGGGGAGATTGACTTGGATAAGGACCCTGATACCTACCGCAGGGACTAGGGATGTTACCCCAGAGCCTGATCCTGTTTATGAGATTAGGGAGGTTACCCCAGAGCCTGACCCTGTTCCAGAGACTAGGGATATTAACCCAGAGTTTGACCCTGCCCCACAGCCCACCTTGGAAAGGAACCACCCATAAGGGGGGGGGGGGGTGCTAGCGAAGGAGATACATGAGATGGGCCAGATGCTGAAGGAGTACCTCTCCCCAGCTGGTGAGAAACCCTCCCCCTGCCTTAAAGAGGGAGACTCTGATGGTGCAGCAGTGGGACCCACAGACATTACATCTGTCCAGGTTCCAGCTGAACTGCAAGGGCACCCAGCAGCAGCAGTTGCCCCTGTGGAAACTAGGAAGTCTAAGATGAAAACAAGGCACCTAGATAATAAGGGTCAGGAAGGGGGCCCCTCACAACCAGCAGGGGAGCCAGGAGTTGAGATCATCACCGAGTCCCTGTCATACGAGAGTCTCCGTAACCTGCGAAAAGACATTGTACGACGGGGTCGCGAGCCTTTTATAACCTGGTTACTGCGGGTCTGGGACCTTATGGGTACAGGTGTGCAACTGCATGGTACTGAGGCAAGGAATTTGGGAGCCTTGACCCAGGACTCAGGTGTGGACCAAGTATTTCTAAGGGAGACAGGTCTCCTTTCCCTCTGGGAGCGACTTTTAATGAGTGTGAGAGAGAGATTTGTCCACAGGGAAAGAATGCAGGAGCACCACCAGAGAACGCCTTGGAATACCCTTGAGGAAGGGATCCAACAGCTGAGAGAAGTGGCAGTACTGGAGGTGCTCTTTGGGAAGGATGGACAGCATGACAATGACCCTGACAAGGTCAGGTGCACAGGGCAGAGGTTGTGGAATCTGGCAAACCTGGGCCCATCTCAATATAACCCCTTTATTGCAATGATTAATGCTGATACCAACCAAGTGACAGTGGGTTCTGTTGCCAACAGGCTCAGGAATTTTCAGAGTATGATGGCTGGCCCAATGCAGGCTCATGTCTCTGCTGTGGTTAAGGACCTCAGAGAGGAGTTTAAGGAGGAGATGAAGGAGATAAGGGAAGAGGTGAGGAAGATCAGTGCAGCACCAGTGTGAGTCATGGACCCCAAAAGTGGAGCCCCAAGCTTCCCAGCTAGGGAGAGAGGGTACACCCCACGTGCTGACCTGTGTTTTTTTCTATGTGACCACGGGGAAGACATGAGAAGGTGGGATGGGAAACCCACTTCTGTCCTGGCAGCACGGGTGCGCCAACTCAGGGAGGGGAACACTAACAGAGGGAACTCCACTAAAGTGAAGGTAGCCTCAGCCTCCCATGACCAAGGTGCAGGGTATTACAGAAGGGAAGATGATCTGTCAGATCCCCTTGAAGGAACCTCCAGTATGTATGGCCAGGAGAGAAATAATAACCAGGGCTAGAGGGGCCCTGCCTCTAGCCAGGGAGAGGCACGGGAAAACCGGATCTTTTGGACGGTGTGAATCTGATGGCCTGGCACATCAGAGTCACAGGAACAGAGTGCATTGGTTGACACTGGTTCACAGTGTACATTAATACCATCGGGACATGTTGGGGAGGAACCTGTTTCAATTGCCGGGGTTACAGGGGGATCTCAGGAATTGACTTTGCTGGAGGCTGAGGTGAGCCTGACTGGGAAAGAGTGGCAGAAACATACAATTGTGACTGGCCCAGAGGCACCATGTATCCTAGGCATAGACTTCCTCAGGAACGGCTATTACAAAGACCCAAAGGGACTCAGGTGGGCTTTTGGAATAGCTGCTGTGGTGGCAGAGGGCATTAAGTAGTTGAACACCCTGCCTGGGCTATCAGAAAACCCATCTGCAGTGGGACTCCTCAGGGTGAAAGTGCAACAGGTGCCAATTGCTACCTCAACAGTGCACCGCCGGCAGTAAGGGACGAATCGAGATGCCGTGATCCCCATCCACAAGATGATCCGTGAGCTGGAGATCCAAGGGGTGGTCAGTAAAACCCACTCACCCTTCAACAGCCCCATCTGGCCTGTGCGTAAATCTGAAGGAGAATGGAGATTAACCGTGGACTATCGCGCATTGAATGAAATGACTCCAACACTGAGAGCTGCTGTGCCGGACATGCTGGAACTGCAGTACGAGCTGGAGTCCAAGGCAGCAAAGTGGTATGCCACCATTGACATCGCCAATGCTTTTTTCTCCATTCCTCTGGCTGTAGAGTGCAGGCCTCAGTTTGCTTTCAACTGCAGGGGCATGCAGTACACCTGGAATCGTCTGCCCCAGGGGTGGAAGCACAGTCCCACCATCTGTCATGGACTGATCCAGGCTGCACTGGAAAAGGGTGAAGCCCCCGAACATCTACAGTATATCCATGACATCATTTTATGGGGCAGCACAGCAGGGGATGTCTTCGAGAAAGGAGAGAAGATTATCCAGATTCTGCTGAAAGGTGGTTTTGCCATTAAGAGAAATAAAGTTAAGGGACCGGCTCAGGAAATTCAGTTTCTAGGAGTCAAGTGGCAAGATGGACTTCGTCAGATCCCAACAGAGGTAATTAATAAGATCACCGCTATGTCTCCACCTAACAACAAGAAGGAAACACAAGCTTTTCTAGGTGCCATAGGCTTTTGGAGAATGCACATTCCTGAGTACAGTCAGATTGTGAGCCCTCTCTACCTGGTTACCCGCAAGAGGAATGATTTCCGCTGGGGCCCTGAGCAGCAGCAAGCCTTCGCCGAGATCAAGCAGGAGATTGCACATGCAGTAGCCCTCGGTCCAGTCAGGATGGGACCAGATGTGAAGAACGTGCTCTACTCTGCCGCCGGGAACCATGGTCTGTCCTGGAGCCTTTGGCAGAAGGTGCCTGGTGAGACTAGGCGTTGACCACTGGGATTCTGGAGCAGAAGCTACAAAGGATCTGAAGCCAACTACACTCCCACAGTGAAGGAGATCTTGGCCGCCTATGAAGGGGTTCAAGCTGCCTCAGAGGTGATTGGCACAGAAACACAACTCCTCCTAGCACCCCGACTACTAGTGCTGGGTTGGATGTTTAAAGGAAAGGTGCCTTCCACACATCACGCCACTGACACCACATGGAGCAAGTGGATTGCCCTCATCACTCAGCGTGCTCGTATTGGGAATCCAAATCGCCCTGGGATTCTGGAAATAATTACAAACTGGCCTGAAGGTGAGAGTTTTGGATTGTCTTCTGAAGAAGAAGAGGAGCAAGTGGCACGTGCTGAGGAAGCCCCACCATATAATGAGCTACCGGAGACTGAAAGACGATATGCCCTCTTCACTGATGGTTCCCGCCGAATAGTAGGCACTTACCGGAAATGGAAAGCTACAGTATGGAGCCCCACACGACAAGTTGCACAAGCTACCGAGGGACAAGGTGGATCGAGTCAGGTCGCAGAGCTAAAAGCCGTCCAGTTGGCTTTGGATATTGCTGAACGAGAGAAGTGGCCAAGGCTTTATCTCTACACTGACTCATGGATGGTAGCTAATGCTCTGTGGGGATGGCTGGAAAGCTGGAAAAAGGCCAAGTGGCAGCGCAGAGGGAAACCCATCTGGGCAACTGAGATTTGGCAGCACATTGCTGCCCGAGTAGAGAAAATGACCATAAAGGTTCGACACATGGATGCACATGAACCCAAAAGCCGGGCTAATGAAGAACATCACAACAAAGAGCAGGTGGACCGAGCTGCCAAAGTGAAAGTATCATAGGTAGATCTAGACTGGCAGCACAAGGGAGAATCATTCCTAGCTCGTTGGGCCCATGATGCCTCTGGTCATCAGGGGGGAGATGCAACATACCGATGGGCCCGTGACCGAGGGGTGGACCTTACCATGGACAGCATCTCACAGGTCATCCACGACGGCGAGACCTGTGTCGCAATCAAACAGGCCAAGCGGGTGAAGCCTCTGTGGTACGGTGGACGATGGTCAAAGTACAGGTATGGGGAAGCCTGGCAAATTGACTACATCACCCTTCCCCAAACCCACCAGGGCAAGCGCTACGTACTGAGCATGGTGGAAGCAACTACAGGATGGTTAGAAACCTACCCTGTGCCTCATGCCACTGCCCGGAACACCATCTTGGGCCAAGAAAAACAAGTCCTTTGGAGGCATGGTACCCCCGAGAGAATTGAATCAGACAAGGGAACCCATTTCAAGAACGGCCTTATCAACACCTGGGCCAAAGAACATGGTATTGAATGGATATATCATATCCCTTACCATGCGCCAGCTGCCAGGAAAGTTGAATGGTCTAATGGACTCCTTAAGACTACTTTGAAAGCCCTAGGTGGTGGAACCTTCAGAATTTGGGAAATGAACTTGGCCAAAGCCACCTGGATGGTTAACACCCGAGGGTCCATCAATCGAGCCGGTCCTGCCCACTCTGAACCCCTGCACACAGTGGATGGGGACAAGGTCCCTGAGGCACATATGAAAGGTATTTTAGGAAAGACTGTTTGGATTAATCCCACCACAGGCAAAGGCAAACCAATCCGTGGGATTGTTTTTGCTCAAGGACCTGGTTGCACTTGGTGGGTAATGCAGAAAGATGGGGAACCCCGTTGTGTACTGCAATGAGACCTAATTTTTAGTGAGAACTGAAGGTAAGGTTTCATTTTGGATTATGTATCTGTAACAGGGTATTGGTTTGGGTATGATGAAGATGGTAATAGAATAAGGGGTGGATTACGTCCTGGGGGACAATGCAAAAATGTGTATTCTATCAGGATCTGTAAAATGTGGGAGAGGTCGTGATCCTTATCTGTGTGGGAGATATCCTCTGCTGATGTGCCATCTGATAAGGTCAGGGGGATGGTCATCGTTATCTTTTCACAACCCATCCTTCCTCCAGAAGATATATTCTGTTAATGGGCCATTAAGTCCTATTGTGTGACTGATAAGATCACATCATCCCATTGGGAGATGCTCCTGCCAGGGGGAGGAGCCAAACATTTCCTACCTAGATAAAAAGTGAGATTTGGAACACCAAGGCAGTCCTTTCCACTGGATCCCAGAGGAAAGTTGGAGCTTTTTCCTCATCATCGCTGGATCTTCGGAGGAAAACTGCACCTTCTACAGGAGCACTGCTTCAATTGAACCACATCTGTCATCCAGGAGGACTGCAGCCACCATTTATACAGACTGCTACCAACACCCTGACTGATAGGGTGTCAGGTTGTATTTCTGACTTTGTTGCTGGTTTTTCTTTTATGCTATTGCATGTATTTTATTTTTTCTCTTTTCGCCTATTAAACTCTATTACTGACTTGGAGTCTCGCACTGGTTTTACTTTCAAACCAACACAACCCCAAACGTCGCTACCCGGTATCCCCCAAAATTCCACAAATCCTCCCCCAAAATCAACCTGGGACCCCTCAAAACTTACCTGGATGTCCCCAACCCCCCCCCCCAATTCACCTGGGAACCCCCAAATCCCCAGAATTCAACCCAAAATTCACCTGGTGTTGCGTTTCCTAGATACATTGTAAATGGTACATCCCGTGACCCCTGCTGTGCCCTGTATCTTGGTCCCTCTCCCCTCCTGGCCACACAGAGCTGGCTGGGATCCAATTTCTCCCCGCCCCCCCCTTTCCAGACCCTAGAAAAGGACAGGACCCGCTGACCTCTCTTATCCAATTCTTTCTTTTTTCCCCCCCACTCTCTTCCCCCGCGCTTTTTCTCTTCCCCCGTTCTCTTTTTCCCCCCCACGCTTTTACCCTGTCCTTCCCCCTCTTTTCTCTCTCTTCCCCCGCTCTTTTCCCTTCCCTTTTCACTCACTACCCACGAGAAATAAACCTGTAACTTTATCAGGGGAAAGAGCCTCTTTTGATATCTTGACTACGTCTCTGTGGCTAGGGCCCAGGGGAATATCACCCTAACACCTGAGCTAGACCGGAGGAAGGGTGAAGACCCTGTTTTGGGCCGGAAAAAGCCGTTACAGTTGGCGCTCCACGTGCGTGGTTTCTATAAAGCACCCACGTTTTGCTGTGATTCCTATTTTCGGGATTCGACCAGCATAGGAGCTGATCAACTAGCTCAAATTTCTTTAAGCTGCATTTTGTGCAGTTCGAAGACTTTTCAGCACGAACCGGCAGCCTGTCAGTCCCAGACAGGTCGGTTCAGGACGTGGATCCACTACCGTGTACACAGACGTCTCTGCTTGCTACAGAAAAGGTGAGTTAAGCGTCCCTTTCCGGCGGGGGTTCCCGGAGCTCTGCGGGGGGGTCTCACCGGTGGCATTTTGCCGGCCCGGCGCTGTTCTCGGGAGGAGAGGAGGCGCCGGCGTGTTTGCAGCGTGCGCGCGGCTCAGCAGCTCGTGGCCGCGAGGCGCGGCGCGGCAGGCAGGCAGCTTTGATCGGTTTCAGAGCTGCGGCACAGGGAGGTTTTTTTGCGTTTTTGCGGTTTTTACTGGTGTTTGCGGCGGGGTCGGTCCCCACAGCGGCGCGGGCGCCAGACATAGGTTTTGCTGACAAAAAACGGGGAAATTAACATCGGTTCCGCATCTAGTAAAGCCTGAAAACCGTGGTGTACGTCTTAACAACTAACTCCTTTCCTGTGTTTTAACTGTAGTGGGGTAGATATAGTGCAAATTGCTAACACTATGGGGATACAGCAATCTGCCTTACAAAAGAGTATAACAAAACAACTCAAAAAAATATTAAGTTCATGAAATGTTTTAATTTCTAATAAAAAACTAGCCCGTTTTGCCAGCTGTCTGTCTGTTGAAAAATCTGACCTTGAATTGCAAAATATAAATTCGATTTCATTTTGGGATGAAATAGGGAATTTATTAACTTTAAAAGTAGAAAATGGAGATAAAACTGCCTCCGTATTCCTTCCGATATTCTTACAAATTCGGAAAGTTTTAATTCAGACAGAAAACAACAGACAGCAGCAGCAAAATGATTCAAGCTCACCTTCCCTTTCCAAAAATCCCTATAACCATAACCTGGAAAGCACCCCAGGGTCTCCCTTGGAAATGCAGCATGCTCAGCACGGCTGTAACTGTGCTGAAATCCCAAATCCTCCCCAGTATCCCGGTTCTGACAATTTTTCTAAAATTATCAGCTCTCCTTCCTTGTTCCCTTCCCCCCCGGGCCATGAACACGTGGCCGTATCTGGACAGGTCAGGATCGGGGTCCCAGATAGCATTGGACATGCGGTTCAGGGAGAGGGGGGGGGGCCCATATGGTGACAGCCACGTGTCTCCTCCTTCATCCCGCAACCCCCTTTACCCTCTGGTCCCAGCCCCTAAGCCTGTCCCCTCCCATAACCCATCCCTGCCCTCGGCTCCACCGCCCCCTCCCCCCTCCAAGACCCTGTCCTGCCTGGTACCTGGCGACCCCGCCCACAGGTGTTGCAACCCTGGTCCCCACCACCCCTCCCCCTCTCCGGTTTCACATTCCTTCCCTCCAAGCTGCTGCGGGGTGGGGGAGGGCAATGTAGCACCTGCTAGTTTCAGTGCCGGTGGGGGTGGGGGTGGGGAGGGATCAGCTCACAGCCCCTGGGGGATGGATGGTGCTCCCGTGGTGGGGGGGGGAATACCTAACCCTGAAAGTCAGCACCAGGAGAAAGAGTATATACCATCAGTTGCTCCTGTAGTTTATCTTGGTAAGAGAAACGGAAAAAGAAGTTATCAACCTTTGTCCTACCAAGATAAAAGAGAAATTTGTAAAGTACAAAGAAAATTTGGTAGGAATAGTGAAACCTTTAAAGGCATGATGAGAGCCACTTTTAATTCAAACGAACTGGTTCCATATGATATCAAATAGCTTTTCCGATGTCTGTTAACTCCTTCAGAATATGATCTATGGGAAAGCCTATGGAAAAAGATCTTTAAAAGTGCTTTTACAAGAGCTTTTAAAAAGCTCAGATAATGCAAAGGATGCTGATAATAATGATATCACATATGAACACTTATGTGGGGAAAAAGATTGGCATTGCCCTGAAAACCAAACCAGAGTACTATCTAAGTCTGTCCTAGATAAGATATGCAATGTTGCAGAAAAAGCCTTTAATCAATTACCAACAGTAGATACTAAAGGCAGTTATATTAACATTAAACAGTTTACTTCTGAGAGTTTCTTACAGTTTGTGGACCGCCTTCGTATGCAAGTAGAAAGACAAGTGTCTGATCCAGTATTACAAGCTGAATTAATTAAAGAAATGGCTCAGAGGAATGCTAATGAAACCTGCCGTAGGGCTATCCTTGGCCTTCCCCTAGAGCCAGCACCTAGCTTAGCACAGATGATGGAAGCCTGCGCGAGAAAAGCAGAACTGTTCAGTGGACACGAAAGAAATCCAGGACTGGCACACCCAAGGACCATGGCAGCTGTAACACCAGAAGCCAAGAAGCAACCAATGACACCAGAGCAACTGCAGCACATCATCTGCTTCCAGTGCAAGCAGCCAGGACACTTCGTCAGGGACTGTCCACACAACCAGAAACAGAAGAAAACCAACAAACAAAAAAACTAACTTTACAGCGCGTACCCGCCATTAACACCATAGCGCACTCGGCTATAAATGCGGCGGGCTCCACACTTGCAAAAGACTCTCTCTTAATAAACAAAAAGGGGGAGGATGGGATAGAGGGTGTGGGGATGTATGGCAATGAAAATATCAAATGTTCAATTAACAAGGTTTGGAAGCCACTAGGCCGTTTTAGGCTTGTAACTACCAGAGGTTTTCATTTCAGGTCACCTGATTGGACAGTCATAACAGTGGACTTACCTAACAGTACACAGGACGTGACGTTAAACCACATGAAACTGGACAGTGAGTACTTTGTTGTCGGTGACACAGCACACACACCCCCAGAGATTGAGGTGGTTCCCATGACCATCAAGGGAAGCATAACTAGCCTCATTCTCTTGGAACGATGTCCTCTACCACCATATTACCTGGTTGAGGGACAAATCCTTGCCCAGGCCATTCCTGTTCCACAGGAGGCCCCAGTAGATGGAAAATCACCTGAAGTCTACTGGGCAGAAGTGGTGGGTTAGGACAAGCCCTCTCTGGCATGCAACCTAACTCGTGGATCAGATCACCTCCATGTGGAGGGGGTACTGGACACGGGTGCTGATGTGACTATCATACCCGAAAGGATGTGGCCGTCACATTGGGAACTTCAGCCTGTGGCAGGCAGAATCCAGGGTGTAGGAGGAGTCAAATTGGCAAAAATATCAAAAAGCATCATACAAATTGAGGGGCCGGATGGAAAATTGGCTAGCATCCGTCCATTTGTTACAGACTATAAATGCCCTCTATGGGGGAGAGACACCATGTCACAATGGGGGGTAAAATTAATTATTCCTAAAACTCCTCGGGATTTTTAGAAGCGGCCACTGTGGGGCGCCCTACCCAAAAGTTAAAATGGCTAGATGATACCCCAAAGTGGGTAGCACAGTGGCCGATGAGTAAGGAGAAGCTCAGGGCACTTAAGGAGCTTGTGGAGGAACAATTGGCTAAAGGCCACATAGAAGAGACCACAAGTGCGTGGAATTTCCCGATTTTTGTGGTAAAGAAACCAGGGAAAGACAAGTGGAGGCTTCTCCACGACCTCCGGGAAATAAACAAAGTAATAGAAGACATGGGGTCTCTCCAACCTGGAATGCCTTCTCCAACAATGCTTCCCAGAGATTGGCAATTGTCTGTTCTAGACATCAAGGATGGTTTCTTCCATATCCCCCTACACCCAGAGGATGCCCCACGGTTTGCCTTCTCGGTTCCTACCATCAATCGAGAGGCCCCAATGAAGCGCTACCACTGGAGAGTACTACCCCAGGGATTAAAATGTAGTCCCTCCATCTGCCAGTGCCATGTGGCCTCATTGCTGTCCCAGGTGCGTGCCCAGAGAGGGGAGGCCATCATCCTTCATTACATGGATGATGGGCTAGTGTGTGCCCCCGATAACTCTCTACTCCAAGACACACTTGACCTTGTGGTTAAAGTTTTAACCTCTGCTGGATTTGAATTGCAGGAGGACAAAGTCCAAAGGATGCCACCTTGGAAGCACCTGGGGTTGGAAATTACTGCACGGACCATTGTTCCGCAGAAATTGGAAATTAATTGTAATCCAAAACCTTAGCAGATCTCCATTCCCTGTGTGGGTCATTGAATTGGGTTAGGCCCTGGCTAGGCATCACTAATGAGGACCTAGAACCTCTCTTCAATTTATTGAAAGGGGAGAGAGAGCTGCTTTCTCCCACGGAACGGACCCCAGAGGCAAAGACTGCAATTGAAAAGGTACAAAAGACCTTAGGAGAGAGGCAAGCTCACCGTTACCAGCCCGAGCTGCCCTTCAAATTCATTATCCTAGGAAAACTGCCGCACTTACACGGGTTGATATTCCAATGGATCAAGGAGCAGAGAGAGTCACTCTTAATCATAGAGTGGGTCTTCCTCTCCCACCAGAGATCCAAAACTATCATTAAGCCACAAGAGTTAATAGCTCAGCTGATTCGGAAAGCAAAGATCAGACTGCATGAACTAGCTGGTTGTGACTTCACATTTATTCACCTCCCTGTTAAATTGTCTGAGGAGGGAAAGAACTCTCGTGAAAAATTGACTAAAGAGATGTTTGAGCATTTGCTCCAGAGCAATGCCAGTCTCCAATTAGCCCTGGACAGCTACAGAGGACAAATATCAGTCCATGCCCCGTCTCACAAGCTGTTTAATGAGGAATTCCACCTCATTCCTCGTGAGGAGTCGGAGACCACTCAAAGCTCTCACAGTGTTCACGGATGCATCTGGGGCATCCCATAAGTCGGTGATGACTTGGAGAGATCCTCAGACTCGGCATTGGGAAGCTGATGTGGAGTTTGTGGAAGGGTCACCCCAGGTAGCTGAACTGGCAGCAGTCGTGAGAGCCTTTGAAAAGTTCTCAGAGCCAATAAACTTGGTGACAGACTCAGCCTATGTAGCGGGGATAGTGTCCAGGGCGGAGCAGGCAGTGCTCTGAAGCATCGAAAATGAGCAGCTATTCAGGTTGCTTTCCAAACTAATTTATTTGATTTCTCATAGAGAACACCCGTTCTATGTGATGCATGTGAGATCACACACAGATTTGCCAGGCGAAATTGCAGAAGGCAACCGTCAGGCAGACTCCCTTGCAACCCCAGCAGAAAAAGCACGCTTTCCTGACATCTTCCAACAGGCAAAGCTGAGCCACCAGCAGTATCACCAGAATACACCAGGTCTAATGCGTCAGTTCCAGCTAACACGGAGTCAGGCTCGAGCCACTGTGACCACCTGTCCCAACTGTCAGCTGCACACCATGCCCTCAATAGGTATGGGGATTAACCCCCGAGGTCTTGGCAGTTGTGAGGTATGACAGACAGACATCACACACATTCCTAGTTTTGGTCGCCTCAAAAATGTTCATGTAAGCATTGACACATATTCAGGCGCAGTCTATGCCTCTGCCCATGCAGGAGAAAGGGCAGTGCACGCCAAAAAACACCTAGTGCAAGCCTTTTGAGTGTTGGGGATCCCTAAGGAAATCAAAACTGATAAGGGCGCAGCGTATAAGTCCAAGGAGTTCCTGGAATTCGTCCAGCAGTGGGGAGTGGAACATAAAACTGGCACCTCCCACTCCCCCACTGGCCAAGGTATAGTGGAGCGAGCCAATCAGACGCTCAAGCAGGTTTTGGTAAACAGAGCAGTTCAACTGTGTGGATGTCTCCACAGCAGAAGCTCTGCAAAGCCATGTTTACTATCAATTTCCTAAATTGTTCATTTGAAAACATGAGTCCACCTGTGGTACGTCACTTTAACAGTAGTAAACAATTCAAGTTATCCCAACATCCTCCAGTTTTGATTAGGGACCCAGAAACCTGGGAAATCAAAGGTCCCTATGAGCTTGTTACCTGGGGGCGTGGCTATGCGTGTGTATCCACTCCCTCAGGCCCTCGGTGGATTCCCCAAAAGTGGGTGAAACCGTTTGTTCCCAAACATCCTGCTCCAACTGAGGAGAACGAGGAGCAAGTAGCAGTGGCTTCAAAAAGAAGACGCCGCAGAAAAAAAGGAAAAGAAATCCTCATAGAAGGTGGCATTCCGGTAAATAGAGTCTTTTAATAGGTTTTATAATGTTTGTTTTTCCTTCTAGAGAAAACCTTCTCTTCTCTCAGTCCCGTGATGGACCCCATCCAAGCTGTCTTCCTGCTAACACTGAACAGTCTAGCAGCTGCATGGATCGTCCCTCAGCCACGTCAGAACATCTGGCTGACCCTGGCACAGACGCTCCAACAAGAAAATAGATTTTCTCTTGCTACTACACGGACATGAGTGCCAGGAATTTGAAGGACTTTGCTGTATGGACCTGACCTCGAAAGCTCCTAACATCCATGCTGCCCTCCGAAACATGAACAACTTAATCGGACAAGTGAAGCAAGAATCTGAAGATTGGTTCAATGGACTGTTCAAAGGCTGGGGACTCACAGGGTGGTGGACATCTATAGTCAAAACAATTATGTTAATTTTTGTTATTCTTTTCCTTGTAATAATGGCATTCGGGATCCTACGTCACTTGGTTTTCAAGGCTATTCATAGTCTAATTCCCTCTACCTCAGTAGTCAATCACATAGAAATGAAAGACTTGAAACAATCTAACCCTCCCGCCAGCTGCAAGTGGTGGGCAAAATCGTAATTTGAATGATACCAATATCCTTCTTTCAACTATGTTAAACAAAAAACGGGGAGATGTTGCGTTTCCTAGATACATTGTAAATGGTACATCCCGTGACCCCTGCTGTGCCCTGTATCTTGGTCCCTCTCCCCTCCTGGCCACACAGAGCTGGCTGGGATCCAATTTCTCCCCGCCCCCCCCTTTCCAGACCCTAGAAAATGTCAGGACCTGCTGACCTCTCTCTCTTATCCGGCTCTTTCTTTTTTCCCCCCCACTCTCTTCCCCCGCGCTTTTTCTCTTCCCCCGTTCTCTTTTCCCCCCCCACGCTTTTACCCTGTCCTTCCCCCTCTTTTCTCTCTCTTCCCCCGCTCTTTTCCCTTCCCTTTTCACTCACTACCCACGAGAAATAAACTTGTAACTTTATCATGGGAAAGAGCCTCTTTTGATATCTTGACTACGTCTCTGTGGCTAGGGCCCAGGGGAATATCACCCTAACACCTGAGCTAGACCGGAGGAAGGGTTAAGACCCTGTTTTGGGCCGGAAAAAGCCGTTACAACCTGGGACCCCAAAAACCTCCAAATTAGCTCCAAAATGATTGGCAACTTTACACACTCCATTTTCCCACAAAAGGATCTAGAGCTGAATCATTAAAAATCCAGGTATAACCACTGAAAAAGACCCTCTAACTAATTAAAGTTAGAAAGTGATATGTTTATTCACCGGCGGCCGGCACGGGTGTCACCTCCAAAAGGCGTGACCGCCCCGAACAAGGTTCTTTGCCATCTATTTATTCCCCAAGATCTTACATACAATACATATGCATAACCCCAGCACCTCCCATCCCATATTAAAACGAGCCCATTAGTCCTTCACGCGTGCACAGCTCTTCTCTTGAATTGGGTCGGTGGTCTCGAAATGGGTCAGTGGTCTCGAAGGATGAAATCAGGAGAGTCTTCATCAGGTCTCAGTGACCCTCTGGCACTATCCAAGGCTCCGTGCTTCATGGTTAGCAGTTTATTTATTTTACGTTCTTCTGTACGTAAATTTATAATAGCAGATAATTATGCCAATTAGTTCTAGCCTAAGCATCTAGTAATTATTAACCTACCATTTACCTACCTGTCCTAGGGTGATGTTATGGGGTTTGTATCTCCAATCGTGTGTCCTGATTATGTTTGGTATTATGTCCTGTGCTTCCAGGACTGACTCTGAAAGTTAAGCTTTGTTTTGTCTTGTTATCAGCCGGCTCACCTCCCCCATGGTCTATATTTAGGAGAGGTTTTAGCTCGGCTTGCTTGCTTGCTTGCTCGCTTGCTTGCCTGCTTGCTTGTCTGCTTGCTCGCTTCTGCCTCTTTTTCTTTCCTTCGCTTTGCCCTTGCTTTTTGCTTATTAGTTAGTTCAGCTAGGCAGTCCAACTTTTTCCCTGGACTGTTTTCTTTTCCACCCCGTCCCCTCCCTCTCCTGGATACCATCTGAACCTGTTCTGGACGGGGACCTGGGAAACCCCAAGAAACACCGGGAGTCTACAGTTTGTCACCTGCAGCAGTCATCCCCAGCACCAGAGACTGATAACTGAGAGACCACTCGCCAGAGAGACTGAGTTTGTCATCCCTTCAGAACGGTGAAAGAGTTTTTTTGGTCAGCTGGTGTTGTTTTTTTTTCCCTGTGCTAGGGAGTGTCTTGCTTGTTAAATAAACAGGTTTTTTGGGGGGGGGGGGTGGGTGGGAGGAGTCGTGGGGTTTGCTGTCTGGGGGCTCCTTCTGGAGGTTTTCCCCCAAATTTGCCCAAAACCAGGACAAATATATATTGGCGCCCATCTCGGGGCTTGAGAAAGTGGGAAAAAAAAAAACCTGTTCTGATAATAATTTGGTTCAAATTATTTTGTGTTGGTATAGAGCAGTTATTGGCTATGTTGTTGGAATTCTTGTCTTTTGGGGTGGAGGCCTGCATGGGTTTTTGGTCCCTAGGGTTTTTTGAGGTCGTAATACCTCTGTGGTCCCTAGGTTTATTTGCTTATCCAGAAATAGCTCCGGTATTGTCCCTAACACGTAGTTTCTGTAGCAGGGGGCATTGACCAAAATATCCATCGGGCTGGGCTTGGTTTTAATGGCCTGCAGGAGATTTATAAAGGTGCTGGAGTCTGTTCCAGGAATGTATGGTTCTTGGTTGTGGTTGTGTACTCAGTTTGTTAGAGAAGAAGGGGATGAGGCTTTTCAGCCTTTGTTTTCCTTCTCCTCTGAATTTGTTACATCCTTATTAGAGAATGTTCAGTTTCCCCTGAGTGTTAAAGAGACCATCTTTCTGGTGTTTAATATGGTAAGCTTTCTCTATACAGTTTGCAGTTTCTCTAGAATGAGAGCTGAGATTTCTAGAGGGGCTGAGACCCCTGACCCCAGAGTAGAGCCAGGCGTGAGGAATCCTGAGTGGTGTGGGAAATGGGAGGATATGGGCCAAATCTTAAAGGAATTTTCTGACCCTACATCCTGGGATTTTCCATGTGAACAAATTCAGAACCCAGCTGAGGTGGCAAAGTACCTGAAAGAGAAGTGCCATGGTAATTCTAAGGAGAAGAAGATCATTGCAGTGAGCTGGGCCCTGGCATATGCTTACCGTACCCTGCTAGATACTGTAGGGCAGCAGACAGAGGAAGGGGGACAGGCAGATAAATCAGCCACTATCCCAGTCACTCAGGCTGCAGCCAACACCCCAGGCTCGAGGCCAACAACTACACCAGACAGTGAGCCTAAGCCAGCAGCTAAACCTGTCAGTAAGCCTCAACCAATGGCTGTTGCTACCAGCACGAGAAGTGGAAAGTGCACAGACAAGACTGATCGACCAGTGGATGATGATGATGATGATGATGATGCAGGAGAAGGACCCTCAATGCCTCCTGACATAAAACCAGGAGTCAAAGCAACTGGTACAAGATCAGAGGCCAATACTGAGTCCCTATCTCTGAAAGACCTTCGTGGCCTGAGAAAGGATTACACCCGATGACCTGATGAATATATAATTAGTTGGCTAGTCCGTCTCTGGGATGCTGCAGGCGAGGCTACAATTCTGGATGGCACTGAAGCCAGGCATTTGGGATCTGTGTCACATGATCCAGTTATTGACCAAGGAATGATGAGGAGGCCTAACCCTCACAGCCTCTGGGCACGGGTCCTGGACAGTGTAGCACAAAGATACCTGTGTGCAGACGATCTTTATATGCAGCAGACCCAGTGGAAGATGATAGAACAAGGGATCCAATGCCTGAGAGAAATGGCAGTGGCAGAGATTATCTTCTCAGATGACATAACAACTAGGAATCCGGACTTGGTACCGTGTACATCTGTGATGTGGCGAAAACTTGTGCGGCTTGGGCCCCATGAATACTCTTCTGCTTTAGCAATAATGAAGCGGGACGAGAGGGATGAGACTGTGCTTGATATGGCGAAGAAGCTCCGAGCATATGCAGATGCTGTGCATGGCTGAACACATGCCAGAATTGCAGCTGTGGAAACACGTCTGCAGAAATTAGAAGACAAGATAGAGGAGAATCATAGAAGACTCAGGGAGGAGATTAAAGAGGACCTTCTCCAAATCTCAGCAGTACAAATTAGAGGCCCTGGTATCCAACGCAGACGTTCCCCTGATGGGGAGAGGAGGTACACCCCACGAGCTGAGCTGTGGTTCTTCCTACGTGATTGCGGAGAAAACATGAGGAGATGGGATGGAAAATCTACTGCTGCTCTGGCACAACGGGTGCGTGAATTGAAGGAAGGCAAGACTCAAAGAGGAAGTTCCACCAAAAGGAGAGCAGCTCCAGTTGCCTGTAGCCAAGCTGCCAAGTATGATGATGATGATGATATGTCTGATCCCCTTGAAGGAACCTCTAAGACATATGCCCAAGGAAAGAAGGATAAACAGGCTTAGAGGGGCCCTGCCTCTAGCCAGGGAGAGGCGAGGGAAAATCGTGTTTTCTGGACTGTGTGGATTTGTTGGCCTGGCACATCGGAACCACAAAAGTATAAAGCTTTGGTTGATACTGGTGCCCAATGCACATTAGTCCCATCAAGATATGTGGGGGCAGAATCTGTTTCTATTGCTGGTGTGACAGGTGGATCACAGGACTTTACCTTGGTGGAAGCTGATGTGAGCTTGGCTGGACATGAATGGAAAAAACATCCTATTGTGACTGGCCCAGAGGCCCCATGCATTTTGGGCATAGATTACCTCCGAAGGGGGTATTTTAAAGATCCAAAAGGATTCAGGTGGGCATTTGGGATAGCAGCTGTGGTGACAGAGGGCATCCAGCAATTGAACACCTTGTCTGGACTGTCTTAGAATCCAAGTACAGTAGGACTTCTGAAGGGAGAAGAGCAAAAGGTACCAATTGCCACTTCTATAGTGCATTGCCGACAATACAGAACAACTCGAGATGCTGTGGTTCCCATCCATAAAATGATCCGTGAGCTGGAGAGCCAAGGGGTGGTCAGCAAAACCCACTCACCCTTCAACAGCCCCATCTGGCCTGTACGTAAATCTGAAGGAGAATGGAGATTGACCGTAGACTATCGTGCATTGAATGAAGTGACTCCACCACTGAGTGCTGCTGTGCCGGACATGCAGGAACTGCAGTAAGAGCTGGAGTCCAAGGCAGCAAAGTGGTACGCCACTATCGATATTGCCAATGCATTTTTCTCCATTCCTCTGGCAGCAGAATGCAGGCCTCAGTTTGCTTTCACCTGGAGGGGTGTGCAGTACACCTGGAATCGACTGCCCCAGGGGTGGAAGCACAGTCCTACCATCTGCCATGGACTGATCTAGACTACACTAGAAAAGGGTGAGGCTCTAGAACATTTACAATATATTGATGATATCATTGTGTGGGGAAACACAGCAGCAGAAGTGTTCAAGAAAGGAGAGAGAATCATCCAAATCCTCCTGGAAGCCGGCTTCGCCATCAAGAAGAGTAAAGTTAAGGGACCTGATCGAGAGATCCAGTTCCTGGGAGTGAAGTGGCAAGATGGACGGCGTCAGATTCCTACTGATGTCATCAACAAAATCACAGCTATGTCCCCACCAACCAACAAGAAGGAGACACAAGCTTTCTTAGGCGCCATAGGTTTTTGGAGGATGCACATTCCTGAGTACAGTCAGATCGTGAGCCCTCTTTACCTGGTTACCCGCAAGAAGAACGATTTCCATTGGGGCCCTGAGCAGCAACAAGCTTTTGCCCAGATAAAGCAGGAAATTGCTCATGCAGTAGCCCTTGGCCCAGTCAGGACGGGGCCAGATGTGAAGAACGTGCTCTACTCTGCAGCCAGGAACCATGGTCTGTCCTGGAGCCTTTGGCAGAAGGTGCCTGGGGAGACTCGAGGCCGACCATTAGGATTTTGGAGTCGGAGCTACAGAGGGTCTGAAGCTAACTACACCCCAACAGAGAAGGAAATCTTGGCCACCTACGAAGGAGTCCAAGCAGCCTCAGAGGTGGTTGGCACAGAAGCACAACTCCTTCTGGCACCCCGACGACAGGTGCTGGGGTGGATGTTCAGAGGAAAAGTTCCCTCCACCCACCATGCCACCAGAGCTACATGGAACAAGTGGATTGCCCTCATTACAGAGCGCACCCGGATTGGAAAACTGAATCGCCCTGGGATTTTGGAAGTAATTACAAATTGGCCTGAAGGTGAAAGTTTTGGTGTCACAGATGAGGAGCAAGAACCAGTGACACGGGCTGAAGAAGCTCCACCATATAACCAACTGCCAGCAGAGGAAACACGCTATGCTCTATTCACTGATGGTTCCTGTCGCATTGTGGGGATGAATCGGTGGTGGAAAGAAGCTGTATGGAGCCCCACACGACGGGTAGCAGAGGCCACTGAAGGAGAGGGTGGATCCAGTCAACTTGCTGAACTCAAAGCGGTTCAACTGGCCTTAGACATTGCAGAAAGAGAGAGGTGGCCAAAGCTTTACCTTTATACCGATTCATGGATGGTAGCCAATGCTCTGTGGGGATGGTTGGAGAGATGGAAAGAGGCTAACTGGCAGCGTAGAGGAAAACCAATTTGGGCTGCCGAAGAGTGGAAAGATATCGCTACCCGGTTAGAGAAACTACCTGTGAAGGTTCGCCATGTAGATGCCCATGTTCCCAGAAGTAGGGCTAATGAAGAGCAGCAAAACAATCAGCAGGTAGATCAGGCTGCAAAGATAGGGGTGTCGAAGATAGACCTTGATTGGGAACACAAGGGAGAGTTGTTCCTAGCACGATTTGCCCATGATGCCTCAGGCCACCAGGGTAGAGATGCCACCTATAAGTGGGCACGAGACCGAGGGGTGGATCTAACCATGGACAGTATTTCTCAAGTTATCCATGACTGTGAGACGTGCGCTGCCATCAAGCAAGCCAAGCGGGTGAAGCCCCTCTGGTATGGGGGGAGGTGGTCCAAGGACAAGTATGGAGAGGCCTGGAAAATTGATTATATCACACTGCCCCAGACACGCCAAGGCAAGCGCTACGTACTGACCATGGTGGAAGACACCACTGGATGGTTAGAAACCTACCCTGTGTCTCACGCTACAACCCGTAACACCATCCTGGGCCTTGAAAAGCAGGTCCTTTGGAGGCATGGTACCCCTGAGAGGATTGAGTCAGACAATGGGACTCATTTCAAGAATAGCCTTATCAACACCTGGGCTAGGGAACACGGCACTGAGTGGGTGTACCATATCCCCTACTATGCACCAGCTGCAGGGAAAGTGGAAAGGTACAATGGACTGTTAAAAACCACCTTGAGAGCATTGGGTGGGGGATCTTTCAAAAACTGGGAGCAGCATTTAGCAAAGGCCACTTGGTTAGTTAACACCCGAGGTTCCACCAACTGAGCGGGCCCTGCCCAGTCTGAGTCCCTGAATATAGTAGATGGAGACAAAGTCCCAGTGGCACATATCAGAGGTTTGTTAGGGAAGGCAGTTTGGATCAATTCTGCCCCGAGTACAAACAAACCCATTCGTGGGATTGTCTTTGCTCAAGGACCAGGTTGTACATGGTGGGTAATGCAGAGAGATGGAACAACACGATGTGTGCCTCAGGGAGATCTGATTGTGGGGTGAGGCAGCATGAGACAGAAGGAAATGTCTAAGTGTCGAAGGTTTGAGCAAGTGAGATGGAAGAAAATGTGTCCCAGTAAGTGAAAGATGGAAATTTCTACTTGCTGAAGTTTTTACATGCTGTTTAGTATGTTCACAATATGAAGATAAGGGGTGGAATGTCCTAGGGTTATGTTATGGTGTTTGTATCTCCAATCGTGATTATGTTTGGTATTATGTCCTGTGCTTCCAGGACTGACTCTGAGAGTGAAGCTTTGTTTTGTCTTATTATCAGCCGGCTCACCTCCCCCATGGTCTATGTTTAGGAGAGGTTTTAGCTCGGCTTGCTTGCTTGCTTGCTTGCTTGCCTGCCTGCTTGCTCGCTTCTGCCTCTTTTTCTTTCCTTCGCTTTGCCCTTGCTTTTTGCTTATTAGTTAGTTCAGCTAGGCAGTCCAACATTTCCCTGCACTGTTTTCTCTTCCACCCCATCCCCTCCCTCTCCTGGATACCATCTGAACCTATTCCGGATGGGGACCTGGGAAACCCCAAGAAACATCGGGAGTCTACAGTTTGTCACCTGCAGCAGTCATCCCCAGCACCAGAGACTGATAACTGAGAGACCACTCGCCGGAGAGACTGAGTTTGTCATCCCTTCAGAACGGTGAAGGAGTTTTTTTGGTCAGCTGGTGTTGTTTTTTTTCCCTGTGCTAGCGAGTGTCTTGCTTGTTAAATAAACAGGTTTTTTCTCCCACTCTTCTCTGAGGAAATTCTTCCCGAACCCAGTGGTGGGGGGGGGAGGAGTCGTGGGGTGCTGTCTGGGGGCTCCTTCTGGAGGTTTTCCCCCAAATTTCCCCAAAACCAGGACACTACCTAACTTACATCTTGGTCATGGAAACTACTTCCACTGTTAGCAAAAATCTTAATTTTTAAAAACATGATTCAGAGCCCGGGGTGCTTCATATACAAACTAAATGGAAAAAACCTTTCTATTCATTCTCAGCAAAAAGACTTCCTATATCTACTTCTTTTGGACAAAAGTGCCTTCACTTTCAAACTTATTCTCTTGCTCACTTACCTGCATAATGCCTAGTCCCTGTTCTGCATGATCATTTTCTTCACTTTTACAAGGAATCCTCTCCTCATCTTCTTCTTCCCCTGCTTCTTCCATTTCCTCTGCCAAGATCACCTGTTTCTCTGTTAGATTTGTTTCTCCAGCTGATTTTTGACAACTGCCCATTTCTTGTGGCACCGCACGCTCGAGAGAGGTGATTGTCCTGCTCTGCTCTGGGCTGGGACTGCGCTCTCTTCAAGCCCTGAGGGCAATTTTGAATGCCACAACTTCAGTAAGACCTCAGGCTATTGGAGAAATGTCCAAAGGAGGGACATAGAGACCATGAAGGGGCTGGAGGGGAAGCCATACAAAGAGTGGCTGAGGGCATTTGGTTCAGCTGCAGAGAGGACACTGAGCTCACACCTCACTTGGGACCTCTCAGCTCCTCTCAAGGGCAGCACAGGGACAGCTTTGCTCTCTGCTCTTTGCGACCAGGGACAGGAGCCAAGGGAATGCCAGGAGCTGTGTCAGGGGACGATTAGGCTGGCTATCAGGGAAAGGGTTTTTTCCTCAGAGGCTGGTCAGGCACTGAATAGGTTCTCCAGGCAATGGGCACAGCCCCAAGGCTGCCAGAGATCCAGGAGCGTTTGGCCAATGCTCTCAGGGATGCAGAGGGTGGGACTGTTGGAGTGTCTGTGCAGGGCCAGGAGTTGGACTTTGACAACCCCTAGGGGTCCCTTCCGACTCAGGAAACTCTTACCATTTTCCCCTCTTTCCTCTCCTTGCACAATGCTCTCAGCTTACCGTTCCACTATATGTTCCACTTCTGAAACCTCAGCTACTTCTTTCCAGTTCAAGCACAGTTCTACTGGTTACAATCCAAAGATATACAGATTGAAAAACAACCAAAAAGAAACACCTGTTTGGAATGTCGTGGTCTTATTTGGATCTCGAACTATGAAGTCGATTGTGCCTTGCAAGTTCTAAAAGCAAAACAACAACAAAAAACACCCACCACACCGTTTTAACATAGGGATTTGCTTTCTTCTAAGAAATCCATATCCCTTCTCAAAATGGATCTATTTCAGTAAGAGATCATCTTGAATAGATCACTTACTATCTAAAGAACCTGGAACCCTCAAATCCGTAATGATAAGCCTGTTACCTTGTCGTTTTCTGTTCCAAAGGCAAATGAATTTGCTCAAGTGCCGTTTGTAAAAAGGACAGAGTTCAAAGTGTGGCTCTGAGAAATATTTTGGTTTCCCTCTCCTATCTCTATCAAAAGCACTTTCTTCAATGGCTGAAACAATACTTGATATAGTCTGAATTTTAAAGGTCATGAAAATTTTCTCAAAAGTGAAAAATTCATATAGCAGTCAGGTTTTAAACCAACGGGAATTTTTGTTTTACCTGTTTGAAGATTTCCTTCACACCAAAATTCTGGCTGATGGATACCTAGAAGAAATCAATTCCTACAAAATGCTTCTGGGTCAGCCATTACGTCATCCATTACAATTTGCTTCAGTGTCCTGTTCCTGTCCAATTGAAGGTCCCTGTTTAAGAGACTCAAGTACTGTTGCGTTTCCTAGATACATTGTAAATGATACATTCTGTGACCCCTGCTGTGCCCTGTATCTTGGTCCCTCTCCCCTCCTGGCCACACAGAGCTGGCCGGGATCCAATTTCTCCCCACCCCCCCCTTTCCAGACCCTAGAAAAGGTCAGTACCCCCTGGCCTCGCTCTCTTTTTTCCCTCTTTTTCCTTCCTTTTTCCCCTCCCTTTTTCCCTCGCTACCCACGAGAAATAAACCTGTAACTTTATTAGGGGAAAGAGCCTCTTTTGATATCTTATTTACGTCCATGAGGCAAGGGCCCAGGGGAACTTCACCCTAACACCTGAGCTAGACCGGAGGAAGGGTGAAGATCCCCATTTTGGGGCCAAGTAAAAGCCTCAGTTGGCACCCCACGTTCAGCTGTGACTCCTATTTTCGGGGTTCAACAATCCTGGGAGCTGATCAACTAGCTTAAATTTCTTTAAGCTGCATTTTGTGCAGTTCGAAGACTTTTCAGCACGAACCGGCAGCCTGTCAGGAGCCCAGACAGGTCGGTTCTGGACGTGGACCCACTAGAGTTACACAGACGTCTCTGCCTGCAAGAGAAACGGTAAGTGAAAGCGTCCTTTTGCCGCGGGTGGTTCCCGTAGCTCCGAGGGGGGTGTCTCACCGGTGGCATTTTTCCGGCCCGGCGCCGTTCTCGGGATGAGACACGGCGCGGGCATTTTTGCAGCGTGAGCGCAGCTTGGAAGCTCGCGGCCACGTGGTGGGGCGCACAGCCTGGGGGGGGGGGCTTGACGCGGCCACCCCAGGCACGGCGCGGCAGGCAGACAGCTTTGGTCGGTTTCAAAGCTGCGGCACAGGGAGTTTTTTGCAGTTTTTGCGGTTTTTATGAGTTTTTGGGGCGGGTTCGATCCCTACAGCGGCACGGGCGCCACGTAAGGTTTTACTGACAATAAAACCGGCAAAATTAACATCGGCTCCGCATCCAGTAAAGCCTAAAAACCGTAGTGTACCTAGCACGTCTTAAAAACTAACTCCTTTCCTGTGTTTTAACTGTAGTGGGGTGGATATAGTGCAAATTGCTAACACCATGGGCTTACAGCAATCTGCCTTAAAAAGAGTATAAGAAACCAACTAAGGGAAATATTAAGTTCAGGAAATGTTTTAATATCTAATAAAAAATTAGCCCATTTTGCCAGCTGGCTGTCTGTTGAAATATCTGACCTTGAATTGCAAAATATAAATTCAATTTCATTTTGGGATGAAATACGGGATTTATTAACTTTAAAAGTAGAACATGGAGATAAAACTGCCTCTGTATTCCTCCCGATATTCTTACAAATTCGGAAACTTTTAATGCAAACAGAAAACAACAGACAGCAGCAGCAAAATGATTCAAACTCACCTTCCCTTCCCAAAAACCCTATAACCAGAACCTGGAAAGGACCCTCGGGTCTCACTTGGAAATGCAGGGTGCCCAGGATGGCTGTAACTGTTCTGAATCCCCGAATCCTCCCCAGTATCCCTGTTCTGATAATTTTTTGAAAATTATCAGCTCTCCTTCCTTGTTCCCTTCCCCACCAGGCCATTGACACGTGGCCGTATCTGGACAGGTCAGGATCGCGGTCCCAGATAGCTCTGGACATGCGGAACAGGGAGAGGGGGGGACCCCATATGGTGACAGCCACGTGTCTCCTCCTTCATCCCGCAACCCCCTTCACCCTCCACACTTGCAAAAGACTCTCTCTTAATAAACAAAAAGGGGGAGGATGGGATAGAGGGTGTGGGGATGTATGGCAATGAAAATATCAAATGTTCAATTAACAAGGTTTGGAAGCCACTAGGCCGTTTTAGGCTTGTGACTACCAAAGGTTTTCATTTCAGGTCACCTGATTGGACAGTCATAACAGTGGACTTACCTAACAGTACACAGGACGTGACGTTAAACCACATGAAACTGGACAGTGAGTACCTTGTTGTCGGTGATACAGCACACACACCCCTAGAGATTGAGGTGGTTCCCATGACCATCAAGGGAAGCATAACTGGCCTCATTCTCCTGGCACGATATCCTCTACCACCATATTACCTGGTTGAGGGACAAATCCTCGCCCAGGCCATTCCTGTTCCACAGGAGGTCCCAGTAAATGGGAAATCACCTGAAGTCTACTGGGCAGAAGTGGTGGGTGAGGACAAACCTTCTCTGGCATGCAACCTAACCCTTGGATGAGATCACCTCCATGTGGAGGGGGTACTGGACACAGGTGCTGATGTGACTATCATACCCGAAAGGATGTGGCCGTCACATTGGGAACTTCAGCCTGTGGCAGGCAGAATCCAGGGTGTAGGAGGAGTCAAATTGGCAAAAATATCAAAAAGCATAGTACAAATTGAGGGGCCGGATGGAAAATTGGCTAGCATCCGTCCATTTGTTACAGACTATAAATGCCCTTTATGGGGGAGAGACACCATGTCCCAGTGGGGGGTGAAATTGATTATTCCTAAAACTCCACGGGATTTTTAGAGGCAGCCACTGTACGGAGCCCTACCCAAAAGCTGAAATGGATAGATGATACCCCAAAGTGGGTAGCACAGTGGCCGATGAGTAAGGAGAAGCTGAGGGCACTTAAGGAGCTTGTGGAGGAGCAATTGGCTAAAGGCCACATAGAGGAGACCACAAGTGCGTGGAATTTCCCGGTTTTTGTGATAAAGAAACCGGGGAAGGACAAGTGGAGGCTGCTCTACGACCTCCGGGAAATAAACAAAGTAGTTGAGGACATGGGGTCTCTCCAACCTGGAATGCCTTCTCCAACAATGCTTCCCAGAGACTGGCAATTGGCTGTTCTAGACATCAAGGACTGTTTCTTCCACATTCCCCTACACTCAGAGGATGCCCCATGGTTCGCCTTCTCCATTCCTACCATCAATTGAGAAGCCCCAATGAAGCGCTACTACTGGAAGGTTTTGCCCCAGGGATTAAAATGTAGTCCCTCCATCTGCCAGTGGCATGTGGCCTCATTGCTGTCCCAGGTGCGTGCCCAGAGAGGGGAGGCCATCATCCTTCATTACATGGATGATGTGCTAGTGTGTGCACCCGATAACTCTCTACTCCAAGACACACTTGACCTAGTGGTTAAAGTTTTAACCTCTGCTGGATTTGAATTGCAGGAGGACAAAGTCCAAAGGATGCCACCTTGGAAGTACCTGGGCCTGGAAATTACTGCACGGACCATTGTTCCGCAGAAATTGGAAATCAATTGTAATCCAAAAACCTTAACAGATCTCCATTCCCTGTGTGGGTCATTGAATTGGGTTAGGCGCTGGCTAGGCCTCACTAATGAGGACCTAGAACCTCTCTTCAATTTATTGAAAGGGGAGAGAGAGCTGCTTTCTCCCAGGGAACTGACCGCAGAGGCAAAGACTGCAATCGAAAAGGTTCAAAACACTTTAGGAGAGACGCAAGCTCACCGTCACCAGCCCGAGCTGCCCTTCAAATTCATTGTCCTAGGAAAACTGCCACACTTACACGGGTTAATATTCCAATGGATCAAGGAGCAGAGAGAGTCAGTCTTAATCATAGAGTGGGTCTTCCCCTCCCACCAAAGATCCAAAACTATTACTAAGCCACAAGAGTTAAAAGCCCAGCTGATTCGGAAATCAAGGATCAGACTGTATGAACTAGCTGGTTGTGACTTCACATGTATTCACCTCCCTGTTAAACTGTCTGAGGAGGGAAGCAACTCTCCTGAAAGATTGAATAAAGAGATGTTTGAGCATTTGCTCCAGGGCAATGCCAGTCTCCAATTAGCCCTGGACGCCTTCAGAGGACAAATATCAGTCCATGCCGTGTCTCACAAGCTGTTTAATGAGGAATTCCACCTCATTCCTCGTGAGGAGTCGGAGACCACTCAAAGCTCTCACAGTGTTCACGGATGCATCTGGGGCGTCCCACAAGTCGGTGATGACTTGGAGAGATCCTCAGACTCAGCATTGGGAAGCTGATGTTGAGTTTGTGGAGGCATCACCCCAGGTAGCTGAACTGGCAGCAGTCGTGAGAGCCTTTGAAGAGTTCTCAGAGCCAATAAACTTGGTGACAGACTCAGCCTATGTAGCGGGGGTACTGTTCAGGGCAGAGCAGGCAGTGCTCAGAGACATCGAAAATGAGCAGCTATTCAGGTTGCTTTCCAAACTAATTTATTTGATTTCTCATAGAGAACACCCGTTCTATGTGATGCATGTGAGATCACACACAGATTTGCCAGGCGAAATTGCAGAAGGCAACCGTCAGGCAGACTCCCTTGCAACCCCAGCAGAACAAGCACGCCTTCCTGACATCTTCCAACAGGCAAAGCTGAGCCACCAGCAGTATCACCAGAATACACCAGGTCTAATGCGTCAGTTCCAGCTAACGCGGAGTCAGGCTCGAGCCATTGTGGCCACCTGTCCCAACTGTCAGCTGCACACCATGCCCTCAATAGGTATGGGGGTAAACCCCCGAGGTCTTGGCAGTTGTGAGGTATGGCAAACAGACATCACACACATTCCTAGTTTTGATCGCCTCAAATATGTGCATGTTAGCATTGACACATATTCAGGCGCAGTCTACACCTCTGCCCATGCAGGAGAAAGGGCGGTGCACGCCAAACAACACCTAGTGCAAGCCTTTTCAGTGTTGGGGGTCCCTAAGGAAATCAAAACTGATAAGGGCGCAGCGTATAAGTCCAAGGAGTTCCTATAATTCGTCCAGCAGTGGGAAGTGGAACATAAAACTGGCACCTCCCACTCCCCCACAGGCCAAGGTGTAGTTGAGCGAGCCAATCAGATGCTCAAGCAGGTTTTGGCTAAACAGAGCAGTTCAACTGTGTGGATGTCTCCACAGCAGAAGCTCTGCAAAGCCATGTTTACTATCAATTTCCTGAATTGTTCATTTGAGAACATGAGTCCACCTGTGGTACGTCACGTTAACAGTGGTAAACAATTCAAGTTATCCCAACATCCTCCAGTTTTGATTAGGGACCCAGAAACCTGGGAAATCAAAGGTCTCTATGCGCTCGTTACCTGGGGGCATGGCTATGCGTGTGTATCCACTCCCTCAGGCCCTCGGTGGATTCCCCAAACGTGGGTGAAACCGTATGTTTCCAAACATCCTGCTCCAACTGAGGGGAACAAGGAGCAGGTGGCTGTGGCTTCAAAAAGAAGACGCCGCCGGAAAAAAGGAACAGAAATCCTCATAGAAGGTGGCATTCTGCCAGATAAAGACTTTTAATAGGTTTTATAATGTTTGTCTTTCCTTCTCGAGAAAAGCTTCTCTTCTCTCAGTCCTGTGATGAACCCCATCCAAGCTGTCTTCCTGTTAACACTGAACAGTCTAGCAGCTGCATGGATCGTCCCTCAGCCACGTCAGAACATCTGGGTGACCCTGGCACAGACGCTCCAGCAAGAAAACATGTGTCTGTCCACAGCAGCAACAGCAAACCCTATGTCCACCTGCCTGGTAGGAATCCCATTGAAGGCTGGAGAATATTCAGCCAGTTTTGAAACACACTTGACCAATGAAATTCCTGAGTCACACACCATTTCATCACACAAAAATCATAGGCAGCAAGCTGGAGTAAATAAGAACCCCATAGAAGAGTTGCTGCCAAGTTTGCCCAAAACAGCTCAAGAACCCCAAGAATTAGAACTGCTAGGTTCCTACCCAGCTCAATATTGCATTCACTTTAGGATCTTCCCAAAACCTTCTAGCATAAAGGAATTCCACAACATAATGCAATATCGTGGGGAATTGACTGCCAAAAGGTGGTGCAATACTATAAGCCATATTGCAGCTGATACCCCAACTTATTCAAGCCCCAAAAGCCTCCCAAAGGGATTGTTCTTAATTTGTGGAGAGGGGGCGCGGGCAGGAATTCCTTCTCGGCTCTTAGGAGGGCCATGCACCTTCGGTCGGTTGTCCCTGTTGGCACCCAACGAAACCTTGATTAGCGATTGGACTCACAAAAACAAATCAGGTAATAAAACCCAAAAAAGAAGTGCAGACAATATGGACCCAAACTGTAATTCTGAAATTTTCCATTGGGCCAAGTCAAAAAGAATTGCTGTGTCCCTGTTTCTTCCGTGGGTTGCAGCAGCTAAAGCTCTAGGCGAATTGGGCCACCTAGAGTGTTGGGTAGTCAAACAGGCAAACTTAACATCCACCGCAATCAGCTCCCTCCTAGAAGACGAGGAAATTACCAGACAGGCCACAATACAAAATCGTGCTGCTATAGATTTTCTCTTGCTACTGCACGGACATGAGTGCCAGGAATTTGAAGGACAGTGCTGTATGGACCTGACCTCAAAAGCTCCTAACATCCATGCTGCCCTCCGAAACATGAACAACTTGATCAGACAAGTGAAGCAAGAATCTGAAGATTGGTTCAATGGACTGTTCAAAGGGTTGGGACTAACAGGGTGGTGGTCATCTACTGTCAAAACAATTATGTTAATTTTTCTTATTCTTTATCTTGTAATAACGGCGTTCGGAATCCTATGTCACTTAGTTTTCAAAGCCATTAATAATCTCATTCCCTCTACCTCAGTAGTCAATCCCATAGAAATGAAAAACTTGGAACAATCTAACCCTCCCACCAACTACAAGTGGTGGGCAAAATCATAATTTGAATGATACCAATATCCTTCTTTCAACTTTGTTAAACAAAAAACGGGGAGATGTTGCGTTTCCTAGATACATTGTAAATGGTAAATTCCGTGACCCCTGCTGTGCCCTGTATCTTGGTCCCTCTCCCCTCCTGGCCACACAGAGCTGGCCGGGATCCAATTTCTCCCCGCCCCCCCTTTCCAGACCCTAGAAAAGGTCAGTACCCCGTGGCCTCGCTCTCTTTTTTCCCTCTTTTTCCTTCCTTTTTCCCCTCCCTTTTTCCCTTGGTACCCACGAGAAATAAACCTGTAACTTTATTAGGGGAAAGAGCCTCTTTTGATATCTTATTTAAGTCCATGAGGCAAGGGCCCAGGGGAACTTCACCCTAACACCTGAGCTAGACCGGAGGAAGGGTGAAAAACGCCATTTTGGGGCCAAGAAAAAGCCTCAAAGTACGGAGAGAAATAAAATTAAATATGACTACAGTGCCTTTAAATCTAAATCGAACTTCCTGATCAAGCTCATAAAACCTTTAGGCTAAATGTTGCCATTGATCTGTTTCTACTGAACACAATCACGTCCTGGCTTGTTAGAGATTAGTTCATTTCAAAGAAAGAAATGCACAGAAGTTAAAATATTTCCAAAGAAGCATTTGACATCTTTCCTTTCTGATTCGGAACCATTCCAACACTGCTTTCATAAGAGGTCAAATTACTGTCTTCCATGTTAGTTTTGCACTGTGCTCAGCGGAGCCTTTCTGGTTTATTTGCCTTTGACTTGGACATAAAGCTGAGTCTTGATTCAAGAAAAATCAATATTCACACTTGTTTTCATTTACACGGACATTGGCTTGGTCTCCTAAACAAAGAGAATGATGGGGAATTTATGTATGTGTTCAGATAGGTAACATTCTCTTTCTGCAACCTGGCGTTGTATTTTCACTTGGTCTGTTACCTCTGGCTTTGTTTTAACAGATCAAATTATTAGGCAGAGTATCAAACCTCCAGCTCGAGCCACAGTCCCACTGCGAGGTGTGTGAAGGTATGTGCATCTGCCCGTCAGGTCCATACGGCTCTTCTAATGTGCCTCTCATCGAGCAGGTAGGAAAGACCTCCTGGGTGTGTGAACAGTGCTGCTTCCTCTATGGCTTCAGAGCTGCTGATAACATCTTCAGGAAGGAGAGGAGTATTGTACCAATTTTTAGATGTTTTTTAAATTTGCAAGTGCTTGGCTGTCTTAAACGTCTGAGTTCCTAGAACTTTGAATGAGATCAAATCTATGAGTGAAGAGATGATGGTGCAGACCAACTTCTGATTCCGGTGATCCAAGAATCTGCACTACTCCTTTTACCTTCTGAATAAGGCATGGATGTGATGGTATGCACAGTAATACTGATGTGCTATGGTTTTTGAATGATAGCAGTCTTCCTTTGTCCCATTCCTAAACCGTGGGCATTATTTGCCTAAACCTTGTTCAGTAGGGACATTATTCTATATTGTTACATGAAGTGAAAAGCACTCTTTTTCCATACCTTCACACAACAGCACTAAAACAAGGCCAAAGTAGTACAAACAATGTTCAAAGATGCTCTACCTTTTAAGTTGACGATACAAAATTCATACCTTGTTCTAATTTGATCTCACGAAGAAAGGGTGTTCTCCAAATGCTCCTTCAGCTCTTCCTCACAGCTCACCGTTTTCCTTTTATCTAAAACTGTATCCAGATCACTTTCATCTTCTAAGGCCACATAAAAAAGCAAGTAAAAATGGTTTCATAGATACTAAAATCTCCCCAACTATTTAGGATTCAAAGAAGTTAATTATGCACATATATCCTACACCCAGGAGAGAAAGCTACCTCAGCAAAACTCATCGCCTATGAAAATCTTCCTAGATAATGAACACCTCTGACACTGCCACCCCAAGTTGCTTGTTGAAACAATGAGAACCTCACATCCAATCAGACTCTAGACCTGCACAAGATCTCGTAATAGCAACTTGCAGCCACTTTCTACAGAAAGCAGCAGTGATCTCTATCACTGTTGCCATACCATGAATAAGACAGGACTGTCCATTCAGCGTGAATTAAGCAGTTAGCAAAAATGTACCTGACAGAATGAAACTGAAGAGTAGAAATTCCCATCTAAAAGTCAAAGATTACATTTTTAATTTTATAGCAGGTATTTTGAATTTCAGAGCATTCTTTGCATTAAGAAGTCCTGTCTTCATAGCACACCCTTGTTTTTGTGTTTCTACCTGTATTATGGCCATTTAGCCGTCTCCTAAAAATCACTCCAAACAAAAACATTCAAGTGAACAAGTTCTTTCTAAACTGCTGGAAGGTGAAATGAATGAGTAAGGGGATATGTAACATGATAAAAGGCTGCCTGGAATTTTACGACTGGTATCCAACATGGCGTCTTCTATTTGGAGAGTAAAAAAAATCAGTCTCCAAGTAAACTGCTAAGAATGCGGATTATCAAAACTTCTGTTTATTCTGGCACCACAAAGCACCAAATCACATTCTATAATCTATTCCTTTAGAAACAACTGCCCAACGTTTTTATGTATAGAAAAGATTGGAAGACATTTGGGAGATCATTTCCAGCTATTCCTAAAGTCTGATCTTAAGCACACTGGGCCATAAGTCATTCATCACTATCATATGTATTTCAGATAGAAATGATCATAAAAATATAATCTATTTATATTACAAATAATAAACACAAGAATTATGAACACTTCCACATGAAACTCTTCCACCCCAAACTGTTTCTTTGGAGTGTTTTGTCACACTATGGACCTCTTTCTAAGGTGACATCAGCAGCCTACCACGCAGAAGGCATTGCAGGTGGGAGCACAGGAAGATCAGACTAATCCCATGGAGTGATGAAAATATATGTCATCAAATAAAAGAAACGTACATCCACGTGCTCCACTTCTTCTTCAAACCTACTTTATAATTTCTCAGTCATCTGAAGCATGTTGGAGTGCACAACTTCAGCATCATCTGCTGTGCAAATGTTCATATCCAACAGGGTCATCTGAAGGAAAAGAAGAACAAATTATTGACATGCACAGAAGAAATACTGATTTCATGTAGGACAACACTCCCTTCATTACCAGCATTTGTTATGGCTTTTCCACATTTCGAGTACAAATACCAACTACTACTGTGAAACCAAATGGATGGCTCACTTTTTGAACTGAGTAAGGCAGACGTTAAAAAGGAATTCCACTTGTTATCTCAATGTTTGGTGCATCCTCAGACGCATTTTACTCTAATGACACATTGGACCACGGCTATCACAGCCAAAAGCTGTGGCACTCAACTTGCACATCTGCCCTTTCTCCTGACTTTTGCCCTCGACCAGCTCATACTGGATGCTCATTTTCACCACGCACTCCACATTACGACTTTCTGAATGCTATGGAACAGACCACAGTCAAAATTCCCATCTTTCATAGTGCAGTGTGACATGGAAACATGACAGAGGCCATGTGCTGAATCTCAGCACACGGAACAGATCCCCGCAGTGCCTACAGACCTTTGCCTACAGACACCAGACACTACCAGCCAAAGAAATCAAGACATTTTCATACACAGCTATTTATCATTATGCTTCAAAGTAGCAAGGAAATTACAATCTCTACCAAGTTTTTTGCTACCGTACAGGCTACTAACATCCCAACAGGATCTGCTCTGGAGCAAGAGAAGGCAGACACAGAGAGGGAAGGCATGCTGCAAGGACACAGAGAAAGGAAGTATCTCCAACACTTCCCCTCTTCTTCTCCAAGAGTTAAAAAGGAGTGATTTGTATGATTGAGAAGGGATTCATGTAAAAATTAACTTGAGATTCCCCTCAGATTCATTCTAACCAAGCCAGTTCCTGCTAGATCTCACAATACACAGGTGTTTGAACTGGCCAAAGGAAAGCCATGCCACAGGCAGCTTCTTTGGCTCTTACTGCCACCTCCAAACAACTGAGAAGGTATGTGGGAACACACGGAACAAGGAATAGAGGAAACATGTACTCTGAATGCAACTGTCTGCCTCATCGTTGCCCGGGAGAAAAGAAAATATAGCGTGAATTCCAGACTGTTCTTAGGATTTCCCGACCTACCTAGACTTTTGTTTCAATTCTCCATAGTTCTGCACCATTCGTTTCCATCAGATTTGGCACGTGTTGGAGGCAACAAGGTGCTATCAAAGTAGGAAACAAGAGTCAGGTATCCTAAAATACAAACCACTCAGTACTTCAAATATAAAATTATGAATCCGAATATCCATACTACAGGGCTTTCTTTTATTTACAGCCATCTTGGCAATGATAATAAACCTGAGATTGTTGTTGTTCAAGGCCAACTGTTTACTGCCCGATAACAAACTAAGTTTCATCTACCTTGTTCCTACATCCACCATAAAAAACCTCCCTGTAAAGATCGTAATGCATTGCACCCACACCAATGCGTCTTGTGTTCAGGATGGATATTCAAACGTAGCAACGTTCGATTTCTATCCAGACTCCTCTCTTAAATTATTACGCAAATAAAATCCCACGCCATGGAGAAAAATATGCCTTGACAAAAGCACCAACTTCGAGCTCTCCACCCATATTTGCCCATTTATACTATGTCTCAATATTTACTTCTCCATTCCTCCGTTTTTAGAGCCTGATCGCCACCTATTAAGTGTAGCTGGGGCACTGAAAATCAAGAATGCATTTTCTCCATTCAAAAGAGCTGTACAGAAATAGATGTAGTCCCTGCCTTACTGCTGCATTTAGCAATCGCACATTGACAGGAAGCAAAGTGCATTTTGTAGCCAAGTCCTTCATTAACTCCAGCAACAATTGTTTTCCTTTATGCTAAACCCGCTTTTGCCATACCCGATATATTGCAAAACCTTTAGTCTCTGTTCACTGAGTACCATCTGCTCCTTTACCAACTTTTCCATTTCCATATTCACAGTTGGGGGATTCTGTATTTCTTCACTTGCCATAAATTCTCTGCAGGATGGTAAGTAGATATGTAGAATGGAATCACATGATATATGCAATGTCATACGTGATATCACGTAGAAAGAAAAAATGATCAAGTATTACTTTGATAGAAACCAAAAGTGAACACTAGCCACATTGTGTTGCTCATTGTCCAAAAGAAGACTGCCACATTTCTGACCTGAAACTCTGAACTACACACTTCTTTTGCATGAGCTTCCAGTCCTTGACTCTCCCTTGCCATTTCAGTTGATGCCATTTTTCTTTCTCAAGCTCTGATTTCATTCGATTCAAGAGTAGCTTGGCAGTTGCCCTCTCATTTTCCAGCAGTGCTCTCTTTACATTCTGTGTATTAAAAAATAAAACCAGAAGTAGAAGCAGCATACGACATGCAAAAACAACAAAAAATTGTCTCTTCTACAGAAAATGAGGGGAGCAAAGAAGACAAATGATAACCAATACCCTGCCAAGTAGAAATTTCTTCTATATTTCAGTGATTGATAGGCAGAAAAAATGAATTTCATTTGGGGAAAGACATTCTAGGTATTTTCAGACTGCTATCTTGCCCCAGGTAAAACATTTACCATGGCCTTAGCCTTAATGAGCTTGTGAACATCAGCTGCCAAGAGAAAGGACATTTCCTCCAGTTTCACAGAATACTTGGTCAGTACATCTGCTATCTGTGCAATCAAAGAATATAGAAAAGAAACAACAATGAAAAGTAGAATTCAAATATCAATTTCCCAAGTTAAAATCTACATGAACAAGAAAATTTTTCCATTCAAGTGAATTCAATTTAAGTAATTCATTAACTACATAAGTATCATTCTCACGTTCAAGAATAGAATTCAAAGAATCAACGTTGCTTCTTCTGAGACATTGAAGCCTGAGTAGATGCCAACTTCAAATCTATTAGGACGTCATGAAAGCAATACCTGCTACATTTAGTACATGTAGACTACAAAGACATCTAGAACAGCTCTAAAAGATGAACAAACCCATTAACTTTGAAGGAGACGCTAGCAAGAAATGTGGAAATAGGCTTTATCTTCCCAGTGCTTTTCCCAAAAGCTTGGGCACTCCTTGGTGTCAGTGAGAGTCTCTGTCTCATTATTCAGCAGCTGGCTTAGGGTAAAAAAGGATGCATGCAATCACTTCATTCCAGTTCATGACATAAATTTACTGCATCATCACGGAAGCCATTTACTTGGAAATGTAGGCTAAAAAATAGGTGTCAGACTGGGTACATATCTAGATTGCTATGAGCAAAACCAATTTCTTTTTAACAGGAAAGCCATACAATATGCCTGCCATGGCAAATATTAATCTACTAGCCCTGCACTTCAACGGGCAGTGAGCAGTTCATTACACCAAATTTACGTTTGGCAAGGAGACAGTCTATTTATTACAAGCCCCTAGTTCTAGAACCAAGAATTCAGGAGTTGCTCATTCGCAATGAAAATCTGTCCATTTCATACCTTTGGAGTTTTATGCTTCTGTTCTTTACCTGTCTTGAGTGTGGCTTTCTTGTGAAGTCACTGATGGGTGTTTTTCCAACACATTTCTGCTGATTACACGGTAATTGCATGGCATCAGCAGACATCTCTGAATGTCTCTTTAAAGTATGCTTTTTACTCTTCTTAGAGGACCTTGTCTTCTTTCCTTCACCCAAAAGGTGGGCTAAGTCAGCCTTCAAAGAACCATCATCTCAACAATTAGAATTCTTTCAAACCTACTGAATGGAGAACAGCGACAAAAAAAAATTTAAAAAAACTAGTAGGCGAAAGACTGCAGACGAGAATGGTAAAATAATGAATCCTACATGCCACATGAATAACTCTCTTCATTCGAGGCTATTTTCAAAATGAGAATAAAAAAAATCATCTTTTCCTCAGAGAGGAAAAGTGGAGTAACTGGATTGTGTTACCTTGCTTACAGTTACCAGAAAAGTCAACAGCAGAGTTGAAAACTCCTGAAGCTGGCTAACTACACCTCTAAATGTTTTACTACTGTGTTATGATTCTGTCTTCAGTTAATAGAACCTGATATAGAACAAAGAGATGGGAGCACATGGAGATGCATTGGAGAGCCCACGCTGGAGGTAACACATTCATTTTTTACTCAAACAAATCCAAAATAGAAATGTTGAAAATGACCTGGGGCCATTTCAACAGCCAGCAAACTAACACAACCAACCTTTGGCTTTTATTCAATCCTTTGCTTGTTTTACCTGGGCCTTGAAGATCTGTCTGCAGCCTTCCTCTCTGCAAATATATCACACTTGTCCAATTGAGAACCCATGGCTCATCACAGCTGCTTGGCGAGGTCTGCTTCCAGAAGAACTGGCAACTACAAGCTGGGAGCCAAGAGATACAACACTTCACTTGGAAAAAGGGTCTTCCATGAATCCTAGAATCCCAGAATGGTTTGGACTGGAAGCGACCTTAGAGATAGATTATCTTCTTCCCACATCCTGACATGGGCAGGGACATTTTTTCCACTAGTCCAGGTTGCTCCATGTCTGCTTCAGCCTGGCCCTGGACACTTCCTGCCATGGTGCTCCCACACAGCTTCTTTGAGCAACATGTGCCAGGCCTCAGCACCCACACAAGGAAGAATTCCTTTCCAATATCCCATCTACCACAGCCCTCTGGCAGTTTGAAGCTATTCCCCCTTGTCCTGCGAGAAAAAGCCCTTTTCCAAAGTCGCTCCACAGCTATTTTGGAGCCCCAGCAGGCACTGCAAGGGGCTTGAAGTTCTCCCTGGAGCCTTCTGTTCACCAGATTGGACACCCTCAGCTCTCCCAGTCTGTCCTAGAGCAGAGGAGCTCCAGCTTCAAAAACAGCTTAGCAGCCTCCTACCCATGAAACTCGATGCCACCACAGGCCTTCCGGGCCCTACTTATATAGCTTCCAGTGTCGCTCGGGGTCACTCCTGGCTCTCTGCCCGCCCCCCATGGGGCCCTCACACGATGCCGCTCGGATGCCATTCCTGCCGCTGTCAGACCAACGGGGACGGGGGGCCAGCCCAGCCTCATCCACAATCCACAGTGTCCTTGGCGGCTGCTGCGGGCTCATGGCGGCCCACACACCCAGAAGCAGAGCTCCGGAACAGAGGATCATAGCCCCACATTTGTGTTTGTCTCTGCACAAGGCAGGCCACACTTGCCATGCCCGGACATTTCAGTTCAGCACGAGAATGAGAATAAACCTATGCCATGGGGGAGGAAACTGCTAAAGACTCCCTCATACGTGGTCTCTCCACTTAATGCCTAGGCACTTGCCAACACTGAGGCTAAACTAACATTTTTTACCTTGCGGGTAAGAAATGCCATTGTTCTGGTGTGCAGCTAAAGGCCCAGCACAGGCAGGCCAGGGCAAAAGCTGGGGCTGTGCCCTTCCTCACACCTTAGCTGTGGTGTTCTCCATGCAGCTAGAGAGAAGTGAGAAGGACGTGAGGAAGAGGAAGGCATTCTTAAAGTAGCCCTCTGTCAGCAGCCCTGAAAGAGCGCATAACACACGGCGTCGCGCTACCCTCCATTCTACATACTCAGAGCTCCCTTTGCCTACTTGCAAAAGTTGCTACCAGAGTAGTGGGGGCCAGATTGACGAGGCAGTGCCCATGTTCACCTTCTACTTATTGCGCGTAAGCCACGTCCAGCTCCTCGCTGCACTCTGTATTTCCCTTCTCCGCGGCATTTAACGTGGTTCTCTCTGCAACTCGGAGCCTAGAAGTGACCGCCAATGTTTCCACAGCAGGCTGCAAGGGAACCAAGGAGCAGCACAAGCAGCAGTGCTTCAGCTTGCTCCTTCCGACTGCTAAGGGCACTTGGCTAGGCAAGCGAAAGGCAGCCACCTTCCTCTCCTAGTAGCCTGTAACGTGGTGCACACAAGCACGGTACTTGTGCGACTGTGTTCACGGCCCTTGCCCATGCCTGGCACTGCTTTCACTCCCCGGAGGCCAGAAGCCACTGAAGCGGCGCCACAGAGCCAGCACTGTGCTGGCAGCCAAGTGCTCGAGAACGCTGCTTCTGTCCAAGCCCGCCTAGGGCGTGCACCTTTGTTCTCAGAGCTCCGTGCAACAGTCTGCCTCTCTCGCAATTCGAATGGAAATCGAAAGCTTTTCTCCCACGCCCTTCAAAGAGATCTGTTTACAGGTCGAGAAGGTCTTGTGGCCGGAGCTCGCCCCCGATGCGAGGAAGCTGCTATTAGCACCGCATTGCTTGGGCACTTCTCTGTTCCTGACTACGTGCCCAGCGCTCTCCGAATTCGCTGCTAGCTCCACGGTCCTTCTCAGCTGCAAGTAGCAGCGCTCACAGTACATAGAGCTTCGCATGGACCGACGACCTGGAGGGACATATCGCACACGAAAATGTGCCAGGACAGAGACGTGTTCTACATTGTCCCTTCTCGTCATCCAGTTTGTGCTTCTGCTGCTTCTGCTGTTAGGAATCCCTCCTTGAAAGACGAGCGAGAGCGTCTTTCTGGGTGCATTGCCCTAAGTGAGAGCTCGCTAGGGGCTTTGCACTTGGAGCTAAGGCAACAGGGCGTGCTTGCCTGCTGAACTGAGAACAAGCTTTTGGGCAGAGCTGAAACTGACCGCTGGAAGTTCAGCTCTGTCCCGACCGCAGAAGGCGAAGAACGAAGCTGCAGGGCGCCTGGCTTGCGAGCACAGTTCAGCGAAGAGCACACGAGCACCCAAAGAGCACCTTCACAATCGCTTTCTCTTCTCAGTGCTCTTGCTGATTGGAAAAGTAGCACAGAGCCGTTGTACGCCAGGGCAAAAGCTGGGGCAGTGCCCTTCCTCGCACCTTCGCTGTGGTGTACTCCATTGTTGGGGGTTGAATTCTTCCTTTTTCTTTCTGTGGAATTTATCCCATTGTTATGCTAAGTGGCTACACCTTAAGGTAATGTTCTCTCGCAGGGAGGTGGGTTGAGGGGGGGGTTTGAAACCGGAAAAAGGAAAGGTGGGACGGGGGTCGGGAGGGGGCTGGAAAACTCTCTCTTGTTTGGCTCCTGGAGGGAGAGGACCCCCCGTGCTCTGATCTATCATCTCCCCTGCCACCCCAGGGCTGAGATCCATGCTCCCTGCCTTTGGACATCGCTCTGCTGCTCTCCCACCTCACCCTACTACCTCCAGACACTCTGCCGAGCACCACGACCGACACCGTGAGGGGGGAGTCACTTTCCCCATCCTTCTCACCCCTGGGCCGCTGCCGCTGTCATTCCAGCCCTCTTCAACTGTGCGGGACCTGCCCTGCCCCCACAGCATTGGTAACTGAGCACAGGGGGATGGCCTGAGGCCAAAAGAGACTGGAGCTGAGTTATATTGTTCTCTTCTGATCGGTTGTCGATTTTTATAGCTGTTGTTTTCTGCCTTGTTAGATATCAGTAGAGAACTGTTATTCTTATCCCCACATCTCCTGCCTGAAGGCCTCTGATTTGAATCTAAAATAATTTAAACGGGAGGGGGTTGCACTCTGCATCGCAGGAAAGGGGCTCTTGTCTTTCCTTAGACCATACCTGTCTTTCAAACCAAGACAGATTTTGGCACCCGGAACTTGAGGCATTGCCTGAGGGCATTTGGAGAGGGGTAGAAAAGGGGATAACAGTTCTTGAATTACCCAAGCTTGTGGTAGGTGACACCATGCTGTCCAGCTTACCCTCGATTGGCGTCCATGTGGTCACTGCTATATCTCTCCCATTTACATGGCCTTTTTTAAACATGAGTCTCATAACCAAGGTTACTGTGGCTATTATCCGGTTCATTTTGTGGGTTGATCAGTTGAGGAATTCATGGATTTTTAATTTTCTCTGGAAGATGGCCACATGGATTCAGAGCTATCGCACTCTAAGTGTGTGTTTCTGGGGCTACTTCAATAATGATACTTACTGCGAGGAAGTGGCAGCAGGTGAAATCTTCTCCCAACCCATCACACAGTTTTTGAAGTTCACCCCACCAGTCTTCAAGGGGTTCAAAGCCGCTTTAAATGCTAATGACATTATACTGTGGCTAATGTTGCTTATATCCCTGTTAAACCTGTTCTATCGAACATTCAGATGTAAGGGGAGATTGACTTGGATAAAAACCCTGATACCTACAGCAAGGGACTAGGGATGCTCCCTCAGAGCCTGATCCTATCCCAGAGACTAGGGATATTAACCCAGAGTTTGACCCTGCCCCACAGCCCGCCTCAGAATGGAACCACCCAGAATGGGTGGGGGTGCTATCGAAGGAGATATGTGAGATGGGCCAGATGCTGAAGGAGTACCTCTCCCCAGCTGGTGAGAAACCCTCCCCCTGCCTTAAAGAGGGAGGCTCTGATGGTGCAGCAGTGGGACCCACAGACGTTACATCTGTCCAGGTTCCAGCTGAACTGCAAGGGCACTCAGCAGCAGCAGTTGCCCCTGTGGAAACTAGGAAGTCTAAGATGAAAACAAGGCACCCAGATAATAAGGGTCAGGAAGGGGGCCCCTCACAACCAGCAGGGGAGCCAGGAGTTGAGATCATCACCGAGTCCCTGTCATACGAGAGTCTCCGTAACCTGCGAAAAGACATTGTACGACGGGGTCGCGAGCCTTTTATAACCTGGTTACTGCGGGTCTGGGACCTTATGGGTACAGGTGTGCAACTGGATGGTACTGAGGCAAGGAATTTGGGAGCCTTGACCCAGGACTCAGGTGTGGACCAAGTATTTGTAAGGGAGACAGGTCTCCTTTCCCTCTGGGAGCGACTTTTAATGAGTGTGAGAGAGAGATTTGTCCACAGGGAAAGAATGCAGAAGCACCACCAGAGAACGCCTTGGAATACCCTTGAGGAAGGGATCCAACAGCTGAGAGAAGTGGCAGTACTGGAGGTGCTCTTTGGGAGGGATGGACAGCATGACAATGACCCTGACAAGGTCAGGTGCACAGGGCAGAGGTGGTGGAATCTGGCAAACCTGGGCCCATCTCAATATAACCCCTTTATTGCAATGATTAATGCTGATACCAACCAAGTGACAGTGGGTTCTGTTGCCAACAGGCTCAGGAATTTTCAGAGTATGATGGCTGGCCCAGTGCAGGCTCATGTCTCTGCTGTGGTTAAGGACCTCAGAGAGGAGTTTAAGGACGAGATGAAGGAGATAAGGGAAGAGGTGAGGAAGATCAGTGCAGCACCAGTGTGAGTCATGGACCCCAAAAGTGGAGCCCAATGCCCCCCAGCTAGGGAGAGAGGGTACACCCCACGTGCTGACCTGTGTTTTTTTCTACGTGACCACGGGGAAGACATGAGAAGGTGGGATGGGAAACCCACTTCTGTCCTGGCAGCACGGGTGCGCCAACTCAGGGAGGGGAACACTAACAGAGGGAACTCCACTAAAGTGAAGGTAGCCTCAGCCTCCCATGACCAAGGTGCAGGGTATTACAGAAGGGAAGATGATCTGTCAGATCCCCTTGAAGGAACCTCCACTATGTATGCCCAGGAGAGAAATAATAACCAGGGCTAGAGGGGCCCTGCCTCTAGCCAGGGAGAAGCACGGGAAAACCGGACCTTTGGACCGTGTGGATCCGATGGGCTGGCACATCAGAGCCACAGGAACACAGTGCATTGGTTGACACTGGTTCAAAATTTACATGAATACCATCGGGACATGTCGGGGAGGAACCTGTTTCAATTGCCGGGGTTACAGGGGAATCTCAGGAACTGACTTTGCTGGAGGCTGAGGTGAGCCTGACTGGGAAAGAGTGGAAGAAACATCGAATTGTGACTGGCCAAGAGGCACCATGTATCCTAGGCATAGACTTCCTCAGGAATGGCTATTACCAAGACCCAAAGGGACTCAGGTGGGCTTTTGGAATAGCTGCTGTGGTGGCAGAGGGCATTAAGTAGTTGAACACCCTGCCTGGGCTATGAGAAAACCCATCTGCAGTGGGACTCCTCAGGGTGAAAGAGCAACAGGTTCCAACTGCTTCCTCAACAGTGCACCGCCGGCAGTACCTGACGAATCGTGATGCCGTGATCCCCATCCACAAGATGATCTGTGAGCTCGAGAGCCAAGGGGTGGTCAGTAAAACCCACTCACCCTTCAACAGCCCCATCTGGCCGGTGCGTAAATCTGAAGGAGAATGGAGATTAACCATGGACTATCGCGCATTGAATGAAATGACTCCAACACTGAGAGCTGCTGTGCCGGACATGCTGGAACTGCAGTACGAGCTGGAGTCCAAGGCAGCAAAGTGGTACGCCACCATTGACATCGCCAATGCATTTTTCTCCATTCCTCTGGCTGTAGAGTGCAGGCCTCAGCTTGCTTTCACCTGGAGGGGTGTGCAATACACGTGGAACCGACTGCCCCAGGGGTGGAAACACAGCCCCACCATCTGTCGTAGATTGATCCAGGCTACACTGGAGAGGGGTGGATCTCCAGAACATCTGCAGTACGTTGATGACATCATTGTGTGGGGGGACACAACAACGGAGGTATTTCAGAAAGGAGAAAAGATCACTGAGATTCTGCTGGGAGCCGGCTTCACCATTCAAAAGAGCTAAGTCAAAGGGCATGCCAAAGAGATCCAGTTCCTGGGAGTAAAGTGGCAAGATGGACGGCGCCAGATTCCCAGTGAGGTCATCAATAAGATCACTGCAATGTCTCCACCAACCAGCAAGAAGGAAACACAAGCCTTCGTAGGTGCCATAGGCTTTTGGAGAACGCACATTCCTGAGTACAGCCAGATTGTGAGCCCTCTTTACCTGGTCACCCTCAAGAAGAACGATTTCCACTGGGGCCCTGAGCAGCAGCAAGCCTTTGCCCAGATCAAGCAGGAGATTGCTCATGCAGCAGCCCTTAGCCCAGTCAGGACGGGACCAGATGTGAAGAACGTGCTCTACTCTGCCGCCGGGAACCATGGTCTGTCCTGGAGCCTGTGGCAGAAGGTGCCTGGTGAGAGGCGAGGCTGACCACTGGGATTCTGGAGTAGAAGCTACAGAGGGTCCGAGGCCAGCTATACTCCAACGGAGAGGGAGATCTTGGCTGCCTATGAAGGGGTTCAAGCTGCCTCAGAGGTGATTGGCACAGTAACACAACTCCTCCTGGCACCCCGACTGCCAGTGCTGGGGTGGATGTTTAAAGGAAAGGTTCCCTCAACCCACCATGCCACTGACGCCACATGGAGCAAATGGATTGCCCTCATCACACAACGCGCCTGTATTGGGAACCCGAATCGCCGTCAAGTACATGCCCATGTCCCCAAGAGTCGGGCTAATGAGGAACACCGACACAATGAGCAGGTAGATCAGGCTGCACAGATAGCGGTGTCGAAGATAGATTTAGATTGGCAGCACAAGGGAGAGTTGTTCCTGGCTCAATGGGCCCATGATGCCTCAGGTCATCAGGGCAGAGATGCCACCTATAAGTGGGCACGAGACCGAGGGATGGATCTAATCATGGTCAGTATTTCTCAAGTTATCCATGACTGTGAGATGTGTGCTGCCATCAAGCAGGCCAAGCCGGTGAAGCCCCTCTGGTATGGGGGGCGATGGGCCAAATATAAGTATGGAGAGGCCTGGCAGATTGACTACATCACACTGCCTCAAACCCGCCAGGGTAAGTGCTATGTACTGACCATGGTGGAAGCCACCACTGGATGGTTAGAGACCTACCCTGTGCCTCATGCCACTGCTCGGAACACCATCTTTGGCCTGGAAAAACAAGTTCTTTGGAGGCATGGTACTCCTGAGAGAACTGAGTCAGACAATGGGGCTCATTTCAAGAACAGCCTTATACACACCTGGGCTAGAGAACACGGCATTGAGTGGGTGTACCATATCCCCTACCATGCACCAGCTGCAGGGAAAGTTGAACGGTGCAATGGCCTGCTTAAAACCACCTTGAAGGCACTGGGTGGGGGAACTTTCAAGAACTGGGAGATTTATCTACCAAAGGCCACCTGGTTAGTGAACACCCGAGGTTCCACTAACCGAGCAGGCCCTGCCCAATCTGAGCCCTTGGGAATATCAGATGGAGATAAGGTTCCAGTGGTACACATGAGAGGTATGCTAGGAAAAACTCTTTGGGTGAATCCTGCCTCCAGCAAAGACAATCCCATCCATGGAGTTGTATTCGCTCAGGGACCAGGTTGCACCTGGTGGGTGATGCAAAAGAGTGGAAAGACCCAATGCATACCCCAAGGAGACCTTGTTTTAGGGTGAAATACCTATAGTACTGTTCCTATGTCTCTAACTGCACGTATGTATATATAATGTAACGGTTTAATTTGATATAGCATATTAGCATGGGAGAAACAAAGGGGTGGATAATGTTGGGGGTTGAATGCTTCCCTTTTCTTTCTGTGGAATTTCTCCCATTGTTATGCTAAGTGGCTACAACTTAAGGCAATGTTCTCTCGCAGGGAGGTGGGTGGAGGGAGGAGGGGGGGAACCGGAAAAGGAAAGGTGGGACAGGGGTTCTGGAGCGGGGGACCTTCTCTAGCTTGGCCACTGGAGTGGGAGGACAGCCCGGGCTCCGGTGTGGCATCTCATCTGCCATCCCAGCACTGGGATCCAGGCTCCCTGCCGTTGGATATCGCCCTGCTGCTCTCCCACCTCACCCTACCACCTCTGGACACTCTGCTGAGCACCACGACTGACACCGTGACGGGGAGTCACTTTCCCATCCCGCTCACCCCTGGGCCGCCGCCATCACTCCAGCCCTCTTCGACTGCGCGGGACCTGTCCTGCCTACAGCACCGGTAACTGAGCACAGGGAGACGGCCTGAGGCCAAAACGGACTGGAGCTGAGCTATACTGTTCTGTTCTGTTGTCAATTTTTATAGCTGTTGTTGTTTTCCTGCCTTGTTAGATATCGGTAAAGAACTGTTACCCTTATCCCCACATCTCCTGCCTGAAGGCCTCTGATTTGGACTTAAATAATTAAAAGGGAGGGGGTTGCATTCTGCATCTCAGGAAGGGGGCTCTTGCCTTTCCTTAGACCATACCTGTCTTTCAAACCAAGATAGAGACTCATTGCAAAAAGGATCAGGGAGATGCCTAGGAAGAGTCTCAGGTGAATCCAGGAGACTATAGTGGAGGACTATTCAGTTTTCCAATCAATTTGCTTGAGAAACTCTACAAAACCATAATAGAAAAACAAACAAACAAACAAACAAACAAAAAACAGTAGACCAAACAAACACACAAAAAACCCCAACCAATAATCCCCCAAGAGACAAAAAAGCCCCCAAAAAACCCAACCAAAACTGAAAAAAATCCCCAAACCCAACACATAAAAAATCAGGGTGAAGGTTTTTAGTAACTTTAAAAATAAGAAAACAAAACAAAACAAAAAACCCAGAAAGTCACATTCCTAAAGGTGCTGACCCAGCCTCTTCTCTCAGCAGGGAGGACATCCTGAATTGGAGCCAGTTGGAAGAAAGCGGGACAGGGCAGCACCTTGGCCATTGTCACAGGACGGCCCTGTGGCTGCCCCATTGCCAAAACCTGGACACATAAATCAAGCACAGGTATGCACATGTGCTTAGACACAGCAAAAATATATTTGTCTGAAAAGAATACTGGTCCATTTATATCACTGGAAAGAGCATAATGCCTCGTCTCAGCTTTCTTTTCAGTCATTTCAAATGTTTTGAAAATATAGGAGTGCAGAAAATGGAAATATCCAAGATCAACATGAGGACCAATAACAAAGATTCCATTTTTGAAACTGCATTGGGAATCCTCTGCAGAAATTGACTCAGAGCTCTAAGATTTACAAAAAAGACCAAGAGTATTGGAGTCCATACAACACAGTGTCTGGAGACTTCAGCTGGTTGCCTTGATTTCTCAAATATGATGGAGGAAGCACCTTAGCAACTACAGCTGCCAGTTCTCTCAGGGCCCTGACGTGCCTCTGGGTGGGTCCCATGGTCTTGCATGCTCAGGTTCCTCAAGTGGTCTGAAAGCTGACCTGCTACTATGGCTTAGAATCAAGTCCACCAGTCCAATAACCTGACAGATGTGGAAATAGTGACTGGTAGTAAAAATTGAGACCAACACTTGTTGAGTACCTCAGCCTTCTCCTTGTCTGTTGTCACTTGTCCTGTCCGGCTTATGGGGATGGGGGGGGAATAGGGGAGGTGTGATAGGTTTCTTTTCATCTTCCTTTTCCCACTGAAATACGCGTAGGTGCCTTTATTATTCTTATTTTTGACATGCTTTTCCAAATTCAGCTTCAACTGAGCCTTAGCTATACTGATCCCGTCCTCACAACCTCATATGTTACCAGTGTATTTTTCCCATGATTTGTCTCCCTGTGTATTGTCTGCATATTACCTACTTGCATCACATCTATTAATTTTCAATAACCTTCTGCCTTTAACTTGTTTACAAAAAAAACCTTTTTGAAACTTTTCACCTCAGAAATTCACCTGGGAAACGCAAAATCCCCAAAATTCACCTCAACGTCCCCCCTGGGATGCCCAGAACTCACCTGGCAACTCCCAGAAATCCACAAATTCACCCCAAAATTCACGGGGGACACTCGAATACCAGGGCTTCACCCCAAAATCCCACCTGCAACCCCCAAAATCCCTCAAATCACCCCCAAGACCCAGTCCCCCCAACACCTCCCAAATTCACCCCAAAATGTCTCCAATCCCCCTCCAAACCAACCCAGATACCCCCAAATCCACCAAATTGGCTCCAAGACCCAACTGGGACTCCCAAAAATCACAAAAATTCCCTGGAAAATCCACATGCATCCCCCCAAATCAATCCCAAAATTCTCCCATTACTCCCAAATGCTCACTTGGATACCCCAAAATCGACAGAATTCACCCCAATATTCACCTGGCATCCCCAAAACTCAAGTGAGTACCCTAAAATTCACATGTATACCCTAAAATTCACCAAATTCGAACCAAAATTCGCCTGAGCTTCCTAGAATAGGACAAATTCCCCCTAAAATTCAACTGGGACTCCACACATTCTACAAATTCACCCCTGTCCTGGGGTACAATGCAAAAATGTGTATTCTATCACCATCTGTTAAAATGTGGGAGGGGTGGTGATCCTTATCTCTGTGGGAGATATCCCCTGCTGATGTGCCATCTCATAAGATCAGGGGGATGACCATCGTTATCTTTTCACAACCCATTCTTCCTCCAGAAGATATATTCTGTTAATGGGCCATTAAGTCCTATTGTGTGACTGATTACATCATCCCATTGGGAGATGCCCCAGCCAGGGGGCGGAGCCAAACATTTCCTACCTAGATAAAAACTGAGATTTGGAACACCAAGGCAGTCCTTTCCACTGGATCACAGAGGAAAGCCGATCCTTTTTCCACATCATCGCTGGATCTTCGGAGGAAAACTGCACCTTCTACAGGAGCACTGCTTCAACTGAACCACATCTGTCATCCAGGAGGACTGCAGCCAACATTTATAGAGACTGCTACCAACACCCTGACTGACAGCGTGTCAGCTTGTATTTCTGACTTTGTTGGTGGTTTTTCTTCTATATTATTGCACGTATTTTATTCTTCTCTTTTCTGCTATAAAATTGTATTACTGACTTGGAGTCTTGCACTGGTTTTACTTTCAAACCAACACAACCCCAAACCTCGCTACCCGGGATCCCCCAAAATTCCACAAACCCACCCCCAAAATTAACCTGTGACCCCTCAAAACTCACCTGGATCTCCCTAAATCCCCCCTCCCCCCCCCCCAATTCACCTGGGAACCCCCAAATCCCCAGAATTCAAACCAAAAGTTCACCTGGGACCCCAAAACCCTCCAAATTAGCTCCAAAATGATTGGCAACTTTACACACTCCATTTTCCCACAAAAGGATCTAAAGCTGAATCATTAAAAATCCAGGTATAACCACTGAAAAAGACCCTCTAACTAATTAAAGTTAGAAAGTGGTATGCTTATTCACCGGCGGGCGGCACAGGAGTCACCTCCGAAAGGCGTGATGGCCCTGAACAAGGTTCTTTGCCATCTATTTATTCCCCAAGATCTTACATACAATACGTATGCATAACCCCAGTACCTCCCATCCCCATCCCATATTAAAACGAGCCCATTAGTCCTTCACGCGTGCACAGCTCTTCTCTTGAATTGGGTCGGTGGTCTCGAAATGGGTCATTGGTCTCAAAGGATGAAGTCAGGAGAGTCTTCATCAGGTCTCAGTGACCCTCTGGCACTATCCAAGGCTCCGTGCTTCATGGTTAGCAGTTTACTTATTTTACGTTCTTCTGTACGTAAATTTATAATAGCAGATAATTATGCCAATTAGTTCTAGCCTAAGCAGCTAGTAATTATTAAACTACCATTTACCTACCTAAGTTACATCTTGGCCATGGAAACTACTTCTACTCTTAGCAAAAACCTTAACTTTTTAAAACCATGATTCAGAGCCCTGGGTGCTTCACATACAACCTAAATGGAAAAAACCTTTCTATTCATTCTCAGCAAAAAGACTTCCTATTCCTCCTTCTTTTGGACAAAACTGCCTTCACTTTCAAACTTATTCTCTTGCTCACTTACCTGCATAATGCTTAGTCCCTGTTCTGCATGCTCATTTTCTTCACTTTTACAAGGAATCCTCTCTTCATCTTCTTCTTCCTCTGCTTCTTCCATTTCCTGTGCCAAGATTACCTGTTTCTCTGTTAGATTTGTTTCTCCAGCTGATTTTTGACAACTGTCCCTATCTTGTGGCACCGCTCGCTCGATAGAGGTGATTGTCCTGCTCTGCTGTGGGCTGGGACTGCGCTCTCTTCAAGCCCTGGGGGCAATTTTGGATGCCACAACGTCAGAAAGACCTCAGGCCATTGGAGAAATGTCCAAAGGAGGGACACAGAGATAGTGAAGAGGCTGGAGGGGAAGCCATACAAAGAGTGGCTGAGGGCATTTGGTTCAGCTGCAGAGAAGACACTGAGCTCACACCTCACTTGGGACCTCTCAGCTCCTCTCAAGGGCAGCACAGGGACAGCTTTGCTCTCTGCTCTCCGCAACCAGGGACAGGAGCCAAGGGAATGCCAGGAGCTGTATCAAGGGACGATTAGGCTGGCTATCAGGGAAAGGGTTTTTTCCTCAGAGGCTGGTCAGGCACTGAATAGGTTCTCCAGGCAATGGGCACAGCCCCAAGGCTGCCAGAGATCCAGGAGCGTTTGGCCAATGCTCTCAGGGATGCAGAGGGTGGGACTGTTGGAGTGTCTGTGCAGGGCCAGGAGTTGGACTTTGACAACCCCTAGGGGTCCCTTCCGACTCAGGAAACTCTTACCATTTTCCCCTCTTTCCTCTCCTTGCACAATGCTCTCAGCTTACCGTTCCACCGTATGTTCCACTTCTGAAACCTCCGCTACTTCTTTCCAGTTCAAGCACAGTTCTACTGGTTACAATCCAAAGATAGACAGGTTGAAAAACAACCAAAAAGAAACACCTGTTTGGAATGTCGTGGTCTTATTTGGATCTCGAACTATGAAGTCGATTGTGCCTTGAAAGGTCTAAAAGCAAAACAACAACCAAAACCACCCACCACACCGTTTTAACATAGGGATTTGCTTTCTTCTAAGAAATACATATCCCTTCTCAAAATGGATCTATTTCAGTAAGAGATCATCTTGAATAGATCACATTATCTAAAGAACCTGGAACACTCAAATCCTTAATGATAAGCCTGTTACCTTGTCGTTTTCTGTCCCAAAGGCAAATGAATTTGCTCAAGTGCCGTTTGTAACAAGGACAGAGTTCAAAGTGTGGCTCTGAGAAATGTTTTGGTTTCCCTCTCCTATCTCTATCAAAAGCACTTTCTTCAATGGCTGAAACAATACTTGATATAGTCTGAATTTTAAAGGTCATGAAAATTTTCTCAAAAGTGAAAAATTCATATAGCAGTCAGGTTTTAAACCAAGGGGAATTTTTGTTTTAGCTGTATGAAGATTTCCTTCACACTAAAATGCTGGCTGATGGATACCTAGAAGGAATCCATTCCCACAAAATGCTTCCGGGTAAGCCATTACGTCATCCATTACAATTTGCTTCAGTGTCCCGTTCCTGTCCAATTGAAGGTCCCTGTTTAAGAGACTCAAGTACGGAGAGAAATAAAATTAAATATGACTACAGTGCCTTTAAATCTAATTCAAACTTCCTGATCAATCTCATAAAACCTTTAGGCCAAATGTTGCCATTGATCTGTTTCTACTGAACACAATCACGTCCTGGCTTGTTAGAGATTAGTTCATTACAAAGAAAGAAATGCACAGAAGTTAAAATATTTCCAAAGAAGCATTTAACATCCTTCCTTTTGGATGGGGAACCATTCCAACACTGCTTACATAAGAAGTCAAATTACTGTCTTCCATGTTAGTTGTGCACTGTGCTCAGTGGAGCCTATCTGGGTTATTGGCCTTTGACTTGGACATAAAGCTGAGTCTTGATTCAAGAAAAATCAATATTCACACTTGTTTTCATTTACACGGACATTGGCTTGATGGGGAATTTATGTAGGTGTTCAGATAGGCAACATTTTCTTTCTGCAACCTGGCGTTGTATTTTCACTTGGCCTGTTACCTCGGGCTTTGTTTTAACGGCTCAAATTATTAGGAAGAGTATCAAACCTCCAGCTCGAGCCACAGTCCCACTGCGAGGTGTGTCAAGGTATGTGCGTCTGCCCCTCAGGTCCATACTGCTCTTCTAATCTGCCTCTGATCGAGCAGGTAGAAAAGACCTCCTGGGTGTGTGAACAGTTCTGCTTCCTCTATGGCTTCAGAGCTGCTGCTAAGATCTTCAGGAAGGAGAGCGGTATTGTACCAATTTTTAGATGGTTTTTAAAGTTGCAAGTGCTTGGCTATCTTAAACTTCTGAGTTCCTAGAACTTTGAATGAGATCAAATCTATGAGTGAAGAGATGATGGTGCAGACCAACTTCTGATTCCGGTGATCCAAAAATCTGCGCTACTCCTTTAACCTTCTGAATAAGGCATGGATATGATGGTATGCACAGTAATACTTATGTGCTATGGTTTTTGAAAGACAGCAGTCTGCCTTTGTCCCATTCCTAAACCGTGGGCATTATTTGCCTTAACCTTGTTCAGTAGGGACATTATTCTATATTGTTACATGAAGTGAAAAGCACTCTTTCCATACCTTCACACAACAGCATTAAAACAAGGCCTAAGTAGTACAACCAATGTTCAAAGATGCTCTACCTTTTAAGTTGACAATACAACATTCATACCTTGTTCTAATTTGATCTCAAGAAGAAAGGGTGTTCTCCAAATACTCCTTCAGCTATTCCTCAGAGCTCACCGTTTTCCTTTTTTCTAAAATTGTATCCAGATCACTTTCATCATCTAAGGCCACATAAAAAAGCTAATAAATATGGTTTCGTAGATACTAACATCTCCCCAACTATTTAGGATTCAAGGAAGTTAATTATGCACATATATTCTACACCCAGAAGAGAAAGCTACTTCAGCAAAACTCATCGCCTATGAAAATCTTCCTAGATAATGAACACCTCTGACACTGCCACCCCAAGTTGGTTGATGAAACAATGAGAACCTCACATCCAATCAGACTCTAGACCTGCACAAGACCTCGTAATAGCAACTTGAAGCCACTTTCTACAGAAAGCAGCAGTGATCTCTATCACTGTTGCCATACCAAGAATAAGACAAGACTGTCCATTCAGCGTGAATCAAGCAGTTAGCAAAAATGCACCTGACAGAATGAAACTGAAGAGTAGAAATTCCCATCTAAAAGTCAAAGATTACATTTTTAATTTTATAGCAGGTATTTTGAATTTCAGAGCATTCTTTGCATTAAGAAGTCCTGTCTTTATAGCACACCCTTGTTTTTATGTTTCTACCTGAATTATGGCCATTTAGCCGTCTCCTAAAAATCACTCCAAAGAAAAACATTCAAGTGAACAAGTTCTTTCTAAACTGCTGGACGGTGAACTGAATGAGTAAGAGGATATGTAAGATGATAAAAGGCTGCCTGGAATTTTACAACGGGTATCCAACATGGCGTCTTCTATCTGGAGAGTAAAAAAAATCAGTCTCCAAGAAAACTGCTAAGAATGCGGATTATCAAAACTTCTGTTTATTCTGGCACCATAAAGCACCAAATCACATTCTATAATTTATCCCTTTAGAAACAATTGCCCGACTTTTTTTATATATAGAAAAGATTGGAAGACATTTGGGAGATCATTTCCAGCTATTCCTAAAGTCTGATCTTAAGCAGACTGGGCCATACGTCATTCATCGCTATCATATGTATTTCAGATAGAAATGATAGTAAAAATGCAATCTATTTATATTACAAATAATATACACAAGAATTATGAACACTTCCACATGAAACTCTTCCACACCAAACTGTTTCTTGGGAGTGTTTTGTCACACTATGGACCTCATTCTTAGGTGACATCAATAGCCTTCCAGGCAGAAGGCATTGCAGGTGGGAGCACAGGAAGAACAGACTAACCCAAGGAGTGATGAAAATGTATGTCATCAAATAAAAGAAACGTACATCTGTTGTGTTGCATCGTTTAATGTTAATATTCCTTCTGTGTTGATGGTTGGTCCCATTTTCGTTCCCCTAAGTACATAATGTTTTTTCCCTTTCCCACCTTTTCCCTAGTCAGTCATCCTAAACCCCTCTCCTCTATCTAGAACCTTCCCTGTCCCTCACCCTAAACCCTGCCCCACTGGATGTCAATCCTTTGTAGCCCCTCCCTTTGTTCTAGAAGTTTCTGTGTCAAGCATTCCCTTTTGTATTCATGATTGGTTATATTGTATGTATCCCCACCCTCGGCTTACCTTATTGGCACAATGTACCCCTTTCCCCTCCTTCTGAACCTCCCCCCGTTAACCGTTATTGGCCCTCCCCTTGCTTCTCCCCCGTACTTAAGCCTGTGTAGAACCCCTCAAACTGCCTTTTGCAGTTCCCTATCCCAACCTCCTGACCTGTTGCCTCTTCCTTCAATTAATCCCTTCCCCCAGAACCGTAAAATGTCTCTCCTGTGCCCCTTTGTCCCTCCCTGACGACTTGCCCAGGCGTAGCTGTTGCTACACGTCTTCTGCAGCTCCCAGAGTGGTGCTGGGCAGGGGCCACTCACCGACGCAGGCTTCCCGGAGCTAGCCGGTAGCCCAGGTGAGGTGGGCAGTGGGTGGAAGAAACGTCAGTTTGGTGCTCACCGGGGGGCCACTTCTCCGGTGACCCCACGAAGAGCCTCTTAGATCTGAGGATCAGAGGCATTGGACGTTGACTACTCTGGTCGAAGCAGGCCAGGTCAGCAGCGCTCCCGGGGAGAAGGTGGCAAACCTCTGCGCCCGGAGGACCACTTTCGAGGGAGGGACCTCCTGTTGCAGCTCCTGTTCCAGAGGCCAACAGAGCCGGTAAGTATCCCCCAAGGAGGTGCAGGGGGGCTTACCATTAGGCGGGGCGGGGTGTGCCGCCCTAGGTGTGGGGGCTCGTAAAAACACCCCTTCCTTTAGTCCCTGAGGGTGGGGAACTCACTGGCCCTGGGACCTTTATTCTCAGTTGTTTCAGTTTTCTTTTGCTGCAGTGGGAGAGTGAGTTCTGCTGTGTGGGTACGAGGCACACCATAATGGGCGCAAAGCTGTCCACACAGCAGCGGGAGATGTTTTTCCAAGTTGTGGGTACCCTGGAGGGAGGGAAAAATAAGTTTTCACGGGTTCGTTAAAGAAGTTCATAAAATGGCTTGCTTCCCAATTCCCCGGGGTGTCACCCCAGCAAATGGAGTCGGTGCAATTTTGGGAACTAGTAGGACAAAGGCTCATGGCGTTGAGCAATCAGGACAACACCTCCGTGGATCGGCTTTTCAGTTTACACATTCAAATACGTAGAGCTGTAAAAGAAAAGGCGGGGGGCGCTCGCCCTGCCCCTCTCCCCCAGGATAGGGGGGGGAAGGGAAGCAAGCCATTCCAGGTTCCCCCAGTTGTTCCCCCCTCTCCTAACCCTCGTTCCAATCCCTCTTCCCCTGCATCGGGGGATCCGAGACGGGCAGCTCGGGAACAATCGCAGACCAGCCCGGCCAGGGAGACCAGCCGCTGCTCGCCTGGCCCCTCTCGGTCCTCCCGATACCCTAGCCGGTGCGGCAAGGCTCCAGCCGTCAGGGAGCCTTCCCCTAATCCCTCTTCCAGCAGTTCCATGTCTCCCAGTTGCACCCCGAGTTCTACCCTGAAACCTGTTTTAAAGAGTTGTAAAGTTTGTAAATGTACCCCGAAACCCTCCCCCGCTCCTACCCCAGGCTCTACCCCAAAAACCCCAAAGTCAGTCAGGTTCCAGTCATCCCCCCCGGAGCCACAAAATAGCCTCCTGGACTCCGGCGCACAAGATGGCGCCTGCCACGTGGCGCGGCCGGTCCCTTGTGCTCTGGCTCCTTTTACTTCCCAGAATCCCTTCCTCATTGATCCGTACCCTCCTCTGACTGTGGCTCCGCCCCCTACATGGTGTCCCAACCCCTTTCTGTTCCCGCCTCCTTCCCCAAGTCCTGCCCCTGTCTCCTCCCACGGGAGGGGTGTTCCTCCTCCCCAGGCTCCTCCTCCTCCTCCTACTAAAACTCCTCCTCTTACTCCACCCCAAAAGAGGGGCGGCCCCCGAGCTGAACAGGTCCCACCCATCACCATGAATGTTGCCAGTGTTGTGGCTCCTCCTCGGTAAGCGGTCCTGCCCCTCCGCTTCCGACTTCCGATTCCCACGCCCCTCCTTCCGGTTCCCACGCTCCGGAAACCGGAAGTGACAGGCCAGGGGATCGGAACCCGGAACCGGAGACCACACTCATTGCCGCTCCGGTTTTTTATTCTTGGCAAAGGGGTATTCCAAATTGGCGGCCATTTGAATACTCCCATAAAAAGGAGCTCTGCAGGGCACAGAAGGAGTTCGGGAGAAAGAGCGAATATTTTAAAGGCTTATTGGAAGCTACTTTCTCCTCCAATATCTTGGTCCCTAGCGGCTTGAAAGGATTGTTTAAATGTCTCCTCCTATCAATTGAATACAGATTGTGGGAGGACACATGGAAAAGGATGCTAGGGGAACTGCTGCCGGAGCTCTTACAGACCCCCGAGTGCGCCATTGACGCAGACAAAAAACCGATCACGATGGCTCATTTGTGAGGCGAAGGGCAGTGAAAACAAAAATGAGGCGGGCCGTGAGGGGGACCTTGGGGTGGTCAAAACTAATACCGGATGTGACATTCCCACCGGATCCGACATTTACCGAACACGACGAATAGCGCCAGTGTGGACTCCTCGTCCTCCCCTGAGCTTGGCCCTGACAGATAACACTTATTTTGAATCACAGGACTGGCGGTTGGTGTCGGTGAAGCCCATATCACCGGGTTTGTTCGCCGGACTCGACTGCACGTATGCCGTGCTTCGGGATACAAAGTGTACCCCTCCGGAGATTGAAATCGTGCCGCAGACAATGCTTTTGTGTCCGGACCGTTTCTCTCTCCTGGCACGGTGCATCCAGCCACCATACTTCCTGCCAAAGGAACAACTAGTAGCGCAGGCGATTCCGGTGCCCAACACCATCGTGGCGAAACCGGATAATCCCTGCGTCTATTGGGTGGAAGTCATTGGTGAGGATAAACCAATCATTGGATGTGGACTCCTTCGGGGTGAAGACTACTTTTACCTCGACGGACTCTTCGATACAGGCGTAGATGTGACAATTATACCAACCGAGAATTGGCCGTCACATTGGGAGTTGCAACCCGTGGCTGTCAGAATACAAGGAGTCAGGGAGGCCCAATTGGCTCGGCAGTCAAAAAGCGTAATTAAAATTGAGGGACCTGAAGGGCAGGTGGCTAATGTCCGCCCTTTTGTTATGGAGTATAAAGCTCCCCTGTGGGGCAGAGATGCCATGTCGCAATGGGGTGTTTGTATTGAGATCCCGAAAACCCCGCGGGATTTTTCTTAGCTGCCACTGTGGAGCGCCCTGTCCAGAAACTGAATTGGCTATCTGATGAACCAGTATGGATAGATCAGTGGTCGCTTAACAAACAGAAATTGCAGGCGCTCAACGAAATCATGGAGGAGCAGTTAGCCAAAGGTAACATTGAGCCAACCTGGAGCCCTTGGAATTCTCCGGTCTTCGTCATCAAAAAGCCGGGGAAGGACAAGTGGCAGCACCTTCACGACCTTCGTGAAATAAATAAAAAGATAGAAGACATGGGGTCTCTGCAACCAGGTATGCCCTCACCCTCAATGCTGCTGCAAAATTGGAATCTGGCAGTCCTAGATATCAAGGATTGTTTTTTCCAAATTCCCCTCGACCCCGAGGATGCACCACGGTTTGCCTTCTCGGTTCCATCCATCAACCGGGAAGGCCCAATGAGGTGCTTCCATTGGCGGGTACTGCCTCAGGGCATGAAGAACAGCCCCAGTATCTGTCAATAGTACATGGCCTCATTGCTGTCTCCTGTCCGTGCCAAGGCAGAGGACGCCGTCATCCTGCACTATATGGATGACGTGCTAATTTGTGCCCCCACGGACGACATACTGCAGTATGTCCTTGACCTTGTCATCGAGGTTTTGATCTCTGCAGGGTTTGAGCTCCAGAAGGAGAAAGTTCAGAGGATGCCCCCATGGAAGTATCTCGGGCTCCAAATTACCAGCAGGACTATTGTCCCACAGAAATTGGCAATTAACACCAAGCCAAAAACCCTTGCGGATTTCCACCAGCTGTGTGGGTCATTGAATTGGGTCAGACCCTGGCTAGGATTGACCACCGAGGACCTAGCTTCCTTTTTCCATTTATTGAAAGGGGGAGATGAGTTACTTTCTCCTAGGGTGCTGACCCCAGATGCGAGGGCAGCTCTGGAAAAGGTAGAGAAGGCGATGGGGACGAGACAAGCCCATCGCTACCTGCGGAACCTGCAATTTGAGTTTATTATCCTGGGACGGCTGCCGCACCTCCACGGCCTCATTTACCAGTGGGACCAGGACCAGAGGGACCCCCTCTTGATTTCAGAGTGGGTGTTCCTCAGTCATCAGAGGTCCAAAAGTATCACCAGGCCACAGGAGCTGATGGCGCAGCTGATCAGGAAGGCCAGGGCCTGTTTGCGAGAGCTGGCGGGTTGCGATTTTGCGTTCATCCGAGTACCACTTGCCTTATCATCAGGCAAGCTGACTAAGGAGGTTTTGGAGCATTTGCTCCCGGAGAATGAGACTCTTCTCTTTGCCCTTGATAGCTACACAGGACAAACATCTGTCCACCACCAAAGTCATAAATTATTGAATTCAAATTTCAATCTGGTCCCGAAAGAAAATTTGAGCCGGGTGCCGCTCAAAGCTCTAACTGTTTTTACAGATGCATCTGGGGCTTCGCACAAGTCAGTCATGACTTGGAAGAACCCCCAGACTCAGCAGTGGGAGGCAGATGTTAAGGTTGTTGAGGGTTCCCCTCTAATTGCTGAGTTAGATGCAGTTGTTAGAGCTTTTGAGAGGTTCTCAGAGCCACTTAATTTGGTTACAGATTCGGCCTATGTGGTGGGTGTGGTGTCAAGGCCAGAGAACGCTGTTTTGAAAGAAGTCTCTAATCTGAACCTCCATGGTCTGCTCTCGAAGCTGATATATGCTGTCTCCCACCGAGAGCATCCGTACTTCGTGATGCACGTAAGATCGCACACAGACCTGCCAGGCTTTATCGCCTAGGGTAACCAGAGAGCGGACACCCTGGCCGCACCAGCTGATATGGCCAGGATTCCTGATATTTACCAACAGGCAAAGCTGAGCCATCAGAAATTCCATCAGAATGCGCCTGGCTTGGTATGGCAATTCCAACTAAGCCGTGACCAGGCCAAGGACATTGTGGCTACATGTCCCCAGTGCCAGAAGCTTGGGGTGCCAACCCTGAGCTCTGGCATCAATCCTAGAGGCCTGGAGAGCTGTGAGTTATGGCAGATTGATGTCACCCACATTCCGCAGTTCGGCAGGTTGAAATATGTGCATGTGAGTGTGGACACCATTTCCGGGGCAGTCTTCGCTTCTGCTCACACAGGGGAGAAGGCCAAGGACGTACAGAAACACCTTGTACAGGCCTTCTCTGTGTTGGGGATCCCAAGGGAATTGAAATCGGACAATGGCCCAGCATATGCTTCCATGGCCTTCTGGGAGTTCCTGCAGAGGTGGGGAATCAAACATAAGACTGGCATCCCGTTATTCCCCCGCAGGTCAGGGCATGGTTGAGCGCACCCACCAAACGCTCAAACGGGTCCTGGAGCAGCAACAGGGCGATACTCAATTCGATACACCTCATACTAAATTGCATAAAGCCCTTTTTACCATCAACTTTCTTAACTGCTCCTTCGAAGTGCTGAGTCCTCCCATTCTGAGGCACTTCACGAACTCTTCATCATTACGGTTGAGAAAACACCCTCCTGTGATGGTGAAGAACCCGGAGACCGGTAAAACGGAGGGCCCACATGAGTTAGTCACCTGGGGTCGTGGGTACGCTTGCGTATCCACGCCCTTTGGTTTGAGGCGGGTCCCTCAAAGGTGGGTCCGGCCCTATACTGCCAGTCAGGGACATCTGTCAGGGCCAACCTCCGGAGATGTCAAATATGCAGCGCTTTGTCGTCACCGGCGCACCTCCCTGGAACACCAAGGGTCCCCCAGAGGGCGGGACAGCCCCTTCTCCAAGTTGTTTCCTCCCCCTGAAGTTCAGGACCTATTTGAGTAACCCATTCCCTTTTCCTGTTCTGTTTTAGTCAGCCACACGGAGCCCCAGGATGTGGTATGCCCTTGTCATCTGGGCGTGCCTCTGCCAGTCTTCGGTGGAGTGGATAGTCCCGCAGCCAAGGAAGAATGTGTGGGTCACCCTGGCCCAGGCCATGCAGCAGGACCATCTCTGCTTATCAATTGCGGCAACAGGGAACCCACTTTCAACCTGCATGGTGGGGATCCCATTTCAGCCCGAAGAATATCCCAAGAGAATCATTAACATGCGGGATGATTTTAACCCCCAGTGGTGGCACCCCTCCTATGCCTCCTATCCTATGACCAACCCCCTATGGGTGTGGGGGGAGTGGTCTAAAGACCTTCCCAAAGCACCCGAGGAACCTCAGGAATTAGAGTTACTTGGTTCAGCCCCATCCCCTTTTTGTGTTCAGAATCATTATAGATGGTCCAACCCCGAATCATACCTAAACGTTATCCAACCCAACCTTGACTATAGAGCTGCTGCGTGGTGCAACGCCACCGCCCAGATTGAGGGGACCCCTCTAGACCAACCTCGTCAGCTAGGTAAGGGGGTCTTCTTGATCTGTGGCCACCGGGTGTGGGCAGGCATCCCCTTTCGCCTGATAGGAGGACTGTGCACCCTTGGACGACTGACCCTGTTTTCGCCTAACCGTACCCAAATTTCAAATTGGAAATCTAAAACCACAAAATCGGCAATCCAAAAGAGAGAAGCTCATAATTTAGACGAAAATTGCAATGCAGATGTTTTTCGTTGGTCTAAGTCCAAAAGAGTTGCTGTCTCCATCTTTTTACCGTGGGTGGCAGTGGCTAAAGCCCTAGGTGAATTGGGCCGCCTAGAGTGCTGGGTAGCGAAACAGGCAAACCTTACGTCAGCGGCCTTAAGCGACCTTCTAGCAGATGAGGAAATTACCAGGCAGGCGACCCTACAAAATCGGGCAGCAATAGATTTCCTGTTGCTTGCGCATGGCCACGGCTGCGAGGACTTCAAAGGCCTCTGCTGTCTCAACTTGTCATCTCGGAGCAGCAGTGTCCACTCCAAGATACAGCAAATACAAGGTCTTGTCACGAACATCAAGGAGGAATCCGAAGACTGGCTGAGAAACATCTTTAAAATCTGGGGACTTTCGGGTTGGCTGGCTTCAGTTGTCAAAACCATTATTTCTATTGTCCTTGTTATTATTCTCATTTGTATTGCTATCCCCATTAAGACCTTAGTTGTCCGCAGCATCTCCCCATCACCCCAAGTTAACCGCGCAGAGGTGGGGCCTATCCTGGATTGGGATCTCGAAGATCCCCCAAATGGTGAAGACATGAAAGCAGTTGAGGAAGAGAAGGATGGGCTCACCTCTGGCGAGGACTTTGAAAATGACACTTCTGTTTAAAAAGAAAGGGGGAGATGTAGTGTTGTGTTGTTTAATGTTAATTTTCCTTCTGTGTTGATGGTTGGTCCCAGTTTCGTTCCACTAAGTTAAGTACATAATGGTTTTTCCCTTTCCCACCTTTGCCTTAGTCAGTCATCTTAAACCCCTCCCCTTTATCTGGAACCTTCCCTGTCCCTCACCCTAAACCCTGCCCCACTGGATGTCAATCCTTTGTAGCCCCTCCCTTTGTTCTAGAAGTTTCTGTGTCAAGCATTCCCTTTTGTATTCATGATTGGTTATATTGTATGTATCCCCACCCTCGGCTTACCTTATTGGCTCAATGTACCCCTTTCCCCGCCTTCTGTACCTCCCCCCATTAACCGTTATTGGCCAGAGTTTTCTGCCCTCCCCTTGCTTCTCCCCCGTACTTAAGCCTGTGTAGAACCCCTCAAACTGCCTTTTGCGGTTCCCTCTCCCAACCTCCTGACCTGTTGCCTCTTCCTTCAATAAATCCCTTCCCCCATAAGCGTAAAAGGTCTCTCCTGCGCCTCTTTGTCCCTCCCTGACGACTTGCCCAGGCGTAGCTGTTGCTACACCTCTTCTGCAGCTCCGAGAGTGGTGCCGGGGAGGGGCCACTCACCGACGCAGGCTTCCCGGAGCTAGCCGGTAGCCCAGGTGAGGTCGGCAGTGGGTGGAAGAAACGTCATACATCCACGAGCTCCACTTCTTCTTCAAATCTACATTTTAGTTTCTCAGTCGTCTGAGGCATGTTGTAGAGCACAACTTCAGCATCTTCTGCTGCGCAAATGTTCATATCCAACAGGGTCATCTGAAGGAAAAGAAGAACAAATTATTGACATGCACCGAAGAAATACTGTGTGGCTTTCAGAGAGCCTGGCTAAAGGTAGGGTTTCTTTTCTTGTGATGGACAGAGATAGATTCAGCCTCCTACATGCCATATTAGATTAGTAAACAATACCATCTGGTTGGACACAAAGGGAGAAATTGAGGCAGTGGTGGAATTTCTTTCCCAAGAAAAGACAGATTTAGCACAAGGGCTGAGGCCCCTTGCATCTTCCACTTTCACGTAGGACAGCACTCCCTTCATTACCGGCATTTGTTACAGCTTTTCCACATTTCAAGTACAAATACTAACTACTACTGTGAAACCAAACGGATGGCTCACTTTTTGAACAGATAAGGCGGAGGTTAAAAAGGAATTCCACTTGTTATCTCAATGTTTGGCGCATCCTCAGATGCATTTTACTCTAATGACACATTGGACCACGGCTATCACAGCCAAAAGCTGTGGCACTCTACTTGCACATCTGCCCTTTCTCCTGACATTTGCCCTCGACCAGCTCATACTGGATGCTCATTTTCTCCACACACTCCACATTAGGGCTGTCTGAATGCTATGGAACAGACCACAGTCAAAATTCCCATCTTTCATAGTGCAGTGTGACATGGAAACATGACAGAGGCCATGTGCTGAATCTCAGCACACGGAACAGATCCCCGCAGTGCCTACGGACATTTGCCCACAGACACCAGATACTACCAGCGATAGAAATCAAGACATTTACATACACAGCTCTTTATCATTATGCTTCAAAGTAGCAAGGAAATTACAATCGCTACCAACTTCTTTGCTACCGTACAGGCTACTAACATCCCAACAGGATGTGCTCTGGAGCAAGAGAAGGCAGACACAGAGAGGGAAGGCATGCTGCAAGGACACAGAGAAAGGAAGTATCGACAACACTTCCCCTCTTCTTCTCCAAGAGTTAAAAAGGAGTATTTTTGTATGATTGAGAAGGGATCCATGTCAAAATTAACTTTTGATTTCCCCCAGATTCATTCTAACCAAGCCAGTTCCTGCTAGATCTCACCATGCACAGGTGTTTGTACAGGCCAAAGGAAAGCCATGGCACAAGCAGCTTCTTTGGCTCTTACTGCCACCTCCAAGCAACTGAGAAGGTATGTGGGAACACACGGAACAAAGAATAGAGCAAACATGCACTCTGAAAGCAACTGTCTGCCTCATCGTTGCCCGGGAGAAAAGAAAATATTGCTTGAATTCCAGACTGTTCTTAGGATTTCCCGACATACCTAGACTTTTGTTTCAATTCTCCAGAGTTCTGCACCATTCGCTTCCATCAGATTTGGCACGTGTTGGAGGCAACAAGGTGCTATCAAAGTAGGAAACAAGAGTCAGGTATCCTAAAATACAAACCACTCAGTACTTCAAATATAAAATTATGAATCCGAATATCCATACTACTGGGCTTTCTTTTATTTACAGCCATCTTGGCAATGAAAATAAACCTGAGATTGTTGTTGTTCAAGGCCAATTGTTTACTGCCCGATAAGGAACTAACTGTCATCTACCTTGTTCCTACATCCACCCTAAAAAACCTCCCTGTAAACATCGTAATGCATTGCACCCACACCAATGCGTCTTGTGTTCAGGATGGATATTCAAACGTAGCAACGTTCGATTTCTATCCAGACTCCTCTCTTAATTTATTATGCAAATAAAATCCCACGCCATGGAGAAAAAATGCCTTGACAAAAGCACCAACTTCGAGCTCTCCACCCATCTTTGCCCATTTCTACTATGTTTCAAGATTTAATTCTGCATTCCTCCATTTTTAGATTTTGATGGCCACCTATTAAGTGTAGCTGGGGCACTGAAAATCAAGAATGCATTTTCTCCATTCAAAAGAGCTGTACAGAAATAGATGTAGACCGTGCCTTACTGCTGCATTTAGCAATCACACAATGACAGGAAGCAAAGTGCATTTTGTAGCCAAGTCCTTCATTAACTCCAGGAACAATTGGTTTCCTTTATGCTTTACCCTCTTTTGCCATACCGGATATATTGCAAAACCTTCAGTCTCTGTTCACTGAGTACCATCTGCTCCTTTATCAGCTTTTCCATTTCCATATTCACAGTTGGGGGATTCTGTATTTCTTCACTTGCCATAAATTCTCTGCAGGATGGAAAGTAGATATGTAGAATGGAATCACATGATACATGTGATATCATACGTGATATCACGTAGAAAGAAAAAATGATCAAGTATTACTTTGATAGAAACCAAAAGTGAACACTAGCCACTTTATGTTGCTCATTGTCCAAAAAAAGACTGCCAAATTTCTGACCTGAAACTCTGAACTACACACTTCTTTTGCATGAGCTTCCAGTCCTTGACTCTCCCTTGCCATTTCAGTTGATGCCATTTTTCTTTCTCAAGCTCTGATTTCATTCGATTCAAGAGTAGCTTGGCAGTTGCCCTCTCATTATGCAGCAGTGCTCTGTTTATATTGTGCATTAAAAAATAAAACCAGAAGTAGAAGCAGAATACGACATGCAAAAACAAACAAAAAATTGTCTCTTCTACAGAAAATGAGGCGAGAAAAGAACACAAATGATAACCAATACCCTGCCAAGTAGAAATTTCTCCTATATTTCAGTGATTGATAGGCAGAAAAAATGAATTTCATTTGGGGAAAGCAAGACATTCTAGGAATATTCAGACTGCTATCTTGCCCCAGGTAAAACATTTACCATGGCCTTAGCGTTAATGAGCTTGTGAACATCAGCTGCCAAGAGGAAGGACATTTCCTCCAGTTTCACAGAATACTTGGTCAGTACATCTGCTATCTGTGCAAACAAAGAATACAGAAAAGCAACAACAATGAAAAGTAGAACTCAAATATCAATTTCCCAAGTTAAAATCTACATGAACAAGACAATTTTTCCATTCAAGTGAATTAGATTTAATTAATTCATTAACTACATAAGTATCATTCTCACGTTCAAGAATAGAATTCAAAGAATCAACGTTGCTTCTTCTGAGACATTGAAGCCTGAGTAGATCCCAACTTCAAATCTATTAGGACGTCATGAAAGCAATACCTGCTACATTTAGTACATGTAGACTACAAAGACATCTTGAACAGCTCTAAAAGATGAACAAACCCATGAACTTTGAAGGAGACGCTAGCAAGAAATGTGGAAATAGGCTTTATCTGCCCAGTGCTTTTTCCAAAAGCTTGGGCACTCCTTGGTGTCAGTGAGAGTCTCTGTCTCATTATTCAGCAGCTGGCTAAGGGTAAAAAAAGGATGCATGCAATCACTTCATTCCTGTTCATGACATAAACTTACTGCATCATCGCAAAAGCCATTTGCTTGGAAATATAGCCTAAAAAATAGGTGACAGACTGGGTACATATCTAGATTGCTATGAGCAAAACCAATTTCTTTTTAACAGGAATGCCATACAATATGCCTTCCATGGCAAATATTAGTCTACTAGCCCTGCGCTTCAACGGGCAGTGAGCTGTTCATTACACCAAATTTGCGTTGGGCAAGGAGACAGTCTATTTATTACAAGCCCCTAGTTCTAGAACCAAGAATTCAGGAGTTGCTCATTCCCAATGAAAATCTGTCCATTTCATACCTTTGGGGTTTTATGCTTCTGTTCTTTACATGTCTTGAGTGTGGCTTTCTTGTGAACTCACTGATGGGTGTTTTTCCAACACATTTCTGCTGATTACACAGTAATTGCATGGCATCAGCAGACATCTCTGAATGTGTCTTTAAAATATGCTTTTTACTCTTCTTAGAGGACCTTGTCTTCTTCTTTCCTTCACCCAAAAGGTGGGCTAAGTGCGCCTTCAAAGAAGCATCATCTCAACAATTAGAATTCTTTCAAACCTACTGAATGCAGAAGAGCGACAAAAAAATTTACAAAAAACTAGTACGCGAAAGACAGCAGAAGAGAAAGGTAAAATAATGAATCTTATATGCCACATTCATAACTCTCTTCATTCGAGGCTATTTTCAAAACGAGAAAAAAAAAATCATCTTTTCGTCAGAGAGGATATTTGGAGTAACGGGATTGTGTTGCCCTGCTTACAGTTACCAGAAAAGTCAACAGCAGAGTTGAAAACACCTGAAGCTGGCTAACTACACCTCTAAATGTTTTACTACTGTGTTATGATTCTGTCTTCAGTTAATAGAACCTGATATACAACAAAGAGATGGGAGCACATGGAGATGCATTGGAGAGCCTACGCTGGAGGTAACACATTCATTTTTTACTCAAACAAATCCAAATTAGAAATGTTGAAAATGAACTGGGGCCATTCCAACAGCCAGCACACTGACTAACACAACCAACCTTTGGCTTTTATTCAATCCTTTGCTTGTTTTACCTGGGCCATAAAGATCTGTCTGGAGCCTTCCTCTGCAAATATATCACAGTCATCCTATTGAGAACCCATGGCTCATCACAGCTGCTTGGTGAGGCCTGCTTCCAGAAGAATTGGCAACTACAAGCTTGGAGCCAAGAGATACAACACTTCCCTTGGAAAAGGTCCTTCCATGAATCCTAGAATCCCAGAATGGTTTGGACTGGAAGCAACCTTAGAGATGATAGATTATCTTCTTCCCTCATCCTGACATGGGCAGGGACACTTTTCCACTAATCCAGGTTGCTCCATATCCACACCAGCCTGGCCCTGGACACTTCCTGCCATGGGGCTCACACACAGCCTCTTTGAGCAACATGTGCAAGGCCTCAGCACCCACACAAGGAAGAATTCCTTTCCAATATCCCATCTACCCCAGCCCTCTGGCAGTTTGGAGCTATTCCCCCTTCTCCTGCTAGTCCAGACCCTTTTCCAAAGTCCCTCCACAGCTATTTTGGAGCCCCAGCAGGCACTGCAAGGGGCTCGAAGGTCTCCCTGGAGCCTTCTGTTCTCCACATTGGACACCCTCAGCTCTCCCAGTCTGTCCTAGAGCAGAGGAGCTCCAGCTTTCAAAGGAGCTTAGCAGACTCCTACCCGTGAAACTCAGTGCCACCGCAGGTGTTCCGGGCCCTACGGATATCACTTCCGGTGTCGCTCAGGGGCACCGCGGGCTCTCTCCACGCCCCCCATGGGGCCCTCAGGCAATGCCGCTCAGACAACCCTCCTGCCGCTCTTAGACCAACGAGGGGCAGGGAGCCAGCCCAGCTTCAGCCGCAATCCACAGTGTCCTTGGCGGCTGCTGTGGGCTCATGGCGGCTCGCACACGCAGAAGCAGAGGTCCGGAACAGAGGATCATAGCCCCACATTTGTGTTCGTCTCTGCACTAGGCAGGCCAGAATTGCCATGCACGGACTTTTCAGTTCAGCACGAGAATGAGAATAGACCAGCACCATGGGGGAGGAAATCTCTAAAGACTCTTTCATACTTGGTCACTCACTGCCTAGGCACTTTCCATTCCTGGGGCTACACTAACGCCTTTTTTACCTAGTGGGTAAGAAATGCCATTGTTCTGGTGTGCAGCTAAAGGCGCAGCAGAGGCAGGCCAGGCCAAAACTGGGGCAGTGCCCTTCCTCACTCCTTCACTGTGGTGTACTCCATGCAGCTAGAGCAAAGCAAGAAGGACGCGAGAAAGAAGAAGGCGTTCTTAAAGTAGCCCTCTGTCAGCAGCCCTGAAAGGGTACATAACACATGGTGTCTCGCTGCCCTCCATTCTACATACTCGCAGCTCCCTTTGCCTACTTGCAAAAGTTGCTACCAGAGCAGAGGGGGCCAGATTGAAGAGGCAGTGCCTAGGTTCACCTTCTACTTATTGCACGTAAGCCCCCTCCAGCTCCTCGCTGCACTCTGTATTTCCCTTCTCCGCGGCATTTACTGTGGTGCTGTCTGCAACTCGGAGCCTAGAAGTGACCACCAATGTTTCCCCAGCGGGCTGAAAGGGAACCAAGGAGCAGCACAAGCAGCAGTGCTTCAGCTTGCTCCTTCTGTCAGCTAAGGGCACTTGGGAAGGCAAGTGAGAGGCAGCCACCTTCCTCTCCTAGTAGCCTGTAACATAGTGCACACTAGCACGGTACTTGTGTGGCTTCGTTCTCAGCCCTCACCCACTATATGATCCACTGTTAATACAGAGCGGGGGTCATGATGGTTCTTTTGATCTTAAAGGTGCAAACAGGCAAAGTGCAGGGGACAAAATCAGTTTATTCAACAGCAGAAAATCAGTTTATTCAACAACAGCAATGCATTTCATCAAATGCCAACAACTCAGTTACGGTAAGGGGGAGAGGTATAGGAAACAAAGTATAGGGAAAGGGGAAGGAAAGGAAGGGATGGGAAAATAGCTACCAACAGACGAGACAGGGGTCCTCACGGGTCATCCGATAGACGAGTCTTCATCCGTGGGGATATCTCAGGGGTCTTCTCGAGGAGGTAGATGGGTCTTCATCAGTGGAGAGATCTCGAAAGGTCTTTTCCAGAGGGTTGCTCTTTATAGTCCTTCTCCAAAGCGAGTGGCCTCTGACCAAGAGGTGGGAAGATTTATGGACCATTGTGTGGTGCTGCAGGAGACAGGTACTGTCAAGCACTCCTCAGTTGGTGGTACAACACAAACTCTGGTTGGTGCCATGACAACACAGTCCAGTGAACAAAATACACCAGCACACAGTCACGAGCATTCACCTTGGCCAGGCCCGGAAACCATTGTTCAGAGTCAGCCTCGGTGGGGGGTCCTAGAGGTCTCCTTGCAACGGTCGGAAGGCAAAATCGAGAGGAACTTCGGACAGACACTTACAGCCCCCGACGCGAGGACACTGCTATTAGCACCGCATTGCAAGGGCACTTCTCGCTCCTTGACTACGTGCTCAGCGCTCTCCGAGTTCGCTGCTAGCTCCACGGTCCTTCTCAGCTGCTCACTCAGCAGCACTGACAGTACATAGAGCTTTGCAAGGACCGAGGACCTGGAGGGACATATCGCACACGAAAATGTGCCAGGACAGAGACGTGTTCTACATTGTCCCTTCTCGACACCCAGTTTGTGCTTCTGCTGCTTCTGCTGTTAGGAATCCCTCCTTGAAAGACGAGCGACAGCGTCTTTCTGGGTGCATTGCACTGAGTGAGAGCTCGCTAGGGACTTTGCACTCCGAGCCAAGGCAACAGGGCGTGCTTGCCCGCAGAACTGAGGACAAGCTGTTGGGCAGAGCTGAAACTGACCTCTGGAGTTCAGCTCTGTCTGGAAGGCAGAAGGCGAAGAACGAATCCGCAGGGCACCGGGCTTGCGAGCGCAGTGCAGCAAAGAGCACACGAGCAGCCAAAGAGCTCCTTCACAATCGCTTTCACTTCTCAGTGCTCTTGCTGCTTGGAAAAGTATCACACAACCATTGCACGCCAGGGCAAAAGCTGGGGCAGTGCCCTTCCTCACACCTTCGCTGTGGTGTACTCCATTGTTGGGGGTTGAATGCTTCCCTTTTCTTTCTGTGTAATTTCTCCCATTGTTATGCTGATTGGCTACACCTTAATATAATGTTCTCCGATAGGGAGGTGGGTGGAGGGTGCGGGGGGTGAAACGGGAAAAAGGAAAGGTGGGACGGGTTTCGGGAGGTGGGTCTGAAGGGGGCTGGAAAACTCTCTCGTTCGCTCGTGGAGTGAGACGACGCCTCCTGCTCCTATCTGGCATCTCTCCTGCCACCCTAGCGCTGAGATCCACGCTCTCTGCCATTGGACATCGCTCTGCTGCTCTCCCACCTCACCCTACTACCTCCGGACACTCAGCCGAGCACCACGACCGACACCGTGAGGGGGGAGTCACTTTCCCTATCCCTCTCACCCCTGGGCCGCTGCCGCCTTCACTCCAGGCCTCTTCAAATGTGCGGGATCTGCCCTGCCCCCACAGCACCGGTAACTGACCACAGGGAGACGGCCTGCGGCCAGAAGGGACTGGAACAGAGTTACACTGTTCTGTTCTGTTGTCAGTTTTTATAGCTGTTGTTGTTTTCTGCCTTGTTAGATATCCGCAAAGAACTGTTATTCCTATCCCCACATCTCCTGCCTGAAGGCCTCTGATTTGGACCTAAAATAATTAAAAGGGAGGGGGGTTGCGCTCTGCATCACAGGAAAGGGGCTCTCGCCTTTCCTTAGACCATACCTGTCTTTCAAACCAAGACAGATTTTGGCACCCGGAACATGAGGCATTCCCTGAGGGCATTGAGAGAGGGGTAGAAAAGGGGATAACAGTTCTTGAATTACCCAAGCTCGTGGTAGGTGACGCCATGCTGTCCAGCTTACCCTGGATTGGCTTCCATGTGGTCACTGCTATATCTCTCCCATTTGCAAGCCCTTTTTTAAACATGAGTCTCATAACCAAGGTTACTGTGGCTATTATCCGGTTCATTTTGTGGGTTGATCAGTTGAGGAATTCATGGATTTTTAATTTTCTCTGAAAGATGGCCACATGGATTCCGAGCTATCGCGCTCTAAGTGTGTGTTTCTGGGGCTACTTCAATAATGGTACTTATTGTGAGGAAGTGGCAGCAGGTGAAATCTTCTCCCAACCCATCACACGGTTTTTGAAGTTCACCCCACCAGTCTTCAAGGGGTCCAAATCTGCTTTAAATGTTAATGATATTTTACTGTGGCTTGTGTTGCTTATATCCCTGTTAAACCTGTTCTATCTAACATTCAACGATAAGGGGAGATTGACTTGGATAACGACCCTCATACCGGCCTCAGGGACTAGGGATGTTACCGCGACGACTAGGGAGGTTACCCCACAGCCTGACCCTGTTCCAGAGACTAGGGATATTAACCCAGCGTTTGACCCTGCCCCACAGCCCGCCTTGGAATGGAACCACCTATAATGGGTGGGGGTGCTAGCAAAGGAGATACATGAGATGGGCCAGATGCTGAAGGAGTACCTCTTCCCAGCTGGTGAGAAACCCTCCCCCTGCCTTAAAGAGGGAGACTCTGATGGTGCAGCAGTGGGACCCACAGACGTTACATCTGTCCAGGTTCCAGCTGAACTGCAAGGGCACTCAGCAGCAAGTTGCCCCTGTGGAAACTAGGAAGTCTGAGATGAAAACAAGGCACCTAGATAATAAGGGTCAGGAAGGGGCCCCCTCACAACCAGCAGGGGAGCCAGAAGTTGAGATCATCACCGAGTCCCTGTCATACGAGAGTCTCCGCAACCTGCGAAAAGACATTGTACGACGGGGCCGTGAGCCTTTTACAACCTGGTTACTACGGGTCTGGGACCTTATGGGCACAGGTGTGCAACTGGATGGTACTGAGGCAAGGAATTTGGGAACCTTGACCCAGGACTCAGGTGTGGACCAAGTATTTGTAAGGGAGACAGGTCTCCTTTCCCTCTGGGAGCGACTTTTAATGAGTGTGAGAGAGAGATTTGTCCACAGGGAAAGAATGCAGAAGCACCACCAGAGAACGCCTTGGAATACCCTTGAGGAAGGGATCCAACAGCTGAGAGAAGTGGCAGTACTGGAGGTGCTCTTTGGGAGGGATGGACAGCATGACAATGACCCTGACAAGGTCAGGTGCACAGGGCAGAGGTTGTGGAATCTGGCAAACCTGGGCCCATCTCAGTATACCCCCTTTATTGCAATGATTAATGCTGATATCAACCAAGTGACAGTGGGTTCTGTTGCCAACAGGCTCAGGAATTTTCAGAGTATGATGGCTGGCCCAATGCAGGCTCATGTCTCTGCTGTGGTTAAGGACCTCAGAGAGGAGTTTAAGGAGGAGATGAAGGAGATAAGGGAAGAGGTGAGGAAGATCAGTGCAGCACCAGTGCGAGTCATGGACCCCAAAAGTAGAGCCCAACGCCCCCCAGCTAGGGATAGAGGGTACACCCCACGTGCTGACCTTTGGTTTTTTCTACGTGACCACGGGGAAGACATGAGAAGGTGGGATGGGAAACCCATTTCTGTCCTGGCAGCACGGGTGCACCAACTCAGGGAGGGGAACACTAACAGAGGGAACTCCACTAAAGTGAAGGTAGCCTGAACCTCCCATGACCAAGGTGCAAGGTATTACAGAAGGGAAGATGATCTGTCAGATCCCCTTGAAGGAACCTCCACTATGTATGCCCAGGAGAGAAATAATAACCAGGGCTAGAGGGGCCCTGCCTCTAGCCAGGGAGAGGAACGGGAAAACCGGATCTTTTGGATGGTGTGGATCCGATGGCCTGGCACATCAGAGCCACAGGAACACAGAGCATTGGTTGACACTGGTTCACAGTGTACATTAATACCATCGGGACATGTCGGGGAGGAACCTGTTTCAATTGCCGGGGTTACGGGGGGATCTCAGGAATTGACTTTGCTGGAGGCTGAGGTGAGCCTGACTGGGAAAGAGTGGCAGGAACATCCAATTGTGACTGGCCCAGAGGCACCATGTATCCTAGGCATAGACTTCCTCAGGAACGGCTATTACAAAGACCCAAAGGGACTCAGGTGGGCTTTTGGAATAGCTGCTGTGGCGGCAGAGGGCATTAAGCAGTTGAACACCCTGCCTGGGCTATCAGAAAACCCATCTGCAGTGGGTCTCCTCAGGGTGAAAGAGCAACAGGTGCCAATTGCTACCTCAACAGTGCACCGCCGGCAGTACCGGACGAATCGAGATGCCGTGATCCCCATCCACAAGATGATCCGTGAGCTGGAGATCCAAGGGGTGGTCAGTAAAACCCACTCACCCTTCAACAGCCCCATCTGGCCTGTGCGTAAATCTGAAGGAGAATGGAGATTAATCGTGGACTATCGTCCATTGAATGAAATGACTCCTGTCACGATCCGCTATTAATGCAGAGCGGGGGTCGTGATGGTTCTTTTCATCTTAAAGGTGCAAACAGGCAAAGTGCAGGGGACAAAATCACTTTATTCAACAGCAGAAAATCAGTTTATTCAACAACAGCAATGCATTTCATCAAATGCCAGCAATTCAATTACGGTAGAGGGGAGAGGTATAGGAAACAAAGTATAGGGAAAGGGGAAGGAAAGGAAGGGATGGGAAAATAGCTACCAACAGACGAGACAGGGGTCCTCACGGGTCATCCGATAGACGAGTCTTCATCCGTGGGGAGATCTCAGGGGTCTTCTCGAGGAGGCAGATGGGTCTTCATCAGTGGAGAGATCTCGAAAGGTCTTTTCCAGAGGGTTGCTCTTTATAGTCCTTCTCCAAAGCGAGTGGCCTCTGGCCAAGAGGTGGGAAGATTTATGGACCATTGTGTGGTGCTGCAGGAGACAGGTACGGTCAAGCAGTCCTCAGTTGGTACAACACTACCTCTGGTTGGTGCCATGACAGCACAGTCCAGTGAGCACCATACACCAGCACACAGTCACGTGCATCCACCTTGGCCAGGCCAGGAAACCATTGTTCAGAGTCAGCCTCGGTGGGGGGTCCTAGAGGTCTCCTTGCGACGGTCGGGAGGCAAAATCGAGGGGAACTTCTGACCGACCTTTACATCACCCCATGACTCACGATCGTCGTCAAGAGCGCCCCTTTGTAGAGTTGTAGTGAAGTCTTCACTTGTGGTGTCTTCAGGACTCGTCCAATTTGGTAGCACATCCCGGAAAACAGAGACAGGAAAGTAGGAAAAATATTGTGGACAGGATAAGGATTAGGAGAAAAGCGAAAACAAAATAGATTAATTATATTCAATTTTTTGATTCCTAACAATTTCAAACAATTTGTTCAATTCTTTAATTTTTTCAATTTTGATTAGAAATAAATCAAATTTTTTTTAAGCAAGTTTTTGATTAAACAATTTTAATTGCAATTTGAAGACAATCAATTCTAGTTAAAAATCATATTTTATCCTATTTAAAACCTTGTGTCAATAACCCTAGGGATGTCAACAGTAACCAATCTGGATACATCTGTCACAGATGCCAATTGTGCTAACCCTTTCATTATTCTCCAAGTCATAATGTATAGAATTGCTGATAAAACAAAACCAATTAAAAGCAAAATTAAGAGAACAATGGTGGGATGACACAATTTGTTCAGGACACCTGTAGCAGTAGGTGACCACCCAAATAGAGTATCCCACCACCTGTGTTCAGCATCTGTCTTTACCCTTTCCAAAACACGATGTATTTTTTCCACATTGTGATGAACAGCTATTAGAGTTTTCTGTCCGTTTTTCTTGATCTTCTCCAAAATTTCGATCAAATCTTGGTGGAGCAACAATTGCTTCACCAGAGACAGGTTCATTCCAATTGGAGTGGGCAATAGATGGTGGATCAGTGTGTAATTTGACTGCAAAAGATGGTGACAAGTAACTGGGGCTACATAGGAAAAATCACATCCTGAAATCCTAGTAAAGTTACAGACACAAAAGTTTGAATGATTCTTAGTATTCACTACCAAATTTTCTATGAAAACACTATCACAAGCAGTTCTAAAGCATGCACATCCATTGCCTACATATACCAGTACAGTTTCACGAATCTCGTTTGGATGAATTTCAAAATTGCAAACGTTCTGTTCTGTGTCCAAGCAGATATCTTGAGCTCTGATTGCATTACTTTCACAAATAAACCCTTGTTGTTCCCGGACAATGCAAGTTTCCAAATTGACAGTTTGCCACCTCCCACCAATTTGACGGGCCCATTCCCTATGCTCGAAAGGATAGAGAATAGCTCCATCATGGTTCAACCCTAATGCAATGATAGGGAATATTGAATGCACTGAAGCATTACGAATTGTCAGTACAAAGGCTGTGGCTGTGTTTGTGCTGGGATCATAGGTAAAATTTACTAAGTTCCACCAGGACTGGAATTCTTTTTCAAAATCAGTGGCACTGTCCCAGACTATCTTTCGAATTTCAGTGGGAAAAGTGCCTTCCTCACCTTCTCTTATAATTAAAGCAGCAACCGACTGCATCCACAACTGGGCCTGGATACAACTGAGAGCCAAAGAGATGTTATTTTGTGAAGCACCAAGTGCATCGATTTTCAATTTGTGGTCATTTACATTTACCTTTTCCCAACTTGGTAATATGTTTGGTAACAACCACTGTTGGGTCCCCAAAGCTGTTAAGGCTGTTTTCCGGGGCCGTTGTAATTTGGTTACATCTCCAGCTGTGGTAGCCAATTTATTCATTAGTACTTCTGAATCAATGCTATTCAAAATTCCCAATCCTGTTCCCACAACACCGCTTATGTCTCTTGCCATTCGTATTTTGGAAGGATTCCGTTTCCGCAACCAGGTTGTCCATCCCTCAAAAGAAGTCTGTAGAAAGGGTGAACAAGCTGGCTGAACTTCTGAGACATTATTTTGCATCAGCAATTTGATTTGTTTGAGAGACCATGCCGGATTAAACAATATTTGTTGTTGGCCAGTGTTTTTAATTACATATGGTCCAAATTGAAAAATCGTAGGGCTCAACACAACCGGTGGTTGGGTAGTAAGTGTTACAACATTAACATCAAGTTCCCCCCAGTATTTTGTATCCTTTTTTCCACACATGATTTTATAGGAAAATTGTATAGCAGTTAGATTTAGCCAACAGTCTTGATTTTGGGTTCTACAATATAAAGTCCGGCCATGAGGTCCTATGCCATAACTGTATGCAGGTTCGGTGAGGGATCCAGCCACTAATTTACAAGTCATTGCGACATCATCACCTTGTGTCACCACGAAAGGAGGGAAAACCTTGTTTTTGTCATCCACCACTAGGGGGGTACTTCTTCATGTCCCTCGGTGTTCTTCTGTGAAAAGTAAACACAAACAGAGTCTGCCTCCAGGAGGCAGGAGATTAAAATGATGGAACTATCCAGTGTGTAGCATGGACTGGAATTCTGTTAACTTCCCAATCATTTTGCTGCTGAAAAGGGGGCCACTCTGTACCTCCTTTAAACACAGCATAGGAGTCAGTGTAGCTGTAAACAAGAGAGATATTCTGTACCTCAAGTTGGAAAACACTCCAAACAACTGTCAGCTCACCGGTCTGAGAGCTGCCTTCTCCCTCAGTAATAATTTGTTCACCAGCAGAAGTGGGGAGGGCTACTGCCCTGTATCTCCCCACCTTTCCCTCTCGTTTGGCAGAAGCATCAGTGAACCAAGAATTTGCTGATTGTTCAGGGGAGAAAGGAGTGGCTACTTTACTTACCAAGGCAGGTTTGTCATGGCTATTTGCCAAGCTCTCAGTTTCTTGTATTGCCAGATTTTTTACAGCTCTTTCTATCACTGAGAAGATGTTACAGGAATGTTTTATCTGGGCATACCACTTCCCAACTGAGGATCTTTGGGCCACCCCGTCAGGGGGAGGGGTCTCAATAGTGACTGTGATGCGTTTTCTCCAGAACACTAATAATTCTAGAGCCTGTTGTATCTCTTTCCTGGATTCAGGCAATTTAATTTGATCCAGGGAGGTTAGAGTATCAGGTGGAATACATGTCATACTTCCTTTCCACCAAATTCCCAAAAACTTCACCTCCTGAGAAAGTTTTTGAATTTTCTCTGAGGAAATTTGCAAATCAGGGTTTTCCAAATGAGAGATTATTTTTTGTTGGGTATCCCCCACTACTTTTATTTCATCCCCTCCCACCAGAATATCATCAATGTATTGATAGACAGCTGTATAGTCAGGTTTGGGTATCTTTTCTAATTCTTGGGCTAAAGTGTGGTGGGCCGAAGTGGGGGAATGTTCAGACCCTTGGGAAAGCCCAGTGCAGGTGTACTGCTTTGGTTCAACTCCCAGAGCCTGTGGAGGAGATTGATTTGGCACATTGTTCAGAACTTGAGGAGAAGTTTGCTCTGGTACACTGCCCAGAACCTGTGGAGAAGGTTGCTCAGGGGTGCATCACTGATATAATCATATTCTATTTTAATCACAGGTTTCAAGTTGGGGCAGCAGTGTTGTCCACAATTTTTCATCAAAATTAGGTCTTTTTGAGAGTGTATTGGATTAATGTGAATAGCTTCCTTTTCCTGTGTTTCTTTTGGTGTTACACCCTGCGTTGAATTTTTCTCCCATTCTTCTCTTAAGGCAGCTTTTAACAAATTATTTTCATCTAGCAACAAATGGTCCTCATTCCTTTCTTGATCTAATCGTTTTTGCAAAATTTGAACAAGATTTTGTAGAGAGTCTATAATTGTTCTTTCCTCATTTCTGCACTCAGAGCGAGTTTCTATAGCTGCCGTAAGACAAGCTCCTAAAACTGAGCAGAGCATGGTTTTATTTTTGCCCAGTTTGAACTTTGACTCATGTTGCAAAGAATATATTCTATCAATCACATTCTCCAGATTAAACCAATTATTGTTCGCCCATTCCTCCCCACCTTGGGACGGTCTGGCGCTATACTTAGCTAATAGAGCATAAAATGCAGTTTTATCTGTTACAGTGGAGTTCTCAGTCATTTTGTGAAGGGATAAGTAAAAACCACAACAGGGAGGTCTATTGCTCAGGTTACTACACACAACGAAACAGCTTTTGCTGTGTGCCCCCCTTCGCTTCCCTGTGCGGGTGAGGAGACCAAACTACTTGGGAGGCACTCCTTAGTTACAAAACACCAGGTTGTCTCTTCGCTACACCAAGTAGTCAAACATCATAAAACAACAACAACAACAACAGTGTCCCGCCTTTTGCACCAGTAGATCTTTTGTGAAATTCTGACGACAGAGCCCTCAAGCGAGTCTGGGGATGCTCCACACCAAGGTGTCTGCAGTCTGCGGGAAATCAGAAAAACCCCCCTTGCTTTCTAGACAGGTTCACCCATCCAAGGTGGCCAGCTAGGTGCAACTGGAGTAAGACTTCCTTCCCCTGATCCAGACTACAGACAACACTGCATCCTTTCTGTCTGCCAGAAAATCCTGTCCATGATGCCAATTTAATGTCACGATCCACTATTAATGCAGAGCGGGGGTGGTGATGGTTCTTTTCATCTTAAAGGTGCAAACAGGCAAAGTGCAGGGGACAAAATCAGTTTATTCAACAGCAGAAAATCAGTTTATTCAACAACAGCAATGCATTTCATCAAATGCCAGCAATTCAATTACGGTAGAGGGGAGAGGTATAGGAAACAAAGTATAGGGAAAGGGGAAGGAAAGGAAGGGATGGGAAAATAGCTACCAACAGACGAGACGGGTGTCCTCACGGGTCATCCGATAGACGAATCTTCATCCGTGGGGAGATCTCAGGGGTCTTCTCGAGGAGGTAGATGGGTCTTCATCAGTGGAGAGATCTCGAAAGGTCTTTTCCAGAGGGTCGCTCTTTATAGTCCTTCTCCAAAGCGAGTGGCCTCTGGCCAAGAGGTGGGAAGATTTATGGACCATTGTGTGGTGCTGCAGGAGACAGGTACGGTCAAGCACTCTTCAGTTGGTACAACACAAACTCTGGTTGGTGCCATGACAGCACAGTCCAGTGAGCACCATACACCAGCACACAGTCACGAGCATCCACCTTGGCCAGGCCAGGAAACCATTGTTCGGAGTCAGCCTCGGTGGGGGGTCCTAGAGGTCTCCTTGCGACGGTCGGGAGGCAAAATCGAGGGGAACTTTGGACCGACCCTTACAACTCCACCACTGAATGCTGCTGTGCTGGACATGCTGGAACTCCAGTACGAGCTGTAGTCCAAGGCAGCAAAGTGGTACGCCACCATTCACATCACCAATGCATTTTTCTCCATTCCTCTGGCAGTAGAGTGCAGGCCTCAGTTTGCTTTCACCTGGAGGAGTGTGCAATACACGTGGAACCTACTGCCCCAGGGGTGGAAACACAGCCCCACCATCTGTCATGAATTGATCCAGGCTACACTGGAGAGGGGTGGATCTCCAGAACATCTGCAGTACGTTGATGACATCATTGTGTGGGGGGACAGGGCAATGGAGGTATTTCAGAAAGGAGAAAAGATCACTGAGATTCTGCTGGGAGCCGGCTTCACCATTCAAAAGAGCAAAGTCAAAGGGCCTGCCCAAGAGATCCAGTTCCTGGGAGTAAAGTGGCAAGATGGACGGCACCAGATTCCCAGTGAGGTCATCAATAAGATCACTGCAATGTCTCCACCAACCAGCAAGAAGGTAACACAAGCCTTCGTAGGTGCCATAGGCTTTTGGAGAATGCACATTCCTGAGTACAGCCAGGTTGTGAGCCCTCTTTACCTGGTCACCCGCAAGAAGAACAATTTCCACTGGGGCCCTGAGCAGCAGCAAGCCTTCACCCAGATCAAGCAGGAGATTGCTCATGCAGCAGCCCTTAGCCCAGTCAGGAAGGGACCAGAGGTGAAGGACGTGCTCTACTCTGCAGCCGGGAACCATGGTCTGTCCTGGAGCCTGTGGCAGAAGGTGCCTGGTGAGACGCGAGGCCGACCACTGGGATTCTGGAGTCGAAGCTACAGAGGGTCCAAGGCCAACTATACTCCAACGGAGAGGGAGATCTTGGCCGCCTATGAAGGGGTTCAAGCTGCCTCAGAGGTGGTTGGCACGGAAACACAACTCCTCCTGGCACCCCGACTGCCAGTGCTGGGGTGGATGTTTAAAGGAAAGGTTCCCTCAACCCACCATGCCACTGACACCACATGGAGCAAATGGATTGCCCTCATCACACAACGCGCCCGTATTTGATACCCGAATCGCCCTGGGATTTTGGAGATAATTGCCAACTGGCCGGAAGGGGAAGACTTTGGTCGTGCCGATGAAGAGGAACAGGAACAAGTGACCCGGGCTGAAGAAGCCCCACCGTATAACCAACTGCCAGCAGATGAAACATGCTATGCTCTTTTCACTGATGGTTCCTGCCGCATCGTGGGGATGAACCGGAAGTGGAAAGCAGCCGTATGGAGCCCCACATGAGAGGTTGCACAAGCTACCGAGGGAGAAGGTGGATCAAGTCAACTTGCTGAAGTCAAAGCTGTTCAGCTGTCGTTGGACATTGCTGAAAGAGAGAAGTGGCCAAAGCTCTACCTTTACACTGATTCATGAATGGTAGCCAATGCTCTGTGGGGTTGGCAGGAAAGGTGGAAAAAGGCTAACTGGCAACGTAGGGGAAAGCCAATCTGGGCTGCCGATGAATGGAAAGATATTGCCACCCGGGTAGAGAAGCTGCCTGTGAAAGTCCGTCACGTAGATGCCCATGCACCCAAGAGTCGGGCTAATGAGGAACACCGACACAATGAGCAGTTAGATCAGGCTGCACAGATAGAGGTGTCGAAGATAGATTTAGATTGACAGCACAAGGGAGAGTTGTTCCTGGCTCAATGGGCCCATGATGCCTCAGGTCATCAAGGCAGAGACGCCACCTATAAGTGGGCATGAGACCGAGGGGTGGATCTAACCATGGACAGAATTTCTCAAGTTATCCATGACTGTGAGACGTGTGCTGCCATCAAGCAGGCCAAGCCGGTGAAGCCCCTCTGGTATGGGGGGCGATGGGCCAAATATAAGTATGGAGAGGCCTGGCAGATTGACTACATCACACTGCCTCAAACCCGCCAGGGCAAGCGCTATGTACTGACCATGGTGGAAGCCACCACTGGATGGTTAGAGATCTACCCTGCGCCTCATGCCACTGCTCGGAACACCATCTTGGGCCTGGAAAAAACAAGTTCTTGGGAGGCATGGTACCCCTGAGAGAACTGAGTCAGACAATGGGACTCATTTCAAGAACGGCCTTATACACACCTGGGCTAGAGAACACGGCATTGAGTGGGTGTACCATATCCCCTACCATGCACCAGCTGCAGGGAAAGTTGAACGGTGCAATGGCCTGCTTAAAACCACCTTGAAGGCACTGGGTGGGGGAACTTTCAAGAACTGGGAGATTTATCTACCAAAGGCCACCTGGTTAGTGAACACCCGAGGTTCCACTAACCGAGCAGGCCTTGCCCAATCTGAACCCTTGGGAATATCAGATGGAGATAAGGTTCCAGTGGTACACATGAGAGGTATGCTAGGAAAAACTGTTTGGGTGAATCCTGCCTCCAGCAAAGACAATCCCACCCGTGGAGTTGTATTCGCTCAGGGACCAGGTTGCACCTGGAGGGTGATGCAAAAGAGTGGACAGACCCAATGCATACCCCAAGGAGACCTTGTTTTAGGGTGAAATACCTATAGTACTGTGCGTATGTCTCTAACTGCATGTATGTATATATAATGTAACGCTTTAATTTGATATAGCATATTAGTATGGGAGAAACAAAGGGGTGGATAATGTTGGGGGTTGAATGCTTCCCTTTTCTTTCTGTGGAATTTCTCCCATTGTTATGCTAAGTGGCTACACCTTAAGGTAATGTTCTCTCCCAGGGAGGTGGGTGGAGGGAGGAGGAGGGGGGAAACCGGAAAAAGGATAGGTGGGATGGGGGTCGGGAGTGGGCTGGAAAACTCTCTCGTTTGGCTTGTGGAGGGAGAGGACGCCTCCTGCTCCTATCTGGCATCTCCCCTGCCACCCCAGCACTGAGATCCACGCTCCCTGCCTTTGGACATGGCTCTGGTGCTCTCCCACCTCATCCTACTACCTCCGGACACTCTGCAGAGCACCACGAGAACCTGTGGATGCCCCATCATCGAGAGTGCTCCTTATCAGTTTGGCTAGTCTTGATCAATTTGATCTACTCTATGATCTACCTGGCAAGGAAGTTGGACTAGATGATCTTTAATCACAGACTGTTGTATGATTCCGTGAAAGACAGAATGCAATAAAGTTCATATTTCAGATTTTGGCGCAGACATATTTATTATTTCTCATTTTATGCATCATTGCAAAGACAAATGGTTAGCTTCTGAAATGATGACCTGAGATTGATTTCCTTCCTTAGTTTCATTTTCCCTCTTATTCCTTCACTCTTCGACTTTCTTTTTCACTAGATTTCCTCTTTGAGTAAACTGCCCTTAAGTACCACTTTGCTCCCCACATGGCTTTTTTTTTTTTTTCAACGCCACTTTTTCACTGGTTCATTTTGGGCCTTTGCTGCTTGAAGTCCAGCAGCCTCCTTGTCTGAGCATTATGGAGCTTTCTTTACAGTTTCATCACTATGCAAAAAGCCATAAATTACTGTGTTCCATCTCACACACCATCAAGTATCACACTAATATTCCCTCTGCTGAATAGCTGGTTGGCTTTCATAGTCCAGCCAAATACCAGGAAATCCAGATGGCAGCAAGAATCTTGTAGACTACTCAAGCTGTTCATTGAAATTCTGGAGAAGTCACGTGAGGTATCACATTCTCTTGAAAGAAGTGTATATCATCTCAGACATTCTAGAATGGGCTATTAATATTGTCATGAGTTTCTGGCTAGACTTTTTAGTATGCAAATTCAAATTCAAATGATCTGAAATGATAGAACTTCAAGAATTTTTTTTTCCCAGAATCGAAGTATGATGGAGTTACATAGGGAGAATCTTAATCTTAGTTATTCTATTCCATCTCACATAATGGCTGGGGCAGGGAGAACAGAGTATCTTTTGGGGAGAATGTGTTCCGGTGTAGTCAGTAAGCTGGGCAGAGGAGCCATCAGGTATTGTCTGTTGTTCTGGGGGGATTCATGTGAACTCTTCCTTTCTTGTACCCTGCCACTAGTATTGTTGCTAAAATTGTTTGTTTTCTCATCCAAGTGACAAAATCAGCACACTTAATGAGGGATGAAGAGGGAGCAGCGACCTCAGAACCGGAGGAAGAAGAAGCAGAGCCTGCTGTCCTCCAGAAGAAAAAAACACTACCAGCCAACTTTGCACCATCTGTGAACTTCCTGGGCTTGTACTCTATCCCCTTGTCCAGATCACTGATAAAGATATTAAACAGGACTGGGCCCAAGACTGAGCCTTGGGGACCAGCTGGATGAACTCTATTTCCCACCACTCTGTGGGCCTGGCCATCACCCAGTTTGTCACCCAGCAAACAGCCCACCCATCCAAACCATAATCAGACAGTTTCCTCAGGAGGATGATGTGAGACTCATAGCAAAAAGGATCAGGGAGATGCCTAGGAACAGTCTCAGGTGAATCCAGGAGACTATAGTGGAGGACTATTCAGTTTTCCAATCAATTTGCTTAAAAAACTCTACAGTACCGTAATAAACAACAAACAAATGAATAAACAAAGCAGACCAAACAAACACAGAAAAAACCCCAACCAATAATCCACAAAGAGACAAAAAAGGCCACCAAAAAAGCCCACAAAAAAATCCATCCTAAACTGAAAAAAAACCTCCAAACCCAACACATAAAAAAATTAGGGTGAATGTTTATAGTAACTTTAAAAATAACAAAACAAAACAAAACAAAACAAACCCAGAAAGTCACTTTTCTAAAGGTGCAGTCCCAACCTCTTCCTCAGCAAGGAGGACATCCTGAAGTGGAGCTAGTTGGAAGAAAGCGGGACGGGGCAGCACCTGGGCCATTGTCACAGGACGGCCCTGTGGCTGCCCCATTGCCAAAACCTGGACACATAAATCAAACACAGGTATGCACATGTGCTTAGACACAGCAAAAATATATTTGTCTGAAAAGAATACTGGTCCATTTATATCACTGGAAAGAGCATAATGCCTCCTCTCAGCTTTCTTTTCAGTCATTACAAATGTTTCGAAAATATAGGAGTGCAGAAAATGGAAATATCCAAGATCAACATGAGGACCAATAACAAAGATTCCATTTTTAAACTGCATTGGGAATCCTCTGCAGAAATTGACTCAGAGCTCTAAGATTTACAAAAAAGACCAAGAGATTGGAGTCAATACAGCACAGTGTCTGGAGGCTTCAGCTGGTTGCCTTGATTTCTCAAATATGATGGAGGAAGCACCTTAGCAACTACAGCTGCCAGTTCTCTCAGGGCCCTGACATGCCTCTGGGTGGGTCCCATGGTCTTGCATGCTCAGGTTCCTCAAGTGGTCTGAAAGCTGACCTGGTACTATGGCTTAGAATCAAGTCCACCAGTCCAATAACCTGACAGATGTGGAAAGAGTGACTGGCAGTAAAAATTGAGACCAACACTTTTTGAGTACCTCAGCCTTCTCATTGTCTGTTGTCACTAGTCCTGTCTGCCTTATGGGGGTGGGGGGGAATAGGGGAGGTGTGATAGGTTTCTTTTCATCTTCCTTTTCCCACTGAAATACCCGTAGGTGCCTTTATTATTCTTATTTTTGGCATGCTTTTCCAAATTCAGCTTCAACTGAGCCTTAGCTATACTGATCCCATCCTCACAAACTCATGTGTTACCACTGTATTTTCCCCATGATTTGTCTCCCTGTGTATTGCCTGCATATTACCTACTTGCATCATATCTATTAATTTTCAATAACCTTCTGGCTTTAATTTGTTTTCAAAAAAAAACCTTTTTGAAACTTTTCTCCTCAGAAATTCACCTGGGAAACCCAAAATCCACAAAATACACCCCGAAGTCCCCACTGGGATGCCCAGCACTCACCTGGCAACTCCCAGAATTCCACAAATTCACCCCAAAATTCACGGGGGACCCCCAAATCCCAGGGCTTCACGCCAAAATCCCACCTACAACCCCCAAAATCCCTCAAATCACCCCCAAGACCCAGTCCCCCCAACACCTCCCAAATTCACCCCAAAATGTCTCCAATCCCCCTCAAAACCCACCCAGATACCCCCAAATCCACCAAATTCACTTTAAGACCCATCTGGGACTCCCAAAAATCACCAATATTCCCCGGAAAATCCACCTGCATCCCCCCAAATTCATCCATAAATTCTCCCACGACTCGAAAATGCTTACCTGGATACCCCAAAATCAACAGAATATACCACAAAATCTTCCTGGCATCCCAAAAGCTCACCTGAGAACCCTTATACTCACATATATACCCTAAAATTCAACAAATTCACCCCAAAATTCCCCTGAGATCCCTAGAATTCCACAAATTCCCCCTAAAATTCAACTGGGAGTCCTCACATTCCACAAATTCACCCTAAACCTCCCTACCCGGGATCCCCCTACATTCCACAAATTCTCCCCCAAAATCAACCTGGGACAACTCAAAACTCACCTCGATCTCCCCAGATTCCCCCCCCCCCCTCCAATTCACCTGGGAACCCCCAAATCCCCAGAATTCAACCCAAAATTCACCAGGGACCCCAAAAACCTTCAAATTCGCTCCAAAATGATTGGCAAATTTACACACTCCATTTTCCCACAAAAGGATCTAGAGCCCTCTGCGCTTCGTATACAAGCTAAACGGAAAAAACCTTTCTATTCATTCTCAGCAAAAAGACTTCCTATTCCTCCTTCTTTTGCACAAAACTGCCTTCACTTTCAAACTTATTCTCTTGCTCACTTACCTGCATAATGCTTAGTCCCTGTTCTGCATGCTCATTTTCTTCACTTTTACAAGGAATCCTCTCCTCATCTTCTTCTTCCCCTAGTTCTTCCATTTCTTGTGCCTAGATCACCTGTTTCGCTGTTAGATTTGTTCCTCCAGCTGATTTTTGACAACTGTCCCTATCTTGTGGCACTGCTCGCTCGATAGAGGTGATTGTCCTGCTCTGCTGTGGGCTGGGACTGCGCTCTCTTGAAGCCCTGGGGGCAATTTTGGATGCCACAAAGTCAGAAAGACCTCAGGCTATTGGAGAAATGTCCAAAGGAGGGACACAGAGATAGTGAAGAGGCTGGAGGGGAAGCCATACAAAGAGTGGCTGAGGGCATTCGGTTCAGCTGCAGAGAGGACAGTGAGCTCACACCTCACTTGGGACCTCTCACCTCCTCTCAAGGGCAGCACTGGGACAGCTTTGCTCTCTGCTCTCTGCGACCAGGGACAGGAGCCAAGGGAATGCCAGGAGCTGTGTCAGGGGACGATTAGGCTGGCTATCAGGGAAAGGCTATTTTACTCGGAGGCTGGTCAGGCACTGAATAGGTTCTCCAGGCAATGGGCACAGCCCCAAGGCTGCCAGAGATCCAGGAGCGTTTGGCCAATGCTCTCAGGGATGCAGAGGGTGGGACTGTTGGAGTGTCTGTGCAGGGCCAGGAGTTGGACTTTGACGATCCCTAGGGGTCCCTTCCGACTCAGGAAACTCTTACCATTTTCCCCTCTTTCCTCTCCTTGCACAATGCTCTCAGCTTACCGTTCCACCGTATGTTCCACATTTGAAACCTCCGCTACTTCTTTCCAGTTCAAGCACAGTTCTACTGGTTACAATCCAAAAATACACAGATTGAAAAACAACCAAAAAGAAACACCTGTTTGGAATGTCGTGGTCTTATTTGGATCTTCAACTTTGAAGTCGATTGTGCCTTGCAAGTTCTAAAAGCAAAACAACAACAAAAAACACCCACCACACCGTTTTAACATAGGGATTTGCTTTCTTCTAAGAAATCCATATCCCTTCTCAAAATGGATCTATTTCAGTAAGAGATCATCTTGAATAGATCGCTTTCTATCTAAAGAACCTGGAACACTCAAATCCCTAATGATAAGCCTGTTACCTTGTCATTTTCTGTTCCAAAGGCAACTGAATTTGCTCAAGTGCCATTTGTAACAAGGACAGAGTTCAAAGTGTGGCTCTGATAAATGCTTTGGTTTCCCTCTCCTATCTCTATCAAAAGCACTTTCTTCAATGGCTGAAACAATACTTGATATAGTCTGAATTTTAAAGGTCATGAAAATTTTCTCAAAAGTGAAAAATTAATATAGCAGTCAGGTTTTAAACCAACAGGAATTTTTGTTTTACCTGTTTGAAGATTTCCTTCACACTAAAATGCTGGCTGATGGATACCTCAAAGAAATAAATTCCCACAAAATGCTTCTGGGTAAGCCATTACGTCATCCATTACAATTTGCTTCAGTGTCCCGTTCCTGTCCAATTGAAGGTCCCTGTTTAAGAGACTCAAGTACGGAGAGAAATAAAATTAAATATGACTACAGTGCCTTTAAATCTAAATCGAACTTCCTGATCAAGCTCATAAAACCTTTAGGCTAAATGTTGCCATTGATCTGTTTCTACTGAACACAATCACGTCCTGGCTTGTTAGAGATTAGTTCATTACAAAGAAAGAAATGCACAGAAGTTAAAATATTTCCAAAGACGTATTTGACATCCTTCATTTTGGATGGGGAACCATTCCAACACTGCTTACATAAGAAGTCAAATTACTGTCTTCCATGTTAGTTCTGCACTGTGCTCAGCGGAGCCTTTCTGGTTTATTTGCCTTTGACTTGGACATAAAGCTGAGTCTTGATTCAAGAAAAATCAATATTCACACTTGTTTTCATTTACACGGACATTGGCTTGGTCTCCTAAACAAAGAGAATGATGGGGAATTTATGTAGGTGTTCAGATAGGTAACATTCTCTTTCCGCAACCTGGCATTGTATTTTCACAGGAGCAAGCTGAAGCACTGTGTTGCATTTCCTAGGTGCATTGTAAATGGTACATTCCGTTACCCCTGCTTATGCCCTGTAGCTTCGTCCCTCTCCCCTCCTGGCCATACAGGGCTGGCTGGGATCCAATTTCTCCCCGCCCGCTTTTTCAGACCTTAGAAATGATCTGTAGCCCCTGACCTCTGTCTCTTTCTCCCTCTCTTTCTCCCTCTTTTCCTTGCTACCCACAAGAAATAAACCCTGCAACTTCATCAGGGAAAAGAGCCTCTTTTGTTATCTTATTTAGGTCCATGAGGCAAGGGCCCAGGAGGCTTCATCCTAACACCTGAGCTAGACCGGAGGACAAGGTGAAGACCCCATTTTTAGGGCAGAGAAAAAGCCTCATTTGGCGTCCCAACTTGGATGGTCTCTACAGAGCACCCCACGTCCAGCTGTGACTCCTATTTTAGGGATTCGAGAAGCCTTGGAGTTGATCAACTAGCTTAAATTTCTTTTAGCTGCATTTTGTACAGTTTGAAGGCTTTTAAGCGCGAACCGGGAGCCTGTCAGAAGCCCAGGCAGGTCGGTTCTGGATGCTGACCCACTGCAGTTACTCAGACGCATCTGCCTGCAAGAAAAAAAAAGGTGAGTGAAAGCCTCCTTTCGCGGTTGGTGGGTTCCTGGTGATCCGCGGGGGGGTCTCACCGGTGGCATTTGGCCCGCTCGGCGCAGCTCTGGGGAAGAGAGAAGGCGCGGGAGTGTGCACGGTGTGCGCCCGGCTCTGTGTGCCCACGGCCACGTGGTGTAGCGCGCGGACTGGGGTGGGCTGGACGCAGTCACCCAGGCGCTGCGGCAGGCAGGCAGCTTTGATCAGTTTCAAAGCGGTGGCACAGAGGTTCTTTTGTGTTTTTTTGCGGTTTTTGCGGGTTTTTGCGGCGGGGTCAGTCCCTAACGCGGCCAGGCACCACGTGGGTTTTACCGACAGAAACGGCGAAACTACCATCGGCTCCGCATCCAGTAAAGCCTGAAAACCGTAGTGTACCTGGCACGTTTTAACAACTAACTCTCTTCCTGTGTTTTTAACTGTAGTCGGGTAGATATAGTGGAAAATTGCTAAACATCATGGGCTTACAGCAATCTGCCTTACAAAAGAGTATAAGAAACCAACTAAGGGAAATATTAAGTTCAGGAAATGTTTTAATATCTAACAAAAAATTAGCCCGTTTTGCCAGCTGGCTGTCTGTTGAAAAATCTGACCTTGAATTGCAAAATATAAATTCGATTTCATTTTGGGATGAAATAGGGGATTTATTAACTTTAAAAGTGGAAAATGGAGATAAAACAACTTCTGTATTCCTCCCGATATTCTTACAAATTCGGAAAGTTTTAATTCAGACAGAAAACAACAGACAGCAGCAGCAAAACGGTTCAGACTCACCTTCCCTTTCCCCAAAACCCTATAACCCGGACCTGGAGGGGACCCACGGGTCTCCCTGGGGGGTGCAGGGCGCCCAGCACGGCTGTGGCTGCTCTGAGTCCCTGGGTCCTCCCCGGTATCCCAGTTCTGATAATTTTTCGAAAATTGTCAGCACTCCTTCCTTGTTCCCTTCCCCTCTGGGCAACGGCCACGTGGCTAGGCCTGAAGGCGTCAGTGTCCCAGATAGCTCTGGCCATGCGATACTGCTCGTATGGGGGGTCCCATATGGTGGCAGCCACGTGTTTCCTCCTTCATCCCGCAACCCCCTTCACCCTCTGGTCCCTGCCCCTAAGCCTGTCCCATGCCATAACCCATCCCCGCCCTCGGCTCCACTGCCCCCTCCACCCTCCAAGACCCCGCCCTGCACGGCACCCAGCGACCCCGCCCACAGGTGTTGCAACCCTGAATCCCACCACCCCTCCCCCGCTCCGGTTTCACATTCCTTCCCTCCAAGCTGCTGCGGGGTGGGGGAGGGCAGTGGAGCCCCTGCTGAGTTCAGTGCCGGTGGGGGTGGGGTCGGGAGGGATCAGCTCACAGCCCCTGCGGGACGGAAGGTGTTCCCCTGGTGGGGGGGGGGGGGGGTGGGCAGCCCTGAAAGTCAACACCAGGAAAAAGAGTATATACCATCAGTTGCTCCTGTAGTTTATCTTGGTAAGATGAATGGGAGAAGAAGTTATCAAACTTTGTCCTATCAAGATAAAAAAGGAAAATTGTAAAGTACAGAGAGAATTTGGTAAAAATAGTGAAATCTTTAAAGGCATGATGAGAGCCACCTTTACCTGAAACGAACTGGTTCCATATGATATCAAAGAGCTTTTCCAATGTCTGTTAACTCCTTCAGAATATGATCTATGGGAAAGCCTGTGGAAAAGATCTTTGAAAGTGCTTTTACTAGAGCTTTTAAAAAGGTCAGATGATGCAAAAGATGCTGATAATAATGACATAACATATGAACACCTATGTGGGGAAAAGGATTGGCATTGCCCCGAAAGCCAAAACAGAGTACTATCCAAGTCTGTCCTGGATAAAATATGCAATGTTGCAGAAAAGGCTTTTAATCAATTATCAACAGTAGATACTAGAGGCAGTTATGTTAACATTAAACAGTTTGCTTCTGAGAATTTCTTACAGTTTGTGGACCGCCTTCATGCGCAAGTGGATAGACAGGTGTCTGATCCAGTGGTACAAGCTGAATTAATTAAAGAGATGGCTCAGAGGAATGCTAATGAAACCTGCCGTAGGGTTAGTCTTGGCCTTCCCCTAGAGCCAGCACCTAGCTTAGCACAGATGATAGAAGCCTGCGCCAGGAAAGCAGAACTGCTCAGTGGACACGAGAGAAATCCAGGACTGGCACACCCAAAGACCATGGTAACTGTAACACCAGAAGCCAAGAAGCAACCAATGTCACCAGAGCAGCTGCAGCACATCATCTGCTTCCATTGCAAGCAGCCAGGACACTTTGCCAGAGACTGTCCACACAACCAGAAACAGAAGAAGACCAACAAACAAAAATCTAGCTTTACAGCGCGTACCCGCCATTAACACAATAGAGCCCTCGGCTCGCAAAGGACTGTCTCTTAATAAACAAAAAGGGAGAGGATGGGATAGAGGATGTGGGGATGCATGGCAATGAAAATATTAAATGTTCAATTAACAAGGTTTGGAAGGCACTAGGCCGTTTTAGGCTCGTGACTACCAAAGGTTTTCATTTCAGGTCACCTGATTGGACAGTCATTACAGTGGACTTACCTAACAGTACACAGGACGTGACGTTAAACCACATGAAACTGGACAGTGAGTACTTTGTTGTCGGGGACACAGCACACACACCCCCAGAGATTGAGGTAGCTCCCACGACCATCAAGGGAAGCATAACTGGCCTCATTCTCCTGGCACGATGTCCTCTACCACCATATTACCTGGTTGAGGGACAAATCCTTGCCCAGGCCATTCCTGTTCCAGCGGAGTTCCCAGTAGATGGAAAATCACCTGAAGTCTACTGAGCAGAAGTGCTGGGTGAGGACAAACCTTCTCTGGCATGCAACCTTACCCGTGGATCAGATCACCTCCATGTGGAGGGGGTACTGGACACAGGTGCTGATGTGACTATCATACCTGAAAGTATGGGGCCGCCACATTGGGAACTTCAGCCTGTGGCAGGCAGAATCCAGGGTGTAGGAGGAGTCAAATTGGCAAAAATATCAAAAAGCATCCTAGAAATTGAGGGGCCGGATGGAAAATTGGCTAACATCCGTCCATTTGTTACAGACTTTAAATGCCCTCTATGGGGGAGAGACACCATGTCCCAGTGTGGGGTAAAATTGATTATTCCTAAGTCTCCTCAGGATTTTAAGAAGCGGCCACTGTACAGCACCCTACCCAGAAGTAGAAATGGCTAGATGATACCCCAAAGTGGGTAGCACAGTGGCCGATGAGTAAGGAGAAGCTCAGGGCTCTTGAGGAGCTTGTGGAGGAGCAATTGGCTAAAGGCCCCATAGAGGAGACCACAAGTGCGTGGAATTTCCCGGTTTTTGTGATAAAGAAACCGGGGAAGGACAAGCGGAGGCTGCTCCACGACCTCTGGGAAATAAACAAAGTAATTGAGGACATGGGGTCTCTCCAACCTGGGATGCCTTCTCCAACAATGCTTCCTCAAGATTGGCAATTGGCTGTTCTAGACATCAAGGACTGTTTCTTCCACATTCCCATACACCCAGAGTATGCCCCACGGTCCGCCTTCTCGGTTCCTACCATCAATCGAGAAAGCCCCAATGAAGCGCTACCACTGGTAGGTTTTGCCCCAGGGATTAAAATGTAGTCCCTCCATCTGCCAGTGGCATGTGGCCTCATTGCTGTCCCAGGTGCGTGCCCAGAGAGGGGAGGCCATCATCCTTCATTACATGGATGATGTGATTGTGTGTGCCCCCGATAACTCTCTACTCCAAGACACACTTGACGTAGTGGTTAAAGTTTTAACCTCTGCTGGATTTGAATTGCAGGAGGACAAAGTCCAAAGGATGCCACCTTGGAAGTACCTGGGCTTGGAAATTACTGCATAGACCATGGTTCCGCAGAAATTGGAAATTAATTGTAATCCAAAAACCTTAGCAGATCTCCATTCCCTGTGTGGGTGGTCATTGAATTGGGTCAGGTGTAAGGCTTTTTCTCGGCCCAAAACAGGGTCTTTCTCCCTTCCTCCGGTCTAGCTCGAGTGTTAGGGTGAAATTCCCCTGGGCCCTAGCCACAGAGACGTATTTAAGATATCAGAAGAGGCTCTTTCCCCTGATAAAGTTACAGGTTTATTTCTCGTGGGTAGTGAGTGAAAAGGGAAGGGAAAAGAGGGGGGGAAGAGAGAGAAAAGAGGGGGAGGAACAGGGTAAGAGCGTGGGGGAAAAGAGCACGGGGGAAGAGAGAAAAGTCGGGGTAAGTGTTGGGTAAGAGAGCGGGGGAAAAAAGGAGCGGGGGCAAGAGGACGGGAAAAAAGCACGGGGGAAGAGAGTGGGGGGAAAAAGAGTGCGGGATAAGAGCTTGGGGGGAAAAAGAGAGGGAGGCCAGGGGGTACTGACCTTTTCTAGGGTCTGGAAAGGGGGGGCGGGGAGAAATTGGATCCCAGCCAGCTCTGTGTGGCCAGGAGGGGAGAGGGACCAAGATACAGGGCACAGCAGGGGTCACGGGATGTACCATTTACAATGTATCTAGGAAACGCAACAGTCAGGCCCTGGCTAGGCCTCACTAATGAGGACCGAGAACCTCTCTTCAATTTATAGAAGGGGGAGAGAGACCTGCTTTCTCCCAGGGAACTGACCCCAGAGGCAAAGACTGCTATCAAAAAGGTTCAAAAGACTTTAGGAGAGAGGCAAGCTCGCCGTTACCAGCCCGAGCTGCCCTTCAAATTCATTGTCCTAGGAAAACTGCCACACTTACACGGGTTAATATTCCAATGGATCCAGGGGCAGAGAGAGTCACTCTTAATCATAGGGTGGGTCTTCCTCTCCCACCAAAGATCCAAAACTATCACTAAGCCACAAGAGTTAATAGCTCAGCTGATTCGGAAAGCAAGGATGAGACTGTATGAACTAGCTGGTTGTGACTTCACATGTATTCACCTCCCTGTTAAACTGTCTGAGGAGGGAAGGAACTGTCCTGAAAGATTGACTAAAGAGATGTTTGAGCACTTGCTCCAGAGCAATGCCAGTCTCCAATTAGCCCTGGACACCTACAGAGGACAAATATCAGTCCATGCCCCTTCTCACAAGCTGTTTAATGAGGAATTCCACCTCATTCCTCCTCAGAAGAGGAGTCGGTGACCACTCACAGCTCTCACAGTGTGCACGGATGCATCCGGGGTGTCCCACAAGTTGTTGATGACTTGGAGAGATCCTCAGACTCAGCATTGGGAAGCTGATGTTGAGTTAGTGGAAGGATCACCCCAGATAGCTGAACTGGCAGCAGTCGTGAGAGCCTTTGAGAAGTTCTCAGAGCCAATCAACTTGGTAACAGACTCAGCCTTTGTAGCGGGGGTAGTGTCCAGGGCGGAGCAGGCAGTGCTCAGAGACATCGAAAATGAGCAGCTTTTCAGGTTGCTTTCCAAACTAATTTATTTGATTTCTCATAGAGAACACCCGTTCTATGTGATGCATGTAAGATCACACACAGATTTGCCAGGCAAAATTGCAGAAGGGAACCGTCAGGCAGACTCCCTTGCAACCCCAGCAGAGCAAGCAACCCCAGCAGAACAAGCACGCCTTCCTGACATCTTCCAACAGGCAAAGGTGAGCCACCAGCAGTATCACCAGAATACACCAGGTCTAATGCGTCAGTTCCAGCTAACACGGAGTGAGGCTCGAGCCATTGTGGCCACCTGTCCCAACTGTCAGCTGCACACCATGCCCTCAATAGGCATGGGGGTTAACGCTTGAGGTCTTGGCAGTTATGAAGTATGGCAGACAGACATCACACACAATCCTAGTTTTGGTCGCCTCAAATATGTGCATGTTAGCATTGACACGTATTCAGGTGCAGTCTATGCCTCTGCCCATGCAGGTGAAAGGGCAGTGCAGGCCAAACAACACCTAGTGCAAGCCTTTTCAGTATTGGGGATCCCTAAGGAAATCAAAACTGATCAGGGCGCAGCGCTTAAGTCCAAGGAGTTCCTGGAATTCGTCCAGCAGTGGGGAGTGGAACATAAAACTGGCACCTCCCACTCCCCCACAGGCCAAGGTGTAGTAGAGAGAGCCAATCAGATGCTCAAGCAGGTTTTGGCTACACAGAGCAGTTCAACTGCGTGGATGTCTCCACAGCAGAAGCTCTGCAAAGCCATGTTTACTATCAATTTCCTGAATTGTTCATTTGAGAAGATGAGTCCACCTGTGGTACATCACTTTAACAGTGGTAAACAGTTCAAGTTATCCCAACATCCTCCAGTTTTGATTAGGGACCCAGAAACCTGGGAAATCAAAGGTCCCTATGAGCTCGTTACCTGGGGGCGTGGCTATGTGTGCATATCCACTCCCTCAGGCCCTCGGTGGATTCCCCAAAAGTGGGTGAAACCGTATGTTCCCAAACATCCTGCTCCAATTGAGGGGAACGAGGAGCAGGTGGCTGTGGCTTCAAAAAGAAGACGCTGCCGGAAAAAAGGAAAAAAATCCTCATAGAGGGTGGCATTGCGGCAGATAGAGACTTTTAACAGGTTTTATAATGTTTGTCTTTCCTTTTAGAAAAAAGCTTCTCTTCTCTCAGTCCCCTGATGAACCCCATCCAAGCTGTCTTCCTGTTAACACTGAACAGTCTGGCAGCTGCATGGATCGTCCCTCAACCACGTCAGAACATCTGGGTCACCCTGGCACAAACGCTCCAACAAGAAAACATATGTCTGTCCACAGCAGCAACAGCAAACCCTATGTCCACCTGCCTGGTAGGAATCCCATTGAAGGCTGGAGAATATTCAGCCAGTTTTAAAACACACTTGTCCAATGAAATTCCTGAGTCACACACCATTTCATTACACAAAAATCATAGACAGTAAGCTGGGGTAAGTAAGAACCCCATAGAGGAGTTGCTGCCAAGTTTGCCCAAATCTACTCAGGAACCCCAAGAACTAGAGCTGTTAGGTTCCTACCCAGCACAATATTGCATTCACTTTAGGATCTTCCCCAAACCTTCTAGCATAAAGGAATTCCACAACATAATGCAATATCGTGGGGAATTCACTGCCAAAAGGTGGTGCAATACTATAAGCCATATTGCAACTGATACCCCAACTTATTCAAGCCCCAAAAGCCTCCCAAAGGGATTGTTCTTAATTTGTGGGGACCGGGCTTGGTCAGGGATTCCTTCTCGGCTCTTAGGAGGGCCATGCACCTTCGGTCGGTTGTCCCTGTTGGCACCCAACGAAACCTTAATAAACGATTGGACTCACAAAAACAAATCAGGTAATAAAATCCAAAAAAGAAGTGCAGACAATTTGGACCCAAACTGTGATTCTGAAATTTTCCATTGGGCCAAGTCCAAAAGAATTGCTGTGTCCCTGTTTCTTCCGTGGGTTGCAGCAACTAAAGCTCTAGGTGAATTGGGCCACCTAAAGTGTTGGGTAGTCAAACAAGCAAACTTAACATGCACCGCAATCAGCTCCCTCCTAGAAGACGAGGAAATTACCAGGCAGGCCACACTACAAAATCGTCCTGCTATAGAGTTTCTCTTGTTACTGCATGGACATGAGTGCCAGGAATTTGAAGGACTTTGCTGTATGGACCTGACCTCGAAAGCTCCTAACATCCATGCTGCCCTTTGAAACATGAACAACTTAATCGGACAAGTGAAGCAAGAATCTGAAGATTGGTTCAATGGACTGTTCAAAAGCTGGGGACTCACAGGGTGGTGGACATCTATAGTCAAAACAATTATGTTAATTTTTGCTATTCTTTTCCTTGTAATAACGGCATTCGGGACCCTACGTCACTTAGTTTTCAAGGCCATTAATGGTCTCATTCCCTCTACCTCAGTAGTCAATCACATAGAAATGAAAAACTTAGAACAATCTAACCCTCCCACCAACTGCAAGTGGTGGGCAACATCATAATTTGAATGAAACTAATATCCTTCTTTCAACTTTGTTAAACAAAAAAACGGGGTGATGTTGCATTTCCTAGATACATTGTAAATGGTACATTCTGTGACCCCTGCTGTGCCCTGTATCTTGGTCCCTCTCCCCTCCTGGCCATACAGGGCTGGCTGGGATCCAATTTCTCCCCGCCCCCCTTTCCAGACCTTAGAAACGGTCGGTACCCCGTGGCCTCTGTCTCTTTTTCCCCTCTTTTCTCCCCCTCCCTCTTTCCCTCGCTACCCATGAGAAATAAACCCTGTAACTTCATTAGGGAAAAGAGCCTCCTTTGTTATCTTATTTACGTCCATTAGGCAAGGGCGCAGGGAAACTTCACCCTAACACCTAAGCTAGACCGGAAGAAAGGGAAAAACCCCATTTTAGGGCCAAGTAAAAGCTTCATGATGGAGTCGCCCATATTCCTTTGTCAGTTTTGCTAATTCAGTGGCAGAATATGGGATTTCTTTTGTAGAAATGTTTGGTACAAAATCATCAGGACCAAGATAAGTATATTGTGCTTTAACCATTGGTCTCAACTTCGGACAGCAGTGTTCCCCAAGATTTTTCATGATAGTTAACTCCTTTTGGGGATAAATTTGATTAATGTGAACAATCTCCTTCTCTTCTGTTTCTGCGTGTGTTTCATTCTGGTTTACTTTTTTGGTACTTTCTTCTCTTAGGGCAGCCTGTAGCAAATGATTTTCATCTCGCAACAAACGGTTCTCATTCCTTTCTTGATCTAATTGTTTTTGCAGAATTTGAACAAGATTTTGCAAAGAATCTATAATTGTACTTTCATCACTAACTCGCTTAGAGCGAGTTTCTATGGCTGCCGTAAGACATGCTCCCAAAACTGAGCAGAGTATGGTTTTATTTTTGCCCAGTTTGAACTTTGATTCATGTTGCAAAGAATATATTCTATCAATCACATTCTCCAGATTAAACCAATTACTGTTCGCCCATTCCTCCCCACCTTGGGACGGTCTGGTGCTACACTTAGCTAATAGAGCATAAAATGCAGCTTTATCTGTTACGGTGGAATTCTCAGTCATTTTGTGAAGGGATAAGTAAAAACCACAACAGGGAGGTCTATTGCTTAAGTTACCACACACAACGAAACAGCTTTCGCTGTGTGCCCCCCTTCGCGGGTGAGGAGACCAAACTACTTGGGAGGCACTCCTTAGTTACAAAACACCAGGTTGCCTCTTCACTACACCAAGTATCAAAAACATCATAAACAACAACAACAACAACAACAGTGACCCACCTTTTGCACCAGTAGATCTTTTGTGAAATTCTGTTGACAAAGCCCTGAAGCGAGTCTGGGGATGCTCCACACCAAGGTGTCTGCAGTCTGTGGGAAATCAGAAACACCCCCCTTGCTTTCTAGACAGGCTCACCCATCCAAGGTGGCCAGCTAGGTGAGGCTGGAGTAAGACTTCCTTCCTCTGATACAGACTACACAGAACCTTGCATCCCTTCTGTCTGTCAGAATATCCTGCCCGTGATGCCAATTTAATGTCACGATTCGCTATTAATACAGAGCGGGAGTCATGATGGTTCTTTTGATCTTAAAGGTGCAAACAGGCAAAGTGCAGGGGACAAAATCAGTTTATACAACAGCAGAAAATCAGTTAATTCAGCAACGGCAATGCATTTCAACATATGCCACCAACTCAGTTACTGTAAGGGGGAGAGGTGTAGGAAAGAAAGTATAGGGAGAGGGGAAGGAAAGAAAGGGATGGGAAACTAGCTACCAACAGACGAGACGGGCGTCCTCACGGGTCATCCGATAGACGAGTCTTCGTCCGTGGGGAGATCTCAGGGGTCTTCTCCAGGGGGTAGACGGGTCTTCATCAGTGGAGAGATCTCAAAGGGTCTTTCTCAGAGAGTCTCTCTTTTATAGTCCTTCTCCAAAGCGAGTGGCCTCTGGCCAAGAGGTGGGAAGATTTATGGACCATTGTGTGGTGCTGCAGGAGACAGGTACTGTCAAGCACTCCTCAGTTGGTGGTACAACACAAACTCTGGTTGGTGCCATGACAACACAGTCCAGTGAACAAAATACACCAGCACACAGTCACGAGCATTCACCTTGGCCAGGCCCGGAAACCATTGTTCAGAGTCAGCCTCGGTGGGGGGTCCTAGAGGTCTCCTTGCGACGGTCGGGAGGCAAAATCGAGGGGAACTTCGGACTGACCCTTACAGCCCCCGACGCGAAGACGCTGCTATTAGCACCGCATTGCAGGGGCATTTCTCCCTCCTTGACTACCTGCTCAGCGCACTCCGAATTCGCTGCTAGCTCCACGGTCCTTCTCAGCTGCAAGTAGCAGCAATTACAATACATAGAGCTTCGCATGGACCGAGGTCATGGAGGGACATATCGCACAGGAAAATGTGTCAGGACAGAGACGTGTTCTATATTGTCCCTTCTCGTATACAGTTTGTGCTTCTGCTGCTTCTGCTGTTAGGAAACACTCCTTGAAAGACGAGCAAGAGCGTCTTTCTGGGTGCATTGCACTGAGTGAGAGCTCGCTAGGGACTTTGCACTCAGAGCCAAGGCAACAGGGCGTGCTTGCCCGCAGAAATGAGGACAAGCTGTTGGGCAGAGCTGAAACTGAGCGCTGGAGTTCAGCTCTGTCCGGAAAGCAGAAGGCGAAGAACGAAGCCGCAGGGCAGCGGGCTTGCGAGCCCAGTGCAGCGAAGAGCACAGGAGCAGTCAAATAGCTCCTTCACAATCGCTTTCACTTCTCAGTGCTCTTGCTGCTTGGAAAAGTAGCACACAGCCGTTGCACGGCAGGGCAGAAGCTGCGGCAATGCCCTTCCTCACACCTTCGCAGTGGTGTACTCCATTGGTGGGGGTTGAAAGCTTCCCTTTTCTTTCTGTGGAATTTATCCCATTGTTATGCTAAGTGGCTATACCTTAAGGTAATGTTCTCTCTAAGGGAGGTGGGTGGAGGGAGGGGGGGCCGGAACAGGAAAAAGGAAAGGTGGGATGGTTTTCGGGAGTGGGCTGGAAAACCCTCTCGTTTGGCTCGTGGAGGGAGAGGACGCCCCGTGCTCGGATCTGGCATCTCCCCTGCCACCCCAGCACTGAGATCCACCCTCCCTGCCTTTGGACATGGCTCTGGTGCTCTCCCACCTCATCCTACTACCTCCGGACCCTCTGCCGAGCACCACGACCGACACCGTGTGGGGGGAGTCACTTTCCCCATCCCTCTCACCCCTGGGCCGCTGCTGCCGTCACTCCAACCCTCTTCAACTGTGCGGGACCTGCCCTGCCCCCACAGCATTAGTAACTGTGCACAGGGAGAAGGCCTACAGCCAAAAGGGACTGGAACTGAGTTATACTGTATTGTTCTGTTCTGTTCTTAATTTTTATAGCTGTTGTTGTTTTCTGCCTTGTTAGATATCAGTAAAGAACTGTTATTCTTATCCCCCATCTCCTGCCTGAAGGCCTCTGATTTGGACCTAAAATAATTAAAAGGGAGGGGGGTCACACTCTGCATCGCAGGAAAGGGGCTCTTGCCTTTCCTTAGACCATACCTGTCTTTCAAACCAAGACAGATTTTGGTGCCCGGAACATGAGGCTTTGCCTGAGGGCATTGAGAGGGGGATAGAAAGAGGATAACAGTTCTTGAATTACCCAAGCTTGTGGTAGGTGACACCATGCTGTCCAGCTTACCCTGGATTGGCGTCCATGTATTCACTGCTATATCTGTCCCATTTGCAAGGCCTTTTTTGAAACATGAGTCTCATAACCAAGGTTAATGTGGCTATTATCCGGTTCATTTTGTGGGTTGATCAGTTGAGGAATTCATGGATTTTTAATTTTCTCTGGAAGATGGCCATATGGATTCAGAGCTATCGCACTCTAAGTGTGTGTTTCTGGGGCTACTTCAATAATGGTACTTACTATGAGGAAGTGGCAGCAGGTGAAATCTTCACCCAACCCATCACACGGTTTTTGAAGTTCACCTCACCAGTCTACAAGGGGTTCAGATCCCCATAAATGTTAATGAAAGCAAAGAATGAATCCGCAGGGCATCTGGCTTGCGAGTGCAGTTGAGTGAAGAGCACACGAGCAGCCAAAGAGCTCCTTCACAATCGCTTTCACTTCTCAGTGCTCTTGCTGCTTGGAAAAATAGCACACTGCCGTTGCACACCAGGGCAAGAGCTGGGTCAGTGCCCTTCCTCACACCTTCGCTGTGGTGTACTCCATGCAGCTAGAGCGAAGCAAGAAGGACGCCAGGAAGCAGAAGGTGTTCTTAAAGTAGCCCTCTGTCAGCAGCCCTGAAAGGGGGCATAACACACGGCGTCTCACTGCCCTCCATTCTATATACTTGCAGCTCCCTTTTCCTACTTGCAAAACTTGCTACCAGGACTGAGGGGGCCAGATTGAAGAGGCAGTGCCTAGATTCACCTTCTACTTATTGCACATAAGCCAGGTCCAGCTCCTCGCTGCACTCTGTATTTCCCTTCTCTGCGGCATTTAATGTGGTGCTCTCTGCAACTCGGCGCCTAGAAGTGACCACCAATGCTTCCACAGCAGGCTGCAAGGGAACCAAGGAGCAGCACAACCATCACTGCTGAGTCTTTTTCTCGGCCCTAAAAATGGGGTCTTCACCTTTTCCTCCGGTCTAGCTCAGGTGTTAGGAAGAAGCATCCTGGGCCCTTGCCTCATGGATCTAAATAAGATAATAAAAGAGGCTCTTTTCCCTGATGAAGTTGCAGGGTTTATTTCTCGTGGGTAGCAAGGAAAAAAGGGAGAAAGAGAGGGAGAAAGAGACAGAGCTCATGGGGTACAGATCTTTTCTAGGGTCTGAAAAGGGGGGTGGGGAGAAATTGGATCCCAGCCAGCCCTGTATGGCCAGGAGGGGAGAGGGACCAAGCTACAGGGCATAGCAGGGGTCACGGAATGTGCCGTTTACAATTCACCTAGGAAATGCAGTATCTCCCCGTTTTTTGTTTTACAAAGTTGAAAGAAGGATATTAGCTTCATTTTAATTATGACTTTGCCCACCAACCTGTGAATCCCCAGCCTTTGAAGAGTCCATTGAACTAATCTTCAGATTAGGGTAGCATGGATGTTAGCAGCTTTCGAGGTCAGGTCCATACAGCAAAGTCCTTCAAATTCCTGACCCTCATGTACGTGCAGTAGTAGGAGAAAATCTATGCCCGCACGATTCTGGAGTGTGTGTGCCAGGTTCATCTAGAGGTTTTGACGTGGATGAAGGACGATTCATGCAGCTGCTAAGCTGTTCGGTGTTAACAGGAAGACAACTTGAATGGGGTTCATCACAGGACCTAGAGAAGCGAAGCTTTTCTCTAAAAGGAAAGACAAACACTGTAAAACCTATTAAAAGTTTCTATCTGCCAGAATGTCATCCTCTATGAGGATTTCTTTTTCTTTTTTCTGGCGGTGTCTTCTTTTTGAAGCCACAGCCACGTGATCCTCGTTCCCCAGAGTTGGAACAGGATGTTTGGGGACATACGGTTTCACCCACTTTTGGGGAATCCACCGAGGGCCTGAGGGAGTGGATATGCACACATAGCCACGCCCCCAGGTAACGAGCTCATAGGGACCTTTGATTTCCCAGGTTTCTGGGTCCCTAATCAAAACTGGAGGATGTTGGGATAACTTGAACTGTTTACCACTGTTAAAGTGATGTACCACAGGTGGACTCATCTTCTCAAATGAACAATTCAGGAAATTGATAGTAAACATGGCTTTGCAGAGCTTCTGCTGTGGAGACATCCACGCAGTTGAACTGCTCTGTGTAGCCAAAACCTGCTTGAGCATCTGATTGGCTCTCTCTACTACACCTTGGCCTGTGGGGGAGTGGGAGGTGCCAGTTTTATGTTCCACTCCCCACTGCTGGACGAATTCCAGGAACTCCTTGGACTTAAGCGCTGCGCCCTGATCAGTTTTGATTTCCTTAGGGATCCCCAATACTGAAAAGGCTTGCACTAGGTGTTGTTTGGGGAGCATTGCCCTTTCTCCTGCATGGGCAGAGGCATATACTGCGCCTGAATACGTGTCAATGCTAACATGCACATATTTGAGGCGACCAAAACTAGGATTGTGTGTGATGTCTGTCTACCATACCTCACAACTGCCAAGACCTCGGGGGTTAACCCCCATGCCTATTGAGGGCATGGTGTGCAGCTGACAATTGGGACAGGTGGCCACAATGGCTCGAGACTGACTCCGTGTTAGCTGGAACTGACGCATTAGACCTGGTGTATTCTGGGGATGCTGCTGGTGGCTCACCTTTGCCTGTTGGAAGATGTCAGGAAGGCGTGCTTTTTCTGCTGGGGTTGCAAGGGAGTCTGCCTGACGGTTCCCTTCTGCAATTTTGCCTGGCAAATCTGTGTGTGATCTTACATGCATCACATAGAACGGGTGTTCTCTATGAGAAATCAAATAAATTAGTTTGGAAAGCAACCTGAAAAGCTGCTCATTTTCGATGTCTCTGAGCACTGCCTGCTCCGCCCTGGACACTACCCCCGCTACATAGGCTGAGTCTGTTACCAAGTTGATTTGCTCTGAGAACTCTTCAAAGGCTCTCACGACTGCTGCCAGTTCAGCTATCTGGGGTGATCCTTCCACTAACTCAACATCAGCTTCCCAATGCTGAGTCTGAGGATCTCTCCAAGTCATCAACAACTTGTGGGACGTCCCTGATGCATCCGTAAACACTGTGAGAGCTTTGAGTGGTCTCCGACTCTTCTTCAGTGGAGGAATGAGGTGGAATTCCTCATTAAACAGCTTGTGAGACGGGGCATAGACTGATATTTGTCCTCTGTAGGTGTCCAGGGCTAATTGGAGACTGGCATTGCTCTGGAGCAAGTGCTCAAACATCTCTATGGTCAATCTTTTAGGACAGTTCCTTCCCTCCTCAGACAGTTTAACAGGAAGGTGAATGCATGTGAAGTCACAACCAGCTAGTTCATACAGTCTCATCCTTGCTTTCCGAATCAGCTGAGCTATTAACTCTTGTGGCTTAGTGATAGTTTTGGATCTTTGGTGGGAGAGGAAGACCCACCCTATGATTAAAAGTGACTCTCTCTGCCCCTGGATCCATTGGAATATTAACCTGTGTAAGTGTGGCAGTTTTCCTAGGACAATGAATTTGAAGGGCAGCTCGGGCTGATAACGGTGAGCTTGCCTCTGTCCTAAAGTCTTTTGCACCTTTTAGATTGCCGTCTTTGCCTCTGGGGTCAGTTCCCTGGGAGAAAGCAGGTCTCTCTCCCCCTTCTGTAAATTGAAGAGAGGTTCTAGGTCGTCATTAGTGAGGCCTAGCGAGGGCCTGACCCAATTCAATGACCCACACAGGGAATGGAGATCTGCTAAGGTTTTTGGATTACAATTAATTTCCAATTTCTGCGGAACAATGGTCCGTGCAGTAATTTCCAGGCCCAGGTACTTTCAAGGTGGCATCCTTTGGACTTTGTCCTCCTGCAATTGAAATCCAGCAGAGGTTAAAACTTTAACCACTACGTCAAGTGTGTCTTGGAGTAGAGAATTATCGGGGGCACACTCAAGCACATCATCCATGTAATGAAGGATGATGGCCTCCCCTCTCTGGGCACGCACCTGGGAGAGCAATGAGGCCACATGCCACTGGCAGATGGAGGGACTACATTTTAATCCCTTGGGCAAAATTTTCCAGTGGTAGCACTTCATTGGGGCTTTCTCGATTGGTGGTAGGAACCGAGAAGGCGGACCGTGGGGCATCCTCTGGGTGTAGGGGAACGTGGAAGAAACAGTCCTTGATGTCTAGAACAGCCAATTGCCAATCTTTAGGAAGCATTGTTGGAGAAGGCATCCCAGGTTGGAGAGACCCCATGTCCTCAATTACTTTGTTTATTTCCCAGAGGTCGTGGAGCAGCCTCCGCTTGTCCTTCCCCAATGTCTTTATCACAAAAACCGGGAAATTCCACGCACTTGTGGTCTCCTCTATGGGGCCTTTAGCCAATTGCTCCTCCACAAGCTCCTCAAGAGCCCTGAGCTTCTCCTTACTCATCGGCCACTGTGCTACCCACTTTGGGGTATCATCTAGCCATTTCAACTTTTGGGTAGGGCGCTCTATAATGGCAGCCTCGAAAAATCCCGAGGAGTCTTAGGAATAAGGAATTTTACCCCACACTGGGACATGGTGTCTCTCCCCCATAGAGGGCATTTAAAGTCTGTAACAAATGGACGGATGCTAGCCAATTTTCCATCCGGCCCCTCAATTTCTAGGATGCTTTTTGATATTTTTGCCAATTTGACTCCTCCTACAGCCTGGATTCTGCCTGCCACAGGCTGAAGTTCCCAATGTGGTGGCCACATCCTTTCGGGGATGATAGTCACATCAGCACCTGTGTCCAGTACCCCCTCCACATGGAGGTGATCTCATCCACGGGTTAGGTTGCATGCCAGAGAAGGTTTGTCCTCACCCAGCACTTCTGTCCAGTAGACTTCAGGTGATTTTCCATCTACTGGGACCTCCCCTGGAACAAGAATGCCCTGGGCAAGGATTTATCCCTCAACCAGGTAATATGGTGGCAGAGGACATGGTGGCTTTCGGGGCAATGCCAATCCTTTTCCCCACATAGGTGTTCATATGTTATGTCATTATTTTCTGCATCTTTTACAGCATCTGAGCTTTTCAAAAGCTCTAGTAAAAGCACTTTCAAAGATCTTTTCCACTGGCTTTCCCATAGATCATATTCTGAAGGAGTTAACAGACATTGGAAAAGCTCTTTGATATCATATGGAACCAGTTCGTTTGAGTTAAAGGTGGCTCTCATCATGCCTTTAAAGATGTCACTATTTTCACCAAATTCTCTCTTTACTTTACAAATTTCCTTTTTTATCTTGATAGGACAAAGGTTGATAACTTCTTCTACCATTCCTCTTACCAAGATAAACTACAGAAGCAACTGATGGTATATACTCTTTTCCCTGGTGTTGACTTTCAGGGCTGTGCATCCCCCCCCACCTGGACCGGGGGGCTGCCCACCCCGCCCCCACCACGGGGACACGATCCGTTCCGCAGGGGCTGTGAGCTGATCCCTCCCCACCCCCACCGGCACTGAACTCAGCAGGGGCTCCACTGCCCTCCCCCACCCCGCAGCAGCTTGGAGGAAAGGAATGTGAAACCGGAGCGGGGGAGGGGTGGTGGGATCCAGGGTTGCAACACCTGTGGGCGGGTTCGCTGGGTGCCGTGCAGGGCGGGGTCTTGGAGGGTGGAGGGGGCAGTGGAGCCAAGGGCAGGGATGGATTATGGGAGGGGACAGGCTTAGGGGCAGGGACCAGAGGGTGAAGGGGGTTGCCACCATATGGGACCCCCCCCGCTACGGGCTGTATCGCATGGCCAGAGCTATCTGGGACCCCGACACCTTCAGGCGTAGCGTTCCCCAGAGGGGCAGGGAATAAGGAAGTAGGGCTGACAATTTTCCAAAAATTATCAGAACCGGGATACCGGGGAGGACCCAGGGACTCAGAGCAGCCACCGCAGTGCTGGGTGCCCTGCACCCCCCAGGGAGACCCGTGGATCCCCTCCAGGTCCGGGTTATAGGATTTTGGGATAAGGGAAGGTGAGTCTGAACCGTTTTGCTGCTGCTCCCTGCTGTTTTCTGTCTGAATTAAGTTTCCGAATTTGTAAGAAAATCAGGAGGAATACAGAAGCTGTTTTATCTCCATTTTCCACTTTTAAAGTTAATAAATCCCCTATTTCATCCCAAAATAAAATCGAATTCATATTTTGCAATTCAAGGTCAGATTTTTCAACAGACAGCCAGCTGGCAAAACGGGCTAATTTTTTCTTAGATATTAAAACATTTCCTGAACTTAATATTTCCCTTAGTTGGTTTCTTATACTCTTTTGTAAGGCAGATTGCTGTAAGCCCATGATGTTTAGCAATTTTCCACTATATCTACCCGACTACAGTTAAAAACACAGGAAGAGAGTTAGTTGCTAAAACGTGCCAGGTACACTACGGTTTTCAGGCTTTACTGGATGCGGAGCCGATGTTAATTTTGCCGTTTCTGTCGGTAAAACCCACGTGGCACCCCCAGCGCTGTAGGGACTGAACCCGCCACAAAAACCGGCAAAAACCGCAAAAAACCGCAAAAAAAACCTCCGTGCCACCGCTTTGAAACCGATCAAATCTGCCTGCCTGCCGCTGCGCCTGGGTGACTGCGCCCAGCGCCCCCAGTCCGCGCACCACACAACTTTGCAGCAGGCACACTGAGCAGCGCGCATGCCTCGCACACGCCCGTGCCGTCTCTCTCCTCGAGAGCTGTGCCGTGCCAGCCAAATGCCACCGGTGAGAACCCCCCGCAGAGCTTCAGAAACCCACCCGCCGCGAAAGGAGGCTTCCACTCACCTATTTTTTTCTTGCAGGCAGAGGCGTCTAAGTAACTGTAGTGGGTCTACGTCCAGAACCGACCTGCCTGGGCTTCTGACAGGCTCCCGGTTTGTGCTTAATGGTCATCGAACTGCACAAAATGCAGGTTAAAGAAATTTAAGCTAGTCTATCATCTCCAAGGCTTCTTGAATCCCAAAAATAGGAGTCACAGCCGAATGTGGGGTGCTCTGTAGAGACCATTCACATAGGGCGCCAACTGAGGCTTTTTCTCAGCCCTAAAATGGGGTTCTTCGCCCTTCCTCTGGTCTAGCTCAGGTGTTAGGGTGATGGCTCCCGGGGCCCTTGCCTCATGGATGTAAATTAGATAACAAAAGAGGCTCTTTTCCCTGATGAAGTTACAGGGTTTATTTCTCATGGGTAGCGACGAAAAGAGAGAGCAAGAGAAAAAGAGACAGAGGACAGGGGGCACAGATCTTTTCTAGGGTCTGCAAAGGGTGGCGGGGAGAAATTGGATCCCAGCCAGCCCTGTATGGCCAGAAGGGGAGAGGGACCAAGCTACAGGGCATAGCAGGGCTCACGGAATGTACCATTTACAATTCATCTAGGAAATGCAACAGTCTTTCCTACCTGCTCGATCAGAGGCACATTAGAAGAGCAGTATGGACCTGAGGGGCAGATGCACATACCTTCACACACCTCGCAGTGCGACTGTGGTTAGAGCTGGAGGTTTGATACTCTTCCTAATAATTTGAGCCGTTAAAACAAAGCCAGAGGTAACAGGCCAAGTGAAAATACAATGCCAGCTTGCGGAAAGAGAATGTTACCTATCTGAACACCTACATAAATTCCCCATCATTCTCTTTGTTTAGGAGACCAAGCCAATGCCCGTGTAAATGAAAACAAGTGTGAATATTGATTTTTCTTGAATCAAGACTCAGCTTTATGTCCAAGTCAAAGGCCAATAAACCAGAAAGGCTCCGCTGAGCACAGTGCAGAACTAACATGGAAGACAGTAATTTGACCTCTTATGTAAGCAGTGTTTGCTGGGGTCTTCATGCTGGAGAACAGGAATCAATAACACGCACTCAATATGAATGCAAAGAGCAGAGTCTTTATTTTTAACAAAGAGATTATTTTTATACGTTTTCAGTGGTTACTTAGAGTTTGTTACAAAGAGTACGATTGGTTACACAAAAGACCTATTGTCTTGGGGTGACTGTATGATGCCTATATCCCCAAATCGTCTGTTCTGTTGGTGTTGAATATTAAATTCTGCAACTTTAAGACTGGTTCCAGGAGTGAAAGGGCAGAGGGGGGAAGAAGTGCAGACTTTGTTATCAGAGACTGCTCTGGCTCCCCCGCATTCCTGCTCTCAGACTGTGTTGTCTGCGGTGGACAGCGAGAGAGAGCTCTCCTTTCCTCTTGGTTAGTTTTTTGGCTAGCTGAGGCAGAGAAGCCCCCTGGATTGTTTTTTTGTTGTTTTTTTTTCTCCCATTTTTTTCTGTTTTCCTGGAACTGTTTGAACCTGCTTTGGACTGAAAACCCAGAAGAGCACCGGGAGCTCACACCTGTATCCCACCGGGCCTGGCCTGGGCAGCCGCATTCCCCAGCACCAGAGGGACTGAGAGCAGACTGAGTGAGCCGGGCAGCCCACGGAAAGAACTCTTCTACATCTGCCATCTCCTCGGAACGGCGAGAGGTTTTGCTGTTTGATATTGTTCATTGTTGCCCTGGGAGGTGTGTTGCCTGTTGAATAAACAGTTCTTTTTTTTCCACTTCTCTCCAATTTTTTTTTCCTTTTCCTTTTTCCCGAGGGACCTCATTCAGAGGTTTCCTCCCAAATTTGCCCTAAACCAGGACAAATACTTTTGGCGCCCAAACGCGGGGCTCGAGAAAGTGGAAAAAAACCTGTTCTGATTGCATTTTGATTATATCTACTCTGTACTGGGGTAAAGCAGTCAGTAACCATGTTGTTTGAAGTCATAATGTCTGCTGTGTCTGTCGGGGTAGAGGCCTTTATGGGTCTCGGGTCCCTAGGCTTTTTTGAGGTTTTAATACCTTTCTGGTCTCTAGGCTTATTTTCTTATCCAGAGATAGCTCCAGTAGTGTCCCTAACTTGCAGTTTTTTCAGTAGAGGAGCACAAATTAGAATAGCTATTGTGCTGGGCTCAGTGATAATGATTTATAGAAAGTTCATAAATCTACTTGAGTTTGTTCTAGGTATCTATGGTTTATGGTTTCTTTGTCCTACCCTGCATCCCAGTTCTAATAGCATGTGTTGGGGGTTCATTAGTAATTGCACCCAGTTTGTTAGAGGAGGAGCAGGGGATGAGGCTTTTCAGCCTTTGCTTTCTTTTTTCTCCCTTGAATCTGTTAAGTCAATTTTTGAGGATGTTCAGTTTCCCCTGAATGTCAAGGAAACTGCAGTCCTGGTATTTAATCTAGTAAGCTTCCTCTACACAGTCTGCAGCCTCTCTAGAGTGAGGGCTGAGGTGTCCAGAGGAGCTGATGGGACCCCTGACCCAGGAGTAGGCCCAGGTGTGGAAAATTCTGAGTGGTGTGGGGAATGGGAGAGAATGGGCAGAACCCTGAAGAAATTTTCTGATCCCCCAGCCTGGGAATTTTCACATGAACAAATTCAGAACCCAGACGAGGTGGGGAAATACCTGGAAGAGAAGTGTCATGATGATTCTAATGAGAAAAGGATCATTGCAATAAGCTGGGCCCTAGCATATGCTTATCGCACACTGCTAGATACTGTAGGGCAGCAGAGAGAGGCAGGGAGGCAGGGAGATAAACCAGCCAATACCCCAGTCACTCCGGTTGTAGCTAAACCAGATAGTAAACCTAAGCCACTGGCAGTTGCTGCAGGAAGAAAACACACCAGCAAAACTGATCGGCCAGTGGACGATGATGATGAGGGGGAAGGACCCTCAAGGCAGGCTTCCGATACAAAATCAGAAGTCAGGACAACTGGCACAGGATCAGAAGCCAATATTGAGTCCCTATCTCTGAAAGACCTTCGTGGCCTGAGAAAGGATTACACCCGACGACCTGATGAATCTATAATTAGTTGGCTGGTCCGTCTCTGGGATGCTGCAGGCGAGGCTACAATTCTGGATGGCACTGAAGCCAGGCATTTGGGATCTGTGTCACATGATCCAGCTATTGACCAAGGAATGATGAGGGGGGCTAATCCTCAGAGTCTCTGGGCACGGGTCCTGGAAAGTGTGGCACAAAGATACCTGTGTGCAGACGATCTCTATATGCAGCAAACCCAATGGAAGACCATAGAACAAGGGATTCAACGCTTGAGAGAAATGGCAGTGGCAGAGATTGTCTTTTCAGATGACCTAACAACTAGGAATACAGACTTGGTACCATGTACACCTGTGATGTGGCGAAAACTTGTACGACTTGGGCCACAAGAATACTCTTCTGCTTTAGCAATAATGAAGGGGGATGACAGGGAGGAGACTGTGCTTGATATGGCGAAGAAGCTACGAGCATATGCAGATGCTGTGCATGGCCCAACAGATGCCAGAATTGCAGCTGTGGAAACACATCTGCAGAAATTAGAAGATAGGATGGAGGAGAATCATAAGAGACTCAGGGAGGAGATTAAAGAGGACATTCTCCAAATCTCGGCTATACGGATCAAAGGTTCTGGCCCCAAACGTAAACGCTCCCCAGATGGGGAGAGAAGACCCTTCTCACGAGCTGAATTGTGGTCTTTCCTGCGTGATTCTGGAGAAAACATGAAGAAGTGAGATGGAAAATCTACTACTGCTCTGGTAAAATGGGTGCTTGAATTGCAGGACAGCGAGATGCAGAGAGGGAGTTCCACTAAAAGGGAAGCAGCTCCAGTTGCGCGTAGCCAAACTGCCAAGTACGATGATGATGATGATGATGATGATGATGATATGTCCGATCCCCTTGAAGGAACCTCCAAGACATATGCTCAAGGAAAGAAGAATAACCAGGCTTAGAAGGGCCCTGCCTCTAGCCAGGTAGAGGCTAGGGAGAACCGTGTTTTTTGGACTGTGTGGATTCGTTGGCCTGGCACATCTGAAACACAAAAATATAAGGCCTTGGTTGACTCCGGTTCGCAGTGCACACTAATCCCATCAAGACATGTGGGGGCAGAATCTGTTTCTATTGCTGGTATAACAGGGGGATCACAGGATTTTACTTTCGTGGAAGCAGAGGTGAGCCTGACTAGAAATGAATGGAAGAAACACCCTATTGTGACTGGCCCAGGGGCCCCACGCATTTTGGGCATAGACTTCCTCCAAAATGGGTATTTCAAAGATCCAAAGGGACTCAGGTGGGCTTTTGGAATAGTTGCTGTGGCGGCAGAGGGCATTAAGCAGTTCAACACCTTGCCAGGACTATCCGAAAACCCATCTGCAGTAGGACTCCTGAAGGTGAAGGAGCAACAAGTGCCAATTGCCACCTCAACAGTGCACCGCCGGCAGTACCGGACGAAACGAGATGCCGTGGTCCCCGTCCACAAAATGATCCGTGAGCTGGAGAGCCAAGGGGTGGTCAGCAAAACCCACTCACCCTTCAACAGCCCCATCTGGCCTGTGCCTAAATCTGAAGGAGAATGGAGATTGACCGTAGACTATTGTGCATTAAATGAGGTGACTCCACCGCTGAGCGCTGCTGTGCCAGATATGCTGGAACTCCAGTACGAGCTGGATTCCAAGGCAGCAAAGTGGTACGCCACCATTGATATCGCCAATGCATTTTTCTCCATTCCTCTGGCAGCAGAGCGCAGGCCTCAGTTTGCATTCAACTGGAGGGGTGTGCAATACACGGTGAACCGACTGCCCCAGGGGTGGAAACACAGCCCCACCATTTGCCATGGGCTGATCCAGGCTGCATTAGAAAAGGGTGATGCTCCAGAACATCTGCAGTACATCGATGATATCATCGTGTGGGGGAACACAGCATCAGAAGTATTTGAGAAAGGAAAGAAAATCATCCAGATTCTCCTGAAAGCTGGTTTTGCCATCAAGAAAAGCAAAGTCAAAGGACCTGCCCGAGAGATCCAGTTCCTGGGAGTGAAGTGGCAAGATGGACGGCGCCAGATTCCCAGTGAGGTCATCAATAAGATCACTGCAATGTCTCCACCAACCAGCAAGAAGGAAACACAAGCCTTCCTAGGTGCCATAGGTTTTTGGAGAATGCACATTCCTGAGTACAGCCAGATTGTGAGCCCCCTTTACCTCGTTACCCGCAAGAAGAACGATTTCCACTGGGGCCCTGAGCAGTAGCAAGCCTTTGCCCAGATCAAGCAGGAGATCGCTCATGCAATAGCCCTTGGCCCAGTCAGGACGGGACCAGATGTGAAGAACGTGCTCTACTCTGCAGCCGGGAACCATGGTCTGTCCTGGAGCCTGTGGCAGAAGGTTCCTGGTGAGACGCGAGGCCGACCACTGGGATTCTGGAGTCGAAGCTACAGAGGGTCCGAGGCCAACTACACTCCAACAGAGAAGGAGATCTTGGCCGCCTATGAAGGGGTCCAAGCTGCCTCAGAGGTGGTTGGCACAGAAACACAACTCCTTCTGGCACCCCGACTGCCAGTGCTGGGCTGGATGTTCAAAGCAAAGGTTCCTCCTACCCACCATGCCACTGACGCCACATGGAGTAAATGGATTGCCCTCATCACACAACGCGCCCGTATTGGAAACCCGAATCGCCCTGGGATTTTGGAGATAATTACCAACTGGCCAGAAGGTGAAAACTTCGGTCTTGCCGACGAAGAGGAACAGGAACAAGTGACCCGGGCTGAAGAAGCCCCACCGTATAACCAACTGCCAGCAGATGAAACATGCTATGCTCTTTTCACTGATGGTTCCTGCCGTATCGTGGGGATGAACCGGAAGTGGAAAGCAGCCGTATGGAGCCCCACACGACAGGTTGCACAAGCTACCGAAGGAGAAGGTGGATCAAGTCAACTTGCTGAAGTCAAAGCTGTTCAGCTGTCGTTGGACATTGCTGAAAGAGAGAAGTGGCCAAAGCTCTACCTTTACACTGATTCATGGATGGTAGCCAATGCTTTGTGGGGTTGGCTGGAAAGGTGGAAAAAGGCTAACTGGCAATGTAGGGGAAAATCAATTTGGGCTGCCGATGAATGGAAAGACATTGCCACTCGGGTAGAAAGGCTACCTGTGAAAGTCCGTCATGTAGATGCCCATGTCCCCAAAAGTAGAGCTAATGAGGAGCATCCATACAAAAAACAGGTAGATCAGGCGGCACAGATAGAGGTGTCAAAGATAGACCTAGACTGGCAGCACAAGGGAGAGTTGTTCCTGGCTCGATGGGCCCATGATGCCTCAGGCCACGAGGGTAGAGATGCTACCTATAAGTGGGCACGAGACCGAGGGGTGGATCTAACCATAGACAGTATTTCTCAAGTTATCCATGACTGTGAGACGTGTGCTGCCATCAAGCAGGCCAAGCGGGTGAAGCCCCTCTGGTATGGGGGGCGGTGGTCCAAATATAAGTATGGAGAGGCCTGGCAGATTGACTAAATCACACTGCCCCAGACAAGCCAAGGTAAGCGCTATGTACTGACCATGGTGGAAGCCACCACTGGATGGTTAGAGACCTACCCTGTGCCTCATGCCACTGCTCGGAACACCATCTTGGGCCTTGAGAAACAAGTTTTGTGGAGGCATGGTACCCCTGAGAGAATTTAGTCAGATAATGGGACTCATTTCAAGAATAACCTTATCAACACCTGGGCCAAAGAACATGGTATTGAGTGGGTGTACCATATCCCCTACCATGCACCAGCTGCAGGGATGTTGGAGAGGTACAATGGACTGTTAAAAAACACTTTGAAAGCATTGGGTGCGGGATCTTTTAAGAATTGGGAGCAGCATTTAGCAAAGGCCACTTGGTTAGTTAACACCCGAGGTTCCACAAATCTAGCAGGCCCTGCCCAGTCTGAGTCCTTGCATACAGTAGATGAAGTCCCAGTGGTGCATGCCAGGGGTTTGTTAGGGAAGAGAGTTTGGATCAATTCTGCCTCAAATACAGACAAACCCATTCATGGGATTGTTTTTGCTCAAGGACCAGGTTGCACATGGTGGATAATTCAGAAGGATGGGACAACACGATGTGTACCTCAGGGAGATCTAATTGTTGGGTGAGAACCATATGTAAATATTACTATTGAATATCACTGTTATTGTCTGTCTATAGCTGTACCTTGCATATATATATGTGTGTATGATAATGATGTATGTGTTTATAGAATTAGTGTGTGTATCAGATATGGTAGTAAGCTGACGATATGGGGATAGGGGGTGGAATGTCTTGGGGTGACTGTATGATGCCTATATCCCCAAATCGTCTGTTCTCTTGGTGTTGAATATTAAAATCTTCAACTTTAAGACTGGTTCCAGGAGTGAAAGGGCAGAGGGGGGAAGAAGAAGTGCAGAGTTTGTTATCAGAGACTGCACTGGCTCCCCCGCATTCCTGCTCTCAGACTGTGTTGTCTGTGGTGGACAGCGAGAGAGAGCTCTCCTTTGCTCTTGGTTAGTTTTTTGGCTAGCTGAGGCAGAGAAGCCCCCTGGATTGTTTTTTTGTTGGTTTTCTTTTTTTTTTTCCCATTTTTTTTCTGTTTTCCTGGAACTGTTTGAACCTGCTTTGGACTGAATCAATAATAAGGTAATCAATAGCTGCTCTGTTTTGAAGAATAGCTTGTCGGAGACTACTCATATCTTGAGCCATTTGGGACAGAACTTGTGTAGTGACATTGGCCTGTTTAGCTGTCCAGCATGCTAGGTGTTGGATCTCAGCGCTTGTGATGTTCCCACTGGGGGTAGTAACGCTGCAAAAAATTGAGCGGTTCTACTCCATAGTTCCACTTCATCATCGCATTTATCATCTAATTCCGAGACTTGTCGTTTTTCCCTTCGATTTTTGGAAATGTTCCAGGCAATCAAATGATTATAAGAGGGTAGCATTAAAGATAACTTGCCAAGGTAACAAGGACCCCCATAAGCATGATGAGGTATTCCTTGCCAGGCTCTATCTCCACAGATTAAATATAGGCCTTGAGGTAGGGAAAGGGGCTTAGAAATGTCCAAGTGAATATGACCTGAACCCCACCCATAGGGGGATGATCCACAATGTTCACTACTATTGTAAAACTTACGAGGGGTTAGCCAGACTTGTTTTTTAGATTCGTTAATGTTCCAACTAGTCTGCCCAAAATACACACATCCGGAGTGATTTGCTTTTCGGCTGTCTAGTAAATTTAACTCTTGAGGATCCCATGGCAGGGTTGTATTTAGAGATTTGATTATTTTTGCCAGGCAGTGACTGTTGTTTTTTACTTCTGAGCAATTGATAGGGGGGGCTATAGTAATTTCTTGTGGTTGTACCGGTGACCCAATGAGGCAAGTTTTAAATGGGTCAGTGGCTGCACTAAGATGTAAACAAAAATTTGTGTTACCAGTTTTGTTGGCCCAAGCGATCCAGAAGTTCTCTTGAGGGAGGGTGATTGATTGCGAAAAGCACTGGGTAAGAGTCAAACATAGTGTTAGTAGCTTAATTAGCATCATTATTGCTATGGATTTTGCAGGCAACAGTATGTTGGCTAGATATAATAATAGTACACCAAGCAGTCTCAACTAGCTTTGTATAATTTAAAATATACCACGCATGCAATGCTAAATTCCTTTCTTCTATTGATTCAAATAAGCTTATAGCTTCACTAACAGTTAAATCAGGCAGTTTTAACCACTTTCTAAGTGATTCTAAAGGTCTTACTGATTGGCGTTCCTGACATTCATTACATCCATAAAAGCAAGTATAAATATCACTGGAGTTATACTCCCTTTTACAATTTCCACATAAGAAAGTTCCTAATTTCCATACTACACAACCGCAACGAGGAAATAATACTTCTTGTATTCTAGACCTAAGATATTTCTGTACTAGTCTATGCAAATCAATCACATCTGGAAAGTCTGGGATATTAGGGTGTGTTCTTATTGGTTCCTTGAGAATAATGATTAGGATCGGGATAAGATCTTGCACTCTATTCGTCCACCGTTGAATTTGGCTCCGTGTCTTCTCCAGTTTCCTCAATCTTTGATATCCAAGGCTTGACCCACTTGGCTGGGATCCAATTAGGTTTAGCACCTGTTAATACACAAGCATAACCCTGTCCCCATGTCAATAATTGGTGGGGACCAGTCCATTGTTGTGATTGGAGTTCCCATACAGATACATGTATCTTATGAACAGTCAAAGATTCATCCTTGCAAAAATGCAGTGTAATGGGCAACATTTGGGTTTTTAGCTCAGGGCGTTCCATCCACATTTTCCAATTGTGGACATACAATGTTTTTGCTACGATTTCTTGTGGAGAGAGGGTGACATTCCCCTCCCTTTGTAAAGCAGAGAAAAGGCGTTTAAGGTCTTGATGTTTGCGTTCTACAATAGCTTGCCCAGTACTATTGTGAGGTACTCCTGTGACATGGGTAATGTTCCATCTACGTAGGAACTCACATGAAGTAGAACTAACATAATTAGGACCGTTATCTGTTTTTATTTGTTGTAGGACACCAAGCACTGCAAAAGCTTCTAACCAGTGTCTGCAGGTTGCCTTACTTTTGGCATTTATCATAGGCGTTGCCCATACTAGTCTGCTACAGGTATCAACAGTGACATGTACATGTTTAGAGCGTCCAAATGATGGCACGATTGTGACATCTGATTGAAACAATGTTCTAGGGTGGAGACCACGAGGGTTCACTCCTTGTAACTGGATTGGGGGTAGTTTTGCACAATCAGGACAACATGCTATGATACCTCGTGCCTCTCGTTTTGTTAGATGGAATTCCTTCTGTAGGCTTAATGCTGACTGGTGAAAAAAGGCATGAGAGGCAACGGCAAGGTCAAAATTACTGAGTCCAATGGCTGGTGAGGATACGATTTGGTCAATTTTGGCGTTTCCTTCTGATAAAAACCCTGGTAGATTGAGATGGCTGCGGATATGTGTTGAGAAAAAGGCATGGTGCCTGATATTAATTACATTTACTAGAAGAACGAGTTCATGATAAAATAAGGAGTTTGAGATTCGACCTATTAATGCGTCCTCAATTCTTTCCAAGATAGAGGCAACATACAAGGAAAGGCTAACGAGATTAATTTCTTGAAAGTCAAAGTGTTGAATAGCTAAGGTTACAGCCTTGAGTTCAAGTAATTGCACTGATCCTTCCAGATGTTGGTAAACTACGACATCCCAGTTGCCATTTTTCCATATTGCATATCCGAACCTTTTGGTCCTTCCACTGGCATCAGTAAAAACAGTGATCGCATTGGGAATTGGCTTAGAGTTTTGCAATGTTTGACCTTTTAGTGGGAGGTTAGTGGAAAACAAGGCATGTGACGGATAATGATTATCAAGTTCTAAGCCAATAGTGGCTGTAGTGAATGTATACGATAGTGATTGCCGTTCAGTGCAAAGAGACAAATTATTTATGGGCACATAAAGAGAAGATGCATCAACTCCAAAAACAGTACGCACTCGTTGGCGTGCTTTCAGAATTAAGGATCCTAAATGATCAATACGTCTTGTAACAGAGGAAGTGGGGCTACATGCTAAAAACACCCATTCCAATAAGAAGAAAGTCTTGAATGATTCCTGCCCAATTATAGCAATTTGTTCAGCAGGGTAGTTAATGATATAAAGGTTTATTGGTATGGTAGGATCAAACCTAAAAGCAGTTGTACAATGCAACTTTTAGCAATTATTTCCAGTGCTTGTTTCCCTTCTTGGGTTAATTCCCTTTTATCATTAATGTCCTTTGAACCTTGTAACAATTTTCTTACAGGATCTAAGTCTTGATTTGAAATATCTGCCCATGCACGTATGCTTTGAATGTCTCCTAGAAGCTTTTGCACATCATTGACTGTTTCAATATTTGCATGTAAAGTTACCTTTTGAGGCACAAAGCGAGCTTGTGTTATTTTAAAGCCCAAGTAAGACCAAGGGTCGGAGAATTGCACCTTTTTTTCTGCCACTTTCAATCCCCACTTTTCTAATTCTAGCAATAATTCCTTTTGTTTTAAGTGGGGTAATGGAAATTCACTTGCGACTAAAATGTCATCCATATAATGATATGTTAGAAAATTTGGATTATTAAGTCTCCATTGATGTAAGGCTTGGTCTACAAACCATTGACAAATTGCAGGACTATTTTTCATACCTTGAGGGAGTACCACCCACTCATATCTTTTCATAGGTGCACTGTGATTAATGGAGGGCACACTAAATGCAAATCGTTTGGTATCTTCAGGGTGCAACGGAATGCTAAAAAAGCAATCTTTGATATCAATAATAAACAGGTGATAGTTTTTTGGTAAACCAGCTGGCGATGGCAAACCTGGTTGCAGAATTCCTAAAGAGTGCATTTGATTATTGACTGCCCTTAAGTCATGTAAAAATCTCCATTTTCCCGACTTTTTTTTGTATAACAAAAACGGGGGTATTCCAGGGACTCATAGAAGGTTGTAAATGACCAAAGGCTAATTGTTCTTGTACTAATGAATGGAGATGCTCTAATTTATCTTTAGTGATAGGCCACTGAGCCACCCATACTGGTTGGTCAGATTTCCATGTTAGTTGTATAGTGGGTCGAGCACCTATCGGCGCAGTGGCCTCCCCTGAAAATGTTGGTTGGTTAAAATGACATTCCATTGACTAAGCGTGTCTCTACCAAGGATCCAAAGAGGAGTGTCTAGTACATAAGGTTTTACTACAGCCTTGTTTCCCTCTTTATCAGTAATTTCTACGAATTCCTGACTTTGTAAAGTACGGGTGGTTCCAGCAACTCCTAAGATTTGCTCATTTAAGAGTGTAGTGGGCCGCTGCTGAGGCCAAGCAGTTAGTGGTATTATGGTGACATCTGACCCAGTGTCTAGCATCATTGAATGTTCAAGCATTTCGGAATCATCGATATTATCAGAATACAATTTTACCGTTACTTGCCGGGTCGGTCTATCACTAGTCATGACTTGAGCAAAGGCAATTAAGGGTCCGGTACTACCAAAACCACCAGATCTTTGTGAATTAGTAGCTGTTGGAACCTGGGGAAGAAAAGGAACAAGTTGAGCAATTAACACTACCTTGTGGAATGAACATTGGTGGAGAAAAGACTTTCACTACTATTCTGATAACACCACTATAATCAGCATCAATTACACCAGGTAAAACGAAAATGCTGTCTAAAGTGGCCGACGATCTCCCTAGCAATTATGCGGCCATACCGCCACCTAGTGGACCTTTGGTAGTACTATCGATGACGGTAACAGAATCATCAAAAATAGTCACGGAGTCTCTAGTTACCAAATCGACTCCAGCGCTCCTTTTTGTGGTGGGGAGCATGTTGTAGAGACAGCCATGGCTACTGAGGGGTTCTTTTTGTTCTCCGCGCCCCCCCTTGCAGCTCATCTCGTTTCCCGCCAACGGTGTCCCATCCTTTTTAAATTTGGATCGGCATTCATTTGCCTTGTGGCCAAACTTTTCGCATCGGCGGCAAGTGCCGACAAATGATGTAGATGTGGGGTTCGTATTGTTATTTTGTTGTTGTTTTGCCAAACGTGAAGGACAATGCTTTCTAATATGTCCGGTATGATGGCAATTTTAGCGTGTATTGGGAGGGCCTTTGTCCCCGTTCCCTTGCTTGTGTGCTTGAGTAATGGCTGCAGCTAAAGCAGCAGCATGAATTCGAGCTTTGTCCTTTTCAATTTCTAAAGGGGCTCGTGAACATTGTTCAATCATTTGTATTATTGTTATATGAGCTGGTAATGCTGCTAATAATCGCTTGCAGGTGGCATTTGCATTTTGCATAGCTATTTCTTTTACTAAAGTATCTTTCATATCAGGAGGGACATCTGGTGCTACCTCTACTCCTTCTTTAATCCTGTCCACAAAAGACAAAAAGGATTCATCTTCCTTTTGCTGAATATGTAAATAAGGTTGTCGAGGCTTACCTACTTGGGGCAAGTTGTTAAAAGCTTCTAAAGCAGCAGACTTGCTTTGAGCTAAAATGCGAGCCCCTAACATTGCCTGTCTTTGTGGATCGATGAATTGACCATTTCCCATAAGCACATCTAGCGTGGCAAAGCGTAGAGGATCACCTTGCGGCAAATTGACATTATCTAATTGTTTAAGCTCCAATCTTTGTTGCCACTTTGCTAAAAATAACAGACAACTAGTAGGTCCTAGTCCTAAGTTCAAACATAGCCTTAAGGTCGGCAGGGACGAGTTCTTGATATTTTAGCAATGCTTCTACTTGTCGCCTTACCAAGCGATTATCAACACCGTAGTCCATTACAGATTTTTGAACCCTTGCTATCATTTGCCAGTCTAAGGGCTGCCAAGCATTATTACCACCAGTTCCTCGCACCACCGGAGCTGAGACAAACTGAAAATCTCCCGTCAACTCAGCATTTGTTACCACTCCTTTCCACCTCTTATTCATGTCAAAAGAAGGGTCTTTGGGGATGGAAGTTTTGTCAGGACCTTTCCCTGAGCCTCCCGAGCCTCCCAAGCCTCTTGAGCCTCCTGAGCCTCCCTCCCCTCCTTTGTTCCACCAACGCTGAAAAGAGTCATTAAAGGTAGTTAACAATCCCGTCCCTTCCTTTTCTGTAGAATGAGAAACATTTGTGTTTTCAATTTCAGAAAGCATTATTGGGGGTAAACCTTTAGATGTTAGAAATTGATTTGCAGTAGGCATATCCCACTCCCCTGCCTTAACCAAATTGATAATGTTCTGTCGGCGTTGAGATGTAGAAGTATTCGGTGCAGAAAAAGAATTTTCCTCTAAAGTTTTGAGGCCGGAGAGAATGGCGTTATGGGCCTTTTTATATGCATCCCGAATAGTTTTACTTTTGGAACCCTTATCAAGCCACTTCATTTCACCTAACAGTTCAAGCATGGTTTCGGTCTGCTTTTGCAGTGTGGACTGTAAATCGTCCGTGTCCATTTCTGTTTCTTCGGGAAGAGGCACAGTCGCTGGGTCGAAAGTGGGAGGTGAGGGCAGATGTAACACGGGGTCAGTATTAGTGGGATTAGCGGGCGCTACGCTCATTGTTACTGGGGGTGCCATAGGTACCGAGGGCACAGAGGGTGCCGTAGGTGCCGGGGGTGCAAAGGAAGGCACATTATGAACATCGGTAGGGTCCCAGGGTGGTATTAAATCATCATAGGGGCCACGGGCCGCAGGGGCTGACACGTACGCGGGTGGGACAGTAGCAGACTCTTGGGTGAGTTTACCAGCTACGGCAGTGACCATGGTCTGTGCTGCGAGTTCCAGCTCAATTTCAACACCCATTTGTTCAATTAACATGCGCAGCTGCCGGTACGTAGGAGCTAAGGATTTTACCTCCTTATTCCCAGTTTATATAGCTTCCCACAAATATGCCCCAACTTCTTGCCAAGTAATCTCTTTAAAAACATCGGTAGAGTCTTTTAAAAAACCACGATGTTTAGCCCAATACAGTAAATTCATGAGCGAAGACCGATCAACAGTCTCTCCTTTCTTTTGGGCAAGTCTCATTAAGGCATCACCAGTAGCCTTCTTGATAGCTGATACCGTGTTTCCCATCCAGCAAATTTTTTACAGCCATCTAAGGCTCCGACTCACCGGTCGACAGTGGCCACTCACGCCTCTCTCGGACGCCCGGTCGCAACCGCTGCGGGAAGTCAACGTTCTCCTAGGCGGCAGGCACAGAGACCCTCCACATAAAAGTCCGTCTGTTAAGCAGTCTGGCCCCTTCAGATCATCACGTCGGGGTCACCAAGATGCTAGGGTTTTCATGCTGGAGAACAGGAATCAATAACACGCACTCAATATGAATGCAAAGAGCCGAGTCTTTATTTTTAACAAAGAGATGATTTTTATACGTTTTCAATGATTACTTAGAGTTTGTTACAAAGAATACGATTGGTTACACAAAAGACATATATATGTTAACAGTAATTCTATTGGTTCATCTAAGATCTATCTTTCTACAGTCTAGTTATTGTGTAAGATACTCTTTGAATTGGACACGGTATGTCAAGTAAACAGGATCTTGCTTCCCCAGATGTCTTTTCCTTTGTTCTTGCTTATCTCAACGTTAAAATTTATGATTTTGTTTTTCTCCTATAGTCACGCCAAGGACACGGTAACCTTGAACAGACCTTTAACATAACTAAGGTAGTTTTCTATAGACAGGCTGCAGAGCCAGAGCTCCTACTAGGCCGCCAACAGTGTTGCAATGGTTCCCCATCCAAAAGGAAGGATGTCAAATGCTTCTTTGGAAATATTTTAACTTCTGTGCATTTCTTTCTTTGTAATGAACTAATCTGTGACAAGCCAGGAAATGATTGTGTTCAGTAGAAACAGATCAATGGCAACATTTAGCCTAAAGGTTTTATGAGCTTGATCAGGAAGTTCGATTTAGATTTAAAGGCACTGTAGTCATTTTTAATTTTATTTCTCTCCGTACTTGAGTCTCTTAAACAGGGACCTTCAATTGGACAGGAACGGGATGCTGAAGCAAATTGTAATGGATGATGTAATGGCTTACCCAGAAGCATTTTGTGGGAATTGATTTCTTCTAGGTGTCCATCAGCCAGCATTTGAGTGTGAAGGAAATCTTCAAACAGGTAAAAAAAAATTCCCATTGGTTTAAAACCTGACTGCTATATTAATTTTTCACTTTTGAGAAAATTTTCATGACCTTTAAATTTCAGACTATATCAAGTATTGCTTCAGCCATTGAGAAAAGTGCTTTTTACAGAGATAGGAGAGGGATACCATAACATTTCTCAGAGCCACACTTTGAACTCGGTCCTTGTTACAAATGGCACTTGAGCAAATTCATTTGCCTTTGGAACAGAAAACGGCAAGGTAACAGGCTTATCATTACGGATTTGAGTGTTCCAGGTTCTTTAGATAGTAAGTGATCTATTAAAGATGACCTCTTACTGAAATAGATCCCTTTTGAAAAGGGATACGTATTTCTTAGAAGAAAGCAAATCCCTGTGTTAAAACGGTGTGGTGGGTGTTTTTTGTTGTTGTTTTGCTTTTAGAACTTGCAAGGCACAATCGACTTCATAGTTCGAGATCCAAATAAGACCACGACATTCCAAACATGTGTTTCTTTTTGGTTGTTTTTCAATCTGTATATCTTTGGATTGTAACCAGTAGAACTGTGCTTGAACTGGAAAGAAGTAGCTGAGGTTTCAGAAGTGGAACATACGGTGGAACGGTAAGCTGAGAGCATTGTGCAAGGAGAGGAAAGAGGAGAAAATGGTAAGAGTTTCCGGAGTCGGAAGGGACACCTAGGGATCGTCAAAGTCCAACTCCTGGCCCTGCACAGACACTCCAACAGTCCCAATCTCTGCATCCCTGAGAGCATGGGCCAAACGCTCCTGGATCTCTGGCAGCCTTGGGGCTGTGCCCATTGCCTGGAGAACCTATTCAGTGCCTGACCAGCCTCTGAGGAAAAAAACCTTTCCCTGATAGCCAGCCTAATCGTCCCCTGACACAGCTCCTGACATTCCCTTGACTCCTGTCCCTGATTGCAGAGAGCAGAGAGCAAAGTTGTCCCTGTGCTGCCCTTGAGAGGAGCTGAGAGGTCCCAAGTGAGGTGTGATCTCAGTGTCCTCTCTGCAGCTGAACCAAATGCCCTCAGCCACTCTTTGTATGGCTTCCCCTCCAGCCTCTTCACTCTCTCTGTGTCCCTCCTTTGGACATTTCTCCAATAGCCTGAGGTCTTTCTGACATTGTGGCATCCAAAATTGCCCCCAGGGCTTGAAGAGAGCCCAGTCCCAGCCCAGAGAAGAGCAGGAAAATCACCTCTCTCGAGCGAGCGGTGCCACAAGATAGGGACAGTTGTCAAAAATCAGCTGGAGAAACAAATCTAACAGAGAAACAGGCGATCTTGGCACAGGAAATGGAAGAAGCAGAGGAAGAAGAAGAGGAGGAGAGGATTCCTTGTGAAAGTGAAGAAAATGAGCATGCAGAACAGGGACTAAGCATTATGCAGGTAAGTGAGCAAGAGAATAAGTTTGAAAGTCAAGGCAGTTTTGTCCAAAAGACGGTGGAATAGGAAGTCTCTTTGCTGAGAATGAATCCAAAGTTTTTTTCCATTTAGTTTGTATACGAAGCGCACAGGACTCTAGATCCTTCTGTGGGAAAATGGAGTGTGTAAAGTTGCCAATCCTCTTAGAGCAAATTTGATGGTTTTTGGGGTCCCAGGTGAATTTTGGGGTGAATTCTGGGGATTTGGGGGTTCCCCGGTGACTTGGGAGGGGGGGGATTTGGGGAGATCCAGGTGAGTTTTGAGTGGTCCCAGGTTGATTTTGGGGGAGAATTTTGGAATTTTGGGGGATCCCGGGTAGTGAGGTTTGGGGTTGTGTTGGTTTGAAAATAAAACCAGTGTGAGACTCCAAGTCAGTAATACAATTTAATAGGTGAAAAGAGAAAAAATAAAATACATGCAATAATATAAAAGAAAAAAACACCAATAAAGTCAGAAATACAATCTGACACCCTGTCTGTCAGGGTGTTGGTAGCAGTCCGTATAAATGGTGGCTGCAGTCCTCCTGGATGACAGATGTGGTTCAGTTGAAGCAGTGATCCTGTAGAAGGTGCAGTTTTCCTCTGAAGATCCAGCGATGATGTGGAAAAAGGTCCGACTTTCCTCTGGGATCCAGTGGAAAGGACTGTTTGGTGTTCCAAATCTCAGTTTTTATCTAGGTAGGAAATGTTTGGCTCCTCCCACTGTCTGGAGCATCTCCCAATGGGATGATGTAATCTTATCAGTCACACAATAGGACTTAATGGCCCATTAACAGAATATATCTTCTGGAGGAAGGATGGGTTGTGAAAAGATAACGATGATCATCCCCCTGATCTTATCAGATGGCACATCAGCAGGGGATATCTCCAACAGAGATAAGGATCGACACCCCTCCCACATTTTAACAGATGGCGATAGGAGACACATTTTTGCATTGTACCCCAGGACATAATAAACTCCTTATTCTATTACCATCTACATCATACCCAAACCAATTCCCTGTTACAGATATATAATACAAAATTAAACCTTACCTACAGTTCTCACTAAAAATTAGGTCTCCTTGCAGTGCATAATGGGTTTCCCCATCTTTCTGCATTACCCACCAACTGCAACCAGGTCCTTGAGCAAAAACAATCCCACGGATTGGTTTGCCTTTGCCTGTGGTGGGATTAATCCAAACAGTCTTTCCTAAAATACCTTTCATGTGTGCTACAGGGACCTTGTCCCCATCCACTGTGTGCAGGGTTTCAGAGTGGGCAGGACCGGCTCGATTGATGGACCCTCTGGTGTTAACCATCCGGGTGGCTTTGGCCAAGTTCATTTCCCTATTTCTGAAGGTTCCACCACCTGGTGCTTTCAAAGTAGTCTTAAGGAGTCCATTAGACCGTTGAACTTTCCCGGCAGCTGGCGCGTGGTAAGGGATATGATATATCCATTCAATACCATGTTCTTTGGCCCAGGTGTTGATAAGGCCGTTCTTGAAATGGGTTCCGTTGTCTGATTCAATTCTCTCAGGGGTACCATGCCTCCAAAGGACTTGTTTTTCTAGGCCCAAGATGGTGTTCCGGGCAGTGGAATGAGGCACAGGGTAGGTTTCTAACCATCCTGTAGTTGCTTCCACCATGGTCAGTACGTAGCGCTTGCCCTGGTGGGTTTGGGGAAGGGTGATGTAGTCAATTTTCCAGGCTTCCCCATACCTGTACTTTGACCACCGTCCACCGTACCACAGAGGCTTCACCTGCTTGGCCTGTTTGATGCTGTCCATGGTAAGGTCCACCCCTCGGTCAGGGGACCATCGGTATGTTGCATCTCTCCCCTGATGACCAGAGGCATCATGGGCCCAATGAGCTAGGAATGATTCTCCCTTGTGCTGCCAGTCTAGATCCACCTGTGATACTTTCACTTTGGCAGCTCTGTCCACCTGCTCGTTGTTGTGATGTTCTTCATTAGCCCAGCTTTTGGCTACATGTGCATCCACGTGTCAAACCTTTATGGTCAATTTCTCTACTCAGGCTGCAATGTCCTGCCAAATATCAGTTGCCCAGATGGGTTTCCCTCTGCGCTGCCAGTTGGCCTTTTTCCAGTGATCCAGCCATCCCCACAGAGCATTAGCTACCATCCATGGGTCAGTGTAGAGATAAAGCCTTGGCCACTTCTCTCGTTCAGCAATATCCAAAGCCAACTGGAAGGCTTGTAGCTCTGTGACCTGACTCGATCCACCTTGTCCCTCGGTAGCTTGTGCAACTTGTCGTGTGGGGCTCCATACTGCAGCTTTCCATTTCCGGTTAGTGCCTACAATTCGGCAGGAACCATCCGTGAAGACGGCATATCGTCTTTCAGTCTCCGGTAGCTCATTATATGGTGGGGCTTCCTCAGCACATGCCACTTGCTCATCTTCTTCTTCAGAAGACAATCCAAAAGTCTCACCTTCAGGCCAGTTTGATATTATTTCCAGAATCCCAGGGCAATTTGGATTCCCAATACATCAGCAGAGGATATCTCCCACAGAGATAAGGATCACCACCCGTCCCACATTTTAACAGATGGTGATAGAATACACATTTTTGCATTGTAGCCCAGGACAGGAGTGAATTTGTGGAATGTGGGGAGTCCCAGTTGAATTTTAGGAGGAATTTGTGGAATTTTAGGGATCTCAGGGGAATTTTGGGGGGAATTTGGTGAATTTTAGGGTATACATGTGAATTTTAGGGTTCTCAGGTGAGTTTTGGGGATGCCAGGTGGATTTTGGGGTGAATTCTGTCGATTTTGGGGTTTCCAGGTGAGCATTTGGGAGTCATGGGAGAATTTTGGGATGAATTTGGGGGGATGCAGATGGATTTTCCGTTGAATTTTGGTGATTTTTGGGAGTCCCAGCTCGGTTTTGGAGTGAATTTGGTCGATTTGGGGGTATCTGGGTGGGTTTTGAGGGGGATTGGAGACATTTTGGGGTGAATTTGGGAGGTGTTGGGGGGACTGGGTCTTGGGGGTGATTTGAGGGATTTTGGGGGTTGCAGGTGGGATTTTGGGGTGAAGCCCTGGGATTTGGGGGTCCCCCGTGAATTTTGGGGTGAATTTGTGGAATTCTGGGAGTTGTCAGGTGAGTGCTGGGCATCCCAAAGAGGACTTCGGGGTGAATTTGGGGGATTTTGGGTTTCCCAGGTGAATTTCTGAGGTGAAAAGGTTCAAAAACGTTTTTTTTTGAAAACAAGGTAAACCCAGAAGGTTATTGAAAATTAATAGATGTGATGCAAGAAGGTAATATGCAGACAATACACAGTGAGACAAATCATGGGAAAAATACAGTGGTAACACATGAGTGTGTGAGGATGGGATCAGTATAGCTAAGGCTCAGTTGAAGTTGAATTTGGGAAAGCATGCCAAAAATAAGAATAATAAAGGCACCTACGGGTATTTCAGTGGGAAAAGGAAGATGAAAAGAAACCTATCACACCTTCCCTATTCCCCCCCCACGCCCATAAGCCAGACAGGACTAGTGACAACAGACAATGAGAAGGCTGAGGTACTCAACAAGAGTTGGTCTCAATTTTTACTGCCAGTCACTATTTCCACATCTCTCAGGTTATTGGACTGGTAGACTTGATTCTAACCCATAGTAGCAGGTAAGCTTTCAGACCACTTGAGGAACCTGAGCATGCAAGACCATGGGACCCACCCAGAGGCATGTCAGGGCCCTGAGAGAACTGGCAGCTGTAGTTGCTAAGGTGCTTCCTCCATCATATTTGAGAAATCAAGGCAACCAGTTGAAGCCTCCAGACACTGTGTTGTATTGACTCCAATACTCTTGGTCTTTTTTGTAAATCTTAGAGCTCTGAGTCAATTTCTGCAGAGGATTCCCAATGCAGTTTCAAAAATGGAATCTTTGTTATTGGTCCTCATGTTGATCTTGGATATTTCCATTTTCTGCTCTCCTATGTTTTCAAAACATTTGTAATGACTAAAAAGAAAGCTGAGACGAGGCATTATGCTCTTTCCAGTGATATAAATGGACCAGATTTCTTTTTAGACAAATATGTTTTTGCTGTGTCTAAGCACATGTGCATACCTGTGTTTGAATTATGTGTCCAGGTTTTGGCAATGGGGAAGCCACAGTGCCGTCCTGTAATAATGGCCCAGGTGCTGCCCTGTCCCGCTTTCTTCCAACTGGCTTCTCTTCAGGATGTCCTCCCTGCTGAGAGAAGAGGCTGGGACAGCACCTTTAGAAAAGTGACTTTTTGGGGTTTTTTTGTTTTGTTTTGTTTTGTTATTTCTAAAGTTACTAGACACCTTCACCCTGATTTTTGATGTGTTGAGTTTGGGGGTTTTTTTCAGTTTTGGGTGGGTTTTTTTGTGGCCTTTTTTGTGCCTTTTTTTGTCCCTTTGGGGGTAATTGTTTGGGGTTTTTTGTGTGTTTTTTTGGTCTGCTTTTTTTGTTTGTTTGTTTGTTTGTTTGTTTATTACGGTTTTTTAGAGTTTTTTAAGCAAATTGATTGGAAAACTGAATAGTCTTCCACTATAGTCTCCTGGATTCACCTGAGACTCTTCCTAGGCATCTCCCTGATCCTTTTTGCAATGAGTCTCACATCATTCTCCTGAAGAAACTGTCTGATTATGGTTTGGATGAGTGGCTGGTTTGCTGGGTAACAAACTGGGTGATGGCCAGGCCCAAAGAGTGGTGGGAAATAGAGTTCATCCAGCTGGTCCCCAAGGTTCAGTCTTGGGCCCAGTCCTGTTTAATATCTTTATCAGTGATCTGGACAAGGGGATAGAGTACAAGCCCAGGAAGTTCACAGATGGTGCAAAGTTGGCTGGTAGTGTTTTTTTCTTCTGGAGGACAGCAGGCTCTGCTTCTTCTTCCTCCTCTTCTGAGGTCTCTGCTCCCTCTTCATCCCTCATTAAGTGTGCTGATTTTGTCACTTGGATGAGAAAACAAACAATTTTAGCAACAATACTAGTGGCAGGGTACAAGAAAGGAAGAGTTCACATGAATCGCCCCCCCACAACAACAGACAATACCTGATGGCTCCTCTGCCCAGCTTACTGACTACACCGGAACCCGTTGTCCCCCAAAGATACTCCCTTCTCCCTACCCCAAGCAATGATGTGAGATGGAATAGAATAACTAAGATTAAGATTCACCCTATGTAACTCCATCATACTTCGATTCTGGGAAAAAAAATTTCCTAAAGTTCTATCATTTCATATCATTTGAATTTGAATTTGCATACTAAAAAGTCTAGCCAGAATCTCATTACAATATTAATAGCCCATTCTAGAATGTCCGAGATGATATACACTTCTTTCAAGAGAATGTGATACCTCACGTGACTTCTCCAGAATTTAAATGAAAAGCGGGAGTAGTCTACAAGATTCTTGCTGCCATCTGGATTTCCTGGTATTTGGCTGGTCTATGTAAGCCAACCAGCTATTCAGCAGAGGGAATATTAGTGTGATACTTGATGGTATGTGAGATGGAACACAGTAATTTATGGCTTTTTGCATAGTGATGAAGCTGTAAAGAAAGCTCCATAATGCTCAGACAAGGAGGCTGCTGGACTTCAAGCAGCAAAGGCCCAAAACGAACCAGTGAAAAAGTGGCGTTGAAAAAAAAAAAAAAGCCAGGTGGGGAGCAAAGTGCTACTTAAGAGCAGTTTACTCAAAGAGGAAATCTAGTGAAAAAAAGTCCAAGAGTGAAGGAATAACAGGGAAACTGAAACTAAGGAAGGAAATCAATCTCAGCTCATCATTTCAGAAGCTGACAAGTTGTCCTTGCAATGATGCGTAAAGTGAGAAATAATAAATATGTCTGTGCCAAAATCTGAAATATCACCTTTATTGCATTCTGTCTTTCACGGAATCATACAACAGTCTGTGATTAAAGATCATCTAGTCCAACTTCCTTGCCAGGTAGATCTTACAGTCGATCAAATTGCTCAAGGCTAGCCTAAATGATAAGGAGCACTCTCAATGATGGGGCATCCACAGCTTCTCTGGAACACCCGTTTGAGTGTCTCACCAGCTTCATTGTAGAAAAGTTTTTCCTTTTAGCCAATCTAAACCTAGTAGTCTCAGTTTGAAAGCATGGCCCCTTGTCCTGTCTCTGCAAACCTTCTGAAAAAGTCTTTCTCCATTTGTCTTATACACTCTTTACATATTCAAAGGCCACCATCCTGTCTCTCCAGAAACCTCTCTTCTCCAGGCTAAAAGATCCTACTTTTCACAAGAACCAGGTCATAAACCGAGATGGAAGACATCTCAGGAGATCATATCATCCAACAGCTCAGCTTAAGAATAGCTCTGAAGTCAGATCAACTAGCTTAGGGCTGTGTCTGTTTGAATTTTGAAAATTACCAGGAATTGAAATACTTCAAGGAAGAGAACTCTGGGTGGCTCCAGAAACAGCCTGAGAAACTCGAGCAAACTCGAAACCTCAGAAACTACCACTGCTTTCTCTCCCTCAGCCCAAGCAGTCACAAAGAAGAAGTGTTCCCAGCAGGCTGGGATAGCACACATATACACTACATATACATGACAGGCATCGCCAGCAGCCACATCCTGCTCCTTTCTGTGGCTGGCAAGAGTGAGACTGGATGTTTACATGTGGGCAAACTGGGTCCCTCCAGCAGCTCAGACACTCAGCCTGCCCAGTGACCACACTGAATTCCAGTATTCACAGAGTCCCAAGGCCACAGCACTACTCTGCTTGCTGGCACAGACCATCACACGCCTCCTAAATCAGTCAGGACTGCCTGGTTCCACAGCCAACACCCCACTTGCTCTCCCCCAGGCCACTGCCATTGTTCACCAACTTCTCCACTTTGATCTTTGCTGGTGCTCTCAACACTGGCACACCCAGATGTTCTGCAGCTGTTGTCTCCTGTTGGAAAGGACTTGTAAAGCCATGTTTCCTAAGAGGACTTCCAAAACCTTTCAAAGCAACCTTTCCTGGTGTATGATCAATCTCATTCAAATGTCAACATTTCTTTTCCCATATGTGAAATCAGAATTTCCTTCTTCCGGGCATGCCCAAAACAAGGCACAAACCACATTGTGCCTTCTGTTTCACATGTTGACTTGTTTGTAAACAATGCTAGGAGAATACCTGTTTTGATCCAAGCTAGTCTCTGGCCCTTATAGTGTTTTCAGTAGTTAGTTTTGCTTTGCTATTTACTTGATGTCCCATTGAATTGTTGAATCATAAACAGACTATCTGTCTGTATAGCAGCATAGCAGTGATGAATAAATGCAAGAGAAGGAGCAAGGTGATTGTTTTGCTAGACTCTTCCTAGAAACTGAGAAATCTGTTACTTAATGCTGGCCACAGCAGATGGAGGAAACATCCTACATGATGTCAAAGCAATGAAACTGTAATCACTTTTATGATTACAGTCAAGGCACTGCTTTTGCCACCATAAGTGGAGTGCAGGGAATCTTAAAAGACGACACTGTAACTGTTGTCCATGCTCACTGAGAAAATAATGCTTTTACCGCGGAGCAGGTCTCACCGCAGCTAAATCATGGCTTCAACTGTACACCGCCTTCAAAAAAGCCCACAAAAACAGAAATGAATGGATTTGGAACCCAAGGGAATGTCAGATGGTGGCATCAGGGCACTTTGGATTCTTTCCAAATTCTCAATTCCATTTTCTTCCGAGCCAATTATCCCACCTAACCTGAGATGTAATTTATGGATTTGCAACACATTTAGTTACCTTAGAATTAGATAGACACTAGGCAAAAAGACAGAAACAAGCAGTTAATTTCAGACTGAAACCAAGGGTGTTTAGAACATCAATACTTGGACATAACTAATCTTAATAAAACCAAAACTTGTAGGAGTTACCGATGTATTTTCGGAGGTGGAAAAAGTTTTACACCCAAAAGTCCCTAGGGAGCTCTCACTCAGTGCAATGTGCCAGGAGAGGCGCTCTCTCTCGTCTTTCAAGGAACGATTTGTCACAGCAGAGGCGTCAGTAGCACAAGATGCCCGACGAGAAGGGGCAGTGTAGAACTCTCTGTCAGTCTCAGTCACTACTCAGTGTAGAACGTCTCTGTCCTGGCACATTTTCGTGTGCGATATGTCTCTCCAGGTCTTCGGTCCTTGCGAAGCTCTATGTACTGTAATCGCTGCTACTTGCAGCTGAGAAGGACCGTGGAGCTAGCCGCAAATTCGGAGAGCCCTGAGCACATAGTCAAGGAGCGAGAAGTGCCCCTGCAATGCGGTGCTAATAGCAGCTTCCTTGCGGAGGGGGCGAGCTCCGAACAAAAGACCTTCTCTTCCTGGCAACAGATCTCTTTGAAGGGCGTAGGCGAAAAGCTTTCGTTTTCCATTTGAACTGCGAGAGAGGCAGACTGTTGCACGGAGCTCTGAGAACAAAGGTGCACGCCCTAGGCAGGCTTGGGCAGAAGCAGCGTTCTCGAGCGCTTGGCTGCCTGCACACTGCTGGCTGTGTGGCGCCCCTTCAGAGGCTTCTGGCAGCCGGGGAGTGAATGAGGCGCCAGGAGTGGGAGAGGGCGGTGAACAAAGCCGCACAAGTACCGTGCTTGTGTGCAGCACGTTACAGGCTCCTAGGAGAGGAAGGTGGCTGCCTCTGGCTTGCGTTCCCAAGTGCCCTTAGCAGTTCAAAGGAGCAACCTGAAGCACTGCTGCTTGTACTACTCCTTGGTTCCACTTGCAGCCCGCTGTGGAAACATTGGCGGTCACTTCTAGGCTCCGAGTTGCAGAGAGCACCACGGTAAATGCCACGGAGAAGGGAAATACAGAATGCAGCGAGGAGCTGCACATGGCTTAAGTGCAATAACTAGAAGGTGAACCTAGGCACTGCCTCTTCAATCTGGCCCTCTCTACTCTGGTAGCATTTTTGCAAGTCAGGAAAGGGAGCTGCGAGTATGTAGAATGGAGGGCAGCAAGATGCCGTGTGTTATGCGCCATTTCAGGGCTGCTTGACAGAGGGCTACTTTAAGAATGCCTTCTTCTTCCTCGCATCCTTCTCGCTTCGCTCTAGCTGCATGGAGTGCACCACAGCGAAGGTGTGAGGAAGGGCACTGCCCCAGCTTTTGCCTAGGCCTACCTGTGCTGCGCCTTTAGCTGCACACCAAAACAATGGCATTTCTTATCCGCAAGGTAAAAAAGGTGTTAGTGTAGCCTCAGGATTGGCATTGCCCAGACATTAAGTTCAGAGACCACGAATGAGGGAGTCTTTAGCGGTTTCCTCCCCCATGGCGCAGGTGTATTCTCATTCTCGTGCTGAACTGCAAAGTCCGGGCATGGCAATTTTGGCCCGCCTTGTGCAGAGACGAACACAAATATGTGGCTATTATCCTCTGTACCGGACCTCTGTGTTATAAATGAGAGACAAAAGTATTGATATTCAGCAAAATTTTGGATTGCTTTATTTGATATAAAAGAGCAAGCAGCGCGCTGGGGAACACGAGGGGTCACCGCCCACTCCACGCTCCACCAACCCTTGGTTTGCAGCCTCTTCTTGTACTGTGGTTCCTCGTTGTAATCAATAATTTTTTGGGTTTTTTTTGCTGTCATAATTTTGCCAGGTAAGCAGTGGTGGTCGAATAAACATCCTTACACAAATTCACAAAGCCTCCGGGCGATAATCAGTCACAGATAGCCATCTGGTCCTTGTAGATAACCACCAGAGAAGTTCTGGAAGTCTGGTCCTTGAGATAAGCAGTATTGATCAGACAAAGACAGGAAGGGCTTTTTGGGTAGTCTGATTTCGCAAGCTGGTAGCCAATACAACTTATTTGATAAACATAACATAATATAATTAATGTAAGGTAACATAATTGTTGGGGGTTGAATTGTTCCCCTTTTCTTTCTGTGGAATTTCTCCCATTGTTATGATAAGTAATTGTGGCTACACCTTAAAACGACAGATAATGTGCTCTGGTAGGGGGGTGGGTGGAGGGGGAGGGGGGGGGAACCGGAAAAGGAAAGGTGGGATGGGGCGTCTGGAGAGGGGGACTCTCTCTCGCTTGGTTCGTGGTGTGGGAGGACAGCCCGGGGCTCCCGTCTTGCATCTCCCCTGCCATCCCAGCACAGTAAAAGCAGGTTTGCCTTGGTGAATTATTTCCTGCTTCATTCCTTGTTTTGGTGGGGGTTTTCTTGGTTTTCCTCCCCCTTTCTGCTGGGTTTCTTTCTGTCTTTCACGAACTGCAGCTATAAAGATTTTTGCTTTTGCTTTCTGCTTCTCTTTATCCCTCCTTACATAAACTTTTTGTGCTTCTCTTAGCAATTCTTGTAACCCCCGATCTTGCCAATCATCTAACTTGTCTAATTTCTTTCTAATATCTCCCCATGATCGAGCAACAAATTGCGTTTTGAGGAGTGCCTGACCCACTTGTGTATCAAGGTCTATCCCGGAGTACATTTGGAGATCTTTCCTCAGCCGTTCCAACCAGTCAGTAGGGGATTCATCCTTTTTTTGTTGTTCACTAAAGGCTTTATTAATATTTTGTCCTTTCGGAACTGATTCTCGGATACCTTTAAGGAGTATCCATCTTAAGTCCATCATATTCTGGCGATGGACATCATTCTGATTATCCCAGTTAGGATTATTTAATGGCCATTTCTGGTCTCCCCTAGGTCCAATCTGATGCTCCTGGTCCCATACCCTCATTCCAGCCTGTCTGATCATTTCCCGTTCTTCCGTGGTGAATAGGATACTTAATATAGATTGTAATTCCATCCAAGTATACATACTTGGTCGGAGGAATTGATCTAGGCTCTCTGATACCCCTATAGGATCTTTTAATAGTTTTCCCATTTCTTTTTTAAAGTTTCTCACTTCCCCTGTGTTCAAGGGAACACTTACAAATCCAGTTAAGCCAGCCTGTTGTCCTGCTAATGGCACTTCCCTCAGGGGGTAAAGGAGAGCCTTTGTATTGTTATCTCCCTCCTCTCTGGTGATACTATCTCTCCTGGTATTCCTTTGACTGGAGCGAGTTCTTAGAGCTATGGGAGTACCAGGAGGAGAAGTGGGTGGGTGGGGGGGGTCTCCTGTATTTTCTGTATTATACAGAGGTGGGAGATTATCGAGGGGTTCCCAGGTAACCTTTTTTTTATCTTCATCCTCTTTTTCTTTTAAAGTATATATCAAGGATGGCTTGGACTGTTTTGCCCACAGGGCAGCATACTCACATTCCTCTCTGTTAAATGGTTCTTTATGAGCCACATATGTGCTTAATGCCCGACAAATCCAACCCTCAAATGATCCGAACATGGGCCAGTATAGGTTATCTTTACCGATCATTTCTCTGGTCCACTCCACCATGCAATATTGAATCAATTTTTCTTTACTTTTTCCTCTGTATACCACCCCTGTGTCCCAACATTTTAATATTAGTCCCAAACGGCTGCCTGGTGGTATTTCTGGCAACCTACTTGTCTTGTCTTTATTTTCCCAGTCTCCTTGTGGACCAAATGAACTTGAACCTCTTCGTGGGTCCCTGGGACTCAGAATCTTACTCCCTCTTTTTCCCATTTTTACCTCAAGGGACTGTCTTGAGGTGTTTGTACTCCCCGATGTGTTCCGCCCGAACCCCTGCCTCTCCTTGGGTCAGGATGGACTGGAACCCGCCTCTACCTGGGCTGGGATCGGAAAAGCAGCTTTTCCCTTCTCCCTCCGTGACTGGTGTGTTGCAATCTGATTTTCTTTTCCTCACCCTTCCCCCCTGCCCCCCCCTTCACGGGTCCTGCCTTTGCCTGGATTAGGATGGGAAGGACGTAGCCCTACCCGGGCTAGGACAAGAAAATCAGTCTCTCCCTTTGTGCTCACTCGCTTCGTCCAGTCAACGGCCAGGTCCCTCACGGGATGCTGGAAACGCAGATAGAAGGACTCCACTCTCGCTTCGCAGCAAAGGCCACGTCTCATTCAGACAAACATACAGTCATCCCCAACAAACCAGACAGATACTTACAGTCCGATACTCCTGTCTGGGTCTTCGTGCATAAGAATTACAGGTGATTTTGCCGCGGTCTTCCCGGGAGATTTTCCTTGCTCAGTCTATATGGTGCGGTATGTCCACTGGTCCTGAGAATCACTGACGAACCGGGGCCGCAGTAGTGGGGCGCTTCCCTGAAATCGCAGTGCCTCTCAGAGATCCAAGGACGTCCCGGATTTCGGCACCAAATTGTTATAAATGAGAGACAAAAGTCTCGATATTCAGCAAAATTTTGGATTGCTTTATTTGATATAGAAAGAGCAAGCAGCGCGCTGGGGAGCACGAGGGGTCACCGCCCACTCCATGCTCCACCGAACCTTGGTTTGCAGCCTCTTCTTATACTGCGGTTCCTCGTTGTAATCAATAATTTTTAGGTTTTTTTTGCTGTCATAATTTTGCCAGGTAAGCAGTGGTGGTCGAATAAACATCCTTACACAAATTCACAAAGCCTCCGGGCAATAATCAGTCACAGATAGCCATCTGGTCCTTGTAGATAACCACCAGAGAAGTTCTGGAAGTCTGGTCCTTGAGATAAGCAGTACTGACCAGACAAAGACAAAAAGGGCTTTTTGGGTAGTCCGATTTCGCAAGCTGGTAGCCAATACAACTTATTTGAAAAAGATAACATAATATAACATAATGTAATGTAACATAATACAACATAATATAACATAACAAGGTGATTTTTAACAGAATTATTCAATCATATAATTTCCTTTATCTAGTGTCCATGCTTCACTTCAGAGCTTAGTATTCTGGTTTATGCAAACCCCAATGCTTTTGTGATTAACACGAATATTTTATCAATTGTCACATCTACTTCCGGGTGTGTCGACCGCTATGAGCCCGCAGCAGCCGCCGAGGACACTGTGGATTGTGGATGAGGCTGGGATGGCCCCCCGGCCCCCGTTGGTCTGACAGGGGCCGGAGTGGCATCAGAGCAGCATCGCCTGAGGGCCTCAAGCGGGGCGGGGAGAGAGCAGGGAGTGACCCTGAGCAACACCGGAAGTGATATCTGTAGGGCCCAAAAGGCCAGCGGTGGCGTCCAGTTTGACGGGTAGGAGGCTGCTAAGCCGCTTTGAAAGCTGGAGCTCCTCTGCTCTAGGACAGACTGGGAGAGCTGTGTGTGTCCAATCTGGAGAACAGAAGGCTCCAGGGCGGCCTTCAAGCAGTGTTTGCTGGGGCTCCAAGATAGCTGGGGAGGGACTTTGGAAAAGGGTCTGGATTTGCAGGACAAGGGGGAATAGCTTCAAACTGCCAGAGGGCTGGGGTAGATGGGATATTGGAAAGGAATTCTTCCTTGTGTGGGTGCTGAGGCCTGGCACATGTTGCTCAAAGAGGCTGTGTGGGAGCCCCATGGCAGGAAGTGTCCAGGGCCAGGCTGGAGCGGACATGGAGCAACCTGGACTAGTGGAAAAGTGTCCCTGCCCATGTCAGGATGTGGGAAGAAGATAATCTATCATCTCTAAGGTTGCTTCCAGTCCAAACCATTCTGGGATTCTAGGATTCATGGAAGGCCCTTTTCCAAGTGAAGTGTTGTATCTCTTGCCTCCCAGCTTGGAGATGCCAGTTCTTCTTGAAGCAGGCCTGGCCAAGCAGCTGTGATGAGCCATGGGTTCTCAATAGGACGACTGTGATATATTTGAAGAGAGGAAGGCTGCACACAGATCTTCAAGGCCCAGGTAAAACAAGCAAAGGATTGAATAAAAGCCAAAGGTTGGTTGTGTTAGTCAGTTTGCTGGCTGTTGAAATGGCCCCAGGTCATTTTCAACATTTCTAATTTGGATTTGTTCGAGTAAATAATGAATGTGTTACCTCCAGCGTGGGCTCTCCAATGCATCTCCATGTGCTCCCATCTGTTTGTTGTATATCAGGTTCTATTAACTGAAGACAGAATCATAACACAGTAGTAAAACATTTAGAGGTGTAGTTAGCCAGCTTCAGGAGTTTTCAACTCTGCTGTTGACTTTCCTGGTAACTGTAAGCAAGGCAACACAATGCAGTCACTCCACTTTTCCTCTCTGTAAGGAAAAGATGATATTTTTTTTTTTTCTCATTTTGAAAATAGCCTCGAATGAAGAGAGTTATGCATGTGGCATGTTGAATTCATTATTTTACCTTTCTCTTCTGCTGTCTTTAGCTTACTAGTTTTTTTAAATTTTTTTGTCTCTGTTCTCCATTCAGTAGGTTCGAAAGAATTCTAATTGTTGAGATGATGGTTCTTTGAAGGCTCACTTAGCCCACCTTTTGGGTGAAGGAAAGAAGAAGACAAGGTCCTCTAAGAAGAGTAAAAAGCATACTTTAAAGAGACATGCGGAGATGCCTGCTGATGTCATGCAATTACTGTGTAATCAGCAGAAATGTGTTAGACAAACACCCATCAGTGACTTCACAAGAAAGCCACACTCAAGGCGGGTAAAGAAGAGAAGCATAAAACCCCAAAGGTATGAAATGGACAGGTTTTCATTGGGAATGAGCAACTCCTGAATTCTTGGTTCTAGAACTAGGGGCTTGTAATAAATAGACTGTCTCCTTGCCAAACGTAAATTTGGTGTAATGAACTGCTCACTGCCCGTTGAAGTGCAGGGCTAGTAGACTTATATTTGCCATGGCAGGCATTTTGTATGGCTTTCCTGTTAAAAAGAAATTGGTTTTGCTCATAGCAATCTAGATATGTACCCAGTCTGACACCTATTTTTTAGGCTATATTTCCAAGTAAATGGCTTCCGTGATGATGCAGTAAGTTTATGTCATGAACAGGAATGAAGTGATTGCATGCATCCTTTTTTACCCTAAGCCAGCTGCTGAATAATGAGACAGAGACTCTCACTGACGCCAAGGAGTGCCCAAGCTTTTGGGAAAAGCACTGGGCAGATAAAGCCTATTTCCACATTTCTTGCTAGCGTCTCCTTCAAAGTTCATGGGTTTGTTCATCTTTTAGAGCTGTTCTAGATGTCTTTGTAGTTTACATGTACTAAATGTAGCAGGTATTGCTCTCATGCCGTCCTAATAGATTTGAAGTTGGGGTCTACTCAGGCTTCAATGTCTCAGAAGACGCAACGTTGATTCCTTGAATTCTCTTCTTGAAGGTGAGAATGATACATATGTAGTTAATGAATTAATTAAATCGAATTCACTTGAATGGAAAAATTGTCTTGTTCATGTAGATTTTAACTTGGGAAATTGATATTTGAGTTCTACTTTTCATTGTTGTTATTTTCTGTATTCTTTGATTGCACAGATAGCAGATGTACTGACCAAGTATTCTGTGAAACTGGAGGAAATGTCCTTCCTCTTGGCAGCTGATGTTCACAAGCTCATTAACGCTAAGGCCATGGTAAATGTTTTACCTGGGGCAAGATAACAGTCTGAATATTCCTAGAATGTCTTTCTTTCCCCAAATGAAATTCATTTTTTCTGCCTATCAATCACTGAAATATAGAAGAAATTTCTACTTGGCAGGGTATTGGTTATCATTTGTGTTCTTTTCTCCCCTCATTTTCTGTAGAAGAGACAATTTTTTGTTTATTTTTGCAGGTCGTATGCTGCTTCTACTTCTGTTTTTATTTTTTAATACACCGAATGTAAAGAGCGCACTGCTGGATAATGAGAGGGCAACTGCCAAGCTACTCTTGAATCGAATGAAAACAGAGCTTGAGAAAGAAAAATGGCATTGTTACCGTATGGACTAGAAATCCTGAATATTAGAATATAAAGTGTGGAAACCATAATAGTAGCAGTTATGCTAAGGCTTGGAGACTGCAGTTCCCAGAGTAGGCCCTGGGAAACTAAGGCATGTGCTGTGCTGAGAGCATGCAGAACTGTTAGTGATAAGGTTAAAGTATAATCATAAATAAAGTACTGGTGGTGGGCAGTCGCGTAAGAGAGTGATTAAGGGGGACAACACTATAGTCCTAGGATAAGCAACCATGTAAGATTTATGACTTAAAAAGCTATCTACAAGGTGAATGTATCTATAGAAGAATGTGTACTTCTGCACATAAACCATTTGTAAAAAGGGTATAAAAAAAAAACCCTCTAAAAAGGGAACCGGTGGGATCCTGACTTAGGACGCAAGTCCGCAGGTCCCCGGGCCCTGAATAAAGCACCGCATAAACTGACACTCTGTTAGTTTGTGTTTTACTTGGGGTTTCGGGCAGCAGCATCAACTGAAATGGCAAGGGAGAGTCAAGGACTGGAAGCTCATGCAAAAGAAGTGTGTAGTTCAGAGTTTCAGGTCAGAAAAGTGGCAGTCTTCTTTTGGACAATGAGCAACACAAAGTGGCGAGTGTCCACTTTTGGTTTCTATCAAAGTAATACTTGATCATTTTTTCTTTCTACGTGATATCACGTATGATATCGCATATATCAGGTGATTCCATTGTACATATCTACTTTCCATCCTGCAGAGAATTTACGGCAAGTGAAGAAATACAGAATCCCCCAACTGTGAATATGGAAATGGAAAAGTTGATAAAGGAGCAGATGGTACTCAGTGAACAGAGACTGAAGGTTTTGCAGTATATCGGGTATGGCAAAAGAGGGTATAGCATAAAGGAAAACAATTGTTGCTGGAGTTAATGAAGGACTTGGCTACAAAATGCACTTTGCTTCCTGTCAATGTGTGATTGCTAAATGCAGCAGTAAGGCAGGGACTACATCTATTTCTGTACGGCTCTTCTAAATGGAGAAAATGCATTCTTGATTTTCAGTGCCCCAGCTACACTTAATAGGTGGCGACCAGGCTCTAAAAATGGAGGAATGCAGAATTAAATCTTGAAACATAGTAGAAATGGGCAAAGATGGGTGGAGACCTAGAAGTTGGTGCTTTTGTCAAGGCATTATTTCTCCATGGCGTGGGATTTTATTTGCGTAATAAATTAAGAGAGGACTCTGGATAGAAATCTAACTTTGCTACGTTTGAATATCCATCCTGAACACAAGACACATTGGTGTGGGTGCAATGCATTCCGATCTTTACAGGGAGGTTTTTTACGGTGGATGTAGGAACAAGGTAGATGACAGTTTGTTCCTTATCGGGCAGTAAACAGTTGGCCTTGAACTACAACAATCTCAGGTTTATTTTCATTGCCAAGATGGCTGTAAATAAAAGAAAGCCCAGTAGTATGGATATTTGGATTCGTAATTTTATATTTGAAGTACTGAGTGGTTTGTATTTTAGGATACCTGACTCTTGTTTCCTACTTTGATAGCACCTTGTTGCCTCCAACACGTGCCAAATCTGATGGAAGCGAATAGTGCAGAACTCTGGAGAATTGAAACAAAAGTCTAGGTAGGTTAGGAAATCCTGAGAACAGTCTGGAATTCAAGCAATATTTTCTTTTCTCCCGGGGAACGATGAGGCAGACAGTTGCTTTGAGAGTGCATGTTTGCTCTATTCTTTGTTCCGTGTGTTCCCACATACCTTCTCAGTTGCTTGGAGGTGGCAGTAAGAGCCAAAGAAGCTGCCTGTGGCATGGCTTTCCTTTGGCCAGTACAAACACCTGTGCATGGTGAGATCTAGAAGGAACTGGCTTGGTTAGAATGAATCTGGGGGAAATCAAAAGTTAATTTTGACATGGATCCCTTCTCAATCATACAAAAATACTCCTTTTTAACTCTTGCAGAAGAAGAGGGGAAGTGTGAGAAGAAGAGGGGAAGTATTGGAGATACTTCCTTTCTCTGTGTCCTTGCAGCATGCCTTCCCTCTCTGTGCCTGCCTTCTCTTGCTCCAGAGCACATCCTGTTGGGATGTTTGTAGCCTGTATGGCAGCAAAGAAGTTGGTAGCGATTGTAAGTACCTTGCTAAATTGAAGCATAATGATAAAGAGATGTGTATGGAAATGTCTTGATTTCTTTGGCTGGTAGTGTCTGGTGTCTGTAGGCAAAGGTCTGTAGGCACTGCTGGGATCTGTTCTGTGTGCTGAGATTCAGCACATGGCCTCTGTCATGTTTCCATGTCACACGGCACTATGAAAGATGGGAATTTTGACTGTGGTCAGTTCCATAGCATTCAGGCAGCCCTAATGCGGAGTGCGTGGAGAAAATGAGCATCCAGTATGAGCTGGTCGAGGGCAAATGTCAGGAGAAAGGGCAGATGTGCAAGTTGAGTGCCACAGCTTTTGGCTGTGATAGCCTTGGTCCAATGTGTCATTCGAGTAAAATGCATCTGAGGATGCACCAAACACTGAGATAACAAGTGGAATTCCTTTTTAACCTCCACCTTACTCTGTTCAAAAAGTAAGCCATCCATTTGGTTTCACAGTAGTAGTTGGTATTTGTACTTGAAATGTGGAAAAGCCGTAACAAATGCCAGTAATGAAGGGAGTGCTGTCCTACGTGAATGTGGAATATGCAAGGAGCCTCAGCCCTTGTGCTAAATCTGTCTTATCTCGGGAAAGAAATTCCGCCTCTGCCTCAATTTCTCCCTTTGTGTCCAACCAGATGGTATTGTTTACTAATCTAATATGGCATGTAGGAGGCTGAATCTATCTCTGTCCATCACAAGAAAAGAAACAGTACGTTTAGCCAGGCTCTCTGAAAGCCACACAGTATTTCTTCTGTGCATGTCAATAATCTGTTCTTCTTTTCCTTCAGATGACCCTGTTGGATATGAACATTTGCACAGCAGAAGATGCTGAAGTTGTGCACTCCAACATGCTTCAGATGACTGAGAAACTAAAATGTAGGTTTGAAGAAGAAGTGGAGCGCGTGGATGTATGACGTTTCTTCCACCCACTGCCCACCTCACCTGGGCTACCGGCTAGCTCCGGGAAGCCTGCGTCGGTGAATGGCCCCTCCCCGGCACCACTCTGGGAGCCGCAGAAGAGGTTTAGCAACAGCTACACCTGGGCGAGTCGTCAGGGAGGGACAAAGAGGCGCAGGAGAGACCTTTTACGGTTCTGGGGGAAGGGATTTATTGAAGGAAGAGGTAACAGGTCAGGAGGTTGGGAGAGGGAACCGCAAATGGCAGTTTGAGGGGTTCTACACAGGCTTAAGTACGGGGGAGGAGCAAGGGGATGGCACAAAACTCTGTCCAGTAACGGTTAACGGGGGGAGGTACAGAAGGCGGGGAAAGGGGTACATTGAGCCAATAAGGTAAACCGAGGGTGGGGATACATACAATATAACCAATCATGAATACATAAGGGAATGCTTGTCACAGAAACTTCTAGAACAAAGGGAGGGGCTACAACGGATTGACATCCAGTGGGGCAGGGTTTAGGGTGAGGGACAGGGAAGGTTCCAGATAAAGGGGAGGGGTTTAGGATGACTGACTAGGGCAAAGGCGGGAAAGGGAAAAACCATTATGTACTTAACTTACGGGAACGAAACTGGGACCAACCATCAACACAGAAGGGAAATTAACATTAAATAACGCAACACTACATCTCCCCCTTTCTTTTTAAACAGAAGTGTCATTTTCAAAGTCCTCGCCAGAGGTGAGCCCATCCTTCTCTTCCTCAACTGCTTTCATGTCTTCACCATTTGGGGGATCTTCAAGATCCCAATCCAGGATAGGCCCCACCTCTGCGCGGTTAACTTGGGGTGATGGGGAGATGCTGCGGACAACTAAGATCTTAATAATGGGGATAGCAATACAAACGAGAATAATAACAAGGACAATAGAAATAATGGTTTTGACAACTGAAGCCAGCCAACCCGAAAGTCCCCAGCCTTTAAAGATGTTTCTCAGCCAGTCTTCGGATTCCTCCTTGATGTTTGTGACAAGACCTTGTATTTACTGTATCTTGGAGTGGACACTGCTGCTCCGAGATGACAAGTTGAGACAGCAGAGGCCTTTGAAGTCCTCGCAGCCGTGGCCATGCGCAAGCAACAGGAAATCTATTGCTGCCCGATTTTGTAGGGTCGCCTGCCTGGTAATTTCCTCATCTGCTAGGAGGTCGTTTAAGGCCGCTGACATAAGGTTTGCCTGTTTCGCTACCCAGCGCTCTAGGCGGCCCAATTCACCTAGGGCTTTAGCTGCTGCCACCCACGGTAAAAAGATGGAGACAGCAACTCTTTTGGACGTAGACCAATGAAAAACATCTGCATTGCAATTTTCATCCAAATTATGAGCTTCTCTCTTTTGGATTGCCGATTTTATGTTTTTAGATTTCCAATTCGAAATTGGGGTATGGTTAGGCGAAAACAGGGTCAGTCGTCCAAGGGTGCACAGCCCTCCTATCAGGTGAGAGGGGATGCCTGCCCACGCCCTGTCGCCACAGATCAAGAAGACCCCCTTACCTAGTGGACGAGGTTGGTCTAGAGGGGTCCCCTCAATCTGGGCGGTGGTGTTGCACCACGCAGCAGCTCTATAGTCAGGTTTGGGTTGGATAACGTTTAGGTATGATTCGGGGTTGGACCATCTATAATGATTCTGAACACAAAAAGGGGATGGGGATGAACCAAGTAAGTCTAATTCCTGAGGTTCCTCGGGTGCTTTGGGAAGGTCGTTAGACCACTCCCGCCACACCCAGAGGGGGTTGGTCATAGGATAGGAGGCATAGGAGGGGTGCCACAGCTGGGGGTTAAAATCATCCCGCATGTTGATGATTGTCTTGGGATATTCGTCGGGCTGAAATGGGATCCCCACCAGGCAGGTTGAAAGTGGGTTCCCTGTTGCCACAGCTGATAAGCAGAGATGGTCCTGCTGCATGGCCTGGGCCAGGGTGACCCACACATTCTTCCTCGTCTGCGGGACTATCCACTCCAACAAAGACTGGCAGAGGCACGCCCAGATGACAAGGGCATACCACATCCTGGGGCTCCGGGTGGCTGACTAAAACAGAACAGGAAAAGGGAATGGGTTACTCAAATAGGTCCTGAACTTCAGGGGGAGGAAACAACTTGGAGAAGGGGCTGTCCCGCCCTCTGGGGGACCCTTGGTGTCCCAGGGAGGGGCGCCGGCGATGACGAAGCGCTCCATATTTGACATCTCCGGAGGTTGGCCCTGACAGATGTCCCTGACTGGCAGTATAGGGACTGACACACCATTGAGGGACGCACCTCAAACCAAAGGGCGTGGGTACACAAGCGTACCCACGACCCCAGGTGACTAACTCATGTGGGCCCTCCGTTTTACCGGTCTCCGGGTTCTTCACCATCACGGGAGGGTGTTTTCTCAACCGTAATGATGAAGAGTTCGTGAAGTGCCTCACAATGGGAGGACTCAGCACTTCGAAGGAGCAGTTAAGAAAGTTGATGGTAAAAAGGGCTTTATGCAATTTAGTATGAGGTGTATCGAATTGAGTATCGCCCTGTTGCTGCTCCCGGACCCGTTTGAGTGTTTGGTGGGTGCGCTCAACCATGCCCTGACTTGCAGGGGAATAACGGGATGCCAGTATTATGTTTGATTCCCCACCTCTACAGGAACTCCCGGAAGGCCGTGGAAGCATATGCTGGGCCATTGTCCGATTTCAATTCCCTTGGGATCCCCAACACAGAGAAGGCCTGTACAAGGTGTTTCTGTACGTCCTTGGCCTTCTCCCCTGTGTGGGCAGAAGCGAAGACTGCCCCGGAAAAGGTGTCCACACTCACATGCACATATTTCAACCTGCCGAACTGCGGAACGTGGGTGACATCAATCTGCCATAACTCACAGCTCTCCAGGCCTCTAGGATTGATGCCAGAGCTCAGGGTTGGCACCCCAAGCTTCTGGCACTGGGGACATGTGGCCACAATGTCCTTGGCCTGGTCACGGATTAGTTGGAATTGCCATACCAAGCCAGGCGCATTCTGATGGAATTTCTGATGGCTCAGCTTTGCCTGTTGGTAAATATCAGGAATCCTGGCCATATCAGCTGGTGCGGCCAGGGTGTCCGCTCTCTGGTTACCCTCGGCGATAAAGCCTGGCAGGTCTGTGTGCGATCTTACGTGCATCACGAAGTACGGATGCTCTCGGTGGGAGACAGCATATATCAGCTTCGAGAGCAGACCGTGGAGGTTCGGATTAGAGACTTCTTTCAAAACAGCGTTCTCTGCCCTTGACACCACACCCGCCACATAGGCCAAATCTGTAACCAAATTAAGTGGCTCTGAGAACCTCTCGAAAGCTCTAACGACTGCATCTAACTCAGCAATTTGAGGGGAACCCTCAACAACCTTAACATCTGCCTCCCACTGCTGAGTCTGGGGGTTCTTCCAAGTCATGACTGACTTGTGCGAAGCCCCAGATGCGTCTGTAAAAACAGTTAGAGCTTTGAGCGGCACCCGGCTCAAATTTTCTTTCGGGACCAGATTGAAATTTGAATTCAATAATTTATGACTTTGGTGGTGGACAGATGTTTGTCCTGTGTAGCTATCAAGGGCAAAGAGAAGAGTCTCATTCTCCGGGAGCAAATGCTCCAAAACCTCCTTAGTCAGCTTGCCTGATGATAAGGCAAGTGGTACTCGGATGAACGCAAAATCGCAACCCGCCAGCTCTCGCAAACGGGCCCTGGCCTTCCTGATCAGCTGCGCCATCAACTCCTGTGGCCTGGTGATACCTTTGGACCTCTGGTGACTGAGGAACACCCACTCTGTAATCAAGAGGGGGTCCCTCTGGTCCTGGTCCCACTGGTAAATGAGGCCGTGGAGGTGCGGCAGCCGTCCCAGGATAATAAACTCAAATTGCAGGTTCCGCAGGTAGCGATGGGCTTGTCTCGTCCCCATCGCCTTCTCTACCTTTTCCAGAGCTGCCCTCGCATCTGGGGTCAGCACCCTAGGAGAAAGTAACTCATCTCCCCCTTTCAATAAATTGAAAAGGGGAGCTAGGTCTTTGCAGGTCAATCCTAGCCAGGGTCTGACCCAATTCAATGACCCACACAGCTGGTGGAAATCCGCAAGGGTTTTTGGCTTGGTGTTAATTGCCAATTTCTGTGGGACAGTAGTCCTGCTGGTAATTTGGAGCCCAAGATACTTCCACGGGGGCATCCTCTGAACTTTCTCCTTCTGGAGCTCAAACCCTGCAGAGATCAAAACCTCGATGACAAGGTCAAGGACATACTGCAGTATGTTGTCCGTGGGGGCACAAATTAGCACATCATCCATATAGTGCAGGATGACGGCCTCCCCTGCCTTGGCACGGACAGGAGAAAGCAATGAGGCCACATACCATTGACAAATACTGGGGCTGTTCTTCATTCCCTGAGGCAGTACCCGCCAATGGAAGCGCCTCATTGGGGCTTCCCGGTTGATGGATGGAACCGAGAAGGCAAACCGTGGTGCATCCTCGGGGTCGAGGGGAATTTGGAAAAAACAATCCTTGATATGTAGGACTGCCAGATTCCAATTTTGCGGCAGCATTGAGGGTGAGGGCATACCTGGTTGCAGAGACCCCATGTCTTCTATCTTTTTATTTATTTCACAAAGATGGTGAAGGAGCCGCCACTTGTCCTTCCCCGGCTTTTTGATGACGTAGACCGGAGAATTCCAAGGGCTCCAGGTTGGCTCGATGTTACCTTTGGCTAACTGCTCCTCCACGATTTCGTTGAGCGCCTGCAATTTCTGTTTGTTAAGCGACCACTGATCTATCCATACTGGTTCATCAGATAGCCAATTCAGTTTCTGGACAGGGCGCTCCACAGTGGCCGCTAAGAAAAATCCCGCGGGGTTTTCGGGATGTCAATACGAACACCCCATTGCGACATGGCATCTCTGCCCCACAGGGGAGCTTTATACTCCATAACAAAAGGGCGGACATTAGCCACCTGCCCTTCAGGTCCCTCAATTTTAATTACGCTTTTTGACTGCCCAGCCAATTGGGCCCCCTTGACTCCTTGTATTCTGCCAGCCACGGGTTGCAACTCCCAAAGTGATGGCCAATTCTCGGTTGGTATAATTGTCACATCTGCGCCTGTATCGAAGAGTCCGTCGACGAAAAAGTAGTCTTCACCCCGACGGAGTCCGCATCCAATGATTGGTTTATCCTCACCAATGACTTCCGCCCAATAGACGCAGGGATTAGCCGGTTTCGCCACGATGGTGTTGGGCACCGGAATCGCCTGCGCTACTACTTGTTCCTTTGGCAGGAAGTATGGTGGCTGGATGCACCGTGCCAGGAGAGAGAAACCATCCGGACACAAAAGCATTGTCTGCGGCAGGATTTCAATCTCCGGAGGGGTACACTTTGTATCCCCAAGCACGACATACGTGCAGTCGAGTCCAGCAAACAAACCTGGTGATGTGGGCTTCACCAACACCAACCGCCAGTCCTGTGTTTCAAAATAAGTGTTATCTGTCAGGGCCAAGCTCAGGGGAGGACGAGGAGTCCACCCTGGCGCTATTTGTCGTGTTCGGTAAATGTCGGATCGGGTGGGAATGTCACATCCGGTATTAGTATTGCCCTCCCCCCCAAGGTCCCCCTCGCCGCCCACCTCATTCTTGTTTTCACACAAGGCGGGGTCGCTCTCCCCAGTTAGTTTTTCTTTGCTTGTGTGTTTCCTCCCACCTCCCCCTGCCCCTGCCCGTTATCGATTTTATTTTTAAGAGGGCACACGCGCGCGATGTGACCAAGCTGGTTGCAGAGGAAGCAGCGCACAGGGAAAGTCTTTGCATCTGCAGTCATCGCCACCATCTTCACTCCTCCTCTGGTGGGAATAGGTGGCGCTGGCACAACTGCGCGCTTGACACAGGCCTCCACTATAAGCTGGAGAGACGGCTCAGGGTAGAGAGGTAGAGATGTTATAACCTGTTTACATGCATCGTTAGCATTTAACTTTATCATTTCCATTATTAGTTCTTCTAGGGTGTCCTGGTTTTTCACTTGCTTTTCAATTTCAATCTTTAGCCTCTCCACGAACTCAATGATAGGTTCCGCCGGCCCCTGTTTGATGGAGGCATAGTGGACACGGGGCTCGGTGGTCGGCATCACCATGAATGCCTTCTCGGCAGCAGCTTGAATTTTTAAAATCACAGGCTTTGGGATTTTTTTCTGCCTGTGCTTCTGCCTGGGACCACTGCCCTTCGCCTCACAAATGATCCATCGTGATGGGCTTTTTGTCTGCGTCAATGGCGCACTTGGGGGTCTGTAAGAGCTCAGGCAGAAGTTCCCCTAGCATCCTTTTCCATGTGTCCTCCCACAATCTGTACTCAATTGATAGGAGGAGACATTTAAACAATCCTTTCAAGTCGCTAGGGACCAAGATATTGGAGGAGAAAGTAGCTCCCAATAAGCCTTTAAAATATTCGCTCTTTCTCCCGAACACCTTCTGTGCCCTACAGAGCTCCTTTTTATGGGAGTATTCAAATGGCCGCCAATTTGGAATACCCCTTTGCCAAGAATAAAAAACCGGAGCGGCAATGAGTGTGGTCTCCGGTTCCGGGTTCCGATCCCCTGGCCTGTCACTTCCAGTTTCCGGAGAGTGGGAACCGGAAGGAGGGGCGTGGGAATCGGAAGTCGGAAGCGGAGGGGCAGGAGCGCTTACCGAGGAGGAGCCAGAACACTGGCAACATTCATGGTGATGGGTGGGACCTGTTGAGCTCGGGGGCTGCCTCTCTGGAGGTGGAGTAAGAGGAGGAGTTTTAGTAGGAGGAGGAGGAGGAGCCTGGGGAGGAGGAACACCCCTCCCGTGGGAGGAGACAGGGGCAGGACTTGGGGAAGGAGGCGGGAACAGAAAAGGGTTTGGGACACGGTGTAGGGTGCGGAGCCACAGTTGGAGGAGGGTACGGATCAATGAGAAAGGGATTCTGGGAAGTAAAAGGAGCCAGAGCACAAGGGACAGGACACGCCACGTGGCCGGCGCCATCTTGTGCGCCGGAATCCAGGAGGCTATTTTGTGGCTCCGGGGGTGATGACTGGAACCTGACTGACTTTGGGGTTTTTGGGGTAGAGCCTGGGGGAGGAGCGGGGGAGGGTTTCGGGGTACATTTACAAACTTTACAACTCTTTAAAACAGGTTTCAGGGTTGTCCTAGGGTGATGTTATGGTGTTTGTATCTCCAATCGTGTGTCCTGATTATGTTTGGTATTATGTCCTGTGCTTCCAGGACTGACTCTGAGAGTGAAGCTTTGTTTTGTCTTGTTATCAGCCGGCTCACCTCCCCCATGGTCTATGTTTAGGAGAGGTTTTAGCTCGGTTTGCTTGCTTGCTTGCTTGCTTGCCTGCTTGCTTGCTTGCTTGCTTGCCTGCTTGCTTGCCTGCTTGCTCGCTTCTGCCTCTTTTTCTTTCCTTCGCTTTGCCCTTGCTTTTTTCTTATTAGTTAGTTCAGCTAGGCAGTCCAACTTTTTCCCTGGACTGTTTTCTCTTCCACCCCGTCCCCTCCCTCTCCTGGATACCATCTGAACGGACGGGGACCTGGGAACCCCAAGAAACACCGGGAGGCTACACTTTGTCACCTGCAGCAGTCATTCCCCAGCGCCAGAGACTGATAACTGAGCGACCACTCGCCAGAGAGACTGAACTTGTCATCCCTTCAGAACGGTGAAAGAGTTTTTTTGTCAGCTGGTGTTGTCTTTTTTCCCTGTGCTGGGGAGTGTCTTGCTTGTTAAATAAACAGGTTTTTTCTCCCACTCTTCTCCGAGGAAATTCTTCCCGAACCCGGCGGTGGGGGGGGGGGAGGAGTCGTGGGGTTTGCTGTCTGGGGGCTCCTTCTGGAGGTTTTCCCCCAAATTTGCCCAAAACCAGGAGAAGGGTAGAACTCGGGGTGCAACTGGGAGAGACGGAACTGCGGGAAGAGGGATTAGGGGAAGGCTCCCTGACGGCTGGCGCCTTGCCGCCTGGGCTAGGGTATCGGGAGGACCGAGAGGGGCCAGGCGAGCAGCGGCTGGTCTCCCTGGCCGGGTGGTCTGCGATCGTTGCCGAGCTGCCCGTCTCGGATCCCCCGATGCAGGGGAAGAGGGATTGGAAAGAGGGTTAGGAGAGGGGGGAAAAACTGGGGGAACCCGGGATGGCTTGCTTCCCTTCCCTGCCCTCTCCTGGCCGGGCGGGGCCGGGGGCGCGATCCCCGCCTTTTCTTTTACAGCTGTACGAATTTGAATGTATAAACTGAAAAGCCGATCCACGGAGGTGTCGTCCTGATTGCTCAACGCCATGAGCCTTTGTCCTACTAATTCCGAAAATTGGACTGACTCCATTTGCCGGGGTGACACCCCGGGGAATTGGGAAGCAAGCCATTTTATGAACTTCTTTTACGAACCCCGTGAAAACTTTTTTTCCCTCCCTCCATGGTACCCACAACTTGGAAAAACATCTCCCGCTGCTGTGTGGACAGCTTTGCGCCCATTATGGTGTGCCTCGTACCCACACAGCAGAACTCACTCTCCCACTGCAGCAAAAGAAAACTGAAACAACTGAGAATAAAGGTCCCAGGGCCAGTGAGTCCCTCACCCTCAGGGACTAAAGGAAGGGTTTTTTTTCGGGCCCCCACACCTAGGGCTGCACACCCCGCCCAGCCTAATGGTAAGCCCCCCTGCACCCCGTTGGGGGATACTTACTGGCTCCGTTGGCCTCTGGAACAGGAGCTGCAACAGGAGGCCCCTCCCTCGAAAGTGGTCCTCCGGGCGCAGAGGTTTGCCACCTTCTCCCCGGGAGCACTGCCGACCTGGCCGGCTCCGAACGGGGTAGTCGACGCCCAATGCCTCTAATCGTCAGATCTTAGAGGCTCTTCATGGGGTCACCGGTGAAGTGGCCCCGCGGGGAGAGCCAAACTGACGTTTCTTCCACCCACTGCCCACCTCACCTGGGCTACCGGCTAGCTCAGGGAAGCCTGCATCGGTGAGTGGCCCCTCCCCGGCACCACTCTGGGAGCTGCAGAAGAGGTGTAGCAACAGCTACGCCTGGGCTAGTCGTCAGGGAGGGACAAAGAGGCGCAGGAGAGACCTTTTACGGTTCTGGGGGAAGGGATTTATTGAAGGAAGAGGTAACAGGTCAGGAGGTTGGGAGAGAGAACCGCAAAAGGCAGTTTGAGGGGTTCTACACAGGCTTAAGTACGGGGGAGGAGCAAGGGGAGGGCCAATAACGGTTAACGGGGGGAAGTACAGAAGGTGGGGAAAGGGGCACATTGAGCCAATAAGGCAAACCGAGAGTGGAGATACATACAATATAACCAATCATGAATACAAAAGGGAATGCTTGACACAGAAACTTCTAGAACAAAGGGAGGGGCTACAAACGATTGACATCCAGTGGGGCAGGGTTTAGGGTGAGGGACAGGGAAGGTTCCAGATAAAGGGGAGGGGTTTAGGGTGACTGACTAGGGAAAAGGTGGGAAAGGGAAGAAACATTATGTACTTAGGGGAACGAAACTGGGACCAGCCATCAACACAGAAGGAATGTTAACATTAAACAACGCAACACAACAGATGTATGTTTCTTTTATTTGATGACATATATTTTCATCACTCCTTGGGATTAGTCTGTTCTTCCTGTGCTCCCACCTGCAATGCTTTTTTCTGCATGGCAGGTTATTGATGTCACCTTAGAAAGAGGTGCATAATGTGACAAAACACTCCAAAGAAACAGTTTGGTGTGGAAGAGTTTCATGTGGAAGTGTTCATAATTCTTGTGTTTATTATTTGTAATATAAATAGATTGTATTTTTATGATCATTTCTATCTGAAATACATATGATAGCCACGAACGACATATGGCCCAGCCTGCTTAAGATCAGACTTTAGGAATAGCTGGAAATGATCTCCCAAATGTCTTCCAATCTTTTCTATACATAAAAATAGTCGGGCAGTTGTTTCTAAAGGAATAAATTACAGAATGTGACTTGGTGCTTTATGGTGCCAGTATAAACAGAAGTTTTGATAATCCGTATTCTTAGCAGTTTACTTGGAGACTGATTTTTTTTACTCTCCAGATAGAAGACGCCATGTTGGATACGAGTCGTAAAATTCCAGGCAGCCTTTTATCATGTTACATATCCTCTTAGTCATTCATTTCACCTTCCAGCAGTTTAGAAAGAACTTGTTCACTTGAATGTTTTTCTTTGGAGTGATTTTAAGGAGATGGCTAAATGGCCATAATACAGGTAGAAACATAAAAACAAGGGTGTGCTATAAAGACAGTACTTCTTAATGCAAAGAGCCCTCTGAAATTCAAAATACCTGCTATAAAATTAAAAATGTGATCTTTGACTTTTAGATGGGAATTTCTACTCTTCAGTTTCATTCTGTCAGGTGCATTTTTGCTAACTGCTTGATTCACGCTGAATGGACAGTCCTGTCTTATTCTTGGTATGGCAACAGTGATAGAGATCACTGCTGCTTTCTGTAGAAAGTGGCTGCAAGTTGCTATTACGAGATCTTGTGCAGGTCTAGAGTCTGATTGGATGTGAGGTTCTCATTGTTTCAACAAGCAACTTGGGCTGGCAGGGTCAGAGGTGTTCATTATCTAGGAAGATTTTCATAGGCGATGAGTTTTGCTGAGGTAGCTTTCTCTTCTGGGTGTAGAATTGTCCTGGTTTTGGGCAAATTTGGGGGAAAACCTCCAGAAGGAGCCCCCAGACAGCAAACCCCACGACTCCTCCCCCCCCCCCACCGCCGGGTTCGGGAAGAATTTCCTCGGAGAAGAGTGGGAGAAAAAACCTGTTTATTTAACAAGCAAGACACTCCCCAGCACAGGGAAAAAAGACAACACCAGCTGACAAAAAAACTCTTTCACCGTTCTGAAGGGATGACAAACTCAGTCTCTCTGGCGAGTGGTCGCTCAGTTATCAGTCTCTGGAGCTGGGGATGACTGCTGCAGGTGACAAAGTGTAGCCTCCCGGTGTTTCTTGGGGTTCCCAGGTCCCCGTCCGTTCAGATGGTATCCAGGAGAGGGAGGGGACGGGGTGGAAGAGAAAACAGTCCAGGGAAAAAGTTGGACTGCCTAGCTGAACTAACTAATAAGCAGAAAGCAAGGGCAAAGCGAAGGAAAGAAAAAGGCAGAAGCGAGCAAGCAGGCAAGCAAGCAGGCAAGCAAGCAGGCAAGCAAGCAAGCAAGCAAGCCGAGCTAAAACCTCTCCTAAACATAGACCATGGGGGAGGTGAGCCGGCTGATAACAAGACAAAACAAAGCTTCACTCTCAGACTCAGTCCTGGAAGCACAGGACATAATACCAAACATAATCAGGACACACGATTGGAGATAGAAACACCATAACATCACCCTAGGACATTCCACCCCTTATCTCCATATCGTGAACATACTAAACAGCATGTAAAAACTTCAGCAAGTAGAAATTTCCATCTTTCACTTATTCGGACACATTTTCTTCCATCTCACTTGCTCAAACCTTCGACACTTACACATTTCCTTCTATCTCACTTGCTCAGACCTTTGACACTTACATATTTCCTTCTGTCTCATGCTGCCTCACCCCACAATCAGATCTCCCTGAGGCACACATCGTGTTGTTCCATCTCTCTGCATTACCCACCATGTACAACCTGGTCCTTGAGCAAAGACAATCCCACGAATGGGTTTGTCTGTACTCGGGGCAGAATTGATCCAAACTGCCTTCCCTAACAAACCTCTGATATGTGCCACTGGGACTTTGTCTCCATCTACTATATTCAGGGACTCAGACTGGGCAGGGCCCGCTCGGTTGGTGGAACCCCGGGTGTTAACTAACCAAGTGGCCTTTGCTAAATGCTGCTCCCAGTTTTTGAATGATCCCCCACCCAATGCTCTCAAGGTGGTTTTTAACAGTCCATTGTACCTTTCCACCTTCCCTGCAGCTGGTGCATGGTAGGGGATATGGTACACCCACTCAATGCCATGTTCCCTAGCCCAAGTGTTGATAAGGCTATTCTTGAAATGAGTCCCATTGTCTGACTCAATCCTCTCAGGGGTGCCATGCCTCCAAAGGACCTGCTTTTCCAGGCCCAGGATGGTGTTACGGGCTGTAGCGTGAGACACAGGGTAGGTCTCCAACCATCCAGTGATGGCTTCTACCATGGTCAGTACATAGCGCTTGCCCTGGCGGGTTTGAGGCAGTGTGATGTAGTCAATCTGCCAGGCCTCTCCATACTTGTCCTTGGACCACCGCCCCCCATACCAGAGGGGCTTCACCCGCTTGGCTTGCTTGATGGCAGCGCACGTCTCACAGTCATGGATAACTTGAGAAATACTGTCCATGGTTAGATCCACCCCTCGGTCTCGTGCCCACTTATATGTGGCATCTCTGCCCTGATGACCTGAGGCATCATGGGCCCATCGAGCCAGGAACAACTCTCCCTTGTGTTCCCAATCAAGGTCTATCTTCGACACCCCTATCTTTGCAGCCTGATCTACCTGCTGATTGTTTTTCTGCTCTTCATTAGCCCTACTTCTGGGAACATGGGCATCTACATGGCGAACCTTCACAGGTAATTTCTCTAACCGGGTAGCGATATCTTTCCACTCTTCGGCAGCCCAAATTGGTTTTCCTCTACGCTGCCAGTTAGCCTCTTTCCATCTCTCCAACCATCCCCACAGAGCATTGGCTACCATCCATGAATCGGTATAAAGGTAAAGCTTTGGCCACTTCTCTCTTTCAGCAATGTCTAAGGCCAGTTGAACCGCTTTGAGTTCAGCAAGTTGACTGGATCCACCCTCTCCTTCAGTGGCCTCTGCTACCCGTCGCGTGGGGCTCCATACGGCTGCTTTCCACCTCCGATTCATCCCCACAATGCGACAGGAACCGTCGGTGAATAGAGCATAGCGTGTTTCCTCTGCTGGCAGTTGGTTATATGGTGGAGCTTCTTCAGCCCGTGTCACTGGTTCTTGTTCCTCATCTGTGACACCAAAACTTTCACCTTCAGGCCAATTTGTAATTACTTCCAAAATCCCAGGGCGATTCAGTTTTCCAATCCGGGTGCGCTGTGTAATGAGGGCAATCCACTTGCTCCATGTAGCACTGGTGGCATGGTGGGTTGAGGGAACCTTTCCTCTGAACATCCACCCCAGCACTGGTAGTCGGGGTGCCAGAAGGAGTTGTGCTTCTGTGCCAACCACCTCTGAGGCTGCTTGGACCCCTTCGTAGGCAGCCAAGATCTCCTTCTCTGTTGGGGTGTAGTTAGCTTCAGACCCTCTGTAGCTCCGACTCCAAAATCCTAATGGTCGGCCTCGAGTCTCACCAGGCACCTTCTGCCACAGGCTCCAGGACAGACCATGGTTCCCGGCTGCAGAGTAGAGCACGTTCTTCACATCTGGTCCCGTCCTGACTGGGCCAAGGGCTACTGCATGAGCAATTTCCTGCTTTATCTGGGCAAAAGCTTGTTGCTGCTCAGGGCCCCAATGGAAATCGTTCTTCTTGCGGGTGACCAGGTAAAGAGGGCTCACAATCTGACTGTACTCAGGAATGTGCATCCTCCAAAAACCTATGGCGCCTAAGAAAGCTTGTGTCTCCTTCTTGTTGGTTGGTGGGTACATAGCTGTGATTTTGTTGATGACATCAGTAGGAATCTGACGCCGTCCATCTTGCCACTTCACTCCCAGGAATTGGATCTCTCGAGCAGGTCCCTTAACTTTACTCTTCTTGATGGCGAAGCCGGCTTCCAGGAGGATTTGGATGATTCTCTCTCCTTTCTTGAACACTTCTGCTGCTGTGTTCCCCCACACAATGATATCATCAATATATTGTAAATGTTCTGAAGCCTCACCTTTTTCTAGTGTAGTCTGGATCAGTCCATGGCAGATAGTAGGACTGTGCTTCCACCCCTGGGGCAGTCGATTCCAGGTGTACTGCACTCCCCTCCATGTGAAAGCGAACTGAGGCCTGCACTCTGCTGCCAGAGGAATGGAGAAAAATGCATTGGCGATATCGATAGTGGCGTACCACTTTGCTGCCTTGGACTCCAGCTCGTACTGCAGTTCCAGCATGTCCCGCACGGCAGCGCTCAGTGGTGGAGTCACCTCATTCAATGCACGATAGTCTACGGTCAGTCTCCATTCTCCTTCAGATTTACGTACAGGCCAGATGGGGCTGTTGAAGGGTGAGTGGGTTTTGCTGACCACCCCTTGGCTCTCCAGCTCACGGATCATTTTATGGATGGGAACCACAGCATCTCGAGTTGTTCTGTATTGTCGGCGATGCACTATGGAAGTGGCAATTGGTACCTTTTGCTCTTCTCCTTTCAGAAGTCCTACAGTACTTGGATTCTCAGACAGTCCAGACAAGGTGTTCAATTGCTGGATGCCCTCTGTCACCACAGCTGCTATCCCAAATGCCCACCTGAGTCCTTTTGGATCTTTAAAATACCCCCTTCGGAGGTAATCTATGCCCAAAATGCATGGGGCCTCTGGGCCAGTCACAATAGGATGTTTTTTCCATTCATGTCCAGTCAAGCTCACATCAGCTTCCACCAAGGTAAAGTCCTGTGATCCACCTGTCACACCAGCAATAGAAACAGATTCTGCCCCCACATATCTTGATGGGACTAATGTGCATTGGGCACCAGTATCAACCAAAGCTTTATACTTTTGTGGTTCCGATGTGCCAGGCCAACGAATCCACACAGTCCAGAAGACACGATTTTCCCTCGCCTCTCCCTGGCTAGAGGCAGGGCCCCTCTAAGCCTGTTTATCCTTCTTTCCTTGGGCATATGTCTTAGAGGTTCCTTCAAGGGGATCAGATATATCATCATCATCATACTTGGCAGCTTGGCTACGGGCAACTGGAGCTGCTCTCCTTTTGGTGGAACTTCCTCTTTGGGTCTTGCCTTCCTTCAATTCACGCACCCGTTGTGCCAGAGCAGCAGTAGATTTTCCATCCCATCTCCTCATGTTTTCTCCGCAATCACGTAGGAAGAACCACAGCTCAGCTCGTGGGGTGTACCTCCTCTCCCCATCAGGGGAACGTCTGCGTTGGATACCAGGGCCTCTAATTTGTACTGCTGAGATTTGGAGAAGGTCCTCTTTAATCTCCTCCCTGAGTCTTTTATGATTCTCCTCTATCTTGTCTTCTAATTTCTGCAGACGTGTTTCCACAGCTGCAATTCTGGCATGTGTTGGGCCATGCACAGCATCTTCATATGCTCGGAGCTTCTTTGCCATATCAAGCACGGTCTCATCCCTCTCGTCCCGCTTCATTATTGCTAAAGCAGAAGCGTATTCATGGGGCCCAAGTCGTACAAGTTTTCGCCACATCACAGATGTACATGGTACCAAGTCCGGATTCCTAGTTGTTATGTCATCTGAGAAGATAATCTCTGCCACTGCCATTTCTCTCAGGCGTTGGATCCCTTGTTCTATCGTCTTCCAGTGGGTCTGCTGCATATAAAGATCATCTGCACACAGGTATCTTTGTGCTACACTATCCAGGACCCGTGCCCAGAGGCTGTGAGGGTTAGGCCCCCTCATCATTCCTTGGTCGATGACAGGATCATGTGACAGGGATCCCAAATGCCTGGCTTCAGTGCCATCCAGAATTGTAGCCTCGCCTGCAGCATCCCAAAGACGGACCAACCAACTAATTATAGACTCATCAGGTCGTCGGGTGTAATCCTTTCTTAGGCCACGGAGGTCCTTTAGGGAAAAAGACTCAATATTGGCCTCTGATCTTTTACCAGTTGCTTTGACCCCTGGTTTTATGTCAGGAGGCGTCGAGGGTCCTTCTCCTGCATCATCATCATCATCATCCACTGGTCGATCAGTCTTGTCTGTGCACTTTCCACTTCTCGTGCTGGTAGCAACAGCCATTGGTTGAGGCTTACTGACAGGTTTAGCTGCTGGCTTAGGCTCACTGTCTGGTGTAGTTGTTGGCCTCGAGCCTGGGGTGTTGGCTGCAGCCTGAGTGACTGGGATAGTGGCTGATTTATCTGCCTGTCCCCCTTCCTCTGTCTGCTGCCCTACAGTATCTAGCAGGGTACGGTAAGCATATGCCAGGGCCCAGCTCACTGCAATGATCTTCTTCTCCTTAGAATTACCATGGCACTTCTCTTTCAGGTACTTTGCCACCTCAGCTGGGTTCTGAATTTGTTCACATGGAAAATCCCAGGATGTAGGGTCAGAAAATTCCTTTAAGATTTGGCCCATATCCTCCCATTTCCCACACCATTCAGGATTCCTCACGCCTGGCTCTACTCTGGGGTCAGGGGTCTCAGCCCCTCTAGAAATCTCAGCTCTCATTCTAGAGAAACTGCAGACTGTATAGAGAAAGCTTACTATATTAAACACCAGAAAGATGGTCTCTTTAACACTCAGGGGGAACTGAACATTCTCTAATAAGGATGTAACAAATTCAGAGGAGAAGAAGGAGAACAAAGGCTGAAAAGCCTCATCCCCTGCTTCTCCTCTAACAAACTGAGTGCACAACCACAACCAAGAACCATACATTCCTGGAACAGATTCCAGCACCTTTATAAATCTCTTGCAGGCCATTAAAACCAAGCCCAGCCCGATGGATATTTTGGTCAATGCCCCTCTGCTACAGAAACTACGCATTAGGGACAATACCGGAGCTATTTCTGGATAAGCAAATAAACCCAGGGACCACAAAGGTATTAAGACTTAAAAAAACCCTAGGGACCAAAATCCCATGCAGGCCTCCACCCCAAAAGACATGAATTCCAACAACATAGCCAATAACTGCTCTATACCAACACAAAAGAATTTGAACCAAATTATTATTATTAGAACAGGGTTTTTTCCCACTTTCTCGAGCCTCGAGTTGGGCGCCAATTTATTTGTCCTCGTTTTGGGCAAATTTGGGGGAAAACCTCCAGAAGGAGCCCCCAGACAGCAAACCCCACGACTCCTCCCCCCCCCCCACCCCACCGGGTTCGGGAAGAATTTCCTCGGAGAAGAGTGGGAGAAAAAACCTGTTTATTTAACAAGCAAGACACTCCCCAGCACAGGGAAAAAAGACAACACCAGCTGACAAAAAAACTCTTTCACCGTTCTGAAGGGATGACAAACTCAGTCTCTCTGGCGAGTGGTCGCTCAGTTATCAGTCTCTGGAGCTGGGGATGACTGCTGCAGGTGACAAAGTGTAGCCTCCCGGTGTTTCTTGGGGTTCCCAGGTCCCCGTCCGTTCAGATGGTATCCAGGAGAGGGAGGGGACGGGGTGGAAGAGAAAACAGTCCAGGGAAAAAGTTGGACTGCCTAGCTGAACTAACTAATAAGCAGAAAGCAAGGGCAAAGCGAAGGAAAGAAAAAGGCAGAAGCGAGCAAGCAGGCAAGCAAGCAGGCAAGCAAGCAGGCAAGCAAGCCGAGCTAAAACCTCTCCTAAACATAGACCATGGGGGAGGTGAGCCGGCTGATAACAAGACAAAACAAAGCTTCACTCTCAGACTCAGTCCTGGAAGCACAGGACATAATACCAAACATAATCAGGACACACGATTGGAGATAGAAACACCATAACATCACCCTAGGACAAGAATATATGTGCATAATTAACTTCCTTGAATCCTAAAGAGTTGGGGAGATTTTAGTATCTACGAAACCATTTTTACTAGCTTTTTTATGTGGCCTTAGATGATGAAAGTGATCTGCATACAATTTTAGAAAAAAAGGAAATGGTGAGCTGTGAGGAAGAGCTGAAGGAGTATTTGGAGAACACCCTTTCTTCTTGAGATCGAATTAGAACAAGGTATGAATGTTGTATCGGCAACTTAAAAGGTAGAGCATCTTTGAACATTGGTTGTACTACTTAGGCTTTGTTTTAATGCTGTTGTGTGAAGGTATGGAAAAAGAATGCTTTTCACTTCATGTAAGAATATAGAATGATGCCCCTACTGGACAAGGTTATGGCAAATATCGGCCATGGTTTAGGAATGGGACAAAGGAAGACTGCTATCATTCAAAAACCATAGCACATCAGTATTACTGTGCATACCATCACATCCATGCCTTATTCAGAAGGTAAAAGTAGTAGTGCAGATTCTTGGATCACCGGAATCAGAACTTGGTCTGCACCATCATCTCTTCACTCATAGATTTGATCTCATTCAAAGTTCTAGGAAGTCAGATGTTTAAGACAGCCTAGCACTTGCATCTTCAAAAACCATGTAAAAATTGGTACACTACCGCTCTCCTTCCTGAAGATGTTAGCAGCAGCACTGAAGCCATAGAGGAAGCAGCACAGTTCACACACCCAGAAGGTCTTTCCTACCTGCTCGATCAGAGGCACATTAGAAGAGCAGTATGGACCTGAGGGGCAGATGCACATACCTTCACACACCTCGCAGTGGGACTGTGGTTAGAGCTGGAGGTTTGATACTCTTCCTAATAATTTGAGCCGTTAAAACAAAGCCAGAGGTAACAGACCAAGTGAAAATACAATGCCAGGTTGCGGAAAGAGAATGTTACCTATCTGAACACCTACATAAATTCCCCATCATTGTCTTTGTTTAGGAGACCAAGCCAATGTCCATGTAAATGAAAACAAGTGTGAATATTGATTTTTCTTGAATCAAGACTCAGCTTTATGTCCAAGTCAAAGGCCAATAAACCAGAAAGGCTCCGCTGAGCACAGTGCACAACTAACATGGAAGACAGTAATTTGATCTCTTATGTAAGCAGTGTTGGAATGGTTCCCCATCCAAAAGGAAGGATGTCAAATGCTTCTTTGGAAATATTTTAACTTCTGTGCATTTCTTTCTTTGTAATGAACTAATCTGTAACAGGCCAGGACATGATTGTGTTCAGTAGAAACAGATCAATGGCAACATTTAGCCTAAAGGTTTTATGAGATTGATCAGGAAGTTCGAATTAGATTTAAAGGCACTGTAGTCATATTCTATTTTATTTCTCTCCGTACCTGAGTCTCTTAAACAGGGACCTTCAATTGGACAGGAACGGGACACTGAAGCAAATTGTAATGGATGACGTAATGGCTTACCCAGAAGCATTTTGTGGGAATTGATTTCTTCTAGGTATCCATCAGCCAGCATTTGAGTGTGAAGGTAATCTTCAAACAGGTAAAACAAAAATTCCCGTTGGTTTAAAACCTGACTGCGACATTAATTTTTCACTTTTGAGAAAATTATCATGACCTTTAAAATTCAGACTATATCAAGTATTGTTTCAGCCATTGAAGAAAGAGCTTTTGATAGAGATAGGAGGGGGAAACCAAAACATTTCTCAGAGCCACACGTTGAACTCTGTCCTTGTTACAAACGGCACTTGAGCAAATTCATTTGCCTTTGGAACAGAAAACAACAAGGTAACAGGCTTATCATTATGGATTTGAGTGTTCCAGGTTCTTTGGATAGTAAGTGATCTATTAAAGATGACCTCTTACTGAAATAGATCCCTTTTGAAAAGGGATACGTATTTCTTAGAAGAAAGCAAATCCCTGTGTTAAAACGGTGTGGTGGGTGTTTTTTGTTGTTGTTTTGCTTTTAGAACTTGCAAGGCACAATCGACTTCATAGTTCGAGATCCAAATAAGACCACGACATTCCAAACAGGTGTTTCTTTTTGGTTGTATTTCAATCTGTATATCTTTGGATTGTAACCAGTAGAACTGTGCTTGAACTGGAAAGAAGTAGTGGAGGTTTCAGAAGTGGAACATACGGTGGAACATTAAGCTGAGAGCATTGTGCAAGGAGAGGAAAGAGGGGAAAATGGTAAGAGTTTCCCGAGTCAGAAGGGACCCCTAGGGATCGTCAAAGTCCAACTCCTGGCCCTGCACAGACACTCCAACAGTCCCAATCTCTGCATCCCTGAGAGCATGGGCCAAACGCTCCTGGATCTCTGGCAGCCTTGGGGCTGTGCCCATTGCCTGGAGAACCTATTCAGTGCCTGACCAGCCTCTGAGGAAAAAAACCTTTCCCTGATAGCCAGCCTAATCGTCCCCTGACACAGCTCCTGACATTCCCTTGACTCCTGTCCCTGATTGCAGAGAGCAGAGAGCAAAGTTGTCCCTGTGCTGCCCTTGAGAGGAGCTGAGAGGTCCCAAGTGAGGTGTGATCTCAGTGTCCTCTCTGCAGCTGAACCAAATGCCCTCAGCCACTCTTTGTATGGCTTCCCCTCCAGCCTCTTCACTCTCTCTGTGTCCCTCCTTTGGCCATTTCTCCAATAGCCTGAGGTCTTTCTGACGTTGTGGCATCCAAAATTGCCCCCAGGGCTTGAAGAGAGCCCAGTCCCAGCCCAGAGCAGAGCAGGGCAATCACCTCTCTCGAGCGAGCGGTGCCACAAGACAGGGGCAGTTGTCAAAAATCAGCTGGAGAAACAAATCTAACAGAGAAACAGGTGATCTAGGCACAGGAAATGGAAGAAGCAGGGGAATAAGAAGATGAGGTGTGGATTCCTTGTAAAACTGAAGAAAATGAGCATGCAGAACAGGGACTAAGCATTATGCAGGTAAGTGAGCAAGGGAATAATTTTGAAAGTGAAGGCAGTTTTGTCCAAAAGAAGGAGGAATAGGAAGTCTTTTTGCTGAGAATGAATAGAAAGGTTTTTTCCGTTTAGTTTGTATATGAAGCGCCCAGGGCTCTAGATCCTTTTGTGGGAGAATGGAGTGTGTAAAGTTGCCAATCATTTTGGAGCGAATTTAACGGTTTTTGGGGTCCCAGGTGAATTTTGGGTTGAATTCTGGGGATTTGGGGGTTCCTAGGTGAATTGCGGGGGGCGGGGGGGGGGAATCTGGGGAGATCCAGGTGAATTTTAAGGGGTCCCAGGTTGATTTTGGGGGAGAATTTTTGGAATTTTGGGGGATCCCGGGTAGCTAGGTTTGGGGTGAATTTGTGGAATGTGAGGACTCCCAGTTGAATTTTAGGGGGAATTTGTGGAATTCTAGGGATCTCAGGGGAATTTTGGGGTGAATTTGGTGAATTTTAGGGTTCTCAGTTGAGTTTTGGGGATGCCAGGAAAATTTTGGGGTGAATTCTGTCTATTTTGGGGTATCCAGGTAAGCATTTGGGAGTCGTGGGAGAATTTATGGATGAATTTGGGGGGATGCAGGTGGATTTTCCAGGGAATTTTGGTGGTTTTTGGGAGTCCCAGATGGGTTTTAAAGTGAATTTGATGGAATTGGTTATCTGGGTGGGTTTTGAGGTGGATTGGAGACATTTTGGGGTGAATTTGGTAGGTATTGGGGAAACCGGGTCTTGGGGGTGATTTGAGGGATTTAGGGCATTGCAGGTGGGATTTTGGGGTGAAGTCTTGGGATTTGGGGGTCCCCCGTGAATTTTGGGGTGAATTTGTAGAATTCTGGGAGTTGCCAGGTGAGTGCTGGGCATCCCAGGGGGGACTTCGGGCTGAAGTTTGGGGATTTTGGGTTTCCCAGGTGAATTTCCGAGGTGAATAGGTTCAAAGAGGTTTTTTTTGAAAACAAGTTAAAGCCAAAAGGTTATTGAAAATTAATAGATGTGATGCAAGAAGGTAATATGCAGACAATACACAGTGAGACAAATCATGGGAAAAATACAGTGGTAACACATGAGTGTGTGAGGACGGGATCATTATAGCTAAGGCTCAGTTGAAGCTGAATTTGGAAAAGCATGCCAAAAATAAGAATAATAAAGGCACCTACGGGTATTTCAGTGGGCAAAGGAAGATGAAAAGAAACATATCACACCTCCCCTATCCCCCCCAGCCCCATAAGCCAGACAGGACTAGTGACAACAGACAAGGAGAAGGCTGAGGTACTCAACAAGTGTTGGTCTCAATTTTTACTGCCAGTCACTATTTCCATATCTGTCAGCTTATTGGACTGGTGGACTTCATTCTAAGCCATAGTAGCAGGTCAGCTTTCAGACCACTTGAGGAACCTGAGCATGCAAGACCATGGGACCCACCCAGAGGCATGTCAGGGCCCTGAGAGAACTGGCAGCTGTAGTTGCTAAGGTGCTTCATCCATCATATTTGAGAAAACAAGGCAAACAGTGAAAGCCTCCAGACACTGTGTTGTATTGACTCCAATACTCTTGGTCTTTTTTGTAAATCTTAGAGCTCTGAGTCAATTTCTGCAGAGGATTCCCAATGCAGTTTCAAAAATGGAATCTTTGTTATTGGTCCTCATGTTGATCTTGGATATTTCCATTTTTTGCACTCCTATATTTTCAAAACATTTGTAATGACTGAAAAGAAAGCTGAGACGAGGCATTATGCTCTTTCCAGTGATATAAATGGACCAGTATTCTTTTCAGACAAATATATTTTTGCTGTGTCTAAGCACATGTGCATACCTGTGTTTGAATTATGTGTCCAGGTTTTGGCAATGGGGCAGCCACAGGGCCGTCCTGTGACAATGGCCCAGGTGCTGCCCTGTCCTGCTTTCTTCCAACAGGCTCCACTTCAGGATGTCCTCCCTGCTGAGAGAAGAGGCTGGGACAGCACCTTTAGAAATGTGACTTTCTGGGTTTGTTTTATTTTGTTTTGTTTTGTTATTTTTAAAGTTACTAAAAACATTCACCCTAATTTTTTGATGTGTTGGGTTTGGAGGGTTTTTTTTTTCAGTTTTGCGTGGGTTTTTTTGTGGGCTTTTTTTGGGGCATTTTTGTCTCTTTGTGGATTATTGTTTGGGGGTTTTTCTGTGTTTGTTTGGTTTGCTTTGTTTGTTCGTTTGTTTGTTGTTACCGTTTTGTAGAGTTTTTTAAGCAAATTGATTGGAAAACTGAATAGTCCTCCACTATAGTCTCCTGGATTCACCTGAGACTCTTCCTAGGCATCTCCCTGATCCTTTTTGCAATGAGTCTCACATCATTCTCCTGAAGAAACTGTCTGCTTATGGTTTGGATGGCTGGGCTGTTTCCTGGGTGACAAACTGGGTGATGGCCAGGCCCACAGAGTGGTGGGAAATAGAGTTCATCCAGCTGGTCCCCAAGGCTGAGTCTTCGGCCCAGTCCTGTTTAATATCTTTATCAGTGATCTGGACAAGGGGATAGAGTACAAGCCCAGGAAGTTCACAGACGATAGAAAGTTGGCTGGTAGTGTTTTTTCCTTCTGGAGGACAGCAGGCTCTGCTTCTTCTTCCTCCTGTTCTGAGGTCGCTGCTCCTCTTCATCCCTCATGAAGTGTGCTGATTTTGTCATTTGGATTAGAAAACAAACAATTTTAGCAACAATACTAGTGGCAGGGTACAAGAAAGGAAGAGTTCACATGAATCCTCCCCCCCCCCAAAAAATAGACAATACCTGATGGCTCCTCTGCCCAGCTTACTGACTACACCAGAACCCATTGTCCCCCAAAGATACTCCCTACTCCCTGCCGCCAGCCATGATGTGAGATGGAATAGAATAACTAAGGTTAAGATTCTCCCTATGTAACTCCATCATACTTCGATTCTGGGAAAAAAAATTTCCTAAAGTTCTATCATTTCATATCATTTGAATTTGAATTTGCATACTAAAAAGTCTAGCCAGAAACTCATGACAATATTAATAGCCCATTCTAGAATGTCTGAGATGATATACACTTCTTTCAAGAGAATGTGATACCTCACGTGACTTCTCCAGAATTTAAATGAAAAGCAGGAGTAGTCTACAAGATTCTTGCTGCCATCTGGATTTCCTGGTATTTGGCTGGTCTATGTAAGCCAACCAGCTATTCAGCAGTGGGAATATTAGTGTGATACTTGATGGTATGTGAGATGGAACACAGTAATTTATGGCTTTTTGCATAGTGATGAAGCTGTAAAGAAAGCTCCATAATGCTCAGACAAGGAGGCTGCTGGACTTCAAGCAGCAAAGGCCCAAAACAAACCAGTGAAAAGGTGTCATTGAAAAAAAAAAGCCAGTTGGGGAGCAAAGTGGTACTTAAGGGCAGTTTACTGAAAGAGGAAATCTAGTGAAAAAAAAAGTCCAAGAGTGAAGGAATAACACGGAAAATGAAGCTAAGGAAGGAAATCAATCTCAGCTCATCATTTCAGAAGCTAACAAGTTGTTATTGCAATGATGCATAAAGTGAGAAATAATAAATATGTCTGCGCCAAAATCTGAAATATCACCTTTATTGCATTCTGTCTTTCACGGAATCATACAACAGTCTGTGATTAAAGATCATCTAGTCCAACTTCCTTGCCAGGTAGATCTTACAGTCGATCAAATTGCTCAAGACTAGCCTAAATGATAAGGAGCACTCTCAATGATGGGGCATCCATAGCTTCTCTGGAACACCCGTTTGAGTGTCTCACCAGCTTCATTGTAGAAAAGTTTTTCCTTTTAGCCAATCTAAACCTAGTCTCAGTTTGAAAGCATGGCCCCTTGTCCTGTCTCTGCAAACCTTCCGAAAAAGTCTTTCTCCATTTGTCTTATACCCTCTTTACATATTCAAAGTCCACCATACTGTCTCTCCAGAAACCTCTCTTCTCCAGGCTAAAAGATCCTACTTTTCACAAGAACCAGGTCATAAACTGAGATGGAAGACATCTCAGGAGATCAGATCATTCAACAGCTCAGCGTAAGAATAGCTCTGAAGTCAGATCAACTAACTTAGGGCTGTGTCTGTTTGAATTTTGAAAATTACCAGGAATTGAAATGCTTCAAGGAAGAGAACTCTGGGTGGCTCCAGAAACAGCCTGAGAAACTCGAGCAAACTCGAAACCTCAGAAACTACCACTGCTTTCTCTCCCTCAGCCCAAGCAGTCACAAAGAAGAAGTGTTCCCAGCAGGCTGGGATAGCACACATATACACTACATATACATGACAGGCATCGCCAGCAGCCACATCCTGCTCCTTTCTGTGGCTGGCAAGAGTGAGACTGGATGTTTACATGTGGGCAAACTGGGTCTCTCCAGCAGCTCAGACACTCAGCCTGCCCAGTGACCACACTGAATTCCAGTATTCACAGAGTCCCAAGGCCACAGCACTACTCTGCTTGCTGGCACAGACCATCACACGCCTCCTAAATCAGTCAGGACTCCCCTGGTCCCATAGCCAGCAGCTCACGTGCTCTCCCCCAGGCCACTGCCATTGTTCACCAACTTCTCCACTTTGATCTTTGCTGGTGCTCTCAACACTGGCACACCCAGATGTTCTGCAGCTGTTGTCTCCTGGTGGAACGGACTTGTAAAGCCATGTTTCCTAACAGGACTTCCACAACCTTTCAAAGCAACCTTTTCTGGGGTATGAACAATCTAATTCAAATGTCAACATTTCTTTTCCCATATGTGAAATCAGAATTTCCTTCTTCCGGGCATGCCCAAAACAAGGCACAAACTACATTGTGCCTTCTGTTTCACATGCTGACTTGTTTGTAAACAATGCTAGGAGAATACCTGTTTTGATCCAAGCTAATCTCTGGCCCTTATAGTGTTTTCATTAGTTAGTTTTGCATTGCTATTTACTTGATGTCCCATTGAATTGTTGAATCATAAACAGACTATCTGTATGTATAGAAGCATAGCAGTGATGAATAAATGCAAGTACCATCTGCTCCTTTATCAACTTTTCCATTTCCATATTCAGATATGGGGGATTCTGTATTTCTTCACTTGCCATAAATTCTGTGCAGGATGGAAAGTAGATATGTAGAATGGAATCACATGATATATGTGATATCATATGTGATATCACGTAGAAAGAAATAATGATCAAGTATTACTTTGATAGAAACCAAAAGTGAACACTAGCCACTTTATGTTGCTCATTGTCCAAAAGAAGACTGCCGAATTTCTGACCTGAAACTCTGAACTACACACTTCTTTTGCATGAGCTTCCAGTCCTTGACTCTCCCTTGCCATTTCAGTTGATGCCATTTTTCTTTCTCAAGCTCTGATTTCATTCGATTCAAGAGTAGCTTGGCAGTTGCCCTCTCATTATCCAGCAGTGCTCTCTTTACATTCTGTGTATCAAAAAAGAAAACCAGAAGTAGAAGCAGCATACGACATGCAAAAACAAACAAAAAATTGTCTCTTCTACAGAAAATGAGGGGAGAAAAGAACACAAATGATAACCAATACCCTGCCAAGTAGAAATTTCTTCTATATTTCAGTGATTGATAGGCAGAAAAAATGAATTTCATTTGGGGAAAGAAAGACATTCTAGGAATATTCAGACTGCTATCTTGCCCCAGGTAAAACATTTACCATGGCCTTAGGGTTAATGAGCTTGTGAACATCAGCTGCCAAGAGGAAGGACATTTCCTCCAGTTTCACAGAATACTTGGTCAGTCCATCTGCTATCTGTGCAATCAAAGAATACAGAAAATAACAACAATGAAAAGTAGAACTCAAATATCAATTTCCCAAGTTTAAATTTACATGAACAAGACAATTTTTCCATTCAAGTGAATTCGATTTAATTAATTCATTAACTACATATGTATCATTCTCACGTTCAAGAACAGAATTCAAAGAATCAACGTTGCTTCTTCTGAGACATTGAAGCCTGAGTAGATCCCAACGTCAAATCTATTAGGACGTCATGAAAGCAATACCTGCTACATTTAGTACATGTAGACTACAAAGACATCTAGAACAGCTCTAAAAGATGAACAAACCCATTAACTTTGAAGGAGACGCTAGCAAGAAATGTGGAAATAGGCTTTATCTGCCCAGTGCTTTTCCCAAAAGCTTGGGCACTCCTTGGCGTCAGTGAGAGTCTCTGTCTCATTATTCAGCAGCTGGCTTGGGGTCAAAAAGGATGCATGCAATCACTTCATTCCCGTTCATGACATAAACTTACTGCATCATCACAGAAGCCATTTACTTGGAAATATAGCCTAAAAATAGGTGTCAGACGGGGTACATATCTAGATTGCTATGAGCAAAACCAATTTCTTTTTAACCGGAAACCATGCAATATGCCTGCCATTGCAAATATTAGTCTACTAGCCCTGCACTTCAACGGGCAGGGAGCAGTTCATTACACCAAATTTACGTTTGGCAAGGAGACAGTCTATTTATTACAAGCCCCTAGTTCTAGAACCAAGAATTCAGGAGTTGCTCATTCCCAATGAAAATCTGTCCATTTCATACCTTTGGGGTTTTATGCTTCTGTTCTTTACCTGCCTTGAGTGTGGCTTTCTTGTGAAGTCACTGATGGGTGTTTTTCCAACACATTTCTGCTGATTACATGGTAATTGCATGGCATCAGCAGACATCTCTGCATGTCTCTTTAAAGTATGCTTTTTACTCTTCTTAGAGGACCTTGTCTTCTTCTTTCCTTCACCCAAAAGGTGGGCTAAGTGAGCCTTCAAAGAACCATCATCTCAACAATTAGAATTCTTTCCAACCTACTGCATGGAGAACAGCGACAAAAAAAAAATTTAAAAAAAACCTAGTAAGCTAAAGACAGCAGAAGAGAAAGGTAAAATAATGAATCCTACATGCCACATGCATAACTCTCTTCATTCAAGGCTATTTTCGAAATGAGAAAAAAAAAAAAATCATCTTTTCCTTACAGAGGAAAAGTAGAGTAACTGGATTGTGTTGCCTTGCTTACAGTTACCAGAAAAGTCAACAGCAGAGTTGAAAACTCCTGAAGCTGGCTAACTACACCTCTAAATGTTTTACTACTGTGTTATGATTCTGTCTTCAGTTAATAGAACCTGATATACAACAAACAGATGGGAGCACATGGAGATGCATTGGAGAGCCCACGCTGGAGGTAACACATTCATTATTTACTCGAACAAATCCAAATTAGAAATGTTGAAAATGACCTGGGGCCATTTCAACAGCCAGCAAACTGACTAACACAACCAACCTTTGGCTTTTATTCAATCCTTTGCTTGTTTTACCTGGGCCTTGAAGATCTGTGTGCAGCCTTCCTCTCTTCAAATATATCACAGTCGTCCTATTGAGAACCCATGGCTCATCACAGCTGCTTGGCCAGGCCTGCTTCAAGAAGAACTGGCAACTACAAGCTGGGAGGCAAGAGATACAACACTTCCCTTGGAAAAGGGCCTTCCATGAATCCTAGAATCCCAGAATGGTTTGGACTGGAAGCGACCTTAGAGATGATAGATTATCTTCTTCCCACATCCTGACATGGGCAGGGACACTTTTCCACTAGTCCAGGTTGCTCCATGTCCGCTCTAGCCTGGCCCTGGACACTTCCTGCCATGGGGCTCCCACACAGCCTCTTTGAGCAACATGTGCCAGGCCTCAGCACCCACACAAGGAGGAATTCCTTTGCATTATCCCATTTACCCCCGCCCTCTGGCACTTTGAAGCTATGCCCCCTTGTCCTGTGAGTCCAGACCCATTTCCAAAGTCGCTCCCCAGCTATCTTGGAGCCCCAGCAGGCACTGCAAGGGGCTCGAATGTCTCCCTGGAGCCTTCTGTTCTCCAGATTGGACACCCTCAGCTCTCCCAGTCTGTCCTAGAGCAGAGGAGCTCCAGCTTTCAAAGCAGCTTAGCAGCTTCCTATCTATGAAATTCGATGTCACCGCAGGCCTTCCGGGCTCTACGGCTATCGCTTCTGGTGTCGCTCGGGGTCACTCCCGGCTCTCTCCCCGCCCCCCATGGGGCCCTCAGGCGATGCCATTCGGCCGCCACTCCTGCAGTTGTCAGACCAACGGGGTAGGTCAGCCGGACCAGCCACATCCACAATCCACAGTGTCCTCGGCGGCTGCTGCAGGCTCATGGCGGCCCACACACCCTGAAGTAGAGCTCTGGAACAGAGGATCATAGCCCCACATTTGTGCTCGTCTTTGCACAAGGCAGGCCAGAATTGCCATGCCCGGCCTTTTCATTTCAGCACGAGAATGAGAATACACCAGCACCATGGGGGAGGAATCCTCTAAAGACTCCCTCATGCGTGGTCTCTCTGTGTTATGCCTAGGCACTTGCCATTCCTGAGGCTACACTAACGCCTTTTTTACCTTGAGGGTAAGAAATGCCATTGTTTTGGTGTGCAGCTAAAGGCGCAGCACAGGTAGGCCTAGGCAAAAGCTGGGGCAGTGCCCTTCCTCACACCTTCGCTGTGGTGCACTCCATGCAGCTAGAGCGAAGCGAGAAGGATGCGAGGAAGAAGAAGGCATTCTTAAAGTAGCCCTCTGTCAAGCAGCCCTGAAATGGCGCATAACACACGGCATCTTGCTGCCCTCCATTCTACATTCTCGCAGCTCCCTTTGCCGACTTGCAAAAATGCTACCAGAGCAAGAGGGCAAGAATGAAGAGGCAGTACCTAGGTTCACCTTCTACTTATTGCACGTAAGCCCCCTCCAGCTCCTCGCTGCACTCTGTATTTCCCTTCTCCATGGCATTTACTGTGGTGCTCTCTGCAACTCGGCGCCTAGAAGTGACTGCCAATGTTTCCACAGCGGGCTGCAAGGGAACCAAGGAGCAGCACAAGCAGCAGTGCTTCAGCTTGCACCTTTCGACTGCTAAGGGCACTTGGGAAGGCAAGCGAGAGGCAGCCACCTTCCTCTCCTAGTAGCCTGTAACGTGGTGCACACAAGCACGGTACTTGTGCGGCTTGGTTCACCGCCCTCTCCCACACCTGGCACCGCTTTCAGTCCCCGGCAGCCAGAAGCCGCTGAGGCAGCGCCACACAGCCAGCAGTGTGCCAGCAGCCAAGTGCTCGAGAACGCTGCTTCTGCCCAAGCCTGCCTAGGGTGTGCACCTTTGTTCTCAGAGCTCCGTGCCACAGTCTGCCTCTCTCGCAGTTCGAATGGAAAACGAAAGCTTTTCGCCTACGCCTTTCATAGAGATCTGTTGCCAGGACGAGAAGGTCTTGTGGACGGAGCTCGCCCCCGATGCGAGGAAGCTGCTATTAGCACCGCATTGCAGGGGCACTTCTTGCTCCTTGACTACGTGCTCAGCCCTCTCCAAATTCGCTGCTAGCTCCAAGGTCCTTCTCAGCTGCAAGTAGCAGCGCTCACAGTACATAGATCTTCGCATGGACCTAGGACCTGGAGGGACATATCACACACGAAAATGTGCCAGGACAGAGACGTGTTCTACATTGTCCCTTCTCGTCATCCAGTTTGTGCTTCTGCTGCTTCTGCTGTTAATAATGGCTCCTTGAAAGACGAGCAAGAGCGTCTTTCTGGGTGCATTGCACTGAGTGAGAGCTCACTAGGGGCTTTGCACTAGGAGCCAAGGCAACAGAGGACAGGCTGTTGGGCAGAGCTGAAACTGACCCCAGGAGTTGAGCTCTCTCCGGACGTCAGATGGTGAAGAACGAAGCCGCTTGCGAGCGCAGTGCAGCGAAGAGCACACGAGCAGTCAAAGAGCTCCTTTACAATCGCTTTCAGTTCTCACTGCCGTTGCTGCTTGGAAAAGTAGCTCATAGCCGTTGCACACCAGGGCAAAAGCTGGGGCAGTGCCGTTCCCCACACCTTCGCTGTGGTGTACTCCATTGTTGGGGGTTGAATGGTTCCCTTTTCTTTCTGTGGAATTTATCCCATTTTTATGCTAATTGGCTACATCTTTAGGTAATGTTCTCTCCCAGGGAGGTGTGTGGAGGGAGGGGGAATGAAATGGGAAAAAGGAAACATGGGCTGGAAAACTCTCTTGTTTGGCCCGTGGAGGGAGATGACGCCCCGTGCTCCTATCTGGCATCTCCCCTGCCACCCCAGCGCTGAGATCCACTCTCCCTGCCTTTGGACATCGCTCTGCTGCTCTCCCACCTCACCCTACTACCTCCGGACACTCTGCCGAGCACCATGACCGACACCATGAGGGGGTGTCACTTTCCCCATCCCTCTCACCCCTGGGCTGCAGCCCTCTTCAACTGCGCCGGACCTGCCCTGCTCCCACAGCACTGGTAACTGAGCACAAGGAGATGGCCTGCGGCCAAAAGGGACTGGAACTGAGTCATTCTGTTCGGTTCTGTTGTCAATTTTTATAGCTGTTGTTGTTTTCTGCCTTGTTAGATATCAGTAAAGAACTGTTATTCTTATCCCCACATCTCCTGCCTGAAGGCCTCTGATTTAAAACTAAAATAATTAAAAGGGAGGGGGGGTTGCACTCTGCCTCACAGGAAAGGGGCTCCTGCCTTTCCTTAGACCATACCTGTCTTTCAAACCAAGACAGATTTTGGTGCCCGGAGCGTGAGGCATTCCCTGAGGGCATTGAGAGAGGGGTAGAAAAGGGCATAACAGTTCTTGAATTACCCAAGCTTGTGGTAGGTGACACCATGCTGTCCAGCTTACCCTGGATTGGCTTCCATGTGGTCACTGCTATATCTCTCCCATTTGCAAGCTCTTTTTTTAACATGAGTTTCATAACTAAGGTTACTGTGGCTATTATCCAGTTCATTTTGTGGGTTGATCAGTTGAGGAATTCATGGATTTTTAATTTTCTCTGGAAGATGGCCACATGGATTCAGAGCTATCGCACTCTAAGTGTGTGTTTCTGGGGCTACTTCAATAATGGTACTTACTGTGAAGAAGTGGCAGCATGTGAAATCTTCTCCAAACACATCACATGGTTTTGAAGTTCACCGCACCAGTCTTCAAGGGGTTCCAATCCGCTTTAAATGCAAATGACATTATACTGTGGCTAGTGTTGCTTATATCCCTGTTAAACCTGTTCTATCTAACATTCAGAGATAAGGGGAGATTGACTTGGATAATGACCCTGATACCTACCGCAGGGACTAGGGATGTTACCCCAGAGCCTGATCCTGTTTATGAGATTAGGGAGGTTAGCCCAGAGCCTGACCCTGTTCCAGAGACTAGGGATATTAACCCAGCGTTTGACTCTGCCCCACAGCCCACCTTGGAAAGGATCCACCTATAATGGGTGGGAGTGCTAGTGAAAGAGATACATGAGATGGGCCAGATGCTGAAGGAGTACCTCTCCCCAGCTGGTGAGAAACCCTCCCCCTGCCTTAAAGAGGGAGACTCTGATGGTGCAGCAGTGGGACCCACAGACGTTACATCTGTCCAGGTTCCAGCTGAACTGCAAGGGCACTCAGCAGCAGCAGTTGCCCCTGTGGAAACTAAGAAGTCTAAGATGAAAACAAGGCACCCAGATAATAAGGGTAAGGAAGGGGGCCCCTCACAACCAGCAGGGGAGCCAGAAGTTGAGATCATCACCCAGTCCATGTCATACGAGAGTCTCCGTAACCTGCGAAAAGATATTGTACAACGGGGCCGTGAGCCTTTTACAACCTGGTTACTGCGGGTCTGGGACCTTATGGCACAAGTGTGCAACTGGATAGTACTGAGGCAAGGAATTTTGGAACCTTGACCCAGAACTCAGGTGTGGACCAAGTATTTGTAAGGGAGACAGGTCTCCTTTCCCTCTGGGAGCGACTTTTAATGAGTGTGAAAGAGAGATTTGTCCACAGGGAAAGAATGCAGGAGCACCACCAGAAAACGTGTTGGAATACCCTTGAGGAAGGGATCCAACAGCTGAGAGAAGTGGCAGTACTGGAGGTGCTCTTTGGGAGGGATGGACAGCATGACAATGACCCTGACAAGGTCAGGTGCACAGGGCAGAGGTTGTGGAATCTGGCAAACCTGGGCCCATCTCACTATACCCCCTTTATTGCAATGATTAATGCTGATACCAACCAAGTGACAGTGGGTTCTGTTGCCAACAGGCTCAGGAATTATCAGAGTATGATGGCTGGCCCAATGCAGGCTCATGTCTCTGCTGTGGTTAAGGACCTCAGAGAGGAGTTTAGGTAGGAGATAAATGAGATAAGGGAAGAGGTGAGGAAGATCAGTGCAGCACCAGTGCGAGTCATGGACCCCAAAAGTAGAGCCCAATGCCCCCCAGCTAGGGAGAGAGGGTACACCCCACGTGCTGACCTTTGGTTTTTTTCTACTTGACCACGGGGAAGACATGAGAAGGTGGGATGGGAAACCCACTTCTGTCCTGGCAGCATGGGTGCGCCAACTCAGGGAGGGGAACACTAACAGAGGGAACTCCACTAAAGTGAAGGTAGCCTCAGCCTCCCAGGACCAAAGTGCAGGGTATTACAGAAGGGAAGATGACCTGTCAGATCCCCTTGAAGGAACCTCCACTATGTATGCCCAGGAGAGGAATAATAACCAGGGCTAGAGGGGCCCTGCCTCTAGCCTGGGAGAAGCACAGGAAAACCGGATCTTTTGGACGGTGTGGATCCCATGGCCTGGCAAATCAGAGCCACAGGAACACAGTGAATTGGTTGACAATGGTTCACAGTGTACATTAAAACCATCGGGGCATGTTGGGGAGGAACCTGTTTCAATTGTGGGGGTTACGGGGCGATCTCAGGAATTGACTTTGCTGGAGGCTGAGGTGAGCCTGACTGGGAAAGAGTAGAAGAAACATTCAATTGTGACTGGCCCAGGGGCACCATGTATCCTAGGCATAGACTTCCTCAGGAACGGCTATTACAAAGACCCAAAGGGACTCAGGTGGGCTTTTGGAATAGCTGCTGTGGTGGCAGAGGGCATTAAGCAGTTCAACACCCTGCCTGGGCTATGAGAAAACCCATTGAATGAAATGACTCCACCACTGTGTGCTGCTGTGCCGGACATGCTGGAACTCCAGTACGAGCTGGAGTCCAAGGCAGCAAAATGGTACGCCAACATTGACATCGCCAATGCATTTTTCTCCATTCCTCTGGCAGTAGAGTGCAGGCCTCAGTTTGCTTTCACCTGGCGGGGTGTGCAATACACGTGGAACCGACTGCCCCAGGGGTGGAAACACAGCCCCACCATCTGTCATGGATTGATCCAGGCTACACTGGAGAGGGGTGGATCTCCAGAACATCTGCAGTACATTGATGACATCATTGTGTGGGGGGATACGGCAATGGAGGTATTTCAGAAAGGAGAAAAGATCATTGAGATTCTGCTGGGAGCTGGCTTCGCCATTCAAAAGAGCAAAGTCAAAAAGTCTGCCCAAGAGATAAAGTTCCTGGGAGTAAAGTGGCAAGATGGACGGTGCCAGATTCCCAGTGAGGTCATCAATAAGATCACTGCAATGTCTCCACCAACCAGCAAGAATGAAACACAAGCCTTCGTAGGTGCCATAGGCTTTTGGAGAATGCACATTTCTGAGTACAGCCAGATTGTGAGCCCTCTTTACCTGGTCACCCGCAAGAAGAACAATTTCCACTGGGGCCCTAAGCAGCAGCAAGCCTTTGCCCAGATCAAGCAGGAGATCGCTCATGCAGTAGCCCTTGGCCCAGTCAGGACGGGACCAGATGTGAAGAACGTGCTCTACTCTGCAGCCGGGAACCATGGTCTGTCCTGGAGCCTGTGGCAGAAGGTGCCTGGTGAGAGGCGAGGCCGACCACTGGGATTCTGGAGTCGAAGCTACAGAGGATCCGAGGCCAACTATACTCAAACGGAGAGGGCGATCTTGGCCGCCTATGAAGGGGTTCAAGCTGCCTCAGAGGTGGTGGGCACTGAAACACAACTCCTCCTGGCACCCCGACTGCCAGTGCTGGGGTCGATGTTTAAAGGAAAGTTTCCCTCAACCCACCATGCCACTGACGTACCATGGAGCAAATGGATTGCCCTCATCACACAACGCACCCATATTGGAAACCCAAATCGCCCTGGGATTTTGGAGATAATTGCCAACTGGCCAGAAGGTGAAAACTTCGGTCTTGCCGACGAAGAGGAACAGGAACAAGTGACCCGGGCTGAAGAAGCGCCACCATATAACCAACTGCCAGCAGATGAAAAATGCTATGCTCTTTTCACTGATGGTTCCTGCCGCATCGTGGGGATGAACCGGAAATGGAAAGCAGTCGTATGAAGCCCCACACAACAGGTTGCACAAGCGACCGAAGGAGAACATGGATCTAGTCAACTTGCTGAACTCAAAGCTGATCAGCTGGCCCTGGACATTGCTGAAAGAGAGAAGTGGCCAAAACTCCACCTTTACACTGATTCATGGATGGTAGCCAATGCTCTGTGGGTTTGGCTGGAAAGGTGGAAAAAGGCTGACTGGCAACGTAGGGGAAAACCAATCTGGGCTGCCGATGAATGGAAAGACATTGCCACCCGGATAGAGAAGCTGCCTGTGAAACTCCGTCACGTAGATGCCCATGTCCCCAAGAGTCGGGCTAATGAGGAACACCGACACAATGAGCAGGTAGATCAGGCTGCACAGATAGAGGTGTCGAAGATAGATTTAGATTGGCAGCACAAGGGAGAGTTGTTCCTGGCTCGATGGGCCCATGATGCCTCAGGTCATCAGTGAAGAGATGCCACCTATAAGTGGGCACGAGAACGAGGGGTGGATCTAACCATGGACAGTATTTCTCAAGTTATCCATGACTGTGAGACGTGTGCTGCCATCAAGCAGGCCAAGCGGGTGAAGCCCCTCTGGTATGGGGGTGATGGGCCAAATATAAGTATGTAGAGGCCTGGCAGATTGACCACATCAAACTGCCTCAAACCAGCCAGGGCAAGCGCTATGTACTGACCATGGTGGAAGCCACGACTGGATAGTTAGAGACCTCCCCTGTGCCTCATGCCACTGCTCTGAACACCATCTTGGGCCTGGAAAAACAAGTTCTTTGGAGTCATGGTACCCCTGAGAGAACTGAGTCAGACAATGGGACTCATTTCAAGAACAGCCTTATACACACCTGGGCTAGAGAACACGGCATTGAGTGGGTGTACCATATCCCCTACCATGCACCAGCTGCAGGGAAAGTTGAACGGTGCAATGGTCTGCTTAAAACCACCTTGAAGACACTGGGTGGGGGAACTTTGAAGAACTGGGAGATTAATCTACCAAAGGCCACATGGTTAGTGAAGACCCGAGGTTCCACTAACCAAGCAGGCCCTGCCCAATCTGAGCCCTTGGGAATATCAGATGGATATAAGGTTCCAGTGGTACACATGAAAGGTATGCTAGGAAAAACTGGGTGAATCCTGCCTCCAGCAAAGACAATCCCATCCGTGAACTTGTATTCGCTCAGGGACCAGGTTGCACCTGCAGGGTGGTGCAAAAGAGTGGAGAGACCCGATGCATACCCCAAGGAGACCTTGTTTTACGTTGAAATACCTATATAGTACTGAGCCTATTACTCTAGCTGCATCTATGTATTTATAATGTAATGGTTAATTTGATGTAGCATATTAGTATAGGAGAAAAAAAAGGGTGGATAATGTTGGGGGTTGAATGCTTCCCTTTTCTTTCTGTGGAATTTCTCCCATTGTTATGCTAAGTAGTTGTGGCTACACCTTAAAACGAGAGATAATGTTCTCTGGTAAGGGGGTGGGTGGAGGGGGAGGGGGGAAACCGGAAAAGGAAAGGTGGGACAGGGGGTCTGGAGCGGGGGACTCTCTCTCGCTTGGCTCCTGGAGTGGGAGGACAGCCCGGGCTCCGGTCTGGCATCTCCCCTGCCATCCCAGAGCTGAGATCCACACTCCCTGCCGTTGGACATCCCTCTGCTGCTCTCCCACCTCACCCTACTACTTCCGGACACTCTGCTGAGCACCGCGACCGACACCATGACGGGGAGTCACTTTCCCATCCCACTCACCCCTGGGCCGCCGCCATAACTCCAGCCCTCTTCGACTGCGGGGGGCCTTTCCTGCCCACAGCACCGGTAACTGAGCACAGGGAGACAGCCTGAGGCCAAAAGGGACTGGAGCTGAGCTATACTCTTCTGTTCTGTGGTCAATTTTTATAGCTGTGGTTGTTTTCCCGTCTTGTTAGATATCAGTAAAAAACTGTTATTCTTATCCCCACATCTCCTGCCTGAAAGCGTCTGATTTGGATCTAAAATAATTAAAAGAGAGGGGGTTGCATTCTGCATCTCAGGAAGGGGGCTCTTGCCTTTCCTTAGACCATACCTGTCTTTCAAACCAAGACAGAGACTCATTGCAAAAAGCCCACCCATCCAAACCATAAGCAGACAGTTTCCTCAAGAGAATTATGTGAGACTCATTGCAAAAAGGATCAGGGAGATGCCTAGGAAGAGTCTCAGGTGAATCCAGGAGACTATAGTGGAGGACTATTCAGTTTTCCAAACAATTTGCTTAAAAAACTCTACAAAATCGTAATAAAAAAACAAACAAACAAACAAATAAAGCAGACCAAACAAACACACAGAAAACCCCAACCAATAATCTCGAAAGAGACAAAAAAAGCCCCCAAAAAAGCCCCCCAAGAAACCCACTCAAAACTGAAAAAAACCCCAAACCCAAGACATGAAAAAAACAGGGTGAAGGTTTTTAGTAACTTTAAAAATAACAAAAGAAACAAAAGAAACCCAGAAAGTCACATTTCTAAAGGTGCTGTCCCAGCCTCTTCTCTCAGCAGGGAGGACATCCTGAAGTGGAGCCAGTTGGAAGAAAGCGGGACAGGGCAGCACCCGGGCCATTGTCACAGGACAGCCCTGTGGCTGCCCCATTGCCAAAACCTGGACACATAAATCAAACACAGGTATGCACATGTGCTTAGACACAGCAAAAATATATTTGTCTGAAAAGAATACTGGTCCATTTATATCACTGGAAAGAGCATAATGCCTCGTCTCAGCTTTCTTTTCAGTCATTACAAATGTTTCGAAAATATAGGAGTGCAGAAAATGGAAATATCCAAGATCAACATGAGGACCAATAACAAAAATTCCATTTTTGAAACTGCATTGGGATTCCTCTGCAGAAATTGACTCAGAGCTCTAAGATTTACAAAAAAAACCAAGAGGATTGGACTCAATACAACACAGTGTCTGGAGACTTCAGCTGGTTGCCTTGATTTCTCAAATATGATGGAGAAAGCACGTTAGCAACTACAGCTGCCAGTTCTCTCAGGGCCCTGACATGCCTCTGGGTGGGTCAAATGGTCTTGCATGCTCAGGTTCCTCAAGTGGTCTGAAAGCTGACCTGCTACTATGGCTTAGAATGAAGTCCACCAGTCCAATAAGCTGACAGATGTGGAAATAGTGACTGGCAGTAAAAATTGAGACCAACACTTGTTGAGTACCTCAGCCTTCTCATTGTCTGTTGTCACTAGTCCTGTCTGGCCAATAGGGGTGGGGGGGAGAGGGGAGGAGTGATAGATTTCTTTTCATCTTCCTTTTCCCACTGAAATACCCATAGGTGCCTTTATTATTCTTATTTTTGGCATGCTTTTCCAAATTCAGCTTCAACTGAGCCTTAGCTATACTGATCCCGTCCTCACACACTCATGTGTTACCACTGTATTTTTCCCATGATTTGTCTCACTGTGTATTGTCTGCATATTACCTACTTGCATCACATCTATTAATTTTCAATAACCTTCTGGCTTTAACTTGTTTTCAAAAAAAACCTTTTTGAACCTTGTCACCTCAGAAATTCACCTGGGAAACCCAAATTCCCCAAAATTCACCCAGAAGTCCCCCCTGGGATGCCCAGCACTCACCTGGCCACTCCCAAAATTCCACAAATTCACCCCAAAAATCACGGGGAACCACCAAATCCCAGGGCTTCACCCCAAAATCCCATCTGCAACCCCCAAAATATTTCAAATCACCCCTAAGACCCAGTCCCCCCAACACCACCCAAATTCACCCCAAAATGTCTCCAATCCCCCTCAAAACCCACCCAGATACCCCCAAATCCACCAAATTCGCTCAAAGACCCAACTGGGACTCCCAAAAATCACCAAATTTCCCCGGAAAATCCACCTTGCATCCCCCCCAGTTCATTCCAAAATTCTCCCACGACTCCAAAATGCTCACCTGGATACCCCAAAATCGACAGAATTCCCCCCAAAATCTGCCTGGCATCCCCAAAACTCACCTGAGAACCCTAAAATTCACATGTATACCCTAAAATTCACCAAATTCCCCCCAAAATTCCCCCTGAAATTCAACTGGGACGCCTCACATTCCACAAATTCACCCCTCTACTGGGGTAGAATTCAAAAATGTGTATTCTATCACAATCTGTTAAAATGTGGGAGGGGTGGTGTTCCTTATCTCTGTGGGAGATATCCTCTGCTGATGTGCCGTCTGATAAGATCAGGGGGATGATCATCATTATCTTTTCACAACCCATCCTTCCTCCAGAAGACAGATTCTGTTAATGGGCCATTACGTCCTATTGTGTGACTGATAAGATTACATCATCCCATTGGGAGATGCTCCAGCCAGGGGGAGGAGCCAAACATTTCCTACCTAGATAAAAAGTGAGATTTGGAACACCAAGGCAGTCCTTTCCACTGGATCCCACAGGAAAGTTGGACCTTTTTCCACATCATCACTGGATCTTCGGAGGAAAACTGCACCTTCTACAGGAGCACTGCTTCAACTGAACCACATCTGTCATCCAGGAGGACTGCAGCCACCATTTATACGGACTGCTACCAACACCCTGATTGACAGGGTGTCAGGTTGTATTTCTGACTTTGTTGGTGGTTTTTCTTCTATATTATTGCACGTATTTTATTTTTTCTCATTTCTCCTATTAAATTGTATTACTGACTTGGAGTCTCGCACTGGTTTTGCATTCAAACCAACACATTTATTGGCGCCCAACGAGGGGCACGAAGGGTACAGAAAAAGGTCAGTATTACAATTTTGTATGCACCATGATTCTCAACATGCTTACATGGGTTTTATATCTTGTTCTCTATATTTTTCCGCACATGGGGAACTATCTGCCAGCTGTAATGCTCCTGTGTAGACCAGGATATGGTATAAAAATTGCTTTATTGGCCTATTATGTCTACTGCATGATAACCTCTGTGGCAATGAACATAATTCGGAATATATACTCGACTTTGTTTGCTTGTCCTAGTCTAAGTTGCTACATCCAGGGTTTTAACAATCCCACCCAACCCTTGGGGGGAGGGGTAAAGAATGATTTTTTCCAACCTTTCCGGCCTGATTCAGTAGTTTTTGGAAATGTTGAGTTCCCGCTGGATCCTAAGGACAGCATAATATTGTTGTTAGTTCTGCTTTGTCTCCTCTGCACAGCATACAACATGCTTAGAAATAAAACACTATATGGTGTATTGCTGCGTATTCTTGAGGAAGAGGAAAAAAGAAACAAATCCACTTCGTCCACGTCTGCACACAATGTCATAAAGAGGAGAAGAACCAAACACAAAGTAACAGTGTCCGTGTCTAGGCAGACTGCCACAGAGGAGGAAAAAGCCAAAAGCAAAGCAACAGTGTCCGTGTCTACGCAGACTGCCACAGATGAGGAAAAAAGCCAGAAGCGCCATCACCATCTCCACACAAACCATCACTGAGCCAGAACAGACTAGAGCAGTAGCAGTTGCCCCCGTTCAGAAGAAGAAATCAAAGAGCAAATCAGTCCGCATAGTGACTGACGAGGACGTAGCAGGACCTTCGCACCCACCGGAAGAGACAGAGCCCAAAATCATCACTCGCTCTCTATCCCTGGGTGAGCTGGGTGACCTGCGGAGGGAATTCACCCACCAGACAAATGAGTCCATCTTGACCTGGCTGCTCTGCATCTGGGACGCTGCAGCCAATGACACCATTCTGGATGGAAGTGAGGCCAGGCAACTGGGATCTCTGTCCTGGGATGTGGTCATTGACCAGGGGATTGGGAGAACCCAAGAAACTCTCAGCCTCTGGCGGTGACTGCTGACAAGTGTGAAGGACAGATACCTTTGTAAAGAAGATCTCCAGGTGTACCAAGGAAAATGGAGCACAATAGAACAAGGTATCCGATGCCTGAGGGAATTGGCCGTGCAGGAGATCATTTTCTGAGAAGATGAGAGATTTCCTAAGAGCCCAGACTGTGTCCGGTGCACGTCACAGATGTGGTTGAGATTTGCACGGCTTGGATCAGAGATGTATTCCCGTTACCTGGCAACGCTGCAGTGGAGGGAAGGTGAGGACATGGTAGGCGTCTTGGCCAATAAACTAAGAATTTATGAGGACACTGTCACAGCCCCATTTCGTACCCATGTCTCATCCGTGGAAACAAGGCTGGTGGAGCAAGTCTGAAGATTGATTGAAGAGGGCCATCAGAAACTAAAAAAAGAACTTAAGGAAAACAACTACTAGATCTCTCCAGAACCAACAAGAGTTTCTGCCATTAGGAGCCGGTGTTCCTCAGGCAGGGAGAGAAGACACACTCCACGAGGTAACCTCTGGTTTTTCCTTCAGAAGCATGGAGAAAACATGAGGAAGTGGGATGGAAAACCCACCTCCTCCTTAGCAGCCCGGGTGCGTGAGCTGAAAAGAGGGACACCTACCACAAGAAGCTCATCTAGAGTCAATGCTGCTCCAGTCTCTCATGTACAGAACTCCAGACAGTATCAGAATGATGATATGACTGATCCTCTTGAAGGGACCTCAAGAACCTATTTACAGGAAGAGACCGACATGTACCAAGATCAGGAATAGAGTAGCCCTGCCTCTAGCCAGGTAGAGGAGAGGGATAATCGGATCTATTGGACTGTGTGGATCCGATGGCCTGGCACATCCGACCCACAAAAACATAAGGGTTTGGTTGACACCGGCGCCCAATGTACTCTGATGCCATCAAAGTATGTAGGAGAAGAATCCATCTCTATTTCTGGGGTAACAGGAGGATCCCAGCAGCTGACTGTAGTGGAGGCCAAAGTGAGTTTAACTGGGAACAGGTGGCAGAAACACCCCATCGTGACTGGCTCAGAGGCCCCATGCATCCTTGGCATAGACTATCTTAGAAATGGATATTTCAAAGACCCAAAAGGATATCGCTGGGCTTTCGGGATAGCTGCGGTAGAGACAGACAACATTAGAAAACTGAACACCTTTCCTGGTCTTGCAGATGACCCTCTGCTGTGGGACTACTGAGAGTTGAAGAGCAACAGGTACCAATCTCCAGTACAACAGTACACCGTGGGCAATACCGTACTGACAGAGACTCGATGATTCCCATCCATGAAATGATCCGTAAATTGGAGAGTCAAGGGGTGGTCAGCAAAACCCACTCACCCTTCAACAGCCCCATCTGGCCTGTGCGTAAATCTGAAGGAGAATGGAGATTGACCGTAGACTATTGTGCATTGAATGAAATGACTCCACCACTGATCGCTGCTGTGCTGGACATGCTGGAACTCCAGTACGAGCTGGAGTCCAAGGCAGCAAAGTGGTACGCCACCATGGAAATCGCCAATGCATTTTTCTCCATTCCTCTGGCAGCAGAATGCAGGCCTCAGTTTGCTTTCACCTGGAGGGGCGTGCAGTACACCTGGAATCGTCTGCCCCAGGGGCGGAAGCACAGTCCCACCATCTGTCATGGACTGATCCAGGCTGCACTGGAAAAGGGTGAAGCCCCCGAACATCTACAGTATATCGATGACATCATTGTATGGGGCAGCACAGCAGGGGAAATCTTCGAGAAAGGAGAGAAGATTATCCAGATTCTGCTGAAAGCTGGTTTTGCCATTAAGCGAAGTAAAGTTAAAGGACCAGCTCAGGAAATTCAGTTTCTAGGAGTCAAGTGGCAAGATGGATGTCGTCAGATCCCAACAGAGGTAATTAATAAGATCACCGCTATGTCTCCACCTGCCAACAAGAAGGAAACACAAGCTTTCCTAGGTGCCATAGGCTTTTGGAGAATGCACATTCCTGAGTACAGTCAGATTGTGAGCCCTCTCTACCTGGTTACCCACAAGAGGAACGATTTCCACCGGGGCCCTGAGCAGCAGCAAGCCTTCACCCAGATCAAGCAGGAGATTGCTCATGCAGTAGCCCTTGTCCCAGTCAGGACGGGACCAGATGTGAAGAACGTGCTCTACTCTGCAGCTGGGAACCATGGTCTGTCCTGGAGCCTTTGGCAGAAGGTGCCTGGTGAGACACGAGGCCGACCACTGGGATTCTGGAGCAGAAGCTACAAAGGATCTGAAGCCAACTACACTCCCACAGAGAAGGAGATCTTGGCCGCCTATGAAGGAGTTCAAGAGGCCTCAGAGGTGATTGGCACAGAAACACAATTCCTCCTGGCAGCCCGACTAACAGTGCTGGGTTGGATGTTCAAGGGAAAGGTGCATTCCACACATCACGCCACTGACACCACATGGAGCAAGTGGATTGCCCTCATCACTCAGCGCGCCCCTATTGGGAATCAAAATCACCCTGGGATTCTGGACATAATTACAAACTGGCCTGAAGGTGAGACTTTTGGATTGTCTTCTGAAGAAGAAGAGGAGCAAGTGGCACGTGCTGAGGAAGCCCCACCATATAATGAGCTACCGGAGACTGAAAGACGATATGCCCTCTTCACTGATGGTTCCTGCCGAATTGTAGGCACTAACCGGAAATGGAAAGCTGCAGTATGGAGCCCCACACGACAAGTTGCACAAGCTACCGAGGGACAAGGTGGATCGAGTCAGGTCGCAGAGCTAAAAGCCGTCCAGTTGGCTTTGGATATTGCTGAACGAGAGAAGTGGCCAAGGCTTTATCTCTACACTGACTCATGGACAGTAGCTAATGCTCTGTGGGGATGGCTGGATGGCTGGAAAAAGGCCAACTGGCAGCGCAGAGGGAAACCCATCTGGGCAGCTGAGATTTGGCAGGACATTGCTGCCCGAGTAGAGAAATTGACCATAAAGGTTCGACACGTGGATGCACAGGTAGCCAAAAGCTGGGCGAATGAAGAACATCACAACAACAAGCAGGTGGACCGAGCTGCCAAAGTGAAAGTATCACAGGTAGATCTAGACTGGCAGCACAAGGGAGAATCATTCCTGGCTCATTGGGCCCATGATGCCTCTGGTCATCAGGGGAGAGATGCAACATACCGATGGGCCCGTGACCGAGGGGTGGATCTTACCATGGACAGCATCTCACAGGTCATCCACAACTGCGAGACCTGTGCTGCAATCAAACAGGCCAAGCGGGTGAAGCCTCTGTGGTATGGTGGACGATGGTCAAAGTACAGGTATGGGGAAGCCTGGCAAATTGACTACATCACCCTTCCCCAAACCCGCCAGGGCAAGCGATATGTACTGAGCATGGTGGAAGCAACTACAGAATGGTTAGAAACCTACCCCGTGCCTCATGCCACTGCCCGGAACACCATCTTGGGCCTAGAAAAACAAGTCCTTTGGAGGCATGGTAGCCCCGAGACAAATGAACCAGACAACGGAACCCATTTCAAGAACTGTCTTATCAACACCTGGGCCAAAGAACATGGTATTGAATGGATATATCATATCCCTTACCACGCGCCAGCTGCCGGGAAAGCTGAAAGGTCTAATGGACTCCTTAAGAATACTTTGAAAGCACCAGGTGGTGGAACCTTCAGAAATTGGGAAATGGACTTGGCCAAAGCCACCTGGATGGTAAACACTCGAGGCTCCATCAATCGAGCCGGTCCTGCCCACTCTGAACCCCTGCACACAGTGGATGGGGACAAGGTCCCTGTGGCACACATGAAAGGTATTTTAGGAAAGACTGTTTGGTTTAATCCCACCACAGGCAAAGGCAAACCAATCCGTGGGATTGTTTTTGCTCAAGGACCTGGTTGCACTTGGTGGGTAATGCAGAAAGATGGGGAAACCTGTTGTGTACCGCAAGGAGCCCTAATTTTTAGAGAGAACTGTATGTAAGGTTTCATTTTGTATTATATATCTGTAACAGGGTATTGGTTTGGGTATGATGCAGATGGTAATAGAATAAGGGGTGGATTATGTCCTGGGGTACAATGCAAAAATGTGTATTCTATCACCATCTGTTAAAATGTGGGAGGGGTGGTGATCCTTATCTCTGTGGGAGATATCCTCTGCTGATCTGCCGTCTGATAAGGTCGGGGGATGATCATCGTTATCTTTTCACAACCCATCCTTCCTCCAGAAGATATATTCTGTTAATGGGCCATTAAGTCCTCTTGTGTGACTGATAAGATTACATCATCCCATTGGGAGATGCTCCAGCCAGGGGGAGGAGCCAAACATTTCCTACCTAGATAAAAAGTGAGATTTGGAACACCAAGGCAGTCCTTTCCACTCGATCGCCGAGGAAACTCGGATCTTTTTCCACATCATCGCTGGATCTTCGGAGGAAAACTGCACCTTCTACAGGAGCACTGCTTCAACTGAAACACAATTGTCATCCAGGAGTACTGCAGCCACCATTTATACGGACTGCTACCAACACCCTGACTGACAGGATGTCAGGTTGTATTTCTGACTTTGTTGGTGGTTTTTCTTTTATATTATTGCATGTATTTTATTTTTTCTCATTTTTCCTATTAAATTGTATTACTGACTTGTAGCCTCGCACTGGTTTTACTTTCAAACCAACACAACCCCAAACCTCGCTACATGGGATCCCCCAAAATTCCAAAAATTCTCCCACAAAATAAACCTGGGACAACTCAAAACTCACCTGGATCTCCCCAAATCCCCCCTCCCCTGTCCGCAATTCACCTGGGAATCACCAAATCCCCAGAATTCTACCCAAAATTCACCTGGGACCCCAAAAACCTCTAAATTCGCTCCAAAATGATTGGCAACTTTACACACTCCATTTTCCCACAAAAGGATCTAGAGCTGCATCATTAAAAAACCCGGTATAATCAAGGACAAAGACCCACTAACTAATTAAAGTTAGAAAGTGGTATGTTTATTCTCTGCTGGGCGGCACGGGAGTCACCTCCGAAAGGCGTGACGGCCCTGAACAAGGTTCTTTGCCTTCTCTTTATTCCCCAAGATCTTACATACAATACATATGCATAACCCCAGCACCTCCCATCCCCATCCCATATAAAAATGAGCCCATTAGTCCTTCACGCGTACACAGCTCTTCTGTTGAATTGGGTCAGTGGTCTCGAAATGGGTCAGTGGTCTCGAAGGATGAAGTCAGGAGAGTCTTCATCAGGTCTCAGTGACCCTCTGGCACTATCCAAGGCTCCGTGCTTCATGGTTAGCAGTTTACTTATTTTACGTTCTTCTGTACGAAAATTTGTAATAGCAGATAATTATACCAATTAGCTCTCGCCTAAGCATCTAGTAATTATTAACCTCCCATTTACCTACCTAACTTACATCTTGGTCATGGAAACTACTTCTACTCTTAGCAAAAACCTTAACTTCTTAAAACCATGATTCACAACCCTGGGTGCTTCATATACAAACTAAACGGAAAAAAACTTTATATTCATTCTCAGCAAAAAGACTTCCTATTCCTCCTCCTTTTGGACAAAACTGCCTTCACTTTCAAACTTATTCTCTTGCTCAATTACCTGCATAATGCTTAGTCCCTGTTCTGCATGCTCATTTTCTTCACTTTTACAAGGAATCCTCTCCTTATCTTCTTCTTCCCCTGCTTCTTCCATTTCCTATGCCAAGATCACCTGTTTCTCTGTTAGATTTGTTTCTCCAGCTGATTTTTGACAACTGCCCCTATCTTGTGGCACCGCGCGCTCGAGAGAGGTGATTGTCCTGCTCTGCTCTGGGCTGGGACTGCGCTCTCTTCAAACCCTGGGGGCAATTTTGGATGCCACAACGTCAGAAAGACCTCAGGCTATTGGAGAAATGTCCAAAGGAGGGACACAGAGAGAGTGAAGAGGCTGGAGGGGAAGCCATACAAAGAGTGGCTGAGGGCATTTGGTTCAGCTGCAGAGAGGACACTGAGATCACACCACACTTGGGACCTCTCAGCTCCTCTCAAGGGCAGCATAGGGACAGCTTTGCTCTCTGCTCTCTGCGACCAGGGACAGGAGCCAAGGGAATGCCAGGAGCTGTGTCAGGGGACAATTAGGCTGGCTATCAGGGAAAGGTTTTTTTCCTCAGAGGCTGGTCAGGCACTGAATAGGTTCTCCAGGCAATGGGCACAGCCCCAAGGCTGCCAGAGATCCAGGAGCGTTTGGCCAATGCTCTCAGGGATGTAGAGGGTGGGACTGTTGGAGTGTCTGTGCAGGGCCAGGAGTTGGACTTTGACGATCCCTAGGGGTCCCTTCCGACTCAGGAAACTCTTACCATTTTCCCCTCTTTCCTCTCCTTGCACAATGCTCTCAGCTTACTGTTCCACCGTATGTTCCACTTCTGAAACCTCAGCTACTTCTTTCCGGTTCAAGCACAGTTCTACTGGTTACAATCCAAAGATATACAGATTGAAAAACAACCAAAAAGAAACACCTGTTTGGAATGTCGTGGTCTTATTTGGATCTCGAACTATGAAGTCGATTGTGCCTTGCAAGTTCTAAAATCGAAAGAAGCAAAACCACCTACCACACCGTTTTAACATAGGGATTTGCTTTCTTCTAAGAAATCCATATCCCTTCTCAAAATGGATCTATTTCAGTAAGAGGTCATCTTGAATAGATCACTTACTATCTAAAGAACCTGGAACACTCAAATCCGTAATGATAAGCCTGTTACCTTGTCGTTTTCTGTCCCAAAGGCAAATGAATTTGCTCAAGTGCCGTTTGTAACAAGGACAGAGTTCAAAGTGTGGCTCTGAGAAATGTTTTGGTTTCCTATTTGTATCAAAAGCACTTTCTTCAATGGCTGAAACAATATTTGATATAGTCTGAATTTTAAAGGTCATGAAAATTTTCTCAAAAGTGAAAAATTAATATAGCAGTCAGGTTTTAAACCAACGGGAATTTTTGTTTTACCCGTTTGAAGATTTCCTTCACACTAAAATGCTGGCTGAAGGAAACCTAGAAGAAATCAATTCCCAGAAAATGCTTCCGGGTAAGCCATTACGTCATCCATTACAATTTGCTCCAGCATCCCGTTCCTGTCCAATTGAAGGTCCCTGTTTAAGAGACTCAAGTATGGAGAGAAATAAAATTAAATTTGACTACAGTGCCTTTAAATCTAAATCGAACTTCCACATCAATCTCATAAAACCTTTAGGCTAAATGTTGCCATTGATCTGTTTCAACTGAACACAATGACGTCCTGGCTTGTTAGAGATTAGTTCATTACAAAGAAAGAAATGCACGGAAGTTAAAATATTTCCTAAGAAGCATTTGACATCTTTCCATTTGGATGCGGAACCATTCCAACACTGCTTACATAAGAGGTCAAATTACTCTCTTCCATGTTAGTTGTGCACTGTGCTCAGCGGAGCCTTTCTGGTTTATTGGCCTTTGACTTGGACATAAAGCTGAGTCTTGATTCAAGAAAAATCAATATTCACACTTGTTTTCATTTACAAGGACATTGGCTTGGTCTCCTAAACAAAGAGAATGATGGTGAATTTATGTAGGTGTTCAGATAGGTAACATTTGCTTTCCGCAACCTGGCATTGTATTTTCACTTGGTCTGTTACCTCTGGATTTGTTTTAAAGGCTCAAATTATCAGGAAGAATATCAAACCTCCAGCTCTAGCCACACTCCCACTGCGAGGTGTGTGAAGGTATGTACATCTACCCCTCAGGTCCATACTGCTCTTCTAATGTGCCTCTGATCGAGCAGGTAGGAAAGACTGTTGCATTTCCTAGATGCATAGTAAATGGTACATTCCTTGACCCTTGCTATGCCCTGTAGCTTGGTCCCTCTCCCCTCCTGGCCATACAGGGCTGGCTGGGATACAGCTTCTCCCTGCCACCCTTTGCAGACCCTAGAAAAAATCTGTGCCCCCTGACCTCTGTTTCTTTTTCTCTTTTTCTCTTTCTCCCTCTTTTCCAAGCGACCCACGAGAAATAAACCCTCTAACTTCATCTGGGAAAAGAGCCTCTTTTGTTTTCTAATTTACATTCGTGAGGCAAGGGCCCTGGGAGCCATCACCCTAACACCTGAGCTAGACCAGAGGAAGGGCGAAGAACCCCATGTTAGGGTTGAGAAAAAGCCTCAGTTGGCGCCCTATGTGAATGGTCTCTACAGAGCACCCCACGTTTGGCTGTGACTCCTATTTTTAGGATTCAAGAAGCCTTGGAGCTGATCAACTAGCTTAAATTTCTTTTAGCTGCATTTTGTGCAGTTCGAAGACTTGTAAGCACTAACCGGGAGCCTGTCAGAAGCCCAGGCAGGTCTGTTCTGGACGTAGACCCACTACATTTACTCAGACGCCTCTGCCTGCAAGAAAAAAAAAGGTGAGTGGAGTCTCCTTTTGCGGCGTTTGGGTTCCTGGAGCTCCGCGTGGGGGTCTCACTGGTGGCATTTGGCTGGCGTGGCACCGCTCTCGAGGAGAGACACGGAGCGAGCGTGTGCGTGGCCTGTGCGACGGCTCGGAGTGCCCGGGACCACGTGGTGTGGCGTGCGGACTGGTGGGGGCTGGACGCAGTCACCCAGGCGTGGAGGAAGGCAGGGAGCTTTGATCGGTTTCAAAGAGGTGGCACGGAGGTTTTTTTGCGGTTTTTTTCCGTTTTTTGTGGGTTCCTGGCTCTGAGAATTTTTCGAAAATTGTCAGCACTCCTTCCTTGTTTCCTTCCCCTCTGGGCAACGGCCACGTGGCAACACCTGAAGGTGTCGGGGTCCCAGATAGCTCTAGCAATGCGATACAGCCCGTGGGGGGTGGTCCCATATGGTGGCAGCCACGTGTTTCCTCCTTCATCCCGCAACCCCCTTCACCCTCCGGTCCCTGCCCCTAAGCCTGTCCCCTCCCATAACCCATCCCTGCCCTCGGCTCCACTGCCCCCTCCCCCCTCCAAGACCCCGCCGTGCACGGCACCCAGCGACCCCGCCCACAGGTGTTGCAACCCTGGATCCCACCAACCCTTCCCCCTCTCCGGTTTCACATTCCTTCCCTCCAAGCTGCTGCAGGGTGGGGGAGGGCAGTGGAGCCCCTGCTGAGTTCAGTGCCGGTGGGGGTGGGGAGGGATCAGCTCACAGCCCCTGCGGGACAGATGGTGTCCCCGTGGTGGGGGGGGGTGGGCAGCCTCCCGGGCCGGGTGGGAGGGGGGGATGCCCAGCCCTGAAAGTCAACACCAGGAAAAAGAGTATATACCATCAGTTGCTCCTGTAGTTTATCTTGCTAAGAGGAATGGTAGAAGAAGTTATCAACCTTTATCCTATCAAGATAAAAAAGGAAATTTGTAAAGTACAGAGAGAATTTCGTAGAAATAGTGACATCTTTAAAGGCATGATGAGAGCCACCTTTAACTCAAACGAACTGGTTCCAAACGATATCAAAGAGCTTTTCCAATGTCTGTTAACTCCTTCAGAATATGATCTATGGGAAAGCCTGTGGAAAAGATCTTTGAAAGTGCTTTTACTAGAGCTTTTAAAAAGCTCAGATGATGCAAAAGATGCTGATAATAATGACATAACATATGAACACCTATGTGGGGAAAAGGATTGGCATTGCCCCGAAAGCCAAACCAGAGTACTATCAAAGTCTGTCCTGGATAAAATATGCAATGTTGCAGAAAAGGCTTTTAATCAATTACCAACAGTAGATACTAAAGGCAGTTATGTTAACATTAAACAGTTTGCTTCTGAGAATTTCTTACAGTTTGTGGACTGCCTTCGTGCGCAAGTGGAAAGACAGGTGTCTGATCCAGTGGTACAAGCTGAATTAATTAAAGAGATGGCTCAGAGGAATGCTAATGAAACCTGCCGTAGGGTTATTCTTGGCCTTCCCCTCGAGCCAGCGCCTATCTTAGCACAGATGATAGAAGCCTGCGCCAGGAAAGCAGAACTGCTCAGTGGACACGAGAGGAATCCAGGACTGGCACACCCAAAGACTATGGCAACTGTAACACCAGAAGCCAAGAAGCAACCAATGTCACCAGAGCAGCTGCAGCACATCATCTACTTCCAGTGCAAGCAGCCAGGACACTTCGCCAGAGACTGTCCACACAACCAGAAACAGAAGAAGACCAACAAACAAAAAAACTAGCTTTACAGCGCGTACCCGCCATTAACACAATAGAGCCCTTGGCTCGCAAAGGACTGTCTCTTAATAAACAAAAAGGGGGAGGATGGGATAGAGGGTGTGGGGATGCATGGCAATGAAAATATTAAATGTTCAATTAACAAGGTTTGGAAGCCACTAGGCCGTTTTAGGCTTGTGACTACCAGAGGTTTTCATTTCAGGTCACCTGACTGGACAGTCATTACAGTGGACTTACCTAACAGTACACAGGACGTGACGTTAAACCACATGAAACTGGACAGTGAGTACTTTGTTGTTGGGGACACAGCACACACACCCCTAGAGATTGAGGTATCTCCCATGACCATCAAGGGAAGCATAACTGGCCTCATTCTCCTGGCACGATGTCCTCTACCACCATATTACCTGGTTGAGGGATAAATCCTTGCCCAGGCCATTCCTGTTCCAGTGGAGGTCCCAGGAGATGGAAAATCACCTGAAGTCTACTGGGCAGAAGTGGTGGGTGAGGACAAACCTTCTCTGGCATGCAACCTAACCCTTGGATGAGATCACCTCCATGTGGAGGGGGTACTGGACACAGGTGCTGATGTGACTATCACGCCCGAAAGGATGTGGCCGTCACATTGGGAACTTCAGCCTGTGGCAGGCAGAATCCAAGGCGTAGGAGGAGTAAAATTGGCATAAATATCAAAAAGCATCGTACAAATTGAGGGGCCGGATGGAAAATTGGCTAGCATCAGTCCATTTGTTACAGACTATAAATGCCCTCTATGGGGGAGAGACACCATGTCCCAGTGGGGGGTAAAATTGATTATTCCTAAGACTCCTTGGGATTTTAAGAAGCGGCCACTGTAGAGCGCCCTACCCAAGAGTTGAAATGGCTAGATGATGCCCCAAAGTGGGTAGCACAGTGGCCGATGAGTAAGGAGAAGCTCCGGGCGCTTGAGGAGCTTGTGGAGGAGCAATTGGCTAAAGGCCACATAGAGGAGACCACAAGTGCGTGGAATTTCCAGGTTTTTGTGATAAAGAAGCCGGGGAAGGACAAGTGGAGGCTGCTCCACGACCTCCTGGAAATAAACAAAGTAATTGAGGACATGGGATCTCTCCAACCTGGAATGCCTTCTCCAACAATGCTTCCTAAAGATTGGCAATTGGCTGTTCTAGACATCAAGGACTCTTTCTTCCACATTCCCCTACACACAGAGGATGCCCCACGGTTCGCCTTCTCGGTTCCTACCATCAATCAAGAAGCCCCAATGAAGCACTACCACTGGAAGGTTTTGCCCCAGGGATTAAAATGTAGTCCCTCCATCTGCCAGTGCCATGTGGCCTCATTGCTGTCCCAGGTGCGTGCCCAGAGAGGGGAGGCCATCATCCTTCATTGCATGGATGATGTGCTTGTGTGTGCCCCCAATAACTCTCTAATCCAAGAAACACTTGACCTAGTGGTTAAAGTTTTAACCTCTGCTGGATGTGAATTGCAGGAGGACAAAGTCCAAAGGATGCCACCTTGGAAGTACCTGGGCTTGGAAATTACTGCACGGACCATTGTTCCGCAGAAATTGGAAATTAATTGTAATCCAAAAACCTTAGCAGATCTCCATTCCCTGTGTGGGTCATTGAATTGGGTCAGGCCCTCGCTAGGCCTCACTAATGACGACCTAGAACCTCTCTTCAATTTCTTGAAGGGGGAGAGAGAGCTGCTTTCTCCCAGGGAACTGACCCCAGAGGCAAAGACGGCAATCAAAAAGGTACAAAAGACCTTAGGCGAGAGGCAAGCTAACCGTTACCAGCCCGAGCTGCCCTTCATATTCTTTTTCCGAGGGAAACTGCCTCGCTTACACGGGTTAATATTCCAATGGATCAAGGAGCAGAGAGAGTCACTCTTAATCATAGAGTGGGTCTTCCTTTCCCACCAAAGATCCAAAACTATCACCACGCCACAAGAGTTAATAGCTCAGCTGATTCGGAAAGCAAGGATGAGCCTGTATGAACTAGCTGGTTGTGACTTCACATGTATTCACCTCCCTGTTAAACTGTCTGAGGAGGGAAGGAGCTCTCCTGAAAGATTGACTAAAGAGATGTTTGAGCCCTTGCTCCAGAGCAACGCCAGTCTCCAATTAGCCATGGACAGCTACAGAGGACAAATATCAGTCCATGCCCCGTCTCACAAGCTGTTTAATGAGGAATTCCACCTCATTCCTCCTGAGGAGTCGGAGACCACTCAAAGCTCTCACAGTGTTCACAGATGCATCCGGGGCGTCCCACAAGTTGGTGATGACTTGGAGAAATCCTCAGACTCAGCATTGGGAAGCTGATGTTGAGTTTGTGGGAGGATCACCCCAGATAGCTGAACTGGCAGCAGTCGTGAGAGCCTTTGAGAAGTTCTCATAGCCAATCAACTTGGTAACAGACTCAGCCTATGTAGAGGGGGGTAGTGTCCAGAGCGGAGCAGGCAGTGCTCAGAGACATCGAGAATGAGCAGCTTTTCAGGTTGCTTTCCAAACTAATTTATTTGATTTCTCATAGAGAACACCCGTTCTATGTGATGCATGTGAGATCACACACAGATTTGCCAGACAAAATTGCAGAAGGGAACCGTCAGGCAGACTCCCTTGCAACCCCACCAGAACAAGCAACCCCAGCAGAACAAGCACGCCTTCCTGACATCTTCCAACAGGCAAAGCTGAGCCACCAGCAGTATCACCAGAATGCAGCAGGTCTAATGCGTCAGTTCCAGATAACACGGAGTCAGGCTCGAGCCATTGTGGCCACCTGTCCCAACTGTCAGCTGCACACCATGCCATCAATAGGCATGGGGGTTAACCCCCGAGGTCTTGCCAGTTGTGAAGTATGGCAGACAGATATCACACACATTCCTAGTTTTGGTCGCCTCAAATGTTAGCATTGACACCTCTTCAGGCACAGTCTAGGCCTCTTCCCATGCAGGAGAAAGGGCAGTGCAGGCCAAACAACACCTAGTGCAAGCCTTTTCAGTATTGGGGATCCCTAAGGAAATGAAAACTGATCAGGGTGCAGCGCATAAGTCCAAGGAGTTCCTGGAATTTGTCCAGCAGTGGGGAGTGGAACATAAAACTGGCACCTCCCACTCCCCCACAGGCCAAGGTATAATTGAGTGAGCTAATCAGACACTCAAGCAGGTTTTGGCTAAACAGAGCAGTTCAACTGCATGGATGTCTCCACAGCAGAAGCTCTGCAAAGCCATGTTTACTATCAGTTTCCTGAATTGTTCATTTGAGAACATGAGTCCATATGTGGTACGTCACTTTAACAGTGGTAAACAGTTCAAGCTATCCCAACATCCTCCAGTCTTGATTAGGGACCCAGAAACCTGGGAAGTCAAAGGTCCCTATGAGCTCATTACCTGGGGGCGTAGCTATGTGTGCATATCCACTCCCTCAGGCCCTCGGTGGATTCCCCAAATGTGGGTGAAACCGTATCTTCCCAAACATCCTGCTCCAATTGAGGGGAACGAGGAGCAGGTGGCTGTGGCTTCATATAGAAGACGCCGCCAGAAAAAAGGAAAAAAATCCTCATAGAGGGTGGCATTCCGGCAGATAGAGACTTTTAACAGGTTTTATAATGTTTGTCTTTCCTTTTAGAAAAAAGCTTCTCTTCTCTCAGTCGTGTAATGAACCCCATCCAAGCTGTCTTCCTGTTAACACTGAACAGTCTGGCAGCTGCATGGATCGTCCCTCAACCTCGTCAGAACATCTGGGTGACCCTGGCACAGACGCTCCAACAAGAAAACATATGTCTGTCCACAGCAGCAACAGCAAACCCTATGTCCACCTGCCTGGCAGGAATCCCATTGAAGGCTGGAGAATATTCAGCCAGTTTTAAAACACACTTGTCCAATGAAATTCCTTAGTCACACACCATTTCATTACACAAAAATCATAGACAGTAAGCTGGGGTAAGTAAGAACCCCATAGAGGAGTTGCTGCCAAATTTGCCCAAATCAACTCACTAACCCCAAGAACTAGAGCTGTTAGGTTTCTACCCAGCACAATATTGCATTCACTTTAGGATCTTCCCAAAACCTTCTAGCATAAAGGAATTCCACGACATAATGCAATATCGTGGGGAATTCACTGCCAAAAGGTGGTGCAATACTATAAGCCATATTGCAGCTGACACCCCAACTTATTCAAGCCCCAAAAGCCTCCCTAAGGGATTGTTCTTAATTTGTGGCGACCGGGAGTGGGCAGGGATTCCTTCTCGGCTCTTAGGAGGGCCATGCACCTTCGGTCGGTTGTCCCTGTTGGCACCCAACGAAACCTTAATAAACCATTGGACTCACAAAAACAAATCAGGTAATAAAATCCAAAAAAGAAGTGCAGACAATTTGGACCCAAACTGTGATTCTGAAATTTTCCATTGGGCCAAGTCCAAAAGAATTGCTGTGTCCCTGTTTCTTCTGTGGGTTGCAGCAACTAAAGCTCTAGGCGAATTGGGCCACCTAAAGTGTTGGGTAGTCAAACAAGCAAACTTAACATGCACCGCAATCGGCTCCCTCCTAGAAGACGAGGAAATTACCAGGCAGGCCACACTACAAAATCGTGCTGCTATAGATTTTCTCTTGCTACTGCACGGACATGAGTGCCAGGAATTTGAAGGACTTTGCTGTATCGACCTGACCTCGAGAGCTCCTAACATCCATGCTGCCCTCCGAAACATGAACAACTTAATCGGACAAGTGAAACAAGAATCTGAAGTTTGGTTCAATGGACTGTTCAAAAGCTGGGGACTCACAGGGTGGTGGACATCTATAGTCAAAACAATTATGTTAATTTTTGTTATTCTTTTCCTTGTAATAACGGCGTTCGGGATCCTACGTCACTTAGTTTTCAAGGCTATTAATGGTCTCATTCCCTCTACCTCAGTAGTCAATCACATAGAAATGAAAAACTTCAAACAATCGAACCCTCCCACATACTGCAAGTGGTGGGCAAAACACTAATTTGAATGAAACTACTATCCTTCTTTCAACTTTGTTAAACAAAAAAACGGGGAGATGTTGCATTTCCTAGATCCATTTTAAATGGTACATTCCATGACCCCTGCTGTGCCCTGTATCTTGGTCCCTCTCCCCTCCTGGCCAAACAGGCCTGGCTGGGATCCAATTTCTACCCGCCCTCCTTTCCAGACCTTAAAAAAGGTGGGTACCCCCTGGTCTCTGTCTCTTTTTCCCCTCTTTTCTCCCCCTCCCTCTTTTCCTCGCTACCCATGAGAAATAAACCCTGTAACTTCATTAGGGAAAAGACCCTCCTTTGTTATCTTATTTACGTCCATTAGGCAAGGGCTCAGGGAAACTTCACCCTAACACCTGAGCTAGACTGGAAGAAAGGTGAAAAACCCCATTTTAGGGCCAAGTAAAAGCCTCATGATGGAGTCGCCCATATTCCTTTGTCAGTTTTGCTAATTCAGTGGCAGAATATGGGATTTCTTTTGTAGAAATATTTGGTACAAAATCATCAGGACCAAGATAAGTATATTGTGTTTTAAACATAGGTCTCAACTTCGGACAGCAGTGCTCCCCAAGATTTTTCATTATAGTTAAGTCCTTTTGGGGATAAATTTGATTAATGTGAACAATCTCCTTCTCTTCTGTTTCTGCGTGTGTTTCATTCTGCTTTACTTTTTTGGTACTTTCTTCTCTTAGGGCAGCCTGTAGCAAATGATTTTAAACTCACAACAAATGGTTCTCATTCCTTTCTTGATCTAATTGTTTTTGCAGAATTTGAACAAGATTTTGCAAAGAATCTATAATTGTACTTTCTTCACTAACTCGCTTAGAGCGAGTTTCTATGGCTGCCGTAAGACAAGCTCCCAAAACTGAGCAGAGTATGGTTTTATTTTTGCCCAGTTTCAACTTTGATTCATGTTGCAAAGAATATATTCTATCAATCACATTCTCCAGATTAAACCAATTACTGTTCGCCCATTCCTCCCCACCTTGGGACAGTCTGGCGCTACATTTAGTTAATAGAGCATAAAATGCAGCTTTATCTGTTACGGAGGAATTCTCAGTCATTTTGTGAAGGGATAAGTAAAAACCACAACAGGGAGGTCTATTGCTTAAGTTACCACACACAATGAAACAGCTTTCGCTGTGTGCCCCCCTTCGCTTCCCTGTGCGGGTGAAGAGACCAAACTACTTGGGAGGCACTCCTTAGTTACAAAACACCGGGTTGTCTCTTCACTACACCAAGTATCAAAAACATCATAAAAAACAACAACAACAACAACAGTGACCCACCTTTTGCACCAGTAGATCTTTTGTGAAATTCTGTCGACAGAGCCCTCAAGCGAGTCTGGGGATGCTCCACACCAAGGTGTCTGCAGTCTGCGGGAAATCAGAAAACCCCCCCTTGCTTTCTAGACAGGCTCACCCATCCAAGGTGGCCAGCTAGGTTAGGCTGGAGTAAGACTTCCTTCCCCTGATACAGACTCCAGACAATCTTGCATCCCTTCTGTCTGTCAGAATATCCTGTCCATGACACCAATTTAATGTCACCATCCGCTATTAATACATAGCGGGGGTCATGATGGTTCTTTTGATCTTAAAGGTGCAAACAGGCAAAGTGCAGGGGACAAAATCAGTTTATTCAACAGCAGAAAATCAGTTTATTCAACAACGGCAATGCATTTCATCAAATGCCAACAACTCAGTTACAGTAAGGGGGAGAGGTATAGGAAACAAAGTATAGGGAGAGGGGAAGGAAAGAAAGGGATGGGAAAATAGCTACCAACAGAAGAGACAGGCATCCTCAGGGGTCATCCGATAGATGAGTCTTCGTCCGTGGGGAGATCTCAGGGGTCTTCTCCAGGGGGTAGACAGGTCTTCATCAGTGGAGAGATCTCAAAGGGTCTTTCTCAGAGGATCGCTCTTTTATAGTCCTTCTCCAAAGCGAGTGGCCTCTGGCCAAGAGGTGGGAAGATTTATGGACCATTGTGTGGTGCTGCAGGAGACAGGTACGGTCAAGAACTCTTCAGTTGGTGGTACAACACAAACTCTGGTTGGAATCGCTCCTTGAAAGACGAGCGAGAGCGTCTTTCCGGGTGCATTGCATTGAGTGAGAGCTGGCTAGGGACTTTGCACTCGGAGCCAAGGCAACAGGGCGTGCTTGCCCTCAGAACTGAGGACAAGCTGTTGGGCAGAGCTGAAACTGACCGCTGGAGTTGAGCTCTGTCTGGATGGCAGAAGGCGAAGAACGAAGCCGCAGGGCACTGAGCTGGCGAGAGCAGTGCAGCAAAGAGCACACGAGCAGCCAAATAGCTCCTTCACAATCGCTTTCACTTCTCAGTGCTCTTGCTGCTTGGAAAAGTAGCACACAGCCGTTGCACGGCAGGGCAAAAGCTAGGGCAGTGCCCTTCCTCACACCTTCGCTCTGGTGTACTCCATGCAGCTAGAGCAAAGCGAGAAGGACGCGAGGAAGAAGAAGGCGTTCTTAAAGTAGCCCTCTGTCAAGCAGTGCTGAAAGGGCGCATAACACACGGCGTCTCGCTGCCCTCTCTTCTACATACTTGCAATGCCCTTTGCATACTTGCAAAAGTTGCTACCAAGACTGAGGGCGCCAGATTGAAGAGGCAGTGCCTAGGTTCACCTTCTATTATTGCACGTAAGCCACGTCCAGCTCCTTGCTGTATTTCCCTTCTCCGTGGCATTTACTGTGGTGCTGTCTGCGACTCGGAGCCTAGAAGTGACCGCCAATGTTTCCACAACAGGCTGCAAGGGAAGAAAGGAGCAGCCCAGGCAGCAGTGTTTCAGCTTGCTCCTTCCATCTGCTAAGGGCACTTGGGAACCCAAGCGAGAGGCAGCCACCTTCCTCTCCTAGTAGCCTGTAACGTGGTGCACAAAAGCACAATACTTGTGCTTCTTCGTTCACCTCCCTCGCCCACTCCTGGCTCCCCTTTCACTCCCCGGCGGCCAGAAGCAACAGTCTGCCTCTCTCGCAGTTCGAATGGAAAACGAAAGCTTTACGCCTACGCCCTTCACAGAGATCTGTTGCCAGGACGTGAAGGTCTTGTGGCCGGAGCTCGCCGCCGCAGCGAGGAAGCTGCTATTAGCACCGCATAGCAGGGGCACATCTCCCTCCTTGACTACCTGCCCAGCGCTCACCGAATTCGCTGCTAGCTCCACGGTCCTTCTCAGCTGCAAGTAGCAGCGCTCACAATAGATAGGGCTTCGCATGGTCCCAAGACCTGGAGGGACATATCGCACAAGAAAATGTGTCACGACAGAGACGTGTTCTACATTGTCCCTTCTCGTCATCCAGCTTGTGCTCCTGCTGCCTCTGCTGTGACAAATCGTTCCTTGAATGAAGAGCGAGAGCCCCTCTCCAGGCACATTGCACTGAGAGAGAGCTCCCTAGGGACTTTTAGATGTAAAGCATTTCCACCTCCAAAAATACATGGGTAAGTCCTAAAATTTTTGGTTTTATTAAGAATAGTTACGTCCAAGTATTGCTGTTCTAAACGCGCTTAGTTTCAGACTGAAATTAACTGCTTCTTTCTGTCTTTTTGCCTAGTGGTAATCTAAATCTAAGGTAACTAGATGTGTTGGAAATCCATAAATTACATCTCAGGTTAGGTGGGATAATTGGCTCGGAAGAAAATGGAATTGAGAATTTGGAAAGAATCCAAAGTGAGCTGATGTCACCATCCGAGATTCCCTTGGGTTCCAAATCCTTTTATTTGTGTTTTTGTGGGCTTTTTTGAAGGCGGTGTACAGTTGAAGCCATGATTTAGCTGCGGTGAGACCTGCTCCACTGTAAAAGCATTATTTTCTCAGTGAGCATGGACAACAGTTACAGTGTCGTCTTTTAAGATTCCCTGCACTCCACTTATGGTGGCAAAAGCAGTGCCTTGACTGTAATCATAAAAGGGATTACAGTTTGATTGCTTTGACATCATGTAGGATGCTTCCTCCATCTGCTGTGGTCAGCATTAAGTAACAGATTTCTCAGTTTCTAGGAAGAGTCTAGCAAACAATCACCTTGCTCCTTCTCTTGCATTTATTCATCACTGCTATGCTGCTATACAGACAGATAGTCTGTTTATGATTCAACAATTCAGTGGGACATCAGGTAAATAGCAAAGCAAAACTAACTACCGAAAGCAATATAAGGGCCAGAGATTAGCTTGGATCAAAACAGGTATTCTCCTAGCATTGTTTACAAAGAAGTCAGCATGTTGTTGGAGGTTGAACTCTTCCCTTTTCTTTCAGTGGAATTTTCTCCCATTGTTATGCTAAGTAATTGTGGCTACACCTTGAAACGACAGATAATGTTCTCTCGTAGGGGGGTGGCTGGAGGGGGAGGCGGGGGGAACCGGAAAAGGAAAGGTGGGATGGGGGGTCTGGAGCAGGGCTCTCTCTCTCGCTTGGCTCGGGAGTGGGAAGACAACCTGGGCTCCGCTCTGGCATCTTCCTCTGCCATCCCAGCACTGAGATCCACGCTCCCTGCCTTTGGACATCGCTCTACTGCTCTCCCAGCTCACCCTACTATCTCCGGACACTCTGCTGAGCACCACGACCGACACCGTGAGGGGGAGTCACTTTCCTCATCCCCTCTCACCCCTGGGCCCCGGCCGCCATCACCCAGCCCTCTTCAACTGTGCCGGACCTGCCCTGCCCCCACAGCACTGGTAACAGCACAGGGAGACGGCCTGCGGCCAGAAGGGACTGGAGCGGAGCTAGACTGTTCTGTCGCCAATTTTTATAGCTGTTGTTGTTTTCTGCCTAGTTAGATACCAGTAAAGAACTGTTATTCTTATCCCCATATCTCCTGCCTGAACGTGTCTGAATTGGACCTAAAATAATTAAAACGGAGGGGGGTTGCACTCTGCATCAAAGAAAAGGGGCTCCTGCCTTTCCTTAGACCATACCTGTCTTTCAAACCAAGACACATGTGAAACAGAAGGGACAATGTAGTTTGTGCCTTGTTTTGGGCTTGCCCGGAAGAAGGAAATTCTGATTTCACATATGGGAAAAGAAATGTTGACATTTAAATGAGATTGTTCATACCCCAGGAAAGGTTGCTTTGAAAGGTTGTGGAACTCCTGTTAGGAAACATGGCTTTACAAGTCCTTTCCACCAGGAGACAACAGCTGCAGAACATCTGGGTGTGCCAGTGTTGAGAGCACCAGCAAAGATCAAAGTGGAGAAGTTGGTGAACAATGGCAGTGGCCTGGGGGAGAGCAAGTGGGGTGCTGGCTGTGGGACCAGGGGAGTCCTGACTGATTTAGGAGGCGTGTGATGGTCTGTGCCAGCAAGGGGAGTAGTGCTGTGGCCTTGGGACACTGCGAGTACTGGAATTCAGTGGGGTCACTGGGCAGGCTGAGTGTCTGAGCTGCTGGAGGGACCCAGTTTGCCCACATGTAAACATCCAGTCTCACTCCCGCCAGCTACAGAAAGGAGCAGGATGTGGCTGCTGGTGATGCCTGTCATGTATATGTAGAGTATATGTGTGCTATCCCAGCCTGCTGGGAACACTTCTTCTTTGTGACTGCTTGGGCTGAGGGAGAGAAAGCAGTGGTAGTTTCTGAGGTTTCGAGTTTGCTCGAGTTTCTCAGGCTGTTTCTGGAGCCACCCAGAGTTCTCTTCCTTGAAGCATTTCAATTCCTGGTAATTTTCAAAATTCAGACACAGCCCTAAGCTAGTTGATCTGACTTCAGAGCTATTCTTACGCTGAGCTGTTGGATGATCTGATCTCCTGAGATGTCTTCCATCTCAGTTTATGACCTGGTTCTTGTGAAAAGTAGGATCTTTTAGCCTGGAGAAGAGAGGTTTCTGAAGAGACAGTATGGTGGCCTTTGAATATGTAAAGAGGGTATAAGACAAATGGAGAAAGACTTTTTAGGAAGGTTTGCAGAGACAGGACAAGGGGCCATGCTTTCAAACTGAAACTAGGTTTAGATTGGCTAAAAGGAAAAACTTTTCTACAATGAAGCTGGTGAGACACTCAAACGGGTGTTCCAGAGAAGTTGTGGATGCCCCATCATTGAGAGTGCTCCTTATCAGTTTGGCTAGTCTTGAGCAATTTGATCGACTGTAAGATCTACTGGGCAAGGAAGCTGGACTAGATGATCTTTAATCACAGACTGTTGTATGATTCCGTGAAAGACAGAATGCAATAAAGTTCATATTTCAGATTTTGGCGCAGACATATTTATTATTTCTCACTTTATGCATCATTGCAATGACAACTTGTCAGCTTCTGAAATGATGAGCTGAGATGGATTTCCTTCCTTAGTTTCATTTTCCCTGTTATTCCTTCACTCTTGGCCTTTTTTTTTCACTAGATTTCCACTTTCCGTCAACTGCCCTTAAGTATCACTTTGCTCCCCACCTGGCTTTGTATTTTTTCAACGCGACCTTTTCACTGGTTCGTTTTTGGCCTTTGCTGCTTGAAGTCCAGCAGCCTCCTTGTCTGAGCATTATGGACCTTTCTTTACAGCTTCATCACTATGCAAAAAGCCATAAATTACTGTGTTCCATCTCACATACCATCAAGTATCACACTAATATTCCCTCTGCTGAACAGCTGGTTGGCTTACATAGACCAGCCAAATACCAGGAAATCCAGATGGCAGCAAGAATCTTGTAGACTACTCCCACTGTTCATTGAAATTCTGGAGAAGTCACGCGAGGTATCACATTCTCTTGAAAGAAGTGTATATCATCTCCGACATTCTAGAATGGGCTATTAATATTGTCATGAGTTTCTGCCTAGACTTTTTAGTATGCAAATTCAAATTCAAATGATCTGAAATGATAGAACTGCAAGAAATATTCTTTCCCAGAATCGAAGTATGATGGAGTTACATAGGGTGAATCTTAATCTTAGTTATTCTACTCCATCTCACATCATGGCTGGGGGCAGGGAGAAGGGAGTATCTTTAGGGGACAATGGGTTCCGGTGTACTCAGTAAGGTGGGCAGAGGAGCCATCAGGTATTGTCTGTTGTTGGGGGGGGATTCATGTGAACTCTTCCTTTCTTGTACCCTGCCACTAGTATTGTTGCTAAAATTGTTTGTTTTCTCATCCAAGGGACAAAATCAGCACACTTAATGAGGGATGAAGAGGGAGCAGCGACCTCAGAAGAGGAGTAAAAAGAAGCAGAGCCTGCTGTCCTCCAGAAGAAAAAAACACTACCAGCCAACTTTGCATCATCTGTGAACTTCCCGGGCGTGTACTCTATCCCCTTGTCCAGATCACTGATAAAGATATTAAACAGGACTGGGCCCAAGACTGAGCCTTGGGGACCAGCTGGATGAACTCTATTTCCCACCACTCTGTGGGCCTGGCCATCACCCAGTTTGCCACCCAGCAAACAGCCCAGCCATCCAAACCATTAGCAGACAGTTTCCTCAGGAGAATGATGTGAGACTCATTGCAAAAAGGATAAGGGAGATGCCTAGGAAGAGTCTCAGGTGAATCCAGGAGACTATAGTGGAGGACTATTCAGTTTTCCAATCAATTTGCTTAAAAAACTCTACAAAATCGTAATAAACAAACAAACAAACAAACAAACAAACAAACAAAAAAGCCGACCAAACAAACACACAGAAAACCCCAACCAATAATCCCCAAAGAGACAAAAAAAGCCCCAAAAAAGCCCACAAAAAAACCCACCCAAAACTGAAAAAAATCCCAAACCCAACACATAAAAAATCAAGCTTAATGTTTTTAGTAACTTTACAAATAACAAAACAAAACCAAAAAAACCAGGAAGTCACATTTCTAAAGGTGCTGTCCCAGCCTCTTCTCTCAGCAGGGAGGACATCCTGAAGTGGAGCCAGTTGGAAGAAAGCGGGACAGGGCAGCACCTGGGCCATTGTCACAGGACGGCCCTGTGGCTGCCCCATTGCCAAAACCTGGACACATAATTCAAACACAGGTATGCACATGTGCTTAGACACAGCAAAAATATATTTGTCTGAAAAGAATACTGGTCCATTTATATCACCGGAAAGAGCATAATGCCTCGTCTCAGCTTTCTTTTCAGTCATTACAAATGTTTCAAAAATATAGGAGCGCAGAAAATGGAAATATCCAAGATCAACATGAGGACGAATAACAAAGATTCCATTTTTGAAACTGCATTGGGAATCCTCTGCAGAAATTGACTCAGAGCTCTAAGATTTACAAAAAAGACCAAGAGGATTGGAGTCAGTACAACACAGTGTCTGGAGACTTCAGCTGGTTGCCTTGATTTCTCAAATATGATGGAGGAAGCACCTTAGCAACTACAGCTGCCAGTTCTCTCAGGGCCCTGACTTGCCTCTGGGTGGGTCCCATGATCTTTCATGTTCAGGTTCCTCAAGTGGTCTGAAAGCTGACCTGCTACTATGGCTTCGAATCAAGTCCACCAGTCCAATAAGCTGAGAGATGTGGAAATAGTGACTGGCAGTAAAAACTAAGACCAACACTTGTTGAGTACTTCAGCCTTCTCCTTGTCTGTTGTCACTAGTCCTGTCTGGCTTATGGGGGTGGGGGGGGGGGGGGAATAGGGGATGTGTGATAGGTTTCTTTTCATCTTCCTTTTCCCACTGAAATACCTGTAGGTGCCTTTATTATTCTTATTTTTGGCATGCTTTTCCAAATTCAGCTTCACCTGAGCCTTAGCTATACTGATCCCATCCTCACACACTCATGTGTTACCACTGTATTTTTCCCATGATTTGTCTCACTGTGTATTGTCTGCATATTACCTTCGAGCATCACATCTATTAATTTTCAGTAACCTTCTGGCTTTAACTTGTTTTCAAAAAAAAATTTTTTAACCTTTTCTCCTCAGAAATTCACCTGGGAAACCCAAATTCCCCAAAATTCACCCAGAAGTCCCCCCTGGGATGCCCAGCACTCACCTAGCAGTTTCCAGAATTCCACAAATTCACCCCAAAATTCACAGGGGACCCCCAAATACCAGGGTATTTCAGAAAATCCCACCTGCAACCCCCAAAATCCCTCAAATCCCCCCCAAGACCCAGTCCTTCAACACCTTCCAAATTCACCCCAAAATGTCTCCAATCCCCCTCAAACCCGCCCAAATACCCCCAAATCCACCAAATTCGCTCAAAGACCCATCTGGGACTCCCAAAAATCACCAAAATTCCCTGGGAAATTGACATGCATCCCCCCAAATTCATCCCAAAATTCTCCCACGACTCCCAAGTGCTCCCCTGGATACCCCAAAATCAACAGTGTTCACCCCAAAATCCACCTGGCATCCCCAAAACTCACCTGAGAACCCTAAAATTCACATGTATACCCTAAAATTCACCAAATTCCCCCCAAAATTCCCCTGAGATCCCTAGAATTCCACTAATTCCCCCTAAAATTCAACTGGGAGTCCCAACATTCTAGAAATTCACCCCTGTCCTGGGGTACAATGCAAAAATGTGTATTCTATGACCATCTCTTAAAATGTGGGAGGGGTGGTGATCCTTATCTCTGTGGGAGATATCCCCTGCTGATGTGCCATCTGATAAGATCAGGGGGATGATCATCGTTATCTTTTCACAACCCATCCTTCCTCCAGAAGATATATTCTGTTAATGGGCCATTAAGTCCTATTGTGCGACTGATAAGATTACATCATCCCATTGGGAGATGCTCCAGCCAGGGGGAGGAGCCAAACATTTCCTACCTAGATAAAAAGTGAGATTTGGAACACCAAGACAGTCCTTTCCACTCGATCGCCGAGGAAACTCGGATCTTTTTCCACATCATCGCTGGATCTTCGGAGGAAAACTGCACCTTCTACAGGAGCACTGCTTCAACTGAAACACAATTGTCATCCAGGAGGACTGCAGCCACCACTTATACGGACTGCTACCAACACCCTGACTGACAGGGTGTCAGGTTGTATTTCTGACTTTGTTGGTGGTTTTTCTTTTATATTATTGCATGTATTTTATTTTTTCTCTTTTCTCCTATTAAATTGTATTACTGACTTGTAGCCTCGCACTGGTTTTACTTTCAAACCAACACAACCCCAAACCTCGCTACATGGGATCCCCCAAAATTCCAAAAATTCTCCCCCAAAATCAACCTGGGACCCCTCAAAACTCACCTGGATCTCCCCCAATCGCCCCCCCCCCAATTAACCTGGGAAACCCCAAATCCCCAGAATTCAACCCAAAATTCACCTGGGACCCCAAAAACCTCCAAACTCGCTCCAAAATGATTGGCAACTTTACACACTCCATTTTCCCACAAAAGGATCTAGAGCCCTGTGCCCTTCGTATACAAACTAAACAGAAAATACCTTTCTATTCATTCTCAGCAAAAAGACTTCCTCTTCCTCCTTCTTTTGGAGAAAACTGCCTTCACTTTCAAACTTATTATCTTGCTCACTTACCTGCATAATGCTTAGTCCCTGTTCTGCATTCTGATTTTCTTCACTTTTACAAGGAATCCTCTCCTCATCTTCTTCTTCCCCTGCTTCTTCCATTTCCTTATGCCAAGATCACCTGTTTCTCTGTTAGATTTGTTTCTCCTGCTGATTTTTGACAATTGCCCCTATCCTGTGGCACCGCTCGCTCGAGAGAGGTGATTGTCCGTCTCTTCTCTGGTCTGGGACTGCGCTCTCTTCAAACCCTGGGGGCAATTTTGGATGCCACAACGTCATAAAGACCTCAGGCTATTGGAGAAATGTCCAAAGGAGGGACACAGAGAGAGTGAAGAGGCTGGAGGGGAAGCCATACAAAGAGTGGCTGAGGGCATTTGGTTCAGCTGCAGAGAGGACACTGAGCTCACACCTCACTTGGGACCTCTCAGCTCCCCTCAAAAGCAGCACTGGGACAGCTTTGCTCTCTGCGACCAGGGACAGGAGCCAAGGCAATGCCAGGAGCTGTGTCAGGGGACGATTAGGCTGGCTATCAGGGAAAGGTTTTTTTCCTCAGAGGCTGGTCAGGCACTGAATAGGTTCTCCAGGAAACGGGCACAGCCCCAAGGCTGCCAGAAATCCATGTGTGTTTGGCCAACGCTCTCAGGGATGCAGAGGGTGGGACTGTTGGAGTGTCTGTGCAGGGCCAGGAGTTGGACTTTGACGATCCCTAGGGGTCCCTTCCGACTCAGGAAACTCTTACCATTTTCCCCTCTTTCCTCTCCTTGCACAATGCTCTCAGCTTACCGTTCCACCGTATGTTCCACTTCTGAAACCTCCGCTACTTCTTTCCAGTTCAAGCACAGTTCTACTGGTTACAATCCAAAGATATACAGATTGAAAAACAACCAAAAAGAAACACCTCTTTGGAATGTCGTGGTCTTATTTGGATCTCGAACTATGAAGTCGATTGTGCCTTGCAAGTTCTAAAAGCAAAATAACAAGCAAAACAACCCACGACACTGTTTTAACATAGGGATGTGCTTTCTTCTAAGAAATCCATATCCCTTCTCAAAATGGATCTATTTCAGTAAGAGATCATCTTGAATAAATCACTTACTATCTAAAGAACCTGGAACACTCAAATCCGTAATGATAAGCCTGTTACCTTGTCGTTTTCTGTCCCAAAGGCAAATGAATTTGCTCAAGTGCCGTTTGTAACAAGGACAGAGTTCAAAGTGTGGCTCTGAGAAATGTTTTGGTTTCCTATTTGTATCAAAAGCACTTTCTTCAATGGCTGAAACAATATTTGATATAGTCTGAATTTTAAAGGTCATGAAAATTTTCTCAAAAGTGAAAAATTAATATAGCAGTCAGGTTTTAAACCAACGGGAATTTTTGTTTTACCTGTTTGAAGATTTCCTTCACACTCAAATGCTGGCTGATGGATACCTAGAAGGAATCAATTCCCAGAAAATGCTTCCGGGTAAGCCATTACATCATCCATTACAATTTGCTTCAGCGTCCCGGTTCCTGTCCAATTGAAGGTCCCTGTTTAAGAGACTCAAGTACAGAGAGAAATAAAATTAAATATGACTACTGGGCCTTTAAATCTAAATCCAACTTCCTGATCAATCTCATAAAACCTTTAGGCTAAATGTTGCCATTGATCTGTTTCTAATGAATACAATCGCGTCCTGGCTTGTTACAGATTAGTTCATTACAAAGAAAGAAATGCACAGAAGTTAAAATATTTCCAAAGAAGCATTTGACTTCTTTCCTTTTGGATGGGGAACCATTCCAACACTGCGTACATAAGAGGTCAAATTACTGTCTTCCATGTTAGTTGTGCACTGTGCTCAGCGGAGCCTTTCTGGTTTATTGGCCTTTGACTTGGACATAAAGCTGAGTCTTGATTCAAGAAAAATCAATATTCACACTTGTTTTCATTTACAAGGACATTGGCTTGGTCTCCTAAACAAAGAGAATGATGGGGAATTTATGTAGGTGTTCAGATAGGTAACATTCTCTTTCCGCAACCTGGCATTGTATTTTCACTTGGTCTGTTACCTCTGGATTTGTTTTAAAGGCTCAAATTATCAGGAAGAATATCAAACCTCCAGCTCTAGCCACACTCCCACTGCGAGGTGTGTGAAGGTATGTACATCTACCCCTCAGGTCCATACTGCTCTTCCAATGTGCCTCTGATCGAGCAGGTAGGAAAGACTGTTGCATTTCCTAGATGCATAGTAAATGGTACATTCCGTGACCCCTGCTATGCCCTGTAGCTTGGTCCCTCTCCCCTCCTGGCCATACAGGGCTGGCTGGGATCCAATTTCTCCCCGCCACCCTTTGCAGACCCTAGAAAAGATCTGTGCCCCCTGTCCTCTGTTTCTTTTTCTCTTTTTCTCTTTCTCCCTCTTTTCCAAGCTACCCACGAGAAATAAACCCTCTAACTTCATCAGGGAAAAGAGCCTCTTTTGTTATCTAATTTACGTTCGTGAGGCAAGGGCCCTGGGAGCCATCACCCTAACACCTGAGCTAGACCAGAGGAAGGGTGAAGAACCCCATTTTAGGGCTGAGAAATAGCCTCAGTTGCCGCCCAACGTGAATGGTCTCTACAGAGCACCCCACGTTTGGCTGTGACTCCTATTTTCAGGATTCGAGAAGCCTTGGAGCTGATCAACTAGCTTAAATTTCTTTTAGCTGCATTTTGTGCAGTTCGAAGACTTGTAAGCACTAACCGGGAGCCTGTCAGAAGCCCAGGCAGGTCTGTTCTGGACGTAGACCCACTACATTTACTCAGACGCCTCTGCCTGCAAGAAAAAAAAGGTGAGTGGAAGCCTCCTTTTGCGGCGGGTGGGTTCCTGGAGCTCCGCGGGGGTTCTCACCGGTGGCATTTGGCCGGCGGGCGCAGCTCTCGACGATAGAGACGGTGCGGGTGTGTGCGTGGCCTGTGCGACGGCTTGGAGTGCCCGGGACTACGTGGTGTGGCGTGCGGACTGGTGGGGGCTGGACGCAGTCACCCAGGCGTGGAGGAAGGCAGGGAGCTTTGATCGGTTTCAAAGAGGTGGCACGGAGTGTTTTTTGCGGTTTTTTTCCGTTTTTTGTGGGTTCCTGGCTCTGAGAATTTTTCGAAAATTGTCAGCACTCCTTCCTTGTTTCCTTCCCCTCTGGGCAACGGCCACGTGGCAACACCTGAAGGTGTCGGGGTCCCAGATTGCTCTAGCAATGCGATACAGCCCGTGGGGGGTGGTCCCATATGGTGGCAGCCACGTATTTCCTCCTTCATCCCGCAACCCCCTTCACCCTCCGGTCCCTGCCCCTAAGCCTGTCCCCTCCCATAACCCATCCCTGCCCTCGGCTCCACTGCCCCCTCCCCCCTCCAAGACCCCGCCGTGCACGGCACCCAGCGACCCCGCCCACAGGTGTTGCAACCCTGGATCCCACCAACCCTTCCCCCTCTCCGGTTTCACATTCCTTCCCTCCAAGCTGCTGCAGGGTGGGGGAGGGCAGTGGAGCCCCTGCTGAGTTCAGTGCCGGTGGGGGTGGGGAGGGATCAGCTCACAGCCCCTGCGGGACAGATGGTGTCCCCGTGGTGGGGGGGGGGGGTGGGCAGCCTCCCGGGCCGGGTGGGAGGGGGGGATGCCCAGCCCTGAAAGTCAACACCAGGAAAAAAGTATATACCATCAGTTGCTCCTGTAGTTTATCTTGGTAAGAGGAATGGTAGAAGAAGTTATCAACCTTTATCCTATCAAGATAAAAAAGGAAATTTGTAAAGTACAGAGAGAATTTCGTAGAAATAGTGACATCTTTAAAGGCATGATGAGAGCCACCTTTAACTCAAACGAACTGGTTCCAAACGATATCAAAGAGCTTTTCCGATGTCTGTTAACTCCTTCAGAATATGATCTATGGGAAAGCCTGTGGAAAAGATCTTTGAAAGTGCTTTTACTAGAGCTTTTAAAAAGCTCAGATGATGCAAAAGATGCTGATAATAATGACATAACATATGAACACCTATGTGGGGAAAAGGATTGGCATTGCCCCGAAAGCCAAACCAGAGTACTATCAAAGTCTGTCCTGGATAAAATATGCAATGTTGCAGAAAAGGCTTTTAATCAATTACCAACAGTAGATACTAAAGGCAGTTATGTTAACATTAAACAGTTTGCTTCTGAGAATTTCTTACAGTTTGTGGACTGCCTTCGTGCGCAAGTGGAAAGACAGGTGTCTGATCCAGTGGTACAAGCTGAATTAATTAAAGAGATGGCTCAGAGGAATGCTAATGAAACCTGCCGTAGGGTTATTCTTGGCCTTCCCCTCGAGCCAGCGCCTATCTTAGCACAGATGATAGAAGCCTGCGCCAGGAAAGCAGAACTGCTCAGTGGACACGAGAGGAATCCAGGACTGGCACACCCAAAGACTATGGCAACTGTAACACCAGAAGCCAAGAAGCAACCAATGTCACCAGAGCAGCTGCAGCACATCATCTACTTCCAGTGCAAGCAGCCAGGACACTTCGCCAGAGACTGTCCACACAACCAGAAACAGAAGAAGACCAACAAACAAAAAAACTAGCTTTACAGCGCGTACCCGCCATTAACACAATAGAGCCCTTGGCTTGCAAAGGACTGTCTCTTAATAAACAAAAAGGGGGAGGATGGGATAGAGGGTGTGGGGATGCATGGCAATGAAAATATTAAATGTTCAATTAACAAGGTTTGGAAGCCACTAGGCCGTTTTAGGCTTGTGACTACCAGAGGTTTTCATTTCAGGTCACCTGACTGGACAGTCATTACAGTGGACTTACCTAACAGTACACAGGACGTGACGTTAAACCACATGAAACTGGACAGTGAGTACTTTGTTGTTGGGGACACAGCACACACACCCCCAGAGATTGAGGTATCTCCCATGACCATCAAGGGAAGCATAACTGGCCGCATTCTCCTGGCACAATGTCCTCTACCACCATATTACCTGGTTGAGGGACAAATCCTTGCTCAGGCCATTCCTGTTCCAGTGGAGGTCCCTGTAGATGGAAAATCACCTGAAGTCTACTGGGCAGAAGTGGTGGGTGAGGACAAACCTTCTCTGGCATGCAACCTAACCCTTGGATGAGATCACCTCCATGTGGAGGGGGAACTGGACACAGGTGCTGATGTGACTATCATACCTGAAAGGATGTGGCCATCACATTGGGAACTTCAGCCTGTGGCAGGCAGAATCCAAGGCGTAGGAGGAGGAAAATTGGCAAAAATATCAAAAAGCATCGTACAAAGTGAGGGGCCGGATGGAAAATTGGCTAGCATCCGTCCATTTGTTACAGACTATAAATGCCCTCTATGGGGGAGAGACACCATGTCCCAGTGGGGGGTAAAATTGATTATTCCTAAGACTCCTTGGGATTTTTAGAGGCGGCCACTGTGGGGCGCCCTACCCAAGAGGTGAAATGGCTAGATGATACCCCAAAGTGGGTAGCACAGTGGCCGATGAGTAAGGAGAAGCTCAGGGCACTTAAGGAGCTTGTGGAGGAACAATTGGCTAAAGGCCACATAGAGGAGACCACAAGTGCGTGGAATTTCCAGGTTTTTGTGATAAAGAAGCTGGGGAAGGACAAGTGGAGGCTGCTACACGACCTCCTGGAAATAAACAAATTAATTGAGGACATGGGGTCTCTCCAACCTGGAATGCATTCTCCAACAATGCTTCCTAAAGATTGGCAATTGGCTGTTCTAGACATCAAGGACTCTTTCTTCCACATTCCCCTACACACAGAGGATGCCCCACGGTTCGCCTTCTCGGTTCCTACCATCAATCAAGAAGCCCCAATGAAGCACTACCACTGGAAGGTTTTGCCCCAGGGATTAAAATGTAGTCCCTCCATCTGCCAGTGCCATGTGGCCTCATTGCTGTCCCAGGTGCGTGCCCAGAGAGGGGAGGTCATCATCCTGCATTACATGGATGATGTGCTTCTGTGTGCCCCCGATAACTCTCTACTCCAAGACACACTTGACCTAGTGGTTAAAGTTTTAACCTCTGCTGGATGTGAATTGCAGGAGGACAAAGTCCAAAGGATGCCACCTTGGAAGTACCTGGGCTTGGAAATTACTGCACGGACCATTGTTCCGCAGAAATTGGAAATTAATTGTAATCCAAAAACCTTAGCAGATCTCCATTCCCTGTGTGGGTCATTGAATTGGGTCAGGCCCTCGCTAGGCCTCACTAATGACGACCTAGAACCTCTCTTCAATTTCTTGAAGGGGGAGAGAGAGCTGCTTTCTCCCAGGGAACTGACCCCAGAGGCAAAGACGGCAATCAAAAAGGTACAAAAGACCTTAGGCGAGAGGCAAGCTAACCGTTACCAGCCCGAGCTGCCCTTCATATTCTTTTTCCGAGGGAAACTGCCTCGCTTACACGGGTTAATATTCCAATGGATCAAGGAGCAGAGAGAGTCACTCTTAATCATAGAGTGGGTCTTCCTTTCCCACCAAAGATCCAAAACTATCACCACGCCACAAGAGTTAATAGCTCAGCTGATTCGGAAAGCAAGGATGAGCCTGTATGAACTAGCTGGTTGTGACTTCACATGTATTCACCTCCCTGTTAAACTGTCTGAGGAGGGAAGGAGCTCTCCTGAAAGATTGACTAAAGAGATGTTTGAGCCCTTGCTCCAGAGCAACATCAGTCTCCAATTAGCCATGGACAGCTACAGAGGACAAATATCAGTCCATGCCCCGTCTCACAAGCTGTTTAATGAGGAATTCCACCTCATTCCTCCTGAGGAGTCGGAGACCACTCAAAGCTCTCACAGTGTTCACGGATGCATCTGGGGCGTCCCACAAGTTGGTGATGACTTGGAGAAATCCTCAGACTCAGCATTGGGAAGCTGATGTTGAGTTTGCAGAGGGGTCACCCCAGGGAGCTGAACTGGCAGCAGTCGTGAGAGCCTTTGAGAAGTTCTCAGAGCCAATCAACTTGGTAACAGACTCAGCCTATGTAGCGGGGGTAGTGTCCAGGGCGGAGCAGGCAGAGCTCAGAGACATCGAGAATGAGCAGCTTTTCAGGTTGCTTTCCAAACTAATTTATTTGATTTCTCATAGAGAACACCTGTTCTATGTGATGCATGTGAGATCACACACAGATTTGCCAGGTGAAATTGCAGAAGGGAACCGTCAGGCAGACTCCCTTGCAACCCCACCAGAACAAGCAACCCCAGCAGAACAAGCAGGCCTTCCTGTCATCTTCCAACAGGCAAAGCTGAGCCACCAGCAGTATCACCAGAATACACCAGGTCTAATGCGTCAGTTCCAGCTAACACGGAGTCAGGCTCGAGCCATTGTAGCCACCTCTCCCAGCTGTCAGCTGCACACCATGCCCTCAATAGGCATGGGGGTTAACCCCCGAGGCCTTGGCAGTTGTGAGGTATGGCAGACAGACATCACACACATTCCTAGTTTCGGTCGCCTCAAATATGTGCATGTTAGCATTGACACCTATTCAGGCACAGTCTATGCCTCTGCCCAAGCAGGAGAAAGGGCAATGCACGCCAAACAACACCTAGTGCAAGCCTTTTCAGTATTGGGGATCCCTAGGGAAATCAAAACTGATCAGGGCCCAGCGCATAAGTCCAAGGAGTTCCTGGAATTCATCCAGCAGTGGGGAGTGGAACATAAAACTGGCACCTCTCACTCCCCCACAGGCCAAGGTGTAGTTGAGCGAGCCAATCAGACGCTCAAGCAGGTTTTGACTAAACAGAGCAGTTCAACTGTGTGGATGTCTCCACAGCAGAATCTCTGCTAAGCCATGTTTACTATCAATTTCCTGAATTGTTCATTTGAGAACATGAGTCCACCTGTGGTACGTCACTTTAACAGTGGTAAACAGTTCAAGTTATCCCAACATCCTCCAGTTTTGGTTAGGGACCCAGAAACCTGGGAAATCAAAGGTCCCTATGAGCTCGTTACCTGGGGGCGTGGCTATGCGTGCGTATCCACTCCCTCAGGCCCTCGGTGCATTCCCCAAATGTGGGTAAACCCGTATGTCCCCAAACATCCTGCTCCAACTGAGGGGAACGAGGAGCAGGTGGCTGTGGCTTCAAAAAGAAGACGCTGCCAGAAAAAAGGAAAAAAATCCTCATAGAGGGTGGCATTCCGGCAGATAGAGTCTTTTAACAGGTTTTATAATGTTTGTCTCTTTTTTAAGAGAAAAGCTTCCCTTCTCTAGGTTCTGTGAGGAACCCCATTCAAGTTGTCTTCCTGTTAACACTGAACTGTTTAGCAGCTGCATGAATCATCCTTCAGCCCCGTCTGAACATCTGGGTGACCCTGGCACACACACTCCAAAATAGTGCTGCTACAGATTTTCTCCTACTACTGCGCGGACATGAGTGCCAGGAATTTGAAGGACTTTGCTGTATGGACCTAACCTCAAATATTCCTAACATCCATGCTACCCTAATCTGAAGACTGCTTGAATGAACTCTTCAAAAGCTGGGGACCCACAGGGTTGTGGGCCAAATCATAATTTGAATGAAACTAATATCCTTCTTTCAACTTTGTTAAACAAAAAATGGGGAGATGTTGCATTTCCTAGATGCATTGTAAATGGTACTTTCCGTGACCCCTGCTATGCCCTGTAGCTTGGTCCCTCTCCCCTCCTAGCCATACAGGGCTGGCTGGGATCCAATTTCTCCCCGCCCCCCTTTTCAGACCCTAGAAAAGATCTTTGCCCCCTGACCTTTGTTTCTTTTTCTCTTTTTCTCTTTCTCCCTCTTTTCCAAGCTACCCACGACAAATAAACCCTGTAACTTCATCAGGGAAAAGAGCCCCTTTTGTTATCTTATTTACGTCGATGAGGCAAGGGCCCTGGAGGCTTCATCCTAACACCTGAGCTAGACCGGAGGAAGGGTGAAGAACCCGATTTTAGGGCAGAGCAAAAGCCTCAGTACACCACAGCGAAGGTGTGAGGAAGGGCACTGCCCCAACTTTTGGCTTGGCCTGCCTGTGCTGTGCCTTTAGCCGCACACCAGAACAATGGCATTTCTTCCCCGATAGGTAAAAAAGGTGTTAGTGTATCCTCAGGATTGGCAAGTGCCTAGGCATTCAGATGAGAGACCACGTAAGAGGGAGTCTTTAGAGGTTTCCTCCCACATGGAACAGGTGTATTCTCATTCTCATGCTGAACTGAAAAGTCGAGGCATGGCAATTCTGGCCTGCCTTGTGCAGAGACGAACACAAATGTGGGGCTATGATCCTCTGTTCCGGAGCTCTGCTTCCAGGTGTGTGGGGCGCCATGAGCCTGCAGCAGCCGCCGAGGACACTGTGGATTGTGGATGAGGCTGGGCTGGCCCCCCGGCCCCCGTTGGTCTGAGAGCAGCAGGACTGGGGTAGGAGCGGCATCGCCTGAGGGCCCCATGGGGGGCGGGGAGAGAGGCGGGAGTGACCCTGGGCGACACCGGAAGCGATATCCGTAGGGCCCAGAAGGCCAGCGGTGGCATCGAGTTTCACGGGGACGAGGCTGCTAAGCTGCTTGGAAAACTGGAGCTCCTCTGCTCTAGGACAGACTGGGAGAGCTGAGGGTGTCCAATGTGGAGAACAGAAGGCTCCAGGGAGACCTTCGAGCCCCTTGCAGTGCCGGCTGGGGCTCCAAGATAGCTGGGGAGGGACTTTGGAAAAGGGTCTGGACTCGCAGAACAAGGGGGTATAGCTTCAAAGTGCCAGTGAGCTGGGGTAAATGGGATATTGGAAAGGAATTCTTCCTTGTGTGGGTGCTGAGGCCTGGCACATGTTACTCAAAGAGGCTGTGTGGGAGCCCCATGGCAGGAAGTGTCCAGGGCCAGGCTGGAGCGGACATGTAGCAACCTGGACTAGTGGAAAAGTGTCCCTGCCCATGTCAGGATGTGGGAAGAAGATAATCTATCATCTCTAAGGTCGCTTCGAGTCCAAAGCATTCTGGGATTCTAGGATTCATGGAAGGACCTTTTCCAAGTGAAGTGTTGTATCTCTTGGCTCCCAGCTTGTAGTTGCCAGTTCTTCTGGAAGCAGGCCTCGCCAAGCAGCTGTGATGAGCCATGGGTTCTCAATAGGATGAGTGTGATATATTTGCAGAGAGGAAGGCTGCAGACAGATCTTCAAGGCCCAGGTAAAACAAGCAAAGGATTGAATAAAAGCCAAAGGTTGGTTGTGTTAGTCAGTTTGCTGGCTGTTGAAATGGCCCCAGGTCATTTTCAACATTTCTATTTTGGATTTGTTTGAGTAAAAAATGAATGTGTTACCTCCAGCGTAGGCTCTTCAATGCATCTCCATGTGCTCCAATCTCTTTGTTGTATATCAGGTTCTATTAACTGAAGACAGAATCATAACACAGTAGTAAAACATTTAGAGGTGTAGTTAGCCAGCTTCAGGAGTTTTCAACTCTGCTGTTGACTTTTCTGGTAACTGTAAGCAAGGCAACGCAATCCAGTTAGTCCACTTTTCCTCTCTGAGGAAAAGATGATTTTTTTTTTTCTCATTTTGAAAATAGCCTCGAATGAAGAGAGTTATGCATGTGGCATGTAGGATTCATTATTTTACCTTTCTCTTCTGCTGTCTTTCGCGTACTAGTTTTTTCAATTTTTTTTGTTGCTCTTCTCCATTCAGTAGGTTCGAAAGAATTCTAATTGTTGAGATGATGGTTCTGTGAAGGCTCACTTAGCCCACCTTTTGGGTGAAGGAAAGAAGAAGACAAGGTCCTCTAAGAAGAGTAAAAAGCATACTTTAAAGAGACATGCAGAGATGTCTGCTGATGCCATTCAATTACCGTGTAATCAGCAGAAATGTGTTGGAAAAACACCCATCAGTGACTTCACAAGAAAGCCACACTCAAGACAGGTAAAGAACAGAAGAAGAAAACCCCAAAGGTATGAAATGGACAGATTTTCATTGGGAATGAGCAACTCCTGAATTCTTGGTTCTAGAACTAGGGGCTTGTAATAAATAGACTGTCTCCTTGACAAATGTAAATTTGGTGTAATGAACAGCTCACTGCCCGTTGAAGTGCAGGGCTAGTAGACTAATATTTGCCATGGCAGGCATATTGTATGGCTTTCCTGTTAAAAAGAAATTGGTTTTGCTCATAGCAATCTAGATATGTACCCAGTCTGACACCTATTTTTTAGGCTATATTTCCAAGTAAATGGCTTCCGTGATGATGCAGTAAATTTATGTCATGAACAGGAATGAAGTGATTGCATGCATCCTATTTTATCCTAAGCCAGCTGCTGAATAATGAGACAGAGACTCTCACAGATGCCAAGGAGTGCCCAAGCTTTTGGGAAAAGCACTGAGCAGATAAAGCCTATTTCCACATTTCTTGCTAGCTTTTCCTTCAAAGTTGATGGGTTTGTTCATCTTTTAGAGCTGTTCTAGATGTCTTTGTAGTTTACATGTACTAAATGTAGCAGGTATTGCTCTCATGCTGTCCTAATAGATTTGAAGTTGGGATCTACTCAGGCTTCAATGACTCAGAAGAAGCAACGTTGATTCCTTGAATTCTATTCTTGAACGTGATAATGATACTTATGAAGCTAATGAATTAATTAAATCGAATTCACTTGAATGGAAAAATTGTCTTGTTCATGTAGGTTTTTGTCGGAGAAGGGAGACACGGACACCAGGTGGTCGTCAGCAAGGTCTCGTTTATTGGTACGCAGAGTGGCGATTAAATACAATGCTTAATTAGCTCATGCATAGTGCAAAATCTTAGCTCCTCATTGGTCTAGATGTGCTGCTTAGCTAAGCACTTCGGCATTCATGTGGTTAACAGAGCTCCTTTTGTTCCTCATCTGCATCCTGTATTTCTCAAGTCTACATGCCTTCCTCTTATCAGGGACACTGCGTCCTTGAGGCTGAGGCCTACTCTGCTAGCCTTACTAAGTTGATCTGGCTATGGCCTTTCTCTTCTAGCCATTCTTGCACCAGGCTCTCTACACTTCCCCCGTTTTCTTTTTGAGCTAGAAGAGTGGCATGCCAAGCTTTGTTAACTGTCTTTTGTATAAAGTTCTGCAAGCAGGTTATTAAGCAGGGTAACACTAAGGCCAAGCATAAGAATATCCCTAAAATCATAATAGCATACTTAATGATGGTTCGAATCCATCCCCCAAGGTCGGTCATCTAGAACGGGCTTCACCCACCTAGCGGGGACCCAAAGTGTTCCTGTGGGGGTAGAAACACAAACGTAACCTCTACCCCAATATATTACTTCCACAGGGCCATTCCATATCCCTGTCTTTGGATCTCGGTACTTTACCCATGCCTTTGCGCCTTCTTCCTTGTTACCTTCCTTCTTCCCTCTATGTCTGATTGCAGGCGGCTCAGATTTATCCCCAAACACACACAAATAATTCATCACATAGAGAACTTTAGCTAGTTTTTCCTGTGGATCGCCTACGGCTTTGTGTTTGAGCAAATACTGCTTGAGTGTCCCATTGGCCCTTTCTACTATGGCCTGTCCTGTGGGTGAGTGTGGTACTCCTGTAATATGTTTAATTCCCCAGAGTCTTATAAATTGGCTTACTCTCTTGCCGACATAGGCTGGTCCGTTGTCGGTCTTTACCTCCTTAGGCGTCCCCATGACTGCAAAGCAACTTGTCAGGTGCCTGATTACATGGATTGCCTTTTCTCCTGTTTGTGCTGTAGCCCAGATATACTTACTATAGGTGTCTATTGTAACGTGCACGTACTTGAGCCTACCAAATTCTGCTACATGTGTAACGTCCATTTGCCAAATTTCGTTACTTTCTAGACCCCGAGGGTTTACCCCACATCCAAGGCCTATCCCACTATTGTGATGACTGCAAATGGGGCAGGCTCTCACTATTGCCTTTGCCTCCTGTATGCCTATTCTAAACTCGCGCACCAACCCTTTAGCATTTTGATGAAACCGTGTGTGTGACTCCCTTGCCTCAATCCCCCTATCATCTGCTACATTCATGACCAGTCTATCCGCCCTGGCGTTGCCTTCTCCCAAGCCTACGTCCCACTTATGACTCCTGACGTGTATTATACAATAAGGCTTGAACCTTGCTCCTACTGCTCGCTTTAGCTGCAGCAAGAGTTCATAGAGTCTCTTGTTCTGCACCTCTTTCACAGAGGCGTCCTCAATTCTCTGTGCTACTCCTGCTACGTAAAAGGAGTCAGTGACCACGTTCAAAGGCCCTTGCAGTTCACTTAATGCCCACACAACGGCAAGCAACTCCAATGTTTGTAAGCTGTCTTCTGGAGTAGCTTCTATTGTCTGACTTTTCCATCGAGGGCCTTCCTTCCAGGTAATAGCTGCCCTCCTCGATTTCTTTCCGGCGTCCGTGAAGGCTGTGGTGGCGCCCGCTATCGGCTGCTCCGATCGTAGTGGCTTCGCTATCCAGTCCTAATTTCCTAGCCACTGAAGGTGACGTGGCATCAGCGGTCCGGTGTGGACAGCTGCTCCGGCTTCCAGCAAGGCCGTTTGTAGATCTTCAGAGTTGAGAAGGTACCAATCTAAGTCCTCCTTTTTCAAGGGTAAATAAATTACCGCCGGGCTTGTTCCGGTGATTTCCATAATCCGTACGCGTCCTTTGCGGATCAAGGTCGCCACTTGTTCGATTTTTGTGCTGATTGTCCGTCTTGTCTGTAAAGGTGGGGCTATCCATTCTAGTACCCGTGTCTCCCCCGTTTTCTTTTGTAGTTGTGTAAGTGCGCCAAGTAAGTGGCCGGGAGTGTTCCAAATGGTGAGATCTATGGGGGAGGATATATCTCGGCGGGAGACAAATCCTTCATCGACACAGCGGAGAATGCCTTTGAGAGCGTCCTCTTGTTGTGGGGTCATGATCACAGGTGTAGCTGGGTCGGTCCCCTTAAGTAGTGGCCTGAGGCAATCCAATAAGGAGTTGGGTATCCTAACAATCGGTTTGAGTCATTGTAGATTTCCTAACAGTCGTTGTGCCTCATTTAGATTGGTGATTTTTGTAGCAAGCTGGAGCTTCTGCGGTCGCACGACTTGATTTGTAATGGACCACCCCAGGTATTTTCATGGCATGGATCGTTGTATTTTTTCCTGAGCTATCACAAGGGACGCGCTCGCCAGGGTGGCTTGGATCTCTTGCATCTGAGCATCTGTAAATGCGGCTTCTTGGGCGAATAGGATGTCATCCATATAATGGTAAATAATTGTGTCGGGCCATCTTGCCCTCAGGGGTTGTAAGGCTGCATCAACATATAATTGGCACAATGTGGGCGAATTCTTCATCCCTTGTGGAAGAACAGTCCATTCATATCTTTTGTCGGGTTCTCCCCTATTTATTGCTGGCAAGGTAAATGCAAATCTTTTGGTATCTCGGGGGTGCAAGGCTATAGTAAAAAAGCAGTCCTTTAGGTTAATAATCAGAAGAGGCCAATGTTGTGGGAGCATTGCCGGATTGGGGAGGCCTGGTTGCAATGCCCCTATTGCCTCCATTTGTTCATTTACTGTTCTCAGGTCATGCAAAAGACGATATTTCCCTGACTTCTTTTTAATTACAAAAATTGGCGTGTTTCATGGGCTTGTGGAGAGCCTCAAATGTCCTTGTCGGAATTGCTCCTCCACGAGCTGATGTGCTTGTATTAGACTTTCCCTTTTTAGAGGCCATTGCTTAACCATTACCGGTTCATTGGAAGTCCAGGTGATTGGGATCGGGAAAGTCCAAGCAATGGCGATTACCCCAAAGGGTGCTCGTTGGATAGAACGACCCCAAGCTGGGCTAGAATGTCCCTTCCAATTAAACAATGAACTGTCGGCGGTAACGCGACCACTGACAACACAGTCACCAAATCTTGCCCCTCTATGGTGACCCTTATTGGGGGTGTTTTTCTGGCGAGGGTGAATCCTCCGACACCCGTCACCGTATCTGCTGTTTGTAGCGATGGCCAATCATGGGGCCATTTCTCTGGAGAAACAATGCTGGTATCTGCTCCAGTGTCTAAGAGTCCCATCATTTCTACTGTACGTCCTGCATAGGTGAACCTCACTTTCTTTTTGGGTCTAGTATGGAGGTCCATTGTAAGCATAGCAATACCAGAGGATCCGAAACCTTGGTCACTGCGCGGGGTCTGTCTCTGTGGTGGTATGCCCCGGCTTAGTTGTGGAAGCGGAATAAATTGAGCAATACGCTGACTTGCCTCAATTGTCAGAGGAGGAAAAGGAGTATAAACCATTATTTGTATTTCTTCTGTGTAGTCTGCATCGATGACACCTGGTAGCACAAACAGTCCTACAATGGAACTGGAGGAACGTCCCAGTATTAGACCTCCATAGGTTTGTCCTTTGATGGTTATCGGGCCATGGACTCCAGTCGGGACTTTGGCGGGGCGTGTTGTTATTAAAGATGTCTTTACTGCGGCTGCCAGGTCGAGTCCCAGGCTCCCTGTTGTGGCTGGTTGAAGGCAGGAGATGGCGCTGATGTTACGGCGGCTACTTGTGTCTGGGCGCGGCTGCCAGGCGCGCTCCGCCGGGAGTTTCCCGACTTGCGGCGACAAGCTGACGTGTTATGCGTGTTGCTTTGGCAGTTTTGGCACCATACCCCTGAGGCACGGCAATCTCGCCGAAAGTGGCCTCTGCCTCCACATCTATAGCATCGCGCTGAAGGGGGTCGGTGGTCCCCCGACGTGACCGGGGCCGCCGTAGAAGCACGGAGCGGAGCAAGAGCGGCTAACACCTGTGACTGTGTGGACTCGGCTTGTTTCTGCAGCCCCAAGCCTAATTCTTTTAGTGCATTAACCAAGAAAACCTGCGCCCCTGTCGGCTGTAGTGCCATTCTTTCCAATGCCTCTTCTAGCGTCCAATTGGCCTCCAAAGTAGATAATACCCTTTTTGTTGTCTCATTGCTATTCTGCAACGCACATTGCTTTAGCAGCGCCCCTCTCATATACTCTGGGACTCCTGCTTTTTCAATAGCAGCAGCAGCCTTATCTACAAAGTCCCCAAAGGATTCATCCCTTCCTTGCTTTATTTCCATATACATGGGTATGCCTGAGCTATCTTTGACCTGATCGATGGCACTCCTTACTAGACGCATGGCTTCCCTAACCTTGTCGGGCCCTGAAATCATTTGAGCCTCTGTTCTGCGGTACTGTCCTAACCCCATTAACTCATCTATTGTAATTCCAGCTAGCGGATCTCCAGCACCTCTCTGCACCGCGACTGATTCCTGGACAAGAGCCTGCCAGTGGGCATTAAAGAGCAGCTGCTGATGTTGCGTGAAAATCAGCTTCACTATGTTCCGTAAATCATTTGGCAGCAACAAATATGTGTCGAACAAGAAATCTAGCATTTGCCTAGCTGGCTCGTTCCGGAAACCGAACTGACTCACTGTTTGTCTCAGCTGTGCTAGCAACTTCCAATCGGGGGGCGAATATGCTTTCACTTGCACAGTTTGTCCCTGCTGGTTTACTCCCTGGGTATACGTTACAGGAAAGGCCCAGGCTTTCGCTGCGTCAACAGCGCCCTCGTCCCCCGTCTCCAAGCCGTGTCTGGCCAACATACTCCACGCCTCCCTTCGCCGTTTAGCCATCTCCTCCCACAGGTCGCTTTCCGCCCTAGGGACAGGGTCTGGCTCCGCGGCAGGCTTAGGGGCGCTAGGCTCAGACCGGCAAGGGGATTTTTTGCCGCTGGGCTGAGGTCCTTCGCCCTCGTAAGGCGGGGGTACTCCGCCTTTTGCAATTGTCTCCGCCGCCGCGGCGGAATCCTCCTCAAGCTCTTCTAAGGGAGGTGCAGAGGGCCAAGCGCAGCTAGCTATGTCTGTCATTCCTGCTGTTCCCCCAGAGATAGGTATTTCAACTTTAGTTGTACTTGGCGCTCGGGGCTCGTTATCGCCATACTGAGCGTTCCTCTTATATGCCTCTACTGCCTCCCGAGCTGCCCTTCTCTTCGCCTGCTGCTTCAGTAGTGCGTTATGAACTACCCGCCAGATCTTTCCCAGCTTTTTTGCCGTTTTATCATCCTCTAACACCGCCTCCCACAACGCATCTTCCAACTTACGCCACTCATTTAGATCATGCACGGTATGTGGGTTAGCAAACAATCCCTTAGCATAACCCCAGGCTTACAACCCCGGTATGTCCTTCCTGGGATTAATCTCTTTTAACCCTAGCTTATCTATATGTACTATAAATAAATCATATGCTGCTTGCCTGTCCATTTTTCGTCGTCAGCGCTGTTGCAACTCTCCGGCTTCGGCAGCACGTATGGCCCAAGACCACCTTTGTAGCTCCTGGGGGTGTCTTCCCTACGTCGTTTGACACCGACCCGGTTGCATCAGGCCCCAACTCTACTTCACCGACCGTGGCGCGTCCTCCCCCGTTTTCTTTAGCTGCACGGGGGCGACGTCGGGGTCACCATTTGTCGGAGAAGGGAGACACGGACACCAGGTGGTCGTCAGCAAGGTCTCGTTTATTGGTACGCAGAGTGGCGATTAAATACAATGCTTAATTAGCTCATGCATAGTGCAAAATCTTAGCTCCTCATTGGTCTAGATGTGCTGCTTAGCTAAGCACTTCGGCATTCATGTGGTTAACAGAGCTCCTTTTGTTCCTCATCTGCATCCTGTATTTCTCAAGTCTACATGCCTTCCTCTTATCAGGGACACTGCGTCCTTGAGGCTGAGGCCTACTCTGCTAGCCTTACTAAGTTGATCTGGCTATGGCCTTTCTCTTCTAGCCATTCTTGCACCAGGCTCTCTACAGGTTTTAACTTGGGAAATTGATCTTTGAGTTGTACTTTTCATTGTTGTTGCTTTTCTGTATTCTTTGATTGCCCAGATAGCAGATGTACTGACCAAGTATTCTGTGAAACTGGAGGAAATGTCCTTCCTCTTGGGAGCTGATGTTCACAAGCTCATTAACGCTAAGTCCATGGTAAATGTTTTACCTGGGGCAAGATAGCAGTCTGAATATTCCTAGAATGTCTTTCTTTCCCCAAATGAAATTCATTTTTTCTGCCTATCAATCACTGAAATATAGAAGAAATTTCTACTTGGCAGGGTATTGGTTATCATTTGTGTTCTTTTCTCCCCTCATTTTCTGTAGGAGAGACAATTTTTGTTTGTTTTTGCATGTTGTATGCTGCTTCTACTTCTGGTTTTCTTTTTTAATACACAGAATATAAAGAGAGCACTGCTGGATAATGAGAGGGCAACTGCCAAGCTACTCTTGAATCGAATGAAATCAGAGCTTGAGAAAGAAAAATGGCATCAACTGAAATGGCAAGGGAGAGTCAAGGACTGGAAGCTCATGCAAAGGAAGTGTGTAGTTCAGAGTTTCAGGTCAGAAATGTGGCAGTCTTCTTTTGGACAATGAGCAACACAAAGTGGCTAGTGTTCACTTTTGGTTTCTATCAAAGTAATACTTGATCATTTTTTCTTTCTACGTGATATCACATATGATATCACATATATCATGTGATTCCATTCTACTTATCTACTTTCCATCCTGCAGAGAATTTATGGCAAGTGAAGAAATACATAATCCCCAAACTGTGAATATGGAAATGGAAAAGCTGATAAAGGAGCAGATGGTACTCAGTGAATAGAGACTGAAGGTTTTGCAATATATCGGGTATGGCAAAAGAGGGTATAGCATAAAGGAAAACAATTGTTGTTGGATTTAATGAAGGACTTGGCTACAAAATGCACTTTGCTTCCTGTCAATGTGCGATTGCTAAATGCAGCAGTAAGGAAGGGACTACATCTATTTCTGTACAGCTCTTTTGAATGGAAAAAATGCATTCTTGATTTTCAGTGCCCCAGCTACACTTAATAGGTCGCGACCAGGCTCTAAAAATGGAGGAATGGAGAAGTAAATCTTGAAACATAGTAGAAATGGGCAAAGATGGGTGGAGAGCTAGAAGTTGGTGCTTTTGTCAAGTCATTTTTTCTCCATGTCCTGGGATTTTATTTGCTCAATAAATTAAGAGAGGAGTCTGGATAGAAATCTAACGTTGCTACGTTTGAATATCCATCCTGAACACAAGACGCATTGGTGTGGGTGCAATGCATTACGAACTTTACAGGGAGGTTTTTTACCGTGGATGTAGGAACAAGGTAGATGACAGTTAGTTCCTTATCGGGCAGTAAACAGTTGGCCTTGAACAACAACAATCTCAGGTTTATTTTCATTGCCAAGATGGCTGTAAATAAAAGAAAGCCCAGTAGTATGGATATTCGGATTCATAATTTTATATTTGAAGTACTGACTGGTTTGTATTTTAGGATACCTGACTCTTGTTTCCTACTTTGATAGCACCTTGTTGCCTCCACCACGTGCCAAATCTGATGGAAGCCAATGGTGCAGAACTCTGGAGAATTGAAACAGAAGTCTAGGTAGGTCAGGAAATCCTAAGAACAGTCTGGAATTCAAGCAATATTTTCTTTTCTCCCGGGGAACGATGAGGCAGACAGTTGCTTTGAGAGTGCATGGTTGCTCTATTCTTTGTTCCGTGTGTCCCCACATATCTTCTCAGTTGCTTGGAGGTGGCAGCAAGAGCCAAAAAAGCTGCCTGTGGCATGGCTTTCCTTTGGCCAGTACAAACACCTGTGCATGGTGAGATCTAGCAGGAACTGGCTTGGTTAGAATGAATCTGGGGGAAATCAAAAGTTAATTTTGACATGGATCCCTTCTCAATCATACAAAAATACTCTTTTTTAACTCTTGCAGAAGAAGAGCGGAAGTGTGAGAAGAAGCGGGGAAGTATTGGAGATACTTCCTTTCTCTGTATCCTTGCAGCATGCCTTCCCTCTCTGAGTCTGCCTTCTCTTGCTCCAGAGCACATCCTGTTGGGATGTTTGTAGCCTGTATGGCAGCAAAGAAGTTGGTAGCGATTGTAAGTACCTTGCTACCTTGAAGCATAATGATAAAGAGCTGTGTATGAAAATGTCTTGATTTCTTTGGCTGGTAGTGTCTGGTGTCTGTAGGCGAGGGTCTGTAGGCACTGCTGGGATCTGTTCCGTGTGCTGAGATTCAGCACGTGGCCTCTGTCATGTTTCCATGTCACACTGCACTATGAAAGATGGGAATTTTGACTGTGGTCTGTTCCATAGCATTCAGACAGCCCTAATGTGGAGTGCGTGGAGAAAATGAGCATCCAGTATGTGATGGTCGAGGGCAAATGTCAGGAGAAAGGGCAGATGTGCAAGCTGAGTGCCACAGCTTTTGGCTGTGATAGCCGTGGTCCAATGTGTCATTAGAGTGAAATGCGTCTGAGGGCGCACCAAACATTGAGATAACAAGTGGAATTTCTTTTTAACCTCCGCCTTACTCTGTTCAAAAAGTAAGCCATCCATTTGGTTTCACAGTAGTAGGTGGTATTTGTACTTGAAATGTGGAAAAGCCCTAACAAATGCCGGAAATGAAGGGAGTGCTGTCCTACTTGAATGTGGAAGATGCAAGGAGCCTCAGCCCTTGTGCTAAATCTGTCTTATCTTGGCAAAGAAATTCCACCTCTGCCTCAATTTCTCCCTTTGTGTCCAACCAGATGGTATTGTTTACTAATATAATATGGCATGTAGGAGGCTGAATCTATCTCTGTCCATCACAAGAAAAGAAACACTACGTTTAGCCAGGATCTCTGAAAGCCATACAGTATTTCTTCTATGCATGTCAATAATTTGTTCTTCTTTTCCTTCAGATGACCCTGTTGGATATGAACATTTGCACAGCAGAAGATGCTGAAGTTGTGCGCTTCAACATGCTTCAGATGACTGAGAAACTAAAATGTAGGTTTGAAGAAGAAGTGGAGCACGTGGATGTATGACATTTCTTCCACCCACTGCCCACCTCACCTGGGCTACCGGCTAGCTCTGGGAAGCCTGCGTCGGTGAGTGGCCCCTCCCCGGCACCACTCTGGGAGCCGCAGAAGAGGTGTAGCAACAGCTACGCCTGGGTGAGTCCTCAGGGAGGGACAAAGAGGCGCAGGAGAGACCTTTTACGGTTCTGGGGGAAGGGATTTATTGAAGGAAGAGGTAACAGGTCAGGAGGTTGGGAGAGGGAACCACAAAAGGAAGTTTGAGGGGTTCTACACAGGCTTAAGTACGGGGGAGGAGCAAGGGGAGGGCACAAAACTCTGTCCAATAACGGTTAACGGGGGGAGGTACAGAAGGCGGGGAAAGGGGTACATTGAGCCAATAAGGTAAACCGAGGGTGGGGATACATACAATATAACCAGTCACGAATACATAAGGGAATGCTTGACAGAGAAACTTCTAGAACAAAGGGAGGGGCTACAAACGATTGACATCCAGTGCGGTAGGGTTTAGGGTGAGGGACAGGGAAGGTTCCAGATAAACGGGGGGGGTTTAGGGTGACTAACTAGGGAAAAGGTGGGAAAGGGAAGAAAGATTATGTACTTAGGGGAACGAAACTGGGAGCAGCCATCAACACAGAAGGAATGTTAACATTAAACAACGCAACACAACAGATGTGTTACCGTATGGACTAGAAATCCTGAATATTAAAATATAACGTGTATAAACCATAATAGTAGTAGTAATGCTAAGGCTTGGAGACTGCAGTTCCCAGAGTAGGCCCTGGGAAACTAACTAAGGAATGTGCTGTGCTGAGAGCATGCAGAACCGTTAGTGATAAGGTTAAAGTATAATCATAAATAAAGTACTGGTGGTGGGCAGTGGCGTAAGAAAGAGACTGAGGGGGAGAACACTATAGTCCTAAGATAAGCAACCATGTAAGATTTATGACGCAAAATGCTATCTACAAGGTGAATGTATCTATAGAAGAATGTGTACTTCTGCACATAAACCATTTGAAAAAAGAGTATAAAAAACCCTCTAAAAAGGGAACCGCTGGGATCCTGACTTGGGACGCGAGTCCGCAGGTCCCCGGGCCCCGAATAAAGCACCGCATAAACTGACACTCTGTTAGTTTGTGTTTTACTTGGGGTTTCGGGCAGCAGATGTATGTTTCTTTTATTTGATGACATATATTTTCATCAATCCTTGGGATTAGTCTCTTCTTCCTGTGCTCCCACCTGCAATGCTTTTTTCTGCGTGGTAGGTTATTGATGTCACCTTAGAAAGAGGTCCATAGTGTGACAAAACACTCGAAAGAAACAGTTTGGTGTGGAAGAGTTTCATGTGGAAGTGTTCATAATTCTTGTGTTTATTATTTGTACTATAAATAGATTATATTTTTATGATCATTTCTATCTGAAATATATATGATAGCGATGAATGACGTATGGCCCAGCCTGCTTAAGATCAGACTTCAGGAATAGCTGGAAATGATCTCCCAAATGTCTTCCAATCTTTTCTATACATAAAAAAAGTCGGGCAGTTGTTTCTAAAGGGATAAATTATAGAATGTGATTTGGTGCTTTGTGGTGCCAGAATAAACAGAAGTTTTGATAATCCGTATTCTTAGCAGTTTACTTGGAGACTGATTTTTTTTACTCTCCAGATAGAAGACGCCATGTTGGATACCAGTCGTAAAATTCCAGGCAGCCTTTTATCATGTTACATATCCTCTTACTCATTCATTTCACCTTCCAGCAGTTTAGAAAGAACTTGTTCACTTGAATGTTTTTCTTTGGAGTGATTTTAAGGAGACGGCTAAATGGCCATAATACAGGTAGAAACATAAAAACAAGGGTGTGCTATAAAGACAGGACTTCTTAATGCAAAGAGCCCTCTGAAATTCAAAATACCTGCTATAAAATTAAAAATGTAATCTTCGACTTTTAGATGGGAATTTCCACTCTTCAGTTTCATTCTGTCAGGTGCATTTTTGCTAACTGCTTGATTCACGCTGAATGGACAGTCCTGTCTTATTTTTGGTATGACAACAGTGATAGAGATCACTGCTGCTTTCTGTAGAAAGTGGCTGCAAGTTGCTATTACGAGATCTTGTGCAGGTCTAGAGTCTGATTGGATGTGAGGTTCACATTGTTTCAACAAGCAACTTGGGGTGGCAGCGTCAGAGGTGTTCATTATCTAGGAAGATTTTCATAGGCGATGAGTTTTGCTGAGGTAGCTTTCTCTCCTGGGTGTAGGATATATGTGCATAATTAACTTCCTTGAATCCTAAATAGTTGGGGAGATTTTAGTATCTACGAAACCATTTTTATTAGCTTTTTTATGTGGCCTTAGATCATGAAAGTGATCTGGATACAATTTTAGATAAAAGGAAAATGGTGAGCTGTGAGGAAGAGCTGAAGGAGTATTTGGAGAACAGCCTTTCTTCTTGAGATCAAATTAGAACAAGATATGAATTTTTTATCGTCAAATTAAAAGGTAGAGCATCTTTGAACATTGATTGTACTACTTAGGCCTTGTTTTAATGCTGTTGTGTGAAGGTATGGAAAAAGAGTGCTTTTCACTTCATGTAAGAATATAGAATAATGTCCCTACTGAACAAGGTTAAGGCAAATAATGCCCGCGGTTTAGGAATGGGACAAAGGAAGACTGCTATCATTCAAAAACCATACCACATCAGTATTACTGTTCATACCATCACATCCTTGCCTTATTCAGAAGGTAAAAGTAGTAGTGCAGATTCTTGGATCACCGGAATCAGAAGTTGGTCTGCACCATCATCTCTTCACTCATAGATTTGATCTCATTCAAAGTTCTAGGAACTCAGAAGATTAAGATAGCCAAGCACTTCCAACATTAAAAACCATCTAAAAATTGGTACCATACCGCTCTCCTTCCTGAAGATCTTAGCAGCAGCTCTGAAGCCATAGAGGAAGCAGCACTGTTCACACACCCAGGTGGTCTTTCCTACCTGCTCGATCAGAGGCACATTAGAAGAGCAGTATGGACCTGAGGGGCAGATGCGCATACCTTCACACACCTCACAGTGGCACTGTGGTTAGAGCTGGAGGTTTGATATTCTTCCTAATAATTTGAGCCCTTAAAACAAAGCCAGAGGTAACAGACCAAGTGAAAATACAATGCCAGGTTGCGGAAAGAGAATGTTACCTATCTGAACACCTACATAAATTCCCCATCATTCTCTTTGTTTAGGAGACCAAGCCAATGTCTGAGAAAATGAATACAAGTGTGAATATTGATTTTTCTTGAATCAAGACTCAGTTTTATGTCCAAGTCAAAGGCCAATAAACCAGAAAGGCTCCGCTGAGCACAGTGCACAAATAACATGGAAGACAGTAATTTGACCTCTTATGTAAGCAGTGTTGGAATGGCTCCCCATCCAAAAGGAAGGATGTCAAATGCTTCTTTGGAAATATTTTAACTTCTGTGCATTTCTTTCTTTGTAATGAACTAATCTCTAACAAGCCAGGACGTGATTGTGTTCAGTAGAAACAGATCAATGGCAACATTTAGCCTAAAGGAATTATGAGCTTGATCAGGAAGTTCGATTTAGATTGAAAGGCACTGTAGTCATATTTAATTTTATTTCTCTCCGTACTTGAGATCTTAGCAGCAGCTCTGAAGCCATAGAGGAAGCAGCACTGTTTACACACCCAGGAGGTCTTTGGAGGCTTTTTCTCGGCTCTAAAATGGGGTTCTTCACCCTTCCTCTGGTCTAGCTCAGGTGTTAGGGTGATGGCTCCCAGGACCCTTGCCTCATGGACTTAACTAAGATAACAAAAGAGGCTTTTTTCCCTCATGAAGTTACAGCGTTTATTTCTTGTAGGTAGCGAGGAAAAGAGGGAGCAAGAGAAAAAGTGTCAGAGGACAGGTGTCACAGATCTTTTCTAGGGTCTGAAAAGGGGGGCGGGGAGAAATTGGATCCCAGCCAGGCCTGTATGGCCAGGAGGGGAGAGGGACCAAGATACAGGACATAGCAGGGGTCACGGAATGTACTATTTACAATGCATCTAGGAAATGCAACATCTCCCCATTTTTTGTTTAACAAAGTTGAAAGAAGGATAATAGTTTCATTCAAATTATTGTTTTGCCCACCACTTGCAGTTGGTGGGAGGGTTACATTGTTCCAAGTTTTTCATTTCTATATGATTGACTACTGAGGTAGAGGGAATGAGATCATTAATAGCCTTGAAAAGTAAGTGACGTAGGATCCCAAATGCCATTACTACAAGAAAAAGAATAACAAAAATTAACATAATTGTTTTGAGTATAGATGTCCAACACCCTGTGAGTCCCCAGCCTTTGAACAGACCATTGAACCAATCTTCAGATTCTTGCTTCACTTGTCCCATCAAGTGGTTCATGTTTCAGAGGGCAGCATGGATGTTAGGAGCTCTTGAGGTCAGGTCCATACAGCAAAGTCCTTCAAATTCCTGGCACTCATGTCCGTGCAGTAGCAAGAGAAAATCTATAGCAGCACGATTTTGTAGTGTGGCCTGCCTGGTAATTTCCTCGTCTTCTAGGAGGGAGCTGATTGTGGTGGATGTTAAGTTTGCCTGTTTGACAACCCAACACTCTATGTGGCCCAATTCACCTAGAGCTTTAGCTGCTGCAACCCACAGAAGAAACAGGGATGCAGCAATTCTTTTTGACTTGGCCCAATGGAAAATTTCAGAATCACAGTTTGGGTCCAAATTGTCTGCACTTCTTTTTAGGATTTTATTACCCTATTTGTATTTGTGTGTCCAATCGATTACTAAGGTTTCGTTGAGTGCCAACAGGGACAATCGACCGAAGGTGCATGGCCCTCCTAAGAGCTGAGAAGGGATCCCTGCCCACTCCCGGTCCCCACAAATTAAGAACAATGCCTTTGGGAGGCTTTTGGGGCTTGAATAAGTTGGGGTATCAGCTGCAATATGGCTTATAGTATTACACGACCTTTTGGCAGTGAATTCCCCACGATATTGCATTATGTTGTGGAATTCTTTTATGCTAGAAGGTTTTCGGAAGATCGTAAAGTGAATGCAATATTGTGCTAGGTAGGAACCTAACAGCTGTAATTCTTGGGGTTCCTGAGCTGCTTTGGGCAAACTTGGCAGCAACTCCTCTATGGGGTTTTTACTTACTCCAGCTTGCTGCCTATGATTTTTGTGTGATGAAATGGTGTGTGACTCAGGAATTTCATCGGACATTTGTGTTTCAAAACTGGCTGAATATTCGCCAGCCTTCAATGGGATTCCTACCAGTCAGGTGGACATAGGGTTTGCTGTTGCTGCTGTGGACAGACATATGTTGTTGGAGCGTCTGTGCCAGGGTCACCCAAATGTTCTGACGTGGTTGAGGGATGATCCATGCAGCTGCCAGAATGTTCAGTGTTAACAGGAAGACAGCTTGGATGGGGTTCATCACGGGACTGAGAGAAGAGAAGCTTTTCTCTAAAAGGAAAGACAAACATTATAAAACCTGTTAAAAGTCTCTATCTGCCGGAATGTCATCCTTTAGGAGGATTTCTTTTTCTTTTTGAAGCCACAGCCACCTGCTCTTCATTCCCCTCAGCTGGAGCAGGATGTTTGGGAACATACGGTTTCACCCACTTTTGGGGAATCCACCGAGGGCCTGAGGGAGTGGATATGCACGCATAGCCACGTCCCCAGGTAACGAGCTCATAGGAACCTTTGATTTCCCAGGTTTCTGGGTCCCTAATCAAAACTGGAGGATGTTGGGATAACTTGAACTGTTTACCACTGTTAAAGTGACGTACCACAGGTGGACTCATGTTCTCAAATGAACAATTCAGGAAATTGATAGTCAACATGGCTTTGCAGAGCTTCTGCTGTGGAGACATCCACACAGTTGAACTGCTCTGTTTAGCCAAAACCTGCTTGAGCATCGGATTGGCTTGCTCAACTACACCTTGGCCTGTGGGGGAGTGGAAGGTGCCAGTTTTATGTTCCACTCCCCACTGCTGGACGAATTCCAGGAACTCCTTGGACTTATACACTGCGCCCTGATCAGTTTTGATTTCCCTAGGGATCCCCTATAGAGCACTAGGTGTTTTTTGGGGAGCATTGCCCTTTCTCCTGCGTGGGCAGAGGCATAGACTGCGCCTGAATACATGCCAATGCTAACATGCACATATTTGAGGCGACCGAAACTAGGAATGTGTGTGATGTCTGTCTGCCATACCTCACAACTGCCAAGGCCTCGGGGGTTTACCCCCATGCCCAATGAGGGCACGGTCTGGAGCTGACAGTTGGGAGAGGTGGCCACAATGGCTCGAGCCTGACTCCGTGTTAGCTGGAACTGACGCATTAGACCTGGTGTATTCTGGTGATACTGCTGGTGGCTCAGCTTTGCCTGTTGGAAGATGTCAGGAAGGCGTGCTTGTTCTGCTGGGGTTGCTTGTTCTGCTGGGGTTGCAAGGGAGTCTGCCTGACGGTTCCCTTCTGCAATTTCGCCTGGCAAATCTGTGTGTGATCTGACATGCATCACATAGAACAGGTGTTCTCTATGAGAAATCAAATAAATTAGTTTAGAAAGCAACCTGAAAAGCTGCTCATTCTCGATGTCTCTGAGCTCTGCCTGCTCTGCCCTGGACACTCTCCCCGCTACATAGGTTGAGTCTGTTACCAAGTTAATTGGCTCTGAGAACTTCTCAAAGGCTCTCATGACTGCTGCCAGTTCAGCTACCTAGGCTGATCCTTCCACAAACTCAACAACAGCTTCCCAGTGCTGAGTTTGAGGATCTCTCCAAGTCATCACCGACTTGTGGGACGCCCCAGATGCATCCGTGAACACTGTGAGAGCTTTGAGTGGTCACCGACTCCTCTTCTCAGGAGGAATGAGGTGGAATTCCTCATTGAACAGCTTGTGAGACGGGGCATGGACTGATATTTGTCCTCTATAGCTGTCCAGGGCTATTTGAAGACTGGCATTGCTCTGGAGCAAGGGCTCAAACATCTCTTTAGTCAATCTTTCAGGAGAGTTCCTCCCCTCCTCAGACAGTTTGACTGGGAGGTGAATACATGTGAAGTCACAGCCAGCTAGTTCACACAGTCTCATCCTTGCTTTCCGAATCAGCTGAGCTATTAACTCTTGTGGCTTAGTGATAGATTTGGATCTTTGGTGGGAGAGGAAGACCCACTCTATCATTAAGAGTGACTCTCTCTGCTCCCTTATCCATTGGAATATTAACCCGTATAAGTGTGGCAGTTTTCCTAGGACAATGAATTTGAAGCGCAGCTCGGGCTGGTAACGGTGAGCTTGCCTTTCTCCTATGGTCTTTTGTACCTTTTCACTTGCTGTCTTTGCCTCTAGGGTCAGTTCCCTGGGAGAAAGCAGCTCTCTCTCCCCCTTCAATAAATTGAAGAGAGGTTCTAGGTCGTCATTAGTGAGGCCTAGCGAGGGCCTGACCCAATTCAATGACCCACACAGGGAATGGAGATCTGCTAAGGTTTTTGGATTACAATTAATTTCCAATTTTTGCGGAACAATGGTCCGTGCAGTAATTTCCAAGCCCAGGTACTTCCAAGGTGGCATCCTTTGGACTTTGTCCTCCTGCAATTCACATCCAGCAGAGGTTAAAACTTTAACCACTAGGTCAAGTGTGTCTTGGAGTAGAGAGTTATGGGGGCACACACAAGCACATCATCCATGTAATGCAGGATGATGACCTCCCCTCTCTGGGCACGCACCTGGGACAGCAATGAGGCCACATGGCACTGGCAGATGGAGGGACTACATTTTAATCCCTGGGGCAAAACCTTCCAGTGGTAGCGCTTCATCGGGGCTTCTCGATTGATGGTAGGAACCGAGAAGGCGAACCGTGGGGCATCTTCTGGGTGTAGGGGAATGTGGAAGAAACAGTCCTTGATGTCTAGAACAGCCAATTGCCAGTCTCTGGGAAGCATTGTTGGAAAAGGCATTCCAGTTTGGAGAGGCCCCATGTCCTCAAGTACTTTGTTTATTTCCAGGAGGTGGTGGAGCAGCCTCCACTTGTCCTTCCCCGGTTTCTTTATCACATAAACCGGAAAATTCCACGCACTTCTGGTCTCCTCTATGTGGCCTTTAGCCAATTGCTCCTCCACAAGCTCCTCAAGCGCCCTGAGCTTCTCCTTACTCATCGGCCACTGTGCTACCCACTTTGGGGTATCATCTAGCCATTTCACCTTTTGGGTAGGGCACCCCACAGTGGCCACCTCTAAAAATCCCCAGGAGTCTTAGGAATAATCAATTTCACCCCCCACTGGGACATGGGGTCTCTCCCCCATAGAGGGCATTTATAGTCTGTAACAAATGGACGGATGCTAGCCAATTTTCCATCCGGCCCCTCAATTTGTACAATGCTTTTTGATATTTTTGCCAATTTTACTCCTCCTACACCCTGGATTCTGCCTGCCACAGGCTGAAGTTCCCAATGTGATGGCCACATCCTTTCAGGTATGATAGTCACATCAGCACCTGTGTCCAGTACCCCCTCCACATGGAGGTGATCTGATCCACGGGTTAGGTTGCATGCCAGAGAAGGTTTGTCCTCACCCACCACTTCTGTCCAGTAGACTTCAGGTGATTTTCCATCTACAGGGACCTCCACTGGAACAGGAATGGCCTGAGCAAGGATTTGTCCCTCAACCAGGTAATATGGTGGTAGAGGACATCATGCCAGGAGAATGAGGCCAGTTATGCTTCCTTTGATGGTCATGGGAGCTACCTCAGTCTCTGGGGGTGTGTGTGCTGTGTCCCCTACAACAAAGCACTCACTGTCCAGTTTCATGTGGTTTAACGTCACGTCCTGTGTACTGTTAGGTAAGTCCACTGTAATGACTGTCCAATCAGGTGACCTGAAATGAAAACCATTGCTAGTCACAAGCCTAAAACGGCCGAGTGGCTTCCAAACCTTGTTAATTGAACATTTAATATTTTCATTGCCATGCATCCCCACACCCTCTATCCCATCCTCCCCCTTTTTGTTTATTAAGAGAGAGTCCTTTGCGATAGTGGAGCCCTCCGCATTTATAGCTGAGCACACTATTGTGTTAATGGCGGGTACGCGCTGTAAAGCTAGTTTTTTTGTTTGTTGGTCTTCTGTTTCTGGTTGTGTGGACAGTCTCTGGCGAAGTGTCCTGGCTGCTTGCACTGGAAGCAGATGATGTACTGCAGTTGCTCTGGTGACATTGGTTGCTTCTTGGCTTCTGGTGTTACAGCTGCCATGGTCTTTGGGTGTGCTGGTCCTGGATTTCTTTCGTGTCCACTGAGCAGTTCTGCTTTCCTGACGCAGGCTTCTATCATCTGTGCTAAGCTAGGTGCTGGCTCGAGGGGAAGGCCAAGAATAACCCTACGGCAGGTTTCATTAGCATTCCTCTGAGCCATCTCTTTAATTAATTCAGCTTGTACCACTGGATCAGACACCTGTCTTTACACCTACGCACGAAGGCGGTCCCCAAACTTTAAGAAATTCTCAGAAGCAAACTGTTTAATGTTAACATAACTGCCTCTAGTATCTACTGTTGGTAATTGATTAAAAGCCTTTTCTGCAACATTGCATATTTTATCCAGGACAGACTTGGATAGTACTCTGGTTTGGCTTTCGGGGCAATGCCAATCCTTTTCCCCACATAGGTGTTCATATGTTATGTCATTATTATCAGCATCTTTTGCATCATCTGAGCTTTTTAAAAGCTCTAGTAAAAGCACTTTCAAAGATCTTTTCCACAGGCTTTCCCATAGATCATATTCTGAAGGAGTTAACAGACATCGGAAAAGCTCTTTGATATCATATGGAACCAGTTCGTTTGAGGTAAAGTTGGCTCTCATCATGCCTTTAAAGATGTCACTATTTCTACGAAATTCTCTCTGTACTTTACAAATTTCCTTTTTTATCTTGATAGGATAAAGGTTGATAACTTCTTCTACCATTCCTCTTACCAAGATAAACTACAGGAGCAACTGATGGTATATACTCTTTTTCCTGGTGTTGACTTTCAGGGCTGGGCATACCCCCCCAACCCGGACCGGGAGGCTGCCCACCCCCCCCCCACCACGGGGACACCATCCGTCACCCAGGGGCTGTGAGCTGATCCCTCCCCACCCCCACCCCCACCGGCACTGAACTCAGCAGGGGCTCCACTGCCCTCCCCCACCCCACAGCAGCTTGGAGGGAAGGAATGTGAAACCGGAGCGGGGGAGGGGTGGTGGGATCCAGGGTTGCAACACCTGTGGGCGGGGTCGCTGGGTGCCGTGCAGGGCGGGGTCTTGGAGGGGGGAGGGGGCAGTGGAGCCGAGGGCAGGGATGGGTTATGGGAGGGGACAGGCTTAGGGGCAGGGACCGGATGGTGAAGGGGGTTGCGGGATGAAGGAGGAGACACGTGGCTGCCACCATATGGGGGACCCCCCCCTCTCCCTGTACCGCATGGCCAGAGCTATCTGGGACCCCGACACCTTCAGGTGTAGCCACGTGGCCGTTGCCCAGAGGGGAAGGAAACAAGGAAGGAGTGCTGACAATTTTCGAAAAATTCTCAGAGCCAGGACACCGGGGAGGACCCAGGGACTCAGAGCAGCCACAGTCGTGCTGGGCGCCCTGCACCCCCCAGGGAGACCCGTGGGTCCCCTCCAGGTCCAGGTTATAGCGTTTTGGGGAAAGGGAAGGTGAGTCTGAACCGTTTTGCTGCTGCTCCCTGCTGTTTTCTGTCTGAATTAATTTTCCGAATTTGTAAAAGCTTCGGGAGGAATACAGAAGCTGTTTTATCTCCATTTTCCACTTTTCAAGTTAATAGATCCCCTATTTCATCCCAAAATGAAATCGAATTTATATTTTGCAGTTCAAGGTCAGATTTTTCAACAGACAGCCAGCTGGCAAAACGGGCTAATTTTTTCTTAGATATTAAAACATTTCCTGAACTTAATATTTCCCTGAGTTGTTTTTTTATACCCTTTTGTAAGGCAGATTGCTGTAAGCCTATGATGTTTAACGATTTGCCACTATATCTACCCCACTACAGTTAAAAACACAGGAAGAGAGTTAGTTGTTAAAACGTGCCAGGTACACTACGGTTTTCAGGCTTTACTGGATGCCGACCCGATGTTAATTTCGCCGTTTCTGTCGGTAAAACCCACGTGGCGCCCGCGCCGCTGTAGGGACCGACCCCGCCGCAAAAACCCACAAAAACCGCAAAAAACCGCAAAAAAAACCTCCGTGCCACCGCTTTGAAACCGATCAAAGCTGCCTGACTGCCGCTGCGCCTGGGTGACTGCCTGCAGCCCCCCCCCCAGTCCGTGCGCCACGCCATGTGGCCGCTGGCACACCGAGCCGCGCGCTTGCCGCACACACACCCGCACCGTCTCTATCGTCGAGAGCTGCGCCCGCCGGCCAAATGCCACCGGTGAGAGCCCCCGCGGAGCTCCAGGAACCCACCCGCCGCAAAAGGAGGCTTCCACTCACCTTTTTTTTCTTGCAGGCAGAGGCGTCTGAGTAACTGTAGTGGGTCTACGTCCAGAACCGACCTGCCTGGACTTCAGACAGGCTCCCGGTTCGTGCTTAAGAGTCTTCCAACTGCACAAAATGCAGCTAAAAGAAATTTAAGCTAGTTGATCAGCTCCAAGGCTTCTTTAATCCCCAAAATAGGAGTCACAGCCAAACGTGGGGTGCTCTGTAGAGACCATTCACGTTGGGCGGCAACTGAGGCTTTTTCTCAGCCCTAAAATGGGGCTCTTCGCCCTTCCTCCGGTCTAGCTCAGGTGTTAGGGTGATGGCTCCCGGGGCCCTTGTAAATAAGACAACAAAATAGTATCTTTCCCCTGATGAAGTTAGAGGGTTTATTTCTCATGGATAGCGAGGAAAAGAGGGAGCAAAAGAAAAAGAGACAGAGGACACGGGGCACAGATCTTTTCTAGGGTCTGAAAAGGGGGGCGGGGAGAAACTGGATCCCAACCAGCCCTGTATGACTAGGAGGGAAGAGGGACCAAGATACAGGGCATAGCAGGGGTCACGGAATGTACCATTTACAATGCATCTAGGAAATGCAACAGTCTTTCCTACCTGCTCGATCAGAGGCACATTAGAAGAGCAGTATGCACATGAGGGGCAGATGCACATACCTTCACACACCTCGCAGCGGGACTGTGGTTAGAGCTGGAGGTTTGATACTCTTCCTAATAATTTGAGCCCTTAAAACAAAGCCAGAGGTAACAGACCAAGTGAAAATACAATGCCAGGTTGCGGAAAGAGAATGTTACCTATCTGAACACCTACATAAATTCCACATCATTATCTTTGTTTAGGAGACCAAGCCAATGTCCATGTAAATGAAAACAAGTGTGAATACTGATTTTTCTTGAAACAAGACTCAGCTTTATGTCCAAGTCAAAGGCCAATAAACCAGAAAGGCTCCGCTGAACACAGTGCAGAACTAACATGGAAGACAGTAATTTGACCTCTTATGTAAGCAGTGTTGGAATGGTTCCCCATCCAAAAGGAAGGATGTCAAATGCTTCTTTGGAAATATTTTAACTTCTGTGCATTTCTTTCTTTGTAATGAACTAATCTGTAACAAGCCAGGACGTGATTGTGTTCAGTAGAAACAGATCAATGGCAACATTTAGCCAAAAGGTTTTATGAGCTTGATCAGGAAGTTCGATTTAGATTTAAAGGCACTGTAGTCATATTTAATTTTATTTCTCTCCGTACTTGAGTCTCTTAAACAGGGACCTTCAATTGGAGAGGAACAGGACACTGAAGCAAATTGTAAAGGATGACGTAATGGCTTACCCGGAAGCATTTTGTGGGAATTGATTTCTTTGAGGTATCCATCAGACAGCATTTTGGTGTGAAGGAAATCTTCAAACAGGTAAAACAAAAATTCCCGTTGGTTTAAAAGCTGACTGCTATATTAATTTTTCACTTTTGAGAAAATTTTCCTGACCTTTAAAATTCCGACTATATCAAGTATTGTTTCAGCCATTGAAGAAAGTGCTTTTGATAGAGATAGGAGAGGGAAACCAAAACATTTCTCAGAGCCGCACTTTGAACTCTGTCCTTGTTACAAATGGCACTTGAGCAAATTCATTTGCCTTTGGAATAGAAAACTACAAGGTAACAGGCTTATCATTACGGATTTGAGTGTTCCAGGTATTTACATAGTAAGTGATCTATTCAAGATGATCTCTTACTGAAATAGATCCATTTTGAGAAGGGATATGTATTTCTTAGAAGCAACTACCTGTGTTAAAATGGTGTGGTGGGTGTTTGTTGTTGTTGTTTTGCTTTTAGAACTTGCAAGGCACAATCGACTTCATAGTTCGAGATCCAAATAAGACCACGACATTCCAAACAGGTGTTTCTTTTTGGTTGTTTTTCAATCTGTATATCTTTGGATTGTAACCAGTAGAACTGTGTTTGAACTGGAAAGAAGCAGCAGAGGTTTCAGAAGTGGAACATACGGTGGAACGGTAAGCTGAGAGCATTGTGCAAGGAGAGGAAAGAGAGGAAAATGGTAAGAGTTTCCTGAGTCGGAAGGGACCCCTAGGGATCGTCAAAGTCCAACTCCTGGCCCTGCACAGACACTCCAAAAGTCCCACCCTCTGCATCCCTGAGAGCATTGGCCAAATGCTCCTGGATCTCTGGCAGCCTTGGGGCTGTGCCCATTGCCTGGAGAACCTATTCAGTGCCTGACCAGCCTCTGAGGAAAAAAACCTTTCCCTGATAGCCAGCCTAATCGTCTCCTGACACAGCTCCTGGCATTGCCTTGGCTCCTGTCCCTGGTCGCAAAGAGCAGAGAGCAAAGCTGTCCCTGTGCTGCCCTTGAGAGGAGCTGAGAGGTCCCAAGTGAGGTGTGAGCTTAGTGTCCTCTCTGCAGCTGAACCAAATGCCCTCAGCCACTCTTTGTATGGCTTCCCCTCCAGCCTCTTCACTATCTCTGTGTCCCTCCTTTGGACATTTCTCCAATAGCCTGAGGTCTTTATGACGTTGTGGCATCCAAAATTGCCCCCAGGGCTTGAAGAGAGCGCAGTCCCAGCCCAGAGCAGAGCATGGCAATCACCTCTCTCGAGCGAGCGGTGCCACAAGATAGGGACAGTTGTCAAAAATCAGCTGGAGAAACAAATCTAACAGAGAAACAGGTGATCTAGGCACAGGAAATGGAAGAAGCAGAGGAAGAAGAAGATGAGGAGAGGATTCCTTGTAAAAGTGAAGAAAATGAGCATGCAGAACAGGGACTAAGCATTATGCAGGTAAGTGAGCAAGAGAATAAGTTTGAAAGTGAAGGCAGTTTTGTCCAAAAGAAGGAGGAATAGGAAGTCTTTTTGCTGAGAATGAATAGAAAGTTTTTTTTCTGTTTAGTTTGTAAACGAAGCGCACAGGGCTCTAGATTCTTTTGTGGGAAGGTGGAGTGTGTAAAGTTGCCAATCATTTTGGAGCGAATTTGGAGGTTTTTGGGGTCCCAGGTGAATTTTGGGTTGAATTCTGGGGATTTGGGGTTCCCAAGTGAATTGGAGGGGGGGGGGGGGATTTGGGAAGATCCAGGTGAGTTTTGAGGGGTCCCAGGTTGATTTTCAGGGAGAATGGGTGGAATTTTGGGGGATCCCTGGTAGTGAGGTTTGGAGTGAATTTGTGGAATGTGGGGAGTCCCAGTTTAATTTTAGGGGGAATTTGTGGAATTCTAGTGATCTCAAGGGAAATTTGGGGGGGAACTTGGTGAATTTTAGGGTATACATGTGAATTTTAGGGTTTTTAGGTGAGTTTTGGGGATGTCAGGCAGATTTTGGTGTGAATTCTGTTGATTTTGGGGTATCTAGGTAAGCATTTGGGAGTCGTGGGAGAATTTTGGGATGAATTAGGGGGATGCAGGTGGATATTCCGGGGTATTTTGGTGATTTTTGGGTGTCCCAGCTGGGTCTTGGAGTGAATTTGGTGGATTTGGGTGTATCTGGGTGGGTTTTGAGGGGGACTGGAGACATTTTGTGGTGAATTTGGGAGGTGTTGGGGGGACCGGGTGTTGGGGGTGATTTGAGGGATTTTGGGGGTTGCAGGTGGGATTTTGGGGTGAAGCCCTGGGATTTGGTGGTTCCCCGTGAATTTTGGGGTGAATTTGTGGAATTCTGGGAGTTGCCAGGTGAGTGCTGGGCATCCCAGGGGGGACTTCGGGGTGAATTTTGGGGATTTTGGGTTTCCCAGGTGAATTTCTGAGGTGAAAAGTTTCAAAAAGGTTTTTTGTGAAAACAAGTTAAAGCCAGAAGGTTATTGAAAATTAATAGATGTGATGCAAGAAGGTAATATGCAGACAATACACAGTGAGACAAATCATGGGAAAAATACAGTGTTAACACATGAGTGTGTGAGGACGGGATAAGTACAGCTAAGGCTCAGTTGAAGCTGAATTTGGAAAAGCATGCCAAAAATAAGAATAATAAAGGCACCTACGGGTATTTCAGTGGGAAAAGGAAGATGAAAAGAAACCTATCACACCACCCCCATAAGCCAGACAGGACTAGTAACAACAGACAAGGAGAAGGCAGAAGTACTCAAGTGTTGGTCTCAATTTTTCCTGCCAGTCACTATTTCCACATCTGTCAGGTTATTGGACTGGTGGACTTTATTCTAAGCCATTGAAGCAGGTCACCTTTTTTTTTCACTTTTGGTCGGGTTGTTTTGTGGGCTTTTTTGAGGGGGCCTTTTTTGTCTCTTTGGGGATTATTGGTTGGGGGTTTTTGTGTGTTTCTTTGGTCTGCTTTTTTTGTTTCTTTTTTTGCTTGTTTGTTTATTACGGTTTTGAAGAGTTTTTTAAGCAAATTGATTGGAAAACTGAATAGTCCTCCACTATAGTCTCCTGGATTCACCTGAGACTCTTCCTAGGCATCTCCCTGATCCTTTTTGCAATGAGTCTCACATCATTCTCCTGAGGAAACTGTCTGCTTATGGTTTGGATGGGTGGGCTGTTTGCTGGGTGACAAACTGGGTGATGGCCAGGCCCACAGAGTGGTGGGAAATAGAGTTCATCCAGCTGGTCCCCAAGGCTCAGTCTTGGGCCCAGTCCTGTTTAATATCTTTATCAGTGATCTGGACAAGGGGATAGAGTACAAGCCCAGGAAGTTCACAGATGATGCAAAGTTGGCTGGTAGTGTTTTTTTCTTCTGGAGGACAGCAGGCTCTGCTTCTTCTTCCTCCTGTTCTCAGGCCGCTGCTCCCTCTTGATCCCTCATTAAGTGTGCTGATTTTGTCACTTGGATGGGAAAACAAACAATTTTAGCAACAATACCAGTGGCAAGGTACAAGAAAGGAAGAGTTCACATGAATTCCCCTCCCCTCCCCCAAGAACAGACAATACCTGATGGCTCCTCTGCTCAGCTTACTGACGACACCGGAACCCACGGTCCCCCAAAGATACTCCCTTCTCCCTGCCGCCAGCCATGATGTGAGATGGAATAGAATAACTAAGATTAAGATTCTCCCTATGTAACTCCATCATACTTCGATTCTGGGAAAAAAATTTCTTGAAGTTCTATCATTTCAGATCATTTGTATTTGAATTTGCATACTAAAAAGTCTAGCCAGAAACTCATGACAATATTAATAGCCCATTCTAGAATGTCTGAGATGATATACACTTCTTTCAAGAGAATGTGATACCTCACGTGACTTCTCCAGAATTTCAATGAACAGCGGGAGTAGTCTACAAGGTTCTTGCTGCCATCTGGATTTCCTGGTATTTGGCTGGTCTATGTAAGCCAACCAGCTATTCAGCAGAGGGAAAATTAGAGTGACACTTGATGGTGTGTGAGATGGAACACAGTAATTTATGGCTTTTTGCATAGTGATGAAGCTGTAAAGAAAGCTCCATAATGCTCAGACAAGGAGGCTGCTGGACTTCAAGCAGCAAAGGCCCAAAACGAACCAGTGAAAAGGCGACATTAAAAAAAAAAAAAAGCCAGGTGGGGAGCAAAGTGGTACTTAAGGGCAGTTTACTGAAAGAGGAAATCTAGTGAAAAAAAAAGGCCAAGAGTGAAGGAGTAACAGGGAAAATGAAACTAAGGAAGGAAATCAATCTCAGCTCATCATTTCAGAAGCTGACAAGTTGTCATTGCAATGATGCATGAAGTGAGAAATAATAAATATGTCTGCACCAAAATCTGAAATATGAACTTTATTGCCTTCTGTCTTTCACGGAATCATACAACAGTCTGTGATTAAAGATCATCTAGTCCAACTTCCTTGCCAGGTAGATCTCACAGTTGATCAAATTGCTCAAGATTAGCCAAACTGATAAGGAGCACTCTCAATGATGGGGCATCCACCGCTTCTCTGGAACGCCCATTTGAGTGTCTCGCCAGCTTCATTTTAGAAAAGTTTTCCCTTTTAGCCAATCTAAACCTAGTCTCAGTTTGAAAGCATTGCCCCTTGTCCTGTCTCTGCAAACCTTCCTAAAAAGTCTTTCTCCATTTGTCTTATACCCTGTTTACGTATTCCAAGGCCACCATACTGTATCTCCAGAAACCTCTCTTCTCCAAGCTAAAAGAGCCTGCTTTTCTCGAGACCCTGGCCATAAACTGAGATGGAAGACATCTCAGGAGATCAGATCATCCAACAGCTCAGCGTAAGAATAGCTCTGAAGTCAGATCAACTAGCTTAGGGCTGTGTCTGTTTGAATTTTGAAAATTACCAGGAATTGAAATGCTTCAAGGAAGAGAACTCTGGGTGGCTCCAGAAACAGCCTGAGAAACTCGAGCAAACTCAAAACCTCAGAAACTACCACTGCTTTCTCTCCCTCAGCCCAAGCAGTCACAAAGAAGAAGTGTTCCCAGCAGGCTGGGATAGCACACATATACTCTACATATACATGACAGGCATCGCCAGCAGCCACATCCTGCTCCTTTCTGTGGCTGGCAAGAGTGAGACTGGATGTTTACATGTGGGCAAACTGGGTCCCTCCAGCAGCTCAGACACTCAGCCTGCCCAGTGACCCCACTGAATTCCAGTACTCGCAGTGTCCCAAGGCCACAGCACTACTCCGCTTGCTGGCACAGACCATCACACGCCTCCTAAATCAGTCAGGACTCCCCTGGTCCCACAGCCAGCACCCCACTTGCTCTCCCCCAGGCCACTGCCATTGTTCACCAACTTCTCCACTTTGATCTTTGCTGGTGCTCTCAACACTGGCACAGCCAGATGTTCTGCAGCTGTTGTCTCCTGGTGGAAAGGACTTGTAAAGCCATGTTTCCTAACAGGACTTCCACAACCTTTCAAAGCAACCTTTTCTGGGGTATGAACAATCTCATTCAAATGTCAACATTTCTTTTCCCATATGTGAAATCAGAATTTCCTTCTTCCGGGCATGCCCAAAACAAGGCACAAACTACATTGTCCCTTCTATTTCACATGCTGACTTGTTTGCAAACAATGCTAGGAGAATACCTGTTTTAATCCAAGCTAATCTCTGGCCCTTATAGTGCTTTCAGTAGTTAGTTTTGCTTTGCTATTTACTTGATGTCCAATTGAATTGTTGAATCATAAACAGACTATCTGTCTGTATAGCAGCATAGCAGTGATGAATAAATGCAAGAGAAGGAGCAAGGTGATTGTTTGCTAGACTCTTCCTAGAAACTGAGATATCTGTTACTTAATGCTGACCACAGCAGATGGAGGAAACATCGTACATGATGTCAAAGCAATGAAACTGTAATCACTTTTATGATTACAGTCAAGGCACTGCTTTTGCCCCCATAAGTGGAGTGCAGGGAATCTTAAAAGATGACACTGTAACTGTTGTCCATGCTCACTGAGAAAATAATGCTTTTACAGCAGAGCAGATCTAACCGCAGCTAAAAAATGGCTTCAACTGCACACCACCTTCAAAAAAGCCCACAAAAACACAAATGAAAGGATTTGGAACCCAAGGGAATCTCGGATTGTGACATCAGCTCACTTTGGATTCTTTCCAAATTCTCAATTCCATTTTCTTCCCAGCCAATTATCCCACCTACCCTGAGATGTAATTTATGGATTTCCAACACATCTAGTTACCTTAGATTTAGATTGCCACTAGGCAAAAAGACAGAAAGAAGCAGTTAATTTCAGTCTGAAACTAAGCGCGTTTAGAACAGCAATACTTGGACGTAACTATTCTTAATAAAACCAAAAATTTTAGGACTTACCCATGTATTTTTGGAGGTGGAAATGCTTTACATCCAAAAGTCCCTAGGGAGCTCTCTCTCAGTGCAATGTGCCTGGAGAGGGGCTCTCGCTCTTCATTCAAGGAACGATTCGTCACAGCAGAGGCAGTAGGAGCACAGGATGGCCGACGAGAAGGGGCAGTGTACAACTCTCAGTCTGTCTCTGTCTCTACTCAGTGTAGAACACGTCTCTGTCCTGGCACTTTTTCGTGTGCGATATGTCCCTCCAAGTCCTCGCTCCATGCGAAGCTCTATGTACTGTGAGCGCTGCTACTTGCAGCTGAGAAGGACCATGGAGCTAGCAGCAAATTTGGAGAGCGCTGAGCACATAATCAAGGAACGAGAAGTGCACCTGCAATGTGGTGCTAATAGCAGCTTCCTCGCGGCGGGGACGAGCTCCGGCCACAAGACCTTCTCATCCTGACAACAGATCTCTGTGAAGGGCGTAGGCAAAAAAACTTTCGTTTTCCATTCAAACTGCGAGAGAGGCAGACTGTTGCACAGAGCTCTGAGAACAAAGGTGCACTCCCTAGGCGGGCTTGGGCAGAAGCAGCGTTCTCGAGCGCTTGGCTGCCGGCACACTGCTGGCTGTGTGGCTCCGCCTCAGTGACTTCTGGCCGCCGGGGAGCGAAAGTGGCGCCAGGCGTGGGCGAGGGTGGTGAACGAAGCCGCACAAGTACCGTGCTTGTGTGCAGCACGTTACAGGCTACTAGGAGAGGAAGGTGGCTGCCTCTCGCTTGCCTTCCCAAGTGCCCTTAGCAGTCGGAAGGAGCACGCTGAAGCACTGCTGCTTGTGCTGCTCCTTTGTTCCCTTGCAGTCCGCTGTGGAAACATGGGCGGCCACTTCTAGGCACCGAGTTGCAGAGAGCACCACGGTAAATGCCGCGGAGAAGGGAAATACATAGTGCAGCGAGGAGCTGGACGTGGCTTGCGTGCTATAAGTAGAAGGTGAACCTAGGCACTGTCTCTTCAATCTGGCCCTCTCTACTCTGGTAGCAACTTTTGCAGGTTGGCAAAGGCAGCTGCGAGTATGTAGAATGGAGGGCAGCGAGACGCCGTGTGTTATGCGCCCTTTCAGGGCTGCTGACAGAAGGCTGCTTTAAGAACGCCTTCTTCTTCCTTGCGTTCTTCTTGCTTCGCTCTAGCCGCATGGAGAACTCCACAGCGAAGGTGTGAGGAAGGGCACTGCCCCAGCTTTTGGCTTCGCCTGCCTGTGCTGCGCCTTTAGCTGCACACCAGAACAATGGCATTTCTTACCCGCAAGGTAAAAAAGGTGTTAGTGTAGCCTCAGGATTAGCAGGAGCCTAGTCATTAAGTTGAGAGACCACGTATGAGGGAGTCTTTAGCGGTTTCCTCCCCCATGGCGCAGGTGTATTCTCATGCTGAACTGAAAAGTCCGGGCATGGCAATTCTGGCCCGCCTTTTGCAGAGACGAACACAAATGTGGGGCTATGATCCTCTGTTCCGGACCTCTGTGATGTTAATGAGAGACAAAAGTATTCATATTCCTCAAAATTTTGGATTGCTTTATTTGATCTAGAAAGAGCAAGCAGCGCGCTGGGGAACACGAGGGGTCACTGCTCACGCCACGCTCCAACGAACCTTGGTTTGCAGCCTCCTCTTGTACTGTGGTTTCTGGTTGTAATCAATAATTTTTGGCTTTCTTTTCCTGTCATAATTTTGCCAGGTAAGCAGTAGTGGTCGAATAAACATCCTTACACAAATTCACAAAGCCTCCGGGCGATAATCAGTCACAGATAGCCGTCTGGTCCTTGTAGATAACCACCAGAGAAGTTCTGGAAGTCTGGTCCTTGAGATAAGCAGTATTGATCAGACAAAGACAGGAAGGGCTTTTTGGGTAGCCCGATTTCGCAAGCTGGGAGCCGATACAACTTATTTGATAAACATAACATAATATAATTAATGTAATGTAACATAATTGTTGGGGGTTGAATTGTTCCCCTTTTCTTTCTGTGGAAATTCTCCCATTGTTATGCTAAGTAATTGTGGCTACACCTTAAAACGACAGATAATGTTCTCTCCTATGGGGGGTCGGTGGAGGGGGGGGGGGGGGAACCGGAAAAGGAAAGGTGGGATGGGGTGTCTGGAGCGGGGGACTCTCTCTCGCTTAGCTCGTGGTGTGGGAGGACAGCCCCGGGCTCCGGTCTGGCATCTCCCCTGCCATCCCTGCACTGAGATCCACACCCCCTGCCGTTGGACATCGCTCTGCTGCTCTCCCACCTCACCCTACTATCTCCGGACACCCTGCTGAGCACCACGACCGACACCATGAGAGGGGAGTCTCTTTCCCCATCCCTCTCACCCCTGGGCTGCCGCCATCTCCCAGCCCTCTTCAACCGCCGGGACCGGCCCTGCCCCCACAGCACCGGTAACTGAGCTCAGGGAGACGGCCTGTGCCCAAAAGGGACTGGAGTGGAGCTATACTGTTCTGTTCTGTTGCCAATTTTTATAGCTGTTGTTGTTTTTTCTGCCTTGTTGGATATCAATAAAGAACTGTTACCCTTATCTCCAGACCTCCTGCCTGAAGGCTTCCCATTTGGACCTAAAATAATTAAAAGGGAGGGGGTTGCATTCCGCATCTCAGGAAAGGGGTTCTTGCCTTTCCTTAGCAGATACCAGTCTTTCTAACCAAGACAATAATATAACATAATATAACATAACAAGGTGATTTTAAACAGACTTATTTAATCATATAATTTCCTTTATCTAGTGTCCATGCTTCACTTCAGAACTTAGTATTCTGGTTTATGCAAACCCAAATGCTTTAGTGATTAACACGAATCTTTTATCAATTGTCACACTTTCCCCACTTCTCTTTTTTTATCGCATTGATTAGTGTTCTGGTTTCCAATTTTGTCAGTACCTCTTGTACTGACATTAATTTTGTTGCCTTCTCAGGGTCTATTGGTATTGTAGCAACTTGCATTCCTTGAACCACCGACTGGATTAGTCGAATGAAGCATGGAACAAGACAAGGGATGAACAGTAGTCCTAATAAAGCACATGTTAACATAAATCCTAATTTCGTCCACCAAGTTTTCCCCAACAGGTTATTCCACCAATTATCATTAAGCATAGAGTTCACGGTTTGTACAGGTACATGGCTATTCGTTTTATTTCTTCTGCAATTTTAGTAATTACTTCACCATTATCATCAATTTCTAAGCAGCATTCAGAATTATTAAACTTTCCACACACTCCCCCTTCTTCAGCTAACAGATAGTCTAGAAGCCAGTCGGTTTTGATATACTGCTGCTCTAGTTTGGGTAAGTTGTTTAGCTATCAATTCCATTGCTCGGGCTGTCCGGTTTGAAGTAATTTCTACCACGGCTTGTAGCCTGATAATTCTATTTAGCATATAAATTGGAGTGCGATAGCCCCAGCTCCCATCTTGAGCCCAGGTAGCTGGTCCATAATATTCAATAATTCGTTCTGGGGGCCATTCATCATCCTTCCATATTTGTGTTCCCCCTATGTCTGTGCTCCTTTTATTTCGATACAAAGTTTCATACAAGGGAACTCCTAACACTCTATTACCCTTTTCCTTTGGTAATGTAAAAAACGCAGGCTGGATAACCCCTAGAGTACATGTCCCTCTCCATCTTTTTGGTAGGGTATTATAAGCTTTTTTCCCACAGATCCAAAATATTCCATCTGGGGCTTTCCAGCTTAGTTTAACTGATTCAGGTTGTTGCTAGTAGGTCCTTACACTTTTTATTTCTTCATATGGGTTGGCTCTGTTTTTATTATACCAGCATAGTCCTGTAAAATTGTTCTTTATACAATTACCTTTACTTAACTTTCCCCAATATCCTTCTGGAGCTTTGGGCCACCAAGACTGTTTGCTTGCATTTGTAATCAGGATAGTCTTACAGGGGGTGTGCCCCACATATTGGGTAAAGTTAGTTCCCTGACATGTTATACATACCTCTCCTATTACCTCATGTCTTAGAACCCACCCTTCAGGTCTATTGACTCCCCTTGATATTTCCGTTTGATTCCACTGTAACAACTGCTCTGGGCCCAATCCCTCCCCCCTCCATGGCCATTGTTCAGTCATTTTCATTCCTCCACAGATCCAACAGTGAGTTCAGTTCAGTTCAGTAGTGATTTCTTTCATTAATTCTACAAATAAATTTTTCCCCAATGTGGGCAAATCGCGTTCGCTGAGTTGTTGTTTTATTTTCTCATACAAGTTAAAATTTCCCCCATGGTTTGTCTTTGTTCCTTTGAACACCTTAGTTATATTTTTTATCAATTCTTCCTTGTAGTGATCTTGCACTCCTCCCTGATCTGAATATCCCCACATACCTTCTTTTGTGAAGCAGAGGTGTGTCTCTCCTAATGGACAACTTTGGTATGCTGATGGAGCCCACCCTCCTTTTCCCAAATTGGTGGCTCCCCAGTAACTTCTTCCCATAATAGTGCAAGTTTCTAAGTTGTGTTTATTATAGCAGGCCGAATTGATATGTGTATGGAAGGCAAGGGTGGATACCGTGCGTCTGCCATACTTAATTGTCTGGTAACACTTGGAACAAGCACCAGCACTATTTCCTTTTATCATCATTAGCAATAGGATGACTCCCATGACCATTTTCATCCCTCTGCCTCCCTCAAGGCCTACGGGGTTGCTGCCAGTAGCCGAGGTTTGTTTAATCTTCTCGGCAGCAGGGAATATGTCCTGGGGTCTCCCACATTGTCTTTCTCTTTTGGTAGTGTTTCTTAATTTTGTCCCAGCTTTTAGCTTTAACATTCCAGTACAAGGTACAGCGGTAACAGCACAGTATACACAACCCTTCTGACACTTTCTTGTCAATACCTCTGCTCTGGCTCTCTTTTTTTTCCTTATTCCTCCCACCAGTTATGATCATCAATTTCGATTTCTCCTTGTGCTGATAGGGTATTAATACTTTAATAGTTTCCTTACATTCATTTCTTCTACACTGGACACATAATGCAAATGGGGGATACCCACCATAGGAATAACACCACAACAACTCAGTACAATATGGACACCTTTTCTTGATGAACAGGCTACACCCGGGTTTGGGGCAGGTGACTTTCAGTCCTGATTAGGAGACCTTTGAGACGAATTGATCCGGTATTGACATCAAGTCTTCCGAATTCGCACTTTGAGGTCTCCAGGCTCAGATGTTACTGGCCAACCTGCAGTAGGAGGGGTTACAGGACCCTTGCCTCTACTCACATGTGTCCATCCCTTTTCAGCTGTCCTCACAGCTGTTTCAGTCGTTAACAGAACTAAATACGGTCCTTCCCATTTTGGAGCTAGATTTTCTTCTTTCCATACTTTCATTAACACATGTTGTCCTGGCTTAATTTTATGTATGGCAAATCCTAGAGGGACAGTTTGAGCTAAAATCCCCTTCTCTCTTAATTCTTCCAAGTTTTTGCTGATTGTTATTATGTAATTCTGAAGAGAAGGGTCCTGAACTAACGTCGGATCAAGGTGTACTCCTTTAGGGTAAGGCATACCATACAGCATCTCATATGGTGAAATCCCTGTTTTTGAATTTGGCATTGTTCGTATATTAGACAGGGCTAGTGGGAGGCACTTTGTCCATGGCATTTTAGTCTCAATCATTAGTTTTGACAGCTGTTGTTTTAATGTTTGATTCATCCTTTCAACCCTCCCAGAACTCTGAGGGTGCCAAGGTGTATGATACTCCCAGCTGATGCCCAGCGCCGAGGTCAGTAACTTAAGCACCTTTGATGTAAAGTGTGTCCCCTGGTCTGAGTCTATTGCTCGAACCAGGCCATACCTTGGGATTATGTGTTCCAACAATATTTTGGCTACCACTTGTGATGCGGCCCTAGCTGCAGGGTATGACTCTACCCAGTGGGTTAATTGGTCTACTCTCACTAGTAAGTATTTCCACCTTCCTATTTTTGGCAATTCTGTAAAATCTACTTGTATTCTTTCAAAGGGTCTGTAAGCAGTTTTCCGTCCTCCTGACGGACCTTGTCGCATACCTTTTTTATTAATTTTCTGACAAGTTAAACAACCCTGTACACTCTGCTTGGCAATATCAAAAATGCCGATGCATCCAAAAAATTTTAAAAATTGGTCTGCTAGCGCTCTGGTTCCCCAATGTGTTTGTTGGTGTAATTGTTCAATAATTTGTCTGGCCTGGGTCTTAGGTAAAATTTCCCTGCCATCTGGTAAAACCCATTTGTTCTCATGCTGTTCTGCCTTTAATTTTTTTATCGCTTCTTTTTCCTGAGGAGTAAATAGCTTCTGTAATTCCTGGTTGGGGCTGAGATCTTTAACTGTAGTACTTAATACAGAAACCGGTTTTTGCTCCAATGCTGCTTTTTTTGCTTCTTTGTCAGCCAGATTATTCCCCCTTGTATGGTAGCTTGTTCCTTTTTGGTGCCCTCTTATATGGGCCACAGCAATTTCAGTGGGGCCCCTAAGAGCCTCTAGTATTCTAACAATTAATTCTTGATGTATCAACCCCTGTCCTTGAGTGTTAATTAACCCCCTTTCTTCCCAAATTTTACCAAATGTGTGGACTATGCCATAGGCATACTTAGAATCCTTATATATCATCCCTTTTTTACCTTCTAAATAAAATAATGCCCTATAAAGAGCAAATAGTACACAAGCCTGAGGGGACCATGCTGCGTTTAAGGGTCCGGATTCTACTAATTTCAATTCTCTCCTCCTACTATGGCATATCCCAATTTTCGTTTTCCTTCCATCACTCGAGAAGATCCATCTATAAACAATTTTACTCCATCCTTAAATTCAACTTCTCCCAAGTCGGGTCTAATTTTTGTTTGTAATTCTATAACATCCACACAATCATGTTCTAAATTTTCTCCTGGTTCCCCATATAGGAATTGTGCAGGACTTTGAGCAGTTGTTGTTTTTAGCTCCAAATCTGGGGAAGTGATTAGAATAGCTTCATATTTTAATATTCGGGCATCGGTTAAGCATTTCTCAGCTTTTTGATTCAGAATTCCCCTTGCGTTATGAGGGGTGTGGACCACTAGGGGTGCCCCAAAGGTAATTTTTTGGGCTTCTTCAATTAAAAGTGCTGTGGCCACTAGGCCCTGGAGGCATGTGGGCCAACCCCGACTGACAGGGTCGAGCAGTTTAGAATAATATCCCACTGGCTTTCGATTGCCTGCCCATTCCTGGATGAGTACCCCATATGCTGTTTGATCAGAGGTATTTACAAATAACTGAAATGGTCTCTCCAACTCTGGGAGACTGAGTACAGGGGCTTGAATTAAAGCATGTTTGACCTTTTCAAAACTTTTATCATCCTCTTCTGTCCATTTTAGGCGATTAGTGGTAAGTTTTTCATATAGAAATTTTACTTTCTCACTAAATCCCTCTATCCATTGGCGACAATATCCCAGCAATCCCAAAATTTTCCTCACTTCTTTTTTGGTTTTTGGAGGTCCCAGACTTAATATTCCAGAGATTCTATTAGGATCCAATTTCTTTTTCCCTTTACTTAGCCAATGTCCCAAATATTTTACTTCTGGTTCTGTGAACTGTAATTTGGCTTTGGATACCTTCAATCCCTGTTGTCCCAAAAAGTTTAAAAGTTTTATAGTCCCATTTCTAGTAGATTTCTCGTCTTTTTCTGCTATTAATAGATCATTTACATATTGTAACAATTTCACCCCATCTGGTGACTCAAAAGACTGCATTAATTCTTCTAGGGCTTGTCCAAAGAGATTACGGGATTCTGTAAAGCCCTGAGGCAATACTGTCCAAAGCAGTTGTTGTTTCCTGCCCTTATCAGGATCTTACCATTCAAAGGCAAAGTAATCTCTACTACTTTCTTCTAATGGGCATGCCCAGAAGGCATCTTTTAGATCTATTACACTACACCAAGTGTAGTCAGGGGACAACTGGCTTAAGAGTGTGTAAGGGTTTGCTACTACGGGAAATTTGGTAACAGTTTGCTGATTTTTAGCTCTCAAATCCTGTACCAATCTGTAATTCCCGTCTGTCTTTTTGACAGGCAGAATAGGAGTATTATGTGGGGACATACATGGTTCCAAAGCCCCCTGTTGCAAAAGGTTTTCTATGAGAGGCTTAAGGCCCCGTCTCCCTTCCAGAGATATTGGATATTGACGAACTCGGATAGGCAAATCGGGATCAGTGATTTTCACTTTGATAGGTTTCATTTTTAACTTCCCTATTTCTCCAGGGGTGTACCACACCTCAGGACATATTTGCTCCTCGTCCTTTTGAGTTAAAGCAAAAAATTTAAGCTGACCTTGGGATACTTCAATTTTCAAATCCAATGCTATTATTAAATCCCTCCCCAATAAATTATTTTCTGCCTCTGGCAGTAACAGCAGATCTTTTAATTCAATTTTGGTTTGGGTCTCAATTTGCACATTTTTAATAATAGGGACCCGAAATGGTTCACCTTTTGCTCCAACCACGAGTGCTGTTTCTCTACTAGGTTTACACCCTTATGGTAGGTGTTTAATTGTGGATTTTTCGGCTCCTGTATCTACTAAAAATTCCACCTCCTCCCCCTGGGGACCAATCTTTAAATTTATCAAGGGCTCTTTGGATGGTATGGTCCCTAATACATACAGCCCCTGACACCCCTATTCGTCTTCCTGGAACATTTTTTCATCCCGTATCCGTTCTTTACAATTTTTCTTTATATGACCTTTCTTGTTACAGTAAAAGCAGGTTCGTCTTGGTGAATTATTTCCTGCTTCATTTCCTTGTTTTGGTGGGGGTTTTCGTGGTTTCCCTCCCCCTTTCTGCTGGGTTTCTTTCTGTCTTTCACGAACTGCAGCTGTAAAGATTTTTGCTTTTGCTTTCTGCTTCTCTTCATCCCTCCTTACATAAACTTTTTGTGCTTCTCTTAGCAATTCTTGTAACCCCCGATCTTGCCAATCATCTAACTTGTCTAATTTCTTTCTAATATCTCCCCATGATCGAGCAATAAATTGGGTTTTGAGGAGTGCCTGACCCACTTGTGTATCAGGGTCTATCCCGGAGTACATTTGGAGATCTTTCCTCAGCCACTCCAACCAGTCAGTCTGGGATTCATCCTTTTTTTGTTGTTCACTAAAGGCTTTATTAATATTTTGTCCTTTCGGAACTGATTCTTGGATACCTTTAACGAGTATCCATCTTAAGTCCATCATATTCTGGCGATGGACATCATTCTGATTATCCCAGTTAGGATTATTTAATGGCCATTTCTGGTCTCCCCTAGGTCCAGTCTGATGCTCCCGGTCCATACCCTCATTCCAGCCTGTCTGATCATTTCCCGTTCTTCCGTGGTGAATAGGATACTCAATATAGATTGTAATTCCATCCAAGTATACATACTTGGTCCGAGGAATTGATCTAGTCTCTCTGATACCCCTATAGGATCTTTTAATAGTTTTCCCATTTCTTTTTTAAAGTTTCTCACTTCCCCTGTGTTCAAGGGAACATTTACAAATCCAATTAAGCCAGCCTGTTGTCCTGCTAATGGCACTTCCCTCAGGGGGTAAAGGCGAGCCTTTGTATTGTTATCTCCCTCCTCTCTGATGATACTATCTCTCCTGGTATTCCTTTCACTGGAGTGAGTTCTTAGAGCTATGGGAGTACCAGGAGGAGAAGTGGGTGTGTGGGGGGGGGTCTCCTGTATTTTCTGTATTATACAGAGGTGGGTGATTATCAAGGGGTTCCCAGGTAACCTTTTTTTTATCTTCATCCTCTTTTTCTTTTAAAGTATATATCAAGGATGGCTTGGACTGTTTTGCCCACAGGGCAGCATACTCACATTCCTCTCTGTTAAATGGTTCTTTATGAGCCACATATGTGTTTAATGCCCCACAAATCCAACCCTCAAATGAGCCGAACATGGGCCAGTATAGGTTATCTTTACGGATCATTTCTCTGGTCCACTCCACCATGCAATATTGAATAAATTTTTATTTACTTTTTCCTCTGTATAACACCCCTGTGTCCCAACATTTTAATATTACTCCCAAAGGGCTGCCTGGTGGTATTTCTGGCAACCTACTTGTCTTGTCTTTATATTCCCAGTCTCCTTGTGGACCAAATGAACTTGAATCTCTTCGTGGGTCCCTGGGACTCAGAATCTTACTCCCTCTTTTTCCCATTTTTACCTCAAGGGACTGTCTTGAGGTGTTTGTACTCCCCGATGTGTTCCGCCCGAACCCCTGCCTCTCCTTGGGTCAGGATGGACTGGAACCCACCTCTACCTGGGCTGGGATGGGAAAAGCAGCTTTTCCCTTCTCCCTCCGTGACTGGTGTGTTGCAATCTGCTTTTCTTTTCCTCCCCCTTCCCCACCCGCCCCCCCCCCTTCCCGGGTCCTGCCTTTTCCTGGACTAGGATGGGAAGGACTTAGCCTCTACCTGGGCTAGGACAAGAAAATCAGTCTCTCCCTTTGTGCTCACTAGCTTCGTCCGGTCACCGGCCAGGTCCCTCACGGGATGCTGGAAACGCAGATAGAAGGACTCCACTCTCGCTTCGCAGCAAAGGCCACGTCTCATTCAGACAAACATACAGTCATCCCCACCAAACAAGACAGATACTCACAGTCCGATGCTCCTGTCTGGGTCTTCATGCACAAGAATTACAGGTGATTTTGCCGCGGTCTTCCGAGGAGATTTTCCTTGCTCAGTCTATATGGTGCAGTACGTCCATGGCTCCTGAGAATCACTGAAGAACCGGGGCCAGAGCATTGGGGCGCCTCCCCGAAATCGCAGTGCCTCTCAGGGCTCCAAGGACGTCCCGGGTTTCGGCACCAAATTGTTATAAATGAGAGACAAAAGTCTCGATATTAAGCAAAATTTTGGATTGCTTTATTTGATATAGAAAGAGCAAGCAGCACGCTGGGGAACGCGAGGGGTCACCGCCCCCTCCACGCTCCACCGAACCTTGGTATTGTTATGAATGGTTTTCTATTTTTCGAATTAAACAAACAACAAAGATTAAAAGTAACAACAAATTTTTAATAGTAACAATTATAAATGAATACAATCAGAAGTATTAAAGATGATTACAAAAATTATTGAAACTAAATACCATCCAAGTAAAGTATTACAGTTGTATAATTTGGGATGGATAAAATTTGAGAGTAAGTGTTTTAGTATAATTGAGGTTCGTATAAAGCATAAGCAAAACCGACCGGGGGTACGGGGAGGGGCCTGCCCTTCCTCTCGTACCAAAGCATTTGGGCTAACAATCCCACTTATATACTATAGGCTACAAAAGTTTCTAGGAAGCTCCTCCTAGTTTCTATTCCTAAAATCTACGTAACTATACTGCACGGCGCATGCTCTACTAATGGGTTAGGGGGTCTCTTATCCTTTTGAGGGTCTTATTTCCGGTGAAGGCTCATCATCTTCATCGGTGACCTAGGTGTGACCTGCAGGTAGCGCAGGCGCCCTGTGTGACTGAGCAGATGTTTTCCATAACATGACTCTAATTAAGTCCCATGCTTGGAATCATTCCATTTTTGACAGCTTCAAGGTTGAAGCTGTATTTCTAGATGCTGCTTATCAGACCTACGTCCTTCTACTATTCTTATCTGACTTTCTTCTAACCTTCTTCTTTGACTCCCAACATCTGGAAGATGTCTTTTGTCCTGTCTCACCCATCTCCCCCCCTTTCACTCGGTAACAATAGTCTTCTATTGATCTACATACAATTTTGCTAATATAGTTACAATTTAATTAGCACGAATCACATTTATCACAATTCCCCCATTTCTTTTTTTTTTTTAATCATTTTGATTCGTGCTTTAGAAGGTTGTTACTTGGTATTGTCTATGTTCCTTCATACTAGCCTTCATTTTTTCTAACATTTTTCGTGCGGTTTCCAGCTTTTCACACTCCTTCTCAAATTTGATTAACATTTCTCGTGCCAGGGTATTCTCTTTGCATTCAGTCACCACTTCTTCGACCTCTTTCCCTTGAGTGCGATTAGATTGCGCTTTCAGTACCATTAAGGAGTTTGTTTTCCCTTTTGCTGTTAATTCTGGATCTATGGGCATGGCTCTAAGTTGCATTCCTTGAATTACTGAGTGTATTAGTCTGATTAGACATGGTATCATGCAAGGCAGAAACAATAGACCTAAAACAGAACACAATAGCATGAATCCTAATTTTTTCCACCACACACCCCCAAAAAGATTATCCCACCAGTCAGCTTTCAGGATAGAATTCCATTTTTGAACTGGTACATGTGCCACTCTTTTAATTTCGTCAGCAAGTTTAGTGATGGCTTCCCCGTGGTCATCTATTTCCACACAACACTCAGATTCATTAAACCTCCCTTTTTTGGGGTAGTTCACTGTATGCTCGTTGCCCACAAATCCAATATATTCCATTAGGGGCTTTCCATCTTTCTTTTGTATTTTCTGGTTGTTCCCAATAAGATTTCAAGTCTTTTATGGATTGGTAGGGGTTAGCTCCAGAACTGTTATGCCAGCACAAATTAGTTTGATTATTCCACTTGCAATTCATTTCTTTTGCTATTCCCCAATATCCAGTAGGACTCTTGGGTCGCCAGGTCTTTGTGTTATTGTCTGAATTTACTACTAAAGGAGATAGGCAAGGAGTATATCCTACCACTTCAGTGTATTTTCTCCCTTCCCGAGTTATACAAACTGTTCCAATGACTTGATGACTCAGGACCCAGCCTTCAGGCCGTCTTAGGGTCTTAGAAATTTGTGTATGATTCCATTTTAAAAATTGTTCTGGAGCCAAACCCTCACCTCTCCATGGCCATCTTTCAGCCATTCTAAGTCCTCCACAAACAAAACATTTAGATAATCCTAATTCGGTGGCAATTTCTTGCATTAGATCTACAAACAAATTTTTGTTTGAAGTTGGCAAATCCCAGTCGCTATAGTGCTGTTTTAATTGTTTATACAGCTCATCCAGTTCTTCTAATTCTTTCCTTTTGATTATTTCCCTATCCTTCATTGTTTCTTTTTGTTTTCCAATTAGTTTTTTCTTTGGCCCTTTTCCTTTTTAATCTTTTTCAAAACACAAAAAATGTTCGTATCTAGGACAGATTTGATTATCATTAGGGTAAGGAGCTCGTCCCCTGAATCCCAAATTCTTTCTTACCCAATACAATTTTGAACTTTTCACACAAATTTCTAAGAAGCTGTTATGATCATAACAAGCTGCACTAATATATGGGTGTGCCACAAATACTGATTCCATCTTATTCTTGACCCACATGGATTGATTGCATTTGTCACAGGGATCAGGAAGGGTTCGTGTCTTTATTTCTGCTTCTTGAGTGGTTTGTCGTCTTGTAATTTGTTCCTGCATGGCTTGTTCTTTTCCATTCCATGCAGTCTTACGGTTCTGGCCAGTTACTAGGGGTATTATTGTAAGCACCATGAAAAGAATCCTCAGGAATTTTAACTTTCTACCTGTCTCAAGGCCCCTTGGGTTGCAGCCAAGGGCCGAGATGTCCATCTTCTCGGTAGCAAAGTTTTTATCCTGGGATTTGTTTTTCTTTGGTACCCTTGGCCTCATAAGGTTCGCACGATCTATTTTAACTTTTTCTGTTCCAAAGATGGCACAAAATATTTATAGTTCTGCAGCACTGCCTTATCTCTTTCCCTAGATTGATTAGCTATTTTTTTCCCAATTTACTAAAGCTCCGGAGATATGCCAACCACAACAAAATTACACTATTTCAATTAAATAGTTCTTCTTTTTGGTTTTCTAAACCTTCTTTTCCACCAATAGATATACTCGCGATGCCAATTTGCTGGTGAGACGTGTTTATTACTTGGCACATAGACTTCTTCTCCACAGCAACTGTCAGTTATGATACTCTGATTTATAATATTTTGGATTGCTTGTTCTTTAGCCTGCACAAAAGTTAATATGGCAAGGAGTAGTTGGTCCTGATTCTCTATTAGTTGAACTGCGGCATAAAAGGTCCCGTTTTCATGTCTTAATGGTTTCCCATAGAAGTCACTAAAAAATTTTTCTGTTGTTAGCTGATCATGCATACGCTCTGAACAACTGAAACAAAGCAATTGTCTCTCTTTTTCTTTTGCCCTAGTTACTCTCCACCATGAATTAAAACAGCAAGTGCAAAGAATACGAATCCATGGGCGGCATTCTAAGCCATGAGTACAACATTGCCAATATTCTAATTGTTTTTGGGCCTCCTCAATAATAGGTGTTACCAGTCTCTTTCTCTTGAGTTGCAGTTCTTCAAATAAATTGGTTAACGTTGGCGGTCGGAAAGTCCGGAGAAACTTTTCAATTTGTCTGGGATTTTCCCACTGATCAAGGAGGCGTCTGATTCTTTTCCATCGGCGCTGTTCAGCTTCTGAACTTAATGGGGTTGCAGTTGGCAGCGAATCCAGGATGTCTAGACTTTAACAATATACTGTCTCAAAGCAATTTTAATTGATATTCTAAGCAATAACAACATACAATAATATCTTTCTCTTATATATATATATATATATATATATCACACCTCCCTTTTGGTCCCCAAATACAATGACTTTATGCCAGTTTCTTATTAATACTGCTTTGTGGTGTCAAGTTTTCCTTTCCGCCTAATCATGAAGTTATTACAATTAATCAGTCTTCAAACTCCCTTTTTAATTTGATTTTTAGGTCTCCTGGTGTTGAAATAATTTTCCATCCTTTGTTTTGTATTGGTCCTTTTACTCTTGAAGCATGAGTCCAGCCTTTTTCTGCTGTTCGGACTGCTGCTTCTGTGGTTAAAAGAACCAGAAATGGTCCCTCCCACCTAGGTTCTAAACTTTCTCCTTTCCAGCATTTTATCAATACATATTGTCCTGGTCTGATGGAATGTATTGGAAAATCGAGAGGAGTGGTTTGTGCTAAAATGCCTTTCTCTCTTAATTCCCTTAAATTGTTTGCGATGGTTGTAAGATACCCTTGAATGGTTTTGTCCCCGACCAGGGAGGGATCCATTGTCATGCCTTGGGGGTAAGGTAATCCATATAACATCTCATATGGTGAGATCCCAGTTTCAGAGTGGGGCTTGGTTCTTATATTTAACAGACCTAAAGGAAGGCATCTGGTCCATGGTAATTTAGTTTCTATCACTAATTTAGTTAGTTGTTGTTTAATAGTTTGATTCATCCTTTCAACAAGTCCAGAACTTTCAGGATGCCATGGGGTATGGTATTCCCAGGCAATTCCTAATGCTTGGCTTAAATTTTTAATTATTCTTGAAGTAAAATGAGTGCCCTGATCTGAATCAATAACTTGTACTATTCCAAATCGTGGAATAATATGCTCCAATAAAATTTTAGCTACTGTTTGAGCTGTGGCTCTAGCCGCAGGGAATGCTTCTACCCACTGAGTCAACTGATCTACTATAACCAGCAGATATTTCCACCTGCCTACTTTAGGTAATTCAGTAAAGTCAACTTGGATCTTTTCGAATGGCCGATAGGCTGTCCGACGACCTCCAGAGGGAGGACACCTCAACACTTTTTTATTCACTTTCTGACATGTGAGACATCCTTGTGTGATTTGTTTTCCAATTTCAAATATTCCTATACACCCATAAAATTTTAAAAAGTGGTCACAAAGTGCTCTTGTGCCCCAGTGAGTTCTTCGATGTAAATTGTCCAGGATCTGTCAGGCTATAGGTTTTGGGACTATTTTTCTACCATCTGGTAGAATCCATTCTTCTTCCTTCATGGTTGCCCCTAGTTTCTTTATAGCTTCTATCTCTGTTAAAGAAAAGTATGGTGTTTCAGTTTGTGCTTCTGTCTCTTTAAAAGTCATAATTACACTGTTGTTTTCCCTTAGGGCAGCTCTTTTTGCTTCATCATCTGCCAAATTGTTTCCTCTTGTTTTAATGTCTCTCCCCCCTCTGGTGTCCTTTTACGTGTACAACTGCTATCTTTTTTGGACCTTTTAAAGCCTCAAGTATTTCACTGACTAATCTTTGGTGTATTAATCCTTTCCCTTGAGTGTTTACAAATCCCCTTTCTTTCCAGATTTTTCCAAAGGTATGCACAATCCCATAAGCATACTTTGAGTCCGTGTATATGGTTCCCTCTCAATCTTTTAATAGCAACAATGCACGTAGTAATGCATAAAGTTCACAGGCTTGTGCTGACCAGGATGAGTTAAGAGGACCAGATTCTTTCACTTCTAATTGTTCTCCACTAATTATGGCATATCCAGATTTTCTTTTCCCACTTACTACTCGAGATGATCCATCAATAAATAATTTTTCTCCTGTTCGTAGTTCCTGTTCCCTTAAATCTGGACGTATTTTTGTTTGTAATTCTATAACTTCTATGCAATCATGTATTAATTTTTCCCCTGGGTCCCCGTACAGAAACTGTGCTGGGCTTTGTACATTTGTTACTTTCAATTCTAATTCTGGACAGGTTATTAAAATAGCCTCATACTTTAATATTCGACTGTCTGTTAACCATTTTTCAGCCTTTTGAGCAAGAATTCCCCTTATGTTATGGGGAGTGTATACTTCTAGTGGTGCCCCAAAAGTTATTTTTCGGGCCTCTTCTACTAACAATGCTGTTGCTACCAGAGCTTGTAAACATGTTGGCCAGCCCTTGCTAACTGGATCAAGCAATTTGGAATAATATCCCACTGGCTTTCTGCTTCCTGCCCAATCCTGAGTCAATACTCCATAAGCTGTTTGATCAATTGTATTAACAAATAATTGAAATGGCCTGTCTAAATCAGGAAGGCTTAAAACAGGAGCTTGCAGAAGGGCTTCTTTAACTTGCTCAAAATTTTCTTGATCCTTTTCATTCCATTTCAAGTGATTTGTAGTCAATTTTTCATATAAGAATTTTACTTTCCCACTAAATCCCTCTATCCACTGTCTGCAATAGCCCAAAAGACCCAAAAACTGTCTTATTTCTCTTTTAGTCCTTGGGGGTCCCATATTTAAAATTCCTGAAACCCTTTCAGGGTCTAATTTTTTTCTTCCTCTGCTGATCCAATGACCTAAATAACGTACTTCTGACTCCACAAATTGTAACTTTGACCTGGATATTTTTAACCCATTTTTTCCTAAAAAATTTAAAAGCTGGATAGTCCCTTTCCTAGTGTCTTCTTCAGTTTCTCCAGCTAAGAACAAATCATCTACATACTGTAACAACTTAATCCCTTTTGGTAACTCAAAAGACTTCAAGAGATCTTCTAATGCTCTCCCAAAAAGGTTTGGTGACTCAGTGAAACCTTGGGGTATTACCGTCCGCTTAAGCTGTTCTCTTCTGCCTGTGTCTGGGTCCTCCCACTCAAAGGCAAAATAGTCCCGGCTACTCTCATTCAGAGGGCAAGTCCAAAAGGCATCCTTTAAATCTACTACACTATACCAAGTATAATTAGGGGCCAATTGGCTTAGTAAAGTATATGGATTAGCCACCACAGGAAAACGAGTAATGGTTCTTTGATTGATTGCCCTGAGATCCTGAACTAGTCGGTAACTGCCATCAGGCTTCTTTACAGGCAGAATGGGAGTATTATGAATCAATGGGATAAAAAAAGAGAAGTGGGGAAATTGTGACAATTGATAAAAGATTGGTGTTAATCACAAAAGCATTGGGGTTTGCATAAACCAGAATACTAAGCTCTGAAGTGAAGCATGGACACTAGATAAAGGAAATTATATGATTAAATAATTCTGTTTAAAATCACCTTGTTATGTTATATTATGTTGTATTATGTTACATTACATTATGTTATATTATGTTATATTTATCAAATAAATTGTATCCACTACCAGCTTGCGAAATCGGACTACCCAAAAAGCCCTTCCTGTCTTTGTCTGATCAATACTGCTTATCTCAAGGACCAGACTTCCAGAACTTCTCTGGTGGTTATCTACAAGGACCAGATGGCTATCTGTGACTGATTATCACTCGGAGGCTTTGTGAATTTGTGTAAGGATGTTTATTCGACCATCACGGCTTACCTGGCAAAATTATGACAGCAAAAAAAACCTAAAAATTGTTGATTACAACGAGGAACCACAGTACCAGAAGAGGCTGCAAACCAAGGTTCGGTGGAGCGTGGTGGGTCGGTGACCCCTCGTGTTCCCCAGCGCGCTGCTTGCTCTTTCTAGATCAAATAAAGCAATCCAAAATTTTGAGGAATATGAATACTTTTGTCTCTCATTTATAACACAGAGGTCCGGTACAGAGGATAACAGCCACACATTTGTGTTCATCTCTGCACAAGGCAGGCCAGAATTGCCATGCCAGGACTATTCAGTTCAGCACGAGAATGAGAATACACCTGCTCCATGGGGGAGGAAACCGCTAAAGACTCCCTCATACGTGGTCTCTCAACTTAATGCCTAGGCACTTGCCAATCCTGAGGCTAGACTAACACTATTTTACCTTGCGGGTAAGAAATGCCATTGTTCTGGTGTGCAGCTAAAGGCGCAGCACAGGCAGGCGAGGCCAAAAGCTGAGGCAGTGCCCTTCCTCACACCTTTGCTGTGGTGCACTCCATGCAGCTAGAGCGAAGCAAGAAGGACGCTAGGAAGAAGAAGGCGTTCTTCAACTAGCCCTCTGTCAGCAGCCCTGAAAGGGCGCATAACACACTGCGTCTCGCTGCCCTCCATTCTACATACTCGCAGCTCCCTTTGCCTACTTGCAAAAATGCTACCAGAGTAGAGAGGGCCAGATTGAAGAGGCAGTGCCTAGGTTCACCTTCTACTTATAGCACGTAAGCGACGTCCAGGTCCTCGCTGCACTCTGTATTTCCCTTCTCCGCGGCATTTACCGTGGTGCTGTCTGCAACTCGGAGCCTAGAAGTGACCGCCAATGTTTCCACAGCGGACTGCAATGGAAACAAGGAGCAGCACAAGCAGCAGTGCTTCAGCTTGCTCCTTCCGACTGCTAAGGGCACTTGGGAAGGCAAGTGAGAGGCAGCCACCTTCCTCTCCTAGTAGCCTGAAACGTGGTGCACACAAGCACGGTACATGTGGGTCTTCGGTCACCGCCCTCGACCACTCCTGGCGCCGCATTCACTCCCCGGCGGTCAGAAGCCGCTGAAGCGGCGCCACACAGCCAGCAGTGTGCCGGCAGCCAAGCGCTCGAGAACGCTGCTTCTGCCCAAGCCCGCCTAGGGCGTGCACCTTTGTTCTCAGAGCTCCGTGCAACAGTCTGCCTCTCTCGCAGTTCGAATGGAAATCGAAAGCTTTTGCCTAAGCCCTTCACAGAGATCTGTTGCCAGGACGAGAAGGTATTGCGGCCGGAGCTCGCCCCCGCCTTGAGGGAGCTGCTATTAGCACCGCATTGCAGGGGCACTTCTCGCTCCTTGACTACGTGCTCAGCGCTCTCCGAATTCGCTGCTAGCTCCACGGTCCTTCTCAGCTGCAAGTAGCAGTGCTCACAATACATAGAGTTTCGCAGGGACCGAGGACATGGAGGGACATATCGCACACGAAAATGTGCCAGGACAGAGACGTTCTACACTGAGTAGTGACTGAGACAGACAGAGAGTTCTACACTGCCCCTTCTCGTCGGCCATCTTGTGCTCCTGACGCGTCTGCTGTGACAAATCGTTCCTTGAAAGACGGGCGAGAGCGCCTCTCCAGGCACATTGCACAGAGTGAGAGCTCCCTAGGGACTTTTCGATGTAAAACTTTTTCCACCTCCAAAAATACATGGGTAAGTCCTACAAGTTTTGGTTTTATTCAGATTAGTTATGTCCAAGTATTGCTGTTCTAAACACCCTTGGTTTCAGTCTGAAATTAACTGCTTGTTTCTGTCTTTTTGCATAGTGGCAATCTAATTCTAAGGTAACTAGATGTGTTGGAAATCCATAAATTACATCTCAGGTTAGGTGGGATAATTGGCTAGGAAGAAAATGGAATTGAGAATTTGGAAAGAAACCAAAGTGAGCTTATGTCACAATCCGAGATTCCCTTGGGTTCCAAATCCTTTCATTTGTGTTTTTGTGGGCTTTTTTGAAGGTGGTGTACAGTTGAAGCCATGACTTAGCTGCGGTGAGACCTGGTCCGCTGTAAAAGCATTATTTTCTCAGTGAGCATGGACAACAGTTACAGTGTCGTCTTTTAAGATTCCCTGCACTCCACTTATGGTGGCAAAAGCAGTGCCTTGACTGTAATCATAAAAGTGATTACAGTTTCATTGCTTTGACATCATGTAGGATGCTTCCTCCATCTGCTGTGGTCAGCATTAAGTAACAGATTTCTCAGTTTCTAGGAAGAGTCTAGCAAACAATCACCTTGCTCCTTCTCTTGCATTTATTCATCACTGCTATGCTGCTATACAGACAGATAGTCTGTTTATGATTCAACAATTCAATTGGACATCAAGTAAATAGCAAAGCAAAACTAACTACTGAAAGCACTATAAGGGCCAGAGATTAGCTTGGATCAAAACACGTATTCTCCTAGCATTGTTTACAAACAAGTCAGCATGTGAAACAGAAGGGACAATGTAGTTTTTGCCTTGTTTTGGGCATGCCCGGAAGAAGGAAATTCTGATTTCACATATGGGAAAAGAAATGTTGACATTTGAATGAGATTGTTCATACCCCAGAAAAGGTTGCTTTGAAAGGTTGTGGAAGTCCTGTTAGGAAACATGGCTTTACAAGTCCTTTCCACCAGGAGACAACAGCTGCAGAACATCTGGCTGTGCCAGTGTTGAGAGCACCAGCAAAGATCAAAGTGGAGAAGTTGGTGAACAATGTCAGTGGCCTGGGGGAGAGCAAGTGGGGTGCTGGCTGTGGGACCAGGGGAGTCCTGACTGATTTAGGAGGCGTGTGATGGTCTGTGCTAGCAAGCGGAGTAGTGCTGTGGCCTTGGGACACTGCGAGTACTGGAATTCAGTGGGGTCACTGGGCAGGCTGAGTGTCTGAGCTGCTGGAGGGACCCAGTTTGCCCACATGTAAACATCCAGTCTCACTCCCGCCAGCCACAGAAAGGAGCAGGATGTGGCTGCTGGTGATGCCTGTCATGTATATGTAGAGTATATGTGTGCTATCCCAGCCTGCTGGGAACACTTCTTCTTTGTGACTGCTTGGGCTGAGGGAGAGAAAGCAGTGGTAGTTTCTGAGGTTTTGAGTTTGCTCGAGTTTCTCAGGCTGTTTCTGGAGCCACCCAGAGTTCTCTTCCTTGAAGCATTTCAATTCCTGGTAATTTTCAAAATTCAGACACAGCCCTAAGCTAGTTGATCTGACTTCAGAGCTATTCTTACGCTGAGCTGTTGGATGATCTGATCTCCTGAGATGCCTTCCATCTCAGTTTATGACCTGGTTCTTGTGAAAAGTAGGATCTTTTAGCCTGGAGAAGAGAGGTTTCTGGAGAGACAGTATTGTGGCCTTTGAATATGTAAAGAGGGTATAAGACAAATGGAGAAAGACATTTTAGGAAGGTTTGCAGAGACAGGACAAGGGGCCATGCTTTCAAACTGAGACTAGGTTTAGATTGGCTAAAAGGAAAAACTTTTCTACAATGAAGCTGGTGAGACACTCAAACGGGTGTTCCAGAGAAGTTGTGGATGCCCCATCATTGAGAGTGCTCCTTATCAGTTTGGCTAGTCTTGAGCAATTTGTTCTACTGTAAGATCTACTGGGCAAGGAAGTTGGACTAGATGATCTTTAATCACAGACTGTTGTATGATTCCGTGAAAGACAGTAGGCAATAAAGTTCATATTTCAGATTTTGGCGCAGACATATTTATTATTTCTCACTTTATGCATCATTGCAATGACAACTTGTTAGCTTCTGAAATGATGAGATGAGATTGATTTCTTTCCTTAGATTCATTTTCCCTGTTATTCCTTCACGCTTGGACTTTTTTTTTACTAGGTTTCCTCTTTTAGTAAACTGCCCTTAAGTATCACATTGCTTCCCACCTGGCTTTTTTTTTTTTTCAATGCCACTTTTTCACTGGTTCGTTTTGGGCCTTTGCTGCTTGAAGTCCAGCAGCCACCCTGTCTGAGAATTATGGAGCTTTCTTTACAGCTTCATCACTATGCAAAAACCATAAATTACTGTGTTCCATCTCACATACCATCAAGTATCACACTAATATTCCCTCTGCTGAATAGCTGGTTGGCTTACATAGACCAGCCAAATACCAGGAAATCCAGATGGCAGCAAGAACCTTGTAGACTACTCAAGCTGTTCATTGAAAATCGGGAGAAGTCACGTGAGGTATCACATGCTCTTGAAAGAAGTGTATATCATCTCAGACATTCTAGAATGGGCTATTAATATTGTCATGAGTTTCTGGCTAGACTTCTTAGTATGCAAATTCAAATTCAAATGATCTGAAATGATAGAACTTCAAGAATTTTTTTTTCCCAGAATCGAAGTATGGTGGAGTTACATAGGGAGAATCTTAATCTTAGTTATTCTATTCCATCTCACATCATGGCTGGGGGCAGGGAGAAGGGAGTATCTCTGGGGGACAGTGGGTTCTGGTGTAGTCGGTAAGCTGGGCCGAGGAGCCTTCAGGTATTGTCTGTTGCTGGGGGGGGATTCATGTGAACTCTTCCTTTCTTGTACCCTGCCACTAGTATTGTTGCTAAAATTGTTTGTTTTCTCATCCAAGTGACAAAATCAGCACATTTAATGAGGGATGAAGAGGGAGCAGCAACCTCAGAACAGGAGGAAGAAGAAGCAGAGCCTGCTGTCCTCCAGAAGAAAAAAACACTACCAGCCAACTTTGCATCATCTGTGAACTTCCTGGGCGTGTACTCTATCCCCTTGTCCAGATCACTGATAAAGATATTAAACAGGACTGGGCCCAAGACTGAGCCTTGGGGACCAGCTGGATGAACTCTATTTCCCACCACTCTGTGGGCCTGGCCATCACCCAGTTTGTCACCCAGCAAACAGCCCACCCATCCAAACCATAAGCAGACAGTTTCCACAGGAGAATGATGTGAGACTCATTGCAAAAAGGATCAGGGAGATGCCTAGGAAGAGTCTCAGGTGAATCCAGGAGACTATAGTGGAGGACTATTCAGTTTTCCAATCAATTTGCTTAAAAAACTCTTCAAAACTGTAATAAAAAAACACAGAAACAAACAAACAAAAAAAGCAGACCAAAGAAACACACAAAAACCCCCAACCAATAATCCCCAAAGAGACAAAAAAGGCCACAAAAAAAGCCCACAAAAAACCAACCATACTGGGAAAAAAACCCAAACCCAACACATCAAAAAATCAAGGTGAAGGTTTTTAGTAACTTTAAAAATAACAAAACAAAACAAAAAAACCCAGAAAGTCACATTTCTAAAGGTGCGGTCCCAGCCTCTTCTCTCAGCAGGGAGGACATCCTTAAGTGGAGCCAGTTGGAAGAAAGCGGGACAGGGCAGCACCCGGGCCATTGTCACAGGACGGCCCTGTGGCTGCCCCATTGCCAAAACGTGGACACATAAATCAAACACAGGTATGCACATGTGCTTAGACACAGCAAAAATATATTTGTCTGAAAAGAATACTGGTCCATTTATATCACTGGAAAGAGCATAATGCCTTGTCTCAGCTTTCTTTTCAGTCACGACAAATGTTTCAAAAATATAGGAGTTCAGAAAATGGAAATATCCAAGATCAACATGAGGACGAATAACAAAGATTCCATTTTTGAAACTGCATTGGGAATCCTCTGCAGAAATTGACTCAGAGCTCTAAGATTTACAAAAAAGACCAAGAGTATTGGAGTCAATACAACACAGTGTCTGGAGGCTTCAGCTGGTTGCCTTGATTTCTCAAATATGATGGAGGAAGCACCTTAGCAACTACAGCTGCCAGTTCTCTCAGGGCCCTGACATGCCTCTGGGTGGGTCCCATGGTCTTGCATGCTCAGGTTCCTCAAGTGTTCTGAAAGCTGACCTGCTACTATGGTTTAGAATCAAGTCGACCAGTCCAATAACCTGACAGATGTGGAAATAGTGACTGGCAGTAAAAACTAAGACCAACACTTGTTGAGTACCTCAGCCTTCTCCTTGTCTGTTGTCACTAGTCCTGTCTGGCTTATGGGGGTGGGGGAGGAATAGGGGAGGAGTGATAGGTTTCTTTTCATCTTCCTTTTCCCACTGAAATACCCGTAGGTGCCTTTATTATTCTTATTTTTGGCATGCTTTTCCAAATTCAGCTTCAACTGAGCCTTAGCTATACTGATCCCATCCTCACACACTCATGTGTTACCACTGTATTTTTCCCATGATTTGTCTCACTGTGTATTGTCTGCATATTACCTACTTGCATCACATCTATTAATTTTCAATTACCTTCTGGCTTTACCTTGTTTTCAAAAAAAACTTTTTGTACCTTTTCACCTCAGAAATTCAGCTGGGAAACCCAAAATCCCCCAAATTAACCCCGAAGTCCCCCCGGGAATGCCCAGCACTCACCTGGCAAATCCCAGAATGCCACAAATTCACCCCAAAATTCACGGGGGACCCCCAAATCCCAGGGCTTCACCCCAAAATCCCACCTGCAACCCCCAAAATCCCTCAAATCCCCCCCAAGACCCAGTCCTTCAACACCTTCCAAATTCACCCCAAAATCTCTCCAATCCCCCTCAAAACCCACCCAGAAACCCCCAAATCCACCAAATTCACTCCAAGACCCATCTGGGACTCCCAAAAATCACCAAAATTCCCAGGAATACCCACCTGCATCCCCCCCAATTCATCTCAAAATTCTCCCACGACTCCCAAATGCTCACCTGGATACCCCAAAATCGACAGAATTCACCCCAAAATCTGCCTGGCATCCCCCAAACACACCTGAGAACCCTAAAATTCACATGTATACCCTAAAATTCACCAAATTCCCCCCAAAATTTCCCTGAGATCCCAAGAATTCCACAAATTCCCCTCTAAAATTCAACTGGGACTCCCCACATTCCACAAATTCACCCCAGTCTTGGGGTACAATAAAAAGAATGTGTATTCTATTACCATCTGTTAAAATGTCGGAGGGGTGGTGATCCTTATCTCTGTGGGAGATATCCTCTGCTCATGTGCCATCTGATAAGATCAGGGGGATGATCATCATTATCTTTTCACAACCCATCCTTCCTCCAGAAGATATATTCTGTTAATGGGCCATTAAGTTTTATTGTGTGACTGACAAGATTACATCATCCCATTGGGAGATGCTCCAGCCAGGGGGAGGAGCCAAACATTTCCTACCTAGATAAAAAGTGAGATTTGGATCACCAAGGCATTCGTTTCCACTGGATCCCAGAGGAAAGTTACACATTTTTCCACATCATCGCTGGATCTTCGGAGGAAAACTGCACCTTCAACAGGAGCACTGCTTCAACTGAACCACATCTGTCATCCAGGAGGACTGCAGCCACCATTTATACGAACTGCTACCAACACCTTGACTGACAGGGTGTCAGGTTGTATTTCTGACTTTGTTGGTGGTTTTTCTTTTATATTATTGCATGTATTTTATTTTTTCTCTTTTCCCCAATTAAATTGTATTACTGACTTGGAGTCTTGCACTGGTTTTACATTCAAACCAACAGAACCCCAAACCTCGCTCCCCGGGATCCCCCAAAATTCCACCCATTCTCCCTGAAAATCAACCTGGGACCCCTCAAAACTCACCTGGATCTTCCCAAATCCCCCCCCCCCCCTCCAATTCACTTGGGAACCCCAAAATCCCCAGAATTCAACCCATAATTCACCTGGGACCCCAAAAACCTCCAAATTCACTCCAAAATGATTGGCAACTTTACACACTCCATTTTCTCACAAAAGGATCAAGAGCCCTGTGAGCATCGTATACAAACTAAATGGAAAAAAACTTTCTATTCATTCTCAGCAAAAAGACTTCCTATTCCTCCTTCTTTTGGACAAAACTGCCTTCACTTTCAAACTTATTCTCTTGCTCACTTACCTGCATAATGCTTAGTCCCTGTTCTGCATGCTCATTTTCTTCACTTTTACCAGGAATCCCCTCTTCATCTTCTTCTTCCTCTGCTTCTTCCATTTCCTGTGCCAAGATCACCTGTTTCTCTGTTAGATTTGTTTCTCCTGCTGATTTTTGACAACTGTCCCTATCTTGTGGCACCACTCGCTCAAGAGAGGTGATTGTCCTGCTCTGCTCTGGGCTGGGACTGCGCTCTCTTCAAGCCCTGGGGGCAATTTTGGATGCCACAACGTCAGAAAGACCTCAGGCTATTGGAGAAATGTCCAAAGGAGGGACACAGAGACCGTGAAGGGGCTGTGGGGAAGCCATACGAAGAGTGGCTGAGGGCATTTGGTTCAGCTGCAGAGAGGACACTGAGCTCACACCTCACTTGGGACCTCTCACCTCCTCTCAAGGGCAGCACAGGAACAGCTTTGCTCTCTGCTCTCTGCAATCAGGGACAGGAGCCAAGGGAATGCCAGGAGCTGTGTCAGGGGACGATTAGGCTGGCTATCAGGGAAAGGTTTTTTTCCTCAGAGGCTGGTCAGGCACTGAATAGGTTCTCCAGGCAATGGGCACAGCCCCAAGGCTGACAGAGATCCAGGGGGGTTTGGCCAACGCTCTCAGGGATGCAGAGGGTGGGACTTTTGGAGTGTCTGTGCAGGGCCAGGAGTTGGACTTTGACGATCCCTAGGGGTCCCTTCCGACTCAGGAAACTCTTACCATTTTCCCCTCTTTCCTCTCCTTGCACAATGCTCTCAGCTTACTGTTCCACCGTATGTTCCACTTCTGAAACCTCAGCTACTTCTTTCCAGTTCAAGCACAGTTCTACTGGTTGCAATCCAAAAATATACAGATTGAAAAACAACCAAAAAGAAACACCTGTTTGGAATGTCGTGGTCTTATTTGGATCTCGAACTATGAAGTCGATTGTGCCTTGCAAGTTCTAAAAGCAAAACAACAGCAAAAAACACCCACCACACCGTTTTAACATAGGGATGTGCTTTCTTCTAAGAAATACATATCCCTTCTCAAAATGGATCTATTTCAGTAAGAGATCATCTTGAATAGATCACTTACTATCTAAAAACCTGGAACACTCAAATCCGTAATGATAAGCCCGTTACCTTGTCGTTTTCTGTTCCAAAGGCAAATGAATTTGCTCAAGTGCCGTTTTTAACAAGGACAGAGTTCAAAGTGCGGCTCTGAGAAATGTTTTGGTTTCCCTCTCCTATCTCTATCAAAAGCACTTTCTTCAATGGCTGAAACAATACTTGTTGTAGTCTGAATTTTAAAGGTCATGAAAATTTTCTCAAATGTGAAAAATTAATATAGCAGTCAGGTTTTAAACAAACGGGAAACCCTGTCACTTCATCAGGGAAAAGAGCCTCTTTTGTTATCTTATTTACGTCCATGAGGCAAGGGCCCCAGGAGACATCACCCTAACACCTGAGCTAGACCGGAGGAAGGGCTAACAACCCCATTTTAGGGCCGAGAAAAAGCCTCAGTCGGCACCCTACGTGAATGGTCTCTACAGAACACCCCACGTTCGGCTGTGACTCCTATTTTCGGGATTCAAGAATCCTTGGTGCTGATCAACCAGCTTAAATTTCTTTTAGCTGCATTTTGTGCAGTTCAAAGACTTTTAAGCACGAACCGGGAGCCTGTCTGAAGCCCAGGCTGGTCGGTTCTGGACGTAGACCCACTATAGTTACTCAGACGCCTCTGCCTGCAAGAAAAAAAAAGGTGAGTGGAAGCCTCCTTTTGCACAGAGGGAGGCAGCTTTGATCGGTTTCAAAGTGGCGGCACGGAGGTTTTTTTGCGGTGTTTTGCGGTTTTTGTGGGTTTTTGCGGCGGGATCGGTCCCTACAGCGGCGCGGGTGCCACGTGGGTTTTATCAGCAGAAACAGCGAAATTAACATCGGCTCCGCATCCAGTAAAGCCTGAAAACCGTGGTGTACCTGGCACGTTTTAAAAACTAACTCCTTTCCTGTGTTTTTAACTGTAGTGGGGTAGATATAGTGGCAAATTGCTAATCATCATGGGCTTAGAGCAATCTGCCTTACAAAAGAGTATAAGAAACCAACTCAGGGAGATATTAAGTTCAGGAAATGTTTTAATATCTAAGAAAAAGTTAGCCCGTTTTGCCAGCTGTCTGTCTGTTGAAAAATCTGACCTTGAATTGCAAAATATAAATTCAATTTCATTTTTAGATGAATTGGGGGATTTATTAACTTTAAAAGTGGAAAATGGAGATAAAACAGCTTCTGTATTCCTCCCGAATTTTTTACAAATTTGGAAACTTTTAATTCAGACAGAAAACAACAGACAGCAGCAGCAAAACGGTTCAGAATCACCTTCCCTTTCCCGAAAACCCTATAACCCGGACCTGGAGGGGACCCACGGGTCTCCCTGGGGGGTGCAGGGCTCCCAGCACTGCTGTGGCTGCTCTGAGTCCCTGGGTCCTCCCCGGTATCCCGGTTCTGATAATTTTTCGAAAATTGTCAGCACTCCTTTCTTGTTCCCTTCCCCTCTGGGCAACGGTCATGTGGCTACACCTGAAGGTGTCAGTGTCCCAGATAGCTCTGGCCATGCGATACAGCCCGTAGGGGGGGTCCCATATGGTGGCAGTCACGTGTTTCCTCCTTCATCCCGCAACCCCCTTCACCCTCCGGTCCCTGCCCCTAAGCCTGTCCCCTCCCATAACCCATCCCTGCCCTCGGCTCCACTGCCCCCTCCCCCCTCCAAGACCCAGCCCTGCACGGCACCCCGCAACCCACCCACAGGTGTTGCAACCCTGAATCCCACCACCCCTCCCCCACAACGGTTTCACATTCCTTCCCTCCAAGCTGCTGTGGGGTGGGGGAGGGCAGTGGAGCCCCTGCTGAGTTCACTGCTGGTGGGGGTGGGGAGGGATCAGCTCACAGCCCCTGCGGGACTGATGGTGTCCCCGTGGTGAAGGGGGTGGGCAGCCTCCTGGTCCGGGTGGGGGGGGATGCCCAGCCCTGAAAGTCAACACCAGGGAAAAGAGTATATACCATCAGTTGCTCCTGTAGTTTATCTTGGTAAGAGGAATGGTAGAAGAAGTCATCAACCTTTGTCCTATCAAGATAAAAAAGGAAATTTGTAAAGTACAGAGAGAATTTGGTAGAAATAGTGAAATCTTTAAAGGCATGATGAGAGCCACCTTTAACTCAAACGAACTGGTTCCATATGATATCAAATAGCTTTTCCGATGTCTGTTAACTCCTTCAGAATATGATCTATGGGAAAGCCTGTGGAAAAGATATTTGAAAGTGCTTTTACTAGAGCTTTTAAAAAGCTCAGATGATGCAAAAGATGCTGATAATAATGACATAACATATGAATACCTATGTGGGGAAAAGGATTGGCATTGCCCGAAAGCCAAACCAGAGTACTATCCAAGTCTGTCCTGGATAAAATATGCAATGTTGCAGAAAAGGCTTTTAATCAATTACCAACAGTAGATACTAAAGGCAGTTATGTTAACATTAAACAGCTTGCTTCTGAGAATTTCTTACAGTTTGTGGACCTCCTTCGTGCACAAGTGGAAAGACAGGTGTCTGATCCAGTAGTACAAGCTGAATTAATTAAAAAGATGGCTCAGAGGAATGCTAATGAAACCTGCCGTAGGGTTATTCTTGGCCTTCCCCTAGAGCCAGCACCTAGCTTAGCACAGATGATAGAAGCCTGCGCCAGGAAAGCAGAACTGCTCAGTGGACAGGAGAGAAATCCAGGACTGGCACGCCCAAAGACCACGGCAACTGTAACACCAGAAGCCAAGAAGCAACCAATGTCACCAGAGCAACTGCAGCACATCATCTGCTTCCAGTGCAAGCAGCCAGGGCACTTCACCAGAGACTGTCCACACAACCAGAAACAGAAGAAGACCGACAAAAAAACTAGCTTTACTGCCCGTACCCGCCATTAACAAAATAGCGCGCTCGGCTATAAATGCGGTGGGCTCCACACTCGCAAAGGACTCTCTCTTAATAAACAAAAAGGGGGAGGATGGGAGAGAGGGTGTGGGCATGCACGGCAATGAAAATATTAAATGTTCAATTAACAAGGTTTGGAAGCCACTAGGCCGTTTTAGGCTTGTGACTACCAAAGGTCTTCATTTCAGGTCACGTGATTGGACAGTCATTACAGTGGACTTACCTAACAGTACACAGGATGTGACGTTAAACCACATGAAACAGGACAGTGAATACTTTGTTGTCAGGGACACAGTACACACACCCCTAGAGACTGAGGTGGTTCCCATGACCATCAGGGGAAGCATAACTGGCCTCATTCTCCTGGCACGATGTCCTCTACCACCATATTCCATGGTTGAGGGACAAATCCTGGCCCAGGCCATTCCTGTTCCACAGGAGGTCCCAGCAGATGGAAAATCACCTGAAGTCTACTGGACAGAAGTGTTGGGTGAGGACAAACCATCTCTGGCATGCAACCTAACCCGTGCATCAGATCACCTCCATGTGGAGGGGGTACTGGAAACAGGTTCTGATGTGACTATCATACCCGAAAGGATGCAGCCGTGACACTGGGAACTTCAGCCTGTGGCAGGCAAAATCCAAGGTGTAGGAGGAGTAAAACTGGCAAAAATATCAAAAAGCATCGTACAAATTGAAGGGCCGGATGGAAAATTGGCTAGCATCTGTCCATTTGTTACAGACTATAAATGCCCTCTATGGGGGAGAGACACCATGTGCCAGTGGGGGGTAAAATCTATTATTCCTAAGACTCCTCGGTATTTTTAGAGGCGGCCACTGTAGATCACCCTACCCAAAAGGTGAAATGGCTAGATGATAACCCAAAGTGGGTAGCACTGTGGCCGATGAGTAAGGAAAAGCTCAGGGTGCTTGAGGAGCTTGTGGAAGAGCAATTGGCTAAAGGCCACATATGAGACCACAAGTGCATGGAATTTTCTGGTTTTTGTGATAAAGAAACCGGGGAAGGACAAGTGGAGGCTGCTCCACGACCTCCGGGAAATAAACAAAGTATTTGAAGACATGGGGTCTCTCCAACCTGGAATGCCTTCTCCAACAATGCTTCCTAGATATTGGCAATTGGCTGTTCTAGACATCAGGGACTGTTTCTTCCACATTCCCCTACACCCAGAGGATGCCCCACAGTTCGCCTTCTCGGCTCCTACCATCAATCAAGAAGCTCCAATGAAGCGCTACCACTGGAAGGTTTTGCCCCAGGGATTAAAATGTAGTCCCTCCATCTGCCAGTGGCATGTGGCCTCATTGCTATCCCAGGTGCGTGCCCAGAGAGGGGAGGTCATCATCCTGCATTACATGGATGATGTGCTTGTGTGTGCCCCCAATAACTCTCTACTCCAAGACACACTTGACCTAGTGGTTAAAGTTTGAACCTCTGCTGGATTTGAATTGCAGGAGGACAAAGTCCAAAGGATACCACCTTGGAAGTACGTGGGCCTGGAAATTACTGCACGGACCATTGTTCCACAGAAATTGGAAATTAATTGTAATCCAAAAACCTTAGCAGATCTCCATTCCCTGTGTGGGTCATTGAATTGGGTTAGGCCCTGGCTAGGCCTCACTAATGAGGACCTAGAACCTCTCTTCAATTTATTGAAAGGGGAGGGAGAGCTGCTTTCTCCCAGGGAACTGACCCCAGAGTCAAAGACGGCAATCGAAAAGGTACGAAAGTCTTTAGGAGAGAGGCAAGCTCACCGTTACCAGCCCGAGCTGCCCTTCAAATTCATTGTCCTAGGAAAACTGCCACACTTACACTAGTTAATATTCCAATGGATCCTGGGGCAGAGAGAGTCACTCTTAATGATAGAGTGGGTCTTCCTCTCCCACCAAAGATCCAAAACTATCACTAAGCCACAAGAGTAAATAGATCAGCTGATTCGGAAAGCAAGGATCAGACTGTATGAACTGGCTGGTTGTGACTTCACATGTATTCACCTCCCTGTTAAACTGTCTCAGGAGGGAAGGAATGCTCCTGAAAAAGTGACTAAAGAGATGTTGGAACACTTGCTCCAGAGCAATGCCAGTCTCCAATTAGCCCTGGACAGCTACAGAGGACAACTATCACTCCATGCCCCGTCTCACAAGTTGTTCAATGAGGAATTCCACGTCATTCCTCGTGAGGAGTCAGAGACCACTCAAAGCTCTCACAGTGTTCACGGATACATCTGGGGTGTCTCACAAGTCGGTGATGACTTGGAGAGATCCTCAGACTCAGCATTGGGAAGCTGATGTTGAGTTTGTGGAAGGATCACCCCACTTTGAGAAGTTCTCATAGCCAATAAACTTGGTGACAGACTCAGCCTATGTAGCGGGGGTACTGTCCAGATTGGAGCAGGCAGTGCTCAGAGACAATGAAAATGAGCAGCTTTTCAGGTTGCATTCCAAACTAATTTATTTCATTTCTCGAAGAGAACACCCGTTCTATGTGATGCATGTGAGATCACACACAGATTTGCCAGGCGAAATTGCAGAAGGGAACCGTCAGGCAGACTCCCTTGCAACCCCAGCAGAACAAGCAACCCCAGCAGAACAAGCACGCCTTCCTGACATCTTCCAACAGGCAAAGCTGAGCCACCAGCAGTATCACCAGAATACACCAGGTCTAATGCGTCAGTTCCAGCTAACACGGAGTCTAGCTCGAGCCATTGTGGCCACCTGTCCCAACTGTCAGCTGCACACCATGCCATCAATAGGCATGGGGGTTAACCCCCGAGGTCTTGCCAGTTGTGAGGTATGGCAGACAGACATCACACACATTCCTAGGTTTGGTCACCTCTGATATGTGCATGTTAGCACTGACACGTATTCAGGCACAGTCTATGCCTCTGCCCATGCAGGAGAAAGGGCTGTGCACGCCAAACAACACCTAGTGCAAGCCTTTTCAGTGTTGGGGGTCCCTAAGGAAATCAAAACTGATAAGGGAGCAGCGTATAAGTCCAAGGAGTTCCTGGAATTCGTCCAGCAGTGGGGAGTGGAACATAAAACTGGCACCTCCCACTCCCCCACTGGCCAAGGTGTAGTTGAGCGAGCTAATCAGACACTCAATCAGGTTTTGGCTAAACAGAGCAGTTCAACTGCGTGGACGTCTCCACAGCAGAAGCTCTGCAGAGCCATATTTACTATCAATTTCCTGAATTGTTCATTTGAGAACATGAGTCCACCTGTGGTACGTCACTTTAACAGTGGTAAACAGTTCAAGTTATCCCAACATCCTCCAGTTTTGATTAGGGACCCAGAAACCTGGGAAATCAAAGGTCCCTATGAGCTCGTTACCTGGGGGCGTGGCTATGCGTGTGTATCCACTCCCTCAGGCCCTCGGTGGATTCCCCAAAAGTGGGTGAAACCGTATGTTCCCAAACATCCTGCTCCAACTGAGGAGAACGAGGAGCAGGTAGCTGTGGCTTCAAAAACAAGACGCCGCCGGAAAAAAGGAAAATAAATCCTCATAGAAGGTGGCATTCAGCAGATAGAGACTTTTAATAGGTTTTACAATGTTTGTCTTTCTTTTTAGCGAAAAGTTTCCCTTCTCTAGGTTCTGTGATGAAACCCATTGAAGTTGTCTTCCTGTTAACACTGAACAGTTTAGCAGCTGCATGAATTGTCCTTCAGCCAGATCAAAACATGTAGATCAACCTGGCACACACACTCCAGAATCGTGCTGCTATAGATTTTCTCCTACTACTGCTCGGACGTGAGTGACAGGTATTTGAAGGACTTTACTGTATGGACCTGACCTCGAAAGCTCCTAACATCCATGCTACCCTAATCTGAAGATTGGTTCAATGGACTGTTCAAAGGCTGGGGATTCACAGGGTTGTGGGCAAAGTCATAATTTAAATGAAACTAATATCCTTGTTTCAACCTTGTAAAACAAAAAATGGGGAGATATTGCATTTCCTAGGTGCATTGTAAATGGCATATTCCGTGACCCCTGCTATGCCCTGTAGCTTGGTCCCTCTCCCCTCCTGGCCATACAGGGCTGGCTGGGATCCAATTTCTCCCCCCGCCCCCCTTTTCACACCCTAGAAAAGATCCATACCCCCTCACCTCTGTCTCTTTCTCCCTCTCTTTCTCCCTCTTTTCCTAGCGACCCACGAGAAATAAACCCTGCAACTTCATCAGGGAAATGAGCCTCTTTTGTTATCTAATTTAGGTCCATGAGGCAAGGGCCCAGGAGGCTTCATCCTAACACCTGAGCTAGACCGGAGGAAAAGGTGAAGACCCCATTTTTAGGGCCGAGAAAAAGCCTCAGCACTGCTGCTTGTGCTGCTCCTTGGTTCCCTTGCAGCCCGCTGTGGAAATATTGGCGGTAACTTCTAGGCGCCGAGTTGCCGAGAGCACCACGGTAAATGCCGCGGAGAAGGGAAATACAGAGTGCAGAGAGGAGCTGGACGTGGCTTACGTGCAATAAGTAGAAGGTGAACCTAGGCACTGCCTCTTCAATCTGGCCCCCTCAGTCCTGGCAGCAACTTTTGCAAGGTCGGAAAAGGGAGCTGCAAGTATGTAGAATGGAGGACACGAGACGACATGTGTTATGCGCCCTTTCAGGGCTGATGACAGAGGGCTACTTTAAGAATTCCTTCTTCTTCCTCGCGTCCTTCTCGCATCGCTCTAGCTGCATGGATTACACCACAGCGAAGATGCGAGGAAGGGCTCTGACCCAGCTCTTGCCCTGGTGTGCAACGGCTGTGTGCTATTTTTCCAAGCAGCAATCGCACTGAGAAGAGAAAGCGATTGTGAAGGAGCTCTTTGGCTTCTCGTGTGCTCTTCGCTGCACTGCACTCACAAGCCCAATGCCCTGCGGATTCGTTCTTCGCTTTCATTAACATTTATGGGGATCTGAACCCCTTGTAGACTGGTGGGGTGAACTTCAAAAACCATGTGATGGGTTGGGAGAAGATTTCACCTGCTGCCACTTCCTCACAGTAAGTACCATTATTGAAGTAGCCCCAGAAACACACACTTGGAGTGCGATAGCTCTGAATCCATGTGGCCATCTTGCAGAGAAAATTAAAAATCCATGAATTCCTCAACTGATCAACCCACAAAATGAACCGGATAATAGCCACAGTAACCTTGGTTATGAGACTCATGTTTAAAAAAGGGCTTGCAAATGGGAGAGATATAGCAGTGACCACATGGAGGCCAATCCAGGGTAAGCTGGACAGCGTGGTGTCACCTACCACAAGCTTGGGTAATTCAAGAACTGTTATCCCCTTTTCTACCCCTCTCTCAATGTCCTCAGGCAAAGCCTCACGTTCCGGGCGCCAAAATCTGTCTTGGTTTGAAAGACAGGTATGGTCTAAGGAAATGCAAGAGCCCCTTTCCTGCAATGCAGAGTGCAACCCCCCTCCCTTTTAATTATTTTAGGTCCAAATCAGAGGCCTTCAGGCAGGAGATGTGGGGATAAGAATAACAGTTCTTTACTGGTATCTAACAAAGCAGAAAAACAACAACAGCTATAAAAATTGGCAACAGAACAGTCTAGCTCCGCTCCAGTCCCTTCTGGCTGCAGGCCGTCTCCCTGTGCTGTTACCGGTGCTGTGGGGGCAGGGCAGGTCCCGCGCAGTTGAAGAGGGCTGGAGTGATGGCGGCCGCGGCCCAGGGGTGAGCGGGGATGGGGAAAGTGACTCCCCCCTCACGGTGTCGGTCGTGGTGCTTGGCAGAGTGTCCGGAGGTAGTAGGGTGAGGTGGGCGAGCAGCAGAGCGATGTCCAAAGGCAGGGAGCGTGGATCTCAGCACTGGGGTGGCAGGGGGGATGCCAGATCTGAGCACAGGGCGTCCTCTCCCTCCACGAGCCAAACGAGAAAGTTTTCCAGCCCGCTCCCGACCCCCGTCCCACCTTTCCTTTTTCTGGTTTCCGACCCCCCCCCCCCCTCCATCCACCTCCCTGCTAGTGAACATTACGTTAAGGTGTAGCCAATTAGCATAACAATGGGATAAATTCCACAGAAAGAAAGGGAAGCATTCAACCCCCAACAATGGAGTACACCGCAGTGAAGGTGTGAGGAAGGGCACTGCCGCAGCTCTCGCCCCGCCGTGCAACGGCAGTGTGCTACTTTTCCAAGCAGCAAGAGCACTGAGAAGTGAAAGCGATTGTGAAGGAGGTATTTGACTGCTCGTGTGCTCTTCCCTGCACTGCGCTCGCAAGCCCGGTGCCCTGCGGCTTCGTTCTTTGCCTTCTGCCTTCCGGACAGACCTGAACTCCAGCGGTCAGTTTCAGCTCTGCCCAATACCTTGTCCGCAGTCCTGCGGGCAGGCACGCCCTGTTGCCTTGGCTCCGAGTGCAAAGTCCCTAGCGAGCTCTCACTCAATGCAATGCACCCAGAAAGACGCTCTCGCTCGTCTTTCAAGGAGCGATTCCTAACAGCAGAAGCAGCAGAAGCACAAACTGGATCACGAGAAGTGACAATGTAGAACACGTCTCTGTCCTGGCACATTTTCGTGTGCGATATGTCCCTCCATGTCCTCGGTCCCTGCGAAGCTCTATGTACTGTGAGCGCTGCTACTTGCAGCTGAGAAGGACCATGGAGCTAGCAGCGAATTCGGAGAGCGCTGAGCATGTAGTCAAGGAGCGAGAAGTGCCCCTGCAAGGCGGTGTTAATACCAGCTTCCTCGCGGCGGGGGCGAGCTCCGGCCACAAGACCTTCTCGTCCTGGCGACAGATCTCTATGAAGGGCGTAGGCAGAAAGCTTTCGATTTCCATTCGAACTGCGAGAGAGGCAGACTGTTGCACGGAGCTCAGAGAACAAACGTTCACGCCCTAGGGGGGCTTGGGCAGAAGCAGCGTTCTCGAGCGCTTGGCTGCCGGCACACTGCTGGCTGTATGGCGCCGCTTCAGCGGCTTCTGGCCGCGGGGGAGTGAATGCGGTGCCAGGCGCGGGCGCGGGCAGTGAACGAAGCCGCACAAGTACCATGCTTGTGTGCAGCACTGTTGGAGTCAGTAAGTCAGGAGTTTCTCTGAATCCTTCAGGGAGAGATCAGAATGCAGGGATTGAGTTGAATCCTTTGAATGGATTGAAGTATATTAGGCCTCTTATAAGGCAGAGGTGTAGACTTAAGCTATAACATAAGAGAAGGAAAATAATTAAGTAAATGGAATAAGTTTTAAGTGCTTTTAGTGAGCAAAAGGTCTTAGATGCCTAAGAAGTACTACATGTTCTAGTGAAGGTTGAAAAACATACTAGTGTTTTCTTTGAGGCTCCAAGAACTTAGCTTTAGACATAATAGAGTTAGAGTTAAGAAAATTGCTGACATTTTTCAGTTAGAACAAGATAGGCCATGAATGTAATTTATACGTAGCTTGGCGTGTTAAGAAATTAGAATTCTAATAGTTTAAGAAGTAGTGGTCCGATTGTGGTCCGATTCTACGTCTTAGTTTGCTCATAAGTTTCTATAAAAGAAGAGGCTTGGAAAGAGACATTGCTTTTAGCCATTGCTATTATGCCGCAGCTTTTGCTCTGCTTTTGTTTTTGCCGCTGAAATCAAGACCCGAGAAGAAGACAGGAGCTGCCCTGCTCCTCCGGCCCTGCTGGGACCACGGGGAGCTTCTGCTTCTGTTTGGGACTTTGAGCTAGAACCTGGAATGGACTTTGTTAGCTTTGACTCTGCATTTGAGACTGATGTGCTTCTGCAATAAATAACTTTACAGCTACTATTAGCTGCTTTGCTTTTTACATAAAAGCAGAAGTAGCCTGAGAGTGTGGGTGCACAAGAGGCACCCGGAGGTCCCCAGAAACCTCACATTTGGTGCCCCGTGTTTGGTGCCGTGCTTTCACCTCGCTGTGCAAGGCTTTATAGCTACTGTCGGGCCTCCCTCGAACCCTCATTTGAGTGTGGTAAGAAGAAGGCTGGACACCCCACCGGTTGCTGAGAGGAGCAAGCACCCCTAAACCGTGGACGAAGGAGGCTGGGTCTGGACCTTCTCATCACCTGTCTTATATTGAGGTGAGCTTTGGGGTGAAGAGTAGTGCCATTTAGAATTAGAGAAATGCGAAATAATATGCCAAAAGAGCAGAAATATGTCTTTGATTACTTAAAATTCTTTTTAAGAAAGCATGGTTTTAACGTTTCTGAAAAAAAGTTGAAAGAGCTTTTAGTATATGCTCATAGTGTGTTTCCTTATATAGATCTCGATTCTGCCTTAAGTGCTTCTTATTGGGATCAGATAGGATTTATGCTTTTTGAAGATATTACTCGAGGTGATAAGACAGCCCCGTTGCTGTTACCAACTTGGAAGTATGTTAGTGATTCTCTGTTAGTGCATAATCGTGTCGATACAGAGGTTTCCTCTCTCCCTTCTGTGATGCCGTTGCGAGCCTTTGAGGGAAATTCTGGTACCGAGCCCCCCCCCACCGCGATCTCGGGCAGCCACCCCACCGCGGTCTCCTGCAGCTAGGGAGGATGGCCCTGAATGCGATCTCGGGGTCTCGCCGCCACGATTGTTACACAGTGAGCCCTGTTTTGCGAGTGCGGGACCTGGTTCTGTCCCACCGGCCCCCGAACGGAGTTTCGAGGGCGAAAGAGCTGCGGGTCCTGTACCGGGTTCCGGTGTCGGGGATTGGGGTGATTGTCAGTTTCCCTCCCCTCCGCGGTTGAGTCGAGCGGCAGCGCCAGTTTTGGCTGCGCTGGAAGCACGTCGCGATTTTTACGGCATGACTGCCGGTGCTAGGTACCTGCCGTGCGGGCCGCTTCCTTTAACGCTAGCTGCGCCGCCGTTTTTTTCTACCTTGCACCGGGACGATGCTGGCTTTGCTGCATTTTACGGGCCTTTTCCACAAATGACTCAGTCGGCTTTCATACCTGTCCTAGGGTGATGTTATGGTGTTTCTATCTCCAATCGTGTGTCCTGATTATGTTTGGTATTATGTCCTGTGCTTCCAGGACTGAGTCTGAGAGTGAAGCTTTGTTTTGTCTTGTTATCAGCCGGCTCACCTCCCCCATGGTCTATGTTTAGGGGAGGTTTTAGCTCGGCTTGCTTGCTTGCCTGCTTGCTTGCTTGCTTGCTTGCTTGCCTGCTTGCTTGCCTGCTTGCTCGCTTCTGCCTTTTTCTTTCCTTCGCTTTGCCCTTGCTTTCTGCTTATTAGTTAGTTCAGCTAGGCAGTCCAACTTTTTCCTTGGACTGTTTTCTCTTCCACCCCGTCCCCTCCCTCTCCTGGATACCATCTGAACGGACGGGGACCTGGGAACCCCAAGAAACACCGGGAGGCTACACTTTGTCACCTGCAGCAGTCATCCCCAGCGCCAGAGACTGATAACTGAGCGACCACTCGCCAGAGAGACTGAGTTTGTCATCCCTTCAGAACGGTGAAAGAGTTTTTTTGTCAGCTGGTGTTGTCTTTTTTCCCTGTGCTGGGGAGTGTCTTGCTTGTTAAATAAACAGTTTTTTTTTCTCCCACTCTTCTCCGAGGAAATTCTTCCCGAACCCGGTGGGGTGGGGGGGGGGAGGAGTCGTGGGGTTTGCTGTCTGGGGGCTCCTTCTGGAGGTTTTCCCCCAAATTTGCCCAAAACCAGGACAATACCTTATGCCGCGAGTTTGAATTCGGAGCGCATTCGGGGAGTTTTCCATCTCTGCATACTTATCGGGACCGCGCGGAAGTTTTCGAACAAGTGCTGCCTCATGACGTCTGTCCTTTGCATCGGGCAGCCGTCGCATCTTCTGCGCCTGCGGGTCCCCAACCCGGCCCTCGTTGCTGTGTTCATTGTGCACCTACGGAGGCGGAGTTGCCGGTCTCCGCCCACAGCCGGACCGGCAATGTGATCGGGAGATCGGGATCCCCGCCTCCCCCCCCCGCGTAGCCGCGGTGCTGCGGTTTCTGTGCCTGCATGGGACAACCCTCCTTCTGTGTCCATAGATGAGGCAGAGTTGGCAAAGAAGAGGGGGAATTGGAGGGAGGAGGGGCAGGAAGGCGTGATTGAGGGTGAGAGGGATCAGTGGGCTATTGAGAAAAAGAGAGGAGTTGATTGTCCCGTTCCAGGGAGATCAGAGGTTCCAACATCAAAGCCAGAAAACTCAAACGGGGAAAGAAGTTCGTCTGTTTTTAAGCCTGAGGATTCTCAGTCAAAGACTCCACAGCATGTTTCTGTAAATTGGACAGCAATGAGGCACCAAGCAATTAAAGAGAAAGATTTTCATTTAGCTACTGAACCGTTATTAGCTCTGCCTGTTAGATACGGCAGAGGAGGAGCGAACCCTAGATGGGAACCAATAGATCATCAAGATGTTAAGGAGCTGAGGAAGGTATTGAAGGAGGATGGATTGGGCTCACCATATTTTAGGCAATTATTGAGAGGAATGTTTAACAGTGTGGATTTGACGCCGCATGATTGCCGTTGTATTGCTGGAGCATTGTTGACAGAATCACAATTAATTTTGTGGGAAGGAAGGTGGAAAAGGTTTTTAAATCAATTAATTGAAGGATATGCTGGGGGTCCCAATGCTCAGTTGACACTGGCAGATTTAGCAGGAGAAGCCCCACATGATAGAACTGAAGACCAGGCAGTAGATTTGCCTAGAGCAGTGCTCAATGATATTAAGAGGGCTGCCTGCAAAGCCTTGCTTCTGACTCAGCCAGCAGGGACCCCAGAGAGAGATTTTGTGCAAATTAAACAAGGGCCAACAGAACCCTATGCAACATTTGTTGACCGCCTATCACAGGCCCTGGACAGGCAATGTGAAGATGATAGAATCCGTACACTGATGCTTCAAACTCTTGCTTTCATGAATGCTAATAGTGAGTGTAAAAAAAGGTATTCAAAGCCTGCCAGATTCTAACCCCGATCTCTCACGGATGCTAGAGGCTTGCAGTAAGATTGGCACTCCACAACATATAGCTACTCTTCAAGCAGATACTATGGGAGAGAAGATTGGGGAAAAACTTAAAGAGAATAATGATTACCTTGCAAAGGCTCTTGATAATATTAGTTCAGCACTTTTGCAAAATAATAAGTTTCAGAAAGATGGTGCTTCTAAAGGATCATGTTATAGATGTGGAAAATCAGGACATTTGATAAAGAATTGCCCAGAGCCAGCAGAGAGCAAAAAGTCAACTGGTCATTGCCCAAGATGCAGAAAGGGGAAGCATCAAGCTAGCCAATGCCGTTCTAAATATGATATTGAAGGGAATCTGTTGACGGGAAACGGGAGAGTGAGCGCGCCCCACCGCGTGCCGAAACAAATAGTGGCTTTCCAGCAGCCAGGAGGCTTCCCTGGGGCAGGATACATGAATTTTCCGGCCCCATCATACCCTGGGTGGCCAGTCAGTTACCCAACGATCCCACCCTTTTACCCCCAGGGGCACAATGCGAGCTGGCAACTTCCAAATTAACCTGCTTTTTACAGAATTGTCATGCAGTTGTTTCTACAGGAGTGACAGGAACTTCACAAAGGAGACAAGATTTTCTAATTATAGGTAAAGAAAGGAATCGTATTTTGGGACTTGTGGTTTTTCCGACTATTGTTTCAGCAAATTGTAATGAAGAATTGACAGTTTTAGTTCAAGCCTGGTGCCTTCCACTTGCTATTCCAGCAGGAACTCCAATAGCTACAGCTGTTGCTTTGCCACCTAATATAGAGGAGCAGCTTGTTGAAGGTCAACGGATGTCAACTGGGAACATGAATACAGCTTCTCATGTTTTTTGGGTGGAACATATAGGCCGCAACCGACCAAAACTGACTTGCAGCCTAACTCATAATAACAAAACTATTGAAATTACAGGTCTCCTGGACACTGGTGCTGATGTTACAGTGATTTCTTATTTGCTTTGGCCAAAGGACTGGACTTTAATTACTCCTTTAGATCCTATTACAGGTATCAGAGGGGCCACTGTTTGTCAACGAAGTGAATACATGATCACAGTCAGAGGACCAGCGGGGAAGACAGCGGCCATCTGTCCCTTTGTGGTGCAAAGACCCATCACAGCCTGGGGAAGGGACCTGCTGTCTCAGTGGGGAGCAAGGCTGGAAGTGGATTTTTGTGAAAAGCCATGACAGCATTTATCACTCCAAAATTATCCTGGAAAACTAATAATCCTGTATGGGTGAGTCAATGGCCTCTGGAGGAAGAGAAATTGAGTGCTCTTAAAGAACTGATTAGAGAACAACTAAGAAAAGGCCACATTAGAGTGACGAACAGTCCGTGGAATTCACCAGTGTTTGTCATTCGCAAGAAAGCATCTGGTGCCTGGAGGCTGCTTCAAGACCTCAGGAAGATCAATGAGGTAATAGAAGACATGGGACCACTACAACCAGGTCTCCCTTCACCCTCAATGATCCCGAGAGACTGGCCTCTTGTTATTATTGACTTAAAAGACTGTTTTTTCAATATCCCACTTCATCCAGATGACGCTCCACGGTTTGCTTTTTCTATTGCAAGTATCAACAGACAAGAACCCCTGCAAAGATACCACTGGGTGGTTCTGCCACATGGAATGAAGAACTCTCCTACTATATGTCAATGGTTTGTGGCTCAGGCTTTGGCCCCTGTGCAGCAAAAGCATCCTCGAGCAATGATTTTACATTACATGGACGATTTACTTATTTCAGCTTCGACTCAAAAGGAAGTAAAAGAGGTTTGTGATAATGTTGCAGCAGTTCAGGAAGCAGGACTTGAAATCTCCACTGAAAAAATATGAGAAGTTTCACCATGGAAGTATTTAGGGTGGAGAATGACAGAGCATTCCATCAAGCCTCAGAAAATTCAGCTCCAAACTAAGGTCAACACCTTACAAGATCTGCAGCAACTTTTGGGGGAAATCAACTGGATCAGAGTTACTTTAGGGATTACCAATGATGAACTTGCTCCGGTTTTTGACTTGCTTAGAGGGAATTGTGACATCACTTCTCCCAGATCTTTGACACCTGAAGCTCAGAAAGCCCTTGAAAAGGTCACTGAAGCCCTTCAATCTAGACAAGCTCATCGATGTGTGCATTCATTGCCTTATTTTCTTGCAATTTTGGGGGGAAACAAACAGTTATATGGACTGATATTTCAGTGGGACGTTCTGAAAGGGGACCCTTTATTGATAATAGAATGGGTTTTTTTATCTTCTAGGTCTCCCAAGACAATTTTTACCACGATGGAAATGTTGGCTCAGATTGTAATTAGAGCCAGGGAAAGGTTAATGGCCATTGCAGGTCGGGATTTTAACATAATCTACTTGCCTTTGAGGAGAGAGTATTCTGATTGGGCATTGCAAAAGTCAGAGGATTTGCAGATTGTGTTGTTAAATTTTTCGAGTATTTGTTCTCTACATTTCCCAAGTCACAAGTTATTGCAAGCAAAATTAAATTTTAGGGAAAAGCCCATTTTAAGTCAAGTGCCTCTGGAAGCTATTAGTGTTTACTGATGGTTCAGGGAGAACCCATAAGTCAGTTATTACGTGGCAAAACGAAAAAACTAAAGACTGGGAGTCAGATATTCAGTCAGTGGAAGGTTCACATCCAGTTGTGGAGTTAGCAGCTGTAGTTAGAACGTTTCAACTTTTTCCAGAACCTTTTAATTTGATCACAGATTCTGCATATGTAGCAAATATAGTAAACAGAATAGAGGGATCAATTCTAAAAGATGTCAATAATGATGATTTATATCGATACCTTGCATGTCTTTATACTATCTTGCAAAATAGAACTAATCCATATTTTGTTTCCCATATTAGGGCTCATTCTTCACTTCCAGGATTTCTGGCAGAAAGGAATGCTAGGGCTGATGAGCTGACAGTGGCTGCTGTTAATACTTTGCCCAACATTTTTGGGCAAGCAAAATTGAGTCATGCCTTCTTTCACCAAAATGCTCAAGCACTTGTGCGGACCTTTCACCTTTCTAAAGATCAGGCGAAGGCAATTATAAGTGCCTGTCCTGACTGTCAATTGGTGCAACCTCCTGTCTCCACAGGAGCAGTCAGTCCACAAGGGTTACACAGCCTTGAATTGTGGCAAACAGATATTACTAAGTACCCATCATTTGGGAAGTTTAAAAACATCCATGTGTCAGTGGACACTTTTTCAGGTGCAGTTTATGCCTCCCTTCATACAGGGGAGACAGCTAACCAGGTGTGTCAACATTTTTTGCAAGCTTTTGCTTCATTGGGTGTGCCTCAGGAGATAAAAACTGACAATGGCCCAGCATATAAGGCCAAAAGATTGTCTGATTTTTTGATGGATTGGGCTGTTCGACATGTTTTTGGTATCGCTCATTCTTCCACAGGTCAAGGAATTGTTGAAAGAATGCATCGCTCTTTAAAACGTATCTTAGATCAGCAGAAAGGAGGATTGGCACAAGCCACACCACAAATGAGATTGAGTAAAGCTTTGTATGTTTATAATTTTTTGAATAGCTCTCCTACAGAGCCTGACCCACCAATTTTTAGGCATTTCTATAACAATACACGGGCAAAATTGAAAGAAAATCCTCCAGTTTTGATCAAAAATTAAGAAACTGGGAAAATTGAAGGCCCATTTCCTTTAATAACTTGGGGCAAGGATTTTGCTTGTATTTCCACAGATTCAGGACCCAAGTGGATTCCAGATAAGAACGTGAAACCTTTCCAAGAGCAAGAAAGAAAGCACTACCCACTCCTCCAGTGAAGAAGTGGGCACACAAACGTGAACTGTTAAAGATCTTTACTTACACCTGATATCTCATGCTTCATCTAAAGAAGACTGTGTGCTCTGTTCTTTTTTTTTTTTTTTTTTTAAAGAGGGGGAATCAGTAGTATTGTAGAATTTTGTTTTGTATTAGTTTAGGGAAATATGGGTTTTCATTTTATGCTGTGCTTTTATTGCTTTGCTTTGTTTACTATTAGTAGTACAGATTTGCCAATTAGCCAGACTACGACGAATGTTTGGGTGACATTAGCTAATGTGACCGGTCTGGATACTATATGTCTGTCCAACACAACCCCGGAGAAGCCATTTTCAACTTGTTTAGTTGGTGTGACTGTGGATGTTTGGCCAATTCCCATAGAAGTTGATAGAGCTATACGAGGACCTTTGGCAGGAACGCCAAAATGGGACCTTCAAACCCCTGTTAGTACATGGGAGTGGTGGGTTCCCCATCTTCCTGAAACAATTTCAGAACCACAAGAATTGGACATTTTTGGTTCTGTGAAAATGAACTTTTGTGCTGTGTTTAACTACACAGAAGAAAATCGAGCTTTAGTTAAAGATGTTTCTCCCCATCATGTTATTTATAAAAATCAAACTTTTTGGTGTAATCAGACTTATTGGGTCCAATTGACGTTTAATAATGTTACTTATCAGTTGCCACGAGGGATGTTTTTTATTTGTGGGGACAGAGTTTGGCCTGCCATCCCGGCGCACATCAAAGGTGGACCATGTAGTATTGGAAAACTTACTTTGCTAGCACCCAAAATGAAGAAGTCTATGAAGTATAGAGTGAGGAGATTTACCCATCTTTACAAACCAGACTGCAAGGATGATTTTACACCTTGGGGTCTTGGGAAGAGACTTCCATTGTCTCTTCTTTTGCCACAACTTAGTTCGGCAGTGGCATTGAAGCAATTAGATCGATTGGGGTGCTGGTTGAGTAAAGAGACCAGTGCTACTTCCCTTGCAATGAGTGATATGTTAACGGATGTTAGCAGTAATAGACATGCAACTTTGCAAAATAGAGCTGCAATTGATTTCCTTTTGTTAGCCCATGGCCATGGATGTGAAGATTTTGATGGAATGTGTTGCATGAATTTATCTGATCATTCAGAATCCATTCATAAAAGTATACAACTTCTTAGTGAAGGTATGGCAAAGATCAAAATTGATGATGGAACTTGGTTAGATGATTTCTTTAATGGATTAGACCTGATGTCGTAGGCAAAGAAGCTTTTAAAAATGGGTTTATATGTTTTAGTTATTATAATACTGGTACTAATTATGGTGGCCCATTTTTTCCGATGTATTCGACGGCTAATTGAAAGATCTGTTGAGGGGATCTTTATGGTCGAAAGAGGAGGGGGAGATGTTGGAGTCAGTAAGTCAGGAGTTTCTCTGAATCCTTCAGGGAGAGATCAGAATGCAGGGATTGAGTTGAATCCTTTGGATGGATTGAAGTATATTAGGCCTCTTACTTATAAGGCAGAGGTGTAGACTTAAGCTATAACATAAGAGAAAGAAAATAAGTAAGTAAATGGAATAAGTTTTAAGTGCTTTTAGTGAGCAAAAGGTCTTAGATGCCTAAGAAGTAGTACATGTTCTAGTGAAGGTTGAAAAACATGCTAGTGTTTTCTTAGAGGCTCCAAGAACTTAGCTTTAGACATAATAGAGTTAGAGTTAAGAAAATTGCTGACATTTTTCAGTTAGAACAAGATAGGCCATGAATGTAATTTATACGTAGCTTGGCGTGTTAAGAAATTAGAATTCTAATAGGTTAAGAAGTAGTGGTCCGATTGTGGTCCGATTCTACGTCTTAGTTTGCTCATAAGTTTCTATAAAAGAAGAGGCTTGGAAAGAGACATTGCTTTTAGCCATTGCTATTATGCCACAGCTTTTGCTCTGCTTTTGTTTTCGCCGCTGAAATCAAGACCCGAGAAGAAGATAGGAGCTGCCCGGCTCCTCCGGCCCTGCTGGGACCACGGGGTGCTTCTGCTTCTGTTTGGGACTTTGAGCTAGAACCTGGAATGGACTTTGTTAGCTTTGACTCTGCATTTGAGACTGATGTGCTTCTGCAATAAATAACTTTACAGCTACTATTAGCTGCTTTGCTTTTTACATAAAAGCAGAAGTAGCCTGAGAGTGTGGGTGCACAAGAGGCACCCGGAGGTCCCCAGAAACCTCACACACCACTTACAGGCTACTAGGAGAGAACTGTGGCTGCCTCTCGCTTGCCTTCCCAAGTGCCCTTAGCAGTCGGAAGGAGCAAGCTGAAGCACTGCTGCTTGTGCTGCTCCTAGGTTCCCTTGCGGCCCACTGTGGAAACATTGGAGGTCACTTCTAGGCTCCGAGTTGCAGACAGCACCACGGTAAATGCCGCGGAGAAGGGAAATACAGAGTGCAGAGAGGAACTGGACGTGGCTTACGTGCAATAAGTAGAAGGTGAACCTAGGCACTGCCTCTTCAATCTGGCCCCCTCTGCTCTTGTAGCAACTTTTGCAAGTCGGCAAAGGGAGCTGCAAGTATGTAGAATGGAGGGCAGCGAGACGCAGTGTGTTATGCGCCCTTTCAGGGCTGCTGACAGAGGGATACTTTAAGAATTCCTTCTTCTTCCTCGCGTCCTTCTCGCATCGCTCTAGCTGCATGGAGAACACCATAGCGAAGAGGTGAGGAAGGGCACTGCCCCAGCTTTTGCCTAGGCCTGCCTCTGCTGCGCCTTTAGCTGCACACCAGAACAATGGCATTTCTTACCCAAAAGGTAAAATAAGTGTTAGTAGCCTCAGTATTGGCAAGTGCCTAGGCATTAACTTGAGAGACCACGTATGAGGGAGTCTTTAGAGATTTCCTAGCCCATGGAGCAGGTGTATTCTCATTCTCATGCTGAACTGAAAAGTCCGGGCATGGCAATTCTGGCCCGCCTTTTGCAGAGACGAACACAAATGTGGGGCTATGATCCTCTGTTCCGGACCTCTGGTTCCGGGTGTGCGGTCCGCCATGAGCCTGCAGCAGCCACAGAGGACACTGTGGATTGTGGATGAGGCTGAGCTGGCCCAGCGCCCCCCGTTGGTGTGACAGCGGCAGGAGTGGCGTCCGAGCGGCATCACCTGAGGGCCCCATGGGGGGCGGGGAGAGAGCCAGGAGTGACCCTGAGCGACACTGGAAGCTATATCCGTCGGGCCCGGAAGGCCTGAGGTGCATCGAATTTCACGGGTAGGAGGCTGCTAAGCTGCTTTGAAAGCTGGAGCTCCTCTGCTCTAGGACAGACTGGGAGAGCTGTGGGTGTCCAATGTGGAGAACAGAAGGCTCCAGGGAGACCTTCAAGCCCCTTGCAGTACCTGCTGGGGCTCCAAGATAGCTGGGGAGGGACTTTGGAAAAGGGTCTGGACTCGCAGGACAAGGGGGAATAGCTCCAAACTGCCAGAGGGCTGGGGTAGATGGGATATTGGAAAGGAATTCTTCCTTGTGTGGGTGCTGAGGCCTGGCACATGTTGCTCAAAGAGGCTGTGTGGGAGCCCCATGGCAGGAAGTGTCCAGGGCCAGGCTGGAGCGGATATGGAGCAACCTGGACTAGTGGAAAAGTGTCCCTGCCCATGTCAGGATATGGGAAGAAGATAATCTATCATCTCTAAGGTCGCTTCCAGTCCAAACCATTCTGGGATTCTAGGATTCATGGAAGGCCCTTTTCCAAGTGAAGTGTTGTATCTCTTGGCTCCCCGCTTGTAGTTGCCAGTTCTTCTGGAAGCAGGCCTGGCCAAGCAGCTGTGATGAGCCATGGCTTCTCAATAGGACGACTGTGATATATTTGCAGTGAGGAAGGCTGCAGACAGATCTTCAAGGCCCAGGTAAAACAAGCAAAGGATTGAATCAAAGCCAAAGGTTGGTTGTGTTAGTCAGTTTGCTGGCTGTTGAAATGGCCCCAGGTCATTTTCAACATTTCTAATTTGGATTTGTTTGAGTAAAAAATGAATGTGTTACCTCCAGCGTAGGCTCTCCAATGCATCTCCATGTGCTCCAATCTCTTCGTTGTATATCAGGTTCTATTAACTGAAGACAGAATCATAACACAGTAGTAAAACATTTAGAGGTGTAGTTAGCCAGCTTCAGGAGTTTTCAACTCTGCTGTTGACTTTTCTGGTGACTGTAAGCAAGGCAACACAATCCAGTAACTCCACTTTTCCTCTCTGAGGAAAAGATGATTTTTTTTTTTCTCGTTTTAAAAGTAGCCTCGAATGAAGAGAGTTACGCATGTGGCATGTAGGATTCATTATTTGACCTTTCTCTTCTGCTGTCTTTCGCTTACTAGTTTTTTTAAATTTTTTTTGTCTCTGTTCTCCATTCAGTAGGTTTGAAAGAATTCTAATTGTTGAGATGATGCTTCTTTGAAGGCTCACTTAGCCCACCTTTTGGGTGAAGGAAAGAAGAAGACAAGGTCCTCTAAGAAGAGTAAAAAGCATACTTTAAAGAGACATTCAGAGATGTCTGCTGATGCCATGCAAATACCGTGTAATCAGCAGAAATGTGTTGGAAAAACACCCATCAGTGACTTCACAAGAAAGCCACAGTCAAGACAGGTAAAGAACAGAAGCATAAAACCCCAAAGGTATGAAATGGACAGATTTTCATTGGGAATGAGCAACTCCTGAATTCTTGGTTCTAGAACTAGGGGCTTGTAATAAATAGACTGTCTCCTTGCCAAACGTAAATTTGGTGTAATGAACTGCTCACTGCCCTTTGAAATGCAGGGCTAGTAGACTTATATTTGCCATGGCAGGCATATTGTACGGCTTTCCTGTTAAAAAGAAATTGGTTTTGCTCATAGCAATCTAGATATGTACCCAGTCTGACACCGATTTTTTAGGCTATATTTCCATGTATATGGCTTCCATGATGATGCAGTAAGTTTATGTCATGAACAGGAATGAAGTGATTGCATGCATCCTTTTTTACCCTAAGCCAGCTGCTGAATAATGAGACAGAGACCCTCACTGACGCCAAGGAGTGCCCAAGCTTTTGGGAAAAGCACTGGGCAGATAAAGCCTATTTCCACATTTTTTACTAGCGTCTCCTTCAAAGTTCATGGGTTTGTTCATCTTTTGGAGCTGTTCTAGATGTCTTTGTAGTTTACATGTACTAAATGTAGCAGGTATTGCTCTCATGCCGTCCTAATAGATTTGAAGTTGGGATCTACTCAGGCTTCAATGTCTCAGAAGAAGCAACGTTGATTCTTTGAATTCTATTCTTGAACGTGAGAATGATACTTATGAAGCTAATGAATTAATTAAATCGAATTCACTTGAATGGAAAAATTGTCTTGTTCATGTAGATTTTAATTTGGGAAATTGATATTTGAGTTCTACTTTTCATTGTTGTTGCTTTTCTGTATTCTTTGATTGCACAGATAGCAGATGTACTGACCAAGTATTCTGTGAAACTGGAGGAAATGTCCTTCCTCTTGGCAGCTGATGTTCACAAGCTCATTAACGCTAAGGCCATGGTAAATGTTTTACCTGGGGCAAGATAACAGTCTGAATATTCCTAGGATGTCTTTCTTTCCCCAAATGAAATTCAATTTTTACGCCTATCAGTCACTGAAATATAAAATAAATTTCTACTTGGCAGGGTATTGGTTATCTTTTGTGTTCGTTTCTGCCCTCATTTTCTGTAGAAGAGACAAATTTTTGTTTGTTTTTGCATGTCGTATGCTGCTTCTACTTCTGGTTTTATTTTTTAATACACAGAATATAAAGAGAGCACTGCTGGATAATGAGAGGGCAACTGCTAAGCTACTCTTGAATCGAATGAAATCAGAGCTTGAGAAAGAAAAATGGCATCAACTGAAATGGCAAGGGAGAGTCAAGGACTGGAAGCTCATGCAAAAGAAGTGTGTAGTTCAGAGTTTCAGGTCAGAATGTGGCAGTCTTCTTTTGGACAATGAGCAACACAAAGTGGCTAGTGTTCACTTTTGGTTTCTATCAAAGTAATACTTGATCATTTTTTCTTTCTACGTGATATCACATATGATATCACATATATCATGTGATTCCATTCTACATATCTACTTTCCATCCTGCAGAGAATTTATGGCAAGTGAAGAAATACAGAATCCCCCAACTGTGAATATGGACAAGTTGATAAAGGAGCAGATGGTACTCAGTGAACAGAGACTGAGGGCTTTGCAATATATCGGGTATGGCAAAAGAGGGTATAGCATAAAGGAAAACAATTGTTGCTGGAGTTAATGAAGGACTTGGCTACAAAATGCACTTTGCTTCCTGTCAATGTGTGATTGCTAAATGCAGCAGTAAGGCAGGGTCTACATCTATTTCTGTACAGCTCTTTTGAATGGAAAAAATGCATTCTTGATTTTCAGTGCCCCAGCTACACTTAATAGGTGGAGATCAGGCTCTAAAAATGGAGGAATGCAGAAGTAAATCTTGAAACATAGTAGAAATGGGCAAAGATGGGTGGAGAGCTAGAAGCTGGTGCTTTTGTCAAGGCATATTTTCTCAATGGCGTGGGATTTTATTTGCGTAATAAATTAAGAGAGGAGTCTGGATTGAAATCTAACGTTGCTACATTTGAATATCCATCCTGAACACAAGACACATTGGTGTGGGTGCAATGCATTATGATCTTTACAGGGAGGTTTTTTACGGTGGATGTAGGAACAAGGTAGATGACAGTTAGTTCCTAATCGGGCTGTAAACAGTTGGCCTGGAACAACAACAATCTCAGGTTTATTTTCATTGCCATGATGGCTGTAAATAAAAGAAAGCCCAGTAGTATGGATATTCGGATTCATAATTTTATATTTGAAGTACTGACTGCTTTGTATTTTAGGATACCTGACTCTTGTTTCCTACTTCGATAGCACCTTGTTGCCTCCAACACGTGCCAAATCTGATGGAAACGAATGGTGCAGAACTCTGGAGAATTGAAACAAAAGTCTAGGTAGGTCAGGAAATCCTAAGAACAGTCTGGAATTCAAGCAATATTTTCTTTTCTCCCGGGCAACGATGAGGCACACAGTTGCTTTAAGAGTGCATGTTTGCTCTATTCTTTGTTCTGTGTGTTCCCACATACCTTCTCAGTTGCTTGGAGGTGGCAGTAAGAGCCAAAGAAGCTGCCTGTGGCATGGCTTTCCTTTGGCCAGTACAAACACCTGTGCATGGTGAGATCTAGCAGGAACTGGCTTGGTTAGAATGAATGTGGGGGAAATCAAAAGTTAATTTTGACATGGATCCCTTCTCAATCATACAAAAATACTCCTTTTTAACTCTTGGAGAAGAAGACTGAAAGTATGAGAAGAAGAGGGGAAGTATTGGAGATACTTCCTTTCTCTGTGTCCTTGCAGCATGCCTTCCCTCTCTGTGTCTGCCTTCTCTGCTCCAGAGCACATCCTGTTGGGATGTTTGTAGCCTGTGTGGTAGCAAAGAAGTTGGTAGCGATTGTAAGTACCTTGCTACCTTGAAGCATAATGATAAAGAGCTGTGTATGAAAATGTCTTGATTTCTTTGGCTGGTAGTGTCTGGTGTCTGTAGGCAAAGGTCTGTAGGCACTGCTGGGATCTGTTCCGTGTGCTGAGATTCAGCACATGGCCTCTGTCATGTTTCCATGTCACACTGCACTATGAAAGATGGGAATATTGACTGTGGTCTCTTCCATAGCATTCAGACAGCCCTAATCTGGAGTGCGTGGAGAAAATGAGCATCCAGTATGAGCTGGTCGAGGGCAAATGTCAGGAGAAAGGGCAGATGTGCAAGTTGAGTGCCACAGCTTTTGGCTGTGATAGCCGTGGTGCAATGTGTCATTAGAGTAAAATGCGACTGAGGATGCACCAAACATTGAGATAACAAGTGGAATTCCTTTTTAACCTCTGCCATACTCTCTTCAAAAACTAAGCCATCCGTTTGGTTTCACAGCAGTAGTTGGTATTTGTACTTGAAATGTGGAAAAGCTGTAACGAATGCCGGTAATGAAGGGAGTGCTGTCCTACGCGAATGTGGAAGATGCAAGGGGCCTCAGCCCTTGTGCTAAATCTGTCCTATCTAGGGGAAGAAATTCCACCTCTGCCTGAATTTCTCCCTTTGTGTCCAACCAGATGGTATTGTTTACTAATCTAATATGGCATGTAGGAGGCTGAATCTATCTCTGTCCATCACAAGAAAAGAAACACTACGTTTAGCCAGGATCTCTGAAAGCCATACAGTATTTCTTCTGTGCATGTCAATAATTTGTTCTTCTTGTGTTTATTATTTGTAATATAAATAGATTGTATTTTTATGATCATTTCTATCTGAAATACATATGATAGCGATGAATGATGTATGGCCCAGCCTGCTTAAGATCAGACTTCAGGAATAGCTGGAAATGATCTCCCAAATGTCTTCCAATCTTTTCTATACATAAAAAAAGTCGGGCAGTTGTTTCTAAAGGGATAAATTATAGAATGTGATTTGGTGCTTTGTGGTGCCAGAATAAACAGAAGTTTTGATAATCCGTATTCTTAGCAGTTTACTTGGAGACTGATTTTTTTTACTCTCCAGATAGAAGATGCCATGTTGGATACCAGTCGTAAAATTCCAGGCAGCCTTTTACCATGTTACATATCCTCTTACTCATTCATTTCACCTTCCAGCAGTTTAGAAAGAACTTGTTCACTTGAATATTTTTCTTTGGAGTGATTTTAAGGAGACGGCTAAATGGCCATTATACAGGTAGAAACATAAAAACAAGGGTGTGCTATAAAGACAGGACTTCTTAATGCAAAGAGCCCTCTGAAATTCAAAATACCTGCTATAAAATTAAAAATGTAATCTTTGACTTTTAGATGGGAATTTCTACTCTTCAGTTTCATTCTGTCAGGTGCATTTTTGCTAACTGCTTGATTCATGCTGAATGGACAGTCCTGTCTTATTCTTGGTATGGCAACAGTGATAGAGATCACTGCTGCTTTCTGTAGAAAGTCGCTGCAAGTTGCTATTATGAGATCTTGTGCAGGTCTAGAGTCTGATTGGATGTGAGGTTCTCATTGTTACAACAACCACCTTGGGGTGGCAGGGTCAGAGGTGTTCATTATCTAGGAAGATTTTCATAGGCGATGAGTTTTGCTGAGGTAGCTTTCTCTTCTGGGTGTAGAGTATATGTGCATAATTAACTTCCCTGAATCCTAAATAGTTGGGGAGATTTTAGTATCTACGAAACCATTTTTACTAGCTTTTTTATGTGGCCTTAGATGATCAAAGAGATCTGGATACAATTTTAGAAAAAACGAAAATGGTTAGCTGTGAGGAAGAGCTGAAGGAGTATTTGGAGAAAACCCTTTCTTCTTGAGATCAAATTAGAACAAGGTATGAATTTTGTATCGTCAACTTAAAAGGTAGAGCATCTTTGAACATTGGTTGTACTACTTAGGCCTTGTTTTAATGCTGTTGTGTGAAGGTATGGAAAAAGAGTGCTTTTCACTTCATGTAAAAATACAGAATAATGTCCCTACTGAACAAGGTTAAGGCAAATAATGCCCACGGTTTAGGAATGGGACAAAGGAAGACTGCTATCATTCAAAAACCATAGCACACCAGTATTACTGTGCATACCATCACATCCATGCCTTATTCAGAAGGTAAAAGGAGTAGTGCAGATTCTTGGATCACCGGAATCAGAAGGTGGTCTGCACCATCATCTCTTCACTCATAGATTTGATCTCATTCAAAGTTCTAGGAACTCAGAAGTTTAAAATAGCCAAGCACTTGCAACTTTAAAAACCATCTAAAAATTGGTACAATACGGCTCTCCTTCCTGAGGTTATTAGCAGCAGCTCTGAAGCCATAGAGGAAGCAGCACTGTTTTCACACACCTAGGAGGTCTTTCTTACCTGCTCGATCAGAGGTACATTAGAAGAGCAGTATGGACCTGAGGGGCAGATGCATGCACCTTGACACACCTCGCAGTGGGACTGTGGTTAGAGCTGGAGGTTTGATACTCTTCCTAATAATTTGAGCCGTTAAAACAAAGCCAGAGGTAACAGACCAAGTGAAAATACAATGCCAGGTTGCGGAAAGAGAATGTTACCTATCTGAACACCTACATAAATTCCCCATCATTCTCTTTGTTTAGGAGACCAAGCCAATGTCCGTGTAAATGAAAACAAGTGTGAATATTGATTTTTCTTGAATCAAGACTCAGCTTTATGTCCAAGTCAAAGGCAAATAAACCAGAAAGGCTCCACTGAGCACAGTGCACAATTAACATGGAAGACAGTAATTTGACCTCTTATGTAAGCAGTGTTGGAATGGCTCCCCATCCAAAAGGAAGGATGTCAAATGCTTCTTTGGAAATATTTTAACTTCTGTGCATTTCTTTCTTTGTAATGAACTAATCTCTAACAAGCCAGGACGTGATTGTGTTCAGTAGAAACAGATCAATGGCAACATTTAGCCTAAAGGAATTATGAGATTGATCAGGAAGTTCGATTTAGATTGAAAGGCACGGTAGTCATATTTAATTTTATTTATCTCCGTACTTGACCCTCTTAAACAGGGACCTTCAATTGGAGAGGAACTGGACACTGAATCAAATTGTAATGGATGACGTAATGGCTTACCCGGAAGCATTTTGTGGGAATTGATTTCTTCTAGGTATCCATCAGCCAGCATTTGAGTGTGAAGGTAATCTTCAAACAGGTAAAACAAAAATTCACGTTGGTTTAAAACCTGACTGCTATATTAATTTTTCACTTTTGAGAAAATTTTCATGACCTTTAAAATTCAGACTATATCAAGTATTGTTTCAGCAATTGAAGAAAGTGCTTTTGATAGAGATAGGAGAGGGAAACCAAAACATTTCTCAGAGCCGCACTTTGAACTCTGTCCTTGTTAAAAACGGCACTTGAGCAAATTCATTTGCCTTTGGAACAGAAAACGACAAGGTAACAGGCTTATCATTACGGATTTGAGTGTTCCAGGTTCTTTAGATAGTAAGTGATTTATTCAAGATGATCTCTTACTGAACTAGATCCATTTTGAGAAGGGATATGGATTTCTTAGAAGAAAGCAAATCCCTATGTTAAAACGGTGTGGTGGGTGTTTTTTCTTGTTGTTTTGTTTTTAGAACTTGCAAGGCACAATCGACTTCATAGTTTGAGATCCAAATAAGACCACGACATTCCAAACAGGTGTTTCTTTTTGGTTGTTTTTCAATCTGTATATCTTTGGATTGCAACCCGTAGAACTGTGCTTGAACTGGAAAGAAGTAGCGGAGGTTTCAGAAGTGGAACATACGGTGGAACAGTAAGCTGAGAGCATTGTGCAAGGAGAGGAAAGAGGGGAAAATGGTAAGAGTTTCCTGAGTCGGAAGGGACCCCTAGGGATCATCAAAGTCCAACTCCTGGCCCTGCACAGACACTCCAACAGTCCCACCCTCTGCATCCCTGAGAGCATTGGACAAACGCTCCTGGATCTCTGGCAGCCTTGGGGCTGTGCCCATTGCCTGGAGAACCTATTCAGTGCCTGACCAGCCTCTGAGGAAAAAAACCTTTCCCTGATAGCCAGCCTAATCGTCCCCTGACACAGCTCCTGGCATTCCCTTGGCTCCTGTCCCTGGTTGCGGAGAGCAGAGAGCAAAGCTGTCCCTCTGCTGCCCTTGAGAGGAGCTGAGAGGTCCCAAGTGAGGTGTGAGCTCAGTGTCCTCTCTGCAGCTGAACCAAATGCCCTCAGCCACTCTTTGTATGGCTTGCCCTCCAGCCTCTTCACTATCTCTGTATCCCTCCTTTGGCCATTTCTCCAATAGCCTGAGGTCTTTCTGACGTTGTGGCATCCAAAATTGCCCCCAGGGCTTGAAGAAAGCGCACTCCCAGCCCAGAGAAGAGCAGGACAATCACCTCTCTCGAGTGAGCGGTGCCACAAGATAGGGACAGTTGTCAAAAATCAGCTGGAGAAACAAATCTAACAGAGAAACAGGTGATCTTGGCACAGAAAATGGAAGAAGCAGAGAAAGAAGAAGATGAGGAGAGGATTCCTTGTAAAAGTGAAGAAAATGAGCATGCAGAACAGGGCCTAAGCATTATGCAGGTAAGTGAGCAAGAGAATAAGTTTGAAAGTGAAGGCAGTTTTGTCCAAAAGAAGGAGGAATAGGAAGTCTTTTTGCTGAGAATGAAAAGAAAGTTTTTTTCCTTTTAGTTTGTATAGGAAGAGCACAGGGCTCTAGATCCTTTTGTGGGAAAATGGAGTGTGTAAAGTAGCCAATCATTTTGGAGCGAGTTTGGATGTTTTTGGGATCGCAGGTGAATTTTGATTTGAATTATGGGGATTTGGGGTTCCCAGGTGAATTGGGGTGGGGGGGGGATTTGGGGACATCCAGGTGAGTTTTGAGGGGTCCCAGGTTGATTTTGGGGGAGGATTTGTGGAATTTTGGGGGATCCCGGATAGCGAGGTTTGGGGTGAATTTGTGGAATGTGGGGCGTCCCAGTTGAATTTTAGGGGGAATTTGTGGAATTCTAGGGTTCTCAGGGGTATTTTGGGGAGAGTTTGGTGAATTTTAGGGTATACATGTGAATTTTAGGGTTCTCAGGTGAGTTTTGGTGATTCCAGGCAGATTTTGGGGTGAATTCTGTCGATTTTGGGGTATCCACAAGAGCATTTGGGAGTCGTGGGAGAATTTTGGGATGAATTTGGGGGATGCAGGTGGATTTTCCTGGTTTTTGGTGATTTTTGGGAGTCCCAGATTGGTCTTGGAGTGAATTTGGTGGATTTGGGGGTATCTGGGTGGGTTTTGAGGGGGCTTGGAGACATTTTGGGGTGAATTTGGGAGGTGTTGGGGGGACTGGATCTTGGGGGTGATTTTAGGGATTTTGGGGGTTGCAGGTGGGATTTTGGGGTGAAGCCCTGGGATTTGGTGGTTCCCCGTGAATTTTGGGGTGAATTTCTGGAATTTTGGAAGTTGCCAGGTGAGTGCTGGGCATCCCAGGGGGTACTTCGGGCTGAAGTTTGGGGATTTTGGGTTTCCCAGGTGAATTTCTGAGGTGAAAAGTTTCAAAAAGGTTTTTTTTGAAAACAAGGTAAAGCCAGAAGGTAATTGAAAATTAATAGATGTGATGCAAGTAGGTAATATGCAGACAATACACAGCGAGACAAATCATGGGAAAAATACAGTGGTAACACATGAGTGTGTGAGGATGGGATCAGTATAGCTAAGGCTCAGTTGAAGCTGAATTTGGAAAAGCATGCCAAAAATAAGAATAATAAAGGCACCTACGGGTATTTCAGTGGGAAAAGGAAGATGAAAAGAAACCTATCACACCTCCCCTATTCCCCCACCCCACCCCCATAAGCCAGACAGGACTAGTGCCAATAGACAAGGAGAAGGCTGAAGTACTCAACAAGTGTTGGTCTCAATTTTTACTGCCAGTCACTATTTCCACATCTCTCAGGTTATTGGACTGGTGGACTTGATTCTAAGCCATAGTAGCAGGTCAGCTTTCAGACCACTTGAGGAACCTGAGTATGCAAGACCATGGGACCCACCCAGAGGCATGTCAGGGCCCTGAGAGAACTGGCAGCTGTAGTTGCTAAGGTGCTTCCTCCATCATATTTGATAAATCAAGGCAACCAGCTGAAGTCTCCAGACACTGTGTTGTATTGACTCCAATACTCTTGGACTTTTTTATAAATCTTAGAGCTCTGAGTCAATTTCTGCAGAGGATTCCCAATGCACTTTCAAAAATGGAATCTTTGTTATTGGTCCTCATGTTGATCTTGGATATTTCCATTTTCTGCACTCCTATATTTTCAAAACATTTGTAATGACTGAAAAGAAAGCTGAGACGAGGCATTATGCTCTTTCCAGTGATATAAATGGACCAGTATTCTTTTCAGACAAATATATTTTTGCTGTGTCTAAGCACATGTGCATACCTGTGTTTGATTTATGTGTCCAGGTTTTGGCAATGGGGCAGCCACAGGGCCGTCCTGTGAAAATGGTGCTGCCCTGTCCCGCATTCTTCCAACTGGCTCCACTTCAGGATGTCCTCCCTGCTGAGAGAAGAGGCTGGGACAGCACCTTTAGAAATGTGACTTTCTGGGTTTTTTTGTTTTGTTTTGTTATTTTTAAAGTTACTAAAAACATTCACCCTGATTTTTGATGTGTTGGATTTGGAGTTTTTTTTCAGTTTAATTTTTTTGGTGGGCTTTTTTGTCTCTTTGGGGATTATTGGTTGGGGGTTTTTGTGTGTTTGATTGCTCTGCTTTTTTTGTTTGTTTGTTTGTTTCTTTATTGCGCCTTTGTAGATTTTTTTAAGCAAATTGATTGGAAAACTGAATAGTCCTCCACTATTGTCCCCTGGATTCACCAGACACTCTTCCTAGGCATCTCCCTGATCCTTTTTGCAATGAGTCTCACATCATTCTCCTGAAGAAACCGTCTGCTCATGATTTGGATGGGTGGGCTGTTTGCTGGGTGACAAACTGGGTGATGGCCAGGCCCAATGAGTGGTGGGAAATAGAGTTCATCCAGCTGGTCCCCAAGGCTCAGTCTTGGGCCCAGTCCTGTTTAATATCTTTATCAGTGATCTGGACAAGGGGATAGAGTACACGCCCAGGAAGTTCACAGATGATGCAAAGTTGGCTGGTAGTGTTCTTTTCTTCTGGAGGACAGCAGTCTCTGCTTCTTCTTCCTCCTGTTCTGAGGTCGCTGCTCCCTCTTCACCCCCCATTAGGTGTGCTGATTTTGTCACTTGGATGAGAAAACAAACAATTTTAGCAACAATACTAGTGGCAGGGTACAAGAAAGGAAGAGTTCACATGAATCCTCCCCCCCCCAACAACAGACAATACCCGATGGCTCCTCTGCCCAGCTTACTGACTACACCGGAACCCACTGTCCCCCAAAGATACTCCCTTCTCCCTGCCCCCAGCCATGATGTGAGATGGAATAGAATAAATAAGATTAAGATTCTCCCTATGTAACTCCATCATACTTCGATTCTGGGAAAAAAAATTCTTGAAGTTCTATCATTTCAGATTATTTGTATTTGAAATTTCATACGAAAAAGTCTAGCCAGAAACTCATGACAATGTTAATAGCCCATTCTAGAATGTCCGAGATGATATACACTTCTTTCAAGAGAATGTGATACCTCACGTGACTTCTCCAGAATTTCAATGAACAGTGGGAGTAGTCTACAAGATTCTTGCTGCCATCTGGATTTCCTGGTATTTGGCTGGTCTATGTAAGCCAACCAGCTATTGAGCAGAGGGAATATTAGTGTGATACTTGATGGTATGTGAGATGGAACACAGTAATTTATGGCTTTTTGCATAGTGATGAAGCTGTAAAGAAAGCTCCATAATGCTCAGACAAGGAGGCTGCTGGACTTCAAGCAGCAAAGGCCCAAAACGAACCAGTGAAAAGATGTCGTTGAAATAAAAAAAGCCAGGTGGGGAGCAAAGTGATACTTAAGGGCAGTTGACTGAAAGAGGAAATCGGGTAAAAAAAAAAGTCCAAGAGTGAAGGAATAACAGGGAAAATGAAACTAAGGAAGGAAATAAATCTCAGCTAATCATTTCAGAAGCTAACAAGTTGTCTTTGCAATGATGCATAAATTGAGAAATAATAAATAAGTCGGAACCAAAATCTGAAATATGAATTTTATTGCATTCTGTCTTTTATGGAATTGTACAACAGTCTGTGATTAAAGATCATTTAGTCCAACTTCCTAGCCAGGTAGATCTTACAGTAGATCAAATTGCTCAAGACTAGTCAAACTGATAAGGAGCACTCTCAATGACGGGGCATCCACAACTTCTCTGGAACACCTGTTTGAGTGTCTCACCAGCTACATTGTAGAAAAGTTTTTCCTTTTAGCCAATCTAAACCTAGTTTCAGTTTCAAAGCATGGCCCCTTGTCCTGTCTCTGCAAACCTTCCTAAAAAGTCTTTCTCCCTTTGTCTTATACCCTCTTTACATATTCAAAGGCCACCATACTGTCTCTCCAGAAACATCTCTTCTCCAGGCTAAAAGATCCTACTTTTCACAAGAACCAGGTCATAAACTGAGATGGAAGACATCTCAGGAGATCAGATCATTCAACAGCTCAGCCTAAGAATACCTCTGAAGTCAGATCAACTAGCTTAGCGCTGTGTCTGTTTGAATTTTGAAAATTACCAGGAATTGAAATGCTTCAAGGAAGAGAACGCTGGGTGGCTCCAGAAACAGCCTGAGAAACTCGAGCAAACTCGAAACCTCAGAAACTACCACTGCTTTCTCTCCCTCAGCCCAAGCAGTCACAAAGAAGAAGTGTTCCCAGGAGGCTGGGATAGCACACATATACACTACATATACATGACAGGCATCGCCAGCAGCCACATCCTGCTCCTTTCTGTGGATGGCAAGAGTGAGACTGGATGTTTACATGTGGGCAAACTGGGTCCCTCCAGCAGCTCAGACACTCAGCCTGCCCAGTGACCCCACTGAATTCCAGTATTCACAGTGTCCCAAGGCCACAGCACTACTCCGCTTGCTGGCACAGACCATCACACGCCTCCTAAATCAGTCAGGACTCCCCTGGTCCCACAGCCAGCACCCCACTTGCTCTCCCCCAGGCCACTGCCATTGTTCACCAACTTCTCCACTTTGATCTTTGCTGGTGCTCTCAACACTGGCACACCCAGATGTTCTGCAGCTCTTGTCTCCTGGTGGAAAGGACTTGTAAAGCCATGTTTCCTAACAGGACTTCCACAACCTTTCAAAGCAACCTTTTCTGGGGTATGAACAATCTCATTCAAATGTCAACATTTCTTTTCCCATATGTGAAATCAGAATTTCCTTCTTCCGGGCATGCCCAAAACAAGGCAAAAACTACATTGTCCCTTCTGTTTCACATGCTGACTTGTTTGCAAACAATGCTAGGAGAATACCTGTTTTAATCCAAGCTAATCTCTGGCCCTTATAGTGCTTTCGGTAGTTAGTTTTGCTTTGCTATTTACTTGATGTCCCGTTGAATTTTTGAATCATAAACAGACTATCTGTCTGTATAGCAGCATAGCAGTGATGAATAAATGCAATTACCATCTGCTCCTTTACCAACTTTTCCATTTCCATATTCACAGTTGGGGGATTCTGTATTTCTTCACTTGCCATAAATTCTCTGCAGGATGGAAATTAGATATGTAGAATGGAATCACATGATATATGTGATATCATACGTGATATCACATAGAAAGAAAAAATGATCAAGTATTACTTTGATAGAAACCAAAAGTGAACACTAGCCACTTTGTGTTGCTCATTGTCCAAAAGAAGACTGCCACATTCTGACCTGAAACTCTGAACTACACACTTCTTTTGCATGAGCTTCCAGTCCTTGACTCTCCCTTGCCATTTCAGTTGATGCCATTTTTCTTTCTCAAGCTCTGATTTCATTCGATTCAGGAGTAGCTTGGCAGTTGCCCTCTCATTATCCAGCAGTGCTCTCTTTACATTCTGTGTATTAAAAAATAAAACCAGAAGTAGAAGCAGCATACGACATGCAAAAACAAACAAAAAATTGTCTCTTCTACAGGAAATGAGGGGAGAAAAGAACACAAATGATAACCAATACCCTGCCAAGTAGAAATTTCTTCTATATTTCAGTGATTGATAGGCAGAAAAAATGAATTTCATTTGGGGAAAGAAAGACATTCTAGGAATATTCAGACTGCTATCTTGCCCCAGGTAAAACATTTACCGTAGCCTTAGTGTTAATGAGCTTGTGAACATCAGCTGCCAAGAGGAAGGACATTTGCTCCAGTTTCACAGAATACTTGGTCAGTACATCGGCTCTCTGTGCAATCAAAAAATACAGAAAAGCAACAACAATGAAAAGTAGAACTCAAATATCAATTGCCCAAGTTAAAACCTACATGAACAAGACAATTTTTCCATTCAAGTGAATTCGATTTAATTAATTCATTAACTACATATGTATCATTCTCACGTTCAAGAATAGAACTCAAAGAATCAATGTTGCTTCTTCTGAGACATTGAAGCCTGAGTAGATCCCAACTTCAAATCTATTAGGACGGCATGAGAGCAATACCTGCTACATTTAGTACATGTAAACTGCAAAGACATCTAGAACAGCTCTAAAAGATGAACAAACCCATGAATTTGATGGAGATGCTAGCAAGAAATGTGGAAATAGGCTTTATCTGCCCAGTGCTTTTCCCAAAAGCTTGGGCACTCCTTGGCGTCAGTGAGCGTCTCTGTCTCATTATTCAGCAGCTGGCTTAGGGTAAAAAAGGATGCATGCAATCACTTCATTCCTGTTCATGACATAAACTTACTGCATCATCACGGAAGCCATTTACTTGGAAATATAGCCTAAAAAATCGGTGTCAGACTGGGTACATATCTAGATTGCTATGAGCAAAACCAATTTCTTTTTAACAGGAAAGCCATACAATATGCCTGCCATGGCAAATATTAGTCTACTAGCCCTGCACTTCAACGGGCAGTGAGCTGCTCATTACACCAAATTTACGTTTGGCAAGGAGACAGTCTGTTTATTACAAGCCCCTACTTCTAGAACCAAGAATTCAGGAGTTGCTCATTCCCAATGAAAATCTGTCCATTTCATACTTTTGGAGTTTTATGCTTCTGTTCTTTACCTGTCTTGACTGTGGCTTTCTTGTGAAGTCACTGATGGGTGTTTTTCCAACACATTTCTGCTGATTACATGGTAATTGCATGGCATCAGCAGACATCTCTGAATGTCTCTTTAAAGTATGCTTTTTACTCTTCTTAGAGGACCTTGTCTTCTTCTTTCCTTCACCCAAAAGGTGGGCTAAGTGAGCCTTCAAAGAACCATCATCTCAACAATTAGAATTCTTTCAAACCTACTGAATGGAGAACAGAGACAAAAAAAATTTAAAAAACTAGTAGGCAAAAGACAGCAGAAGAGAAAGGTAAAATAATGAATCCTACATGCCACATGCATAACTCTCTTCATTTGAGGCTATTTTTAAAATGAGAAAAAAAAAGAGTAAAAAAGATCATCTTTTCCTCAGAGAGGAAAAGTGGAGTTACTGGATTGTGTTGCCTTGCTTACAGTTACCAGAAAAGTCAACAGCAGAGTTGAAAACTCCTGAAGCTGGCTAACTACACCTCTAAATGTTTTACTACTGTGTTATGATTCTGTCTTCAGTTAATAGAACCTGATATACAACAAAGAGATGGGAGCACATGGAGATGCATTGGAGAGCCCACGCTGGAGGTAACACATTCATTTTTTACTCAAACTAATCCAAATTAGAAATGTTGAAAATGACCTGGGGCCATTTCAACAGCCAGCAAACTGACTAACACAACCAAACTTTGGCTTTTATTCAAGCCTTTGCTTGTTTTACCTGGGCCTTGAAGATCTGTCTGCAGCCTTCCTCTCTGCAAATATATCACACTCGTCCTATTGAGAAGCCATGGCTCATCACAGCTGCTTGGCCAGGCCTGCTTCCAGAAGAACTGGCAACTACAAGCTGGGAGCCAAGAGATACAACACTTCACTTGGAAAAGGGCCTTCCATGAATCCTAGAATCCCAGAATGGTTTGGACTGGAAGCGGCCTTAGAGATAGATTATCTTCTTCCCACATCCTGACATGGGCAGGGACACTTTTCCACTAGTCCAGGTTGCTCCATGTCCGCTCCAGCCTGGCCCTGGACACTTCCTTCCATGGGGCGCCCACACAGCCTCTTTAAGCAACATGTGCCAGGCCTCAGCATCCAGACAAGGAAGAATTCCTTTCCAATATCCCACCTACCCCAGCCCTCTGGCAGTTTGAAGCTATTCCCCCTTGTCCTGCGAGTCCAGACCCTTTTCCAAAGTCCCTCCCCTGCTATCTTGGAGCCCCAGCAGGCACTGCAAGGGGCTCCAATGTCTCCCTGGAGCCTTCTGTTGTCCAGATTGGACACCCTCAGCTCTCCCAGTCTGTCCTAGAGCAGAGGAGCTCCAGCTTTAAAAGGAGCTTAGCAGCCTCCTACCCATGAAACTCGATACCACCACAGGCCTTTTGGGCCCTAGGTATATAGCTTCTGTTGTTGCTCGGGGTCACTCCCGGCTCTCTCCCCGCCCCCCATGGGGCCCTCAGGCGATGCCGCTCGGCCGCCACTCCTGCCGCTGTCACACCAACGGGGGGCGCTGGGCCAGCTCAGCCTCATCCACAATCCACAGTGTCCTCTGTGGCTGCTGCAGGCTCATGGCGGCCCACACACCCGGAAGCAGAGCTCTGGAACAGAGGATCATAGCCCCACATTTGTGTTCGACCCTGCACAAGGCAGCCCAGACTTGTCATGCCCGGACTTTGCAGTTCAGCACGAGAATGAGAATACACCTGCTCCATGGGGGAGGAAACCGCTAAAGACTCCCTCATACGTGGTCTCTCCACTTAATGCCTAGGCACATGCCAATACTGAGGCTAAACTAACACCTTTTTATCTTTTGGTTAAGAAATGCCATTGTTTTGGTGTGCAGCTAAAGGCGCAGCACAGGCATGCCAGGCCAAAACTGGGGCAGTGCCCTGCCTCACACCTTCGCTGTGGTGTTCTCCATGCAGCTAGAGAGAAGTGAGTAGGATGCGAGGAAGAAGAAGGCGTTCTTAAAGTAGCCCTCTATCAGCAGCCCTGAAAGAGCGCATAACACACGGCGTCTCGCTGCCCTCCATTCTACATACTCGCAGCTCCCTTTTCCGACTTTCCAAAGTTGCTACCAGAGCACAGCGGGGCAAATTGAAGAGGCAGTTCATATGTTCACCTTCTACTTACTGCGCGTAAGCCACGTCCAGCTCCTCGCTGCACTCTGTATTTCCCTTCTCCGCGGCATTTACCGTGGTGCTGTCTGCAACTCGGAGCCTAGAAGTGACCGCCAATGTTTCCACAGCGGACTGCAATGGAAACAAGGAGCAGCACAAGCAGCAGTGCTTCAGCTTGCTCCTTCCGACTGCTAAGGGCACTTGGGAAGGCAAGCGAGAGGCAGCCACCTTCCTCTCCTAGTAGCCTGTAACATGGTGCACACAAGCACGGTACTTGTGCGACTTTGTTCATGGCCCTTGCCCATGCCTGGCGCTGCTTTCACTCCCCGGAGGCCAGAAGCCACTGAAGCGGCGCCAGACAGCCAGCAGTGTGACGGCAGCCAAGTGCTCGAAAACGCTGCTTCTGCCCAAGCCCGCCTAGGGCGTGCACCTTTGTTCTCAGAGCTCCGTGGAAAAGTCTGACTCTCTCGCAGTTCGAATGGAAATTGAAAGCTTTTCGCCCACGACCTTCACAGAGATCTGTTGCCAGGACGAGAAGGTCTTGGGGCCAGAACTCGCCCCTGTCACGATCCACTATTAATACAGAGCGGGGGTGGTGATGGTTGTTTTGATCTTAAAGGTGCAAACAGGCAAAGTCCAGGGGACAAAATCAGTTTATTCAACTGCAGAAAATCAGTTTATTCAACAACATCAATGCATTTCATCAAATGCCAACAACTCAGTTACTGTAAGGGGGAGAGGTATAGGAAACGAACTATAGGGAGAGGGGAAGGAAAGAAAGGGATAGGGAAATAGCTACCAACAGATGAGACGGGCGTCCTCACGGGTCATCCGATAGACGAGTCTTCGTCCGTGGGGAGATCTCAGGGGTCTTCTCCAGGGAGTAGATGGGTGTAAGGCTTTTTCTCGGCCCAAAACAGGGTCTTTCACCCTTCTTCCGGTCTATCTCAAGTGTTAGGGTGAAATTCCCCTGGGCCCTAGCCACAGTGACGTAGTTAAGATATCAAAAGAGGCTCTTTCCCCTGATAAAGTTACAGGTTTATTTCTCGTGGGTAGTGAGTGAAAAGGGAAGGGAAAAGAGCGGGGGAAGAGAGAGAAAAGAGGGGGAAGAACAGGGTAAGAGCGTGGGGGAAAAGAGCACGGGGGAAGAGAGAAAAGTCGGGGTAAGAGCTGGGTAAGAGAGCGGGGGAAAAAAGGAGCGGGGGGAAGAGGACGGGAGAAAAGCGCGGGGGAAGAGAGCGTGGGGGGAAAAAGAGTGCGGGATAAGAGAGCGAGGTCAGCGGGTCCTGACCTTTCTAGGGTCTGGAAAGGGGGGGGGCGGGGAGAAATTGGATCCCAGCCAGCTCTGTGTGGCCAGGAGGGGAGAGGGACCAAGATACAGGGCACAGCAGGGGTTACGGGATGTACCATTTACAATGTATCTAGGAAATGCAACATCACCCCGTTTTTTGTTTAACAAAGTTGAAAGAAGGATATTGGTATCATTCAAATTACGATTTTGCCCACCACTTGTAGCTGGCGGGAGGGTTAGATTGTTTCAAGTCTTTCATTTCTATGTGATTGACAACTGAGGTAGAGGGAATGAGACTATGAATAGCCTTGAAAACTAAGTGACGTAGGATCCCGAACGCGATTATTACAAGGAAAAGAACAACAAAAATTAACATAATTGTTTTGACTATAGACGTCCACCACCCTGTGAGTCCCCAGCCTTTGAACAGTCCATTGAACCAATCTTCAGATTCTTGCTTCACTTGTCCGATTAAGTTGTTCATGTTTCGGAGGGCAGCATGGATGTTAGGAGCTTTCGAGGTCAGGTCCATACAGCAAAGTCCTTCAAAATCCTGTCACTCATGTCCGTGCAGTAGCAAGAGAAAATCTATTTTCTTGTTGGAGCGTCTGTGCCAGGGTCACCCAGATGTTCTGACGTGGCTGAGGGACAATCCATGCAGCTGCCAGACTGTTCAGTGTTAACAGGAAGACAGCTTGGATGGGGTTCATCACGGGACTGAGAGAAGAGAAGCTTTTCTCTAGAAGGAAAGACAAACATTATAAAACCTATTAAAAGTCTCTATCCACTGGAATGCCACCTTCTATGAGGATTTCTTTTCCTTTTTTCCGGCGGCGTCTTCTTTTTGAAGCCACTGCTACCTGCTCCTTGTTCTCCTCAGTTGGAGCAGGATGTTTGGGAACAAACGGTTTTACCCACTTTTGGGGAATCCACCGAGGGCCTGAGGGAGTGGATACACATGCATAGCCACGCCCCCAGGTAACGAGCCCATAGGGATCTTTGATTTCCCAGGTTTCTGGGTCCCTAATCAAAACTGGAGGATGTTGGGATAACTTGAATTGTTTACTACTGTTAAAGTGACGTACCACAGGTGGACTCATGTTCTCAAATGAACAATTTAGGAAATTGATAGTAAACATGTCTTTGCAGAGCTTCTGCTGTGGAGACATCCACACAGTTGAACTGCTCTGTTTAGCCAAAACCTGTTTGAGTGTCTGATTGGCTCGCTCAACTACACCTTGGCCTGTGGGCGAGTGGGAGGTGCCAGTTTTATGTTCCACTCCCCACTGCTGGACGAATTCCAGGAACTCCTTGGACTTACACGCTGCGCCCTGATCAGTTTTTATTTCCTTAGGGATCCCCAACACTGAAAAGGCTTGCACTAGGTGTTGTTTGGCATGCATAGCCCTTTCTCCTGCATGGGCAGAGGCATAGACTGCACCTGAATATGTGTCAATGCTTACATGAACATATTGGAGGCGACCAAAACTAGGAATGTGTGTGATGTCTGTTTGCCATACCTCACAACTGCCAAGACCTCGGGGGTTTACCCCCATGCCTATTGAGGGCATGGTGTGCAGCTGACAGTTGGGACAGGTGGCCACAATGGCTCGAGCCTGACTCCGTGTTAGCTGGAACTGACGCATTAGACCTGGTGTGTTCTGGTGATACTGCTGGTGGCTCAGCTTTGCCTGTTGGAAGATGTCAGGAAGGCATGCTTGTTCTGCTGGGGTTGCTTGTTCTGCTGGGGTTGCAAGGGAGTCTGCCTGACGGTTTCCTTCTGCAATTTCACTTGGCAAATCTCTGTGTGATCTCACATGCATCACATAGAACGGATGTTCTCTATGAGAAATCAAATAAATTAGTTTGGAAAGCAACCTGAAAAGCTGCTCATTTTCGATGTCTCTGAGCACTGCCTGCTCTGCCCTGGACATTATCCCCGCTACATAGGCTGAGTCTGTCACCAAGTTTATTGGCTCTGAGAACTTTTCAAAGGCTCTTACGACTGCTGCCAGTTCAGCTACCTGGGGTGACCCTTCCACAAACTCAACATCAGCTTCCCAATGCTGAGTCTGAGGATCTCTCCAAGTCATCACCGACTTGTGGGACGCCCCAGATGCATCCGTGAACACTGTGAGAGCTTTGAGTGGTCTCTGACTCCTCTTCTCACGAGGAATGAGGTGGAATTCCTCATTAAACAGCGTGAGAGACAGGGCATGGACTGATAGTTGTCCTCTGTAGCTGTCCAGGGCCAATTGGAGACTGGCATTGCTCTGGAGCAAATGCTCAAACATCTCTTTAGTCAATTTGTCAGGAGAGTTCTTTCCCTCCTCAGACAGTTTAACAGGGAGGTGAATACATGTGAAGTCACAGCCAGCTAGTTCATATACTCTGATCCTTGCTTTCCGAATCAGTTGTGCTATTAACTCTTGTGGCTTAGTGATAGTTTTGGATCTCTGGTGGGAGAGGAAGACCCACTCTATGATTAAGAGTGACTCTCTCTGCTCCTTGATCCGTTGGAATATTAACCCGTGTAAGTGTGGCAGTTTTCCTAGGATAATGAATTTGAAGGGCAGCTCGGGCTGGTAACGGTGAGCTTGCCTCTCTCCTACGGTCTTTTGTACCTTTTCGATTGCAGTCTTTGCCTCTGGGGTCAGTTCCCTGGGAGAAAGCAGCTCTCTCTCCCCTTTCAATAAATTGAAGAGAGGTTCTAGGTCCTCATTAGTGAGGCCTAGCCAGGGCCTAACCCAATTCAATGACCCACACAGGGAATGGAGATCTGCTAAGGTTTTTGCATTACAATTAATTTCCAATTTCTGCGGAACAATGGTCCGTGCAGTGATTTCCAGGCCCAGGTACTTCCAAGGTGGCATCCTTTGGACTTTGTCCTCCTGCAATTCAAATCCAGCAGAGGTTAAAATTTTAACCACTAGGTCAAGTGTGTCTTGGAGTAGAGAATTATCGGGGGCACACACAAGCACATCGTCCATGTAATGAAGGATGATGGCCTCCCCTCTCTGGGCACGCACCTGGGACAGCAATGAGGCCACATACCACTGGCAGATGGAGGGACTACATTTTAATCCCTGGGGTAGTACTCTCCAGTGATAACGCTTCATTGGGGCCTCTCGATTGATGGTAGGAACCGAGAAGGCGAACCATGGGGCATCCTCTGGGTGTAGGGGAATATGGAGGAAACAATCCTTGATGTCTAGAACAGCCAATTGCCAATCTCTGGGAAGCATTGTTGGAGAAGGCATTCCAGGTTGGAGAGACCCCATGTCTTCAATTACTTTGTTTATTTCCCGGAGGTCATGGAGCAGCCTCCACTTGTCTTTCCCTAGTTTCTTTATCACAAAAATCGGGAAATTCCACGCACTTGTGGTCTCTTCTATGTGGCCTTTAGCCAATTGTTCCTCCACAAGCTCCTCAAGCGCCCTGAGCTTCTCCTTACTCATCGGCCACTATGCTACCCACTTTGGGATATCATCTAGCCATTTCAACTTTTGGGTAGGGCGCCTCACTGTGTCCGCTTCTAAAAATCCCGAGGAGTTTTAGGAATAATCAATTTCACCCCCCACTGGGACATGGTGTCTCTCCCCCATAGAGGGCATTTATAATCTGTAACAAATGGACGGATGCTAGCCAATTTTCCATCCGGCCCCTCAATTTGTACGATGCTTTTTGATATTTTTGGCAATTTGACTCCTCCTACACCCTGGATTCTGCCTGCCACAGGCTGAAGTTCCCAATGTGATGGCCACATCCTTTCGGGTATGATAGTCACATCAGCACCCGTGTCCAGTACCCCCTCCACATGGAGGTGATCTGATCCACGGGTTAGGTTGCATGCCAGAGAGGGCTTGTCCTCACCCACCACTTCTGCCCAGTAGACTTCAGGTGATTTTCCATCTACTGGGACCTCCTGTGGAACAGGAATGGCCTGGGCAAGGATTTGTCCCTTAGCCAGGTGATATGGTGGTAGAGGACATCGTGCCAGGAGAATGAGGCCAGTTATGCTTCCCTTGATGGTCATGGGAACCACTTCAATCTCTAGGGGTGTGTGTGCTGTGTCACCGACAAAAAAGTACTCACTGTCCAGTTTCATGTGGTTTAACATCACGTCCTGTGTACTGTTAGGTAAGTCCACTGTAATGACTGTCCAATCAGGTGACCTGAAATGAAAACCTCTGGTAGTCACAAGCCTAAAACGACCTAGTGGCTTCCAAACCTTGTTAACTGAACATTTGATATTTTCATTGCCATACATCCCCACACCCTCTATCCCATCCTCCCCCTTTTTGTTCATTAAGAGAGAGTCTTTTGCGAATGTGGAGCCCGCAGTATTTATAGCCGAGCACGCTATGGTGTTAATGGCGGGTACGCGCTGTAAAGTTAGTTTTTTTGTTTGTTGGTCTTCTTCTGTTTCTGGTTGTGTGGACAGTCCCTGGAGAAGTGTCCTGGCTGCTTGCACTGGAAGCAGATGATGTGCTGCAGTTGCTCTGGTGACATTGGTTGCTTCTTGGCTTCTGGTGTTACAGCTGCCATGGTTCTTGGGTGTGCCAGTCCTGGATTTCTTTCGTGTCCACTGAACAGTTCTGCTTTTCTGGCGCAGGCTTCCATCATTTGTGCTAAGCTAGGTGCTGGCTCCAGGGGAAGGCCAAGAATAACCCTACGGCAGGTTTCATTAGCATTCCTCTGAGCCATCTCTTTAATTAATTCAGCTTGTAATACTGGATCAGACACTTGTCTTTCTACTTGCATACGAAGGCGGTCCACAAACTGTAAGAAATTCTCAGAAGTAAACTGTTTAATGTTAATATAACTGCCTTTAGTATCTACTGTTGGTAATTGATTAAAGGCTTTTTCTGCAGCATTGCATATTTTATCTAGGACAGACTTAGATAGTACTCTGGTTTGGTTTTCAGGGCAATGCCAATCTTTTTCCCCACATAGGTGTTCATATGTTATGTCATTATTATCAGCATCTTTTGCATTATCTGAGCTTTTTAAAAGTTCTTGTAAAAGCACTTTTAAAGATCTTTTCCACAGGCTTTCCCATAGATCATATTCTGAAGGAGTTAACAAACACCGGAAAAGCTCTTTGATATCATATGGAACCAGTCCGTTTGAGTTAAAAGTGGCTCTCATCATGCCTTTAAAGATTTCACTATTCCTACCAAATTCTCTTTGTACTTTACAAATTTCTTTTTCATCTTGGTAGGACAAAGGTTGATAACTTCTTTTTCTGTTTCTCTTACCAAGATAAACTACAGGAGCAACTGATGGTATATACTCTTTCTCCTGGTACTGACTTTCAGGTTTGGGCATCCCCCCCCCACCCGGTCCGGGAGGCTGGCCACCCCCCCCCCACCACGGGAGCGCCATCCATCCCCCAGGGGCTGTGAGCTGATCCCCCCCCACCCCCACCGGCACTGAAACTCGCAGGGGCTACATTGCCCTCCCCCACCCCGCAGCAGCTTGGAGGGAAGGAATGTGAAACTGGAGAGGGGGAGGGGTGGTGGAATTCAGGGTTGCAACACCTGTGGGCGGGGTCGCCAGGTACCGTGCAGGACAGGGTCTTGGAGGGGGGAGGGGGCGGTGGAGCCGAGGGCAGGGATGAGTTATGGGAGGGGGCAGGCTTAGGGGCTGGGACCGGAGGGTAAAGGGTGTTGCGGGATGAAGGAGGAGACGCGTGTCTGTCACCATACCGGCCCCCCCCCCTCTCCCTGAACCGCATGTCCAATGCTATCTGGGACCCCAATCCTGACCTGTCCAGATACGGCCACGTGTTCGTGGCCCGGAGGGGAAGGGAACAAGGTAGGAGATCTGATAATTTTCGAAAAATTGTCAGAACCGGGATACTGGGGAGGATTGGGGGTTCAGCACAGTTACAGCCGTGCTGAGCATGCTGCATTCCCAAGGGAGACCCTGGGGTGCTATCCAGGTTATGGTTATAGGGATTTTTGGAAAGGGAAGGTGAGCTTGAATCATTTTGCTGCTGCTGTCTGTTGTTTTCTGTCTGAATTAAAACTTTCTGAATTTGTAAGAATATCGGGAGGAATACAGAGGCAGTTTTATCTCCATTTTCTACTTTTAAAGTTAATAAATCCCCCATTTCATCCCAAAATGAAATCGAATTTATATTTTGCAGTTCAAGGTCAGATTTTTCAACAGACAGCCAGCTGGCAAAACGAGCTAGTTTTTTATTAGATATTAAAACATTTCCCGAACTTAGTATTTCCTTGAGTTGTTTTGTTATACTCTTTTGTAAGGCAGATTGCTGTATTCCCATGGTATTATCAATTTGCACTATATCCACCCCACTACAGTTAAAACACAGGAAAGGAGTTAGTTGTTAAGACGTGCTAAGTACACTACGGTTTTCAGGCTTTACTAGATGCGGAACCGATGTTAATTTCGCCGTTTTTCGTCAGCAAAACCTTATGTGGCGCCCGCGCCGCTGTAGGGATCGACCCCGCCACAAAAACCCGTAAAAACCGCAAAAACTGCAAAAAAACTCCCTGTGCCGCAGCTTTGAAACCGATCAAAGCTGCCTGCCTGCCGCGTCGGGGTAAGAGCTGGGTAAGAGAGCGGGGGAAAAAAGGAGCGGGGGGAAGAGGACGGGAGAAAAGCGCGGGGGAAGAGAGCGTGGGGGGAAAAAGAGTGCGGGATAAGAGAGCGAGGTCAGCGGGTCCTGACCTTTCTAGGGTCTGGAAAGGGGGGGGCGGGGAGAAATTGGATCCCAGCCAGCTCTGTGTGGCCAGGAGGGGAGAGGGACCAAGATACAGGGCACAGCAGGGGTTACGGGATGTACCATTTACAATGTATCTAGGAAACGCAACAGATGGGTCTTCATCAGTGGAGAGATCTCAAAGGGTCTTTCTCAGAGGATCGCTCTTTCATAGTCCTTCTCCAAAGCGAGTGGCCTCTGGCCAAGAGGTGGGAAGATTTGTGGACCATTGTGTTTTGCTGCAGGAGACAGGTACGGTCAAGCAGTCCTCAGCTGGTGGTACAACACAACCTCTGGTTGGTGCCATGACAGCACAGTCCAGTGAACACAATACACCAGCACACAGTCACGAGCACCCACCTTGGCCGGGCCAGGAAACCATTGTCCAGAGCCAGCCTGGGTGGGGGTCCTCGAGGTCTCCTTGCGATGGTCGGGACGCAAAATCGAGGGGAACTTCAGACCGACCCTTACACCACCCCGTGACTCACGATCGTCATCAAGAGCACCCTTTGTACAGTCGTGGTGGAGTCTTCAGTTGTGGTGTCTTCAGGACTCGTCCAAGTTGGTAGCATATCCCGGAAAAGAGAGACAGGGAAGTAGGAAAAAGATAAGGGACAGGATAAGGAAAAGGAGAAAAAAGGAAAACAAAACAGATCAATTATATTCAATTTTTGATTACTAACAATCTTAAACAATTTGTTCAATTCTTTAATTTTTCAATTTTTGATTAGAAATAAATCAAATTTTTAAAGCAAAATTTTAATTAAACAATTTTAATTGCAATTTGAAGATTATCAATTCTAGTTAAAAATCATATTTTATCCTATTTAAAACCTTGTGTCAATAACCCTAGGGATGCCAACAGTAACCGATCTGGATACATTTGTCACAGATGCCAATTGTGCTAACCGTTTCATTATTCTCCAACTCATAATGTATAGGATTGCTGATAAAACAAAACCAATTAAAACCAAAATCAAGAGAACAATGGTGGGATGACACAATTTGTTCAGGACACCTGTAGCAGTAGGTGACCACCCAAATAGAGTATCCCACCACCTGTGTTCAGCATCTGTCTTTACCCTTTCCAAAACACGATGTATTTTTTCCACATTGTGATGAACAACTATTAGAGTTTTCTGTCCGTTTTTCTTGATCTTCTCGAAAATTTCCATCAAATCTTGGTGGAGCATCAATTGCTTCACCAGAGAGAGGTTCATTCCAATTGGAGCGGGCAATAGATGGTGGATCAGTGTGTAATTTGACTGCAAAAGATGGTGAGAAGTAACTGGGGCTACATAGGAAAAATCACATCCTGAAATCCTAGTAAAGTTACAGACACAACAGTTTGAATGATTCTTAGTATTCACTACCAAATTTTCTATGAAAACACTATCACAAGCAGTTCTAAAGCATGCACATCCATTGCCTACATATACCAGTACTGTTTCAGGAATCTCGTTTGGATGAATTTCAAAATTGCAAACGTTCTGTTCTGTGTCCAAGCAGATATCTTGAGCTCTAATTGCATTACTTTCACAGATAAACCCTTGTTGTTCCCGGACAATGCAAGGTTCCAAATTGACAGTTTGCCACCTCCCACCAATTTGACGGGCCCATTCCCTATGCTCGAAAGGATAGAGAATAGCTCCGTCATGGTTCAACCTTAATGCAATTATGGGGAATATTGAATGCACTGAAGCATTACGAATTGTCAGTACAAAGGCTGTGGCAGTGTTTGTGCTGGGATCATAGGTAAAATTTACTAAGTTCCACCAGGACTGGAATTCTTTTTCAAAATCAGTGGCACTGTCCCAGACTATCTTTCGAATTTCAGTGGGAAAAGTGCCTTCCTCACCTTCTCTTATAATTAAAGCAGCAACCGACTGCATCCACAACTGGGCCTGGATACAACTGAGAGCCAAAGAGATGTTATTTTGTGTAGTACCAAGTGCATCGATTATCGATTTGTGGTCATTTACATTTACCTTTTCCCAACTTGGTAATATGTTTGATAACAACCACTGTTGAGTCCCCAAAGCTGTTAAGGTTGTTTGCAGGGGCCGTTGTAATTTGGTTACATCTCCAGCTGTGGTAGCCAATTTATTCATTAGTACTTCTGAATCAATGCTATTCAAAATTCCCAATCCTGTTCCCACAACACCGGTTATGTCTCTTGCCATTCGTTTTTTGGAAGGATTCCGTTTCCGCAGCCAGGTTGTCCATCCCTCAAAAGAATTCTGTAGAAAGGGTGAACAAGCTGGCTGAACTTCTGAGACATTATTTTGCATCAGCAATTTGATTTGTTTGAGAGACCATGCCGGATTAAACAATATTTGTTGTTGGCCAGTTTTTCTAATTACATATGGCCCAAATTGAAAAATCGTAGGGCTCAACACAACCGGTGGTAGGTGTTACAACATTAACATCAAGTTCCCCCCAGTATTTTGTATTCTTTTTTCCACACATGACTTTATAGGAAAATTGTCTAGCAGTTAAATTTAGCCAACAGTCTTGATTTTGGGTTCTACAATATAAAGTCCGGCCATGGGGTCTTATGCCATAACTGTATGCAGGTTCAGTGAGGGATCCAGCCACTAATTTACAAGTTATTGCGACGTCATCACCTTGCGTCACCACGAAAGGAGGGAAAACCTTGTTTTTGTCATCCAACACTAAGGGGGTGCTTACACCATGGTATGCAACTACTGCGGTCAGTGTGGGTTTTTCTATGGCATTTATTTTGCACCTATAGGTCAGACCTTTCAAGCTGGACTCATCTGTTGTGTTATTCTGCCAGGAGCATGTTACATAGGTTGGTCTGGTTAAAGTAAAGTTATGCCAACAGTCAGTAAGTTCATCCGCACAAAGCTTTGTAACTTCGACGTTGTTGGTGTCAGGGTCCAAGGTATAGTTACCAACCTTCCTTTGGCCACAGCACAGTATTAGGGGGACTTGCTTTTTACATGTCCATACTGTCGTGGGGCAGAGACTCGCCGTGATGTTAGGGTGCAAGCTACTAGTTATATCTGATTTTAAGTAATTCCCGGCGATTGCAATGGTAGTGGCTTTCTCATGAAGGGATTTCTCCACTTTTCTGCATCCTACCTTGATTTCTTCACCAATTGTACCTATTAGTACCCTAGCCCAGTCCTTTTTGTCCCAACCCCAGTCACTTGAAGGGTATACCTCAGAATCGTGCAGTACTACGGTCGCAAGGCTTGGGTGACGATCTCTGGGGTAGGGTCCTGAAGCACTGGTATATCTGATGGAAGCTTCAGACCACTGCCACTCGGCCGAGTTTTGGCCATGGTGTTGTGGTAGGATACAGAGAAGTATCAAAAAGGTGATCATGGTTTGTCCGGTTCCCATTGTCCCTCGGCGTTCTTCTGTGAAAAGTAAACACAACAGAGTCTGCCACCAAGAGGCAGGAGGTCAAAATGATGGAACAATCCAACGGGTACTTATCCGATGCTCCTTTCCCAGAGCATTGGTGGCTACCCATGCATATTTATTCAGAGGAGTTTTTAGTACCAGTGGTACTTCTCCTACAGTAGGGAGGTTTACTAAAACAGGTTGCCCAGGGTAATGGGCTGGATTTTTAGGATCATTAGGTCCCTGTAGTGCAAGAATGATGCTTGGGGCTTTTGGACAAAAAGCAGTTATTTTGGGACACCCGTTTACCCCCCATCTATCATTTATACCTTTTACAGCTTGCCATAATCGAAGATCCCAACTTCCCTCATGTGGTTTTAGGAGTCGATTCAGAAGACCCTTTGTCCTTTCTACAATCCTGTTGCCTTGAGCGTAATAGGGGGTGTGAAAAGTCCACTTTATTCCTTCCTCCCTTGCCCATTCCTGTATTACTTTAGCAGTAAAGTGAGACCCATTATCAGATTGAATCTCCTGTGCCTTTGGAAAAGTTCCAAACCATTCTTGTAATGCCTTAACAGTGTTTTCTCCCGTAGCTCTGTTAAAGGCTTCAGCTTGAGCTAACCCTGATATTATTTCCACTCCTACCAGCACGAAATGTTTACCACCAGACTTCTTAAAGCCTTTACCTTTCCTTAAGTGCAAAGGGTCATCTTCCAAAGGATGCCTTTCTAGTCGTCTGCGGCATTGTTCACAAGCTGATATGCATGTTTTACACATTTCCCTGGTGACAGGCCAGCCACAAGCAAGGGCTTCTTTGTACAAATCTTTCGCACCTGTACCTGGTCTTTTTATATGCAGCCATTCTAGCAGGTGCTCCCAATCCTCTGTAATTTGTTCCTTTTTCAGGGGACTTAGTCTTGCTAACTCATCAGCAGCATTATTCCACTCACCAGCTAAATTTCCATCTGTCTGATGAGAAGCCACCCACCCCACAGCAAAGTTTCCTTGATTGGCTATATCTAGAATTTCTTGCCATTTTTCCTTATGCCATACTGGGATCCTGTTAACTTCCCAATCATTTTGCTGCCAGAAAGGAAGCCACTCTGTACATCCTTTAAACACAGCATAGGAGTCAGTGTAAATACAAACAAGAGAGGTATTATGTACCTCATGCTTGAAAACACTCCATACAGCAATCAGCTCACCAACCTGAGCACTGCCTTCTCCCTCAGTAATAACTTTAATTACTGAGGCAGGTTTATCGTGGCTGCTAGCCAAGTTCTCAGTTTCTTGTATAGCCAGATTTTTTACAGCTCCTTCTGTTACAGAGAAGATGTTACAGTAATGTTCTATCTGGGCATGCCACTTCCTAACTGAGGGTCTCTGGGCCACCCCGTCAGGGGGAGGGGTCCCGCTGGTGACTGTTTTAATAACTTTAAAAGGGCCTCTTAATACAATTGGTTGCTGACGTGTAATTTTCTCCACTTCTATGAGAGCTATGCTGACAACAAAAAGCCCCTTTTCCCAGGTAGTGTATCTTTCTTCAGCATCTTTAAAACCACGAGAATAAAAACCAACAGGCCTTGTAGGGCCTTCTGGGCCTCGTTGCCATATGTGCACTGACAACCCCGAGGTGGCAAATCCCCATTCTACCTGGAAAGGATCTGTGGGATGAATAGGGCCTAGAGCTTGATGTGCAGTTGCTTCAAAAATCAGCAGTTGTAATGCTTCCTCCTGAGAAGGAGTCCAATCCCATTTTACCCTTTTCCTCAGCAAGTCATAAAGAGGTCTAGCAATAATTGAAAAATCAGGGATGTGTTTTCTCCAAAACACTAATAATCCCAGAGCTTGTTGAAGCTCTTTCCTGGATCCAGGCATTTTAATTTGATCTAGGGAGGTTAGGGTATCAGGTGGAATGCATGTCATACCTCCTTTCCACCAAATCCCCAAAAACTTCACCTCCTGAGAAGGTTTCTGAATTTTCTCTGGGGGAATTTGTAAGTCAAGGCTTTCCAGATGAGAGATTATTTTCTGTTGGCTATCCCCCACTACTTCTATTTCATCTCCCCCCACCAGAATATCATCGATGTATTGATAGACAGCTACATTGTCAGGTTTGGGTATCTTTTCTACTTCCTGTGCTAAAGCATGGTGGGCTAGAGTAGGGGAGTGTTTGTACCGTTGAGGAAGCCTAGTGAATGTGTATTGCTGTCCTTCCCATGTGAAGGCAAAACAGTCCATGTCCTCTGGCTGTATAGGTATCATAAAGAACATGTCTTTGACATCTATAGTTGCCATGATTGTATGAGCCTTCTCCAGAATTGAAGTTATAAGTTCAGCTAAATTTGGGACAGCTGCTGTGAGAGGATCTGTGTTTGCATTTAGTCTGCGAAAATCTACTCTCAGCCTCCACTTTCCGTTAGGTTTACGGACTGGCCGCACTGGAGAGTTAAAGGGAGAATGAGTGTCAATTATCACTCCCTGATCTCTCAGGTCCTGAATAACTGGCTTGATTCCTTCTTTGGCACCAGTGGGAAGTGGGTATTGTTTCACATTAGCAATTTTACTGAAAGGTAAGGAAGGTGCGGATTGAAGCAGATTAATATTAAAACGTGGTGTGCCAAAGGACCAGAGACAACCCTCCTCGTCTTCCCACTGTCTTCCAGCAAGGACATCCATTCCCAATAAATCATTTGGAATATCTCCAATTACAATTTTGATAAGTAACAAATTCTCCTCTCCAGGTAGTAAGATTTTTATCAGAGCTATATCCATAGTTTTTGTGGTCCCCAAGGCATTGAGAACAAAGCATTGTCTCCTTGTTGGAACAACTCCACATTTCTGCGCAGCTTTTCTTGTTAGTGCAGAAATTTGGGCTCCAGTGTCAACCACAAAGGTAACAGGTGACCTTTTAGGGCCAACCATTGCTGTTATCAGGAGGTCCCCAGTATTAGGATTTCTGGTGAGCATTCTAATGAATAACCAGTTCCCCCCCCCATCCCTCTGCCCACCCACGAGAGATGGGGTTTCTAGTTTCCCTGCTTCTGAAGCCGTTTCAGTTCCTTTCCCAAAAACTGAGAAGGAGGAAACTCTGACTCAGCTCTCAGAACCTGTGGAGGAGATTGATTTGGCTCACTGCCCAGAATCTGTGGAGGGGTTAAGTTTGACTCACTGACCACAACCGGTGGAGGAGGAGGTGCACTAGGCTGGACAGTAGGAGAGTTTGATGTAAGGATCTTAGGGCAATGCCAATTCACAACAATTTTTATCAACTTGTCAAGTGGTAAGCCATCCATAACATCTTTAGGAATTTGTTTCTTTAACCCCAACGACCACCAGTACTGACAGGGAGTATTCAATTTCCCCTTTTCTGGCTTAGCACTAGGAGAAACAATGTGTCTAACACCTTTAGTTTTCTCCACTTTATCCTCTGGGACTTTTACGGGTCCATATTTCCTGCTGTAATTCAACAATTCCTCTGTAACTTCGCTCCATGTCCAAACTTTACGGTTATTGTCAGGAGATTCTGGAGTCCGTCTAGAGGGAGATTCATAGGGAGGGAAAGAGTCCACGGAACCAGATCGCTCACGTGAGTTTCCAAGAAATCTATCTAATCTTTCTACAGGTGTCATGGATGGAATAGTTTTTTGAAGGAGAATTGTGGTAGATTTGAGTGTTTCTGGGAGACCACGAATTAAAGGGGTCATGATTTCAGGCATTACAGGCAATTGCATAGGTGATTCATAGGTGGTAGTCAGTTTTCTCTCATGTATCATTTGCAGGCAAGCAGCTTTGTGAATGTTTTCCAAAAGTTGGTAGGGAGTACCAACTAAAGCTATAGGGTCTCCCCTTTCCAGGGGGTTAAGCCCCCCTGCCCAAAAAGCTGCACGTTGGGTCAAGGACCATGGGTAGCTCTTATCTCCGGTTGTTAAGAAGACCCCATGTCCCCAATACCCACTAGCTTCACTTTCTGATAATTTAATCTCATCTCCCCCAGTAAGAGACACTCGAAATACATATTCAGTCTCTGTTTCATGAGGGTGTTGCATTTCCGAGATACATTGTAAATGGTACATTCTGTGACCCCTGCTGTGCCCTGTGTCTTGGTCCCTCTCCCCTCCTGGTCATACAGGGCTGGCTGGGATCCAATTTCTCCCCGCCCCCCTTTCCAGACCCTAGAAAAGGTCGGTACCCCCTGGCCTCTGTCTCTTTTTCCCCTCTTTTCTCCCCCTCCCTCTTTCCCTTACTACCCACGAGAAATAAACCTTGTAACTTCATTAGGGAAAAGAGCCTCCTTTGTTATCTTATTTACGTCCATGAGGCATGGGCCCAGGGAAACTACACCCTAACACCTGAGCTAGACCGGAAGAAGGGTGAAAAACCCTATTTTAGGGCCAAGTAAAAGCCTCAGTTGGCACCCCAACATGTTTAGTCTCTACAGAGCACCCCACGTTCGGCTGTGACTCCTAGTTTCGGGATTCAGGAAGCCTTGGAGCTGATCAACTAACTTAAATTTCTTTAAGCTGCATTTTGTACAGTTTGAAGACTTTTAAGCACGAACCGGGAGCCTGTCAGAAACCCAGGCAGGTCGGTTCTGGACGTAGACCCACAACAGTTACACAGACGCCTCTGTCTACAACAGAAAAAGTGAGTTAAAGACTCCTTTCGTGGCGGGTCGGTTCCCAAAGCTCCGTGGGGAGGTCTCACCGGTGGCATTTTGCCCGCCCGGCGCCGTTCTCGGGAAAAGAGAGACCGCGGGCGTCTTTGCAGCGTGCTCGCGGCTCCGTGTGCCCGCGGCCAAGTGGTGAGGCGCGGGGGATGGGGGGGGCTAGACACGGCCACCCAGGCACGGTGCGGCAGGCAGACAGCTTTGATCTGTTTCAAAGCTGCGGCACAGGGGTTTTTTTTTGGATTTTTTTTGCAGTTTTTATGGATTTTTGCGGCAGGGTCGATCCCTACAGCGGCGCGGGCGCCACGTAAGTTTTACGGACAGAAACGGCGAAATTAACATCGGCTCCGCATCCAGTAAAGCCAGAAAACCGTGGTGTACACGGCACGTCTTAACAACTAACTCCTTTCCTGTGTTTTAACTGTAATGGGGTGAATATAGTGCAAATTGCTAAACACCATAGGCTTACAGCAATCTGCCTTACAAAAGAGTATAAAAAACCAACTCAGCGAAATATTAAGTTCAGGAAATGTTTTAATATCTAAGAAAAAATTAGCCGGTTTTGCCAGCTGGCTGTCTGTTGAAAAATCTGACCTTGAATTGCAAAATATAAATTCGATTTCATTTTGGAATGAAATAGGGGATTTATTAACTTTAAAAGCGGAGAATGGAAATAAAACAGCCTCTGTATTCCTCCCGATATTCTTACAAATTAGGAAACTTTTAATTCAGACAGAAAACAACAGACAGCAGCAGCAAAACGGTTCAGACTCACCTTCCCTTTCCCCAAAACCCTATAACCCGGACCAGGAGGGGACCCACGGGTCTCCCTGGGAGACGCAGGGCATCCAGCACGGCTGTAACTGTTCTAAGTCCCTGTGTCCTCCACAGTATCCCGGTTCTGATAATTTTTCCAAAATTGTCAGCACTCCTTCCTTCTTCCCTTCCCCTCTGGGCAACGGCCACGTGGCTATGTGTGTCGGGGTCCCAGATAGGTCTCACCATGCGGTACAGGGGGTGGGAGGGGTCCCATATGGTGGCAGCCTCGTGTCTCCTCCTTCATCCCGCAACATCCTTCACCGTCCGGTCCCTGCCCCTAAGCCTGTCCCCTCCCATAACCCATCCCTGCCCTCGGCTCCACCGCCCCCTCCCCCCTCCAAGACCCTGCCCTGCACGGCACCCGGCGACCCCACCCACAGGTGTTGCAACCCTGAATCCCACCACCACACCCCTGCTCTGGTTTCACATTCCTTCCCTCCAAGCTGCTGTGGGGTGGGGGAGGGCGGTGGAGCCCCTGCTATTTTCGGTGGGGGAGGGGATGGGGAGGGATCAGCTCACAGCCCCTGCGGGACGGATGGTGCCCCCGTGGTGGGGGGGGGTGGGCAGCCCTGAAAGTCAACACCAGGAAAAAGAGTATATACCATCAGTTGCTCCTGTAGTTTATCTTGGTAAAAGAAACGGTAAAAGAAGTTATCAACCTTTGTCCTATCAAGATAAAAAAGAAATTTGTAAAGTACAAAGAGAATTTGGTAGGAATAGTGAAATCTTTAAAGGCATGATGAGAGCCACCTTTAACTCAAATGAACTAGTTCCTTATGATATCAAAGAGCTTTTCCGATGTCTGTTAACTCCTTCAGAATATGATCTATGGGAAAGCCTGTGGAAAAGATCTTTGAAAGTGCTTTTACTAGAGCTTTTAAAAAGCTCAGATGATGCAAAAGATGCTGATAATAATGACATAACATATGAACACCTATGTGGGGAAAAGGATTGGCATTGCCCCGAAAGCCAAACCAGAGTACTCTCCAAGTCTGTCCTGGATAAAATATGCAATGTTGCAGAAAAGGCTTTTAATCAATTACCAACAGTAGATACTAAAGGCAGTTATGTTAACATTAAACAGTTTGCTTCTGAGAATTTCTTACAGTTTGTGGACGGCCTTCGTGTGCAAGTGGAAAGACAGGTGTCTGATCCAGGGGTACAAGCTGAATTAATTAAAGAAAAGGCTCTGAGGAATACTAATGAAACCTGACGTAGGGTTATCCTTGGACTTCCCCTCGAGCCAGCGCCTAGCTTAGCACAGATGATAGAAGCCTGCGCCAGGAAAGCAGAACTGCTCAGTGGACACGAAAGAAATCCAGGACTGGCATGCCCAAAGACCATGGCAGCTGTAACACCAGAAGCCAAGAAGCAACCAATGTCACCAGAGCAGCTGCAGCACATCATCTGCTTCCAGTGCAAGCAGCCAGGACACTTTGCCAGAGACTGTCCACACAACCAGAAACAGAAGAAGACCAACAAACAAAAAAACTAGCTTTACAGCGCCTACCCGCCATTAACACAATAGCGCGCTCGGCTATAAATGCGGCGGGCTCCACACTCGCAAAGGACTCTCTCTTAATTAACAAAAAGGGGGAAGATGGGAGCGAGGGTGTGGGGTTGCATGGCAATGAAAATATTAAATGTTCAATTAACAAGGTTTGGAAGCCACTAGGCCGTTTTAGGCTTGTGACTACCAAAGGTTTTCCTGTCAGGTCACCTGATTGGACAGTCATTACAGTGGACTTACCTAACAGTACACAGGATGTGACGTTAAAACACATGAAACTGGACAGTGAGTACTTTGTTGTCAGGGACACAGCACACACACCCCCAGAGATTGAGGTAGCTCCCATGACCATCAAGGGAAGCATAACTGGCCTCATTCTCCTGGCACGATGTCCTCTACCACCATATTACCTGGTTGAGGGACAAATCCTTGCCCAGGCAATTCCTGTTTTAGCGGAGGACCCAGCAGATGGAAAATCACCTGAAGTCTACTGGGCAGAAGTGGTGGGTGAGGACAAACCTTCTCTGGCATGCAACCTAACCAGTGGATCAGATCACCTCCATGTGGAGGGGGTACTGGACACAGGTGCTGATGTGACTATCATACCCGAAAGGATGTGGCCGTCACATTGGGAACTTCAGCCTGTGGCAGGCAGAATCCAAGGTGTAGGAGGAGTAAAACTGGCAAAAATATCAAAAAGCATCGTACAAATTGAGGTGCCGGATGGAAAATTGGCTAGCATCTGTCCATTTGTTACAGACTATAAATGCCCTCTATGGGGGAGAGACACCATGTCCCAGTGGGGGGTAAAATTGATTATTCCTAAGACTCCTCGGGATTTTTAGAGGCTGCCACTGTACAGAGCCCTATCCAAAAACTGAAATGGCTAGATGACACCTCAAAGTGGGTAGCACAGAGGCCGATGAGTAAGGAGAAGCTCAGGGTGCTTGAGGAGCTTGTGGAAGATCAATTGGCTAAAGGTCACATAGAGGAGACCACAAGTGCGTGGAATTTCCCAGTTTTTGTGATAAAGAAACCGGGGAAGGACAAGTGGAGGCTGCTCCACGACCTCCGGGAAATAAACAAAGTAATTGAGGACATGGGGTCTCTCCAACCTGGAATGCCTTCTCCAACAATGCTTCCCAGAGATTGGCAATTGGCTGTTCTAGACATCAAGGACTGTTTCTTCCACATTCCCCTACACCCAGAGGATGCCCCACGGTTCGCCTTCTCGGTTCCTACCATCAATTTAGAAGCCCCAATGAAGCGCTACCACTGGAAGGTTTTGCCCCGGGGATTAAAATGTAGTCCCTCCATCTGCCAGTGGTATGTGGCTTCATTGCTGTCCCAGGTGCGTGCCCAGAGAGGGGAGGCCATCATCCTTCATTACATGGACGATGTGCTTGTGTGTGCCCCCGATACTCTCTACTCCAAGACACACTTGACCTAGTGGTTAAAGTTTTAACCTCTGATGGATTTGAATTGCAGGAGGACAAAGTCCAAAGGATGCCACCTTGGAAGCACCTGGGCTTGGAAATTACTGCACGGACCATTGTTCCGCAAAAATTGGAAATTAATTGTAATCCAAAAACCTTAGCAGATCTCCATTCCCTGTGTGGGTCATTGAATTGGGTCAGGCCCTGGCTAGGCCTCACTTAATGAGGACCTAGAACCTCTCTTCAATTTATTGAAGGGGGAGAGAGAGCTGCTTTCTCCCAGGGAACTGACCCCAGGGGCAAAGACTGCAGTCAAAAAGGTACAAAAGACTATAGGAGAGAGGCAAGCTCACCGTTACCAGCCCGAGCTGCCCTTCAAATTCATTGTCAGAGGAAAACTGCCACCCTTACACGGGTAAATATTCCAATGGATCAAGGAGCAGAGAGAGTCACTCTTAATCATAGATTGGGTCTTCCTCTCCCACCAAAGATCCAAAACTATCACTAAGCCACAAGAGTTAATAGCACAACTGATTCGGAAAGCAAGGATCAGAGTATATGAACTAGCTGGCTGTGACTTCACATGTATTCACCTCCCTGTTAAACTGTCTGAGGAGGGAAAGAACTCTCCTGACAAATTGACTAAAGCGATGTTTGAGCATTTGCTCCAGAGCAATGCCAGTCTCCAATTGGCCCTGGACAGCTACAGAGGACAACTATCAGTCCATGCCCCATCTCACAAGCTGTTTAATGAGGAATTCCACCTCATTCCTCGTGAGAAGAGGACTCGGAGACCACTCAAAGCTCTCACAGTGTTCACGGATGCATCTGGGGCATCCCACAAAGCGGTGATGACTTGGAGAGATCCTCAGACTCAGCACTGGGCAGCTGATGTTGAGTTTGTGGAGGGATCACCCCAGGTAGCTGAACTGGCAGCAGTCGTGAGAGCCTTTGAGAGGTTCTCAGAGCCAATCAACTTGGTAACAGACTCAGCCTATGTAGCAGGGTTAGTGTCCCCGGCAGAGCAGGCAGTGCTCAGAGACATCGAGAATGAGCAGCTTTTCAGGTTGCTTTCCAAACTAATTTATTTGATTTCTCATAGAGAACACCCGTTCTATGTGATCCATGTGAGATCACACACAGATTTGCCAGGCAAAATTGCAGAAGGGAACTGTCAGGCAGACTCCCTTGCAACCTCAGCAGAACAAGCACACCTTCCTGACATCTTCCAACAGGCAAAGCTGAGCCACCAGCAGTATCACCAAAATGCACCAGGTCTAATGCGTCAGTTCCAGCTGACACGGAGTCAGGCTCGAGCCATTGTGGCCTCCTGTCCCAACTGTCAGCTGCACACCATGCCCTCAATAGGCATGGGGGTTAACCCCGGAGGTCTTGGCAGTTGTGAAGTATGGCAGACAGACATCACACACATTCCTAGTTTCGGTCGCCTCAAATATGTGCATGTTAGCATTGACACCTATTGAGATGCAGTCTATGCCTCTGCCCATGCAGGAGAAAGGGCAATGCACGCCAAACAACACCTAGTGCAAGCCTTTTCAGAGTTGGGGTCCCTAGGGAAATCAAAACTGATAAGGATGCAGCATATAAGTCCAAGGAGTTCCTGGAATTCGTCCAGCAGTGGGGAGTGGAACATAAAACTGACACCTCCCACTCCCCCACAGCCCAAGGTGTAGTTGAGTGAGCTAATCGGACGCTCAAACAGGTTTTGGCTAAACAGAGCAGTTCAACTGCGTGGATGTCTCCACAGCAGAAGCTCTGCAAAGCCATGTTGACTATCAATTTCCTGAATTGTTCATTTGAGAACATGAGTCCACCTGTGGTACGTCACTTTAACAGTGGTAAACAGTTCAAGTTATCCCAACATCCTCCAGTTTTGATTAGGGACCCATAAACCTGGGAAATCAAAGGTCCCTATGAGCTCGTTACCTGGGGGCGTGACTATGCGTGCGTATCCACTCCCTCAGGCCCTCAGTGGATTCCCCAAAAGTGGGTGAAACCGTATGTCCCCAAACATCCTGCTCCAACTGAGGGGAACGAGGAGCAGGTTGCTGTGGCTTCAAAAAGAAGATGCCGCTGGAAAAAAGGAAAAAAATCCTCATAGAGGGTGGCATTGCGGCAGATAGAGACTTTTAACAGGTTTTATAATGTTTGTCTTTCCTTTTAGAAAGAAGCTTCTCTTCTCTCAGTCCCGTGATGAACCCCATCCAAGCTGTCTTCCTGTTAACACTGAACAGTCTGGCAGCTGCATGGATCATCCCTCAACCACGTCAGTATATCTGGGTGACCCTGGCACAGACACTCCAACAAGAAAACATATGTCTGTCCACAGCAGCAACAGCAAACTCTATGTCCACCTGCGTGGTAGGAATCCCATTGAAGGCTGGAGAATATTCTGCCAGTTTTAAAACACACTTGTCCAATGAAATTCCTGAGTCACACACCATTTCATCACACAAAAATCATAGGCAGCAAGCTGGGGTAAGTAAAAACCCCATAGAGGAGTTGCTGCCAAGTTTGCCCAAATCAACTCAGGAACCCCAAGAACTAGAGCTGTTAGGTTCCTACCCAGCACAATATTGCATTCACTTTAGGATCTTCCCAAAACCTTCTAGCATAACGGAATTCCACAACATAATGCAATATCGTGGGGAATTCACTGCCAAAAGGTGGTGCAATACTGTAAGCCATATTGCAGCTGATACCCCAACTTATTCAAGCCTCAAAAGCCTCCCAAAGGGATTGTTCTTAATTTGTGGGGACCGGGCATGGGCAGGGATCCCTTCTCGGCTCTTAGGAGGGCCATGCACCTTCAGTCGGTTGTCCCTGTTGGCACCCAACGAAACCTTAATAAAAGATTGGACTCACAAAAACAAATAGGGTAATAAAATCCAAAAAAGAAGTGCAGACAATTTGGATTCAAACTGTGATTCTGAAATTTTCCATTGGGCCAAGTCCAAAAGAATTGCTGTGTCCCTTTTTCTTCCGTGGGTTGCAGCAGCTAAAGCTCTAGGCGAATTGGGCCACCTAAAGTGTTGGGTAGTCAAACAAGCAAACTTAACATGCACCGCAATCAGCTCCCTCCTAGAAGACGAGGAAATTACCAGACAGGCCACACTACAAAATCGTGCTGCTATAGATTTTCTCTTGCTACTGCACGGACATGAGTGCCAGGAATTTGAAGGACTTTGCTGTATGGACCTCACCTCGAGAGCTCCTAACATCCATGCTGCCCTCCGAAACATGAACAACTTAATCGGACAAGTGAAACAAGAATCTGAAGTTTGGTTCAATGGACTGTCCAAAAGCTGGGGACTCACAGGGTGGTGGACATCTATAGTCAAAACAATTATGTTAATTTTTCTTATTCTTTTCCTTGTAATAACAGCGTTCGGGATCCTACGTCACTTAGTTTTCAAGGCTATTAATGGTCTCATTCCCTCTACCTCAGTAGTCAATCACATAGAAATGAAAAACTTAGAACAATCTAACCCTCCCACCAACTGCAAGTGGTGGGCAAAATCATAATTTGAATGAAACTAATATCCTTCTCTCAACTTTGTTAAACAAAAAACGGGGAGATATTGCATTTCGTAGATACATTGTAAATGGTACATTCCGTGACCCCTGCTGTGCCCTGTATCTTGGTCCCTCTCCCCTCCTGGCCATACAGGGCTGGCTGGGATCCAATTTCTCCCCGCCCCCCCTTTCCAGGCCCTAGAAAAGGTCGGTACCCCCTGGCCTCTGTCTCTTTTTCCCCTGTTTTCTCCCCCTCCCTCTTTCCCTCGCTACCCACGAGAAATAAACCCTGTAACTTCATTAGGGAAAAGAGCTTCCTTTGTTATCTTATTTACGTCCATGAGGCAAGGGCCCAGGGAAACTTCACCCTAACACCTGAGCTAGACCGGAAGAAGGGTGAAAAACCCCATTTTAGGGCCAAGTAAAAGCCTCATGATGGAGTCGCCCATATTCCTTTGTCAGTTTTGCTAATTCAGTGGCAGAATGTGGGATTTCTTTTGTAAAAATATTTGGTACAAAATCATCAGGACCAAGATAAGTATATTGTGTTTTAACCATAGGTCTCAACTTCGGACAGCAGTGTTCCCCAAGATTTTTCATGATAGTTAACTCCTTTTGGGGATAAATTTGATCAATGTGAACAATCTCCTTCTCTTCTGCTTCTGCGTGTGTTTCATTCTGCTTTACTTTCTTGGTACTTTCTTCTCTTAGGGCAGCCTTTAGCAAATAATTTTAATCTCGCAACAAACGGTTCTCATTCCTTTCTTGATCTAATTGTTTTTGCAGAATTTGAACAAGATTTTGCAAATTATCTATAATTGTACTTTCTTCACTAACTCACTTAGAGCGAGTTTCTATGGCTGCCGTTAAGACAAGCTCCCAAAACTGAGCAGAGTATGGTTTTATTTTTGCCCAGTTTGAACTTTGATTCATGTTGCAAAGAATATATTCTATCAATCACATTCTCCAGATTAAACCAATTACTGTTCGCCCATTCCTCCCCACCTTGGGACGGTCTGGCGCTACACTTAGCTAATAGAACATAAAATGCAGCTTTATCTGTTACGGTGGAATTCTCAGTCATTTTGTGAAGGGATAAGTAAAAACCACAAGAGGGTGGTCTATTACTTAAGTTACCACACACAACGAAACAGCTTTCGCTGTGTGCCCCCCTTCGCGGGTGAAGAGACCAAACTACTTGGGAGGCACTCCTTAGTTACAAAACACCAGGTTGTCTCTTCACTACACCAAGTATCAAAAACATCATAAAAAACAACAACAACAACAACAACAGTGTCCCGCCTTTTGCACCAGCAGATCTTTTGTGAAATTCTGACTACAGAGCCCTCAAGCGAGTCTGGGGATGCTCCACACCAAGGTGTCGGCAATCTGCGGGAAATCAGAAAAACCCCCCTTGCTTTCTAGACAGGCTCACCCATCCAAGGTGGCCAGCTAGGTGCGGCTGGAGTAAGACTTCGTTCCCCTGATACAGACTACAGACAACCTTGCATCCCTTCTGTCAGTCAGAATATCCTGTTAGTGACGCCAATTTAATGTCACCATCCGCTATTAATACAGAGCGGGGGTCGTGATGGTTCTTTTGATCTTAAAGGTGCAAACAGGCAAAGTGCAGGGGACAAAATCAGTTTATTCAACAGCAGAAAATCAGTTTATCCAACAACAGCGATGCATTTCATCAAATGCCAACAATTCAGTTACGGTAAGGGGGAGAGGTATAGGAAACAAAGTATAGGGAGAGGGGAAGGAAAGAAAGGGATGGGGAAATAGCTACCAACAGACGAGATGGGCGTCCTCACGGGTCATCCGATAGACGAGTCTTCGTCAGTGGAGAGATCTCAAAGGGTCTTTCTCAGAGGATCGCTCTTTTATAGTCCTTCTCCAAAGCGAGTGGCCTCTGGCCAAGAGGTGGGAAGATTTATGGACCATTGTGTGGTGCTGCAGGAGACAGGTACGGTCAAGCACTCTTCAGTTGGTGGTACAACACAAACTCTGGTTGGAATCCCTCCTTGAAAGACGAGCGAGAGCGTCTTTCCGGGTGCATTGCATTGAGTGAGAGCTCGCTAGGGACTTTGCACTCGGAGCCAAGGCAACAGGGCGTGCTTGCCCGCAGAACTGAGGACAAGCTGTTGGGCAGAGCTGAAACTGACCGCTGGAGTTCAGCTCTGTCCAGACAGTAGAAGGCGAAGACGGAAGCCGAATGGTACCGGGCTTGGGACCGCAGTGCAGCGAAGAGCACACAAGCAGCCAAAGAGCTCCTTCAAAATCACATTCACTTCTCAGTGCTCTTGCTGCTTGGAAAAGTAGCACACAGCCGTTGCACGCCAGGGCAAAAGCTGGGGCAGTGCCCTTCTTCACACCTTTGTTGTGGTGTACTCCATGCAGCTAGAGTGAAGCGAGAAGGACGCGAGGAAGAAGAAGGCGTTCTTAAAGTCGCCCTCTGTCAAGCAGCGCTGAAAGGGCGCATAACACACGGCGTCTCGCTGCCCTCTCTTCTACATTCTCGCAGCGCCCTTTGCCTACTTGCAAAAGTTGGTACCAAAACTGAGGGGGCCAGATTGAAGAGGCAGTGCCTATGTTCACCTTCTACTTATTGCACGTAAGCCACGTCCAGCTCCTCGCTTCACTCTGTGTTTCCCTTCTCCGCGGCATTTACCATGGTGCTGTCTGCAACTCGGAGCCTAGAAGTGACCGCCAATGTTTCCACAACAGGCTGCAAGGGAAGCAAGGAGCAGCACAAGTAGCAGTGTTTCAGCTTGCTCCTTCTGACTGCTAAGGGCGCTTGGGAAGGCAAGTGAGAGGCAGCCACCTTCCTCTCCTAGTAGCCTGTAACGTGGTGCACACAGGCACGGTACTCGTGCTACTTCGTTCACCTCCCTCGCCCACTCCTGGCGCCCCTTTCACTCCCCGGCGTCCAGAAGCCACTGAAGCGGAGCCACACAGCCAGCAGTGTGCCGGCAGCCAAGCTCTCGAGAACGCTGCTTCTGCCCAAGCCCGCCTAGGGCGTGCACCTTTGTTCTCAGAGCTCCATGCAGTAGCCTGCCTCTCTCGCAGTTCGAATGGAAAATGAAAGCTTTTCGCCTATGCCCTTCACAGAGATCTGTTGCCAGGACAAGAAGGTCTTGTGGCCGGAGCTCGCCCCCGCTGGGAGGAAGCTGCTATTAGCACCGCATTGCAGGGGCACATCTCGGTCCTTGACTACCTGCTCAGCGCTCTCCGAATTCGCTGCTAGCTCCACGGCCCTTCTCAGCTGCTCACTCAGCAGCACTCAAAATACATAGAGCTTCGCATGGTCCGAAGACCTGGAGGGACTTATCGCCCACGAAAATGTGTCAAGACAGAGACATGTTCTACATTGTCCCTTCTCGTCATCCTGCTTGTGCTCCTGCTGCCTCTGTTGTGACGAATTGTTCCTTCAAAGACGAACGAGAGCTCCTTTCCAGGCACATTGCACTAAGCGAGAGCTCCATAGGGACTTATGGATATAAATTTTTTTCCACCTCCAAAAATAAATGGGTAAGTCCTAAAAGTTTTAGTTTTATTAAGAATAGTTTCATCCAAGTATTTCTGTTCTAAACACCCTTGTTTTCAGTCTGAAATTAACTGCTTGTTTCTGTCTTTCTGCCTAGTGGCAATCTAATTCTAAGGTAACTAGATGTGTTGGAAATCCATAAATTACATCTCAGGTTAGGTGGGATAATTGGCTCGGAAGAAAATGGAATTGAGAATGTGGAAAGAATCCAAAGTGAGCTGATGTCACCATCTGTATGGTGGGATACTGCATTTGGGTGGTCACCTACTGCTACAGGTGTCCTGAACAAATTGTGTCATCCCACCATTCTTCTTTTGATTTTGGTTTTAATTGGTTTTGTTTTATCAGCAATCCTATACATTATGAGTTGGAGAATAATGAAACGGTTAGCACAATTGGCATCTGTGACAGCTGTATCCAGATCGGTTACTGTTGACATCCCTAGGGTTATTGACACAAGGTTTTAAATAGGATAAAATATGATTTTTAACTAGAATTGATTATCTTCTAATTGCAATTAGAATTGTTTAATCAAAAACTTGCTTTAAAAAATTAACTGATTTCTAATAAAAATTGAAAAATTTAAAGAATTGAAAAAATTGTTTGAAATTATTAGCAATCAAAAAAATTGAATAAAATTAATCTGTCTTATTTTCCCTTTTCTCCTTTTCATTATCCTGTCCCTTATCTTTTTCCTACTCTCCTGTCTCTGTTTTCCGGGATATGCTACCAACTTGGACAAGTCCTGAAGACACCACAACTGAAGACTTCACTACAACTCTGCAAAGGGGTGCTCTTGACGACGATCATGAGTCACGGGGTGGTGTAAGGGTCGGTCCGTCGTTTCCCTCGATTTTGCCTCCCGACCGTCACAAGGAGACCTCGAGGACCCCCACCGAGGCTGACTCTGAACAATGGTTTCCTGGCCGGGCCAGGTGGATGCTAGTGACTGTGTGGTGGTGTATTGTGTTCACTGGACTGTGCTGTTGTGACACCAAAGAGAGGTTTTGTTGTATCAGCTGAGGACTGCTTGTCCGTACCTGTCTCCTGCAGCACCACACAATGGTCCATAAATCTTTCCACCTCTTGGCCAGAGGCCGCTCGCTTTGGAGAAGGACTATGAAAGAGCGACCCTCTGGGAAAGACCCTTTGAGATCTCTCCACTGATGAAGACCCCCTGGAGAAGACCCCTGAGATCTCCCCACGGACGAAGACTCATCTATCGGATGACCCGTGAGTACGCCCGTCTCGTCTGTTGGTAGCTATCTTCCCATCCCTTCCTTTCCTTCCCTTTTCCCTATACCTCACCCCTTTACCATAACTGAATTGTTGGCATTTGATGAAATGCATTGCTGTTGTTGGATAAACTGATTTTCTGCTGTTGAATAAACTGATTTTGTCCCCTGCATTTTGCCTGTTTGCACCTTTAAGATCAAAAGAACCATCACTACCCCCCCTCTGCATTAATAGCGGATCGTAACACCATCCGAGATTCCCTTGGGTTCCAAATCCTTTCATTTGTGTTTTTGTGGGCTTTTTTGAAGGCGGTGTACAGTTGAAGCCATGATTTAGCTGCGGTGAGACCTGCTCTGCTGTAAAAGCATTATTTTCTCAGTGAGCATGGACAACAGTTACAGTGTTGTCTTTTAAGATTCCCTGCACTCCACTTATGGTGGCAAAAGCTGTGCCTTGACTGTAATCATAAAAGTGATTACAGTTTCATTGCTTTGACATCATGTAGGATGCTTCCTCCATCTGCTGTGGTCAGCATTAAGTAACAGATTTCTCAGTTTCTAGGAAGAGTCTAGCAAACAATCACCTTGCTCCTTCTCTTGCATTTATTCATCGCTGCTATGCTTCTATACAGACAGATAGACTGTTTATGATTCAACAATTCAATGGGACATCAAGTAAATAGCAAAGCAAAACTAACTACCGAAAGCACTATAAAGGCCAGGGATTAGCTTGGATCAAAACAGGTATTCTCCTAGCATTGTTTACAAACAAGTCAGCATGTGAAACACAAGGCACAATGCAGTTTGTGCCTTGTTTTGGGCTTGCCCGGAAGAAGGAAATTCTGATTTCACATATGGGAAAAGAAATGTTGACATTTGAATGAGATTGTTCATATGCCGGAAGAGGTTGCTTTGAAAGGTTGTGGAAGTCCTCTTAGGAAACATGGCTTTACAAGTCCTTTCCACCAGGAGACAACAGCTGCAGAACATCTCGGTGTGCGAGTGCTGAGAGCACCAGTAAAGATCAAAGTGGAGAAGTTGGTGAACAATGGAAGTGGCCTGGGGGAGAGCAAGTGGGGTGCTGGCTGTTGGACCAGGGGAGTCCTGACTGATTTAGGAGGCGTGTGATGGTCTGTGACAGCAAGAGGAGCAGTGCTGTGGCCTTGGGACACTGAGAATACTGGAATTAAGTGGGGTCACTGGGCAGGCTGAGTGTCTGAGCTGCTGGAGGGACCCAGTTTGCTCAAATGTAAACATCCAGACTCACTCTTGCCATCCACAGAAAGGAGCAGGATGTGGCTGCTGGCGATGCCTGTCATGTATATGTAGTGTATATGTGTGCTATCCCAGCCTCCTGGGAACACTTCTTCTTTGTGACTGCTTGGGCTGAGGGAGAGAAAGCAGTGGTAGTTTCTGAGGTTTCGAGTTTGCTCGAGTTTCTCAGGCTTTTTCTGGAGCCACCCAGAGTTCTCTTCCTTGAAGCATTTCAATTCCTGGTAATTTTCAAAATTCAAACAGACACAGCCCTAAGCTAGTTGATCTGACTTCAGAGCTATTCTTAAGCTGAGCTGTTGGATGATCTGATCTCCTGAGATGTCTTCCATCTCAGTTTATGACCTGGTTCTTGTGAAAAGTAGGATCTTTTAGCCTGGAGAAGAGAGGTTTCTGGAGAGACAGGATGGTGGCCTTTGAACATGTAAAGAGGGTATAAGACAAATGGAGAAAGACTTTTTAGGAAGGTTTGCAGAGACAGGACAAGGGGCCATGCTTTCAAACTGAGACTAGGTTTAGATTGGCTAAAAGGAATAACTTTTCTACAATGAAGCTGGTGAGACACTCAAACGGGTGTTCCAGAGAAATTGTGGATGCCCCATCATTGAGAGTGCTCCTTATCAGTTTGACTAGTCCTGAGCAATTTGATCGACTGTAAGATCTACCTGGCAAGGAAGTTGGACTAGATGATCTTTAATCACAGACTGTTGTATGATTCCCTGAAAGACAGAATGCAATAAAATTCATATTTCAGATTTTGGCGCAGACATATTTATTATTTCTCACTTTATGCATCATTGCAATGACAACTTGTTAGCTTCTGAAATGATGAGCTGAGATTGATTTCCTTCCTTAGTTTCATTTTCCCTGTTATTCGTTCACTCTAGGACATTTTTTTTCACTCGATTTCCTCTTTCAGTAAACTGCCCTTAAGTATCACTTTGCTCCCCACATGGCTTTTTTTTTTTTCAATGACACCTTTTCACTGGTTGGTTTTGGGCCTTTGCTGCTTGAAGTCCAGCAGCCTCCTTGTCTGAGCATTATGGAGCTTTCTTTACAGCTTCATCACTATGCAAAAAGCCATAAATTACTGTGTTCCATCTCACATACCATCAAGTATCACACTAATATTCCCTCTGCTGAATAGCTGATTGGCTTACATAGAGCAGCCAAATACCAGGAAATCCAGATGGCAGCAAGAATCTTGTAGACTACGCAAGCTGTTCATTTAAATTCTGGAGAAGTCACGTGAGGTATCACATTGTCTTGAAAGAAGTGTATATCATCTCAGACATTCTAGAATGGGCTATTAGTATTGTCATGAGTTTCTCGGTAGACTTTTTAGTATGCAAATTCAAATTCAAATGATCTGAAATGATAGAACTTCAAGAATTTTTTTCCCCAGAATCGAAGTATGATGGAGTTATATAGGGACAATCTTAACCTTAGTTATTCTATTCCATCTCACATCATGGCTGGTGGCAGGGAGAAGGGAGTATCTTTGGGGGACAGTGGGTTCCGGTGTAGTCAGTAAGCTGGGCAGAGGAGCCATCAGGTATTGTCTGTTGTTGGGGGGGATTCATGTGAACTCTTCCTTTCTTGTACCCTGCCACTAGTATTGTTGCTAAAATTGTTTGTTTTCTCATCCAAATGACAAAATCAGCACAGTTAATGAGGGATGAAGAGGAGCAGCGACCTGAGAACGGGAGGAAGAAGAAGCAGAGCCTGCTGTCCTCCAGAAGAGAAAAACACTACCAGCCAAGTTTACATCATCTGTGAACTTCCTGGGCGTGTACTCTATCCCCTTGTCCACATCACTGATAAAGATATTAAACAGGACTTGGCCCAAGACTGAGCCTTGGGGACCAGCTGGATGAACTCTATTTCCCACCACTCATTGGGCCTGGCCATCACCCAGTTTGTCACCCAGGAAACAGCCCACCCATCCAAACCAGAAGCAGACAGTTTCCTCAGGAGAATGATGTGAGACTCATTGCAAAAAGGATCAGGGAGATGCCTAGGAAGAGTCTCAGGTGAATCCAGGAGACTATAGTGGAGGACTATTCAGTTTTCCAATCAATTTGCTTAAAAAACTCGACAAAACCGTAATAAAAAACAAACAAACAAACAAACAAAGAAGACCAAACAAACACACATAAAACCCCAACCAATAATCCACAAAGAGACAAAAAAGCCCCAAAAAAAGCCCACAAGAAAAACCCAACCAAAACTGAAAAAAAACCTCCGAACCCAACACATCAAAAAATCAGGGTGAAGGTTTTTAGTAACTTTAAAAATAACAAAACAAAACAATACAAAAAACCCAGAAAGTGACATTTCTAAAGGTGCTGTCCCGGCCTCTTCTCTCAGCAGGGAGGACATCCTGAAGTGGAGCCAGTTGGAAGAAAGTGGGACAGGGCAGCACCCGGGCCATTATCACAGGACGGCCCTGTGGCTGCCCCATTGCCAAAACCTGGACACATAAATCAAACACAGGTATGCACATGTGCTTAGACACAGCAAAAATATATTTGTCTGAAAAGAATACTGGTCCATTTATATCACTGGAAAGAGCATAATGCCTCGTCTCAGCTTTCTTTTCAGTCATTACAAATGTTTTGAAAATATAGGAGTGCAGAAAATGGAAATATCCAAGATCAACATGAGGACCAATAACAAAGATTCCATTTTTGAAAGTGCATTGGGAATCCTCTGCAGAAATTGACTCAGAGCTCTAAGATTTACAAAAAAGACCAAGAGTATTGGAGTCAATACAACACAGTGTCTGGAGGCTTCAGCTGGTTGCCTTGATTTCTCAAATATGATGGAGGAAGCACCTTAGGAACTACAGCTGCCAGTTCTCTCAGGGCCCTGACGTGCCTCTGGGTGGGTCCCATGGTCTTGCATACTCAGGTTCCTCAAGTGGTCTGAAAGGTGACCTGCTACTATGGCTTAGGATCAAGTCCACCAATCTAGTAACCTGAGAGATGTGGAAATAGTGACTGGCAGTACAAATTGAGACGAACACTTGTTGAGTACCTCAGCCTTCTCATTGTCTGTTATCACTAGTCCTGTCTGGCTAATGGGGGTGGGGTGGGGGAATAGGGGAGGTGTGATAGGTTTCTTTTCATCTTCCTTTTCCCACTGAAATACCCGTAGGTGCCTTTATTATTCTTATTTTTGGCATGCTTTTCCAAATTCAGCTTCAACTGAGCCTTAGCTATACTGATCCCATCCTCACACACTCATGTGTTACCACTGTATTTTTCCCATGATTTGTCTCACTGTGTATTGTCTGCATATTACCTTCGTGCATCACATCTATTAATTTTCAATAACCTTCTGGCTTTAACTTGTTTTTAAACAAAAACCCTTTTTGAACCTTCTCTCCTCAGAAATTCACCTGGGAAACACAAAATCCCCAAAATTCACCCCGAAGTCCCCCCTGGGATGCTCAGCACTCACCTGGCAACTCCCAGGATTCCACCAATTCACCCCAAAATTCCCCTGAGATCCCTAGAATTCCACAAATTCCCCCTAAAATTCAACTGGGACTCCCCAGATTACACAAATTCACCCCAAACCTCGCTACCCGGGATCCCCCAAAATTCCACAAATTCTCCCCCAAAATCAACCTGGGACCCCTCAAAACTCACCTGGATCTCCCCAAATCCCCCCTCCCCCCCGCATTCACCTGGGAATCCCCAAATCCCCAGAATTCAACCCAAAATTCACCTGGGACCCCAAAAACCTCCAAATTCTCTCCAAAATGATTGCAAACTTCACACACTCCATTTTCCCACAAAAGGATCTAGAGCCCTGTGCGCTTTGTATACAAACTAAACGGAAAAAACCTTTCTATTCATTCTCAGCAAAAAGACTTCCTATTTCTCCTTCTTTTGGACAAAACTGCCTTCACTTTCAAACTTATTCTCTTGCTCGCTTAGCTGCATAATGCTTAGTCCCTGTTCTGCATGCTCATTTTCTTCACTTTTGCAAGGAATCCCCTCTTCATCTTCTTCTTCCTCTGTTTCTTCCATTTCCTGTGCCAAGATCACCTGTTTCTCTGTTAGATTTGTTTCTCCAGCTGGTTTTTGACAACTGTCCCCTTGTGGCACCGCTCGCTCGAGAGAGGTGATTGTCCTGCTCTGCTCTGGGCTGGGACTGTGCTCTCTTCAAGCCCTGTGGGCAATTTTGCATGCCACAACGTCAGAAAGACCTCAGGCTATTGGAGAAATGTCCAAAGGAGGGACACAGAGATAGTGAAGAGGCTGGAGGGGAAGCCATACAAAGAGTGGCTGAGGGCATTTGGTTCAGCTGCAGAGAGGACACTGAGCTCACACCTCACTTGGGTCCTCTCAGCTCCTCTCTAGGGCAGCACAGGGACAGCTTTGCTCTCTGCCCTCTGCGACCAGGGACAGGAGCCAAGGGAATGCCAGGAGCTGTGTCAGGGGACGATTAGGCTGGCTATCAGGGAAAGGCTTTTTTCCTCAGAGGCTGGTCAGGCACTGAATACGTTCTCCAGGCAATGGGCACAGCCCCAAGGCTGCCAGAGATCCAGGAGCGTTTGGCCAATGCTCTCAAGGATGCAGAGGGTGGGACTGTTGGAGTGTCTGTGCAGGGCCAGGAGTTGGACTTTGACGATCCCTAGGGGTCCCTTCCGACTCAGGAAACTCTTACCATTTTCCCCTCTTTCCTCTCCTTGCACAATGCTCTCAGCTTACTGTTCCACCGTATGTTCCACTTCTGAAACCTCCGCTACTTCTTTCCAGTTCAAGCACAGTTCTACTGGTTACAATCCAAAGATAGACAGATTGAAAAACAACCAAAAAGAAACACCTGTTTGAAATGTCGTGGTCTTATTTGGATCTCGAACTATGAAGTCGATTGGGGCTTGCAAGTTCTAAAAGCAAAACAACAACAAAAAACACCCACCACACAGTTTTAACATAAGGATGTGCTTTCTTCTAAGAAATCCATAGCCCTTCCCAAAATGGATCTATTTCAGTAAGAGATCATCTTGAATAGATCACTTACTATCTAAAGAACCTGGAACACTCAAATCCGTAATGATAAGCCTGTTACCTTGCCGTTTTCTGTTCCAAAGGCAACTGAATTTGCTCAAGTGCCGTTTGTAACAAGGACAAAGTGTGGCTCTGAGAAATTTTTTTGTGTCCCTCTCCCATCTCTATCAAAAGCACTTTCTTCAATGGCTGAAACAATACTTTACATAGTCAGAATTTTAAATGTCATGAAAATTTTCTCAAAAGTGAAAAATTAATGTTGCAGTCAGGTTTTAAACCAACGGGAATTTTTGTTTTACCTGTTTGAAGATTTCCTTCACACTAAAATGCTGGCTGATGGATACCTAGAAGAAATCAATTCCCACAAAATGCTTCTGGGTAAGCCATTACGTCTTCCATTACAATTTGCTTCAGTGTCCCGTTCCTGTCCAATTGAAGGTCCCTGTTTAAGTGACTCAAGTACGGAGAGAAATAAAATTAAATATGACTACAGTGCCTTTAAATCTAAATCGAACTTCCTGATCAAGCTCATAAAACCTTTAGGCTAAATGTTGACATTGATCTGTTTCTAATGAACACAATCACGTCCTGGCTTGTTAGAGATTAGTTCATTACAAAGAAAGAAATGCACAGAAGTTAAAATATTTCCAAAGAAGCATTTGACATCCTTCCTTTTGGATGGGGAACCATTCCAACACTGCTTACATAAGAGGTCAAATTACTGTCTTCCATGTTAGTTCTACACTGTGCTCAGCGGAGCCTTTCTGGTTTATTGGCCTTTGACTTGGACATAAAGCTGAGTCTTGATTCAAGAAAAATCAATATTCACACTTGTTTCCATTTACATGGACATTGGCTTAGTCTCCTAAACAAAGAGAATGATGGGGAATTTATGTAGGTGTTCAGATAGGTAACATTCTCTTTCCGCAACCTGGCATTGTATTTTCACTTGGTCTGTTACCTCTGGCTTTGTTTTAACGGCTCAAATTATTAGGAAGAGTATCAAACCTCCAGCTCTAACCACAGTCCCACTGTGAGGTGTGTGAAGGTATGTGCATCTGCCCCTCAGGTTCTTACTGCTCTTCTAATGTGCCTCTGATCGAGAAGGTAGGAAAGACCTCCTGGGTGTGTGAATAGTGCTGCTTCCTCTATGGCTTCAGTGCTGCTGCTAAGATCTTCAGGAAGGAGAGCGGTATTGTACCAATTTTTAGATGGTTTTTAAAATTGAAAGTGCTTGGCTATCTTAAACGTCTGAGTTCCTTGACCTTTGAATGAGATCAAATCTATGAGTGAAGAGATGATGGTGCAGACCAACTTCTGATTCCGGTGATCCAAGAATCTGCACTACTCCTTTTACCTTCTGAATAAGGCATGGATGTGATGGTCTGCATAGTAATACTGATGTGCTATGGTTTTTGAATGATAGCAGTCTTCCTTTGTCCCATTCCTAAACCGTGGGCATTATTTGCCTTAACCTTGTTCAGTAGGGACATTATTCTATATTCTTACATGAAGTGAAAAGCGTTCTTTTTCCATACCTGCAGGCAACAGCATTAAAACAAGGCCTAAGTAGTACAACCAATGTTCAAAGATGCTCTACCTTTTAAGTTGACGATACAAAATTCATACATGTTCTAATTTGAGCTCAAGAAGAAAGGGTGTTCTCCAAATACTCCTTCAGCTCTTCCTCACAGCTCACCGTTTTCCTTTTTTCTAAAATTGTATCCAGATCACTTTCATCATCTAAGGCCACATAAAAAAGCTAGTAAAAATGGCTTCGTAGGTACTAAAATCTCCCCAACTATTTAGGATTCAAGGAAGTTAATTATGCACATATCTTCTACACCCAGAAGAGAAAGCTACCTCAGCAAAACTCATTGCCTATGAAAATTTTCCTAGATAATGAACACCTCTGACACTGCCACCCCAAGTTGGTTGTTGAAACAATGAGAACTTCACATCCAATCAGACTCTAGACCTGCACAAGATCTGGTAATAGCAACTTGCAGCCACTTTCTACAGAAAGCAGCAGTGATCTCTATCACTGTTGCCATACCAAGAATAAGACAGGACTGTCCATTCAGCGTGAATCAAGCAGTTAGCAAAAATGCACCTGACAGAATGAAACTGAAGAGTAGAAATTCCCATCTAAAAGTCAAAGTTTACATTTTTAATTTTATAGCAGGTATTTTGAATTTCAGAGGTCTCTTTGCATTAAGAAGTCCGGTCTGAATAGCACATCCTTGATTTTATGTTTCTACCTGAATTATGGCCATTTAGCCGTCTCCTAAAGATCACTCCAAAGAAAAACATTCTAGTGAACAAGTTCTTTCTAAACTGTGGGTAGGTGAAATGAATGAGTAAGAGGGTATGTAACATGATAAAATGCTGCCAGGAATTTTACGACTGGTATCCAACATCATGTCTTCTATCTGGAGAGTAAAAAAAATCAGTCTCCAAGTAAACTGCTAAAATGCAGATTATCAAAACTTCTGTTTATTCTGGCACCATAAAGCACCAAATCACATTCTATAATTTATCCCTTTAGAAACAATTGCCCGACTCTTTTTTATGTATAGAAACGATTGGAAGACATTTGGGAGATCATTTCCAGCTATTCCTAAAGTCTGATCTTAAGCAGACTGGGCCATACATCATTCATCGCTATCATATGTATTTCAGATAGAAATGATCATAAAAATACAATCTATTTATATTACAAATAATAAACACAAGAATTATGAACACTTCCACATGAAACTCTTCCACACCGAACTGCTTCTTTGGAGTGTTTTGTCACACTATGGACCTCTTTCTAAGGTGACTTCAATAGCCTACCACGCAGAAGGCATTGCAGATGGGAGCAGAGGAAGAACAGACTAATCCCAAGGAGTGCTGAAAATATATGTCATCAAATAAAAGAAATGTACATCTGTTGTGTTGCGTTCTTTAATGTTAATATTCCTTCTGTGTTGATGGCTGGTCCCAGTTTCGTTCCCCTAAGTACATGCTGTTTTTCCCTTTCCCACCTTTTCCCTAGTCAGTCATCCTAAACCCCTGCCCTTTATCTGGAACCTTCCCTGTCCCTCACCCTGAACCCTGCCCCACTGGATGTCAATCCTTTGTAGCCCCTCCCTTTGTTCTAGAAGTTTCTGTGTCAAGCATTCCCTTTTGTATTCATGACTGGTTATATTGTATGTATCCCCACCCTCGGTTTACCTTATTGGCTCAATGTACCCCTTTCCCCGCCTTCTGTACCTCCCCCCATTAACTGTTATTGGCCCGCCCCTTGCTCCTCCCCCGTACTTAAGGCTGTGTAGAACCCCTCAAACTGCCTTTTGCGGTTTCCTCTCCCAACCTCCTGACCTGTTGCCTCTTCCTTCAATAAATCCCTTCCCCCAGAACCTTAAAAGGTCTCTCCTGCGACTCTTTATCCCTCCCTGACGACTGTAGCTGTTGCTAGACCTCTTCTGTGGCTCCCAGACTGGTGCCGGGGAGGAGCCACTCACCGACGCAGGCTTCCCGGAGCTAGCCGGTAGCCCAGGTGAGGTTGGCAGTGGGTGGAAGAAACGTCAGTTTGGCGCTCACCGCGGGGCCACTTCGCCGGTGACCCCACGAAGAGCCTCTTAGATCTGAGGATCAGAGGCATTGGGTGTCGACTACTCTGGTCGGAGCAGGCCAGGTCGGCAGCCCTCCCGGGGAGAAGGTGGCAAACCTCTGCGCCCGGAGGACCACTTTCGAGGGAGGGACCTCCTCTTGCAGCTCCTGTTCCAGAGGCCGATGAAGCCGGTAAGTATCCCCCAACCGGTTGCAGGGGGGCTTACCATTAGGTGGGGTGGGGTGTGCAGCCCTAGGTGTGGGGGCCCGTAAAAACACCCCTTCCTTTAGTCCCTGATGGTGGGGGACTCACTGGCCCTGGGACCTTTATTCTCAGTTGTTTCAGTTTTCTTTTGCTGCAGTGGGAGAGTGAGTTCTCCTGTGTGGGTATGAGGCACACCATAATGGGCGCAAAGCTGTCCACACAGCAGCGGGAGATGTTTTTCCAAGTTGTGGGTATCCTGGAGGGAGGGAAAAATGTTTTCACTGGGTTCGTTAAAGAAGTTCATAAAATGGCTTGCTTCCCAATTGCCCAGGGTGTCACCCCAGCAAATGGAGTCGGTCCAATTTTGGGAACTAGTAGGACAAAGGCTCATGGCGTTGAGCAATCAGGACGACACCTCTGTGGATCGGTTTTTCAGTTTATACATTCAAATTCGTACAGCTGTAAAAGAAAAGACAGGGGGCGCGCATGGCCCTGCCCCACCAGGAGAGGGCGGGGAAGGGAAGCAAGCCATCCCGGGTTCCCCCAGTTGTTCCCCCCTCTCCTAACCCTCGTTCAAATCCCTCTTCCCCTGCATCAGGGGATCCGAGACAGGCAGCTCGGCAACGATCGCAGACCAGACAGGCCAGGGAGACCAGCCGCTGCTCGCCTGGCCCCTCTCGGTCCTCCCGATACCCTAGCCCGGGCGGCAAGGCGCCAGCCCTCAGGGAGCCTTCCCCTAATCCCTCTCCCTGCAGTTCCGTCTCTCCCAGTTGCACCCCGAGTTCTACCCTGAAACCTGTTTTAAAGAGTTGTAAAGTTTGCAAATGTACCCTGAAACCCTCCCCCGCTCCTACCCCAGGCTCTACCCCAAAAACGCCAAAGTCAGTCAGGTTCCAATCATCCCCCCCCGGAGCCACAAAATAGCCTCCTCTACTCCGGTGCACAAGATGGCGCCGGCCACGTGGCGTGGCCGGTCCATTGTTCTCTCGCTCCTTTTTCTTCCCAGAATCCCTTCCTCATTGATCCTTACCCTCCTCCGACTGTGGCTCAGCCCCCTACCCCGTGTCCCAACCCCTTTCTCTTCCCACCTCCTTCCCCAAGTCCTGCCCCTGTCTCCTCCCACGGGAGGGGTGTTCCTCCTCCCCAGGCTCCTCCTCCTCCTCCTACTAAAACTCCTCCTCTTACTCCACCCCCAGAGAGGCAGCCCCCGAGCTCAACAGGTCCCACCCATCACCATGAATGTTGCCAGTGTTCTGGCTCCTCCTCGGTACGCGGTCCTGTCCCTCCGCTTCCGACTTCCGATTCCCATGCCCCTCCTTCCGGTTCCCACGCTCCGGAAACCGGAAGTGACAGGCCAGGGTATCTGAACCCGGAACCGGAGACCACACTCATTCCCGCTCCAGTTTTTTATTCTTGGCAAAGGGGTATTCCAAATTGGCGGCCATTTGAATATTCCCATAAAAAGGAGCTGTGTAGGGCACAGAAGGAGTTCGGGAAAAAGAGCGAATATTTTAAAGGCTTATTGGAAGCTACTTTCTCCTCCAATATCTTGGTCCCTAGCGACTTGAAAGGATTGTTTAAATGTCTCCTCCTATCAATTGAATACAGATTGTGGGAGGACACATGGAAAAGGATGCTAGGGGAACTCCTGACTGAGCTCTTACAGACCCCGAGTGCGCCATTGATGCAGACAAAAAGCCGATCACGATGGATCATTTGTGAGGCGAAGGGCAGTGGTCCCAGGCAGAAAAAATCCCAAAGCCTGTGATTTTTAAAATTCAAGCTGCTGCCGAGAAGGCATTCATGGTGATGCCGACCACCAAGCCCCGTGTCCACTATGCCTCCATCAAACAGGGGCCGGCGGAACCTATCATTGAGTTCGTGGAGAGGCTAAAGATAGAAATTGAAAAGCAAGTGAAAAACCAGGACACCCTAGAAGAACTAATAATGGAAATGATAAAGTTAAATGCTAACGATGCATGTAAACAGGTTATAACATCTCTACCTCTCTACCCTGAGCCGTCTCTCCAGCTTATAGTGGAGGCCTGTGTCAAGCGCGCAGTTGTGCCAGCGCCACCTATTCCCACCAGAGGAGGAGTGAAGATGGCGGCGATGACTGTAGCTGCAAAGACTTTCCCTGTGCGCTGCTTCCTCTGCAACCAGCTTGGTCAGATCGCTCGCGTGTGCCCTCTTAAAAATAAAATCGATAACGGGCAGGGGCAGGGGGAGGCGGAAGGAAACACACAAGCAAAACAAAACTAACTGGGGAGAGCGACCCCGCCTCGCGTGAAAACAAAAATGAGGTGGGCCGCGAGGGGGACCTTGGGGGGGGGTAAAACTAATACCGGATGTGACATTCCCACCGGATCCGACATTTACCAAACACGACAAATAGCGCCAGGGTGGACTCCTCGTCCTCCCCTGAGCTTGGCCCTGACATATAACACTTATTTTGAAACACAGGACTGGCGGTTGGTGTCGGTGAAGCCCACATCACCGGGTTTGTTCACCGGACTCGACTGCACGTATGTCGTGCTTGGGGATACAAAGTGTACCCCTCCGGAGATTGAAATCGTGCCGCAGACGCAGCTTTTGTGTCCGGACGGTTTCTCTCTCCTGGCACGGTGCATCCAGCCACCATACTTCCTGCCGAAGGAACAACTAGTAGCGCAGGCGATTCCGGTGCCCAACACCATTGTGGCGAAACCGGCTAATCCCTGCGTCTATTGGGCGGAAGTCATTGGTGAGGATAAACCAATCATTGGATGCGGACTCCGTCGGTGTGAAGACTACTTTTACCTCGACGGACTCTTCGATACAGGAGCAGATGTGACAATTATACCAACCGAGAATTGGCCGTCACATTGGGAGTTGCAACCCGTGTCTAGCAGAATACAAGGAGTCAGAGGGGCCCAATTGGCTCGGCAGTCAAAAAGCGTAATTAAAATTGAGGGACCTGAAGGGCAGGTGGCTAATGTCTGCCATTTTGTTATGGAGTATAAAGCTCCCCTGTGGGGCAGAGATGCCATGTCGCAATGGGGTGTTCGTGTCGAGATCCCGAAAACCCCGCGGGATTTTTCCTAGCGGCCACTGTGGAGCGCCCTGTCCAGAAACTGAATTGGCTATCTGATGAACCAGTAGGGATAGATCAGTGGTCGCTTAACAAACAGAAATTGCAGGCGCTCAACGAACTCGTGGAGGAGCAGTTAGCCAAAAGTAACATCGAGCCAACCTGGAGCCCTTGGAATTCTCCGGTCTTCGTCATCAAAAAGCCGGGGAAGGACAAGTGGCGGCTCCTTCACGACCTTCGTGAAATAAATAAAAAGATAGAAGACATGGGGTCTCTGCAACCAGGTATGCCCTCACCCTCAATGCTGCCGCAAAATTGGAATCTGGCAGTCCTAGATATCAAGGATTGTTTTTTCCAAATTCCCCTCGACCCCGAGGATGCACCACAGTTTGCCTTCTCGGTTCCATCCATCAACCAGGAAGCCCCAATGAGGCGCTTCCATTGGCGGGTACTGCCTCAGGGCATGAAAAACTGCCCCAGTATCTGTCAATAGTACATGGCCTCATTGCTGTCTCCTGTCCGTGCCAAGGCAGGGGAGGCTGTCATCCTGCACTATATGGATGACGTGCTAATTTGTGCCCCCACATACTGCACTATGTCCTTGACCTTGTCATTGAGGTTTTGATCTCTGCAGGGTTTGAGCTCCAGAAGGAGAAAGTTCAGAGGATGCCCCTGTGGAAGTATCTCGGGCTCCAAATTACCAGCAGGACTATTGTCCCACAGAAATTGGCAATTAACACCAAGCCAAAAACCCTTGCGGACTTCCACCAGCTGTGTGGGTCATTGAATTGGGTCAGACCCTGGCTAGGATTGACCTGCAAAGACCTAGCTCCCCTTTTCAATTTATTGAAAGGGGGAGATGAGTTACTTTCTCCTAGGCTGCTGATCCCAGAGGCCAGGGCAGCTCTGGAAAAGGTAGGGAAGGCAATGGGGACGAGACAAGCCCATCGCTACCTGCCGAACCTGCAATTTGAGTTTATTATCCTGGGACGGCTGCCGCACCTCCACGGCCTCATTTACCAGTGGGACCAGGACCAGAGGGACCCCCTCTTGATTATAGAGTGGGTGTTCCTCAGTCATCAGAGGTCCAAAAGTATCACCAGGCCACAGGAGCTGATGGCGCAGCTGATCAGGAAGGCCAGGGCCCGTTTGCGAGAGCTGGAGGGTTGCGATTTTGCGTTCATCCGAGTACCACTTGCCTTATCATCAGGCAAGCTGACTAAGGAGGTTTTGGAGCATTTGCTCCAGGAGAATGAGACTCTTCTCTTTGCCCTTGATAGCTACACAGGACAAATATCTGTCCACCACCAAAGTCATAAATTATTTAATTCAAATTTCAATCTGGTCCCGAAAGAAAAATTGAGCCAGGTGCCGCTCAAAGCTCTAACTGTTTTTACAGACGCATCTGGGGCTTCGCACAAGTCAGTCATGACTTGGAAGAACCCCCAGACTCAGCAGTGGGAGGCAGATGTTAAGGTTGTTGAGGGTTCCCCTCAAATTGCTGAGTTAGATGCATCGTTAGAGCTTTCGAGAGGTTCTCAGAGCCACTTAATTTGGTTACAGTTTCGGCCTATGTAGCGGGTGTGGTGTCAAGGGTAGAGAACGCTGTTTTGAAAGAAGTCTCTAATCCGAACCTCCATGGTCTGCTCTCGAAGCTGATATATGCTGTCTCCCACCGAGAGCATCCGTGCTTCGTGATGCACGTAAGATTGCACACAGACCTGCCAGGCTTTATCGCCGAGGGTAACCAGAGAGAGGACACCCTGGCCGCACCAGCTGATATGGCCAGGATTCCTGATATTTACCAACAGGCAAAGCTGAGCCATCAGAAATTCCATCAGAATGCGCCTGGCTTGGTATGGCAATTCCAACTAAGCCGTGATCAGGCCAAGGACATTGTGGCTACATGTCCCCAGTGCCAGAAGCTTGGGGTGCCAACCCTGAGCTCTGGCGTCAATCCTAGAGGCCTGGAGAGCTGTGAGTTATGGCAGATTGATGTCACCCACGTTCCGCAATTCGGCAGGTTGAAATATGTACATGTGAGTGTGGACACCTTTTCCGGGGCAGTCTTCGCTTCTGCCCACACAGAGGAGAAGGCCAAGTACGTACAGAAACACCTTGTACAGGCCTTCTCTGTGTTGGGGATCCCAAGGGAATTGAAATTGGACAATGGCCCAGCATATGCTTCCACGGCCTTCCGGGAGTTCCTGCAGAGGTGGGGAATCAAACATAAGACTGGCATCCCGTTATTCCCCCGCAGGTCAGGGCATGGTTGAGCGCGCCCACCAAACGCTCAAACGGGTCCTGGAGCAGCAACAGGGCGATACTCAATTCGATACACCTCATACTAAATTGCATAAAGCCCTTTTTACCATCAACTTTCTTAACTGCTCCTTCGAAGTACTGAGTCCTCCCATTGTGAGGCACTTCACGAACTCTTCATCATTACGGTTGAGAAAACACCCTCCCGTGATGGTGAAGAACCCGGAGACAGGTAAAACGGAGGGCCCACATGAGTTAGTCACCTGGGGTAGTGGGTACGCTTGCGTATCCACGCCCTTTGGTTTGAGGCGGGTCCCTCAAAGGTGGGTCCGGCCCTATACTGCCAGTCAGGGACATCTGTCAGGGCCAACCTCCTGAGATGTCAAATATGCAGCGCTTCGTCGTCGCCGGCGCCCCTCTCTGGAACACCAAGGGTCCCCCAGAGGGCGGGACAGCCCCTTCTCCAAGTTGTTTCCTCCCCCTAAAGTTCAGGACCTATTTGAGTAACCCATTCCCTTTTCCTGTTCTGTTTTAGTCAGCCACCCGGAGCCCCAGGATGTGGTACGCCCTTGTCATCTGGGCGTGCCTCTGCCAGTCTTCGGTGGAGTGGATAGTCCCGCAGCCGAGGAAGAATGTGTGGGTCACCCTGGCCCAGGCCATGCAGCAGGACCATCTCTGCTTATCAACTGCGGCAACAGGGAATCCACTTTCAACCTGCCTGGTGGGGATCCCATTTCAGCCAGAAGAATATCCCAAGACAATCATCAACAGGCGGGATGATTTTAACCCACGGCGGTGGCACCCCTCCTATGCCTCCTATCCTATGACCAACCCCCTCTGGGTGTTGCGGGAGTGGTCTAAAGACCTTCCCAAAGCACCCGAGAAACCTCAGGAATTAGAGTTACTTGGTTCAGCCCCATCCCCTTTTTGTGTTCAGAATCCTTATAGATGGTCCAACCCCGAATCATACCTAAACGTTATCCAACCCAACCTTGACTATAGAGCTGCCGCGTGGTGCAATGCCAGATTGAGGGGACCCCTGTAGACCAACCTCACCACATAGGTAAGGGGGTCTTCTTGATCTGTGGCGACCGGGCGTGGGCAGGCATGCCCTCTCGCCTGATAGGAGGGCTGTGCACCTTGGACGACTGACCCTGTTTTCGCCTAACCGTACCCAAATTTCGAATTGGAAATCTAAAAACACAAAATCGGCAATCCAAAAGAGAGAAGCTCATAATTTGGACGAAAATTGCAATGCAGATGTTTTTCATTGGTCTAAGTCCAAAAGAGTTGCTGTCTCCATCTTTTTACCGTGGGTGGCAGCAGCTAAAGCCCTAGGTGAATTGGGCCCCCTAGAGTGCTGGGTCGCGAAACAGGCAAACCTTACGTCAGCGGCCTTAAGCGACCTCCTAGCAGATGAGGAAATTACCAGGCAGGCGACCCTACAAAATCGGGCAGTAATAGATTTCCTGTTGCTTGTGCATGGCCATGGCTGCGAGGATTTCAAAGGCCTCTGCTGTCTCAACTTGTCATCTCGGAGCAGCAGTGTCCACTCCAAGATACAGCAAATACAAGGTCTTGACATGAACATCAAGGAGGAATCCTAAGACTGGCTGAGAAACATCTTTAAAGGCTGGGGACTTTCGGGTTGGCTGGCTTCAGTTGTCAAAACCATTATTTCTATTGTCCTTGTTATTATTCTCGTTTGTATTGCTATCCCCATTATTAAGACCTTAGTTGTCCGCAGCATCTCCCCATCACCCCAAGTTAACCGCGCAGAGGTGGGGCCTATCCTGGATTGGGATCTTGAAGATCCCCCAAATGGTGAAGACATGAAAGCAGTTGAGGAAGAGAAGGATGGGCTCACCTCTGGCGAGGACTTTGAAAATGACACTTCTGTTTAAAAAGAAAGGGGGAGATGTAGTGTTGTGTTGTTTAATGTTAATTTTCCTTCTGTGTTGATGGTTGGTCCCAGTTTCGTTCCCCTAAGTTAAGTACATAATGGTTTTTCCCTTTCCCGCCTTTGCCCTAGTCAGTCATCCTAAACCCCTGCCCTTTATCTGGAACCTTCCCTGTCCCTCACCCTAAACCCTGCCCCACTGGATGTCAATCCTTTGTAGCCCCTCCCTTTGATCTAGAAGTTTCTGTGTCAAGCATTCCCTTTTGTATTCATGATTGGTTATACTGTATGTATCCCCACCCTCGGTTTACCTTATTGGCTCAATGTACCCCTTTCCCCGCCTTCTGTACCTCCCCCCGTTAACCGTTATTGGCCAGAGTTTTGTGCCCTCCCCTTGCTCCTCCCCCGTACTTAAGCCTGTGTAGAACCCCTCAAACTGCCTTTTGCGGTTCCCTCTCCCAACCTCCTGACCTGTTACCTCTTCCTTCAATAAATCCCTTCCCCCAGAACAGTAAAAGGTCTCTCCTGCACCTCTTTGTCCCTCCCTGATGACTCGCCCAGGCGTAGCTGTTGCTAGACCTCTTCTGCAGCTCCCAGAGTGGTGCCGGGGAGGGGCCACTCACCGACACAGGCTTCCCGGAGCTAGCCGGTAGCCCAGGTGAGGTGGGCAGTGGGTGGAAGAAATGTAATACATCCACTTACTCCACTTCTTCTTCAAACCTGCATTTTAGTTTCTCAGTCATCTGAAGCATGTTGGAGTGCACAACTTCAGCATCTTCTGCTGTGCAAATGTTCATATCCAACAGGGTCATCTGAAGGAAAAGAAGAACAAATTATTGACATGCACAGAAGAAATACTGTGTGGCTTTCAGAGAGCCTGGCTAAACGTAGTGTTTCTTTTCTTGTGATGGACAGAGATAGATTCAGCCTCCTACATGCCATATTAGATTAGTCAACAACACCATCTGGTTGGACACAAAGGGAGAAATTGAGGCAGAGGTGGAATTTCTTTCCCAAGATAAGACAGATTTAGCACAAGGGCTGAGGCTCCTTGCATCTTCCACATTCACGTAGGACAGCACTCCCTTCATTACCGGCATTTGTTACGGCTTTTCCCCATTTCAAGTACAAATACCAACTACTACTGTGAACCAAACGGATGGCTTACTTTTTGAACAGAGTAAGGCGGAGGTTAAAAAGGAATTCCACTTGTTATCTCAATGTTTGGTGCATCCTCAGACGCATTTTACTCTAATGACACATTGCACCACGGCTATCACAGCCAAAAGCTGTGGCACTCAACTTGCACATCTGCCCTTTCTCCTGACATTTGCCCTCGACCAGCTCATACTGGATGCTCATTTTCTCCACGCACTCCACATTAGGGCTGTCTGAATGCTATGGAAGAGACCAAAGTCAAAATTCCCATCTTTCATAGTGCAGCGTGACATGGAAACATGACAGAGGCCATGTGCTGAATCTCAGCACACGGAACAGATCCCAGCAGTGCCTACAGACCTTTGCCTACAGACACCAGACGCTACCAGCCAAAGAAATCAAGACATTTTCATACACAGCGCTTTATCATTATGCTTCAAAGTAGCAAGGTACTTAGAATCGCTACCAACTTGTTTGCTACTATATAGGCTACAAACATCCCAACAGGATGTGCTCTGGAGCAAGAGAAGGCAGACAGAGAGGGAAAACATGCTGCAAGGACACAGAGAAAGGAAGTATCTACAATACTTCCCCTCTTCTTCTCATACTTTCAGTCTTCTTCTCCAAGAGTTAAAAAGGAGTATTTTTGTATGATTGAGAAGGGATCCATGTCAAAATTAACTTTTGATTTCCCCCACATTCATTCTAACCAAGCCAGTTCCTGCTAGATCTCACCATGCACAGGTGTTTGTACTGGCCAAAGGAAAGCCATGCCACAGGCAGCTTCTTTGGATCTTACTGCCACCTCCAAGCAACTGAGAAGGTATGTGGGAACACACAGAACAAAGAATAGAGCAAACATGCACTCTCAAAGCAACTGTGTGCCTCATCGTTGCCCGGGAGAAAAGAAAATATTGCTTGAATTCCAGACTGTTCTTAGGATTTCCCGACCTACCTAGACTTTTGTTTCAGTTCTCCAGAGTTCTGCACCATTTGCTTCCATCAGATTTGGCATGTGTTGGAGGCAACAAGATTGCTATCAAAGTAGGAAACAAGAGTCAGGTATCCTAAAATACAAACCACTCAGTACTTCAAATATAAAATTATGAATCCGAATATCCATAATACCGGGCTTTCTTTTATTTACAGCCATCTTGGCAATGGAAATAAACCTGAGATTGTTGTTGTTCAAGGCCAACTGTTTACTGCCCAATAAGGAACTAATTGTCATCTACCTTGTTCCTACATCCACCGTAAAAAACCTCCCTGTAAAGATCGTAATGCATTGCACCCACACCAATGCGTCTTGTGTTCAGGATGGATATTCAAACGTAGCAACGTTAGATTTCTATCCAGACTCCTCTCTTAATTTATTGCGCAAATAAAATCCCACGCCATGGAGAAAAAATACCGTGACAAAAGCATCAACTTCTAGCTCTCCACCCATCTTTGCCCATTTCTAATATGTTTCAAGATTTACTTCTGCTGTCCTCCATTTTTAGAGCCTGATCGCCACCTATTAAGTGTAGCTGGGGCACTGAAAATCAAGAATGCATTTTCTCCATTCAAAAGAGCTGTACAGAAATAGATGTAGACCCTGTCTTACTGGTGCATTTAGCAATCACAAATTGACAGGAAGCAAAGTGCATTTTGTAGCCAAATCCTTCATTAACTCCAGCAACAATTGTTTTCCTTTATGCTGTAACCTCTTTTGCCATACCCGATATATTGCAAAACCTTCAGTCTCTGTTCACTGAGTACCATCTGCTCCTTTACCAACTTTTCCATATTCGCAGTTGGGGGATTCTGTATTTCTTCACTTGCCATAAATTCTCTGCAGGATAGAAAGTAGATATGTAGAATGGAATCACATGATATATGTGATATCATACGTGATATCATGTATAAAGAAAAAATGATCAAGTATTACTTTGATAGAAACCAAAAGTGAACACTAGCCACTTTGTGTTCCTCATTGTCCAAAAGAAGACTGCCACATTTCTGACCTGAAACTCTGAACTACACACTTCTTTTGCATGAGCTTCCAGTCCTTGACTCTCCCTTGCCATTTCAATTGATGACATTGTTCTTTCTCAAGCTCTGATTTCATTCGATTCAAGAGTAGCTTGGCAGTTGCCTTCTCATTAACCAGCAATGCTCTCTTTATATTCTGTGTATTAAAAAATAAAACAAGAGGTAGAAGCAGCATACGACATGCAAAAACAAACAAAACATTGTCTCTTCTACAGAAAATGAGAGGAGAAAAGAACACAAATGATAACCAATACCCTGCCAAGTAGAAATTTCTTCTATATTTCAGTGATTGATAGGCAGAAAAAATGAATTTCATTTGGGGAAAGAAAGACATTCTAGGAATATTCAGACCGCTATCTTGCCCCAGGTAAAACATTTACCATGGCCTTAGCGTTAATGAGCCTGTGAACATCAGCTGCCAAGAGGAAGGACATTTCCTCCAGTTTCACAGAATACTTGGTCAGTACATCTGCTATCTGTGCAATCAAAGAATACAGAAAAGCAACAACAATGAAAAGTAGAACTCAAATATCAATTGCCCAAGCTAAAATCTACATGAACAAGACAATTTTTCCATTCAAGTGAATTCGATTTAATTAATTCATTAACTACATAAGTATCATTCTCACGTTCGAGAATAGAATTCAAAGAATCAACGTTGCTTCTTCTGAGACATTGAAGCCTGAGTAGATCCCAACTTCAAATCTATTAGGACAGCATGAAAGCAATACCTGCTACATTTAGTACATGTAAACTACAAAGACATCTAGAACAGCTCTAACAGATGGACAAACCCATGAACTTTGAAGGAGACGCTAGCAAGAAATGTGGAAATAGGCTTTATCTGCCCTGTGCTTTTCCCAAAAGCTTGGGCACTCCTTGGCGTCAGTGAGAGTCTCTGTCTCATTATTCAGCACCTGGCTTAGGGTAAAAAAGGATGCATGCAATCACTTCATTCCTGTTCATGACATAAACTTACTGCATCGTCATGGAAACCATTTACTTGGAAATATAGCCTAAAAAATAGGTGTCAGACTGGGTACATATCTAGATTGCTATGAGCAAAACCTATTTCTTTTTAACAGGAAAGCCATACAATATGCCTGCCATGGCAAATATTAGTCTACTAGCCCTGCACTTCAACGGGCAGGGAGCAGTTCATTACACTAAATTTATGTTTGGCAAGGAGACAGTCTATTTATTACAAGCCCCTAGTTCTAGAACCAAGAATTCAGGAGTTGCTCATTCCCAATGAAAATCTGTCCATTTCATACCTTTGGGGTTTTATGCTTCTGTTCTTTACCTGTCTTGAGTGTGGCTTTCTTGTGAAGTCACTGATGGGTGTCTTTACAACACATTTCTGCTGATTACACGGTAATTGCATGGCATCAGCAGACATCTCTGCATGTCTCTTTAAAGTATGCTTTTTACTCTTCTTAGAGGACCTTGTCTTCTTCTTTCCTTCACCCAAAAGGTGGGCTAAGTGAGCCTTCAAAGAACCATCATTTCAAGAATTAGAATTCGTTCAAACCTACTGAATGGAGAACAGCAACAAAAAATATTTAAAAAAACTAGCACGTGAAAGACAGCAGAAGAGAAAGGTAAAATAATGAATTCTACATGTCACATGCATGACTCTCTTCATTCGAAGCTATTTTCAAACTGCGAAAAAAAAAATATCATCTTTTCCTCAGAGAGGAAAAGTGGAGTAACTGGATTGTGTTGCCTTGCTTACAGTTACCAGAGAAGTCAACAGCAGAGTTGAAAACTCCTGAAGCTGGCTAACTACACCTCTAAATGTTTTACTACTGTGTTATGATTCTGTCTTCAGTTAATAGAACCTGATATACAACAAAGAGATGGGAGCACATGGACATGCATTGGAGAGCCTACGCTGGAGGTAACACATTCATTTTTTACTCAAACAAATCCAAATTAGAAATGTTGAAAATGACCTGGGGCCATTTCAACAGCCAGCAAACTGACTAACACAACCAACCTTTGGCTTTTATTCAATCCTTTGCTTGTTTTACCTGGACCTTGAATATCTGTCTGGAGCCTTCCTCTCTGCAAATATATCACAGTCATCCTATTGAGAACCCATGGCTCATCACAGCTGCTTGGCCAGGCCTGCTTCCAGAAGAACTGGCAACTACAAGCTGGGAGCCAAGAGATACAACACTTCACTTGGAAAAGGGCCTTCCATGAATTCTAGAATCCCAGAATGGTTTGGACCGGAAGCGACCTTAGAGATGATAGATTCTCTTCTTCCCACATCCTGACATGGGCAGGGACACTTTTCCACTAGTCCAGGTTGCTCCATGTCTCCTCCAGCCTGGCCCTGGACACTCCCTGCCATGGGGCTCCCACACAGCCTCTTTGAGCAACATGTGCCAGGCCTCAGCACCCACACAAGGAAGAATTCCTTTCCAATATACCATTTACCCCAGCTCTCTGGCAGTTTGAAGCTATACCCCCTTGTCCTACGAGTCCAGACCCTTTTCCAAAGTCCCTCCCCAGCTATCTTGGAGCCCCAGCAGACACTGCAAGGGGCTCGAAGGTCTCCCTGGAGCCTTCTGTTCTCCACATTGGACACCCTCAGCTCTCCCAGTCTGTCCTAGAGCAGAGGACCTCCAGCTTTCCAAGCAGCTTAGCAGCCACCTCCCCGTGAAACTCGATGCCACCGCTGGCCTTCCGGGCCCTACGGATATAGCTTCCGGTGTCCCTCAGGGTCACTCCCGGCTCTCTCCTAGCCCCCCATGGGGCCCTCAGGCGATGCCGCTCGGACGCCACTCCTGCTGCTCTCAGACCAACGGGGGCGGGGGGTCAGCCCAGCCTCATTCACAACCCACAGTGTCCTCGGCGGCTCCTGCAGGCTTATGGCGCCCCACACACCCGGAAGCAGAGCTCCGGAACAGAGGATCATAGCCCCACATTTGTGTTCGTCTCTGCACAAGGCAGGCCAGAATTGCCATGCCCGGACTTTTCAGTTCAGCACAAGAATGAGAATACACCTGCGCCATGTGGGAGGAAACCTCTAAAGACTCGCTCATACGTGGTCTCTCAACTTAATGTCTAGGCACTTGGCAATCCTGAGGCTACACTAACGCCTTTTTTACCTATCGGGGAAGAAATGCCATTGTTCTGGTGTGCGGCTAAAGGCGCAGCACAGGCAGGCCAGGCGAAAAGTTGGGGCAGTGCCCTTCCTCACACCTTTGCTGTGGTGTACTGAGGCTTTTGCTCTGCCCTAAAATCGGGTTCTTAACCATTCCTCCGGTCTAGCTCAGGTGTTAGGATGAAGCCTCCAGGGCCCTTGCCTCATTGATGTAAATAAGATAACAAAAGGGGCTCATTCCCTGATGAAGTTGTAGGGTTTATTTCTCGTGGGTAGCTTGGAAAAGAGGGAGAAAGAGAAAAAGAGAAAAAGAAACAGAGGTCAGGGGGTAAAGATCTTTTCTAGGGTCTGAAAAGGGGGCGGGGAGAAACTGGATCCCAGCCAGCCCTATATGGCTAGAAGGGGAGAGGGACCAAGCTACAAGGCATAGCAGGGGTCACGGAATGTGCCATTTACAATGCATCTAGGAAATGCAACATCTCCCCATTTTTTGTTTAACAAAGTTGAAAGAAGGATATTAGTTTCATTCAACTTATGATTTTGCCCACCACCCTGTGAGTCCCCAGCTTTTGAACAGTCCATTGAACCAATCTTCAGATTAGGGTAGCATGGATGTTAGGAATTTTGGAGGTTAGGTCCATACAGAAAAGTCCTTCAAATTCCTGGCACTCATGTCCGTGCAGTAGTAGGAGAAAATCTGTAGCAGCACGATTTTGGAGTGTGTGTGCCAGGGTCACTCATATGTTCTGACGTGGCTGAAGGATGATTCATGCTCTGCTATACTGTTCAGCGTTAACAGGAAGACAACTTGAATGGGGTTCCTCACAGGACCTAGAGAAGGGAAGCTTTTCTCTGAAAGGAAAGACAAACATTATAAAACCTGTTAAAAGACTCTATCTGCCAGAATGTCATCCTTTAGGAGGATTTCTTTTTCTTTTTTCTGGCAGCGTCTTCTTTTTGAAGCCACAGCAACCTGCTCCTCGTTCCCCTCAGTTGGAGCAGGATGTTTGGGGACATACGGTTTTACCCACATTTGGGGAATCCACCGAGGGCCTGATGGCGTGGATACGCACGCATAGCCACGTCCCCAGGTAACGAGCTCATAGGGACCTTTGATTTCCCAGGTTTCTGCGTCCCTAATCAAAACTGGAGGATGTTGGGATAACTTGAACTGTTTACCACTGTTAAAGTGACGTACCACAGGTGGACTCATGTTCTCAAATGAACAATTCAGGAAATTGATAGTAAACATGGCTTTGCAGAGCTTCTGCTGTGGAGACATGCATGCAGTTGAACTGCTCTGTTTAGCCAAAACCTGCTCAAGCGTCTGATTAGCTCGCTCAACTACACCTTGGCCTGTGGGGGAGTGGGAGGTGCCAGTTTTATGTTCCACTCCCCACTGCTGGACGAATTCCAGGAACTCCTTGGACTTACACGCTGCGCCCTGATCACTTAAGATTTCCCTCGGGATCCCCAATACTGAAAAGGCTTGCACTAGGTGTTTTTTGGCGTGCATTGCCCTTTCTCCTGAGTGGGCAGAGGCATAGACTGCGCCTGAATATGTGTCAATGCTAACATCCATATATTTGAGGCGACCGAAACTAGGAATGTGTGTGATGTCTGTCTGCCATACCTCACAACTGCCTAGACCTCGGGGGGTAACCCCCATGCCCATTGAGGGCATGGTGTGCAGCTGACAGTTGGGCCACGTGACCACAATGGCTCGAACCTGACTCCGTGTTAGCTGGAACTGACGCATTAGACCTGGTGCATTTTGGTGATACTGCTGGTGGCTCAGCTTTGCCTGTTGGAAGATGTCAGGAAGGCGTGCTTGTTCTGGTAGGGTTGCAAGGGCGTCTGCCTGACAGTTCCCTTCTGCAATTTTGCCTGGCAAATCTGTGTGTGATCTCACATGCATCACATAGAACGGGTGTTCTCTATGAGAAATCAAATAAATTAGTTTGGAAAGCAACCTGAAAAGCTGCTCATTCTCGATGTCTCTGAGCACTGCCTGCTCCGCCCTGGACACTACCCCCGCTACAAAGGCTGAGTCTGTTACCAAGTTGATTGGCTCTGAGAACTTCTCAAAGGCTCTCACTACTGCTGCCAGTTCAGCTCCCTGGGGTGACCCAGTCTTTGCCTCTGGGGTCAGTTCCCTGGGAGAAAGCAGCTCTCTCCCCCCTTCAATAAATTGAAGAGAGGTTCTAGGTCCTCATTAGTGAGGCCTAGCCAGGGCCTGACCCAATTCAATGACCCACACAGGGAATGGAGATCTGCTAAGGTTTTTGGATTACAATTAATTTCCAATTTTTGCGAAACAATGGTCCGTGCAGTAATTTCCAAGCCCAGGTGCTTCCAAGGTGGCATCCTTTGGACTTTGTCCTCCTGCAATTCAAATCCAGCAGAGGTTAAAACTTTAACCACTAGGTCAAGTGTGTCTTGGAGTAGAGAGTTATCGGGGGCACACACAAGCACATCGTCCATGTAATGAAGGATGATGGCCTCCCCTCTCTGGGCACGCACCTGGGACAGCAATGAGGCCACATGCCACTGGCAGATGGAGGGACTACATTTTAATCCCTGGGGCAAAACTTTCCAGTGGTAGCGCTTCATTGGGGCTTCTCGATTGATGGTAGGAACCGAGAAGGTGAACCGTGGGGCATCCTCTGGGTGTAGGGGAATGTGGAAGAAACAGTCCTTGATGTCTAGAACAGCCAATTGCCAATCTCTAGGAAGCATTGTTGGAGAAGGCATTCCAGGTTGGAGAGACCCCATGTCCTCAATTACTTTGTTTATTTCCCGGAGGTAGTGGAGCAGCCTCCACTTGTCCTTCCCCAGTTTCTTTATCACAAAAACCGGAAAATTCCACGCACTTGTGGTCTCCTCCATGTGGCCTTTAGCCAATTGCTCCTCCACAGCTCCTCAAGCGCCCTGAGCTTCTCCTTACTCATCGGCCACTGTGCTACCCACTTTGGGTTATCATCTAGCCATTTCAACTTTTGGGTAGGGCTCTGTACAGTGGCAGCCTCTAAAAATCCCGAGGAGTCTTAGGAATAATCAATTTTACCCCCCACTGGGACATGGTGTCTCTCCCCCATAGAGGGCATTTATAGTCTGTAACAAATGGACAGATGCTAGCCAATTTTCCATCCGGCCCTTCAATTTGCACGATGCTTTTTGATATTTTTGTCAATTTTACTCCTCCTACACCTTGGATTCTGCCTGCCACAGGCTGAAGTTCCCAATGTGACGGCCACATCCTTTCGGGTATGATAGTCACATCAGCACCTGTGTCCAGTACCCCCTCCTCATGGAGGTGATCTCATCCACGGGTTAGGTTGCATGCCAGAGAAGGTTTGTCCTCACCCACCACTTCTGCCCAGTAGACTTCAGGTGAGTTTCCATCTACTGGGACCTCCTGTGGAACAGGAATGGCCTGGGCAAGGATTTATCCCTCAACCAGGTAATATGGTGGTAGAGGACATCGTGCCAGGAGAATGAGGCCAGTTATGCTTCCCTTGATGGTCATGGGAGATACCGCAATCTCTGGGGGTGTGTGTGCTGTGTCCCTGACAACAAAGTACTCACTGTCCTGTTTCATGTGGTTTAACGTCACGTCCTGTGTACTGTTAGGTAAGTCCACTGTAATGACTGTCCAGTCAGGTGACCTGACAGGAAAACCTTTGGTAGTCACAAGCCTAAAACGGCCTAGTGGCTTCCAAACCTTGTTAATTGAACATTTAATATTTTCATTGCCATGCATCCCCACACCCTCGCTCCCATCTTCCCCCTTTTTGTTAATTAAGAGAGAGTCCTTTGCGAGTGTGGAGCCCGCCGCATTTATAGCCGAGCGCGCTATTGTGTTAATGGCGGGTACGCGCTGTAAAGCTAGTTTTTTTGTTTGTTGGTCTTCTTCTGTTTCTGGTTGTGTGGACAGTCTCTGGCTAAGTGTCCTGGCTGCTTGCACTGGAAGCAGATGATGTGCTGCAGCTGCTCTGGTGACATTGGTTGCTTCTTGGCTTCTGGTGTTACAGTTCCCATGGTCTTTGGGTGTGTCAGTCCTGGATTTCTCTCGTGTCCACTGAGCAGTTCTGCTTTCCTGGCACAGGCTTCTATCATCTGTGGTAAGCTAGGTGATGGCTCGAGGGGAAGGCCAAGGATAACCCTACGGCAGGTTTCATTAGCATTCCTCTTAGCCTTTTCTTTAATTAATTCAGCTTGTACCCCTGGATCAGACACCTGTCTTTCCACTTGCGCACGAAGGCCGTCCACAAACTGTAAGAAATTCTCAGAAGCAAAGTGTTTAATGTTAACATAACTCCCTTTAGTATCTGCTGTTGGTAATTGATTAAAAGCCTTTTCTGCAACATTGCATATTTTATCCAGGACAGACTTGGAGAGTACTCTGGTTTGGCTTTCGGGGCAATGCCAATCCTTTTCCCCACATAGGTTTTCATATGTTATGTCATTATTATCAGCATCTTTTGCATCATCTGAGCTTTTTAAAAGCTGCAGTAAAAGCACTTTCAAAGATCTTTTCCTCAGGCTTTCCCATAGATCATATTCTGAAGGAGTTAACAGACATCGGAAAAGCTCTTTGATATCATATGGAACCAGTTCGTGTGAGTTAAAGGTGGCTCTCATCATGCCTTTAAAGATTTCACTATTTCTACCAAATTCTCTCTATGCTTTAGAAATTTCCTTTTTTGTCTTGATAGGACAAAGGTTGATAACTTCTTCTACCATTCCTCTTACCAAGATAAACTAGAGGAGCAACTGATGGTATATACTCTTTTTCCTGGTGTTGACTTTCAGGGCTGGGCATCCCCTCTCACCAGGCCTGGGAGGCTGCCCACCCCCCCCCCACCACGGGGACACCATCTGTCCCGCAGGGGCTGTGAGCTGATCCCTCCCCACCCCCACCGGCACTGAACTCAGCAGGGGCTCCACTGCCCTCCCCCACCCTGCAGCAGCTTGGAGGGAAGGAATGTGAAACCGGAGTGGGGGAGGGGTGGTGGGAACCAGGGTTGCAACACCTGTGGGCGGGGTCGCCGGGTGCCGTGCAGGGCAGGGTCTTGGAGGGGGGAGGGGGCGGTGGAGCCGAGGGCAGGGATGGGTTATGGGAGTGGACAGGCTTAGGGGCAGGGATCAGAGGGTGAAGGGGGTTGCGGGATGAAGGAGGAGACACGTAGCTGCCACCATATGGCACCCCTCCCACGGGCTGTATCGCATGGCCAGAACTATCTGGGACCCCGACACCTTCAGGTGTAGCCACGTGGCCGTTGCCCAGAGGGGAAGGGAAGAAGGAAGGAGTGCTGACAATTTTGGAAAAATTATCAGAACCGGGATACTGTGGAGGACACAGGGACTTAGAACAGTTACAGCCGTGCTGGATGCCCTGCGTCCCCCAGGGAGACCCGTGGGTCCCCTCCAGGTCCGGGTTATAGGGTTTTGGGGAAAGGGAAGGTGAGTCTGAACCGTTTTGCTGCTGCTGTCTGTTGTTTTCTGTCTGAATTAAAAGTTTCCGAATTTGTAAGAATATCGGGAGGAATACAGAGGCTGTTTTATCTCCATTTTCCGCTTTTCAAGTTAATAAATCAGCTATTTCAGCCCAAAATGAAATCGAATTTATATTTTGCAATTCAAGGTCAGATTTTTCAACAGACAGACAGCTGGCAAAACGGGCTAACCTTTTCTTAGATATTAAAACATTTCCTGAACTTAATATTTCCCTGAGTTGGTTTCTTATACTCTTTTGTTAGGCAGATTGCTGTAAGTCCATGATGTTTAACAATTTGCCACTATATCTACCCCACTACAGTTAAAAACACAGGAAGAGAGTTAGTTGTTAAAACGTGCCAGGTACACCACGGTTTTCAGGCTTTACTGGATGCGGAGCCGATGTTAATTTCGCCGTTTCTGTCGGTAAAACCCACGTGGCGCCCGCGCCGCTCTAGAAACCGCCCCCGCCGCAAAAACCCACAAAAACCGCAAAAAAAAAGCAAAAAAACCTCCGTGCCACAGCTTTGAAACCGATCAAAGCTGTCTGCCTGCCACCGCGCCTGGGTGACTGCGTCCAGCCCCCACCAGTCCGCACGCCACACCACATGGTCGCGGGCACACTGAGCCATCGCTCAGACCGCGCACACACCCGCTCCGTGTCTCCTGGAGAGCGGCGCCACGCCAGCCAAATGCCACCGGTGAGAGCCCCCGCGGAGCTCCAGGAACCCACCCTCCGCGAAAGGAGGCTTCCACTCACCTTTTTTTTTCTTGCAGGCAGAGGCGTCTGAGTAACTGTAGTGGGTCTACGTCCAGAACCGACCTGCCTGGGCTTCTGACAGGCTCCCGGTTCGTGCTTAAAAGTCTTTGAACTGCACAAAATGCAGCTAAAAGAAATTTAAGCTAGTTGAACAGCTCCAAGGCTTCCTGAATCCCGAAAATAGGAGTCACAGCCGGACGTGGGGTGCTCTGTAGAGACCATTCACTTAGGGTGCCAATTGAGGCTTTTTCTCGGCCCTAAAATGGGGTTGTTAGCCCTTCCTCCGGTCTAGCTCAGGTGTTAGGGTGATGTCTCCTGGGGCCCTTGCCTCATGGACGTAAATAAGATAACAAAAGAGGCTCTTTTCCCTGATGAAGTTAGAGGGTTTATTTCTCATGGGTAGCCAGGAAAAGAGGGAGCAGGAGAAAAAGAGGGAAAGAGAGACAGAGGTCAGCGGGAACAGATCTTTTCTAGGGTCTGAAAAGGGTGGCAGGGAGAAATTGGATCCCAGCCAGCCCTGTATGGACAAGAGGGGAGAGGGACCAAGCTACAGGGCATAGCAGGGGTCACGGAATGTGCTATTTACAATGCATCTAGGAAATGCAACAGTCTTTCCTACCTGCTCGATCAGAGGTACATTAGAAGAGCAGTATGGACATGAGGGGCAGATGCACATATCTTCACAGACTTCGCAGTGGGACTGTGGCTAGAGCTGGAGGTTTGATACTCTTCCTAATAATTTGAGCCGTTAAAACAAAGCCAGAGGTAACAGACCAAGTGAAAATACAATGCCAGGTTGCGGAAAGAGAATGTTACCTATCTGAACACCTACATAAATTCCCCATCATTCTCTTTGTTTAGGAGACCAAGCCAATGTCCGTGTAAATGAAAACAAGTGTGAATATTGATTTTTCTTGAATCAAGACTCAGCTTTATGTTCAAGTCAAAGGCCAATAAACCAGAAAGGCTCCGCTGAGCACAGTGCAGAACTAACATGGAAGACAGTAATTTGACCTCTTATGTATGCAGTGTTGGAATGGTTCCCCATCCAAAAGGAAGGATGTCAAATGCTTCTTTGGAAATATTTTAACTTCTGTGCATTTCTTTCTTTGTAATGAACTAATCTCTAACAAGCCAGGACGTGATTGTTTTCAATAGAAACAGATCAATGTCAACATTTAGCCTAAAGGTTTTATGAGCTTGATCAGGAAGTTCGATTTAGATTTAAAGGCACTGTAGTCATATTTAATTTTATTTCTCTCCGTACTTGAGTCTCTTAAACAGGGACCTTCAATTGGACAGGAACGGGACACTGAAGCAAATTGCAATGGAAGACGTAATGGCTTACCCTGAAGCATTTTGTGGGAATTGATTTCTTCTAGGTATCCATCAGCCAGCATTTTAGTGTGAAGGAAATCTTCAAACAGGTAAAACAAAAATTCCCGTTGGTTTAAAACCTGACTGCAACATTAATTTTTCAATTTTGAGAAAATTTTCATGACCTTTAAAATTCTGACTATATCAAGTATTGTTTCAGCCATTGAAGAAAGTGCTTTTGATAGAGATAGGAGAGGGAAACCAAAACATTTCTCAGAGCCACACTTTGAACTCTGTCCTTGTTACAAACGGCACTTGAGCAAATTCATTTGCCTTTGGAACAGAAAACGACAAGGTAACAGGCTTATCATTACGGATTTGAGTGTTCCAGGTTCTTTAGATAGTAAGTGATCTATTCAAGATGATCCCTTAATGAAATAGATCCATTTTGAGAAGGGATATGGATTTCTTAGAAGAAAGCAAATCCCTATGTTAAAACTGTGTGGTGGGTGTTTTTTGTTGTTGTTTTGCTTTTAGACCTTTCAAGGCACAATCGACTTCATAGTTCGAGATCCAAATAAGACCACGACATTCCAAACAGGTGTTTCTTTTTGGTTGTTTTTCAACCTGTCTATCTTTGGATTGTAACCAGTAGAACTGTGCTTGAACTGGAAAGAAGTAGCGGAGGTTTCAGAAGTGGAACATACGGTGGAACGGTAAGCTGAGAGCATTGTGCAAGGAGAGGAAAGAGGGGAAAATGGTAAGAGTTTCCTGAGTCGGAAGGGACCCCTAGGGATCGTCAAAGTCCAACTCCTGGCCCTGCACAGACACTCCAACAGTCCCACCCTCTGCATCCCTGAGAGCATTGGCCAAACGCTCCTGGATCTCTGGCAGCCTTGGGGCTGTGCCCATTGCCTGGAGAACGTATTCAGTGCCTGACCAGCCTCTGAGGAAAAAAGCCTTTCCCTGATAGCCAGCCTAATCGTCCCCTGACACAGCTCCTGGCATTCTCTTGGCTCCTGTCCCTGGTCGCAGAGAGCAGAGAGCAAAGCTGTCCCTGTGCTGCCCTAGAGAGGAGCTGAGAGGACCCAAGTGAGGTGTGAGCTCAGTGTCCTCTCTGCAGCTGAACCAAATGCCCTCAGCCACTCTTTGTATGGCTTCCCCTCCAGCCTCTTCACTATCTCTGTGTCCCTCCTTTGGACATTTCTCCAATAGCCTGAGGTCTTTCTGACGTTGTGGCATGCAAAATTGCCCACAGGGCTTGAAGAGAGCACAGTCCCAGCCCAGAGCAGAGCAGGGCAATCACCTCTCTCAAGCGAGCGGTGCCACAAGATAGGGACAGTTGTCAAAAACCAGCTGGAGAAACAAATCTAACAGAGAAACAGGTGATCTTGGCACAGGAAATGGAAGAAGCAGAGGAAGAAGAAGATGAAGAGGGGATTCCTTGCAAAAGTGAAGAAAATGAGCATGCAGAACAGGGACTAAGCATTATGCAGCTAAGTGAGCAAGAGAATAAGTTTGAAAGTGAAGGCAGTTTTGTCCAAAAGAAGGAGGAATAGGAAGTCTTTTTGCTGAGTGTCCTAGGGTGATGTTATGGTGTTTGTATCTCCAATCGTGTGTCCTGATTATGTTTGGTATTATGTCCTGTGCTTCCAGGACTGACTCTGAGAGTGAAGCTTTGTTTTGTCTTGTTATCAGCCGGCTCACCTCCCCCATGGTCTATGTTTAGGAGAGGTTTTAGCTCGGTTTGCTTGCTTGCCTGCTTGCTTGCCTGCTTGCTTGACTGCTTGCTCGCTTCTGCCTCTTTTTCTTTCCTTCGCTTTGCCCTTGCTTTTTTCTTATTAGTTAGTTTAGCTAGGCAGTCCAACTTTTTCCCTGGACTGTTTTCTCTTCCACTCCGTCCCCTCCCTCTCCTGGATACCATCTGAACCTGTTCCGGACGGGGACCTGGGAAACCCCAAGAAACACCGGGAGTCTACACTCTGTCACCTGCAGCAGTCATCCCCAGCGCCAGAGACTGATAACTGAGAGACCACTCGCCAGAGAGACTGAACTTGTCATCCCTTCAGAACGGTGAAAGAGTTTTTTTGTCAGCTGGTGTTGTCTTTTTCCCTGTGCTGGGGAGTGTCTTGCTTGTTAAATAAACAGGTTTTTCCTCCCACTCTTCTCCGAGGAAATTCTTCCCGAACCCGGTGGTGGGGGGGGGAGGAGTCGTGGGGTTTGCTGTCTGGGGGCTCCTTCTGGAGGTTTTCCCCCAAATTTGCCCCAAACCAGGACACTGAGAATGAATAGAAAGGTTTTTTCCGTTTAGTTTGTATACGAAGCGCACAGGGCTCTCGATCCTTTTCTGGGAAAATGGAGTGTGTGAAGTTGCCAATCATTTTTGAGCGAATTTGTAGGGTTTTGGGGTCCCAGGTGAATTTTTGGTTGAATTCTGGGGATTTGGGGGTTCCCAGGTGAATTGGGGGGGAGGGGGGATTTGGAGAGATCCAGGTGAGTTTTGAGGGGTCACAGGTTGACTTTGGGGGAGAATTTGTGGAATTTTGGGTGATCCCGGGTAGCAAGGTTTGGGGTTGTGTTGGTTTGAAAGTAAAACCAGTGCGAGACTCCAAGTCAGTTATACAATTTAATAGGAGAAAAGAGAAAAAATAAAATACATGCAATAATATAAAAGAAAAACCACCAACAAAGTCATAAATACAACCTGACACCCTGTCAGTCAGGGTGTTGGTAGCAGTCTGTATAAATGGTGGCTGCAATCCTCCTGGATGACAGATGTGGTTCAGTTGAAGCAGTGCTCCTGTAGAAGGTGCAGTTTTCCTCTGAAGATCCAGCGATGATGTTGAAAAAGGTCCGACTTTCCTCGGGGATCCAGTGGAAAGGAAGGCCTTGGTGTTCCAAATCTCAGTTTTTATCTAGGTAGGTAATATTTGGCTCCTCCCCCAGGCTGGAGCATCTCCCAATGGGATGATGTAATCTTATCAGTCACACAATAGGACTTAATGGCCCATTAACAGAATATATCTTCTGGAGGAAGGATGGGTTGTGAAAAGATAACGATGACCATCCCCCTGATCTTATCAGATGGAACATCAGCACAGGATATCTCCCACAGAGATAAGGATCACCACCCTTCCCACATTTTAACAGATGGTGATAGAATACACATCCTTTGCATTGCACCCCAGGACAGGGGTGAATTTGTGGAATGTGGGGAGTCCCAGTTGAATTTTAGGGGGAATTTGTGGAATTCTAGGGATCTCAGGGGAATTTTGGGGGGAATTTGGCGAATTTTAGGGTATGCATGTGAATTTTAGGGTTCTCAGGTGAGTTTTTGGGGATGCCAGGCAGATTTTGGGGTGAATGCTGTCGAATTTGGGGTATCCAGGTGAGCATTTGGGAGTCATGGGAGAAGTTTGGGATGAATTGAGGGGGATGCGTGGGGATTTTCCGGGGAATTTTGGTGATTTTTGGGAGTCCCAGATGGGTCTTGGAGTGAATTTGGTGGATTTGGGGGTATCTGGGTGGGTTTTGAGGGGGATTGGAGACATTTTGGGGTGAATTTGGGAGGTGTTTGGGGGACTGGGTCTTGGGGGTGATTTGAGGGATTTTGGGGGTTGCAGGTGGGATTTTGGGGTGAAGTCCTGGGATGTGGGGGTCCCCCGTGAATTTTGGGGTGAATTTGTGGAATTCTGGGAGTTGCCAGGTGAGTGCTGGGCATCCCAGGGAGGACTGTGTGGTGAATTTTGGGGATTTTGGGTTTCCCAGGTGAATTTCTGAGGTGAAAAGGTTCAAAAAGGTTTTTTTTGAAAACAAGTTAAAGCCATAAGGTTATTGAAAATTAATAGATGTGATGCAAGTAGGTAATATGCAGACAATACACAGCGAGAGAAATCATGGGAAAAATACAGTGGTAACACATGAGTGTGTGAGGATGGGATCCATATAGCTAAGGCTCAGTTGAAGCTGAATTTGGAAAAGCATGCCAAAAATAAGAATTATAAAGACACCTACGGGTATTTCAGTGGGTAAAGGAAGATGAAAAGAAACCTATCACACCTCCCCTACTCCCCCCCCCCCACCATAAGCCAGACAGGACTAGTGACAACAGTCAAGGAGAAGGCTGAGGTACTCAACAAGTGTTGGTCTCAATTTTTTCTGCCAGTCACCATTTCCACATCTCTCAGGTTATTGGACTGGTGGACTTGATTCTAAGCCATAGTAGCAGGTCACCTTTCAGACCACTTGAGGAACCTGAGTATGCAAGACCATGGGACCCACCCAGAGGCATGTCAGGGCCCTGAGAGAACTGGCAGCTGTAGTTGCTAAGGTGCTTCCTCCATCATATTTGAGAAATCAAGGCAACCAGCTGAAGTCTCCAGACACTGTGTTGTATTGACTCCAATACTCTTGGTCTTTTTTGTAAATCTTAGAGCTCTGAGTCAATTTCTGCAGAGGATTCCCAATGCAGTTTCAAAAATGGAATCTTTGTTATTGGTCCTCATGTTGATCTTGGATATTTCCATTTTCTGCACTCCTATATTTTCGAAACATTTGTAATGACTGAAAAGAAAGCTGAGACGAGGCATTATGCTCTTTCCAGTGATATAAATGGACCAGTATTCTTTTCAGACAAATATATTTTTGCTGTGTCTAAGCACATGTGCATACCTGTGTTTGATTTATGTGTCCAGGTTTTGGCAATGGGGCAGCCACAGGGCCGTCCTGTGATAATGGCCCGGGTGCTGCCCTGTCCCACTTTCTTCCAACTGGCTCCACTTCAGGATGTCCTCCCTGCTGAGAGAAGAGGCTGGGACAGCACATTTAGAAATGTCACTTTCTGGGTTTTGTTGTTTTGTTTTGTTATTTTTAAAGTTACTAAAAACCTTCACCCTGACTTTTTGATGTGTTGGGTTTGGGGTTTTTTTCCAGTATGGGTGGTTTTTTGTGCGCTTTTTTTGTGGCCTTTTTTGTCTCTTTGGGGATTATTGCTTAGGTTTTTTTGTGTGTTTGTTTGGTCTGCTTTTTTTGTTTGGTTGGTTGGTTGGTTTATTACGGTTTTGTAGAGTTTTTTAAGCAAATTGATTGGAAAACTGAATAGTCCTCCACTATAGTCTCCTGGATTCACCTGAGACTCTTCCTAGGCATCTCCCTGATCCTTTTTGCAATGAGTCTCACATCATTCTCCTGAGGAAACTGTCTGCTTATGGTTTGGATGGGTGGGCTGTTTCCTGGGTGACAAACTGGGTGATGGCCAGGCCCACAGAGTGGTGGGAAATAGAGTTCATCCAGCTGGTCCCCAAGACTCAGTCTTGGGCCCAGTCCTGTTTAATATCTTTATCAGTGATCTGGACAAGGGGATAGAGTACAAGCCCAGGAAGTTCAAGGATGATGCAAAGTTGGCTGGTAGTCTTTTTTTCTTCTGGAGGACAGCAGGCTCTGCTTCTTCTTTTTCCTGTTCTGAGACCGGTGCTCCCTCTTCATCCCTCATTAAGTGTGCTGATTTTGTCACTTGGATGAGAAAACAAAGAATTTTAGCAACAATACTAGTGGCAGGGTACAAGAAAGGAAGAGTTCACATGAATCCCCCCCCAACAACAGACAATACCTGATGGCTCCTCTGCACAGCTTACTGACTACACCGGAACCCACTGTCCCCCAAAGATACTCCCTTCTCCCTGCCCCCAGCCATGATGTGAGATGGAATAGAATAACTAAGATTAAGATTCTCCCTATGTAACTCCATCATAATTCGATTCTTGGAAAAAAAAATTCTTGAAGTTCTATCATTTCAGATCATTTGAATTTGAATTTGCATACGAAAAAGTCTTGCCAGAAACTCATGACAATATTAATAGCCCATTCTAGAATGTCCGAGATGATATACATTTCTTTCAAGAGAATGTGATACCTCACGTGACTTCTCCAGATTTTCAATGACCAGCTTGCGTAGTCTACAAGATTCTTGCTGCCATCTGGATTTCCTGGTATTTGGCTGGTCTATGTAAGCCAATCAGCTATTCAGCAGAGGGAATATTAGTGTGATACTTGATGGTATGTGAGATGGAACACAGTAATTTATGGCTTTTTGCATAGTGATGAAGCTGTAAAGAAAGCTCCATAATGCTCAGACAAGGAGGCTGCTGGACTTCAAGCAGCAAAGGCCCAAAACCAACCAGTGAAAAGGTGTCATTGAAAAAAAAAAAAGCCATGTGGGGAGCAAAGTGATACTTAAGGGCAGTTTACTGAAAGAGGAAATCGAGTGAAAAAAAATGTCCTAGAGTGAACGAATAACAGGGAAAATGAAACTAAGGAAGGAAATCAATCTCAGCTCATCATTTCAGAAGCTAACAAGTTGTCATTGCAATGATGCATAAAGTGAGAAATAATAAATATGTCTGCACCAAAATCTGAAATATGAATTTTATTGCATTCTGTCTTTCATGGAATCATACAACAGTCTGTGATTAAAGATCATCTAGTCCAACTTCCTTGCCAGGTAGATCTTACAGTCGATCAAATTGCTCAAGACTAGCCAAACTGATAAGGAGCACTCTCAATGATGGGGCATCCACAACTTCTCTGGAACACCCCTTTGAGTGTCTCACCAGCTTCATTGTAGAAAAGTTATTCCTTTTAGCCAATCTAAACCTAGTCTCGGTTTGAAAGCATGGCCCCTTGTGCTGTCTCTGCAAACCTTCCTAAATGTCTTTGTCCATTTGTCTTATACCCTCTTTACATGTTCAAAGGCCACCATACTGTCTCTCCAGAAACCTCTCTTCTCCAGGCTAAAAGATCCTACTTTTCACAAGAACCAGGTCATGAACTGAGATGGAAGACATCTCAGGAGATCAGATCATCCAACAGCTCAGCTTAAGAATAGCTCTGAAGTCAGATCAACTAGCTTAGGGCTGTGTCTGTTTGAATCTTGAAAATTACCAGGAATTGAAATGCTTCAAGGAAGAGAACTCTGGGTGGCTCCAGAAACAGCCTGAGAAACTCGAGCAAACTCGAAACCTCAGAAACTACCACTGCTTTCTCTCCCTCAGCCCAAGCAGTCACAAAGAAGAAGTGTTCCCAGGAGGCTGGGATAGCACACATATACACTACATAGACATGACAGGCATCGCCAGCAGCCACATCCTGCTCCATTCTGTGGCTGGCAAGAGTGAGACTGGATGTTTACATGTGGGCAAACTGGGTCCCTCCAGCAGCTCAGACACTCAGCCTGCCCAGTGACCCCACTGAATTCCAGTATTCTCAGTGTCCCAAGGCCACACCACTACTCCTCTTGCTGGCACAGACCATCAAACGCCTCCTAAATCAGTCAGGACTCCCCTGGTCCCACAGCCAGCACACCACTTGCTCTCCCCCAGGCCACTGCCATTGTTCACCAACTTCTCCACTTTGATCTTTGCTGGTGCTCTCAGCACTGGCACACCCAGATGTTCTGCAGCTGTTGTCTCCTGGTGGAAAGGACTTGTAAAGCCATGTTTCCTAAGAGGACTTCCACAACCTTTCAAAGCAACCTCTTCCGGCATATGAACAATCTCATTCAAATGTCAACATTTCTTTTCCCATATGTGAAATCAGAATTTCCTTCTTCCGGGCAAGCCCAAAACAAGGCACAAACTGCATTGTGCCTTCTGTTTCACATGTTGACTTGTTTGTAAACAATGCTAGGAGAATACCTGTTTTGATCCAAGCTAATCCCTGGCCTTTATAGTGCTTTTGGTAGTTAGTTTTGCTTTGCTATTTACTTGATGTCCCATTGAATTGTTGAATCATAAACAGACTATCTGTCTGTATAGCAGCATAGCACTGATGAATAAATGCAAGAGAAGGAGCCAGGTGATTGTTTGCTAGAGTCTTCCTGGAAACTGAGAAATCTGTTACTTAATGCTGACCACAGCAGATGGAGGAAGTATCCTACATGATGTCAAAGCAATGAAACTGTAATCACATTTATGATTACAGTCAAGGCACTGCTTTTGCCACCATACGTGGAGTGCAGGGAATCTTAAAAGACGACACTGTAACTGTTGTCCTTTTACAGCAGAGCAGGTCTCACCGCAGCTAAATCATGGCTTCAACTGTACACCGTCTTCAAAAAAGCCCACAAAAACACAAATGAAAGGATTTGGAACCCAAGGGAATCTCGGATTGTCACATCAGCTCACTTTGGATTCTTTCCAAATTCTCAATTCCATTTTCTTCCCAGCCAATTATCCCACCTAACCCGAGATGTAATTTATGGATTTCCAACACATCTAGTTACCTTAGAATTAGATTGCCACTAGGCAAAAAGACAGAAACAAGCAGTTAATTTCAGACTGAAACCAAGGGTGTTTAGAACAGCAACACTTGGACATAACTAATCTTAATAAAACCAAAACTTTTAGGACTTACCCATGTATTTTGGAGGTGGAAAAAGTTTTACATGCAAAAGTCCCTAGGGAGTTCTCACTCAGTGCTATGTGCCTGGAGAGGCGCTCTCGGTCCTCTTTCAAGGAACGATTTGTCACAGCAGAGGCGTCAGGAGCACAAGATGGCCGACGAGAAGGGGCAGTGTAGAACTCTCTGTCTGTCTCAGTCACTACTCAGTGTAGAACGTCTCTGTCCTGGCACATTTTCGTGTGCGATATGTCCCTCCAGGTCCTCCGTCCATGCCAAGCTCTATGTATTGTGCGCGCTGCTACTTGCAGCTGAGAAGGACCGTGGAGCTAGCAGCGAATTCGGAGAGCGCTGAGCACGTAGTCAAGGAGCGAAAAGTGCCCCTGCAATGCGGTGCTAAGAGCAGCTTCCTCGCGGCGGGGGCGAGCTCCGGCCACAAGACCTTCTCGTCCTGGCAACAGATCTGTGTGAAGGGCGTAGGCGAAAAGCTTTCCTTTTCCATTTGAACTGCGAGAGAGGCAGACTGTTGCACGGAGCTCTGAGAACAAAGGTGCACGCCCTAGGCGGGCTTGGGCAGAAGCAGCGTTCGCGAGCGCTTGGCTGCCGGCACACTGCTGGCTGTGTGGCGCCGCTTCAGCGGCTTCTGGCCGCCGGGGAGTGAATGCGGCGCCAGGAGTGGGCGAGGGCGGTGAACAAAGCTGCACAAGTACCGAGCTTGTGTGCAGCATGTTACAGGCTACTAGGAGAGGAAGGTGGCTGCCTCTCGCTTGCCTTCCCAAGTGCCCTTAGCAGGCGGAAGGAGAAAGCTGAAGCACTGCTGCTTGTGCTGCTCCTTGGTTCCCTTGCAGCTCGTTGTGGAAACATTGGCGGTCACTTCTAGGTGCCGAGTTGCAGGGAGCACCACGGTAAATGCCGCGGAGAAGGGAAATACAGAGTGCAGCTAGCAGCTGGACGTGGCTTACGTGCAATAAGTAGAAGGTGAACCTAGGCACTGCCTCTTCAATCTTGCCCTCTCTACTCTGGTAGCATTTTTGCAAGTAGGCAAAGGGAGCTGCGAGTATGTAGAGTGCAGGGCAGCGACACGCCGTGTGTTATGCGCCCTTTCAGGGCTGCTGACAGAGGGCTACTTTAAGAACGCCTTCTTCTTCCTAGCTTCCTTCTTGCCTCTCTCTAGCTGCATGGAGTGCACCACAGCCAAGGTGTGAGGAAGGGCACTGCCTCAGCTTTTGGCCTCGCCTGCCTGTGCTGCGCCTTTAGCTGCACACCAGAACAATGGCATTTCTTACCCGCAAGGTAAAAAAGGTGTTAGTGTAGCCTCAGGATTGGCAAGTGCCTAGACATTAAGTTGAGAGACCACGTATGAGGGAGTCTTTAGCTTTTTCCTCCCCCATGGCGCAGGTGTATTCTCATTCTCGTGCTGAACTGATAAGTCCAGGCATGGCAATTCTGGCCTGCCTTGTGCAGAGACAAACACAAATGTGTGGCTATTATCCTCTGTACCGGACCTCTGTGTTATTAATGAGTGACAAAAGTATTGATATTCCTCAAAATTTTGGATTGCTTTATTTGATATAGAAAGAGCAAGCAGCGCGCTGGGGAACACGAGGGGTCACCGCCCACTCCACGCTCCACCGAACCTTGGTTTGCAGCCTCTTCTTATACTGTGGTTCCTCGTTGTAATCAATAATTTTTGGAGTTTTTTTGCTGTCATAATTTTGCCAGGTAAGCTGTGGTGGTCGAATAAACATCCTTACACAAATTCACAAAGCCTCTGGGCGATAATCAGTCACAGATAGCCATCTGGTCCTTGTAGATAACCACCAGAGAAGTTCTGGAAGTCTGGTCCTTGACATAAGCAGTATTGATCAGACAAAGACAGGAAGGGCTTTTTGGGTAGTCCGATTTCGCAAGCTGGTAGCCGATACAACTTATTTAATAAACATAACATAATATAACATAATGTAATGTAACATAATACAACATAATATAACATAACAAGGTGATTTTAAACAGAATTATTCAATCATATAATTTCCTTTATCTAGTGTCCATGCTTCACTTCAGAGCTTAGCATTCTGGTTTATGCAAACCCCAATGCTTTTGTGATTAACACAAATCTTTTATCAATTGTCACAATTTCCCCACTTCTCTTTTTTTATCCCATTGATTCGTGTTCTGGTTTCAAATTTCGTCAGTACCTCTTGTACTGCCATTAATTTTGTTGCCTTCTCAGGGTCTACTGGTATTGTAGCAACTTGCATTCCTTGAACCACCGACTGGATTAGTTGAATGAAGCATGGAACAAGACAAGGGATGAACAGTAGTCCTAATAATGCACATGTTAACATAAATCCTAATTTCTTCCACAGAGTTTTCCCCAACAGGTTATTCCACCAATTATTATTAAGCATAGAGTTCCACGTTTGTACAGGTACATGGGCTATTTGTTTTATTTCTTCTGCAATTTTAGTAATTATTTCACCATTTTCATCAATTTCTAAGCAGCATTCAGAATTATTAAACTTTCCACACACTCCCCCTTCTTCAGCTAACAGATAGTCTAGAGCCAGTCGGTTTTGATATACTGCTGCTCTAGTTTGGGTAAGTTGTTTAGCTATCAATTCCATTGCTCGGGCTGTCCGGTTTGAAGTAATTTCTACCACGGCTTGTAGCCTGATAATTCTATTTAGCATATAAATTGGAGTGCGATAGCCCCAGCTCTCATCTTGAGCCCAGGTAGCTGGTCCATAATATTCAATAATTCGTTCTGGGGGCCATTCATCATCCTTCCATATTTGTGTTCCCCCTATGTCTGTGCTCCTTTTATTTCGATACAAAGTTTCATACAAGGGAACTCCTAACACTCTATTACCCTTTTCCTTTGGTAATGTAAAAAACGCAGGCTGGATAATCCCTAGAGTACATGTCCCTCTCCATCTTTTTGGTAGGGTATTATAAGCTTTTTTCCCACAGATCCAAAATATTCCGTCTGGGGCTTTCCAGCTTAGTTTAACTGATTCAGGTTGTTGCCAATAGGTCCTTACACTTTTTACTTCTTCATATGGGTTGGCTCTATTTTTATTATACCAGCATAGTCCTGTGAAATTGTTCTTTATACAATTACCTTTACTTAACTTTCCCCAATATCCTTCTGGAGCTTTGGGCCACCAAGACTGATTGCTTGCATTTGTAATCAGGATAGTCTTAGAGGGGGTGTGCCCCACATATTGGGTAAAGTTAGTTCCCTGACATGTTATACATACCTCTCCTATTACCTCATGACTTAGAACCCACCCTTCAGGTCTATTGACTCCCCTCGATATTTCCATTTGATTCCACTGTAACAACTACTCTGGGCCAAATCCCTCCCCCCTCCATGGCCATTGTTCAGTCATTTGCATTCCTCCACAGATCCAACAGTGAGTTCAGTTCAGTTCAGTAGTGATTTCTTTCATTAATTCTACAAATAAATTTTTTCCCAAGGTGGGTAAGTCCCGTTCGCTGAGTTGTTGTTTTATTTTCTCATACAAGTTAAAATTTCCCCCATGGTTTGTCTTTGTTCCTTTGAACACCTTAGTTATATTTTTTATCAATTCTTCCTTGTAGTGATCTTGCACTCCTCCCTGATCTGAATATCCCCACATACCTTCTTTTGTGAAGCAGAGGTGTGTCTCTCCTACTGGACAACTTTGGTATGCTGATGGAGCCCACCCTCCTTTTCCCAAATTGGTGGCTACCCAGTAACTTCTTCCCATAATAGTGCAAGTTTCTAAGTTGTGTTTATTATAGCAGGCCGAATTGATATGTGTATGGAAGGCAAGGGTGGATACCGTGCGTCTGCCATACTTAATTGTCTGGTAACACTTGGACAAGCATCAGCACTATTTCCTTTTATCATCATTAGCAATAGGATGACTCCCATGACCATTTTCATCCCTCTGCCTCCCTCAAGGCCTACGGGGTTGCTGCCAGTAGCCGAGGTTTGTTTAATCTTCTTGGCAGCAGGGAATATGTCCTGGGGTCTCCCACATTGTCTTTCTCTTTTGGTAGTGTTTCTTAATTTTGTCCCAGCTTTTAGCTTTAACATTCCAGTACAAGGTACAGCAGTAACAGCACAGTATACACAACCCTTCTGACACTTTCTTGTCAATACCTCTGCTCTGGCTCTCTTTTTTTTCCTTATTCCTCCCACCAGTTACAATTATCAATTTCGATTTCTCCTTGTGCTGATAGGGTATTAATACTTTAATAGTTTCCTTACATTCCTTTCTTCTACACTGGACACATAATGCGAATGGGGGATACCCACCATAGGAATAACACCACAACAACTCAGTACAATATGGACACCTTTTCTTGATGAACAGGCTACACCCGGGTTTGGGGCAGGTGACTTTCAGTCCTGACTTAGGAGACTTTTGAGACGAATTGATCCGATATTGACATCAAGTCTTCCGAATTCGCACTTTGAGGTCTCCAGGCTCAGATGTCACTGTCCAACCTGCAGTAGGAGGGGTTACAGGACCCTTGCCTCTACTCACATGTGTCCATCCCTTTTCAGCTGTCCTCACAGCTGTTTCAGTCATTAACAGAACTAAATACGGTCCTTCCCATTTTGGAGCTAGATTTTCTTCTTTCCATACTTTCATTAACACATGTTGTCCTGGCTTAATTTTATGTATGGCAAATCCTAGAGGGACAGTTTGAGCTAAAATCCCCTTCTCTCTTAATTCTTTCAAGTTTTTGCTGATTGTTATTATGTAATTCTGAAGAGAAGGGTCCTGAACTAAGGTCGGATCAAGGTGTACTCCTTTAGGGTAAGGCATATCATACAGCATTTCATATGGTGAAATCCCTGTTTTTGAATTTAGCATTGTTCATATATTAGACAGGGCTAGTGGGAGGCACTTTGTCCATGGCATTTTAGTCTCAATCATTAGTTTTGACAGCTGTTGTTTTAATGTTTGATTCATCCTTTCAACCCTCCCAGAACTCTGAGGGTGCCAAGGTGTATGATACTCCCAGCTGATGCCCAGCGCCGAGGTCAGTAACTGAAGCACCTTTGATGTAAAGTGCGTCCCCTGGTCTGAGTCTATTGCTCGAACCAGGCCATACCTTGGGATTATGTGTTCCAACAATATTTTGGCTACCACTTGTGATGTGGCCCTAGCTGCAGGGTATGCCTCTACCCAGTGGGTTAATTGGTCTACTCTCACTAGTAAGTATTTCCACCTTCCTATTTTTGGTAATTCTGTAAAATCTACTTGTATTCTTTCAAAGGGTGTGTAAGCAGTTTTCCCTCCTCCTGACGGACCTTGTCGCATACCTTTTTTATTAATTTTCTGACAAGTTAAACAACCCTGTACGCTCTGCTTTGCAATATCAAAAATGCTGATGCATCCAAAAAATTTTAAAAATTGGTCTGCTAGCGCTCTGGTTCCCCAATGTGTTTGTTGGTGTAATTGTTGAATAATTTGTCTGGCCTGGGTCTTAGGTAAAATTTCCCTGCCATCTGGTAAAACCCATTTGTTCTCATGCTGTTCTGCCTTTAATTTTTTTATCGCTTCTTTTTCCTGAGGAGTAAATAGCTTCTGTAATTCCTGGTTGGGGCTGAGATCTTTAACTGTAGTACTTAATACAGAAACTGGTTTTTGCTCCAATGCTGCTTTTTTTGCTTCTTTGTCAGCCAGATTATTCCCCCTTGTATGGTAGCTTGTTCCTTTTTGGTGCCCTCTTATATGGACCACAGCAATTTCAGTGGGGCCCCTAAGAGCCTCTAGTATTCTAACAATTAATTCTTGATGTATCAACCCCCGTCCTTGAGTGTTAATTAACCCCCTTTCTTCCCAAATTTTACCAAATGTGTGGACTATGCCATAGGCATACTTAGAATCTGTATATATCGTCCCTTTTTTACCTTCTAAATAAGATAATGCCCTATAAAGAGCAAATAGTTCACAAGCCTGAGCGGACCATGCTGCGTTTAAGGGTCCGGATTCTACTAATTTCAATTCTTCTCCTCCTACTATGGCATATCCCGATTTTCGTTTTCCTTCCACCACTCGAGAAGATCCATCTATAAACAATTTTACTCCATCCTTAAATTCAACTTCTCCCAAGTCAGGTCTAATTTTTGTTTGTAATTCTATAACATCCACACAACCATATTCTAAATTATCTCCTGGTTCCCCATATAGGAATTGTGCAGGACTTTGAGCAGTTGTTGTTTTTAGCTCCAAATCTGGGGAAGTGATTAGAATAGCTTCATATTTTAATATTCGGACATCGGTTAAGCATTTCTCAGCTTTTTGATTCAGAATTCCCCTTGCGTTATGAGGGGTGTGGACCACTAGGGGTGCCCCAAAGGTAATTTTTCGGGCTTCTTCAATTAAAAGTGCTGTGGCCACTAGGGCCTGGAGGCATGTGGGCCAACCCCGACTGACAGGGTAGAGCAGTTCAGAATAATATCCCACTGGCTTTCTACTGCCTGCCCATTCCTGGATGAGTACCCCATATGCTGTTTGATCAGAGGTATTTACAAATAACTGAAATGGTCTCTCCAAGTCTGGGAGACTGAGTACAGGGGCTTGAATTAAAGCATGTTTGACCTTTTCAAAACTTTTATCATCCTCTTCTGTCCATTTTAGGCGATTAGTGGTAAGTTTTTCATATAGAAATTTTACTTTCTCACTAAATCCCTCTATCCATTGGCGACAATATCCCAGCAATCCCAAAATTTTCCTCACTTCTTTTTTTGGTTTTTGGAGGTCCCAGACTTAATATTCCAGAGATTCTATTAGGATCCAATTTCTTTTTCCCTTTACTTAGCCAATGTCCCAAATATTTTACTTCTGGTTCTGTGAACTGTAATTTGGCTTTGGATACCTTCAATCCCTGTTGTCCCAAAAAGTTTAAAAGTTTTATAGTCCCATTTCTAGTAGATTTCTCGTCCTTTCCTGCTATTAATAGATCATCTACATATTGTAACAATTTCACCCCGTCTGGTGACTCAAAAGATTGCATTAATGCTTCTAGGGCTTGTCCAAAGAGATTAGGGGATTCTGTAAAGCCCTGAGGCAATACTGTCCAAAGCAGTTGTTGTTTCCTGCCCTTATCAGGATCTTCCCATTCAAAGGCAAAGTAATCTCTACTACTTTCTTCTAATGGGCATGCCCAGAAGGCATCTTTTAGATCTATTACACTATACCAAGTGTAGTCAGGGGACAACTGGTTTAAGAGTGTGTAAGGGTTTGCTAGTATGGGAAATTTGGTAACAGTTTGCTGATTTATAGCTCTCAAATCCTGTACCAATCTGTAATTCCCGTCTGTCTTTTTGACAGGCAGAATAGGAGTATTATGTGGGGACATACATGGTTCCAAAGCCCCCTGTTGCAAAAGGTTTGCTATGAGAGGCTTAAGGCCCCGTCTCCCTTCCAGAGATATTGGATATTGACGAACTCGGATAGGCAAATCGGGATCAGTGATTTTCACTTTGATAGGTTTCATTTTTAACTTCCCTATTTCTCCAGGGGTGTACCACACCTCAGGACATATTTGCTCCTCGTCCTTTTGAGTTAAAGCAAAAATTTTAAGCTGACCTTGGGATACTTCAATTTTCAAATCCAATGCTATTATTAAATCCCTCCCCAATAAATTATTTTCTGCCTCTCGCAGTAACAGCAGATCTTTTAATTCAATTTTGGTTTGGGTCTCAATTTGCACATTTTTAATAATAGGGACCCGAAATGGTTCACCTTTTGCTCCAACCACGAGTGCTGTTTCTCTACTAGGTTTACACCCTTATGGTAGGTGTTTAATTGTGGATTTTTCGGCTCCTGTATCTACTAAAAATTCCACCTCCTCCCCCTGGGGACCAATCTTTAAATTTATCAAGGGCTCTTTGGATGGTATGGTCCCTAATACATACAGCCCCTGACACCCCTATTCATCTTCCTGGAACATTTTTTCATCCCGTATCTGTTCTTTACAATTTTTCTTTATATGACCTTTCTTGTTACAGTAAAAGCAGGTTCGCCTTGGTGAATTATTTCCTGCTTCATTTCCTTGTTTTGGTGGGGGGTTTTGTGGTTTCCCTCCCCCTTTCTGCTGGGTTTCTTTCTGTGTTTCACGAACTGCAGCTATAAAGATTTTTGCTTTTGCTTTCTGCTTCTCTTCATCCCTCCTTACATAAACTTTTTGTGCTTCTCTTAGCAATTCTTGTAACCCCCGATCTTGCCAATCATCTAACTTTTCTAATTTCTTTCTAATATCTCCCCATGATCAAGCAACAAATTGGGTTTTGAGGAGTGCCTGACCCACTTGTGTATCAGGGTCTATCCCGGAGTACATTTGGAGATCTTTCCTCAGCCGCTCCAACCAGTCAGTAGGGGATTCATCCTTTTTTTGTTGTTCACTAAAGGCTTTATTAATATTTTGTCCTTTAGGAACTGATTCTCGGATACCTTTAACGAGTATCCATCTTAAGTCCATCATATTCTGGCAATGGACATAATTCTGATTATCCCAGTTAGGATTATTTAATGGCCATTTCTGGTCTCCCCTAGGTCCAATCTGATGCTCCCGGTCCCATACCCTCATTCCAGCTTGTCTGATCATTTCCCGTTCTTCCGTGGTGAATAGGATACTTAATATAGATTGTAATTCCATCCAAGTATACATACTTGGTCCGAGGAATTGATCTAGCCTCTCTGATACCCCTATAGGATCTTTTAATAGTTTTCCCATTTCTTTTTTAAAGTTTCTCACTTCCCCTGTGTTCAAGGGAACATTTACAAATCCAATTAAGCCAGCCTGTTGTCCTGATAATGGAACTTCCCTCAGGGGGTAAAGGAGAGCCTTTGTATTGTTATCTCCCTCCTCTCTGGTGATACTATCGCTCCTGGTATTCCTTTGACTGGAGCGAGTTCTTAGAGCTATGGGAGTACCAGGAGGAGAAGTGGGTGCGTGTCGGGGGGGGTCTCCTGTATTTTCTGTATTATACAGAGGTGGGAGATTATCGAGGGGTTCCCAGGTAACCTTTTTTTAACTTCATCCTCTTTTTCTTTTAAAGTATATATCAAGGATGGCTTGGACTGTTTTGCCCACAGGGCAGCATACTCACATTCCTCTCTGTTAAATGGTTCTTTATGAGCCACATATGTGTTTAATGCCCCACAAATCCAACCCTCAAATGATCCGAACACGGGCCAGTATAGGTTATCTTTAGGGATCATTTCTCTGGTCCACTCCACCATGCAATATTGAATCAATTTTTCTTTACTTTTTCCTCTGTATACCACCCCTGTGTCCCAACATTTTAATATTACTCCCAAAGGGCTGCCTGGTGGTATTTCTGGCAACCTACTTGTCTTGTCTTTATTTTCCCAGTCTCCTTGTGGACCAAATGAACTTGAACCTCTTCGTGGGTCCCTGGGACTCAGAATCTTACTCCCTGTTTTTCCCATTTTTACCTCAAGGGACTGTCTTGAGGTGTTTGTACTCCCCGATGTGTTCCGCCCAAACCCCTGCCTCTCCTTGGTATCAGGATGGACTGGAACCCGCCTCTACCTGGGCTGGGATGGGAAAAGCAGCTTTTCCCTTCTCCCTCCGTGTCTGGTGTGTTGCAATCTGCTTTTCTTTTCCTCCCCCTTCCCCACCCGCCTCCCCCCCTTCCCGGGTCCTGCCTTTGCCTGGACTAGGATGGGATGGACCTAGCCTCTACGTGGACTTGGATGGGAAGGACTTAGCCTCTACCTGGGCTAGGACAAGAAAATCAGTCTCTCCCTTTGTGCTCACTCGCTTCGTCCGGTCACCGGCCAGGTCCCTCGCGGGATGCTGGAAACGCAGATAGAAGGACTCTACTCTCGCTTCGCAGCAAAGGCCACGTCTCATTCAGACAAACACACAGTCATCCCCACCAAAACAGACAGATACTCACAGTCCGATGCTCCTGTCTGGGTCTTCGTGCACAAGAATTACAGGTGATTTTGCCGCGGTCTTCCGGGGAGATTTTCCTTGCTCAGTCTATATGGTGCGGTACCTCGATGGGTCCTGAGAATCACTGACGAACCGGGGCCAGAGCAGTGGGGCGCCTCCCGGAAGTCGCAGTGCCTCTCAGGGCTCCAAGGACGTCCCGGGTTTTGGCACCAAATTGTTATAAATGAGAGACAAAAGTATTGATATTCCTCAAAATTTTGGATTGCTTTATTTGATATAGAAAGAGCAAGCAGCACGCTGGGGAACACGAGGGGTCACCGCCCACTCCACGCTCCACCGAACCTTGGTTTGCAGCCTCTTCTTATACTGTGGTTCCTCGTTGTAATCAATAATTTTTGGAGTTTTTTTGCTGTCATAATTTTGCCAGGTAAGCTGTGGTGGTCGAATAAACATCCTTACACAAATTCACAAAGCCTCCGGGCGATAATCAGTCACAGATAGCCATCTGGTCCTTGTAGATAACCACCAGAGAAGTTCTGGAAGTCTGGTCCTTGACATAAGCAGTATTGATCAGACAAAGACAGGAAGGGCTTTTTGGGTAGTCCGATTTCGCAAGCTGGTAGCCGATACAACTTATTTAATAAACATAACATAATATAACATAATGTAATGTAACATAATACAACATAATATAACATAACAAGGTGATTTTAAACAGAATTATTCAATCATATAATTTCCTTTATCTAGTGTCCATGCTTCACTTCAGAGCTTAGTATTATGGTTTATGCAAACCCCAATGCTTTTGTGATTAACACGAATCTTTTATCAATTGTCACATCTGCTTCCGGGTGTGGGGGCCACCATGAGCCCGCAGCAGCTGCCGTGGACACCGTGGATTGTGGATGAGGCTGGGCTGGCCCCCCGCTCCCCGTTGGTCTGACAGCGGCAGGAGTGGCGTCCGAGCGGCATCCCCTGAGGGCCCCATGGCGGGCGGGGAGAGAGCCTGGAGTGACCCCGAGCGACACCGGAAGCGATATCCGTAGGGCCCGGAAGGCGAGCGGTGCCGTCGAGTTTCACGGGTAGGAGGCTGCTAAGCTGCTTTGAAAGCTGGAGGTCCTCTGCTCTAGGACAGACTGGGAGAGCTGAGGTTGTCCAATCTGGAGAACAGAAGGCTCCAGGGAGACATTCGAGCCCCTTGCAGTGCCTGCTGGGGCTCCAAGATAGCTGGGGAGGGACTTTGGAAAAGGGTCTGGATTGTAAGGACAAGGGTGAAAAGCTTCAAACTGCCATAGGGCTGGGGTAGATTGGATATTGGAAAGGAATTCTTCCTTGTGTGGGTGCTGAGGCCTGGCACATGTTGCTCAAAGAGGCTGTGTGGGAGCCCCATGGCAGGAAGTGTCCAGGGCCAAGCTGGAGCGGACATGGAGCAACCTGGACTAGTGGAAAAGTGTCCCTGCCCATGTCAGGATGTGGGAAGAAGAGAATCTATCATCTCTAAGGTCGCTTCCAGTCCAAACCATTCTGGGATTCTAGGATTCATGGAAGGCCCTTTTCCAAGTGAAGTGTTGTATCTCTTGGCTCCCAGCTTGTAGTTGCCAGTTCTTCTGGAAGCAGGCCTGGCCAAGCAGCTGTGATGAGCCATGGGTTCTCAATAGGATGACTGTGATATATTTGCAGAGAGTAAGGCTCCAGACAGATATTCAAGGTCCAGGTAAAACAAGCAAAGGATTGAATAAAAGCCAAAGGTTGGTTGTGTTAGTCAGTTTGCTGGCTGTTGAAATGGCCCCAGGTAATTTTCAACATTTCTAATTTGGATTTGTTTGAGTAAAAAATGAATGTGTTACCTCCAGCGTAGGCTCTCCAATGCATGTCCATGTGCTCCCATCTGTTTGTTGTATATCAGGTTCTATTAACTGAAGACAGAATCATAACACAGTAGTAAAACATTTAGAGGTGTAGTTAGCCAGCTTCAGGAGTTTTCAACTCTGCTGTTGACTTCTCTGGTAACTGTAAGCAAGGCAACACAATCCAGTTACTCCAGTTTTCCTCTCTGAGGAAAAGATGATCTTTTTTTTTTCGCAGTTTGAAAATAGCCTCGAATGAAGAGAGTTATGCATGTGGCATGTAGGATTCATTATTTTACCTTTCTCTTCTGCTGTCTTTCGCGTACTAGTTTTTTTAATTTTTTTTCTTGCTTTTCTCCATTCAGTAGGTTTGAATGAATTCTAATTGTTGAGATGATGCTTCTTTGAAGGCTCACTTAGCTCACCTTTTGGGTGAAGGAAAGAAGAAGACAAGGTCCTCTAAGAAGAGTAAAAAGCACACTTTAAAGAGACATGCAGAGATGTCTGCTGATGCCATGCAATTACCGTGTAATCAGCAGAAATGTGTTGTAAAGACACCCATCAGTGACTTCACAAGAAAGCCACACTCAAGACAGGTAAAGAACAGAAGCATAAAACCCCAAAGGTATGAAATGGACAGATTTTCATTGGGAATGAGCAACTCCTGAATTCTTGGTTCTAGAACTAGGTGCTTGTAATAAATAGACTGTCTCCTTGCCAAACGTAAATTTAGTGTAATGAACTGCTCCCTGCCCGTTGAAGTGCAGGGCTAGTAGACTAATATTTGCCATGGCAGGCATATTGTATGGCTTTCCTGTTAAAAAGAAATAGGTTTTGCTCATAGCAATCTAGATATGTACCCAGTCTGACACCTATTTTTTAGGCTAAATTTCCAAGTAAATGGCTTCCATGATGATGCAGTAAGTTTATGTCATGAACAGGAATGAAGTGATTGCATGCATCCTTTTTTACCCTAAGCCAGGTGCTGAATAATGAGACAGAGACTCTCACTGACGCCAAGGAGTGCCCAAGCTTTTGGGAAAAGCACTGGGCTGCTAAAGCCTATTTCCACATTTCTTGCTAGCGTCTCCTTCAAAGTTCATGGGTTTGTCCATCTGTTAGAGCTGTTCTAGATGTCTTTGTAGTTTACATGTACTAAATGTAGCAGGTATTGCTTTCATGCTGTCCTAATAGATTTGAAGTTGGGATCTACTCAGGCTTCAATGTCTCAGAAGAAACAACGTTGATTCTTTGAATTCTGTTCTCGAACGTGAGAATGATACTTATGTAGTTAATGAATTAATTAAATCGAATTCACTTGAATGGAAAAATTGTCTTGTTCATGTAGATTTTAGCTTGGGCAATTGATATTTGAGTTCTACTTTTCATTGTTGTTGCTTTTCTGTATTCTTTGATTGCACAGATAGCAGATGTACTGACCAAGTATTCTGTGAAACTGGAGGAAATGTCCTTCCTCTTGGCAGCTGATGTTCACAAGCTCATTAACGCTAAGGCCATGGTAAATGTTTTACCTGGGGCAAGATAGCGGTCTGAATATTCCTAGAATGTCTTTCTTTCCCCAAATGAAATTCATTTTTTCTGCCTAGCAATCATTGAAATATAGAAGAAATTTCTACTTGGCAGGGTATTGGTTATCATTTGTGTTCTTTTCTCCCCTCATTTTCTGTAGAAGAGACAATGTTTTGTTTGTTTTTGCATGTCGTATGCTGCTTCTACTTCTGGTTTTATTTTTTAATACACAGAATGTAAAGAGAGCACTGCTGGATAACGAGAGGGCAACTGCCAAGATAGTCTTGAATCGAATGAAATCAGAGCTTGAGAAAGAAAAATGGCATCAACTGAAATGGCAAGGGAGAGTCAAGGACTGGAAGCTCATGCAAAAGAAGTGTGTAGTTCAGAGTTTCAGGTCAGAAATGTGGCAGTCTTCTTTTGGACAATGAGCAACACAAAGTGGCTAGTGTTCACTTTTGGTTTCTATCAAAGTAATACTTGACCATTTTTTTCTTTCTACGTGATATCACGTATGATATCACATATATCATGTGATTCCATTCTGCATATCTACTTTCCATCCTGCAGAGAATTTATGGCAAGTGAAGAAATACAGAATCCCCCAACTGCGAATATGGAAATGGAAAAGTTGGTAAAGGAGCAGATGGTACTCAGTGAACAGAGGCTGAAGGTTTTGCAATATATCGGGTATGGCAAAAGAGGGTATAGCATAAAGGAAAACAATTGTTGCTGGAGTTAATGAAGGACTTGGCTAAAAAATGCACTTTGCTTCCTGTCAATGTGTGACTGCTAAATGCAGCAGTAAGGCAGGGTCTACATCTATTTCTGTACAGCTCTTTTGAATGGAGAAAATGCATTCTTGATTTTCACTGCCCCAGCTACACTTAATAGGTGGCGATCAGGCTCTAAAAATGGAGGACAGCAGAAGTAAAACTTGAAACATACTAGAATTGGGCAAAGATGGGTGGAGAGCTAGAAGTTGGTGCTTTTGTCAAGGCATTTTTTCTCCATGGCGTGGGATTTTACTTGCGTAATAAATTAAGAGAGGAGTCTGGATAGAAATCTAATGTTGCTACGTTTGAATATCCATCCTGAACACAAGACACATTGGTGTGGGTGCAATGCATTACGATCTTTACAGGGAGGTTTTTTACGGTGGATGTAGGAACAAGGTAGATGACAATTAGTTCCTTATCGGGCAGTAAACATTTGGCCTGGAACAACAACAATCTCAGGTTTATTTTCATTGCCAAGATGGCTGTAAATAAAAGAAAGCACAGTAGTATGGATATTTGGATTCATAATTTTATATTTGAAGTACTGAGTGGTTTGTATTTTAGGATACCTGACTCTTGTTTCCTACTTTGATAGCACTCTTGTTGCCTCCAACACGTGCCAAATCTGATGGAAACGAATGGTGCAAAACTCTGGAGAATTGAAACAAAAGTCTAGGTAGGTCGGGAAATCCCAAGAACAGTCTGGAATTCAAGCAATATTTTCTTTTCTCCCGGGCAACGATGAGGCAGACAGTTGCTTTGAGAGTGCATGTTTGCTCTATTCTTTGTTCCGAGTGTTCCCACATACCTTCTCAGTTGCTTGGAGGTGGCAGTAAGAGCCAAAGAAGCTGCCTGTGGCATGGCTTTCCTTTGGCCAGTACAAACACCTGTGCATGGTGAGATCTAGCAGGAACTGGCTTGGTTAGAATGAATCTGGGGAAATCAAAAGTTAATTTTGACATGGATCCCTTCTCAATCATACAAAAATACTCCTTTTTAACTCTTGAAGAAGAAGAGGGGAAGTATTGGAGATACTTCCTTTCTCTGTGTCCTTGCAGCATGCCTTCCCTCTCTGTCTGCCTTCTCTTGCTCCAGAGCACATCCTGTTGGGATGTTTATAGCCTGTATGGTAGCAAACAAGTTGGTAGCGATTGTAAGTACCTTGCTACTTTGAAGCATAATGATAAAGAGCTGTGTATGAAAATGTCTTGATTTCTTTGGCTGGTAGTGTCTGGTGTCTGTAGGCAAAGGTCTGTAGGCACTGCTGGGATCTGTTCCGTGTGCTGAGATTCAGCACATGGCCTCTGTCATGTTTCCATGTCACACTACACTATGAATGATGGGAATTTTGACTGTGGTCTGTTCCATAGCATTCAGACAGCCCTAATGTGGAGCGCGTGGAGAAAATGAGCATCCAGTATGAGCTGGTCGAGGGCAAATGTCAGGAGAAAGGGCAGATGTGCAAGTTGAGTGCCACAGCTTTTGGCTGTGATAGCCGTGGTGCAATGTGTCATTAGAGTAAAATGCGACTGAGGATGCACCAAACATTGAGATAACAAGTGGAATTCCTTTTTAACCTCCGCCTTACTCTGTTCAAAAAGTAAGCCATCCGTTTGGTTCACAGTAGTAGTTGGTATTTGTACTTGAAATGGGGAAAAGCCGTAACAAATGCCGGTAATGAAGGGAGTGTTGTCCTACATGAAATCAGTATTTGTTCTGTGCATGTCAATAATTTGTTCTTCTTTTCCTTCAGATGACCCTGTTGTATATGAACATTTGCACAGCAGAAGATGCTGAACTTGTGCACTCCAACATGCTTCAGATGACTGAGAAACTAAAATGTAGGTTTGAAGAAGTGGAGCACGTGGATGTACGTTTCTTTTATTTGATGACATATGCTTTCATCACTCCTTGGGATTAGTCTGTTCTTCCTGGGCTCCCACCTGCAATGCCTTCTGTGTGGTAGGCTATTGATGTCACCTTAGAAAGTGGTCCATAGTGTGACAAAACACTCCAAAGAAACAGCTCGGTGTGGAAGAGTTTCATGTGGAAGTGTTCATAATTCTTGTGTTTATTATTTGTAATATAAATAGATTGTATTTTTATGATCATTTCTATCTGAAATACATATGATGGCGATGAATGATGTATGGCCCAGCCTGCTTAACATCAGACTTTAGGAATAGCTGGAAATGATCTCCCAAATGTCTTCCAATCTTTTCTATACATAAAAAAAGTCGGCAGTTGTTTCTAAAGGGATAAATTATAGAATGTGATTTGGTGCTTTATGGTGCCAGAATAAACAGAAGATTGATAATCCGCATTCTTACCTGTTTACTTGGAGACTGATATTTTTTACTCTGCTGATAGAAGGCACCATGTTGGATACCAGTCGTAAAATTCCAGGCAGCCTTTTATCATGTTGCATATCCTCTTACTCATTCATTTCACCTTCCAGCAGTTTAGAAAGAACTTGTTCACTTGAATGTTTTTCTTTGGAGTGATTTTAAGGAGACGGCTACATGGCCATAATACAGGTAGAAACATAAAAACAAGGGTGTGCTATAAAGACGGGACTTCTTAATGCAAAGAGCCCTCTGAAATTCCAAATACCTGCTATAAAATTAAAAATGTAATCTTTGACTTTTAGATGGGAATTTCTACTCTTCAGTTTCATTCTGTCAGGTGCATTTTTGCTAACTGCTTGATTCACGCTGAATGGACAGTCCTGTCTTATTCTTGGTATGGCAACAGTGATAGAGATCACTGCTGCTTTCTGTAGAAAGTGGCTGCAAGTTGCTATTACGAGATCTTGTGCAGGTCTAGAGTCTGATTGGATGTGAGGTTCTCATTGTTTCAAGAAGCAACTTGGGGTGGCAGTGTCAGAGGTGTTCATTATCTAGGAAGATTTTCATAGGCAATGAGTTTTGCTGAGGTAGCTTTCTCTTCTGGGTGTAGAAGATATGTGCATAATTAACTTCCTTGAATCCTAAATAGTTGGGGAGATTTTAGTATCTACAAACCATTTTTACTAGCTTTTTTATGTGACCATAGATGATGAAAGTGATCTAGATAGAATTTTAGAAAAAAGGAAAATGGTGAGCTGTGAGGAATAGCTGAAGGAGTATTTGGAGAACACCCTTTCTTCTTGAGATCAAATTAGAACAAGGTATGAATTTTGTATCGTCAACTTAAAAGGTAGAGCATCTTTGAACATTGGTTGTACTACTTAGGCCTTGTTTTAATGCTGTTGTGTGAAGGTATGGAAAAAGAACGCTTTCCACTCCATGTAAGAATATAGAATAATGTCCCTACTGAATAAGGTTAAGGCAAATAATGCCCACGGTTTAGGAATGGGACAAAGGAAGACTGCTATCATTCAAAAACCATAGCACATCAGTATTCCTATGCAGACCATCACATCCATGCCTTATTCAGAAGGTCAAAGTAGTAGTGCAGATTCTTGGATCACCGGAATCAGAAGTTGGTCTGCACCATCATCTCTTCACTCATAGATTTAATCTCATTCAAAGTTCTAGGAACTCAGAAGTTTAAGATAGCCAAGCACTTTCAACTTTAAAAACCATCTAAAAATTGGTTCAATACCTGTTGTTTAGCTTTTAGACCTTTCAAGGCACAATCGACTTCATAGTTCGAGATCCAAATAAGACCACGACATTCCAAACAGGTGTTTCTTTTTGGTTGTTTTTCAACCTGTCTATCTTTGGATTGTAACCAGTAGAACTGTGCTTGAACTGGAAAGAAGTAGCGGAGGTTTCAGAAGTGGAACATACGGTGGAACGGTAAGCTGAGAGCATTGTGCAAGGAGAGGAAAGAGGGGAAAATGGTAAGAGTTTCCTGAGTCGGAAGGGACCCCTAGGGATCGTCAAAGTCCAACTCCTGGCCCTGCACAGACACTCCAACAGTCCCACCCTCTGCATCCCTGAGAGCATTGGCCAAACGCTCCTGGATCTCTGGCAGCCTTGGGGCTGTGCCCATTGCCTGGAGAACCTATTCAGTGCCTGACCAGCCTCTGAGGAAAAAAGCCTTTCCCTGATAGCCAGCCTAATCGTCCCCTGACACAGCTCCTGGCATTCCCTTGGCTCCTGTCCCTGGTCGCAGAGAGCAGAGAGCAAAGCTGTCCCTGTGCTGCCCTTGAGAGGAGCTGAGAGGTCCCAAGTGAGGTGTGAGCTCAGTGTCCTCTGCAGCTGAACCAAATGCCCTCAGCCACTCTTTGTATGGCTTCCCCTCCAGCCTCTTCACTATCTCTGTGTCCCTCCCTTGGCCATTTCTCCAATAGCCTGAGGTCTTTCTGATGTTGTGGCATCCAAAATTGCCCCAAGGGCTTCAAGAGAGCGCAGTCCCCGCCCTGAGCAGAGCAGGACAATCACCTCTCTCAAGCGAGCGGTGCCACAAGATAGGGACAGTTGTAAAAAATCAGCTGGAGAAACAAATCTAACAGAGAAACAGGTGATCTTGGCACAGGAAATGGAAGAAGCAGGGGAAGAAGAAGACGAGGAGAGGATTCCTTGTAAAAGTGAAGAAAATGAGCATGCAGAACAGCGATAAAGCATTATGCAGGCAAGTGAGCAAGAGAATAAGTTTGAAAGTGAAAGCAGTTTTGTCCAAAAGAAGGAGGAATAGGAAGTCTTTTTGCTGAGAATGAATAGAAAGGTTTTTTCCGTTCAGTTTGTATATGAAGCACCCAGGGCTCTGAATCATGGTTTTAAAAAGTTAAGGTTTTTGCTAAGAGTAGAAGTAGTTTCCATGGCCAAGATGTAACTTAAGTAGGTAAATGGTAGCTTAATAATTACTAGATGCTTAGGCTAGAGCTAATTGGTATAATTATCTGTTATTATAAATTTACGTACAGAAGAACGTAAAATAAGTAAACTGCTAACCATGAAGCACGGAGCCTTGGATAGTGCCAGAGGGTCACTGAGACCTGATGAAGACTCTCCTGACTTCATCCTTCGAGACCACTGACCCATTTCGAGACCACCAACCCAATTCAAGAGAAGAGCTGTTCACGCATGAAGGACTAATGGGCTCGGTTTAATATGGGATGGGGATGGGAGGTGCTGGGGTTATGCATATGTACTGTATGTAAGATCTTGGGGAATAAATAGATGGCAAAGAATCTTGTCCAGGGCCGTCACGCCTTTCGGAGGTGACTTCTGTGCCGCGCGCCGGTGAATAAACATACCACTTTCTAACTTTAATTAGTTACAGGGACTTTGTCCGTGATTATACCAGGATTTTTAATGATTCAGCTCTAGATCCTTTTGTGGGAAAATGGAGTGCGTAAATTTGCCAATCATTTTGGAGCGAATTTGGAGGTTTTTGGGGTCCCAGGTGAATTTTGGGTTGAATGCTGGGGATTTGGGGGTTCCCGGGTGAATTGGGGGGTGGGGGGATTTAGGGAGATCCAGGTGAGTTTTGAGGGGTCACAGGTTGATTTTGGGGGAGAATTTGTGGAATTTTGGGGGATCCCGGGTAGCGAGGTTTGGGGTTGTGTTGGTTTGAAAGTAAAACCAGTGCAAGACTCCAAGTCAGTAATACAATTTAATAGGAGAAAAGAGAAAAAACTAAATACATGCTATAATATAGAAGAAAAACCAGCAACAAAGTCAGAAATAGAACCTGACACCCTGTCAGTCAGGGTGTTGGTAGCAGTCCGTATAAATGGTGGCTGCAGTCCTCCTGGATGACAGATGTGGTTCAGTTGAAGCAGTGCTCCTGTAGAAGGTGCAGTTTTCCTCCGAAGATCCAGTGATGATGTGGAAAAAGTCCGACTTTCCTCTGGGATCCAGTGGAAAGGACTGCCTTGGTGTTCCAAATCACAGTTTTTATCTAGGTAGGAAATGTTTGGCTCCTCCCCCTGGCTGGAGCATCTCCCAATGGGATGATGTAATCTTATCAGTCACACAAGAGGACTTAATGGCCCATTAACAGAATATATCTTCTGGAGGAAGGATGGGTTGTGAAAAGATAACGATGACCATCCCCCTGATCTTAGCAGATGGCACATCAGCAGGGGATATCTCCCACAGAGATAAGGATCACCACCCCTCCCACATTTTAACAGATGGTGATAGAATACACATTTTTGCATTGTACCCCAGGACATAATCCACGCCTTATTCTATTACCATCTACATCATACCCAAACCAATACCCTGTTACAGATATATAATACAAAATGAAACCTTACATACAGTTCTCACTAAAAATTAGGTCTCCTTGCAGTACACAACGGGTTTCCCCATCTTTCTGCATTACCCACCAAGTGCAACCAGGTCCTTAAGCAAAAACAATCCCAGGGATTGGTTTGCCTTTGCCTGTGGTGGGATTAATCCAAACAGTCTTTCCTAAAATACCTTTCATGTGTGCCTCAGGGACCTTGTCCCCATCCACTGTGTGCAGGGGTTCAGAGTGGGCAGGACCGGCTCCATTGATGGACCCTCGGGTGTTAACCATCCAGGTGGCTTTGGCCAAGTTCATTTCCCAATTTCTGAAGGTTCCACCACCTAGTGCTTTCAAAGTAGTCTTAAGGAGTCCATTAGACCATTCAACTTTCCCGGCAGCTGGTGCGTGGTAAGGGATATGATATATCCATTCAATACCATGTTCTTTGGCCCAGGTGTTGATAAGGCCCTTCTTGAAATGGGTTCTGTTCTCTGATTCAATTCTCTCAGGGGTACCATGCCTCCAAAGGACTTGTTTTTCTAGGCCCACGATGGTGTTCTGGGCAGTGCATGAGGCACAGGGTAGGTTTCTAACCATCCTGTAGTTGCTTCCACCATGGTCAGTACGTAGCGCTTGCCCTGGTGGGTTTGGGGAAGGGTGATGTAGTCAATTTTCCAGGCTTCCCCATACCTGTACTTTGGCCATCGTCCACCGTACCACAGAGGCTTCACCTGCTTGACCTGTTTGATTGCGACACAGGTCTCGCAGTAGTGGATGACCTGTGAGATGCTGTTCATAGTAAGGTCCACCCCTCGGTCACGGGCCCATCAGTATGTCGCATCTCTCCCCTGATGACCAGAGGTATCATGGGCCCAATGAGCTAGGAATGATTCTCCCTTGTGCTGCCAGTCTAGATGTACCTGTGATACTTTCACTTTGGCAGATCGGTCCACCCGCTCTTTGTTGTGATGTTCTTCATTAGCCCGGCTTTTGGGTACACGTGCATCCACGTGTCAAACCTTTATGGTCAGTTTCTCTATTCGGGCAGCAATGTCCTGCCAAATCTCAGCTGCCCAGATGGGTTTCCCTCTGCACTGCCAGTTGGCCTTTTTCCAGCTATCCAGCCATCCCCACAGAGCATTAGCTACCATCCATGAGTCAGTGTAGAGATAATGCCTTGGCCACTTCTCTCGTTCCGCAATATCCAAAGCCAACTGGACGGCTTTTAGCTCTGCGACCTGACTCGATCCACCTTGTCCCTCGGTAGCTTGTGCAACTTGTCGTGTGGGGCTCCATACTGCAGCTTTCCATTTCCAGTTAGTGCCTACAATTCGGCAGGAACCATCAGTGAAGAGGGCATATCGTCTTTCAGTCTCCGGTAGCTCATTATATGGTGGGGATTCCTCAGCACGTGCCACTTGCTCTTCTTCTTCAAAAGAAGAAAATCCAAAACTCTCACCTTCAGGCCAGTTTGTAATTATTTCCAGAATCCCAGGGCAATTTGGTTTCCAAATACATCAGCAGGGGATATCTCCCACAGAGATAAGGATCACCACCCCACCCACATTTTAACAGATTGGGATGGAATACACATTTTTGCATTGTACCCCAGGACAGGGGTGAATTTGTAGAATGTGGGGAGTCCCAGTTGAATTTTAGGGGGAATTTGTGGAATTCTAGGGATCTCAGGGGAATTTTGGGGGGAATTTGGCGAATTTTAGGGTATGCATGTGAATTTTAGGGTTCTCAGGTGAGTTTTGGGGATGCCAGGCCCATTTTGGGGTGAATTCTGTCAATTTTGGGGTATCCAGGTGAGCATTTGGGAGTCATGGGAGAATTTTGGGATGAATTTGGGGGGATGCAGCAGGATTTTCCAGGGAATTTTGGTGATTTTTGGGAGTCCCAGATGTGTCTTGGAGTGAATTTGATGGATTTGGGGCATCTGGATGGGTTTGGAGGGGGATTGGAGATATTTTAGGGGTGAATTTGGGAGGTGTTGGGGGGACTGGGTCTTGGGGGTGATTTGAGGGATTTTGGGGGTTGCAGGTGAGATTCTGGGGTGAAGCCCTGGGATTTGGGGGTCCCCCGTGAATTTTGGGGTGAATTTGTGGAATTCTGGGAGTTGCCAGGTGAGTGCTGAGCATCCCAGGGGGGACTTCGGGGTGAATTTTGGGGATTTTGGGTTTCCCAGGTGAATTTCTGAGGTGAAAAGGTTCAAAAGGTTTTTTTTTGAAAACAAGTTAAAGCCAGAAGTTTATTGAAAATTAATAGATGTGATGCAAGTAGGTAATATGCAGACAATACACAGCGAGACAAATCATGGGGAAAATACAGTGGTAACACATGAGTGTGTGAGGATGGGATCAGTATAGCTAAGGCTCAGTTGAAGCTGAATTTGGAAAAGCATGCCAAAAATAAGAATAATAAAGGCACCTATGGGTATTTCAGTGGGAAAAGGAAGATGAAAAGAAACCTATCACACCTCCCCTATCCCCACCCCCACCCCCATAGGCCAGACAGGACTAGTGACAACAGACAAGGAGAAGGCTGAGGTACTCAACAAGTGTTGGTCTCAATTATTACTGCCAGTCACTATTTCCACATGTGTCACGTTATTGGACTGGTGGACTTGATTCTAAGCCATAGTAGCAGGTCACCTTTCAGACTACTTGAGGAACCTGAGCATGAAAGACCATGGGACCCACCCAGAGGCATGTCAGGGCCCTGAGAGAACTGGCAGCTGTAGTTGCTAAGGTGCTTCCTCCATCATATTTGAGAAATCAAGGCAACCAGCTGAAGTCTCCAGACACTGTGTTGTATTGACTCCAATACTCTTGGTCTTTTTTGTAAATCTTAGAGCTCTGAGTCAATTTCTGCAGAGGATTCCCAATGCAGTTTCAAAAATGGAATCTTTGTTATTGGTCCTCATGTTGATCTTGGATATTTCCATTTTCTGCACTCCTATATTTTCGAAACATTTGTAATGACTGAAAAGAAAGCTGAGACGAGGCATTATGCTCTTTCCAGTGATATAAATGGACCAGTATTCTTTTCAGACAAATATATTTTTGCTGTGTCTAAGCACATGTGCATACCTGTGTTTGATTTATGTGTCCAGGTTTTGGCAATGGGGCAGCCACAGGGCCGTCCTGTGATAATGGCCCGGGTGCTGCCCTGTCCCACTTTCTTCCAACTGGCTCCACTTCAGGATGTCCTCCCTGCTGAGAGAAGAGGCTGGGACAGCACCTTTAGAAATGGGACTTTCTGGGTTTTTTTTGGTTTGTTTTGTTTTGTTATTTCTAAAGTTACTAGAAATCTTCACCCTGATTTTTGATGTGTTTGGTTTGGGGGTTTTTTTCAGTTTTGGTTGGGTTTTTTTGGGTGCATTTTTCCAGAGTTTTATGGTCTCTTTGGTGATTATTGTTTGGGGTTTTTTCTGTGTTTGTTTGGTCTGCCTTTTTTGTTTGTTTGGTTGGTTGGTTTATTACGGTTTTGTAGAGTTTTTTAAGCAAATTGATTGGAAAACTGAATAGTCCTCCACTATAGTCTCCTGGATTCACCTGAGAGTCTTCCTAGGCATCTCCCTGATCCTTTTTGCAATGAGTCTCACATCATTCTCCTGAGGAAACTGTCTGCTTATGGTTTGGATGGGTGGGCTGTTTCCTGGGTGACAAACTGGGTGATGGCCTGGCTCACAGAGTGGTGGGAAATAGAGTTCATCCAGCTGGTCCCCAAGGCTCAGTCTTGGGCCCAGTCTTGTTTAATATCTTTATCAGTGATCTGGACAAGGGGATAGAGTACAAGCTCAGGAAGTTCACAGATGATGCAAAGTTGGCTGGTAGTGTTTTTTTCTTCTGGAGTACAGCAGGCTCTGCTTCTTCTTTTTCCTGTTCTGAGGCCGCTGCTCCCTCTTCATCCCTCATTAAGTGTGCTGATTTTGTCACTTGGATGAGAAAACAAACAATTTTAGCAACAATACTAGTGGCAGGGTACAAGAAAGGAAGAGTTCACATGAATCCTCCACCCCAAAAAAAATAGACAATACCTGATGGCTCCTCTGCACAGCTTACTGACTACACCGGAACCCACTGTCCCCCAAAGATACTCCCTTCTTCCTGCCTCCAGCCATGATGTGAGATGGAATAGAATAACTAAGATTAAGATTCTCCCTATGTAACTCCATCATACTTCGATTCTGGGAAAAAAAATTCTTGAAGTTCTATCATTTCAGATCATTTGAATTTGAATTTGCATACTAACAAGTCTAGCCAGAAACTCATGACAATATTAATAGCCCATTCTAGAATGTCTGAGATGATATACACTTCTTTCAAGAGCATGTGATACCTCACGTGACTTCTCCAGGATTTCAATGAACAGCGGGAGTAGTCTACAAGATTCTTGCTGCCATCTGGATTTCCTGGTATTTGGCTGGTCTATGTAAGCCAATCAGCTATTCAGCAGAGGGAATATTAGTGTGATTCTTGATGGTATGTGAGATGGAACACAGTAATTTATGGCTTTTTGCATAGTGATGAAGCTGTAAAGAAAGCTCCATAATGCTCAGACAAGGAGGCTGCTGGACTTCAAGCAGCAAAGGCCCAAAACGAACCAGTGAAAAGGTGTCATTGAAAAAAAAAGCCAGGTGGGGAGCAAAGTGATGCCAAAGGGCAGTTTACTAAAACAGGAAATCTAGTGAAAAAAAAAGTCCAAGAGTGAAGGAATAACAGGGAAAATGAAACTAAGGAAGGAAATCAATCTCAGCTCATCATTTCAGAAGCTAACAAGTTGTCATTGCAATGATGCATAAAGTGAGAAATAATAAATATGTCTGCGCCAAAATCTGAAATATGAACTTCATTGCATTCTGTCTTTCATGGAATCATACAACAGTCTGTGATTAAAGATCATCTAGTCCAACTTTCTTGCCAGGTAGATCTTACAGTAGATCAAATTGCTCAAGACTAGCCAAACTGATAAGGAGCACTCTCAATGATGGGGCATCCACAGCTTCTCTGGAACACCCGTTTCAGTGTCTCACCAGCTTCATTGTAGAAAAGTTTTTCCTTTTAGCCAATCTAAACCTAGTCTCAGTTTGAAAGCATGGCCCCTTGTCCTGTCTCAGCAAACCTTCCTAAAAAGTCTTTCTCCATTTGTCTTATACCCTCTTTACATATTCAAAGGCCACCATACTGTCCCTCCAGAATATCTCTTCTTCAGGCTAAAAGATCCTACTTTTCACAAGAACCAGGTCATAAACTGAGATGGAAGTCATCTCAGGAGATCAGATCATCCAACAGCTCAGCATAAGAATAGCTCTGAAGTCAGATCAACTAGCTTAGGGCTGTGTCTGTTTGAATTTTGAAAATTACCAGGAATTGAAATGCTTCAAGGAAGAGAACTCTGGGTGGCTCCAGAAACAGCCTGAGAAACTCGAGCAAACTCGAAACCTCAGAAACTACCACTGCTTTCTCTCCCTCAGCCCAAGCAGTCACAAAGAAGTGTTCCCAGCAGGCTGGGATAGCACACATATACACTACATATACATGACAGGCATCGCCAGCAGCCACATCCTGCTCCTTTCTGTGGATGGCAAGAGTGAGACTGGATGTTTACATGTGGGCAAACTGGGTCCCTCCAGCAGCTCAGACACTCAGCCTGCCCAGTGACCCCACTGAATTCCAGTATTCACAGTGTCCCAAGGCCACACCACTACTCCTCTTGCTGGCACAGACCATCACACGCCTCCTAAATCAGTCAGGACTCCCCTGGTCCCTCAGCCAGCACCCCACTTGCTCTCCCCCAGGCCACTGCCATTGTTCACCAACTTCTCCACTTTGATCTTTGCTGGTGCTCTCAACACTGGCACACCCAGATGTTCTGCAGCTGTTGTCTCCTGGTGGAAAGGACTTGTAAAGCCATGTTTCCTAAGAGGACTTCCACAACCTTTCAAAGTAACCTTTTCTGGGGTATGAACAATCTCATTCAAATGTCAACATTTCTTTTCCCTTATGTGAAATCAGAATTTCCTTCTTCCGGGCATGCCCAAAACAAGGCACAAACTACATTGTGCCTTCTGTTTCACATGCTGACTTGTTTGTAAACAATGCTAGGAGAATACCTGTTTTGATCCAAGCTAATCTCTGGCTCTTATAGTGCTTTCGGTAGTTAGTTTTGCTTTGCTATTTACTTGATGTCCCATTGAATTGTTGAATCATAAACAGACTCTCTGACTGTATAGCAGCATAGCAGTGATGAATAAATGCAAGTACCATCTGCTCCTTCACCAACTTGTCCATTTCCATATTCACAGTTGGGGGATTCTATATTTCTTCACTTGCCATAAATTCTCTGCAGGGTGGAAATTAGATATGTAGAATGGAATCACATGATATATGTGATATCATACGTGATATCACGTAGAAAGAAAAAATGATCAAGTATTACTTTGATAGAAACCAAAAGTGAACACTAGCCACTTTGTGTTCCTCATTGTCCAAAAGAAGACTGCCACATTTCTGACCTGAAACTCTGAACTACACACTTCTTTTGCATGAGCTTCCAGTCCTTGACTCTCCCTTGCCATTTCAATTGATGACATTGTTCTTTCTCAAGCTCTGATTTCATTCGATTCAAGAGTAGCTTGGCAGTTGCCTTCTCATTAACCAGCAGTGCTCTCTTTATATTCTGTGTATTAAAAAATAAAACAAGAGGTAGAAGCAGCATACGACATGCAAAAACAAACAAAACATTGTCTCTTCTACAGAAAATGAGAGGAGAAAAGAACACAAATGATAACCAATATCCTGCCAAGTAGAAATTTCTTCTATATTTCAGTGATTGATAGGCAGAAAAAATGAATTTCATTTGGGGAAAGAAAGACATTCTAGGAATATTCAGACTGTTATCTTGCCCCAGGTAAAACATTTACCATGGCCTTAGCGTTAATGAGCTTGTGAACATCAGCTGCCAAGAGGAAGGACATTTCCTCCAGTTTCACAGAATACTTGGTCAGTACATCTGCTATCTGTGCAATCAAAGAATACAGAAAAGCAACAACAATGAAAAGTAGAACTCAAATATCAATTGCCCAAGCTAAAATCTACATGAACAAGACAATTTTTCCATTCAAGTGAATTCGATTTAATTAATTCATTAACTACATAAGTATCATTCTCATGTTCGAGAATAGAATTCAAAGAATCAACGTTGCTTCTTCTGAGACATTGAAGCCTGAGTAGATCCCAACTTCAAATCTATTAGGACGGCATGAAAGCAATACCTGCTACATTTAGTACATGTAAACTACAAAGATATCTAGAACAGCTCTAACAGATGGACAAACCCATGAACTTTGAAGGAGACGCTAGCAAGAAATGTGGAAATAGGCTTTATCTGCCCTGTGCTTTTCCCAAAAGCTTGGGCACTCCTTGGCGTCAGTGAGAGTCTCTGTCTCATTATTCAGCACCTGGCTTAGGGTAAAAAAGGATGCATGCAATCACTTCATTCCTGTTCATGACATAAACTTACTGCATCATCACGGAAACCATTTACTTGGAAATATAGCCTAAAAAATAGGTGTCAGACTGGGTACATATCTAGATTGCTATGAGCAAAACCTATTTCTTTTTAACAGGAAAGCCATACAATATGCCTGCCATGGCAAATATTAGTCTACTAGCCCTGCACTTCAACGGGCAGGGAGCAGTTCATTACACTAAATTTACGTTTGGCAAGGAGACAGTCTATTTATTACAAGCCCCTAGTTCTAGAACCAAGAATTCAGGAGTTGCTCATTCCCAATGAAAATCTGTCCATTTCATACCTTTGGGGTTTTATGCTTCTGTTCTTTACCTGTCTTGAGTGTGGCTTTCTTGTGAAGTCACTGATGGGTGTCTTTACAACACATTTCTGCTGATTACACGGTAATTGCATGGCATCAACAGACATCTCTGCATGTCTCTTTAAAGTATGCTTTTTACTCTTCTTAGAGGACCTTGTCTTCTTCGTTCCATCACCCAAAAGGTGGGCTAAGTGAGCCTTCAAAGAAGCATCATCTCAACAATTAGAATTCTTTCAAACCTACTGAATGGAGAACAGCAAGAAAAAAAATTAAAAAAACAAGTGCGCGAAAGACAACAGAAGAGAAAGGTAAAATAATGAACCCTACATGTCACATGCATAACTCTCTTCATTCGAAGCTATTTTCAAACTGCGAAAAAAAAAAAGATCATCTTTTCCTCAGGGAGGAAAAGTGGAATAACTGGATTCTGTTGCCTTGCTTACAGTTACCAGAAAAGTCAACAGCAGAGTTGAAAACTCCTGAAGCTGGCTAACTACACCTCTAAATGTTTTACTACTGTGTTATGATTCTGTCTTCACTTAATAGAACCTGATATACAACAAAGAGATGGGAGCACATGGACATGCATTGGAGAGCCTACGCTGGAGGTAACACATTCATTTTTTACTCAAACAAATCCAAAATAGAAATGTTGAAAATGACCTGGGGCCATTTCAACAGCCAGAAAACTGACTAACACAACCAACCTTTGGCTTTTATTCAATCCTTTGCTTGTTTTACCTGGACCTTGAAGATCTGTCTGGAGCCTTACTCTCTGCAAATATATCACACTCGTCCTATTGCGAACCCATGGCTCATCACAGGTGCTTGGCCAGGCCTGCTTCCAGAAGAACTGGCAACTACAAGCTGGGAGCCAAGAGATACAACACTTCACTTGGAAAAGGGCCTTCCATGAATCCTAGAATCCCAGAATGGTTTGGACTGGAAGCGACCTTAGAGATGATAGATTCTCTTTTTCCCACATCCTGACATGGGCAGGGACACTTTTCCACTAGTCCAGGTTGCTCCATGTCAGCTCCAGCTTGGCCCTGGACACTTCCTGCCATGGGGCTCCCACACAGCCTCTTTGAGCAACATGTGCCAGGCCTCAGCACCCACACAAGGAAGAATTCCTTTCCAATATCCAATCTACCCCAGCCCTATGGCAGTTTGAAGCTTTTCACCCTTATCCTTACAATCCAGACCCTTTTCCAAAGTCCCTCCCCAGGTATCTTGGAGCCCCAGCAGGCACTGCAAGGGGCTCGAATTTCTCCCTGGAGCCTTCTGTTCTCCAGATTGGACAACCTCAGCTCTCCCAGTCTGTCCTAGAGCAGAGGACCTCCAGCTTTCAAAGCAGCTTAGCAGCCTCCTACCCGTGAAACTCGACGGCACCGCTCGCCTTCCGGGCCCTACGGATATCGCTTCCGGTGTCGCTCGGGGTCACTCCAGGCTCTCTCCCCGCCCGCCATGGGGCCCTCAGGCGATGCTGCTTGGACGTCACTCCTGCTGCTCTCAGACCAACGGGGGCGGGGGGACCCGCCCAGCCTCATCCACAATCCACAGTGTCCTCGGCGTCTGCTGCAGGCTTATGGCGCCCCACACACCCGGAAGCAGAGCTCCGGAACTGAGGATCATACCCCCACATTTGTGTTCGTCACTGCACAAGGCAGGCCAGAATTGCCATGCCCGGACTTTTCAGTTCAGCACGAGAATGAGAATACACCTGCGCCACGGGGGAGGAAACCTCTAAAGACTCCCTCATACCTCGTCTCTGATCTTAATGCCTAGTCACTTGGCAATCCTGAGGCTACACTAACGCCTTTTTTACCTTCAGGGTAAGAAATGCCATTGTTCTGGTGTGCGGCTAAAGGCGCAGCACAGGCAGGCCAAGCCAAAAGTTGGGGCAGTGCCCTTCCTCACACCTTTGCTGTGGTGTCCTGAGGCTTTTTCTCTGCCCTAAAAATGGGGTCTTCACCTTTTCCTCCAGTCTAGCTCAGGTGTTAGGATGAAGCCTCCAGGGCCCTTGCCTCATTGATGTAAATAAGATAACAAAAGGGGCTCTTTTCCCTGATGAAGTTGCAGGGTTTATTTCTCGTGGGTAGCTTGGAAAAGAGGGGGAAGAGAAAAATAGAAAAAGAAACAGAGGTCAGGGGGCACAGGTCTTTTCGAGGGTCTGAAAATGGGGGCGGGGAGAAATTGGATCCCAGCCAGCCCTGTATTGCTAGGAGGGGAGAGGGACCAAGCTACAGGGCATAGCAGGGGTCAGGGAATGTACCATTTGCAATGCATCTAGGAAATGCAACATCTCCCCATTTTTTGTTTAACAAAGTTGAAAGAAGGATATTAGTTTCATTCAAATTATGATTTTGCCCACCACCCTGTGAGTCCCCAACTTTTGAACAGTCCATTGAACTAATCTTCAGATTAGGGTAGCATGGATGTTAGGAATTTTGGAGGTTAGGTCCATACAGAAAAGTCCTTCAAATTCCTGGCACTCATGTCCGTGCAGTAGTAGGAGAAAATCTGTAGCAGCACGATTTTGGAGTGGGTGTGCCAGGGTCACCCAGATGTTCTGACGTGGCTGAAGGACGATTCATGCTCTGCTAAAGTGTTCAGTGTTAACAGGAAGACAACTTGAATGGGGTTCCTCACAGGACCTAGAGAAGGGAAGCTTTTCTCTAAAAGGAAAGACAAACATTATAAAACCTGTTAAAAGACTCTATCTGCCAGAATGTCATCCTCTTTAAGGATTTCTTTTTCTTTTTTCTGGCAGCATCTTCTTTTTGAAGCCACACCCCCCTGCTCCTCGTTTCCCTCAGTTGGAGCAGGATGTTTGGGGACATACGGGTTCACCCAATTTTGGGGAATCCACCGAGGGCCTGAGGGAGTGGATACACACGCATAGCCACGTCCCCAGGTAACGAGCTCATAGGGACCTTTGATTTCCCAGGTTTATGGGTCCCTAATCAAAACTGGAGGATGTTGGGATAACTTGAACTGTTTACCACTGTTAAAGTGACGTACCACAGGTGGACTCATGTTCTCAAATGAACAATTCAGGAAATTGATAGTAAACATGGCTTTGCAGAGCTTCTGCTGTGGAGACATCCATGCAGTTGAACTGCTCTGTTTAGCCAAAACCTGCTTGATCACCTGATTGGCTCGTTCAACTACACCTTGGTCTGTGGGGGAATGGGAGGTGCCAGTTTTATGTTCCACTCCCCACTGCTGGACGAATTCCAAGAACTCGTTGGATTTATATGCTGCACCCTGATCAGTTTTGATTTCCCTCGGGATCCCCAATACTGAAAAGGCTTGCACTAGGTGTTTTTTGGCGTGCATTGCCCTTTCTCCTGCGTGGGCAGAGGCATAGACTGCGCCTGAATATGTGTCAATGCTAACATGCACATCTTTGAGGCGACCAAAACTAGGAATGTGTGTGATGTCTGTCTGCCATTCTTCACAACTGCCAAGACCTCGGGGGTTAACCCCCATGCCTATTAAGGGCATGGTGTGCAGCTGACAATTGGGACAGGTGGCCACAATGGCTCGAGCCTGACTCCGTGTTAGCTGGAACTGACGCATTAGACCTGGTGTATTCTGGTGATACTGCTGGTGGCTCAGCTTTGACTGTTGGAAGATGTCAGGACGGCGTGCTTGTTCTGGTGGGGTTGCAAGGGAGTCTGCCTGATGGTTCCCTTCTGCAATTTCGCCTGGCAAATCTGTGTGTGACCTAACATGCATCACATAGAACGGGTGTTCTCTATGAGAAATCAAATAAATTAGTTTGGAAAGCAACCTGAAAAGCTGCTCATTCTCGATGCCTCTGAGCACTGCCTGCCACGCTCTGGACACTACCCCCGCTACAAAGGCTGAGTCTGTTACCAAGTTGATTGGCTCTGAGAACTTCTCAAAGGCTCTCACTACTGCTGCCAGTTCAGCTATCTGGGGTGATCCTTCCACAAACTCAACATCAGCTTCCCAGTGCTGAGTCTGGGGATTTTTCCAAGTCATCACCAACCTGTGGGACGTCCCGGATGTATCCGTGAACACTGTGAGAGCTTTGAGTGGTCTCCGACTCCTCTCGATGAATGAGGTGGAATTCCTCATTAAACAGCTTGTGAGGCGGGGCATGGACTGATATTTGTCCTCTGTAGCTGTCCAGAGCTAATTGGAGACTGGCATTGCTCTGGAGCAAGTGCTCAAACATCTCTTTAGTCAATCTTTCAGGAGAGTTCCTCCCCTCCTCAGACAGTTTCACTGCGAGGTGACTACATGTGAATTCACAACCAGCTAGTTCATACAGTCTCATCCTTGCTTTCTGAATCAGCCGGGCTATTAACTCTTGTGGCTTAGTGATAGTTTTGGATCTTTGGTGGGAGAGGAAGACCCACTCTATGATTAAGAGTGACTCTCTCTGCCCCGGGATCCATTGGAATATTAACCCGTGTAAGGGTGGCAGTTTTCCTGGGGCAACGAATTTTAAGGGCAGCTCTGGCTGGTAACGGTGAGCTTGCCTCTCTCCTAAAGTCTTTTGTACCTTTTCGATTGCCGTCTTTGCCTCTGGGGTCAGTTCCCTGGGAGAAAGCAGCTCTCTCTCCCCCTTCAATAAATTGAAGAGACGTTCTAGGTCCTCATTAGTGAGGCCTAGCCAGGGCCTAACCCAATTCAATGACCCACACAGGGAATGGAGATCTGCTAAGGTTTTTGGATTACAATTAATTTTCAATTTCTGCAGAACAATGGTCCGTGCAGTAATTTCCAAGCCCACGTACTTCCAAGGTGGCATCCTTTGGACTTTGTCCTCCTGAAATTCAAATCCAGCAGAGGTTAAAACTTTAACCACTAGGTCAAGTGTGTCTTGGAGTAGAGAGTATCGGGGGCACACACAAGCACATCATCCATGTAATGCAGGATGATGGCCTCCCCTCTCTGGGCACGCACCTGGGACAGCAATGAAGCCACATGCCACTGGCAGATGGAGGGACTACATTTTAATCCCTGGGGCAAAACTTTCCAGTGGTAGTGCTTCATTGGGGCTTCTCGATTGATGGTAGGAACCGAGAAGGCGAAGCATGGGGCATCCTCTGGGTGTAGGGGAATGTGGAAGAAACAGTCCTTGATGTCTAGAACAGCCAATTGCCAATCTCTAGGAAGCATTGTTGGAGAAGGCATTCCAGGTTGGAGAGACCCCATATCCTCAATTACTTTGTTTATTTCCTGGAGGTCATGGAGCCGCCTCCACTTGTCTTTCCCCGGCTTTTTTATCACAAAAACTGGAAAATTCCACGCACTTGTGGTCTCCTCCATGTGGCCTTTAGCCAATTGCTCCTCCACAAGTTTCTCAAGCACCCTGAGCTTCTCCTTACTCATCGGCCACTGTGCTACCCACTTTGGGGTATCATCTAGCCATTTCAATTTTTGGGTAGGGTGCTCTACAGTGGCCGCCTCTAAAAATCCCGAGGAGTCTTAGGAATAATCAATTTTACCCCCCACTGGGACATGGTGTCTCTCCCCCATAGAGGGCATTTATAGTCTGTAACAAATGGACGGATGCTAGCCAATTTTCCATCCGGCCCTTCAATTTGCACGATGCTTTTTGATATTTTTGTCAATTTTACTCCTCCTACACCTTGGATTCTGCCTGCCACAAGCTGAAGTTCCCAATGTGACGGCCACATCCTTTCGGGTATGATAGTCACATCAGCACCTGTGTCCAGTACCCCCTCCACATGGAGGTGATCTGATCCATGGGTTAGGTTGCATGCCAGAGAAGGTTTGTCCTCACCCACCACTTCTGCCCAGTAGACTTCAGGTGATTTTCCATCTGCTGGGACCTCCACTGGAACAGGAATGGCCTGGGCAAGGATTTGTCCCTCACCCAGGTAATATGGTGGTAGAGGACATCGTGCCAGGAGAATGAGGCCAGTTATGCCTCCCTTGATGGTCATGGGAACCACCTCAATCTCTGGGGGTGTGTGTGCTGTGTCCCCGAAAACAAAGTACTCACTGTCCAGTTTCATCTGGTTTAAGGTCACGTCCTGTGTACGGTTAGGTAAGTCCACTGTAATGACTGTCCAGTCAGGTGACCTGAAATGAAAACCTTTGGTAGTCACAAGCCTAAAACGGCCTAGTGGCTTCCAAACCTTGTTAATTGAACATTTAATATTTTGATTGCCATGCATCCCCACACCCACTCTCCCATCCTCCCCGTTTTTGTTTATTAAGAGAGAGTCCTGTGCGAGTGTGGAGCCCGCCGCAGTAATAGCCGAGCGCGCTATTGTGTTAATGGCGGGTACGGGCTGTAAAGCTAGTTTTTTTGTTTGTTGGTCTTCTTCTGTTTCTGGTTGTGTGGACAGTCTCTGGCAAAGTGTCCTGGCTGCTTGCACTGGAAGCAGATGATGTGCTGCAGCTGCTCTGGTGACATTGGTTGCTTCTTGGCTTCTGGTGTTACAGTTGCCATGGTCTTTGGGTGTGCCAGTCCTGGATTTCTCTCGTGTCCACTGAGCAGTTCTGCTTTCCTGACGCAGGCTTCTATCATCTGTGTTAACCTAGGTGCTGGCTCTAGGGGACGGCCAAGGATTACCCTACGGCAGGTTTCACTAGCATTCCTCTGAGCCATCTATTTAATTAATTCAGCTTGTACCACTGGATCAGACACCTGTCTTTCCACTTGCGCATGAAGGCGGTCCACAAACTGTAAGAAATTCTCAGAAGCAAAGTGTTTAATGTTAACATAACTGCCTTTAGTATCTGCTGTTGGTAATTGATTAAAAGCCTTTTCTGCAACATTGCATATTTTATCCAGGACAGACTTGGAGAGTACTCTGGTTTGGCTTTCGGGGTAATGCCAATCCTTTTCCCCACATAGGTGTTCATATGTTATGTCATTATTATCAGCATCTTTTGCATCATCTGAGCTTTTTAAAAGCTCTAGTAAAAGCACTTTCAAAGATCTTTTCCACAGGCTTTCCCATAGATCATATTCTGAAGGCGTTAACAGACATCGGAAAAGCTCTTTGATATCATATGGAACCAGTTCGTTTTAGTTAAAGGTGCCTCTCATCATGCCTTTAAAGATGTCACTATTTCTACCAAATTCTCTCTGTAATTTTCAGATTTCTTTTTTTATCTTGATAGGACAAAGGTTGATAACTTCTTCTACCATTTCTCTTACCGAGATAAACTACAGGAGCAACTGGTGGTATATACTCTTTTCACTGGTGTTGACTTTCATGGCTGGGAATCCCCCCCCACGAGGCCGGGGAGGCTGCCCACCCCCTCCCCCCCCACCACGGGGGCACCATCCTTCCCGCAGGAGCTGTGAACTGATCCCCCTCCACCCCCATCCCTACCGACGCTGAACTCAGCAGGGGCTCCACAGCCCTCCCCCACCCCGCAGCAGCTTGGAGGGAAGGAATGTGAAACCGGAGAGGGGGAGGGGTGGTGGGATTCAGGGTTGCAACACCTGTGGGCGGGATCTTGGAGGGGGGAGGGGGCAGTGGAGCCGAGGGCAGGGATGGGTTATGGGAGGGGACAGGCTTAGGGGCAGGGACGGGAGGGTGAAGGGGGTTGAGGGATGAAGGAGGAAACACGTGTCTGCCACCATATGGGACCCCCCCCACGCGGTCTACCGCATGGCCTGAGCTCTCTTGGACCCCGACCCTGACACATGTAGCCACGTGGCCGTGGCCCAGAGGGGAAGGGAACAAGGAAGGAGTGCTGACAATTTTCGAAAAATTATCAGAACCAGGATACCGGGGAGGACCCAGGGACTCAGAACAGCTACAGCTGTGCTGGGTGCCCTGCACCCCCCAGGGAGACCCGTGGGTCCCCTCCAGGTCCGGGTTATAAGGTTTTGGGGAAAGGGAAGGTGAATCTGAACCGTTTTGCTGCTGCTGTCTGTTGTTTTCTGTCTGAATTAAAAGTTTCTGAATTTGTAAGAAAATGGGGAGGAATACAGAAGCTCTTTTATCTCCATTTTCCACTTTTAAAGTTAATAAATCCCCTATTTCATCCCAAAATGAAATCGAATTTATATTTTGCAATTCAAGGTCAGATTTTTGAACAGACAGCCAGCTGGCAAAACGGGCAAACTTTTTCTTAGATATTAAATCATTTCCTGAACTTAATATTTCCCTTAGTTGGTTTCTTATACTCTTTTGTAAGGCAGATTGCTGTAAGCCCATGATGTTTAGCAATTTGCCACTATATCTACCCCACTACAGTTAAAAACACAGAAAAGGAGTTAGTTGTTAAAACGTGCCAGGTACACTACGGTTTTCAGGCTTTACTGGCTGCGGAGCCGATGTTAGTTTGGCCGTTTCTGTCAGTAAAACCCACGTGGCGCCCTCGCCACTGTAGGGACCCGACCCCGCCGCAAAAACCCACAAAAACCGCAAAAAAACCGCAAAAAAAAACCCCTGTGCCGCAGCTTTGAAACCCATCAAAGCTGCCTGCCTGCCTGCCGAACCTGGGGTGACTGCGTCCAGCCCACCCCCCCAGCCCGCACGCCATACCACGTGGCCACGGACTGCCGATCTGTGCATGCTGTGCCCACGTCCGTGCCACCTTTCCTCCCGAGAGCGCAGCCGAGCTGGAAAAATGCCACCAGTGAGACCTCCCCGCAGAGCTCCGGGAACCCACCTGCCACGAAAGGAGTCTTCCACTCACCATTTTTTCCTTGCAGGCAGAGGCGTCTGTGTAACTGCAGTGGGTCAGCATCCAGAACCGATCTGCCTGGGCTTCTGACAGGCTCCCGGTTCGTGATTAAAAGTCTTCAAACTGCACAAAATGAAGCTAAAAGAAATTTAAGCTAGTTGATCAGCTCCAAGGCTTCTCGAATCCCTAAAATAGGAGTCACAGCCGGACGTGGGGTGCTCTGTAGAGACCATCCAAGTTGGGACGCCAAATGAGGCTTTTTCTCTGCCCTAAAAATGGGGTCTTCACCTTTTCCTCCAGTCTAGCTCAGGTGTTAGGATGAAGCCTCCAGGGCCCTTGCCTCATTGATGTAAATAAGATAACAAAAGGGGCTCTTTTCCCTGATGAAGTTGCAGGGTTTATTTCTCGTGGGTAGCTTGGAAAAGAGGGAGAAAGAGAAAAAGAGAAAAAGAAACAGAGGTCAGGGGGTACAGATATTTTCTAGGGTCTGAAAAGGGGGGCGGGGAGAAATTGGACCCCAGCCAGCCCTGTATGGCCAGGAGGGGAGAGGGACCAAGCTACAGGGCATAGCAGGGGTCACAGAATGTACCATTTACAATGCACCTAGGAAATGCAACACAGTGCTTCAGCTTGCTCCTTTCGACTGCTAGGGTCATGTCGGAAGGCAAGCGAGAGGCAGCCACCTTCCTCTCCTAGTAGCCTGTAACATGCTACACACAAGCACGGTACTTTTGCAGCTTCGATCACCGCCCTCGCGAACACCTGGCGCCGTTTTCACTTCCCAGGGGCCAGAAGTAGCTGAAGCGGAGCCACACAGACAGCAGTGTGCCGACAGCCAAGCGCTCGAGAACGCTGCTTCTGCCCAAGCCCGCCTAGGGCGTGCACCTTTGTTCTCAGAGCTCCGTGCAACAGTCTGCCTCTCTCGCAGTTTGAATGGAAAACAAAAGCTTTTCGCCTACACCCTTCACAGAGATCTGTTGCCGGGACAAGAAGGTCTTGTGGCCGGAGCTCGTGCCCGCCGCGAGGAAGCTGCTATTAGCTCCGCATTGCAGGGGCACTTCTCGCTCCTTGACTATGTGCTCAGCGCTCTCCGAATTCGCTGCTAGCTCCGCGGTCCTTCTCAGCTTCAAGTAGCAGCGCTCACAGTACATAGAGCTTCGCAAGGATCGAAGTCCTGGAGGGACATATCGTACACGAAAATGAGCCAGGGCGGAGACGTTCTACACTGAGTAGAGACAGAGACAGACAGAAAGTTCTACACTGCCCCTTCTCGTCGGCCTTTTTGTGCTCCTGCTGCCTCTGCTGTGGCAAATCGTTCCTTGAATGATGAGCGTGAGTGCCTCGCAAGGCACTTTGCACTGAGTGAGAGCTCCCTAGGGACTTTTGCATGTAAAACTTTTTCCACCTCCAAAAATACATGGGTGAGTCCTAAAAGTTTTGGTTCTATTAAGATTAGTTACGTCCAAGTATTGCTCTTCTAAACACCCTTGGTTTCAGTCTGAAATTAACTGCTGGTTTCTGTCTTTTTGCCTAGTGCCAATCTAATTCTAAGGTAACTAGATGTGTTGGAAATCCATAAATTACATCTCAGGGTAGGTGGGATAATTAGCTCGGAAGAAAATGGAATTGAGATTTTGGAAAGAAACTAAAGTGAGCTGATATCACCATCCGAGATTCCTTTGGGTTCCAAATCCTTTCATTTGTGTTTTTGTGGGCTTTTTTGAAGGCGGTGTACAGTTGAAGCCATGATTTAGCTGCAGTGAGACCTGCTCCGCTGTAAAAGCATTATTTTCTCAGTGAGCATGGACAACAGTTAGAGTGTCGTCTTTTAAGATTCCCTGCACTCCACTTATGGTGGCAAAAGCAGTGCCTTGGCTGTAATCATAAAAGCGATTACAGTTTGATTGCTTTGACATCATGTAGGATGCTTCCTCCATCTGCTGTGGTCAGCATTAAGTAACAGATTTCTCAGTTTCCAGGAAGACTCTAGCAAACAATCACCTGGCTCCTTCTCTTGCATTTATTCATCAGTGCTATGCTGCTATACAGACAGATAGTCTGTTTATGATTCAACAATTCAATGGGACATCAAGTAAATAGCAAAGCAAAACTAACTACCAAAAGCACTATAAGGGCCAGAGATTAGCTTGGATCAAAACAGGTATTCTCCTAGCATTGTTTACAAACAAGTCAGCATGTGAAACAGAAGGCACAATGTAGTTTGTGCCTTGTTTTGGGCATGCCCGGAAGAAGGAAATTCTGATTTCACATATGGGAAAAGAAATGCTGACATTTGAATGAGATTGTTCATACCCCAGAAAAGGTTGCTTTGAAAGGTTGTGGAAGTCCTGATAGGAAACATGGCTTTACAAGTCCTTTCCACCAGGAGACAACAGCTGCAGAACATCTGGGTGTGCCAGCGTTGAGAGCACCAGCAAAGATCATAGTCGAGAATTTGGTGAACACTGGCAGTGGCCTGGGGGAGAGCACGTGAGGTGCTGGCTGTGGGACCAGGGGAGTCCTGACTGATTTAGGAGGCGTGTGATGGTCTGTGCCAGCAAGCGGAGTAGTGCTGTGGCCTTGGGACACTGCAAGTACTGGAATTCAGTGGGGTCACTGGGCAGGCTGAGTGTCTGAGCTGCTGGAGGGACCCAGTTTGCCCACATGTAAACATCCAGTCTCACTCTTGCCAGCCACAGAATGGAGCAGGATGTGGCTGCTGGCGATGCCTGTCATGTATATGTAGTGCATATGTGTGCTACCCCAGCCTGCTGGGAACACTTCTTCTTTGTGACTGCTTGGGCTGAGGGAGACAAAGCAGTGGTAGTTTCTGAGGTTTCGAGTTTGCTCGAGTTACTCAGGCTGTTTCTGGAGCCACCCAGAGTTCTCTTCCTTGAAGCATTTCAATTCCTGGTAATTTTCAAAATTCAGACACAGCCTTAAGCTAGTTGATCTGACTTCAGAGTTATTCTTACGCTGAGCTGTTGGATGATCTGATCTCCTGAGATGACTTCCATCTCAGTTTATGACATGGTTCTTGTGAAAAGTAGGATCTTTTAGCCTGGAGAAGAGAGGTTTCTGGAGAGACAGTATTGTGGCCTTTGAATATGTAAAGAGGGTATAAGACAAATGGAGAAAGACTTTTTAGGAAGGTTTGCAGAGACAGGACAAGGGGCCATGCTTTCAAACTGAGACTAGGTTTAGATTGGCTAAAAGGGAAAACTTTTCCACAATGAAGCTGGTGAGACACTCAAACGGGTGTTCCGGAGAAGTTGTGGATGCCCCATCATTGAAAGTGTTCCTAATCAGTTTGGCCAGTCTTGAGCAATTTGATCTACTGTAAGATCTACCTGGCAAGGAAGTTGGACTAGATGATCTTTAATCACAGACTGTTGTATGATTCCATGAAAGACAGAATGCAATAAAATTCATATTTCAGATTTTGGCGCAGACATATGTTGGAGGTTGAATTGTTTCCTATTTCTTTCTGTGGAATTTTCTCCCATTGTTATGCTAAGTAATTGTGGCTACACCTTAAAACGACAGATAATGTTCTCTGGTAGGGGGGTGGGTGGAGGGAGAGGGAGGGGGAGGGGGGGAACCGGAAAAGGAAAGGTGGACGAGGGGCTGGAGCAGGGGGCTCTCTCTCGCTTGTCTCGTGGAGTGGGAGGACAGCCTGGGCACCGATCTGGCATCTCCCCTGCCATCCCAGCGCTGAGATCCACGCTCCCTGCCATTGGACATCGCTCTGCTGCTCTCCCACCTCACCATACTGTCTCCGGACACTCTGCTGAGCACCACGACCGACATCGTGAGGGGGGTGTCACTTTGCCCATCCCTCTCACACCTGGACCGCCGCCATCACCCAGCCCTCTTCAACTGCGCAGGACCTGCCCTGCCCCCACAGCACCGGTAACTGAGTGCAGGGAGACGGCCTGCGGCCAAAAGGGACAGGAGCTGAGCTACACTGTTCTCTTCTGTTGCCAAATTTTATACCTGTTGGTTTTTTTCTGCCTTGTTGGATATAAGTAAAGAACTGTTACCCTTATCCCCCCACCTCCTGCCTGAAGGCTTCTGATTTGGACCTAAAATAATTAAAAGGGAGGGGGTTGCATTCCGCATCTCATGAAAGGGGCTCTTGCCTTTCCTTTGTAGATACCTGTCTTTCAAACCAAGACAGATTTTGGCGCCCGGAACGTGAGGCATTCCCTGAGGGCATTGAGAGAGGGGTAGAAAAGGGGATAACAGTTCTTGAATTACCCAAGCTTGTGGTAGGTGACACCATGCTGTCCAGCTTACCCTGGATTGGCCTCCATGTGGTCACTGCTATATCTCTCCCATTTGCAAGGCCTTTTTTAAACATGAGTTTCATAACCAAGGTTACTGTGGCTATTATCTGGTTTATTGTGTGGGTTGATCAGTTGAGGAATTAATGGATTTTTAATTTTCTCTGGAAGATGGCCACATGGATTCAGAGCTATCGCAGTCTAAGTGTGTGTTTCTGGGGCTACTTCAATAATGGTACTTACTGTGAGGAAGTGGCAGCAGGTGAAATCTTCTCCCAACCCATCACAGGGTTTTTGAAGTTCACCCCACCAGTCTTCAAGGGGTTCCAATCTGCTTTAAATGCTAATGACATTATATTGTGGCTAGTGTTGCTTATATCCCTGTTAAACCTGTTCTATCTAACATTCAGAGATAAGGGGAGATTGACTTGGATAACAACCCTGATACCTACCCCGGGGATTAGTGATGTTACCCCAGAGCCTGATCCTGTCCAAGAGACTAGGGAGGTTAACCCAGAGTTTGACCCTGCCCCACAGCCCACCTCGGAAAGGAACCACCCAGAATGGGTGGGGGTGCTAGCCAAGGAGATACGTGAGATGGGCCAGATGCTGAAGGAGTACCTCTCCACAGCTGGTGAGAAACCCTCCCCCTGCCTTAAAGAGGGAGACTCTGATGGTGCAGCAGTGGGACCCACAGACGTTACATCTGTCCAGGTTCCAGCTGAACTGCAAGGGCATTCACAGCCAGCAGCAGTTGCCCCTGTCGAAACTAGGAAGTCTAAGATGAAAACAAGGCACCCACATAATAAGGGTCAGGAAGGGGGCCCCTCACAACCAGCAGGGGAGCCAGAAGTTGAGATCATCACCGAGTCCCTGTCATACGAGAGTCTCCATAACCTGTGAAAAGACATTGTACGTGAGCCTTTTACAACCTGGTTACTGCGGGTCTGGGACCTTATGGGTACAGGTGTGCAACTGGACCTTTCTGAGGCAAGGAATTTGGGAACCTTGACCCAGGACTCAGGTGTGGACCAAGTATTTGTAAGGGAGACAGGTCTCCTTTCCCTCTGGGTGCAACTTTTAATGAGTGTGAGAGAGAGATTTGTCCATAGGGAAAGAATGCAGGAACACCATCAGAGAACACGTTGGAATACCCTTGAGGAAGGGATCCAAAAGCTGAGAGAAGTGGCAGTACTGGAGGTGCTCTTTGGGAGGGATGGACAGCATGACAATGACCCTGACAAGGTCAGGTGCACAGGGCAGAGGTTGTGGAATCTGGCAAACCTGGGCCCATCTCAGTATACCCCCTTTATTGCAATGATTAATGCTGATACCAATCAAGTGACAGTGGGTTCTGTTCCCAACAGGCTCAGGAATTTTCAGAGTATGATGGCTGGCCCAATGCAGACTCACGTCTCTGCTGCAGTTAAGGATCTCAGAGAGGAATTTAAGGAGGAGATGAAGGAGATAAGGGAAGAGGTGAGGAAGATCAGTGCAGCACCAGTGCGAGTCATGGACCCCAAATGTAGAGCCCAACGCCCCCCAGCTAGGGAGAGAGGGTACACGCCACGTGCTGACCTGAGGTTTTTTTCTACGTGACCACGGGGAAGACATGAGAAGGTGGGATGGGAAACACACCTCTGTCCTGGCAGCACGGGTGCGCCAACTCAGGGAGGGGAACACTAACAGAGGGAACTCCACTAAAGTGAAGGTAGCCTCAGCCTCCCATGACCAAGGTGCAGGGTATTACAGAAGGGAAGATGATCTGTCAGATCCCCTTGAAGGACCCTCCACTATGTATGCCCAGGAGAGAAATAATAACCAGGGCTAGAGGGGCCCTGCCTCTAGCCAGGGAGAGGCACGGGAAAACCGGATCTTTTGGACGGTGTGGATCCCATGGCCTGGCACATCAGAGCCACAGGAACACAGTGCATTGGTTGACACTGGTTCACAATGTACATTAATACCATCGGGACATGTCGGGGAGGAACCTGTTTCAATTGCTGGGGTTACGGGGGGATCTCAGGAATTGACTTTGCTGGAGGCTGAGGTGAGCCTGACTGGGAAAGAGTGGCAGAAACATCCAATTGTGACTGGCCCAGAGGCACCATGTATCCTAGGCATAGACTTCCTCAGGAGCAGCTATTACAAAAACCCAAAGGGACTCAGGTGGGCTTTTGGAATAGCTGCCGTGGCGGCAGAGGGCATTAAGCAGTTGAACACCCTGCCTGGGCTATCAGAAAACCCATCTGCAGTGGGACTCCTCAGGGTGAAAGAGCAACAGGTGCCAATTGCTACCTCAACAGTGCACCGCCGGCAGTACCGGACGAATCGAGATGCCGTGATCCCCATCCACAAGATGATCCATGAGCTGGAGAGCCAAGGGGTGGTCTGTAAAACCCACTCACCCTTCAACAGCCCCATCTGGCCTGTGCGTAAATCTGAAGGAGAATGGAGATTAACCGTGGACTATAGTGCATTGAATGAAATGACTCCACCGCTGAGTGCTGCTGTGCCGGATATGCTGGAACTCCAGTACGAGCTGGAGTCCAAGGCAGCAAAGTGGTACGCCACCATTGACATCGCCAATGCATTTTTCTCCATTCCTCTGCAGTAGAGTGCAGGCCTCAGTTTGCTTTCACCTGGAGGGGTGTGCAATACACATGGAACCGACTGCCCCAGGGGTGGAAACACAGCCCCACCATCTGTCATGGATTGATCCAGGCTACACTGGAGAGGGGTGGATCTCCAGAACCTCTGCAGTACATTGAAGACATCATTGTGTAGGGGGACAGGGCAATGGAGGCATTTCAGAAAGGAGAAAAGATCATTGAGATTCTGCAGGGAGCAGGCTTCGCCATTAAAAAGAGCAAAGTCAAAGGGTCTGCCCAAGAAATCCAGTTCCTATGAGTAAAGTGGCAAGATGGACTGCGCCAGATTCCCAATGAGGTCATCAATAAGATCACTGCAATGTCTCCACCAACCGGGCAAGAAGGAAACACAAGCCTTCGTAGGTGCCATAGGCTTTTGGAGAATGCACATTCCTGTGTACAGCCAGATTGTGAGCCCTCTTTACCTGGTCACCCGCAAGAAGAACAATTTCCACTGGGGCCCTGAGCAGCAGCAAGCCTTTGCCCAGATCAAGCAGGTGATCGCTCATGCAGTAGCCCTTGGCCCAGTCAGGACGGGACCAGATGTGAAGAACGTGCTCTACTCTGCAGCCGGGAACCATGGTCTGTTGTGGAGCCTTTGGCAGAAGGTGCCTGGTGAGACACGAGGCCGACCACTGGGATTCTGGAGTCGAAGCTACAGAGGGTCTGAGGCCAACTATACTCCAACTGAGAGGGAGATCTTGGCCGCCTATGAAGGGGTTCAAGCTGCCTCAGAGGTGGTTGGCACAGAAACACAACTCCTCCTGGCACCCCGACTGCCAGTGCGGGGGTGGATGTTTAAAGGAAAGGTTCCCTCAACCCACCATGCCACTGACGCCACATGGAGCAAATGGATGGCCCTCATCACACAACGCGCCCGTATTTGAAACCCGAATGGCCCTGGGATTTTGGAGATAATTGCCAACTGGCCGGAAGGGGAAGACTTTTGTCTTGCCGATGAAGAGGAACAGGAACAAGTGACGCGGGATGAAGAAGCCCCACCATATAACCAACTGCCAGCAGATGAAACGTGCTATGCTCTTTTCACTGATGATTCCTGCCGCATCGTGGGGATGAACCCGAAGTGGAAAGCAGCCGTGTGGAGCCCCACACGACAGGTTGCACAAGCTACAGAAGGAGAAGGTGGATCGAGTCAACTTGCTGAACTCAAAGCTGTTCAGCTGGCCCTGGACTTTGCTGAAAGAGAGAAGTGGCCAAAACTCTACCTTTACACTGATTCATGGATGGTAACCAATGCTCTGCGGGTTGGCTGGAAAGGTGGAAAAAGGCTAACTGGCAACGTAGGGGAAAGCCAATCTGGGCTGCCTATGAATGGAAAGACATTGCCACCCGGGTAGAGAAGCTGCCTGTCAAAGTCCGTCACGTAGATGCCCATGTCCCCAAGAGTCGGGCTAATGAGGAACACCAACACAATGAGCAGGTAGATCAGGCTGCACAGATAGAGTTATCGAAGATAGATTTAGATTGACAGCACAAGGGAGAGTTGTTCCTGGCTCGATGGGCCCATGATGCCTCAGGTAATCAGGGCAGAGATGCCACATATAAGTGGGCACGAGACCGAGGGGTGGATCTAACCATGCACAGTATTTCTCAAGTTATCCATGACTGTGAGACGTGTGCTGCCATCAAGCAGGCCAAGCGGGTGAAGCCCCTCTGGTATGGGCGGCGATGGGCCAAATATAAGTATGGAGAGACCTGGCAGATTGACTACATCAAACTGCCTCAAACCCGCCAGGGCAAGTGCTATGTACTGACCATGGTGGAAGCCACCACTGGATGGTTAGAGACCTACCCTGTGCCTCATGCCACTGCACGGAACACCATCTTGGGCCTGGAAAAACAAGTTCTTTGGAGGCATGGTACCCCTGAGAGAACTGAGTCAGACAATGGGACTCATTTCAAGAACAGCCTTATACACACCTGGGCTAGAGAACACGGCATTGAGTGGGTGTACCATATCCCCTACCATGCACCAGCTGCAGGGAAAGTTGAACGGTGCAATGGCCTGCTTAAAACCACCTTGAAGGCACTGGGTGGGGGAACTTTGAAGAACTGAGAGATTAATCTACCAAAGGCCACCTGGTTAGTGAACACCCGAGGTTCCACTAACCGAGCAGGCCCTGCCCAATCTGAGCCCTTGGGAATATCAGATGGAGATAAGGTTCCAGTGGTACACATGAGAGGTATGCTAGGAAAAACTGTTTGGGTGAATCCTGCCTCCAGCAATGACAATCCCATCCGTGGAGCTTTATTTGCTCAGGGACCTGGTTGCACCTGGTGGGTGATGCAAAAGAGTGGAGAGACCCAATGCATACCCCAAGGAGACCTTGTTTTAGGGTGAAATACCTATAGTACTGTGCCTATCTCTAACTGCATGTATGTATATATAATGTAACGGCTTAATTTGATATAGCATATTAGTATGGGAGAAATTCAGGGGTGGATAATGTTGGGGGTTGAATGCTTCCCTTGTCGTTCTGTGGAATTTCTCCCATTGTTATGCTAAGTAGTTGTGGCTACACCTTAACACGACAGATAATGTTCTCTCATAGGGGGGTGGGTGGAGGGGGTGGAGGGGGGAACCAAAAAATGAAAGGTGGGACGGGGGGTGTGGAGCTGGGGACTCTCTCTCTCGCTTGGTTCCTGGAGTGGGAGGACAGCCCGGGCTCCAGTCTGGCATCTCCCCTGCCATCCCAGCACTGAGATCCATGCTCCCTGCCGTTGGACATCCCTCTGCTGCTCTCCCACCTCACCCTACTACCATCGGACACTCTGCTGAGCACCACGACTGACACCGTGACGGGGAGTCATTTTCCCATCCCGCTCACACCTGGGCCGCCGCCATCACTCCAGCTCTCTTCGACTGCGCGGGACCTGTCCTGCCCACAGCACCGGTAACTGAGAGCAGCAAGACGGCCTGAGGCCAAAAGAGACTGGAGCTGCGCTATACTGTTCTGTTGTCAATTTTTATAGCTGTTGTTGTTTTCTTGCCTTGTTAGATATCAGTAGAGAACTGTTACCCTTATCCCCACATCTCCTGCCTCAAGGCCTCTGATTTGGACCTAAAATAATTAAAAGGGAGGGGGTTGCATTCTGCATCTCAGGAAGGGGCCTCTTGCCTTTCCTTAGACCATACATGTCTTTCAAACCAAGACAGAGACTCATTGCAAAATGGATCAGGGAGATGCCTAGGAAGAGTCTCAGGTGAATCCAGGAGACTATAGTGGAGGACTATTCAGTTTTCCAATCAATTTGCTTAAAAAACTCGACAAAACCGTAATAAAAAAAATAAACAAACAAACAAACAAACAAAAAAAGCAGACCAAACAAACACACAAAGCCCCCCAACCAGTAATCCCCAAAGAGACAAAAAAAGCCCCAAAAAAAGCCCACCTAAAAACACAACCAAAACTGAAAAAAACCCCAAACCCAACACATAAAAAATCAACCTGAAGGTTTTTAGTAACTTTAGAAATAACAAAACAAAACAAAACAAAAAAACCCAGAAAGTCCCATTTCTAAAGGTGCTGTCCCAGCCTCTTCTCTCAGCAGGGAGGACATCCTGAAGTGGAGCCAGTTGGAAGAAAGCGGGACAGGGCAGCACCTGGGCCATTGTCACAGGTCTGCCCTGTGGCTGCCCCATTGCCAAAACCTGGACACATAAATCAAACACAGGTATGCACATGTGCTTAGACACAGCAAAAATATATTTGTCTGAAAAGAATACTGGTCCATTTATATCACTGGAAAGAGCATAATGCCTCGTCTCAGCTTTCTTTTCAGTCATTACAAATGTTTCGAAAATATAGGAGTGCAGAAAATGGAAATATCCAAGATCAACATGAGGACGAATAACAAAGATTCCATTTTTGAAACTGCATTGGGAATCCTCTGCAGAAATTGACTCAGAGCTCTAAGATTTACAAAAAAGACCAAGAGTATTGGAGTCAATACAACACAGTGTCTGGAGACTTCAGCTGGTTGCCTTGATTTCTCAAATATGATGGAGGAAGCACCTTAGCAACTACAGCTGCCAGTTCTCTCAGGGCCCTGACATGCCTCTGGGTGGGTCCCATGGTCTTTCATGCTCAAGTTCCTCAAGTGGTCTGAAAGCTGACCTGCTACTATGGCTTAGAATCAAGTCCATCAGTCCAATAACCTGAGAGATGTGGAAATAGTGACCGGCAGAAAAAATTGAGACCAACACTTGTTGAGTACCTCAGCCTTCTCCTTGTCTGTTGCCACTAGTCCTGTCTGGCTTACGGTGGGGGGGGATAATGGAGGTGTGATAGGTTTCTTTTCATCTTCCTTTTCCCACTGAAATACCCGTAGGTGCCTTTATTATTCTTATTTTTGGCATGCTTTTCCAAATTCAGCTTCAACTGAGCCTTAGCTATACTGATCCCATCCTCACACACTCATGTGTTACCACTGTATTTTTCCCATGATTTCTCTCGCTGTGTATTGTCTGCATATTACCTATTTGCATCACATCTATTAATTTTCAATAACCGTCTGGCTTTAAATTGTTTTCAAAAAAAAAACCTTTTGAACCTTTTCACCTCAGAAATTCACCTGGGAAACCCAAATTCACCCCGAAGTCCCCCCTGGGATGCCCAGCACTCACCTGGCAAATTCCAAAATTCACCCCAAAATTCACGGGGGACCCCCACATCCCAGGGCTTCACCCCAAAATCCCACCTGCAACCCCCAAAATCCCTCAAATCACCCCCAAGACCCAGTCCCCGAAACACCTCCCAAATTCACCCCAAAATGTCTCCAATCCCCCTCAAAACCCACCCAGATACCCCCAAATCCACCAAATTCACTCGAAGACCCATCTGGGACTCCCAAAAATCACCAAAATTCCCTTGAATATCCTGCTGCATCCCCCTCAATTCATCCCAAAATTCTCCCACGACTCCCAAATGCTCACCTGGATACCCCAAAATCAACAGAATTCAACCCAAAATCTGCCTGGCATCACCAAAACTCACCTGAGAACCCTAAAATTCACATGTATACCCTAAAATTCACCAAATTCCCCCCAAAATTCCCCTGAGATCCCTAGAATTCCACAAATTTCCCCTAAAATTCAGCTGGGACTCCCCACATTCCAAAAATTCACCCCTGTCCTGGGGTACAATGCAAAAATGTGTATTCTCTCACCATCTGTTAAAATGTGGGAGGGGTGGTGATTCTTATCTCTGTGGGAGATATCCCCTGCTGATGTGCCATCTGCTAAGATCAGGGGGATGGTCATCGTTATCTTTTCACAACCCATCCTTCCTCCAGAAGATATATTCTGTTAATGGGCCGTTATGTCCTCTTGTGTGACTGATAAGATTACATCATCCCATTGGGAGATGCTCCAGTCAGGGGGAGGAGCCAAACATTTTCTACCTAGATAAAAACTGTGATTTGGAACACCAAGGCAGTCCTTTCCACTGGATCCCAGAGGAAAGTCGGACTTTTCCCCCATCATCACTGGATCTTTGGAGGAAAACTGTACCTTCTACAGGAGCACTGCTTCAACTGAACCACATCTGTCATCCAGGAGGACTGCAGCCGCCATTTATATGGACTGCGACCAACACCCTGACTGACAGGGTGTCAGGTTGTATTTCTGACTTTGTTGGTGGTTTTTCTTTTATATTATTGCATGTATTTAATTTTTTCTCTTTTCTCCTATTAAATTGTATTACTGACTTGGAGTCTCGCACTGGTTTTACTTTCAAACCAACACAACCCCAAACCTTGCTACCCGGGATCCCCCAAAATTCCAGAAATTCTCCCCCAAAATCAACCTATGACCCCTCAAAATTCACCTAAATCTCCCCAAATCCCCCCCCCCCCCAATTCACCTGGGAACCCCCAAATCCTCAGAATTCAACCCAAAATTCACCTGCGACCCCAAAAACCTCCAAATTCGCTCCAAAATGATTGGCAACTTTACACACTCCATTTTCCCACAAAAGAATCTAGAGCTGAATCATTAAAAATCCTGGTATAATCACTGACAAAGACCCTCTAACTAATTTAAGTTAGAAAGTGGTATGTTTATTCACCGGCGCGCGCTACAGGAGTCACCTCCGAAAGGCTTGGCGGTCCTGAACAAGGTTCTTTGCCATCTATTTATTGCCCAAGATCTTACATACAATACATATGCATAACCCCAGCACCTCCCATCCCCATCCCATATTAAAACGAGCCCATTAGTCCTTCACGCGTACACAGCTCTTCTCTTGAATTGGGTCGTGGTCTCGAAATGGGTCAGTGGTCTTGAAGGCTGAAGTCAGGAGAGTCTTCATCAGGTCTCAGTGACCCTCTGGCACGATCCAAGGCTCCGTGCTTCATGGTTAGCAGTTTACTTATTTTACCTTCTTCTGTACGTAAATTTATAATAGCATATAATTATACCAATTAGCTCTAGCCTAAGCATCTAGTAATTATTAACCTACCATTTACCTACCTAACTTACATCTTGGTCATGGAAACTAGTTCTACTCTTAGCAAAAACCTTAACTTTTTAAAACCATGATTCATTCCCCACTCCTTCTTCAAAGTTAGTAAATTCTTTTCCTAATAACAATGCTTTGGTTACTTTTCATGCTTTGACTGTTTTGGTAGGGAAAGTTTCTGGCCACCCTGAAAAGGTACCTGTTAATACCAATAGGTATTGTTACCCCCCTCTCCTGGGTAGTTCTGAAAATTCAATTTGCCATTGTTGCGCATGCCCATAGCCTTTTTCAATTTGTCCAGGCTTTGGTTTAGGAATATTCTTGGGATTAGTTTGGAGGCAAGGCTACATTGGCGAGTCACCTGAATTACTGCACCTTGCAAGTTTCTGGCCATGATTTAATCTTTCAAATAATTGTACAGAGCATCAATTCCCCAATGTGTTTTCTCATGGTCCTTTTTCACTAATAACCATAACATGTAAGAGGGGATCACAAGCCTACCTTTTCCTCTGTCTGTAATAGCCCACCCCTCTTGGTTATAACTCCTGTTTTCTTCTCTAATGAGCTTTTTGTCCCTTTTATTGTATCTTGGCTTACCTTCCATAGAAATTTGCCTATCTGGAATTAAAGCTGCCTCAATTGTTTTAATAATTACCTTACCTTTAGCTGTTTCTTTTGCCTTTCTGTCCACCAGCTCAATTCCTTTTTCCCAATTCAGAGCTCACTTTTTGGTGTATACATGTTGATTTCTTTTCTTTTAGCTAGCTCTAAGGCCTGGGTTAAAGTGATTATTTCAGCCTTCTGTGCAGAGGTGTTTGTTGGCAATGGTCCAGACTCTATCACCTCTCTATTGTGGTATCCGCATACCCAGCATATCTTTTTCCACTGATGATGTAGATGCTCCCATCAGTGAACCAGATCTCAGCGTCCTCGAGAGGGGTGTCCTTCAGATCCAGGCGACTGGAGTAAGTGGCTTCAATGGTCTCCAGGCAGTCATGGATCACTGGTTATCCCATACTCCCGCTGAGGAAAGAAGCTGGATTGACAGTGTTAGTTACCACAATTTCAACATCATCTTGTTCTACTAGTATGGCCTGGTACTTTAGAAATCTTTGTGGGGAAAGCCAATGTCTTCCTTTCACCTCCAGGACTGCAGCTTCTGGCCTAGGGTGAATTTGTGTGCCTCTTACTGCTGCAACAGCTCTGAGGCACCCTGGCCACCCCTTGGCTGCCATGTCCAGCTGTTTGGAGAGGTAGGTGACTGCCCTCCAGTACGGGCCCAGGTCTTGTGCTGGTATTCCCAGCGCAATCCCCTGCTTTTTGTGAGAAAACAGAAAGAATGGTTTACTCACATCTGGAAGTCCCAGGGCTGGAGCTGACATGAGAGCCTTCTTTAGTTGGTCAAAGGCTCATGTTGCTTCTTTCATCCGTTGGAGATCTCTGCTTCCTTCCGTAATCAAGGTATATAGGGGTTTGACTAACAGCCCATAATTGTAAATCCACAGTCTGCACCACCCTGTCATGCCCAAGAAGGTTCTCAGTTCTTTCACTGTTTGGGGTTTTGGAGTCTGGCATATTGTTTCCTTGCAATCCCGTCCCAAGGTTCTTTGTCCAGCACTAATCTCATAGCCCGGATAGACAACTGTTCGTCTCACCATCTGGGCTTTCTTCTGGGATACTCGATACCCCTGTAGACCCCAAAAAATTTAGGAGGTTTACCGTCCACTCCATACATGCTTCTTGAGTTTTACTAGCTATCAGGAGGTCCTCCACATACTGTAACAGCTGTCCTTCTCTTGATGGAGCTTCCCAGGATTCTAGATCTTTTGCCAGCTCTTCTCCAAATATGGTAGGGGAATTCTTGAACCCCTGGGGTAGTACACACCATGTGAGCTGAGTTTTACCTCCAGTTTTGGGATTTTCCCATTCAAATGCAAAAATTTTCTGACTGGTTTCATGAAGAGGAAGGCAAAAGAAAGCATCCTTTAAATCTAAAACAGTAAACCAGGTTAGTTTGGATGTTAAACGAGTTAACAAGGTGTAGGGGTTGGCTACCACTGGTAACAGCTCGCAAATCTTGTACTAACCTGTATGATCCATCGGGCTTTTTTATGGACAAAATAGGAGTATTAAAATCAGATTGACATTTTTTTAGTAGTCCTATTTGCAAAAAGTTCTTTATTACTGGACTAATCCCTTCCCTACTTTCCTTTTTTAAGGGGTATTGTCTAATTTTAACTGGTTGTTTTCCTTCTTTAAGCCGGATTTGTACTGGTAGAGCATTCTTTGCTCTCGCTGGTATATTGGAGGCCCACACCCCAGGGAGCAGCTGATCTATTATTTTCTTAATAATTTCTTCTTTGTTTTCAGCCACAATATCTTTGGTTATTAGCATTACATTTAACAGTTCCACATATTGCTGATCATTTACCTCCAAACTAATTTCCCCATTTTTGAATATTATTTTTGCTTTTAATAGTTCCAATAGATTCTTACCCAAAAGTGCTAATGGAGCATTGGGCATATATAAAAACCTGTGAATTCCCCATTGTTTCCCAAACTTATATTTCAATGGGCTACAAAAATAAGCCCTTTCAGATTGGCCACCTGCCCACTTTACCATGACATAATCATCTGTTATTGGTATTAAGGCTTTATTTAACATCAAATATGTTGCTCCTCTGTTTATCAAAATTTTTTTTTCTTTGTTCCCTACTTTTATTATAACCAGAGGGTCTCCTAGGGTAAGATCCTCTGCTCCATTCCTCTTTTCAATCTCCTCTTCTTTGATCATCACCTTTTCTTCCTTCTGGATACTGGAGTTGAAATAGAAATTGCTTTAACTAGAGTGGGGGATGGAACATAGGCTGGAGTCTGGATAGAAGAAGAAATCTCAGGAGGTGGAATGGGACTGGAGTGGGGGATGGGACAGAAATTTCAGGAGGTGGAATGAGGGAATAGGAGCTGAAGTAACGCGAGCTGGCTTTTTTTCAGATGTGGAAGGTAAAGCGGGAGTTGAGGTTAATAACCGTCTCAAATTTGCTTCCCCTCTCACCCCGCTTTGCCTTTTAGCGGGTGGTTCAAACAAATTCCCCAATTCGTATTCCAGAGGGTTAGCTGGATACACCTTATCAGGGTGTGTGCAACGTTGGTTTATGGAGCATGCACTACAACATTATTTTAACTTAGCTTCGTTGTCTTTTTCTAAGACCAATACCAAGGGGTCAGAGGGGGCTCTGAGTCCACAATCTTTCTGCCACTCAAGGTGATTCAGGAGAAAAAAAACCCAAAAAACCAAAACAGCCAGAGTAAGTAACCTCCTCCCATTTCTGTGTCTGAAAAATAACATAAGCTGTAACAAAGTTTCATAATGTAAATATCCAACTGAGGGCCACCTGGCTCCCCCCTCAAGTTTATAAAGTGGCCACCATTGTGTACAAAACTTTACAAGGGTTTTTTGGTTCTCTGAGTCTCCATACCCCACTAGCTCCTTCCAATGTGCCAAAACGCACCCCAAATGACAAGTTTTAGGGATCTCTTTACTCTGGTTAGTTCCCGTCAACCCTCCTTAACAAAACTGGTACTCTGCTTTAATTCTTATTATCTTGTCCATTGCTTCTTGTCCTGCTTTTCACTCAGCAAGTGAAAAGTCAGTCCTTTCCTAGACTTTTTCTTACAGCCCACAGCTCAGGTACTAAATGTAATTTTCCACTTATCAGCTCGATCAAGGAGCTGTTGTTTACATTTACTGTGCTGGTTAGCGGAAGAACGATAGTAATAGCACCCAGGCACAAGGCCAACCTCTAGATGCACCAAAAACTGCAGGAAAATTCTTACAAATACAAGATATTTCATTCACTCTTTCTTAACTTTGTAAATTTTCCACAGCTTGTTGCTCCCAATCCAAAGCCACAAGTCCTCCAGCAGATGTCCGATGTAAACTTTTAAAATATGTTTTCTTATTTCTCCTATCTGTCCACTAGTTTACTGAATTCACAAACTCCTATGGGTCAAGCCCAAACCACTGAGGTAAAGGAATTCTTTCTATTCATCTGGTTAGATTGGATCCTTAAACTGACACTGCTCTTATTCTGATTTCAACAATCTACAAACACAGCCTCTGTACTTAAAATCATAACTAAACTCTTGTCAAGGACTTTTTCCTTCCCAAACTGGTCCTGTCTTTTGTCTTCCATTTACTTCACTAGTATTCATGTCTCATTTCCTAATAAACTCTTTCACTCAGGCTGTGCTTCCCTTATAACTTTTCGCACAAGTCAAAAGGCACTATTGCCTCAGAAATACAGTTATAGTGAATACTGTCTTTGGTAACCAGAGCACACACACCACAGTCACAGCAGGGAGGGAGTTTTTAAGGATTTCATGCACCCCACTTGCTTCGTTTTTCCCCGGCCATTTCAGTAGCCCTAGAACGGAACCACGGGTCCAAACTCCCACTCACTTTGTGCTAATAGCACGTCTCAACAAGCTCTCTCTCAACCACTCTCACAATCAGGACACACTCACACAGTTCAACAACCATACACCAGGATTTTTCCTTTACAAGTGCTAGCCCCACAGAGCTAGGGAACAAAGCCCTCTACGGCACAACAAATGGCAAAATCTACTGCCAGCAACTACAGACCGAGCCTTTTCGGCTCGGTATAACAAGATTCTCTGCTGGCAACCAAGTACAACCAAATACCAAACAAGTCTTGCAAGCACACAGAGGCACAAGTTGTGCGTGGGACGTCTCCCACGACTTACCAACGGCCTTACCTGACCACGCATATGCCTTACAGGTCACAACTTAAATTGTTTCAATTTTTAAACATACCCTTTTGTCTGGAGTTATGGAAGTCAGGAGTCCTTGTCTGCTGCTGGATGAACAGTTCGGGCAGTGGAGCCCTCTCTTCCAGGAATATCCCGGGGGCGCCCCGAGGGGTCCACAACCCCGGCTGGTCTCACAGCCGAGCAGAGCCTCCTCCTGGCCTGGCTCGCCAAATGAATCATTAAAAAAAACTGGTATAATCACGGACAAAGACCCTCTAACTAATTTAAGTTAGAAAGTGGTATGTTTATTCACCGGCGCGTGGCACGGGAGTCACCTCCGAAAGGCGTGACGGATCTGAACAAGGTTCTTTGCCATTTATTTATTCCCCAAGATCTTACATACAATACATATGCATAACCCCAGCACCTCCCATCCCCATCCCATATTAAAATGAGCCCATTAGTCCTTCACGCGCGCACAGCTCTTCTCTTGAATTGGGTCGGTGGTCTCAAAATGGGTCAGTGGTCTCGAAGAATGAAGTCAGGAGAGTCTTCATCAGGTCTCAGTGACCCTCTGGCACGATCCAAGGCTCCGTGCTTCATGGTTAGCAGTTTACTTATTTTACCTTCTTCTGTACGTAAATTTATAATAGCAGATAATTATACCAATTAGCTCTAGCCTAAGCGTCTAGAAATTATTAACCTACCATTTACCTACCTAACTTACATCTTGGTCATGGAAACTACTTCTACTCTTAGCAAAAACCTTAACTTTTTAAAACCATGATTCAGAGCCCTGGGTCCTTCATATAGAAACTAAACGGAAAAAAACTTTCTATTCATTCTCAGCAAAAAGACTTCCTATTCCTCCTTCTTTTGGAGAAAACTGCCTTCACTTTCAAACTTATTCTCTTGCTCACTTACCTGCATAATGCTTAGTCCGTGTTCTGCATGCTCATTTTCTTCACTTTTACAAGGAACCCTCTCCTCATCTTCTTCTTCCACTGCTTCTTCCATTTCCTGTGCCTAGATCACCTGTTTCTCTGTTAGATTTGTTTCTCCAGCTGATTTTTGACAACTGTCCCTATCTTGTGGCACCGATCGCTCGAAAGAGGTGATTGTCCTGCTCTGCTTTGGGCTGGGACTGCTCTCTCTTCAAGCCCCGGGGGCAATTTTGGATGCCACAACGTCAGAAAGACCTCAGGCTATTGGAGAAATGTCCAAAGGAGGGACACAGAGATAGTGAAGAGGCTGGAGGGGAAGCCATACAAAGAGTGGCTGAGGGCATTTGGTTCAGCTGCAGAGAGGACACTGAGCTCACACCTCACTTGGGTCCTCTCAGCTCCTCTCAAGGGCAGCACAGGGACAGCTTTGCTCTCTGCTCTCTGCGACCAGGGACAGGAGCCAAGAGAATGCCAGGAGCTGTGTCAGGGGACGATTAGGCTGGCTATCAGGGAAAGGTTTTTTTCCTCAGAGGCTGGTCAGGCACTGAATAGGTTCTCCAGGCAATGGGCACAGCCCCAAGGCTGCCAGAGATCCAGGAGCATTTGGCCAATGCTCTCAAGGATGCAGAGGGTGGGACTGTTGGAGTGTCTGTGCAGGGCCAGGAATTGGACTTTGACGATCCCTAGGGGTCCCTTCCGACTCAGGAAACTCTTACCATTTTCTCCTCTTTCCTCTCCTTGCACAATGCACTCAGCTTACTGTTCCACCGTATGTTCCACTTCTGAAACCTCCGCTACTTCTTTCCAGTTCAAGCACAGTTCTACTGGTTACAATCCAAAGATATACAGATTGAAAAACAACCAAAAAGAAACACCTGTTTGGAATGTCGTGGTCTTATTTGGATCTCGAACTATGAAGTCGATTGTGCCTTGCAAGTTCTAAAAGCAAAACAACAACAAAAAACATCCACCACACCGTTTTAACATAGGGATTTGCTTTCTTCTAAGAAATCCATATCCCTTCTCAAAATGGATCTATTTCATTAAGGGATCATCTTGAATAGATCACTTACTATCTAAAGAACCTGGAACACTCAAATCCGTAATGATAAGCCTGTTACCTTGTCGTTTTCTGTTCCAAAGGCAAATGAATTTGCTCAAGTGCCGTTTGTAACAAGGACAGAGTTCAAAGTGTGGCTCTGAGAAATGTTTTGGTTTCCCTCTCCTATCTCTATCAAAAGCACTTTCTTCAATGGCTGAAACAATACTTGATATAGTCAGAATTTTAAAGGTCATGAAAATTTTCTCAAAATTGAAAAATTAATGTTGCAGTCAGGTTTTAAACCAACGGGAATTTTTGTTTTACCTGTTTGAAGATTTCCTTCACACTAAAATGCTGGCTGATGGATACCTAGAAGAAATCAATTCCCACAAAATGCTTCAGGGTAAGCCATTACGTCTTCCATTGCAATTTGCTTCAGTGTCCCGTTCCTGTCCAATTGAAGGTCCCTGTTTAAGAGACTCAAGTACGGAGAGAAATAAAATTAAATATGACTACAGTGCCTTTAAATCTAAATCGAACTTCCTGATCAAGCTCATAAAACCTTTAGGCTAAATGTTGACATTGATCTGTTTCTACTGAACACAATCACATCCTGGCTTGTTGCAGATTAGTTCATTACAAAGAAAGAAATGCACAGAAGTTAAAATATTTCCAAAGAAGCCTTTGACATCCTTCCTTTTGGATGGGGAACCATTCCAACACTGCTTACATAAGAGGTCAAATTACTGTCTTCCATGTTAGTTCTGCACTGTGCTCAGCGGAGCCTTTCTGGTTTATTGGCCTTTGACTTGGACATAAAGCTGAGTCTTGATTCAAGAAAAATCAATATTCACACTTGTTTTCATTTACACGGACATTGGCTAGGTCTCCTAAACAAAGAGAATGATGGGGAATTTATGTAGGTGTTCAGATAGGTAACATTCTCTTTCCGCAACCTGGCATTGTATTTTCACTTGGTCTGTTACCTCTGGCTTTGTTTTAACCGTTCAAATTATTAGGAAGAGTATCGAACCTCCAGCTCTAACCACAGTCCCACTGCGAGGTGTGTGAAGGTATGTGCATCTGCCCCTCAGGTCCATACTGCTCTTCTAATGTGCCTCTGATCGAGCAGGTAGGAAAGACCTCCTGGGTGTGTGAACAGTGCTGCTTCCTCTATGGCTTCAGAGCTGCTGCTAACATCTTCAGGAAGGAGAGCGGTATTGTACCAATTTTTAGATGGCTTTTAAAGTTGCAAGTGCTTGGCTATCTTAAACGTCTGAGTTCCTAGTCCTTTGAATGAGATCAAATCTATGAGTGAAGAGATGATGGTGCAGACCAACTTCTGATTCCGGTGATCCAAGAATCTGCACTACTACTTTTACCTTCTGAATAAGGCATGGATGTGATGGTATGCACAGTAATACTGATGTGCTATGGTTTTTGAATGATAGCAGTCTTCCTTTGTCCCATTCCTAAACCGTGGGCATTATTTGCCTTAATCTTGTTCAGTAGGAACATTATTCTATATTTTTACATGAAGTGAAAAGCACTCTTTTTCCGTACCTTCACCCAACATCATTAAAACAAGGCCTAAGTAGTACAACCAATGTTCAAAGATGCTCTACCTTTTAAGTTGACAATACAAAATTCATACCTTGTTCTAATTTGATCTCAAGAAGAAAGGGTGTTCTCCAAATACTCCTTCATCTCTTCCTCAGAGCTCACCGTTTTCCTTTTTTCTAAAATTGTATCCAGATCACTTTCATCATCTAAGGCCACATAAAAAAGCTAGTAAAAATGGCTTCGTAGGTACTAAATTCTCCCCAACTATTTAGGATTCAAGGAAGTTAATTATTCACATATATTTTACACCCAGAAGAGAAAGCTACCTCAGCAAAACTCATCGCCTATGAAAATCTTCCTAGATAATGAACACCTCTGACACTGCCACCCCAAGTTGGTTGTTGAAACAATGAGAACCTCACATCGAATCAGATTCTAGACCTGCACAAGATCTCGTAATAGCAACTTGCAGCCACTTTCTACAGAAAGCAGCAGTGATCTCTATCACTGTTGCCATACCAAGAATAAGACAGGACTGTCCATTCAGCGTGAATCAAGCAGTTAGCAAAAATGCACCTGACAGAATGAAACTGAAGAGTAGAAATTCCCATCTAAAAGTCAAAGATTACATTTTTAATTTTATAGCAGGTATTTGGAATTTCAGAGGGCTCTTTGCATTAAGAAGTCCTGTCTTTATAGCACACCCTTGTTTTTATGTTTCTACCTGTATTATGGCCATGTAGCCGTCTCCTTAAAATCACTCCAAAGAAAAACATTCACGTGAACAAGTTCTTTCTAAACTGGTGGAAGGTTAAATGAATGAGTAAGAGGATATGTAACATGATAAAAAGCTGCCTGGAATTTTACGACTGGTGTCCAACATCATGTCTTCTATCTGGAGAGGAAAAAAATCTATCTCCAAGTAAACAGGTAAGAATGCGGATTATCAAAACTTCTGTTTGTTCTGGCACCATAAAGCACCAAATCACATTCTATAATTTATCCCTTTAGAAACCACTGCCAGACTTTTTTATGTATAGAAAAGATTGGAAGACATTTGGGAGATCATTTCCAGCTATTCCTAAAGTCTGATCTTAAGCAGACTGGGCCATACGTCATTCATCGCTATCATATGTATTTCAGATAGAAATGATCATAAAAATACAATCTATTTATATTACAAATAATAAACACAAGAATTATGAACACTTCCACATGAAACTCTTCCACACCAAGCTGTTTCTTTGGAGTGTTTTGTCACATTATGGACCACTTTCTAAGATGACATCAATAGCCTATCACGCAGAAGGCATTGCAGGTGGGAGCCCAGGAAGAACAGACTAATCCCAAGGAGTGATGAAAATATATGTCATCAAATAAAAGAAACGTACATCCACGTGCTCCACTTCTTCTTCAAACCTGCATTTTAGTTTCTCAGTCATCTGAAGCATGTTGGAGTGCACAACTTCAGCATCTTCTGCTGTGCAAATGTTCATATCCAACAGGGTCATCTGAAGGAAAAGAAGAACAAATTATTGACATGCACAGAAGAAATACTGTGTGGCTTTCAGAGAGCCTGGCTAAACGTAGTGTTTCTTTTCTTGTGATGGACAGAGATAGATTCAGCCACCTACATGCCATATTAGATTAGTAAACAATACCATCTGGTTGGACACAAATGGAGAAGTCGAGGCAGAGGGGGAATTTCTTTCCCAAGATAAGACAGATTTAGCACAAGGGCTGAGACTCCTTGCATCTTCCACATTCACGTAGGACAGCACTCCCTTCAATACCGGCATTTGTTACGGCTTTTCCACATTTCAAGTACAAATACCAACTACTACTGTGAAACCAAACGGATGGCTCACTTTTTGAACAGAGTAAGGCGGAGGTTAAAAAGGAATTCCACTTGTTATCTCAATGTTTGGTGCATCCTCAGACGCATTTTACTCTAATGACACATTGGAACACGGCTATCACAGCCAAAAGCTGTGGCACTCAACTTGCACATCTGCACTTTCTCCTGACATTTGCCCACGACCAGCTCATACTGGATGTTCATTTTCTCCACGCACTCCACAGTAGGGCTATCTGAATGCTATGGAACAGACAACAGTCAAAATTCCCATCTTTCATAGTGCAGTGTGACATGGAAACATGACAGAGGCCATGTGCTGAACCTCAGCACATGGAACAGATCCCAGCAGTGCCTACAGATCTTTGCCTACAGACACCAGACACTACCAGCCAAAGAAATCAAGACATTTTCATACACAGCTTTTTACCATTATGCTTCAAATTAGCAAGGTACTTACAATCGCTATCAACTTCTTTGCTACCATACAGGCTACAAATATCCCAACAGGATGTGCTCTAGAGTAAGAGAAGGCAGACACAGAGAGGGAAGGCATGCTGCAAGGACACAGAGAAAGGAAGTATCTCCAATACTTCCCCTCTTCTCTTACTTCCCCTCTTCTTCTGCAAGAGTTAAAAAGGAGTATTTTTGTATGCTTGAGAAGGGATCCATGTCAAAATTAACTTTTGATTTCCCCCTGATTCATTCTAAACAAGCCAGTTCCTGCTAGATCTCACCATGCACAGGTGTTTGTACTGGCCAAAGGAAAGCCATGCCACAAGCAGCTTCTTTGGCTCTTACTGCCACCTCCAAGCAAGTGAGAAGGTATGTGGGAACACACGGAACAAAGAATAGAGCAAACATGCACTCTCAAAGCAACTGTCTGCCTCATCATTGCCCGGGAGAAAATAAAATATTGCTTGAATTCCAGACTGTTCTTAGGATTTCCCGACCTACCTAGACTTCTGTTTCAATTCTCCAGAGTTCTGCACCATTTGCTTCCATCAGATTTGGCATGTGTTGGAGGCAACAAGGTGCTATCAAAGTAGGAAACAAGAGTCAGGTATCCTAAAATACAAACCACTCAGTACTTCAAATATAAAATTATGAATCTGAATATCCATACTACTGGGCTTTCTTTTATTTACAGCCATCTTGGCAATGAAAATAAACCTGAGATTGTTGTTGTTCAAGGCCAAGTGTTTACTGCCCGATAAGGAACTAACTGTCATCTACCTTGTTCCTACAACCACGGTAAAAATACTCCCTGTAAAGATCGTAGTGCATTGCACCCACACCAATGTGTCTTGTGTTCAGGATGGATATTCAAACGTAGCAACGTTAGATTTCTATCCAGACTCCTCTCTTAATTTATTACGCAAATAAAATCCCAGGCCATGGAGAAAAAATGCCTTGACAAAAGCACCAGCTTCTAGCTCTCCACCCATCTTTGCCCATTTCTAGTATGTTTCAAGTTTTACTTCTGCTGTCCTCCATTTTTAGAGCCTGATCGCCACCTATTAAGTGTAGCTGGGGCAGTGAAAATCAAGAATGCATTTTCTCCATTCAAAAGAGCTGTACAGAAATAGATGTAGACCCTGCCTTACTGCTGCATTTAGCAGTCACACATTGACAGGAAGCAAAGTGCATTTTGTAGCCAAGTCCTTCATTAACTCCAGCAACAATTGTTTTCCTTTATGCTATACCCTCTTTTACCATACCCGATATATTGCAAAGCCTTCAGTCTCTGTTCACTGAGTACCATCTGCTCCTTTACCAACTTTTCGATTTCCATATTCACAGTTGGGGGATTCTGTATTTCTTCAGTTGCCATAAATTCTCTGCAGGATGGAAAGTAGATATGCAGAATGGAATCACATGATATATGCAATGTCATACGTGATATCACATAAAAAGAAAAAAATGATCAAGTATTACTTTGATAGAAACCAAAAGTGAACACTAGCCACTTTGTGTTCCTCATTGTCCAAAAGAAGACTGCCACATTTCTGACCTGAAACTCTGAACTACACACTTCTTTTGCATGAGCTTCCACTCCTTGACTCTCCCTTGCCATTTCAATTGATGCCATTTTTCTTTCTCAAGCTCTGATTTCATTCGATTCAAGAGTAGCTTGGCAGTTGCCTTCTCATTATCCAGCAGTGCTCTCTTTATATTCTGTGTATTAAAAAATAAAACCAGAAGTAGAAGCAGCATACGACATGCAAAAACAAACAAAAAATTGTCTCTTCTACAGAAAATGAGGGGAGAAAAGAACACAAATGATAACCAATACCCTGCCAAGTAGAAATTTCTTCTATATTTCAGTGATTGATAGGCAGAAAAAATGAATTTCATTTGGGGAAAGCAAGACATTCTAGGAATATTCAGACTGCTATCTTGCCCCAGGTAAAACATTTACCATGGCCTTAGTGTTAATGAGCTTATGAACATCAGCTGCCAAGAGGAAGGACATTTCCTCCAGTTTCACAGAATACTTGGTCAGTACATCTGCTATCTGTGCAACCAAAGAATACAGAAAAGCAACAACAATGAAAAGTAGAACTCAAATATCAATTGCCCAAGCTAAAATCTACATGAACAAGACAATTTTTCCATTCAAGTGAATTCGATTTAATTAATTCATTAACTACATAAGTATCATTCTCACGTTCGAGAATAGAATTCAAAGAATCAACGTTGTTTCTTCTGAGACATTGAAGCCTGAGTAGATCCCGACTTCAAATCTATTAGGACAGCATGAAAGCAATACCTGCTACATTTAGTACATGTAAACTACAAAGACATCTAGAAAAGCTCTAAAAGATGAACAAACCCATGAAATTTGAAGGAGACACTAGCAAGAAATGTGGAAATAGGCTTTATCTGCCCAGTGCTTTTCCCTAAAGCTTTGGCACTCCTTGGCATCAGTGAGAGTCTCTGTCTCATTATTCAGCAGCTGGCTTGGGGTAAAAAAGGATGCATGCAATCACTTCATTCCTGTTCATGACATAAACTTACTGCATCATCACGGAAACCATTTACTTGGAAATATAGCCTAAAAAATAGGTGACAGACTGGGTACATATCTAGGTTGCTATGAGCAAAACCTATTTATTTTTAACAGGAAAGCCATACAATATGCCTGCCATGGCAAATATTAGTCTACTAGCCCTGCACTTCAACGGGCAGTGAGCAGTTCATTACCCCAAATTTACGTTTGGCAAGGAGACAGTCTATTTATTACAAGCCCCTAGTTCTAGAACCAAGAATTCAGGAGTTGCTCATTCCCAATGAAAATCTGTCCATTTAATACCTTTGGGGGTTTATGCTTCTGTTCTTTACCTGTCTTGAGTGTGGCTTTCTTGTGAAGTCACTGATGGGTGTTTTTCCAACACATTTCTGCTGATTACACGGTAATTGTATGGCATCAGCAGACATCTCTGCATGTCTCTTTAAAGTATGCTTTTTACTCTTCTTAGAGGACCTTGTCTTCTTCTTTCCTTCACCCAAAAGGTGGGCTAAGTGAGCCTTCAAAGAACCATCATCTCAACAATTAGAATTCTTTCAAACCTACTGAATGGGGAAAAGCAACAAAAAAAATTTAAAAAAACTAGCACGTGAATAACAGCAGAAGAGAAAGGTAAAATAATGAATCCTACATGCCACATGCATAACTCTCTTCATTCGAGGCTATTTTCAAAGTGAGAAAAAAAAAATAGATCATCTTTTCCTCAGAGAGGAAAAGTGGAGTAACTGGATTGTGTTGCCTTGCTTACAGTTACCAGAAAAGTCAACAGCAGAGTTGAAAACTCCTGAAGCTGGCTAACTACACCTCTAAATGTTTTACAACTGTGTTATGATTCTGTCTTCACTTAATAGAACCTGATATACAACAAAGAGATGGGAGCACATGGAGATGCATTGGAGAGCCTACGCTGGAGGTAACACATTCACTTTTTACTCAAACAAATCCAAATTAGAAATGTTGAAAATGACCTGGGGCCATTTCAACAGCCAGCAAACTGACTAACACAACCAACCTTTGGCTTTTATTCAATCCTTTGCTTGTTTTACCTGGGCCTTGAAGATCTGTCTGCAGCCTTCCTCTCTGCATATATATAACATTCGTCCTATTGAGAACCCATGGCTCATCACAGCTGCTTGGCCAGGCCTGCTTCCAGAAGAACTGGCAACTACAAGCTGGGAGCAAAGAGATACAACACTTCACTTGGAAAAGGGCCTTCCATGAATCCTAGAATCCCAGAATGGTTTGGACAGGAAGCGACCTTAGAGATGATAGATTCTCTTCTTCCCACATCCTGACATGGGCAGGGACACTTTTCCACTAGTCCAGGTTGCTCCATGTCCGCTCCAGCCTGGCCGTGGACACTTCCTGCCATGGGGCTCCCACACAGCCTCTTTGAGCAACATGTGCCAGGCCTCAGCACCCACACAAGGAAGAATTCCTTTCCAATATCCCATCTACCCCAGCCCTCTGGCAGATTGAAGCTATACCCCCTTGTCCTGCGAGTCCAGACCCTTTTCCAAAGTCCCTCCCCAGGTATCTTGGAGCCCCAGCAGGCACTGCAAGGGGCTCGAAGGTCTCCCTGGAGCCTTCTGTTCTCCACATTGGACAACCTCAGCTCTCCCAGTCTGTCCTAGAGCAGAGGAGCTCCAGCTTTCAAAGCAGCTTAGCAGACACCTACCCGTGAAACTCGACGGCACCGCTCGCCTTCCGGGCCCTACGGATATTGCTTCCAGTGTCGCTCAGGGGCACTCCCGGCTCTCTCCCCGCCCCCCATGGGGCCCTCAGGCAATGCCGCTCGGACGCCATTCATGCCGCTGTCAGACCAACGAGGGGCAGGGAGCAAGCCCAGCTTCAGCCACAATCCACAGTGTCCTCGGCAGCTGCTGCGGGCTCATGGTGACCCACACACCCGGAAGCAGAGCTCCGGAACAGAGGATCATAGCCCCACATTTGTGTTCGTCCCTGTACAAGGCAGGCCCGTCTTGCCATACCCGGACTTTTCAGTTCAGCACGAGAATGAGAATACACCTGCGCCACGAAGTAGGAAACCTCCAAAGACTCCCTCATACGTGGTCTCTCAAATTAATGCCTAGGCACTTGCCATTCCTGAGGCTACACTGACCCCTATTTTACCTTGTGGGTAAGAAATGCCATTGTCTGGTGTGCAGCTAAAGGCGCAGCAAAAGCAGGCCAGGCCAAAAGCTGGGGCTGTGCCCTTCCTCACACCTTCACTGTGGTGTAATCCATGCAGTTAGAGTGAAGCTAGAAGGAAGCGAGGAAGATGAAGGCGTTCTTAAAGTAGTCCTCTGTCAGCTGCCCTGAAAGGGCGCATGACACACGGCGTCTCGCTGCCCACCATTCTACATACTCGCAGCTCCCTTTGCCGACTTGCAAAAGCTGCTACCAGAGCAGAGGGGGCCAGATTTAAGAGGGAGTGCCTAGGTTCACCTTCTACTTATTGCACGTAAGCCATGTCCAGCTCCTCTCTGCACTCTGTATTTCCCTTCACCGCGGAATTTACCATCGTGCTGTCTGCAACTCGGCGCCTAGAAGTGACCGCCAATCTTTCCACAGCGGGCTGCAAGGGAACCAAGGAGCAGCACAAGCAGCAGTGCTGAGGCTTTTTCTCGGCCCTAAAATGGGGTCTTCACCTTTTCCTCCAGTCTAGCTCAGGTGTTAGGATGAAGCCTCCTGGGCCCTTGCCTCATGGACCTAAATAAGATAACAAAAGAGGCTTTTTTCCCTGATGAAGTTGCAGGGTTTATTTCTCCTGGGTCGCGAGGAAAAGAGGGAGAAAGAGAGGGAGAAAGAGACAGAGGTCAGGGGGTACAGATCGTTTCTAGGGTCTGAAAAGGTGGGGCGGGGAGAAATTGGATCCCAGCCAGCCCTGTATGGCCAGGAGGGGGGAGGGACCAAGCTCCAGGGCATAACAGGGGTTATAGAATGTGCCATTTACAATGCACCTAGGAAATGCAATATCTCCCCATTTTTTGTTTTAAAAAATTGAAAGAAGGATATTAGTTTCATTTACATTATGACTTTGCCCACCACCCTGTGAATCCCCAGCCTTTGAACAGTCCTTTGAACCTATCTTCAGATTAGGGTAGCATGGATTTTAGGAACTTTCTAGGTCAGGTCCATACAGCAAAGTCCTTCATGTCCGTGCAGTAGTAGGAGAAAATCTATAGCCGCAAGATTCTGGAGTGAGTGTGCCAGGTTCATCTAGATGTTTTGACGTTGCTGAAGGACGATTCATGCAGTTGTTAAACTGTTCAGTGTTAACAGGAAGACAACTTGAATGGGGTTCCTCACAGGACCTAGAGAAGGGAAGCTTTTCTCTAAAAGGAAAGACAAACATTGTAAAACCTATTAAAAGTTTCTATCTGCCGAAATGTCATCCTCTTTAAGGATTTCTTTTTCTTTTTTCCGGCAGCGTCTTCTTTTTGAAGCCACACCCACCTGCTCCTCGTTCCCCTCAGTTGGAGCAGGATGTTTGGGGACATACGGGTTCACCCAATTTTGGGGAATCCACCGAGGGCCTGAGGGAGTGGATACACACGCATAGCCACGTCCCCAGGTAACGAGCTCATAGGGACCTTTGATTTCCCAGGTTTATGGGTCCCTAATCAAAACTGGAGGATGTTGGGATAACTTGAACTGTTTACCACTGTTAAAGTGACGTACCACAGGTGGACTCATGTTCTCAAATGAACAATTCAGGAAATTGATAGTAAACATGGCTTTGCAGAGCTTCTGCTGTGGAGACATCCACACTGTTGAACTGCTCTGTTTAGCCAAAACCTGCTTGAGCATCTGACTGGCTAGCTCAACTACACCTTGGCCTGTGGAGGAGTGGGAGGTGCCAGTTTTATGTTCCACTCCCCACTGCTGGACGAATTCCAGGAACTCCTTGGACTTATATGCTGCGCCCTGATCAGTTAAGATTTCCCTAGGGATCCCCAATACTGAAAAGGCTTGCACAAGGTGTTTTTTGGCATGCATTGCCCTTTCTCCTGGGTGGGCAGAGGCATAGACTGCCCCGGAATATGTGTCAATGCTAACATGCACATATTTGAGGCGACCGAAACTAGGAATGTGTGTGCTGTCTGTCTGCCATACCGCAAAACTTCCTAGACCACGGGGGTTAACGCCCATGTCCATTGAGGTCATGGTGTGCAGCTGACAGTTGGGACAGGTGGCCACAATGGCTCGAGCCTGACTCCGTGTTAGCTGGAACTGACGCATTAGACCTGGTGCATTTTGGTGATACTGCTGGTGGCTCAGCTTTGCCTGTTGGAAGATGTCAGGAAGGCGTGCTTGTACTGCTGGGGTTGCTTGTTCTGGTGGGGTTGCAAGGGAGTCTGCCTGACGGTTCCCTTCTGCAATTTTGCCTGGCAAATCTGTGTGTGATCTCACATGCATCACATAGAACGGGTGTTCTCTATGAGAAATCAAATAAATTAGTTTGGAAAGCAACCTGAAAAGCTGCTCATTCTCGATGTCTCTGAGCACTGCCTGCTCCGCCCTGGACACTACCCCCGTTACATAGGCTGAGTCTGTTACCAAGTTGATTGGCTCTGAGAACTTCTCAAACGCTCTCATAACTGCTGCCAGTTCAGCTATCTGGGGTGATCCTTCCACAAACTCAACATCAGCTTCCCAGTGCTGAGTCTGGGAATTTCTCCAAGTCATCACCGACTTGTGGGATGCCCCAGATGCATCCTTGAACACTGTGAGAGCTTTGAGTGGTCTTTGACTCCTCTTCTCTCGAGGAATGAGGTGGAATTCCTCATTAAACAGCTTGTGAGACGGGGCATGGACTGATATTTGTCCTCTGTAGCTGTTCAGGGCTAATTGGAGACTGGCATTGCTCTGGAGCAAGTGCTCAAACATCTCTTTAGTCAATCTTTCAGGAGAGTTCCTCCCCTCCTCAGACAGTTTGACTGGGAGGTGAATACATCTGAAGTCACAACCAGCTAGTTCAACCAGTCTCATCCTTGCTTTCTGAATCAGCCGGGCTATTAACTCTTGTGGCTTAGTGATAGTTTTGGATCATTGGTGGGAGAGGAAGACCCACTCTATGATTAAGAGTGACTCTCTCTGCCCCGGGATCCATTGGAATATTAACCTGTGTAAGTGTGGCAGTTTTCCTAGGACAATGAATTTGAAGGGCAGTTCGGGCTGGTAACGGTGAGCTTGCCTCTCTCCTAAAGTCTTTTGAACCTTTTTGATTGCCATCTTTGCCTCTGGGGTCAGTTCCCTGGGAGAAAGCAGCTCTCTCTCCCCCTTCAATAAATTGAAGAGACGTTCTAGGTCCTCATTAAGTGAGGCCTAGCCAGGTCCTGACCCAATTCAATGACCCACACAGGGAATGGAGATCTGCTAAGGTTTTTGGATTACAATTAATTTCCAATTTCTGCGAAACAATGGTCCGTGCAGTAATTTCCAAGCCCACGTACTTCCAAGGTGGCATCCTTTGGACTTTGTCCTCCTGCAATTCAAATCCAGCAGAGGTTAAAAATTTAACCACTAGGTCAAGTGTGTCTTGGAGTAGAGAGTTATCGGGGGCACACACAAGCACATCATCCATGTAATGCAGGATGATGGCCTCCCCTCTCTGGGCACGCACCTGGGACAGCAATGAGGCCACATGCCACTGGCAGATGGAGGGACTACATTTTAATCCCTGGGGCAAAACTTTCCAGTGGTAGTGCTTCATTGGGGCTTTCTCGATTGATGGTAGGAACCAAGAAGGCGAAGCATGGGGCATCCTCTGGGTGTAGGGGAATGTGGAAGGAACAGTCCTTGATGTCTAGAACAGCCAATTGCCAATCTCTAGGAAGCATTGTTGGAGAAGGCATTCCAGGTTGGAGAGACCCCATGTCCTCAATTACTTTGTTTATTTCCCGGAGGAAGTGGAGCCGCCTCCACTTGTCTTTCCCCGGCTTTTTTATCACAAAAACTGGAAAATTCCACGCACTTGTGGTCTCCTCCATGTGGCCTTTAGCCAATTGCTCCTCCACAAGCTCCTCAAGCACTTTGAGCTTTTCCTTACTCATCGGCCACTGCGCTACCCACTTTGGGGTATCATCTAGCCATTTCAATTTTTGGGTAGTGTGCTCTACAGTGGCCGCCTCTAAAAATCCCGAGGAGTCTTAGGAATAATCAATTTTACCCCCCACTGGGACATGGTGTCTCTCCCCCATAGAGGGCATTTATAGTCTGTAACAAATGGACGGATGCTAGCCAATTTTCCATCCGGCCCCTCAATTTCCACAATGCTTTTTGATATTTTTGCCAATTTTACTCCTCCTACACCTTGGATTCTGCCTGCCACAAGCTGAAGTTCCCAATGTGACGGCCACATCCTTTCGGGTATGATAGTCACATCAGCACCTGTGTCCAGTACCCCCTCCACATGAAGGTGATCTGATCCACGGGTTAGGTTGCATGCCAGAGAAGGTTTGTACTCACCCACCACTTCTGCCCAGTAGACTTCAGGTGATTTTCCATCTACTGGGACCTCCGCTGGAACAGGAATGGCCTGGGCAAGGATTTGTCCCTCACCCAGGTAATATGGTGGTAGAGGACATTGTGCCAGGAGAATGAGGGCAGTTATGTTTCCCTTGATGGTCATGGGAGCCACCTCTGTCTCTGGGGGTGTGTGTGCTGTGTCCATGACAACAAAGTACTCACTGTCCAGTTTCATGTGGTTTAACATCACGTCCTGTGTACTGTTAGGTAAGTCCACTGTAATGACTGTCCAGTCAGGTGACCTGAAATGAAAACCTTTGGTAGTCACAAGCCTAAAACGGCCTAGTGGCTTCCAAACCTTGTTAATTGAACATTCAATATTTTCATTGCCATGCATCCCCACACCCTCTATCCCATCCTCTCCCTTTTTGTTTTTTAAGAGAGAGTACTTTGCGAGTGTGGAGCCCGCCGCATTTATAGCCGAGCGCGCTATTGTGTTAATGGCGGGTACGCGCTGTAAAGCTAGTTTTTTTGTTTGTTGGTCTTCTTCTGTTTCTGGTTGTGTGGACAGTCTATGGCGAAGTGTCCTGGCTGCTTGCACTGGAAGCAGAGGATGTGCTGTAGCTGCTCTGGTGACATTGGTTGCTTCTTGGCTTCTGGTGTTACAGTTGCCATGGTCTTTGGGTGTGCCAGTCCTGGATTTCTCTCATGTCCACTGAGCAGTTCTGCTTTCCTGGCGCAGGCTTCTATCATCTGTGCTAAGCTAGGTGCTGGCTCTAGGGGAAGGCCAAGAATAAGCCTACGGCAGGTTTCATTAGCATTCCTCTGAGCCATCCCTTTAATAAATTCAGCTTGTACCACTGGATCAGACACCTGTCTTTCCACTTGCGCACGAAGGCGGTCCACAAACTGTAAGAAATTCTCAGAAGCAAACTGTTTAATGTTAACATAACTGCCTTTAGTATCTACTGTTGGTAATTGATTAAAAGCCTTTTCTGCAACATTGCATATTTTATCCAGGACAGACTTGGATAGTACTCTGGTTTGGCTTTCGGGGCAATGCCAATCCTTTTCCCCACATAGGTGTTCATATGTTATGTCATTATTATCAGCATCTTTTGCATCATCTGAGCTTTTTAAAAGCTCTAGTAAAAGCACTTTCAAAGATCTTTTCCACAGGCTTTCCCATAGATCATATTCTGAAGGAGTTAACAGACATCGGAAAAGCTCTTTGATATCATATGGAACCAGTTCGTTTTAGTTAAAGGTGCCTCTCATCATGCCTTTAAAGATGTCACTATTTCTACCAAATTCTCTCTGTAATTTTCAAATTTCTTTTTTTATCTTGATAGGACAAAGGTTGATAACTTCTTCTACCATTTCTCTTACCGAGATAAACTACAGGAGCAACTGGTGGTATATACTCTTTTCACTGGTGTTGACTTTCATGGCTGGGAATCCCCCCCCACGAGGCCCGGGAGGCTGCCCACCCCCCCCCCCCCCCCACCACGGGGGCACCATCCTTCCCGCAGGAGCTGTGAACTGATCCCCCTCCACCCCCATCCCTACCGACGCTGAACTCAGCAGGGGCTCCACAGCCCTCCCCCACCCCGCAGCAGCTTGGAGGGAAGGAATGTGAAACCGGAGAGGGGGAGGGGTGGTGGGATTCAGGGTTGCAACACCTGTGGGCGGGATCTTGGAGGGGGGAGGGGGCAGTGGAGCCGAGGGCAGGGATGGGTTATGGGAGGGGACAGGCTTAGGGGCAGGGACGGGAGGGTGAAGGGGGTTGAGGGATGAAGGAGGAAACACGTAGCTGCCACCATATGGGACCCCCCCTTACGGGCTGTATCACATGGCCAGAGCTATCTGGGACCCCGACACCTTCAGGTGTAGCCACGTGGCCGTTGCCCAGAGGGGAAGGGAACAAGGAAGGAGTGCTGACAATTTTCGAAAAATTATCAGAACCAGGATACCGGGGAGGACCCAGGGACTCAGAGCAGCCACAGCTGTGCTGGGCGCTCTGCACCCCCCAGGGAGACCCGTGGGTCCCCTCCAGGTCCGGGTTATAGGGTTTTGGGGAAAGGGAAGGTGAGTCTGAACCGTTTTGCTGATGCTGTCTGTTGTTTTCTGTCTGAATTAAAAGTTTTTGAATTCGTAAGAAAATCGGGAGGAATACAGAAGCTGTTTTATCTCCATTTTCCACTTTTAAAGTTAATAAATCACCTATTTCATCCCAAAATGAAATCGAATTTATATTTTGCAATTCAAGGTCAGATTTTTGAACAGACAGCCAGCTGGCAAAACGGGCAAACTTTTTCATAGATATTAAAACATTTCCTGAACTTAATATTTCCCTGAGTTGGTTTGTTATACTCTTTTGCAAGGCAGATTGCTGTAAGCCCATGATGTTTAGCAATTTGCCACTATATCTACCCCACTACAGTTAAAAACACCGAAAATGAGTTAGTTGTTAAAACGTGCCAGGTACACTACGGTTTTCAGGCTTTACTGGCTGCGGAGCGGATGTTAGTTTCGCCGTTTCTGTCGGTAAAACCCACGTGGCACCCTCGCCACTGTAGAAACCTACCCCGCAGCAAAAACCCGCAAAAATTGCAAAAAACCGCAAAAAACCCCCCGTGCCGCTGCTTTGAAACCCATCAAAGCTGCCTGCCTGCCACTGCGCCTGGGGTGACTGAGTCCAGCCCACCCCCCCAGCCCGCACGCCATACCACGTGGCCACGGACTGCCGATCTGTGCATGCTGTGCCCACGTCCGTGCCACCTTTCCTCCCAAGAGCGCAGCCAAGCCGGAAAAATGCCACCAGTGAGACCTCCCCGCAAGCTCCGGGAACCCACCTGCCGCGAAAGGAGGCTTCCACTCACCATTTTTTTCTTGCAGGCAGCGGCGACTGTGTAACTGTAGTGGGTCTGCATCCAGAACCGACCTGCCTGGGCTTCTGACAGGCTCCCGGTTCGTGCTTAAAAGTCTTCAAACTGCACAAAATGCAGCTAAAAGAAATTTAAGCTAGTTGATCAGCTCCAAGGCTTCTCGAATCCCTAAAATAGGAGTCACAGCCGGACGTGGGGTGCTCTGTAGAGACCATCCAAGTTGGGGCGCCAAATGAGGCTTTTTCTCTGCCCTAAAAATGGTCTTCACCTTTTCCTCCGGTCTAGATCAGGTGTTAGGATGAATCCTTCTGGGCCTTGCCTCATGGACCTAAATAAGATAACAAAAGAGGCTCTTTTCCCTGATGAAGTTTCAGGGTTTATTTCTCGTGGGTAGCGAGGAAAAGAGGGAGAAAGAGAGGGAGAAAGAGACAGAGGTCAGGGGGTACAAATCTTTTCTAGGGTCTGAAAAGGGGGGCGGGGAGAAATTGGACCCCAGCCAGCCCTGTATGGCCAGGAGGGGAGAGGGACCAAGCTACAGGGCATAGCAGGGGTCACAGAATGTACCATTTACAATGCACCTAGGAAATGCAACACAGTCCTTCAGCTTGCTCCTTTCGACTGCTAGGGTCATGTCGGAAGGCAACGAGAGGCAGCGACCTTCCTCTTCTAATAGCCTGTAACGTGCTGCACACAAGCACGGTACTTTTGCAGCTTCGATCACCGCCCTCGCCCATGCCTGGCGCCGTTTTCACTTCCCGGGGTCCAGAAGTAGCTGAAGCAGAGCCCCACCGCCAGCAGTGTGCCAGCAGCCAAGCGCTCGAGAACGCTGCTTCTGCCCAAGCCCACCTAGGGAGTGCACCTTTGTTCTCAGAGCTCCGTGCAACAGTCTGCCTCTCTCGCAGTTCGAATGGAAAACGAAAGCTTTTCGCCTACACCCTTCACAGAGATCTGTTGCCAGGACGAGAAGGTCTTGTAGCAGTGCTGCCCGAAACCCCAAGTAAAACACAAACTAACAGAGTGTCAGTTTATGCGGTGCTTTATTCAGGGCCCGGGGACCTGCAGACTCGCGTCCTAAGTCAGGATCCCACTGGTTCCCTTTTTAGAGGGTTTTTTATACCCTTTTTACAAATGGTTTATGTGCAGAAGTACACATTCTTCTATAGATACATTCACCTTGAAGATAGCATTTTGGCGTCATAAATCTTACATGGTTGCTTATCTTAGGACTATAGTGTTCTCCCCCTCAATCTCTCTCTTACGCCACTGCCCACCACCAGTACTTTATTTATGTTTATACTTTAACCTTATCACTAACGGTTCTGCATGCTCTTAGCACAGCACATTCCTAAGTTAGTTTCCCAGGGCCTACTCTGGGGACTGCAGTCTTCAAGCCTTAGCATTACTACTACTATTATGGTTTATACACTTTATATTCTAATATTCAGGATTTCTAGTCCATACGGTAACAACTCCCCCCTTTTGAGCATTCTTTAGAGTCTTCTGCAAGGATGCTCAATTCTTCCAAGTGATAGTTTCCAGATATGATGGTGGAGGGTTGTTTCAGGAAGTTGGTTGAATCACTTCTTTTCGAGTCAGGGTCTTCATGATTTGCCGTGTGTGTGTTCCTTCTTTAGCAATTATTCCTAAAAGACATCTATACATAATCACAATTACTACAATGATTATTACAATCATTATTCCATTTTGAATAATTGAGGATAACCAACCAGAGACCTGGATTCCCAAAGAACTGAATAAAGCTCCAACCCAATTATGTTCTGCATCCTTTTGTACTTCATGTATGTTTAGTTCAATTCGCTCCAATTGACCTATATCCTTTTCTACTTCCTTCGTGACATTTGGGATATGTACACAACAGTGATCATCCCTTCCTCGTAAATATCCACAAACTTCGTGTTCCTTTAATAAGAGCAGATCTAATGCCATTCTATTCTGGATTGTCATCCTGGTTGTGGCTTGTAATTGTAGATTAAGATCTCTAAATCCCTTTTTTGTTACTGCTGCCAATCTCTCCGTCTGCTCTAGTAATTTATATAACATTTCCCGGTTTCTATATGTAGATACAGGTGCAAATAAAGATTCAAGCATCCAACCGAATTTTACACTTTCCCCTGGCTCGTGCCATTCATTCTCTAGATATACTGCTTCGACTGTCTCAGGGCTTAATCCTCTTTTCGTCCTTTTCTCTTGGTCTTCCTTGGTTAATTTGGACTGTTTCCAAAATGGACATAAGGTTGGTATCCCTAACGTTATTTGAGTAATCGGACCACCTATCGGTAAATGTGTAGTCCATTGGCCATGTCCCATTACCCAGACTGAATTTCCGGGGCTTCGTACTGTGGTTGATTGACAATCTTTCCGAGCTCCTTTTAATTCTCCCGTTATTGTATGGTTGTATCTCTGACATTCACATCCCCATTTCAACAACACCCCGACGGGTACTAATCCAATTTGGGATTCTGGGGTATCACAGGTTATGACTTTACTACAGTTCCAACCTGATATTTGGGCTAGTCTGTTGTGGTGCACTGTTTCAGCTTCGAGGGCCCCTGGATGTTCCTGTTTTCTTGACCACTCGATACACCAGTGTATTGATCCGATATAACTATAGGGTTCCAGTAGGCTAGGACCCCAAATTGCTTTCCATTGCTCCCACTCTTCTTTCCCTTCTTGACACACTATCTCATGATAATAATCTACTACAGGTTTTCTTCTTTTCTGATTTACTTCAAATGTGCACCACCCAACATTTTTGTATTGACCTATTTCAGTGAATACAGAATTTGGTAATTTTAAACATTCCGATCTTTGCCTTGGGGTTGACCATCGTCTTCCATAGGTATAAACCTCTTCTACTATTCTAGTGCGATTTCGTAGCTCTTTGTGGCATTTCCTCGTTCCATTTACTATTTTTGGGGGCATTTCTCCTAATGGGATGATTCCCCACGGTATAGGGTCACTTGCTGCCTTTGGCAAGGGCAAACACGCTGTTATCACTGTTACATTTTGTATTTTCCCAAAATCCCTAATTAATCCCACAACCAAATTCTCTTGCCCTAATTCCTGTTTCACATTTTCCATTTCTTTTGCTTGTTGGACCATTCTAGTTTCTCTCATCCTGCAAAGATTCCCTAATTTGAGAGTGCAATTGATTCTTAATGAAGGACCATCCCACATGTCAATTCTCATACTTGTGGGTGTTACTTGTATTGGATAAGAATACCCTTTTGTCTTAAAACCCTCCGCCAAAATTTTTACATCTAAGTTCCCATAATCGAAGCTTTCCCTGATCCATACCATGCATGAAAATTGACCAACCTGAGCTTTTTCCAAGTGTGAGATCATTAGGGTAGTATTACCTTTCTGCTGTTTCATATCCCAAATTGTCACAATCCCTTCTGAAAATACCTTATTTGTAGTGATCAATTTCCATTTCGTCTTTACTTCATCGAATCCAGTTCCCTGGTCATCAGAAAACAAACAGGTTAGATTTACATTTGCCCCTTGTGGTACAATCACTGTTGGTTTAGGAACAGTAACTTTAACAAAGGCATCTCCGATACGAGCAATGCTCAACATTAACATCGCAATCAAGGCCTTGCCCTGAATACCAGTTTTGTGTCGGTTAAAGGTTGGACTTCCCATCGTGACGGGACTTTCTTGATTCAGGTGTAGTGTATCCAATTGTCGATCCCTTGGACCTTTACGGCTGTGTATGTAGTCATAATCACTTGTCGGGGACCGTCCCATGTTTCTTTTAGTGGTTCCACATTCCAGTTTTTTATGTAGACTTGGTCTCCAGGCTGTATATCGTGGACGGGATTTTCCAGAGGCAAAGGTCGATTCCACTGCAACGCCCCCCGTAGTGCTGTAAGAGTCTTATTGAGAGAAAAAATGTAATTTACCAGTACCTGATCTCCCACCACATTAGGGTCCCCTTTGTAAGTTGCAGCATGATAGGTTTTGCCGTATAAAATTTCATACAGACTTACTCCTACCTTTTCTCTAGGTTTGATCCTGACCCTTAACAGAGCTAAAGGTAATGCTTGAGACCATTGTATCTTTGCTTCTTGGCAGATTTTCTTAATTTGGTCTTTTAGTGTTTGATTCATCTTTTCTACTTGTCCACTAGACTGAGGTCTCCAAGGTGTATGGAGATTCCATGTTATCCCAAGTACCTTAGCCACTTCTTGCACTATTCCTGCCACAAAATGAGGTCCCCTATCTGAGGACATCCCTAGTGGGATTCCAAACCTAGGGATGATCTCTCGAAGTAAAGTTTTAATCACTTCTTTTGCTTGGTTTGTTCTACATGGGAATGCCTCTGGCCAGCCTGAGAAGGTACATACATAGACTAAAACATACTTATACCCTTGTGCTTTTGGTAATTCTGAAAAATCTATCTGCCAATAATCTCCTGGCTGTGGGCCTATTTGCAATTTTCCCATTTGAACTTGCCTACGTGTCATTGGGTTGTTGTTGGGGGTTGAATGCTTCGCTTTTCTTTCTGTGGAATTTCTCCCATTGTTATGCTAAGTAATTGTGGCTACACCTTAAAACGACAGATAATGTTCTCTCGTAGAGGGGTGGGTGGAGGGGGAGGGGGGGGAACCGGAAAAGGAAAGGTGGGACGGGGGGGTCTGGAGCGGGGCTCTCTCTCGCTTGGCTCCTGGAGTGGGAAGACAACCTGGGCTCTGCTCTGGCATCCTCCCCTGCCATCCCAGCACTGAGATCCACGCTCCCTGCCTTTGGACATCGCTCTGCTGCTCTCCTAGCTCACCCTACTACCTCCGGACACTCTGCTGAGCACCACAACCGACACCGTGAGGGGAGAGTCACTTTCCCCATCCCCGCTCACCCCTGGGCCGCGGCCGCCATCACCCAGCCCTCTTCAACTGCGTGGGACCTGCCCTGCCCCCACAGCACCGGTAACAGCACAGGGAGACGGCCTGCGGCCAAAAGGGACTGGAGCGGAGCTAGACTGTTTCTGTTGCCAATTTTTATAGCTGTTGTTGTTTTTCTGCTTTGTTAGATACCAGTAAAGAACTGTTATTCTTATCCCCATATCTCCTGCCTGAAGGTGTCTGAATTGGACCTAAAATAATTAAAAGGGAGGGGGGTTGCACTCTGCATCGCAGAAAAGGGGCTCCTGCCTTTCCTTAGACCATACCTGTCTTTCAAACCAAGACAGTTGTTCTTAATACAAACTGGACACATTGCATTGATCCTTTTGGCCATTGTTAACATCTGATTGGAGATTATTTCTTGTTTTAGAAATTGCACTAAAGCTTCTGCTCCCCAATGGCATTTGTTATGTTCAATTTCTAATATCATTTTCATTATTTTTGTTGGCAATATCACTTGTCCTACGGCAGTTACATACCATCCGGCTGCATTCTTCTTAGCTTGTACTAGCCATGCTAATTTTTCGTCTTCTGGTAGGTATACTGGTACTTCGTCCATAAAAGCTTCCGCAGGGTTGGTACGTGCTGGTAGCAACGCCATTTGGGTCCATACCTCGCGAGCAGCCTGTCTGACTGCTCTGTCAGCCAGACGATTTCCCTGGAATGCTCTTTCTTCTCCCTGCTGGTGTCCTTTTACATGCATTACTGCTACCACTTGGGGCTTATGTACTGCTTCTAGTAGTTGCACAATTTGTTCTCGGTGTTTAATTGACGAACCCTGTGAATTTAATAGTCCTCTCTCCTTCCATAATGCCCCATGTACATGTATTACCCAAATGCATATTTAGAATCAGTCCAAATATTTACTCTTTTCCCTTGACTCAATTCCAAGGCTCGGATGAGGGCTTGGATTTCAGCTTTTTGTGCTGATGTTCCGGGAGCCAAGGCTCTGGGTTCTATAACCTGTCTTAGAGTTGCCACTGCATACCCGGCGTACCTGGTTCCATTCTCCACGAAACTAGATCCATCGGTATACAGCTCCCATTCGGGTTCGTCTAAGGGCTCATCCTTTAGATCCTTGCGGGTAGCGTATACCTGTTCGATGGTTTCCACACAGTCGTGTACCAGGTTGCCTTCTTCTTGGGTGACTCTAAGAAATTCAGCTGGATTGAGATGGTTAGTTACCTTCATTTCAACATCATCATGTTCTCTAAGGATTGCCTGGTATTGCAGCATACGGCTAGAGGAGAGCCAATGCCCCCCTTTTTGTTCCAAAACTGCTATTACCATATGTGGGACAAACACTTCCATTTTCTGCCCCATAGTTAGTTTTCTAGCTTCTTGTATCAGAAGCACTGTTGCAGCAACAGCTCTAAGGCAGCCAGGCCATCCAGCGCTTACTGGATACAGTTGTTTTGAGAAGTACCCCACCGGGCGCTTCCATGTTCCCAATTTTTGTGTCAACACCCCAATCCCCAGTCTTTGCCTCTCATTTACATATAGTTGAAAGGGTTTTGTGAGATCTGGCAACCCTAATGCAGGTGCCTCTTTTAGAGCTTGCTTCAAGTTCTGAAATGCCTTTTCTTGTATTTTATTCCATTTAAATTCAGGATTCTTGACTGCCTCATACAGAGGTTTTGCTTTTAGTCCAAATTCTGGAATCCACAACCGGCACCACCCTGCCATTCCTAAAAAGGACCTTAACTCTTGTGGATTTCGAGGTGTCGGTATAGCACATATTGCCTGAATCCGGTTCACCCCTAATTTCCGAACTCCTTGTGATATCTCGCATCCCAAATAAATGACTTGTGTTCTTACCAGCTGGGCCTTTTCTTTTGACACTCGGTATCCAGCTTGTCCGAGCATGTTGAGGAGTTCAATGCTGAGTCTTCGACAGATGTCTTCTTCTGTTGAGGCTAGAAAAATATCATCTACATAATGTAAAAGAATAAATGAGGAAGGTGACTCCTTTACCTGGGTTAGTCTCCATTCTTCCAGTTCCCGGGCTAGTTGGTTTCCGAAGATGGTTGGAGAATTCTTGAATCCTTGTGGTAAACGTGTCCAGGTGAGCTGTCTTTTTCGTCCTGTAGCAGGGTTTTCCCATTCGAAAGCAAAAATTTTCCTACTTTCAAATGCCAAAGGGATACAGAAGAATGCATCTTTCAAGTCAATTACTGTGAACCATTTAAATTTCTCCGAGACAGCTGTTAGCAATGTATATGGATTTGCTACTACTGGATGAATATCCTTTGTTATACTATTGATTGCCCTCAGATCTTGAACTAACCTGTACTTACCATTGGACTTCTTTACCAGAAATATGGGGGTATTGAATTCTGATTCACATTCCTGTAATACCCCTAAACTAACAAACTGATCTATTAAGGGTGCTACTCCTTTCCGAGCCTCTAGTTTCAGAGGATACTGCCTTATCCGTACGGGTTGTGCTTCTTCCTTCAATTCCACAACTACCGGTTGTGCTGCTTTTGATTTTCCAGGAATCCCTGTTTCCCATACCCATGGTACCACAGCCTGTTCTATTTCTGTGGGGATTTCTGTTACCTCTACTTCTTTCACCGTAAATAATTTGGCTATATTATCTTCTGGAATTTCTAATTTTACTCTTCCTTTTTCAAAAATTATTTTTGCCTCTAACATTGATAACAAATCCCTCCCCATTAGTGATTCCGGGCTATTTGACATGTATAAAAATTGATGATCAAATTCTTTCCCCTCAAACTTTATATCCAACAGACGTAAAAATGCCCTTTCTTCAACCTGTCCTGTAACCCCTACCACCCGAATGGTAGAATCACTTAGAGGTCCTAATTTGGTGTTAATTGCAGAATACGTAGCCCCCGTATCTACTCTAAATTCCAATGGTTCCCCGTCTACTTCTAAAACTGCCTTCAGATCCCGATCTAGTCAGCTTTGATTCTGGTAGCTTCCCATCATAAAGGCTTGGGCGACACCTTGTGGCCCTCCCTGAACTGCACTTGAATTATTTATCAACCCTTCCCTGCTATTTAACCCGAATCCCATACCTTGATTAAGTGGACATTCGTTTTTCCAGTGTCCTCTGTTCTTGCACAAGGCACACTGATCCAATCCCAATCTCATTTTTCCTTGTCCCATTTGTAATTGGTTTGGGAATCCCCTTCCACCCATCGAAATTCCTCCCCTAGCCATTCCTCGTCCCCGTCCGTGCCCCCGGCCACCTCCCCGCATACCATTCCCCGTTATCTGCTGTAGTACTGCCAACATACTAGCTTGTTGCAGTCTCTTTTTCCCTATTATTATACACCTTCCACGCAACTTCTAAAAGTTTATCCAAATTCCGTGTATCTTCCCCTTCTAATTTCTGCAATTTTTTCCGAATATCCTCTTGGGATTGTCCCATAAAAATTAAAGCTAGCTGCAATTTCCCTGATTCCCCTTCAATTTCTAAACTGGTATATTTTCGAGCAGTTTCTTTAAGCCTTTCTAAGAAAGCTGACGGGGACTCATTTTTCTCCTGCCTTACTGAATACAACTTGGACCAGTTTAACGTCTTAGGTATCCCGCTCCATATTCCTTCTATCAACAATTCTTGATAAGCCTTAAGTCTATGGTAACCCCCTGTTGAATTAACATTCCACTCTGGATCCTCCCGCGGCACCAAATCATTTAATGTACCGTCCGCTATTTGTAACCTAATCATTTCTCGTGCCTTTTCCCTCATAGCTTTAAACACCATCTCTTTCTCAGTAGAGTCCATTATTGTATCCAGTAAGACCTGTAAATCATTCCAGTCTGGATTCTGTGTTTTAATCACCATTTTCACTACCCTTGCCGCCTGTTCAGGATCCTCCCGATAAGCCCCCACAGACTGCTTCCAAATTAACAAATCATTAGGAGAAAAAGGAACTTTCACTATTACTCGTTCCCCGTGGGGTCCAACCGTTTCCCGCAACGGAGCCATCAATTGTGCACCCCTTTGTCCTTTCTTCTCCTGCCCGCTATGGGTCCTTTCACATAGAGGAGTACGCAGCTTATCAACGACTTTTCCTTTCTCTAAATCCCTTCCCTTTTCTTCCCCATTCACCTCTTCGTCCAACTCACTCAATTCACTCTCCTCCAGGGGAGGGGCACTAGGTGCTACCAACAGGGAAACATCCTCCTCAGGGTCTGAAAATTTAACAGAATACTCCTTCCCTTTTTGCCACCCTTTGCAGCCCGCACAACCATCTGTTACTGTTTTTAAGACCATAATGCCACACTCCTTCTGCCATTCTGGCTTATTTTTCAAATAATAAAACAAATCAAGATACGGGATTTCTTCCCATTTCTTATTATTTTGTAAGAAGTGCATAAGAGGAGTTACAATATCAGGATTTAGAGTACCATTTCGGGGCCATTGCATACCCTCAGGTTTGTAGTGGGGCCACACATGATTACAAAAATCAATCAATTTCTTTTTACTCAGTTCTTGACCAAAATTCCCCACCTTCCAATGTTGCAACAAACAGCCCAAGGGTGAATCATTCGGAATTTCCATCCCCCAACTAGCCAGAGCTTTAAAGGTTTTAAAAGGCATCATAACACTCACACTCACACACTTTACTATTATTTCCACACTCACACACCCTTTACCACAATTCTTGCCTTTCTTGTCACCGCGAGTGGCAAGTGCTGGATCTGCGCAATCACTGTTGCGTCTGACGACCAGCGCCTAGGCTTCCTTTTCCACAACCTTTAAGACGTCCTTTGCCCCCGGTGCGGGATCACCGTCCTGTCTTAATCGGTGGGCTTTCCCTTTCAATAAAGAATAAAGCACCTTGCGGGCTTACCTCACAGTCGTACGTCAGGTGCGGGGTCGGGCACGGGTTGATGTCTCCCCAGAAATCACCTGGTGCCGGCGTGGAGTAGATCAGCTCGCGAACCGCCCCTGCGGCCTCCGGTGTCCTGCCGCGGTCGCCAGAAAACTGCTGCCCGAAACCCCAAGTAAAACACAAACTAACAGAGTGTCAGTTTATGCAGTGCTTTATTCGGGGCCCGGGGACCTGCGGACTCACGTCCAAAGTCAGGATCCCACCGGTTCCCTTTTTAGAGGGTTTTTTATACCCTTTTTACAAATGGTTTATGTGCAGAAGTACACATTCTTCTAAATAATATAGATACATTCACCTTGTAGATAGCATTTTACGTCATAAATCTTACATGGCTGCTTATCCTAGGACTATAGTGTTCTCCCCCTTAATCTCTCTCTTACGCCACTGCCCACCACTAGTACTTTATTTATGATTATACTTTAACCTTATCACTAACAGTTCTGCATGCTCTGCTAAATCTTTTGAACATTATTTTCTCACCACAGCACATTCCTAAGTTAGTTTCCCAGGGCCTACTCTGGGAACTGCAGTCTCCAAGCCTTAGCATTACTACTACTATTATGGTTTATACACTTTATATTCTAATATTCAGGATTTCTAGTCCATACGGTAACAGTCCTGTGACAATGGCCTGGGTGCTGCCCTGTCCCGCTTTCTTCCAATTGGCTCCACTTCAGGATGCCCTCCCTGCTGAGAGAAGAGGCTGGGACAGCACCTTTAGAAATGTGACTTTCTGGGGTTTTTGTTTTGTTCTGTTATTTTTAAAGTTACTAAAAACATTCACCCTGATTTTTTGAAGTGTTGGGTTTGGGGTTTTTTTCAGTTTTGGGTGGGGTTTTTTAGGGCATTTTTGTCTCTTTGGGGGTTATTGGTTGGGTTTTTTTGTGTGTGTTTGGTCTGCTATTTTTGTTTGTTTGTTTGTTTGTTTGTTTGATTTTTATTATGGTTTTGTAGAGTTTTTTAGCAAATTGATTGGAAAACTGAATAGTCCTCCACTATAGTCTCCTGGATTCACCTGAGACTTTTCCTAGGCATGTCCCTGATCGTTTTTGCAATGAGTCTCACATCATTCTCCTGAGGAAACTGTCTGCTGATGGTTTGGATGGGTGGGTGTCGGAGAAGGGAGACGCGGACACCATATGGTCATCAGCAAAGTCTCGTTTATTGATACGCAGAGTGGCGATTAAATACAATGCTTAATTAGCTCATGCATAGTGCAAAATCTTAGCTCCTTATTGGTCTAGATGTGCTGCTTAGCTAAGCACTTCGGCATTCATGTTTTTCTCAATTCTACGTGCCTTCCTTATCTCAAGGACACTGTATCCCTGAGACTGAGGCCCACTTTGCTAGCTTCACTAAGTTGATCTGACTATGGCCTTTTTCTTCCAGCCATTCCTGCACCAGGCTCTCTACATTTCCCCCGTTTTCTTTTTGAGCTAAAAGAGTGGCATGCCAAGCTTTGCTAACAGTCTTTTGAATAAAATTTTGTAAGCAAGTTATCAAGCAAGGTAGCAATAAAGCTAAGCACAAGAATATATCTAACACCATAATAGCATACTTAATAACGGTTCGAATCCATCCCCCAAGACCTAGGCTTTTTAACCACTCGTCAATGCCCCAACCATCTTCTTCTTTTAGGTTGTGTAATTTCTGCTGCATGTTTTGTATCTTTTTGTGGATGGACTCAGAGTGGTCAGATAAATTCATGCAGCACATTCCCTCGAACTCCTCGCAACCATACTGGCAACCCTACTAGGCAGGTTCTAAAAGGATTTTGTACTTCCCCTAGACTTAAGCAGATTGATTCTTGCTTTGTTATGTTAGCGAATGTTACCCATACGTTCTCCCGAGGCGCATGCTGCATTGGAAAAGATTTTGTGCGAGCAAAGTTAGCAAGCATAAGCAGTGTAATGATCATCATTTTGATTTCTTTGGCGGCCTATTCTTTTTACACCCTGTATTGCTCCCTGTTATCTGCAGTTGTTTCACCTTTTCTATACTCTGATTTAATACCTCCTCTGGGTCTGTACCGGGCTTAACTGGTCCTACCCGAGGCCAAGGCAGGTGTGGGACTTTATGTCTGCATCTTGCAGCGATAATGTGCGAATTTGCATAGATGTGCTGCCTCTTAATCCAGTTGGTAAGTTCCCACCGGGCCCAAGCTAACAGGAGCTGTTCTGGTGTCTCGTATAGGTTTCGTACCTGGGCATATGGCACTCCTGCTTCTTTTTCTAGGGCCCGACCCCAATTTGAATCTCTTAGGTCGTCACTTTGACACCTCCAGCACCACAAACTAAACACTGCTCTCTGTTCCACCCACGAGCAGTCCCCACAGCCCCCGCACTTTAGGGCTACCCAGGCTTCACACCATGACCCCCCACACGCACAACAAGGACGGTTGCTGAGAGGCTGTTCTTCCTGGTGGGCGTGGCTCTCAATCCAATCAGCCCAATTCGGTGGTGGCTACCTTAGCGCCTCACGGGCAGCGCTGTTATAGCGTCCCAACTTCTGTAAATAGGGCCGTAAGGTCACCGTCAACCTCTGCTGGATCCGCTCTTGGTCGACTGGAGCCAGCCGCCTCCTCAGGAATCTTTCCACTAGTTCGGTCATCTAGAATGGGCTTCACCCACCTAGCAGGGACCCAAAGTGTTCCTGTGGGGGTAGAAACACAAACATAGCCTCTCCCCCAATATACCACTTCCGCTGGGCCATTCCATATTCCTGTCTTTGGATCCTGGTACTTTACCCATGCCTTCATGTGCTCTCCTCTGTTACCTTCTCTTTTCCCTCTATGTCTGATTGCAGGCGGCTCAGATTCATCCCCAAACACACACAAGTAATTTATTACATAAAGAGCTTTAGCTAGTCTTTCTTGCGGATCGTCTATGGATTTGTGTTTGAGTAGATATAGCTTAAGTGTACCATTGGCCCTTTCTACTATGGCCTGTCCCGTGGGTGAGTGTGGTACTCCTGTAATATGTCTGATTCCCCAGAGTCTCATAAACTGACTTACTTTCCCACTGACATATGCAGGTCCGTTGTCGGTCTTTACCTTCCTAGGCGTTCCCATAACTGCAAAACAACTTGTCAGGTGTCTAATTACATGGATTGCCTTTTCCCCTGTCTGTGCTGTGGCCCAGATATACTTACTATAAGTGTCTATGGTAACGTGCACATACTTGAGTCTACCAAACTCTGCCACATGTGTGATGTCCATTTGCCAAATTTCATTACTCTCCAGACCCTGAGGATTTACCCCACACCCAAGGCCTACCCCATTATTGTGATGACTGCAGGTGGGGTAGGCTCTCACTATTGCCTTAGCCTCTTGCATGCCTATTTTGAACTCACGCACCAATCCTTTAGCATTTTGGTGAAATCGTGTGTGTGACTCCCTTGCTTCAATCCCCCTGTCATCAGCTACATTCATAACCAGTCTATCCGCCCTGGCGTTGCCTTCTCCCAAGCCTACGTCCCACTTATGACTCCTGACGTGTATTATACAATAAGGCTTGAACCTTGCTCCTACTGCTCGCTTTAGCTGCAGCAAGAGTTCATAGAGTCTCTTGTTCTGCACCTCTTTCACAGAGGCGTCCTCAATTCTCTGTGCTACTCCTGCTACATAAAATGAGTCAGTGACCACATTCAAAGGCCCTTGCAGTTCACTTAGTGCCCACACAACGGCAAGCAATTCCAATGTTTGTAAGCTGTCCTCTGGGGCTGCATCTATTGTTTTATTCCTCCACCGAGGGCCTTCTTTCCAGGTGATCGCTGCTCTTCTCGTCTTTTTCCCAGCATCCGTGAAGGCTGTGGTGGCGCCCGCTATCGGCTGCTCCGATCGTAGTGGCTTTGCTATCCAGTCCCAATTTCCTAGCCACTGAAGGTGACGTGGCATCAGCGGTCCGGTGTGGATGGCTGCTCCGACTTCCAGCAAGGCCGTTTGTAGATCTCCTGAATTGAGGAGGTACCAATCTAAGTCCTCCTTTTTCATGGGCAGATAAATTGTTGTTGGGCTCGTTCCGGTGATTTCCATGATCCTTACGCGACCCTTCCGAATCAGGGTAGCTACCTGTTCAATTTTTGTGCTGATTGTCCTTTTTGCTTGTAAAGGTGGGGTTATCCATTCTAGTACCCGTGTCTCTCGCGTTTTCTTTTGTAGCTGTGTGAGTGCACCGAGTAGGTGGTTGGCAGTACTCCAGATGGTAAGATCGATGGGCGAGGAGATATCTCGGCGGGAGACAAACCCCTCATCGATGCAGCGTATAATACCCTTGAGGGCTTCATGTTGTTGCGGGGTCACGGTTACGGGTGCGGTTGGGTCAGTTCCTTTAAGCAGTGGCTTGAGGGAGTCTAGCAAGGAGTTGGGTATCCCAACAATCGGCTTGAGCCATTGCAGATCTCCTAGCAGTCGCTGTGCCTCATTTAGAGTGGTGATCTTTGTTGCAAGCTGGAGCTTCTGCGGCCGTACGATCTGGCGTGTGATAGACCACCCCAAGTACTTCCATGGTGTGGATTGCTGTATTTTTTCTTGAGCTATTATGAGGGATGCCTTTGCTAGGGCGCTTTGAATCTCCTGCATCTGAGTGTCTGTAAATGCTGATTCTTGAGCAAAGAGGATATTATCCATATAATGATAAATAATTGTGTTGGGCCACTGTATCCTCAATGGTTGTAATGCGGCATCAACATACAGTTGGCACAGGGTAGGCGAGTTCTTCATTCCTTGTGGAAGAACAGTCCATTCATACCGTTTATCAGGTTCTTCTCTGTTTATTGCTGGTAGGGTGAATGCAAATCTTTTAGTATCTTGAGGGTGTAAGGCAATAGTGAAGAAGCAGTCTTTTAGATCAATGATTAGAAGAGGCCAATGCTGTGGGAGCATTGCTGGGTTGGGGAGGCCTGGCTGTAATGCCCCCATCGCCTCCATCTGATCATTTACTGCTCTTAAATCGTGCAGAAGACGATATTTTCCTGACTTCTTTTTGATCACAAAAATTGGCGTGTTCCATGGGCTTGTCGAGAGTTTCAAATGTCCTTGTTGGAATTGTTCCTTTACGAGTTGATGTGCTTGTATTAGACTTTCCCTTTTTAGAGGCCATTGCTTAACCATTACCGGTTCATTGGTAGTCCAGGTGATTGGGATCGGGAAAGTCCAAGCAATGGCAATTACTCCAAAGGGTGCTCGTTGGATAAAACGACCCCCATCTGAGCCAAGATGTCCCTTCCAATCAAGCAATGTACCGATGGCAGTAATGCAACTACGGACAACACAGTCACCAAATCTTGCCCATCTATAGTGACCCTTACTGGAGGAGTTTTTCTGGCAAGGGTGAACCCTCCGACGCCCGTTACGGTATCCGTAGTTTGCACTGATGGCCAGTTGTGGGGCCATTTTTCTGGAGAGACAATGCTGGTATCTGCCCCAGTGTCTAGGAGTCCCATCATTTCTATTGTCTGTCCTGCATAGGTTAGTTTCACCTTCTTTTTGGGTCTAGTATGGAGATCCATTGTGAGCATAGCAATACCTGATGATCCGAATCCTTGGTCTCCACGTGGGGTTTGTCTTTGTGGTTGAACACCCCGGCTCAACTGTGGAAGTGGAATAAATTGAGCAATACGCTGGCCCTTTTCAATCGTAATAGGAGGGAAAGGAGTATATACCATTATTTGTATTTCCCCGGTGTAGTCTGCATCAATGACGCCTGGAAGCACAAACAGCCCTACAATGGAGCTCGACGAGCGTCCCACTATTAGTCCTCCATGAGCTTGTCCTTTGATATTTATCGGGCTATGAACTCCAGTTGGGACTTTGACGGGGCGAGCTGTCATCAAAGATGTTTTTACTGCGGCTGCCAGGTCGAGTCCCAGGCTCCCTGTTGTGGCTGGTTGTAGACAGGAGATGGCGCTGATGTCACGGCGGCTACTTGTGTCCGGGCGCGGCTGCCGGGCGCGCTCCGCCGGGAGTTTCCCGACTTGCGGCGACAAGCTGACGTGTTATGCGTGTTGCTCTGGCAGTTTTGGCACCACACTTCTGAGGCTCGGCAGTCTCGTCGGAAGTGGCCTCCGCTTCTGCATCTATAGCATCGCGCCGAAGGAGGTCGGTGGTCGCTCGATGTGGCCGGGGCTGCTGTAGAAGCACGGAGCGGAGCAAGAGCGTCTAGCACCTGTGACTGTGTGGACACGGCTTGCTTTTGTAGCCCCAAGCCTAATTCTTTTAGTGCATTAACTAAGAAAACCTGCGCCCCTGTCGGCTGTAGAGCCATCCTTTCCAATGCCTCTTCTATCGTCCAATTGGCCCCCAAAGTTGATAATACCCTTTTTGTTGCCTCATTGCTATTCTGCAACGCACATTGCTTTAGCATCGCCCCTCTCATATACTCTGGGACTCCTGCCTTTTCAATAGCAGCAGCAGCCTTATCTACAAAGTCCCCAAAGGATTCATTTCTTCCCTGTTTTATCCCCATATACATGGGTATGCCTGAGCTATCTTTGACCTGACCGATGGCACTCCTTACTAGACGCATGGCTTCCCTAACCTTGTCGGGTCCCAAAATCATTTGAGCTTCTGTCCTGCGGTATTGACTCAATCCCATTAGTTCGTCTATGGTAATTCCAGCTAACGGATCTCCCGGGCCCCTCTGTGTTGTAACTGACTCCTGAACAAGAGCCTGCCAGTGGGCCTTAAATAGCAACTGCTGATGTTGCGTGAAAATCAGCTTCACTATACTTCTCATATCATTTGGCAACAGCAGGTATGTATCAAACAAGAAATCTAGCATCTGCTTAGCTGGCTCACTCCGGAAACCAAACTGACTCACTGTCTGTCTCAGCTGGGCTAGCAGCTTCCAGTCGGGAGGCGAATACGCTCCCACTTGGACGGCTTGTCCCTGTTGATTTATTCCCTGTGTATACGTGACGGGAAAAGCCCAGGCTTTCGCTGCGTCAACAGCGCCCTCGTCCCCAGTCTCCAAGCCGTGTCTGGCTAGCATACTCCACGCCTCCCCCCGCCGTCTTGCCATCTCCTCCCACAGGTCGCTTTCCGCCCTAGGGACTGGAGCTGGCTCCACGGCGGGCTTAGGGGCGCTAGGCTCAGACCGGCAAGGGGATTTTTCGCCGCTGGTCTGGGGCCCTTCGCCCTCGGAAGGCGGGGTTACTCCGCCTTCTGCAATTGTCTCCGCCGCCGCGGCGGAATCCTCCTCAAGCTCTTCTAAGGGGGGTGCCGAGGGCCAAGCGCAGCTGGCCATGTCCGTCATTCCTGCCGCCCCCCCAGCGACAGGTATTTCTACTCTGGTCGTGCTGGGTGCTCGGGGCTCATTATCGCCATACTGAGCATTTCTTTTATATGCCTCTACTGCCTCCCGAGCCGCCCTTCTCTCCGCCTGCTGCTTCAGTAGCGCGTTATGAACTACCCGCCAGATCTTTCCCAGCTTTTTTGCTGTTTTATCATCCTCTAATACCGCCTCCCACAGTGCATCCCCTAACTTACGCCACTCATTCAAATCATGCACGGTGTGAGGATTAGAGAATAAACCTTTAGCATAACCCCAGGCTAACAACCCCGGTATGTCCTTCCTGGGATTAATCTCTTTTAACCCTAGCTTATCTATATGTACTATAAATAAATCATATGCTGCTTGCCTGTCCATTTTTTGTCGTCAGCGCTGTTGCAACTCTCCGGCTTCGGCAGCACGTATGGCCCAGGACCACCTTTGTAGCTCCTGGGGGTGTCTTCCCTACGTAGTTTGACACCGACCCGGTTGCAGCAGGCCCCAACTCTACTTCACCGACCGTGGCGCGTTCTCCCCCGTTTTCTTTTCAGCGACGGGGGGCACGTCGGGGTTCACCATTTGTCGGAGAAGGGAGACGCGGACACCATATGGTCATCAGCAAAGTCTCGTTTATTGATACGCAGAGTGGCGATTAAATACAATGCTTAATTAGCTCATGCATAGTGCAAAATCTTAGCTCCTTATTGGTCTAGATGTGCTGCTTAGCTAAGCACTTCGGCATTCATGTTTTTCTCAATTCTACGTGCCTTCCTTATCTCAAGGACACTGTATCCCTGAGACTGAGGCCCACTTTGCTAGCTTCACTAAGTTGATCTGACTATGGCCTTTTTCTTCCAGCCATTCCTGCACCAGGTTCTCTACAGGTGGGCTGTTTCCTGGGTGGCAAACTGGGTGATGGCCAAGCCCACGGAGTGGTGGGAAATAGAGTCCATTCAGCTGGTCCCCAAGGCTCAGTCTTGGGCCCAGTCCTGTTTAATATCTTTATCAGTGATCTAGACAAGGGGATAGATTACACGCCCAGGAAGTTCACAGATGATGCAAAGTTGGCTGTTAGTGCTTTTTTCTTCTGGAGTACAGCAGGCTCTGCTTCTTCTTCCTCCTGTTCTGAGGTCACTGCTCCCTCTTCATCCCTCATTAAGTGTGCTGATTTTGTCACTTGGATGAGAAAACAAACAATTTTAGCAACAATACTAGTGGCAAGGTACAAGAAAGGAAGAGTTCACATGAGTCGTCGTTCCCCCCCCCCCCCCCAACAACAGACAATACCTGATGGCTCCTCTGCCCAGCTTACTGACAACACCGGAACCCACTGTCCCGCAAAGATACTCCCTTCTCCCTGCCCCCAGCCATGATGTGAGATGGAATAGAATAACTAAGATTAAGATTCTCCCTATGTAACTCCATCATACTTCGATTCTGGGAAAAAAATTTCTTGCAGTTCTATCATTTCAGATCATTTGAATTTGAATTTGCATACGAAAAAGTCTAGCCAGAAACTCATGACAATATTAATAGCCCATTCTAGAATGTCCGAGATGATATACACTTCTGTCTTGGTTTGAAAGACAGGTATGGTCTAAGGAAAGGCAAGAGCCCCTTTTCTGCGATGCAGAGTGCAACCCCCCTCCCTTTTAATTATTTTAGGTCCAATTCAGACACCTTCAGGCAGGAGATATGGGGATAAGAATAACAGTTCTTTACTGGTATCTAACAAAGCAGAAAAACAACAGCTATAAAAATTGGCAACAGAAACAGTCTAGCTCCGCTCCAGTCCCTTCTGGCCGCAGGCCGTCTCCCTGTGCTGTTACCGGTGCTGTGGGGGCAGGGCAGGTCCCGCGCAGTTGAAGAGGGCTGGGTGATGGCGGCCGCGGCCCAGGGGTGAGCGGGGATGGGGAAAGTGACTCCCCCCTCACGGTGTCGGTCGTGGTGCTCAGCAGAGTGTCCGGAGATAGTAGGGTGAGGTGGGAGAGCAGCAGAGCGATGTCCAAAGGCAGGGAGCGTGGATCTCAGTGCTGGGATGGCAGGGGAGATGCCAGAGCAGAGCCCAGGTTGTCTTCCCACTCCAACGAGCCAAGCGAGAGAGAGCCCCGCTCCAGACCCCCCCCGTCCCGCCTTTCCTTTTCCGGTTCCCCCCCCCCCCTCCCCCTCCAGCCACCCCCCTACGAGAGAACATTATCTGTCGTTTTAAGGTGTAGCCACAATTACTTAGCATAACAATGGGAGAAAATTCCACTGAAAGGAAAGGGCGTAATTCAACCTCCAACATTATCCACCCCTGAATTTCTCCCATACTAATATGCTATATCAAATTAAACTGTTACATTATATATACATACATGCAGTTAGAGACATAGGCACAGTACTATAGGTATTTCACCCTAAAACAAGGTCTCCTTGGGGTATGCATGGGGTCTCCCCACTCTTTTGCATCACCCGCCAGGTGCAACCTGGTCCCTGAGCGAATACAACTCCACGGATGGGATTGTCGTTGCTGGAGGCAGGATTCACCCAAACAGTTTTTCCTAGCATACCTCTCATGTGTACCACTGGAACCTTATCTCCATTTGATATTCCCAAGGGCTCAGATTGGGCAGGGCCTGCTCGGTTAGTGGAACCTCGGGTGTTCACTAACCAGGTGGCCTTTGGTAGATTAATCTCCCAGTTCTTGAAAGTTCCCCCACCCAGTGCCTTCAAGGTGGTTTTAAGCAGGCCATTGCACCGTTCAACTTTCCCTGCAGCTAGTGCATGGTAGGGGATATGGTACACCCACTCAATGCCGTATTCTCGAGCCCAGGTGTTTATAAGGCTGTTCTTGAAATGAGTCCCATTGTCTGACTCAGTTCTCTCAGGGGTACCATGCCTCCAAAGAACTTGTTTTTCCAGGCCCAGGATGGTGTTCCGAGCAGTGGCATGAGGCACAGGGTAGGTCTCCAAGAATCCAGTGGTGGCTTCCACCATGGTCAGTACATAGCGCTTGCCCTGGCGGGTTTGAGGCAGTGTGATGTAGTCAATCTGCCAGGCCTCTCCATACTTATATTTGGCCCATCGCCGCCCATACCAGAGGGGCTTCACCCGCTTGGCTTGCTTGATGGCAGCGCATGTCTCACAGTCATGGATAACTTGAGAAATACTGTGCATGGTTAGATCCACCCCTCGTTCTCGTGCCCACTTATAGGTGGCATCTCTGCCCTGGTGGCCTGAGGCATCATGGGCCCATCGAGCCAGGAACAACTCTCCCTTGTGCTGCCAGTCTAAATCTATCTTGACACCTCTATCTGTGCAGCCTGATCTACCTGCTCATTGTGTTGGTGTTCCTCATTAGCCCGACTCTTGGGGACATGGGCATCTACGTGACGGACTTTGACAGGCAGCTTCTCTACCCGGGTGGCAATGTCTTTCCATTCATAGGCAGCCCAGATTGGCTTTCCCCTACGTTGCCAGTTAGCCTTTTTCCACCTTTCCAGCCAACCCACAGAGCATTGGCTACCATCCATGAATCAGTGTAAAGGTAGAGTTTTGGCCACTTCTCTTTCAGCAATGTCCAGGGCCAGCTGAACAACTTTGAGTTCAGCAAGTTGACTCGATCCACCTTCTCCTTCGGTAGCTTGTGCAACCTGTCGTGTGGGGCTCCATACGGCTGCTTTCCACTTCCGGTTCATCCCCACAATGCAGCAGGAACCATCAGTGAAAAGAGCATAGCGTGTTTCATCTGCAGGCAGTTGGTTATACGGTGGGGCTTCTTCGGCCCGGGTCACCTGTTCCTGTTCCTCTTCATCGGCAAGACCAAAGTCTTCCCCTTCCGGCCAGTTGGTAATTATCTCCAAAATCCCAGGGCAATTCGGGTTTCCAATACGGGCACGTTGTGTGATGAGGGCAATCCATTTACTCCATGTGGTGTCAGTGGCATGGTGGGTTGAGGGAACCTTTCCTTTAAACATCCACCCCAGCACTGGCAGTCGGGGTGCCAGGAGGAGTTGTGTTTCCGTGCCAACCACCTCTGAGGCAGCTTGGACCCCTTCATAGGCGGCCAAGATCTCCCTCTCCGTCGGAGTGTAGTTGGCCTCGGACCCTCTGTAGCTTCTGCTCCAGAATCCCAGTGGTCGACCCCGAGTCTCACCAGGCACCTTCTGCCAAAGGCTCCACAACAGACCATGGTTCCCGGCTGCAGAGTAGAGCACATTCTTCACATCTGGTCCCGTCCTGACTGGGCCAAGGGCTACTGCATGAGCAATCTCCTGCTTGATCTGGGCAAAGGCTTGCTGCTGCTCAGGGTCCCAGTGGAAATCGTTCTTCTTGCGGGTGACCAGGTAAAGAGGGCTCACAATCTGGCTGTACTCAGGAATGTGCATTCTCCAAAAGCCTATGGCACCTAGGAAGGCTTGTGTTTCCTTCTTGCTGGTTGGTGGAGACATTGCAGTGATCTTATTGATGACCTCACTGGGGATCTGGCGCAGTCCATCTTGCCACTTTACTCGCAGGAACTGGATCTCTTGGGCAGGCCCTTTGACTTTGCTCTTTTTAATGGCGAAGCCGGCTCCCAGCAGAACCTCAATGATCTTTTCTCCTTTCTGAAATACCTCCATTTTCGTGTTCCCCCACACAATGATGTCATCAATGTACTGCAGAGGTTCTGGAGCTCCACCCCTCTCCAGTGTAGCCTGGATCAATCCATGACAGATGGTGGGGCTGTGTTTCCACTCCTGGGGCAGTCGGTTCCAGGTGTATTGCACACCCCTCCAGGTGAAAGCAAACTGAGGCCTGCACTCTACTGCCAGAGGAATGGAGAAAAATGCATTGGCAATATCGATAGTGGCGTACCACTTTGCTGCCTTGGACTCCAGCTCGTACTGGAGTTCCAGCATGTCCGGCACAGCAGCGCTCAGCGGTGGAGTCACCTCATTCAATGCACGATAGTCTACGGTTAATCTCCATTCTCCTTCAGATTTACGCACAGGCCAGATGGGGCTGTTGAAGGGTGAGTGGGTTTTGCTGACCACCCCTTGGCTCTCGAACTCACGGATCATTTTGTGGATGGGGACCACGGCATCTCGATTCGTCCGGTACTGCCAGTGGTGCACTGTTGAGGTGGCAAATGGCACTTGTTGCTCCTTCACCTTCAGGAGTCCTACTGCAGATGGGTTTTCTGATAGTCCTGGCAAGGTGTTCAATCGTTTAATGCCCTCTGCCTCTACAGCAGCTATTCCAAAAGCCCACCTGAGTCCCTTTGGATCTTTGAAATACCCATTTTGGAGGAAGTCTATGCCCAAAATGCGTGGGGCCCCTGGGCCAGTCACAATAGGGTGTTTCTTCCATTCATTTCTAGTCAGGCTCACCTCTGCTTCCACCAAAGTAAAATCCTGTGATCCCCCTGTTATACCAGCAATAGAAACAGATTCTGTCCCCACATGTCTTGATGGGATTAGTGTGCACTGCGAACCGGTGTCAACAAAGGCCTTATATTTTTGTGGTTCAGATGTGCCAGGCCAACGAATCCACACAGTCCAAAAAACACGGTTTTCCCTAGCCTCTACCTGGCTAGAGTCAGGGCCCCTCTAAGCCTGGTTATTCTTCTTTCCTTGAGCATATGTCTTGGAGGTTCCTTCAAGGGGATCGGACATATCATCATCATCATCATCGTACTTGGCAGTTTGGCTATGGGCAACTGGAGCTGCTTCCCTTTTAGTGGAACTCCCTCTCTGCATCTCGCTGTCCTGCAATTCAAGCACCCGTTTTACCAGAGCAGTAGTAGATTTTCCATCCCACTTCATGTTTTCTCCAGAATCACGCAGGAAAGACCACAATCCAGCTCGTGAGAAGGGTCTTCTCTCCCCATCTGGGGAGCGTTTACGTTTGGGGCCAGAACCTTTGATCCGTATAGCCGAGATTTGGAGAATGTCCTCTTTAATCTCCTCCCTGAGTCTCTTATGATTCTCATCCATCCTATCTTCTAATTTCTGCAGACGTGTTTCCACAGCTGCAATTTTGGCATGTGTTGGGCCATGCACAGCATCTGCATATGCTTGGAGCTTCTTCGCCATATCAAGCACGGTCTCCTCCCTGTCATCCCCCTTCATTATTGCTAAAGCAGAAGAGTATTCTTGTGGCCCAAGTCGTACAAGTTTTTGCCACATCACAGGCGTACATGGTACCAAGTCTGGATTTCTAGTTGTTAGGTCATCTGAAAAGACAATCTCTGCCACTGTCATTTCTCTCAAGCGTTGAATCCCTTGTTCTATGGTCTTCCATTGGGTTTGCTGCATATAGAGATCATCTGCACACAGGTATCTTTATGCCACACTTTCCAGGACCCGTGCCCAGAGACTCTGAGGATTAGCCCCCCTCATCATTCCTTGGTCAATAGCTGGATCATGTGACACAGATCCCAAATGCCTGGCTTCAGTGCCATCCAGAATTGTAGCCTCGCCTGCAGCATCTCAGAGACGGACCAGCCAACTAATTATAGATTCATCAGGTTGTCGGGTGTAATCCTTTCTCAGGCCACGAAGGTCTTTCAGAGATAGGGACTCAATATTGGCTTCTGATCCTGTGCCAGTTGTCCTGACTTCTGATTTTGTATCGGAAGCCTGCCTTGAGGGTCCTTCCCCCTCATCATCATCGTCCACTGGCCGATCAGTTTTGCTGGTGTGTTTTCTTCCTGCAGCAACTGCCAGTGGCTTAGGTTTACTATCTGGTTTAGCTACAACTGGAGTGACTGGGGTATTGGCTGGTTTATCTCCCTGCCCCCCTGCCTCTCTCTGCTGCCCTACAGTATCTAGCAGTGTGCGATAAGCATATGCTAGGGCCCAGCTTATTGCAATGAACCTTTTCTCATTAGAATCATCATGGCACTTCTCTTCCAGGTATTTCCCCACCTCGTCTGGGTTTTGAATTTGTTCATGTGAAAATTCCCAGGCTGGGGGATCAGAAAATTTCTTCAGGGTTCTGCCCATTCTCTCCCATTCTCCACACCACTCAGAATTTTCCACACCTGGGCCTACTCCTGGGTCAGGGGTCCCATCAGCTCCTCTGGACACCTCAGCCCTCACTCTAGAGAGGCTGCAGACTGTGTAGAGGAAGCTTACTAGATTAAATACCAGGACTGCAGTTTCCTTGACCTTCAGGGGAAACTGAACATCCTCAAAAACTGACTTAACAGATTCGAGGGAGAAAAAAGAAAGCAAAGGCTGAAAAGCCTCATCCCCTGCTCCTCTTCTAACAAACTGGGTGCAATTACTAATGAACCCCCAAAACATGCTATTAGAACTGGGATGCAGGGTAGGACAAAGAAACCATAAACCATAGATACCTAGAACAAACTTCAGTAGCTTTATGAACTTTCTATAAATCATTATCACTGAGCCCAGCACAATAGCTATTCTAATTCGTGCTCCTCTACTGAAAAAACTGCACGTTAGGGACACTACTGGAGCTATCTCTGGATAAGAAAATAAGCCTAGAGACCAGAAAGGTATTAAAACCTCAAAAAAGCCTAGGGACCCGAGACCCATAAAGGCCTCTACCCCGACAGACACAGCAGACATTATGACTTCAAACAACATGGTTACTGACTGCTTTACCCCAATACAGAGTAAATATAATCAAAATGCAATCAGAACAGGTTTTTTTTTCCACTTTCTCGAGCCCCGCGTTTGGGCGCCAAAAGTATTTGTCCTGGTTTAGGGCAAATTTGGGAGGAAACCTCTGAATGAGGTCCCTCGGGAAAAAGGAAAAAAAAATTGGAGAGAAGTGGAAAAAAAAAGAACTGTTTATTCAACAGGCAACACACCTCCCAGAGCAACAATGAACAACATCAAACAGCAAAACCTCTCGCTGTTCCGAAGAGACGGCAGATTTAGAAGAGTTCTTTCCGTGGGCTGCCCGGCTCACTCAGTCTGCTCTCAGTCCCTCTGGTGCTGGGGAATGCCGCGGCCCAGGCCAGGCCCGGTGGGCCACAGGTGTGAGCTCCCGGTGCTCTTCTGGGTTTTCAGTCCAAAGCAGGTTCAAACAGTTCCAGGAAAATAGAAGGAAAAAAAAAAAAAGGAAAAAAAAAAACAACAAAAAAACAATCCAGGGGTCTTCTCTGCCTCAGCTAGCCAGAAAAACTAACCAAGAGGAAAGGAGAGCTCTCTCTCGCTGTCCACCGCAGACAACACAGTCCGAGAGCAGGAATGCGGGGGAGCCAGTGCAGTCTCTGATAACAAACTCTGCACTTCTTCCCCCCTCTGCCCTTTCACTCCTGGAACCAGTCTTAAAGTTGCAGAATTTAATATTCAACACCAACAGAACAGACGATTTGGGGATATAGGCATCATACAGTCACCCCAAGACAGACGGTCAGACAGCTGGCTGAGTGCTGACTGTCCGGACCCCGTGCGTTGCGAAAAGGAGGGGGGTTGAGGGCTGTGAGCCAGACAGAAACGATCAGCCCCGCTCCCTCTTTCAGAAACCAATCGCTCTAAAAGTGCGGGGGAGGAGTATTTCGGCTGGATATAGTCATTTAGGGAGGGATACATCGGCTGAGCGTAATCTCTTGGGGATGGGTAGTTTGGCCAGGGGACAGGATTTTCGTGGGGAATACCTGCCCGCGGAACATCTAGGCAGGGAGCGTGTGGGGGGGGGGTTTCCATCTCCTGGTCCTCGGACATTTCGTTCCCCATTTCCCACCCATCCTCCATCATGACTCGATTAATGAGTCCCCAGGAGGTTAGAAAAGGGGATACTGAAGTATCTGTGGCTAGCAGGGCACCCCATAGACGCTCCCCTGGCTGCCTCCATGATTCTGAGGAAAAGGCTTCTTTGGGGTCATCGGAGAACCCATGTTGTTTTGCCCATGCCAGTACGGCGATCAAATCTCTGTCTGGAATCGGGGCTTCCAAACCCTAGGACCCCTTTCCAAATGGAGAGGACAGATTCCTCTTGCTTAGTTAAGCGGTTCCCCATTATCTAACTGCTTTCCCAACTAATTGCTTAGCCGGGGATGGGGAACCAGAGAGTACCTCAGCCGTCCGGATTTCCGGTTCGCCGATGGGTCCGTGCAGTCTCCTCGCAGTGCCGCTCTGCCAACTCCTCGGTGCTGGGTGCCGGGCGCTCCGCGATGCCTTCGCTGTCCCGTGCCTGGCGGCTCAGCTCCGCGGAGCCCTGCACTGCTTCACGGTTCGTGCCGGGCCGCCCCGATCTGGCCCGCGGCTCCCGACGCTCCGCTCCCAGAGACGGTCGTGATCCCCTGTGGTGGTCCGGTCCGGGCGCAATCTTCGTCAGGTACGATCTCAGCGGGACCTCCAGATGTGGTTACTGCGCTGCAAAGAGAGAGAAAGGACAGCAACACACACGGACCTCTTTTGGGGGAAAAAGGCCAACTTTATTGTACGGACATCCTGTATTTAAAGTGTGCTACGTGCAGCTAGGACAGGACAGTAGTTCATTGGACGATTGGGACAAACATCCCCTGGGACAGCATGTCAGGATGTCCCATGGGAAAGACACCAGCTGTTAATCTTTATTATGAATTCTCTTCTGTTTTTCACCAAGTTATCACTCTGGGAGACTACCTCCCTTAACTGAAGCTGTAGTCAGCTTGTCAGCCTGGGAATGGACCTGAGAGACAGGAGAAATCCAGGCCTGAGAGGAATTGCCAAGCTGCAATTTCCTAGCTCTCTAAATCTGTGTGTCCACAGAGTATCTACTGTTTACTCACCTATTTTGATAAAATTCAGCCTTTGCTCACACTCCCTAGCGCTATCTTATATAGATGATTTTGTAACATGTGCTCCCTACATATTATTGTGTTCATATATCCTATGAGCTATCACATTGTCCTGGAGTGACTGCATTATACTGTATCCCCTATCATCTGCTTTATGCCCAGACATGAGTCCTGTACCTTTAAGCTAGGTCTGGGAGGAGGGGGAAGCCTGTGGAATTCTTTCAACAGCCTGTGTTCAAAACACAGATAACTGCCTTGGTTTATTCCCCAGTTCTTGGCTCTTTTTCTCAGGAGAGAGATGGAGATTTAAAATTCTTTGCTTTTAGCTACCTTCTCGTTTGTTAGCTGAGACAAGAGGTTTCCCCGGGACTGTGAGTTGTCAGTTTTCTTTTTTTCCCGGGTCCTCTAGGCTAGCTCTGGATCATGTGGGATGAGGATACCGACAAGGACAAAGGCAACAGACTAGGAGGCTTCTTCCTCCCGGGACCAAAGCCCCACTTCAATGTAGAATGCTTCCAAGGGAAGAAGAGAGAGAGGGCAGCAAATGGCAGAAGGTTTTAAACCCGGGGCAAGGGGAGGAATAAGACCTAGACCAATGGGATGTACCCAAAGAGGAGTGGTGAGGGGAGGGCTGAAACATCACCATAGCTTGGAGGAGTACAGAACGAACCATTTAGTGCAATAGAACAATCACGAGCCCTGTGATACAAGGCAAACTATTTAGTGCAAACAACTACGTAGTGCAATACAACAGTGGCTTGTTCTGGAACTCTCCAGCTTTGCTCCGGATCAAAAAAACAAACCAACGCAGGGAACCCATGCCGCAGCCTGGAGGGAAAAGGCTGCAGGGACGCTTCATCCTGGCTCCAAGCAGGACTCTAAAAAATCCACCATCTTTCTCCACAATGAGGTTAATTATCTAACATTGCTCTTTTTTTTTTCTTTCCTTGTGCCTGCGTGTTATAGGTGGGAGATGTGATGGTTGACCCTCACAATTAAGACATGAATATTATGTGTATCTTAAGAGAAGTTTTTTTTAGATGTATAGTTATGTTATTATAATATGTCTTCCCATAGGCCTCTTTCCCCTCCCCCTTGTAATAGCTTTGGTAATTGGGGCATTTGGGGAAGGGCTGGCTTGTTACTAGGAGGCATGGCATAACGACTCCTGACCTCCAATCAAGATATAAAGAAGTAATATCCACCAATGGACAGCAGAGAAAGAGTTGACTGACAAAACTTTGGGAGGGGCTAAAAGTATAAAAGGCAGAGCACACATTTTGTAAATGAGCACATGGCTGCCAGTGGTGGGGACTCCTAACACTGCCCTTTTTCCTTATTCAGCCTTTTCTTGTAATTTTTGTTAAGGTTTAATAAACATTTGAAATTCTAAAAGTGAGGGTGGTTTCTGACAAATGGGGGCTCACTCAGCATATAGAACCTCAACCTCGTGGCCCTGGGAGAGTTCATACGAACGGCGCCCCCGTCGAATTTGGCAACTTGAATGATCTTTCCTAGGATCACCGGTGACTGCAGGTCGACACCCCGGAGACAACAAAGACTGGATAACAAAAAAGAAGAGGGGGAAGAAGAGAAAAGGCCCCTGAAAAACTGCAGCACTGGCCAGCGGTGACGGAGCCGAGGGCTGCACAGGGTTTCCCCAAGTAGAGACTGCGCTCAGGCTGGGGTGCAGAGCCCTGAAGCCTTCCTTGACCCTCAGGCGCAGGGGAGAGCCGGGGAGCTGCCCCATGTGAAGCGACATAGTGGGCTTCTGGTGCTTATGCAGCGTGATAACTTCTAGAGCTTGCCAACCCCTTGGCTACCGCTGGTAGCGGTGACTGGGGGAGCCAAGCAACATGGCTTCCAGCCTTGGTCCAGCTGTGCAGGGTTTCCCGAGCGAAAATTGTGAGGGCACCTCATGAACAGCGGCCAAGGACGCTGAGTGGTGGCCATCAGAAACCCCAGCACAGTAACTCCTGGCATTCGCCAACCCAGAGGAAGCGCGGACTGTTTTCAAAACACAGAGATAGGAGTTCCATCGTCTCGTCTTCCTGGACTGTGTCACAGTGGTGGACAGTGGAGAGAGCTCTCCTTTGCTTTTTGTTAGTTTGTGACTAACTGAAGCAGAGAAGTTCTCCAAAAAGTTGTTTTTTTTCCCTTTTTCTCTGGAATTATTTGAACCTGCTCTGGACTGGGGACCCGGGGGAGCACCAGGAGCTTGCACCTGCAGCCACTGGGGCCTGGCCCGGGCAGCGGCATTTTCCAGCACCAGAGGGACTGAGAACAGACTGAGCCAAGCTACCACCCACAGGAGAGAGACTTTCTGAATTTTTCATCTCTTCAGAGCAGTGAGAGGTTTTGTTGTTCGGTATTGTTTTTTGGGTTTTTTGTGCTGGGCAGTGCTGTGCCTGTTGAATAAACAGGCTTTTTCCACTTCTCTCTGAGGAAATTTTTTTTCCTGAACCAGCAACCAGCTGGGGGAGGGGAGCTTGGGTTTGCTTCCTTGGGGGGGGGGGGGGGGGGCTTTGGAAGTTATCTCCCAAATTTGCCCTAAACCAGGACAAATACACATTTTGGCGCCCAACGCCGGGCTCAAGAAAGTGGGAAAAAACGTTACTGATTGCATTTTCGTTGAATTTACTCTGTATTGGAACAAAGCAATCTGTAACCATGTTGTTTGAATTCACAATGTCTCTTGGGGTGGAGGCCTTCATGTGTCTCTGGTCCCTAGGCTTTTTTGAGGTTGTGATACCTTTATGGTCCCTAGGTTTATTTTCTTACCCAGAACTAGCTCCAGTAGTGTCCCTAACACTAAGTTTTTCAGTAGGGGGGCACGGATTAGAATAGCTATTGTGCTGGGTTTGGTGGTAATGATTTATAGGAAGTTTATAAAATATTGGAGTCTGTTCAAGGTATATATAGTTCATGGTTATGGGTATGCACCCAGTTTGTTACAGGAGGAGAAGGGGATGAGGCTTTTCGGCCTTTCCTTTCCTTCTCCTTTGAATCTGTTACATCACCTTTGGAAAATGTTCAGTTTCCCCTGAATGTTAAAGAGACCACCTTCCTGGTATTTAATCTGGTAAGCCTCCTCTATACAGTCTTCAGCTTCTCTAGAATGAGGGCTGAGATTTCTAGAGGGGCTGATAAGACCCCTGACCCAGGAGTAGACCCGGGCATGGAAAATCCTGAGTGGTGTGGAGAATGGGAGGATATGGGCCAAATCCTGAAGGAATTTTCTGACCGTCTAGTCTGGGACTTTCCATGTGATCAAATTCAGAACCCAGCTGAGGTGGGGAAATACCTGAAAGAGAGGTGCCATGATGACTCTAAGGAGAAAAAGATCATTGCTGTAAGCTGGGCCCTGGCATATGCTTATTGCACACTGCTAGGTACTGTAGGGCAGCAGAGAGAGGCAGGGGGGCAGGGAGATAAACCAGCCAATACCCCAGTAACTCAGGTGGCAGCCAACACCCCATCCACTCGGGTTGTATTTAAACCAGACAGTGAGCCTAAGCCAGCCACAAAAACAGACAGTGAGCCTAAGCCACTGGCAGTTGCTGTGGGAAGGAAGCACACCAGCAAAACTGATCGGCCAGTGGATGATGATGATCCAGGGGAAGGACCCTCAAAGCAAGCTCCTTATAAATAATCAGAAATCACAGCAACTGACACAAGATCAGAAGTCCTTTTCCCTGAAAGGGCTATTGAGTCCTTATCCCTGAAAGACCTTCGTGGCCTAAGAAAGGATTACACCCAACGACCTGATGAATCTATAATTAGTTGGCTAGTCCGTCTTTGGGACGCTGCAGGAGAGGCTGCAATTCTAGATGGCACAGAGGCTAGGCATTTGGGATCCCTGTCACATGATCCCGTTATTGACCAAGGAATGATGAAGGGGGGCTAATCCTCAGAGTCTCTGGGAACGGGTCCTGGGAAGTGTGGCACAAAGATATCTATGTGCAGATGATCTCTATATGCAGCAAACCCAATGGAAGACCATAGAACAAGGGATTCAATGGTTGAGAGAAATGACAGTGGCAGAGATTGTCTTCTCAGATGACCTAACAACTAGGAATCCAGACTTGGTACCGTGTACATCTGTGATGTAGTGAAAACTTGTACGACTTGGGCCAAGAGAATACGCTTTTGTTTTAGCAATAATGAAGAGGGATGAGAGGGATGAGATCATGTTCGATATGGCGAAGAAGCTCCAAGCATATGCAGATGCCGTGCATGGCCCAACGCATGCCAGAATTGCAGCTGTGGAAGCACGTCTGCAGAAATTAGAAGATAAGATACAGGAGAATCATGAGAAACTCAGGGAGGAGATTAAAGAGGATCTTCTCCAAATCTCAGCTGTACAGATCAGAGGTTCTGGTACCCAACACAGACGTTCCCCAGATAAGGAGAGAAGGTACACCCCACGAGCTGAGCTGTGGTTCTTGCTGCATGATTGCGGGGAAAATATGAGGAGATGGGATGGAAAATCTACTGCTGCTCTGGCCCAATGGGTGCGTGAATTGCAGGAAGGCAAGACTCAGAGACAGAATTCCACCAAAAGGGAAGCAGCTCCAGTTGCCCGTAGCCAAACTGCCAGGTATGATGATGATGATGACATGTCCATTCCCCTTGAAGGAACCTCCAAGACATATGCCCAGGGAAAGAAGGATAGCCAGGTTTAGAGGGGCCCTGCTTCTAGTCAGGTAGAGGTTGGGGAAAACGGTGTTTTTTGGACCGTGCGGATTCATTGGCCTGGCACATCAGAACCACGAAAATATGATACCTTGGTTGACACTGGTTCACAGTGCACATTAATTCCATCCAGGTATGTGGGGGCAGAATCTGTTTCCATCGCTGGCGTGACAGGGGGATCTCAGGATTTTACTTTGATGGAAGCTGAGGTGAGCCTAAGTGGAAATGGATTGAAAAACCACCCTATTGTGACTGGCCCAGAGTCTCCACATATTTTGGGCATAGACTTCCTCCACAGTGGGTATTTCAAAGACCCAAAGGGACTCAGGTGGGCTTTTGGAATAGCTGCTGTAGAGACAGAGGGAATCAAGCAATTGAACACTTTGCCTGGACTGTCAGAGAACCCATCTACAGTAGGACTTCTGAAGGGGGAAGAGCAACAAGTACCAATTGCCACTTCAACAGTGCACCGCTGACAGTACAGAACAACTCGAGAAGCTGTGATTCCCATTCATAAGATGATCCGTTATCTGGAGAGCCAGGGAGTGGTCAGCAAAACCCACTCACCCTTCAACAGCCCCATTTGGCCTGTGCATAAATCTAAAGGAGAATGGAGATTGACCGTGGCCTATCGGGCATTGAATGAAGTGACTCCACCGCTGAGCGCTGCCGTGCCGGACATGCTGGAACTCCAGTACGAGCTGGAGTCCAAGGCAGCAAAGTGGTACGCCACTATCGATATTGCCAATGCATTTCTCTCCATTCGTCTGGCAGCAGAATGCAAGCCTCAGTTTGCTTTCACCTGGAGGGGTGTGCAGTACACCTGGAATCGCCTCTCCCAGGGGAGGAAACAGCCCCACCATCTGCCATGGACTGATCCAGGCTGCAGTAGAAAAGGTTGAAGCTCCAGAACTTTTGCAGTACATTGATGATATCATTGTCTGGGGAAGCACAGCAGCAGAAGTATTTGAGAAAGGAGAGAAAATCATCCAGATTCTCCTGGGAGCTTGTTTTGCCATCAAGAAAAGCAAAGTCAAGGGACCAACTCGTGAGATCCAGTTTCTGGGAATAAAGTGGCAAGATGGATAGTGTCAGATTCCTATTGATGTCATCAACAAGAATACAGCAATGTCTCCATCAACCAGTAAGAAGGAAACATAAGCTTTCTTAGGTTCCATAGGCTTTTGGAGGATGCACATTCCTGAGTACAGGCAGATTGTGAGCCCTCTTTACCTGGTTACCCACGAGAAGAAAGATTTCCACTGGGGCCCTGAACAGCAACAAGCCTTTGCCCAGTGTAGTCGTGGAAAGGGGTTTTAACCCGTTAAGTGTGGCAGAAATAAGATGCACAGCTACATGGTTGTCTTTCATGACAGGAAGAAAGAGACAAGTTTATTCAGAAACACACTTGGTTTTATAGAATGACTCGCAACTCCAAGAGTAGAGAAAAGGTGATTGGTTTAGAGAGAAGACACCCCATGCCCAGGGCCTGGTCATGCACCACAACAGGTGTTCTATCTTTGTTATTAATTCCTTTTTATTTTGACCAAATGGTCACCCTGGGAGAAATTCTCCCTAGCCTTGAGCTGGACCAGCTTATTGGCTGGGAACTGAGCTGAGTAGCTCCAGCCTGGAATATTTTTCAGGCTGTAATTTTCTTACTTTCTCAATATGTGTCCCACAGACCAGCTAAAGCAGGAGATCGCTCATGCAGTAGCCCTTGGCCCAGTCAGGACAGGACCAGAGGTGAAGAACGTGCTCTACTCTGCAGCCGGGAACCATGGTCTGTCCTGGAGCCTTTGGAAGAAGGTGCCTGGGGAGACTCGAGGCCGACCACTAGGATTGTGGATTCAAAGCTACAGAGGGTCTGAAGCCAACTATACCCCAACAGAGAAAAAAATTTTAGCAGAGTATGAAGGAGTCCAAGCCACTTCGGAGGTGATCGGTACAGAAGCACATCTCCTCCTGGCACCCCAACTACCAGTGTGTTGGGGGTTGGATTGCTGCCCTTTTCTTTCTGTGGAATTCCTCCCATTGTTATGCTAAGTAATTGTGGCTACACCTTGAAACGACAGATAATGTTCTCTCGTAGGGGGGTGGGTGGAGGGGGAGGGGGGGGGAACCGGAAAAGGAAAGGTGGGATGGGGGTTCTGGAGCAGGGGACTCTCTCTCGCTTGGCTTCTTGGAGTGGGAAGACAGCCTGGGCTCTGCTCTCGCATCTTCCCCTGCCATCCCAGCACTGAGATCCATGCTCCCTGCCTTTGGACATTGCTCTGCTGCTCTCCCATCTCACACTATTATCTCTGGACACTCTGCTGAGCACCACGACCGACACCATGAAAGGGGGAGTCACTTTTCCCATCCCCTCTCACTCCTGGGCCTCCGCCGCCATCACTCCAGCCCTCTTCAACTGCGCAGGACCTGCCCTGCCCCCACAGCACCGGTAACTGAGTGCAGGGAGACGGCCTGTGGCCAAAAGGGACTGGAGCGGAGCTAGACTGTTCTGTTCTGTTGCCAATTTTTATAGCTGTTGTTGTTTTCTGCCTTGTTAGATACCAGTAAAGAACTGTTATTCTTATCCCCATATCTCCTGCCTGAAGGCATCTGAATTGGACCTAAAATAATTAAAAGGGAGGGGGGTTGCACTCTGCATCGCAGAAAAGGGGCTCTTGCCTTTCCTTAGACCATACCTGTCTTTCAAACCGAGACACAGTGCTGAGCTGGATGTGCAAAGCAAAGGTTCCCTCCAGCCACCAATGCCACATGGAGCAAGTGGATTGCACTTATAACTCAGCGTGCTCGTATTGGTAAACTGAATAGCCCTGGGATTTTGGAGATAATTACAAACTGGCCTGAAGGTGAAGATTTTGGTCTCACAGATGAAGAAGAACAAGAGCAAGTGACACGTGCTGAAGAAGCCCCACCGTATAACCAACTGCCAGCAGATGAAACATGCTATGCTCTTTTCACTGATGGTTCTTGCCGCATTGTGGGGATGAACCAGAAGTGGAAAGCAGCCGGATGGAGCCCCACATGACAGGCTGCAGAGGCCACTGAAGGAGAAGGTGGATCAAGCCAACTTGCAGAACTCAAAGCTGTTCAGCTGGTCCTGGACATTGCTGAGAGAGAGAACTGACCAAAACTCTACCTTTACACTGATTCATGGATAGTATCCAATGCTCTGTGGGGATGTCTGGAGAGGTGGAAAGAGGCTAACTGGCAGCGTAGAGGGAAACCAATCTGGGCTGCTGAAGAGTGGAAAGACATCGCTACCAGGGTAGGGAGACTACCTGTGAAAGTCTGCCATGTAGATGCCCATGTCCCCAAGAGTAGAGCTACCAAAGAAGACCGAAACAACAAGCAGGTAGATCAGGCTGCATAGATAGAGGTGTGTCTTGGTTTAATTTTGATTTCCCGGCTAAATTAATGTCTTCGTTTTGAGTTGCCAATTTAAATAAACTTATTTTTCCTGTTGTGAGACAGAACCAGGAGCAAAAGAGCAAGGCAGGCCTAAAACTTGAGAGAGTATAAAAGAAAATTTATTATGTACACAAACAAAGAGAAAGTAAAAAAAAAAAAATCAGAATAAGATTTTTCAGATCACTCCTTCCTTCCCTCTCCCAATCTTTATAACAACAAAACAAACATATAACAAATACTTCGGTCAGTCCCCAATTTAGTCTTTCTCAGTTTACTTCTGGAGAGAGAAGCCTCTTCTTATTGAAGCTGTAGGGATTTTTTCCACAAGAAGCAAGAAGACAGTCCTCTTGTGGTTTTATCTTTCACGATTTGCATCCGCCTGGGAACCTGCAACCGTGACACTCCTCCCAACTCCACAGCCGTCCCAAAGCTGTAGCTGTGGGTTATGTCTGTCTCCTGGGGTATTACTTTTAAGAATGAAATGTTCGACAGCAAAGATTCTCTCTGTCTCCTTTCTCTCTGCTCAGGCTTTATCTTCAGAAAACTGAAATCCTTTTCTTTTTTCAGGGCAGAAATTTTTAACACGGGTGCTTTTTGGTTAAATCATTTATTAAATGGAACATTTCCATCCCCCATGTCTCTTTCCATGGTTTATAGGAATATTCAGTACATCAGTTCATTCCTACAATTTTTACAAAAAGATTTTCAGCCATTTCAGCATTTTCTTATTCTCCTCCCATCTTAAAAATTTAGCTCTTATGTTACTGACTTCAGAAATCTTTTTATTCCCTTTCATATTCAAAGGAAAAGCTGGAGGCTTTGCAAATTTTATCTGAGTACTAAAGAGTTAAAGTTTAACACAATTACAAGAGTTGGGTCAGGCTCAGGCCGCGCTGGGGGGGCAGCTGAGATGTCAATCAGCCTTTCTGGGGCTGGGCTGCAGCCCCACACTGCTCATGGTTATTTGAGTAGGCCCAGCCCGTCTGACAGCAGCAAGAGTCGGCCTCCCCCCCAGAGCCGCAGGCCCGTGGAGGAGGAAGCCGTGAAGGTTTTATCACAGAACTTTTTCTTCCCCCGGCCATTGGGTCCCCTCGTTGGCAAACGGGGCCCAAGCGGCCTCCTGAGCCTCCCCCCCCGCATAGGGGAGGGGGAAGCTCCGGTTGATGTTACCTGCTCAGCCGCCGGAAAGACAAAGACCCTCAGTTCCGGATTGCCTCCTTCAAAATCTGTGTTCACGGAGTGAGCTAACTTTCTCTAATTGGCTGTTGCAGGTGTCCCAACCCCCACAGAGGAAATTCTCTTAAAGAAAACCTCTCTCTGAGTTTCTTCTTCCCAAGTCAACCTATCACAAGGTGTCAAAAATAGATTTAGATTGGCAACACAAGGGAGAGTTGTTTCTAGCCCGATAGGCCCATGATGCCTCAGGTCTTCAGGGCAGATGCCACCTATAAGTGGGCACGAGATTGAGGGGTGGATCTAACCATGGATAGTATTTCTCAAGTTATCCATGACTGTGAGACATGCGCTGTCATCAAGCAGGCCAAGCAGGTCAAGCCCCTCGGTATGGGGGACGATGGTCCAAATATAAGAATGGAGAGGCCGGGCAGATTGATTACGTCACACTGCCTCAAACCCGCCAAGGCAAGCACTATGAACTGACCATGGTGGAAGCCACCACTGGATGGTTGGAGACCTACCCTGTGCCTCATGCTACAGCCTGTAACACCATCCTGGGCCTGGAAAAGCAAGTCCTTTGGAGGCATGGTTCTCCTGAGAGAATTGAGTCAGACAATGGGACTCATTTCAAGAACAGCCTTATAAACACCTGGGCTAGGGAACACGGCATTGAGTGGGTGTACCATATCTCCTACCATGCACCAGCTGCAGGGAAAGTGGAGACGTACAATGGACTGTTAAAAACCACATTGAAAGCATTGGGTGGGGGATCTTTCAAAAATTGGGAGCAGTATATAGCAAAGGCCATCTGGTTAGTTAACACCCGAGGTTCCATCATCCAAGCAGGCCCTGCCCAATCTGACCCCTGCATATAGTAGATGGAGACAATGTCCCAGTAGTACATGTCAGAGGTTTGTTAGGGAAGACATTTTGGATCAATTCTGCTTCAAGTACAGACAAACCCATTCGTGGGGTTGTCTTTGCTCAGGGACCAGGTTGCACATGGTGGATAATGCAGAAAGATGGAACAACACAATGTGTACCTCGGGGAGATCTGATTGTTTGACGCGTCTTCCACCCACTGCCCACCTCACCTGGGCTACCGGCTAGCTCCGGGAAGCCTGCATCAGTGAGTGGCCTCTCCCCGGCACCATTCTGGGAGCCGCAGAAGAGGCGTAGCAACAGCTACACCTGGGCGAGTTGTCAGGGAGGGACAAAGAGGCGCAGGAGAGACCTTTTACGGTTCTGGGGAAGGGATTTATTGGAGGAAGAGGTAACAGGTCAGGAGGTTGGGAGAGGGAACCGCAAAAGGCAGTTTGAAGGGTTCTACACAGGCTTAAGTACGGAGGAGGAGCAAGGGGAGGGCACAAAACTCTGGCCAATAACGGTTAACGGGGGGAGGTACAGAAGGCGGGGAAAGGGGTACATTGAGCCAATATGGTAAACCGAGGGTGGGGATACATACAATACAACCAATCATGGATACAAAAGGGAATGCTTGACACAGAAACTTCTAGAACAAAGGGAGGGGCTACAAAGGATTGACATCCAGTGGGGCAGGGTTTAGGGTGAGGGACAGGGAAGGTTCCAGATAAAGGGGAGGGGTTTAGGATGACTGACTAGGGCAAAGGCAGGAAAGGGAAAAACCATTATGTACTTAACTTAGGGGAACGAAACTGGGACGAACCATCAACACAGAAGGAAAATGAACATTAAACAACGCAACACAACAATTGTTGGGTGAGAATCATATGCAAATATCACTGTTTGCTGAGTGTCATTATCTGTACATGGTTGTCTACCATATATATGTGTATGCATAAGGTATGTGTGTGCAGAGTTAGAATATATATATATTCATTTTGGTAATGAGTCGACAATATGAGGAAAGGGGTGGAATGTCCTGGGGTGACTTTTTCATGTTGAATTGTATCCCCATTTGTCTGTTTAGCCCAGAAATAAGTTTTGTACCTTTAAGGTTCGATTTGAGAGTGAAGGAGAGGGGAGAAGTGATGGAATGTCTGAGGCGATATAGTAGAGATCAAAACTACTCAGGAGATGGGGCAGAAAGAAGAAAATAGAATTAAAAGTGGTGTGAAAAAATGTCTCAGCTACATGCTTTCAGTCATGTTCAAAGTCAAAATGTTCTGATTCCCTTATGTGTATTACAATGTGGTTTCTAAATAAGATATTACTTGCCAAGAAAGCCAATATTGTTTACAATATTTCTAAATTATAGCCCATTTTAAAAAATTCTCCTGAGTGCAAGAGACCTTAGCAGAAGTGTCTCTGCATGATTTATGGTCCCAAAGATGCCACCTACAAGGCACTAAAATGGAAAATAGGTCTACTGGACTGAAAGTATTGCTGATGTGATTTGAACATAGATCTGAAGAGGGAAAAGATAGTATAATCAGAGTTTTCCCCTAATTTAATATTGACATAATTCTGCCCATATATATTCACAATTATGTTTGTGAAAATACTTTTGGCATCTTTTGAGCTTGTTAGCAGTTGTATGTAACTGATATTGCTACTTGCAAACCACTTCTAAACTAATATCCCATCAGCAATGTCTCCATGCTCAGCTACTAAACTGAGTTCAACATTTTCATAGGGAACTTAGTTTTATTTTTGTCTCCATAGACAAACAAAGAAAAAAGTTTTGAAATGTTTATAAAACATGCAAAAAGGGAAAAAAAACCTCAAACAGTTTAAATTAATAAAGAAGCATTTTAAAAGCAAAGAGACTATTTAAGCACTGACTTGGTTCTTTTCCTCCTTGGAGCCAGTGAAGACTTTCAGTAGAAAAATCCTATTAGAATGCTTCAGTGATAAACTGGTATATGCACTTTTGCTTAGAGATACGCTATAAGCCTATTATTTTCCAAGAGAATTATACCAATGGACAATATATAGATGCATATAAATGCCAGGAAAATAAGATATATGAAGGAAAAAAATATTTTTATTGTTTGGCTTTTGACACTAACAAGTTCATGATTTTGAAGTCTCAGTTTATTTCTCATTTGACATAAATCATCAGAGTATTTGGGTTGTAAATGAGAAATCACATTTTCTTTTGCCAGTGCTCTCATGCCATAAGCACGTTGGACACATCTCTCTTAACTTATGCAAAGGTACATTTCTCTATTTACCTAAAATAGAGCAGGTAAGAGGAAAAGGCTTGCTTGATACAGTTCTTTTGCCTGAAGGCCAGCATGCACAAGAGGTACATAAAATAATTTTGATAAATATAATTTTTGTCATGTATGTAGCCTAGCCTTTAAAAAATGATTCAACTTGGCAGTATTCACTAAAGTCTAAATCTGAAGTCCTAAATTTAGACACCTATTCTTAAAGTCTTCATCAAGAAGCCAGTGACAGCATTTTCCCATATATATACATATATGTTAGAGTCTGAAACAGAGGACTCTCTGAGTTCCTCAGAGATCAACAAGCTGCAGTGAGAGCTGAAAAATATAGTCCTAGATACCAGTGTATAAAACAAGTCTAGAAAACAAGTCTCCATGAAGACTCCAAAATCATAGTTTTAGACATAATAAAAATATGGTAAGAATATTGCTTACATTTTTTAGATAGAACAGATAGACTATATGCGTATTTTATACGTAACCTGGCATGCTAAGAAACTAGAATTCTAATAGGTTAAGAAGAAATGGTTCGGATTCGTGTTTTTAGTTTATTGGGTAATTTGTGTATAAGAATCTATGCACTCGCTCTCTTTCTTCTCTCCCCTCACTGCTATAATCATCGCCCAGAATAAGATAGGAGGTGCGGCTGCAGCTTCGGCCCTCCCGGGGCCTTGCACCAGGAACTGCTTCCACTTCTAGTTGGGACTTTACTTCTTTAGAACTTTATACCACTTTATAGACTTTAGAACTCTATACCAAAAACTTTTAGCATGGACTTTAATGCTTGGGACCCTTTGCATTTTGATGTAGGGACACATATTGAGAAAGTAAGAAAATTACAGCCTGAAAAATATTCCAGGCCGGAGCTTCTCAGCTCTGTTCCCAGCCAATAAGCTGGTCCAGCTGAAAGTTAGGGAGAATTTCTCCCAGGGTGATATCTTGGTCAAAATAAAAAGGAATTAATAACAAAGATAGAACACCTGTTGTGGTGTGTGACCAGGCCCTGGGAATGGGGTGTCTTCTCTCTGAACCAATCACCTTTTTTCTACTCCTGGAATTGCGAGTCATGCTATAAACCAAGTGTGTTTCTGAATAAACTTGTCTCTTTCTTCCTGTCATGAAAGACAACCATGTAGCTGTGCATCTTATTTCTGCCGCACTTAAAGGATTAAAACCCCTTTCCACGGCTACATTTTCAGACTGATGTGCCTTTACAATAAACAACTTTATAGCAACTAATAACTGTTCATCTCTTTAAAGAAAACAAAGAAAGAGACAAGTTCTCAACACAAGTGCCTTTGCTCAGGATTTGCAAGTTGAATACTCCAACCTTCAATGTCTTTCCCCATGGTTTATAGGAATCTTTAGTGTAGTACAGTCTATCTCCATAGCTTACAAAAGGATTTTCAGCCTAAATTCATGGTGTCTCCTTATTCTCTTTCCATCTGGAGCCTGACTCCTGCTTCACTGACCTTGGTGTCTTCTTTCTGTTCTTTTTCCCTCTCCCTCAAGGGAGAATTGAAGGTTTGCAAGCTTTATCTGAGCATTGAAAGAGTTAAGATCTCACACGGGGAATGCAGAGGCTATGGCCAGGCCATGCTGGAGCTGTGCCAGGATGTCAGGAGCCTCAGGCTGTGCTGGGAGGGGCTGGCCCTGGCCAGAAACGGCAGTGGCCACTCTGGAAAGGGAAGGGAGGGTGGCCAGGACCTCAATCAGCCTCCCTGGTCTCAGCTGGAATCCACTGCCGACGGCCACCCCTCCTCCCTGCTGGGACATGCCAGCTTCCCAGACAGAGGCCCCGACCCTGCCCCCTGACAGGCCCACAGGCCACGCAGTGGAGCAGGCCCGGGCCCTGTTACCTGCACTCCTGCTGGAAAAGAAAAGGGTCCTTTTCAGAGTTTGCTCACTTCAAAATGTGAATTTACAGAAGGGACCAAATCCTCCAATTGGTTTCCCAGGCTGTCAACAATCAAACCAGCCTCCAATTGGTCCCATCAAATCACAGAGGAAGTTTTCAAGGAGAAAACTTCCGTGGATACCCTCTTCTAAGTGCCAATTAATGCAAAACTAGCACATTGCCCCACCTTGTTTTAACAGATGGTGATAGAATACATACTTTTGGTCACATCCTGCATTGCAATACAAGACACACATTCTTCATGACATCATGTCACCTGGTAACATTATCTTATCACAAACTTTCACAACGTTTCTTGGTCACTTCTTGCCCAGGGAGCATTTATTTGTGTCTCTCTCCCACGGTTTCTGCTCCATCAGGCCTAAGATATCAGGCTCCTTTATCAGTTCCTTTGTACTCTCGGTTTTATTTCCTGTAAGTAGGTGTTTTGATTTGAAAGACAGGTGTCTGCCAGGGAAGGCAGGAACCTCCCTTGGAATAGAAAATGTGACCCCCTTCCCTCCAAATTATTATAACTTCGAAATTAAGGGACTTTCAGGAAAAGATATGGGAAAAGGATTAACATCTCTTTACTTGTGTATACATATATATATATGTATAACTGAATCATGGTTTTAAAAAGTTAGAATTTTTGCTAAGAGTAGAAGTAGTTTCCATGACCAAGATGTAAGCTAGGTAGGTAAATGGTAGGTTAATAATTACTAGATGATTAGGCTAGAGCTAATTGGTATAATTATCTGCTATTATAAATTTACGTACAGAAGAACGTAAAATAAGTAAACTGCTAACCATGAAGCACAGGGCCTTGGATCGTGCCAGAGGGTCACCGAGACCTGATGAAGACTCTCCTGACTTCATCCTTCGAGACCACTGACCCATTTCAAGACCACCGACCCAATTCAAGAGAAGAGCTGCGCACGCGTGAAGGACTGATGGGCTCATTTTAATATGGGGTGGGGATGGGAGGTGCTGGGGTTATGCATATGTATTGTATGTAAGATCTTGGGGAATAAATAGATGGCAAAGAACCTTGTTCAGCACGACCACGCCTTTCAGAGGTGACTCCCGTGCAGGTGAATAAACATACCACTTTGTAACTTTAATTAGTTAGAGGGTCTTTGTCCGTGATTATACCGGGGTTTTTTAACGATTCATAACAAGGCAAACAAACAACCACAATGGCAGAAAAACAAAAAAAAAAAAAAGAAACCCAGTAACAGCCTTTTCTTGGCTGTCAAGCACTTTCCCCTTGGGTGTAGTTATGGCCACAGCTGGCAGGGGAGCTGTTGGCTGTCAGGGCAGATGCGATGATTCCCTCTCAGCTGCAGGGGGCACGGTGGCACAAGCTCAGCCACCTCTCTCCATGATGTAATGGCGAGCGCACCAGCAGAAGAGATAGAAAAGGGGTTTCCTTTACAAATCCCCAGAATCAGACGGTCTCAGTGTCCCTCTGGATGGCGAAATGGGCTGTAGCAGGAACCTCGGAGCAGAGGCTGGAATGGCAGAGGTGGGCACACCCAAGATAGCAAACAAAATATCGCAGAAATCCCACAGCCATAAGTAGCAGCCACAGGGTGTCCAGGCAGTCACGGAGTGCTGGGTTAAAGTGTAGCAAAAAAAATGCCCGAGGCAGAGCAGAAAACAGCGAGGCTGGGCAGCGGCAGACAGGTTTCTGCAACCAGCTGCCACATGCAGCCGGGAGACGTGCCCTCCGGGAATGAAGAGGGATTCGGAGTCCTGGGTTTTTCCCCTGAGGCACCTGAGTAGATGGTGAGGGTCCTTTCCAGTGTGATCGAGTGTTAATAAGGTCCCAGTTCGACAGCCACTTTTATGAGCAAAGGCCCACCCAGGGTAAGGAAGAAGCAGTACAGGAGCTGGACTCCGAGGTGGCAACGAATTCTCCCTGTGGTAGCAGCAACTCGACTGTTCCCCCCCGATCCGAGAGAGAGTGAGTGAGGAGCTGAGCCCAGCCCCTCATTCCCCAGCCAAAATCTCAGGGTATTTCTGCCCTTCCCAGGAGAAACCCCCCCAGCTAAGAAAATAGCCAGCTGCACCCTTACCCGCACCTTGGCCACTTCTTTTGTCTCTTAAGTACCGGTTATTATAATCTCTTAGGCAACAAATGGGACAAAATTCTCTGAGAGAAAGAAAAAAAAAAAAGAAAAAGTCCTAACCTCCAACAGCAGGTCACTAACTGCTTCCTTCTGGATTGCAGAGGATCTATTCTGCTCCCCATCCCCATCTACCAGCTCAGGGGGCTAGGTACCCTGAGGATATTGGTCTTTGTTAAGGACTGAGGCAAAGAAGGCATTAAGTACCTCAGCCTTTTCTTCAGCCTTGCGGACAATGTTCCCCCCTCATCCTGCATCCAATAAAGGATGGAGATTTTCTTTGGCCCTCCTTTTGCTGTTAATGCATATGTAAAAATCCTCTTTATTGTCTTTTATTATAGTAGCCAGATTGAATTCCAGCTGGGCTTTTGCCTAATTCCCTCTCTGCATGACCTGACAATATCCTTCTACTCTTCCCTGGTTCCTGCCCCTTCTTCCAAAGGTCATAAACTCACTTTTTTCCCCGAGTCCCAGAGAAAGCTCCCTGTTTAGCCAGGCCAGTCTGCTTCCTCAATGGCTTGTTTTTCAGCACATAGGGACAGCCTGCTCCTACACCTTTAATATTTCCTTCTTGAAGCATATCTAGCCTTCCTTGACCACTTTGCCCTTCACGGCTGTTTTCCAAGAGATTCTCTCAATGTGTCCTGAGCAGGTCAAAGTTGGTCCTCCAGAAGTCCAAGGTAGCAGTTTTGCTGACCCCCTTCCTTACTTAACTGAGAATCAAAAACTATCATTTCCTGGTCACTGTGCTGAAGACAGCCTCTGACCAGCACATGTCCCACCAGCCCTTCTCTGTTCATAAACAGCAGGTCTAGCATAACACTGCCCCTGGTGTTACCAAAAATTCAGCAAAATAAAAAAACTCCTTAACACTAATGTAGCAGTAAGAAGCAGGCATTCTTTATTCAGCCAGATGCACAAGGAGGATAGCTTCTCCCAAAGCCGTGCATGTTGAGTACGGGAAAGTTTCTGTTTATGCACTGTATTTTGCATACATATTCATTGACTGTCCCAGACTATACATACATATGATAATCATTTATGCAAAATCATTAACATATTTTCCCTCCCCTTTATGCATGCATTCTTCTGTCCTGGGGGTTTTTCTGGTGGTCCCTGGTGGTCATAGACCCCAGTGTTCCAGGTGACCTGGCTGAGTCGGCAGGACATTGAGGCTGGTGAACTTTCAGTTCTCCTTCTTACACAATGGGCACTGTGTAGTTTCCATAGGCCAGTAGTTTTAGAGAACAAGCATTGTGTTAGCTCACCAGGTGTAGGCCATTTATTATATCGTAACACTGTTAGGCTCAATTACTAGCTGTGTCAGGAAGTTCTCTTCCACACATTCCAGGAACCTCCTAGACTGCCTTGTCTCTGTTGTCTTGAATTTCCATCAGATATCAGGCAAGTTTAATTTCCCCACAAAAACAAGGGCCACTGATTGTGAAACATCTGCCAGCCACTTGTAGAATGCTTCATCTGCCTCTTCATCCTGGTTAGGTGGTCTGTAACAGACTCCGGCCAGGATGTCAGCCTTGTTGGCCTTCCCCCTGATGCTCACCCACAGGTACTCAACCTTATCATCACTATCACTGAGCTCCATACAGTTGGAACACTCCCTAATATACAGTCATTCCACTGCCTTTCCTTCCTTGGCTGTCCCTTATGAAGAGTTTATAGTCATCTATTTCAGTATTACAGTCATGTGAATCATCTGTGAGATACTGAAATGGTTAATGGCTTAAACATTTTTAAAATCACTGAAGGAATTTGGTCCACTGTAGCAAACTGCAAAGAAGAAACTTTTCATCTATGACCACCAAAGCCCACCTCCTTGAATATTCCTCCTGATGAGAACTGGACTATGAGTTAAGAGCAGCTATGTTGAATATCAGTTTGGCTGGGCAGGGGTAGAGAGGGGCAAATCCTGCAAGGCCAGATGGTGTTTCTTATCATGCTAATTGCCTACCCTTACACAACTCAGCTCAGTTGTAAAACTCCCTGCCCTTACCCCACAGAAGGTCTCATGGGGCATTACTGGCTCAACTGTGCTAATATGAGAGCCAGCTGAGAAGGGATCATAAACCATCAAGACCTCTAAAATGCCCCCCAGACGCATTCTTGAGGCATTCCACCAGACAACTGCACGTGATCCAAATGTGTTGCATCAGATCTAGAGTCTGTTGCAAGAGACAGTGTAAAACTTTCCCCACAGACAGGGGAGATACCTAGGTGTTCCCATCTATCCTGGGAGCATTTTAACCCATTGGACATTGTGTTTCATGGGCTTTCCCCCCCACTCCCTTTGGATCAAGATGGATCAATGTCACTACTGCACTAGAGAAAGCAATGATAGCAACATGGACCTCCTTGCAGAAAAGAAGGCATTTTATTGAGAATGTGGTTCATATTTATAGGGTGTTCCACTGAACTAAGACAAGAGAGTAGTTCATTGGATAGTTGGAGAAACGTCTCTGGGACCGTACTTCAGGACAGGTCCCACAGTCAGCACCAGGTGTTAATCTATGTTATTAATTCCATTCTATTTTGACAAAACTATCGTCCTAGGAAAAAGCCTCCCTGCTGGAGCTGAACATGTTATCAGCTTGGGAACGGATCTGAGAGAACCAGGAGAGACTTCAGCCTGGGAATGATTTCCCTGGCTCTAATTTTCCTAGGCCTCCAGCAGTGTGTCCACAGATCAAGACCATCACTTCAACCAATAGACATCTAAGCTGCAACAATCAAGCCTTGTCACAGATCCATGGGGGATGATTATGTATCTTTCTACTCTTATCCTTTCTTTATCTTTCTTTCTTTTCCTTATGCATTTTCTTAAGTAATATTTTTATGCTTTCATATTACTATATTACTATAGATATTAATAATCAAAATGGTTCCATACCTGCTTTCCATTGCAACCAAATTGTTCTAAAATAAACCCTATATATATATATAGACAAACATAGATCATTCAGTGTTGTTTCATTCTAATCTGCCCAAGAGATATATTAACAAGAACCTGAGTTACTCTCGCCTTCATGAGGGCAGGTCATAACAGTCATCCCACCACATTTCCATGATAGCAGCTACATCATAGCTTTCCTGCTGATCAGTGTGTCAGGGTTTGACACTGGCTAAGTACCAGACACCCATGAAGAACTATTCACTCATTCTCCTCTGCTATAGCTGAGCAGAGGAAAGGGAAAGAAAAACCAAAGGGCTTATGAGTTAAGGATCAGGAAGAAACACTCTAAGGGCAAAACAGGCTTAAATTTGAATGGTGTAAAGAAAATTTATTAACAGAATTAAAAGAGGATAATGATAACTAAAATAAACCTTTAGAACACCTTCCTCCTCCCTCCCTCCCTCCCATCCTTCCTTCCCACTGACAGTGCAGAGAGACAAAACATGGGAGTCTTTAGTCAGTTTGTTATTTCCAAAAATCTTTCTTCAGTTCGCTTAGGGAAAGGAGTTTCTCTTTTTTTGCTGTGCCGTGAGGTCTTTCCCACAGGAGACAGTTCTCTGTGAACTTCTCCAGCGTGGTTTACTTTTCTCAAGTAGCAGACCCACCTGACCAGCTGCAACATGAGTCCCTACATGGACAAACAGTCTTCCCACAACTGTTTTTCGTGGGTCATTAGTTCATGGGGTATAGTCTTTTAAGGATGAGTTGTTCTAGTTTGGAAGGAAGGGTCCTCTATCTCTGGAAGCAAGGGTCTTCTTTCTCTGTTTGAGTTTCCCACTAGATTACAGCGTGAGCACCTTTTCTCACAGGTTGCGAGTGGATCTCTGCATCCTCCCATGCACTTCATGAATTACAGGGAGACTGTTGTATTATAATCTGCACCATGGCTTGCAAAAGAATCTCAGCTCTGACGTTTGGAGCACCTCCTCCCCTTCCTCCCTTTCACTGACCTTAGTGTCACCATGTTGTTTTCTCTTTACATTTTCACCTTTTCCTTTTCTTTGACTCGGAAGAAAATTGTTGTCCATAGGTTTGTTTGTTCTCAAGTTCTTTCAATTGAAAAGTTCTTATAGGGTTTTGCAGCGCTGAAAGGTTGATCTCATCTGGGCTCTGTATGGGGGAAATCACTCACCATGCCTCTCACTGTCAACCATGTGGTCCCTGCTGGCACTGCATGGTCGGCACTGGCTGCCGCAGCGCCGACTCCATTCAGCACCTCTCTTCATGAGGGATGCCAAAAAGGAGAAGCTTCTGCTACTGCTTCTGCCTTTCTGCTCGCAGCATGACTGGTTAAAAGCAGCTAAGCAGGCAAAGTTCATTGCTAGCCATGCTGAGATGGCGGCAGCCACATGGCCCTGGCTGCAGTGGGCTCCCCCACCCGCCACCCCTCGGACAAAGAAGAGGAACTGTGTGCGGTTTTTTCCTTCTTAAATATGTCATCACAGAGGCGTTACCAACTTTTCCAATTGAGCCAGTAAGATGTCCATCATCAGAGCCTTCAGGGACTGGCTCTGCTGGACATAGTAGAAGCTTCAAGCAGCTTCTCTCTCAGAAGCTGCCTCTGTGACTTCTCCCGCCCACCAAAACAAACCCAGACCGTTTTAAACTAACAAACAGTGGCTTCCAGCTCGTCCTGTTTTTTATCCATGCTTCTGCATTGGTGTGGATGCATGTCTTGGGGTGATTTTATGATGATACTCTATTCCCTTATTGTCTGCTCTATGCCTCTGGGCAATGGTTGTTGTACCTTCAAGGTTGGTCAGCGAGAGGGGGGAGCCTGGGGGCTCTTGCGTGGGCTTTTTCAAAGCCTCACGCCCGAGCATACCTGGTACAGTGCAGATGGCAGTTACTTTGCTGCTTAGCTAGCTTGGTTTTTTGTTAGCTTAAGCAAGAAGGGTTTTTTTTACCTGGCCTTGGAGACTCCAGCAACAATCCTTCAGCGGCCTTTGGTTTTTTGGTTTTTTTTTTTCTGAACTGTTTGGTTTGGTTTTGGTCTGAGATCAGAGAGTTGACGGGAGATGAATCGGCTGGGATTAGTCTGGAGCCGTGGGGGGAAGCTCCATCTTCTACCCAACCTCAGAAAAGCCAACCCAGTGAAAGAAAGGACCCTAAATCCATCAGCTTCATCTGCTGTGAAGAGGAGACCAACATCAGAGATTCACCGATCTGTTTGGTTTTTTTCCTGAGCTGCTGCGTGAACATTTTTGTTTTTTCTTCCCGGAGACAGAAGCTGTGGACAATTTTGTTCCTCCTCACCACGTCGTCTGCCATTGTTTTTTCTATTTCCGTGGCATTTTGAGGTTCTTTTTTTTTTGTTTCAGGGTGGAGGAGGAGGGTGTAAGGTTCTGACAATTAAATATCTAGCATTTATTAAAATTTTTTTCCTTGCCATGTAAGCACTCTGTCAATAAACTGTTGGGGTTTTTTTCACTTCCATCCACTAATATTAATTTATTATTGGTGGGAAGGGATTGCTGAAACCCTTTTCTGTAGAGGAAACACTCATTCCAGAACCTTTTCTACTAAAATTCTCTAAACAGAGACAATGCACTTCAGCTGGACTCTTGATTTCACCCCCAACACTGGCCTGCTGCCCATAGGCTTGTCTTTGGTGAACCTGGCTTTATCCCCTTTCCCCTTCAAACCTTGTTTAGAGCCCTCTCAATCAGCCCCACTGTAGCCATGGAAAGGGGTTTTAACCCTTTAAGTGCAGCGGAAATAAGATGCACAGCTACATGGTCGTCTTTCATGATAGGGAAGAAAGAGACAAGTTTATTCAGAAACACACGTGGTTTTATAGCATGACTCGCAACTCCAAGAGTAGAGAAGAGGTGATTGGTTCAGAGAGAAGACACCAAGCCCTTGACACTCAAATATCCTCAGGTCTTTGGGTTGTGTTTGTTTTTCCTGGCCCTTCTGGGGAGCACAAACACTTCTCTCTTCCTTTTTTATTTTGGAAGGGGGACCTGTAGGGACACATATTGAGAAAGTAAGAAAATTACAGCCTGAAAAATATTCCAGGCTGGAGCTTTTAAGCTCTGTTCCCAGCCAATAAGCTGGTCCAGCTCAAGGCTAGGGAGAATTTCTCCCAGGGTGATATCTTGGTCAAAATAAAAAGGAATTAATAACAAGATAGAACACCTGTTGTGGTGAGTGACCAGGCCCTGGGAATGGGGTGTCTTCTCTCTGAACCAATCACCTTTTTTCTACTCTTGGAATTGCGAGTCATGCTATAAAACCAATTGTGTTTCTGAATAAACTTGTCTCTTTCTTCCCTATCATGAAAGATGATCATGTAGCTGTGCATCTTATTTCCGCCGCACTTAAAGGGTTAAAACCCCTTTCCATGGCTACACCCCACCAACTCACGGGCTAGCATCCTTTTCCCCCTTTTAGACAGGCAAACCCTATCTGTCTCCAGCAGGCCTGGTGCTGTATAAACCACCCCATGATCAAAAACCCCACAATTCCACATATGGCATCAGTCTTTAAGCCACGTGTTGATCAGGGAAGAAGCTACCCACAGAAAGTATTTTTCTGAGAGGAGCTGCTAAGAGCTTCCTCCATGTCTGACAAAATCAATCAGTGATTAGTTTTGAGAACTGGCAACCTGTTAAACCACTGAGAAAGCTGAACACACCTCTATGAACATACATGTTAAAAATGAACAAGCCCAGGAAAAAACTCTCTTGCTTTCCTGCTTTTGGAGAGAGAAGGTCTTCCCCTTCCTGGCTCGGTGGCCAGGCGGGGAAGGGGAAGCTGTGGGGTCTTGGCCAAGGCTGGGCCAGTCTACGGCTGCTAACATCTTGCCGACATTAAGCCCTGCCCTGCCGCTGGCCTGGGCCGAGCCTTGGTCCACCGGGCCCTAGGAGCAGCTACGGGCTTGGCCAGGCCCCTCTGCCGAGGCCCAGAAGGGGCCAAGCCGGGGCCCAGTGGCTGCCGGACAGTGGTAGGGAAGACCATCAACCCCGCAGCTGGGATTGAATGCAGCAAAAGCCAGAAAACAGCTGTGCGGCCAGAGTGACTACCACCGTTCTTGCCGGGCCCCTTGAAAATCCTGGCACAGCCCCCCCAGCATGGCAGCTGAAGAATTCTCCACTATAAATAGCTCCAGTTGCCACTCGGGAGGGATCACAGGACTATCTGCAGGCTTCAGGTGAGGTATTGCAGTAAATTCTGAGACCCCCTCCTACTCCCAGGCTAACTCAGTATCAGGAGGAAGTCCCTGGATCCCTGCATCAATGAGGTAAAAGATCAAAAGAGGCTCTTGTCCTCAGGAAGCTGTTCCAAGGTTTATTCTGGAGGAATTCCAGGACCAAATACAGGAAACGTGCGGGTATTCAAACCTCGGCCAGGGAGGAGGGGTTGGACTCCAGTCAACCAGGTCTGGTCAGAGGAAAGGGGGAAGGGAAGGGACTATACCATAAGACAAACAACAAAAGGGGACGTTTAGGGAAAGACCATTGAATTACAATAAGGTATTAACTCTTTCACTGCACAGATGAGTCTTGCAGACCTTCCATCCTCTCTCGAGTGAAAGAAAAGGACAGAGTGAAGACATGTAGAGGAACAACATGAAGACACCAAGGTCAGTAAAGAAGAAGTCATGTCTCAGATGGGAGAAGAAATGAGGAGATGCGTTAGGCTGAAATTCTCTTGTAAGCCATGGTGATGGACTATGATATATTGAATATCCCTATAAATCATGGAAAAGTATGGGGGATGGAGCGTTCACATTGTAGACATGAGCAAAGGCATCCATGCTGAACAAGTAGATGTTGAAGTAGCTATGATCCCATGGAAAGTTTGAACAGAGAGAAGACTGATGAAGACCCTTTGCCCCCAGGGAAAGAAGAAGATCTCTGTTCTCAGAGATGATCTCAGAGATAGATAAAGAGAACCTTTGCTTTTGAACCACTCATCCTTATAATAGTACCCCATAAGTTTGACATGGCCCATGAACAAGCAGCTGTGGGAAGGCTCAAGAGATGGGAGGGACTTCACCATTGCAGATTTCTGGGTGGCTGCTATTCGTGGAAATTAAAAGCCACAAGAGAACTGTTTTCTTGTGGAAAAATCTCCATGGCATGACAAGAGAGACTTCTCTCCCTAAGTGAACTGAAGACTTCTCTGGAGGTGATAAACTGACTGAATTGTTTTTGTACTTTGTCACTGGGAAAGAAAAGAGGGTGTAGGGGGGAGAAGAAGTGTTCTGAAGGTTTTATTCTGATTCTTACTATTTTTTTAATTCTCTTAATAAAGTTTTTCTTTATACCCTTTAAAGTTTGAGCCTGCTTTGCCTTCCTCCTAATCCTATCTCACAGCAGGAAATGAGTAAATAATTCTAGTGGGTGCACTGGTGATTTGGCCAGCACTAAAACCACCACAAAAGGGATTGAGGAAAATACCACCTGCCCTCCTGTCCCTTTACCCAATTGCTCCAGTTCCCTGAAGTTCCTTTTAATCACCCTTGGACTTCTCTCATCAAGCTCATCACTGCCAACTTACGCAGCCAACATTGGGTAATAATCAGAGGGCTCTACCAGACCAGGGAGTTTCCTAGTAATGTGTCTTACTCAGGCCCCAGAGATGTAGTAGAAAAATGGGTCTGACTGGCATATCAGGCCCTCTGTTCTCCTCAAAAGGGAATTGCCTATGACATTTATCCTTCTTTCTTTCTTCACTGACTTCTAACCCTTGATAAACCAGTGTGAATAGCAGGCTGATGATCCTCTAGCATGGACTGAGTTTAACAGTGCCTGTGTCTTTGCTTGTGCACCTCTGCCTGGGTGAAAGGAAACAGCAAAGCCTGGCACTGCAGAAAATTCCTGGAAGCACGAGAGAAAGTAGGTTACACGCTATCTGAGAACAGGAAAGGCATCCTGTTTCTTCAAAGCCTGCAAACCTTGAGAAAACTAAGTCAGACCAATGGATTTATTACAGGCCTGCAACGAGATTTTTGCAAAGGACTGAACAAAGATTCTCACACTAAATGTTTAAGTACTGTCTTAACTCTGAAATAAACATTCATTTTGCTCTCAGCTTGAGTCTCGTTTTCATACACTACACCTGGATGTTGCTTTGGGGATCCCCCAGTTATCAAGATGACAGAAATAAATTTACTTTTTGTGTTTTAGCCATTGTGGTAATCCCAGCTCTTATGGATCGAATGGGAACTTTATACAAGCCCTGTCGTCTTAGACTCAGATTTTTGACAGCAGCTTTATTTAGATGACCCGCACCTAAATCACTCTGGCTTGTAAGTTCTTAAGAATGGCTGATTAGGTCTATTATAAAATGAATCATTTATTGAATAAACAGGAGATAACATACAAAAGGCCTTAAACAGAGTTGCTTACATCACAGTATAAAATAAAAGAATTACTAGTAGATTACATAAAATGGTGCATGACATTAAGGTACCTGTATTAAAGCTAGCAAAGAAATAGTATAGGTTAGGAGTCAGTATAACTTACCACCAAAATTATGATAGTGTACACAGAGTCCTTTCACTCAACCCTCAAAGAAGTAACCATAAAGGAAGCATCCCAAACTTTGGGAACAGACCCCCACACATTTCCAGGGAATGTGCAGAAGACTTCTGCTTTATGAAAGTTTGGTGTAGCTTTTATAGTTTTTAAAGTGAAGTGTCTGTCAGTCAGAAACTCCAGCTTATCTTTCCACATCTCGCTTCCACAGCAAGATGCTTACTGTCAACTGAAAGCATCAATTCCATGGCGCTGAAATAACTCACTACAAGGCAAACTGTCCTGACTTATTTCATCAAGGCTCATGTGAGAGTGAGGTGCCCTGAGTTATTTCATCAGCTAACAAGCAATATATAAGCTCTCTTGTGGTGGAGGAGATGCCCTGCTACACCAGCTGCCTGCCTTTGATGAACTCACACAGACATGTATCCTATGAAGAATATAGGTACACTGCCCTGATGAGTAGGGATAGGATCAGGACACCTAAGACTCAGATGAAGCTGAACTTAGCAAGGGATGAGAAGAATAATAAGAAGGGATTTTACAGGTATGTTGGCCCTAAAAGGGAGATTAAAGAAAATGCACCTCTCCAGTAAATAAGACAGGAGAACTGATAGAACAATCAATATGGAGAAGGCTGAGGTACTCAACAATTTTTTGACACAGTTTTCATTGGTAATTTCTCTTCCCTCATCTCTCAATCACCTCAACCTCAGTGTTGGGACTTAGACACCAAAATCCCTCCCACTGTAGGAGAAAAACACGTTCGAGACAACTTTAGGAAACTGAACATACACAAGTCCATGGGACCCCACAAGATGCATCCCAAGGTCCAGAAGAAATTGGCTGATGTAGTTGCCTGCACTTGATTTGGGGCATTTCCCAGTATCAATAGAGACTGGGAGATTAATGGATTAAGAACAGCACTGCAGAGAAGGACTTGGGGATCCTGGTGGATGAAAAATTGGATGTGAGCTTACAGTGTACATTTACAGCCCAGAAAGCCAACCATATCCTGGGCTATATCAAAAGAAGTGTGGCCAACAGGTCAAGGGAGGTGATTCTTCCCCTGTACTTCACTTTCATGAGACCCCACCTGGAGTACTGCATCCAGATCTGGGGTCCCTGCCCACAGTAGCAAGTTGGACTAGATGATCTTTAAAGGTCCCTTCCAAACAAAGTCATTCTATGGTTCTATGTTTCCACGATTCTATGATTCTATTAATACATTCAGGTTGTTCAACTGTCTTCCAAAACTCAAGGGTCATGTTATTCAAAACTGTGTATTCCCTGTTGTCAGAGACTGGAATCTTATGGTTCATGGCTTAAACATTATTATGAACCTTTTGACTGTTATGGCAAAACTGTATAAAGAAGCTACAACCACCTAAGCCCACCCCTCCTTGAAGATACCTGACTGGAACTTTGGACTATGAGTTAAGCTGCCTAGATAAGATAAAGGGGACACTATTGTTCAATCATCTCAAGTCTAAGGAGAAACAAACAAGGCTGAGGGAAAAGAATGCATCGACAAGAAAGCCAAATGCAGCAGAAAATCATCCCTGTCTGGGTTGGGGCCACAGAGGCCCACAGAGGCCAGGTTTACAGACTTCCCCTCCAACCAAGGGGGGAGGAGGAGGTTTCAGGTGTGTGGCATAACCTCTGGCCAGAGGCACTGAACACCCATCCTCCCTTACACAAACTGTCCCAGCTGTGAAACCCCCAACCCCGGGAAGGTCACATCCATGGGAAATTCATATGAGAGTGTAAGAGTCGGTCCAGAGTTCCCTCATATGCCTCACGACCATCTCGAGGATAGAGGCTATCCCCAGGACCCTCTACCCGCTTTTGGACAGGAGTTCTGGCCTGGTCGAGCCGGATGCTGGCCAAGGGACTGTTTGCTGGTGCGCTGTGCTTGCTGTGCTGTCTACGGTACAGAGCCTTTGAACACGTACTGCACCTACAGCTGCTTCTTGGAGCACCACTGCATGTTCTGTCTCGGAGCACCTCACAATAGCCCATAAATCTCCCCACCTCTTGGCCAGAAAAAGGAAAAGGACTATAAAGAAGGCGACCCTCTGGAGAAGCCTTTGAGATCTCCCCACAGAAGACGCTCTTTCCCCCCCGGTGCCACGCCGCTGCTCCGCCCCTCCGCCCCAGCGATATTGCACCACAGCATTGCACGTGACGCAAAGTGATGCAACAGATCCAGTCTGGTGCAAGAGACAGTGTCAAACTTGTAACTCCTCCGGGGGAGGTACCTGGACATTTCCACCTGGCCTCAAGGTATATTAACCCATCAGGTTCTATGCTTTCTGGGGGACCCTCACCACCAAGAAGACCAGCTAGAGGATCATCAGGATGCTGGTGGGATCCACCGAGTGGTGATATTTTCTTTAATCTGTCTCTGTCACTCTCTTCTTGTCCTCTCATCTCTTTTCTATTTCTTTCTTTTCCTTCTCTCTCTCTCTCTCTCATATTTACGATTAAATAAAATCCATACTATTGACTTTGGCATATGGTCTCATTTGCACCTTAATTTGGGCAGAGGCATTTCTAATAACTTTAAAAACTGGACTGTAACACCTGTTAACACCATCTCTTTTTTGCACACCAGAAAACTAATGCTAAAAGTAATGTCTATGTGACACTTCACATTACAGAAGGATAGCAGAGTTCTTCATGTTTTTATCTTAGGGCTTCTTTGAAATCACAATAAGGTGCAGACAATTTGAAAGAACACATGAGATGCATTGTTCTGTTCTGTTGAGATTTTTGTGGGTCTGGGTCTTCAAAGAGACAAGAGCAGTTGTTGGTTGTTGTAAAGTTGTTTATTGTATGAATACATCACTCTCGAAGGCAAAGAGTTCAGAGTATTAAAGTCTGTGCTAAAAGTTTTCTGGCATAGAGTTTCAAGCAGAAGCAGCAGCTGCAACAGCAGCTCCCACACCTTTTTTCTTCTTCTTCTTCCTCCTCCTCTTTTTTTTTTTTTCTATTTTCACTCTAATACAGGGGATTTTATTTATAAATTATTCAATCAGCTAAAATTACGATTTTAAAACATTTTTTCTACACCTGTCAGATCTCAATTTTAAATTATGAAAGTACTGTCAGTCCTTACACATAATTTACGCATATAGTTCTATTTATCCACGGAAATGGTTCTATCTGATTTATTTAGAAATGCAAGCAATGTTCTATTATGTTTTCATTATGTCTGGAGCTAAGTTACTGAACTTTAAACCAGGCTTTAGGGCTTTTTACTCTCTTAAGGGACTTAAAGTATATTCTTACTTAAAACTAAAACTTACACTTCTACTTCATATCTGTGTGGCTAAATATATTTTAATTTCTCTAAAGGCTTTAATTCAATTCTTGAATTCTTTTCTTTCTCTGAGGGACTCAGAGAGGCTTCTATTTTATACTTTACAACATCTCCCCCTCCTCTTTGAACCATTTAGTTTCCCTTAATAGCTTTATTAATAATTTGTCAAATGCATTGGAGAAAACAAGGCACCATGATTAGTACAACTATTATGATGACTGTACTGGTTTGAAAGCAAAACCAGTGAAAGACTCCAAGTCAGTAATACAATTTAATAGGGAAAAAAAAAAAAGAGAAAAAATAAAATACATGCAATAATACAAAAGAAAACCACTGACAGAGTCAGAATACATCCTGACACCCTGCCAGTCAGGGTGTTGGTAGCAGTCCGATTAAATGGTGGCTGCAGTCCTCCTGGATGACAGATGTGGTTCAGTTGAAGCAGTGCTCCTGTAGAAGGTGCAGTTTTCCTCTGAAGGTCCAGCGATGATGTGGAAAAGGTCCAACTTTCTTCTGGGATCCAGTGGAAAGGGTTGCCTTCGCATTCCAAACCTCAGTTTTTTATCTAGGTAGGAAAGGCTTGGCTCCTCCCTCTGGCTGGAGCATCTCCCAATGGGATGATGTAATCTTATCAATCATACAGTAGGACTTAATGGCCCATTAACAGAATATATCTTCTGGAGGAAGGATGGGTTGTGAAAAGATAAGGATGATCATCCCCCTGATTTTATGAGATGGCACATCAGCAGAGAATATCTCCCACAGAGATAAGGATCACCACCCCGCCCACATTTTAACAGATGGTGATAGAATACACATTTTTGCATTGTAGCCCAGGACATAGACATATAGTGGCTCCCCCGATACTTGTGAGAGGATCTAAAGGTGTCACAAAAGCCCAGTCCTTCAGCCAGAACATATAAAAGATCACTGTGACATCTGCACCGGTGTCAAGAAGACCTGTAATTCTGATTGTTTTATTGTTGGGTGTTAAACTGTAGGTCAATTTTTGTCGATTGCGACTTATATGTTGTACCCAAAAGACGTCTAGTGCTACACTTGAGCTCTTAGGTGATATCTGTTGGCATTCTGTAAATTGTTTCACTATATTGGCTGGTAAAGCAAAAGCTGAGGCTATTGGAGGTTTTGCTGGAGTGACAAGCGGGGGGCTCCATGCTTGCACTAGAACTGAGGCTTTTTCTGGCCCTTAATGGGGTCCTCACCCTTTCCTCCGGTCTAGCTCAGCTGTTAGGGTGAAGCCTTCCGGGCCCTTGCCACATGGGCGTAAATAAGATAACAAAAGAGGCTCTTTCCCCTGATGAAGTTGCAGGGTTTATTTCTTGTGGGTAGCGAGGAAAAGAGAGAGAAAGAGAAAGGGAAAGAGAAAGGGAAAGAGAGCGAGCTCAGGGGGCACAGGTCTTTTCTAGGGTCTGAAAGGGGGGCGGGGAGAAATTGGATCTCGGCCAGACAGGTATGGCCAGGAGGGGAGAGGGACCAAGTGTAACGGCTTTTTCCTTGGCCTAAACAGAGTCTTCACCCTTCCTCCGGTCTAGCTCAGGTGTTAGGGTAAAATTCCCCTGGGCCCTAGCCACAAAGACGTAGTTAAGATATCAAAAGAGGCTCTTTCCCCTGATAAAGTTACAGGTTTATTTCTCGTGGGTAGTGAGTGAAAAGGGAAGGGAAAAGAGCGGGGGAAGAGAGAGAAAAGAGGGGGAAGGACAGGGTAAAAGCGTGGGGGGGGAAAAGAGAAGGGGGGAAGAGAAAAAGGGGGGGAAAAAAGAAAGAGCGGGATAAGAGATCTGGGGGAAAAAAAAGAGATGCGGGAAAAGAGAGCGAGGTCAGTGGGTCCTGACCTTTTCTAGGGTCTGGAAAGGGGGGGCGGGGAGAAATTGGATCCCAGCCAGCTCTGTGTGGCCAGGAGGGGAGAGGGACCAAGATACAGGGCACAGCAGGGGTCATGGAAATGTACCATTTACAATGTATCTAGGAAACGCAACATCTCCCCGTTTTTTGTTTAACAAAGTTGAAAGAAGGATATTGGTATCATTCAAATTAAGATTTTGCCCACCACTTGTAGCTGGCGGGAGGGTTAGATTGCTTCAAGTCTTTCATTTCTGTGTGATTGACTACTGAGGTAGAGGGAATGAGACTATGAATAGCCTTGAAAACCAAGTGACGTAGGATCCCGAACGCCATTATTACAAGGAAAAGAATAACAAAAATTAACATAATTGTTTTGACTATAGATGTCCACCACCCTGTGAGTCCCCAGCCTTTGAACAGTCCATTGAACCAATCTTCAGATTCTTGCTTCACTTGTCCGATTAAGTTGTTCATGTTTCGGAGGGCAGCATGGATGTTAGGAGCTTTCGAGGTCAGGTCCATACAGCAAAGTCCTTCAAATTCCTGGCACTCATGTCCGTGTAGTAGCAAGAGAAAATCTATAGCAGCACGATTTTGGAGTGTGGCCTGCCTGGTGATTTCCTCGTCTTCTAGGAGGGAGCTGATTGCGGTGGATGTTAAGTTTGCCTGTTTGACTACCCAACACTCTAGGTGGCCCAATTCGCCTAGAGCTTTAGCTGCTGCAACCCACGGAAGAAACAGGGACACAGCAATTCTTTTGGACTTGGCCCAATGGAAAATTTCAGAATTACAGTTTGGGTCCATATTGTCTGCACTTCGTTTTTGGATTTTATTACCCGATTTGTTTTTGTGAGTCCAATCGCTAATTAAGGTTTCTTTGGGTGCCAACAGGGACAACCGCCCGAAGGTGCATGGCCCTCCTAAGAGCCGAGAAGGAATTCCTGCCTATGCCCGGTCTCCACAAATTATGAACAATCCCTTTGGGAGGCTTTTGGGGCTTGAATAAGTTGGGGTATCAGTTGCAATATGGCTTATAGTATTGCACCACCTTTTGGCAGTGAATTCCCCACGATGTTGCATTATGTTGTGGAATTCCTTTATGCTAGAAGGTTTTGGGAAGATTCTAAAGTGAATGCAATATTGTGCTGGGTAGGAACCTAGCAGTTCTAATTCTTGGGGTTCTTGAGCTGTTTTGGGCAAACTTGGCAGCAGCTCTTCTATGGGGTTTTTATTTACTCCAGCTTGCTGCCTATGATTTTTGTGTGATGAAATGGTGTGTGACTCAGGAATTTCATTGGGCAAGTGTGTTTCAAAACTGGCTGAATATTCTCCAGCCTTCAATGGGATTCCTACCAGGCAGGTGGACATAGGGTTTGCTGTTGCTGCTGTGGACAGACATATGTTTTCTTGTTGGAGCGTCTGTGCCAGGGTCACCCAGACGTTCTGACGTGGCTGAGGGACGATCCATGCAGCTGCTAGACTGTTCAGTGTTAGCAGGAAGACAGCTTGGATGGGGTTCATCACGGGACTGAGAGAAGAGAAGGTTTTCTCTAGAAGGAAAAACAAACATTATAAAACCTGTTAAAAGTCTCTATTTGCCGGAATGCCACCTTCTATGAGGATTTCTTTTCCTTTTTTTCTGCGGCGTCTTCTTTTTGAAGCCACTGCTACCTGCTCCTCGTTCTCCTCAGTTGGAGCAGGATGTTTGGGAACAAACGGTTTCACCCACTTTTGGGGAATCCACCAAGGGCCTGAGGGAGTGGATACACATGCATAGCCACGCCCCCAGGTAACAAGCTCATAGGGACCTTTGATTTCCCAGGTTTATGGGTCCCTAATCAAAACTGGAGGATGTTGGGATAGCTTGAATTGTTTGCTACTGTTAAAGTGACGTACCACAGGTGGACTCATGTTTTCAAATGAACAATTTAGGAAATTGATAGTAAACATGGCTTTGCAGAGCTTCTGCTGTGGAGACATCCACACAGTTGAACTGCTCTGTTTAGCCAAAACCTGTTTGAGTGTCTGATTGGCTCGCTCCACTATACCTTGGCCTGTGGGGGAGTGGGAGGTGCCAGTTTTATGTTCCACTCCCCACTGCTGGACGAATTCCAGGAACTCCTTGGACTTATACGCTGCGCCCTTATCAGTTTTGATTTCCTTAGGGATCCCCAACACTGAAAAGGCTTGCACTAGGTGTTGTTTAGCATGCATAGCCCTTTCTCCTGCATGGGCAGAGGCATAGACTGCACCTGAATATGTGTCAATGCTTACATGAACATATTTGAGGCGACCAAAACTAGGAATGTGTGTGATGTCTGTTTGCCATACCTCACAACTGCCAAGACCTCGGGGGTTAACCCCCATGCCCATTGAGGGCATGGTGTGCAGCTGACAGTTGGGACAGGTGGCCACAATGGCTCGAGCCTGACTCCGTGTTAGCTGGAACTGACGCATTAGACCTGGTGTATTCTGGTGATACTGCTGGTGGCTCAGCTTTGCCTGTTGGAAGATGTCAGGAAGGCGTGCTTGTTCTGCTGTGGTTGCTTCTTGGCTTCTGGTGTTACAGCTGCCATGGTCTTTGGGTGTGCCAGTCCTGGATTTCTTTCGTGTCCACTGAACAGTTCTGCTTTTCTGGCGCAAGCTTCCATCATCTGTGCTAAGCTAGGTGCTGGCTCCAGGGGAAGGCCAAGGATAACCCTACGGCAGGTTTCATTAGCATTCCTCTGAGCCATTTCTTTAATTAATTCAGCTTGTAATACTGGATCAGACACTTGTCTTTCTACTTGCATACGAAGGCGGTCCACAAACTGTAAGAAACTCTCAGAAGTAAACTGTTTAATGTTAATATAACTGCCTTTAGTATCTACTGTTGGTAATTGATTAAAGGCTTTTTCTGCAACATTGCATATCTTATCTAAGACAGACTTTGATAGTACTCTGGTTTGATTTTCAGGGCAATGCCAATCTTTTTCCCCACATAGGTGTTCATATGTGATATCATTATTATCAGCATCTTTTGCATTATCTGAGCTTTTTAAAAGCTCTTGTAAAAGCACTTTTAAAGATCTTTTCCATAGGCTTTCCCATAGATCATATTCGGAAGGAGTTAACAGACATCGGAAAAGCTCTTTGATATCATATGGAACCAGTTCGTTTGAATTAAAAGTGGCTCTCATTATGCCTTTAAAGATTTCACTATTCCTACCAAATTCTCTTTGTACTTTACAAATTTCTTTTTTATCTTGGTAGGACAAAGGCTGATAACTTCTTTTTCCGTTTCTCTTACCAAGATAAACTACAGGAGCAACTGATGGTACATACTCTTTCTCCTGGTGCTGACTTTCAGGTTTGGGCATCCCCCCCCCACCGGGCCCGGGAGGCCGCCCACTCCCCCCCACCACGGGAGCACCATCCATCCCCCAGGGGCTGTGAGCTGATCCCTCCCCACCCCCACCCCCTCCGCCACTGAGACTAGCAGGGGCTACATTGCCCTCCCCCACCCCGCAGCAGCTTGGAGGGAAGGAATGTGAAACCGGAGAGGGGGAGGGGTGGTGGAATCCAGGGTTGCAACACCTGTGGGCGGGGTCGCCAGGTACCAGGCAGGACAGGGTCTTGGATGGGGGAGGGGGCGGTGGAGCCGAGGGCAGGGATGGGTTATGGGAGGGGACAGGCTTAGGGGCTGGGACCAGAGGGTAAAGGGGGTTGCGGGATGAAGGAGGAGACACGTGGCTGCCACCATATCGGCCCCCCCCCACTCCCTGAACCGCATGTCCAATGCTATCTGGGACCCCGACCCTGACCTGTCCAGATACGGCCACGTGTCCGTGGCCCGGAGGGGAAGGGAACAAGGAAGGAGAGCTGATAATTTTAGAAAAATCGTCAGAACCGGGATACTGGGGAGGATTTGGGGTTTCAGCACAGTTACAGCCGTGCTGAGCATGCTGCATTTACAAGGGAGACCCTGGGGTGCTTTCCAGGTTATGGTTATAGGGATTTTTGGAAAGGGAAGGTGAGCTTGAATCATTTTGCTGCTGCTGTCTGTTGTTTTCTGTCTGAATTAAAACTTTCCGAATTTGTAAGAATATCGGAAGGAATACAGAGGCAGTTTTATCTCCATTTTCTACTTTTGAAGTCAATAAATTCCCTATTTCATCCCAAAATGAAATCGAATTGATATTTTGCAATTCAAGGTCAGATTTTTCAACAGACAGCCAGCTGGCAAAACGAGCTAGTTTTTTATTAGATATTAAAACATTTCCTGAACTTAGTATTACTTTGAGTTGTTTTGTTATACTCTTTTGTAAAGCAGATTGCTGTATCCCCATAGTGTTAGCAATTTGCACTATATCTACCCCACTACAGTTAAAACACTGGAAAGGAGTTAGTTGTTAAGACGTACACCACGGTTTTCAGGCTTTACTAGATGCGGAACCGATGTTAATTTCGCCGTTTTTTGTCAGCAAAACCTATGTGTGGCGCCCGCGCCGCTGTAGGGACCGCCCCCGCGCCGCAAACACCCGTAAAAACAGCAAAAACGCAAAAAAAACTCCCTGTGCCGCAGCTTTGAAACCGATCAAAGCTGCCTGCCTGCCGCGCCGCGCCTGGGGTGGCCGCGTCCAGCCCTCCCCCCAGCCCCCGCGCCGCACCACGTGGCCACGAGCTGCTGAGCCGCGCGCACGCTGCAAACATGCCCGCGCCGCCTCTGCTCCCGAGAACGGCTCCGGGCCGGCAAAATGCCACCGGTGAGACCCCCCCGCGGAGCTCCGGGAACCCCCCCGCCGCAAAGGGACGCTTAACTCACCGTTTCTCTTGCAGGCAGAGACGTCTGTGTACACGGTAGTGGATCCACGTCCTGAACCGACCTGTCTGGGACTGACAGGCTGCCGGTTCGTGCTGAAAAGTCTTCCAACTGCACAAAATGCAGCTTAAAAAAATTTTAGCTAGTTGATCAGCTCCTATGCTGGTCGAATCCCGAAATTAGGAATCACAGCGAAACGTGGGTGCTTTAAAGAAACCACGCACGTGGAGCGCCAACTGTAACGGCTTTTTCCTCGGCCTAAACAGAGTCTTCACCCTTCCTCCGGTCTAGCTCAGGTGTTAGGGTAAAATTCCCCTGGGCCCTAGCCACAAAGACGTAGTTAAGATATCAAAAGAGGCTCTTTCCCCTGATAAAGTTACAGGTTTATTTCTCGTGGGTAGTGAGTGAAAAGGGAAGGGAAAAGAGCGGGGGAAGAGAGAGAAAAGAGGGGGAAGGACAGGGTAAAAGCGTGGGGGGGGAAAAGAGAAGGGGGGAAGAGAAAAAGGGGGGGAAAAAAGAAAGAGCGGGATAAGAGATCTGGGGGAAAAAAAAGAGATGCGGGAAAAGAGAGCGAGGTCAGCGGGTCCTGACCTTTTCTAGGGTCTGGAAAGGGGGGGCGGGGAGAAATTGGATCCCAGCCAGCTCTGTGTGGCCAGGAGGGGAGAGGGACCAAGATACAGGGCACAGCAGGGGTCATGGAATGTACCATTTACAATGCATCGAGGGAGATGCAACATAGAACTGTTAATTTTTTATTGTAATTCGCTGAAACAATAGATGGGAAAACTACGAGTTTTAAAATGTGGTTTCTTTCTTTGCCTATAATCAGAAAATCTTGTCTCTTTCGTGATGTTCCTGTTACACCTGCGGGTACTTGCCTTGGGGTGACTGTATGATGCCTGTATCCCCAAATTGTCTGTTCTGTTGGTGTTGAATATTAAATTCTGCAACTTTAAGACTGGTTCCAGGAGTGAAGGGGGGGAAAGAAGAAGTGCAGAGTTTGTTATCAGAGGCTGTACTGGCTCCCTCACATTCCTGCTCACAGACTCTGTTGTCTGCGGTGGACAGGGAGAGAGAGCTCTCCTTTGCTCTTGGTTAGATTTTCTGGCTAGCTGAGGCAGAGAAGCTCCCTGGATTGTTTATTTTTTCCTTTTTTCTTTTTTCCTGGAACTGTTTGAACCTGCCCTGGGCTGAAAACATGGAAGAGCACTGGGAGCTCACACCTGTGGCCCACTGGGTCTGGCCTGGATTTCTCCTGACTCTCAGGTCCATTCCCTGGCTGATAAGCTGACTACAGCTTCAGTTAGGGAGGAAGTCTCCCAGGGTGATAACATGGTGAAAAACAGAGTGGAATTCATAATAAAGATTAACACCTGGTGTGTTTCCCGTGGGATACATCCTGAGGGACTGTCCCAAGGATGTTTTTCCCAATTGTCCAATGAACTACTGTCCTGTCCTAGATGCACGTAACACACTTCAAATACGGGATGTCCGTACAATAAAGTTGGCCTTTTTTCCCCAAAGGGGTCCCTGTGTGTTGCTGTCTTTTCTCTCTCTTTGCAGCACAGTAACCACATTCGTCCTACCCTGCATCCCAGTCCCAATAGCATGTTTTGGGGGTTCATTAGTAATTGCACCCAGTTTGTTAGAGGAGGAGCAGGGGATGAGGCTTTTCAGCCTTTCCTTTCCTTCTTCTCCCTTGAATCTGTTAAGTCATTTTTTGAGAAACTTCAGGTTCCTCTGAATGTCAAGGATACCACCTTGCTGGTATTTAATCTGATAAGCTACCTCTACACAGTCTGCAGCCTCTCTAGAATGAGGACTGAGATGTCCAGACCTACCCTGTGCCTCATGCCACTGCTCGGAACACCATCTTGGGCCTCGAAAAACAAGTCCTTTGGAGGCATGGTACCCCTGAGAGGATTGAGTCAGACAATGGGACTCATTTCAAGAACAGCCTTATAAACACCTGGGCTAGGGAACATGGCATTGAGTGGGTGTACCATATCCCCTACCATGCACCAGCTGCAGGTAAAGTCGAGATGTACAATGGACTGTTAAAAACCACCTTGAAAGCATTGGGTGGGGGATCTTTTAAGAATTGGGAGCAACATTTATCAAAGGCCACCTGGTTAGTTAACACCTGAGGTTCCACCGACTGAGCAGGCCCTGCCCAGTCTGAGTCCTTGCATACTGGATGGAGATAAAGTCCCAGTGGTGCATGCCAGAGGTTTTTTAGGGAAGACAGTTTGGATCAATTCTGCTTCGAATACGGACAAACCCATTCATGGGATTGTCTTTGCTCAAGGACCACTTTGCACACGGTGGATAGTGCAGAAAGACGGGACAACACGATGCGTACCTCAGGAAAATCTAATTGTTGGGTCAGAACCATATGTAATTATTACTATTGGATGCCACTGTCATTGTCTGTCTATAGCTGTATCTTGTATATATATATGTATGTATGATATAAGTGTTTATAGAATTAGAATATATATTAGATATGGTAGTATGCTGACAATATGGTGATAAGGGGTGGAATGTCTTGGGGTGACTGTATGATGCCTGTATCCCCAAATTGTCTGTTCTGTTGGTGTTGAATATTAAATTCTGCAACTTTAAGACTGGTTCCAGGAGTGAAGGGGGGGGAAAGAAGAAGTGCAGAGTTTGTTATCAGAGGCTGTACTGGCTCCCTCACATTCCTGCTCACAGACTCTGTTGTCTGCGGTGGACAGGGAGAGAGAGCTCTCCTTTGCTCTTGGTTAGATTTTCTGGCTAGCTGAGGCAGAGAAGCTCCCTGGATTGTTTATTTTTTCCTTTTTTCTTTTTTCCTGGAACTGTTTGAACCTGTTCTGGACTGAAAACCCAGAAGAGCACCAGGAGCTCACACCTGTGGCCCACCGGGCCTTGCCTGGGCTGCGGCATTCCCAGCGCCGGAGGGACTGAGAGCAGACTGAGTGAGCCGGGCAGCCCACAGAAAGAACTCTTCTAAATCTGTCATCTCTTCGGAATGGTGAGACGTTTTGCTATTTGGTATTGTTCATTTTTGTGCTGGGAGGTGTGTTGCCTGTTGAATAAACAATTTTTCTTTTTTCCACTTCTCTCCGAGGAGATTTTTTTTCCCGAGCCGACTAGGGGAGGGACTGCTTGGGTCTTTTTTTCCTAGAGGGACCCCATTCAGAGGTTTCCTTCCAAATTTGCCCTAAACCAGGACAGTAGTATAGCATGGCAATCACATAGAAAATAGACTAATTTGGAAGTTGCCAGTTTGCATTGTGCCCCTGGGGGCAATAGTTTGGAGTCACTTGGCAGGTTGGGTGAATAAGGTTTGGCCTGAGCAGTTCACACATCTGACCCCTTGGAAATTCCCTGGCTGCTGGAATGCTACTACTTGTTTAATCATGCTGTGGGGCACACTCTTCTTGGGGTTTTCACTAAGGGGTTCCTGTTTATATTGTACTTGGAACAGCACTGGTTAGCATAGTGTCTTCCGTTTTTGCATCTTGGGCAACAATAAGGTGGTTTAGTGCCTTCTGCTGGCTCTGGGCAATTCTTTATCACATGTTTAGATTTTCTACATCAGTAGCATAATCGTTTGGAAGCGTCATTTTGTGATGCTTTATTGTCCTGCTGAAGTGTTGAATTGAGGGCATGTTTTGATTTAATGTAATTTTCTTTTTAAAATGCCTTCGTTTAATTTGTATTTTTCTGCCAATGCACTAAATAATATTGTTGGAGTCAGTAAGTTAGGAGTGTCTCTGATTTCTTCAGAGAGAAATCAGAGTGCAGGGATTGAATTAAAGTCTTTGAATGGAATGAGTGAGTGAATAGATGGAGTGAACAAGTAAGTAAATGGAATAAGTTTTAAGTGCTTTTAGTGAGTAAAAGGTCTTAGATGCCTGAGAAGTAGTACATGTTCTAGTGAAGGTTGAAAAACATGCTAGTGTTTCCTTAGAGGCTCCAAGAACCTAGCTTCAGACAATAGAGTTAAGAATATTGCTTACATTTTTCAGTTAGAACAAGATAGGCCGTGTACGTAGTTTATACGTAGCCTGGCATGCTAAGAAACTAGAATTCTAATAGGTTAAGGAGTAGTGGTCTGAGTTTCTGTCTTAGCTAGTTGGAAAGTTTCTATAAAAGAACATGCATCAGGGAGAGCTGGTGCTCTATGCCATGGCTTTATGCCATGTGCATTTTGCCATTGCATTTTGCCACTGCAGTTTTGCCATTGCTTTATGCCATTGCTTTGCTTGGTTTTTGCTTTTGAGACTGATGTGCTTCTGCAATAAATAACTTTATAGCAACTATTAGCTGCTTCGCTTTTTACACAAAAGGAGAATAAGCCCGACAGTGTGGGTGCCCAAGAGGCACCTGGAGGTTCCCCGAAACCTCACATAATGTTATAGTCTTGATTTGCTAATTTAAATATATTCATTTTCTGTTGTGAGACAGAACCAGGAGCAGAAGGAAGGCAGGCTTAAAACTTAAAAGGGTATAAAAAGAAATTTATTAACTACACAGAGGTAGAAAAAAACCCCAACAAATTCAGAATAAGATTTTCAGACTACTCCTTCCTTCCCTCTCCCAACATTTATAACAACAAAACAAACACACAAAAAACTACTTCAGTTAGTTTTTAACTTAAATAGTCTTTTTTTCAGTTTACTTCAGAGAGAGAAGTTTCTTCTTGTTAGGCTATAGGGATTTTTCTACAAGAAGGAAGAAAACAGTCCTCTCGTGGTTTCATTTTTTCGATTTGCATGCGCCCGGAACCTTCAATCGTGGCACTCCTCCCAACTCCACAGCCTTCCCAGAGCTGTGCATGTGGGCCATGTCGGACTCATGGGGGTCTTACTTTTGTTATAAATGAGAGACAAAAGTCTCGATACTCAGCAGAATTTTGGATTGCTTTATTTGATATAGAAAGAGCAAGCAGCGCGCTGGGGAACGCGAGGGGTCACCGCCCACTCCACGCTCCACCGAACCTTGGTTTGCAGCCTCTTCTTATACTGTGGTTCCTCGTTGTAAGCAATAATTTTTGGATTTTTTTGCTGTTATAATTTTGCCAGGTAAGCAGTGGTGGTCGAATAAACATCCTTACACAAATTCACAAAGCCTCCGAGTGATAATCAGTCACAGATAGCCATCTGGTCCTTGTAGATAACCACCAGAGAAGTTCTGGAAGTCTGGTCCTTGAGATAAGCAGTATTGATCAGACAAAGACAGGAAGGGCTTTTTGGGAAGTCTGATTTCGCAAGCTGGTAGCCGATACAACTTATTTGAAAAACATAACATAATATAATGTAATGTAACATAATACAACATAATATAACATAACAAGGTGATTTTAAACAGAATTATTTAATCATATAATTTCCTTTATCTAGTGTCCATGCTTCACTTCAGAGCTTAGTATTCTGGTTTATGCAAACCCCAATGCTTTTGTGATTAACACGAATCTTTTATCAATTGTCACACTTTTAAGAAGGAAATGTTTCAAAGCAAAGGTTTTTTTCATTTATTTTCTCTCTGTTCATGCTTCATTCTCAGAAAACTGAGATCCCTTTTTTTTCCTCGGTGCAAAGATTCTTAACACAGGTACTTTAGTTAAATGGTCTATCAAATGGAACACTCCAACCCCCCCATGTCCTTTTCTCTATGGTTTATAGGAATTTTCAGTGTGATTTAGTCCATCCTTACAACTTCACAAAAGGATTTTTAGCCAACTTTCACAGCATTTTCTCATTCTCCTTCCATCTAAAAAAAACTTAGCTTTTGCTTCACTGACTTTAGGGTATTTTTTTTTCCCTTTCATATTCAAAGGAAAGCTGGAGGTTTTGCAAATTTTATCTGAGCACAAAGAGTTAAAGTTTCATACAGCTACAAGAGTTGGGCCAGGCCTGCAGGGTGAGGAGCGGCTGAAATTTTAATAAGCCTTTTCTGAAGCTCAGCTGCAGCAGCCACATGCTTTCCAGACAGGAACCCAGGATGCCTCCCCCACAGGCCGTGCGGAGGCCGGCCGGGCCCGGCCTGTTCGAAGCTGCTCTGAGCCAGCAGCAGGAGCCAGGGCCCCCCCCCGAGCCGCGGGCCCACGGGGAAGGAAGCCTGGCTAAGGTCTTATCAATGAGCTTTTCCTCTCCCCGGCCATCGGGCGAGTCCCTTGGTTTGCAAACGGGCCCTGGCGGCCCCCCTCCCCCGCCCCCCATGGGAGGGAGCCCAGCCTGAGCCGGTGTTACCTGACCAGTCACCAGAAATCAGAGAACTTTTCTCCTGGGTAACCTCCTTTAAAATGTGTGTTCACAAAGCGAACTAACTTTCTCTAATTGGCTGTTGAGGCTGTCAATAACTAAACGAGCCCTCATTTGGTCTCAATCAACCCACAGAGGAAGCTCCCATAGAGGGAACTTCTCTCTAAGTTTCCTCTTCTCAAGTGAACCCAGCACAGGGCTCAAGGGCTTTTGCAAGTTTCTCATCCCTTGTTTCTGCCTGAATTCTGAAAACTTTTTCAAGTCTCTTTCCCAGAGTATTTGTTTGAATGGCAGCTATGTGCCGAGGGCTGCCAATTTTACTGTAAGCCTTTATCATTTGGGGCAAGGCAGGTTCGGGATTGTGCAAGCCTCGGATGACCTTTTCGTATTCTTTATTGGCATTTGCATAGGCAAGATTGCAAAGCAAAAGTGGGAGGGCCACATTATCCTTACACTGTTTCTCCAGAGCTTCTGTCAGGTGGTCAACAAATGCTGAATAGGGCTTTACTGCCCCTTGTCTTATTTCTGTATAAGTCCCTTCTGGAGTCCCCACTGGCTGAGTAAGCAGCAGGGCTTTGCAAGCAGTATCTTTGATAGCATTAAGTACTACTCTAGGCGGGTCTGCCGCTTGATCTTCAGCTCTGTCATGTGGGGGGTCTCCTGCTAAATCTGCCAGTGTTAATGGGCATTGGGGCCCTCAGCATAAGTTTTAATTAATTTATTTAAGAATTTTCTCCACTTCAGGTCCTATAAGATGTATTGTGATTCTGTTAATGTTATGGAGGAGAGATAATGACAGTTATACAGTGTTAAATCCATATTACGATATATTGATTTCAGCAATTGCTTAAAATACGGTGAGCCTAATCCACTTGTCCTTTTTTATTTATTAATTTTCCTTAATTTTTAATTTGAGCCTTATATCTTGATTGAATTTTTTAGTCACTTTTAACCCAGATTGATCCTTAGCCTAGCTTTGCTGAACTAAATGGATTTATACTGGGAATTATTTTGGCTCATTATAGTTACATCTATCCAGATGTTTTCAATGTTTTCTTCATTTTAAAAGAGTGAAAAGTTCCTCCCATAAATAATACTCCACCAGGGAAAGGGAGATGAAAAAAATGCAGAGAGAAATGAGAGAGAAAAAAAATACAGAGAGATAAAGAAGTACAAACAAAAAAAACTCTCCAATAACTATGATGGACCATATGCATGAACAAGTTTCCTGGCAGGACCTGTGGCCCTGCAGGGGACTCACACGGGAGCAGTCCATTCCTGAAGGACTGCACCCCATGGAAAGGACCCACAAAGAGAAGTTAGTTGAAGACTGTCTCCTGTGGAAGGGACCCCATGATGGAGCAGGGGAAAAGTATGAGTAGGAAGGAGCTGCAAAAAAGTGATGAACTGACTGTGATCCTTGTTCCCTGTCCCCCTCTGCCACTTAGTAGAAGAAGGTAGTGAAATCAGGAGTGAATGTGAGCCCGTGAAGAAAAGAGGGGTGGGGGGGGAAAGTGTTTTAAGACTTGTTCTTATTTCTCATTACCCTATTCTGACTTCTGATAGGCAATAAACTAATTTCCTTGAGTTCACTCTGTTTTTCCCATGATGGTAATTTCTGAGTCATCTCTGTGTCCTTATCTCAACCTGGGCCTTTAGTTATATTTTCTCTCTCTCTCACCCTGTTGAGGAGGGGGAGTGATGGAGATGCTTAATAGGCACCTGCCATCCAGTCAATGCTAGCCCACCACAGGTTGCCATGTAACATGTTGCGCAAATATTTGATTTTTCTTTCCTGTACAGTTCAAAGAATCATTGGGACAAAAATGGTAACTTAAAGGAAGAGAGATTTTATTGAAATGGAATAAAGAGAACTGAAGTGTGGTAATTGAATCAACTGAAATAGGAGACATAAACCTGAGACCCTGTGAAACCGGGCACTGCAAAGATGCTCATTAGCTCACTCCAAAGTAAATCTTATTCCTAACCCTGATTCTTGGTTGGTCTGAGATCTTTGCCATAAAAGGTCAAGCCCTTCGGAATTGGACCTTTGCCCTCAGGTATTCCCTATGTATTGTGAACTCGATCCCTTGACCCTCGTCTTTGGTCACTGCCTGTCCTTGGAATAACATCATTTTTGGATACTGCTTCTTGGACCACGTGGATTAAAGGATATCTCTGGTATACCATCGTACCTGTTCTGTGATTATTAATATTAACATTAACATTAGTATTGATATTGATATTGCCACGCTATTACCCTGTTAAGCTAATAAGGTGGTCACCAGGGGAGAACCTCCCAGAACATGACACTGAAGGGCATGAAAGCAGCTGAAAAATGATACTGCATTTGAATGTCTAGGAAATGGCTGAATGTTCTTGAGATGTCTTGCCTGTTTCCTAAAGAATGAGAGAAATGTGTGTTGCTTAATCTAGCTTCAAATCCAGGTGGCAGTGATAACAAGATTATGTCTATTCTAATCGGTTTCTTAAAATTTGCCAATTGTGCAACATCAGAGGTTCTAGGGAGAGCACCAGTATAAGTGTCTTGGTTTGAGACAAATTTGGGAGGAAACATTCAAAAGGTGTCTCCTCTCAGAAGGCAACTTCTGGCCAGCCCTTCTCCCACCCAGTTTGGGAGAAAATTTCTTTGGAGAAAATGGAAAAAAAATGCTTATTTAACAAGCAAAGTACTCATGAGCATGAAAAATTCATTATATTAAATGATAAAACCTCTTGCTGCTGGTAAATCAGAGAGTCCTATGGGTGTGGCTCTGTCTCTCCAAGTCTGGAGTCGGCCTCTGGGCTGTGGCTGTGGGACAAGGGACCCCAGGTGATGGTCTGGTGTCTCGGACCAGAGAAAAGTTGAACAGTTCCAGAAGAAGCTACAGTCTTGGGAAAACTTTCTTGACTCAGCTCACAGAGGAGAAACTAGCTTAAAAAGCAAGGAAAGGCTGTCTTTCCTCTCTGTGCCACAGACAACACATGGAGAGAGGAATTTGAGGGAGGAAGTGAAGCTTCTGCACACAAAAACTGTGTGCTGAAAAAACATTCCACTGTTTCTTTCCTCTCTTCACTCTTAAAGGCACAGGACTTATATCTGGACAAAAAATCAGATGATGGGGATACTGGATAATACAGTCACCCTAGGCCAATCGGTGAAATGGTTTTATTTATCAGTGATATTTAATAATGCATAATGAAATCTTTAGCTTGCTTGCTGTAAAGGTCCTACTGAACCCATATAAGTTCTTTAAAAAAAGTTCTGCTTAGTGATTACAACTTTGGTCTCCTTTTATTTGTGAGTATTGATTATTTTTTAAAATATTGTTTAAACAATACTAGAATTAAAATACTAGGGCACTAAAACCATGTTACAGTTCAAGCCACCCATTAAATAATTTTTATTTCAGTTAATAAAATAGCCATGTTTCGATTGCATATTTTTTATGAAATACCACTAAATTCTTACCAGCAATGAAACCTCATGGCAAAGAGTTCCACGGGTGAATTTTCTGAAAAATATATACATATTTTGAGAGTTTTAAATTCAGAAGTTCTAAATGTGTCTCAAATTTTCACTTTCCAAATGAATCAGATCTCTTATTGATCTTATCATTCTTATACTAGGAACAAGATTAATGCTGTTCATATAGCTTTATTTTAGATCTTATTGATGCCTAGGAAGGCTGATCTGGAACAGAGACTAGAGAGAGTTAAAAGGAATAAAATAGATATTTATTGAATGGCCTTAAAAGGATACACCTTGGGCAGTACAAGTCTGGCTGGGGCTGTACCCAGGTTGAATCCAAGATGGATCCCAGTCGCGAGTTTTTACACTTCTATAAGTTTTGTTTCCTCTACATATTGGGTTCAGTTGCCCAACCACAGCCCCAGGCCATGAAGTCTCAACTCCCTGGCTTGTCCCCTTCCCTTTGTCGTTATTTATGCTTTTTGGGTAACGATTATCCTTGGTTCTCTAGCTGGGAAGGGATTGCTCTTGACCAATTACCCTGCAAAGAGAACCCACCAACACCCAACATGAAGTTTCAGAGTTACACACCAAGCAGCAGAGAATCTGAAAAATATAAAAGCCAAAACCCAAGGCATCATTATTTTCTTATGCATTCTCTGTATGCCAAGAATATATGATTAAATTTAAATAGACTCAGAATCATAGAATATCCTGAGTTGGAAGGGACCCACAAGGATCATCGAGTCCAACTCCTGGCCCCTCACAGGACACACCCAAGAATCACACCATGTGCCTGAGACGTTTGTCCAAATACTTCTTGAACTCTGGCAGCCTTGGGGCCATGGCCACTGCCCTGGGGAGCCCATTACAGTGCCCAACCACCCTCTGGGTGAAGAACCTTTTCTTAATATCTAACCTAAACCACACCTGTCACAGCTTAATTTCATTCCTTTGGGTCCTGTCACCGGTCACCAGAGAGGAGAGATCGGTTCTGCCCCTCTGCTTCCCCTCATGAGGAAGCTGTAGACTGCATTGAGGCTCCCCTCAGTCTCCTCCAGGCTGAACAAGCCAAGAGAGCTCATCCACTCCTAGTATGGCTTCCCCTCTAGGCTCTTCACCATCTTTTTAGCCCTCCCTTGGACACTCTCTGATAGCTTTAGATCGTTCTTATATTGTGGTGACCAAAACTCCACACAGGACTCGAGGTAAGGCTGCTCTAGTGCAGAGCAGAGCGGGACAATTTCCTCCCTTGACTGGTTGGTGATGCTATGCCTGATGCCCTCCAGAACATAGCTGGCCCTCCTGGTTGCCAGGGCACTGCTGACACATCTTCAACTGGCCATCAACCAGGACCCCTAGGTCCCTTTCCACGACACTGCTCTCCAGAGCCCTGTTCCCCAGTCTGTCCATACATCCAGGGTTGCCCTGTCCCAGGTGTAGAATCTGGCATTCATCTTTGTTGAACTTCATATGGTTGGTGATTGCCCAGCCCTCTAATTCATCAAGGTATCTCTGTAGGGCCTCTGCCTTTGAGAGAGTCAACAGCTTCTCCCAATTTAGTGTCATCAGCAAACTTAGTATACCTTTAAGTCCTGCATCCAAGGCATTTATGAAGATGTGGAAGAGCACAGGGCCTAAAATGGAGCCCTGTGGAATCCCATTAGTGACCAGTCAGCAGCCTGATGTTACCTCATTCACTATAACTCCTTGTGCTCAACCCGTGAGCCAGTTGCTCACCCATCACATGAGGTGTTTATCCAGTTGAATGCTGGATATTTTGTCCAGAACAATACTGTGGAAGACTGCATCATAAGTTTTACTGAAATTCAAAAAGATTACATCAGGTGTCTTCCTTTGATCAACTAGGTGGGTTACCTTGTCATGGAAGGAAATTAACTTTGACAAGTGGGACTTTCCCCTCATGAAGCTGCGCTGGCTGTGACCAGTGACTGCATTGTCTTTCAGGTGTTTTTAAATAACTCCCAGAATAATCTTCTCTGTAATTTTACCAGTCACCTGTGGTAATTGAATCAACTGAAATAGGAGACATAAACCTGAAACCCTGTGAAACCGGGCACTGTGAAGATGTTAATTAGCTCATTCCAAAGTAAATCTTATTCCTAACCCTGATTCTCGGTTGGTCTTAGACCGTTGTCAGAAAAGGTCAAGCCCTTCGGGATTGGACCTTTGCCCTCAGGTATTCCCTATGTATTGTGAACTCAATCCCTTGACCCTCATCTTTGGTCACTGCCTATCCTTGGAATAACATCGTTTTTGGATACTGCTTCTCGGACCACATGGATTAAAGGATATCTCTGGCACACCATCGTACCTGTCTTGCTTTATAATACAGCCACGCTATCACCCTGTTAAGTCGGTAAGGTTGTCGCAAGGGGAGAACCCCCCAGAATGCGACAGTCACCGAAGTGAGACTGATAGACCTTTAGTTTCCAGGGTTATCCTTCTTGCCCTTCTTGAAAGTTATGACATTTGCCAGCTTCCAAACAACTGGGACCTCTCCAGATTCCCAAGACCATTCAAAAAGTATTGAGAGAGGCTTCACAATGACATCAGTCAGCTCTTTGAGTATTCTTGGATGAATCCCATCAGGTCCCATAGACTTATAGGGATACAGCTGGAGCAGCAGATCCCACACAAGTTTGGGTCAACTGAGAATTGATCATTCTCACAGTCATGGTCCTCCAGCTCAGTGCTCTGAGGGTCCCAAAGCCCATCATCAATGCTGAAAAACAAAGCGAAGAAAGCATTAAAGATCTCAGCCTTGTCCATGTCCCTGTTTGCAAGGTGACCATCCTCATCCTGTAATGGGCCAATGTTAGTTCTTCACTGCCTTTCGTTATTAATGTCTTTATAAAAACACTTTTTATTGTCCCCCACAGTACTGGCAGCTTCAACTCCAGTTGAGCTTTGGCTGCAATAATTTTCTCCCTCCAGTGACAAGCAGTACCTCTGTATTATTCCCATGTCACCTGATCTTGCTTCCACTGGGCACACACCTTCCTTTTTTGCCTTAATCCAAAAGAAGATCCCTGTTCTTTCAAGCCGGGCCTCTGCCTTGCCTGCTTGATTTGTGACATTTAGGAATTGCCTACTCCTGTGCCCTTAGGAGGTGGTACTTAAAAAGTGACCACCACTGATGTACCCCAACACCTGCGAAAAATTTTCCCAGTGAACCTTGCTCACTAGTTCCCTGAACAGCCTGAAGTCAGCTCTCGTCATGTCCAGGGTTGCAGTTTTGCTGGCACTTTTCCTTCTGTCAACACAGATTTTAAACTTGATTGCTTCATGGTCACTGTGGCTAAGACAGCCACCAATCTCCACTCACAAGACCCTCTCTATTGACAAGCAGATCAAGGAGGACACTCTTCTGAGTCGACTCCCTTAGGACCTTTACCATGAAGTTGTCATCTATGTGTTTTAGGAATCTTCTGGACATGTTTGCGTCACTGTGTGGTGTTCCCAGTTAACATCCAGCAAGATGAAGGCCCCCCATGAGGACAATGGCAGTTGATTTGCAGGTGTCCCTTAGTTCCTTAAAGAATAATTAATTGGTGTCATCGTCCTGGCTAGAAGGTTTATAGTAGACTCCCACTGTAACATCTGCATTATTTGCTTGCCCCTTGATTCTCACCCAGAGGCTCTCAACTATGCCATTGCCAACTGTGAGCTCCATACATTCTAGCCCCTCCATTACATACACAAGCACCCTTCCACCTTGCCTGTCCTGCCTATCCCTCCTGAAGAGCCTGTAACCATCCATCATGGCACTCCAGTGACAGGACTCATCTCACCATGTTTCACTTATACCAATGATGTCATGTCTTTGGGACTCAGCCAAATCTGAGATTTCCTCTTGCTTGTTCTTCATGCTTCATGTACTGGTATAGAAACATTTCAGGTATGGTTCATTGTAGCTGACACCTCATGGAGCAGATTGAGGGATCTCACTAGTGCTCACTTCCTCAACTTTTGGCACACTATCCCATCACTCTGCCTCAGCTAGCTAAAAAACTAACTAAAAAGCAAAGAAGAGCTCTCTCCTGCTGTGTCTGTGCTGCAGACAACAGTTTGTGAGAAGGAAAGCTGAACCTCTTACCTATATATTCTGAAAACAACCACTTCAGACATTCCACTGCTTCTCCTTTTCCCCCCCTTCACTCTCAGATCTAGTTTTAAAGGTGCAAAACTTATTTCTGGGCTAAACAGATGAATGGGAATACAATTCAGCATCATAAAGTCTCCCCAGGACAGTAGACCAAGTGTTGAATAGACCATCCCATGGTCAAAAATCCCCAAATTATTCTGATGACACCAGCCTTGGAGCCATGTGTTGATCTGATGGGTTTGCCTGGTCTTTTCAGTATTATTCCTTGCTACTGGGAGGATTGAGGAGAACACTGCCTATGCTCCTGATCCTTCAATCAATCATCCCAAGACCCTGAAATCCCTTTTGATTGCTCTCAGACTTCTATTTGTTATGTTATCACTGCCGACTTGAAGAACCCACAATGGATAATAGTCAGAGGGCTATACTAGACTGGACAGTTTCCTAACAATGTCCCTTACCTGAGGCCCAGGGAGGCTGCAGACTTTTAGAATTTTTTATTTCTTTAAATTGACAGTGCTCTGCTCTACCACACTGCATTTGCCACAAATATCATAGTTTTAATAAACTGAGAGCCCCAAGACTGATTAAAATGAAATTATTCAAATAGCTCAAACCCATCTTGTCTTCACCCTTGCTATTATAATCTTTTGTATCTGGATGGATTCCCTTTGAAGTCTATTTTCTCTTTTCTTGAGTTTCATTTTTGTAATGTTGAGTGCTTTTTGTCATTTTCTTTTACCTGCTACATATTTCAAAGGAACTATTAAAATTGTCAAAATGCCATATTTTATAAGTCTCAATGGCAGCTGTTGCTATTAAATTATCTTTTCTGAAGTATTTGTGTGTGGTGTGAGATTTAGATTCACTCTCTTGGGATTTTCTGAAAGTTAGCCAAAATACCAAAAATATTATTTCTCTATCCAAGCAGAATTCTTGTGTTTCAGTTTCCAGTTCTCTCACGCAGTAATGTGTTGGTATAAAAGAGAGATATTTTGTTATTTCAGTTATAGATACAATTTAAAATTGTTCTTCTGTGATGGTATCAAGGCATGTTCAGTTACTATGGCGACTATATATAAAGTGGATCAGGGTGAATAGTTTTTGCCTTGAAGAGCTGCTTAAAGGTAGAAACATGTTAAAATTTTCCCGGTCATGCTCATGCTCATGCTCATGCTCATGCAGGTGTAGTGCACTGAGACAACAGGCATGCTTGTTTTTGTGCTCAGGACAAAAGTCAAAATGAATCTTCAGGCACTTCTTTAAGAGGCTATTTCTAGACCATTTGAATTCTCTCAAGTAAAAGGAAGGTTATTGTCTAAACATCAATGTTGATAGGAAAGATGCATGCTAATGTCTTTACAAACAAGTCCATGGATGAGTGTATGGGTGTTAACCTCTTTCAAATGGGTCTTAATGCCTCTACCAACTTCAGGATGCATGTTTGTTAGGCCCCATACAGCTTGACTCCTGAAATAGACAAATAGGTCAGCACAAGCCTGAGTTTCTAAACTTTGGGGCAAAATGACACGTTCAAGGGGGGATATGTGGTAGGTGGTTTGGGAAGACGGTACCTTCCTAGTATCTCAGCCAATGGAGAAAAGAAGAGCGCAACATGTGGCCAGGAGTTTAGGATAAAAGGAGCCTGCACCCTCCAAAATCTCGAGAGAGAAAACCCCACAGGCATATGCCTCAGTGGACTCTCTCCCTTTATTCGAATAAAGTTGCAGGGCTCCTCTGTCTCCTTTTGGACTTAAACCTCTGGTGTTGTGGATAGTTTTCTAAACAATGTACACAATAACTCGACATTGGCAGATGGCATTGTTTTTTGTGTCTGCAATACAGGACACTAGCACTGGTAGGGTGCTTTTGAACCTGGGAATTGGTGTCTTATGCATCTCTTGCTGGTGTGCTGTGATCCCTCCAGGCTGCTGGCAAACTAGGCTTTTCAGAAGGCTTCATAGTACTCTAACACAGGTTAGGGAAAAAGGTGATTAATTACCATGTCTATTCATCATTCACTAGAAGAGAGTGCATAGCAGTTTCTGTAGCAGTGTTTCAGCCTTAGTGCCATCTGCAATCACTAGCTCAGGATCACCATGGAGGGGAGCTGTGCAGGGGACCATGGAAGGGTTCAATCTCCAGCAATCCTGGGGCTACAGATGGAGAAGGGACTGTCTTAAAAAAGCAAAGTGTGGCTCATGGGGGTAAAACAATCACTCACGACTAGAGCTTCCAGTGATTCCAAATCAAAACTGTGACATTGCAGGCATAACAGATGTGAGAAACGAGATTTGCAATTTGGAAGTTTGTTTTTTTAGAAGTTTAATTAAGCATTAAAAAATTAACCAAGGCTGGGGTGCCCTTGGCTTTTGGCCAAAAAGCACACTGGTGAAGTCAGAGAGTGTAATCTATATACTGTTACATTACTGAGGTACATACATATTAATGTGCTTCATATATTATTCAGACATTCTTGTGAGTTTTTGATGCTTCAGCAACTCTTCAGTTTGTTTTCTTTACAGTCTAACTTTTCTGCATGACATCCTGTGAGATATGTTTTATTTCTTCTTGTGTTTCCATCCTGTTGTTCCACATCCTCTGATAAGGGGTTAACAAATTTTACGATTTTTCTCCAGTGCTCTGCTTTGTCACTGTTTTCTTATCTCTTGGAGAGGTCAGTTGGCAGATGTGAGAACCAACATAATTATCTCCACCATTCTTTCAGTCATATAGAAGCATTCTAAACATTTTGTGTTTTTGCTAAGGCCTATGTTTTAAATACATATTATGGTATTGGCTTTTCGCAAATATTAGGGTGGATACTATATGTGTGGTGTTGAAATGTTTTTTAAGATATAGTTTTCTTTAGGAGTAACATAAGTTGATAAAGTGTCTTTGTAGTAAGTGAACTACCTGCTTGGTTGGATAACACCCAGTGAAAACACCTGCTACTGATACACCAGCTACCAGCACTGACCATCTGTAGAAACTGAAGATCACAGCTGAAATTAAGATTGATAAGAAAAATAAATTAAAACCACAGCCAAGAAACATGCATGCTCTAAAAAGGCAGACCCAAGGAGTGGCCATGCAAAACAGTTCCTGGAATATGGAAAATAGTTTATAGAAAAGTTTGAATAAGCATGACAGGTCTATGAATATGCAACGGCCTGATGAATTTAAGTGGTATCTCCAAAACAGCAGGTGTGCTCTTGGCTGAATGCTAAGTACCCGGCCGTATAACCTTTTGCTTTATTGTTTGTCTCTTATTGTCTTCTATTAAACTTTTTAAATTTTACCAGGAAGATGACCCTCGTTTTTCACACCTAAAATATAATACATTCATTACACCACCATTTCTATAAACTATACGGTACATACTTAAACTAATAGATTATGTTATACTAATGAACAGCTAAATAGAATTATACATTGTACTATATCCGAATATTTATGGTCAATATCAGCATGCATAAGCTAATACATAAATGCGAAAGCCAATATTACATTGTCATTTTTAACACGGGAGGAAAAGGAAAAGGCAGGAAAAGAAAGCTAACGGGGTCAATGGGGCAACAGGGCTGGGGTTGGCCAAGGCAAGGGAACATAGTGCCATGTCCAGCTGCCTGAGCACACCACCACAGGTCCCCTGAATGAGTCCCCACGGCAGGGACATACACTTGCCACCAGCTACCTCGCCGGGGGAAGAAACCATCACCACCCTCAGCAGCATACGCAGGCACCTGGCACATCCCACTCCTATCTCATTGAGCCACACCTGAGACGCAAAAGAGGGCCCCGACATCTCTGCGTATACACCTCTACCATTCCACCCAGCTTCCCTGGATTGTGCCAGGGCCCATGCGTGGAGGTGTCATTATGCCTTTTGGCTGAAGCTGCTGCCAGTAGCAGGCTCCTTTTCCCTCTTTCTCCCTGCAAGCTGCTGATCTGCGTCTTAAATTTAACTCCCGCCAGACTAGCATGTCTCTCAACAAACACTTTTCTCCGGGATTGATTATGGTGCCCTTTTCGTCCCGAGCACCACCTGACAGCCTGCCTGCTTGCCCTGCAGGGAATCCAGCTTCCTGCCTGCCTGCCCGCCCCTCCTGGGCCATTGTTACAGACGGCCGAGTGGCGTGGTGGGGCCGAGTCGGGCCGGGCCACAGCTCTTTCTGTGGGGCTGAAGAACACTGCTCACTCCTGCGAGGTTAGCAGTCTGGTGATCTCCCACGTCACGTGGTGAGGGTCATGCTCCTACCCTGCGCAGAACCAGTTATCGTTCCTGTGCCTGATGGGGAGAGTACTGGAGATTTGCTTGCTTTGTTCCCTGATAGGAGCCTTTCGTCGTCTAGTTATCCTCCCTATGTGGGGGTGAAACGACAGGGGAAGGATTGGCTAATATTGAGCAATCTTGACGCGCTACGATCCCGTCTGCGCAGGCAGTTCAGCGGACAGCTTAGTTGGCCCTCTGGCTGCCGAGGTCCTGGTGTGACCTCTGTGAGGTGAGGTGAGGCGAGGTGTGAATCAAGTGGGAGTTAGTGGGCGGTTAGTCTTTGATGGATGTTTGGCTGCTAAGGTGGAAGTGGCGTGGAGCGGCCGATTTATGAGCTTGGAGGAGAGTGAGGCTGAGCAGCTGGAGCAGCGGCGGCGGGTGAGAGCGATTCGAGCATCATGGTGAGAGGGAGGATAGCTCCTATGTGTGGGCCGGTAGGGGGACTCGGGCTGGGGAATTCGGGCTGCGGGACTGGGTCTTGAGAGATGTAGCCTCTCCACTGGAAGGAGCTGAATGGGTGAGAGGTACTTATGGATCTCATTTGGCTCTGTGCTTACGAGCCTGGGGTAGAGGCCCTCTTTGCTCCTCTGCTCTCTTGTGACAGGGCTGATGATGTGACTTATTAGGGATGAGGGGATGTCTGGAGCAGAGGGTAAGCAAAAAAAACCCAAAACACCCAGCACCCCCTGCTCCCGCAGCAAACAGTGTTATAGCTGGTCTCCGTTACTATTACTTGTTGGAGAAATACTGTTCTGTTTTGAATCTCACAACGACTTTATACTAGTATGTTTTTTATGTCACAATGGTTATTTTCAAATCTGGCTATTTTTCAGTCAGAAGCAGTCAAAATTGCTGCATTTTATGGTCTGTATCAGGTTTAAGATGCACTTTTCTAAATAGAAATATGCATACATGTATATATGGGTATTCACACCCCATATAGCCAAGACAGAATAGAGCAGGTAATGATTTGAGTCAGCTGTTATCTTAAATATATTTTAAAACCTTTACCAAATGCTTTGATTTATGAGATATTTGGCTTCAGGTGACTTTTTAAATAGATTTCTTAGCATAGACACAAGCTACTGCACCTGGCATAACTTATTGTAAATCAGCTTCTTGTAATGCAGAGAAGAATGAAGCTTGACGGGTGTAATTTCTACTAATGACATAAGCTGTTTGGATATCTCTAGGTTAAATAGCAGAGAGATGAGTATTTTATGAGCTCACATCCATTGCTATAAAGATCTGCTGAACTCTGTGTTTAGGTCCTAATTACAACTTGCAACACAAGGATTGACTGAGTCCACTTTAAATATACTTGCAAAATATGAGATATATGGGGCATCCTAGGGCTATATTTGTAATTGGTATAAGGAGTCTATTTTATATGTGCCATTAACACATATATTTCTGATTCTACTTGCACATCTGTTATTTCCGTTTGTTTAGGAACCTGTGAAGAAATGTGTAGCTGTTGGATGGTTTGTGGGCCTTGGTTTTTTTTTTTTGGGGGGGTGTTTTTTGTTGTTGTTGTTGTTGTTTTTCCCCTTTAATGCATATTTTTTTTTCCATAGATGTTAGACTATTGAATCAAAAGATTTAAAAATATTTGTACTGTTTGTAGAATTCCATGAGTGCTGTCATCAAGCACTGTACTTGAAACTGGCTTTGGAAGGTTATGAGCAAATAGCTAGTCCACTCAATGTAGATCCTTATTAAAAAAATCTAACAAACCCCGAAGGCTTTTTTTTGTTGCCTGATGGGTTTGAAAAATCAGAACCAATTTTCCTTACTAGTTGCTGGAAGTATGGACAAATAATCCTTGCATGTGATTCCATGATATAAGGAAAATTAAAATATTATCTGTGATGGTCTGCTCTTATGCTGTTTGAAAGCTGCAATCTCTAGCTGCAAATGAAGAGCAGAATGAAATATTCACCAGTTTCTTTTGCGTTAAAAAGTTTATAAATTAAATTATCAACATAATTTGCTAGCTACACTATTCCAAGTTGTTGCCATTGGGACTCATCTGTGTAGTTATTATGCTTGCAAATTTAAATTCTACAAAAAGATCCTAATATTACCCAAGGCCATGTTTAGACTCTTCAGCAGAGGCATTAAAGACAGTTCATAGAATCATCAAGGTTGGAAGAGACCTTTAAGACCATCAAGTCCAACCATCAACCCAGCACTACCTCTAAACCACATCACCCAGTGCCAGATCCAGACACCTCTTGAACACATCCAGGGATGGTGACTCCACCACTTCCCTGGGGAACTTGTTTTCATGCCTGACCAGTGAAAATTTTTTTTCTAATATCTAATCTGACTCTCCCCTGTCTCAGCATAAGGCCATTTCCTCTTGTCCTCTCACTGCAGGCACAGTAGAAGACACCAGCTCCCACCTCACTACAACCTTCTTTCAGGTAGTTATAGAGAGTGATGAGGTCCCCCCTGAGCCTCCTCTTCTCTAAACAAACCCAGCTCCCTCAGCCATTCCTCATAAGACATTTTCTACATCCTTCATGAGACTTGTTGCCCTTCTCTGGACACACTTCAGCACCTCAGTGTCCTTGTTAAAGTGAGGGGCTGTCCTGGTTTAGGGCAAATTTTGAAAGGAAACCTCCAAAGAGGTCTCCTCTAGACAGTAGATTTCAGTGGCCCTTCCCCCTACTGGTTCGGGAGAAAAAACCTCCTTGGAAAAAATTGGAAAAAATTGTTTATTCAACAAGCAAAGTACAAACAAACAATAAAACCTCACGTTGTTCTGAAGAGATGGCAAATTCAGAAAGTCCTTCTGTAGTCCAGAGAGAGTCCTTTCATGGGGTGTGGCTCGGCTCGCTCAGTCTCTTTCAGTCCCTCTGGGGCTCGGACCCGGCATGCAGGCCGCAAAGCAGCTTGGGGGGGAGGGGGGCAGGCGACTGTCCTGGTGTTCTGAACCGGAGAGAAGCTGAACAGTTCCAGAAAAAAACAGTCCTGGAAAAACCTTTCTTGTCATAGCTAACAAGGAAAACCAGCAAAACAGCAAGGAAAGCTCCCCATTTCTCTCTCTGCAGCAGAGAACTCTCCCAGCACTGCCCTGAGCTCGGAGAGAGCTGCACTCTTATCTCTATGTTTTGAAGACAGCGCTTCAGACATTCCACCGCTTCTCCTCCCCCGCTTCGCTTTCAGATCTAGTTTTAAAGGCGCAGAACTTATTTCTGAGCTAAACAGACAGATGGGATACAAATACAGCATCATAAAGTCACCCAAGGACCAGGGCCCAAAAGTGAATGCAGTACCTAAGGTGCCGCCTCACCAGTGCCGAGTACAAGGGGACAGTCACTTCCCCGGTCCTGCTGGGTACACTATTCTTGATACAAGCCAAGATGCCTTTGGCTTTTTTTGCCACTTGGGCACATGCTGGCTCATGTTCAGCTGGCTGTCGACCAGCATCCCCAGGTCCTTTTCTACCAAACAGCCCTCAAGCCACTCCTCCCCCAGCCTGTATCTCTGCATGGGTTTGCTGTGACCCAATTGCAGGACCTGGTACTTGGCCTTATTGAACCTCATGCAGTTGTTCCTAGCCCATTGATTTGAGTCTGTCCATACTCTCTGTAGAGCTTTCCTACCCTCAAGCAGATCAACACACTCACTTAACTTGGTGTCATCTGCAAATTTATTGAAGGTGCACTCAATCCCCTTGCCCAGGTCATCAATAAAGAGATTAAACAGGACCAACCCCAAAACTGAGCCCTGGGGAACACAACTAGCAACCGGATTTAGCTCTGTTCTCCACAACTCTCTGGGCCATCCAGCCAGTTTTTTACCCATAGAAGAGTCCACCCATCTAAGCTGTGAGCAGCCAGACTTTCTAGGAGGATGCTGTGGGAGATAGTGTCAGATGCTTTACTGAAGTCTAGATAGACAACATCCAGTCTTTCCCTCATCTACTAAGCAGGTTACTTTGTCTTAGAAGGTGTACTAGTTTGACAGCAAACCATTGAGAGATTCCAAGTCAGGACTACAATTTAATAGGAAAATTACAATAAAGGCAATAGTACAGAAGCACTGGCTTAAATTGACAGAGTCAGATTACTGCCTGACACCCTGTAGGTCAGAGTGGTGGTAGGATCCCAATTAAATGGTAGCTACAGTCCTTTTTGTAGTGATGGATGTTGTTCTGTCACAGTGGTGATTCTGTAGAAAGATCTGGTCCTTCTCCAGTGGTGGCTGTCAAGCTCTTGTCCTCTGGGAATCCAGTGGTAGATGCTACTCATGGTGTTCGGAGCCTCCAATTATATACAGGTAGGAATGTTTGATTCCTCCCCCTGGGTGGAGCATCTCACAATGGGATAATGTAATTTTATGAGTCATGCAGTGAGACCCTGATGGCCCATTAGAGGAGATAGCCTCTCAGTTATCAGGGCTGACTCATGGAGAAGATAAAGAACACTGCCCCACCTGTTTTAACAGCTTATGAAGATGGTAATAGAATACACACTTTTGGTTGCATCTTACATTGTAACCTAAGACAGAAGGATAGCAGATCGGTGATGTTGGACCTGCCTTTGGGAAATTAATTTTGACTGGGCTTGATCCTCTGGTTGTCCTGCATGTGCCATGCAATGGCACTCAGGATGATCTCTTCCATAACTTTGCCCAGAACTGAGGTTAGACTGACTAGCCTGTAGTTCCCTGGATCATCCTTCAAACCCTTCTTGTAGATGGGCATTACATTTGCTAATTTCCAGTCAGTTGGAATTTCCTCAGTTAACCAGGATTGCTGGTAGATGATTGAGAGTGATTTGGCAAGTTCCTTTGCCAGTTCCCTTATTACTCTTGGGTGGATCCCATCTGGGCCCATAGACTTGTGTCTAATTGGCATAGCAGGTCACTAACCATCTACTCCTGAATTGTGAGGACTTCACTCATCTCCCCATCACCAGCTTCCAGCTCTGGGAGCTGGGTATCCTGAGGACAACTGGTCTTGATATTGAAGACTGAGGCAAAGAAGGTATTAAGTACCTCTGCCTTTTCCCCATCCCCTGACACTGTGCTTCTCTGCATTCAAGAAATGATGGAGATGCTCCTTAACACTCCTTTTGCTGCCAAGGGATTTATAGAATTTTTTTTTTTTGTTTTCTTTAACTACAGTGGCCAAATCAAGTTCTAGTTGGGCTTTGGCCCTTCTAATCTCCCTACATGACTTTGTGACATCCTTATAGTCCTCTCAAGTTACTTGACCCTCCTTCCAGAGACAATAGATTATCTGTTTTTCCCTAAGCTCCAGACTAAATTCTCCCTTCAACCAGGTTGGTCTTTTTCCCTGATGGGTCTCTTTCCTTGTCTTTCTATACATGGGAACAGCCTGCTCCTGAATATTTATCAATTCCTTTTTAAAGTACATCCAGACTTCCTGGACTCCTTTGCCCTTCATGATTGATTCCCAAGGGACTCTGTCAATCGACCTCCTAAACAGGCCAAAGTCTGCCTGCAGGAAGTCCAAGATGGAAGTTCTGCTGATGCTTCTCCTTACTTCACCCAGTGTTGAAAACTCTTAACATTTTATGGTCACTATTCCCAAGAGGGCCACTGACCACTACATCACCCACTAGTCCTCCTCTGTTCACAAACAACAGGTCCAGCAGGGAACCTCTTCTGGTAGGTTCATGTACCAGTTGTGTTAGGAAGTTGTCTTCCACACACCCCAGGTGATGCCTGGAGAGGCTACCTAGAACAAAGGCTAGACAGTTAAAAGATAAAAGTAGGTATTTATTGAAAGGTCTTCAAAAGGATACACCTTGGGCAGTGCAGGAGTCTCGCAGACACTACACCCAAGATGGATGACTGTCACAGGTTTTCTGAACAGAAATAAGTTTGGTCTATTTGCATATCAGAGGTTAATCATCCAATTACAGCTTCAGGTAATGGAGTCCCATTCTCCCAGTTTGCCGCCCCTACTTCACTGTTGTTTACATTTTTTGGGGCCTGAGAAAGTAAGATCTCCTTGGGTTTCAGGCCTAGAGAGAAATTGTTTTGTCTGAATAAAACAGGAGAACAGTAGCTGACAGGCTATGGAGTTTTAGAGTTATACATTAAGCAATACTGATCTGAAAAATATAAATGCTAAAACTTAAGGCATCATTCTCCCCTTTTAGAGGCTTGACAAGGCCTCTACCTTGTTGAGTTTCTATTCTAAATATCTGCTAATAATATGTATTTAATAACAGTAAATATCTAACAATAGTAAATATCTAACAACAGTAGTGTTTTGCACAGTTGGTTATCATGCAAAGAAGAATAATGATTATTATGAACAGTTCTTTAGGCACAGAAGAAGAATCATCTAAGTCACGTTCTCATCTGCATCAGTCTGTTTTTCCAGTTGTTTCAGGAGCAGAAGCCTTGGAGTAATGAATCCAGGTTCCTTTGCCAGTGACTTACTGTGGTGAGGGTAGTCAGCAGGGCTTGGAATGGTCCTCTCCACTTGGCTTGTAAAGGATCACTGTCCCACCACTTAACATAGACCCAGTCTCCAGGTTGGAACGAATGTGCAGGTGTGTCCAGTCCTATGGGTCTGGATAGCACGATGTAATTCTGGAGCTTCTGCAAAGTGGAACCTAAAGCCATTAGATATCTCTGTAAATTAAGTTTCTCCCTCATATGAATTTGTCCTGGAACATGCAGAATTTGATATGGCCTGCCATACAGTATTTCATAGGGACTGATGTTATCCCTCCATCTTGGCTGTGTGGATTCTCAGTAAAGCTATAGGCAAGACCTGAACCCAGGTCATAGATGTTTCCTGACAAATCTTGCTAATTTGTGTTTTGAGAGTCCCATTCATACATTCAACTTTACCACTCGCTTGGGGTCTATAAGGTGTATGCAGATCTCAAGTAATTCCCAAAATACGGCTAACCTTTTTAACTACTGTTGTAACAAAGTGCAGTCCCCTATCTGATGATATCCCCAAGGGAACCCGAAACCTCGGAATTATATTATTGAGCAAAACTTTTACCACTTCCTTGGCTGTGTTAGTGCAACAAGGGTAAGCTTCCAGTGATCCACTGAAGGTGTCAACTAATACCAGTATGTACCGGTATCCTTCTTTGCGTGGTAACTCTGCAAAATCTATTTGCCAGTAATCTCCAGGAAGATCCCTTGCCTTTGTTACTCCTAACACAACTCTTTTCCTCATATCAGGGTTGTTTTTACAGCAGATTTCACATTTACTCACTACTGATTGTACAATATAAGTCATTCCCTTTGCTATTATTACCTTTTTTAGATGTTTCAAAAGATTTTGAACCCTGAAATGTGTGTTTTCATTTTCTTTCTGATCTAGCTCCTGAAGGATTGGGGGTGGGATTACAACCTGATTCGCTGGTGTAACAGCCCATCCATTTTCTGTGATCTCAGCTTTAAGAAACTTATTTTTTGGTCTGCTTGGTCATATTTTGGGGTGAACCATGACAAATCAATCTCTTTTTGTGGAATTGCTGCGAGAATACCTTTTTCTGCAATTCCTCTTGCTACTTTATCAGCAAAACGATTTCCCAATTCTGATTTTCCCTTTTTGGTGACCTCTACAATGTATGATAGCTACTTCTGTGGGGTTTTAATGCTCTCTAAGAGGGCAAGTATTTGTTCAGCATGTTTGATTTTATTACCTTGAGCATTCAGAAGTCCTCTCTCCTTCCAGATGGCTCCATGGGTGTGGACAACACTAAATGCATATTTTGAGTCAGTCCATATCTTTACTGTCTTTCCTTCACTCTGGTCTAGGCCTCTCGTCAGTGCAATCAGTTCAGCCTTCTGTGATGACACATCTGCTGACAGGGCTTTTGCCTCGATCACCTTGTCCTGGGTGGTCACTGCATAGCCTATCATCCTTTTACCATTTCTTATGAAGTTACTCCCAATCTGGATTTTCTAGGGGCACGTCCTTCAGGTCTGGTTGGCTAGAATAGACCTCTTTGATTGTCTGAAAACAGTCATGCTCAGGCACATTATTAATTAAGGTGGAGGACAGAAACATGGCAGGGTTAACAACAGAAGTTGTTTTCAAGGTAACATCACCCTGTTCTAACAACAGTGACTGATATTTAAGCATCCTGTTACCAGACACCCAATGTCTTTTGTTCAAGTACAGCTGTTACTACATGGGGTACATGCACTACAATGTGTCGCCCAAGGGTGAGTTTTCAGGCCTCTTGAATCAAGATGGCAGTAGCTGCCACGGCTTTCAGGCACCCTGGCCAGCCTTGGGCAACATTGTCTATCTGTTTAGAAAAGTGAGCCACAGCCCTCCATTTGTTCCTGAGGTGCTGTGCTAGTACCCCCAAAACCACAGTCAGTCTCATATGTAAAAAGTTCAAAAGGTTAAGTCCGGCAGTCCCAGTTCTGGAGCTGACATTAGAATGTTTCAGCTGTTTTTAAAGCTGCTCTAGTGTTTTCAGTCCATGTAATAATTCTGTTTTCAGCTGCTTTTAATGCTCCATATAGGGATTTTATCAGCAGTCCATAATTTACTATCCACAAACTACACCAAACTACCATTCCCAGGAAAGCTTGCATCTCTCTTACGTTATAGGGCTTTGGGAGTCAACAGATGGCTTCTTTCTGTTCTTTGTTGAGCTGTCAGTGTCCACGAAAGAACCCAAGCCCCAAGTAAACTACTGCTTCTTTGGCAATCTGTCCTTTGTCTTTAGAAACTTTGTACCCAGTCAGTCCCAAGAAATTTAATAAACTTATGGTAAATCGTATACAGTCATCTCCGGTTCTAGTTGCAATCAGGATGTTATCCACATATTGAAGAATAACTCCTGGGGTCTGTCTTTTCTAGTCTTCTAATTCCTTTGCTAGATGGTTTGCAAATACTGTTGGGCTATTCTTGAAACCTTGGGGTAAGACTGTCCAAGTTAGTTGACTTTTCCTCCCTGTCTCGGGATTTTTCCACTCAAAAGCAAAAAGCTCTTGGCAGTTTTTATGAACAGGAATGCAGAAAAAGGCATCCTTCTGGTCTGCAACAGTAAACCAGCCTAATTCGTCTGTCAGTGTGGTCAAAAGAGTGTAGGGATTGGCTACTACTGGGTGTATGTCCTCTGTAATTTTGGTAATTTCTCTCAAATCTTGTACTAATCGATAATTCTTTTTATCTGCTTTTTTAACGGCTAATATGGGGGTGTTGAATTTGGACTCACATTGCACCAATAACCCACGTTGTAGGAATCTTTCAATTACAGATACCAATCCCTTACAATTCTCTAATTTCAAAGGGTAATGTTTTTGCCTTACCAATGTGTCTCCTGGTTTGAGTGCAGTACTCACTGGTTCTGCCCATTTGGATCTTCCTGGGGTATCACTGGCCCACACTATTGGATTGACTGCATTTTCAACTTCAGTGGGGATTTCACCACATTTTTCCTGTATAAAAAGTGCAGCAACTTCGATAAATTTAGATTCAGGAATTACAACTCTTACACCCTTTCCCTTTATAAATTTAATCTCTGCTTCCAATTTCTCTAACAAATACCTCCCCAGCAATGGTTTTGGGGAGTTAGGCATGCAAAGGAATTGATGGGTTACCCAGTGCTTCCCCAATTTGAATTTTAAAGGTGGGAAGAAAGGCTGTGTTTCACTTACCCCTGTTGCCCCAACAACATGTACAGTATCTTGACTCAATTTCCCTTCTAAGGTATTTAACATAGAATATGCTGCTCCAGTATCTACCAAAAACTTGATGTCATCTTTCCCCAGCTTAGCTATAACCGAATGCACTGCTGGGGGAGAAGCCTTTGTTCCCCATCATTCTGAGCATGAGCTTTGTTCTACTGGGAGTTGGGGAACTGGGGATTTTTGTTTCAACGCTGGACAGCCATTCTTCCAATGTCTCAATTTCTTACAATAGGCACGCTGATCTTTGTCCATAGGGGGAGTTTTCTTGGATGATTTTTCTTGAGTTGCCTTCTTACTAGGTAAGGGTCTAACTCTTTCAGTTGGGCCCCCATCTCGAAATACCTTCTAGGCCACTTCTAGCAATTTATCTATGTCTCGAACTCCATCTATCTTTTGCAGCTTTCTTCTTATATTATTTGTAGCTTGACCCATAAACAAGAGAAACCGCTGAGGGAGCTGGGCTGAGGGCCTGCTCACTTCAGTGATGTCATCTCCCAAGGCAGCTCCCTGGCACGCGGTGTTGCTATGGAAACTCACGGGCCTTAGAGTGGGAGAGGCACTGCTCCCTCCATGGGAAGGCTCCTCTCTGCCCTCTCGAAGGCACTGCCGCCCAGCTCCACCTCTAGCAGCGGTGCCGTTGGCTGCACAGGCTGGGTGTCCCCTCCCCTCGCCCCCTCAGGAGTGAGCAGGGATGGGAAGGGGGTCTAGCTGGAGAAGATGTCCATGGTTGCAGTGGTGGCGGATGCGGCGGTGTCCATTGCTGCCAAAGCCCTCCTTCACCGGCTGGGACCTCGCCAGAGCCATGTCCCCTGCTGCCGCCACTTCCCCCATGACTGTGGTGGCGGCAGCGCGACTGGCGGGGGTGGAGGGGCCAGTGTGACCTGGCCATTCTCAAGGCAGAAGCAAATAGGTCTAACTCCGCCTCCTTGTTTTCACACCCACTTTTCAATATTGGATGTTCTTTTTTATTTTTCCTCTCCTTATGCTGTCTTGGTTAATTAATGTCTTTGTTTTGAGTTGCCAATTTAAATAAACTTATTTTTCCTGTTGTGAGACAGAACCAGGAGCAAAAGAGCAAGGCAGGCCTAAAACTTGAGAGAGTATAAAAGAAAATTTATTAACTACACAAACAAAGAGAAAGGAAAAAAAAAATCAGAATAGTATTTTTTCAGATCACTCCTTCCCTCCCTCTCCCAATCTTCATAATAACAAAACAAACATATAACAAATACTTCAGTCAGTTCCCAATTTAGTCTTTCTCAGTTCACTTCTGGAGAGAGAAGCCTCTTTTTGTTGAAGTTGTAGGGATTTTTCCTACAAGAAGGAAAAAGACAGTTCTCTTGTGATTTTTATCTTTCACGATTTGCATCCGCCCGGGAACCTGCAACCGTGACGCTCCTCCCAACTCTACAGCTGTCCCAAAGTTGTAGATGTGGGCCATGTCTGTCTCATGGGGTATTACTTTTAAGAATGAAATGTTCGACAGCAAAGATTCTCTCTGTCTCCTTTCTCTCTGCTCAGGCTTCATCTTCAGAAAACTGAAATCCCCTTCTTTTCTCAGGGCAGAAATTCTTAACACAGGTGCTCTTTAGTCAAACCATCTATGAAATGAAACATTTCCACCCCCCCATGTCTCTTTCCATGGTTTATAGGAATATTCAGTACATCAGTTCATCCCTACAATTTTACAAAAAGGTTTTCAGCCATTTCAGCATCTTTTCATTCTCCTTCCATCTAAAGAACTCAGCTCTTACGTCACTGACTTCAGAAATCTTCTTATTTGCTTTCATCTTCAAAGGAAAGGCTGGAGGCTTTGCAAATCTTATCTGAGCACTAAAGAGTTAAAGTTTAAGACAACTACAAAAGTTGGGCCAGGCTCAGGCCGCGCTAGGGGGGGCGGCTGAGGTGTTAATCAGCCTTTCTGGGGCTGGGCCAGCAGCCCCACACTGCTCATGGCCACCCGGGCAGGCCCGGCCCGTCCGACAGCAGCAAGATTCGGCCTCCCCCCCCACGCCAGAGCCGCAGGCCGGTGGAGGAGGAAGCTGTGAAAATCTTATCACACAACTTTTTCTTCCCCCGGCCATTGGGTCCCCTCGTTGGCAAACGGGGCCCAAGCGGCCTCCTGAGCCTCACCCCCCCTCCCCCCCCCATATGGGGGAGGGGGAAGCTCGGATTGATGTTACCTGCTCAGCCACTGGAAAGACAAAGAGCCTCAGTTCCGGATTGCCTCCTTCAAAATGTGTGTTCACAGAGCGAACTAACTTTCTCTAATTGGCTGTTGCAGGTATCCCAACCCCCACAGAGGAAATTCTCTTAGAGAAAATCTCTCTCTGAGTCTCTTCTTCCCAAGTCAACCTATCACATGAGCATACACCTCGACCAGGCCAGAACTCCTGTCTGAAGAGAGAGGGGGTCCTCAGGGTCTTAGCCTCTATTCTTGCAACGGTCGTGAGGCATATGAGGGAAAAATTCCAGACCGACTCTTACACCACCCTGTGACTCATGATCTTCGTCAAGAGGGCTCCTTTGTAGTGTTGTTTCGAAGTCTTCAATTGCGAGGTCTTCAGGACTCCAAGTTGGTAGCATATCCCGGAAAACAGAGACAGAGAGTCAGACAGAATAGAAAAGTTGGAAAAAGATAAGGGAAAGGAAATGGAAAAGAAGAGAAAGAAAAAAAAAAACAAATAATCAATTCTAAATTAAAATATACATTCAATTTTGATTACAAAAAAAATAAACAATTTTTTCAAATTTTGATTACAAAGAAATAAACAATTTTAATTCAAAATACCACAAAATTAAAATGAGCAATTTTAGTTAAAATCATGTATCCTATTTCAAATACTCATGTAGTTCGTTTTGTGTCAATAACCTTAGGGATATCAACAGTGACCGATTTGTGTACATCCATTATAGATGTCAATTGTGTTAACCGTTTCATCATTTTCTAATTCATTATGTATAGGATTGCTGATAAAACAAAACCAATCAAAACCAAAATCAAGAGAACAATGATGGGATGACACAATTTGTTCAGGACACCTGTAGCAGTAGGTGACCTCCAAAGAGAGTATCCCACCACCTGTGTTCAGCATCTTTCTTTACTCTTTTCAAGACATGATGTATTTCTTCCACATTGTGATGAACAGTTATTAAGGTTTTTTGTCCGTTTTCCTTGATCCTTTCCAAAATTTCAATTAAATCCTGGTGAAGCAACAATTGCTTTACCAGAGTGAGGTTCTTCCCAATGGGAGTAGGCATTAGATGGAAAAATTCTGGACTGACTCTTACAGGCTCACAATCTGGCTATACTTAGGAATGTGCATTCTCCAAAAGCCTATGGTGCCTAGGAAAGCTTACATTTCCTTCTTGCTGGTTGGTGGAGATATTGCAGTGAATTTATTGATGACTTCAGTGGTAATCTCACACTGGCTGTTTTGCTACTTTACCTCCAGGAACTGGATTTTTCGGGTTGGTTCTTTGACTTAGCTTTTCTTGATGGCAAAACTGGCTTCTAGCATAATTGCGATGATCCTCTCCTCAAATCCTTCCATTGCTGTGTTTCCTCACACAATGATGTCATCAATGTACTGCAGATGTTCTGGACCTTCACCCTTTTCCAGTGCAGCCTGGATTAGTCCATGGCAGATGGTGGGGCTGTGTTTTCACCCCTGGGGCAGTCGGTTCCAGGTGTACTGCACGCCCCTCCAGGTGAAAGCAAACTGAGGCCTGCACTCTGCTGCCAGAGGAATGGAGAAAAATGCATTAGCAGTGTCAATAGTGGTGCACCACTTTTTTGCTTTGGACTGCAGCTCGTACTAGAGCTCCAACATGTCTGGCACAGCAGCGCTCAACAGTGGAGTCACTTCATTCAATGCATGATAGTCCACAGTCAATCTTCATTCTCTGTCAGACTTGCACACAAATCAAATGGGGCTGTTGAAGGGCGAGTGGGCTTTACTGACCACCCCTTGGCTCTGCAGCTCACAGATCATCTTGTGGATGGGGATTATGGCATCTCGATTCTATTGATATTGCCGGCGGTGCACCATAGAGGTGCCAATTGGTAACTGTTGCTCTTCCACCTTCAGGAATCCTACTGCACAATGGTTTTCTGGTAGTTCAGGTAATATGTTCAATTGCTTAAGGCCCTCTGCTTCTACAGCTGCGATTCCAAAAACCCACTTGAGTTCCTTTGGGTCTTTGTAATAGTCATTCTGGAGGAAGTCTATGCCTAGAATACGTGGTGCCTCTGGGCCAGTCACAATTGGATGTTTCTGCCACTCTTTCCCAGTCAGGCTCACCTCAGCTTCCAGCAGAGTCAATTCCTGAGATCCCCCTGTAACCCCAGCAATGGAAACAGGTTCTGCCCTTACATGTCCCGATGGCATTAAAGTACACTGTGGACCAGTATCAACTAACGCTTTGTATTTTTGTGGCTTTGATGTGCCATGCCATTGGATCCACACTGTCCAAAAGACCTGGTTTTTCCATGCCTCTCCCTGGCTAGAGGCAGGGCCCCTCTAGCCCTGGTTATCATTTTGTTGGGGGTTGAATTGTTCCCTTTTCTTTATGTGTAATTTTTCCCATTGTTATGCTAAGTATTTGTGGCTACACCTTAGTAGCAATAGTTTTCTCTCGCAGGGGGGTGGGGGATAGGGGGAGAGTGGAAAAGGAAAGGTGGGACAGGGGTCTGGGGTGGGCTCTCGCTCTCGCTTGGCTCGTGGAGTGGAGTGGAAGGAGGACGGCCAGTGCTCCGATCTAGCATCTTCCCTGCCATCCCAGCGCCAAGAGCCACGTTCCCTGTCGTCGAACACCGCTCTGCTCCTCTCCCACTTCATCCTACTACCTCCGGACACTCTGCCGAGCACCACGACCGACACCGTGAGGGGAGAGTTGCTCCTCCATCCCTCTCACACCTGGGCCGCTGCTGCCATCACCCAGCCCTCTTCGACTGCGCGGGACCTGCCCTGCCCCCACCACCGGTAACTGAGCGCAGGGAGAGAGGGCCTGTGGCCAAAAGGGACTGGAACTGAGCTATACTGTTCTGTTTTGTCAATTTTTATAGCTGTTGTTGTTTCTGCTGTTTTGCCTTGTTAGATATCAGTAAAGAACTGTTATTCCTATCCCTATATCTTCTGCCTGAAAGCCTCTGATTTGAAACTATAATAATTAGAAGGGAGGGGGTTGCACTCTGCATCTGAGGAAAGGGGTTAACACCTTTCCTTAGCAAATACCTGTCTTTCAAACCGAGACACATTTCTTTTCTGGGCATACATACTAGAGGTTTCTTCAAGGGAATCTGACAGATCATCCTTCCTTCTGTAATACCCGGCAGCCTGGTCATGGGAAGTTGAAGCTACCTTTACTTTAGTGGAGCTTTCTTGGTTAGTGTTTTCCATTTTGAGTTGACGCACCTGTGCTGCCAGGACAGAAGTGGGTTTTCTATCCTATTTTCTCATGTCTTCCCCACGGTCGGGTAAAAAGAACCACAGATCAGCTCGTGGGGTGTACCCTCTCTCCCTAGTTGAGGGACGTTGGGCTTTGACTTTGAGGCCTGTGACTTGCACAGGTGGCATATGGGAACTGTTCCTTTTTACTTTCTCCCTTATCTCCCTCATTTTGTCTTTGAGTTCCTTAACCACAGCAGAGACATGAGCCTGCATCAGGCAGTTGATTATACTCTCATAATTTCTAAGCTTGTTGGCGACAGAACCCACTGTCTTTTGGTTGTTATTAGCGTTAATTGTTGCAATAAATGTGGTGTATTGAGATGGCCCTAGATTTGCCAGATTCCACAACATCTGCCCTGTGCACCTGACCTTGTCAGGGTTATTGTCATGCTGTCTATCCCTCCCAAAGAGCACCTCCAGTACTGCCACTTCTCTCAGCTGTTGGATCCCTTTCTCAAGGGTCTTCCAGCGCATTCTATGATGGTATTCTGTCAGGATTGTTTGTTTTCTTTAAAAAGAGCTGAGCAGTTATTAGTTGCTATAAAGTTGTTTATTGTAAAAGCACATCAGTCTCAGAAGGCAAAAAGTCCTAAGTGTTAAAGTCCTTGAAAAAGCTTTTGGCATAGAATGCCAAATAGAAGTCAAGTCCCTATTAGAAGTAGAAGCAGCTCTCCTGGTGCAAAGCCCCAAGAAGGCTGAAGTTGCAGCCTAGTACAGAGTCCTGAGCAGAGGCAGAGTCTGCAGGCTGGTACAGAGTCTCGAGAAGTAGATGCTCCCTGGTTTTTACTTCTTCTGTTCTTCTTTTTCTTCCTCTTCTTCATGTGGTGGTAGTGATGATGATGATGGTGGAGGAAGAGAGAGCGAGAGAGCTCTCACTCCAATGCATGGATTCTTATTTACCAATAACTCAATAAGCTAAAAACATGAATCTGAAGCATTTCTTCTTAACCTATTAAAATTCTAGTTTCTTAGTACGGAAGTTTACGTATAATCTACTCATATGGTCTATCTGTTCTATCTGAAAAATGTAAGCAATATTCTTACTATATTTTTATTATGTCTAAAACTATGTTTTGAAGCTCTCATGGAGACTTGTTTTTTAAGACTTGTTTTCTACACTGATGTCTAAGGCTTTTACATTTTAAGGGACTTAAAACATATTCTCACCTACTTAAACTTATTTATCTACTTACATGAAACTTAAACTTACATCTCTATTTCATGTATGAGTGGCTTAATATACTTCAATCTATCCAAAGATTTTAATTCAATAACTGCATTTTGATCTCTCTCTGAGGAACTCAGAGACACCTCTGTTTTTCAGACTCCAACAGTACTCCTGCATTCTCTCTCTGTGGACAAACCTCTCTCTCACACTCATTAAAATCTGCTCCCAGAGGGAAAGGGGCCCTGGCTCCCTTACGAATACCTGATTCACACCTGAGTCCTGGGTCAAGGATCCCAAATTCCTTGCCTCAGTACCATCCAATTGCACACCTGTACCCATAAGGTCCCAGACCCGCAGTAACCAGGTTGTAAAAGCCTCATGGCCCTGTCGTACAATGTCTTTTTGCAGATTAGGGAGACTTTCATATGACAGGTACTTGGTGATGATCTCAACCTCTGGCTTCCCTGCTGGTTGTGAGGGCCCTCCTTTCTTATCCTTATTAACTAGGTGCTCTGATTTCATCTTAGACTTCTTCATTTCCACAGGGGCAACTGCTGCTGGCTGTGACTGCCTTTGTGGTTCAGCTGGAACTTGGACAGTTGTAACATATGTGGCTTCCACTGCAGCACCATCAGACTCTTCCTCTTTAAGGCGGGGAGAGGGTTTCTCACTAGCTGGGGAAATGTATTTCTTCAGCATCTGGCCCATCTCGTGCATCTTCTACAGAAAAACCACTACCCAGTCTGGGTGGTTTATTTCTGAGGTGGGCTGTAGGGCAGGGTCAGACTTTGGGGCAGCATCCCTAGTCTCTGGGGTGGGGTCAGGCTCTGTGGCAGCATCCCTATTCTCTGAAGTAGGTATCAGGGTGGTTATTCAAGCCAATCTCCCTTTATCTCTGAATGTTAAATAGAACAGGTATAATAGGCATATTAGCAACACCAGCCACTGTATGATATCATTAGCATTAAGAGAGGATTTGAACCCTTCGAAAACTGGTGGGGTAGACCCAAAGAGCTGAGTGAAGGGTTGGGAGAAAATTTCCCCTGGTATCATTTCCTTACAGAAGGTATCATTATTAAAGTAACCCCAAAAACATACAGCTAGTGTGTGATAGCCCTGAGTCCATGTGCCCGCCTTCCAGAGGAAGTTAAAGATCCATTAATTCCTCACCATATTAACCCACAAAGCAAACTGGATAACAGCCACAGTAGCCTTAGTTATAGGACCCATGTTTAGATAAGGGCCTGCAAATGGGAGAACTATAGCCACTACCATATGCCACCCGAACCAGGGTAAGCTAGACCACATGGTGCCGCCTACTGAGGTTTCTATATCCAGCAGAAAAAAAAAATTAGTTTACTCAAGAACTCTTATTCCTTTTTCTCTCAATGCCCTCATGTCCTACGTTAGGTGCCAAAATCTGTCTTGGTTTGAAAGACAGGTGTTTGTTAAGAAAGGCAGAAGCCTTTTTTTAAATGGACAATGTAAACCCTCTCCCTCCAAATTATTATAATTTTGAAATTAAGGAGCTCTTGGGCAAAGATATGAGAATAGGAATAACAGTTCTTTACTAGGAAAAAAAATTAAAACTACAGTAATAAAAAAACCCCAAACCCAAAACACTGACGGAGTCAGAATACAACCTGACACTCCGTCATACAGGGTGCTGGTAGCAGTTCAATTAAATGGTGGCTGCAGTCTTTCTGGAGTGAGAGATGTGGTTTTGTTGAAGCAGTGGTCCTGTAGAAGGGTGGAGTTCTTCTCCAAAGGTCCAGTGATGATGTAGAAGGGTCGATTTTCCTCGAATCCAGTGGAAAAAGTCTGCTCTGATGTTCCAAATCTCAGATTTTATCTAGGTAGGAAATGCTTGGCTCCTCCCCCTGGGTGGAGCATCTCACAATGGGATGATGTAATTTTATCAGTCATGCAGTGGGACTCAATGGCCCATTAACAGAAGATTTCTCCCTGGAGGAAGGATAGGTTGTGGAAAAGATAAAGAGCACTGCCCTACCTGGTTTCAACAGATGGTGATAGAATACATACTTTTGGTTGCATCCTGCTTTGCAAGCCAAGACACCACCCAATCAGTTCTTAACCCAGCGAAAAGTGTACCTGTCCAAGCCGTGGGCTGCCAGCTTTTCCAGGAGTATGCTGTGGGAGACAGTGTCAAAGGCCTTGCTGAAGTCCAAATAGACAACATCCACAGCCTTTCCTGCATCCTCCAGGCGGGTCACCTGGTCATAAAAGGCGACAAGGTTGGTTAAACACCACCTACCCCTCCTAAACCCATGCTGGCTGGGCCTGATACCCTGGCCATCGTGTAAGTGCTGCATGATGACACTCAGTATAAACTGTTCCATTACCTTACCGGGTACTGAGGTCAGGCTAACTAGCCTATAGTTACCAGGATCCTCCTTCCCACCACTTTTGTGAATGGGTGTCACATTGGCCAGTTTCCAGTCATCTGGAACCTTGCCAGTGAGCCAGGACCGTTGGTAAATGATGGAGAGTGACTACGCAAGCTCATCTGCCAGCTCCCTCATCACCCTGGGGTGGATCCCATCCGGTCCCATAGATTTATGAACATCCAAGTGGCTCAGCAGTTCTCTGACTGCCTCCTCCTGGATAACAGGGGGACCATTCTGCTCCCTGACACCATCTGCCAACCCAGGAGGACAGTTGTCCTGAGGACAAGCCCTCTTCCCACTAAAGACTGATGCAAAGAAGGCATTAAGCACTTCTGCCTTCTCCTCATGTGCAGTTACAAAGTTCCCTCCGACATCCAGTAGAGAACAAAGGTTGATCTTACTCTTCCATTTGCCATTAATATATTTGTAAAAACATTTTCTATTATCCTTTACAAAATTTGCCAAATTTAGTTCAAACTGAGCTTTGGCCTCACTATTTTTTTTCCTACATGCCCTAGAACCCCCTTAAATACTTCTGGAGAGACCTGACCCTCCTTCCTAAGATGATACATCCTCTTTTTATTCCTAACTTTTTTCAAAACCTCATTGCCCATCCAGGCTGGACGTTTGCCTCATCGATTCATCTTTTGGCACACAGGGACAGTCTGTTCCTGTGCCCTCAAGATCTCTGTTTAGAAGCATGCCCACCTTTCCTAGACTCCTTTGGTTTTAAGGGCTGCTTCCCAAGGAGCTCTCTGAATAAGTCTCCTAAATAGACCAAAATCTGCCCTCTGGAAATCCAATGTAAAAGTCTTATTGATGTTCCTCCTCATTTCACCAAATATCAAGAAGTCTATAATTTCATGATCACTATGCCCCAGCAGGCCAGGTGTTGTAAAAGTTGCCCCATGATCAAAGAACCCAAAATTCTGCTGATGACACCAACCCTTGAGCCACTTGTTGATAAAAAGGAAACAGAGGAATCCTGTAAATTTATTCAAATAAAGGGCATTTCCCATGGGGTCTCTCAAATTGTTGTTGGAGGACGCAGCCTCCTTTTTATCCTAATTTCCCGGCTGCATTTCCCTCTCTCTTTCCCCATTGGCAGAGGTACTTGAGAGGTACAGGCTTCCTGAACCACTTAATACAGATCCCCTTTCTAATGTGTAGCCCCCTGTGTTGGTTTTGCATTAAAGCTAACTTATACAAGTGACTTTTCTGAGAGGAGTTGTTGAGAGCTTCCTTTATGTTTCAGAAAAACCAATCAGTGATTGGTTTTGAGAATTAGCAACCTGTTAAACCACTAAAAAAGCTAAACGTGCCTCTGTGAACACACATTTTAAAATTAACAAACCCCAAAAATCTCTTTTCCATTCCAGGCTCAGTACAGGTCATGGATGGGGCTGGGCCCCTCTGCGTGGCCAGGCCTGGCTGGACATGCCTGAGCCGGGCCCTGCTTCCACTGCAGCACTAGCCAGCCCGGGTTCTCCCACCCAGCGGGGCCAGGTGGGCCCACGGCACACTTGAAATGCTGCCACTACTAAGTTTCGCCAAAAACCACAAGGCAGGGGGAGGGAAGGCCATCGGTTGCTAAGATCCTAGCTGATTCCCCCTCCCCTCAGCGCGACCAGACTGGCCTGCAGCTCGGCTGGAATGCTACTACTATATTCTAGCCTATATACTAAGATCCTAGCTTCCCCTCCAGCATGGCCGCTGAAAAATTCTCCACTGTAAACACTCTAAACCACAACCATAAACAAAACCACCAGTGCTAAAGCAAGCAAATGTTAAAGTAGCTATAATCTGATAAAAAATTCAACAAAAAGAGAGGGAAGAGTGATGAAGACCCTTTGCCCCTAGGGAAGAAGAAAAAATACCTCTGTTCCCAGAGATGAAGATGATCTCAAAGTTTAATAAAGAGAACCTTTGCTTCTAAACTACTCATCCTTAAAATAATACTGCAAAAGTTGACATAGCCCATAAACTCAGCTATAAGACAGCTGTAAAAGATAAGACAGACTTCACTGTTACAAATTTACCGGGCGGCTGCTATTCATAAAAATTAAAAGCCACAAAAAACTTTTCTTATAAAGAAGTCTCCATAGCCTAACAAGAGAGACTCCTCTCCCGAAGTAAACTAAAATCCACTATCTTAGAGATAGTAAACTGGCTAATTTGTTTCTATACGTTGTTAGTGTAAGAGAAAAGAATGTAGAGGGAGGAGAACTGTTCTAAAAGTTTTATTCTAATTCTTTAATTCTTTTTTTTCTTTAATTTCTATTAATAAAGTTTTTCTTTATACCTTTCTAAAATTTGGGCCTATTTTGCCTTTCCTCCTAATCCTCTCACAACAAAAAATTAGTAAATAATTCTATTAAGTGCAATAATATTTTAGCCAACACCAAACCCACCACATAAATTAGTTCATTAGCCAAAAAATCTCAAATTAGAAAATCAGTACCACTACACTTCCTTTTGTGTACTCAGTGTGTATGTGTACACACGTACTCACCGAGCATCCTCCATAATCAGACACCCCCAGAAAGCATCCTTTAAATTCAGTATTGAATAATACTGATATAAAGAAGGGATTTTAATCAGGCTAGTATAGGGCTGTAGGTTCCATCTGGTTTCTTAACTGGCAGGATAGGAGTGTTATAGGGAGACACATGGCTCAGAAAGACCTGCCTTTAGCAGGGACTCAATGACAGGCTGTAACCCCTTCCTTCCTTCCTTCCTTCCTTCCTTCCTTCCTTCCTTCCTTCCTTCCTTCCTTCCTTCCTTCCTTCCTTCCTTCCTTCCTTCCTTCCTTCCTTCCTTCCTTCCTTCCTTCCTTCCTTCCTTCCTTCCTTCCTTCCTTCCTTCCTTCCTTCCTTCCTCCCTCCCTTGAAATAGTGTATTGCTGTATAGACAACACTTGTCCTGGTTGTTTCAAAGTAATTTGGAGAGACTCTATGTCTAATTTTCTGTATTTCCCTGGGGCTGTCCACACTTCTGGGTTTATTTCAGCATAAGCTTCTCATTTTACACAAAGTTGCCAGTATTAGTCTCTGTATCGTCCTTCACAACACTAATTTGCATTCCCACTTTAGCCATCAAATTCCTTCCCACTAAGTTACATTCACAATTAGGAACAAACAGAAATTCCTTCATTTCAAACCTATTCCTCACATCTACTAATAGTGGTTGAATAAAACCCACCCGCTCATCCCTTCAACTCACCCCTTGAATAATCAAAGATCTTTTTTGACAATTTTCCCTCCTTAGGGATAAAATTCAAGGTGTCTCGAGAGGCCCCTGTGTCTACCAGGAAACACACCTCCTCTCGATCTGGGCCCACCTTAAAAGTTATCAAGGGCTCCTGAGTGGTGGGTCCCCAGTATAATGGGAGCCCCTGACACCCCTAACAATTCATCTCCATTATCCTCTGGACTTCCTCCTCCTGAGGATCCAGCTGTCTGATCCAGCTGTCTCTGCGGATACTCCTGCTTCCAGTGTCCCTCTGTCCTGCAGATAGCACAGATTCCATCCCAACCGCTGTTTGGGTTGGCTCTCCCCTGCTGAGGAGGGAATGCCTCTGCCATGGTCTTTTTGCTGACCCCATCCCCTCTGTCCCAGGGGACCCCTTGGACTCTGCAGCTTATTTTTCCAGGGCTGTAAAAACTCTGCTATCATCTTTGCCTTTGCCTTTTCCTCATCCCTTCTTACATATATCTGCTGTGTTTTCTAACCAATTCCTCCAGAGGCTTATTCTGCCACTCTTCATCTTTCTGTACTCCTTTCCTTATATCAGGCCAGGATTTAGTAACAAATTTTACCTTCAGCAATGTGTCAAAGGCTGGTCCCTCAGGATCCATCCTCTTGTGATTCTGCAAGGCATCCCTAATCCTCTCCAACCAATGAGGGGGGCTTTCATGCTTTTCCTGTTCTAACGACATAGCCTTAGCTATGTTGTTCGTTCTGAGAGCTGCTGATTTGATTGCCCTAATCAAATAAGCACGATAATTGCAGAGGAGGGTCAGATTGGCCTGATTATTTGGGTCCCAGTAGGGGTCCACCTGGGGGATTACATCATCCACCATAGATGCGTTGGGTCCAGCCCCCCTGCTGCTCGTGGATGTTCATCCTCCCACAGCCGCCAAGCTGCAAAATCATTAATTTCTCTGATGACCAAAACAAAATCTCCAAGAGAAAATCCCAATCCTTCCATGTATAATCCTGTCTTGGTTTGAAAGACAGGTGTGTGCTAAGGAAGGCAGAGGCCTCCCTTGGAATGGAAAATGTAAACCTCCTCCCTCCAAATTATTATAATTTTGAAATTAAGGAGCTCTCGGGAAAAGATATGAGAATAGGAATAACAGTTCTTTACTAGTATGTATAATAAAGCAAACAGACTACAACAACAACAACTATGGCATTAAGAACAAACAGAACCAGGAACCCAGTGATAACCTTCTCAGTCTCAGGCACTTTCCCCTTTGGTTTAGTTATGGTAACAGCCAGCAGGGGCGCTGGTGACTTGGTGGACAGGGCAGGTGCGATGATTCCCCTGCGGCTGCAGGGGGCTCTGTGGCATGGGCTCGGGGACCACATGGTAATGCTGGCTTGGCTGAGATGGGAAGGGATGGAAGAGAGGCTTTGCTTCACAAACCCTTGGGGCAGTCAATCCTGGTGTCCCAGCAGGACTCACAGAAACAGCAAGCTGGGCTGTCAGGAATGAGCAAAAATCCCAGGGTGTTAGAGGAGATGTATCAGAAGCTCCAGAGCTGTGGCTGAAACTGTGGGACGTCTAGACAGGCAGGGGGTGAGGGGCTACAGTGTAGAGAAAACTCGGAGAAGCAAAGCCAAAGAAGCAGCGGGGTCAGGACAGCGGCAGCCTGGCTCCCAACAGGGCAGAAAGGGGCGAGCTCAAGATCCCAGGCACTCGATCAGATGGGGATAGGTCCTTCTTTTAGTGAGGTGGGTGTTAATAAGGTCCCAATTCAGTGGCTGTTCTTACAAGCAAAGGCTCATCTCATAGCAGAAGAAACAGCTCTGGACTGGGCTCTGGCAGCAGCAACGAGTTCCCAAGCAGCAGCTCCAACCGTACTCCTCCGAAGTCGCGAGTGAGAGAGTTAGCAGCTGCCCCAGTCCCGTCCCCTACCTGTCCAACTCTCACGGCACGTCTGCCCTTCCGAGAGAAACTCCCAAAAAACAAGAGGAGTGCCACCAGACACCCTCCTCCCCTGAGGCTAGTCCACCTCCCTCAAGTACCCAGCCATCAGTGCTTCCTAGCAACTCAATGGGAAAAAATTCCACAAGTAAAAAGGAACAAAAGGAAAGAAACCCGATCCCCAACAAATCCACATTTCCCAAATATTCCTCTATCTTTTCCCCCACCCCTATGGGATCATCCAAATTTGGGGGTAATTCCTTTTTCAACCCTCTTATATCCTAGGTAGTAAATGGTACAATTACAAACCCAAACCCTCCCCCTTGACTCCCCAAGGGAACTTGACATAGTGTCATCTGGTGTACTCCTGTCTCTTGAGTCCAGGGGGCTTCTGATGTCCTATACTGAGTTCCTCTTCTAGTTGTAGGGGTGATAGGATATGCTGCCCTTCTCCCCTTTCACTGTCATTATCCTAGGGTGGGTCAGTAGGAATAGCATTTCCCTGATCCCTTTGCCCCAGAAGTTGAGGATACAGGGGACCTGCAGCTGGCCCTGAGTCAGCTGGCAAAATTGGAGGACAACATGGGGGAAGGTGCTGAAACACATCCCAATCCTCACTGTTTTTGTCTTCCTCCCCTTTTTCTTCTTCTTCCTTCTTTCTTAACACATAGACCTCTCCTATTGCTTGTTTCAACCATATCAATCCACTTTCCATTTCAAGCAATCCTTTCCAATTCTCCTCTAAATACAACCACATACTTTGACATAAACTAAGTCTATCTGTTCCATAAGGTGGCCATTTATGCCCCTTTGGTAAATCATACTTTGGCCAAACAAAATAACAATATTCTACTATTATGTCCATAGTTACCTCTGGGGGAATGCATAATCTGTCCCAAGACCTCAGCATTCCCCCCAAGGGACTCTTCGGGGGTATTTATGGGATTGTCATCCCTTTTGCTGCGGGCCCTTCCCAGATTTACCTTTGCAACCTTCCATGAGTGCCCTGTTTTACCTGTGCTACCCTCAATGGGTGCCCTCCCAGATTTACTCTCCAAAGATCCCATTGTACTCATCGGTGAGATTTTCAGTGGTCCTTTCCTGTGGACTCTTCATGGGCCCCCCTGGTCTGCCACTCCTTTGTCTCCTGGACAGTCTCGGGAACCCAATCAATCGCCCAGTGCCAGCTGCCACCAAGGGGAGCTGATCACTGAAACTGGGTGAGGTGCGCCTTCAAATCCGCTTGCTGCTTGCCCCAGGAGGCTGGAAATATCCCTGACAAGAGCCCCGAAATGGTCAGGAAAATTAATCTACGAACACCAGAGGTTTATGTCCAAAAAGAGACAGAGGAGTCCTGTAACTTTATTCAAATAAAGGGAGAGGTCATGGGCATTTCCCATGGGGTGTCTCAAATTATTAGAGGATGCAGCCTCCTTTTTATCCTAATTTCCTGGCTGCATTTCCCTCTTTCTTTCCCCATTGGCTGAGGTACTCGAGAGGTAGAAGCTTCCTGAACCACTTAATATAGACCCCCTTCTAATGTGTACCCCCTCTTTTTCTTTTCCTTGTGTCTCTGTTCTTTTTCTCTAAATCAAGAGATTTAGCACAGTCTTGAGTAAGTAAGTCTGTGTCGATTAGTGGAATTCCTATGGAATTTATCGTTCTCTCCATTGCTTCTTTCACCTCTCCATATCTGGCCTTATCTACCATCAGGCCCATCGTTTGTAAAGACACCTTCTCATTCCTTTCATCTTAAACTAAGACATTTTGTTACATAAGAAAATAAGTAGTTGGCATTGCATTGCTGAAGGTGAAGTTGTAATTTAGATTCTACTAAATGCTTTTTCAGGCATGCATTTATATGAGTAATCTTGGTGCATATAACTGTTGACTTCACATCAAGGCTGTCATCTTGCAGTGGTGGAGATGGTTATTATTAGTGAACAAGTAGTTTCAAAGTCCTGTGTAAAACTAGGTGTTGAATTATTTGCAAGATCTGGGTATGTGATACAGTGACTGCTTGGAGGATCCAAGGGGAAATGGTCAGTAACCTGATATGCCACTTAGACACTCAGAAGCCTATGGGGACAGATACGATCCACCTGAGGGAGCTGGCAAAAGTACTTACAGAGGCACTTTCAATCATTTGTCATCAGTCCTGACTAACCGGAGAGGTTCCAGTAGACTGGAATTCAGCAAATGTGACTCCCATCTACAAGAAGGGCCTGAAGAAGGATCTTGGGAACTAGAGGTCTGTCAGTCTGACCTTTGTGCCAGGGAATGTAGTGGAGCAGATCATCTTGAGGGGCATCACATGGCACATGCAGGACAACCAAGGGATCAGGCCCAGACAGCATGGGTTTAGAAAAGGCAGGTAGGTCCTGCTTGATTAACCTGGTCTTGTTGTAGGACAGGGTGACCTGCTTAGTACATGAGGAAAAGGCTATGGATGTTATCTACCTAGACAAGCTTTTAACATCACTTCCCACAGCATTCTTCTGGAGAAACTGGCTGCTAATGTCTTGGATAGTGTAGTGGGTTGACCTTGGCTAGGTGCCCACCAAGCTGCTCTATCGTTCTCCTTCCCAATGGGACAGGGGATATTAGGATGGGGTCATTGGTCGGGAGACAGAGACAACACGTACTCGAGCATCCTCAACAAACAGCACTGAGTTTATTATGGCCATCTCTTTTATAGGAGGTTTGAATTTCCCAGGCTTACACGTGTGATTGGTTGAGGTCTTAACACCACCCAACTCCCTGGCCAATGATACATCTGCATTTAGATCTGAATGAGATTGACTGAGGGTCCCTGTGTAGGTTTGAATCCAACCTATCCTTGTTCACCCAAGGACCTGTTTATTGAACCAGGCTAGCCAAACTGGGTTTCTTATTCATGGCCAAATTATTTGCCCAGCTACAGACTAGCTGTGCTGTGACAAGGGGTGGGAAAATAAAATGGAAAACAGCTAGTAAGTTGAGATAAAGTAGTTTACTAAAGGAAAAAAAAAAAAGGGAAAGTTTGCACTCGCAGAAGCAAAGGGAAAAAATTAATCTCTACTTCCCATCAGTGAGGAATGTTCAAACACTTCTCAGGAAGCAGGGCTTCAGCATGTGCAGCGGTTGCTCTGGAAGGCAAGCATTGTAGAATAACAAATGCACCCTCCCCATTCTTTCTTCCTCTGTTAGCTTTTATATCTGAGTTGACGTCATATGGTATGGAATCCCTTTGGTTAATTTGGGTCAGCTGCCCTGGTTGTGTCCCCTCCCAGCATCTTGCCTACTCCCAGTCCCTTGATGGGGAGGGAGAAATGTTAGAGAGAGAGAGAGAGTGCTGCTCAGCAGTAGCCAAAACACTGGTGTGTTATCAACAGCTTTCTAGCTACTAATGCAAAGCACAGCATTGTGAGGGCTGCTAATGAAAAATGAATTCTATCTCAGACCAAATACAATCTCCATCCCTTATTCCATACCATTTGCATCATACTTGGATCCCACATAATTTATATATCTCCAACTGTTCCATTATATTTATTTCTCATTACTGGAGACCCTTCTTGCCCACACATACAACTTAAACTGAAATCTTAAACCATCATTCTACCAAACATACATTTTCATTAACTACTATCCCCCTGTCGTTTCAGAGATAGATATTATTTTCCCATTTCATGGGCTTCCTCCAGCCTTCCAGGTCCGTGACTTGGGCTCCATTCCATAAGGATGGGTGGTCAGGACAGGAGAAGCAGCATACTTTGTTGGGCACTGGCCCAGCTTGAGTCATTGTCACATTCTCCTTGCTCCTCGCAAAATTCATTCTTCATTAGTTCATGTAATTCCTGCTACTTTACTTCCTGCAACCTAAAACTTACATCACATATTATTTTTCCCCCAAAGTTTAATCTCCTTGAGGCACACACCAGGTCTCCCCATCCTTCCGCATTACCCACCAAGTATACCCAGGTCTTTGGGCAAAGACAATCCCACAAATAGGTTTGTCTTTTCCCATGGGAGGAGAAATCCATAACAACTTCTCCAGCCACTTCCCTACTAATAGTGAAGGGACCTTATCTCCTCCTACACTGTGTAGGGGTTTTGTTTGGGCAGGACCAGGGCAGTTAGCAAATGCCCTAGTATTAACTAGCCAAATGGCTTCTGCTAAATTTGCATCCCAATGCTTCCATATCCCATTACCTAACACTCTTATCATAGTGTTCAGCAGTCCATTATACCTCTCAATCTTCCCAGAGGCTTGTGGGTGGTAAGGCATGTGATATATCCACTCAATGTCATGTTTCTTTGCCCAAGAGTTTATGAGGTTATTTCTAAAATGAGCCCCATTGTCTGATTCAATTCTCTCTTGGGTACCATGTTGCCATAAAATGTGTCTTTCAAGGCCTGAGATGGTGTTTCAAGCAGTAGCACAGTTTACTGGGTATGTTTCCAGCTAGCCAGTTGTTGCCTCTACCATGGCTCTTGCCTTGGTGTGTTTATAGCAGTGGTCCAATGTAGTCAATTTGCCAGGCCTCACCATATCAGAAACCCAGCTACCGCTCTCTATTCCAAGGAGATTTTACTCATGTGGCTTGCTTGATCGCAGCACGTTTCACATTCATGAATAACCTGTGCAATAGCCTCCATGGTAAGGTCCACTTCTGATCAAAAGCCCACCTGTATTTTGCATCCCTTCTTAGATGCTGTCCTGGGGTGACTTTATGATACTGGTATCCCCATCGTCTGTCTTTTTGCTCAGAAATGGATCTTGTAGCTTTAAGCTAGGCCCAGAGAGAGAGAGAAAGAGAGAGGAAGGGAGTGGTGGAATTTTTTTGCGCTGTATTCAAGAGTTCAGCTTTCACCAAGCTTGTGGCAGTTCTGTGCTGATGCCTAGAGAAGCTGGAACAGAGGCTACACAGAGTTAAGGGGAATAAAATGGATATTTATTGAGAGTCCTTCAAAGGCCACTCCCTGGATGGTTCCAAGATGGAAGCAAAAGAGGGCTTGGTCACGAGATCTCACATCTTGATAGGTTTTAGTCCATTTGCATGCAGGAGTCAATTGTCCAATTAATAGTCTCAAATCATGAAGTTTCATCCTCCTTGCTTGCTTGCTTGCCCACCCTCCTCTTTTCACGTTGTTTATGCTTAGGGCCTGAAGTTTGAAGAAATTGTCCTTGAGTTCTTAGCTGGAATAGGACTGTTTTGTCTTCACCACCCAAGCACAACAGAAAAGCACACCCAAGCAGAACAGAAAAACTTAAAACTTAAGGCATCACTCCAAGCTCTCTGTTGCAGAGAGAGAGAAACAGGGAGCTTTTCTTGCTTTTTTGTTGTTTTTCCTTGTTAGCTACAGCAATAAAGGTTTTTCCAGGACTTTTTTTCTGGAACTGTTCAGCTTCTCTCTGGTTCAGAACACCAGGACAGTCGCCTGCCCCCCTCCCCCCCCAAGCTGCTTTGCGGCCTGCATGCCTGGTCTGAGCCCCAGAGGGACTGAAAGAGACTGAGCGAGCCGAGCCACACCCCATGAAAGGACTCTCTCTGGACTACAGAAGGACTTTCTGAATTTGCCATCTCTTCAGAACAATGAGAGGTTTTATTGTTTAATATTATTAATTTTCTCATGTTTGTGAGTACTTTGCTTGTCGAATAAACAATTTTTTCCAATTTTTTCCAAGGAGGTTTTTTTCTCCCGAACCAGTAGGGGGAAGGGCCACTGAAATCTACTGTCTAGAGGAGACCTCTTTGGAGGTTTCCTTTCAAAATTTGCCCTAAACCAGGACAGATACCCTGATGTTTCATGTGCCCATTGGGTTATAAATAGCTCACCCTTTCACTCCCTGTCTAGGTCTACCTGAGCTATTCCAATCTTAGCAGCCTTATCTACCTGTTCATTGTTCTGATGTTCTTCAGTGGCATGAATTTTGGGCACGTGAGCATCTACATGACGTACCTTCAGAGCCATGCTTTCTACCCATGCAGCGATGTCCTGCCACAATGCAGCAGCCCAGATGTGTTTACCCCTGCATTGCCAATTGGTCTTCTTCCATTGCTGCAGCCACCTCCATAGGGCATTAGTCATCATCCAGGAGTCAATATAGAGTACAGGCCACTTTTCTCATTTAGTAATCCATACGGCTAGTTAGATGGCTTTCACTTCTGCAAATTGGCTTGACTTGCCTTCCCCTTCAGCAGCCTCAGTGACTTGTCATGTGTAAAAACCACTGATCACCACTCTCTGAGTGCGATCTGTTAGCCATTTTCCTACCCACCTTGCAGACCACCCATCCTGTCTGTATCTTGCCAGTATCTCCAGAAGACTGTGGGAAACTGCTGAATGCTTTGCTGAAGTCCAGATGTCTTGGTTTAAAAGACAAATGTCTGCTAAGGAAGGCAGGAACCTTCCTGGAATGGAAAGATGACCCTTCCCTCCAAGTTATTGTAACCTTGAAATTACAGAGCTTCCAGGGTAAACGAATATATGAAAAGGAATAACAGTTCTTTACTAGAATATATATATATATATATGTATATAACGAGACAGAACAAACAACAACACAAAAAAAGACATTTCTCACCCACTAAGCACTGTTTCCCTTTTAGTATAGTCACGACCATAACTGGCAGGGGCTGCTGGTGGCTCAGGCAAGGCGAAGAAGATGCAGTATCTTACTTGCGGCCGACAGGGGGCACTCCAATGCAGGCTCAGAACCTTCCAGGGGGACAATGCTGGCTCCGATGAAAGGGAGTAACTCCCCAGAGCACCCATGCAGGCGGCGGCTGGTCTCGGCACTGCCAACGACAGCAGGCACAAGCTGTGGAAGGTATGCAGGGCTCGACCATAGTGCTGAGCCACCATGCAGAAAGAGATCCAGCCGTGACTGCCCTGGCTCCAGGTGGCACAGCTAGTTATTCTCAAATGGCAGAGAGGCAGGGGAAAAGCAGGCAGATTCGCTCGTAGTGCTGAATTGCAGAGTAGCAAAATCCCAGAGCCAAATACACAAAAGCTCCCACAGCAGCCATGTGACCAACCACTGAATCCCTGGCAGAAGGAAGGCAGGTAGGACCCACCCTCTGCAAGGTCTTGGGCACAGACTACGCTTCTCGTGCGATATCTCCTGAACCATGGGGGAAGGAGGGGGGAAGGGACTGCCTGGGCAGCCTTTAGGAAGACACATGCTAAAGCAAACTCCCCCCCCAATATCTTAGCTGTGACTCATCATTATGCGTCATCTCCCATGACACCAGGTAAACATCGGCTGATCTCCCCATGTTAACAGAAGATGATATTTTGTTGTAGGTTATCTGATTAGTCTGTCATGATTTGCCATTGGTAAATCTGTGCTGGCTTTTCCCAATTACCTGCTTGTGGTGGTTTGTATAAATTTCCTGAAATAGTTCCCTGTCAGGACCTGGGCAGCCTCATTTGGACCTGACAAGGACAAATTGGAGTCTGATTTTTAATATTGACTCATTGTTACACCAATGAGAAAGTTTATGCACCTTTGTGAAACACACATGTTGTAGCGGCTTTAGTGTTGCCCAAATTGCCAGTGCACCCATTAGAATTATTTACTCAATTTTTTATGAGAGATAGGATTAGGAGGAAGGCAGAGCAGGCTTAAACTTTGAAGGGTACAAAAAAAACCCTTTATTACTAGAAACTACAAGAAAAAATAATAAGAATCAGAATAAAACTTTCAGAACATTTCTCCTTCCCCCACAACTTCCTTTCTTTTACATCGACCATGTATAGAAACAAATCAGTCCGTTTACCATCTTTAAAAATAGTCTTCCACCAATTTACTTGGGAGAGGAGTTTCTCCACTCTATGGAAATTTCTCCACAATAAAGTTTTCTCCTGGCCTCGATGTCACAGTGAATCAGCCACCTGGGAGAATGGAAATCTGATCACTGTGTAAAAGACCCATCCTTGACTGACAGTCTTCCCACAACTATTATCGAGGACTGTCACGATCTGCTATTACTACAGGGGGGGGTCGTGATGGTTCGTTTGATCTCAGAGGTGCAAACAGGCAAATAGCAGGCGACAAAATCAGTTTATTCAACAGCAACACATTTTTATTAATGCCAACAACTCAGTTGCAATAGAGGGGAGAGATATAGGAAACGAAATATAGAGAGAGAGAGAGAAAGAGGGGGATGGGAAAATAGCTACCAACAGATGAGATGGACGTCCTCACGGGCCAGCCAATGGACGGATCTTCATCCATGGGGAGTACTCAAGGGTCTTCTCCAGACGGTCGCTCTTTTATAGTCCTTCTCCAAAGTGAGTGGCTTCTGGCCAAGAGGTGGGGAGATTTATGGATTATTGTGAGGGTTGCTCAGAGAAACAGGTGTACAGAACCTGCCGCTCCAACTAGTGCCTGCTTGAGAGCAGTGTATCTTGAAGCACAGTGAGCACCTGCAAACAGTCCTTTAGCAAGCATCTACCTTGGGCAGGCCAGAAAACCATTGTCCAGAGTCAACCTGGTTTAGGGCAAATTTGGGGGAAAACCTCCAGAAAGAGCCCCCAGAAAGAAAACCCCCACGACTCCTCCCCCCAACACCGGGTTCAGGAAGAATTTCCTCAGAGAGAAGTGGAAAAAAACCCTGTTTATTTAACAAGCAAAACACTCCCCAGCACAAAAAAAATGCACAACACCAGATGACAAAAACTCTTTCACCGTTCTGAAGGGATGACAAACTCAGAAAGTCTCTCTTGCGAGTGGTAGCCCAGTTATCAGTCTCCGGTGTGGGGGATGACTGCTGCAGGTCACAGAATGCAGACTCCTGGTGTTTCTTGGTGTTTCCCAGGTCCCCGTCTGGAACAGGTTCAGATGGTATTCAGGAAAGGGAGAGAAAAAAAAAACAGTCCAGGGAAAAAATTGGACTGCCTAGCTAAACTAACTAATAAGCAAAATCATGGGCAAAAGCAAAAAGTAGGAACGAAAGGAAGCAAGCCAGAAAGCAAGCAAGCAAAGCCTAGCCTCTCCTAAACACAGACCATGGGGGAGGTGAGCCGGCTGATAACAAGACAAAACAAAGCTTCACTTTCAGAGTCAGTCCTGAAAGCACAGAACATAATACGAAGCATAAACAGAACACACGATTGGGGATACAAGCACCATAACGTCACTCTAGGACAGGGTCCTCAGGGTCTTCTTGCAACTGTCTTGAGGCAAAAACAAGGGAAACTCCGGACCGACTCTTACACCACCTCATGACTCACGATTGTCTTCAAGAGCACTCCTTTGTAGAGTTGTTGCAAAGTGTTCAGGACTCGTCCAAGTTGGTAGCATATCCCAGAAAACAGAGTCAGAGAGAATAGAAAAGCAGGAAAAAATAAGGGAAAGGAAAAGGAAAAAGAGAAAGAGAGAGATAAAACAAAACAAAACAAATAATCAATTCTCAATTAAAATATACATTCCATTTTGATTACAAAGAAACAAACATTTTTTTTCCAGTTTTTTGATTACAACAAAAAAAAGTAAATTTTAGTTACAAAAAAAATTATTTAATTCTAAAAAATGTCACACAATCAAGAATAAGCAATTTTAGTCAATATCACAGTTTATCCTATTTTTGAATACCTGTGTAGTTTGTCTTGTGTCAATAACTTTAGGGATATCAACAGTGACCGATTTGTGTACATCCATTATAGATGTCAATTTTGTTAACTGTTTCATCATTTTCCAATTCATGATGTATAGGATTGCTGATATAACAAAACGAATTAAAACCAAAATCAAGAGAACAATAATGGGATGACACAATTGGTTCAGGACACCTGTAGCAGTAGGTGACCACCCAAATAGAGTATCCCACCACCACCTGTGTTCGGCATCTTTTTTTACTCTTTCCAAAACACGATGTATTTCTTCCACATTGAGATGGACAGTTATTAAGGTTTTTTGTCCGTTTTCCTTGATCGTCTCCAAAATTTCAATCAGATCTTGGTGAAGCAACAATTGCTTCACCAGAGTGAGGTTCATTCCAATTGGAGTGGGCAATAGATGGTGGATCAGTGTGTAATTTAACTGCAAAAGGTGGTAAGAAATAACTGGAGCTATATGGGAAAAGTCATATCCTGCAATTCTGGTAAAGTTACAAACACAAAGATTAGAATGATTTTTAGTATTCACTACCAAGTTTTCTATAAAAACATTATCACAAGCAGTTCTAAAGCATGCACATCCATTGCCTATATATACCAGTACTGTTTCAGGAATCTCGTTTGGATGAATTTCAAAGCTACAAACATTCTGTTCTGTGTCCAAGCAGATATCTTGAGCTCTAATTGCATTACTTTCACAGATAAACCCTTGTTGTTCCTGGACAATGCAAGTTTCCAAATTAACAGTTTCCAAATTCACACCAATTTGACAGGCCCATTCCCTATCCTTGAAAGGATAGAGAACAGCTCCATCATGGTTCAACCCTAATGCAACGATGGGGAATATTGAATGCACTGAAGCATTACGAATTGTCAGTACAAAGGCTGTGGCTGTGTTTGTGCTGGGATCATAGGTAAAATTTACTAAGTTCCACCAGGATTGGAATTCTCTTTCAAAATCAGTGGCACTGTCCCAGACTATTTTTCGAATTTCAGTGGGAAAAGTGCCTTCCTCTCCTTCTCGTATAATTGAAGCAGCAACCGACTGCATCCACAACTGGGCCTGGATACAACTGAGAGCCAGAGAGATGTTATTTTGTGTAGCACCAAGTACATCGATTATCAATTTGTGGTCATTTACATTTACCTCTTCCCAATTTGGTAATATGTTTGATAACAACCACTGTTTGGTTCCCAAAGCTGTTAAGGATGATTGCAGGGTCTGTTGTAATTTGGCTACATCTCCAGCTGTGGTAGCCAATTTATTCATTAGTACTTCTGAATCAATGCTATTCAAAATTCCCAATCCTGTTCCCACAACACCGGTTATGTCTCTTGTCGTTCATTTCTTAGAAGGAATACGTTTTCACAACCAGGTTGTCCATCCCTCAAAAGAAGTCTGCAGAAAGGGTGAACAAGCTGGTTGAACTTCTGAGACATTATTTTGCATCGACAATTTGATTTGTTTAAGAGACCATGCCAGATTAAACAATATTTGTTGTTGGCCAGTTTTTCTGATTACATACGGTCCAATTCCAAAAATTCTCAGACTCAGCATAACTGGTGGTTGGGTGGTAGGTGTTACAACATTAACATCAAGTTTTTCCCAGTATTTTGTATTGTTTTTACCACACATGATTTTATGGGAAAATTGTACAGCAGTTAAATTTAGCCAACAATTCTAATTTTGATTTCACAATATAAAACACGACCATAAAGTCCTATGCCATAACTGTATGCAGGTTCAATGAGGGATTCAGCAATTAATTTACAGGTTATTGTAACATCATCACCTTGTATTACCACGAAAGGAGGAGAAACATTGTTTTTATCATCCAACACTAGGGGGTGCTTCTTCATGTCCTTTGGCGTTCTTCTGTGAAAAGTAAACACAACAGAGTCTGCCACCAGGAGGCAGGAGATTAAAATGATGGAACTATCCAGCGTGTAGCACGGACTGGAATTCTGTTAACTTCCCAATCATTTTGCTGCCAAAAAGGAAGCCACTCTGTACCACCTTTAAACACAGCATAAGAGTCAGTGTAGATGTAAACAAGAGAGGCATTCTGTACCTCAAGTTGGAAAGCACTCCAAACAACTGTCAGCTCCCCAACTGCCCTGTATTTTTCCACCTTTCTCTCTCATTTGGCAGAAGCATCAGTGAACCAAGAATTTGCTGATTGTTCAGGGGAAAAAGGAGGGGCCACTTTAATTACCAAGGCAGGTTTGTCATGGCTATTAGCCAAGCTCTCAGTTTCTTGTATTGCCAGATTTTTTTACAGCTCCTTCTGTTACTGAGATGTTACAGTAATGTTCTATCTGGCCATACCTCTTCCTAAGTGAGGCTCTCTGGGCCACCCCGTGGGGGGGCGAGGGGGTCCCAGTGGTGACTATAATGTGTTTTGTCCAGAACACTAATAATTCTAGACCTTGTTGGAAATCTTTCCTGGATTCAAGCATTTCAATCTGATCTAAGGAGTTTAGGGTATCTCCCACTACTTTTATTTTGTCTCCTCCCACCAGGATATCATCAATATATTGATAAACAGCTACATTGTCAGGTTTGGGTATCTTGTCTAATTCCTGGGCTAAAGCGTGGTTGGCCAAAGTGGGGGAGTGTTTATACCCTTGGGAAAGCCCAGTGCAGGTGTACTGCTTTGGCTCAACTCCCAGAACCTGTGGAGAAGGTTGCTTGGGGGGTGCATCATTGATATAATCATCTTCTATTTTAATCACAGGTTTCAAGTTGGGGCAGCAGTGTTGCCCACAATTTTTCATCAAAGTTAGGTCCTTTTGAGGGTATATTTGATTAATGTGAACAGGTTCCTTCTCCTGTGTTTCTTTTGGTGAGTCAACATGCTTTGAATTTTTGGCCCGTTCTTCTCTTAGGGCAGCTTGTAACAAATGGTTTTCATCTCGCAACAAATGGTTCTCATTCCTTTCTTCATCTAATTGTTTTTGCAAAATTCGAATGAGATTTTGTAGAGAGTCTATAATTGTTCTTTCCTCACTTCTTCGCTTAGAGCGAGTTTCTAGAGCTGCCATAAGACAAGATCCTAAAACTGAGCAGATTATGGTTTTATTTTTGCCCAGTTTCAACTTTGATTCATGTTGCAAAGAACATATTTGTCTTAGTTTTGATTTGCCAATTTAAATAAACTCATTTTTCTGTTGAGACAGAACCAGGAGCAAAAGAGCAAGGCAGGCCTGAAACTTAAGAGAGTATAAAAAAAATTTATTAACTACACAACAAAGGGGGGGGGGGGGGAAATTCAGAATAAGATTTTTCTCAGACTACTCCTTCCTTCCCTTTCCCAACCTTCATAACAACAAAACAAACATACAACAAATACTTCGTCAGTTCCCAATTTAGTCTTTTTCAGTTCACTTCTGGAGAGAGAAGCCTCCTTTTGTTAAAGCTGTAGGAATTTTTTTGCACAAGGAAGAAAACAGTCCTCTCGTGGTTTCATTTTTCACGATTTGCATCTGCCCAGGAGCCTGCAATCGTGACACTCCTCCCAACTCCACAGCCTTCCCAAAGCTGTTGATGTGGGCCATGTCTGTCTCATGGGGTATTACTTTTAAGGATGAAATCTTTCACAGCAAAGGTTCTCTTCATTTCTTTTCTCTCTGTTCATGCTTCATCCTCAGAAAACCGAGATCCCCTTCTTTCCTCTGGGCAAAAGATTTTCAACACAGGTGCTTTTTGGTCAAATCATCCATCAAATGGAACGTCTCCACCCCCCCATGTCTTTTTCCATGGTTTATAGGAGTATTCAGTACATCAGAATCAGTTCATTCCTACAATCTTACAAATGGATTTTCAGCCATCTCAGCATCTCCTCATTCTCCTTCCATCTAAAAAACTTAGCTCTTACGTCACTGACTTCAGAAATCTTATTCCCTTTCATATTCAAGGGAAGGCCGAAGGCTTTGCAAATCTTATCTGAGCACTAAAGAGTTTAACACAACTACAAATGTTGGGCCAAGCTCAGGCCACGCGGGGGGGGGGGGGGGGGGGGGGGGGGGGGGCGGCTGAGGTGTTAATCAGCCTTTCTGGGGCTGGGCTGCAGCCCCAGACTGCTCATGGCCACCCCTGCTTCCCAGACAGGGCCCGGCTGCCTCCCCCAGGCCGCGTGGGGGCTGGGCAGGTCTGGCCTGTCCGACAGCAGCGGGAACCGGGCCCCCCACCCCAGAGCCGCAGGCCCCTCGAGGAGGAAGCCATGAAGGTCTTATCAAGGAGCCTTTCCTCCTCCCGGCCATTGGGTCCCCTAGTTGCAAACGGGGCCCAAGCGGCCTCCCGAGCCTCCCCCCGCATGGAGGGGGGAAGCTCGGATTGATGTTACCTGCTCAGCCACCGGAAAGACAAAGAGGCTCAGTTCCGGATTACCTCCTTCAAAATGTGTGTTCACAGAGCGAACTAACTTTCTCTAATTGGCTGTTGAAGGTGTCCCAAGCCCCACAGAGGAAGCTCCCTTAGAGAGAACTTCTCTCTGAGTTTCTTCTTCCCAAGTCAACCCATCACAATATTCTATCAATCACATTCTCCAGATTAAACCAATTATTGTTCGCCCATTCCTCCCCACCCTGGGATGGTCTAGCACTATATTTAGCTAGTAAAGCATAAAATGCAGCTTTATCTGTTACAGTGGAATTTTCAGTCATTTTATGAAGGGATAGGTAAAAACCACAACAGGGAGGTCTATTGCTTAAGTTACCACACACAGAGCGAAACAACTTTCTCTGTGTGCCCCCCTGTGCGGGTGAAGAGACCGGAGCTGCTTGGGAGGCACTCCTTAGTTACAAAACATCGGGTTGTCTCTTCGCTACACCAAGTAGTCAAATTTCACACAAAAACAACAAAAAACAACAACAACAACAGTGTCCATCCTTTTGCACCAGTAGATCTTTGTGAAATTCTGACGACAGAGCCCTCAAACGAGTGTGGGGATGCTCCACACCAAGGTGTCTGCAGTTTGCGGGAAATCAGAAATATCCCCCTTGCTTTCTAGACAGGCTCACCGTTTCAAGGTGGTCAGCTAGGTGTGGCTGGAGCAATATGTCCTTCCCCTGCTACAAATTACAGACAACCTTGCATCCCTTCTGTCTGCCAGAAAATCCTGTCCATGACCCAATTTAATGTCATGATCCACTATTAATACAGAGTGGGGGTCGTGATGGTTTGTTTGATCTCAGAGGTGCAAATAGGCAAATAGCAGGCGACAAAATCAGTTTATTCAACAACAGCAATGCATTTTCATTAAATGCCAACAACTCAGTTGCAATAGAGGGGAGAGATATAGGAAACGAAGTATAGAGAGAGAGAGAAAGAGGGGGATGGGAAAATAGCTACCAACACATGAGACGGACCTCGTCATGGGCCAGCCAATAGACAAGGCTTCATCCGTGGGGAATACTCAAGGATCTTCTCCAGAGGGTCACTCTTTTATAGTCCTTCTCCAAAGCGAGTGGCTTCTGGCCAAGAGGTGGGGAGATTTATGGACCATTGTGAGGTGCAGTCGTGCAGTACATGCAGGCTTCAGTTGGTACCATGACAGCACAGTCCAGTGAGCACAACACACCTGCAAACAGTCACTTGGCAAGCATCCACCTCGGCCAGGCCAGGAAACCACTGTCCAGAGTCAGCCTGGGTGGGGGTCCTTGGAGTCTTCTCAGGACGGTCATGAGGCAAAAAGAAGGGAAACTTCGGACCGATCCTTACAAGGACCATATCAATTTATGGGGCACACTTTAAGGATTATAACAGTTTAAACAAAAACTTTCTTTATCTTTGAGAACAGAGGTTTTTCTTCTTCTCTTTCCTGGGGAGCAGCAGGGGTCTTCTTATTTTCTCTTTATTTAAACCTATGGGATTACAGCTATTTCAACATCTGCTTACTTTAGCACAACTGCCTCTGGTCATCTCTACAGTTAGAAGATTTATTCACCCCATAATGCCTTTCTGAGTTATAGGGAAACAAGAGTCTCTTCTCCACAGCTTAAAAAAAAAAGACAAATTTCAGTCCATGACTCTCCTCCTCTCATCTGGGACCTGACTCTTCCTTTTGTCTGACTTAGGTGCTTTTATGTTGTTTCTGTGCGTATCTTCATCTTTGTCCTTTTCTTTCACTCAGGAGAGAGAACAAAGTGTCTGCAAGTCTCATTCTGGGCAGTGAAAGAGTTAATAGCTTGACCGGGCCTACAGATGGTCATGTGATCTCTTCCCGGCTGGGCTGGTGGCTGGGCCAAGATAGCAGGGGCCCAACAAGAAACGGTGGTGGCTTGTCTGGCTGCATGACTGCATTTTGGCTTTTGTTGCATTCAGTTCCAGAGGTGGGCTGATGGTCTTTAGTAGCTTTGGGGGGCCCCAGCCAAAAATGGGGCCCGGTGGGCTTCCCAAGCCCTGTGTCAGAGACCCCACCCGCCCCTGCCCAGCCCAGGCCAGTGTTATCTGTACTGAGGCTGGAAGGGAAAGAGAACTTTCCCAGGGTTTTTTGTCTTTACATGTGTGTTTCACAAAGGCACATAAACTTTCTCATTGGTGTAACAATGTGTTAATATTAAAAATCAGACACTGATTGGTCCTTGTCAGGTCCAAAGGAGACTGCTCAGGTTCTGGCAGAGAACTGTGTTAGGAAATTTATACGAACCACCACAAATGTAAATATGAAAAACCCCAGGAATCGCTCTTTTTTGTTTCCGACTCTTTGAGCATGTAACTAGTCTGGCTGGGGCAAGGCTGGGGAGGGGAGGCTCTTTGGCCACTGAGATCCTGGCTGCTTCCCCCTCCCTACCCAGAGTGGCAAAAATGCTGCCACTGCTAACACCCCTGGGAGCAGCTCCGGGCAACCGAGCCCACCCCCCCACAGGCGCCTGCACAGCCTGGGGGAGAGACAGCTGGGCCCTGTCCAGCAAAGCCTCCCCCCTCCGCTCTGATATAGTGATGGCCAAGCGCCAGGCCTGGGAGCACCTCCGGGCAGGGGTCTCTCTGCTGCACCCCTGCTGCCAGGCGAGGGGCTGAGCCGGCCCCCCCTCCTTGCCTGCTAGGCTGGGGGAGGGAAGACCATCAGCCTGCGGCTGGAATTGAATGCAGCAAAAGCCAGAAAACAGCGATGCAGCCAGAGCAGTCACCAGCGTTTCTCACTGGGCCCCGGCTATCTTGGCCCATCCCCCAGCACGGCCTGAAATACTCCACCCCAACTGCTCCAGCCACTGCCCAGGCAAGATATTACCTCTTTCAATACACAGGTGAGACCTACAGACATTCCATCCCTTCTCGAGTGAAAGAAAAGGACAGTGAAAGACAATCAGAGAAATAACCTGAAGACACCAAGGTCAGTGAAGTAGAAGTCAGGTCTCAGATGGAAGGGATTGATGGAGATGTCTCACTCTTGGGCTGAAATCCTCTTGTAAGCTATGGAGAAGATATGATTGATTTATCAGACTTTTTTTCCCCCTGTAACTCATGGAATGCATTATGGGGTGGATGAAATGTTCTAACTGTAGACATGAGCAGAGGCATTTTTGCTAAAGTAAGCCGATGTTGAAGTAGATATGATCCTGTGAGAAGTTTGAACAGAGGAGAGAGGACCCCTACTGCCCTCCAGGGAAGGAGAAAAAAGACCTCTGTTTTCAAAAGATGAAGAGAGTCCTTGCTTGAACTGTTAATCCTTAAACTTATGTGCCCCATAAATTGACATGCTCCTCAATCACAGTTGGGGGAAGACTGTCAGTCAAGGATGGGAATTTTACACAGTGATCAGATTTCCATTCTTCTAGGTGGTTGATTCACTGTGACATCAAGGCCACAATAAAACTCTTTCTTGTGGAGAAATCTCCATAGACTGAAGAGAAGTCTCCTCTCCTGTCTTGGTTTGAAAGACAGGTATGGTCTAAGGAAAGGCAAGAGCCCCCTTCCTGAGATGCAGAATGCAACCCCCTCCCTTTTAATTATTTTAGGTCCAAATCAGAGGCCTTCAGGCAGGAGATATGGGGATAAGGGTGTAGAGAGCCTGATGCAGGAATAGCTGGAAGAAAAAGGCCATAGTCAGATCAACTTAGTAAAGCTAGCAAAGTGGGCCTCAGTCTCACGGATACAGTGTCCTTGAGATAGGGAAGGCACGCAGAATTGAGAAAAACATGAATGCCGAAGTGCTTAGCTAAGCAGCACAGCTAGACCAATGATGAGCTCAGATTTTGCACTATGCATGAGCTAATTAAGCACTGTATTTAATCGCCACTCTGCGTATCAATAAACGAGACTTTGCTGATGACCGAATTGGTGTCCGCGTCTCCCTTCTCCGACAAATGGTGAACCCCGACGTGCCCTCCGTCGCTGAAAAAGAAAACGGGGGAGAACGCGCCACGGTCGGTGAAGTAGAGTTGGGGCCTGCTGCAACCGGGTCGGTGTCAAACGACGTAGGGAAGACACCCCCAGGAGCCATAAAGGTGGTCCTGGGCCATACGTGCTGCCGAAGCCGGAGAGTTGCAACAGCGCTGACGACAAAAAATGGACAGGCAAGCAGCATATAATTTATTTATAATACATATACATATACTACATATATACATATATATATACTATATAGTACATATAGATAAGTTAGGGCTGAAAGAAATTAATCCCAGGAAGGACATACCGGGGTTGTTAGTCTGGGGTTATGCTAAAGGTTTATTCTCTAATCCTCACACCGTGCATGATTTAAATGAGTGGCGTAAGTTAGGGGATGCACTGTGGGAGGCGGTATTAGAGGATGATAAAACAGCAAAAAAGCTGGGAAAGATCTGGCAGGTAGTTCACAACGCACTGCTAAAGCAGCAGGCGGAGAGAAGGGCGGCTCGGGAGGCAGTAAAGGCACATAAAAGAAATGATCAGTATGGCGATAATGAGCCCCGAGCACCCAGCACGACCAGAGTTGAAATACCTATCTCTGGGGGGGCGGCAGGAATGACGGACATGGCCAGCTGCGCTTGGCCCTCGGCACCCCCCTTAAAAGAGCTTGAGGAGGATTCCGCCGCGGCGGCGGAGACAATTGCAGAAGGCGGAGTAACCCCGCCTTCCGACAGCGAAGGGCCCCAGACCGGCGGCGAAAAATCCCCTTGCCGGTCTGAGCCTACCGCCCCTAAGCCCACCGTGGAGCCAGCTCCGGTCCCTAGGGCGGAAAGCAACCTGTGGGAGGAGATGGCTAAACGGCGGGGGGAGGCGTGGAGTATGCTAGCCAGACACGGCTTGGAAACTGGGGACGAAAGCGCTGTTGACGCAGCGAAAGCCTGGGTTTTCCCCGTCACGTACACCCAAGGAGTAGACCAGCAGGGACAAGTTGTGCAAGTGGGAGAATATTCGCCCCCCGACTGGAAGCTGCTAGCCCAGCTAAGACAGACAGTGAGTCAGTTTGGTTTCCGGAGTGAGCCAGCTAAGCAAATGCTAGATTTCTTGTTTAATACATACCTGCTGTTGCCAAATGATATGAGAAGTATAGTGAAACTGATTTTCACGCAACATCAGCAGTTGCTATTTAACGCGCATTGGCAGGCTCTTGTTCAGGAGTCAGTTGCAACACAGAGGGGCCCGGGAAATCCGTTAGCTGGAATTACCATAGACAAACTAATGGAGTTAAGACAATACCGCAGGACAGAGGCTCAAATGATTTCGAGACCCGACAAAGTTAGGGAAGCCGTGCGTCTAGTAAGGAATGCCATCAATCAAGTCAAAGATAGCTCAGGCATACCCATGTATATGGGGATAAAACAGAGAAGAAATAAATCCTTTGGGGACTTTGTAGATAAGGCTGCTGCTGCTATTAAAAAGGCAGGAGTCCCAGAGTATATGAGAGGGGCGCAGGTTTTCTTAGTTAATGCACTAAAAGAATTAGGCTTAGGGCTGCAGAAACAAGCCGAGTCCACACAGTCACAGGTGTTAGCCGCTCTTGCTCCGCTCCGTGCTTCTACGGCGGCCCCAGCCACATCGAACGACCACCGGCCTCCCTCGGCGCGCTGCTACAGATGCGGGTGGATGCGGCGCGGCCCGACGGGCGCCGCCGATCAGCCCCCGGCGGCCGCCGCCATATTGGCCCCAGTCACAAGTAGCCGCCGTGACACCAGCGCCATCTCCTGTCTACAACCAGCCACAACAGGGAGCCTGAGACTCGACCTAACAGCCGCAGTAAAAACATCTTTGATGACAGCTCGCTCCGTCAAAGTCCCAACGGGAGTTTATGGCCCAATAAATATCAAAGGACAAGCTCTTAGAGGACTAATAGTGGGACGCTCGTCAAGCTCCATTGTAGGACTATTTGTACTACCAAGTGTCATCGATGCAGACTACACGGGAGAAATACAAATAATGGTTTATACTCCTTTTCCTCCTCTGACAATTGAGGCAGGTCAGCGTATTGCTCAATTTATTCCACTTCCACAGTTGAGCCGGGGTGTTCAACCACAAAGACAAACCCCACGTGGAGACCAAGGATTCAGATCATCAGGTATTGCTATGCTCACAATGGATCTCCATACCAGACCCAAAAAGGAGGTGAAACTAACCTATGCAGGAGAGACAATAGAAATGATGGGACTCCTAGACACTGGGGCAGATACCAGCATTGTCTCACCAGAAAAATGGCCCCACAACTGGCCATCGCTGCAGACCACGGATACCGTGACAGGTGTCGGAGGATTCACCCTTGCCAGAAAAACTCCTCCAATAAGGGTCACTATAGATGGGCAAGATTTGGTGACTGTGTTGTCCGTAGTTGCGTTACCACCATCGGTACATTGCTTGATTGGAAGGGACATTTTGGCTCAGATGGGGGTCGTTTTATCCAACGAGCACCCTTTGGGGTAATTGCCATTGCTTGGACTTTCCCAATCCCAATCACCTGGACTACCAATGAACCGGTAATGGTTAAGCAATGGCCTCTAAAAAGGGAAAGTCTAATACAAGCACATCAACTCGTAAAGGAACAATTCCAACAAGGACATTTAAAACTCTCAACAAGCCCATGGAACACGCCAATTTTTGTGATCAAAAAGAAGTCAGGAAAATATCGTCTTCTGCACGATTTAAGAGCAGTAAATAATCAAATGGAGGCGATGGGGGCATTACAGCCAGGCCTCCCCAACCCAGCAATGCTCCCACAGCATTGGCCTCTTCTAATCATTGATCTAAAAGACTGCTTCTTCACTATTGCCTTACACCCTCAAGATACTAAAAGATTTGCGTTCACCCTACCAGCAATAAACAGAGAAGAACCTGATAAACGGTATGAATGGACTGTTCTTCCACAAGGAATGAAAAACTCGCCTACCCTGTGCCAACTGTATGTTGATGCCGCATTACAACCATTGAGGATACAGTGGCCCAACACAATTATTTATCATTATATGGATGATATCCTCTTTGCTCAAGAATCAGCATTTACAGACACTCAGGTGCAGGAAATTCAAAGCACCCTAGCAAAGGCATCCCTCATAATAGCTCAAGAAAAAATACAGCGATCCACACCATGGAGGTACTTGGGGTGGTCTATCACAGACCAAATCGTACGGCCACAGAAGCTCCAGCTTGCAACAAAGATCACCACTCTAAATGAGGCACAGCGACTGCTAGGAGATCTACAATGGCTCAAGCCGATTGTTAGGATACCCAACTCCTTGCTAGACTCCCACAGGCCACTACTTAAAGGAACTGACCCAACCGCACCCGTAACCGTAACCCCGCAACAACAGGAAGCCCTCAAGGGTATTATACGCTACATCGATGAGGGGTTTGTCTCCCGCCGAAATATCTCCTCGCCCATCGATCTTACCATCTGGAGTACTGCCAACCACCTACTCGGTGCACTCACACAGCTACAAAAGAAAACACGGGAGACACGGGTACTAGAAAGAACAGCCTCTCAGCAGCCGTCCTTGTTGTGCGTGTGGGGGGTCATGGTGTGAAGCCTGGGTAGCCCTAAAGTGCGGGGGCTGTGGGGACTGCTCGTGGGTGGAACAGAGAACAGTGTTTAATTTGTGGTGCTGGAGGTGTGTCCTGGGGTACAATGCAAAAATGTGTATTCTATCACCATCTGTTAAAATGTGGGAGGGGTGGTGATCCTTATCTCTGTGGGAGATATCCTCTGCTGATGTGCCATCTGATAAGATGGGGGGATGATCATCGTTATCTATTCACAACCCATCCCTCCTCCAGAAGATATATTCTGTTAATGGGCCATTAAGTCCTATTGTGTGACTGATAAGATTACATCACCCCATTGGGAGATGCCCCAACCAGGGGCAGGAGCCAAGCCTTTCCTACCTAGATAAAAAACTGGGGTTTGGGACCCGAGGGCAGACCTTTCCACTGGATCCCAGAGGAAAGTCGGACCTTTTTCCACATCATCGCTGGATCTTCGGAGGAAAACTGCACCTTCTACAGGAGCACTGCTTCAACAGAACCACATCTGTCATCCAGGAGGACTGCAGCCACCATTTATACGGACTGCTACCAACACCCTGACTGACAGGGTGTCAGGTTGTATTTCTGACTGTGTTGGTGGTTGTTTCTTTTATATTATTGCATGTATTTTATTTTTTTTTTTCTCTTTTCTCCTATTAAATTGTATTACTGACTTGGAGTCTCGCACTGGTTTTACTTTCAAACCAACACATTAATTGGCGCCCAACGTGGGGCACGAAGGGTGCTGAGGAAAGTCAGTATTACAATTTTGTTTTCACCATGATTCTCAACATGCTTACATGGGTTTTATATCTTGCTCTCTATATTTTTCCACACATGGGGAACTATCTGCCAGCTGTAATGCTCCTGTGTAGACCAGGATATGGTATAAAAATTGCTTTACTGGCCTATTATGTCTACTGCATGATAACCTCTGAGGCAATGAACATAATCCGGAATATATACTCGACTTTGTTTGCTTGTCCTAGTCTAGGTTGCTACATCCGGGGTTTTAACAATCACACCCAGCCCTTGGGGGGAGGGGTAAAGGATGATTTTTTCCAATCTTTCCGGCCTGATACAGTAGTTTTTGGAAATGTTGAGTTCCCGCTGGATGCTAAGGACAGCACAATATTGTTGTTAGTTCTGCTTTGTCTCCTCTGCACAGCCTTTACAGCCTACAACATGCTTAGAAACAGAACACTACATGGCGTATTGATGCGTATTCTTGAGGAAGAGGGAAAAAGAAACAAATCAACTTCGTCCACGACTGCACAGAATGTCACAAAGAGGAGAAGAACCAAACAAAAAGCAACAGTGCCCGTGTCTATGCAGACTGCCACAAAGGAGGAAAAAGCCAAAAGCGAAGCAACAGTGTCCGTGTCTACGCAGACTGCCACAGAGGAGGAAAAAGCCAAAAGCAAAGCAACGGTGTCCGTGTCTATGCAGTCTGCCACAGAGGAGAAAAAAGCCAGAAGCACCATCAGCATCTCCACACAAACCATCACTGAGCCAGAACAGCCTAGACCAGTAGCAGTTGCGCCCGTTCAGAAGAAGAAATCAAAGAGCAAATCAGTTCGCATAGTGACTGACGAGGACGTGGCAGGACCTTCGCACCCAGCAGAAGTGACAGAGCCAGAGATCATCACTCGCTCTCTATCCCTGGGTGAGCTGCGTGACCTGCGGAGGGAATTCACCCGCCAGACAAATGAGTCCATCTTGACCTGGCTGCTCCGCATCTGGGACGCTGCAGCCAATGACACCATTCTGGATGGATGTGAGGCCAGGCAACTGGGATCTCTGTCCCGGGATGTGGTCATTGACCAGGGGATTGGGAGAACCCAAGAAACTCTCAGCCTCTGGCGGCGACTGCTGACAAGTGTGAAGGACAGATACCTTTGTAAAGAAGATCTTCAGGTGCACCAAGGAAAATGGAGCACAATAGAACAAGGTATCCGATGCCTGAGGGAATTGGCCGTGCTGGAGATCATTTTCTCAGAAGATGAGAGATTTCCTAAGAGCCCAGACTGTGTCCGGTGCACGTCACAGATGTGGTTGAGATTTGCACGACTTGGACCAGAGATGTATTCCCGTTACCTGGCAACGCTGCAGTGGAGGGAAGGTGAGGACATGGTAGGCGTCTTGGCCAATAAACTAAGAATTTATGAGGACACTGTCACAGCCCCATTTCGTACCCATGTCTCATCCGTGGAAACACGGCTGGTGGAGCAAGTCCGAAGCCTGATTGAAGAGGGCCATCAGAAACTAAAAAAAGAACTTAAGGAAAACAACTACCAGATCTCTCCTGAACCAACAAGAGTTTCTGCCATTAGGAGCCGGCGTTCCTCAGGCAGGGAGAGAGGACACACTCCACGAGGTAACCTCTGGTTTTTCCTTCAGGAGCATGGAGAAGACATGAGGAAGTGGGATGGAAAACCCACCTCCTCCTTAGCAGCCCGGGTACGGGAGCTGAAAAGAGGGACACCTACCCCAAGAAGTTCATCTAGAGTCAATGCTGCTCCAGTCTCTCGTGTACAGAACTCCAGACAGTATCAGAATGATGATATGACTGATCCTCTTGAAGGAACCTCAAGAACCTATTTACAGGGAGAGAGCAACGTGTACCAGGATCAGGAATAGAGGAGCCCTGCCTCTAGCCAGGTAGAGGAGAGGGATAATCGGATCTATTGGACTGTGTGGATCCGATGGCCTGGCACATCCGACCCACAAAAACATAAGGCTTTGGTTGACACCGGCGCCCAGTGTACTCTGATGCCATCAAAGTATGTAGGAGAAGAATCCATCTCTATTTCTGGGGTAACAGGAGGATCCCAGCAGCTGACTGTAGTGGAGGCCGAAGTGAGTTTAACTGGGAACAGGTGGCAGAAACACCCCATCGTGACTGGCCCAGAGGCCCCATGCATCCTTGGCATAGACTATCTTAGAAATGGATACTTCAAAGACCCAAAAGGATATCGCTGGGCTTTCGGGATAGCTGCTGTAGAGACAGACGGCATTAGAAAACTGAGCACCTTGCCTGGTCTTGCAGATGACCCCTCTGCTGTGGGACTACTGAGAGTTGAAGAGCAACGGGTACCAATCGCCAGAACAACAGTACACCGCCGGCAATACCGTACTGACAGAGACTCAGTGATTCCCATCCATGAAATGATCCGTAAACTGGAGAGCCAAGGGGTGGTCAGCAAAACCCACTCACCCTTCAACAGCCCCATCTGGCCTGTGCGTAAATCTGAAGGAGAATGGAGATTGACCGTAGACTATCGTGCATTGAATGAGGTGACTCCACCGCTGAGCGCTGCTGTGCCGGACATGCTGGAACTGCAGTACGAGCTGGAGTCCAAGGCAGCAAAGTGGTATGCCACTATCGATATCGCCAATGCATTTTTCTCCATTCCTCTGGCAGCAGAATGCAGGCCTCAGTTTGCTTTCACCTGGAGGGGTGTGCAGTACACCTGGAATCGTCTGCCCCAGGGGTGGAAGCACAGTCCCACCATCTGTCATGGGCTGATCCAGGCTGCACTGGAGAAGGGTGAGGCCCCCGAACATCTACAGTATATCGATGACATCATTGTATGGGGCAGCACAGCAGGGGAAGTCTTCGAGAAAGGAGAGAAGATTATCCAGATTCTGCTGAAAGCTGGTTTTGCCATTAAGCGAAGTAAAGTTAAGGGACCAGCTCAGGAAATTCAGTTTCTAGGAGTCAAGTGGCAAGATGGACGTCGTCAGATCCCAACAGAGGTAATTAATAAGATCACTGCTATGTCTCCACCTACCAACAAGAAGGAAACACAAGCCTTCCTAGGTGCCATAGGCTTTTGGAGAATGCACATTCCTGAGTACAGTCAGATTGTGAGCCCTCTCTACCTGGTTACCCGCAAGAAGAACGATTTCCACTGGGGCCCTGAGCAGCAGCAAGCCTTCGCCCAGATCAAGCAGGAGATTGCTCATGCAGTAGCCCTTGGCCCAGTCAGGACGGGACCAGATGTGAAGAACGTGCTCTACTCTGCAGCCGGGAACCATGGTTTGTCTTGGAGCCTGTGGCAGAAGGTGCCTGGTGAGACTCGGGGTCGACCACTGGGATTCTGGAGCAGAAGCTACAAAGGATCTGAAGCCAACTACACTCCCACAGAGAAGGAGATCTTGGCCGCCTATGAAGGAGTTCAAGCTGCCTCAGAGGTGATTGGCACAGAAACACAACTCCTCCTGGCACCCCGACTACCAGTGCTGGGCTGGATGTTCAAGGGAAAGGTGCCTTCCACACATCACGCCACTGACACCACATGGAGCAAGTGGATTGCCCTCATCACTCAGCGCGCCCGTATTGGGAATCCAAATCGCCCTGGGATTCTGGAAATAATTACAAACTGGCCTGAAGGTGAGACTTTTGGATTGTCTTCTGAAGAAGAAGAGGAACAAGTGGCACGTGCTGAGGAAGCCCCACCATATAATGAGCTACAGGAGGCTGAAAGACGATATGCCCTCTTCACTGATGGTTCCTGCCGAATTGTAGGCACTAACCGGAAATGGAAAGCTGCAGTATGGAGCCCCACACGACAAGTTGCACAAGCTACCGAGGGACAAGGTGGATCGAGTCAGGTCGCAGAGCTAAAAGCCGTCCAGTTGGCTTTGGATATTGCTGAACGAGAGAAGTGGCCAAGGCTCTATCTCTACACTGACTCATGGATGGTAGCTAATGCTCTGTGGGGATGGCTGGATCGCTGGAAAAAGGCCAACTGGCAACGCAGAGGGAAACCCATATGGGCAGCTGAGATTTGGCAGGACATTGCTGCCCGAATAGAGAAACTGACCATAAAGGTTCGACACGTGGATGCACATGTACCCAAAAGCCGGGCTAATGAAGAACATCACAACAACGAGCAGGTGGACCGAGCTGCCAAAGTGAAAGTATCACAGGTGGATCTAGACTGGCAGCACAAGGGAGAATCATTCCTAGCTCGTTGGGCCCATGATGCCTCTGGTCATCAGGGGAGAGATGCGACGTACCGATGGGCCCGTGACCGAGGGGTGGACCTTACCATGGACAGTATCTCACAGGTCATCCACGACTGCGAGACCTGTGCCGCAATCAAACAGGCCAAGCGGGTAAAGCCTCTGTGGTATGGTGGACGATGGTCAAAGTACAGGTATGGGGAAGCCTGGCAAATTGACTACATCACCCTTCCCCAAACCCGCCAGGGCAAACGCTACGTACTGACCATGGTGGAAGCAACCACAGGATGGTTAGAGACCTACCCTGTGCCTCATGCCACTGCCCGGAACACCATCTTGGGCCTAGAAAAACAAGTCCTTTGGAGGCATGGTACCCCTGAGAGAATTGAATCAGACAACGGAACCCATTTCAAGAACGGTCTTATCAACACGTGGGCCAAAGAACATGGCATTGAATGGATATATCATATTCCTTACCATGCGCCAGCTGCCGGGAAAGTTGAACGGTGTAATGGACTCCTTAAGACTACTTTGAAAGCACTTGGTGGTGGAACCTTCAGAAATTGGGAAATGAACTTGGCCAAAGCCACCTGGATGGTTAACACTCGAGGGTCCATCAATCGAGCCGGTCCTGCCCACTCTGAACCCCTGCACACAGTGGATGGGGACAAGGTCCCAGTGGTACACATGAAAGGTATTTTAGGAAAGACTGTTTGGATTAATCCCACCACAGGCAAAGGCAAACCAATCCGTGGGATTGTTTTTGCTCAAGGACCTGGTTACACTTGGTGGGTAATGCAGAAAGATGGGGAAACCCGTTGTGTACCGCAAAGAGACCTAATTTTTAGTGAGAACTGTATGTAAGGTTTCATTTTGTATTATATATCTGTAAGAGGGTATTGGTTTGGGTGTGATGTAGATGGTAATAGAATAAGGGGTGGATTATGTCCTGGGGTACAATGCAAAAATGTGTATTCTATCACCATCTGTTAAAATGTGGGAGGGGTGGTGATCCTTATCTCTGTGGGAGATATCCTCTGCTGATGTGCCATCTGATAAGATGGGGGGATGATCATCGTTATCTATTCACAACCCATCCCTCCTCCAGAAGATATATTCTGTTAATGGGCCATTAAGTCCTATTGTGTGACTGATAAGATTACATCACCCCATTGGGAGATGCCCCAACCAGGGGCAGGAGCCAAGCCTTTCCTACCTAGATAAAAAACTGGGGTTTGGGACCCGAGGGCAGACCTTTCCACTGGATCCCAGAGGAAAGTCGGACCTTTTTCCACATCATCGCTGGATCTTCGGAGGAAAACTGCACCTTCTACAGGAGCACTGCTTCAACAGAACCACATCTGTCATCCAGGAGGACTGCAGCCACCATTTATACGGACTGCTACCAACACCCTGACTGACAGGGTGTCAGGTTGTATTTCTGACTGTGTTGGTGGTTGTTTCTTTTATATTATTGCATGTATTTTATTTTTTTTTTTTCTCTTTTCTCCTATTAAATTGTATTACTGACTTGGAGTCTCGCACTGGTTTTACTTTCAAACCAACACAAGGTGTCAAAGTGACGACCTAAGAAATTCAAATTGGGGTCGGGCCCTAGAAAAAGAAGCAGGAGTGCCATATGCCCAGGTACGAAACCTATACGAGACACCAGAACAGCTCCTGTTAGCTTGGGCCCGGTGGGAACTTACCAACTGGATTAAGAGGCAGCACATCTATGCAAATTCGCACATTATCGCTGCAAGATGCAGACATAAAGTCCCACACCTGCCTTGGCCTCAGGTAGGACCAATTAAGCCCAGTACAGACCCAGAGGAGGTATTAAATCAAAGTATAGAAGAGGTAAAACAACTGCAGATAACAGGGAGCAATACAGGGCGTAAAAAGAATAGGCCGCCAAAGAAATCAAAATGATGATCATTACACTGCTTATGCTTGCTAACTTTGCTCGCACAAAATCTTTTCCAATGCAGCATGCACCTCAGGAAAACGTATGGGTAACATTCACTAACATAACAAGACAAGAATCAATCTGCTTAAGCCTAGGGGGAGTACAAAATCCTTTTAAAACCTGCCTAGTAAGGTTGCCAGTATGGTTGCAAGGAGTTCAAGGGAATGTGCTGCATGAATTTATCTAACCACTCTGAGTCCATCCACAAAAAGATACAAAACATGCAGCAGAAATTACACAACCTAAAAGAAGAAGATGGTTAAGGCATTGACGAGTGGTTAAAAAGCCTAGGTCTTGGGGGATGGATTCGAACCGTTATTAAGTATGCTATTATGGTGTTAGATATATTCTTGTGCTTAGCTTTATTGCTACCTTGCTTGATAACATGCTTACAAAATTTTATTCAAAAGACTGTCAGCAAAGCTTGGCATGCCACTCTTCTAGCTCAAAAAGAAAACGGGGGAAGTGTAGAGAGCCTGATGCAGGAATAGCTGGAAGAAAAAGGCCATAGTCAGATCAACTTAGTAAAGCTAGCAAAGTGGGCCTCAGTCTCACGGATACAGTGTCCTTGAGATAGGGAAGGCACGCAGAATTGAGAAAAACATGAATGCCGAAGTGCTTAGCTAAGCCGCACAGCTAGACCAATGATGAGCTCAGATTTTGCACTATGCATGAGCTAATTAAGCACTGTATTTAATCGCCACTCTGCGTATCAATAAACGAGACTTTGCTGATGACCGAATTGGTGTCCGCGTCTCCCTTCTCTGACATAAGGGTAACAGTTCTTTACTGATATCTAACAAGGCAGAAAAACAACAACAGCTATAAAAATTGACAACAGAACAGTATAGCTCAGTTCCAGTCCCTTTTGGCCGCAGGCCGTCTCCCTGTGCTCAGTTACCAGTGCTGTGGGGGCAGGGCAGGTCCCGCGCAGTTGAAGAGGGCTGGGTGATGGCGGCGGCCCAGGGGTGAGAGGGGATGGGAAAGTGACTCCCCCTCACGGTGTCGGTCGTGGTGCTCAGCAGAGTGTCCGGAGGTAGTAGGGTGAGATGGGAGAGCAGCAGAGCGATGTCCAACGGCAAGGAGCGTGGATCTCAGTGCTGGGATGGCAGGGGAGATGACAGATCGGAGCCCGGGCTGTCCTCCCACTCCAAGAAGCCAAGCGAGAGTCCCCCGCTCCAGACCCCCCATCCCACCTTTCCTTTTCTGGTTCCCCCCCCTCCCCCTCCACCCACCCCCCTACGAGACAACATTATCTATCGTGTTAAGGTGTAGCCACAGCTACTTAGCATAACAATGGAGAAATTCCACAGAAAGAAAAGGGAAGCATTCAACCCCCAACATCTCTCTATGTAAATTGGTGGAAGACTATTTTTAGAGATGGTAGACTGATTGATTTGTTTCTTTACATTGTCAGTGTAAAAGAAAAGAATTTGTGGGGGGAGAAGAAGTGTTCTGAAAATTTTATTCTGATTCTTCTTATTTTATATTGTAGTTTCTAGTAATAAAGATTTATTTGTACCCTTCAAAGTTTAAGCCTGTTTTGCCTTCCTCCTAATCCTATCTCACAGCAGGAAATGAGTAAATAATTCTAGTTGGTGCACTGGCAATTTAGCCAGCGCTAAATACACCACAATAATTGGTGCATTAGCTGGGAAATCTGAAATTGGTGAACCAAAACCACTACAGTACTTCATTTGGTTTGTGATGATTTCTGGGAGGACTAATTAAATTACTTTCCTAGGAATGGAAGTAAGACAAATGGGCTTATATTTTCCTGGGTCTTCTTTTGGGCCCTTGTAGATGGATATTTGCCCTCTTCCAGTCATTAGGGACATTCCCTCATCTCCATGGCTTTTCAAAGATTATAGACAGTGGCCTTGCAATAATGTCAGCTACTTCTCTTTAACACTCCAGTGTGGATTCTTTCTGGGCCCGTAGATCTATGTGGATTGAGCCCTCGAAAGAGGCCACAGACCAGTCCTTCATTACTGGTGGGTTGACACATGCATTGTAGCTACTTGATCCTGTGATCTGGGGTCCAGCTATGCTAGTCAAGACAGAGGCAAAGAAGGTATTAAGAACTTCTGCCTTGTCAGCATTATTGCTGACTAGTTTCCCTGCCCTGTTTAGCAATGGGCCTATATCTTCCCTGTGATTCTGCTTACTGCTCATGTATCTGAAGAACACTTTCTTGTTCTTAACATCTCTGGCCAATTTCAGTTCTAGCTGAGCTGTAGCCTTCTTGGCTGCATGCCCTAGCAATGTTCTTGTAGTTCTCAATGGCTATTTGGCTGCCTTTCCATAGCCAGTAAGCTGCTTTTTTCTTTTAAGCACACCCAAATGCTCATTGTTAAATTGTGGTAGTCTCTTGTTTTGCCTCCTTCCTTTCCCTTTGTAGAGGATTATGGTGGGCTGACCAAGCCACCCTATCACTTCCCCTACTCAGCAAGATAGGGGGAGAAAATAAGATTAGAAACATGGGGGTCAAGATAAAGGCATTTCAGTAGGATATATTTTGTCATTAAGATATTATTAACTAGCAATATCCAAAGGTTGATGTTTAGGAATAAGTATGCATATAAACATTCTTATACCACTACTGAAATGTGGTATTTTGTGTGTTGATTGAAAATGTGCATATGCTCCTTTTCATGAGAGAATATTTTGAAAAACATATCAATTTCAAAAAGTGATGTTATTTCTTTGTTTTATATTTGATGTTTTTTAACTTGCTTATATTGGTAAATTGCACTTGTATGTCTACATTTAGAGGTTTGCTTTCTGTTGTTTGTTTTTTCTTTCTTGTGATTTTTTAAAGCATGAAAATGTTGCATATAAATAGAAAGATGAATTTTGGGTCATAAATGCAAATTTTATAAATGAATGTTAATTTTTAGTAGGTTTGTGCAGTTTCAGTTATTAAATCATGTCAGAATTTAAGACCTCACCAAAAGCAAGACTATAATCAGTGGTGTAATTTTAAGGTATAATGCCTTGTGAAATGTCATGCTGTAATGTGGCCTAACATCAGTTAAATGGAGAAGATCTTGTATTTGAGTTGTCAGATACTATATACATTAGTATTCTTGTGGTTTGACAATGCCTTTTCTTTTTGGAATATTACAACATGTTCTGCGGGATTTCTTGAAAAGTGATACAGTATTGCTTTTCTTCCCCTGCAGTTTAAAAATAACCGAAAATGTTATCCCTACTATATGAAGATGTTTTTAAAATATTGAAAAAAATTGAAAGTGCATCAGCACCTTTTTTTAAACATGCTGATTTGATATTCACTTATTTCTCTGCAGGGTGTGATAGGTGTACAGCTGGTGATTACTATGGTAGTGGCTACTGTCATACAGAAGATCATACCTCACTACTCTTTTGCTTGTTGGCTTCTCTGTGGTGGCAGGTAAGATATGAAAATTTTTCTGCATTGTGTTTGAATATGGTAACACAATTATGCATTAGTGACTTGGTTTAAGACAATTTAAGATATAGACACTCTGGAATGAGTTGCCTCCCCTTATAGTATTAACCAATCTCTTTCCACCAATAAGGAGAACCTAAATATGAGTAGATATAAGTGAAAAAAAAAACCAGTTTACTAACAAGTGAAACTGCAACAGGCAAAAAAATTAATAGCAAATAATCACGAGGTACAAAATTGCTTAGTCTCACAAACCCTATGGGAACAAAGAGAAACCCAAAACGGCAGAATACCCCTCTGTCCCAAGATGGCAGTCTTCACAGGCAACCACATGGTCCAAGACACAAAGGGAAAAGATGGCAGACCAGAAGAAACCCTCCTGGGAAGGTAGAATCTTATGGAGCAGTTCTAGTGACAGATGAATTGCTGGCTGTCACGGGACAAGTGGGAGCTTCAGACAAGCCCTGCCTTAGCCTCAAAACTTGGCAATAGTTTAAATTTAAGGAATCACTCTGGCCCACAAATTCTAATGATGGCAAATCAAATCTATTTCTAAAAAAAATTATTTATTAAACAGACAAGATAACAGGTGAAAGATCCTAATCAGAATTACTTACTGCACAGTATAAAACTAAAGAACTACTAGTAGATTACAACATAACATAAAACAGTGCATGACATCTCAGTACCTAAATTAAAGCTAGCAAAGAAATAGTATAGATTAGGAGTTAAATGTAACTTACCACTGAAATGACAATAATGTACACAGATTCCTTCACTAAACCCCCTGAGGAATAACTGCGAAGCAGGCCTCCCTACTCTTGGGAGAAACCACACATTTCCAGGAAAACGTATAGAAGATTTCTGCTTTGTGAAAGTTTGGTGTCACTTTTATAGTTGTAAAGTGAGGTGTCAGTCAGTCAGAAATCCAGCTTATCTTGCCAGATCTCACTTCAGCAGTGAGATGTTTATTGGCAGTTGGGAGATGCCAGACCAGTGTTAACCCCATGGAGCCAAAATTACTCACAAGACAGCTTCTCCTGTTTGAGTTATCTGACCAGTTAACAAACAACAGATAAGCTCTTGTGGGAGGTAAGATGCCCTGCTACACCAGTGTGTGTGAAGTCAGCATCACTGCTTGCCACTTCCTCCTGCCACCTGCTGGACTCTGCTGGTGTTGGTACTGCTGTCCTCGGAGCTGCTGGTGCATGGGGGGAAAAGAAACGTCCTCTTGGCACTGATGTGGGGTGAACCAGCCCTGGGACTGGCTCAAGCTTCACACTGCCAGCAGGGTTTTCAAAATTCACTCCAAAACAGTTTTGGATTTCGAAATGAAGTTTTTCCAAGTTGCTTCTGTTGTAAACCCAGAAAATCCCACCTGAGACAACCTCCAATGAAGTGGAGCTTCTGCCTTGAGCAAAAGCCACCAGGCAAAACAGAGGGCCCTGCTTCTGTGCTCCAACTTAATAAGCCCAGGCAGGCCCGGAGACATTATCCACTTCTTATTCCATATCATCCGATTAATGTCCAAATTAATCTCTTTCAACTGTACACATACATGCATATATACATATAGGTATATACAAATGCAATTATTTCAGTAGCCACAGACCATCCCCCAGGATATGGGACTGAGTTAATTTGGTCCATGACTGATATAACTGCAGCAGTCCATTGTCATTGTCCATGGTAGTTACAAATTTCAGTGGAAGTGACATTCAGGAACCAGCGTTGCATATGCATTTCAATATTACAGGCTGTTCTCACCCAAACTCAAATCCCCCTGAGGTACACAAGATGTGTCCCCATCCCTCTGCATTACCCACCAAGTGTAACCAGGTCCTTGAGCAAAAATAATCCCATGGATGGGTCTGCCTTTGCTTGAGTCAGGATTAATCCAAACGTCTTTTCTAATATACCTCTCATATGCACCACACAGGCTTGATCTCTCTCTGCTTTACGCAGATGTTCAGATTGGGCAGGGCCAGCTCAGTTAGTGGAACCTCTGGTGTTGACTAGCCATGTAGCCTTTGCTAAATGCAGATCCCACTGCTTGAAAGTATCATCACCCATTACCTTCGGTGTGGTCTTTAACAGTCCATTGTACCATTTGATTTTCCCAGCAGCTGGTGCCTGATAGCAATACCGTGTTCTCTAGCCCGGATGTTTATAAGGCTATTTTTGAAATTAGTCCCATTGTCTGACTCAATTCTCTCAGGAGTGCCATGTCACCACAGGAACTGTTTATCAAAGCCCAAGATGGTGTTCCAGGCATTGGCATGAGACACGGAGTACATCTCCAGCCACCCAGTGATTGCTTCTACCATTGTAAGCACGTAATGCTTACCTTGGCAGGTTTGTGGGAATGTGATGTAATCGATCTGCCAGGCCTCCCCATATTTAGACCACCACCCCCCATACCACAGAGGCGTTACCCACTTGGCCTGCTCAATTGCAGCACACCTTTCACAGTTATGGATTAACTGGGATATAGTGTCCATGGTTATGTCCACCCTTCAGTCATATGCCCATCGGTATGTCACATCTCTTCCCTGATGACCTGAGGCATCATGGACCCACCAAGCCAGAAATAACTCTCCTTTATGTTGCTAGTCCAGATCTACCTGTGACACTTCGACTTTAGCAGCCCTATCCACCTGTTCATTGTTGCAGTGCTCCTCAGTAGCCCAACTCTTGGGGACATGTGCATCTACATGATGGATTTTCACAGCCAGCTTCTCTACCCAGGCAGTGATGCCTTGCCACTCTTCAGCAGCCCAAATTGGTTTTCCCTTATGCTGACAATTGGCCTTTTTCCATCTTTCCAGCCACCCCCACAGAGTGTTTACTACCATCCATGAGTCAGTGTAGAGGTAGATTGTTGACCACTTCTCTCACTCTGCAATCTGATTCAATTAATCTTGTTCCTAGGTAGCTTCCACAGCTCACCGCGTAGGGCTCCATATAGCTGCTTTCCATTTTCAATTGGTCCCTACAATATGGCAGGATTTGTCAGTGAAGAGACCATATCGCCTCTTACTTTCTGGTAGCAGGTTATATGATGGGGCCTCCTCTGCATGTGTAACCTGCTCCTCTTCCTCTTCAGATGATAGTCCAAAACTCACCTTTGGGCCAGTTCATGATGACTTCCAAGATTCTAGGGTGATTTGGATTTCCTGTTCAAGCTCACTGTGTGATTAGATCAATCCACTTACTCCAGGTAGCATCAGTGGCATGATGTGTTGCAGGGACTTTCCCTTTAAACATCCAGCCCAGCACTGGCAGTCAGGTTGCCAGAAGCAGCTGTGCTTCAGTGCCAATCACTTCTGAGGCAGCTTGAACCCTTTCATAAGATGCAAGAAGCTCTTTTTCAGTTGGGGTGTAGCTGGCCTCAGATCCTCTGTATGCCCGACTGTCTTGGGTTACATTGTAAGGTGTAACCAAAAGTAAGTATTCTACTACCATCTACATAGGCTGTTAGAATGAGTGGAGCAGTGTTCTTTATCTTCTCCATGACTCAGCCCTGATAACTCCCTCCGAGGAAGTAGCAGCCATCCTGGGGGGGCCATCTCCACTAATGGGCCATCAAGGTCTCACAGAATGACTCATAGAATTACAGCATCCCATTGTGAGATGCTCCGCCCTGGGGAAGGAACCAAACATTCCTACCTGTATATAATCTGAGGCTTGGAACACCACAATAGTACTACAACTGGATTCCCAGAGGACAAGAGCTCAATAACCACCACTGGACCTCCAGAGAAGGACGAGACCTTTTCTACAGGATCTCTGCTTCAACAAGGCTACATCCATCACTCCAATGGGACTACAGTCACTGTTGAATCGGACTGCTACCACCACCCTGACCAACAGGGTATCAGATCATATTATGACTTTGTCAGTTTAAGACAGTGTTTCTGTACTATTGCCTTTATTTTAATTTTCCTATTAAATTGTAGTTCTGACTTGGAATCTCTCTCAAAATATTTGTGTGGAGTTAATTCCTCTGCTTGTTTGCTTTCAAACTAGTACACTGACTCCAGAACCCTAGAGGTTGTCCTTAAGTCTCTCCAGATACCTTCTGCCAGAGGATCCAGGATGGACCATTCTCCCCAGCTGTGGTGTAGAGCATGTTCTTCACCTCTTGTCCTGTCCTGAGTGGTCCAAGGGCTACTGCATGAGCAATCTCTTGTTTTATCCATTCAAAGACTTGCTGCTGTTCTGGGCCCTGCTTGAAGTAATTCTTCTTTTGTGTCAGAAGGTAGAGAGGATTCACAATCTGTCTGTACTCGAGAATGTCCATCTTCCAAAAAACCCATGGCACCTAGGAAAGTCTGTGTTTCTTTCTTGCTAGTTGGTGAAGACATGGCAGCTATCTTGAAAATCACCTCTGTTGGAATCTGTCCGTGTCCGTCTTGCTACTTTACCCCTGGAACTGAATTTCCTGGGCAGATCCCTTGACTTTGATGTCAAAACCCACTTTCAGGACAATCAGGATTATTTTCTGCCCTTTCTCAAAAACTTCCTCAGCCGTGTTCCCCCATACTATGATGTCATCAATGTACTGCAAGTGTTCTGGAGCCTCACCCTTTTCCAGTGCAGTCTGGATCAGTTCATGGCAAATGGTGAGACTGAGCTTCCATCCCTGCAGCAGTCCGTTCCAGGTGTACTGTGTGCCCCTCCAAGTGAACGTCAACTGTGACCTGCACTCTGCTGCTAGAGGAATGGAGAAAAACACATTAGCAATGTCAATAGTGGCATCACTTTGCTGCCTTGGGCTCCAGTTTGTACTGAAGTTCCATCATGTCCGGCACAGCAGCGCTCAGTGATGGTGTGATTTCATTCAGGCCACCATAATCCACTGTCAGTTTCCACTCTCCATTAGACTTATGCACAGGCCATATGGGGCTATTGAAGGGTGAGCGAGATTTGCTGACCATTCCCTGGCTCCCTAGTTCACAGATCATCTTATGAATGGGAACCACTCCATGTCGGTTTGGGCAGTACTGCTGACAATGTACTACAGTGGTGGCAATCAGTACCTGTTGTTCTTCAATCCTCAGCAGTCCTACAGCAGAAGGGTCCTTTGAGAGACTAGGACAAGGTGTTCAACTGTCTAATGCCTTCTGTCTCCATAGTAGCTATCCCAAAAGCACAAAGATGCCCTTCTGGGTCTTTAAATATCCACTCCTGAGGTAATCTATACCAAGAATACACAAGGCCTCTGGACCAGTCACAATAGGGTATTTTTTCCACTCCTTCCCAGTCAAGCTCACCTCAACTTCCAACAGTCAACTGATCCCTCTGTCACCCCAGAAACAGAAACAGCTTTGGCCGCCACATCCTGTTGGTATTAAAGTACATTGTGTGCTGGTGTCAACCAAAGCCTTGTATTTTTGTGGTTCTGATGTGCCAGGCCATGAGAGCCACACAGTCCAATAAGACCCAATTTTTACTGGCCTCTAGCTAACTAGAGGCAGGGCCCCTGTAGTTCTGGCTATCATTCCCTCTCTGGGCATACATTCTGGAGGTCACTTCAAGGGGATAACACATCATCCTCCTTTCTGTTATGCATAGCAGCTCGGTCACAGGAAACTGGAGCTACATTCATTCTTGAAGAATTCCCTCTGTTAGTAGTTTTTTTTATTTAGCTTACGCACCCATACTGCTAGAACAAAAGTGGGTTTTCCATCCCATCTTCTCATGTCTTCCCCGTGCTTGCATAGGAAGAACCATAGGTTGGCTTATGGGGTGTACCCCCTCTCCCTAGCTGGGGGACATCTGCTTCTGATAACAGGGGCTTTGGTCTTTACTGATGAGACTTGGACAAGGCCCTTTTTAAGCTCCTTGCTGAGTTTCTGTCTTCCAATTTCCAGATACATTTGGTCAAGTTTGTTTCCACATCTGAGACTTGGGCTGGTGTTAGGGCATAGACAGTATCTTCATGTTTGGAGCCTTCTTGTCATAGTGCCCACTTGCTCGTTTTCCTCATTCCACTGCAGTGAAGCTAGGAACTGGGAGAATGCTTGGGTCCCGAGGGGTGTGAGCTTGAGCCACATCAGTGTTGTACATTTTACCAGGTCTGGACTCTTAGTGGTGTGGTTGTCATTTGAGAAAAGGATCTCTATCACAGCCAGTTCTCGCAAGCGTTGGATTCCTTGCTCCATGGTTTTCCGAGGGCTTTTCTGCAGCTGGAGATCTGGACAAAGGTATCTCTCATTCCCACTTTCTAAGAGTCACATCCAGAGGCTGAGTGGTTCAGGACTCCTCATGATCCCCTGACTGATACCCACATCAAGTGACAGAGATCCCAAGTGCCTTGTTTCAATACTGTCCAAAATTGGACCATCACCTGCAGTATCCCAGACTCAGATCAACCAGCTCAATATGGACTCGTCAGGTTGTCGGGTGAAGTCTTTTCTCAGATTGCAGAGACTTTCTGAGGACAAAGATTCAGTGATTATTTCTGGTTCTGATTCCTCTGCTGGCTGTGAGGGTCCTGCCTCCCCATGGTCATCCACCGGGCCAATGGATTTGGTCTTGTATTTTCTCCTTTGGACAGAGGTGACTGCTGTTGGCTTAGGCTGCCCTTCTGGTTTAACTGCAGCCTGAAGTGACCATGGCATCTGCCTATTTGTTCACTTTCCCCTCTGGCTGTAGCTGCTGCTGTACGGTATCAAACAGCATGCAATAAACATTAGCCAGGGCCCAGCACAGTGCAATAAGCTGCCCCTCTTTGGAGTTGTCATTGCAATTTTCTTTCAGGTATTCTGTGACCTTAGCTAGGTTCTGAATTTGTTCGGGGGGAAATTCCAAACTATTGGGGCAGAGTATTTCTTCAGGACCTGGCCTATATCCTCCCACATTCCATGCCACTCAGGATTTTCCACCACTGGGGCAGATCTCTGAGCAACCCCCCTGGAAATCTCATCCCTGATTCTAAATGGGTTGTAGACTGTATGGAGGAGGCATAGCAGAATTAGCAACAAAAATACAGTGTCTTTAGCATCCAGAGGGAAATGAACATTCTCAAAAGGTGATGTGTCCAACCTGAAGGGGGAGAAGGTGGTAAAAGGCTGGGAAAAATCATTCCTTCCTGTTCCCCAAACAAGCTGCATGTGATTATTAATAGATCCTCAGAAGTAGCAGCTGAGACCAGGACAGGGAAACAGCAATGAATGCACATCCCAAATGATCTTCATTGCCTTTGCTCCATATTTTGGGCAAATTGCCCCATATATATGGAGAAATATACAAGCCTAGGTGTCACAGCCCCATGACTAGATTGAGCAGCATGGTGACCAGCAACTACTGTACCCAATACCAAATGTTTCGACAAAACTTCTTATTTTTTCACTTTTTCTCTCATGCCTCTTTTGGTTAGGCACAAAATTTGTCTTGGTTTAAGGCAATTTAGGAGGTAGGCACTCTGGAATGAGTTTCCTCCCATTATAGTATTATCCAATCCCTTTCCACCAATAAGAAGAAATAAAATGGGTAGATATAAGTGAAAAAATAACAGCTTATAAACAAGTCAAACTGCAACAGGCAAAATATAACAGCAAATAATCACTAGATACAAAATTGTGAAGTCTCACAAACTCCATGGGAACAAAGAGAAACTCAAAATGGTGGAATACTCCTCCATTCCAAGATGGCAACCTTCGCAGGCAACTGCGCAGTCCAGGAGACAAATGGAAAAGATGGCAGACCAAAATAAACCCTCCTGGGAAGGTAGGATCTTACAAAGCAGTTCTAGTGTGAGATGAGGATTGCTGGCACATGTGGGGTCAGTGCTGCTGCTTGCTGCTTCCTCCAGCCACCTGCTGGACTCCACTGGTGTTGGTACTGCTGTCTTTCAAGCCACTGTTGTGTTGGGGGAATGGCAAAACGGTGTCTCAGCACCAACATCTTGTGGCCCAACCTCAGGACCAGCTCAAGCTTTGTGATGCTGATAGGGTTTTCCAAATTCACTCCAAAACAGTTTCTGATTGTGAAATGTAGTTTTTCCATAGGGTTACCCAGGACAAGTAGAAGCAGTAAACCAAAGTAATTTAAATTAATTAATTTAAACAAAAATTAATTTACTATTCTTGAATTTTAGTAAAACTAGTATTGTGACACTGGACTTATAGGCTCAAAGTGTAAGAGTGCTGCTGTAAAAGAATAGACTTAAAGTTTGTTGCTTTAATCATATCAGTCAAAGTTAGCTGCTATCCAACTCATTTTTAAAGGCATAAGCCACATTTTAATATTATAAAGTTAAATTGAATATGTGACACTACAAGTACAGAATGATTTTTTTTTCTGTACTTCCTCAGTATTTTTAATAATCTGTCTGCTGATTAGCCTTGCATATAAAGAGTGCTTAGGTCTTTACTTAAAATTGCTTTTTAATACTTCATAGAACAGACAGGATTAGTATAAATGTCAATATGCTACTTTATAATAATAGATTAAGTACATGAATTGCAAGGGGAACATTTCATATTTCCAACCAAGTGTGCTGCCTCCCTGGGGCCCAGGTAAGGGACATCACCAAGAAACTTCCCAGCCTGGTACGGTTCTCTGATTATCTGCTATTGGTTTTCCACGTGGGCAGCAACAAAGTCCCAGCAAGAAGTCTGCAGACAATCAAAAGGGACCTCAGGACCTTGAGACTATTGGTTGAGGGATCTGGAGCACAATTGTGTTCTATCCTGCCAGTTGCAGGGACTGATCGGACAAGAAACAGGAAAATCATGCAGATGAATACCTGGCTTTGAGACTGGTGTTACCAGCAGAATTTTGGAGTTTCTGATCATGGGTCAATTTATACAACACCAAGCCTGTTGGCAACAGATGGGGTCCATTCATCTCAAAGGGGAAAAGGATTTTAGCTCAGGAGTTAGCAGGACTCATTGAGAGAGCTTTAAACTAGATGTGAAGGGGGATGGGGACAAAACCAGGCTCAACAGAGATAAACCTGGGGGTGCCATGCCAATGTTTGAGGGACAGTGTGCTACCAAGGTCCTTTGGTCTGCCATCTCAGTGCAAATAGGAGATGAAGAACCATGCATCAGCAAAGACACAAGGGGTTTTGATATGTTAGAAACCAAAAAAGTGCCTGAGAATGGTCACACAGGAAGAAAAAAGACCACTCGTCTTAAAGGTACCCAGCCCCCCGAGCTAGAAGATAAAGACAGGGAGCAGAATAAAGCCCCTGTAATCCAGGAGGGAATGGTCAATGACCTGCTACACCACTTAAACACACACAAGTCCATGGAACTGGATGGGATACACCCAAGAGTACTGAGGGAGCTGGCCAAAGTGCTCACCAAGCCACTTTCAATCATTTACCAGCAGTCCTGGCAAATCAGGGAGGGCCCAGGTGTTAGGAAGTTGGCAAATATGATGCCAACATCTACAAGAAGGATTGAAACTACCAGGACTATCAGCTTGACCTTGGTGCTGGGGAAAGTCATGGAGCAGGTTCTCTTGAGTGCCATTGTGTGGCATGTACAGGGCAACCAGATGATCAGGCATGGGTTTATGAAAGGCAGGTCCTGCTTGACCAACCTGGTCTCCTTCTATGACAGTGACCCGCTTAGTGGATGAGGGAAAGGCTGTGGATGTTGTCTACCTGGAATTTAGTAGAGACTGACAGTTTCTCACAGCATTCTTTTGGAGAAACTGACTTCCCCACAGTTTGGACAGGTATACTCTTCTCTGGGCCCAGCCATCCAGCCAGCAAGTGGTGGAATTACATCCAGAATGGCATCTGGTCACTACTGGGGTTCCCTGGGGCTCAGTATTGGGGCCAGTCCTGTTTAATGTCTTCATCAACAACCTAGACAAGTGGATTGAGTGCACCCTCAGCAAGTTCGCAGATGACATCAAGTTCTGTAGTAGTGTTGATCTTCTTAAGGGTAGGGAAGGGTCTGCAGAGGGATCTGGACAGGCTGGATCAATGGGCTGAGGCCAATTGTATGAGGTTCAACAAGGTGAAGTGCTGAGTCTTGTACTTGGGTCACAACAACCTTCTGCAGCCCTACAGGCTTGGGGCAGAGTGACTGGAAAGCTGCCTTGTAGAAAAGGACCTGGGTGTGCTGGTCGACAGCAGCTGAACATGAGCCAGTGTGTGCTCAGGTGGCCAAGGCGGCTAATGGCATCCCCTCTTGTAATCAGGGATAGCATGGCCAGCAGGTCTAGGGAAGTGAAAAATTAAAAAGCTTAAATTTGACAAAAAATATAAATGTTTTCAACAGTAAATCTGTACTGTTTTCAGAGCTTGAACTGAATTTCAGGAATCGTATTAACTGAACTCTGTTAATTTGCAACAGGTATTTAAGTAGGCCTCTGAATTTTTAACTGATAAATCATTCCCAATTGCTTTTAAAGATTATTAATGTGTTGGTTTGAAAGCAAAACCAGTGCGAGACTCCAAGTCAGTAATACAATTTAATAGGAGAAAAGAGAAAAAAATAAAATACATGCAATAATATAAAAGAAACAACCACCAGCACAGTCAGAAATACAACCTGACACCCTGTCAGTCAGGGTGTTGGTAGCAGTCCGTATAAATGGTGGCTGCAGTCCTCCTGGATGATGGATGTGGTTCTGTTGAAGCAGTGCTCCTGTAGAAGGTGCAGTTTTCCTCCGAAGATCCAGCGATGATGTGGAAAAAGGTCCGACTTTCCTCTGGGATCCAGTAGAAAGGTCTGCCCTCGGGTCCCAAACCCCAGTTTTTTTATCTAGGTAGGAAAGGCTTGGCTCCTGCCCCTGGTTGGGGCATCTCCCAATGGGATGATGTAATCTTATCAGTCACACAATAGGACTTAATGGCCCATTAATGGAATATATCTTCTGGAGGAAGGATGGGTTGTGAATAGATAATGATGATCATCCCCCGATCTTATCAGATGGCACATCAGCAGAGGATATCTCCCACAGAGATAAGGATCACCACCCCTCCCACATTTTAACAGATGGTGATAGAATACACATTTTTGCATTGTACCCCAGGACAGCCAGATACTTCTGGCTTATATTGGGATCCATTTTAGGAAAAGACAAGAAAACTGATGTTTGTTTGGTCATTCATTCATGACCTTCATTTGATTCAACCAGGGAATATCTGTGTTGTTGTTTCTATTCAAACTAATTCGCATATGTCAAAGGCACAGGTCTGGAACCTTACCTTTTGTCTTGGTTTAATTTTGTTTCCTGGCCAATGCACCAAATTATGTCTTCGTTTTGATTTGCCAATCTAAATAAACTCATTTTTTCTGTTGTGAGATGGAACCAGGAGCAAAAGAGCAAGGCAGGCCTAAAACTTAAGAAAGTATTAAAAAAAATTTATTAGCTACACAAACAAAGAGAAGGAAAAAAAAAACAAATTCAGAATAAGATTTTTTTCAGACTACTCCTTCCTTCCCACTCCCAACCTTCATAACAACAAAACAAACATACAGCAAATACTTCGGTCAGTCCCTAATTTAGTCTTTTTCAGTTCACTTCCGGAGAGAGAAGCCTCTTTTTGTTGAAAGCTGTAGGGATTTTTTCCACAAGAAGGAAGAAAACAGTCCTCTCGTGGTTTCATCTTTCACGATTTGCATCCGCCCAGGAACCTGCAACTGTGATACTCCTCCCAACTCCACAGCCCTCCCAAAGCTGTAGATGTGGGCCACATCTGTCTTATGGGGTATTACTTTTAAGAATGAAATGTTTACAGCAAAGGTTCTCTTAATCTTCTTTCTCTCTGTTCAGGCTTCATTCTCAGAAAACCAAAATCCTCTTCATTTCTCAGGGCAAAGATTCTCAACACAGGTGCTCTTTGGTCAAATCATCTATTAAATGGAACATTTCCATCCCCCCATGTCTTTTTCCATGGTTTATAGGAATATTCAGTACATCAGTTCATCCCTACAATTTTACAAAAAGGTTTTCAGCCATTTCAGCATCTTCTCATTCTCCTTCCATCTAAAAAACTTGGCTCTTACGTCACTGACTTCATAAATCTTCTTATTCCCTTTCATATTCAAAAGAATGTGGTTACTGCGCTGCAAAGAGAGAGAAAAGACAGCAACACACACGGACCTCTTTTGGGGAAAAAAGGCCAACTTTATTGTACGGACATCCTGTATTTAAAGTGTGTTACGTGCAGTTAGGACAGGACAGTAGTTCATTGGACAATTGGGACAAACATCTCTTGGGACAGCATGTCCGGATGTCCCGTGAGAAAGATACCAGGTGTTAATCTTTGTTATGACTTTCTGTTTTTATCGCTCTGGGAGACTGCCTCCCTTAACTGAAGCTGTAGTCAGCTTATCAGCCTGGGAATGGACCTGAGAGACAGGAGAAATCCAGGTCTGAAAGGAATTGCCAAGCTGTAATTTCCTAGCTCTCTAAATGTGTGTGTCCACAGGTCCCCCTTTTAGTTTAAAAGAAAAAGGGAGAGGAGAAGTGTTTGTAATCTCTTTGCAGGGCCCTTTGCAAAGGAGAACAAACACGACTCAAAAAACCTGAAAAACATTCCCAGGAGGAGTCTTTGAACCTGGTGTTTTTCCCTTACAGAATCCTATCCAAAGACAAAAAGGAAGAAACTTATTAACATTATTTCTAAACAGTTCTAAACATATCTAATAGTATTTCAATAGGTTTTAAAAAACAGTTCCACTACGAGCAGATAGGTGTTCATCCTCCGCTTGTAGAGGGGCCATCACTCTGGTGGTCGGCATGCTGGTCAGTATTTGGAGGCTGTGCATTGGCCACATTCTGTCTCGGATGTCGCAGGTCAGGGCGGACACATCTCGCAGGCAGCCAGCGTACCCCGGTATCTGTTGAGATGCAAGCATACCCACGACCCCAAACAATAAGGTCATGCAGGCCCTCCCACCTATTCGTGGTCAGATCCCGTATAAAGACCTTTGCTCGAGGCATTCGTATCTTATCCGAGGCCTGTAACGATGAGAAATGATTCACAATAACAGGATTATCGGAATCTTTTGGCACAGTAAGATGATTGATGGTGTATAAAGCTTTTTCTAGTCGGCTGTGTGGTGTTCCCCAGCCATTCCCCTTTTCTGTTTATCTAGAACATGTTTTAAGGTGCCATGAGCACTTTCAACAATGGCTTAGCCTGTTGGAGAATGTGGAGTGCCAAAATTATGTGAGACTCCCCACATTTGCAAAAACTGCCTCGTCTTTTGGGAGACGTAAGCAGAGCCATTGCCAGTTTTCACTGCAGAAGGTATGCCCAAGATTGCAAAAGCCATTCTCCAATGGGCAATCACATCTCGACCCTTTTCCCCAGTATGATCAGATGCCCAAATGGCAGAAGAAAAGGTGTCAATAGAGACGTGCACATATTTCAACCTGCCAAATTCAGCAATGTGAGTGACGTCTGTCTGCCAAAGCTGCAGGGCTTTAAGACCCCTGGGGTTTACCCCCGATGGTAAAGGAGCAGCCAGGCCATGACAGTCATCACAAGAGGCGACAATGTCATGAGCCTCAGTGGCTGTTAGATGAAATTGTTTTTGCAGAGTAGGTGCGTTCTGATGGAAAAACTCATGCGATGCTCGGGCTTGTGCAGTCTTATCAGGCTGAGGTGCCATCCAGGCCAGGTTAGCCAACCTATCAGCCCTGGCATTACCTTCTCTCAGAAACCCAGGCAAGTCCGTGTGGCTCCATATGTGCAGAACATAATATGGATGAGCTCCGGCTTGGATTGAGCTTCACAAGGTCTTCAAGAGCCTAAACAGGACGGCGTTATCAACCTCTTTAATGAGCGAACAATCCAAATGCTGAGCTATGTCTGCAACATATGCAGAGTCTGTGACCAAATTCAAAGGTGCCTGTGAAAACCATTGGAATGCCATAGTGACAGCCTTCAACTCAATGATCTGAACAGAACCTGTTTCGTGACCTTCCAACGTTTGCCAGCCAGACTCATCCTGCCAGGTAACAATGGCCTTCCCTGTTTTGCCTGACCTGTCAGTGAAAACTGTAGGACCTTGCACTAGCACCTGACTATATTTGGCTCTTAATGACAGTTTAACTGTCTTTGCCATATGCAGTAGCTTATGGCTGGGGAGATGATAAACAATCTGCCCCTTAAAATCTTGCAGCGCACTTTGCAAGGGGACACTATTAATAAAAGCCCCTTCAAAAAACTCCCGCTCCACAAGAAGCACAAGTGTAGTGGGGTCCACTGCCATCAATTGCACGCATCGTTGACGGCATTTCAGTATCAGTCGGGCAATTAATTTGAATACTGTATTTACTGTCTTTTTCAGCTGATGCTGCAGAAAGACTCATTTCAGAACGTGCCAGGGATCAGGCCAGGTATCGTTCCACTGGCCAATGATACCTGTAGGATGCAAATCTGGATTGATTATAAACACAGTGATATCAACAGAGGGGTCTACTCGACATAGTTGATGAGTAGACAGAGGATGCTGAACCTGCTGCAGTGCTCGCCGTGCCTCAGAGGTTAATGTTCAAGGTGAATCCAAGCGAGGATCCCCCTTCAGGATACTTGAAGAGCGGGGACAATTGCTCAGTGGTCAGTCCTAAATAAGGACGCAACCAACCAATGACACCCAGCAACTTCTGAGCATCATTTAAAGTCTTTATGGAATCTGTGAATTGCACCTCCTGATGTTGGATCATTCAATCCAGGATCTTGACCCCTAAATACCTCCAGGGAGGCTGTCGCTGGACCTTTTCTGGAGCCACCTGCAGCCCATAACAGCGTAAAGCAGCAAGCAGCTGAGGTTCTATCCTCAGCAACTCATCCTGAGTAGGAGCTGCTACTAGGATGTCATCCATGTAATGATAGAGATACGCATTAGGGAACTGCTCACAAACTCAAGACAAGGCCTGAGCTGCATACCACTGACAAATTGTTGGGCTGTTTCGACAGCCTTGAGGCATGACCCTCCATTGATATCTCTGTCCAGGCTCGGAATTGTTCACTGATGGTACTGTAAAAGCAAACTTTGGTCTGTCATCAGGGCACAAGGGGATAGTAAAAAAAACAGTCTTTCAAATCAACCACCAGAATGTCCCATCCAGTGGGGAGCATGGTGGGCGATGGCATCCCAGGCTGCAATGCCCCCATGCTCTCCATGACAGCATTTATCTTTCGGAGATCTTGTAACAATCTCCATTTCCCTGACTTTTTCTGTATCACAAAGACAGGGCTGTTCCAGGGACTGTTGGAAGATTCGAGGTGTCCCTGTTCTAATTGTTCTTGGACTTGGCAAATTTGGGGGAAAACCTCCAGAAGGAGCCCCCAGACAGCAAACCCCACGACTCCTCCCCCCCCCAACACCGGGTTCGGGAAGAATTTCCTCAGAGAAGAATGGGAGAAAAAACCTGTTTATTTAACAAGCAAGACACTCCCCAGCACAGGGAAAAAAACAACACCAGCTGACAAAAAAACTCTTTCACCGTTCTGAAGGGATGACAAACTCAGTCTCTCCGGCGAGTGGTCGCTCAGTTATCAGTCACCGGCGCTGGGGGTGACTGCTGCAGGTGACAGAATGCAGACTCACGGTGTTTCTTGGGGTTTCCCAGGTCCCCATCCAGAACAGGTTCAGATGGTATCCAGGAGAGGGAGGGGACGGGGTGGAAAAGAAAACAGTCCAGGGAAAAAGTTGGACTGCCTAGCTGAACTAACTAATAAGCAAAAAGCAAGGGCAAAGCGAAGGAAAGAAAAAGAGGCAGACGCGAGCAAGCAGGCAAGCAAGCAGGCAAGCAAGCCGAGCTAAAACCTCTCCTAAACATAGACCATGGGGGAGGTGAGCCGGCTGATAACAAGACAAAACAAAGCTTCACTTTCAGAGTCAGTCCTGGAAGCACAGGACATAATACCAAACATAATCAGAACACACGATTGGAGATACAAACACCATAACATCACCCTAGGACATTCCACCCCTTATCTCCATATCGTGAACATACTAAACAGCATGTAAAAACTTCAACAAGTAGAAATTTCCATCTTTCACTTACTCGGACACATTTTCTTCCATCTCACTTGCTCAAACCTTCGACACACATTTCCTTCTATCTCACTTGCTCAGACCTTTGACACTTACACATTTCCTTCTGTCTCATGCTGCCTCACCCCACAATCAGATCTCCCTGAGGTACACATCGTGTTGTTCCATCTCTCTGCATTATCCACCATGTACAACCTGGTCCTTGAGCAAAGACAATCCCACGAATGGGTTTGTCTGTACTAGGGGCAGAATTGATCCAAACTGCCTTCCCTAACAAACCTCTGATATGTGCCACTGGGACTTTGTCTCCATCTACTATATTCAGGGACTCAGACTGGGCAGGGCCTGCTCGGTTGGTGGAACCTCGGGTGTTAACTAACCAAGTGGCCTTTGCTAAATGCTGCTCCCAGTTTTTGAAAGATCCCCCACCCAATGCTCTCAAGGTGGTTTTTAACAGTCCATTGTACCTTTCCACTTTCCCTGCAGCTGGTGCATGGTAGGGGATATGGTACACCCACTCAATGCCGTGTTCCCTAGCCCAGGTGTTGATAAGGCTATTCTTGAAATGAGTCCCATTGTCTGCCTCAATCTTCTCAGGGGTACCATGCCTCCAAAGGACCTGCTTTTCAAGGCCCAGGATGGTGTTACGGGCTGTAGCATGAGACACAGGGTAGGTTTCCAACCATCCAGTGGTGGATTCCACCATGGTCAGTACATAGCGCTTGCCTTGGCGTGTCTGGGGCAGTGTGATGTAGTCAATCTGCCAGGCCTCCCCATACTTGTACTTGGACCACCGCCCCCCATACCAGAGGGGCTTCACCCGCTTGGCTTGCTTGATGGCAGCGCACGTCTCACAGTCATGGATAACTTGAGAAATACTGTCCATGGTTAGATCCACCCCTCGGTCTCGTGCCCACTTATAGGTGGCATCTCTACCCTGGTGGCCTGAGGCATCATGGGCCCATCGTGCTAGGAACAACTCTCCCTTGTGTTCCCAATCAAGGTCTATCTTCGACACCCCTATCTTTGCAGCCTGATCTACCTGCTGATTGTTTTGCTGCTCTTCATTAGCCCTACTTCTGGGAACATGGGCATCTACATGGCGAACCTTCACAGGAAGTTTCTCTAACCGGGTAGCGATATCTTTCCACTCTTCAGCAGCCCAAATTGGTTTTCCTCTACGCTGCCAGTTAGCCTCTTTCCATCTCTCCAACCATCCCCACAGAGCATTGGCTACCATCCATGAATCGGTATAAAGGTAAAGCTTTGGCCACTTCTCTCTTTCTGCAATGTCTAAGGCCAGTTGAACCGCTTTGAGTTCAGCAAGTTGACTGGATCCACCTTCTCCTTCAGTGGCCTCTGCTACCCGTCGTGTGGGGCTCCATACAGCTGCTTTCCACCTCCGATTCATCCCCACAATGCGACAGGAACCGTCGGTGAATAGAGCATAGCATGTTTCCTCTGCAGGCAGTAGGTTATATGGTGGAGCTTCTTCAGCCCGTGTCACTGGTTCTTGTTCCTCATCTGTGACACCAAAACTTTCACCTTCAGGCCAATTTGTAATTACTTCCAAAATCCCAGGGCGATTCAGTTTTCCAATCCGGGCGCGCTGTGTAATGAGGGCAATCCACTTGCTCCATGTAGCACTGGTGGCATGGTGGGTGGAGGGAACCTTTCCTCTGAACATCCACCCCAGCACCGGTAGTCGGGGTGCCAGAAGGAGTTGTGCTTCTGTGCCAACCACCTCTGAGGCTGCTTGGACTCCTTCGTAGGCGGCCAAGATTTCCTTCTCTGTTGGGGTGTAGTTAGCTTCAGACCCTCTGTAGCTCCGACTCCAAAATCCTAATGGTCGGCCTCGAGTCTCACCAGGCACCTTCTGCCACAGGCTCCAGGACAGACCATGGTTCCCAGCTGCAGAGTAGAGCACGTTCTTCACATCTGGCCCCATCCTGACTGGGCCAAGGGCTACTGCATGAGCAATTTCCTGCTTTATCTGGGCAAAAGCTTGTTGCTGCTCAGGGCCCCAATGGAAATCGTTTTTCTTGCGGGTGACCAGGTAAAGAGGGCTCACGATCTGACTGTACTCAGGAATGTGCATCCTCCAAAAACCTATGGCGCCTAAGAAAGCTTGTGTCTCCTTCTTGTTCGTTGGTGGGGACATAGCTGTGATTTTGTTGATGACATCAGTAGGAATCTGACGCCGTCCATCTTGCCACTTCACTTCCAGGAACTGGATCTCTCGAGCAGGTCCCTTAACTTTACTCTTCTTGATGGCGAAGCCAGCTTCCAGGAGGATTTGGATGATTCTCTCTCCTTTCTTGAACACTTCTGCTGCTGTGTTCCCCCACACAATGATATCATCAATATATTGTAAATGTTCTGGAGCCTCACCCTTTTCTAGTGTAGTCTGGATCAGTCCGTGGCAGATGGTAGGACTGTGCTTCCACCCCTGGGGCAGTCGATTCCAGGTATACTGCATACCCCTCCAGGCGAAAGCAAACTGAGGCCTGCATTCTGCTGCCAGAGGAATGGAGAAAAATGCATTGGCGATGTCAATGGTGGCGTACCACTTTGCAGCCTTGGACTCCAGCTCGTACTGCAGTTCCAGCATGTCTGGCACAGCAGCACTCAGTGGTGGAGTCACCTCATTCAATGCACGATAGTCTACGGTCAATCTCCATTCTCCTTCAGATTTAGGCACAGGCCAGATGGGGCTGTTGAAGGGTGAGTGGGTTTTGCTGACCACCCCTTGGCTCTCCAGCTCACGGATCATTTTATGGATGGGAACCACAGCATCTCGAGTCGTTCTGTATTGTCGGCGATGCACTATGGAAGTGGCAATTGGTACCTTTTGCTCTTCTCCCTTCAGAAGTCCTACTGTACTTGGATTCTCAGACAGTCCAGACAAGGTGTTCAATTGCTGGATGCCCTCTGTCACCACAGCTGCTATCCCAAATGCCCACCTGAATCCTTTTGGATCTTTAAAATACCCCCTTCGGAGGTAATCTATGCCCAAAATGCATGGTGCCTCTGGGCCAGTCACAATAGGATGTTTTTTCCATTCATGTCCAGTCAAGCTCACATCAGCTTCCACCAAGGTAAAGTCCTGTGATCCACCTGTCACACCAGCAATAGAGACAGATTCTGCCCCCACATATCTTGATGGGACTAATGTGCATTGGGCACCAGTATCAACCAAAGCTTTATACTTTTGTGGTTCCGATGTGCCAGGCCAACGAATCCACACAGTCCAGAAAACACGGTTTTCCCTCGCCTCTCCCTGGCTAGAGGCAGGGCCCCTCTAAGCCTGTTTATCCTTCTTTCCTTGGGCATATGTCTTAGAGGTTCCTTCAAGGGGATCAGACATATCATCATCATCATACTTGGCAGCTTGGCTACGGGCAACTGGAGCTGCTCTCCTTTTGGTGGAACTTCCTCTTTGGGTCTTGCCTTCCTTCAATTCACGCACCCGTTGTGCCAGAGCAGCAGTAGATTTTCCATCCCATCTCCTCATGTTTTCTCCGCAATCACGTAGGAAGAACCACAGCTCAGCTCATGGGGTGTACCTCCTCTCCCCATCAGGGGAACGTCTGCATTGGATACCAGGGCCTCTAATTTGTACTGCTGAGATTTGGAGAAGGTCCTCTTTAATCTCCTCCCTGAGTCTTCTATGATTCTCCTCTATCTTGTCTTCTAATTTCTGCAGACGTGTTTCCACAGCTGCAACTCTGGCACGTGTTGGGCCATGCATGGCATCTGCATATGCTCGGAGCTTCTTCGCCATATCGAGCACGGTCTCATCCCTCTCGTCCCGCTTCATTATTGCTAAAGCAGAAGCGTATTCATGGGGCCCAAGCCGCACAAGTTTTCGCCACATCACAGATGTACATGGTACCAAGTCCGGATTCCTAGTTGTTATGTCATCTGAGAAGATAATCTCTGCCACTGCCATTTCTCTCAGGCGTTGGATCCCTTGTTCTATCATCTTCCACTGGGTCTGCTGCATATAAAGATCGTCTGCACACAGGTATCTTTGTGCTACACTGTCCAGGACCCGTGCCCAGAGGCTGTGAGGGTTAGGCCCCCTCATCATTCCTTGGTCGATGACAGGATCATGTGACAGGGATCCCAAATGCCTGGCTTCAGTGCCGTCCAGAATTGTAGCCTCGCCTGCAGCATCCCAAAGACGGACCAACCAACTAATTATAGACTCATCAGGTCGTCGGGTGTAATCCTTTCTTAGGCCACGGAGGTCCTTTAGGGAAAAAGACTCAATATTGGCCTCTGATCTTGTACCAGTTGCTTTGACTCCTGGTTTTATGTCAGGAGGTGTTGAAGGTCCTTCTCCTGCATCATCATCATCATCGTCATCCACTGGTCGATCAGTCTTGTCTGTGCACTTTCCACTTCTCGTGCTGGTAGCAACAGCCATTGGTTGAGGCTTACTGACAGGTTTAACTGCTGGCTTAGGCTCACTGTCTGGTGTAGTTGTTGGCCTCAAGCCTGGGGTGTTGGCTGCAGCCTGAGTGACTGGGATAGTGGCTGATTTATCTGCCTGTCCCCCTTCCTCTGTCTGCTGCCCTACAGTATCTAGCAGGGTACGGTAAGCATATGCCAGGGCCCAGCTCACTGCAATGATCTTCTTCTCCTTAGAATTACCATGGCACTTCTCTTTCAGGTACTTTGCCACCTCAGCTGGGTTCTGAATTTGTTCACATGGAAAATCCCAGGATGTAGGGTCAGAAAATTCCTTTAAGATTTGGCCCATATCCTCCCATTTCCCACACCACTCAGGATTTCTCACGCCTGGCTCTACTCTGGGGTCAGGAGTCTCAGCCCCTCTAGAAATCTCAGCTCTCATTCTAGAGAAACTGCAAACTGTATAGAGAAAGCTTACCATATTAAACACCAGAAAGATGGTCTCTTTAACATTCAGGGGAAACTGAACATTCTCTAATAAGGATGTAATAAATTCAGAGGAGAAGAAGGAAAACAAAGGCTAGAAAGCCTCATCCCCTGCTTCTCCTCTAACAAACTGAGTACACAACCACAACCAAGAAACATACATTCCTGGAACAGACTCCAGCACCTTTATAAATCTCCTGCAGGCCATTAAAACCAAGCTCAGCCCGATGGATATTCTGGTCAATGCCCCTCTGCTACAGAAACTACAGATTAGGGACAATACCGGAGCTATTTCTGGATAAGAAAATAAACCTAGGGACCACAGAGGTATTAAGACCTCAAAAAGCCCTAGGGACCAAAAACCCATGCAGGCCTCCACCCCAAAAGACATGAATTCCAACAACATAGCCAATAACTGCTCTATACCGACACAAAGTAATTTGAACCAAATTATTATTAGAACAGGGTTTTTTCCCACTTTCTCAAGCCCCGAGATGGGCGCCAATATATTTGTCCTGGTTTTGGGCAAATTTGGGGGAAAACCTCCAGAAGGAGCCCCCAGACAGCAAACCCCACCACTCCTCCCCCCCCCACCCCACCGGGTTCGGGAAGAATTTCCTTGGAGAAGAGTGGGAGAAAAAACCTGTTTATTTAACAAGCAAGACACTCCCCAGCACAGGGAAAAAACAACACCAGCTGACAAAAAAACTCTTTCACCGTTCTGAAGGGATGACAAACTCAGTCTCTCCGGCGAGTGGTCGCTCAGTTATCAGTCTCCGGCGCTGGGGGTGACTGCTGCAGGTGACAGAATGCAGACTCACGGTGTTTCTTGGGGTTTCCCAGGTCCCCGTCCGTTCAGATGGTATCCAGGAGAGGGAGGGGACGGGGTGGAAGAGAAAACAGTCCAGGGAAAAAGTTGGACTGCCTAGCTGAACTAACTAATAAGCAAAAAGCAAGGGCAAAGCGAAGGAAAGAAAAAGAGGCAGAAGCGAGCAAGCAGGCAAGCAAGCAAGCAAGCAAGCAAGCAAACCGAGCTAAAACCTCTCCTAAACATAGACCATGGGGGAGGTGAGCCAGCTGATAACAAGACAAAACAAAGCTTCACTCTCAGAGTCAGTCCTGGAAGCACAGGACATAATACCAAACATAATCAGGACACACGATTGGAGATACAAACACCATAACATCACCCTAGGACATAGACTCTCGGGTGTTGACCATCCAGGTGGCTTTTGCCAAGTTCATTTCCCAATTTCTGAAGATTCCCTTGCTAAGTGCCTTCAGGGTAGTCTTAAGGAGTCCACTGCACCATTCAATATTCCCAGCAGCTGGTGCATGGTAAGGGATATGATATATCCATTCAATTCCATGTTCTCTGGCCCAGGTATTTATAAGGCCATTATTGAAATAGGTTCCATTGTCTGACTCAATTCTCTCAGAGGTACCATGCCTCCAAAGGACTTGTTTTTCTAGGCCCAAGATGGTGTTCAGGGCAGTAGAATGAGGCACAGGGTATGTTTCCAACCATCCTGTGGTTGCTTCCACCATAGTCAGCACGTAGCTATTGCCTTGGCAGATTTGGGGAATGGTGATATAGTCAATTTGCCAGGCTTCCCCATACCTGTACTTCGACCATCGTCCACCATACCACAGAGGCTTCACCCGCTTGGCCTGTTTGATTGCAGCACAGGTCTCGCAGTTGTGGATGACCTGTCAGATGCTGTCCATAGTAAGGTCCACCCCTCGGTCACGGGCCCATTGGTATGTTGCATGTCTCTCCGGATGACCAAAGGCATCATGGGCCCAACGAGCTAGGAATGATTCTCCCTTGTGCTGCCAGTCTAGATCTACCTGTGATACTTTCACCTTGGCAGCTCGGTCCACCTGCTCGTTGTTGTGATGCTCATCATTAGCCTGACTCTTGGGTATGTGCGCATCTACGTGTCGAACCTTCATGGTCAGTCTCTTTACTCAAGCATCAATGTCCTGCCAAATCTCAGCATCCCAGATGGGTTTCCGTCTGCGTTGCCAGCTGGCCTTTTTCCAGCGATCCAGCCATCCCCACAGAGCATTAGCTACCATCCATGAGTCAGTGTAGAGATAGAGCCTCGGCTATTTCTCTCTTTCAGCAATATCTAAAGTTAGCTGAATGGCTTTAAGTTCTGCAACCTGACTCGATTCACCTTGTCCCTCGGTAGCTTGTGCAACTCTTTCTGTGGGGCTCCATACTGCAGCTTTCCATTTCTGGTTAGTGCTTACATTTCAGCAGGAGCCATCAGTGAAGAGGGCATATCATCTTTCAGTCTCTGGTAGCTCTTTATATGGTGCAGCTTCCTCAGCACGTGCCACTTGCTCTTCGTCTTCTTCAGAAGACAATCTAAAAGTCTCACCTTCTGGTCAGTTTGTAATTATTTCCAGAATCGCAGGGCGATTCTGATTTCCAATACAGGCCCGCTGAGTGATGAGGGCAATCCACTTGCTCCATGTGGTGTTAGCGGCATGATTTATGGAAGGAACCTTTCCCTTGAAGAGCCATTGTCCTGGTTTCGGCCAAATTTGGGGGAAAACCTCCAGGAGGAGCCCCCAGACAGCAAACCCCACCACTCCTCCCCCCCCCACCCCACCGGGTTCGGGAAGAATTTCCTTGGAGAAGAGTGGGAGAAAAAACCTGTTTATTTAACAAGCAAGACACTCCCCAGCACAGGGAAAAAAAACAACACCAGCTGACAAAAAACTCTTTCACCGTTCTGAAGGGATGACAAGTTCAGTCTCTCTGGCGAGTGGTCGCGCAGTTATCAGTCTCTGGCGCTGGGGATGACTGCTGCAGGTGACAAAGTGTAGCCTCCCGGTGTTTCTTGGGGTTCCCAGGTCCCCGTCCGTTCAGATGGTATCCAGGAGAGGGAGGGGACGGGGTGGAAGAGAAAACAGTCCAGGGAAAAAGTTGGACTGCCTAGCTGAACTAACTAATAAGCAGAAAGCAAGGGCAAAGCGAAGGAAAGAAAAAGGCAGAAGCGAGCAAGCAGGCAAGCAAGCAGGCAAGCAAGCAAGCAAGCAAGCAGGCAAGCAAGCAAGCCGAGCTAAAACCTCTCCTAAACATAGACCATGGGGGAGGTGAGCCGGCTGATAACAAGACAAAACAAAGCTTCACTCTCAGACTCAGTCCTGGAAGCACAGGACATAATACCAAACATAATCAGGACACACGATTGGAGATAGAAACACCATAACATCACCCTAGGACAGCCATCCCAGTACCGGTAGTCGAGGTGCCAGAAGCAGCTGCGTTTCGGAGCCAATCACTTCAGAGGCCGCTTGAACTCCTTCATAGGCAGCCAAGATTTCTTTCTATGTGGGAGTGTAGTTGGCTTCAGATCCTTTGTAGCTTCTGCTCCAGAATCCCAGTGGTCAACCCTGAGTCTCACCAGGCACCTTCTGCCAAAGGCTCCAGGACAGACCATGGTTCCCGGCTGCAGAGTAGAGCACATTCTTCACATCTGGCCCCATCCTGACTGGGACAAGGGCTACCGCATGAGCGATCTCCTGCTTGATCTGGGCGAAGGCTTGTTGCTGTTCAGGGCCCCAGTGGAAATCATTCTTCTTGCGGGTAACCAGGTAGAGAGGGCTCACAATTTGACTGTATTCAGGAATGTGCATTCTCCAAAAGCCTATGGCACCTAGGAAGGCTTGTGTTTCCTTCTTGCTCGTTGGTGGAGACATAGCGGTGATCTTATTAATTACCTCTGTTGGGATCTGACAACGTCCATCTTGCCACTTGACTCCTAGAAACTGAATTTCTTGAGCTGGTCCCTCAACCTTACTTTACTTAATGACAAAACCAGTTTTCAGCAGAATCTGAATAATCTTTTCTCTTTTCTCTTTTCTCGAAGACTTCCCCTGCTGTGCTCCCCCATACAATGATGTCATTGATATACTGTACATGTTTGGGACCATCGCCCTTTTCCAGTGCAGTCTGGATCTGTCCATGGCAGATGGTGGGACTGTGCTTCCACCCCTGGGGGGCAGTCGATTCCAGGTGTACTGCACACCCCTCCAGGTGAAAGCAAACTGAGGCCTGCATTCTGCTGCCAGAGGAATGGAGAAAAATGCATTGACGATGTCAATGGTGCTGTACTATTTTGCTCCCTTGGACTCCAGCTCTTACTGGAGTTCCAGCATGTCCGGCACAGCAGTGCTCAGTGGTGGAGTCACTTCATTCAATGCACAATAGTCCACAGTCAATCTCCATTCTCCGTCAGACTTGCGCACAGGCCAGATGGGGCTGTTGAAGGGTGAGTGGGTTTTGCTGACCACCCCTTGGCTCTCCAGTTTACGAATCATCTCATGGATGGGAATCACAGAGTCTCTGTCAGTACGGTATTGCCACCGGTGTACTGTTGTTGTGGCGAATGGTATTTGTTGCTCTTCACCTCTCAGCAGTCCCACAGCAGAGGGGTCATGTGAGAGATCAGGCAAGGTATTCAGCTTTCTGATGTCTTCTGTCTGTACGGCAGCTATCCCGAAAGCCCAATGATATCCTTTTGGGTCTTTAAAATATCCATTTCTAAGATAGTCTATGCCAAGGATGCATGGGGCCTCTGGGCCAGTCACAATGGGATGTTTCTGCCACCCGTTCCCAGTTAAACTCACTTCGGCCTCCACTACAGTCAGCTGCTGGGATCCTCCTGTTACCCCAGAAATACAGACGGATTCTTCTCCTACATACCTTGATGGCATCAGGGTACATTGTGAGCTGGTGTCAACCAAAGCCTTATGTTTTTGTGGGTCAGATGTGCCAGGCCATCGGATCCACAGAGTCCAATAGATCCGATTGTCCGTCTCTTCTACCTTGCCAGAGGTAGGGCCCCTCTATTCCTGTTCTTGGTACAGGTTGCTCTCTTCCTGTAAATAGGTTCTTGCAGTCCCTTCAAAAGGATCAGTCATATCATCATTCTGATACTGTCTGGAGTTCTGTGCACGAGAGACCAGAGCAGCGTTGACTCTAGATGAACTTCTTATGTTAGGTGTCCCTCTTTTCAGTTCACATACCGGGACTGCTAAGGAGGAGGTGGGTTTTCCATCCCACTTCCTCATATCTTCTCCATGCTCATGAAGGAAAAACCAGAGGTTACCTCATGTAGTGTGTCCTCTCTCCCTGGCTGGGGAATGCTGGCTCCTAATGGCAGAGGCTCTTATTGATTCTGGTGAGATGTTGTAGTTTTTTTCCTTAAGTTCCTTTTTTATTTTCTGATGGCCCTCTTCAATCAAGCTCCAGACTTGCTCAACCAGCCTTGTTTCCGCGGATGAGACATGGGTACAAAATGGGGCAGTGACAGTGTCCTCATAAATTCTTAGTTTATTGACCAAGATGCCGACCATGTCCTCACCTTCCCTCCATAATGCGTCTTCCACCCACTGCCCACCTCACCTGGGCTACCGGCTAGCTCCGGGAAGCCTGCGTCGGTGAGTGGCCCCTCCCCGGCACCACTCTGGGAGCCGCAGAAGAGGCGTAGCAACAGCTACGCCTGGGCGAGTCGTCAGGGAGGGACAGAGAGGCGCAGGAGAGACCTTTTACGGTTCTGGGGGAAGGGATTTATTGAAGGAAGAGGTAACAGGTCAGGAGGTTGGGAGAGGGAACCGCAAAAGGCAGTTTGAGGGGTTCTACACAGGCTTAAGTACGGGGGAGGAGCAAGGGGAGGGCACAAAACTCTGGCCAATAACGGTTAACGGGGGAAGGTACAGAAGGCGGGGAAAGGGGTACATTGAGCCAATAAGGTAAACCGAGGGTGGGGATACATACAATATAACCAATCATGGATACAAAAGGGAATGCTTGACACAGAAACTTCTAGAACAAAGGGAGGGGCTACAAAGGATTGACATCCAGTGAGGCAGGGTTTAGGGTGAGGGACAGGGAAGGTTCCAGATAAAGGGGAGGGGTTTAGGATGACTGACTAGGGCAAAGGTGGGAAAGGGAAAAACCATTATGTACTTAACTTAGGGGAAAGAAACTGGGACGAACCATCAACACAGAAGGAAAATGAACATTAAACAACGCAACACAACATCTCCCCAAAGTCCTTGCCAGAGGTGAGCCCATCCTCCTCTTCCTCAACTGCTTCCATGTCTTCACCATTTGGGGGATCTTCGAGATCCCAATCCAGGATAGGCCCCACCTCTGCGCGGTTAACTTGGGGTGATGGGGAGATGCTGCGGACAACTAAGGTCTTAATAATGGGGATAGCAATACAAACGAGAATAATAACAAGGACAATAGAAATAATGGTTTTGAGAACTGAAGCCAGCCAACCCGAAAGTCCCCAGCCTTTAAAGATGTTTCTCAGCCCGTCTTCGGATTCCTCCTTGATGTTCGTGACAAGGCCTTGTATTTGCTGTATCTTGGAGTGGACACTGCTGCTCCGAGATGACAAGTTGAGACAGCAGAGGCCTTCGAAGTCCTCGCAGCTGTGGCCATGCGCAAGCAACAGGAAATCTATTGCTGCCCGATTTTGTAGGGTCGCCTGCCTGGTAATTTCCTCATCTGCTAGGAGGTCGCTTAAGGCCGCTGACGTAAGGTTTGCGTGTTTCACTACCCAGCACTCTAGGCGGCCCAATTCACCTAGGGCTTTAGCCGCTGCCACCCACGGTAAAAAGATGGAGACAGCAACTCTTTTGGACTTAGACCAATGAAAAACATCTGCATTGCAATTTTCGTCCAAATTATTAGCCTCTCTCTTTTGGATCGCCAATTTTGTTTTTTTAGATTTCCAATTCAAAATTTGGGTATGGTTAGGCGAAAACAGGGTCAGTCGTCCAAGGGTGCACAGCCCTCCTATCAGGTGAGAGGGGATGCCTGCCCATGCCCGGTCGCCACAGATCAAGAAGACCCCCTTACCTATCTGGTGAGGTTGGTCTACAGGGGTCCCCTCAATCTGGGTAGTGGCGTTGCACCACACTGCAGCTCTATAGTCAAGGTTGGGTTGGATAACGTTTAGGTATGATTCGGGGTTGGACCATCTATAATGATTCTGAACACAAAAAGGGGATGGGGCTGAACCAAGTAACTCTAATTCCTGAGGTTCCTCGGGTGCTTTGGGAAGGTCTTTAGACCACTCTCGCCACACCCAGAGGGGGTTGGTCATAGGATAGGAGGCATAGGAGGGGTGCCACCGCCAGGGGTTAAAATCATCCTGCATGTTGATGATTGTCTTGGGATATTCATTGGGCTGAAATGGGATCCTCACCAGGCAGGTTGAAAGTGGATTCCCTGTTGCCGCAGTTGATAAGCAGAGATGGTCCTGCTGCATGGCCTGGGCCAGGGTGACCCACACATTCTTCCTCAGCTGCGGGACTATGCACTCCACCGAAGACTGGCAGAGGCACGCCCAGATGACAAGGGCGTACCACATCCTGGGGCTCCGGGTGGCTGACTAAAACAGAACAGGAAAAGGGAATGGGTTACTCAAATAGATCCTGAACTTCAGGGGGAGGAAACAACTTGGGAAGGGGCTGTCCTGCCTGCTGGGGGACCGTTGGTGTTCCAGGGAGGGGCACCGGCGATGACGAAGCGCTGCATATTTGACATCTCCGGAGGTTGGCCCTGACAGATGTCCCTGACTGGCAGTATAGGGCCAGACCCACCTTTGAGGGACCCACCTCAAACCAAAGGGCGTGGATATGCAAGCGTACCCACGACCCCAGGTGACTAACTCATGTGGGCCCTCCGTTTTACCCGTCTCCGGGCTCTTCACAATCACGGGAGGGTGTTTTTTCAGCCGTAATGATGAAGAGTTCACAAAGTGCCTCACAATGGGAGGACTCAACACTTCGAAGGAGCAGTTAAGAAAGTTGATGGTAAAAAGGGCTTTATGCAATTTAGTATGAGGTGTATCGAATTGAGTATCGCCCTGTTGCTGCTCCAGGACCCGTTTGAGCGTTTGGTGGGCGCGCTCAACCATGCCCTGACCTGTGGGGGAATACGGGATGCCAGTCTTATGTTTGATTCCCCACCTCTGCAGGAACTCCCGAAAGGCCGTGGAAGCATATGCTGGGCCATTGTCCGATTTCAATTCCCTTGGGATCCCCAACACAGAGAAGGCCTGTACAAGGTGTTTCTGTAAGTCCTTGGCCTTCTCCCCTGTGTGGGCAGAAGCAAAGACTGCCCCGGAAAAGGTGTCCACACTCACATGTACATATTTCAACCTGCCGAACTGCGGAACGTGGGTGACATCAATCTGCCATAACTCACAGCTCTCCAGGCCTCTAGGATTGACTCCAGAGCTCAGGGTTGGCACCCCAAGCTTCTGGCACTGGGGACATGTGGCCACAATGTCCTTGGCCTCGTCACGGCTTAGTTGGAATTGCCGTGCCAAGCCAGGCGCATTCTGATGGAATTTCTGATGGCTCAGCTTTGCCTGTTGGTATATATCAGGAATCCTGGCCATATCAGCTGGCACGGCCAGGGTGTCCACTCTCTGATTACCCTCGGCGATAAAGCCTGGCAGGTCTGTGTGTGATCTTACATGCATCACGAAGTACGGATGCTCTCGGTGGGAGACAGCATATATCAGCTTCGAAAGCAGACCGTGGAGGTTTGGATTAGAGACTTCTTTCAAAACAGCGTTCTCTGCCCTTGACACCACACCCGCCACATAGGCCGAATCTGTAACCAAATTAAGTGGCTCTGAGAACCTCTCGAAAGCTCTAACGAGTGCATCTAACTCAGCAATTTGAGGGGAACCCTCAACAACCTTAACATCTGCCTCCCACTGCTGAGTCTGGGGGTTCTTCCAAGTCATGACTGACTTGTGCGAAGCCCCAGATGCGTCTGTAAAAACAGTTAGAGCTTTGAGCGGCACCCGGCTCAATTTTTCTTTCGGGACCAGATTGAAATAGGAATTAAATAATTTATGACTTTGGTGGTGGACAGATGTTTGTCCTGTGTAGCTATCAAGGGCAAAGAGAAGAGTCTCATTCTCCTGGAGCAAATGCTCCAAAACCTCCTTAGTCAGCTTGCCCGATGATAAGGCAAGTGGTACTCGGATGAACGCAAAATCGCAACCCGCCAGCTCTCGCAAACGGGCCCTGGCCTTCCTGATCAGCTGCGCCATCAGCTCCTGTGGCCTGGTGATACTTTTGGACCTCTGATGACTGAGGAACACCCACTCTATAATCAAGAGGGGGTTCCTCTGGTCCTGGTCCCACTGGTAAATGAGGCCGTGGAGGTGCGGCAGCCGTCCCAGGATAATAAACTCAAATTGCAGGTTCGGCAGGTAGCGATGGGCTTGTCTCGTCCCCATCGCCTTCTCTACCTTTTCCAGAGCTGCCCTCACCTCTGGGGTCAGCACCCTAGGAGAAAGTAATTCATCTCCCCCTTTTAATAAATTGAAAAGGGGAGCTAGGTCCTCGGTGGTCAATCCTAGCCAGGGTCTGACCCAATTCAATGACCCACGCAGCTGGTGGAAATCCGCAAGGGTTTTTGGCTTGGTGTTAATTGCCAATTTCTGTGGGACAATAGTCCTGCTGGTAATTTGGAGCCCGAGATATTTCAACGGGGGCATCCTCTGAACTTTCTCCTTCTGGAGCTCAAACCCTGCAGAGATCAAAACCTCGATGACAAGGTCAAGGACATAGTGCAGTATGTCGTCCGTGGGGGCACAAATTAGCACGTCATCCATATAGTGCAGGATGATGGCCTCCCCTGCCTTGTCACGGACAGGAGACAGCAATGAGGCCACGTACCATTGACAGATACTGGGGCTGTTCTTCATGCCCTGAGGCAGTACCCGCCAATGGAAGCGCCTCATTGGCGCTTCCTGGTTGATGGAAGGAACCGAGAAGGCAAACTGTGGTGCATCCTTGGGGTCGAGGGGAATGTGGAAAAAACAATCCTTGATATCTAGGACTGCCAGATTCCAATTTTGTGGCAGCATTGAGGGTGAGGGCATACCTGGTTGCAGAGACCCCATGTCTCCTATCTTTTTATTTATTTCACGAAGGTCGTGAAGGAGCCGCCACTTGTCCTTCCCCGGCTTTTTGATGACAAAGACCGGAGAATTCCAAGGGCTCCAGGTTGGCTTGATGTTACCTTTGGTCAACTGCTCCTCCATGAGTTCATTGAGCGCCTGCAATTTCGGTTTGTTAAGCGGCCACTGATCTATCCATACTGGTTCATCAGATAGCCAATTCAGTTTCTGGACAGGGTGCTCCACAGTGGCCGCTAAGAAAAATCCCGCAGGGTTTTCGGGATCTCCATACAAACACCCCATTGCAACATGGCGTCTCTGCCCCACAGGGGAGCTTTATACTCCATAACAAAAGGGCGGACATTAGCCACCTGCCCTTCAGGTCCCTCAATTTTAATTACACTTTTTGACTGCCAAGCCAATTGGGCCCCCCCGACTCCTTATATTCTGCCAGCCATGGGTTGCAACTCCCAATGTGACGGCCAATTCTCGGTTGGTATAATTGTCACATCTGCTCCTGTATCGAAGAGTCGATGGAGGTAAAAGTAGTCTTCACCCCGACGGAGTCCGCATCCAATGATTGGTTTATCCTCACCAATGACTTCCGCCCAATAGACGCAGGGATTAGCCGGTTTCGCCACGATGGTGTTGGGCACTGGAATCACCTGCGCTACTAGTTGTTCCTTTGGCAGGAAGTATGGTGGCTGGATGCACCGTGCCAGGAGAGAGAAACCGTCCGGACACAAAAGCTGCGTCTGCGGCACGATTTCAATCTCCGGAGGGGTACACTTTGTATCCTCAAGCACGACATACGTGCAGTCGAGTCCGGTGAACAAACCCGGTGACGTGGGCTTCACCGACACCAACTGCCAGTCCTGTGTTTCAAAATAAGTGTTATCTGTCAGGGCCAAGCTCAGGGGAGGACAAGGAGTCCACCCTGGCGCTATTCGTCGTGTTTGGTAAATGTCGGATCCGGTGGGAATGTCACATCCAGTATTAGTTTTACCCCCCCCCAAGGTCCCCCTCATGACCCACCTCATTTTTGTTTTCACACGAGGCGGGCTCGTGCTCCCCAGTTAGTTTTTTTTGCTTGTGTGTTTCCTCCCACCTCCCCCTGCCCATTATCGATTTTATTTCTAAGAGGGCACACGTGCGCGATGTGACCAAGCTGGTTGCAGAGGAAGCAGTGCACAGGGAAAGTCTTTGCAGCTGCAGTCATCGCCGCCATCTTCACTCCTCCTCTGGTGGGAATAGGTGGCGCTGGCACAACTGCGCGCTTGACACAGGCCTCCACTATAAGCTGGAGTGACGGCTGAGGGTAGAGAGGTAGAGATGTTATAACCTGTTTACATGCATCGTTAGCGTTTAACTTTATCATTTCCATTATTAGTTCTTCTAGGGTGTCCTGGTTTTTCACTTGCTTTTCAATTTCTATCTTTAGCCTCTCCACGAACTCAATGATAGGTTCCACCGGCCCCTGTTTGATGGAGGCATAGTGGACACGGGGCTCGGTGGTCGGCATCACCATGAATGCCTTCTCGGCAGCAGCTTGAATTTTTAAAATCACAGGCTTTGGGATTTTTTCTGCCTGTGCTTCCACCTGGGACCACTGCCCTTCGCCGCACAAATGATCCATCGTGATCGGCTTTTGGTCTGCGTCAACGGCGCACTCGGGGGTCTGTAAGAGCTCAGGAAGCAGTTCCCCTAGCATCCTTTTCTATGTGTCCTCCCACAATCTGTATTCAATTGATAGGAGGAGACATTTAAACAATCCTTTCAAGTCACTAGGGACCAAGATATTGGAGGAGAAAGTAGCTTCCAATGAGCCTTTAAAATATTCGCTCTTTCTCCTGAACTCCTTCTGTGCCTTACAGAGCTCCTTTTTATGGGAGTATTCAAATGGCCGCCAATTAGGAATACCCCTCTGCCAAGAATAAAAACTGGAGCAGCAATGAGTGTGGTCTCCGGTTCCGGGTTCCGATTCCCTGGCCTGTCACTTCCGGTTTCCGGAGCGTGGGAACCGGAAGGAGGGGCGTGGGAATCGGAACTCGGAAGCGGAGGGGCGGGACCGCGTACCGAGGAGGAGCCAGAACACTGGCAACATTCATGGTGATGGGCGGGATCTGTTGAGCTCGGGGGCTGCCTCTCTGGGGGTGGAGTAAGAGGAGGAGTTTTAGTAGGAGGAGGAGGAGGAGCCTGGGGAGGAGGAACACCCCTCCCGTGGGAGGAGACAGGGGCAGGACTTGGGGAAGGAGGTGGGAAGAGAAAGGGGTTGGGACACGGGGTAGGGGGCGGAGCCACAGTCGGAGGAGGGCACAGATCAGTGAGGAAGGGATTCTGGGAAGAAAAAGGAGCCGGAGCACAAGGCACCGGCCACGCCACGTGGCCGGCGCCATCTTGTGCGCTGTAGTCCGGGAGGCCATTTTGTGGCTCCGGGGGGGATGACTGGAACCTGACTGACTTTGGGGTTTTGGGGGTAGAGCCTGGGGTAGGAGCGGGGGAGGGTTTCCGGGTACATTTACAAACTTTACAACTCTTTAAAACAGGTTTCGGGGTAGAACTCGGGGTGCAACTGGGAGAGATGGAACTGCGGGAAGAGGGATTAGGGGAAGGCTCCCTGACGGCTGGCGCCTTGCCCCCCAGGCTCGGGTATCGGGAGGACCGAGAGGGACCAGGCGAGCAGCGGCTGGTCTCCCTGGCCAGGCTCGCCTGCGATCGTTGCAGAGCTGCCCATCTCGGATCCCCCGATGCAGGGGCAGAGGGACTGGAACGAGGGTTAGGAGAGGGGGGAACAACTGGGGGAACCCGGGATGGCTTGCTTCCCTTCCCCGCCCTCTCCTGGCGGGGCGGGGCCCCGGGTGCGCCCCCCACCTTTTCTTTTACAGCTGTACGAATTTGAATGTATAAACTGGAAAACCGATCCACGGAGGTGTCGTCCTGATTGCTCAATGCCATGAGCCTTTGTTCTACTAGTTCCCAAAATTGGACCGACGCCATTTGCTGGGGTGACACCCCGGGGAATTGGGAAGCAAGCCATTTTATGAACTTCTTTAACGAACCCTGTGAAAACTTTCTTTTCCCTCCCTCCAGGGTACCCCCAACTTGGAAAAACATCTCCCGCTGCTGTGTGGACAGCTTTGCGCCCATTATGGTGTGCCTTGTGCCCACACAGCAAATTCCCTCCGCAGGTCACGCAGCTCACCCAGGGATAGAGAGCGAGTGATGATTTCTGGCTCTGTCTCTTCCACTGGGTGCGAAGGTCCTGCCACGTCCTTGTCAGTCACTATGCGAACTGATTTGCTCTTTGATTTCTTCTTCTGAACGGGGGCAACTGCTACTGGTCTAGGCTGTTCTGCTTCAGTGACGGTTTGTGTGGAAATGTTGATGTTGCTTTTGGTTCCTCTATCCTCTGTGTCAGTCTGCTTGGACACAGACACTGTTGCTTTGCATTTGGTTCTTTTCTCCTTTGTGACATTCTGCGCAGACATGGACTCTGTTGCTTTGCTTCTTTTTTCGTCTTCCTCAAGAAGACGCTGCACTACACCATGTAGTGTTTTGTTTCTAAGCATGTTGCAGGCTGTGCAGAGGAGACAAAGCAGAACAATAACACTATGCTGTCCTTGGCATCCAGAGAGAACTCAACATTTCCAAAAACTGCTGTGTCAGGCCTGAAAGATTGGAAAAAATCATTCTTTACCCCTCCCCCCAGGGGCTGGGTGCAATTGTTGAAGCCCCAGCTTTAGCAGCCTAGACTAGGACAAGCAAACAAAGTCTAATATATATTCCAAATTATGTTCATGGCTTCGGAGGTTATCATTCAATAGACATAACAGACTAATAAAGCAATTTTTATACTATACCCTGGTCTACACAGGAGCATTACAACCGGCAGACAGTTTCCCATGTGAGGAAAAATATAAAAAGCTAGATATAAGACCTATGTAAGCATGTTGAGCGTCATAGTGAATAGATGGCTTCTACAATACAAAATTGCAATGCTGACTTTTCTCAGTACCTTGCTGCCCCACGTCGGGCACCAAAAAATGTACTGGTTTGAAAGCAAAACCACTGAGAGACTCCAAGTCAGAAATACAATTTAATAGAAAAAAAAGAGAAAAAAACATACATGCAATAGTACAAAAGAAAACCACTTACAGAGTCAGAATACAACTTGACACCCTGTCAGTCAGCATGTCGGTAGCAGTTTGATTAAATGGTGGCTGCAGTACTCCTGGAGTGACAGATGCTTCAGCTGAAGAAGTGGTCCTGTAGAAGGGGACAGTTTTCCTACGAAGGTCCAGCGATTATGTGGAAAGGTCCAATTTTCCTCTGGAATCCAGTGGAAAAAACGCTGCTCTGATGTTCCAAATCTCAGTTTTTCTCTAGATAGGAAAGGCTTGGCTCCTCTCCCTGGCTGGAGCATCTCCCAATGGGATGATGTAATTTTATCAGTCATACAGTGGGACCCAATGGCCCATTAACAGACGATATCTTCCTGGAGGAAGGATGGGTTGTGGAAAAGATAAAGAACACTGCCCCAGCTGGTTTTAACAGATGGTGATAGAATACATACTTTTGGGCACATCTTTACATTGTAACCCAGGACAACCATGTTCCTACAAGTTGGTTGGACTAGATGATCTTTAAAGGTCCGTTCCAACACAAGACTATGAGTCTTACCTCCTTCCTTCAGAAAAATCTTCTTTAACATGGGCTTTCCTCAGGCTGCACCTTCCTTCAGTGCACATCCACCTACTGCATTTAGGAGTTCTCCATGGGCTGCAATGTGAATTTGTGTTATGGTGTGAACCTCAGGCTGCAGGGCAACAACCTGCTTCACCATGGTCTTCACTACTGGCTGAAACAGTATCTCTTCTACGGTGCCTGACGCATCTCCTCCTCGTCCTCCTTAACTGACATTGGTGTCTGCAGGATTGTTTCTCTCTTTTTTTTTTCCTCACTTCTCTCTCACAGTTGCTGTACAGTTTTTAAATACCTTTAATTTACAAATATCTATGCATTTGTAATCTGTGCTGTTCATTTTTTCTTCTTTCCAGTAAGAGTTGAAGATATCACTTTGGTGTTTTTTAGGACAGGAATGCAGATGTTAAGATCTGGTCTGTGTAAGAAAAAATACTGGTTATGATTATTCCATAACAGCTATTACAGATTTTTTTAAGTTACTTTTCTTTTTAGAAGAGTAATTATCCTTAGTAAAATAATATAGAACATGATTCTCATAATTGTAATGACATAGTGACCTTTTCCCAAAATAGGTACAGTCTTTGCTGTGGTTGATGACAACTTGAAAAATGGGTGTTTTAAGAAGCAGGGTTGCTTTCACTTGAATGGCGTGTTGATAGTTGCAAACCTTTCTAATTATGGGAATGTGCCATTTATATTGGAGACAGTTGAAGTTTAGCTGTAATTGATCAGCTGAGATAGCATTGGTACTTCTAACACAAAGGTATTTTGGTTAGGTGCTGGAAAATACATGGTCTAATGTGTGTATGTATGTGTGTTGATAGATAGTTTTACTTGTAAAAAGCACTCTGAATTGCTCATACTGACATTGTTTTACTTGAGTTGTTTTTTCCTCAGTTTACAATGGTATCGGCATCCGACTGAAGAAGATCTAAGACTTTTTGCAGGGAAACAAAGAATCAAGAGCAAAAAAGATAGGTAAAAACTTAAGTGTTTTGTTTTGGTTTGGTTGTTTAATTCATATAAGTAAGTACTTTGCTGGCAAAGCTCTGACTTTGTCCGAGTCTAAAACTTCTTGCATATGATTGACCTGCTTGCTTTGATTACCACAGCTCTGTACTGAACTGCGTTCTTTTGGCTTTACAGAGTGCTTAACATGCCCAAATTTTACAGAACTGGGTAATTCCCAGTCTTCAAAAGTTATCTGTGACATTGCTAGTTTGATGGCAAAAAAATTCTTGATGGATCTATTCAAAGACTGAGAATAGGAAATCTTGTATACAAATGAAGCTCTTCAGCTTGAAGTAAATGAGAAAGATTTGAGTATATTAGCTGAACGCAGGATTACTGTGAGCTGCCATTCTTATGCAGTTGTGAAAAGGGTAAATGTGCTCCTAGGATATATTGGGCATGGTATTTTGTCACGGGCAAAAGGGAAGCTTCAGACAAAGCTTATTAGAGAAGCCCTCCTGTTGAGACGAGGTTCAGAAAGGACCTCCTAACTTTCTAAACTACTCTTCAGAGAGGAGCCTGGGTGCATCTGGATCCAATCCTAGACTGCACACTTAGTCAACAGTTTATGTCTAAAGGATTGTATAGATGTAATTGAGCCTTTACACAACTTTTGTCCCACAGGATTAAGGATGGTAAACCAAATATATGTGTAGTGGGTTGAGTGCTGGCCAAACGCCAGTGCACCCACTAAAGTTATTTACTCACTTTCTGTTGTGAGATAAGGATTAGAAGAGCAAAGAAAGTTCAAAACTTTAAAGAGTATAAAGAAAGTCTTATTAACAAAACTAAAAGGAGAATAATAAGAATCAGAATAAACCTTCAGAACACTTTTCCCCTCCCCAAGTCCTCTTTCCTTTCCCACTGACAACGTAGAGACAAAACCTGGTATTTTCAGTCAGTTTACCACCCCTAAAATAATCTTTTTTCAGTTCACTTAGGGAGAGCAGTTTCTCCTGCCATGTCATGTAGACTTTTCCACAAGAAACAGTTCTCTCATGGCTTTAATGTCACAGCAAATCAGCTGCCCAGGAGATAGAAATCTGTTAGTGATGTGAAAGTCCCTCCCCTCAACTTACAGCTTTCCCCTCAACTGTTTTCAAGGGTTCAGTCTTTGGCTAATGGGGTGCACTTTTAAGGATGAGCTGTTCAGAAGCAAAGGGTCTCTTCATCTATCTCTGAGATCGTCTCTGGGAATGGAGATCTTCTTCCCTGGGGGCAAAGGTTTTCATCACTCTTATCTCTCTTTGATCAAGCTTCTCATTGGATCACAGTTACTTCAACATCTGCTTGCCTCAGCGCGGGTGCCTTTCCTCATATCTACAGTTTGAATGCTCCACTCCCCCATGATGTTAATGAATTACAGGGATATTCTAGTGTTTCATAGTCCATCACCATGGCCTTACAAAAGAATTTCAGCTCAAGACTAAGGCATCTCCTCATTCCCCTCCCATCTGGGATTTGACTGCTTCTTCACTGACCTTGATGTCTCTATGTTGCTTGTTTTATATCTTCACCCTTTCCTTTTCTCTTACTTGAAAGAGGATTGATGTCTGTAAGTTTCATCTGTGCACTGAAAGAGTTAATATCTCGCCCAGGCCTGTGGATGATCACGTGATCTTTGCGGGGCAGCAGCCAGGGTTGTTGCTGGTTGTTGCGGTGTAGGATTTCAGGCCTCGCTGGGGAGAGGAACAGAGCCGCCTCTGTTCCTAGCCGCATGATCGCCAGCAGGATGGCTCGGTGACTTGTGGCCAGAGCAGTGCCCGGCTCGGCTCTGCCCAAAGCCGAGTGGAGCCAGCCTGATCTACCGGCTGTGGTTGGAACTTGGCGGTGGCAGAATCTCAGCCGAGCCTCTCCATGCCATGGGCCGACCTGGCCTGGCTTCGTGGCAGAGCGGGGCCTGGCCCAGCCAGCACTGGCGGAGCATGCTGGCTCCCAGTTACCTGTTCAAAAGCCGGAAGCAAGAGTTTGTTCGTTTTTAAATGTGGTTTCACAGAGGCGTGTTCAGCTTTCTTAAGTGGTTTAACAGGGTGTCAGTATTCAAAACTAGCCAGCTGATTGGTTCTGTTGGGTCCGGAGGAAGCTGTTAGCTCCTCACAGAGAATTACTTCCATAGCTGATAGATTTCTCCTTAACTAATAGCCAAGATATGTTAAACCACGATAGTATGATAAATAATTTATTTAAATTGATTATGATAATGATCAGACTAAAAGACCTTAATAAGAAGTATTTACTACACAGTATAGGTAGTTATAACTACTAGTTTAGTACACTATTTATCCAAGCAATATTGAAACAATGATATTAAAGCCAGCAAAATAATTATGAAGTAGAGATTGATGTTACTTACCCATACCAATGACCATGGGCAAATCTCTTGCTCAGCCTCGAGGAGTAACTTTTACGGGTATTCCCACTCAAGGCAGGAATCTCCACACATACTCTGAGAAGGGATATATTAGAAGACCCTACTGTTAAAAAGTGGGACTGGGCTTTTATAGTTGTGCTAGTTTTGCATTAAAGCAAACCCACAAAATTAATTTTTCTGAAAAGACCTGCTGAAAGCTTCCTCTATGTCTGACAAAAACCAATCAGTGATTAGTTTTGAGAACTAACAACCTGTTAAACCACTAAAAAAGTTGAACACACCTCCGTGAACACACATTTTAAAACGAACAAACCCCGAGAAACTCTCTTTTCCTTCCAGTCTAAATGCAAGTAACAAACTAGCCCAACCCCTCCGCACGGCTAGGCCGGGCCGAGTGGGCCCCGTCCCGTTCAGGCCAGGCCCCAGTGGTTTTTAGGAAGGGGGAGGGAAGGCCATCAGCTACTAAGATCCTAGCTGCTTCCCCCTCCCCCAAGCATGACCAGACTGGGCCTGCGGCTGGAATGCTGCCACTACTGAATTTCACCAAAAACCACCGGCCCCGGGAGGAGCTACAAACCAAGCCAAGCTCCCTCCACCTCGACCCCCAGGGGTTGCCAGGCAGTGGGAGGGAAGACCATCGGCCTACAGATAAAATTAAATACAACAAAAGCCAAAAACCAACCATACAACCAAAGCAACCACCAACATTTCTCGCTGAGCCCCTACTATCCTAATCCAACCCCTCAGCAAGGCTTAAAATACTCCACCACAACTATTCCAACCACTACCCAAACAAAATATTAACTCTTTCAATATACAAATAAAACCTACAAACCTCCCATCCTGTCTCAAATAAAAAAAAGAGACAAAGACGCACGAAAAACCTGCATAAAAACATCAAAGTCAATAAAAAAGAAGTCAAGTCCCAAATAAAAAAAGAAATTAAAAGATACCTTAAGCTAAAATTATCTTATAAGCCCTAGTAACAAACTATATTAAATATCCCTATAACTCATTAAAAAGCATAAGAAGTAAAACGTTCACATTGTAGACATAAAAAAATCCATACTGAACAAACAAATGTTAAAGTAACTATAATCCCATAAAAAGTTTAAACAGAAAAAGAGTAACAAAAACCCTTTGTCCAAAAAAAAACCCAAAACCTCTATTCCCAAAAATAATCTCAAAAATAAATGTTATAAATGAGAGACAAAAGTCTCGATATTCAGCAAAATTTAGATTGCTTTATTTGATATAGAAAGAGCAAGCAGTGCGCTGGGGAACGCGAGGGGTCACCGCCCACTCCACGCTCCACCGAACCTTGGTTTGCAGCCTCTTCTTATACTGTGGTTCCTCGTTGTAATCAATAATTTTTGGGGTTTTTTTGCTGTCATAATTTTGCCAGGTAAGCAGTGGTGGTCGAATAAACATCCTTACACAAATTCACAAAGCCTCCGGGCGATCATCAGTCACAGATAGCCATCTGGTCCTTGTAGATAACCACCAGAGAAGTTCTGGAAGTCTGGTCCTTGAGATAAGCAGCATTGATCAGACAAAGACAGGAAGGGCTTTTTGGGAAGTCTGATTTCGCAAGCTGGTAGCCGATACAACTTATTTGAAAAACATAACATAATATAACCTAATGTAATGTAACATAATACAACATAATATAACATAACAAGGTGATTTTAAACAGAATTATTTAATCATATAATTTCCTTTATTTAGTGTCCATGCTTCACTTCAGAGCTTAGTATTCTGGTTTATGCAAACCCCAATGCTTTTGTGATTAACACGAATCTTTTATCAATTGTCACAACTTCCCCACTTCTCTTTTTTTATCCTATTGATTCGTGTTCTGGTTTCAAATTTTGTCAGTACCTCTTGTACTGCCATTAATTTTGTTGCCTTCTCAGGGTCTATTGGTATTGTAGCAACTTGCATTCCTTGAACCACCAACTGGATTAGTCGAATGAAGCATGGAACAAGACAAGGGATGAACAGTAGTCCTAATAATGCACATGTTAACATAAATCCTAATATCTTCCACCAAGTTTCCCCAACAGGTTATTCCACCAATTATCATTAAGCATAGAGTTCCCGGTTTGTACAGGTACATGGGCTATTCGTTTTATTTCTTCTGCAATTTTAGTAATTTCTTCACCATTATCATCAATTTCTAAGCAGCATTCAGAATTATTAAACTTTCCACACACTCCCCCTTCTTCAGCTAACAGATAGTCTAGAGCCAGTCGGTTTTGATATACTGCTGCTCTAGTTTGGGTAAGTTGTTTAGCTATCAATTCCATTGCTGGGGCTGTCCGGTTTGAAGTAATTTCTACCACGGCTTGTAGCCTGATAATTCTATTTAACATATAAATTGGAGTGCGATAGCCCCAGCTCCCATCTTGAGCCCATGTAGCTGGTCCATAATATTCAATAATTCGTTCTGGGGGCTATTCATCATCCTTCCACATTTGTGTTCACCCTATGTCTGTGCTCCTTTTATTTCTATACAAAGTTTCATACAAGGGAACTCCTAACACTCTATTACCCTTTTCCTTTGGTAATGTAAAAAACGCAGGCTGGATAATCCCTAGAGTACATGTCCCTCTCCATCTTTTTGGTAGGGTATTATAAGCTTTTTTCCCACAGATCCAAAATATTCCATCTGGGGCTTTCCAGCTTAGTTTAACTGATTCAGGTTGTTGCCAATAGGTCCTTACACTTTTTACTTCTTCATATGGGTTGGCTCTATTTTTATTATACCTGCATAGTCCTGTAAAATTGTTCTTTATACAATTACCTTTACTTAACTTTCCCCAATATCCTTCTGGAGCTTCGGGCCACCAAGACTGATTGCTTGCATTTGTAATCAGGATAGTCTTACAGGGGGTGTGCCCCACATATTGGGTAAAGATAGTTCCCTGCCGTGTTATACATACCTCTCCTATTACCTCATGACTTAGAACCCACCCTTCAGGTCTATTGACTCCCCTCGATATTTCCGTTTGATTCCACTGTAACAACTACTCTGGGCCCAATCCCTCCCCCCTCCATGGCCATTGTTCAGTTATTTGCATTCTTCCACAGATCCAACAGTGAGTTCAGTTCAGTAGTGATTTCTTTCATTAATTCTACAAATAAATTTTTTCCCAAGGTGGGTAAGTCCCGTTCACTGAGTTGTTGTTTTATTTTCTCATACAAGTTGAAATTTCCCCCATGGTTTGTCTTTGTTCCTTTGAACACCTTAGTTATATTTTTTATCAATTCTTCCTTGTAGTGATCTTGCACTCCTCCCTGATTTGAATATCCCCACATACCTTCTTTTGTGAAGCAGAGGTGTGTCTTTCCTACTGGACAACTTTGGTATGCTGATGGAGCTCACCCTCCTTTTCCCAAATTGATGGCTACCCAGTAACTTCTTCCCATAATAGTGCAAGTTTCTAAGTTGTGTTTATTATAGCAGGCCGAATTGATATGTGTATGGAAGGCAAGGGTGGATACCGTGCATCTGCCATACTTAATTGTCTGGTAACACTTGGAACAAGCATCAGCACTATTTCCTTTTATCATCATTAGCAATAGGATGACTCCCATGACCATTTTCATCCCTTTGCCTCCCTCAAGGCCTACGGGGTTGCTGCCAGTAGCCATGGTTTGTTTAATCTTCTCAGCAGCAGGGAATATGTCCTGGGGTCACCCACATTGTCTTTCTCTTTTGGTAGTGTTTCTTAATTTTGTCCCAGCTTTTAGCTTTAACATTTCAGTACGAGGTACAGCAGTAACAGCACAGTATACACAACCCTTCTGACACTTTCTTGTCAATACCTCTGCTCTGGCTCTCTTTTTTTTCCTTATTACTCCCACCAGTTATGATCATCAATTTCGATTTCTCCTTGTGCTGATAGGGTATTAATACTTTAATAGTTTCCTTACATTCATTTCTTCTACACTGGACACATAATGCGAATGGGGGATACCCACCATAGGAATAACACCACAACAACTCAGTACAATATGGACACCTTTTCTTGATGAACAGGCTACACCCGGGTTTGGGGCAGGTGACTTTCAGTCCTGATTAGGAGACCTTAGAGACGAATTGATCTGATATTGACATCAAGTCTTCCGAATTTGCACTTTGAGGTCTCCAGGCTCAGATGTCACTGTCCAACCTGCTGTAGGAGGGGTTACAGGACCCTTGACTCTACTCACGTGTCCATCCCTTTTCAGCTGTCCTCACAGCTGTTTCAGTCGTTAACAGAACTAAATACGGTCCTTCCCATTTTGGAGCTAGATTTTCTTCTTTCCATACTTTAATTAACACATGTTGTCCTGGCTTAATTTTATGTATGGCAATTTATGTATGTCCTAGAGGGACAGTTTGAGCTAAAATCCCCTTCTCTCTTAATTCTTCCAAGTTTTTGCTGATTGTTATTATGTAATTCTGAAGAGAAGGGTCCTGAACTAACGTCGGATCAAGGTGTACTCCTTTAGGGTAAGGCATACCATACAGCATTTCATATGGTGAAATCCCTGTTTTTGAATTTGGCTTTGTTCGTATATTAGACAGGGCTAGTGGGAGGCACTTTGTCCATGGCATTTTAGTCTCAATCATTAATTTTGACAGCTGTTGTTTTAATGTTTGATTCATCCTTTCAACCCTCCCAGAACTCTGAGGGTGCCAAGGTGTATGATACTCCCAGCTGATGCCCAGCGCCGAGGTCAGTAACTGAAGCACCTTTGATGTAAAGTGCGTCCCCTGGTCTGAGTCTATTGCTCGAACCAGGCCATACCTTGGGATTATGTGTTCCAACAATATTTTGGCTACCACTTGTGATGTGGCCCTAGCTGCAGGGTATGCCTCTACCCAGTGGGTTAATTGGTCTACTCTCACTAGTAAGTATTTCCACCTTCCTATTTTTGGTAATTCTGTAAAATCTACTTGTATTCTTTCAAAGGGTCTGTAAGCAGTTTTCCCTCCTCCTGACGGACCTTGTCGCATACCTTTTTTATTAATTTTCTGACAAGTTAACCAACCCTGTACACTCTGCTTTGCAATATCAAAAATGCCGATGTGTCCAAAAAATTTTAAAAATTGGTCTGCTAGTGCTCTGGTTCCCCAATGTGTTTGTTGGTGTACTTGTTCAATAATTTGTCTGGCCTGGGTCTTAGGTAAAATTTCCCTGCCATCTGGTAAAACCCATTTGTTCTCATGCTGTTCTGCCTTTAATTTTTTTATCGCTTCTTTTTCCTGAGGAGTAAATAGCTTCTGTAATTCCTGGTTGGGGCTGAGGTCTTTAACTGTAGTACTTAATACAGAAAGTGGTTTTTGCTCCAATGCTGCTTTTTTTGCTTCTTTGTCAGCCAGATTATTCCCCCTTGTATGGTAGCTTGTTCCTTTTTGGTGCCTTCTTATATGGACCACAGCAATTTCAGTGGGGCCCCTAAGAGCCTCTAGTATTCTAACAATTAATTCTTGATGTATCAACCCCCGTCCTTGAGTGTTAATTAACCCCCTTTCTTCCCAAATTTTACCAAATGTGTGGACTATGCCATAGGCATACTTAGAATCCGTATATATCGTTCCTTTTTTACCTTCTAAATAAGATAATGCCCTATAAAGAGCAAATAGTTCACAAGCCTGAGCGGACCATGCTGCGTTTAAGGGTCCGGATTCTACTAATTTCAATTCTTCTCCTCCTACTATGGCATATCCCGATTTTCGTTTTCCTTCCACCACTCGAGAAGATCCATCTATAAACAATTTTACTCCATCCTTAAATTCAACTTCTCCCAAGTCAGGTCTAATTTTTGTTTGTAATTCTATAACATCCACACAATCATGTTCTAAATTTTCTCCTGGTTCCCCATATAGGAATTGTGCAGGACTTTGAGCAGTTGTTGTTTTTAGCTCCAAATCTGGGGAAGTGATTAGAATAGCTTCATATTTTAATATTCGGGCATCGGTTAACCATTTCTCAGCTTTTTGATTCAGAATTCCCCTTACGTTATGAGGGGTGTGGACCACTAGGGGTGCCCCGAAGGTAATTTTTTGGGCTTCTTCAATTAAAAGTGCTGTGGCCACTAGGACCTGGAGGCATGTGGGCCAACCCCGACTGACAGGGTCGAGCAGTTTAGAATAAAATCCCACTGGCTTTCGACTGCCTGCCCATTCCTGGGTGAGTACCCCATATGCTGTTTGATCAGAGGTATTTACAAATAACTGAAATGGTCTCTCCAAGTCTGGGAGACTGAGTACAGGGGCTTGAATTAAAGCATGTTTGACCTTTTCAAAACTTTTATCATCCTCTTCTGTCCATTTTAGGCAATTAGTGGTAAGTTTTTCATATAGAAATTTTACTTTCTCACTAAATCCTTCTATCCATTGGCGACAATATCCCAGCAATCCCAAAATTTTCCTCACTTCTTTTTTGGTTTTTGGAGGTCCCAGACTTAATATTCCAGAGATTCTATTAGGATCCAATTTCTTTTTCCCTTTACTTAGCCAATGTCCCAAATATTTTACTTCTGGTTCTGTGAACTGTAATTTGGCTTTGGATACCTTCAATCCCTGTTGTCCCAAAAAGTTTAAAAGTTTTATAGTCCCATTTCTAGTAGATTTCTTGTCCTTTCCTGCTATTAATAGATCATCTACATATTGTAACAATTTCACCCCGTCTGGTGACTCAAAAACTGCATTAATTCTTCTAGGGCTTGTCCAAAGAGATTAGGGGATTCTGTAAAGCCCTGAGGCAATACTGTCCAAGGGCAGTTGTTGTTTCCTGCCCTTATCAGGATCTTCCGATTCAAAGGCAAAGTAATCTCTACTACTTTCCTCTAATGGGCATGCCCAGAAGGCATCTTTTAGATCTATTACACTATACCAAGTGTAGTCAGGGGACAACTGGTTTAAGAGTGTGTAAGGGTTTGCTACTACGGGAAATTTGGTAACAGTTTGCTGATTTATAGCTCTCAAATCCTGTACCAATCTGTAATTCCCATCTGTCTTTTTGACAGGCAGAATAGGAGTATTATGTGGGGACATACATGGTTCCAAAGCCCCCTGTTGCAAAAGGTTTTCTATGAGAGGCTTAAGGCCCCGTCTCCCTTCCAGAGATATTGGATATTGACGAACTCGGATAGGCAAATCGGGATCAGTGATTTTCACTTTGATAGGTTTCATTTTTAACTTTCCTATTTCTCCAGGGATGTACCACACCTCAGGACATATTTGCTCCTCGTCCTTTTGAGTTAAAGCAAAAATTTTAAGCTGACCTTGGGATACTTCAATTTTCAAATCCAATGCTATTATTAAATCCCTCCCCAATAAATTATTTTCTGCCTCTGGCAGTAACACCAGATCTTTTAATTCAATTTTGGTTTGGGTCTCAATTTGCACATTTTTAATAATAGGGACCCGAAATGGTTCACCTTTTGCCCCAACCACGAGTGCTGTTTCTCTACTAGGTTTACACCCTTTTGGTAGGTGTTTAATTGTGTATTTTTTGGCTCCTGTATCTACTAAATATTCCACCTCCTCCCCCTGGCGACCAATCTTTAAATTTATCAAGGGCTCTTTGGATGGTATGGTCCCTAATACATACAGCCCCTGACACCCCTATTCATCTTCCTGAAACATTTTTTCATCCCGTATCCGTTCTTTACAATTTTTTCTTTATATGACCTTTCTTGTTACAGTAAAAGCAGGTTCGCCTTGGTGAATTATTTCCTGCTTCATTTCCTTGTTTTGGTGGGGGTTTTTGTGGTTTCCCTCCCCCTTTCTGCTGGGTTTCTTTCTGTGTTTCACGAACTGCAGCTATAAAGATTTTTGCTTTTGCTTTCTGCTTCTCTTCATCCCTCCTTACATAAACTTTTTGTGCTTCTCTTAGCAATTCTTGTAACCCTCGATCTTGCCAATCATCTAACTTTTCTAATTTCTTTCTAATATCTCCCCATGATCGAGCAACAAATTGGGTTTTGAGGAGTGCCTGACCCACTTGTGTGTCAGGGTCTATCCCGGAGTACATTTGGAGATCTTTCCTCAGCCGCTCCAACCAGTCAGTCGGGGATTCATCCTTTTTTTGTTGTTCACTAAAGGCTTTATTAATATTTTGTCCTTTAGGAACTGATTCTCGGATACCTTTAACGAGTATCCATCTTAAGTCCATCATATTCTGGCGATGGACATCATTCTGATTATCCCAGTTAGGATTATTTAGTGGCCATTTCTGGTCTCCCCTAGGTCCAATCTGATGCTCCCGGTCCCATACCCTCATTCCAGCCTGTCTGATCATTTCCCGTTCTTCCATGGTGAATAGGATACTTAATATAGATTGTAATTCCATCCAAGTATACATACTTGGTCCGAGGAATTGATCTAGTCTCTCTGATACCCCTATAGGATCTTTTAATAGTTTTCCCATTTCTTTTTTAAAGTTTCTCACTTCCCCTGTGTTTAAGGGAACATTTACAAATCCAATTAAGCCAGCCTGTTGTCCTGCTAATGGCACTTCCCTCAGGGGGTAAAGGCGAGCCTGTGTATTGTTATCTCCCTCCTCTCTGGTGATACAATCTCTCCTGGTATTCCTTTGACTGGAGGAGTTCTTAGAGCTATGGGAGTACTAGGAGGAGAAGTGGGTGCATGGGGGGGGGTCTCCTGTATTTTCTGTATTATACGGAGGTGGGAGATTATCGAGGGGTTCCCAGGTAACCTTTTTTTTATCTTCATCCTCTTTTTCTTTTAAAGTGTATATCAAGGATGGCTTGGACTATGCTGCCCACAGGGCAGCATACTCACATTCCTCTCTGTTAAATAGTTCTTTACGAGCCACATATGTGTTTAATGCCCGACAAATCCAACCCTCAAATGATCCGAACATGGGCCAGTATAGGTTATCTTTACGGATCATTTCTCTGGTCCATTCCACCATGCAATATTGAATCAATTTTTCTTTACTTTTTCCTCTGTATACCGCCCCTGTGTCCCAACATTTTAATATTACTCCCAAAGGGCTGCCTGGTGGTATTTCTGGCAACCTACTTGTCTTGTCTTTATTTTCCCGGTCCCCTTGTGGACCAAATGAACTTGAACCTCTTCGTGGGTCCCTGGGACTCAGAATTTTATTCCCTCTTTGTCCCATTTTTACCTCAAGGGACTGTCTTGAGGTGTTTGTACTCCCCCATGTGTTCCGCCCGAACCCCTGCCTCTCCTTGGGTCAGGATGGACTGGAACCTGCCTCTACCTGGGCTGGGATGGGAAAAGCAGCTTTTCCCTTCTCCCTCCGTGACTGGTGTGTTGCCATCTGCTTTTCTTTTCCTCCCCCTCTCCCCCTGCTCCCTTCCCGGGTCCTGCCTTTGCCTGGACTAGGATGGGAAGGACCTAGCCTCTACCTGGGCTAGGACAAGAAAATCAGTCTCTCCCTTTGTGCTCACTCGCTTCGTCCGGTCACCTGCCAGGTCCCTCGTGGGATGCTGGAAACGCGGATAGAAGGACTCCACTCTCGCTTCGCAGCAAAGGCCACGTCTCATTCTGACAAACACACAGTCATCCCCACCAAACCAGACAGATACTCACAGTCCGATGCTCCTGTCTGGGTCTTCGTCCACAGGAATAACGGGTGATTTTGCCGCGGTCTTCTGGGGAGATTTTCCTTGCTCAGTCTATATGGTGCAGTACGTCGATGGGTCCTGGGAATCACTGACAAACCGGGGCCACAGCAGTGGGGCACCTCCCCGAAATCGCAGTGCCTCTCAGGGCTCCAAGGACGTCCCGGGTTTCAGCACCAAATTGTTATAAATGAGAGACAAAAGTCTCCATACTCAGCAGAATTTTGGATTGCTTTATTTGATATAGAAAGAGCAAGCAGCGCGCTGGGGAACACGAGGGGTCACCGCCCACTCCACGCTCCACCGAACCTTGGTTTGCAGCCTCTTCTTATACTGTGGTTCCTCGTTGTAATCAATAATTTTTGGGGTTTTTTTGCTGTCATAATTTTGCCAGGTAAGCAGTGGTGGTCGAATAAACATCCTTACACAAATTCACAAAGCCTCTGGGCGATCATCAGTCACAGATAGCCATCTGGTCCTTGTAGATAACCACCAGAGAAGTTCTGGAAGTCTGGTCCTTGAGATAAGCAGTATTGATCAGACAAAGGTAGGAAGGGCTTTTTGGGAAGTCTGATTTCGCAAGCTGGTAGCCGATACAACTTATTTGAAAAACATAACATAATATAACGTAATGTAACATAATACAACATAATATAACATAACAAGGCGATTTTAAACAGAATTATTTAATCATATAATTTCCTTTATCTAGTGTCCATGCTTCACTTCAGAGCTTAGTATTCTGGTTTATGCAAACCCCAATGCTTTTGTGATTAACACGAATCTTTTATCAATTGTCACGTAACGAAAACCTTTACTTCTAAACAACTTCTTAAAAATATACCACATTAACTAAAAAGTAAGCCCTCAAAAACAATTATTTAAAAAGCTATAAGTCAAAAAAAGAGACTTTTAAACAATAATCAAATTTCCTTTCTTCCAAACAACTAATTCACGATAACCTAAAAGACAGAAAAAAAACTATTTCTTATAAAAAAGTCTCCATAACATAACAAAAAAAACTCCTCTCCCTAAGAAAACTTTAAAAAGGGTATTTTAAAAATAATAAACTGACTAATTTGTCTCTCTATGTTGTCAATTAAAAAGAGTATAAACGAAAAAATATTCTAAAAATTTTATTCTAATTCTTCTTATTTTTTATTTTAATTTCTATTAATAAACTTTTTCTTTATACCCTTTAAAGTATAAACCTACTTTACTTTTCTCCTAATATTATCTCACAACAAAAAATAAATAATTCTAAAAAATACACTAACAATTTAACCAACACTAAACCCACCACATAAATTAATACATTAGCAAAAAATCTCAAATTTGCAAACCAAAACCACTACACAAAATTTGTATTTTCACCCAATTTTCAAACTAAAACCACCACAGTAGTTCAGGAAACACTGTTCTTCCTCAGAATATTTAACTTTGGGTTGAGTTGGGCTAGTCTCAGCATTCTTCAACACTGAAAGCAGCCTGACCTACCCCTTCTCCATCCAGCACTTTTGCAACTAGAGTATTGTTTGAGCTGTTTTACCCCCACATGGACAGAGCATCCTGCTATATATTTCCAGTAAAGAGAGAGGGAAATGTTAATCCTGTTGCACAAGGCCACTGATGTAGAACTTCATCTTGATTACTGTGTACAGTTCTGACCGCCCGTGTTCCAGAAAAGCAAATTGACTCAAACAGGTGAAGAGAAGGACTGCTAGGATGATCCAGGAAGCAGAAAGCCTGTTTTACAAGAGGAGGCTGAAAGAGCTTGCCTTTTTTAACCTAGCAAAAAGAGTCCAAGAAGGATAGGCTAACTGTCTATCAACTTAAAGCTGGAAACAGATTTCTTATCTTCACTCATGAAGCTCTGGAACAGCCTCACCAGAAGTGTAACTGGGGCAAGAACCAAGACTGATCTTGAGGTTGTGGAGCTGGCTATATTTATGCAAGATTTCTGAACTGTAAATGTTTAAAACAAACAGTGACTTGCTTTTTTGTGAAATAGGTGGTTTCCTTTGGTCTTTTTTTTTTTTTTAATAATTCTTCCAATATAAACTGCTCTCTTAAAATTGCAACTTTTGTGTTAATTCATAAACTTCACATATAACCTGTTCATCATAAAATCAAAGATTTTTTTTTAAATTTCTTACTTAAGCTACATGAGTAGCAACCTTATTTGCCAAATGTTGGGCTTAAAAAAGTAAGCTTTTTCTTTAATATATAATTCTTCAAAATTACATTTGGCACAATATTCTTTAATATTCAGAAAGTCATTTTACCCAAGTTTTCTGTAACAAATTGAAGCAAAATTGTTAATACTATTTCAATTTACAGCTGTGAATTTGACCAGTGATAATTATTCATATTTAAAATAACTTCAGTTACATAACTATAAATTACGTTTCACCAATATGAGCCTTAAACAGGAAAACACAATTGCATTACCAAATAATATATGCAGTTTACACTGAATGCCTTTCCTCAACCTTGGCAGTCTTCTGCCATCCAAAGCATGCATATTCTCACTTTCACCAGGACAATCATATGCTCTCTGCTGTGTGAAAGTATGGCATAATGCGTCCTTATATACGTGTTTAAATTTTGTAATGGTGGAAAACTTTACTGTGAAGCTTGGTAGAAAACAGTATCACAGTTCACCTATTTGCATTGTCCTTTTCACTTGTTAAACTTTTTCATGTAATGTTTCAAATGTGCTATGTTTTTATGTCTAGACAGCCAAATTCTGTTAGTGTCATTTCATTATTATGATTGGGGTATTTGTCATAGTCCATAAATATCTAACCAAGAAAATACAGTTTGAATATGCATGTAGTTATTTGTAATAAGGTAAATTGTATTGACAGATGGATATGAAACTTCAAAGGGAATCAGGATGGTAATGTGGAGATTTAAATGCTGCTTTCTTTACTTTGCTAATATAAAATAACATGTATAATAACCTTAAGTTCCACTCAGTGGATATACCTCTTTGTTCTCTGAAGAAGCTGACTGTCAGGGCAGGCCCAAGACAAGAGACTGAGACATAAGATTCAAAGCATCTTGCAGGCAGTAGCTTGGTGAAGCTGAGCTCTGCCTGCTAATGTTTTATTAGCTCTCCTGATACCACAACAGTGGCAGCTGAAGACTTAATATTTACAGAAGATCATCTCATTTGAAAGGACATCTTTGTAACCCTGACACTATCTCCTGCCTTCACTCAGGGTGTGCCCCCACATCCAGTCAAACAAACTTAGCAGGATAATGGGTGCCCAGGAACCTCTAGGCCATGACCTACCCAATCAAATACTGCAAGGTACCTCAGAGTATCCTGGAATCCAAAATAGCCCAGACATAATATTCTCTCTGTCCCTGGACCATAACTGGAGATGGAGGTAGAGGTTGATGAGGTCTGATGACCACTGTGTCCTGGTGTCAGTGCATCATGACAGTGCTGAAGGACCTTACATGCGCAGTGGGTCGGCAGGGATATGCAGTCCTTCATCACAATACAGACAACCATCCTTCTCCTGCAAATTCTGTGAAGTATCCCTTGTCCAAAACTAATGGCCAAAGGATCTCCAGCCATCACCTGATGCTCAGAACTAAGGTACTGGCTGGCATAGCCACAAAAAAATTTTGCAGAGAGAAAAGTGAGAGGGTAGCAGATCTGCCTCAGTATCTCCTGCTGAGTCTTCCTGACATGACAGGGCATCTGCCCTGTCATTCTGTTTACTCAGCCTGTAGGTGACAATATATGGAAACTGAGAGCTAACAGTTGCCCAACAATTCAGCTGGGAGACAAGTACTTCAGATTCCTAAAATATTCCAAATTTCAATTGTAAGTCAGAACCAAAGGGAGTTCAGCAGGTTCCACAAGAAGGTACCTCCACTCAGCACATGCTTCCACGAGGGCCAACAGCTCTTCATCCCAGGCATTGTAATTCCTCTCTGTGGCAGTCGACTGGCAGGAGAAATAGGTATAAGAATGAAGCTGTCCATTCAGTGAATGACACTGAGAAAGTACTGTCACGACAGCACTGACGACAGAAGCATTTGCCTCCATCACAAAGGGATGACTGTTATCCAGGTGGGCCAAAACTGGGACCATCATAAATGCCTGCTTCAAGTTATCAAAGGCCCCCTGAACCTTGTATGTCCACTGTAAATGGACACCCTTATGAGTCAGTGCTCTGAGCGGAGCAACCTTTGAGCAAAATTCCAAGTAAAATGTCGATTAAAAATTAGCAAAGCCTAAAAAGCACTGCATACTACACACCACCAAGGAAGACTGCCAAAAAAGAAGGATATCAGTCTTTTTCATGACCATGCTCATGCCCTTGGGGGAAATTGACTGTCCCAAGAAGTCTGTATGCTGTTGGAGGAAGGCATACTTCAGCTTTGCATAAAGGCAGTGAAGCCAAAGCTGAGATCCTCTTGAATGTGAACATGTTCCTCCCACATCCTAACTAAAATGTCATAATTGTCCAACAAGTCACAGAAAACATTGGTGACAAAGCCCTGAAAGGTATCAGGGGCATTAGAGAGACCAAAAGGCATCACACAATACTCAGAATGGCCATATGTGCAAACAAAGGCCCTTTTTTACTTGTTGCCCTGATGAACACAAAAAAGATTATAAGCCACTTTAGTAAACCAGCATGCCCCCTGTAAATGCTCCAACAACTCTGGAATGAGAGAAAGGGGGATTGGGTTCTTGATGGCAATATCATTCGATCCCTGATGTGCCACACCTGGCCTCAAGCTCCTTCTTTACAAAATTTATAGTGGCATCAAGGAAGGGAAGTGGAATATTGAATAAAACTTCAGGCTAAACTGTCCTCAGTGTATCTTCAAGGTGTCAGGAAAATTAATCCATTATATCAGAGGTTTATGTCCAAAAAGGAGACAGAGGAGTCCTGTAACTCTATTTGAATAAAGGGAGAGGCCATAGGGCATTCTGCTGGGGTCTCTCAAGTTGTTGGAGGACGCAGCCTCCTTTCTATCCTAATTTCCTGGGTGCATTTCCCTCCCTCTCCCCATTGGCTGATGTACTTGAGAGGTACAGACTTCCCAAATCTCCTAATACAGACCCCCTTCAAATTTGCATCCCCCCTCTCCCCTCTTCTTTTTTCTTTGTGTTTCTGTTCTTTTGATTTAAGTCCAAGAATTTTACACAACCTTGGGTAAACAACAGTCTGTGTCAGTGGAATTTGTATGGAATTTATGGTTCCTCCCATTGCTTCTTTCACCTCTCCATATCTGGCCTTACCTACCATCAGGGCTGAAATAAATAAGGGCAAGGAGAGCAGCTCCCGTTTTAATGCCTTTATTGAGAAATAAGCTCTGGGTGGGAGCCTGACAGGTCACGTGCACCACCGCTGCTCCCAATGAACGATCCAGAGGAGGAGGAATTCAGCTTTGCTGTGCAGCAGAGCTGGGCCTTCTGTCCTCACAGGAGTCCCGCAGAAGACACTGGCTGGCTCGTAGTCTAGGGGTGTCATGTCGATCGGGTGCTGTTCAGGTCATGGTGACAAGGCAAGAGAGTCCTGGTTGGTGATTTCATCTTCTTCACTGTTTTCCTTACTTGGGAGTACCATTTTTAGTTTTCAATGTTATATTGGCTCGTTGTTTTTAGGGAATTTTTATTACTGAGTTGTGTCCCATAAGTACTTGCTGTTTTTTTATTTGCCAGGCATCATTTTAGGAGCAGTGAAGGCGTTACCCTACGGGGAGGGAAAGGGCATAAGGGCAAGGCAATTCCAGGGAGTGGGAATCAGAACAGAACAACAGCAACAATTAACATAAAAACAGGGTGTTTTCCACAGTTAACAAAACATTAACAGAACAAACAAGGGTCACAGTTTGTTTGTAAAGACACCTCCTTCTCATTCCTTTCAAAGGCCATCTCTGGCTGTGACAGAGGACAGATATAGCCTGAAGGGAGAAGAGCATCTGGGAACATCTCCATGGAACAATCGTACACTCAATGGAGAGATGGGGTGGGTGGGAGTATGTGCTGAGGTCTCTGCTAGCTTTTGCTCAAAAACGTCCAAAAAGCCCCTACATTCTAGAGGTATGGTCAGCACCACAGGCCAGCAGGTGGCTCGGGACAGTTGGTGGTGTCGACAAGGGACATCTGGTGGGCACTAGGGCCTGCTTGGTGCCCTGGCCAGCAACTGCAGCTGGCACCGGGATAAAGTGCTGTACCTCACTGGCTGCGGCGGAAGGGGGGAGATAGCAGCACTCCCTGGACTTCACCTACAGGAAAGTAAATTTGTCTCTGTGCCCAACCGACCACTGGATCATGCCAGATAAATCAAGGTGTGCCCAGGATGATTGGATAAAAGGGCATAGAGGGGACAGAAAAAGAAACAAACTCAGTAGGACAGCCACTGCAGGTTTCCCATCAGTAGCAAACTTAGGACAAGGGACATGTCGGCACTCCAATGCTGTACAAGCATTTTATTTACGGACTCTGCAGAAATTGTATTCCTACAAGAGCCAGAGTCCACTAGGGCCTGGGCAGCGACTGCTCTGCAATCTGGGAGCGGAAGCGAGGCCAACACCGACACCATGAGGAGCGGGGCACCTAGGCTAGCTCCATCTACGGAGGCAGCAACCACCCTTCCTGCACTGGCCAGAGCTGTTTTTTGACCCCACAATACCGGGTGTTGAAAAGGTCAATTCAGAAAACAGTGGAAAATCCCAACCCTTCCCATAGGCAGCCAAATCAACCTCTGCAGAGTCCTCAGCAGGAGGAGAATGGGACTGGGAAAACACTGCCACGATTTGCAATGGGGTCCACCTCACCACGTGCAGCAGGGCGTTGGTGGGCAAGGAGGACTCAGGGAGAAGCCACCCCAGTCTGAGCTTCCATCTCAGCCACATGGGCCCCATCCCCAGCACCGCCAGCATGGCGCTTGCCACCCCTCCTCCCCCCAAGCAGGGAGGGCACCGGGATGTAGCGTGGGCCCAAAACCGGAGCAAAACCAGACGAGTGCAAAAGCTGCTCCACTTCAGAAGCTTGTTTAGTGGCAACCTGCAAAATCGAGTGCCAGTCTTCGGGCTACCTCTGTAGGAACATCGCCAGCCAGGCCATGAATATAGAGGGGTAACAAAAGGTCATCCTCCTTAATTCAACTCCAACGACGAGTGCAGGATATCCGCGGTGTACTCTGCCACTCTGTCCCTTCTGGCGCAGACTGAGCAGGAGGTTAAAAAACCTGAATGGGACAAAAGAAAGCTGTCTTTCCCATGATCACCAGGAAAATCATTATCCCAACTGAAAAACACAATCTAGCTTCCTATTCTAAATTATAAGACATGCTTTTGTTTGTACCGTATTTCAAAGACTATTTAGTAGAACTAGAAAAGGCTAACAATGATGACTTGAAGTAAGACTTCCACTTAAGGAGGAGTAGGCTAAGATTTACTAGTCCAGGAACTGACTGAGAGATGGTTTTGCTAGAGGTATGTATCCACTTTGCAAAAAGGTGGATAGGGAGTAATGAACTTACCGCCATTATATACAAGGAGATGCTGAATTAAATTAAGTTTAAGCACTTTTTAATTGGGGATGTGAGAAACAAGGCTCACTCTTTAAAATTTTTAAAAGTTTAATAAGGGATAAAAGGGACAGTACAATGCTGGGTGCATGGCAAACTGCCAGAGGCACACCAGTTAGCTTAAAACAATTTTCTTATATATTTTTTCATTACATTGGTTAAATGCATATTCATGAAGATTATATATACTCAAACATTCTTCTGAGTTTACATGTTCTAGAAATTCTTTTGCTTGACTTGACCTTTGACTTGTCTTCACGCTATCTTGTAGATGAAATTCATATATTTTGTTTCTTCTCGAGGCTCTGTTCTGTTGTTTGACACTCCCTGATAACCTGAAGGGTCAGTAGTAAATCCCTCCTTGCATTTTTTCTTGGTGTTTATTTTCTTGGTTCTTTTCACTGTGTCTTGGTTTGAAAGACAGGTGTCTGCCAAGAAAGGCAGAAGCCTCTTTTTAAAATGGAGAATGTAAACTCCCTCCAAATTATTATAATTTTGAAATTAAGGAGCTCTCAAGCAAAGATATGAGAATAGGAATAACAGTTCTTTACTAGGAAAATTAAAATAGAAATACAGTATTACAGAGAACAAACCCAAAACACTGATGGAGTCAGAATACAACCTGACACCCTGTCAGTCAGGGTGTTGGTAGCAGTCCCATTAAATGGTGGCTGCAGTCCTCCTGGATGACAGATGTGGTTCAGTTGAAGCAGTGGTCCTGTAGAAGGTGCAGTTTTCCTCTGAAGGTCCAGCAATGATGTGGAAAGGTCCGGTTTTCCTCTGGGATCCAGTGGAAAAAGGCTGCCTTGGTCTTCCAGATCTCAGTTTTTATCTAGGTAGGAAAGGTTTGGCTCCTCTCCCTGGCTGGAGCATCTCCCAATGTGATGATGTAATTTTATCAGTCATACAGTGGGACCCAATGGCCCATTAACAGACGATATCTTCCTGGAGGAAGGATGGGTTGTGGAAAAGATAAAGAACACTGCCCCAGCTGGTTTTAACAGATGGTGATAGAATACATACTTTTGGTCACATCCTGTATTGCAACCTAAGACACGCTCTTATCATTCAGATAAGATACTTCACAAGTATATTGAATCAACATAGCTATTTCACACAATTATCTGAGTTATTCTTACCATTGATAGTTAGTTACACAAATAAAAGCATTTAACCTTATAATGCACAACACATAGTCTCTATTTTTAATATTTTGCGAAAGCCTAAGCTATAATATATACTTATCACACTACTATATATATAAACTACACAGTGCATTGGCTACAAAAGCTGACAAATTATATTAAAGCAGTTAAAAGTGTTTATAAATATTACTATATTTAAATCGTTGTGATTAATAATAGTTTACCAAAGCCAATATATAAATGCAAAAGTCAACAACTATATAGTTATTTATAACAGGGACACAAATTGTGGAACATGCTGCTACAAGATACTTTGAAGGCCAACAGATTTCAGACTGGTTTAGAAAGGTGTTCAACAAATTCATGTCACTTATTAAAAATGATGGCTTCAGGAGTTGCAATCCCTGGCTCAGGTAGTTCTCAAGTTGCTTAATGTTGGAAGCCAGGCAGGATTTAGCAGTGTGAGGATCAACCTTTGCTTGCCTTATTCTTTCCCCTTGTATAAGCGAATAGCAACCTAGCCTGATAAGAGTAAATGGATCTTTGTATGATTCTTTATGAAGCTTCTGTATACTGCTGTCATGCTGTGAAGGAGTGGTTAAAATCTGGAACAGAGCTTTGAACCCTTCCTCTGCATCACAGTGTATTTTGTTGCTTTGCCCAAAGAGAGCATGCAGGGTTATTATTTTAAAATTGTAATTTAGATTATAACTAATTAATACAGTGATACATTTTTGGGTTTCTTTTCATAAGTAGGATATTAATTGAAACAAGTTTCCTTTTAGATTAGAAAACTACCTTAAATTTGTCTGCCTGATGGCTAGTAGTACAGATCTTTCAAGGATCTAGGTTAGTCCAGCTCAGGTGACGCACTTGCTAAGCACCCTATTGTGACAAAAGGACCCAATGGTATTGTGAAAAATTTATATTTATTTTTTCCTAACAACTTTGATTATCTTCTGAAATCAATTATTTCTTGTTATTTCCAGTGAATGGTCAATAAATTAACACTCTCAAGTATGTCTTACTAATTTACTTACTTTCAATCCAAAGACACTAACACTTCTGTCTTTTAGTCTACTGGCCTAGACCTCGATTGAAAATTTTCCAGTTATCTTTGATTTCCTCCAGTGTATTTCTATGGCAGGGTGGAAATGTTCTGCATTGTACCTGTAGTCATATCAATAAACTGTTAAGGCTGGGGAACCAATTGGAACACTCGTCACAAAAATTCTTTAACGGACCCATGCCAACTGAGGAGAGAGGTTAGGATGCAAAGTATAGCATTATAAGAGTAAATATTTATTCATGCACATGAGGTGTCAGCCAAATTGGGGCACCCCAAATGTGGTTTTACACAGGGTTCTTAGACCTTTCAAGCATTCAGGTAGAACACAATTTGACTAGTCACTAACACCCACACTACTGATTACTGATCATAGGAAAACTTTGCAAAGCAACTATATTTCTGCAGGGTTCTTGCTACTTGTCTATTGATCCAGACATCCCTGGAGTCAGTCTTGCTATAGTTACTTATCTATGATTCCAGACGACTCTGGAAGGGTTTCAAAGACACATCAGAGGGACTAGGATGCACTGGTGTTATCTCAGTTGTCCAGGGTTATCCTTTATCCTTTATGAGAACACTCTGAGCTTCCAAGAAGCAAAGTCCTTATTTCCAGGGCTGGACTGTCCTTCAGTTTGTTTTACTTAAGGATGAACAATACCAAAGTCTCCAGTAAAATTCCACTACCTTATTACATCTGTCCTGGTTTAGGGCAAATGTGGGAGGAAATCTCTGAAGGGGTCCCTCTAGAAAGCAAATTCAAGAGGCCCCTCCCCCCACTGGTTCAGGAGACAAATCTCCTTGGAGAGAAGTGGAAAAAACTGTTTCTTTAACAAGCAAAGTACTCACAAACATGAAAAAATGAATATTAAACAATGAAACCTCTCTGTCTCGGTTTGAAAGACAGGTATTTCGCTAAGGAAAGGCGAGAACTCCTTTCCTGAGATGCAGAGTGCAAACCCCTCCCTTCTAATCATTATAGTTTCAAATCAGAGGCTTTCAGGCAGAAGATATGGGGATAGGAAAAACAGTTCTTTACTGATATCTAACAAGGCAAAACAGCAGAAACAACAACAGCTATAAAAATTGACAAAACAGAACAGTATAGCTCAGTTCCAGTCCCTTTTGGCCACAGACCCTCTCTCCCTGTGCTCAGTTACCGGTGGTGGGGGCAGGGCAGGTCACGCGCAGTCGAAGAGGGCTGGGTGATGGCAGCAGCCGCCCAGGTGTGAGAGGGATGGAGGAGCGACTCCCCCCTCACGGTGTTGGTCGTGGTGCTCGGAAGAGTGTCCGGAGGTACTAGGATGAAGTGGGAGAGGAGCAGAGCGGTGTTCGACGGCAGGGAACGTGGCTCTCGGTGCTGGGATGGCGGGGAAGATGCTAGATTGGAGCACTGGCCGTCCTCCCTTCACTCCACGAGCTAAGCGAGAGCGAGAAAGAGAGCCCAGCCTCCTGTCCCACCTTTCCTTTTCCACTCTCCCCCTATACCCCACCCCCCTGCGAGAGAAAACTATTGCTACTAAGGTGTAGCCACAAATACTTAGCATAACAATGGGAAAAATTCCACAGAAAGAAAAGGGAACAATTCAACCCCCAACACTCTCGTTCTGAAGAGATGGCAAATTCAGAAAGTCCTTCTGTAGATCAGAGAGAGACAGTCCTTTTCGTGGGTGTGTCCTCAGCTTTCTCTCAGTCTCTCCGGGGCTCGGGGCCTGTATCCTGGCTGCAGTGCAGCTTGGGGGCCCCCCGGACGATAGTCCTGGTGTTCCTGGACTGAAAAATAGCTGAACAGTTCCAAAAAATTTCTGGCCCCAGTTAACTAAAAAAACTAACTAAAAGCAAAGGAGAGCTGCAGACAGCACAGTCCGTGAGAAGGAATGCGGGGGAGCAAGTCCAGTTCCTGCAAACAAACTCCGCGCTTCTTCTCCCTCTCTTCGCTCTCGGAACCAGTCTTAAAGGTGCAGAACTTAATATCCAGCATAAACAGAACAGACGATTGGGGATACAAGCATCATAAAGTCACCCTAGGACAACATCACAGTGTATAATGTGATCTACTATATATATTAACAAAGTTAGTGTGCTTTCATACTATAAAGACTGATTGATATAATAGTTAGGAAAGGGAATTTTTGTATCACACCCTATAGCTTCCTTCCTGTCTGAACAGCGAAGCTTGCTTTCAGAGGAAACTGGTATGTTGAAGTAGATGGTGCCCACCAGATTCTGTCCTAATACATACTCAGGGCATAACATATAGATGACATTTAGACCTATATGTGTAATCACAGTAGTATTTAAGAGGCTTGCAAGGTAAAGATAATAATTATTGGCATAACTGGTTGTTTCTCAAGATATGTGCTTACTTGAATTAATGCTTTTACTTAGGTAGATGAAAATGTCTGTGCATGGGGGGAAAATGGTCTGCATACTATTTAAATTTGAAATGTTATTATATAATGAACAAGTTAGTTTTGTTGTGTCTGTGTGTGTTTTGTTTACTGCTTGTTTGTTTTTTTCTAAACAGAAAATATAACTGTCATATTGAAAACAAGCCCCTAACTATTCCAAAGGACATTGATTTTCATCTGGAAACAAAGTCTGTGACTGAAAGGGACACTATAGGTAAGAAAAAGTGGAAACAAACAACCGCATATTATATCAAATATATCCTGATGTTGTTTTCTATCAAGTGTTTATTTGCAATAAATACTGGAATATTTTTTCAGTAGATAATGAAAGAATAACAGTACAACTGATTATAACGAATGTGAGAGAAAAATTTAGGCCTAAATCTCTGTTGTTCCATGGGTGACATCTTAATAGCAGTATTAGAAAAATGATAAGTAGGTGAAATCCAGCATAAAGCACATCTACTGCAATAGGCATCCCTAGCAATATGAGACAACATCAAAAGGATCACATCACTCAGTGTCTTTGAAACATGTAAAAATAGCTTTGTACAAAAAAATGGTAACTGGCAGATGTTGAAACATACTTTCTGCTCTTCTAAAATAGGAAATGTACTGTAGCACCAAAATCTAGTTATTTCACCCACACCTCTGAAATTTTGAAGTAAAATATTTAGAAACCAAAAGTAACACCGCAGAAATGCACAGCATTTGTTTGAAAGTTAAGAGGCTTTTTTAGAAATGGTAATTTTTGACTCCTTAAACATGACCAATTTTTCTGTTTGTGGTTGGCTGACCTTGGCTGGATGCCAGCTACCCACCAAAGCTGGTCTATCGCTCCCCTCCTCAGCTGGACAGGGGAGACAAAGTATAACAAAAGGCTTATGGGTCAAGATAAGAACAGGGAAAGATTACTCACCAGTTACCATCATGGGCAAAACAGACTCGACTTGTAGAAATTGATTGTACTTGTTACCAATCAAATCAGAGTAGGATAATGAGAAATAAAATCAAATCTTAAAAACACCTTCCCCCTATGCCTCCCTTCCTACTGGGCTTAACTTTATTCCTGATTCTTTGCCTGCTCACTCCCAGCCGCACAGAGGAATGGGGGTTATGGTCAGTTCCTTACACATTGTTTCTGCCACTGCTTCCTCCTCAGGAGGACTCTTCACATTCTTCTTCTGCTCCAGTGTGGGGTCCTTTCCACAGGAGAAAGTCCTCCATGAACTTCTCCAGTGTAGGTCCCTTCCATAGTGTGCAGTCATTCAGGAACAGACTGCTCCAGCATAGGTACCCTGTGGGGTCACAAGTGCAATGCTCCAGTGGGGATTCCCCTTTCCATGGGTCTACAGGTCCTGCCACAAACCTGCTTCAACATGGACTACCCATGGGGTCACAGCCTCCTCTCAGGCATCCACCTGCTCTGGCGTGGGTCTCCTCCACAAGCTGCAGGTGGATCTCTGCTCCCCCGTTGATATCCATGGGCTGCAGGGGCACAGCTGCCTCACCACCATCTTCACCATGAACTACAAGGGGAATCTCAGCTCTGGTGCCTGGAGCACCTCCTGCCCCTCCTTCTCTACTGACCTTGGTGTCTGCAGAGTTGTTCCTCTCACATATTCTCACTCTTCTCTGGCTACAATGGTTTCTGCGCAATAGCTTTTTTCCTTTTTAATTATGTTATCACAGAGGTGTTACTGCCATCGCTGATTGTCTTGGCCTTGGTCAGTGGTGGGTCCATCTTGGAGCTGGCTGACATTGGCTCTGTTTGTGTGGTGGTGCATCCTGCCTGTAGTCCCCTTGATACCAAAACCTGGCCACACAAACCCAATAGAACATGTGATACATATTCTCCTCCTAGCCACATTTTTATAGGCATGCATTGTGTGCATATAGAGAGAGAGAGAAAGCAAGCAAGCAAACTTATGTTTTTTATGCTGAGCAGATGTTGCAGCTTAAATTATCCAGGACAGTGATGAAAAGATCTGTAACAGAAATGCACAACTTTTTAAAACTGGCATGTAAGCAAAGCATTCACAATTCTTAATTAGCGTTATTTGCTTCAAGCAATATTTATGGGCCTCCCCAAGATTAAAACTAGCATCAGTTTATAGATATTGATACAGTGTAGGGTTTATTTATCTTTAAAATGTTATATATGCAAATATATGTTAACTCTAACCAAATAGGTATTTCAAACTAAATATTTAGACTTCCATTGAAATACCTGAGTTCAACCAATTTCACGTTTTTGACAACAGATACCTTGTTGTCAAAAGACAGATGCTCAGTAATATTCTGTGACTTTTTAACCTCATTGATGTAAAATGGTGTTTGAGAAGGTGTGGTGGGCTGACCTTGGCTAGCCCCAGGTGCCCACCAAGCCATTCTGTCACTACGCTCCTCAACTTGTCACCAAAAATCAAGAAATAAATTCTCCAACCAGTCTGTTGAGTTAGAAAGTCAGCATTACTTTATTCAGCACTGAGGTACATGGGGATTGCTCCACCTATCATGTACATGAGTTATTAAAACTTTTAACTATTTATACATTTTAGCAAACAAAGGAATTAGTGTCCATTGGCTACAAGTTACATACTTCTCTTATTAATTAGTATTCTCTCTTCTATTGGTTAATGATTTCTCACTTCTCATGCTAATTAGTCCACATTTTCAATCTTTTTATTATCTTTTTCCCAGATAGGGAGTTTCAGTACAATTGCTGAATTGTCTTTTTTAGTTCCTTTTTGTCTTGGTTTGAAAGACAGGTATGGTTTAAGGAAAGGCAAGAGCCCCTTTTCTGCGATGCAGAGTGCAACCCCCCTCCTTTTTAATTATTTTAGGTCCAATTCAGACACCTTCAGGCAGGAGATATGGGGATAAGAATAACAGTTCTTTACTGATATCTAACAAAGCAGAAAAACAACAACAGCTATAAAAATTGGCGACAGAAACAGTCTAGCTCCGCTCCAGTCCCTTCTGGCCGCAGGCCGTCTCCCTGTGTTGTTACCGGTGTTGTGGGGGCAGGGCAGGTCCCGCGCAGTTGAAGAGGGCTGGGTGATGGCGGCCGCGGCCCAGGGGAGAGAGGGGATGGGGAAAGTTACTCCCCCCTCACGGTGTCGGTCGTGGTGCTCAGCGGAGTGTCCGGAGGTACTAGGGTGAGCTAGGAGAGCAGCAGAGCGATGTCCAAAGGCAAGGAGCGTGGATCTCAGTGCTGGGATGGCAGGGGAAGATGCCAGAGCAGAGCCCAGGTTGTCTTCCCACTCCAGGAGCCAAGCGAGAGAGAGAGCCCCGCTCCAGACCCCCCTATCCCACCTTTCCTTTTCCGGTTCCCCCCCGCTCCCCCTCCAGCCACCCCCCTACGAGAGAACATTATCTGTCGTTTTAAGGTGTAGCCACAATTACTTAGCATAACAATGGGAGAAATTCCACAGAAAGAAAAGCGAAGCATTCAACCCCCAACATTATCCACCCCTGAATTTCTCCCATACTAATATGCTATATCAAATTAAACTGTTACATTATATATACATACATGCAGTTAGAGACATAGGCACAGTACTATAGGTATTTCACCCTAAAACAAGGTTTCCTTGGGGTATGCATCTGGTCTTTCCATTCTTTTGCATCACCCACCAGGTGCAACCTGGTCCTTGAGTGAATACAACTCCATGGATGGGATTGTCTTTGCTGGAGGCAGGATTTACCCAAACAGCTTTTCCTAGCATACCTCTCATGTGTACCACTGGAACCTTATCTCCATCTGATATTCCCAAGGGCTCAGATTGAGCAGGGCCTGCTCGGTTAGTGGAACCTCGGGTGTTCACTAACCAGGTGGCCTTTGGTAGATTAATCTCTCAGTTCTTGAAAGTTCCCCCACCCAGTGCCTTCAAGGTGGTTTTAAGCAGGCCATTGCACCGTTCAACTTTCCCAGCAGCTGGTGCATGGTAGGGGATATGGTACACCCACTCAATGCCGTGTTCTCTAGCCCAGGTGTTTATAAGGCTGTTCTTGAAATGAGTCCCATTGTCTGACTCAATTCTTTCAGGGGTACCATGCCTCCAAAGAACTTGTTTTTCCAGGCCCAGGATGGTGTTCCGAGCAGTGGCATGAGGCACAGGGTAGGTCTCCAACCATCCAGTGGTGGCTTCCACCATGGTCAGTACATAGCGCTTGCTCTGGCGGGTTTGAGGCAGTGTGATGTAGTCAATCTGCCAGGCTTCTCCATACTTATATTTGGACCATCGCTCCCCATACCAGAGGGGCTTCACCCGCTTGGCTTGCTTGATGGCAGCGCATGTCTCACAGTCATGGATAACTTGAGAAATACTGTCCATGGTTAGATCCACCCCTCGGTCTCGTGCCCACTTATATGTGGCATTTCTGCCCTGATGACCTGAGGCATCATGGGCCCATCGAGCCAGGAACAACTCTCCCTTGTGCTGCCAGTCTAAATCTATCTGCGACACCTTTATCTGTGCAGCCTGATTTACCTGCTCATTGTGTCGATGTTCCTTATTAGCCCGACTTTTGGGGACATGGGCATCTACGTGACGGACTTTCACAGGCAGCTTCTCCACCCGGGTGGCAATGTTTTTTCATTCATTGGCAGCCCAGATTGGTTTTCCCCTACGTTGCCAGTTAGCCTTTTTCCACCTTTCCAGTCATCCCCACAGAGCATTGGCTACCATCCATGAATCAGTGTAAAGGTAGAGTTTTGGCCACTTTTCTCTTTCAGCAATGTCCAGGGCCAGCTGAACAACTTTGAGTTCAGCAAGTTGACTCGATCCACCTTCTCCTTCGGTAGCTTGTGCAACCTGTCGTGTGGGGCTCCATACGGCTGCTTTCCACTTCCGGTTCATCCCCACGATGCGGCAGGAACCATCAGTGAAAAGAGCATAGCGTGTTTCTTTTGCTGGCAGTTGGTTATATGGTGGGGCTTCTTTGGCCCGGGTCACCTGTTCCTGTTCCTTTTCGTCGGCAAGGCCAAAGTCTTCTCCTTCCAGCCAGTTGGTAATTATCTTCAAAATCCCAGGGCGATTCGGGTTTCCAATACGGGCACGTTGTGTGATGAGGGCAATCCATTTACTCCATGTGGTGTCAGTGGCATGGTGGGTTGAGGGAACCTTTCCTTTAAACATCCACCCCAGCACTGGCAGTCGGGGTGCCAGGAGGAGTTGTGTTTCTGTGCCAACCACCTCTGAGGCTGCTTGGACCCCTTCATAGGCGGCCAAGATCTCCCTCTCCGTTGAGGTGTAGTTGGCCTTGGACTCTCTGTAGCTTCGGCTCTAGAACCCTAGTGGTCGGCCTCGCATCTCACCAGGCACCTTCTGCCAAAGGCTCTAGGACAGACCATGGTTCCCGGCTGCAGAGTAGAGCACGTTCTTCACATCTGGTCCCGTCCTGACTGGGCCAAGGGCTACTGCATGAGCAATCTTCTGCTTGATCTGGGCAAAGGCTTGCTGCTGCTCAGGGTCCCAGTGGAAATCGTTCTTCTTGTGGGTGACCAGGTAAAGAGGGCTCACAATCTGGCTGTACTCAGGAATGTGCATTCTCCAAAAGCCTATGGCACCTAGGAAGGCTTGTGTTTCCTTCTTGCTGGTTGGTGGAGACATTGCAGTGATCTTATTGATGACCTCACTGGGGATCTGGCGCCGTCCATCTTGCCACTTTACTCCCAGGAACTGGATCTCTTGGGCAGGCCCTTTGACTTTGCTCTTTTTAATGGCGAAGCCGGCTCCCAGCAGAATCTCAATGATCTTTTCTCCTTTCTGAAATACTTCTATTGCCGTATCCCCCCCACACAATGATGTCATCAATGTACTGCAGATGTTCTGGAGCTTCACCCTTCTCCAGTGTAGCCTGGATCAGCCCATGACAGATGGTGGGGCTGTGTTTCCACCCCTGGGGCAGTCCGTTCCACATGTATTGCACACCCCTCCAGGTGAAAGCGAACTGAGGCTTGCACTCTGCTGCCAGAGGAATGGAGAAGAATGCATTGGCGATGTCAATGGTGGCGTACCACTTTGCTGCCTTGGACTCCAGCTCGTACTGCAGTTCCAGCATGTCCGGCACGGCAGCGCTCAGCGGTGGAGTCACCTCTTTCAGTGCACGATAGTCCACTGTCAATCTCCATTCTCCTTCCGATTTACGCACAGGCCAGATGGGGCTGTTGAAGGGTGAGTGGGTTTTGCTGACCACCCCTTGGCTCTCCAGCTCACGGATCATCTTGTGTATGGGGATCACGGCATCTCGATTCGTCCGGTACTGCCGGCGGTGCACTGTTGAGGTAGCAATTGGCACCTGTTGCTCTTTCACTCTGAGGAGTCCCACTGCAGATGGGTTTTCTGATAGCCCAGGCAGGGTGTTCAACTGCTTAATGCCCTCTGCTGCCACAGCAGCTATTCCAAAAGCCCACCTGAGTCCCTTTGGGTCTTTGTAATAGCCATTCCTGAGGAAGTCTATGCCTAGGATACATGGTGCCTCTGGGCCAGTCACAATTGGATGTTTCTGCCACTCTTTCCCAGTCAGGCTCACCTTAGCCTCCAGCAGAGTAAATTCCTGAGATCCCCCTGTAACCTCAGCAATTGAAACAGGTTCCTTCCCGACATGTCCTGATGGTATTAATGTACATTGTGAACCAGTGTCAACCAATGCTCTGTGTTCCTGTGGCTCTGATGTGCCAGGCCATCGGATCCACACCGTTCAAAAGATCCGGTTTTCCCGTGCCTCTCCCTGGCTAGAGGCAGGGCCCCTCTAGCCCTGGTTATTATTTCTCTCCTGGGCATACATAGTGGAGGTTCCTTCAAGGGGATCTGACAGATCATCCTCCCTTCTGAAATACTCTGCACCTCCATGGGAGGCTGAGGCTACCCTCACTTTAGTGGAGTTCCCTCTGTTGGTGTTCCCCTCCCTGAGTTGGCGTACCCGTGCTGCCAGGACAGAAGTGGGTTTCCCATCCCACCTTCTCATGTCTTCCCTGTGGTCACGTAGAAAAAACCACAGGTCAGCACGTGGGGTGTACCCTCTCTCCCTAGCTGGGGGGCATTGGGCTCTACTTTTGGGGTCTATGACTCTCACTGGTGCTGCACTGATCTTCCTCACCTCTTCCCTTATCTCCTTCATCTCCTCCTTAAACTCCTCTCTGAGGTCCTTAGTCACAGCAGAGACATGAGCCTGCACTGGGCCAGCCATCATACTCTGATAATTCCTGAGCCTGTTGGCAACAGAACCTACTGTCACTTGGTTGGTATCAGCATCAATCATTGTAATAAAGGGGGTATATTGAGATGGGCCCAGGTTTGCCAGATTCCACAACATCTGCCCTGTGCACCTGACCTTGTCAGGGTCATTGTCATGCTGTCCATTCCTCCCAAAGAGCACCTCCAGTACTGCCACTTCTTTCAGCTTTTGGATCCCTTCCTCAAGGGTATTCCAACGTGTTCTCTGGTGGTACTCCTGCATTCTTTCCCTGTGGACAAATCTTTCTTTCACACTCATTAAAAGTCGCTCCCAGAGGGAAAGGAGACCTGTCTCCCTTACAAATACCTGGTCCACACCTGAGTCCTGGGTCAAGGCTCCCAAATTCCTTGCCTCAGTACCATCCAGTTGCACACCTGTACCCATAAGGTCCCAGACCTGCAGTAACCAGGTTGTAAAAGCCTCACGGCCCTGTCGTACAATGTCTTTTCGCAGGTTACGGAGACTCTCGTATGACAGGGACTCGGTGATGATCTCAACTTCTGGCTCCCCTGCTGGTTGTGAGGGGCCCCCTTCCTGACCTTTATTATTTAGGTGCCTTGTTTTCATCTTAGACTTCCTAGTTTCCACAGGGGCAACTGCTGCTGGCTGTGAGTGCCCTTGCAGTTCAGCTGGAACCTGGACAGATGTAACATCTGTGGGTCCCACTGCTGCACCATCAGAGTCTCCCTCTTTAAGGCAGGGGGAGGGTTTCTCACCAGCTGGGGAGAGGTACTCCTTCAGCATCTGGCCCATCTCACGTATCTCCTTTGCTAGCACCCCCACCCATTCCGGGTGGTTTCTTTCCAAGGTGGGCTGTGGAGCAGGGTCAAACTCTGGGGTAATATCCCTAGTCTCTGGGATAGGATCAGGCTCTGGGGTAACCTCCCTAGTCTCTGGGACAAGATCAGGCTCTGGGGTAACCTCCCTAGTCTCTGGGACAGGATCAGGCTCTGGGGTAACATCACTAATCCCCGGGGTATGTATCAGGGTTGTTATCCAAGTCAATCTCCCCTTATCTCTGAATGTTAGATAGAACAGGTTTAACAGGGATATAAGCAACACTAGCCACAATATAATGTCATTAGCATTTAAAGTGGATTGGAACCCCTTGAAGACTGGTGGGGTGAACTTCAAAAACCCTGTGATGGGTTGAGAAAAAATTTCACCTGCTGCCACTTCCTCACAGTAAGTACCATTATTGAAGTAGCCCCAGAAACACACACTTAGAGTGTGATAGCTCTGAATCCATGTGGCCATCTTCCAGAGAAAATTAAAAATCCATGAATTCCTCAACTGATCAACCCACATAATAAACTGGATAATAGCCACAGTAACCTTGGTTATGAAACTCATGTTTAAAAAAGGGCTTGCAAATGGGAGAGATATAGCAGTGACCACATGGAGGCCAATCCAGGGTAAGCTGGACAGCATGGTGTCACCTACCACAAGCTTGGGTAATTTAAGAACTGTTATCCCCTTTTCTACCCCTCTCTCAATGCCCTCAGGCAATGCCCCACGTTGGGCGCCAAAAGTTGTCTTGGTTTGAAAGACAGGTATGGTTTAAGGAAAGGCAAGAGCCCCTTTTCTGCGATGCAGAGTGCAACCCCCCTCCTTTTTAATTATTTTAGGTCCAATTCAGACACCTTCAGGCAGGAGATATGGGGATAAGAATAACAGTTCTTTACTGATATCTAACAAAGCAGAAAAACAACAACAGCTATAAAAATTGGCGACAGAAACAGTCTAGCTCCGCTCCAGTCCCTTCTGGCCGCAGGCCGTCTCCCTGTGTTGTTACCGGTGTTGTGGGGGCAGGGCAGGTCCCGCGCAGTTGAAGAGGGCTGGGTGATGGCGGCCGCGGCCCAGGGGAGAGAGGGGATGGGGAAAGTTACTCCCCCCTCACGGTGTCGGTCGTGGTGCTCAGCGGAGTGTCCGGAGGTAGTAGGGTGAGATGGGAGAGCAGCAGAGCGATGTCCAAAGGCAGGGAGCGTGGATCTCAGCGCTGGGATGGCAGGGGAAGATGCCAGAGCAGAGCCCAGGTTGTCTTCCCACTCATGAGCCAAGCGAGAGAGAGAGCCCCGCTCCAGACCCCCCTATCCCACCTTTCCTTTTCCGGTTCCCCCCCCCGCTCCCCCTCCAGCCACCCCGCTACGAGAGAACATTATCTGTCGTTTTAAGGTGTAGCCACAATTACTTAGCATAACAATGGGAGAAATTCCACAGAAAGAAAAGCGAAGCATTCAACCCCCAACACTTTTTTATCTCTGGTTTCTGCAAAATGTCCTTGCAGTCTATAAAGCCTGCATTCCTGGTGTCCAGTTCTTAGCAATCTCTCTCTCCCAGGCTTTGTGAACTTCCTCCCCCAGGTCTGAGAGCACTGAAGCATGGCAAGCTCTAAACTTTAATTTGTTTTTCTAACACATGGACATCACCCAGAGCTTGCCTGTCAGCTGCTATGTGTTTCAAAGATTAAATCTCCCCTCTTGTTGATTTGGTCCCAACATTTTCTGCCACTGTTTCATAGATTCCTTTATAAAGAAATATAACTTGGTTGGTAACAAGCTGAAAGGGGGGGGGGGGGGAGGAACTAATGAAAGCCTTATGGATCAAGATAAGGACAGGGAGAGATCACTCAGCAATTACCATCATGGGCAAAACAGACTCGACTTGGGGAAATGAATTTCATTTATTGCCAATCAAATCAGAGTAGGATAATGAGAAATAAACCCAAATTTTAAAACATCTTCCCCCCCACTCCTTCCCTTCTTCCTGGGCTCAGTTTTGTCTGTCTTGAGGCCGGCTAGCACTGGTTCTGTCAAACATGTGGGAAGCATCTAGCAGCTTCTCAGGGAAGCCACCCCTGTAGCTCCCCCCATAGCGAATCTTTGTCACGCAAACCCAATGCAGAGGCGCAGACTGAACTTCATTGTCAAGAATTGTTCTTTGCAGTTCCTAGCATCTATGGGAGAAAGAAAAGCTCTCTCTTTTTAAATCACCCAACCTGCATGGAACACAGCATGTTCCCCAGAATGTTTAGGATGATGTTTACACAATGAGTTACTGGTTATCAAGATCTTGAAGAACAAACCATCAATGTTTTAAGTTGGGTTTTTTTAAAGAAAAAGAGGAAGCAATTATATGTAGTACATTATATGATTGTCAATGAGCTTTTAGTCTTAAACAGAGAATCAAACTTATCTAGAATTGTAGCTAGACTTCAGTGGATTACTATTTTTTAATCTGGATTTTGAGATCTAAATTAGACATTATTTTTTAAGTTATTAGATTAATGCATAAAAGCTGAGATGATAAAATACTAAAACCCTGTAACCTTATAAATTGCTGAGTGGTAATCCAGTATCAAGTAACAGAGGTGAAGAGTGAAGTTCAGGTTAAAACAAGAGGTTGCTGAGTGAAAAAACAAGTGTCTCTTAACCTGGATAATCTGGATCTAGACTGGACCTAGACCTCAAGTATTTGAAAATAATCTTTAATTGTCATCCCTTTTTGTATATGTTGGCAATTGCCTTAAAAATATAATTGCAATTTTAAAGATTTGCAAACTTGTATTTTTCAGCATTGCATTATTTTCCTGAATATCAGTGGCTGGTGGATTTCACTGTTGCAGCTACAGTTGTGTATGTGGTGACTGAAGCCTATTACACTATCATGAAGCCCTCACAAGAAATTAATATCAGTGTAGTATGGTGTCTGCTTGTCTTGGCCTTTGCCGTGTATCCTTTACTGTTTTTTAAAATCATTCTATCTCTTCCAAATAGCTTACATCATTCTTCAATTCATATAAATCTCTGTATTGTTTGTTTTCAGAATAAATAAATATGTATTTATCATTGCCTTTGCCTTAGTCTTTACTAGGAAGACCAGCCTTTGGGAATACCAGGCACAAGAGACCAGAAGGATAGCCTAGAGCAAGAAAGCTGTACCCTTGGTGGAAAAGGCTCAGGTTAGGGAATACTTAAGCAAACTGGGCATAGGTAAGTCCATGGACCCTGATGGGATGCACCCATGACTGCTGAGGGAGCTGGCAGTTGTCATTGCTAGGTCACTCTTGATTATCCTTGATCAGACATGGTGGTTGGGAGAACTGGCCTAAGACTTAAAGAAAGCAAATGTCACTCCTGTCTTGGAGAAGGGCAAGAAGGACCCAGGAAACTATAAACTACTAAACCTCACCTCAATCTCTGTGAAAGTGATGGAATAACTAATCATGGAAACCATTTCTAAGGACATGGAGGACAAGAAAATCACCAGGACTAGTCAGCATGACTTCACCAAGGGCAGTGGATATTGTCTACCTGGACTTCAGGGAGGCTTTTGACCCTGTCTCCCATAAGATCCTCATAGAGCAGCTATTGATGTATAGGCAGGATAAGAAAACAGTGAGGTGGACTGAAAACTGGCTGAATGGCCAGGCCCAGAGGATGGTGATCAATAGCAGAGCAAAGTCTAGTTGGAAGTCAGTGACTAGCAGTGTACCCCAGGAGTCAATACTGAATCCAGTCCTGTTCATTAATGGTCTGGATGATGGGACAGAGTGTACCCCCAGACAGGTTGATGATGACACCTGTACTGGGTCTGGCTGAGATGAGTTCATTTTACTCCTCCCCAAACTGGGAGGAGTGGCTGATACACCAAGGGGTCATGCTGCCATCTGGAAGGACCTCAACAAGCTGCAGAATTGGGCTGACAGGAACCTCATGCAGCTCAACAAGGAGAAGTGACAAGTCCTGCACCTGAAGGGGGATAATCCCATGCACCAGTACACATGCTGGGGTCTGCCCAGCTGGAAAGCATCTTAGCAGAAAAGGATCTGGGGGCCCTGGTAGGCACTTAATTGAACATGAGCCAGCAATGTGCCCTTGCTGCAAAGAAGGCAAATGGCATCCTGGGCTGCATTCGACAAAGTATTGCCAACATGTTGAGGGAGGTGATCCTTCTACATTATTCAGTGCTGGTGAGGCCACACATGGAATCTTGTGTCCAGTTCTAGGCTCCCCAGAGTAAGAGAGGCCTGGCCATACCAGAGAGAGTCCAGAGAAGGGCCACGGAGATGATGAAGGGTCTGGAGCATTGCTCATGAGGAAGCACTGAGACAGCTGTGACTGTTTAGCCAAGAGAAGAGAAGAGAAGGGTCAGGGGGACAGGGTAATCTTATCAATGTTTACAAATATCTGAAGGGAGTGTTGTCCACAAAAATCAGATTTGTTACCCAGTGTGCGACAAGCCAATAATTGCACACTCATGAGAGACATTGATTATTTATTTCTGAGTTGTGCAAGCCTGGGTGCCAGGTGGAATTCCACAAATCAAGCATACCAGCTATGAAAACTTTTTACTATTTCTATATTTTAGCAAACAAAGGAATTAGTGTTCACTGGATACAAGTTACATAATTCTCTTATTAATTAGTATTCTCTCTTCTATTGGTTAATGATTCTTTTGCTTCTCATGCTAATTAGTCTGCATGCCCAGTCTTTCTCTTCTTTTGGGTCGGTGGATTTTTTGTCAGTGGTCCATGACTTGGTGGTCATGGTCTCCCCCTGCTGGAATTGCCTTTTATCCAGTTGGAGTTGATTTCAGCACAGTTACTGGGTTGGCTTTATTAGTTTCTTCCTTATCTTGGGAGTTCTGCCAGATGTCCCATAAACTGCATTTTTTTTGTGTCCATTAGCAGTGGGCATCCTTCTTCCCAAGCTTTGTTAAACATCCTCCTAGGTATGAAATCATTGAAGCATGTCCAGCCCTAAACTTGAACAAGGCAATTCTACTAACAAGTAATTTGTTTTTCTAGCACCTGGACATCACTTAGAGCTTGTTAGCTGCTCTCTGTTTCATTAATTAAATCTCCCTTCTTGTTGATTAGGCTTGAAAGTATACAAGGATCAAAACATCAAAGAACATCATTTATTAAGAAAATTTTACGTATTCCACATTTTGCAACAGGAGGGTACAAAGAAAAGGGACACAGGTTCTTTTCTGTGGTGCCCAGTGACAGGACAAGAAGCAATGGGCAAAAAGTGAAACACAAGAGGTTCTGTCTGAACATCAGGGAATAATGCTTTACTGTGAGGGTGAGTGAGGGAGACGCACAGCCTGTCCTTTCTAGAGCCTCTACATGATGACAGAACTGCTCTATCAAGGCTTGAGTCTTCTCCCATCTCTCACCCAGTAATGAGCCCAGTTCCTGTGAATACTGTGACTCAAGCTGTTGTATCTGCTCCATGCACCACTGAAGAGTTTCCACAGCATCTCGTGCAGATGCACCTGCAGGGGCTTGGGGGCCAAACATCTTCACCCAGTATTCCCAGTGGGGAAGATCTCTCCAAGCTAGGCATCAGGGCAGGCCCAAGACCAAAGATAACACCATAGGATTTAAAAGTTCTAGCAGACAATAGTCAGAGAGGCTAAGCTCTGCCTGCACGCCAGTTCTATTAGCTTTCCTGATAACACACCAAGGACAGCCATAGACATAATATTTACAAAACACTGTCCTTTGTTTGAATAGCCATGTAACCCGGACATCTTACTTTTTCCTTAAAGTAAATTAGCGATGTCAAGATGTTCTGACATGCTTTCTTTTCTCCTGCATATAATTGGTATATGTATACATGTATGTAGATTTTCACACTATCATAGAATGACCTGGGTTAGAAGGGACCTTCAAGATCATCTAATTCCAACATATGTGTCCCTTCCCCCCCCCCATAGGCAGAGCTGTCACCCACTAGATCAGGTTGCTCAAGGCCCCATTCAACCTGGCCTTGAAATCCTCCAGGAATGGTACATCCATAACCTCTCTGTGAAACCTGTTCCAGTGCCTCACCATCCTCTGAGTAGAGAATTTCTTCCTAACATCTAATTTAAATATTTCTTAATTTAAAACCATTACCCCTTGTCCTATCACTATCTGCCTGTGTAAAAAAGTTGCTCTCTCTCTTTTTTATAAGCTCCCTTTAAATACTGAAAGGCTGCAATGAGGTCTCCCCAGAGCCTTCTCTTCTCCAGACTGAACAGCTCCAACTCTTTTAGCCTGTCTTCCTAGGAGAGGTGCTTCAGCCTCCAGATCATCTTTGTGGCCCTCCTCTCAACCCGCTCTAACAGGTCTGGGTCTTTCTTGTGCTGAGGACCCCAGAGCTGGATGCAGTACTCCAGAGGGCAGAGTAGAGGAGCAGAATCCCCTCCCTCGACCTGTTGGCCGCTCTTCTTTTGATGCAGCCCAGGATGCAGTTGGCCTTCTGGGCTGCAAGCACACACTGTTGTCTCATGTTCAGCTTTTTGTCCACTAGAACCCTCAAGTCCTTCTCTGCAGGGCTGCTCTCAATGACTTCTTCTCCCTGTCTGTGCTCGTCTGGGATTTCCCAGACCCAGGTGCAGCACCTTGCACTTGGACTTGTTGAACCTGATAAGGTTCTTGTGGCCCATTTCTCAAGCTTGTCCAGGTCTCCCTGGATGGCATTCTTTCCTTCTGTTGTGTCAACTGCACATGTCAACTGTTTCATGTCATCTGCAAACTTGTTGAGGGTGCACTCGATCCCATTGTCTATGTCATTGATAAAGATATTAAAGAGCTCCAGTCCAAGGACAGAGCCCTGAGGGACACCACTAATCACTGGCCTCCACCTGGACATAGAGCCATTGTCTATAACTCCGTCTGTCTTCATCCAGCCAATTCCACAATGTTCATGGAAGCTTTGTAAAGTAAACAGAGAATTTTGGTATGAAAGTTTACTTAGTCCCTGCAGAATACAAAGGAATGGATTTTGATTAATTTTAACAAGGGAAGAAACTTTGAAGGTTTTGCAATTTGGTGACAAGTTTATTGTGGTGTTTGAAGCAAAATATAGTTCCAAAACTACTGTCAAATACTGGTTTTGAACTCACTTGTAAAAACCAAGAGTAAGCATATTTAATAATTGATTAGAGCTGCATGAAGCTGTTCCCTACATAGTTAACCTCTGGTTCATATGCCTGCCAAGTGTTAAGAAAATTTCACAACTGGTCTGTGCAGGCTGAGGAGAGAGGCTAGGATGCAAAGTATAGGATTACAAGAGCAATTCTTTATTTATGCACATGAGGTATCCCATTCAAATCGGTTCACCCCAAACGCAGTTTTACACAGTTCTTATACCTTTCAAGCATTCAGGTACAACACTATTTGACCAATCCCTACTTAACACACATATGCTGCTGTTCTGAAGAGCAATTATAATTCTATGGCATCATCACCATCTGCTTCTTTCTTGATCTAGATGTTCTAGTCTTGCTACAGTTAGTTATCTATAATGCAAACTAATGGGAGGGTTTCACAGAGATGTTTGTTAGAGGGGCTAGGATGTTGGCATTATCTTGGTAGTCCGGGGCTATCCTTTATTCTTCAAGGTGGAGCCTGTCCTCCTCCTTGCAATGAACCGGGGCCCTTTAGTCATGCTGACTTAACCATGACTATGCAGTATACAATGTAAACTATATATATCTATCTTAAGAAAGTTTATACAATTTCATACTCTAAAGAACAATTGGTACAATAGTTAGGGAATGAGATTTTTTCCTTAACACAAGCTATTTTGCACTGCTGCTCATTGCTGTTTTGCCTGTCTACTTTGCAGTTATCTCACCTTGTTCATCTGTGCTAACCTAGTTTATCTGATTATTTTATTTGGCAGAGAAAGAAAGACAATGTAAAAGAAAAGTTTCTGCTTTCAGTTTTAGTGAGGTACTTATCTTTTTTTTTCCTTGCAGCCATCTTTGTTGTTTCAACTCTTTTAAGCATAACATTGCTTATATGCCATACTGTGTTCCTGCCTTGTAATGAGTTTCACAGAATCACAGAATCAATTAGGCTGGAAAAGGCCTCTGAGATCATAGAGTCCAACCTATGACCTAACAACATCATGTCAACTAGATCGTGACACTAAGTGCCACGTCCAGTCTTTCCTTAAACACCTCCAGGTACGGGAAAGTTTCTGTTTATATACTGTATTTAACATACATATTCATTTGTTGCTGTTATGACACACACCTGACTCCAAGTTGGTTGAGCAGGAAAAGAGAACTTTATTTTCATTGCATGTCTATTTATAGAATCCCAACAATGAGCACGGTTTGGACAGTGATGATAAGGCCTCCTGACTCCACTGGTTTCATCACCTGTCCCTCAATGCTCGCTTCCTCCAAAGAGGAATGCAAAACATCCACTGTTTATCAGAAAGAGTATGAGAAAGTGTAACAAGAATGTATCAACATCAGAAGGCCAGAAACACCAGGGCAACATTCATTGATTGTCCTAGACTAAACATACATATGATAATCATTTCCCCAAGATCATTAACATATTTCCCCTCCCCTTTATGCATGCATTCTTCTGTCCTGGCAGTCTCTCTGGTGGTCCCTGGTGGTCACAGACCCCAAAGTTCCAGGTGACCTGGCTGAGTTGGCAGGACACTGAGGCTGGTGAACTTCCAGTTCTCCTTCTTACACAGTGGGCAGTGTGCAGTTTCCATAGGCCAGTAGTTTTGGAGAACAAGCATTGTGTTAGCTCACCAGGCATAGACCATTTATCATCTGGTAACATTCCCCCTCTTTGAGACTTGTGAAACTTGTCTTCTTTGCAAGCCTTCATAAGCTTCACTTTGCCTTTTTACTAACATCATATAAGTTCCTCATGTTGCATTAGCAATCATGTTTTTTATGCCGCTTAAAGCAAGCATCATAATCACAATTATTGCTGTGATCACAATTATACTTTTCAAAAGTGAGGCCAACCAACCAGTCAGAGAAAATTAAAATCCTTTAAATATTTTGTTTAGCCAGTTACTTTCTAATCCTATCCTTAATTCTCTGCTGGATGCAGCAACTGATTTTATCCTCTCTATTTGATCATCCAATTTAGCAGTCACATTTGGAGTGTGGACACAACAGGTATTGCTGTCTAAATTCAAGTATCCACATACTCCATGTCCATGTAGCAGCAATAAGTCTGAGGCCAATCTGTTGTGTAAGGTTATTTTAGTAGTTACTTGCAATTGTTCATTTATTTCAGTGAACCCCAATTGAGTTGCATTTGCTAAAGTTTCCATTTGCAAAGTCAAATTGTGTATGGTTAATCTATTTCTGAAGGTAGATATTTAGGAAGTGAAGATGGATTTTAAAATCCATCCCACTATGGTTTCTGTACTGGGGTGTTTCCAAGTCTCATCACATTTAACTTTTTCCCATAGTTGGGCTTGTGACTCCTTCCACAAGGGACATAATGTTAATACTCCCAGTGTCCATTACACTCTTGATTCTCCCAAAGGCACATGTGTGGTCCAGATCCCATTATTTCTCACCCATACTGTAGGTCCTCATGATTTTATTGTGTCCTGCTGATAGTCTATCTCTCTTCAAGTCTTGTTATTTGTTAGGTGAGACGAGGCATCGTTAAGGGTAGAATAATTTCTACAAACACATCCTAACCTTAGAGCTTGAGCCACAGTCATGAGTTGCTGTATCTTCTTACAAGTGTATACTTGAGTGCAATTCCACTTTTATCTTTGGATTCTTTTGCCTTGACCTTATTAAATCAGAATCTTTTATGCCAACCTGTAAGGGGTCTTCTGGGAGGCCTGGATTCCTTTCCCAGTCCAGACACCACTGAACTGTCTGAATATATTCCCATTGTCCCATTTGAGGGCTGTTCCATATTTCAGGTATTTGACATCCCCAAAGGGTATTAGCACAGTCTGTTGGCCAATAAATATTCCGAGGTTATTTCCAGATCTGATTTTGAGATATTACAATTTTTAACAGTATCATCATTACGTGTCTATTGTAAAGAATATTCTCCTTCCATTCCTGTCCAATTGGCATGGGTGCTATTTCCTTCCCATGTGTGTTCCCAAATTTTTGTCAAATTGCTGACTAAAGCTCCCCACGGAACTGGATTTTCTGCAGAGGGTGGTGTTGGCAAAAAAGCTGCTATAGAGGTTACATTCTGTAATCTGCCAAAGTCTTGCACTAGCTTTAAGATCCCTTTTCCCTTCCCAGAGATTAAGAACATAGTTTCTACTACTATTATAAATATGCAATTATTTATCTTCTTCATTTAGATGCAATAAATAATAGCCCTCTAGAAAATCATATCATATGCCTAACACAATAGAATTTATATACAAAAAATTTCCAAGGTGTTAATTAATCTTGTTTCTGCTGTGTTTAATGCATGGTTGTTGGTTTTACCCACATGTGATAGACCCAGGATTCTATTCCTTCCACCTTAACTGCAGTGTAGGTTACCAGGAGGAATTGAAAGCATCCTTTCCACTTTTCTTTCAAGGGTTCAGAGTTCCATGTCTTTACATATGCAAAGTCCCCAGGTTGGTATGGATGAACCGGTGCATCCAAAGTAACTGGTCCAAATATGGTTATAAACCAGTGGAGCCCAGCAAGGGTTTTTCCTAAATAAATTAAGTATAGATTTAAATCTGTTTCTCCCTTTGAATGCATTTCTCTGAGAACGGATGATGTTTGATATGACCATCCATACAGCATGGGGACTTAGTTTGGTTTTTGACCTTGACTGAATTCTGACTCACAGAAGAGCCAGAGACATGGCCTGGGGCCATTTTAAGGAAGTTTCCTGACACATTCCGCTAATTTGTAATTTCAAAATCTGATTCATCCTTTCCACTTACCTACTTGATTGTGGTCACCAAGGTGTGTGTAAGTCCCATTTTATGACTAGAGTTTTGCCCAGCTGTTCCACGACATCTGCTATAAAATGTGGGTCTCTGAGGATGTCCCAAGTGGTACTCCAAATCTTGGTATGATTTCTTTAAGCATGATTTTTGCCACTTCCTTAGCTTTATTGGTGTGACAGGGAAAGGCTTCTGGACATCCAGAAAAAGTATCTACCAATACCAAAAGATACCTATACCCATTTTGTCTGGGTAGTTCAGAGAAATCTATTTGCCAATAATATCCAGGTGAATTTCCCTGTTTAATTGTTCCAGGGGGTGACCTCTTCCTATATATGGGATTGTTTTTTAAACAAAGTGAACATTTCACTAGGATTGATTTTGCTATTTCAGTCATTCCTAAGATGAGTACAGAGCTTTGGAGACTAGATATGGACTCACTTCCCCAATGGGTTTTGCTGTGTTCTTTTTCCATTATTTTCCTCATTACAAAAGTTGGCTGTCTTTTACCCACCATCCCTCCTGATTCTTAGTGGTTTTTAATGTGTTTACTAAGCACTGATCCTCACTGTCATAATTAGGCTTAAAATCAGATATGTCAACTTGTCTTTGTGGTACTAATGCTAGGATGCCTTTTTCAGTTACTCCTTGAGCTGCTTTATCTACTAATTGGTTTCCCACTATAACATTAGTTTGCCCAGGTTGATGTGCTTTGCAGTGCATCGCTACCATCTCCCTTAGTTTTTTAATTTCTTCCAAAAGTTGTAAAATTTCTTCTTTGTGTTTAATAGCTGATCCTTGAGCTGATAGCAATCCTCTTTCCTTCCATATAGCTCCATGGCCATGAATTACACCAAATGCATACCTAGAATCAGTCCAAATATTCACCCTTTTCCCCACTGCCAAATTTAATGCTTGTTTTAATGCTATTATTTCTGCCTTTTGTGTTGATGTCTTAATTGGTAAAGATTGAGCTTCCAATACTTCACTAGTGGTTACCACTGCATATCCTGTCATCTGTTATCCATCCTTCATGAAACTGCTCCCATCTGTGAATAATTCTAAATCAGGATTCTCTATTGGATCATCTCACAAATCACTCCTGCTGGAATATACCTGATCGATAGTTTGGAGACAATCATGTGCCAGAGCTCCCTCATCCACTGCCTTTGGATCAAGGAACACGGCTCAATCCGTGGCTGCTGTCGTCTTCAATTCCACATCATCCTTTTCCAAAAGCACAACTTGGTATTTGAGCATCTTGCTGGGGGATAGCCAATCCCCCCCCCCTCCGCCTTCACTCTAATACAGGTATCACCATGTGAGGGATAAAAACATGAGCTTCCTTGCCTCTTGGATCAGTAGAACAGTTGCAACAACTGCTCGTAAGCATTATGGCCATCCTTTGCTCATGTTGTCCAGCTGTTTGGAGAAATAGCCCACAGGCCTCCTCCAGGTTCCCAGCTTCTGCATCAGGACCCCCAGGGCTAAATGTTGCCTCTCATGTAAAAACAGTTCAAAGGGCTTGGTTAAGTCAGGAAGCCCTAATGCAGGTGCTGTCATTAATGCCTTTTTCAGTTCTTGGAAGGCAGTTTGGGACTCTGGAGTCCACACCAATTGTTCTTCCTTTGTTTCTTTTAGGGTTTCATAGATGGGCTTCACTGAAAGTCCATAGTTTAATATCCACAACAGGCACCACCCGACCACTCCCAGAAAGCCTCATCATTCTCAGATGTTCCATGGTTCTAGAGTTTGGCAGATTGCTTCCTTTCTGTCAAAGCCAAGAATTCCCTGCCCTTGAATGATCTCAAAGCCCAAATAGTTCACAGTTGTCTTTCCTATTTGAGCTTTTCTTTTAGTTACTCTGTAACCATTCTGTCCCAGAAAGTTCAACAGACTTATGGTCATTTGTAGGCATTGGTTTTGGGTCTCCCCTGCCAGCAGAATGTCATCTACATACTGCAAAACTGCTCCTTTGGTGTTATTTTTCCTTCATTGTTCTAATTATTTTGCTAGATGATTTCCAAATATTGTTGGACTATTTTTAAACCTCTGCGGTAGGACAGTCCAGGTTAACTGAACTTTGCATCCAGAGGTGGGACTTTCGCATTCAAAAGCAAATTATTACTTGACTATTTTCCTCCAAGGGTATGCAGAAAAAGGCATTCTTAAGATCAATCACTGTAAAATATTTATATTCCCCGTTTTAGTGCTGTCAAAAGTGTGTAGGGATTAGCAACTACTGGATGAATAAATGGCACTATTTTATTAATAGCCCTTAAGTCTTGCACTAACCTATATTCCCCATTTTGCTTTTTAATTGGTAATATTGATGTGTTATATTCTAATTCACACTCCTTCAATAACCCATATTCTAAAAATTTTTCTATAAGCTTTTCCAGCCCCTTCCTTGCCTCCCAGTTAATAGGATATTGCTTTTGCCTTACTGGTCTGGCTTCAGGTTTGAGAGTAATTCTCACCGGTTTAGTCACTTTTGATCATCCGGGCATTTCAGTTGCCCATACCAACAGGGTCACAGTGTTCTCTATCTCCTCTGGGATTTTGTCCAATTCATTTGACTCCTGTAACATAAAAATCCTTGCCTCAATGGCTTTTGATTCTGTTTTTTGAATTTGTATTTCCCCATCCAGAAAAATTATTTGAGCATCCAATTTTCCCAATCTTTCCCCAGCAAGGGGACTGGGCATTCAGGCACATACAGAAACTGGTCAATAATCCAGTTCTTTCCTAATTTAAATTTCATGGGTTGTAAAAATAACCAATTTTCACTTTTCCCTGTAGCACCAATTACATTAACCACATCCCTACTAAGTTTCCCTTTACATACATTCAATATGGAATAAGTTGCTCCTGTGTCCACAAAAAATTCCACTTCTTCTTTCCCCAGCCTCAATGTAACCAGGGGTTCAGCTGGGGTAAAATCCCCTCATCTCCGTCAATCTTCATCTTCTACTGTAACAGCCTGTAAGACCATGTCCAGCTTACCAGCCTGTGGGTATTCTCGCTTCCAATGCCCTTTTCCCTTGCAGATTGCACAGTAGTCTTCCCCTAACCATTGTCGGGGAAATGGTGGGACCCTCCAGCCTCCCCTTCCCCTTGTTCCCTCCCCCCCAACCTCCCTGTTGGCCAGTCCTTTAGCCCTTAGTACCCTCCACAGGTCCCTTAGCCACCCTCAAAGTTGCAAGGAGTTTGTCGTGTCTCTTGTTTTCCCTTCTACCCTGCCATAGTTCCTTTTTCCTATCCCTGTTATGATATGCTTTCCACACTTCATCTAACAACTTTCCTAAGTCATGCAACTCCACTCCTTCCAGTTTCTGGAGTTTCCTTCTAATATCTGAGGCAGACTGCCCTATAAAGATAGTTACTAACTGTACAGCCTCCTCTGGATTCTCAGAATCCAGATTAGTATATTTTCTGACAGTCACCTTCAATCATTCCATGAAAGCTGTGGGGGTTAAGTTCTGTCCTGCTTTGCCTCATACAGTTTTGACCAGTTCATGGCTTTCGGTACAGCATGCTTTACATCAAACAATATCCATCTCTGACAACTTGTTAAATGATCTCAGGGTCCCAGTAAATTAAGGTTCCACCTTGGATCTGTTTAAGGAAAATTCTGATCTACAGTTCCTTCTAAGTCTCCATTAGCATGTGCCCCCTCCACCTACTTTGGTCAACACCATCCTTTTCTCTGTGCTATCCAACAATGTATCTAACATCACTTGTATATCATTCCAGTCAGGGTCCTGAGTCCTAATTATGGTTTCAAATACTTTAGCCACTCTATCTGGATCCTCTCTATAAACTCCTGCTGCCTTTCTCCATGACATTAAAATCACGATTGAAAATGGGGTCTTTACTGTTACTGGACCATGATTCCAGACCGCCTGATGGAGGGGAGACATCAGAATATCCCCAGCATCCCTGTTATGAATTGAGACAAGAGCTTAGACAAGGCCTGCCTTTGACTCAGATTTCTGGAAGTAGCTCTGTTTAGAGTGGCCTGCATCCCAGATTGCTCTCATTCACAAATTCTTAAGAATGGCAGATTAGGTATATTACAAAATGAATTATTTATTGAATAGACACAAAATTACAGACATAAGACTTTAAACAGTACTTACTACACAGCATAAAACAAAAAGAACTACTAGTAGACAAAAAGTACAATGCGCAAAAGGTACCTATATTAAAGCTAGCAAAGAAACAGTATAGATTAGGATTCAATGTGACTTACCACCAAATTGATGACGGAATACACATGCAATTCCTTCACTCAATTCCTGGGAAAGTTTCCGTGGAATTTGTGTCCAAACTCCAGGGAGAAGTCCTACACATCTTCAGGGTGTGTGTAGGAGGCTTCTGCCTCTGTGAAATAATAATTTCCTGTCTTGGTTTGAAAGACAGGTATTTGCTAAGGAAAGGCAGGAAAGGCGAGAACCCCTTTTCTGAGATGCAGAGTGCAAACCCCTCCCTTTTAATCATTATAGTTTCAAATCAGAGGCTTTCAGGCAGAAGATATGGGGATGGGACTAACAGTTCTTTACTGATATATCTAACAAGGCAAACAGCAGAAATAACAACAGCTATAAAAACTGACAACAAAACAGAACAGTATAGATCAGTTCCAGTCCCTTTTGGCCACAGGCTCCCTCTCTCTGCGCTCAGTTACTGGTGGTGGGGGCAGGGCAGGTCCCGCGCAGTTGAAGAGGGCTGGAGTGATGGCAGCAGCGGCCCAGGTGTGAGAGGGATGGAGGAGCGACTCCCCCCTCACAGTGTCGGTCGTGGTGCTCGGCAGAGTGTCCGGAGGTAGTAGGATGAAGTGGGAGAGGAGCAGAGCAGTGTTCGACGGCAGGGAACCTGGCTCTCGGCGCTGGGATGGCAGGGAGGACACTAGGTAGGAGCCCTGGCCGTCTTCCTTCCACTCCACAAGAGAGCGAGAGATCCCAGGCCCCTGTCCCACCTTTCCTTTTCCGGTCTCCCCCTATCCCCCACCCCCAACCCCCACCCCCCCCCACCCCCCCGAGAGAAAACTATAGCTACTAAGCTGTAGCCACAAATACTTAGCATAACAATTGGAAAAATTCCACAGAAAGAAAAGGGAGCAATTCAACCCCCAACATTTCCCCAAGATCAGTAACATATTTCCCCTCCCCTTTATGCATGCATTCTTCTGTCCTGGCAGTCTCTCTGGTGGTCCCTGGTGGTCATAGACCCCAAAGTTCCAGGTGACCTGGCTGAGTTGGCAGGACACTGAGGCTGGTGAACTTCCAGTTCTCCTTCTTACACAGTGGGCAGTGTGCAGTTTCCATAGGCCAGTAGTTTTGGAGAACAAGCATTGTGTTAGCTCACCAGGCATAGACCATTTATCATTTGGTAACACAGGGGTGGTGACTCCACCACCTCTCTGGGTAGCCCATTCCAATGTCTAATCACCCTTTCTGTGCAGAAATTTCTCTTGATATCCAACCTAAACCTCCCCTGGTGCAGCTTGAGACCATGTCCTCTCTTGTCGTTAGCTGCCTGGGAGAAGAGCCAGACCCCCACTGGACTGCAACCTCCTTTCAGGCAATTGTAGAGAGCGATAAGGTCTCCCCTGAGTCTCCTCCAGGCTAAACAGCCCCAGCTCCCTTAGCCACTCCTCATAGGACATGCGCTCCAGACCCTTCACCATCTTTGTTGCCCTTCCTCTTGATGTCTCTCTTCAGGCCTGTCCTCATGGAGGTTTCTCATGAGAGGAATGTGAAATTGAACTTTTTCTCTCCGGGAGAACTTATCTAGCAAGAACCCCCATGAAAGTGCCCTTACCTAGGTGCAGCAACTTGCACTTGGTCTTGTTAAACCTCATGAGATTCCCATGGGCCCACTTCTCGAGCTTCTCCAGGTCCCTCTGGATGATGTCCCATCCTTAGATGTGTCAACAGCACCACTCAGCTTGATTTCATCTGCAAATTTGCTGAGAGTGCACTCTATCCCTTTGTCTATGTCATTAATGAAGATATCAAATAGCACTGGTGGCAATAGAGACTCCCGAGGGACACCACTTATCAGTGATGTCCATTGAGACTCTGAGCCATTGACCACTACCTTCTGGATGCAACTGTCCAACCAATTCCTTATCCACTGAACAGTCCACTCATTGCATCCATCTCTCTCTGATTTAGAGAAAAGGATGTTGTGGCAGACCATGTCAAAGGCTTTACACAAGTCCACATGACATCTGTAGCTCTTCCCTTGTCCACTGATGTAGTCACTCCATCATAGAAGGCCACTAGGTTGGTCAGGCAGGACTTGCCCTTGGCAGAACTGTACTGGTTGTCCCAAATTGCCTCCCTGTCCTCCATGTGCCTTAGCATAGCTTCTAGGAGGATCTGTTCTGAGATTTTCCGAGGCACAGAGGTGAGGCTGAAAGGTCAGTAGTTCCCAGGGTCCTCCTTTCTACCCTTTTTTAAAATGGGTACAATGTTTCCCTTTTTCCAGTCACCTGGGACTTCCCCTGACTGGCATGACTTTTCAAATATCATGGAGACTGGCTTGGCAGCTACATCAGCCAAGTCCCTCAGCACTCTGGGATGCATCTCATCTGGTCCCATAGACTTTTTTGTATGTTCAGGTTCCTCAGGTGGTCGTGAACCTGATCTTTACTTACAGTGTAAAGCACTTTGCTCCCCCAGTCCGTCTTGCAGTCCATCCACTCAAGAGATGTGTGAAGAGAGGTTGCCAGTGAAGACTGAGGCAAAAAAATTGTTGAGTACCACAGCCTTCTCCTCATCCATTGCTGCCAGCTTTCCACATTGCTTATCAAGGTATTCCTTCTTTGACCTTCCTTTTCTGTCTGACATACCTGTAGAAGCCCTTCCTCTTATTCTTTGCCTCCCTTGCCAAATTCAGTTCCAACTTTGACTTGGCCTTTCTCACCCCATCCCTACACAATCATACTTCTTCTCTATGCTCTTCCCAGGTAACCTGTCCTTGTTTCCACTGCTTGTGCCTTTGCTTCTTTAGTTTGATGAGCAAGTTCTGACTCAGCCATGCTGGTATCTTGCCTTCTTTGCCCAATTTCTTGCTCCTGGGGATTGCTAGCTCTTGTACTCTAGGGAAGACTTCCTTAAAAATCTGCCAGCTCAGCTCCACTCCCTTGTCTCCAAGGGCAGTTTCCCAGGGAATCCTATTGACTAGCTCCTTGAAGAGCTGGAAGTTTGCTTTCCTTATGTTCAGGGGCCTTACTTTACTCCTTACCTAACCCATGTCCCTCCCGACAGTAAACTCCACCAGTGCATGATCACTGCAGCCCAGGCTGCCTCCAATCTTGATGACCCCGATAGAATTCGTTTACACTGGTGACCATCAGATCCAGTATCTCCTTCCCTCTTGTCGGGCTGTCAATTACCTGGCTCAAGAAATTATCCTCCAGGCATTCCAGGAGTTGCCTGGATTGCCTACAGCTAGCCGTGCTACTTTCCCAGCAGATGTTGGTGTGGTTGAAGTCCCCCAGAAGGACAAGAGCCTACAAGCACAATGCCTCCTGTAGCTGGAGAAAGAAGGCTTCTTCAATAGGCTCCCCTTGGTCAGGCAGCCTGTAGTAAACACCAGCCACAGGGTTCCCTTTGTTGCCTCAGTCTCTGATTCTTACCCACAGGCTTTTGACCTGCTCATGGCTACTCTTCAGAGACAACTCTACACACTCAATCCATCTCTTGATGTAGAGGGCAACCCCTTTGCCTCTCCTTCCTCCCCTGTCTCTTCTGAACAGCCTATAGCCATCCATAGTCACACTCCAGTCATGGGATTCATCCCACAAAGTTTCAGTAATGGCAACAAGGTCGTAACTTTCTAGCAGCTCAGTGGCTTCAAATTCTTCTTGTTTGTTGCCCATGCTGGGTGCATTGGCATAAAGGCACCTCAGCTGGGCTGTGTCACCTTCCTAGAGGAACACCCCTTAATTCTTTTGAAATGTTTCCCTGGTGTTTTCCTGTAGATATAAGTGAAAAAATAGCTTACTAACAAGTGAAACAGTAACAAGCAAAAAAAAAAAAAAAAAAACAAAACAGTAAATAATTACTAGATACAAAATTGCTAAATCTCATAAACCCCACAGGAACAAAGAGACACTCAAAATGGCTGGGTACAGCTCCCTTCCAAGATGGTGGCCCCCACTGCTGATTGCATGTAGGGAGACAGGGAAAATGGCATCAGGACAATCCCATTATTGATAGAAGTGCTTCTTGAGGCATCCCATTCCCTGCTGTTTGTATGTATACCCTGTGTTTTCTGCTCTCCCACACTAAATCCAGCAGAAAGTTACTTAATCTGATGTTTGCATATTTCTAAGTGTCAGAGAAAATATTTTGGTGTTTTTAAAGCAAAAAATCGATTTTGTATTTTCTGACAACGTTTTATATATATGTAGATTCTTAAGCTTTTCTGCTCTTATGCAAAGAGTTAAGGTTTTGTTGCTTCCACTAATCATGATGTCCTGAAAAGTAACAAAAGGAAAGCTAATTGAAAGAGTACAGATTTTGTAAAGCTACCTGGAAACTTTTGAAAGTTTGCTTGGGAAAGCTCAGCAGACATTTGAGAGAACAGCTTTTGCATTAAATGCTTATTGTGTGGGCTGTTTTGTTTCTAAAGGGCAACAAATCTGTCCTCACTTGATGTCTTCTAAAACGTCTTGCCTTTCATCAAGGAGAGAATAGAAAAATCAATGTCTGTGTTTTTCTTCAGAAAAAAAAAGAGATAATTATGTGAGGAGGAGCACCTTTTCTACCTTTTCAACATTCTTCTCCCAAAAAGAACAAAAAGCCATTAATGTTATATACACAATATACATATATATGCACTACATATGTGTGTGTGCATGGATGTATGCATGTGTACAAACACGCATTCGCATATAGTTAAGACAAGACTGAGGAAATATTTTTAACCAAGATTATTTCAGCAGCAAACACGAAGTGACTTGAAACGTGCTATATTTCTGCCTTTGAACTCTGTATTTTTGTAGTGAATAATCTTGAATACGCCCATATGAGGTTGTGCATTCTGACAGAACATACATAATTCCGCTTCTGCATTTGCTGTTGTGCAGTTTGATGGAATATTTTTCATCTATCTTGATATTTTACATTGAAGATACAGTTGTCTTATTTTTGGTTTAATATAACTTCTGTAAATTCTTAAAAGTATGTAAAATTTACATTTAAACTTTGGTTTAATTATTCTCAGGTTGATAGTGAATACCATTGCATTTGGCTATCAGTAAGCCTAAATAAAAACAAAATTGTATTCCAAAATAGTGTATTCCTAGCTACCCATAATGTGATTGTGTGCCTGTGCTTGTTCAGCTCCTACAATACTGTAAAGTCTAATTAACCTCAAATTGGCCAAATACTTATTATTTTGTAAAGCATTTGCACATCTTAAAACGGTCTTAGTGTAGGTGACCCAAATACAGGTTTATAATTCATAAATATAGTTATTTTGCAAACTTGATTTTCCTTGACATTTTTCTTGAATAGTAAGATACTGTTTTCACTGACCACCCATTATTTCATTGTAAAGGATGGAGGTGAAAGACCAGTCTGTGTCACCTTTGGCTTCTTCTTTTTTGTGAAAGCAATGGCAATCCTGATGGTGCCAGAAAGCTATCTAGAGTTTGGACTCGAATCAGGTAACTCCTTTCTTCAGGGTTTGCAATAGCTCTAGTGTTTACATTGCATGAAAAGTTAATTTTAAGCAGCTTAGATGGTCTTGAGAAAATCTGTATTTAAACAAACTCTATATGTAATACACTTGTAGGAAATATTGCTTTGGAATGTCAGTTCTGAATGATATCCTGTATATTTTCCTTGCTTTTTTTAAAATTATGTCATCTTTACCTGGGTTGTTTGCTTTGCTAATTATATTTACTTTCCAGTTTTATCTTTGATCCATTTTGCCTTTGTCATGGGTTGATGCTGGGGGGATGCCAGGTACCCACCAAATCTGTTCACTCACTCCCCTCTGCAGCTGGACAGATGAAAGAAAATTTAACAAAGGTTGAGATAAGGACCAGGAGAGATTGCGCATCAAATATCATCACAGGCAAAAAAGATTCAATTTAGAGATATGAAGTAAATTTATTACTAACAAAATCAGACCAGGATAATGAAAAGTAAATTAAAACCCTTATAAACACCTTCCCCCCACTCCTCCCTCCTTCCAGCTCTACCTCCTACCCCAGTGGCACAAGGAGACAGGGAATGGGGCTTATGGTCAGTTCATCACCCAAGTCTTCTCCCACTGCTTAGGGAGAGGAGTCATTCCCCTGCTGCACCATGGGGTCCCTCCCACAGGAGACAACTCCCTATGAACTTCTCCAACATGAGTCCATCTCATGAGCAACAGTTCTCTGCAAACTGATGCAATGTGAGTCCATCCCACAGGCAATAGTACCCCTCAAACTGCTGCAGTGTGAGTTACTCTTCCGTGGGGTGCAGTCCTTCAAGGACAGGCTGCTCCAGCATGGGAGCAGGGCTCCTCTCTCCACAGATCTCTCATGGGCTCACAGCCTCCTCCAGGAATCCACCTGCTCCAGCATAGGGCTCCTCCATAGGCTGCAGATGGACCTCTGTATCCCTGTTGCCTTCTATGGGCTGCAGGGGGACAGCCTGCTTCACCATGATCTTCACCATGGCCTGCAGAGCACTTCCTCCCCCTCCTTCTTCACTGACCTTGGTGTCTGCATAGTTGTTCTTCTCACATGTTCTCTCTGCTCTTCTCTGGCCGAAATTAAAACTGCCCAACAACTTTTTTCTCGTTCATATTTCTTCTTAAATATATTATATCAGAGGCATTACCACCATTTCTAATTGCCCCAGCTTTGGCCAGCAGCACATACATCTTTGGAGCCACCAGGGATTGGCTCTGCTGGACATGGTAGAAGCTTCTAGCAGCTTCTCACAGAAGCCACCCCTGGAACCCCCCCTACCCGCTACCAAAAACCTAGGCCATGCAAAATCAATACACCTTGCACAGTAAAGTCAAGTTCCTCTACTGAAAAAAGTTACTTACCTTCTCAAAAATTAATGTTCTATTCAGATTTATGAAATGTACAAATATCAGAAATGTTTTCAAATACTGTTAATAACTGAGTTTTATTGCATTGTGACATACTAGTTAGCACATGAAAAAGCTATGCTAGACATAATTTGTTGTTAATAATAATGCTTGTAAAAAAATTTTACAGTATGTCCTGTTACCTAGAATTATTTTAAAAAGATATTTTATATTTCTACTTTGATATTATACATATGATTTATGTCTCTGCAGGATTCTCAAATTTTTCAGAAAGTGCTATGCAGTTCCTTGAAAAGCAGGGTTTGGAATCCCAGTAAGTTTCTGGAAATACACTGGTCTTCATTATGTTGCATTTATAACTGAATGACTTGGATTTTCTTAGCAAGCATTTGTCTTGCATGCTTTGCTCTTATATGCAGTTATAAACTCTGTATTTTTGTGAAGAGGTGGATTAATGAAAATAATCCATAAATATTTACCAAGTAACTTAAGTTGCATTTGTGTATTTCCTTTTTATTCTAAAATTATTCCAGTCCATAAAACACAGTTAAAAACTATAAAAGTATTTCTCATGGTACTTCCTAAACAGTCCCTTCAGATTTGAAAAGATTGCTTACAACAAGAGAAAAGCATATTTTGCAGTTCCTGTGGTATGGAGGATGAGAGTGAAAAAGCTACAATAAAAATGGAATTAGGAGCAAATTTTTACTTTTTACTTTCAGTCATGTTTTCAGGCTATAATGGTATTTTCCTCTTGGCAAGCACATCTGCCTGCTACAGTGCATCCAAGTTTTGTATAGACTGACATAGATTATGATGTTGCTTATATATACAATCACTGTCATAGACAGCTTCTATGTATTGTAAACAAGATTCTGTTACAATCCTTGCCTTAAACACATGACCTAAAATGCCTGTATGTCATCGCTGTGGGACTACAAATTCAAATTTATTCTTTGAAAATTTTCAAGTATTGTATAAGAATTGTAGTATTTTTTTATTTGTGAGGGACAGAAGTTTAAAATATATACTTAGATTAATATGGCATTTATAGATATAGATATTTAATGAGAAAGAAACCTTCATCTGAATCCTATGTGTTTCTTAACCTTTATTTTCTCTGCTTTTCATAAACTATTCTGAATTTACTAATTTCGATATTATTTTTTCTGTTTGTGTCCATTTCCTTTTAGACATTCTCAGTGCTTTGGCTGTTTACAGCAGTGGTTGAGTTGATTATGCTGTCTCTTGATAGATTGAATGGCATAACTTAAAAATAAAAATTTGCCTTTGACCAGTTAAACTTGAAATATATCTGTTCTTCTATTAAAAGTATAATAATTTAATTCATTACACTGTCTATTTTTATTGCCTAAATTGTAAATCACAATATAAAATTCGTCTTTTTTGGTTTTTTTTCCTTTGATAACAAATGTAACATCTTGTAGGAAAGAGCTTAGGTTTTGGTTTTCTTCTACTGAAGAGCTTTTTATTCATTTTACTAAATAAATATGTGGCTTGCTTAGTTTTTATTTCAATTTGATTAGCTGTTAGATACTGTTTATTTGAATGAAGTTTCTGATATCCATCCCCCCCCTTCTTATTTCTTTTCTTTTAGGGGTCCTGTGTCTAAACTAACCTTCAAATTGTTCCTGGCTGTTCTTTGTTCACTCATTGGTGCTTTTTTGACATTCCCTGGCTTGCGACTGGCTCAAATGCATCTTGATGCTCTGAATTTAGCAACAGAAAAAATAACACAGTAAGAGAAAATATATCTACTTAGGTATATGTTACTCAGTCTTAAATCTCAGCTTAATGTCTGAAAATGAACAAATCAAACTATTAATAAGGTAGTGGCTGACTAAGAATTCTGTTTCTGCCTGCTTTTCATATCTCCAGAAGATTTGACATACCTCTGTGCTCAACCTGCCCTCTGCCAAGCTATTACAGTCTTTGTTTCAAAAGTGGAATATGAGTTAAAGCAGCATTCCTTTTCTTTCCTTGTGGGAGATCCACCATGAATGTTTCTACTTCCTGTTTCCTTTTCCCCATATCTTTTTGGAAATTTAAATAACTGTCTGGAAGAAGAGGTGCAACCACATTTTTTTTTCTTCTAGATGGGCCTTTGTTAATAGAATTAGGTTAAGATGCAAAGAAAAAAACAGAAAGTGAAGAAATAGCTTCAGAAAGGCAGTCAAGTTGAAACATATTAACAGGGAATCTCAGTAATCTAAAACTCAGTAAAAACTTCTCTTAATAAATATTGAATTAAGACTAAGATATTAGAAATGCAATTAATTATTAGTGCTAAAATAAAAAGTAAATTAAAATTGTCCTTTAAAGAATTTCAGTATTTCCTACATTGTGATGACCCAGAATATATAAGTCTCAAAGGTTAGTACAAGTTTAAAGGGACATTTTTATTTTCAGTTGTTGTTGAATTTAGAAAATGTTCTCTTATATTTAACTATTTCTCTTCATCATTCTCTGGTTGAGGAAACAACTCCAAATGTCTTTCATAGATCATGACCTCTGAATATTTAATGCAGAATAATGACAAATTCTGCAGTATAGGCCATTGTGATCATTTAGGTTGGCCACTTTCATAAGAGAAACATTAGATTTTCTCAAATGTAAATTATTTCTCCTCAAACTGAAGTGCATGTTTTTTTAATGCCCTGTTTAAAAAATTAAACTATGTTTAAAATGGATCCTTTACTCTTGGTAAATTGTTACTGAATTACTTTGTATTAGATTTGGACTCTCATTCTAGATGAATACATCTAATTACAGCTGTAAGCTATTGACTATTGTATCTGCTATTAAGCTTCTGTCTGTGTAAATTATTGAGTCACCTTTAAACTCCTGATTTTTTCATTTTTATGGTTTTCAATATTTTAAAATTTCTTGTGCTTTTCTGTAACTATCTTCAAATTTTCCAACATCTGTCTTGGTCTGAGCACATGAGATCTCAGGCAGAAATATCAAAGAGTTTTTTAAAATATGTTAATAGTAAAAGGCAGTGCCCAAATAACATTGGCCCATTACAGGATGAGGATGGTCACCTCGCAAACAGGGACATGGACAAGGCTGAGATCTTTAATGCTTTCTTCACTGTGGTTTTCAGCATTGATGATGGGCTCTGGGACCCTCAGAGCACTGAGCTGGAAGACCATGAGTGTGAGAATGATCAACTCCCAGTTGACTCTGAACTTGTGTGGGATCTGCTGCTCTTATTTCCTTAAGAAAAAGAGAGAAAAAAAATAACAAAGAGAGAGGAAAATAAAACCCAAAAAAGACAATTCTCAAAGAGTTGGCTGATGTTATCACAAAGCCTCTCTCAATCATTTTTGAGAGGTCTTGGAAATCCAGAGAAATCTCAGCTGACTGGAAGCTGAACATTGTCCCTATTTTCAAGGAGCCCCCCAGAAACTGCAGGCCTATCAGTCTCACTTCAGTGCCTGGTAAAATTGTGGAAAAGATTATTTTGGGAAGTATTGAAATCACATGGAGGACAACTAAGTCATCAGTCATAGCCAGCACAACTTCATGATGGGAAAGTCCTGCTTGTGGAACCTGATTTCTTTTTATGACAGGGTAACCCACCTAGTTGATCTAGGAAAGCCAGTAGATGTAATCTTTTTGGACTTCAGGAAAACTTTTGATACTGTCTCTCACAGGATCCTTCTGGACAAAATATCCAGCATACAGCTGAATAACTGTATTACACGATGGGTCAGCAACTGGCTCGCGGGTCAGCAAAAAGAGTTATAGCAAGTGGGGTTACATCAGGCTGGCACCAGTCACTAGTGGGGTTCTGCAGGGTTCCATCTTAGGCTCAGTTCTTTTCAACATCTTCATCAATGACTTGGACACAGGACTTGAAGGAATACTAAACAAGTTTGCTGATGACACTAAACTGGGAGGAGTTGTCAACTCCATTGAGGGCAGAGAAGCCTTGCAGAGAGACCTCGACAAATTAGAGAGCTGGGAAATCACCACCTGTATGAAGTTTAACAAGAGAAAGTGGCAGAATCTGCACCTGAGATGGGGCAACCCTGGCTGTGTGTATAGACTGTGGAACAAGAGACTAGAGAGCAGCTGCAGAAAGGGACCTGAGGGTCCTGGTTGATGGCAAGTTGAATATAAGTCAGTAGTGTCCTGACAGCCAGGAGGGCCAATCATGTCCTGTCCTGGGGTGCACCAAGGGCAGCATCACCATGCTGTCAAGGGAGGTGATTGTCCTGCTCTGCTCTGCACTGGTGTGGTCTCACCTCAAGTCCTATGTGCAGTTTTGGTCATCACAATATAAGAAAGACATTAAGATATTAAGGAGCATCCAAAGGAGGACCATTAGGATGGTGAAGGGCCTGGAGGGGAAGCAATATGAGGAGTGGCTGAGGTTCACTTGGTTTGTTCACCCTGGAGAGACTGAGGGGAGACCTCATTGCAATCTTCAACAACCTCATGAGAGGAAGTGGAGGGGCAGGTGCCAATCTCTTCACTCTCATGATCAGTGACAGGACTCAAGGGAATGGCATGAAGATGAGTCAGGGGAGGTTTAGGTTGGCTATTAGAAAAAAATCTTCACCCAGAGGGTGGTTGAGCACTGGAACAGGGTTCCCAGGGAAGTGGTCACAGCACTAAGCCTGCCAGAGTTCAAGAAGCATTTGGACAATGCTCTCAGGCACATGGTTGGATTCTTGGTGGTGTCCTGTGAAGGGCCAGAAGTTGGACTTGAGGATCCTGATGGGTCCCTACCAACTCCACATATTCTATGATTCTATAATTGCAGAATGGGAGACTTATAGGGACCAGTAATTTAAAATAATTTGAGATTAGGCAAATGATGAATTACCACCTCAGTAACATGTACAAAATTACTAACCTGAATCTTGCATATATAAATAGGGAATAAAATTTTGGGTAAAACAGAATTAAGATATTCTGATGTAAATTTTAATTTTGACTACCTGTTTTGTTTTCCTTTAGCAGCATCCTTTTCCATATATATTTTGTAATCCTCTTAATCAATTAGTACAATTTTCCTACACATTCACTCAATTTCCAGAGCCTGCTTCAAGAATCTTTCAGCCTTTCTACATTTACTCAAATAAACACAAAGGAGTTCTTGCCACTCTGGCACATTCCAGTCCACTAATGCAATAGGCTGTCTTAAATAAGTAGAAGCTTATTTCACAAGTTACTGAAATGCTTTGGACTGCTTCTTAAGCTTCCAAAGTAAAAATCTTCATTAAACTGCATGATCTGACCTGAGAAAAGTGTTTCTTATAGTCTGTTTAGATAATTGAAAATAATCTGAGTAGATTTTTAATAAAGCAAAAAAAAGTCACTAGTATAGCAACATATTTTCCATAATTATCCAAGATACTCACTCTACACTAAAACAGTAAAGGCCACTGCAGTTTGGTATTATGCCATTGTATGGAAATTTTCAACAACTATCTTTTACTATAGTGTGGTAAAATGCATGTAGTTCCTTTGGTTACTTTGCTCGAATATCTAAAATACTTGATATTTTTAAAACTATAACCAGTGTGATTTCACAGTATGTAATATTACTGTTTTGCTGAGACTTAAGCCATACTTTAAAACAAGGAAGTAATTATCTTAATTACCTTTTCTCCCCTATTGTAAAACTTGTATTACTCTTCTGTACCACCAGTTTCAACAGTACGGCAACTGTATTTAATAACTCACTTCCTTTTTTTTTCCTCTTCCAGAACATTGCTGCATATAAACTTCTTGTCTCCTTTACTTATGGTTCTACTGTGGGTAAAACCAATCACTAAGGACTACATTATGAACCCACCTTTGGGCAAAGAGACCGTACCTTTGTAAGACTCTCTTTTAAATTTTTTTCTGGGGTATTGAGGATACAACCTTAAGTCAATGTAGTGCCCTGTAAAAGTCATAGCAACAAGGAAAACTTAAAATTGTGGCTGTGACTAGAATCTATCATTAAAGGTATTGTAGAAGTTCCAACTGAGCTGTAAAGGGCTTCTGTTGTTTAGGAAGAATGAGAATTAGTTGCAGAGTATTGAATCCAATGAACAATGGTAAGGCAGTGGTTTCCAAAGAGCTGCTATCTTCTGGCATCTCTGCGTCAGAGTTCTGCATTGTTCTTCCTAGGGACAGAATACCATGTCATTGACAGCTTCTAATAACTTGCTTCTAACTTATTGGTCTAAGAAAGAAGTGATTTCACTGAAGATGATTGAGATACATTGGTATGAGAACTGATCTAAGGTCCTTAGTAGTATGAAACTTGTCTTAAAATCTGTGTAAAGATGAAGTGCATATGACATTCACTAGCTAGAATAGTTTAAAGAATAAAAACCGAAAGATTTCCCAGGAAAAATTGTATCTGAAATCAGTATTGTGCAAGTAGCATAGTTAATTGTCATTGTCACTTTATTAACATAGTTCAAAGTAGTATTCAAATTGAGCTGAAACTGATATTATTTATTGTCACTTTTATAGCTTTCTAGACCTAAAATATGCTTCTAAGATGTCAGGAAAATTAATCCACAAACACCAGAGGTTTATGTCCAAAAAGGAGACAGAGGAGTCCTTTTTGCTTTATTCGAACAAAGGGAGAGTCCATGGGACATTCCCCTGGGATCTCTCAAATTTTCGGAGGACGCAGCCTCCTTTTTATCCTATTTTCCCGGCCCCATTTCTCTCTCTCTTTCCCCATTGGCTGAGGTACTTGAGAGGCACAGACTTCCCGGAACTCCTGATTCCTGAAATTCCCCTCTAATGTATAACCCTCCCTTTCAATTTTTAATTCTTATAGAATTCATAGTTCCCCCCCCCCCGCCCCGTTGCTTCTTTCATCTTTCGATATCCAATTTCATTTATCAGCAGCCTTACAGTTTGTTTGTAAAGGCAAATATCTTTTTCCATTCATCAATCAGTGGAATCCATCCCATTGTTTCTTTTATCTCTCAGTGCTAGCCTTATCTACAAGCAGATCCACAGCTCGTTTGTAAAGACAAATTCAACATTGCTCTCAAAGATAACTGTGATCACTGAACTATTGCATAAAACATTGAAAATATATAACTTTTGTTTCCATTTTACTCTTCAGTTAATGAGATTTGTGCTTTAGCAATGTATCTAAGGCATTTTGAGATGTTATCTAGAACTATATATCACAAAACTTGTAATTATCTGCAAGACCCTGCTTTTTAGTGTCCTCTTTTTGTTACTCAAAATTCAAGCATTTAAGAGATTTTGTTTGCTAAGAAATGGGTTCTAATTTGGATATAATGCTGTAATAGGGCCCATCAAGCCACTCTATCACTCCCCCTGCTCAACTAGACAGGGGCAGAAAAATATGATGAAAGACTCGTGGGTTGAGATAAAGACAGGGAAATCACTCAGCAATTACCATCATGGGCAAAACTGACTAGACTCAGGGAAATTAATTTAATTTATTGCAAATTAAACAGAGAGTAGGATAATAAGAAATAAGAACAAATCTAAAAACACCTTCCCTCTGCTCCTCCCTTCTTCCTGGGCTTAACTTCACTCCCAAATTCTCTACCTCCTTTCCCAGCAAAGACAGAGGGACATGGAATGAGGGTTGCAGTCAGTTCATAACACTTCCTCTCTGCTACTTCTTCGTCCTCACACTCCTCCCTGGCTTCACTGTGGGACACCACACATAGACACGATCTTTTGAAACCTTCTTATTTTACTTATGGATGATACAAACAAATAACTCTGTAGGGGTAGGTGACCTTTAGAAAAAAATATTACCTTTTTTATTCACAGAATGTCAGAAGATACATTTGACACCATGCGGTTGTGGATTATAATCCTGTTGTGTGCTTTACGGTTGGTTATGATGCGCAGTCACTTACAGGCCTATCTGAATTTAGCCCAGAAATGTGTGGATCAGATGAAAAAGGAAGCTGGCAGAATAAATACAATTGATTTACAAAAAATGGTAAGTATAACTGCACTAAGGTTACATATGTTTGGGTGCTCTGTGCAAATGCTTTTCATAGAAAAACATAAATGTCTGGTTTATTGTCTTCCTTGGCACCAGAACTGAAATTTGAATGAAGCTTCCTAAACTGTATCCTTTATAAAAATAGTACAATTATAACAAAATTGTGCAATGCAAAATATGCAAAGATACATCATCCATATTATTCAGATGTTTTATCTTAAGTTGTTCCTCCTTTGTTCCAAGAGATCCCACCATGAGGAATTCTTTACAAATATCTTGGCAAGTCTTATGTTTGTCTTGATGAGTGTTTCTGTCCAGCATGAATTGAGCTTGAATTTGTCAGAAGGATGATCCAGGAAACTACAGGCCTGTCAGTCTAAGCTTGATTCTGGGCAATGTTATGGAAGAGATCATCCTAAGTTCCATTGCATGGCATATGCAGGACAACCAGGAGCCAACATGGATTTATGAAAGGAAGGTCCTGCATGACCAACCTGATCTTCTAGGACAAACTGACTGGCTTAGTAGATGAGGGAAAGGCTGTGGATGTTGTCTATCTAGACTTCAGTGAATCATTTGTGACCATTTCCCACAGCATCCTCCTAGAAAAACTATCTGCTCGCAGCTTGGATGGGTGGACTTTTTGATGGGTAAAAAACTGGCTGTATGGCTAGGCCCGGAGAGTTGTGGTGAATGGAGCTAAATCCAGCTGGGGCCAATGGCTAGCAATGTTCCCCAGGGCTGAGTTTTGGGGCAAGTCCTATTTAACATCCACCACTAGGCTAAGGACAACTGCATGAATTTTAATAGGCAAAGTGCCAGGTCCTGCAATTGGGTCACAGCAAACCCATGCAGAGGAACAGGCAAGGGGAGAAGTGATTTGAGGGTTGTTGCGCAGAAAGGGTCTTGGGGGTGTTGATTGACAGCCAGCTCACTACGAGCCAGTGTGTGCCCAGGTGGCCAAGAAAGTCAATGGCATCTTGGGCTCTATAAAAAATAGCATAGCCAGTGGGACCAGTGAAGTGACTGTCCCCTTGTATTCGCATTGGTGAGGCCACAACTCGAGTACTGTGCTCAGTTTTGGGCCCTTCACTTCATAAAGGACATTGAGGTGCTGGAGTGTGTCCAGAGAAGGGCAACAAGGCTCGTGAAGGGTCTAGAAAACATGTCTTATGAGGAACAGTGGCTGAGGGAGCTGGATTTGTTTAGAAGAGGCTCAGATGGGACCTCATCACTCTCTACAACTACCTGAAAGGTGGTTGTAGTAAGGTGGGGACTGGTGTCTTCTACTGTGCCTGCAGTGAGAGGACAAGAGGAAATGACCTTAAGCTGAGATGGGAGAGTCAGATTTGACATTAGGAAAAAAACAAATTCACTGTTAGCATGGTCAGGCATTGGTTGCCCAGGGAGGTGGTGGAGTCACCATCCCTGGAGGTGTTCAAGAGGTATCTGGATCTGACACTGGGTGATGTGGTTTAGTGGTTTAAGGGTTACAGTGGCAGTGCTGGATGGGCAGTTGGATTTGATCTTGAAGGTCTCTTCCAACCTTGATAATTCTATGATTCTATGAAACTTAGGTGTGTATAGGATAAATGGTGTTTTCCTAGCTACAGCATGGAAAAGGAAGTAAAATTTAGATAGAAGGGCAAAGTGTTGTTACTTGATCCCAGCTGTAATTGTTAAATTTGGGCAAAATTTAAGATAGAATAGTTATATGTTGGGATAAAATAAGACATGTTTAGTTCTGTGAGACCACTCTCAAATGCATTAGCCTAGATATGAAACTATCTGTGCATCTTGTTACTGTGGCAAGTGATAAAAGGTAAAGATTTACTTGAGGGGCTTTTTTAAAAGCAAAGTAATAAAGTCAGCAAACAGAGGAAACTGATAAATAGAAAATTGTAAGCTTGATATGGAGTCAAGATGTGTTTCCTGCAAAATAAAATTATTTCTAGTGTTGCATGATAGCAGTGCCTGATAATCTTTCTGAGTCGGTATATTCCAGAAGGAATATTGCAGTATGCCATAGGACAAAGCTTCCTTTCAGTTTTTAGATCATCACTACTATAATCTTGTCTTTGTTATTTCATATATGTAGTAACCTACCAAGTGACTGGCATTGGACTTTGAAAAAAGTTAGGAAGTACAACTATCAGTTATTGTTTATAAGACAATTGTTCTAGTTGTTGTGAATGCATAGTTTTGGTTTTGGGAGTTTTCATCTCATTGATTAAATGTATGTAGTGTTTCCTAAATCCATTTATCCAGTACTTCGAAAAACTTTGAGAAGCTCAGGGCCACTAAATATAATCCTATCTGGTTTTACTAGCCATGCCTGCTTTCTTTACTTCTGGTACTTTTGTCTGTAAAGTCTTTTCTCTCTGTTTTCCTACAGTGATCATTACTTTTTTTTATTTGCTCTTTTCATCATACACCATCAATTATCTTAAAATATTTTGTCTCATACTTTTTCTTCTGTCAATGTTTTACTACTTTTTTTTTGCATTTTAGTTTTCTGATGCTTGATCATCTCAAAGCCCTTTGAGGCTTCAAAGATATTTAAAAAGATGCCAGGTGTGCCCTCATCTTTTTTTGTCACCCTATATTGTGTTATTTTCTAAAACCCAGTGAACTTTTACTGCTTGTTTGCTATTTGCTATTTTTTAGGGATATGGTTTAGTGGTGAGCACAGTGGTGCTGGGTTAACAGTTGGATTCAATGACCGTAGAGGTCTTTTCCAACCTTAATGATTCAATGATTCTATCTATTTAATTACTTGTTTACCTTCTTCATTTGATCTAGCCTTTTAGGCCAACAGCTTAGGTAAAACATGTAATGTAGCAATCTTGAGAAAGCTGGAACAGATTGGGAAAGGGAGAGGGATAAATCTGAGTGGTTCTCAATGAACCTGAAATGAAGATCATTTAAATGCTTTGTTATTGATGAACTGCTAATGAAAATTCCTCTTGTCATTGTTTTTAAAGTGCTGGTTTTATCCATTTGAAGATCTTACAAATATCTCACTTTGAAAAGGGACTACAATATTAACCAGTCTCATTTACCTTTCATCAGGCTTTGGACTGTTTCTACAGTCACAGTACTTCATTTTTGGAATGAGATTTAGTTTGTAAATAACTTAGCATAATCATATATTTAGCTTTGAGATGGCTGGCAAAATTCTAGTGTATTCAAATATTAATATTTGAATTATAGCATTTAGTTTGGATAAGCAAAATTGCTCTTGTTTGTGTTAATAGAACCACTACTTTTAATTATTTTCTTTCAGCATTTCCTTTTGGGATTGCATCCTGAAACTAGAATTCATTACAGGGACCTTCATGAGGTCTTTTGAAGACAATATATCACATACTAAAACATGCTAAAAAACTTGTAAAATAATGGGAAGGTTTGCATAAGAACTGGGATTTTTTTATTAATTGCTTGTTTTTCCTGAACAGATGCATAAAGGTTTGCTTTGATCACCCAGAACTCATGGATTACTCTTTTCTATTTTCCCAGGTGGCTCGGGTATTCTATTATCTTTGTGTAATTGCACTGCAGTATATCGCACCATTGGTAATGGTACTTCATTCAACTCTGCTTTTGAAAACACTAGGTAGGCAACATTTGATGAACAAAACTGAGTTCTATTCAATATAGGACATTTATATTTTCAGTCTCCTGAAGAAAATTAGAATCTAGTCCAACCCTACTGCTCAAACTTTCAGCTACATCAGGTTGCCCAGGACTGCATCCACTTGGGTTTTGAGTATCTCTAAGGAGGGAGAATTTACAACCTCTCTGGGCAATCTGTTCCAGTGTTTGACCACCCTCACAGTAAAAAAAGTGTTTTCTTGTGTTCTCATGGAATAGCCTGAGCTTTAATTTGTTCCCATTGCCTCTTGTCCTGTCAATGGGCAGTAGAAGAGCCTGGGTCCCTCTTCTTCATTGCCTCCCATCAGGTATTTATATGGTATGATATAAGATCCCCCTGAGCCTTCTCTCCTCCAGACTCAACAGTCCCAGCTCTCTCAACCTCTCCTCATATGAAAGATGCTCCAGTCCCTTCATTATCTTTTTGGCCCTGAGATGGACTATCTGCAGTATGTCCATGTACTGGGAAACCCAGAACTAGACACAGGATTCCAGGTATGGCCTCACCAGTGCTGAATACACAGGAAGGCTCACCTTGACCTGTTGGCAAACAGCTGATTAACAGCTTTTAAGCTGTGCTCTTCTTTTGCTACTTTTGACATCTTTCAATGAACTGTATAAAGCATCGTTTATGAAACTTTATGGATATCTGATAATTTTTTTTCAATACTTCAAACTTTAGTGAACTTTTTGGACAGAAATTGTAAGGTGTGGGGTTTAAAATTTCATTATTGGGAGATCTGATGTCGCTGTTTTTTTCTTTTGAGGGACGTCTTACACCTTACCATGCAATACCACCATTCATTTTGCCAAAGGTGAACAGAAAGAAATAGGCATTATTAGTCTATGATTCATTCCATCATAAAATAGACATCTACATCTGGTAAGATGAGTTACGCCCAGCACTGATAGGGTCCCAAGGAAACGGATTCATATGTAAAAATTAGGATTTCAAAAGATAAGGTGAATCCTGCCCTGATAGCTTACTAGTGTTATCAGGAAGCTATGTGGATGGATACAATTAGAATTTACTAATTTAAAAGTAAAATTGCGCAATTTTTTTTTTTGTTTGACAAATATATATAGGCTGATTATTGATTTGCTAGAAATAACAGAACTTAAAATCGAATTCTACAAGTTTCTTATATGTTACTCTGTTTTTTAACAGGTAATTATTCTTGGGGCATCTACCCAGAATCTAATTCTGACACTGCAGTAGAAAACAATCTGCTTCCCAGTTCAGTTTTTTCTGAGTCTCCATCTGTTGATGGAAAGACAAAAATAACTGTAGTGCAAGTAACAATGGCTTTGGGAAGCCTAAAGAATATTTTCACTCCTCTCCTATTCCGAGGACTCTTGTCTTTCCTCACCTGGTGGATTGCTGCTTGTCTCTTTTCCACAAGCCTCTTTGGGCTTTTTTATTACCAGTACCTGACTGTCTCATAAACTGATCAACTGACAGAGCAAGTATGAGATCAAATTCTAGATAGAAACCCAAGTATCCAAGAGGAGATGAAGAAAAAACTGTATATTAAGAAAAAACACGTCAGCATTTATTCTTAAACACTTATTCTGTGTTATCAGGGTGAATATTCTTTATAATGTTTAAAATCACAACTGAATTTGTTGCTTTTTGTTACTGAAATGGGAGGTAACTAATTGAATTATGGCACTGGGATTGACTGACATTATTGTGTGGTAGGTATTAGTGGAAATGTTGAAAAAATAACACTTCAAAGTATATTTTCCATAAACAGCAAGCCACCCTCAAAATTTTGCATTTTAAGAATCAAGAGTCAGGGACTGAATTATGTCAGTAGGGTACCATATATGCTAATGGTGACTGCCTAGTAAGCAAAATCTTGAAACAGCCATACAGTGAAACACTGGAGTTTTTAAAAAACAAAACAAAAAAATGTTGGATAGCTCTTGATCATCTTTCTCCATAAAAAAATGAATAATCCAACAGGACAAGGGAGATACTGTATATTACAGTAACAAAAGTTGTATAAAATTTAAATTTAACACAGGAATAAATGTGTATTTCTACCTAAATATATGCATTAATGCTTGTGCAGTAAGAAGGGTGTTATAAATAATATTTCTGTCCTAGCAGTCATTTGGAAGTAATGGCCATGTGGGACATCTGGGTCCTTTAAATTTCTTCTTTTCAGGTAATGGATAAATTCCATTGAAATAACAAAATAATTGAAGCAAATTAATGACACCAGGCAATTAGTTCAAAATAAAATGGCTTAATCCTGCTGATTGATGTATCTGCATAATGTACATTTAAATATATATTATATATTAAATATATATATTAAATCTATTAAATAGTTAATCTTTATTTTAAATTGCTGGATGTATGTTACAAGGCAGTAGGACAGGGATATATGTGTATCTAGTAATTTCAAGATCCCTTTTAAATTTTTTTAACAATTCACTTCAAAGGTCTATTTTGTTTTGGTGCCTCTATAAAGGTACTTACCTATATTAAAAAACCTGTTAATCTTGATGTTTCTGCTCTTTCATATCATCACATTTTGTCAGTCTAATCTGTGTTAACTTGGCTTTATAGTAATAATTAATAACTTCTGACTTCAGAAATAGATTTTCTGTATAATAAAGCAAATTTAGTAAGGAGGAGTAAAGCATTAACCTTACAAATTTTGTTTAGTTGGAAGGATTGATCTTAAATAAGAATGACATTTTTTCACAATTCATATAATCAGAAAACAGGAAAAGCAATTTATATGCAGTAGCTTTATAAAAAAGATATCACACTGTTTATTTGTTGGGGGTTTGTTACTGTTTTTTTTATTAATGAATTTCTGTAAAGCTTTGGCATATAATAAGCATTTATAAATGGAAAAGATAACAAATATTTAATCCATCACAAACTACCATATGGAAAAGCAAACTCAGTGAATACAGAAAATGAAAGATTTAAGGTGGTGATAAACTGTCTTGTTATATTTAATATTTTTAAGCTATTTATTAATTTATTAAGTTGCACTTACTGATACGAGGAAAATATGTATATATACCATCTTTTACCTTCTGTATGCATTTGGGGTATCTGAGAACACCTTGCATGATTCTTGCAGTTTCATTGCAGTATAGTATTTCAACGATACTGGTACTGTAAACTTTGGTTTTCACACTATCTTTTTGTAACTAATGGTGACAAATGCTCAACTGTGTAAATTTGCCTAAAGAATATTTGACTTTATAGATTCAGATCTTGAAAGATTCCTAGGAAATGTCATTCAGGCCAATAAAATGTCAAAATATGATGGGTCCAGAAATACTGGACCCACTTTTTGTTAGTTTGAAATATATGATTATTAATGGAATTAATAAAGCCAGCGTTTAAGTTACAGACAGTAAATTATAGTTAGATATCCATGGCTAATGTTTCGTACAGGAAAATGATAAAACAGTGCAGTTTCTTGTGAACTTGGCCCAAGAAGCTCATTAAGTAGATTAGATGTAACCTATTCTTGCAATCTGAAGCATAGAAAGGAATGTTAGCTACTGGAGAAAGCTTTAAAATAATGCTAAGTGACAGAGATTCTGTTGCCATAGATGTTTACTTTTAAAGTTCATAACTGAAAGTTAGGTATAGTTATATAAAATATAATGCAGCAAGGGTAATTGTGTGTATGGTTGAACTTCACAGAGGTTTTGATAAGTACATACACTGTTTTATTCTTCAGACATCACACATTAAGGCATTAAGATCAGTGCTTCTGGCTATTTCTGCTTCATTGTTCCACAGAACTGAATAGTTGACCTTCTGGTCAGCAGTTTGAGTGGGAAATTATCTTGCTTTGGATTCATTTAATCATTACATGAGTCCAGGAGGCTTATTTAAAAACTAAAATGTAGCAGTAAATGTCTTTGAAATGTGTGGTGACACAGGAACTAGAGGAAGCATATTGCTGTATTTGGTGAGCAATGCTTTTTACACCTACCTGATATGCTCAAAAGTGACTCATAAAGAGTTTCAAAGTCCTGACTTACACATATATTATGTAAACTTCAAAGAAGTATCTGCTCACTTATTCCTTTAAAGCAGCAGCTGACAAATGCTTCTTGGAGAGCTTTATCAGCACTAGGAAAAAAAGTAGCTCACAGAAATAGAAAAAGCTAAAACCTGACTGAGGGGTTATTAGTTTTTATTCAGAATACTTTAATGTTTGTCTTGCTTTTTCCTCACTACCTAATTTCTGAGAGTTTTTTTTTTTAAGAAAATATGCCTTTGAAAAAGAATCTACATTTCTGTCTTCTTCCAGTTCACTCTCCTTTTCTCACTCTAGTAATGGGACTTGTTATCCTGATGTTTTTTCCTATCCTAAGTTAAGAACGAATGTGTTTAGAATTGATCCAGTTAAATTAATTCAGGCTTGGGGACAGTGGGGGGGTGGAATGCAGGTGGGGGGTGTTCATTTTTTGGTTTAAATTCATTTGTCTGTGAATGATTAGTTTCTTTAAATAACTTTGAATTCCAGCTGAAATTTGAACAAACTTGGTATTGGTTGTTTAAGAATTGCACTTCTATTATAGAAGTCTCTTCAGACAAAATATTAGGATAGTGATAAATCTGAGTATTACAGCACAATTCAAGTAAATCCAAATATATTCCAACTAACCTCAGAGGAACAATTTAAAGTTTTGCATTTTGTCACAGTAACTGCAGCTAACTGGTAATAGAGGTCTTGGATTTAATACATAGAAATTATAAAAGTATCAAATCCTGAAACCTATTTAAGTTTCATAGAAATGCTGGAAGGTTCTACAAGATAGACCTTATAACTATCCATTCTCCAAGCCCCATTTTCCATTTGAACATTAGCTTATTTTTCCTGATAAGTTTTTGAACCGTTTAGAAATGCTATCCTTCATGTTTTTGGCATATGATGCAATTTGTACATTTATTTGTTATCCAGAAAAACTGAAATTTAACCTCCAGTTTATTACCTGCTGAGGCATCATTGCATGGGCCCTGTCTGCAACCACCCCTGGGCACCACTGGCAATAATAAGATCTCAAGGTAGCTGGACCTCTGGTCTGGATCAGCATGACCCTTCTTGTGTTCCTATCTCAGGTAAAGGATTGCTGCAGACTCCTATAGCTCCCTTTGAAACCTCCCTGTTTTTCAGAACTCCTGGGGATGAAGAAGCCATACACAGTTTTCTAGTGAAAATAATATGCCTCTTCCCTGTTTGAATTTAGTATTCTCCTATTTAATACCCTTAGTGCATGGAAAATATCTAATTCCTGCTGAAGAACACATCCTTCAGATGTGACCTAAGTAAAGACCTAAGTAAAATCAAAAATATTAACTGATCACTGTGGTTCTTCAGGCCCAGAAAAACCTCTTGTGAGAGTTTTTCCAGTCCAGCTTTCTCAGGCTTAGCCAGGGTTCTTTCCCAAAGCTAGCTGTTTTCCTCTAATGTAAACAGAAGAGAAGAATTAATAACAAAGATAAGGACACCTGTTGGGTACGTGTCTAGGCCTGAGAAGAGGTGTTACTTTCTCTGCACCAATCAGCTTTATCCTGTCTTTGGAGTTGTGAGAGACTCTACTTAAGCAGTGTGTTTTAGAATAAACTTGTCTCTTTCCTATCTTGAAAGATGACCATGTAGCTGTGTGTCTTATTTCCACCATTCCAAAGGGTTAAATCACTAACCAACAGCTACAGGTCACCTCCATATTCTGAAGTCAGAGTTAGGAATTTTCCATCCTTGAGTTCTTTTCCACTCACACCATGTGATTCGGCATTTAAGGAGCCTTTCTCATTGTTATATTCTTCTTGTCAGAGATTATGATCATACATTCAAGAGCCTTAATCAAAGAGCAAGCCTGTAGATACGGGAGACTGGGAAAGCAGAATTTTCCCAGGCATTTGAAAGAAAACAGAGAGGAAAGAATTAATAAACAAAAGTTGCACCTGCTGTTGTTGACATTGTATGCATGTGAGACGTGATGTTTTGGTAGAAGCATGTTTGTAAGAGGTGGTGCTCTCCTTGGACCAATAAGCTGACTCTATTCTTGGGTCAGCGAAGTATTCTATAAAATGTGTGTATTTCTACAATAAATCTGCTTCTTCTACCTCTGAGAGGAAGCCGTGTCACTGGGTCTTCCTTCGCCATTCCTACAGCTACAGTGACACAAGCCTGCCTAACTTGAGCTCTGCACTGGCTGCTAATGAAACCAGCTTTTCATTTGACTTGTACTGGATTCAGTTTGTGAATGCCATTTCCCTTCTGTTTCACAATCAAATTGGATATCCAGGTGAGGAAGCCTCCTTGCTCTGATGCAGCCCTATAGGAGGTAAGTCCATAAAGCCCTTTATGGCCTCTCTCCAGCCAGCACCATGCTTAGTTTTACATTTCCCCTCATGTAAATTTGATTACACATATGCACCCACACATACATATGTATATGCATACACGCACTTGCATAGGCATGATCAGATGAGGAGGTGGACAGATCCCCAGCTGAGGAGTCCCAGTTCTCCTAGGCCTGAAACTTGGCAGGAAGGCATCACAGACCTGGAGACATCACAGCCCCATGTCCCAGGCCTGGTAGGGATTATCCAAAGAACCTGGTGGGGTTTATTAGGTGTACATCTTGCTGTGGTGCAAATGAGAACACATGACCCAGAAAGACTGGTACCAAAACCCCAGAGGCTGTCTGGGGATGTCCCTCTTGTGGTTCCAAGGACTCTAGGGAAAAATGTCCATCCAATACACCCAGAGTTTTGCCTGCCAAACTCCAGGTGCAGCCAGCTCCCAGCAGATGGAGTAGGCTGCTCCCCAGTCTGAGAGACCTGTCTCCAGAATCAGTGACTGAAGGATGCCCTGGTAGATATGTGTGTCAACAGTATGAACATTTTGCCCTAAAGCCCTCAGAAAAGGGCTTCTTTAATACCTGAGCTGGCTTCTCAGGCTGTCAGTCGCAAAAGATTTCAGTGGTGTTAGAGTAATCAAAATGAGAATAAGGGGAAGAAAGATCACCCTTACTTCCCTTCAGGTCTATGCTTTCCTGTGGTTGATGCAAAATTCTGTGGTACCTCATCACATTTTATTTCATTGATGATGACTTCCATGTCAGGTGGAGCACAATGTAAAAAGGATCTGAATAATTTATTGCTGACCTGATAGAGGAAGAAGCAAATAAAGAACAAATTGTTATCAAGGAGCTTTTAAAATAAAGGAAAAATAAATGTTTCACTGCAGATCAGAAATTCTTTCTGATGATAAATGACAGCCAGCTGTGACCACTGACAAAAATCTTGTTCAGTCCAATATCCCAGCTCTGGGATTTTCCTACAGTGCTGGTACAGTGGTATTTGTGGCACACACCACCAAGCACTGGAAAACTTGTGTGCAGACAGACACGCATGGAGGTACACCTATGCACAGGGCATGTGCTGCTGGGCCAAGGAGGCTCCATGCCCAAAAGCTCTATGCCAGGTCTTGTTGTCAAACTGGGACTCCTTTTTTGAAGTCAACATCTGGACAAAGTGCCTTGCCTGCAGCAGGAGCTTTCCTGAGTATGACCATCAGGATGTGCAGAATGGAGTCCACATTAAAGAAAACATCCCTAGGAAGTTTGCTAAATAAGAAAAAAAAAAGTCGAACTGGACCTGCTTTGCTGAGTCAGGATGATGTAAAGGTGCTTGAGAGGAATAAACGCTCCCACTTCTGAGTCATCTGATAAAATCACATCCTTTGACTATCTTAGCTCTGCTGATATGAATGACTTATACAAAAAATAGTAGTTTGCAGATTGCCAAGTTCAAGAAAACTCTTGGGAATACACAGACTGCTTGGTAGATGGGTGTGTGCTGCACGCTGTTTCTGTGGATTTACACAAGCTCTCCTTCTGATCTCACTCGTTGACAAAGGAGGAGTGCCATAGCACTGAGAATAAAGCTAAGCTAGTATAAAAATGGTGTATGAAGAAAGCCAGATGCCTACAATTTTGCAAAGTCCAGATAGCACAAAAGATTTTATACCAAGGCACCTTTTTCAGATTTGAGGCATTGCCCTAGGAATCTGCTACTTCTTGTAAGAGCAAACTCAGCCTACAAATACAGCAAGTTCCCTAAGAGCCAAGGTATATGCTAGCAAAACTCTTGGGTTGGTGGAGTGGGAGCAGGTAGAGACTGGGAGCCATCCTGCATGCCCTCGGCCAGTGTCCAAGAGGCTCCTTTTCCCCTCAAAGGTACATGGGTGACATTGTCACCTCGATAGCAGTCATAAGCAAAGCACTGGCTGTGGCAACTGCATCTGCTCTGGCAGGGCTGTTGGATTTGTGTATTCAAGTGTAGAAAGGGAGAGGGATGAAGGAGGATGTCTGTTCCACTAACTGTGTGCGATTCACTTTGTCCCAGACTAATCTTTTGTTCATCTAGTGTGAATTTGATAGCCATTTTTAGCTGAAAAGCTACACTGGCTTTTAGCATCCTTTTTTGTTCCACAGGGAGTGCTCATTACCCAGTGAACAAGAAGGTTTCTGGGTCAGAATGACCTGCTGGCTTGTGCTTTAGGATCAGGCATCTTAACTGTAGTGGGGAGGCGCCCAGAAGAGCACCTCCTTGGGCTCTGAGAGAGCAGAAACCCTTGACTCCTCATTCTCAGGGCATTAGCCAGACACTGCTCTTGCTGCTTAGGATCAAAGTGAAGCAGAATCCTAGCTCTTGGGACTTAATAACCACCTATAATAAAGACAACTAATGCTACAAAATAGTAGAACAACCATCAGTTAGGCTGAGAATGCCACTAATGGATATTTTTCCAGCCCTGCTTCCAAGCACAGTGCTGGGCTTTCAGCAGAGCAATTAGAACAATGCTGTTGGGGGTTGAATTTTTCCCTTTGCTTTCTGTTGAATTTTTCCCATTGTTATGCTAAGTATTTGGGGCTACACCCAGAAGCTCAGATAGCTAAGTTAACAGTTTCTCTCGCAGGGGGGAGGCGAGGGGAACATCGGAAAAGAAGAGGTGGGGTAGGGGCCTGCTCTTTCTCGGGCTCTTGCTCTCTCGCTCGTCTGGCTCGGAGAAGGGCGGTCGCTAGAAACTCCGCTCTGCCATCCCGACACGGGGGAGCTGCCTTCCTTGGCTGTGGGATCCTGCAACCTCCCTGCTCGGACGCTCTCTCTCTCTCCTGCATCTCCTGCCACCCTCAGACATCCTTTTGGAGCATCGAGATCCTCGAGCAGCGTCTCCCCTCCCCTCTTCCCATCTGGGACACAGACGCCATTCACCGCAGCGCCCCTCCAGCCACGTGAGATCACCGCATCTCCTCCCTGCTCACCGAGAGCTGGCAGGCAGTGCCAGAACGGAAACTGCACCACAGAGGAAAGGTGTCCACAACCAAGAGAACTGTTTACTGGATTTTCTGCTCTGTTTTTGTTTATCTCGCAGTTATTGTTGTGTTTTGTTTCCCTTGTTACATATATATATATATATATATATATATATATATATCAGTAAAGAACTGTCATTCCTACCCCCATATCTTCGCCTGAGAGCCGTTTAATTTCAAAATCATAGTAAAGTGAAGGGGGAGGGGGGTTATACTCTCCTTTTCAAAAAGAGGCCCCTGTCTCTTTTAGCAAATACCTGTCTTTCAAACCAAGACAAATGCCTAGAGTGGAAATATCTCATATGAACCAAGTCCTTCTGGGTGGTTTGGCTGCAAATTTTGCTCATGCTTAAGGTTCAAAGGATGTGAAAAGGGTTCAAAAATTTGGGGAAGGGGGATGATGCACATTTTCAAAAAATAACCTCTGGCTCTGCTTAAGAGGGACAACTCAGGAAATACAGTGCTATGGCATGCCAGAGAGGTCATCTTACCTAAAATTGGTTGTTCATAGGAAACAGACAAAACTGCTTCATCCTTGCCTCTCTGTCCCTGAGTATTGCTGTGCTGTTATTGCTACATCTCCATGAAGAAGAAGGTTGCCCTTCAAGCATCCCAATAGCTAAGGGAAGTTTGGGGCCTGCTCACCTTGCAGAAGGTGGAGGGCACCAACTGGACAACCCAGACCCCTGGGAGCACCTTGTGGTGCTGGGGTGCTGTGCTGCACTGTGTCCTGGTGCTACCTCAGATTCAGGCAGAGACCTGCTAATGCACAGTAAGCAACAGACAAAAGTTGGGATCAGGTGGAGGGAGTGACATTTTCCGTTCTGGAGGACAAAGCAAGACAGCGCTGTTCTGCAATGCTAATCCCAGCAGCAGGGGGACCCTAAAGTAGTGTCCTTGATTCTGGCAGAGGCCACCAGGGTTATTGCTCATGGTGGCAGCTGAGCAAGCTTCCCCAGTGCAGGTCAGCCCTCAGCACCCTGTGGGTCCCACTCACAGGCAGCTACTCTGATCTCGAAACAAACTCCAAACCCTGAGCACTCAGCTCAAGTCATGCCATCTCTGGAGCTATGTTGAATCCCAGAAACCTGAGGTTTTTGAGCTTTCTGTGCTTTCTGGCACTGACCCCCTGGAGAACACTGCTTTTGACCTGAGGCCTTGGAGAAGGCTTCCAAATTTGTGTGATGAAGTTAAAATCACAAGTGTGTAGTTAAATAGAAGTGTGTGCTTTCACATGGTAAAGCGTTTTAAATTTGAGATTTTTATAATATAGTAGTAGATATGGGACAAGATGGAGGATTTTGGGTGGTGTCTCTTTTGGTGTTCATCTTCCTTCTTCTCCATGGGTTTCAGGTAGTAGTTTCTGGTTGGTCAGTTAGTGTCACACTGAGGGTCATGGGAATTTAGTTATTGGGTTAAAAGGATAAATAATATAGGTGTTAATTTTATATTGGACTGTTTAGCTGTCCTGGGGTACAATGCAAAAATGTGTATTCTTCTGTTAACATGTGGGAGGGGTGGTGATCCTTATCTCTGTGGGAGATATCCTCTGCTGATGTGCCATCTGATAAGATCAGAGGGATGATCATGGTTATCTTTTCACAACCCATCCTTCCTCCAGAAGATATATTCTGTTAATGCGTCATTAAGTCCTATTGTGTGACTGATAAGATTACATCATCCCATTGGGAGATGCTCCAGCCAGGGGGAGGAGACACACCTTTCCTACCTAGATAAAAAACTGGGGTTTGGGACCCGAGGGCAGACCTTTCTACTGGATCCCAGAGGAAAGTCGGACCTTTTCCACATCATAGCTGGATCTTCGCAGGAAAACTGCACCTTCTACAGGAGCACTGCTTCAACAGAACCACATCCGTCATCCAGGAGGACTGCAGCCACCATTTATACGGACTGCTACCAACACCCTGACTGACAGGGTGTCAGGTTGTATTTCTGACTTTGTCAGTGGTTTTTCTTTTATATTTTTGCATGTATTTTATTTTTTCTCTTTTCTCCTATTAAATTGTATTACTGAGTTGGAGTCTCACACTGGTTTTACTTTCAAACCAACACATTAGCTTTAAGAGACCTTGTAGCAGCTGGATCAGTCTCCAGTTTGCTCACTCCTAGCAGGTGGCTAGAAGTGTTGCTGAATGCTCTGTACTTTTGATAAGTTTTAATACATAACCAAGCCCAAACACGAGAAAATCCATTTCCTTTGTGTATTTTTTAATCCTGGCTCTGAGTGAAGGCAGAAGAGACTGAGACAAACCACTAATTAAGAGGTGCAAAAACACCCACCACTATTATAGAGCTGCAAGATCAGATAAACAGAAGTGCAGGGTGAAATGCAGCATCTGGATTTAGGAGCGAATTCTGAAGTTCCCCAAAGTTTGGGAAGATTTGGTACAAGATACTTAGCTTGGCTTTCTTCTCTTCTTCACCAGTAATCCCTCCCCCACCCAAAAGCAGACCAAGCATTTGTATGAACTCAGGTGTAACATTGACAAAAAAAACCCTTACTGGCAGTGCCATAGACCTGCAAGGATCCTCTGCCTTTAGCAAGTACAGTGGAAATCTAAAGAAGCTTCCTGGCTCTGCCTCAGGAGCTTGCTTTAGCAATAAACTGCTGCAATCATATCTCTTCTGGGGAGGAAATAAGGTTCATCTCTCAGCTTCGAGGGAATCAAGAAAATGCACGTCAAAGGAGTGACTGTTTTTTAAGTGCTGTAGTTTCATTGCAGAAGAGTAGCCTGTCCAAATGTATCCACATTCAAGGACATTCTGCAGCTCTTCTCTGACCATGAGTCTATGTACTGAAGACAGCATAGTCATGTAAAATAGCACAGCTTCTGTGCTGCAGAGTGCTGAAAAGTGCTGGGCTTGTTACTTGTCATGATGGCAAGTTCATTTATTCTACCTACTCCAAAAGGAATAAGCGACACAATGTTTTCTAAGTTTGAAGTCAGTCTGATATTCGTTAAGGGCTGTAAAACAAAGACTGAGTCACCTCTATTTATAAAGTCCCATTGTCAACACTATGTCTTGAGCACAAAATCCAAACTAGTAAGATGCCCTGCCCAGACTGCAAGAATTTAAAACACCACCAACTCAACCAAGTAAAGCAGTCCAGTTGACTGCAACAGGCTGCCTTTTCAAGGGTCAGACCAGTATGTAAACTAATAGTTGCATGTAATATTTGGCAGCTTGGGTACAAAGGAGATGTAAGGCATAAAGAAATAGGCACTTCCCCTTCCTAAAGTCTCTTGTCTGTACTCCAGCAACTAAGCTTTGCTATAAAACGAGAAAGGAATCAAACTGCTCCTGGATTTGATTCTTGCACAACCAAAGCCTCAGGTACATTGGAATATGAACCCAGCACTAAACACCCAAAAATACCCACTGATTCAGGTTTGTTGGAAATATATACTGGGCATCTAATGCAGTTCTAGTTTCACATGATGGAAGTCACATCAGGTTAGGTCCTACTCAGTAGAGATCTTTTCCAGTAGAGATATGCATAAGAAAGGGAGTTCCAATGTATATTTCTAATATTTTTGCCAATCTTTGCCCATTTTGTTTAGTGCTAACAGAGTATACAGCAATTAACCAGGTGATATTAATATACCAAATACAAAACACAAATTTTCCTTTGATTTCTGGTAAGGATTCTTAGTTTCTGGAAACAATCCTGTTTTACTCAAACTACCAGATTCATGCCAGCTGATAAAGAGGGATGAGCAAATCCAAATCAAATACAGACAAATAAAACATCATGTTTTATTGCCGAAAATAGGAGAGGGTTTCTGGCCATCTGCCAGGAAGATAATTAAGGATTAGCTGGACATTTCTTATTTCAAAACCCCAATCTTTTATCACTGTTCAAATTTCCACCTTGGTATACAATTTGGAGAGGTGGATGCTTCTCATCATGAGCAAATCTCTTAATTGTGACAAATACTTAGGAAAAAAATGAGGAAGAAGAAATCAAGAAAAAGCAAATCTTCTCCTTAGAGGGAGGAAGCAGACTGTATGACAAAAAGCAAACACATCTTGAACTGCAGGAAGATGGTGTGTTTTCTCAAAAATATGCTTCAGAGCAACCTTTCATGGTCTCTGTATTTAGTGGCCACTTATTTCTATCTGTGTCAATAAATAACTGGAGTCACAACTTCTCCAGGCCTCGACCTGTCTCTCTTGGGAGAAAACTGCATGCAACTCAAACATTGCTCTTTTGCTTCTATTTCAGTCCTGAGGCCCCAACATAGACAGGCCATGGGGACAAAGGACAGGTGCATTTTGAGTGAAATGGGAACTAGAAACTCAGTTTACACTGTCATGAGTGAATGGTTTAGGTCATTTAACAAATCACCATCAGCAAAAGCAGGTTTAATATAAATTCGTAAAAGCATGACAAAGTTCAACAGCAGGCCCACTCTAGTACTCACTGCCTAGATAAAGCACGCAAAGGAAAATTGTATTAGAATCACTTTAGAATTATTTATACAGAAGCTGGGGACACAAAATGGTATGAGGGAGACCCTCCCATTGAGTAACAAGGTTTGCAAGAAGAAGACCCCCTCTCTTTCTAAACTCTTGATGAAGCCTAAGTGTGACTGTGCCCAAACTTAGCCCAGAACAGTTTACAGCTTAAGGATATAGCATCTCTTAATCATTGACTAATTTAATACTTACAAAATTATTCAATAGGGTGTACTCTAACCATAGCAGTAAAACTGAGATGGCAATATTCAGGCTATGTCACAGTATAGGCTGGCCTGTACTGGGCAGTTAATCTGACTACTGATTGGATAAGTAACCTGGCTTAAAAGGCCAGCCCCCAAAGAACAGAGCTAGGACAAAATATAGAGACAGACAAGGATTTAACCCAATGAGTTCCAGCCCTGGCTGCAGAGAGCTATTGGTCAAAGGTCTGGGCAGCCTGACCCGGGAGCTAATCACAGATGCTTGCCCGGGAACATTGAAAGGGGTATATAAAGCCAGGTCAGAACTGAATAAAGGCTTTTGTCACATAGATCACAGAGTGTGGGGTCATCTGTCTCAGGTCCCACGTCGCTCGAACTCAACAAGGCTACACTTGCTATAGGCTGTAAGGTGTGTAAATCAATTCACATATGCACACACATAGAAGTATGCACAAAGTTATATGTGCCTGTTTAAAAATCCCCCTCAAGTTCAGTGAAATATGTAAAATGTCCTTGCATTTCTCAATGGGCAAAGGACTGACGCTCGAGGAGCCAGGGTTATCAGCCCGGTCCCATAGGCAACTTTTAGCAACAGTTCCCAGAGTTCCATGTGTGAGAGCTGGTAAGCTCCAAGAGGCATCCAACTCAGAGAGTGTGGTGAGTTGACCGTGGCTGGACACCAGGTACCCATCTGTTGTGTTGTGTTGTTTAATTTTCCTTCTGTGTTGATGGTCCGTCCCAGTTTCTTTCCCCTAAGTTAAGTACATAATGGTTTTTCCCTTTCCCGCCTTTGTCCTAGTCAGTCATCCTAAACCCCTCCCCTTTATCTGGAACCTTCCCTGTCCCTCAGCCTAAACCTTGCCCCACTGGATGTCAATCCTTTGTAGCCCCTCCCTTTGTTCTAGAAGTTTCTGTGTCAAGCATTCCCTTTTGCATTCATGATTGGTTATATTGTATGTATCCCCACTCTCGGTTTACCATATTGGCTCAATGTACCCCTTTCCCCGCCTTCTGTACCTCCCCCCGTTAACCGTTATTGGCCAGAGTTTTGTGCCCTCCCCTTGCTCCTCCCCCATACTTAAGCCTGTGTAGAACCCCTCAAACTGCCTTTTGCGGTTCCCTCTCCCAACCTCCGGACCTGTTACCTCTTCCTTCAATAAATCCCTTCCCCCAGAACAGTAAAAGGTCTCTCCTGCGCCTCTTTGTCCCTCCCTGACGACTCGCCCAGGTGTAGCTGTTGCTACGCCTCTTCTGCGGCTCCCGGAGTGGTGCCGGGGAGGGGCCACTCACCGACGCAGGCTTCCCGGAGCTAGCCGGTAGCCCAGGTGAGGTGAGCAGTGGGTGGAAGAAACGTCAGTTTGGCGCCCAACGTGGGGCCACTTCCCGAGGGACCCCACAAAGAGCCTCAAAGATCTGAGGATCAGAGGCATTGGGCATCGACTACCCCGGTCGGAGCAGGCCAGGTCGGCAGCGCTCCTGGGGAGAAGGTGGCAAACCTCTGTGCCCAGAGGACCACTTTCGAGGGAGGGACCTCCTGTTGCAGCTCCTGTTCCAGAGGCCAACAGAGCTGCTAAGTATCCCCCAACGGGGTGCAGGGGGACTTGCCAATAGGCGGGGTGGGGTGTGCAGCCCTAGGTGTGGGGGCCTGTAAAAACACCCCTTCCTTTAGTCCCTGAGGGTGGGGGACTCACTCGCCCTGGGACCCTTTTTCTCAGTTGTTTCAGTTTTCCTTTGCTGCGGTGGGAGAGTGAGTTCCGCTGTGTGGGTACGAGGCACACCATAATGAGCGCAAAGCTGTCCACACAGCAGCGGGAGATGTATTTCCAAGTTGGGGGTACCCTGGAGGGAGGGAAAAAAAAGTTTTCACGGGGTTCGTTAAAGAAGTTCATAAAATGGCTTGCTTCCCAATTCCCCGGGGTGTCACCGCAGCAAATGGAGTCGGCCCAATTTTGGGAACTAGTAGGACAAAGGCTCATGGCGTTGAGCAATCAGGACGACACCTCCATGGATCGGTTTTTCAGTTTATACATTCAAATTCGTAGAGCTGTAAAAGAAAAGGTGGGGGGCGCGTCTGGGGCCCCGCCCCGCCAGGAGAGGGCGGGGAAGGGAAGCAAGCCATCCCGGGTTCCCCCAGTTGTTCCCCCCTCTCCTAACCCTCGTTCCAATCCCTCTTCCCCTGCATCGGGGATCCGAGACGGGCAGCTCTGCAACGATCGCAGGCGAGCCTGGCCAGGGAGACCAGGCGCTGCTCGCCTGGCCCCTCTCGGTCCTCCTGATACCCTAGCCCGGGGGGCAAGGCGCCAGCCGTCAGGGAGCCTTCCCCTAATCGCTCTTCCTGCAGTTCCATCTCTCCCAGTTGCACCCCGAGTTCTACCCCGAAACCTGTTTTAAAGAGTTGTAAAGTTTGTAAATGTACCCGGAAACCCTCCCCCGCTCCTACCCCAGGCTCTACCCCAAAAACCCCAAAGTCAGTCAGGTTCCAGTCATCCCCCCCGGAGCCACAAAATGGCCTCCCGGACTCCGGCGCACAAGATGGCGCCGGCCACGTGGCGTGGCTGGTCCCTTGTGCTCTGGCTCCTTTTTCTTCCCAGAATCCCTTCCTCACTGATCTGTGCCCTCCTCCGACTGTGGCTCTGCCCCCTACCCTGTGTCCCAACTCCTTTTTGTTCCCGCCTCCTTCCCCAAGTCCTGCCCCTGTCTCCTCCCACGGGAGGGGTGTTCCTCCTCCCCAGGCTCCTCCTCCTCCTCCTACTAAAACTCCTCCTCTTACTCCACCCCCAGAGAGGCAGCCCCCGAGCTCAACAGGTCCCGCTCATCACCATGAATGTTGCCAGTGTTCTGGCTCCTCCTCAGTAAGCGGTCCAGCCCCTCCGCTTCCGAGTTCCGATTCCCACGCCCCCCCTTCTGGTTCCCGCGCTCCGGAAACCGGAAGTGACAGGCCAGGGGATTGGAACCCGGAACCGGAGACCACACTCATTGTCGCTCCGGTTTTTTATTCTCGGCAGAGGGGTATTCCAAATTGGCGGTCATTTGAATACTCCCATAAAAAGGAGCTCTGTAAGGCACAGAAGGAGATCGGGAGAAAGAGCAAATATTTTAAAGGCTTATTGGAAGCTACTTTCTACTCCAATATCTTGGTCCCTAGCGACTTGAAAGGATTGTTTAAATGTCTCCTCCTATCAATTGAATACAGATTGTGGGAGGACACATGGAAAAGGATGCTAGGGGAACTCCTGCCTGAGCTCTTACAGACCCCCGAGTGCGCCGTTGACGCAGACCAAAAGCCGATCACGATGGATCATTTGTGCGGCGAAGGGCAGTGGTCCCAGGCGGAAGCACAGGCAGAAAAAAATCCCAAAGCCTGTGATTTTAAAAATTCAAGGTGCTGCCGAGAAGGCATTCATGGTGATGCCGACCACCGAGCCCCGTGTCCACTATGCCTCCATCAAACAGGGGCCGGCGGAACCTATCATTGAGGTCGTGGAGAGGCTAAAGATCGAAATTGAAAAGCAAGTGAAAAACCAGGACACCCTAGAAGAACTAATAATCGAAATGATAAAGTTAAACGCTAACGATGCATGTAAACAGGTTATAACATCTCTACCTCTCTACCCTCAGCCGTCACTCCAGCTTATAGTGGAGGCCTGTGTCAAGCGCGCAGTTGTGCCAGCGCCACCTATTCCCACCAGAGGAGGAGTGAAGATGGCGGCGATGACTGCAGCTGCAAAGACTTTCCCTGTGCGCTGCTTCCTCTGCAACCAGCTTGGTCACATGGCGGGCGTGTACCCTCTTAGAAATAAAATCGATAACGGGCAGGGGCAGGGGGAGGCGGGAGGAAACACACAAGCAAAAAAAAAACTAACTGGGGAGCACGAGCCCGCCTCGCGTGAAAACAAAAATGAGGTGGGTCGTGAGGGGGACCTTGGGGGGGGCAAAACTAATACTGGATGTGACATTCCCACCGGATCCGACATTTACCAAACACGATGAATAGCGCCAGGGTGGACTCCTCGTCCTCCCCTGAGCTTGGCCCTGACAGATAACACTTATTTTGAAACACAGGACTGGCAGTTGGTGTCGGTGAAGCCCACGTCACCGGGTTTGTTCACCGGACTCGACTGCACGTATGTCGTGCTTGAGGATACAAAGTGTACCCCTCCGGAGATTGAAATCCTGCCGCAGACGCAGCTTTTGTGTCCAGACGGTTTCTCTCTCCTGGCACGGTGCATCCAGCCACCATACTTCCTGCCAAAGGAACAACTAGTAGCGCAGGTGATTCCAGTGCCCAACACCATCGTGGCGAAACCGGCTAATCCCTGCGTCTATTGGGCGGAAGTCATTGGTGAGGATAAACCAATCATTGGATGCGGACTCCGTCGGGGTGAAGACTACTTTTACCTCCATCGACTCTTCGATACAGGAGCAGATTGACAATTATACCAACCGAGAATTGGCCGTCACATTGGGAGTTGCAACCCATGGCTGGCAGAATATAAGGAAGTCGGGGGGGCCCAATTGGCTCGGCAGTCAAAAAGCGTAATTAAAATTGAGGGACCTGAAGGGCAGGTGGCTAATGTCCGCCCTTTTGTTATGGAGTATAAAGCTCCCCTGTGGGGCAGAGACGCCATGTTGCAATGGGGTGTTCTTATCGAGATCCCGAAAACCCTGCGGGATTTTTCTTAGCGGCCACTGTGGAGCGCCCTGTCCAGAAACTGAATTGGCTATCTGATGAACCAGTATGGATAGATCAATGGCCGCTTAACAAACAGAAATTGCAACGAACTTGTGGAGGAGCAGTTGGCCAAAGGTAACATCAAGCCAACCTGGAGCCCTTGGAATTCTCCGGTCTTCATCATCAAAAAGCCGGGGAAGGACAAGTGGCGGCTCCTTCACGACCTTCGTGAAATAAATAAAAAGATAGGAGACATGGGGTCTCTGCAACCAGGTATGCCCTCACCCTCAATGCTGCCACAAAATTGGAATCTGGCAGTCCTAGATATCATGGATTGTTTTTGCCAAATTCCCCTCGACCCCGAGGATGCACCACAGTTTGCCTTCTCGGTTCCTTCCATCAACCGGGAAGCGCCAATGAGGCGCTTCCATTGGCGGGCACTGCCTCAGGGCATGAAGAACAGCCCCAGTATCTGTCAATGGTACGTGGCCTCATTGCTGTCTCCTGTCCGTGACAAGGCAGGGGAGGCCGTCATCCTGCACAATATGGATGACGTGCTAATTTGTGCCCCCACGGACGACATACTGCACTATGTCCTTGACCTTGTCATCGAGGTTTTGATCTCTGCAGGGTTTGAGCTCCAGAAGGAGAAAGTTCAGAGGATGCCCCCGTGGAAGTATCTCGGGCTCAAAATCACCAGCAGGACTATTGTCCCACAGAAATTGGCAATTAACACCAAGCCAAAAACCCTTGCGGATTTCCACCAGCTGCGTGGGTCATTGAATTGGGTCAGACCCTGGCTAGGATTGACCACCGAGGACCTAGCTCCCCTTTTCAATTTATTAAAAGGGGGAGATGAATTACTTTCTCCTAGGGTGCTGACCCCAGAGGTGAGGGCAGCTCTGGAAAAGGTAGAGAAGGCGATGGGGACGAGACAAGCCCATCGCTACCTGCCGAACCTGCAATTTGAGTTTATTATCCTGGGACGGCTGCCGCACCTCCACGGCCTCATTTACCAGTGGGACCAGGACCAGAGGGACCCCCTCTTGATTATAGAGTGGGTGTTCCTCAGTCATCAGAGGTCCAAAAGTATCACCAGGCCACAGGAGCTGATGGTGCAGCTGATCAGGAAGGCCAGGGCCCGTTTGCGAGAGCTGGCGGGTTGCGATTTTGCGTTCATCCGAGTACCACTTGCCTTATCATCAGGCAAGCTGACTAAGGAGGTTTTGGAGCATTTGCTCCGGGAGAATGAAACTCTTCTCTTTGCCCTTGATAGCTACACAGGACAAACATCTGTCCGCCACCAAAGTCATAAATTATTTAATTCCTATTTCAATCTGGTCCCGAAAGAAAAATTGAGCCGGGTGCCGCTCAAAGCTCTAACTGTTTTTACAGACGCATCTGGGGCTTCGCACAAGTCAGTCATGACTTGGAAGAACCCCCAGACTCAGCAGTGGGAGGCAGATGTTAAGGTTGTTGAGGGTTCCCCTCAAATTGCTGAGTTAGATGCACTCGTTAGAGCTTTTGAGAGGTTCTCAGAGCCACTTTAATTTGGTTACAGATTCGGCCTATGTGGCGGGTGTGGTGTCAAGGGTAGAGAACGCTGTTTTGAAAGAAGTCTCTAATCCGAACCTCCACGGTCTGCTTTCGAAGCTGATATATGCTGTCTCCCACCGAGAGCATCCGTACTTCGTGATGCATGTAAGATCACACACAGACCTGCCAGGCTTTATCACCGAGGGTAACCAGAGAGCGGACACCCTGGCCGTGCCAGCTGATATGGCCAGGATTCCTGATATATACCAACAGGCAAAGCTGAGCCATCAGAAATTCCATCAGAATGCGCCTGGCTTGGTACGGCAATTCCAACTAAGCCATGACCAGGCCAAGGACATTGTGGCCACATGTCCCTAGTGCCAGAAGCTTGGGGTGCCAACCCTGAGCTCTGGAGTCAATCCTAGAGGCCTGGAGAGCTGTGAGTTATGGCAGATTGATGTCACCCACGTTCGGCAGGTTGAAATATGTACATGTGAGTGTGGACACCTTTTCCGGGGCAGTCTTCGCTTCTGCCCACACAGGGGAGAAGGCCAAGGACTTACAGAAACACCTTGTACAGGCCTTCTCTGTGTTGGGGATCCCAAGGGAATTGTAATCGGACAATGGCCCAGCATATGCTTCCACGGCCTTCCGGGAGTTCCTGCAGAGGTGGGGAATCAAACATAAGACTGGCATCCCATATTCCCCCGCAGGTCAGGGCATGGTTGAGCGTGCCCACCAAACGCTCAAACGGGTCCTGGAGCAGCAACAGGGCGATACTCAATTCGATACACCTCATACTAAATTGCATAAAGCCCTTTTCACCATCAACTTTCTTAACTGCTCCTTCGAAGTGTTGAATCCTCCCATTGTGAGGCGAACTCTTCATCATTACGGTTGAGAAAACATCCTCCCGTGATGGTGAAGAACCCGGAGACCGGTAAAACGGAGGGCCCACATGAGTTAGTCACCTGGGGTCGTGGGTACGCTTGCGTATCCACGCCCTTTGGTTTGAGGTGGGTCCCTCAAAGGTGGGTCCGGCCCTATACTGCCAGTCAGGGACATCTGTCAGGGCCAACCTCCGGAGATGTCAAATATGCAGCGCTTCGTCATCGCCGGTGCCCCTCCCTGGAACACCAACGGTCCCCCAGCAGGCAGGACAGCCCCTTCTCCAAGTTGTTTCCTCCCTCTGAAGTTCAGGACCTATTTGAGTAACCAATTCCCTTTTCCTGTTCTGTTTTAGTCAGCCACCCGGAGCCCCAGGATGTGGTACGCCCTTGTCATCTGGGCGTGCCTCTGCCAGTCTTCGGTGGAGTGGATAGTCCCGCAGCCGAGGAAGAATGTGTGGGTCACCCTGGCCTAGGCCATGCAGCAGGACCATCTCTGCTTATCAACTGCGGCAACAGGGAATCCACTTTCAACCTGCCTGGTGAGGATGCCATTTCAGCCCGACGAATATCCCAAGACAATCATCAACATGCGGGATGATTTTAACCCCCGGCGGTGGCACCCCTCCTATGCCTCCTATCCTATGTCCAACCCCTCTGGGTGTGGCAGGAGTGGTCTAAAGACCTTCCCAAAGCACCCGAGGAACCTCAGGAATTAGAGTTACTTGGTTCAGCCCCATCCCCTTTTTGTGTTCAGAATCATTATAGATGGTCCAACCCCGAATCATACCTAAACGTTATCCAACCCAACCTTGACTATAGAGCTGCCGTGTGGTGCAACGCCACTACCCAGATTGAGGGGACCCCTGTAGACCAACCTCGTCAGGTAGGTAAGGGGTCTTCTTGATCTGTGGCGACTGGGCGTGGGCAGGCATCCCCTCTCGCCTGATAGGAGGGCCGTGCACCCTTGGACGACTGACCTTGTTTTCACCTAACCGTACCCAAATTTCGAATTGGAAATCTAAAAAAAACAAAATTGGCAGTACAAAAGAGAGAGGCTCATAATTTGGACGAAAATTGCAATGCAGATGTTTTTCATTGGTCTAAGTCCAAAAGAGTTGCTGTCTCCATCTTTTTACCGTGGGTGGCAGCGGCTAAAGCCCTAGGTGAATTGGGCCGCCTAGAGTGCTGTGTAGCGAACCAGGCAAATCTTACATCAGCGGCCTTAAGCGACCTCCTAGCAGATGAGGAAATTACCAGGCAGGCGACCCTACAAAATCGGGCAGCAATAGATTTCCTGTTGTTTGCGCATGGCCACGGCTGCGAGGACTTCGAAGGCCTCTGCTGTCTCAACTTGTCATCTCGGAGCAGCAGTGTCCACTCCAAGATACAGCAAATACAAGGTCTTGTCACGAACATCAAGGAGGAATCCGAAGACTGGCTGAGAAACATCTTTAAAGGCTGGGGACTTTCGGGTTGGCTGGCTTCAGTTCTCAAAACCATTATTTCTATTGTCCTTGTTATTATTCTTGTTTGTATTGCTATCTCCTTTATTAAGACTTTAGTTGTCCGCAGCATCTCCCCATCACCCCAAGTGAACCGTGCAGAGGTGGGGCCTATCCTGGATTGGGATCTCCAAGATCCCCCAACTGGTGAAGACATGGAAGCAGTTGAGGAAGAGAAGGATGGGCTCACCTCTGGTGAGGACTTTGAAAATGACACTTCTGTTTAAAAAGAAAGGGGGAGATGTTGTGTTGCGTTGTTTAATGTTAATTTTCCTTCTGTGTTGATGGTCCGTCCCAGTTTCTTTCCCCTAAGTTAAGTACATAATGGTTTTTCCCTTTCCTGCCTTTGTCCTAGTCAGTCATCCTAAACCCCTCCTCTTTATCTGGAACCTTCCCTGTCCCTCACCCTAAACCCTGCCCCACTGGATGTCAATCCTTTGTAGCCCCTCCCTTTGTTCTAGAAGTTTCTGTGTCAAGCATTCCCTTTTGTATTCATGATTGGTTATATTGTATGTATCCCCACTCTCGGTTTACCATATTGGCTCAATGTACCCCTTTCCCCGCCTTCTGTACCTCCCCCCATTAACCGTTATTGGCCAGAGTTTTGTGCCCTCCCCTTGCTCCTCCCCCGTACTTAAGCCTGTGTAGAACCCTCTCAAACTGCCTTTTGCGGTTCCCTCTCCCAACCTCCTGACCTGCTACCTCTTCCTTCAATAAATCCCTTCCCCCAGAACCGTAAAAGGTCTCTCCTGCGCCTCTTTGTCCCTCCCTGATGACTCGCCCAGGCGTAGCTGTTGCTACACCCCTTCTGCGGCTCCCAGAGTAGTGCCGGGGAGGGGCCACTCACTGACGCAGGCTTCCCGGAGCTAGCCGTTAGCCCAGGTGAGGTGAGCAGTGGGTGGAAGAAACGTCAGTTAACCTACTCTAAACTATGAACCTAGAAGAACACTGAGAACTGGCACCTATAGTCACCAAAGCCTGGCCTGGGCCATGACATTTCCCAGTGGCAAAAGGACTGATAACAGACTAAGCCAAGCTACAACACACAAAAGAAACTTTCTAAATTTATCATCTCTTCAGAGCTGTGAAAAGTTTTCTTGTTTAATATTGTTCATTTTTTGTACTAGAAAGTGCTTTGCCTATTAAATAAACAATTTTTTCCACTTTAGTCCAAAAAAATCTTTTCCCAAACCAATTAAAAGAAGACTTGCTTAAGTCTGCTTTTTAGAAGAACCCCTTTAGAAGTTTTCTCCCAAATTTACCCTAAACCAAAACAAATACATTAATTTGCACCCAACGCTTTGCTCAAAAAAATATAAGAAGCCTATAGTGATTGCATTTTGGTTGTACTTACTCTATATTAAAATAAAGCAGTCAGTAGCCATGTTGCTTAAATTCATGTCTCATGGAATAGAGGCCTTCATGTGTCTCTAGTCCCTAGGCTTTCTTAAGGTTTTAATACCTTTCTAGTCCATAAGTTTATTTTCTTGTCCAAAGATATCTCCAATATTGTCCCTAAAACATAGCTTTTACAATAGGGAAGCACGGATTAGAATAGCTATCCTTCTGGGCTCAATAATAATGATTTATAAGAACTTTATAAAGGTAATGGAGCTTGTTCCAAATGTATATAGTTTATAGTGTCTTTGTCCTACCCTATGTCCTAGTTCCACTAGCATGTTTTAAGGGTTTATTAGTAATTGCACACAGACAATGTTAGTTTTTGACTTTTGATTTTTTATTTGGAGATCGCTTTGAGACTCCTTCCCCCAGATCACTATAGTCCATTGGTTGATTGGTTTTGCTTGTGTGCTGCTTCTTTGCGGCGACTGCTAATGACTTAGGCTCACTGTCTGGTTTAGTTGTTGGCTTAGGCTTACTGTTTGGTTGTGGACACACACATTCAGAGAGCTCGGGAATTACAGCTTGGAAATTCTTTTCAGGCCTGGATTTCTCCTGACTCTCAGGTCCATTCCCAGGCTGACAAGCTGACTACGGCTTCAGTTAGGGAAGAAGTCTCCCAGGGTGATAATATGGTGAAAAACAGAGTGGAATTCATAATAAAGATTAACACCTGGTGTCTTTCCCGTGGGATACATCCTGAGGTATTGTCCCAAGGATGTTTTTCCCAATTGTCCAATGAACTACTGTCCTGTCCTAGCTGCACATAACACACTTTAAATACGTGTTGTCCATACAATAAAGTTGGCCTTTTTTCCCCAAAGAGGTCCATGTGTGTTGCTGTCTTTTCTCTCTCTTTGCAGTGCAGTAACCACATTTTGTTTAGCTGCAACTTGAGTAACTGGGGTGTTGACTGTAGTTTGAGTGATTTGGGTAGTTGTTGATTTATCTCCCTGCCCCCGCCTTTATTTGCTACCCTATAGTATATAGCAGCATGCCATAAGCATATGCCAGGGCCCAGCAAGTTTGGAAAGGATTGCTAGGAGAAGTCATGGATACTGTCAGAAAATCAGAAGTCAGAGCAACTGACACAAAATCAAAAGTCACTATTAAATCCTTTTCCCTAAAAGACCTTTGTAGCCTAAGAAAAAATTACACTCAACAAGATAATAAATCTATAATTAATTAGTTAGTCCATCTTTAGGATGCTACAAGCGAGGCTACAGTTCTAGACAATACTGAAGCAAGGCATTTAAAATCCCTATCAAATGATCCAATTATCAACCAAGGAATGATGAGGGCGGCTAACCCTAACAGTATTCAGATACTGTTAGTGTTACGAATAAGCTCCTGTTTGTTCTGTTAACTGTGGAAAACACCCTGTTTTTATGTTAATTGTTGCTGTTGTTCTGATCTGATTCCCACTCCCTGGTATTGTCTTGCCCTTATGCCCTTTCCCTCCCCGTTGGGTAACGCCTTTGCTGCTCCCAAAATGATGCCTGGCAAATGAGAAGACCGCAAGTGCTTATGGGACACAACTCAGTAATAAAAAAAACCCTAAAAACAACGAGCCAATATAACATCGAAAACTAAAAATGGTACTCCCAAGTAAGGAAAACAGTTAAGAAGAAGAAATCACCAACCAGGACTCTCTTGCCTTGTCACCATGACCTGAACAGCACCCAATCGACATGACATCCCTGGACTACGAGCCAGCCAGTGTCTTCTGCGGGACTCCTGTGAGGACAGAAGGCCCAGCTCTGCTGCACAGCAAAGCTCAATTCCTCCTCCTCTGGATCGTTCATTGGGAGCAGCGGTGGTGCACGTGACCTGTCAGGCTCCCGCCCAGAGCTGATTTCTCAATAAAGGCATTAAAACAGGAGCTGCTCTCCTTGCCCTTATGTATTTCATTAGGGCTAGCCTCCCTTCATCATAGATACGCATAAAGTAGATTCATTTAAAGCTTGAGCTAGAGTAAGCTAAACATTACCTTCTGGAAAGGGTGGCAATACCACCATTTGCCCTTTGTTGAGGCTGAATCCTACAAGAAGGATTAGCTTGAGGAGGCTAGTCAGGGTCCCAAAAATACCTATGCAAAGGCAAGCCATAATCTTGTGCGCACACAAATTTTAAAATAACACGATCACCATAAGAATACCGCAGAAGATCACATTGTGGGCAATCCCGAAGTATTGCCAAAGTGCAATACTACTTTCTCTGACACCTATAACACAAAGTCCACTCCTGGCATGAATAATTTCTGCAAATAAAACAAGGGATAGGGTTATTTTCAAATGTAAGTCCAAGTCTCCTTTCTCTCCACTCCCATTGCAGCTCACAAATGAAGACTTGTTCTGCAATTAGAGAGTCTACTATCTCTGGGACGAGTCGACTGTGCAGTTCATGAAGTGGTGAGAGGTCGATGAGTCCCCTCCGGTCAGGTAGGAGTTGATTTCGGTGGCTGCAGGATCTCGGTGGAGGTGGACTCAGTGGTCTGAGAAGGCAAAACCAGGGATGGAGTGCCAGGGTGGTCAGGATCTTCAGGAGAGGTATTCAAAGATTCTCTGAAAGGTCTCGCATTCTTGGCCGGGATCCACCTCGGGCCATTTTCTGTAGAAACAGATGCATAACCTCTTCCCCACGTGATGAGGGGATAAAGTCCCATAATCTTACCTGTTTCTGGGTCCTTAATAAGGACTGGGGCCTTCTGGTTAACTTCTGAGGGTTATTGCCAAAATGTCTTACAATTGGGGAGTTAGGATCCATTTTTGAACAATTAAAAAAATTAAAAACATACAATGCCTTCTGTAATCACTCAGCCTGGGTGACATTCTCCATTCCCCCCTTCTGTTGTAACAAAAGACTCTTAAGTGAAGCATGGGCCCTTTTGATTATAGCTTGGTCTGTTGAAGAATGAGGAATTCCTGTCTTATGTGTTACTCCCCAGAGGGTAAGAAAATTAGCAACTCTCTGAGAAGTATATGCAGGCCCATTGTCATTTTTAAATTGTCAGAGAAAGCCCAGGACTGCAAAGGCATTTGCAAAGTGATGGCAAATGTCTTTTGCTGATTCTCCAGTATGACAGGAGGCAAACAAGGCACCTGAAAAGGTGTCTATAGAGGAGTGGATATATTTGAGTCAGTCAAATTCTGCAGAATGAGGAACATCTGTTTGCCATAACTGAAGGCTCTGGAGTCCTCTGGGGTTAACTCCTCCAGCAACAGAGGGAAAGGAGTGCCTCTGGCAGTCAGGGCATACAGCAACAATGCTGGTGGCTTGATGGCTGGTCAAATCAAAGGTGCATTCCAGCACAGCAGCATTCTGATGAAAAAAAGAATGGCTGAGTTTAGCCTGGGCAAACCGGCCTGGCAACACTTGAACTGCTAAAGCGAGTAAATCTGCTTGGCTATTTCCCTCTGCAATAAAACCAGACAAAGTAGTATGAGAACAGACATGCGTTATATAATAAGACTTATCTAGCATCTGAAAGGAAAACAAGTTGTTGTAACCATTGAAACAATTCTTCGTTTAACAAATCCTTCAGTACAGCAGCCTTAGCTCTCTCAGCAATTCCTGAAACATAAGCAGAGTCTGTTATCAAGTTAAAAAGGGTAGACCATCACTGGAAGGCTCGCATAACAGCAGCTAATTCCACGATCTGAGGAGAATCTGAAACAGTAGCAACATCTGAATCTCATTGAATCTCACTGACTTGTGCCTGCGGCCAGACCCATCTGTAAAAACAGTTAAAGCCTGTAACAGGACCTCGCTCCTTTTGGATCGTGTTAGGAGATTAAAACTGGCTTGTGCTTTGGAGGATGTGAAGAAAGTTGTCTAGAAAAATCAGCTTGAGCCATTTGAAACACTTCAGATTGTTGTGGTAGCCATTGCAAATAAACAGTAGTAATAGGCAAACAAATCAAACAAAAATCCACACCGGCAAGTGTGGTTAGCCTCTGTTGGGCTTTCACAATAAGCAAAGCAATCATTTAATGTTGAGTGCTTATAGTTTTAGACATGATAAGGCAAAAAAAATACACTCTATGATTAACTGGGGGTCTGGAGCATTAGGATCCCGCTGGTAAATCAAAGCATGGGGTTGCATAGATGGGTATAGGATTATCAAAGAAAAGGGAAACTCAGGGGCCCATCGGGCTGCTTGACAGTTTGAGATAGCATCCTACTACTTGTTTCAGTGCTTGGAAAGCTTCTGATGTGAGCTGCCGAGGTGACAGGAGATCTGGTTCCCCCTTTAACAGAGCAAACAAAGGGCTTAGATCTGCATTCAAAATTCCCAGTAAGGAACAAACCAAATTAATTGTCCCCAAAAGCTTTTGGGCAGCATGCAAAGTACAAATGTCTGATTGAATTTGTAAAGGCTAAGGGGAAATTGTCTGAGTCCTGATGTGCCAGCCAAAGTATTTCCATGGGGGTTGATGCTGGTTTTTTTTAGGAGCAACACAAAGCCCTGCTTGGGTTACAGCAGCAAAGACAAGGACTAAGGATTCCTCCATAACTTCCTGTTTTTCTGCTGCTATAACAATGTCACCCATGTAATGATATAATAAAGCATCAGGCATCTTTTGGTGAATTGGGCTGAGGACCCTTGCAACAAACCACTGGCAAATAGTGGGGCTGTTTTTCATCCCTTGTGGTAGGACAACCCAGTGATATCTTTGCAAGGGTGCTTGTATATTAGTGCTTGGTTCAGAAAAGGCAAATTTAGGAACATCATCAGGATGCAAAGGAATGTCGAAAAAGCAATCCTTTAGATCAATGACTGTCAAATGCCAATTTCGAGGGATCATGGTAGAAGAGGGGACCCCAGGCTGCAGGGCTCCCATTTCCTCCATTAGAGAATTTGTTTTGCGGAGGTCTTGGAGCAAGTGCCATTTGCCAGTTTGTTTTTTAATAACAAACACAAGTGAATTCCAAGGACTTGTGAAGGGGACAATATGCCCCTTTTGAAGTTGTTCTTGGACAAGTTCAGTGAGTGCTCACAATTTAGGTAGTGGCAGGGGCTATGATCCACACAGACAGGTGTATCAGTCTTCCAAGTCAATTTTTTGGGTGTCGCACACCTCAATGGCCCCTACCAAAAATCAGACTGAATTTTGAAACCCCATTGAGAAAGTAAATCATGTCCCCACAACACCATGAGTACAGGTAGAACAAATGGCTTAGTAGAGGCTATGTGGCCCTCTGGTCCCATCACCTGAATTAGATGTTGACTTTGTGTGCTAGTTTTGCATTGATTGAGTTTTGGTGAAGAGGGAATGAGCCCAGTCATGGAAGTGATGTTTTAAGAGAGACTGCTAACAGTTTCCTCCGTGCCTGGCAAAACCAATTGCTGGCAGGCTCTGAGAATAGGCATGCTGATAAGCCAATTAGAGTTAAACACACCCCTGTGAATTCACATTTTAAAACAAACCCCAGGAATTTATCTTTTTCTTCTGGCCTGAGTACAGGTAACAGGCCGGCCTTGCCCCTCTTGCGGCTGGGCCAGGCGGGCTCTGTCATGGGGCTGGGCCCCTTCCCAGGGAGGCCACCAGGGCCCGTCCCAACAGGGCCAGGCTCTGCACTGATGCAGTACTGACCGAGCCAGATTCCCCTCCCCCCAGCATGGCCAGACTGGCCTGCTGCTTGGCTGAAATGCTGCCGCTGCTCAGTTTCACCAGAAACCACCTGGAAGGGGGAGGGGGCGCCATCGACCTGTGGCATGCTGCCTCTATGTTCTAGCCTGGCTGCTAAGATCCTGGCCTCCCCCGCAGCACTGCTGCTGAAAAATTCTCCACTGTAAACAGCTCTGGCGGCCACCCGTCAGGGATCACATGACTATCTGTAGGCCTTGGGTAAGTTATTAGCTCTTTCATTGTACAGATGAGACTTGCAGACCTTCAATTTTCTCTTGAGTTTGAGAAAAGGACAGAGTGAAGACACGTAGAGAAACAACATGAAGACACCAAGGTCAATAAAGAAATCAGGTCTCAGATGGGGGGAGAAATGAGGTGATACCTTAGGCTGAAATTCTCTTGTAAGCCATGGTGATGGACTATGATATATTGAATATCCCTATAAATCATGGAGAAAGCATGGGGGATGGAGCGTTCGCATTGTAGACATGAGCAAAGGCATCCATGCTGAACAAGTAGATGTTGAAGTAGCTATGATCCCATGGAAAGTTTGAACAGAGAGAAGACTGATGAAGACCCTTTGCTCCCAGGGAAAGAAGAAGATCTCTGTTCTCAGAGATGATCTCAGAGATAGATAAAGAGAACCTTTGCTTTTGAACCGCTCATCCTTATAATAGTACCCCATAAGTTTGACATGGCCCATGAACACGCAGCTGTGGGAAGGCTCAAGAGATGGGAGGGACTTCACCATTGCAGATTTCTGGGTGGCTGCTATTCGTGGAAATTAAAAGCCACAAGAGAACTGTTTTCTTGTGGAAAAGTCTCCATGGCATGACAAGAGAGACTCCTCTTCCTAAGTGAACTGAAGAAAGACTATTCTAGAGGTGAATCATGGTTTCAAAGAGTTAAGATTTTCACTAAAGGTAGAAGTAGTTTCCATGACCAAGATGTAAGCTAGGTAGGAAAATGGTAGGTTAATAATTACTAGATGCTTAGGCTAGAGCTAAATTGGTATAATTATTGGCTATTATGAACCTGCGTATAGAAAAACGTAAAATAAGTAAACCGTTAATCATAAAGCACAGGGCCTTGGATTGTGCCAGGGGGTCACCGAGACCTGATGAAGACTCTCCTGACTTCATCCTTCAAGACCACTGACCCATTTCGAGACCACCAACCCAATTCAAGAGAAGAACTGTGCACACGTGAAGGACTAATGGGCTCATTTTAATACGGGGTGGGGATGGGAGGTGCTGGGGTTATGCATATGTATTGTATGTAAGATCTTGGGGAATAAATAGATGGCAAAGAACCTTGCTCGGGGCGGTCACACCTTTCGGATAAATAAACATACCACTTTCTAACTTTAATTAGTTAGAGGGTCTTTGTCCGTGATTATATAGGGTTTTTTAACGATTCAGAGGTAATAAACTGACTGAATTGTTTCTGTACATTGTCAGTGGGAAACAAAAGAGGGTGTGGGAGAGAGAAGTGTTCTGAAGGTTTTATTCTGATTCTTATTATTCTTTTAATTCTGTTAATAAAGTTATAATTACTAAAGAGTCATAAGAATTAAATGCATTAGTTAACAGGCTTGCGAAATATGGTGAGCCTATACCATACTCTATTACTGTTTGTCTGAGCTCTTTGATCACTAGATAAGACAGCGGTTCCCATTTGGCTTGTAGCTGACCCTTTCCTTGGTATCTGACAGGTGCTGTAATTTTCTCAGCAATGTCTAATTCCCCCTCTCTCAAATCTTGTTGTTTCAGGTGAACCAAATTATCATGGGAATCAAGGGGGTAAAGATCTGTTTCTTTTTCAGGGTCGACAGGTCCAAGGTCAAAGGGGTCCCCTCCATCATCCTCACTGTCATCTGGGCAGTAGCCAGAGGCAAGCATCCCTATGGATCATGGTGGGTCCCTGTCCCTCTCACTCGCAAGAGGAGGGGCCGAAGGCTGTACCGGGAGGGAAGCAGTATTTCAGATTGTGAAGAACTCTGAGGCTCTGCTGCAAAGGGAGGGCAAGAGGCATCCCCTTTATTTTTAGCACGGGACTTTTCTTGGGCCTTCAGGACCTCAAAAATCACCCTCCAGGAGGGAAGCATTTCTGCAGCTGCTTTATTTCCCTTTGTTGCACAATGCTACACTTTAATTTCCACATCATCTCCCAAATCTTTGGTAAAGATTGTGGACAGGGTAATCTCTGGCAGTTTAGATGCTGTCCATTTTGCAGGATTTTTTAAAGTCATGTGAAGGCAAAGATTTGCCATGCTTTCCTAGCAGCTTAGTCATAAGTTCAAAGACGTCTCTTTCTTGGCCAGACATTCCCTGACTCATGTTCCCCACAGCTCACCTTTTTCCCAGAGGGAATTTTTGCTGGCCCACTCCTGTTTCGTTCCAGCAGCAACTTCAGTTCTCTGGGGCTCAGTCGCTCAGCAGCCATGCTCCTCACACAGGGCACCAATTGTCGGCAATTGAGAGATAGGACTCCAGGGAATGCCAATTCTGAAGTCAATTTATGGATTACAGAGTTCAGTTTATATAGCCTTACAGCTTTCAATAGAACTTTCTACTGCCAAGCAATAACCATATTGTTCATGTTTCTTATCAATATTGTTTAACTACAATCTTTGCAGCTGAAGTGCCACATGACTGCCTTAAAACAAACCACAGCATTCCTTTTCCTGTCCATTTTTCTTGATCGTCTCCAAAATTTCGATCAGATCTTGGTGGAGCAACAATTCCTTCACCAGAGAGAGGTTCATTCCAATTGGAGTGGGCAATAGATGGTGGATCAGTGTGTAATTTGACTGCAAAAGATGGTAAGAAGTAACTGGAGCTACGTAGGAAAAATCACATCCTGAAATCCTAGTAAAGTTACAGACACAAAAGTTTGAATGATTTTTAGTATTCGCTACCAAATTTTCTATAAAAACACTATCACAAGCAGTTCTAAAGCATGCACATCCATTGCCTATATATAACCAGTACTGTTTCAGGAATCTTGTTTGGATGAATTCCAAAATTACAAACATTCTGTTCTGTGTCTAAGCAGGTATCTTGAGCTCTAATTGCATTACTTTCACAGATAAACCCTTGTTGTTCCTGGACAATGCAAGTTTCCAAATTGCCAGTTTGCCACTTCTCACCAATTTGACGGGCCCATTCCCTATGCTTGAAAGGATAGAGAACAGCTTCATCATGGTTCAACCCTAATGCAATGATGGGGAATACTGAAAGCACTGAAGCATTACGAATTATCAGTACAAAAGCTGTGGCTGTGTTTGTACTGGGGTCATAGGTAAAATTTACTAAGTTCCACCAGGACTGGAATTCTCTTTCAAAATCGGTGGCACTGTCCCAGATTATTTTTAGAATTTCAGTGGGAAAAGTGTCTTCCTCTCCTTCTCGTATAATTGAAGCAGCAACCGACTGCATCCACAACTGAGCCTGGATACAGCTGAGAGCCAGAGAGATGTTATTTTGTGTAGCACCAAGTGCATCGATTATCAATTTGTGGTCATTTACATTTACCTTTTCCTAATTTGGTTCCCAAAGCTGTTAAGGATGATTGCAGGGGCTGTTGTAATTTGGTTACATCTCCAGCTGTGGTAGCCAATTTATTCGTTAATACTTCTGAATCGATGCTATTCAAAATTCCCAGTCCTGTTCCCACAACACCGGTTATGTCTCTTGTCATTCGTTTCTTAGAAGGATTCTGTTTTCGCAACCAGGTTGTCCATCCCTCAAAAGAAGTCTGCAAAAAGGGTGAACAAGCTGGCTGAACTTCTGAGACATTATTTTTCAGCAGCAATTTGATTTGTTTAAGAGACCATGCCGGATTAAACAATATTTGTTGTTGGCCAGTTTTTCTGATTACATACGGTCCAATTCAAAAAATCGTAGGACTCAACTCAACTGGTGGTTGGGTGGTAGGTGTTACAACATTGTTGGAGGTTGAATTGTTCCCTTTTCTTTCAGTGGAATTTTCTCCCATTGTTATGCTAAGTAATTGTGGCTACACCTTGAAACGACAGATAATGTTCTCTCGTAGGGGGGTGGCTGGAGGGGGAGGGGGGGGAACCGGAAAAAGAAAGGTGGGATGGGGGTCTGGAGCGGGGCTCTCTCTCGCTTGGCTCATGAGTGGGAAGACAGCCTGGGCTCCGGTCTGGCATCTCCCCTGCCATCCCAGCACTGAGATCCACGCTCCCTGCCGTTGGACATCACTCTGCTGCTCTCCCACCTCACCCTACTATCTCCGGACACTCTGCTGAGCACCACGACCGACACCGTGAGGGGGAGTCACTTTCCCATCCCTCTCACCCCTGGGCCACGGCTGCAGTCACTCCAGCCCTCTTCGACTGCGCGGGACCTGCCCTGCCCCCACAGCACCGGTAACTGAGCACAGGGAGACGGCCTGCGGCCAAAAGGGACTGGAGCGGAGCTAGACTGTTCTGTTGCCAATTTTTATACCTGTTGTTGTTTTTGTTCTCTGCCTTGTTGGATATCAGTAAAGAACTGTTACCCTTATCCCCAAACCTCCTGCCTGAAGGCTTCTGATTTGGACCTAAAATAATTAACAGGGAGGGGGTTGCATTCCACATCAAAGGAAAGGGGCTCTTGCCTTTCCTTAGCAGATACCTGTCTTTCAAACCAAGAAAAACATTAACATCAAGTTCCCCCCAGTATTTTATATTGTTTTTACCACACATGATTTTATAGGAAAATTGTACAGCAGTTAAGTTTAGCCAACAATGGTAATTATGAATTTCACAATAAAAAACATGGCCGTAAAGTTCTGTGCCATAACTGTATGCAGGTTTGATGAGGGATTCAGTAATTCACGTTATCATGACATCATCACCTTGTGTTACTATAAAGGGAGGAAAAACCTTGTTCTTGTTATCCAACACTAAGGGGGTGCTTCTTCATGTCCCTTGGTGTTCTTTTGTGAAAAGTAAACACAACAGAGTCTGCCACCAGGAGGCAGGAGATTAAAATGATGGAACTGTCCAGTGTGTAGCACGGACTGGAATTCTGTTAACTTCCCAATCATTTTGATGCCAAAAAGGAAGCCACTCTGTACCTCCTTTAAACACAGCATAAGAGTCAGTGTAGATGTAAATAAGAGAAGTATTCTGGACCTCAAGTTGGAAAGCACTCCAACCAACTGTCAGCTCACTGGCCTGAGAGCTGCCTTCTCCCTCAGTAATAATTCGTTCACCAGCAGAAGTGGGGAGGGCTACTGCCTTGTATCTCCCCACCTTTCCCTCTCATTTGGCAAAAGCATCAGTGAACCAAGAATTTGCTGATTGTTCAGGGAAGAAAGGAGGGGCTACTTTAATTTCCAAGGCAGGTTTGTCATGGCTGCTAGCCAAGCTCTCAGTTTCTTGTATTGCCAGAATTTTTACAGCTCTTTCTGTTACTGAGAAGATGTTACAGTCATGTTCTATCTGAGCATACCACTTCCTAACTGAGGATGTCTGGGCCACCCCGTGAGGTGGAGGGGTCTCAATAGTGACTGTGATGTGTTTTCTCCAGAACACTAATAATTTTAGTGCCTGTTGGATCTCTTTCCTGGATTCAGGCAATTTAATTTGATCCAGGGAGGTTAGAGTATCAGGTGGAATACATGTCATACTTCCTTTCCACCAAATTCCCAAAAACTTCACCTCCTGAGAAGGTTTTTGAATTTTCTCTGAGGGAATTTGTAAGTCAAGGCTTTCCAGATGAGAGATTATTTTCTCTTGGGTATCCCCCACTACTTCTATTTCATTTCCCCTCACCAGAATATCATCAATATATTGATAGACAGCTACATTGTCAGGTTTGGGTATCTTTTCTAATTCCTGGGCTAAAGCATGGTGGGCCAAAGTGGGGGAATGTTTATACCCTTGGGAAAGCCTAGTGCAGGTGTACTGCCTTGACTCAACTCCCAGAACCTGTGGAGGAGATTGATTTGGTACATTGTTCAGAACTTGTGGAGAAGTTTGCCCTGGTACAGTGCCCAGAACCTGTGGAGAAGGTTGCTCGGGGGGTGCATCACTGATATAATCATATTCTATTTTAATCACAGGTTTCAAATTGGGGCAGTAGTGTTCCCCACAATTTTTCATCAAAGTTACGTCTTTTTGAGGGTATATTTGATTAATGTGAACAGCTTCCTTCTCCTGTGTTTCTTTTGGTGAGTCAACATGCTTTGAATTTTTGGCCCGTTCTTCTCTTAGGGCAGCTTGTAACAAATGGTTTTCATCTCGCAACAAATGGTTATCATTCCTTTCTTGATCTAATTGTTTTTGCAAAATTTGAATGAGATTTTGTAGAGAGTCTATAATTGTTCTTTCCTCACTTCTTCGCTTAGAGCAAGTTTCCATAGCTGCCATAAGGCAAGCTCCCAAAACTGAGCAGAGTATGGTTTTATTTTTGCCCTGTTTGAACTTTGAGTCATGTTGCAAAGAACATATTCTATCAGTCACATTTTCTAGATTAAACCAATTATTGCTCGCCCAGTCCTCCCCACCCTGGGATGGTGTGGCACTATACTTACCTAATAGAGCATAAAATGCAGCTTTATCTGTTGCAATGGAATTCTCAGTCATTTTGTGAAGGGATAAGTAAAAACCACAACAGGGAGGTCTATTGCTTAAGTTACCACACACAACGAAACAGCTTTCGCTGTGTGCCCCCCTTCGCGGGTGAAGAGACCAAACTACTTGGGAGGCACTCCTTAGTTACAAAACACCAGGTTGTCTCTTCACTACACCAAGTAGTCAAACATCATAAAACAACAACAACAACAGTGTCCCGCCTTTAGCACCAGTAGATCTTTTGTGAAATTCTGACGACAGAGCCCTCAAGCGAGTCTGGGGATGCTCCACACCAAGGTGTCTTCAGTCTGTGGGAAATCAGAAAAACCCCCCCTTGCTTTCTAGACGGGCTCACCTTTTCAAGGTGGCCAGCTAGGTGTGGCTGGAGTAAGACTTCCTTCCCCTGCTACAGACTACAGACAACCTTGCATCCCTTCTGTCTGCCAGAAAATCCTGTCCGTGACGCCAATTTAATGTCACGATCCGCTATTAATACAGAGCAGGGGTCGTGATGGTTCGTTTGATCTCAAAGGTGCAAACAGGCAAAATGCAGGGGGCAAAATCAGTTTATTCAACAACAGCAATGCATTTTCATTAAATGCCAACAACTCAGTTGCGATAGAGGGGAGAGATATAGGAAACAAAGTATAGAGAGAGAAAAAGAAAAAGAGGGGGATGGGAAAATAGCTGCCAACAGATGAGACGGACCTCCTCATGGGCCAGCCAATAGACGAGTCTTCATCCGTGGGGCGATCTCAGGGGCCTTCTCCAGAGGGTCGCTCTTTTATAGTCCTTCTCCAAAGCGAGTGACTTCTGGCCAAGAGGTGGGAAGATTTATCGACCATTGTGTGGTGCTGCAGGAGACAGATGTGGTCGGACAGTCCTCAGTTGGTACAACACAACCTCCAGTTGGTACAACACAATCTCTGGTTGGTGCCACAACAGCACAATCCAGTGAACACATGTGTTGGTTTGAAAGTAAAACCAGTGCGAGACTCCAAGTCAGTAATACAATTTAATAGGAGAAAAAGAGAAAAAATAAAATACATGCAATAATATAAAAGAAACAACCACCAACACAGTCAGAAATACAACCTGACACCCTGTCAGTCAGGGTGTTGGTAGCAGTCCGTATAAATGGTGGCTGCAGTCCTCCTGGATGACAGATGTGGTTCTGTTGAAGCAGTGCTCCTGTAGAAGGTGCAGTTTTCCTCCGAAGATCCAGCAATGATGTGGAAAAAGGTCCGACTTTCCTCTGGGATCCAGTAGAAAGGTCTGCCCTCGGGTCCCAAACCCCAGTTTTTTATCTAGGTAGGAAAGGCTTGGCTCCTGCCCCTGGTTGGGGCATCTCCCAATGGGGTGATGTAATCTTATCAGTCACACAATAGGACTTAATGGCCCATTAACGGAATATATCTTCTGGAGGAAGGATGGGTTGTGAATAGATAACGATGATCATCCCCCCATCTTATCAGATGGCACATCAGCAGAGGATATCTCCCACAGAGATAAGGATCACCACCCCTCCCACATTTTAACAGATGGTGATAGAATACAAATTTTTGCATTGTACCCCAGGACATAATCCACCCCTTATTCTATTACCATCTACATCACACCCAAACCAATACCCTCTTACAGATATATAATACAAAATGAAACCTTACATACAGTTCTCACTAAAAATTAGGTCTCTTTGCGGTACACAACGGGTTTCCCCATCTTTCTGCATTACCCACCAGGTGCAACCAGGTCCTTGAGCAAAAACAATCCCACGGATTGGTTTGCCTTTGCCTGTGGTGGGATTAATCCAAACAGTCTTTCCTAAAATACCTTTCATGTGTACCACTGGGACCTTGTCCCCATCCACTGTGTGCAGGGGTTCAGAGTGGGCAGGACGGGCTCGATTGATGGACCCTCGGGTGTTAACCATCCAGGTGGCTTTGGCCAAGTTCATTTCCCAATTTCTGAAGGTTCCACCACCAAGTGCTTTCAAAGTAGTCTTAAGGAGTCCATTACACCGTTCAAATTTCCCGGCAGCTGGCGCATGGTAAGGAATATGATATATCCATTCAATGCCATGTTCTTTGGCCCATTTGTTGATAAGGCCGTTCTTGAAATGGGTTCCGTTGTCTGATTCAATTCTCTCAGGGGTACCATGCCTACAAAGGACTTGTTTTTCTAGGCCCAAGATGGTGTTCCGGGCAGTGGCATGAGGCACAGGGTAGGTCTCTAACCATCCTGTGGTTGCTTCCACCATGGTCAGTACGTAGCGTTTGCCCTGGCGGGTTTGGGGAAGGGTGATGTAGTCAATTTGCCAGGCTTCTCCATACCTGTACTTTGACCATCGTCCACCATACCACAGAGGCTTCACCCGCTTGGCCTGTTTGATTGCGGCACAGGTCTCGCAGTCGTGGATGACCTGTGAGATGCTGTCCATGGTAAGGTCCACCCCTCGGTCACGGGCCCATCGGTACGTCGCATCTCTCCCCTGATGACCAGAGGTATCATGGGCCCAACGAGCTAGGAATGATTCTCCCTTGTGCTGCCAGTCTAGATCCACCTGTGATACTTTCACTTTGGCAGCTCGGTCCACCTGCTCGTTGTTGTGATGTTCTTCATTAGCCCGGCTTTTGGGTACATGTGCATCCACGTGTCGAACCTTTATGGTCAGTTTCTCTATTCGGGCAGCAATGTCCTGCCAAATCTCAGCTGCCCATATGGGTTTCCCTCTGCGTTGCCAGTTGGCCTTTTTCCAGCGATCCAGCCAACCCCACAGAGCATTAGCTACCATCCATGAGTCAGTGTAGAGATAGAGCCTTGGCCACTTCTCTCGTTCAGCAATATCCAAAGCCAACTGGATGGCTTTTAGCTCTGCGACCTGACTCGATCCACCTTGTCCCTCGGTAGCTTGTGCAACTTGTCGTGTGGGGCTCCATACTGCAGCTTTCCATTTCCGGTTAGTGCCTACAATTCGGCAGGAACCATCAGTGAAGAGGGCATATCGTCTTTCAGTCTCTGGTAGCTCATTATATGGTGGGGCTTCCTCAGCACGTGCCACTTGCTCCTCTTCTTCTTCAGAAGACAATCCAAAAGTCTCACCTTCAGGCCAGTTTGTAATTATTTCCAGAATCCCAGGGCGATTTGGATTCCCAATACGGGCGCGCTGAGTGATGAGGGCAATCCACTTGCTCCATGTGGTGTCAGTGGCGTGATGTGTGGAAGGCACCTTTCCCTTGAACATCCAGCCCAGCACTGGTAGTCGGGGTGCCAGGAGGAGTTGTGTTTCTGTGCCAATCACCTCTGAGGCAGCTTGAACTCCTTCATAGGCGGCCAAGATCTCCTTCTCTGTGGGAGTGTAGTTGGCTTCAGATCCTTTGTAGCTTCTGCTCCAGAATCCCAGTGGTCGACCCCGAGTCGCACCAGGCACCTTCTGCCACAGGCTCCAAGACAAACCATGGTTCCCGGCTGCAGAGTAGAGCACATTCTTCACATCTGGTCCCGTCCTGACTGGGCCAAGGGCTACTGCATGAGCAATCTCTTGCTTGATCTGGGCGAAGGCTTGCTGCTGCTCAGGGCCCCAGTGGAAATCGTTCTTCTTGCGGGTAACCAGGTAGAGAGGGCTCACAATCTGACTGTACTCAGGAATGTGCATTCTCCAAAAGCCTATGGCACCTAGGAAGGCTTGTGTTTCCTTCTTGTTGGTAGGTGGAGACATAGCAGTGATCTTATTAATTACCTCTGTTGGGATCTGACGACGTCCATCTTGCCACTTGACTCCTAGAAACTGAATTTCCTGAGCCGGTCCCTTAACTTTACTTCGCTTAATGGCAAAACCAGCTTTCAGCAGAATCTGGATAATCTTCTCTCCTTTCTCGAAGACTTCCCCTGCTGTGCTGCCCCATACAATGATGTCATCGATATACTGTAGATGTTCGGGGGCCTCACCCTTCTCCAGTGCAGCCTGGATCAGCCCATGACAGATGGTGGGATTGTGCTTCCACCCCTGGGGCAGACGATTCCAGGTGTACTGCACGCCCCTCCAGGTGAAAGCAAACTGAGGCCTGCATTCTGCTGCCAGAGGAATGGAGAAAAATGCATTGGCAATATCGATAGTGGCGTACCACTTTGCTGCCTTGGACTCCAGCTCGTACTGGAGTTCCAGCATGTCCGGCAGAGCAGAGCACAGTGGTGGAGTCACTTCATTCAATGCACGATAGTCCACTGTCAATCTCCATTCTCCTTCAGATTTACGCACAGGCCAGATGGGGCTGTTGAAGGGTGAGTGGGTTTTGCTGACCACCCCTTGACTCTCCAGTTTACGGATCATTTTGTGGATGGGAATCACCGAGTCTCTGTCAGTACGGTATTGCCAACGGTGTACTGTTGTTCTGGCAATTGGTACCTGTTGCTCTTCAACTCTGTCCTGGGGTACAATGCAAAAATGTGTATTCTATCACCATCTGTTAAAATGTGGGAGGGGTGGTGATCCTTATCTCTGTGGGAGATATCCTCTGCTGATGTGCCATCTGATAAGATGGGGGGATGATCATCGTTATCTATTCACAACCCATCCCTCCTCCAGAAGATATATTCTGTTAATGGGCCATTAAGTCCTATTGTGTGACTGATAAGATTACATCACCCCATTGGGAGATGCCCCAACCAGGGGCAGGAGCCAAGCCTTTCCTACCTAGATAAAAAACTGGGGTTTGGGACCCGAGGGCAGACCTTTCTACTGGATCCCAGAGGAAAGTCGGACCTTTTTCCACATCATTGCTGGATCTTCGGAGGAAAACTGCACCTTCTACAGGAGCACTGCTTCAACAGAACCACATCTGTCATCCAGGAGGACTGCAGCCACCATTTATACGGACTGCTACCAACACCCTGACTGACAGGGTGTCAGGTTGTATTTCTGACTGTGTTGGTGGTTGTTTCTTTTATATTATTGCATGTATTTTATTTTTTTTCTCTTTTCTCCTATTAAATTGTATTACTGACTCGGAGTCTCGCACTGGTTTTACTTTCAAACCAACACATTAATTGGCGCCCAACGTGGGGCACGAAGGGTACTGAGGAAAGTCAGTATTACAATTTTGTTTTCACCATGATTCTCAACATGCTTACATGGGTTTTATATCTTGCTCTCTATATTTTTCCACACATGGGGAACTATCTGCCAGCTGTAATGCTCCTGTGTAGACCAGGATATGGTATAAAAATTGCTTTACTGGCCTATTATGTCTACTGCATGATAACCTCTGAGGCAATGAACATAATCCGGAATATATACTCGACTTTGTTTGCTTGTCCTAGTCTAGGTTGCTACATCCGGGGTTTTAACAATCACACCCAGCCCTTGGGGGGAGGGGTAAAGGATGATTTTTTCCAATCTTTCCGGCCTGATACAGTAGTTTTTGGAAATGTTGAGTTCCCACTGGATGCTAAGGACAGCATAATATTGTTGTTAGTTCTGCTTTGTCTCCTCTGCACAGCCTTTACAGCCTACAACATGCTTAGAAACAGAACACTACATGGCGTATTGATGCGTATTCTTGACGAAGAGGAAAAAAGAAACAAATCAACTTCGTCCACGACTGCACAGAATGTCACAAAGAGGAGAAGAACCAAACAAAAAGCAACAGTGCCCGTGTCTATGCAGACTGCCACAAAGGAGGAAAAAGCCAAAAGCAAAGCAACAGTGTCCGTGTCTACGCAGACTGCCACAGAGGAGGAAAAAGCCAAAAGCAAAGCAACAGTGTCCGTGTCTATGCAGTCTGCCACAGAGGAGAAAAAAGACAGAAGCACCATCAGCATCTCCACACAAACCATCACTGAGCCAGAACAGCCTAGACCGGTAGCAGTTGCGCCCGTTCAGAAGAAGAAATCAAAGAGCAAATCAGTTCGCATAGTGACTGACGAGGACGTGGCAGGACCTTCGCACCCAGCAGAAGTGACAGAGCCAGAAATCATCACTCGCTCTCTATCCCTGGGTGAGCTGCGTGACCTGCGGAGGGAATTCACCCGCCAGACAAATGAGTCCATCTTGACCTGGCTGCTCCGCATCTGGGACGCTGCAGCCAATGACACCATTCTGGATGGATGTGAGGCCAGGCAACTGGGATCTCTGTCCCGGGATGTGGTCATTGACCAGGGGATTGGGAGAACCCAAGAAACTCTCAGCCTCTGGCGGCGACTGCTGACAAGTGTGAAGGACAGATACCTTTGTAAAGAAGATCTTCAGGTGCACCAAGGAAAATGGAGCACAATAGAACAAGGTATCCGATGCCTGAGGGAATTGGCCGTGCTGGAGATAATTTTCTCAGAAGATGAGAGATTTCCTAAGAGCCCAGACTGTGTCCGGTGCACGTCACAGATGTGGTTGAGATTTGCACGACTTGGACCAGAGATGTATTCCCGTTACCTGGCAACGCTGCAGTGGAGGGAAGGTGAGGACATGGTAGGCGTCTTGGCCAATAAACTAAGGATTTATGAGGACACTGTCACAGCCCCATTTCGTACCCATGTCTCATCCGTGGAAACAAGGCTGGTGGAGCAAGTCCGAAGCCTGATTGAAGAGGGCCATCAGAAACTAAAAAAAGAACTTAAGGAAAACAACTACCAGATCTCTCCTGAACCAAGAAGAGTTTCTGCCATTAGGAGCCGGCGTTCCTCAGGCAGGGAGAGAGGACACACTCCACGAGGTAACCTCTGGTTTTTTCCTTCAGGAGCATGGAGAAGACATGAGGAAGTGGGATGGAAAACCCACCTCCTCCTTAGCAGCCCGGGTACGTGAGCTGAAAAGAGGGACACCTACCCCAAGAAGTTCATCTAGAGTCAATGCTGCTCCAGTCTCTCGTGTACAGAACTCCAGACAGTATCAGAATGATGATATGACTGATCCTCTTGAAGGAACCTCAAGAACCTATTTACAGGGAGAGAGCAACGTGTACCAGGATCAGGAATAGAGGAGCCCTGCCTCTAGCCAGGTAGAGGAGAGGGATAATCGGATCTATTGGACTGTGTGGATCCGATGGCCTGGCACATCCGACCCACAAAAACATAAGGCCTTGGTTGACACCGGCGCCCAGTGTACTCTGATGCCATCAAAGTATGTAGGAGAAGAATCCATCTCTATTTCTGGGGTAACAGGAGGATCCCAGCAGCTGACTGTAGTGGAGGCCGAAGTGAGTTTAACTGGGAACAGGTGGCAGAAACACCCCATCGTGACTGGCCCAGAGGCCCCATGCATCCTTGGCATAGACTATCTTAGAAATGGATACTTCAAAGACCCAAAAGGATATCGCTGGGCTTTCGGGATAGCTGCTGTAGAGACAGACGGCATTAGAAAACTGAGCACCTTGCCTGGTCTTGCAGATGACCCCTCTGCTGTGGGACTACTGAGAGTTGAAGGGCAACAGGTACCAATCGCCAGAACAACAGTACACCGCCGGCAATACCGTACTGACAGAGACTCAGTGATTCCCATCCATGAAATGATCCGTGAGCTGGAGAGCCAAGGGGTGGTCAGCAAAACCCACTCACCCTTCAACAGCCCCATCTGGCCTGTGCGTAAATCTGAAGGAGAATGGAGATTGACCGTAGACTATCGTGCATTGAATGAGGTGACTCCACCGCTGAGCGCTGCTGTGCCAGACATGCTGGAACTCCAGTACGAGCTGGAGTCCAAGGCAGCAAAGTGGTACGCCACTATTGATATCGCCAATGCATTTTTCTCCATTCCTCTGGCAGCAGAATGCAGGCCTCAGTTTGCTTTCACCTGGAGGGGCGTGCAGTACACCTGGAATCGTCTGCCCCAGGGGTGGAAGCACAGTCCCACCATCTGTCATGGACTGATCCAGGCTGCACTGGAGAAGGGTGAGGCCCCCGAACATCTACAGTATATCGATGACATCATTGTATGGGGCAGCACAGCAGGGGAAGTCTTCGAGAAAGGAGAGAAGATTATCCAGATTCTGCTGAAAGCTGGTTTTGCCATTAAGCGAAGTAAAGTTAAGGGACCAGCTCAGGAAATTCAGTTTCTAGGAGTCAAGTGGCAAGATGGACGTCGTCAGATCCCAACAGAGGTAATTAATAAGATCACTGCTATGTCTCCACCTACCAACAAGAAGGAAACACAAGCCTTCCTAGGTGCCATAGGCTTTTGGAGGATGCACATTCCTGAGTACAGTCAGATCGTGAGCCCTCTTTACCTGGTTACCCGCAAGAAGAACGATTTCCACTGGGGCCCTGAGCAGCAGCAAGCCTTCGCCCAGATCAAGCAAGAGATTGCTCATGCAGTAGCCCTTGGCCCAGTCAGGACGGGACCAGATGTGAAGAATGTGCTCTACTCTGCAGCCGGGAACCATGGTTTGTCTTGGAGCCTGTGGCAGAAGGTGCCTGGTGCGACTCGGGGTCGACCACTGGGATTCTGGAGCAGAAGCTACAAAGGATCTGAAGCCAACTACACTCCCACAGAGAAGGAGATCTTGGCCGCCTATGAAGGAGTTCAAGCTGCCTCAGAGGTGATTGGCACAGAAACACAACTCCTCCTGGCACCCCGACTACCAGTGCTGGGCTGGATGTTCAAGGGAAAGGTGCCTTCCACACATCACGCCACTGACACCACATGGAGCAAGTGGATTGCCCTCATCACTCAGCGCGCCCGTATTGGGAATCCAAATCGCCCTGGGATTCTGGAAATAATTACAAACTGGCCTGAAGGTGAGACTTTTGGATTGTCTTCTGAAGAAGAAGAGGAGCAAGTGGCACGTGCTGAGGAAGCCCCACCATATAATGAGCTACCAGAGACTGAAAGACGATATGCCCTCTTCACTGATGGTTCCTGCCGAATTGTAGGCACTAACCGGAAATGGAAAGCTGCAGTATGGAGCCCCACACGACAAGTTGCACAAGCTACCGAGGGACAAGGTGGATCGAGTCAGGTCGCAGAGCTAAAAGCCATCCAGTTGGCTTTGGATATTGCTGAACGAGAGAAGTGGCCAAGGCTCTATCTCTACACTGACTCATGGATGGTAGCTAATGCTCTGTGGGGTTGGCTGGATCGCTGGAAAAAGGCCAACTGGCAACGCAGAGGGAAACCCATATGGGCAGCTGAGATTTGGCAGGACATTGCTGCCCGAATAGAGAAACTGACCATAAAGGTTCGACACGTGGATGCACATGTACCCAAAAGCCGGGCTAATGAAGAACATCACAACAACGAGCAGGTGGACCGAGCTGCCAAAGTGAAAGTATCACAGGTGGATCTAGACTGGCAGCACAAGGGAGAATCATTCCTAGCTCGTTGGGCCCATGATGCCTCTGGTCATCAGGGGAGAGATGCGACGTACCGATGGGCCCGTGACCGAGGGGTGGACCTTACCATGGACAGTATCTCACAGGTCATCCACGACTGCGAGACCTGTGCCGCAATCAAACAGGCCAAGCGGGTGAAGCCTCTGTGGTATGGTGGACGATGGTCAAAGTACAGGTATGGGGAAGCCTGGCAAATTGACTACATCACCCTTCCCCAAACCCGCCAGGGCAAACGCTACGTACTGACCATGGTGGAAGCAACCACAGGATGGTTAGAGACCTACCCTGTGCCTCATGCCACTGCCCGGAACACCATCTTGGGCCTAGAAAAACAAGTCCTTTGGAGGCATGGTACCCCTGAGAGAATTGAATCAGACAACGGAACCCATTTCAAGAACGGCCTTATCAACACGTGGGCCAAAGAACATGGCATTGAATGGATATATCATATTCCTTACCATGCGCCAGCTGCCGGGAAAGTTGAACGGTGTAATGGACTCCTTAAGACTACTTTGAAAGCACTTGGTGGTGGAACCTTCAGAAATTGGGAAATGAACTTGGCCAAAGCCACCTGGATGGTTAACACCCGAGGGTCCATCAATCGAGCCCGTCCTGCCCACTCTGAACCCCTACACACAGTGGATGGGGACAAGGTCCCAGTGGTACACATGAAAGGTATTTTAGGAAAGACTGTTTGGATTAATCCCACCACAGGCAAAGGCAAACCAATCCGTGGGATTGTTTTTGCTCAAGGACCTGGTTGCACTTGGTGGGTAATGCAGAAAGATGGGGAAACCCGTTGTGTACCGCAAAGAGACCTAATTTTTAGTGAGAACTGTATGTAAGGTTTCATTTTGTATTATATATCTGTAAGAGGGTATTGGTTTGGGTGTGATGTAGATGGTAATAGAATAAGGGGTGGATTATGTCCTGGGGTACAATGCAAAAATGTGTATTCTATCACCATCTGTTAAAATGTGGGAGGGGTGGTGATCCTTATCTCTGTGGGAGATATCCTCTGCTGATGTGCCATCTGATAAGATGGGGGGATGATCATCGTTATCTATTCACAACCCATCCCTCCTCCAGAAGATATATTCTGTTAATGGGCCATTAAGTCCTATTGTGTGACTGATAAGATTACATCACCCCATTGGGAGATGCCCCAACCAGGGGCAGGAGCCAAGCCTTTCCTACCTAGATAAAAAACTGGGGTTTGGGACCCGAGGGCAGACCTTTCTACTGGATCCCAGAGGAAAGTCGGACCTTTTTCCACATCATTGCTGGATCTTCGGAGGAAAACTGCACCTTCTACAGGAGCACTGCTTCAACAGAACCACATCTGTCATCCAGGAGGACTGCAGCCACCATTTATACGGACTGCTACCAACACCCTGACTGACAGGGTGTCAGGTTGTATTTCTGACTGTGTTGGTGGTTGTTTCTTTTATATTATTGCATGTATTTTATTTTTTTTCTCTTTTCTCCTATTAAATTGTATTACTGACTCGGAGTCTCGCACTGGTTTTACTTTCAAACCAACACAAACTCTCAGTAGTCCCACAGCAGAGGGATCATTTGCAAGACCAGGCAAGGCGTTCAGTTTTCTAATGCCATCTGTCTCTACAGCAGCTATCCCGAAAGCCCAGCGATATCCTTTTGGGTCTTTGAAGTATCCATTTCTAAGATAGTCTGTGCCAAGGATGCATGGGGCCTCTGGGCCAGTCACGATGGGGTGTTTCTGCCACCTGTTCCCAGTTAAACTCACTTCGGCCTCCACTACAGTCAGCTGCTGGGATCCTCCTGTTACCCCAGAAATAGAGATGGATTCTTCTCCTACATACTTTGATGGCATCAGAGTACATTGGGCGCCGGTGTCAACCAAAGCCTTATGTTTTTGTGGGTCAGATGTGCCAGGCCATCAGATCCTGTCTCGGTTTGAAAGACAGGTATGGTCTAAGGAAAGGCAGGAGCCCCTTTTCTGCGATGCAGAGTGCAACCCCCTCCCTTTTAATTATTTTAGGTCCAATTCAGACACCTTCAGGCAGGAGATATGGGGATGAGAATAACAGTTCTTTACTGGTATTTAACAAAGCAGAAAAAACAACAACAGCTATAAAAATTGGCAACAGAAACAGTCTAGCTCCGCTCCAGTCCCTTCTGGCCACAGGCCGTCTCCCTGTGCTGTTACCGGTGCTGTGGGGGCAGGGCAGGTCCCGCGCAGTTGAAGAGGGCTGGGTGATGGCGGCCGCGGCCCAGGGGAGAGAGGGGATGGGGAAAGTGACTCCCCCCTCACGGTGTCGGTCGTGGTGCTCAGCAGAGTGTCCGGAGGTAGTAGGGTGAGCTGGGAGAGCAGCAGAGCGATGTCCAAAGGCAGGGAGCGTGGATCTCAGCACTGGGATGACAGGAGAAGATGCCAGAGCAGAGCCCAGGTTGTCTTCCCCCTCCAGGAGCCAAGCGAGAGAGCGTCCCCTGCTCCAGACCCCCCTATCCCACCTTTCCTTTTCCGGTTCCCCCCCCCTCCCCCTCCAGCCACCCCCCTACGAGAGAACATTATCTGTCGTTTTAAGGTGTAGCCACAATTACTTAGCATAACAATGGGAGAAATTCCACAGAAAGAAAAGCGAAGCATTCAACCCCCAACAGATCCACACAGTCCAATAGATCCGATTATCCCTCTCCTCTACCTGGCTAGAGGCAGGGCTCCTCTATTCCTGATCTTGGTACACGTTGCTCTCTCCCTGTAAATAGGTTCTTGAGGTCCCTTCAAGAAGATCAGTCATATCATCATTCTGATACTGTCTGGAGTTCTGTACAGGAGAGACTGGAGCAGCATTGACTCTAGATGAACTTCTTGGGGTAGGTGTCCCTCTTTTCAGCTCACATACCCAGGCTGCTAAGGAGGAGGTGGGTTTTCCATCCCACTTCCTCATGTCTTCTCCATGCTCCTGAAGGAAAAACCAGAGGTTACCTCGTGGAGTGTGTCCTCTCTCCCTGCCTGAGGAACACCGGCTCCTAATGGCAGAAACTCTCGTTGGTTCTGGAGAGATCTGGTAGTTGTTTTCCTTAAGTTCTTTTTTTAGTTTCTGATGGCCCTCTTCAATCAAGCTTCGGACTTGCTCCACCAGCCTTGTTTCCACGGATGAGACATGGGTACGAAATGGGGCTGTGACAGTGTCCTCATAAATTCTTAGTTTATTGGCCAAGACACCTACCATGTCCTCACCTTCCCTCCACTGCAGCGTTGCCAGGTAACGGGAATACATCTCTGGTCCAAGCTGTGCAAATCTCAACCACATCTGTGACTTGCACCAGACACAGTCTGGGCTCTTAGGAAATCTCTCATCTTCTGAGAAAATGATCTCCAGCACGGCCAATTCCCTCAGGCATCGAATACCTTGTTCTATTGTGCTCCATTTTCCTTGGTGCACCTGGAGATCTTCTTTACAAAGGTATCTGTCCTTCACACTTGTCAGCAGTCACCGCCAGAGGCTGAGAGTTTCTTGGGTTCTCTCGATCTCCTGGTCAATGACCACATCCCGGGACAGAGATCCCAGTTGCCTGGCCTCACTTCCATCCAGAATGGTGTCATTGGCTGCAGCGTCCCAGATGCGGAGCAGCCAAGTCAGGATGGACTCATTCGTCTGGCGGGTGAATTCCCTCCGCAGGTCAAGCAGCTCACCCAGGGATAGAGAGCGAGTGATGATTTCTGGCTCTGTCTCTTCCACTGGGTGTGAAGGTCCTGCCACGTCCTCATCAGTCACTATGCGGACTGATTTGCTCTTTGATTTCTTCTTCTGAACGGGCGCAACTGCTACTGGTCTAGGCTGTTCTGGCTCAGTGATGGTTTGTCTGGAGATGTTGATGGTGTTTTTGGTTCCTTTCTCCTCTGTGTCAGTCTGCTTGGACACAGACACTGTTGCTTTGCTTTTGTTTTTTATTTTCCTCTGTGATATTCTGTGCAGACATGGACTCTGTTGCTTTGCTTCTTTTTTCTTCTTCCTCAAGAAGACACTGCACTACACCATGCAGTGTTTTGTTTCTAAGCATGTTGCAGGCTGTGTAAGAGGAGACAAAGCAAAACTAACAACAACACTATGCTGTCCTTGGCATCCAGAGAGAACTCAACATTTTCAAAAACTGCTTTGTCAGGCCTGTAAGGCTGGAAAAAATAATTTTTTAGTCCTCTCCCCCAGGGGCTGGGTGCGATTGTTGAGGCCCCAAATGTAGCAGCCTAGACTAGGACAAGCAAACAAAGTCGAATATATATTCCAAATGATGTTTATTGCCTTGGAGGTTATCATGCAATAGACATAATAGACCAATAAAGAAATTTTTATACCATATCTTGGTCTACACAGGAGCATTACAACCGGCAGATAGTTCTCCATGTGCGGAAAAATATAAAGAGCTAGATATAAGACCTATATAGGCATGTTGAGCATCATAGTGAATAGGTGGCTTCTACAATACAAAATTGTAATTCTGACTTTTCTCAGTACCTTGCTGCCCCACCTTGGGCACCAAAAATATGTACTGGTTTGAAAGCAAAACCAGTGAGAGACTCCAAGTCAGAAATACAATTTAATAGAAAAAAAAAGAGAAAAAACATACATGCAATAGTACAAAAGAAAACCACTTACAGAGTCAGAATACAACCTGACACCCTGTCAGTCAGGGTGTGTGATGGGTTGACTTGGGAAGAAGAAACTCAGAGGGAAGTTCTCTCTAAGAGAGTGTCTTGGTTTAGGACAAATTTGGGAGGAAACCTCTGAATGAGGTCCCTCCAAGGAAAAAAAAAGAGAAAAAAAAAATTCCAAGCAGTCCCTCCCCCAGTCAGCTCGGGGCGGGGGAAGAGCTGGAAAAAAATTGGAGAGAAGTGGAAAAAAAAGAAAACTGTTTATTCAACAGGCAACACACCTCCCAGCACAAAATGTACAATATTGAACAGCAAAACCTCTCGCCGTTCCAAAGACATGACAGATTTAGAAGAGTTCTTTCCGTGGGCTGCCCGGCTCACTCAGGCTGCTCTCAGACCCTTCTGTGCTGGGGAATGCTGTGGCCCAGTCCAGGCCTGGTGGGCCACAGGTGTGAGCTCCTGGTGCTCTTCTGGGTTTTCAGTCCAGAGCAGGTTCAAACAGTTCCAGGAAAACAGAAAAAGGAAAAAAAAAAACAATCCAGGGGGCTTCTCTGCCTCAGCTAGCCAAAAGACTAACCAAGAAAAAAGGAGAGCTCTCTCTCCCTGTTCATCGCAGACAACACAGTCTGAGTGCAGGAATGTGGGGGACCCAGTGCAGTCTCTGATAACAAATTCTGCACTTCTTCTTTCCCCCCCTTCACTCCTGGAACCAGTCTTAAAGTTGCAGAATTTAATATTCAACACCAACAGAACAGACGATTTGGGGATATAGGCATCATACAGTCACCCCAAGACTTCCTCTGTGGAAGGTGTCCCAACCCCCACAGAGAAAGCTCTCTTAGAGAGAACTTCCCTCTGAGTTTCTTCTTCCCAAGTCAACCCATCACAGGGTGTTGGTAGCAGTCCGATTAAATAGTGGCTGCAGTACTCCTGGAGTGACAGATGCTTTAATTGAAGTAGTGGTCCTGTAGAAGGGTGCAGTTTTTCTCTGAAGGTTCAGTGATGATGTAGAAAGGTCTGATTTTCCTCTGGGATCCAGTGGCAAAAGACTGCCTTGGTGTTCCAAATCTCAGATTTTATCTAGGTATGAAAGGCTTGGCTCCTCCTCCTGGCTGGAGCATCTCCCAATGGGATGATGTAATTTTATCAGTCATGCAGTGGGACTCAATGGCCCATTAATAGACGATATCTTCCTGGAGGAAGGATGGGTTGTGGAAAAGATAAAATTACTGTTCCACCTGGTTTTATCAGATGGCCTATTAGCAGAGAATATCTCCCATAGAGGTAAGGATCACTGCCCCACCTGTTTTCAACAGATGGTGATAGAATACATACTTTTGGTCACATACTTTATTCCAACCTAAGACACCACTTCTCTTTCCCCATCCTTCGAGTGCGTGGACAGCAGTGTGGGGACTAGAGTAGCAAAGTTTTTCCCACTTTAAGTGAAGGTCTAGTGGCAGGGTTGCATCTGTGAAAAAATCCATCCTAGGGGTCCCGGTGTCATCACAAAGAAACCATCCTGCAGTGACATATGGCACCTGACAGATTTGCCTCTTGCCACTGATCAACACTGGTCATGGGTGTGAGCTCTGACAGAGATATTTCCTAGGGTCTGTAAATGTGAGCATTAATCTAGCCCTACCTCAGAGACAAATTGGTGAGTTAAACTTGTCAAATTGGAGGATTGTCTACCAGAGGACAAAGTCAAATTGGCAGCCCATTACTAGCCATAATTTTTTATATCCTTATGGAGGACCTAGACAGTCGTGACCTGGAAGGGCAGAATCTTTCCCCACTACCCTGAACTTGGATCCAGCTGCATCCAGAGTTCTCAGTTCCCTAGTAGAAGAAAGTCACTGCTACACATGAACAAATTCACTGTAGGGCCACCAAGATGATAAAGGAAAACCAAGAGAGAAATGGCTTTGTTCAGTATCCAGAAACAAAAGCTATTGTTTCTGCTGCCGTCTTTAGTTGCTTAGCAAAACAGTATTAAGAGAATGGAACCCAGCTCATCTAAGGGGAATGCACAGTAAGAGATGATAAATGTTGTTTGCTAAACAGTGTTTTCCAATAGCACATGGAGAGTCCTGAGATTTCCTGCTGCCAAATCATGTCAAGGTCAGAAATAAGAGTTATAAAGTAGGTATGCATTTAATCAGTGCTGAGGTGCATGGGGATAATTCCTCCCAAAGCATGCACACCAAAACTTCAAACTACTGCTCCATTTATTCCCTAAAAGCCAAGGATTACACGATATGACCAATACATATTCATGTCCTAGCCCCGTCTAGTCCTGCCTACCCTCGCTTTGTATTCAAATGAACCAAAAGTCCTCTTGTGCTTGCACGTCCCCAATTCAGGGGTCATCTGGGGTCTCTGATGAAGGCTTCCAAACTCTTCATTCCACTTGAACTTTTCAACTTTGTCTCCAGAGCATGTGTCTTAGCCTCTTGGGAACATTCCAGACCTTGAGATTAGTTCTTGCTGGTTTACAGTTTTGGATTTATCACTTATCACTGGTAGCCTTGCACTCCTCACCCTGTTTGCAAGTTCTGGTTCTGTTTATCACAAAGCAGTCTGCCTCTCCTCTCGATTTTTTGCAAGCATAGTAAATGTCAGACATTCCTCATTATCTTGGTTTTTGATGAACTATTCCTTACTCTTCAATTCCCTTTCTCAGATATTAGAACAGGTTGCCTGAAGAGGTTGTGAAATCTTTATCTTTTAAAAGTAATACAACATCAAATGTCTCTGTGCAATCTGATCTATGCTTCCACTCTTAAAATTTGTTTCCTTTGACTGTTGTTGACATCCCTCTTCTTTTTCCCTCATGTCCCTTTAATTTCTCATTTATTTGTCTCCTTAATATTACAAGATAACAGGTAACAGATGCCACATCAGAGGTACATATATGCTAAGTGGGCTGGAGCAGCAAGTTTCCATCTTCAGGGAGAAGTTGGCTGTGCACGTTACAAGCAGCAAATTGTTAAACGATGAAACTACCCTTGTTATATTACAGAAATCCAGGAGGGGACTTCAGAGTTCACTGGTGCTTGAAAGCACCAGCTTGAAGTTTGTCACTTCCCTTACGAGGTCACTTAGTACACTATGCTGCAAGAGATGTGTATACTGCAAGGGGGTGTTTAACCTTGTAGAAATCTATGCTTTTTAAAACTCAAAATTTTCTTTGGCAGCTGTAAAATCAAGCAGATTTAACATTTCTCTGTGGGGCAGTAATAGGCCTGTCGCTGCAAATCTAAGAAGTGAAACTGGGCTATAGGATGTCTCTATAGCTTTGATGAAATTTTGCATTTACTGATGTTGCAATATATGTTTGTCCTGTATCAACATTTAAGTAAGGCAGAAGTAAAAAAAAGTGCCTGAAGGAAGTTTAGGGTGCTGTGCAGTGACTGGGAAAGCACAGCTGGCCGTTTAAGAAGCTTCAGCTTTTTTTTTTTTGTCAGCCCACATCAACTGCTGTGCCCCATAGAACCATAGAACTGCTAAAGTTGGAAAAAAATCAAGTCCAACCTAGCACCACCATGTTCACCAGTAAATGAGTGTAGTTTGTCCATGTAGTAGGCATGTCCTCAGGTGCCATATCCACATGTTTTTTTAACACTTCCAGGTATGATGATTCCACCAGTTTCCTGGACAGCATCTTCTGGTTCCAATGCCTTATAGCCCTTTCTGTGAAGAATATTTTCATAGCACCTATACTAAATCTCCCTTGGCTCAGCTTAAGCTGATTTCCTCTCATCCTGTTACATGGAGACTGGCCCCCACCTGGCTACAGCCTCCTTTCAGATAGCTGTAGAGAGTGATAAGGTCTTACTTCATGTGCAGTTTCTGAGAGCTGAATGCAGCTGACCTATTTCCGTGATGGAAAAATCCGCTGACTTCCCTTTTCACTTCCCCCTGTGAGCTTGCTCCTTTGAACTTCTGTTGGAATTGCAGCCTTGTAAGTGCAGGGTCATACAGTCGTTTAGCAGAGTGATAACTAGTCACCTCCAATCTCTGAACTTCTTCCAAGATTTCATAGTATTGCATAAGTAAGTAAGTGTATTTGCAGCTTTATTGTTTCATAATGCAGTGTCATGCTTGCGTGGATATTTGCAGTATGGTCTCAGACAAAATTAACATGGGAGTGGTTTGCATTTACTTTGTTCTTACCACGGGGAAAAATACAGTTGAAAAAGCATTGTAAGAACTAAGCCAGAGGGGAGGAACAGGTAATTCTTGCTAAAGCTTGTAGGCACATAGGATTTGAGGCCATATTCACTCACAGGTAATTGGTAATCCTTCTATGTGTATGGGAAGTCCTGAGGTAGCCTCTGGATTATTAGTCCTTTGGCAGAATCTACTGCCAAGAAGTCCTTTTATGATAGTTTGGGGGGTTTTGTGGGTTGGTGGTTTTTTGGGGTTTTTTTTTGCTTGTTTGTTTTTTCTTTTTTTAAGGTATTTGTCCCTTATGCTGGTTCCTGGCACTTTGCTTTGAAATGCTGCAAAAGACTAATAAATTAGATCTGGGGGAAGAAAATAGATACGATGATGATTAGTAGAAAAACTTTGCTGCTATGGTGAATTTCTCCTCAGAACCAATCTACAAATGAATTATGTCTGAGATACACTTTTCTCAGCTTTTAATCATATCCTTTTCTTCCAATGGGGGTGTGAGCATAGGTGTAACTGCTTCAGAATGGAGATAAAAGGAAAATTACTACAATCCTATCTGCAAATTCTGACTGTCAGGAAGATGAACTGTTAAGCTAACCCAGAATTTGAATTTAACTCATGTAACTGACAGATTTCTAAGAGGATTTTGTCCTCAAAGTTAGATTTGGCCAAGTCCAGGCTAGGAATAACAGCTGAGGTTACTTAAGAAGGGTAAACTTTTCTGATTAGACTCATGCTCTCCTGAAAGCTTTACTACTTTTCTACTTTAATATGACAATTCCCAGGTTTCAGATATCACTGTTAACTCTTCAGCCTTTAGTCAAACTATTTCAGTTTTCTCAGACTTGTCTGTCTTTTATTCCTCACCTTCTTTTCTAGTTGCTAGTATGTTTTATGATATTCCAGTTTACACCTCTTCCTTCTATTCTTCCATTTCCCCCTGAATTGTGAACCTCCTTACCCATGCTGATTTTGAGGACTGAGCTGATTACCTGTGTGAAGGTGCTTTGCTTTCAGCTCTGCTAGTTTGCAGCAGCTGCAGTGTCTGAACACAGATGGGATCTTTGCTTTGTTACATATATTTGAAATGAATAATGGCAAGACCAGCTCCCGTTTTAATGCCTTTATTGAGAAATCAGCTCTGGGTGGGGGCCTGATGGGTCACGTGCACCACCGCTGCTCCCGATGGACGATCCAGAGGAGGAGGAATTGAGCTTTGCTGTGCAGCAGAGCTGGGCCTTGCGTCCTCACAGGAGTCCCGCAGAAGACACTGGCTGGCTCGTAGTCCAGGGGTGTCACGTCGATCGAGTGCTGTTTAAGTCATGGTGACAAGGCAGGAGGGTCCTGGTTGGTGATTTCATCTTCTTCACTGCTTTTCTTACTTGAGAGTACCATTTTTGGTTTTCGATGTTATATTGGCTCGGTGTTTTTAGGGTTTTTTTATTACTGAGTTGTGTCCCATAAGTACTTGCGGTCTTCTCATTTGCTAAGCATAATTTTGGGAGCAGCAAAGGCGTTACCCACGGGGAGGGAAAGGGCACAATGGCAAGACAATTCCAGGGAGTGGGGATCAGAACAGAACAACAGCAACAATTAACATAAAAACAGGCTGTTTTCCACAGTTAACAGAACATTAACAGAACAAACAGGAGCTTGTTCTTAACATATTATTAGTGCAAAAAGCCAAGACTTCCCAATACATTACTTCTTTCCTTGATATTCTTTATTATTTGATAACTTGATGGGCTAGACCACGGGGCAAGGAGGGTTTGAAGGACATCAGAATAAATGCTGTCTTGGACTTCAATTTCAGCAAAGACTTTGATGGTTCTTTTGTAATAAAATCAAGCAGAAATGCATCACCTTATTTTCAAAGGAGTCTTCTTATCACTCTCTGGGCTGTCTGTTCTCAAGTTATTGTCACCGGTTATTTTGGGGGTTTCCGTGAGACCCCGAGACTGCCCCAGCAGTCCTCGGCGACAGGACACGCTTCCAAGCCTTGCCCAGATAGAATCTGGCTTGCAACGCGCCTCAAGCCAGCAGAGTGAAGAGATCGGAACATGAAGAGAGGCGCAATTCCATAGTTCATTCTATGAAGGGATCCAGTCTTAGCATATTCAACGGTTGGGGTTTCTAAAGGGTCTTTTATATGTTTTGAGGGTTTTACATTTTGCACCAATTACCAAGGGAGTTCTAAATGCTAACCAATCCACGAAGGACTTTAAATTCAAAATTAGCCTATTAGTACAAAAGGAAAATGAACCACTAATATTACAGAAAGATAACACAGGGGTCTACCAAGGGGGGCTGAATTCCTTTTGGTATTTGTCACTAAGCAAGCAGTTTCTTATCTTTAAGGTATCATCTTCCACGGGGCCTGTTCCAGGGACACAGAGAGGTTCTCTGCTTTGGGAATGTTTTCTGCTCCCTCCACAAGTTATCATAGCAGTCTCTTTACTGTAATGATTATAATGGTCTATGAAACACTATACAGAAAATACACAGAAGTGAAACAAAGAGTTTTAAATTTACAAGCAAAAAGCTGTTAGATGAACATTCTTAATAACAATTTTGAGTCAAAATTTGGAACATATCGGGAACTTATTTACCAGAGACATGTTCAAAGAAACAGCAATTTTCAGGCATTTATATACTCTATAACATCCAAGATTTTTATAGACACTCCCAAAATTCTGCCTAATTTATTGCATCATGGCATATGTGTTTTGTTTCTTTTAATTACTTCCAGAACATTTTATCTATCTTTGTTTAATGGATAACCCAAGTTTTATCCAGCTAAACGGTGCTTTATTAAATGTACTGTCCTGGTTAGACAATTACTATTGATTTTCTGGGGTGTATTCAACTATGAAAAGGCTCTCTTACTGCACCTGCAATATATTAATCAAGTTTTCTGGGATGTATAGGCCTTTGACTCATTATCTTTCTTGTTCTATGACTTCTAATTCATCTCTAGTTAATTGATAACCATTCAATAATTCTTGATTGCATTTTGTTCAACTATTGATTAGGTTCTCTAAGAGGTATGGGTCCATGGAGTTCCTTTCTGCAGGTGCAGTGAGGTTTCTCGGGGCTTTCTACTGACACTCACCCAACACAGATCTAAATCAATACCAGGTAAAATCACAGTCAAACATTTTTTTTAACTAATTAAATGTAGTTCACTACAAAATTTTTTTTAAATCACAGCTCCTGGTTAACTAAGATATAACTCACTGTCAAAAGAAATGTATTGTTCAAACCTACTGACAATGAAAACAAAGTAGTATTACAGTTTACAAGAGCAGGTTACTGCTCTTGGAACTGAGATTGTGGCTATGACACAGTCCAGTAAGATTTAACTGGAGCCCAGAAATGTTGTATCACAGTTGTTTATCCTTTGGAGTTATTTAATATGCTTAATCAATGTAGTCCTTACCACTTCCTAAACATACAAAATAATCTTGATTTGTTAACCTGGAAATTAGTTTGTGGATCTGTTAATCAAGCATGTGTCTGTTGTTTTCTGTTTGGTTTGGGGCTTTTTGTTTTATGACCTACAATAAAGTCTCCTAGCCTTGAAGTGGCTATAATTTCAGTAGAAAAAGAGAAATAGCAAGCAGAAAAATTGTCCTATTTCCAAAATCAGGCCTAAATATAATAAAAAAGGGTTTAGTGAAATTAGTCTTTTAATATTGTTCCTAGGCAGAATCATTGCTCTGCTGCAAAAACCTGTGTATTCCAAAAATTAGAGATCTTTGATAGAAAGGTGAGAATTCATGTGAATGGGAGATCTGAGAGTGGAAGCACCCGAAGAAACAACAGAATGGAGACAGAAATGGCCAGTACTGATGGCACATAGATTTGCAGATCGTCATGATTACAGCACGTTTGAAAGGGCCGGGTAGGGAAAACAAAGGACAGCCTGAAGCAAATAACAAGTTCCTGTACTCAGCTGTGAAGACTCAAGCTATTAAGAAGGGATAGTGGGAAAGTAAAGAACAGGGCTGGTGCCTTGGAGGTATACAAAGGAGACAAAAAGCAGGGAGTGAGTCGGTACTGATGATTTACAAATGTGTGACGGGATTGAAGACAAAGCATTTCTCAATCACTGCTGGCTCCCCGAGGGTACAAATCGCACATCAGTGAATGGCTGCCAGCCTAGCCAGCATTCCTTTGTCCCTGCTCATTCTTGCTTCTAGCACTTGGGTACCTATCTGAATGCAGGGCACACAGATGGGACAAATCCCTCTCAATGCCTGTGAGTGTAAGCTATTGAGTAGAATCAGTTTTGTTCCTCTGAACTCACCTTTTGCTCCTGTAAACATATTTTCTGGCTTTGCTTTGTTGTTGCTGCAGTGTCACGGTATCTTTTGTTACAGCGAAACACTGTTGATACCAAAACAAATACATAAAGCAGCAGGCACAAATGCTGGCTTTGGCTGCCTAGTTACCTATTGTGGAATGCTTTGACATTGATTTTGATGATACAGTCTTCATTTTGTAAAAGGTGATTTCCCCAGAACACACTTCTGGTGCAGGAAACCTTCACTTGTGTTGTGTTCCTTTGTTGTTGAGGAACACGGAATATCTCTGTTTCATCACAGAAAGTTGTTGAGTGCTGATTAATTTCTGGATTTGGTGACTTACTCTTTTATCTAAATAGTGGAGAGCTTGCACTGTTCTCCCTGATCCTTGCATGTGCATCTTTAAACACATTTTGCTTTTTTTTCCTCAGGTCCTTGTTACTAATTAGCACTTCTGTCTTCATGGGTTTTGTAGTTGAACACGTTGGTATATATTGGTTTCTTTACACTTTTCACCATATTGTACTTGTTTTCACTAAAAGAACAAAAGCTGAAGACAGTCCCCTGCACAAATTTTTCTCCCTTGCTACATGCCTCATTGCAACATAGTTGGGGCAAAATGCCAAAGTTTACTATTGTTTCTTAAGGTGGCTCGTAGATAGAGGCTGAGCCACACAAGCTCCACTTGCGCTAGGAACAGCGAACATGTCAGGGCACACACCATGAGTGGTGAACGTATGGGTCATTTGCTGTGTTAAAGTATGAATTGGGCAATGAAATGGACATTAATTTTTAATTAGATATTTTTGAACAAAGGTAGAACTCTTAAGAGTTTCAGGGCTGGATGGGTAAAATGTAATTTGAAGAAACTCCTATTGTGGTGGATAGTCTTGGTCTCCCGACTGCAGTATTTTGTGGGTTCTAGAACCACGGGTTTTATGCATTTAGCATTGTGTGCTTGACAACTGTACTTGTGCAACTGGCTGGGCACTGAACTGGGGGGGTTGAAGGGTTGATCTAAAATCTTTGAGAGGAATGTTAAATTTGTCTTTACAAATGAGTTGTGGATCAGCCTGTAGATAAGGCTAGCACTGAGAGATAAAAGAAACAATGGGATGGATTCCACTGATTGATGAATGGAAAGAGATATTTGCCTTTACAAACAAACTGTAGGGCTGCTGATAAATGAAATTGGATATCGAAAGATGAAAGAAGCAACGGGGGGAAAACTATGAATTCTATAAGAATTAAAAATTAAAAGGGAGGGTTATACATTAGAGGGGAATTTCAGGTATCAGGCGTTCCGGGAAGTCTGTGCCTCTCAAGTACCTCAGCCAATGGGGAAAGAGAGAGGGAAATGCGGCCGGGAAAATAGGATAAAAAGGAGGCTGCGTCCTCCGAAAATTTGAGAGATCCCAGGGGAATGTCCCATGGCCTCTCCCTTTATTCGAATAAAGCAAAAAGGACTCCTCTGTCTCCTTTTTGGACATAAACCTCTGGTGTTTGTGGATTAATTTTCCTGACACCCGAATGACTACATCCAGCCGAAATACCCCTTCCCCGCATTTCTGGAGGGATTGGGCTCTGAAGCAGGGAGCGGGGCTGGCCGTTCGTTTCCGTCTGTCTCACAGCCCTCGACCCCCTCCTTTTCGCAAGGCGCGGGGTCTGGGCAGTCGGCGCTGAGCCAGCTATCCGAGCCTCCCACGGCCCCCACGCCTGCTGGAGCAGCATGTTTGTCGACCATTTCGACAGATCTGCTGAGCCAGATCACAGCCCTGGTCACAGAACAAGTTATGCAGACTGTGTATGTCACACTGGAAAGATTCACGGCCACTCAGGCTGGCACGGAGGCGGCAGCGCCCGGAATATCGCAGGGTGGTGCGGGAGCAGGGCTGGGGGCGTCCAGGGATGGTTTCTTCCTGGCGGCTGCGCCTGTGGGTGGTGCGGCAGTGAGCCCCCCCGGCGCGGGCCCCCCTCCCCTCCTGGCGTGCTTGGGAACAGAGGTGGCTCCCTTGTCGCCTATGGGCCTGCCAGCAGGGGCGGAGCAGGTGACGCCGGCTGCAGAGGTTGAGGCAGTGCTGCCCGCCCCCTCCTCCGTGATGTCGCAGCCTGGCCCGCCTCTGGAAGTGGAGCCACAGCAGCCCGCCCCCGCGATGGGCGGGGCTGTGATGTCTGACGTTCCGCCCCCGATGATGCACCCCGCCCACCCGGAAGTACAAGGTTCTCCCCCCGGTGCACCAGAACTGCTGCCGGAACTCTCTGCATTTCCGTCAACAAACCTACCCCCACCGACCATGCAAAGCGCCGCTGCATCTCTGCCTGTGTCTGCTGCACCATCCTCGATGGGACAAGGACCGCTCTCGTCACTCCAGCCCAGCGCCTCGAGTGGAGAGGAACAGCAGACCCTCCTCCGAAGGCAAGGACTCACATCGGACAGTGGACGCTGTGCTGGTCCCTCAGCTTCCCCTCGGAGCAACCTGTGGTCCCTGCCCCCCTGTTCAGTCACAGTCCAGCCCAAGAATCATCACAGCTTCTGGGAGGCGGTGAAAATCAAAGCAGTGCAACAAGGAGTCTGGGATTTACTGGAACGTTTGGGAATGCCAGGGAGTGGTGTTCTCCGGGTGGAGGAAGGCATTCAAGTAGATCCAGCTGAGCTCAACCCGGTCCCTGAGGGGACTGGGGGACCTCAGGCCTTTCCTGTCTTCAAGGCTGTGCCTGGCTCAGGGCAGGCAGATAGGCACGACGTCATAGCTTGGAGTGTGGTCTAAGATTTACAGGACAAGGTGGCAAAATATGGTCTCGGTTCTGCACAAGTGATGCAAATTATTAGGGTGTTGAATACCGATTTATTAGCACCCTATGATATTAAGCATCTGGCCCAGGTGCTGTTCCAGCCTGTCCAATTTAGATTGTTTGAGGACAATTGGAGACAGATGGCTGACAGGGCTGCTGCTGAGAATATGCAGTGACCCCAGCCAGATCCTAGGTTTGCTGTGGGGACAGATGCTTTGATGGGTTGACATCAATTCGCTAGCCCTGACATGCAAGCTACCTGTAACCCCCTGATTCTAGAACAATGCTAAAAAATATGGCTTGCAGCCATGTTAAAAACAATGGAAGCTGCTGCCCCAAGACAAAAATATGTGAAAATTACACAGGGTCCCAGAGAACCTTTCCTACAATTTGTTGAGAAAATTGCAGCTGCCTTGGAGAAGCAGGTTGAGGAAGATGCCCTAAGACAGTTGTTATGTAAACAGCTGGCTAGGGACAATGCTAATGTTGATTGTTTAAAAATCATCCAGGCTATGCCACGGGACCCCTCTTTGACTGAGATGATCCAGGCATGTGCTAAGGTGGGAACCATAGATCATCAGATCTCCACTTTAGCAGCTGCCATGTGACATCATCAAAACATGTCAGGGGGTGGTCAGAAAAAGCATGGGAAAAATAATAATAACAATAAGCAGAAGCCACAGCAACAGAGGGCTAACATGCCTACTTTTCTGTGTGTTAAATGCAAAAAACCAGGACATTATGCTAATCAGTGCAAAACAAAGAAGCCTGTGCCGAACCAGGGAAATGGGCTGATGAGCACCCAGGGGTGTGGTGCGCAGACACAAATAGCACCCCAGAACTCCTCACTGGCACAGGTTTCATCAGCCAGCATGCAGCCCGCACCCGGGGCTCCGCCAGTGTGGATGTACACACCACAGCCACAGTGGTCCTAGACTCTGTCGGTGTGCACAAGATCCCTCTGGATGCCTTTGGCCCTCTGTGCCATGGGCTCAGTGCACTGCTTGTGGGACGATCTAGTGCCACCATCCAGGGAATTTTTATCCACCCGGGGGTCATTGATGCTGATTTCACAGGTCAGATCTGTGCCATGGTCTCTACTCCATGTCCTCCTGTCACTATCCTGGCAGGAACCCATATCGCCCAACTTGTGCCTTTTCCCTCATATGTTCCCAGGGCTGATCATCAAGACCGAAAAGACGGTGGGTTCGGCTCCATAGGAATGCCACAGGTCTTTTGGACAATGAATATCTCCGACCAGCGCCCACAGATGGTGTGCACTTTGTCGGTGCCAGCTGCCAACCCACCCCAGATCCAGCTCAGAGGTTTGCTTGATACCAGGGCAGATGTCACTGTGATTTCCTATTCTGCCTGGCCTCCCACATGGCCTATGGCCCCTCTTGGCCAGGCCATTGAAGGTGTGGGAGGCACAGCACAGACCTCTGTAAGTCAGTGGCCTGTGCTGATCAGGAATTTGGAAGGGCAGATGGCTACCCTCCCACCCTACATAACCTCAGCTCCAATCAACCTCTGGGGACGGGATGTTTTGGCTGCCTGGGGAGTGTGCATTCAGTCAAATTTGTAATTGGGATCACTGAAATGAAGGGCAGGAATTATCCTACAATGCCTCTCCGGTGGTTGACTAATACCCTGGTTTGGCAAGCACAGTGGTCCCTGCCAAAACCAAAATTATTAGCCCTTAGCCAATTAGTCCAAGAGCAATTAGAACAGGGACACCTCGAACCTACCAACAGTCCCTGGAATAGTCCTGTTTTTGTGATACAAAAAAAGTCAGGGAAATGGAGATTGTTACAAGATATCTGAAAGATAAATGCTGTCATGGATAGCATGGGGGCATTGCAGCCTGGGATGCCATTGCCTACCATGCTCCCCGCTGGATGGGACATTCTGGTTGTTGATTTGAAGGACTGTTTTTTTACAATCCCCTTGTGCCCGGACGACAGACCAAAGTTTGCTTTTACAGTACCAACAGTGAACAATTCAGAGCCTGGACAGAGATATCAATGGAAGGGTTTTGCCTCAAGGTTGTCGAAACAGCCCAACCATTTGTCAATGGTACATAGCTCCGGCCTTGTCTGGAGTTTGTGAGCAGTTCCCTAACGCGTATCTTAATCATTACATGGATGACATCCTAGTAGCAGCTCCTACTCAGTATGAGTTGCTGAGGATAGAACCTCAGCTGCTCGCTGCTTTACGCTGTTATGGGCTGCAGGTGGCTCCAGAAAAGGTCCAGCAACAGCCTCCCTGGAGGTATTTAGGGGTCAAGATCCTGGATCGAACGATCCAACATCAGGAGGTGCAATTCACAGATTCCATAAAAACTTTAAATGATGCTCAGAAGTTGCTGGGTGTCATTGGTTGGATGTGTCCTTATTTAGGACTGACCACCGAGCAATTGTCCCTGCTTCTCAGTATCCTGAAGGGGGACTCTAGCTTGGATTCACCTCAAACATTAACCCCTGAGGCATGGCGAGCACTGCAGCAGGTGCAGCATGCTCTGTCTACCCGTCAAGTATGCCGAGTAGACCCCTCTGTTGATATCACTGTGTTTATCATCAATCCAGATTTGCATCCTACAGGTATTGTTGGCCAATGGAATGATACCTGGCCTGATCCCTTGCACGTTTTGGAATGGGTCTTTCTGCCACATCAGCTGAAAAAGACAGTAAATACAGTATTTGAATTAATTGCCCGACTGATACTGAAATGCCGTCAACAATGCGTGCAATTGATGGCAGCGGACCCCACGACACTTGTGCTCCCTGTGGAGTGGGAATTTTTTGAAGGGGCTTTTATTAATAGTGTCCCCTTGCAAAGTGCGCTGGAAAATTTTAAGGGGCAGATTGTTTATCATCTCCCCAGCCATAAGCTACTGTATATGGCAAAGACAGTTAAACTGTCATTAAGACCCAAATATAGTCGGGTGCCAGTGCAAGGTCCTACGGTCTTCACTGACGGGTCAGGCAAAACAGGGAAGGCCATTGTTACCTGGCAGGATGAGTCTGGCTGGCAAACGTTGGAAGGTCATGAAACGGGTTCTGCTCAGATCATTGAGTTGAAGGCTGTCACTATGGCATTCCAACGGTTTTCACAGGTACCTTTGAATTTTGTCACTGACTCTGCGTATGTTGCAGACATAGCTCAGCGTTTGGTGTTACGGCTTTTTCTCGGCCGATTACAGAGTCTATCACCTTCCACCGGTCTAGCTCAGGTGTTGGGATGATATTCCTCTGGGCCTTAGCCACAAAGACGTAGATAAGATATCAAAAGAGGCTCTTTCCCCTGATAAAGTTACAGGTTTATTTCTCGTGGGTAGTGAGTGAAAAGGGAAAGGAAAAGAGAACGGGGGAAGAGAAAAAAAGGGGGGAAAAAGAAAGAGCGGGATAAGAGATCTGGGGAAAAAAGAGATGCGGGAAAAGAGTGGGGGAAAAAAGAGAGAACGGGATAAGAGAGAGTGGGAAAAAAGAGAACGGGGCAAGAGAGGGGAAAAATGCGGGAAAGAGTGCGGGAAAGAGTGCGGGAAAGAGAGCGAGGTCAGCCGGTCCTGACCTTTTCTAGGGTCTGGAAAGGGGGGGCGGGGAGAAATTGGATCCCAGCCAGCTCTGTGTGGCCAGGAGGGGAGAGGGACCAAGATACAGGGCACAGCAGGGGTCACGGGATGTACCATTTACAATGTATCTAGGGAACGCAACATCTCCCCGTTTTTTGTTTAACAAAGTTGAAAGAAGGATATTGGTATCATTCAAATTACAATTTTGCCCACCACTTGTAGCTGGTGGGAGGGTTAGATTGTTTCAAGTCTTTCATTTCTATGTGATTGACTACTGAGGTAGAGGGAATGAGGCTATGAATAGCCTTGAAAACCAAGTGACGTAGGATCCCAAATGCCATTATTACAAGGAAAAGAATAACAAAAATTAACACAATTGTTTTGACTATAGATGTCCACCACCCTGTGAGTCCCCAGCCTTTGAACAGTCCATTGAACCAATCTTCAGATTCTTGCTTTACTTGTCCGATTAAGTTGTTCATGTTTCGGAGGGCAGCATGGATGTTAGGAGCTCTCGAGGTCAGGTCCATACAGCAAAGTCCTTCAAATTCCTGGCACTCATGTCCGTGTAGTAGCAAGAGAAAATCTATAGCAGCACGATTTTGGAGTGTGGCCTGCCTGGTGATTTCCTCGTCTTCTAGGAGGGAGCTGATTGCGGTGGATGTTAAGTTTGCCTGTTTGACAACCCAACACTCTAGGTGGCCCAATTCGCCTAGAGCTTTAGCTGCTGCAACCCACGGAAGAAACAGGGATGCAGCAATTCTTTTGGACTTGGCCCAATGGAAAATTTCAGAATTACAGTTTGGGTCCATATTGTCTGCACTTCGTTTTTGGATTTTATTACCTGATTTGTTTTTGTGAGTCCAATCACTAATTAAGGTTTCGTTGGGTGCCAACAGGGACAACCGCCCGAAGGTGCATGGCCCTCCTAAGAGCCGAGAAGGAATTCCTGCCCACGCCCGGTCTCCACAAATTAAGAACAATCCCTTTGGGAGGCTTTTGGGGCTTGAATAAGTTGGGGTATCAGTTGCAATATGGCTTATAGTATTGCACCACCTTTTGGCAGTGAATTCCCCACGATGTTGCATTATGTTGTGAAATTCCTTTATGCTAGAAGGTTTTGGGAAGATTCTAAAGTGAATGCAATATTGTGCTGGGTAGGAACCTAGCAGTTCTAATTCTTGGGGTTCTTGAGCTGTTTTGGGCAAACTTGGCAGCAGCTCTTCTATGGGGTTTTTATTTACTCCAGCTTGCTGCCTATGATTTTTGTGTGATGAAAGGGTGTGTGACTCAGGAATTTCATTGGGCAAATGTGTTTTAAAACTGGCTGAATATTCTCCAGCCTTCAATGGGATTCCTACCAGGCAGGTGGACATAGGGTTTGTTGTTGCTGCTGTGGACAGACATATGTTTTCTTGTTGGAGCGTCTGTGCCAGGGTCACCCAGACGTTCTGACGTGGCTGAGGGACGATCCATGCAGCTGCTAGACTGTTTAGTGTTAGCAGGAAGACAGCTTGGATGGGGTTCATCACGGGACTGAGAGAAGAGAAGGTTTTCTCTAGAAGGAAAAACAAACATTATAAAACCTATTAAAAGTCTCTATTTGCCGGAATGCCACCTTCTATGAGGATTTCTTTTCCTTTTTTCCGTCGGCGTCTTCTTTTTGAAGCCACTGCTACTTGTTCCTCGTTCTCCTCAGTTGGAGCAGGATGTTTGGGAACGAACGGTTTCACCCACTTTTGGGGAATCCACCGAGGGCCTGAGGGAGTGGATACACACGCATAGCCACGCCCCCAGGTAACAAGCTCATAGGGACCTTTGATTTCCCAGGTTTCTGGGTCCCTAATCAAAACTGGAGGATGTTGGGATAACTTGAATTGTTTGCTACTGTTAAAGTGACGTACCACAGGTGGACTCATGTTTTCAAATGAACAATTTAGGAAATTGATAGTAAACATGGCTTTGCAGAGCTTCTGCTGTGGAGACATCCACACAGTTGAACTGCTCTGTTTAGCCAAAACCTGCTTGAGCGTCTGATTGGCTCGCTCCACTATACCTTGGCCTGTGGGGGAGTGGGAGGTGCCAGTTTTATGTTCCACTCCCCACTGCTGGACGAATTCCAGGAACTCCTTGGACTTATACGCTGCGCCCTGATCAGTTTTGATTTCCTTAGGGATCCCCAACACTGAAAAGGCTTGCACTAGGTGTTGTTTGGCATGCATAGCCCTTTCTCCTGCATGGGCAGAGGCATAGACTGCACCTGAATATGTGTCAATGCTAACATGCACATATTTGAGGCGACCAAAACTAGGAATGTGTGTGATGTCTGTTTGCCATACCTCACAACTGCCAAGACCTCGGGGGTTTACCCCCATGCCTATTGAGGGCATGGTGTGCAGCTGACAGTTGGGACAGGTGGCCACAATGGCTCGAGCCTGACTCCGTGTTAGCTGGAACTGACGCATTAGACCTGGTGTATTCTGGTGGTACTGCTGGTGGCTCAGCTTTGCCTGTTGGAAGATGTCAGGAAGGCGTGCTTGTTCTGCTGGGGTTGCAAGGGAGTCTGCCTGACGGTTCCCTTCTGCAATTTCGCCTGGCAAATCTGTGTGTGATCTCACATGCATCACATAGAACGGATGTTCTCTATGAGAAATCAAATAAATTAGTTTGGAAAGCAACCTGAAAAGCTGCTCATTTTCGATGTTTCTGAGCACTGCCTGCTCCGCCCTGGACACTATCCCCGCTACATAGGCTGAGTCTGTTACCAAGTTTATTGGCTCTGAGAACTTTTCAAAGGCTCTCACGACTGCTGCCAGTTCAGCTACCTGGGGTGACCCTTCCACAAACTCAACATCAGCTTCCCAATGCTGAGTCTGAGGATCTCTCCAAGTCATCACCGACTTGTGGGATGCCCCAGACGCATCTGTGAACACTGTGAGAGCTTTGAGTGGTCTCCTACTCCTCTTCTCATGAGGAATGAGGTGGAATTCCTCATTAAACAGCTTGTGAGACGGGGCATGGACTGATATTTGTCCTCTGTAGCTGTCCAGGGCTAATTGGAGACTGGCATTGCTCTGGAGCAAATGCTCAAACATCTCTTTAGTCAATTTGTCAGGAGAGTTCTTTCCCTCCTCAGACAATTTAACAGGGAGGTGAATACATGTGAAGTCACAGCCAGCTAATTCATGCAGTCTGATCCTTGCTTTCCGAATCAGTTGTGCTATTAACTCTTGTGGCTTAGTGATGGTTTTGGATCTCTGGTGGGAGAGGAAGACCCACTCTATGATTAAGAGTGACTCTCTCTGCTCCTTGATCCATTGGAATATTAACCCGTGTAAGTGTGGCAGTTTTCCTAGGATAATGAATTTGAAGGGCAGCTCGGGTTGGTAACGGTGAGCTTGCCTCTCTCCTAAGGTCTTTTGCACCTTTTCAATTGCAGTCTTTGCCTCTGGGGTCAGTTCCCTGGGAGAAAGCAGCTCTCTGTCCCCTTTCAATAAATTGAAGAGAGGTTCTAGGTCCTCATTAGTGAGGCCTAGCCAGGGCCTAACCCAATTCAATGACCCACACAGGGAATGGAGATCTGCTAAGGTTTTTGGATTACAATTAATTTCCAATTTCTGCGGAACAATGGTCCGTGCAGTGATTTCCAGGCCCAGGTACTTCCAAGGTGGCATCCTTTGGACTTTGTCCTCCTGCAATTCAAATCCAGCAGAGGTTAAAACTTTAACCACTAGGTCAAGTGTGTCCTGGAGTAGAGAGTTATCGGGTGCACACACTAGCACATCATCCATGTAATGAAGGATGATGGCCTCCCCTCTCTGGGCACGCACCTGGGACAGCAATGAAGCCACATGCCACTGGCAGATGGAGGGACTACATTTCATTCCCTGTGGCAGAACTTTCCAGTGGTAACGCTTCATTGGGGCCTCTCGATTGATAGTAGGAACCGAGAAGGCAAACCGTGGGGCATCCTCTGGGTGTAGGGGAATATGAAAGAAACAATCCTTGATGTCTAGAACAGCCAATTGCCAATCTCTAGGAAGCATTGTTGGAGAAGGCATTCCAGGTTGGAGAGACCCCATGTCTTCAATTACTTTGTTTATTTCCCGGAGGTCGTGGAGCAGCCTCCACTTGTCTTTGCCTGGTTTCTTTACCACAAAAATCGGGAAATTCCATGCACTTGTGGTCTCTTCTATGTGGCCTTTAGCCAATTGTTCCTCCACAAGCTCCTCAAGCGCCCTGAGCTTCTCCTTACTCATGGGCCACTGTGCTACCCACTTTGGGGTATCATCTAGCCATTTTAACTTTTGGGTAGGGCGCCCCACAGTGGCCGCTTCTAAAAATCCCGAGGAGTTTTAGGGATAATTAATTTTACCCCCCACTGTGACATGGTGTCTCTCCCCCACAGAGGGCATTTATAATCTGTAACAAATGGACGGATGCTAGCCAATTTTCCATCCGGCCCCTCAATTTGTACGATGCTTTTTGATATTTTTGCCAATTTTACTCCTCCTACACCCTGGATTCTGCCTGCCACAGGCTGAAGTTCCCAATGTGACGGCCACATCCTTTCAGGTATGATAGTCACATCAGCACCCGTGTCCAGTACCCCTTCCACATGGAGGTGATCTGATCCACGGGTTAGGTTGCATGCCAGAGAGGGCTTGTCCTCACCCACCACTTCTGCCCAGTAGACTTCAGGTGATTTTCCATCTACTGGGACCTCCTGTGGAACAGGAATGGCCTGGGCAAGGATTTGTCCCTCAGCCAGGTAATATGGTGGTAGAGGACATCGTGCCAAGAGAATGAGGCTAGTTATGCTTCCCTTGATGGTCATGGGAACCACCTCAATCTCTAGGGGTGTGTGTGCCGTGTCACCGACAACAAAGTACTCACTGTCCAGTTTCATGTGGTTTAACGTCACGTCCTGTGTACTGTTAGGTAAGTCCACTGTAATGACTGTCCAATCAGGTGACCTGAAATGAAAACCTCTGGTAGTCACAAGCCTAAAACGGCCTAGTGGCTTCCAAACCTTGTTAACTGAACATTTGATATTTTCATTGACATACATCCCCACACCCTCTATCCCATCCTCCCCCTTTTTGTTTATGAAGAGAGAGTCTTTTGCCAGTGTGGAGCCCGCAGTATTTATAGCCGAGCGCGCTATGGTGTTAATGGCGGGTACGCGCTGTAAAGTTAGTTTTTTTGTTTGTTGGTTTTCTTCTGTTTCTGGTTGTGTGGACAGTCCCTGGCGAAGTGTCCTGGCTGCTTGCACTGGAAGCAGATGATGTGCTGCAGTTGCTCTGGTGACACTGGTTGCTTCTTGGCTTCCGGTGTTACAGCTGCCATGGTTCTTGGGTGTGCCAGTCCTGGATTTCTTTCGTGTCCACTGAACAGTTCTGCTTTTCTGGCGCAGGCTTCAATCATCTGTGCTAAGCTAGGTGCTGGCTCCAGGGGAAGGCCAAGGATAACCCTACGGCAGGTTTCATTAGCATTCCTCTGAGCCATTTCTTTAATTAATTCAGCTTGTAATACTGGATCAGACACTTGTCTTTCTACTTGCATACGAAGGCGGTCCACAAACTGTAAGAAACTCTCAGAGGTAAACTGTTTAATGTTAATATAACTGCCTTTAGTATCTACTGTTGGTAATTGATTAAAGGCTTTTTCTGCAACATTGCATATCTTATCTAAGACAGACTTAGATAGTACTCTGGTTTGATTTTCAGGGCAATGCCAATCTTTCTCCCCACATAGGTGTTCATATGTGATATCATTATTATCAGCATCCTTTGCATTATCTGAGCTTTTTAAAAGCTCTTGTAAAAGCACTTTTAAAGATCTTTTCCATAGGCTTTCCCATAGATCATATTCGGAAGGGGTTAACAGACACCGGAAAAGCTCTTTGATATCATGTGGAACCAATTCGTTTGAATTAAAAGTGGCTCTCATTATGCCTTTAAAGATTTCACTATTCCTACCAAATTCTCTTTGCACTTTACAAATTTCTTTTTTATCTTGGTAGGACAAAGGCTGATAACTTCTTTTTCCGTTTCTCTTACCAAGATAAACTACAGGAGCAACTGATGGTACATACTCTTTCTCCTGGTGCTGACTTTCAGGTTTGGGCATCCCCCCCCCACCGGGCCCGGGAGGCTCCCCGCCTCCCCCCACCACGGGAGCACCATCCATCCCCCAGGGGCTGTGGGCTGATCCCTCCCCACCCCCACCCCCTCCGGCGCTGAACCCAGCAGGGGCTACATTGACCTCCCCCACCCTGCAGCAGCTTGGAGGGAAGGAATGTGAAACCGGAGAGGGGGAGGGGTGGTGGAATTCAGGATTGCAACACCTGTGGGCGGGGTCACCAGGTACCAGGCAGGACAGGGTCTTGGAGGGGGGAGGGGGCGGTGGAGCCGAGGGCAGGGAGGAGTTATGGGAGGGGACAGGCTTAGGGGCAGGGACCGGAGGGGGAAGGGGGTTGCGGGATGAAGGAGGAGACATGTGGCTGTCACCATATCGGCCCTCCCCCACTCCCTGAACCGCATGTCCAGTGTTATCTGGGACCCCAACCTGTCCAGATACGGCCACGTGTTCGTGGCCTGGGGGGGAAGGGAACAAGGAAGGAGAGCTGATAATTTTAGAAAAATCGTCAGAACCGGGATACTGGGGGGGATTTGGGGTTTCAGCACAGTTACAGCCGTGTTGAGCATGCTGCATTTCCAAGGGAGACCCTGGGGTGCTTTCCAGGTTATGGTTATAGGGATTTTTGGAGAGGGAAGGTGAGCTTGAATCATTTTGCTGCTGCTGTCTGTTGTTTTCTGTCTGAATTAAAACTTTCCGAATTTGTAAGAATATCGGAAGGAATACAGAGGCAGTTTTATCTCCATTTTCTACTTTTGAAGTTAATAAATTCCCTATTTCATCCCAAAATGAAATCGAATTTACATTTTGCAATTCAAGGTCCGATATTTCAACAGACAGCCAGCTGGCAAAACGGGCTAGTTTTTTATTAGATATTAAAACATTTCCTGAACTTAGTATTTCTTTGAGTTGTTTTGTTATACTCTTTTGTAAAGCAGATTGCTGTATCCCCATAGTGTTAGCAATTTGCACTATATCTACTCCACTACCGTTAAAACACAGGAAAGGAGTTAGTTGTTAAGACGTACACCACGGTTTTCAGGCTTTACTAGATGCGGAACCGATGTTAATTTCGCCGTTTTTGTCAGCAAAACCTATGTGTGGCGCCCGCGCCGCTATAGGGACCGCCCCCGCGCCGCAACAACCCGTAAAACCCGCAAAAACGCAAAAACTCCCTGTGCCGCAGCTTTGAAACCGATCAAAGCTGCCTGCCTGCTGCGCCACGCCTGGGGTGGCCGCGTCCAGCCCCCCCCAGCCCCCGCGCCGCACCACGTGGCCGAGGGCTTCCAAGCCGCGCGCACGCTGCAAACACACCCGCGCCTTCTCTGCTCCCGAGAACAGCGCCGGGCCGGCAAAATGCCACCGGTGAGACGTCCCCCGCGGAGCTCCGGGAACCCCCAGCCGGAAAGGGACGCTTAACTCACCTTTTTTCTTGCAGGCAGACACGTCTGTGTACACGGTAGTGGATCCACGTCGTGAACCGACCTGTCTGGGACAGACAGGCTGCCGGTTCGTGCTGAAAAGTCTTCGAACTGCAGAAAATGCAGCTTAAAGAAATTTTAGCTAGTTGATCAGCTCCTATGCTGGTCGAATCCCGAAATTAGGGATCACAGCGAAACGTGGGTGCTTTAAAGAAACACGCACGTGGGGCGCCAACTGTTACGGCTTTTTCTCGGCCGATTACAGAGTCTATCACCTTCCACCGGTCTAGCTCAGGTGTTGGGATGATATTCCTCTGGGCCTTAGCCACAAAGACGTAGATAAGATATCAAAAGAGGCTCTTTCCCCTGATAAAGTTACAGGTTTATTTCTCGTGGGTAGTGAGTGAAAAGGGAAAGGAAAAGAGAACGGGGGAAGAGAAAAAAAGGGGGGAAAAAGAAAGAGCGGGATAAGAGATCTGGGGAAAAAAGAGATGCGGGAAAAGAGTGGGGGAAAAAAGAGAGAACGGGATAAGAGAGAGTGGGAAAAAAGAGAACGGGGCAAGAGAGGGGAAAAATGCGGGAAAGAGTGCGGGAAAGAGAGAGGGGGAAAAATGCGGGAAAGAGTGCGGGAAAGAGAGCGAGGTCAGCCGGTCCTGACCTTTTCTAGGGTCTGGAAAGGGGGGGCGGGGAGAAATTGGATCCCAGCCAGCTCTGTGTGGCCAGGAGGGGAGAGGGACCAAGATACAGGGCACAGCAGGGGTCACGGGATGTACCATTTACAATGTATCTAGGGAACGCAACAGTTTGGATTGGTCGCTCCTGAAAGAGGTTGACAACGCCGTCCTGTTTCGGCTCTTGAAGACCTTGTGGTGCTCAATCCAAGCCCGAGCTTATCCATATTATGTCCTGCGCATACGGAGTCACACAGATTTGCCTGGGTTTTTGAGAGAAGACAATGCCAGGGCTGATAGGTTGGCTAACCCTGCCTGGGTGGCACCTCAGCCTGATAAGATTGCACAAGCCCGAGCATCGCATGAGTTTTTCCATCAGAACGCACCTACTCTGCAAAAACAATTTCATCTAACAGCCACTGAGGCTCGTGACATTGTAGCCTCTTGTGATGACTGTCATGGCCTGGCTGCGCCATTACCATCGGGGGTAAACCCCAGGGGTCTTAAAGCCCTGCGGCTTTGGCAGACAGACATCACTCACATTGCTGAATTTGGCAGGTTGTTGTATGTGCATGTCTCTGTCGACACCCTTTCTTCAGCCATTTGGGCATCTGCTCATACTGGGGAAAAGGGTCGAGATGTGATTGCCCATTGGAGAATGGCTTTTGCAATCTTGGGCATACCTTCTGCAGTGAAAACTGGCAATGGTTCTGCTTACGTCTCCCAAAAGACGAGGCAGATTTTGCAAATGTGGGGAGTCTCACATAATTTTGGCACTCCACATTCTCCAGCAGGCCAAGCCATTGTCAAACACGCCCATGGCACCTCAAAACGTGTTTTAGATAAACAGAAAAGGGGAATGGCTGGGGAAACACCACACAGCCGATTAGAAAAAGCTTTATATACCATCAATCATCTTACTGTGCCAAAAGATTCCAATAATCCTGTTATTGTGAATCATTTCTCGTCGTTACAGGCCTCAGATGAGATACAAATGCCTCAAGCAAAGGTCTTTATACGGGACCTGACCATGAATAGGTGGGAGGGCCTGCATGACCTTATTGTTTGGGGTCGTGGGTATGCTTGTGTCTCAACAGATACCAGGGTACGCTGGCTGCCTGCGAGATGTGTCCGCCCTGACCTGCGACGTCCGAGACAGAATGTGGCCAATGCACAGCCTTCAAATACTGACCAGCATGCTGACCACCAGACTGATGGCCCCTCTACAAGCAGAGGATGAACACCTATCTGCTCGTAGTGGAACTGTTTTTTAAAACCAATTGAAATACTATTAGATATGTTTAGAACTGTTTAGAAATAATGTTAATAGGTTTTTTCCTTTTTGTCTTTGGATAGGATTTTGTAGGGGAAAAACACCAGGTTCAAAGACTTCTCCTGGGAATGTTTTTCAGGTCTTTTAAGTCACGTTTGTTCTCCTTTGCAAAGGGCCCTGCAAAGAGATTGCAAACACTTCTCCTCTCCTTTTTCTTTTAAACTAAAAGGGGGACCTGTGGACACACACATTTAGAGAGCTAGGGAATTACAGGTTGGAAATCCTGTTCAGGCCTGGATTTCTCCTGACTCTCAGGGTCTATTCCCAGGCTGACAAGCTGACTACAGCTTCAGTTAGGGAGGAAGTCTCCCAGGGTGATAACATGGTGAAAAGCAGAGTGGAATTCATAATAAAGATTAACACCTGGTGTCTTTCCCATGGGATACATCCTGAGGTACTGTCCCAAGGATGTTTTTCCCAATTGTCCAATGAACTACTGTCATGTCCTAGCTGCTCGTAACACACTTTAAATACGGGCTGTCTGTACAATAAAGTTGGCTTTTTTCCCCAAAAGAGGTCCATGTGTGTTGCTGTCTTTTCTCTCTCTTTGCAGCGCAGTAACCACAATGCCCCTCTTTCTCTCTCTCTCTCTTTACTTTGTTTCCTTTAACTCTCCCTCTATCTCAAAACTGAGTTGTTGGCACTCAATAAAAGTGCATTTCTGCTTTGAGCAAACTAACTTGTCCCCTGTTGTTGTCGTTTGCACCTTTGAGATCAAAACCAAATCATCACGACCCCCGCTCTGTATTAATAGCGGATGGTGACATTTAAATTGGTGCCACGGACAGTTTTCTGACAGGAGGGGTTGCAGGTTGTGTGTAGTCTGTAGTAGGGGAAGGACGTCTTGCTCCAGCTGAACCTAGCTGGCCACCTCAAAAGGGGTGCTCTTGTCTAGAAAGCAAGGGGGGACAATTCTATTTTCCCGCAAACTGCACATGCCTAGGTGTAAAGCATCCCCACACTCGTTTGAGGGCTCTGTTGTCAGAAGATCTCTTGGTGCAAAAGGTGGGACTTTGTTGTTGTTTTTCTGTTGTTTGTGTGAATTTTGACTGCTTGGTGTAGTGAAGAGACAACCAGAGATTTGTAATTAAGTGCACCTCCCAAGCAGTAGGTCTCTTCACCCACACAGGGAAGCGAAGGGGGGCACACAGTGAAAGGTGTTTTGTTGTGTGTGGTAACTTAAGCAATAGACCTCCCTGTAGTGGTTTTTACTTTTCTCTTCATAAAATGACTGATAAAGCTGCATTTTATGCTCTATTAGCTAAATATAATGCCAAACCTTCCCAAGGTGGGGAAGAATGGGTGAACAGTAATTGGTTTAATTTAGAAAATGTGATTGATAAAATATCTTCTTTACAACATGAAGCAAAATTCAAACTGGGCAAAAATAAAACTATACTCTGCTCAGTTTTGGGAGCTTGTCTTACATCAGCTATAGAAACTCCCTTTAAGCGAGTAAGTGAGGAAAACACAATTATAGATTCTTTACAAAAACCAGTACAAATTTTGCAAAAATAATTAGATTAAGAAAGAAATGAGAATCATTTATAAGGAGATGAGAACCAGTCGTTACAAGCTGCCCTACATGCCAAAAATTCAAAGCATACTGACTTACCAGAAGAAACAGAGCAAAAGGAAATTATTCACATTAATGAAATTTACCCTCAAAAAGAACTAACTTCAATGAAAGATTATGGGGAACATTGTTGCCCTAACTTAAGACCTATGATTAAAACGGAATATAATTATGTCAATGATGAGGACCTTAACCCACATATAGCCACTAAAGAAACCCCATACACAGCTACCTAATTGGCTAAATTGAAGAAGGAGTACGGGCTTGTCCCCCATGATTCTGAGACGGAATATGTATTTCAAGTGTCTCTTACTGCGGGAGATCAGATTCAATGATCAGAACAAGAAGCTAGTGGGTACTGGGGACATGGGGTTTTCTTAACAATGGGAGATAAACTTAACTCATGGTCCTTAACTCAGTGCGCAGCTTACTGGGCCGGGGGGCTTAACCCCTTGGAAAGGGGAGACCCTGTAACTTTAACTGGTGCCCCTGACCAACTCCTAGAAAACATTCACAAAGCTGCTTGCTTGCAAATGATACATGAAATAAAATTAACTGCTGGCTATAAATCACCTGTTCAATTTGCTGAAAATGTAAAACAATACTCTTTTCCCTCTGGCGCCGAAGAAGGGATCAAACCGGTTATACAGGACTTGAGAGACGAATAAGTAATAATTAACACTCATTCTCCTTTTAACTCTCCTGTATGGCCAGTCCAAGAACCCATATATAATAATGTAGCTGTTTATCAATACATTGATGATATTTTGGTGGGAGGAGATGAAATAGAAGTAGTGGGGGATACCCAACAAAAAATAATCTCCCATTTGGAAAGCCTAGATTTGCAAATTCCCTCAGAGAAAATTCACAAACCTTCTCAGAAAGTGAAGTTTTTGAGAATTTGTTGGAAAGGAGGTATGACATGTATTCCACCTGACACCATAACCTCTTTAGATCAAATTAAATTGCCTGAATCCAGGAAAGAACTCCAACAGGCTCTAGAATTATTAGTGTTCTGGATAAAACACATCACAGTCACTATTGAGACCCCCTCCACCTCACGGAGTGGCCCAGAGATCCTCAGTGAGGAAGTGATATGCTCAGATAGAACATTACTGTAACATTTTCTCAATAACAGAAGGAGCTGTAAAAAATCTGGCAATACAAGAAACCGAGAGCTTGGCTAATAGCCATGACAAACCTGCCTTGGTAATTAAAGTAGCCCCTCCTTTCTCCCCTGAACAATCAGCAAATTCTTAGTTCACTGATGCTTCTGCCAAACGAGAGGGAAAGGTGGGGAAATACAGGGCAGTAGCCCTCCCCACTTCTGCTGGTGAACGAATTATTGCTGAGGGAGAAGGCAGCTCTCAGGTTGTGGAGCTGACAGTTTGGAGTGTTTCCCAACTTGAGGTACAGAATACCTCTCTTATTTACATTTACACTGATTCTTATGCTGTGTTTAAAGAAGGTACAGAGTGGCTTCCTTTTTGGCAGCAAAATGATTGGGAAGTTAACAGAATTCCAGTCCACGTTACACGCTGGATGGTTCCATCATTTTCATCTCCTGCCTCCTGGAGGCAGACTCTGTTGTGTTTACTTTTCACAAAACACCGAGGGACATGAAGAAGCACCCCCTTAGTGTTGTATGACAAAAACAATGGTTTTCCTCCCTTTATAGTAACACAAGGTGATGATGTCACGATAACGTGTGAATTAATTGCTGAATCCCTCATCGAACCTGCATACAGTTAAGGCACAGGACTTTATGGCCATGTTTTATATTGTGAAATTCTTAATTAGAATTGTTGGCTAAACTTAACTGCTGTACACTTTTCCTATAAAATCATGTGTGGTAAAAAAAATACAAAATATTGGGGGGAACTTGATGTCAACGTTGTAACACCTACCACCCAACCACCGGTTATGTTGAGCCTGAGAATTTTTGAAATTGGACCATTTGTAATTAGGAAAATTGGCAAACAACAAATGTTGTTTAATCGGTCATGGTCTCTTAAACAAGTCAAATTGTTAATGCAATGCAATGTCTGAGAAATTCAGCCAGCTTGTTCACCCTTTCTACAGACTTCTTTTGAGGGATGGAAAACCTGGTTGCAAAAGCGGAATTCTTCTAAAAAACGAATGGCAGGAGACATAACCGGTGTTGTGGGAACAGGACTGGGAATTTTGAATAGCATCGATTCAGAAGTACTAATGAATAAATTGGCTACCACAGCTGGAGATGTAACCAAATTACAGCAGCCACTGCAATCGTCCTTAGCAGCTTTGGGAACCCAACAGTGGTTGTTATCAAACGTATTACCAAATTGTGAAGAGGTGAATGTAAATGATCATAAATTAATAATTGATTCACTTGGTGCTACACAAAATAACATTTCTCTGGCCCTCAGCTGTATCCAGGCTCAGTTATGGATGCAATCAGTTGCTGCCTCAATTATAAGAGAAGGAGAGGAAGGCATTTTTCCTACTGAAATCCAGAAAATAATTTGGGATAGTGCCACGGATTTTGAAAGAGAATTCCAATCCTGGTAGAACTTAGTAAATTTTACCTATGACCTCAGCACAAACACAGCCACAGCCTTTGTACTGACGATACACAATGATTCAGTGCATTCAATATTCCCCATCATTGCATTAGGGCTGAATCATGATGGAGCTATTCTCTATCCTTTCGAGCATAGGGAATGGGCCCGTCAAATTAGTGAGAAATGGCAAACTGTCAATTTGGAAACTTGCATTGTCTGGGAACAACAAGGGTTTATTTGTGAAAGTAATGCAATTAGAGCTCAAGATATCTGCTTGGACACAGAACAGAATGTTTGTAACTGAAATTAATCCAAACGAGATTCCTGAAACAATACTGGTATATATAGGCAATGGATGTGCATGCTTTAGAACTGCTTGTGATAGTGTTTTTATAGAAAATTTAGTAGTGAATACTAAAAATCATTCAAACTTCTGTGTCTGTAACTTTACTAGGATTACAGGATGCAATTTTTCTTATGTAGCCCCAGTTACTTTTTATCACCTTTTGCAATCTAATTACACACTGATCCACAGTCTGATGTCTACTCCCATTGGGATGAACCTCACTCTGGTAAAGCAATTGTTTCTTCACCAGGATTTAATTGAAATTTTGGAAAGGATCAAGAAAAATGGACAAAACCCCTTAATAACTGTTCATCACGATGTGAAAGAGATACATCGTGTTTTGAAGAGTAAAGAAAGATGCCGAACACAGGTGGTGGGATACTCTCTTTGGGTGGTCACCTACTGCAACATGTGTCCTGAACAAACTGTGTCATCCCATCATTGTTGTCTTGATTTTGGTTTTAATTGGTTTTGTTTTATCAGCAATCCTATACATTACGAATTGGAAAATGATGAAATGATTAACACAATTGGCATCTGTGATAGATGTACCCAAATCGGTCACTGTTGACATCCCTAAGGTTATTGACACAAGACGAACTACATGAGTATTCTAAATAAGATAAAATATAATTTTTAATTAAAATTGCTTATTTTTATTTGTATGGTATTTTGAATTAAAATTGTTTGATCAAAAATTTATTTTCTTTGTAATCAGAAATTGAAAAATCAAAGTATTGAAAAAATTGTTTAAAATTATTATTCCTTAGCAATCAAAAATTGAATATATATGTATATGTTAATTGATTTGTTTTGTTTTCCTTTTTCTCCTTTTCCTTTTCCTTTTCCTTTCCCTTATCTTTTTCCTACTTTTATATTCTGTCTGAGTCTGTCTCTGTTTTCCAGGATATGCTACCAACTTGTACAGGTCCTGAAGACCTCGCAACTGAAGGCTTCACAACAACACCACAAAGGAGCCATCCTGACGACGATCGTGAGTCACAGGGTGGTGTAAGAGTCAGTCCGGAGTTCCCTCATATGCCTCACGACTGTCGCGAGGATAGAGGCTATCCCAAGGACCCCCATCCGCTTCTGGACAGGAGTTCTGGCCTGGCCGAGGTGGATGCTGGCCAAGTGACTGTTTGCTGGTGCTCTGTGCTTGCTGTGTTGCTATGGTACAGTGTCTTCGAACAGGTACTGCACCTACAGCTGCTTCTCGGAGCACCACTGCATGTTCTGTCTCGAGCACCTCACAATGGCCCATAAATCTCCCCACCTCTAGGCCAGATGCCACTCGCTTTGGAAAAGGACTATAAGAAAGCGACCCACTGGAGAAGCCTTTGAGATCTCCCCACAGAAGACATGTCTATTGGCTAGGACCAAGAGGACACCAGAGTCTATTGTCTGGAACCACAAAGACCCCAGTCTCTATTGGACCAGACCACGAGGACATCCGTCTTGTCTGTTGGTAGCTATTCCCTATCCCCCTCTTTCTCTCTTTCTCTTTACTTTGTTTCCTTTAACTCTCCCTCTATTGCAAAACTGAGTTGTTGGCACTCAATAAAAGTGCATTTCTGCTTTGAGCAAACTGACTTGTCCGCTGTTGTTGTCTTTTGCACCTTTGAGATCAAAAACGAACCATCATGACTGCCGCTCTCTCTTAATAGTGGATCGTGACGGGGGGATTATACTCTCCTTTAAAAAAAAAAAAAGAGAGCTGTCTCTTTTGGCAGATACCTTGTCTTTCAAATCAAGACATCCATGGATTACAAATTCATCAGGCCTGATGTGAGAAGTTTTGGGCGACTTTCTGAGTGGGACCAGTTGACTCAGTGGGCGGTCTTAGGAGCTTGACCAGTCGACCAGCAGATACCTGGGGGAAGGAATGAGTAGAGAAGGGATAGCCGCACTGTCACCCTTTCTTAAAGGGGGGAGACATATTCTACCCCATCCAAGTTCTGCTGGTTGCAAGATGGGTGCTAGGCTATCAAGTGTAGAGAGATGCATATGGACAATTTAAAGTTCTTTTAGCAGCCCATGGAAAGGTGGTGGACAAATGGGAGCTGAAAACCCTTGTAAAATGAGTATTGCGTAGTCTCCCTGATGCTGTGGCCAGCCCTGCCCCTCTAGGGTCTTGAATTGGACTCTCGCGTTTTGGGACTTGATGGGGTCCAGATTATATGATCTGACTACTCGCATGGACCCTCTAGCGATTTTCAAAATGATTAGGGTAGAACAAAAACTGCGGGACCCCACCCCCTCCACCACCTTCTGACATGGAGCTGCTCCCAGCCCTCCTAGCCCTGGGAGAGGGACACAAGATTGGAGCCTGTCACAGACACAGGGGCCAGTGTAGACTGCAACCCCTGCCATTTCCTGCCCCACTCTTTCTTGCCCTTCAGATTGCCCAGTTAGATACAGAACTGATATGGCAACTGAGCTCAGAGAAAACACCGGTGTCCCCTGTTACTCCTCTGCCCTGTATCTACCCCAAACCTCCCCGTCGGTGTCTAAGATGGTGACGGCCAAGCTATCTTGGACCCTCTCTGTCCCTTCTCCCCCCTTCCCGTGCCTACTCCTTGTCCTTTCTGCTGCCCCTTGTAAAATGCCAGTAATTTCCAGCGTTCCACCCTCGCTTCCTCCTCTCCTGCTCCGGGCTACACTCCCTGTGTGTTGGGAGACACCCCCTACCTCGGGTTCCACCCCTGCCACCTCCTCTGCATCGGGCTGCACCCCCACTGGGGATGCCGGAAATAAGTCTACTGGGATTCTGGAAGTGACGATTTCCAACATGGCGGTGCCCATGAAGTCCGTGCGGAAGGTTTAACACCAGCTTATTTCTAACCAAAAGAAGGTCTTTCTAGTGTCTGGACATTCCCCCTCATCACCATCCTCCTTGTCCTCATCATCTGAAGAAGACCTCAGCCCCTCTAGACCCGGTAACACCAAAGACCCTTGGGAAAAGGTATCCAAAACTGCGGTGGAGGACGGAGACTGGGACTTGGTTTCAAAATTCACTGCCTTTCCAGTTGTTCACCAAGGGAGGGGGGCTAACCTGAAATGGGAGCATTTGGTATATGGGAAAGTGAAGGAGCTATGCAAAGCTGCCAGAGAATATGGCAGGGAATCACCTTATTTAAATAATCTGATCATAGCTACCTTCTCTGCACGTGCTGACCCCACATGACTTAAAATACATGATGATAATGTTGCTGTCCCTGACTGAATACACTCTATGGGAAGGAGGATGGAAGAGACTGGTAAACTGATGCACGAAAGGCAAGGACAAAATATCTTTCAACCAGTTTAGTCAAAAGGATATGTTTATTTCAGTGCTGGGCGGACACGCGGGATCTCTCCCAGCTTTTAGCCTTCTATTTATTCACAAAAGTCATGCATATTCTAAGACGCCTATACATATGTATTACCTGTCATCGTCCATTCCCTGCTCGGTATTAAAATTAGTTGCATACTCATTGCGGTTGCGTAGTCTCCTCTCTATATTGAGTCAGTGGTCTTTTGAATGAGTCGGGGGCGTCAGGGGAGGAAGTAAGGACCGTTTACCTTGCTCTAAACTTTTTACCTCTGTCCTGTTACTATGACTACCTAACCTGCTGATCCCTCCATTCTGGTCTTTATTAGTTTCAGTGTCAAAATTTATGATGTATAGGTCTCCCCTGGCTGGCTCTGAGTATTTTCTAATGTATATTGATTTAGCTTAAATGCTTGCATATGTGTATTTAGCTGTCTCTGAATGTTATCATATATAAACAATCAATCTTTGTCAACTTCTAATCCTTCTACTAAACTATCTACCTTTATTGGTTACATTCCTAACCTCTAGCTTCTAAGCTAAGACATCCCATAACTTGTTTCCCAAACATATAATTCTCTAGACTGTAACAGAATACTATGGTTCAAAACCAATTATTACAAGATTCTTCAGGGGTTCAAGCAGAGGCTGGATTAATACTAGACCAGCTGATGGGCGAAGGAGCCTATATATAGCCGCACTAAAAAGCAGCCAGTCTCCCCAGGCTTGTTCTAAATGACATCAAGGATGCAGCTAATAAAGCCTTGATGCAGGTACCAGATGGGATTACCTCTAGCCTAGACTTTGTGGATATAAAACAAGGCCCTACAGAAACATACATGAAATTTATAGATAGACTCAAAATCGCACTGGATAGACAAATCCTACAAGGGCCAAAGAGGAGCTTCTTAGAAAGCTGGCTGTCTCTGATGCCAACCCAGAATGTAAAAAGGTTTTTTTACTCTTTAGCGTCTGAACCAGAACCTACTTTAACTCAAATGATAGAGGCTTGGAACTGGCTCGGTACACCAGAGCACTCAGCGACTCTTCAGGCACAAGCAATTCTGCAGGGCGTTGCAGAAGCTCTGGCCGCCATGAAGGTAATACCATCCCAAGGGCAACAGCAGCATCACCATCCAAATCAGAATTCTTGTTTCCACTGTGGAGAGGATGGGCACTTCAAAAGGAACTGCCCCCAGCTAGGAGTGAAACCTACTCCTAGGATTTGCAGGTATGGGGGTAATTTCCAAGGTACTAACCAATCTTGCCCTAGGCAGCAGAACATTCACGGGCTGCAGCCAGGAAACTGCCAGCTGAGCACGAGATGGCGACACACGAGGATACAAATGCCCCAGCCGATGATGCCCTCTGTCATTGAAGGCCAAGTGGTTCAGAGCTCTAGCACATAGTCAACGACCTTCCAACAACCCTGCTCCCAGGTGCCCAACTGGACTTGGCAAGTGCCAAGTCAGTAATCATCATGGACTTCTCTACCCACATTATTTCAATGGGACAAGTTGGGACTGTGAACTTCTTATACTGGGTAAATGCAGATCAACAACAGAGGGATTTTTTGTTTTACCATCTGTTCTTTCAGTGATTTCTAAACAGAAAATTATAGTGTTGGCTATATGCCCAGATCCTCTGTGCTTCATCCCTCAAGGACTCGTCATTGCCCAAGCCATCTTGCTCCCAGAACAAGACAGTGACAATACACCAGAGTCCTTAGCCGTGTGGACTCAGGTCATCAGTTGTCACAGACCCGAACTGGACAGTACTTTAGAGTGTAACAACAAAAGGATCACTTTAAAAGGACTAGTGGATACAGGATCAGATGTGGCTGTTATTTCTAAGGACTATTGGCCCCCTGAATGGACCCTTATACCAGCATCAGAAATCCTGTCAATAATTGAGGGAAACAGTTCCAGCTACAAGAGTACAAATCTAATCAAGTGTGAAGGTCCTGAAGGCCGCATTGCCACCACAAGGCCTTTTGTGGTAAGGACAAAGACCCCCATAGTTTTATGGGGGGGACATCTTGTCCCAATGGGGAACACAGATTGAAACAAATTTTTAGGTGCAGCCATTGAGATGCGCGACACCCCAAAATTGATTTGGACAACAGAAATACCAATATGGATGGATCATAGCCCCTTGCAGAAGGATCATAGCCCCTTGCAGAAGAAAAGCTTGTCGCGCTTAAGAGCCTAGTACAAGAACAACTAGACAAAGGGCATATCATACCCACCACCAGTCCTTGGAACACTCCTGTTTTGTAATTAAAAAACCTAATGGTAACAAATGGTGACTGTTACTAGATTTATGAAAGGTAAATGAAGTTATCAAGGATATGGTCACTTTACAACCAGGTTTGCCATCCCTAGAAATGATTCCACAAGAATGGGAGCTAGTTGTCATCGACCTAAAAGACTGCTTCTTCAGGATTCTGCTCCATCCTGAGGATTTTCTTTTTCAGTCCCAAGTATCAATCGGCAAGCCCCACTCCAAAGATACCACTGGGCTGTGCTGCCTCAAGGCATAGAAAATTCTCCCACCATTTGCCAGTGGTTTGTAGACCAAGTTTTAGATCCAGTCTGCAAGGAACACCTGCAGACCATCATCTATCACTACATGGACGACATCTTCATGGCAGCAGAGACCACTTCAGTCCTAGACAATGTTCTAAAGGCTACTACTGCAGTGGTCCAGCAGGCAAGACTCACCATCGCCAAAGAAAAAATCCAACAGATGCCAACCTGGAAATACTTAGGATTCCACATCAGCTCCCAAACTATCCAGCCACAACCAATACAACTAAATGAAAACCCAGACACTCCACTATTTACAAAAGCTGCTTGGAATCATCAATTGGGTTAGACCTTTGCTTGAAATCACTAATGAGGACTTGGCACTGCTGCCCGAAACCCCAAGTAAAACACAAACTAACAGAGTGTCAGTTTATGCGGTGCTTTATTCAGGGCCCGGGGACCTGCGGACTCGCGTCCAACATCAGGATCCCACTGGTTCCCTTTTTAGAGGGTTTTTTATACCCCTTTTACAAATGGTTTATGTGCAGAAGTACACATTCTTCTGTAGATACATTCACCTTGAAGATAGCATTTTGGCGTCATAAATCTTACATGGTTGCTTATCTTAGGACTATAGTGTTCTCCTCCTCAATCTCTCTCTTACGCCACTTCCCACCACCAGTACTTTATTTATGTTTATACTTTAACCTTATCACTAACGGTTCTGCATGCTCTTAGCACAGCACATTCCTAAGTTAGTTTCCCAGGGCCTACTCTGGGGACTGCAGTCTTCAAGCCTTAGCATTACTACTACTATTATGGTTTATACACTTTATATTCTAATATTCAGGATTTCTAGTCCATACAGTAACAGCACCATTGTTTCACCTACTAAAGGGGAACACAGAGCTAAATTCACCCAGACATCTAACCAATTAGGTTATGGATGCCTTAGATAAAGTGTCTCAGGCCATTTCAACTCAGCAGGCTCATTGAACAAATCCTAGTTTGCCATTTTTGTTAGCTGTTCTACGGAATGGACCTAAACTTTATGCTCTAATTTTTCAATGGGATCCCAAATTACCTGACTCTTTGTTGATTCTAGAATGGGTCTTCCTACCTCACCAACCAGGGAAAACTATTGCCACAAAATAAAAAATGATGACTCAACTTGTTATAAAGGCTAGATCACATCTAAGGTCCCTTTCAGGCCAAGATTTTTTTGTAGTATTTTTACCAGTGACTTCTCTATATTTAAATTGCCTATTACAAGAATCAGAACATTTGCAAATTGCACTAGAAAGTTTTACTGGGCAGATTGAAATTCATTTCCCCAAATATAAATTGCTGCATTCCTCTCCTAATTTGATATCTAAGCCACTGAAAAGTGATATACCCCTCAATGCACTTACCATCTTTATTGATGGATCAGGGCGGTCTAACAAATCAGTTGTAGTGTGGCAAGACCCAGTAACATAGGATTGGAAATCTGATATTGAGACCATAGAGGGGTCACCGCAAATAGTAGAACTAGCACCTGTTGTTAAGGCCTTCTCTAAATTTACAAATCCGTTTAATCTTATTACTGATTCTGCTTATATCACAGAAATTGTGGAAAGAGCTGAAAAGTAATTTTTTAAGACAGTTCCTAATAATCAATTGTATTCTTTGCTTAAAAATTTAATTTTTATTTTTCTCAGAGGCAGCATCCCTATTTTGTTATGCATATACATTCACACACCTTGTTACCAGGATTTATTGCAGAAGGAAATGTGAGATCTGACACCCTCGCCATGACTGTACAGCCTACATTGCCAAATTTTTTATGAGTAAGCACACCTGAGTCATTCTTTCTTCCACCAGAATGCTGCTGCTCTAAATCGAATGTTTAATATCACTAAGGATCAGGCCCAAGCAATTGTTGCCACATGCCCTGACTGCCAAAAATGTTCTCTATCATCTGTTAGAATAGGAATAAATCCTAGAGGGCTTCATAGCCTATAAATTTGGCAGAGCAATGTCACGCACTATGCACCTTTTGGGAAGTTTAAATATATACATGTTTCCATTGACACATTTTCAGGAGTGATCTTTGCTTCTGCTCACATAGGTGAGGCAGCCAAAGATGACATTAAGCATTTTTTACAAGCCTTTTCCACTTCAGGAATACCAAAAGAAATTAAAACAGACAATGGTCCAGCTTATATCTCCCAAAGAGTACAACAGTTTTTTAATTTATGGGGAATAGCACACATAACAGGCATTCCTCACTCCCCTACAAGCCAATCTATCATTGAAAGAGCCCATGGTTCCCTAAAATGCCCTTAGAACAACAAAAGGAAGGAATAGACACACTATCCAGCAAAGCAGTGTATGTTTTCAATTTCCTAAATAATTCATTCATGGAACCTAACCCCCCAATTATCAGGCATTTTTCACATACCACACAAGCACAGCAAAAAGAAAGACTCTCAGTGTTATTTAAGGACCCAGAAACACACCAAATTTTAGGACCAGTTCCAATAATTACTTGGGGGAAGAGTTATGCTTGTGTTTCAACAGATAAAGGACCTTGGTCAGTTCCTGCTAAGAACATTAAGCCATTCTTACAGCCACTGCAAGAACACAATCAAGAACCACAAGGAGGACACAAGGAAAATATTTCCTGAGGACTGCCACCTACCCACTGCAAAATCTCCCTATCTTATCAGTTTCCCAAACACCTAATCTTTTAAGTGTCACTAATTTCTTAAGTTTTTTCACAGATTACTCCACCAAGCATTACCCCTAGAGTACCCCTGCTCACTGCAGCCATCCTGATCTACGCCATGCTCCTTGCAAAGTCCTGGAAAGTCAAGCAACCAAAACAAAATGTTTGGATGACACTAGCTAACATCACTCAACAAGAAACCCTGTGTCTATCAGTAGTTACACCAAACAACCCCTTTTCCACCTGCTTACTAGGATTACCAGCGGATTAGTGGCCATTAATCAAAAAGACCATCCGTAAACTGTGTCCTCACAATAAATGGATTCACAACCCTGTTGATAACTGGAATTACTGGGCCTGAGACCTGCCGCATGCACCACTAGAACCCCAAGAATTGGAAATTTTAGGCTCTGTCAAAATGGACTTCTGTGTTATAAATTCCATTACATTCATAAGATAGAAGGAATACAAAAACTACATAGTAGCACTGACATCCAAAAAATAAGCGATAAGCAAATGTATGGTGGGATGTTTCCCCCTCATCATCCTGTCTACAGAAATGAAAGCATATGGTGTAATTACACCTCATCTATTCTCTCCTGGTCCAGTGATTCCCCATTACAGTTACCATTGGGAACTTTTCTCATTTGTGGAGACAGAGCATGGCCCGCTATCCCATCACACATCAAGGGCACACCATGCAGCTTGGGGAGGCTTACTATGCTAACAGCCAACCTCACAATGATCCTTAACAGAAACATTAGACAAAAAAGATTCATTCACCAATTTGAAGGAGATTGTAAAGATGAAATTAAATGTTGGAATTTCAGACAAAGAGTAGCAGCAACCGCATTGGTTCCTTGGGGTGCTGCAGCCAGAGCTTAAAAAATGTTAGACAGTCTTGGGTGTTGGCTAAGTAGTCAAACCAATGCTACATCTAAAGCATTGAGTTGAGGCAAAGGAGTTAGGAGTTAAAGAGTGATTGATTAGGGGTAGCTGACTAGACAATGTATCTTGCTTACTTAACATTTACTGTGCTTGCAAAAGCAGGATGAGAGAATGCAAGAATGCAAGGCTATTGTGATAAGGAAGAAACCATGGCTCAAAAGCAGGATGAGAGGATGCAAGGCTATTGTGATAAGGAAGATCTTCCGGACCCCTAAACCAGCCAAAACCAGTCTTGAGGTTTGAACTGCGACTAAAAGACCAGGGAGCATGCGCAAGGAGGCAAGGTGAAAAGTTCAGCTTTGAGGAAGACTGCTTACTTCATCCTGTACGACCACCATATGACCACCAGAAAGCACTGTGCAAGCGCTGAAGGACTTTTAGCTCATTATAATATGAAGCGAGGCTAGGTGGGGCTAGGAAAATGAATATGTATAGGCATATTGTGGAACTGAATGCCTATGTAACATTTCAAGGAATAAATAGAGGGATAAGTGTTGCTGAGGGCATGCATGCTTTTGGAGGAGCTATCCCCATGCATCTCAGTGCTGAATAAATACATACCTACTCTCCAACTTTCACGATTTGTGGAGATTTTCCGTGTTTCGGAGTGAGCTAATGACAGCATCAGACATACCACTCTTCAAAATAGAGCTGCTATAGGCTTCTTTTTGCTAGCTCAGGGACATCGCTGATAGGACTTCAAGGGCATGTGCTCCATGAATCTCTCAGACCACAGTAAATCCATCTATTATAGTATTCAAGTTCTTAAAGTAGGGGTCAAGAAACTCCAAAAACAAGATGAGGATTGGACTTTTGGTCTATTTGGGAACTGGGGTCTACCAGGGTGGGTGGCTTCACTGGCCAAGACAGGGTAATTGATTTTTATAATCGTTGTAGTGTTAATATTGTTTCCATGTTTGATCAGATGTATGTTTAAGGTTATTAAGGGATATTTACAGAGGGTGTTCTTGGTACAAAAGGAAGGGGGAGATGTGGAAATTGGGGTTGACAGAAAGCTGGCTTCACCTGCAGATGCAGAGAGCTTCAGCTTCAAACCCTGGAAGACACCTAGCTAGGAGGAAGGACATCCTTTCACATCGTGGTGAGAGAACAGAAAGAAGAGTTGTCTCATGGGAACTAATATGTTAACAAGTTTGTTACAAATAAGATGTTCTTGGTTTCGATATATGGTTGGCTGGCGGCCAGCTACATATATGATTTTGCTCCTTATCCTCATTATTGATTGGATCCTGTACCCTGCATCCCATCTATATACCTCCGTGCTTTCTGGGTTTCGAGGTCTTTGGAGGTTGCCCCTTGCACCATGCCATTTCTAAGTTTGTTTTTTTTACTTTAAAAATTCTTTGTTTTTCAGCAACTCCATCGTTCCAGTCTCACTATATATTATGACACAGACTTCCCAGCTGGCAGGGTCCTGTTATGGCCGCCTGCAGCGGCCATAACAATCTATGGATGTATAATTGCTTCCTCCCCTGGAGGGGTTGGTCTGTCAGATTGTCTCTGTTTGAAAGACAGGTATTTGCTAAGGAAAGGCAAGAACCCCTTCCCTGAGATGGAGAGTACAACCCCCTCCCTTCCAATTATAGTTTGAAATGAGGGGCTTTCAGGCAGAAGATATGGGAGGTAGGAATAACAGTTCTTTACTAAAATATCTAACAAGGCAAACAAAAGAAACAACAACAGCTATAAAAACTGACAACAAAACAGAACAGTATAGCTCAGTTCCAGTCCTTTTTGGCCACAGGCTCCCTCTCCCTGTGCTGTTACCAGTGGTGGGGGCAGGGCAGGTCCCACGCAGTCGAAGAGGGCTGGAGTGATGGCGGCAGTGACCCAGGTGTGAGAGAGATGGAGGAGCGACTCCCTCCTCACGGTGTTGGTCATGGTGCTCAGCAGAGTGTCCGGGGGTAGTAGGATAAAGCGGGAAGGCAGCAGTGCTATGTCTGACAGCAGGGAACATGGCTTCCAGTGTTGGGATAGAGGGGATGATGCTAGGTAGGAGCCCCGGTCGTCTTCCTCTGACTCCATGAGCGAGCGAGAGAGCTAGAGAGCAGGCCTCCCTGTCCCACCTTTCCTTTTCTGGTATTCCCCCTGTCCCCACCCCCCTGCGAGAGAAACTGTTACTACTAAGGTGTAGCCACAAATACTTAGCATAACAATGGGAAAAATTCCACAGAAAGAAAAGGGAACAATTCAACCCCCAAGACAGATCTTCTCTCACTTTGGTCAGATAGTTTATGATATCTAAGCAATCACGCACTAGTTCTTCTACTAGTTCTCCATATAAAAACCTGGCAGGATTAAGGTGTTTATCTGTAAGTAATTCTAGATCATCTTTATTAGAATTGCTTCATATTTCAACATTCAAGAGAGTCCCTGATCCACTTCTCAGCTTTTTGATTCAAAATATTTCTGACTGCATGTGAGGTGTGCACTTTTAATTTCCCTCTAAAAGTTAATTTTCTGCATTCTTATACTAGGAAGGCGGTGGCAGCTACCACCTGGATACAGGTTGGCCATCCCCTACTAACAGGGTCTAACAACTTTGACAGGCAAGCCACTGGTTTCTTGGACCCCCTCCCACTCTCGGGCTAGGACTCCATGGGTTACCCCATTTTTCACATCTGCAAACAAGTAAAAAGGTTTATCTAAAGCAGGAAGACTTAGAGCAGGTGCACTGATCAATTTTTGTTTTAAACTTTCAAATTTCTGCTCATTTTTTCTCCATGTAATTTCATCTTTTACTAATTTTTCATATAAGAATTTCACAGCTTGGATATTCCTTTCTATCCATATCCTACAATATCCTAACAAGCCCAAAAGGTTACTTATTTCCTTTTTAGTTTTTGGCTGAGGGAGTGACGTTATACTTGTAGTCCTTTCAGGATTCAATCACTAGCTCCCTTGGCTTATTATATATCTTAAGTATTTTACTTCACTTTCCTCAAGTTGAAGTTTTTCTTTTGATACTATAAGTCCTTGGTTTCCCAAGAAATTTAGTAACGATATGGTAAATTCTCGGACTTTTTCCTCATCTTCCCCTGAGATAAGTAAACTATCAACATATTGAATAAATTTTACTTCAGGTACAATAGGGAAAAGTTGTAGTACCTCTTCCAAGGCTTGTCCAAATAAGTAAGGAGATTCAATATATCCTTGGAGTAGTTTCTCCATCTCAATTGTTGCTTTATCCCTGTATCAGACTCTTCCCATTCGAAAACAAATATATCTCTTCTGCTAGGGGACAAGTCCAAAAGGCATCTTTGAGGTCTATCACTAAACCACCAATGCGATGGGGAGATTTGGTACCATGGCATATTGATCTATAGCTCTTTTATTTTCTTTTCTCAGGTCATGGACAAGCCTGTATGTCTCATTTCATTTTTTTACTGGTAATATGGGGGTACTGTGGGGAGACATACATGGTTTTAGACTTCCATCTTTAATTAATTCTTGAATTACTGTCTGTGTTGGAACCCTGAAGCCTGGGAGTTTTGAACTTTCTGTGCTATCGGACACTGATCCCCAAAACAACACTGCTTTTGACCGGAGGCCTTGGAGAAGACTTCCAAAACTGAGTGATGGAGTTGGAATCACTGGTGTGTAGTTTGAATAGAAGTGTGTAATATCACATGGTGAAGGGTTTGGAATTTGGGCTTTTAGAATATAGTAATAGGTATGGGACAAAATTGAAGTTTTAGGGTGTTGGCTTTTTCTTCCTTCTTGTTCCTTCCTTTTCTTGGTTTTAGGTAGTATTTTTTGATTAGATGGAAAATGCAGCACTGCGGGTCACTGGTGTTTGGTCATTATGTCAAAAGTAAAAATAATGTAGGTGTTTAGATTTTAATTGGACAGTTTGGCTTTAAAAGACCTTGTAACGAGTGAGATACAGCTCCAGGTTTTTCTCTTTTAGCTTGTCAGCTAGAAGTGCTGTACCACTCACTGTACTATAGATAAGAATTAATAAACAACTGAGTCCGAACACGAAACTTCATCTCTCGTGCTTTCAATCCTGACTCTGACAGAAGGCAGAGGAAAAAAGAAGATAAGCACTAATATGTCTGTAACCCTTTTCTTCCTTCTAAAGAGAGTGGGTATTGCTGTACTTGAATTGGGCAACCCCTGTTAGTTATTGTGTTGGTTTGAAAGCAAAACCAGTGAGAGACTCCAAGTCAGTAATGCAATTTAATAGGAAAAAAAAAGAGAAAAAATAAAATACATGCAATAATACAAAAGAAAAACCACCACCAACAGAGTCAGAATACAACGTGACACCCTGTCAGTCAGGGTGTTGGTAGCAGTCCGTATAAATGGTGGCTGCAGTCCTCCTGGATGACAGATGTGGTTCAGTTGAAGCAGTGCTCCTGTAGAAGGTGCAGTTTTCCTCCGAAGGTCCAGCGATGATGTGGAAAAGGTCCGACTTTCCTCTGGGATCCAGGTGGAAGGGACTGCCTTAGCATCCCAAACCCCAGTTTTTTATCTAGGTAGGAAAGGCTTGGCTCCTGCCCTTGGCTGGAGCATCTCCCAACGGGATGATGTAATCTTATCAGTCGTACAGTAGGACTTAATGGCCCATTAACAGAATATATCTTCTGGAGGAAGGGTTTTTCCTCACCCTAACCCTAACCCTAACCATCAAGGAGCCATATCTCACCTCATTCTCCTGGCACGCTGCCCACTACCACCATATTTCCCGGTCGAGGGGCAAATCCTTGCCCAGGCCATTCCCATTACATTGAAGGTCCCAGTAGATGGAAAATCACCTGAAGTCTACTGGGCAGAAGTGGTAGGTGAGGAAAAACCCTCTTTGGCATGCAACCTAACTCAGGGATCAGGCCACCTCCATGTGGAAGGGGTACTTGACTCAGGGGCAGATGTGACTATAATACCCGAGAGGATGTGGCCATCCCATTGGGAATTAACACCTGTGGCTGGCAAAATCGAAGGTGTAGGAGGTGGCAAATTGGCAAAGATATCAGGAAGCATTTTGCAAATTGAGGAGCCGGATGTAAAATTGGTCACTGAGTACAAGTGCCCTCTGCGAGGGAGAGACACCATGTCCCAGTGGGGAGTCAAAATTATTATCCCTAAGACCCCCGAGGACTTTTAAAAGCAGACACTGTGGAGCTTCCTACCCAAAAATTAACGTGGTTGGACGACACCCCTACATGGGTAGCGCAGTGGCCATTGAGTAAGGAGAATCTTAAGGCGCTTGACGAGACTGTAGAGGAGCAGTTGGCTAAAGGCCACATAGGAAGAGACCACTAGCTTGTGATGTTCCCCAGTATTTGTAATAAAGAAACCAGGGAAGGATAAGTGGAAGCTGCTCCATGACCTATGAGAAATAAACAAAGTGATTGAGGACATGGGATCACTCCAGCCTGGGATGCCTTCTCCAACGATGCTTCCCAGAGATTGGCAATTGGCTGTTCTAGACATCAAGGACTGTTTCCTCCACATTCCCCTACACCCAGAGGATGCCCCAAGGTTCGCCTTCTTGGTTCCTACCATCAATCGAGAAGCCCCAATGAAGCGCTACCACTGGAGAGTTTTGCCGAGAGGCATTAAATGTAGTCCCTCCATCTGCCAGTGGTACGTGGCTGCATTGCTGTCCCCAGTGCGTGCTCAGAGAAGGGAAGCCATCATCTTACACTACATGGATTATGTGCTTGTGTGTGCCCCCGATGAGTCTCTACTCCAAGACACACTTGACCTAGTGGTTAAGGTTTTAACCTCTGCTGGATTTCAATTGCAGGACTACAAATTCCAAAGGATGCCACCTTGGAAGTACCTGGGTTTGGTAATTATTGCACGGACCATTGTTCCGCAGAAATTGGAAATTAATTGTAATCCAAAAACCTTGGCACATCTCCATTCCTTGTGTGGGTCTCTCTACTAATGAGTACCTAGAACCTCTCTTCAATTTATTGAAGGGGGATAGAGAGCTGGTTTCTCCCAGGCAACTGACCTGTGGTTACTGCACTGCAAAGAGAAAGAAAAGACAGCAACACACAGAGACCTCTTTTGAGGAAAAAAGGGCGACTTTATTGTACGGACATCCTGTATTTAAAGTGTGTTATGTGCAGCTAGGACAGGACAGTAGTTCATTGGACAATTGGGACAAACATGCTTGGGGCAGCATGTCTGGATATCCCATGGGAAAGACACCAGGTGTTAATCTTTATTATGAATTCCCTTCTGTTTTTCATCAAGTTATCACTCTGGGAGACTGCCTCCCTTAACTGAAGCTGTAGTCAGCTTGTCAGCCTGGGAATAGACCTGAGAGACCGGAGAAATTCAGGCCTGTAAGGAATTGCCAAGCTGTAATTTCCTATCTCTCTAAATGTGTGTGTCCACACTGACCCTAGAGGCAAAGGCTGCAATCAAAAAGGCACAGAAGACTTTAGCAGAGAGGCAGGCTCATCGTTACCAGCCCGAGCTGCCTTTCAAATTCATTGTCCTAGGAAAACTGCCACACCTGCACGGTTTGATATTCCAATGGATCGAGGGGCAGAGAGATTCACTCTTAATCATAGAGTGGGTCTTCCTCTCTCACCAAAGATCCAAAACCATCACTAAGCCACAAGAGCTGATAGCTCAGCTAATTCGGAAAGCAAGCATGAGACTGTAGGAACTGGCTGGTTGTGACTTCACATGTATTCACCTCCCAGTCCAACTTTCTGAGGAGGGGAGGAATTCTCCTGAGAGACTGACTAAAGAGATGTTTGAGCATTTGCTCCAGAGCAATGCCAGTCTCCAATTATCTCTGGACAGCTACAGTGGACAAATATCAGTCCATGCCCCCTTTCACAAACTGTTTAATGAGGAATTCCACCTCATTCCTCGTGAGGAGTCGGAGACCACTCAAAGCTCTCACAGTATTCAAGGATGCATCTGGGGCTTCCCACAAGTCGGTGATGACTTAGAGAAATCCCCAGACTCAGCATTGGGAAGTTGATGTTGAGTTTATGGAGGGATCACCCCAGGTAGCTGAACTGGCAGCAGGAATGAGAGCCTTTGACAAGTTCTCAGAGACAATTAATTTGGTAGCCTCCTCAGCCTAAGTGGGAGGGGTGGTTTCCAGGGTGGAGCAGGCAGTGCTCAAAGACATCGAGAATGAGCGTCTCTTCAGGTTGCATTAAAAACTAATTTATTTTGTTTCACATAGAGAGCATTTGTTCTATGTGATGCATGTGAGGTCACACACAGATTTACCAGGCGAAATCGCAGAAGGAAATCGACAGGCAGACTCCCTTGCAACCCCAGCAGAACAAGCAACCCCAGCAGAACAAGCACGCCTCCCAGACATCTTCCAACAGGCAAAGCTGAGCCACCAGCAATATCATCAGAATGCACCAGGTCTGATGCGTCTGTTCCAGCTAACACGGAGTCAGGCTTGGGCCATTGTGGCAACCTGTCCCAGCTGCCAGCTCCAGGCCATGTCATCAATGGGCATGGGGGTTAACCCCTGAGGTCTTGGCAGCTGTGAAGTGTGGCAGACAGACATCACACACATTCACAGTTTTGGTTGCCTCAAATATGTTCATGTAAGCATTGAGACAAATTCAGGCGCAGTCTATGCCTCTGCCCACTCAGGAGAAAGGGCAATGCATGCTAAACAACACCTAGTGCAAGCCTTTTCAGTGTTGGGGATCCCTAGGGAAATCAAAACTGATAGGGGCCCAGCATTTGTGTCCAAGAAGTTCCTGGAATTCATCCAGCAGTGGGGAGTGGAACATAAAACTGGCACCTCCCACTCCTCCACAGGCCAAGGTGTAGTAGAGCGAGCCAATCAGACGCTCAAGCAGGTCCTGGCAAGACAGAGCAGTTCAACTGTGTGGATGTCTCCACTGCAGAAGCTTTGCAAAGCTATGTTTGCTATCAATTTTCTGAATTGTTCATTTGAAAACATGAGTCCACCTGTGGTACGTCACTTTAACAGTGGGAAACGGTTCAAGTTATCCCAACATCCACCAGTCTTGATTAGGGACCCAGAAACCTGGGAAACCAAAGGTCCCTATGAGCTTGTTACCAGGGGATGTGGCTATGCCGCGTTTCCAATTCCCCCTCAGGCCCTCGGTGGATTCCCCAAACATCCCACTCCAGCTGAAGGGGACTAGAAGCAAGTGGCTGTTATTTCAAAGACTCCACTGGAAAGAGGGAAGAAAATCTTCCTAGAGAGGACTACATTCCGGCAGACACAGAGATTTTTAACATGCTTTAAAATGTTTGTTTTTACTTTTAGAGAAAACTTACCTCCCACTCAGTCCTGTGATGAACCCCATCCAAGATTTCTTCTTATTAACACTGAACAGTCTGGCAGCTGCATGGATCATCCCTCAGCCATGTCAAAACATCTGGGTGACCCTGGCACAGACACTCCAGCAGGAGAACATATGTCTATCCACTGCAGCAACAAAAGACCTTATGTCCACCTGCCTGGTAGGAATCCCATTGAAGGCTGGAGAATATCCATCCAGCTTTCACACACATATGTCCAACCAAGTTCCTGAGTCGCACAGCATATCACCATTCAAAAAGCATCAGCAGCGAGCTGTCATGATTAAGAACCCCATAGAGCAGTGGCTACCAAATCTGCCCAAAGCAGCTCAGGAACCCCAAGAGTTAGAGCTATTGGGTTCCTCCCCAGCATAATACTGCATTCATTTCATCACCATCCCAAAACCCTCTAGCACCAAAGAGTTCCACCTCATACGGCAATATTGTCAGGAATTAATGGCCAAAAGTTGGTGTGATATCCTAATCCATGTTGCAGCAGACAACCCATCTCCATCCAGTTCCAAAAGCATCTCTAAGAGATTGTTCTTGATCTGTGGGGATCGGGCATGGGCAGGGATCCCTTCTTGGCTACTAGGAGGGCCATGTACCTTCGGGCAGTTGTCCCTGTTGGCACCCAACCAAACCTTAATTAGCGATTGGATGCACAAAAATAAATTGGCCAACAAAATCCAAAAGAGGAGTGCAGATAATTTGGACCCAAACTATGATGCTGAAATGTGGGACACATATTGAGAAAGTAAGAAAATTACAGCCTGAAAAATATTCCAGGCTGGAGCTTTTCAGCTCTGTTCCCAGTCGATAAGCTGGGCCAGCTCAAGGCTGGGGAGAATTTCTCCCAGGGTGATAATTTGGTCAAAATAAAGAGGAATTAATAACAAAGATAGAACACCTGTTGTGGTGTGTGACCAGGCCCTGGGAATGGGGTGTCTCCTCTCTGAACCAATCACCTTTTCTCTACTCTTGGAATTGTGAGTCATGCTATAAAACCAAGTGTATTTCTGAATAAACTTGTCTCTTCCTGTCATGAAAGATGACCATGCAGCTGTGCATCTTATTTCTGCCGCACTTAAAGGGTTAAAACCCCATTCCACGGCTACACTGAAATTTTTCATGGGGGCAAGTAAAAAAGAATTGCTGTGTCCCTGTTCCTTCCATGGGTAGCAGGAGCCAAAGCTCTAGGTGAATTGGGCCACCTAGAGTGTTGGGTAGTGTGATAGGTTGACTTGGGAAGAAGAAACTCAGAGAGAAGTTCTCTCTAAGGGAATTTCCTCTGTGGGGGTTGGGACACCTTCAACAGCCAATTAGAGAAAGTTAGTTCGCTCCGTGCACACACATTTTGAAGGAGGCAATCCGGAACTGAGGCTCTTGGTCTTTCCGGCGGCTGAGCAGGTAACATCAACCCGAGCTTCCCCCTCCCCCATGCGGGGGGGGAGGCTCGGGAGGCCGCTTGGGCCCCGTTTGCCAACGAGGGGGACCCGATGGCCGGGGGGAGAAAAAGTTCTGTCATAAGACCTTTACAGCTTCCTCCTCCACGGGCCTGCGGCTCTGGCGTGGGGGGGGAGGCCGACTCTTGATGCTGCCGGACGGGCCGGGCCTGCCCGGGTGGCCATGAGCACTGTGGGGCTGCAGCCCAGCCCCAGAAAGGTTGATTAACACCTCCGCTGCCACCCCAGCACGGCCTGAGCCTGGCCCAACTCTTGTAGTTGTGTTAAACTTTAACTCTTTAGTGTTCAGATAAGATTTGCAAAGCCTCCAGCCTTTCCTTTGAATATGAAAGGGAATAGGAAGATTTCTGAAGTCAGTGATGTAAGAGCTAAGTTTTTAAGATGGAAGGAGAATGAGAAGATGCTGAAATGGCTGAAAATTTTTTTGTGAAATTGTAGGAATGAACTGATGTACTGAATATTCCTATAAACCATGGAAAGAGACATGGGGGGATGGAAATATTCCATTTAATAAATGATTTGACTAAAGAGCACCTGTGTTAAGAATCTTTGCCTTGAAGAAAAAAGGAATTTCAGATTTTTTTAATGATGAAGCCTGAACAGAAAGGAAATAAAGAGAATCTTTGCTGTCGAACATTTCATTCTTAAAAGTAATACCCCATGAGACATACATAGCCCACATCTACAGCTTTGGGAAGGCTGTGGAGTTAGGAAGAATGCCACAGTTGCAAGTTCCCAGGTGGAGGCAAATCGTGAAAGATAAAACCACAAAAGTAGTCAAACAGGCAAACTTAACATCCAGCGCCATCAGCTCCCTCCTGGAAGACGAGGAAATGACCAGGCAGGCCACACTCCAAAATCATGCTGCTATAGATTTTCTCCTGCTGCTACATGGACATGAGTGCCAGGAATTTGAAGGACTTTGTTGCATGAACCTGACCTCGAGAGCTCCTAACATCCACGCTGCCCTACAAAGCATGAACAGCTTGATCGGACAGGTGAAGCAAGATACTGAAGATTGGTTCAATGAACTGTTCAAGGGCTGGGGACTCACAGGGTGACGTACTTCCATAGTTAAAACAATTTTGTCATTTTTTGTTCTTTTCCTTGTAATAATGGCAATTGGGACCTTACGTTGCTTGATTTTCAAAGCTATTAATGGTCTTATCCCTTCTACCTCAGTAGTCAATCATATAGAATTGAAAAACCTAAAACAGTCTAACTTTCCAGCAAACTGTACGTGGTGGGCAAGTTTACACTCTGAATCAAAATTAACCCAATACCTTTCTTTCAACCTTGTTAAACAAAAAATTGGGAGATGTTGTAAGTCAATGGTTTTTCCCTAAACCCCCCTTTAAGCTTTGTCTTATAGTGTGGTCCCTTCCCCTTTTCCCTCTGACCTCTCCTGGTTGGCCAGAAGCCAACCCCTCCCCCTTGGCCAAGATTTGAATACTTGCACGTTTACTGTATTCTCTCTCTTACTCTCCTGGATCCCCTCCAGAATAAACCTTGGAACATATCTGTCCTGGGGTACAATGCAAAAATGTGTATTCTATTACCATCTGTTGAAATGTGGGAGGGGTGGTGATCCTTATCTCTGTGGGAGATATCCTCTGTTGATGTGCCATCTGATAAAATCAGGGGAATGATCATCGTTATCTTTTCACAACCCATGTGATACCGAAATAATGAGAAAAAGGACTAATGTGGATATAGTAGTAGTCAGGCTAAGGCTTAGAAAACTGCAGTTTCTCGGACAGGCCCTGGGAACCAGCCCTGGGAATGAGCTGGGGACTGTGGAAACAATAATTAAAGATAATTAAAGAATTTAGTGGAGCATATAGAACATCTAGAAACTTTCAGGATAAGGCTAAAGTATAATAATAAATAAAGGGTTCTGGTGATGGGAAAACATGCAAGGGGGAATTAAAGGGGGGTAGCCTATAGCTTTGAATAGACAAGCATGCAAAATTTATAACTTTTAGGAATGATATCTACAAGATTTATGTATCTGTATTGTCTTGAAGAATGTGTACCTCTGCACGTAGACTACTTTGTAAAAAGGTATAAAAAACTTGACGAAAAAGGGAACTGTGGGACCCTGACTTTGGACGCTAGTCCGCAGGTTCCCCGGGCCCTGAATAAAGCACCGCATAAACTGACACTCTGTTAGTTTGTGTTCTGTTTGGGGCATCGGGCAACACATGCATCCTCCAGAAGATATATTCTGATAATGGGCCATTATATCATCCCATTGGGAGATGCTTCAGCCAGGGGGAGGAGCCAAGCCTTTCCAACCTAGATAAAAAAACTAGGGTTTGGGACGCAAAAGTAGGCCTTTCCACTGGATCCCAGAGGAAAGTCGGACCTTTTCCACATCATCGCTGGACCTTCGGAGGAAAACTGCACCCTTCTACAGTACCACTGCTTCAACTGAACCACATCTGTCACTCCAGGAGGACTGCAGCCACCATTTATACAGACTGCTACCAACACCTTGACTGACAGAGTGTCAGGTGGTATTCTGACTCTGTCAGTGGTTTTTCTTTTGTATTATTGCATGTATTTTTTTTTTCTCTTTTTTCCTATTAAATTGTATTACTGACATGGAGTGTCGCACTGGTTTTGCTTTAACACCAATACAGTTATTGGCGCCCTACGTAGGGCACGAAGGGTACTGAGAAAAGTCAGTATTACAATTTTGTATTCACCATGATTCTCAACATGCTTACATGGGTTTTATATCTTGCTCTCTATATTTTTCCGCACATGGGGAACTATCTGCCGGCTGTAACGCTCTTGTGTAGACCAAGATATGGTATAAAAATTGCTTTATTGGCCTATTATGTCTACTGCATTATAACCTCTGAGGCAATGAACATAATTCTGAATATATACTCAACTTTGTTTGCTTGTCCTAGTCTAGTTTGCTACATCCGGGGCTTTAGCAATCACACCCAACTCCTGGGGGGAGGGGTAAAGAATGATTTTTTCCAATCTTTCCGGCCTGATACAGTAGTTTTTGGAAATGTTGAGTTCCCGCTGGATGCTAAGGACAGCATAATATTTTTGTTATTTCTGCTTTGTCTCCTCTGCACAGCCTTTACAGCCTACAACATGCTTAGAAACAAAACACTACAGGGTACATTGCAGCGTATTCTTGAGGAAGAGGAAAAAAGAAACAAATCAACTTCATCCACGTCTGCACACAATGTCACAAAGGGGAGAAGAACCAAACAAAAAGCAACAGTGTCCGTGTCTATGCAGACTGCCACAGAGGAGAAAAAAGCCAGAAGCGCCATCAGCATCTCCACATAAACCATCACTGAACCAGAACAGCCTAGACCAGTAGCAGTTGCCCCCGTTCAGAAGAAGAAATCAAAGAGCAAATCAGTCCACATAGTGACTGACAAGGATGTGGCAGGACCTTCGCACCCAGCGGAAGAGACAGAGCCAGAAATCATCACTCGCTCTCTATCCCTGGGTGAGCTGCGTGACCTGCAGAGGGAATTCACCGGCCAGACGAATGAGTCCATCCTGACCTGGCTGCTTCGCATCTGGGACCCTGCAGCCAATGATGACACCATTCTGGATGGATGTGAGGCCAGGCAACCGGGATCTCTGTCCCGGGATGTGGTCATTGACCAGGGGATTGGGAGAACCCAAGAAACTCTCAGCCTCTGGCGGCGACTGCTGACAAGTGTGAAGGACAGATACCTTTGTAAAGAAGATCTCCAGGTGCACCAAGGAAAATGGAGCACAATAGAACAAGGTATCCGATGCCTGAGGGAATTGGCCGTGCTGGAGATCATTTTCTCAGAAGATGAGAGATTTCCTAAGAGCCCAGACTGTGTCCGGTGCACGTCACAAATGTGGTTGAGATTTGCACAGCTTGGACCAGAGATGTATTCCCGTTACCTGGCAACGCTGCAGTGGAGGGAAGGTGAGGACATGGTAGGCGTCTTGGCCAATAAACTAAGAATTTATGAGGACACTGTCACAGCCCCATTTCGTACCCATGTCTCATCTGTGGAAACAAGGCTGGTGGAGCAAGTCCGAAGCCTGATTGAAGAGGGCCATCAGAAACTAAAAAAAGAACTTAAGGAAAACAACTACCAGATCTCTCCTGAACCAACAAGAGTTTCTGCCATTAGGAGCCGGCGTTCCTCAGGCAGGGAGAGAGGACACACTCCACGAGGTAACCTCTGTTTTTTCCTTCAGGAGCATGGAGAAGACATGGGGAAGTGGGATGGAAAACCCACCTCCTCCTTAGCAGCATGGGTACGTGAGCTGAAAAGAGGGACACCTAACACAAGAAGCTCATCTAGAGTCAATGCTGCTCCAGTCTCCTGTGCACAGAACTCCAGACAGTATCAGAATGATGATATGACTGATCCTCTTGAAGGAACCTCAAGAACCTATTTACAGGGAGAGAGCAACGTGTACCAGGATCAGGAATAGAGGAGCCCTGCCACTAGCCAGGTAGAGGAGAGGGATAATCAGATTTATTGGACTGTGTGGATCCGATGGCCTGGCACATCCGACCCACAAAAACATAAGGCTTTGGTTGACACCGGCGCCCAGTGTACTCTGATGTCTTCACGGTATGTAGAAGAATCCATCTCTATTTCTGGAGTAACAGAAGGATCCCCACAGCTGACTGTAGTGGAGGCCGAAGTGAGTTTAACTGGGAACAGGTGGCAGAAACACCCCATCGTGACTGGCCCAGAGGCCCCATGCATCCTTGGCATAGACTATCTTAGAAATGGATATTTCAAAGACCCAAAAGGATATCACTGGGCTTTCGGGATAGCTGCTGTAGAGACAGAAGGCATTAGAAAGCTGAACACCTTGCCTGGTCTTGCAGATGACCCCTCTGCTGTGGGACTACTGAGAGTCGAAGAGCAACAGGTACCGATAGCCAGAACAACAGTACCCCGTAGGCAATACCGTACCGATAGAGACTCGGTGATTCGCATCCATGAAATGATTCTTAAACTGGAGAGCGAAGGGGTGGTTAGCAAAACCCACTCACCCTTCAACAGCCCCATCTGGCCTGTGCGTAAATCTGAAGGAGAATGGAGATTGACCGTGGACTACCATGCATTGAATGAAGTGACACCACCGCTGAGCGTTGCTGTGCTGGACATGCTGGAACTCCAGTACGAGCTGGAGTCCAAGGCAGCAAAGTGGTACGCCACTATCGATATCGCCAATGCATTTTTCTCCATTCCTCTGGCAGTAGAATGCAGGCCTCAGTTTGCCCCTGGAGGGGCATGCAGTACACCTGGAATCGTCTGCCCCAGGGGTGGAAGCACAGTCCCACCATCTGTCATGGACTGATCCAGGCTGCACTGGAAAAGGGTGAGGCTCCCGAACATCTACAGTATATCGATGACATCATTGTATGGGGCACCACAGCAGGGGAAGTCTTCAAGAAAGGAGAGAAGATTTTCCAAATTATGCTGAAAGCTGTTTTTGATGTCAAGCGAAGTAAAGTTAAGGGACCGGCTCAGGAAATTCAGTTTCTAGGAGTCAAGTGGCAAGATGGACGTCGTCAGATCCCAACAGAGGTAATTAATAAGATCACCGCTATGTCTCCACCTACCAACAAGAAGGAAACACAAGCTTTCTTAGGTGCCATAGGCTTTTGGAGAATGCACATTCCTAATACAGTCAGATTGTGAGCCCTCTCTACCTAGTTACCTGCAAGAAGAACGATTTCCACTGGGGCCCTGAGCAGCAGCAAGCCTTTGCCCAGGTCAAGCAAGAGATTGCTCATGCAGTAGCCCTTGGCCCAGTCAGGACGGGAGCAGATGTGAAGAACGTGCTCTACTCTGCAGCCGGGAACCATGGTCTGTCCTGGAGCCTTTGGCAAAAGGTGCCTGGTGAAACTCGGGGTCGACCACTGGGATTCTGGAGCAGAAGCTACAGAGGATCTGAAGCCAACTACACTCCAACGGAGAGGGAGATCTTGGCCGCCTATGAAGGAGTTCAAGCTGCCTCAGAGGTGATTGGCACAGAAACACAACTCCTCCTGGCACCTGGACTACCAGTGCTGGGCTGGATGTTCAAGGGAAAGGTGCCTTCCACACATCACGCCACTGACACCACATGGAGCAAGTGGATTGCCCTCATCACTCAGTGCGCCCGTATTGGAAATCCGAATCGCCCTGGGATTCTGGAAATAATTACAAAGCGGCCTGAAGGTGAGATTTTTGGATTGTCTTCTGAAGATGAAGAGGAGCAAGTGTCACATGCTGAGGAAGCCCCACCATATAATGAGCTACCGGAGAATGAAAGACGATATGCCCTCTTCACTGGTGGTTCCTGCCGAATTGTAGGCACTAACTGGATATGGAAAGCTGCAGTATGGAGCCCCACATGACAAGTTGCACAAGCTACCGAAGGACAAGGTGGATCGAGTCAGGTCGCAGAGCTAAAAGCCGTCCAGTTGGCTTTGGATATTGCTGAACGAGAGAAATGGCCAAGGCTCTATCTCTACACTGACCCATGGATGGTAACTAATGCTCTGTGGGGATGGCTGGATCGCTGGAAAAAGGCCAACTGGCAACGCAGAGGGAAACCCATATGGGCAGCTGAGATTTGGCAGGACATTGCTGCCCGAGTAGAGAAATTGACCATAAAGGTTCAACACGTGGATGCACATGTACCCCAAAGCCGGGCTAATGAAGAACATCACAACAACGAGCAGGTGGACCGAGCTGCCAAAGTGAAAGTATCACAGGTGGATCTAGACTGGCAGCACAAGGAAGAATCATTCCTAGCTCGTTGGGCCCATGATGCCTCTGGTCATCAGGGGAGAAATGCAACATACCGATGGGCCCGTGACCGAGGGGTGGACCTTACCATGGACAGCATCTCACAGGTCATCCACGACTGCGAGACCTGTGCCGCAATCAAACGGGCCAAGCGGGTGAAGCCTCTGTGGTATGGTGGAGATGGTCGAAGTACAGGTATGGGGAAGCCTGGAAAATTGACTACATCACCCTTCCCCAAACCCGCCAGGGCAGCACTACGTACTGACCATAGTAGAAGCAACCACAGGATGGTTAGAAACCTACCCTGTGCCTCATGCCACTGCCCGGAACACCATCTTGGGCCTAGAAAAACAAGTCCTTTGGAGGCATGGTACCCCTGAGAGAATTGAATCACACAACGGAACCCATTTCAAGAACGGCCTTATCAACACCTGGGCCAAAGAACATGGTATTGAATGGATGTATCATATCCCTTACCACGCGCCAGCTGCCGGGAAAGTTGAACGGTGTAATGGACTCCTTAAGACTACCTTGAAAGCACTTGGTGGGGGAACATTCGGAAACTGGGAAATGATCTTGGCCAAAGCCACCTGGATGGTTAACACTCGAGGGTCCATCAATCGAGCCGGTCCTGCCCACTCTGAACCCCTGCACACAGTGGATGCGGACAAAGTCCCTGTGGTACCCATAAAAGGTATTTTAGGAAAGACTGCTTGGATTAATCCCACCACAGGCAAAGGCAAACCCATACGTGGGATTGTTTTTGCTAAAGGACCTGGTTACACTTGGTGGGTAATGCAGAAAGATGGGGAAACCCATTGTGTACCGTAAGAAGACCTAATTTTTAGTAAGAACTGTATGTAAGGTTTCATTTTGTATTATATATATATCTGTAAAAGGCTATTGGTTTGGGTATGACATAGATGGTAATAGAATAAGGGGTGGATTATGTCCTGGGGTACAATGCAAAAATGTGTATTCTATCACCATCTGTTAAAATGGGGGAGGGGTGGTGATCCTTATCTCTGTGGGAGATATCCTCTGCTAATGTGCCATCTGATATATCAGGGGGATGATCATTGTTATCTTTTCACAACCCACTCTTCCTCCAGAAGATATATTCTGTTTATGGACCATTAAGTCCTACTGTACTGATAAGATTACATCATCCCATTGGGAGATGCTCCAGCCAAGGGCAGGAGCCAAGCCTTTCCTACCTAGATAAAAAACTGGGGTTTGGGATGCTAAGACAGTCCCTTCCACCTGGATCCCAGAGGAAAGTCGGACCTTTTCCACATCATCGCTGGACCTTCGGAGGAAAACTGCACCTTCTACAGGAGCACTGCTTCAACTGAACCACATCTGTCATCCAGGAGGACTGCAGCCACCATTTATACGGACTGCTACCAACACCCTGACTGACAGGGTGTCACGTTGTATTCTGACTCTGTTGGTGGTGGTTTTTCTTTTGTATTATTGCATGTATTTTATTTTTTCTCTTTTTTTTCCTATTAAATTGTATTACTGACTTGGAGTCTCTCACTGGTTTTGCTTTCAAACCAACACAATCTCCCAAGAAGAAGAACCTCTTTTGATCTTTTACTGCAAGTATGCAGTAATCCAATGACCTTATCTTGAAACTGAGCTAAACCCGGGAGCCGGAGGAGGTCCAGGATTTTCTGCAAGGAACCATGTATCGGCCAGTATAAATGATCAGAACTTATCTCCTCTTTAGTCCATTCTATCATACCATAATGTATCATTTTAATTTTATTTTTATTCTTCGTGTCAGGGTTATGTTCCCACTGTGTCAATTTTATCCCTAGGGGACTATTGGGAGGTGTATCTATTTATGTTTTCCTCCTTCCCCTGGGGGTTTTCTCTTTGCTTGCTTTGTGTCCCATTTTCTCAGCTTATCCGGGCACTGTCAACTCACCTTTCTTTTCTCTCTTTTTTTCTCAGCTTCCAAGCAAATCTGACTCTACACCTTTCACATGTATTTTCCCAGTCCTTCTCGGGTACAGTCCAAGCTCTGGGGACTGAATGCTGTTTTCCACACACTATTTTAATTATCTCTGCCTGTTGTGACGCAATCACTGCCTCCCGCCAAGCACTTCCTCTCCTTGGACTGTCTACTTCCTTGTGTCTTACAGAAATTATGACATTTAATGGCCAATTCCTTTTTCTTAATTCTGCTTTTTTACACTCCTGGTGCCAGGCACCCTTTTGTGTGTCTGTGAAATACCACTTCTTATGACAGATTTTACATTCACACAATACTCAAGGTTCACATCTGTGTCCACAACTTAAACACAAAATTACACTCATACAAACACAAAATCTTTATTAAAAATTTTATTCATATAAACAACAAATACTTTGCTTTTCTTCGGCCACTTTGGTAGTCTGAAAAGCGGAAACATGGATCAAAGCCCTCCACTCGTTTTGCCTCATGCGCTCAGAATTTACACTTAGCAACCACACAAGATAAGGGACATACACATATACTTTAAACTCTCTTTATTTCCCCTTCATGTATTCACACAATACTAAAGTACTTCTATTGTTTAATTAGGTGTTTTTATTTCTTTACAGGCACTTATTTGTTACACAATAACCTACCCTCGGTAAAATAATCCTAAACCGTTCTAGTATTCCTAAATTTAAAATCTTTCTCTCACTACTCTGTTTATTTTTTCGGAGTTTCTCTCGCAGGGCTGGGGGCGAGGAAGGGGGGGAACACAGCGAGATCAGAGGCAGGTAAAGGAGGGTGGGGGGGCAGTTGTGAGGACTCGCCTGTTGTTGGCCCTCGGAGCAGGAAGGCAGCTGTAAAACCTCGCCCCGCCATTCCAATGCCGTGAGCTGCCTCTTCTGGTGTTGGACCCCGCATCCCTGCTAGGATGTTCGCCTGCTTCAGCCTGCCATCTCCAAGCATCCTCTTGGAGCACCAGGACTGACACTGCTCCAAGGATTCGTGAGTAGAGTCTCTCCTCCACCCTTGCCATTTGGGACACAGCAGCCATCACCCCCAGCACTCCTGCAGCCATGTGGGATCTGCCCCTGTCCACCGGGAGCCGGCTGGCACTCACTGCCAACTGGGATGGTAACTGCACCACAGGGCAAATGTACCTGCAACCAAAAGAACTGTTACTGGGTTCCTGTCCTGTTTGTTGTTAATTTCATAGTTGTTGTTGTTTTGTTTGCCTTGTTTTTTATATATATACACACTACTAAAGAACTGTTATTCCTATCCCCATTATCCCCATATCTTTGCCTGAGAGTCCCTGTAATTTCAAAATTATACTAATTCAGAGGGAGGGATTTATTAGCTCCATTTCGAGGGAAGGCCCTGCTCTTCCCTAGCACACACCTGTAGTTTTTTCAGACAAGGAGGGATTTTGGCACCCAGCAGTGGGGTGTGAGGGCATCGAGAGGAAAGGCTGAAAAAAGAATAACAGTTCTTGAGTTACCTAAGTTTTTGTGTTAGGTGGCACCATGTTGTACAGCTTACCCTGGTTCAGGCTCCAAGTGGTCGCAGCTATATCTCTCCCATTTGCAGGCCCTTATCCAAACATGGGTCCTATAACTAAGGCTACTGTGGCTGTTATCGAGTTTATTTTGTGGGTTGATAAGATGAGGAATTAATGGCTTTTTAACTTCCTCTGGAAGGCAGCCATATGGATTCAAAGCTATTGAAATCTAACTGTATGTTTTTGGGGTTACTTCAATAATGGTACCTACTGTGAGGAAGTGACAGCAGGGGAAATTTTCTGCCAACCCATCGCCCAATTTTTAGCTCCACCCCATCAGTTTTTGAAGGGTTAAAATCATCTCTAAATGCTAATGATATCATACAGTTGCTGGTATTGCTGATATGCCTGTTCTGTTTAGTATTCAGAGATAAGGGGACATTGACTTGGATAACAACCCTGATACCTACCCCAGGAAATAGGAATGCTGCCCCAGAGCCTGACCTGTCCCACAGCCCACCTCAGAAATTAACCACTCGGATTGGGTGGGGGTTCTAGTGAAGAAGATGCATGAGATGGGCCAGATGCTGAAGGAGTACATCTCCCCAGCTAGTGAGAAACCCTCCCCCTGCCTTAAAGAGGGAGAGTCTGATGGTGCTGCAGTGGAACCCACAAACGTTACAACCGTCCAGATTCCAGCTGAAATGCAAGGGCACTCACAGGCAGCAGCAGTCACCCCTGTAGAAACTAAGAAATCTAAGATGAAAACAAAGCACCTATTTAAAAAGGACAAGAAAGGAGGGCCCTCACAATCAGCAGGGGAGCCAGAGGTTGAAATCAACACAAAGTCCCTGTCGTATGAAAGTCTCCGTAATCTGCAAAAAGACATTGTGCAATGGGGTCGTGAGGCTTATATAACCTGGTTACTTTGGGTCTGGGACCTTATGGGTACAGGTGTGCAACTGGATGGTACTGAGGCAAGGAATTTGGGACCCTTGACCCAGGACTCATGTCTGAATCAGGTATTCGTAAGGGAGCCAGTGTCCCTTTTGTCTCTGGGAGTGGCTTTTAATGAGTGTAAGAGACAGGTTTGTCCACAGAAAGAGGATGCAGGAGCACCACCATAGAATGCTCTGGAAGACCCTTGAGGAAGGAATCCAACAGCTGAATGAAGTGGCACTACTGGAGGTACTCGTTGGGAGGGATGGACAGCATCACAGTGATCTTGACAAAGTCCGGTGCACAGGGCAGATGTGGAATCTGGCAAATCGAGGACCATCTCAATACACCACCTTCACTGAGACAATTAATGCTGATAACAACTGAGAGACAGTGGGTTCTGTTGTTAACAAGCATAGAAATTTTGAGAGTATGATCAATGGCCCAATGCAGGCCCATGTCTCTGCTGTAATTAAGAGCCTCCAGGAGGAGATGAGGGAGATGAGGGAGGAGGTGAGGAAGAACAGTTCCCATATGGCACCTGTGCAAGTCACAGGCCCCAAAGTCAGAGCCCAACATCCTCCAGCTAGGGAGAGAGGGTACACCCCACGAGCTGACCTGTGGTTCTTTCTGCGTGACTAGGGGGAAGACATGGGAAGGTGGGATGGCAAACCCACTTCTGTCTTGGCCGCATTTGTGTGTCAACTCAGGGAGGGAAACACTAACCAAGGGAGCTCCACTAAAGTGAAGGTAACGACAACCTCCCATGACTAAGGTGCAGGGTATTACAGAAGGGAGGATGATCTGTCGGATTCCCTTGATGGAACCTCTAGCATGTATGCCCAGGAAGGAAATAATAACCGGGGCTAGAGGGGCCCTGCACATCAGAGCCACAGAAATATGAGGTATCAGTTGATACTGGTTCACAGTGAACACTAATGCCATTGAGACATGGGGAAAAAAACTGTTTCCATTGCTGGGATGATGGGGGGATCGCAGGAATTGACTGTTGGAAGCCGAGGTGAGCCTGACTATGACAGAGTGACAGAAACACCCTATTGTGACTGGCCCAGAGGCACCGTGTATTCTAGGCATAGATTTCTTCCAGAACAGCTATTACAAAGACCCAAAGGGACTCAGGTGGACTTCGGGAATAGGTGCTGTAGAGGCAGAGGGCATTAAGCAGTTGAACACCTGTAAGAGATGGTCCAAAGTTTCCCTCATTTGCCTCACGACCGTCGCAAGAAGACCCTGTGGACCTCCACCCAGTTCTGGCCTGGTGGATGGTGGATGCTTGCCAAGGGACTATTTGCAGGTGCTCACGGTGCTTCATGGTACACTGCTCTCGAGCAGGCACTAGCTGGAGCGGCAGGTTCTGTATACCTGTTTCTTGGAGCAACCCTTACAATGGCCCATAAATCTCCCCACTTCTTGGTCAGAAGCTACTCACTTTGGAAAAGGACTATAAAAGAGCAACCGTCTGGAGAAGACCCTTGAGTACTCCCCACGGAAGAAGACCCGTCCATTGGCTGGACCATGAGGACGTCCATCTCATCTGTTGGCAGCTATTCCCCATCCCCCTCTTTTTCTCACTATACTCTGTTTCCTATATCTCTCCCCTCTATTGCAACTGACTTGTTAGCATTCAATAAAAATGCATTGCTGTGAGTAAACTGATTTGTTCCCTGCTGTTTGCCTTTTTTGCACCTCTGAGATCAAATGAACCATCATGACCCCAGCCTTGTGTTGGCGGATTGTGACATTAAATTGGTGTCACAGACAGGATTTTCTGACAGACAGGGATGCAAGGTTGTGTGTAGTCTAGTAGGGGAAGGACGTATGGCCACAGCCAGACTTACAGGGCTACCTTGAAAGGGTGAGCCTGTCTAGAAAGCAAGGGGGGGCAATTTCAGATTTCCCGCAAACTGCAGACACCTTGGTGTAAAGCATCCCAGCAGTCATTTGAGGGCTCTGTCATAAGAATTTCACAAAATAACTCCTGGTGCAAAAGGCGGGATTTTGTTGTTGTTGTTTTTTGGTTTTTTGTGTGTGAAAATTGACTACTTGGTGTAGTGAAGAGACAACTCAATATTTTGTAACTAAGGTGTGTCTCCCAAGCAGCTTCGGTCTCTTCATCCACATAGGGAAGCGAAGGGGGGCACACAGTGAAAGCTGTGTGTGTATTAAGCAATAGACCTCCCTGTAGTGGTTTTTACTTATCCCTTCATAAAATGACTGAAAATCATAGTGCAACAGATAAAGCTGCATTTTATGCTTTACTAGCTAAATATAACGCCAGACCATCTGTGTTGGTTTGAAAGTAAAACCAGTGCGAGAATCCAAGTCAGTAATACAATTTAATAGGAGAAAAGAGAAAAAATAAAATACATGCAATAATATAAAAGAAACAACCACCAACACAGTCAGAAATACAACCTGACACCCTGTCAGTCAGGGTGTTGGTAGCAGTCCCTATAAATGGTGGCTGCAGTTCTCCTGGATGACAGATGTGGTTCTGTTGAAGCAGTGCTCCTGTAGAAGGTGCAGTTTTCCTCTGGAGATCCAGCGATGATGTGGAAAAGGTCTGACTTTCCTCTGGGATCCAGTAGAAAGGTCTGCCTCCCGGGTCCCAAACCCCAGTTTTTTTATCTAGGCAGGAAAGGCTTGGCTCCTGCCCCTGGTTGGGGCATCTCCCAATGGGATGATGTAATCTTATCAGTCACACAATAGGACTTAATGGCCCATTAACAGAATATATCTTCTGGAGGAAGGATGGGTTGTGAATAGATAATGATGATCATCCCCCGATCTTATCAGATGGCACATCAGCAGAGGATATCTCCCAGAGAGATAAGGATCACCACCCCTCCCACATTTTAACAGATGGTGATAGAATACACATTTTTGCATTGTACCCCAGGACACCATCCCAAGGTAGGGAGGAATGGGTGAACAATAATTGGTTTAATCTAGAAAATGTGATTGATAGAATATGTTCTTTGCAACATGAAACAAAATTCAAACTGGGCAAAACTAAAACCATGCTCTGCTCAAGTTTGGGAACTTGTCTTACGGCAGCTGTAGAAACGCGCTCTAGGAGAAGAAATGAGGAAAGCATAATAATAAATTCTCGACAAAACCTCATTCAATTTTTGCAAAAACAATTAGATGAAGAAAGGAATGAGAAACATTTGTTGTGAGATGAAAACCATTTGTTGCAAGTTGACCTAAAAAAGAACGGGCCAAAAATTCAATGCATGTCGACTCACCAAAAGAAACACAGAAGGAACCTGTTCACATTAATGAAATATACCCACAAAAAGACCTAACTTTGATGAAAAATTGAGGGGAACACTGCTGCCCCAACTTGAAACCTGTGATTAAAATAGAATATGATTATATCAATGATGCACACCTCGAGCAAACTTCTCCACAGGTTCTGAACAATGTACCAAATCAATCTCCTCCACAGGTTCTGGGAGTTGAGCCAAAGCAGTACACCTGCACTGGGCTTTCCCAAGGGTACAAACACTCCCCCAATTTGGCCCACCATGCTTTACCCCAGGAATTAAAAAGATACCCAAACATGACAATGTAGCTGTTTATCAATATACTGATGATATCCTTGTGGGAGGATGTCTTGGTTTGAAAGACAGGTATTTGCTAAGGAAAGGCAAGAGCCCCCTTCCTGAGATGCAGAATGCAATCCCCTCCCTTTTAATTATTCTACTTTTAAATCAGAGGCCTTTAGGCAGGAGATGTGGGGATAAGGATAACAGTTCTTTACTGGTATCTAACAAGGCAGAAAAACAACAACAGCTATAAAAATTGACAACAGAACAGAACAGTATAACTCAGTTCCAGTCCCTTTTGGCCGCAGGCCGTCTCCCTGTGCTCAGTTACCGGTGCTGTGGGGGCAGGGCAGGTCCCGCGCAGTTGAAGAGGGCTGGGTGATGGCGGTAGCAGCCCAGAGGTGAGAGGGAGGGGAAAGTGACTCCCCCCTCGCGGTGTCGGTCTTGGTGCTCAGCAGAGTGTCCAGAGGTAGTAGGGTGAGGTGGGAGAGCAGCAGAGCGATGTCCAAAGGCAGGGAGCGTGGATCTCAGTGCTGGGATGGCAGGGGAGATGCCAGATCGGAGCCCAGGCCGTCCTCCCACTCCACGAGCCAAGCGAGAGAGAGTCCCTGGCTCCAGACGCCCCATCCCACCTTTCCTTTCCCGGTGCCCCCCCCTCCCCCTCCACCCACCCCCCTACAAGAGAACATTATCTATCGTTTTAAGGTGTAGCCACAACTACTTAGCATAACAATGGGAGAAATTCCACAGAAAGAAAAGAGAAGCATTCAACCCCCAACATTATCCACCCCTGAATTTCTCCCATACTAATATGCTTGTGATAGGTTGACTTAGGAAGAAGAAACTCAGAAGAGGTTCTTCCTAAGGGAATTTCCTCTGTGGGGGTTGGGACACCTTCAACAGCCAATTAGAGAAAGTTAGTTCGCTCCGTGCACACACATTTTGAAGGAGGTAATCCGGAACTGAGCATCTTGGTCTTTCCGGGGCTGAGCAGGTAACATCAACCCGAGCTTCCCCCTCCCCCATGCGGGGGGGAGGCTCGGGAGGCCGCTTGGGCCCCGTTTGCCAACGAGGGGGACCCGATGGCCGGGGGGAGAAAAAGTTCTGTCATAAGACCTTTACAGCTTCCTCCTCCACGGGCCTGCGGCTCTGGCGTGGGGGGGGAGGCCGACTCTTGATGCTGCCGGACGGGCCGGGCCTGCCTGGGTGGCCATGAGCACTGTGGGGCTGCAGCCCAGCCCCAGAAAGGTTGATTAACACCTCCGCTGCCACCCCAGCACGGCCTGAGCCTGGCCCAACTCTTGTAGTTGTGTTAAACTTTAACTCTTTAGTGTTCAGATAAGATTTGCAAAGCCTCCAGCCTTTCCTTTGAATATGAAAGGGAATAAGAAGATTTCTGAAGTCAGTGACGTAAGAGCTAAGTTTTTAAGATGGAAGGAGAATGAGAAGATGCTGAAATGGCTGAAATTTTTTTTGTGAAATTGTAGGAATGAACTGATGTACTGAATATTCCTATAAACCATGGAAAGAGACATGGGGGGATGGAAATGTTCCATTTAATAGATGATTTGACTAAAAAGCACCTGTGTTGAGAATTTCTGCCCTGAGAAAAAAGAAGGGGATTTTGGTTTTCTGAAGATGAAGCCTGAGCAGAGAGAAAGGAGACAGAGAGAATCTTTGCTGTCGAACATTTCATTCTTAAAAGTAATACCCCATGAGACAGACATGGCCCACATCTACAGTTTTGGGACGGCTGTAGAGTTGGGAGGAGTGTCACGGTTGCATGTTCCTGGACGGATGCAAATTGTGAAAGATAAAACCACAAGAGAACGGTCTTTTTCATTCTTGTGGGAAAAATCCCTACAACTTCAACAAGAAGAGGCTTCTGTCTCCAGAAATGAACTGAGAAAGACTAAATTGGACACTGACCGAAGTATTTGTTATATGTTTCTTTTGTTGTTATGAAGATTGGGTGAGGGAGGGAAGGAGTGATCTGAAAAATCTTATTCTGAATTTTTTTTTTATTTTCCCTCTCTTTTTGTTTGTGTAGTTAATAAATTTTCTTTTATACTCTCTCAAGTTTTAGGCCTGCCTTGCTCTTTTGCTCCTGGTTCTGTCTCACAACAGGAAAGATTAGTTTATTTAAATTGGCAACTCAAACTGAAGATATTAATTTGGTGCGTTGGCCGGGAAAGACAAAATTAAACCAAGACAATGCTATATCAAATTAAACTGTTACATATATATACATTCATGCAGTTAGAGAGATAGGCACAGTACTATAGGTATTTCACCCTAAAACAAGGTCTCCTTGGGGTATGCATCGGGTCGCTCCATTCTTTTGCATCACCCACCAGGTGCAGCCCGGTCCTTGAGCGAATACAACTCCACGGATGGGATTGTCTTTGCTGGAGGCAGGATTCACCCAAACAGTTTTTCCTAGCATACCTCTCATGTGTACCACTGGAACCTTATCTCCATCTGATATTCCCAAGGCCTCCGATTGGGCAGGGCCTGCCCGGTTAGTGGAACTTTGGGTGTTCACTAACCATGTGGCCTTTGGTAGATTAATCTCCCAGTTCTTGAAAGTTCCCCCACCCAGTGCCTTCAAGGTGGTTTTAAGCAGGCCATTGCACCATTCAACTTTCCCTGCAGCTGGTGCATGGTAGGGGATATGGTACACCCACTCAATGCCGTGTTCTCTAGCCCAGGTGTTTATAAGGCTGTTCTTGAAATGAGTCCCATTGTCTGACTCAATTCTCTCAGGGGTACCATGCCTCCAAAGAACTTGTTTTTCCAGGCCCAGGATGGTGTTCCGAGCAGTGGCATGAGGCACAGGGTAGGTCTCCAACCATCCAGTGGTGGCTTCCACCATGGTCAGTACATAGTGCTTACCTTGGCGTGTCTGGGGCAGTGTGATGTAGTCAATCTGCCAGGCCTCCCCATACTTATATTTGGATCATCGCCCCCCATACCAGAGGGGCTTCACCTGCTTGGCTTGCTTGATGGCAGCGCACGTCTCACAGTCATGAATAACTTGAGAAATACTGTCCATGGTTAGATCCACCCCTCGGTCTCATGCCCACTTATAGGTGGCATCTCTGCCCTGATGACCTGAGGCATCATGGGCCCATCGAGCCAGGAACATCTCTCCCTTGTGCTGCCAGTCTAAATCTATCTTCGACACCTCTATCTGTGCCACCTGATCTACCTGCTCATTTTTTCGGTGTTCCTCATTAGCCCGACTCTTGGGGACGTGGGCATCTACATGACGGACTTTCACAGGCAGCTTCTCTATCCGGGTGGCAATGTCTTCCCATTCATTGGCAGCCCAGATTGGTTTTCCCCTACGTTGCCAGTTAGCCTTTTTCCACCTTTCCAGCCATCCCCACAGAGCATTGGCTACCATCCATGAATCAGTGTAAAGGTAGAGTTTTGGCCACTTTTCTCTTTCAGCAATGTCCAGGGCCAGCTGAACAGCTTTGAGTTCAGCAAGTTGACTGGATCCACCTTCTCCTTCGGTAGCTTGTGCGACCTGTCGTGTGGGGCTCCATACGGCTGCTTTCCACTTCCGGTTCATCCCCACGATGCCGCAGGAACCATCAGTGAAAAGAGCATAGCGTGTTTCATCTGCTGGCAGTTGGTTATACGGTGGGGCTTCTTCGGCCCGGGTCACTTGTTCCTGTTCCTCTTCGTCGGCAAGGCAAAAGCCTTCCCCTTCTGGTCAGTTGGTAATTATCTCCAAAATCCCAGGGCGATTTGGGTTTCCAATACGGGCACGTTGTGTGATGAGGGCAATCCATTTACTCCATGTGGCGTCAGTGGCATGGTGGGTTGAGGGAACCTTTCCCTTAAACATCCACCCCAGCACTGGCAGTCGGGGTGCCAGGAGGAGTTGTGTTTCTGTGCCAATCACTTCTGAGGCAGCTTGAACTCCTTCATAGGCGGCCAAGATCTCCTTCTCTGTGGGAGTGTAGTTGGCTTCAGATCCTTTGTAGCTTCTGCTCCAGAATCCCAGTGGTCGACCCCGAGTCTCACCAGGCACCTTCTGCCACAGGCTCCAGGACAGACCATGGTTCCTGGCTGCAGAGTAGAGCACGTTCTTCACATCTGCTCCCGTCCTGACTGGGCCAAGGGCTACTGCATGAGCAATCTCGTGCTTGATCTGGGCAAAGGCTTGCTGCTGCTCAGGGCCCCAGTGGAAATTGTTCTTCTTGTGGGTGACCAGGTAAAGAGGGCTCACAATCTGACTGTATTCAGGAATGTGCATTCTCCAAAAGCCTATGGCACCTAGGAAGGCTTGTGTTTCCTTCTTGCTGGTTGGTGGAGACATTGCAGTGATCTTATTGATGACCTCACTGGGGATCTGGCGCCATCCATCTTGCCACTTCACTCCCAGAAACTGGATCTCTTGGGCAGGCCCTTTGACTTTGCTCTTTTTAATGGCGAAGCCGGCTCCCAGCAGAATCTCAATGATCTTTTCTCCTTTCTGAAATACCTCCATTTCCGTGTCCCCCCACACAATGATGTCATCAATGTACTGCAGATGTTCTGGAGCTCCACCCTTCTCCAGTGCAGCCTGGATCAATCCATGACAGATGGTGGGGCTGTGTTTCCACCCCTGGGGCAGTCAGTTCCACGTGTATTGCACACCCCTCCAGGTGAAAGCAAACTGAGGCCTGCATTCTACTGCCAGAGGAATGGAGAAAAATGCATTGGCGATGTCAATGGTGGCGTACCACTTTGCTGCCTTGGACTCCAGCTCGTACTGCAGTTCCAGCATGTCCGGCACAGCAACGCTCAGTGGTGGAGTCACCTCATTCAATGCACGATAGTCCACTGTCAATCTCCATTCTCCTTCAGATTTACGCACAGGCCAGATGGGACTGTTGAAGGGTGAGTGGGTTTTGCTGACCACCCCTTGGGTCTCCAGCTCACGGATCATCTTGTGGATGGGGATCACGGCATCTCGATTCGTCCGGTACTGCCGGCGGTGCACTGTTGAGGTAGCAATTGGCACCTGTTGCTCTTTCACCCTGAGGAGTCCCACTGCAGATGGGTTTTCTGATAGCCCAGGCAGGGTGTTCAACTGATTAATGCCCTCTGCCGCCACAGCAGCTATTCCAAAAGCCCACCTGAGTGCCTTTGGGTCTTTGTAATATCCGTTGCTGAGGAAGTCTATGCCTAGGATACATGGTGCCTCTGGGCCAGTCACAATTGGATGTTTCTGCCACTCTTTCCCAGTCAGGCTCACCTCAGCCTCCAGCAAAGTCAGTTCCTGAGATGCTCCCCGCAACCCCGGCAATTGAAACAGGTTCCTTCCCGACATGTCCCGATGGTATTAATGTACACTGTGAACCAGTGTCAACCAATGCACTGTGTTCCTGTGGCTCTGATGTGCCAGGCCATAGGATCCACACCGTCCAAATGATCCGGTTTCCCCGTGCCTCTCCCTGGCTAGAGGCAGGGCCCCTCTAGCCCTGGTTATTATTTCTCTCCTGGGCATACATACTGGAGGTTCCTTCAAGGGGATCTGACAGATCATCCTCCCTTCTGTAATACCCTGCACCTTGGTCATGGGAGGCTGAGGCTACCCTCACTTTAGTGGAGTTCGCTCTGTTAGTGTTCTCCTCCCTGAGTTGACGCACCCATGCTGCCAGGACAGAAGCGGGTTTCCCATCCCACCTTCTCATTTCTTCCCTGTGGTCACGTAGAAAAAGCCACAGGTCAGCACGTGGGGTGTACCCTCTCTCCCTAGCTGGGGGGCGTTGGGCTCTACTTTTGGGGTCCATGACTCACACTGGTGCTGCACTGATCTTCCTCACCTCTTCCCTTATCTCCTTCATCTCCTCCTTAAACTCCGCTCTGAGATCCTTTGCCACAGCAGAGACATGAGCCTGCATTGGGCCAGCCATCATACTCTGAAAATTTCTGAGCCTCTTGGCAACAGAACCCACTGTCACTTGGTTGGTATCAGCATTAATCATTGCAATAAAGGGGGTATATTGAGATGGGCCCAGGTTTGCCAGATTCCACAACCTCTGCCCTGTGCACCTGACCTTGTCAGGGTCATTGTCATGCTGTCCATCCCTCCCAAAGAGCACCTCCAGTACTGCCACTTCTCTCAGCTGTTGGATCCCTTCCTCAAGGGTATTCCAACGTGTTCTCTGGTGGTCCTCCTGCATTCTTTCCCTGTGGACAAATCTCTCTCTCACACTCATTAAAAGTCGCTCCCAGAGGGAAAGGAGACCTGTCTCCCTTACAAATACTTGGTCCACACCTGAGTCCTGGGTCAAGGACCCCAAATTCCTTGCCTCAGTACCATCCAGTTGCACACCTGTACCCATAAGGTCCCAGACCCGCAGTAACCAGGTTGTAAAAGGCTCACGGCCCCGTCGTACAATGTCTTTTCGCAGGTTACGGAGACTCTCGTATGACAGGGACTTGGTGATGATCTCAACTTCTGGCTCCCCTGCTGCTTGTGAGGGGCCCCCTTCCTGACCCTTATTATCTAGGTGCCTTGTTTTCATCTTAGACTTCTTAGTTTCCACAGGGGCAACTGCTGCTGCTGAGTGCCCCTGCAGTTCTGCTGGAACCTGGACAGATGTAACATCTGTGGTTCCCACTGCTGCACCATCAGAGTCTCCCTTTTTAAGGCAGGGGGAGGGTTTCTCACCAGCTGGGGAGAGGTACTCCTTCAGCATCGGGCCCATCTCACGTATCTCCTTTGCTAGCACCCCCACCCATTCTGGGTGGTTCCTTTCCGAGGTGGGCTGTGGGGCAGGGTCAAACTCTGGGGTAATATCCCTAGTCTCTGGAAGAGGGTCAGGCTCTGGGGTAACCTTCCTAGTCTCTGGGACAGGATCAGGCTCTGGGGTAACATCACTAATCCTTGGGGTAGGTATCAGTTTTGTTATCCTAGTCAATCTCCCCTTATCTCTGAATGTTAAATAGAACAGGTTTAACAGGGATATAAGCAACACTAGCCACAGTATAATGTCATTAGCATTTAAAGCGGATTGGAACCCCTTGAAGACTGGTGGGGTGAACTTCAAAAACCCTGTGATGGGTTGGGAGAAAATTTCACCTGCTGTCACTTCCTCACAGTAAGTACCATTATTGAAGTAGCCCCAGAAACACACACTTAGAGTGTGATAGCTCTGAATCCATGTGGCCATCTTCCAGAGAAAATTAAAAATCCATGAATTCCTCAACTGATCAACCCACAAAATGAAACGGATAATAGCCACAGTAACCTTGGTTATGAGACTCATGTTTAAAAAAGGGCTTGCAAATGGGAGAGATATAGCAGTGACCACATGGAGGCCAATCCAGGGTAAGCTGGACAGCATGGTGTCACCTACCACAAGCTTGGGTAATTCAAGAACTGTTATTCCCTTTTCTACCTCTCTCTCAATGCCCTCAGGCAATGCCCCATGTTCCGGGTGCCAAAATCTGTCTTGGTTTGAAAGACAGGTATTTGCTAAGGAAAGGCAAGAGCCCCCTTCCTGAGGTGTAGAATGCAATCCCCTCCCTTTTAATTATTCTACTTTTAAATCAGAGGCCTTTAGGCAGGAGATGTGGGGATAAGGATAACAGTTCTTTACTGGTATCTAACAAGGCAGAAAAACAACAACAGCTATAAAAATTGACAACAGAACAGAACAGTATAACTCAGTTCCAGTCCCTTTTGGCCGCAGGCCGTCTCCCTGTGCTCAGTTACCGGTGCTGTGGGGGCAGGGCAGGTCCCGCGCAGTTGAAGAGGGCTGGGTGATGGCGGTAGCAGCCCAGAGGTGAGAGGGAGGGGAAAGTGACTCCCCCCTCGCGGTGTCGGTCTTGGTGCTCAGCAGAGTGTCCAGAGGTAGTAGGGTGAGGTGGGAGAGCAGCAGAGCGATGTCCAAAGGCAGGGAGCGTGGATCTCAGTGCTGGGATGGCAGGGGAGATGCCAGATCGGAGCCCAGGCCGTCCTCCCACTCCACGAGCCAAGCGAGAGAGAGTCCCTGGCTCCAGACGCCCCATCCCACCTTTCCTTTCCCGGTGCCCCCCCCTCCCCCTCCACCCACCCCCCTACAAGAGAACATTATCTATCGTTTTAAGGTGTAGCCACAACTACTTAGCATAACAATGGGAGAAATTCCACAGAAAGAAAAGGGAAGCATTCAACCCCCAACAGAGGAAACAAAACAAAAGTAGTGGGAGATACCCAACAAAAATATTCTCCCATTTGGAAAACCTTGATTTGCAAATTCCCTCAGAGAAAATGCAAAAACCTTCTCGGGAAGTGAAGTTCCTGGGAATTTGGTGGAAAGTAGGTATGACATGCATTCCACCTGATAGCCTAACCTCTTTAGATGAGATTTTAATGCCTGAATCCAGGAAAGATATCCAACAAGCTCCATGATTATTAGTGTTCTGGAGAAAACACATTACAGTCACCACTGGGACCCCCCCGCCCCCTGATGGGCTGGCCCAGAGATCCTCAGTTAGGAAGTGATATGCTCAGATAGAACATTACTGTAACATTTTTTTCAGTAACAGTAGGAACTGTAAAAAATCTGGCAATACAATAAACTGAGAGCTTGGCTAATAGCCATGACAAACCTGCCTTGGTAATTAAAGTAGCCCCTCCTTTCTCCCCTGAACAATCAGCAAATTCTTAGTTCACTGATGCTTCTGCCAAACGAGAGGGAAAGGTGGGGAAATACAGGGCAGTAGCTCTCCACACTTCTGCTGGTGAACGAATTATTACTGAGGGAGAAAGCAGCTCTCAGGCTGGGGAGCTGACAGTTGTTTGGAGTGTTTCCCAACTTGAGGTACAGAATACCTCTCTTGTTTACATTTACACTGACTCTTATGCTGTGTTTAAAGGAGGTACAGAGTGGCTTCCTTTTTGGCAGCAAAATGATTGGGAAGTTAACAGAATTCCAGTCCGTGCCACATGCTGGGTAGTTCCATCATTTTGATCTCCTGCCTTCTGGAGGCAGACTCTGTTGTGTTTACTTTTCACAAAACACCGAGGGACATGAAGAAGCACTCCTTAGTTTTGTATGACAAAAACTATGTTTCTCTGTCGCTGGCTGGGTTTTTGGGGTCGCTTTGGGATCCCTGAGACTGCTTCTGCAGCCCTCAGAGACAGAGCAAGTTCCCGAGCCTTGCTCAGATCAAATTTTGTCTTGCGGTGAGCTCTCAGACCAGCGGGGTAAAGAGACCAGCATATGCAGAGAGGCACAAATCCATAGTTTATTCTATGAAGGCATCCTATCTAGCATATACCAACGGCTATTGTTTTACAGGGGTTTTCATATCTTTTGAGGGGTTTACAATTTCCACCAATTACCAAGGGAATTCTGCTTTCTAACCAACCCCTGAGGGATTTTACATTCAAAGCTGGCCTATGGATACTAAAAGAAAATGAGCCACTAATACTGAAGATAGATAAGAGGGTCTACCAAGGGGGGGAAAACTAAATTCCTTTTGTATTCGTCATTTCACCAGCCATTTCTTATCTCTAAGCTATGGTTTTCCAAGGAGTTTGTTCTGAGGATGCAGGGAGACTTTCTTGAGTATTTTCTGCTCCCTCCACAACTCCTCTCTCTGTATTTACTAAAAAGGCACTTCCAGCAACATTTTTTAAAACATTGAACAAAGCATGCAAACATAACTAGTACAATAACAACTACGATTAAAATCCATAGAAGTCCCTTGACCAGAGATGTGCCCCACCCCGTCAGTCCCCATTGTCCAAAAAGGTTGTTGAGCCAGTCTGGGGTGGTTTCTACTTTCAAATCCTTCACGATGTCCTTCAGCTTCTGGATGTTTGCCTGAATGGATGTTGAACGTGAGGACAGATTGAAGCAGCACATCCCCTCAAAGTCTTCGCAGCCATGTTGGTGGGCGAGCAGCAGGAAGTCGATTGCAGCTCGGTCTTGCCGGGATGCATGTCTCGTGGTTTCTTCATCCTTTAAAAGATCACTCAAGGCAGCAGATGTAACATTGGCTTGCTTACTGAGCCAACACCCCAAATGAGTAATTTCACCAAGGACTTTTGCTGCAGCCACCCATGGTAAGAACAGGGAGCCAGCAGCCCTTGTGGGTTTGTTCCAGTTGTACAATTTAGGGTCACAATTTTCATCAAATTCAGTGTAAGATCTTTTTTCGCGTTTTGATTCACTCTCCTTTTTCCAATTATGTAATAAGGTTATGGTGGGGATGAAGGTAGAAAGCTTGCCAAGGCTACAGGGTCCCCCCTGAAGACAAGAGGGGATTCCAGCCCAAACCCAATCACCACAGATAAGAAACATTCCATGGGGTAACCTTTTGGGGTGAATGAAGGATTCAGAGAGAACATGAGTGGTATAATTGCACCAGTCTGGATAACTGTAGGCTTTGTTGATGGGTGATATGTCTTTTCTGTATGTGTTTCGAATTTGACTCAATCCAGGCCAATCTTGCTTTGGACTTTTGTAATAGAATTTGACACAGTATGTTGCTTTGGAGGACCCCAGCAAATCTAATCCTTGGGGTTCCTCGGGGGCATTTGGCAGTATTTTTGTCCAGTGGTCCCAAGTGTCAACCGGATTTGGTCTCTTACCAGTGGTGTGGAGGAGCTCTGAGTTTTGGACGGGCCACTCGTCTGCTAGAAAGGGAATTCCTACCAAACATGGCAAGTGGGTTATCAAGGTTGCCCATAGACAGGCACATGTTATCTTGTTTTAATGTCTTTGCTAAAGTCACCCAGACATTGTGTTTGGGTTGTGGACTGATCCAGCTGAAGGCATGCGGCACAGTGAGAAGGATCCAGGCAGCAGTGAGGACAGCATCAACAGAGATAATTTTCATCTTTGGACAAGGATGGGCCTTCTGATAGGAAATATAAGTAAAGTCAGTTATTTTTATGATGGGGGGAGAGAGGGTTAGGGTTTTGTCTTTCATCTCCTTCCTTTGTCCCTTCCCTCCTGCCTTTTTTTTTTTATTTTTTTCTCTCTAGGGATAGGGAAGTGAATACAGAATTATGGGTTACAGTAAAATCATTGGTGGGGGGAACTAATACTAGGGTGTTTAAGTAGAGGTAGTAACATCTAACTAAAGGTCACTTTGTGGCCAGATTATGTCTGGCTTATGATTTGCCTGAAGCAGCAGATTGCTGCTTAGTTTTTCGTCTCGTCTGCTGTCTTGTGACAGGATGATATTTTCTTTGATGTGCCGGTGTTCGGCAGCGTCTTCTTCTCCAAGCAGTGCTGGTTTGGTTTTGAGGAGGTTTTGTATTTGACTCTGGGGAGCTTTTGTTGTTGTCTGTTGGAGTAGGTATTGCTGTGCCTAGGTATGGTTTTATGTTTTTTCCTGGGAACCATCTTGGTCCAGATGGCAGCGAGACGCAAGCGTACCCCTTTCCCCAGGTAATTAATTGGAAAGGTCCAGAAACCTGATGTGTTTCAGGGTCTTTCACCAGCACTGGTGGTTTTTCAGTGAGCTTTGCTTGGGTTGAGTTTGCAAAGTGTCGGAGTAATGGGGGGTCAGGTTCTGACTCGGTGCCATTTAGGAAATTGATGATGTAGAGAGCTTTGCAGAGTCTTTCCACTGGAGATAAAATTTCTGTGTCTCTTCGCTGCTGGTAAAGGACTCTTTTGATGATTTGATGAGTTCTCTCTACGATGGACTGTCCTGTGGAATTTCCAGGAATGGTCTGAATGTGTTCAATTCCCCATTCACCGAGGAACTCTTGAAATTTGTGAGAGATGTAGGCAGGTCCATTATCAGTTTTGATCTTTTTTGGAACTCCCAGAGTGGCAAATGCTAGGAGAAAATGCTTAATAACGTGAGTGGCTGTTTCTCCTGCATGAGCCGATGCAAAATCTGCTCCAGAAAACATGTCAACAGACACGTGCACATACTTAGACTTTCCAAAAGGTGGGAAATGGGTGACATCAGACTGCCACAGCTGGCAGCTGTTCAGGCCTCTGGGATTGACTCCCGTGCCCATAGAGGGCACTTGGTAGTTTTGACAGTTTGGGCATGTTGCCACAATGACTTTTGCTTGGGACTTTGGAATTTTAAACATTCTCATGAGGGCAGGTACATTTTGGTGGAAAAATGAATGTGACAGCTTTGCTTGAGCAAAAATGTTGGGGATGTTTGCAATCTCGACTGGCATGGCCAGGGTGTCCGCTTTCCTGTTTCCCTCTGTAATAAAACCTGGGAGGTCGGTGTGTGACCTAACATGCATGATATGGTAGGGTAATATTCTGTTGGAAATGAGGATGATTAATGAAGAAATCAAGTGGTGTAATTTTGGATTGGAGACTTCCTTGAGGAAAGCATGTTCTTCTCTCATAGCTATACCAGCTACGTAAGCAGAATTTGTGACTAAGTTAAAGGGTTTGTCTTTGAATTTCTCAAACAATTTCTCTTCTAACAATGGCTGCCAATTCTGCAATTTGTGGACATCCCTCCACAATTTGGACATCAGATTCCCATTTGTCAGTTTTGGGGTTTTTCCAAGTCATGACAGACTTGTGAGATGAACCTGAGCCATCTGTAAAAACTGTCAGAGCTTTGAGAGGTGCTATGTTTTGAACGAGTTTTGGGACCAGATTGAAGGCTGCATTTCAATTTAAAAGTTTGTGTTTTGGTATGTGAATAGAAATTTGGCCTGTGTAGCTATCTAGAGGAAATTTAAGATTTTCATTGGTTTGGAGCAGATTTTCCAAATCTCCCATGGTCAGGGGCAGGGAAATGCATGTGAACTCACACCCTGAAAGAGAGTGGAGACAGGTTCTGGCCTTGTTTATCAAATGTGCCATGATTTCCTGAAACGTGGTAATTGTCTTGGTGGGCTGATTGCTTGTGAAAATCCATTCAAGAATCAGCAAGGGGTCTGTGAGTTGAGGGTCCCATTGAAAAATCAGTCCATAGAAGCGAGGGGCCTTTCCTAAAATGACAAATTGGAAAGGCAGATTTGGCTCAAATCTGTGTGCTTGACGTGAAGACAGGGCTTCCTGAACTTTGATGATGGATTGTCGGGCTTCTGGGGTGAGTGTGCGTGGGGAGTCCCGGTCCTCGTTGCCACGGAGGAGGTTGAACAGAGGGGCGAGGTCTTCTGTTGTGAGTCCCAGTAGGGGGCGGATCCGGTTGATGGATCCACACAGGTTGTGTAGGTCTCTTAAGGTCTTTGGGTCATCTCGAATGGAGAGCTGCTGGGGTACAATGGTCCTTTCTCAGATTAGAAGTCCTAGGTATTTCCAGGGGCTGGTGTACTGTACTTTGTCTTCACGGATTTAAAATCCTGCTTTTTCTATGGTCTGAATGGTTGTTTTGGCAGCTTTTTCTAAGTAGGTCTTTTCTGATGCACAAACTAGAATGTAGTCCATGTAGTGATGAATAATTGCTTCTGGGAATTGTTCTCAAACAGGAGAAAGGATGTCTGACGTACCATTGGCAGATCTTTGGAGAGTTTTTGAGTCCTTGGGGAAGGAAAAGCCAGTGGTATCTTTGGAGAGGAGCTTCTCTGTTGAAAGAGGGGACAGAAAAGGCGAACCATGGTGCGTCTTGAGGATGCCATGGGATGCTGAAAAAACAATCTTTGATGTCAATGACCACAAGTGTCCAGTCTCGAGGCAGCATCGATGGGGAGGGCAGTCCAGGCTGGTGAGGGCCCATGTCTTCAATGATGTCGTTGATTTTGAGAAGGTCTTGGAGAAGCCTCCACCTGTCTGTTCCAGGTTTTTTCAGGACAAAGACTGGTGAATTCCACGTGCTGTTGGACTCCATGATGTGGCCTTTTGCCAGCTGTTCTTCAGCGAGGGCTTGCAATGCCGCAGTACGACCTTTGAAAGGGGCCACTGTGCCTGCCATTGGGGGTCTTCACTCTTCCAGGTGAGACGAGGAGTGGGCGGGACAGTGCGCGCTTCAATGGCCCTCATCAAAAATCCCGACTTTGAACTTGGAGAGCAGCCCCCCATTGGGTCAGGGCATCTCTGCCCCATAGGGTGATTGGGGCTCTTACCACGAATGGTTGGATGGTTGCCAGTTATCCTTCAGGCCCTTCAATGACAAAGTTGAATCTGCTACTCATGGAAACGGTGACTCCCCCAATTCCAGCCAGCATGCCTGCTACAGGTTCAAGTTCCCAGTGTGGTGGCCATTCCAAGAGGGCAATGACAGTGACGTCAGCACCGGTGTCTATCATTCCTGGTTTCTGAATTTTTTCCCCTTAGCAGAAAAGGTTGCAGTCGAGGATGGGTTTGTTTGGACCCATAGTTCATGCCCACATTATTGTAGGGTTGAGAGGGATCCATTCCATGTGATTTTTTTGAAGCAGGAAGGCTTGTGCTATAGGTGTTTTCTGTGGAAGAAAAAAGGGAATGTCCGTGCAACACAATTGGACAAAGATTTCTTTTCCAGGTGCTACAGTTTGTATTTCAGGTAAAACGGAAATTTGTGGTGGACCATGGAAACTGTCACCGAGGATTAAAATGTCCCAAGGACCATCTTGTGGTCCATACTTTCCTGTAGGGATACGATAAAATTTTTCATCTGTAATATTTAAAGACAAAACAGTTACCAGTTGGCAGTGGGTTCCCATTGAAATCTCGCCAAATGTTGGGTCTGCCTGATGTGATCTGGAATTTTCGAGGACCATGGGTTTTGATGTTCCTCTTTTGTCATCATTGGGGCTGGGTGGAAGGCAGCTTTTGGTTTGTTGTCTGTGCCCGGAGTTGAAACCAGGCTGCGTTGGAAGTTTTTTGGCTGCTGTTGTTGTTTTTGTTGCCTTTGGGGTTTGTGGTAGGTGTTGTGGGGGGTTTGGGTGGGTGGTTTGTTTGGGCAGTCTCTGATAAAATGTCCAAGTTCCCCATAGTGGAAACAACGAGCATGGTCTTTGGAGACCATCGCTGCAAAGGCTCCAGAGACTCCATCAGCAATGCCCTTGGCAACTGCTTTGGCCACTGTGTTTTCAGTGGACATGTGGCGTGTGCAGCTTTCCACCATCTGCTCGATGGTGGGATCGGTGTCTATAGGTAAAGCTCTTAAAATGGTTTTGCATTGTTCATTTGCATTACTTAAAGCAAGTTTCCTCAGAAATTCCTTTTGTGCTTCTGTGCTCTCAATTTGTTTTTCAAGAGCATCCTTGAGCCTGTCTACAAATTTTATAAAAGTCTTGTCTATCCTGTGCTTGATATTGGAAAAATGCAAGCTAGGAAGAGAGTCGTCAGGGGTAAGGAGGAATGAGGTTTTTTGCTGCATTAGCAATGTCCTGCAATGTTTCTTCAGGAATAGAGTTTGCTTGTTCTGAGGGTTTAGAAAATTGTTTTTCACCAGCAAGTTGTTCAACAGTAAAATTCTGTCGATTGGGATCTTTTGAATACTTATCATATAGTATTTTTAATTGTTTTTTCCAATACTTTTCACATAACATAAATGCGGCCAGTGACAGAAGGCAAGTAGCTAAATTTTTGAGATCATGGGGAACCATTACAAAAGCAGCAAAAAGAGCCTCTAAAAATTTTCTAAAAATGTGTGCTTATCTGCCATGTTCTTTTGCAATTTTTGCTAATTCTGTTACTTGTTTCGTGTCAATTGATTGCCATTCTGATCTGTTTGAGGATCCTCCTCTGCGGCCTCGTTTATAAATCACAGGAAAGGCAAAGATTCTTTGGGCTAATTGCCAATTACCATCTTGGGTTGCTTGTAACTTTGCCTTGGCCCATAGATCTGGTTCTTCTGAATCAGAGGCAGTGGAGTCACTGTTGCTGTATTCAGAGGAAGAGTGGCGTTTTCTTCGGGCACGACACTTTTTAGAATGCGGGGGGGAAGGTTGGAGGAGGGGGGTTTAGGGGGAAGGGAAGGGGTCTGGACATGTAGAAGGATGTGTGTGGGTGCATTGCATGGTTTGGACACAAGGTGGCGATGGCGCAGCAGTGGCAGTTGAGCCAGCTGCGCACCTTTGCTGCAGTGGGGGGGCTGCACAGGTGGTGCAGCTGAAATCTGAGATGTGCTGGGGGATGGGTGCATGTGGGGCTGCTGCACAGGGGGAGTCGTTAGGAAGGCACAGGACGGGCTTCAGGGTATGGGCGTGCAGTGGGACTGCGCTATTGGGGGGAAGAGGGGTTTTGGGGAGAGCGGGGATGTTCGTTGGGTGCAGGACTGGTTTTGTGGATGGAACTGGGACAGGAGAAGGAGCAGAGGGACCTGCGGGGACCGAGGAAGCATGAAGGGAAGGTGGTAAAACATTTCCAGGGACAGAAACGGGGACAGGGGAGACCTCGGGGGCTGGGGGCTGAAGGAAGCATTGTGGGGTAGCATTAGGGGACGAGCCGTTGTGGGAAAACGTGGGGTTGTGTGGAGAGGTGTAGAGATTTGTTTGTGCAACTTGAGGAATACTAGAGCTAAGGGAATCAAATTCTGCATGGCATGGGGGATGGGATAGAGGGGGGTGAAGGGAGGTTGCCAAGGGAACAGGGTTTGGGATGGGGAAAATCGAGGTGGGAGCGGCGTTTGGAGCTGTGTGAGCTGAGCGGGGCTGGGCTATGGCAGCGGGCGGGTGTGGAAAACTCGCTGTGTGAAGGGCGGAGTTTGGAAACTGTGTAGCAAAGGAAGTTTCTATAGTTACTTTATCAGTTGTTTGGGGGAGGGGTGGTGCTGGGGAGAAAGAGAGCAGGATATGCCAGGATCTCAGGACACTCGAGCTGCACTGGGGAGTTGGGAGAGGGCTGCCCTCCGGCGCCCATCTTCCCTCCACCTTGCCCAGCAAGCTAGGACGTGGAAGGGCTTTTTCCAGAACAGGGCTCAGCTGCCTCCCCCCCCCCAGGCCACGTGGGTGGCTGGGTGAGCCCGGCCACACCCGGCTGTTCCAAGCCGGCAACAAGGCAGAGTTTTGCCCAGCTGTGTCCACGCCGGGGGGGGGGGGGGGGCAGGGGCTAGGATCTTAGCAATGGGCCTCTCCTTCCCCTGGTTATTGGGGCCTCTGGTTGAAAACGGGGACCAGTGGCCTCCCGAGCCCACCCCTGCCCGGCCCGGGCGGCATGGGAAGGGGCCCGGGCTGGTCGCTGTTACCTTGTGAGAGGCTGGAAACGAAAGAGGGCTTTCCCCGCGTTTACTTGCTTCAAAATGTGAATTCACAGAGGCGGTCTGAATTCTCCAATTGGTTTCTCAGGCTGTCAACAACCAAAGCAGCCTCCAATTGGTCCTATCAGCTCACAGAAAAAGTTCTCAAGATGGAAAAACCTCTGTGTATCCCTCCCCCAGGTGCCAACCAAAGCACAACCAGCACACTGACAATAAACATTTTGCCTTGAGAGCAAGATATGGGAAGATAAGCTGCTGGAATTTATGACTGACAAACACTTCACTTTATAAACTATAAAAGCTACACAATCTTTCACAAAATCAGAAGGTTTATGCACACTGATGTATAGGCCAGCTCCTCGAAGTTTGGACACAAAATCTGTGGTTAGTTTTCTGGGAATTGAGTGAAAGGACTCTATGTGTACTCCATCATCAAGTTGGTGGTAAGTTGCATTGACTCCTAATCTATACTATTTCTTTGTTAGCTGTAATATAGTGTCCTGGTTTAGGGCAAATTTGGGAGGAAACCTCTGAATGAGGTCCCTCGGGAAAAAGGAAAAAAAAAATTGGAGAGAAGTGGAAAAAAAGAACTGTTTATTCAACAGGCAACACACCTCCCAGCACAACAACGAACAATATCAAACAGCAAAACCTCTCGCTGTTCCGAAGAGACGGCAGATTTAGAAGAGTTCTTTCCGTGGCTGCCCGGCTTACTCAGGCTGCTCTCAGTCCCTCCTGTGCTGGGGATGCCGCGGCCCAGGCCGGGCCCGGTGGGCCACAGGTGTGAGCTCCCGGTGTTCTTTTGGGTTTTCAGTTCAAAGCAGGTTCAAACAGTTTCAGGAAAATAGAAGGGAAAAAAAAAAGAAAAAAAAACCAAAAAACCAAAAAAAAACAATCCAGGGGGCTTCTCTGCCTCAGCTAGCCAAAAAACTAACCAAGAGCAAAGGAGAGCTCTCTCTTTCGCTGTCCACCGCAGACAACACAGTCTGAGAGCAGGAATGCGGGGGAGCCAGTGCAGTTTCTGATAACTAACTCTGCACTTCTTTTTCTTCCCCCCTCTGCCCTTTCACTCCTGGAACCAGTCTTAAAGTTGCAGAATTTAATATTTAACACTAACAGAACAGACGATTTGGGGATATAGGCATCATACAGTCACCCTAAGACATTCCACCCCTTATCCCCAAATCGTCAGCTTACTATCATATCTGATAGACACACTAATTCTATAAACACATACATCATTATCATACACACATATATATACAAGATACAGCTATAGACAAACAATGATAGTGATATTCAATAGTAATATTTACATATGGTTCTTACCTAACAATTAGATCTCCTTGAGGTACACATCATGTTGTTCCATCCTTTTGCATTATCCACTATGTGCAACCTGGTCCTTGAGCAAAAACAATCCCATGAATGGGTTTGTCTGTATTTGAGGCAGAATTGATCTAAACTCTTTTTCCTAACAAACCCCTGGCATGCACCACTGGGACTTTATCTCCATCTACTGTATGCAAGGACTCAGACTGGGCAGGGCCTGTTCGATTTGTGGAACCTCGGGTGTTAACTAACCAAGTGGCCTTTGCTAAATGCTGCTCCCAATTCTTAAAAGATCCCCTACCCAATGCTTTCAAAGTGGTTTTTAACAGTCCATTGTACTTTTCTGCCTTCCCTGCAGCTGGTGCATGGTAGGGGATATGCTACACCCACTTAATATTATGTTTTTTGGCCCAGGTGTTGATAAGGTTATTCTTGAAATGAGTCCCATTGTTTGACTCAATTCACTTAGGGGTACCATGTTTCCACAAAACTTGTTTTTCAAGGCCCAGGATGGTGTTACGAGCAGTGGCATGAGGCACAGGGTAGGTCTTTAACCATCCAGTGGTGGCTTCCACCATGGTCAGTACATAGCGCTTACCTTGGCGTGTCTGGGGCAGTGTGATGTAGTCAATCTGCCAGGCCTCTCCATACTTATATTTGGACCATCGCCCCCCATACCAGAGGGGCTTCACCCGCTTGGCTTGCTTGATGGCAGCGCACATCTCACAGTCATAGATAACTTGAGAAATACTGTTCATGGTTAGATTTACCCCTCGGTCTCGTGCCCACTTATAGGTGGCATCTCTACCCTGGTGGCCTGAGGCATCATGGGCCCATCGAGCTAGGAACAATTTTTCCTTGTGCTGCCAGTTTAAATCTATCTTCGACACTTTTATCTGTGCCGCCTGATCTACCTGTTTGTTGTTTTGCTGTTTTTTATTAGCTTTACTTTTGGGGACATGGGCATTTACATGACGGACTTTTACAGGTAGCCTTTTTACCCGAGTGGCAATGTTTTTCTACTCGTCAGCAGCCCAAATTGGTTTTTGTCTACGTTGCCAGTTAGCCTTTTTCCACCTTTCCAGCCAACCCCACAAAGCATTGGCTACTATCCATGAATCAGTGTAAAGGTAGAGCTTTGGCCACTTCTTTCTTTCAGCAATGTTCAGGGCCAGCTGAACAGCTTTGAGTTCAGCAAGTTGACTCGATCCACTTTCTCCTTCGGTAGCTTGTGCGACCTGTCGTGTGGGGCTCCATACGGCTGCTTTCCACTTCCGGTTCATCCCCACGATGCGGCAGGAACCATCAGTGAAAAGAGCATAGCATGTTTCATCTGCTGGCAGTTGGTTATACGGTGGGGCTTCTTCGGCCCGGGTCACTTGTTCCTGTTCCTCTTCATCGGCAAGACCGAAGTTTTCACCTTCCGGCCAGTTGGTAATTATCTCCAAAATCCCAGGGCGATTCAGGTTTCCAATACGGGCGCGTTGTGTGATGAGGGTAATCCATTTACTCCATGTGGCGTCAGTGGCATGGTGGGTAGGAGGAACTTTTGCTTTGAACATCCAGCCCAGCACTGGCAGTCAGGGTGCCAGAAGGAGTTGTGTTTCTGTGCCAACCACTTCTGAGGCAGCTTGGACCCCTTCATAGGCGGCCAAGATCTCCCTCTCTGTTGGAGTGTAGTTGGCCTCGGACCCTCTGTAGCTTCGACTCCAAAATCCTAATGGTCGGCCTCGCGTCTCACCAGGCACCTTCTGCCACAGGCCCCAGGACAGACCATGGTTCCCGGCTGCAGAGTAGAGCACGTTCTTCACATCTGGCCCCGTCCTGACTGGGCCAAGGGCTACTGCATGAGCGATCTCCTGCTTGATCTGGGCAAAGGCTTGCTGCTGCTCAGGGCCCCAGTGGAAATCGTTCTTCTTGCGGGTGACCAGGTAAAGAGGGCTCACAATCTGGCTGTACTCAGGAATGTGCATTCTCCAAAAACCTATGGCACTTAGGAAAGCTTGTGTTTCCTTCTTGCTGGTTGGTGAAGACATTGCAGTGATCTTATTGATGATTTCAGTGGGAATCAGGCGCCGTCCATCTTGACACTTCACTTCCAGGAACTGGATTTCTCGGGCAGGTCCTTTGACTTTGCTTTTCTTGATGGCAAAACCAGCTTTCAGGAGAATCTGGATGATTTTCTTTCCTTTTTCAAATACTTCTGCTGCTGTGTTCCCCCACACGATGATATCATCGATGTACTGCAGATGTTCTGGAGCATCACCCTTTTCTAATGCAGCCTGGATCAGCCCATGGCAAATGGTGGGGCTGTGTTTCCACCCCTGGGGCAGTCGGTTCCACATGTATTGCACACCCCTCCAGGTGAAAGCAAACTGAGGCCTGCATTCTACTGCCAGAGGAATGGAGAAAAATGCATTGGTGATATCGATAGTGGTATACCACTTTGCTGCCTTGGACTCCAGCTCGTACTGCAGTTCCAGCATGTCCGGCACTGCAGTGCTCAGCGGTGGAGTCACCTCATTCAATGCACGATAGTCTATGGTCAATCTCCATTCTCCTTCTGATTTACGTACAGGCCAGATGGGGCTGTTGAAGGGTGAGTGGGTTTTGCTGACCACCCCTTGGCTCTCCAGCTCACGGATCATTTTGTGGACGGGGACCACGGCATCTCGATTCGTCCGGTACTGCCGGCGGTGCACTGTTGAGGTGGCAATTGGCACTTGTTGCTCCTTCACCTTCAGGAGTCCTACTGCAGATGGGTTTTCAGATAGTCCTGGCAAGGTGTTCAATCGTTTAATGCCCTCTGCCTTTACAGCAGCTATTCCAAAAGCCCACCTGAGTCCCTTTGGATTTTTGAAATACCCATTTTGGAGGAAGTCTATGCCCAAAATGCGTGGGGCCCCTGGGCCAGTCACAATAGGGTGTTTCTTTCATTTATTTCTAGTCAGGCTCACCTCTGCTTCCACCAAAGTAAAATCTTGTGATTCCCCTGTTATACCAGCAATAGAAACAGATTCTGTCCCCACATGTCTTGATGGGATTAGTGTGTACTGCGAACCGGTGTCAACTAAGGCCTTATATTTTTGTGGTTCAGATGTGCCAGGCCAACGAATCCACACAGTCCAAAAAACACGGTTTTCCCTAGCCTTTACCTGGCTAGAGGCAGGGCCCCTCTAAGCCTGGTTATTCTTCTTTCCTTGAGCATATGTCTTGGAGGTTCCTTCAAGGGGATCGGACATATCATCATCATTATTATTGTACTTGGCAGTTTGGCTACGGGCGACTGGAGCTGCTTCCCTTTTAGTGGAACACCCTCTCTGCATCTCGCTGTCCTGCAATTCAAGTATTCGTTTTACCAGAGCAGAAGTAGATTTTCCATCTCACTTCTTCATGTTTTCTCCAGAATCACGCAGGAAAGACCACAATTCAGCTCGTAAGAAGGGTCTTCTCTCCCCATCTGGGGAGCGTTTACGTTTGGGGCCAGAACCTTTGATCCGTATAGCCGAGATTTGGAGAATGTCCTCTTTAATCTCCTCCCTGAGTCTTTTATGATTCTCCTCCATCCTATCTTCTAATTTCTGCAGACGTGTTTCCACAGCTGCAATTCTGGCATGTGTTGGGCCATGCACAGCATCTGCATATGCTCGGAGCTTCTTTGCCATATCAAGCACGGTCTCCTCCCTGTCATCCCCCTTCATTATTGCTAAAGCAGAAGAGTATTCTTGTGGCCCAAGTCGTACAAGTTTTTGCTACATCACAGGTGTACATGGTACCAAGTCTGGATTTCTAGTTGTTAGGTTATTTGAAAAGACAATCTCTGCCACTGCCATTTTTCTCAAGCGTTGAATCCCTTGTTGTATGGTCTTCCATTGGGTTTGCTGCATATAGAGATCGTCTGCACACAGGTATCTTTGTGCCACACTTTCCAGGACCCGTGCCCAGAGACTTTGAGGATTAGCCCCCCTTATCATTCCTTGGTCAATAGCTGGATCATGTGACACAGATCCCAAATGCCTGGCTTCAGTGCCATCTAGAATTGTAGCCTCGCCTGCAGCATCTCAGAGACGGACCAGCCAACTAATTATAGATTCATCAGGTCGTCGGGTGTAATCCTTTCTCAGGCCACGAAGGTCTTTCAGAGATAGGGACTCAATATTGGCTTCTGATCCTGTGCCAGTTGCCCTGACTTCTGATTTTGTATCGGAAGCCTGCCTTGAGGGTCCTTCCCCCTCATCATCATCGTCCACTGGCCGATCAGTTTTGCTGGTGTGTTTTCTTCCTGCAGCAACTGCCAGTGGCTTAGGTTTACTATCTGGTTTAGCTACAGCCGGAGTGACTGGGGTATTGGCTGGTTTATCTCCCTGCCCCCCTGCCTCTCTCTGCTGCCCTACAGTATCTAGCAGTGTGCGATAAGCATATGCTAGGGCCTAGCTTATTGCAATGATCCTTTTCTCATTAGAATCATCATGACACTTCTCTTCCAGGTATTTCCCCACCTCGTCTGGGTTCTGAATTTGTTCATGTGAAAATTCCCAGGCTGGGGGATCAGAAAATTTCTTCAGGGTTCTGCCCATTCTCTCCCATTCCCCACACCACTCAGAATTTTCCACACCTGGGCCTACACCTGCGTCAGGGGTCCCATCAGCTCCTCTGGACACTTCAGCCCTCACTCTAGAGAGGCTGCAGGCTGTGTAGAGGAAGCTTACTAGATTAAATACCAGGAATGCAGTTTCCTTGACATTCAGGGGAAACTGAACATCCTCAAAAATTGACTTAACAGATTCGAGGGAGAAAAAAGAAAGCAAAGGTTGAAAAGCCTCATCCCCTGCTCCTCTTCTAACAAACTGGGTGCAATTACTAATGAACCCCCAAAACATGCTATTAGAACTGGGATGCATGGTAGGACAAAGAAACCATAAACCATAGATACCTAGAACAAACTCTAGTAGCTTTATGAACTTTCTATAAATCATTATCACTGAGCCCAGCACAATAGCTATTCTAATTCGTGCTCCTCTACTGAAAAAACTGCATGTTAGGGACACTACTGGAGCTATCTCTGGATAAGAAAATAAGCCTAGAGACCAGAAAGGTATTAAAACCTCAAAAAAGCCTAGGGACCCGAGACCCATAAAGGCCTTTACCCCGACAGACACAGCAGACATTATGACTTCAAACAACATGGTTACTGACTGCTTTACCCCAATACAGAGTAAATATAATCAAAATGCAATCAGAACAGGTTTTTTTCCACTTTCTCGAGCCCCACATTGGGCGCCAAATGTATTTGTCCTGGTTTAGAGCAAATTTGGGAGGAAACCTCTGAATGAGGTCCCTCGGGAAAAAGGAAAAAAAAAAATTGGAGAGAAGTGGAAAAAAAGAACTGTTTATTCAACAGGCAACACACCTCCCAGCGCAACAATGAACAATATCAAACAGCAAAACCTTTCGCTGTTCCGAAGAGACGGCAGATTTAGAAGAGTTCTTTCTGTGGTTGCCCGGCTCACTCAGTCTGCTCTCAGTCCCTCCTGTGCTGGGGATGCCGCGGCCCAGGCCGGGCCCGGTGGGCCACAGGTGTGAGCTCCCGGTGTTCTTTTGGGTTTTCAGTTCAAAGCAGGTTCAAACAGTTTCAAAAAAATAGAAGGGAAAAAAAAAAGAAAAAAAACCCCAAAAAAACAACAAAAAAAAAAATCCAGGGGCCTTCTCTGCCTCAGCTAGCCAAAAAACTAACCAAGAGCAAAAGAGAGCTCTCTCTTTCGCTGTCCACCGCAGACAACACAGTCTGAGAGCAGGAATGCGGGGGAGCCAGTGCAGTTTCTGATAACAAACTCTGCACTTCCTTTTCTTCCCCCCTCTGCCCTTTCACTCCTGGAACCAGTCTTAAAGTTGCAGAATTTAATATTTAACACTAACAGAACAGACGATTTGGGGATATAGGCATCATACAGTCACCCTAAGACATATAGGTACCTCTATTGTGCACTGTATTTGTATCTACTAGTAGTTCTTTTGTTTTTCCTGTATAGTAAGTCTGTTTAAAGTTTTCTGTCTGTTAATCTTGTGTCTATTCAATAAATAATTCATTTTATAATAGACCTTATCCTCCATTCTTAAGAACTTGTGAGCAAGATCAATTTTGGGTGCAGATCACCTCAAAAAATAGAGCTACTGCCAGAAATCTGAGCCTAAGGCAGGGCTCATCTAAAAGCTCTCATCTTCATTTATAACAACAGCAAATATAAAATGATATAAGATCATTCAGTTAGTGATATTGTCTGACTTCCTCTGTTGCACTGGAGTTCTTTCTTTAAAGCTATTTTCTTTTTAGATCTAGTCATTATAACCTCTTCCTATTATACAGTTAGCACTGATGTGATAATGCAAAATTAATTTTAAAGGGGCATTTTTCTCTTGTTTTAGACCTACATATCTGGTTTTGAAAAAAATAATGATATTTATAGGGGTTTTATGAGGTTGTAACAATGGGAATAAACATTTGAGGGTTCAAGACTCAGCAGGAGGCTTCAAGCCATGATTTAACATCTGGATAATCTTTCATCAAAAGAAATTTGTAAGTCTTCCCTCCATGCCATTTCATTTATTTTATCTGGAAGTTGATGACTATATGGACTTAAAGATACTTATTAAACTTTTAATTGTACTGATAACAGTTATACCTGGGATCTTTGGAAATTGCCACAAAGTGTATATTTTTTAATCTCGGTGTCACAGTGCAAGCTGGCTTGTACTGGGCAGTTAATCTAACTACTGATTGGATAAGCAGCCTGGCTTGAAAGGCCAGCCCCCAAAGAACAGAGATAGGACAAGATTAGAGACAGACAAGGATTTAACCCAATGAGTTCCAGCCCTGGCTGCAGAGAGCTATTGGTCAGAGGGCTGGGCAGCCTGACCTGGGAGCCAATCACAGACGCTTGCCCGGGAACATTGAAAGGGGTATAAAAAGCGAGGTCAGAACTGAATAAAGGCTTTTGTCACATAGATCACAGAGTGTGGGATTTTTCTGTCTCAGATCCCATGCTGATCGAACTCAACATCTGGTTACCCCGATGTGATCTGGCATAGCCATACCGCCGCGAGCGGGGGACACAGGCTGTCCTTGAGACGGTGGATACTGGCCGAGAGCCAGGGCCGTCCACGGAGACAGGGATTCTGGCCTAGAGCCAGGGAACTGCCCAAGAGACAGAGAAAGGCTGGCAAAAAGCCAGGGCCGTCCAATAAAGACGGGTGCTGCCCAGGAAGCAGGGAAAACACTGGCCAGAGTCAGGAATAGGTCCAAGAGATGAGAAAGACGCCCAAAAAAGAGAGGCGACAGGGGCTGATCACAGCCAGAGCGTCCTAGAGACGGAGGAAAACTTCAGCCGAAAAGCTACAAGAAAACAATGGGGAGCTTATTTTCTACAAACACGCATCCAGTGATAGAGATATGGACAGAGTTTTTGGAGGAGTGGGAAATTGAATATGAAAAAGAATTGCTTTTTGATTTAATACTATGGACAAAAGAAAAAGGGGTGGAACCGACTGTAGAAACTGCATTAAATATAGACTAAAATTGGAGAAGAAATACTAAATGCTGCCTTAAAAAATGATAAAAATGCAATTAGAGCTTTAAAGCCTTGGAAAACTATCTTAAAGCTGATAAAAGAGATAAAAGCTGATTTATCCAGCGAAAGCATGGAAGAAAAAGTACTTATTCCATGCAGAGAGACTTTACTGGACGGTAATTCCTCAGTTGCCAGCCCAGAGACTCTAAAAACACCCCAAACTGCTGCCGGAGACATCCGAGAACTATCCCAAAATGGCGGCGGCCGCATGGACAGGGGAGGGAGAAAGGAAACACAGCATCCCTCATGGGACGTACTTCCGCCACAAGCCCAGCCCTGGGGGGGGCGCGCCTTTACCCCAAGCTCTGACCTGGTGGGTCGCGCCTCCCGCTCTGACCACGCCTTAGTGGGCGATACCTCCAGCTTCGGTCCAGCCTCCGGCGGGCAGGGCCCTGGCCCCAGCCCAGCCTCCAGAGGGCGTGTTTCCGCCCCAGCAAGAGGGCGTGGCGCCTCCCCGAGTCGCCATGGAGACCCCCACCAAGCCCAGAGAGCAGGCGCGCCGAGTTAACGTCACACCAGGAGCGACACAAGAAAAACCAGGAAGTGCATTGGAACTGAGAAATGCCAGCACCAAAGCCCCGAAAACGACTCCAGAACCGAGAATCAGCCCCGATCCTGCTGGAGATACAGCACCCACAGTTTCTCCACACCAGGAGCCGAGCACAGAACAGCTCGAAAAGGTCTCTGCACAAAGAAACAGCCAACACATCCCGGAAAAGAACACGAACTGCACCTCGGCAGCCAACCTTCAAACAACAGCTCCAGCCCCGTTAATGCTTAAATCAGATGTCGTCTCCTCCTGGGACCCAGCTCTCTTCTGGATGAAGGTAAAGTAAAAGGCTCTAGAATCTGGTGATTTAGAAGTGGCTGAACTGATTGCAGTGCCTATGTCTTCACCAATAGAAGAGAATTGGCAGGGTGGGGGGGATACGGTGATGGCATTCCCAGTTATAAGGGGAAACGGAACTACTGATAAATATGTACCCTTTAATTGGAAAATTCTTGCAGAATTACACCAGTTATCTGCTAAGCATGGGTTGGGATCCCCTACAGTGACAAATATGCTTAGATTCGTGACTGCTAATGAGCTAACACCCTATGATATAAAGCAGATTGCGAAATTAATCTGTGCTCCAGTGCAGTATATGATGTTTGAATCGGCCTGGAGAACATATGCAGAGGAGCAAGAGTTAAAATATTTGAGGCTATCACAGCAAGACCTGTGCTTTGGGGCAGGGGTTCCTCAACTCATGGGAGTGCGTCCCATGGAGGATCCTCAAACACAAGCCCACTTAAACTCTGCAATATTAAACCAAGCAAAGGAACTGGAGATGAGAGCCCTAAATAAAGTTACAAACATGTCTGTACCAACCCAGAGATATACAAATATAAAACAAAATCCTAGTGAATTGTACATGCACTTCATGGAACGATTACAAGATGCCATGGAAAAACAAATAGCTAATGAAGATGAAAGGAATCAGGTATCATTACAATTAGCCCGAGATAATGCCAATGAGGATTGTAGAAAAATTATAAGTTCATTGCCCAAAGAAAATCCATCCCTGGAGGATATGATAAATGCATGTGCTAAAGTCGGGACAGCGTCACATAACATGGATATGTTAGCTAACTCTTTTGCAGCTGCAGTAAGGATGAAAGTGAATTGTTTCAATTGTGGACAACCAGGCCACGTGAAAATGAACTGCCCCACAAAACCAGCCTCACAGAAGAAGGCTCAGGGACAGGGCAACGGCAAGTTCCTCTGTAAGCGATATGGAAAACTTGGACATGAAACTAAGGTATGCAGATCCAAATATCACATTAATGGTCAGCTTCTTAAGCAACAGGGAAACATGGAAACCAGAGCAACGAGGGAATGCACCCGGACAGAAATGTTTCCTCAACCTCCTGCCCAAGCCTTTGCAATCAGCTCACAGCCAGAACAAGGGGATCAGCCGGCCTGGATGTTTACACCTCAGCCACAGTAACTATAAACTCATTAGAAGTGCATAGAGTCCCCCTTGAGGCTCAAGGGCCAATAGGGAAAGGACTAAGTGCCCTTCTTTTGGGAAGATCCAGTGCTACATTACAAGGTATCTTTGTGCATCCTGGTGTAATAGATGCAGACTTCACAGGGCAAATATATACCATGGTATCCACTCCCTCTCCACCTGTAACTATTCCTGAAAAAACTAGGATTGCTCAACTTGTCCTTTTTAAATCTTGTGTCCCCAATGCAGATGCAAAGGAGCGAGGAGACCAAGGCTTCAGATCAACGGGACAACCAGAGGTATTTTGGACTCAAATCATAGGTAAAGACAGACCTACCATAAAATGCATTGTTACTATGCCAAAAGCTAAGCCCTCACAGATAGAGATTAAAGGTTTGGTTGACACTGGATCTGATGTTACTATCATTGCTGCTTACAAATGGCCTCTATCTTGGCCCACTACACTCTCAGGAACCACTGTTGCTGGTATTGGAGGGACTACACAAAGTTATCTTAGTGATAATCCTGTGCTGATTAAAAGTGATAAAGGGCAGACAGCCACGGTGAGGCCATAGGTGCTAGCAGGTTATATGAGTGTGTGGGGGAGGGATGTGTTGTCAGCATGGGGGGTCCGGGTGGGGACGGATCTTTAACAGGGGCCATTGTGATAGAGGGCAAACATCGTCCCACACTTGCTTTGAAGTGGCTCACTAATCAGCCAGTGTGGGTTCCACAATGGCCCCTAACAGAAGAGAAATTAGAGGCCCTCAAAATCCTAGTTCAAGAACAATTGCTTCAAGGGCACATAGAACAATTCACAAGTCTGTGGAATAGCCCAATATTCGTTATAAAAAAGAAATCTGGAAAGTGGAGATTACTTCATGACTTAAGAAAAATTAATGCTGTTATGGAAAGCATGGGTGCTTTACAGCCAGGTATGCCATCCCCTACAATGATACCTGCCTCTTGGGATATTCTGATTGTGGACTTGAAAGACTGTTTCTTTACTATTCCATTACACTCAGATGATGCCCCAAAATTTGCTTTTACAGTGCCTTCTATTAACAGTGCTGCACCAGGGCAACGTTATCAATGGCGTGTGCTTCCACAGGGCATGCAAAATAGTCCAGTGATCTGTCAATGGTACGTGGCTCAAGCACTCTCATCAGTGAGAGAGCAATTACCAGGGGCATATTGCTACCATTATATGGATGATATTTTGGTAGCAACCCAGACAAAAGAAGAACTTACAGAAATTAAGCCAAGCTTATTAAAGGCACTGAAAAGATTTGGGCTGCAAATAGCTCCTGAAAAGGTGCAGCAGCAAGCACCATGGAAGTATTTGGGACAAAAAATCTTAGATCAGACCATACAACCACAAACTATTCAATTATCAACAAAAATTGAAACACTAAATGATGCACAGAAACTTTTGGGTTCTATCAACTAGGTTAGACGGTATTTGGGATTAACTGATTCACAATTGGCACCATTATTCGACCTGTTAAAGGGTGATCCAGAACTGACTTCACCAAGAAAGCTGAATGCAAAAGCAAAGGCTGCTCTAGAAATAGTAGAGCAGGCTATAACAAAGAAACAAGTCCACCGGATATGCCCAGAGGTGTGTGTTACTGTGTTTATTATCATAGTTAAGTTTCATCCAACAGGAATTATTGGGCAGTGGAACTCGCACTGGCCTGATCCTTTGCATGTGTTAGAATGGATGTTCTTGCCTCACCAGCCCAAAAAGACGGCTCCCACCGTCTTTGAGTTAATAGCACAATTGATTATCAAATGTCGTCACAGGTGTTTGCAGTTAAGTGCTAAGGATCCCTCGAAAATCATTATTCCCGTGACACAGGAACAGTTTGAATGGTGTTTTGCAAACAGCACAGCTTTACAAAGTGCTTTGCAAGGTTTCTCGGGTCAGATTTCCTATCATTTGCCAAGCCATAGACTGCTTAAGCTAAGTGGGGAGACTGAACTCTCTCTCAAACCTCTCAGTAGCCACATACCCTTAAAGGGTGTCACAGTGTTCACAGATGGCTCTGGGAGAACAGGGAAAGCCATTGTAACATGGAAAGAGGGGAGTGATTGGCAAACCTTAGAAGGATATGAGATTGAATACCTCAAATGGTAGAGCTACGAGCTGTAGCTATGGCTTTTCAGCATTTCCCTCACACTCCTCTAAATGTGGTAACAGACTCTGCATATGTAGCTGATATCACTCAAAGATTAGACCAAGCACTGTTAAAGGAAGTTGAAAATGCACAACTGTTTAAGCTACTTAAAACTTTGTGCCTTGCCATACAAGCTAGAAGTTGTCCTTACTATGTATTGCACATCAGAAGCCACACAAATTTGCCAGGTTTCATCACAGAGGGCAATGCTCGAGCAGATAAGTTAGCTGCTCCTGCCTGGACAGCACCACAGCCAAATATGCTAACACAAGCAAGAATGTCACATGATTTCTTCCACCAAGGTGTCCGAGCCTTGCAGTGGCAGTTTCAGCTGTCAGCCAAAGAAGCTCGTAACATTGTTAACACCTGCACTGACTGCCAAGGCCACACTGCACCACTGCAAATGGGGGTAAACTCTCGTGGACTGCGTCCTTTGCAAATCTGGCAGACTGACATGACACATATTGCTGAATTTGGCCGTTTAAAGTATGTACATGTCTCAATTTATACATTTTCATCAGCAATATGGGCTACAGTACACACAGGAGGAAAGGGTCGGGATGCTATTGCACATTGGCGATCTGCCTTTGCTGCCTTAGGAATCCCCCATCTCATCAAAACTGATAATGGTGCTGCCTACATTTCACAGAGAACAAGAAATTTCTTACAGCTCTGGGGAGTGTCACACCACACTGGGATTGCATACATATCAACAGGACAAGCCATCATGGAAAGAGCACATGGCACCTTAAAAACTACACTTAAAAAACAAAAGAGAGGAATGTGTGGTGAAACCCCGCAGAGCAGGATAGCAAAGGCTGTGTACACATTAAATCACTTGAGAGTAATAGAAAATTCCCAGAATCCAGTTATCCTAAATCACTTCCTATCATTACAATCATCTGGTGATAAACCTTTACCGAAGCCCAAGGTGATGGTGCGAGACCTCGACACCAATAAGTGGGGGGGTCTGTGGAATCTCATCACCTGGGGACGGGGGTATGCATGTGTAACCACGGGCACAGGTACACACTGGGTGCCTGCCAGATGTGTTTGTCCTGCACGGGACCACAGACAGCGTCCCCCTAAGAGCTCCTCGACGGACGTGGGGGAGCCAGATGCAGAAGGACAGCACCCTCCTGAGAGCTCCTCGACAGATGTGGAGGAGCAAGTTGCAGAAGGATAAATGGGACAATCCACTCTCCTACCTCACAGACTTATGGGACACTGAAATAACAGAGTTGTTTGTTTACAAAATGTTTTAATGTTTTATCAAGTTGGAATTTTGCACAGTTCTAAAACTGAATGTTATATTAAGTTATAATTTCAAAAGAAAAGTTTAAAGTTTTATAGTTATGGAGTTAAGTTATATTTCTGTGTTAAACAGTTAAATTGTTATATGTGAAACCAAAAGTGCTAAATTCACCTAACTGCCCCTGAACAAAAGCCCTGCAGCTTCTGGTATGTGGAACTCATCACTATCCAAAAAGCCAAATTTATTAAGCTAGGTAAAACCCCATTCCAATTAAATAGATGCTGTTAATGTAATTTTGCATGCAAAAGGGCCCTTGCAGGCAAGATTACAGAGAACAAGCTGCACATTTGTGTTTCAAAATTTTTCTTCAAATTAATAAAAAAGAAACAGGGAATTGTCACAGTGCAAGCTGGCTTGTACTGGGCAGTGAATTTGGCCAATGATTGGATAAGCAGCCTGGCTTGAAAGGCCAGCCCCCAAAGAACAGAGATAGGAAAGGATTAGAGACAGACAAGGATTTAATCCAATGAGTTCCAGCCCTGGCTGCAGAGAGCTATTGGTTAGAGGGCTGGGCAGCCCGACCTGGGAACCAATCACAGACGCTTGCCTGGGAACACTGAAAGGGTTATAAAAAGCGAGGTCAAAACTGAATAAAGGCTTTTGTCACATAGATCATAGAGTGTGGGATTTTTCTGTCTCGGATCCCATGCTGATCGAACTCAACATCTCGGTGTCAATCTTGTAAGAAGACTGGCTTTGTGTTAAACAAGTGATTGGACAATTTGATCAGCTGAGAAGGACAGTGCTTGACTTTTATTAATTCCTATTCAGTTGGGATAAGATGCCTCCCTTCCTTTTTTCCTCTCTATTAAGTAAAAATAAACAGAACTGGCACAGAGGGGTCTTCAGCACCATTTTGATTTTTACCAGGTCCACTCTCATTTCTGGAACAATCCAGGACAGAGGTCCTAGAAATATAAAGATTGACCTCAGCAAGTAGTCAAACACTCACCTTGCCTCTTGTTCACTCCCCTCTCCTACAAGATGGTGAACAAACAGAAGGAAGGCAACAAAACTTATTGATTTAGATAATGACATTTTAATATGGAAAGAAAAAGCTACATGTTCAAGCAAAGCAAAAAGACAAATTCATTCACTACTTCTCATTGGCAGGCAGATGCCCAGACACTTCCTGAAAAGCAGGGCCTGAGTACATGCAATGGTTTCTTAGGAAGACAAATGGCATTGCTACATATGTCTGCCCCTTCCTCCTGCTTTCCCTGAGCTTTTATTGGTGAGCATGGTATGGAATATCCTTTTGGTCATTTGGGGTCATCCATCTTTACTATGTCCCTTCCCAGTCTCTTGCCCACTCCAGCCTACTTGATGTGAGGAGACAGAGGGAAAGAGAAAAAAACCCGGATACTGTGCAGGCACCATTCAGCAACAAACAAAATATTCATCTGACTTAAATACAAAGCACACCACCATACGGGCTGCTATGAATAAAATTAATGCCAACCAAATTAGATCCAGTACAAAGGTCTAGAGGACCAGGCATAAGCATGATTTGTCTCAAACATTCTGACTGTTACGACAAAAAAAGTCTGATCAGAAGAGATGGTCTTGCAGAGAGGAATTTAAGGGCTTGTTAGCCAACACTTTGGAGTCTAAATAGTGGGCTAGTTGCCAGAGTTAAGCCTACTATATAATAAAAGCCTAAGAGTTCCCTGACATGTGGTTCAGTGTCTTTGTTCAGCCTGAATTTAAAACTAACATCATGCCCCCTATCAGTGGGTTCTGATATAAGGTACTTTAACCCTTCTCCTTATTCTGTGGTTTCTGTGATGTTTGTTTCGGAAGTGCAAAGTGAGGAGTCTTCTTAGATGCATTTCAGGGAATCAAGTCACATCAGTGTCTTGAAAGATGTCTGTGGAGAAGGGAAGGTAGGCTGACAGAGGGAGATGAAAGACAGCGGGCATGAGGTTGGTGCCACGAATGAGTGGTTTAGGTCATTTAAAGAATCACCAACAAAGGCATCAGCAAAAGCAGGTTTAAAATAAATTTACAAAAGTGCAACAAAGTTCAATGGCAAGGTTCACTATTACTTCACAGAATAACAGAATCACATAATGTGCTGAGTTGTAAGGGACCCACAAGGATCACCAAGTCCAACTCCTGGCCTTGCACAGGACCATCCCCAAAAGTCACACCATGTGCCCAAGAGTATTGTTCAAATGCTTCTTGCACTCTATAAGACTTAGTGCTGTGGCCACTCCCCTGGAAAACTTGTTCCAGTGCCCAACCACTCTCTGGGTGAAGAACCTTTTTCTCATATGCAACCTAAACCTCCCCTGACACAGATTCAGGCCATTCCCTCGGGTCCTGCCATTGGCCACCATAGACAAGCGTGCTGGTTCTGCATTGAAGGCACCTGGGAGGAGGGCATACTGAGAAGTTTTTCTCCCTGAGAACTTCCTCTGTGAGTTGATGGGACCAATTGGAGGCTGGTTTAGTTGTTGACAGCCTGAGAAACCAATTGGAGAAGTTACTTCGCTCCGTGAATCCACATTTTAAAAGCAAGTAAATCCCGGGAAAAAGCCTCTTTCATTTCCAGCCTCTCACAAGGTAACACCGGCCTGGGCCCGCTCCCATGCGGCCCGGGCCGGGCAGGGGTGGGCTCGGGAGGCCACTGGGCCCCGTTTTCAACCAGGGACCCCGATAGCCAGGGGGAGGAGAAGCCCGTTGCTAATATCCTAACCCTCCCCCTCCACCAGCGTGGCCGCGGCTCATCGGGGCCCTGCCCTTGCCGCCAGCTCGGAGCAGCCAGGGGGTGGCCGAGCCCGCCCAGCCCCCCACGAGACCTGGGGAGGAGGTAGCCGGGCCCCGTTTTGGCGGAGCCCCTCCATGCCCTTGCTTGTTGGGTAAGGTAGAGACGGGCGCCAGCAGGCAGCCCTCGCCCAGCTCCCCAGTGCGGCCCAAGTGTCCTGAAATCCTGGCACCACTCCAGCATGGCCGGCTGCAGCCCCCTGCATCTTCTGTATAAGATTTTAACCCTTCCAATGCTCCCTTAAGTGAGAGGAAAAAGAACCGAGAGGATACACCAAAGTCAGTGAAGCAGGAGCCATGTTTCCAGATGGAAGGAGAATGAGGAGACATTGTGAAGGTTGGCTGAAAAATCTTTTTGTAAGCTATAGGGATGGACTGTACTACACTGAAAATTCCTGTAAAACGTGGAAAAGACATGGGAGGTTGAAGTGTTCAGAATATCCTTTGCCCCGAGGGAAAAGGGGGATCTCTGTTCCTGGGAATGAAGTATGAACAGAGAAAAGAGAGATGAAGAGAACTTTTGCTTTTGAACAGTTCATTCTTAAAAACAAGCATCCCATGAATTTAACATGGCCCATAAACACAGTTTGGGAGAGCTATGAAGATGGGAGGATGTTAGTGGAAAATAAAGCCATGAGAGAACTTTTTTTTCTTCCTGTGGAAAAATCCCTATAGCCAAACAAGAAGAAACTCCTCTCCCTAAAGTGAACTGAGAAAGATTATTTAAGTTGGGAACTGACTGAAGTGTTTCTGTATATTGTTGTTAAGAAGGTGTGGGAGGGGGGAGGAGGGAGTGGTCTGAAGATCTTATTCTGATTTTATTATCTTCTTTATGTTGTTAATAAACTTTTTCTTTATACCCTTTTAAGTTTTAAGCCTGCCTTGCTTTTACTCCTAATTCTATCTCACAACAAAATATGAGTATATTGAAATTGGCAAACCTAAACGATAGCATTTATTGGTGCGTTGGCCAGGAAATCGAACTAAACCAAGACAACAAGAAATCAGTGTCTGCCCTTCCTCTTCCCCTCAAAGAACTTGCAGACTGCGATGAGGTCCCTCCTCAGTCTCCTCTTATCCTGGCTGAATAGACCAAATGACCTCAGCTGCTCTTCATTAGTCTTCCCCTCAAGGCCCTTCATCATGTTCATTGTCCTCCTCTGGATACTCTCTAATAGCTTAATGTCTTTTTTATTTTGTGGTGCCCAAAATCGTGCACAGTATTCAAGGTAATTCTGCACCAGTGCAGAGTGGGACAATCACCTCCTTTGACTGGCTGGTGTTGCTGGGCCTGATGCACCCCAGGACACAGATGTCCCTCATAGCTGCCAAGGCACACTGCTGACTCATGTTAAACTTTCCATCGGCCAAGACCCCCAGGTCCCTTTCCGTGGCACTACTTTCCAGCATCTCATTCCCCAGTCTGTTTATACATCCAGGGTTGCCCTTTCCCAGATGTAGATTCTGGCACTTTCCAGTGGGAAAATAGGTCGAAAGGATAGTACAGAAGGCAATCTCTCCCGATAAATTACAGCTGTACTGATTACTGAGAAGTGGAAACACCTGTGCCTGCCCAATGTGTTTGGGTGTTATAAAAGAGTGGGCTAGTTGGCCACTAGTTACAGTTACAGTTCAAGTTGGAGCTTGTGACTGAGAGTCTGCTGCAGTTCGGGGTGGAGTCTGCTGGCTGTGCTGTGAGGAGGTAAGGGACATGTGGTCATGCAAGGGACAGATAAGGTAAGAAGATGTTGTGTGAGAGACAGTCAGGGTAAGGTGGCTGGGAAAAGGACAGGTTGAGGTTTAGCCAGTTACACAGAGATGAGAGGAGTCAGAGCTGTGTGGAGCTGCCTGTAAGAAAAGGAGTCAGTACTGTATGAAGCTGCCTATGAGGGAAGGAGCCAGAGTTGTCAGAAAGAAGTACACTGAAATTGCTGCCCGAAACCCCAAGTAAAACACAAACTAACAGAGTGTCAGTTTATGTGGTGCTTTATTCGGGGCCCGGGGACCTGCGGACTCGCGTCCAAAGTCAGGATCCCACCGGTTCCCTTTTTAGAGGGTTTTTTATACCCTTTTTACAAATGGTTTATGTGCAGAAGTACACATTCTTCTATAGATACATTCACCTTGTAGATAGCATTTTACGTCATAAATCTTACATGGTTGCTTATCCTAGGACTATAGTGTTCTCCCCCTCAATCTCTCTCTTACGCCACTGCCCACCACCAGTACTTTATGATTATACTTTAACCTTATCACTAACAGTTCTGCATGCTCTCAGCACAGCACATTCCTAAGTTAGTTTCCCAGGGCCTACTCTGGGAACTGCAGTCTCCAAGCCTTGGCATTACTACTACTATTATGGTTTATACACTTTATATTCTAATATTCAGGATTTCTAGTCCATACGGTAACAACTCCCCCCTTTTGAGCATTCTTCAGAGTCTTCTGCAAGGATGCTCAATTCTTCTAAGTGATAGTCTCTAAATATGATGGTGGAGGGTTGTTTTGAGAAGTTGGTTGAATCACTTCTTTCCGTGTCAGGGCCTTCATGATTTGCCGTGTGTGTGTTCCTTCTTTAGCAATTATTCCTAAAAGACATCTATACATAATCACGATTACTACAATGATTATTACAATCATTATTCCATTTTGAATAATTGAGGATAACCAACCAGAGACCTGGATTCCCAAAGAACTGAATAAAGCTCCAACCCAATTATGTTCTGCATCTTTTTGTACTTCATGTATTTTTGATTCAATTCGTTCCAATTGACCTATATCCTTTTCTACTTCCTTCGTGACATTTGGGATATGTACACAACAGTGATCATCCCTTCCTTGTAAATATCCACAAACTCCGTGTTCCTTTAATAAGAGCAGATCTAATGCCATTCTATTCTGGATTGTCATCCTGGTTGTAGCTTGTAATTGTAGATTAAGATCTCTAAATCCCTTTTTTGTTACTGCTGCCAATCTCTCCGTCTGCTCTAGTAATTTATATATCATTTCCCGGTTTCTATATGTAGATACAGGTGCAAATAAAGATTCAAGCATCCAACCGAATTTTACACTTTCTCCTGGCTCATGCCATTCATTCTCTAGATTTACTGCTTCGACTGTCTCAGGGCTTAATCCTCTTTTCGTCCTTTTCTCTTGGTCTTCCTTGGTTAATTTGGACTGTTTCCAAAACGGACATAAGGTTGGTATCCCTAACGTTATTTGAGTAATCGGACCACCTATCGGTAAATGTGTAGTCCATTGGCCATGTCCCATTACCCAGACTGAATTTCCGGGGCTTCGTACTGTGGTTGATTGACAATCTTTCCGAGCTCCTTTTAATTCTCCCGTTATTGTATGGTTGTATCTCTGACATTCACATCCCCATTTTAACAACACCCGAACGGGTACTAATCCAATTTGGGATTCTGGGGTATCACAGGTTATGACTTTACTACAGTTCCAACCTGATATTTGGGCTAGTCTGTTGTGGTGCACTGTTTCAGCTTCAAGGACCCCTGGATGTTCCTGTTTTCTTGACCATTCGATACACCAGTGTATTGATCCGATATAACTATAGGGTTCCAGTAGGCTAGGACCCCAAATTGCTTTCCATTGTTCCCACTCTTCTTTTCCTTCTTGACACACTATTTCATAATAATAATCTACTACAGGTTTTCTCCTTTTCTGATTTACTTCAAATGTGCACCACCCAACATTTTTGTATCGACCTATTTCAGTGAATACAGAATTTGGTAATTTTAAACATTCTGATCTTTGCCCCGGGGTTGACCACCGTCTTCCATAGGTATAAACCTCTTCTACTATTCTAGTGCGATTTCGTAGCTCTTTGTGGCATTTCCTCGTTCCATTTACTATTTTGGGGGGCATTTCTCCTAATGGGATGATTCCCCACGGTATAGCGTCACCTGCTGCCTTTGGCAAGGGCAAACACGCTGTTATCGCTGTTACATTTTGCATCTTCCCAAAATCCCTAACTAATCCCACTACCAAATTCTCTTGCCCCAATTCCTGTTGCACATTTTCCGTTTCTTTTGCTTGTTGGACCGTTCTAGTTTCTCTCATCCTGCAAAGATTCCCTAATTTGAGAGTGCAATTGATTCTCAATGAAGGACCATCCCACGTGTCAACTCTCATACTTGTGGGTATTACTTGTATTGGATAAGAATGCCCTTTTGTCTTAAAACCCTCCGCCAAAATTTTTACATCTAAGTTCCCATAATCGAAGCTTTCCCTGATCCATACCATGCATGAAAATTGACCAACCTGAGCTTTTTGCAAGTGTGAGATCATTAGGGTAGTATTACCTTTCTGTTGTTTCATATCCCAAATTGTCACAATCCCTTCTGAAAATACCTTATTTGTAGTGATCAATTTCCATTTTGCCTTTACTTCATCGAATCCAGCTCCCTGGTCATCAAAAAACAAACAGGTTAGATTTACATTTGCCCCTTGTGGTACAATCACAGTTGGTTTAGGAACAGTAACTTTAACAAAGGCATCTCCGATACGAGCAATGCTTAACATTAACATCGCAATCAAGGCCTTGCCCTGAACACCAGTTTTGTGTCGGTTAGAGGTTGGACTTCCCATCGTGACGGGACTTTCTTGATTCGGGTGTAGTGTATCCAATTGTCGATCCCTTGGACCTTTACGGCTGTGTATGTAGTCATAATCACTTGTTGGGGACCGTCCCATGTTTCTTTTAGTGGTTCGACATTCCAGTTCTTTATGTAGACTTGGTCTCCAGGCTGTATATCGTGGACGGGATTCTCCAGAGGCAAAGGTCGATTCCACTGCAACGCCCCCCGTAGCGCTGTAAGAGTCTTATTAAGAGACAAAATGTAATTTACCAGTACCTGATCTCCCACCACATTAGGGTCCCCTTTGTAAGTTGCAGCATGATAGGGTTTGCCGTATAAAATTTCATATGGACTTACTCCTACTTTGTCTCTAGGTTTGATCCTGACCCTTAACAGAGCTAAAGGTAATGCTTAAGGCCATTGTATCTTTGCTTCTTGGCAGATTTTCTTAATTTGGCCTTTTGGCGTTTGATTCATCTTTTCTACTTGTCCACTAGACTGAGGTCTCCAAGGTGTATGGAGATTCCATGTTATCCCAAGTACCTTAGCCACTTCTTGCACTGTTCCTGCCACAAAATGAGGTCCCCTATCTGAGGACATCCCTAGTGGGATTCCAAACCTAGGGATGATCTCTCGAAGTAAAGTTTTAATCACTTCTTTTGCTTGGTTTGTTCTACATAGGAATGCCTCTGGCCAGCCTGAGAAGGTACATACATAGACTAAAACATACTTATACCCCTGTGCTTTTGGTAATTCTGAAAAATCTATCTGCCAATAATCTCCTGGCTGTGGGCCTATTTGCAATTTTCCCATTTGCACTTGCCTACGTGTCACTGGGTTGTTCTTAATACAAACTGGACACATTGCATTGATCCTTTTGGCCATTGTTAACATCTGATTGGAGATTATTTCTTGTTTTAGAAATTGCACTAAAGCTTCTGCTCCCCAATGGCATTTGTTATGTTCAATTTCTAATATCATTTTCATTATTTTTGTCGGCAATATCACTTGTCCTACGGCAGTTACATACCATCCGGCCGCATTCTTCTTAGCTTGTACTAGCCGTGCTAATTTTTCGTCTTCTGGTAGGTATACTGGTACTTCATCCATAAAAGCTCCTGCAGGGTTGGTACGTGCTGGTAGCAACGCCATTTGGGTCCATACCGCGCAAGCAGCCTGTCTGGCTGCTCTGTCAGCCAGACGATTTCCCTGGAATGCTCTTTCTTCTCCCTGCTGGTGTCCTTTTACATGCATTACTGCCACCGCCTGGGGCTTATGTACTGCCTCCAGTAGTTGCACAATTTGTTCTCGGTGTTTAATTGATGAACCCTGTGAATTTAATAGTCCTCTCTCCTTCCATAATGCCCCATGTACATGTATTACCCCAAATGCATATTTAGAATCAGTCCAAATATTTACTCTTTTCCCTTGACTCAATTCCAAGGCTCGGATGAGGGCTTGGATTTCAGCTTTTTGTGCTGATGTTCCGGGAGCCAAGGCTCTGGCTTCTATAACCTGTCTTAGACTTACCACTGCATACCCGGCGTACCTGGTTCCATTTTCCACGAAACTAGATCCATCGGTATACAGCTCCCATTCAGGTTCATCTAAGGGCTCATCCTTTAGATCCTTGCGGGTAGCGTATACCTGTTCGATGGTCTCTACACAGTCGTGTACTGTTGCGTTTCCTAGATATATTGTAAATGGTACATTCCGTGACCCCTGCTGTGCCCTGTATCTTGGTCCCTCTCCCCTCCTGGCCACACAGAGCTGGCTGGGATCCAATTTCTCCCCGCCCCCCCTTTCCAGACCCTAGAAAAGGTCAGGACCCACTGACCTCGCTCTCTTATCCCGTTCTCTCTTTTTCCCCAAGCTCTCTTCCCCCGCGCTCTTTCTTTTTTTCCCCCCCACTCTCTTCCCCTGCGCTTTTTCTCTTCCCCCGTTCTCTTTTCCCCCCCCACGCTTTTACCCTGTCCTTCCCCCTCTTTTCTCTCTCTTCCCCCGCTCTTTTCCCTTCCCTTTTCACTCACTACCCACGAGAAATAAACCTGTAACTTTATCAAGGGAAAGAGCCTCTTTTGATATCTTATCTACGTCTCTGTGGCTAAGGCCCAGGGGAATCTCACCCTAACACCTGAGCTAGACCGGAGGAGGGTGAAAGACTCTGTTTAGGCCGAGGAAAAAGCCGTTACAGTTGGCGCTCCACGTGCGTGGTTTCTATAAAGCACCCACGTTTCGCTGTGACTCCTATTTTCGGGATTCGACCAGCATAGGAGCTGATCAACTAGCTAAAATTTCTTTAAGCTGCATTTTGTGCAGTTCGAAGACTTTTCAGCACGAACCGGCAGCCTGTCAGTCCCAGACAGGTCGGTTCAGGACGTGGATCCACTACCGTGTACACAGACGTCTCTGCTTGCAAGAGAAAAGGTGAGTTAAGCGTCCCTTTCCGGCGGGTAGTTCCCGGAGCTCCGCGGGGGGGTCTCACCGGTGGCATTTTGCCGGCCCGGCGCTGTTCTCGGGAGGAGAGGAGGCGCGGGCGTTTGCAGCGTGCGCGCGGCTCGGAAGCCCTCGGCCACGTGGTGCAGCGCGGGGGCTGGGGGGAGGGCTGGATGCGGCCACCCCAGGCGCGGCGCGGCAGGCAGGCAGCTTTGATCAGTTTCAAAGCTGCGGCACAGGGAGGTTTTTTTGCGTTTTTGCGGTTTTTACGGGTGTTTGCGGCGGGGTCGGTCCCTACAGCGGCGCGGGCACCACACATAGGTTTTGCTGACAAAAAATGGCGAAATTAACATCGGTTCCGCATCTAGTAAAGCCTGAAAACCGTGGTGTACGTCTTAACAACTAACTCCTTTCCTGTGTTTTAACTGTAGTGGGGTAGATATAGTGCAAATTGCTAACACTATGGGGATACAGCAATCTGCTTTACAAAAGAGTATAACAAAACAACTCAAAGAAATACTAAGTTCAGGAAATGTTTTAATATCTAATAAAAAACTAGCTCGTTTTGCCAGCTGGCTGTCTGTTGAAATATCGGACCTTGAATTGCAAAATGTAAATTCGATTTCATTTTGGGATGAAATAGGGAATTTATTAACTTTAAAAGTAGAAAATGGAGATAAAACTGCCTCTGTATTCCTTCCGATATTCTTACAAATTTGGAAAGTTTTAATTCAGACAGAAAACATCAGACAGCAGCAGCAAAATGATTCAAGCTCACCTTCCCTTTCCAAAAATCCCTATAACCATAACCTGGAAAGCACCCTACGGTCTCCCTTGGAAATGCAGCATGCTCAGCACAGCTGTAACTGTGCTGAAACCCCAAATCCTCCCCAGTATCCCGGTTCTGATAATTTTTCTGAAATTATCAGCTCTCCTTCCTTGTTCCCTTCCCCTCCGGGCCACGAACACGTGGCCGTATCTGGACAGGTCAGGATCGGGGTCCCAGATAGCATTGGACATGCGGTTCAGGGAGAGGGGGGGGGGGCCCATATGGTGACAGCCACGTGTCTCCTCCTTCGTCCCGCAACCCCCTTTACCCTCTGGTCCCAGCCCCTAAGCCTGTCCCCTCCCATAACTCCTCCCTGCCCTCAGCTCCACCGCCCCCTCCCCCCTCCAAGACCCTGTCCTGCCTGGTACCTGGCGACCCCGCCCACAGGTGTTGCAACCCTGGATTCCACCACCCCTCCCCCTCTCTGGTTTCACATTCCTTCCCTCCAAGCTGCTGCGGGGTGGGGGAGGGCAATGGAGCCCCTGCTGGGTTCAGTGGGGGTGGGGGTGGGGGGGAATCAGCTCACAGCCCCTGGGGGATGGATGGTGCTCCCGTGGTGGGGGGGGGGGGTGGGCAGCCTCCCGGGCCCGGTGGGGGGGGGATACCTAACCCTGAAAGTCAGCACCAGGAGAAAGAGTATGTACCATCAGTTGCTCCTGTAGTTTATCTTGGTAAGAGAAACGGAAAAAGAAGTTATCAGCCTTTGTCCTACCAAGATGAAAAAGAAATTTTTAAAGTACAAAGAGAATTTGGTAGGAATAGTGAAATCTTTAAAGGCATGATGAGAGCCACTTTTAATTCAAATGAACTGGTTCCATATGATAACAAAGAGCTTTTCCGATGTCTGTTAACTCCTTCCAAATATGATCTATGGGAAAGCCTATGGAAAAGATCTTTAAAAGTGCTTTTACAAGAGCTTTTAAAAAGCTCAGATAATGCAAAAGATGCTGATAATAATGATATCACATATGAACACCTATGTGGGGAAAAAGATTGGCATTGCCCTGAAAACCAAACTAGAGTACTATCTAAGTCTGTCCTAGATAAGATATGCAATGTTGCAGAAAAAGCCTTTAATCAATTACCAACAGTAGATACTAAAGGCAGTTATATTAACATTAAACAGTTTACTTCTGAGAGTTTCTTACAGTTTGTGGACCGCCTTCGTATGCAAGTAGAAAGACAAGTGTCTGATCCAGTATTACAAGCTGAATTAATTAAAGAAATGGCTCAGAGGAATGCTAATGAAACCTGCCGTAGGGTTATCCTTGGCCTTCACCTGGAGCCAGCACCTAGCTTAGCACAGATGATGGAAGCTTGCGCCAGAAAAGCAGAACTGTTCAGTGGACACGAAACAAATCCAGGACTGGCACACCCAAGGACCATGGCACCTGTGACACCGGAAGCCAAGAAGCAACCAATGTCACCAGAGCAACTGCAGTACATCATCTGCTTCCAGTGCAAGCAGCCAGGACACTTCGCCAGGGACTGTCCACACAACCAGAAACAGAAGAAGACCAACAAACAAAAAAACTAACTTTACAGCGCGTACCCGCCATTAACTTTACAGCGCACTCGGCTATAAATACTGCGGGCTCCGCACTCGCAAAAGACTCTCTCTTAATAAACAAAAAGGGGGAGGATGGGATAGAGGGTGTGGGGATGTATGTCAATGAAAATATCAAAGGTTCAGTTAACAAGGTTTGGAAGCCACTTGGCCGTTTTAGGCTTGTGACTACCAGAGGTTTTCATTTCAGGTCACCTGATTGGACAGTCATAACAGTGGACTTACCTAACAGTACACAGGACGTGACGTTAAACCACATGAAACTGGACAGTGAGTACTTTGTTGTCAGTGACACAGCACACACACCCCTAGAGATTGAGGTGGTTCCCATGACCATCAAGGGAAGCATAACTGGCCTCATTCTCCTGGCACGATGTCCTCTACCACCATATTACCTGGCTGAGGGACAAATCCTTGCCCAGGCCATTCCTGTTCCACAGGAGGTCCCAGTAGATGGAAAATCATCTGAAGTCTACTGGGCAGAAGTGGTGGGTGAGGACAAGCCCTCTCTGGCATGCAACCTAACCCGTGGGTCAGATCACCTCCATGTGGAGGGGGTACTGGACACAGGTGCTGATGTGACTATCATACCCGAAAGGATGTGGCCGTCACATTGGGAACTTCAGCCTGTGGCAGGCAGAATCCAGGGTGTAGGAGGAGTCAAATTGGCAAAGATATCAAAAAGCATCGTACAAATTGAGGGGCCGGATGGAAAATTGGCTAGCATCCGTCCATTTGTTACAGATTATAAATGCCCTCTATGGGGGAGAGACACCATGTCACAGTGGGGGGTGAAATTAATTATTCCTAAAATTCCTCGGGATTTTTAGAAGCGGCCACTGTGGGGCGCCCTACCCAAAAGTTGAAATGGCTAGATGATACCCCAAAGTGGGTAGCACAGTGGCCGATGAGTAAGGAGAAGCTCAGGGCGCTTGAGGAGCTTGTGGAGGAACAATTGGCTAAAGGCCACATAGAAGAGACCACAAGTGCGTGGAATTTCCCGATTTTTGTGGTAAAGAAACCAGGGAAAGACAAGTGGAGGCTGCTCCACGACCTCCAGGAAATAAACAAAGTAATTGAAGACATGGGGTCTCTCCAACCTGGAATGCCTTCTCCAACAATGCTTCCCAGAGACTGGCAATTGGCTGTTCTAGACATCAAGGATTGTTTCTTTCATATCCCCCTACACCCAGAGGATGCCCCACGGTTTGCCTTCTCGGTTCCTACCATCAATCGAGAGGCCCCAATGAAGCGCTACCACTGGAGAGTTCTTCCACAGGGAATGAAATGTAGTCCCTCCATCTGCCAGTGGCATGTGGCCTCATTGCTGTCCCAGGTGCGTGCCCAGAGAGGGGAGGCCATCATCCTTCATTACATGGATGATGTGCTAGTGTGTGCACCCGATAACTCTCTACTCCAGGACACACTTGACCTAGTGGTTAAAGTTTTAACCTCTGCTGGATTTGAATTGCAGGAGGACAAAGTCCAAAGGATGCCACCTTGGGAGTACCTGGGCCTGGAAATCACTGCACGGACCATTGTTCCGCAGAAATTGGAAATTAATTGTAATCCAAAAACCTTAGCAGATCTCCATTCCCTGTGTGGGTCATTGAATTGGGTTAGGCCCTGGCTAGGCCTCACTAATGAGGACCTAGAACCTCTCTTCAATTTATTGAAAGGGGAGAGAGAGCTGCTTTCTCCCAGGGAACTGACCCCAGAGGCAAAGACTACAATCGAAAAGGTGCAAAAGACCTTAGGAGAGAGGCAAGCTCACCGTTACCAGCCCGAGCTGCCCTTCAAATTCATTATCCTAGGAAAACTGCCACACTTACACGGGTTAATATTCCAATGGATCAAGGAGCAGAGAGAGTCACTCTTAATCATAGAGTGGGTCTTCCTCTCCCACCAAAGATCCAAAACCATCACTAAGCCACAAGAGTTAATAGCACAGCTGATTCGGAAAGCAAGGATCAGACTGTATGAACTAGCTGGTTGTGACTTCACATGTATTCACCTCCCTGTTAAACTGTCTGAGGAGGGAAAGAACTCTCCTGACAAATTGATTAAAGAGATGTTTGAGCATTTGCTCCAGAGCAATGCCAGTCTCCAATTAGCCCTGGACAGCTACAGAGGACAAATATCAGTCCATGCCCCGTCTCACAAGCTGTTTAATGAGGAATTCCACCTCATTCCTCGTGAGACGAGGAGTAGGAGACCACTCAAAGCTCTCACAGTGTTCACGGATGCATCTGGGGCATCCCACAAGTCGGTGATGACTTGGAGAGATCCTCAGACTCAGCATTGGGAAGCTGATGTTGAGTTTGTGGAAGGGTCACCCCAGGTAGCTGAACTGGCAGCAGTCGTGAGAGCCTTTGAAAAGTTCTCAGAGCCAATAAACTTGGTGACAGATTCAGCCTATGTAGCGGGGATAGCGTCCAGGGCAGAGCAGGCAGTGCTCAGAAACATCGAAAATGAGCAGCTTTTCAGGTTGCTTTCCAAACTAATTTATTTGATTTCTCATAGAGAACACCCGTTCTATGTGATGCATGTGAGATCACACACAGATTTGCCAGGCGAAATTGCAGAAGGGAACCGTCAGGCAGACTCCCTTGCAACCCCAGCAGAACAAGTACGCCTTCCTGACATCTTCCAACAGGCAAAGCTGAGCCACCAGCAGTATCACCAGAATACACCAGGTCTAATGCGTCAGTTCCAACTAACACGGAGTCAGGCTCGAGCCATTGTGGCCACCTGTCCCAACTGTCAGCTGCACACCATGCCCTCAATAGGCATGGGGGTAAACCCCCGAGGTCTTGGCAGTTGTGAGGTATGGCAAACAGACATCACACACATTCCTAGCTTTGGTCGCCTCAAATATGTTCATGTAAGCATTGACACATATTCAGGCGCAGTCTATGCCTCTGCCCATGCAGGAGAAAGGGCTATGCATGCTAAACAACACCTAGTGCAAGCCTTTTCAGTGTTGGGGATCCCTAAGGAAATCAAAACTGATAAGGGCGCAGCGTATAAGTCCAAGGAGTTCCTGGAATTCGTCCAGCAGTGGGGAGTGGAACATAAAACTGGCACCTCCCACTCTCCCACAGGCCAAGGTATAGTGGAGCGAGCCAATCAGACGCTCAAGCAGGTTTTGGCTAAACAGAGCAGTTTAACTGTGTGGATGTCTCCACAGCAGAAGCTCTGCAAAGCCATGTTTACTATCAATTTCCTAAATTGTTCATTTGAAAACATGAGTCCACCTGTGGTACGTCACTTTAACAGTAGTAAACAATTCAAGTTATCCCAACATCCTCCAGTTTTGATTAGGGACCCAGAAACCTGGGAAATCAAAGGTCCCTATGAGCTTGTTACCTGGGGGCGTGGCTATGCATGTGTATCCACTCCCTCAGGCCCTCGGTGGATTCCCCAAAAGTGGGTGAAACCGTTTGTTCCCAAACATCCTGCTCCAACTGAGGAGAACGAGGAGCAGGTAGCTGTGGCTTCCAAAAGAAGACGCCGCAGAAAAAAAGGAAAAGAAATCCTCATAGAAGGTGGCATTCCGGAAAATAGAGACTTTTAATAGGTTTTATAATGTTTGTTTTTCCTTCTAGAGAAAACCTTCTCTTCTCTCAGTCCCGTGATGAACCCCATCCAAGCTGTCTTCCTGCTAACACTGAACAGTCTAGCAGCTGCATGGATTGTCCCTCAGCCACGTCAGAACACCTGGGTGACCCTGGCACAGACTCTCCAACAAGAAAACATATGTCTGTCCACAGCAGCAACAGCAAACCCTATGTCCACCTGCCTGGTAGGAATCCCATTGAAGGCTGGAGAATATTCAGCCAGTTTTGAAACACACTTGCCCAATGAAATTCCTGAGACACACACCATTTCATCACACAAAAATCATAGGCAGCAAGCTGGAGTAAATAAAAACCCCATAGAAGAGCTGCTGCCAAGTTTGCCCAAAACAGCTCAAGAACCCCAAGAATTAGAACTGCTAGGTTCCTACCCAGCACAATATTGCATTCACTTTAGAATCTTCCCAAAATCTTCTAGCATAAAAGTATTCCACAACATAATGCAACATCGTGGGGAATTCACTGCCAAAAGGTGGTGCAATACTATAAGCCATATTGCAACTGATACCCCAACTTATTCAAGCCCCAAAAGCCTCCCAAAGGGATTGTTCTTAATTTGTGGAGACCGGGCATGGGCAGGAATTCCTTCTCGGCTCTTAGGAGGGCCATGCACCTTCGGTTGGTTGTCCTTGTTGGCACCCAACGAAACCTTAATTAGCGATTGGACTCACAAAAACAAATCAGGTAATAAAATCCAAAAACGAAGTGCAGACAATATGGACCCAAATTGTAATTCTGAAATTTTCCATTGGGCCAAGTCCAAAAGAATTGCTGTGTCCCTGTTTCTTCCGTGGGTTGCAGCAGCTAAAGCTCTAGGCGAATTGGGCCACCTAGAGTGTTGGGTAGTCAAACAGGCAAACTTAACATCCACCGCAATCAGTTCCCTCCTAGAAGACGAGGAAATCACCAGGCAGGCCACACTCCAAAATCGTGCTGCTATAGATTTTCTCTTGCTACTACACGGACATGAGTGCCAGGAATTTGAAGGACTTTGCTGTATGGACCTGACCTCAAAAGCTCCTAACATCCATGCTGCCCTCCGAAACATGAACAACTTAATCGGACAAGTGAAGCAAGAATCTGAAGATTGGTTCAATGGACTGTTCAAAGGCTGGGGACTCACAGGGTGGTGGACATCTATAGTCAAAACAATTATGTTAATTTTTGTTGTTCTTTTCCTTGTAATAATGGCATTCGGGATCCTACGTCACTTGGTTTTCAAGGCTAATCATAGTCTCATTCCCTCTACCTCAGTAGTCAATCACATAGAAATGAAAGACTTGAAACAATCTAACCCTCCCGCCAGCTACAAGTGGTGGGCAAAATCGTAATTTGAATGATACCAATATCCTTCTTTCAACTTTGTTAAACAAGAAACGGGGAGATGTTGCGTTTCCTAGATACATTGTAAATGGTGCATTCCGTGACCCCTGCTGTGCCCTGTATCTTGGTCCCTCTCCCCTCCTGGCCACACAGAGCTGGCTGGGATCCAATTTCTCCCCGCCCCCCCTTTCCAGACCCTAGAAAAGGTCAGGACCCGCTGACCTCGCTCTCTTATCCCGTTCTCTCTTTTTCCCCAAGCTCTCTTCCCCCGCGCTCTTTCTTTTTTTCCCCCCCACTCTCTTCCCCTGCGCTTTTTCTCTTCCCCCGTTCTCTTTTCCCCCCCCACGCTTTTACCCTGTCTTTCCCCCTCTTTTCTCTCTCTTCCCCCGCTCTTTTCCCTTCCCTTTTCACTCACTACCCACGAGAAATAAACCTGTAACTTTATCAAGGGAAAGAGCCTCTTTTGATATCTTATCTACGTCTCTGTGGCTAAGGCCCAGGGGAATCTCACCCTAACACCTGAGCTAGACCGGAGGAGGGTGAAAGACTCTGTTTAGGCCGAGGAAAAAGCCTTTACAGTGTACCAGGTTGCTTTCTTCTTGGGTGGCTCTAAGAAATTCGGCTGTATTGAGATGGTTAGTTACCTTCATTTCAACATCATCATGTTCTCTAAGGATTGCCTGGTATTGCAGCATATGGCTGGAGGAGAGCCAATGCCCCCCTTTTTGTTCCAAAACTGCTATTACCATATGTGGGACAAACACTTCCATTTTCTGCCCCATAGTCAGTTTTCTAGCTTCTTGTATCAGAAGCACTGTTGCAGCAACAGCTCTAAGGCAGCCAGGCCATCCAGCGCTTACTGGATCCAGTTGTTTTGAGAAGTATCCCACCGGGCGCTTCCATGTTCCCAATTTTTGTGTCAACACCCCAATCCCCAGTCTTTGCCTCTCATTTACATATAGTTGAAAGGGTCTTGTGAGATCTGGCAACCCTAATGCAGGTGCCTCTTTTAGAGCTTGCTTCAAGTTCTGAAATGCCTTTTCTTGTATTTTATTCCATTTAAATTCAGGATTTTTGACTGCCTCATACAGAGGTTTTGCTTTTAGTCCAAATTCTGGAATCCACAACCGACACCACCCTGCCATTCCTAAAAAGGACCTTAACTCTTGTGGATTTCGAGGTGTCGGTATAGCACATATTGCCTGAATCCGGTTCACCCCTAATTTCCGAACTCCTTGTGATATCTCGCATCCCAAATAAATGACTTGTGTTCTTACCAGCTGGGCCTTTTCTTTTGACACTTGGTATCCAGCTTGTCCGAGCATGCTGAGGAGTTCAATGCTGAGTCTTCGACAGATGTCTTCTTCTGTTGAGGCTAGAAAAATATCATCTACGTACTGTAGAAGAATAAATGAGAAAGGTGACTCCTTTACCTGGGTTAGTCTCCATTCTTCCAGTTCCCGGGCTAGTTGGTTTCCGAAGATGTTTGGAGAATTCTTGAATCCTTGTGGTAAGCGTGTCCAGGTGAGCTGTCTTTTCCGTCCTGTAGCAGGATTTTCCCATTCGAAAGCAAAAATTTTCCTACTTTCAAATGCCAAAGGGATACAGAAGAATGCATCTTTCAAGTCAATTACTGTGAACCATTTAAATTTCTCCGAGACAGCTGTTAGCAATGTATATGGATTTGCTACTACTGGATGAATATCCTTTGTTATTGTCCTGGTTTAGGGCAAATTTGGGAGGAAACCTCTGAATGAGGTCCCTCGGGAAAAAAGGAAAAAAAAATATTGGAGAGAAGTGGAAAAAAAGAACTGTTTATTCAACAGGCAACACACCTCCCAACACAACAATGAACAATATCAAACAGCAAAACCTCTCGCTGTTCCGAAGAGACAGCAAATTTAGACGAGTTCTTTCTGTGGTTGCCCGGCTCACTCAGTCTGCTCTCAGTCTCTCCTGTGCTGGGGATGCCGCAGCCCAGGCCGGGCCCGGTGGGCCACAGGTGTGAGCTCCCGGTGCTCTTCTGGGTTTTCAGTCCAAAGCAGGTTCAGACAGTTCCAGGAAAATAGGAGGGAAAAAAAGAAAAAAACCAAAAAACCAAAAAAAAAAAAAAAAATCCAGGGGGCTTCTCTGCCTCAGCTAGCCAAAAAACTAACCAAGAGCAAAGGAGAGCTCTCTCCCTCCCTGTCCACCGCAGACTACACAGTCTGAGAGCAGGAATGCGGGGGAGCCAGTGCAGTCTCTGATAACAAACTCTGCACTTCTTCTTCTTCCCCCCTCTGCCCTTTCACTCCTGGAACCAGTCTAAAAGTTGCAGAATTTAATATTCAACACCAACAGAACAGACGATTTGGGGATATAGGCATCATACAGTCACCCCAAGACATTCCACCCCTTATCCCCAAATCGTCAGCTTACTACCATATCTGATACACACACTAATTCTATAAACACATACATCATTATCATACACACATACATATACAAGATACAGCTATAGACAAACAATGACAGTGATATTCAATAGTAATATTTACATATGGTTCTCACCCAACAATTAGATCTCCCTGAGGTACACATCGTGTTGTCCCATCCTTCTGCATTATCCACCATGTGCAACCTGGTCCTTGAGCAAAAACAATCCCATGAATGGGTTTGTCTGTATTTGAGGCAGAATTGATCCAAACTCTCTTCCCTAACAAACCCCTGGCATGCACCACTGGGACTTTATCTACTGTATGCAAGGACTCAGACTGGGCAGGGCCTGCTCGATTTGTGTAACCTCGGGTGTTAACTAACCAAGTGGCCTTTGCTAAATGCTGCTCCCAATTCTTAAAAGATCCCCCACCCAATGCTTTCAAAGTGGTTTTTAACAGTCCATTGTACCTCTCTACCTTCCCTGCAGCTGGTGCATGGTAGGGGATATGGTACACCCACTCAATGCCGTGTTCTTTGGCCCAGGTGTTGATAAGGTTATTCTTGAAATGAGTCCCATTGTCTGACTCAATTCGCTCAGGGGTACCATGCCTCCACAAAACTGGGTTCTCAAGGCCTAAGATGGTGTTCCGAGCAGTGGCATGAGGCACAGGGTAGGTCTCTAACCATCCAGTGGTGGCTTCCACCATGGTCAGTACATAGCGCTTACCTTGGCGTGTCTGGGGCAGTGTGATGTAGTCAATCTGCCAGGCCTCTCCATACTTATATTTGGACCATCGCCCCCCATACCAGAGGGGCTTCACCCGCTTGGCTTGCTTGATGGCAGCACACGTCTCACAGTCATGGATAACTTGAGAAATACTGTTCATGGTTAGATCCACCCCTCGGTCTCGTGCCCACTTATAGGTGGCATCTCTACCCTGGTGGCCTGAGGCATCATGGGCCCATCGAGCCAGGAACAATTCTCCCTTGTGCTGCCAGTCTAAATCTATCTTCGACACCTCTATCTGTGCCGCCTGATCTACCTGTTTGTTGTTTTGCTGCTCCTCATTAGCTCTACTTTTGGGGACATGGGCATCTACATGACGGACTTTCACAGGTAGCCTTTCTACCCGAGTGGCAATGTCTTTCCACTCGTCAGCAGCCCAAATTGGTTTTCCCCTACGTTGCCAGTTAGCCTTTTTCCACCTTTCCAGCCAACCCCACAAAGCATTGGCTACCATCCATGAATCAGTGTAAAGGTAGAGCTTTGGCCACTTCTCTCTTTCAGCAATGTCCAGGGCCAGCTGAACAGCTTTGAGTTCAGCAAGTTGACTCGATCCACCTTCTCCTTCGGTAGCTTGTGCAACCTGTCGTGTAGGGCTCCATACGGCTGCTTTCCACTTCCGCTTCATCCCCACGATGCGGCAGGAACCATCAGTGAAAAGAGCATAGCGTGTTTCATCTGCTGGCAGTTGGTTATACGGTGGGGCTTCTTCGGCCCGGGTCACTTGTTCCTGTTCCTCTTCATCGGCAAGACCGAAGTTTTCACCTTCCGGCCAGTTGGTAATTATCTCCAAAATCCCAGGGCGATTCAGGTTTCCAATACGGGCGCGTTGTGTGATGAGGGCAATCCATTTACTCCATGTGGCGTCAGTGGCATGGTGGGTAGGAGGAACCTTTGCTTTGAACATCCACCCCAGCACTGGTAGTCGGGGTGCCAGGAGGAGTTGTGTTTCTGTGCCAACCACTTCTGAGGCAGCTTGGACCCCTTCATAGGCGGCCAAGATCTCCCTCTCTGTTGGAGTGTAGTTGGCCTCAGACCCTCTGTAGCTTCGACTCCAAAATCCTAATGGTTGGCCTCGCGTCTCACCAGGCACCTTCTGCCACAGGCCCAAGGACAGACCATGGTTCCCGGCTGCAGAGTAGAGCACGTTCTTCACATCTGGCCCCGTCCTGACTGGGCCAAGGGCTACTGCATGAGCGATCTCCTGCTTGATCTGGGCAAAGGCTTGCTGCTGCTCAGGGCCCCAGTGGAAATCGTTCTTCTTGCGGGTGACCAGGTAAAGAGGGCTCACAATCTGGCTGTACTCAGGAATGTGCATTCTCCAAAAACCTATGGCACCTAGGAAAGCTTGTGTTTCCTTCTTGCTGGTTGGTGGAGACATTGCAGTGATCTTATTGATGACCTCACTGGGGATCTGGCGCCATCCATCTTGCCACTTCACTCCCAGGAACTGGATCTCTCGGGCAGGTCCTTTGACTTTGCTTTTCTTGATGGCAAAACCAGCTTTCAGGAGAATCTGGATGATTTTCTTTCCTTTCTCAAATACTTCTGCTGCTGTGTTCCCCCACACGATGATATCATCGATGTACTGCAGATGTTCTGGAGCATCACCCTTTTCTAATGCAGCCTGGATCAGCCCATGGCAAATGGTGGGGCTGTGTTTCCACCCCTGGGGCAGTCAGTTCCACGTGTATTGCACACCCCTCCAGGTGAAAGCAAACTGAGGCCTGCATTCTACTGCCAGAGGAATGGAGAAAAATGCATTGGTGATATCGATAGTGGCGTACCACTTTGCTGCCTTGGACTCCAGCTCGTACTGCAGTTCCAGCATGTCCGGCACTGCAGTGCTCAGCGGTGGAGTCACCTCATTCAATGCACGATAGTCTATGGTCAATCTCCATTCTCCTTCTGATTTACGTACAGGCCAGATGGGGCTGTTGAAGGGTGAGTGGGTTTTGCTGACCACCCCTTGGCTCTCCAGCTCACGGATCATTTTGTGGACGGGGACCACGGCATCTCGATTCGTCCGGTACTGCCGGCGGTGCACTGTTGAGGTGGCAATTGGCACTTGTTGCTCCTTCACCTTCAGGAGTCCTACTGCAGATGGGTTTTCAGATAGTCCTGGCAAGGTGTTCAATCGTTTAATGCCCTCTGCCTCTACAGCAGCTATTCCAAAAGCCCACCTGAGTCCCTTTGGATTTTTGAAATACCCATTTTGGAGGAAGTCTATGCCCAAAATGCGTGGGGCCCCTGGGCCAGTCACAATAGGGTGTTTCTTCCATTCATTTCTAGTCAGGCTCACCTCTGCTTCCACCAAAGTAAAATCCTGTGATCCCCCTGTTATACCAGCAATAGAAACAGATTCTGTCCCCACATGTCTTGATGGGATTAGTGTGCACTGCGAACCGGTGTCAACCAAGGCCTTATATTTTTGTGGTTCAGATGTGCCAGGCCAATGAATCCACACAGTCCAAAAAACACGGTTTTCCCTAGCCTTTACCTGGCTTGAGGCAGGGCCCCTCTAAGCCTGGTTATTCTTCTTTCCTTGAGCATATGTCTTGGAGGTTCCTTCAAGGGGATCGGACATATCATCATCATCATCATCGTACTTGGCAGTTTGGCTACCGGCGACTGGAGCTGCTTCCCTTTTAGTGGAACTCCCTCTCTGCATCTCGCTGTCCTGCAATTCAAGCACCCGTTTTACCAGAGCAGAAGTAGATTTTCCATCCCACTTCTTCATGTTTTCTCCAGAATCACGCAGGAAAGACCACAATTCAGCTCGTAAGAAGGGTCTTCTCTCCCCATCTGGGGAGCGTTTACGTTTGGGGCCAGAACCTTTGATCCGTATAGCCGAGATTTGGAGAATGTCCTCTTTAATCTCCTCCCTGAGTCTTTTATGATTCTCCTCCATCCTATCTTCTAATTTCTGCAGACGTGTTTCCACAGCTGCAATTCTGGCATGTGTTGGGCCATGCACAGCATCTGCATATGCTCGGAGCTTCTTTGCCATATCAAGCACGGTCTCCTCCCTGTCATCCCCCTTCATTATTGCTAAAGCAGAAGAGTATTCTTGTGGCCCAAGTCGTACAAGTTTTTGCTACATCACAGGTGTACATGGTACCAAGTCTGGATTTCTAGTTGTTAGGTTATTTGAAAAGACAATCTCTGCCACTGCCATTTTTCTCAAGCGTTGAATCCCTTGTTCTATGGTCTTCCATTGGGTTTGCTGCATATAGAGATCGTCTGCACACAGGTATCTTTGTGCCACACTTTCCAGGACCCGTGCCCAGAGACTTTGAGGATTAGCCCCCCTTATCATTCCATGGTCAATAGCTGGATCATGTGACAGGGATCCCAAATGCCTGGCTTCAGTGCCATCCAGAATTGTAGCCTCGCCTGCAGCATCTCAGAGACGGACCAGCCAACTAATTATAGATTCATCAGGTCGTCGGGTGTAATCCTTTCTCAGGCCACGAAGGTCTTTCAGAGATAGGGACTCAATATTGGCTTCTGATCCTGTGCCAGTTGCCCTGACTTCTGATTTTGTATCGGAAGCCTGCCTTGAGTGTCCTTCCCCCTCATCATCATCGTCCACTGGCCGATCAGTTTTGCTGGTGTGTTTTCTTCCTGCAGCAACTGCCAGTGGCTTAGGTTTACTATCTGGTTTAGCTACAACTGGAGTGACTGGGGTATTGGCTGGTTTATCTCCCTGCCCCTCTGCCTCTCTCTGCTGCCCTACAGTATCTAGCAGTGTGCGATAAGCATATGCTAGGGCCTAGCTTATTGCAATGATCCTTTTCTCATTAGAATCATCATGACACTTCTCTTCCAGGTATTTCCCCACCTCGTCTGGGTTCTGAATTTGTTCATGTGAAAATTCCCAGGCTGGGGGATCAGAAAATTTCTTCAGGGTTCTGCCCATTCTCTCCCATTCCCCACACCACTCAGAATTTTCCACACCTGGGCCTACACCTGCGTCAGGGGTCCCATCAGCTCCTCTGGACACTTCAGCCCTCACTCTAGAGAGGCTGCAGGCTGTGTAGAGGAAGCTTACTAGATTAAATACCAGGAATGCAGTTTCCTTGACATTCAGGGGAAACTGAACATCCTCAAAAATTGACTTAACAGATTCGAGGGAGAAAAAAGAAAGCAAAGGTTGAAAAGCCTCATCCCCTGCTCCTCTTCTAACAAACTGGGTGCAATTACTAATGAACCCCCAAAACATGCTATTAGAACTGGGATGCATGGTAGGACAAAGAAACCATAAACCATAGATACCTAGAACAAACTCTAGTAGCTTTATGAACTTTCTATAAATCATTATCACTGAGCCCAGCACAATAGCTATTCTAATTCGTGCTCCTCTACTGAAAAAACTGCATGTTAGGGACACTACTGGAGCTATCTCTGGCTAAGAAAATAAGCCTAGAGACCAGAAAGGTATTAAAACCTCAAAAAAGCCTAGGGACCCGAGACCCATAAAGGCCTTTACCCCGACAGACACAGCAGACATTATGACTTCAAACAACATGGTTACTGACTGCTTTACCCCAATACAGAGTAAATATAATCAAAATGCAATCAGAACAGGTTTTTTTCCACTTTCTCGAGCCCCGCGTTTGGGCGCCAAAATGTATTTGTCCTGGTTTAGGGCAAATTTGGAAGGAAACCTCTGAATGAGGTCCCTCGGGAAAAAAGGAAAAAAAATATTGGAGAGAAATGGAAAAAAAGAACTGTTTATTCAACAGGCAACACACCTCCCAACACAACAATGAACAATATCAAACAGCAAAACCTCTCGCTGTTCCGAAGAGACGGCAGATTTAGACGAGTTCTTTCTGTGGTTGCCCGGCTTACTCAGTCTGCTCTCAGTCTCTCCTGTGCTGGGGATGCCGCGGCCCAGGCCGGGCCCGGTGGGCCACAGGTGTGAGCTCCCGGTGCTCTTCTGGGTTTTCAGTCCAAAGCAGGTTCAGACAGTTCCAGGAAAATAGGAGGGAAAAAAAGAAAAAAACCAAAAAACAACAAAAAAAAAAATAATCCAGGGGGCTTCTCTGCCTCAGCTAGCCAAAAAACTAACCAAGAGCAAAGGAGAGCTCTCTCCCTCCCTGTCCACCGCAGGCTACACAGTCTGAGAGCAGGAATGCGGGGGAGCCAGTGCAGTCTCTGATAACAAACTCTGCACTTCTTCCCCCCTCTGCCCTTTCACTCCTGGAACCAGTCTAAAAGTTGCAGAATTTAATATTCAACACCAACAGAACAGACGATTTGGGGATATAGGCATCATACAGTCACCCCAAGACAGTTATACTATTGATTGCCCTCAGATCTTGAACTAACCTGTACTTACCATTGGACTTCTTTACCGGAAATTTGGGGTATTAAATTCTGATTCACATTCCTGTAATACCCCTAAACTAACAAACTGATCTATTAAGGGTGCTACTCCTCTCCGAGCCTCCAGTTTCAGAGGGTACTGCCTTATCCGTACGGGTTGTGCTCCTTCCTTCAATTCCACAACTACCGGTTGTGCTGCTTTTGATTTTCCAGGAATCCCTGTTTCCCATACCCATGGTACCACAGCCTGTTCTATTTCTGTGGGGATTTCTGTTGCCTCTACTTCTTTCACTGTAAATAATTTGGCTATATTATCTTCTGGAATTTCTAATTTTACTCTTCCTTTTTCAAAGATTATTTTTGCCTCTAACATTGATAACAAATCCCTCCCCATTAATGACTCCGGGCTATTTGGCATGTATAAAAATCGATGATCAAATTCTTTCCCCCCAAACTTTATATCCAACGGACGTAAAAATGCCCTTTCTTCAACCTGTCCTGTAACCCCTACCACCCGAATGGTAGAATCACTTAGAGGTCCTAATTTGGTGTTAATTGCAGAATACGTAGCCCCCGTATCTACTCTAAATTCCAATGGTTCCCCGTCTACTTCTAAAACTACCTTCAGATCCCGATCTAGTCAGCTTTGATTCTGGTAGCTTCCCATCATAAAGGCTTGGGCGACACCTTGTGGCCCTCCCTGAACTGCACGTGAATTATTTATCAACCCTTCCCCGCTATTTTAGCCCGAATCCCATACCTTGATTAAGTGGACATTCGTTTTTCCAGTGTCCTCTGTTCTTGCACAAGGCACACTGATCCAATCCCAATCTCATTTTTCCTTGTCCCATTTGTAATTGGTTAGGGAATCCCCTTCCACCCATCGAAATTCCTCCCCTAGCCATTCCTCGTCCCCGTCCGTGCCCCCGGCCACCTCCCCACATACCATTCCCCGTTATCTACTGTAGTACTGCCAACATACTAGCTTGTTGCTTCTTAGCAGTCTCTTTTTCCCTATTATTATACACCTTCCACGCAACTTCTAAAAGTTTATCCAAATTCCGTGTATCTTCCCCTTCTAATTTCTGCAATTTTTTCCGAATATCCTCTTGGGATTGTCCCATAAAAATTAAAGCTAGCTGCAATTTCCCTGATTCCCCTTCAATTTCTAAACTGGTATATTTTCGAGCAGTTTCCTTAAGCCTTTCTAAGAAAGCTGACGGGGACTCATTTTTCTCCTGCCTTACTGAATACAACTTGGACCAGTTTAACGTCTTAGGTATCCCGTTCCGTATTCCTTCTATCAACAATTCTTGATAATCCTTAAGTCTATGGTAACCCCCTGTTGAATTAACATTCCACTCTGGATCCTCCCGCGGCACTAAATCATTTAATGTACCATCCGCTATTTGTAACCTAATCATTTCTCGTGCCTTTTCCCTCATAGCTTTAAACACCATCTCTTTCTCAGTAGAGTCCATTATTGTATCCAGCAAGACCTGTAAATCATTCCAGTCTGGATTCTGTGTTTTAATCACCATTTTCACTACCCTTGCCGCCCGTTCAGGATACTCCCGATAAGCCCCCGCAGACTGCTTCCAAATTAACAAATCATTAGGAGAAAAAGGAACTTTCACTATTACTCGCTCCCCGTGGGGTCCAACCGCTTCCCGCAACGGAGCCATCAATTGTGCACCCCTTTTTCCTTTCTTCTCCTGCCCGCTACGGGTCCTTTCACATAGAGGAGTACGCGGCTTATCAACGACTTTTCCTTTCTCTAAATCCCTTCCCTTTTCTTCCCCATTCACCTCTTCGTCCAACTCTCTCAATTCACTCTCCTCCAGGGGAGGGGCACTAGGTGCTACCAACAGAGAAACATCCTCCTCAGGGTCTGAAAATTTAACAGAATACTCCTTCCCTTTTTGCCACCCTTTGCAGCCTGCACAACCATCTGTTGCTGTTTTTAAGACCATAATGCCACACTCCTGCCATTCTGGCTTATTTTTCAAACAATAAAACAAATCAAGATACGGAATTTCTTCCCATTTCTTATTATCTTGTAAGAAGTGCATAAGAGGAGTTATAATATCAGGATTTAGAGTACCATTTCGGGGCCATTGCATACCCTCAGGTTCGTATTGGGGCCACACATGATTACAAAAATCAATCAATTTCTTTTTACTCAGTTCTTGACCAAAATTCCCCACCTTCCAATGTTGCAACAAACAGCCCAAGGGTGAATCATTCGGAATTTCCATCCCCGAACTAGCCAGAGCTTTAAAGGTTTTAAAAGGCATCATAACACTCACACTCACACACTTTACTATTATTTCCACACTCACACACCCTTTACCACAATTCTTGCCTTTCTCATCGCCGCGAGTGGCAAGTGCTGGATCTGCGCAATCACTGTTGCGTCTGATGACCAGCGCCTAGGCTTCCTTTTCCACAACTTTTAAGACGTCCTTTGCCCCCGGTGCGGGATCACCGTCCCGTCTTAATCGGTGGGCTTTCCCTTTCAATAAAGAATAAAGCACCTTGCGGGCTTACCTCACAGTCGTCCGTCAGGCGCGGGGTCGGGCACGGGTTGATGTCTCCCCAGAAATCACCTGGTGCCGGCGTGGAGTAGATCAGCTCGCGAACCGCCCCTGCCGCCTCCGGAGTCCTGCCGCGGTCGCCAGAAAACTGCTGCCCGAAACCCCAAGTAAAACATAAACTAACAGAGTGTCAGTTTATGCGGTGCTTTATTCGGGGCCCGGGGACCTGCGGACTCACGTCCAACATCAGGATCCCACCAGTTCCCTTTTTAGAGGGTTTTTTATACCCTTTTTACAAATGGTTTATGTGCAGAAGTACACATTCTTCTATAGATACATTCACCTTGTAGATAGCATTTTACGTCATAAATCTTACATGGTTGCTTATCCTAGGACTATAGTGTTCTCCCCCTCAATCTCTCTCTTACGCCACTGCCCACCACCAGTACTTTATTTATAATTATACTTTAACCTTATCACTAACAGTTCTGCATGCTCTCAGCACAGCACATTCCTAAGTTAGTTTCCCCGGGCCTACTCTGGGAACTGCAGTCTCCAAGCCTTAGCATTACTACTACTATTATGGTTTATACACTTTATATTCTAATATTCAGGATTTCTAGTCCATACGGTAACAAAATAAGGCATGTAAAGTTTTCTAATAAAGGACTGGTGGTGATGCCAGTCCAGTCTGTCTTGACATAATTACTATACTTTCCCTTGTTGAGCTTCATACAGTTGGTGATTGCAGTCCTCTAATTTGTTGAGGTCTCTCTGCAAGGCTTCCCTGCCTTCAAGGGCGTCAAGAGCTCTTCCCAGTTTTGTATTATCTTCAAAATTACTTAGAATCCCTTTGTGCTGGTTTGAAAGTAAACCAGTGGGAGAAATGAACCCCACACAAATACCTTGAGAGAGATTTCACATTGGAGTTACAATTTAATAGAAATATTACAATAAATACAATTATAAAGAAAAACTGGCTTAAACCCACAAAGAGTACAAACTGGCACCCTGTTGGTCAGGGTGGTGGTTGCAGTCAGATAAAGCAGTGATTGCAGTTTTGTTGAAAGTGGCGGTCCTGTGGAAGGTCTGGTCCTCCTGTGGGTCAGTTCAGCAGTGGTGGTGATATTGGTGTCTCTTGTCCGGCATTATATAAAATCAGGTACAGGGGAGAAAGCTCAGTACCTCTCCCAGGGTGGGGGGTTTCACAATGGAGTGATATAATCCTGTGAGTCATGGGATATTTTTTGAGTCCTTGATGGTCATTCCAGCTTCCTATTCTGCTGGTGCCATTCAGTTCATTATGGCCTAGTAGCAGAGATGACCCTCTCAGGATGGGTGATGCTGCTGCTTCCCCAGAGGGAGTTATCACGGCTGAGTCATTGGTGTGAAGAAAAATAAACATTACCCTGCCTCCCAGGGTTGCCATCTTTATGTCATTTAACACCCAGCTTGTAACCTGAGAGGCTGGATGTGCACTGGGCAGCTACTGCAAATGACCCATCATTAACAGTTTGTCAGAAAACGGCTGTAGAGGGGAGTAGAATACATAGTTTGGTTGCATCTTGTCTTGGTTTGAAAGACAGGTATTTGCTAAGGAAAGGCAAGAACCCCTTTTTCTGAGATGGAGAGTGCAACCCCCTTCCTTCTAATTATTATAGTTTCAAATCAGAGGCTTTCAGGCAGAAGATATGGGGATAGGAATAACAGCTCTTTACTAATATATCTAACAAGGCAAACTGCAGAAACAACAACAGCTATAAAAACTGACAACAAACCAGAACAGTATAGCTCAGTTCCAGTCCCTTTTGGCTACAGGCTCCCTTTCCCTGCGTTCAGTTACAGGTGGTCAGGGCAGGGCAGGTCCCGCGCAGGCGAAGAGGGCTGGAGTGATGGCAGCGGCCCAGGTGTGAGAGGGATGGAGGAGCGGCTCCCCCCTCACGGTGTCGGTTGTGGTGCTCGGCAGAGTGCCCGGAGGTAGTAGGATGAAGTGGGAAAGCAGCAGAGAATGTGGCTCCTGGCGTTGGGATAGCGGCAAAGATGCTGGGTAGGAGCCCTGGCCATCCTCCTTTGACTCGGCAAGAGAGCGAGAGCCCAGGCCCCTGTCCCACCTTTCCTTTTCCGGTCGCCCCCTATCTCCCACCCCCCTGGGAGAGAAAACTATTGCTACTAAGGTGTAGCCACAAATACTTAGCATAACAATGGGAAAAATTCCACAGAAAGAAAAGGGAACAATTCAACCCCCAAGACATCTTGCATTAGTACTCACATTCTGTAACCTGGGATACTCTTCCAGTCCTGCATCCAAGTAATTTATGAAGATGTTGAAGAGCACAAGGATGAGGATGGAACCCCGCAGAACCCTACTAGAGACAGGTCAACAATCTGATGTCATCCCATTCACTAGAACCTTTTGTGCCCAACCCATGGGCCAGTTGCTCACCCATTGCATGATGTGTTTATCCAGCTGTGGGCTGGACATTTTGTCCAGAAGGATCTTCTGGGAGACACTATCAAAAGCTGAGCTGAACTCCAAAAAGATTACATCAAGTGGCTTCCCTTGATCAGCTAGCTGGATTACCTCATCATAAAAGGAAGTCAGGTTTTATAAGTAAGACTTTCCTCTCATGAAGCCATGCTGGCTGTGACCAATGACTGCATTGTCTTTCAAGTGTTTTTCAGTACCTCCCAGAATAATCTTCTCCATAACTTTACAAAGCACCAAAGTGACACTAACAGGCCTGTAAATTCCAGGGTCATCCTTCTTGCCCTTCCTGAAAATCAGGATAATACTTGCCAGCTTCCAGTCAGCTGGGGCCTCTCTGGATTCCTAAACTGCTCAAAAATCCTTGAGAGGTTTTGCAGTGACATCAGCCAGTTCTTTGAGGATTCTTGGATGAATCCTACCAGGCTCCATAGATTTGTAGGGATCCAGTTGGAGCTGCAGATCCTGCACAAGTTCAGAGTTGCAGTGATGGTACTCCAGCTCGGGGCACTGAGACCCCCTTGGCCCATCATCCATGTCAAAGACTGTGTTGGTTTGAAAGTAAAACCAGTGCGAGACTCCAAGTCTGTAATACAATTTAATAGGAGAAAAGAGAAAAAATAAAATACATGCAATAATATAAAAGAAACAACCACCAACACAGTCAGAAATACAACCTGACACCCTGTCAGTCAGGGTGTTGGTAGCAGTCCGTATAAATGGTGGTTGCAGTTCTCCTGGATGACGGATGTGGTTCTGTTGAAGCAGCGCTCCTGTAGAAGGTGCAGTTTTCCTCCGAAGGTCCAGCGATGATGTGGAAAAGGTCCGACTTTCCTCTGGGATCCAGTAGAAAGGTCTTCCCTCGGGTCCCAAACCCCAGTTTTTTATCTAGGTAGGAAAGGCTTGGCTCCTGCCCCTGGTTGGGGCATCTCCCAATGCGATGATGTAATCTTATCAGTCACACAATAGGACTTAATGGCCCATTAACAGAATATACCTTCCGGAGGAAGGATGGGTTGTGAAAAGATAACGATGATCATTCCCCTGATTTTATCAGATGGCACATCAGCAGAGGATATCTCCCACAGAGATAAGGATCACCACCCCTCCCACATTTTAACAGATGGTGATAGAATACACATTTTTGCATTGTACCCCAGGACATAATCCACCCCTTATTCTATTACCATCTGCATCACACCCAAACCAATACCCTCCTACAGATATATAATACAAAATGAAACCTTACATACAGTTCTCACTAAAAATTAGGTCTCCTTGCGGTACACAACGGGTTTCCCCATCTTTCTGCATTACCTACCAAGTGCAACCAGGTCCTTGAGCAAAAACAATCCCACGGATTGGTTTGCCTTTGCCTGTGGTGGGATTAATCCAAACAGTCTTTCCTAAAATACCTTTCATGTGTACCACAGGGACCTTGTCCCCATCCACTGTGTGCAGGGGTTCAGAGTGGGCAGGACCGGCTCGATTGATGGACCCTCGAGTGTTAACCATCCAGGTGGCTTTGGCCAAGTTCATTTCCCAATTTTTGAAGGTTCCACCACCAAGTGCTTTCAAAGTAGTCTTAAGGAGTCCATTACACCGTTCAACTTTCCCTGCAGCTGGCGCATGGTAAGGGATATGATATATCCATTCAATACCATGTTCTTTGGCCCAGGTGTTGATAAGGCCGTTCTTGAAATGGGTTCCGTTGTCTGATTCAATTCTCTCAGGGGTACCATGCCTCCAAAGGACTTGTTTTTCTAGGCCCAAGATGGTGTTCCGGGCAGTGGCATGAGGCACAGGGTAGGTCTCTAACCATCCTGTGGTTGCTTCTACTATGGTCAGTACGTAGTGCTGCCCTGGCGGGTTTGGAGAAAGGTGATGTAGTCAATTTGCCAGGCTTCCCCATACCTGTACTTCGACCATCTCCACCATACCACAGAGGCTTCACCCGCTTGGCCCGTTTGATTGCGGCACAGGTCTCGCAGTCGTGGATGACTTGTGAGATGCTGTCCATGGTAAGGTCCACCCCTCGGTCACGGGCCCATCAGTACGTTGCATCTCTCCCCTGATGACCAGAGGCATCATGGGCCCAACGAGCTAGGAATGATTCTCCCTTGTGCTGCCAGTCTAGATCCACCTGTGATACTTTCACTTTGGCAGCTCGGTCCACCTGCTCGTTGTTGTGATGTTTTTCATTAGCCCGGCTTTTGGGTACATGTGCATCCACGTGTCAAACCTTTATGGTCAATTTCTCTACTCGGGCAGCAATGTCCTGCCAAATCTCAGCTGCCCATATGGGTTTCCCTCTGCGTTGCCAGTTGGCCTTTTTCCAGCGATCCAGCCATCCCCACAGAGCATTAGATACCATCCATGAGTCAGTGTAAAGATAGAGCCTTGGCCACTTATCTCGTTCAGCAATATCCAAAGCCAACTGGATGGCTTTTAGCTTTGTGACCTGACTCCATCCACCTTGTTCCTCGGTAGCTTGTGCAACTTGTCGTGTGGGGCTCCATACTGCAGCTTTCCATTTCCGGTTAGTGCCTACAATTCGGCAGGAACCACCAGTGAGGAGGGAATATCGTCTTTCAGCCTCCAGTAGCTCATTATATGGTGGGGCTTCCTCAGCACGTGCCACTTGCTCCTCTTCTTCTTCAGAAGACAATCCAAAAGTCTCACCTTCAGGCCAGTTTGTAATTATTTCCAGAATCCCAGGGCGATTTGGATTCCCAATACGGGCGCGCTGAGTGATGAGAGCAACCCACTTGCTCCATGTGATGTCAGTGGCGTGATGTGTGGAAGGCACCTTTCCCTTGAACATCCAGCCCAGCACTGGTAGTCGGGGTGCCAGGAGGAGTTGTGTTTCTGTGCCAATCACCTCTGAGGCAGCTTGAACTCCTTCATAGGCGGCCAAGATCTCCTTCTCTGTGGGAGTGTAGTTGGCTTCAGATCCTTTGTAGCTTCTGCTCCAGAATCCCAGTGGTCAACCCCGAGTCTCACCAGGCACCTTCTGCCACAGGCTCCAAGACAAACCATGGTTCCCGGCTGCAGAGTAGATCACATTCTTCACATCTGGTCCCGTCCTGACTGGGCCAAGGGCTACTGCATGAGCAATCTCTTGCTTGATCTGGGCGAAGGCTTGCTGCTGCTCAGGGCCCCAGTGGAAATCGTTCTTCTTGCGGATAACCAGGTAGAGAGGGCTCACAATCTGACTGTATTCAGGAATGTGCATTCTCCAAAAGCCTATGGCACCTAGGAAGGCTTGTGTTTCCTTCTTGTTGGTAGGTGGAGACATAGCGGTGATCTTATTAATTACCTCTGTTGGGATCTGACGACGTCCATCTTGCCACTTGACTCCTAGAAACTGAATTTCCTGAGCCGGTCCCTTAACTTTACTTCGCTTAATGGCAAAACCAGCTTTCAGCAGAATCTGGATAATCTTCTCTCCTTTCTCGAAGACTTCCCCTGCTGTGCTGCCCCATACAATGACGTCATCGATATACTGTAGATGTTTGGGGGCCTCACCTTTCTCCAGTGCAGCCTGGATCAGCCCATGACAGATGGTGGGACTGTGCTTCCACCCCTGGGGCAGACGATTCCAGGTGTACTGCACGCCCCTCCAGGTGAAGGCAAACTGAGGCCTGCATTCTGCTGCCAAAGGAATGGAGAAAAATGCATTGGCGATATCGATAGTGGCATACCACTTTGCTGCCTTGGACTCCAACTCGTACTGGAGTTCCAGCATGTCTGGCACAGCAGCGCTCAGCGGTGGAGTCACCTCATTCAATGCACGATAGTCTATGGTCAATCTCCATTCTCCTTCAGATTTACGCACAGGCCAGATGGGGCTGTTGAAGGGTGAGTGGGTTTTGCTAACCACCCCTTGGCTCTCCAGTTTAAGAATCATTTCATGGATGGGAATCACCGAGTCTCTATCGGTACGGTATTGCCGACGGGGTACTGTTGTTCTGGCTATTGGTACCTGTTGCTCTTCAACTCTCAGTAGTCCCACAGCAGAGGGGTCATCTGCAAGACCAGGCAAGGTGTTCAGCTTTCTAATGCCTTCTGTCTCTACAGCAGCTATCCCGAAAGCCCAGCGATCTCCTTTTGGGTCTTTGAAATATCAATTTCTAAGATAGTCTATGCCAAGGATGCATGGGGCCTCTGGGCCAGTCACGATGGGGTGTTTCTGCCACCTGTTCCCAGTTAAACTCACTTCGGCCTCCACTACAGTCAGCTGCTGGGATTCTCCTGTTACCCCAGAAATAGAGATGGATTCTTCTCCTACATACTTTGATGGCATCAGAGTACACTGGGCGCCGGTGTCAACCAAAGCCTTATGTTTTTGTGGGTCGGATGTGCCAGGCCATCGGATCCACACAGTCCAATAAATCTGATTATCCCTCTCCTCTACCTGGCTAGTGGCAGGGCTCCTCTATTCCTGATCCTGGTACACGTTGCTCTCTCCCTGTAAATAGGTTCTTGAGGTTCCTTCAAGAGGATCAGTCATATCATCATTCTGATACTGTCTGGAGTTCTGTACACGAGAGACTGGAGCAGCATTGACTCTAGATGAGCTTCTTGGGGTAGGTGTCCCTCTTTTCAGCTCACGTACCCGGGCTGCTAAGGAGGAGGTGGGTTTTCCATCCCACTTCCTCATGTCTTCTCCATGCTCCTGAAGGAAAAAACAGAGGTTACCTCGTGGAGTGTGTCCTCTCTCCCTGCCTGAGGAACGCCGGCTCCTAATGGCAGAAACTCTTGTTGGTTCAGGAGAGATCTGGTAGTTGTTTTCCTTAAGTTCTTTTTTTAGTTTCTGATGGCCCTCTTCAATCAGGCTTCGGACTTGCTCCACCAGCCTTGTTTCCACAGATGAGACATGGGTACGAAATGGGGCTGTGACAGTGTCCTCATAAATTCTTAGTTTATTGGCCAAGACGCCTACCATGTCTTCACCTTCCCTCCACTGCAGCGTTGCCAGGTAATGGGAATACATCTCTGGTCCAAGTGGTGCAAATCTCAACCACATTTGTGACGTGCACCGGACACAGTCTGGGCTCTTAGGAAATCTCTCATCTTCTGAGAAAATGATCTCCAGCACGGCCAATTCCCTCAGGCATCGGATACCTTGTTCTATTGTGCTCCATTTTCCTTGGTGCACCTGGAGATCTTCTTTACAAAGGTATCTGTCCTTCACACTTGTCAGCAGTCGCCGCCAGAGGCTGAGAGTTTCTTGGGTTCTCCCAATCCCCTGGTCAATGACCACATCCCGGGACAGAGATCCCAGTTGCCTGGCCTCACATCCATCCAGAATGGTGTCATTGGCTGCAGCGTCCCAGATGCGGAGCAGCCAGGTCAAGATGGACTCATTCGTCTGGCGGGTGAATTCCCTCAGCAGGTCACGCAGCTCACCCAGGGATAGAGAGCGAGTGATGATTTCTGGCTTTGTCACTTCTGCTGGGTGTGAAGGTCCTGCCACGTCCTCGTCAGTCACTATGCGAACTGATTTGCTCTTTGATTTCTTCTTCTGAACGGGGGCAACTGCTACTGGTCTTGGCTGTTCTGGCTCAGTGATGGTTTGTGTGGAGATGCTGATGGTGCTTCTGTCTTTTTTCTCCTCTGTGGCAGTCTGCATAGACACGGACACTGTTGCTTTGCTTTTGGCTTTTTCCTCCTCTGTGGCAGTCTGCGTAGTCACGGACACTGTTGCTTTGCTTTTGGCTTTTTCCTCCTTTGTGGCAGTCTGCATAGACAAGGACACTGTTGCTTTTTGTTTGGTTCTTCTCCTCTTTGTGACATTCTGTGCAGTCGTGGACGAAGTTGATTTGTTTCTTTTTTCCTCTTCCTCAAGAATACGCATCAATATGCCATGTAGTGTTTTGTTTCTAAGCATTTGTAGGCTGTAAAGGCTGTGCAGAGGAGACAAAGCAGAACTAACAACAATATTATGCTGTCCTTAGCATCCAGCGGGAACTCAACATTTCCAAAAACTACTGTATCAGGCCGGAAAGATTGGAAAAAATCATTCTTTACCCCTCCTCCCAAGGGCTGGGTGTGATTGTTAAAACCCCGGATGTAGCAACCTAGACTAGGACAAGCAAACCAAGTCGAGTATATATTCCGGATTATGTTCATTGCCTCAGAGGTTATCATGCAGTAGACATAATAGGCCAGTAAAGCAATTTTTATACCATATCCTGGTCTACACAGGAGCATTACAGCTGGCAGATAGTTCCCCATGTGTGGAAACATATAGAGAGCAAGATATAAAACCCATGTAAGCATGTTGAGAATCATGGTGAAAACAAAATTGTAATACTGACTTTCCTCAGTACCCTTCGTGCCCCACGTTGGGCGCCAATTAATGTGTTGGTTTGAAAGTAAAACCAGTGCGAGACTCCAAGTCAGTAATACAATTTAATAGGAGAAAAGAGAAAAAATAAAATACATGCAATAATATAAAAGAAACAACCACCAACACAGTCAGAAATACAACCTGACACCCTGTCAGTCAGGGTGTTGGTAGCAGTCCGTATAAATGGTGGTTGCAGTTCTCCTGGATGACGGATGTGGTTCTGTTGAAGCAGCGCTCCTGTAGAAGGTGCAGTTTTCTTCCGAAGATCCAGCGATGATGTGGAAAAGGTCCAACTTTCCTCTGGGATCCAGTAGAAAGGTCTTCCCTCGGGTCCCAAACCCCAGTTTTTTATCTAGGTAGGAAAGGCTTGGCTCCTGCCCCTGGTTGGGGCATCTCCCAATGGGATGATGTAATCTTATCAGTCACACAATAGGACTTAATGGCCCATTAACGGAATATATCTTCTGGAGGAAGGATGGGTTGTGAAAAGATAACGATGATCATTCCCCTGATTTTATCAGATGGCACATCAGCAGAGGATATCTCCCACAGAGATAAGGATCACCACCCCTCCCACATTTTAACAGATGGTGATAGAATACACATTTTTGCATTGTACCCCAGGACAAAGACAGAGGTAACGAATGTGCTAAACACGTGTGCCTTGTCCATGTCCCTGTTTGTGAGGTGACCATCCTTATCCTGTAATGTCCTGGGGTGATGTTATGATACTGTATCCCCTATCATCTGCTTTATGCCCAGGCATGGGTCCTGTAACTTTAAGCTCGGAAGGGGGGAGGGGGGGGAGCTGGGGCAATTCCTCAATGTGAAGTTTGTGTTCAGTCCTCACAAACTCCCCCAGGTTCGGGCAGCTGTGTTGTCTAGGAAGGACCGAGGGAGTGCATCTTTCCTTTTAGCTAGCTTCTTGTTTGTTAGCTGAGGCTGATGCCTTAAGTTTTAGCTTTCATCTTTTTCAGATTCTGCACTGACTTAATGTGTAGCTCTGAACTGCATATAAAGTGTTAGCAAGTTCTCTTCACAGTTTAGTTAGGCAAAACAATCCTTTTTCAGCATCAGAATGAAGGACATCGTTGCAGCTTCGGGCCCAAAAGTATAAACAATGGCAAAGCAATCTAGGAGGATATGACTTCATAACCTGAAGCTATAATTTCACAATTAACTCCAATATGTCTAGAGAAGGGCAACAAGGCTGGTGAGGGGCTTGGAACACAAACCCTATGAGGAATGGCTGAGGGAGCTGGGGTTGTTCAGTGTTAGAGTCAGTAAGTCAGGAGTCTCTCTGATTTCTTCAGAGAGAGATCAGAATGCAGGGATTGAGTTGAAACCTTTAGATAGATTGAAGTATATTAGGCCTCTCACTTATAAGGCAGAGGTAAAGATTTAGGTTGTAACATAAGAGAGAGAAAATAAGAAAGTAAATGGAATAAGTTTTAAGTGCTTTTAGTGAGTAAAAGGTCTTAGATGCCTGAGAAGTAGTACATGTTCTAATGAAGGTTGAAAAACATGCTAGTGTTTCCTTAGTGGCTCCAAGAACCTAGCTTCAGACATAATAGAGTTAGAGTTAAGAATATTGCTTACATTTTTCAGTTAGAACAAGATAGGCCATGAATGTAGTCTATACGTAGTCTGGCGTGCTAAGAAACCAGAATTCTAATAGGTTAAGGAGTAGTGGTCCGAGTTTGTGTCTTAGGTAGTTGGAAAGTTTCTATAAAAGAACATGCATCAGGGAGAGCTGGGGCTCTATGCCATGTGCATTTTGCCATTGCATTTTGCCACTGCAGCTTTGCCATTGCTTTATGCCATTGCTTTGCTTTGCTTTGTTTTTGCTTTTGAGACTGATGTGCTTCTACAATAAATAACTTTACAGCAACCATATAGCTGCTTTGCTTTTACATAAAAAATAGGCCCGACAGTGTGGGTGCACAAGAGGCACCCAGAGGTTCTCAGAAACCTCACAGTTTAGCCTGGAGAAAAGGAGACTCAGAGGTGACCTTATCACTCTACAACTTCCTGAAAGGTGGTTGTAGTTAGGTGGAGCTTGGTCTTTCTCCAGGCAGCAAGTGATAGAACAGGAGGGCACAGTCTTAAGCTGCGCCACGGGAAATATAGGTTGGATATTAGGAAAAAGTTTTTACGGAAAGAGTGATCAAGTACTGGAATTTTCTGCCTGGGGAGATGGTGGATTCACCATCCCTGGATGTGGCACTCAATGCCAGTGTTTATTTGAGGTGTTAGGGCATGGGTTGGACTCGATGATCTTAAAGGTCTCTTCCAACCTATTGATTCTGTGATGTAAATGGACCAAAACTTATAAAAGTGTGAATACTTGTGACCGGGTGTCCATCTTGGGTCCATTTTTGGTAGAGCCACGGCTGACCTCTTGTACTGCCCAAGGTATATCCTTTGAAGGCCTTTTAATAAATACCTCCTGTATTCCTTTAACACTGTCTAGCCTCTGTTCTAGGTATCCTCTCACAGGCATCAGTTCTGGCATCCCACAAAGGGACAGCAAGGCATCTGGAATACCCCCTGGACCAGAAGAACACCCAGTTCCTGCCCCTTCCACTCCTGCCAGCACTCCCAGGGGGGGCCCACCTGTGGTCCAGAAGGTATCAGAGCCCAAGAATCCTCGGATCTGGCATAGAGGCACATGAGTAACTGAATAAAGGTGCTATTTTGTTTTAGCACCTGAGTTAGGTGTTAAGAGATCTCTTGTAGTTTTGTTTAGTGTGGAAGGACCCTAGGGGGGTCCGGGTGGAGTTGCTCTCTCTCTGGTCTGCTAGTAGTAGGAGGGGATGCCCTCTGAGAAAGCAGAGCTTGAGCATTGCAGTGGTAAGTGTTGGCCCAGGGGCCAGTGGTGGTGCTCCCACGCTGCAGTTCCGAAGGTCCAAGGTCGGGAGTTCTAGTCCCATGTCTTACTCATTCATGCTCTCCTTCTCCCTGGTTACTTTCTTACTCATAAGTGTTAAGATATGGGGTGTGTATTGTCCTGTGATTGTAATATTCCAAGAGATAGCCCCTTAGGATTAGTATTGGAAAACTGGGGGGACCTAGCCAGTGGAGAGTCACTGCTTTTCAAATCTAAACTTATCAGACTCTCAGAAAAAATGTGGCCAACGTATGAACTATATAATGACGAGACGTAGCCTGAATTCAGGAGATTCAATAAGAAATTAATATCAAGCTTGATGTCTCGTGTTGCGTTTCCTAGATACATTGTAAATGGTACATTCCGTGACCCCTGCTGTGCCCTGTATCTTGGTCCCTCTCCCCTCCTGGCCACACAGGGCTGGCCAGGATCCAATTTCTCCCCGCCCCCCCTTTCCAGACCCTAGAAAAGGTCAGTACCCCCTGGCCTCTGTCTCTTTTCCCTCTTTTCCCCTCCTTTTCCCCCCTCCCTCTTTCCCTCGCTACCCACGAGAAATAAACCTGTAACTTTATTAGGGGAAAGAGCCTCTTTTGATATCTTATTTACATCCATGAGGCAAGGGCCCAGGGAAACTTCACCCTAACACCTGAGCTAGACCGGAGGAAGGGTGAAAAACCCCATTTTTGGGGCCAAGTAAAAGCCTCAGTTGGCGCCCAAACGTGGTTAGTCTCTACAGAGCACCCCACGTTCAGCTGTGACTCCTATTTTCGGGATTCAACAAGCCTTGGAGCTGATCAACTAGCTTAAATTTCTTTAAGCTGCATTTTGTGCAGTTCGAAGACTTTTCAGCACAAACCAGCAGCCTGTCAGGAGCCCAGACAGGTCGGTTCTGGACGTAGACCCACTACAGTTACACAGACGCCTCTGCCTGCAAAAGAAAAGGTGAGTAAAACCGTCCTTTCGCGGTGGGTGGTTCCCGGAGCTCCGCGGGGGGGGGTCTCACCGGTGGCACTTTGCCGGCCCGGAGCTGTTCTCGGGAGGAGAGGCGGCGCGGGCGTGTTTGCAGCCAGCGCGCGGCTCGGCAGCCCGCGGCCACGTGGTGCGTGCGCACGGGCTGGGGGGGGGCTGGACGCAGTCACCCAGGCGCAGCGCGGCAGGCAGACAGCTTTGGTCGGTTTCAAAGCTGCAGCACAGGGGTGTTTTTTTTGCAGTTTTTCCGGTTTTTCCGGGTTTTTGCGGCGGGATTGGTCCCTACAGCGGCGCTGGCGCCACGTAGGTTTTAACGACAAAAAAACGGCGAAATTAACATCGGCTCCGCAAGCCAGTAAAGCTTAAAAACCGTAGTGTACCTAGCACGTCTTAACAACTAACTCCTTTTCTGTGTTTTAACTGTAGTGGGGTGGATATAGTGCAAATTGCTAAACACCATGGGCTTACAGCAATCTGCCTTACAAAAGAGTATAAAAAACCAACTCAGGGAAATATTAAGTTCAGGAAATGTTTTAATATCTAATAAAAAATTAGCCTGTTTTGCCAGCTGGCTGTCTGTTGAAAAATCTGACCTTGAATTGCAAAATATAAATTCGATTTCATTTTGGGATGAAATAGGGGATTTATTAACTTTAAAAGTAGAAAATGGAGATAAAACAGCCTCTGTATTCCTCCCGATATTCTTACAAATTTGGAAACTTTTAATTCAGACAGAAAACAACAGATAGCAGCAGCAAAACGATTCAAACTCACCTTCCCTTTCCCAAAAACCCTATAACCCGGACCTGGAGGGGACCCGCAAGTCTCTCTGGGAGGGGCAAGGCGCCCAGCACAGCTGTGACTGTTCTAAGTCCCCGAGTCCTCCCCAGTATCCCGGTTCTGAAAATTTTTCGAAAATTATCAGCTCTCCTTCCTTGTTCCCTTCCCCCCCGGGCCACGGACACGTGGCCGTATCTGGACAGGTCAGGATCGGGGTCCCAGATAGCTCTGGCCATGCGGTACAGGGAGAGGGGGGTGCCCCATATGGTGGCAGCCACGTGTCTCCTCCTTCATCCCGCAACCCCCTTCACCCTCCAGTCCCTGCCCCTAAGCCTGTCCCCTCCCATAACCCATCCCTGCCCTCGGCTCCACCACCCCCTCCCCCCTCCAAGACCCCGCCCTGCACGGCACTCGGTGACCCCGCCCACAGATGTTGCAACCCTGAATCCCACCACCCCTCCCCCGCTCCAGTTTCACATTCCTTCCCTCCAAGCTGCTGCAGGGTGGGGGAGGGCAATAGAGCCCCTGCTAGTTTCAGTGCCGGTGAGGGTGGGGAGGGATCAGCTCACAGCCCCTGGGGGACGGATGGTGCCCCCTTGGTGGGGGGGGTGGGCAGCCTCTTGGGCCGGGTGGGGAGGGGTGCCCAACCCTGAAAGTCAGCACCAGGAGAAAGAGTATATACGATCAGTTGCTCCTGTAGTTTATCTTGGTAAAAGAAACGTTAAAAGAAGTCCTCAACCTTTGTCCTATCAAGATAAAAAAGAAATCTGTGAAGTACAAAGAGAATTTGGTAGAAATAGTGAAATCTTTAAAGGCATGATGAGAGCCACCTTTAACTCAAACGAACTGGTTCCATATGATATCAAAGAGCTTTTCCAATGTCTGTTAACTCCTTCAGAATATGATCTATGGGAAAGCCTGTGGAAAAGATCTTTAAAAGTGCTTTTACAAGAGCTTTTAAAAAGCTCAGATAATGCAAAGGATGCTGATAATAATGATATAACATATGAACACCTATGTGGGGAAAAGGATTGGCATTGCCCTGAAAGCCAAACCAGAGTACTATCCAAGTCTGTCCTACATAAAATATGCAATGCTGCAGAAAAAGCCTTTAATCAATTACCAACAGCAGATACTAAAGGCAGTTATATTAACATTAAACAGTTTACTTCTGAGAATTTCTTACAGTTTGTGGACCGCCTTCGTACGCAAGTAGAAAGACAAGTGTCTGATCCAGTATTACAAGCTGAATTAATTAAAGAAATGGCTCAGAGGAATGCTAATGAAACCTGCCATAGGGTTATCCTTGGCCTTCCCCTGGAGCCAGCACCTAGCTTAGCACAGATGATAGAAGCCTGCGCCAGGAAAGCAGAACTGCTCAGTGGACACGAGAGAAATCCTGGACTGGCACGCCCAAAAACCATGGCAGCTGTAACACCAGAAGCCAAGAAGCAACCAATGTCACCAGAGCAACTGCAGCACATCATCTGCTTCCAGTGCAAGCAGCCAGGACACTTCACCAGAGACTGTCCACACAACCAGAAAGAGAAAAAGACCAACAAACAAAAAAACTAGTTTTACAGCGTGTACCCGCCATTAACACAATAGCGCGCTCGGCTATAAATGCAGCGGGCTCCACACTTGCAAATGACTCTCTCTTAATAAACAAAAAGGGGGAGGATGGGATAGAGGGTGTGGGGATGTATGGCAATGAAAATATCAAATGTTCAATTAACAAGGTTTGGAAGCCACTAGGCCGTTTTAGGCTTGTGACTACCAAAGGTTTTCATTTCAGGTCACCTGATTGGACAGTCATAACAGTGGACTTACCTAACAGTACACAGGACATGACGTTAAACCACATGAAACTGGACAGTGAGTACTTTGTTGTTGGTGACACAGCACACACACCCCTAGAGATTGAGGTGGTTCCCATGACCATCAAGGGAAGCATAACTGGCCTCATTCTCATGGCACGCTGTCTTCGACCATCATATTACCTGGTTGAGGGACAAATCCTTGCCCAGGCCATTCCTGTTCCAGTGGAGGTCCCAGTAGATGAAAAAGCACCTGAAGTCTACTGGGCAGAAGTGGTGGGTGAGGACAAACCTTCTCTGGCATGCAACCTAACCCAGGGATCAAACCACCTCCATGTGGAAGGGATACTGGACACAGGGGCCGATGTGACTATCATACCTGAGAGGATGTGGCCGTCACATTGGGAATTAAAACCTGTGGCTGGCAAAATGCAAGGTATAGGAGGGATAAAATTGGCAAAAAATATCAAAAAGCATCGTGCAAATTGAAGGGCCAGATGGAAAATTGGCTAGCATCCGTCCATTTGTTACAGACTATAAATGCCCTCTATGGGGGAGAGACACCATATCCCAGTGGGGAGTGAAATTGATTATTCCTAAGACTCCCTGGTATTTTTAGAGGCGGCCACTGTAGAGCGTCCTACCTATAAATTAACATGGCTGGATGACACCCCAAAGTGGGTAGCACAGTGGCCGATGAGTAAGGAGAAGCTCAAGGTGCTTGAAGAGATGGAGGAGCAATTGGCCAAAGGACACATAGAAGAGACAACCAGCCCTTGGAATTTTCCGGTCCTTGTAAGAAAGAAGCCAAGGAAGGACAAGTGGCGGCTGCTCCATGACTTCCCGGAAATAAACAAAGTGATTGAGGACATGGGATCACTCCAACCTGGGATGCCTTCCCAAACGATGCTTCCCCAAGATGGGCAATTGGCTGTTCTAGACATCAAGGACTGTTTCTTCCACATTCCCCTACATCCAGAAGATGCCCCACGGTTCGCCTTCTCAGTTCCTACCATCAATCGAGAAGCCCCAATGAAGCGCTACCACTGGAGAGTTTTGCTGCAGGGAAGGAAGTGTAGTCCCTCCATCTGCCAGTGGTACGTGGCCACATTGCTGTCCCCGGTGTGTGCTTAGAGAAGGGAGGCCATCATCTTACACTACATGGATGATGTGCTTGTGTGTGCCCCAGATGAGTCTCTACTCCAATACACACTTTACCTAGTGGTTAAAGTTTTAACCTCTGCTGGATTTCAATTGCAGGACAAAAAAGTCCAAAGGATGCCACCTTGGGAGTACCTGGGCCTGGAAATCACTGCACGGACCATTGTTCCGCAGAAATTGGAAATTAATTGTAATCCAAAAACCTTAGCAGATCTCCATTCCCTGTGTGGGTCATTGAATTGGGTTAGGCCCTGGCTAGGCCTCACTAATGAGGACCTAGAACCTCTCTTCAATTTATTGAAAGGGGAGAGAGAGCTGCTTTCTCCCAGGGAACTGACCCCAGAGGCAAAGACTACAATCGAAAAGGTGCAAAAGACCTTAGGAGAGAGGCAAGCTCACCGTTACCAGCCCGAGCTGCCCTTCAAATTCATTATCCTAGGAAAACTGCCACACTTACACGGGTTAATATTCCAATGGATCAAGGAGCAGAGAGAGTCACTCTTAATCATAGAGTGGATCTTCCTCTCCCACCAAAGATCCAAAACCATCACTAAGCCACAAGAGTTAATAGCACAGCTGATTCGGAAAGCAAGGATCAGACTGTATGAACTAGCTGGTTGTGACTTCACATGTATTCACCTCCCTGTTAAACTGTCTGAGGAGGGAAAGAACTCTCCTGACAAATTGATTAAAGAGATGTTTGAGCATTTGCTCCAGAGCAATGCCAGTCTCCAATTAGCCCTGGACAGCTACAGAGGACAAATATCAGTCCATGCCCCGTCTCACAAGCTGTTTAATGAGGAATTCCACCTCATTCCTCGTGAGACGAGGAGTAGGAGACCACTCAAAGCTCTCACAGTGTTCACGGATGCATCTGGGGCATCCCACAAGTCGGTGATGACTTGGAGAGATCCTCAGACTCAGCATTGGGAAGCTGATGTTGAGTTTGTGGAAGGGTCACCCCAGGTAGCTGAACTGGCAGCAGTCGTGAGAGCCTTTGAAAAGTTCTCAGAGCCAATAAACTTGGTGACAGATTCAGCCTATGTAGCGGGGATAGCGTCCAGGGCAGAGCAGGCAGTGCTCAGAAACATCGAAAATGAGCAGCTTTTCAGGTTGCTTTCCAAACTAATTTATTTGATTTCTCATAGAGAACACCCGTTCTATGTGATGCATGTGAGATCACACACAGATTTGCCAGGCGAAATTGCAGAAGGGAACCGTCAGGCAGACTCCCTTGCAACCCCAGCAGAACAAGTACGCCTTCCTGACATCTTCCAACAGGCAAAGCTGAGCCACCAGCAGTATCACCAGAATACACCAGGTCTAATGCGTCAGTTCCAACTAACACGGAGTCAGGCTCGAGCCATTGTGGCCACCTGTCCCAACTGTCAGCTGCACACCATGCCCTCAATAGGCATGGGGGTAAACCCCCGAGGTCTTGGCAGTTGTGAGGTATGGCAAACAGACATCACACACATTCCTAGCTTTGGTCGCCTCAAATATGTTCATGTAAGCATTGACACATATTCAGGCGCAGTCTATGCCTCTGCCCATGCAGGAGAAAGGGCTATGCATGCTAAACAACACCTAGTGCAAGCCTTTTCAGTGTTGGGGATCCCTAAGGAAATCAAAACTGATAAGGGCGCAGCGTATAAGTCCAAGGAGTTCCTGGAATTCGTCCAGCAGTGGGGAGTGGAACATAAAACTGGCACCTCCCACTCTCCCACAGGCCAAGGTATAGTGGAGCGAGCCAATCAGACGCTCAAGCAGGTTTTGGCTAAACAGAGCAGTTTAACTGTGTGGATGTCTCCACAGCAGAAGCTCTGCAAAGCCATGTTTACTATCAATTTCCTAAATTGTTCATTTGAAAACATGAGTCCACCTGTGGTACGTCACTTTAACAGTAGTAAACCATTCAAGTTATCCCAACATCCTCCAGTTTTGATTAGGGACCCAGAAACCTGGGAAACCAAAGGTCCCTATGAGCTCGTTACCTGGGGGCCTGGCTATGTGTGTATCCACTCCCTCAGGCCCTTGGTGGATTCCCCAAAAGTGGGTGAAACCGTATGTCCCCAAATATCCTCATCCAAATGAAGGGGACGAGGAGCAAGTGGCTGTGGCTTCGAAAAGAAGACACTGCTGAAATAAGGAAAGGAAATCGTCATAGAGGACAACATTCCGACAGACAGAGACCTTTAACAGGTTTTATAACGTTTGTCTTTCCTTTTAGAGAAAACCTTCCCTCCACTCAACCCCGTTATGAACCCCAACCAAGTTGTTTTCTTGTTAACACTGAAGAGTCTGGCAGCTGCAGGGATCGTCCCTCAGCCATGTCAAAACATCTGGTTGACCCTGGCACAGATGCTCCAACAGGAAAACATATGTCTGTCCACTGCAGCAACAAAAGACCTTATGTCCACCTGCCTGGTAGGAATCCCATTGAAGGCTGGAGAATATTCAGCCAGCTTTGAAACACAGATGCCCAATGAACTTCCCGAGTCACGCACCATTTCATTATACAAAAATCGTCGGCAGCAAGCTTTAATGAGTAAGAACCCCATAGAGGAGTTGCTGCCAAGTTTGCCCAAAGCAGCTCATCAACCCCAAGAATTAGAGCTGTTGGGTTCCTACCCAGCACAATATCGCATTCATTTTATGATCCTCCCAAAACCTCCTAGCTTAAAAGAGTTCCACAATATAATGCAGTATCATGAGGAAATCACTGTCAAAAGGTGGTGTAATATTCTAAACCATATTGCCGCTGACACCCTAAATCATTCAAGCCCCAAAAGCCTCCCTAGGGGATTGTTCTTGATTTGTGGAGATCGGGCATGGGCAGGGATCCTTTCTCGGCTCTTAGGAGGGCCATGCACCTTCGGGCGGTTGTCCCTGTTGACACCCAACAAAACCTTAATTTGCAATTGGACTCACAGAAACAAATCAGATAATAAAATCCAAAGAGAAGTGCAGACAATTTGGACCCAAACTGTGATTCTGAAATTTTCCATTGGGCCAAGTCCAAAAGAATTGCTGTGTCCCTGTTTCTTCCATGGGTCGCAGCAGCCAAAGCTCTAGGTGAATTGGGCCACCTAGAGTGTTGGGTAGTCAAACAGGCAAACTTAACATCCACCACAATCAGCTCCCTCCTGGAAGACGAGGAAATTACCAGGCAGGCCACACTCCAAAATCGTGCTGCTATAGATTTTCTCCTGCTGCTACATGGACATGAGTGCCAGGAATTTGAAGGACTTTGCTGCATGAACTTGACCTCGAGAGCTCCCAACATCCGTGCTACCCTCCGAAGCATGAACAGCTTGATCAGACAAGTGAAGCAAGAATCTGAAGATTGGTTCAATGAACTGTTCAAAGGCTGGAGACTCACCGGGTGGTGGACATCTCTAGTTAAAACTATTTTGTTAATTTTTATTATTCTTTTCCTTGTAATAATGGCGTTCGGGATCCTACGTCACTTGATTTTCAAGGCTATTCCTTCTACCTCAGTAGTCAATCACATAGAGATTAAAAACCTAAAGCAATCTAACTCTCCCACTAACTGCAAGTGGTGGGCAAAATCATAATTTGAATCAAGATGAACCTAATATCCTTCCTTCAACTTTGTTAAACAAAAAACGGGGATATGTTGTAACTCACTAGATGTATTGATAATGGTTGATTCCATGACCCCTGTACTATCCTGTGATCTGGTCCCTCTACCCTCTGGCAGTGCTTAGTTGGCCGAGATCCAATTTCCCCCCACCCTCTTACAGACCCTAGATCAGACCTATGTCCCCTGACCTCACCCTCTTTTCGCTCCTGGAAGCCCACAAGAAATAAACCTCAGATTCTCCCCAGGGGGGAAAGCCTCTTTTGTTATGTTTTACTCTCATCCATGTAGTGGATCCCAGAGACTTCTTCCTAACATCTGAGCAAGTTGGGAGCTAGGGTTAAGTCTCAGGGAGCACTACAGCCTGCATGGCCTGAGATCCTAACACAGCTCCAACATGGCCTGACCCAGCCTCTGCAACTTCTGTGCTAAATTTTAAGCCTTCTAATGCTCAGATAAGACTTGCAGACCTCCAATCGTCTTTTGAGTGAGAGGGGAAAAAAACAGAGAGGATACACCAAAGTCAGTGAAGCAAGAGCTAAGTTTCCATATGGAAGGAGAATGAGGCGACATTGTGAAGGTTGGCTGAAGAATCCTTTTGTAAGCTACAGGGGTGGACTATACTACACTAAAAATTTCTATAAACCGTGGAAAAAACATGGGAGGGGTTTGAAATGTTTGGAAGATCCTTTGCCCCAAGGGAAACAGGGATCTCTGTTCCTGGAAATGAAGTATGAACAGAGAAAAGAGAGATGAAGAGAACTTTTGCTCTTGAACAGCTCATTCTTAAAAGTAATACCCCATGAGTTTGACATGGCCCACAAGCACACCTCTGGGAAGGCTGTGAAGATGGGAGGAGTTTCACTATTGCAGATATCTGGGTGGCTGCTATTTGTGAAAAGTGAAGTCACAAGGGAACTGTTTTTTTCTCTTGGGAAAAGTAATCCCTATATCCGAACAAGAGGAAACTCCTTACCCAATGATGTGGTCAGGCGCACAAATTTTGAACCCCCCATAAAAGGTAGCCTCCGTGAATAAACTCACACTGTTGTCCTTGAACAAGCTGAAGAGTGTACTGTGTTGGTCTCCAACCCCTCCCCCACCAAGTGGTGACCACAAGCTCCACGAGGTAACGAGCGTGGTTTCAAGTGGTGCCCCATGTGAGGAAACAGACTCAGTCACTTTAAACACCGCAGCTTTGTGGGAAGACAGAGGAGCAGCAGAATCTGCTGCAAACACAGCCAGAGAGATGGTGAAAAGCAATGAGTTTGTCGCGGTCAGCCAGAATCGCCAAGAAGCAGCTGGTGAGACAGCAGAAAGCAAAGGTTTTGTCACAATTGGCAGGAATAGCTGAGAATCAGCGGGTGGGATGGTGGAAAAGCAGCGGAATTTGCTGCAAAATTGCAGCCATAGACAGCAGAGCTGCTGCATAATTCCAGAAACCCCCTAGAGGATTGGAACCACCATCGAGACAATTGGGAGGGTGGGTTTCTACACCAGAATACCCCATTCTGAAGGTATGGACTTTTTTTCCTTAAAAAGGAAGGATTAATTACAAGGAGTGGGCTTTACTAGCCCTGATCACGTGGTGCAAAAGCTACAAACTGGATATATCCAAAGGGACTTCATTAGACTTATTAACTTGGGAAAGGGCTGGCAAAAACATACTTACAGCAGCCTCTAATGGCGATGAAACAGCCTTAAATGTTATAAAACCATGGAAGATTATCCTAGACTTAGTAAAACAATTAAATAATGAAAGGGGGAGGAGGACGGGCAGAGCGGACACAAATGATTGTGAAACCCCCCCACAGAAACAAAAGACAGTTGTTCAAAGCATTGGGAGCAGCCCGACCCTCTCTCTATAGCTCCCTGCGCCAGCTTCAGCTGGCCACGGCAGCTATGGGACTGTGCCCTGCTACTGTGAGACTGTCATCGCCTGCACAGCCCATACTACCGCTTTGGGTGAACATGCCATGCCACCCCGCTCTGGGGGAAGGGACCCTGCAGCGATCCCTCCAACACCCCAAGATGGCGGCAACTGCATGGCTGCTGGTGGGAAAAGAGAAGTCGCGCCTCCTCCAGGGGCTGTGCCTTCATCCCTGGTCTAGCCTCCAGGGGGTGTGCCTTCACCACCAGTCCAGCCTCTGGAGGGTGCGCCTCCATCCCTGGCCCAGCCTTCATAGGTGGGTCTGGGAAATGCATCACCAAGAGATACTGGAGACGTAATACCCAGGAAAATCAGTGCCGTTATCTCAAGCACATCGCCCCTGCCTGAGTCAGAGTTTTCACTGAACTATATACCGACATAGGGACTCAAAGGATATCAGCAGACAATACTAGAGCCATTTTCCCCAAGAAGTGACGCAATATGGCAGCAGCTGCTTAGTTATCTTTGATAACCAGTTCTTTTGCAGTTGCAGTAGGAATGTCATGCCAATGTTGCAAGTATAGATTACAGTTTACTAAGTGCATCCTAAGGTTTGTAGTGCAATGTTTGTTATTGTTGTTTACAAGTGCTAAAACCAAAACTTATTCATATAATACTTCTTTGTTGGCCAGTTCTTTTACAGTTGCTATGAAAGTATTACACCAAGGATGCAAATATAAACTATAGTTTGTTAGATATGTACTAAGATTTATGGTAGAATACTTACTGATTTTATTATTGTGCACTCTACAAGCATGATACACAATCAACATAAAAAACCTCAAAGGCCTAGCTTATTCTAAAATTTTAAGTTCAAAAAAGCAAACATATAAAGACTAATTTAGTAAAAGGGTGTCTCATTAAGAAACTTCAATTACACAGTTTTCTAACAGTCATTTCTGTTTACAATGTCTATAAAATAATTTTCCTCTAGAGCTTGCCCGTATTATAGCTCACACATCAAGAGTCACACAAATTTACCAAGTTTCATCGCAGAGAGAAATGCCAAAGCAGATACATATCACAGAAAACAAGACATTTCCTACAGCTCTAGGGTGTGTCACACCACACTAGTATCCCCAAATTAACCACAGGACAAACCATAGTAAAAAGAGCACATACCACTTTAAAACGCAAACTTAACAGGAAAAAAGAATGGGTGAAGAGACCCCGCAGAGCAGGGTACCTAAAGATAATTATGCACTAAATAATTTATGAATAATAGAAAAGTCCCCAAACTCAGTCATTATAAACCATTTTCTATCATAACAATGATTGAAACAACCTTTTAAGCTACCTGTTAAGGGTTGAATTGTACCCTTTTTCTTTCTGTGGAATTTTTCCCATTGTTATGCTAAGTATTTGTGGCTACACCTTAGTAGCAATACTTTTCTCTGGCAGGGGGGTGGGGGATAGGGGGACACCAGAAAAGGAAAGGTGGGACAGGGGCCTGGGCGCTGGCTCTCGCTCTCTGGCTTTGCTCATGGAGTGGAAGGAGGATGGCCAGTGCTCCGATCTAGCATCGTCCCCGCAAACCCAGCACCAAGAGCCAGGTTCCCTGCCGTCAAACACTGCTCTGCTGCTCTCCCATCTCATCCTACTACCTCCGGACACTCTGCCGAGCACCACGACCGACACCATGAGGGGGGAGTGGCACCTCCATCCCTCTCACACCTGGGCCGCCGCTGCCATCACCCAGCCCTCTTCAGCTGCGTGGGACCTGCCCTGCCCATAGCACCAGTAACTGAGTGCAGGGAGAGAGGGCCTGTGGCCAAAAAGGGACTCGAACTGAGCTATACTGTTCTGTTTTGTTGTCAATTTTTATAGCTGTTGTTTCTGCTGTTTTGCCTTGTTAGATATCAGTAAAGAACTGTTATTCCTATCCCCATATCTTCTGCCTGAAAGCCTCTGATTTGAAACCATAATAATTAAAACGGAGGGGGTTGCACTCTGCATATCGGGAAAGGGGTTCTTGCCTTTCCTTAGCAAATACCTGTCTTTCAAACTGAGAGAGATTTTGGCGCCAACGTGGGGCATTGCCTGAGGGCATTGAGAGAGGGGTAGAAAAGGGAATAACAGTTCTTGAGTTACCCAAGTTTCTTATAGGTGACACCATGCTGTCCAGCTTACCCTGGTTTGGCCTCCATGTGGTCACTGCTATATCTCTCCCATTTGCAAGCCCTTTTTTAAACATGAGTCTCATAACCAAGGTTAGTGTGGCTATTATCCAGTTCATTTTGTGGGTTGATCAGTTGAGGAATTCATGGATTTTTAATTTTCTCTGGAAGATGGCCACATGGATTCAGAGCTATCGCACTCTAAGTGTGTGTTTCTGGGGCTACTTCAATAATGGTACTTACTGTGAGGAAGTGACAGCAGGCGAAATTTTCTCCCAACCCATCACAGGGTTTTTGAAGTTCACTCCACCAGTCTTCAAGGGGTTCCAATCCGCTCTAAATGCTAATGACATTATACTGTGGCTAGTGTTGCTTATATCCCTGTTAAACCTGTTCTATTTAACATTCAGAGATAAGGGGAGATTGACTTGGATAACAACCCTGATACCTACCCCAGGAAATAGTGATGTTACCCCAGAGCCTGATCCTGTCCCAGAGACTAGAAATGTTACCCCAGAGCCTGACCCTGTTCCAGAGACTAGGGATATTAGCCCAGAGTTTGACCCTGCCCCACAGCCCATCTCGGAAAGGAACCACTCAGAATGGGTGGGGGTTCTAGCAAAGGAGATACATGAGATGGGCCAGATGCTGAAGGAGTACCTTTCCTTAGCTGGTGAGAAACCCTCCCCCTGCCTTAAAGAGGGAGACTCTGATGGTGCAGCAGTGGGAACCACAGATGTTACATCTGTCCAGGTTCCAGATGCACCACAAGGGCACTCACAGCAGCAACAGTTGCCCCTGTGAAAATTAAGAAGTCTAAGATGAAAACAAGGCACCTAGATAATAAGGGTCAGGAAGGGGGCCCCTCACAACCAGCAGGGGAGCCAGAGGTTGAGATCATCACCGAGTCCCTGTCATACGAGAGTGTCCGTAACCTGTGAAAAGACATTGTACGACGGGGCCGTGAGCCTTTTACAACCTGGTTACTGCGGGTCTGGGACCTTATGGGTACAGGTGTGCAACTGGATGGTACTGAGGCAAGGAATTTGGGGTCCTTGACCCAGGACTCAGGTGTGGACCAGGTATTTGTAAGGGAGACAGGTCTCCTTTCCTTCTGGTAGCGACTTTTAATGTGTGAGAGAGAGGTTTGTCCACAGAGAGAGAATGCAGGAGCACCACCATAGACTGCATTGGAATACCCTTGAAGAAGGGATCCAACAGCTGAGATAAGTGGCAATACTGGAGGTGCTCTTTGGAGGGATGGACAGCATGACAATGACCCTGACAAGGTCAGGTGCACAGGGCAGATGTTGTAGAATCTGACAAACCTAGGCACATCTCAATATACCACGTTTATTGCAATGATTAATGCTGATACCAACCAAGTGACAGTGGGTTCTGATGCCAACAGGCTCAGAAATTTTGAGAGTATGATGTCTGGCCCAGTGCAGGCTCATGTCTCTGCTGTGGCTAAGGACCTCAGAGACGAGTTTAAGGAGGAGATGAAGGAGATAACGGAAGAGGTGAGGAAGATCAGTGCAGCACCAGTACTAGTCATGGACCCCAAAAGTAGAGCCCAACGCCCCCCAGCTAGGGAGAGAGGGTACACCCCATGTGCTGACCTGTGGTTTTTTCTAAGTGACCACGGGGAAGACATGAGAAGGTGGGATGGGAAACCCACTTCTGTCCTGGCAGCACGGGTGTGCCAACTCAGGGAGCGGAACACCAACAGAGGGAACTCCACTAAAGTGAGGGTAGCCTCAGCCTCCCATGACCAAGGTGCAGGGTATTACAGAAGGGAGGATGATCTGTCAGATCCCCTTGAAGGTACCTCCACTATATATGCCCAGGAGAGAAATAATAACCAGGGCTAGAGGGGCCCTGCCTCTAGCCAGGGAGAGGCACGGGAAAACCGGATCTTTTGGACGGTGTGGATCGGATGGCCTGGCACATCAGAGCCACAGGAACACAGAGCATTGGTTGACACTGGTTCACAGTGTACATTAATACCATCTGGACATGTCGGGAAGGAACCTGTTTCAATTGCCGGGGTTACGGGGGGATCTCAGGAATTGACTTTGCTGGAGGCTGAGGTGAGTCTGACTGGGAAAGAGTGGCAGAAACATCCAATTGTGACTGGCCCAGAGGCGCCATGTATCCTAGGCATAGACTTCCTCAGGAACAGCTATTTACAAAGACCCAAAGGGACTCAGGTGGGCTTTTGGAATAGCTGCTGTGGCGGCAGAGGGCATTAAGCAGTTGAACACCCTGCCTGGGCTATCAGAAAACCCATCTGCAGTGGGACTACTCAGGGTGAAAGAGCAACAGGTGCCAATTGCTACCTCAACAGTGCACCACCGGCAGTACCGGACGAATCGAGATGCCGTGATCCCCATCCACAAGATGATCCGTGAGCTGGAGAGCCAAGGGGTGGTCAGCAAAACCCACTCACCCTTCAACAGCCCCATCTGGCCTGTGCGTAAATCTGAAGGAGAATGGAGATTGACTGTGGACTATCGTGCATTGAATGAAGTGACTCCACCACCAATGAGCGCTGCTGTGCCAGACATGCTGGAATTCCAGTATGAGCTGGAGTCCAAGGCAGCAAAGTGGTACGCCACTATCTATATCGCCAATGCATTTTTCTCCATTCCTCTGGCAGTAGAGTGCAGGCCTCAGTTCGCTTTCACCTGGAGGGGTGTGCAATACACGTGGAACCGACTGCCCCAGGGGTGGAAGCACAGTCCCACCATCTGTCATGGATTGATCCAGGCTACACGGGAGAAGGGTGGAGCTCCAGAACATCTGCAGTACATTGATGACATCATTGTGTGGGGGGACACGGGAATGGAGGTATTTCAGAAAGAAGAAAAGATCATTGAGATTCTGCTGGGAGCCGGCTTCACCATTAAAAAGAGCAAAGTCAAAGGGCCTGCCCAAGAGATCCACTTCCTGGGAGTAAAGAGATCCCCAGTGAGGTCATTAATAAGATCACTGCAATGTCTCCACCAACCAGCAAGAAGGAAACACAAGCCTTCCTAGGTGCTATAGGCTTTTGGAGAATGCACATTCCTGAGTACAGCCAGATTGTGAGCCTTCTTTACCTGGTCACCCGCAAGAAGAACTGTCCTGGGGTACAATGCAAAAATGTGTATTCTATCACCATCTGTTAAAATGTGGGAGGGGTGGTGATCCTTATCTCTGTGGGAGATATCCTCTGCTGATGTGCCATCTGATAAGATCGGGGGATGATCATCATTATCTATTCACAACCCATCCTTCCTCCAGAAGATATATTCTGTTAATGGGCCATTAAGTCCTATTGTGTGACTGATAAGTTTACATCACCCCATTGGGAGATGCCCCAACCAGGGGCAGGAGCCAAGCCTTTCCGACCTAGATAAAAAACTGGGGTTTGAGACCCGAGGGCAGACCTTTCTACTGGATCCCAGAGGAAAGTCGGACCTTTTCCACATCATCGCTGGATCTCCAGAGGAAAACTGCACCTTCTACAGGAGCACTGCTTCAACAGAACCACATCCGTCATCCAGGAGGACTGCAGCCACCATTTATAGGGACTGCTACCAACACCCTGACTGACAGGGTGTCAGGTTGTATTTCTGACTGTGTTGGTGGTTGTTTCTTTTATATTATTGCATGTATTTTATTTTTTCTCTTTTCTCCTATTAAATTGTATTACTGACTTGGAGTCTCGCACTGGTTTTACTTTCAAACCAACACAAGAACGATTTCCACTGGGGCCCTGAGCAGCAACAAGCCTTTGCCCAGATCAAGCAGGAGATTGCTCATGCAGTAGCCCTTGGCCCAGTCAGGACTGGACCAGATGTGAAGAACGTGCTCTATTCTGCAGCCGGGAACCGTGGTCTGTCCTGGAGCCTTTGGCAGAAGTTGCCTGGTGAGACGCGAGGCCGACCACTGGGGTTCTGGAGTCGAAGCTACAGAGGGTCCGAGGCCAACTACACCTCAACGGAGAGGGAGATCTTGGCCGCCTATGAAGGGCTCCAAGCTGCCTCAGAGGTGATTGGCACGGAAACACAACTCCTCCTGGCACCCCAACTACCGGTGCTGGGGTGGATGTTTAAAGGAAAGGTTCCCTCAACCCTCCATGCCACTGACGCCACATGGAGTAAATGGATTGCCCTCATCACACAACGCGCCCGTATTGGAAACCCGAATCGCCCTGGGATTTTGGAGATAATTACCAACTGGCCGGAAGGGGAAGACTTTGGTCTTGCCGATGAAGAGGAACAGGAACAAGTGACCCTGGCCGAAGAAGCCCCATCATATAACCAACTGCCAGCAGATGAAACATGCTATGCTCTTTTCACTGATGGTTCCTGCTGCATGGTGGGGATGAACCGGAAGTGGAAAGCAGCCGTATGGAGCCCTACACGACAGGTTGCACAAGCTACCGAAGGAGAAGGTGGATCGAGTCAACTTGCTGAACTCAAAGCTGTTCAGCTGGCCCTGGACATTGCTGAAAGAGAGAAGTGGCCAAAGCTCTACCTTTACACTGATTCATGGATGGTAGCCAATGCTTTGTGGGGTTGGCTGGAAAGGTGGAAAAAGGCTAACTGGCAACGTAGGGGAAAACCAATTTGGGCTGCTGACGAGTGGAAAGACATTGCCACTCGGGTAGAAAGGCTACCTGTGAAAGTCCGTCATGTAGATGCCCATGTCCCCAAAAGTAGAGCTAATGAGGAGCAGCCAAACAACAAACAGGTAGATCAGGCGGCACAGATAGAGGTGTCGAAGATAGATTTAGACTGGCAGCACAAGGGAGAGTTGTTCCTGGCTCGATGGGCCCATGATGCCTCAGGCCACCAGGGTAGAGATGCCACCTATAAGTGGGCACGAGACCGAGGGGTGGATCTAACCATGAACAGTATTTCTCAAGTTATCCATGACTGTGAGACGTGTGCTGCCATCAAGCAGGCCAAGCGGGTGAAGCCCCTCTGGTATGGGGGGCAAGGGGCCAAATATAAGTATGGACAGGCCTGGCAGATTGACTACATCACACTGCCTCAAACTCGCCAGGGCAAGCGCTATGTACTGACCATGGTGGAAGCCACCACTGGGTGGTTGGAGATCTACCCTGTGCCTCATGCCACTGCTCGTAACACCATCCTGGGCCTGGAAAAACAAGTTCTTTGGAGGCATGGTACCCCTGAGAGGATTGAGTCAGACAATGGGACTCATTTCAAGAACAGCCTTATAAACACCTGGGCTAGAGAACATGGCATTGAGTGGGTGTAACTTATCCCCTACCACGCACCAGCTGCAGGGAAAGTTGAACGGTGCAATGGCCTGCTTAAAACCACCTTGAAGGCTCTGGGTGGGGGAACTTTCAAGAACTGGGAGATTAATCTACCAAAGGCCACATGGTTAGTGAACAGCCGAGGTTCTACTAACCGAGCGGGCCCTGCCCAATCTGAGCCCTTGGGAATATCAGATGGAGATAAGGTTCCAGTGGTACACATGAGAGGTATGTTAGGAAAAACTGTTTGGGTGAATCCTGCCTCCAGCAAAGACAATCCCATCCATGGAGTTGTATTCGCTCAAGGACCAGGTTGCACCTGGTGGGTGATGCAGAAGAATGGAGAGACCCGATGCATACCCCAAGGAGACCTTGTTTTAGGGTGAAATACCTATAGTACTGTGCCTATGTCTCTAACTGCATGTATGTATATATAATGTAACAGTTTAATTTGATATAGCATATTAGTATGGGAGAAATTCAGGGGTGGATAATGTTGGGGGTTGGATTGTTCTCCTTTTCTTTCTGTGGAATTCCTCCCATTGTTATGCTAAGTAATTGTGGCTACACCTTGAAACGACAGATAATGTTCTCTCGTAGGGGGGTGGGTGGAGGGCAAGGTGGGGGCAGGGAACCAGAAAAGGAAAGGTGGAATGGGGGGTCTAGAGCGGGGCTCTCTCTCTCGCTTGGCTCGTTGGAGTGGGAAGACAGCCTGGGCTCCGCTCTGGCATCTCCCCTGCCATCCCAGCACTGAGATCCACGCTCCCTGCCTTTGGACATCGCTCTGCTGCTCTCCCAGCTCACCCTACTATCTCTGGACACTCTGCTGAGCACCACGACCGACACTGTGAGGGGGGGAGTAACTTTCCCCATCCCCTCTCACTCCTGGGCCTCCGCCGTCATCACCCAGCCCTCTTCAACTGCGCGGGACCTGCCCTGCCCCCACAGCACCGGTAACAGCACAGGGAGATGACCTGCGGCCAGAAGGGACTGGAGCGGAGCTAGAATGTTCTGTTGCCAATTTTTATAGCTGTTGTTGTTTTCTGCCTTGTTAGATACCAGTAAAGAACTGTTATTCTTATCCCCATATCTCCTGCCTGAAGGCATCTGAATTGGACCTAAAAAAATTAAAAGGGAGGGGAGTTGCACTCTGCATCGCAGAAAAGGGGCTCCTGCCTTTCCTTAGACCATACCTGTTTTTCAAACCAAGACACATGGTCTGGAGCTGACAGTTGGGACAGGTGGTCACAATGGCTCGAGCCTCACTCCGTGTTAGCTGGAACTGACGCATTAGACCTGGTGTATTCTGGTGATACTGCTGGTGGCTCAGCTTTGCCTGTTGGAAGATGTCAGGAAGGCGTGCTTGTTCTGCTGGGGTTGCAAGGGAGTCTGCCTGACGGTTCCCTTCTGCAATTTCGCCTGGTAAATCTGTGTGTGATTTCACATGCATCACATAGAACGAGTGTTATCTATGAGTAATTAAACAAATTAGTTTGGAAAGCAACCTGAAAACTGCTCATTCTCGATGTGTCTGAGCACTGCCTGCTCTGCCCTGGACACTTCCCACGCTACATAGGCTGAGTCTGTTACCAAGTTGATTGGCTCTGAGAACTTCTCGAAGGCTCTCACGACTGCTGCCACTTCAGCTACCTGGGGTGATCCTTCCACAAACTCAACATCAGCTTCCCAATGCTGAGTCTGGGGATTTCTCCAAGCCATCACCGACATGTGGGACGCCCCAGATGCATCCGTGAACACTGTGAGAGCTTTGAGTGGTCTCCTACTCCTCTTCTCACGAGGAATGAGGTGGAATTCCTCATTAAACAGCTTGTGAAACGGGGCATGGACTCATATTTCTCCTCTATAGCTGTCCAGGGCTAATTGGAGACTGGCATTGCTCTGGAGCAAGTGCTCAAACATCTCTTTAGTCAATCTTTCAGGAGAGTTCCTCCCCTCCTCAGACAGTTTAACAGGGAGGTGAATACATGTGAAGTCACAGCCAGCTAGTTCATACAGTCTCATCCTTGCTTTCCGAATCAGCTGAGCTATTAACTCTTGTGGCTTAGTGATAGTTTTGGGTCTTTGGTGGGAGAGGAAGACCCACTCTATGATTAAGAGTGACTCTCTCTGCTCCTTGATCCATTGGAATACTAACCCGTGTAAGTGTGGCAGTTTTCCTAGGATAATGAATTTGAAGGGCAGCTCGGGCTGGTAACGGTGAGCTTGCCTCTCTCCTAAGGTCTTTTGTACCTTTTTGATTGCCGTCTTTGCCTCTGGGGTCAGTTCCCTGGGAGAAAGCAGCTCTCCCCCTTCAATAAATTGAAGAGAGCTTCTAGGTCCTCATTAGTGAGGCCTAGCCAGGGCCTAACCCAATTCAATGACCCACACAGGGAATGGAGATCTGCTAAGGTTTTTGGATTACAATTAATTTCCAATTTCTGCGGAAAAATGGTCCGTGCAGTGATTTCCAGGCCCAGGTACTTCCAAGGTGGCATCCTTTGGACTTTGTCCTCCTGCAATTCAAATCCAGCAGAGGTTAAAACTTTAACCACTAGGTCAAGTGTGTCCTGGAGTAGAGAGTTATCGGGTGCACACACTAGCACATCATCCATGTAATGAAGGATGATGGCCTCCCCTCTCTGGGCACGCACCTGGGACAGCAATGAGGCCACATGCCACTGGCAGATGGAGGGACTACATTTCATTCCCTGTGGAAGAACTCTCCAGTGGTAGCGCTTCATTGGGGCCTCTCGATTGATGGTAGGAACCGAGAAGGCAAACCGTGGGGCATCCTCTGGGTGTAGGGGGATATGAAAGAAACAATCCTTGATGTCTAGAACAGCCAATTGCCAATCTCTGGGAAGCATTGTTGGAGAAGGCATTCCAGGTTGGAGAGACCCCATGTCTTCAATTACTTTGTTTATTTCCCGGAGGTCGTGGAGCAGCCTCCACTTGTCTTTCCCTGGTTTCTTTACCACAAAAATCGGGAAATTCCACGCACTTGTGGTCTCTTCTATGTGGCCTTTAGCCAATTGTTCCTCCACAAGCTCCTCAAGCGCCCTGAGCTTCTCCTTACTCATCGGCCACTGTGCTACCCACTTTGGGGTATCATCTAGCCATTTCAACTTTTGGGTAGAGCGCTCTACAGTGGCCGCCTCTAAAAATCCCGAGGAGTCTTAGGAATAATCAGTTTTACCCCCCACTGGGACATGGGGTCTCTCCCCCATAGAGGGCATTTATAGTCTGTAACAAATGGATGGATGCTAGCCAATTTTCCATCCAGCCCTTCAATTTGCACGATGCTTTTTGATATTTTTGCCAATTTGACTCCTCCTACACCTTGGATTCTGCCTGCCACAGGCTGAAGTTCCCAATGTGACAGCCACATCCTCTCGGGTATGATAGTCACATCAGCACCTGTGTCCAGTACCCCCTCCACATGGAGGTGATCTGATCCACGGGTTAGGTTGCATGCCAGAGAAGGTTTGTCCTCACCCACCACTTCTGCCCAGTAGACTTCAGGTGATTTCCCATCTACTGGGACCTCCGCTGGAACAGGAATGGCCTGGACGAGGATTTGTCCCTCAACCAGGTAATATGGTGGTAAAGGACATCGTGCCAGGAGAATGAGGCCAGTTATGCTTCCCTTGATGGTCATGGGAACCACCTCAATCTCTGGGGGTGTGTGTGTTGTGTCCCCGACAACAAAGTACTCACTGTCCAGTTTCATGTGGTTTAACGTCATGTCCTGTGTACTGTTAGGTAAGTCCACTGTTATGACTGTCTAATCAGGTGACCTGAAATGAAAACCTTTGGTAGTCACAAGCCTAAAACAGCCTAGTGGCTTCCAAACCTTGTTAATTGAACATTTAATAATTTCATTGTCATGCATCCCCACACCCTCTATCCCATCCTCCCCCTTTTTGTTTATTAAGAGGGAGTCCTTTGGGGGTGTGGAGCCTGCCGTATTTATAGCTGAGAGCGCTATTGTGTTAATGGCGGGTACGCGCTGTAAAGTTAGTTTTTTTGTTTGTTGGTCTTCTTCTGTTTCTGGTTGTGTGGACAGTCTCTGACGAAAGTGTCCTGGCTGCTTGCACTGGAAGCAGATGATGGGCTGCAGCTGCTCTGGTGACATTGGTTGCTTCTTGGCTTCTGGTTTCAGAGCTGCCATGGTCTTTGGGCATGCCAGTCCTGGATTTCTCTCATGTCCACTGAGCAGTTCTGCTTTCCTGGCGCAGGCTTCTATCATCTGTGCTAAGCTAGGTGCTGGCTCCAGGGGAAGGCCAAGGATAACCCTACGGCAGGTTTCATTAGCATTCCTCTGAGCCATCTCTTTAATTAATTCAGCTTCTACCACTGGATCAGACACCTGTCTTTCCACTTGCGCACGAAGGCGGTCCACAAACTGTAAGAAATCCTCAGAAGCAAACTGTTTAATGTTAACATAACTGCCTTTAGCATCTACTGTTGGTAATTGATTAAAAGCCTTTTCTGCAACATTGCATAATTTATCCAGGACAGACTTGGTTAGTACTCTGGTTTGGCTCTCGGGGCAATGCCAATCCTTTTCCCCACATAGGTGTTCATATGTTATGTCATTATTCTCAGCATCTTTGGCATCATCTGAGCTTTTTAAAAGCTCTAGTAAAAGCACTTTTAAAGATCTTTTCCATAGGTTTTCCCATAGATCATATTCTGAGGGAGTTAACAGACATCGGAAAAGCTCTTTGATATCATATGGAACCAGTTCGTTTGAGTTAAAGGTGGCTTTCATTATGCCTTTAAAGATTTCACTATTTCTGCCAAATTCTCTCTGTACTTTACAAATTTCCTTTTTATCTTGATAGGACAAAGGTTGATAAAGCCTTCTACCATTTCTTTTACCGAGATGAACCACAGGAGCAACTGATGGTATATACTCTTTTCCCTGGTGTTGACTTTCAGGGCTGGGCATCTCCCCCCCACCCGGCCCAGGAGGCTGCCCCCCCCCCCCCCCACCACGGGGACATCATCCGTCCCGCAGGGGCTGTGAGCTGATCCCTCCCCACCCCCACTGGCACTGAAACTAGCAGGGGCTCCACTGCCCTCCCCCATCCTGCAGCAGCTTGGAGGGAAGGAATGTGAAACCGGAGCAGGGGAGGGGTGGTGGGATTCAGGGTTGCAACACCTGTGGGCGGGGTCGCCGGGTGCCGTGCAGGGCAGGGTCTTGGAGGGGGGAGGAGGCAGTGGATCCGAGGGCAGGGATGGGTTATGGGAGGGGACAGGGTTAGGGGCAGGGACCAGAGGGTGAAGGGGGTTGCGGGATGAAGGAGAAAACTCGTGGCTGCCACCATATGGGATGCCCCCCACTCGGTTTACCGCATGGCCAGAGCTATCTAGGACCTTGACCCCAACCCCTCCAGGCGTAGCCACGTGGCCGTGGCCCAGAGGGGATGGGTACAAGGAAGAAGGGCTGACATTTTTCAAAAAATTATCAGAACCGGGATACCAGGGAGGACCCAGGGACTCGGAACAGTTACAGCCATGCTGGGTGCCCTGCATTTCCTAGGGAGACCCGTGGGTCCCTTCCAGGTCCGAGTTATAGGGTTTTGGGGAAAGGGAAGGTGAGTCTGAACTGTTTTGCTGCTGCTGTCTGTTGTTTTCTGTCTGAATTAAAAGTTTCTGAATTTGTAAGAATATCGGGAGGAATACAGAGGCTGTTTTATCTCCATTTTTTACTTTTAAAGTTAATAAATCTCCTATTTCATCCCAAAATGAAATCAAATTTATATTTTGCAATTCAAGGTCAGATTTTTCAATAGACAGCCAGCTGGCAAAACGGGCTAATTTTTTCTTAGATATTAAAACATTTCCTGAACTTAATATTTCCCTGAGTTGGTTTTTTATACTCTTTTGTAAGGCAGATTGCTGTAAGCCCATGATGTTTAACAATTTGCCACTATATCTACCCCACTACAGTTAAAACACAGGAAAGGAGTTAGTTGTTAAAACGTGCCAGGTACACCACGGTTTTCAGGCTTTACTGGCTGCGGAGCTGATGTTAATTTCGCCGTTTCTGTCGGTAAAACCGGCGTGGCTCCCACGCCGCTGTAGGGACTGACCCCGCCGCAAAAACCCGCAAAAAACCGCAAAAACCGCAAAAAAACCCCCTGTGCCACCACTTTGAAACCGATCAAAGCTGCCTGCCTGCCGTGCTGCACCTGGGGTGGCCGCGTCCAGCCCCCCCCAGCCCATGCGCCGCACCACGTGGCACACCGAGCCGCGCACGCCACACACATGCCCACGCCGCCTCTCTCCCCGAGAGCGCAGCTGGGCTGGCAAAATGCCACCGATGAGACCTCCCTGCAGAGCTCCAGGAACCCACCCGCCGTGAAAGGAGGCTTCTACTCACCTTTTTTTCTTGCAGGTAGAGGCGTCTGTGTAACTGTAGTGGGTCTACGTCCAGAACCGACCTGCCTGGGCTCCTGACAGGCTCCCGGTTCATGCTGAAAAGTCTTCGAACTGCACAAAATGCAGCTTAAAAAAATTTAAGCTAGTTGATCAGCTCCAAGGCTTGTTGAATCCCGAAAATAGGAGTCACAGCCGAACGTGGGGTGCTCTGTAGAGACCATCCACGTTGGGGGCGCCAGCTGAGGCTTTTTCTCGGCCCTAAAATGGGGTGTTCACCCTTTCCTCCGGTCTAGCTCAGCTGTTAGGGTGAAGCCTCCTGGGCCCTTGCCTCATGGACGTAAATAAGATAACAAAAGAGGCTCTTTCCCCTGATGAAGTTGCAGGGTTTATTTCTTGTCGGTAAAAGAGCGAGGGAGAAAGAGAGAGAGGTCAGGGGGCACAGATCTTTTCTAGGGTCTGAAAAGGGGGGCGGGGAGAAATTGGATCCCAGCCATCCCTGTATGGCCAGGAGGGGAGAGGGACCAAGCTACAGGGCATAGCAGGGGTCACGGAATGTACCATTTACAATGCATCTCGGAAATGCAACAATATTTAATAAGAAAATCAAAACAAAGCCGCAGATTTTTTTCTTCTAGTCAGAGAAATGGAGGAGGTGAGAACATGTGAGGGAAAACAACATGGTGACACCAAAGTCAGTGAAGAAGGTGGGGGAGGAGGTGCTCCAGTTGTCAGAGCTGAGATTCTTCTGCAGACCCTGGTGAAGACCATGGTGAAGCAGGTTGTCCCCCTGCAGCCCATGGGTCCATGGAGGATGCAGAGATCCACCCACAGCCTGTGGGGGAGGTGCCCGTGCAGGAGAGGGTGGATGCCTGGAGGAGGCTGTGATCCAGTGGGAAACCCAGTGGAAAGAGAGGGCCCCAGCTTCCAGGCTGGAGCAGCCTGTTCTTGGAGTACTGCACCTTGTGCAAAGAGAGAGCCACGCCGCAGCAGTTTTGGGAGGACTGTTTGCCCATGGGGGGAATTCACATTGCAGCAGGTGCAGTAGGACTGCTGTTCCTGAGAGTGGACCCATGCTGGAGAAGTTCACAGAGAACTGTCTCTCGTGGGAGGGACTCCACTGTCTCACAGGGGAAGGACTCCTCTCCCAGAGTAGAGGAAGAAAATCTTGGTGATGAACTGACCAAAACTCCCATGCCCTGTCTCCCTCCACTGTTGGTGGAAAGGAGGGAGGGGCTGGGGGAGAAAATGTATTTTAAGGGCTTATTTTACTTCTCATTGTCCTCTGATTCTGTTAGCAATAAATTCACATTGCAACTTTAAGTTGAGTCTGTTTTGCTCTTGAAGTTTTTTTCTCCTGGTCCTTACCTCAACTCATGAACCTTTTTGTCCTGGGGTGACTTTATGATGCCGGTATCCCCAGCATCCCTATTTTCCTCTCCTCTGCCCAGCTGTGGCAGGGGAAGGTGAGTGAGTGACTCTCATGGGTGCCTGGCATTTGGCCAGTGTCAAACCATAACACTGGTTCAATAAAATTCTTCAGTGAATAGGGGGATGGTCCCTGAGAGAATGGCTGGCTAAAATACTGGAAACCATCATAACTGTAATTGTAATAGTTATTGTAGTGATTATCAGTCTTGCTATTGGTTATATTTGCAAAATAATAATGATCTTGCAAGAATGTATGCTACTATAGATAGAAATCAAGTTGAAATTTATCAAATGGCCTTAAGAAATTTGAGAAGTTTCAAAGGGGGGAATTGATACCAAAAGGGTTAATTCAATTTCTACTATGCCTGTTAACTTCTAGCAGAGAAACAAAGCATGCAAAATCTGCTTTCCCAGCAAGGACAGTTGGACAATAAGACATCTTGTTCAGGAATGCAGGCACAGCCAAAACAAGGACTGAATCTGGGAACTTGAGGAGGGTTTTACTTTAATGGCCAAATTGTAATATGCATGTAGTGACGGTATATAAGCAACACACTTGTAAAATCACATGTGCACATAAGGTCAGGAGTTATCCCTGTGTGACCAGGCACCTGAATAAATGATGCCCTTCTTAACAGTAATTTGGTGTTAAGAAGTCTGTTGGGGTTTAAGGAGTTCTCTTTTTGTTTTGTTTTTTTTTCCTCTTAAGGAATTTTAGCCCATACTTGTTGCTATAAGAAAATAACGACCGGTACTTAAAAGAGACAAAAGAAGTGGCCACAGCTCAGGGGAGGGGTCCAGCTAGCTACTCTCTCTTTTACCTGGGGGTTTCTCGTAGAAGGCAGAGATACCGCGAGATTTGGACTGGGGCAAGAGGTTGTGTGCAGCTCCGCGCTCTCTCTTTGCTCTCTCATCTTCAGAGAAGGACGGTCAGAGTTATTGCTTGGGGGAGGGAGTTCCCTGCAGCTGCCGGAGCCTAGCCCGGTCCTGCTTCTTCTACCGTGAGGTGAGCCTCTTGCTCGGGAAAGTAGCCACTGAACTGAGACCTTATTAATACCCTACTGCACTAAAAAAAGAACTTTCACCATGTGCTCGGGAGCCGGGCTGCCGTGGGCCCGCCCCCCTTCCCCAATTCTTTTGCCTCTGCTCCAAGCTTTTGCTACATTGTAGCTCTGCACGCCCTGCCCTGCCGAGACCCCCCACAGCTCCAGCTACAGTTGCTGACTTCTGATACATCTCATCTACCACTCCGGAACTTTGCTCATCCCTGCCTTCCCAGCTTGCTACTCCGAGGTTTCCCTGCTACAGCTCCTTTTGGTATCCAGGGAGGACACTGGGATCGGCTGTTCCTCGGGTTTTGTAAAGGAAGCCCTGTTTCCATCCCTTCTGCCGAGCCCGTCCGCCATTGCTCATGTGGAGAAAGATGGACATACCTGTGCCACAGCGCCTCCTCCAGCCGAGGAGGAGTCATCGCACCTGCCTTACGCCGCCAGGAGCCTGCCCGCCCCCCCTGCCAACTGCAACCGTAAATACACCAAAGGGGAAATTGCCTGCAGTCAAGAAGGCTGCTACTGGGTTTCTGGTTTTGTTTGTTTGTTGTTAACGTTGTTGTTTGTTTGCCTTATTATATATACATACCAGTAGAGAACTGTTATTCCTTTTCTGATAACTTTGCCTGAAAATCTTTTAATTTCAAAATTATAATAATTTGGAGGGAAAGGGCTCATATTTTCTATTCCAAGGGTGGCCTTGCCTTCCTTAGCAGACACTTATCTTTCAAACTGAGGTAGATTTTAACACCCAATGTGGGGCTTGAAGGCATCAAGCGGAAAGGGTGAAAAAGGAATAACAGCTCCTGGGTAACCAATATTTGTGTGCGGAATATAGAAACCTCTTTAGGCAGCACCATGTGGCCTAGCTTACCGTGTTTTGGGTGGCATGTGGTGGCAGCTATATTTTTTCCATTTACAACTCATTATCTAAATATGGGTCCTATGACTAAGGCTACCATGGTTTTTATCCACTTTGCAATATGGGTCAATAGCGTGATAAATTCATGCATTTTTAACTTCCTCAGGAAGATGGGCACAGGGATACAGGGCTATCATACACTAAGTGTATGTTTTTGGGGTTATGTTAATAGTGGCACCTTCTGTGAGGACATGACACCAGGGGAAGTTTTCTCCCAACCCTTCACCCAGTTCTTTGGGCCTACCCCACCAGCTTTTGAAGGATTTAAATTTCCTCTAGATACTAATCAAGTGTTGCTGATAGGCCTAGTCTATTTAGCATTCAGAGATAAGGTGAGATTGACTTGGATAACCACCCAGACACCTACCCAAGAGACTAGGGGTGCTGCTCCAGAACCTGACCTTGCCTTACAGCCTGACCCTGCCTCAAGCCTGACATTGTCCAATGGCCCATTTCAGAAATGATCCACCCAGATTGGATGGGGGTAATGGAGGAGAACATACACCAGGTGCTGAGGGATTACATCTCCCCACCTGGTGGGACACCCTCTCCCTGCCTCAAAGAGAGAGAGTCTGATGGTAGCAGTAGAACCCATAGATGTTACAACCATCCAAGTTCCAGCTAAACCACAAGGGCAGCCACAGCCAGCAGCAGTCACTCCTCTGCAGAGGAGGAAGTATAAGACCAAATCAGTGCACCCAGTTAATGATGATGGAGAACCAGGGCCCTCACAACCAGCAGGGGAGCCAGAGATTGAAATCATCACTGACTAGCTGTCGCATAACAGTCTCTGTAATCTGTGAAAAGACATTGTGTGATGGGGGTGCAAGGCTTACACGACCTGGCTACTTCAGATTTTGGATCTTATGGGTACAGGCGTGCAACTGGATAGTGGCAAGGCAAGGTATTTGGGATCCTTGACCCGGAACCCGGGTGTGGATCAGGTATGTGTGAGGGAGCCAGGATCCCTTTCTCTCTGGGAGCAGCTTTTAATGAGTCTAAGAGAGAGTTTTTTTCACAGAGAGAATGCAGCAGTACCATCAGAGAATGTGCTGGAAGACACTTGAGGAAGGCATCCAACAGCTGAGAGAAGTGGCAGTATTATTCTTTGGGAGAGACAGACAGCATGATAATGACCTTGACAAGGTCAGGTACACAGGGCAAATGTGGAACCTGGCAAATCTAGGGCCATCCCAATACACCACCTTCATTGCAACGATTAATGTTGAGGACAACCAAGAGACAGTGGGTTCTGTCGCCAACAGGCTCAGGTATTATGAGAGTCTGGTCAATGGCTCAATGCAGGCTCATGTCTCTGCTGTGGTTAAGTGTCACTGGTGGGGTTTTTGGGGTCCCTTTGGGATCTCTGAGACTGCTTCTGCAGCCCTCAGTGACGGAGTACGTTCCCGAGTCTTGCCCAGATAGAATTGTGGCTCGCGGTGAGCTCTCAGACCAGCGGGGAAAAGAGACCAGCATATGCAGAGAGGCACAAATCCATAGTTTATTCTATGAAGGCATCCTATCTAGCATATACCAACGGCTATTGTTTTACAGGGGTTTTTATAACTTTTGAGGGTTTTACAATTTGCACCAATTACCAAGGGAATTCTGCTTTCTAACCAATCCCTGAGGGATTTTACATTCAAAGCTGGCCTATGGATACTAAAAGAAAATGAGCCACTAATACTGAAGATAGATAAGAGGGTCTACCAAGGGGGGGAAAACTAAATTCCTTTTGTATTCGTCATTTCACCAGCCATTTCTTATCTCTAAGCTATGGTTTTCCAAGGAGCTTATTCTGAGGATGCAGGGAGACTTTCTTCTGTATGAATGTTTTCTGCTCCCTCCACAACTCCTCTATCTGTATTTACTAAAAAGGTGCTTCCAGCAACTTTATTAAAACATTGAACAAAGCATGCAAACATAACTAGTACAATAACAACTACGATTAAAATCCATAGAAGTCCCTTGACCAGAGATGTGCCCCACCCCGTCAGTCCCCATTGTCCAAAAAGGTTGTTGAGCCAGTCTGGGGTGGTTTCTACTTTCAAATCCTTCACGATGTCCTTCAGCTTCTGGATGTTTGCCTGAATGGATGTTGAACGTGAGGACAGATTGAAGCAGCACATCCCCTCAAAGTCTTCGCAGCCATGTCGGTGGGCAAGCAGCAGGAAGTTGATTGCATCTCGGTTTTGTAGGGATGCATGTCTCATGGTTTCTTCATCCTTTAAAAGATCACTCAAAGCAGCAGATGTAACATTGGCTTGCTTACTGAGCCAACACCCCAAATGAGTAATTTCACCAAGGACTTTTGCTGCAGCCACCCATGGTAAGAACAGGGAGACAGCAGCCCTTGTGGGTTTGTTCCAATTGTACAATTTAGGGTCACAACTTTCATCAAATTCAGTGTAAGATCTTTTTTCACGTTTTGATTCACTCTCCTTTTAACAATTATGTAATAAGGTTATGGTGGGGATGAAGGTAGAAAGCTTGCCAAGGCTACAGGGTCCCCCCTGAAGACAAGAGGGGATTCCAGCCCAAACCAAATCACCACAGATAAGAAACATTCCATGGGGTAATGTTTTGGGGTGGATGGAGGATTCAGAGAGAACATGAGTGGTATAATTGCACCAGTGTGGATAATTGTAGGCTTTGTTGATTGGTGATATGTCTTTTCTGTATGTGTTTCGAATTTGACTCAATCCAGGCCAATTTTGCTTTCGAGTTTTGTAATAAAATTTGACACACTATGTTGCTTTGGAGGACCCCAGCAAATCTAATTCTTGGGGTTCCTCGGGGGCATTTGGCAGTATTTTTGTCCAATGGTCCCAAGTGTCAACTGGATTTGGTCTCTTACCAGTGGTGTGGAGGAGCTCTGAGTTTTGGACAGGCCATTCGTCTGCTAGAAAGGGAATTCTTACCAAACATGGCAAGTGGGTTATCAAGGTTGCCCATGGACAGGCACATGTTATCTTGTTTTAATGTCTTTGCTAAAGTCACCCAGACATTGTGTTTGGGTTGTGGACTGATCCAGCTGAAGGCATGTGGCACGGTGACAAGGATCCAGGCAGCAGTGAGGACAGCATCAACAGAGATAATTTTCATCTTTGGACAAGGATGGGCCTTCTGATAGGGAAAATAAGTCAGTTATTTTTATGATGGGGGCAGAGAGGGTTAGGGTTTTGTCTTTCATCTCCTTCCTTTGTCCCTTCCTCCCCACCTTTTTTTTTTGTTTTTCTTTAGGAATAGGGAAGTGAATATAGGATTAGGGGTTACAGTAAAATCATTGGTGGGGGGAACTAATACTAGGGTGTTTAAGTAGAGGTAGTAACATTTAAATAAAGATCACTTTGTGGCCAGATTATGTCTGGCTTATGATTTGCCTGAAGCAGCAGAGTGCTGCTTAGTTTTTTGTTTCATCTGCTGTCTTGTGACAGGATGATATTTTCTTTGATGTGCCGGTGTTCGGCAGCGTCTTCTTCTCCAAGTAGCGCTGGTTTGGTTTTGAGGAGGTTTTGTATTTGACTCTGGGGAGCTTTTGTTGTTGTCTGTTGGAGTAGGTATTGCTGTGCCTAGGTATGGTTTTATGTTTTTTCCTGGGAACCATCTTGGTCCAGATGGCAGGGAGACGCAAGCGTACCCCCTTCCCCAGGTAATTAATTGTAAAGGTCCAGAAACCTGATGTGTTTCAGGGTCTTTCACCAGCACTGGTGGTTTTTCAGTGAGCTTTGCTTGGGTTGAGTTTGCAAAGTGTCGGAGTACTGGGGGATCTGGTTCTGACTCGGTGCCATTTAGGAAATTGATGATGTAGAGAGCTTTGCAGAGTCTTTCCACTGGAGATAAAATTTCTGTGTCTCTTCACTGTTGGTGAAGGACTCTTGATGTTCTGATGAGTTCTCTCTACGATGGACTGTCCTGTGGAATTTCCAGGAATGGTCTGAATGTGTTCAATTCCCCATTCACCGAGGAATTCTTGAAATTTGTGAGAGATGTAGGCGGGTCCATTGTCAGTTTTGATCTTTTTTGGAACTCCCAGAGTGGCAAATACTAGGAGAAAATGCTTAATAACGTGAGTGGCTGTTTCTCCTGCATGAGCCGATGCAAAAACTGCTCCAGAGAACGTGACAATGGACACGTGCACATACTTAGACTTTCCAAAAGGTGGGAAATGGGTGACATCAGACTGCCACAGCTGGCAGCTGTTCAGGCCTCTGGGATTGACTCCCGTGCCCATAGAGGGCACTTGGTAGTTATGACAGTTTGGGCATGTTGCCACAATGACTTTTGCTTGGATTTTTGGAATTTTAAACATTCTCATGAGGGCAGGTACATTTTGGTGGAAAAATGAATGTGACAGCTTTGCTTGAGCAAAAATGTTGGGGATGTTTGCAATCTCGACTGGCATGGCCAGGGTGTCTGCTTTCCTGTTTCCCTCTGTAATAAAACCTGGGAGGTCGGTGTGTGACCTAACATGCATGATATGGTAGGGTAATTTTCTGTTGGAAATGAGGGTTATTAATGAAGAAATCAATTGGTGTAATTTTGGATTGGAAATTTCTTTGAGGAAAGCATATTCTGCTCTCTTAGCTATACCAGCTATGTAAGCAGAATCTGTGACTTCAGTTTGAGTTGCCAATTTAAATAAACTTATTTTTCCTGTTGTGAGACAGAACCAGGAGCAAAAGAGCAAGGCAGGCCTAAAACTTGAGAGAGTATAAAAGAAAATTTATTAACTACACAAACAAAAAGAGAGGAAAAAAAATTTCAGAATAAGATTTTTTAGATCACTCCTTCCCTCCCTCTCCCAATCTTCATAACAACAAAACAAACATATAACAAATACTTCGGTCAGTGCCCAATTTAGTCTTTCTCAGTTCACTTCTGGAGAGAGAAGCCTCTTCTTGTTGAAGTTGTAGGGATTTTTCCCACAAGAAGGAAAAAAACAGTTATATTGTGGTTTTATCCTTCACGATTTGCATCCGCCCGGGAACCTGCAACCGTGACGCTCCTCCCAACTCTACAGCTGTCCCAAAGTTGTAGATGTGGGCCATGTCTGTCTCATGGGGTATTACTTTTAAGAATGAAATGTTCAACCACAAAGATTCTCTCTGTCTCCTTTCTCTCTGCTCAGGCTTCATCTTCAGAAAACTGAAATCCCCTTCTTTTTTCTCAGGGCAGAAATTCTCAACACAGGTGCTTTTTAGTCAAATCATCTATTAAATGGAACATTTCCATCCCCCCATGTCTCTTTCCATGGTTTATAGGAATATTCAGTACATCAGTTCATTCCTACAATTTCACAAAAAATTTTCAGCCATTTCAGCATCTTCTCATTCTCCTTCCATCTTAAAAACTTAGCTCTTACATCACTGACTTCAGAAATCTTCTTATTCCCTTTCATATTCAAAGGAAAGGCTGGAGGCTTTGCAAATCTTATCTGAACACTAAAGAGTTAAAGTTTAACACAACTACAAGAGTTGGGCCAGGCTCAGGCCGTGCTGGGGGTGTAGCTGAGGTGTTAATCAGCCTTTCTGGGGCTGGGCTGCAGCCCCACAGTGCTCATGGCCACCCGGGCAGGCCCGGCCCGTCCGGCAGCAGCAAGAGTCGGCCTCCCCCCACGCCAGAGCCGCAGGCTCATGGAGGAGGAAGCCGTGAAGGTCTTATCACACAACTTTTTCTCCCCCCGGCCATCGGGTCCCCCTCGTTGGCAAACGGGGCCCAAGCGGCCTCCAGAGCCTCCCCCCCCACATGGGGGAGGGGGAAGCTCGGGTTGATGTTACCTGCTCAGCCGCCGGAAAGACAAAGAGCCTCAGTTCCGGATTACCTTCCTCAAAATGTGTGTGCACGGAGCGAACTAACTTTCTCTAATTGGCTGTTGCAGGTATCCCAACCCCCACAGAGGAAATTCCCTTAGGAAGAACCTCTTCTGAGTTTCTTCTTCCTAAGTCAACCTAACACATTGTTAAAGGGTTTGTCTTTGAATTTTTCAAAGGCTCTAACAGAGATCCCTCCACAATTTGGACATCAGATTCCCATTCATCAGTTTTGGGGTTTTTCCAAGTCATGACAGACTTGTGAGAGGAACCTGAGCCGTCTGTAAAAACAGAGCTTTGAGAGGTGCTGTGCTTTGAACGAGTTTTGGGACCAGATTGAAGGTTGCATTTCAATTAAAAAGTTTGTGTTTTGGTATGTGTCACGATCCGCTATTAATGCAGAGCGGGGGTCGTGATGGTTCTTTTGATCTCAAAGGTGCAAACAGGCAAAATGCAGGGGACAAAATCAGTTTATTCAACAACAGAAAATCAGTTTAGTCAACAACAGCAATGCATTTCATCAAATGCCAACAATTCAGTTACGGTAAAGGGGAGAGGTACAGGATAAGGAAAGGGGAAGGAGAGGAAGGGATGGGAGAATAGCTACCAACAGACGAGACGGGCGTCCTCGCGGGTCATCCGATAGACGAGTCCTCGTCCGTGGGGAGATCTCAGGGGTCTTCATCAGTGGAGAGATCTCAAAGGGTCCTTTCCAGAGGGTCGCTCTTTTATAGTCCTTCTCCAAAGCGAGTGGCTTCTGGCCAAAAGGTGGGAAGATTTATGGGCCATTGTGTGGTGCTGCAGGAGACAGGTATGGACAAGCAGTCCTCAGTTGATGCAACACAGTCTCTGGTTGGTGCCATGACAGCACAGTCCAGTGAACACAATACACCAGCACACAGTCATGAGCATCCACCTGGCCCGGCCAGTAAACCATTGTTAGAAGTCAGCCTGGGTGGGGGTCCTCGAGGTCTCCTTGCGACGGTCGGGAGGCAAAATCGAGGGGAACTTCGGACTGACCCTTACATAGAAATTTGGCCTGTGTAGCTATCTAGAGCAAATTGAAGATTTTCATTGGTTTGGAGCAGATTTTCCAAATCTCCCATGGTCAGGGGCAGGTAGATGCATGTGAACTCACACCCTGAAAGAGAGCGGAGGCGGGTTCTGGCCTTGTTTATCAAATGTGCCATGATTTTCTGAAACGTGGTAATTGTCTTGGTGGGCTGATTGCTTGTGAAAATCCATTCAAGGATCAACAAGGGGTCTGTGAGTTGAGGGTCCCATTGAAAAATCAGTCCATAGAAGCGAGGGGCCTTTCCTGAAATGACAAATTGGAAAGGCAGATTTGGCTCAAATCTGTGTGCTTGACGTGAAGACAGGGCTTCCTGAACTTTGATGATGGATTGTCGGGCTTCCGGGGTGAGTGTGCGTGGGGAGTCCCGGTCCTCGTTGCCACGGAGGAGGTTGAACAGAGGGGTGAGGTCTTCTGTTGTGAGTCCCATTAGGGGGCGGATCCGGTTGATGGATCCACACAGGCTGTGTAGGTCTCTTAAGGTCTTTGGGTCATCTCGAATGGAGAGCTGCTGGGGTACAATGGTCCTTTCTCGGATTAGAAGTCCTAGGTATTTCCAGGGGCTGGTGTACTGTACTTTGTCTTCACGGATTTAAAATCCTGCTTTTTCTATGGTCTGAATGGTTGTTTTGGCAGCTTTTTCTAATCTTGAGGATGCAATGGGATGCTGAAAAAACAATCTTTGATGTCAATGACCACAAGTGTCCAGTCTCGAGGTAGCATCGATGGGGAGGGCAGTCCAGGCTGGTGAGGGCCCATGTCTTCAATGATGTTGTTGATTTTGCGAAGGTCTTGGAGAAGTCTCCACCTGTCTGTTCCAGGTTTTTTCAAGACGAAAATTGGGGAATTCCAAGGCCTGTCAGACTCCACAATGTGGCCTTTTGCTAGCTGTTCTTCCACGTGGGCTTGCAATGTGCGCAGTTTGACCTTTGAAAGGGGCCACTGTGCCTGCCATTGGGGGTCTTCACTCTTCCAGGTGAGACGAGGAGTGGGCGGGACAGTGCACGCTTCAATGGCCCCCATCAAAAATCCTGACTTTGAACTCGGAGAGCAGCCCCCCATTGGGTCAGGGCATCTCTGCCCCATAGGGTGATTGGGGCTCTTACCACGAATGGTTGGATGGTTGCCAGTTATCCTTCAGGCCCTTCAATGACAAAGTTGAATCTGCTACTCATGGAAACGGTGACTCCCCCAATTCCAGCCAGCATGCCTGCTACAGGTTCAAGTTCCCAGTGTGGTGGCCATTCCAAGAGGGCAATGGCAGTGACGTCAGCGCCGGTGTCTATCATTCCTGGTTTCTGAATTTTTTCCCCTTAGCAGAAAAGGTTGCACTCTAGGATGGGTTTGTTTGGACCCATAGTTCGTGCCCACATTATTGTAGGGTTGAGAGGGATCCATTCCATGTGATTTTTTGGAAGCAGGAAAGCTTGTGCAATAGGTGTTTTCTGTGGAAGAAAAAAGGGAATGTCCGTGCAACACAATTGGACAAAGATTTCTTTTCCAGGTGCTACAGTTTGTATTTCAGGTAAAACGGAAATTTGTGGTGGACCATGGAAACTGTCACCGAGGATTAAAATGTCCCAAGGACCATCTTGTGGTCCATACTTTCCTGTAGGGATACGATAAAATTTTTCATCTGTAATATTTAAAGACAAAACAGTTACCAGCTGGTGCCTGGTTCCCATTGAAATCTCACCAAATGTTGGGTCTGCCTGATGTGATCTGGAAATTTCGAGGACCATGGGTTTTGATGTTCCTCATTTGTCATCATTGGGGCTGGGTGTAAGGCAGCTTTTGGTTTGTTGTCTGCGCCCGGAGCTGAAACCGGGCTGCATTGGAAGTTTTTTGGCTGCTGTTGTTGTTTTTGTTGCCTTTGGGATTTGTGGTAGTTGCTGTGGGGGGTTTGGGTGGGTGGTTTGTTTGGATAGTCTTTTATAAAATGTCCAAGTTCCCCACAATAGAAACAACGAGCATTGTCTTTGGAGACCATCGCTGCAAAGGCTCCAGAGACTCCATCAGCAATGCCCTTGGCAACTGCTTTGGCCACTGTGTTTTCAGTGGACATGTGGCGTGTGCAGCTTTCCACCATTTGCTCGATGGTGGGATCGGTGTCTATAGGTAAAGTTCTTAAAATGATTTTGCACTGTTCATTTGCATTGCTTAAAGCAAGTTTTCTTAAAAGTTCCTTTTGCGCTTCTGTGCTCTCAAGTTGTTTTTCAAGAGGATCCTTGAGCCTGTCTACAAATTTTATAAAAGTCGTGTCTATTCCCTGCTTGATATTGGAAAAAATGCAAGCTAGGAAGAGAGTCGTCAGGGGTAAGGAGGAATGAGTTTTTTTGCTGCATTAGCAAGGTCCTGCAGTGTTTCTTCAGGAATAGAGTTTGCTTGTTCTGAGGGTTTAGAAAATTGGTTTTCAACAGCGAGTTGTTCAACAGTAAAATTCTGTCAATTGGGATCTTTTGAATACTTATCATATAGTATTTTTAATTGTTTTTTCCAATACTTTTCACATAACATAAATGTGGCCAGTGACAGAAGGCAAGTAGCTAAATTTTTGAGACCATGGGGAACCATTACAAAAGCAGCAAAAAAAGCTTCAAAAAATTTCTAAAAATGTGTGCTGATCTGCCATGTTCTTTTGCAATTTTTGCTAATTCTGTTACTTGCTTGTGTCAATTGATTGCCATTCTCATCTTTTGGAGAATCCTCCTCTGCGGCCTCGGCCTCGTTTATAAATCACAGGAAAGGCAGAGATTCTTTGGGCTAATTGCCAATTTCCATCTTGAGTTGCTTGTAACTTTGCCTTGGCCCATGTCCTGGGGTACAGTGCAAAAATGTGTATTCTATCACCATCTGTTAAAATGTGGGAGGGGTGGTGATCCTTATCTCTGTGGGAGATATCCTCTGCTGATGTGCCATCTGATGAGATCGGGGGATGATCATCGTTATCTATTCACAACCCATCCTTCCTCCAGAAGATATATTCTGTTAATGGGCCATTAAGTCCTATTGTGTGACTGATAAGATTACATCATCCCATTGGGAGATGCCCCAACCAGGGGCAGGAGCCAAGCCTTTCCTACCTAGATAAAAAACTGGGGTTTGGGACCCGAGGGCAGACCTTTCTACTGGATCCCAGAGGAAAGTCGGACCTTTTCCACATCATCGCTGGACCTCCAGAGGAAAACTGCACCTTCTACAGGAGCACTGCTTCAACAGAACCACATCCGTCATCCAGGAGGACTGCAGCCACCATTTATAGGGACTGCTACCAACACCCTGACTGACAGGGTGTCAGGTTGTATTTCTGACTGTGTTGGTGGTTGTTTCTTTTATATTATTGCATGTATTTTATTTTTTCTCTTTTTCTCCTATTAAATTGTATTACTGACTTGGAGTCTCGCACTGGTTTTACTTTCAAACCAACACATTAATTGGCGCCCAACGTGGGGCACAAAGGGTACTGAGGAAAGTCAGTATTACAATTTTGTTTTCACCATGATTCTCAACATGCTTACATGGGTTTTATATCTTGTTCTCTATATTTTTCCACACATGGGGAACTATCTGCCAGCTGTAATGCTCCTGTGTAGACCAGGATATGGTATAAAAATTGCTTTACTGGCCTATTATGTCTACTGCATGATAACCTCTAAGGCAATGAACATAATCCGGAATATATACTCGACTTTGTTTGCTTGTCCTAGTCTAGGTTGCTACATCCGGGGTTTTAACAATCACACCCAGCCCTTGGGAGGAGGGGTAAAGAATGATTTTTTCCAATCTTTCCGGCCTGATACAGTAGTTTTTGGAAATGTTGAGTTCCCGCTGGATGCTAAGGACAGCATAATATTGTTGTTAGTTCTGCTTTGTCTCCTCTGCATAGCCTTTACAGCCTACAACATGCTTAGAAACAGAACACTACATGGCGTATTGATGCGTATTCTTGAGGAAGAGGAAAAAAGAAACAAATCAACTTCGTCCACGACTGCACACAATGTCACAAAGAGGAGAAGAACCAAACAAAAAGCAACAGTGTCCGTGTCTACGCAGACTGCCACAGAGGAGGAAAAAGACAGAAGCACCATCAGCATCTCCACACAAACCATCACTGAGCCAGAACAGCCTAGACCAGTAGCAGTTGCGCCCGTTCAGAAGAAGAAATCAAAGAGCAAATCAGTTCGCATAGTGACTGACGAGGACGTGGCAGGACCTTCGCACCCAGCAGAAGTGACAGAGCCAGAGATCATCACTCGCTCTCTATCCCTGGGTGAGCTGCGTGACCTGCGGAGGGAATTCACCCGCCAGACAAATGAGTCCATCTTGACCTGGCTGCTCCGCATCTGGGACACTGCAGCCAATGACACCATTCTGGATGGATGTGAGGCCAGGCAACTGGGATCTCTGTCCCGGGATGTGGTCATTGACCAGGGGATTGGGAGAACCCAAGAAACTCTCAGCCTCTGGCGGCGACTGCTGACAAGTGTGAAGGATAGATACCTTTGTAAAGAAGATCTCCAGGTGCACCAAGGAAAATGGAGCACAATAGAACAAGGTATCCGATGCCTGAGGGAATTGGCCGTGCTGGAGATCATTTTCTCAGAAGATGAGAGATTTCCTAAGAGCCCAGACTGTGTCCGGTGCACGTCACAGATGTGGTTGAGATTTGCACGGCTTGGACCAGAGATGTATTCCCGTTACCTGGCAACGCTGCAGTGGAGGGAAGGTGAAGACATGGTAGGCGTCTTGGCCAATAAACTAAGAATTTATGAGGACACTGTCACAGCCCCATTTCGTACCCATGTCTCATCTGTGGAAACAAGGCTGGTGGAGCAAGTCCGAAGCCTGATTGAAGAGGGCCATCAGAAACTAAAAAAAGAACTTAAGGAAAACAACTACCAGATCTCTCCTGAACCAACAAGAGTTTCTGCCATTAGGAGCCGGCGTTCCTCAGGCAGGGAGAGAGGACACACTCCACGAGGTAACCTCTGTTTTTTCCTTCAGGAGCATGGAGAAGACATGAGGAAGTGGGATGGAAAACCCACCTCCTCCTTAGCAGCCCGGGTACGTGAGCTGAAAAGAGGGACACCTACCCCAAGAAGCTCATCTAGAGTCAATGCTGCTCCAGTCTCTCGTGTACAGAACTCCAGACAGTATCAGAATGATGATATGACTGATCCTCTTGAAGGAACCTCAAGAACCTATTTACAGGGAGAGAGCAACGTGTACCAGGATCAGGAATAGAGGAGCCCTGCCTCTAGCCAGGTAGAGGAGAGGGATAATCGGATCTATTGGACTGTGTGGATCCGATGGCCTGGCACATCCGACCCACAAAAACATAAGGCTTTGGTTGACACCGGCGCCCAGTGTACTCTGATGCCATCAAAGTATGTAGGAGAAGAATCCATCTCTATTTCTGGGGTAACAGGAGGATCCCCGCAGCTGACTGTAGTGGAGGCAGAAGTGAGATTAACTGGGAACAGGTGGCAGAAACACCCCATCGTGACTGGCCCAGAGGCCCCATGCATCCTTGGAATAGACTATCTTAGAAACGGATACTTCAAAGACCCAAAAGGATATCGCTGGGCTTTCGGGATAGCTGCTGTAGAGACAGACGGCATTAGAAAACTGAGCACCTTGCCTGGTCTTGCAGATGACCCCTCTGCTGTGGGACTACTGAGAGTTGAAGAGCAACAGGTACCAATCGCCAGAACAACAGTACCCCGTCGGCAATACCGTACCGATAGAGACTCGGTGATTCCCATCCATGAAATGATTCTTAAACTGGAGAGCCAAGGGGTGGTTAGCAAAACCCACTCACCCTTCAACAGCCCCATCTGGCCTGTGCGTAAATCTGAAGGAGAATGGAGATTGACCGTAGACTATTGTGCATTGAATGAGGTGACTCCACCGCTGAGCGCTGCTGTGCCAGACATGCTGGAACTCCAGTACGAGCTGGAGTCCAAGGCAGCAAAGTGGTATGCCACTATCGATATCGCCAATGCATTTTTCTCCATTCCTCTGGCAGCAGAATGCAGGCCTCAGTTTGCTTTCACCTGGAGGGGCGTGCAGTACACCTGGAATCGTCTGCACCAGGGGTGGAAGCACAGTCCCACCATCTGTCATGGGCTGATCCAGGCTGCACTGGAGAAGGGTGAGGCCCCCGAACATCTACAGTATATCGATGACATCATTGTATGGGGTAGCACAGAAGGGGAAGTCTTCGAGAAAGGAGAGAAGATTATCCAGATTCTGCTGAAAGCTGGTTTTGCCATTAAGCGAAGTAAAGTTAAGGGACCGGCTCAGGAAATTCAGTTTCTAGGAGTCAAGTGGCAAGATGGACGTCGTCAGATCCCAACAGAGGTAATTAATAAGATCACCGCTATGTCTCCACCTACCAACAAGAAGGAAACACAAGCCTTCCTAGGTGCCATAGGCTTTTGGAGAATGCACATTCCTGAATACAGTCAGATTGTGAGCCCTCTCTACCTGGTTACCCGCAAGAAGAACGATTTCCACTGGGGCCCTGAGCAGCAGCAAGCCTTCGCCCAGATCAAGCAAGAGATTGCTCATGCAGTAGCCCTTGGCCCAGTCAGGACCGGACCAGATGTGAAGAACGTGCTCTACTCTGCAGCCGGGAACCATGGTTTGTCTTGGAGCCTGTGGCAGAAGGTGCCTGGTGAGACTCGGGGTCGACCACTGGGATTCTGGAGCAGAAGCTACAAAGGATCTGAAGCCAACTACACTCCCACAGAGAAGGAGATCTTGGCCGCCTATGAAGGAGTTCAAGCTGCCTCAGAAGTGGTTGGCACAGAAACACAACTCCTCCTGGCACCCCGACTACCAGTGCTGGGCTGGATGTTCAAGGGAAAGGTGCCTTCCACACATCACGCCACTGACACCACATGGAGCAAGTGGATTGCTCTCATCACTCAGCGCGCCCGTATTAGGAATCCAAATCGCCCTGGGATTCTCGAAATAATTACAAACTGGCCTGAAGGTGTGACTTTTGGATTGTCTTCTGAAAAAGAAGAGGAGCAAGTGGCACGTGCTGAGGAAGCCCCACCATATAATGAGCTACCGGAGGCTGAAAGACGATATGCCCTCTTCACTGATGGTTCCTGCCGAATTGTAGGCACTAACCGGAAATGGAAAGCTGCAGTATGGAGCCCCACACGACAAGTTGCACAAGCTACCGAGGGACAAGGTGGATCGAGTCCGGTCGCAGAGCTAAAAGCCGTCCAGTTGGCTTTGGATATTGCTGAATGAGAGAAGTGGCCAAGGCTCTATCTCTACACTGACTCATGGATGGTATCTAATGCTCTGTGGGGATGGCTGGATCGCTGGAAAAAGGCCAACTGGCAACGCAGAGGGAAACCCATAAGGGCAGCTGAGATTTGGCAGGACATTGCTGCCCGAGTAGAGAAATTGACCATAAAGGTTCGACACGTGGATGCACATGTACCCAAAAGCCGGGCTAATGAAGAACATCACAACAACGAGCAGGTGGACCGAGCTGCCAAAGTGAAAGTATCACAGGTGGATCTAGACTGGCAGCACAAGGGAGAATCATTCCTAGCTCGTTGGGCCCATGATGCCTCTGGTCATCAGGGGAGAGATGCAACGTACTGATGGGCCCGTGACCGAGGGGTGGACCTTACCATGGACAGCATCTCACAAGTCATCCATGACTGCGAGACCTGTGCCGCAATCAAACGGGCCAAGCGGGTGAAGCCTCTGTGGTATGGTGGACGATGGTCAAAGTACAGGTATGGGGAAGCCTGGAAAATTGACTACATCACCCTTCCCCAAACCCGCCAGGGCAAACGCTACGTACTGACCATGGTGGAAGCAACTACAGGATGGTTAGAGACCTACCCTGTGCCTCATGCCACTGCCCGGAACACCATCTTGGGCCTAGAAAAACAAGTCCTTTGGAGGCATGGTACCCCTGAGAGAATTGAATCAGACAACGGAACCCATTTCAAGAACGGCCTTATCAACACCTGGGCCAAAGAACATGGTATTGAATGGATATATCATATCCCTTACCATGCGCCAGCTGCCGGGAAAGTTGAACGGTGTAATGGACTCCTTAAGACTACTTTGAAAGCACTTGGTGGTGGAACCTTCAGAAATTGGGAAATGAACTTGGCCAAAGCCACCTGGATGGTTAACACCCGAGGGTCCATCAATCGAGCCAGTCCTGCCCACTCTGAACCCCTGCACACAGTGGATGGGGACAAGGTCCCTGTGGTACACATGAAAGGTATTTTAGGAAAAACTGTTTGGATTAATCCCACCACAGGCAAAGGCAAACCAGTCCGTGGGATTGTTTTTGCTCAAGGACCTGGTTGCACTTGGTGGGTAATGCAGAAAGATGGGGAAACCAGTTGTGTTACCGCAAGGAGACCTAATTTTTAGTGAGAACTGTATGTAAGGTTTCATTTTGTATTATATATCTGTAAGAGGGTATTGGTTTGGGTGTGATGCAGATGGTAATAGAATAAGGGGTGGATTATGTCCTGGGGTACAATGCAAAAATGTGTATTCTATCACCATCTGTTAAAATGTGGGAGGGGTGGTGATCCTTATCTCTGTGGGAGATATCCTCTGCTGATGTGCCATCTGATAAGATCGGGGGATGATCATCGTTATCTTTTCACAACCCATCCTTCCTCCAGAAGATATATTCTGTTAATGGGCCATTAAGTCCTATTGTGTGACTGATAAGATTACATCATCCCATTGGGAGATGCCCCAACCAGGGGCAGGAGCCAAGCCTTTCCTACCTAGATAAAAAACTGGGGTTTGGGACCCGAGGGCAGACCTTTCTACTGGATCCCAGAGGAAAGTCGGACCTTTTCCACATCATCGCTGGATCTCCAGAGGAAAACTGCACCTTCTACAGGAGCACTGCTTCAACAGAACCACATCCGTCATCCAGGAGGACTGCAGCCACCATTTATAGGGACTGCTACCAACACCCTGACTGACAGGGTGTCAGGTTGTATTTCTGACTGTGTTGGTGGTTGTTTCTTTTATATTATTGCATGTATTTTATTTTTTCTCTTTTCTCCTATTAAATTGTATTACTGACTTGGAGTCTCGCACTGGTTTTACTTTCAAACCAACACAATGGGGAAGATTTAACCCCATTCCTGCAAATAAGCTGTGGAGGGGTGGGAGAATGCTCTCCATTTAATGCACAGTGCCTAAAGGTTGCAAATGCACAGCCGCAGAGTGCCTCAGAGCCTTAAAACACTGATTGGATTGTCCAGAGTTAAAGAGTTCAGATCCCCGCAAAGGAAATTTTTCGCATGAGCTCACTTTCACTTTTTATAGTCTACTTATGCTGGTAGTTCTGGCTAAATGCTGTGGCTTGAAGCCTAGATAATTTGCCTGGAGAGTAGGAATTTCGGTATCGGCTTCCAGGACTAATAGGTCTGTTCCGGAGAGTTTTTCCTTTTTATAAGTAAGACATGAGTTGCATGTCCTTCACTGAAAACATACAAATACCCTGCCATTCCCTGTTAGATTTAATATTAAGACATTGGTGGTATCTAATGGGGAGAAAAAACCCCCTTGACATGCAAGAATTGATCAGATTCTCGATATGGGTCTAGCTGACTTTAAAGTGAAGGGAGCTGGGAAAGTGGCCTTGCTTTGGCAGTCTAGAACATGAATTACTCACAGAATTATTAGTAGAACTTCGGTCCCCCCTCAAATTTGATGAGTTCAAATATGCAGAACTTTTTTCTGTATTTCTAAATAAGAAGGAAGCATACGAACTAGAAAAAAAGCTGTTTAGAAATGGCTTTACGAGGAAAGAAAAGCAAAGGAAATAGCACTAAACAGCTGTTGGCTGATCCAGTCGGGACTGAAGAGACAAACATGACAGACATGGACACAGTGGTGCCTGCTTTACGTGGGGGGGAGTTCCCCCCTTGCTGTCACCAGTGCTACTCATACCACTGGGGGTGGGGGATGGTGGCTCACCACCCCTGCCACTGCCACCCACTTCAAAATCAGGGGCGGCTGGCCTTGGGCCGTCGCTATTGCCCCTGCCACTGCCACCACCCCTGTCATTGTCCTCTCCAATGAACATGGACAGAGATGGAAGCGGGCTCACTATGTCCCCGGCTCCTCTGAGCCTGGGGCCGGGGGAGCCATTCGCTGCTCCTGCTGCACCATGTGGCTAAGTGTTAGGGTTGGGGCAAAGCTGCCCTGATTAAAGGCAAGTGGGACAACTCTAATCCAGATGGCTCCTCTGGAGCTGAGGATGGGGTGGGGGCCAACCGTGGTTCCCACTGCACTGTGACGTCAGTGCCAGGGCTAAGAGCAAAGCAGTCTCTGACTGGTATTTGGCTGAGACAACCCCTAATACTAATGAAGCAGCCCAAATTAAAAGCAAACGAGATGATTCCAACACAGATGGTTCCTCCAAGGGAGGTAGCAAAAAAAAAAAAAGTAGCCTGAGAGGCCATAGGAGAGGCCAGTCCAATCGCCAAAAGCATGAGATCAAAGAAAGATGAAATAGAAGAAAAAAGGCCTGTATTAGAGGCACCTCTGAGACAAGCTGTGAAAAATCAGAAAATAGTTTATATAGAGAGACTGTTCTCCCTTGGACAATTACAGCAGTGGAAAAACTCAATTAAGAGGTACGGAGACAACACAGAGAAAGTAGCTATGCATGTAAAAACAGCTATCAAAGCACAAAAGCCAGACTGAGGTGATCTGAATGTTATTCTAGATGAATTATTAAATAGCACAGAAAAGGAAATGGTTAATAAGGCTGCTGTATCTGCTATAGAAACTCAAATTGCAACTGGTAGTCTCCAAGGGCCAGTTAATGATATTTTCCCTTTAGCAGACCCAAGCTGAAATCCCAGTGTACCAGAACAAATAAAAAAGTTATAGTGGTACCAGAAATGAGTGGTCTTTGAGTTGAAATATGCCGTTCTTAAAACAATAAATTGGTCTAAGTTATATGAAGTCAAACAAGACACAATTGAGACCCCTACAAACTTCCTGAATAGACTCAAAGAAGCTGCATGAAAATACACTAATCTGGACCTCGACTCACCTGACAAACAGTTCCCATCAGGCTTTCCTGTTTATAGGTCAATCTGCAAAAAACATAAGGAAAAAGCTGCAAAAGATAGATGGAACATATGACATAAGTAAATTGTTGAATGCAGCCTGGAGAGTATACAGAAATAAAGATCCACCAAATAGGGATAAACATGGTAAATACCATCACAAGAAAAAGCATGATAAGAGAAAGTCATCTAACACACCAAAAAAGGGTGCCCCTCCTCTAGACAGCAATCAGTGTGCCATCTGCAAAAAAAAGGCGACACTGGAAGAATGAATGTCCAACATGGGTGAAACAGACACCCATAGGTCCTGTGGATAAAAACTGATGGGGACTGAAGGTATCACCCCCAGTAGAGCCTTTGGTCGTAGTTAAACTAAAGAAAGATGATGGTAAATTTCTAGTGGATATGGGAACAACATATTCTGTATTAAATATTTAAAAAGTAAACTGAGCCATGATACTGTAGATATAATCAAAACCACCAAAGTAAATAAAACAAGGCCTTTTTGTTGCGTTCCCTAGATACATTGTAAATGGTACATCCCGTGACCCCTGCTGTACCCTGTATCTTGGTCCCTCTCCCCTCCTGGCCACACAGAGCTGGCTGGGATCCAATTTCTCCCCGCCCCCCCTTTCCAGACCCTAGAAAAGGTCAGGACCTGCTGACCTCGCTCTCTTTCCCGCATTTTTTCCCCCACTCTTTTCCCGCATCTCTTTTTTCCCCAGATCTCTTATCCCGCTCTTTCTTTTTCCCCCTTTTTTTCTCTTCCCCTGTTCTCTTTTCCCCCCCCACGCTTTTACCCTGTTCTTCCCCCTCTTTTCTCTCTCTTCCCCCGCTCTTTTCCCTTCCCTTTTCACTCACTACCCACGAGAAATAAACCTGTAACTTTATCAGGGGAAAGAGCCTCTTTTGATATCTTATCTACGTCTTTGTGGCTAAGGCCCAGAGGAATATCATCCCAACACCTGAGCTAGACCGGTGGAAGGTGAAAGACTCTGTATAGGCCGGGAAAAAGCCGTAACAGTTGGCGCCCCACGTGCGTGTTTCTTTAAAGCACCCACGTTTCGCTGTGATCCCTAATTTCGGGATTCGACCAGCATAGGAGCTGATCAACTAGCTAAAATTTCTTTAAGCTGCATTTTGTGCAGTTCGAAGACTTTTCAGCACGAACCGGCAGCCTGTCTGTCCCAGACAGGTCGGTTCACGACGTAGATCCACTACCATGTACACAGACGTGTCTGCCTGCAAGAGAAAAGGTGAGTTAAGCGTCCCTTTCCGGCGGGTAGTTCCCGGAGCTCCGCGGGGGGGTCTCACCGGTGGCATTTTTCCGGCCCGGCGCTGTTCTCGGGAGCAGAGGCAGTGCGGGCGTTTGCAGCGTGCGCGGGGCTTGGAAGCCCTCGGCCACGTGGTGCGGCGCGGGGGCTGGGGGGGGCTGGACGCGGCCACCCCAGGCGCGGCGCAGCAGGCAGGCAGCTTTGATCGGTTTCAAAGCTGCGGCACAGGGGAGGTTTTTTTGCGTTTTTGCGGTTTTTACGGGTGTTTGCGGCGCGGGGGCGGTCCCTACAGCGGCGCGGGCGCCACACGTAGGTTTTGCTGACAAAAAACGGCGAAATTAACATCGGTTCCGCATCTAGTAAAGCCTGAAAACCGTGGTGTACGTCTTAACAACTAACTCCTTTCCTGTGTTTTAACGGTAGTGGGGTAGATATAGTGCAAATTGCTAACACTATGGGGATACAGCAATCTGCTTTACAAAAGAGTATAACAAAACAACTCAAAGAAATACTAAGTTCAGGAAATGCTTTAATATCTAATAAAAAATTAGCCCGTTTTGCCAGCTGGCTGTCTGTTGAAATATCTGACCTTAAATTGCAAAATGTAAATTCGATTTCATTTTGGGATGAAATAGGGAATTTATTAACTTTAAAAGTAGAAAATGGAGATAAAACTGCCTCTGTATTCCTTCCGATATTCTTACAAATTCGGAAAGTTTTAATTCAGACAGAAAACAACAAACAGCAGCAGCAAAATGATTCAAGCTCACCTTCCCTTTCCAAAAATCCCTATAACCATAATCTGGAAAGCACCCTAGGGTCTCCCTTGGAAATACATCATGCTCAGCACGGCTGTAACTGTTCTCCTTCCTTGTTCCCTTCCCCCCCGGGCCACGAACACGTGGCCGTATCTGGACAAGTCAGGATTGGGGTCCCAGATAGCACTGGACATGCGGTTCAGGGAGTGGGGGAGGGCCGATATCGTGACAACCACGTGTCTCCTCCTTCATCCCACAACCCCCTTTACCCTCTGGTCCCTGCCCCTAAGCCTGTCCCCTCCCATAACTCATCCCTGCCCTCGGCTCCACCGCCCCCTCCCCCCTCCAAGACCCTGTCCTGCCTGGTACCTGTCGACCCCGCCCACAGGTGTTGCAATCCTGAATTCCACCACCCCTCCCCCTCTCCAGTTTCACATTCCTTCCCTCCAAGCTGCTGCAGGGTGGGGGAGGTCAATGTAGCCCCTGCTGGGTTCAGCGCCGGAGGGGGTGGGGGTGGGGAGGGATCGGCCCACAGCCCCTGGGGGATGGATGGTGCTCCCGTAGTGGGGGGGGGGCGGGCAGCCTCCTGGGCCCGGTGGGGGGGGGATGCCTAAACCTGAAAGTCAGCACCAGGAGAAAGAGTATGTACCATCAGTTGCTCCTGTAGTTTATCTTGGTAAGAAAAACGGAAAAAGAAGTTATCAACCTTTGTCCTACCAAGATAAAAAAGAAATTTGTAAAGTACAAAGAGAATTTGGTAGGAATAGTGAAATCTTTAAAGGCATAATGAGAGCCACTTTTAATTCAAACGAAATGGTTCCATATGATATCAAAGAGCTTTTCCGGTGTCTCTTAACTCCTTCCGAATATGATCTATGGGAAAGCCTATGGAAAAGATCTTTAAAAGTGCTTTTACAAGAGCTTTTAAAAAGCTCAGATAATGCAAAGGATGCTGATAATAATGATATCACATATGAACACCTATGTGGGGAGAAAGATTGGCATTGCCCTGAAAATCAAACCAGAGTACTATCTAAGTCTGTCTTAGATAAGATATGCAATGTTGCAGAAAAAGCCTTTAATCAATTACCAACAGTAGATACTAAAGGCAGTTATATTAACATTAAACAGTTTACTTCTGAGAGTTTCTTACAGTTTGTGGACCGCCTTCGTATGCAAGTAGAAAGACAAGTGTCTGATCCAGTATTACAAGCTGAATTAATTAAAGAAATGGCTCAGAGGAATGCTAATGAAACCTGCCGTAGGGTTATCCTTGGCCTTCCCCTGGAGCCAGCACCTAGCTTAGCACAGATGATTGAAGCCTGCGCCAGAAAAGCAGAACTGTTCAGTGGACACGAAAGAAATCCAGGACTGGCACACCCAAGGACCATGGCACCTGTAACACCAGAAGCCAAGAAGCAACCAGTGTCACCAGAGCAACTGCAGCACATCATCTGCTTCCAGTGCAAGCAGCCAGGACACTTCGCCAGGGACTGTCCACACAACCAGAAACAGAAGAAAACCAACAAACAAAAAAACTAACTTTACAGCGCGTACCCGCCATTAACACCATAGCGCGCTCGGCTATAAATACTGCGGGCTCCACACTCGCAAAGGACTCTCTCATCATAAACAAAAAGGGGGAGGATGGGATAGAGGGTGTGGGGATGTCTGTCAATGAAAATATCAAATGTTCAGTTAACAAGGTTTGGAAGCCACTAGGCCGTTTTAGGCTTGTGACTACCAGAGGTTTTCATTTCAGGTCACCTGATTGGACAGTCATAACAGTGGACTTACCTAACAGTACACAGGACGTGACGTTAAACCACATGAAACTGGACAGTGAGTACTTTGTTGTCGGTGACACAGCACACACACCCCTAGAGATTGAGGTGGTTCCCATGACCACCAAGGGAAGCATAACTAGCCTCATTCTCTTGGCACGATGTCCTCTACCACCATATTACCTGGCTGAGGGACAAATCCTTGCCCAGGCCATTCCTGTTCCACAGGAGGTCCCAGTAGATGGAAAATCACCTGAAGTCTACTGGGCAGAAGTGGTGGGTGAGGACAAGCCCTCTCTGGCATGCAACCTAACCCGTGGATCAGACCACCTCCATGTGGAGGGGGTACTGGACACGGGTGCTGATGTGACTATCATACCTGAAAGGATGTGGCCGTCACATTGGGAACTTCAGCCTGTGGCAGGCAGAATCCAGGGTGTAGGAGGAGTAAAATTGGCAAACATATCAAAAAGCATTGTACAAATTGAGGGGCCGGATGGAAAATTGGCTAGCATCCGTCCATTTGTTACAGATTATAAATGCCCTCTATGGGGGAGAGACACCATGTCACAGTGGGGGGTAAAATTAATTATCCCTAAAACTCCTCGGGATTTTTAGAAGCGGCCACTGTGGGGCGCCCTACCCAAAAGTTGAAATGGCTAGATGATACCCCAAAGTGGGTAGCACAGTGGCCCATGAGTAAGGAAAAGCTCAGGGCGCTTGAGGAGCTTGTGGAGGAGCAATTGGCTAAAGGCCACATAGAAGAGACCACAAGTGCGTGGAATTTCCCGATTTTTGTGGTAAAGAAACCAGGGAAAGACAAGTGGAGGCTGCTCCATGACCTCCGGGAAATAAACAAAGTAATTGAAGACATGGGGTCTCTCCAACCTGGAATGCCTTCTCCAACAATGCTTCCCAGAGACTGGCAATTGGCTGTTCTAGACATCAAGGATTGTTTCTTTCATATACCCCTACACCCAGAGGATGCCCCACGGTTTGCCTTCTCGGTTCCTACCATCAATCGAGAGGCCCCAATGAAGCGTTACCACTGGAGAGTTCTGCCACAGGGAATGAAATGTAGTCCCCCCATCTGCCAGTGGTATGTGGCTTCATTGCTGTCCCAGGTGCGTGCCCAGAGAGGGGAGGCCATCATCCTGCATTACATGGATGATGTGCTAGTGTGTGCACCCGATAACTCTCTACTCCAGGACACACTTGACCTAGTGGTTAAAGTTTTAACCTCTGCTGGATTTGAATTGCAGGAGGACAAAGTCCAAAGGATGCCACCTTGGAAGTACCTGGGCCTGGAAATCACTGCACGGACCATTTTTCCGCAGAAATTGGAAATTAATTGTAATCCAAAAACCTTAGCAGATCTCCATTCCCTGTGTGGGTCATTGAATTGGGTTAGGCCCTGGCTAGGCCTCACTAATGAGGACCTAGAACCTCTCTTCAATTTATTGAAAGGGGACAGAGAGCTGCTTTCTCCCAGGGAACTGACCCCAGAGGCAAATACTGCAATTGAAAAGGTACAAAAGACCTTAGGAGAGAGGCAAGCTCACCGTTACCAGCCCGAGCTGCCCTTCAAATTCATTATCCTAGGAAAACTGCCACACTTACACGGGTTAATATTCCAATGGATCAAGGAGCAGACAGAGTCACTCTTAATCATAGAGTGGGTCTTCCTCTCCCACCAAAGATCCAAAACTATCACTAAGCCACAAGAGTTAATAGCTCAGCTGATTCAGAAAGCAAGGGTCAGACTGCATGAATTAGCTGGCTGTGACTTCACATGTATTCACCTCCCTGTTAAATTGTCTGAGGAGGGAAAGAACTCTCCTGACAAATTGATTAAAGAGATGTTTGAGCATTTGCTCCAGAGCAATGCCAGTCTCCAATTAGCCCTGGACAGCTACAGAGGACAAATATCAGTCCATGCCCCGACTCACAAGCTGTTTAATGAGGAATTCCACCTCATTCCTCGTGAGAAGAGGAGTAGGAGACCACTCAAAGCTCTCACAGTGTTCACGGATGCATCTGGGGCATCCCACAAGTCGGTGATGACTTGGAGAGATCCTCAGACTCAGCATTGGGAAGCTGATGTTGAGTTTGTGGAAGGGTCACCCCAGGTAGCTGAACTGGCAGCAGTCGTGAGAGCCGTTGAAAAGTTCTCAGAGCCAATAAACTTGGTGACAGACTCAGCCTATGTAGCGGGGATAGTGTCCAGGGCAGAACAGGCAGTGCTCAAAAACATCGAAAATGAGCAGCTTTTCAGGTTGCTTTCCAAACTAATTTATTTGATTTCTCATAGATAACACTCGTTCTATGTGATGCATGTGAGATCACATACAGATTTGCCAGGCGAAATTGCAGAAGGGAACCGTCAGGCAGACTCCCTTGCAACCCCAGCAGAACAAGCCACCCCAGCAGAACAAGCACGCCTTCCTGACATCTTCCAACAGGCAAAGCTGAGCCACCAGCAGTATCATCAGAATACACCAGGTCTAATGCGTCAGTTCCAGCTAACACGGAGTCAGGCTCGAGCCATTGTGGCCACCTGTCCCAACTGTCAGCTGCACACCATGCCCTCAATGGGCATGGGGGGAAACCCCCGAGGTCTTGGCAGTTGTGAGGTATGGCAAACAGACATCACACACATTCCTAGTTTTGGTCGCCTCAAATATGTGCATGTTAGCATTGACACATATTCAGGCGCAGTCTATGCCTCTGCCCATGCAGGAGAAAGGGCTATGCATGCCAAACAACACCTAGTGCAAGCCTTTTCAGTGTTGGGGATCCCTAAGGAAATCAAAACTGATCAGGGCGCAGCGTATAAGTCCAAGGAGTTCCTGGAATTCGTCCAGCAGTGGGGAGTGGAACATAAAACTGGCACCTCCCACTCCCCCACAGGCCAAGGTATAGTGGAGCGAGCCAATCAGACGCTCAAACAGGTTTTGGCTAAACAGAGCAGTTCAACTGTGTGGATGTCTCCACAGCAGAAGCTCTGCAAAGCCATGTTTACTATCAATTTCCTAAATTGTTCATTTGAAAATATGAGTCCACCTGTGGTACGTCACTTTAACAGTAGCAAACAATTCAAGTTATCCCAACATCCTCCAGTTTTGATTAGGGACCCAGAAACCTGGGAAATCAAAGGTCCCTATGAGCTTGTTACCTGGGGGCGTGGCTATGCGTGTGTATCCACTCCCTCAGGCCCTCGGTGGATTCCCCAAAAGTGGGTGAAACCGTTCGTTCCCAAACATCCTGCTCCAACTGAGGAGAATGAGGAACAAGTAGCAGTGGCTTCAAAAAGAAGACGCCGCAGAAAAAAAGGAAAAGAAATCCTCATAGAAGGTGGCATTCCGGCAAATAGAGACTTTTAATAGGTTTTATAATGTTTGTTTTTCCTTCTAGAGAAAACCTTCTCTTCTCTCAGTCCCGTGATGAACCCCATCCAAGCTGTCTTCCTGCTAACACTGAACAGTCTAGCAGCTGCATGGATTGTCCCTCAGCCACGTCAGAACATCTGGCTGACCCTGGCACAGATGCTCCAACAAGAAAATAGATTTTCTCTTGCTACTACACGGACATGAGTGCCAGGAATTTGAAGGACTTTGCTGTATGGACCTGACCTCGAAAGCTCCTAACATCCATGCTGCCCTCCGAAACATGAACAACTTAATCGGACAAGTAAAGCAAGAATCTGAAGATTGGTTCAATGGACTGTTCAAAGGCTGGGGACTCACAGGGTGGTGGACATCTATAGTCAAAACAATTGTGTTAATTTTTGTTATTCTTTTCCTTGTAATAATGGCATTCGGGATCCTACGTCACTTGGTTTTCAAGGCTATTCATAGTCTCATTCCCTCTACCTCAGTAGTCAATCACATAGAAATGAAAGACTTGAAACAATCTAACCCTCCCGCCAGCTACAAGTGGTGGGCAAAATCGTAATTTGAATGATACCAATATCCTTCTTTCAACTTTGTTAAACAAAAAACGGGGAGATGTTGCGTTCCCTAGATACATTGTAAATGGTACATCCCGTGACCCCTGCTGTACCCTGTATCTTGGTCCCTCTCCCCTCCTGGCCACACAGAGCTGGCTGGGATCCAATTTCTCCCCGCCCCCCCTTTCCAGACCCTAGAAAAGGTCAGGACCTGCTGACCTCGCTCTCTTTCCCGCATTTTTTCCCCCACTCTTTTCCCGCATCTCTTTTTTCCCCAGATCTCTTATCCCGCTCTTTCTTTTTCCCCCCTTTTTTCTCTTCCCCTGTTCTCTTTTCCCCCCCCACGCTTTTACCCTGTTCTTCCCCCTCTTTTCTCTCTCTTCCCCCGCTCTTTTCCCTTCCCTTTTCACTCACTACCCACGAGAAATAAACCTGTAACTTTATCAGGGGAAAGAGCCTCTTTTGATATCTTATCTACGTCTTTGTGGCTAAGGCCCAGAGGAATATCATCCCAACACCTGAGCTAGACCGGTGGAAGGTGAAAGACTCTGTATAGGCCGGGAAAAAGCCGTAACACCTTTTTTCCAACCTTTCAAATTTAAATTGTAAAAACACTGGATAACTCACCAATTCCTGTATTTGCCAAATTCCCCAAAGCCATTATTAAGTAAAAATTGATTTAAGAAATTAGAAGCAGAAATTAAATTTTCTAAAAAAGGAAGAATGACGGTTATAATTACTGAATCTAAATTTGCCAAAGCAATTGCTATTCTCATACAGAAATGTTATGGAAAAATTCCCAAAAAAGTTAAAGATGCTGTCATTCCAATAATGTAGGCCAATGATCCTCCTAGGAAAACCAAAAAAGCTGAACCAGTAAATATTACACTTAAAGGCTACACCGATAAAACAGAGACAAAACCTTTTGAAATGAGAAGACCATAAAGAATTAGCACCTAAAATTGAAAAGTTTCTCAAATTCGAGTTATTAGTAGAATGTCTCATCCAGATACAACACACCCATCCGGCCAGTAAAGAAAACTGATGGTAGGAATTATCGGTCAATACAGAATTTAAAGGGAAATTTTAAAAATAACAGAAAATATACACCCAGTTGTAACAAATCTCTACACTCTTTTGACCACAATGACAAATCAATTAGGGTGGTTCACTGTTTTAGATCTCAAGGATGCCTTTTTCTGTATTATTGTGCACAGGAATAGCCAAAAACTCTTTGCTTTTGAGTGAGAGAATCCTGAGACAGGGAAGAAGACCCAGATCACCTGGACAGTTTTACTGCAGAAATTCAAAACCAGCCTAACAATATTCAGAAATCAACTGGCAAAGGAGCTGGAAGACTGGAGGAGACAGAAACCAGGAGGAGTTATTCTTCAATATGTTGATGACATCTTAATTGCAACCAAAACACTAGATGACTGCATCCAGCTCACTGTAAGTCTATTGAACTTTTTGGGCCACAGTGGGTATTGAGTCTTGAAAGGGAAGGCACAGGTTGCCAGAGAAACAGTAGTTTACTTGGGGCTGGAAATTTTCCATGGACATCGACAATTCAGCAGATAATGGAAAGAAGCCATCGGCTCTCTTCCAGACCCCCACACTGTGAGAGAGATACAGGCCTTTCTGGGAATGGTAGGTTAGTGTCGCCTATGGGTATCAAACTATGGACTACTGATAAAACCTCTGTATGAGGCCCTTAAAGCAGCCAGAAAGGGAACAATCCTGTAAAGAGAGAGGGCAAGGGCTGCATTTAAACAGCTGAAACATTCCTTGATGTCAGCCACAGCTCTGGGGTTGCCAGACTTAACTAAGCCTTTTGAACTTTTTACATATGAGAGACTGAATGTTGCTCTGGGAGTACTGGAGCAGCACCTTAAAAACCAGTGGAGAGCTGTGGCCTACTTTTCAAAACAGCTAGACAATATTAACCAAGGGTAGCCTGGGTGTTTAAATCTGTGGCAGCAACTGTCCTCCTAATACAGGAGGCCCATAAGTTCACCCGAGGGCAGCACACTGTCATGTATATACCCCATGCAGTGATATCTGTGCTGGAACAAAAGAGGAGACACTGGCTATTCCCTAGCAAAATCCTTAAATATCAATCTGCATTGTTGGAACAGGATGATGTTACTCTAAAAGCAACATCTGTGATAAACCCTACAATGTTTTTATCATCCACGTTACTTGACAACGTTCCTGAACATGATTGCTTATAGACAGTGAAGAAAGCTTATTCCAACAGATCAGATCTGAAGGACATTCCTTTAGAGAGCCCAGATTGAGAATTATATACCGATGGAAGCAACTTCATGAAAAATGGTGAGAAAATGACAGGCTATGCTATAACCACCACAGATAAAGTCATTGAGCCCAATGCCTTACCTTCAGATGTATCATCACACAAAGCTGAACTCATTGCACTTACAAAACCTCTAGAACTGAGCAAAAGAAAGAAAGTAAACATATGGAGTGATTCCAAATATGCTTTCAGTGTTGTTCATGCCCACAAAGCTATTTGGAAGGAGTGTGGCCTACTAACTGCTCAACATAATGAGACTAAACATGCTGAACAGATTCTTGCCCTCCTGCAGAGTATTTGGAAGTCTACAGAAGTGGCTATCATGCATTGCAGAGGTCATAAAAAAAATCAGACAACCCTCAAACTGGGAAATCGCTTTTCTGATGAAACAGCAAAAGGAATTGCAGAAAAAGGCATTCTTGCGGTAGTACCACAGAAAGAAATAGATTTGTCAAAGTATACCCCAAAATATGATCACAAGAACAACAAATTGATTAAATTTCTTAAAGCTAAAATTAAAGAAGGTGGATAGACTGTTACTCCAGCAAGACAAGTTGTAATTCCACCCTTGCTCCTTTGAAAAATAGCTCAGCGGGAGCATAAGAATACCCATTGTGGAACAGAAAATCTTTTAAAACATTTAAAGAAAATAGAGAAAAAGATGACTGATATTGTACAATCTATAACAAACAAGTGTGAAATTTGTTGTAAAAACAACCCTGACACAAGCAAGAAAGTTTTGTTAAAGGCAACGAAGACAAGAAATCTCCTGGGACATTATTAACAAATAAATTTTGCTGAGATGCCAAACAAAGAAGGATACAAATATATACTGATATTGGTGGATACCTTCAGTGGATGGCCTGAAGCTTACTCCATCACACCAACACAACAAAGTGGTGAAAATTTTACTCAGTCATATAATTCCAAAGTTTGTGGTTCCTTTAAGAATGTCATCAAATAAGGAACCACATTTTGTTGCAACACTGATTGAGAAAGTTAACAGAATTCTGAGATTTACCTGGGACCTGCACACACCATACAGGCCCCAGGCAAGTGGCAAAGTTGAATATATGAATGGAACCCTTAAAACCCCAATTAGTAAAATCTGTCAAGAAACATCCATGACATGGGTTCAAACCTTACCTATAGCCTTACTGAGAGCCCAGATACGACTGAAACAAGGGAGTTAAGAATAAATTGTTTGAACAATGTATGTTGCTTAACATTTGCTGTGCTTGCGAAGACAGGGTGAGAGAATTGCTGTGCTTGCAAAGACAGGATGAGGCAATACAAGTAGATTCTGCAAGAATATTCTGATAAGGAGGAGACTGCTTGCCAAAACAAGACAAAGGAATGCTAGACTTGCGAGGCCGTGTAGATAAAAAAGGGGCCTCTCGGATCCCTAGATCAGACTAAACCAGCCTTGCGCTCTGGACTGTTACCATGGGACCAAGGAGCATGTGCAAGGAGATGGGGTGAAGAGTTCAACTCTGAGGAAGATTATTTTCTTCATCCTGTATGACCACCATACGACCACCAGAGAGCACTGCGCAAGTGCAGGACTCCTTAGCTAATTATAATACAAAGTGGGGCTAGGCGGGGTTAGGAAGTGAATATGCATGCACATATTGCGAAACCTGATGCATATGTAACATTTTAGAGAACAAATGGAGGGTTGGGCTCTTTGGGAGGCGCGCATATCTTTGTGGAGAAATCCCACAAGTGCCTGGAGCTGAATAAACATACCTACTTTATACCTTCCTCTGTGAGTGAGTTATAGAGTCTTTCCATTAATCATTTTTGGCAAGCCAGGCAGGAGGTTCTTTGTCCAGCCACAGGATCGGCTGAGGGGGCGGATATCCTAAAGCATGCCCCCAGGGATTTTCCCCGGACGAACTCCGATTCTCTGCTTGCTCACTGTGAGGACATGCAACGACCTGTTGGACCAGCAGAGAAATACTATGTATCAAATCCAGGGGCCCCCCAAGGCATATGGTAGTTAGCCAGGGCTGCTGGTATGTCACTCAGTGACATCTGGTGCACAAGCATAGTCCCTGTGGTAAGGTAAAGGCTTGCAAGCAGCTGCTGGCCAGTAAAGTGGCTGACGGGGGACACCGCTCCGCTGACGGATAGTGCAGCAGCAGAGGGAGATTCGCTGACCAATGGGGTAGCCACTAGTGATCCTAGGGGTGGATTGAGTGAATCTTTATTTTTATTGCTGCTTTTAAACTGTGACCTTGTGATTGCTAAGTCTGGACAGTTTGCATGAGTGAGTGAGATGTACGCTCAGTATGAAGTGAGTGCAGTGCTCTATCTGTGTTTCCGACCTTGGGCGACTGAAGCAGCAGGAGAAAAATGAAGCTATCGGAGTAAGTGTGGTGCAAGTGTGAAATAGGAGTGTTGTACTTAAACACGGGGTGGTCGGCGTATGTTTTAACCGTGACCAGATGAATTGAAGGAACTGCACTCCCTCAGTGGTTTGTGCTTGATCCTTGGGAGTTTGTAAATCCGGTAAATCGTTGGATAGAAAGAGAAAATAAACAGGTTTATTTGGAAGGAATATATATAATTTCAGCAGGAAGGTTGGTAGCTTTAGATTGGGAACAGCCTGTGCAAGTGGATCTGGACATTTTCAAGAGAGAAGAAATGGGATAACCTTGTTTTGTGAGCGTTTTGGGGCTTTCGGTGCATCAAGAGGGTGGCATTCTGCGTGGATACTGTTACAGTGTAGGACTTGTGAAAAACGTTGGTATTGTTCCTCTGATAAATGGCAGGGTATATGCCCTCAGTGTAAATTGAAGTATTCAATCGAACCGACTTTGAACCTAAGATTCTAAAGGTTGTGTGTGGAAAATCACATTTAGTACATGCAATTTGGGTGTGTGTGTGGGAGGAAGATTGGGAAAGAACTGTGAGAATTTGCAAGGAGGGATTTGGGTGGAAACAGGATAGGACAAGAAGGAGGAGATAATGGGAGCTGGACAGAGTAAAGACATGCCCAAGGCTAGTCGACTAGGATGTGTTTTAGCCTATTGGAAGGAAATTGCAGGGACTGGAGGTACAGAAAACAAAAGAAATATGATAAAATTTTGCAGCCATTGGTGGCCTCTGTATAAACTGGAAGATGAAGTGCCCACCTAATGGAACTTTAGATTATGACACCCTGTTACAGCTAATATTCTTGAGAAAGGAAGGAAAATGGGATGAAGTTTCATACTCAGATATGTTTTTCTCCCTTCAAAATAACCCTAAATGGCAAAGGGATTGCGGAATTAGGGCCCCATCTGATCCTTTGGTACTAGCCCTCTGTACTGGTTTGAAAGTAAAACCAGTGAGACACTCCAAGTCAGAAATACAATTTAATAGGAAAAAAGAGAAAAAATAAAATAGATGCAATAGTACAAAAGAAAACCACTGGCAGAGTCAGAATACAACCTGACACCCTGTCAGTCAGGGTGTTGGTAGCAGTCCGATTAAATGGTGGCTGCATCCTCCTGGAGTGACAGATGTGGTTCAGTTGAAGCAGTAGTCCTGTAGAAGGGTGCACTTTTACTCTGAAGGTCCAGTGATGATGTGGAAAGGTCCACTTTTCCTCTGGGATCCAGTGGAAAAAGGCTGCTTTTGTGTTCCAAATCTCAGTTTTTATCTAGGTAGGAAATATTTGGCTCCTCCCCCTGGCTAGAGCATCTCCCAATGGGATGATGTAATTTTATCAGTCATGCAGTGGGACTCAATGGCCCATTAACAGAAGATATCCTCCTGGAGGATGGATGGGTTGTGGAAAAGATAAAGAACACTGCTCCACCTGGTTTTTAACAGATGACCCATTAGTAGAGGATATCTCCCACGGAGATAAGGATCACTGCCCCACCTCGTTTCAACAGATTGTGATAGAATACATACTTTTGGGCACATCTTTACATTGTAACCTAGGACACCCTCGAAAATGAGAACAAAGCTAGTAGAAGGAAATTTAAGAGATGTTGTTCAGCATGTAGTATCAGGCAAAGATGCACGAAACTAGACAAAGTTCATTGTACTGTAACCCAGGAACAAGATTTAACAGACTTACTAAGGCATTCCCCTAGGAGACAGGAAGAGGATGCAGATTCAGAAGGAACATCAATTCCAGCCCCTCCCACTCGTGGCAGTCCGATCTCGTTCCAGACTAGGGAACGTGCATTGCAACTTCCCCTGAGAGAGGCCGTGGGGCCAGAAGGAGAAAGAGTACTTGTTAAAGTACCTTTTTCCATGATTGATCTAGATGCATGGGAAAAAGTTGCTAAAAATTACCGAAGTGATTCAGTAAATGCTGCTAAACATTTAAGGTACATAATAAAGCAACATAACCCAGACTGGAGTGATATGCAATTATTATTAGATGACCTGACCAAAACAGAAAAGCAATTAATTATAAAAACGATAGGGGATTTGGCAGAAGACTATCATAAAACCCAATGATTGGATGTGAAACATTATTTCCCGCTTCAAAATCCACAGTGGGACCCAAACAGATCAGCAGAATTGAAAAAGTTGGAAAACTATCAGGAATGGATAGCCAAGGGGATGGAAAGAGCTATTCCCAGAACTGTAAATTGGTCAGCTCTGTATGAAATACAGCAGGGTCCTTCTGAGTCACCATCCAAATTCCTAGATCGCTTAAGAGATGCAATGTGTCGTCACACATCGCTGGACCCTGGGTCTGAGGTAGGAATACAACAGTTAGTCAATTTATTCTTAGGGCAGTCCATGGGAGACATCAGACGAAAACTTCCAAAATTTCGGGAGTCAGACGGGAGGAATTTAGAGACTTTATTGGATGAGGCATGGAGAATTTTTAGTAATTGGGAAGAAGGACATAAGCAGGGAATGAGAAAGTCAGTAGCAGTTGTAAGGGAAGAAGGAAAGGGAAGACGAGGGCAGGGACCACCCAGGTATGGACCGCCCTGGTAGGGCAGAGACCAGTGTGCAATCTGTAAGAAATTTGGTAATTGGAAAAATCAATGCCCAGAACGGAGACGAAATAATCATCAGAAAAAGGGGAGTCGGGAAATGGAAGGAGTGTTTGCGCACATGAAAGAAGACTGAGGAAGACCGTAGGGATTCTACCACAGCAGATCCACTGGTTATAACAATGAAGGTGGGGGAGGAAGGGAAAAAGGTGACATTTCTGATTGACTAGGGAGCAACATATTCAGTTTTAAATAAAGCATTAATAGCTGTGGGGAATGATTACACTGTAGTAAGAGAGGCAACTGGCCAATCTGAAATAGCATATTTCTCCAAACCATTAAAATATAAATATGGGAAACAATGGGGCATTCATGAGTTTTTATACATGCCCAATTCCCAAGAGTCACTTATAGAAAGAGACTTATTGGAAAAATTACAAGCAACCACTACATTTAAAAATGGGGAATTATTCTGGAGGTAAATGATCACTAATACATGGAAGTGTTAAGTCTAATGCTAACAGCTGTAAGAGCCTGACGTAGAGACAGAAGCTTCAGCCAGCTCTTAAAATGCTGTTTATTGCATAGACGAGGTTACAGCAGTTTAGGGTCGTGGGTGAGCCTATAGCTGCTGGCTATAGGCAAGCCATGTGTCCTGAAGCCCCATTCTAGTTCTGGTTACAATACATAATATACTTTTCATTGTAGAGCATCTTAACACATGACTACCAATCAACATCATACACAATACCTTTTACATTTACATATAACCTAACACAATACCTTTTACATTTACATGTAACCTATCAAAACTGCTAAAATTACCATATTATGTTAGTGATTAGCCAATCATTGGAGTTAGTAGTTACATGCTAGACTTTGGGACTTGTTCTGCAGTGGAAATGTCTGAGATCTTTTCTCTACTTGCAACATTGGCTTTCTTGCTTGCCTGTGAAAATCCTTTTGTTTGGTAAAAACATCTTTTGTTTGAGGTGGATTTAGCCTTTGCTCTAAGCCAGAAAAGCCCCTTCAAACTCACTTGCTCTTTGCCTTCTAGTTACCCAGTAAGACTGGCTCAGCAATTCTTCTATATCAAAACTTGCTTTCATTCCTATAGAACCTTCTGTATATCTGCAAAACTCTTCCATTAAATTCTCGTCCTTCCCAACAAACAGCTATATAGATTGAAGATGAATTTAGTGAGGAAATAATGAGCCAAGTATGGGTTTCTAATGTACCAGGGAGGGCGAAAAATGCACCTCCTATATTAATTAAACTTAAGGAAGGAAAACAACCAGTTAGAATTAAACAGTATCCCTTGAGAAAAGAAGCTAGAGAAGGAATTAACTCAATAATTGAGAACTTTTTGCAATTAGGGTTATTGAAAGTGTCAATCTGACTTCAATACTCCCATTTTATCTGTTCAAAAACCTGATGGGTCATATCGAATACTGCAGGATTTACTAGCTGTCAAGGTAACTGAAGATCTTTATCCTGTAGTAGCAAACCCATATACTTTATTAACATGTCTAACACCAGAGCTAACTTGGTTTACCGTTTTAGATCTGAAAGATGCCTTCTTTTCCCTCCCTCTCCATGAAGCTAGCCAGAAAATCTTTGCATTTGAATGGGAAAGTCCCAAAAGTGGACTCAAAACTCAATTCACATGGACCATGTTCTCTCAGGGATTTAAAAACTCACCTACTCTGTTTAGAGAACAACTTGCAAAAGACTTAGACACCTGGGAAGCTCCACGGGGAGAAGGAAGGCTGTTGCAATACGTAGACGACATCCTAATAGTCACCCAGACAGAGGAAGTGTGTGTGACTTGGACGATAAGCCTTTTAAACTTTCTAGGACTCCAGGGTTATAGAGTATCAAAGAAAAAGGCTCAGGTGGTGAAGCAGAAAGTGATCTACCTGAGTTATGAGATTAGTGCCGGACAACGGACTTTGGGGCAAGATCGTAAAGAAGCCATATGCCAAACCCTGAAACCTCAAACGATAAAGGAACTGCAAACCTTTTTGGGGATGACGGGATGGTGTAGGTTGTGGATATATCAATATGGATTGCTTGTAAAAGCTCTGTATGAGCTCATTACAAATGGAAACAGAGACCTCTCCAGTGGACAAAAGAGGCCACACGGGCCTTTCACCAACTAAAAAACGTCCTCATGTCAGCCCCAGCTCTAGGACTGCCAGAAGTGAGTACATCATTCTTTCTCTTTTCTCATGAAAAACAGAGGATTTCCCTGGGAATACTGGCCCAGGATTTGGGCCCATATCAAATGGCAGTTGCTTACTTTTCTAAGCAGCTAGATGCAGTGGCCAAGGGATGGCCAGGGTGTCTCAGAGCTGTCACAGCAGTGGTGCTGAATATTCAAGAAGCATGCAAATTCACCCTGGGCTAGAAAATGACTGTATTAGTGTCTCACACAGTGTCCACAGTGCTGGAAGTGAAAGGTGGCCACTGGCTTTCCCCACAAAGGTTCCTGAAATATCAAGCCATCATGGTAGAACAAGATGATATAGAGATGGTCATAGCTAACATTGTCAACCCAGCTTCTTTTCTCAGTGGAAATCAAGGGGAGCCAGTACATCATGACTGCCTGAAGACTATCGAAGCCTCCTACTCCAGCCACCCAGATCTGAAGGATACACCTTTGGATGATGCAGAAACCTGGTTCACTGATGGAAGCAGCTACATCGTCAGTGGAAAGCGACATGGTGGGTGTGCAGTTGCCACCTGCAAAGAGGTAATAGAATATGGACTTTTGCCAATAGATAACTCTGCACAAAAGGCCGAGGTAATTGCTCTAACCCATGCCTTTGAAATGGCAAAAGGGAAGAAAATAAACATTTATACAGATTCAAGATATGCATTTGGGGTTGTGCATACACATGGAGCCATTTTGAAAGAGAGGGGACTGTTGAACTCGCAAGGGAAGAACATCAAACATGCACAAGAAATAATACGACTATTGGAAGTGGTACAGCTGCCTGAGAAAGTAGCAATTATGAACATTAAGGCGCACCCAAAGGTGAGCTCAGAATTGGAGGAAAGAAACAAACTGGTGGACAGAGAGGCAAAAGAAGCAGCAAAAGGTGAGGTAGTAATTGAGGGATCCTTAATTCCAGATGGACAGACCTCCCTTGAAGGTAAGCCAGTATATAGCAAAAAGGATGCACAACTAATTAAGGATCAAGGAGGAACACATAACCAAGAAGAATGGGCTGTTACTGCAGAAGGGAAGCTGGTCATCCCCTCCCATCTATTATGGTCATTAGTAAGGGAGGAACACCAGAAGACACACTGGGGAATAGACGCCCTGTATAACTATCTAATTGAAAAGATTACTGCCAGAAATTTATACTCCACTGCCATTCAGGTAACCCAGCAGTGTGATATTTGCCTCCAGACAAACCCCAAGAATAGCCACAAACCAAAACTTGGTCAAACTGGAAAAGGCCATGGGCCCAGGCAACAGTGGCAAATTGATTTTTCAGAACTACCAAGAAAACGGGGGTATTGATATTTGCTGGTATTAACAGATACCTTTTCAGGGTGGCCAGAGGCTTTTTCCACCAGAACTGCCAAAGCCCAGGAGGTAACCAAAGTATTATTACAAGAAATAATACCACGCTTCAGTGTAGGTTATTTCTCTGGTGCTCTGGGCACCATTTGTCAGGTTGTGGTTATTTTCTTTAAAGAGCAGAGCAGCTAATAGCTGCTATGAAGCTGTTTATTGCAAAGGCACATCAGTCTCGAAAGGCAAAGAGTCACAAGCATTAAAGTCCCTGCTAAAGTTTTGGTATAAAGTCCCGATCAGAGGTAGAAGCTGTTCCTGAAGGTCCTGGCAGGGCCGATGTTACTGTGGTAGCTCCTATCTTCTTTGGGCAATGATGATGGAGGTGAGGAGAGAAGCTAGACAGCAGGAACAAAAGTTAAAAGCAAAAAGTAAAGACTAAAGCAAAAAGGCAAAAAGGCAAAGCTCTCCCGAATGCATAGATTCTTATATACAAACTTCCCAACACGCTAAAGACACAAACTCAAACCACTACTTCTTAACCAATTAGAATTCTAGTTTTCTAGCCCACCAGGTTATGTATAAACTACTCATATGGTCTATCTTGTTCTATCTAAAAAATGTAAGCAATATTCTTACTATAGTTTTATTATGTCTAAAACTGTGTTCCTGGAGCCTCCACGGAAACACTAGTATCTAGGACTATGTTTTTCAACCTTCACTAGAACTCGCACTTCTACACTGGTATCTGAGACCTTTACTCTCTAAAAGCACTTAAAACTTATTCTTACTTACTTACTTGCTTGCTTATTCTAAAACTTAAACTTACACCTCTACTTTATGTGTGAGTGGCTTAACATACTTCAATCCATCCAAAGGTTTTAATTCAATCCCTGCATTCTGATTTCTCTCTGAATTCTTCAGAGAGACTCTTGACTTACAGACTCCAACACATGGGAGTTCCAGCCATAATATCTTCAGATAGAGGGCCACATTTTATTTCAAAAATAGTGCAACAAATCAGTCGTCCCTTGGGCATAGACTGGGAACTCGACACTTCATACCATCCTCAGTCAAGTGGCCAAGTAGAGAAAAGGAATCATTTAATTAAGCAGCAAATTGTGAGGCTGGGGCAAGAAGCTAATTTATCCTGGCCTCAATCTCTCACACTGGCATTGATGCAGATCCGAACTAAACCTAGAGTTAAAGAAAAGCTAAGTCCCTTTGAAATGCTTTATGGGAGACCATATGGAGTGCAAAAGGGATTGTTTACCCAAGTGGGAGAGGAAAGGCTGACCACCTACATGGTAGCCTTAAGTAAACAACAGAGAAATTGAGAAATGTAGCTGGAACTCGGAGCAGAGGGCTGGATGGACCAGTGCATGACATACAACCTGGAGATTATGTATATGTTAAGTCTCTTGCAGAGAAAACTTTGGAGTCACAATGGGAAGGACCATTCCAGGTGCTACTCACCACCTTCACTGAGATTAAAATGAAGGAACAGAGTGCTTGGAACCCACACATGCAAGTAAAGAAGGCTCCAGAGGCCCCTTGGAAAGTAACACCAGGTGATAATGAACTGAAATTAAAACTTACTCAAACAAAATGAGTATATTGCAGTCTGGAATATTTAGTAATTTAGCTTGCAGAAATTTAATCAAGAAAATTGTTTTGTTTGTGATTACAATTGTAATTCAAGAATTAGAAAGCACCTCCAGCCAGAATAATGTTGAATGGCCTTGGTCCCAAGGTTTTCTTCGGTACACTGGATCCATGGGAAAGTATTCTGATATAATAGATTTAAACGGGTCAACTGTGGTCATGCACAAAAAACAGGTATATGAAAAGCAAGAATGGCAAGAACAAAGGTTGTGGTCCCTTCAAGGGACTACAGGAGAGGTAATCAGAATAGGATGCCGGATGATTAATGGGACTACCCATAAGAAAGGAATTCAAATTAGTGTTTCAACTTGTCCTACAGACAAGTATCAGGAGATTTGTAATCATCTAAGTGAATTAGATTGTTGGTATAATTTTGCATTAGTACAGACTGTTGAAGTAGTTTGCTTTTAGACCCACAATACTATTGAGCTCTCATTCAAACTTAAAATGAATGCCATACCTATTACAACAACTGAATAAACTGTAACCTATGTGTGGAGGGAGCAGAAACCATTTTTGAAGCAAAAATCCTCTCCAAGCCCCTGGAAGGGGCCCCATGGAAAACGATGCCTTAAAGATAAGAAATTGCTTGCTTAGGGTGATGAATACCAAAAGGTATTCTGCCCCCCTTGGTAGACCCCTGTGTTATCTTCCTGTAATATTAGTGGTCCATTTTTCTCTTGTATTACTGGTTAGTTTCAAACCTAAAAGTCCTTTGTAGATTGTTTAGTTTTAGAATTCCCTTGGTAATTGGTGCAAAATGTAAACCCCCTGAAACATATAAAAAACCCCTTAGAAATCCCAACAGTTGAATATGCTAGACTGGATCCCTTCATAGAATAAAGCTATGGATTTGTGCCTCTCTTCATATTCCGATCTCTTTACTCTGCTGGCTTGAGGGCACTTTGCAAGCCAGATTCTATCTGGGCAAGGCTTGGAAACGTACCCTGTCGCTGAGAACTGCTTGGGCAGTTTGGGGGTCTCAAGGAGGCCCCAACCCACCAACGACACCTCTGTTAGTACCCAAGCCCAGACCACGCCACCTAAGATTGAACCTAAAATTTATGAAGTTGGACCCTATGTAATAAGAAACATGGACCAACAACAACTGTTATTTAACCCAGAGTGGTCTCTCAAGCATGTTGAATTACTAATGCAAACTAACATCTCTGAAATCCAACCAGCCTGCTCCTCTTTCCTAAAGACATCCTTTGAGGGCTGGGCAACATGGTTAGAAAAGCAGGCTCACTTCAGGGGCAAAATGAGAAGAGATTTAACTGAGATATTCGGAACGGGATTGGGAGTCTTAAATGGAATTGATTCAGAAATATTAATGAATAAGCTGGCCACTGCAACAAGTGATTTGACAAAAGTAGAACAGCCCCTACAGTCATCTTTACTAGCATTGGTAACTAGTCAATGGGAGGTTTCAAAAGTGTTACTGAGATGGAAAAAAGCTGAGGACCAAGACCACAGATTAATAATAGATGCACTTACTATGGTTCAAGATAATGTGTCTCTAGCTTTCAATTGTATACAAGCACAGTTATGGATGCAGTCAACAGTTTCTTTAATTATAAGGGAAGGAGGCAAAGGTGCCTTTCTGATTGAAATCTGAAAAACTGTTTGGGACAATGCCACTGATTTTGAGACAAAATTCCAATCCTGGTGGACTCTAGTAAATTTTACCTATGATCCTACTGCTAACATGGCGACTGCCTTTGTGCTTACTATACGCATTGCCATAGTTTATGTTATCCACCCCATCATTGCACTAGGATTAAACCATGAGGGGACAGTGCTCTATCCCTTGGAGCATACAGCATGGGCACAAAGGGCGAATGGGAAATGTCAAACTGTAAACTTAGAATCCTGTATTACTCAGGAGCAACAAGGGTTTATCTGTGAGAGTAATTGTTGGAGGTTGAACTATTCCCTTTTCTTTCAGTGGAATTTTCTCCCATTGTTATGCTAAGTAATTGTGGCTACACCTTGAAACGACAGATAATGTTCTCTCCTAAGGGGGTGGCGGGAGGGAGGGGGGGGGGGGAACCGGAAAAGGAAAGGTGGGACGGGGGGTCTGGAGCGGGGCTTCTCTCTCTCGCTTGGCCCGTGGAGTGGGAAGACAACCTGGGCTCCGCTCTGGCATCTTCCCCTGCCATCCCAGCACTGAGATCCACGCTCCCTGCCTTTGGACATTGCTCTGCTGCTCTCCCACCTCACCCTACTATCTCCGGACACTCTGCTGGGCACCACGACCGACACCGTGAGGGGGGAGTACTTTCCCATCCCCTCTCACCCCTGGGCCGCGGCCACCATCACTCCAGCCCTCTTCAACTGCGCGGGACCTGCCCTGCCCCCACAGCACCGGTAACAGCACAGGGAGACGACCTGCGGCCAGAAGGGACTGGAGCGGAGCTAGACTGTTTCTGTTGCCAATTTTTATATCTGTTGTTGTTTTCTGCCTTGTTAGATACCAGTAAAGAAATGTTATTCTTATCCCCATATCTCCTGCCTGAAGGCGTCTGAATTGGACCTAAAATAATTAAAAGGGAGGGGGGTTGCACTCTGCATCGCAGAAAAGGGGCTCCTGCCTTTCCTTAGACCATACCTGTCTTTCAAACCAAGACAGATATTGGCGCCCGAACAGGGACATTGCCTGAGGGCATTGAGAGAGGGGTAGAAAAGGGGATAACAGTTCTTAAATTACCCAAGCTTGTGGTAGGTGACACCATGCTGTCCAGCTTACCCTGGATTGGCCTCCATGTGGTCACTGCTATATCTCTCCCATTTGCAAGCCCTTTTTTAAACATGAGTTTCATAACCAAGGTTACTGTGGCTATTATCCGGCTTATTATGTGGGTTGATCAGTTGAGGAATTCATGGATTTTTAATTTTCTCTGGAAGATGGCCACATGGATTCAGAGCTATCGCACTCTAAGTGTGTGTTTCTAGGGCTACTTCAATAATGGTACTTACTGTGAGGAAGTGGCAGCAGGTGAAATTTTTTCTCAACCCATCACAGGGTTTTTGAAGTTCACCCCACCAGTCTTCAAGGGGTTCCAATCCACTTTAAATGCTAATGACATTATATTGTGGCTAGTGTTGCTTATATCCCTGTTAAACCTGTTCTATCTAACATTCAGAGATAAGGGGAAATTTTTGATAACAACCCTGATACCGACCCCAGGGATTAGTGATGTTACCCCAGAGCCTGATCCTGTCCCAGAGACTAGGGAGGTTACCCCAGAGCCTGATCCTGTCCCAGAGACTAGGGATATTACCCCGGAGTTTGACCCTGCCCCACAGCCCACCTCGGAAAGGAACCACCCAGAATGGGTGGGGGTGCTAGCAAAGGAGATACGTGAGATGGGCCAGATGCTGAAGGAGTACCTTTCCTTAGCTGGTGAGAAACCCTCCCCCTGCCTTAAAGAGGGAGACTCTGATGGTGCAGCAGTCGGAACCACAGATGTTACATCTGTCCAGGTTCCAGATGAACCACAAGGGCACTCACAGCAGCAACAGTTGCCCCTGTGGAAACTAGGAAGTCTAAGATGAAAACAAGGCACCTAGATAATAAGGGTCAAGAAAAGGGCCCCTCACAAGCAGCAGGGGAGCCAGAAGTTGAGATCATCACCCAGTCCCTGGCATACGAGAGTCTCCATAACCTGCGAAAAGACATTGTACGACGGGGCCGTGAGCCTTTTACAACCTGGTTACTGCGGGTCTGGGACCTTATGGGTACAGGTGTGCAACTGGATGGTACTGAGGCAAGGAATTTGGGGTCCTTGACCCAGGACTCAGGTGTGGACCAGGTATTTGTAAGGGAGACAGGTCTCCTTTCCTTCTGGTAGCGACTTTTAATGAGTGTGAGAGAGAGGTTTGTCCACAGGGAAAGAATGCAGGAGTACCACCAGAGAACACGTTGGAATACCCTTGAGGAAGGGATCCAAAAGCTGAGAGAAGTGGCAGTACTGGAGGTGCTCTTTGGGAGGGATGGACAGCATGACAATGACCCTGACAAGGTCAGGTGCACAGGGCAGATGTTGTAGAATCTGACAAACCTAGGCACATCTCAATATACCACGTTTATTGCAATGATTAATGCTGATACCAACCAAGTGACAGTGGGTTCTGATGCCAACAGGCTCAGAAATTTTGAGAGTATGATGTCTGGCCCAGTGCAGGCTCATGTCTCTGCTGTGGCTAAGGACCTCAGAGACGAGTTTAAGGAGGAGATGAAGGAGATAACGGAAGAGGTGAGGAAGATCAGTGCAGCACCAGTGCTAGTCATGGACCCCAAAAGTAGAGCCCAACGCCCCCCAGCTAGGGAGAGAGGGTACACCCCATGTGCTGACCTGTGGTTTTTTCTACGTGACCACGGGGAAGACATGAGAAGGTGGGATGGGAAACCCACTTCTGTCCTGGCAGCACGGGTGTGCCAACTCAGGGAGCGGAACACCAACAGAGGGAACTCCACTAAAGTGAGGGTAGCCTCAGCCTCCCATGACCAAGGTGCAGGGTATTACAGAAGGGAGGATGATCTGTCAGATCCCCTTGAAGGTACCTCCACTATGTATGCCCAGGAGAGAAATAATAACCAGGGCTAGAGGGGCCCTGCCTCTAGCCAGGGAGAGGCACGGGAAAAACGGATCTTTTGGACGGTGTGGATCCGATGGCCTGGCACATCAGAGCCACAGGAACACAGAGCATTGGTTGACACTGGTTCACAGTGTACATTAATACCATCTGGACATGTCGGGAAGGAACCTGTTTCAGTTGCCGGGGTTATGGGGGGATCTCAGGAATTGACTTTGCTGGAGGCTGAGGTGAGCCTGACTGGGAAAGAGTGGCAGAAACATCCAATTGTGACTGGCCCAGAGGCACCATGTATCCTAGGCATAGACTTCCTCAGGAACGGCTATTACAAAGACCCAAAGGGACTCAGGTGGGCTTTTGGAATAGCTGCTGTGGCGGCAGAGGGCATTAAGCAGTTGAACACCCTGCCTGGGCTATCAGAAAACCCATCTGCAGTGGGACTACTCAGGGTGAAAGAGCAACAGGTGCCAATTCCTACCTCGACAGTGCATCGCCGGCAGTACCGGACAAATCGAGATGCCGTGATCCCCATACACAAGATGATCCGGGAGCTGGAGAGCCAAGGGGTGGTCAGCAAAACCCACTCACCCTTCAACAGCCCCATCTGGCCTGTGCGTAAATCTGAAGGAGAATGGAGATTGACTGTGGACTATCGTGCATTGAATGAGGTGACTCCACCGCTGAGCACTGCTGTGCCAGACATGCTGGAATTCCAGTATGAGCTGGAGTCCAAGGCAGCAAAGTGGTATGCCACTATCTATATCGCCAATGCATTTTTCTCCATTCCTCTGGCAGCAGAGTACAGGCCTCAGTTCACTTTCACCTGGAGGGGTGTGCAATACACGTGGAACCGACTGCCCCAGGGGTGGAAACACATCCCCACCATCTGTCATGGATTGATCCAGGCTACACGGGAGAAGGGTGGAGCTCCAGAACATCTGCATTACATTGATGACATCATTGTGTGGGGGGACACGGTAATGGAGGTATTTCAGAAAGGAGAAAAGATCACTGAGATTCTGCTGGGAGCCGGCTTCGCCATTAAAAAGAGCAAAGTCAAAGGGCCTGCCCAAGAGATCCAGTTCCTGGGAGTAAAGTGGCAAGATGGTTGGCGCCAGATCCCTAGTGAGGTCATTAATAAGATCACTGCAATGTCTCCACCAACCAGCAGGAAGGAAACACAAGCCTTCCTAGGGGCCATAGGCTTTTGGAGAATGCACATTCCTGAGTACAGACAGATTGTGAGCCCTCTTTACCTGGTCACCCGCAAGAAGAACGATTTCCACTGGGGCCCTGAGCAGCAGCAAGCCTTTGCCCAGATCAAGCAGGAGATTGCTCATGCAGTAGCCCTTGGCCCAGTCAGGACGGGACCAGATGTGAAGAATGTGCTCTACTCTGCTGCCGGGAACCATGGTCTGTCCTGGAGTCTGTGGCAAAAGGTGCCTGGTGAGACGCGAGGCCGACCACTGGGGTTCTGGAGTCAAAGCTACAGAGGGTCCGAGGCCAACTACACCTCAACGGAGAGGGAGATCTTGGCCGCCTATGAAGGGGTCCAAGCTGCCTCAGAGGTGATTGGCACGGAAACACAACTCCTCCTGGCACCCCAACTACCGGTGCTGGGGTGGATGTTTAAAGGAAAGGTTCCCTCAACCCTCCATGCCACTGACGCCACATGGAGTAAATGGATTGCCCTCATCACGCAACGCGCCCGTATTGGAAACCCGAATCGCCCTGGGATTTTGGAGATAATTACCAACTGGCCGGAAGGGGAAGACTTTGGTCTTGCCGACGAAGAGGAACAGGAACAAGTGACCTGGGCCAAAGAAGCCCCACCGTATAACCAACTGCCAGCAGATGAAACATGCTATGCTCTTTTCACTGATTGTTCCTGCCACATTGTGGGGATGAACCGGAAGTGGAAAGCAGCCGTATGGAGCCCCACACGACAGGTTGCAAAAGCTACCGAAGGAGAAGGTGGATCGAGTCAACTTGCTGAACTCAAAGCTGTTCAGCTGGCCCTGGACATTACTGAAAGAGAGAAGTGGCCAAAACTCTACCTTTACACTGATTCATGGATGGTAGCCAATGCTCTGTGGGGATGGCTGGAAAGGTGGAAAAAGGCTAACTGGCAACGTAGGGGAAAACCAATCTGGGCTGCCAATGAATGGAAAGACATTGCCACTCCGGTAGAGAAGCTGCCTGTGAAAGTCCGTCATGTAGATGCCCATGTCCCCAAGAGTCGGGCTAATGAGGAGCACCGACACAATGAGCAGGTAGATCACGCTGCACAGATAGAGGTGTCGAAGATAGATTTAGACTGGCTGCACAAGGGAGAGTTGTTCCTGGTTCGATGGGCCCTTGATGCCTCAGGTCATCAGGGCAGAGATGCCACATATAAGTGGGCACAAGACCGAGGGGTGGATCTAACCATGAACAGTATTTCTCAAGTTATCCATGACTGTGAGACGTGCGCTGCCATCAAGCAAGCCAAGCGGGTGAAGCCCCTCTGGTATGGGGGGCGATGGGCCAAATATAAGTATGTAGAGGCCTGGCAGATTGACTACATCACACTGCCTCAAACTCGCCAGGGCAAGCGCTATGTACTGACCATTGTGGAAGCCACCACTGGGTGGTTGGAGACCTACCCTGTGCCTCATGCCACTGCTCGGAACACCATCCTGGGCCTGGAAAAACATGTTCTTTGGAGGCATGGTACCCCTGAGAGAATTGAGTCAGACAATGGGACTCATTTCAAGAACATCCTTATAAACACCTGGGCTAGAGAACACGGCATTGAGTGGGTGTACCATATCCCCTACCATGCACCAGCTGCAGGGAAAGTTGAACGGTGCAATGGCCTGCTTAAAACCACCTTGAAGGCACTGGGTGGGGGAAATTTCAAGAACTGGGAGATTAATCTACCAAAGGCCACCTGGTTAGTGAACACCCGAGGTTCCACTAACTGAGCAGGCCCTGCCCAATCTGAGCCCTTGGAAATATCAGATGGAGATAAGGTTCCAGTGGTACACATGAGAGGTATGCTAGGAAAAACTGTTTGGGTAAATCCTGCCTCCAGCAAAGACAATCCCATCCATGGAGTTGTATTCGCTCAAGGACCAGGTTGCACCTGGTGGGTGATGCAAAAGAATGGAGAGACCCCATGCATACCCCAAGGAGACCTTGTTTTAGGGTGAAATACCTATAGTACTGTGCCTATGTCTCTAACTGCATGTATGTATATATAATGTAACAGTTTAATTTGATATAGCATATTAGTATGGGAGAAATTCAGGGGTGGATAATGTTGGAGGTTGAACTATTCCCTTTTCTTTCAGTGGAATTTTCTCCCATTGTTATGCTAAGTAATTGTGGCTACACCTTGAAACGACAGATAATGTTCTCTCATAAGGGGGTGGCTGGAGGGGGAGGGGGTGGGAACCGGAAAAGGAAAGGTAGGATGGGGGGTCTGGAGCGGGGCTTCTCTCTCTCGCTTGGCCCGTGGAGTGGGAAGACAACCTGGGCTCTGCTCTGGCATCTCCCCTGCCATCCCAGCACTGAGATCCACGCTCCCTGCCTTTGGACATTGCTCTGCTGCTCTCCCAGCTCACCCTACTATCTCCGGACACTCTGCTGAGCACCACGACCGACACCGTGAGGGGGGAGTCACTTTCCCATCCCTCTCACCCCTGGGCCGTGGCCGCCATCACCCAGCCCTCTTCAACTGCGCGGGACCTGCCCTGCCCCCACAGCACCGGTAACAGCACAGGGAGACGGCCTGCGGCCAGAAGGGACTGGAGCGGAGCTAGACTGTTCTGTTGCCAATTTTTATATCTGTTGTTGTTTTCTGCCTTGTTAGATACCAGTAAAGAACTGTTATTCTTATCCCCATATCTCCTGCCTGAAGGCGTCTGAATTGGACCTAAAATAATTAAAAGGGAGGGGGGTTGCACTCTGCATCACAGAAAAGGGGCTCCTGCCTTTCCTTAGACCATACCTGTCTTTCAAACCAAGACAGTAATACAACTGATGCCTAAGACGTATGTCTTGACACTAAGCAAGGTGTTTGCCACTTTGAAATTCATCGAATACTAGTCAAAAGATTGTGCTTGTATATATTGGTCATGGTTGTGTGTTTAAGAACTGCTTGTATTTTTGTAGAGATAGATAATGTCAATGTAAATCTGTCTAGTAAGAATTATTCTAACTTTTGTATTTGCGATTTTGTTTGAATTGTTGAGAGTGACTTTTTATATCTGACATCAGTGATATCCCACCAACTGATCAGGTCCAACAACACAATGTATCGCAAGTTATCACCTACACTTATTGGAATGAATCTTACTTTAGTAAAGCGATTAAACACCAAGACCTGATTAGAATTCTGAAAGAAATACAACAAAGTGGATAGAAAACTCTACTGTCCATCATGATACAAAGGAAATAAGCAGTTTTGCAAAGAATAAAACCAGATGCAAGTCATTACTGGTGGGATGCACTCTTTGGATGGTCACCAATTGCAACTTTAAATACATTGTATGACACCATTATTTTATTGATATTAATTGGTGTTAGTTTAGTATTCTCTCTCTTAGTATTTGTTTGGAATTAGAAAATGTTGCAACGAATAGAGATATTAACTTCCTTGTCGAAAGTACATGATAAGGCATTGAGGGATACATATCGTAGAAATTGGGAAGAGGAATCTGTATTAAGTAAAATAATTTACTAATTTTCTAGAAAAAGGGAGGGGAACGAAACAACGGGGTTAAGAATAAGTTGTTTGAACAATGTATGTTGCTTAACATTTGCTGTGCCTGCTAAGACAGGGTGAGACAATACAAGTAGATTCTACAAGGATATTCTGATGAGGAGAGTGCTTGTCAAAACAAGACGAAGGAACGAAGGAATGCTACACTTGTGAGGCCATGTAGATAAAAAGGGGCCCCTCAGACCCCTAGATCAGACTAAACCAGCCTTGCACTCTGGACAGCTATCAAGGGACCAAGGATCATGTGCAAGGAGATGGGGTGAAGAGTTCAACTCTGAGGAAAACTATTTACTTCATCCTGTATGACCACCATACGACCACCAGAGAGCACTGCGCAAGTGCAGAAGGACTCCTTAGCTAATTATAATACAAAGTGGGGCTAGGCAATGAATATGCATAGACGTATTGTGAAACCTGATGCATATGTAACATTTTAGAGAACAAATGGAGGGTTGGGCTCTTTGGGAGGTGCGCATATCTTTGTGGAGAAGTGCCTGGTGCTGAATAAACATACCTACTTTATACCTTACTCCGTGAGTGATAGAATCTTTCCGTGAATCACAACCAAGGCAGAAAAACAACATAAATCTCCATGAAATATTATATGGCAGGCTATATCAAGTTCCACATATCCCAGCAAAAATTAATATGAACAATAAAAATTATTTACAGAAATACTTAATAGCTTTAAGATCCACTTTGCAAAAGCTCCAAAAATTCGTTCTGCTATCCAAATCCACAAGATTACACAACCTGCTCAACCATTCTAGCCTTGAGATTAAATCTATATCAAGTGGTGAAATGGTGACTCCTTGGAAGTTAAGTGAAAAGAACCATTCCAAGTTATACTGACCACCCTCACTGTGGTCAGAGTTGCTGACAAACGACCATGGATCCATTACTCCAGAGTAAAAAAACCCTACTGCTCTTGAAACCATTAAAAAAACAGAAGCTGCTACAAATCAAGATGATGTGGTTTAAAGTGTTCTTTATAGGTCTGTTGTCTGCCCAATTGGCAACCATGATTCAGGGTTCACCCCATGATTTCCATAGTACTGTAGTCCAAAATGTATCCAAAGTTCTTAATAAGAACAATTGCTGAATCTGTACTCAGCACCTCTTTATGGGGGTGGTAACTGGCTATTGATTGGCAATGTAATGAAAGAGAACTGTTGGATCTCAAGAATCTGAAGTTTTTGAGCTTTCTGTGCTTCCTGGCACAGACCCCCATAAAAACACTGCACTGGACCTGAAACCTTGGAGAAGACTTGTAAATATGAATAATAAGTTAGAAATCACAAATGTGTAGTGGGTTAGATGTGTCTGTTTTCACCGAGTGATGGGTTTTAAATTTGAGGTTTTTTACAGTATAGTGGTAGTTAGGGGACAAGATGGAGAATTTTGGGTGGTGTCTTTTCTTCTTGTTCATCTTCTTCTCTTCCTTCTTCTTCATGGAACTTAGGTAGTTACCTTTGTATTGGTCAGCTGAAAGTCACTAAGGGTCATGGGAATCTATTATTGGGTTAAAAGTATAAATAATATAGGTGTTAAACTTTTATTGGTCTGTTTAGCTTTAAAAGGCCTTGAAGCAGTCTCAGCTTGGAGCCATTTTTCCTACTTCTAGCAAGCAGCTAGAGGTAATGTTGTACTTTCTGCAAATTTTGATAAGATATAATAAACATCCAAGTCCGAACAAGAGGATCCGTCTCAGTCGCCTTTCTAATAATCCTGGCTCTGAACAGAAACAGACAAGACTGATGACAAACCACTAATTAGTGGTACAAAAGCTCTGCACGCTCCAGCAGAGAACCATACTAAAAAGTAGAAACCAATCAATAGTACCCTTCTGCCTCCTATACCCCTGAGCAGGCTAATAAAATGCAGGAATTATACAGTTCCCTGTGTGGTTGTAAATGTCACAGGAAAAGCCATTCTTCCTTCATATTACCATAAGACCAACTTCAGGAAAATACTAAATTCAAAAATTGCAACAAAAATGAAGTTGACAAGACAGAGACTAGCTCTACCATGTAGGACAGGATTATATTGGGTATGTGACAATAAAGCTTGGAAAGTCCTGCCTGTAAATAAAGATCAGGCTTGAGCCCTTGAGGCTGTGGTTCCAAATATAACAATATTTGATAAACTTGAAAAACCAAATGAGAAGAGAAAAAGATCTCTTAATGCCCTCACTGAATGTCCCACGCTTTTCCATAGTATAGTCAGAACTCTCCTTCCCTCTTAGAGAGTAGTTGAACTAAAGAGAGCAATTATAAACATCTCAGCCATCATTAAACATATTAAACAACATACTACAAATGCAATTTCAGCCTTACAGGAAACAGTCAACGGTCTGTCTAATGCAGTTATGCAGAACAAGATAGCTCTCAATTTCATACTTGTTGCACAAGGAAGTGTATGTGCTATTGTCTATACCTCTTATTACTCTTCTGTAGACCAAGGTGGAAGAATTAAGAAAAATTTGAATGAAATCTGGAAGGAGACTCAATTTTGACATGAAGTAGCTTCCAGAAATAACACCTTAAAATTTGACCATATCTTCCACACCGTCGCTTCATGGTTAGGAAACTGGGCCTAGATAAAAGAAACATTTATAGTAGCTGTAATTGCAGTTATCTGTGCAATAGCCTGTGAAATAGTCAGTTGTGTAAACCAGTGCTGCAGCTAATGCAGAGTAGATACTAGACAAGGTAGAGTCTTGTTAGTCTCTAAAAGGGGGAAAATGATGCCATGATTTTTTCCTTTTCTTTTTATATACCTTTTATGCATTCTCAGTACCCTTAGCATGCATAATTGCAATTCTTTAAGCCTGATATCTTAGCATAGTCCTGGTATTCTGCTAGGCCAGAAGACCAAACATACTAAAGGCCTCACAGCTGGAGGCCGGAAAGTCTTAAAGCTATCTTGAGAAACAAAGGCCCCTCTAGAACATATCCTGTAAACTAAGATTAAGCCCATCTGGAAGAGAATACTTTAAAATAGGGAGATGTCATGCTATTCATTTAAGCCTCTCATTAAGGCATCTTTATTAGATATGTTAATTTGCAAAGTCTATAAAATTACATACATGGTCTACTGTGGGTGTACATTTCAGCATATTCCACCTTGATGAATTGTTGTACCATAAGAATCAAATTTTTAAGTCACGGAGATTTATCCAGTCTTTAATTAACCCTTTGCATGGTAAAAAGCAGGATTGTCTCTTTCCCCCAGCTTCTAAATACATACTGCTTAAATATTTATCAGAACTTTAATGAGGGACTGCATTAGTGCTGAGTTCTGGGGGAGTGGCACAGTGCAGAAATGGGTACTGTAAGTGCTAAAATTCGAGATTGAGCAGAAGGTCCACTGACCACTGTGACATTTAGCTTTAAACTATGCCACATGTTGAGTAACCATTTGAATGTGCAGACAAGTTTATTTGCCTGCTGAGAAAAGCTTCCTTTAAAAAAAAAAAAAAAAAAAAAAGAAACTTAAACAAAAGAAAACAACCTCCAACAATTACAAAGCCAGCCATCACTGTGAATAGTGCAGCCAAATATTCCCCAATCAAAATGATGCCTTAACGAACCTAGAAATAAAACAACACACTTTTGAGATAACATTATTATTGGAGGTAATATAAAGATTGATTTTTATTGGAAGCCTGTAACGGCTTTTTCCTCGGCCTAAAACAGAATCTTTCACCCTCCTCCGGTCTAGCTCAGGTGTTAGGGTGATATTCCCCTGGGCCCTAGCCACAAAGACGTAGTTAAGATATCAAAAGAGGCTCTTTCCCCTGATAAAGTTACAGGTTTATTTCTCGTGGGTAGTGAGTGAAAAGGGAAGGGAAAAGAGCGGGGGAAGAGAGAGAAAAGAGGGGGAAGGACAGGGTAAAAGCGTGGGGGGGGGAAAGAGAACGGGGGAAGAGAAAAAGCGCAAGGGAAGAGAGTGGGGGGGAAAAAAAGAAAGAGCGGGATAAGAGAGAGTGGGGGGCAAAAAGAAAGAGGTGCGGGATAAGAGAGCGAGGTCAGCGGGTCCTGACCTTTTCTAGGGTCTGGAAAGGGGGGGCGGGGAGAAATTGGATCCCAGCCAGCTCTGTGTGGCCAGGAGGGGAGAGGGACCAAGATACAGGGCACAGCAGGGGTCACGGGATGTACCATTTACAATGTATCTAGGAAACACAACATCTCCCCGTTTTTTGTTTAACAAAGTTGAAAGAAGGATATTGGTATCATTCAAATTACGATTTTGCCCACCACTTGTAGCTGGTGGGAGGGTTAGATTGTTTCAAGTCTTTCATTTCTATGTGATTGACTACTGAGGTAGAGGGAATGAGACTATGAATAGCCTTGAAAACCAAGTGACGTAGGATCCCGAATGCCATTATTACAAGGAAAAGAACAACAAAAATTAACACAATTGTTTTGACTATAGATGTCCACCACCCTGTGAGTCCCCAGCCTTTGAACAGTCCAATGAACCAATCTTCAGATTCTTGCTTCACTTCTCCGATTAAGTTGTTCATGTTTCAGAGGGCAGCATGGATGTTAGGAGCTTTCGAGGTCAGGTCCATACAGCAAAGTCCTTCAAATTCCTGGCACTCATGTCCGTGTAGTAGCAAGAGAAAATCTATTTTCTTGTTGGAGCGTCTGTGCCAGGGTCACCCAGGTGTTCTGACGTGGCTGAGGGACGATCCATGCAGCTGCTAGACTGTTCAGTGTTAGCAGGAAGACAGCTTGGATGGGGTTCATCACGGGACTGAGAGAAGAGAAGGTTTTCTCTAGAAGGAAAAACAAACATTATAAAACCTATTAAAAGTCTCTATCTGCCGGAATGCCACCTTCTATGAGGATTTCTTTTCCTTTTTTCTGGCGTCGTCTTCTTTTTGAAGCCACTGCTACCTGCTCCTCGTTCTCTTCAGTTGGAGCAGGATGTCTGGGAACAAACGGTTTCACCCACTTTTGGGGAATCCACCGAGGGCCTGAGGGAGTGGATACACACGCATAGCCACGCCCCCAGGTAACAAGCTCATAGGGACCTTTGATTTCCCAGGTTTCTGGGTCCCTAATCAAAACTGGGGGATGTTGGGATAACTTGAATTGTTTACTACTGTTAAAGTGACATACCACAGGTGGACTCATGTTTTCAAATGAACAATTTAGGAAATTGATAGTAAACATGGCTTTGCAGAGCTTCTGCTGTGGAGACATCCACACAGTTGAACTGCTCTGTTTAGCCAAAACCTGTTTGAGTGTCTGATTGGCTCGCTCCACTATACCTTGGCCTGTGGGGGAGTGGGAGGTGCCAGTTTTATGTTCCACTCCCCACTGCTGGACGAATTCCAGGAACTCCTTGGACTTATACGCTGCGCCCTGATCAGTTTTGATTTCCTTAGGGATCCCCAACACTGAAAAGGCTTGCACTAGGTGTTGTTTGGCATGCATAGCCCTTTCTCCTGCATGGGCAGAGGCATAGACTGGGCCTGAATATGTGTCAATGCTTACATGAACATATTTGAGGCGACCAAAAATAGGAATGTGTGTGATGTCTGTTTGCCATACCTCACAACTGCCAAGACCTCGGGGGTTAACCCCCATGCGTATTGATGGCATGGTGTGCAGCTGACGGTTGGGACAGGCGGCCACAATGGCTCGAGCCTGACTCCGTGTTAGCTGGAACTGACGCATTAGACCTGGTGTATTCTGGTGATACTGCTGGTGGCTCAGCTTTGCCTGTTGGAAGATGTCAGGAAGGCGTGCTTGTTCTGCTGGGGTTGCAAGGGAGTCTGCCTGACGGTTCCCTTCTGCAATTTCGCCTGGCAAATCTGTGTGTGATCTCACATGCATCACATAGAACGGATGTTCTCTATGAGAAATCAAATAAATTAGTTTGGAAAGCAACCTGAATAGCTGCTCATTTTCGATGTCTCTGAGCACTGCCTGCTCCGCCCTGGACACTATCCCCGCTACATAGGCTGAGTCTGTCACCAAGTTTATTGGCTCTGAGAACTTTTCAAAGGCTCTCACGACTGCTGCCAGTTCAGCTACCTGGGGTGACCCTTCCACAAACTCAACATCAGCTTCCCAATGCTGAGTCTGAGGATCTCTCCAAGTCATCACCGACTTGTGGGATGCCCCAGATGCATCCGTGAACACTGTGAGAGCTTTGAGTGGTCTCCTACTCCTCACGAGGAATGAGGTGGAATTCCTCATTAAACAGCTTCTGAGATGGGGCATGGACTGATATTTGTCCTCTGTAGCTGTCCAGGGCTAATTGGAGACTGGCATTGCTCTGGAGCAAATGCTCAAACATCTCTTTAGTCAATTTGTCAGGAGAGTTCTTTCCCTCCTCAGACAGTTTAACAGGGAGGTGAATACATGTGAAGTCACAGCCAGCCAGTTCATACAGTCTGATCCTTGCTTTCCGAATCAGTTGCGCTATTAACTCTTGTGGCTTAGTGATAGTTTTGGATCTCTGGTGGGAGAGGAAGACCCACTCTATGATTAAGAGTGACTCTCTCTGCTCCTTGATCCATTGGAATATTAACCCGTGTAAGTGTGGCAGTTTTCCTAGGATAATGAATTTGAAGGGCAGCTCGGGCTGGTAACGGTGAGCTTGCCTCTCTCCTAAGGTCTTTTGTACCTTTTCAATTGCAGTCTTTGCCTCTGGGGTCAGTTCTCTGGGAGAAAGCAGCTCTCTCTCCCCTTTCAATAAATTGAAGAGAGGTTCTAGGTCCTCATTAGTGAGGCCTAGCCAGGGCCTAACCCAATTCAATGACCCACACAGGGAATGGAGATCTGCTAAGGTTTTTGGATTACAATTAATTTCCAATTTCTGCGGAAAAATGGTCCGTGCAGTGATTTCCAGGCCCAGGTACTTCCAAGGTGGCATCCTTTGGACTTTGTCCTCCTGCAATTCAAATCCAGCAGAGGTTAAAACTTTAACCACTAGGTCAAGTGTGTCCTGGAGTAGAGAGTTATCGGGTGCACACACTAGCACATCATCCATGTAATGAAGGATGATGGCCTCCCCTCTCTGGGCACGCACCTGGGACAGCAATGAGGCCACATGCCACTGGCAGATGGAGGGACTACATTTTAATCCCTGGGGTAGTACTCTCCAGTGGTAGCGCTTCATTGGGGCCTCTCGATTGATGGTAGGAACCGAGAAGGCAAACCGTGGGGCATCCTCTGGGTGTAGGGGGATATGAAAGAAACAATCCTTGATGTCTAGAACAGCCAATTGCCAATCTCTGGGAAGCATTGTTGGAGAAGGCATTCCAGGTTGGAGAGACCCCATGTCTTCAATTACTTTGTTTATTTCCCGGAGGTCGTGGAGCAGCCTCCACTTGTCTTTCCCTGGTTTCTTTACCACAAAAATCGGGAAATTCCACGCACTTGTGGTCTCTTCTATGTGGCCTTTAGCCAATTGTTCCTCCACAAGCTCCTCAAGCGCCCTGAGCTTCTCCTTACTCATCAGCCACTGTGCTACCCACTTTGGGGTATCATCTAGCCATTTCAACTTTTGGGTAGGGCGCCCCACAGTGGCCGCTTCTAAAAATCCCGAGGAGTTTTAGGAATAATTAATTTCACCCCCCTCTGCGACATGGTGTCTCTCCCCCATAGAGGGCATTTATAATCTGTAACAAATGGACGGATGCTAGCCAATTTTCCATCCGGCCCCTCAATTTGTACGATGCTTTTTGATATTTTTGCCAATTTGACTCCTCCTACACCCTGGATTCTGCCTGCCACAGGCTGAAGTTCCCAATGTGACGGCCACATCCTTTCGGGTATGATAGTCACATCAGCACCCGTGTCCAGTACCCCCTCCACATGGAGGTGATCTGATCCACGGGTTAGGTTACACGCCAGAGAGGGCTTGTCCTCACCCACCACTTCTGCCCAGTAGACTTCAGGTGATTTTCCATCTACTGGGACCTCCTGTGGAACAGGAATGGCCTGGGCAAGGATTTGTCCCTCAGCCAGGTAATATGGTGGTAGAGGACATCGTGCCAGGAGAATTAGGCTAGTTATGCTTCCCTTGATGGTCATGGGAACCACCTCAATCTCTAGGGGTGTGTGTGTGCTGTGTCACCGACAACAAAGTACTCACTGTCCAGTTTCATGTGGTTTAACGTCACGTCCTGTGTACTGTTAGGTAAGTCCACTGTTATGACTGTCCAATCAGGTGACCTGAAATGAAAACCTCTGGTAGTCACAAGCCTAAAACGGCCTAGTGGCTTCCAAACCTTGTTAACTGAACATTTAATATTTTCATTGACATACATCCCCACACCCTCTATCCCATCCTCCCCCTTTTTGTTTATGAAGAGAGAGTCTTTTGCGAGTGTGGAGCCCGCAGTATTTATAGCAGAGCGCGCTATGGTGTTAATGGCGGGTACGGGCTGTAAAGTTAGTTTTTTTGTTTGTTGGTTTTCTTCTGTTTCTGGTTGTGTGGACAGTCCCTGGCGAAGTGTCCTGGCTGCTTGCACTGGAAGCAGATGATGTGCTGCAGTTGCTCTGGTGACACTGGTTGCTTCTTGGCTTCCGGTGTTACAGGTGCCATGGTCCTTGGGTGTGCCAGTCCTGGATTTCTTTCGTGTGCACTGAACAGTTCTGCTTTTCTGGCGCAGGCTTCAATCATCTGTGCTAAGCTAGGTGCTGGCTCCAGGGGAAGGCCAAGGATAACCCTACGGCAGGTTTCATTAGCATTCCTCTGAGCCATTTCTTTAATTAATTCAGCTTGTAATACTGGATCAGACACTTGTCTTTCTACTTGCATACGAAGGCGGTCCACAAACTGTAAGAAACTCTCAGAAGTAAACTGTTTAATGTTAATATAACTGCCTTTAGTATCTACTGTTGGTAATTGATTAAAGGCTTTTTCTGCAACATTGCATATCTTATCTAAGACAGACTTAGATAGTACTCTGGTTTGATTTTCAGGGCAATGCCAATTTTTTTCCCCACATAGGTGTTCATATGTGATATCATTATTATCAGCATCCTTTGCATTATCTGAGCTTTTTAAAAGCTCTTGTAAAAGCACTTTTAAAGATCTTTTCCATAGGCTTTCCCATAGATCATATTCGGAAGGAGTTAAGAGACACCGGAAAAGCTCTTTGATATCATATGGAACCAGTTCGTTTGAATTAAAAGTGGCTCTCATTATGCCTTTAAAGATTTCACTATTCCTACCAAATTCTCTTTGTACTTTACAAATTTCTTTTTTATCTTGGTAGGACAAAGGTTGATAACTTCTTTTTCCGTTTCTCTTACCAAGATAAACTACAGGAGCAACTGATGGTACATACTCTTTCTCCTGGTGCTGACTTTCAGGGTTAGGCATCCCCCCCCACCGGGCCCGGGAGGCTCCCCACCCCCCCCCACCACGGGAGCACCATCCATCCCCCAGGGGCTGTGAGCTGATCCCTCCCCACCCCCACCTCCACTGGCACTGAAACTAGCAGGGGCTACATTGCCCTCCCCCACCCCGCAGCAGCTTGGAGGGAAGGAATGTGAAACCAGAGAGGGGGAGGGGTGGTGGAATCCAGGGTTGCAACACCTGTGGGCGGGGTCGCCAGGTACCAGGCAGGACAGGGTCTTGGAGGGGGGAGGGGGCGGTGGAGCCAAGGGCAGGGATGGGTTATGGGAGGGGACAGGCTTAGGGGCTGGGACCAGAGGGTAAAGGGGGTTGCGGGATGAAGGAGGAGACATGTGGCTGTCACCATATCGCCCCCCCCCCACCCCCTGAACCGCATGTCAAAAGCTATCTGGGACCCCGATCCTGACCTGTCCAGATACGGCCACATGTCCGTGGTCCGCGGGGGAAATGAACAAGGAAGGAGAGCTGATAATTTTCGAAAAATCGTCAGAACTGGGATACTGGGGAGGATTTGGGGCTTCAGCACAGTTACAGCCGTGCTGAGCATGCTGCATTCCCAAGGGAGACCGTAGGGTGCTTTCCAGGTTATGGTTATAGGGATTTTTGGAAAGGGAAGGTGAGCTTGAATCATTTTGCTGCTGCTGTCTGTTGTTTTCTGTCTGAATTAAAACTTTCCGAATTTGTAAGAATATCGGAAGGAATACAGAGGCAGTTTTATCTCCATTTTTAACTTTTAAAGTCAATAAATCCCCTATTTCATCCCAAAATGAAATCGAATTTATATTTTGCAATTCAAGGTCCGATTTTTCAACAGACAGCCAGCTGGCAAAACGGGCTAGTTTTTTATTAGATATTAAAACATTTCCTGAACTTAGTATTTCTTTGAGTTGTTTTGTTATACTCTTTTGTAAGGCAGATTGCTGTATCCCCATAGTGTTAGCAATTTGCACTATATCTACCCCACTACAGTTAAAACACAGGAAAGGAGTTAGTTGTTAAGACGTACACCACGGTTTTCAGGCTTTACTAGATGCGGAACCGATGTTAATTTCGCCGTTTTTTGTCAGCAAAACCTATGTGTGGCGCCCGCGCCGCTGTAGGGACCGGCCCCGGCCCAAACACCCGTAAAAACCGCAAAAACGCAAAAAAACCTCCCTGTGCCGCAGCTTTGAAACCGATCAAAGCTGCCTGCCTGCCGCGCCGCGCCTGGGGTGGCCGCGTCCAGCCCCCCCCCAGCCCCCGCGCGGCACCACGTGGCCACGAGCTGCTGAGCCGTGCGCACGCTGCAAACACGCCCGCGCCGCCTCTCCTCCCGAGAACAGCGCCGGGCCGGAAAAATGCCACCGGTGAGACCCCCCCGCGGAGCTCCGGGAACCACCCGCCGGAAAGGGACGCTTAACTCACCTTTTCTCTTGCAGGCAGAGACGTCTGTGTACACGGTAGTGGATCCACGTCCTGAACCGACCTGTCTGGGACTGACAGGCTGCCGGTTCGTGCTGAAAAGTCTTCGAACTGCACAAAATGCAGCTTAAAGAAATTTTAGCTAGTTGATCAGCTCCTATGCTGGTCGAATCCCGAAAATAGGAGTCACAGCGAAACGTGGGTGCTTTATAGAAACCACGCACGTGGAGCGCCAACTGTTAAGGCTTTTTCCCAGCCCAAAACAGAGTCTTTCACCCTCCTCCGGTCTAGCTCAGGTGTTAGGGTGATATTCCCCTGGGCCCTAGCCACAGAGACGTAGTCAAGATATCAAAAGAGGCTCTTTCCCCTGATAAAGTTACAGGTTTATTTCTCATGGGTAGTGAGTGAAAAGGGAAGGGAAAAGAGCGGGGGAAGAGAGAGAAAAGAGGGGGAAGGACAGGGTAAAAGCGTGGGGGGGGGAAAGAGAACGGGGGAAGAGAAAAAGCGCGGGGGAAGAGAGTGGGGGGAAAAAGAGAAGTGCGGGAAAAGAGATTGGGGGGAAAAAGAGAGATGCGGGAAAAGAGAGTGGGGGGAAAAAAGAAAGAGCACGGGGGAAGAGAGCTTGGGGGAAAAAGAGAGCAAGGTCAGCGGGTCCTGACCTTTTCTAGGGTCTGGAAAGGGGGGGCGGGGAGAAATTGGATCCCAGCCAGCTCTGTGTGGCCAGGAGGGGAGAGGGACCAAGATACAGGGCACAGCAGGGGTCACGGGATGTACCATTTACAATGTATCTAGGAAACGCAACACTCTCCTGTGGACACACTGTTAGAGACCTAGGAAAATTACAGCCAGGAAGATCATTCCCAGGCTGGGGTTTCTCCTGTTGTCTCAGCTCCGTTCCCAAGCTGATAATGTGTCAGCTTCAGCAAGGAGATTTTCTCCCAGGATGATAATTTGGTCAAAATAGAATGGAATTAATAACATTAGATTAACACCTGATACCGACAGTGGGACTCATCCTGAAGTACTGTCCCAGAGGCATTTTCTCAATTATCCAATGAGCTACTGTCTTGTCTTAGCTCTGTGGAAGATCCTATAAGTATGAATCATGCTTTCAATAAAGTTGTCTCTTTCCTATCTTGAGACGGACCATGTAGCTGTGTGTCTTATTTCTTCCGCTCCAAAGGGTTAAATCCCAAACCCACAGCTACACTCTTGAACAACTTTTAGTGTTAGAGAATCAAGGCATTACTTTATTCTGGTCAGGATGCCGTTCTGGTCAGGATGTGCAACAGAAATCCTTTCATCCACATATTGCCCGGGTGTGCGGAGAAAATAATTCCATCACACATGACTCTCTGCTGCGCTTTTCACATACTTATACAGTCAAAACCCATAGAAATTCATTGGTTTGATGTTCATTGGTCCCGAGTTACACAGTTCTTAGTATTTGGTTTCTTATTGATTATGAATTTCTTTGCCTCCGATGCTAATTTGGTCCTCATTCCTTGTTTCTTTTATCAATCTTTTCTGGACCAGGTGCCTCTGCTGATGGGCCATCTGATAAAATCAGGTGGGACAGTCATCTTTATCTTTTCCACAACCCATTCTTCCTCCAGGAACATATCCTCTGTTAATGGGCCATTAAGTCCTATTGTGTGACTGATAAGATTACATCATCCCATTGGAAGATGCTCCAGCCAGGGGCAGGAGCCAAGCCTTTCCTACCTAGATAAAAAACTGGGGTTTTTCGATGCAAAAACAGCCCTTTCCACTGGATCCCAGAGGAAAGTTGGACCTTTTCCACATCATCGCTGGACCTTCGGAGGAAAACTGCACCCTTCTACAGGACCACTGCTTCAACTGAACCTCATCTGTCATTCAGGAGGACTGCAGCCACCATTTAATCGGACTGCTACCAACACCCTGACTGACAGGCTGTCAGTTGTATTCTGACTCTGCCAGTGGTTTTCTTTTGTACTATTGCATGTATTTTATTTTTTTCTATTTTTTCCTATTAAATTGTATTTCTGACTTGGAGTATCTCCCTGGTTTTGCTTTCAAACCAGTACAACTAGCCATTATATTGTATGGAAAGTTATTTATATCAGGTTATATAGGTATAAAACATAATGATTCAGATTATATTGATATCAGTTATATAGATATATAAAAGTAATGATTTAGCTTATATAGATATATCAGGTTATATAGATATCTTATGACTCAAGCTATATAAGCACCTTGTAACTTTGACCTAAGTTATATAGGCATCAACAGACAGTTTGAGGAGGAATGCCATGTTGTAGGGAAATGCTGGGCCCAGGGTGGTGGGTGGCTAACAGAGGGCTGAGAAGACAGTGGGAAAACCAAACTGCTAGGGCTTAGCCCTGTGCAGAAGGAGTTTGGGGTCTAAGGGAAGCAGGGAGACAGCAGATGAAGGGCAGTAGAGGAGTTAGCCACATGGAGGAAGCATTTGGCAATGTGGTGAGCTGCTCTATATGACATCCCCAATGCCCCCACCCCCACAGACATGGACAAACTGGGCATTACAGAGATGAGTAGCAGCAAGGAAAGGTTTTTTGAGGCTGGCAACCTTTGTTATAAGGAGTCCAGCCCCCATTGAGTGTTTCTGAAGAGGTTAATAGTTTCTTTGGTGGGGAAGAACTCAGAGCACCCCATTATTTCAGTTGTTCTAAGATATAATAGAAGATCTCTTAATCAGATTATAAATGTGCTTCCTTGTGCAGAAAGTCTCAGCCATCTCTGCTCATTTGTATTTATTGCAAAATCACTAAGTCATTAGGTGCTGGAGTTCAGAATTCCAAGTACGTTTGGTATAGACAAGTCAATATGTTTTTTGGGACTTTTTCTTAATCTGACTTCTTGATTGACTTATTATGTACACTGACTCTTTTAAGAGCTTCAAATAAAACACACTGAGAGTGCAGAATAAATGTAAATGGCCTAAAAGAAAAGGAAAAAAATCCTACAATCTTTTTTTAATGACTATAAAATGTTGAAAGGGCATATCACAAGCTCCCTACATGGGGTCCTTGTCTGTGTTCAGTCCAGCATTGTGCTTTAGACATGACTTTTTATTTAATTTCTGACTGAGAAAGCTGTGTTTAACAGAATCTGGCTTTTAGTGGGGGCTGAGGAAGCCACAGATGCTGCTTCTGAGAGAGCTCCTCAAAACTTCTACTATGTCCAGCAGAACCAATCCCTGAAGACTCTGATGATTGGCTGGCCCAATTAGAGAAGTTAGCAATGTTTCTGTGATGACATATTTAAGAAGGAAAAAAGGCGCACAATTGGTCTTTTTTCCTCCTCTCAGAGGAATGGGGAGGGGACTGCCAGACCCTTTCCAGATATGGCCACCAGGGTCACGCCATCCCAGCTCCACAAAGAGCAACTGCTAGCGCTGAGAGTGCCCATGTGGCCAGGAGCAGCCACACAGACAAGGGGACAAGGCCAGGGTGTTCCCACGTGGCTGCTGCTATCTTGGCATGGCTCGCAATGAACTTTATATGCTTAGCAGCTTTTAGCAAGCCATGCTGAGAACAGAAGGGCAAAAGTTGTGACAGTAGCTTTTCATTTTCGGCATCCCGTATGAATAGAGACACTGAATGAGGCCACTGACCAGCACGGCTCGCACAGTGCTGGCAGGGACCAGGTCACCAGCAGCAAGAGGCATGGTGAGCAATGCCCCGATGTGGAGCCTGGACAGGATCAAACTTTGAGGGCTGCAGAGCTCTATAAAAAATTTTCAATTGGTAGAACGTAAGAAAAAACGAACCTATGAACACAAATTCTCTCCCAAGTCAGAGAAAAGGAAAAGGAGAAGACACGTGAGGAGAACAACATAGTGACACTAAGGTAGGTGAAAAGGAGGGAGGAAATGAAAGTTTTAATCAATCATCTAATCCCAAGGTTTGGGGTTCCTCTGAGGTTGCTCCCCAAGTGATGTGAGAAGTTAGTCAAATGTTGGGAATTGTTTGGGATCTGTAAATTCCCTATATACCCCAGATGAGGGATAAGGCTGAATGTGTGAATGGAACCCTTAAACACAGATTAGTAAAATTTGTTAAAAACATCCATGTCATAGGTTCAGGCTTTGCCTATAGCCTTGCTGAGAATCCTCATACAACCAAAGCGGAGAGACCACTTAAGTCCTTATGAAATATTGCATGGCAGTCCATATCAAATTGTGTATATTATTAATTCATATGAGGGGGAAAATTGACTTACAGAGATATGCAATAGTTTTAAGTTCCATTTTGCAGACGCTCCAGAGATTCATTGTGTTATCCAGACCAATAGGACCGGACACACCTGCTCACCTGTTCCAGCCGGGAGACTCAATCTATGTTAAATGATGTTGAGGGTTGAATTGTTCCCTTTTCTTTCTGTGGAATTTTTCCCATTGTTATGCTAAGTATTTGTGGCAACACCTTAGCTAGTAACAGTTTCTCTCGCAGGGGGATGGGGACAGGGGGAACACTGGAAAAGGAGGTGGGAAAGGGGCCTGGGCTCTCTCTCTCTCCCTCTTGGAGTGGAAGACGGCCGGTGCTCCTACCTAGCATCCTCTCCGCCATCCCAATGCTGGGAGCCATGTTCCCTGCTGTCAGACATTCCACTGCTGCCTTCCCGCTTCATCCTACTACCTCCGGGCACTCTGCTGAGCACCATGACTGACACTGTGAGGAGGGAGTCCTCCTCCATCCCTCTCACCCCTGGGCTGCTGCCGCCATCACTCCAGCCCTCTTTGACGGCCTGGGACCTGCCCTGCCCCCACCACTGGTAACTGAGCCCAGGGAGAGGGAGTCTGCGGCCAAAAAGGGACTGGAACTGAGCTATACTGTTCTGTTTTGTTGTCAATTTTTATAGCTGTTGTTTCTTTTGTTTGCCTTGTTAGATATATTAGTAAAGAACTGTTATTTCTACCTCCCATATCTTCTGCCTGAAAGCCCCTGATTTCAAACTATAATGATTGGAAGGGAGGGAGTTGCACTCTCCATCTCAGGGAAGGGGTTCTTGCCTTTCCTTAGCAAATACCTGTCTTTCAAACCGAGACAAATGGTGAGACAGTGACCCTTACAAGCTAAGTGGAAAGGACCATTCCAAGTCCTGACTACCCTCACTGAAGCCAGAGTTGCTGGCAGGGAACCCTGAATTCATTACTCCAGAGTTAAGAAGACCTCTGCTCCTGAAACAACTGGAAAACAGAGACTGATACAAATCAGGATGATGTGATTTAAATTGTTCTTTTTGTGCCTGTTATCTGCACAGTTGGTAACCATGGCTCAGATTTGGTCCCAAAATTTGCATGTGGCTTTAGTCCAAAATGTATCCAAAGCTCTTCATAAGAACAACTTGTGAGGGTGGTGTTGGATATGTGAAAATGAGGTCTGGTAAGTTTTGCCCCAAGATTAAGATTGGGCCTGTGCCCATGGGGCTGTAATTCCAAACATAACAATATTTGATCATATTAAAGATGATTAAACATATTGAAAAGCAAACTTCAGATGCAATTTCAGCCTTACAAGAAGAAGTCCATGATTTGTCTGGTATAGTTTTACAAAACAGTATGTCTCTCAATTTCCTACTAGATGTAAAATCATTAAAACTAGGTGTACTTACGCAGATCAGAGTGAAAGAATTATTAAGAATCTGGTTGAAATTTGAAAGCAAACTCAAATTCTACATCAGGTAGCTTTCAAAAGGCTCACTGAACTTTGAATATATCTTCTATACACTCATCTCATGGTTACCGAACTTGACCTGGATAAAAGGAACTGTTCATACTACTTATACCTGTAGTTAGTCTTTGCATAATAGTTGTCTGTATGATACGATGGTGTGGTTAAATATGGGGTAGAGACTAGACAAGGTAAAGTCTTTTTAGTCTTTAAAAAAGGGGGAAATCATGCCAAATGCTTTTTGGCTTTTTTTCTTTTATATATTCTCCTTATTCTTTACACATATATCTGTAGCTCTGTAGCCTATTCTTGTATCTGTGGCTAGTTTTCCCAGTACTTTTCCCTATCTTTTCCCTGTGCAGAAAGGCAAAACACATTCCAAAGTCCCTATCCTATCTTGGTTCTTTCTGAGAACCAAGGCCAAAAAACAGCTCTATGAGATACATTTTCATCAACAAAGTAGTGCCATCAAAGAGGGAAGATTTAGAAGGGGCTTGAACTGGGAGGGAGTATTGTATCACCACTTCTACTTCTAACTGGTGTTTTTTGTTAATTATGCTAATTTGCTAAACCTCTAAAACTGGATTCACCCTGTAGGAGGTGGACATTTTGTGGACATTTTCCATATCTGACCCTGGAGGCTTCTGTTGCGTTTCCTAGATACATTGTAAATGGTACATTCCGTGACCCCTGCTGTGCCCTGTATCTTGGTCCCTCTCCCCTCCTGGCCACACAGAGCTGGCTGGGATCCAATTTCTCCCCGCCCCCCCTTTCCAGACCCTAGAAAAGGTCAGGACCCGCTGACCTCGCTCTCTTTTTCCCCCAAGCTCTCTTCCCCCGTGCTCTTTCTTTTTTCCCCCCACTCTCTTTTCCCGCATCTCTCTTTTTCCCCCCAATCTCTTTTCCCGCACTTCTCTTTTTCCCCCCACTCTCTTCCCCCGCGCTTTTTCTCTTCCCCCGTTCTCTTTTCCCCCCCCACGCTTTTACCCTGTCCTTCCCCCTCTTTTCTCTCTCTTCCCCCGCTCTTTTCCCTTCCCTTTTCACTCACTACCCATGAGAAATAAACCTGTAACTTTATCAGGGGAAAGAGCCTCTTTTGATATCTTGACTACGTCTCTGTGGCTAGGGCCCAGGGGAATATCACCCTAACACCTGAGCTAGACCGGAGGAGGGTGAAAGACTCTGTTTTGGGCCGGGAAAAAGCCGTAACAGGAGAGTTTTTGTTTTTCCTGCAATTTCGATGACACTATGGGAGAGGATGTGGGTATAGCCTGTCAACTGTCCCAGGATACAAAGATGAAGCCTCCTCTGACCTCTGTCCTCTTTTAAATTATATTTATATTGTTTACTTTGAGAGTAGGGAAAAGATAAATTTTCAGTTGATGTAATTTAATGATCACATGGAGTTTGAGTGACTTTAGTCATACATGTAAATCATGTACAGTTTTTACTTCATTAGCATATGCACGGGTATGAAAAATAATATGTATTTTTGAGTTAATGAAACAAAGTTTAGTTTTCAGTCACCAGTTGGGTCATTCCTTTGGCTTAGCTCCCATCAGCTGCATTGTTTTCAAGACATGACCAGAACACCTCTCTGCCTCTCCATCCTTTGTTTCATGCCTCTCTCAGGGAAATACACCCTATCAGGGAATCTTGCCCCAGAAGAGCTTATCTGTTGCTCGTTAGCTGGTGAAATAACTCAGGGCATCTCGTCCCTCACAACAGCTTGCTAATTGGTGAATTAACTCAGTCAGGATAGCTTGTCTAGTAGGTAGTTACTTTGAAGCCATGGGAGTAACACTTCCAGCTGACAATAGACATCTTGCTGTGGAAGTGAGATCTAGAAAGATAAGCTGGAATTTCTGACTGACAGACTGTTGTGAGTTTGGGGTTTTCAGGGAATTTTGTCCCATCTGAAAGGAAGACACTGTGAGGGGAGGGGGTTGTCCAGGAAACAAATGGGGTAATTAAGAAACAAAAAACATGGACAAGCAGTCTTACATACCACGGTGATGATTCAGCCAAGGGAAAGAGAATTTGAGAGTCATATCTGGGGTTTGGGGGGGGTTCTGGTGTTGCAGTTAATACCTCCAGAAGTGGTGGAGCTAATCGGAGACTTGGCTGAGGGGGAGGGGATTTGCACTAATACTCATCCTGCTTGTCTCCCTAGCTCTATTCTCCCCCAACCTCCTAGGAGACCCGGAAAACTTTACACCAGCAAACCCCCTAGCCACACCCCCTCACATTAAACCTGAATGATACTTCCTATTCGCATACTCTATCCTCCGATCCATCCCCAACAAACTAGGCGGAGTCCTCGCCCTAGCCGCCTCCGTCCTAGTCCTATTCCTAATACCCCTCCTTCACACCTCCAAACTACGCTCAATAACCTTCCGACCCATCTCACAAATCCTTTTCTGAGCTCTAGTCGCCAACCTCCTCATCCTCACCTGAGTGGGAAGCCAACCCGTTGAGCACCCGTTCATCATCATCGGCCAACTAGCCTCACTCTCCTACTTCACAATTATTCTAGTCCTATTCCCCCTCGCAGCCATACTAGAAAACAAAATACTAAAACTATAGCCCACTCTAATAGTTTATAAAAACATTGGTCTTGTAAGCCAAAGATTGAAGAATTAGCCCCTTCTTAGAGTTTACCCCCTCCATCAGAAAGAAAGGAATCGAACCTTCCTCACCAACTCCCAAAGCTGGTATTTTCAACTAAACTACTTTCTGACAACCCCTAAACTGCCCGAATAGCCCCTCGAGATAACCCCCGCACAAGCTCCAGCACCACAAACAAAGTCAACAGTAACCCCCACCCACCAATCAAAAACAACCCCGCCCCCCAGGAGTAAAACATAGACACACCACTAAAATCCGACCTCACCAACGACAATCCCTCATTATTGACCACCCCCCCAGTCACTAAAATCTCAAACCCCCCTCCTACCACCGCCCCCACCATTACAACCAACCCTAAACCCACGCCGTACCCAACCACCCCCCAATCGGCTCAAGCTTCCGGATAAGGGTCCGCCGCTAACGAAACCGAATAGACAAACACTACCAGCATCCCCCCAAGATAGACCATAACCAGAACCAGACCTACAAAAGAAACCCCCAAGCTTACCAATCAACCACACCCAGCAACAGAAGCCAAAACCAGCCCTACAACCCCATAGTAGGGAGAAGGGTTGGAGGCGACTGCTACACCCCCCAAAATGAAGCAAAACCCTAAAAATAATACAAATTCTATCATAATTCTCGCCCAGCCTCGATCCGGAATCTGCAACCTGAAAAGCTGCCGTCATAGTACTTTGACTATGACTTTTCTCACTTTTCTGCCCAGCAACTGGGGAGAGGGATCGCGTGTGCTGCAGGGAACACAGCTTGTTTCCAAGACAGTGCTATGTTGTAGCTTGCTGCCCATGTCTGCCCTCTTTTCACCATTTCTGCCAGCTGCTGGTGGGTGATACCAAGGTCTATTGCTGCCCAATTGATCTCCCTGCCTTCGCTGTTTGCTGGCCCCTGCTGGGGGGTGATGCCAAGACCATGATTGCTGCTCGTGAGTTTACAAAATTAGTAATTTCCCACTCTCTCTGCCTTGCCTGACTCCACTACTACCTGGAGAGGTTGCAAAGCTCATGTTGGAGAGCACCCTGCAGCTGAGGGGTAATCATTGCACCTTCCTTTCCTCACAAGAGCCCACTAGTGCCCTCTGTCGGTTGTAAGAGAGTCACTGTAGTCATTGCCTCACAGGGAGCCAATGGTGCCCCTGAAGCTGCATAGTCACTGGGGCCTCTCTGCCTCAACACAAGCCAATGGCACACCCTGCCTGTTGTGGTCGTAACTACACCAAAAGGGGAAAGTGCTTGATGGGGAAAAAAACTGTTATTTGGTTTTCTGGGCTTTTTTGTTGTTACTGTTTGTTTGCCTTGATATATACTTTTTTTTTTCTCTCCCTAGTAAAGAACTATTATTCCTTTTCCCATATCTTTGCCTGAAAGCCTCATAATTTAAAAGTTATAATAATAGAAAGGGAGGCAGTAGTACTTTCCATTCCAGTAAGGTTCCCGCTTTCCTTAGCAGACACCTGTCATAAATCAGGACAGTTTTGGCACCCAATGTAGGACTTGAAGCCATTGAGAGGGAAGGGTGAAAAAAGAATAACAGTTCTTGGGTAACCCATTTGTGTACTGGGTATAAAAACCTCATTAGATGGCACCATGTGATCAAACCTATCCTGGTTCAGTTGGCACATGATCGTGTCTACGTTTTTCCCATTTGCAGCTCCTTATCTAAACATGGGTCCTATGACTAAGGCTATTGTGGCTGTTATCCAGTTTGCAGAATGGGTCAATAAGATGACCTCTGGAATGTGGGCACATGGCTATATAACTATCACAGATTAAGTTCATATCTTTGGGGTTTCCTTAATAATGGTACTCGTGAGGAAGCAACATAGGGGGCAGTTTTCTTCCAACCCTTCATCCACTTCTTTGAGCCTACCCCAACAATTTTTGAAGGGTTTAAATTTTCTCTAGATGCTAAGGATATTGTACAATGGCTGGTGTTGCTGATATGCCTATTCTATTTTGCATTTAGAGATAGGGTGAGATTTTCTTGGGTAACTACCCTGACATCTACCCCAGAGACTAGAGATGCTACCAAGGAGCAGGTCACAGAGGCCAGTGACACTGCCCAACAGCCAAATGTGGCATATGGGTAAAACCTTACAAAAGAAAGTCCTTGTAAAGTCATGGTTCAGACCTTGCTGCTTCGACTGCAAAACTCTCCAGTGCTAGCGCTTCATTGGGGCTTCTCAATTGATGGTAGGAACCGAAAAGGCATCTTCTGGGTGTAAGGGAATTTGGAAGAAATAGTCCTTTATGTCCAGGACAGCCAATTTCCAGTTTCAGGGAAGCATCGTTGGGAAAGGCATCCCAGGTTGGAGTGACCCCATGTCCTGAATTACTTTGTTTATTTCCTGGAGGTCATGGAGTAGCGGCCATTGTCCTTCCTCAGCTTCTTTATTACAAAAAGTGGGGAATTCCAAGGGCTGGTTGTCTCTTCTATGTGGCCTCTGGCCAATTGCTCCTCCATGAGCTAGCTCCTCGAGTGCCTCAAGCTTTTCCTTACTGAGTGGCCAGTGATTTACCAAAACTGGAGTGTCATCCAGCCACGTTAACTTGTGAGTAGGGAGCTCCACAGTGGCCGCCTCTAAAAATCCTGGGGAGTCTTAGGGATAACTAATTTGATCCCCTACTGGGACATGGTATCTCTCCCCCATAGGGGGCACTTGTAATCAGTGACAAACGGATGAACACTGGCCAATTTCCCTTCCGGCCCCTCAACTTGTATAATGCTTTTTGAGATTTTCGCCAGTTTGACCCCTCCTACACCTTGGATTTTTCCAGCCACGGGTTGCAAGTCCCAATGTGAAGGCCACACCCTTTCAGATATGATGGTCACATCTGCTCCTGTGTCAAGCAACCCTTCCACATGGAGATGGCCTGACCGACAGGTTAGGTTGCATCCCATAATGAGTTTGTCCTCGCCAGCCACTTCTGCCCAGTATACGCCAGGTGCTTTTTCATCTACTGGGACCTCCGCTGGAATGGGAATGGCCTGGGGATGATTTGCCCCTTGGCCGAATAGAAGAGTGGCTGAGGGCAGCGCGCCAGGAGAATGAGGTGAGTTATGTCTCCCTTGATGGTCATGGGAGCCACCTCAATCTCCATGGCTGTGTGTGCAGTGTCCCCAATAACAAAATACTTACTGTCCAGTCCTGTGTGATTTATCGTCAATTCTCGTAACTGCAGCTTCAGTTAGGGACGAAGTCTCCCAAGGTGATAATATGGTGAAAAACAGTGGAATTCATAATAAAGTTTAACACCTGGTGTCTTTCCCGTGGGATACATCCTGAGATACTGTCCCATGGATGTTTTTCCCAATTGTCCAATGAGCTACTGTCCTGTCCTAGCCGCACGTAACACACTTTAAATACGGGCTGTCTGTACAATAAAGTTGGCCTTTTTCCCCCAGAGAGCTCCGTGTGTGTTGCTGTACTTTCTCTCTCTTTTTTCGCAGTAACCACAGGTTTGTTGGCATACTTCCCCAGCAGGTAAGGCTAAGACTTGGCCAGGGTCAAGGCCTTAACTTGAAGAGTCTCCCTAATATATTCTAAAACTCTCAGTAACAGTAGTTAGTAAAGTTTCTTAAAATGATACATGTCTTGTAGATAGCTATACAATGGTATGTGAAGGTTTATAAAGCAGCTGGCTTTGTAATTTATCCTTAGCTAAGTAGCAATAAAGCAAAAAAAAACCCCAAAAAAACAGCTTACAACTAATAGCAGTCATAAGATGGAATTGTTACTCATTCTTCAGTGCTACGTATAAAAATAAAACAGCAGAGATTGTTATTTATTTAACAAAATAGCTGTATCTCATAATTTAAATTATCAAATTTCAACTAAAATTCATTCAGGCTTTATGTCATTCGTTTGTATAGCAAAAGAATTGTATCTTATAATTTAAACAAGTATATTTCAACAAAACTTAAAATCAATTTCACTGAAACTTCACTGAAATGTAACACAAAATACACCTAAGAGAAATTAAAGTTAACAACACTAAGACTGAACAGAAATTGATCTTAACAGAAATTAACTTATTTAGACTCTATCATTACAAAAAAGGTTACTGAAAATTTGTCATACAACAGCTAAACATGCAAGTTAACAGCTATATTCATATAGTAGCAACATGAAATTACTGTAGGAATTAAACTGCTGCAGCTTTTTAAGATTGCTTGTACAATACATTTGAGTTTGGCCTAATAAAACTAATGGAATATAAATACTGAAGGCTAAAACAAAAAGAATGAGTTTTACACAAATAACTTGCTTAGGTTGGTGGGTATGTAAGATTGATACTTGCATACAAAGTTAGGGGTTCTTCATCAACCTAAACCGTTTTTTCTGTTTTCCAGGTTAAAGTGTCATGCACCTCAATGGTCCCCATTAAAAATCTGATTGAATTCTAAAACCCCATTAAGAGACAACATCCCTCCCCCATAGTACCATACAGTTTGCCTGATGCAAGGTGTCCCTCGGGGTCTTTGATCTGTATCAAGAGGCGGCTTTGGTAGCTACAGCTGCTTCCCCCAATGCCTGAAAACGCCTGGGGTACTTCAGACAGGGGCCATTGTGAGGGCCATTTAGCCTGAGAGATAACTGCAATGTATGTCCCTGTGTCTATGAGACTGACAAGTGTTATCTTTTGTCCTTTTAATGTCAGGGTACATTGGCATGTGGGGCATTGTTCTAATATAGGTTGTACCCAGCACACTTGGGGTCTTCCCATAGACCCAAGCCCTCCTTTTCGCATAACATTTGTGAAAGGTAAGCTCATGGTTTGGGGAAGCAAAATCAATTGAGCTATTCTAGTTCCTTGGGGAACAGTGCAAGGCAGCCAGGGTGCCCAGGCCATGATCATAATCAGAGTCTATATCCCCAGAGAGAACAAACAGTCCCACCAAAGAGGTGGATGACCAACCTAAAAGCAATGCAGACATACCTTGCCCTGGTGGTCTGAAAACTCCTGTGGGAAGGAAATGAACAGATGAATTAAGCAATGTTACTGTGTGGGAGGTTGCCAGGTCCAGTCCAGAGCTTCCTGGTGTGACGGGTTTTAAATCAGCAATGGTCTGGCAAATGCTGCTTGTGGTGGCTGCGCTGAGGCTTGCTGCAGTCCACTCTGGTTTGCATGCCCCACAAATTTCACAAGCAAAGCTTCTAATCCCTTTTTCAACTGAGCATCAAAAATGACATACTGAATTGAGGTTAATAATAAGTTCACCAGTCCCTTTAAATCATGAGGGGTCATGAGTTGAAAATGTAAACCACAAAAGATTAGCAAAATAGGGAGATTCCAGACAGATCTGTAGCCATGCAGCATAGTTCCTTAATTTCCGAATAAGTGAGGGGTTCCCACTGTGGGTTGTTTCCCCTGGCACCATGAAAAATGTCTGTGCTGCAATATCAAAATCCCCTTCTTTGAGAGCCTTTTTCTTTAATTGCACCCAGTTTTCATGGGGGTGAGGAGGGAATAGGTCAGGCTCAGCATCTGGATCTATTGGTCCTGGGTTGAAGGAGACCCCCTCCTCCTCACTGCTAGAGCCGCAGTCAGCAATACAGGCTGCTAAGGGCCGTGAGACAGAATGCCTTCCCCTCCTTTGACTGAGCGGAGGGGGGATTGATAGCTGTGGTCGCTCTTCAGTATCAGAGGTGCCAGTTTCAAGGAGGCAGGGAGAGTCAGAGTGGGGCAGGGGGCTGGCAGCATCCACAGAAGATACAGTCTGAGACTGCTCTTGCTTTTTTAATGTCTCAAAAATCACCCTCCAAGATAGAAGCATATGCATTGCTGACTTGTGTCCTGTAGTAGCTAAATCATAGTGCTTACCCCCACATTATCCCAAACAGCAGCTGTAAAAATAGAGAGGGCAGTGACATCAGAATGCTTAATGGCCACCCATTTAAGAAGTAGTTTCAAGTCGAGCTTTGGCAAGGATTTGTCATGCTTTGCAAGCAAAGCAAGCATTAGTTCAAAAACACCTCTCTCTTCTTTTGACATATTTTTTCCCAAGTTCCCCCTGGCTCACCTCCTTCTCCGTAGAGGGATTGTTCCAGGCCCACTCCTGGTTCTCTCACCAGCACTTGAGTTCCAAGGGGCTCACAGATTGCAGCACAGATAGGCTGTTCCTTGCTCCTCACAAGAAGCTACCAATTATCGGTGATTGAGAGACGAGGATATCCCGAGTTGTGATCAGAAGCCAAATTTATTCAGTATAGAGGCGTTTTTATAGGGTTTTACCTGTATGGTACTTATATAGGGTTCTGGTTTTGGTAACAATTTTTCATTGGTTGCACATTCTTCATGACACCACATCACCTAGTAATATTATCTTATCACAAAGTTTCTTAGTCACTTCTTGCCTAGGGAGCATTTGACTGTGTCTATCTCTCCCACAGTTTCTGCTGATCAGGCCTAAGATATCAGGCCCCTTTATCAGTTCCATTGTACTCTGTTTTATTCCACCATATTTAAGTCTACCCCTTGAGCCCATCTGGATGATGCATCTCTACCCTGATGACCTGAGGTGTCATGGGCATACCGAGAAAGAAACAACTCACCCTTGTGTTGCCAGTCCAAATCTACCTGTCCACTGTGATGCTCTTCAGTAGTCTGACTCTTGGGTATGTGTGCATCCACATGATGGACTTTTACAGACAACTTCTCTACCCAGGCAGTGATGTCTTGCCACAATTCAGTAGCCCTTATAGGTTTCTCTCTTATGCTGGTTTTGCAATAATTGATTTTTGGTGAAGAGGGAAAAAGTCAGCCATGAAAGTGATTCTCTGTGAGGAGCTGCTAGAAGCTTCCTCCGTGCCTGGCAAAACTAATCTCTGGCTAGTTGTGAGAACTGGCACACTGCTAAGCCAATTAGAAAAGCTGTTAATGCCTCTATGATGGCATATTTAGGAATGAAAAAAAACACTGGAAGCTCTCTTGCTCCCTGCTCTTATAAGAGACGGTCTGGAATTTTTCCCTCATATGCCTCATGACCGTTGCAAGGGTAGAGGCTAAGACCCCAAGGACCCCCCCCCCACCCACTTCTGGACAGGACTTTTGACCTGGTCGAGGTGGATGCTTGCCAAGTGATTGTGTGTGTGCTGTCCACGGTACAATGCTTTCGAGCAGGCACTAACTGAAAACTGCATTTTCTGTCTGCCTACACCTGCTTCTTGGAGCAACTCAAAATGGCCCATAAATCTGCCCACCTCTAAGTCGGAGGCCACTCGCTTTGGAAAAGGACTATAAAAAGTGACTCTCTGAAGAAGATTTCTGAGATTTCCCCACAGAAGATACATCTATTGGCCAGACCATGATGAGACCGTCTCATCTGTTGGTAGCTATCCCCTATTCCCCCTTTCTCTCTCTCTCTCTCTTTACTTTGTTTCCTTTAACTCTCCCTCTATCACAAAAACTGAGTGGTTAGCACTAAATAAAAGTGCATTTTGTTGTGAGCAAACTGATTGCTGTCCCGTTGTGTCTTTTGCACCGCTGAGATCAAAACGAACCATCACAACTCCCTCCTGTATTAGCGGCAGATCGTGATAGCTCTCTACAGAGGAGTGGGGGGGCCAGCCCTGCCCCCTTCCCTGCAGAGTCTGCTGGACTCTGTCCTGGCTGGGTCATGCTGCTGGGTGTCATCCCGGCACCACGAGCAAACATGCTGCCAAGGCGGGGCCATGCAGCTGCGGTTATCTTGGCATGACTCGCAATGGACATCATTTACTTAGCTGCTTTTAACCAGTCATGCTGCGGACAGAAAAACAAAAGCAGCTGCAGCAGTTTTTATTTTTTCAGCGTCCCACTGAGACAAGGAATTAAAAAGTAAAGAATAGTTCATCAAAAAACCCAAGAAAATAAGAAATGCCTGACATTTACTATGCTTGCAAAAATCAGGAGGAAAGACAAACTGCTTTGTGATAAATGGAACCAAGACTTGCAAACAAAGTAAAGGGTGCAAGGCTACCAGTGATGAGTGATAAATCCAAAACCCTAAACCAACAAAATCTAATCTCAAGGTCTGGAATGCGCCCAAATGGCTAAGACCATGCTCCAAAAACAAAGTTGAAAAGTTCAAGTGCAATAAAGAATTTAAAAACCTTCATCAAAAACCCCCAACAACCCCTAAATTAAAAAAGCACAAAGGCAAAAAAACTTTTAATTCATTTAAATACAAAGTAAAAGTATGCAAAACTAAGACATAAATATGTATTAGGCCTATTATGTAATCCTAAACTTTTAAAAAATAAATAAAACAGTAGTTTGAAGTTTCAGTGTGCATACTTTAAGAGAAATTTTTCCCTTGCACCTCAGCGCTAAATAAATGCATACCTACTTTATAACTCTCTACGAGTTATAAAGTCTTTTCCACATGTCACCACATGAAGAAAAGGCATGGAGTGGAGCTGGCAGCCGGGGCAGCTTGTGCAGTGCCAGCAGAGACCACATGACCAATAGAGAGAGAAGCACAGCGAGCAATTCCCCGACTGCGGAGCCTAGACAAGATCAAACTTTCAGTGCTGCAGAACTCTATAAAAACTGTTTCAACTGATAGAACTTGAAAATGAAAGAAGCTATGTCCTAGGGTGATGTTATGGTGCTTGTATCTCCAATCGTGTGTTCTGTTTATGCTTGGTATTATGTCCTGTGCTTTCAGGACTGACTCTGAAAGTGAAGCTTTGTTTTGTCTTGTTATCAGCCGGCTCACCTCCCCCATGGTCTGTGTTTAGGAGAGGCTAGGCTTGCTGGCTTGCTTGCTTGCTTGCTTTTGCTCCTACTTTTTTTTGCTTTTGCTTTTGCCCTTGCTTTTGCTTATTAGTTAGTTCAGCTAGGCCGTCCAATTTTTTCCCTGGACTGTTTTTGTTTTTTTTTCCCTCTCCCTTTCCTGAATACCATCTGAACCTGTTCCGGACGGGGACCTGGGAAACATCAAGAAACACCGGGAGTCTGCATTCTGTGACCTGCAGCAGTCATCCCCCAGTGCTGGAGACTGATAACTGGGCGACCACTCGCCAGAGAGACTTTCTGAGTTTGTCACCCATTCAGAGCCGTGAAAGAGTTTTTTGTCATCTGGTGTTGTTTTTTTGTGCTGGGGAGTGGTTTCGTTTGTTAAATAAACAGGTTTTTTTCCACTCCTTTCTGAGGAAATTCTTCCCGAACCCAGTGGTGGGGGGAGGAGTCGTGGGGGTTTGCTTTCTGGGGGCTCCTTCTGGAGATTTTCCCCCAAATTTGCCCTAAACCAGGACAACCTACAAACACAAATTCTCTCTCAAGTCTGAGAAAAGGAAAAAAGTGAGGACACATGAAAAGAACAATATGGCAACACTAATGTTGGTGTAAAAGAGGGAGGGGAAGGAGGAAGTGCTCAGAGTGTCAGAGCTGAGATTCTTCTGCAAACTATGATGAGGACTATAATACAACAGTTTCCCTGTAATTCATGAAGTGCATGGGCGGATGCAGCATTCACTTGCAGCCCATGAAAAAAAGGCACTTGTGCTGAAATGTGAGTGCTGAAAAGCTGTGATCTGGTGAAAGGCTTGAACAGAAAGAAAACCCTTGGTTTCAGAGATAGAGGAAGAGGACCCTTGCTTTTATACTAGAACAGCTCATCCTTAAAAACTGCACCCCATAAACTAAATGGTCCATAAAAAGGAGTTGTGGGAAGACTGCAAGCCGTGGGAGAGACTTCATGTTGCAAGCAGGTTCCTGGGGAATGTTAGCCATGAAAATTAAAACCAGGTTGGAAAAGTTCACAGAGAACTGTTTCCCATAGGAAAGACCCCATGGCATACCTAAAGAGACTCCTCTCCCTAAGCAAACTGAAGATCTTAAAAAGTGCAAACTGACTAAAAAATCCCATATTTTGTCTCCCTTTGCTCTTGGTGGGAAGGAAAAAATGGGCTGAGGTGAGGGGAAAGGAGTTCTAAAGGTTTATTTTACTTCTCATTTTTCTCTTTTAATCCTGTTAATAATTTTTTTCCTTTATACCTTTTAAAGTTTTGAGATTATTTTGCACTTCAAGTGTTTTCTCCTAATCCTTATCTCACTCCACGAGTTTTCTTTCCCCTTCTATGGCCTCTGTGGGGGACCATAACAGGACTGAGCTAGCCAGGGAATCTGTGGCATAATATATAGAGAGACAGGAACTATGGAGTTGCCTTGAAACATAAAGGCTTTTAATGTAACAAAAATAACAAACTTAGAAACTGCATGGTACAAGAGCAACCTCCAAAGACATTGAAACCTGGAAAGCATAGAGGTATATAGATGGGATGGAGGGCATAGGATCTGATCAATAACAAGGATAAGGAACAAAACCATAAATGTAGCTGGTAGCCAGCCAACCATATATCAAAACCAAGAATGTTGTGTTGCGTTGTTTAATGCTAATTTTCCTTCTGTGTTGATGGTTCATCCCAGTTTCGTTCCCCTAAGTTAAGTACATAATGGTTTTTCCCTTTCCCACCTTTGCCCTAGTCAGTCATCCTAAACCCCTCCCCTTTATCTGGAACCTTCCCTGTCCCTCACCCTAAACCCTGCCCCACTGGATGTCAATCCTTTGTAGCCCCTCCCTTTGTTCTAGAAGTTTCTGTGTCAAGCATTCCCTTTTGTATTCATGATTGGTTATGTTGTATGTATCCCCACCCTCGGTTTGCCTTATTGGCTCAATGTACCCCTTTCCCCACCTTCTGTACCTCCCCCCATTAACCGTTATTGGACAGAGTTTTGTACCCTCCCCTTGCTCCTCCCCCGTACTTAAGCCTGTGTAGAACCCCTCAAAACGCTTTTTGCGGTTCCCTCTCCCAACCTCCGGACCTGTTACCTCTTCCTCCAATAAATCCCTTCCCCCAGAACCGTAAAAGGTCTCTCCTGTGCCTCTTTGTCCCTCCCTGACGACTCGCCCAGGCGTAGCTGTTGCTACAGCTCTTCTGCGGCTCCCAGAGTGGTGCCGGGGAGAGGCCACTCACCAACGCAGGCTTCCCGGAGCTAGCCGGTAGCCCAGGTGAGGTGGGCAGTGGGTGGAAGACGCGTCACAAGAACACCACCTTATTTGTAACAAACTGGTTAACATATATTGGTTCCCATGAGACAACTCTTCTTTCTATTCTCTCACCATGATGTAAAAGGATGTCCTTCCTCCTAGCTAGGTGTCTCCCGGGGTTTGAAGCTGAAGGTCTGCATCTGCGGGTGAAGTCAGCTCCCTGTCCACCCCAATTTCCATACCCTTCCTCTGCATACCTATAGCAGAGGAGAATGAATAAACGATTTTCATAGGTACCCTGGCATTTGGCCAGCATCAACCCATCACACCTCTGCACTGCCATTTGGTCTTTTCCCATGATTCCAGCTACCCCCACAGAGCATTTGCCACCATTCACGAGTCAATGTAGAGGGAGAGCACTGTCCATTTCTCTCTTTCAGCAATATATAAAGCCAGCTGGATGACTTTCAGCTCTGCAACGTGACTTGATTCACCTTGTCCCTCCATAGCTTCTGTGACTAACCATGAAGAACTCCATATGGCAGCTTTCCATTTTAAATTTTCACCTACAATACAGCAGGAACAGTCAGTGAAGACAGCATGTTGCTTTTCATTTTCTGGTAGCTGAATATATGGTGGGACCTCCTCAGTACATCACCATTTCCTCCTTCTCCTATGATGATAGTCTGAAATGTATGCCTTCAGGCCAATTTACTATGATCTCCAAGATCCCTGGGCAACTGGGGTTTCCTATTCGAGCTCACTGTGTGATCAGCTGTCCCAGTTTGAGACAAAATTTGGAAGAAAACTTCCGAAAGGATGTTTCTTCTAAAAGGCAGATTCCAGCAGTCAGTGTCCCTACTGGTTCGTGAGAAAATCTCCTTGCAGAACAGTGGAAAAAACTGTTTATTTAACAAGCAGAGCATTCACAAGCATGAAAAAATGAATAATGTTAAACAATAAAACTTCTCATTGCTCAGACATCCAGAGTTCAAAAGTCCTTTCTGTAGGTATGGCTCCCTCTGGGCTAGGAGCTGGCAGAGCAGCATCCCAGGGGGGCCTCACCCCACAGGGCTTTGCTGGCGTGGGCTCCCAGTGCTGGTCTTCCAGACCGGAGAACAGCTGAACAATTCCAGAAGAAGCCATTGTCCTGGGAAAACTTTTCTTGCCTTAGCTAACAAGAAAAACCAGTGAAAAAAAGCAAAGGAAAATGTGGGAAATGGGGTTATATTTGTTATAATTGTTAAGGCTTATGTTTACCAGAAATCCCTGTAAGAAGGCACAGCTACAGACTGGACTGTCAGAAGCTGGTTGAGAGGTTAGAGGCAGTTATGAGGAGAAATGCATGGACAGCATATGAAAAGGAAATGGATTGGGTGATGAGACACATGGACAGCAGGCTACAGCTGAACCAGCCAATAGGTGTCCTTCTGTTAAGTTTTGGCTTTGTCTGGTAGAAGTTAAAAGTATAAAAGGGGAATGTTTTCTACAATAAAATTATTTCCTTTGCATGCACAAGGAGGTTCGTGTCACTTTGTTCCCCATTGCTACAGGAAAACTCCCCATCTCTCTCTCTCTGCAGAGTTGAGAACTTAGAGAGCACTGGACTCATCTCTATGTTTTGAATACAAGCTGCAAAAAATTCCCCCCATCTCTTCCTCTCTGCGTCTTGCTTAAAGCTACAGGACACATTTCTAGACAAAAAAAACAGATGATGGGGATATCAGACTGTACAGTCACCCCAGCACATCAGCTTATTCCACGTGGCATCAGTGGCATGATGTTTAGAAGGGACATCTCCCTTTGAACATCCAGCCCAGCACTGGCAGTTGTGGTGCCAGGAGGAGCTGTGCTCTGATGCCAATCACTTCTGAAGCAGCTCAAACCCCTTCATAAGTTGTCAGTATCTCTTTTTCAGTTGGGGTGTAGCATGCCTCGGGTCTTTTGTATCCCCAACTCCAGAACCCCAGGGGTCATATGCAAGTCTCCGCAGGTACTTTCTGCCCGAGGTTCCAGGAAGGACCATTCTCCCCAGCTGTGGTGTAGAGCAAGTTCTTCACATCTTGTTCTGTCCTGTCCTGACTGGCCCAAGGGCTACTGTGTGAGCAATCTCTTAATTTGTTCAAAAGCTTGTTATTGTTCAGTGCCCCTCTGGAAACCATTCTGTTTCCGTTCACATAATAAAGAGGTCTTACAATCTGACTTTAATCTGGAATATGCATCCTCCAAAAATCCACAGAGCCTGGGAAAGCCTGTGTCTCGTTCTTGCTGGCTATTTAAGGACATTGCTGCTATTTTGTTGACCACATCCATTGGAATCTGACGATGTCCACCTTGCCACTTTACTCCTAAAAACTGAATTTCCTGGGCAGATCCCTTGACCTTACTTTGCTTTATGGCAAAACCAGCCTTCAGGAGGATCTGGATTATCTTCTCTCCTTTCTCAAAAACTTCCTCTGTCTTGGCCCCCCACACAGTGATGTCATTGATGTACTGCAAGTGTTCTGGAGCCTCATCCTTTTCTAGTGCAGTCTGGATCAGTCCATGGCAAATGATGGGACTGTGCTTCCACCCCTGGGGTAGTTGGTTCCAGGTATACTGCACACACCTCTAGGTAAAGTCAATTGTGGCCTGCACTCTGCTGCTAAGTGTCCTGGTTTAAAAGACATATGTCTGCCAAGGAAGGAGAGAACGTTCCTGGAATGGAAAGGTAACACACACACCCTTCTGTTGCGTTCCCTAGATACATTGTAAATGGTACATTCCGTGACCCCTGCTGTACCCTGTATCTTGGTCCCTCTCCCCTCCTGGCCACACAGAGCTGGCTGGGATCCAATTTCTCCCCGCCCCCCCTTTCCAGACCCTAGAAAAGGTCAGAACCTGCTGACCTCGCTCTCTTATCCCGTTCTCTTTTTTCCCCCCACTCTCTCTTTTCCCACATCTCTTTTTTTTCCCCAGATCTCTTATCCCGCTCTTTCTTTTTTCCCCCCCTTTTTCTCTTCCCCCGTTCTCTTTTCCCCCCCCACGCTTTTACCCTGTCCTTCCCCCTCTTTTCTCTCTCTTCCCCCGCTCTTTTCCCTTCCCTTTTCACTCACTACCCACGAGAAATAAACCTGTAACGTTATCAGGGGAAAGAGCCTCTTTTGATATCTTATCTACGTCTCTGTGGCTAAGGCCCAGGGGAATCTCACCCTAACACCTGAGCTAGACCGGAGGAGGGTGAAAGACTCTGTTTAGGCCGAGGAAAAAGCCGTTACAGTTGGCGCTCCACGTGCGTGGTTTCTATAAAGCACCCACGTTTCGCTGTGACTCCTATTTTCGGGATTCGACCAGCATAGGAGCTGATCAACTAGCTAAAATTTCTTTAAGCTGCATTTTGTGCAGTTCAAAGACTTTTCAGCACGAACCGGTAGCCTGTCAGTCCCAGACAGGTCGGTTCAGGACGTGGATCCACTACCGTGTACACAGACGTGTCTGCCTGCAAGAGAAAAGGTGAGTTAAGCGTCCCTTTCCGGCGGGTAGTTCCCGGAGCTCCGCGGGGGGGTCTCACCGGTGGCATTTTGCCGGCCCGGAGCCGTTCTCGGGAGGAGAGGAGGCGCGGGCGTGTTTGCAGCGTGCGCGGGGCTCAGCAGCTCACGGCCACGTGGTGCGGCGCGGGGGCTGGGGGGAGGGCTGGACGCGGCCACCCCAGGCACGGCACGGCAGGCAGGCAGCTTTAATCGGTTTCAGAGCTGCGGCACAGGGAGGTTTTTTTGCGTTTTTGCGGTTTTTACGGGTGTTTGGGGGGGGGCGGTCCCTACAGCGGCGCGGGCGCCACACATAGGTTTTGCTGACAAAAAACGGTGAAATTAACATCGGTTCCGCATCTAGTAAAGCCTGAAAACCGTGGTGTACGTCTTAACAACTAACTCCTTTCCTGTGTTTTAACTGTAGTGGGGTAGATATAGTGCAAATTGCTAACACTATGGGGATACAGCAATCTGCTTTACAAAAGAGTATAACAAAACAACTCAAAGAAATACTAAGTTCAGGAAATGTTTTAATATCTAATAAAAAACTAGCCCGTTTTGCCAGCTGGCTGTCTGTTGAAAAATCTGACCTTGAATTACAAAATATAAATTCGATTTCATTTTGGGATGAAATAGGGCATTTATTAACTTTAAAAGTAGAAAATGGAGATAAAACTGCCTCTGTATTCCTTCCGATATTCTTACAAATTCGGAAAGTTTTAATTCAGACAGAAAACAACAGACAGCAGCAGCAAAATGATTCAAGCTCACCTTCCCTTTCCAAAAATCCCTATAACCATAACCTGGAAAGCACCCTAGGGTCTCCCTTGGAAATGCAGCATGCTCAGCACGGCTGTAACTGTTCTCCTTCCTTGTTCCCTTCCCCCGCGGGCCACGAACACGTGGCCGCATCTGGACAGGTTGGGGTCCCAGATAGCATTGGACATGCGGTTCAGGGAGTGGGGGGGGGCCGATATGGTGGCAGCCACGTGTCTCCTCCTTCATCCCGCAACCCCCTTTACCCTCTGGTCCCAGCCCCTAAGCCTGTCCCCTCCCATAACCCATCCCTGCCCTCGGCCCCACCGCCCCCTCCCCCCTCCAAGACCCTGTCCTGCCTGGTACCTGGCGACCCAGCCCACAGGTGTTGCAACCCTGGATTCCACCACCCCTCCCCCTCTCTGGTTTCACATTCCTTCCCTCCAAGCTGCTGCGGGGTGGGGGAGGGCAATGGAGCCCCTGCTGGGTTCAGTGGGGGTGGGGGTGGGGGTGGGGAGGGATCAGCTCACAGCCCCTGGGGGATGGATGGTGCTCCCGTGGTGGGGGGGGGTGGGGAGCCTCCCGGGCCCGGTGGGGGGGGGACGCCTAACCCTGAAAGTCAGCACCAGGAGAAAGAGTATATACCATCAGTTGCTCCTGTAGTTTATCTTGGTAAGAGAAACGGAAAAAGAAGTTATCAACCTTTGTCCTACCAAGATAAAAAAGAAATTTGTAAAGTACAAAGAGAATTTGGTAGGAATAGTGAAATCTTTAAAGGCATAATGAGAGCCACTTTTAATTCAAACGAACTGGTTCCATATGATATCAAAGAGCTTTTCCGGTGTCTCTTAACTCCTTCCGAATATGATCTATGGGAAAGCCTATGGAAAAGATCTTTAAAAGTGCTTTTACAAGAGCTTTTAAAAAGCTCAGATAATGCAAAGGATGCTGATAATAATGATATCACATATGAACACCTATGTGGGGAAAAAAATTGGCATTGCCCTGAAAATCAAACCAGAGTACTATCTAAGTCTGTCTTAGATAAGATATGCAATGTTGCAGAAAAAGCCTTTAATCAATTACCAACAGTAGATACTAAAGGCAGTTATATTAACATTAAACAGTTTACTTCTGAGAGTTTCTTACAGTTTGTGGACCGCCTTCGTATGCAAGTAGAAAGACAAGTGTCTGATCCAGTATTACAAGCTGAATTAATTAAAGAAATGGCTCAGAGGAATGCTAATGAAACCTGCCGTAGGGTTATCCTTGGCCTTCCCCTGGAGCCAGCACCTAGCTTAGCACAGATGATTGAAGCCTGCGCCAGAAAAGCAGAACTGTTCAGTGCACACGAAAGAAATCCAGGACTGGCACACCCAAGGACCATGGCACCTGTAACACCAGAAGCCAAGAAGCAACCAGTGTCACCAGAGCAACTGCAGCACATCATCTGCTTCCAGTGCAAGCAGCCAGGACACTTCGCCAGGGACTGTCCACACAACCAGAAACAGAAGAAAACCAACAAACAAAAAAACTAACTTTACAGCGAGTACCCGCCATTAACACCATAGCGCGCTCTGCTATAAATACTGCGGGCTCCACAATCGCAAAAGACTCTCTCTTAACAAACAAAAAGGGGGAGGATGGGATAGAGGGTGTGGGGATGTCTGGCAATGAAAATATCAAATGTTCAATTAACAAGGTTTGGAAGCCACTAGGCCGTTTTAGGCTTGTGACTACCAGAGGTTTTCATTTCAGGTCACCTGACTGGACAGTCATAACAGTGGACTTACCTAACAGTATACAGGACGTGACGTTAAACCACATGAAACTGGACAGTGAGTACTTTGTTGTCGGTGACACAGCACACACACCCCTAGAGATTGAGGTGGTTCCCATGACCATCAAGGGAAGCATAACTAGCCTCATTCTCTTGGCACGATGTCCTCTACCACCATATTACCTGGCTGAGGGACAAATCCTTGCCCAGGCCATTCCTGTTCCAACGGAGTTCCCAGTAGATGGAAAATCACCTGAAGTCTACTGGGCAGAAGTGGTGGGTGAGGACAAGCCCTCTCTGGCATGTAACCTAGCCCGTGGATCAGATCACCTCCATGTGGAGGGGGTACTGGACACGGGTGCTGATGTGACTATCATACCCGAGAGGATGTGGCCGTCACATTGGGAACTTCAGCCTGTGGCAGGCAGAATCCAGGGTGTAGGAGGAGTCAAATTGGCAAAAATATCAAAAAGCATCGTACAAATTGAGGGGCCGGATGGAAAATTGGCTAGCATCCGTCCATTTGTTACAGATTATAAATGCCCTCTATGGGGGAGAGACACCATGTCACAGTGGGGGGTAAAATTAATTATCCCTAAAACTCCTCGGGATTTTTAGAAGCGGCCACTGTGGGGCGCCCTACCCAAAAGTTGAAATGGCTAGATGATACCTCAAAGTGGGTAGCACAGTGGCCGATGAGTAAGGAGAAGCTCAGGGTGCTTGAGGAGCTTGTGGAGGAACAATTGGCTAAAGGCCACATAGAAGAGACCACAAGTGCGTGGAATTTCCCGATTTTTGTGGTAAAGAAACCAGGGAAAGACAAGTGGAGGCTGCTCCACGACCTCCGGGAAATAAACAAAGTAATTGAAGACATGGGGTCTCTCCAACCTGGAATGCCTTCTCCAACAATGCTTCCCAGAGATTGGCAATTGGCTGTTCTAGACATCAAGGATTGTTTCTTTCATATTCCCTTACACCCAGAGGATGCCCCACGGTTTGCCTTCTCGGTTCCTACCATCAATCGAGAGGCCCCAATGAAGCGTTACCACTGGAGAGTTCTGCCACAGGGAATGAAATGTAGTCCCTCCATCTGCCAGTGGCATGTGGCCTCATTGCTGTCCCAGGTGCGTGCCCAGAGAGGGGAGGCCATCATCCTTCATTACATGGATGATGTGCTAGTGTGTGCACCCGATAACTCTCTACTCCAGGACACACTTGACCTAGTGGTTAAAGTTTTAACCTCTGCTGGATTTGAATTGCAGGAGGACAAAGTCCAAAGGATGCCACCTTGGAAGTACCTGGGCCTGGAAATTACTGCACGGACCATTGTTCCGCAGAAATTGGAAATTAATTGTAATCCAAAAACCTTAGCAGATCTCCATTCCCTGTGTGGGTCATTGAATTGGGTTAGGCCCTGGCTAGGCCTCACTAATGAGGACCTAGAACCTCTCTTCAATTTATTGAAAGGGGAGAGAGAGCTGCTTTCTCCCAGGGAACTGACTCCAGAGGCAAAGACTGCAATTGAAAAGGTACAAAAGACCTTAGGAGAGAGGCAAGCTCACCGTTACCAGCCCGAGCTGCCCTTCAAATTCATTGTCCTAGGAAAACTGCCACACTTACACGGGTTAATATTCCAATGGATCAAGGAGCAGAAAGAGTCACTCTTAATCATAGAGTGGGTCTTCCTCTCCCACCAGAGATCCAAAACTATCACTAAGCCACAAGAGTTAATAGCACAACTGATTCGGAAAGCAAGGATCAGACTGTATGAACTAGCTGGCTGTGACTTCACATGTATTCATCTCCCTGTTAAACTGTCTGAGGAGGGAAAGAACTCTCCTGACAAATTGACTAAAGAGATGTTTGAGCATTTGCTCCAGAGCAATGCCAGTCTCCAATTAGCCCTGGACAGCTACAGAGGACAAATATCAGTCCATGCCCCATCTCAGAAGCTGTTTAATGAGGAATTCCACCTCATTCCTCGTGAGAAGAGGAGTCGGAGACCACTCAAAGCTCTCACAGTGTTCACAGATGCATCTGGGGCATCCCACAAGTCGGTGATGACTTGGAGAGATCCTCAGACTCAGCATTGGGAAGCTGATGTTGAGTTTGTGGAACGGTCACCCCAGGTAGCTGAACTGGCAGCAGTCGTGAGAGCCTTTGAAAAGTTCTCAGAGCCAATAAACTTGGTGACAGACTCAGCCTATGTAGCGGGGATAGTGTCCAGGGCGGAGCAGGCAGTGCTCAGAGACTTCGAAAATGAGCAGCTTTTCAGGTTGCTTTCCAAACTAATTTATTTGATTTCTCATAGAGAACATCCGTTCTATGTGATGCATGTGAGATCACACACAGATTTGCCAGGCGAAATTGCAGAAGGGAACCGTCAGGCAGACTCCCTTGCAACCCCAGCAGAACAAGCAACCCCAGCAGAACAAGCACGCCTTCCTGACATCTTCCAACAGGCAAAGCTGAGCCACCAGCAGTATCACCAGAATACACCAGGTCTAATGCGTCAGTTCCAGCTAACACGGAGTCAGGCTCGAGCCATTGTGGCCACCTGTCCCAACTGTCAGCTGCACACCATGCCCTCAATGGGCATGGGGGTTAACCCCCGAGGTCTTGGCAGTTGTGAGGTATGGCAAACAGACATCACACACATTCCTAGTTTTGGTCGCCTCAAATATGTTCATGTAAGCATTGACACATATTCAGGCCCAGTCTATGCCTCTGCCCATGCAGGAGAAAGGGCTATGCATGCCAAACAACACCTAGTGCAAGCCTTTTCAGTGTTGGGGATCCCTAAGGAAATCAAAACTGATCAGGGCGCAGCGTATAAGTCCAAGGAGTTCCTGGAATTCGTCCAGCAGTGGGGAGTGGAACATAAAACTGGCACCTCCCACTCCCCCACAGGCCAAGGTATAGTGGAGCGAGCCAATCAGACACTCAAACAGGTTTTGGCTAAACAGAGCAGTTGAACTGTGTGGATGTCTCCACAGCAGAAGCTCTGCAAAGCCATGTTTACTATCAATTTCCTAAATTGTTTATTTGAAAACATGAGTCCACCTGTGGTACGTCACTTTAACAGTAGTAAACAATTCAAGTTATCCCAACATCCTCCAGTTTTGATTAGGGACCCAGAAACCTGGGAAATCAAAGGTCCCTATGAGCTTGTTACCTGGGGGCGTGGCTATGCGTGTGTATCCACTCCCTCAGGCCCTCGGTGGATTCCCCAAAAGTGGGTGAAACCGTTTGTTCCCAAACATCCTGCTCCAACTGAGGAGAACGAGGAGCAGGTAGCAGTGGCTTCAAAAAGAAGACGCCGCCGAAAAAAAGGAAAAGAAATCCTCATAGAAGGTGGCATTCCGGCAAATAGAGACTTTTAATAGGTTTTATAATGTTTGTTTTTCCTTCTAGAGAAAACCTTCTCTTCTCTCAGTCCCGTGATGAACCCCATCCAAGCTGTCTTCCTGCTAACACTGAACAGTCTAGCAGCTGCATGGATCGTCCCTCAGCCACGTCAGAACACCTGGGTGACCCTGGCACAGACGCTCCAACAAGAAAATAGATTTTCTCTTGCTACTGCACGGACATGAGTGCCAGGAATTTGAAGGACTTTGCTGTATGGACCTGACCTCGAAAGCTCCTAACATCCATGCTGCCCTCCGAAACATGAACAACTTAATCGGACAAGTAAAGCAAGAATCTGAAGATTGGTTCATTGGACTGTTCAAAGGCTGGGGACTCACAGGGTGGTGGACATCTATAGTCAAAACAATTGTGTTAATTTTTGTTGTTCTTTTCCTTGTAATAATGGCATTCGGGATCCTACGTCACTTGGTTTTCAAGGCTATTCATAGTCTCATTCCCTCTACCTCAGTAGTCAATCACATAGAAATGAAAGACTTGAAACAATCTAACCCTCCCGCCAGCTACAAGTGGTGGGCAAAATCGTAATTTGAATGATACCAATATCCTTCTTTCAACTTTGTTAAACAAAAAACGGGGAGATGTTGCGTTTCCTAGATACATTGTAAATGGTACATCCCGTGACCCCTGCTGTACCCTGTATCTTGGTCCCTCTCCCCTCCTGGCCACACAGAGCTGGCTGGGATCCAATTTCTCCCCGCCCCCCCTTTCCAGACCCTAGAAAAGGTCAGAACCCGCTGACCTCGCTCTCTTATCCTGTTCTCTTTTTTCCCCCCACTCTCTCTTTTCCCGCATCTCTTTTTTCCCCCAGATCTCTTATCCCGCTCTTTCTTTTTTCCCCCCCTTTTTCTCTTCCCCCGTTCTCTTTTCCCCCCCCACGCTTTTACCCTGTCCTTCCCCCTCTTTTCTCTCTCTTCCCCCGCTCTTTTCCCTTCCCTTTTCACTCACTACCCACGAGAAATAAACCTGTAACTTTATCAGGGGAAAGAGCCTCTTTTGATATCTTATCTACGTCTCTGTGGCTAAGGCCCAGGGGAATCTCACCCTAACAGCTGAGCTAGACCGGAGGAGGGTGAAAGACTCTGTTTAGGCCGAGGAAAAAGCCGTTACACCCTTCCCCTCCAAATTATTACAACTTTGAAATTGCAGGGTTTCCAGGCAAAGATATGGGAAAATGAATAACAATTCTTTACCAGAATATATATATATATATAGATATATCAATATCAAAACAGACAGCAACAACAACAAAAAAAATTAAACCCAAATAACAGCCTTTTCCCACTCATTAAGCAATTTCCCCTTTGGTGTAGTTACGACCAAAACCGGCAGGGGGTGCTGTTGACTGGCGTTAAGCAGAGAGTCTTCAGTGACTCCCCTGATTGGTTCTCAGCACCGCTAATGGCAGCCGGTACACGCTGGGAAGGGAGGCAGGGCTTTAGCATGATGTCGCGTTACTGTACAGAGAAAAGGTCCGGCTGGGATAGCTGCTCTGGCTTCAAATGGGCCTCCATGTGGTGGTTCCAGGGTGGGGGGAAGGGACAACTTCCCCACGCACCCACGTGGACTGTGCTGGTCTCTCAGCACTGGCAGCTGGCGAAGTCTCAATTGAGCAGCCAGGACTCTCTCTTGCAAGCAACTGGTTTATAAGCTGGCAGCAGACAGAGCTCCACAGCAGTGTTGAAAACCTCTGTGCAGGGGAGGTTCAAGGTGAAGAAGGACCACACAACCATCTCTACTCCCAACTGGGCAAAGACTCACCACCCATAGTTAAGGAACTACCAAAATAACCCCTCCCATCCCTTTTGTCTCTTGATCACTGTCTATTCACCATCTCCCTGACAACAAATGGGAAAAAAAATCCCTGAAAAAAAACTAACCCCCAATATAATCGCGTGGAGAAAAACACATTGGCAATGTACATGGTTGCACCACTTCACGGCCTTGGACTCCATACTGAAGTTCCAGCATGTCCAGCACACCAGTACTCAATAGTATGACTTCATTCGGGCCACAATAGTCCTCTGTCAGTCTCCACTCTCCATTGGACTTACACACTGTCCATATAGGACTATCAAATCATGAGCGATTCTTGCTGACCATTCCCTGGCTCTCCAGTTCACAAATCATGTCATGGATTGGAATTGCAGAGTCCCAGTTGGTGCAACATTGCCAATGATGCACTGTTATGGTAGCTATCGGTACCTGTAGTTCTTTGACCTTCAGCAATTCCCCAGCAGAAGGGTCCTCTGAGAGTCCAAGCAAAGTTGTCAGCTGTCTAATTTCCTGTGTCTCCACAGCAGCTATCCCAAAAGCTCAACAATGCCCTGTTGGGTCCTTGAAATATCATCTCCTGGCGTAATCTATGCCAAGGATACATGGAGCATCTGGGGCAGCCACAATGGGGGGTTTTGCCATTTGTTCCCATTTATGTTCCCTTCAGTTTCCAATACAGTCAGGTGTTGGGATCCTCCTGTCACCTCAGATTTCTTCTTCTGTATATGGGCGACTGCTCCTGGCACAGGTTGTTCCTCTGGTTCAGCTGCAGAGTTTGAGTAGTCATGGTGCCTGTTGGTCTGCTTTCCTCCTCCTCTCCCTGAAGGTGCTGTGTAGTGATGAACAGTGTCCAATAAATAGTAACCAGGGCCTAGTACGTTGCATAACTTTATACTTCTTTGGAACTGCCATAGCATTTTCCTTTCAAATATTCTACCACTTTATCAGGGTCTTGTATTTGATCAGGGATGAACTTCTAAACCATTGGAGCAGAATATTCCTTCAAAAGCTGGCCCATTTTCTCCCACCTTCCATGCCACTCATAATTATGCACCCTCTGGCCAGACCTCTGTGATTCCCTTATGTCTGCTTAAGTCAATTCATGTCACAAACTCCACCAATCATTTTGCTTAGAGAAAATCTGAAGTTTTTTCTTGTTTCCACTGTCCTCACCCACATCAACAGATGCTGTTATGACACATCCAAAATCAAGTTTGACTTAAAAGAAGCATGAGTAGATCATCAGAATCAAAAATGAGAGTTAATTGCTTGAACCAAATGATTTATAGAAAAGGGAGGTTTGTTATAGATGGGTAATTTAATGGTTGGCTCTCACAATTAAGAAATTAAGATTATGTGTATGTTAAAGAAAGTTTTATTGCTGTATAGTTGTTATTGTGATTTGTTGTTTAGATGTTCTCTGTTATCTCCATAGTCCCCCTTTCCCCCCTGTGTGATTGACCTGTGCCCCTTGCATAAGGCATTCTGGGAGGAGGGAAGGCTTGTTACTAGGAGGTGTGGCATGACAACACCTGACCTCCAATCAAGTTGAAGAAAAAGAAGCCTCCACCAATAGATGGCAAAGAAGGAGTTAACTGACAAGACTTTAAGAGGGGCCAAGTGTGTAAAAAGCAAAACATCCATTTTGCAGATGAGCACATGGTGGCCAGTCATGCACTCCCAGCTGTCACGATCTGCTATTAATACAGAGCAGGGGTCGTGATGGTTCTTTTGATCTCAAAGGTGCAAACAGGCAAAATGCAGGGGACAAAATCAGTTTATTCAACAGCAGAAAACCAGTTTATTCAACAACAGCAATGCATTTCATTAAATGCCAACAATTCAGTTACGATAGAGGGGAGAGATACAGGAAACAAAGTATAGAGATAGAGAAAGGAAAGAAAAGAAAGGGGGTGGGAAAATAGTTACCTCACCGGCCAGCCGATAGACGAGTCTTCATCCGTGGGGAGATCTCAAAGGGTCTTCTCCAGAGGGTCGCTCTTTTATAGTGCTTCTCCAAAGCGAGTGGCTTCTGGCCAAGAGGTGGGAAGATTTATGGACCATTGTATGGTGCTGCACGAGACAGGTGTGGACAAGCAGTCCTCAGTTGGTACAACACACCCTCCAGTTGGTACAACACAACCTCTGGTTGGTGCCACAACAGCCCAGTCCAGTGAACACAATACACCAGCACACAGTCACTTGACAAGCATGCACCTTGGCCAGGCCAGGAAGCCATTGTTCGGAGTCAGCCTGGGTGGGGGTCCTCGAGGTCTCCTTGCGACGGTCAGGAGGCAAAATCGAGGGGAACTTCGGACCGACCCTTACACCAGTGCACTGTTCCTTTTTCATTATTCAGTGCTTTTGTTGTATTTTGTTAAGGTTTAATAAACCTTTGATATTCTAAAAGAGAGTGTTGTTTCTCACATATAGATTGATAAAAAAATTATTATGAGAGAAGCATGACAGCATCAGGAAAATCCACAAACTTCAGAGTTTTATGTCCAAAAGGGAGACAGAGTCCTTCAACTTTATTTGAATAGAGTCCACTGGGGCACACACCAGCAGGGTTTTCTCTCTTGGGGTTTCAGAGGGCACAGCCTCCCTTTTATCCTAAACTCCCAGCCACATGTTGCCCACTTCCTTTCCCCATTGGCTGAGGTACCAGGAAGGTACAGCCTTCCCCAACCACCAACTCCATATTTCCCCCCTTAAACCCACTGTTTTACCCCAAAGTTCAGAAGTTAAGGTTTGGGCAGACCCTTGCCTGTTTCAGGAGCCAAGCTGTCTGGGTCCAGTAACAAACCTCATGCCCAAAGTCACTAGAGACATTAAGACCCATTTCAAAGATGTTAGCACTCATACCTTCATCCATCAAATTATTTGTAAAGACATTACCACACATATTTCCTCTCAACAGGTAAATTGTTCATTTATGCAAATAGTCAGATAGATGTAAAACAGAATAGCCACAATATGAGAATAATTAATTCATAGCTATATTTATGGAATTTGTAATAACACATTAAGAAAATACAATTTGCATTTGACAGTTAAAAATCAAGATTTAAATCACATTTCAGAAGATAATAAACTAATTATTAGTTCAGAGTGGAAATATTTATATCTATTATTCTACATAACCACAGTCAATGAAGTTGACTAAGGCTTGGTTCTCAGTGCATTTCTGTAAAATTTTGTGTAAAGCCATTATTTTCGTCACTGCAATTGAAATGATGTCACCTGCTTTATTTCAAGATAAAATTATATATACAGATGTGGCAGCAGGTGACATACATAATTCAGAGATGAGAAAATCACTTTTGCTCAACATTGACTACTTTTTAAAATGCTGTTGTTTTACCACTTTGGTAACTTACCTGCTATATATTTTTCCACCTTTTTTTTTTTTTTTTCCTACGTTGTCTGTATCAAATTTGGAAATCTGTCTAAAACTGTGGTTCCAAAAATCATTTACTTCAGGGACTATGGAATGTTAATTTTTTCCTGCATTTTTTAAAATGAAAGATATCTAGCAGTTTGTTTAAATGCTCTTTCTATAATGCAAGACTACAGTACATTGTAAAATGAAGAAAACCTTTGGAATAGAAGCAGAAATGACTGTGGGAACAAAGTAGGGCTTTAGAAAAATGTGTTAATAATATACACGTTCCCAGAGTAGTAAGGTGAATAGGACCATTCTGCAGTAGCTAATATCTGACCACTTGTATCAGTCAATATAGGAGAGGAAATGAAATTGAATGTAGAAATTCCAGCAAATATGTATAACAACCTTAAAGAAATGTCTGTATGGAATCTTTTTTGTTTGTTGCTTTCCTTTCACTAAATGCAGCTCTATTTGTTGTCCAAGGTCATAATGTAAAGATGTGCCCAAAAGTATGCATTCTATCACCATCTATTGAAACCAGGTGGGGCAGTGATCCTTATCTCTGTGGGAGATATCCTCTGCTAATGGGCCATCTGTTAAAAACCAGGTGGGGCAGTGTTCTTTATCTTTTCCACAACCCATCCTTCCTCCAGGAAGATATCTTCTGTTAGTGGGCCATTGAGTACCACTGCATGACTAATAAAATTACATCATCCCATTGTGAAATGCTCCACCCATGGGGAGGAGCCAAACATTTCCTACCTAGATAAAAATGGAGATTTGGAACACCAAGGCAGCCCTTACCCACTGGTTTCCAGAGGACAAGAGCTACCAGACCTTTCTACAGGATCCCTACTTCAACATGACCTCTTCATCTAGACTGCGATCACCATCCGAACTAGCAGGGTGTCAGGTTATATTCTGACTCTGTCAGTAGTTTTCTTTTGTACTATTGCATGTATTTTATTTTTTCTCTTATTTTCCTATTAAATTGTATTTCTGACTTGGAGTCTTTCACTGGTTTTGCTTTCAAACCAGCACGTTGTGTTTCTAACAGTGGAAGCTATTGTGGAAGTGATGCCTTTTCTTTGGTCTTAAAATTAAGAGCCAGACATGGTTAAGGGATAAAGGGTTTTTACCTTGGTATTTAATAAGGATTCTTATGGTGCAACTATTGGCCAAGGTGGAATATGCTGAAGTGTACATACATGGTAGATCGCATATATAATTTTACAGACTTTGCAAATTAGCATATCTAACAAAGATACTCCAATGATAGGTTTGAATGAATTGCGTGAAATCTCCCTATTCTAAATTATTCCTTCTTAGATGGACTTAATCTGAGTTTACAGGATATGTTCTAAAGGGGGCTTTCATTTCTCAAGATAGCATAAGGCTTTCTGGCCTTCAACTGTGAGGCCTTTAGGATGTTTGGTTTTCTTGCTTAGCAGAATACCAGGACTATGCTAAGATATCAGACTTAATGAATTATAAGTATTCATGTTAAGGGTACTGAGAATACATAAAAGGTATATAAAAAGGCAAAAAATCATCATGGTATCATTTCCCTCCTTTTAGAGACTAACAAAACTTTATCTTGTCTAGTCTTTATTCTGCATTACTCGTAGTACCGGTTTATATAACTGGCTATTTTACAGGTTATTACACAGATGATAATTACAATTACAGTTATTATAAATGCTTCTTTTGTTTAGGCTCAGTTTGGTAATCATGAAGTGAGGGTGAGGAAGATATGGTCAAATTTCAGGTGTTATTTTTGAAAGTTGCTTCATGTAAAATTTGAGTTTCCTTCCAAATTTTTAAAATTTTCAAAATTTTCTTTGGTCTACATAAGAACAGTAAGTGGTATTGATAACAGTATATATAATTCTTTGTGCAGCAAGTATGAAATTGAGAGTTATCTTGTTCTGTATAACTGCATGGGACAGGTTGGCAACTTCTTGTAATGTTGAAATTGCATTTGCAGTATGCTATTTAATACGTTCAATGATGGTTGAGATGTTTATAATTGCTTTTTCTAGTTCAACTACTCTGTAAGAGGAAAGGATAGCTTTGACTATATTATGGAAAAGTGTGGGATGTTTAAAGAGGGGATTAAAAGATTTTTTTTTCTATTTGTTTTTTTTAAATTATCAAATATTGCAATATTCGTAACCACAGCCCCAAGAGCACAAGCTTGACTGTTATTTATGGGCAGGACGTTTAAGATTTTATCGTTACATATCTAATATAATCTTGTCTTAAATGGTAGAGTTAGCTCCTATCTTGTCAGTTTCATCTTTGTCATAACTTTTGGGCTTATTATTTCTTTGAAGTTGGTCTTATGGCAATATGAAGGAAGAATGGCTTTTCCTGTGGTATTTATAACTGCACAGGGAACTGTATAATTTCCTCCTTTTATTAGGTTGCTCAAGGGTATAGGAGGCAGAAGGGTATTATTGATTGGTTTTCACTTTTTGGTACAGTTTTCTTCTATTAAAATGCTAATTAATGGAGGTGGTAACTGCACATAGATTCAGTAATTGTTTTTATTAAGAATTTTGGACACATTTTGGACTACAGTCCTATGTAAATTATGAGGCGAATTTTGAATTGTGGTTAGTAATTGTGCAGACAACAGATATTTAAAGAATAGTTTAAATCATATCATTCTGATTTGTATCAGGTTTTGTTTTTTTAATGGTTTTGGTAGCAGAGGTTTTCTTTAATTTAGAGTAGTGGATTCATTGTCCCTTGCCAGTAATTTTGACTGCAGTGAGGGTGGTCAGCAAAACATCGAACGGTCTTTTTTTATTTGGCTTGTAAGGGGTCTCTTTTTCATCATTTGATATGGATTCAATTTCCAGGCTGGAACGGATGAGCAAGTGTGTCTAATCTTATGGGTTTCGATAATATGATGAATCTCTGGAGCTTCTCCAAAGTGGAACTTAAAGTCATTAAGTATTTTTGCAAATCATTTTTAACTTTCATATGAATTTCTCCCTGGATATGCAGAATCTGATATGGCTTGCTGTTGTGTATTTCAGGAAATTTATACAAACCATCACATTTGCCATGTAATATTTCATAGGGATTTGCGGAAATGAAGGACTTCTGGACAGCAAATCAATAGTTCTTCTAATCTTGATATTCTGTTTTTTAGGTTCTTCGCTCCCAATGTAGTACAATTTATGTTTCAGTAGCCTTGAAGAGTTCCAGAGAGTTTGATAAACTGCAGAAAAACAGCTAAAAATGGCTAGTCCAGTGCACCTGATATAAACTATTCCCTAAACTATTCATTGCTACAGGGATTTATGTTGTGTCTCTGTCTTGGTCGTATGTGGACTCTCAGTAAGGCTATAGGCAAGGCTTGAACCCATGTTATGGATGTTTTTTTGGCAGATTTTATTCATCTGGATTTTAAGGGTTCTGTTTATACGTTCAACTTTGCTACTTGCCAGGGGCCTGTATGGTGTATGCAGGTCCCAAGTAAATCCCAGAATTTTGCTAATTTTCTCGATTACCGTCACAACAAAATGTGGTTCTTTATTTGATGACATTTACAGAGGAATTTCAAACTTTGGAATTATATGACTGAGCGAAGCTTTCACTACTTTCTTTGTTGTGTTGGTGAGACAGGGGTAGGCTTCAGGCTATCTATTGAAGGTATCAACTAATATTAGTTTATACTTGTATTGTTCTTTGCATGGCATCTCAGCAAAATCTATTTGTCAATAATCTTTCGGGAGATTTCTTGGTTTTGTTACTCCTAACACAACTCTTGTTCATGTTAGGGTTGTTTTTATAACAGGTTTCACACTTGCTTGTTATAGATTGTATGATGTTACTTATTTTCCTTTTTATTTTTTTTTCAGATGTTTTAAAAGATTTTCTGTTTTCCAATGGGTATTTTCATGCTCTCGCTGAGCTATTTTTCAAAGGAGCAGGGGTGGAACTACAACTTGTCTTACTAGGGTAATAGTTTCTTCATTTATTTGATTTCAGTTTTAAGAAATTTAAATAATTTGTGGATTCTCTGATTGTATTTCAGGGTAAATTTTGACAATTTCTTTTTGTAGTATTGCAAGAATGTTTTGGGGTTTTTTTAGTAAGTCCTCTTGCTGCTTTATCAACAAAGCAATTTCTCAATTTGGGGGTTGTTTTGTCTTTTTAATGGCTTTTGCAATGTATGATAGTTATTTTTGTAGGCTTTAAAATATTCTGCAGGAGTGTAACAATTTGTTTAGCATGTTTAATTTCATTATCTTAAGCAGTTAGTAGGCTACGTTCCTTCTAAATAGTCATGTGGGCATGAAAAACACTGAAGGTATATTTGGAATTAGTCTGTATGTTCACTTTGTTTTTCTCACTCAGTTTTAGATTTCTCATTTGTGCAATGAGTTTAGTTTTTTGTGATGATACATTTGAAGGCAAGGCTTTTGCCTCAATGACTTTATCTGTGGTGGTTACAGCATAGCTTGCTATTTTTTACTATTTCTCATGAAGTTACTTCCATCGGTATACAATTTCCAATTTGAGTTTTCCATAGGAACGTCCTTTAGGTCTGGTCTGTTGGAACAAGTTTCTTCTATTGTCTTTAAATAATTATGTTCAGGCACATTGTTAAGTAATGTGGATGATAAAAATATTGCAGGGTTTATCACAGGTGTTGTTTTTAGAGTAACATCATTTTGTTTTAATAACACAGATTTATATTTAAGTATTTTGCTAGGGGATAATTAGTGTTATCTCTTTTGTTCCAGCACAGATATTACTGCATGGGGTACATAGACGACAATGTGCTGCCCAAGGCTGAATTTACAGGCCTCCTGTATTAGGACGACAGTTATTGCTATAGTTTTCAAATACACAGGCCACCCTTGGCTATCATTACCTAGTTGTTGTGAAAAGTAGGCCACAGCTTTTTGCTGGCCCCCAAGGTGCTGTGCCAGTATTTTCAGAGCAACATTCGGTCACTTATACGTAAAAAGTTTAAAAGGCTTAGGTAAGACTGGTAGCTCCAGAGTTGGGGGTGACATCAAGGAATGTTTCAGCTGTTTAAATGCAGCTTTTGTATTCTTTGTTTACATGTTTGTTCTATTTTTGGCTGTTTTAAGGGTTTCATATGGAAGTTTTATTAGTAGTCTATAGTTTGATATTTATAGGCAACACTAACTTCTCATTCTCAGAAAGGCTTGCATTTTTCTCACAGTGTGGGGGTCTGTAAAAAGGCAGAGGGCTTCTTTTTGTTCTCTGCTGAGTTGTCGATGTCCACGGAAAATTTCTATTCCCAAGTAAAGTACTGTTTTTCTGGCAACTTCTGGGGTTTTTTAGAGATTTGATACTACTTTGGCCCAAAAATTTCAACAGACTTACATTGAGCTGGTTGCAGTTATCTTGTGTTTTGGCTGTAATTTAGATGTCATTAACATATTAAAGAATAATTTATTTTGGTTTTTATCTTTTTTAGATCTCCAGCTTCTTTGTCATTTGGTTTTTGAATATTGTTGGGCTGTTCTTGAATTTTTGCAGTAAAACTGTCCAGGTGACCTGGGTCATCTTTGTCTTAGGATTTTTCCACTCAAAATCAATGAGTTCTTGGCTATTGTTGAGCACAGGGATGTAGAAAAAGGCATTCTTGAGATCTAAAATAGTGAACTACTCTAATTTATTTGTTAGTGTGGTTAAAAGAGTGTAGGTATTTGTTACAACTGGATGTAGGTTATTTGTTATTTTGGTAATTTTCTTTAAATTTTGCATTAATTGATAAATCTTATCATCAGTACTGTTTACTGTCAGGATGGGTGTGATGTATCTGGATTCACATTTTACTAATAACTCAAATTTGAGAAATTTCCAATTATAGATGCTAATTCTTTTCGGTTTTTTTAATTTCAAAGGGTAATGTTTTCTCTTTGCTTGTGTAGCTTTTACATTGAGTATAATATTCACTGGTTCAATTCTGTTGGATTTCTCAGGAGAATTATTGGCTCACACTACCGGAATGACAGCATCTTCAATTTCTTTGGGAATTTTCTCATAGCATTCCTGTATGAGACTAGTAGCGGATACAACAAATTTAGATTCAGGAATTATAACTTTCATTTCTCTATTTTTCTAATAAATTTCTATTTAATAACGCCTTTGGGGAATTTGGCATATATAGGAACTCGTGAGTCATTCAGTGTTTTTCCAATTTAAATTTTAAAGGTTGGAAGAAAGGCCTTGTTTTATTTACCTCGGTGGTTCTGACCACATCTACAGTATTTTGGCTTAGTTTACTTTTTATAGTATTTAATACAGAATATGTTGCCCTTGTATTCACCAGAAATTTAATATCATTGTTTTCCAGTTTAACTACAACCGAAGGCACTGCTGGTGGTGATGCCAGTTTTTTTTCATAGTTCTGGAACTGGGGGCTTCTTTTTCAATGGTGTCCTGGGGTACAATGCAAAAATGTGTATTCTATCTCCATCTGTTGAAATGTGGGAGGGGTGGTGATCCTTATCTCTGTGGGAGATATCCTCTGCTGATGTGCCATCTGATAAAATCAGGGGATGATCATCGTTATCTTTTCACAACCCATGCATCCTCCAGAAGATATATTCCGTTAATGGGCCATTAAGTCCTATTGTGTGACTGATAAGATTACATCATCCCATTGGGAGATGCATCAGCCAGGGGCAGGAGCCAAGCCTTTCCTACCTAGATAAAAAACTGGGGTTTGGGACGCGAAGGCAGCCCTTTCCACTGGATCCCAGAGGAAAGTTGGACCTTTTCCACATCATCGCTGGACCTTCGGAGGAAAACTGCACCTTCTACAGGAGCACTGCTTCAACTGAACTTCATCTGTCGTTCAGGAGGACTGCAGCCACCATTTAATCGGACTGCTACCAACACCCTGACTGACAGGCTGTCAGTTGTATGCTGACTCTGCCAGTGGTTTTCTTTTGTATGATTGCATGTATTTTTTTTTCTCTTTTTTCCTATTAAATTGTATTTCTGACTTGGAGTATCTCCCTGGTTTTGCTTTCAAACCAGTACAACTAGCCATTATATTGTATGGAAAGTTATTTATATCAGGTTATATAGGTATAAAACATAATGATTCAGATTATATTGATATCAGTTATATAGATATATAAAAGTAATGATTTAGCTTATATAGATATATCAGGTTATATAGATATCTTATGACTCAAGCTATATAAGCACCTTGTAACTTTGACCTAAGTTATATAGGCATCAACAGACAGTTTGAGGAGGAGTGCCATGTTGTAGGGAAATGCTGGGCCCAGGGTGGTGGGTGGCTAACAGAGGGCTGAGAAGACAGTGGGAAAACCAAACTGCTAGGGCTTAGTCCTGTCCAGAAGGAGTTTGGGGTCTAAGGGAAGCAGGGAGACAGCAGATGAAGGGCAGTAGAGGAGTTAGCCACATGGAGGAAGCATTTGGCAATGTGGTGAGCTGCTCTATATGACATCCCCAATGCCCCCACCCCCAAGGACATGGACAAACCGGGCATTACAGAGATGAGTAGCAGCAAGGAAAGGTTTATTGAGGACTGCAGGCACCATTTATACGGACTGCTACCAACACCCTGACAGGGTGTCAGGTTGTATTCTGACTCTGTCGGTGGTTTTTCTTTTGTATTATTGCATGTATTTTATTTTTTCTCTTTTTTCCTATTAAATTGTATTACTCACTTGGAGTCTCTCACTGGTTTTGCTTTCAAACCAATACACCCTGGCACTGGCGACATGGTGAAGCAGGAACGGCAATTGGCCCGCCCACCTCCAGTTCCAGAGGAGCCGGAGGGGTGGTGAGTTTACCTTCATCCCTGCCCTTGTTCCTGCCTTCAGGGCTGTAGAGGAGCAGCGGTAGACCTGCCTGTCACCTCCACCCTGTTGTCGTCAGGGGCAGTGAAGGGCCTGCTCCTGCCTCCATCCTTGGAGTGGCAGCGGCAGCAGCAATAGCATCTCCACCTATGGAGAAGAGTTGACTGGCCGATTTTGGGAGGGGCCAGGGTTGGCTGATGCAACACTGGGGGTACAAAAGGCGGAGCAGACATTTTGTGGATGAGCCTCAGGCAGTTGGCCATACTCCCAGTGCTGTCCCTTTTTCCTTATCAGTCCTTTGTTGTGTTTGTTGAGGTTTAGTAAACCTTTGAAATTTTAGCATGAGCTGTTTCTCACAGTTGTGAAGAGAACGGTTTTACAATCATAAGAGATATGATAGAATGGGATGAAGAATGACAACAAGGTACCTCTCAAGAAAGTCAAAAGTAAAGTCTGAACTGGTAAGGTTCAGACAGGATGTTAATAATTATAGTGATAACAAAACAATCCACGCTGGCCATTAAGGAAATTTTCCTGTCTGACTATCCAGGAGCCACTCTGGGAGTCAAACTCACAACACGTAAGACTGTCACTGCAGGGACCAAAGTCCCTTTGTTGTCTACAAAATCAGATTCATTACCCAGTGTGCAAAAAGATAATAATGACACACTGCAGAGAGACATTGATTATTTTTTTCAGAGTTGGGCAAGCCTGGGTGCTCAGTGGTATTCCACAAATCAAGCACACACATCCAGACTTCCCACATCCTTATTTATACAAAGAAATTCAGTGTTAGTAACTTCCAAAGTACAGCCCATCTATTATGATTGATTGGTAATTTCCAGACGAGTTATGCAATCCCACTAACTTCCATGCATGTTCAGAAGAGTCTTCACCCGGACAGGGTGTTTTTTTGACCTGTAAGTGTGATTTTTAGCATTATGGTGAACATAGTTCAGCTAAGGAATACATGGACCTTGAGTCTTTTGCCAAGCTGTCAATGTATTCATAGACATGCATCAACACCTGTATTTACTACATCCTTAAAGCTTGTTGGTTTCAGGATGTCCTTGACTAAGGGATACTGTTTGTTCCACTGATGGTCATTTCTCGCTGATTAGGAGTCTTAATTAGTCAATTTAAAGTATATAAGGAACATCCCAACCTAAGATAATTTTGACATATTCCATATTTTGCAATACCTTCACAGTGGGAGGCTCCAGTTAATCAACAGGTGCCCCATTTGACTCCCTACCAACACAGACTCAGAGTCAGACAAGTTTCCCTCACCGGCTCAGCCCGAGGCTTCCTGCAGCAGAGTCCCAGACATCTGGTTCCTTTGAGTAATTGAATCATGTTGCAGTGACGTCATAACAGCTCAAGCTGGAGCAGCGGGGAAGGGACCCCAATAAAAGAATCCCTGGACTTTGGTACCCTCACAGTCTGTGCTCCCAATAGTCTGGGGTATTCCTGCAGTCATTTGCTCCTGCTGAGTCTCTGAGTGGCTGGTCACCTGGCTGGCTCTGCAGGTCCTTGTGCCCTTTGTTAGGCAAAGGGTCGGCACCAGTTCACAGCTCTTTGCCTCTGGCTCCAGCCATTTCCCACCACCCAGAGCACAATCTGCATCTCCCACTGCAGCTGCACACCGAGCTATCAGCAGTAGTAGTATTCCTCAACACTAGCAAATCTCTTCTTTCTTAAAATGTCTCGCTACCTATTTCTGTTAGGAACAACTTGTATCAGTATATTTTCAACAATTGCTAGTATTTCAGAAAATAAAAGTAGATGCTGACAAGGAAAACTGCAAATCCCAGTTTAAAATTTTCACTGTGTTGTCGCAAAAGTAGGGTTCTTTCACCTGGTGTACAAGAAGCCGATCCCCACACAGAGTGGAGGTATTTGTTTCTTTCCTGTCTGCACAAAGATAAGTGCTAGGTGGTAAATCCACAACACTGGCACAGCCTCAGTATGCCAGGTGCTAATTTTCATACACTTCAAACAGTGAAAGATCAACATTTTCCACATATGGAACAATTTAAAGCTATAGCCACTGGCTATACATTCCTTCATCTCCATTTAAAGATAGAGTACATTAGTATTTTACCACATAGCTCTATGGGGAAGTGTAGCTGTGGAATGGGGTTTTAACCCTTTAAGTGCGGCAGAAATAAGATGCACAGCTGCATGGTCATCTTTCATGACAGGAAGAAAGAGACAAGTTTATTCAGAAACACACTTGGTTTTATAGCATGACTCACAATTCCAAGAGTAGAGAAAAGGTGATTGGTTCCTAGAGAAGACACCCCATTGCCAGGGCCTGGTCACACACCACAACAGGTGTTCTATCTTTGTTATTAATTCCTTTTTATTTTGACCAAATTATCACCCTGGGAGAAATTCTCCCTAGCCTTCAGCTGGACCACCTTATCGGCTGGGAACAGAGCTGAGAAGCTCTGGCCTGGAATATTTTTCAGGCTGTAATTTTCTTACTTTCTCAATATGTGTCCCACAGTAAGGGGCTTCTACAGCCAACGGGCAGGGATTTTGCTATGTTAATGACTAAAGGCCAGCACAAATTTCAAGCAAAATTCTTCTTTGACTTAGTCAGCAAGTTGTTACTGTGTTATCTCCTGATTTGCTTTGATTTATGGTGTCATCCTATTCTTTTTGGGTTGTAGCTCTTAGTTTCTGCTAGCTATCTATAAAGTGTCTTATGTATATGTCTTGGTTTGAAAGATGGGTATTTGCTAAAAGAGACAAGGGCCTCGTTTTGAAAAGGAGAATATAAACCCCTTCACTTTACTATGATTTTGAAATTAAAGGGCTCTCAGGTGAAGATATGGGGGTAGGAATAACAGTTCTTTACTGATATATATGTAACAAGGGAAACAAAACACAACAACAATAACTGCGAGATCAACAACAGAGCAGAAAACCCAGTAAACAGTTCTCCCGGTTGTGGACACCTTTCCTCTGTGGTGCAGTTACCATTCTGGCACTGCCTGCCAACTCTCAGTGAGCAGGGAGGAGATGCGGTGATCCCACGGGGCTGGAGGGGCCCTGCGGTGAATGGCGTCTGTGTCCCAGATGGGAAGAGGGGAGGGGAGACGCTGCTCAAGGATCCCGATGCTCCAAAAGGATGTCTGAGGTCGGCAGGAGATGCAGGAGAGAGAGAGAGCGTCCGAGCAGGGAGGTTGCAGGATCCCACAGCCAAGGAAGGCAGCTCCCCTGCTTTGGGATGGCAGAGCGGAGTTTTTAGCGACGGTCCTTCTCCAAGCCAGACGAGCGAGACAGCCTGAGCATGAGACAACAGGCTCCTACCCCACGTCTTCTTTTCCGATGTTCCCCCTCTCCCCCCCCCTTCGAGAGAAACTGTTACCTTAGTAATCTGAGCTTCTGGGTGTAGCCCCAAATACTTAACATAACAATGGGAAAAATTCCACAGAGAGAAAAGGGAAAAACTCAACCCCCAACAGTATACAAGTGCAGAGTGAAGCTATGGTTTGATTAGTTATTCACTCTGAGCAATTTATTTAGCCTATCCATAAAAACTTCTGTTGGGGGTTGAATTGTTCCCTTTTCTTTCTGTGGAATTTTCTCCCATTGTTATGCTAAGTAATTGTGGCTACACCTTAAAACGACAGATAATGTTCTCTAGTAGGGGGGTGGGTGGAGGGGGAGGGGGGAACCGGAAAAGGAAATGTGGGACGGGGGGTCTGGAGCGAGGCTCTCTCTCGCTTGGCTCGTGGAGTGGGAGGACAGCCTGGGCTCCGCTCTGGCATCTCCCCCTGCCATCCCAGCACTGAGATCCACGCTCCCTGCCGTTGGACATCGCTCTGCTGCTCTCCCACCTCACGCTACTACCTCCAGACACTCTGCCGAGCACCACGACTGACACCGTGAGGGGGGAGTCGCTTCCCCATCCCTCTCACCCCTGGGCCGTGGCCGCCATCACCCAGCCCTCTTCAACTGCGTGGGACCTGCCCTGCCCCCACAGCACCGGTAACTGAGCGCAGGGAGACGGCCTGCGGCCAAAAGGGACTGGAGCGGAGCTATACTGTTCTGTTCTGTTGCCAATTTTTATAGCTGTTGTTGTTTTTTCTGCCTTGTTGGATATCAGTAAAGAACTGTTACCCTTATCCCCACACCTCCTGCCTGAAGGCTTCTGATTTGGACCTAAAATAATTAAAAGGGAGGGGGTTGCATTCTGCATCTCAGGAAAGGGGGTCTTGCCTTTCCTTAGCAGATACCTGTCTTTCAAACCAAGACAACTTCTAACTTACTAATGATTAACAAACCTTTTACAATCTGTTTTACAGTCACATATAAAGTGTATCCATAGAAAACAATAGTAGTAATTCTGTGTATACCTAATTTTGTAATGATAAATGCACTGATTTTCAGATAGCAGTATGCTGGAAAGTATAAAGTTTTTGTGGAGCCTTTTCAAATGTTTTTTTATTTTCTATCAGTAAGAAAATGAAAACTAAGATATATAAAGTCTGTTCTTTCTAAACAAAAGTGTTTCTGATAACGTAATTACAATAACACAAAAATACTTTGTGGTATATATTTAATTATAGTTTTCACAGAATCATTAAGGTTAGAAAATACCTCCAAAATCATCAAGTCCAACCCTTCACCAATCACCATCTTGTCAACCAGACCAGAGCACTGAGAGCCATGTCCAGTTGTTCCTTGAACACCTCCAGGGATGGTGACTCCACCACGTCCTTGAGCAGTCTGTTCCAATGCCTGACCACCCATTCAGTGAAGAAATTCTCCCTGATGTCCAAACTGACACACCGCTCCCACTCCTGAGAGCTTGAGGCCATTATTTCTTCTTGTCCTATCACTGGCTACCTGGGAGAAAAGAATGACACCCACCTCACTACACTCTCCTTTCAGGGAGTCATACAGAGTAAGAAGGTCCCCCCTGAGCCTCCTTTTCTCCAGGCTAAACACCCCCAGCTCCATCAGCCACTTGTTGAGCTCCAGACCCCTCCCCAGCTCTGTTGCCCTTGTCTGGACTCACTCCAGCACCTCAATGTCTTTCTTGCAGTGAGGGGCCCAGAACTGGACACAGCACTCGAGGTGTGGCCTCACCAGTGCCGAGTACAGCAGGACAATCACTTCCCTGGTCCTGCTGGTCACACCATTTCTGATCCAAGCCAGGATGCCATTGGCCTTCCTGCCCACCTGGGCACACACTGGCTCATGTTCAGCAGCTGTTGTTCAGCACCCCCAGGTCCTTTTCCTTGTGGACAGCTTTCCAGCCACTCTGCCCCAGCCTGGAGCTGCATGGGGTTGTTGTGACCCAAGGGCACTTGTCCTTGTTGAACCTCATACAGTTGGCCTTGTCCCATTGCTCCAGCCTGTCCAGATCCCTCTGCAGAGCCTCCCTGCCCTCCAGCAGATCAACACTTCCACCCAACTTGGTGCCCTCTGCAAACTTACTGAGGGGGCGCTTGATCCCCTTGTCCAGGTGTTGGAGGTTGAACTATTCCCTTTTCTTTCTGTGGAATTTTCTCCCATTGTTATGCTAAGTAATTGTGGCTACACCTTGAAACGACAGATAATGTTCTCTCGTAGGGGGGTGGCTGGAGGGGGAGGGGGGGGAACCGGAAAAGGAAATGTGGGACGGGGGGTCTGGAGCGGGGCTCTCTCTCTCGCTTGGCTCATTGGAGTGGGAAGACAACCTGGGCTCCGCTCTGGCATCTCCCCCTGCCATCCCAGCACTGAGATCCACGCTCCCTGCCTTTGGACATGGCTCTGCTGCTCTCCCAGCTCACCCTACTATCTCCGGACACTCTGCTGAGCACCACGACCGACACCGTGAGGGGGAGTCACTTTCCCCATCCCCTCTCTCCCCTGGGCCGCGGCCGCCATCACCCAGCCCTCTTCAACTGCGCGGGACCTGCCCTGCCCCCACAGCACCGGTAACAGCACAGGGAGACGGCCTGTGGCCAGAAGGGACTGGAGCGGAGCTAGACTGTTCTGTTGTCAATTTTTATAGCTGTTGTTGTTTTCTGCCTTGTTAGATACCAGTAAAGAACTGTTATTCTTATCCCCATATCTCCTGCCTGAAGGCGTCTGAATTGGACCTAAAATAATTAAAAGGGAGGGGGGTTGCACTCTGCATCGCAGAAAAGGGGCTCCTGCCTTTCCTTAGACCATACCTGTCTTTCAAACCAAGACACCAGGTCATCAATGAAGATGATAAATAGGACTGGCCCCCATACTGAGCTTTGGGGAACCCCACGGATGACTGGCTGCCAATTGGATGTAGCTCCATTCCCCACCACTCTCTGGGCCTGGCCATCCAGACAGTTCCTAGCCCTGTGAAGACAGCACCTGTCCAACCCATGGGCTGCCAGCTTTTCCAGGAGAAGGCTGTGGGCGACAGCATCAAAGGCTTTACTGAAGTGCAGGTAGTCACACACACAGCCTTTCCCTCACACACTAGGTGGGTCACTTGGTCATAAAAGGAGATCAGGTTGGTCAAGCAGGGCCTGTCTTTCCTAAACCCCTGCTGGCTGGGCCTGATGCCCTGGTTGTCCTGCATATGCCATGTGATTGCACTCAAAATTATCCATTCCATAACCTTCTTAGGTACTGAGGTCAGGCTGACAGGCCTGTAGCTCCCTGGATCCTCCTTCTGACCCTTGTTAGAGATGGCTGTCACATTTGCCAATTTCCAGTCACCTGGGACCTTCTCAGTTGGCCAGGACTGCTGGTAAATGATGGACAGTGGCTTGGTTACCTCTTCTTCCATCTCCCTCAGTGCCTTTGGGTGAATCCCACCTGTCCCCATAGACTTGTGAGTGTCTAGGTGGCTCAGCAAGTCACCAACTGCCTCCTATTGTATTGCAGGGGGTCTATTCTGCTCCTCATGCCTGTCTACCAGCTCAGGGGCCAGTTGCCCTGATGATAACTGGTCTTTCTGTTAAAGACTGAGGCAAAGAAGGTATTAAGTACTTCAGCCTTTTTCTCACATTCAGTGACACTGTTTTCCCCTACATCCAATAAAGGATGGAGATTTTCCTTGGCCCTCCTTTTGTTATTGATGTATTTATAAAAACACTTTTATAAGCTGAGTTTTCCAATTTTTTTTCTATATGACTTCACGAATCCTTGTACTCTTCCAAACTGCCTGCCCCTTCTTCCAAAGTTTGTAAACACTCTTTTTTCCTCGAGTTCCAGTCAAAATTCTCTGTTCAGCCAGTCCAGTCATCTTCCCTACTGTGCTGGTTTGAAAGCAAAACCAGTGAGAGGCTCCAAGTCAGAAATACAATTTAATAGGAAAATAAAAGAAAAAATAAAATACATTCAATAGTACAAAAGAAAACCACTGACAGAGTTAGAACACAACCTGACGCCCTGCTAGTTCGGATGGTGGTCGCAGTCTAGATGAAGTGGTCTTGTTGAAGTAGTGATCCTGTAGAAAGGTCTGGTAGCTCTTGTCCTCTGGAAACCAGTGGGTAAGGGCTGCCTTGGTGTTCCAAATCTCCATTTTTATCTAGGTAGGAAATGTTTGGCTCCTCCCCATGGGTGGAGCATTTCACAATGGGATGATGTAATTTTATCAGTCATGCAGTGGTACTCAATGGCCCACTAACAGAAGATATCTTCCTGGAGGAAGGATGGGTTGTGGAAAAGATAAAGAACACTGCCCCACCTGGTTTTTAACAGATGGCCCATTAGCAGCGGATGTCTCCCACAAAGATAAGGATCACTGACTCACTTGGTTACAACAGATTTTGATAGAATACATACTTTTTGGCACATCTTTACATTGCAACCTAGGACACCTGCCTGCTCATCCTTTGGAACATGGGGACAGCCTGCTCCTGTGCCTTTATGTTTCCTTCTTAAAGCACATCCAGCCTTTCTGGAGCCCTTTGATTTTCAGGACTGTTTACCAGGGGAGTCTCTGAACCAGTGCTCTGAAAAGGCCAAAGTTTCCCCTCCGGAAGTCCACAGTAGAGGCTTTCCTGACCCCTTTCCCTACTTCACCAATTAAAGGACTGTGTGTGTCTTTACAAACAGACCATATGAGCCTGTTTGTTCATAATACCAGAGATTGATAGATGACATAGGAACAGAAAGGAACCATAAGATTTAGACTAATGTTACTAATTGACAAGGATTGTTGCTCAACCAAGACCGTGTTACATTCCTGAATTTAAAGAACAGAGATACAAAAAGGAGAGGGGAGGTTTGCATATTTAAGGGAACATGTAGTAGGCAATTCGGAAAGTCTGTACCTCTCAAGTACCTCAGTCAATGGGGAAAGAGAGAGTGTCATGTGGCATGGAAAATAGGATAAAAAGGAGGCTGCATCCTCCAACAATTTGAGAGACCCCATGGGAAATGCCCCATGGCCTGTCCCTTTATTCTAATAAACTTACAGGACTCCTCGGTCTCCTTTTTGGACATAGACCTCTGGCATTGTGAATTTTTCCACACAACCAAGTTTTGAAAACTCCATCATTTCGTTATCACTGTGCCCAAGATGGCTTTGACCATCTCATCCCCCACCAGCCCTTCTCTGTCTATAAACAATAAGTCCAGCAGGGCACTACCCCAGTAGGCTCACTCACCAGCTGTGTCAGGAAGTTCTCTTCTACACACTCCAGGAAAATCCTAGATTGTTTCCTCTCTGCTATGTTGAGTTTCCAGCAGATATCTGGTAGGGTAATTTTTGAAGTAGTACAGCATGTTAAATTCAGAATTACCTATTGTTTAATTATTAAAATATGTAATTCAGGTTTAAACTATTTTACAAATTAACCATATGCTTGTTACAAACAGCATTGTAAATACAAAAATTAGAGAAAGAAAAATGTAACAGCATAAATATTAGATATTCATTTTATTTTAGATACTGGACTACTTCAGAGTAGCATCTCAGATGTTCTTGCCCATGACTTGCAAAATTTCTCAGATTCATTTAAAAATATATATTATTAATGCTATCCTTGTCTCAGAGACAACTATAGTGCCCTTTGACTATGATAAGCTCTCATTTTCAACCTGTATTTAGAGTTTTCTCCTCAACTTGCATGATTTACTTAGATGCAAGATTGTTTTTCTGGCCCAAACCCCAAGCTTTCCAAACTGTTTTTATTATTCAGTGCTCCTATATACTATGTTATAATTTCATGGGTGTAGCCTGCATCTCACATAACCAACACCCTTTTAGAAATACTAGGCCCTGAGAATAAGCACTTAGATTGTTACAGTTGCAGCTAGCCAGTAGCTGCCAGATAAATTTGGCCATATCAGACCCCCAAACTCGACCAGTCTAGAAGTAAAACAAGTCCTCGGATAAGGCTGGGAGAAGTTGAATTCAAACCCAAGCAGAGGCCTCAGCCAACTCCATTTAGTCCTGAATACAGACACATCACTGGTCAGAGAGTTGGGTGGTGCAGGGATCCCAACAAATTGGCTATCTAAGCCCGGGAATTTCAAACCCCCTATAAAAGGGGCAGTCATAATAAACTCAGTGATGTTTGTTAATGACCCTTGGTGAATCCCTGTTGTTTGTGTCTCCAACCAACAACCCCATGTAATATGTGGTGATAACCGATGTGAAGACAGCAGCCATTCTGTGTGCACAACAGGGGAGACAGACACAGCATGCTTGGAGAGCCACCAAACCAGTGAAAAAGCTGAAAAAATATAGCAAGTAGAGGTATTTGCAGTGGAAAGCCTCTCAAATCCAGATTTCTTTGTAAATACCCCATGTAAATAGAAGAAAAACCCTGCCGTAAACATAGCAACATGGATTTCATCAGAGAAAACCACAGTCCTTAAGGTATGAACCCTTTTTCTTACTTGAACAGGAGATAAAGTATCTGCAACAAACTCTGGAAGTCGCTATGAACATTATAAAACCCTGGAGGCTTGTAGAACAGGCTTTAGAAGCTGCTATGGACACTGAATATTATAAAACCCTGGAACTTTGTTTTGAACTTACTGGGATGTGGAGGGTGAAAGCCCCACAGAGAAAGAGCCTGCCTCTCTCCTATGGAGGGAATGCCCTTATGTACTCCCTTCTCATAATGGTTATAATGTTTCCCCTAGCATGCCTGTTTCATGTAAAATGTTTGTACCCTATTGGTCCTTCCCCCTTTGTACTGCCCCTGTGCCCTCAGATGATTCATTAGTTGTTCCACCCCCACCCCTGGCTCTCCTATATCAACCCTGTTGCCTCTGCCCCTTTGAGCCATTTCTTCCCTGGACCCTTCGAGAAGGAATAAACTCCGCCTTGGATCACCACACGTGGCTCCCATCCCTCCCTCCACCGTCGGCAGAAGCAGAGCTCTCACTCAATCATGGTTTCAAAGAGTTAAGATTTTAGCTAAAGGTAGAAGTAGTTTCCATGACCAAGATGTAAGCTAGGTAGGAAAATGGTAGGTTAATAATTACTAGATGCTTAGTTAAGAGCTAAATTGGTATAATTATCTGCCATTATGAACCTGCGTATAGAAAAACGTAAAATAAGTAAACCATTAATCATAAAGCACAGGGCCTTGGATAGTGCCAGAGGGTCACCAAGACCTGATGAAAACTCTCCTGACTTCATCCTTCAAGACCACTGACCCATTTCGAGACCACCGACCCAATTCAAGAGAAGAACTGCGCACGCGTGAAGGACTAATGGGCTCATTTTAATATGGGGTGGGGATGGGAGGTGTTGGGGTTATGCATATGTATTGTATGTAAGATCTTGGGGAATAAATAGACAGCAAAGAACCTTGTTCGGGGCGGTCACGCCTTTCGGAGGTGACTCCCGTGCCGCCCACCGGTGAATAAACATACCACTTTCTAACTTGAATTAGTTAGAGGGTCTTTGTCCGTGATTATACCGGTTTTTTTAACGATTCATCACAAAAGAGCTGAAATCACTCTCCTCCCGAGAGTGGGAACGTGCCTGTAACCACCAGGACGTCTTTTAAGGACGCTTCATTGGAAGGTCGCAGCACCAGCGCACTCCTCTCACCCACCGGCACTTTCCCACCGGTGCCGCTCTGCCGCTCTGCCTCCCCAATACTGGATTGGTTGAAAGCCAAGTGAGATACAGGGAGAGCAGTGGAAATGCAGCAGGGACAGCCAGCCAAAAAACTCTAACATGGCAGACAGCATATGGCGCGAGAGTCACTCACCCAACATGGCAATTATCACGTGGCACAGGAGCTGCCTGTCAAAGGTGGCAGAGCGCGCACACCATAGGAAAACTCCACCAAAAGATCACAAAATAGCAGCCCGTGGTGGAAAAGATATTGAACATGTGGAGGCAGCGGCCGAAATTGCCCCCCTAGTGTTGCCTGGGACTGTCCTAATCTCGGCGGCCGGCATCAGCAGCGGTGGTGCAGCTCTGCCTGTGCCAGTTTAAAAGGCGTGCTACCACAGCGTCACATGGGGAAGGGTAGGCAGGGGACCCATCCTGGCCCCCCTTGTATTGCAAAGAAAGGTAAACCATTTTCTTAGATTGCTTTTAAAATCAAAATGGGCTGTAAACTTTCTACGCAGCAAATAAGTATATATTATATATATTATATATATTATATATATTATATATATTATATATATTATATATATTATATATATTATATATATTATATATATTATATATATATATATATATATATATATTATATATAAGTATATATTCCCAAATTTTGGATATGTTAAAAAGTGGGAATGTTACCATCTCTAAGAAACTATTAAAGCTATTTGTGTGCTGGTTATCTCTTCATTTTCCTCACAATACCCTGCAAAATATAGATTGTATCTCTTCCTGGGACGAAAGTGGAAACTTCTTAACTCTCAAAGTGGAACAGGGAGACAAAACAGTATGAATTTTTTTTCCTTTGTTCATTTCAATTTGAAAAGAATAGATAAAAAGGGAAATAAAGAGACAGCCATGAGAAACAACCCCGGTTTTCCCTAACCCTCCTCCCAAACCCTCAGCCTCTGAGCTGGATGAGATGCGAGGGGCACCCTGAGAAATGCAGGGAACCCAGCAGAAGTGGAGCTTCCCTGGCCCCTAGCCTCCCACCCAGCACCCTAACTCTGGCAGTTATCCGCAGATGAACAGAATGCCTTCCCTCCACCCCTCTACCCCAGTTCCTACACCCCTGCTTCAGCGTAAAGATGAACCCTTCTACCCACATGCCAGCTGAAATAAATAAGGGCAAGGAGACCTGCTCCTGTTTTAATGCCTTTATTGAGAAATCAGCTCTGGGTCGGGGCCCGACAGGTCACGTGCACCACCGCTGCTCCCGATGGACGATCCAGAGGAGGAGGAATTGAGCTTTGCTGTGCAGCAGAGCTGGGCCTTCTGTCCTCACAGGAGTCCCGCAGAAGACACTGGTTGGCTCGTAGTCCAGGGGTGTCATGTCGATCGGGTGCTGTTCAGGTCATGGTGACAAGGCAAGAGAGTCCTGGTTGGTGATTTCCTCTTCTCCACTGTTTTTCTTACTTGAGAGTACCATTTTTGGGTTTTGATATTATATTGGCTTGTTGTTTTTAGGGGTTTTTTTATTACTGAGTTGTGTCCCATAAGCACTTGCGGTTTTCTTATTGGCCAGGCACCATTTTGGGAGCAGCAAAGGCATTACCGATGGGGGGGGAAAAGGCATAAGGGCAAGGCAATTCCAGGGAGTGGGAATCAGAACAGAACAACAGCAACAATTAACATAAAAACAGGGTGTTTTCCACAGTAAACAGAACATTAAAAGGACAAACAGGAGCTTGTTCGTAACACCAGCAAGCTTATGGCAGGGGTCCAAAATGGAGGTGGCCAAGTGGCCGATCCTCCATCTTACCTTTCTTCTTCCCACAATCCCTTTTACCCACTCATCTCCGCCCCTAACCCCTTCCCCTCCCATAACCCCTTCCTCCCTTCAGACACTCCCCCTCCCTCCTCCATGTTCCCTCCCTGCATGATGTCATCCTGCAACCCCTCCACCATGTGTTGCAATCCTGGTTCCCACGGTTGCCCCTCCCTCCCGGGTGGCTCCACCCCCTCTCATGTTCCAATTTCCCACCCCCCGCCTCTGGGTTACCAAAGAAGCAGGGGTGCGGGTGCAGCGCTCTGCCTCCAGGTTCCCACGGGGGATGAGGGGACAGGGCGCCTCCCAATTCCCATGTGAAAGGACGTAGTCTCCCTCCCGATTGCCATGTGGATGGGGGGTGCGGGACCCCTCCCAGTTCCCATGGGGGGGCGGGGGGGGAGATGCCCTGCCTCTTGGTCCCAATGGCGAGGGCATGGTGTGCCACCCAGTCCCAGTGGAGAGTGGGGTGGACCCTTTCCCAATTCCAGTGCAGGGGGAGATGGGGCACCTCCCAGTTGCCATGGGGGTGGGGAATGCAGTGCCCCGCTTGCCGGTTCCCATGGGGGGGTGGGGGGGGCACAGATGATTGAAGCCTGTGCTAAGAAAGCAGAACTCTTCTGTGCACCGGAGAAGAAGCTGGGACTGTAAAACCCAAAGACTGCAGCAGCTGTAACATCAGGAGTGAAGAAGCAACCGATGTCTCCAGGACAGCTCCAACATGTCATCTGCTTCCAGTGCAAGAAGCCAGGACACTTTGCCAGAGACTGTCCTGAAAGCCAGCAACACAGGAAGAAAAATCAAAGAGGAGACACTAACAAACATAAAAACTAAGACCTGAGGGCTGACCCGCCCAGCGCCAGGACATAAATACAGTGGGCTCCACACTTGGGAAACTATCTAGCTTTACAAAAAAGAGGGAGGAAGGGAAGCAGGATACATGACAGGTGGAAAATAAAAATGACAAATGTTTACTTAACAAAGTTTGGCAGCCTCACAGGCGTTTCAAGCTCCTGACTTCCAAACCTTTTCTGTTCAGATCTACTGGTTGGACGGTCATTGCAGTGGACAACTCGCAGGATGTGACCATAAACCACACGGGACTGGACAGCAGTGAGTATTTTTGTTATCAGGGACACTGCACACACACCCCTGGATATTGAAGTGGCTCCCATGACCATCAAGGGAGACATAACTCACCTCATTCTCCTCGCATTCTGCCCTCAGCCACCCTTCTATTTGGCCAAGGGGCAAATCCTTGCCCAGGCCATTCCCATTCCAGAGGAGGTCTCAGTAATTGAAAAAGCACCTGAAGTCTACTGGGCAGAAGTGGTTGGCGAGGACAAACACTCTATGGCATGCAACCTAACTCGTGGGTCAGACCATCTCCACGTGGAAGGGCTGCTTAACATGGGGGCAGATGTGACAATCATAACTGAAAGGATGTGGCTGTCACATTGGGAATTCTAACCCGTGGCTGGCAAAATCCAAGGTGTAGGAGGGGTAAAATTGGCAAAGATTTCAAAAAGCATCATGCAAATTGAAGGGCATGACAGAAAATTGGCCAGTGTCCGTCCGTTTGTCACTGACTACAAGTGCCCCCTGTTGGGGAGACACACCATGTCCCAGTGGGGGGTCAAATTAGTTATCCCTAAGACTCCCCAGGATTTTGAGAGGCGGCCACTGCAGAGTGCCCTACCCATAAGTTAACATGGCTGGATGACACCCCAAGATGGGTAGGTCAGTGGCCATTAAGTAAGGAAAAGCTTAAGGCGCTTGAGGAGCTCGTGGAGGAGCAATTAGCCAAAGGCCACATAGAACAGACAACTAGTCCTTGGAATTTCCCGGTCTTCATGATTAAGAAGCCAGGAAAGGCTAAATGGCGGCTCCTCCATGATCTCCAGGAAACAAAGTAATTGAGGACATGGGGTCACTCCAACCTGGGATGGCTTCCCCAACGATGCTCCCCCGAAATTGGAAATTGGATGTCCTGGACATCAAGGACTGGTTTTTTTCGAATTCCCCTACACCCAGAAGATGCCCCACGGTTTGCCTTCTTCGTTCCTACCATCAATCGAGAAGTCCCAATGAAACACTAACACTGGAGAGTTTTGCCGCAAGGCGTGAAGTGTAGTCCCTCCATCTGTCAGTGGTACTTGGCCTCATTGCTGTAACCTATGCACGTCCAAAAAAGGGAGGCCATCATCCTCCACTACATGGATGATGTGCTTGTGTGTGCCCCCGATGACTGTATACTCCAGTACACACTTGACCTAGTGGTTAAAGTTTTAATGTCTTCTGCATTCCAACTGCAGGAAGACAAGTTCCAAAGGATGCCACCTTGGAAGTACCTGGGCTTGGAGATCACTGCATGTACTGTTGTTTTGCAGAAATTGGAAATCGTTGGTGATCCCAAAACCCTAGCAGATTTCCATTCACTGTGTGGGTCTTTGAACTTGGTCAGGCCCTGCTTAGGCCTCACCAATGAGGGCATAAGCCCCCTCCTCAATTTATTGAAGGGGGAGAGAGAGCTGGTCTCTCCCAGGGAACTGACCCCAGAGGCAAAAGCCCCAATCCAAAAGGCTCAAAAGGCTTTGGCCGAGAGGCAGGCTCACCGATATTAGCCAGAGCTGCCTTTCTAATTCATTGTCCTGGGAAAGCTGCCACATTTGCATGGTTTAATATTCCAATAGGTCAAAAGGCAGAAAGATCCACTCTTAATCATAGAGTGAATTTTCCTCTCCCATCAATGATCCAAGACCATGACCAAACCACAAGAGCTGATGGTTCAGCTGATCAGGAAAGCCCAGGTAAGCCTGTGTGAGCTGGCTGGTTGTGACTTTTGTGTGTATTCACCTCCCTGTCAAACTTTCTAAGGAGAGAAAGAACTCTCCCGAGAATTTGACCAAAGAGATGTTTGAGCCCCTGCTTCAGAGCAATGCCAGTCTCCAATTATCTCTGGACAGCTACAGGGGACAAATATCAGTCCACGCCTCATCACACAAGCTGTTTAATGAGGAATTCCACCTCATTCCTGGTGAAGAGTCGGAGACCACTCAAAGCTCTCACAGTGTTCACTGACTTGTCGGGGGCATCCCACAAGTCGGTGATGACTTGGAGAAATGCCCAGACTCAGCATTGGGAAGCTGATGTTGAGTTTGTGGAGGGGTCACTCCAGGTCGCCAAACTGGAGGCAGTAGTGAGAGCCTTTGAGAAGTTCTCGGAGACAATTAATTTGGTAACCAACTCAGCCTATGTGGCAGGGGTGGTGTCCAGGGTGGAGCAGGCAGTGCTCAGAGACATAGAGAACGAGCATCTCTTCAGGTTGCTTTCAAAACTAATTTATTTAGTTTCGCATAGAGAGTATCCGTTCTTTGTGATGCATGTGAGGTCACATACCCATTTGCCATGTGAAATCGCTGAAGGGAATAGTAAAACAGACTCCCTTGCTGCCCCATCTGAAAAGGCACGCCTTCCAGACATCTTTCAACAGGCAAAGCTGAGTCACCAGCAATACCATCAGAATGTGCCGGGTCTGATCCATCAGTTCCAACTAACATGGAGTCAGGCCCGGGCCATTGTGGCAACCTGTCCCAGTTGCCATCTCCAAGCCATGCCATCGCTGGGTGTTAAGGTTACCCCCCAAGGCCTTGGGAGCTGTGAAGTTTGGCAAACAGACATAACATGCATTCCCAGTTTTGGTCACCTCAAATATGTACATACAAGCATTGACACATTCAGGTGCGGTTTATGCCTCTGCCCACTCAGGAGAAAGGGCTGTGCATGCCAAACAACACCTAGTGCAAGCCTTTTCAGTGCTGGGGATCCCTAGGGAAAACAAGACTGATAATGGCCCAGCGTATACATCCAAGGAATTCCTTGAGTTTGTCCAGCAGTGGGGAGTGGAACATAAAACTGGCATCCCCCACTCCCCCACAGGCTAAGGTGTGGTTGAGCGTGCCCATCAGATGCTCAAGCAAGTCCTGGCTAGACAGAGAAGTTCAACAGTGTGGATGTCACCACAACAAAAGCTCTGCAAAGCCATGTTTACCATCAATTTTCAAAATTGTTCATTTGAAAATATGTGTCCTCGGGTGGTACATCACTTTAACAACAGTGATCAATTTAAGTTGTCCCAGCTTCCATCTGTCCTAATTAGGGACCCAGAAACTTGGGAAACCAAGGGTCCTTATGAACTCATTAACTGAGAGCGTGGCTATGCTTGCGTATCCACCCCCTCAGGGCCACACTGGATACCCCAAAAGTGGGTAAAACCTTTCATCCCCAAAAACCCAGCTCCAGCAGAAGGGGATGAGAAACAAGTAGCAGTTGCTTCAAAAAGAAGACGCCGCCGGAAGGAGGAGAGAAAATGTTCCTGAGATCTGGTTCCGTTCCACCCTGACTTTTAATATGCTTTAAAATGTTTGTTTTTGCTTTTTAGAAAAAACCTACCTCCACCCAACCTAGCGATTGGCCCCATCCAAGTTGTCATCCTGTTCTCACTGAGCAGTCTGACAGCTATATGGATTGTCCCTCAGCCACGCCAAAACATCTGGGTGACCTTTGCACCAACACTCCAATGCCAGGAATTTGAAGGACTTTGTTGCATGAACCTGACCTCAAAAGCTCCCAACATTCACGCAGCCCTCCAAGACACAAAAACCTTAATCAGACAAGTGAAGCAAGAATCTGAGGATTGGTTAAGTGAACTGTTCAAAGGCTGGGGACTCACAGGGTGGTGGACTTCAATAGTTAAAACAATTTTGTCGGTTTTTGTTGTTCTTTTCCTTATAGTGTTGGCGTTCGGAATTTTATGTTGCTTAATTTTCAAAGTAATCAATGGCTTAATTTCTGCTACCTCAGAAGTAAACCACATGGAGTTCATAAACCATAAACAGTCTAACTTGCCCACAAATAATAAGTGGTGGGCAAATCCATATTCTGAATCAGAATAAGTCCGACGTCTTTCTTTTAACTTTATTTAACAGAAAAGGGGGACATGTTGTATTGCACTGTTTGTTTCCTAAGTTGCACTATTCATAGTTTTATATTGCACTGTTATATTTATATATTGCACTGAGTAAATGGTTTGCCCTGTATCTCCCCGGGACTTGTGAAGTTGTTTCAGTCCTCCCTTAGCCCCTCCCCGTCAGCAGTGTCCCATTGATCTCAGGTCTGTTCCTCCCTTCCCCTTTTCCCTGAGTTTAAAACTGCCCGCCATGTTCCCTCTCTCTTTCTCTTTCTCCTATCACCATGTGTGTGACAGAATAAACTGTGGATCACCTTCCTACGGGAGAAAAGAGCCTTCTTTGGTTTTTTGCCTTTGTCTATTAGGATTTCCCATGCCTCTCTGGTCCAAAGCTAGCCGGAGGACTAGAGAGGAAAAAGGGATTGACCTCAAGAAAATTAATAAAAAAGGTAAGCGACAAGGTCTGTCAGGAGGACGGAAAACTGCTTTCAGACCTTTTGAAAGAATACAAATAGATTTTTCAGAATTACCAAAAATAAGAAGATGGAAATATTTACTAGTAAAAGTAGACCAATTAACCCACTGCGTAGAGGCATACCCTGCAACTCAAGCCACATCACAAGTTTTAGCCAAAGTATGGACAGAACACATAATACCAAGGTATGGCCTAGTCCAAGTAATAGACTCAGACCAGGGGATGGACTTCACATCAAAGGTGCTTAAGTGTTAGGGGTTGAATTGTTCCCTTGTCTTTCTGTGGAATTTCTCCCATTGTTATGCTAAGTATTTGTGGCTACACCTTAGTAACTATGATGTTCTCTCACGGGGGGGGGGGGGGGGGGGTGGGTAGATGGGGGGAGACCGGAAAAGGAAAGGTGGGCGAGGGGTCTGGAGTGGGCTCTCTCGCTCTTGCTTGGATCACGGAGTGGAAGGAGGATGGCCTGTGATCCGAGCTAGCATCTCCCCTGCAATCCCAGCGCCGAGAGCCACGCTCCCTGTCATTGGACATTGCTCTGCTGCTTTCCCACTTCATCCTACTACCTCCGGACACTGCCGAGCACCATGAGGGGGGAGTCGCTCCTCCATCCCTCTCCCCCCTGGGCCGCTGTCGCCATCACCCAGCCCTCTTCGACTGCACCGGACCTGCACTGCCCCCACAGCACTGGTAACTGAGCGCAGGGAGAGAGAGCCTGTGGCCAGAAAGGGACTGGAACTGAGCTATACTGTCCTGTTTTGTTGTCAATTTTAATTGCTGTTGTTGTTTCTGCTGTTTTGCCTTGTTAGATATCAGTAAAACACTGTTATTCCTATCCCCATATCTCCTGCCTGACAGCCTCTGATTTGAAACTAAAATAAATAAAAGGGAGGGGGTTGTACTCTGCATCTCGGGAAAGGGGTTCTTGCCTTTCCTTAACAAATACTTGTCTTTCAAACTGAGACAGATTTTGGCGCCCGGGATGTGGGGCATTGCCTGAGGGCATTGAGAGAGGGGTAGAAAAGGGAATAACAGTTCTTGAGTTACCCAAGTTTGTGGTAGGTGACACCAGCTGTCCAGCTTACCCTGGATTGGCCTCCATGTGGTCACTGCTATATCTCTCCCATTTGCAAGCCCTTTTTTAAACATGAGTCTCATAACCAAGGTTACTGTGACTATTATCCAATTCTTTTTGTGGGTTGATCAGTTGAGGAATTCATGGATTTTTAATTTTCTCTGGAAGATGGCCACATGGATTCAGAGCTATCACACTCTAAGTGTGTGTTTCTGGGGCTACTTCAATAATGGTACTTACTGTGAGGAAGCGACAGAAGGTGAAATTTTCTCCCAACTCATCACACAGTTTTTGAAGTTCACCTCACCAGTTTTCAAGGGGTTCAAATCTGCTCTAAATGCTAATGACATTATACTGCGGCTAGTGTTGCTGATATCCCTGTTAAACCTGTTCTATTTAACATTCAGAGATAAGGGAAGATTGACTTGGCTAACAACCCTGATACCTAACCCAAGAAATAGTGATGCTGCCCCAGAGCCTGATCCTGTCCAAGAAACTAGGAATGTTACACCAGAGCCTGATCCTATTCCAGAGACTAGGGATATCACCCCAGAGTTTGACCCTGCCCCACAGCCCACCTCGGAAAGGAACCACCCAGAATGGGTGGGGGTGCTAGTGAAGGAGATACATGAGATAGGCCAGATGCTGAAGGAGTACCTTTCCCCAGCTGGTGAGAAACCACCCCGCCTTAAAGAGGGAGACTCTGATGGTGCAGCAGTGGGACACACAGACGTTACATCTGTCCAGGTTCAAGCTGAACTGCAAGGGCACTCACAACCAGTGGCAGTTGCCCCTGTGGAAACTAGGAAGTCTAAGATGAAAACAGGGCACCTAGATAATAAGGGTCAGGAAGGGGGCCCCTCACAAGCAGCAGGGGAGCCAGAAGTTGAGATCATCACCGAGTCCCTGTCATACGAGAGTCTCCATAACCTGCGAAAAGACATTGTACGACGGGGCCGTGAGCCTTTTACAACCTGGTTACTGCGGGTCTGGGACCTTATGGGTACAGGTGTGCAACTGGATGGTACTGAGGCAAGGAATTTGGGATCCTTGGTCCATGACTCAGGTATGGACCAAGTATTTGTAAGGGAGCCAGGCCTCCTTTCCCTCTGGGAGCGACTTTTAATGAGTGTGAGAGAGAGGTTTGTCCATAGAGAAAGAATGCAGGAGCACCACCAGAGAATGCGTTGGAATACCCTTGAGGAAGGGATCCAACAGCTGAGAGAAGTGGCAGTACTGGAGGTGCTCTTTGGGAGGGATGGACAGCATGACAATGACCCTGACAAGGTCAGGTGCACAGGGCAGAATGTTGTGGAATCTGGCAAACCTGGGCCCATCTCAGTATACCACCTTTATTGTAATGATTAAGGCTGATACCAACCAAGTGACAGTGGGTCAGGACAGGAATTTTGAGAGTATGATGGCTGGCCCAGTGCAGGCTCATGTCTCTGCTGTGGTTAAGGACCTCAAAGAGGAGATGCAGGAGATAAGGGAAGAGGTGAGGAAAATCAGTGCAGCACCCGTGCGAGTCATGGACCCCAAAATTAGAGCCCAATGCCCCCCAGGTAGGGAGAGAGGGTACACCTCACAAGCTGACCTGTGTTTTTTTCCACGTGACCACGGGGAAGACATGAGAAGGTGGGATGGGAAACCCACTTATGTCCTGGCAGCATGGGTGCGCCAACTCAGGGCGGGGAACACTAACAGAGGGAACTCCACTAAAGTGAAGGTAGCCTCAGCCTCCCATGACCAAGGTGCAGGGTATTACAGAAGGGAGGATGATCTGTCAGATCCCCTTAAAGGAACCTCCAGTATGTATTCCCAGGAGAGAAAGAATAACCAGGGCTAGAGGGGCCCTGCTTCTAGCCAGGTAGAGGCACGGGAAAACCGGATCTTTTGGACGGTGTGGATCCGATGGCCGGGCACATCAGAGCCACAGGAACACAGAGCATTGGTTGACACTTGTTCACAGTGTACATTAATACCATCTGGACATGTCGGGAAGGAACCTGTTTCAATTGCCAGGGATACGGGGGGATCTCAGGAATTGACTTTGCTGGAGGCTGAGGTGAGCCTGACTGGGAAAGAGTGGCAGAAACATCTAATTGTGACTGGCCCTGAGGCACCATGTATTCTAGGCATAGACTTCCTCAGGAACGCCTATGACAAAGACCCAAAGGGACTCAGGTGGGCTTTTGGAATAGCTGCTGTGGTGGCAGAGGGCATTAAGCAGTTGAACACCCTGCCTGGGCTATCAGAAAACCCATCTGCATTGGGACTCCTGAGGATGGAAGAGCAACAGGTGCCAATTCCTACCTCGACAGTGCACCGCGGGCAGTACCGGACAAATCGAGATGCCGTGATCCCCATACACAAGATGATGGGTGAGCTGGAGAGCCAAGGGGTGGTCAGCAAAACCCACTCGCCCTTCAACAGCCCCATCTGGCCTGTGCGTAAATCTGAAGGAGAATGGAGATTGACTGTGGACTATCGTGCATTGAATGAAGTGACTCCACCACCAATGAGCGCTGCTGTGCCAGACATGCTGGAATTCCAGTATGAGCTGGAGTCCAAGGCAGCAAAGTGGTACGCCACTATCGATATCGCCAATGCATTTTTCTCCATTCCTCTGGCAGTAGAGTGCAGGCCTCAGTTTGCTTTCACATGGAGGGGTTTGCAGTACACCTGGAACCGACTGCCCCAGGGGTGGAAACACAGTCCCACCATCTGTCATGGACTGATCCAGGCCACACTAGAAAAGGGTGGAGCTCCAGAACATCTGCAGTACATTGACGACATCATTGTGTGGGGGGACACGTCAATGGAGGTATTTCAAAAAGGAGAAAAGATCATTGAGATTCTGCTGGGAGCCGGCTTTGCCATTAAAAAGAGCAAAGTCAAAGGGCCTGCCCAAGAGATCCACTTCCTGGGAGTAAAGTGGCCAGATGGTTGGCGCCAGATTCCCAGTGAGGTCATCAATAAGATTACTGCAATGTCTCCACCAACCAGCAGGAAGGAAACACAAGCCTTCCTAGGTGCCATAAGCTTTTGGAGGATGCACATTCCTGAGTACAGCCAGATTGTGAGCCCTCTTTACCTGGTCACCCGCAAGAACAACGATTTCCACTGGGGCCCTTAGCAGCAGCAAGCCTTTGCCCAGATCAAGCAGGAGATTGCTCATGCAGTAGCCCTTGGCCCTGTCAGGATGGGGCCAGATGTGAAGAACGTGCTCTACTCTGCAGCCGGGAACCATGGTCTGTCCTGGAGCCTTTGGCAAAAGGTGCCTGGTGAGATACGAGGCCGACCACTGAGATTCTCAAGTCAAAATTACCAAGGGTCCGAGGCCAACGACACTCCCACAGAGAGGGAGATCTTGGCCACCTGTGAAAGGGGTTCAAGCTGCCTCAGAGGTGATTGGCACAGAAACACAACTCCTCCTGGCACCCAGACTACCAGTGCTGGGGTGGATGTTTAAAGGAAAGGTTCCCTTGACCAACCATGCCACTGACGCCACATGGAGTAAATGGATTGCTTTCATCACACAACCTGCCCGTATTGGAAACCTGAATCTCCCTGGGATTTTGGAGATAATTACCAACTGGCCGAAAGGTGAAAACTTTGGTCTTCCCCACGAAGAGGAACAGGAACAAGTGACCTGGGCCGAAGAAGCCCCATCATATAACCAACTGCCAGCAGATGAAACATGCTATGCTCTTTTCACTGATTGTTCCTGCTGCATCTTGGGGATGAACCGGAAGTGGAAAGCAGCCGTATGGAGCCCCACACCACAGGTTGCACAAGCTTCCAAAGGAAAAAGTGGATCGAGTCAACTTGCTGAACTCAAAGCTGTTCAGCTGGCCCTGCACATTGCTGAAAGAGAGAAGTGGCCAAAACTCTGCACTGATTCATGGATGGTAGCCAATGCTCTGTGGGGTTGGCTGGAAAGGTGGAAAAAGGCTAACTGGCAACGTAGGGGAAAACCAATCTGGGCTGCCAATGAATGGAAAGACATTGCCACTCTGGTAGAGAAGCTGCCTGTAAAAGTCCATCACGTAGATGCCCATGTCCCCAAGAGTTGGGCTAATGAGGAACACCGACACAAGAGCAGGTAGATCAGGCGGCACAGATAGAAGTGTCGAAGATTGGCAGCCCAAGGTTCGGGGAACTTTCAAGAACTGGGAGATTAATCTACCAAAGGCCACATGTTTAGCGAACACCTGGGGTTCCACTAACCGAGCAGGCCCTGCCCAGTCTGAGCCCTTGGGAATATCAGATAGAGATAAGGTTCCAGTAGTACACATGAGAGGTATGCTTGGAAAAACTGTTTGGGTAAATCCTGCCTCCAGCAAAGACAATTCCATCTGGGGAGTTGTATTCGCTCAGGGACCAGGTTGCACCTGGTGGGTGATGCAAAAGGATGGAGAGACCCGATGCATACCCCAAGGAGACCTTGTTTTAGGGTGAAATACCTATAGTACTGTGCCTATGTCTCTAACTGCATGTATGTATATATAATGTAACAGTTTAATTTGATATAGCATATTAGTATGGGAAAAATTCCAGGGTAGATAACATTGGGGTTTGAATTGTTCCCTTTTCTTTCTGTGGACTTTCTCCCATTGTTATGCTAAGTATTTGTGGCTATGCCTTAGTAACTATGATGTTCTCTCACGGGGGGGGTGGGTAGATGGGGGGAGACCGGAAAAGGAAAGGTGGGCAAGGGGTCTGGAGTGGGCTCTCTCACTCTTGCTTGGATCGTGGAGTGGAAGGAGGATGGCCTGTGCTCCAAGCTAGCATCTCCCCTGCCATCCCAGCGCCGAGAGCCACGCTCCCTGTCGTTGGACATTGCTCTGCTGCTCTCCCACTTCATCCTACTACCTCCGGACACTGCCGAGCACCATGAGGGGGGAGTCGCTCCTCCATCCCTCTCCCTCCTGGGCCGCTGTCGCCATCACCCAGCCCTCTTCGACTGCACCGGACCTGCACTGTCCCCACAGCACCGGTAACTGAGCGCAGGGAGAGAGAGCCTGTGGCCAGAAAGGGACTGGAACTGAGCTATACTGTCCTGTTTTGTTGTCAATTTTAATTGCTGTTGTTGTTTCTGCTGTTTTGCCTTGTTAGATATCAGTAAAACACTGTTATTCCTATCCCCATATCTTCTTCCTGAAAGCCTCTGATTTGAAACTATAATAATTAGAAGGGAGGGGGTTGTACTCTGCATCTCGGGAAAGGGGTTCTCACCTTTCCTTAGAAAATACTTGTCTTTCAAACCAAGACATTAAGTTACTGACCCCGTCACTAGGCATCAGCTGGGAGTTTCATACACCTTGGCACCTTCAGAGATTTGGGAGAGTTGATAGGATGAATCAAACTTTAAAACAATAACTGTCAAAATCAATGATTAAGACTAAAATGCCATGGACAAAATGCCTCCCACTAGCCCTGTCTAATATACAAACAATGCCAAATTCGAAAACAGGGATTTCACCATATGAAATGCTGTATGGTATGCCTTACCCTAAAGGAGTACGCCTTGATCCAGCCTTAATTCAGGACCCTTCCCTCCAGAATTACATAATAATAATCAACAAAAATTTGCAAGTATTAAGGGAGAAGGGAATTTTAGCTTAAACCGTCCCTCTAAGATTTGCCATACATAAGATTAGGCCAGGACAACACGTGTTAATTAAAGTATGGAAAAAAGAAGGTCTAGAACCAAAATGGGAAGGACCATATTTAGTTCTGTTCACAACTGAAACAGCTGTGCAAACAACTGGAAAGGGATGGACATATGTTAATAGAGTCAAGGTTTCTGTAACCCCTCCTACTGCAGGTTGAGTGGTGACATCCGAGCCTGGACACCACAAAGTGTGAATCCAGAGGACTTGATGTCGGTACCAGATCAATTTGTCTCAAAAGTCTCTCAATCAGGACTGAAAGTCACCTGTCCTGAACCCAGGTGCAATTGTAACCCGTTCATCAAAAAGAGATGTCCATATTGTACTGAGTTGTAGTGGTGTCATTCCTATGGTGGGTATCTCCCATTAACATTATGTGTCCAATGTAGAAGAAACAAACATAAAGAAACTGTTAAGGTGCTTAATACCCTATCAGCACAAGGAAAAATCGAAATTAATTATAATAACTAGTGGAAGTTATTTGAGAATGGAACAAGAGGAAAAAAGAAAGCCAAAGGGAAGGTATTCGCAGAAGAGTGCCAGAAAGGGTTGCGTATACTGTACTGTTACTGCTGTACCTTGTACTGGAATGTTAAAGCTAAAAGCTGGGACAAAATTTAGAAACGATACCAAAAGAGAAAGACGAAGTGGGAGACCCCAGGACATATTCCCTGCTGCCGAGAAGATCAAACAAACCTCGGCTACTGGCAGCAACCCCACAGGCCTTGAGGGAGGCAGAAGGATGAAAATGGTCATGGGAGTCATCCTATTGCTAATGATGATAAAAGGAAATAATGCTGATGCTTGTTCCAAGTGTTACCAGACAATTTAGTACAGCGGACACACAGTATCCACCCTTGCCTTCCACACATATATCAATTCACTCTGCTATAATCAGCACATCTTAGAAACCTGCACTATCATGGGAAAAAGTTAGTGGGTAGCCACCAAGTTGGGAATCGGAGGGTGAGCTCCATCGGCCTACCAAAGTTGCCCAGTAGAAGAGACACACCTCTGCTTCACAAAAGATGGTATGTGGGGATATTCAGATCAGGGAAAAGTGCAAGATCACTACAAGGAGGAATTGATAAAAAAAAATTATAACTAAAATGTTCAAAGGAACAAGGACAAACCATGGGGGAAGTTTTAACTTGCATGAGAAAATAAACAACTCAGCAAACGAGACTTACCCACCTTGGGAAAGAATTTATTTGTGTAATTAATGTGAGAAATTACTACTGAACTGAACTTAACTCACTGTTGGATCTATGGAGGAATGCAGATAACGGAACAATGGCCATGGATCGAGGAGGGATTAGGTCCACAGCAGTTGTTACGGTGGAATCAAATGGAAATATCGAGGGGAGTCAATAGACCTGAAGGGTGAGTTCTAAGTCGTGAGGTAATAGGAGAGGTATGTATAACACTTCAGGGAGCTAACTTTGCCCAATATGTGGGGCACACCCCCTGTAAGACTATCCTGATTACAAATGCAAGCAATCAGTCTTGGTGGCCCAAAGCTCCAAAAGGATATTGGGGAAATTTAAGGGTAATTGCATAAAGAACAATTTTATAGGGCTATGCTGGTATAATAAGAATAGAGTAGACCCATAAGAAGAAGTAAAAACTATAAGAATCTATTGGCAACAACCTGAATCAGTTAAACTAAGCTGGAAAGCCCCAGACAGAATATTTTGCATCTGCGGGAAAGAGCTTATAATACCCTGCCAAAAAGATGGAGAGGGACATGTACGTTAGGGATTATCCAGCCTGAGATTTTTACATTACCAAAAGAGAAAGATAATAAAGTGTTAGGAGTTCCCTTGTATGAAACATTGCCTAGAAATAAAAGGAGCCTCGCCACAGGGGGAACACAAATCTGGAAGGATGATGAATGGCCTCCAGAATTAATTATCGAGTATCCCTGTTTTTGAATTTGGCATCATTTGTATATTAGACACAGATAGTGGGAAGCACTTTGTCCATGGCATTTTAGTCTCAATCATTAATTTTGACAGTTGTTGTTTTAAAGTTAGATTCATAACAATTAATTCTTGCTGTATCAATTCCCGTCCTTGAGTGTTGATAAATCCCCTTTCTTTTTAAATATTATGGAATGTGTGGACTACACCATAGGCATACTTAGAATCTGTGTATATGGTCCTTTTTTTACCCTTTAAGTGAGATAGTGCCTTATAAACAGTGAATAGTTCACACGCCTGAGCAGACCATGTTACGTTTAAGGGTCCGAATTCTACTAATTTTAATTCTTCCCCTCTTACTATGGCATATCCCAATTTTTGTTTTCATTCTACCACTTTGGAAGACCCGTCCATAAACAATTTTACTCCATCATTAAGTTCAGTTTCTCCCAGGTTCGGTCTAATTTTTGTTTGTAACTCTATAATGTCCACAAAATCATGTTCTAAATTTTCTCCTGGTTCCCCATATTGGAATTGTGCAGGTCTTTGGGCAGTTGTTGCTTTTAGCTCTAAATCTGGGGAAGTGATTCGAATAGCTTCATATTTTAATATTCGGGCATCAGTTAACCATTTCTCGGCTTTTTGATTCAGAATTCCCTTTACATTATGGGGGGTGTGGACCACTAGGGTGGCCCCAAAGGTGACATTTCAGGCTTCTTCAATCAAAAGTGCTGTGGCCACTAGGGCCTGGAGGCATGTGGGCCAACCCCGACTGACAGGGTCGAGCAGTTTAGAATAAAATCCCACTGGCTTTCGACTGCCTGCCCATTCCTGGGTGAGTACCCCATATGCTGTTTGATCAGAGGTATTTACAAATAACTGAAATGGTCTCTCCAAGTCTGGGAGACTGAGTACAGGGGCTTGAATTAAAGCATGTTTGACCTTTTCAAAACTTTTATCATCCTCTTCTGTCCATTTTAGGTGATTAGTGGTAAGTTTTTCATATAGAAATTTCACTTTCTCACTAAATCCCTCTATCCATTGGCAGCAGTATCCCAGCAGTCCCAAAATTTTCCTCACTTCTTTTTTGGTCTTTGGAGGTCTCAGGCTTAGTATTCCAGAGACTCTGTTAGGATCCAATTTCTTTTTCCCTTTACTTAGCCAATGTCCTAAATATTTTACTTCTGGTTCTGTGAATTGTAATTTAGCTTTGGATACCTTCAAACCCTGTTGTCTCAAAAAGTTTAAAAGTTTTATAGTCCCATTTCTAGTAGATTTCTCGTCTTTTCCTGCTATTAATAGATCATCGACATATTGTAACAATTTCATCCCTTCTGGTGGCTCAAAAGACTGCATCAGTACTTCTAGGGCTTGTCCAAAGAGATTGGGGGATTCTGTAAAGCCCAGAGGCAATACTGTCCAATGCAGTTGTTGTTTCCTGCCCTTATCAGGATCTTCCCATTCAAAGGCAAAGTAATCTCTACTTCTTTCCTCTAATGGGCATGCCCAGAAGGCATATTTTAGATCTATTACACTATACCAAGTGAAGTCAGGGGACAGCTGCCTTAAGAGGATGTAAGGATTACCACAAGAAATTTGGTAACAGTTCCTTGAATTATAGCCCTCAAATCTTGCACCATCTACCATTCCCATCTGTTTTTTTGACAGGCAGAATAGGAGTATTATATGGGGACATACATGGTTCTAAAGCTCCTTGTTACAAAAGGTTTTCTATGACAGGCTTAAGGCCCCGTCTCCCTTCTAATAATATGGGATATTAACATATTGACAAATTCGGATTGGCAAACTGGGGTCAATGTTTTTCACTTTGATGGGTTTAATTTTTAACTTCCTTATTTCCTCAGGGGTATGCCACACCTCAGGGCATATTTGTTCCTCATCCTTCTGGGTTAAGGCATAAATTTTAATTTGCCCTTGGGATACTTCAATTTTCAAATCCAATGCTATTATTAAATCATTCCCCAATAAATTATTTTCTGTCTCTGACAGTAACAGCAGATCATTTAATCTAATTTTGCTTTAGGTCTCAATTTATACATTTTTAATAACAGGAATCTGAAATTGTTTACCTTTTGTTTTAACCACGAGTGCTGTTTTTTTGCTAGGTTTACATCCTTTTGATAAATGTTTAATTGTGGATTTTTTTGCTCCCGTATTTACTAAAAATTCCACCTCCTCTCCCTGGGGACCGATTCTTAATTTTATCAAGGGCTCTTTAGATGGTATGGTCCCCAGGACATACAGCCCGTGACACACCTATAGGATCTTATAATTTTCCCATCTCCTTTTTTAAGTTACTTACCTTCCCTGTGTTTAAGGGAACATTCACATACCCAGTTATTCCAGCCGGTTGTCCTGCTAATGGGACTTCCCTGAGAGAGTAAAGGCGAGCCTTTGTGTCATTATCTCCCTCCTCTCTGGTGATACTATCTCTCCTGATGTTTCTTTGACTCCAGCGAGTCCTTTGAGCTATGGGGGTACCAGGTGGAGAGGGGGCGGAGGAGTTGGGAGGATCTCCTGTATTTTCTGTATTATACGGAGGTGGGAGATTATCAAGGGGTTCCCAGGTAAGCTCTTTTTTATTCTTATCCTCTTTTTTCTTTAAAGTATATATCGAGGATGGTTTGGGCTGTTTGCCCACAGGGCAGCAGAATCACATTCCTCTTTGTTAAATGGCTCTTTACAAGTAACATATATGTTTAATGCTCCACAAATTCACCCCCCAAGTGATCTGAACGTGGGCCAGTACAGGTTATCTCTGTTACGAACAAGCTCCTGTTTGTTTTTGTTCTGTTAATGTTCTGTTAACTGTGGAAAACACCCTGTTTTTATGTTAATTGTTGCTGTTCTGTTCTGATCCCCACTCCCTGGAATTGTCTTGCCATTGTGCCCTTTCCCTCCCCATCGAGTAACGCCTTCACTGCTCCCAAAATGATGCCTAGCAAATGAGAAGACCACAAGTGCTTATGGGACACAACTCAGTAATAAAAAAACCCCTAAAAACAACGAGCCAATATAATATCGAAAACCAAAAATGGTACTCTCAAGTAAGAAAAACAGTGGAGAAGAGGAAATCACCAACCAGGACTCTCTTGCCTTGTCACCATGACCTGAACAGCACCCGATCGACATGACACCCCTGGACTACGAGCCAACCAGTGTCTTCTGCGGGACTCCTGTGAGGACAGAAGGCCCAGCTCTGCTGCACAGCAAAGCTCAATTCCTCCTCCTCTGGATCGTCCATCGGGAGCAGCGGTGGTGCACGTGACCTGTCGGGCCCCGACCCAGAGTTGATTTCTCAATAAAGGCATTAAAACAGGAGCTGCTCTCCTTGCCCTTATTCATTACAATCTCTATGGATCATTTCCTTGGTCCATTTCACCATGCAATAATGAATTAATTTTTCCTTACTTTTTCCTTTGTATAACTCCCTTGTATCCCAACGTCTTAATATTACTCCCAAAGAACTGCCTGGTGGTATTTCTGGCAACCTAGTTGTCTTATCTTTATTTCCCCGGTCTATTTGTGGATCAAATGAACTTGGACTTGGGTCCTTGGGACTCAGAGCCTTACTCTTTCTTTGTCTAATTTTTACCTCAAGGGACTGTTTTGAGGTGTTTGTGTTACCGTATGGACTAGAAATCCTGAATATTAGAATATAAAGTGTATAAACCATAATAGTAGTAGTAATGCTAAGGCTTGAAGACTGCAGTCCCCAGAGTAGGCCCTGGGAAACTAACTTAAGAATGTGCTGTGCTAAGAGCATGCAGAACCGTTAGTGATAAGGTTAAAGTATAAACATAAATAAAGTACTGGTGGTGGGCAGTGGCATAAGAGAGAGATTGAGGGGGAGAACACTATAGTCCTAAGATAAGCAACCATGTAGGATTTATGACGCCAAAATGCTATCTTCAAGGTGAATGTATCTACAGAAGAATGTGTACTTCTGCACATAAACCATTTGTAAAAAGGGTATAAAAACCCTCTAAAAAGGGAACCAGCGGGATCCTGACTTGGGACGCGAGTCCGCAGGTCCCCGGGCCCTGAATAAAGCACCGCATAAACTGACACTCTGTTAGTTTATGTTTTACTTGGGGTTTCGGGCAGCAGTTTTCTGGCGACCGCGGCAGGACACCGGAGGCCGCAGGGGCGGTTCGCGAGCTGATCTACTCCACGCCGGCACCAGGTGATTTCTGGGGAGACATCAACCCGTGCCCGACCCCGCGCCTGACGGACGACTGTGAGGTAAGCCCGCAAGGTGCTTTATTCTTTATTGAAAGGGAAAGCCCGCCGATTAAGACGGGACGGTGATCCCGCACCGGGGGCAAAGGACGTCTTAAAGGTTGTGGAAAAGGAAGCCTAGGCGCTGGTCGTCAGACGCAACAGTGATTGCGCAGATCCAGCACTTGCCACTCGCGGCGACGAGAAAGGCAAGAATTGTGGTAAAGGGTGTGTGAGTGTGGAAATAATAGTAAAGTGTGTGAGTGTTAGTGTTATGATGCCTTTTAAAACCTTTAAAGTTCTGGCTAGTTCGGGGATGGAAATTCCGAATGATTCACCCTTAGGCTGTTTGTTGCAACATTGGAAGGTGGGGAAATTTGGTCAAGAACTGAGTAAAAAGAAATTGATTGATTTTTGTAATCATGTGTGGCCCCAATACGAACCTGAGGGTATGCAATGGCCCCGAAATGGTACTCTAAATCCTGATATTATAACTCCTCTTATGCATTTCTTACAAAATAATGAGAAATGGGAAGAAATCCCGTATCTTGATTTGTTTTATTATTTGAAAAATAAGCCAGAATGGCAGAAGGAGTGTGGCATCATGGTCTTAAAAACAGTAACAGATGGTTGTGCGGGCTGCAAAGGGTGGCAAAAAGGGAAGGAGTATTCTGTTAAGTTGTCAGACCCTGAGGAGGATGTTTCTCTGTTGGTAGCACCTAGTGCACCCCCCCCCCGGAAGAGAGTGAATCGAGTGAGTCGGACGAAGAGGTGAATGGGGAAGAAAAGGGAAGGGATTTAGAGAAAGGAAAAGTCGTTGATAAGCCGCGTACTCCTCTATGTGAAAGGACCCGTAGCGGGCGGGAGAAGAAGGGAAAAAGGGGTGCACAATTGATGGCTCCGTTGCGGGAAGCGGTCGGACCCCACGGGGAACGAGTAATGGTGAAAGTTCCTTTTTCTCCTAATGATTTGTTAATTTGGAAGCAGTCTGCGGGGGCTTATCGGGAGGATCCTGAACGGGCGGCAAGGGTAGTGAAAATGGTGATTAAAACACAGAATCCAGACTGGAATGATTTACAGGTCTTGCTGGATACAATAATGGACTCTACTGAGAAAGAGATGGTGTTTAAAGCTATGAGGGAAAAGGCACGATAAATGATTAGGTTACAAATAGCGGACGGTACATTAAATGATTTAGTGCCGCGGGAGGATCCAGAGTGGAATGTTAATTCAACAGGGGGTTACCATAGACTTAAGGATTATCAAGAATTGTTGATAGAAGGAATACGGAACGGGATACCTAAGACGTTAAACTGGTCCAAGTTGTATTCAGTAAGGCAGGAGAAAAATGAGTCCCCGTCAGCTTTCTTAGAAAGGCTTAAGGAAACTGCTCGAAAATATACCAGTTTAGAAATTGAAGGGGAATCAGGGAAATTGCAGCTAGCTTTAATTTTTATGGGACAATCCCAAGAGGATATTTGGAAAAAATTGCAGAAATTAGAAGGGGAAGATACACGGAATTTGGATAAACTTTTAGAAGTTGCGTGGAAGGTATATAATAATAGGGAAAAAGAGACTGCTAAGAAGCAACAAGCTAGTATGTTGGCAGTACTACAGCAGATAACGGGGAATGGTATGTGGGGAGGTGGCCGGGGGCGCGGACGGGGGCGAGGAATGGCTAGGGGAGGAATTTCGATGGGTGGAAGGGGATTCCCAAACCAATTACAAATGGGACAAGGAAAAATGAGATTGGGATTGGATCAGTGTGCCTTGTGCAAGAACAGAGGACACTGGAAGAACGAATGTCCACTTAATCAAGGTATGGGATTCGGGCTGAATAGCGGGGAGGGGTTGATAAATAATTCAAGTGCAGTTCGGGGAGGGCCACAAGGTGTCGCCCAAGCCTTTATGATGGGAAGCTACCAGAATCAAAGCTGACTAGATCGGGATCTGAAGGTAGTCTTAGAAGTAGACGGGGAACCATTGGAATTTAGAGTAGATACGGGGGCTACATATTCTGCAATTAACACCAAATTAGGACCTCTAAGTGATTCTACCATTCGGGTGGTAGGGGTTACAGGACAGGTGGAAGAAAGGGCATTTTTACGTCCGTTGGATATAAAGTTTGGGGGGAAAGAATTTGATCATCAATTTTTATACATGCCAAATAGCCCAGAATCACTAATGGGGAGGGATTTGTTATCAATGTTAGAGGCAAAAATAATCTTTGAAAAAGGAAGAGTAAAATTAGAAATTCCAGAAGATAATATAGCCAAATTATTTACAGTGAAAGAAGTAGAGGCAACAGAAATCCCCACAGAAATAGAACAGGCTGTGGTACCATGGGTATGGGAAACAGGGATTCCTGGAAAATCAAAAGCAGCACAACCGGTAGTTGTGGAATTGAAGGAAGGAGCACAACCCGTACGGATAAGGCAGTACCCTCTGAAACTGGAGGCTCGGAAAGGAGTAGCACCCTTAATAGATCAGTTTGTTACTTTAGGGATATTACAGGAATGTGAATCAGAATTCAATACCCCCATATTTCCAGTAAAGAAGTCCAATGGTAAGTACAGGTTAGTTCAAGATCTGAGGGCAATTAATAATATAACAAAGGATATTCATCCAGTAGTAGCAAATCCATATACATTGCTAACAGCTGTCTCGGAGAAATTTAAATGGTTCACAGTAATTGACTTGAAAGATGCATTCTTCTGTATCCCTTTGGCATTTGAAAGTAGGAAAATTTTTGCTTTCGAATGGGAAAATCCTGCTACAGGACGGAAAAGACAGCTCACCTGGACACGCTTACCACAAGGATTCAAGAATTCTCCAACCATCTTCGGAAACCAATTAGCCCGGGAACTGGAAGAATGGAGACTAACTCAGGTAAAGGAGTCACCTTCCTCATTTATTCTTTTACAGTACGTAGATGATATTTTTCTAGCCTCAACAGAAGAAGACATCTGTCGAAGACTCAGCATTGAACTCCTCAACATGCTCGGACAAGCTGGATACCGAGTGTCAAAAGAAAAGGCCCAGCTGGTAAGAACACAAGTCATTTATTTGGGATGCGAGATATCACAAGGAGTTCGGAAATTAGGGGTGAACCGGATCCAGGCCATATGTGCTATACCGACACCTCGAAATCCACAAGAGTTAAGGTCCTTTTTAGGAATGGCAGGGTGGTGTCGGTTGTGGATTCCAGAATTTGGACTAAAAGCAAAACCTCTGTATGAGGCAGTCAAGAATCCTGAATTTAAATGGAATAAAATACAAGAAAAGGCATTTCAGAACTTGAAGCAAGCTCTAAAAGAGGCACCTGCATTAGGGTTGCCAGATCTCACAAAACCCTTTCAACTATATGTAAATGAGAGGCAAAGACTGGGGATTGGGGTGTTGACACAAAAATTGGGAACATGGAAGCGCCCGGTGGGATACTTCTCAAAACAACTGGATCCAGTAAGCGCTGGATGGCCTGGCTGCCTTAGAGCTGTTGCTGCAACAGTGCTTCTGATACAAGAAGCTAGAAAACTAACTATGGGGCAGAAAATGGAAGTGTTTGTCCCACATATGGTAATAGCAGTTTTGGAACAAAAAGGGGGGCATTGGCTCTCCTCCAGCCGTATGCTGCAATACCAGGCAATCCTTAGAGAACATGATGATGTTGAAATGAAGGTAACTAACCATCTCAATCCAGCCGAATTTCTTAGAGTCACCCAAGAAGAAGGCAACCTGGTACACGACTGTGTGGAGACCATCGAACAGGTATACGCTACCCGCAAGGATCTAAAGGATGAGCCCTTAGATGAACCCGAATGGGAGCTGTATACCGATGGATCTAGTTTCGTGGAGAATGGAACCAGGTACGCCGGGTATGCAGTGGTAACTCTAAGACAGGTTATAGAAGCCAGAGCCTTGGCTCCCGGAACATCAGCATAAAAAGCTGAAATCCAAGCCCTCATCCGAGCCTTGGAATTAAGTCAAGGGAAAAGAGTAAATATTTGGACTGATTCTAGATATGCATTTGGGGTAATACATGTACATGGGGCATTATGGAAGGAGAGAGGACTATTAAATTCACAGGGTTCGTCAATTAAACACCGAGAACAAATTGTGCAACTACTGGAAGCAGTACATAAGCCCCAGGCGGTGGCAGTAATGCATGTAAAAGGACACCAGCAGGGAGAAGAAAGAGCATTCCAGGGAAATCGTCTGGCTGACAGAGCAGCCAGACAGGCTGCTCGCGAGGTATGGACCCAAATGGCGTTGCTACCAGCACGTACCAACCCTGCAGAAGCTTTTATGGACGAAGTACCAGTATACCTACCAGAAGACGAAAAATTAGCACGGCTAGTACAAGCTAAGAAGAATGCGGCCGGATGGTATGTAACTGCCTGTCCTAGGGTGATGTTATGGTGTTTGTATCTCCAATCGTGTGTCCTGATTATGTTTGGTATTATGTCCTGTGCTTCCAGGACTGAGTCTGAGAGTGAAGCTTTGTTTTGTCTTGTTATCAGCCGGCTCACCTCCCCCATGGTCTGTGTTTAGGAGAGGTTTTAGCTCGGCTTGCTTGCTTGCTTGCTTGCTTGCCTGCTTGCTTGCCTGCTTGCTTGCCTGCTTGCTTGCCTGCTTGCTCGCTTCTGCCTCTTTTTCTTTCCTTCGCTTTGCCCCTGCTTTTTTCTTATTAGTTAGTTCAGCTAGGCAGTCCAACCTTTTCCCTGGACTGTTTTCTCTTCCACCCCGTCCCCTCCCTCTCCTGGATACCATCTGAACCTGTTCCGGACGGGGACCTGGGAAACCCCAAGAAACACCGGGAGTCTACACTCTGTCACCGGCAGCAGTCATCCCCAGCGCCAGAGACTGATAACTGAGCGACCACTCGCCAGAGAGACTGAGTTTGTCATCCCTTCAGAACGGTGAAAGAGTTTTTTTGTCAGCTGGTGTTGTCTTTTTTCCCTGTGCTGGGGAGTGTCTTGCTTGTTAAATAAACAGGTTTTTTCTCCCACTCTTCTCCGAGGAAATTCTTCCCGAACCCGGTGGGGTGGGGGGGAGGAGTCGTGGGGTTTGCTGTCTGGGGGCTCCTTCTGGAGGTTTTCCCCCAAATTTGCCCAAAACCAGGACACTGCCGTAGGACAAGTGATATTGCCAACAAAAATAATGAGAATGATATTAGAAATTGAACATAACAAATGCCATTGGGGAGCAGAAGCTTTAGTGCAATTTCTAAAACAAGAAATAATCTCCAATCAGATGTTAACAATGGCCAAAAGGATCAATGCAATGTGTCCAGTTTGTATTAAGAACAACCCAATGACACGTAGGCAAGTGCAAATGGGAAAATTGCAAATAGGCCCACAACCAGGAGATTATTGGCAGATAGATTTTTCAGAATTACCAAAAGCACAGGGGTATAAGTATGTTTTAGTCTATGTATGTACCTTCTCAGGCTGGCCAGAGGCATTCCCATGTAGAACAAACCAAGCAAAAGAAGTGATTAAAACTTTACTTCGAGAAATCATCCCTAGGTTTGGAATCCCGCTAGGGATGTCCTCAGATAGGGGACCTCATTTTGTGGCAGGAATAGTGCAAGAAGTGGCTAAGGTACTTGGGATAACATGGAATCTCCATACACCTTGGAGACCTCAGTCTAGTGGACAAGTAGAAAAAATGAATCAGACACTAAAAGGCCAAATTAAGAAAATCTGCCAAGAAGCAAAGATACAATGGCCTCAAGCATTACCTTTAGCTCTGTTAAGGGTCAGAATCAAACCTAGAGACAAGGTAGGAGTAAGTCTGTTACGGCTTTTCCGGCCTATTACAGAGTCTTTCACCTTCCACCGGTCTAGCTCAGGTGTTGGGGTGATGTCGGAGAAGGGAGACGCGGACACCATATGGTCATCAGCAAAGTCTCGTTTATTGATACGCAGAGTGGTGCTTAAGTACAGTGCTTAATTAGCTCATGCATAGTGCAAAATCTGAGCTCATCATTGGTTTAGATGTGCGACTTAGCTAAGCACTTCGGCATTCATGTTTTTCTCAATTCTGCGTGCCTTCCTTATCTCAAGGACACTGTATCCCTGAGACTGAGGCCTGCTTTGCTAGCCTCACCAAGTTGATCTGACTATGGCCTTTTTCTTCCAGCTATTCCTGCACCAGGCTCTCTACACTTCCCCCGTTTTCTTTTTGAGCTAAAAGAGTGGCATGCCAAGCTTTGCTAATAGTCTTTTGAATAAAATTTTGTAAGCAAGTTATCAAGCAAGGTAGCAATAAAGCTAAGCACAAGAATATACCTAACACCATAATAGCATGCTTAATAACGGTTCGAATCCATTCCCCAAGACCTAGGCTTTTTAACCACTTGTCAATGCCCCAACCATCTTCTTCTTTTAGGTTGTGTAATTTCTGCTGCATGTTTTGTATCTTTTTGTGGATGGACTCAGAGTGGTTAGATAAATTCATGCAGCACGTTCCCTTGAACTCCTTGTAACCATACTGGCAACCTTACTAGGCAGGTTTTAAAAAGGATTTTGTACTCCCTCTAGACTTAAGCAGATTGATTCTTGCTTTGTTATGTTAGCGAATGTTACCCATACGTTCTCCCGAGGCGCATGCTGCATTGAAAAAGATTTTGTGCGAGCAAAGTTAGCAAGCATAAGCAGTGCAATGATCATCATTTTGATTTCTTTGGCGGCCTATTCTTTTTACGCCCTGTATTGCTCCCTGTTATCTGCAGTTGTTTCACCTCTTCTATACTTTGATTTAATACCTCCTCTGGGTCTGTACCGGGCTTAATTGGTCCTACCCGAGGCCAAGGTAGGTGTGGGACTTTATGTCTGCATCTTGCAGCGATAATGTGCGAATTTGCATAGATGTGCTGCCTCTTAATCCAGTTGGTAAGTTCCCACCGGGCCCAAGCTAACAGGAGCTGTTCTGGTGTCTCGTATAGGTTTCGTACCTGGGCATATGGCACTCCTGCTTCTTTTTCTAGGGCCCGACCCCAATTTGAATTTCTTAGGTCGTCACTTTGACACCTCCAGCACCACAAATTAAACACTGTTCTCTGTTCCACCCACGAGCAGTCCTTACAGCCCCCGCACTTTAGGGCTACCTAGGCTTCACACCATGACCCCCCACACGCACAACAAGGACGGCTGTTGAGAGGCTGTTCTTCCTGGTGGACGTGGCTCTCAATTCAATCAGCCCAATTCGGTGGTGGCTGCCTTAGCGCCTCACGGGCAGCGTTGTTATACTGTGCTAGCCTCCGCAAATAGGGCTGTGAGGTCACCGTCAACTTTTGCTGAATTCGCTCCTGGTCGGCTGGAGCCAGCCGCCTCCTCAGGAATCTTTCCACCAGTTCGGTCATTTAGAACGGGCTTCACCCACCTAGCAGGGACCCAAAGTGTTCCTGTGGGGGTAGAAACACAAACATAGCCTCTCCCCCAATATACCACTTCCGCTGGGTCATTCCATATTCCTGTCTTTGGATCCCGGTACTTTACCCATGCCTTCATGCGCTCTCTTCTGTTACCTTCCCTTTTCCCTCTATGCCTGATTGCAGGCGGCTCAGATTCATCCCCAAACACACACAAGTAATTCATTACATAAAGAGCTTTAGCTAGTCTTTCTTGCGGATCGTCTATGGATTTGTGTTTGAGTAGATACAGCTTGAGTGTACCATTGGCCCTTTCTACTATGGCCTGTCCCGTGGGTGAGTGTGGTACTCCTGTAATATGTCTGATTCCCCAGAGTCTCATAAACTGACTTACTTTCCCACTGACATATGCAGGTCCGTTGTCGGTCTTTACCTCTCTAGGTGTTCCCATAACTGCAAAGCAACTTGTCAGGTGTCTAATTACATGGATTGCTTTTTCCCCTGTCTGTGCTGTGGCCCAGATATACTTACTATAAGTGTCTATGGTAACGTGCACATACTTGAGTCTACCAAACTCTGCCACATGTGTGATGTCCATTTGCCAAATTTCATTACTCTCCAGACCCCGAGGATTTACCCCACACCCAAGACCTACCCCACTATTGTGATGACTGCAGGTGGGGCAGGCTCTCACTATTGCCTTAGCCTCTTGTATGCCTATTTTGAACTCACGCACCAATCCTTTAGCATTTTGGTGAAATCGTGTGTGTGACTCCCTTGCTTCAATCCCCCTGTCATCAGCTACATTCATAACCAGTCTATCCGCCCTGGCGTTGCCTTCTCCCAAGCCTACGTCCCACTTATGACTCCTGATGTGTATTATACAATAAGGCTTGAACCTTGCTCCTACTGCTCGCTTTAGCTGCAGCAAGAGTTCATAGAGTCTTTTGTTTTGCACCTCTTTCACAGAGGCGTCCTCAATTCTCTGTGCTACTCCTGCTACATAAAATGAGTCAGTGACCACATTCAAGGGCCCTTGCAGTTCACTTAGTGCCCACACAACGGCAAGCAATTCCAATGTTTGTAAGCTGTCCTCTGGGGCTGCATCTATTGTTTTATTCCTCCACCGAGGGCCTTCTTTCCAGGTGATCGCTGCTCTTCTTGTCTTTTTCCCGGCATCCGTGAAGGCTGTGGTGGCGCCCGCTATCGGCTGCTCCAATCGTAGTGGCTTTGTTATCCAGTCCCAATTTCCTAGCCACTGAAGGTGACGTGGCATCAGCGGTCCGGTGTGGATGGCTGCTCCGACTTCCAGCAAGGCCGTTTGTAGATCTCCTGAATTGAGGAGATACCAATCTAAGTCCTCCTTTTTCATGGGCAAATAAATTGTTGTTGGGCTCGTTCCGGTGATTTCCATGATCCTTACGCGACCCTTACGAATCAAGGTGGCTACTTGTTCGATTTTTGTGCTGATTGTCCTTTTTGCTTGTAAAGGTGGGGTTATCCATTCTAGTACCCGTGTCTCCCGCGTTTTCTTTTGTAGCTGTGTGAGTGCACCGAGTAGGTGGTTGGCAGTACTCCAGATGGTAAGATCGATGGGCGAGGAGATATCTCGGCGGGAGACAAACCCCTCATCGATGCAGCGTATAATACCCTTGAGGGCTTCATGTTGTTGCGGGGTTACGGTTACGGGTGCGGTTGGGTCAGTTCCTTTAAGTAGTGGCCTGAGGGAGTCTAGCAAGGAGTTGGGTATCCCAACAATCGGCTTGAGCCATTGCAGATCTCCTAGTAGTCGCTGTGCCTCATTTAGAGTGGTGATCTTTGTTGCAAGCTGGAGCTTCTGCGGCCGTACGATTTGGTCTGTGATAGACCACCCCAAGTACCTCCATGGTGTGGATCGCTGTATTTTTTCTTGAGCTATTATGAGGGATGCCTTTGCTAGGGTGCTTTGAATTTCCTGCATCTGAGTGTCTGTAAATGCTGATTCTTGAGCAAAGAGGATATCATCCATATAATGATAAATAATTGTGTTGGGCCACTGTATCCTCAATGGTTGTAATGCGGCATCAACATACAGTTGGCACAGGGTAGGCGAGTTTTTCATTCCTTGTGGAAGAACAGTCCATTCATACCGTTTATCAGGTTCTTCTCTGTTTATTGCTGGTAGGGTGAACGCAAATTTTTTAGTATCTTGAGGGTGTAAGGCAATAGTGAAGAAGCAGTCCTTTAGATCAATGATTAGAAGAGGCCAATGCTGTGGGAGCATTGCTGGGTTGGGGAGGCCTGGCTGTAATGCTCCCATCGCCTCCATTTGATTATTTACTGCTCTTAAATCGTGTAGAAGACGATATTTTCCTGACTTCTTTTTGATCACAAAAATTGGCGTGTTCCATGGGCTTGTTGAGAGTTTTAAATGTCCTTGTTGGAATTGTTCTTTTACGAGTTGATGTGCTTGTATTAGACTTTCCCTTTTTAGAGGCCATTGCTTAACCATTACTGGTTCATTGGTAGTCCAGGTGATTGGGATCGGGAAAGTCCAAGCAATGGCAATTACCCCAAAGGGTGCTCGTTGGATAAAACGACCCCCATCTGAGCCAAGATGTCCCTTCCAATCAAGCAATGTACCGATGGTGGTAACGCAACTACGGACAACACAGTCACCAAATCTTGCCTATCTATAGTGACCCTTACTGGAGGTGTTTTTCTAGCGAGGGTGAATCCTCCGACGCCTGTGACGGTATCCGTAGTTTGCACTGATGGCCAGTTGTGGGGCCATTTTTCTGGTGAGACAATGCTGGTATCTGCCCCAGTGTCTAGGAGTCCCATCATTTCTATTGTCTCTCCTGCATAGGTTAGTTTCACCTTCTTTTTGGGTCTGGTATGGAGATCCATTGTGAGCATAGCAATACCTGATGATCCGAATCCTTGGTCTCCACGTGGGGTTTGTCTTTGTGGTTGAACACCCCGGCTCAACTGTGGAAGTGGAATAAATTGAGCAATACGCTGACTTGCCTCAATTGTCAGAGGAGGAAAAGGAGTATAAACCATTATTTGTATTTCTCCCGTGTAGTCTGCATCGATGACACCTGGTAGCACAAACAGTCCTACAATGGAGCTCGACGAGCGTCCCACTATTAGTCCTCCATGAGCTTGTCCTTTGATATTTATCGGGCCATAAACTCCAGTTGGGACTTTGACGGGGCGAGCTGTTATCAAAGATGTTTTTACTGCGGCTGCCAGGTCGAGTCCCAGGCTCCCTGTTGTGGCTGGTTGTAGACAGGAGATGGCGCTGATGTCACGGCGGCTACTTGTGTCCGGGCGCGGCTGCCGGGCGCGCTCCGTTGGGAGTTTTCCGACTTGCGGCGACAAGCTGACGTGTTATGCGTGTTGTTCTGGCAGTTTTGGCACCATACTCCTGGGGCACGGCACTCACGTCGGAAGTGGCCTTTTCCTCCGCATCTGTAGCAGCGCGCCGAGGGAGGTCGGTGATCACCCGACGTGGCTGGGGCCGCTGTAGAAGCACGGAGCGGAGCAAGAGCGGCTAGCACTTGTGACTGTGTGGACTCGGCTTGTTTCTGCAGCCCTAAGCCTATTTCTTTTAGTGCATTAACTAAGAAAACCTGCGCCCCTGTCGGCTGTAAAGCCATCCTCTCCAATGCCTCTTCTATCGTCCAATTGGCCCCTAAAGTTGATAATACCCTTTTTGTTGCTTCATTGCTATTCTGCAACGCACATTGCTTTAGTAGCGCCCCTCTCATATACTCTGGGACTCCTGCCTTTTCAATAGCAGTAGCAGCTTTATCTACAAAGTCCCCAAAGGATTCATTTCTTCCCTGTTTTATCCCCATATACATGGGTATGCCTGAGCTATCTTTGACCTGACCGATGGCACTCCTTACTAGACGCATGGCTTCCCTAACCTTGTCGGGTCCCGAAATCATTTGAGCTTCTGTTCTGCGGTATTGACCCAATCCCATTAGTTCGTCTATGGTAATTCCAGCTAACGGATCTCCCGGGCCCCTCTGTGTTGCAACTGACTCCTGAACAAGAGCTTGCCAGTGGGCGTTAAATAGCAACTGCTGATGTTGTGTGAAAATCAGTTTCACTATACTTCTCATATTATTTGGCAACAGTAGGTATGTATCAAACAAGAAATCTAGCATCTGCTTAGCTGGCTCACTCCGGAAACCAAACTGACTCACTGTCTGTCTCAGCTGGGCTAGCAGCTTCCAGTCGGGAGGCGAATACGCCCCCACTTGGACGGCTTGTCCTTGTTGATTTATTCCCTGTGTATACGTGACGGGGAAAACCCAGGTTTTCGCTGCGTCAACAGTGCTCTCGTCCCCAATCTCCAAGCCGTGTCTGGCTAGCATACTCCACGCCTCCCCCCGCCGTCTTGCCATCTCCTCCCACAGGTCGTTTTCCGCCTTAGGGACAGGGTCTGGCTGCGCGGCAGGCTTAGGGACGCTAGGCTCAGACCGGCAAGGGGATTTTTCGCCGCTGGTCTGGGGCCCTTCGTCCTCGGAAGGCGGGGTTACTCCGCCTTCTGCAATTGTCTCCGCCGCCGCGGCGGAATCCTCCTCAAGCTCTTCTAAGGGGGGTGCAGAGGGCCAAGCGCAGCTAGCCATGTCTGTCATTCCTGCTGTCCCCCCAGAGATAGGTATTTCAACTCTGGTCGTGCTGGGTGCTCGGGGCTCATTATCGCCATACTGAGCATTTCTTTTATATGCCTCTACTGCCTCCCGAGCCGCCCTTCTCTCCGCTTGCTGCTTCAGTAGTGGGTTATGAACTACCCGCCAGATCTTTCCCAGCTTTTTTGCTGTTTTATCATCCTCTAATACCGCCTCCCACAGTGCATCCCCTAACTTACGCCACTCATTTAAATCATGCACGGTGTGAGGATTAGAGAATAAACCTTTAGCATAACCCCAGGCTAACAACCCCGGTATGTCCTTCCTGGGATTAATCTCTTTTAACCCTAACTTATCTATATGTACTATAAATAAATTATATGCTGCTTGCCTGTCCATTTTTTGTCGTCAGCGCTGTTGCAACTCTCCGGCTTCGGCAGCACGTATGGCCCAGGACCACCTTTATGGCTCCTGGGGGTGTCTTCCCTACGTCGTTTGACACCGACCCGGTTGCAGCAGGCCCCAACTCTACTTCACCGACCGTGGCGCGTTCTCCCCCGTTTTCTTTTTCAGCGACGGAGGCACGTCGGGGTTCACCATTTGTCGGAGAAGGGAGACGCGGACACCATATGGTCATCAGCAAAGTCTCGTTTATTGATACGCAGAGTGGTGCTTAAGTACAGTGCTTAATTAGCTCATGCATAGTGCAAAATCTGAGCTCATCATTGGTTTAGATGTGCGACTTAGCTAAGCACTTCGGCATTCATGTTTTTCTCAATTCTGCGTGCCTTCCTTATCTCAAGGACACTGTATCCCTGAGACTGAGGCCTGCTTTGCTAGCCTCACCAAGTTGATCTGACTATGGCCTTTTTCTTCCAGCTATTCCTGCACCAGGCTCTCTACAGGGTGATATTCCTCTGGGCCTTAGCCACAAAGACGTAAATAAGATATCAAAAGAGGCTCTTTCCCCTGATAAAGTTACAGGTTTATTTCTCGTGGGTAGTGAGTGAAAAGGGAAGGGAAAAGAGCGGGGGAAGAGAGAGAAAAGAGGGGGAAGAACAGGGTAAAAGCGTGGGGGGGGAAAAGAGAACGGGGGAAGAGAAAAAAGGGGGGAAAAAGAAAGAGCGGGATAAGAGATCTGGGGAAAAAAGAGATGCGGGAAAAGAGTGGGGGAAAAAATGAGGGAAAGAGAGCGAGGTCAGCGGGTCCTGACCTTTTCTAGGGTCTGGAAAGGGGGGGCGGGGAGAAATTGGATCCCAGCCAGCTCTGTGTGGCCAGGAGGGGAGAGGGACCAAGATACAGGGCACAGCAGGGGTCACGGGATGTACCATTTACAATGTATCTAGGGAACGCAACATAAGTCCGTATGAAATTTTATACGGCAAACCCTATCATGCTGCAACTTACAAAGGGGACCCTAATGTGGTGGGAGATCAGGTACTGGTAAATTACATTTTGTCTCTCAATAAGACTCTTACAGCACTACGGGGGGCGTTGCAGTGGAATCGACCTTTGCCTCTGGAGAATCCCGTCCACGATATACAGCCTGGAGACCAAGTCTACATAAAGAACTGGAATGTGGAACTGCTAAAAGAAACATGGGACGGCCCCCGACAAGTGATTATGACTACATACACAGCCGTAAAGGTCCAAGGGATCGACAATTGGATACACTACACCCGAATCAAGAAAGTCCCGTCACGATGGGAAGTCCAACCTTTAACCGACACAAAACTGGTGTTCAGGGCAAGGCCTTGATTGCGATGTTAATGTTGAGCATTGCTCGTATCGGAGATGCCTTTGTTAAAGTTACTGTTCCTAAACCAACTGTGATTGTACCACAAGGGGCAAATGTAAATCTAACCTGTTTGTTTTTTGATGACCAGGGAGCTGGATTCGATGAAGTAAAGACGAAATGGAAATTGATCACTACAAATAAGGTATTTTCAGAAGGAATTGTGACAATTTGGGATATGAAACAGCAGAAAGGTAATACTACCCTAATGATCTCACACTTGCAAAAAGCCCAGGTTGGTCAATTTTCATGCATGGTATGGATTAGGGAAAGCTTCGATTATGGGAACTTAGATGTAAAAATTTTGGCGGAGGGTTTTAAGACAAAAGGGTATTCTTATCCAATACAAGTAACACCCACAAGTATGAGAATTGACATGTGGGATGGTCCTTCATTGAGAATCAATTGCACTCTCAAATTAGGGAATCTTTGCAGGATGAGAGAAACTAGAATGGTCCAACAAGCAAAAGAAATGGAAAATGAGAAACAGGAATTGGGGCAAGAGAATTTGGTAGTGGGATTAATTAGGGATTTTGGGAAAATGCAAAATGTAACAGCGATAACAGCGTGTTTGCCCTTGCCAAAGGCAGCAAGTGACCCTATACCGTGGGGAATCATCCCATTAGGAGAAATGCCCCCAAAAATAGTAAATGGAACGAGGAAATGCCACAGAGAGCTACGAAATCGCACTAGAATAGTAGAAGAGGTTTATACCTATGGAAGACGGTGGTCAACCCCAGGGCAAAGATCGGAATGTTTAAAATTACCAAATTCTGTATTCACTGAAATAGGTCAATACAAAAATGTTGGGTGGTGCACATTTGAAGTAAATCAGAAAAGAAGAAAACCTGTAGTAGATTATTATCATGAGATAGTGTGTCAAGAAGGGAAAGAAGAGTGGGAGCAATGGAAAGCAATTTGGGGTCCTAGCCTACTGGAACCCTATAGTTATATCGGATCAATACACTGGTGTATCGAGTGGTCAAGAAAACAGGAATATCCAGGGGCCCTCGAAGCTGAAACAGTGCACCACAACAGACTAGCCCAAATATCAGGTTGGAACTGTAGTAAAGTCATAACCTGTGATACCCCAGAATCCCAAATTGGATTAGTACCCGTTCGGGTGTTGTTAAAATGGGGATGTGAATGTCAGAGATACAACCATACAATAACGGGAGAATTAAAAGGAGCTCGGAAAGATTGTCAATCAACCACAGTACGAAGCCCCGGAAATTCAGTCTGGGTAATGGGACATGGCCAATGGACTACACATTTACCGATAGGTGGTCCGATTACTCAAATAACGTTAGGGATACCAACCTTATGTCCATTTTGGAAACAGTCCAAATTAACCAAGGAGGACCAAGAGAAAAGGACGAAAAGAGGATTAAGCCCTGAGACAGTCGAAGCAGTAAATCTAGAGAATGAATGGCATGAGCCAGGAGAAAGTGTAAAATTCGGTTGGATGCTTGAATCTTTATTTGCACCTGTATCTACATATAGAAACCGGGAAATGTTATATAAATTACTAGAGCAGACAGAAAGATTGGCAGCAGTAACAAAAAAGGGATTTAGAGATCTTAATATACAATTACAAGCCACAACCAGGATGACAATCCAGAATAGAATGGCATTAGATCTGCTCTTATTAAAGGAACACGGAGTTTGTGGATATTTACAAGGAAGGGATGATCACTGTTGTGTACATATCCCAAATGTCACGAAGGAAGTAGAAAAGGATATAGGTCAATTGGAGCGAATTGAACTAAACATACATGAAGTACAAAAGAATGCAGAACATAATTGGGTTGGAGCTTTATTCAGTTCTTTAGGAATCCAGGTCTCTGGTTGGTTATCCTCAATTATTCAAAATGGAATAATGATTGTAATAATCATTGTAGTAATTGTGATTATGTATAGGTGTCTTTTAGGAATAATTGCTAAAGAAGGAACACATACACGGCAAATCATGAAGGCCGTGACTCGAAAAGAAGTGATTCAACCAACTTCCTGAAACAACCCTCCACCATCATATCTGGAAACTATCACTTGGAAGAATTGAGCATCCTTGCAGAAGACTCTAAAGAATGCTCAAAAGGGGGGAGTTGTTACCGTATGGACTAGAAATCCTGAATATTAGAATATAAAGTGTATAAACCATAATAGTAGTAGTAATGCTAAGGCTTGAAGACTGCAGTCCCCAGAGTAGGCCCTGGGAAACTAACTTAAGAATGTGCTGTGCTAAGAGCATGCAGAACCGTTAGTGATAAGGTTAAAGTATAAACATAAATAAAGTACTGGTGGTGGGCAGTGGCATAAGAGAGAGACTGAGGGGGAGAACACTATAGTCCTAAGGCAGTGGCGCCAGAGAGAGATTGAGGGGGAGAACACTATAGTCCTAAGATAAGCAACCATGTAGGATTTATGACGCCAAAATGCTATCTTCAAGGTGAATGTATCTACAGAAGAATGTGTACTTCTGCACATAAACCATTTGTAAAAAGGGTATAAAAACCCTCTAAAAAGGGAACCAGCGGGATCCTGACTTGGGACGCGAGTCCGCAGGTCCCCGGGCCCTGAATAAAGCACCGCATAAACTGACACTCTGTTAGTTTGTGTTTTACTTGGGGTTTCGGGCAGCATTTGTACTCCCCTTTGTGTTCTGCTCGGATCTTGCCTCTGCCTAGGACAGGATGGGAAGGAACCCGCCTCTACCTGGGCTGGGATGGGAAAAACAGCTTTTCCCTTCTTCCTCCGTGACTGGTGTGTTGCAACCTTCTTTTCCATCTGGGTCCTACCTCTGCCTGGGCTGAGATAGAAAAGAACCTAGCCTCTACCTGGACTAGGATGGGAAAAGTAAACTCTTCCTTTGTGCCCACTCGCTTTGTCCCTTCACCGGCCGGGTCCCTCGTGGGATACCGGAAACGGGGATAGACGGACACCTCTCTCTTGTCATGGAAAAAGCCACGTCTCATTCAGGCAAGCACACAGTTATCCCCACCAAACCAGAAAGTTACTTACAGTCCGATGCTCCTGTCTGGGTCTTTGTGCACAAGAATTACAGGTGATTTTGCCGCGGCCTTCCCAGGAGCTTTTTCCTTGCTCAGTCTATATTGTGAGGTATGTCGTTGGGTCCCGAGAACCACTGACGAATCAGGGGTAACGTTAGTGGGTCACCTCCCTGAAATCGCAGTGCCTTTCAGGGCTCCAAGGAAGTCCTGGAATTTTGACACCAAATTGTTATAAATGAGAAACAAAAGACTTGATATTCAGCAAAATTTAGATTGCTTTATTTGATATAGACGGAGAAATGCAGTGCTGGGAAACGTGTGGGGTCACCGTGCACTCCACGCTCCATCAAACCTTAGTTTGCAGTCTCTTCTTATAGTATGGTCTCTCGTTGTAATTAATAATTTTTTTGTTTTTGCTGTCATAATTTTGCCAGGTAATCAGTGGTGTTCGAATAAACATCCGTATTCAAATTCACAAAGTCTCTGAGCGATAGTCAGTTTCACAGGTAACCATCTGGTCTTTGTAGATAACCCCTAGTGAAATCTGAAAGTCTGGTCCTTGGCATAGGCAACATTGATCAAACAAAGGCAGAAAGGACTATGGGGAAGTCTGATTTTGCAAGCTGGTAGTCGATACAACTTATTTGGAAAACATAATATTCATAACAAGGTGATTTAAAACAGAATGATTTAATAATATATTTTCCTTTATCTAGTGTCCATGCTTCACTTCAGAGCTTAGTATTATACAAACCCCAATGCTTTTGTGATTAACACGAATCTTTTTTATCAATTATCACACTCATAAGCTAATACTGTGCTGAAATAGAGAAATTGAGAATTAAGAATTAAGAATCAAGCATCAAGGAATGATGACAAAACTGTATATTTCTTATAATTTACAGTGCTTACAAGAACAGGAGGAGAGCAAGGCTACAAGGTGGGATCACGGGCTAGAATGTGCAAACAGGATGCAAGGACAAAGACACCACAGGTAAGGGGGTCCTCAGATCCCTGAAACCAGGAAACCTGATATCAAAATCCAGGAAATGTCCAAAGGACTAAAAAGAGAGTATGCTCAAGGAGGCAAGGTGAAAAGTTCAACTGAGAGGAAGACTATTTACTTCATCCCAAAGACCCCCAGAGTAATCTAAAAGGAACAATGGGCAGTCACAAAGAGGTGTGAAGCTAATTTCAATGTGAAGCTGGGATAAGCAATGAATATGTAGTAGTCCTATTGTGTAGGCCTAGTTTGTGGAGAATAAAAGGAGAGGCTCAGGTCGCCAAAGGTGTGCGTGTTTTTGGAGGAGCTATCCCCCATGCACCTCAGGGCTGAATCAACACATACCTACACTTATAATTTATTTTGTGGGTTATTGAGAGTTTTTCCATGCTTCAGTGTTGGAAAAAAGACCTAACAATGGGTGACTCCTTCCTCAAGGAAACTACTGCATTTGCACAGCCTTTTGCAAAAGCAGCTGCAGGCTAAAGCTGTAGTTTCCTGCAGGTGGTCCATTAAACTTTTCTGTTTTTATTATTCAGATAGCAATTGCTACACGATTTGGGGAGTCAGTACTGTTGTGCCTGTGTTACCACTATCCCAAACCTTAATTTAAAATTGCTTCTATGAATAGATGCTTCTGTAATAATTCTAATTGTAAGCTATCCTTTCAAGCAGAAATTAACTGATGTGTTTTTACCGATCAAAAAAGAGAAAACATTAAGGTATTAAGGTATTTTCTTTTCTTCTCCTCTTCCAAAAATCTTAGTTTCAGTTATAACATTTCAAAATCTAAAATATGTCTTGTTCTTAGTAGTTTTAAATTGTACAAACAACACAACAAAAACATTTTATTCAAAGATTAAAGCTGTTAACTATTTTTAATTTATGTAACAATTAAGAAATCTACAGCAAATCAGCCAAAATGACAACATAAAGCTCTAAACCTTAGAAGGTTTTTGAGACAACACCAAAAGGAAACTTATTAAACATGTTTGTAAAAGGAAAAGCCTTATTATAAAGCATACTAAGTTTAGAATGTTTTTTCCTAACTCTTCATAGGAAACTGCTTCCAGTATAGACTCGTACACTAAACTCATACAATATTTATGGTAATATTTACCTAGACTTCATTACATTACAGTGTTTATACTTGCAAATGCAAACACAAATGATGAAACCCAATATTTAACTGAACACACTTAGCACTGACTCTAGATAATGGCAACATAACACTTCATATATTTGTAACACTTTAGAATTCAAAGACATTGCTTGTATTAAAGGTCCTAAAAAGAACATTCTAAGTTCATGAAAGCAAACATAGAAGTACTCATTTGGTGTAGAAAATAAGTGTTTCATTAGCAAATTTCAGTTGCAGAGTTTTCTAACTGAAGATTTGCCACCTGTCATCATTTTCAAGCTGAAAATCGTTTTCACTCATGCCAACTCCTATTAAAGTCAATGGCAAGTTTCTGAATATAGCAAGTCTGTCACTCCTATCACAAAAATACTAATTTACATGTTTTCTTATTTTTGAACTAAAATTTAAACATGGCTTTTACTGTTCAGTTTTTGCAACTAAGTATATAGATGCAATAATCACAAAACTAATTTGAGATTTGTCCTACAAGAAACATATTAATTAAAGATGCATAATCATAAAAAAACATGTTTAAATTAATTAGAATTGCTAATTAGCTCATGTATACTATAAATTCTCACCTTCCTTTTTTATTTTTGCTGACTCTAACTCAATCTCAAAACTAACAAAAAAAGGGTTCATTATTTACACTACTGCCATTAGGTAATGATGTTAAACATACTAATGATAGTACAATAGCTGTGTGAGTAACTTAGTGTGATAGGTTGACTTAGGAAGAAGAAACTCAGAAGAGGTTCTTCCTAAGGGAATTTCCTCTGTGGGGGTTGGGATACCTGCAACAGCCAATTAGAGAAAGTTAGTTCGCTCCGTGCACACACATTTTGAGGAAGGTAATCCGGAACTGAGGCTCTTTGTCTTTCCGGCGGCTGAGCAGGTAACATCAACCCGAGCTTCCCCCTCCCCCATGTGGGGGGGGAGGCTCTGGAGGCCGCTTGGGCCCCGTTTGCCAACGAGGGGGACCCGATGGCCGGGGGGAGAAAAAGTTGTGTGATAAGACCTTCACGGCTTCCTCCTCCATGAGCCTGCGGCTCTGGCGTGGGGGGAGGCCGACTCTTGCTGCTGCCGGACGGGCCGGGCCTGCCCGGGTGGCCATGAGCACTGTGGGGCTGCTGGCCCAGCCCCAGAAAGGCTGATTAACACCTCAGCTACACCCCCAGCACGGCCTGAGCCTGGCCCAACTCTTGTAGTTGTGTTAAACTTTAACTCTTTAGTGTTCAGATAAGATTTGCAAAGCCTCCAGCCTTTCCTTTGAATATGAAAGGGAATAAGAAGATTTCTGAAGTCAGTGACGTAAGAGCTAAGTTTTTAAGATGGAAGGAGAATGAGAAGATGCTGAAATGGCTGAAAATCTTTTTGTAAAATTGTAGGAATGAACTGATGTACTGAATATTCCTATAAACCATGGAAAGAGACATGGGGGGATGGAAATGTTCCATTTAATAGATGATTTGACTAAAAAGCACCTGTGTTGAGAATTTCTGCCCTGAGAAAAGAAGGGGATTTCAGTTTTCTGAAGATGAAGCCTGAGCAGAGAGAAAGGAGACAGAGAGAATCTTTGCTGTCGAACATTTCATTCTTAAAAGTAATACCCCATGAGACAGACATGGCCCACATCTACAGCTTTGGGACGGCTGTGGAGTTGGGAGGAGCGTCACGGTTGCAGGTTCCCAGGCGGATGCAAATCGTGAAAGATAAAACCACAAGAGAACTGTCTTTTTCCTTCTTGTGGGAAAAATCCCTACAACTTCAACAAGAAGAGGCTTCTCTCTCCAGAAGTGAACTGAGAAAGACTAAATTTGGGGACTGACCGAAGTATTTGTTATATGTTTGTTTTGTTGTTATGAAAATTGGGAGAGGGAGGGAAGGAGTGATCTGAAAAATCTTATTCTGAATTTTTTTTTCTTTCTCTTTGTTTGTGTAGTTTATAAATTTTCTTTTATACTCTCTCAAGTTTTAGGCCTGCCTTGCTCTTTTGCTCCTGGTTCTGTCTCACAACAGGAAAAATAAGTTTATTTAAATTGGCAACTCAAAACAAAGACATTAATTTGGTGCGTTGGCCAGGAAATCAAAATTAAACCAAGGCACTTAGTTCCCTTCAACCTCAAAAAACAACTTTATAAGTGTCCTTAAATAACAAAATTATTCAATTTGTTAATTCTGTTCTGTAATGCTGCAAACTATCTGTGTTTATAGAAACAGACAACCCAACTAATTTTACAGTTTTTAATATTGTAACTTTACAAAAAGATTCTACAAATACAACCAAATAATGTTAGCATAATATCTACCCATCAAATATTAAACTAACATCACAACCAAGCAAAAAAGCCTTCATAAGAGAAATCCAAAAGCTCTAAATATACACCTTAAACCATTTAAGGAGCCCTTAGAGTAACAATTTACTTGTGACTTTACTCAAGAACTTCAAAACTCAAATATCTTAAGGGCATTACTAAGTCATACACCAAAGTATGACCTGTAAAACCTAAGACAGAGGTTTCCTTTGATAGTTTTCAATTAGTTTGTGACAAAAAGGTAAATGATACTTTCAAAAGAGTTGTATATATATGTGCATAGTTATAGTTAGTTATAAGTTTTTAATAATATCATTAGTTATTTAGCTAGGGATAAATGACAAAGACCAGCTGTTCTATAAATCATTACTGAAAGATCTCTTTTAAATATATATAGGGAAGCCTTCCCAGTCTAGGTCTTAGCCCTGACCAGGCTATGGCCTTGATTAGCAAAGGAAAATATGCTATCAAACCCAGGTGTTTCCATACAAAAAAAAAAAAAAAAAAGCAAGTGACTTTAACTAGCTGATTTGACTTTGTAGAAGCTGAACCCCTTTCCTTTGAGATAAACATGGAAGCCTTGTTCAGAAGAGGCCTTCCAAGTCCTCATTGTGAAAAGGAGGCTCCTCAACAATGGCAGACCCTGAGTGATAGTAAAACATATAAGGAATTGTAAGTTTCACCTTATTAATTTTGTTCAAAAGTCCATCTTTTGTTCCTATTATGGTTGTTAAAATCAAAGAAAGGGGGAAAAGTGTGGGGTGGATGTACACCCCCCTCAAAACTCTTGGGTGCTCTCATGTTCTTGTGTTTTTCTCATGTTTTTCAATCAATTCACAACATAATCTAGCAAGCTGACAGCTTGTCAGAAGCAGAAGATTGTCAATGGTAAGACAATCTGCCCATCACCCTACTCGAACTGCAAGACTCAAATATTTAGAAAACATCAGTGGTAGAAATATGTGTGTTTTTAATTGAAATAGTTTTAAGTTAAATTGTTTATTGTTTGTAGTATTAAATTGTAAAATTGTAACTTTTAAGTAATTAGCCTGAGGCATGCCATCTTGAAAACTTATATTACTGATAATCCCTTTTAACAGCTCCTGAATGTAAAGGAACAGAGGAAGGGAGAAACTATTGGGGAATAAGAGCTGTGGAGTAAATCTTTTGTATGCAGCCCACACTTATAAAACTGCTCAAGTGAAGAGGATTTTTGTCTGTTTATTTTAAAGAAACTGAAGTTTCACCTGAAAGAAAAAAGTTATGTTTTGAACTGTTACCAGTTACTTTCCATATGTACCATTACTTTCCCACAGTTTTGTAACATCTGGTTGCCTAATGTTTATACTATTTTTTTTGTTAAAATGCCTATCTTTCTAAATAGATATTTGTAGCTCCAGTTTCTGCTTCTCTCTTCACATACCTAAGTCCCTGAATGATAAGCAGTTCCACACACTGCTCTCTCTAAGTCCCTTTCATGCAATCATTCATGCCATATGGATTGATAGATTACTATGTGCTGAATTAAGCCATTCTTTTTAGTTGGGCAAAATATTATGATTGATGTAATTTATAATGTCTGATTTATAAAATATATCTTCCTCCAGTGTCTTAATATGTTTTACATGTTAGCATTATCACACATATTTACACATTAATTATTCAGACTCAAATATCTCCTCTCTTGAGCAAGTTCATCCTTCTTTATAATCTTATCATATATTTCTCTTTCAACAAAACAGAAAACAAATTTGAAAATACTTTGTCTGCTTACATCTAAGAGACTATGCATGAGTGAGAATGTATTGCTTTTTGCTAGCCGATAAACCAGCTGTCCTTCAAATAGGGAAGCCAGAGCTTTTAATCTATCGCCATCTAGTGGAAAAAAAGCAAGAAGGCTGTGAAGTGGCTGTCTACCAGCAGTCAAGCGATCACTTTCTATTGACTGCTACTGTGAACAGCGCTTGGGAATACAATCAGTTGCCCACTTTCCACAGACATGCACATAATGTATCTAAATTTCATGAGTATTAAAGCAGGTTCTTGACTGAATGCCCTAACTGATGGTTTACACATTACCTTCTTTATTGGAATCTTTATATCCTGACATCAGATAATTCTCAGATAGGTGATTGAACAAACAAAAAGACCCAGCAGCTCTGGGTACACCACCTTTTTAACCTTTTACTATTTTGGACAGAAGCAGAGTATTTTGGAATGCCATAAATTACATGCAGAGGTGAAGATTTAAGTTGTAACATAAGAGAGAGAAAATAAGTAAGTAAATGGAATAAGTTTTAAGTGCTTTTAGTAAGCAAAAGGTCTTAGATGCCTGAGAAGTAGTACATGTTCTAGTGAAGGTTGAAAAACATGCTAGTGTTTTCTTGGAGGCTCCAAGAACCTGGCTTCAGACATAATAGAGTTAGAGTTAAGAATATTGCTTACATTTTTCAGTTAGAACAAGATAGGCCATGAATGTAGTCTATACGTAGTCTGGCGTGCTAAGAAACCAGAATTCTAATAGGTTAAGGAGTAGTGGTCCGAGTTTACGTCTTAGGTAGTTGGAAAGTTTCTATAAAAGAACATGCATCAGGGAGAGCTGGGGCTCTATGCCATGGCTTTATGCCATGTGCATTTTGCCATTGCATTTTGCCACTGCAGCTTTGCCATTGCTTTAGCCATTGCTTTAGCCATTGCTTTGTATTTGCTTTTGAGACTGATGTGCTTCTGCAATAAATAACTTTATAGCAACTATTAGCTGCTTCGCTTTTTACACAAAAGAAGAAGAAGCCCGACAGTGTGGGTGCACAATAGGCACCCGGAGGTTCTCAGAAACCTCACACAGGGCCTTGCTCAGTCATGCCACTTTTCAGACTGTCCTGCTTGATTTCCTATACACTGGGATGGAGAGCTCGTGCTCTAAGAAAAGTGGCCTTAAAGAGCTGCCAGCTCTGCTCAGCTCCTCTATCCCTAAGGACAGTTTCCCAAGGGATCTCATTTACCAACTCCTTAAAAAGCTGGAAGTTTGCTCTTCCAAAGTTCAGGGTCTTGACTTTGCTCCTCGCCAGGTTCAAGCTCCTCCAGATCATGAAATCCAGCAGGGTGTGGTCACTACAGCCCAGGCTGCCTCCAATCTTAACCTCTTAAATTATCTCCTCCACATTGGTGAGCACACAATGCTGTGTGCATTGGTGTAGAGGCACTTCAGCTAGGCTGTCCACCTCTTAATCTTTTGGGAAGAGCCCTCTCTAATTCCTCTGGGACAATTTACAGGTATTTCCCTGCTGTTCTCTGAAGTGCTGTTGTTTCCAGGTTCCTTACTAGCGCCCAGTAGAGCATCCCTTTCCTTCACCGAATCTAGTTTAAAGCCTATCTCAGAACTGCTTTTAGAAGAGGGTAAAGTTGTTATGAGGTCTGGTAAGAAAAAAAACTTCATTTAAATATACACATTTGTTTTCACTGTTGGGAGGAAAGATTAATAAAGGAGTTCTTTCTTCCCCTTAAGGGTGGGAAGTCACAATGAGTGAGAAGGAGAAAAAAGATGTAAGTATCTGCTAAGGATAATCAGTTTGATAAATCATGAACGTTTAACAGTTGCGTGGTTTTATACTATGTAACACTATGAAAGTCATCAGGGTGTTGTGTAACAGTGTTCATGATAGTGAAACAAAACCTCATGGGCTATAAAATATGTACATGACACTCTTTCCCCTATCAACGATTGAGAGAGAGAAGGAGACTACTGATTCGTGATCAGAATCCCAATTTTACTGTGAGCTACATATGCTTATATACAATTTTCAGGAAGGCTAGTAATTTTTTACTACATTCATTTAGTTAAACATCACACAGACAAACTTTACATTTCTACTTAGTTAAATCTTCTTTCCTGTCAGCCAGACTTGATCCAATCTTCTTGTAATCTTCAAGGCTCTGTTTGCTCTTGCCAAGGCATCTTGGTTATCAAACTGCATATGCTAATTAAATCTACAGTACTATCAGTCTCATTTACAGTTATCACATCTCCCCTGTTTCTTTCAACGAAAAATACACTCTTAAGTGACTTGTCTATTAACTTTTTCACACACTGTAAAATACAAGGAATAACTACTACAATGCATAATATAATGCCTAATACATATAAGCCTACTTTAACCAAGTTCCTAACCCAGCCAGTGAGTCCCTGATCTCCTAGGAGTCGATTTAGCTAGTCACACCCATCATCTACTTGCAGATTCTTTACACCTTCTTTCAGGGCTTGAATGCTGCCATAGATGGACTGGGAGTGGTCAGAAAGGTTAAGGCAACACATTCCATCAATTTCGTCACAGCCATGTCCCTGTGCTAAAAGGAAAAAATTTATTGCTGCTCTATTTTGCAAAGTAACATGTCTAACAGAATCAACATCAGTTTTAAGTCCTGTTATTGCGAAGGATGTAGCATTAGTTTGTTTAGCTAGCCAACAGCCTAATTGGTTAAGTAAACCTAAGGCTTTTCCTGATGCTACACCGGGGTGAAAAATGATGCTGCCCATCACTGTCCCTTAGACCAAAAATCAAGCTGGTCATGGCAATCTTTGTCAAAAGCATGTAAGGTTCTCTTAATTCTAGAGGGATATTTATCTTGAAAAATTATGGACGTGTTTGGGGTTAAAAGGGATAATCATCCAAGGCTACATGGTCCTCTTTTATAATGCAATGGGATGGCAGGAAAGGCCTTATCCCCATAGACTAAAAATACTCCAGGAGGTAAAAGTATAGGAGCATTGGTGGAGCTAGAAATTATCCCAGAAATATAATTACACCAAGCACTCACATTTTTATACACAGGGTGGTTAGGGGAAACATCCCATGCCTTAGACTGTTTTTTCCGAGAATAATTAAACCTTACACAAAAATCCATTTTCACTGAGCCCAAAAGTTCTAACTCTTGAGACTCAAGGGATGCCAGGGAAAGATAAGGCGTCCACTGCTCCCAGGTGTCAGCATGATTGCTGTTTTGTAACACTGTATTTGCCTGAGGCAGGCAAGGCAAATTGTCTAGGGGCAGAGCAATAAGGCAGGTTGAAAAGGGATTATCTGGAGATGCAGTGGCCAAACACAATGTATCTTGTCCTGTAACATTTGCTAAGGTTACCCATACATTTGTTTTTGGTTGATTAACAGGCCAAGTTTGAGCACTACAAACAATTCCCAGTAAATACCATAATATTTGGGAAGTCATTGTTTTTCCTTATTCTCAGTGGCAGTAAGCCACTGCTTTAGAGTAATTTCCAATTGTTCAGGTAGACCAAACTTATGCCCACGCACTAGCTGTTGAATTTGTGCATGATATATGGAGTACCGGCACTCCCAGATGGGATAACCTAACCCTGTAAACCCTGATACCTTTAGGTAATCCAAACCATTTTCCCAAGGGCATAAGTCAGTTAGAGGTTAAACAGGTGCTGATGTGGTGGCAAGGTCCTGTTTCCGAGGGTCCTCTTCCAATGTTGGTATTACAGATGGATCCTCAGGTGATGCAGTCAGGGGTTCTCGAAACGGCTTCACATTCTTTTCTGGAATCCACTTGGGACCATTCTCTGTGGAGACACACGAAAAGCCTCTTCCCCAGGTGATCAAAGGATAAGGCCCCAATATTTTACTGGATTCTGGATCCTTTACTAAAACAGGGGGCTTTTCCTTTTGTTGCAATTGTGAATTACAATTAAAATGTTGAACAATAGGTGGATTGGGGTCCATAAAAGAACAATTCAAAAAGTTAAAAACATAAAGAGCTTTCTGCAGTCTCTCGGCAGGGGTGCCATCTCCCCCCCCCCCCCCCCCCCCCCGTTGTATTTATTAAAAGACACTTGAGAGAGCCATGAGCTCGTTCAATGATAGATTGTCCTGTTGAGGAATGAGGAATACCTGTTTTGTGAGTAATTCCCCATAGAGCAAAAAAGGCAGCATCGCAATGGGAAGTATAAGCTGGGCCATTGTCTGTTTTCACCTCAGAAGGTATACCAAGAGTTGCAAAAGCAGCAGTAAAGTGTCTACAGACATCTTTAGCTGTTTCCCCTGAATGGGCTGATGCAAAAAGAGCACCAGAAAAGGTGTCAGTAGAGGAATGAATGCAGTTTAAACCACCAAACTCAGAAAAATGGGCTAAGTCTGTGCCAGATTTGAAGGCTTTGAAGCCCTCGGGGATTAACACCTCCTGCAACAGAGGGAAAAGAACACCTTTTACAGTCAGGACAAACAGCGATAATGGCTGAAGTTTGGGCTTTAGTAATGCCAAAGTTTCGAATTGAAGCAGCAGCATTCTGGTGAAGAAAGGAATGGCTCAATTTAGCCTGCTCCATCTTATAAGGTAGGACAGGATTTTGTACAGGCATTGTTAAAAGATTAGCCTGCCTGTTCCCTTCAGCCAAAAATCCGGGAAGGGTTGTATGTAATCGAATATGCATAACAAAGTAAGGAGATGTTCTATTTTCTAAGGAAAAAACAAGAAGCTGCAAAGAATAAAAGAGCTGTGAATTTTCGACCTCTTTCAAAACTGATGCTTCAGCTCTCATCACAATTCCTGCAACATAAGCTGAATCTGTTACCAAATTAAAGGAATCAGAAAATTTTTGAAAAGCTCTGAAAACAGCAGCTAATTCCACGATTTGGGGCGACTCCTCAACTGTGGACACATCTGATTTCCAGGTATCAGAAGAGGGGTGTCTCCATACCACCACTGATTTATGAGAGTGACCAGAACTATGTGTGAATACTGTTAAGGTTTTAAGTGGAACCTCACTTCTCTTTGGTTTTTCTATCAATTGAAATAAAGGGGTTAAAAGTTTATGTTATGTAGGGTGTATTGAGATTTGTCCGCTGAATTCAGCAAAGGCCATCTGAATAGCCTCAGATTCCTGAAATATCCAATCCAAATAAAAGGTGATAAGAGGCACCAAAATAGTGGAAAAATCCACTCCTGCAAGAGAAGTTAGTCTCTGTCAGGCTTTAACAACCAGTTGTGCCATCATTTCATGTTGGGTACTGATGGTTTTGGTCGCTTGGTGTGGTAAAAAAATCCATTCAGTGTAGCCGTGGAACGGGTATTAACCCTTTAGATACGGCGGAAATAAAACACACAGCTATATGGTCTTCTTTCATGATAATAAAGAGACAAGTTTATTCAGAAACACACTTTCTTAAATAGCATGACTCGCAACTCCAAGGGCAGAAAAAAGATGATTGGTTTAGAGAGAAGACACCTCTTTCCCAGGGCCTGGTCAAGCACCACAACAGGTGTTCTATCTTTGTTATTAATTCCTCTCTATTTTGACCAAATTATCACCCTGGGAGAAATTCTCCCTAGCCTTCAGCTGGACCAGCTTATCGGCTGGGAACAGAGCTGAGAAGCTCTGGCCTGGAATATTTTTCAGGCTGTAATTTTCTTAAGTGAGTGTCCACAATTCAATGATAAGCAAAGGGTCTGGTGCATTGGAGTCCCATTGAAATATCAAAGCGTGGAGCTGTTTTGCTGGGCGCAAAATTAATTAAAAGGAAGGGCAGCTCAGGTACCCAGTGTGCAGCTTGCCGGTTTGCTAAGGTATCACAAATTCCCTGCAGTGCTTGCTGAGCCTGTGAATTGAGTCCTCTAGGTGACAAAAGGTCTGAGTGTCTCTTTAGCAGTTCAAACAAAAGGACTCAGCTCTTCATTTGAGATTCCTAATAAGGAGAACCCAGTTAATTGCTCCCCAAATTTTTTGTGCATCATGTAAGGTGTGAATGTTAGTCTGAATTTGTAGATTTTGGGGAGAAATTTAATAGACTCCAATGCACCATCCCAAATACCTCCATGGAGGGTGTTTTTGTACCTTTTCAGAAGCAATGCAAAGCCCTGCCTGATTCACAGCTTCAGTGACAAGGGCTAAGGCTTTCTCCACGACCTGTTGTTCAGCTGCTACGAGAATATCATCCATGTAATGATACAAAGAACATCAGGCATTTGTTGACAAACAGGATTGAGGACCTTAGCAACATACCACTGGCAAAGAGTAGGAGAATTCTTCATGCCCTGATGTAAAACATATTCAGTGATTTCGCTGCAAGGGTGTCTGCATATTTGTTCTAGGAACTGAAAAAGAAAATTATGGAGCATCATTAGGATGCAAAGGAATGTCGAAAAAACAATCTTTTAAATCAATGACAGTCAAATGCCAATTTCGAGGGATCATGGTAGGAGAGGGGAGCCCAGACTGCAGGGCTCCCATTTCCTCCACTACAGAATTAATTTTGAGGAGGTCTTGGAGAAAACGCCACTTGCCTGTTTTTTTTTTCATAACAAACACAGAGGAATTCCAAGGGCTGGTAGAAGGCACTATATGCCCATTCTGGAGTTGTTGTTGAACCAATTCTGTTAATGTGCACAGCTTATGCAATGATAGGGGCTATTGACTCACCCACACAGGCTCAGAAGTTTTCCAAGTCAGTTTGAGAGTGTTATAAATTTGTGAGAAATTATGATCTCTCCAATGATTATTTATTAATAGAAAAAGCAGGAAGCAAACAGCGCTGGATGGGCCGGGGAGTCACCCATCCCACCACGATGCACACCACATAGCATCAGTTCAGCTTTTTTATACAGTCTGAGTTTTCGTTTTCCTGATAACTCCTGCCTTCTTTCGTTTCCTTGATTTCATGTCGATGGTCGTCTTCTGTGCAGGCGTTGGCTTTTGCTAGAGGGTGGTTTGCCCTCTTTTGGTGGTCTTTTGGATGAAGGATAGTCGTCTTCCTCAATGTCTTTTTCATGACCTTTTCTTTTTGCATGCGTAGTTATCAGCCATTTATATAACTATTGTTATTTGCTTAATACAATTTCCACAACTTCCTTATTTTTTGTTACATGCAAGCAAATATGACCACAAGTTCCTCATTTTCACTCAGACATAACCGCAAAGCCACTTTAAGCCAAACATAGCTACAATTTCTCTTAGGTAAGCATAGTTACAATTTCTCTTAGACAAGCATGAATACAATCTTTTTTGTTCCATGTTTTATTTGACTTAAAATTGATTTTTATAATCATCCCAGGCACTATTTCTGCTTAACATACAGCATTCGCATGGTTTCCTTCTAATATCGCCTCATAACACGAATCACACATACATTTTTCAGAATCCCTTCCCTTTTTCTTTAATTTATTGATTCGTGTTTTTGCTTCAAATTGTGCAATGGCCTTCTGAGCAGCCGTAAGCTTTGTTTGGGTCCCTGATTTTATGATCATAAGAGAGTGAGTTTCTCCCTCTTTGACAGCTTCAGGATCTACAGACATTGCAGATATCTGCATTCCCTGAATCACAAAATGAATCAGCTGAAAAAAGCATGGAATCATACATGGTAAAAACAATAGTCCTGTCTCGGTTTGAAAGACAGGTATTTTGCTAAGGAAAGGCAAGAACCCCTTTCCTGAGATGCAGAGTGCAACCCCCTCCCTTATAATTTTTATAGTTTCAAATCAGAGGCTTTCAGGAAGAAGATATGGGAATAGGAATAACAGTTCTTTACTGATATCTAACAAGGCAAAACAGCAGAAACAACAACAGCTATAAAAATTGACAACAAAACAGAACAGTATAGCTCAGTTCCAGTCCCTTTCTGGCCACAGGCTCTCTCTCTGTACTCAGTTACCGGTGCTGTAGGCAGGGCAGGTCCCACGCAGCTGAAGAGGGCTGGAGTGATGGCAGCAGTGGCCCAGAGGTGAGAGGGATGGAGGAGCGACTCCCCCCACATGGTGTTGGTCGTGGTGCTCAGCAGAGTGTCCAGAGGTAGTAGGATGAAGTGGGAAAGCAGCAAAACGGTGTTCGACAGCAGGGAACATGGCTCTCGGCGCTAGGATGGCAGGGAAAGATGCTAGATCGGAGCAGTGGCCGTGTTCCTTTCACTCCATGAGCAAAGCAAGAGTGAGAGGGAGAGCCCAGGCCCCGGTCCCACCTTTACTTTTTCGATCTCCACCTATCACCCACCCCCCTTCGAGAGAAAACTATTGCTACTAAGGTGTAGCCACAAATACTTAGCATAACAATGGGAGAAAATCCACAGAAAGAAAAGGGAACAATTCAAACCCCAACATTATCCATTCCTGAATTTTTCCCATATTAATATGATACATCAAATTAAAACCATTACATTATATACATACATGCAGTTACATATATAGGCACAGTACCATAGGTATTTTACCCTAAAACAAGGTCTCCTTGGGGTATGCATCGGGTCTCTCCATCCTTTTGCATCACCCACCAGGTGCAACCTGGTCCCTGAGCGAATACAACTCCCCAGATGGGATTGTCTTTCCTGGAGGCAGGATTTACCCAAACAGTTTTTCCAAGCATACCTCTCATGTGTACCACTGGAACCTTATCTCTATCTGATATTCCCAAGGGCTCAGATTGGGCAGGGCCTGCTCGGTTGATGGAGCCTCGGGTGTTCACTCACCATGTGACCTTTGGGAGATTAATCACCCAGTTCTTGAAAGTTCCCCCACCCAGTGCCTTCAAGGTGGTTTTAAGCAGGCCATTGCACCGTTCAACTTTCCCTGCAGCTGGTGCGTGGTAGGGGATATGGTACACCCACTCAATGCCATGTTCTCTAGCCCAGGTGTTTATAAGGCTGTTCTTGAAATGAGTCCCGTTGTCTGACTCAATTCTCTCAGGGGTACCATGCCTCCAAAGAACTTGTTTTTCCAGGCCCAGGATGGTGTTACGAGCAGTGGCATGAGGCACAGGGTAGGTCTCCAGCCATCCAGTGTTGGCTTCCACCATGGTCAGTACATAGTGCTTGCCCTGGTGGGTTTTAGGCAGTGTGATGTAGTCAATCTGCCAGGCCTCTCCATACTTATATTTGGACCATCACCCCCCATACCAGAGGGGCTTCACCCGCTTGGCTTGCTTGATGGCAGTGCACGTCTCACAGTCATGGATAAACTGAGAATTATTGTCCATGGTTAGATCCACCCCTCGGTCTCTTGACCTCCTATAGGTGGCGTCTCTGCCCTGATGACCTGGGGCATCAAGGGCCCATCGAACCAGGAACAACTCTCCCTTGTGTTGCCAATCTAAATCTGTCTTTGACACCTCTATCTATGCAGCCTGATCTACCTGCTCATTGTTTTGGTGTTCCTCATTAGCCCGACTCTTGGGGACATGGGCATCTACATGATGGACTTTTACAGGCAGCTTCTCTACCGGAGTGGCAATGTCTTTCCATTCATTGGCAGCCCAGATTGGTTTTCCCCTACGTTGCCAGTTAGCCTTTTTCCACCTTTCCAGCCAACCCCACAGAGCATTGGCTACCATCCATGAATCAGTGCAGAGTTTTGGCCACTTCTCTCTTTCAGCAATGTGCAGGGCCAGCTGAACAGCTTTGAGTTCAGCAAGTTGACTCGATCCACTTTTTCCTTTGGAAGCTTGTGCAACCTGTGGTGTGGGGCTCCATACGGCTGCTTTCCACTTCCGGTTCATCCCCAAGATGCAGCAGGAACAATCAGTGAAAAGAGCATAGCATGTTTCATCTGCTGGCAGTTGGTTATATGATGGGGCTTCTTCGGCCCAGGTCACTTGTTCCTGTTCCTCTTCGTGGGGAAGACCAAAGTTTTCACCTTTCGGCCAGTTGGTAATTATCTCCAAAATCCCAGGGAGATTCAGGTTTCCAATACGGGCAGGTTGTGTGATGAAAGCAATCCATTTGCTCCATGTGGCGTCAGTGGCATGGTTGGTCAAGGGAACCTTTCCTTTAAACATCCACCCCAGCACTGGTATTCTGGGTGCCAGGAGGAGTTGTGTTTCCGTGCCAATCACCTCTGAGGCAGCTTGAACCCCTTTCACAGGTGGCCAAGATCTCCCTCTCTGTGGGAGTGTCGTTGGCCTCGGACCCTTGGTAATTTTGACTTGAGAATCCCAGTGGTTGGCCTCGCGTCTCACCAGGCACCTTTTGCCACAGGCTCCAGGACAGACCATGGTTCCCGGCTGCAGAGTAGAGCACGTTCTTCACATCTGGTCCCATCCTGACAGGGCCAAGGGCTACTGCATGAGCAATCTCCTGCTTGATCTGGGCAAAGGCTTGCTGCTGCTAAGGGCCCCAGTGGAAATCGTTTTTCTTGCGGGTGACCAGGTAAAGAGGGCTCACAATCTGACTGTATTCAGGAATGTGCATCCTCCAAAAGCCTATGGCACATAGGAAAGCTTGTGTTTCCTTCCTGCTGGTTGGTGGAGACATTGCAGTGATCTTATTGATGACCTCACTGGGAATCTGGCGCCACTTTACTCCCAGGAACTGGATTTCTCGGGCAGGCCCTTTGACTTTGCTCTTTTTAATGGCAAAGCCGGCTCCCAGCAGAATCTCAATGATCTTTTCTCCTTTTTGAAATACCTCCATTGACGTGTCCCCCCACACAATGATGTCGTCAATGTACTGCAGATGTTCTGGAGCTCCACCCTTTTCTAGTGTGGCCTGGATCAGTCCATGACAGATGGTGGGACTGTGTTTCCACCCCTGGGGCAGTCGGTTCCAGGTGTACTGCAAACCCCTCCATGTGAAAGCAAACTGAGGCCTGCACTCTGCTGCCAGAGGAATGGAGAAAAATGCATTGGCGATGTCAATGGTGGCGTACCACTTTGCTGCCTTGGACTCCAGCTCGTACTGCAGTTCCAGCATGTCCGGCACAGCAGTGCTCAGCGGTGGAGTCATCTCATTCAGTGCACGATAGTCTACGGTCAGTCTCCATTCTCCTTCAGATTTACGCACAGGCCAGATGGGGCTGTTGAAGGGTGAGTGGGTTTTGCTGACCACCCCTTGGCTCTCCAGCTCACGGATCATCTTGTGGATGGGGATCACGGCATCTCGATTTGTCCGGTACTGCCGGCGATGCACTGTCGAGGTAGGAATTGGCACCTGTTGCTCTTCCATCCTCAGGAGTCCCAATGCAGATGGGTTTTCTGATAGCCCAGGCAGGGTGTTCAACTGCTTAATGCCCTCTGCCACCACAGCAGCTATTCCAAAAGCCCACCTGAGTCCCTTTGGGTCTTTGTCATAGGCGTTCCTGAGGAAGTCTATGCCTAGAATACATGGTGCCTCAGGGCCAGTCACAATTAGATGTTTCTGCCACTCTTTCCCAGTCAGGCTCACCTCAGCCTCCAGCAAAGTCAATTCCTGAGATCCCCCCGTATCCCTGGCAATTGAAACAGGTTCCTTCCCGACATGTCCAGATGGTATTAATGTACACTGTGAACAAGTGTCAACCAATGCTCTGTGTTCCTGTGGCTCTGATGTGCCCGGCCATCGGATCCACACCGTCCAAAAGATCCGGTTTTCCCGTGCCTCTACCTGGCTAGAAGCAGGGCCCCTCTAGCCCTGGTTATTCTTTCTCTCCTGGGAATACATACTGGAGGTTCCTTTAAGGGGATCTGACAGATCATCCTCCCTTCTGTAATACCCTGCACCTTGGTCATGGGAGGCTGAGGCTACCTTCACTTTAGTGGAGCTCCCTCGGTTGGTGTTTCCTTCCTTGAGTTCATGTATCCGTGCTGCCAGGACAGAAGTGGGATTCCCATCCCGCCTTCTCATATCTTCCCCGTGGTCACGCAGAAAGAACCACAGGTCAGCTTGTGAGGTGTACCCTCTCTCCCTACCTGGGGGGCATTGGGCTCTAATTTTGGGGTCCATGACTCGCACGGGTGCTGCACTGATTTTCCTCACCTCTTCGCTTATCTCCTGCATCTCCTCCTTAAACTCCTCTTTGAGGTCCTTAACCACAGCAGAGACATGAGCCTGCACTGGGCCAGCCATCATACTTTGAAAATTTCTGAGCCTGTTTGCAACAGAACCCACTGTCACTTGGTTGGTATCAGAATTAATCATTGCAATAAAGGGGGTATACTGAGATGGGCCCAGGTTTGCCAGATTCCACATCTGCCCTGTGCACCTGACCTTGTCAGGGTCATTGTCATGCTGTCCATCCCTCCCAAAGAGCACCTCCAGTACTGCCACTTCTCTCAGCTGTTGGATCCCTTCCTCAAGGGTATTCCAACGCATTCTATGGTGGTGCTCCTGCATTCTCTCTCTATGGACAAACCTCTCTCTCACACTCATTAAAAGTCGCTCCCAGAGGGAAAGGAGGCCTGGCTCCCTTACAAATACCTGGTCCATACCTGAGTCATGGACCAAGGATCCCAAATTCCTTCCCTCAGTACCATCCAGTTGCACACCTGTACCCATAAGGTCCCAGACCCGCAGTAACCAGGTTGTAAAAGGCTCACGGCCCTGTCGTACAATGTCTTTTCGTAGTTTACATAGACCCTCGTATGACAGGGACTTGGTGATGATCTCAACTTCTGGCTTTCCTGCTGGGTGTGAGGGGCCCCCTTCCTGACCCTTATAATCTAGATGCCTTGTTTTCATCTTAGACTTCCTAGTTTCCACAGGGGTAACTGCTGCTGGCTGTGAGTACCCTTGCAGTTCAGCTGGAACCTGGACAGATGTAACGTCTGTGTGTCCCACTGCTGCACCATCAGAGTCTCCCTCTTTAAGGCAGGGGGAGGGTTTCTCACCAGCTGGGGAAAGGTACTCCTTCAGCATCTGGCCCATCTCATGTATCTCCTTCGCTAGAACCCCCACCCATTCTGGGTGGTTCCTTTCCGAGGTGGGCTGTGGGGCAGTGTCAGGCTCTGGGGCAGTGTCAGGGTCTAGGGTAATATCCCTAGTTTTTGGACAGGATCAGGCTCTGGGGTAACATCACTAATCCCTGGGGTAGGTATCAGGGTTGTTATCCAAGTCAATCTCCCCTTATCTCTGAATGTTATATAGAACAGGTTTAACAGGCATATCAGCAACACTAGCCGCAGTATAATGTCATTAGAATTTAGAGCAGATTTGAACCCCTTGAAGAATGGAGGGGTGGACTTCAAAAACTGTGTGATGAGTTGGGAGAAAATTTCACCTTCTGTCACTTCCTCACAGTAAGTACCATTATTGAAGTAGCCCCAGAAACACACACTTAGAGTGCGGTAGCTCTGAATCCATGTGGCCATCTTCCAGAGAAAATTAAAAATCCATTAATTCCTCAACTGATCAACCCACAAAAAGAATTGGATAATAGTCACAGTAACCTTGGTTATGAGACTCATGTTTAAAAAAGGGCTTGCAAATGGGAGAGATATAGCAGTGACCACATGGAGGACAATCCAGGGTAAGCTGGACAGCATGGTGTCACCTACCACAAACTTGGGTAACTCAAGAACTGTTATTCCCTTTTCTACCCCTCTCTCAATGCCCTCAGGCAATGCCCCACATCCCGGGCGCCAAAATCTGTCTCGGTTTGAAAGACAAGTATTTTGCTAAGGAAAGGTGAGAACCCCTTTTCTGAGATGCAGAGTGCAACCCCCTCCCTTCTAACTATTATAGTTTCAAATCAGAGGCTTTCAGGCAGAAGATATGGGGATAGGAATAACAGTTCTTTACTGATATCTAACAAGGCAAACAGCAGAAACAACAACAGCTATAAAAATTGACAACAAAACAGAAGAGTATAGCTCAGTTCCAGTCCCTTTCTGGCCACAGGCCCTCCTTCCCTGCTCTCACTTACTGGTGCTGTGGTCAATGCAGTTCTTCGCAGTTGAAGAGGGCTGGGTGATGGCAGCAGTGGCCCAGGGGTGAGAGGGATGGAGAAGCAACTCCCCCCTCACGGTGTCAGTCGTGGTGCTTGGCAGAGTGCCCGGAGGTAGTAGGATTGAAGTGGGAAAGCAACAGAGCGATGTCCGATGGCAGGGAGCGTGGATCTCGGTGCTGGGATGGCAGGGAAGATGCTAGATGGGCCTCCAGCCGTTTTCCTTCCACTCCACCATTGAGCGAGAGAACGAGAGCCAGAGAACCCAGGGCCCTGTCCCACCTTTCCTTTTCTGGTGTCCCCCTATCACCCCCCCGTGAGAGAAAACTATTGCTACTGTTGCCACCAATACTTAGCATAACAATGGGAAAAATTCCACAGAAAGAAAAGGGAACAATTTAACCCCCAACACTCAGACTCTGACGAAGGGGAAGGGACCAGCTCAGATGCTGAATCCTAGCTTGGAAACACAGAATCAAAAAATATACACAGCAGCTTTCCAATGCCAAAAGTTACACAAGCAATTAATCTGGCACCAACTTTTCTACAAGCATTTCCCCAGCAGCAAACAGGGCAAATAAACTCTGTACCTATCTTTCCTGGACTGTGGTATCCTACAGGAATCGCAGCAGCACCAATTAATCCTCCATTTGGCAGGGCAGTGAGATATCATTATGTATTCCTGAAATAATTTCTCAGAGATCTTTTGCTCCAGCTAAGAGACGCCACAGCAAACCTTTATGGATCAGAAAATGGCGGCACCATCTGTTCGGGTTCCGTACAGGATGGTGGATCCCTGCCTCTGTTTTCCATACAAGAAAATGGCGGCACCCTGTTCACTTCTGTAAACTATGCATACGTACTTCTGCCAGCGCCATTTTGTGGACAACAAGATGCCAGACCTCCAGCTGCAGCGCCACCTCTTGCAGTTTCTATTACTGCACCCCCAAATACTTAAAATTCGCAACAGCAGATGTTAAATACAGGTTATTTCACAGAAAGAGGAGGATGTGAAGACATGAATACAGCTTTGAAGCTGGCAGAAAGAGCATCCTTTCAGGACTCAAATACACAAGATAAAGGAAATTTACAGACTGCAAATAGAGAATTAGTTCCATTTCTTTCAGGAATGGGGGCCATCTCAAAAAAGAAAAAAACAAAGAAACCCTCAAAAGAAATGCTCACAGATTGGGATGAAATCAGGAGAAGAGCTTTGAAAGAAGGAGATCTCGATATGGCATCATCACAGCTGAAAGCTATGCCAATCTCCTATGGAAGGAGAGGTGCAAATCCCAGATGGGCATCTTTAACACATGATATGGTAAAGGACTTAAGAAAGGCATTGAGAGAGAGTGGTTTAAGCTCTCCATATTTCAAGCAAATGTTAAAAACCATCTTTGCTAATTATGATTTGGTTCCATTTGATTGTAAACATATTGCCATTACAATTCTAACAGAGGCACAGTTCATGTTGTGGGAAATGAGATGGAGGAGAGCTCTCACGAAATTAAGAGATTCCTATGCTAGAGGCCCACACAGGCACTTCACAGTGGGACAACTGGCAGGAGACCCTCCTGATGACAAACCTCAAGATCAAGCAGCAGTCTTGCCTTGAGATGTACTCGAAGACATTAAGGAAGTAGCTCGGAAAACTATCCTTCAAATACAGCCAGAAGGAGTTCCAGAAGGAATTTACACAAAAGTAAAACAAGGTGCCTCAGAATCTTTCACTTCTTTTATAGATTGTTTAACTCAAGCATTGGAAAGGCAATACAGTGATGAAACTGCACATCCACATCTGCTTCAGAGCTTGGCTTTTGCAAATGCCAACGATGAATGTAAACACATAATCAATTCTTTGCCTGATCCACAACCAACTGTACCTCAAATGATAGAAGCATGCAGCAAGATAGGCACCCCTCAACATATAGCAACAATTCAAGCAAATGCTTTGGGGGAACAATTTGGAAAACTTTTAGAAGCTTCAGATAAAAGGATGGAGAAGACTCTTGCAGCTCTTCACTTAACTCCTAAACAAGAGACTTCATCAGAAGTGATGGCAACAGAACTTTCCAAAAAACCATGCTTCAAATGTGGAAAGTTCGGACACATAATAAAATATTGCCCGGAGTCAGGAGAAAATGCAAAAGCACCAAATCGATGCCCAAGATGTAGAAAAGGAAGACATTTTGCAAGTCAATGTCATTCAAAGACAGATGTGGATGGAAATCCTTTGCCTTTGCCGGGAAACTCCAAAGGGAGCGCCAGTCACCAGAGTGCGAAGACACAAGTGATGGCGACAGGACAGCAGCCGGTGAACCAGCAACAGCAAAACATACAGTATGTGGGGAACCCCAATCAGATGCCCTACGCAGGACAATCTGTCACTTCCCCAGTGACCCAGACCTGCTACCCCCAGGCGCACAATGTGAATTGGCAGCTTCCAAATCAACCTTCTTCATGAGTGAGATCCATGCAGTGATTTCTACAGGAGTCACTGGAACATCGTGGAAAAGACAAGACTTTTTAATCATAGGTAAAGAAAGAAGTAGTATTTTAGGGCTCATCATTTTTTCTACAGTCATCTTGGTGAATTAAAATGAAGAATTAATGGCATTAGCTCAAGCTTTGCATGCTCCATTGGTCATTCCTGAAAACACCCCAATCACCAAGGACATTGCCTTGCCAGCTGATGTAGTTGGACCTTAAGTCATGCCAGTCATAAGTCAACAGGCATTGTCTGGAAGGGAAGATGAGGAAACACGTCTCCTGAGTGAAACAGATAGGCAGAGACCAACCACGAACTACTTGCAACTTAACATATAATAACAAGATAATCACAATCACAGGAATGTTGGACACAGGTGCAGACGTGACAGTCATTTCGTATACCTTTTGGCCTGGAGAGTAGAATCTAATCACACGTTTGAAATCCCTCTCAGGGATTGGAGGATCTACAGTGTGTTTGCAGAGTGAACATTCGATCAATTGTCACAAGACCAAAAGACAAGATGGCAATTGTCCGTCCATTCGTTGTGCAGAAGCCGATTACAGTGTGGGGAAGAGATATCTTGTCACAATGGGGAGCCAGGATCAAAGTGGATTTTTAATAGGGACCACTGAAACACTCACCACCCTGAAGTTAACTTGGAAGACAGATAATCCTGTCTGGGTGGACCAGTGGTCCCTGGAAGAAGAAAAATTGAGTGCTCTCAAGAAATTAGTGAAAGAACAACTGCAAAAAGGCCACATCAAAGAAACAAATAGTCCTTGGAATTCTCCAGTGTTTGTCATTCACAAGAAAACTTTGAATTAATGGAGATTGCTTCAAGATCTCAGGAAAATTAACGAGGTCATTGAAGAAATGGGACCTCTTCAGCTCAGACTTCCATCTCTCTCAGTAATACCCAAAGAGTGGCCACTTGTAATCATTGATTTAAAAGACTGCTTCTTCCACATTCCGCTTCATCCGGATGACGCTCCACGATATGCTTTCTCGATCCCGAGCATCAACAAGGAGGAACCTCTGCAAAGATACCATTGGGTGGTCCTCCCTCAAGGACTCAAGAATTCACCGACAATTTGCCAATGGTTCGTGGCTCGAGCCTTGTCACCAGCGTGAGAGAAACATCCACAGGTGATGATCATTTGTTACATGGATGATCTGCTCGTTGCAGCACAGACACAAGAAGAAATGCAAGAAGCTCGTGACAGTGTGATTGCAGAAGTTCAGAAAGTGGGACTGGAGATTTCAATGTCAAAAATACAAGAAGTCTCATCATGGAAATACTTGGGATGGAAGATCTCAGAGCAAACAATCAGGCCACAGAGAATACAACTTAGAACCAATATCCACAATTTGCAAGATTTACAACAACTTCTGGGACAAATCAATTGGATTAGGCAGATTTTGGGAATCACAAATTATGAACTTGCTCCACTTTTCGACTTATTGAGAGGAGACTGTAACATCAAAGCTCTGAGAACTCTTACACCTGAAGCTCAAGAAGCCCTTGACAGAATTGCTGAAGCCCTTCAACAGAGACAGGCACATCATTGTGCAATGTCACACCCGTTCTTTCTTGCAGTGTTGGGAGAAAGAATGCAATTATACGGTCTCATCTTTCAGTGGGACACTTCAAAAAAGGATCCTATGTTGATCATTGAATGGATTTTCTTGTCTTACAGATCCCCAAAAACAATATTCATTACATTAGAGATGACAGAACAAATTATAATTAGGGCCAGAACAAGATTGTTGGTGATGGCAGGCAAAGATTTTAAAACAATTTATCTGCCATTGAAAAAAGAATATTTTGATTGGGCAATGCAAAAATTGGAAGAATTACAAATTGCTTTACTAGGTTATTCAGGTGCTTGTTCAATTCATTTTCCAGGTCACAGATTGTTACAGGCAAAATTGAGTTTCAGGGAAAAGGCCATGTTGAGTGAAGTTCCGTTGGATGCAATAACATTGTTTACCAATGGTTCAGGAAAAACACATAAATCAGTCATTACATGGCTGAATTCAAAAACAAAAACATGGGAATCAGATGTTCAGCAAGTGGAAGGTTCACCTCAAATGGTGGAATTGGCAACAGTGGTAAGAGCGTTTCAATTGTTTCAAGAACCCCTCAATCTGATCACAGATTCAGCCTATGTAGCTAATGTAGTTAAAAGAATTGAAGGGTCACTTTTAAAGAATGTTGATAATGATAATTTATATCGATATTTGTCGTGTGTACAACAGGTTTTACAACAAAGAAAAAATAAATATTTCATAGATCATATTAGAGCACATTCCTCTCTCCCAGGATTTCTGGTGGAAGGAAATGCAGAAGCAGACAGGTTGACAATGCCAATTGCAGACACCCTGCCCAATATTTTTGAGCAGGCAAAATTAAGTCATGCATTTTTTCATCAGAATGCACAAGTGCTCATGCGAGCATTTCGCATTTCCAAAGATCAGGCAAGAGCAATCATAGGTGCTTGTCCAGATTGTCAACTTGTGCAACTTCCTGTATCCACTGGAGCAGTGAATCCGAGAGGATTGCAGAGTCTGCAGTTGTGGCAAACAGATATCACAAAATATCCATCATTTGGGAAGTTTAAAAACATTCATGTTTCAGTGGACACCTTTTCGGGTGCAGTCTATGCCTCCTTGCATGTAGGAGAGACAGCAAAACATGCATGTCAACATTTTTTGCAAGCTTTTGCTTCACTGAGTGTGCCTCAGGAAATCAAGATAGATAATGGGCCAGCTTACATTGCCCAGAGACTTAAAACATTCTTGATGAATTGGGGTGTGCATCATATATTTGCCATCCTTCATTGTCCAACAAGTCAGGGAATCATTGAAAGGACACACCAAACTTTAAAATCTCTTTTAGAAAGGCAAAAAAGGGGAGAGGCACAGGCTACGCCTCAAATGCATTTGAATAAAGCGTTGTATGTTTTAAATTTTCTGAATGGTTCTTCTGCAGAACCAAATCCACCGATTATCAGGTATTTTACCAACACAACTCAGGCAAAATTGAAGGAAAATCCTTTGGTTTTGATCAGAAATCCAGAGACAGGAAAAATTGAAGGTCCATTCCAGCTAATAACCTGGGGCAAAGGTTATGCTTGTGTCTCCACAGGTGCCGGTCTGAAGTGGATTCTTGCAAGGAATGTGAAACCCTATCGGCTGCAGACGCAAGCAGACGCCCCCAGAAGCAAAGATACAAGCATGCAGATGTGAACTGCAGTCTTGGAAAAGAACGTTTTTTATCCCACATGCAAAGGCTGGAAGCCTTTGGGTTTTAGGTCAACGCAAAAATTGTGGGAGTCAATAATATTGTAAAGTACTGTTACCAAAAATGTGATGTGGATTGTGTTGCAATTCAAAACTTTACACGAAGTGTGAGACTTTTGAAAAAGAAATAATTTGGTATATCACATTTGGCTTTGAATTAGAAACAAAATCAAAAGAGAAAAGAAAAATGTGAAAACTTAATCAAATATTGCTTTCTTCCCTTAGCACTTCGTTGTTTGTTTTTGGTAACGCAACCATGCCCGTGAGTCAGCCAAAAGACAATGTTTGGGTGACCTTGGCAAACGTTTCAGGTCTGGACACCATTTGTCTGACAAATTCAAGTCCAGGAAAGCCTTTCTCAACCTGTTTGGTCGGTATACCAATAGACAATTGGCCAATTCCAAGAAAAGTCTCACCAGATCCTTCTCGATTCATTGCGAATCCTACTGGGGAATGGAGTGTTTGGACCAAGTTCCTTCCTCAAGCATCCTTGGAACCTCAGGAATTGGAAATTCTTGGCTCAGTGAGAATGGAATTTTGTATAACATTTAATTTTCCTGAGTCAAGACAAAATAAATTTACAGATGTCACACCAAATCAGGCTGTATACAGGAATGTGACATCTTGGTGCAATTTGACCACAGTTTCGAAAACCACACCAAATCGCATCCCTTTGCAATTACCACGAGCGATTTTTCTGATTTGTGGAGATAAGAGTGTAGCCAGCCATTCCGGCAAACATCCAAGGCGGTCCATGCAGCATTGGGAAACTAACTTTGCTAACACCTCATGTGAAAATGATTGAAGAACAAAAACATAAAAAGACCAATTGATGAATATAGACCAGATTGTGATGATAACTTTAGAGCATGGAATCATGGTAAAAGGTTTGCAGGAGCTCTTCTGCTGCCTCAAGCTGCTGCAGGTGCAGCTTTAAAACAATTGGATCAACTAGGTTGTTGGCTAAGTAAGCGATCTCGTGCTATCTCTATCGCAATTAGTGATTCGTTAGCTGACGCTCAAGGACAGAGACACACAATTCTGCAAAATAGAGCAGCGATTGATTTTCTTTTGTTAGTGCATGGACATGGATGCAAAGACTTTGCAGGAATGAGTTGCATGAATCTTTCTGATCATTCAGTATCTATACATAAAAGTATACAAGACTTGCAGGACAGTATCTCCAAACTCAGAGTCGAAGAAGGATCATGGTTGGATAATTTGACTAATTGGCTGAGTCTCACACCATTGTGGAAAACATTTTTGAAAATGGGCACGTATGTGCTGATTGTCATCATAGTAATCATAGTATTTGTGCCTTGTCTACTTCAGTGTATCCGCCAGCGGATTGACAAAGCTGTCAACTCAGTGTTCATGGTTCAAAGAAATGGGGGAATTGTTGGATCTCAAGAATCTGAAGTTTTTGAGCTTTCTGTGCTTCCTGGCACAGACCCCCTTGAAAACACTGCACTGGACTTGAAACCTTGGAGAAGACTTGTAAATATGAATAATAAGTTAGAAATCACAAATGTGTAGTGGGTTAGATGTGTGTATTTTCACTGAGTGATGGGTTTTAAATTTGAGGATTTATGTATAGTGGTAACTATGGAACAAGATGGAGAATTTTGGGTGGTGTCTTCTTGTTCATCTTCTCTTCCTTCTTCTTCACGGAAATTAGGTAGTTACCTTTAGATTGGTCAGTTGAAAGTCACTCTAGGGGTCATGGGAATCTATTAATGGGCCAGAGGTATAAATAATATAGATGTAAAACTTTTATTGGTCTGTTTAGCTTTAAAAGGCCTTGAAACAGGCTCAGCTTGGAGCCATTTTTCCTACTTCTAGCAAGGAGCTAGAAGTGCTGTTATGCTTTCTGTAAATTTTGATAAGATATAATAAACAACCAAATCCGAACACAAAAATCCACCTCAATTGCCTTTTTAATAATCCTGGATCTGAACAAAACAGATGAGACTGAGATAGACCACTAATTAGTGGTGCAAAGCCTGGCATCCTCCAGCATATTGGGAAAAGTTAAGTAAGGGTAATTGAATAAAGAACAATTTTACAGGACTATGCTGGTATAATAAAAATAGAGCCAACCCATAAGAAGAAGTAAAAAGTGTAAGAATCTATTAGCAACAACCTGAATCAGTTAAACTAAGCTGGAAAGCCCCAGACAAAATATTTTGGATCTGCAGGAAAAGAGCTTATAATACCCTACCAAAAAGATGGAGAGGGACATGTACTTTAAAGATTATCCAGCCTGTGTTTTTTACATTACCAAAAGAGAAAGGTAATAAAGTGTTAGGAGTTCCTTTGTATAAAACTTTGCCTTGAAATAAAAGGAGCCCCTCTGTGAGGTTTTTAGAAAACCTCCGGGTGCCTCTTGGGCACCCACACTGCTGGGTTATGTTCTTTAAAAAGCCAAGCAAGTTAATAGTTGCTATAAAGTTATTTATTGCAGAAGCACATCAGTCTCAAAAGCAAATACAAAGCAAGGCAAAGCAATGGCATAAAGCAATGGCATAAAGCAATGGCAAAACTGCAGTGGCAAAATGCACATGGCATAAAGCCATGGCATAGAGCCCCAGCTCTCCCTGATGCATGTTCTTTTATAGAAACTTTCCAACTACCTAAGACACAAACTCGGACCACTACTCCTTAACCTATTAGAATTCTGGTTTCTTAGCACGCCAGACAACGTATAGACTACGTTCATGGCCTATCTTGTTCTAACTGACAAATGTAAGCAATATTCTTAACTCTAACTCTATTATGTCTGAAGCTAGGTTCTTGGAGCCTCTAAGGAAACACTAGCATGTTTTTCAACCTTCACTAGAACATGTACTACTTCTTAGGCATCTAAGACCTTTTACTCACTAAAAGCACTTAAAACTTATTCCATTTACTTACTTATTTATTCACTCCATCTATTCACTTACTCATTCCATTCAAAGACTTTAATTCAATCCCTGCACTCTGATTTCTCTCTGAAGAAATCAGAGAGACTCCTGACTTAATGACTCCAACACCCCTCCATAGGGGGAACACAAATCTGAAAGGATGATGAATGGCCTCCGGAACGAATTATCAAATATTATGGACCAGCTACCTGGGCTCAAGATGGGAGCTGGGGCTATCGCACTCCAATTTATATGCTAAATAGAATTATCAGGCTACAAGCCGTGGTAGAAATTACTTCAAACCGGACAGCCCCAGCAATGGAATTGATAGCTAAACAACTTACCCAAACTAGAGCAGCAGTATATCAAAACCGACTGGCTCTAGACTATCTGTTAGCTGAAGAAGGGGGAGTGTGTGGAAAGTTTAATAATTCTGAATGCTGCATAGAAATTGATGATAATGGTGAAGTAATTACTAAAATTGCAGAAGAAATAAAACGAATAGCCCATGTACCTGTACAAACCTGGAACTCTATGCTTAATGATAATTGGTGGAATAATCTGTTGGGGGGAGCTTGGTGGAAGAAATTAGGGTTTATGTTAGCATGTGCATTATTAGGAATACTGTTCATCCCTTGTCTTGTTCCATGCTTCATTCGACTAATCCAGTCGGTGGTTCAAGGAATGCAAGTTGCTACAATACCAGTGAATCCTGAGTCGACAACAAAACTAATGGCAGTGAATGAATTAAATCTAGTACAAGAGGTACTGACAAAATTTGAAGCTCAAACACGAATCAATAGGATAAAAAAAAAAGAAGTGGGGAAATTCTGATAATTGATAAAAGATTTGTGTTAATCACAAAAGTACTGGGGTTTGTATAAACCAGAATATTAAGCTCTGAAGCGAAGCATGGACACTAGATAAAGGAAAATATATGATTAAACTATTCTGTTTTAAATCACTATGTTATGTTATGTTTTCTGAATAAGTTGTATCTACTACCAGCTTGCAAAATCAGACTTCACAATAGCCCTTCCTGCCTTTGTCTGATCAATGCTGCCTGTCTCAAGGACCAGACTTCCAGAACTTCTCTGGTGGTTATCTACAAGGACCAAATGGTTATCTGTGACTGATTATCGCCCAGAGGCTTTGTGAATTTGTGTAAGGATGTTTATTCGACCATCACTGCTTACCTGACAAAATTATGACAGCAAAAAAACCCCAAAAATTATTGATTACAACGAGGAACCACAGTATAAGAAGAGGCTGCAAACCAAGGTTCGGTGGAGCGTGGTGTGGGCAGTGACCCCTCACGTTCCCCAGCGCTGCTTGCTCCGTCTATATCAAATAAAACAATCTAAATTTTGCTGAATATCAAGACTTTTGTTTCTCATTTATAACAATAGTATGTCAGCTAACAGGGTGGCCAGAAGCATTTCCAACTGTTTCAGGAACTACAGGATCAGTTATTAAAGTATTTTTGGAACAAATAATTCCAAGATGTGGGATTGTGGAAGCAATAGACTCAGGGGAACTCATTTTGCAAGAAAAATTCTTCAAGGGTTTATGACTGATTTAGGAATACAATGGAACCTCCATACCCCCTGGCACCCCCAGAGCTCCAGCTGGGTTGAAGGAATGAATGGAGAAATAAAGAAAAAGCACCTTTCGAAGCTGGTGATAGAAACTAAAATGCCATGGGTACGGGCCTTGCCATTTGCTTTGGAAAGAATACCGGTGAGACCTAGAGGAGATATTCAATTATCTCCCTTTGAATTGATGTTTGGAATTCCTTATCCTTATAATTCTCAAGCTAGTGGAGGGGTGGAAATAAGTGATGTATATTTAAAACAATATGTGGCCAGGATATTGTCTGTTGTGAAACCTCTTTGACAGGAAGCTCAGCTGGCACAGACCCTGTCTTTGGACTTTACTGTTCATAGCATTCAGCCAGGAGATTGGGTCCTAGTTAAGGAGTGAAAAAAAAGAAAGGAAAAAAAGCACCACTGGTGGTGAAGTGGCGTGGACCTTTCCAAGTGTTACTGACCACAGAAACAGCCGTCAAGACAGCTGAACACGGGTGGACCCATCACACTTGGGTCAAGGTCTCTAAAGCCCTGTAGATTTGGACATCTCAGCTGGAGGAGAGGGAAGGGAGGCTGCGACTGACACTCGGCAGGAGTGGACCTGAGCATTACCCAGCACGTTGACATTGGGGAAGCCTCGTGCGCCTACCCACAGACTGCCTGCTGAAATAGTCTATATGGGCATCCTTCCTTTCCGATCTCCAGTCACTGAGGGGCTAATCTTCACTGTCATTGTTTTCTTCACTTGCCACAGGTGGTGCGGAAGACAACATGAGAATTAGATTAGGAAATTAGATTACACCATTAGAATGTTTTTGTTAATGATCTTACCTTTATATTGTCAATAAGGTTTGGGCCAGAGGTGGAAGAGTAGCTTTTTAGTCCTAGGAGAAGAAGTAGCTGTCTTGGGTTTGCCTTAATTGAGTCTTTTTGGCAAGGAAAAGGAAGTGACCTTCCCTGTGGAAATATTACAGTTTCTTCTGTGGCTGACAGAATCAATAACCAGCTAGAATTGCCCTACGAATCTATACATTTAAGAAAAGAGGAGTGAGTGAGAAAAGCTCTCTCTTGCTTCCAGCTTTTGAAGAGAGAAGCTCCCCCCCATCCCAGCGCAGCGGCCGGGTGGGGGAGGGGAGGCCGCGGGGCCCCGGCCGAGGCTGGGCCGGCCGCGGCTGCTGACATCCTAACATCCTGCCGCCACTAACCCCTGCCCTGCCACCGGGCCGGGCCGGGTCAGGGCTCACTGGGCCCCAGGAGCAGCGGTTGCTGAGATTCTGCCTGGCCGTTTCCTGCCACCGCTGAGTTCCCGCGCAGCCCCCGCAGCGTGGCCGCCGGAATCATGCTGCTAAAAGAACCATCCGGGTACCTCGGGAAATTATGCAGCCAAAATCAACGCTGCGAGCCTCACAGCCACTGCCCACCAGACATCATGTGACCCACAGCGAAAGTCCATTACCTAATGCAAGGCCCAGGTAAGATTAACTCTTTCAGTGCTGTAGAATTCCATTTAAAAACAAATAAACCTGCGAGCGCCACTTCTCCCGAATCAGAGAAAAGGTGAAGACACGTGAACAACATAGAGACACCAACGTCAATAAAGAAAGAGCCTCACAGATGGGAGCAGAATGAAGAGATGCCTTAATCTTGGGCTGAAATTCTCTTGTAAGGCTATGGTAATGGACTTTAATACACTAAAATCTCCCTGTAATTCATGAAAAGCATGGGAGGGTGGAGCATTCAAACCGTAAACATGAGCAAAGGCACCTGTGCTGAAGCAAGCACATGTTAAAGTAGTTGTGATCCAATGAAAAGTTTGAACAGAGAGAGAAAAAAAATGATGAAGACCCTTTGCCCCCAGGGAAGAAGAGGAAGATAATTTCAGAGATGTATGAAGAGGACCTTTGCTTCTGAACAGCTCATCCTTAAAAGTGTACCCCATTAGCCAAAGATGGAGCCCTCGAAAACAGTTATGGGGAAAGCTGTAAGTCGAGGGACTTTCACATGGCTAACAGATTTCCATCTCCTGGGCAGCTGCTTCGCTGTGACACTGAAAGCATGGGAGAACTGTTTCTTGTGGAGAAGTCTCCATGGCATGGCATGAGAGATTCCTCTCCCTAAGTGAACTGTAAAAAGACTATTTTAGAGGTGGTAAACTGACTGAAAGTCCCAATTTTTGTCTCTTTACGTTGTCAGTTGCAAAGAAGAGTTGGGGGGAGGAAAAATGTTCTGAAAGTTGAGTCTGATTTCTTATTTTTCTCTTAGTTCTGTTAATAAAGCTTTCTTTATACCCTTTAAAGTTTTGAGCCTGCTTTTTCCCTTCTCCTAATCCTTATCTCACAGCAGAAATTGAATAAATAATTCTAATAAGTACACTGACATTTGGCCAGCGCTCAACCTACTATATTGAATTGGTGCTGTGACTCGGATTGGCAAACCAAAACCACTACAGTAGCAAAAACCTTTAACCTTAGCAATTGTTGGATCTGCAGAAGGCCAGGAGGATCTGATGACAGGCCATGGGTGGCCAACAGGCCTATTGCAGGTTACCTCCAAACTGGTCAGGGATATGTTATGTAAAGATATATTAAATCATTGTTCTTTTTTTCTACCACAAGTTCAGGGAAATCAGTTAGGATTCAAGGTATATGATGATCTAATTAGAGAAAAGTGGTCAATTGATGTATCCCTGGCTGGAGGGAGCACCCAAAGATGGGGTGAAGATGAATGGCCACCTGAATGAATCATACGACACTACGGACCAGCCACTTGGAATCCTAATAAATTAATACCAAGTGTCAGAGAACACATTTATAATTTGAATCAAATAATTAGGTTACAAGCTGTCTTTGAAATAATGACCAACCAGACAGCTACAGCTCTTAAACTTCTTGCTGACCAATCCACTCAGATGAGAACTGCAATATTTCAACATCGGATGGTATTAGATTATCTATTAGCAGAAGAAGGGGGAATGTGTGGCAAATTAAATTACTCAAACTGCTGTTTGCAAATAGATGACAATGGAAAAGTGATGAAACAAATAACAAAGGGAATAAGAAAGTTAGCTCATGTACTGGTCCATACGTGGAAAGGATGGGAATGGGACATGTTTTTGTGGTTACCTAGGAGACCATGGGTTAAACGAATGCTTTTTTTTTTCTTCTGTGCTGTAGCAACTCTTGTCTTTTTACCATGCACGATCCCTTGCTTAGTGCAACTTATTCAACATGTGATCAAGGGGATGCATGTGGTAGCTATGCCTACAGATCCAGAAATGGCTATAAAAGGACAGAAAATGATGTCACTGCAAATAATTGACCCAGGAACAGAAAGTTAAGTCAATGATAACTAAAGTTTGTAAAGACAGGTATTGAGAAAATAAGAAGAGGAGGGTTTGAAAGAAATGAGGAGGCATCTTTACAAACAAACTGTGGGCTCGGTGGTAGTTAAGGCCAGATAAGGAGAGGTGAAAGAAGCAATGGGGGGAACCATAAATTCCATAGGAATTCCACCAATTGACACAGACTTACTCACTCAAGACTGTGCTAAATCTCTGGATTTAGAGAAAAAGAACAAAGACATGGGGAAAAAGAAAAAAGGGGAAGTATACATTAGAAGGGGGTATGTATTAAGCTATTCGGGAAGTTTGTACCTCTCAAGTACCTCAGCCAATGGAGAAGGAGACGTGGAAATGCAGCCGGGAAAATAGGATAGAAAGGAGGCTGCGTCCTCTAAAAATTTGAGAGACCCCAGGGGAAATGCCTCATAGCCTCTCCTTTTATTCAAATAAAATAACAGGAGTCCTTTGTCTCCTTTTTGGACATAAACCTCTAGTGATTGTGGATTAATTTTCTTGACACCCCGTGTCCGCCCAAACCCCTGCAGCTTCTGCCACAGCTTTGGAGTCTTTGCTACACTTTGTTTGCACCCTGGGTATGCTCACCTCTGCTGTTCCAGCCTGCTGCTCTAAGGTTTCTGCTGCAGTCCATTCAGTTTCCTGAGGGGCACTGAAACTGGCTGCCTCTTGTGAGTTTGCAAAGGAAGCCCCTTTTTTATCTCTTCCCACCAGCTGAGCTGCCATTACCACGTGAAGAGGAGGCTGTGCTCGCACCACAGCGCCCCCTGCAGCCACGGGGGAATCATCACACCTGCCATTCCTGGCCGGGAGCCAACAGCACCCCTGCCAGCTGTGGCCATAACTACACCAAAGGGGAAAGTGCTGATGGCTGAGAGAAGGCTGCCATTGAGACTTGTTTATTTGTTTGTTGTTGCTGCCATTGTTGTTGTTTATCTTGTTATACATATATATATATTTATATTTTAGTAAAGAACTGTATTTGTTTTCCCAGTCTTTGCCTGAAAGCCCCATAATTTCAAAGTTATAATAATTTGGAGACAAGGGAGTAATATTTTCCATTCCAAGTTCCCGCCTTCCTTGGCAGGCACCTGTCTTTCAAACCAGGACAGTATCTTCTCTGCGTGTGTTTCTATGGCATGTTATTTCTTTTTTTCTGACACATGCCTATCCTCAAAATATTCAATAAAACATGTGCCACATACATGTGCCTTTTTTTGGGGTGGTGACGTATCCATGTTCTCATGAAGGCTATTCTTGTTCCAGAAAGTTTAACTATTTATAGTGATTTTAAAGAACATTGTCTATGATAACTAGCTGTAATATGTTTTCTCTAACAACAAAATTATGGATAACAGGCCAACTTAATACATTGAACTCTGCATGGAAAACATGCTAGCAAAAGCACAGGTATACATATTACAGCCTTTTTAGAAGAGTCACTACATGATCTTTCATGAGTACTTGCACTGTATTGAAATATTTACTGGGAATAAAGTTGGCAAACCTACAAAATGTTCAATAGTAACTGTAATCTATAAATTAACATAAATTAACAATGCTATGCACACCAGTGTTCTTTTATTATAGTCAAGATTTGTAAACAATTTCCATTTACCTATCCAAAACCTTTAAGAAAACTGCTCAGGTTTATTCCATTATTTCTCAAAATATATACCTCTTAGGCTAAGGTTTTCTATGCTGTTGTTTTCTTCAAAGGTTAATTATGTTTAGGGAATCTGAGGGAAGTCATGTAGGATTTTAAAACAGTGGGAGGACAAATAGAGAAATTTAAACATCAAAACCTAGAATTTAAATACATCATAGTACAGAAAATGTTAATTTCCATTAATACATCATTTTAACTTGATTTTTAAGTTTTTTTGTTATGAGAAAAAAGCAGGTGCAGTTTCGCCAGGGATGAGGCACAACACTAAGGAAGTGAAATCATTGGCTTTAATGAAAGCACAGCATTACCACGGTGGAAGCCTTGGGACACCGATGCTAATCAAATGGGGACCTGACACAGTCGAGCCCTGCTAGGAAGTGAAGCTCAAAGGAAATCACCACAGGGGTGGATAATAAAACTTGCACTGATTAACATATCATATATATGCAATGTCTTGTTTTGCTCATTAGCGAATTCTGATGTAATGCAGGTACTGTTGTCCAAATTCTGAGATCCACAGCTGGATGCCAGGTTGGCAGCCATACAGGTATATATGCAATTGTGGAAGGGTGGGAAGTGAACTAACTTGGGTTACCATGATGACGAGATAGGATGTGCTTGGGACTTACATACTTGGGCAGGGGAGGTGAACTATCCTGAGCTACCATAACCATAACAAATCTCACACCCTACATATGGCTTTTTGAAAATTTCATGCTAAGCATTCCTAAAAGGTGTATTCTTGACTCAATCTTTTTTTTTTTTTCACTGAGTTGCATCACCCAGGCAGAGACATTTATCTGTATTTAATTGTACTGTAAAACCGTGGGCAGCTTCTCTGAGTCAATAATTCAATTTTATGCACCAGTTATTGTCCCCATCAAAAGTTAAAAAAAAAAGGCTTTGTGCATCAAAATACATGCTATTGCAAGTCTGTAAGAAATTAAATCATAACAAGTTAATACTGGTTTCTGGCTCACTAATGGAGCATCCACACATCTTCTGAAGTGCTGACAAAGTAGATCGACTGATGTTTGTCCCTATGACCACACTGAGAAGCAAGTTGTAAATATGTGTCCAGATAGAAAATAGAAATTTTTTAAAGGAAGTTATAAGAGGATTACTCAGCATTTAGAAAACATCCACTGATGCTGTATTTATCCTTATTCCTTTTCAATTTTTATTTTATAATCAATAAATTACATTTCATTATAAATTTATGTTAACAGCCATAATTTAAAGGAGTTACTTGTGTTTATTTAATTTTATTGCACATGTATTTTCTGATCTCACTGTACTGTGTTTTCATGAGGGCCACAGGATGTCTAAAAGAAAGAAGGCTATCTGCTGCAGGTTAGAAGACTGGTTTAGCCACTATAGAGGACTTTCTAAAATGCTTTCACATAAAAAAATATCTAACTTGATAGCCAAATTCCAATCAACCTTCTTTTGTCAGGTTTCTGGATTAAAAAAAAAAAAGTGACTAATTGCTTCAATAAAGAATTAATTTGAAATATTAATGTGATTTAACTCTAGGTAGGTATGTTGGTTTTGCATGGCCTGGTTTTTGGTAGCGGGGGGGTCACAGAGGTGGCTTTCTGTGAGAAGCTGCTAGAAGCTTCTACCATGTCTGGCAGAGCCAATCCCTGATGGCTTTGAAGATGGACATGCTGCTGGCCAAAGCTGGGCCAATTAGAGAGGTTGGTAATGCCTTTGTGATAACATATTTACGAAGAAAATCAAAACAAAATGGGTACAGTCTTTTTCTTCTAGTCAGAGGAGGAGGTGAGAACACGTGAGGGAAACAACATGGTGACACCAAGGTCAGTGAAGAAGGAGGGAAGGAGGTGCTCCAGGCACTGGAGCCAAGGTTCCTCTACAGGCCATGGTGAAGACCATGGTGAAGCAGGCTGTCCCCCTGCAGCCCATGGGTCCACAGGGGATGCAGAGATCCACCTGCAGCCCGTGGGGGAGGTGCCCATGCTGGAGTAGGTGGATACCTAGAGGAGGCTGTGATCCAGTGGGAGACCCAGTGGAGAGAGAGGAGCCCTACTTCCAGTCTGGAGCAGCCTGTTCTTGGAGGACTGCACCCTACGGAAAGAGAGACACACGTCACAGCAGTTTTGGGAGGACTGCTGCTCATGAGAGTGGACCCACGTTGGAGAAATTCACAGAGAACTGTCTCTCATTGAAGGGACCTCACGGCATAGCAGGGGAAGGACTCCACTCCCTGAACAGCAGAAGATCCTTGGGTGATGAGCTGACCAAACCCCCACACCCTATCTGCCTGCGCTGTCGGTGGAAGGAGGGGCTGGGGGAAAAAAAGGTGTTTTAAGGGTTTATTTTACTTCTCATTCTCCTCCTCTGATTCTGTTACTAATAAATTCACTTTGTACCTTTAGGCTGAACCTGTTTTGCCCTTGGAGTGTTTTCTCCTGGTACTTAACTCATGAACCCTTTGTTAATTTTTTTTCCAGACCTCTGCCCAGCTGTGGCAGGGGAGGGTGAGCGAGCAGCTTTCATGGGTACCTGGTGTTTGGCTGGTGTCCAACTACAACAGTAGGGGACCACAGTTTCCTCTTATTTACCTTCCTGTTGGCTAATTGCTCCAAGAAGACTGTATTAGGTGTATCTGCAAATGTTGTGATAGTTTCATTCACAGACAAATAGAAAGAATTTGTCTAAAAATTGTGTATTAAAATGTTCAAACAGACCTTGACACAGGCTAAAAAGCATGCCAGCTAGTACTTTCTCAAACAAGTTCTGGGCACAGCTTGGGAGTGAGTCAGGAACCATTCCCAATAGGCAGTAGATGCATGTGACTATCCTGTTTTGAAGAATAACAGCCTTAAAGAATAAAGGCATAAAACATTGTGTGACTACCAGCCACAATGCCAGAGAACAGTCCTAGGCATGGACTGTTTATATGTGGCCATTGAATCTTTTAGCTGAGATGGTTAACATATAAGTATCTGAAGAATGGAAAAGTTCTGCTTTTTTTTTCAATGAAGCTGTTTTAAAAAGCCTAAGACCAAGAAGCTCTTTTAACATACATGATTTTGATAAATCTCTCTCAGTCTTAAATCTTCTTTTCACTGGCAAGTACATTGAAAATGGAGTGGCAAGGCATTTTAAATATGATATGATGTTTTCAGATTTCTTTAATCCATAGAAGTGTGGCTTTCATCAGCTTGTGCTGAATACAACAGTCCATTAGGCCATTTTTAAATTTCTGTCCTTTGCCAGAAGAAGAATGTCCAAATTAACTTTCTGGCCTATGAAGCTGTATCAATTTACACCTTAAAAAGTGAAAACCAAAAATACACAAATGCTTTTATAATAATCACCTAAATTAATCCATAGTGGTCCTCCCAGCTCTGGTATGAAATTGCACAGCATTTGTTATGTAACTGACACGCAGTTCTATATCTTTATTATAAAACATGACAGTAAGTTGCTTTTCCCAGTGCCTGTCCAAAACAAGACTTTTGAGAGGATAAAGTCATATGAGGCTCAGATTAAATACAGAAATGTGGGAAGTTCAGGAAGTTATAGCAGGAATAGTACCTGCTTCCTTTCTGGAGTTCACCAATAGTGAACCTACAGAAAAGAGCCTAAGGAGCATCATTAGCCAGATTTCAAATTTCTTTCAATGATAACATATAACCCATAATTTATCTTCCCTACAAAAACAACTGTTATTAGGTCTGTTCTTACAGCCCTAATATAACAATACTGGGACAATCTACTTGTCCAGCAGGGTAATTGTAATCTATCACTGATTTATTTTCCTGTTATATAATGTATTTAATTGTTATATATATTTTATAGTCTAAATTAAATACTTCAAATGATCTATATTTTAAATTTACTCAGAATCCCTAGTGCCTTGCATAATCAAAAACTGACTGTAACATTCAAATGAAAATACTAGAGCTTTGCCTTCTATCATTTTTCTTCCAGAGAACTCTTCTACAAGTATACATTTTAAAAGATATATCTGCCATAGAATTCCTATCACTTTTTCATACAAACAGAAGCACATTTTTAACATAGCAGAGATAACGCAAGTTTATCACTTAGAAAAAATAAATTAAATTGTATGATTTCATTCCATAATAAATTCTTGTTGGTAAAATATGCTAAATAATTAGAATAAGAAAATACTCCACAAACCTCCATTTTGCTTACCAGGAAAAAAAAATCCGTGGTCACCATCAAGTTGTAAACTTAGAGCAAGTACCTATACAAATATTTTACTCCTTAATCTCCAGGCTTCCTCAGCTTTTCATTTTTTTTTATTTTACCTGTACCACTGAAGGCTTCATCTGATACTTAAGTTGCTTACTTTTAATGATGAATATTCCCTAGTGAATTAATTACATGGTGCTATTGTTTGTTCCTTTGAACTAAAGTCAATGCAGAAAACATATCTTTTATCTTGTTATACAGCATTCATCATTACATTCCTTCTATTCACTGTTGTAGTTCAGCCCTAACACCAGATTCCAAATCATTTGAATACTTAAATTTATGTTGGGGGTTGAATGCTTCGCTTTTCTTTCTGTGGAATTTCTCCCATTGTTATGCTAAGTAATTGTGGCTACACCCTAAAACGACAGATAATGTTCTCTCATAGGGGGGTGGCTGGAGGGGGAGGGGGGGGGAACCGGAAAAGGAAAGGTGGGATAGGGGGGTCTGGAGCGGGGGACTCTCTCTCGCTTGGCTCCTGGAGTGGGAAGACAACCTGGGCTCTGCTCTGGCATCTCCCCTGCCATCCCAGCACTGAGATCCACGCTCCCTGCCTTTGGACATCGCTCTGCTGCTCTCCCAGCTCACCCTACTACCTCCGGACACTCTGCTGAGCACCACGACCGACACCGTGAGGGGGGAGTCACTTTCCCCATCCCCGCTCACCCCTGGGCCGCGGCCGCCATCACCCAGCCCTCTTCAACTGCGCGGGACCTGCCCTGCCCCCACAGCACCGGTAACAGCACAGGGAGACGGCCTGCGGCCAGAAGGGACTGGAGCGGAGCTAGACTGTTTCTGTTGCCAATTTTTATAGCTGTTGTTGTTTTTTTCTGCTTTGTTAAATACCAGTAAAGAACTGTTATTCTCATCCCCATATCTCCTGCCTGAAGGTGTCTGAATTGGACCTAAAATAATTAAAAGGGAGGGGGGTTGCACTCTGCATCGCAGAAAAGGGGCTCCTGCCTTTCCTTAGACCATACCTGTCTTTCAAACCAAGACAGATTTTGGCGCCCGGAACGTGGGGCATTGCCTGAGGGCATTGAGAGAGGGGTAGAAAAGGGGATAACAGTTCTTAAATTACCCAAGCTTGTGGTAGGTGACACCATGCTGTCCAGCTTACCCTGGATTGGCCTCCATGTGGTCACTGCTATATCTCTCCCATTTGCAAGCCCTTTTTTAAACATGAGTTTCATAACCAAGGTTACTGTGGCTATTATCCAGTTTATTATGTGGGTTGATCAGTTGAGGAATTCATGGATTTTTAATTTTCTCTGGAAGATGGCCACATGGATTCAGAGCTATCACACTCTATGTGTGTGTTTCTGGGGCTACTTCAATAATGGTACTTACTGTGAGGAAGTGGCAGCAGGTGAAATTTTTTCTCAACCCATCACAGGGTTTTTGAAGTTCACCCCACCAGTCTTCAAGGGGTTCCAATCCGCTTTAAATGCTAATGACATTATATTGTGGCTAGTGTTGCTTATATCCCTGTTAAACCTGTTCTATCTAACATTCAGAGATAAGGGGAGATTGACTTGGATAACAACCCTGATACCTACCCCAGGGATTAGTGATGTTACCCCAGAGCCTGATCCTGTCCCAGAGACTAGGGAGGTTACCCCAGAGCCTGATCTTGTCCCAGAGACTAGGGAGGTTACCCCAGAGCCTGATCCTATCCCAGAGACTAGGGATATTACCCCAGAGTTTGACCCTGCCCCACAGCCCACCTCGGAAAGGAACCACCCAGAATGGGTGGGGGTGCTAGCAAAGGAGATACGTGAGATGGGCCAGATGCTGAAGGAATACCTCTCCCCAGCTGGTGAGAAACCCTCCCCCTGCCTTAAAGAGGGAGACTCTGGTGGTGCGGCAGTGGGACCCACAGATGTTACATCTGTCCAGGTTCCAGCTGAACTGCAAGGGCACTCACAGCCAGCAGCAGTTGCCCCTGTGGAAACTAGGAAGTCTAAGATGAAAACAAGGCACCTAGATAATAAGGGTCAGGAAGGGGGCCCCTCACAACCAGCAGGGGAGCCAGAAGTTGAGATCATCACCGAGTCCCTGTCATACAAGAGTCTCCATAACCTGCGAAAAGACATTGTACGACGGGGCCGTGAGCCTTTTACAACCTGGTTACTGCGGGTCTGGGACCTTATGGGTACAGGTGTGCAACTGGATGGTACTGAGGCAAGGAATTTGGGAGCCTTGACCCAGGACTCAGGTGTGGACCAGGTATTTGTAAGGGAGACAGGTCTCCTTTCCCTCTGGGAGCGACTTTTAATGAGTGTGAGAGAGAGATTTGTCCACAGGGAAAGAATGCAGGAGTACCACCAGAGAACACGTTGGAATACCCTTGAGGAAGGGATCCAAAAGCTGAGAGAAGTGGCAGTACTGGAGGTGCTCTTTGGGAGGGATGGACAGCATGACAATGACCCTGACAAGGTCAGGTGCACAGGGCAGATGTTGTGGAACCTGGCAAACCTGGGCCCATCTCAATATACCCCCTTTATTGCAATGATTGATGCTGATACCAACCAAGTGACAGTGGGTTCTGTTGCCAACAGGCTCAGGAATTATCAGAGTATGATGGCTGGCCCAGTGCAGGCTCATGTCTCTGCTGTGGCTAAGGACCTCAGAGAGGAGTTTAAGGAGGAGATGAAGGAGATAAGGGAAGAGGTGAGGAAGATCAGTGCAGCACCAGTGAGTGTCATGGACCCCAAAATTAGAGCCCAACGCCCCCCAGGTAGGGAGAGAGGGTACACCTCACAAGCTGACCTGTGGTTCTTTCTGCGTGACCACGGGGAAGACATGAGAAGGTGGGATGGGAAACCCACTTCTGTCCGGGCAGCACGGGTGCGCCAAATCAGGGAGGGGAACACCAACAGAGGGAACTCCACTGAAGTGAGGGTAGCCTCAGCCTCCCATGGAGGTGCAGGGTATTACAGAAGGGAGGATGATCTGTCAGATCCCCTTGAAGGAACCTCCAGTATGTATGCCCAGGAGAGAAATAATAACCAGGGCTAGAGGGGCCCTGCCTCTAGCCAGGGAGAGGCACGGGAAAACCGGATCTTTTGGACGGTGTGGATCCGATGGCCTGGCACATCAGAGCCACAGGAACACAGAGCATTGGTTGACACTGGTTCACAATGTACATTAATACCATCGGGACATGTCGGAAAGGAACCTGTTTCAATTGCTGGGGTTACAGGGGGATCTCAGGAATTGACTCTGCTGGAGGCTGAGGTGAGCCTGACTGGGAAAGAGTGGCAGAAACATCCAATTGTGACTGGCCCAGAGGCACCATGTATCCTAGGCATAGACTTCCTCAGGAATGGCTATTACAAAGACCCAAAGGGACTCAGGTGGGCTTTTGGAATAGCTGCTGTGGCAGCAGAGGGCATTAAGCAGTTGAACACCCTGCCTGGGCTATCAGAAAACCCATTTGCAGTGGGACTCCTCAGGGTGAAAGGGCAACAGGTGCCAATTGCTACCTCAACAGTGCACCGCCGGCAGTACCGGACGAATCGAGATGCCGTGATCCCCATCCACAAGATGATCCGTGAGCTGGAGAGCCAAGGGGTGGTCAGCAAAACCCACTCACCCTTCAACAGCCCCATCTGGCCTGTGCGTAAATCGGAAGGAGAATGGAGATTGACCGTAGACTATCGTGCACTGAATGAGGTGACTCCACCGCTGAGCGCTGCCGTGCCGGACATGCTGGAACTGCAGTACGAGCTGGAGTCCAAGGCAGCAAAGTGGTACGCCACCATTGACATCGCCAATGCATTCTTCTCCATTCCTCTGGCAGCAGAGTGCAGGCCTCAGTTTGCTTTCACCTGGAGGGGTGTGCAATACATGTGGAACCGACTGCCCCAGGGGTGGAAACACAGCCCCACCATCTGTCATGGGCTGATCCAGGCTACACTGGAGAAGGGTGGAGCTCCAGAACATCTGCAGTACATTGATGACATCATTGTGTGGGGGGATACGGCAATGGAAGTATTTCAGAAAGGAGAAAAGATCATTGAGATTCTGCTGGGAGCCGGCTTCGCCATTAAAAAGAGCAAAGTCAAAGGGCCTGCCCAAGAGATCCAGTTCCTGGGAGTAAAGTGGCAAGATGGACGGCGCCAGATCCCCAGTGAGGTCATCAATAAGATCACTGCAATGTCTCCACCAACCAGCAAGAAGGAAACACAAGCCTTCCTAGGTGCCATAGGCTTTTGGAGAATGCACATTCCTGAGTACAGCCAGATTGTGAGCCCTCTTTACCTGGTCACCCGCAAGAAGAACGATTTCCACTGGGGCCCTGAGCAGCAGCAAGCCTTTGCCCAGATCAAGCAGGAGATTGCTCATGCAGTAGCCTTTGCCCCAGTCAGGACGGGACCAGATGTGAAGAACGTGCTCTACTCTGCAGCCGGGAACCATGGTCTGTCCTGGAGCCTTTGGCAGAAGGTGCCTGGTGAGACGCGAGGCCGACCACTGGGGTTCTGGAGCCGAAGCTACAGAGGGTCCGAGGCCAACTACACTCCGACGGAGAGGGAGATCTTGGCCGCCTATGAAGGGGTCCAAGCAGCCTCAGAGGTGGTTGGCACAGAAACACAACTCCTCCTGGCACCCCGACTGCCAGTGCTGGGGTGGATGTTTAAAGGAAAGGTTCCCTCAACCCACCATGCCACTGACGCCACATGGAGTAAATGGATTGCCCTCATCACACAACGTGCCCGTATTGGAAACCCGAATCGCCCTGGGATTTTGGAGATAATTACCAACTGGCCGGAAGGGGAAGACTTTGGCCTTGCCGACGAAGAGGAACAGGAATAGGTGACCCGGGCCGAAGAAGCCCCACCATATAACCAACTGCCAGCAAAAGAAACATGCTATGCTCTTTTCACTGATGGTTCCTGCCGCATCGTGGGGATGAACCGGAAGTGGAAAGCAGCCGTATGGAGCCCCACACGACAGGTTGCACAAGCTACCGAAGGAGAAGGTGGATCGAGTCAGCTTGCTGAACTCAAAGCCGTTCAGCTGGCCCTGGACATTGCTGAAAGAGAGAAGTGGCCAAAACTCTGCACTGATTCATGGATGGTAGCCAATGCTCTGTGGGGTTGGCTGGAAAGGTGGAAAAAGGCTAACTGGCAACGTAGGGGAAAACCAATCTGGGCTGCTGATGAATGGAAAGACATTGCCACCCGGGTAGAGAAGTTGCCTGTGAAAGTCCGTCACGTAGATGCCCATGTCCCCAAGAGTCGGGCTAATGAGGAACACCGACACAATGAGCAGGTAGATCAGGCTGCACAGATAGAGGTGTCGCAGATAGATTTAGACTGGCAGGACAAGGGAGAGTTGTTCCTGGCTCGATGGGCCCATGATGCCTCAGGTCATCAGGGCAGAGATGCCACATATAAGTGGGCACGAGACCGAGGGGTGGATCTAACCATGGACAGTATTTCTCAAGTTATCCATGACTGTGAGACATGCGCTGCCATCAAGCAAGCCAAGCGGGTGAAGCCCCTCTGGTATGGGGGGCGATGGTCCAAATATAAGTATGGAGAGGCCTGGCAGATTGACTACATCACACTGCCTCAAACCCGCCAGGGCAAGCACTATGTACTGACCATGGTGGAAGCCACCACTGGATGGTTGGAGACCTACCCTGTGCCTCATGCCACTGCTCGGAACACCATCCTGGGCCTGGAAAAACAAGTTCTTTGGAGGCATGGTACCCCTGAGAGAATTGAGTCAGACAATGGGACTCATTTCAAGAACAGCCTTATAAACACCTGGGCTAGAGAACATGGCATTGAGTGGGTGTACCATATCCCCTACCATGCACCAGCTGCAGGGAAAGTTGAACGGTGCAATGGCCTGCTTAAAACCACCTTGAAGGCACTGGGTGGGGGAACTTTCAAGAACTGGGAGATTAATCTACCAAAGGCCACCTGGTTAGTGAACACCCGAGGTTCCACTAACCGAGCAGGCCCTGCCCAATCTGAGCCCTTGGGAATATCGAATGGAGATAAGGTTCCAGTGGTACACATGAGAGGTATGCTAGGAAAAACTGTTTGGGTGAATCCTGCCTCCAGCAAAGACAATCCCATCCATGGAGTTGTATTCGCTCAAGGACCAGGTTGCACCTGGTGGGTGATGCAAAAGAATGGAGAGACCAGATGCATACCCCAAGGAGACCTTGTTTTAGGGTGAAATACCTATAGTACTGTGCCTATGTCTCTAACTGCATGTATGTATATATAATGTAACAGTTTAATTTGATATAGCATATTAGTATGGGAGAAATTCAGGGGTGGATAATGTTGGGGGTTGAATGCTTCGCTTTTCTTTCTGTGGAATTTCTCCCATTGTTATGCTAAGTAATTGTGGCTACACCCTAAAACGACAGATAATGTTCTCTCGTAGGGGGGTGGCTGGAGGGGGAGGGGGGGGGAACCGGAAAAGGAAAGGTGGGATAGGGGGGTCTGGAGCGGGGGACGCTCTCTCGCTTGGCTCCTGGAGTGGGAAGACAACCTGGGCTCCGCTCTGGCATCTTCCCCTGCCATCCCAGCACTGAGATCCACGCTCCCTGCCTTTGGACATCGCTCTGCTGCTCTCCCAGCTCACCCTACTACCTCCGGACACTCATCTGAGCACCACGACCGACACCGTGAGGGGGGAGTCACTTTCCCCATCCCCGCTCACCCCTGGGCCGCGGCCGCCATCACCCAGCCCTCTTCAACTGCGCGGGACCTGCCCTGCCCCCACAGCACCGGTAACAGCACAGGGAGACGGCCTGCGGCCAAAAGGGACTGGAGCGGAGCTAGACTGTTTCTGTTGCCAGTTTTTATAGCTGTTGTTGTTTTTTTCTGCTTTGTTAAATACCAGTAAAGAACTGTTATTCTCATCCCCATATCTCCTGCCTGAAGGTGTCTGAATTGGACCTAAAATAATTAAAAGGGAGGGGGGTTGCACTCTGCATCGCAGAAAAGGGGCTCCTGCCTTTCCTTAGACCATACCTGTCTTTCAAACCAAGACAATTTAAGATGATAGTTATATGTTGCATTACTATATTACATTCAGATAAGAAACTGATGTCCTTTCAATTATTTTTTTAAAAAGATACCATCATGACATTAATAAAAAAAAATTTTACTGACACATCACTTTTATTCTTAAATTCTGCATAGAAGTACACACTACCTACAAATTACTAACAGGCAAATAAAACAGTGTTTGTGCATACCATTAAAAAAATTACAGGTACCCATATATTATACCAGTCCTTATGAAACAAGCAACCTCTAAAAAAACATGGTGTCACATGTGAAGAATTTGAACTTTGCTTCTTAAAAGTGGATTACAGTAATATCTAATGGAGTAAAACATATGAAGTATTTAATTTCCCTTAATGAAAAAAAAATCCTGATTTGCTCATGTATTACAACACCAACTTCTAAAACAACTAATGACTTAAATTAGTTGTTTTCTTGTGCAGGTAATAATATAATACTCAGACAAAATAGTTATTTCTACAAATTCTTTTAGTTGAACAAGACTTTAAAAACATAAAATGGTCCAGTGAGGTTTTAATCGGAAAATTCAAACAGAAACAAAGTAGTCAAATATGTTATGCTTTACCATTATGTTTGTACTGGATAAAGCATATTTGATATAGAAGACACCTAGCATTTGAAAAGCAAAATTTCAGTATTTACACACTAAAAGAATTAAGAAAATAAAAATTGTTATATAGATAAGTTACTACAATCACCTATAGGCTCCAACAACATGAATTGTTAACAATCAGTTAGAAGCAGATTAAGTAGTATCCCTAGGCCAATTTTGTCATTTTAGAATCCCATTTTCCTTTGAATTTATAGGTGTATATGTCCACATACATAAGGTCATGTGAACCCTAAAAAGGTAGTTTATTAAACTTCAGTTTGTTACCAAAAAATGATAAATATTTTCCCCTTTGACTTATAGAGTTGCACTGTATTAAATTAAGCACAAAGACTTGAAAATATACTTAATTTACTACATTAATTATCTTTTTTTCAAATGGATAGCTTGAAGTTGTGAATGAATAAACAATTATAGGATTTGGACCTTTTGTATTAACTTGGAACAGAGGTATATAATAAATTTCTTTCAGAGGCTAGTTTACTCTGTCTTCATTAAACTTACATGATTATGTACCCATTAGATATTAATATCTCCAGTACTGAATTACTGTATTCTCCAGTACCATCTTCATTTCTGCACTTTCAAACAAAACCACCATATTCACTTGTAAAACAAACTTTGATTCATCCAACATTATAGATTTAATAACTCTTTAAGCTTGAGGGAAGCATTTTAAATCTGTATTAAAGACAGTGTTATTCAGGAAATCTTAAGAATTTAAAAGATTTAAGTGCATTGGTGCAAGATATTATCCCTTTGTGCAAATAATATCCGTCCAGCGCTGAAAGAGCGTGTTTATATGTCACAGGGTATTTAAAGCTAGCTGTGTTCAACTGTATGGCTGAATCCTGAAGTCCACAGATAAGGAAGGCTTCCTCTAAAAATTAAAGGATTTTTGTCCAAGTACTGATGAGCAAAACGAGTAGGAAAAGATATAATTAATTCATCAGCTAGAAATGCTATTAAGCCGTTCTGTGATTGTTCACAGTTTTACCCGTACAGAGAAAAATCAGAAAAACTTTCAGACTAGGACATTCTCTTTCACCAAGCACTCCATCATAATCCTCAATTAAAATATTTCCAGTAAGTCTGGTGATGGCAGAGAGCATCCGCCTCCAGCAAAGAGCCCTTCATACAAACATCAGCATTTCCTCCCGTGCTCGTCCAAAAAGGTTGTTTTTAAAAGCCACTCCACTTCGGTACGTCCACTTGTAAATTCCTCACCCCGGCAACACTTTCAGCATCGGGTGTTTCAGTTCCTGCGATGCGGCCTATTTACACCCACACAGACGAACACGAGCGGTAACAGTAACTCCTGGAAGCGTCTCAGGTCTGACACATCTCATCCGCGGGGGTAGGGAGGTAAAGGACTACGGGACTGCCACCTTTGTGAGTTCATTCTAAGACGCCTTTTTAAGCCCTCCTCCTAGGAGGGTGTTATTTTGCAGTCCTGCTTCCTATCATCCTTAAGGAAGGCAAAAATAAAACCCAAAACGTGTTTTTTTCCAACGGTCAATTCATCACAAATCACTGGCTGCCTTCCTCTCAGCGCAGGCTTAAGCATAAATTCCGGTCTTCTTCACCAGAAGGGGAGAGAAGAAAGAAACTGAGGCAGTAGTTGAAGGGGTGGGGAAGGGGAGAGAGTCACACAGCGGAGACTGTGCCCGCTGCTACTAGGCGAGGCGAGGCGAGGCGAAGCGAGGCGAACCACTCCAGCTGTAGCAGAGCTAGGAAGGGAGCGGCAGGGAGCAGCGCAGTAACGGCGGCGGAAACGACGCTAGTTGAGTAAGAAAGGGGAAGTTGTTGGTGTTTGGCGCCGGTGGAGGGAGTAATTCCTGCAGCTGCACTTCCGGTCGGCATTTTGTTCTGAGAGGGAGCGAGAGACACACACAGAGGATCCTTTCCTTTTCTTTCCCTATCTCCTCCTCTTCTCCTTCCTCTTCCCGCCCCCCCCTCCCCGCTCCCCCAGTACCGACTCACGGCTTACTCCGCTCAGGCCGTTCCTTCCCCCATCCTCCTGCACTCGCATGTACAGAGGAAGCAGCGGCCCCTTGGCAGCTGCCCTGCCCTCCCCTCCCCCCACCCCTACCCCGCGGCTTGGAATGTGTCTCGGAACCGGTTTGGTTCGGCCCGTGTTGATGCTGTGAAGCAGGCTCGGGGAAAAAGGGATTTGTCTTGGCCGCTCACCCCCTGGCTCTACATGTTCGCTGCACTGAGGAGGAGACGGAAGAGGAGACAACCCCCCTCCCGGCCCGGATTATTGTTGTTATATTATCTCCCATCCTCCTCCTGCTCCGCGGTGGCGGCGGCCGCGGCCTAGCAGCGGCGACAGCTCTTCTGAGGAGGGAGAGGGCGGATTTCTCTCCCCCTCTCTCGGATTCTCGTCGGATTCGGACGCCGATTTGCTCAGGTAATCCCCCTTCATCTCCCCTTCCCCTCTCTGCCCTCTCTAGCAGCCGGCCGGGCCTCCCGGCCCAGCACTGCCGGGAGCAAAGGGGATTACCTGCTCTCCGGGATAGAGGGGAATAAGTGGTGACCGGAGGTGTTTATTTAGCAGCCCCCCTTCCTGCTCGGTCGGGTCTGGGGGAGAGTAGTTCTTTCCGGACTGCCAGGCGGCCCAGGTCCGGCGGAGGGCGCAGGCCCGTCGGCCAGTGCTTTTACTCCAGTTCGGGGATTAGAAAGATGAAGCGGTTTCTCAGTAACAGGCCTCAATCTGGAAAGGAGCAGGAGGAGGAGGAAACAATACAATTAGCAGCAAATGTGCACTGATCCTTTGCCATATTTACAACTTCTGAAGTCGGGGGCGAAATAAGTGGAAGAGTAGGGAAAGCGAGACAATGTAAATACCCAGGAACAAAAATACCAGCTCTCTTCGCTATTACCTTCTCTTTTTAACCAACTCTGTTCTGAACATTCAAAACTTCGAAGGCACGTGGATTTATAACGTAAAGGTTTAATTTCTACATAATATAGCAATTGATTAGTGTGTTAATCACCGACTATTTATAGCATAAAGCTAGCGCTTGTGACATGATTGACACAACACGGATGCCCGCAGACCTAGAAAATACAGATAGACAAGCATTTAGTGTCAGGTACTCCACACAATCTCCATGTGCATGTGTTGTATACATTACAGGAATATGTATTGAATGCAGATTAAATACTATTTTATACTCTTAACAAACAGAAAATGAGAGAAGGGTCGTGTATAGTGCTATGTTTATGATGTTTCAGGGGTCAAGGTGAAGATGAGATCTTAGCCTAAGTATTTGAGAATCCATACTAAATTTAAGTGAAAAGTGAGGAACGTTTAAAGTGTCATCATTTCTTATCAGGCCATAATCCTTTGAGATTCTGAGGTCATTATTGGCTGTTTGTGTCCATGATGTTTAAGTATGTAATTAGTTGTCATTTAAACAGGTTAAACGTGTTTTGTAAATGACGATTGATTAAGTGTCAGCTCTTTATTTATAAATGGTAGCTAATTTAGAGTAAGGTAAATCTTGGACTTACTGTGTGGTAGAGTTCTGAGTGTTATTAAAAGTTGAGATAGATTTCAAATAAACACCCTATGAACTAATAAAAATACTCATATAGAAATTACATAATTGAGGGAAATTTTAAGATACGAAGTTTCATATAGAAAATAAATTTGTAAATGGCAAACAAGTATCAACATTACAGAATTTGTCTATTTTTCAGTAGTTTTTTTAGTTGTTTAGACAGATCTTGTAATAAGTGGTAATGAATTTCTGGTATATTGTGTTTAGAGTCTTATAAACTCTGCTATCGTGTCTTTGAGTGCCCTGATACTTGTTTAAAAGGGTGAAGTGAATATAGCTGTCACGTAGGTGTGTTTTCAATGCTGTAAATTCGTGTAGTACTCAGTAGCATGTCCGTGATTTGTATTGGTCAGGGAGCAGTTTGAATTTTAAAAAGCCTGAAGCTCCTGCTGAGCCCAAATCCCTCCCTCCTTCCCTCCCTCTCTTCCTTCCTTCCTTCCTTCCTCCCACTGATCTCCCATTCCTGTCTTTGTGCTGCCTGATCCTGTTGAACGCTGCAACGGGGCCTCAGGCCTACGTGTGTGGAGAGGAACCATTTACACTTTGAAAAAGCAGCTTTTTAATTTTAAACCTTGTGAATTGCAGAGGGAGCCATTAGTCGTCTCTAACTGCCTCTATCTCTGTGTGTATCCGCATTGCTATTTTCTTTTGGTCTGTGGTATGCATAGAGGCCGAGTGTAACTGCTTTACAGGAAAGAAAATAGTTGTAGTTCTTGGGTAGTTTCATCATCCAGAAGGGACGTGAGCTCATTTGTTTCTTTTGTTCACTCTTTATTTTAATAAAAATGAAGCCATTGTTTGAACTTTTCTGACTTATTTAAGGAGGTTTGCTTTAAATAGATATAAGAGCGGGAAATAAGCTACTGTAGTTATGTAGTTCCTGTCAAGTTTATATTGCCTGGGTTGTGTTTATGATGTGCTCTTTTTTTCTTAAATCAGAAAACATGCACTTTTTTGGTATGAAAAATAGGCGTATTTATAGAGGGAAACTTAAGATGATGCCTATTTGTAATGAGGGTTTTTTTTTTGTTTTATTTGTTCTAGGCACGTGGTTAATCCTGAATTAGTTGCACCATCACAGTTTATGGAGCTGTAAATTTTTTTGTTATAAAAATATATTTAGCATGCAGACATACTTAATGTGGAAATGTTTATAAGATGACTTATTTTTTGTTTATATTGTATTTTTAGCACATTTAAAGAGTGTGTGTGTATGGGAAGCAAGAGCCATCACTTTGATACTCCTTTTGCTCTAGTGTTAGGAGTTTATATTGGTCTGCTGTTTATCACAAAAGCTAACTGCTTAAGGAGGATGTAGTTATTTTATTCATGTTATGGAAATACAAAATTAATTATTCTCGAGGTGTTAGTTGTAGCAATTATTTCAATTGAAAGAGGAAAATATTTTCTTCTTGTTATTTTTATTTTGTGCTTTTGACTACCTTGTACAGTTTGAATATTTCCTGTGTACAGATTTTATTTCTTTACTTCTTTAAAACTTTCTTTTGATGATGTTTTTATGCTTCTTTTTTTAAAATCATTTTTTAACATTTTGATTTCAGAGAAACAGAACAGCATTAGAGAAGCAAAATTATACCTCTAAGTAACTAAAAAAGTAAACAGGGAAAAACTTTTTTTTCATATTAAACTCTCTAAATTGGGAAAAATTATAGAAAAAAAGTTAGTGCTTTTAGTATGTGTATCAGTTGGTTCTAAGTGGTTTTCCAATTGGAGATCTCAAAATTCTTTAAATGGTTAGATATTTTCTTTTTCAGATTATTTCTCTGTCTTGATTTGAAGCACTTTATTTCCTGAAGGCATGTGTATGTGTAGACAGGCAATGCATTTTACAGGAGCAGTTAAAAAAATGCTGGGCTGCAGTCAGCGACTCTGATAAGGAAACAACAGAGTAAAATTGCAGAAACAAACTTAATCCAGCTCCCTTCCCTGTACACTGGGCTTTTAACTACATTAGTGTATTTCCCCCTTACCCTTCTGGTTCCAATTCAATACTTCATACAGCGCATGGGAAATCATAGCTGACTGGTATACTGTTATAACCCACTTGATATATTTGTTTTTCTTTGTAATTGTGCAGCCTACTGCTTTACCTGCTGTATGCCATCCAAATAGTTCATGAATGCTGAGGTGTTTCAATCTATGAATTTGTAGGAATTATCTCAAAATACATATCTGTATTTTACAAACATTGGAGGTGTTTTTGCACATCTGTTAAATATTTTCATTTTACAGATGGAAGACTGAAACTGAGTCAAATAGCAAGTTGACACAAGATTTATAAGCAATTTTCAATTTGATATGCTTTATTCTTGAGATTTGTAGAGTTACTTTACAGCACTTAAGAAGTTCATAGCATTGTTTTCTTTGACTTAGTGGTTGTGAAGGCCCTGCATTTCAACATATCAAATGCATTGTTTCTCGTGGTGGATTCCTAAGAAGTAGAGAATGGGTTTTTGCCAATGGCCTTAAAACATCTATTCAGTTTCAGGTGTCTTGATCATGCCAAGAGCTGGACAAGAATAGATTTTCTGTCCTGAAAAATTAAAAAGAATCATCTTCCATATTGTGAAGAAACCAAAATCTCTTAAAGTTTATCAGTAAGAACAGAGACAAGAACTAGATAGTGACCCAAATCCCACAAGTAATTAAATGGTATGTCTGAAATATTGAAAGTGATTAATTTCCAGCAGGAACTAGCAACCTTGGAGAGTACCCTAAGCATTGGTTATTGGCTGTTAGGAAAAGAACTCTGCCTCTTAAACAAATAATTGTTGTAGTTGGTGTAAACTGGTTGAATGGAAACCTATGCAGCTTAGTGGTCAGACCATTTCATTCTGATGTCAGTTTGTTGTCCAGCTGCTGTATGGTTTTGTTATGAAAGCAAGACTGTTCAAAGGTATAGTAAGCATGTTCCTAACCAGAACATTGCTTTTGGGATGTAGGAAGTTCAGGTTCAAATGTCTGATCTGTATTAGACAGAGAAGTTGTTGAGCTTTTCTTCTACCATCTGTTTTTTTATGGTCTAATCATGTGCTCCAGGCATGACCCAGAGGCTGTGGGTATATTATGGAACAGGTAGGATTTTTATTTCTCTCCTTGTGATAGAAAATTATTTTTTTGAGAAGTAATTTTTTTACAAAATTGTCAGTTTCCAGCAAAAGTTCTCCTGGATAAGAAACTTTTAAAAATTGATTTAATCTATTAACCATTTCATTCAATTCCCTTAGTAAAAAAATGTAAGGTCTCAAAGAAAGCATCTCCTTTTTTGTGTAACTCTGATTTCTTTAATGATATATATGTCATGTGCCATATATGAGGCAGGGATCCTGTAAATAACAAAAACAATATATGATCATTGAATGAATGACTATTATAATGCACAAGGGACTGAATTGTAGGCATAAATAACCATAATTTTTATATTTCTTAATACTTGAGTGCTTGGTTTTATAGTTCTGACCTTTTTTTCTCTTTTTAAAAATAATGACATTTATCAAGCTTCTTGAATGTAAACAAATCTGTGATAGGGGTTGCACTATCTCTCATGTTTGAGCTAACGATCTCTCCTCTGTGTTGACCAGGCACTCAGAGAGGATTAGGTAATGAGTACTTTGATTTTGAAATTTTATTTTCAGATCTTAGGTTTTGACTATTTAAGAAACATTTTTTTTCTTTTAATAATATATAATAATTTTGTAGAATAGATTTACCCTGTGAAGACCAATAATAGTTTTAATGATCGTGTCATAGTTGCTTAGCATTGTTCTTGTGGTTGATTATGATAAACCTCAAATTGTTGTTAGACAATTTATGAATCTTTGTGAGTTAAAGATGGTTTTATTTTTGGGGAACGGGGTGGGTTGTGGCCCTGAGTGCTCATTGCAAAGATGTTGTGGTAGGCTTCCACCTGTGATTTGTTTGCAGTAACTTTCTGCATTCTGAACACAGTTTAACAAATTCAGTGCTCACATAGCTTACATATTCCTCAGCAGTATGTTAATATAGATGTTAATTAGCTTCAGATAATGTGAGAGAATTTTTATAATTACCTGTGTGAAAGGCATATAGATACTTTTCCACTGAAAAGGACAGAATTGTGTTTGAAAACTTGCCTTAATATCCTTTAGAAATAAGAATTGCCTACTCAACAGCCAATGTCTTAGAAGATGTGGAAAAGGATATTTGCTGTCAGTAAACATTGGGAATAATTAGCATTGGGAGGAGCTCAAGTTCTTTGTAACACGAGCCTGGAAAACAAACGTAAATGAATATTTATATCCAAGACAAATTTATGCTAACAGCAGTACTCTATATAGTACTAAACTGCTATTTCACATTATCCAATATTATCATGTGTGCCAAAGCATGCAGTCATGTCAAATGCATGGTCTGTGAAGGCCACTTGTGGTTTTGCAAGCTTTAATTTATGGTTTCCCATGGCAACTGTTAAATGTGGAGGGAGCAGAAAACACAGAAGAAAGTTTCCCTGCATCCTCAGAACAAGCTCCTTGGAAAACCATAGCTTGGAGATAAGAAATGGCTGGTGAAATGACGAATACAAAAAGGAATCTAGCTTCCCTCCCTTAGTAGACCCTCTTATCTATCTTCAATATTAGTGGTTCATTTTCTTTTAGTATCCATAGGCCAGCTTTGAATGTAAAATCCCTCAGGGATTGGTCAGAAAGTAGAATTCCCTTGGTAATTGGTGCAAATTGTAAAACCCTCAAAAGTTATAAAAACCCCTGTAAAACAATAGCCGTTGGTATATGCTAGATCGGATGCCTTCATAGAATAAACGATGGATTTGTGCCTCTCTGCATATGCTGGTCTCTTTTCCCCGCTGGTCTGAGAGCTCACCGCGAGCCACAATTCTATCTGGGCAAGGCTCGGGAATTTGCTCCGTCGCTGAGGGCTGTGAAAGCAGCCTCAGGGATCCCAAAGGGACCCCAAAAACCCCACCAGTGACAGTTAAAGACAGAAAAAAGGGTTATGAATTGAGAATTGTCCCTGGATTATGTCCTGTGAGTTTAATGTGAAGAGTTTAAATTTTTTTGAGAAGATAAACAGCCTGTTCTCCCAAGAACTCATCTTTTCCTTGATACTCTCCTCTAATTTTTGTGTTTTATCACAGAGGTTGATGGTAAGGTAAGGTATTACACTACTGGAAAACAGGAAAGGAACTCGATAGTTTGAAAGGCTGGGTGCATAGCTAGCAAAAGATAGTATCCCTACCCATGTAGGTGCCTCAGTGTCAAATGAAAAAAGGAAACATGGGGAACTGAGAACTAGATACTCTTTATTTCTGCTTGAGCGTATATGTTAATATTGATGCAAGTTTAAGGTAGTTGAGGCTTGATCCATTTCAGCCATTTCTTGTTTCTGTTTAAATGGCATGTGAATGAAACTAGAAGAGTATCATGCTTCATTTTCAATGTTTCTGTATTGCCAGAAGTTTCCCATAAATGTGTAGTCTCTGGGACTCCTTTGTACTAAAGTAATTTCCAGTTTGGAAAAAAAGAAAATTTTTTCTATACTTCTACAATAGCAAAGCTGCAGAGAACTGAGAATCTTTTCCAAAAGTAGCCTGTGACTTGTGAAATTATGTTAATGTTTCACACTAGAAAGATTGAGTAACCTCTAAAAGGTAGGTGTATATCACTTGCATCCCAGGGAAGACTGCAAAGATCAACTTTAGTTTTCCCTCGCAGGTGATGCTCTACATATATATAGAAACGCTGTGCTCTATATCTTACTTTGTACACACTTATTTTGTCAGTCAGTGATGGTAGGCAAATGACTATAACTGTATTTTTCTCATAACAGGATGACCTGAAATACATAACACTTATTTTGGGATATTTTTTAATGTTTAATTTTTAAGTAATTAAAATATATAGTGATGATAAAACTGAAATGGGTTTCAGTGGGGTTTTTATGTTTTCTTTAACATATGTAAAACTCTGTGACATTTAAAATGTAATTTATCTGCATTGTAAATCCATCCCCTTGCTAGAAAAAAATTGATACTTCATTGCAAATTGTTGCAGTTGAGCAAATTATGAAAATAAAGTGCTCAACATGCAATTGTGTAAATTCTATTAAAATTAAAAAAATAAGCATTACTGAGTAATCTAGTCTTCAGTTTATTTATTTGATTTATCTGCATGGTCAATTGTGGCTGTCCATGTATCTGTAGCATATGGCCCACAGTTCACATTTGCCTTAACAACAGCTAGGATAATAGTGCTGTCTGAATACTGTAGTAGTAAGCTTTGTATTAAAGCCTCAGAGAAATTGAAGGGTATAATTAGCCTTTTCTTTCACAGTAGTGAGCTTTAGATCCTTAAGAAAAGAAGATAGTAGTCATTTAGAGTCAAATGCCTGGAGAATAAAGTACATAGAAAGTAACCAGAACATCTGTAGGTTGGATGCAGAGATGGAAGGATTCAGTGTGGATTGCTGTGGTGTGATCCTGTGAGGACTAACTTTATGGAGCAGTTTTTGGGCCTTCTCCAAATGCCCATAACATAGCTTAGCAGTTCAGTCAGTAACTTGGAACTGTGTAGCCTAAGACTTGCTTCTTTTTTATTTTAACATATCGGTTTAGAATTGAGATGTATTTATAGGATGCATGTGGGTTTCATTAATAAAATTATATCTGCAACTCATACAAATAAAGAAAATTCACAAATATAGGAATGCAGTTTTTGTTTTTTAGTCACTAATTGATGACCAACTTTCTCACATTGGAAGGTGTGACTTATAAATAATGAAAAAATATTTGTCATATATTAATGAATAGCAAAGTAGTAGCAGTGTATTTATCCTCTCAGATTTTACCAGTCACTTATTCAAGGAAGTAATTTTAAGACAACTTTTTTCTTTTACTATGTAGTTTGTTGCCATATTTTTTTGTCAACCTCATTATCTCCTTGCTTTTGTGAGAGCTTATATATTTGATATAATTTCGATATGCTTTCCAAAAAATACATGAACACTTCAGCAACTGAAGTTAGAAACAGGTTTAACTAAACTAAAATAAGCTATTCTTACAATGAGACTTATATTTCTGCATTTCTTTGGTGTTATTTTTAATATTCTACTTAAATAAAAATGTTTTTTATAATTTTTCATTAGTAAAGTCTTACTCATCTCTCCCCCTCCCTCCTCAATTTTGAAATCGGCTGTTTAATCACTAACTCACATAAGGTAATGAAGAAGCCACATCATGAGAGACCTCTCTGGAGGGGGGAAAAAATCAAATTCTTGTTCTGTTTTACTTTGGAGCATTGACAGAACAGGTTGGTTGGGTGGAGTATAAATCAGGCTGTCTTTCTCTGGTTTATGTGTTATAACAGATTAGCAAATGAGACCTTTGCAAGTGTGTGATATGAAAAAGAGGAAAGACTTTAGTCCCTTTCTTACCTTGCAAAATATGAACAGACATATTTCAGCTTAGGTGAGTTGGGCAAGTTTGTGGGCGAAAACTTGATTTCTGAGGAGGCATGTTTGATGATTTGCAACAATTACAGTTTGTTTTACAGTATTGCATTTTTAAAATTAAAAATGTTTTAAAATTATTTAGGAATGCTGACTTTCAAAGTCTGTTACTAAAATAGGTCTTGATAAATGCTTTAGCTGATTGGAAGATATTAACAATTAGGATGATTAGAGAGATACAGCCCTTCTATGAAGACAGGTTGAGAGAGTTGGGGCTCTTCAGCCAGGAGAAGGCTCCAAGGAGACCTTAGAGCACCTTCCAGTGCCTGAAGGGGGCTGAAAAGAAAGCTGTAAAGGGACTCTTTACAAGGGCATGGAGTGACAAGACAAGGGAGAATGGTTTTTATACTGAAAGAGTAGAGGTTTAGATTCGATATTAGGAAGAAATCCTTGGCTGTGAGGGTGGTGAGGCTCTGGCACAGGTTGCTCAGAGAAGCTGTGGCTGCTGCATCCCTGGAAGTGTTCAAGGCCAGGTTGGATGGGGCTTGGAGCAACCTGGTCTAGTGGAAGGTGTCCCTGCCCAAGGCAGGGGGTGGAATGAGATGGTCCTGAAGGTCCCTTCCAACCCAAACCATTCTATGGTGCTATGAAAGTTTAGTATAATAGAACAGATAGGATAGCTCTGCAAGGATCTTTTTGTTTCACTACCTCTCTTATTTCCTTGGATTTTGGGGAAGTATGGAGCTGGATTTGTTAAGTCTGGAGAAAAGGAGGCTCGGGGGGACCTTGTTACTCTCTAGAACTCCCTGACAGGTTGTAGTGAGGTGGGGCTGGTATCTTCTGCCAAGCCTACAGTGAGAGGACCAGAGGAAGTGGCCTTAAACTGAGACGGGGAAGATTCAGATTAGATATCAGAACAATGTTTTCCCTGTTTGTTCAGGCATTGGAATAGGTTGGTGTTGGATCCCAGAAATCTGGAGTTTTTGAGCTTTCTGTGCTTTCAGGTACAGACCCCCTGGAAAACACTGCTTTTGACCTGAGGCCTTGGAGACGGCTTCTAAATATGAGTGGTGAAGTAGAAATCACAAGTGTGTAGTGAATTAGAAGTGTGTGCTTTCACAGGGTGATGGGTTTTAAATTTGAGGTTTTTATAGTATAGTAATAGGTATAGGACAAGATGGAGGATTTTGGGTGGTGTCTCTTTGTTCATCTTTCTTCTTCCTGCTTCATGGTTTTCAGGTAGTAGTTTCTGGTTGGTCAGTCAGTGTCACTCTAAGGGTCATGGGAATCTAGTTATTGGGCCAAAAGTATAAATAATATCGGTGTTAATTCTCTATTGGACTGTTTAGCCTTAAAAGATCTTGTAGCAGTTGCCTCTGTAGCCATTTTTCCTTGCTTCTAGCAAGGAGCTGGAAGTGCTGTCATACTCTCTGTACTTTCTGATAAGATATAATAAACATCCAAGCCCAAACACGAGAAAAACTGTTTCAACCATGTTTCTGTTAATCTTGGCTCTGAGAAGAAGACAGACGAGACTGATTGACAAACCACTAATTAGGTGGTGCAGAGTCCCCACACCGCTGCCCACCAGTTGCCTAGGGAGGTGGTAGAGTCACCATCTTTGGAGGTGTTTTAGAGGTGTCTAGATCTGGCACTGGGCAATGTGGTTTAGTGGTGACAGTGGTAGTGCTGGGTAGACAGTTGGACTTGATGATCTTACAGGTCTCTTCCAACCTTGATGTTTCTTTGGTCCTATTCTATCATTAGCATTAATGAATATGTTGTCTTGTTTGCTTACTTGTGTTTACTTATTGTAATAATAATAAATACTGTGAACCTTCTCTCTGTAGAGTATTTTGTATGGTTTTCAATGATATTCTGCTCCACAGCAAAATAAAAACAGCGCATGACCTCTCTGATGAAATTTTCAGAAAAGTTATGTGAGAAAAAAATATTTAGACTGACATTTGAAAACAACATAGTGAAATTGATGGAAGAAAATGCATTCTAATTTAAGGTCTAGCACACTTTGATTTTAACTAGTGTTTAATTTTAGAGATATTTTAATGGTGTAAAGCTGAAATGCCTTAGTTCTGTTATTTTGAAATAAAGTCTGTTTAAATGGAAACATTTTCTAAGCTATGTCCACTTTGACAATTGACAGTTTTTAGTGAAACTTTCTAATTAAAACATGTCTCATTCAGTTTAATGAACATCTATCTGAGGGTAAGGACCTACATAAATCCTTTCTCTCTAGCCATTAATGGTGAGGGAAGTGGAATTTTCACCAGTATCTTTCCCTTGTACTTTATTTATAAGGGCCGTATATGCTGTAATGTAATTTGAACAATGTTCTTAAATTTCTGCCTATCAAATGATTTTTCTTTTGTACATATATAAGATAGTAGCCATTAGATCTCTTACAGATCTTGCATGTGGTTCTTGTCTTACCTGTTATTTTATAGCTCCTATCACAATCCACTTCAGAGAGCCTTAGACAGCTTTGATCTCATGGATTATTTTAAATTTTGCTAAATAAGCAGGTATACTAAGAAGATGGCTAGGACTTTTGGAGGAGGTTCAGTCATCTTAGTTCTAATGTGGATTTTTTTGGATATTCCTTTAGCAAAGAGAAATTATCTGTTTACCAGATGTGAATTTAGAAAATGCAAGACAGGGTTAAGATGCTAATAGTTCAGTTTGTCACCTCTCATCCATAACCCTATCTACTGTGCTTCTTTTGTTAGGTTTGTATGATGGTGGTGGTCACATAGTTGTACAGCTTCTTATCTTCAAGACTGTTACCCCTACATTTCCTTAAGCTTAAAAAGTACTATATGTACAGTGATTATATCAAGACCAGCTAGGGAAATTACAGCAGTCAGGAAAGTATAGCTTTATAACTGAATTTTCTAATTTCTTGTATTGTAAAACTGGCAGTTTAGTTATAAAATTTTGTCAGCATAATACTTGGAGAGCATAAAACCCATTAATATAAGCTTTTGTGCATATCATGTCATGGCAACTAAGCACCACAACTGCTTTTCTCCCCCCTTCAGTGTGAAGGGGGAGGATTGGAAGGGTAAAAGTGAGAAGGGGGGGGAGCCCCAAAACCAGAGAGGAAAGTAAAACCCAAGGAAAACAAGTGATGCAAATGGAAACAATTGCTTGCCACCAACTGACTGATGCTCAGCCAGTCCCTGAGTAGCAGCCCTGCAACAACCTCTCCCCGGTTCTATTGCTAAGCACGATGTCACGTGGTCTGGAATATCCCTTTGGTCAGTTTGGGGTCACCTGTCCTGGCTGTGTCCCCTCCCAACCTCCTACACACCCCTAGCCCACTCCCCAGCATGGCCGTAAGAGGAGCAGAATAGGTCTTGGCTCTGTGCAAGCTCAGCAATTACAAAAACATCTATTATCAACTCTGTGTTTAACACAAACCCAAACAGACCCACAGCAGCTACTAGGAAGTTGAAATTTATCGCAGCTAAACCAAATACAACATGAATTCTCTCTTTTCAGAGTATATGTTCTTATTAGGAGTGACCATGCTTAGTCATCCTAATTTATTGAATACTTACTTTGTTTAGTCAGTTTGTTTGCTGAAAAAATAATGCTTTCTCCGCAACAGGGAAAGCAGAAGTTTTGAAATTTATTAGAATTGTATAGATATAGTTTATTCAACACTGTTGAATTGTAGTGAGAAATAGTTGATATACAGGGCCATGAGCTTCTGACTCGAACTTCAAAAGTAAGGAAAATGCTTTTCTTTGATTAATAAAACCTGTCTATCAAGTTTTATTTACTTTTTGTGGTAAGAACCCTCCTTAACACTGCAGTTTAATTTTTATCTATGAAAAGGACAGTCTTTCAAAAGTAGATTAAAAATCAGTGATAATGCTGCTGTACATAATCATGATGTATTGACTGAAGAGCCCATTCTCGATTATATATTTCTCCCTTCCCTTGTTTCATGTTTGAAGTGGAAAATGTAGAGGTTTATGCTTGTTTTAAATCATGTTACCAAATAGGTTGTCAAATGCAAGAGTTTAACTGATAAAAACACTGGTGGAATCTGAAATCCTCTAATGTTCTAGTTTTACAATGTTTCTTCTCTTAAACCTCATTTGAATATTGCTCATCCAGCCACACCTATAATTACAGCTTTAATTTGCCTAAACTAAAATAGTTGTTAATTTAGGTACTGTTACTGGGGAGGTGTTACTGGCCAGAAATTTTCTTGATAGACTTCTGTCCTGGTTTAGGGCAAATTTGGGAGAAAACCTCCAAAGCCCCCCCCCCAGGAAGCAAACCCAAGCGGCTCCTCCCCCAACCAGTTCGGGAAGAAATTTCCTTGAAGAGAAGTGGAAAAAACCTATTTATTCAACAGGCACAGCACTGCCCAGCACAAAAAATTAACAATACCAAACAACAAAACCTCTCACTGCTCTGAAGAGATGAAAAATTCAGAAAGTCTCTCTCCTGTGGGTGGTAGCTTGGCTCAGTCTGTTCTCAGTCCCTCTGGTGCTGGAAAATGCCGCTGCCCGGGCCAGGCCCCAGTGGCTGCAGGTGCAAGCTCCTGGTGCTCCCCCGGGTCCCCAGTCCAGAGCAGGTTCAAATAATTCCAGGGAAAAAGAAAAAAAAAAAACTTTCCGGGGAACTTCTCTGCTTCAGTTAGTCAGAAACTAACTAAAAGCAAAGGAGAGCTCTCTCCGCTGTCCACCACGGTGACACAGTCCAGGAGGATGAGACGATGGAACTCCTATCTCTGTGTTTTGAAAACAACCGCCTCAGACATTCCACCGCTACTCCTCCCCCCTCCTTCACTCTCAAATCCAGCCTTAAAGGTACAAAACTTATTTCTGGGCTAAACAGACAAATGGGGATACAATTCAACATCACAAAGTCACCCCAGGACAACTTCATAGCATTAATCCTGCTTGTGTTATCTGAGTGTGTATCTATATATTACTAAAAGAACTGATAAATGTATAATTTGAAAAACCAGGCAGAAAAAACACCCCACTGAGGGGTGAGCTGTGACTTAAACAAAAAACATCCCTTCTAATTCCTAAAAAATAGTCTTTCAGAATATTTGGTTATTTTAGTATGATTTTATTTGCCTTTCAGTCTATTTTCTAAAACTGTGGACAACATATCTTGGTGCGCTGGAAATTACTTTTTTTTTCTTTTCTTATGAGGGTTCCTCTATCCAACTGGCTATTTAAACCACTGAGGCAGATAGTACAAGACCAGACTTTAATATTAACAGCAGTCTACATAACTGTTCTCTGTACTTCAAGTTACCTGTGCAGTATATCTTCTTAACTTTTGAAGTTCCTAACTTGAAGAGCAAGTGGTTAAAACATGGTAGGATGGTGTAAAAGGCAGTGGTATTATAAAAGAACCTAGAGCCTTGCAACTTTCAAAGTTTCCAGTACCTACCAGCAGAGAGCATTCTGTACCCTTTATCTATCTAGTCCAGTATCATACACATCTTGTGCCTTATGACTCTTGAAATTGGATTAATGATATAAAATTGTAAAGAAATGCCTTTTCCCACCTGCTGGTCCAGAGATATCAGTCATGATGAGGCAGAAATCTTGACAATTGGATAACATTTTTTTTCCTGTTAACCAAGAGTTAACTTAAAAAAAAGAATAAAAAACCCCCAGTGAATTGCAATACAATTTTTTTTGGTGTGAAATGGCATACAATATATTTTTAAAGAATGCTTTCTTACAGTGTGTTGGTTAAGCTTTTGTTTAACTATATTTTTTGTATTTAACTTTCAATTTGCCATTTACTTAGTAGGTTTCACTGAATTCCTGTGTAAGGTCATACCTTAGACAAATTATACCTTGATCTTCAAAACTATTGGTGGTACTTGATCTAGGCAGTTTCAAAGATTGTCTCACTTTTTACAACCAAAGACTGACTTACCATTTGCTTATAATTTCTCAGAAGCATCAGGTGCTGGAACATGCAGGCTGAAACTGATAAAAGCAATGAAAATTTTTCTTAGCTGACCTAAAACACAAGCATGTATTACATGACCTGTAATGAACGCAAGATGAGAATTATGCATTCTATAAATTCATTCTTGTAGCTCTATCCATGCTTGTCAGTCTTGTACTGAAGTGCTTTTGCTATTCATAATGTAAGCCTATTTTAGGTGATGACTGGTAGTGATGTTTAATAGAATCATAGAGTCATTAAGACTGGAAAAGACCTTAAACATCATGGAGTCCAAACATTAACCTAAAACTGCCAGATGCACCACTAAACGATGTCTCTAAGCACCACATCTACATGTTTTTGAACAGTTGCAGTGCCCTTTCCACCACTTCCCTGGGCAGCCTGTTCCAATGCTTTACAAAACTTTCTATGAAGAAATGTTCCCAAATATCCAGTCTAAACCTCCCCTGGCACAACTTGAGGCCATTTCCTCTTGTCCTATTGCTTGTTCCCTGGGAGAAGAACCCGACCCCCACCTGGCTCCACCCTCCTTTCAGGGAGTCATACAGAGTAAGAAGGTCCCCCCTGAGCCTCCTTTTCTCCAGGCTAAACACCCCCAGCTCCATCAGCCACTTGTTGAGCTCCAGACCCCTCCCCAGCTCTGTTGCCCTTGTCTGGACTCACTCCAGCACCTCAATGTCTTTCTTGCAGTGAGGGGCCCAGAACTGGACACAGCACTCGAGGTGTGGCCTCACCAGTGCCGAGTACAGAGGGACAATCACTTCCCTGGTCCTGCTGGTCACACCATTTCTGATCCAAGCCAGGATGCCATTGGCCTTCCTGCCCACCTGGGCACACACTGGCTCATGTTCAGCAGCTGTTGTTCAGCACCCCCAGGTCCTTTTCCTTGTGGACAGCTTTCCAGCCACTCTGCCCCAGCCTGGAGCTGCATGGGGTTGTTGTGACCCAAGGGCACTTGTCCTTGTTGAACCTCATACAGTTGGCCTTGTCCCATTGCTCCAGCCTGTCCAGATCCCTCTGCAGAGCCTCCCTGCCCTCCAGCAGATCAACACTTCCACCCAACTTGGTGCCCTCTGCAAACTTACTGAGGGGGCGCTTGATCCCCTTGTCCAGGTCATCAATGAAGATGATAAATAGGACTGGCCCCCATACTGAGCTTTGGGGAACCCCACGGATGACTGGCTGCCAATTGGATGTAGCTCCATTCCCCACCACTCTCTGGGCCTGGCCATCCAGACAGTTCCTAGCCCTGTGAAGACAGCACCTGTCCAACCCATGGGCTGCCAGCTTTTCCAGGAGAAGGCTGTGGGCGACAGCATCAAAGGCTTTACTGAAGTGCAGGTAGTCACACACACAGCCTTTCCCTCACACACTAGGTGGGTCACTTGGTCATAAAAGGAGATCAGGTTGGTCAAGCAGGGCCTGTCTTTCCTAAACCCCTGCTGGCTGGGCCTGATGCCCTGGTTGTCCTGCACATGCCATGTGATTGCACTCAAAATTATCCATTCCATAACCTTCTTAGGTACTGAGGTCAGGCTGACAGGCCTGTAGCTCCCTGGATCCTCCTTCCAGCCTTTTTGTTTATCACATTGGCACCTCCAGTCACCTGGGACCTTCTCAGTTGGCCAGGACTACTGGTAAATTATGGACAGTGGCTTGGTGACCTCTTCTGCCAGCTCCCTCAGTACCCTTGACTGGATCCCATGCAACCCCATAGATATGAGGGGGTCTAAGTAGCATACCAAGCTTTTTCCTCACCCTTTGTCACTATGTTTACCTCCACATCAAATACAAATGGAGATTCTACTCGGCCCTCCTTTTGTTGCTGATGTATTTGTAGAATCAATTTTTGTTGTCTTTTGCAGCAGTAGCCAGATGAAGTTCTAGCTGGGCTTTGGGCCTTTGAATTTTCTCCCTGCATGGCCTCACAACATCCTTGTCCTCCTGAGCTGCCTGCCTCTTTTTCCAGAGGTGATGCACTCTCTTGTTCTCCCTGAGTTTCATTCAAAGCTCTCTGTTCAGGCAGGCCAGTCTTCTTCCCTACCAGCTTGTCTTTCGGCACATGGGGACAGCCTGCTCCTGCTCCTCTCAGACTTCCTTCTTAAAACACATCCAACCTTCCTAGAGCCCTTTGCCCTTCAGGACTCCCTCCCAAGTGACTGTCTCAACCAGGCTCCCTAACAGGCCAGTCTGCCCTCTAGAAGTCCAAGGTGGCAGTTCTGCTGACCCCCCTGCTTACTTCTCTGAGAACAGAAAACTCTATCATTTCATGATCACTTTGCCTAAGATGGCCTCCAATTATCACATCCCACACCAGCCCTTCTCTGTTCTCAAAGAGCAGGTCCAGTGGAGCACAATTATTTATTTTTAGTTTAGTGGTGTGGACACGCTACTGTCATTTAAGGCAGAGTCTGATCATTTAATTTTGTTTGCTCTATCATTTGTTAAATGTGAGATCACTTAGCTATTTTAGTGAAGTGACAAAACTAGGAGAAATTATTTACTTGAAACAGCTTTTTCTTACTTCTGACACTAGTGTCATTTACAGCTTTGTTGGTTTTAGATAGAATGCAAGTAAAAATTCTTTTAAGAAAAAAGGTATGAACATAAATAGGCAACCTAGACACAATAATTTTTCTCTTATGAATGTATAATATTATTTTTTGCGTATTTCTTTGGCTTTTCCTGTCATTGTTATGTTTAAATTTGATTCCCCCCCTTTTTATATCCTTATTGACATGGTGATCTTACATCTTCTATGGCTTTTTTGAATTATAAGAATTAGAGGTTTTTTTCATATTTCTGTATTGCAACTTTCAGATTGCATATGTTGTGTTCAAAAATTATCCCTTTGTAATCGAGTGGAAGAAAACCAGCAAAACCAAACCACATAAAAAAATGATAGAATTTTTAAGTGCTTGTTCTTAGGAAATTTGATCATATGTTTAATTTTGTAAAGGTAATTTAAAAAAAGACAGAAAGGAGAAAGGAGTTTAAGGATGGTGTCATTCTATTAACCTTATTCCTTGTTCACAGAATTAAAGCATTTTACTAAAAGCTGGAAACAACTACTGCAGTCTAATGTACAAGTGTTTCTCCCTGTCTACCACATTTTATATTGATTGAGCATCTTTGCCTATTACCTTCTAAAACTCAAACAACTCTATTCCCTGACAGGCCAGTGAGCAAGTCTGCAAGACCCATAAATATTTCTGAGAAGTACTGCCACTGAAGCCTGGCCCTCTTCATAGAAGTGCTACTTATTTTCTAGTATTTACTAGTGCTGTTATTCATGAGTCATAAATCATCTTGGGTCATTAAGCTTTTTGAAGAGGATTACCTGACAGTGTAGGAGGCATTGCCCAAGTATTTCTGAAGTTTCACCCAGAGGCCCTAATTGCTTTGAAGGCATGTATGCGTAATTTGGATTAGGAGGTCAGGATGTTCACTAAATAGAATTCAAGTTAGAGAAGAGCTTGCCCTTAATATCTGGAATAGGAACCTGTATAAAAGGAATCATTTTCATTGGACAGTGAAGATTCTGTTTGAAGTAAGCTATGTATTCGTGAGTGCTGTCTACACAGCATTACATAATGGGTTAACCATTTACATATATACAGATATTTTAGAGGTCAGCTAGTGAGGGTTTGTGGATTTTTTTCAGTCAGTGTCTTCAGTAGACCAAAACTTTGAATGAACTGGTATGGGTTTGATGGCAAGTAAAACATCAGCTGGAGTTTGGTTCTCCAGAGACCAACGGGGGTGATTTTTATACGGTATAAAAATAGAAATTTTAGTAACTTGTTTAAGTCTTAGATTTTTATTTTTTTTTCTGCAGTAGTACCAGGAAAAAAAGCCAGAGCTTGCCAGTGTTATGCTGCTATATTGCAGAAGGTGTAAGGTAAGGTTTTGTGGACTGCGCAACGTGTTAGAAATTCTTAAGTCAATTTGAATTGTAGATGTCATAGTAACTGTATATCTTTATTTTAAAGTGGATATCGTATATGGTTTTATTTAAAATTCAGCTTATTTTCAATTGTTGTTGCATGTGATTTTTGGCATATTGATGCTTGTCATTATAAAATTATCCTGCTAGAGGTATGGGTATTCCTAGGATTGGGCTATAATAGCTGAAGGCTTTTGTCTGGTACATGGGACTAGTAGGGTTTTTAACAGTGGACTGAAAATTTGGATGTGAGTGTTTGAAGTGACCATTTTCCCATGTAGACCAACTCTTGATAAGATGGTAGCAACAGATGAAACAAAAAAATCTACTTTAGATCACCAGATAGTCTCTATAGTACTTGGAGATGAGATACCTTTCATTAGCAAATAATTTTCATCATTGATAATCAAGTTCCCGTAACCTTTCCCTGTCTCTTTTTTTGTCCTCCTTTTTTTTTCTTTTTCTTTGTAGCTATTTGCCCATGTATATCTGGAGTCAGGTACACATCTCAAGTTTAAATTATTACTGTATAATATTGAAGAATTTGGAAATACTATCAAGCTGGGCAGTAGAATTCAGCACATCTGTGCTCTCAAAGATTTCATCACTTTGTCACCACTGTTTCTACTAATACTTATGTTGAGTAAACCAGAGTGTTGCCCTCTTGTCCTGAGAGAGCAGGAGCAGGATTAATCCTAGTTTCTTCCTGATCTTTGCATGAAGCAGTGGGGACAGTGGGGAAGGAAACCTGGCCAATGCATAGAACTGAGAGAAAAGGAAGAAAGTAAGACAGAATATGCAAATTTGAGGAAAGTTTTTTGCAAAATAGTATTTTTGAACAGTTGGAAGTAGCAAGAGTAGTTCTTGCTTTAGCAGTTGCAAATGCACAGGATGCAGCAAAGGGAGATAAAGAAATGATTAGTGTTTTTTCCTGTTTCTCAATCCAACCCTTACTTGCATGAGAAATTAAATATATAGATTTCTTTTTGAGTGCCCCTTTCATAATAAGATTAGGCCATCTCCTTCTAACCCTCCTATTTATTTCCTATATTATCCTTTCTCACTGAAATGAATAACAAATCAGAGTGCTGTGAAAACAATAGGTTTCAGTGTCAGTAAGCTGCTGAAACAGTTCAGCCGTTACATCGAGTTTTTCCTGTGCTTTATATCAGCACCTGTAGTGCTATTACTTTCATTCAGCATCTCTGAGTCTCAGGTTGTCCTGCATTTTGTCACAGCACAAGCTGGCTTGTAGCTAGGCAATTAATTCGACCATAGATAAGAGATTCAGTTCGATTAGCCTGGTTCGATAAACAGGCCCCTAGCTGAACAATGATAGGATAGATTCAAACCCAAACAGGGATTTCACCCAATGACATTCCATCCTAAGCTGCAGACACCCATTGGTCAGAGAGCTGAGCAGTCTGAACTCCCAACCAATCACATGTGCATGCCCGGGAAATCCAAACTCTCTATTTAAGCAGGGTTCAGAACAATAAAGGAGGCTTTTGTCACATGGATTACAGAGAGTCATGTCGTCTGTCTCAGACCTGGCTCCAGTCAACATTATAGCATTTACTGTTTTTTATATTACTTTCTGTTTGCTCTTCCTATTTCCTGATGCATTAATTTAGAGAAAGTCTTGGGACTAACTTTTGTCAACTGATCATACAACTTTTGCTCCCACTTTTCTGTTTATGTACACAATATATTAGATAATTTCAATTATTTTATGTTGTGAATGGTTTAAATTAAAATAACAGTGAGATGATTCAGATTCCTGTGTCTCTTATTAAATCCAAACTTACAATATGGAATACATATTTCAGGGCCAGTGCTCTTTAATGTTTTTATAAATCCTCTGGATGTGGGAGTTGAATGTATGTTAAACTTTCCATTGATACTAAACTAGGAGGAGCTGTTGACTCCCTTGAGGGTAGAGAGGTCTTACAGAGCGATCTAGATAGTCTAGAGGACTGGGCAACCACCAAGCATATGAAGTTTAACAAGGGCAAGTGCTGGATTCTGCACCTGGGCTGGGGCAACCCTGGGTGTATGGACAGACTGGGTAACAAGAGGCTGGAGAGCAGCACCATGGAAAAGGACTTGGGAGTCCTGGTCAATGGCAAGTTGAATATGAGTCAGCAGTGTTCCCTGGCAGCTAGGATGGCCGACCTCTCCTGGGGTGCATCAGGCACAGCATCACCAGCAGGTCAAGGGAGGGATTGTCTCACTCTGCTGTGCACTAAAGCAGCCTCACCTCAAGTCCTGGGGGCAGTTCTGGGTGCCACAATATAAAAAAGATATAAAGCCATTAGAGAGCATCCAAAGGAGGGTGACCAAGATGGTGAAGGGCCTTGAGGGCAAGGTTTACAAGTCATAGCTGAGGTCACTTGGTTTGTTCAGCCTGGAGGAGACTGAGGGGAGACCTCATCCAGTCCACAGCTTCCTTGAGGGGGGCAGCATAAAGTAAATGAAATGGAAAGCTTACTGATGTATAAAGCAAATGTTTTCTAGTGCTAAACTTCCATTATCAACGTGTGATAGCATAATAGTTTTGAATATTGACAGAGGTATATTTTTATTTTTACTGTTTTTCAGTTGCAAAGCTTCAGGAAGTCACATGCAGTTACCTTAGCTTACCTGATGCACAGTAGCCTGAAGACCAGCCCTAAGCTAGAATATTGACAATATATGCATAGAGAAAATCTTGATGACCGCAGTTCTTGTACCAAGCTAAATTAAAACTCATTCAGCAATTCACCAGGAAAATAATAAAATCAATTCCTGATTTTAGCAATTTTCAAAAATTATGAGTAGCTCATTACTTCAGCTGTGTAACTACCTTTTAAACCAAAATTTGCAATAACCTTTCAGTCTCAGGAAAGATGGGGTAATTTGTGGATACATGAAGTAGGTAAGAATAGTTATGTTTACAAGTTTATATAAGTAGCATATACAAGTTGTACCTTGTCTATGACAATCAACAAATATTCCATGCTTTTCAAAGAGAATATTGTTCACAAGAGATTTCAGGGTGGAGGATTGTCCTCATTTTCTGCCAGGACAGAGTTAATTTTTCACAGTAGCTGTGAGGGGGCAAGGCCTGGAGCCATGTAGGCGTGTCTAGCTTGTTATTCTGTACCACTGAGATCATCACTGGGGGACAGAAGTAAGGAATTATTACTTCCAAGAAGGGTATGTGGCTGGTGGTTGGGAGAAAAAGTATGGCTGCAGAGGGTCTCACTGCCATTTTGTTTATTGTCTGGAGGCCCACTTCATGGGTTTGGGCAGTTAGAACTTTTTGGATGTAAATCGCCCTCTTTTTGTATACTTTTTTAATTAATATTGTTGCTGTTAGTTTGTTTCTTATCTCGTTGCTGTTTCCATTAAATTGTTCTTATCTCAGCTCATAATCTCTGCTTTTTGTCTCTCTCACTGGAGGGACAGGGGGATGAGTGGCTTGTAGTTTTGGAGTGCCATTCCTAAACCACAACAAGGATGCAAAGGACTTGGAAATGTACTTTGTATACAGAAGACAGAACAAAGCTTTTGGCTGTTAGTGTGAAGGGGGCTAATCATAGAGGGAACTGGCCTTACTGATGGCATGGAGGAGGTGTTATGAGAGTGTGTAAGTGATATGTAGCATCAAATGGGGAAAAAGCTATGCCAAGTCTTAAAGCTGTAAGATAGTAGGATAGAAATGGAAGCTGGTTGAAGGAAAAAGATGAAAACATTGACTCAAAATGCCGAGAAGACAATTGCAACAATGAAGTATGCTGTAGCCTGTGAGAACAAAAGTGGTCTGAAACCAGAATGTAAATGACATGATCAGTTAGAAAAAAAAAAAAAAAAGAAGCATGCTGACAAACTGGAGGGACTGTGACAGAGGGACACCGAGATGGTTAGGGGGCCGGAGCATGAAATGTAGAAGAAGAATCTGAGGTAGCTGGGTTTGTTTACCCTGGTGAAAAAAAAAAGCTAAGAGGGCTTGAAATGTTGCCTTTAACTAGCTAATGAATGTTTATACAGAGGATGAAGACAAGCGCCTCTGAGGTGCATAACAAAAGAAGCTGTGCAGTAAGGGAAATACTGATTTGATTTAAAGGGAAAAAATTCTCAGTGAATTTCCATCCTTGGAGATATTCAGAAATACAGAATTTTCCATTGGCATTTATTGCAGATCTGTAAAGAAATGTTATAGTCGTTCGTCGGTTTTCTTAGTGTTTATTAAAGAACTTTAGAGGTGTTTTAATTGTTTTTCAAATCAAAAAAAAGGCAAAAATGGTGTGATGTCAAGTCTTATGCAAAATTTGCTACTTAATCAACAGGTATATTTCTTGCAAATTTTGTTTTATAAAGGTTATGAATCATCTGAGAATGTTCAAAGACAGAAGAGCAAGATTAAAAGTTGAAAAAGACTCCTGAATTAAATAGATTTTGGTCCAGTGTTTAGTCACTAAGTTTTCAGCCTTGTTAAGATCCAACCTAATTAAAAGTCTTTAAAATATAAGTAATTTAAGTACACAGTTGCTTTTAGAAAAGGATAATGCTACTACCAGCTAACATAAATGACAGTCAAGAAGTTGAAAAAAACTCGTTACTACTTCCTCTCTGTCACAACTATTTTGTTAACAAAGATGTGTTGCAACCTAAAATGCTTTCCATTTGACAGAGCTGACCAACCAAACCCTTTTAATAGCTCTTGCTCTTCTATACATTTTTGAATACAATGGACTGTATCTAATATCAGCTGCTGCTTGAAACATTGAAAAGGCTGTGTTCACCAAAAAGAGCGTAATTATAGATATACTTTTTGTTACAATGGAAGTTGCATGAGGAATATGTACTACAGATGGGAATTGCATGAACTGCTGAAGTAGCTTGGGGTTTTCCCTTTATGTTTGAATTTCTCAGTTATGCTTAATATCATGAATGCTTCCAAGCAAAGATTTTGCAGTTTATTCTATGTTCACTTCTGCAGAACAAAAATAATTCAGTAATAATTCAGTAGCTCTCAGTAATGTCAGAATCTTTGATGTTGAAAGGCTCATAAAGAAGATACTTATTGTTTAAAAAGATGTAGAGCGGTAATAAATTCCCTGAATAACTGGATTCTCCTTGACAGTTTTAGCTGCTTTCTTTTGCAGAACTGATGAACATAACTGCAAAAATAATGTGTATTTTATATAGCTTAAGTTTTTGAAACATACCAATTTTTGGTTTAGATTTTGCTACTTTATCAGTTGAACTTGATCTGGTACTCCTTTAACGAGAAGGAGCCAGTAGTATCTTATTTTGAAACCAGGTGCAAGATTTATTTCCATTCGCTTAAATTTAATCCCCATGTTTTAAGGCAACAACTGAGCTGTCTCAACAGTAATGCTCCCAAAACAGATTCTTTTTTGCATTAGGTCTGTAATGGAATAGAAGGAAATACACTTTCCTGTAGAACAGTATTGTTTATGGGGGTTTTTTTGGTGTTTTCTTTTTTTTTTTGGTATAGCTTCAATGATGCATTGCGCAATTTCCTTGAAAATCAGTAATTCTGAGATTTGCATTTTCCTCTTTGCCTGAAATAACGTACACTGGCTGATCATCACAACATTTTGTAAATATAATTTAGTTTTCTGCAAATTTTTGAGACAGGTTGTGTTGCCTTAATGAATAGGCTTTTTCTTGATGCATAACTGATTTATTTGTGTATGAAGAATGTGATATGGCCTCATTTTAAAGAGTCCTTAGTGCTAAGGCACCTGAATTAAATATTTGAGATGCTATTTTAAAGTGGAGAACATTGTTTATAAGTGATTTTAAATTTTTATAGGAAATAAAATTATAAACAAAAAGCTTCCTGTGCTTGCAAGAAGGAAATGGCTTTAACAGAAAAATATACTAATGCTTTTCATTCTTTTTGGGAAACTGTGTTCTAATGAATTTTCACCCTTTGTGATTCCAAGGTAGCAAGAAAAGTAAACATTTCCTGCTAGACATTCATGTAGTATAGGTCAGAGAAGCTGCATACTACCCATAGGTATCTGCTCTCTGCACATGGCTTTAGTCTGGTTTGATTTTGTTTGTTGTTGTTTGCTTGTGTCAATTCCTCGCCTCCTCAGGGAAGGGTTATTACAGGTACAAAGCACAATTATGCTTTATGTTAGTCTACCCTTGTAGAAACTGTAGATGCACACGTGTTAGGGGGCACCTTTCCTTGAATCCACAGACCTAATTTTTTGTATGCTTCCACCACTTTTCTTGTGGCTTCTCTTGCTTTACTGTGGTGTCACTGCCAGTACTAGCACATAGGCAGCAGAGGCATCAGTGTCATTGTTATTGAATAGAACAGCAGAGGCCAAAGCAGTGTGACAATAGCCACAGAGGAAGAAGCTGGTTGCTTTAAAATTTTTTTCTAAAGGTTGCTTTATATTCAGAAGCAACTCTCACTTGGCCCAGTACAGTACTTTTCACTAAAATTTCTTTTGTTACAGTAGTTATAGTGATTTGGGCAGCTACTACTGGAATATCTTTAGGAAAAAACATTATGCTAATACTGTTTAGAAGTTATGCTAAATAATTTTTATCTCAAACTTTTTAATTTTTCACTTGCTTTGTCAGCATTATTCAGTCTGTTGGCTGATCACTTTTTGAACTAAACATATTAATTTCACTAGTACACTGAATTTCATTTTTTGTGCTTCTGGGATTTCTGTATCACTCTTTTCAAACTTAATTTTTTGTAGCTAGTATTGTAGGTGAAACTATTCTGTATATGCCATAAACTTTCTGGTTTTATAAATGCTGATGTGTTTAATGGGATTTTATCAGTAATAATGAGTCTTCTTGATTTCTGATAATACCCCCCCCTTCTCTCTGCCTCCCCCCACATGCTGCCCTCCTTTTTGGTTGTTCAAGTTAGCTTCATATCAGGTTTCTTGCATTACTATTTTAACCTTAGGCAGCTGCATCAGTGATTGATTACTGCTCACTTCCAATACTGACTTTTTCTGAGACTGAATTAGTGTTAAAATGCTTTATATTGTTATTGTGTATGCTTCTTCTTTCTATGTAACTCAAGTGTTAGACTATGTTTTGACAACCCTATCTCCTGCTTTAGTATTTTTTAAAATATTTTTAAAAGCATTTCTTTCAGGAAACTTGTAGCAAAAGTACTGTCATTGTATCAAAATGTAGCTCTGGTATAGAAACCAGAAATTTGTCCTCTTCTACCCAAATCTTTCTGATGTACTCAATGATGGCATCTTATTTGAATAGGAATGAGAGGATAATAATTCATTCTATTTCTGCCTTTCTCATTCTTTAAGTGTGGGTGTTTTAAATTTTTTAAGGATAGTTTATGAACTGAAAACTAGCAGAGCTTCATGTAATAACTAATAAGAGTAGTAGTTTATTACAAAATGTGGAAGCTTAAAACTGGTTGAAGCAAGGCTTCTTAAATTTATAATAGCATGCTTGCTGTTTTAAAAGAAGAGTTCGCTGCTCACCTAAATTATAAAGTAGCTAATAAATGAGTTGTGCTAGTTTACTTTGTGCAGCTGCAGATATCAACTTTGAGCATAGTGCTATGGTTGTATCAGTACAATGGTATTCATCATATAAGAAATTAAAACAAATTTTAAAGTAGTTTCATCCTAACTAAAGATTTCATAATATAAACTACATAGAACTGTCTTTAACATGTTCTATTTAATACAATGTTTTAGAAAAGGAAAGCTATAGGGATTTGATATTTTAGCAGTTCTTTAAAATTTAATTTTAATCCATCTAATTTTCTCTCTTTTTTTTCTCAGAAATAGGTTAGTCATCTAAGGTAGCCATGGTCAACCCACTACAAAGTAACTTTTTAAATCTAAAGATATAAGTTAAAGAATAGTTTGGAGTATGAGGAATGAAACATTGAAATGTAAATACTGAATTTCTGAAGCCTGAGGTGTTAGTTATCTTTCCATTACTACTGAGCCTGTGTATTACTGCACATTAACAAATTTTTCCCTTTATTTTGTTTTCCAATGTTCTCGTGAATGTATGTAGCTAAGCCATAGAAGAACTGGTATTTTTGTTGAGGGGACAAGACTGTATTTCAACCAAGAGGAAAGAGAAAGGGGAGAAAATAAGGTGGAACAAAACCCCTTGTAGGTCAAGATAAGGCGGTTTACTAAAGCAACAGCAAAGGTCCTGTGTACAAGCAAAGGGAAAAAGCACAAAATATTTTATTCTCTACTTCCCATCAGTGAGTGATTTTCAGCCACTTCCCAGGAAGCTGGGCTTCAGTACATGTAGTGATTGCTCCAGAAGGCAAACACTGTAAATAACGAATGCCTTCCCTTCCTTCTTCCCTTCGCTTTTCTATCTGAGCTGGGGAGGATGTTGGAGAGACAGCACTGATGCTGTGATAGCGCTGCTCAGCAGAAGCCAAAACACTGGTGTGTTCTCAACACCTTTCTAGTTACCAATGCAAAGCTGAACTCCAGTTTAGCCAGATCCAATACGCTTTATCTCAACCCATGAGTTTTACTTTTTTTCAGATTCTCTCCCCCATCCCACTGGGGATGGGGGAGTGAGGGAATGGCTTCATGGTGCTTAGCTGGGTTAAACCACAATACACTTTAAAAAACCCCAACCAATGAGCAACATTTAAAATTTAACATTTCAGTAGGAATTTTCTTTGGAAGGTTAATTTGCAGTAAATGAGAATATATAATTGACAACAAAAAGGGAAGAAGATAACATACAGAAGTAGTGCTTTAAATGTGTAGTTACCTGCAGCATAAACTTTTTTCAATATTACTGTCCTTGCTATCTTGGTTTCACTTCATTTTTTATTTTATATTGTGTTATGATGATAGTTTTTCATACATTATGCTTAACAACTGCTGCCCTTTCACTGTTTCCCTTTCTCAAAGGGGTTCTTTGTATCACTTCCTTTGTGCACTGTAGTTTTCTCCTCCCTGGAACGTCTTTTACAATATCTGTTTTTTCTTATAAAGCAGCAAGAGTATATGTTGATACTGAATATACAAGTCTATCTTTGAATATATGTAAATTGGGGTTCTACTTCTCTGTTTGAACTGTAACAATGATGCATTGTTGTGCTAGTTTATATTAATTTATTTTTCTTTTTGTAAGGAGGGAAAGGAACCAGTAATGGAAATAATTCCTTGTAAGGACCTTGGCAGCTTCCTTTAGACCTGACAAAACCAATCAGTGTCTGATTTTTAATACTGACACATTGTTCCACCAATGAAAAAGTTAGATGCGTCTTTGTGAACATGCATTTTAAAATGAACAACCCCCAGGAAGCTCTCTTTCCCTTCCAGCCTGAGTACAAGTAACAGGCCGGCCGAGTGGGCTCTGCCGCAGGGCCGGGCCCCTTCTCAAAAAGCCCACTGGGCCTTGTCTCGGCAGGGACGAGTCTCCCTCCCCCCAACACAGCCAAACCGAGCCCACGGCTCCACTAAAATACTACTACTGCTAAATTTCACCAAAAACCACCGGGCAGGGGGAGGAGAAGCCATCAACCTGCAGATGCTGCCACTGTATTCTAATCTAGCTGCTAAGATCCTAGTTTCTCCCAGCACGGCTGCCAAAAAATTCTCCATCATAAACAGCTCCAACCAGCACCCATCAGGGATCACATGACCATCTACAAGCCTTAAACGAGATAGTAACTCTTTCATTACACAAATAAGACATATAAACCTTCAATCCTCTCACAAATAAAAGAAAGGGACAAAGTAATAGACACACAGAAAAATAACACAAAAACAACAAAGTAAAACAGAAAAGAAAAATCAGATCCCAAATAAGAGAAGATAAAGAAAACCTTAAGCTAAAATTCTCTTATAAGCTATAGTAATAAACTATAATATATTAAATATCCCTATAAGTCATAAAAAAGCATAAGGAGAGAAGCGTTCATATTATAAACATAAGCAAAACCATCCATACCAAACAAATGTTAAAGTAACTATAATTTAATTAAAAAAAATTTAAAAAACAATAAAAACCCTTTACCCCCAAAAAAGAAGAAAAACACCTCTGTTCTCAAAAATAATCTCAAAGTTAGATAAAAAAGCCTTTGCTTCTAAAGTACTCATCCTTAAAACTAATACACCATAAGTTAACATAGCCCTCAAAAACAATGTCTTGGTTTGAAAGACAGGTAAGGAAAGGCGAGAACCCCTTTTCTGAGATGCAGAGTGCAACCCCCTCCCTTCTAATTATTATAGTTTCAAATCAGAGGCTTTGAGGCAGAAGATATGGGGATAGGAATAACAGTTCTTTACTGATATCTAAAAAGGCAAAAAAGCAGAAACAACAGCTATAAAAATTGACAACAAAACAGAACAGTATAGCTCAGTTCCAGACCCTTTTAGCCACAGGTCCTCTCTCCCTGCGCTCAGTTACCGGTGCTGGGGGCAGGGCAGGTCCCGCGCAGTTGAAGAGGGCTGGGTGACGGCAGCAGCTGCCCAGGGGTGAGAGAGATGGAGGAGCGACTCCCCCCTCACCGTGTCGGTCGTGGTGCTCAGCAGAGTGTCCGGAGGTAGGAGGATGAAGTGGGAAAGGAGCAAAGCGATGTCCGACGGCAAGGAATGTGACTCTCGGCACTGGGATGGCAGGGAAGGCTTCTAGGTAGGAGCTCCAGCCATCTTCCTTCCACTCCACCAGTGAATGAGAGAACAAGAGCCAGAGAGCCTAGACCCCTGTCCCACCTTTCCTTTTCCTGTCTCCCCCTATCCCCCACCCCTCTGCAAGAGAAAACTATTGCTACTAAGGTGTAGCCACAAATACTTAGCATAAAAATGGGAACAATTCAACCCCCAACGTGATCCACCCCTGAATTTTTCCCATACTAATATGCTATATCAAATTAAACTGTTACATTATATACATACATGCAGTTACAGATATAGGCACAGTACTATAGGTATTTCACCCTAAAACAAGGTCTCCTTGGGGTATGCATCTGGTCTCTCCACTCTTTTGCATCACCCACCAGGTGCAACCTGGTCCCTGAGCGAATACAACTCCCCGGGGATGGGATTGTCTTTGCTGGAGGCAGGATTCACCCAAACAGTTTTTCCTAGCATACCTCTCATGTGTACCACTGGAACCTTATCTCCATCTTATATTCGCAAGAGCTCAGATTAGGCAGGGCCTGCTCGGTTAGTGGAACCTCGGGTGTTCACTCACCATGTGGCCTTTGGGAGATTAATCACCCAGTTCTTGAAAGTTCCCCCACCCAGTGCCTTCAAGGTGGTTTTAAGCAGGCCATTGCACCGTTCAACTTTCCCTGCAGCTGGTGCATGGTAGGGGATATGGTACACCCACTCAATGCCGTGTTCTCTAGCCCAGGTGTTTATAAGGCTGTTCTTGAAATGAGTCCCATTGTCTGACTCAATTCTCTCAGGGGTACCATGCCTCCAAAGAACTTGTTTTTCCAGGCCCAGGATGGTGTTCCGAGCAGTGGCATGAGGCACAGGGTAGGTCTCCAACCATCCAGTGGTGGCTTCCACCATGGTCAGTACATAGCACTTGCCCTGGCGAGTTTGAGGCAGTGTGATGTAGTCAATCTGCCAGGCCTCTCCATACTTATATTTGGACCATCGCCCCCCATACCAGAGGGGCTTCACCCACTTGGCTTGCTTGATGGCAGCGCACGTCTCACAGTCATGGATAAACTGAGAATTATTGTCCATGGTTAGATCCACCCCTCGGTCTCTTGACCTCCTATAGGTGGCATCTCTGCCCTGATGACCTGAGGCATCAAGGGCCCATCAAACCAGGAACAACTCTCCCTTGTGTTGCCAATCTAAATCTGTCTTTGAAACCTCTATCTGTGCCGCCTGATCTACCTGCTCATTGTTTTGGTGTTCCTCATTAGCCCGACTCTTGGGGACATGGGCATCTACGTGACGGACTTTTACAGGCAGCTTCTCTATCCGGGTGGCAATGTCTTTCCACTCATCGGCAGCCCAGATTAGTTTTCCCTTACGTTGCCAGTTAGCCTTTTTCCACCTTTCCAGCCAACCCCACAGAGCATTGGCTACCATCCATGAATTAGTGTAAAGGTAGAGCTTTGACCATGTCTCTCTTTAAGCAATGTCCAGGGCCAGCTGAACAGCTTTGAGTTCAGCAAGTTGACTCGATTGACCTTCTCCTTCAGTAGCTTGTGCAACCTGTCGTGTGGGGCTCCATACGGCTGCTTTCCACTTCCGGTTCATCCCCATGATGCAGCAGGAACCATCAGTGAAAAGAGCATAGCGTGTTTCATCTGCTGGCAGTTGGTTATATGGTGGGGCTTCTTAGGCCCGGGTCACATGTTCCTGTTCCTCTTCGTCAGCAAGACCAAAGTCTTCCCCTTCCGGCCAGTTGGTAATTATCTCCAAAATCCCAGGGCGATTCGGATTTCCAATACGGGCGCATTGCGCGATGAGGGCAATTTATTTGCTCCATGTGGTGTCAGTGGCATGGTTGGTCAAGGGAGCCTTTCCTTTAAACATCCACCCCAGCACTGGTAGTCTGGGTGCCAGGAGGAGTTGTGTTTCCGTGCCAATCACCTCTGAGGCATCTTGAACCCGTTCATAGGCGGCCAAGATCTCCCTCTCCATTGGAGTATAGTTGGCCTCGGACCCTCTGTAGCTTCGACTCCAGAATCCCAGTGGTTGGCCTCGCGTCTCACCAGGCACCTTTTGCCACAGGCTCCAGGACAGACCATGGTTCCCGGCTGCAGAATAAAGCACGCTCCTCACTTCTGGTCCCGTCCTGAGTGGGCCGAGGGCTACTGCATGAGCAATCTCCTGCTGGATCTGGGCAAAGGCTTGCTGCTGCTCAGGGCCCCAGTGGAAATCGTTCTTCTTGCGGGTGACCAGGTAAAGAGGGCTCACAATCTGGCTGTACTCGGGAATGCGCATCCTCCAAAAGCCTATGGCACCTAGGAAGGCTTGTGTTTCCTTCGTGCTTGTTGGTGGAGACATTGCGGTGATCTTATAGATGACCTCACTGGGGATCTGGCGCCGTCCATCTTGCCACTTTACTCCCAGGAACTGGATCTCTTGGGCAGGCCCTTTGACTCTGCTCTTTTTAATGGCAAAGCCGGCTCCCAGCAGAATCTCAATGATGTTTTCTCCTTTCTGAAATACCTCCATTTCCGTGTCCCCCCACACAATGATGTCATCAATGTACTGCAGATGTTCTGGAGCTCCACCCTTCTCCAGTGCAGCCTGGATCAGTCCATGACAGATGGTGGGACTGTGTTTCCACCCCTGGGGCAGTCGGTTCCAGGTGTACTGCACACCCTTCCAGGTGAAAGCAAACTGAGGCCTGCACTCTGCTGCCAGAGGAATGGAGAAAAATGCATTGACAATGTCAATGGTGGCGTACCACTTTGCTGCCTTGGACTCCAGCTCCTACTGGAGGTCCAGCATGTCTGGCACAGCAGCGCTCAGTGGTGGAGTCACTTCATTCAATGCACAATAGTCCGCTGTCAGTCTCCATTCTCCTTCAGATTTACCCAGAGGCCAGATGGGGCTTTTGAAGGGTGAGTGGGTTTTGCTGACCACCCCTTGGCTCTCCAGTTCACGGATCATCTTGTGTATGGGGATCACAGCATCTCGATTCGTCCGGTACTGCCCGCGGTGCACTGTCGAGGTAGGAATTGGCACCTGTTGCTCTTCCACCCTGAGGAGTCCCACTGCAGATGGGTTTTCTGATAGCCCAGGCAGGGTGTTCAACTGCTTAATGCCCTCTGCCACCACAGCAGCTATTCCAAAAGCCCACCTGAGTCCCTTTGGGTCTTTGTCATAGGCATTCCTGAGGAAGTCTATGCCTAGAATACATGGTGCCTCTGGGCCAGTCACAATTGGATGTTTCTGCCACTCTTTCCCAGTCAGGCTCACCTCAGCCTCCAGCAAAGTCAATTCCTGAGATCCCCCGTAACCCCGGCAATTGAAACAGTTTCCTTCCCGACATGTCCCGATGGTATTAATGTACACTGTGAACCAGTGTCAACCAATGCACTGTGTTCCTGTGGCTCTGATGTGCCAGGCCATCGGATCCACACCGTCCAAAAGATCCAGTTTTCCCGTGCTTCTGCCTGGCTAGAGGCAGGGCCCCTCTAGCCCTGGTTATTATTTCTCTCCTGGGCATACATACTGGAGGTTCCTTCAAGGGGATCTCACAGATCATCCTCCCTTCTGTAATACCCTGCACCTTGGTCATGGGAGGCTGAGGCTACCTTCACTTTAGTGGGGTTCCCTCTGTTAGTGTTCCCCTCCCTGAGTTGGTGCACCCATGCTGCCAGGACAGAAGTGGGTTTCCCATCCCACCTTCTCATGTCTTCCCCGTGGTCACGTAGAAAAAAACATAGGTCAGCACGTGGGGTGTACTCTCCCTCCCTATGTGGGGGGCGTTGGGCTCTACTTTTGGGGTCCATGTCTCGCACTGGTGCTGCACTGATCTTCCTCACCTCTTCCCTTATCTCCATCTCGTCCTTAAACTCCTCTTTGAGTTCCTTAACCATGGCAGAGACATGAGCCTGCATTGGGCCAGCCATCATACTCTCAAAATTTCTGTGCCTGTTGGCAGCAGAACCCACTGTCACATGGTTGGTATCAGCATCAATCATTGCAATAAAGGGGGTATATTGAGATGGGCCTAGGTTTGCCAGATTCCACAACATTCTGCCCTGTGCACCTGACCTTGTCAGGGTCATTGTCATGCTGTCCATCCCTCCCAAAGTGCACCTCCAGTACTGCCACTTCTCTCAGCTGATGGATCCCTTCCTCAAGGATATTCCAATGCATTCTCTGGTGGTGCTCCTGCATTCTCTCTCTATGGACAAACCTCTCTCTCACACTCATTAAAAGTCGCTCCCAGAGGGAAAGGAGGCCTGTCTGCCTTACAAATACCAGGTCCACACCTGAGTCCTGGCTCAAGGATCCCAAATTCCTTGCCTCAGTACCATCCAGTTGCACACCTGTACCCATAAGGTCCCAGACCCGCAGTAACCAGGTTGTAAAAGGCTCACGGCCCCGTCGTACAATGTCTTTTCGCAGGTTACGGAGACTCTCGTATGACAGGGACTTGGTGATGATCTCAACTTCTGGCTCCCCTGCTGGGTGTGAGGGGCCCCCTTCCTGACCCTTTTTATCTAGGTGCCTTGTTTTCATCTTAGACTTCCTATTTTCCGCAGGGGCAACTGCCGCTGGTTGTGAGTGCCCTTGCAGTTCAGCTGGAACCTGGACAGATGTAACGTCTGTGGGTCCCACTGCTGCACCATCAGAGTCTCCCTCTTTAAGGCAGGGGGAGGGTTTCTCACCAGCTAAGGAAAGGTACTCCTTCAGCATCTGGCCCATCTCACGTATCTCCTTTGCTAGAACCCCCACCCATTCTGGGTGGTTCCTTTCCGAGGTGGGCTGTGGGGCAGTGTCAGGCTCTAGGGTAATATCCCTAGTTTCTTGGACAGGATCAGGCTCTGGGGCAGCATCACGATTTCCTGGGGTAGGTATCAGGGTTGTTATCCAAGTCAATCTCCCCTTATCTCTGAATGTTAGATAGAAGAGGTTTAACAGGGATATCAGCAACACCAGCCACAGTATAATGTCTTTGGCATTTAGCGCTGATTTGAACCCCTGGAAGACTGGTGGGGTGGACTTCAAAAACTGTGTGATGGGTTGGGAGAAAATTTCACCTGCTGCCACTTCCTCACAGTAAGTACTATTAATGAAGTAGCCCCAGAAACATACACTTAGAGTGTGATAGCTCTGAATCCATGTGTCCATCTTCCAGAGAAAATTAAAGATCCATGAATTCCTCAACTGATCAACCCACAAAATGAACTGGATAATAGTCACAGTAACCTTGGTTATGAGACTCATGTTTAAAAAAGGCCTTGCAAATGGGAGAGATATAGCAGTGACCACATGGAGGCCAATCCAGGGTAAGCTGGACAGCATGGTGTCACCTACCACAAACTTGGGTAACTGAAGAACTGTTATTCCCTTTTCTACCCCTCTCTCAATGCCTTCAGGCAATGCCCCATGTTCTGGGTGCCAAAATCTGTCTCGGTTTGAAAGACAGGTATTTGCTAAGAAAAGGTGAGAACCCCTTTTCTGAGATGCAGAGTGCAACCCCCTCCCTTTTAATTATAGTTTCAAATCAGAAGCTTTCAGGCAGAAGATATGGGGATGGGACTAACAGTTCTTTACTGATATCTAACAAGGCAAACAGCAGAAGCAACAACAGCTATAAAAATTGACAACAAAACAGAACAGTATAGCTCAGTTCCAGTTTCTTCTGGCCACAGGCCCTCTCTCCCTGCGTTTAGTTACCGGTCCTGGGGGTAGGGCAGGTCTCGCGCCGTCGAAGAGGGCTGGGTGATGGCAGCAGTGGCCCGGGGGTGAGAGGGATGGAGGAGCGACTCATCCCTCATGGTGTCGGTCGTGGTGCTCAGCAGAGTGCCCGGAGGTAGTAGGATGAAGTGGGAAAGCAGCAGAGCAATGTCTGACAGCAGGGAACGCAGCTCCTGGCGTTGGGATGGCGGGGGAGATGCTAGGTAGGAGCTCCAGGCATCTTCCTTCCACTCCACCAGTGAGCGAGGGAACGAGAGCCAGAGAGCCCAGACCCTTGTCCCACCTTTTCTTTTCCTGTGTCCCCCTATCCCCCACCCCCCTGCGAGAGAAAAGTATTGCTACTAAGGTGTAGCCACCAATACTTAGCATAACAATGGGAAAAATTCCACAGAAAGAAAAGGGAACAATTCAACCCCCAACTAATTATTATAAGAAAAACTATAAATCAAGGGGAGCGACTTTTACACAATAATCTAATTTCCACTCTCCTAGGCGGCTGATCATTATACCATTAAAGCCACAAAAAACTCTTTTCTTATAAAGAAGTCGCCATAAACTAACAAGAGAGACTCCTTCCTCTCCCTAAACAAATTAGAAAAAGGCTTTTATATATAGTAAACTGACTAATTTATTTCTGTACATTGTCAATATAAACTAACAAGGGTGTAGGGAGAAGAAAAATATTCTAAAAATTTTATGCTAATTCTTATAATTTTTTTCTTTTAATTTCTGTTAATAAAGTTTTTCTTTATACCCTTAAAAATTTAAACCTACTTTTCCTTGCTTCTAACCCTCTGACAAAAGAAAGTTCTAAAGAATACACTAGCAATTTACCAACGCTAAACCCACCACATAAATTAATACATTAACCGAAAAATCTCATCAAACCAAAACCACTACACAAAATTAATATTTCTGCCCAATTTCCAGCTAAAACCACCACAATTGTTTAAAAACTTTTCAATGCAACAGTTCTTTGATTTCTTTAATTCAGATAATATTAAGGTGTCCTGGTTTAAAGGACAGGTGTCTGCTAAGGAAGGTGGGAACCTCCCTTGGAGTGGGAAATATGACTCCCTTCTCTCCAAATTATTATAACTTTGAAATTCCGGAGCTTTCAGGCAAAGATAAGGGAAAAGGAATAAAAGTTCTTTACTACTATGTATATATCGCAAGAGAAACAACAACGGCAGCAACAACAAACAAAAAAGTCTCAATGGCAGCCTTCTCTCAGCCATCAGCACTTTCCCCTTTGGTGTAATGGCCACAGCTGGTAGGGGTGCTGGTGGCTCCCGGCCAGGCATGACAGGTGTGATGATTCCCCAGCGGCTGCAGGGGGCGCTGTGGGGCAAGCTCAGTCACCTCTCCACATGGTTAATGGCGGCTCAGTAGGCGGAAGAGAGAGAGAGAAGGGGCTTTCCTTTGCAAAGCCACAAGAGGCAGCAGCTCTCAGCGCCATTCGGAAACTGAATGGACTGCAGCAGGAAACCTTGGAGCAGCAGGCTGGAACAGCAGAGGCGAGCACACCCAGGGTGGCAAACAAAGTGTAGCAAAGTCTTGGGAGCCATGCCAGAAGCCGTGGAGTGTCTGGGCGGATATGGGGTGTCGGGTTAAAGTATAGTAAAAAGCCCTGAAGCTTGGCAGAAAACAGCGGAACTGGCGGGGGATCGCTCTCTTGGATAGCTCACCGGCGATGGCTGGCCCCGGGGTCGGGCCAGCCCGGCAGGGAGGGCTCCCGGCTCCAGGTGTAGCACTCACTGGCTCTGGGCTCCCAAGCTAGCAGAGAAGCAAGCTGGCAGGCCCCAGTCACAGTGCCAAAGGAAAAGGGAAAAAAAAAAACCCAAAAACATGCAAAAAACACAGGGCAACAGGATATTCAGTCAGAGGCACCACGCCCCATGGCCACCGAGACGATCACCCCACTGGAAGGAAGCAACAGTCCCTGGTACCCAACCCTCGCAGGATGCCGGGTGGTCTCTCACCCATCACGATACTCCCGGAGCTGGGGGAGGGGGCAGCAGTCACCATTCCGGACACAAAACAAAAACCAACCAAACAAAAAAATGGATATGGGATTAAAACCATCCCTAAGACTTAAAGTAACAGATTTATTTTTTCAGTCTAGAGGTAGAAATGCTGCATTACTACTGGTAGCTATTGCACAAAGTCGATAATACAAAAGTTTCTAAATATTGATAAATGACTCATTAGAAAACTTGTTTGTTTTGATTTATCTGACTTGTCAAGCCCTTAATTGTTGCATGGATATTTTGTGTGAAATAACATGTCTTGAACTGTCAATTTTCTTCCCTAACTGCTCTATATTTTGAGCATTCTTCCTTTATAACCTTCTTTGACTGCCCTAGACAGAGAAACCACATCTCCTCTCGACTTTTGTTTTGTTAGCTAAACAAACCAGCCCCTTCTACTCTCCTCTTGGAAAACTTACTATTTCCCTGACCATCCTAGCTAGCTGTCTGCACTTGTTCCACTCTTGGATCTGGATCTTGCCAGTTCATGTTTTTTATCTATCTGTGAAGAAGGTATCTAATTTAAGTGTCTGCTTTTGGAGGGATTTTTTTTTCCATTTAATATCTGTATAATTACTGTAGCAGTAATATCAAGAAAGAACTAGCATTATTAGTGATTGTCTCTGGTGTTTACAGCTTTCCAAGGTGAACAGGAAGGGAAAGTAAACAAATTCCCCCCTCCCCCCTTGTCTTTGTGTTACATATGGGATTTCCAATAATACTGAATAGTTATGTGACCTTAATCAGTTTTGATGCAGTTTAAGTCAGGAGAGGAGAGCTCATCGGACATGGTCTTTTTCTTGTATGTACAACTTATGTGTGAAAGGTGTTCTTTAACTTCTTAACTTTAAATGAAAACTTAAGTTCTAAAAGTGTTGTTAGCTCTTGTGGGTTTGCAGTTGCAGACTCATTGTGGAAAAAGTTAGGTCTCTTTTTTTTCTTTAAGAATTGCTCATTTATGTAACTAAGAAACAACTGAAATTCTTTGTATATTGGTATTCATTTCAGGTAAAGAAGCTTCAGTATCAAGTAGCATTTGAAACTGCTCTGTGTGTTTGATGGCTGTTTTCTCCTGGATTAAAAAAACCCCAAACACAGCAATCCACACAGCATATATCTATCTGCAGCAGTTTCCTTAACTAGATTTTTGCACCTGTAATGTATTATATTTTTAACAAACAAATGTAATTTAGTGGTGGGAATGAGCCTGTGGCAAGTGCAGCAAAGGAAGTTAACTCAGTGTTGGGTGGAAGTTTTTTGTATATTGGTTGTGTTGTCCCTTGTCACACCACACCACTTCCAGCCCCACTCCCACCCAAAGTAATTTAGTTGTGTGTAGATAGGGAAACACTGAAAAGTTAACTTCACTGGTTCATGAAAACTTTGTGCAGGAAAAATACTTAGAACATTATTTCTTTGTTTTGCTTGGAATCTCTACATATGTATTAGCAGTGGTATTATATGTTGTCATTGGTGTGGCATAAGAAAGAATGATATAAAGATTATTAAGGAAATGCCAGTGATATTTTGGTTTATATGTACTGTATATGTAATTTGCAAAACTTGACTTGTAGAGTAAGTATAAACAAATCACTATTTCAGAATCTTAAGTAAACAACATAAATGCTGACAGAAGTCTTACTATTTCATGGATTAACACAGGACCCTGTCTGTTATAGGTAAATGTATATACAAGTTTCTTTAATTTATTTTGTCTTCAGAAAATATAATGTGTCACTGTTGACTTCGTTTTAGAGAGATGAGACACTCTTTTCATGGAGTGAAAGAAGCTACAGGTTTATTTCACTCATCCCTTTATATAGAGTTTTACAAACATCTCATATCTATCCCCAGTTGGTCAGTAACAAGCTGTTACCCTGTATTGATTGGCCAGTTCACCAGAGATGTGTACGTGTGGGAAAGAGTTTGTTTTGAGATATTGTTTGCATTTTTCTCTTTGACAGTTTGAAATAGTTGACACAGGTGCAGACCAACTGTCTCAGTCCTAGGATTCTTTCTCAGGGAAACAAGCTGTTTTTCACTGTTGCAGGGTTCTATTCTTAGAAGAGGCTGGTAGCTTTCTCACCTCTATGTTGATGCCTAGAAAGGCTACCTGGAACAGAGACTAGACAGAGCAAAAGGAATAAAATAGGTATTTACTGAAAGGCCTTAGAAGGATACACCTTGGGCAGTACAAGAGCCTGGCCAGGGCTACACCCAGGATGAATCCAAGATGGCTCCCGGTCACAAGTTTTTACACTTCTGTAAGTTTTGGTTCATCTACATATTGGGGTCAATTGTCCAACCACAGCCCCAGGTCATGAAGTCTCAACCCCTGGTTTGCCCCCTTCACTTTGCTGTTGTTTATGCTTTTTGGGTACCAGTTGTCCTTGATTCTCTAGCTAGGAAGAGATTGTTTTGTCTAACTACCCTGTGAAGAGAATTTGCTAACAACTAATATGAAGTTTCAGAGTTACATACCAGGCAGCAGAGAATCTGAAAAATATAAAAGCTAAAACCCAAGGCATCAACATCGACCAAGTTAGAATTCAGTCTGTGAGGCTTCTCCAGGCCTGCTGTTTAGCCACCACAATCATGCTTGAATTTTTAAATTTCATTAGTATAACAATAGTGTATTGTAATGTGTGATATTTGTAAATTTTTGTTGTTTTGGAAATGCAGTTCAAATTATTGTGATGATATTGTTTTTGGGGGGGTTGCTGGTGGTTTGATTTTTTTTTTGTTCTTTTGTTTGTTTCTTTTAAAATGTGGACTTCCTTACAATTGGGATCTTCATAGTGAATAAAAACTAGATGAACAGATTCCTTTTCATTAGTCGAATATAAAAATTATGCTGTTTTACAGGAAATAAACTAGTTCAGTGGTGACTAAACCTTTTCTTTCTGCAGAGGGGGTGAAGCTGTGAGGGAGCATGGCCGGGACACCTGACCTGGCCAAAGGGATATTCCACACCATAGAATGTCATGCCCAGTATATAAACTGAGGGAGTTGGCCGGGAGAGGCTGATCACTGCTCGGGAACGGGCTGGGCATTGGTCAATGGGTTGTAAGCAACTGTATTGCGCATCACTTATTTCTCTTGGGGTTTATTCCTCTCTCTTTTTTATCTCCCTTTTCATTACAATTAGCAGTAGTAGTAGTATATTCTACTTTATTTAAATTATTAAACTGTTCTTATCCCATGGGTTTTTTGCCTTTTTCTGATTCTCTTCCCCATCCCACCTGGAGTAGGTGTGTGATAGGAATGAGCAGCTGCATGGCACTTAACTGCTGGCTGGGGTTAAACCATGACAAAAATATACCAAGATGTTGTATTTGTCACTTTTCTTACTGTTTGACATTTGCACTTGTAAATTATTCCTTTTGTTTTTGCTAACTTCTTATATGAAAAATATCTCCTCCAAAACTGGGAGGTGAATATAGTAGCTGATTGCTTAAACTGATTATGGATTAAGTGCTGTCCACTGCATTATGAGCCAAAAAAGTTTTGTTGCCAATTTTTGCATTGGTATCGTATAACCTGAGCAAATTGTCTTTTGATTGCCTTATGTTGCATCTTTTTTGGTGACAGACTCTGCTTCTGAAACCAGAAGCTTGCCTTTTGATTGCTTAATGCCATTTGATATTTAAATTCTACATTGTTCTACCTACTTTTGACAAAATTTGCTTACTATGCATCAGAGATTATGGTCTATGTTTCATTTATATTATTGAATTTAAAATTATTTTAAGTAAACTGAGAGTTTTAATTTGGTTTTGTGTTTTTTTTTTGGTTTTTTTTTGTGTGTGTTTTTTGTGTTTTGTTTTTTGTTTGTTTTGGTTATTTTTTTTTTGTTTTTTTAGTGCTTGGGAGATGGGAAGTAATGATAGCTGGCACCTGAACTAAAATATCTGTGTAGTCGCTACCATCCCAGAACTTCAGGATGAATGGGGATATGCCTCATGTTCCCATCACTACTCTTGCAGGGATTGCTAGTCTTACAGACCGTAAGTACTCTTTTTTTTTTTGTCTTTGCTATGTTCCCTTCTACCTCTTCACTAAATATACCTGCATTTTCCAAATACTAAAAATAGTTTTATTTTTAAAGTTCTTAAAAGTAAATCTGTTCAAAATCAGATTTGGTATTAAAATATTTCTTTTCCTTGCTAGAATTTTAAAAATATATTCAAACAAAATATGCTAATTGAAGCATGTAGGTTAAAAAAAGCACCTTTAAGTAAACCCAAAACAAAAAAAAATAGGAATTTGTTGTTTTGAATATAATTCGATAACATATCTATTTATAACAAATAAAGAAAAACATATAAATTATGAAATACTTCTCTAAAACATACATGTCATCATCTTCACTGGAGAGAGAGAGATGATTAGACTGATGTTCACATAGAGAGTTGTGGAATGTTCTGAATATACTTGAAACCTAGTTCCTTAGTTTTGGACAAAGTACAAAAAAGTTGCTCTAATTAACAAGTGCAAAGAGTGGCTGCTAGAATGGAAATAAGCAACTGAACCAATGAAGCTTGTTTCTTGGCTGTGAGTTGATGAGGTGTGTGTACAGTCTTTAAATATGTCAGGAAGACAAAATGCAAGGAAAGAAAAAGAACTATTTACATTAAAAGCTGATGTTGGCACAAAACCAAATGGTTATAATCTGACCAAAAATAGATTTCTAGTGCAAACTTAGAGATTTATCATTACTATAATGAAGTCCTAAAACAGTCATTCCAATAAGAGAAATCAGGACAAAGATGCATCTTTTTTATAAAGTGTAAGCAAAAGTTATAGCTTAGTTGTCTGTCTGAGGATAACTGGACTCAGTGGTCCAAGTGCTTATTCTGAGCTCTTGTTTTATTATTATGCTGTTGAAATGTGAAGACTTTTCAAGAGACACTGAAAGTATATACCCAGCAATTGAATTTAATTGCCTATAGTAAAAAAAGCAAATGTATTCAATGGGGGGGAGGAAAAACCACTTTGTATCTTTCTGATATTCTGAATTATTAAATTGGAAGATGCTGCTTATGTATTTATATGTGTATATAGGTACCATTATGTGTGTATAATAACGGGCCGTCAGGACACAAATCATAAGTTTCTGGGACAGTTTTCTAGCACTAATTATTTGCAGGTATGGTTCTCAAGTCAAAATACTTAACTGGTAGAAGTCACTGGCCAGACTCCTGGTGCAAGAGTTTCTTAAAACCTTTGGTGGGATTAGCCCTTGTGTTAGGTGTGTTTGCTTCTTTCTCTGTCATATTTCTCTGATGTTCAGAAAGTTAGGAGTGCATGAAAGAGAAAGGCATGTCACTGCTTCACCTTATTTCTCTCTGTATGAAAAGAAGGTACTGGAATTGACAAGTCCTGTTGCCCTAAAAACATGGAGGACTTGATGAGTAGAGGCAGTAGAGTAGGCTCAATTAACTAGCTGAATTTATACTGTTTTAATAAATGTTTTGCCGATCTTGCTAATTTTTTCAAGTTTCACGTCTCATTCAAGGTAATTAATGCAAGTAATGTAGTTGTCAGATTTTCTTTCTTAATCACATGAGGGAGTAAAAAGGTGTCCATCTTTGTATGTTCTTGTTTCATGAAATTATTCTGAACTCCTTTCTATTTTCTGATAACAGTTTTGAACCAGCTGCCTCTTCCATCGCCTTTACCTGCTACCACAACAAAAAGCCTGCTTTTCAATGGACGGATAGCTGAAGAGGTGAACTGCCTTCTGGCTTGCAGGGATGAAAACTTGGTTTCACAGCTCATCCACAGTCTCAATCAGGTGTCAACAGATCACATGTATGTATTTTGAACTTCAACTATATCAGATCACCATCCTTATTACTTTAAATTAAACTGAACTGAATTGAGAAGGGTGTTAGTATCTGACAATTAGAACATGCAGGTTTTTTATTAGGCTAGCTTAGCGGATTACTGCTGTATAAGACTCAGTTGTTTCCACTAGAATGCTAGTAATTGTCTGACAGCCCTTATGCATAACTAATTTTTTTAATAGATATGCTGCTTGTTCCATTCTTGCTAGTTAGGAGTGCAAACTTTGTGGTATTGATTGTGCAAAAGTCATTTGTGTTCCACTTTCGTTAGTTATGTACACTGAAAAATTTTATACCCAGTATTACACAAAAATATACTTTTTTGAGACACCCATGCACGATCTATGTCAGTTCTGATTAGATATTGAACTTAAAATATTTAAGAATTGAGCCAGCAAGTATTTTTTTTCATTTTTCACTGGTGTTCTTTGAATTGTCTTATGTGGACAGCCCTTTCTTTTTTCCTACATGTTCCAATCTATTATTTTGATCAATTGAAAGTAGCTCTTCAAAGTCATCAATAAAAAGAAAAAGTGAAAATATGGATGCATTTACAGAAAATTTTTGAAGGTTCAAAGGGAATCCTGTGATGTCAAAGATATGCCAATTTCCCCTTCTAAAATAAAAAAAATTCAGTGTTGGACTGCAATGTGAATGTTATGCATTTATGCATATCTTATTTTCACTTCTACAATAGTACTTTCTGGATGTTATGACAAAGCATTCTTTTATGGAGAAGATCACAATACAGAAATAGACATAGGAAACATAATAGTGTGAAACTGACAGCCATGTATATATAAGTGCTTATGAACAGAAAATAATTTTGAAGACTAGCAGGAATACCTTTTCTGCCATTCCTTTAGCATGAGAGGAAAAAAGGAGATTTAGAGAATAGTGGTGCAGTGTAGATTTGGTGGGTTTTTTTCTGTATTTTAACAGTAAAATGCTGTCGTTTGGTTTTGATTGGTTTTGGTTGTTTGGGTTTTTTTACTTGACTCATGGTTTCTTATAATTTGAGTATGCATTTGCCTCTTTATTTCCTTACTTCCAAAATTCCAGAGAATTGAAAGATAACCTTGGCAGTGATGATCCAGAGGGAGATATACCAGTCTTGCTGCAGGCTGTCCTGGCAAGGAATCCTAATGTTTTCAGGGAGAAAAGCATGCAAAACAGATATGGGGTGCAAAGCGGTAAGGATTGTTGATTGATTTTTGATTGAGTTTTATGTTGTTCTGTAAATTTAGGGGGCTGATACTAACCACAAATATGTAGGGAGCACAACTATGATATTTATGCCTTATCTTGTATTTGATAATGATAAAAAGCTATGTGTCATGACATCTTCTAAGAGTGATTGTATTAGAATAAGCACAGAAATACACTCTACTAAGTGCTTTTGTAAAAAATAATGTTGAGTTTCTCTGCAAAGTTTAATTTCTAGGATGAGTGATTAGATTTTATTTTAAAGTAAATTTATTTGAATTTCTTTATAGATAGGTTTATTTATTTGTCTTAGTGAATTGAAGTTGGGAACAGATGCTTTGTTCTATATTGAAAATCTGTACAATTAAAGTATATCACTGTAGTGGTAGTTTTTAATAGTTCTGAGGTAAAGAATAAGGTTAAATTAACCATATGTAACATCTCCTCAGCAATTTGTGATGCCCTACAGATTTTACTGTTTTGATAGCTAATTCTTTTCTGAGGTTTAGTGAGATATACTGCTAGATAGCAAAGATGGAGAAGGGGAGAGACCAAGCACAGGATTAATTGGACAGATTCTACTTGTAGATCTGGAGACTTCTTCATCTGCACCTGAAATATTTTCTTTAAATACTAAACTATGAAATGAGTAGGGGGATTTTCAGAGTTTTCACAATGTGAGGGTAAAGCTTTGCTAGCATTGTAGAGATATAAATAGAAGTGTTACTGGAGTCCACAGGGAATAGAAAGTGTTAGGGTGTTTTTGGAGGGAGAAAAATAATAAAATTTGATTATTAAGTTCATTCACCTAGTCTAGTGAGTAAAAAGCAATACAACATTTGAAAAGAACGTGCTAAGGACAGAACACATAATGTTCCTTGAAAGAATGCAGAAATTTCCAGGAATGAAAATGTGAAAGGCAGTGCTAAATATTTAGTAGGTCATTGATACATATATCCTGAAATTTAAACTATGAGAAGAGTCTCCAGGTTCTGGGTTTGGAGGTAGCTGTTGCAGAGTATAATTTTTCCAGCTGCTGGCAGAGTTATGACTGTCCTGACAGTTTTTGCATAGTGGTTCCACAAAGAACATATACTTGTTCTGGTTTTGGTTTGGATATAGTTCATTTTTTTCTTAATAGCTGGTACAGTGGTGTGATTTTTTGATCTAGTATGAGAATGATGTTGATAACACACATTTTCCCACCAGTTTTGTAGAGTAAATTAATTCTTTTCCAATGCAAAAGAGAGGCATTATTTATGAAATTGTTTGTTCCAGCAGAGGCTTTTGAAAGAAAGAAGTTAAAGCAAGTTTCTTTCTAATTTTTGCTAATTCCATGCTTCAGAGGGGGAAACACTTTTGCTGCTTAATTCAATAGATTAAGAATAATCCTTATTGAAATGAAACCACCTATCTTTAGTAAATGTGCTTTTGCCTATGCTTGAAAGGAGGTACTAGTACAGAATTAGAAAATGATTAAACATAAAACTTAAAGGCAAAGTTGATGCTATTTTAATAAAGTTTAAAAAGTGCTTTCAGAGAACCAAAAGAGATCAGACTTTAAATCTTCCTTGAATATTTAATTTTATTTTACATAATTCTGAATACTTGTACCAGTGCAAACATTGCAATGTAAGTGTGAAATTGGAAACATTGAAAGAAAGGGGGAAGAGGAGAATGTTTAGAAAAGCTAGGTGAAGTGTAGCTTTATTTTCTATGGAAAAAGGCCATAGTCTTACCTGGGAAAAGGAGGATCTTTAAGCTAGATGCTGGCAAATTGTGGCAGCCATGTTAGCTGTTAGTACATCCCATTCAGATCTCCAAGGTCAAAGGAGAGTATACTGATGTGCTCTGGCAGCAAAGGTTGGGCTTTCTTCTGCTTTCTGAACATATTTTGTAATCTCTGTGAAGTCATGATTTGTAGAACACTTGAGAGTTTGGTAGAGATCTTATATAATACATTTTGCCAGCCATAAGAATGAAATTTAGGTTCTTTTCTAGTATTTAAAATTAATCTCTTCTGTTTTCCTTACTGTCTTCTTTCTGAATATTGTCCTTTTGCCTTCTGTTGAGTCCAGCATGTGATAAAGTCAGTGCTGGGTACTGGAATCCAGTATTTGTAATGCCTAGAACTGAGAAGGAAAGAAGGCACTGCGACCTCATGTCTATTTAATCTGCCTGGGGTGGGCCTCTGCACCATGATCCCTTGAGCATCAGTTCCAGTATTAGTATGGACAAACTGAACTCAAATTAATTTCTTCTAGCCTTCTTTTCTAATGCAAGAACAGAAAGACCACCTGGCTAAAGAACTACATTAAATGTGGAGTAAAAGTATTGGTTCAGTACAATTTGTCAGGAAAAAAAAGCCTCTTCAGAAACCTAAATATTATGTGTGGAATACATGTGAATATAAGGAAAAGCACAAGCAGAATTCTGTGCTGATGTTTTTTCCACAGTCAAATTGATTTGTAGCTCAACACTAAGTTTAGAGCAAGAATTGATTTTAGTTATGATTAACAAATAGTGTAATAAAGATGTATTATCTGAATACTTGTTTTGTATCCTGGGTGCACCACCCTCCCCTCCCCAAATTGCTGGCATGTTTTGTTTCAGGTAAAGTAGCAGCAGTGTTCAAACCTTTATTCCATGTCTTTTGATAATAGCCCCACTGTTGAAACAGGGTTCATACAGATAAATTTTTTAACTAGCTTTTTCAGACTGTTTTCTATTACTAGGTTGTCTGAACAGACTGTATCACATCACTGTGCAGCATCAGTACAAGGGCAACATGTTAATTTTATTTTAGACCTCTTTAATCAAATGAGAGAGAAAGTTCTGGGTGCTGTCATAATTATTTTAAATTGGGCTATTATTTAATTTCACTTTTCATAATATTTTTTTCTCTTCTCAACACTGGCTTTGTCTTTCAGCAGATATCTGTTAGATCAGCTAAAATACCATATTACAATAGGTTAGTCTTCATAGCATAGCTTAGGATGCAGAAAGGACTTAAAATTCACTTTAAACTAATTACTTGTGCACTTTTGAGAATTAAAATCTTATGCATCTTTTTCTAAGCATCAGTTGCTTTGATTTTTTTTCATCTATAGAAGAATTATAATGCACATGTAAAAACGAAAAACTTTGTAGACATATGCTTTCATTAAGATTGTATATTTAACTGAAAAATTGCCTGTTGGTGAGCAATCTCTGCTTAAGCATGCATGACACTTTAATGCAGTTTAATCATACAAGACTTTTTCTGTGATCTTGAGCCGTGTTTTTATGTTCTTTGGCAGTAGGAATGCTAAAATGGATTTAAGCATATCCCTTTTTTCTGAGCCAAAAAAATACATTCAAGACTGGGAGTATATGTTAAGGATAGAAATTTGGCCAATACCCCCATGTGCTGTGCAACCCTTTAGAAGGACCGCAACAAGTTGGAGAGTTGGGAGAGAAGAACTGTCTGAAATTCAACAAAAGCAAATGCAAGGTCCGGCACCTGGGGAAGAACAACCCCAGGCACCAGTACAGGCTGGGGGTGATCTGGAGCTCCTGGTGGACAAGTGTGTGCCCTTGTGATGAAGAAGGCCAACAGAATCCTGGGATACATTAGGAAGATCATTGCCAGCAGGTCAGAGAGGTGATCCTGCCCCTCTCCTCACCTGCAATGCTATGTCCATTTCTGAGCTCCTCAGGACAGGAGAGACATGGGGCTCCTGGAGCGGGTCCAGCAGAGGCTGTGAGGATGATTAAGGGACTGGAGCAGCTCTCTTATGAGGAAAGGCTGAGGGAGTTGGGTCTGTTCAGCCTCGAGAGGAGACAGCTGAGAGGGGACCTTATCAATGTCTGTCAGCGTCTGCAGGGAGGGGTCAGAAAATGGACCAGGCTCAGCTCAGTGGGGCCCAGCAATGGGACAAGAGGAATGGGCAGGAACTGATGCCCAGGAGGTTCCACCTGGACATGAGGAAGAACTTCTTTACTGTGCAGTGAGCGAGCACTGGAACAGATTGCCCAGAGAGGGTGTGGAATCTCCCTTGCTGGAGATATTCCAGACCCATCTGGACACAACCCTGTGCCATGTGCTCTGGGATGACCCTGCTGGAACAGGGAGGTGGGACCAGATGACCCACTGTGGTCCTTTCTAACCTGACCCATATCCTGTGATTGTGTGAATGTTATTACTAGGATGATGTTTTCTTGAAACAGCATTACCAACAATCAAAATTAAAGTTGCATTTAAAAGAAATTCTTAAGTATTTTAAGGTATGGAAATGCACAGTAGAGCCATAAATCTGCTGCTTAGTGATATGAACAGCAATGTAAAAAATGTACAAGAAGCTGTTTCAGTGTTAATGACCACAGACTAATTTCAACTCCTTTTTAGACTAAATGTTTTGGCTTATTTTTACTCGTTCCTCATTACATCATTACTAGACAGACTTGTTATCTGTCTGAAAACTTTAGAGAGACTGTTGTGATGTTTGTTTTTTTTTTGTTTGGTTGGTTGGTTGTTGTTGTTGTTTGGGGGGTTTTAGTGGGGCGAGGGGAGGGGGATGGGCACTGGGGACTTTGGGTGTTTTGTTTGTTTGGTTTTTTTGAAGTTATCTAGATTGTCTCCTCTAACAGGGATAAAGAGGTGAGAACTGCCTGTCACAAAATAAGTTTTAGGGTTTTTAAAATGGCATTAAAATGTATTACTTTTTATATTTTCTGTCATACTTTTTTAAACCAAAAGCATGTTTTAAATTTACGGAGGATAAAAGAGATATATTTTTCACGTATTTTAAAAGTGCAGTCTTTGTTTTAAGCATAAAATGAAACTTCTGCATAGTTCATACTCATACTGGCACATTCTGTCAGCTTTCTGTACATGAATGTTAAAGGTTAGTAGTTTGACTAACTACTACCTAGCTGTGGTGCGAGTGGCTGTGAGAGGTGAGTGGGCAATGAGCATGCCAGATGCCGCCTCTGACACCTCTGGAGTTTCCTCCTCACTTGCCTCTGTGCAAGGCAATCAGTGTTCATTTAATCAAATTTTGCAGGAGTTGAGGAGTCCACTTCTGTTACTCTGGACAATAAAATGTCCTCTGTACTAAAGTATGGAGGTCTCTTATTTTTTTTATTTATTTATTTTTCAGCACAATATGAGAATTTCACTCCTGCTCTGGGCTAGTTTGTCTGGGCTAATATACTTGGAATGCAGCACTTCATACCTACCAGGAGGTAGTAATGGCTTAATTCCTGGGGGATTATTCCATCACTTCTTTGTTGGGGAGAGGGGAAAAGAGGATGACAGGGAGGATTTCTGAAACTAGCTTTGCTTGTGTGAATATTGCAGTAATTCAAATCAGTGATAGTAATGCAAAGATTGATGACTCCCAAACACTCTGGATTAGTCAGCCATCTGTCGAAACTTAGGTTTAAATATTTGCATTGCTGATGTGCTTTTACCCATGGCTTTGGATCACTTGCTGTGGCTTCCCAAGCTGCAGTGTGTATATGAATTCTGATGCTGTTTTAGCTGCAAGACGTTCAATTCTATCATTAAAATCACCTGGTTTAAAGCCATATAAGTTCTTGTGTACCTGTACCATTTCAACTTCCAGTGTTATGTGGTGGTTAGAAATTCTTTATATCTGTATGGAAGAGAGAAAGCAAAAAAGATTCATTTAAATTCTCCCTAATAAAGATGCAAGTTAGTTCCAGGCCCATTGGTACTTGTGGCTTGCCACCTAGTACAACTGAATTTTCAAAGCATGACTGTGGGAATCTACAGGCTGTTGGCAACTACAGATGGGATACTGATGGTTCTTTGTAACTGAAAATATTTAAGCACCTTCTTTGATAACATTCCTTTTAAGTGTGGTGGTGGTGGAATAGAAAGCTGTTGTCCCTGGGTAGAAAGGAACCACTAGGGCATTAGGAGAGCAGGGAGAATATCTTGCACCACTCAGCCTGAGATGATTGTTGTACTTGATCTAAAAATGGGAGATAAGTTTTCTGTGTTCTTCTGACTTGTGAAGTTTCCAAATTTTATTGGCACATTGAGTACTCCACACACAAGTCTGGGGTGTGGAATATATGGCCTGTTATAAAATGTTACTATTTGTTAGCAGGTTTTTGGCTAAGGAACAGAGGAGAGAACTGCTGTTGATATTTATTATTGAATTAATACTCCTTTAGGGAACATTCTTTTTATGTCATGGTGTAAAATGGACATCTTACATGAAATCAATCTTTTTAAAATATTTTCTAACAGTTGTAGGTAGAAGATGTCAATGTTTGTAAAGTTTATAATCTCTTTGTATATAATAATTTCTGAAATTAGAGACTTCATTGATTAAAAAGGAAATGCATGTAAAGTAATGCTGCTATCTTCTTAATAGGGATGATGATGTCGCAGTTTAATATTTCTCAGAATTCCATGAGAGGTAGTCCTGCATCTTCTAATTATCAACAAACCACTATCTCACATAGCCCTTCCAGGTAACATTCTCTTTTAAATGGGGCGGGATGGGCAGCAAACTGCAAATTCTGTCTACAGTGACAGTCAATTCTTGTTGCAAGTATGTGAATGGAAGGTGATCAGTGTCAGGATATATTTTGCATTTGTCTGACAGCAGGGTGAGTTTCTTCAGCTGGCAAAGCAACATCTTTTTGCTAGTGAGTAATCTTTGTATTCTGATTAGTCAGGATTCCCTGCTGTCCCTCCCTCACATAATTTTGGCAAACTTTCTTTCCTGCTAAAATAATACCCCTGCCTCCTGACACCCCTACAGCTATTCTCTACCTGTGGCAGGAGGACAGGAGAGAAGAGGCTATGTGTTCCAGCATGTATAACATTACCAGTGTGACAGAAGGGTGGGAAAGAAGGCTTGTAAAAACATGGAATACTGCTGTAACAGTTACACAAAAGGCTGCTCAGAGGAGGATAGGCCCAGTAATTTGACCAGTCTTCCATCAGCTTTCTCATAAACTTTCTGGTTCTTTTTCAAACTTGAGTGTCAGCAAGTAGCATGTATCTATAGAATCATTTAGGTTGGAAAAGACCTCTAGGATCATCAAGTAGAACTGTTAAACTAACACTGTCAGGTCCACTACTAAACCATGTCCCTAAGTGACATGTACACACATTTTAAATACCTCCAGGTTGGTGACTTAATCACTTCCCTGGGCAGCCTGTGCCAGTGCTTGACAAACCTTTTGGTAAAGAAAATTTTCCTGATACATAATCTAAACCTCCCCTGGAATAACTTGAGGCAGTTTCCTCTTGTCCTGTCGCTTGTTACCTCCTTTCAACAATAAAGTGTTCCCTGAGCCTCCTTTTCTCCAGACTAAAGGCCCCCAGCTCTCTCAGTCTTCTAAAAGAAATAAGAAATTTGTATAAATTTCCTCTTTTCCAACTTTTTCTAACTTTTTAATTTTATTTTTAGCCGGTTTGTGCCACCACAAACAAGCTCTGGTAACAGATTTTTGGCACAACAGAACAGTCCAGTGCCTAGTCCATATGCTCCTCAAAGTCCTGCAGGATACATGCCATATTCACATCCTCCAAGTTATACACCACATCCTCAGATGCAGCAAGGTAATGCTTTTATAAAACATTTATTTTATTATCCTATCTCATGTCAGCTTTATCTTCATGTGTGTGTTTCACAGCTCTCTATTTTCTTTGAAGGGGTCACATGCTTAATGCAAATCTTGGAGTTGGTAGGGATTTTTTTGGATATGCTTAAGCTTTGCTTTCCTGACTGTCTAGTGGTAGTATTTATTTTATTTCAAAAAATCCCAGAAGAATCATTGATTCCAACTCTTAAGTGAATGGCCCATGTAGGGATTGAACCGGTGACCTTGACGTTAATGCTTCTCCTCTATGTACACTGATTTTTCATAGTTGTCACATATACATGAGAATAGAAAAATAAAGAAACCTAAAACTTTTTATTTGTTAGCTATGGCAATTGTTTATCTGTATTGGTGAAAACATACTTTTTGCCAGTGTAATGTAAATTTTGCTGCCATCTTATTTAACCTTACCAAACCTTTCCAGTGTAGGCTAGGCTAAGTTGGCTAGAATTATACTCAAGGTATGCAGTAACTGGCAAAGATGACCTTTAGAATGAATGGATTTCTTTGTTCTTCCCTTTTCTAAAAACAATCTTGAACAACATGAACACTGTTAAGTATCTAGGCATTATCCTTTCTTCGAAGTAGAATTTGTTGCATTCTTTTAAATCATCTGTTCCTGAAGTTTAGTAGTGTGCTTAGAATTTATATAGCTGTTCTGTATGTAATGTTATATGTCTCATGAATACCTTGGAAATTAATAAAGGTAGCAAATGCATATTATATAGAAGAAAATAAAGTTTTCTATAACCTATGAGTATGATGCTGACTGTAATTAGGATAGATGTGGAGTGAAGCTTGGCTAATCTGTACATGGAATTTAGGTTTAAGATTCTCTTGAAAATTCAAAACTTAGATATTAATTTTATTCAAGGTATTTGTGGAAAAAGGATTCAGTGAAGAAAGTTGGGATTCTTGTTCCAATCCTAGACCTCTTGCATCCAACTCATTAATAATATGGCCTTTTCTATGAGATTTTTTAGAGTTAATGATTGTGTGAATATATTGGTATAGTTATTTTTATTTTTCTGTATTTCAGCTTCAGTATCCAGTCCCATTGTCACAGTTGGGATGAGGAATCTCCATGAAAATAAAGTTTCAAGTCAATTGTCTGGAAATTCAGCTAATCATCATGCTGATAATTCTAGACATGGCTCAAATGAAGACTATCTACAGATGGTGCACAGGATAAGTAGTGATGTATGTTACCTAGATATGTTTATGATGATAAAACAAATATTTACTATGATAAAGCAAGTATGTGTTTAGCTGCCTTAAAAGTCAGATATTTTATGGGGATGCTGTTGATTAATAAAACCACTGAAAATATATCTTGGTTTCAGATGTGTGCACTCAACTGTGCAACTTTAATGTGCAAGTTTTAGGATTTTTCTAGATCTCTGTCCTTTGGAACAGTTTGTAACATTGATTCTGATGAAAGTATAAAAAGTAAAAAATATTACTCGTGAGTATTATAGAGAGATGGTAGAGTCTCTCTGCAATTATTGTATCAATATATTGATGTAACAATACTAGATTCTAAATAGGTTTATAGTTAACGTGTCTTTCTGAAGATTCCCCTGTCAATTAGATGAGACAGTTGCATAACCTATTCAGTAATATAGTAGTGTTGCCAAAGGCAAAAATTCCTTTTAATATTTTTTCTTACAGGTCTGTTATGTGCTTTTATGGCCTGGTTTATTTATATGTTTTCCCAGTGACTTTAGTTCATGTGGGAGAAATTATTGCTAAAGTATTGAATATAAATGAAAAAAATCAACTTTTGTCCATGGTATTTTCAACTTCTTCACTATCTTAATGAGCATCTCATCCTGTGGATGAAGCATGTTGTGACTCTTTACAAGTTTGGCACACAGTCTCTTAACACCTCCTAAGAGGACAGCACTTAAGTTTCATTTTTATTTTTTGATTTTACTTCTTTGCACTGTGTGGTCTTAGTGATGACTACAACAGTTACAAAACTTGATCAAAACCTGGTGACAAGCGGGCCTTTTTTTGACCTTTTTTTAAAAGATGTATTTAATTTACCTTATGAAAACTAGGGGGAACTCTTATCTTCCTAAATTAGCTTGTGGAAGCAAAAAACTGTTGTATTCAACAAGTGTATTGATAACACCAGGCTACCTAAATCTTTACAGGGATTAGTACACTGGAACTCCAAGAGAGTTATTAGTTTTATTAGTCTTCTCTTTTTAAATGAAAGAATTATGCTGATGAAAAATATTAGCTAAGAAGTAATATCTTAAACAAGAGAGTTTTGTAAGGAAGGAATCTATTTTAATGTACAAGCTCATCAGGTATTTTTCTCAGTCTCTGCTTCAGCAATGCAAATTCTTGAAAATAAGAAACTGTTCTTAGCATTAAATGAATATATATCCCCCAACTACTACCTCTCTAGTAGGTCACCCCCAACCTGTGCCGGTACTTGGGGTTATTCTTCCCCAGGTGCAGGACCCTACACTTGCCCTTGTTGAACCTCATTAGGCTTATCTCCACCCAATTCTCCAGCCTATCAAGGTCCCCCTGAATGGCAGCACAGCCTTCAGATGTATCAGCCACTGCCCCCAGTTTTGTATCATCAGCAAATGCAACTGAAGTGCATCTACACCAATGCATGCAGCATGGGCAACAAACAGGAAGAACTGGAAGCCGTGGTGCAGCAGGGAAACTATGACACAGTTGCAATCACGGAGACATGTTGGGATGACTTGCATGACTGAAATGCTGCAATGGATGGCTATAAACCCTTTATAAGGGATCAGCAAGGAAGGAGAGGCTTTAGATAGTTCTCGTATGTTAGGGAGTGTTTTGATTGTCTGGAGCTTTATGATGGTACCGATAGGGTTGAGTGTTTATGGGTAAGAATCAAGGGGAAGGCCAACAGGGCAGATCTCCTGATGGGTCTCTTATAGACCACCCAGCCAGGATGAAGACAAAATGTTCTATGAGTAGCTGGGAGAAGTCTCGCGATCGCTGGCCCTTGTTCTCGTGGGGGACATCAACTTCTCAGGTCTCTGCTGGAAATACAGCACAGCAGAGGAAACAGTCCAGGAGGTACCTGGAGTATGTGGAAGAACTGGCACAGCTGGTGAGTCAGCCAACCAGGGGAGGTGCCCCACTAAACCTCCTGTTTGTGAACAGAGAAGGGCTGGTGTGGGATGTGATAATTGGAGGCCATCTTAGGCAAAGTGATCATGAAATGATAGAGTTTTCTGTTCTCAGAGAAGTAAGCAGGGGGGTCAGCAGAACTGCCACCTTGGACTTCTAGAGGGCAGACTGGCCTGTTAGGGAGCCTGGTTGAGACAGTCACTTGGGAGGGAGTCCTGAAGGGCAAAGGGCTCTAGGAAGGTTGGATGTGTTTTAAGAAGGAAGTCTGAGAGGAGCAGGAGCAGGCTGTCCCCATGTGCCGAAAGACAAGCTGGTAGGGAAGAAGACTGGCCTGCCTGAACAGAGAGCTTTGAATGAAACTCAGGGAGAACAAGAGAGTGCATCACCTCTGGAAAAAGAGGCAGGCAGCTCAGGAGGACAAGGATGTTGTGAGGCCATGCAGGGAGAAAATTCAAAGGCCCAAAGCCCAGCTAGAACTTCATCTGGCTACTGCTGCAAAAGACAACAAAAATTGATTCTACAAATACATCAGCAACAAAAGGAGGGCCGAGTAGAATCTCCATTTGTATTTGATGTGGAGGTAAACATAGTGACAAAGGGTGAGGAAAAAGCTTGGTATGCTACTTAGACCCCCTCATATCTATGGGGTTGCATGGGATCCAGTCAAGGGTACTGAGGGAACTGGCAGAAGAGGTCACCAAGCCACTGTCCATAATTTACCAGTAGTCCTGGCCAACTGAGAAGGTCCCAGGTGACTGGAGGTGCCAATGTGATAAACAAAAAGGCTGGAAGGAGGATCCAGGGAGCTACAGGCCTGTCAGCCTGACCTCAGTACCTAAGAAGGTTATGGAATGGATAATTTTGAGTGCAATCACATGGCATGTGCAGGACAACCAGGGCATCAGGCCCAGCCAGCAGGGGTTTAGGAAAGACAGGCCCTGCTTGACCAACCTGATCTCCTTTTATGACCAAGTGACCCACCTAGTGTGTGAGGGAAAGGCTGTGTGTGTGACTACCTGCACTTCAGTAAAGCCTTTGATGCTGTCGCCCACAGCCTTCTCCTGGAAAAGCTGGCAGCCCATGGGTTGGACAGGTGCTGTCTTCACAGGGCTAGGAACTGTCTGGATGGCCAGGCCCAGAGAGTGGTGGGGAATGGAGCTACATCCAATTGGCAGCCAGTCATCCGTGGGGTTCCCCAAAGCTCAGTATGGGGGCCAGTCCTATTTATCATCTTCATTGATGACCTGGACAAGGGGATCAAGCGCCCCCTCAGTAAGTTTGCAGAGGGCACCAAGTTGGGTGGAAGTGTTGATCTGCTGGAGGGCAGGGAGGCTCTGCAGAGGGATCTGGACAGGCTGGAGCAATGGGACAAGGCCAACTGTATGAGGTTCAACAAGGACAAGTGCCCTTGGGTCACAACAACCCCATGCAGCTCCAGGCTGGGGCAGAGTGGCTGGAAAGCTGTCCACAAGGAAAAGGACCTGGGGGTGCTGAACAACAGCTGCTGAACATGAGCCAGTGTGTGCCCAGGTGGGCAGGAAGGCCAATGGCATCCTGGCTTGGATCAGAAATGGTGTGACCAGCAGGACCAGGGAAGTGATTGTCCCTCTGTACTCGGCACTGGTGAGGCCACACCTCGAGTGCTGTGTCCAGTTCTGGGCCCCTCACTGCAAGAAAGACATTGAGGTGCTGGAGTGAGTCCAGACAAGGGCAACAGAGCTGGGGAGGGGTCTGGAGCTCAACAAGTGGCTGATGGAGCTGGGGGTGTTTAGCCTGGAGAAAAGGAGGCTCAGGGGGGACCTTCTTACTCTGTATGACTCCCTGAAAGGAGGGTGGAGCCAGGTGGGGGTCGGGTTCTTCTCCCAGGGAACAAGCAATAGGACAAGAGGAAATGGCCTCAAGTTGTGCCAGGGGAGGTTTAGACTGGATATTTGGGAACATTTCTTCATGGAAACGGTAGTCAAGCATTGGAACAGGCTGCCCAGGGCAATGGTTGAGTCACCGTCCTTGGAAGTGTTAAAAAATGTGTGGATGTGGCACTTGGGGACATGGTTTAATTCTCAGCATAATGGTGGTGCTTTGTTATTGGTTGGACTTGATGATCTTAAAGATGTTTTCCAACCTTAACAAATCTATGAAATTCATTCAAAACTGACCAACTATGAAAACATAAAGCATGCCATTACTGTTTGGTTTAATGGGAAAAAGACCAAGGGTTAAAAAGTAAGTATACCTTTAAAAACTGATTTTAGTAGCCATCCTACAGAAAACAATTTGAAGAAGTTGAAGTAATTCAAATTTTGCATTTATATATGAACAATCGAGTTAATCATAATGTTGCACCTTTTTTAAAAGCAGTGTTACCATTGGCAGCGATAGTTATGAACAAGTATTATTAAATAATAAAATCTAAAACTTTGTTTATCTTTTTTCTTAGCTTTAGGATTTGTTCTTTAAAAGTTACGAATGTCTGCAGGATATTGTGTATTTGCAATATTTGAGTCTATTAAATCAGCAAGCATATAATTGATAGCTCACTGTGCATATACTCAAGTAAAAGACCATTTTTTGAGAAACCCGAGAATCACAGAATGGCTTGGGTTGGAAGGGACCTTAAACGCCATCTAGTTCTAACCCCCTGCCATGAGTAGGGACACCTTCCATTAGACCAGGTTGCTCCAAGCCCCATCCAACCTGGCCTTGAACACTTCCAGAGATGGGGCAGCCAGAGCTTCTCTGGGCAACTCATGCCAGGGCCTCACTACACTCACAGGGAAGACTTCCTTCCTAACTTCTAATCTAGATCTACCCTCTTTCAGCTTTAAGCCCTTGTTGCTTGTCCTATTGCTATACTCCCTGATAAAGAGTCCCTCTCTGGCTTTGTTGCAGGCTCCCTTCAGATATTGGAAGGCTGCTCTAAGGTCTTCCTGGAGCTTTGTCTTCTCCAGGCTGAAGAGTCTTAATTCTTTCAGCCTTTCCTCATAGCAGAGGTGCTCCTGCCCTCTAATCATCTTGGTGGCCTCTTCTGGACTTGCTTCAGCAGGTCCATGTCCTTCCTGTGCTGGGGAGTCCAGAGCTGGAGGCAGCACTGCAGGTGGGGTCACACCAGAGCAGAGTATAGGGACAGAATCACCTCCTTCAACCTGCTGGGTTACACTGCTTTTGATGCAGCCCAGCCTGCAGTTGGCTTTTTGGACTGTAAGTGCATGTGAAAACATGCCCATAATATATGTTTGTGCTTACATTTCACCATGTGATGAAGTTCTGATCTAGGAAACAGTAAATGATGATTTCTACAGTAGCTGACAAATTTTCAAGAATGGCATGTGTGTACCTGAAAGGTCATCTACCTAGTTAGTTAGTTTAATTAATTTAATAAAAGACATCTTTGCCTTTGTCCTTGGCACTCCATAGGTAGAGGACCTCTCCTGTTCTAATAAAAAATATATCTATAAAAGTTACTAAACTTTTGTTCCCCCCAGTATTTTGGTGGGGGTGATATTTATTATAATTCAAAGATAATTCTTGTTTGAAAAAATAAGTACCTTACTTTCAGTCTATTAAATAAACAAGTAACTGTTACATCAGCAAATTAATTCATTTTGACTTGCAATAGAAAACATGTAAGTTTAAGGTATAGTTCTTTTTATTGCATTGAATCAGAATATTAAATTTCTTTGCACATGAGGCTTTCTCACCCGGCAACAAGTCTTTTTGCAGTTAGAAAAATAAATGTAATTAATAGCACATCATGAGTTTTAGCTTAATTTTGCTGTGGGAGGGGAAAATTTGAATAGAATTGTTTTGTAAATGCCTATGTATGATGAAATTGATGAAATCTGGTTTCTTATGAATTTATTTTCTTTGCCTTGTAAGCACTTTCAGTCCATAAATATCAAACTATTTTCTTTATCCTTAAGCAGTGTGAACTATGCCTTCACAAGGCATAACGTATGGTGGCTGATCTACTGCTATGCATGTGGAAATTGGCTGTTTGGCCATTGTCAGAGGGAGTGTGTAGTTGTCATCCATCTCAGTTGCCACAATGGGTGTGCTACAGATTTTGTTCAGTCCTGATGTGTTTATGTTGGAGGGTATGAATACAAAGTTTTGGTTTGCTTAACTGTAAAAGTAAGATGGTATTCTAATAAACTTTAAGGGTAGGCCAATTTAAAAAATATTGAATTTGTTTAAAAAAGAGAAAAATCTACTTATACTATATTTCTTTCAGTTGGTATTGTAGAGTTCATCTTTCTGTTTTTCAGCTCTTTACTATATGTAACAAAAAGCTTCTAAATGAAATCTTAATGTCAACCAAAATTGCTTATTTAGCTGGAAGACATACATGGATTTATTTCTGTGCACATGTTCTGGTTCTGAATTCTTAAGGCTGATTGTTTTTTTGAATTTTGCCTATATAGTAGTCTAATAGCAGTCCAAATGACAAAGTTTTTTATATAAATAAATATTTTTCTAATATTTTTGTATGCTTTTTCATTCACTCCATTTTATCAGTATATGTACTAATTTCAGTCTTTATCAAGTGTTCATGATTTTTTTTTTATCATGGTCACTTTAGGATGGCGATCCTTCAGTAAGGAATGCTGCATCTTTTTCCTTGAGGTCACCACAGTCAGTCTGCTCTCCATCTGGAAGTGATGGAACCCTTAAAGGTAATCTAGCAGTCATATATATCAATGTATTTTTTCCCAGTTTTAAAACACAGAGTTTAAAGAGGTATTTAGTTAGTTCTCCCAAGTTCTGTATTCCAATAGTACTAGAGTGTGTCATTAAGTTTTGGATATAAAATTATTTTGAGCCCTGATTCAGAAGAAATTTCTAGAAGTTCAAAAATTGACTAATCATAGACAAAGCTCAAATTCATGTAGGACACAATAATTTTAAATCCTTTCCAATATGAGGATTAAATTCTTTAAAGGAATGATTTCAGTTGCTCTACATAAGAAATTATTTAAAGGCAGCATTACAAGTATTGAACTCTTAACCAGCTCAAAACTGTTTTAACATGCAATGCTTGTCTTGATTGCAATAATCAAATTTTATGAACATGAAATTAAAAGTAGTTCAATTAACACAATATATATAGCATAAATGAAGCCTGAAAACCTTAGCTGTGCAGAAGGAATAGGGTAAACTGTCAGTCAGCTGAGAAAATGATTCTTTATGCTAAAATATGTAATGCATGCTGCTGTATGTAATATTCTCCCTAAGAAGCAATGACTGAGATAGATGAGATTTAATAAGGTAGGGGTTTGGGCATATTCTTGCTAATTTAAGTTTTCAGTGCTTATGTATTTGCATGGCAATAGTAAAAAGATGCAATAGTGTCTTCTTCTCTTTAATCCTGAAATAAAATTAAATCTTTATGGATGGTCAGATTAGGTAGAGAGGGAAGAGATGAGAGAGATTCCAGAGAAGGTGAGGGTATTGGGATTGTGCAGCCTGGATAAAACAAGTCTTTGAGGGTGGATGTAGATGATGATGAGGACAGGGAAACACAGATGGGATGACACACAATGGACAGACAGACCTTAGAGCAGTTTCCTCATACCTATGAGATTATCAGAAAGACTTGAGTCAGGCTTTCCACAGTGTTGTGGAGCAAGGATGACAGACAATGGATTTAGATTGAAATGGGAGGTTCTGACTAAATATAAGGAAAACTTTTTTCACTATCAGGACAGTCAAGCATTGGAAAAGCCCAGAGAATCTGTGCATTTTTCATTCTTGGATGTTTTCAAGACCTGGCTGGATAAGCCCTGCATAACATGGTGTCGTGGTTTAGGAGTGATACTTCCCAATTCAGTGCCCCCACCAAGACTCTCCAAAACTACATGCCCCTCTCTCCCATTTTCCCCTCCCCCTCCTTCTGTGGTGGGCTGGAGAGGAGAATTGGAGGCATAAAAGATAAAGATCCCAGGTTGAGATAAGAACAGTTTACTGGAAACAGCAATGAGATAAGAAAAGGAACAGTGACAGCAGCAATACTAATGACAAAGGGTAGAAGAAAGGAAATGATTCACATGGAAACCCCCCTACAATAGCGGATGGCTTCCTCTGCCCCAATTACTCCACTGGAAGGAGCCCCTTCTCCCCAGAAGACATTCCCTTTCCCCTTGTACCCAGCAATGATGTGAGGTAGTATAGAATAACTTCTGGGCCCTGGCCATGCCCTCTCACAGCTACTGCAAAAATTAACCCTGTCCTGGTTGGAACCAGGATACATGGTGTTGCTCACTCTGCTTTGAGCACAAGGATCAACTAAAGGCCTCCTGAGATTCCTTCTTAACTGAATTATCCTATGATCCTGTGACTGCTAAATGATCACTGTGGTTCATCTTCTGCAGGCATATACTGTGGTAAATAGTGATAGAAGAAATGTGGCTCAAATGCAAGTGAGAAGTAATTGTATAGCATGCCAGCATCATCAGTATTTTAGGAGGTTTTGTGCTAAAGGACTTGTTGTGAGACTTGTGTAAATGGCAGAGGCTAAAATGTAGTTTTTTTCTTTAACTCTGTACACAAAATTGATGTTTGAGCTTATTAGTTTAACAACATTGTGAATCTAAGCTACTTCCACTCAAATATATGATTACCATTGTCACCTAAAACTGGGAAATAAACACTCCAAACATTTTTTTTATGTTAGGAAGCAAGCATTGCTTTATTAGCAGCACTGGATGCATGGGGAATTCCCCTCAAAGCATGCATGCCCAGTAACCGAACAGACCAGGTTATATTCCTGAAGCTAATACATATTCATCATATGTCTATTACATTTTCATCACATTTCCCGAATACATGTATATATGCGTGTTATTTCCATGAACATATTTGTATATGAGTAAGGGTCTTTTGAGGGTCTTTGGTGGTCGTTTGGGAACATCCCATTCCTCAAAATTCCCTTTTATGTTCCCGGATCATCTGATGAATCTTTCTTCCTTGAGAGTGTCTCAAATATGTTGTCAGGTCATGATGCACTTCCCTTATCATTATTTACTCCAGCACTCTCTCTCTGTTCTCAAAACTAAGACATCTAGTAGTGCATATTGATCACTGCTATAAGTAAACAAGGAAGCATTAGCTGGCATAAGACTTATTAGTCACAGATGTAGGGAGTTAACAGAAAGCCACAGTAATCTCTGGCATTTATACTAAGCACTGTATGGTACAAAACTGAGCATTAGCCACTAATATAGGGATCATATACTATTGTGCTAAAGTTAAAAGAATTTTCCGACATCTTCCCCCACTGCTGCATAGACTTCTTCTTAAAGAAATATAACTTGCTCGGTAACCACTCAGCCAGAAGAATATTTGAATTATTTTTCTGGTTAACGTTGCTGCTGTTTCAATTGATTGTCTTGAAACTTGTTTTGAAGGTATAGCTTTCATTAATATTTTTTGAAAACAACTGATTGTACAATTCAGATTGTAACATTTCAGTATTTGAGAGGCTGAAAAAGTGGAAGAGGAGTTTTTTGATTTACCTGTACATTAGTTTTACTTATTTCATTGACAAAGCACACAACTGAAATACTGTTACTAATGGTGCTACTATTTTGACTTCTTAAAGAAATTAATAAACCCTGATTGAGAGAACCAGTTCTTGATGCTGCAAGAATCTTATCAGATGTTTACTTCCTCTAATCTTGCATTTTAGAAATGTATTGAAGAGGTGTGGATAATTAGTGCTATTTAGAATATGTGATCCCTGACAGAGGTTTTGGCCTATAATTTGGAGTGAAAGTGATTGGTTATGCTGATAAATTTTCCAGTGACAAATAGCAAGTACCTACACTGAGCTTTTTGTTGCTACTATCATTTGTCCTTGAAAGTTTGGTTGACAAATTGCAAACTTTGATAAAGAAAGTTAGCAAAATAATTAATTGTTTGCTTGGGAGGACAAAAGGAATGGCACTAGACACCAGTCCAGAGAAAAAAACAGGAAGGATGTTATATCTAATCTTTCTTATATAACATAGAAATGTGAGACAATTACTGAAGGTATGTGTACAGATTGCATTTCTGTACTTCTGAGATGGAAGTAGCAAGGACTTCTGGAGACCTGGAGACTGTGATTGTACAGCTCTGAATTACTTCAAGACTGATGTGTCATGATGGATGATTACAGTCTCTTTAGGAGGGATAGGAAGGGCAGGTAAGGTTGAGGGGGTGTGGCACTGTATGTAATGGAGGGACTGGAATGTGTGGAGCTTACAGTTGACCATAGCATGGTTGAGATCCTCTGGGTAAGAATCAAGGGGCAAACAAATAATGAGGATGTAATTGTGAAATTCTTCTATAGACCTTCTAGCCAGGACCATGACACCAATGAATTATTCTTTGAGGAACACCTCTAAATCAACCACCTTTGTCCTTATGGGGTACTTGAACTTGCCAGTTGTTAACTGGGAATATCACACAGCTGGTACAAACATGTCCAGAAGATTGCTAAAACATGTAGATGACAACTTCGTGGAACAGGTCCTAAGGGAGCTAACTTGGAAAGGTGCCCTCCTTGATCTGCTGCTGGTCAACACAGGATATCGTGAGCAAAGTGGTGATTGGCAGCCATCTTGGCCACAGTGATCATGAAGAGATCGAGTTTAAAATCTGTTGACAGGAGGAAAAGTGCCAGCAAAACCTCAGCTCTAGACATGAGGAGAGCAGACTTCAGGCTCCTCAGGGAACTAGTGAGTAAGGTCCCCCTGGGAAAAAACTTCTGAAGGTGCTGGGTCTATCAATGCTGGTCCCTATTTAAACATCACCTCCTAAGGGTACAGGAGCAGGAAATTGCCCAGTGTTGGAAGTCAAGCAGTCGAGGCAGAAGGCCAGGTGTGGCTGAACAGTGATCTTCTCTTGGAAATAGGGCTAAAAAGGAAGGTGTGTGCCCAGTGGAAGCAAGGTCAGGTGGTATCGGAAGAATACAGAGATGTTGCTTGCCACTGGAGGGAGAATATTTGTGGCCAAAGCTCAACTGGAGTTGGAGCTGCCAAAACTGTGGCGGACAATAAAAAGACTTTTTAAAATACATTAATAGCAAAAGGTAGTGAAGAAATAACATCGGCCCATTACAGCATAAGGATGGCCACCTCACAAACAGGGACATAGATGAAACAGAGATGCTTAATGCATTATTTGCATCCATCTTTGGCTCCTCAAAAAGCTGCTGATGTCACCATGAGGCCTCTCTCAATGATTTTTGAATGGTGTTGGGAATCTGGAGAGGCCTCAGCTCACTGGAAGCTGGCAAATATCCCAATTTTAAATAAGGGCAAGAAGGATGATCCTGGAAACTACAGGCCTGTCAGGCTCACTTGAGTGCCTAGGGTAGAATTATGGGGAGGAAGAGTAAGTTGGGACAATGAACTTTAGGAAAGCAAACTTCCAGCTCTTCTAGGAGTCAGTCAATAGGAACCCCTGGGAAACTGCCCTCAGGGACAAGGAAGCAGAATAGAGCTGGCAGATGTTGAAGGAAACCTTCCATAGAGCATAAGAGCCAGTGATCCCCAGGAACAAAAAATTGGGCAAGGCAAGAGATGGGCATGTCTGAGTAGGGACCTGCTGGTCAAACTAAAGGGTAAGAAGGAAATGCACAGGCAATAGAAACAAGGATAGGTATCCTGGGAAGAGTATAGGGATGCAGTCCAGTTGTGTAGGGATGGGGCCAAGAAGGCCAAGGCAAAACTGGGTCTGAACCTGGCAAGGGACGCAAAGAATAACAGGAAGGACTTCTACTGGTCTGTCAGTTGTCAAAGAAGGTGTTAGCACCATGAGAGTGCTGGAAAAACGTTAAGAATGGACAAGGAGAATGCTTCAATTTTTTTGCCTCAGTCTTCAATGGCAACCTCTCTTCCCACACCTGTCGAATGGATGGACAGCAGCAGGGGGCCTGGGGGAGCAAAGTACCTCCCACTCTAAGATCAGGCTCATGACCACCTGAGGAACCTGAATGTACATAAGTCCATGTGTCCTGGTTTAGGACAAATTTGGGAGGAAACCTCTTAATGAGGTCCCTCTAGGAAAAAAAATTGGAGAGAAGTGAAAAAAAAAAGAAAACTGTTTAATCAACAGGCAACACACCTCCCAGCACAAAAATGAACAATATCAAACAGCAAAACCTCTCGCCGTTCCGAAGAGATGACAGATTTAGAAGAGTTCTTTCTGTGGGCTGCCTGGCTCACTCAGTCTGTTCTCAGTCCCTCCTGTGCTGGGGAATGCTGCGGCCCAGGCCAGGCCCAGTGGGCCACAGGTGTGAGCTCCTGGTGCTCTTCTGGGTTTTCAGTCCAGAGCAGGTTCAAACAGTTCCAGGAAAACAGAAAAAAGGAAAAAAACAATCCAGGGGGCTTCTCTGCCTCAGCTAGCCAGAAAACTAACCAAGAGCAAAGGAGAGCTCTCTCTCGCTGTCCACCGCAGACAACACAGTCTGAGTGCAGGAATGCGGGGGAGCCAGTGCAGTCTCTGATAACAAACTCTGCACTTCTTCTTCTTCCCCCCCCTTCACTCCTGGAACCAGTCTTAAAGTTGCAGAATTTAATATTCAACATCAACAGAACAGACGATTTGGGGATATAGGCATCATACAGTCACCCCAAGACACCATGTGACCCAATGAGATGCATCCCAGAGTCCTGAGGGAATTGGCTGATGTAGTTACCAAGCCACTCTCCATGATATTTGAAAAGGCATGGCAGTCAGGTGAAGTCCCAGGTGACTGCAAAAAGGGAAGCATTGTACCCATCTTTAAAAAGGGCAGAAAGGAGGACCCTGGGAACCACTGCCCTGTCAGCCTCACCTCTGTGCCTGGGAAGATCATGGAACAGATCTTCCGGGAAGCTCTTCTAAGGCACATGTAGGTCAGGGAGGTGACTTGAGACAGCCAACACAGCTTCACCAAGGGCAAGTCCTGCCTGACCAACCCAGTGGCCTCCTCTGATGGAGTGACTCCATCAGTGGACAATGGAAGGGCTACAGATGTCTTTTCTGTGGACTTCTGTAAAGCCTTTGATACATAGCACCACAACATCTTTCTCTCTAAATTTGAGACAGATGGATTTGATGGGTGGACTCTTCAAGGGAGAAGGAATCGGTTGGATGGTCACATCCAGTGGGTTGTAGTCAGCAGCTCCGAGTCTCAATGGACATCAGTGACCAGTGGTGTCCCTCAGGGGTCTGTATTGGGACCAGTGTTATTTAATATCTTCATTAATGACACATACAAAGGGATTGACAGTACTCTCAGCAGGTTTGCAGATGACACCAAGCTGAGTGGTGCAGGTGACTCACCTGAAGGACAGGGCCATCCAGAGGGACCTGGAAAAGCTCAAGAAGTGGCTCATTGGAATCTCATGAGGTTTAACAAGACCAAGTGCTGGTACTTCACCTGAGTCAGGGCAATCCCAGGGATTTATCCAGGCTGGGGGATGAACAGATCAAGAATCACAGAATCACTAGGTTGAAAGAGACCTTTAAGATCATAGAGTCCAACCCATGCCCTAACACCTCAACTAAACCATGGCACTAAGTGCCACATCCAGTCTTTTTTTAAACACATCCAGGGATGGTGACCACCACCTCCCTGGGCAGACAATTCCAGTACTTTATCACTCTTTCAGTAAAAAACTTTTTCCTAATATCCAACTGATATTTCCCTTGGTGCAGCTTAAGACTGTGTCCTCTCATTCTGTCAGTTGCTGCCTGGAGAAAGAGACCAACCCCCACCTGACTACAACAACCTTTCAGGAACTTGTAGAGAGTGAAAAGCAGCCCTGGGGAGAGAGACTTGGGGATGCTGGTTGATGAGAGGCTGGACATGCCCCGTCCATGTGCGCTGGTACCCAGAAACCCCGTGTGCTGGGCTGCACCCAAAGAGGAGTGGCCAGCAAGTCGAGGGAGGTGATTCTGTCCCTCTAATCTGCTCTGGTGAGACCCCCACCTGCAGTGCTGCCTCCAGCTCTGGGGTCCCCAGCATAGGAAGGACATGGACGTGTTGGAGCGAGTCCAGAGGAGGCCACCAAGATGATTAGAGGGCAAGAGCACCTCTGCTATGAGGAAAGGCTGAGAGATTTGGGGCTGTTGGATGGGGCCCTGAGTATCCAGATCTAGTGGAAGGTGTCCCAAAAAGATATGATGCTGTAAAGACTAGATGTCCATGAGCAAGGCCAACAAAGGGAACCTGCACCAGCAGCACATGGTAGTTACTGTAAAAGGAAATGTTGAGTGATCGTAATGGGTGACTGTTACGGGGCACTGAGGCCCCCATCTGCCAGCCTGATAGAGCTGGGAGAGGTATGCTGCCTACTGGGGGCTGATATCCGTGATATTGCCGAGAATGCCCCAACTTGTCAAGAGTACAGACTACTACCCGCTATTACTTTTTCATGTGGGTCCAAATGATGCTGCAAGCCAAAAAGTAGGTAGGATCAAGGCAGACTATAAAGCCCTGGTGAGGCAGGTAAAAAACATCTGTGCCTAAGTCGTCATCTCATCTATCCTACTGGTCAGAGAAATGGGGATCACCAGAAGCAGACGCATAGTGCAGATCAGTCTGGCTCTGTGGCTGGTGCCATTAAGGTTTTGGCTTTTATGACAGTGGGTTGTACTTTAATGATTGCAGCCTGTTAGGGAGGGATGGGATCCACCTGTCTTAAAAGAGCAAGAGAAGTTTTGGCAGCAGGTTGGCCAATTTGGTGAGATGGGCTTTAAACCAAAGGACTCAGGGATGGGGTCCAAAGTGGCAACACTCATGCCATTGCTTCCTCCTGGGGAGTAGGTCATACCAGTCACTGCAGTGAATGATGTTCCTTGACTGCCCCTCAAGGTAAAGATCAAAGGGAAAAACACATCGAGGGTGGTTATGGTTATGGTGAATCCTCTTATACCCCTTCTAGGGATCCTGCATGCCTAGTTGCCTCTGAAGTGCCTATATACAAACATGCAGCATGGGGAATAAACAGGAAGAACTGGAAATCTATGTGCGGTTGCAGGACTATGATCCCATTGCAATGACAGAGGCATGCTGAGACAGCTCACATGACTGGAATGTTGTCATGGATGGGTATGTACTTTTTAGAAAGGACAGGTCGGAGAAGTGAGGTGGTGGAGTTGATCTTTATGTGAGATAGCAACTGGAATGTATTGAGTTCTACCCAGGGACAGACAAACGAGGTGAGAGTTTATGGGTGAGAATTAAGGGGCAGGCTGGTATAGGTGACATTGTTGCAGGTGTTTACTACAGGCCACCTGATCAGGAGGAGGAAGTTGATGAGGCTTTCTATAGGCAACTGGAAATAGCCTCGCGGTCACAGGCCCTGGTTCTCCTGGGGAACTTCAACCACCCTGATAATTGTTGGCGAGTCAACATGGCCCAGCACACACAGTCCAGGAAGTTCCTGAAGACCATTGATGATAACTTTTTGATGCAAGTGGTGGAGGAGCCAACAAGAAAAGGTGTATTGCTGGACCTTGTACTAACAAACCAGGAGGGACTGGTTGAAGACATGAAGGTTGGGGGCAGCCTTGGCTTTAGCAACCATGAGATGGTGGAACTCAGGATCCTGCATGAGGGAAGCAAAACAGTTAGCAGAACTAGAAGCTTAAACTTTAGAAGAGCCAATGTCAGCCTCTTCAGGGACCTGCTTAGAGGAATCCCATGGGATGGGGCTCTAGAAGAGAAGGGAGTCCAAGAGAGCTGGTCAGTATTTGAGCACTACTTCCTCCAAGCTGAAGACCAATGCATCCCCATGAGCAAGAAATCAGGGAAAGGGGGCAGGAGATGTGCATGGTTGAGCAGGGAGCTTCTAGCAAATCTCAAACACAAGAAAGAAATTTATGGGATGTGGAAAAAGGGACAGGCCATGTTGGAAGACTATAGGAATGTTGTCAGGATATGCAGGGATGCGACAAGGAAAGACAAGGCCCACTTGGAATTGAGTCTGACAAAGGACATCAAGGATAAAAAGAAGACCTTCTACAAGTATATCAGCAGCAAAAGGAAAATTAGGGAAAATGTGGAGCCTCTGCTGAATCTAGTTGGTGTCCTGGAAATGGAAGATACAGAGAAGGTGGAATTACTGAATGCCTTCTTTGCCTCAGTCTTCACTGCTGAGGATGGCTCTCAGGAGTTGCAGACCTCAGAGGTAAGAGAGGAAGGCCAGAGAAAGGAAACTTCCCCTGGTCGTAGAGGGTTGTGTTAGAGATTGGCTAAACAGACGCAAAAATCTATGAGCCCATGATGCACCTATGGGTGATGAGGGAGCTGGCAGATGTTACTGTTATTAATCTGTGGTTCTCTATCATCTTTGAAAAAGTCATGGAGAATGAGAGAGGTGCCTGATGATTGGAGGAAGGCCAATGTTACTCCCATCTTCAAAAAGGACAAGAAAGAGGACCCAAGAAACTACCGGCCAGTCAGCCTCCCCCCCCCCCCCCCCATCCCTGGAAAGGTGATGGAACAGGTCATTCTGGAGGTCATCAACAAGCCTGTAGAAGAAGGTCATCATGAGTAATCAGCATGGATTCACCAAGGGGAAATCATGCTTGACCAATCTGATATCCTTCTGTGACAGCATGGCAGGATGGGTCGATGAGGGGAGATTAGTGGATATTGTCTACCTCGACTTCATAAAGGCTTTTGACACCATCTCCCATAATATCCTTGTAGGTAAGCTCAGGAAATATGGGTTTGGATGAATGGATGGTGTAGTGGTTTGACCTTGGCTAGGAATCTGGTACCTATCAAGTTGTTCTATCACTCCCCAGTGGGACAGGGGCAAGGAAATAAGATGGAGAACAACTCGTAGGTTGAGATAAGGCAGCTTACTAAAGCAAAAAAATGAAAAGCAAAAGTTTGCATGTGCATAAGCAAAGGGGAAAAGTTAATCTCTACTTCCCATCAGTGAGCAATGTTCAGACACTTCCCAGGAAGCAGGGTTTCAGCATGCATAGTGGTTGCTCTGGAGGGCAAACATTGTAGAATAAAGAATGCACCCCCATTCCTCTTCCCTCCCTTAGCCTTTATATCTGAGCTGACATCACATGGTATGGAATATCCCTTTGGTTAATTTGGGTCAGCTGGCCTGGTTGTGTCCCCTCCCAGGATCTTCCCTACTCCCAGCCCCTTGATGGGGGGGAATCTTGAGAGACAGCACTGATGCTGTGCCAGTGCTGCTCAGCAGTAGCCAAAACACTGGTGTGTTCTCAACACCGTTCCAGCTTCCAATGCAAAGCACAGCACTGTGAGGGCTGCTAAGGAAAAATTAACTCTATCTCAGACCCAATACAGACAGTGAAGTGGATCAAGAACTGGCTGACTAGCTGAGCTCAGAGGGTCATGATCAGCAGAGCAGAATCCAATTGGAGGCCTGTAGTCAACGGCATTCCCCAGGGATCAATACTGGGTCCAATCTTATCCAACTTGTTTATCAGCGACCTGGGCAATGGGGTAGAATGTACTCTCAGCAAGTTTGCTGCTGATACAAAACTGGGAGGAGTGGCTGATACACCTGTAGGCTGTACTGCTATTCAGTGGGACCTTGATAGGCTGGAGAGTTGGGAAGAGAGAAGCCTAAGGAGGTTCAACAAGGGTAAATGTAGGGTCCTGTACCTGGGGAGGAATAACCCCAAGTACCGGCACAGGTTGGAGGCTGATCTACCAGAGAGCAGCTCTGCAGAGAAGGACCTGGGAGTCTTGGTGGATGACAAGTTGAATATGAGCTGACAGTGCAACCTGGGGCCAGGAGGCCCAATGGTATCTTGGGGTGCATCTGGAAGAGTGTGGCTAGCAGGTCTGGGAGGTGATCCTCCCCTTCTCCTTGGCCCTAGTGAGGCCACATCTGGAGTGCTTGTGTCCAGTTCTAGGCTCCTCAGTACAACAAAGACAAGCAGCTCCTGGAGAGGGTCCAATGGAGGGTTACAAAGATGGTGGAGGATCTGGAGCATCTCTGATGAGGAGAGACTTCAGGAGCTGGGCCTGGTGAGTCTAGAGAAGACTGAGAAGGGAACTCATTAATGCATATAAATATCTCAAAGGTAGGCATCAAGAGGATGGTGCCAGACTCTTTTCAGTGGTGCTCAGTGACAGGATGAGGAGCAATGGCCATAAACTAAAACACAGGAAGTTCCACCTCAACATGTGGAAGAACTTTCCATTGAGTGTGGCAGAGCACTGGAACAGGCTGCCCAGGGAGGGCGTGGAGTCTCTCGGGAGACATTCCAAACCCACCTGGATGCGTTCCTCTGTCACCTGCTCCAGGTGACCCTGCCTTGGCAGGGGGGTTGGACTGGATGATCTCCAGAGGTCCCTCCTAACCCTAACGATGCTGTGATTCTGTGAAAGGCCCTGGGGGTAAGACTGATGAGGAGTAGCTGAGGTCACTTGGTTTGTTCAGCATGGAGAAGAAGAGACTCAGGGGAGACCTCATTGCAGTCTACAGCTTCCTTCTGAGAAGAAGAGGGACAGCTCTGATCTCTTCTCTTTGGTGACCAGTGACAGGACCTGAGGGAATGGCTGTGGCTGTTTTAGGAGGGTTAGGCTGGATATTAGGAAAAGGTTCTTCACATAGAGGGTGATCAGGCACTGGAACAGGCTCCCTAGGGCAGTGGTCACAGCCCCAAGGCTGCCAGAGCTCAAGGAGTGTTTGGACAATACTCTCAGGAACAGGGTGGGATTGTTGGGGTGTTCTGTGCAGGGCCAGGAGTTGGACTCAGTGATCCTTGTGGGTCTCTTCCAGCTCAGGACATTTTATGAATGAGACCTGTCTGATTAACAGAATCTCAATGAGAAAGAAGTTTTGTTTGCAACTCAGGCAATTATTTGAGAAATGACAGAAGGTATATTTTTTTTGGTTGGTTATTTACTTAATGGAGTAAAATTTCCCTGCTACAGAATTTTTTCCCTCACTTCTGTTCCAGTAAAGGTACCAGAGCAGCTGAAATTTTATCCAAAAGTTCTCGGCTGGGCTTTATCCTTTCTTTGTTATGTAATTGTTATATTTTTAGCTATGCAAACACAATAGTTGCTCTATTTTCTTCCTATCATCTCCTTTCCTAAAAAAAAATTTAGTTCTATAAATTCCTCTACGAGAAGTTAACATGAAGTATTTTACTTCTGTTGAGCTCATAAAATATTCTGTGATCTCCATTACCCTAGATCGATTACTTATCAAAATCCTTAATTCATTTGCTCTACTTTCCCAATACTCTGGAATATTGGATTTTTTTTTAACCTAAGACAACTTCTAAAGATCTATATAGAGAAAAATCTTCCACAATATTTTTAGTCCATTTCCTTCCAAAGAGAAGGATTAATATATTTACCATCCCGTTTCCATATAGTTCTTCTAGGAAAACATCTGTAAGAAATAGTAACAACCCTTATGAAACTATATGATTTTGTACTTTTTTTCGGAAATAAGTTGTATTTCTTCCAGAAATTATTAATGGGAACTTGTTTGTTTTCTGAATAATTTGGAAAGATTGCTTTTATTTTCTTAGGTATTTATAAGACCTCTCCATGGAGATTTCTCTACACTTGGTCCTTGCATGGATAGTGGTTGGCAAGAAGAATTGGCAATCTTATCAAATCTGTAGTACAGACTTCAGTGCTCTCAGATGTACTCGTTAAGAAAAATTATCATCTCACTCTCTGTCATTCAGAACAAAGGTGGAAGAAATTTATTCAAAGATATTTTCTGACAAGGCTAAAATAAGCATTCATTCTTGTTTCTTTCTTCAAGTCTTAACTTTTTTATGCAAGGATGCTTCTGAATGCAGCAGTTTTAAGCTGGAACAGCCAAAGCTGAGGTTTTTCATGAGGCATTTGAAACTCCGGAGAAAGTGGTGGGATGCTTCCCTGAAAAATATTGAAAGAATGTGTGGAAAGTAAATATAATCTGTCCTGAAAAACCTCACAAATGTATGTTGTTCTTTGTCTCATATGCTATCCCTTTAAGTTTGAATTTCAAATTATGCTCTTTGAAAATGAATGTCAATATAGTCTGTTAATCAAAATAAATAATAATTTCTTTATATCTAGTACAAAAGTTGGGGAGATTTACGGAGAAAGATTGTGTGATTTTACAAAATACAGCAATAAAGGGCTTGGGGGCTTCCCATCTTCTTAACCTCATGTTGGATGAGATGTACCAGTATCACTCTGAATAACTTCCATCTCATTTTTTTTGTTAAAATGTCAGTAATGAAGTTTCCTTACTCTTGCCATGCAACCTGTTCAAATGCTTAGTGCTACAAAGGTTTTCCTCTAATGCTTAGCCTGAATCATTTTTGTTGCAGTTAGGCATGACACTTCTTGACTTCTTTCCAATAGGCAAGGACAAACAATTCTCATAGATTTTATTTTTTTATTTTTTGCAATCATTTACATATAAAATAATGTTATTGTGTCTTGCACCTATCTAATCTTCTACAGACTGAACAGCACCATTTCTTTCTGTCATCTTTGTATAAGTAATAATTTCTGAGCTTTTGTTTTTGAAGCTTTTTATCTGAATTCTAATTGGTCTGCATTTGTCTTGATGTTGTACCACCCGAAGTCATAGATACAACTCTATTTAAAGACTTAAAAGGATGAGTAGTCAGAAAAGTACTGTAGGTTGTAAGAGCCTGACGTAGAGACAGAGGCTTCAGCCAGCTCTTAAAATGCTGTTTATTGCATAGACGAGGTTACAGCAGTTTAGGGTCGTGGGTGAGCCTATAGCTGCTGGCTATAGGCAAGCCATGTGTCCTGAAGCCCCATTCTAGTTCTAGTTACAATACATTATATACTTTTCATTATAGAGCATCTTAACACATGACTACCAATCAACATCATACACAATACCTTTTACATTTACATATAACCTAACACAATACCTTTTACATTTACATGTAACCTATCAAAACTGCTAAAATTACCATATTATGTTAGTGATTAGCCAATCATTGGAGTTAGTAGTTACATGCTAGACTTTGGGACTTGTTCTGCAGTGGAAATGTCTGAGATCTTTTCTCTACTTGCAACATTGGCTTTCTTGCTTGCCTGTGAAAATCCTTTTGTTTGGTAAAAACATCTTTTGTTTGAGGTGGATTTAGCCTTTGCTCTAAGCCAGAAAAGCCCCTTCAAACTCACTTGCTCTTTGCCTTCTAGTTACCCAGTAAGACTGGCTCAGCAATTCTTTTCTTCTGTATCAAAACTTGCTTTCATTCCTATAGAACCTTCTGTATATCTGCAAAGCTCCTCCATTAAATTCTTGTCCTTCCCAACAGTAGGTGACATTGTATACTACTGTCATGAATATAGCTGCTCCTTTGGTGATAATTTAGATTAGTGTTGCAAGCTGTTATAAACATATTGCTGTCTTTCTGTAGAGCTCACCTCTCTTCTCATGTTGTTACAATTGCTCTTTCTCAAATAAAAAGTTTGTGCTGCTTCTTACAGAATTTCTTTTGTTTAAAAAGATTATTCCGCTTAGTCAAGAAAAGTGTAAATTTTGCTTCTGTTTTTAAAAGCAGTTGTGGGCTTCAAACACTCAGCACCAAAAGCTCATTATGATCATTAGATGAATAAAATAATTATGTTACATGAAAAGTTAATGACAAATACTTTATGGTACTATTCTTAAGGCAGTACTCTGAAAAGCTGCTTTTGTTCACCTCTGTTCTGTACATCCATTTTTACCAAGAACAACTGATATTCTGAACAGTTTTATAATAGGGTATACTGCAATCTTGCAGTATTTTTGTCTAGACCATACTTCTACAGCTGATTAGTGAAATTGTTATGAGAAGCTATATAGAAAGTCATTAAAAAGTTGAGACATGGCACTCAGTTCTTAATCCACAAGACAATGCTTTATGGAATAAAATTGTTTTGATTTGGTGGTACTTATTCTTAACAAATTCACTTTGGAATGCTGCCTCTTTATTATCTCAATCCTTATAGAGAAATTGTTTATCTAGTATGTACTGAAATCATACAGACAATGTGTAATATTGTGGGCAGCCCTTTACCATCCTTTTGAAGGAACTGTATTACACTTTTTGAATCTGCTGTGGAGTCACAAATTCTGAATGTTATTATTATCAATTCTGAGACTGATTTAGCCAGGGTTCTAGGGTGAATGTCTGATCTCATTTTCATGAAAACAGTTTATGTGAAGGTGGTAAATAGGATCATATTATTTTTTTTTTAAATGTACACATTGTAGCTTGAAGTCATTAAAATATTTAGCAGTAGTGTGTGTATCTTTCTTAGGATCTGTCATCAACTCAATTTTATCAAACACACCAACCATTTGTGAGTGCAATATGGATATTCTAGTCTTTTCCAGCTTCTGACTCCAAAAAAATATTACATAGAATCATAGAATGGTTTGGGTTGGAAGGGACCTTAAATGCCATCTAGTTCTAACCCCCTGCCATGAGTAGGGACACCTTCCATTAGACCAGGTTGCTCCAAGCCCCATCCAACCTGGCCTTGAACACTTCCAGAGATGGGGCAGCCAGAGCTTCTCTGGGCAACTCATGCCAGGGCCTCACTACACTCACAGGGAAGACTTCCTTCCTAACTTCTAATCTAGATCTACCCTCTTTCAGCTTTAAGCCCTTGTTGCTTGTCCTATTGCTATACTCCCTGATAAAGAGTCCCTCTCTGGCTTTGTTGCAGGCTCCCTTCAGATATTGGAAGGCTGCTCTAAGGTCTTCCTGGAGCTTTGTCTTCTCCAGGCTGAAGAGTCTTAATTCTTTCAGCCTTTCCTCATAGCAGAGGTGCTCCTGCCCTCTAATCATCTTGGTGGCCTCTTCTGGACTTGCTTCAGCAGGTCCATGTCCTTCCTGTGCTGGGGAGTCCAGAGCTGGAGGCAGCACTGCAGGTGGGGTCACACCAGAGCAGAGTATAGGGACAGAATCACCTCCTTCAACCTGCTGGGTTACACTGCTTTTGATGCAGCCCAGGACAAGGTTGATTTTCTGAGCTGCAAGTGCACATTACCAGCTTATGTTGAGCTTCTTTTCAAGCAACACCCCCAAGTCTCTTTCCCCAGGGCTGCTTTCAACCCATTCTCTGCCCAGCCTGTACTTGTGCTTGGGATTGCCCAGACCCAGGTGCTGGACCTTGCACTTGGCCTTATTGACCTTCATAAGGTTCCTACAAGCCCACCTCTCAAGCTTCTCCTGGTCCCTCTAGATGGCATTCCTTCCCTCCAGCGTGTCAACTGCACTACACAGCTCCATGTCATCAGTGAACTTGCTGAAGGTGCTCTTGATCCCACTGTCCATGTCACCAGAAAAGATGTTAAATGATGCCAGTCCCAATACCGACCCCTGAGGAAGGTCACTTGTCACTGGTCTCCACTTAGACACTGAGCCGTTGACCACAAGTCTTTGTGTGTGACCATCTAGCCAGTTCTTTATGCACTGAGTCCATCTGTCAAATCTATATCTGCAGTTTAGAGACAAGGATGTTGTGTAGGACAGTGTCACATGGTTTGCAGAATTCTAGGTAGATGGCATCAGTCACCCTTCCTCATCCACCACTGCTGTAGCCCTGTCATAGAAGGTCACCAAATTTGTCAGGCATGATTTGCCCTTAGTGAAGCCATGTTGGCCGTTACCAGTCACCTCCTTATTTTCCATGTGCCTTAGCATAGTTTCCAGGAGGATCTGCTGCATGATCTTGCCAAACACAGAGTTGAGACTGACTGGCCTGTAGTTTCCTGGGTCTTCTGCTTTTCCATTTTAAAAAGAGGGGTTATGTTTCCCCTTTTCCTGGCAGTAGGAGCTTCACCAGACTGAGATTACTTCTCAAATAGGATGGATAGTGACTTAGCCACTTTCTCTGCCAGTTCCCTCAGGACCCTTGGATGTCTCTGATCAGGTCCCACAGACTTGTGCATCTTCAGGTTCCTTAGGTGGTCTTGAACCTGATCTTCTACAGTGGGTGGTTCTTCATTCTCCCAGTCCCTGGCTTTACCTTTTGCGACTCAGCCAGTGTGGCTGGAGCACTTGCTGGTGAAAACAGGCAAAAAGTCATTGAGTACCTCAGCCTTTTACGTATTCTGGGTAAGCAGGTCTCCTGTTTCCTTCTGGAAAGAGCCCATATTTCTGTAGTCTTCCTTTTATCACCAATGTACCTTTAGAAGCTTTTCTTGTTGCCCTTGATGTCCCTGGCCAGGTTTAATTCTCTCAGGGCTTTGGCTCTCCTAACCTGATCCCTGGATGCTCAGTCAAAATCTCTGTCTTCCTCCCAGGCTACTTGTCCCTGTTTCTGTCCTCTGTCGGCTTCCTTTTTGTGTTTGAGTTTGTCCAGGATCCCCTTGTTCATCTATGCAGGTGTCTCCTGGCATTTTTGCCTGATTTCCTCTTCATAGCCATGCATCACTCCAGAGCTTAAAAAGAGGTGATCCTTGAATAACAACCAGCTTTCTTGGGTCCCTCTTTCCTCTGGGGCTCTGTCCCATGAGCCTCTACCAAGGAGATCCCTGAAGAGGCCAAAGTCTGCTTTCCTGAAATCCAGGGCAGTGAGTTTGTGTGCCCTCCTTGCTGCCCTAAGGATCTTGAACCCTACCATTGAGCTTCACATTCCCCACCAGCCCCTCTTTGTTGTCGAGAACAAGGTCCAGCATAGCACCTCTCCTTGTTGGCTCCTCTGTCACTTGGAGGAGGAAGTTGTCATCAACACATTCCTGGAACCTCCTGGATTGCCTGTGCCCTGCTGTGTTGTCCCTCCAGCAGATGTCGGGGTAGTTCAAGTCTCCCATGAGCACCAGTGCTTGTGATTGTGAGGCTGCTCCTATCTGTCTGTAGAGGGCCTCATTGGCTCAAGGGCAACACTGCCTCCTTGTCTTCCCTGACCATCCTTCCTGATACAGGCTAAAGAGCCTGTATCCTTCCATTCCAGCACTCCAGTCATAGGAGTCATCCCACCATGTTTTCATTATGTCAGTAGGATTGTAGGTGTGTGCACGTCTCATTCCTCCTGTTTATTCCCCATGCTGTGTGTGTTTGCATAGAGGCGCTTAAGTTGGGCCCCTGATGAAGCTGGCTTACTGGCTGGAGAGCCTGGAATTTCTTGGTGTTGTCCTTCAGCTGCTCTCCTGCTGACCTGAGATCTGTCTCCAGGCTCTAGGCATCTCTTGCTGGCATTAAACTGGTATGAGTGGAATGGCATGTTGTCCCACACTTTATCACTATTAAACCTGATGATGTCCCCTTCCCCCATCACATCTAGTTTAAAGTCCTATCAATAAGCCCTGCTAGATCCTGGCCAACAATCCTCTTCCCCCTCTGAGAGGTGAATCATACCTTATGCCAGCAAGCCCAGTGCCATGTAGGCCACCCTACTGTCAAAGAAACCAAAATTTTGGTGGTGACACCAGCCATATAGCCAGTATTAATAGACAGGGTCTCTGTTTCTTCCAGTGTCTTTGTCTGCAACTGGAAGGATATAGGAGAAAATTACCTGTGTTCCACAATCCCTCACCAACTATCCCAGGGTCTTAAAGTCTCTTTTGATCACCCTCGGACTATGTGTTGCTACTTTATTGCCACCCACGTGAAGGACCAGTAATGGGTAGTAATCTGTGGGCCAAACCAGGCTAGGAACTTTCCTGGTGTCATCCTTCAACATCCAGAGCCTCACATCTGTTGTCCAGAGGCACCTGGGAGAGTGAGGTGGGTAGGAAGGGCTTTCACTTGTTTCCCCAAGGAAGGGCTTCCCTCCATTAACCCCTTTCTTTTGATATACTGCCTTCAGCCTGGCAAGGGGAGGATACAGGACCCTCTTGATCTGGTTTATTTTCTGGTGGCTGCTCCTGTCTCAGGGAGGTCAGAGCATGGTTCCACCAGTCAAACTCCTTCTCAGAGTGTCTGATACTTCTTAACTTTTTTACCTCCTCTCTCAGCTCCATCACCAGACTGAACAGATCGCCCACCTTGTCACACCTCACCCAGCTGTTGTCTCTACTGCTGTCCAATGACAGTGCCAGGCTCTGGCTCTCCCTGCAGCCTGAGACCTGGACAGTTGCATGTTTTTGTCTGTGTTGCGACATCCTTTCTGGCGACTGCAGAGGGCATGAGTCCCCACTGACTGGTTACCATACTCAGGCTCCTCCTGAGAGGGCGTTTGACCACCACTTGACCTCTAGAGCCAGTAGGGGGACTGAGCCCTTCCTGCACGCCCTGCCGTGCAAACTGCTGCGCCCCGCCCTTGTTGCCCATCCTGTTCGCAGCGCTCCCTGGAGCCGTTTGAATATACCGAAGTTGCGGCTCCTGCTGTCGCCACTTACCGTGCCTTCTGGCTTCCTCAAGTCTACCCAAAGATAAAAAGAACCACCTTATCTGTTGATGCAGTGTTATTTTTCAGCATGAGAAATACCAAATGAATACAATTAATAATAATCTTGTCAAATTTACTTAAATGTTTTTGACAAGGGAGAATCAAATGTCTCCTTTATTTGAAGTGCAGCTGTGAAAAACAGTAAATGTTCCATTGTTGCAACTATTTATTTAGGAGATAAATCAAGAGTAAGATGTCAATAAGATCTCGGAAAAGTTTTGAGTTGCCTCTAATATTTGTAGAAACAAAAATGCAGCCTGTATTTCCAGTGAGTGGTAGTCATTGCCTTAAAAAAATATAGCAAACAGTTTCTGCTGTACAGTATACTGAGATGATGTAAATTATTGTCTAAAGAGACAGTAATTAGAAGTGTATGTGTGTGGAGGGGACATCACAAGAATAGGAATCTGGTTGAAAGCAAGTGAGAGATCTTCATAGGGTGTAGCCAGGTCTTCAGTACTAGTGATTGAGTGTGGTATCTAATCTGAAGAGGGGAAATTGAGTAGTGAAAAGATCTTAGGAATCAGGATGAGTCAAAACAGGGCTTCCCAAAATTGTGGATTTAATTGGCATAATATGGAGTTGTTGCTGATGGTAAAAAAAAAGGGTAAGATAAACCCATTTCATACCCTGCTGTCTATATACAGAAGTTATAGGACTTTCACAGAAGGTACTAGGGAGAGAAAATAAGCATAGTAGTCTATGCAAAGAAGTCATCAGTAAAGGCACATCTTTTATATGAATTGAAGCTTTGCTAGAAGTATCCATTCTCCTTTTCATTTACAGGTCAGTACATTGCTTAATGTTTCTTAATATTTCTTAAAATATATTATAGAAATTTGAGCTTCAGAATAAAGCTACTTTCTTGTTTAGTGGTATATCTTGAATAAAGCACATGGGGACTTGTATTTCAAATTAGCTTTCGAGTGTTGTTAGAAGTATTGACCTATGATGACCTAAAACAGAATGACTAATAATAATCTCAGTCACTGCTTTCTGAAGATCAGTATTCCTCAGTGGATGAATGGGATTGGAGAAATGTTTGCTTTGTTTAACAAGAGACTGGCCCTATTGGTCCAGGCAATAGGCTCTTTTTTTTCTTTCCATACCAGTACTCCTTTTTAAGCAAAAAAATTATATCTCAGTTATAACTGAGACATGTTTAAAAACTTCTCTGTTTTTCAAAGCTTTTTCTGGGCTAACAGTTATGGGGAGCTGGTTTAATCTGAGGAACAAAAAATGTGATGTGATTAATCTAAGATTGTTTTTAACAAATATGTTCTCTTTTAAAATTTCCCTAGATGTACTCAAAGCCTGAAATGGGTGCATGTAGAAATAGAAATTCATATGTTGAAAAAAAAGAGTGGAGATAAGGCAGAGAATTATAAAAATATTCGAAGACAATTAGCAGCTTTTAGATAGCAATGAGTGGAGGAGGTTGGAATGAGTTTACCTGAAATTTAAAAAGAACCCCAAAAAACCAAAAGTTGAAAATGAACTGTCAGAATGAAAGTTAAGGAGGCTGTGTATGTTTTGATTATATATATATATATATATATATATATATGGTTATATATGGTTACTTAAAAATGTGTGGCTGAAATGGCTAATGCCTATGCACTGAACATTAAGTCTTCATCACTGGATCTTTTTAAGAATCTTTTTGATATTTCTTTTTTCTGTAGTCAGCATACTTTCATTGACTGTTTTCTAATAGTTGATATTCTAAACTTGCAGGTACAATTTTTATGTAGTCCTTTTTGGTGGTATGTTTTTTGTTTCATCTTCTCTGAAATGATCCCTTATCTACCTGCAGCAGACTGCTAAAATTCCTAGGAAATGCACTGCAACTATCTGAATTACATCTTGATCTAGGAATGATGTGCTTCCTGCCAATCTCACTTAGACTTTTTGTGAACACAGATATATGTACAAATACATATTAAATTTATGTAGGCTATATTTAGTGTGTTTTTATATAAACATGGAACAACATAACTGTTCAGTTTTTCTGAATTATTATTCTAGGATCAAGACAACCTTTAATCCAACAATCTCAACCTCCACCTTATTCATCACCTAGAGATGTTCCCCCAGACATATTGTTAGATTCTCCAGAAAGAAAGCAAAAGAAACAAAAGAAAATGAAGTTAGGCAAGGATGAAAAAGACCAGACTGAAAAAGCTGCAATGTATGATATCATTAGCTCTCCTTCCAAGGACTCCACTAAGCTTACATTAAGACTGTCTCGTGTAAGATCTTCGGATATGGACCAGCAGGATGATATGCTTTCTGGTTTGGAAAACAGCAGTGTGTCAGAGGGTGATATTCCTTTTAAGGTGCAGTACCCAGGACAGACTTCTAAAACACCCGTTACTCCACAGGATGTTAATCGCCCATTAAACACTGCTCAGTGTTTGCTGCAGCATGAACAGACAGCTTTCCTTCAGGCACAAGTGCCTGGTTTACAACAGAACACTTCAGTTGCTGCAAAACAGCCTCAAACTCCTGTGGTACAGACACAGCAACAGGTTTCGCAACAAGGAGCTATAACGTCATATGATGAAGTAGAATTGGATGCATTGGCTGAAATTGAGCGGATAGAACGTGAATCAGCTATTGAAAGGGAGCGATTTTCAAAAGAAGTGCAAGATAAAGGTAAAAGGATTGTGTGTGTTTATACACTATATATATTATAAAAGTATATATATATGCATATAGACCCCATATATAAACTTTCCTGTCATTGTCACATAGTACAATTCTGTTTATTCAGTGTAGGTGGTTCTACGACATTCATCACCATTCCCCTTAAAATAAGGAATTGTAATCTCTCATATATGCATTTTTAAAATATCTAGCATTCTTTATTTGGGATCTTAATGGATGGAAAGTGAAGGTCTTGTGTTTCAAAATTCTTTTTAAGCTACCCTTTTTTTGAACCATGAGACTGAGTGAAATACAATTGATGTTGTTTATAGTTTCTAAAATCTTATCAGTACTATAAGTAAAAATTTGTAATAAGTTTTGATAGTTAAAGTATTAATTATTTTTAAAAATTAACTAATTTAAGAAAATACAGGGAAGCTCTTTTATGCCATTTCTATTAATATCCTAATTTGAACCTTATGAGAAGGAGGTGTTAGACTAAAATCATATCTATTCTTTTAAAGGCACTGTAATGATTGGGTAATATAATATATTGTCTCCAATGTTTGTTCAACTGAATATTCATTATTATGTAGGCTTTCCAAGTTTTAGAGATCTACCATATATCTATATGGTCTCTAGCACAGAAACAGATAGGGCTGTGAAATGTTTGCTCTTCACTTCAGTAGCTGTACTGGTTGTCTTAACTGATTACATTCAATCTGTCAATCTATCCTCTGACTTTTTTTCCTTTTATTAAAAATTTTTTCTCTTTTTTCCTACTTCTCTTTTTTTTCTGTTGTTAACTGGTTTGAAGGTCTTAGCCTTCAGAAATATCAAAAGTGGTTGCAAACCCACATGTAAATCTTGAAGATATGGTTTTTAAAGTAGATAGTGATAGGTTAGCATAAGTATTTTTCAGATGCTTTCTCTGCATTGTGTTTAACTGCTTCTAAAAAAATCTTTTATAGTATAATGCTAATTTGTTAGATACTCCCAATAAAAATTTGCAAAGTGGAAAACAGCATAAATTCTGATTCTAGAAGTTCATAGGTAAAAATGGTCTATTTTGGACGTACTTGCATGGAGGCAACTGAATTTACATACAGTTTGTATGTTTAACCAGCAGAGAGTGAACAAGTTTTCTCCCTATTCAAAGATATTTTTTTTTCTGTTTTTAAAGATGCCTGAAGATAGAGTGAGAGAGTGTTTGTTGTCTTTGTGTGTGTGTAAATGTTCTTGTTGCAGTTGCCTAAAAGGATTAAGTTTTTAGGTATTTTTCATTTGATAACTAAATCAAGTCTTATTACAAAACATTGTGAATATACAAAGAAAATGGGTGCTCACCTTAAAAGAAATCTCTACTGCCTTTAATTTTGATTTTATGAAATTATGAAATTATGAAATTGGTTACTTTGCTTATATTTCTACTAATTTTAAGTTTATTTATGGAGAGCTTTTAATTTGTTTTCTACTACTTAAAAAGCTACTTTTATATGTCCGTACTTTGAATAGATTCTCCAGCACATTTTAGCTAAGAAGCATCTCAAAAAATGCACTGTAGTTTTGATGATGCACAGCAATCTTCAAACAGAGTGAGACTAAAACACACTTTCTGTTTTGTTCTGGCTTTCAGGAGATATTGAGCATGAGTTGTGAAGTTTGTTAACCGCAATTGCATAGCCATGGGCAGACTCTGATTTGTTTCTTTTGGGGAAAGAAGTGATTTTTATACAATGTGATCTCACCCTTTCACCACTCTTCAATATCCATCTTACCAATTAAAGATTCCAACCTCATGCTTTCCTTCTACCTATATCCTCTGGCAAGTCTCAGTTCTTCTTGAGTTCCTACAATTGCTGTGGATCAGGTGCAAGAGTTGTTGCCTTATACTGGGACAAATGACCACCATTTATTCACTGATAATAAGTTGCCCCTATGCCAGACAGCAGTTCTTTTCACTTCAGCTGCTGAAGTTTCAGCCATGAATTAATAATATTGAGTGAAAGGATTTTTAGCAGTCTTGGGACAGATTTCCTGAAAAATTCTTACCTTGGAGAAATATGATTCTTATTTTTTGGTAACACTTTTGCCATTGCTTGTAAGTTTGTACTATGTCTACAAGCTCATATGCTCAGGGATTGTTCTAGTTATAGTAATTTGGTTTGGTGTGACTGCAGGAAGAAACTTCCTCTATTGTTCCTATGGGAATATGTTAGAAAAATATCCAGTAACTCCTAAATATGCCATTCATTTTTGTCAAGTTGCTTACTGTATTTATGTAAAAGCCTGGCATTTGTGCATTTTAGTACATCCACTGTAACTTCAGATCACATTATGTCAATAAAAGAGCGTGCTTATAGCATGCACTCAGTCTAATTAGAACAGGAATGTATAGTGCTAACTGATGATGTACATAGCAAGTGTCCTTCTAAGGACCTTACTCTAGGTGCTAGCACATGGTAAAATCTGCTTGAAAGCATATGCTTTTGAAATGCTTTTGAAAGCATTGCTGCTTTTGTAATTGAGGCATGGGAATACATATTACAGTCACACTACACTTTCTGTTGTCTTCCATAAATTACTTTGAGTAGAATTGTACTCACAAGTTTTGATAGAAGATTAGTGATCTCTTGTGTCATGTTTTTTTTAGAATCGTAGAACTGTAGAACCATAGAATATCCTGAGTTGTCAGGGACCCACAAGGATCACTGAGTCCAACTCCTGGCCCCGCACAAGACACTCCAACGATCCCATCATGTGCCTGAGAGCATTCTCCAAGGGCTTCTTGAACTCTGTCAGGCTTGGTGGCATCACCACTGCCCTGGGGAGCCTGTTCCAGTGCCCAACCACCCTCTATGTGAAGAACCTTTTCCTGATATCCAGCCTACTCTTTCCCTGATACACCTCCAGCTGTTCCCTCAGGTCCTGTCACTGGTCACCAGAGAAGAGATCAGTGCCTGCCCCTCCTCTTCCGCTCGTGAGGAAGTTGTAGACAGTGATGAGGTCTGACCTCAGTCTCCTCTCCAGGCTGAACAAGCCGTGACCATAGCCTCTCCTCGTATGGCTGACATGAAATTTATACAGTACTATGCTTCATCAGAGGTTTTCAGATGCTTCTTTTTTAACAGTAAGACTTTGCATGGATATGACATGTTCTTTCTGAGGTTGGGAACCATTAGTGTGGTGGAACTGTTTATTCCAGAGGAGAGGCAGAGATTTTTTTGGGGGAAGTTCTTGCTAAAATTTATACAACTATTACACTTGCATAAGACAATGCTAAGGTTTTGGGTTTTTTTTAATGCTGAGATGCCTTTATAATTCCTAATTCTAACAAAACTGTAAAAATATTTAGCTCCCACCAAAGTCTTTCAAAGTAGGGAGGCAGTCTCCATTCCAGAGGTGAAACTAATACAGGGCTTTTGAAAATTGCTGACTTATTTGAAGAGCAGCATATTTTTCTGGAACCTTATTGTTATGCCTTTGGTTTCTGAAAAAGGAATTCTTAGTGCAAAAATCACTAATGCAAAATCTCTCCGATTTGATCTAACGTCTATCAGATATGCATAAGGAGAGATTTTAGAATATAGACCTTTTGCCTCCATATCTGAGTGCTTTTTAGAGCTCTGTTTTTATTGTATCCTTTTGATCTATTTAGATTTTGGATTAAGTGGATTATATGATCTTTTCATCTTTATAGAGGGGTGTAAAATTTGAAAATTTGGTTTTGTCCTTGTCCTCTGTATGGAAGGGCAAGAATCCATCTCTTCCTGCTTTTTCTGTCAAGGAAGTCTCTCTGTATTGATTAATCTTGCAAGTAATTTGTCTGTGTCTGTTAATTAAATGAATGATTTAAAAGTTTGAAGATCAAGGCACTGAAAGTTACAGTCTATTGTATCTATTATGTTTAATAGCTTCAGAACAAATGAGTCCGTGAAACATGATAAGACTCAGACTTTCAATTCCCATTATCTCCCCTCACAGTGGCCTCTATACCTTCATCAGATACATGTTGTTAATCAATGCTAGGTCTTCTTTTTTAAAAGGATGTGTAATATCACAGATAGATCCTTCTATTGTTTATCAAGACTCAGACTGAGTTAAAAAAAAAAAGCAATTCAGAAGGATTAATACAGAAAGGGATTATCTTTTTCCACAAGTCGACAAGAAGTAAACCATCTTCTGCCTAGGTACATAAGGATACTGTTCAGGAATACTGCTACTGCTGATAGCTCGGTGTGCAGCTGCAGTGGGAGATGCAGATTGTGCTCTGGGTGGTGGGAAATGGCTGGAGCCAGAGGCAAAGAGCTGTGAACTGGTGCCGACCCTTTGCCTAACAAAGGGCACAAGGACCTGCAGAGCCAGCCAGGTGACCAGCCACTCAGAGACTCAGCAGGAGCAAATGACTGCAGGAATACCCCAGACTATTGGGAGCACAGACTGTGAGGGTACCAAAGTCCAGGGATTCTTTTATTGGGGTCCCTTCCCCGCTGCTCCAGCTTGAGCTGTTATGACGTCACTGCAACATGATTCAATTACTCAAAGGAACCAGATGTCTGGGACTCTGCTGCAGGAAGCCTCGGGCTGAGCCGGTGAGGGAAACTTGTCTGACTCTGAGTCTGTGTTGGTAGGGAGTCAAATGGGGCACCTGTTGATTAACTGGAGTTGCCTGCTATGAAGGGACTTCAGTCCCAGCAGTGACAGTCTCTAGTGGTGTGAGTGTGACTCCCAGAGTGGCTCCTGAATGGTCAGACAGGAAAGTTATCTTAACAATACCTTTCTAAAGAAATTAGAAATAATGAAGCTCCATGCACACTTTCTTCTAATCACTGTCAGTAATCACATTTTTGTTTATAGTCAAGTAATTCAAAACTAGTCTGTCACTTTCAGTCTAAACCTTTCCCAGAACATTACATTAAGTTCTTCTTGCTAATTAAGATTTAGATTTATTGCTTAATTAATTTACAGGTTCAAGGTTTCTACCTCAAGATCTTTCATGCTTGTCTAAAACTCCCAAATACTATCAATCAAAAATATTTAAGATACTGATGTTAAAAGGAGCTCTGAGTCTTCTAGAAAGAGGAAAAGGGAAGATAATCTTGAAAATTACTTGAAAAAACAGAAAGCAACCCATCTCTCTTTCAGAGACTCTTTTTCAAATTGTTTTAGTTTTTTATTCGAATTTGCTAAATTTTAATTTGAGTTCTTCCATATATAGTATTGTGTGTTCATTGTTAGATTTTATGCTACTTCAAAGACTTTTATATGATGCAGCTGTCTTGGATTAAGGAGCTCTACTTTTACTTGTAAAAGGCACTGCTTTCTGGTGTTTGCAAGAAAAATCATTAAATCATTCATTACTTACCATTTAATTATGAGGCTAATATATGTTTTTTAAACTTAAAAGGATTAGAATATTTTTTTTAATGAGACAAACTTATTTATTTGGGGTTTTTTCCCCTGTATATTTTACCTCTGAGGATCCATTTTATCTACTTTGGAATCTTACTGTAGATACTTTGAATTAGGGAGAAGTGAAGCTATAATAACTTTATTTCCAATAATTGGATCAGTTAGAGGGCATTTGGATGCCTACTGTGGGCCCTTCTTTTTTTAGTTCATTCCAAGCCCATAGCAGCAGACACACCCATCCCAAGAGTGTGAATCTGCTGGAGCAAAATCAAAAGTGCATTTATAGGTAAGTAAACTTTTTATCTTACCTTTAAAGTTCTTAGCTACTTTCCCTTTCTCCCCATGACCCATCTCCCCCCAGAAGTCACACAAAAAAGAGATAAAAGAACACTGTCAAGAATTAATATTTTGTTTATATTTAATTTTATGTAGCCAATGAATGAAATGACAGAACACGTAATTATAGCCAGTATATTACCATTAATTTTCAAAAATATGTTAGAGGGGAGTTATTTACTTTAACATAGAGATATGAGTGTAGTAATTTGTATAGTAATATTGCTGAAGATTACAGTTAATACCAGAACATGAAATAAGACAGTATAAAATAGAAATGAACATGTCTCTGTGTAGTAGGACGGTGTGAGAATTGGGTGCCATGTATTTTGTGTATACAAACTTTCATTAGGTCTGCATTTTGTAGTGTTTTGTAATAGATGAAACTGGCACCCAATGTAGTTTTCCCAAGAAAAAGCAGATTTACAAAATCCAGTTCCTATAGATGAAAGACTTTTTTGTTTTATGTTCAGATGTGTTTTAAGAAAAGTAAGGGGAAGACATTTCTATCTAGACAAATTTCAATTAAGCGTTGCAGTGTTTCCAACTATCTAGGGAAAGTTGCTTTCTTTTATATTCTTTAAGAATATAATACTGAAAAGCACCTTTTTTTGAAAAGAAAAGGCATATTTTTTAATAGTGTTTACTTTCCTTTGGTGCTCTTGTGTAACATGAAAGTGAATTCCCACATTTATCCAGGTTGTGCTTTACATAGGGTAGTGCAAAAACCTGCTCTTGTAAGGAGGTGTAGAAAATAACTAGAACTCAGTTTAGTAAGATGTGTATTTTATTTTTATTTATAGCATGAACTAAAATAAGAATTAAACATAATATACATGTAGCATATGCCCTAGATTGTACCTGTTAAATGGATGGGAGGATTTATAATATTACTTACCAGTAATGACTTTATTTTGTTCTGGGACAGTCACTTCTCTATAATGGATTCAAATTTTGATAAAGAACAGCATGTATAATTAACAAAGCTTATTAACAGTTTAAGCCCAGCATTTCTGTAGCTCATAGTCACTAAGTTCACTCCAACATCAACCTAAGATGATGACAGACTTTTTTCATTATCATCCTATATAAATGTTACTTGATGTAGTTAATTGAAAATACTTTTGAATGCAAGGTATGATGTCAGAATAAAATCAACATCTGGAAGGGAGATTAAAAGTGTTCACCAATAAATTTTAAAGTAATTTCCTTACTTCTAAAGTTTGTGGTTCCTACAAATGAATTTGAAACTGATTGGAAATGTTAATCTGTATGTGATACATGAAATAATTAGTCTTCATTAAGTCTACTGCTAGTGTGTTGCCTTTTTCTTGTGAAGTTAGGTGTTGCATTTATATTTGAAAAGTATTCACACTTCAGGTTTTTATCAGATTTTTTAGCAATTGAATTTACAAAACTATAATTCTTCACAAAACAATCACATGGATAAAACCCTGAATTTGTTTCAGAAAAATATCTCTCATAGATAAATAAATATCATATTGTTTATAAAAACAATTCAGGGAGTTTAAATTACAGCTTCTAGTCTTTAAAAAAGTGGAGATGCTTGGTTATAATTTGCTGTAGTTCAATTCTTGTTATTATCTAGTGTAATATTTCTTTTGTATTGATATAGTTGACAGGGAATAATGATTTACCAAACATTCTTAAGCAGAAAAAATTGTAAGATCATATTTCATCCTCCAGTTATGACATTATTGTCATATTTAAGAAAACAAACAGAACTTTACTAAAATGAAGATTATGAATTGTGCTGTACCCTAAGGCATGTCAGAGATTCTTGTAGTCCTTTTAGGGGTTTTGTTTTTGGTTTGGTTTGTGGTTGTTTTATTTCCTGAATGAATTTGGACATGCCTCTTGATGGACTTTATTTTTTGCATAGTGACCAGAAGTTTGATAAAGTCCCTTGACAGATTGCTAAATAGTATTAGCTGTTTCTGTTCAGATTCTTGGAAATCCCTTCCTCTGAACTGCAGCAGCTAGCAGCCCTCTGGTCTCTACTTTGGAGCCTTTGTAATTATGTTTGTTCTATAAAGCTTCCTATACCAGGTTCATGACTTTACTTTCTTAGTTTCTTCTGTACGGGAGCAAGCAGTGAGACTAAAATTTTTGACTTATGTTTGCTGAGTCTCCTTCAAAGGGAGTGTGTTAGTCTGAAAATAAACCAGTGGGAGACTGTAAGTCAGAACTATAATTTAATACGAAAATTAAAATAAAGGCAGAAAACACTGGCTTAAACTGACAGTCAGGATACAACCTGACACCCTGTTGGTCAGGGTGGTGGTAGCAATCCGATTAAATGGTGGCTGCAGTCCTGTTGAAGTGATAGATGTGGTTCTGTTGAAGCAGTGATCTTGTAGAAGGTTCTGGTCTTCCTCTGAAGGTCCAGTGGTGGTTCTGTAGCTCTTGTCCTCTGGGAATTCGGTGGATAAGGTTGCTCGTTGTATCCAAATCTTAGATTATATCCAGGCAAGAATGCTTGGTTCCTCCCCCTAGGCAGAGCATTTCACAATGGGTTGATGTCATTTTATGAGTCATGCAGTGAGACTTGATGGCCCATCAGCAGAAGATATCCCCTGGAGGGAGTTATCAGGGATGAGTTATGGAAGAGATAAAGATCACTGCCCCACCTGTTTTTAACAGCTTATGAAAATGGGAATAGAACACATACTTTTGGTTGCATCTTACATTGTAACCTAAGACATTACCCACCCCTTATTCTATTACCATCTACATCATACCCAAATCAATACCCTCTTTACACTCATATATATATATATTCACAATGAAACGTTACACACAGTTTTCACTTAAAATTAGGTCTCCTTGAGGTACACAACGGGTTTCCTCATTTTCTGCATTACCCACCAAGTGTAACCAGGTCCTTAAGCAAAAACAATCCCCTGGATGGATTTGCCTTTGCCTGAGATGGGACTAATCCAGTCTTTCCTAAAATACCTTTCATGTGTACCACAGGGACTTTGTCTTCATATACTGTGTGCAATGGTTCAGACTGGGCAGGACCAACTGGATTGATGGAGCCTCGTGTGTTGACTATCCAGGTGGCTTTTGCTAAATTGAGTTCCCAATTTTTGAAGGTTCCTCCATCAAGTGCCTTCAGGGTGGTCTTTAGTAGTCTATTGCACCGTTCAACTTTCCCAGCAGCTGGCGCATGGTAAGGGATATGATATATCCATTCAATACCATGTTCTTTGGCCCAGGTGTTGATAAGGCCGTTCTTGAAATGGGTCTCATTGTCCGACTTGATTCTCTCAGGAGTGCCATGTCTCTACCGGCTTGCTTTTCCAGGCCCAAGATGGTGTTCCGGGCAGTAGCATGAGGCACAGGGTAGGTCTCCAACCATCCAGTGGTGGCTTCCACTATGGTCAGTATGTAGCACTTGCCCTGGCAGGTTTGGGGAAGGGTGATGTAGACAATTTTCCAGGCTTCCCCATACCTATACTTTGACCATCATCCACCGTACCACAGAGGCTTCACCCGCTTGGCCTGTTTGATTGCGGCACAGGTATCACAGCTGTAGATGACTTGGGAGATACTGTCCATAGTTAAGTCCACCCTTCAGTCACGAGCCCATTGGTACGTTGCATCTCTCCCCTGATGACCAGAGGCATCATGGGCCCAGCAAGTTAGACATAATTTTCCCTAGTGCTGCCAGTTGAGATTCACCTGTGATATCTTCACCTTGGCAGGTGTCCTGGTTTAGGGCAAATTTGGGAGGAAACCTCTGAATGAGGTCCCTCTGGAAAAAGGGAAAAAAAAATTGGAGAGAAGTGGAAAAAAGAAAACTGTTTATTCAACAGGCAACACACCTCCCAACACAACAATGAACAATATCAAACAGCAAAACCTCTCGCCGTTCCGAGGAGATGGCAGATTTAGAAGAGTTCTTTCCGTGGCTGCCCGGCTCACTCAGTCTGTTCTCAGTCCCTCCGGTGCTGGGAAATGCCGCGGCCCAGGCCAGGCCTGGTGGGCCACAGGTGTGAGCTCCTGGTGCTCTTCTGGGTTTTCAGTCCAAAGCAGGTTCAAACAGTTCCAGGAAAACAGAAAAAAGGGGGAAAAAAACAATCCAGGGGTCTTCTCTGCCACAGCTAGCCAAAAAACTAACCAAGAGCAAAGGAGAGCTCTCTCTCTCTCTGTCCACCACAGACAACACAGTCTGAGAGCAGGAATGTGGGGGAGCCAGTGCAGTCTCTGATAACAAACTCTGCACTTCTTCTTCTTCCCCCTGCCCTTTCACTCCTGGAACCAGTCTTAAAGTTGCAGAATTTAATATTCAACATCAACAGAACAGACGATTTGGGGATATAGGCATCATACAGTCACCCCAAGACAGCAGGTCTGTCCACCTGCTCATTGTTACAATGCTCTTCATTAGCACGACTCTTGGGTATGTGTGTGTCTACATGTCGAACTTTCACAGTCAGCCTCTCTACATGGGCGGGGATGTCCTGCCAAATCTCAGTGGCCCAGATGGGGCCTTTCCAGTTGGCCTTCCTCCAACGATCCAACCATCCCCACAGAGCATTAGCTATGATCCACAAGTTGGTGTAGGGATAGAGCCTCAGCCACTTCTTTTGTTCAGCAATATTTAAAGCCAGCTGGATGGCTTTAAGTTCTGTGACCTGACTCGATCCACATTGTCCCTCAGTAGCTTGTGCAACTCCTTGTGTGAGGCTCCATACAGAAGCTTTCCATTTGCAATTTGTCCCTACAATTCGGCAGGAACCATCAGTGAAGAGGGCATATTGTCTTTCACTGTCCGGTAGCTCATTATATGGTGGGGCTTCCTTGGCACGTGTCACTTGTTCCTCCTCTTCTCCAGAAGACAATCCAAAAGACTCACCTTCGGAGCCAGATTGTTATAATTTCCAGAATCCCAGGGCAATTAAGATGTCCTATCTGGGCTCGTTGTGTGGTCAGCACAATCTACTTGCTCCATATGGCGTCAGTGGCAGGAACCTTCTCTTTGAACTTCCAACCCAGCACTGGTAGTTGAGGTGCCAGAAGCAGCTGTGCTTTGGTGCCAATTACTTCTGAGGCACCTCGAACCCCTTCATAAGCAACAAGAATCTCCTTCTTAGTTGGGGTACAGTTGGTCTCAGATCCTTTGTATCCCTGACTCCAGAACCTGAGCAGTCGTCCTCGAGCCTCTCCAGATCCCTTCTGCCAGAGGCTTCAGGAAGGACCATTCTCCCCAGCTGCAGTGTAGAGCACATTCTTCACATCCTGCCCCATTCTGACTGGCCCAAGGGCTACTGCATGGGCAATCTCCTGCTTAATTTGTTCGACCACTTGTTGTTCAGGGCCCCACTGGAAATCATTTCTCTTTCGTGTCACTGTCTTGGTTTGGAAACAAATTCTAGGAGAAGAATGCTCTAAAATGAGTGTTTTTCTCTAAAGAGAGAGGGCTTCAATAACTCCCTTTTCTTCTGCCAGTGAGAGAAATGGATACCAGGAGATGAAAGTGAAAAAAAGGGAAAACTGTTTAACAAAGCAAGATACCCACAAAGCACAGAAAAAAAAGAAAATTGAACCTTACACCCCACCCGCACCTCGCTACTTGGCTGAGAGGCAAAGATGGTGACTGCCAATCTTTGTGAGTGGAGAAGAACAGAGTTCATGAAGTGACTGGGAACTTGTTGGATTTCTGGTGTGGGTCTTCTTCTCGCAGCTGGTGAAGTTGGTGGAGATTAATGCCCCTTCTTTCGCTGGCTCAATCCTTCCAGGGTTTGGACCTGCCAGAGTGGCCTCGCAGGCTCCCCGGGCCAGAGAGAAAAAACAGCAACAACAAAAAAAAAACCTGCCAAAAAGATTTGCCAGTGAAAAGCTTTCCGGCCAGGGGAAGGAAAAAAACAAAAAAACCCAGAAGCTTCTTGCCTAGGTTGGTGAAAATTAGTTCAGCAAAAGAAGGCAAGGAAGAAACAATCCCTGTAGCCACCGACTATGCTGGAGAGAGAGAGATTGAACAGAGTTTGAGCCCAAAGCTCCCCACCCCCCGCGTCCATCTTAAAGCTACAGCAGTTGTTTTCTGGGCATAAAGCAGACAGAGAATAAAGCATGATCATAAAATCACCCCAAGACAGTGACGAGATACAGAGGGTTTACAATTGTGCTGTACTCCAGGATATGCATCCTCCAAAACCCCATGGCTCCTAGAAAAGCCTTAGTTTTCTTCTTGTTGGTAGGTGGGGACATAGCGGTGATTTTGTTGATTACCTCTGTCAGGATCTGGCAATGTCCATCTTGCCACTTGACTCCTAGAAACTGAATTTCATGAGCAGGTCCCTTAACCTTATTTTGCCTAATGGCAAAACCAGCTTTCAGCAGAATTTGGATAACCTTCTCTCCTTTCTCAAACACTTCTCGTGCTGTACTCCCCCATACAATGATGCCATCTATATACTGTAGATGTTCCAGAGCCTTGCCCTTTTCCAGTGCAGTCTGGATCAGTGCATGACAGATGGTGGGACTGTGCTTCCACCCCTGGGGCAGTTGGTTCCAGGTGTAGTGCACGCCCCTCCAGGTGAAGGCAAACTGGGCCCTGCACTCTGCTGCCAAAGGAATGGAGAAGGCAGCATTGGCAATATCGATGGTCATGCACCTTTTTGCTGCCTTGGACTCCAGCTCATACTGAAGCTCCAGCATGGCTGGCACAGCAGCACTTAATGGTGTGATTTCGTTCAAGCCACAGTAATCCACCGTCAGTCTCCATTCTTTATTGGACTTATGCACTGGCCATATAGGGCTGTTAAAGGGTGAATGAGTCTTGCTGACCACCCCTTGGCTCTCCAGTTCATGAATCATGTTATGGATGGGAATCACAGAGTCTCTGTCAGTGTGGTATTGCCGATGGTGCACTGTTGCTGTGGTGATTGGTACTTGTTCTTCACTCCTCAGCAGTCCCACAGCAGAGGGGTTATCTGAGAGATCAGGCAGGGTATTCGGTTGTCTGATTTCTTCTGTCTCTATAGCAGCTATCCCAAAAGCCCAACGATGTCCTTTTTTATCTTTGAAATACCCACTCCTGAGATAAGTCTATGCTGAGGATGCATGGGGCCTCTGGGCCAGTCACGATGGGGTGTTTCTGCCACTCATTCCCAGTTAAACTTACTTCAGCTTCCAGTATGGTCAGCTGCTGGGATCCTCTTGTCACCCCAGAAATAGAAATGGATTCCACTCCCACATACCTTGATGGCATCAGGGTACATTGAGCACTGGTGTCAACCAAAGCTGTATATCTTTGTGGGTCAGACATGCCAGGCCATCGGATCCACACAGTCCAATAGATCCGATTATCCCTCTCCTCTACCTGGCTAGAGGCAGGGCCCCTCTAATCCTGGTCATGGTACATGTTGCTCTCCTCCTGTAAATATGTTCCTGAGGTCCCTTCAAGAGAATAGGTCATATTATTGTTCCTATACCATCTGGAGTTCTGTCCACGAGAGACCAGAGCAGCGTTGATGCTAGATGAGCTTTTTGTGGTGGATGTTTCTCTTTTCAATTTATGTACTCAGGCTGCTAAGGAGGAGGTGGGTTTTCCATCCCACTTCCTCATGTCTTCTCCATGCTTCTGAAGGAAAAAACAGAGGTTACCTCGTGGAGTGTATCCTCTCTCCTTGGCTGGGGGACGTCTGCTCCTAATGGCAGAGACTCTTGTTGGTTCTAACGAGATGTGGTAAATTCCTTCCTTAAGCTCCTTTCTCAGTTTCTGATGGCCCTCTTCAATCAAGTTCCAGATGTGCTCAGCCAGCTTTGTTTCCACGGATGAGACATGGGTACGAAATGGGGCAGTGACAGTGTCCTCGTAAATTCTCAGTTTGTTGACCAACGCCTCCACCTTGTCCTCTCCTTCCCTCCATTGCAGTGTCACTAGGTAACGGGAGTTTATCTCTGGTCCAAGCTGCGCAAATCTCAATCACATTTGTGACGTGCACTGGACACCATCTGGATTCTTAAGGAATCTCTCGTCTTCCGAAAAAATGATCTCCAGCACGGCCAATTCCCTTAGGCATCGGGTACCTTGTTCCATTGTGCTCCATTTTCCTTGGTGCACCTGGAGATCTTCTTTACAAAGGTATCTGTCCCTTACACTTGCCAGCAGTTGCCACCAGAGGCTGAGAGTTTCCTGGGTTCTCCCAATCCCCTGGTCAATGACCACATCCCGGGACAGAGATCCCAGTTGCCTGGCCTCACTTCCATCCAGAATGGTGTCATTGGCTGCAGCGTCCCAGATGCAGAGCAGCCAGCTCAGGATGGACTCATTTGTCTGGCGGGTGAATTCCCTCCGCAGGTCACGCAGCTCACCCAGGGATAGAGAGCGAGTGATGATTTCCAGCTCCGTCTCTTCTGTTGTGTGTGAAGGTCCAGTCTCTTATTCATTGGTCACTATGCAGACTGATATACTCTTCGATTTCTTTTTCTGAATGGGGGCAACTGCTACTGGCTTGGGCTGTCCTGGCTTAGTGATGGTTCACGTAGACATGGTGCCTATTGCTTTGCTTCTTTTCTCCTCCTCTTCCTGAAGATGCTGTACCATACCAAGCACTGTCCTGACACCAAGCATGGTGTACACTGTGCAGGCCATAAAGAGAAGACAAAGCAAAACTAACAGCAAGATTATGCTGTCCTTGATACCCAGAAGGAACTCAATATTTTCAAAAACTGCTGTGTCTGGCCTGAAAGGCTGGAAGAAACCATTCTCTACTCTTCCCCCTTGGAGCTGGGTGTGATTGTTGGGGAGGCCCCAGACATAGCAGCCCAGACTAGGACAGGCAAACAAAATTGAGTATATATTCCGAATGATGTTCATTGCCACAGAGGTTATCATGCAATAGACATAATAAACCAATAAAGCAATTTTCGTACCATTCCCTGGTCTCAAATGGAGTGTCATGGACGGCAAATAATACCCCATGTGTAGGAAAATATAGAGAGCAAGGTACAATACCCATGTAAACACATTGAGCATAATGGTGACTAGGTTTCTGTTAATACAAAATTGTAATTCTGACTTCTCTCAGGACCACCACACATTGGGTGCCAAAATATGTGTTAGTTTGAAAACAAACCAGTGGGAGATCCCAGGTCAGAACTACAATTTAATAGGAAAATTAAAATAAAGTCAATAAACACTGGCTTAAACTGACGGAGTCACTATACAACCTGATACCCTGTTGTTCAAAGTGGTGGTAGCAATCCGATTAAATGGTGGCTGCAGTCCTGTTGAAGTGATAGATGTGGTTCTGTTGAAGTGGTGATCCTGTAGAATGGTCTGGTCTTCCTCTGAAGGTCCAGTGGTGGTTCTGTAGCTCTTGTCCTCTGGGAATTTGGTGGATAAAGTTGCTCGTTGTATCCAAATCTCAGATTATATCCAGGTAGGAATGCTTGGTTCCTCCCCCTGGGCAGAAGATGATCCGTGAGCTGGAGAGCCAAGGGGTGGTCAGCAAAACCCACTCACCCTTCAACAGCCCCATCTGGCCTGTGCGTAAATCTGAAGGAGAATGGAGATTGACAGTGGACTATCGTGCATTGAATGAGGTGACTCCACCACTGAGCGCTGCCGTGCCGGACATGCTGGAACTGCAGTACGAGCTGGAGTCCAAGGCAGCAAAGTGGTACGCCACCATTGACATCGCCAATGCATTTTTCTCCATTCCTCTGGCAGCAGAGTGCAGACCCCAGTAAACATAGATTTGTTATTTAGGCATATGGTTATGTGTTATTTGTTGAAAATCCTAGTCTTGACTGTCGGCTTAAATAAGGTAAGCTCATAATTGGCCTCTGGCTGACTTGTCTTTGATGTTCAAAAATTGAACGTTTGACAATAAGTAAGAACTGCTTAGGACTGGTATATTTGGGATAAATTTATTCACTGCTGATTTAAATAATGCAAATAAGTGGTATTTTAAATGAGTGGAGGCATATCCCAATAATCTCTGAAGAGTGTTAGAGCTTTAAAATAATACATTCTTAGTTGTTATCCAAAAATTTATACTGGAGTCATCAAAATGGTTCACACAGAATTCAACATTAGAGGATCAATCTTTATGGTTCTGAAAGAAGAGTACATTCACATTTATCCATCTTGAATATGAAGTCTCCAACTGAATTCCTTACAAGGTGTAAATGGGGAAGTGGTAATTTATATGTTGTGTCTTCAAGATAAATCAGAACTCTATAGATTTTAAAGTTTACCAAACAATATTAATAGAACAGACTGTTTCCATTCTGCTAAAACAAAGCTCAGTAATCATGCATGTGGTTCTTATTTAGGCTTGTTACCTTTTCACAAGTATTTACAAAACACCCATTTCCATCTGCTAGGACATGCAGTTCTAGAGGTTCTTAGGCTATCATCCTATTATACTAATTTGTTGAAAAAGTTTAATCTGAGACTTAAGGCAATCATCGGGTTTGCAAGAAAGCAGCAACATCGGAGACTTCAGTACTAGTGGTGTTCTGGCTGCTGCTTTGGAAAGATTTCAGATTAAATGGAAGAATGCAGATACTTCTTTAATACAGCTCCCCTCATCCAGCTACTGTCCCTAATTCTTGCTCAGCTTCCAAGTATATCCATTTTTAGCATGGATATGCTGCAAATCACAATTGACCTGCAGTTTCATCAGAAATATATTCAAAGGTATCTGTGGTTATTCCAGTGCAATGTGTTTTTGCACAGAGGTTCTACAGTAATTAATATCTAAATCTGAAAGTACTCATTGTTTTGACATGCAGATATTTCCAAAGATGAAGGCCACAACCTGTCTCCAGGAATACTGTTCATAACAGGACAGGTGAGACACAACTGCTTGGAAATCCATTTCAAACTTGTGGTTCCTGTAATATTTTGTTTCTTGCACCACAGTGACCCATTTAATTTCACAAAACATCTCTGTTATTTTTTAGAATAAGATAGTTTATCATCTTGGTCTGAGTACCAAGGTACTGCCTTTTGGTGAGCATGTTGCAATGTAAAGAAAATGTCCATGCAAATTTGCCAAGACAAACCAGTGCACACATAGGAGAACAACTGAGATCAGACTGTACTCTGAGCAGTCATAAATTTGTTCGAGTAGTTGAACAAAATGTAGATACATTTTTGATGTATCTGTGTTCTTGGGAGACAGGGAAGGGGGAAAAGTGAATAATATTTCTGAAAAGAAAAGAATCTGAGAACAACAAACTTGGATATCTGGTCTATAATATTAGTCAGAAAGCTCTTTTGTGGCTCACTACATATTCCTTCTATTACAAAAATTGCTGTAGAGTGAAGCAAAAAGATCCTGATCACATTTAATTGCTCTCAAAAGCATCTGAGCCTACCTGTTCAGAACTGTGGCAAGCTCTGAACCTAGGTCTGCAGGATTTGAAAGAAAAGTGTTAGTCTGATATTTTTGCAAACTCCTACATCCTGATAATAAATTCTGTCATCTACGGAATGAAGTGGAAGAAACTTGGATACTGATGTCTTGAAGACTATGAAGAATATTTGAATGGATATTGTAAAGTTTCTAAGTTCATCTGCTCATTAAGACCCTATGGGGTTTTGGGACTCATGCCTAAAAAGACAGATTTATGCAAACTTGCATATATTTGATTGTAAAATAGAAGACTTGAAGATATGTTTTCAGAGGTTACTCTCCTCACTTCTCTGATACTCTATGGATTATTCTCATATAGTTCAAAGTGAGTTCAGAATTTGATAAAGCCCAATGGTGTTTTTCATCTTTCATATTTCTGCAGCTATGATGGCAACCAAAAAAGTATTTGCGCCCATTCAGTGGAGTTTTTCCATTATGCACAAAGAAGATAGTGCTACTACGTGCTCATCCTACCTTTAATGCACTAGTTCAACCTGATATTTTCACAGAATATCCTGAGCTGGAAGGGACCCACAAGAATCAAGTCCAACTCCTGGCCCTGCACAGGACACTCCAGCAATCTCACCCTGTTCCTGAGAGCGTTGTCCAAATGTTCCTTGATCTCTGGCAGCCTTGGGGCTGTGACCACTGCCCTGGGGAGCCTGTTCCAGTGCCCAACCACCCTCCATGTGCAGAACCTTTTCCTGATATCCAACCTAAACCTCCCCTGACACAGTTCCAGCTGTTCCCTTGAGTCCTGTCATTGGTCACCAGAGAGCAGAGCTCAGTGCCTGTCCCTCTGCTGCCCCTCAGGAGGAAGCTGCAGACCCTGGTGAGGTCTTCCTTCAATCTCTTCTTCTTCAGGCTGAATGAGCCAAGTGACCTCAGATGCTCCTCATACAGCTTCCCCTCAAGTCCTTCACCACCCTCGTGCCCTCCTTTGGATGCTCTCCAATAGTGTAATGTCTTCCTTATACTGTGGTGCCCAAAACTGCTCCCAGTAATCAAGGTGAGGCCACACTAGTGCAGAGCAGGGTGGGACAATCTCCTCCCTCCGCCAGCTGGTGATGCTGTGCCTGATGCACCCCAAGGACATGGCTGGCCCTTCTGGCTGCCAGGGCACTGCTGACTCATATTCACCTTGTCATCAACCAGGACCATCAGGTCCCTTCCCACAGCTGCTCTTCAGCATCTCATTCCCCAGTCTGTCTGTACATCCAGGGTTGGCTCGTCCCAGGCATAGAATCCAGCAGTTGCCCTTCTTGAACTTCATATGGTTGATGATTGCCCAGCCCCTTCATTTGTCTGGGTCTCTCTGCAGGGCGTCTTTGCCTTCGAGGGAGTCAACAAGTCCTCCTAGATATGTATTGTCGGCAAACTTGCTTCTTTTCATATATTCGGGTCAGCTTTTTTGTCCTAGGTCCAGAACTCTCATAGAGGAAAAACTGTCATTATTTAGTCTAGTTCAAAGGACCACCCTCAAGATGCACTGGAAATATCAAGAAATCTGTGAATAATCTGTAACTCCCTCTGCATTCACCTTGGCATTTAGGAAAAGAAAACTTTGAAGGCACCCCTTTCTTCTCAGATAAGATATCAACAGGTTGTGGTTATAACTTACTAAACATCAGTACTAAGTTGTCAAGAGAAGCAAAGGAGGTGCATCAAATGAGCTCTGTATTTAGAGGGAATGTGACAAATTATGATGCAATCATCTATTTATATGTTCTCAACTTACAATTTGACATTTTGGATGATGATGAACAGTAGCATTTTGAGCCCATGGAAGTTCAAGAGAGAAAATTGGTCATATTTGAATTGTTTTGGTTGTTTAATCTTAGAGCCCTCAGCATGAGGGCTCTGAAAGGTGAGTTTTCATTGATCTAGCTATACCACTTTAAGGCATCGCATCTTACCATTTGCCTTGCTCCTATGGTAGGGGTAGGAGAAGAAAATCTTTGCTTGATTCTTAGCTGGCTTGTTCAGTCTGGTTAAGTTAATGCAAACCGTCTTCACTAGTGCTGTAATCTGATGCACTAGACAATGAAACGCACTTGTAGAAATATGAATGTGTGTTCCTTTCTGCTACAGGTGATAACCTCAGTTAAAGGGACAGGGCAGATAACTGGTAACAGTAATGTTTTAAAAGCTAGATTCACCATCAGAGTTTTACAGGACTTTTTCAGTGTGACTGACATTTCTAAATTGAAATGAAAAAGCTGACTGACTTTTTCATAAGAACACAAGTTTCTCAATTTGTGTTTCAAAATTTCAACAGTTTTAATTGAGAAATAAGGTAGTGATATGTGTGTGTGTATGTATGTATATTAATGTATATATGTTTAAAAAAATAATCAAATTTGAAATCTCTCAGTTTGGAAGCTTCTACTTCATGGTCATTCCTAAGACCTGCTATGAAGCTCAGTGAGGTCAAAGCCCTCTTAGTCACAGGTAGAAAAATATTTTTTGTCATTGTATGAAGGTTTCAAAAAAACCCCACATTTGTTTTAATAAGTAGTGTAAGGAAGTTTATCTATATAAGCTCTCATGAATCCAACAGTTTTTGTTGTTGGACAGAAAAAGGAAAAACCGCCATGCTAAAAAGCTGCACTTTCAATTAATCAAATTTATTTTGGTTCACATTGTCTATCATAAAGTTGGCAAGTGTTCCTACTTTGAAAAGTTCCTTATTTGCAGTTGACCAGTTTCTGTGTGGAGTTTATTGTATTTGTCTTTACTGTCTTCCTGACATTAAGTGTTATACATAATTTTGGAGTTTTAGGAAGTTAGAGATCTACAAATAGATTTTTTAAATTAAAATGACGGAAAAAACCCACAAACCTGTTCACATCACTGGAGTTGACTATCTTACTACTTGTTACTGTGTTCTAATGTTAATTTTGGAGATGATTCTTAAAAATTTTAATTCTTCTGAATCAGAATCTTCTACAAGTATAGAGGAAATTAAAAGTCATAGTCACAATTCTGGTTTACAATTTGAGAGGTTTGGAGTGTTTTTGTTAAGAGTTTAATTCCTTCTTCCTTGATTGCATCCTCCTTACTTTTCCCCTGCTCCCAAAAGGAGAGCTGGCTCATTACATCGGGTGAAAAGGCACCACAAATCTAAACACAAAATAAGTTATTTTTTCTTATATTGTATTTTGATAGAATTTTCAACCTGTGTTTGGTCATTACTTAGACTTAAAATTATATTCCCTGATTACAGAGCAAATATATTTTTTTCTTGACAAACTACAAAATGAGAATATAAGCCTTAGTGCAGGTAGGGGTTTTGAGTTTCATGGTAGAAATTAATTTTAGTTTAGAGTATTGTGTTGGTAATATAAATAGGTTGTATTTTAAATTTATATTTTCATGTGCTTCTCATTTCTATGAATTTTACCAAGTGACAGGAGGGGGTGGTTGGCTCACTTTCTATTTTTCTGTATTCTAATTTTAATGATTTTTTAAAAAAAAAACGTAAACTGAAAGTATTATTGTACAGTCAAGCTCTTGACACTACATAAAATTATCACTGAATTTTTTATTTCATCCATGAAAAGCATTATGGTTGCAGGGGAAAAATACTGAAGCTTTTAAGTGTGTAGTAGCACCCCCACTTATTCATATGTGATATGGTAGACTCCAACTCTTGATATACTCCTTGTTTCAAAGAGAAGAATGAAGTATTGGACTTATTTTAATAATTTTTGTTCATTGTTCATATTTTCCCTGGCTACAATATATGTGAAGCCCAACTGAATCAAGTACAGAGAAGTTCTGTCTTAATCATTGCAGATCTTTGCATAGTTCATGTATAATGAACCAGGCTTAATCTGCAAGAGAGAATCTTTTATAGTAGTATTCCTCAAAACTTGCTTCAACTGTAAATGATATGTTTTTGGCTATTATTGCAGTTTCTTTATTAGATGGTTCTCTCGGGAATTGTACAGGAACTGATTCCATATGTTTTGAAGATGTTTTTTAATGATTAATTGGCACGTGGTAGATTGATAACGAACATATTAAAAAGTATTGGAGAAGTTCTATTGATTTTAAATTCAATGGGTTTTGTTGTTTGTATGCACATACATGTGGAGGAGGATTAATTGGTGGGAATGGAGGGGAATGGACATTTTTGCTTGGACATTTGCCTATTTCTAATATATAGCATTTATGATTTTTCTCTTTTAATTTGTAGATAAGCCTCTGAAGAAGCGAAAACAAGAAAACAAACCACAGGAGGTTGGATGTGCTACTGGAGGAAATAGAGCAGCTTCTCAGGAGACAGGTTCTGCAGGAAATGGGGCAAGGCCAGCGCTGATGGTTAGTATTGATCTGCAGCAAGCAGGAAGAGCAGACTCTCAGGCAACAGTAACTCAGGATTTGGACATCATAAAAAAACCTGAAGAAATTAAGCAGTATAATGACATGTTTGTGTGTGTTCCCCAAGAAGACACTGTTGGAGTTCTTAAATTTAAACCTGAAAACCATCCCGAGATTTTTAGGAAAATGTCAGACTTTGGGGGTCAAAAGACAGATATCCAGCAAAATGAAAACAGACAAATGGAATTTCAGCAAAATGTGAGCAGACGGTTAGAAAGTAAACAGAATGAGAAGAAACAGGTAGAAGCTAAATGTGAAAGCAAGCATGAAAGCAGACAAATGGAAGTGAAACAAAATGAGAACAGACAAACAGAATCAAAACAAAACCAGACCAGGCAAATGGAGATGAAACAAAATGAGGGAAAACAAAATAATGGCAAACAGGAAATAAGGCAGAGGCCTGAAACACCGAAACAGAAGAATGAAGGCAGGCCTGAAATGCCAAAACATAGACATGATAACAGGAGGGACTCAAGTAAACCATTATCAGATAAGAAAATAGAAGTATCTAGGCATAAACAAGATGTGAAATCTGATCCTTCAAGGATAAAATCTGAAAGTAGACCTGATCCAACAAAACAGAGGCCTGATGGGCGCTCAGTTTCTGATACACCAAGGCGTGACCATGATAGTCTCAAACAAAGATCAGAGGACAGGGAGGAGTCAGAGAGATACAGAGGAGATCCATCCAAGATCAGAAGACCTGAATATTTGAGATCCTCAAACAAAAATGAACATGATTCTAAATATGGTATTAAATCTGATGGTTCAAAACCTGAGAAATTTGCAAGGAAACATAGACATGAGTCTGGTGAATCAAGGGAAAGGTTTTCTGGGGATCAGAAATCAAGACCTGACAGCCCTCGCATTAAACAGGAAGGTAGAGGAGATTCTAGTAAAGCAAGACCTGATAAACCTGGCTTTAAATCACAAAACAGCAAGGATGAACAAAGGACAGATGGCAATAAGAGTAAAGTAAATAGTAATAAAGCACATGCTGACAATAAAGCAGAGTTTCCCAGTTATTTGTTGGGGGCGAGATCTGGCGCATTGAAACATTTTGTCATTCCAAAAATCAAGCGTGATAAAGATGTCAATGTCACTCAGGAATCAAAGAAAACTGAATTTAAAGGTGAACAGGACAAAGTAGAGAAGATTGGGCTAGTTGAAGATCTACATAAAGGAGCTAAGCCTGTAGTTGTCCTTCAAAAACTTTCACTGGATGATGTGCAGAAATTTATTAAGGATAGAGAAGATAAATCAAGGGGCTCTTGTTTTAAACCTAGCAAGAACAAGTCATCCAAATCTAATAAAGGTAAGTTGATTTTTTTTAATGTTAATTGCATTATATCTTGTATACTCCTGTTCTTTTAGATTTGCTACTCCTATGGTTAGAAATTAAACACAAATGTTTGATAGTTTATACTCTTGCTTATATGGTTATTTTGGGGAACAAAGTGAAATTTGTCTATGAGATTGTGGTTATTGGAAATCTTGCTACGGTATAACTAAAATTATTTGTTTATTCCAATGCAAGTTCCTAATGTGGGAACACTTAAATAGTCATAAAATGTACTTCAGTTACATGAGTTTAATCTGGTAATGTATCTAGTTAAACATAACTATGATATGAATGATTAGGTGTGTCTGTATAAGGGAATGGTACTACTGTAACTAAATTGTTATAGCTGAGGTGTTGTGAAATACTATGTATAGAAGCCCTAAGATTCTTTTATGTTTTTATTTGGAAATGAAATGTGTTTTTTTCTAAGGGATATTTTTACATTATGAGATAAGAAAGCAGTTACAAAGCCTCATCTGCCTCTTACACTATAAATACAGCTCTGTTGGGAAGCCTCCATCCTTTAGGCTGTGACAATAAGATTATTAAAAAGTTCTGTCTTTAGGAGAATTCATATAGTGTTGTCTCTATGGTTCAGTGTATGTGGAAAGAGGAAAGAAATGTAAACAGTAGACTGGCATTATCAAATTAGTCATATAAACAGGAATTCATTCATAACAGATTGTAGGTTTGATATTTGATTGTCTCTTCTGCAGTTTTAACGCTTTTTATTCTTGGTGCTATAATTTTAGTTTCTTTGGTTTCAGACTGAAGTAGATAATTTCACATTGTGAAATCAATGTTACTAACTGGTCAGGGTTCTTTTAATTGTTTAGCATTTAGAGAATTTAGATTTCTTATGTAATTATGTTTATAGAGCTGTCATATCTCAAAAATAGGCAGAAAAAGTGTCAGAGGAGAGGATTTTAACTGAATACAGGATTATTTATGAATGCAGTTCTGGGTATATCATTGCTCATTAATTTGAGAATAAAATGTTTTCTTACAAAGTTTATCTGATAAGAACTGATTTAGAAATCTTTGTGAATGTATAGCTATGTTTATGTGCATGTATACCGAGTTGATATCTGTATGATGAATTTATTTTGCTATGTCTTTTCTCTACTAACTTGATTGTATTGACCCGTAAAGACTTAAAAATTCAGCATGAGTATTGCTTATTTGTAAAATCTTAGCCTTCTTGTTAAATGTTCTCTCTTTATTCTGGGAATATGAACATTTCCCCTCTCCCTTTTTGATATTCAGAACAGGCAAAGTTTCCAGTTCTAACAATAATAGGTATCTAGAGTCAGACAGAAAATTTTGACATCCTTGCTGTCAGCTTAGTCTAAAGATTTGAGATGAAAGTTCTATGTTTATTATAAGGCATATGGAAAACTTTCTGAGGGAGTTCAGTTCCTAAAGATAGACTTTGAAATCATACAATTCTATGTGCAGAAAATTGGTGGATTTAGAGCCCTCAGAGCTATATACAGTGTATGTATGCTTTCTAAAATGTTTCTGATGTAGGTTTTTGTAGTCCGTATTGTATGTGGTTATTTATATAGTATATTTTAGTAATGTGTAAAGGTTTTATTGACTCTAATCCAGTTGGCATGACTCTACTAGCAGTGTCACACATGAGCAATGCATTCATTTTAAATTCAGGTTTATAGCTTTTCTGCAGCGCTTTTGTGTATTTTGTGTTTTATCAAGTCATATATTTCTTAAATATTTTGAAATAACTTGGGACATAGTTTCCAGGGGAAAAAAAGTTTGAATCTGATATCAGTCTCTTGGCTATTGTATCTAGAATAAGATTCTTACAATGATACTAGAAATAAGTTTCATGGAAAGAATAACTATGATTCTCTTACAAATCAAGTTTTGAGTGTTCATCCATGCAGATTTTGTAGAAAGTGTCTGAACTTCAGATTTTTCATGTGTATTTTTAGTTTTACATTTTTTTGCCCAACTTCCTGGTAGCCTACTTTCTAGGATATAATTCCAGTGTTTGTAAGTTAGGGTTCATAATTCATAAAGATATCTCTTAATAAGCCAAGGTCTATTTGTCAATAACTGATATAGAAAATATTCATGTCATTTCCACAATGTCGTCACTCCAATTGAGAGAAATAGCATCCAGTTTTACTCCGTGCCATTTTTATTATAACTGTTTTACTACACTAGAAGATGAATTTTTCATAAACATTCTTTATTTAGTTATTCATATATTTCTTAATAGTTTGTAGCAAATCTTTTCTAGGGCTGCTTTTTTGCATCATTATTCCATTTCTTCTTTCATCCCTCCTATTTCATGTAGCTTAGTATATTTTGCTTTATCTTTCCTTCTTTCACCTCCATGTATTTTTTGTCCTTTGTTTCTCCTTTCTCATCCTTCCCCAAGAAAATATGTTCTGACTTTGTCACATATAACATCATTGCTGTGATTTATCTGAAATCCAGTTTAAACTAAGATTAGTTCAGGTAGTTCGAAAACTATTTAGATAGTTATTCTGTCTTAAGGGACTAATGCCCATTGATTATAAAACTCAGTAAAATTGACTTATTTTAAGCTAAAATTAATGCTACATATACCGAAAGTCTATATAACTTTTTACATTGTTTCAGTAAACTCTAAATTTTAAAATCATCCTGTTATTGTGCACATGGATAAGCCTTGCATTGTACTGTAAAAAAAACAAGTATCATTTTAAGCAAATTTTATATACAGGTTTGAAAGTTCATTAGGCTATTATATGACTGGGATAGCTGTAGTATGCAATCATTAAGATTGAACCATCCCAACAGTCCCTTTTGGCATTTGCAAGAAAGAAGCAACATTTTCTACTCTATTCTGATCTTTGAGCATTTTTGTGAAAGATGCACTCTAGAGCAAAGGAAAGTTATAGAAGTTTTTTTCACAGTATTTTTGTTAAGGGGTCTTATGCTGAATTTTTATGGCCTGTTTTTTGCAGGTCAGAATGAATTATAGCACTTTTTTTTTGTTACCGGTTTTAACATCTGTGAATGCCTTTTATCCTGGTTTTAATGTAAATGTATGTTGTTGAGGAATGCATTAAACTTCTCCCTTCAAGTTTTTGCCTGCAATGAAGAGGTCATGTTTGCTATGCTTTTGTTTCAGAGCTTCATCGAATACCTTCTCTGCTGCTTCTTATAGCTATACTGATCAACTATCTTGAGATTAAACATGTTACCAGTTTTACAAATCATAAGATCATTTAGGTTAGAAAAGGTCTCTAAGATCATCAAGTCCAACCATTAACCCATCACTGCCAGGTCCACCACTAAACCATGTCCTCAAGATCCACATCTACACATCTTGCAAATCCCTCCAGGGATGGTGACTCTATCACTGCCCTGAGCATCCTTTTCCAGTGCTTGATAACACTTTCTGTGAATAAAGTTTTCCAAACATCCAATCTAAAACTACCCTAGACCAACTTGAGGCCATTTCCTCTTGTCCTATTGCTTGTTCCCTGGGAGAAGAACCCGACCCCCACCTGGCTCCACCCTCCTTTCAGGGAGTCATACAGAGTAAGAAGGTCCCCCCTGAGCCTCCTTTTCTCCAGGCTAAACACCCCCAGCTCCATCAGCCACTTGTTGAGCTCCAGACCCCTCCCCAGCTCTGTTGCCCTTGTCTGGACTCACTCCAGCACCTCAATGTCTTTCTTGCAGTGAGGGGCCCAGAACTGGACACAGCACTCGAGGTGTGGCCTCACCAGTGCCGAGTACAGAGGGACAATCACTTCCCTGGTCCTGCTGGTCACACCATTTCTGATCCAAGCCAGGATGCCATTGGCCTTCCTGCCCACCTGGGCACACACTGGCTCATGTTCAGCAGCTGTTGTTCAGCACCCCCAGGTCCTTTTCCTTGTGGACAGCTTTCCAGCCACTCTGCCCCAGCCTGGAGCTGCATGGGGTTGTTGTGACCCAAGGGCACTTGTCCTTGTTGAACCTCATACAGTTGGCCTTGTCCCATTGCTCCAGCCTGTCCAGATCCCTCTGCAGAGCCTCCCTGCCCTCCAGCAGATCAACACTTCCACCCAACTTGGTGCCCTCTGCAAACTTACTGAGGGGGCGCTTGATCCCCTTGTCCAGGTCATCAATGAAGATGATAAATAGGACTGGCCCCCATACTGAGCTTTGGGGAACCCCACGGATGACTGGCTGCCAATTGGATGTAGCTCCATTCCCCACCACTCTCTGGGCCTGGCCATCCAGACAGTTCCTAGCCCTGTGAAGACAGCACCTGTCCAACCCATGGGCTGCCAGCTTTTCCAGGAGAAGGCTGTGGGCGACAGCATCAAAGGCTTTACTGAAGTGCAGGTAGACACATCCACAGAGAATGAGAGAAATAAGAGAATGAGAGAAAAATTTAAGTGTGGTAAGGAGATGTCTAAGTTGGCTTATAATATATTTAAAGGATTATCTTTCTAAAATATATACCACATATGTAATTGCAAATTTTAGTTTTAGAACAAATGAGTGTGTGTTTTTTAAGACTTTTGTAGAAACACCTTTTGAATCTTCAAATATAACCTAAGAAGGCTTAGTTGTTTAAAAAAAAAAAAGTGATGTCACTGCAGAATATAATGCTGAATGCTACTTCTTCTTTGTGTAGGTTGTTATTCTAGGATTTCATTATCTTTACAGTGCAGAACTTTAAACACAGGTATTTGTTTGTTACTACAAGTCTCTGTGTTCTCTGCTGCTATAATCTGAAATATGAGTGAAGATTTACCATTTCTTCAAAGGTTCTCTTCTTATTTTTTCAAGTGCAGCTAAAAAATTTAAAACCCTTAATCATCTTTATGTCACAGGGTTGAAACAGTGCTTTAAGATATTTCTGTGTTCTATGCTTGTGTGTTTGGGGTTTTTTAAAATTCCAGATTACTTTTTCAGAGCCTATAATACCTATAATTTGTAGTCAGTGGCAGTCTGTAGCACTGCAAAGTTCCATGGCATTTGTGTAATGTGATGGTCCATCTTTGAGTTCTAGTATTGCTGAAAAGTCTCACTTGTGAAGCAGAGTAACCAGTTAGGCCTCGTCTTTTAAATAGGAGTGACAAGAAAGGCTCAGTGAGCAAACTTCTGATGCTTCTCATAGTCTTCTGGACAGCACAGCTGAGCTACTCACCAATACCTTTTGGTGCAGCTGAAAACTAGACAAAAAAGGTGTGTAAATAAATTTTAAACATTTGCTTAAATCCTTCATGTGTAGGACTAATACAAAAACAAAATTGACAAAACTTTGAGCAAAATATCCTATGGATATTAACTCATCAAAAAAACTTTAGAGTTCAACCCAAATTTATTTCCAAGATAACAATCTATTGATGCTGAAAGAGGCATACTGTTGTACTTACTGAAATCAGTGGGGCAAGCAGCTGTGCTGCTAGGAAATAACTGGAATAAAAGCATATTTCCTGGGACTCAGACTGCTTACTACAGATTGTCCTTTTGTAAAGATAACCATTGGGAAAGTCCTAATTCCACAAATCTGAAAATTGGAATCACTCTTAGTGTTCCTGTTAGCAACTGCATTTGCATTTGCATTTGGCAAGGCCAGAGTAATAACTCACTAGGCATCGTGAATGTGCATATATTACCACATAGATCAAGCATGTTAAAACTTTCTCTGAAGTTCTCTAGTAAATTATGCCATGTTTCAGAAAAGTAAAGGGCATATTTAATGTTTTACAGCTGAAGTCTTAAAGCTTCCTTTAAACTCTAAATGTAACTGAATTTGTAGAATAATCACTTTCATGAGAATTATACAATTTTCCAGATTTTTGTCTTTTCTGAGATATTGGTGACTACCTCTTTTCAACTTAACTAGTCTAGAAGAGAAGCTGGCTGTTTCTCCTGGCATTAGAAATATTTAAAGATATGTTGGGTTTTCAAAGGATCCATTTTAATATACTCTTTGTTCACTTAGCTCTATTTTTTTTTCTCCTTTCTGGAATGAATAGATTAATGGTTTGAAAAATATTCGAGGCATAAATATATATATATGTAAATAACATCAGTCAACTCCAATAGTCTGGGAAGATCTTGGTTTTCTAGCATGGATTGTTCCTACTTGGAGGGATTTTTTAAAGTATGGTGCATCTCTTCTATTCCAAGAAAGTGTGGTAGGATGTGTGGGCATTGTACATACTCTCTGGGGCCTTTGGCTTTGATGTTAATTTTTCAGAAGTAGATGTTGGAAAAGCTACTGTTGGTAGATGTTGGATAAACTGATATCAGGTAGACAGAAGGAATTCAGCAGTTGCACACTGGAGTCCTTTCTTGTGTAGATCTGTTACCAGTACAATAGGAGACATTTTCAGCACACTGTTTTGCCTGGAAGTTGCTTGAGTTATTTCCTATTTTTGTCTTTGCCACTAAGGTAAATATTTTGATTCTTGCTCTCACAGTTGTTCTTAAGACTTCTCTTGATACTAAGAGTGGAATTTCTTCTTGCACATCTACTTCTTAGCAGCAACAGTAAACTTGACCAAATCTAATAATTTCACTGTTCTTTGGTTCATCTGAAATGTTATTTGTTTGCAGATTTAGGAGTGCATTGTTTAACTAGTTCACTTTTGAAAAATTATTTTGGTGCATGTGATAGAAATTTATTACCAAATTTGTCAGACCAATTTATTGAAAGTCTGAAACTGCCTTTGGTTCATGGGTATGGATGATTGATCAGGTTCCTCTTATTTTTGGGAAAAGCTGAAGCTATTCTGCATAATTTATTTTTGCAACAATGCATTGCAATATGTAAAAATGTGGGCCAGCAATTTGTTTGATATTACAATATGCAGTGTTGACTTGTTCATGTGCATAAGTATCTAAATATGCATGTTATTTCTTGGCATACATGCAGGGATATATGATCAAAATTTTTGGTTTGAATTTTCTTCTAGACAAAGGGTAAATTTGGCAAAATACAAATAAGGGAAACCCTCACATTTGCTTATGGTAAATGAACTTTTCTGTTGCTCGACATTTTCAACCATTTTAAGTGGCTGTTTCTGTGTAGGAATATTTAAACTATTTATTTGAAATTTGCAATTTATTTTTGCTTCAAGGTAACATTACCAATTAACAGAAAAGAAAAAGATGAGACCTTTTTTGTTCTTCAAATTACCAAATTGTTGTTTGCATCAAATAAAGGTTACTTAAATATGCTTATTGTTTAATTATCTTTTATTTCCTGTAGTATTTTTTATTAAAAGCTAAAATATCAGCATTTTTTTGTTCTTGTTGTTAATGTAATTAAGTTACTTTGAAGAAGTAAAACAAGAGTACCTTCATGTGATATTTTCAGTGATAAAGTGTGAGAATCTTTCCATGATAGAGCAAGGTAAAAGCAGATGATGTACCTATAGTCACAAAACATATATAAATCATGGAATTTGTTTTGCTTGTTCTCTGTAAAGACCTTGGTTGTGTTATATTGATTATATAGGTGTTTGATGAGAAGAAAAACTGAGGTTTGATTTGATTATATTTAATGAAGATCTTTTTCCTTAGGTGAGGCCCCATGGCTCAGTTTTTAAATTAATCAGCATATACAGTTGGGAAAATGCATCAGTCATAAATTTCAGATTACAAGCATTAATAGTAGATTCATAAAAGTGAGGTTCTTTGTGCAGCACTGCATTTATTTAAATTGTTGCTCTTGCTCCATTCTACTCTGAGTACTGCTATATTTTTTGCGAAGTACCTTGCAAAACTACTCTAGGTTTCTTTTATCAATTTTTATAAAGATGGGAAGTCAGGGAATAGCAATAAGGAATAAAATAACTCATGGCTATAGTTGCTGCAGAAATCAGATAGCTTGAGGAAATCATTGATATCGATGTAAAGTGAGTTCATGCTTCTTGGCATCTTTGGAGAATATGTATTGGGTATATTCCCTGATCTTTGGATCCTTCAGGGTGCTCTTTGGAAAGCTCTTCCCTCTGTCAAAAATTTCTAAGAGTACTTTGTGCAATTGAAAAATTCTTTTTGAATCTGTGCTGCTTAGCCATGGATAATGATGACATCTACATCATGGAATTACAGAACCACAGAATCACTAGGTTGGAAGAGACCTTCAAGATCATCGAGTTCAACCCATGTGCCAACACCACAACTAAACCATGGCACTGAGTGCCACATCCAGTCTTTTTTTAAACACGTTCCATTTCTGTGTCCAGATTCAACTCTGACCCACCAACCTGACTGTGTCCCATTTCTTAAAGTCAGAGCTAAGGACTGGAATATAACCAGAGCTTGAACCTCTCCTTTTTGTTTATCTCAAGGCTTAGAGCTTTCCCTTTGTGCCAGTATTAGGGTAGATGAGGAAAAAATATTTTGAAAGATGTGTTCAAGCAGGTTCTATGAAATGATATAGGATATACTTCTGAACAGTACTTCTCTCCCTCCTGCCAGGGGATGCTCCTGCCATACCTTCCACACCTTCCACAGACCTTAAGGCAGAGAATAGGAAAGAGAAAAGTAAATGCATGACTACTCAGATTATTTTCATCAGTATTCATCTTGATGGTGTGTTTCAGCTAATGATATGGTATTGAGATAAAAGTGTAACTTCTGTTTTATGAGCAGATGTACTTTCCTCATGCCTTAAATTCCATTTTGATAAAAGGATAGTGTTTTCCCTGTGTTTCCCCTTCTGTTCTTAAAACTCTCCAGGGCACAGAATTATTTGGAGTAGTATGATGCTGGTGAGCAGGGAACTCTGATCACCATGGACTGAGATGTAAAGATGTAATGGAGCATTTTAAGGGAGAACACAATGGAAAGGATGTAATTAAATTTGCCCACTAAGGGGTAGCTGAAAATTTTCAGCTTTAACCAGTAAGGTATTCATCAATCACAGGTAGTCATGTGGCCCTTTACTGCCTGAGTGCTATACTGTAACAGTACTTTACTATTTTTAAAGGATGTTTATTTTCCAAACATCTTTATAAAGCAGAGAAGTACTTTTATCCCCTCTTTTTTCCTTTAGTTCTTAATCTAAAATAGAACCTTATCTGCACAAGTGGTTGTAATAAAATTAAGCTGTGAGTCTGTGCTGTTGTAGTTACAATGATATGGCTATCCAACAACAAGAAGGTGGCACTCTTGTTATGGAGTAAGAGTATATTTTATTTGATTTAGCAGAGTTTGGAGGTTGGTTGAGCTAATTCAGAAAGAAACTGCTTTCCTTCCTGTATATATGTCTGACACAGGACGTTTTTTCAGTGTGGTTATAGTGGTGACCCAAAATTACTTGAAAGAGTTAGACAGTAACCTAGTCATCTATAAGGGAGGTAGACCTAAAACCACGGGAACATCCTCTATCAAATGCTCAGAGAGGGCATGTAAGGTGAGCTTGGTATCTGGGGAAGAACAGCAGGACTGGATATACTAAGCATTGGCAAAATAAGAAGAGTCCAGTAAGCATATTTAATGTCTTCTGTGACTAAAAAGGAGTGAGGAGAGGGAAAAATGGAGCTGTAATATGTAAGTTGTATGTGTGTGTATGTGTGTTCTTAATGCCAAAATGAAGATGTGTGGCAATTCATTAGTGTTAAAGTTCCAGAATGTGGGGAGTGGCTACACTTAAATTTCTAAACACTGAGACAATACAAAATTAAGATTCATATCCACACCCCAAACAAGTGTCATTGTTCCTTCTTAAACCCTTTTGTGTTCTTTTCTATAATGTCTTGATACGTGGAAAAAAATTGCACTTTAAAATACGAGGTATAAATAGATTACAAATATGAAATTGCATTAACTGCAGCTTTGCTTATTACAAAGTATTAGCACACAGAAAAAGAAAAGAGCATTTATGGGAAGCTAATTTATGCAAAATACTTCATTAACATAATCTTAGTTTTTAAATGAACTTCAGGGGCAGTTTTTCTTCAAGCACTTGTTCATTTGTTGCAATAGATGTATGTGCAAACAGGAAATTTTGATATCATGGTTATTTCAAAGTAATCATATAACCAAACTGATGTGGATTGTTTCCACTGTACTAACCATATCTTATGGAAGTAGCAAATTGGAGTTTAGGTTTATAAATATTTTCAAATTTTGAGGACTTGTCAGTTAATAGGAAATTACAGCAAAATGTAAACCATATGTCTGCTTCCCATAGTTTGAAAAGCAAAATAAATCATTACTGAAAAGATTTGGTTTTGATTTTATGGCAGGAACAGCCTCTCTGATCCTGGAAAGTTGACCTAAGCGTCAACAAGCATCATCCCCTTTTCCGTAACTACTTGTTTGAAGTTACCATATCAAGCCAGGTGAATCTAATATGAATACACTAATTGTTGTGTCAAAATATAGTTGTGCTTTCCATATTGAACGGATCTAATAAATGGCCAAAATAATGTTATGTTTTTTGGTGGGTTTTTTTTATGTTCAACCTCTCTTGAAGGCATTCTGGTGATGGGTGCATCTGCCTGAATCAGGAAGATGAACCAATCTATTTGACTTCAAGGCAAAGTGATTTTGGATCATTCTAAAGATTAGATTTACATAAATATTAGCTAAAAACTGTTGTACAAACTTGAAACCATCCATCAAGTTATGAACAAAAAGCAATGCTGAACTCTGAATTAGATCTGTGCCTTGCCATTCTTTTTTTAAGCCATACATGAAGAAGGGAAATACTATATCCACTAGACATTTATAAAACTCTTTTTACTGTACATGGAAAAACCCTTTGAAAAGCTTCCCAGATTAAAATAGAATATGGGAGGAGGTTTACAGACCTAATTTTTAGCTGAGTTTCTCTGGCTGGTTTTTAGCTGTATTATATTTTGTCAAGGATTGGTGATCAACATGCATCTTGATGGTCAGTGGATATTCACTAACAGCTGAAGATTCTAGAATATCTTCTCTAAGAAATCTTTTTATAATAGCAATCAAATAAAACCAAGAATATGTTCTTCCTTCAGCAAGCAACTAGTAAGTCATGAACAGCATTGCATAGGTTTGGAAAAGCACTGAAGAAGTGGTTGTTCATGTACGTGGTTCTTCAATATGAACTGTTCCTACAGCTACTCTGTGATTCATCCTTCAGTTTCACTAATGTGGAATTTATCAGCATTGTGATTCCTTACAGTGGAACAAATATTTGGTTGCAATGGCATTCTTTGTGGGTTTTGTTTGTTTATTTTAATAGTAGCAACAGCTTTGAGAGTATACTGAAGGGATGTCTGAAGAACACTGATATCTATAGTCCATTTCAGGCATACCATATATGCTGATCACGCACATTGCAAAAAATTGAGTTATTCTGTTGACAAGGAAAGTTTTTCAGAAAGTAGAGCAACGGGAAAGTAGGTACCAGCTCTTTTCAAACTTATCAAACAAATTGAAAAACCTAAGCTGACCATACATGTTTTTGTAGATGTTTTCAAATCATTTTGTCTTCTATTGTCTTTTAAATATTTTTGAAAAATATCCTGTAAACTGAAAAGACAATAGTATGGGGTTTATAACCTAATGTTTGTTGCCATGTGACTGGATTCTTATTGTGAACTGGGTATCTTAAGTATTTCTCTATTACTCTGTACAAACAGTACATTTATCATAAAATATGGAGCTATAAAAATGGAATTTAGTAAGATGTTTCTAGTGAAGATTGGGTTGCCCTGACTCAACATAAGTAATAAAGTAAAATATTTTTAAAACTTTGACTGAAGTTTCACAGTATGTAATATCCCTGAAATTCTCCAGAAAGGATGGGGAGTCCTTTTCCATGTATATCAGAATTGTTCATACATGTGCAGTCATGCTCAACTCCTGTGTACTGCATGAGTAAAACACTTTTTAGATTTGGTTATTTACAATCCTCAGCAGCTAAGGAAACTGGGCATGCAGCAGACTCATTCCAGGGAGCAATGTGACAAAAATACTATATAGATAGATTATGGACCTCTTTGCAATGATTTATTGTTCTCTTTTCTGCTATTCCCCTCTTTATTCAAGAAAGCTTTTCATATTCCCTAATAAAAGAAAAAGGGGGAAGCTTATACTGTCATCTGAAATATCTGTAACGGAAGAGAGTACAGTTTAAGCATTAGTTGAAATTATATTGGAGAACATAGAATACTTAGAACTTTTGAAAAGGAAATAAAGTTATTTTTCCAAATATTTACAGTACTTTCATTTTTATTTTTCATTTATGTATAACTAACACTGTGGTAATTGACTTCTTTTTAAAGACTGAGTAGTGTTCTACGTCCAGAACAAAATCAATAAGGAAAGGAAGAATAGATATTCCTAGGAGGTATGAAAGTAGTAGCTTGTGAATTTTTACTTGTTTTGGTGAGTGGATGTTTTGGGTTTTCTTACTTAAAATATATCACTTTTTTATCTTACTGATATGTTCTTTGTGCACAGTATAAGAAAATAAGAATTAATTATGTTCTAATAGCTCCTCAAAATGTTTACAATCTTAAAATTAAATCATGAAACATTCAGGCATAGTTTTAAAACTGAATTTGAAATTGAATTGAATTAGAATTTGGTTATGGAACTCTTGCCAAGATCAGTATACAATCCATTACTGATTTGTTTCCTTTTCTTATTTCCTTTCCAAGCAATCTGTCCTACTAATTATTCTGTTTTTAAATTTACTTTTCATTGTAGACTAGGAGAGGCTTAAAGATATATTTGTAGAAAAATACTCCTGCTAGTGTAAGTACATCCAGCCCATCTAGCTTTTAAGCATCTGTATGAATCATAATGCAACTTTTGTTCCTTTACTTGCAGCTGGTTTTTGCAATATATTTGGCCAGATTTCCTATAGGCTTTATGGTCTTGTGTATTGTCCCCCTGATTTCAATGAAATTACCAACAGTACATAGAGAATCCATGTTAAAATAACCCAGGATCTGAGGCCCTGTAGCAATTTCACCTGTAGAAATTGTCTTGAACATGTATGTGCAAATTTTCTTCTAGTCTGAGGCTGAATGTATGCTAACTCACTTCAGACATCGCATAGGCATGCAAAAAGTATTAATGTGGGGATACCACTGCTCAGACATGGCTACGCAGCATCCAGATTAGACCTGGCTGTCATCCAGTCAGCTGCTGATGCACACAGAGGAACTGATCTGTCCATGCTGCCTTATTTCTGCCTACCTTCAATCTAGTGCCCAGTCCCCAAAGACTAATCATTTCAAAGCACCATGGTAAACCACACTGTGAAATGTTTTCTAGCATTTTTAAAAGCGATATTGTCAACATTTTATTGCTGGAAACTATTTTCTCTTATTCAGGCTCTTCTAATTCCAGTTAAAGTTGTTTAAAATGGGGGAGGAACTAAACTTGGATTAGAAGATGGAATATTTGTCTAAAAATGGAAATAAATTTTAGAAAGTTGTGTTAGTGATATAGTTAATGTAATTAAGAAAGTGAATTATCATCTAGAAGATGATTTCTTGGAGAATGTGTGTGGGTATGTGTGTATACCAATTGGCAGTTGATTTTCTCTATTTCTTGGAGAGAGAGGCACTTATGACAAAGGCATTTGTTCTGTTGTTGGAAAAAGGTTAACAGTTTAGTCCAATAATCTTGAAATCTGTGCAATAAGTTATTTGATAAAGATAAGACATCAAACAAATCCCCAAGAAATACTTTTGAATTAATTTGTTTTCCTTGTGTCACTTGTAAAATATTATGACTGTAAATTCCTTTATACTAACTATATGGGCCTAATCATAATTTCAAAATGTGTTGAGAATCATGTGATGATATCTAAGTATTTACCTCTGTGGAAAAGAAACCCAATGTGTTTTAGCTTGCTGTTTTTCTATATTAAATGAAAATATTTCAACTATGCTTTGTAACAAAATCAAGCAAAAATTTGGGTTGCATTATAAAACCACTAATAAGAGGTAAGAAAAAAAATCTGAAGCAGAGATTGAAATGTCAATGATTTTGTCTGTATTTAGGGATAAGACCACACAGATTCTGCCACAGATTGTCTCTAAATGCTGGAAATAGGAAGATTACTGTCTTGTGTGCACTAAATAATTTGAATGAGAATAAATAGAACTGTTAATTAGGCATAATGAATCCTTAAATTACATACACTGTTAGAAAACCTACTGAATTCAGAGAATGAACCAAAATAAGACTAAATTTTGTGGAAATAGAGCAATAATGTCTTTTTACAAAGGAAATTCACCAATTTGAATTTGTTTATATGCCCAACAAAATATTTTATTGGAGATGTGTATGCAATGTATTAATTTCTAGTTACAGTGTGAACAATAAATGCAACTTTAGAAAGGGCTGTCAAATACATCCAAGTATATCTCATTGCGCTAATATTTATTAGTGGATATACTTTAGCAGTTCCTGAGAAAGGACTGTAGTGTTAAGCCTTTATTATTATCTTCAGGTTCACATTTGTTCTTCTTACTCTTCACTAATAGGTAGCATAGATCAGTCAGTGTTAAAGGAATTACCTCCTGATCTCCTGGCAGAAATTGAATCCACCATGCCACTTTGTGAACGTGTGAAAATGAACAAGCGCAAACGTAGCACAGTTAATGAGAAACCAAAATATACTGAAATCAGTTCTGATGAAGACAATGACAGTGAAGAAGCTTTTGAATGTAAGTACTACATATAAGCCCCAGTAGGTGTTGAAATTCTTATATGTGGAGTTAAGTATATTATGGAAAACTTTCACAGTAATTATATGCTTTAAGGGATTCTAGGTTCATTACATCCACTCAAGAGATCTGGTCATCTTTCTAAATAATTCATTGAGGGCATCTGGGTTAAAAATAAATTATAATATTTCTCAAAGGACACTGTAAAATTGAATTCAGGTAAAACAAGACAATGATCAAGAGAATGAAAGATCTGTGACAAGTACACTGAATAGATTTGTAGTGTTACAAATATGTATTTCAGAATTCTTTTGGTTGTCCAAAATTGAACTTTAAAAATATGAAATAGTTATTGTTATAGAAGATAAATTTCTTTGAGTATCTCATGGAGAAAGGCCATTTAATTAAATTAAATTATGATAATTAAAAATTGATTAAATCTCATTTAATGAGCAATAACTTTATTGCATAAATGTTTGGAAGAATTTAGAAGAAAATTGGATGTTTATATTCTGAGTAGTCTTTATGTATAAAATTAATAGTAACTCCTGAAATATTATTAGTACTTACATTTTAGTAATTTTTATCTGCTTCAAAATAAACTTTGTACAGCAATAACTGATTGTGAATAGCTGTTCCCATGTTCATGTTTTTTGCCTTGCAGAGCCAGCACAACTTTAACACATTCTATTTTGTTGCGCAGCATTGATAAACTGATCAGTTTAAATTTCTGCTGGAAAGCAATATTGGAAGTTACTTTTCTCATGGAGATATAGCTGGGGTCAGAATTTGTCCTACAGAGCATGAATTGATACTGATGATTTGTAAACTGTGGAGACAGATTTAATCTACCTCCAAAAAATACTGCCTCATGGGGGAAAAGAATCAGTTTAAATGTGCAAAGTCTTTTCCCATAAACTCCCTACTTTTCTTCTCCAATATGCTCACTTCAGTTATCCTAGACAGCTCTTTGTTTCTTCAGTTGCAGTTAACTCTCAACCGTTTTAAAATTGAGTATTACTAGCTCAGGCCTTGTGAACATGATTGTACTGCCTCCAGAAGTAAGTCTGATCTATAAGCAGAACAGCTCAAAAACATGAACTAAGGTATTACCTTTAACACTTGAACCACCTCTGTGCAGAAGTTTTCAAAAGTGGAAGCCCTCTAGGGTGTAGTGCAGAGCATTAGTATCACCTCTCACTCAATACTGGTTTCATTACTTCTGAGCCTGGGCTGACTCTTGACTATATCCTGGTATGTTTCCTATTCCTCTCAATAAACTGGGGTTGTAGAAAGAATTTGTCAATTCTGTTCCAGTCCTGTCTGAATGCTTGGAGCCATTTTGCTCAGAAACAACCCTCTATACAGTCATACCTCTCTAAACTTCAGGAGGCTTTGGTAGAGACCCAGAGATGTCAGGGCTGTTATATACAAGTTCACATGAATAATAAACTCTTCTAGTCTAGAATGTAATGTTTTGGAGCCATTTTTATCTTCATAGCAAAGTCTGCATTAGACATCTCTTTGCTTTCCTGTTACCTTAGATAATGGAGAGTTGCCTGATTTCATGGATGAAATTACCTCCTTTCTCCATATCCTTTTTCTATTACATCTTAGCACTCTTTGCCCTCCAGGTCTATATTTGAAAACAAAGAAATCTCCATTCTCCTCTACACACACTATTTCCACCAAGTTTCTGGTTTTGTATAGAACATTTATCTCAGTTTTTCAACATTCAGTTGTGCGAGGCTTTTTGGTCCTGACTGAAAACTGATTTTAATAACCTTCTGTGGTATATACTTGCTGCCTGGCCTATGATTGTGACTGCAGCTTTTTCCTTTACACTGAATCTCCTGCAATATATATCAAGACAAAATTTTAGTAGTCTTGGCAAAACAGAATATCTTTAACTAACTAGGTTACCAAGTCTCATTGGAACTCACTGTGTTAGATGGGCAAAGCAATCACTGAACTGGAACATGGACATCCAATAATAGTCAGAATTTAGACAACCTTAGTGTTCTCTTATGAAAGGATGCAACTTATTTTGATTTGTTCTACTTACCTGACTTTGTATAAAATTACAAATGCCCTGTACATTTTTTATTTTTAACTGTTTGCTCATCTTTCCCAGTTTTAGGTACTTTTTTCATGTAATTCGAAATAAATTTTTAGAATAATGCCATAACAGATTTTTATATGACAGTTTTAGTGTTTGCTTGTTTTACAGAACATCTATATAATAGTGTTTAACTTGCAAATGTATAATTTTGAGCTATTAAAAGTAGAATTTTTGTCCTTACAATGAAAATGCATTTTATTTCTAGCTTCTCGTAAAAGACCTAAAAAGGATAGAGATGAAGCTTGGGAGTATGAAGAACACGATAGAAGAAGTTCTGGTGACCACAAGAGAAGTGGTTATTGTCATGAAGGAAGGAGGACTTCTGGTAGTGGCCGTTATCGTAATCGCAGTCCCAATGACTCTGAGATGGATGATTATTCTCCTCTTCCTAGTCTCAGTGAGGGTAACTGATTGTTTTAAAAAAATAATTTCTTCCATAATACTAGTGCATTTTTAAAGGATAAGTTAAGCATTTTAAAATAAACATCTTTACATGCAATATTGAATATAAGCATAAAAAGTGTAAACAATCCTTTATTCTCTTAATTAGTAGCTAGAAAAATGAAGAAAAAAGAAAAACAAAAGAAGAGGAAAGCTTATGAACCTAAACTAACACCTGAAGGTAATTTTAGAATATTTATTTTCTATAGCTTGTATTTTCTGGTTTGTATACAAAATAATTATATATACATTTCTTTTTCACCAGAAATGATGGATTCTTCTACTTTCAAAAGATTTGCTGCTTCAATAGAGAATATTTTGGAAAATTTAGAAGACATGGATTTTACATCTTTTGGTAATATGGCAAAAATTTTCAAAATGCTTCCCCCAGTTAAAAAACACAAGAAAGGAATTTGCATCTCCGTATTTTCAAACTTCCTTCTTTGCGATTTAATAGCCTATGAAAACACACTGCGGCATACTGCATTTATATGGCTTCTAGCTTTAGTGGAAGCCTTTACCTTTCCAGTTTCATTTGCTACTACAGGAAGAATATCCTCCCTTCCTCCCTGCAGAATCCAAAAGGGACATAAATCATAATGAGACAAATAATAGTCCCTTGGAGTGGAAAGGATACCTCTTTGGGACATCATTAGGGTATCTTCTGTCAAATGTATCTTTGTAAAGAATGCTAACATAAGATGGCTGGATGCCAGGCACCCACCAAAGCCTCTATCACTCCCCTCCACAGCCGGACAGGGGAGAGAAAATTTAACAAAGGGTTCATAGGTTGAGATAAGGACCAGGAGAGATCACTCATCAAATACCATCACAGGCAAAACAGGCTTGAATTAGAGGTATTAATTGAATTTATTACTAACAAAATCAGAGCAGAATAATAAGAAATAAAATAAGACCTTAAAAACACCTTCCCCCCACTTTCTCAGCTCTGCTTCCTCCTTCCCAGTGGCACAGGGAAACAGGAATGGGCTTTAATGGTCAATTTTATTGCCCATTGTTTCTGCCACTGCTCAGGGAAAGGAGTTGGAGTCCTTCCCCTGCTCCAGCATGGGGTCCCCTCCCATGGGAGACAGTTCTCTGTGAACTTCTCCAACATGGGTCCTTCCCAAAGGCTACAGTTCTCCACAAACTGCTGCAGCATGGATCACTCTTACACAGTCGGTTTCAGGCACAGCCTGCTCCAGTGTGGGTCCCTCAGATTCACAAGTCCTACCAGGAAACCTGCTCCAGTGTGGGCTTCTCTCCCCATGGGTTCACAGGTCCCTTCCAGGACCCTGCTCTAGCACAGACATCTCACTGGGTCACAGCCTCCTCTCAGGCATCCCCCTGCTCCAGCATGGGCTCCTACACAGGCTGCAGGTGGATCTCTGCATCCCTGTGGTCTTCCCTGGGCTGCAAGGGCACAGCTGCCTCACTATGGTCTTCCACCACGGGCTGCAGGGGAATCTCAGCTCTGGCATCTGGAGCACTTCCTTTCCCTCCTTCCGCACTGACCTTGGTGTCTGCAGAGTTGTTCTTCTCACATATTCTCACTCCACTCTCCTCTGGCCCCAATTACATCTGTGCAATAACTTTTTTTGTTCTTGACTACATTATCTCCAAGGCATCACTGCCATCTCTGATTGACCCAGCCTTGGCCAGTGGCAAGCCCATCCTGGAGCTGGCTGGCATTGGCTCTATTAGACATGGGGGAAGCTTCCAGCAACTTCTCACAGAAGCCGCCCCTGTAGTCCCCCTGCTACTAAAACCTGGACATACACATCAAATACACCAGTAATTTCTGAGGCACATAACTTTGCACTGTTGTGGCCTTTGGCCCAACAGAGATTGATTATTCAATTCAGCACCAGAGTGCTTATTCTCTTATGGATGGGGCACTGAATCACTATATGCTCCTTATCCATTTCAGTACAAACTAAGCCAGTTTAGCATAAGTGTCTGATGAAGTAGTTCAGGTTAACCAACATGACTATTTTGAAATGGATAACAGATCATTTGTTAATTTTTTAGAACTAGAACAAAGGGAGCAACATAATAAGCAAATCACTACAGCTATGGTGTCTACAACCTTAGATTAAAAATATTTTTAATCTATGACTTTCAGTCATATTTAACAAGTAATCATTTTAACACCACCATAAGTTGTCATCATCAGTCTTCATTAGATGGAACTATGATATGCTAGCTATTTGGAAAATGAGTTCTTTTTCTTCAGTTGGCTTTTTCATATTGACTATAAAATACTGTAAAAGACTTGAAGTCTTATTAGAAATGTGACTTAATTTTTAATTAATTTCTTTTAAGGTGATGATGATGAGATTCCACAAGAACTGCTACTGGGAAAGCATCAACTTAGTGAGTTGGGTAGTGAATCTGCAAAAATCAAGGCAATGGGCATTATGGACAAGGTACATCTTCATAGTATTTAAATCTTTTTGAACATTTAATTTTCTTAAACATACAAAAACTTGTGCCCACTCTAATATTCCACCCTCTTCAGGTGTCTGTGACAAATACTATGAACAGTTGTGCTTCTGCTGAAGTGCTTAAAAAGTTACCACATCTTAACTGTTATTGTCTCTGAAGCCAAGACATTTTTATTAAATGGTCCTCTGTGTTAAGGCTGACTCTGAGCACTATATGCCAATAGGTAACACATGCCTGAGCAGTAAAATCTAATAATTAATCTACTTTCACAAAAGCACATAATTTTCTCCTTACAGCTACTGTTGAGCAACCACAGTAAAACAGAACCTGCTGGCAAAGTCAAAAAGTCCACCCTTGCTGATATATGCCATTAGTGCAATGTAAATATCTGATGTCCATCCAGCATCACACTGAGTTGCCCACTACCTTCCTCTCTCCTAAGAGTCCTTTCAAACTTGAAAGATTTAATGCTCAAGCTGATAAGATTATTTTTTGTAGACTGCATATTGTGATTTCTTTGCCATACTCTTCCCAACTTCTGTTCAAGGGAACTTTCTGTTGGCACAAACTGTTGGTATCGCACCTTTAGAAACAGTATTCTTGCTTTCCTTATCTTCCTAGAACTATTGGCTTTGGGCAGTCTTGCATTAAATTCTTCCTCTACCTCCTTGTGACTATTTATTATGTTTAGGAAATGTCTGTGAAGCCACTTATACAAGTCACTCTGAAGGGTTTTCTTTAGTCTGAGATTTAGATGTTCTTCATGGCTCTTTCTTTGTTCTCTCTACCTTCCTTTGTAGCATATTAGCCTGAGTGTCTGAGTTCTCACCCTTAACCCGTTACCTGCTTTTTTTGCATACATACTTACATGTATGCATAAAATCAGAATTTTGTTGCTTCTAAAGGTGAGCACCAATAGTATCTGGATGAGTAAAACTGATTCTCCTGGAGTTCAGCATATTCTACAAATTATTTAATCACAATTCTGTAGAACATCAGCAAGTGAATTTGAGTTACTTTTTTCAACATACTAGTTTTTTTTTAATTAACACAGTTATTGAGAATACATTTCCTTTTTATTAGAACTCAGGTATCAGGGAATTTTATTTCTGCTTGTTCATATAACTTGGATTTTGTCTTAATAAAGATCTATAGAGTCAGAATTGGGATTGATACTCATATTTGGTAAATTTCTGTTTCTAGAAGCAAATGCAAAAGCACATAATTATACAACATTAGAGTTATGAAATTTTAAATACATTTCTATGTATTTTTCTGGTTGAAAATGAAGTTTGATTGCAGTCTTAGAACATTTTCACTAGTTTAATTCTATTATCGGCATTCTAAATCATGCTGTGTCAGAAACCTTATAAATCAATATCCAATACTTAGATTGTACTTTTTTTTCGCAATTTGGAAATCTTTATGTTCCTACAGTTGTTTGATGTGTTTTGTTTCTTGTTTTAGCTCTCAACAGATAAAACAGTAAAAGTCTTGAGTATTTTGGAGAAGAATATTCAAGATGGATCAAAGCTTTCCACATTACTTAACCATGTGAGTTTTCAAATTACATAATTTCACACCATTGTATAGAATAGAGTTTTCTTCACTTGAGTCCCATATAGCGATGGTTTCAAATACTGCGTCTGTGAAAGGAATTCCTGATTTAATATGCATGTGCTTAAAAGATTGCCAAATTTTAAGATTTGAAGTAAAATACTTTTGTTTATATTATTTCAGTATGTTTTACTATAATAAACATGTATTCAGAGCAATTAGGTTATCTTTGGACCGAATTTTAAATATTATAGTTTCATCCTGAAATATTCACAGTAACTGGTGTAACTTGCACTATTGGGCATTTTTTTCTACAGGTCCATAAAACATTCCTTCCACAGTGGAAGAAATATAACAGCCTGTGCTTTTATACAGGGAAGAAAGATTATTTTTCTCTGTACCAGAGAAGTTATTAAAAACTGTACCTGGTTTTGCTACTAATAACATTATTACAATATTTCAGTAGTGCTGTGCAGTCATAATTAACCTCACATATGTTTTATAACTTGTGCAAACACAGAAATACAGAGATTCCATACCCTGTGCTAAATCTAAATCACAGAATATGCTGAGTAGGAATGGACCCCCAAGGATCATTGAGTCCTTATATGGTCATATTTGATATGTTTCAAACCCATTGATATAGATGACTTAGTCTCTGGAGAAAGTTGTAGTCTCATGAGTTTTGTGTGATTTAACAGTCTTTTTGTGCAAGAATTCTCTCTAGTGGCAAAAATTAGACTGACCAAAGCAGCGACTGGTATGTATAGTCCACTGAAGAAAACACTAGATGAATGAGTTTAGATTTTGATTAACATACACCATTCTTAAGTAGAGAATGACAGTCTTCCTTCATAGTGCTTCCCAATGATATACAGAAAGCTTCTTTGTGTTTTACCAGAAGAACAGAGTGAGATATTGGAGACCTGTAACTTCAGATTACAAACCTTTTGCTAGTAAAACACATTTGCTGATTTCTAAACCAAACTCTTCTTGTATCATAAAGGTAATAGTGAATTTTGTATTTGTGTGTATGTAAGTATGTTAAAATAATGTTATCTTTTACTTGGTAACGAAAAAAATTTAACTTCTTGTTCCAACTATCTTGTTTTCTATCATCTGTTACAGAACAACGACACTGAAGATGAGGAGAGATTATGGAGAGATCTTATTATGGAGAGAGTGACAAAATCTGCTGATGCTTGTCTTACTGCTATCAATATTATGACATCACCAAATATGCCTAAAGCTGTATATATTGAAGATGTAATAGAAAGGGTTATTCAATACACAAAATTTCATTTGCAGAACACTCTCTATCCTCAGTATGATCCTGTGTATAGAGTGGATCCTCATGGTGGTTAGTATGCTAAATATTTTGCATTTTGTTGTCATGTGCATATCTTGAGGTGCAGGTATTCAAGAACAGTTTTAAGAATATTGTTTCCAGAATTCAAAGCAATTATGAAAATATTAAATTCTTGCTTTCCAGTTGATTTTACTAAATAGTTTTTCTTTTGTAAGAAATTTTATGTACAAAGCTGTAGTCGTGGACTTGTTTTGGAGACATTTTTTGAGGAAGAGGATCATATTTCTAATATCTGATGTGAAATACTGAAAAAATTAAAGATATTTTTTATTTTCTAGGTGGCGTTTTAAGTTCAAAAGCAAAACGTGCCAAGTGTTCCACCCACAAGCAAAGAGTTATAGTGATGTTATATAACAAAGTTTGTGACATTGTCAGCAGTTTATCAGAGTTGCTAGAGATACAGCTTCTCACCGATACAACTATTCTTCAAGTAAGTTTTATCAGGAAAATTTTTGTCTGAGATTTCCTCCAGAGACACAGTAAAGTCTAATTGTTTCAATGACTGTGGTTACTGCACTGCAAAGAGAGAGAAAGGACAGCAACACACACGGACCTCTTTGGGGAAAAAAGGCCAACTACATGTACAGACAGCCCAGATTTAAAGTGTGTTACGTGCAGCTAGGACAGGACAGTAGTTCATTGGACAATTGGGACAAACATCCCCTGGGACAGCATGTCCGGATGTCCCATAGGAAAGACACCAGGTGTTAATCTTTATTATGAATTCCACTCTGTTTTTCACCAAGTTATCACTCTGGGAGACTGCCTCCCTTAACTGAAGCTGTAGTCAGCTTGTCAGCCTGGGAATGGAGCTGAGAGACAGGAGAAATCCAGGCCTGAGAGGAATTGCCAAGCTGCAATTTCCTAGCTCTCTAAATGTGTGTATCCACAACTGACATGAAATATGAAACCAGTGCAAACTCTTGAATTATTAACAGCAGTGACTAGTTTGTTCTGTAGTTATGTTCACATCTTAAATGGCTTGTATTGTACACTTAAGAAAAGTTGAATGATTGCATTAAAATAACCTTTAATAACTATTGGTAAACCATATAAATACATGTTGTTGAACACCTTACCTGATGAATGAATCTACTTGTGAAAATGCATAAATATCAGTTTAATAGACAAATATACTCACAATAACTTCTTTCTGTTGATAGATATCATCTATGGGAATAACACCTTTCTTTGTAGAAAATGTCAGCGAACTACAGCTATGTGCCATCAAATTAGTGACTGCAGTAAGTAATTTTCAATTTGTAGTAGTTTCGTGTTCTTCTGAGAGTTTTCAGGGCACTTACATAGGCTGTATTTTTGCTGATAGAGAATTGGAGCTTAGAACTAATTTTATTCTTGCATGTTTTACAGTTTGGTATTATAATCTAGGAACAATATTAAAGCTACTTGAGCTCCTCCCATTTACAGAGTACTCTATATGAAGAACTAGCCTATTTAACCCAAGGAATTTACTTAATTTTGGTTATACTGTTTAAAGTATAAACACAAACCCCTTCCTCTTACCTGTACTTTCTTATCTTAAGAAATTTTTCTTACAGCAGACCTCTCATTAGGGGTAGAAATAAGCCAAGACACAGACTCTCATTTATCAACATGAAAAGGGTCCCAGTTTATTCTTTTTTCAGACTAGTCCTCCTGACTGCAACTAGTCAAAGACTTTGCAGCAAATTCCCACCATAGGTTTCCTTTGCAAACTCCAACAGCAGGTTATTTCTTGCTAGAATATGACTGCAAGTATTTTTCTCACTGCCTCTGACCACAAGCTTTCACCTTGCTTAACTCTAACTGCATGCACCTACAACAGGGTCTAACTGCAGACCTAGACTGACGTCAGGAGATTCCTTACACAGCAGCAAGTCATCCATCAGTCTGTCCTATTTCTGCTTCCTCAGAGCTCCTCTGCCTCTAAGCTCCCTTGACCACCCAACCCACCCCTTTTATTACACTTATTTTTATTAGTCACAGCTGCAACACATTAAGGGCAAGGCTATTCTTTGGTAATTAATACAGCTGTGACTTATCAGGGGCAAGGTCACTTGTAATCTCTTCTTTTGCACCTACAATCTTAACAATGTGGTTTTTCTTACCTCCTTTGTTAAGATTAGAGTTTATGTAATGGTATAAGCCATGGAACTAGTAGGATAGTTCTATATAATATATAGTAGAACTATATAATAGAACAAGTCCTCTTCCTCAGAAGAGGTGGCTATGTGAAAAATTCATGGGGCAGATAAAATATTTTTTCAGGAAAACTGCAGTGCAACACAGATGTGTTTGTTCAAGTGAAAGTTTTTCTCCTTTTAAGGATTATGTACTCCAGTATTTATAAAAGTAATTCTGACTGAACAAAAGGAGAGGTAAATTTTACAATCCTGACCCCATAAATTAAATTAATATCTCACGTCAGGTAAACATCAAAGCTTAGTTTTCTCAAATGTGCTCTAAAACGATACGTATTTTCAGGTTTAATGTATGTCACCGTAGACTTTTTCTCTATACTGGAGTCTGATAGCTCAGCCTTACACTGTTTGACTTTCAGTGTATTGTACTATTGGCAGAAAAATTTAAAACACATGGTATTTTTAAGAGCTATTACACATTTATGCTATTTGATGATTTTTAAAACCTATATTTGAAAAAGGGTTTATGTATTTTATAAAGAAATGCTTACTTTGAAAAAACAAAGCAATGCATTTAAAACAAGGTATGCGTTAAATATAATTTATTTAAATGTCATGTAAAGAGTATGTTTCTATATATAATTTTAAAAATCTATTTAACAAGTGATATTTTATGTAACAATAACTAGTTTTTTAACAAATCTGTTACTGTTAAATAGGTGTTCTCCAGGTATGAAAAACATAGGCAGTTAATACTAGAAGAAATTTTTACTTCCCTCGCAAGACTACCAACCAGCAAGAGGAGTTTGAGAAATTTCAGGTAAATTCTGACATAGATTGATAATTTGTAGACAGTAACATTTACAGTTTTTTAGATGTAGGATTTTAGGCTTCAGTATTAACTTGTTCTTTAAAAGTCTGTGACGCCATGAGCTATGTTTGAGTTTCAGGTTAAATTACAGAAAGAATCTGACCTGGACTGGATTTTAGTTAAAATTGAGGTTGGACACTGCAAATTATTCTAAAATATTTGGTTTTAGTATTGATTTTGTTCCTTGCTTCCATACATCTTTTCCCTGGAGACAGACAAGTTGTCAATGAAATAGGTTGTCTGATCCAGGGTGGATGAACAGGAAATATCCTGGAAAATAAATTCATTGAAACTTTGAAGTTGAATTCAGCAATTCTAATGTTAACATGTGACATAGTTTTGATTTGCCAATTTAAATATACTCATTTTCTGTTGTGAGACAGAACCAGGAGCAAAAGAGCAAGGCAGGCCAAAAACTTAAAAGGGTATAAAAAACTTTATTAACTACACAAAGAAAGAGAAAGAAAAAAAGCAAATTCAGAATAAGATCTTCAGACCACTCCTTCCTCCCCTTTCCCAAACTTCATAACAACAAAACAAACATACAAAAACTACTTCAGTCAGTTCCCAACTTAAATAATCCTTCTTCAGTTCACTTCGGAGAGAGAAGTTTCCTCTTGTCAGGCCATAGGGACTTCTCCACAAGGAGGGAAAAAGCCAGTTCTCTTCTGGCTTCACTTTTCATGATTCGCATCCGCCCAGGAAAAAAACTTACAAATCGTGAGGCTCCTCCCATCTTCACAGCTTTCCCAAAGCTGTGCTTATGGGCCATGTTAAACTCATGGGGTATTCTTTTTAAGAATGAACTGTTCCAAAGCAAAAAGTTCTCTTCATCTCTTTTCTCTCTGTTCATGCTTCATCCTCAGAAAACAGAGATCCCCTTCTTTCCTCGGGGCAAAGATTCTCAACACAGGTGCTTTTGGTCAAATGATCTATCAAATGGAACACTCCAACCCCCCATGTCTTTTTCTCCACAGTTTACAGGAATTTTCAGTGCGTTATCAGTTTAGCCCTACAATCTTACAAAAGGATTTTCAGCCATCTTCACAGCAGTTTCTCATTCTCCCTCTGTCTAAAGAAACTTAGCTCTTTTATTTTTCCCTTCTCACTCCGGGGAGGATTGAAAAGTCTGCAAATCTTATCTGAGCATTGAAAGAGTTAAGATTTCACACGGAGAAAGAAAGGCTGCAATGCTGGAACTGTGCCAGGATCTCAGAAACTCAGGCCCTGTTGGAAAGGGGGAGGAGGGGGAACAGCTGGTATCTCAATCACCCTCCCTGGGCTCAGCAGCAGCAGTCACTGCCATGGCCACCCCTCCTCTCTGCCGGGCCATGCCAGCTCCCCAGATAGGGGGGCCCGGCCCTGCCCCCTGCCAGGCCTGCAGGCCTGCAGTGGAGCCAGGCCCGGGCCAAGTTACCTGCACTGCTTCCGGAAGAGAAAGAGAGCTCTTTTCCAGGCTACCTCCTTCAAAATGTGTTTTCACAGAGCAAACTAACTTTCTCCAATTGGTTCCTCAGGCTGTCAATAACTAAACCAGCCTTCAATTGGTCCCATCAACTCACAGAGGAAGTTCTCATAGAGAAAACCTTTCTGAGTTTGCCCGTCCCCAGGTGAAACCAGCACATGAGTGCTTATTCATAGTATTTCCTATTGTTTTGTTTATGCACATCAGAGAGATCTAGTAAATAGGAAGGTGTTAGGCATAAGAGCATAAATGGTAGATACCTTCTTTGAATTGGGACCTTTACTATAAGGAAGTTACTGTCTCAAGGCCATAATGACTGCGCTGCTTATCTCTAGAGTCCTAGCTCTAACTTGTTGAAGAACATTCCCTGTCTATGGCTATAGTCATGAAGGGTGCAGCTTACCTAAAATTTTATAGGAAAATATTCTCTCTGTGCAAGTAGTTAGAGATAACTTCATAAAGATAATAAATGCAATCTGTTTTGTGTCCAGTTATTTTGATAATTTTTGGAGAATGATGTCAGAGATTATCACCTTTTCATATTGTTAAAGGCAGCATTAAGTGGTGTTGATGTACATATGGGTAGTAAATGCCACACTATTTTTCAGGTTAAATCACTTGGAAGGGGAGAAATGTGAGGTGGAGTGTATTCATGCTGGTCATACCAACTTAAAAGACACTCTTGCATGCTGAAGTTTATAGTCTGTTGCACTACCTGAGATTACCATAGGTGTAACTCTTGTAGAAGTCAGTCCAGGTCATGGTCACTAATTTCTCATTTAAAATTCCTGCACATTTCAGATACATTAAATAATATAAGTAATAACTTATTATTACAAGCTTGATCTATTTTTTTAATGCTGTGTTGGAATTGGATATGGCATTATACAGAATAAGCCTATTAGTAAGTGCCTTTGCATGAATGTGTTTGATTTATTAAATATTTCTGAAGATTTTTCTGCTGTTGAACTTCACAGACACTCTGATGTTCCATCTGTGAGCTGTTTCAGTTCATCTCTTTGGCCTGAGAATAATGCTTACCATTTTTATTAGGCAAAGTCTTTCACTGCATAAGAGAGAAGCAAATGACAAGATAAATGTGTATAGCAGAGATTCTTAGCTTTGATTAGTATTTTAGAAAGATATTATTTAGGACAAAAAAAAATCTGGTGGTTTTTTTTTTTGTTTGTTTAGTTTTAGTGCTAATGCTGTCTTATTAACAGATTGAACAGCAGTGACACTGATGGAGAGCCTATGTATATTCAGATGGTAACAGCACTAGTTCTGCAGCTTATTCAGTGTGTGGTGCATTTGCCATCAACAGAAAAAGATTCTAATTCAGAGGAGGAAGCAAACAAAAAAGTAAGTTTTTTTTAAAGAGCCATATTTTTATTTTTTTTTGCTACAGGAATGACTTTGTAGGTATAATATTTTATGATGGTGCTCTAGTAATCAAGCCTTTTAATTTTATGTCAGCTGTAATTATTTGATGAATGAGAAATGCTGGTCTGGAAATTATATTTCTGTGCATGCTAAAATATTAGAAAAATACATCTTGTTATTTTTAGGTGGATCAAGATGTGCTTATAACTAACTCGTATGAAACAGCCATGAGAACAGCACAAAACTTCCTTTCTATTTTCCTTAAGAAGTAAGTACTGTTGCATTCTTTAGTGTATTGATGAAACCAACTCCAAATAAAATGTCACACCTTAAGACAAACCAAACCACTTTGCAATCCTAAATGACTACTAATAAAGTTACTTATAACAATATATTTTATAGATCTCTCAGAGAGCTACCTGTCTGGAAAAAACTTTTATGGAACAGACCATCTGCAGAGAGTTTAAGAACACATTTAAGAATCTGTCGGATAATTTATATAGGATCCTTTTATCAGGGATCTTTTACTCATCTGAAACATGGAAGAGAAGGCTGAGTAAATATTTAAGTGATGAAACCAGATTATTTCAGTCATCAAAATGACCAAAATATAAAAGCTCTAAAATTACTTTCATTTAGATAAAGTTAGGAATGTCAATAGCTCAACAGGGGAAAAAAACCCATACCAGAATTACCAAAGGATTTGTAAGAAAAGGTCCTGAGGTTTTTATCATGTCAATTTCTGTTAAGCCAAAACGCTGTTTATGAGCTATTTAGCCATTTCTCTTCATACTTCTGGCATAATTAAAGTTAGAGATGCCACATATAGTTGAAACACTATCACATATGTTATATTTTGATTTTTTTACATTCTGATTTTAACCTTTCTGGAACATAATACTGAGATGCTTTATCACTCTGAGATAAGTCAGACCAGGTTTAAGGACACAACACCTTCTAAATACCCCACCCTAGCTTGAGCTTTAGAATTTTACCTACTTTGTTTATCCAAGTTTATGCAGACTTTACCTCAAAACAATAAATAAAAAACCTTTGGAACAAATTTCTACTACTCTGGATTATCTGCTTTACTTGCAGTGCAACTTGGAGTGATAACTGTTTAAACTATTTGTCTGTAAATGGAAAAAAAATTCTGCTTGTGAATGGAAAAAAAACAATTTTTCTGCTAATATTTTGGATTTCTTTTTTAGAAATGCATAAAACTGGTTTCCTGGCTAAAAATAGAATTAGTTCTCTTTGCATCAGAAGAAAAGCTTAAATGGCTCTTAAATTCACTTACAAACATGCATTTTGATTTAAACAGATGTGGCAGTAAACAAGGGGAAGAAGATTACAGACCACTGTTTGAGAACTTTATTCAAGATCTTCTTTCCACAGTCAATAAACCAGAATGGCCAGCTGCAGAGTTGCTACTTAGCTTATTAGGAAGGCTATTGGTAAGGGATACTTGTTCTTAACTAATATATTATTTCTTATTACAATGAAACTTGTTTATTTCAGCTCAAACTATTACAGGAGTATTTTCTCATTGTTGATGCATGCAGCATGTAAGGATATTCTTACATGTATCACTATTACATAATGTATAGGAAATAAAATTTAAGTCAGAAGATCATTGATATGGAACTTAGTAAAGGTCACATGTATACAGTTTCTCATGAATGTCATATTCTAATACTCCATGACATTTCCCACATTAAAAATACCATTCTATAGCATCTAATAAGTTTAGATATTCATAGAACCATAGAATATGCTGAGCTGAAAGGGACCCACAAGGATTATTGAATCCAACTCCTGGCCCTGCACAGGACACCCCAACATTCCCACCCTGTGCCTGAGAGTGTTGTCCCAACACTCCTTGAGCTCTGACAGCCTTGGGGCTGTGACCAGTGCCCTGGGGAGCCTGTTCCAGTGCCTGATCACCCTCTGGGGGCAGAACCTTTCCCTGATATCCAACCTAAACCTCCCTGACACAGCCACAGCCATTCCCTCGAGTCCTGTCACTGGTCACCAGAGAAGAGATCGGTGTCTGCCCCTCCACTGCTCCTCAGAAGGAAGTTGTAGACTACAATGAGGTCTGACCTCAGTCTCCTCCAGGCTGAACAGACCAAATGCCCTCAGCTGCTCCTTGTACGGCTTCCCCTCTAAACCCTTCACCGTCTTCGTCACCCTCCTTTGGATGCTATCCAATAGTTTAATTAATATTCATTTGGAATTAAGTCAGCCTAATACCTGTAATTATTCATAGAATCATAGAATAGTTTGGGTTGGAAGGGACTTTAAAGCTCATCTCATTCCATGCCCCTGCAGTGGACAGGCAGGGATACCTTTCACCAGACAAGGTTGTTCCAAGCCCTGTCCAACCCGGCCTTGAACACTTCCAGGGATGGGGCAGGCACAGATTTTCTGGGCAACCTGTTCCAGGGCCTCACCACCTTCACAGGGAAACATTTCTTCCCAGTATCTCATCCTGACCTCTGGCAGTGGGAAGCCATTCCCCCTTGTCCTAGCACTCCATGCCCTTCTAAATAGTCCCTCTCCAGCTTTCTTATAGGCCCTCTTCAGGCACTGGAAGGTTCTTTAAGGTCTTATGGACATTAAGGTTCCTCAGGGGGTCTTGAGCCTGATCTTCACTTAAGAGTGGGAGAGACTTTGGTCTCCCAGTCCCATACTTCTCTGGACTATTCCTTTAGCACAGAACCTGAAAACAATTAAGTAGTTTGGTCTTTTACAAGTTTGGTCTTAAAGTAAGGGATAAATTTACTTATGGATTGTGACATTTTACAGAATGTAAATATTTTCATAGTAATGTTTTTTGAGAGTTGTTCTTCAGTATTATAATGCAGTTAATATGGTAATTTGAGCTTTTTATTTGGAAAATATTTTATGGTTGTATTCCTGGTAAAATGTAGCTTTCTTTATACTTGTGTGAATAATGAGGAAGATGTATTATGGTGCTATGCTATTGTAAAGGATATCTGCTCTACTAGATGTCTGGTTTATTTTAGTTTTTTAAAATATATATATTTATAACAGGCATATTTGTAAAGGAAAAGAATCAATAAAGGAAAAAACATTATTGTAAAGTAAGGACTGTAGCTGTGATGTAATAGTAAATTACATAACTTTATGCAGCATGGAAATTAGGTGGACTTTTTAATAAGGTCAAACTGTCTTGTAAGAAGAATCTCAGTTGCAGAAATAAATAATTTTTATAACAGCTTATTCTGCTTTTCTTAGGTTCACCAGTTCAGTAACAAATCTACAGAAATGGCATTAAGAGTTGCATCGCTTGACTATCTTGGAACTGTAGCTGCAAGACTCAGGAAAGATGCAGTCACTAGCAAAATGGATCAAGGTTCTATAGCCAGAATACTCAAACAGGTGTGTGAAAGATCCCATGCCAGATGCATTGAGATGTATCTGTTTAAAAGCCTAAACATTTTAAAGATGTGTGAGAAACTAGCATTATGGGGAATGAGTTTTCATTGTTCAGATTTCTGAATCAAATATCACATTTGTTAATTCATGTCTTTCTCACACCATCTTCCTAGTGATCATTTTAAGTGGTTAATTAAAATGGTAAAACCAATTTTCTGGTGGGGATATAGATGAAATAATGGAGTGACAATTGGATTATATCTTAAGAGGCCTTAAAATATATATGTGTATATGCATGTATGTGCATTTGCTATTGCAAAATGGTAATTGAGCTTATGACATTCATATAGAGACTTTTGAGAGTTAAACTGTTAGGCCTATAAGGTTAGCTTTTATGTGATGGAACTGGTATTGGTTGTGGGGGGGATGTTATTTTTGTGGGGGTTTTTTTACTGGAATTTCATATCTCTCATTGGAGAATACATATTTGCATTTCTGCTAATGCTCCTTATCAAAATGTCTCCAAATCTGCAAGTTTGGCAGCAATTAACCAAGCAGTGTGTGCATTTGGGCTCTGTATAGTACATTAAGAAAATTTTGGGTCTTATGGGTCTTTTTAAAAATGTGAACTTTTACACTTCTTATGGATGCAATGCTTTTCTTGCTGAACTACTAATTGTTCTCAGCATGATATCTAAAGTTGAGTAGTCATATCAAGTTGATTTCCCTGAAAAGACTCCAGATCTACTATATGTATTTTATGATGACCGTTACAGACTTATTTTGAAGGTAAAACTCATGCAATTTACAGGCATTCAGATAAAGAATCAAAATTCATCTACTCCTTCATGTGGCTGATACTTCCCATAACTTTTGTCAATTGGAATATTTTACTATGTATAGTGTCAAATCTTTGTGTTCATGGCTTATTATAATTTATACTTTTATGTGCTAAGGGGTTGTAATTCTCTGTTTGCAGTGATTTTGACAATTGTACATTAGACTTCATAGGGAAATACTTTAGAAGAATCCTTTTCTTTTTCCTTATCTCCAGAAGTTATATAATATTATTGAAAGATATTCTAAAAAGATACATACCTGAGTGGTGACCTGAATTTTTCTATTTATTTTGATTTTTTTACAGGATCAGGCAGTAACTAAGCATTGGCATCTGCAGAAAATAAAATAGCTGTGGGAAATTGAGTGCTAAAAGCTTTTTTCTGTTACTCAGGAAACTTAACATAAATGATGACATTGTGAAAAGTGTATACTATACAGTACAATCACTCAGGGCAGACTGTTGTTTATAAGTGATTTGTAACATAATAAGAAATAGCTATTTGAAAATATGTACATGACACCTAAGCTTCACTTTTTTTCTGAAATGGTAATAAAATAAGATCCATTGGTAGACATATTCAGCTTTAGTGATTAGAAATACCTTAAATTATTATTTTCATTCAGAAATGAACTTATATCTCTACAGATTTTTCTTTCCTGCTGAATTGAATACTTAGACTCTGTTGGATATTTCCTTCTACCCTCTGATATCATTACCAGGATAATCCCCAATGATCGATAAATGCTTATAACTCTGTTGTAGTTTGGACTTATGAACTGTATAATTAGATTTAGGAGAAAATCTATTCTGTTTTTACATTTTTAAACAGATTTTTTTCGTAGAAATCTGTCATCGATTGTCAAGTTGATTTGAACCCTTGTGCATGCTTTTCATTAATTTATCTCTTGAGATGCTGATCTTCTGGACTTGTGATTGTACCTTTTTTCACTTGCTGTTTGCAAGCTATATTATGTGCTGCATTTATGACAAGATTCTCAATCTATGCTGTTCATACAGAAGTTGATGGTTATAAGTTACAGGTTTTATTGCTGAAGAAGAAAAATGTTTTGTAGCTGAAGAAGTTTAAGCCAGAAATTATTATTCTATTTTTATTATTAATATTGAATATGATTTGTTGTGGGCTTCACAGTTTCTTTTTGTTTGTTCTGAGTTTTTTACTTTTTAAAATAGTTAGACAGTTAAGGTTCATCAAGCAACTTTTTCAGCCTTTTTATCCACAGAATTTAGCATTGATTGAAGGCCAGACTTTCAAATCAAAATTTGCACGTTATGGAGTGCCAAATATAAATTAATAAACCTATATTAATATCATGTCTACTGTAAACATGTTTTGAACTCTTGAATTCATTAATTTGAGGGGGAAAAAGCCCTATTTTCTGCTGTAGAATCAGCAATTGCAAGGACCTGCACATTTCAGTATAATATTAAGGAAAAAGCGTGTTTTATGGTTTTGGGTTTATGCTGCCTTGTAGGTGTTGAGAAAGTTAGTTAGTTTCTGATTCATTAATAAGTTAATTGATACTGATTTGATCTCTAACCCCTATATGGGGAAAAGTACATTGTCTGATGGTCATATACAAAATCATTGTTCAATTTACATAGGCTAGAATTATTTAAGAGATCGGGATATACATATTTCCTATAACATAGCCTCTTGTAAACAAATATTCTGGTTTTAAGATTCATACATTTTAGATATTTACAAATCTGATGCATAGTTCTCAAAATAATATTTCATATGTAATCCATTTATGCATCTTAAAAGTGCTTCACAGGAAAATTAACATTACCCTATTCTGTAGATAGACTTTATGCACTAAGTGGAATTTTTATAAAATGTATGTTTGTTCTCAAGGTTTTTGACCTGAGAGAAACTTAATTGAGTCTCAGAGAGTATAATTCTTTAGTGCTAGAGCTCAGGGGTGTTTGGGAATAACCTCTGTAAATTCTTTGCTAAATGAATTGAGCATACTTGCTGCACTTTCTCTGTATCAATGCTTTAAACCTGAAAAGTTATACCAAATATTTTGCAGAGGGATAAGTTACTTTTATTTCTCTGACATTTCCCATATGTTTTTACTGTTGTCTGTGTTTCATATTTATGTTCATTTGACTTTTTTGCCTTTTATCCCTTGTTCACCTGTGAAGCCATTGTTTCAGTGTTTAATATTGTTGAGAGAGCTAATGATGCCTTTTATAGGTTAAATCTTTTTTCAGTCTACTATGTGTGATTTCAGCCCTTTGTTTGTCCTTGGGAACAGAGAGTCTTCATACAAGATCATAGAATGAAAATTAATCAAATCAGTCAGTCTGTTTTAAAACAAGTCTTATTCTGCTGTTAATCATTTTTTGACTTTGGAGCTACAGTCAAATTTGGTTTCGTCTCTGTAAAGTTTAGAAGTAATTGATTAAAAAATTGTTAGTTATATTGATAATTGCAGAACATTAAATTCAGTCTATTTTATATGTGGACATACAGATTTTCAGATGATAATCACCACTGCAATATTCTATTTTAAAACTCTCTTTCTATTTCTGATAGGTTTCAGGAGGAGAAGATGAAATTCAACAGCTGCAAAAGGCTTTGCTAGATTATCTGGATGAGAACACAGAAACTGATGCATCATTAGTGGTAAATTTCAGCTTTCTGATGTCAAATTTATATACAAATAATTTTAGTAACATGCAGTGAATAAAATTATTTTGGTCATGCATATTAGAGATTCAATTAAATTGTCACCCTAGCTTATAATGTTGATTATGTTTTCTGAAATATGGTTGATGCATTAAACTCAATCTTATATTTTTTTTAATTTCACTCTTCTACATCTGTTATTTTTGTTTTCTGTGTATCCTGCTGTTTCTCCAGTTTTCTCGGAAGTTTTATATAGCTCAGTGGTTCCGTGATACAACTATGGAGACAGAGAAAGCAATTAAATCTCAGAAAGATGAGGATTCATCTGAAGGAACTCATCATGCAAAAGATGTTGAGACTACAGGACAGATCATGCATAGAGCGGAAAGTCGCAAAAAATTTCTTCGCAGCATCATTAAAACTGCTCCATCTCAGTTCAGTACATTAAAGTATGTTTGAGCACCACTGCTTTATTAACCATGCATTTGACATTTTTACTCATTTTTGATAAACATGTCCTAATTAAAACATTGAATTTGTTGCAGGATGAATTCTGATACTGTGGACTATGAAGATGCATGTTTGATTGTTCGCTACTTGGCCTCTATGAGGCCATTTGCTCAGAGCTTCGATATTTATTTGACACAGGTAAACTGTGCTGGAAATCTCAGTACAGTGAAATGCAGTTGGTTTCTGATTCCAAATACTTTTGTGGTAGTGTGCCATATCTGTTCATTGTTGAGCATGGGTATTTAACAGGCCATGATAGCACCATGTACTTTCTCTATTAATGACATAAGTGCTTTTATTTCTTTTTCTTGCATACATTTTATATGTCATATTGTACATGCATTATTTTATTTGTTAATGGATGTAGATGACAAAATCAATATCTTAGATGTACACAGTAAAAAATAATTGCAAAATGTTGAAATCTCTTTTACAGTTTCTGCCAGATGCATGCCCATCTAGTGATATTACCTCATTAAATTTATCTTAATTTGAAAATACAAGCCAGCTTAGCTACTTCCTTGCAGTGCATGTTACTGTCACTTTGGAAGCTGCTGTTTAACCAGTGTGTTTTCTTTCCTTTTTCTGGGAGAAGAGCACTAACATGTTGTCATGGCAACATGTTTGGACTCCAGTACTGATCTGGTTTAGGTTCTGTTACTTATAGTGATCTGCATACAGAGCCATTCTTAAAATGATAGTGCCCAAATCCACCTCTTCCATTGAAAGAACCATGATGAAAGCCACAACTGAATGGCAAAAGTAGAGTTTAAAATGAAAAGACTTCTTATTTTAGTTACTTAATTTCCATGTTATTATGCTGCGTTGTTGCCTGTTAAACAGTTTTCTACCTTCCCAAAGCGAATGAATCTTTGTTTTTGTTCTGTTATTAGATTCTGCGTGTACTTGGTGAAAATGCAATTGCTGTTCGAACAAAAGCCATGAAGTGTCTGTCTGAGGTTGTTGCTGTAGACCCCAGTATTCTAGCCAGGGTAAAAAAATCTGAAATATCCATCATGTATATGCATTCTTCTGTCACACTTAAAAGAAATCTTTAATTCTTATTTTGGATTTGTGTTTTATTTGTTCCTTTTTAGCTGGATATGCAACGAGGAGTTCATGGGCGGCTAATGGATAACTCCACTAGTGTAAGAGAAGCAGCTGTGGAGCTTCTTGGCCGATTTGTGCTCTGTCGTCCTCAGCTTGCTGAGCAGTATTATGATATGCTGATTGAAAGAATATTGGTATGGTGACTTATTTATGATAAGTGTCATTGGGAAATTTGTTTTCAACTGAATTTAGATGTTTAATAATATGGAATGATGATTCTAAGAGTAAATGATACGTTATTATTCTAATGGGGAGCATCATGCTTTTAAGACCAACCTTCTAAAATGCATTGCTTGTTTTCAGTGAGGCTTTGTTACATTATTGTGGTTTCACCCCAGCCAGCAGCCAAGCTCCCCCATCAGGATTGGGGAGAGAATTGGAAGAGTAAAAGCCAGAAAACTCCTGGGTTGAGAGAAAGACAGTTTAACAAGGAAAGCAAAAGCCACGCACACGTGCAAAGCAAAACAGAATTCTTTGAGCCCTTCCCAAGGGCAGGCAGGTGTTCAGCCACCTCCAGGAGAGCAGGGCCTCATTCTGTGGAACGGTGACTTGGGAAAATGAACACCATCACTCCAAATGTCCCCCCTTTCTCCTTCTTCCCCCCCCTTTACATACTGAGCATGATGTCATATGGTCTGGAATATTCCTTGGGTTAACTGGGGTAACCTGTCCGGGCTGTGTCTCCTCCCAACCTGCCACACACCCCCTGCCCAGCGTACAAGGAGTAGAAAAGGCCTCTGTGCAAGGTCAGCAATAACAAAAATATCTCTGTATTATCAAGTCTATGTTCAGCACAAACCCTAAGACAGCCCAGTGCCAGCCACTGGGAAGGAAATTAACTCTACCCCAGCCAGAACCAGCATATACATCAATAAGTAAATATACATAGAAAGTTGTACTGCAACAGAACCAGGATTATATTCCTTTTGGTTCCTTTTTATTGGAGGCACAGATTAGATGAAATGAGGAATTTTGCCAAATCTCGGAAGTCTCAGATATGGGTTATTGAGGGCCGTTCAGTAGTGTGAGTGATGAAAAAAGTCTACAACACAGTAATTTAAAGTTGCCATTTGTAATCCAAAAGAAAAAAATATATAAAATTACTTTGGTTTTTTATGATATGTTTTAGTGCTTTAAAAGGCGTTTTATTTGAGTTTTTGTATAAAAAGTGGGTTTTGGCTGGATGTTCAGATAAAATACAGTGTTAATTTAACTGTAAGATAACACTAGCTTTTAGAATTCTTGTTAGGTTTTTAGTTAAATACTACTCATTTGCTATAGTTACATGATAAAACATTTTTTAAAGTGTTTTGGAGATATTCATGTGGGCATGCATAAAGGCATTCATCCTGGCATTTAGATTAAACATATTTTGAATTAAGTAACATGAAATTCACCACCTCATCCTTCTCCTTAGATGAAGCCGAGGAAAATGGAAAATATTTGCTGCACATATCATCTATAAGCTTTATTCAAAGGCTTTTGAAGTATTACAGTCCAGAATTACAAAGTGTCTTGGGTGTTCATAAACAGTAGCTAAACCATCATCGCATCTAGCTTGTAAGATCTTGAATTAAGAAGTGGCATTATACATTTGCAACATCATAAGTTCCTAATTGGGACGATATAAATAGAGGAAGTGTTTCAATGTTTTGAGGACTCAGCCTAAACCTTTAGAATTGTTGCAAATAAAGTTATGCCGACCTTTCGTATAAATATACTCCAGAATATTTTAGCTGCATTCTCTGAATACATTTTTCAGGTCAGATTGTGTGATCTTCAAATATAATTTATATAATACATTAATTAATATGTCTGATTGCTTTTCAAGACCATAATGTTTTTCTCCTCACAGGATACTGGTATCAGTGTCAGAAAAAGAGTCATAAAGATACTTAGGGATATCTGCATTGAACAACCAACATTTCCCAAAATTACTGAGATGTGTGTAAAAATGATTCGGAGAGTCAATGATGAAGAAGGCATTAAGGTAGAATGAAACATATCCTTCAGGATTTAAATTATCATAATTAGTTTCTATATTTTGACACAAAAATGATCAAAAAGTATTTCATTGCTCCTTTGTAATTTTTATTATTTTTATTCATTTTTAATTTTAAAGAGCAAATAGCTTTCTACATTGCTGTCTAACTTGGTTTTCTTTTCTTCTATTTTCTTCAAGTTCTTGCTGACAATCAGAGGATTTTAAAAAGTTATCTAGAGTTTTGGGGTTTTTTCTCTTTGCAAGTATTGTCTCTGATACTTCTCTTTTCTAACAAGTAAAATTAGTATATAAAATTCCTTTCTGAAAAAAAAATAAACTTTAGGTAAAAAATAAGTACTTGATGTTAGTATATGCCAGATTTATAAGTTCTGCATATAAAAAATATAAAGTATTAATCTGTGAAAATTTTGTATTAATTCTGAATGTTTAATGAATCAATTATTCCCCCTAAAATGTTACTTATGTGATCATATTCTAATCTTTGTGTGACGTATATGCAGAAGGGCAAAAATCTAAGATTATGTGTTGAATTGTAAACCTGACACTGATGGTTTTTGTTTGATTTGGCAAAAATAATTTTAAAATTGTTGAGTAATTAAGAATACACCTGTAATAATTTTGTATCACATTTTGAGTGGGATTTGAAGTCTGGAACTTTAAAGGTGCAACATATAATTTTACCACTTGAGATATGTTAATGCCAAGTGGCTTTCAGGAAAGACTTAATAAAGAAGTAGATGAACAGCTGGATCTAAGGTGCTGCTAGAAAAGGAGGATGACCTTTCCCTTGCCTTTCCAACAACCTCATAAAAATGAGGTGGTATCTGCAATGTATTTTTTTAAGTCTCCGTGGATGAGGAATGCTTCCTACAAGAATATGCTTTATAAGTAATTTGGGCATAGTTCGCTTTCATTCTATTCCATCTTTTCCTCTATACAAAAACATTGTAAGGGAACCAACTTCCTATGTTTGGGTAGAGAGATGACTTCTCTCTCTTCCTTGCCTTGTCACAACTGTTCTGAAAATGCAAAAGTAATCTACAATTGCTGCTAATTCTGCTGTAGAAATTGTAGTCTTGTGTTCAGTTGTCAGCTTCTCAGGGGTACTATGCTTTCCTGAGGAATGCAAATTAGTGCAGGAAAATGGTAACTTCATTTCCTGTAGCATCACTTCCCAGTGATCATTTTAGTGAAGCTTGCTTAGAGACCCAGTATAACTGCTGTAATAGTAATCTGGGTCTATTTCAGATAACATTCGCTACAAAAGTAGCACATAGGTTGAATAATTCCTTACGGAAGTGCACATATTGTCAAAAATTTTATTGTACGGATGTATTAGTAATAATATCTATGTGCCAAGATAAAAATTATTTACTTCTGCTAATTTTTTTTCCTTCAGAAATTAGTAAATGAGACATTCCAGAAGCTCTGGTTCACTCCAACTCTACATCATGACAAAGAAGCAATGACTCGGAAAATACTAAACATCACTGATGTGGTATGTTAAACAAATTTTAATTAAGTTGCATGTAAAATTTCATTATGTTTTTAGTATGTTTGGAATATTGTCTGTAGTATTTTAAAAATACACAAATAATTTAATTATCAGATTATTTTCTTTATATGTCTCCTGACATTGAATACATGCTAGAATTATTAATCTGATGGAACAGGCTATAGGAAACTTTAAATGCTCACTAATCTGCTGACAGTGATAACTGAGACCACATTTTATTCAGGTTGTGGAAAACACTTGTTCAGTTAAAACGCCACAAGTTTCTGTTATATTTAACATTTTCCAGGAAATGCTAGTTAGCAGCATATAATTAAGCCTAACTAAGAAGTTGTCTCTTAAAAGAAAAATTTTCTCAATTGATAACATTTATTTTGAAAGGTTATAAAGCTGTTTCAACAAATGCAAGGTCATGTTCTCACCCAAGGTAAACGAGTATCTGCATAATGTTATCTACTTTTTAGGAGCAGCAAATTAAATTGTATATCTCAAAAATCTGATTCAAATAAAATGCTTTTACATTTGTAGTGAAAATGTATTGTGTAAAACCACTGTACTGAAAAGGTATTTTAATATCAATTATACCAAGATGTAAATATCAAATAAAAGTACTCTTCTCATTACTTAAAAATATGAGTTTAAACTGCTTTTTAATTTTTTCACTAAATTGTAGTGTATTGTGCATTTTTCCAGAATGACCAGTCTGTTTATTTGACTTCAGTTTAATTCTCAGTTCTCCTGCCAATTCTTTTTTGGAGCATCTGTGAGCTGTTCCTGACACATGATCCCAGTGAAGGCTTAGTTTGCTTATATAAAAATATGTACATGCATATTTATATATATATTTTCATTTTTAATGTGTCAGACTTGTGCTTTAATCTGTACAAAATGTTGTTCTAGGAACCCAAAATTTGGTTGTTATTAGAGGTAGCAATCTCCAGTAAAATGTGTAGACCTCATGTTGTATGGGATACAAATTCTGAGATCACTGAAATGGTGAGAACTCTTTTTCAGATTCAGAAAAAGTTTCTGGTCTCCAAAGATATTGTACCAAATATTTACGAAAATATATCTGTGCATGTTTACTGATCTTTTAAGATGACATCTGTATTGAAGTAACTTTTCTTCAGATGCCTTTTTAACCAGTTTATTCTCAAAACTACTTTTAGGTTGCAGCTTGTAGAGATACAGGCTATGATTGGTTTGAACAGCTTCTTCAAAATGTAAGTAATGAATTTTGAATGTATGGGACAATCATTGTAAAAATTTAAAAATTTCTTTTGATACTAAAACATATTGAAGGGAGACTGCAAAACCAGTCCTTTACAGGAAACAAATTCAATCCATGCCCTTTAAACATGTGACCTTTCTTTAATTCTCCATTGGTGTAACTTTCTTTGTCTCCAACATTATTTTCTCTTTCCATATACTTGGTTTAAAAATACTTCCCTTTTCATTTTGGGGTGGGTTTTTGTTTGTTTTGTTTTTAATTTCATAGTCTCTTAAATAATGAGTGTCATAACATGAAGTGCACAGCTATGATACATAATTCTGAAATGAGGCTTCTAGTGTAATGTAGATTTTTTTTAAATGGTAGATAAGTGTATTTTCACATCCAATGTATTTGTTACACAGTTTATAGAAGCAGTGAACTTTCAGGCCATAGCTTACTTCCACATTATATTTTACTCTTGATTTTTCTAAGAAATTAGCTTGATTTGTTTATATGTCTTAGCCTGTGTTATATTTCACCTCTACAACTCATATGAGCTTGTTAATTTTCGAGTAAAATTAACAACAGCATGCATGGGAGAATTAAAGGTCTCTAAAGATTTTACTTTAGCCTCAAGTGCCATGAAAATAGGTAGCAAAGTAAATCAAAGTGCCTCTTAATGCCTGCACTGAATCAAAAGCTATAGTACAGGCTCAATTAAATTAACTGATTAAAATGTTCATAGAACTATGTTTCACCTTAGTTTGATATTTTTTTAGTGTCAAACATCATTACTTTTGTATTTTTTTCCTAAGCATTTTTAAAAGCCTTTAAACTCCTATTAGTTACTGCTGGCAATTATGACTACATTATTGTTTTCTGTATTATTTCATTAAGCACAAAGTTAACTTTCATCCCAATGTGAAAATCAGTAGAACTGTCTTTTTGTCACAGTTAATTTTTTTTTTCTTTTGCAATTTGGTTTGATTTTTTCTTACTTCCCTTATTTTTTTCTTCACCGTGTAACTTTTATGGAGAAGTTAAATGTTTTTGTAGTGAAAAATCCTTGTGTATCTGTAGTAATTGTTATAAAACCAGTACATAGCCAATGTAAATTAATGCACTCTGAACAATAAATAATTTTCTGTTTCATTTGCGATAGCTGTTGAAGTCAGAAGAGGATGCCTCATATAAGCCTGTGAAGAAAGCCTGTACACAACTTGTTGACAATTTGGTTGAGCACATTCTTAAATATGAGGAATCCTTGTCAGGTAATAGTGTTTACAACCCAGTAGCTTCTTTGAATTTTATGATACTGACACAGTGGTGGTTCAAATTACTACTGTGAAAAGTTTCTCTTCCAGAATTCCTATTACAGCACTGATAGTAATGAGTTATTGAATTTATTTTGATTATGAACCTTTGAGCATTGTGTAATAATAAAGCTTCCCTAATTTTTTCTAGCTAATCACAATAACAGAGCTAATTTTAAAATAACTTGTTCAAACTTTTAGATCACTAAAAACAAATGTGTCAAGCTCTATATGTATTAATACATTTTACAGTTGTAATTGGAATCGTTGGCTAGGTCAGTGTTCTGTGTACAGTAATTAAGTTAAAAACTAGTGATATCTTTGAAGCATCTTTGTTTCTTATTTTACATATGTTGTGATCACATACAAATGTTAGCACATTATGTTCTCATCTCTAATCTAATGAGAATATTCTGTATTGATCTTGAAAGATATGTTATGAAAGAGATATTCATATGATGTTTTGGCCATATGTTTTTCATTGCTCAAACATTACTTTGTGTATTTTCTAATTGTTTTGCAGATTCTGACAACAAAGGTGTGAATTCTGGTCGCTTGGTTGCTTGCATAACCACTTTGTTCTTATTCAGCAAAATCAGGCCCCAGCTAATGGTCAAACATGCCATGACCATGCAGCCATACCTGACCACTAAATGTAGTGTAAGTAGAGAAAATTAGAAAATCAGTCTTTTCTTTTTCCCAGATAATTAAGCATGGAAATTGATGGCTGTCTTGTATGCTTGATGAAATTGAAGGTAGGAAAAGAGAAGTAAAAATTGTTTCTATGATTCATGATCATATCTTCTAAAGCTATTAGGTCCTTTTATGATCTCTATAGCTTCCAAGATGCTGTTCCTCACCCTCTGCCTTCACATTTTACACTCAGATGAAACTGAAACCTGTGCTGCTTCTTTCCCTTAAAGACTAAAACACAGTTTTCCACCTGTTATGAAATAATTTTTTAAATTGTTTTATTTTATAGTCACAGTCTTAAAAGTAGTTAAGATTTAACATATGTATCTTAAGACTAAAGGTATGGTTCCATAAGATAGAGTGATTTAACATATAGCATAAATATTAGAAGGAAAATGTCCTGCTCTATCCTCTTCAGCAGTTCACCTCTTTCTACCCTAGCTCTGGTGTTTTTGTATTTCTCTGTAAGACAGTTTAGCTCACAGAAATGATAGAGAGCTACAGTGCTGAATCCCCGCAGTTCGGGAAAATGGCCCCCTCCTCTGAAACATTGCATTGCTTTCTGCCATTTTGACTAGCACAGTTGGCTCAGTGAAGGCTGTGATGAACCCCTCATCTGGCAGGAGCAGAGCAGGATGATGCAGCCATGGCTCAAGGAAGAGCTTGACTGAGGGGAGGGCAACAATCCATTACATTAGGTCAGCTGCCCAGGGAAGAGCAGGCCTGAGAATGCTTGTTATCAGCTTAGCTTGCAGGTATAGCCTAGAATTTTACAGTTTCAGCCCTAGAGCATTCTCTAGGCATATCTGCAACAGATGTAGAGCTGCTTCTGATCAAACACTATAGGAAAAGGTTATCTGATTATTTACTTGCTGCCAATACCTGTTGCCAGGTGTTGTGCATTCTCTACTGTGCATGTGTCAGGAAGAGTTCCTAAATTTGTTTTAGGACTCAAAAAAATTTTCATGACCAAAACTTTTCAGGTCTGTCACAGCCTTGATGACAGGTGAATTCTGCTTCTACAGATTTTTTTTTTTTTTTTGCAAAAGTTCTGTAGAAAACAATAACTTGCTTTCAAAATCATATGTAAGTTAAAAGCAGATGTAAACTATATATTCTTTTAAATCTTTACCAAATAACTTGCATAAGATACATAATTGTATCATGCTATTATGTAATTGTATTATATTAATATGTATTATATATGTATTGCATAATGTTACGGGATTCATGGGTCAGAGACAGAGATGACACGCTTTCAGAGATCCATGCGACAACAACGTGTTTTAGTGTTCAAATCCTCCTTAAATATGAGATTCAAAACTCCCTCGTATAGACAGCTGATTGGTCTGGCTTTAACACCACCCAGTTCCCTGACCAGTGAGATGTCTGCAGCCCAGGGTGGAATGTCATTGGGTGAAGTCCCTGTCTGTGTTTGAATATAACATATCATTGTCCACCCAGGGGCTGGCCCATGGAACTGGGCTGGGTCTCTTATTTATGGCCCAATTAATTGCCCAGTGTAAGTCAGCTTGTACTGTAACAGCATAATACATATTAATAATACTTAGCTTATAGGTAACACAGCCAGAAATGTTAAATGCTATAAATGCTGTTGTTTCAGACCCAGAATGATTTCATGGTGATCTGCAACGTTGCAAAAATCTTAGAACTTGTAGTGCCACTAATGGAACACCCAAGTGAGACATTTCTTGCCACTATTGAGGAAGACCTCATGAAACTCATCATCAAATATGGCATGACAGTAAGCTTTTAATTGCTACTATTTGGTTAATTCCATTTCACATTGTGAAATACATAGTTTTGGTTTAAAGAAAGTCTGTCTTCATTATGAAGATAACTTTTGAGCCATGAAAAACCAATGTTATTCGTTTACCTGTGTTTGTATGTGTTGTTGCTATATTTTAACAATTATAAGTTTGGGCATGTTTTCATAGCAGTCTAGGAGATGGACATTACATCTGTTAGATCGTTACTTTTAGTTCTACATAGCTTTTTCCTGCATAACATCACAAAAGTGTCAGGTTTCAATTCTAAATATATAACTCATTTGTTCTTTCTTGTACCTAGGTTGTTCAGCATTGTGTGAGCTGTCTTGGGGCTGTTGTGAACAAGGTCACTCAGAACTATAAATTTGTGTGGGCCTGTTTTAATAGATACTATGGTAAGTAAAATCACAACATGTAATTGTCACTCTTCTTTCACCTACAAGTCTTATCTTAGGGACACACCATGATTAAATACTGTGATCAAAACTTTTATCTTACTGTAGGTGCACTTTCAAAATTAAAAAGTCAACACCAAGAAGACCCCAACAGTACAATACTTACTGCCAATAAACCAGCACTTCTTAGATCACTTTTCACTGTTGGAGCACTGTGTCGGCATTTTGATTTTGATCAGGAAGATTTTAAGGGCAACAGTAAGGTAAAAATAACTTGTATTTACTCTCCATGTCTTGTGTATATTGAATGCTCCAATTTGAGAACACAGTATTCCTAGGCCCTCAAAGCTATGCATTTCTTCATAATGCATATGATATAGTTTTTTGGGTTGTAAATACATGGTTTTGCAAAGACAATACAGTAAGATTGTGTTTCTCCATTTTGATATATATGCTTTTTATAAGAGATTAAAAATATTTGTTTCATCTTCAAATAGCTATTATTTGTCTTTTAATTTCCTCAGGTTAACATAAAGGATAAAGTGCTTGAACTGCTGATGTACTTTACAAAGCATTCAGATGAAGAAGTACAGACAAAAGCCATTATTGGCCTTGGTAAGAAATATTAATAGTTTTTATTATTCTGCTATAGTAGAAATCCATGCATTTATTTGTATAGTGGCAGAGAAGTTTGTTTAAAATCAAAATTCACCATATGTTTTATTTGAGACCTGGCTATAGAAATGTAGTCAAAGGGATGCTTGGAAGTTGCATACTTCTGCAGCAGAGTGGATGCTTTTGACAGTGAATGTCTTTTTGATGTATGACCAAGTCTTAAAAAGCATCAAGTTTCCAAAGTAAATGGGGATGGTTTTTTTCCCCACATGCAAATATGTTGTAACTCCAAATCTTGTTTTTCAGTCCTCAAGGTATGGTTAAAGAATAACTAGAAAAAATGATGGAAAAATTTGAGAATTTTAAGTGTAGGGGCAGAAATTCCACTGGAGTTGAGGGAACTGGCAATTTATACCAATTGGGGGATGCTCTGGGAAATTTCACGACGCACTGAGATGATGCCATAGTCTAGTTTATTTTGGGTCTTTGGCAGTACTTTAATTTTAAATAGATTCTTTGTCGGAAGGCATTAGTATTGTATCTCAGTGACTTGCAGTAATGCATGAACTGCCATTGAGTGGTTTGTATCATGTTCATCCTCTGCTCAAGGACCAAAACTGTACATCTAAAAGCATCTTGTTTGGACAGATAGGCCTTGATTTCTGGAAGAGTTCAGTTCATGGTTATGGTTTAGTCTAAAGAAATTTGTCTCCTATGTGTGTGAGCTTGCATTGTATGGTTTAACTGTGTATAACAATTTTCTTCCTTATGCTGCTGTTTAGGTGGCTTTTTAGATATTCTGGTACAATTCAGGCTAGGGAGGACTGAGGATAAGGACTGAGACTGAATCTTGATTGATATTCTGTGAGGAAACCATTGCAGATCACTGAGTGGGATTAATGGCTTTAGAGTTGCCTCTGTTGCAGGAACAGTGCTATAGTGCTAACAACTAGCTGGAGGTTTTTCTAGTCATTGTATCAAGATGCACAACACTTACTGTAGTCCATTCTAATTTAACTTTTCTATACAAAATATTGCACATGGGATAGGGGCTGCCTTCCTAACCATAGACATGATTGCTTTACTCATGGAGGCTGTGTGTTGCATTCATCAGAAATGTTCCTGAATTACAGACTGAACTGTGATCAGTTTGGGGAAGAGGAGAAAACAGGAGTGGCTATCAGTAGGCATTCTTCAGATTTTTTTTATTTTTTTTTTCTTTGCCTGTAAACATGTCAGTCTTTATCTTAGTTAAACTTCAGACAACTGTTTTCAGTGATATATTAGTCTCATCTAAGTACTGGTTTCACTTTGAAGGTAGCTGCTTGGGTGTACAGAGATGTAGTAAGCAGTGCAAAGCTCTATTTTACAGGCTGATAATTGAGTCAAGTTGTCAAATCCGTTCAACATTTATGTGCAGCAATAAGATGAAAATTACTAACAAGCTAATTCAACATTTATAAACAGTGAAGGCATCAAATGAAGAGTGTGTACTTTCCTATTGGTAATTATTAGTGCGTCCTTACAGTAAGGACACTCAACAGTTTTAACCTTTTCTTTGGAATGTGTCACTGCTGTTGAGAGATTAACCATAAGCTTAATGGTTACAGTTATACTTCTCTTCCAGATGTGTACTTGAAAGGCAGATTGAGGATAAAAAATGTTGTTAGTATCTTAACAGGTAATGTCTTACTCAGCCAAGTTCAGTGCTTAACCTTAACAGAGTGAAAACAAAGCTATGAAGAGAAGTGGTGAGAGCAGCCCCAAGATCTGAAGTCAGTCCTTAAAAGAACACAGCAGTTGCCTTTTTTCATCCCCTATGACAAATTCTTATGCCAAGTAAAATTTCTTCCCTACTTACAGGGGATAGCAAAATAATAATTTCCCTAAGAGCACTGGTGGTTTTAAATTCTTTTAAATAAATGAATGAAAGAAAGAAATAATTATGGATTGTTACACATACATGCAAGTGCTTTCCATTTTCAAAATTAAACTTAAAAAATGGGTTGGACTTTCTCAGAGGTGGTCTAGTTATAAACATCAATATATACCTATATAGAGTGGACACTTATACTACCTACTTCAAAGAGGATCATCATTCCTTTTTCTTTCACCTCTTTTCCCTCCATCTCCCCTGCCTTCTTTCCTCTTCCTGTTTTGAAATTGAAAGGAGATCTTATATGCACTGAGATCATGCCCTAGACATAGCCTTTACCTACACTGTCTTTTCTGTGTGCACAGAGCCAGTTTTAAAAACCTGACTCAGTCTTCCCTTTGTTACACCCACTTTAATACATTGCTTTCACATAATTTTGCTTTCATTTTTTCCCTCATTCTTCTATTTTTATGTTTTCTGTGTGTTCATTCAGAATCTTAGTTTCCTATGGTTGTGAAAAATACACTTAATGTTTGCTTTTCTCACAGTCTTAAAAAATTAATTGAGTAGTTAAATATAGTTTAAATTGGGAAGTTATGTTCCCATTACTGTTTTTTTATGATACTCTGTAAGAGTCTGTTGACAGCACTCCTAAATCTACATATGTGATCTAAAATTATATATGCTGTTACTTATTTAGATCAAACTTTTTTATGAAATAAAGACTTCCCTGACTAAGAATAACCAGTTTTGTCAAGGGTAAGGCTGCAGCTAAAAACAGTTCTATAGTGTGTATCTTCTAACAGATGTAGTCTTGGGAATGCTTCAGATAATTTTCAAGACATGACCTTAATAGGTGTATGAATAATTACAGCGAGAGGTCTAAATTTTATTTTATTGTGTTCACTATATTTTTTTCATTTAAGATTTTATTGTTTAAATACTCAGGATATTTAGCAATTTTTCCACATTTTCTCTGTCTCCATATGCATAACTCTTCATAGCTGCAGCACAATGTTTTTCTCAAAATGTATTAGAAAAACGATGAGTAATTTTTTAGTAATGTTCCTCCCTTGCTTTTGGGAGACGTCCTAGTCATTGAGATATAGATCAGTACACTGGACATGCTTCCAGACCTATACAACTCTTAGTTCAACTGGCCTGGGTTGGGACCCCATCTTTATCTATGAGACAGATAATAGAACTCCTTATAAACTTAGAATGGTGTCCATATGAAAAAGCAATACTGTTTGTTAGTACTACACTTGAGAGGAGATAAATTTCATGCCTCTATTTTGAAGAAAGAATTAAGAAGCAGAAATACAATTTCTAGTTAATAACATGGAATATTTCCTCTTTTCTTCCACCCTTAGGATTTGCATTTATACAACACCCAAGTTTAATGTTTGAACAGGAAGTGAAGACCCTGTACAACAGCATTCTTTCAGACAAGAACTGTTCGGTAAACTTAAAAATCCAGGTGTTAAAAAACCTCCAGACCTACTTGCAGGAGGAAGATACACGTATGCAGCAGGCAGACAGAGACTGTAAGTGCTGAGTTCTTCTGTGCTGAGGCAGCCAAAATCTAACTTTTTTGCATACAATTACTATATACATGAACTGAGTAATTTAAGATTGTTATCTAATTAGTAATATTGTACACAAGATATCTTAGAATAATTTTCAAAAATTTATTATGTGCATAGGTATATTGAGACATGTAGTTTATTATTTACTTTCAGGATGTATGAATCCTGAAAGCAATCCAGAATGCATAATTGCTCTAATTATGGTAGTAATACTTTTTATCAAAATATTCTCTAAGGTTAATTAGCAGATACAAAATAAGAAATTGTAAAAAATAAAACCTTTATCAAGGAACGAGACTTTAAATTTGGGTGGCTAATTTTTTTAAGTATATTTGCTATCAGACTGTTCTATGTTTCATGAGATCATAAACACATTCTAAGATGGCTGAAATGCCTTTGTATTATAAAGCTGAAAGATAAGTATGTATCAAATAATAGCAAATTAAATGATTATGCTGTGGTGAGTGTGCTATTGCTTTCATCCTTTTTACAGGGAAAAAAGTAGCAAAGCAGGAAGACCTGAAAGAAATGGGTGATATTTCCTCAGGGATGAGTAGTTCCATCATGCAGCTATATCTCAAACAGGTCCTTGAGGCTTTCTTTCATACCCAGTCCAGTGTACGCCACTTTGCTCTAAATGTCATTGCACTGACATTAAACCAGGGTCTCATCCATCCTGTTCAGGTATGCTAACCTTTTATGGTGTGGTTTTGGTTTTTTGGGGTTTTTTTTGTCCTCAGGTTTCAGAGCTTTTTATACTTGCTAGATACATTTTTAGTTTTTCTCTTGCAACTATGTTACAGTAATCTCTTATTGTAGCAAGGGGCCTTTACAGAAAGCATATTTTGAAATTTAGATTCCAAATGCTGTATTTTCTTGTCTTTGGATCAAAATCTAAAAGCCCAGCCAGTGCCTAAAGTGCATGTGCAAATGTACATTGGAGCATATTTCTGTTATGAATTTCAGGTGTATGCCAAGCTCTTTTCTTTAATTCTTTATCCTGAAAACTGTGACAGCTTGCCTCCACCTCAATTCCCATGTTATCCAAACACTATGGAATTCCAGAGTCAATGTCAGAACTTCAGTTATCTCCATTATTCTTTGCTTACATAATATTTTTGTAATTATTTGTTTATAACACAGCCATTGTGTATGTTCAGTCATAACTGGTGGTGTGTGGTTTGGATTTTTTTAAATGGCATTTTTTGTAGTGTAAATTGACTTTGGAGTTTGAGAGAACTGGAAATACTACCTGAAACCTCACACAACTTCTATCATTTATAATGCCTCCAAGTCTCAATGGACATCAGTGACCAGTGGTGTCCCTCAGGGGTCTGTATTGGGACCAGTGTTATTTAATATCTTCATTAATGACACATACAAAGGGATTGACAGTACTCTCAGCAGGTTTGCAGATGACACCAAGCTGAGTGGTGCAGGTGACTCACCTGAAGGACAGGGCCATCCAGAGGGACCTGGACAAGCTCAAGAAGTGGCTCATTGGAATCTCATGAGGTTTAACAAGACCAAGTGCTGGTACTTCACCTGAGTCAGGGCAATCCCAGGGATTTATCCAGGCTGGGGGATGAACAGATCAAGAGCAGCCCTGGGGAGAGAGACTTGGGGATGCTGGTTGGTGAGAGACTGGACATGCCCCATCCGTGTGCACTGGCACCCAGAAACCCCGTGTGGGCTGGGCAGATCCCACAGTGTGGGGAGCAGAGGAGGAGGGGATTCTGCCCCTCTAACTCTGGTGAGACCCCACCTACAGTGCTGCCTCCAGCTCTGGGGTCCCCAGCAGGGAAAGGACATCAACCTGTTGGAGCAAGTCCAGAGGAGGCACCAAGGTTATCAAAGGGGATTGAGCACCTCTGCTATGAGGAAAGGCTGGGATTGTTCAGCCTGGAGAAGAGAAGCTTTGGGGTGACCTAATTGTGAACTTCCAGGACCTGAAGGGAGCCAACAAGAAAGATAGAGAGGAATTTTTTACAAGAGCATGTAGTGAAAGGATGAAGGGAAATGGTTTCAAACTGACAGGGAGGAGGATTGGATTATATATTAGGAAGAAATTCTTCCTTATGAGGATGATGAGGCCCTGGAACAGGTTGCCCAGAGAAGCTGTGGCTGCCCCATCCCTAGAAGTGTTCAAGGCCAGGTTGGACAGGGCTTGGAACAACCTGGTCTAGTGGAAGGTGTCCCTGCCCATGGCAGGGGGTTGGAATGAGATGATCTTTCCAACCCAAACCATTCTATGATTCTATGATAACACTGGTCTTTTGTGTATTTTGTACTATTTGCTTGAAAAAAGTAGTCAGGTAGTAAGTTGCATAAAGCTTCCTATTCTAGTTTCTCCAGTAGTCAGAGTATAGCATAAACAACATTGTAATAAAAGCAAAGAGTGAGAAAGAAGAGATACAATGACTCTAAATAATAATTTCATTTGGTTTTTTTTCAAGTGTGTACCGTACTTAATTGCTATGGGCACAGATCCAGAGCCCTCTATGCGAAACAAAGCTGACCAGCAATTGGTGGAAATAGACAAAAAATATGCTGGGTTCATTCACGTAAGTAATTCTAATTTATCATTTTACAAAATACTGTTACATTCTCTGGTGACTCAACACTTGGATAGGCCTCAGCTGCAGAAAAATAATATAAATAACAAATAAACAATAACTATAAGCAGTTGTAAAGAAGATGTCAATTCTTTCCCCTGTTTGGAGATTTCTGTTTGTAGAAATAGAAAGTGTTTAATAATTTGAAGTACCTCTTCCAGTCTAAAAATTCCTTTAATTTATAATCCACCGTAGTGTTTTCCTCACTGAATAGTATGTTAAGAGCATTTATATGATAAGAGGTAAGGACAGCTGTTTCATAATGTTTAGCAATGATTTTCCTGTATTAACAGAGAGTACTTTGTAAAAGTAGAGGTCAGTATATATGTATTAGAACATTAAGACACCAATGCTTTATAAATTGTAATCCAAGCAGAGGGAACACAAGAAGATTTTAAGAACTGAGGGATCTTGCTGAAAGGAAAATCTGAGGGCTAAGTGAAGACTTGTGGAGTTGTGGCATAGTGACAATAGTTCTGCTAAAGATCTGAAACTGAGTTGCAGCACCCCTTCCTTATTTCGGAAGGCCTCAGTCTTAGTTCAGTGTGTGTACTACATTGTGGGACTTTATAAATTTAATTGTATTCCACTGAAATTCGAGCATTGCACTGTTCATGGCATCCAAAGAGATACCTAACTGAAGTCACACCTCATCACAGTCTACAACTCCCTCGTGAGGGGAAGAAGAGGGGCAGACACTGATCTCTTTGTGACCAGTGACAGGACTCAAGAGAACAGCTGGAGCTGTGTCAGGGGAGGTTTAGATTGGATATCAAGAAAAGGCTCTTTACCCAGAGGCTGGTCAGGCATTGGAACAAAGTCCACTGGGAACTGGTCACAGCACCAATCCTGACAGAGTTCAAGAAGCGTTTGGACAACACTATTGGCACATGGTGTGATTCTTGGGGATGGTGCTGTGCATGGCCAGGAGTTGGACTCGATGATCCTTGTGAGTCCCTTCCAACTCACCATATTCTGTGATTCTGTGAATGAAGTGGTGATTGGCGGCTGTCTTGGCCACAGCAACCACTGAGCAATCGAGTTTAAAATCTCTGTTGCCAAGAGGAAAAGTGCCAGCAAAACCTCACCTCTAGTCATGAGGAAAGCAAACTTCAGGCTGCTCAGGGAATTAGCAAGTAAGGTCCCCTGGGAAAATACTTTTGCAGGTGCTGGGTTCATCACTGCTGGTCACTTTTTAAACATCTCCTCCTAAGGGCATGGGAGCTGGAAATTCCCAGATGTCAGAAGTCAGCCAGGCAAGGAACAAGGCCAGCTTGGCTGAACAGGGATCTTCTCTTGGAAATAAGGCAATAAAGGAAGGTGTGTGCCCAGTGGAAGAAAGGTCAGGTGGTATGGGAAGAATACAGAGATGCTGCTGCCACTGTAGGGAGAAAATCTGTGTGGCCAAAGCTCAACTGGAGTTGGAGCTGGACAGTTGTGCTGCTTCTAGCTGGGGTAGAGTTAATTTTCTTCCAATAAGCTGGCAGTGGGCTGTGTTGGGGTTTGTGCTGCACACAGAGTTGATAATAGAGATATTTTTGTTATTGCTGACCTTGCACAGAGGCCTTTTCTACTCCTTGTACGCTGGGCAGGGGGTGTGTGGCAGGTTGGGAGGAGACACAGCCCGGACAGGTTACCCCAGTTAACCCAAGGAATATTCCAGACCATATGACATCATGCTCAGTATGTAAAGGGGGGGGAAGAAGGAGAAAGGGGGGACATTTGGAGTGATGGTGTTCATTTTCCCAAGTCACCGTTCCACAGAATGAGGCCCTGCTCTCCTGGAGGTGGCTGAACACCTGCCTGCCCTTGGGAAGGGCTCAAAGAATTCTGTTTTGCTTTGCACGTGTGCGTGGCTTTTGCTTTCCTTGTTAAACTGTCTTTCTCTCAACCCAGGAGTTTTCTGGCTTCTACCCTTCTGATTCTCCTTCCCATTCCACCAGGGTGGAGGGTAGAGACGGGGATTGAGCAAGCAGCTGCATGGTGCTTAGTTTCCAGCTGGGCTTAAACCACGATTGTGGGGGCCAATAAAAAGAGCCTTTTAAAATATGTCAGCAGTAAATGGCAGTGCAAAAATTACATCGGCCCATTCCAGGATGAGAATGGCCACCTCACAAACAGGGACATGGATGAGACAGAGATGTTTAATGCTTTCTTTTCCTCTGATTTTAACACCAATGACAGACCAAGGGGGTCCCAGTGCTCTGAGCTGGAGGACCGTGACTGTGAGAATGATCAACTCCCAGTCAACCCTGAAAATGTGTGGGTTCTGCTGTTCCAGCTGGATCCCTATAAGTCTGTGGGGCTTGATGGGATTCATCCCAGGCTACTCAGAGTTGCTGATGTGATCACAAAATCTCTCTCAATGATTTTTGAGTGGTCTTAGGCATCTGGAGAGGTCCCAGCTGACTGGAAGCTGGGGAATGTTGTCCCGATTTTCAAAGAAGGGCAAGAAGGAGGCCTCCAGTCTGACCTGTCAGTCTCGCTTCAGTGCCTGGTAGAGTTATGGAGGAGATTATTCTGGGAGATATTGAAAAACACCTGAAAGACAATGCAGTCATCAGTCACACCCAGCACAGCTTCATGAGGGGAAAGTCCTGCTTATCAAACCTGATTTCCTTTTATGATAAGGTAACCCACCTGGTTAACCCACCTGGTTGATCAAAGGCAGCCAGTTGATACAATCTTTTTGGATTTCAGCAAAGCTTTCAATACTGTCTCTCCCAGGATCCTTCTGGACAAACTGTCCAGCCCCCAACTGGATAAACACATCATGCTATGGGTGAGCAACTGGCTCATGGGTCAGGCACAAAGGGTTATAGTGAATGGGGTGACACCAGGCCGGTGTCCAGTTACTAATGGGGTTCCACAGGGCTCTATCTTTGGCCCTCTGTTCTTCAACATCTTCATTAACAACCTGGACACAGGACTGGAAGGGATACTGAGCAAGATTACAGACAATACAAAACTGGGAAGAGCTGTTGACTTCCTCGAAGGCAGGGAGGCCCTGCAGAGAGATTTCAACCAATTAGAGGACTGGGCAATCACCAACCATATGAAGTTTAACAAGGGCAAGTGCCAGATTCTTTTCCTGGGACGAGCCAACCCTGGATGTACAGACAGACTGGGGAATGAGAGGCTGGAGAGCAGCTGTGGGAAGGGACCTGAGGGTCCTGGTTGATGACAAGGTGAATATGAGTCAGCAGTGCCCTGGCAGCCAGAAGGGCCAGCCATGTCCTTGGGGCGCATCAGGCACAGCATCACCAGCTGGCGGAGGGAGGAGATTGTCCCACCCTGCTCTGCACTGGGGAGCCTTATCTTAAGTCCTGGGGGCAGTTTTGATCACCACAATATAAGGATATAAAGCTATTAGAGACCATCCAAAGGAGGGCACAAGGATGGTGAAGGGCCTTGAGGGGAAGCCTTATGAGGAGCAGCTGAGGGCACTTGGTCTGTTTAGCTGGAGGAGACTGAGGGGAAACCTCATTGCAGTATACAACTTCCTCATGAAGGGAAGAGGAGGGGCAAACACTGTATCTCTTCCCTGTGGTGACCAGTGACAGGACCCCCCAGCTGGAGCTGTGTCAGGGGAGGGTTGGGTTGGATAGTAGGAAAAGGTTCTTTACCCAGAGGGTGGTCAGGAACTGAACAGACTCCCCAGAGCAGTGGTCATGACCCCAACGCTACCAGAGCTCAAGAACTGTTTGGACAAACTCTCAGGCACAGTGTGGGATTGTTGGGGTGTCCTGTGCAGGGCCAGGAGGTGGACTTGATGATCCTTGTGAGTCTCTTCCAATTCAGGATATTCTATGAATCTATGATTCTTGAAAATTGTTTAAATTTGGGTACCTGGCTGTAGTCGGTAAACAGATCATCTATATGTTTCTAACATAGAAGTTATTTTGAAAGCAGTTCACAATACATTTTGGTCTCTACCACAAATTCTGTTTTAATCTGTATGCTTACTCAAAAGGCAGTAGTGCACCTCAGTGCGTCTATAAAATTTAAACTTCAGATGAGAAACCACTTAAAGGGAAGAAAGATTTAAAAATAGCTAAAAGTTGCTGTTGACAGGCATTTGTTTCATTTCCACTTTCAGTGGTACTGCATGAAAGCAATGATTTAAATAAAAATAAGTACTTTTCCATTTCAGATGAAAGCAGTGGCTGGTATGAAGATGTCTTACCAGGTACAACAGGCAATCAATACCTGCCCACAGGATCCTGTGAGAGGTTTTAGACATGATGAATCATCCAATGCATTGTGTTCACACCTATACTCCATGATTCGAGGGAACCGTCAACACAGACGAGCATTTCTAATTTCCTTACTCAACCTCTTTGATGATACTGCAGTAAGCACCACATTTCATTCACTTATAAAGAAAATAAAATATACCATTACAAGCTTAAATTTTCCTTTTGCAATATATTTTTATGACATAATTATTGATAGCTTTATTTCCTTAAGGTACTTTGTTTTGCTTTATAATATAAGGTATTTACCTAATAGAATGCATTAGTCACTTTTGCATCATTCAGTACCTTTCTGTACTCAGTTTGAGTTGTTTAGGAATAATGTGTCTTTAGGTATAACTAAATTTTGCACATATATATATGTTGTTTGGAGTGTGTTTGGGGGGAATGTAGAATAAAATTTGTGATCATTTTTCGTTTTAAACTGTTAGGAACACAGGATAAGTGTATAATAAGATATTTGTATGTATATTTATATGTATTTCTTTTTAACTTCCAGAAAACAGAGGTGAATATGCTCTTGTACATAGCAGACAATCTAGCCTGTTTTCCTTATCAAACACAGGAAGAGCCACTGTTTATAATGCATCATATAGACATTACACTATCAGTTTCTGGTAGCAACCTACTACAGTCATTTAAAGAGGTATGTGCATTTATATTTTAGTATATTTATTATGGTGACAGCATAAGCGCCTATATAATTTGGTCCATTTTTCAATGAATATAGTACCATTATTATGATATGGACCAGTATTGTTAGTTTGTAACTGGTAGTTAAAAAACAAACAACCCTTTCTTTTCTGACCTGTATCTGGTAGACACTAGTTAAAAACTTTCCTTATATTGCTGCTTATGTTATTAAAAAAGAATGACAATTTTCGAGATATTAATATTAAATCAATATAATTCCCTAATATTACTGAATTAATTGGAATTAATATTAATTGCATGCATAATTTTAATAACAAAATTCCATTTACTTTTTCTTTTGTTGTCAAGTAGCTGATGGCAGTTCCATATGTGTCGCCTAGGAGATTTTAAATACATTATTTATTGTAAGAAAAGAGTGTGTAATATGTCTTTTCTTAAGGTAGCATATAAGAACCCAAATAATGGTATAGTATCTGTTGCTATGGCAATACACAGTCCTGTAAGAAAAAGGTCTTTGTTTCTTGTGCTATGTCCAGTTTTGGGCTGCTTAGGACAGGAGAGACATGGGGCTCCTGGAGCGGGTCCAGCAGAGGCTGTGAGGATGATTAAGGGACTGGAGCAGCTCTCTTATGAGGAAAGGCTGAGGGAGTTGGGTCTGTTCAGCCTCGAGAGGAGACAGCTGAGAGGGGACCTTATCAATGTCTGTCAGCGTCTGCAGGGAGGGGTCAGAAAATGGACCAGGCTCAGCTCAGTGGGGCCCAGCAATGGGACAAGAGGAATGGGCAGGAACTGATGCCCAGGAGGTTCCACCTGGACATGAGGAAGAACTTCTTTACTGTGCAGTGAGCGAGCACTGGAACAGATTGCCCAGAGAGGGTGTGGAATCTCCCTTGCTGGAGATATTCCAGACCCATCTGGACACAACCCTGTGCCATGTGCTCTGGGATGACCCTGCTGGAACAGGGAGGTGGGACCAGATGACCCACTGTGGTCCTTTCTAACCTGACCCATTCTGTGATTCTTAAAGACTTTAGTGTCTTCATTTCCTGGATAACTTTAACAGTAGAAGGTCCAAACTGTCAGAAAACAAACCCATTTCTAGAATTTCCAATCTGACTAGTAAGTACAAGTCAGAGTTGATACCTGGAAAGTACACTGCTTTGAATTCTCACCCTACCAAAGTCAATTTTTAATCTGCTAGAAAGAGGCAGCACATTCTTTAGGTGGGGGACCAGAATGTAGAGGATGAGATCCTGCTTGGAACATCTTAAGTTCTGTGTTATGAAAGAGTGTACTATGTGCAGTAATAATGCAGGTATGAAATTCTCTAGCTCTACAAGTAGTGGAACTGATTATTAACACTGTATATGCTGATTTTAGGGGCTCTCTGGTCAGCAGTGTAATTAGTGTCATAGGATTTTAACAGAGACAAGGATTAAAACCAGCTTGGACTAGTTTGTACCAAGGTACACATGGAAATATATGTAAAATGCAAAAATTATATTCAGGTGAAAGAAAAATGAAATTTTCTTCCTGATTTATTGTATTTGGCTTTTACTTCATTTTACTGTCTCCGATAACAAACTTGTGAAGTCTTTCTAAGAATAACATGCCAGTGGAGTACTTCTTGCTTCAGTTCTTTCTGTAACCACCTTGCAAAAAAAGTGGACTTTGGATCAATTTTTCAGGGACCTTGAGTTATAATTCAGCATCTATTTTGTCATAAATAATTTTAATCTTTGAATATAAAGTTATGAATATCAAATTATGAATTAATAACATTGTTCAGGGAATTTTTCCTATTTTAAATCAATAATGATTTTTTTTTAAGATTTAGAAATGTACCTGATGCTACTTACCCTAATTTTGGAATGTGTGTTAACTTCTCTGTCTCGCAGTCTATGGTGAAAGACAAAAAAAAGGAAGGAAAACCTTCATCAGATGAGGAGACTGAGAGTGACAGTAACAGTGGTAGTGAGAGCAAAAGTGAGGAGGAAGCTTCTAAGCCTCGGAGGATACGGAAACGAGTAAACTCTGATTCAGATTCTGATGAAGAAAATGATATAAATGCCGTGATGAAATGTTTACCAGAAAATTCAGCTCCTTTAATTGAATTTGCAAATGTCTCCCAAGGCATATTATTACTTTTGATGTTGAAACAGCATTTAAAGAACCTCTGTGGATTCTCTGATAGGTAAGGATATTTAGACAATAGTCCATCTTGTTATCTAGTGAGTTTTTTGTAAGGATCAAGTTTGGAAGAAGTTGGAGGGGGGTGTTTAGTTGATTGTTAATTGCAATAGATTTTTATCAGAGAAAAACATAACTAGAATAGGTTGAATGCAATGAAACTGGCTTAGAAAAAGTAATGATTTCATTTCTTACCAGGATGTCTATTATATATGTAATGGTTAAAATATAACTACTTATATTGAATATTTTTAAAAGCTTTTCCTTGAAATTGTTTTGGACTTTCATTAAAAGCTCTTTCTTCACTTTTGTTCCCTTTAAACAGTAAAATTCAGAAATATTCTCCATCTGAATCTGCAAAAGTGTATGATAAGGCTATAAACAGGAAGACAGGAGTGCATTTCCATCCAAAACAAACTCTGGATTTTCTGCGGAGTGATATGGCTAATTCCAAGATCACTGAAGAAGTGAAAAGGAGTATAGTAAAACAGTACTTAGATGTAAGTAAAGTTGCTTTGCAGAAAAACTGAAATCCTTTCAAACTAGGTAACACAGCGTAAATTTGAAAGTAGATGCTGGTGTATTGGATGAACATTTCAAAATGTTAAGTTTCTGGTAATCTTTGTGCTTGATACATAACTCACAATTTCCTTTCAGGATGTTTAGCAGTATTATCTTTCAAAGTATTCTAATAAATTTAAACACAATAAAAATTAATTTCAACTGAAGGATATTCATCTTTGCAGAGTATTTTCTAATTTCTGGTATCCATCTTGTATAACTCTACCATATAACTTGTTCACTTTATCCCTGTTTCTGTCATAGGAACAGAGACTAGGTCTTGTGTATTTACCCTTTTTTTCTTTTCCAATTCTTTAAAATATTAACTGGAGAAAACTTGCAATTTTGGAAACACAGGAAGAAAGCTTTTACATATCTACTAGAAAATGAAAGTAAAATGTTTGTAGAATAGAACACAAGCTATTGAAGTTTGAAGTTTTCTGCCATTTGTTTTACACTGTTTCTTTACCTTTTCATTTGTTTTTTTATTTAATGTAGTGTGATATGAATGTCTGTTGTTAAAGTTTGAATGTAAACTGATCTGGTTTTTGGGGGGGTTTATTTAATAGTTCAAGCTCCTTATGGAACATTTGGATCCTGATGAAGAGGAAGAAGATGGAGAGGTGTCAGCTAGCACAAATGCTCGGAACAAAGCAATTACCTCGCTTCTTGGAGGAGGCAGTCCTAAAAACAATGCAGCTGAGACAGAGGATGATGAAAGTGATGGGGAGGATAGAGGAGGAGGCACTTCAGGGGTGAGGCGGAGGAGGAGTCAACGTATTTCACAGCGTATTACGTAAAATTATTTTTATGTGATTATAAATGTCAGTCTATTATATTAAATGTACACCAAGTAATGTAATCAACATGAAAGAAAGCATTTTGTAGATAGAGATTCTCTACTTAACCATTTATACAACTTTTGTAGAAAGTTTAACAGAAAAGACAATAAAAAAACACAAACTAGAAAATGAGATTTATCCCATATAAAAATTTATTAATTTTCCTTTGGAATGTACTGTGTGTTATCCTTTTTATTGTTGCCAAGTTTTTATGTAGCTTTATGATTCGTGTGTATATATAATTTTATATATCAATAAGAGATAAAGACACGGGTACAAATTAAGAGTATGTGGTTTTACAAGGATATGTTAACCCCTTGGCGCTGGCGGTCGCGGTGCGTCTCATTGCCGGCAATGGAATGTGTGCCGGGGAATCCCAACTCCCGGCGTCAAGGGATTAAAAGCAATAAAAGCAATAATTTCACTAAAGTTCTTTTGTGTAACACTTGGTCTTTTTTCCCCCCAATGTTTTAGTCATTGAGAAGGTCAAAACGAAATTCAGACTCTACAGAGTTGGCAGCACAGATGAATGAAAGTGTTGATGTCATGGATGTCATCGCTATTTGCTGTCCAAAGTACAAAGACCGACCGCAAATTGCAAGAGTAGTACAGAAAACCAGCAATGGCTTCAGTGTTCAGTGGATGGCAGGCTCCTACAGTGGCTCCTGGACTGAGGCTAAGCGCCGTGATGGCCGCAAACTGGTGCCTTGGGTAGACACTATTAAAGAGTCAGACATTATTTACAAAAAAATTGCTCTAACGAGTGCTAATAAGCTGACTAATAAAGTTGTTCAAAATTTGCGATCGCTGTATGCTGCCAAGGATGGAACTTCCAGCTAATGAATTTGTACACACAGCCAAATTTACAGGAATTGAAATAACAGAAAAACTTGAGATATCAACCTTCTGGCAAAAAAAAAAAAATCAGTTAAATGAAGAGTAAGAATGGAACCTGGGACGCAGGAAAAAAGAAGGAAATATTTGGTAAACATTTATGTGGGAGCTTCCTTCGCTGTTGTGCAGCAGAAACTTCTCAGTTCATTTTTACTCCCACTGTATTATAGTTTAAAAATTGTTTATACCTTGAAAAAAATCTTTCTGTTAAAAAAAATAAACAAGTGAATGTTGAAAATTAGTCTGTTAATGTTCTTAATAAAGTGTTCTTGGAGTTTAACCTAGCAGCGGATGGCTTTCTTTAGCGTAGCCCAGTTTCCAGGGAAGCATTGTTTTTACAGGCTGTAAAGTGGCAGAATCTCCTGGCTATATAATTTTTTCTGTTGAAGAAAAAAAAAAAAACAAAAAAGCATGCAGTATCTATGACCTATCTGCAGGAGGAGTTTTTGTAAATGTAGATTTTGATGTACTAGGTCACCCTGAAATAATACAAGAAAAGGGATCCCCAGCAAATCTGGTGGAATGAATACTGCAATAAATTTTTTACTTCTCTTTGTTACTTGTCTGTTTCCATTTGAATTTCTTATTGTAAAGATCTGTTTAAATCCATTTATATTATTTTACAGTCTTTTATGTAAAATTTACTATATTAGTGGTTTTTAAAACAAGACATAAAATATTGTTTATACAGTTTTATAGGCTTTCTGAATAACTGATATCTTTTTATTTTTATCCCTTAAAGGGTGTAAACACAACTCCAGGGGTTTATTGTATCCTGCAGTATTTAGTATTAACTATATGATTTAGCACTATGCCAAACACATTTTCAAGACTACATTTGGATATAAAAAGAAAATATAGTTTATTCCTTGTGTGCTTCAATTTCTTTCTAATGCTATCCAAGTGGTAATTTGTGATAGTTTAAATTTGGGGAAAGACTATTTTCCTTGGGCTAACTGGCCATGTACGCATTTCTCTGAGTTACTATAGAGAGGCTTGTGTCAAGAGGAGCTCGCTACCAGTATCTGAGGAGTGAATGGGTATGAGTCTGGGCAATTATGCTACATTCCTTCACAAATGAATTTTTTAAAAAATGTTTGTATATTAGCCTATTTTTTTTACTAACTAAAAGATGTTTTCACATTTTGTAAATTGAAAAAGTACTATTGAAAGCTTTCAGAAGCATTTGGTTTGACTATGTTGCCACAAGCCTTTCAAAAGCAGTTTGCCTTTCTAGAGAGTAACAAAACCAGCAGATTTGCAAACAGAAAACGATCTAAAACAACTGAACTTTTTAGGGACATGTAAACCCTGCTGTGTTTTCAAACATTTTTATCTAAAACAGTTGTTCCTTATTAAGTAAATCTTTCTCTTATGTTTATTTTCTGTTATGAATTTAATTTGTGGTAGGAGGCTGTTTTTATGAAACTAGCTTGCGGAGTTCTAATACATTATTCAATTTGTGAGGAATAGTATCAGTATTCCAAAATATTCTCATGTACAGAAAAAGCATTAAACAGAATTGATTAATAACTCCTCAGAATCTAGTTAGTAATTGTTCCCATGGTAAATGCCTTTTTACTGTTTCACCACTGGAATTTTTCTAAACAGAAATATTTTCTCACCTTTTTGTTTTCACAGTTAATGGTGTTTTCTTCACCATGCAAAAAGCCACATCTTATGCTAAGATGGGTGTTGTTAAAGTAGGGAGAAGCAGAAAAAGCAGAAGTCACCCCTGCAGTTCTGGAAGCAGGACATTTTTGTACCAAACGATGAAATACTGTATTTCTCAGGGCCAGGAGCAGCTTTTATAGTGGGAGTTTCATACTTTGAGAATATGTTGTATGATATGTCACATTACTAGTAGAAAGAGTTAAAAATACTTCACAAGGAAACTACTGAATGATTAAGAAAAAGAATTTCAAACAGATGCAGTCTAAAATGAAGTTGTCACTAGTCTGATAGACATTTCTGATGCTATTTATATCACAGAATCTTATTTTTAATAGATAATACAAATGTTTCCTTGTTCATAAACAATTTGTTTCCTGGTCATTTGACTTTCCCAATAGCAAAGAGTGGTTTTTTATTTCAAATATTTTGGTATTATTAGGATAAAATTATCAGAAATAAATTATAATTAAACAATAGACACCTGAAGCCTAAAACTGTCATTTGAGAGGATTTGGACCATTACTATATTGTGTAACATGTCAAAGGGCATACATGCTCCTTGATAGTATCTGTTAGCTATACTAAATAATATAAAATTATAAAATTAATTATAGATTATTTAATAAGATTTTCACTAGTTAAGAGTTGAATTTTCCCCTTCTATACTACCCAGAGTAATATCTAGCTTTGTTTTGCCTATCATAAGCATTCCGATTACTTGCTGTGGAAAAAAAAAGATAGCACAGTTCATTTTTGGGAAACAAATTCCTGTTAGCTATGTATAACATGGGCTGATTGTTTTCAGAGATTTGAAATAGAAAGCCCAAGGCTGCAGCTGTAATCTATGCAGTGCTCAGTCTCTGAGTAGCAGTCATGGGTTTTACCAACATGAACTACATTATTGACGACAGCATGTACCAAGATTAGGGGGTTTTTAACATTAAAAAAAAAGTTTTCAATAAAAGTACTGCATTGCAGTAAATGACACAACAACATTTTACTCCTTTGTGTTACATAGTCTTATAATATTTTTTTTCACTGTATGGCTATAGATTTTTACATACATAACTATAATGATTATTGGTTTTTTTGTCTTTGAGTACAAGTTCTGTACATGGAAACTTGTTGCAATAGCTTACCTAACAAAGGGATATTTTCAAGCTTTTAGAATTAATGATAACCATATTGTACTCTTTAAGAAAAGATAGACAATTCTATAATCTAAATAAATAATAATTATTACCTTAAATCTTCCACTTCAGTGCTGTAAAATTGCAGAATAATTATTATTTTCATTATCTGCAGCTATTAAAAAATCACAATTTTTTATGACAAAACTTTAATTACAAATAAGTATTTTTCTAAATGATTCAGTATGCCCTTCTGTATTTTTTTTAAGTTCTCTATTGCTTATATTAACGGCTCCCAACATGTATAAAGGTAGGCATGGACAATATTTCGCATAAGTATTTTAGTGAGGTGTGGCCATTAAAAAGCTATTTAAAATTTAAATCAAACTGGAGCCTTTGTTTTGCTGTTGTGTCACCAGTGAGAATATTGTCACTGAAATAATTGGATTGGGCTAAACATTAGCTCTAACACAAAGTACCTTTTAAGACTGAAATAGTTCTTAAATGTATTTGTGGCTCATGGCAAAAAAGAAAATTGTGATTGGGTCTGACTCATCTGGTGCTGTTTAACAGAAGGATGTTCTGCCTAAATGCAGGTGCTAATGCTCTACAGTAATGAATGGATCAGTTCAATAGATCTTTACTGTAAAGATAAAACATTTTAACTCTGAGCCACAGACATATTAATGGAGTTGAACTCAAACACCTAATCCTCTTGTTATGTGCCCAGCACTCCGAAGTCTCATGTGATAGATAGAAATAGTGAAAACCCAAAGCACAAATTTTCTTCCACTCAATGAAGAGCCACACTGTCATGGTTTAACTAAGCACCAAATGGATGCTCACTCACTCTCCCTTGGGTGTAATAGGGAGAAAATCAGAAGGGTAAAAGTGAGAAAACTCATGGGTTGAAAGACAGTTTAACAAGGAAAGCAAAAGCCACACACACAAGCAAAGCAAAACAAATAATTCATTGAGCCCTTTCCAAGGGCAGGCAGGTGTTCAGCCACCTCCAGGAGAGCAGGGCCCCATCCTGTGGAACGATGACTTGGGAAGGCGAACACCATCACTCCAAATGTCCCCCCTTTCTCCTTCTTCCCCCCACTTTATACACGAAGCATGACATCACATAGTCTGCAATATCCCTTTGGTTAGTTGGAGTCACCTGTCCCAGCTGTGTCCCCTCCCAACCTCCCATGCACTCCTAGTCCCCTCCCCAGTGTGGCTATAGAAGGAGCAGAAAAGGCCTTGGGTCTGTGTAAGTGCTGTTCAGCAATAATGAAAACATCTCTGAATTATCAACATCACAAATTCAAAAACAGAATGGTAAGTCTTTATTTCAGTGACTATTTAAAACAATTGCTTTGACTTCAAAAAACTTTTTCTCCATAACTTTATTTAGTGAAGCTGTGTTGAAAGGCTCATGCTTTTGTTTTGAAAAAAACTATCCTAGTTCCTAAAAGCTAGAACAGTGATTTACCTGATTTCCACCTCCCCATGGAACTGACTATTAAACAGAATCCTACTTCTGTGTTTTTAAGGTAGCCTGTCTTTTGGAAGCTGTAGTTTTGAGCACTAAACCATTTCACATGGCTTTGACTTCCAGGTTAGGATGTAAAGCCCCTCGCTTTTTTTTGTCAGTTCATTTTCAAAGCACTTCCTTTTTACCCTTCCTCCAAATTATCTTCTGCATTTTTTTTTACCTTTCCTTTATTTGCAGTACTCTACCCAATTATAGAGGACTACAAAATTGTTGGAAATAACCCAAGTCTGTCACTACAGTTAGTTTTGAGAAATCATACAGGAAATCGTCTGTTTCTTATTTTGACTTCATAAGTATAGAAGTACAGACTGAAAAATTATCCACTATTTGGACAACAGCCTTCTCTCTCTATTTTACTTATTTCTCTTGTAAGGGTTTCTGCTAGTACAGAAATAATACAGAAGCTGAATTGCATTAAATGGCTATAAGCCAGAAATACATATGTGGAGAAGAAATTCAATGGATTTGTGCTTCCTGCTTAGATTAAATGTGTTCTTTGAGCACAGGCAAAGAAAGTGCAATTCCTTGAGAAAATTCATTTGTTTCACATTCATGAGAATTTTTTTATTCTGAAGAGTTTTATATGGAGATGTATTTTCAAATTCAACATCAGCCTTGAACATCTCCCATCTGATGCATCCCTGAAGTTCTGAACAGTATCACTTAATCTACATAGAAAACAACAGATCAGATTCATGTAATACTAAATTCTCCATGTTTTGGATTACTCATCTGTTCTTTTTATTTGCTGTCTGTTACGAATGGAGAGGGGAGAGCTTGGACAAGTCCCTGCCTCTGCTCAGGCCTCTGGCAGTAGACAGCAGCTTTATTGAGGTGGCCAGCACCCCAAAACCACTCTTGCTCACAAGTTCTTAATAATGACCCATCAGGCCTATTACAACATTAATTATTTATGGAATAGACCAAAGAAAACAGACATAAGACTTAGACAGACTTACTACACAGGATAACACAAAGAGAACTACTAGTAGATAGAGTGCATGATTATAGAGGTACCTTATGTTACAGCTAGTGAAGAAATAGTATAGATTAGGAGTCAATGTCACTTAGCAACGAATGATAGAGGTGTGCAGAGAATCTCCTTAATTTCTCTCAATCCCCTGGGGAAGTAACTTGATGTGAACATCATCATCAAGGAGAACTCTCTACACACTCAGTGTATAAGAGATTCCTGATTTCATGAAAATCATAGTGGTCTTTTATAGTTGTAAAAGTGCTTGTGTTCTGCAGTCACTAATTTTAGTTTTTCCTTTCTCACCATTCAAGTCAGGATGTGTATTGCTGGATAAGGAGGTTCTCAGCCGAGATAATTCATCACATGACAAACCATTCTGGTCTGATTTTAGCCATATGTGGTGGGGAGATAAGGTTTTGCTGTATCAGGGGGTGAAAGGTCCTGCCACACTGTCCAAAAGTACTGGCTGGAAATAAAAATGCACATAGGGATATTTACACATTTTATAAAATTCTTAGTTCCAACGAGCTTGGTAGGAGGTGAGAAAACTCAAAATTTTAAAGAAAAAAGTTTTAGAACTCATCATCATTTGTGATTATTTGATGTGAGAATGAAGCCCACTCCTCAGCTGAATTTTAAAAAATTTAATAAAGGACAATAGGGGACAAAAATCAATAAAGTAAAAGTAACAGCACTGGGTGCCATAGCCAGAAGCACCCCAGCTAACCATAGCAACTCGTCTTATATACCTTTTTTATTGCATCAATCAAATACATATTCATAAGGATTATACATATTCAAACATTTCTTCTAACTAATTTGCATGTTCCAGGAACTTTTTAGAATGGCCCCTCCTCTGATCCACCTTTTTAGAGCATGTGCAATAATGTCGGATGTGGTTTTGAGGGTCGTGTGTCACCTCCTCAAAACAGCCCCCTGTTCCATGGTTTCAGCAGATGACAGTTTTTGATAGTCAAAGTGTCAATAGCAGGGGTCCTCATCAAGCCCATTCCTCAAATGTTATCTGACCATGCAGATGGTTTAGTTATTTCAGTCATTGCAAGTTAACCACAAGTACTCTAAATCAACATCAGCTACTTAACAAATATGTCTGAGTTATTTTAATTATTGCCAGTTAGCTACAAAAATAAAAGCATTAGTTATTATTTCACAGCTATAGCTACTTCTGAAAAATTTAACATTATATTATAATGCACAACACATAGCATCCACTTTAATATTTGCGAAAGCAAAACTATAATATGTTTATCACAATCCCTCCTCTTCTTTTTCATAAACCATATAGCTTGAGCAATAATTCTTGGTTATTTATTTTCATTATTCACTCATTTTTTTCATAAATCAATTTTGCCTCTTCAAAGGAGTCTTCCATATTGTTTAGTTTCTTTAACACCATTATCTTTTGTGCAGTTCCAGGTGTAGCCAATTTTGGGTCCATAGGCATTGCTATTACTTGCATACCTTGGACTATGCTAGTGATTAGCCAAATAAAACAGGGAATCAGGCAAGAAACAAATAATAAACCAGCTGTTCCACATAAAAGGAAGAAGCCTAGCTTTTTCCACCATTCTATTCCAAATAAATTATCCCACCAGTTAGTTTTTAGCATTGATGCCTGTGTTGGTTTGAAAGTAAAACCAGTGCGAGACTCCAAGTCAGTAATACAATTTAATAGGAGAAAAGAGAAAAAATAAAATACATGCAATAATATAAAAGAAACAACCACCAACACAGTCAGAAATACAACCTGACACCCTGTCAGTCAGGGTGTTGGTAGCAGTCCGTATAAATGGTGGCTGCAGTCCTCCTGGATGACGGAGGTGGTTCTGTTGAAGCAGTGCTCCTGTAGAAGGTGCAGTTTTCCTCCGAAGGTCCAGTGATGATGTGGAAAAGGTCCGACTTTCCTCTGGGATCCAGTAGAAAGGTCTGCCCTCGGGTCCCAAACCCCAGTTTTTTATCTAGGTAGGAAAGGCTTGGCTCCTGCCCCTGGTTGGGGCATCTCCCAATGGGATGATGTAATCTTATCAGTCACACAATAGGACTTAATGGCCCATTAACAGAATATATCTTCTGGAGGAAGGATGGGTTGTGAAAAGATAACGATGATCATCCCCCGATCTTATCAGATGGCACATCAGCAGAGGATATCTCCCACAGAGATAAGGATCACCACCCCTCCCACATTTTAACAGATGGTGATAGAATACACATTTTTGCATTGTACCCCAGGACAACATGACGATAAACCACATGGGATTGGACAGTGAGTATTTTGTCGTCGGGGATACAACACACACACCCTTGGAGATTGAGGTGGCTCCCATGACCATCAAGGGAGACATAACTCACCTCATTCTCCTGGCTCATTGCTCACAACCACCATATTACTTGGTCAAGGGGCAAATCCTCACCCAGGCCATTCCCATTCAAGTGGAGGTCCCAGTAGATGGAAAATCATCTGAAGTCTACTGGGCAGAAGTGGTGGGTGAGGACAAGCCCTCTTTGGCATGCAATCTAACCCGTGGATCAGACCACCTCCATGTGGAAGGGATATTGGACACAGGGGCTGATGTGACTATCATACCTGACAGGATGTGGCCATCACATTGGGAATTACAACCGGTGGCTAGCAAAATCCAAGGTGTAGGAGGGGTCAAATTGGCAAAGATATCAAAAAGCATCGTGCAAATTGAGGGGGCGGATGGAAAATTGGCTAGTGTCTGTCTGTTTGTTACTGATTACAAGTGCCCCCTATGGGGGAGAGATACCATGTCCCAGTGGGGAGTCAAAATTATTATCTCAAAGAACCCCCAGGATTTTTAGAGGCGGCCACTGTGGAGCGCCCTACCGGAAAATTAACGTGGTTGGATGACACCCCTATATGGGTAGCACAGTGGCCATTGAGTAAGGAGAAAATTAAGGCACTTGAGGAGCTTGTAGAGGAGCAGTTGGCTAAAGGCCACATAGAAGAGACCACAGGTGCGTGGAATGCCCCAGTATTCGTGGTCAAGAAACCAGGGAAGGATAAGTGGAGGCTGCTTCATGACCTCTGAGAAATAAACAAAGTGATTGAGGACATGGGATCACTCCAACCTGGGATGCCTTCCCCAACGATGCTTCCCCGAGATTGGCAATTGGCTGTTCTAGACATCAAGGACTGTTTCTTCCACATTCCCCTACACACAGAAGATGCCCCACGGTTCACCTTCTCAGTTCCTACCATCAATCGAGAAGCCCCAATGAAGCACTACCACTGGAGAGTTTTGCCACAGGGAATGAAGTGTAGTCCCTCCATCTGTCAGTGGTACGTGGCCGCATTGCTGTCCCCGGTGAGTGCTTAGAGAAGGGAAGCCATCATGTTACACTACATGGATGATGTGCTTGTGTCTGCCCCCGATGACTCTATACTACAACACACACTTGACCTAGTGGTTAAAGTTTTAACCTCTGATGGATTTCAATTGCAGGAGGACAAAGTCCAAAGGATGCCACCTTGGATATACCTGGGCCTGGAAATCACTGCACGGACCATTGTTCCTCAGAAATTGGAAATCAATTGTAATCCTAAAACCCTAGCAGACCTCCATTCCTTGTGTGGGTCTTTAAATTGGATCAGGGCCTGGCTAGGCCTCACTAATGAGGACCTAGACCCCCTCTTCAATTTATTGAAGGGGGAGAGAGAGCTGGTTTCTCCCAGGGAACAGACCCTCGAGGCAAAAGCTGCAATCAAAAAGGTACAGAAGGCTTTAGGCGAGAGGCAAGCTCATCGTTACCAGCCCGAGCTGCCCTTCAAATTCATTGTCCTGGGAAAAATGCCACACCTGCACAGTTTGATATTCCAATGGATCGAGGGGCAGAGAGATTCACTCTTAATCATAGAGTGGGTCTTCCTCTCCCACCAAAGATCCAAGACCATCACTAAGCCACAAGAGCTGATAGCTCAGCTGATTCGGAAAGCAAGGATGAGACTGTAGGAACTGGCTGTTTGTGACTTCACATGTATTCACCTCCCAGTCCAACTTTCTGAGGAGGGAAGGAACTCTCCTGAGAGATTGACTAAAGAGATGTTTGAGCATTTGCTCCAGAGCAATGCCAGTTTCCAGTTATCTCTGGACAGCTACAGTGGACAAATATCAGTCCATGCCCCATCTCACAAACCGTTTAATGAGGAATTCCACCTCATTCCTCGTGAGAAGAGGAGTCGGAGACCACTCAAAGCTCTCACAGTGTTCACGGATGCATCCGGGGTTTCCCACAAGTCGGTGATGACTTGGAGAAATCCCCAGACTCAGCATTGGGAAGCTGATGTTGAGTTTGTGGAGGGATAGCCCCAGGTAGCTGAACTGGCCGCAGTCGTGAGAGCTTTTGAGAAGTTGTCAGAGACAATTAATTTGGTAACCGACTCAGCCTGCATGGCAGGGGTGGTGTCCAGGGCGGAGCAGGCAGTGCTCAGCGACATCGAGAATGAGCAGCTTTTCAGGTTGCTTTCAAAACTAATTTATTTAATTTCCAATAGAGAGCATCTGTTCTATGTGATGCATGTGAGGCCACACACCGATTTGCCACGCGAGATCGCTGAAGGAAATGGACAGGCAGACTCTCTTGCTGTCCCAGCAGAACAAGCAACCCCAGCAGAACAAGCACACCTCCCAGACATGTTCCAACAGGCAAAGCTGAGCCACCAGCAATATCAACGGAATGTGCCAGGTCTGATGCATCAGTTCCAGCTAACACGGAGTCAGGCTCGAGCCATTGTGGCCACCTGTCCCAGCTGTCAGCTCCAGACCATGCCATCAATGGGCGTGGGGGTTAACCTCCGAGGTCTTGGCAGTTGTGAAGTGTGGCAGACAGACATCACACACATTCACAGTTTTGGTCGCCTCAAATATGTTCATGTAAGCATTGATACATATTCAGGTGCAGTCTATGCCTCTGCCCATGCAGGAGAAAGGGCTGTGCATGCCAAACAACACCTAGTGCAAGCCTTTTCAGTGTTGGGCATCCCTAGAGAAATCAAAATTGATAGGGGTCCAGCATATATATCCAAGGAGTTCCTGGAATTCACCCAGCAGTGGGGAGTGGAACATAAAACTGGCACCTCCCACTCCCCCACAGGCCAAGGTGTAGTAGAGCGAGCCAATCAGACGCTCAAGCAGGTCCTGGCTAAGCAGAGCAGTTCAACTGTGTGGATGTCTCCACAGCAGAAGCTCTGCAAAGCCATGTTTACTATCAATTTCCTGAATTGTTCATTTGAAAACATGAGTCCACCTGTGGTACGTCACTTTAACAGTGGGAAACAGTTCAAGTTATCCCAACATCCTCCAGTTTTGATTAGGGACCCAGAAACCTGGGAAACCAAAGGTCCCTATGAGCTCGTTAACTTGGGACATGGCTATGCGTGCGTATGCACTCCCTCAGGCCCTCGGTGGATTCCCCAAAAGTGGGTGATGTTGTATGCCCCCAAACATCCTGCTCTAACTGAAGGGGACGAGGAGCAAGTGGCTGTTGCTTCAAAAAGAAGATGCCGCCGGAAAGAGGGAAGAAAATCTTCCCAGAGAGGACTACATTCCGGTCAACACAGAGACTTCTAACATGCTTTAAAATGTTTGTTTTTCCTTGTAAAGAACATCTACCTCCCACTCAACCCCATGATGAATCCCATCCAAGTTGTCTTCTTATTAACACTGAACAGTCTGGCAGCTGCATGGATCATACCTCAGCCAAGTCAAAACTTCTGGGTGACCCTGGCACAGATGCTCCAGCAGGAGAACATGTCTATCCTCTGCAGCAACAAAAGACCTTGTGTCCACCTGCCTGGTAGGAATCCCATTGAAGGCTAGAGAATATCCAGCCAGCTTTGGCACACATATGTCCAACCAAGTTCCCGAGTCACATAGCATACCACCACACAAAAATCATCAGTGGAGAGCTGTCATGATTAAGAACCCCATACAGCAGTGGCTGCCAAAGTTGCCCAAAGCAGCTCAGGAACCCCAAGAGTTAGAGATATTTGATTCCTCCCCAGCACAATACTGCATTCATTTCATCGCCATCCCAAAACCCTCTACCACCAAAGAGTTACACATCATACGGCAATATCGGCAGGAATTCATGGCCAAAAGGTGGTGTGATATCCTAAGCCATGTTGCAGCAGACGACCCATCTCAATACAGTCCCAAAAGCCTCCCTAAGGGATTGTTTTTTATCTGTGGGGATTGGGCATGGGCAGGGATCCCTTCTCGGCTACTAGGAGGGCCATGTACCTTTGGGCAGTTGTCCCTGTTGGCACCCAACCAAACAATTAGTGATTGGATGCACAAAAATAAATCAGCCAATAAAATCCAAAAAAGAAGTGCAGACAATTTGGACCCAAACTATGATGCTGAAATTTTTCATTGGGCCAAGTCCAAAAGAATTGCTGTGTCCCTGTTCTTTCCGTGGGTGGCAGCAGCCAAAGCTCTGGGTGAATTGGGCCACCTAGAGTGCTGGGTAGTCAAACAGGCAAACTTAACATCTACCACCATCAGCTCTCTTTTAGAAGACGAGGAAATTACCAGGCAGGCCACACTACAAAATCGTGCTGCTATAGACTTCCTCCTGCTGCTTCATGGACATGAGTGCCAGGAATTTGAAGGACTTTGCTGCATGAACCTGACCTCGAAAGCTCCTAACATCCATGCTACCCTCCAAAACATTAACAGCATGATCGGACAGGTGAAGCAAGAATCCGAAGATTGGTTCAATGAACTGTTCAAGGGCTGGGGACTCTCAGGGTATGTAGACTTCCATAGTTAAAACAATTTTACCATTTTTTGTTGTCCTTTTCCTTGTAATAATGGCATTCAGGATCTTACGTTGCTTGATTTTCAAAGCTATTAATGGTCTCATCCCTTCTACCTCAGCAGTCAATCATATAGAATTGAAAAACCTAAAACAGTCTAACTTTCCCGCAAACTGTACGTGGTGGGCAAGTTCACACTCTGAATCAAAATGAACCCAATACCTTTCTTTCAACCTTGTTAAACAAAAAATGGGGAGATGTTGTAACTCAATGGTTTTTCCCTAAAACCCCCCTTTAAGGTTTTTCTCATGGTGTAGCCCCTTTTCCTCTGACCTTTCCTGGTTGACCAGAAGCCAACCCCTCCCCCTGCCCGAGGTTTGAATACTTGCACGTTTCCTGTATCCGCCCTCTTTTTCCCCCGGATTTCCTCCGGAATAAATCTTGGAACATGTCCCGAGAAGAAGAGCCTCTTTTATCTTTCACTGCGTCCATGCAGAAATCCAAGGACTCTCTCCTGAAACTGAGCTAAACCCAGGAGCAGGAGAAGGATGAGAATTTTTCTGCAATGGATAACTTGAGAAATACTATCTATGGTTAAATTTACTCTTTGGTTTTGTGCCTACTTATAGGTGGCATCTCTACCCTGATGACCTGATGTGGAGGGAGCAGAGACCCTTGCTGGAGAAAAAGCAGACCCCCGAGAGAGCCCTCCCTGGAGGACAATCCCTTAGATAAGAAGTTGCTTACTTAGAATGACTAATGCTAAGAAATATTTTACCCCTCTGCAAACCCCTGCTTTATCTGTCTGTAATTCTACTGGTCCATTTTCAATCCCTTAGATAATTGGTTCCTTTTAACCTAAAATCCCTAGTAACTGGCTAATTTCACAATCCCTTATTCCATTGGTCCGTTTCCAAGACAACCTAACCCTGCAAAAATCCCCTTAGGACCCTACTCATTGGATTTGCTGCCCTGGACCCCTTCATAGAAGAAATAAAGATTCAGTGGAACTTCCTTTGCGGCTCTTCCCGGTCTCTTTCTCTGCTGGCTAAGAAGGTACTTTGCAAGCTGAGCAGAAATCACAATAACAGCTGATAGCCTAGACTATAGGCATTGCTTGCATCCTCGTACCTTGTGGCTGAAATCTGCCTGAGACACCAGGAAAAGCTGTTCTTTACGGAACATCTGATCTGGGCTCGTGGCAGCTCTGAGCCAAACCCAGGCTCTGACAGCTACAACCTGAGGCATCATGGGCCCATTGAGATAGGAACAATTTTCCTTTGTGTTGCCAATTTAAATCTATTTTTGATACCTCTATTTTTGCAGTCTGATTTACTTGTTTATTATTTTGGTGGTTTTTATTAGCTTTACTTTTGGGGATATGGGCATTTACATGGCAGGCTTTCACAGGTAGTCTCCCTACCCTGGTAGCAATGTTTTTCCCCTCTTCAGCAGTCTAAATTGGTTTTCTTTTATGCTGCCAACTAGCTTTTTTTTACGTTTTTAGCCATTCTTACAGAGCATTGGTTACCATTCATGAATCAGTGTAGAGGTAGAGTTTTGGTTACTTTTTTTTTTGGCAATGTTCAGGGCTAGTTGAATGGGTTTGAGTTTCATAAGTTGGTTTGATTTACTTTCTTCTTTAGTGGCCTCTGAGACTTGACATGTTGGATTCTATATGGTTGCTTTCCATTTCCGGTTTATTTCTATAATGTGGCAAGAATCATCAGTAAAAAGAGCATAGTGTGTTTCTTCTATTGGCAGTTGGTTGTATGGTGGGGCTTTTTTAGCACGTTTCACTTGCTCTTGTTTTTCTTCATTTGTGAGACCAAAATTTTTACTTTTGGGCTAATTTGTAATTACCTCTAAAATCTCAGGGTGATTTAGTTTATGAATATGGGGGCTTGTTGTGTGATAAGAGCAATCTACTTTCTTCATGTGGCATTGGTGGCATGGTGGGTAGAGGGAATCTTTGCTTTGAATATCCACTTTAGTATTGGTAGTTAGGCTGCTAGGAGGAGTTGTGTTTTCATACTAATCACTTTTGAGGCAGCTTGAATTTTTTTATAGGCTGTTAAAATTTTCTTTTAGGTTGGGGTGTAGTTGGCTTCAGACCTTTTGTAGCTTTGATTTCAAAATCTTAGTGGTTGGCCTTTAGTTTCACTAGGTACTTTTTGCTCCAGGATAGACCATGGCTCCCAGCTACAGAGTAGAGCACATTCTTTACATCTAGCCCTGTCCTGACTGGGCCAAGGGCTACTGCATGAGCGATCTCCTGCTTGATTTGGGCGAAGACTTGTTGCTCCTCAGGATCTCAGTGGAAATCGTTTTTCTTGCGGGTGACCTGGTAAAAAGGGCTTACAATTTGACTGTACTTGAGAATATGCATTTTCCAAAAGCCTATGGTACTTAGGAAAGTTAGTTTTTTCTTTTTGTTGGTTGGTGGAGATGTCGTTTTAATTTTGTTGATGACATTGGTGGGAATTTGACATCATCTATTTTGCTACATTACTCTCAGGAAATGGATTTCATTAGTTGGTTTCTTAACTTTGCTCTTCTTGATGGCAAAACTAGCTTCTAGGAGAATTTGGATGATTTTCTCTCTTTTTTAAAACATTTCTGCTGCTGTGTTTCTTTACACAATGAGATCATTGATCTGTTGCAGATGTTTTGGAGCCTTATTTTTTTAGTGTAATTTGGATCAGTCCATGGCAGATGGTAGGACTGTGCTTCCACCCCTGGGGCAGTCTTTTCCAGGTATGCTGCACTCCCCTCTACATGAAGGCAAACTGAGGCCTGCACTCTGCTGCCAGAGAAATGGAGAAAAATGCATTGACGATGTCAATAGTGACATACTACTTTGCTGCTTTGGATTTTAGCTTGTATTGGAGCTCCAACATGTCCGGCATGGCAGCACTTAGTGGTGGAGTCACTTCATTTAATGCACGGTAGTTTACAGTCAATCTTTATTCTCCTTTGGATTTACACACAGGCCAAATGGGGCTGTTGAAGGGTGAGTAGGTTTTGTTGACCACTCTTTGTCTCCCCAGCTCACAGATTATTTTATGGATGGGAATTTCGAGTTATTTTGTATTGTACGCAGTGTATTGTTGAAGTGGCAATTGGTACTTGTTGCTCTTTCCCCTTCAGAAGTCCTACTGTAGATGGGTTTTTTGACAGTTTAGGCAAGGTGTTCAATTGTTTGATGCCTTTTGTTTCTACAGCCACTATCTTAAATGCCTACTTGAGTTCTTTTGGGTTTTTGAAATACCTACTTTGGAGGAAGTTTATACCTAAAATGTGTGGAGCCTCTGGGCCAGTTACAATAGGATGGTTTCTTTATTCATTTCTAGTTAGGCTTATCTCAGCTTCCACTAAAGTAAAATCTTGTGATCCCTCTGTCACGCTAGCGATAGAAACAGATTCTGCCCCTACATTTTTTTATGGGATTAATGTGCACTGGGCACCAGTGTTGACTAAGGCCTCATATTATTGTGGTTTACATGTGCCAGGCCAACAAATCCACGCAGTCCAAATAACACGATTTTCCTTAGCCTTTACCTGGCTCGAGGCAGGGCCCCTCTAAGCCTGGTTATTCTTGTTTTCTTGGGCATATGTTTTGGAGGTTTCTTTAAGGGGATTGGACATGTCATTATCATTATACTTGACAGTTTGGCTACGGGCAACTGGAGCTGATCCTTTTTGGTGGAACTTTCTTTCTGAGTTTTTTCTTCTTTCAATTCATGCACCTGTTGTGCTAGAGCAGCAGTAGATTTTCCATTCCATTTCTTAATGGGTTTTTTTGCAATCATGCAGAAAGAACTACAGCTCAGCTCATGGGATGTATTTTCTCTCCTTATCTGGGGAACATTTGCGTTGGGTATCAGAACCTTTGATTTGTACTGCTGAGATTTGGAGAAGGTTTTCTTTTATCTCTTCCTTGAGATTTTTGCGATTTTCCTCTATCTTCTAATTTTTGTAGACATGTTTTCACAACTACGATTTTGGCATGTGTTGGGCCATGCACAGCATCTGCATATGCTCAGAGCTTCTTCTCTATATCAAGCACGGTCTCTTCCCTGGTATTCTGCTTTACTATTGCTAAAGCAGAAGCATATTCTGGTGGCTTAAGTTGTACAAGGTTTTGGCGCATCACAGATGTACATGGTACTAAGTCTGGATTCTTAGTTGTTAGGTTATTTGAGAAGACAATCTCTGTCACTGCTCTTTTTTTCAAGTATTGAATCCCTTGTTCTATGGTCTTCCATTGAGTTTGTTGCATACAGAAATTATTTGCATATAGATATCTTTGTGTTACACTTCCCAGGACCCATGCCCAGAGAATGTGAGGGTTAGCCCTTTTCATAATTCTTTGGTCGATAATGGGATTATGTGACAAGGATTCTAAATGCCTCATTTCAGTACTATTCAAAATTGTATCTTAGCCTGCAGTGTCTTAAAGATGGACTAACTAACTAATTATAGATTTATCAGGTCGTTGGGTCTAATCTTTTTTTAGGCCATGAAGGTCTTTCAGGGATAAGGATTTAATAGTCCTTTCAGGGGAAAGGACTTTTGATTTTGTATTAGGAGCTTGCTTTGAGGGTCCGTTCCCTAGATTATAATCATTTATTAGCTGAACAGTTTTGCTGGTGTGCTTCCTTCTAGCAGCGACTACCAGTGGCTTAGACTTACCATCTGGTTTAGTTACAACCTGAGTATCTGAGGTGTTGGCTGCAGCCTGAGTGACTGGGGTAGCTGTTGATTTATCTCTCTGCCCCCCTGCCTCTCTCTGCTGCCTTATAGTATTTAGCAGCCTGCGATAAGCGTATCCCAGGGCCCAGCTTACTGCAATGATCTTTCTCTTTTTAGAGTTATCATGGCACTTCTCTGTCACGTATTTTCCTACTTTAGCTGGGTTCTGAATTCTTTTACATGGAAAGTCCCAGACTATAGGGTCAGAAAATTCCTTCAGGATTTAGCCCATATCCTCCTTTTCTCCACACTACTCAGGATTTCCCACACTTGGGTTTATTCCTGGGTCAGGGGTTTCATCAGCCCCTCTAGAAATTTCAGCTCTCATTCTAGAGAAGTTGCAGACTGTATCGAAGAAGCTTACCAGATTAAATACAAGGAAGGTGGTCTCTAACATTCAGGGGAAACAACATTCTCCAAAAGTGATGTAACAGATTCAAAGGAGAAGAAGGAAAGGAAAGGCTGAAAAGCCTCATCCCCTGCTCCTCCTCTAACAAACTGGGTGCATAACCATAACCATAACCATAACCATAACCATGAACCATACATACCTGGAACAGACTCCAGTACCTTTATAAACTTTCTGTAAATCAATATTACCAAGCCCAGCACAATAGCTATTCTAATTTGTGTCTCTCTACTGTAAAAACTATGTGTTAGGGACAATTCTGAAGCTATTTCTGGATAAGAAAATAAACCTAGGGACCATAAAGGTATTACAACCTCAAAAAAGCTTAAGGACCAGAGACACATGAAGGCCTCCACCGAGAGACATCAAGAATTTAAGCAACATGGTTACTGACTGCTTTATCCTAACACAGAGTAATTACAACCCAAATGCAATCAGTACAAGTTTTTTACACTTTCTTGAGCCCTGTGTTGGGCACCAATTAAATGTATTTGTCCTGGTTTAGGGCAAATTTGGGGGAAAACTTTCAAAGGACCCTCAGGAAGCAAACCCAAGCAACCCCTCTCCTAATTGGTTTGGGAAGAAATTTCCTTGAAGTGGAAAAAACCTGTGTATTTAATAGGAAAAGCACTGCCCAGCACAAAAAAAAAAAAAGAACAATACGAAACAAAAAAACTTCTTGCCGCTCTGAAGAGATGACAAATTTAGAAAGTCTTTTTCCTGTGGGTGGTAGCTTGGCTCAGTCTGTTCTCAGTCCCTCTGATGCTGGAAAATACCACTGCCCAGGCCAGGCCCCAGTGGCTGCAGGTGCAAGCTCCCAATGCTTCCCCTTGGTCCCCAGTCTAGAGCACGTTTAAATAATTTTAGGAAGAAAAGAAAAAAAGAAACCGTCTGGGGAACTTCTCTGCTTCAGTTAGTCAAAAATTAACTAAAAGAGAGCTCTCTCCCACTGTGCACCACAGCGACACAGTTCCAGAGACGAAGCAATGAAACTCCTATCTCGATGTTTTGAAAACAACCACCTCAGTCATTCCAATGCTTCTCCTTCCCCCCCCCCCCCCCCTTTCACTCTCAAAACCAGCCTGAAAGGTACAAAACTTATTTCTGGGCTAAACAAACAAATGGGATACAATTCAACATCACAAAGTCACCCCAGGACACTTGGCAGTATGATTCCCAGAGTACAACTCCCTTTCCGCTGGGCGGGGGGATTTTTAGGTAAACTCTTTTCCCACATATCCAAAATAAGCCGTCTGGTGCTTTCCAAAAATCATTAGCCTGTTGATTTATATTTTCCCAAAATTTGGATATTTCTGGGATTTCAGAATAGGTATTCTTGCCTGTATTTTTACATCTAAAAAGTTTGATTTCATTATTATATTTACAATTTTTCCTATTTGTTTTACTCTGGGCCCAATACAGTGTTGGTTCTTCTGGGACCTACCATGTAAAAGTCCCATTATTAACTTTATATCTCTTACAGGGAATATTTCCTACTCTGTCAAGAAAATTTTTCCCAGTGAGCCAGAGGCATTCTTCTCCTATCACTGTTGAACTTAAAATCCACCCTTCTGGTCAGTTTTCCCCTCTTATATTTGTCTGGTTCCATTTAAGAAGTTCAACAGGGCCTGGGCTACTGACTTTCCATGGCCATTCCTCTGTCATCATGCCCCCTCACAAACCCAATAGTTGGTTATGTTTAGTTGTTTACTTATTCTTTCCTCTAAATCTACAAACAGGTTTTTCCCTGAGCTAGGGATTTTGTTTACTATTTGTTCTTTTACCAAATCCTGGACCCCACTCCTGAAAGCAAATGTAAAGCAAACCCATCTTTCTCCCTCTGGACATTCACTTCTCAACCTGTTACCACTTGTTCCTAAGTTTTCTGCAATTCAGTATGTTTGCCTGTCTTGCGTACAGGTATCTAATTTGGATGGATCATAACAGTCACTATCGACGTGGGTGTGGGAAGTAAAAAAGGAACCTCGCGTTTTTTCCAAGTAAAGCGATTGATAGCATTTGTGGTGTGAATTTGCTTGAATCCCAAAAGGAAAAAGACAAAAAAGGAATGACAGTTGAAAAAGGAATAACAGAGGTCTGGTATGGCTTATACCTCCACCTCCTATGGCTATGGGGTTGTCACCCATAGCAGGTGTATATGATCTTCTTGGTGGCAAAGTACAGTGGCCAATCCAGTCTATTTCCTTGTCACTTCCTTTTTGATACCTTCCAGGCAAATTGCTTTTGACACTTCTTAACTGTGGTTTCCCACAGTTTCTCAGGGACTTCCCACTCAATTGGTATCAATAATTCTCAACCACAAAGTAAATTAACTATTTCTGCATCTAATAGCCACCGTCTGTTCAAAATTGGCGAGCCACGCTTGTAACATATCATACAACACGAGTGTCTTTTATGAGAACTACAGTACCATTTTTGTTCACAATCTCTACATTTACATATAACCCAGCCAGCATGTCCTGTATTGTGGTGTATAAGGCATGGTATATGTGTTGGTACGGAGGGTGGCTGCAATTCGACCCTTAGGTAGAGATATAAGCAATTCTCTTCTTTTTACAAATCACAAGCTATAGCCAATATTCTCTGGGTCTGAAATCTGTATAAACCAGATCCTCTGGTTTGAAGACAAAGTATCTCTGCCCAGGGAGGGTATCTGAGTTTCCTTAGAGTTTCCCCAGGGGGTACTTGAAACCACTCATAAGCTTCTCCTTACTTCCCAGTTGTCTGCTATCCTTGGGAGATTATTTGGGTCATCCCAGTTCATTACCACCCGATCCATGCTTAAGAGTCAATTTTATATCACCCAGCACCAATGTTATATTCACTCATCAGGTTCTTCCACAGGTCCTTTGATTCTGCTGGCATGGATCCACCCTCTTTCCTTGGTCTGGATCACTGCTTCAGTCATCAGCAGTACCTGAAAAGGATCTTTCTATTGCGGAGTTAAAGATTGTTCTTTCCATGTTTTAACCAATACTCATTCTCCCAGGTGGACACTATGAATATTAAATTCTAAGGGTGCAGTTTGAGGGATAATCTCTTTCAACCACAAATTTTCAAGAGTTTGTGCAGTTGTGGTGACATATTTTCTAAAACTCGCTTCCCCTTCTTTGTAAGTAGCGCTTTCATGTTGGGTGGTCAAAAAGGGCAACCCGAACATCATTTCATAGGGTGACACTCCCAGGTCTGATCTGTTGTGTCCAGACCCTTAGTAGGGCCAAAGGTAAACACTTTACCCATGACATCTGGGTTTCAATCATCAGTTTAGTTAAAGTCCTTCTTAAAGTCTGGTTCATCCTCTCTACCTGGCCTGAACTCTGTGGGTGCCACAGGGTATATATTTCCCATTCTATTCCCAGGGCTTGAGTTATTTGCTGTAAGACTCTTGACATAAAATGTGTTCCTCTATGTGAGTCTATCTTGTTTACCATTCCATACCTCGGAATAATTAGTTCCAAAAAGGTTTTACATACTACATTAGCTGTGGCTCTAACAGTTGGGACAGCTTCTACCTAATTAGTTAAATGGTCTATTATTACTAATAAAACCTTCCATCTCTGCACTTGGGGAAGTTCAGTAAAGTCTGCTTGGATGCTTTGAAATAGTCGCAGGGCTAACTCATGACCTCCTGGTGGTTTTTTTTTCTCATAACCTTTTTATTTACCTTTTGGCAAATTATACATCTCTCAGTTACTTGCTTTGCTAATCCAAAAGTCCCAATGCACCCATAATTCCTTAAAGAGTGATCACACAAAGCCTGAGTACCCCAATGAGTCTTTTGATGTATGTCTTCTAATATTTTCCTAGTAAGGGGCTTATTAAGTAACTGCCTCCTATCATGGAGTTTCCATTTCCCAGACTGATCTTGCTCTCCCCCTATCTTGCTTAACTCCTCTTCTGCTTTGCTAAATTTTGGAATTTCAGATTCTTCCTTTCCTGGAGTCAAAATTAATATAACTTTTTCACTCCCATTTTCTGCTTCATTTCTAGCCTCTTGGTCTGCCAAATAATTTCCTCTTATTTCGGGGGTCATTCCCTTTTGGTGTCCTTTAACATGTACTACAGCTATTTCTTCAGGAAATTTAATGCTTCTAAAACCTCTAGAATGAGTCTCTCATGAATCAACCCTCTTCCTTTTGAATTTAGCAACCCTCTCTCTTCCCAAATTTTTCCAAAAGTGTGTACTACCCCAAAGGCATATTATGAATCAGTATATATGGTTCCTTTTCTATGTGCTAAATATTCCAGTGGTCTCTTTAGAGCATATAATTCACAAGAGTGAGCAGACCAATTTGAAGGTAATTTCCCTTTTTCAATGGTCTTCATATTTTTCCAATCGACTAAAGCATATCCTGACATCTTTTTCCCTTGTAAGCATCTAGGTGAACCATCAACATATATTCTTTCCCCTTCTGGGAGGACCTGTTCTGCTAGATCTTCCTGAACTTTAGTTTGGTACTGTATTACTTCTAAACAATTATGTGTTAAGTCACCCTTTGGTTCTCCATATAAAAGTGTGCTGGGTTCAGACTTTTGTCTACCTCTAGGGTCAAGTCATCACTGTTTATCAGAATTGCTTCATATTTTAACATCCTGGAATCTGTTAACCATTTTGCAGCTTTTTGATTTAACACATTTCAGACTGCATGAGGTGTACACACAATTAGTTTATTTCCAAAAGTAAATTTACAGCTCTCCTCTACTGGGATGGCAGTAGCTGCTATGGCTCGAATACATATTGGCCAGCCATGGCTCACTGGATCTACCAATTTAGATAAATAGGCTATCAGCCTCTCTACTCCTCCCCATTCCTGGACTAACACTCCATGAGCTTCCATGAGCTACTCCATCTTCCACATTCACATACAGATAAAAGGGCTTTTCTAATGAGGGTAAACTCACAGCTGGTATTGAGGCTAGTTTAAACTTTAGTTCCTCTAATTTATTGCCATCTTCTCTGGTCCACTTTATCTTGTCTTCCTCTGTCAACTTTTCATATAAAAGCTTCACTCTCTGAGTATATTCTTCAATCCACAGCCGACAATACCCCAGTAATCCAAGTGGTTTTCTAACTTCTTTCTTTGAAGAAGGGGGGGAAGGGATAAAATTCCCGCAATCCTCTCAGGATTTAGTTTTCAACTACTTTTAGTTATTAAGTGACTGAGATACTTCACCTCAGACTCCACAAATTGTAATTTCCCTTTTGATACTCTTAATCCTTTTTCCCTGTTGGAGTGTATAAAACAGAAGCCTCTCTGAGTCCCTCAGAGAGAGAAAAGAATGCAGGATTGAATTAAAGCCTTTAGAGAAATTAAAATATATAAGCCACACAGACATGAAGTAGAAGTGTAAATTTTAGTTTTAAGTAAGTAGGAATATTATTAAGCCACATAGATATGAAATAGAAGTGTAAATTTTAGTGTTAATTAAGTAAGAATATACTTTAAGTGCTTTAAGAGAGTAAAAAGCCCTAAAGTCTAGTTCAAAGTTCAAGCCTAGTTAAAAGTTCAATAACTTAGCCCCAGACATAACAAAAACATAGTAAGAACATTGCTTGCATTTCTAGATAGAACAGATAGAACTATATGCGTAAATTATGTCTAAGAACTAACACTACTTTTGTACTTTAGAATTAAGATTCTAATAGGTGTAGAAAGAATGTTTTAGATTCGTGTTTTTAGCTTGTCCTGGTTTAGGGCAAATTTGGGGAGAAAACCTCCGAAAAGAGCCCCCAGAAAGCAAACCCCCACCACTCCTCCCCCCACCACTGGGTTCGGGAAGAATTTCCTCAGAAAAAAGTGGAAAAAAACCTGTTTATTTAACAAGCAAAACACTCCCCAGTACAAAAAAAATGAACAACACCAGATGACAAAAATTCTTTCACTGCTCTGAAAGGATGACAAACTCAGAAAGTCTCTCTAGCGAGTGGCTGCCCAGTTATCGGTCTCCGGCGCTGGGGGATGACTGCTGCAGGTCACAGAATGCAGACTCCCGGTGTTTCTTGGTGTTTCCCAAGTCCCTGTCCGGAACAGGTTCAGATGGTATTTAGGAAAGGGAAAGAAAGAGAAAAAAAAAAAAACAGTCCAGGGAAAAAATTGGACTGCCTAGCTGAACTAACTAATAAGCAAAAGCAAGAAAAGCAAGAGCCAAAAGCGAGTAAAGCAAAGCAAGCAAAGCCAGCAAGTCAGCAAGCGAGCAAGCCTCTCCTAAACACAGACCATGGGGGAGGTGAGCTGGCTGATAACAAGACAAAACAAAGCTTCACTTTCAGAGTCAGTCCTGAAAGCACAGGACATAATACCAAGCATAAACAGAATACACGATTGGAGATACAAGCACTATAATGTCACCCTAGGACACAGCTCATTGGATGATTTATGAATATAATCCCCTGTATTGGGGTGAGAGATCCATGCAGAAGAAGAAATGCCAGGGAGCTGCTACTGCTGCTACTTGGGACTCCATGCCAGAAAGTTTTAGCACGAACTTTAATATTCTGAACTCTTTGCCTTCGAGACTGATGCATTCATGCAATAAACAGCTTTACAGCAACCAACTACTGCTCCTGTCTCTTTGAAGACCCAGACCCATGAATAACTTGACATTTCCCCAAGAAAATTCAGAAGTTTTATAGTAGCCTCCCTAACTTCAACTTCGGCTTCTCCTGAAAATAAAAGGTCATCTATATATTGGGTATTCTGTATTCCAGGAGTAGGCAAGTTCTGTAATATTTCTTCTAAAGCTTGCCCAAATAGATTTGGAGACTCTGTAAACCCCTCTGGCAGTTTTGTCCATCTTAATTGCTGTTTTCGTCCAGTACCTGGATCCTCCCATTCAAAAGCAAAAATATTTTTAGTATTGTCTTCGTTTTGATTTGCCAATTTAAATAAACTCATTTTTCTGTTGTGAGACGGAACCAAGAGCAAAAAGCAAGGCAGGCCTAAAACTTAATAGAGTATATAAAAAATAGGAATTTATTAACTACACAAACAAAGAGAAGGAAAAAAACAAATTCAAAATAAGATTTTTTTTCATATCACTCCTTCCTTCCCTTTCCCAACCTTCATAACAACAAAACAGACATACAACAAATTTTTCGGTCAGTTCCCAATTTAGTCTTTTTCAGTTCACTTCCGGAGAGAGAAGCCTCCTCTTGTTGAAAGCTGTAGGGATTTTTCCACAAGAAGGAAGAAAACAGTCCTCTCGTGGTTTCATTTTTCACGATTTGCATCCGCCTGGGAACCTGCAATCGTGACACTCCTCCCAACTCCACAGCCTTCCCAAAACTGTAGATGTGGGCCATGTCTGTCTCATGGGGTATTACTTTTAAGAATGAAATGTTCTACAGCAAAGGTTCTCATAATCTCTTTTCTCTCTGTTCAGGCTTCATCCTCAGAAAACCAAAATTCCCTTCTTTCTTCAGGGCAAAGATTCGCAACACAGGTGCTTTTTAGTCAAATCATACATCAAATGGAACATCTCCATCCCCCATGTCGTTCTCTATGGTTTATAGGAATATTCAGTACATCAGTTCATCCCTACATTCTTACAAAAGGATTTTCAGCCATCTACAGCATCTCCTCATTCTCCTTCCATCTAAAAAAACTTAGCTCGTGCTTCACTGACTTCAGAAATCTTCTTATTCCCTTTCATATTCAAAGGAAGGCCAGAAGTTTTGCAAATCTTATCTGAGCACTAAAGAGTTAAAGTTTAACACAACTACAAGAGTTGGGCCAGGCTCAGGCCGTGCTGGGGGGGGGGTGGCTGAGGTGCCAATCAGCCTTTCTGGGGCTGGGCTGCAGCCCCACACTGCTCATGGCCACCTGGGCAGGCCTGGCCTGTCTGACACTGCTCCGAGCCAGCAGCAGGAGCCGGGCTCCCCCCGCCTCAGAGCCGCAGGCCCGTGGAGGAAGAAGCCGTAAAGATCTTATCAAAGAACCTTTCCTCCTCCTGATAATTGGGTCTCCTCGTTTGCAAACGGGGCCCAAGCAGCCTCCCGAGCCTCCCCCCGCATGGGGGGGGAACTCAGGTTGATGTTACCTGCTCAGCCACCGGAAAGACAAAGAGCCTCAGTTCCGGATTACCTCCTTCAAAATGTGTGTTCACGGAGCGAACTAACTTTCTCTAATTGGCTGTTGAAGGTGTCCCAACCCTCACAGAGGAAGTTCCTTTAGAAAGAACTTTTCTCTGAGTTTCTTCTTCCCAAGTCAACCTATCACAAAAGGGTATAGGGATTAGGTACCACTGGGTATGGGATCCAGGTTCTTTTGTTAACTTCCCTTAAATCTTGTACTAATCTATAAGTTTCATCAGATTTCTTAATTGGGAGGATAGGGGTATTATGAGGATACATACAAGGTTCCAATGTCCCATCCTTTATCAAGCCTTCTATTACCGGCTTTAAGCCTTCTCTTCCTTCTAATGATATAGGGTACTGACGCACACCTATGGGACATTCTTCTCCCTCAGTCATGACCCTTATGGGGCCAATATTCAATCCTCCCCTATTTCCTTTCCCAGCTCAAACTTCTTTGTTAATCCTTCCCTCATTTTCTTGGCAGAGTTTTAGCACTTTAGCTGTCCTTTTCCCTTCTTCAAGTATAACCCCTATTCCTAATTGTACCTGCAAGTGTCTCCTCGATAAGTTGCAACCTGCTCCAGGGACTAATAAGGCATCTCCCACCCCTATTCTAGTTTCCCCTTCAATTACCACCTTTTTGATTATAGAAACCTTAAAACCTTCTCCTTTGGCTCCTGTTACTTTTATAGTGCCGTTATTTAAATTACACCCCTTCAGAATAGTAACTACACAAGTTCTCTCTGCCCCTGTATCAACTATAAATTCTAATTTTTCTCCCCAAGGACCTACTTTTAAAGTTATCAAAGGCTCTATCTAACCTTTATCCCCCAGGAAATAGAGCCCCTGACATCCCTAGTCTGCTGATTCTTCTGAGTGTCTCTCTTGGAATACTTCTAGTTTTTTCTTTAGGTGAAGGCAATCTCTCTTATAGTGTCCCTCTTCTCCACAGTAAAAACAGGCATTTCTGGTTTGCTCCTGAGATTTTGGTCATGCTGGGGTTCTGTTTCCCCCCCTTTCCCTATCTCTAAAGCCTGAATATCTTGGAATAGTACCTGGGGGCTTCAGATCCCTTTGGTGAGTTACTCTCTCGCATAGTGGCTATCATAATTTTAGCTTTTGCCTTGGCTTTTTCTTCATCCCATAAACTTTTTGTGCTTCTTTCAATAATTAATTTAATCCCTTATCTTGCCAGTCCTCAATTTTTTTCCAACTTCTTCCTAATATCTGTCCAGGCACGGGTGACAAAGTTAATCCTTAATAGGGTTTGTCCCACTATACTATTGGGGTCTATCCCAGAGTACTGCTGCATGTTCTTCCAGAGCCCCTCTAACCATTCAGTTGAAGTTTCTTCCTTCCCTTGCTGCCTATCAAAATTTTGCTAACATTTTGTCTCCAGGGTGATGCCTGTTTTATCCCTTTGATTATCAGATTATGATAATAATTCATATTTTCTTGTCCTGCTGCATCATTATGATTCCAGTTAGGACATGCTTTTGGCATTTTCTGGTCCCCCAGTGGGCCTTGTTGATTTTCTCTTTCCTAAATTCTCATTCTGGCAGCCCTAATCATCTGCCTCCTCTCTTGGGAAAATATAATACTCATTATTGACTGCATTTTTTCCCAAGTAAAAATGTTGGGACCTAAAAATTGGTCTAATTGTTCAGCTAAACCTATGTGATCTTCTAATAACCCTTTTATTTCCCTTTTAAAATTTATGACTTCTGAAGAGGTCAAAGGAGCATTCACAAATCCTATCCCCCCTTGAGCCTCTCCCATAGGTACTTCCCTCAAAGAAAATAAGCTGACTTCTTGATCTCTTTCCAAATCAGACCAGCCTTTGTGTTCCTCAATCATCATAACCTTAGAAAGGACCTTTCTTCCTTGCTGGGGGGGGGGGGGGGGAGGGGGGGGTGGCAGGGGATGAATTATTGAGTGGCCCTCAAGTTTTTCCTGAACTTCCCCTAGTGTTGTGACAGGGTCTTCCATTGGGAGGGAGGTGAGCTGGTGGAGCAGTGGGAGCTGCTGGAGCAGCGAGTGTCGCTGGGGGACGGGAACCACCAGAGCTAAAGGATACCGGGGGGGGGGAAATACCTCCAATGGTTCCCACCTCTTCTCCTTTTCCTCTGCTTGCTCTGTCTCTGAGGCTCCTGATACCTTAAATCATTTACTCCCAGGGGCCTCCTCCAGCAGGAGGCATATTCACTTTCCTCAGGGTCGAAAGATTCTTTTGCGTTTACAAATATGTTTAAAGCTTGACAAATCCAACCCTCAAAGGACCCATACCTAGGCCAATAGAGATGATCAGATCTTATTTCCTTTTTTGTCTACTCTATCATATAGTACTGAATAATTTTGACTTTTCCTTTTGTACATGGATTGCTATCCCAGTTATCTATTTTAATTCCCAGTGGTCTATCCTGGTGTATATCTGCCAGTGCCTTTCTGCTCCTCTTTTTCCTTGGAGCTGACGTACTTATTCCTTGTCCCATCTTCCCAGGACCTGACCTGCTTATTCCCGATCCCTATTTCGTTGCTTTCACTCCTCCAGCAGCTTGGACACCACCCGCTCCTCACAGTTGTTTCTCACACTAAGCACAGAAAATCTTTCCTCTCCAGTAATACATCTCCTTCCAATCAACAATTGATATAACGTATACTCATTCACTTGTAATCACTCCCTTCATGTCTACAACACATTTCACTCACTCTCACTCATTCCATTGCCATAACAAGGTGACAACACAACAGTAAGCTACCTTTATTTTCAAATCTCTTGTTAACATTCACTGGCAGGTATTACTTATCACAAGAAATTCTTTAATTTGGGGCATATGATCTCTGTCTGCTCCCTTCTGTGTACTCAAGGACAGCAGAGCTCCCAAACTTTTAGGGAAGCTATCTAGAGATCTGCTTTTCCCCAAATCTGGCAGCCGAGCAGAAAGTCTTATCAATAAAACCTCAAATGTTGTTAGCCAACCCCAGATGGTCTTGGGTATAGGATCCCTAAGATATTTTCCTCCTTACTGCCATGGATCCCAACCCTCAATCTGGCACTCCTTTTGGTATTGGGGACCCTCACTCTCATCCCCTATTTCTTAGTGGATTGCCTAGGAAATCCTTTGCTCCTTTTCCTGGGATCCAATCCCCCCCTGGGACTCAGTCCCAGTTACCCTGGGGGATCACTCACTCTATCTTTTGCTTCATCTCTTCACCAGCCAGTGTCCTCATGGAAACCTGGAACCACGACTAGAAAGACTCCGCACTCACTTCACATATCCAGACTGTCCAGTTCACGTCTTACACACACCAGTCAATCCCCCATACCCTGCCCCCTGTGTACAGTGATGCCTTGGGTTTTAGCTTTTATATTTTTCAGATTCTCTGCTGCTTAGTGTGCAACTCTGAAACTTCATATTAGGTGTAAGTTCTCTTCACAAGGTAGTTAGACAAAACAATCCCTTCCCAGCTAGAAAATCAAGAACAACCGTTACCCAGAAAGTATAAACAACATTGAAGGGAAGGGGGCAAGCCGGGAGGCTGACACTTCATAACCTGAGGCTGTGGTTGGACAATTGACCCCAATATGTAGATGAATCAAAACTTATAAAAGTATAAAGACTCGTGACTGGGATCCATCTTGGATTTGATTTGGGTGTAGCCCCAGCTAGGCTCTTACACTGCCCAAAGTGTATCCTTTCAATAAATACCTATTTTATTCCATTTGCTCTGTCTAGTCTTTGTTCCAGGTCAACCTTTCCAGGCATCAACAGTACTTACAATGTTTTTTCCTGTCTGGGTCTTTGTGCACAAGAACTGTGGGCTTTTTTCCCCGTTCTTTCGCTTTATGAGTCACTTGTCCACAGGGTGTAAGCCTGTGATTGCCGATGACACCAGAAGCTGAGAAAGCCATTAAACTCAGTGAGGCGTGCCTCCCGCTCAGGATCCCCTAGCGCCACAGAGGTGAGGCGTCCATCCCGGATGAGAATCGTGAGAAATGGAGCTGACTCCTCAGCTGAATTTAAAACAAATTAATAAAGGACAATAGGAGACAAAAATCAATAAAGCAAAAATAACAGCACTGGGTGCATAGCCGTAGCCAGAGGTACCCCAGCTAACCATAGCAACTCTTCTTATATACCTTTTCTATTGCATCAATCAAATACATATTCATAAAGATTATACATATTCAAACATTTCTTCTAACTAATTTGCATAATCCAGGAACTTTTTAGAATGGCCCCTCCTCTGATCTGCCTTTTTAGAGCACGTGCAGTAATGTTGGATGTGGTTTTGAGAATTGTGTGTCACCTCCTCACAAAGGCCCCCTGTTCCATGGTTTCAGCAGGTGACAGTTGTTGACAGCCAGTGTCAGTAGCAGGCGTCCTCAGTAATTTTAATTATTGCCAGTGTAATATATGTTATAAAATAATTCGTGTTGGTTTGTAACTGAAGTGAAATAAAACAGGATTGTATAAATAAAAAAAATAAACCAGAAAATCTTTAGAACATAGGCAGCAGTGGGAGAACAAGGATTGCCTCACAAGAATTGCAAAACTACAGCAAAGGAACCTAAATTAGCAAGTGAATAGAAATGGCTCCAGCTGAGATAGCTCTTCCAGAAACAGTCCTGGGAACACCCAAGTGATAAACACTTGATAAGTGTCGCTAATCAAGATAACCAGAGTCGTCAGGGAAAAACTACATCTCAATACTGGATTCCTAAGCAAATATCTGCATTCATCGGAAATTCATCGCTTCCCAGGAATGGTTTTGTCTAGCCCAAGGCAGAGAAAGAGAGCTACGTGAATATGTGAAACAACGAAAAGAAAGGAAGACCTCTGGCCCAGGCGGAAAAAAAACTGTATAAAACCAGGACCAAGACGACATTCGTGAACAGAGGGGGATCTGAAGCGATAGAGTTCGGATCAGTGTGTGTTCACCTGGCGCCGATCCCGGGCTCGGCGCTGTCCTTTTTGATTGTGGCTATCGAGGACCGTATTTTGGTCGCGAAATAAAAAGTTTCTTTTGATGATACTTAATTTGGTTTAATCATTTTATTATTTATAACAATCTTGGTGACCCCGACGTGATTCTGATTTGTGGGTCCAGGAAGGCCCCCCCCTCAGCTCAGGAGGCGCCCCAGTAACGTTAGTGGCCTGACGGAATTGGGAAATTTCTCGGAACCAATCAGAATCTCGAACCAAAAGCCAGAGCCACAATCAAAAGAGGAGATGGAAATGGGCCCAGGGCTCTCGAGTAGCAATTTTTTTTTCACTCATAAAATTCTACATGCACGAAGAACCCACGCAGGAAAAAGAACCGTAAGTATCACGTGGTTGAGTGAAGTGTGATTGAGCGCATGTGTGAGACATGATCTTATCACGAAGACAGTGTGGACCCCAAGACTGCAGTTCCACTATCCCTTGAGGGATGTAGTTGGTTAAGGGAGAAGCGAACATAAACGTGGTAAAACTCTTTCTAGTGCGTCAAGCCTAAAACTCAGAGAAGTTTTGGGGGTCGGTCACAGGTGAAATGAATAAGGGCAAGGAGAGCAGCTCCCGTTTTAATGCCTTTATTTAGAAATCAGCTCTGGGTGGGAGCCCGACGGGTCACGTGCACCACCGCTGCTCCCGATGGACGATCCAGAGGAGGAGGAATTGAGCTTTGCTGTGCAGCAGAGCTGGGCCTTCTGTCCTCACAGGAGTCCCGCAGAAGACACTGGTTAGCTCGTAGTCCAGGGGTGTCACGTTGATCGGGTGCTGTTCAGGTCATGGTGACAAGGCAAGAGAGTCCTGGTTGGCGATTTCATCTTCTTCACTGCTTTTCTTACTTGGGAGTACCATTTTTGGTTTTCGATGTTATATTGGCTTGCTGTTTTTAGGGGTTTTTTATTACTGAGTTGTGTCCCATAAGTACTTGCGGTCTTCTCATTTGCCAGGCATCATTTTGGGAGCAGCAAAGGCGTTACCAACCACGGGGAGGGAAAGGGCACAATGACAAGACAATTCCAGGGAGTGGGAATCAGAACAGAACAACAGCAACAATTAACATAAAAACAGGGTGTTTTCCACAGTTAACAGAACATTAACAGAACAAACAGGAGCTTGTTCTTAATAATGGGGAGGATCAAAAGGAAAAGTACATTCTCTGGTACTTGAGAACTAGTAAACCTTTTAGAACCAGGACTAAGTAAGTCCTGAAAAGGGAAAAAGAGAGCTCGCTACCTTTCAAAAAACTCACAGATCGATTCGCTGTGAGGCTAGTAGACTGATAATTTCAAACAACATCAGACACAAGTACGGTACCACTAAGACTTAAAATCCTTTGGAGGATCCCGGCGTGAAATCATGGTAAGGAGATATACAAGAGTAGCGTGTTGCAATTTTTTTAAAGAGAGATGGGACAGAGAAATAGTAAAACTCAGGGAAAAACCCCGGAGAAGCCCGTAAAGGCACGGGGGGGGGCAATTTGCCCAAAATCCTGAGAAACAGCCCGTTGGGGTGGATGCTAGAACATTGGGAGGAGTGTCCCAACAGAAGGAGGTCTAAGGAAAAAATGATTCAATATTGCATAGAAGTATGGGGAGATAAGAAAATAAGGGAACATCTAGTCAGGCCCATTTTTGGTACATTTAAGAGATGGGTTTGCCAAGCTTTAATTAGTCACTTGAATAGTAGGTATCCACAAGATAAAGAGGAAAGAGACTATGCCAAATTATGGAAATACGCTAGTAACAGGGTTATTCCCAATCAAAACTTGCAAGGGTGCTGCAACCCTGGGTGAAGCATGGGAACCATTAGACAGCCTCCTGCCCCCGTACCTCAATCCCGTACCTCAACCCATGCAAGCTCAGGTCCCTTTGCCTGTATCCGCGGGTCTTCCACACCAATCCACACAAGCCCAGGCACCCCCGCTGCTTATGCAGCTTCCAGAAGCCCAACTCTTACAAGGACAGGCTTCAGAGGTACCCCAACCCCTACCCCCTCCACAACCAGCAGGACCCAAAGAAAAAAACCCTCCCTCCCAGGAAACTGGTTCTCCCCCAGCTAGTAGGATACAACACAAAACGGGTGGGTAAACAATGACAATAATGAAGATAAGGGAGATAAGCACAATCTCCTCCCTTTAAGAGAAGTACCAACTGCCCCTGGAATCATCGGATTTGTAAACATACCAACTAACACTGGAAGATGTAAGAGCTTTTAAGAAAGAAATGGGCAGCCTGATGGACGATCCGTTAGGGGTAGCAGATGGATTAGATGAGTTCCTAGGAACTAGCATATATACATATGACAATATCAATGCCATATTGAGATCACTGTTCAACATCGAGGAACGAAAAATGATAAGGCAAGCCTCAATTCAGGACTGGGAGCGTAGAAACCCTCAGGGAGTGCGAGATGACCAGAGATGGCCCAGTCAGAAACCATAGTGGGACACACAGACGAAAGACGGCAGGCAGAGAATGATAGAGCTAAGAAGTATGGTGATACAAGGCCTGCAGGAGGCTGTACCAAAAGGTCAGAACATGAGCAAAGCACTCGAGGAATGTCAGAGGAAGGAGGAAACACCCACAGAATGGTTGGAGGTTGAGAAAAAGTCTCCAAATGTATTCAGGAATGGACACTGATTCCCCAGTTGGGGAGGTCCTCTTAAAAACACAGTTTGTTGTGAAATCATGGGAAAATATACAGAGGAAAGTCAAGAAAATAGAAGGATGGCAGGAAAAAGAGTTGCAGGACCTGCTTAGAGAAGCACAGCAGGTTTATATAAAAAAGGAAGAAGACCAGCAGAAAGCACAAGCAAAAGTGTTGGTAGCAGCTGTAAGGGAAGTACAAAGGCAGGAGTGGGTCCAAGATAATGTAAAACCAATGCCAAACCATCAACCTCAGAAGAAACAAAGCCCCTCTCAGAAGAAGCAGACGGACAAAGGGATGTGCCAGAGTGCTTCTATTGTAAGAGAAAAGACCATCTCAAGAGAGAGTGCAAAAAGAAAATGAGAAATTAGAAGGTTTTCCAGGAAGATTAGAGGTGTCAAAGGGTTTTTCATTTAGGGTCCAGAACATCCAGAGAGCCCCTGGTAAAGAATAGGTAGAGAATAGGACCTCAAAAACAAAAATTAATATTCTTAGTGGATTCAGGAGCTGAGCGAAGTACTGTTCAGCAGTTGCCCCCAGGATGTACTAGAAGCAAAGATACTATGGTGGTTATTGGGGCAAAAGGGGAACCCTTCTAGGTTCCGGTAATTAAAGATGTAGAAATAGTCAGAAACTAGGTTTTGTTTAAGGAATATACTATTAGTCGAGGAAGCAGATTATAACTTGCTAGGGAGAGATTTGATGGTAGCCTTAGAAATAAGTCTGATTGTACAGGGATCCCGGCTCATGGTAAGCCTATATAAATTAACAATAAAAAATGAGAAAAAAATAGATCCTAAAGTCTGGCACACCCAAGGGGAAGCTGGAAAACTAGAGATGGAACCGATTCACATCGAAATTGATAGGCCAGAGAATCCCATTAGAATTAAGCAATACTCCATTCCTATGGAAGGAAGGAAAGGATTGAAACCTGTAATAGATGACCTATTGAAAAAAGGGACTTTGGAACCTTGCATGTCTAGGCATAACACTCCTATCTTGGCAGTACGGAAGGCTGATGGTAGCTACAGGTTAGTACAAGATCTGAGAGCTGTGAACAGGAGAACTAGAACATTATTTCCCACTGTCTCAAACCCATACACTTTATTAAATAATGTTTGTCCTGAAGACACCTGGTATAGTGTGATAGACTTGAAAGATGCGTTTTGGACCTGCCCCCTAGCCGAGGATAGTAGAGACTACTTTGCTTTTCAATGGGAAGATCCAGATACAAATAGAAAACAACAATTTAGGTGGACATCTTTGCCGCAGGGGTTTGTAGACTCACCAAACCTATTCGGCCAAAGCTTGAACAGTTACTGAATCAATTTGTGCTAGTAGAAGGGACCAAATTATTACAATATGTGGACGAGCTACTGGTAGCAGGCCCAAAGGAGGAAGACGTAAGAACAAATTCCATAGCATTACTAAATTTCTTAGGAGACAAAGGATTCAAAGTTTCCAAGTCAAAACTACAATTTACTGAACCTGAGGTTAAATATCTGGGACATTGGTTAACAAAGGGGAAAAAGAAGTTAGACCCTGAAAGAGTAGCAGGGATTGTTGCTCTATCCTCCCCATGAGCAAAAAGAGAAGTAAGGCAGCTACTGGGACTTTTAGGTTATTGCAGACAGTGGATTGAAGAATATAGTGGAAAAGTAAAATTCCTATATGAAAAACTCACTACTGATAGATTAAAATGGACAGAACAAAATGAGAAAAGACTCAAGGAGATAAAAGAAACACTCATGACAGCCCCAGTATTGAGTCTTCCTGATGTAAAAAGACCATTTCAGTTATTCGTGGATGTTAGTAATCACACTTCCCATGGAGTATTGACACAGGATTGGGCCAGAGCTAAGAAACCAGTGGGGTATGTGTCAAAACTTTTGGACCCCGTGAGCAGGGGGTGGCCTACTTGCCTACAAGCAATTGTGACAGTAGCATTATTGGTAGAAGAAGCAAAGAAAATAACGTTTGGGGCCTCGTTGGTAGTATATACCCCTCATAACATGAGGAGTATATTATAACAAAAAGTAGACAAATGGCTTACAAATGCAAGGCTTTTGAAGTACGAGGCCATACTAATTCACTCACATGATTTGAAATTGCAAACAACCACTGCACTAAATCCAGCTCAATTTCTGTTTGGGGAAGCCTCAGAAAGACCTACTCAAGAGTGTGCTGAGGTGGTGGAACTACAGACAAAAATAAAAATGGACTTGGAGGAAGAGGAATTAAAGGGAGGAAAAAATGGTTTGTGGATTGGTCAGCGAGAGTTATAGAAGGAAAGAGAAAGTCGGGATATGCAATTGTGGATGGTAAAACGAGAAAAGTAGTAGAATCAGGACCCCTAAGTGCAAGTTAGTCAGCTCAGGCATGAGAATTGTATGCAGTATTGCGAGCGTTAAAAAGACTGAAAGGAAAAAGAAGAACAATCTTTACAGATTCAAAATATGCATTTGGGGTAGTCCATACCTTTGGGAAAATTTGGGAAGAGAGAGAGTTGATTAATACTCGAGGACAAGGACTAGTTCATGAGGAAATAATAAAACATCTTAGAGTCTATCAGGGAACCAGAGGTGATTTCAATCATACATGTGAAAGGACACCAAGTAGGGATACAGTTTCAGACTCAAGGAAACAATTTGGCAAACAAAGAAGCTAAGAGTGCAGCGTTATTAAAGATAAGTACCCCAGAAGTCGGAAAGGGCGAGACCCAGGGATATCCCCCATGTCCCTCCCAAAAGGAAATTGAAAGATATGAAAAGATGGGGGGAAGATTAGAAGAAGATAAGTGGAAATCACCGGATGGGAGGGAACTAATATCTAAAGATTATACCAGAAAAATTTTAAGGAGATGACACCAGCAAACTCACTAGTAGGGCCAGGCCCTGGCAGAGCAATTTCTGAAATTTTTCTGGTGTAAAGGGATTTATGAATTGACAAAACAGGAGGTGCAAAGATGTCTGGTCTGCCAAAGGGTTAATAGGGCCAGAACACAACAGACAGTCTGGGAAAGTCGCCCTATAGCATACCATTCTTTCAAAAGGATCCAAGTGGATTTTACCAAATTGCCCAAAGTTGAAAGATATAAATTTTTTTTGGTACTAATTGACAAATTAACCCATTAAGTAGAGGCTTTTCTGAGCTCTAGGGCTACAGCCCAGACAGTATCAAAATTTCTTCTAGAAGAAATTATTCCCCGATATGGAATAATCAATAATATAGACTCAGATCAAAGAACACACTTCACCTCAAAGATCATCAAACAATTAGCAGAAGCCTTAGGAATTCGGTAGGAATACCATACCCTGTGGCATCCCCAAAGCTCAAGACATGTTGAGAGAATGAACCAGACATTAAAAGCCCAATTATCAAAGTTAATGATAGAAACTAAGATGTCCTAGCCAAAATGCCTCCCTTTAGCTTTACTAAACATCAGAACCATGCCTCACTCTCAGACAGGATTATCACCTTTTGAGATGCTATATGGAATGCCTTATGATCATGGGATGCCAGTAGGACATCCTAGGATAGAGGATGGACAAATACAGCCCTATCTGATAGCAATAAATAAAAATCTACAGGAATTGAGAAAATAGGGAATTGTAACACAGAATACTCCTTTGGGGTTTGCCATACATAAAATTCAACCAGGAAATAAAGTTCTTATAAAAACCTGGAGAAAGGTCCCTCTCTCTCCTCACTGGGAAGGTCCTTTTCTTATCCTTTTAACCACAGACACAGCAGTTTGAACAGCAGAAAAAGGCTGGACACACGCTTCTCGGGTGAAAAGGATTGAACCAAGGGAAGAAACATTCAAGTGAAAAGTTACCTCCCCCCCTGAGGACCTAAAGATAAAGTTGTGCCGATCAAGTAAATGACCGACAGGAATCAAATAAAGTGTATAGTATCTGGTTGTGAATGCTATCCATTTATCCATTTCAAATGTGAATATTATCACGAGGTTTGGGTCACGTATTGTAGAAGGGTGACGTTTCTTCCACCCACTGCCCACCTCACCTGGGCTACCGGCTAGCTCCGGGAAGCCTGCGTCGGTGAGTGGCCTCTCCCCGGCACCACTCTGGGAGCCGCAGAAGAGCTGTAGCAACAGCTACGCCTGGGCGAGTCGTCAGGGAGGGACAAAGAGGCACAGGAGAGACCTTTTACGGTTCTGGGGGAAGGGATTTATTGGAGGAAGAGGTAACAGGTCCGGAGGTTGGGAGAGGGAACCGCAAAAGGCAGTTTGAGGGGTTCTACACAGGCTTAAGTATGGGGGAGAGCAAGGGGAGGGCACAAAACTCTGGCCAATAACGGTTAACGGGGGGAGGTACAGAAGGCGGGGAAAGGGGTACATTGAGCCAATAAGGCAAACCGAGGGTGGGGATACATACAATATAACCAATCATGGATACAAAAGGGAATGCTTGACACAGAAACTTCTAGAACAAAGGGAGGGGCTACAAAGGATTGACATCCAGTGGGGCAGGGTTTAGGGTGAGGGACAGGGAAGGTTCCAGATAAAGGGGAGGGGTTTAGGATGACTGACTAGGACAAAGGTGGGAAAGGGAAAAACCATTATGTACTTAACTTAGGGGAACGAAACTGGAACGAACCATCAACACAGAAGGAAAATTAACATTAAACAATGCAACACAACAGAAGGGGATATAGACCTAGGGGTCTGTGCACAAGGTGTTTAGAGGATGAGCAGTCTCTGACTAGCCATATCTTAGCACTCGCCACTAACTTAAATTTAATAAAATTAAACTCTCTGGAGTAATATCTCATGTACAAGAACCGGGTAAAGAGAAAACTAGCTTCCAAGGCTGAAATTTTGACAATCGAGTGCTGAAAGTAGAATAAAGTACCCTGCGGAGCAGATGCAGTCAAATTATCAAGGTGGGGTGCCTTTAAGAGACAGTATACTGCTCGGTCTGGGTATGGGTCCCCAGAAGAATACTCTTGCTGCTGAAAAGATGGCTTGCCTCACCGCTGGTGGCAACCCAGTAGGTGTAAGCAAAAGCAAAGAAGTATATCTATAGGGAATCCTAATGAGCCTGAGCCTAAGCCTAGTCATGTGCCAAACGATTAGTATGCGCCCAAAGAATTCACCAAGCTCTGTAAAACAGAGCCTTGGTGGTGAGTGTGGGGAATGCTTACAAATCGTCTCAAAGGAACAAAAGAAAACAAACGATCCAGCATACTCAACCCCAGCAAATTGCACCAATGGTAAAGAAAATAGGTATTGTACCTTTAATGGCACACTATATGTGATGTATAAATTGGATGGGAAAACAGTATGTTATAAACTCAAGGCGAGATCTAAGGATGGGCAGTCAGAAACACTTGTGCACAAAATACAGAAGAGAAATACAAAACAAACACCGATTCCCACATATAATCAATGTAATCGCATGGTGTGGATAGGGGGAAAAAAGAAATCAGTATTTGTAACGTACTTTCAAGTTAACCAACTATGTTATGACTACACTCAGTTAAAAATGTGTGTTATGGGAGGAAAATCTTACTAGGTAAGCAAAAATCTGAAATATGAAAATAGATTAGCCGCTAACAATGAACCTGTTATCCTTGACCTCCTTGAGGAAAATAATGACAGAATCTGCTTACAATTCGATAACACTTTCTGTTTTTCAAGGAACAGAGAAGGCATGGATCCAGAAAATAAGATGAAACAAGTAGCTCAAGAATTAAAAAGGCAGGAATCAGAAATGAGAAAAAGGAGATTAGAACAAGAAAGATTAAAAACCCTGAGTGAACAGTATAACCAACTAGAAAAGCAGTACAATGATTGGGGATTGCCTGCTTCAAACAAGAATTTGTTTATAAATCTAATGCAAGAAATTGCCACTGTATTAAGATTATCTAATTGTTAGATTTGTAGAAGACTTAAATCAGCTGAGAAATGTCCCTGGAAAGGTGAGAGTTTAACTCCAGAGCAACTCTTAAAATAGGACAATACCCAAATCTCAAGAACAATCCAAAGACCCAAGATTTGGGTCCTAGATAAGAGGGTCATTGGAAAAATCTGTATTAGTCAAGAGGGAAAAGAATACACGGAAATAGTGGGATACATCCCATGTATATCCACTCTAGCGGTAAATTCAAATAACAAAAGCAAGATCTGGCAACCAGAACCCCCTGCTGAATATTGGAGTCTCGAAAAGAAAGCCAACTGTGAATGGAGTAATACAATTGGACTTTGTTAAAACAAAGGCTCTGGAGCTAATCCTTACCAATCTTTGGGGGAACTGAGTACCTATTGGGCTGAACCAGAAAACACAGAAATTACATGGAAAGCCCCTAATGGAATATACTGGGTGTGTGAAAAGAAGGCATACAGTGAGTTACCGCAAAAATGGAAAGGGTCATGCACTCTGGGAATAATTCAACCTGTTTTCTTTACATTACCTAGATCTGAAAGTAGTTTGTTGGGGGCACCTCTATATGAAACTTTAAATAGAGAAAATAGGAAAATAAAAAAATAAATTCCCTAATGTAGGGGGCAGCCAGACTTGGGGGGGGGAAGAATGGCCTGCAGAAAGGATAATAGAATATTATGGCCCTGCAACATAGGCCCAGGACAAAAGCTGAAGGTATAGGACTCCAATTTACCTATTGAATAGACTAATAAGGCTACAGGCAGTAGTAGAAATTGTATCAAACCGCACTTCAAATGCCCTTGAACTGTTGGCCAAACAGCATCCCCAAATGTGGGCCTTTGTGTATCAAAACAAAATAGCATTAGATTACTTATTAGCTGAAGAAGGAGGAGTCTGTGGAAAGTACAATGAATCCGAATGCTGTATAAAAATTGATATAGAGAAACTCTCAGAGGCCATGCTGCAAAAATAAAGAAGGTAGCACATGTTCCAGTCCAAAAATATAACTCCATCCTCCAGGCGTCTTGGTAGGATCAGTTATTCGAAGGGGCTTGGTGGAAAAAAATAGTATTCTTTGTACTTTGCTCGGTAGCCAGAGTCATATTTCTACCCTGTTTGATACCATGTTTTATTAAGTTAATACACTCAGTAGTACAGGGTATGCAAATAGCAGCCATGCCTATGGACCCAAAACGCGCTTCTGGAATGTTAAATAATAAGACATCCAAAATAATGAAATGAGGAGGAGGAGAAGTAAACACCAATGCAGTAGAAGCACTGGCTAAATTTGAGGAACAAATAGAAAAAAAAAAGTTTGTTTATAGAAACTATGAGGAAGAGTGGCTAGAAAAATGGGACAGTAGAAGAGAATCTGAAGAAGACTGAAAGAGGGGGAAAGTATTTTTTTCTTTTCATTTTCTCTCCTGAAAAAAGGGAACACTAATTAATGTGTTTATATAGAAGGGGAGGGATTGTTATAAAATAATTCGTGTTAGTTTGTAATTGAAGTGAAATAAAACAGGATTGTATAAATAAAAAAAAAATCAGAAAATCTTTAGAACATAGGCAGCAGTGGGAGAACAAGGATTGCCTCACAAGAATTGCAAAACTACAGCAAAGGAACCTAAATTAGCAAGTGAATAGAAATGGCTCCAGCTGAGATAGCTCTTCCAGAAACAGTCCTGGGAACACCCAAGTGATAAACACTTGATAAGTGTCGCTAATCAAGATAACCAGAGTCGTCAGGGAAAAACTACATCTCAATACTGGATTCCTAAGCAAATATCTGCATTCATCGGAAATTCATCGCTTCCCAGGAATGGTTTTGTCTAGCCCAAGGCAGAGAAAGAGAGCTACGTGAATATGTGAAACAACGAAAAGAAAGGAAGACCTCTGGCCCAGGCGGAAAAAAAACTGTATAAAACCAGGACCAAGACGACATTCGTGAACAGAGGGGGATCTGAAGCGATAGAGTTCGGATCAGTGTGTGTTCACCTGGCGCCGATCCCGGGCTCGGCGCTGTCCTTTTTGATTGTGGCTATCGAGGACCGTATTTTAGTCGCAAAATAAAAATAGTTTCTTTTGATGATACTTAATTCAGCTTAATCGTTTTATTATTTATAACAGCTAATTAGCTACAAAAACAAAAACATTAGTTATTTCACAGTTATAGCTACTTCCGAAAAAGTTAACATTATATTATAATGCACAACACATAGCATCCACTATAATATTTGCAAAAGCCAAAACTATGTGTTTATATAATTTGATTAAACTTGTGCCTGGTTTTCAGAGATTTCTGCAAAGGCAGAAATTTATTACCTAAATAATTTAATCATGAAATAATATATTCCTCCAAAAATTCTGTCTGCCATGTTCTCAAAGTATCAGGGGTATTTTAAAACCAAAACACCACAAGGAAGGGAGGACATTATTTTCTTTTCTTTGTTTTAGGCAATTTTATGGGGCAGAAACTATGAAATAAGTTACCTCCCCTTAGTTTTCAACCTCTATCCTCTATCAATGAGGAGAGACAAATGTGAACATATATAAGTGAAAAAATAACGGTTTTCTAAGATAAAATAGCAATTACTAATAGATACAAAGGTGCTGAGTCACATGCCTCCCTCCAGAAACAAAGAAAAAAAGGTGGCAACCACCCAGGCAGCCCATGTGGCCCAGAGGACAAAAGACAAGATCATGAAGAGTCCCATCTCTGGACCACATGGCCGAAAGAGACAACAAAGGAAACAAAATGGCAAGCTATCCTCTGTTTAAAGAAAATAAACCCCCTCCCCACCACAAACAAAACTGCAGGGGAAAAACAAAACCTGGGAAAAACTGTTTTTGTCCAAAATGAATCAGTGCTCCTGGGGTGCTGGAGCAGACTTCCATTTAGTGGCTTGGCAGTCTTTCTCTCTGCAGCGTGCCAGCAATAAAGTGGTGGACTGCCCCACCCGCCCCACCCCCTTGGCAAATGGCAGGTGGGAGCAGTGAAGACACTGCAAAATTCTCCAGAGTCCAGAGAAAACAAAAGAGAGTACTCTATGTCTCCTTTCCCTGTTTTTAAAGGGATCCTGTACCCCTCCCCTTTTGAGTAAAACACAGAGGTTTTGCTTCCAACTCCAGGTCTTAAAGAGACAGTAAACAAACTTGCATGGGTTGATGTAGAGTAGATATGGAATATACAGTTTGCGGTCACCCTTAGATTCTATCACATATTCCTATAACCAGGACAGTTCTGAACTAGAAAACAAATTTACTTTGAAGGTATTGCTCTACTAGAGAGACTCAGGACTCCTTTCATTCCCTTCATATTGAAATGTTGCCAGCTATGGTAAATTTGGGGAGTTGAGTCCTAGGAGTCAGGGAAACCTGAGCAAGAGCAGAGAGACACAGCAGGACCTGGCAGTTCTTGCGTATGCGGCTGACGTGATGATGGTGTTACCAGAGCAACTGTGGGAGATTTATACAGTTCCAGGGAACAGGGTGGGCAAACAGGGCGGGGTAGTGCAGTTTGCTTACAGGAAGGGCCAACCAACCACCTGTATTAGAACCACTGTGGTGGTTTGTATTAATTTCCTGAAATAGTTCCCTGTCCGGACCTGGGAAGCCTCCTTTGGACCTGACAAGGACCAATCAGTGTCTGGTTTTTAATATTGTTACACCAATGAGAAAGTTTATGGGCCTTTGTGAAACACACGCGTAAAAACTAAAAACTCCGGGAATCTTTCTTTCTGTTTCTGGCTGTTCAGCAGGTAACTAGTCTGTCTGGAGCCAGGCCCATAGGCCTGGTCAGGCCCCGGCCCAGGCCGAGGCTGGGCTGGGGAAGCCCTTCGGCTACTGAAATCCTAACTGCTTCCCTCTCCCCTCAGCGTGGCCAGACTGGCCCAAGACTGCTCAGCAGAAAATGCTGCCACTGCTAACACCCCTGGGTATGCCAGCTCCAGGTAGGGGCCACCCTGCATCTCCCCTGTGGCCCAGTGGGGGGCTGAGCTGGGATTGCCCCCCAGAATGGAATGCAGACAAACACCACCGTTTCTTGCTGAGCCCCTGCTAAGATCCTAGTCCAGCCCAGAGCAGCTGCCAAAAAGACTATTGTAAATAGCTCCTGACTGCAGCCCAGAAGAGATCACATGACCATCTGCAGGCCCAGGCAAGGTATTAACTCTTTCACTGCCCAGAATATGACTTGCAGACACTTTGTTCTCTCTCCTGAGTGAAAAAAAAAGGACTGAGATGAAGACAGGCACAGAAACAGCATGAAAACACTGAGGTAAGACAAAAGGAAGAATCAGGTCCTAGATGAGGGAAGGAGGAAAGTAGTAGACTGAAATTTCTCCTTTTTTAAGCTGTGGAGAAGAGACTCTTGTTTCCCTATAACTCATAGAAATGCATTATGGGGTGGATGAAATGTTCTAATTGCAGATATGAGCAGAGGCATTTGTGCTAGAGTAAGCAGATGTTGAAGCAACTGTGATCCCATGAGAAGTTTGAACAGAGAAGAGAGAGATGAAGATCCCTGTAGCCCCCAGGAAAGAAGAAGAAAGACCTCTGTGTCCAAAGACAAAGAGAGCATTTGTTTGAACTTTTATAATCCTTAAAGTGTGCCCCATAAGTTGACATGGTCCTCAATAACAATTGTGGGAAGACTGTTAGTCAAGGAAGGGATTTTTACCCAGTAATCAGATTTCCGTTCTCCCGAGCAGCTGATTCACTGTGACATCGAGGCCACGATAAAACTGTTTCTTGTGGAGAAGTCTCTATAGACTGAAGAGAAGTCTCCTCTCCCTACGAAAATTGGTGAAAGACTATTTTTAGAGATGATAAACTGACTGATTTTTTTCTGTACGTTGTCAGTATGAAAAAAAAGAAGTTGAGGGGGGAGGAGAAGAAGTGTTCTGAAAGTTTTATTCAGATTCTTATTATTTTTTCTCGTAGTTTCTAGTAATAAAGTTTTTCTTTGTACCTTTTAAAGTTTGAGCCTGTTTTGCCTTCCTCCTAATCCTATCTCACAGCAGGAAATGAGTAAATAATTCTAGTGGGTGCACTGGCAATTTAGCCAACGCTATACCCGAGACAATAATTGGTGTGCCCCCCGGGAAATTTCAAATTGGTGAATCAAAACCACTATACACTGCCAGCAAAAAGGCATGAAGGGTGTTAGGTGTGGAGGGAGCAGAAAACATTCCCAAAGAAGAAAACCTCTCTGTGTCCCTGGAACAGGCCCCATGGAAGACGATACCTTAAAGATACGAAACTGCTTGCTTAGTGACGAATATCAAAAGGCATTCAACCCCCCCTTAGTAGAATCCTGTGTTATCTTTCTGTAATATTAGTGGTTCATTTTCCTTTTGTATTAATAGGCTAGTTTTGAATCTAAAATCCTTCGTGGATTGGTTAGCATTTAGAACTCCCTTGGTAATTGGTGCAAAATGCAAAACCCCCAAAAGATATAAAAACCCCTTAGAAACCCCAGCCATTGAATATGCTAAGACTGGATCCCTTCATAGAATAAACTATGGAATTGCGCCTCTCTTCATCTTCTGATCTCTTCACTCTGCTCGTTTGAGACGCGTTGCAAGCCAGATTCTATCTGGGCAAGGCTTGAAAGTGTGTCCTGTTGCAGAGGACTGCTGAGGCAGTCTCCGGGTCATACAGAAACCCCAAAATAATCGGCAACATTTAGTAATTGGAGACTCCTGTGGTGGTGCATCCTCCCCTCCCCCCATTACAACCCACTGTCACGAAGACGAAAGTAACCCAGGTTCTTTTTAATGGATCCCTCGGGGCAGATTAGAGTGAAATGACACTGAATGATCAGTGTTTGCATATATATATATATTTAGAGTTTATTTTTGAACAATTTGATTGCAATGAAAAGCAGATATGGAGCCATTTTGGTTCTTATTATCTATAGTAATACAGCAATATATGAAAGCATAAAAGTAACACTTAAGAAAATGTATAAGGAAAAGAAAGTGAAGGGAAGAAAGCGTAAGATTAGAAAAGATCTCACCACCCATGTACCTTGTGACAAGATATGGTAGTTGCAATCACAAAGAGACTACCAAGTCTGATAAAGCCAGAAGACGAGCATATTGGGAAAAATCAAAAGGAACTTCATGTCCCTTGGAAAGAAGTTGAAGGGATCAGTAGCATAGGTAGTGTTCTCTATTCTCCCAGTTGGAGGCTGTGACCTAGGAAGGAGATGAATGGATCAGGTGAATGACTAGGTACCCAGAAGGTGTCATGCTCAGGGATTTGGGTTCTGTGATCTGGGACATGCACTGTGTATTTTAAGATTTTTCAGATAATTTGACATTTCTTTAGTAGTCCCTTAGTTTAATAATCTCAGGCAGAGCTCTGACACAGACAGACTTCTGAAGATTTATAGTTAAAGGCAGCAAATAACTAGTAAGTACCACTTTATTACTCTCTGAGTCCCTGTCTTGGTTTGAAAGACAGGTATTTGCTAAGGAAAGGCAAGAGCCCCCTTCCCGAGATGCAGAATGCAATCCCCTCCCTTTTAATTATTTTACTTTTAAATCAGAGGCCTTCAGGCAGGAGATGTGGGGATAAGGATAACAATTCTTTACTGATATCTAACCAGGCAGAAAACAACAACAGCTATAAAAATTGACAACAGAACAGAACAGTATAACTCAGTTCCAGTCCCTTTTGGCCGCAGGCCGTCTCCCTGTGCTGTTACCGGTGCTGTGGGGGCAGGGCAGGTCCCGCGCAGTTGAAGAGGGCTGGGTGATGGCGGCAGCGGCCCAGGGGTGAGCGGGGATGGGGAAAGTTACTCCCCCCTCACGGTGTCGGTCGTGGTGCTCAGCAGAGTGTCCGGAGATAGTAGGGTGAGGTGGGAGAGCAGCAGAGCGATGTCCAACGGCAGGGAACGTGGATCTCAGTGCTGGGGTGGCAGGGGAGATGCCAGATCCGAGCACGGGGCGTCCTCTCCCTCCATGAGCCAAACGAGAGAGAGTCCCAGCCCGCTCCCGATCCCCTTCCCACCTTTCCTTTTTCCGGTTCCCCCCCACCTCCCTGCGAGAGAACATTACCTTAAGGTGTAGCCACTTAGCATAACGATGGGAGAAATTCCACAGAAAGAAAAGGGAAGCATTCAACCCCCAACAGTCCCTTAAGATATATTAAGGAACAAACATTTTTCAAAGTGGTATCTTTAGCTTTTTCTCTTTCCTGTTCCTATTTTAATTCTTTTGGTTCCTTGGGCTTTTTGGTTGGTGGTGGGTATTGTTTTCAGTGACTCTTTTTGTTGTTGTGGGTTTTGTTGGTTTAGGTTTGTTTGGTTTTTTAAAATTTCCTGGAAGAGTTTTTATTTCCTGGAAGATGTTTGTTTTGTTTGTTTTTTTTAAGCTTTCTGACTGAAGCTACCAAAGAAACCAAAGCTGAAAGCATATATTAAGATGTTGAATGTGTGGAGTAAAGTACAAAATATAGAAAAAAATGTTTCAGACATATAAAAAAGATATCTAAATTCAAGTTTCTAAGCTTATGTATATGATTTAACCCAATAAAATAATCTTATGCTTAAAGCTTGAAATTTCAATCTCTTGGAGTCAGATGGAAATGTTTTACTACTAAACTGTTAAAGGAAATTTAGGTTTCTTCATGTCATTGCAAACCAGGAAATAAATTCTCTGAAGAGTTTGTTAGGTTAGAAAGCCAACATTACTTTATTCAGCATGCTGAGTGCATGGGGAATTGCTCCACCAAAATGCACATCCTGTAACCTTACAGACCAAGTTTTATTCATGAAAGTAGTACATATACACTACATTTCTATTACATTTTCAGCACATTTCCAGAATACATGCATATACGATCATTATTTCCTTGGAGTTATTTGGGTATGAGTAGTGGTCTTTTGAGGGTCTTTGGTGGTCATTTGGGAGCATCCCATTCCCCAAATTTCTCTTTTATATTTCCAGATCTTCTAATGAATCTTCTCTCCTTGAGAGTGTCTCAAATATGTTGTCAGGTCATGATGCACTTCCCTTATCATTATTTACTCCAGCACTCTCTCTCTGTTCTCAAAACTAAGACATCTAGTAGTGCATATTGATCACTGCTATAAGTAAACAAGGAAGCATTAGCTGGCATAAGACTTATTAGTCACAGATGTAGGGAGTTAACAGAAAGCCACAGTAATCTCTGGCATTTATACTAAGCACTGTATGGTACAAAACTGAGCATTAGCCACTAATATAGGGATCATATACTATTGTGCTAAAGTTAAAAGAATTTTCCGACATCTTCCCCCACTGCTGCATAGACTTCTTCTTAAAGAAATATAAATTGTTTGGCAACAAGGTGGGACTCCAAAAGAGAGTTACTGTGTCTTAGGAATATAAAAACTGCTGTAGCTCGTGTCACTTGAGCCATTCTAAAAATCCAATCATTCTTTTTAAAACACTTTTTGTCCATTTTTCTATTAGGGTTTTCTAACTGAGTATGCATGAGATTCTATAGATTCTCTTTTTCACATTTCCCTCCTCTATTTCTAGATGTATTTTCTTAACTTACTGATACTGCCATCTTTCTGGAACTGATCAGTTTGCACAAAAGGCAAATATATTATGAGAATCTTTTGGTTAACAAGCAGATGTGGTTACTGCGCTAGAGAGAGAGAGAAAGACAGCAAGAACAGCAACACACATGGACCTCTTTAGGGAAAAAGGACCAACTTTATTGAACGGACAACCCGTATTTAAAGCATGTTACGGAGAGCTAACACAGGACAGTAGCTCATTGGACAATTGGGAAAAACATCCGTGAGACCGCATTTTAGAATGTGTCCCACAGAAAACACCAGGTGTTAACCTTTATTGTGAATTCCATTCTGTTTTGACCAGATTCCATTCTGTTTTGACCAGATTATCATCCTGGGAGAATTTCTCCCCAACTGAAGCTAAACCATCTTATCAGCCTGGGAATGGAGCTGAAAAGCTTGGGCCTGGAAGTAACTTTCCAGGCTGTAATTTGCCTAGCTTTCTAACAATGTGTCCACACAGACATAAATGAGAAGCTCTGTCATGAAAATAGGGCTGTGTGCTAATGCAGCAGGATGCATTGCTTAGAATGGGGGTAAAACAACTTGAACAAGACCCTGTTTGCAAAGCTATCAGGGGTGAATAGAGAAGGGGGTGTAACCGAAAACTTGAAGAGAAACCCCCTGACTCCAGTTTCAGGGAGCAGGCATTCTTTATTAACAGCACTGGGTTCACAGGGGACAACTCTAGCTAATGTGAATGTCAGAGAGAAACCCATATATTTTTATCTAACATATACATTAATATTAATTATATTTCCCAGAAATCTACTACATATGAATGCTAATATTTGCATTAGTCCTGCCTTTTGACATCACCTACTTGGCTTCAGTTTTAGGTGCTTGTCCTTGTTTAGGGCAAAATTTGAGAGGAAACTTCTGAATGGTGTCCCTCTAGAAAGCAGATTTAAGTGGCCCTTCCTCTAACTGGTTTGGGAAAAGATTTCTTTAGAGAAAAGTGGAAGAAACCTATTTATTCAACAAGCAAAGTACTGACAAGCTCAAAAAAAAAAGAATAATGTCAAACAATAAAACTTCTCACTGTTCTGAAGAGATGGCAAATTCAGACAAGTCCTTTTTGTGAGGTGTAGGTTGGCTTGCTCAGTCTTGTCAGGAAAATTAATCCACAAACACTAGAGGTTTATGTCCAAAAAGGAGACAGAGGAGTCCTTTTTGCTTTATTCGAATAAAGGGAGAGGCCATGGGACATTCCCCTGGGATCTCTCACATTTTTGGAGGACGCAGCCTCCTTTTTATCCTATTTTCCCGGCCGCATTTCCCTCTCTCTTTCCCCATTGGCTGAGGTACTTGAGAGGCACAGACTTCCTGGAACGCCTGATACCTGAAATTCCCCTCTAATGTATAACCCTCCCTTTTAATTTTTAATTCTTATAGAATTCATAGATTTTCCCCATTGCTTCTTTCATCTTTCGATATCCAATTTCATTTATCAGCAGCCTTTCAGTTTGTAAAGGCAAATATCTTTTTCCATTCATCAATCAGTGGAATCCATCCCATTGTTTCTTTTATCTCTCAGTGCTAGCCTTATCTACAAGCAGATCCACAGCTCATTTGTAAAGACAAATTCAACATTCCTCTCAGTCTCTTATCAGTCCCTCTGCTGCTGGAATGCAGCGTCTCAGGCCCCGGTGGGCCACAGATGTGAGCTCCTGGTGTTCTTCTGGGTTTTCAGTCTAGAGCAGGTTTGAACAGTTCTAAGAAAAAAAAGAAAAACTATAGTCCAGGCAAATTTACTGCCTCAGCTCGCTAAAATAACTAACTAAAAAGCAAAGGAGAGATCTCTGTCCGTCTATGCTGCAGACAACACAGTCTTGATAGCATAGGGTTAAAATATTTCTAAAATCATGGGAATTGCATACAATAGATTCAGGGGATGGAAAGAAAGATTGGGTCTGGTAGGCCTGGGAAAGGGAACTAGGCCCTGGGAGCAAATATTCAGCTTTGTTTTTTTTTCTAGATCATGTGAAGCTACACCTGCGTAATCATCATATGATAAATGATATGATTGTTAAATGTTTGGTAATTGAATATAATTATTGTTTAATCATAATAAGAATCATGAGAAAGGATATTTGGGGGACCTAATGAAAATTACAAGAATTCATGCTTGGATAAAATCAATGTATACAATAGAACAATATGGGTTTAATAATTAATATATAGTTATATAACAAAAAGGGTATAAAAACATGTCCAACTCGGATCCATGTAGGAGTCAGATTTGGGTCTGCACCCCTGATTCCCAGAGCTTTTCAATAAAAGCACCTGCATATAATCATTCTGTGATTATGTGTTTCAACGCTAACAGTCTGAGAGAAGGATGCGTGGGAGTAAGTGCAGTTTCTGATAACAAACTCTGCACTTCTTTTCTCCCCCTTCACTCTCGGAACCAGTCTTAAAGGTGCAGAACTCAATATCTAGCAAAAACATAACAGACGATTGGGGATACAGGCATCATAAAGTAACTCCAGGACAGTGGTCTTGAGGATCTTCGGGGGTATTCTGTGACACTTGCCAGTCACACAGTGGTCACCTGTATATACCTCCCTTTAGACGAACTCCTTGGTGCTCATGCACATTTTTAAGGAGAACGTGGAGTTTTCCAAACTCGAGCCAATCTGTTTGTTCAAGTTTATCATCAGTACATCCTGCATTTTATGGCTGTACAGGCTATGGTCCAGACCAACTTGTTCCAAGCATCCTTTTGTTCATGTGTTCTGTTACAGATCAACACTCTGCTTTTATCTTCCTATTCACTTAAATCAAATCCTCCCATATGAATTCATCCTTTTAAGACTTTGATAATTTACAAAGACTTATTCTATTGAATATCTATACTTAAGGGCAACACATACATTCAAGCACAAGCTTAAACATTGTACTGTAATACAAAAAGGAGACATTTACACATATTCCAACAAATAGATACTTTACCATTTCAAATCAAGAAGCCAGGAAGTGAGTTTATTCCAAATTTATTCAAGTTCCAATGAAGTGTCATCCTTTTGAATTTCATGCAAAATTTTAGTCTGCTCCCAAATGTGCTGTAAGTTGGTAGAAACTCTACCTGACTGGTCAGTGAAAACACAACAGCTTGAATTAACTACTGCATATGCTCCACCTTGTGAAGTTAATATGTCTAAAGTGATTCAAAAGAATCTACTCCACAGTAAGGTACTGTAAAGCACACCTTTATTGGTCCAGTCGGGGGAAGCATGAGGCATGCAGGGGGTTAACACCACATCTCCATGTGTATGTCTGCCATACTCATCTTACAGAGGTTATTTATACGTTTATGGACTAGTTTGAAAGCAAACCAGTGAGAGATCTGAAGTCAGAACTGCAATTTAATAGGAAAATTAAGATAAAAGCAGAAAACACTGGCTTAAACTGACAGAGGCAGGATATAGCCTGACATCCTGTTGGTCAGGGTGATGGTAGAAGTCTGATTAAATAGTGACTGCAGTCCTGTTGAAATGATAGATGTGGTTCTGTTGAAGCAGTGATCCTGTTGAAGGGCCTGGTCTTCCTCTGAAGGTCCAGTGGTGGTTCTGTAGCTCTTGTCATCTGGGAATCCAGTAGAAAAGGCTGCTCTGGTGTTCCAAAACCTCAGGTTATATCCAGGTAGGAATGCTTGATTCCTCCCCCTAGGCAGAGCATTTCACAATGGGTTGATGTCATTTTATGAGTCATGCAGTGTGGAGACCCTAAAAGGCATTCCCTAGTTAGAGAGACACAAGAGGCTTCTCTCACAGCAAATGTCAATGTACCCCTGTTCTGTTCCCTGGGTCAGTCCGTGCCTTCTCCCTGTCCCTCAGTCTTTCAGTCACTCCCACCCTGTCTCCCTGTTGGCCCTCGTGCCCTAACCCCACCCTTGTAACGCCCCCCTATCCCCTGGTAATTGGTTTCTGATGCTTCTTCTCCTGTCCCAGAACACCCATGTACTTAAAACCCTGACCAGGCATTTGCCTCTGAACCCTTGAATGTCCATGCCTGTGGCTGAAATAAAAATCTCTGTGAAACCCCTGCAAAGGCCCTTCCTGCTTCTTTACCTGCACCATCTCAACAACTACACAAACTACAACAAATGATGCACAGAAGAGGGACGGACCACCCTGAGAGTGTTTCTTGATCCCAGTGTGGTGAGTTTGAAATTTTGAGTCACTTTTCGTTTTTTCTCTTTTTACTCTCGGGTGTTGGGAAGAGACTTGGGGTGAAATGGAAACAGGAATCATCTACCCAAAGCGGGAAGTCTACCTCCAACTTAAAAAGGCTCTTCGTCACGAAAATTCTTATTTTGCAAAGGGGAATTTGAAATGTTTTGTCCACTGGTTGTTTGAACATTTTCCTTATGCTTCACGGGACTCATTTCTAAGTGATGATTTTTTGGAAGAGGTTTGGTGAGAGCTGCAGATTGGGGAAGACTTGCCAGTCAGTGCTGAAATTCTGTTGTTTGTTTCATATGATTTCTTCAGGTGTTCAGAGTCCTGATGCATGTTCAGGAAATGCTAAACCCCAGTTAAAAACCTCTCCTCCATGTTCCCCTCTTCATGCTCCTACATCCTCTCTCCTGTTACAGGAAAAGTTTTCTTCTCCAAGTTTTTCCGTCCTTACTGCTGCTGCAAAAGATGGCTCCCACCGTGTGGTCGCGGCCATGTGGAGCCCCTCATGCGCCCAAGATGGCAGAGACCGTGTGGCTGCAGGCACAGGGTCTCCCCGTCCATCTTTTTCCATGTCAGGTCCCTCCCCTCTGGTTTGGGACCCTGCCCCCAGGCACACCCCGCCCTCTGGTTCCCACGGTACAGGTCCCAGAAGTAAGGGTGGGAGAGTCGGAGACGCAGCCCCCGACTGGCAAACTACAGCTGCACCAGTCACTTACAACCAAAGGGAAAAAACCCCTCTTGGGAACCCACTCCAATCGCACAGCTTGGGAAGCTCTGTGAAACCTGAGGAGACTGTATCTGAGGGAGCGGACATGTTCACCTCGGTTGCCATAGCACTGCGAGATCTGGCGCGAGTGGCAGATGCCACCACCTTCCACAGCTGCAGCCACATTGGACAGCTGCCGCCGAAAACTCGTGGCTGCCTTGCCACCACTGCCCAGGCAGTTGCCTTCGGCAACCCCACTGCCTCCAAGCCAAACGGCAAAACGGAAGCCAAGAGCAGCGTTCTGGCCTCGGAGGTTCCGCGCAGCTCTCAGCAGCACCTGCAGCACTCCACTGCGCCCTGCCAGCCTCAACGTCTGTGGCACCAGCAGCCCCAGCCACGCTGCCAGTGCTGGCTGCACCATGAGCACCAACACATCACACCGCCCCACGCTGCCAGCAGGGCAAGGCGTACCCCACCACTGGCTGGTCGCGCTGCTGATCCCTGCGCACCCAACCCCTCCGACACCCACCGCACAGCAGGCACAAAGCCACCCCACAGCAGCAGCAGAGCCGCAGCCAGCGACAGCCTTGCCAGCACAGTCATGGACACAAACTCACTAGCAAAAGTAAAAAGCTCATTGCCACAAAAGTTTTGGGGACAGCAAAGTGGTTCAATATAGAAAATAAATATGGGTTCATCACCCGAAATGATACCAAGGAAGATGTGCTTGTCCAGACTGCTGTCAAGAAGAATAACCCCAAAAAATATCTCCACAGTGTAGGAGATCAAGAGACTGTGGAATTTGATATAGTACAGGGGAAAAAAAGGCCCCCAAGCAGCTAACGTCACAGGACCTGGTGGAATTCCAGTGGAAGGTAGCAAATATGCACCAAACTTTCCACGTCCTAGACAACATTGTCCCCCACACAAGTACAGAAGAGATGGAGCCCAAAGCCAACAGCCATCAAGCCACAGCAGCAGCCCAAAAACAAGAACAGCACAAAACACCAACCAGCCCTCCTTCAATCAGAAGCCCCTTCCCATATTTGCAGAACCTCTCAAATGGATAAGTCACACTCCTTCAAGTGCCTTCCCCCAATCCCTATTGCCTCCTTGCCTCCCTCCCACTTTCCCCTTTTCCCACACACAAAATAAGTCAAACTCCTTTTGGGATTCCCCCAAATCCTATTACCCCTCTTTTTGTTCCCTCAAATTCCTACCTCCCTTTCCCCTCCATCGTCTCTCTACCTTTGCTACTCAGCTACCAATCCCTTTTCCCAAAGTTCTTTCTTAATACAAGGAGGGGGGGTGATACGAGGGGGGGGGGGAAGAAAGAAAAGTCTCCTAAAGTAACAAACTTTATGTTCAAAATTAACGATCTCTATTTGGAGTTCCAACAGGTACACCACCCCCACTCTACCTCGTACAAGCTCAATCACAGCCAAGCCCACTGCTAACAGCCACCAGAGTACCAGTCCTTGCTAAAAAATGCCTTTCCTGACTCAGTTTCCTGATAAACCATGCCAAGAAAACCTTGCCTCCTTCCTACCAGCTCCAGGACACTTCAAAAAACGTGTTAGGACATTGGGAACTCAGGGGATGGCATGCATTTTGAAAATTGTTTTATGAATACTTTTGATTGCTTTTGCCATTTTGTGTTCATTCAGTTGCCTGAAACGTTTAATTTTAAAATCCTTAAAGAATCCTTCTTAATAAATAAAGAAAAGGGGAGTTTTGGACTCCCTAAAAGGCATTCCCTAGTTAGAGAGACACAAGAGGCTTCTCTCACAGCAAATGTCAGTGTACCCCTGTTCTGTTCCCTGGGTCAGCCCGTGTCTTCTCCCTGTCCCTCAGTCTTTCGGTCACTCCCATCCTGTCTCCCTGTTGGCCCTCATGCCCTAACCCCACCCTTGTAACGCCCCCATGTCCCCATGTAATTGGTCTCTTATGCTTCTTCCCCTGCCCCAGAACACCCATGTACTTAAAACCTGGACCCTGACCAGGCATTTGCCTTTGCCTCTGAACCCTGGACTGTCTATGCGCGTGGCTGAAATAAACATCTCTGTCAAACCCCTGCAAAGGCCCTTCCTGCTTCTTTACCTGCTATCACCCCAAGCAGCCACCCAGATGGCAACAATGCAGTCAGGCCTTGATGGGTCATTTAGCAGAGATTGTCTCTGGAGGGATTTATCCAGGATTTCATAGAGACAATGAAGAACATTGCCTCACTTATCTTAACGGCTTACATGGATGGTGATAGAATCCATACCTTTTGGTTACATCTTACATTGTAACCTAAGACAGTTTACAAGTTTGGCATCCTCCCTGTTCATTTATCTAAAAGTTAGAGTCTTAAGGGGTTGGGATTTTACATTGATGACTGGAAAGGCTGACCTGGAACAGAGACTAGACAGAATAAAAGGAATAAAATAGGTATTTATTGAAAGGATACACTTTGGGCAGTGCAAGAGCCTGGCCGAGGCTACACCCATATGTTGGAGGTTGAATTATTCCCTTTTCTTTCAGTGGAATTTTCTCCCATTGTTATGCTAAGTAATTGTGGCTACACCTTAAAACGACAGATAATGTTCTCTCGTAGGGGGGTGGCTGGAGGGGGAACCGGAAAAGGAAATGTGGGACGGGGGGTCTGGAGCGGGGCTCTCTCTCTCGCTTGGCTTGTGAGTGGGAAGACAGCCTGGGCTCCGCTCTGGCATCTCCCCCTGCCATCCCAGCACTGAGATCCACGCTCCCTGCCTTTGGACATCGCTCTGCTGCTCTCCCAGCTCACCCTACTATCTCCGGACACTCTGCTGGGCACCACGACCGACACCGTGAGGGGGGGAGTCACTTTCCCCATCCCCTCTCACCCCTGGGCCGCTGCCGCCATCACTCCAGCCCTCTTCAACTGCGCGGGACCTGCCCTGCCCGCAGCACCGGTAACAGCACAGGGAGACGGCCTGCGGCCAGAAAGGACTGGAGCGGAGCTAGACTGTTTCTGTTGCCAATTTTTATACCTGTTGTTTTCTGCCTTGTTAGATACCAGTAAAGAACTGTTATTCTTATCCCCATATCTCCTGCCTGAAGGCGTCTGAATTGGACCTAAAATAATTAAAAGGGAGGGGGGTTGCACTCTGCATCGCAGAAAAGGGGCTCCTGCCTTTCCTTAGACCATACCTGTCTTTCAAACCAAGACACCATATCAAATCCAAGATGGATCCTCGTGAGGAGTTTTTACACTTTTATAAGTTTTGGTTCATCTACATATTGGGGTCAATTGTCCAGCCACAGCTCCAAATCATGAAGTGTCAGCTGCCTGGCTTGCCCCCTTTCCTTAGCCGTTGTTTCTGCTTTTTGGGTAATAGACATCCTTGATTCTCTAGCTAGGAAGGGATTGTTTTGCCTAACTACCCTGTGAAGAAAACTTACTCACACCTAACATGAAGTTTCAGAGTTACACACTAAGCAGCAGAGAATCTGAAAAATATAAAAGCTAAAACCCAAGGCATCAACATAACTTGTGGTTTTATTATCTTAGGGTTACAAACACAGCACGCTATTCTTATCTAATACATTCATCACACACCTATTTTGCTAATACGTACCTAATTTTATTATTACACACTTTGTTGCTATATTAGTTATATTTCCTCTATAATTGGGTATTAATTATGTTCCTATTACTACATTTTTCTATCCTTTGTGACAGTTCTTCTATTTGTCATTAAAACGGCAATTAGTATGTGTCTTCCTTCTTATCGCTTAGACCACAAGGGTTAAGCCCTTGTCCTGCAGAAAAAGCAGTTAGCCAAACCCATTAGCTCGCATTCCTTTCCCTTATCATCTTTGTCCACTTGGGTTTGTTTGGTTTTTTTCCAAGAGCAGCTAGCTAGGCATAGCATCTACTATTTGCTTATCATTGTAGCCCCTTCTGGGGCTAGACTTCTTGTCTTGCAAAAACGGTTGCAATAGAGCACAGTAGCCAACACCCAACTTTTATTAATCTATACTTTACACTAAGGTGCTTGTGTTAGAGTCCTGTGTTTCATATATTAAAGGAGTCCTATGTTTCAAAAGAAATCCTATTTCGAGTTGCAATTCAGCCTATTTCTGAAATTTCCTCTTACAATGCTTGCATGGCATCAGTAGTGCTATTACTAATTGATTCCATTACAGCTGATACATTTACTAAAGCCTTTTGTGTCTTAGATACCCCTAACCATGGAATGAACCATCTAACAAAGAAATGAAAGGCTATTGGCCTCTCAGGCAAAGGATAGGTAGATCTTTCTATCCGATGTACATAGCTTCTGACCCATCCCTTCATCTCATCTAGTGAGTACATTGTTAATTTGGGAACTATTGCTCCTAAAGTAGATAATCCATGCCATCATGGGGGTAAAGCTTTTCTAGCAGTGTCCTGACAAAGCCAGTTCCATCCTGACCCTGTAGGGGCATTCCAGTATTTTCCTTCAATGTTCAGGATCTTATCTAAACCTTGTACCTGAGTTTTCCTAGTACAAAATGGGTAATTTCCTACTAATACTTCAAGGCAGTCCTTTTGAGACACCATTTTCTCAGCTGTTACACATTTTGCATTGGTAGTATCAGTAAACTTTGGTTGTTGAAATAGTGTGTCCCACTTTGGTTTTGCTATGGGGACTCCAAACAATTCTACCCTCCACTTTATATAATTTCGAAAATGTGAACATACCCAGAAATTTGTCCAGCTTAATGCCTTGAGATCTGTATCATTTGGAAACGCTTATTTCCATTCCATTCTACCTCTAGAGAATGCCTCTTCTCTCGTTTTAGTTAGATTTACATAATTGTTGGAGTCAGTAAGTCAGAAGTTTCTCTGAATTCTTCAGGGAGAGATCAGAATGCAGGGATTGAGTTGAAACCTTTAGATGGATTGAAGTATATTAGGCCTCTCACTTATAAGGCAGAGGTGAAGATTTAGGTTGTAACATAAGAGAGAGAAAATAAGTAAGTAAATGGAATAAATTTTAAGTGCTTTTAGTGAGCAAAAGGTCTTAAATGCCTGAGAAGTAGTACATGTTCTAGTGAAGGTTGAAAAACATGCTAGTGTTTTCTTAGAGGCTCCAAGAACCTAGCTTCAGACATAATAGAGTTAGAGTTAAGAATATTGCTTACATTTTTCAGTTAGAACAAGATAGGCCATGAATGTAGTCTATACGTAGTCTGGCGTGCTAAGAAACCAGAATTCTAATAGGTTAAGGAGTAGTGGTCCGAGTTTGTGTCTTAGGTAGTTGGAAAGTTTCTATAAAAGAACATGCATCAGGGAGAGCTGGGGCTCTATGCCATGGCTTTATGCCATGTGCATTTTGCCATTGCATTTTGCCACTGCAGCTTTGCCATTGCTTTATGCCATTGCTTTTAGCCATTGCTTTGCCTTGCTTTGTATTTGCTTTTGAGACTGATGTGCTTCTGCAATAAATAACTTTACAGCAACTATTAGCCGCTGTGCTTTTTACACAAAGAAGAAGAATAGGCCCGACAGTTTGGGTGCACAAGAGGCACCCAGAGGTTCTCTGAAACCTCACACATAATCTTGTCTTTGTGGGATATTATCCCTTGTATTCCTCCCATTAGATTTTAAAGGTAGCCCCATAAAGGTAGCTCTATCTAAATCATAAAAAAAAATCCATTAAAGCTCAGTGTTGGGCATAAAATTGAATTCCCTTTTTAATTCCTGCATAAATTAATGTCAAATCCAGGGTTCAGCATCATGGTTGGCAATTCCCAATATTTCATTCATCCTACTTGACAACAAAAAATAAAATTGTGTTCTCTTGGCCATTGTGCAGTCTCAATTCTTATTTTTAAAAAGACATCACTTCCTTTTACTGAATTCTCAGTTGTTTTGTGAATTGTTCCAAAGACTATTTCTACTGACCTGTTAAATAACTATGTTCTGTTGTCCATTTCCCTTCATATGTTTCTAATAGGCAGCAAAGGTATCCAGGAAATAGGTCTTTAATCCTTACCATTTTGTTTACTAAATCTGTAACACCCATACCCAAAACTGCTTGATAATATGCAAACAATAAATATAACAAAAGAACACTGAGCATAAATGCAATCTAGATCAATAAATGAAATATAAATGCTATGTGTACAATTAACTGGCACTTAGCTATTTTTAATTTTATAGGCCCTTGTTGAGCACAAGCCCATTCAAGAGTGGAGGTCTTCAATAAAGAATAATGAATCCAGGGTCCCTTCTTGCCAATCTTAACTGCAGCGTAAGTGGTTAGTAATACCTGGAAGGATTCTTTCCACTGTTGGGCCAAAGACTCCTGGTCCCACATTTTAACAAGTATACAATCTCCTGGCTGGATAGAGTGTATCAAAGCATCCAGTCTCAGCGGTCTGGAGGTTACAATGTATTTTTGTAATGCCTGTAGAACTTAGCCTAAAGAGATAAAATACTTGTTTATTTCCACATTTCCTTGTATATGCAAAGTACCTGGAATTACAGGGGCCTGAAACAGACTTCCATACAACAACTCGTATAGACTCAGGTTATCTTTGGATCTTGGCTGTACACGAATTCTTAATGCTAATGATGATGCTGGAATCGAAATTAAAGAAGTCTCTTGACATATTTTGCTCATTTGCCTCTTTAAGGATTGATTCATTGTACTTTCCCACTGGACTGTGTTCTCCACAGAGTATGTAGATCCCAGGTTAAACCCAGGACCTGAATTACTTGCTTTATAATTTCAGCTATAAAATGGAAGCCTCCATCTGAGGACATTCCCAAAGGTATTCCAAATCTAGGTATAAGTTCTTTGAGCAACATCTTTGTGACTTCTCTGGCTTTGTTGGCGCAACAGGGGCATGCTTCTGGTCACCCAGAAAAGGTGTCAACCAGTACTAAAAGATATCTGTAACCCATTTTTCGTAGTAATTCAGAAAAATCAATTTGCCAATAGTCACTAGGTGTATTACTTTGCTGTAAAGTCCCCAAGAAAGGTTTTCTGGCATTGTTAGGATTGTTCTTCTGGCAGACTAAACATTTGCTCACTATTGATTTGGCAGTTCCTGTCATTCCTACACTAACCAATGTTTTCTGCATATTTTTGACCTAATTCTCAATTCCCCAACGTTCTTTCATGTTCTCTTTCAATAATTTATTTCATTATACAGGTGGAACTACTATTTGCCCACTAGGGGTTGCCCTCCATACCCCTGCTTCTTGAGTGGCTTTTAACAATTCAATAAACTGTTTATCTGAGGAACTGTACTGGGGTTTGGAGCCAGGGAGTGTTACTAACTGGTTTAACAAGGAAGACCAAAGGAAACTAAGCCTCTGTGAATAAAACAGATGGAACCCAGAAAGGTTTGAAATATATGCAGAAAACATGATTAAAACCAAACGAGGTTAGATATTGGTGCTAAAAAAAATGTGATATATTTTATTTAATAGTAAAAGAGGCAAAGAGAAAGAAAGAGAAAAGAAAGAGAAAGAAATAGAAAAAGAGGTGTGCGAGGGAAAGGGGGGGGACAGAGAAAGAGTGACAAGTTAGGTAGAAACGTATCACCCTTTTGAGGGTCTCAATGGCATCTCATGGCTTCCCTCCATCTGGTCTTCTTGGTGGTGAGGGTCCCCCACCGCCCCACCAACAAAAAGTATAGAATCCAATGGATTAATATAGGTTTGGGTCAGGTGGGAACACCCAGGTGCCTCCCCTGGGGAGGGCAAGTTTGACACTGTTCCTTGAAACACTGTGGATCTGTTGCATCATGCTGCAGTGTTCTGGTGCAGGGTCTGGGGACTCCTTTAGGGGGGATTCCTTTGATGGGCCATGACACCTCCTCTGTTGTCCTTCATGTGGATGTGACTTTTCTATGGGTGAAGGAGCCCCTGCAGCTGAGCTGGTCTGCACAGCAAAGGATAGATGTTCACTGCCTCGGAGGAGAGGCTTTTTCGCTACACACCCAAAACCTCTCTTCTGCCAACCCTTTGCTGTGAGGGTCTGTGCAAGTCTGGCAGCTCATAGCCCCGGGGCTGTGGTCTCCACCCTGAAGATGCTAAGCCTGATGCCTCTGAATGTATTGTTCTCCCCTAGCCCAGACCTGAGTTAATTTATCTTATCTCCATCAACTGTAGTCCAGGACCCCATTCAGGGCTTTGGCGGTTTTCTCTGCAGCTTTTATACAGTTTTGCTATAATAGGAAAAAGTCCTTCATGAAGATGTTTAAGCCATAAATTATAATATTTCAGTCTCTGAGAGGGAGAACTACATTATTTGTGGTACTAAAGCAAAATTACCATTTTCTGAAACCTCCTTTGTAGTTTTATCTGCTGGCTTGTTTCTAATATTTACAGAGGAGAGCCCAGTCTGGTGTGCTTTGCAGTGCATCACTGCCACTTCTTGCCGCTTCTGGATGCTTTCCAGAAAAATTTGTTCAGCATGTTTTATGGGAGCTCTTTGGGCAGAAAGAGGCCCTCTTTCCTTCCAAATGGCCCCATGTGCATGTATTACCCCAAAGACATACTTGGAAGCAGTCCATATATTTACTGTCTTACCTTCTGCCAGTTCTAAGGCTCTTGCCAATGCTTTAAGTTCTGCTCTCTGGGCCGAGGTATTTGCTGGCAATGATAAGTTACCTGAGAGGAGGTCACTATGGCATATCCAGCCATTCATTTTTCTTCTAATACAGCAAGGTTCGATCACCCTTCAATAGCCCTACATGGCCTGTGTGTAAGTCTAATGGAGAATGGAGACTGACAGTATATTATCCCCTCTCTAGTTTTTTTGTAGGCCCTCTAAAGGGTGTACTAGAAGGCTGGTATAAGGTATCCTTGGGGCCTTCTCTTCTCCAGGCTGAACAACCCCAACTCTCTCAGCCTGTCTTCATAGGAGAGGTGATGTAGAAACAAAGACTCGCTGACTAGTTAAAGTTAGAAAGTGGTATGTTTATTACGACCCGGGAGAAATCTCCTACAGGGATGTGCAAAGTACACAGGGCTCTTGCCTTTTTTTATCCACAAGTCTTACATATTCATATAATTACTCAATACGCCTATACATATGCATTACCTAACCTTGCCTAGCCCCATTTCATATTAAAATTAGCTCAAAGTCCTTTTACACTTGCACAGTTCCATCCTTCAAATGGGTCCATGGGTGTTTCAAATGGGTCAGTGGTCTCTTAATGATGAAGTCAGGGAGTCTTTCTCACCTTCAGCTTTTCATCTTTGTCTAGTTGCTCGGTCCTTGTGCCCTTTGGTCATAGTTCAAGCTCCCAACCTGGTTCTGGCTGGTTTCAGGGCGCAGGTGCAGTTACGATGTTTTCACTTTAATATCCTAGCCACCTGTCTTGACACAACAAAACCAAGTAAGTGATTTATTGTCTTAGCTCTACTGACTTACTTTCTACATTTCTTCTACTATAATGATTATATGTATAGTTTTTATTTCTTAGATAAGCTCTTAACCCTTTGATTTTTGTTTAATTTTCCCCCTTTTCTATAGAGTTAGTAAATTCTTTTACTAATATACAGATTCTTCCTCCTTTAACCAAGTCATATGGTAAGTATTTTTCAGAACTGTACGATATGTTCGTGATAATGATGTCAGGGCTGCTACTTGTCACAGTATCCTTTAATTCTAGATGAGTACTGCAATAGATATAAACCAAACTTATGCTGACTAAATTAAGTAAAACAATGATTGGGTGAACTAGGGCATTAAGTATATCAGCTGCCTTCAGTGACCATCCAAAGAGTGCATCCCACCAGTGATGGCTTGCATCTTGTTTTATTTTTTGCAAAACTTTGTTGATTTCTTTTGTATTATGATGGACGGTTATTAAAACCTTTTCTCCATTCTCTTTGATTTAAAGATTTTATCTAGATTTGGGTGTTTTATTAACTGTTCGACTGTGGCTACTGTGCTAGAAAGAGAGAAAAAGAGACAGCAAGAACAGCAATACACATGGGCCTCTTTAGGGAAAAAGGACCAACTTTATTGAACGGACAACCCGTATTTAAAACATGTTACGGAGAACTAAGACAGGACAGTAGCTCAATGGATTATTGGGAAAAACATCCGTGAGACTGCATTTTAGAATGTGTCCCACAGAAAAACACCAGGTGTTAATCTTCATTGTGAATTCCATTCTGTTTTGACCAGATTATCATCCTGGGAGAATTTCTCCCCAACTGAAGCTAAACCATCTTATCAGCCTGGGAATGGAGCTGAAAAGCTTGGGCCTGGAAGTAACTTTCCAGGCTGTAATTTTCCTAGCTTTCTAACAGTGTGTCCTCAGGTCCTCCTTTCAGTTTAAAAGAGAAAGAAGTGTTTGTAATCTTTCTCTAGAGCCCTTCACAAACGAGAAAAAACACGACTCGAGAGACCTGAAGACATTCCCAGGAAAAGTCTTTGAACCTGGTGATTTCTACCCTACAAAGTCTATTATAATGACAAAAAAAAATCACCATTCACCAGACCTATTATTTCTAATACAGTTCAAAAACCTAATGACATTTCAATTGGCTTCAAAACAGTTCCACCACGAGCAGATAGGTGTTCATCCTCCGCTTGTAGAGGGGCCATCAGTCTGGTGGTCAGCATGCTGGTCAGTATTTGAAGGCTGTGCATTGGCCACATTCTGTCTCGGACATCGCAGATCAGGGCGGACACATCTCGCAGGCAGCCAGCGTACCCTGGTATCTGTTGAGACACAAGCATACCCACGACCCCAAACAATAAGGTCATGCGGGCCCTGCCACCTATTTGTGGTCAGGTCCCGTATAAAGACCTTTGCTTGAGGCATTTGTATCTCATCCGAGGCCTGTAACGAATAGAAATGATTCACAATAACAGGATTATCGGAATCTTTTGGCACAGTAAGATGATTAATGGTATATAAAGCTTTTTCCAATCAGCTGTGTGGTGTTTTCCCAGCCATTCCCCTTTTCTGTTTATCTAAAACACGCTTCAGAGTGCCATGAGCGCGTTCGACAATGGCTTGGCCTTGTTGGAGAATGTGGAGTGCCAAAATTATGTGAGACTCCCCACATTTGCAAAATCTGCCTCGTCTTTTGGGAGACATAAGCAGGGCCATTGTCAGTTTTCACTGCAGAAGGTATGCCCAAGATTGCAAAAGCCATTCTCCAATGGGCAATCACATCTCGACCCTTTTCCCCAGTATGAGCAGATGCTCAAATGGCTGAAGAAAAGGTGTCAATAGAGACATGCACATACAACAACCTGCCAAATTCAGCAATGTGAGTGATGTCTGTCTGCCAAAGCTGCAGGGCTTTAAGACCCCTGGGGTTTACCCCCGATGGTAATGGCGCAGCCAGGCCATGACAGTCGTCACAAGAGGCGACAATGTCACCAGCCTCAGTGGCTGTTAGATGAAATTGTTTTTGCAGAGTAGGTGCGTTCTGATGGAAAAACTCATGCGATGCTTGGACTTGTGCAATCTTGACAGGCTGAGGTGCCACCCAGGCAGGGTTAGCCAACCTATCAGCCCTGGCATTGTCTTCTCTCAAAAACCCAGGCAAATATGTGTGACTCCGTATGCGCAGAACATAATATGGATAAGCTCGGGCTTGGATTGAGCACCACAAGGTCTTCAAGACCTGAAACAGGACGGCATTGTCAACCTCTTTCAGGAGCGAGCAATCCAAATGCTGAGCTATGTCTGCAACATACGCAGAGTCAGTGACCAAATTCAAAGGCACCTGTGAAAACCGTTGGAATGCCATAGTGACAGCCTTCAACTCGATCTGAGCAGAACCCGTTTCATGACCTTCCAACGTTTGCCAGCCAGACTCATCCTGCCAGGTAACAATGGCCTTCCCTGTTTTGCCTGACCCGTCAGTGAAGACCGTAGGACCTTGCAATGGCACCCAACTATTTTTTGGTCTCAATGACAGTTTAACTGTCTTTGCCATATGCAATAGCTTATGGCTGGGGAGATGATAAACAATCTGCCCTGTAAAATCTTGCAGCGCACTTTGTAAGGGGACACTATTAATAAAAGCTCCTTCAAAGAACTCCCACTCCACAGGGAGCACAAGTGTCATGGGGTCCGCTGCCATCAATTGCACACATCGTTGACAGCATTTCAGTATCAGTCGGGCAATTAATTCAAATACTGTATTTACTGTCTTTTTCAGCTGATGTGGCAGAAAGACCCATTCCAAAACGTGCAAGGGATCAGGCCAGGTATCATTCCATTGGCCAACAATACCTGTAGGATGCAAATCTGGATTGATGATAAACACAGTGGTATGAACAGAGGGGTCTACTCGGCATACTTGACGAGGAGACGGAGCATGCTGCACCTGCTGCAGTGCTCGCCGTGCCTCAGGGGTTAATGTTTGAGGTGAATCCAAGTGAGAGTCCCGCTTCAGGATACTAAAAAGTGGGGACAATTGCTCGGTGGTCAGCCCTAAGTAAGGGCGCAACCAACAAATGACACCCAGCAACTTCTGAGCATCATTTAAAGTCTTTATGGAATCTGTGAATTGCACCTCCTGATGCTGGACCTTTCGATCCAAGATCTTGATCCTTAAATACCTCCAGGGAGGCTGTCGCTGGACCTTTTCTGGAGCCACCTGCAGCCCATAACAGCATAGAGCAGCGAGCAGCTGAGGTTCTGTCCTCAGCAACTCATACTGAGTAGGAGCTACTACTAAGATGTCCTTCATGTAATGATAAAGATACGCCTTAGGGAACTGCTCGCAAACTCCAGACAAGGCCTGAGCTACATACCATTGACAAATAGTCGGGCTATTTTGACAACCCTACGGCAAAATCTTCCATTGATATCTCTGTCCACGCTCAGAAGCGTTCACTTTCAGGCACCATGAAAGCAAACTTTGGCCTATCATCAGGGCACAAGGGGATTGTAAAAAAACAGTCCTTCAAATCAATGACCAGAATGTCCCATCCAGCAGGGAGCATGTGGGTGATGGCATCCCAGGCTGCAATGCCCCCATCCTCTCCATAACAGCATTTATTTTTCAGAGATCCTGTAACAATCTCCATTTTTGTGACTTTTTCTGTATAACAAAAACAGCTGTGTTCCAGGGAATATTAGATAGTTTGAGGTGTCCCTCTTCTAATTGCTCTTGGACTAATTGACTAAGGGCTAGTAATTTAGTTTCTGGCAGGGACCACTGTGCTTGCCAGACAGGGGTATTAGTCAACCACTGTAAAGGCATCATAGGATAATTCCTGCCCTTCATTTCAGTGGTCCCAATTATAAATTAGACTGGATGTGCACTCCCCAGGCAGCCAGAACATCCCATCCTCAGAGGTTGATCTGGGTTGTGGTAATGTAGGGTCGGACAGTAGCCGTCTGCCCTTCCAAATTCCTGATCAGCATAGGCCACTGACTGACAAAGGTCTGTACTGTGCCCCCCAAACCTTCAATGACCTCGCCAAGAGTGGCCATCGGCCATGTGGGAGGCCAGGCAGAAAATGAGATCACTGTCACATCTGCCCCGGTATCAAGCAAACCTCTGAGCTGGATCTGGGGTGGGTTGGCAGCTGGCACCGACAAAGTGCACACCATCTGTGGGCGCTGGTCGGAGATATTCATTGTCCAAAAGACCTGTGGCATTCCTATGGAGCCGAACCCACCGTCTTTCCGGTCTTGATGATCAGCCCTGGGAACATATGAGGGAAAAGGCACAAGTTGGGCGATATGGGTTCCTGCCAGGATAGTGACAGGAGGACATGGAGTAGAGACCATGGCACAGATCTGACCTGTGAAATCAGCATCAATGATCCCCGGGTGGATAAAAATTCTCTGGATGGTGGCACTAGATCGTCCCACAAGCAGTGCACTGAGCCCATGGCACAGAGGGCCAAAGGCATCCAGAGGGATCTTGTGCACACCGACAGAGTCTAGGACCACTGTGGCTGTGGTGTGTACATCCACACTGGCGGAGCCCCGGGTGCGGGCTGCATGCTGGCTGAGGAAACCTGTGCCAGTGCAGGGTTCTGGGGTGCGGTTTCTGTCTGAGTGTTGCACCCCAAAGAGCTCTCTTGCCCATTTCCCTAACCAGCTACAGGTTTCTTTGATCTGCGCTAGTTAGCATAGTGACCTGGTTTTTTGCATTTAACACACAGAAAAGTAGGCATGTTAGCCCTCTGTTGCTGTGGCTTCTGCTTATTTTTGCCATTATTTTTCCCGTGCTTTTTGTGACCACCCCGTGACATCTTTTGATGGTGCCACATGGCAGCTGCTAAAGTAGAGATCTCATGATCTGTGGTACCCACATTAGCACATGCCTGGATCATCTCAGTCAAAGAGGGGTCCCTGGCAGAGCCTGGATGATTTTTGCACAGTCAATATTAGCATTGTCCCTGGCCAGCTGTTTACATAACAATTGTCTTAAGGTCTCATCGTGAATCTGTTTCTCCAAGGCAGCTGCAACTTTCTCAACAAATTGTAAGAAAGGCTCCCTGGAACCCTGCGTAATTTTCACATATTTTTGTTTTGGGGCAGCAGCTTCCATTGTTTTTAGTATGGCTGCAAACCCTAGTTTCTGGCACTGCTCCAGAATCAGAGGATCCCAAGTAGCTTGCATGTCAGGGCTAGAGAACTGATGTCGACCCATCAAAGCATCTGTCCCCACAGCAAACCTAGGATCTGGCTGGGGTCACTGCATATTCTCAGCAGCAGCCCTGTCAGCCATCTGTCTCCAATTGTCCTCAAACAGCCTAAATTGGACAGGCTGGAACAGCACCTGGGCCAGATGCTTAATATCATAGGGCGCTAGCAGGTCTGTATTCAGCACCCGAATAATTTGCATCACCTGTGCAGAACCAAGCCCGTATTTTGCAACTTTGTCCTGTAAATCTTGAACCACACACCAATCTATGGGGTTGTGCCTATCTACCTGCCCTGAGCCAGGCATAGCCTTGAAGACAGGAAAGGTCTGAGGTCCCCCAGTCCCCTCAGGGACAGGGCCAAGTTCAGCTTGGTCCACTTGGACAGCTTCCTCCACCCAGAGGATACCTCCCCCCAGCATCCCCAAACGCTCCAGCAAATCCTAGTCTCCCTGCTGCAATGCTTTGATTTTCACCGCCTCCCAGAAGCTACGATGATTTTTGGGTCTCACTGTCACCAAGCATGGAGGGAGAGTCCAGAGGTTGCTCCTGGGAGAGGATGCGGGACCAGTACAGCTCCAACTTTCCAAAGCGAATCCTCGCCTTCGAAAGAGGACCTGTTGTTCACCGCCACTCAGACGCAGGACTGGAATGACGAGAACGGTCCCTGTCCCATGGAGGATGGTAGACCAGACACAGGCACAGAAGCGTCGGCACAGTGCATGGTCGGTGGGGCTGGATGTGTTGACGGAAATGAAGAGAGTTCCGGCAGCAGCCCTGGTGAACCGGAGGGTAAAACCTGCGCTTCCGGGTGGGTGGGATACGTCAGACGTCACGGCCCCGTTCATTGCCGGGGAGGGCTCTAGTGGCCCCACCTCCAGAGGCAGGCCAGGCTGTGACATCATCGAAGAGGGGGCGAGCAACACCCCCCCCTCCATTCCCGCAGCTGGCATCACCTGCCCCGCCTGAGCGGGCGGGTCCGCAGGCAACGAGGGAGCCGCCCCTGCTCCCGAGATTGCCGGAAGAGAAGGGGGGATTGCTGCGGGAGGACTTACTGCCGCGCTATTCATGCCCAGCCCCGTGCCCGCGCAGCTTGGAAGAGCTTCAGTCGCTGCTGCTGCCGGCTCGGCCGGAGTGGCCGTGAGCGTCTGTAATATTTTATCTACAGCTTGCATAACATGTTCTGTGATCATGGCCATGAATCGATCAAGCATTTCACCCAAAAAAACCGCTGCCTCAGCAGGGAGGCGCAGAGGGGTCAGATAGCTGGCTTCACGCTGAGCACCCAGACCCCGTGGCTTGCGAAAGGGAGGGGAGTGGAAGCCTGTGAGACAGATGGAGACGTGCGGCCAGCCCCTCATCCGGCCTCAGTGCCCGATCCCCCCAGTGCAGTCGGCGAAGGATACTTCAGCTGAATAAAGTCATTTGGGGAGGGATACACAGGTGGGGAATAATCTTTGGGTGATGGATATTTCGGCCAGGGGGCTGCCGCATGGAAAGCATCCATCCGTGGGACCTCCGGGACCTCTGCTTGGGAGATGCCCGGGAGCGGGGTTTCCGGGCAGGGAATTTCTGGGGGAGGGATCTCCGTGTCCTGCCGGCCCTTGGACGTTCCGTTCCCCCCCTCCTCCTGCCCGTCTCCCGCCATGAACCGGTTAATGAGTCCCCAGGTGGCTATCAGAGGGGAAACGGAAGTGTCTGCTGCCAACAGAGCGCCCCATAAGCGTTCCCCTAGCCGCCTCCATGATTCCGGAGAGAAAGATTCTCTGGGATCATCAGAGAACCTGTGCTCTTTTGCCCAAGCCAGCAGGCAATCAGACTTCTGTCTGTGACCCGGGCTTCCAGATTTTCCAACACCCCTTTCCAGATGGAGATAATGGAGATAATGGATTCCTCCTGCTTAGTCAGGCGACTGCCCATTGTCTAAAACCCGGTTTCCCAGCTAGCTACCAAGCCGGGGGCAGGGGAACAAGGCAGAACCTCTGTCGTTCGGACTCCCGGTACACCAACGGGTCCGTGCGGTCTCCTCACGGCTCCTGCCGCTCCGTTCCGCAGTTTCTTCGGTGCTGCGTGCCGGGCGCTCCTGCACCACACAGCTCCGCGCTGCTCCTCGGCACCTTCGCTGTTCGTGCCGGGCGGCCTCCTGTCCAAGAGATGAGCGGGGTCAGCTGCGGTGGTCCGGTCAAAGTGCGATCCTCTTTGAGTAAAAAATCTCGGTGAACATCTCCAGATGTGATTACTGGGCTAGAGAGAGAGAAAAAGAGAGCAAGAACAGCAACACACATGGACCTCTTTAGGGAAAAAGGACCAACTTTATTGAACGGACAACCCGTATTTAAAGCATGTTACGGAGAGCTAACACAGGACAGTAGCTCATTGGACAATTGGGAAAAACATCCGTGAGACCGCATTTTAGAATGTGTCCCACAGAAAACACCAGATGTTAATCTTTATTGTGAATTCCATTCTGTTTTGACCAGATTATCATTGTTATAAATGAGAGACAAAAGTCTCGATATTCAGCAAAATTTAGATTGCTTTATTTGATATAGAAAGAGCAAGCAGCGCGCTGGGGAACGTGAGGGGTCACCGCCCGCTCCACCGAACCTCGGTTTGCAGCCTCTTCTTATACTGTGGGTTCTCGTTGTTCACAAATTCACAAAGCCTTTGGGTGATAATCAGTCACAGATAGCATCTGGTCCTTGGAGATGACCACCAGAGAAGTTCTGGAGGTCTGGTTTTTGGGATAGGCAGTATTGATTAGACAAAGGCAGGAAGGGCTTTTTGGAAAGTCCGATTTTGCAAGCTGGTAGCCGATACAACTTATTTGAAAAACATAACATAACATATTATAATGTAACATAATACAACATAATATAACATAACAAGGTGATTTTAAACAGAATTATTTAATCATATAATTTCCTTTATCTAGTGTCCATGCTTCACTTCAGAGCTTAGCATTCTGGTTTATGCAAACCCCAATGCTTTTGTGATTAACACGAATCTTTTATCAATTGTCACATCATCCTGGGAGACTTTCTCCCCAACTGAAGCTAAACCAGCTTATCAGCCTGGGAACGGAGCTGAGAAGCTCTGGCCTGGAAGTAACTTTCCAGGCTGTAATTTGCCTAGCTTTCCAACAGTGTGTCCACATTCTACTAGTGTAAGGTTCATGTCAATGGGTGTGAGTGATAGATGGTCGTACGTAGTATAGTTGGCCTTTATCAGTTGGTAGGATACAACTGGTACTGAATATGTAAAATCACATTTAACAATATTAACAAAATTGCAGATACAAAAATTAGAGTGGTTTTTAACAGGTAAGTATTTGTTCTCATCTACTCTTACTGAAGCACAAGCAGTTCTTAAACACACACAGCCTTGGCCAATATATATGAGCACAGTCTTTTGAATGATGTTTGGATGGATCTTAAAGTGACATACACTTTTACTTTTTTATGTCTTGAGCATCAATGGTATTGCTTTCACAGAGGAATCTCTGTTGTTCTTGGGTGACACGATTTTACATTTATAGTCTATCATTTCTTATTTATCATCCAGGCCCATGCTCTATGTTTAGAGGGGTATTGTTTCTCCATGTTTTAATCCGAAAGCTATAATATTGTGGACAATGTAAATGGTGGCATTACATATAGTGAATACAAAGGCAGTGACTACATTAGTGACGGGGTCATAAGCGAAGTTTACCATAGTCTACCAGGACTGCAGTTTCCTTTCCAAATTCTTGGCATTATCCCAAACAGCTTTTCAGATTTCAATTGGAAAGATACCTTCACTTCTCTTTCTTATGAGTAAAGTGACTGTTGACTGCATCCACAACTGTGCTTGTATACAACTAAGAACTAAAGACACATTATCTTGAGCTACACCAAGTGCTTTTATTATTAGTTTGTGGTTTTGATCTTCAGTTTCTTTCAAATTTGACAATACCTTTGAAAATTGCCACTGATTGGTTCCTAATGCTAACAAAGATGATTGTAAGGGCTGCTTTAGTTTTGCTAAATCACTAGTCGCAGTGGTTAATTTGCTCATTAATATTTCTGAATCAATTGCATTTAAAACTTTTAATTTTGTACTTATTCCAGTTACAGCTCTGTGTTCTGTCTTTAAAGTGAGCCTGCTTCCTCAACCATGTTGTCCAACCTTCAAAAAATGTTTTCAGAAAAGGGGAGCAGGCTGGCTGAATTTTTGAAATATTGATCTGCATTAGCAGCTCAACACACTTGAGAGACCATTCTGGGTTAAACAGTAACTGCTGCTGGCCCACATTTCTTACCACATATGGTCCAATTTCATACATTTTTGGTTCAGGTTTCAGTGGCACGGTTGGGGCTGGGGCGGTCCGGATTTTTTGTGTCTCTGTTAGCAAGGTGATATTATTCCAAGGTTTAACATAGACTTGAGTTATATTGTAATCTACTTTAAAAGCCTTGTCTTCGCACCTTTCTATTGTAAACCTAAATACAGGACAGTTAGTTAAGCATGTGTCACAACATTTACAACTCTAGACATCTTTCCCTGTCCAGACAGTTGCATTTGTAATTTGTAACACCTGCCACAGAGACTTATGAGAGTCATAGTCAGAAGCTCTTCCCTGACACATATCAACACCAGTCACAACATATATGGGAGGTTTTTTATTGTTGTCCACTGCAGTCATAGTCATGAATATGATCATAAAAGCCACAGCTTTCTAGGTTACACCTGCTTGATTCTGGTTGGAAATACTTTTCTGGATTGTCGCAAGCAAAACTAACATTTTCACCCACAATCTATTAAGTTTTTTCTCGTAAGCTTTAGCTTTAGTTCCTTATTATCCAGTGTTGCTTTTTAAGGGCCTTCTGGAGCCTTTTTCACTCGGGTATGGTGAATCCAGGCATTTTGTTTTTTGATCTTGATTGCAGTAAAAGTGGTCAGAAGCATCTGGAATGGTCCTTCCCACAGTAGCTCTAAAGTTTTCTCTGCAAGAGACTTAACATACACATAATCTCCAGGGTGTATGTCATGTACTGGCCCATCTAGTTTTCTGCTTCGAGCCCCAGCCACATATTTTTCAATTTCTTTAAGTTGTTTGTTTAGGGCCACCATGTATCTGTGTAGGGTTTCTTCTCCTACCTGAGTTGGTGTTCCCTTCTGTACTCTATATGGTCTTCCATATAGTATCTCAAAAGGGCTGAACTTTTCTTCTTGGTTTAGTCCGAATTCACAGTAATGCAAAAGGAAGTGCCTGGTGCCAGGGTAATTTTGTTTCTTGTCTTAGCCTTATAATTTGTTACTTGATTAAGTCATTCATTTTCTCATCTTGGTCACTTGATTGAGGGTGATATGGGGTGTGGAATTCCCAATCTATGCTTAATTGGCGGCTAATTTGCTGTACAATTTTTGAAATAAAATGTGGTGCTCCATCCGAGGATATTGTGGCTGGAACTCCAAAGCGTGGTATTATTTCTTGTAACAATGCTTTGGTTACTTCTCGCTCTTTGGCAGGGAAAGCTTCTGGCCACTCTGAAAAGGTATCTGTTAGTACTAGTAAATATCAATATCCCCCTTTCCTGGGAAGTTCTGAGAAATCAATTTGCCACTGTTGTCCAGGCCCATAGCCTTTTCTAATTTGCCCAAGCTTTGGTTTGGGGATATTTTTGGCCTTAGTTTGGATGCAAAGACTACATTGTTGGGTCACTTGAATGACCGTATCCTGTAAATTTTTGGCCATAATTCTGTCCTTTAAATAATTGTACAAGGCATCTACTTCTTAGTGTGTTTTTTGATGTTCCTCTTTTACTAGGGACCATAGCAAATAGGAGGGGATGACATTTTACTTTTCCTTCCTCTGTAATGACCCACCTCTCCTGATTATAGCTTCCCTTTTCATGCTTAATAAGCTTTTCATCTTTTTTATTATATTTTGGCTTACTTTCTGGGGAAATTTGTCCATCTGGGACTAAAGATGCTTCAGTGGGTACTTCACTTTTGGCTGCTTCTTTTGCATCTCTGTCCACCAGTTCATTCCCTTATTCCAATTCAGAGCTCACTTTCTGGTGTGCCTTGATGTGCATAATAGCTACCTTCTCAGGTAGTTGGACTGCTTCTAACAGTTTTATTATCTCTTGTGCATGCTTGATACTTTTCCCTTGTGAATTTAACAGTCTTCTTTCCAGGTGGCTCCATGCACATGCACTACTCTAAATGCATACCTCGAATCTGTGTAAATGTTAATTTATTTTCCTTTTGCTAACTCTAAAGCACGAGTTAGAGCAATTATTTCAGCTTTTTGTGCAGAGGTGTTTGTTGGCAATGGTCCAGACTCTATTACCTTTCTGCAAGTAGTAGTAGTAGTAGTAACCGTATACCCAGCATGGCTCTTTTCGCTGTTAACGTAGCTGCTTCCATCAGTAAACCAGGTTTTAGTGTCATTAAGAGGAGAGTCCTTCAGATCTGGGTGACTGGAGTAAGTGGCCTCAATGGTTTCCAGGCAATCATGGATCACTGGTTTTCCTGTATTCCCACTGAGAAAGGAAGCTGGGTTCACAAGATTAGTGACTACAATCTTCACATCATCTTGCTCTACTATTATGGCTTGGTATTTCAGGAATCTTTGTGGGGAAAGCCAGTGTCCGCCTTTTATTTCCAGCACTGCAGACACTCTGTGGGAAACCAGCACAGTCATCTTCTGACCTAGGGTGAACTTGTGTGCTTCCTGGATATTCAGTACCACTGCAGCAACAGCTCTGTGAGACACCCTGGCCATCCTTTTGCCGCCGTATCCAGCTGCTTGGAAAAGTAATCAACTGCTCTTCGATATGGGCCCAAGTCTTGTGCTAGTATCCACAAGACAATCCCCTGTTTTTCATGAGAAAACAGAAAGAATGGTTTACTCACGTCCGGGAGCCCAAGAGCAGGAGCCGTCATGAGGGCCTTCTTTAACTGGTAGAAGGCTCGTGTAGATTCTTTTGTCCATTGGACATCTCTGTTTCCTTCCGTAATCAGGGCATAAAGGGGCTTTAACCAACAGTCCATAATTATAAATCCACAATCTACACCACCCTGTCATTGCCAGAAAGGTTCTTAGTTCTCTTATTGTCTGGGGTTTTGGGGTCTGGCATATTGCTTCTTTGTGGTCTTGCCCCAGAGTCCTCTGTCTAGCACTGACTTCATAACTCAGGTAGATGACTGTTTCACTACCTGAGCCTTTTTTTGAGATACTTTGTATCTTTGTAAGCCTAAAATGTTTAAGAATCTAACCATCCAGGCTATGCATGCCTCTCATGTTCGAGTATCTATCAGGAGGTCATCTACTTACTGCAACAGCTGTCCTTCTGATGGGGCTTCTCAGTGATAGCATAGGGTTAAAATGTTTCTAAAAATCATGGGAATTGCATACAATAGATTCAGGGGAGGTGGAAAAGAAGATTGGGTCTGGTAGGCCTGGGAAAGGGAACTAGGCCCTTCAATAAAGCTGTTCAATAAAGCACCTGCATATAATAATTCTGTGATTATGTGTTTTCAACGCTATCAGCAGGATTCCAGATCTTTTGCAAGTTGTTCTTCAAATATTGTGAGACTGTTTTTAAACCCTTGAGGCAGCACTGTCCATGTGAACTGAGTCTTACACTTACTTTTGGGATTTTCCCATTCAAAGGTAAAGATTGTTTGGCTGGCTTCATAAAGAGGGACGCAAAAGAAAGCATCGTTCAAATCTAAAACCATAAACCAGGTTAGTTCAGGCATTAAGCATGTTGACAATGTGTATGGGTTTGCTACTACTGGATGTAGATCTTCAGTTATTTTATTAACAGCTCGCAGGTCCTGTACTACTTGGTATGACCCATCAGGCTTCTTAACAGGCAAAATAGGAGTATGAAAATTAGACTGACATTTTTTAAATAGCCTTTTCTGCAAGAAGTTCTGGATTACTGGGCTAATCCCTTCTCTATCTTCCTTTTTTAAGGGATCTGTTTAAACCTGACTGGTTGCTTTCCTTCTTTAAGCTTGATTTGCACCAGAGGTGCATTCTTTGCTCTTCCTGGTATATTAGAAATCCATACCTTAGGGAACACCTGGTCCATTATTTTCTTGTTAATTTCTTCTTCATGCTCAGTTTTAGTCACAGTAATTGTTAACATTAAACTTAGCATCTTTATGTATTGTTGATCCTTTACCTCCAAACTAATTTCCTCATTTTTAAATGTGATTTTTGCTTCCAACTGTTCCAACAAATCTCTATGCAAAAGTGCCTATGGAGAACTGGGCATATATAAAAATTTATGAATTCCTCATTGTTTCTCAAGTTTATGTTTTAATGGTTTGCAAAAATATGCTCTTTCAGATTGGCCAGTTGCTCCTTTTACCATAACATACTAATTTGTTACGGGCATTAGCTCTTTATTTAACACCAAGTATGTTGCTCCTGTATCTACTAAAAATTCCATTTTCTTTTCCTTGTCCCTTAACTTGATCATAACCAGAGGGCCCATGAGGGAAAGACTCTCCAGTCCTCCTCAGTCTTCCTTAACATGTGCAACCACCCTTTCTCCTCTTTGATCTCCTCTTCTCTGATCGTCGCCCTTTCTCCATTCTGGGCACTGGTTTTTCCAGTGTCCAATTTTCTTGCAAAATGCACATTTATATTTTCTCAATCGGAGTGGACCATGCCTTGATGGTCCTTGTCTACGTCTCCTTTTTTCCTCCTCTCTTACTACTGCTACTAATTTTCTCATCCCTTGTTTGTATCCTTCCTCTCGATTGGTGAAAACCTTCCATGCCTCATCTAGTAAGGTTTATAAATTTCACCCCGTTGGCCCCCAAATCTTCTGAAGTTTGCGTCTGATGTCCCCTGTGGACTGTCTCAAAAATAAATTTACTAATTGTAATGTCCTTTCCTTAGATTCAGGGTCTAAAGGTGTATAGCAATGTATCGCCTCTAGCAAATGTTCTAAAAATTCAGAAGGGGTTTCAGAGGGACTCTTTTTCACTGCATACAGAGTAGACCAATTTATGGTTTTAGGGATTGGTTTTCCATTCCTTTTATTATAAACTCTTGATAATTTTATAATTTTTCCATCTCCTCTTGGTCATTTGGATTCCAGTGTGGATCCTGGAGAGGGAAAAATTCCTTGACATTCTCTTGTCTTATTCTATGGAAGGTATCTGCTAGATCTGCTGTTTTCAAAATTAACTGCTTTTCTGTTTCAGTTAAAGCATCCAACAGTGACTGAATTTCACCCCAATTAGGTCTGTGTTGTTTAATTATAAACCTTAATCACTTAGCAGTGCTTATGGGATCACTTTGGTAATTTTTAGTTACTCTTTCCTATGCCTCCAAATCAATAGTAGAGAAGGGTACTTTAATTAGCACACTCTCTCCCCCGGGTCCTACTGCCTCCCATAAAGGTGCTTGTATTCTTTCTTTTGTTTGTTTTCTGGTCTGAGATGCTATGGGACGATTTGGGGAAAAATCCTCGTCTTCACTACTTTCACTATTTTCATTATCACTGTTAGACAATTTGGGATATAATTTAGGGGTAAGTGAGGGAGGAGATGACTCAGCTTGTTTCTTCCTTGAGGGAGCTGGAGTAGTGATAGGAGTTAATGATCCCTTCGAATCTTCCTTTTCCTCTGACTTTTCAGGGAGTGGTCTGTACAGGTCAATTAGTTCCTGTTCTTGTGCCTCTGATAAACTTTATCAGAATGAGTACAGCGTTGGTTTATTGAACATGCACTGCAGTGTCACTTAAGTTTCCCTCTATTAGCTGTACTGTCCCTTTCAAGGGCCAATACCAAGGGATCAGAGGGGAATTTGATGTCACAATCTTTCTGCCAATCAGGATGATTTCTGAGAGAGAAAAACATATCTGCGTATGTCACCTGCTCTCATTTCTGTTTTTTCCTTAAGAATATGTCTTGGGGTGACTGTATGATGCCTATATCCCCAAATCGTCTGTTCTATTTGTGTTGAATATTAAATTCTGCAACTGTAAGACTGGTTCCAGGAGTGAAGGGGGGGAAGAAGGAGTGCAGAGTTTGTTATCAGAGACTGCACTGGTGTCACGATCCGCTATTAATGCAGAGCAGGGGTCGTGATGGTTCTTTTGATCTCAAAGGTGCAAACAGGCAAAATGCAGGGGACAAAATCAGTTTATTCAACAGCAGAAAATCAGTTTAATCAACAACAGCAATGCATTTCATCAAATGCCAACAATTCAGTTATGGTAAAGGGGAGAGGTATAGGAAACAAAGTATAGGGAAAGGGGAAGGAAAGAAAGGGGTGGGGAAATAGCTACCAACAGACGAGACGGGCGTCCTCACGGGTCATCCGATAGACGAGTCTTCATCCGTGGGGAGATCTCAGGGGTCTTCTTCAGGGGGTAGACGGGTCTTCATCATTGGAGAGATCTCAAAAGGTCTTTTCCAGAGGGTCGCTCTTTTATAGTCCTTCTCCAAAGCGAGTGGCCTCTGGCCAAGAGGTGGGAAGATTTATGGACCATTGTGTGGTGCTGCAGGAGACAGGTACGGACAAGCAGTCCTCAGTTGGTACAACACAACCTCTGGTTGGTGCCATGACAGCACAGTCCAGTGAACACAATACACCAGCACACAGTCATGAGCATCCACCTTGGCCAGGCCAGTAAACCATTGTTCGGAGTCAGCCTGGGTGGGGGTCCTCGAGGTCTCCTTGCGACGGTCGGGAGGCAAAATCGAGGGGAACTTCGGACCGACCCTTACAACTGGCTCCCACGCATTCCTGCACTCGGACTGTGTTGTCTGCGGTGGACAGCGAGAGAGAGAGCTCTCCTTTGCTCTTGGTTAGTTTTCTGGCTAGCTGAGGCAGAGAAGCCTCCTGGATTGTTTTTTTTTTTTTTTTCCTTTTTCTGTTTTCCTGGAACTGTTTGAACCTGCTCTGGACTGAAAACCCAGAAGAGCACCAGGAGCTCACACCTGTGGCCCACCGGGCCTGGCCTGGGCCGCAGAATTCCCCAGCACAGGAGGGACTGAGAACAGACTGAGTGAGCCAGGCAGCCCACAGAAAGAACTCTTCTAAATCTGTCATCTCTTCAGAACAGCGAGAGGTTTTGCTGTTTGATTTTGTTCATTTTTGTGCTGGGAGGTGTGTTGCCTGTTGAATAAACAGTTTTCTTTTTTTCCACTTCTCTCCAATTTTTTTCTTTCTCTTTTTTCCCCCAAGCCGACTAGGGGACGGACTGCTTGGAATCTTTTCTTTTTTCTTTTTCCTAGAGGGACCTCATTCAGAAGTTTCCTCCCAAATTTGTCCTAAACTAGGACTAGCTACAATAAAATTTCATAGTCTAAAGTTCCAGCCGGTGGCCATCGGACACCTTCTCCCAGCTTATAAAGGGGCCACCACTGTGTGCATAATTTGATCAAACTTTGCTTATTTTTAGTGCCCCCATATCCTACTAACTCTTTCTAGTGTGTCAAAACAGTCTTAAGGGATAGTTGTAGAAATCTCCTTGCTTTGACTAGTACCCATTATATCCTCATTTTTGTGTTATCCTGTTTCTACCCAAATGTCTCTCCACGCAGCCTCAGTCCTTCCCCAGTCTTTGTCCCACATGCACCCCTAAGTCGCAGGTACTAAATGTGATTTTCCACACACAAGCTTTAGAATCTTAGGTTGAAAATCAGCTTGGTTAGGATGTCTTGATTTACACTGAGGGCATAGACTTTGCCGTCTCTCAGAGGAACAATACCAATGTTTTTCACAATTCCTGTACTGTAACAGTAACCACGCAGGGTGCCAACCTTTAGAAGCCCCAAAAGCTTCATAGCACCCACAAAAGGAAGCTATTCCATTTCTCCTCTCTTGAATGTCCAGACTGTCTTGTGCAGGCTGTTCCCAGTCCAAAGCTACCAATCTCCCTGCTGAGGTTTTGTATATTCCTTCCAGATTAACCTGATCATTTCCTCTTTCTATCCAATAGTTCACTGGATTCACAAATTTCCAAGGATTTAGTCCACACCACTGAGAGAGGGGGACTCCTTTTATTCTTATAGCCATGATTTAAAATATGAAACCACTACACTGTAATCCTGACAGTCCACAGATACAACCGCCTTTACAATTTCAAGGGTCAAGGACACACCACTGTAGGAGGGAAATTCTTTTAATTTGTCATACCAGGCTTACACCGTCTTTCACCCTTTGTACTAAAAAACAACCTGTCCTGGCTTAAGCTAAAATCACCTGGAAAGAGCCTGCCTAAATGGACAGACTCTTTCAGCTTGGGCTCGAGCTTCAACAACCACTTCTATAAGCAAACTACAACACAGCAGCTAACAACACAGCCAGAATAACAACACAGCCAAGACAAGGTAGAATTACTGATTTGTTGCAATTATAACTTTTGTCAGAAGATGGCAGTCTTACTCTAAAAATACACAAGGACCGCAGTGGGAGGGGATCCGTTAAGCCCAAACACGAAGCGTTACAGGGAATACCATCCCCCAAAACCAGGAAGTCTCCATACACAACTTGAATCCCAAAGTTAAAATCACTGAAGGGAATCTCTTTATTAAGGGACAAAGTATTCACTTCTTTTCAACACAGCACACAGCATACAGCAATTTTAAAGGATCACCTCAATTGCTCAGCTCTTCTCTGGCTATTTCGGTCTCCCAAAAAAGAAAACGGGAATCTGAGCTCCACTCTTGCATCATACCAAAGGTACATTTCACCAATCACACACACAGTCACACAGTCAGGACACAGTCAAAATAATAATGATTAAAATAGCAACAACAAAAATAACAGCAGTAAACAAGGGTTTGTCCAGCTCACCCCCAGAATTGCTAGCGGGTCCCCTGAAACAACAAACCCTTTTGCCGGCCACTGCACCCTCCTGATGCTTGCGAGTAAAACTGCACAGGCTTGTGCTGAGTGCAAGATGTCTTCTGCGACTTATCAGCTGCCTTTTAGCCACACGTACGTCTTACAGGCTACCCCACATAATTTTAAACATACAGTTTTGTCTGCAGTCCAGCAACAGGTCTTGTCTGTCCCCGCGATGAGCAGCCAGGGAGCGGAGGTCCTTCCAAGAAGATGCCTGTTACCATCTGTTTTAACCTTCTGATAGTTGACAGATTCTTTTAGACTTTCTCACACTCTTTCTTCTAAACAATGATGGTTTTGCATTCCTCTTTGGAGGAAGAGAGGATTGATGGACGGGTGATGGGGCCAATGGAGTCAAGAGGTCTTACTCTCACTGTCCAATCCATGGTCGTTGTTGGAATTCTATAAATAGACGTAATGAAAATAAAGTGTTTCTTTGGCTGCATGAATCATCGGAGTCAAGACTGTGAGTCTCTCTCTCTCTCTCTCTCTCTCTGTGCCATAACGACCACAGATGCTGGTGGCACACGAGAGACATCCACAGTCCGGGCTGACAGGAATGTTGAATTTGTCTTTACAAACGAGCTGTGGATATGCTTGTAGATAAGGCTAGCACTGAGAGATAAAAGAAACAATGGGATGGATTCCACTGATTGATGAATGGAAAAAGTTATTTGCCTTTACAAACAAACTGTAGGGTTGCTGATAATTCAAATTGGATATCGAAAGATGAAAGAAGCAACAGGGGAAAAAACTATGAATTCTATAAGGTTTAAAAATTAAAAGGGAGGATTATACATTAGAGGGGAATTTCAGGTATCGGGCATTCCGGGAAGTCTGTACCTCTCAAGTACCTAAGCCAATGAGGAAAGAGAGAGGGAAATGTGGCCGGGAAAATAGGATAAAAAGGAGGCTGCGTCCTGCAAAAATGTGAGAGATCCCAGGGGAATGTCCCATGACCTCTCCCTTTATTCGAATAAAGCAAAAATTACTCCTCTGTCTCCTTTTTGGACATAAACCTCTTGAGTTTGTGGATCAATTTTCCTGATAGGGCTGTTCTCGCAGCCAGAGGAGTCCTGCCGCGGTTGCCAAATTAATGCAGAAACAAAGACTCTCTAACCAGTTAAAGTTAGAAAGTGATATGTTTATTACGACGCCTGGCACACCTGGGAGAAATCTCCTACAGGGATGTGCAAAGTACACAGGGCTCTTGCCTTTTTTTATCCACAAAAGTCTTACATATTCATATAATTACTCAATACGCCTATACATATGCATTACCTAACCTTGCCTAGCCCCATTTCATATTAAAATTAGCTCAAAGTCCTTTTACACTTGCACAGTTCCTTCCTTCAAATGAGTCAGTGGTCTCTTAATCATGAAGTCAGGGAGCCTTCATCGCCTTCAGCTTTTCATCTTTGTCTAGTTGCTCGGTCCTTGTGCCCTTTGGTCATAGTTCAAGCTCCCAACCTGGTTCTGGCTGGTTTCGGGGTCCAGGTGCAGTTACGGTTTCTTCACTTTAACAATATTCTAGCTGCCTGTCTTGACACAAGAAAAACAAGGGATTTATTGTCTTAGCTCTTCTGGCTCAGCTACTTTCTACATTGCTTCTACTATAACCATTGTATGTATAGCTTCTATTCCTCAGCTAAGCTCTTAACCCTTTGATTTTTGCTTCAGAGGTACTTCAGGGCTCATTCCAATAGGTCCACAACCTTCTTATGTTGAGGGCCTGTCTTGGCTTGCAATGCAGAATGTAATCAAAAGTATGTATTCTATCACCATCTATTAAAACCAGGTGGGGCAGTGTGGAGACCCTGAAAGGCATTCCCAGTTAGGGAGACGCAAGAGGCTTTCTCTCATAGCAAACCCTGTTCTATCAGGCCAAAGTGCCCCTGTTCTGTTCCCTGGGTCAGCCTCATGCCCTCCCTGTCCCTCAGTCTTTCGGTCACTCCCACCCTGTTTTGCCGTTGGATCCTTGCCCTAACCCCACCCTTGTGTCACCCCCCTATCCCCTGGTAATTGGTTTCTGATGCTTCTTCTCCTGTCCCAGAACACCTATGTACTTAAAACCCTGACCAGGCATTTGCCTCTGAACCCTGGACTGTCCATGCCTGTGGCTGAAATAAAAATCTCTGTGAAACCCCTGCAAAGGCCCTTCCTGCTTCTTTACCTGCACCATCTCAACAACTACCCAGACCACAACAGGGTAGTGCCCTTTATCTTTTCCATGACCCATCCTTCCTCCAGGGAGATATCTCCATTAATAGGTCATTGAGTCCCACTGCATGTCTGATAAAATTACATCATCCCATTGTGGGATGCTCCACCCAGGGGGAGGAGCCAAGCATTTCCTACCTAGATGAATCTGCGATTTGGAGCATCAGAGCAGCCTTTTTCCACTAGATTCCCAGAGGAAAAACAGACCCTTCTACATCATCACTGGACCTTCGGAGGAAAACTGCACCCTTCTACAGGATCATTGCTTCAACAAAACCACCTCTGTCACTCCAGGAGGACTGCAGCCGCCATTTAATTGGACTGCTACCAACACCCTGACTGACGGTGTGTCAGGTTGTATTCTGACTCTGTCAGTGTTTTGGTTTTTTGCATTACTGTATTTTTTATTTTAATTTTCCTAGTAAAGAACTGTTATTCCTATTCCTATATCTTTGCCTGAGAGCTCCTTAATTTCAAAATTATAATAATTTGGAGGGAGGGGGTTTACATTTTCCATTTCAAGAGAGGCTCCTGCCTTCCTTAGCAGACACCTGTACTTCAAATCAAGACAGGGCCTCAGAGGTGGATGCAGTACTCTGTGGAGAACTTGAAAGGCACTCCCAGTTAGAAAGACATGAGAGGCCTCTCTCAGCTGTCTCCTTTTGATAACAAATCTTATTCTATCAGGTCAAGACAACCCCTGTTCTGTTCCTTGGGTCTGCCCACTGCCCTCTCCCTGTCCGTCAACCTTTTGGTCACTCCCACCCTGTTTCCTTGTTGGCCCCTGAGGTAAATCCCTTATTCTCTCCAGTCCCTCTGGCTAGCTCCGGACCAGAGATGGATGGGAAATCCTCATAGACAAAGGCAAAAAACCAAAGGAGGCTCTTTTCTCCCGTGGGAAAAAATAATCCACAGTTTATTGTGTCACGCACATGGTGAAAGGAGAAAGAGAGAGAGAGAAGATGGCAGGCACTTTTAAACTCAGGGGGAGGGGGAGGGACAGACCAGCTACCAATGGGACGCCGTCGACAGGGAGGGGTGAAAGGAAGGACTCTACCACGTCACAACTTGGGGGGGGGGGGGGGGGGGAGGGGAGAACCGGATAAACCATTCAGTGCAAATATAAAACAATTTCTTAGTGCAATACAACAGGCCCCCATGCCCTAATCCCACTCTTGTGACACCCCCATGCCCCCTGGTAATTGGTCTCTGATACTACTTCCCTATCGCGGCGGCGGAGCGGCGGAGCGGCGCGGCACCGGCGGGAAGGAGCTGGTAGGTGCGGGGCGCACGCTGGTGCCATGACCTTCCAGAGCAGCGTCTTTAAAGAGACGTCCTGGTGGTTACAGGCACGTTCCCGCTGTGATAAATGTGATTCGTGCTAATTAAATTGTAACTATATTAGCAAACTTGTATTTAGATCAATAGAAGACAATTGTTACAGAGTGAAAGGGGGGGAGATGGGTGAGACAGGACAAAAGACATCTTCCAGATGTTGGGAGTCGAAGAAGAAGGTCGGAAGAAAGTCAGATAAGAATAGTAGAAGGACGTAGGTCTGACAAGCAGCATCTAGAAATACAGCTTCAACCTTGAAATGGGCAAAAATGGAATGATTCCAAGCATGGGACTTAATTAGAGTCATGTTATGGAAAACATCTGCTCAGTCACACAGGGCGCCTGTGCTACCTGCAGGTCACACCTAGGTCACTGATGAAGATGATGAGCCTTCACCGGAAATAAGACCCTCAAAAGGATAAGAGACCCCCTAACCCATTAGTAGAGCATGCGCCGTGCAGTATAGTTACGTAGATTTTAGGAATAGAAACTAGGAGGAGCTTCCTAGAAACTTTTGTAGCCTATAGTATATAAGTGGGATTGTTAGCCCAAATGCTTTGGTACGAGAGGAAGGGCAGGCCCCTCCCCGTACCCCCGGTCGGTTTTGCTTATGCTTTATACGAACCTCAATTATACTAAAACACTTACTCTCAAATTTTATCCATCCCAAATTATACAACTGTAATACTTTACTTGGATGGTATTTAGTTTCAATAATTTTTGTAATCATCTTTAATACTTCTGATTGTATTCATTTATAATTGTTACTATTAAAAATTTGTTGTTACTTTTAATCTTTGTTGTTTGTTTAATTGGAAAAATAGAAAACCATTCATAACACCGCTCTCGGGAGGAGAGGGATTTCAGCTCTCTTGTGTGAGCCCCGCTTCTGCCGACGGTGGAGAGAGGGACGGAAGCCACGTGTGGTGATCCAAGGCAGAGTTTATTCCTTCTCGAAGGGTCCAGGGACGAAATGGCTCGAAGGGGCAGAGGCAACAGGGTTGATATAGGAGAGCCAGGGATCGGGGCAGAACAACTAATGAATCATCTGAGGGCACAGGGGCAGGGGGGAAGGGGGAAGGACCAATAGGTTACAAACATTTTACATGAAACAGGCATGCTAGGGGAAACATTATAACCATTATGAGGAGGGAGTGCATAAGGGCATTCCCTCCATGGGAGAGAGGAAGGCTCTTTCTTTCAGCCTCCACACTTCTCCTGCCCCAAAACCCCCATGTACTTAACCTGAACCCTCAGACCAGCCCTTTTGCCTTTGAACTCCAGGACTGTGCACACGTGTGGCTGAAATAAACATCTCTGTAAAACCCTTGCAAAGGCCCTTCCTGCTTCTTTACCTGCTTCACCTAGACAACTACCTCAACAACAGTATTCCAGGTGGGATCTCACCAGACAAGAGTAGAGGGGGAGTATCATTTCCCTCAACCTGCTGGTCAAACTTCTTTTGCTACAGCCCAGGATGCAGTTGGCTTTCTGGACCTCAAACACACATTGTCAGGTCATGTTGAGCTTCTTGTCCACAAACAAATACAAGTCCTTGTCCTCAGGGCTCCTCTCAACCCATTCTCTGTCCAGCCTGTACTTGTGCTTGGGATTGCCAGGACCCAGGTGCAGGACCTTGCACTTGGCCTTATTGAACTTCATGAATTTTGCACACACCCACCTCTCAAACCTGTCCAGGTCCCTCTGGATGGCATACCATCCTCCAGTGTGTCAACTGCACCACATGGTATTGTGAGAAAACTTGCCAAGGGCGCCCTCAATCCCACTGTCCAAGCTGCCAACAAAGATGTTAAATAACACCAGTCCCAATACCGACCCCTGAGGAATGCCAGTAGTCACTGCTATACAGTGGTAGAGTATAAGGGCTTGGGGTTTTTTTATTAGTTTCCTTTAGGAATTTCTGGTTCATCTCTTCAAAGCCCTTTTCAGTCATTTTCTATATGTGTTTTTTTTAGCTTTACCATCATTTCATTTTCTTGTGCTGAAGACTGTCTTTCTTATTGTGAAAGGGTTTCTGAAAATGATTACTATCTATCCTAAGTATGTGGGATTAACCAGATTTTGTCCAATGGTTAAAAGCCATCCTGTGCTGTGGTCTGTGGTCTGCCTAACATGAAGTGCCTAACAGAAGTGTTAGAAGGTGGGTGATGTGATGGTTGGCCATCACAATTAAGAGATTAATATTACGTGTATCTTAAGAGAAGTTTTTTTTAGATGTATAGTTATGTTATTATGTCTTCCCATAGTCCTCTTTCCCCTCTCCCTTGTATAGCCTTGGTAATCAGGGCCTTTGGGGAAGGGTTGACTTGTTACTAGGAGGCATGACATAATGACACCTGACCTCCAATCAAGATATAAAAAAGTAATATCCACCAAAGGATGGCAGAGAAAGAGTTGACTGACAGAACTTTGGGAGGGGCTAGGAGTATAAAAGGCAGAGCATCCATTTTGTAAAAGAGCATGTGACTACCAGTCATGGGGGGGTCCCAGTGCTGCCCTTTTTCCTTATTCAGTCTTTTGTTGTATTTTGTGCTAAGGTTTAATAAGCCTTTGAAATTCTAAAAGTTAGGGTTGTTTCTTACAGAAGTTAAATTGTATCTAGGGGTTAAAACCTAAGTATGAACTCAATGAGAGTTTTATCTTCTCTTTAAAGTTTTATTAGTCATTTCACATCGTCTAGCTAATTTTGAATTAATACTTGAAATCATAGGAGTAGACAATATTTTCACAAATGTGAAAAGATAAGAAATCTTTTTGAAAGTAAATAAAAATGATTTTTAGTCAGTGAGATGCTTTCTTTTACTATAATTTTTGCCTATGGTGATTTCATAGAAACATAGAATATGCTGAATTGGAAGGGACACATCAGGATTATCAAGTCAAACTCTTGGCCATGCACAGGACATGCCAACAATCCCACTCTGTGTCAAACGCTCCTTGAGCTCAGGCAGGCTCGGTGATGTGACCACTTCCCTGGGGAGCCTGTTGCAGTGTTAACCACCCTCTTGTGGATATGGGTAATGCAAATGAGACTGATAGTACTGCAGATTTAATCAGCATATGCAGCCTGATAAGGAGGATGCCCTGGCAAGAGCAAACAGAGCTCTGACTGCAAGAAGATTGAATCAAGTCTGGGTTATGGGAAATAAGATTTTACTAAGTCGAAATATAAAGTTTGTCTATGTGATGGTTAACTAGATGATTGTAGTAAAATATTACCAGCTTTCCTGTAAATGGTATATAAGCACATGTAGTGCTCAGTAAAAATTGGGTTCTGATCGCCATTCAGTGTCCCCTTCTCTCTCTCATCATCGATAATTGGTGCCCTGTGTGAGGAGAAGAACCGGCCTAACTGGCAGCAATCTGCGAGCCCCTGGAACTGAGAAGTGTCAGTGAAAGAACCACGTTTGGGCCCCCAATCATCTGTTCCACAGGACGTGACAGGTGAGCCAGGGAAACCTATTGGGACAGGATATGTCCACCAAGAGAGATGTCTATAAAACCATGCTCGCTGTTTTAGGCAAGCATAGTTCTCCCATCCCCAAGCAAGACCTTAAGTCACTTCTATGATGGATGTCACATGTTTCCTGAACCCACCCCCTCTTTCATCTTCACCCTCTGCTACTGGGACAAGGTCAGCATTAAGCTCTACTACCTGGCCACTCTCCCTGGCCACCAACCAGAGCTGCAAATGCTTCCTGCATGGAGGGCAGTCATGGACGTGATTAAGAAGCAGGAGGGGAGTGAGGCTGCCTGTGAAGCTACCTCTGAGGCAGCTGTAACAACTGTGTTGGACCGAGACCTTCCCAGGTTGCAGTCCCCGTCCCCCGTCCGCATGCTCTCCCCAATGAGTGCCAGGGTTAGAGCCTGGTCACCACCTACAGTCCTACCACTAGATCACCAGCGACCCCAGAGCTGCCGAATGCCTACCTCTTACACGGTGGACACTGACTCTAGCAGTGACAGGGAATTCAATCCCTTCGACCCTGGCCCCACCAAAGATCCAGACTTATTCTCTATGGGTACACATAATAATTGGTTACAGATAAAAAAGAAAGCCCTTAAGGACAGAGACTTTGATATTGCTGCTGAAATCTTTGTTGCCCCCGTGCAACTCAGCCCGAGGGAGGGAAACCCACAATGGGAGCCTTTGGGACACTCAGAAATTAAGGAACTGCACCGTACTGTGGCAGAATATGGTCTGAGGTCTCCTTACTTCTGTAACTTATTAAGAGCAACTTTCACTACTCATCTCATGACTCCTCATGATGTTAAGTCTTTAGCAAATCTTTTGCTTACGCCAACGCAATATGCAATATGCATGGCGCAATGGAAGAAAAGACTGGAAAATTTACTTGTAACATGCGCAGGGCACACTAACCAAGCCCTGGCTGCCTTAACTACTGACCACCTAGCAGGGAAGGATCTGCATACCAATCCTAATGGGCAAGCTGCTTTACCTAGAGAAGCTCTCGAGAGTATCACAGAGGCAGGTCACCCGGCTTTTTAAAAAATTCCTGATGCCAAAACCCTGCAACAGTCTTTCATAAATATTAAACAGGGTCCTCAGGAGCCATATATGCAATTTGATGACAGATTAAAACAAACACTGGAGAGACAAATTGATAATGACCAAGCAAGGGAGGTCTGGCCATAGAAAATTCAAATGAAGACTGTAAGCACCTCTTGAAATCCCTGCCCCCTGAGCCTGAGCCCACATTGCTTCAAATGATAGAAGCTTGTAGTCGCCTGGGGACACCGCAGCATACCACAGCAGTCACCTACCAGACTGTGGGGCACGGCATAGCTGATGCTTTTGCTGCCCTCAAATTAGTCCCCAGAAAGCAGTTGGTTTGTTTTGGTTGCAGGGAACCCGGGTACATTAAAAGAGACTTCAAATAAGCACGGATACGGAAACCCAAGACCCGGGAGATGTGCCCTTGCTGTCAAAAAGGCCCTCATTTTGCTAACCAGTGCCGCTCTAGGTTTCACCAGTACAGCCAGCCTTTGCAGCAGGGAAACTTCTTTTGGAGCGTGGGGCTGTGAAGCGGGGAGACAGCAATCCCACAGCTGACACAGCGACCAGGAGCAACCTTCAACTTTCAATCTGCAAAGCCCCCACTTGCCAGACCATAGCAGAACTACGTGCAGCCACTTCAGGCAGCGCAGGACTGGACATATCAACCAATGACACAGTAACATTGTCTAACAGCACAGTTTTTTGTATCCCTACAGGTATTTATGGATCCTTGGCACCCGGTTACCACGCATTGCTCATAGGTAGATCATCCACCTTGATAACAGGATTGTTTGTGCTGTCAGGAGTCATAGACTCTGATTCAGTTGGGGAGATAAAGATCATGGCTTGGATGTATATTTGAAACAACATGTGGCTCGGATACTGTCTGTTGTGAAATCTCTTTGATAGGAAGCTCAGCTGGCACAGACCCTGCCTTTGGCCTTTGCTGTTCACAACATCCAACCAGGAGATTGGGTCCTAGTTAAGGAGTGGAAAGAAGCACCACTGCTGGTGAAGTGGCGTGGACCTTTCCAGGTGTTGCTGACCACAGAAACAGCCATCAAGACATCTGAACACGGCTGGACCCATCACACTCTGGTCAAGGTCTCTAAGGCCCCAAAGATTTGGACATCTCAGCTGGAGGAGAAGGATGGGAAGCCGCGACTGACACTCGGCAGGAGTGGACTGGAGCAGTAGCCAGTGCGTCGACATCAGGGGAAGCCTCGTGTGCCCACCCACAGACTGCCTGCTGAAATAGTCTGTGTGGGCATCCCTCCTCTCAGATCTCCAGTCATTGGGGGCCAACCCTTGCTGTCATTGTTTTTTTTATGTTCAGCTGTTTCTGTGCCTTCACTCGCCACAGGTCGTGCGGAAGACAACATGAAAGTAAAAATTAAGTTAGGAGATGAGATTACACCATTAGAATGTTTCTCTTAATAATCTTACCTTTATATTGTCAGTTAGGTTGGGGCCAAGAATGGGAAAATAATTTTTTAACCTTAGGAGAAGAAGTAGCAAAAAACTTTAGGCTTAGTAATTGTTGGGTCTGTGGAGGGCCAGGGGAATCTGAAAACTGGCCATGGGTGGCCAGCCCAGTCAAACCTAAATGGTGGATTAGCACCCTGAGTGAGGTCTGTAATGGAACAGGATTTTGAGATGAAGAAGGAAGTCCATGGCAGCTTCATACTTCTGAAAGAGGCACTTAGTGTCTAAATAGAACAGGAAGCATGTACATAGGAAAAGGTGTTTGTGACTGGACTTTATCTTTGGGTTTAGATTGTTGGACCCTGTCCTGGGGTGACATTATGGTGCTTGTATCTCCAATCGTGTGTTCTGTTTGTGCTTGGTATTATGTCCTGTGCTTTCAGGACTGACTCTGAAAGTGAAGGTTTGTTTTGTCTTGTTATCAGCCAGCTCACCTCCCCATGGTCTGTGTTTAGGAGAGGCTTGCTCGCTTGCTGACTTGCTGGCTTTTCTTGCTTTGCTTTGCTCGCTTTTGGTTCCTGCTTTTCTTGCTTTTGCTTATTAGTTAGTTCAGCTAGGAAGTCCAGTTTTTTCTCTGGACTGTTTTTTTTCTCCCTCTTCCTTCCCTGAATACCATCTGAACCTGTTCCGGACAGGGACCTGGGAAACACCAAGAAACACCAGGAGTCTGCATTCTGTGACCTGCAGCAGTCATCCCCCAGTGCTGGAGACTGATAACTGGGCGACCACTCGCTGGAGAGACTTTCTGAGTTTGTCATCCATTCAGAAGGGTGAAAGAGTTTTTTTGTCAGCTGGTGTTGGGTTTTTTTGTGCTGGGGAGTGGTTTCACTTGTTAAATAAACAGGTTTTTTTCCACTCCTCTCTGAGGAAATTCTTCCCGAACCCGGTCTTGGGGGGGGAGGAGTGGTGGGGGTTTGCTTTCTGGTGGCTCCTTCTGGAGGTTTTCCACCAAATTTGCCCTAAACCAGGACAGACCCCCAACTGTCTTCCTTATGATTGTTCCAGATATCAAGGCAGATTGGACCAAACACATGTTAAGCTCACAAATGGTAGCTGGGTAAAGTGCTCCTACCATAATTACCAGAATTATTTTGAAGGCTGTAAAGTAGTGGGGAAAGATAAGATTTTGGACCCCTTATTTTTAAGCTGCCCCCGAGATAATTCCACAAGTTGGGCACATGTTGTCCGTGACTATCAGTCGAAGTGCCAACACTGCAATGGAACTCGAACCCTTTTTAATAGGTTCTGGTCCAGATCTAACAAAACAGATCTCAGATGTAACTGCAGGTGGAAACCTCATTTGAGAGGTTGGAAATGCAACTACTGTGATTCTTATGGCGAGGCAACCATTGTTGGGGGACCACTGGGCCCAGGGAGTAAGCTGTATTTTGACCCCCCAATTGATCATGAAAATTGGGAAGGTCCCTTTGCCAATGGGACCTGGGCTTTAAAGGGGCATTACTGGATTTGTGGCCAACATGCCTATCTCAGGTTACCCCCAAACTGGTCAGGAATATGTTATGTGGAGCATATCAGACCATTGCTCTTTCTGCTACCACAAGTTCAAGGAAATCACTTAGGAATCAAGGTATATGATGATCTAATTAGAGAAAAGCGGTCAATTGATGTATCCCTGGCTGGAGGGAGCACCCAAAGATGGGGTGAAGATGAATGGCCACCTGAATGAATCATACGACACTACGGACCAGCCACTTGGAATCCTAATGAATTCATATCAGGTGCCAGAGAACCCATTTATAATCTAAACCGGATAATTAGGTTACAAGCTGTCTTTGAAATAGTAAGTAACCAGACAGCTACAGCTCTTGACCTTCTTGCTGACCAGTCTACTCAGATGAGAACTGCAATATTTCAACACTGGATGGTATTAGACTATTTATTAACAGAAGAAGGGAGAGTGTGTGGCAAATTTAATGACTCAAACTGCTATTTCAAATAGATGACAATGGAAAGGTGGTGAAACAAATAGCAAAAGGAATAAGAAAATTAGTTCATGTGCCGGTCCAAACATGGAAAGGATGGGAATGGGACATGTTTTCTTGGCTACCTGGTGGACTATGGGTTAAACAACTGGTTTTTTTCCTCTTATGTGCTGTAGCAACTCTAATCTTTTTGCAGGCATGATCCCTTGCTTAGTACAACTTATTCAACACGTAATCAAAGGGATGCAGGTAATAGCCACGCCTACTGATCCAGAGATGGCTACAAAGGACAGAAATTGATGTCACTACAAATAATTGCAAAACCAATAAAGACCCAGGAACAAGAAATTAAGTTAATGATAGCTAAAGTTTGTAAAGACAATTATTAAAAAAATAAAAGAGTAGGGATTTAGAGGAATGTCGAATTTGTCTTTACAAACGAGCTGTGGATCTGCTTGTAGATAAGACTAGCACTGAGAGATAAAAGAAACAATGGGATGGATTCCACTGATTGATGAATGGAAAAAGTTATTTGCCTTTACAAACAAACTGTAGGGTTGCTGATAATTCAAACTGGATATCGAAAGATGAAAGAAGCAACGGGGAAAAAACTATGAATTCTATAAGAATTAAAAGGGAGGGTTATACATTAGAGGGGAATTTCAGGTATCAGGCGTTCCGGGAAGTCTGTACCTCTCAAGTACCTCAGCCAATGGGGAAAGAGAGAGGGAAATGTGGTCGGGAAAATAGGATAAAAAGGAGGCTGCGTCCTGCAAAAATTTGAGAGATCCCAGGGGAATGTCCCATGACCTCTCCCTTTATTCGAATTAGGAAAAAGGACTCCTCTATCTCCTTTTTGGACATAGACCTCTTGTGTTTGTGGATTAATTTTCCTGACAATCTCCTGTTGTCAAGATTTTCAGTGGTCCTTCCCTGTGGATTCTTCATGCATCCCCCTGCTCTGGAACTTGTCTGTCTCCTGGACAGTCGTGGGAACTCCATCTATCGCATGGTGCTGGCCACCACCAAGGGGAGCTGATCACCGAAACTGGATAAGGCGCGCCTTCAGCTCCACTCGCTGCCCGCTGCCCCAGGACGGTGGAAATATCCTGCATAAGAAACCCCAAATTGTCAGGAAAATTAAACCACAAACACTAGAGGTTTATGTCCAAAAAGGAGACAGAGTAGTCCTGTAACTTTCTTCGAATAAAGGGAGAGGTCATGGGCATTTCCCATGGGTCTCTCGAATTTGTTAGAGGATGCAGCCTCCTTTTTATCCTATTTTCCCGGCTGCATTTCCCTCTCTCCTTAGCCATTGGCTGAGGTACTTGAGAGGTACAGACTTCCAGAATCCCCTAATAGACTCCCTTTCTAATGTGTACCCCCCCTTCCCGTTTTTCTTTTTCCTTGTGTCTCTGTTTTTTTTTCCTCTAAATCCAGGGATATAGCAGTCTTGAGTGAGTAAGTCTGTGTCAATTAGTGGAATTCCTATGGAATTTATGGTTCCCCCCAGTTGCTTCTTTCACCTCTCAGTGTCTGGCCTTATCTACCATCAGGCTCACAGCTTGTTTGTTAAGACACTTCCTTCTCATTCCTTTCATTTTCCTTTCAAGGAGTGTTTGGAATTCCTTACCCTGTTAGTTCTCAATCTGTTGGGGGAGGGGGGAGGGTGGAAATAAGTGATGCATTGTCGGAGAAGGGAGACGCGGACACCAATTCGGTCATCAGCAAAGTCTCGTTTATTGATACGCAGAGTGGCGATTAAATACAGTGCTTAATTAGCTCATGCATAGTGCAAAATCTGAGCTCATCATTGGTCTAGCTGTGCGGCTTAGCTAAGCACTTCGGCATTCATGTTTTTCTCAATTCTGCGTGCCTTCCCTATCTCAAGGACACTGTATCCGTGAGACTGAGGCCCACTTTGCTAGCTTTACTAAGTTGATCTGACTATGGCCTTTTTCTTCCAGCTATTCCTGCACCAGGCTCTCTACACTGCATATTTAAAACAATATGTGGCCAGGATACTGTCTCTTGTGAAATCTCTGACAGGAAGCTCAGCTGGCACAGACCCTGTCTTTGGACTTTGCTGTTCATAGCATTCAGACAGGAGATTGGGTCCTAGTTAAGGAGTGGAAAGAAGCACCACTGGTGGCAAAGTGTCATGGATCTTTCCAAGTATTACTGACCACAGAAACAGCCATCAAGACATCTGAACACCGGTGGACCCATTATACTCAAGTCAAGGTCTCTAAAACCCCAGAGAGTTGGACTTTAAAGCAGAAGGAAAAGAATGGGAGACCTCGGCCACTTTGTTCTCTGTATTTACTGTTTTGTCTGCTTCTCTATATTTACTTGCCACACCCGATGCAGGCACTGGACTGGAAAAGTCGGGAGGCAGTGTTTCAAATGTTCTAAGTTGTTAAAAAAGGTTAAGAATAACTAGAGTTTGTAAAGACAAATTGAGAAATAAGAAGAGGAGGGATTGAGAGGAAAGATGTGTGATAATGTCTTTGCAAATAGTTCCATGGGTGAGAGTATGGGTGTTAACGTCTTTGAAATGGTTCTTAATGTGTCTACTAACTTTGAGCAGCTGGTTTGTTGCAGAGCCCAGACAGCTTGGCTCCTGAAACAGACAAGTGGGTCTGCACAAGTCTGAGTTTCTGAACTTTGGGAGAAAATTACATATTTAAGGGGGGAATACGTGGTAGGCGGCTCGGGAAGGCTGTACCTTTCTAGTACCTGAGCCAATGGGGAAAGGAAGACGGCAACATGCAGCTGGCAATTTGGGATAAAAGGAGGCTGCATCCTCTGAGACCTCGAGAGAGAAAAGCCCGCGGGCGTGTGCCCCAGTGGACTCTCTCCCTTTATTCGAATTGTCAGGAAAATTAATCCACAAACACCAGAGGTTTATGTCCAAAAAGGAGACAGAGGAGTCCTTTTTGCTTTATTCGAATAAAGGGAGAGGCCATGGGACATTCCCCTGGGATCTCTCACATTTTTGGAGGACGCAGCCTCCTTTTTATCCTATTTTCCCGGCCGCATTTCCCTCTCTCTTTCCCCATTGGCTGAGGTACTTGAGAGGCACAGACTTCCCGGAACGCCTGATACCTGAAATTCCCCTCTAATGTATAACCCTCCCTTTTAATTTTTAATTCTTATAGAATTCATAGTTTTCCCCCCGTTGCTTCTTTCATCTTTCGATATGCAATTTCATTTATCAGCAGCCCTACAGTTTGTTTGTAAAGGCAAATATCTCTTTCCATTCATCAATCAGTGGAATCCATCCCATTGTTTCTTTTATCTCTCAGTGCTAGCCTTACCTACAGGCTGATCCACAACTCATTTGTAAAGACAAATTCAACATTCCTCTCAGAATAAAGTTGAAGGACTCCCCTGTCTCCTTTATGGACACTGGCTTTTCATAGCATGATTTCCTGTACAAAATAATTATAGATACACATGCAGTATGCATACACACACACAAACTCACACAAATATTACATATAAATGGGTGGGTACATATTCAGATGTATTAGGGACATAGCTAATAAGTAAAATTTCAATTCCAGCTGTTTAAAGTTGACTAATTTACAGGCAAACAAAATGGGTACAAATCATAAGAGAGTTTGAGAAACATTGTTAAGGGACGAATCTATCGGCCTTGAGTGCATAACTTTTATTTTTCTGGAATATTTGACCTCTGGTATATTTCTACCACTCATTTATTCTGCATTGTAATCTCTAGGTAGAAAAATGTTTGACAAAGAGCTCCTTTTTTTTGTTGGTTTTTTGTTTTTTTTTTTTAATTCTCATGTACTTCATGAGTTGTAAGGTAAATTTTCATTATGTGAAATGTGGTTGTTTGTAAATATTTCTTGAAAGTTTTACCTGCCAAGACATGGGCAGCCTCCTTTAAACCTGACAAAGACCAATCAGTGTCTGATTTTTAATATTGACACACTGTTACACCAATGAGAAAGTTTATGCATCTTTGTGAAACACGCGTGTAAAGACGAAAAACCCCGGGAAAGCTCTCTTTCGTTTCCGGCTTCTCAGAAGGTAACACTGGCCCGGGCCCTCTGTGCGGCACGGGCAGGGGCGGGCGGGGTCTCTGACGCAGGGCTTGGGAAGCCCACCGGGCCCCGTTTTCAACCTGAGCCCCCGATAGAAAGGGGGAGGAGAGGCTCTTTGCTAAGATCTTAGCTCCCCCCGGCATGGCCAGGGAGCCTGTGGCTCGGAAGAACCTTGCCCTGCCGCTGGCCCGGAGCAGCTGCGGGCAGCCATGCCCTCCCCACCGCCCGTGCAGCATGGGGGAGAGACAGCTGGGCCCCATTCTGGCAAGGCCAAGGCCCCACCCTTTGCCTGCCGGGCGGGGGAGGAGGGAAGACCATCAGCCCGTGGCTGGATTTGAATGTAGCAAACGCCAGAAAACAGCCATGGGGACAGAAAAGCCACCACAGCTTTTTGGCTGGGCCCTTATGATCCTAGCCCAGACGCAGCAAGGCCTTGAAAGACTCATTATCGTTAATGGCTCCGGCCACCTGGAAAAGATCTCAGGACCATCTACTGCCCGGGCAAGGTATTAACTCTTGCGTTGCAGAGAATGAGATTTGTAGATACTTTGTTCTCTCTCCTGAGTGAAAGAAGAGGACTAAGATGAAAATATGCACAGAAACAACATGAAAACACTGGGGTTAGACAAAGGGAAGAGTCAGGTTCCAGATGAGGGAAGGAGGAGAGTTGTGGACTGAAATTTCTTTTTTTAAGCTATGGAGAAAAAACTCTTGTTTCCCTACAACATATATTTATATCTTATGGGGTGGATGTGAATGTTGTAACTGTAGATATGAACAGAGGCATTGGTGCTAGAGTAAGCAGATGTTAAAATTGCTATGATCCCATAAGTTTGAATTGAGAGGAGATGAAGATCCCTGCTGCCCCCCAGGGATGATGATGATGATGATGATGATGATGATGATGAAGAAGAAGAAGAAGAAGAAGAAGAAGAAGAAGAAGAAGAAGAAGAAGAACCACCTCTGGTCTCAAAGATGAAGAGAGCTTTTGTTTGAACTGTTATAGTCCTTAAAGTGTGCCCCATAAGTTGATATGGTCCTCAATAATGGTTGTGGGAAAACTGTTAGTTGAGGAAAAGATTTTTTTACATAGTGACCAAATTTCCATTCTCCCGGGCAACTGATCACTGTGACATCAAGGCCAGGAGAAAACTTTCTTGTGTAGAAATCTCCATAAACTGAAGAGAGAAGTCTCCTCTCCCAAATGAATTGGTGAAAGACTATTTTAGAGATGGTAAACTGACTAAATTGTTTCTGTACCTGGTTGGAGTGAAAGAAGTTGTGGGGGGGAGAGAGGAAAAAGTGTTCCTAAAGTTTTATTCTGATTCTTATTATTTTCTCTTATAGTTTCTAGTAATAAAAGTTTTCTTTGTACCCTTTAAAGTTTAAACCTGTTTTGCCTTTCCTCCTAATCCTATCTCGCAGTAAGAAATGAGTAAACAATTCTAGTGGATGCACTGGCAATTTGGCCAATGCGGAACCTGCAACATAAATTAATGTATTGGTGGGGAAATCTCAAATTGGCAAATCAAAGCCACTACAGAACATGTGGTTTAAACTCAGCTGGAAATTAAACCCCACTAAGCTGCTCCCAGAGGCTCCCCTCCCTCCACCTCCTCTGGTGAGAGGGAGACAAAAAGCACTTTTGGAGTTGAGATAAGAACAATTTACTTGAAAACAGCAATAAGACAAGAAACAATCAGTAACAGTGCCAGGAAAATCCACAAATGCCAGAGGTTTATATCCAAAAAGGAGACAGAGGATTCCTTCAACTTTATTTGAATAAAGTGAGAGAGTCCACCAGGCCACACGCCCACAGGGTTTTTCTCTCTTGGGGTTTCAGAGGGAGCAGCCTCCCTTTTATCCTAATTCCAAGCCACATGTTGCCCTCTTCCTTTCCCCATTGGCTGAGGTACTAGGGAGGTACAGCCTTCCGGAACTGCCTACCCCATATGTCCCTTGAACCTACGCTTTTGCCCCAAAGTTCAGAAGTTCAGCCTTGTGCAGAAACTTGTCTGTTTCAGGAGCTGAGCTGTCTGGGCTCTGTAACAAACCTGCTACCCAAAGTCAGTAGAAACATTAATACCCATTTCAAAGACGTTGACACCCATCAAATTATTTGCAAAGACATTAGCACACATTTTTCCTCTCAACAGCAACACTATTAATAACAAAAGTATGCAAAAGAGAGGGTGATTTACCTACAAAAAGGTGCTCACCACCCTGACCCAGCTCTGGGAGGCAAAAGGACAAAATGGTGGAAGTTACCACACCCAAACTGTCACATGGCTTCCTGAGACACAGGAGAAAATGGCAGATGCTACTGCAACTGGCATTCCCCCTTCCCAAGCCAATAAAAAACAATGATGGACAAACCCCCTAGCTGGATAGGCCGGGCCATGCTGTGCTGCTTTGCTCTGGCCAGACAACATTGATCACACCTGGACCGCACCACCTGCTCCTGAACTGTCCGCATCTGGACCACAATAACCACTCTACTTTGCCTGGAAAAAAAGGCACAAAATGTCACTGCTCCTGCTCTGTGTTAGCCTTTTCTTTCCCCTTGTGAGAAACAGCTACTCGCTTTAAAATTTTCAAAGGTTTATTAAACCTTAACAAATACAACAAAGGACTGAATAAGGAAAAAGGGAGAGCTCTCGGAGCATGTCACCGTCTGCCACGTGCTCATCTATAAAATGGCTGCTCGGCCTTTTATACCCCTGGGGTTGTGGCAGCCAACCCTAGCCCCTCCCAAAGTCTGCTCATCAACTCTTCTTTGCCGTCCATTGGTGAAGACTACTATCTTGCAACTTCATTGGAGGTCAGGTGGTGTCATGCCGCGCCTCCTTAGCAACAAGCCTTCCCTATTCCCAACTGCCCCATGCAAGGGGCACATGTACATGCCCTCCTGTCACCGGTGGGTTCTGGGGTCCTCCTGGGATCCCCAAGACTGCCAAAGCAGTCCTCAGCGACAGAGCACACTTCCAAGCCTTGCCCGGATAGAATGTGACTTGTGGCTTGCTCTCAAGCCAGCAGGGTGAAGAGATCGGAACATGAAGAGAGGCGCAATTCCATAGTTTATTCTATGAAGGGATCCAGTCTTAGCATATTCAACGGTTGGGGTTTCTAAGGGGTTTTTATATCTTTTGAGGGTTTTACATTTTGCACCAATTACCAAGGGAATTCTACATTCTAACCAATCCCTGAAGCAGTTTATATTCAAAACTAGCCTATAGATACTAAAGGAAAATGAACCACTAATATTACAGATAGATAACAGGGGGTCCACTAAGGGGGGGGGTTGAATTCCTTTTTTAATTTGTCATTTAACAAGCAGTTTCTTATCTTTAAGCTATGATTTTCCATGGGGCCTGTTCTGGGGACACAGAGGGGCTCTCTGCTTTGGGAATATTTTCTGCTCCCTCCACAACACCTCTCTCAGTATTTACTAAAAAGGTGCTTCCAGCAACTTTCTTAAAACATTGAACGAAGCATGCGAACATAACTAATACAGTAACAACTACAATTAAAATCCATAAAAGTCCCTTGACCAAAGATGCAGCCCACACCATCAGTCCCCATTGTCCAAAAAGGTTTTTGAGCCAGTCTTGGGTGGTTTCTACTTTCAAATCCTTCACGAGGTCCCTCAGCTTCTGGATGTTTGCCTGGATGGATGTTGAACGTGATGAGAGATTGAAGCAGCACATCCCTTCTAAGTCTTCACAGTCATGTCCATGGGCGAGCAGCAGGAAGTTGATTGCAGCTCGATTTTGCAGGGATGTGTGTCTCGTGGTTTCTTCAACCTTCAGGGTCCCCCCTGAAGGCAAGAGGTGATTCCAGCCCAAACCCGATCACGATAGATAATAAACATTCCACGGAGTAACGTTTTGGGATAGATAGAGGATTCAGAAAGAGCATGAGTGGTATAATTGCACCAGTGTGGATAATTGTAGGCTTTGTTGATTGGTGATATGTCTTTTCTGTATGTGTTTCGAATTTGACTCAATCCAGGCCAATTTTGCTTTGGACTTTTGTAGTAAAATTTGATATAGTAGGTTGCTCCGGAGGACCCCAGTAAATCTAATTCTTGGGGTTCCTCGGGAGCATTTGGCAGTATTTTTGTCCAGTGGTCCCAAGTGTCAACCGGATTTGGTCTCTTATCAGTGGTGCAGAGAAGCTCCGAGTTCTGGACAGGCCACTCATCTGCTACAAAGGGAATTCCTACTAAACATGTGGAAAGTGGGTTATCAACGTTGCCCATAGACAGGCACATGTTATCTTGTTTCAATGTCTTTGCTAAAGTCACCCAGACATTGTGTTTGGGTTGTGGACAGATCCAGCTGAAGGCATGCGGCACGGTGAGAAGGATCCAGGCAGCAGTGAGGACAGCATCAACAGAGATAATTTTCATCTTTGGACAAGGATGGGCCTTCTGATAGGGAATATAAGTAAAGTCAGTTATTTTTATGATGGGGGGGGAGAGGGTTAGGGTTTTCTCCTTCATGTCCTTCCTTTGTCCCTTCCCCCCCTCTTTTTTTTTTTTTTTCCTAGGAATAGGGAAGTGAATACAGGATAAGGGGTTGTAGTAATATCATTGGGGGGGGGGGGAATAATACAAGGGTGTTTCAGTAGAGGTAGTAACATCTAACTAAAGGTTATTTTGTGGCCAGACTATGTCTGGCTTATGATTTGCCTGATGCAGCAGAGTGCTGCCTAGTTGTTTGTCTCGTCTGCTGTCTTGTGACAGGATGATCTTTTCTTTGATGTGCCGGTGTTCGGCAGCATCTTCTTCTCCAAGCAGTGCTGGTTTGGTTTTGAGGAGGTTTTGTATTTGACTCTGGGGAGCTTTTGTTGTTGTCTGTTGGAGTAGGTATTGCTGTGCCTAGGTATGGTTTTATGTTTTTTCCTGGGAACCATCTTGGTCCAGATGGCAGGGAGACGCAAGCGTACCCCCTTCCCCAGGTAATTAATTGGAAAGGTCCAGAGACCTGATGTGTTTCAGGGTCTTTCACCAGCACTGGTGGTTTTTCAGTGAGTTTTGCTTGGGTTGAGTTTGCAAAGTGTCGGAGTATTGGAGGGTCTGGTTCTGACTCGGTGCCATTTAGGAAATTGATGATGTAGAGAGCTTTGCAGAGTCTTTCCACTGGAGATAAAATTTCTCTGTCTCTCTGCTGCTGGTGAAGGACTCTTTTGATGTTCTGATGAGTTCTCTCTACGATGGACTGTCCTGTGGAATTTCCAGGAATGGTTTGAATGTGTTCAATTCCCCATTCGCCGAGGAACTCTTGAAATTTGTGAGAGATGCAGGCGTGTCCATTATCAGTTTTGATGTTTTTTTGGAACTCCCAGAGTGGCAAATGCTAGGAGAAAATGCTTGATAACGTGAGTGGCTGTTTCTCCTGCATGAGCCGATGCAAAATCTGCTCCAGAGAACGTGTCAACGGACATGTGCACATACTTAGACTCTCCAAAAGGTGGGAAATGGGTGACATCAGATTGCCACAGCTGGCAGCTGTTCAGGCCTCTGGGATTGACTCCCGTGCCCATAGAGGGGGCACTTGGTAGTTTTGAGAGTTTGGGCATGTTGCCACAATGACTTTTGCTTGGCATTTTGAAATTTTAAACATTCTCATGAGGGCAGGTACATTTTGGTGGAAAACTGAATGTGACAGCTTTGCTTGAGCAAAAATGTTGGGGATGTTTGCAGTCTTGACTGTCATGGCCAGGGCGTCTGCTTTCCTGTTTCCCTCTGTAATAAAACCTGGGAGGTCGGTGTGTGACCTAACATGCATGATATGGTAGGGTAATATTCTGTTGGAAATGAGGATGATTAATGAAGAAATCAATTGTTGTAATTTTGGATTGGAGACTTACTTGAGGAAGGCATGTTCTGCTCTAATAGCTATACCAGCTACATCAGCTGAATCTGTGACCAGGTTAAAGGGTTTGTCTTTGAATTTCTCAAAGGCTCTAATGACAACTGCCAATTCCCCAAATTGTGGAGATACCTGCACAATTTGGACATCAGATTCCAAATTTTCAGTTTTGGGTTTTTTCCAAATCATGACAGACTTGTGAGAGGAACTTGAGCCATCTGTAAAAACGGTCAGAGCTTTGAGAGGTGTTCTGTTTTGAATGAGTTTTGGGACCAGATTGAAGGCTGCATTTCGATTAAAAAGTTTGTGTTTTGGTATGTGAATAGAAATTTGGCCTGTATAGCTATCTAGAGCAAATTGAAGATTTTCATTGGTTTGGAGCAGATTTTCCAAATGTCCCGTGGTCAGGGGCAGGTAAATGCATGTGAACTCACACCCTGAAAGAGAGCGGAGGCAGGTTCTGGCCTTGTTTATCAAATGTGCCATGATTTCCTGAAACGTGGTAATTGTCTTGGTGGGCTGATTGCTTGTGAAAATCCATTCAAGGATCAGCAAGGGGTCTGTGAGTTGAGGGTCCCATTCAAAAACCAGTCCATAGAAGCAAGGGGCCTTTCCTGAAATGACAAATTGGAAAGGCAGATTTGGCTCAAATCTGTGTGCTTGACGTGAAGACAGGGCTTCCTGAACTTTGATGATGGATTGACAGACTTCTGGGGTGAGTGTGCGTGGGGAGTCCCGGTCCTCGTTGCCATGGAGGAGGTTGAACAGAGGGGCGAGGTCTTCTGTTGTGAGTCCCAGTAGGGGGCGGATCCGGTTGATGGATCCACACAGGCTGTGTAGGTCTCTTAAGGTCTTTGGGTCATCTCGAATGGAGAGCTGCTGGGGTACAATGGTCCTTTCTCAGATTAGAAGTCCAAGATACTTCATGGGGCTGGTGTACTGTACTTTGTCTTCACAGATTTCAAATCCTGCTTTTTCTATGGTCTGAATGGTTGTTTTGGCAGCTTTTTCTAAGTAGGTCTTTTCTGATATACAAATTAGGCTGCCATCCATGTAGTGATGTGTCCGTGTGACCGGCACAGTGCCTGAGACAGAAGACACTTCACTCTGCAATCCATGTGACAAAAAGCCTTTATTCCATTCCGACTTCACCTTAAATACCCTTTTTAATGTTCCCGGGGAAACGCCTGTAATTGGTTTCAAGTTCTGGCTGCTCAGCTCTCTGACCAATAGCTCTCTGCAGCTTAGGCTTGAACTCATTGGGTCACATCCTTGTCTGTCTCCAATTCTGTCTTATCTCTGTTCTCTGGGGGCCTGTCTATTAAGCCAGGCCGCTTCTCTTATCAGTGATCAGATTAACTGCCCAGTACAAGCCAGCTCGAACTGTGACAATTCCCCGTTCCTTTTTTATAATTTGAAGAAAATTTTAAAACACCTATGTGCAGCTTGTTTTCTGTAATCTAACCTGCAAGGGACGTTTTTGCACGCAAGATGACATTGACAGCATAAATTTAATTGAAATGGGGTTTTTTACTTAGCTTAATAAATTTGACTTTTTTGGATGGTGATGAGTTCCACATACCAGAAGCTGCAGTGCTTATGTTCAGGAGTGGTCGTGTGAATTTAGCACCTTTTGGTTTCACATATTACAATTTAACTGCTTAACATAGAAATATAACTTAACTCTATAACCATAAACCTTTAAACTTTTTCTTTTAAAATTATAACTTAATATTACATTCAGTTTTAGAACTGTGCAAATCTTCAACTTAACAAAACAATTCGTAAACAGTAAAATACTTTATAAAAAACAACTCTGTTATTTCAATTTTTATAACTCTCTGAGGTAGGTACAATTTCTGTCATTTACTTTCTTAACCAATGATACATGAGCTCTTAAGGTCCAATAGATGAACTGGGATTTTCACCCAGGTACCTGCCTGCTTAACAGGCTGGCTGGGTTTCAAGTTGCATCTTTTAGAAAAGTTGCAATATTTACAGCTGCAATTCTTTAAAATTTAAATTTTTGTTTTTGAATTTTATAAGCTTAGTATTCCAAATTATTGATGTGCTTGATGTATCATTAGAGTTGTGGTGTTTTTATTTAGAAAACTGTTAACATAATTTTTAGCTTGACATGTTACAGGCTCAATGCTTAATAATTACAATGTTACAATTCAACATTAAACAAGAACCACTTACTTCCAAATCATTAACATTTTTTTAAAAACAAGAAGCCATTTAACTTAAAATAATTTTAAATAAGAACATACATATTTCCTTTATTCCTTATTCCCCTTTCTTTGTTTTATTTAAAAAACAGTACACAATTTAAATTAAAACTGTTTCAATTAAAAACACGTTTCTATCTATCCTTTCTCCCCCTTTTTTTGTTTTTAGAATTTAGAACAAGAAACAAAACATACACCTTTAAATTACTTCTATGTGGTGAGAATTGTAATTACTGATATCTTGCAATCCAGTTTTAGTGTTTAATACTGTTGAAGAGTTTTCCTTAAATGATAACTTATGAGAATCTTCTCCAGATAAGATTCTTCATGTTTATCCCAAGGGAAAAGGTTTTAGCTTTCGCAAAGCTAAATTAGATAGTCAAAATGATTTTTTTTCATTTTAAACTCAGAAATATCTGGATTTTATAATTTTTTATCCTTGTCAGTCAAATTCCAATTTGACCACAATTGAAATACACTGAGAAGGCTTTGATGATAAACATTTCCCTTTGCTTAGTTAAAATCCCAATGTGGTCAGAGTATAGACCAGGCAAAATTTTCAATGATATTTTAAAACAAACCTTTAATAAATTTTAAACATTGTAAACTGAAGTGATAAGAGGTAGGTACTTTAGAAATCTTTGCAACTGTGATTTGCCAATGAAATATCTTCTACTAAACTAATCCATAGAGATCTGTTTAGTTGAACTTATATAGCAGTAAGCGAGATTTTTAGAATTGTCACGATAGCTGATTGAGTATGATGCTATTGCAACGTATATGAATAAAGTTAGCAAACATTCTACTGTAAACTTCAATGCACACAAAAATGTGTAGACTATATTTGCAACTCTGATAAAATACTCCTTTAGCAACTGTAAGAAAATAGGTTAACAAGGCAAATATTAACTTAGTAAAACTTGCAAGATATGCAGGCTTTGTCCAAATCAAGTTGGAGGTGGATGAAGTAGTTGTTGAGCTGTGCTGAAGGTGATCATTGCTGTTTGCATTGCCTCGGTTGCTGTGGTTAAGTTTTCTAATCTTCATTTTTACTGTTCTGGTTTTTCCACCTCGATTACAGGGTGAATTAAGGTTACCTTGTCCTCGAGCCTTCTTCTGTAAGGCAGGTGTCCTGGTTTAGGGCAAATTTTGGGGGAAAACCTCCAGAAGGAGCCACCAGAAAGCAAACCCCCACAACTCCTTCCCCCCCCCCACCACCGGGTTCAGGAAGAATTTCCTCAGAGAGGAGTGGAAAAAAACCTGTTTATTTAACAAGCGAAACCACTCCCCAGCACAAAAAACAACACCAGCTGACAAAAATCTCCTTCACCGTTCTGAATGGATGACAAACTCAGAAAGTCTCTCCGGTGAGTGGTTGTCCAGTTATCGGTCTTTGGCGCTGGGGGATGACTGCTGCAGGTCACAGAATGCAGACTCCTGGTGTTTCTTGGTGTTTCTCAGGTCCCTGTCCAGAACAGGTTCAGATGGTATTCAGGAAAGGAAGAGGGAGAAAAAAAACAGTCCAGAGGAAAACCTGGCCTGCCTAGCTGAACTAACTAATAAGCAAAAGCAAGAAAAGCAAGAGCCAAAAGTGAGCAAAGCAAAGCCAGCAAGCCAGCAAGCGAGCAAGCCTCTCCTAAACACAGACCATGGGGAGGTGAGCTGGCTGATAACAAGACAAAACAAACCTTCACTTTCAGAGTCAGTCCTGAAAGCACAGGACATAATACCAAGCACAAACAGAACACACGATTGGAGATACAAACACCATAACGTCACCCTAGGACAGCAGGTTTTTTGGGACAGTTTGCTTTTATGTGGCTTTGCCGTCTCTGATTGAAGCAATGTGCTCTCAGCTTTACTGCAGCTGCAGTAGAATTAGCTAACATGTCCATGTTATGTGATGCAGTTCCAACCTTAGCACATGCATTAATCATTTCTTCTAAGGATGGATTTTCTTTGGGCAATGCATTTATAAGTTTTCTACGCTCCTCATTTGTGTTATCTCGTGCTAGTTGTAGCAATACTCAATTTTTTGCATCATTATTAGCTACTTGTTTTTCTATGGTATCCTGCAATCGTTCTATGAACTGTATATATAGTTCATTTGGGCTTTGTCTTATGTTTGTATATCTCTGGGTTGGCACAGACATGTTTGTAACCTTATTTAGGGCTCTCATTCCCAATTCTTTTGCCTGGTTTAATATTACAGAATTTAAGTGTGCTTGGGTTTGAGGACCCTCCATGGGATGTATTCCCATTAGTTGGGGGACCCCCTCCCCAAAGCACGGATCTTGCTGTGATAATCTTGAGTTTTGTAACTCTTGCTCCTCTGCATATATTCTCCAGGTTGATTCAAATATCATGTACTGTAGTGGAGTACAGAGTAATTTCACAATTTGCTTTTTATCATAAGGTATTAATTCACTAGAAGTTATAAATTGAAGCAATTTTGCAACAGCCGAGGATCCAAACCCGTGTTTAGTAGCTATTTGGTGTAGCTCTAAAATGATTTGTCAATTAAATGGTACGTATTGGTTAGGTGTCGTCCCATTACTAACTGGGAAAGCTTCTATTGTTCCCTCCCCCTGTTGCCTGTTTCCTGGTGATGGTGAATGCCTTGGCACAGAAATCAATGCAGCTGTTTCTATATCCCCACACCCTATTGCCCTTTGTTTTACCTCTAACCAGAACGTTACCAGGTCTTTAATAGGGATGGCTTCTGTTCGGAACATCAGTGGGTCTGGAGCTGCTGTTTGGAGGCTATTAGCTGAAGGGCTTGTGTCCCATTCCTGGGTGTCTTGGCTGTTCCTTTGTGCAGTGACTTCTTGGAGCTGTTCCATGCTCGACTTCTGATGTGAAGAAGCTGTGGGTGCTGTGGTCATGGCATTAGGGCTGAAGCTCTGTTCTGGAGTGGTTCTCGGGGCTTTGGTGTTGGTCTCTCTCGGTTCCAAGGCACTTCCAGGTTTATCATGTGTTGCTCCTCGTGTGATGTCATCACGGTGTGCCTCTTCTTGGCGGTCGGCGGGGGTCTCCATGACAACTCGGGGTGGTGTCATGTCCTCTTGCCGGGGCGAAGACACGCCCTGCAAAGGCTGGGCTGGGGCCAAAACCCCTCCCCCCGGAGGCAGGGCTTCTCAGGGCAGATGCATGCCTGCTTGGGGCTGGCCCTGGGTCGGGACCCCACCTTCCTGAGGCTGGACCAAGACTGCGGGAACCACCCACAAGGCTGGGTTGAAGGAGGTGGAACCTCCCACCAAGGCGTGGTCAGAGCCGGAGACACATCCCACCAGGACTGGGCTAGGGACGGAGCTGAACCTCACAAGCCCGACTGAGTTTGTCTTCTCCCGCCTGTATCCACGTGGTCGCCGCCATCTTGGGATTGTTCCCAAGCCTTTCCTTCTGCCATGAGGTCGCCGCCATCTTGGGGGCTTTCCTCAGGTTTCCCTACAGTGGTTTTGGGTGGATTAGGGGTCTCTGCCCGGGCTGCCGAGGATTTGCCGGTCAGTAAAGTCTCTCTGCATGGAGTAAGTACATTTTCTTCCATGCTGTGGCTAAATAAATCTCTTTTATCAACTTTAAGATAATTTTCCAAGGTTTTAAAACTTTAATTGCATTTTTATCCTTTTTTAAAGCAGCATTTAGCATTTCTTCTCCAATTTTAGTTTAATAATCTATATCTAGTGCAGTTTCTGCAGTCGAGTCTACCCCCTTTTCTTTTGTCCATAATATTAAATCAAAGAGTGATTCCTTTTCATATTCCATTTCTCATTCCCCCAAAGACTCTATCCATACCTCTATCGCCAGGTGCGTGTCTGCAGAAAAGATGCCTCCCATGTTTTTTCTTTCAGCTCTTCGGCTAAAGTTTCTTCCCGTCTCTCGGACATCCCTGGCTCCAGGCCAGCACTTCCCGCCTCTTTTTCGGGGGTCTTGCCATCTCTTTGGACGACCTGGCTCCAAGCCAGCACTTTCCGCCTCTCTCTGGACGGCCTGTCTCCCCCGCTCAAGGTGGTATGGCTATATCAGATCACGTCGCGGTCACCATATGTAGGTATGACTGGCGCAGTGCCTGAAACAGAACACACTGCACTCTGTAATCCATGTGACAAAAAGCCTTTATTCCCTTCTGACTTCACCTTAAATACCCTTTTTAATGTTCCCGGGTAAGTGCCTGTGATTGGTTCCAAGTTCAGGCTGCTCAGCTCTCTGACCAAGAGCTCTCTGCAGCTTAAGCTTGAACTCATTGGGTCACATCCTTGTCTGTCTCCAATTTTGTCGTATCTCTGTTCTCTGGGGGCCTGTCTATTAAGCAAGGCCTCTTCTCTTATCAGTGGTCAGATAAACTGCCCAGTGTAAGCCAGCTAACACTGTGACAGTGATGAATGATTGCTTCTGGGAATTCTTCTCTAACAGGAGAAAGGATGTGGGCAACATACCATTGGCAAATGATTGGAGAGTTTTTGAGTCCTTGGGGAAGGAAGAGACAATGTTTTCTTTTGAGAGGAGCTTCTCTCTTGAAAGAGGGAAAGGAGAAGGTGAAGTCTTGGGGATGCAATGGAATGCTGAAAAAGTAATCTTTGATGTCAATGACCATGAGTGTCCAGTCTCAAGGCAGAATTGATGGGGAGGGCAGACCAGGTTTGAGAGGACCCATGTCTTCAATGATGTTGTTGATTATGCGAAGGTCTTGGAGAAGCCTCCACCTGTCTGTTCCAGGCTTTTTCAGGACGAAGACTGGCGAGTTCCACGGGATTCAACAATGTATCCTTTTGCTAACCGTTCTTCAACGAGGGTGATGGGGGCTCTTACCACGAATGGTCAGATGGTTGCCAGTTTACCTTTAGGCCCTTCAATGATGACGTTGCGTCGGCTTCTCATGGAAACAGCGAGTCCCCCAATTCCAGCCAGCATGCCTGCTACAGGTTGAAGTTCCCAGTGGGGTGGCCATTCCGAGTGGGCAATGACGGTGATGTCAGCACCTGTGTCTATCATTCCTGGTTTCTGAATTTTTTCCCCTTAGCAGAAAAGGTTGCACTCTAGGATGGGTTTGTTTGGACCCATAATTTGTGCCCACTTTAATGTAGGTTTGAGAGGGATCCATTCCATGTGATTTTTTGGAAGCAGGAAGGCTTGTGCAATAGGTGTTTTATGTGGAAGAAAAAAGGGAGTGTCCGGGCAACACAACTGGACAAAGATTTCTTTTCCAGGTGCTACAGTTTGTATTTCAGGTAAAATGGAAATTTGTGGTGGACCATGTAAACTGTCACCAAGGATTAAAATGCCCCAAGGACTAAAATGCCCCAAGGACGATCTTGTGGTCCATACTTTCCTGTGGGGATAGGATAAAACTTTTCATCTGTAATATTTAACAGCAAAATATTTACCAGTTAATGCCTGGTTCCCATCAAAGCCTTGCCAAATGTTAGGTCTGCCTGATGTTGTCTGGAATTTTCGACGACAATGGGGTTTGATGTTCCTCATTTGTCATCATTTGGGCTGGGTGGAAGGCAGCTTTTGGTTTGTTGTCTGTGCCTGGAGCTGAAACCAGGCTGCATTGCAAGTTTTTTGGCTGCTACTGTTGTTTTTGGTGCCTTTGGGGTTTGTGGTAGTTGTTGTGGGGGTTTTGGGTGGGTAGTTTGTCAGGACAGTTTTTTATAAAATGTCCATGTTCCCCACAGTAGAAACAAAGAGCATTGTCTTTGGAGACCATCGCTGCAAAGGCTCCAGAGACTCCATCAGCAATGCCCTTGGCAACTGCTTTGGCCACTGTGTTTTCAGTGGATATGTGGCGTGTGCAGCTTTCCACCATCTGCTCGATGGTGGGATCGGTGTCTATAGGTAAAGCTCTTAAAATGGTTTTGCATTGTTCATTTGCATTGCTTAAAGCAAGTTTTCTTAAAAGTTCCTTTTGTGCTTCTGTGCTCTCAATTTCTTTTTCAAGAGCATCCTTGAGCCTGTCTACAAATTTTATAAAAGTCTTATCTATTCCTTGCTTGATATTAGAGAAATGCAAGCTAGGAATAGAGTCGTCAGGGGTAAGAAGGAATGAGGTTTTGGCTGCATTAGCAATGTCTTGCAGTGTTTCTTCAGGTATAGAGTTAGCTTGTTCTGAAGGTTTAGAAAAATCACCTTCCCCAGTCAACTGTTCTACAATAAAATTCTGTCGATTAGCATCTTTAGAATATTTATCACATAGTATTTTCAATTTTTTTCCCACTACTTTTCCCATAACTTAAATTCAGCCTGAGATAGAAGGCAATTGGCCAAGTATCTGAGATCATGTGGAACCATCATAAAAGCAGCAAAAAGAGCCTCTAAAAAATTTCTAAAAATGTGTGCTGATCTGCTGTGTTCTTTTGCAATTTTTGCCAATTCTGTTAATTATTTTGTCTCAACTGATGGCCACTCTGATCTGTTTGTGGATCCTCCTCTGTGGCCTCGTTTATAAATCTGTCTCGGTTTGAAAGACAGGTATGGTCTAAGGAAAGGCAGGAGCCCCTTTTCTGCGATGCAGAGTGCAACCCCCCTCCCTTTTAATGATTTTAGGTCCAATTCAGATGCCTTCAGGCAGGAGATATGGGGATAAGAATAACAGTTCTTTACTGGTATCTAACAAGGCAGAAAACAACAACAACAGCTATAAAAATTGGCAACAGAACAGTCTAGCTCCGCTCCAGTCCCTTTTGGCCGCAGGCCGTCTCCCTGTGTTGTTACCGGTGCTGTGGGCAGGGCAGGTCCCGCGCAGTTGAAGAGGGCTGGGTGATGGCGGCGGAGGCCCAGGGGGTGAGAGGGATGGGGAAAGTGACTCCCCCCTCACGGTGTTGGTCGTGGTGCTCAGCAGAGTGTCCGGAGATAGTAGGGTGAGATGGGAGAGCAGCAGAGCGATGTCCAAAGGCAGGGAGCGTGGATCTCAGTGCTGGGATGGCAGGGGAGATGCCAGAGCGGAGCCCAGGCTGTCCTCCCACTCCAACGAGCCAAGCGAGAGAGAGAGCCCCGCTCCAGACCCCCCGTCCCACCTTTCCTTTTCCGGTTCCCCCCCCCCCCCCACCTCGCCCTCCACCCACCCCCCTACGAGAGAACATTATCTGTCGTTTCAAGGTGTAGCCACAATTACTTAGCATAACAATGGGAGGAATTCCACAGAAAGAAAAGGGGAACAATCCAACCCCCAACAAAATCACAGGAAAGGTAGAGATTTTTTGGGCTAATTGCCAGTTTCCACTTTGGGTTGCTTGTAACTTTGCATTGGTCCATAGATCTGATTCTTCTGAATCAGAGGCATTTGAATCACTGCTGCTGTATTCAGACAAAGAGGAGTGTCTTCTTTGGGGGCGACGCTTTTTAGAATGCAAGGGGGGGGGTTGAACCAGAGATGCTTGTAATGCGGGGAGGAGGGGCGGCGTGGATGGTTGTAAGTGGGTGCACTGCATGGTTTGGCCCCAGGGTGGCCCTGGCTCAGCAGCCATCGCAGTTGTGCAAGCCTCGCACCTTTGATGCACCATGGGCGCCACACAGGCGATGCTGTTGAAGTGCCCAGGGACAGTTGAGTGCAGGGCAGCGGCACAGGGGGAGTTGTTAGGATACGACTTGTGGAGGATGAATGTGGATTGGGATCGTGCCATGGGACTGGAGGGGGGTTTCGGGGAGAGTGGGGATGTTTGTTGGGGGTATGCAAGTGGGACAGGAGAAGGAACAGAGGGTCCAGTGGGGACCGAGAAAGCACGAAGGGAAGACAGTAAGCCATTAACGAGGATGAGGGAGACTCTGGGACATGAGGGTTGGAGCGAGTATCTGTGGTTACTGCGCTGCAAAGAGAGAGAAAGGACAGCAACACACACGGACCTCTTTGGGGAAAAAAAGGCTAAATTTATTTTATGGACATCCCGTATTTAAAGTGTGTTACGTGTGGCTAGGACAGGACAGTAGTTCATTGGACAATTGGGAAAAACATCCTTGGGACAGTACCTCAGGATGTATCCCACGGGAAAGACACCAGGGGTTAATCTTTATTATGAATTCCACTCTGTTTTTCACCATGTTATCACTCTGGGAGACTGCCTCCCTAACTGAAGCTGTAGTCAGCTTTGTCAGCCTGGGAATGGACCTGAGAGTCAGGAGAAATCCAGGTCTGAAAAGGATTTCCAAGCTGTAATTCCCTTGCTCTCTAAATGTGTGTGTCCACAGGTCCCCCTTTTAGTTTAAAATAAAAAGGAGAGGAGAAGTGTTTGCAAAGTCTTTGCAGGGCCCTTTGCAAAGGAGAACAGAAGCGACTCAAATGACCTGAAAAACATTCCCAGGAGAAGTCTTTGAACCTGGTGTTTTTCCCCTAAAGAATCCTATCCAAAGACAAAAAGGAAAAAACCCATAAACATTATTTCTAAACAGTTCTAAACATATCTAATAGTATTTCAATTGGCTTCAAAAAACAGTTCCACTACGAGCAGATAGGTGTTCATCTTCTGCTTGTAGAGGGGCCATCAGTCTGGTGGTCAGCATGCTGGTCAGTATTTGAAGGCTGTGCATTGGCCACATTCTGTCTCGGACATCGCAGATCAGGGCGGACACATCTCGCAGGCAGCCAGCGTACCCTGGTATCTGTTGAGACACAAGCATACCCACGACCCCAAACAATAAGGTCATGCGGGCCCTGCCACCTATTTGTGGTCAGGTCCCGTATAAAGACCTTTGCTTGAGGCATTTGTATCTCATCTGAGGCCTGTAACGAATAGAAATGATTCACAATAACAGGATTATCGGAATCTTTTGGCACAGTAAGATGATTAATGGTATATAAAGCTTTTTCCAATCAGCTGTGTGGTGTTTTCCCAGCCATTCCCCTTTTCTGTTTATCTAAAACACGTTTCAATGTGCCAATGGCTTGGCCTGCTGGAGAATGTGGAGTGCCAAAATTATGTGAGACTCCCCACATTTGCAAAATCTGCCTCGTCTTTTGGGAGACATAAGCAGGGCCATTGTCAGTTTTCACTGCAGAAGGTATGCCCAAGATTGCAAAAGCCATTCTCCAATGGGCAATCACATCTCGACCCTTTTCCCCAGTATGAGCAGATGCTCAAATGGCTGAAGAAAAGGTGTCAATAGAGACGTGCACATATTTCAACCTGCCAAATTCAGCAATGTGAGTGATGTCTGTCTGCCAAAGCTGCAGGGCTTTAAGACCCCTGGGGTTTACCCCCGATGGTAATGGCGCAGCCAGGCCATGACAGTCGTCACAAGAGGCGACAATGTCACCAGCCTCAGTGGCTGTTAGATGAAATTGTTTTTGCAGAGTAGGTGCGTTCTGATGGAAAAACTCATGCGATGCTTGGACTTGTGCAATCTTGACAGGCTGAGGTGCCACCCAGGCAGGGTTAGCCAACCTATCAGCCCTGGCATTGTCTTCTCTCAAAAACCCAGGCAAATATGTGTGACTCCGTATGCGCAGAACATAATATGGATAAGCTCGGGCTTGGATTGAGCACCACAAGGTCTTCAAGAGCCGAAACAGGACGGCGTTGTCAACCTCTTTCAGGAGCGAGCAATCCAAACGCTGAGCTATGTCTGCAACATACGCAGAGTCAGTGACAAAATTCAAAGGTACCTGTGAAAACCGTTGGAATGCCATAGTGACAGCCTTTAACTCAATGATCTGAGCAGAACCCGTTTCATGACTGTCTCGGTTTGAAAGACAGGTATGGTCTAAGGAAAGGCAGGAGCCCCTTTTCTGCGATGCAGAGTGCAATCCCCCTCCCCTTTAATTATTTTAGGTCCAATTCAGACACCTTCAGGCAGGAGATATGGGGATGAGAATAACAGTTCTTTACTGGTATTTAACAAAGCAGAAAAAACAACAACAGCTATACAAATTGGCAACAGAAACAGTCTAGCTCCGCTCCAGTCCCTTCTGGCCGCAGGCCGTCTCCCTGTGCTGTTACCGGTGCTGTGGGGGCAGGGCAGGTCCCGCGCAGTTGAAGAGGGCTGGGTGATGGCGGCCGCGGCCCAGGGGAGAGAGGGGATGGGGAAAGTGACTCCCCCCTCACGGTGTCGGTCGTGGTGCTCAGCAGAGTGTCCGGAGGTAGTAGGGTGAGCTGGGAGAGCCGCGGAGCGATGTCCAAAGGCAGGGAGCGTGGATCTCAGCGCTGGGATGACAGGGGAAGATGCCAGAGCAGAGCCCAGGTGGTCTTCCCACTCCAGGAGCCAAGCAAGAGGGCGTCCCCCGCTCCAGACCCCCCTATCCCACCTTTCCTTTTCCGGTTCCCCCCCCCTCCCCCTCCAGCCACCCCCCTACGAGAGAACATTATCTGTCATTTTAAGGTGTAGCCACAATTAATTAGCATAACAATGGGAGAAATTCCACAGAAAGAAAAGCAAAGCATTCAACCCCCAACAATGACCTTCCAACGTTTGCCAGCCAGACTCATCCTGCCAGGTAACAATGGCCTTCCCTGTTTTGCCTGACCCGTCAGTGAAGATGGTAGGACCTTGCACTGGCACCCGACTATATTTGGGTCTTAATGACAGTTTAACTGTCTTTGCCATATACAGTAGCTTATGGCTGGGGAGATGATAAACAATCTGCCCCGTAAAATTTTCCAGTGCACTTTGTAAGGGGGCACTATTAATAAAAGCTCCTTCAAAGAAGTCCCGTTCCACAGGAAGTACAAGTGTCATGGGGTCCGCTGCCATCAATTGCACGCATTGTTGACGGCATTTCAGTATCAGTCGGTGTAAGGGTCGGTCCGAAGTTCCCCTCGATTTTGCCTCCCGACCGTCGCAAGGAGACCTCGAGGACCCCCACCCAGGCTGACTCCGAACAATGGTTTCCTGGCCGGGCCAGGTGGATGCTCATGACTGTGTGCTGGTGTATTGTGTTCACTGGACTGTGCTGTTGTGGCACCAACCAGAGACTGTGTTGTATCAACTGAGGACTGCTTGTCCGTACCTGTCTCCTGCAGCACCACACAATGGTCCATAAATCTTCCCACCTTTTGGCCAGAAGCCACTCGCTTTGGAGAAGGACTATAAAAGAGCGACCCTTTGGAAAAGACCCTTTGAGATCTCTCCACTGATGAAGACCCCCTGGAGAAGACCCCTGAGATCTCCCCACGGACGAGGACTCGTCTATCGGATGACCCGCGAGGACGTCCGTCTCGTCTGTTGGTAGCTATTCTCCCATCCCTTCCTTTCCTTCCCCTTTCCCTATCCTATACCTCTCCCCTTTACCGTAACTGAATTGTTGGCATTTGATGAATGCATTGCTGTTGTTGAATAAACTGATTTTCTGCTGTTGAATAAACTGATTTTGTCCCCTGCATTTTGCCTGTTTGCACCTTTGAGATCAAAAGAACCATCCTGACCCCTGCTCTGCCTTAATAGCGGATCGTGACACCCTCCCACAGGGGACAGTTCTCCATAAACTTCTCCAGCATGACTCCAATCTCACAAGCAGCAGGCCTGCCAAAACAGCTGCAACATGACTCCTTCCCACAGGCAAACAGTCTTTCTGAAACTGTTGCGGCATGGGTCACTCTTCCACAGGGTGCAATCTCCTAAGGATAGGCTGCTCTAGTTTGGAAGCAAGGACCCTCTATCTCTGGAAGCTGAGGCTCTCTCTCTCCATTCAGGTCTCCCATTGGATCACAGCTTTCTCTGGCATCCACCTGCTGTGGTGTGAGTACTTTTCTCACAGGCTACGAGTGGATCTCTGCATCTCCCATGGACCTCATGGGCTGCAGGGGGACAGTCTGCTTCACTGTAGTCCTCTCTATGGCCTGCAGAGGAATTTAGGCTCTGGCACTTGGAGCACCTCCTCCTCTCTCTCTCCACTGACCTTGGTGTCCCCATGTTGTTTCCCTCACATATTCTCACCTCCTCCTCTTCTCTGACTAGAAGAAAAACTGCTGCCAGTAGGTACCATTGCCAACAAGTTCCATCAATTCAAAGATTCTTGCAGGACCCCGCAGCGCTGTGACATTGATCTCGTTTAGGTTCCACGTTGGGGAGTAGTTTTCCATATTTCCTGAGCCACCATGTGGGTAGTGGTGGCTGTCATGGGGCTGGCGCTATTTAATGCCTCTTTTCATGTGGAGCACCGGGAAGAAGCCACCACTAGCGCCCCTGCCCTTCTGCCTGCAGCGTGACTCTAGCTAGCGTGAGGCACGCAGGCAAGACTCACTGCGGGCCTCACCAATATGGCAGTGGCCACAGCACATCGCCACACGCTGCACTGGGATGGCCCTAGAGCCTTGCCACACGTAGAATAAAAACTGTGCCTGTGCTGTTTTGATTTTCTTCTTAAATATGTCCTCACAGAAGTGTTACCAACCTCTTTAATTGGGCCAGCAGCATGTCCATCTTCAGAGCCTGTAGCTGGTGGGCGGCCTTTGTTAGACCTCAAAACTGCCTGCTCAAGCCAGAGTCAGTTATCCCGCAAGAGACAGCTTCTCCTGGAGTCACAGGCAGTTTTCAGCTACAAGGTACACGTGCAAGCTGTGCCCAGAGTTAGGCTTTCAGCTCTTCTGTGAATCAGGCTTGCATGTGCCTCTGAGCCAACAGAGAAAGACTGAGACATGCTGTTGAGGAGATTCCATAGAATCTTTATTTCTTCTATGAAGGGGGTCCTGTCCAGCAAATCCAATGGGTGGGGTTCTAAGGGGACTTTTCTAGGTTTTAAGGGGTTTATATTTGAACCAATAAACTAAAGAATTCTATAACTAACCAATCTACAAAAGACTTTAGGAAAAAGGAACCAATTATCTAAGAGAAAAATGGACTAGTGTGGAGGAAGCAGAAAACATTCATAAAGAAGAAAGTCCCTCGGTATCCCCAGAACAGGCCCCTTGGAAAACCATAGCTTAAAGATAAGAAATGGCTTGTTGAACGATGAATACAAAAAGGAATCCAGTTCCCCCTTGTTAGATCCTCTGTTATCTATCTCCAGTATTAGTGGTTCGTTTTCTTTTAGTATCCATAGGCCAGCTTTGAATGTGAAATCCCTCAGTGATTGGTTAGAATGTAGAATTCCCTTGGTAATTGGTGCAAATTGTAAAACCCTCAAAAGATATAAAAACCCCTGTAAAATCCTAACCGTTGAATATGTAAGATTGGATGCCTTCATTGAATAAACTATGGATTTGTGCCTTTCTACATATTCCAATCTCTTTACCCTGCTGGTTTGAGAGCTCGCCGTGAGCCAAATTCTATCTGGGCAAGCTTGAGAATGTGCTCCGTCACTGAGGACTGCTGAAGCAGTCTCGGGGACCCACGGGGAACCCCCAAAAACCCCCAGTAACAAGTGGCACTCGACCAGCGGTGGACTCTGCTCACATTCTGCAAGGCATCTCTAGGATTGTATCCATTTTCGAGCATCACAAAAATTCGGCAATTAAGTCTTTGTTTTAAAAGACTTAAATCAACTTTAACAATCCCGACACACCTTCCCCCCTTGGGACTGAAGTTCCTGTGGAACGAGCAGCACTAACGACCCGTCAAAGATAAGCTTTGTGAATATAATTAGCTTTTCTTCCCCTAGGGTCTTGTTTTGTGTTTGGTTTTTTTCTTTTATTTTCTCTTTTTTCTGCTCGTTTGGCACGGGATTCGCTATGGGAAACCCTTTTTCTAAAATTATTCTTTCCCATAACGAAAGGGATTGTCTTGGTTTGAAAGACAGGTATGGTCTAAGGAAAGGCAGGAGCCCCTTTTCTGCGATGCAGAGTGCAACCCCCCTCCCTTTTAATTATTTTAGGTCCAATTCAGACACCTTCAGGCAGGAGATATGGGGATGAGAATAACAGTTCTTTACTGGTATTTAACAAAGCAGAAAAAACAACAACAGCTATAAAAATTGGCAACAGAAACAGTCTAGCTCCGCTCCAGTCCCTTCTGGCCGCAGGCCGTCTCCCTGTGCTGTTACCGGTGCTGTGGGGGCAGGGCAGGTCCCGCGCAGTTGAAGAGGGCTGGGTGATGGCGGCCGCGGCCCAGGGGAGAGAGGGGATGGGGAAAGTGACTCCCCCCTCACGGTGTCGGTCGTGGTGCTCAGCAGAGTGTCCGGAGGTAGTAGGGTGAGCTGGGAGAGCCGCGGAGCGATGTCCAAAGGCAGGGAGCGTGGATCTCAGCGCTGGGATGACAGGGGAAGATGCCAGAGCAGAGCCCAGGTGGTCTTCCCACTCCAGGAGCCAAGCAAGAGGGCGTCCCCCGCTCCAGACCCCCCTATCCCACCTTTCCTTTTCCGGTTCCCCCCCCCTCCCCCTCCAGCCACCCCCCTACGAGAGAACATTATCTGTCATTTTAAGGTGTAGCCACAATTAATTAGCATAACAATGGGAGAAATTCCACAGAAAGAAAAGCAAAGCATTCAACCCCCAACATTATCCACCCCTGAATTTCTCCCATACTAATATGCTATATCAAATTAAACTGTTACATTATATATACATACATGCAGTTAGAGACATAGGCACAGTACTATAGGTATTTCACCCTAAAACAAGGTCTCCTTGGGGTATGCATCTGGTCTCTCCATTCTTTTGCATCACCCACCAGGTGCAACCTGGTCCTTGAGCGAATACAACTCCATGGATGGGATTGTCTTTGCTGGAGGCAGGATTCACCCAAACAGTTTTTCCTAGCATACCTCTCATGTGTACCACTGGAACCTTATCTCCATTCGATATTCCCAAGGGCTCAGATTGGGCAGGGCCTGCTCGGTTAGTGGAACCTCGGGTGTTCACTAACCAGGTGGCCTTTGGTAGATTAATCTCCCAGTTCTTGAAAGTTCCCCCACCCAGTGCCTTCAAGGTGGTTTTAAGCAGGCCATTGCACCGTTCAACTTTCCCTGCAGCTGGTGCATGGTAGGGGATATGGTACACCCACTCAATGCCGTGTTCTCTAGCCCAGGTGTTTATAAGGCTGTTCTTGAAATGAGTCCGATTGTCTGACTCAATTCTCTCAGGGGTACCATGCCTCCAAAGAACTTGTTTTTCCAGGCCCAGGATGGTGTTCCGAGCAGTGGCATGAGGCACAGGGTAGGTCTCCAACCATCCAGTGGTGGCTTCCACCATGGTCAGTACATAGCGCTTGCCCTGGCGGGTTTGAGGCAGTGTGATGTAGTCAATCTGCCAGGCCTCTCCATACTTATATTTGGACCATCGCCCCCCATACCAGAGGGGCTTCACCCGCTTGGCTTGCTTGATGGCAGCGCACGTCTCACAGTCATGGATAACTTGAGAAATACTGTCCATGGTTAGATCCACCCCTCGGTCTCGTGCCCACTTATATGTGGCATCTCTGCCCTGATGACCTGAGGCATCATGGGCCCATCGAGCCAGGAACAACTCTCCCTTGTGCTGCCAGTCTAAATCTATCTTCGACACCTCTATCTGTGCAGCCTGATCTACCTGCTCATTGTGTCGGTGTTCCTCATTAGCCCGACTCTTGGGGACATGGGCATCTACATGACGGACTTTCACAGGCAACTTCTCTACCCGGGTGGCAATGTCTTTCCATTCATTGGCAGCCCAGATTGGTTTTCCCCTACGTTGCCAGTTAGCCTTTTTCCACCTTTCCAGCCATCCCCACAGAGCATTGGCTACCATCCATGAATCAGTGTAAAGGTAGAGTTTTGGCCACTTCTCTCTTTCAGCAATGTCCAGGGCCAGCTGAACAGCTTTGAGTTCAGCAAGTTGACTCGATCCACCTTCTCCTTCGGTAGCTTGTGCAACCTGTCGTGTGGGGCTCCATACGGCTGCTTTCCACTTCCGGTTCATCCCCACGATGCGGCAGGAACCATCAGTGAAAAGAGCATAGCATGTTTCATCTGCTGGCAGTTGGTTATACGGTGGGGCTTCTTCGGCCCGGGTCACCTGTTCCTGTTCCTCTTCGTCGGCAAGGCCAAAGTCTTCCCCTTCCGGCCAGTTGGTAATAATCTCCAAAATCCCAGGGCGATTCGGGTTTCCAATACGGGCACGTTGTGTGATGAGGGCAATCCATTTACTCCATGTGGCGTCAGTGGCATGGTGGGTTGAGGGAACCTTTCCTTTAAACATCCAGCTCAGCACTGGCAGTCGGGGTGCCAGGAGGAGTTGTGTTTCTGTGCCAACCACCTCTGAGGCAGCTTGGACCCCTTCATAGGCGGCCAAGATCTCCCTCTCCGTCGGAGTGTAGTTGGCCTCGGACCCTCTGTAGCTTCGGCTCCAGAACCCCAGTGGTCGGCCTCGCGTCTCACCAGGCACCTTCTGCCAAAGGCTCCAGGACAGACCATGGTTCCCGGCTGCAGAGTAGAGCACGTTCTTCACATCTGGTCCCGTCCTGACTGGGCCAAGGGCTACTGCATGAGCAATCTCCTGCTTGATCTGGGCAAAGGCTTGCTGCTGCTCAGGGCCCCAGTGGAAATCGTTCTTCTTGCGGGTGACCAGGTAAAGAGGGCTCACAATCTGGCTGTACTCAGGAATGTGCATTCTCCAAAAGCCTATGGCACCTAGGAAGGCTTGTGTTTCCTTCTTGCTGGTTGGTGGAGACATTGCAGTGATCTTATTGATGACCTCACTGGGGATCTGGCGCCGTCCATCTTGCCACTTTACTCCCAGGAACTGGATCTCTTGGGCAGGCCCTTTGACTTTGCTCTTTTTAATGGCGAAGCCGGCTCCCAGCAGAATCTCAATGATCTTTTCTCCTTTCTGAAATACTTCCATTGCCGTATCCCCCCACACAATGATGTCATCAATGTACTGCAGATGTTCTGGAGCTCCACCCTTCTCCAGTGTAGCCTGGATCAGCCCATGACAGATGGTGGGGCTGTGTTTCCACCCCTGGGGCAGTCGGTTCCACGTGTATTGCACACCCCTCCAGGTGAAAGCGAACTGAGGCCTGCACTCTGCTGCCAGAGGAATGGAGAAGAATGCATTGGCGATGTCAATGGTGGCGTACCACTTTGCTGCCTTGGACTCCAGCTCGTACTGCAGTTCCAGCATGTCCGGCACGGCAGCGCTCAGCGGTGGAGTCACCTCATTCAGTGCACGATAGTCCACTGTCAATCTCCATTCTCCTTCCGATTTACGCACAGGCCAGATGGGGCTGTTGAAGGGTGAGTGGGTTTTGCTGACCACCCCTTGGCTCTCCAGCTCACGGATCATCTTGTGGATGGGGATCACGGCATCTCGATTCGTCCGGTACTGCCGGCGGTGCACTGTTGAGGTAGCAATTGGCACCTGTTGCTCTTTCACCCTGAGGAGTCCCACTGCAGATGGGTTTTCTGATAGCCCAGGCAGGGTGTTCAACTGCTTAATGCCCTCTGCTGCCACAGCAGCTATTCCAAAAGCCCACCTGAGTCCCTTTGGGTCTTTGTAATAGCCATTCCTGAGGAAGTCTATGCCTAGGATACATGGTGCCTCTGGGCCAGTCACAATTGGATGTTTCTGCCACTCTTTCCCAGTCAGGCTCACCTCAGCCTCCAGCAGAGTCAATTCCTGAGATCCCCCTGTAACCCCAGCAATTGAAACAGGTTCCTTTCCGACATGTCCTGATGGTATTAATGTACATTGTGAACCAGTGTCAACCAATGCTCTGTGTTCCTGTGGCTCTGATGTGCCAGGCCATCGGATCCACACCGTCCAAAAGATCCGGTTTTCCCGTGCCTCTCCCTGGCTAGAGGCAGGGCCCCTCTAGCCCTGGTTATTATTTCTCTCCTGGGCATACATACTGGAGGTTCCTTCAAGGGGATCTGACAGATCATCCTCCCTTCTGTAATACCCTGCACCTCCATGGGAGGCTGAGGCTACCCTCACTTTAGTGGAGTTCCCTCTGTTGGTGTTCCCCTCCCTGATTTGGCGCACCCGTGCTGCCAGGACAGAAGTGGGTTTCCCATCCCACCTTCTCATGTCTTCCCCGTGGTCACGTAGAAAAAACCACAGGTCAGCACGTGGGGTGTACCCTCTCTCCCTAGCTGGGGGGCGTTGGGCTCTACTTTTGGAGTCCATGACTCTCACTGGTGCTGCACTGATCTTCCTCACCTCTTCCCTTATCTCCTTCATCTCCTCCTTAAACTCCTCTCTGAGGTCCTTAGCCACAGCAGAGACATGAGCCTGCACTGGGCCAGCCATCATACTCTGATAATTCCTGAGCCTGTTGGCAACAGAACCCACTGTCACTTGGTTGGTATCAGCATCAATCATTGCAATAAAGGGGGTATATTGAGATGGGCCCAGGTTTGCCAGATTCCACAACATCTGCCCTGTGCACCTGACCTTGTCAGGGTCATTGTCATGCTGTCCATCCCTCCCAAAGAGCACCTCCAGTACTGCCACTTCTCTCAGCTTTTGGATCCCTTCCTCAAGGGTATTCCAACGTGTTCTCTGGTGGTACTCCTGCATTCTTTCCCTGTGGACAAATCTCTCTCTCACACCCATTAAAAGTCGCTCCCAGAGGGAAAGGAGACCTGTCTCCCTTACAAATACCTGGTCCACACCTGAGTCCTGGGTCAAGGCTCCCAAATTCCTTGCCTCAGTACCATCCAGTTGCACACCTGTACCCATAAGGTCCCAGACCCGCAGTAACCAGGTTGTAAAAGCCTCACGGCCCCGTCGTACAATGTCTTTTCGCAGGTTACGGAGACTCTCGTATGACAGGGACTCGGTGATGATCTCAACTTCTGGCTCCCCTGCTGGTTGTGAGGGGCCCCCTTCCTGACCCTTATTATCTAGGTGCCTTGTTTTCATCTTAGACTTCCTAGTTTCCACAGGGGCAACTGCTGCTGGCTGTGAGTGCCCTTGCAGTTCAGCTGGAACCTGGACAGATGTAACATCTGTGGGTCCCACTGCTGCACCACCAGAGTCTCCCTCTTTAAGGCAGGGGGAGGGTTTCTCACCAGCTGGGGAGAGGTACTCCTTCAGCATCTGGCCCATCTCACGTATCTCCTTTGCTAGCACCCCCACCCATTCTGGGTGGTTCCTTTCCGAGGTGGGCTGTGGAGCAGGGTCAAACTCTGGGGTAATATCCCTAGTCTCTGGGATAGGATCAGGCTCTGGGGTAACCTCCCTAGTCTCTGGGACAAGATCAGGCTCTGGGGTAACCTCCCTAGTCTCTGGGACAGGATCAGGCTCTGGGGTAACATCACTATTTCCTCGGGTAGGTATCAGGGTTGTTATCCAAGTCAATCTCCCCTTATCTCTGAATGTTAGATAGAACAGGTTTAACAGGGATATAAGCAACACTAGCCACAATATAATGTCATTAGCATTTAAAGTGGATTGGAACCCCTTGAAGACTGGTGGGGTGAACTTCAAAAACCCTGTGATGGGTTGAGAAAAAATTTCACCTGCTGCTACTTCCTCACAGTAAGTACCATTATTGAAGTAGCCCCAGAAACACACACTTAGAGTGTGATAGCTCTGAATCCATGTGGCCATCTTCCAGAGAAAATTAAAAATCCATGAATTCCTCAACTGATCAACCCACATAATAAACTGGATAATAGCCACAGTAACCTTGGTTATGAAACTCATGTTTAAAAAAGGGCTTGCAAATGGGAGAGATATAGCAGTGACCACATGGAGGCCAATCCAGGGTAAGCTGGACAGCATGGTGTCACCTACCACAAGCTTGGGTAATTTAAGAACTGTTATCCCCTTTTCTACCCCTCTCTCAATGCCCTCAGGCAATGCCCCACGTTGGGCGCCAAAATCTGTCTCGGTTTGAAAGACAGGTATGGTCTAAGGAAAGGCAGGAGCCCCTTTTCTGCGATGCAGAGTGCAATCCCCCTCCCCTTTAATTATTTTAGGTCCAATTCAGACACCTTCAGGCAGGAGATATGGGGATGAGAATAACAGTTCTTTACTGGTATTTAACAAAGCAGAAAAAACAACAACAGCTATACAAATTGGCAACAGAAACAGTCTAGCTCCGCTCCAGTCCCTTCTGGCCGCAGGCCGTCTCCCTGTGCTGTTACCGGTGCTGTGGGGGCAGGGCAGGTCCCGCGCAGTTGAAGAGGGCTGGGTGATGGCGGCCGCGGCCCAGGGGAGAGAGGGGATGGGGAAAGTGACTCCCCCCTCACGGTGTCGGTCGTGGTGCTCAGCAGAGTGTCCGGAGGTAGTAGGGTGAGCTGGGAGAGCCGCGGAGCGATGTCCAAAGGCAGGGAGCGTGGATCTCAGCGCTGGGATGACAGGGGAAGATGCCAGAGCAGAGCCCAGGTGGTCTTCCCACTCCAGGAGCCAAGCAAGAGGGCGTCCCCCGCTCCAGACCCCCCTATCCCACCTTTCCTTTTCCGGTTCCCCCCCCCTCCCCCTCCAGCCACCCCCCTACGAGAGAACATTATCTGTCATTTTAAGGTGTAGCCACAATTAATTAGCATAACAATGGGAGAAATTCCACAGAAAGAAAAGCAAAGCATTCAACCCCCAACAATGACCTTCCAACGTTTGCCAGCCAGACTCATCCTGCCAGGTAACAATGGCCTTCCCTGTTTTGCCTGACCCGTCAGTGAAGATGGTAGGACCTTGCACTGGCACCCGACTATATTTGGGTCTTAATGACAGTTTAACTGTCTTTGCCATATACAGTAGCTTATGGCTGGGGAGATGATAAACAATCTGCCCCGTAAAATTTTCCAGTGCACTTTGTAAGGGGGCACTATTAATAAAAGCTCCTTCAAAGAAGTCCCGTTCCACAGGAAGTACAAGTGTCATGGGGTCCGCTGCCATCAATTGCACGCATTGTTGACGGCATTTCAGTATCAGTCGGTGTAAGGGTCGGTCCGAAGTTCCCCTCGATTTTGCCTCCCGACCGTCGCAAGGAGACCTCGAGGACCCCCACCCAGGCTGACTCCGAACAATGGTTTCCTGGCCGGGCCAGGTGGATGCTCATGACTGTGTGCTGGTGTATTGTGTTCACTGGACTGTGCTGTTGTGGCACCAACCAGAGACTGTGTTGTATCAACTGAGGACTGCTTGTCCGTACCTGTCTCCTGCAGCACCACACAATGGTCCATAAATCTTCCCACCTTTTGGCCAGAAGCCACTCGCTTTGGAGAAGGACTATAAAAGAGCGACCCTTTGGAAAAGACCCTTTGAGATCTCTCCACTGATGAAGACCCCCTGGAGAAGACCCCTGAGATCTCCCCACGGACGAGGACTCGTCTATCGGATGACCCGCGAGGACGTCCGTCTCGTCTGTTGGTAGCTATTCTCCCATCCCTTCCTTTCCTTCCCCTTTCCCTATCCTATACCTCTCCCCTTTACCGTAACTGAATTGTTGGCATTTGATGAATGCATTGCTGTTGTTGAATAAACTGATTTTCTGCTGTTGAATAAACTGATTTTGTCCCCTGCATTTTGCCTGTTTGCACCTTTGAGATCAAAAGAACCATCCTGACCCCTGCTCTGCCTTAATAGCGGATCGTGACACCCTCCCACAGGGGACAGTTCTCCATAAACTTCTCCAGCATGACTCCAATCTCACAAGCAGCAGGCCTGCCAAAACAGCTGCAACATGACTCCTTCCCACAGGCAAACAGTCTTTCTGAAACTGTTGCGGCATGGGTCACTCTTCCACAGGGTGCAATCTCCTAAGGATAGGCTGCTCTAGTTTGGAAGCAAGGACCCTCTATCTCTGGAAGCTGAGGCTCTCTCTCTCCATTCAGGTCTCCCATTGGATCACAGCTTTCTCTGGCATCCACCTGCTGTGGTGTGAGTACTTTTCTCACAGGCTACGAGTGGATCTCTGCATCTCCCATGGACCTCATGGGCTGCAGGGGGACAGTCTGCTTCACTGTAGTCCTCTCTATGGCCTGCAGAGGAATTTAGGCTCTGGCACTTGGAGCACCTCCTCCTCTCTCTCTCCACTGACCTTGGTGTCCCCATGTTGTTTCCCTCACATATTCTCACCTCCTCCTCTTCTCTGACTAGAAGAAAAACTGCTGCCAGTAGGTACCATTGCCAACAAGTTCCATCAATTCAAAGATTCTTGCAGGACCCCGCAGCGCTGTGACATTGATCTCGTTTAGGTTCCACGTTGGGGAGTAGTTTTCCATATTTCCTGAGCCACCATGTGGGTAGTGGTGGCTGTCATGGGGCTGGCGCTATTTAATGCCTCTTTTCATGTGGAGCACCGGGAAGAAGCCACCACTAGCGCCCCTGCCCTTCTGCCTGCAGCGTGACTCTAGCTAGCGTGAGGCACGCAGGCAAGACTCACTGCGGGCCTCACCAATATGGCAGTGGCCACAGCACATCGCCACACGCTGCACTGGGATGGCCCTAGAGCCTTGCCACACGTAGAATAAAAACTGTGCCTGTGCTGTTTTGATTTTCTTCTTAAATATGTCCTCACAGAAGTGTTACCAACCTCTTTAATTGGGCCAGCAGCATGTCCATCTTCAGAGCCTGTAGCTGGTGGGCGGCCTTTGTTAGACCTCAAAACTGCCTGCTCAAGCCAGAGTCAGTTATCCCGCAAGAGACAGCTTCTCCTGGAGTCACAGGCAGTTTTCAGCTACAAGGTACACGTGCAAGCTGTGCCCAGAGTTAGGCTTTCAGCTCTTCTGTGAATCAGGCTTGCATGTGCCTCTGAGCCAACAGAGAAAGACTGAGACATGCTGTTGAGGAGATTCCATAGAATCTTTATTTCTTCTATGAAGGGGGTCCTGTCCAGCAAATCCAATGGGTGGGGTTCTAAGGGGACTTTTCTAGGTTTTAAGGGGTTTATATTTGAACCAATAAACTAAAGAATTCTATAACTAACCAATCTACAAAAGACTTTAGGAAAAAGGAACCAATTATCTAAGAGAAAAATGGACTAGTGTGGAGGAAGCAGAAAACATTCATAAAGAAGAAAGTCCCTCGGTATCCCCAGAACAGGCCCCTTGGAAAACCATAGCTTAAAGATAAGAAATGGCTTGTTGAACGATGAATACAAAAAGGAATCCAGTTCCCCCTTGTTAGATCCTCTGTTATCTATCTCCAGTATTAGTGGTTCGTTTTCTTTTAGTATCCATAGGCCAGCTTTGAATGTGAAATCCCTCAGTGATTGGTTAGAATGTAGAATTCCCTTGGTAATTGGTGCAAATTGTAAAACCCTCAAAAGATATAAAAACCCCTGTAAAATCCTAACCGTTGAATATGTAAGATTGGATGCCTTCATTGAATAAACTATGGATTTGTGCCTTTCTACATATTCCAATCTCTTTACCCTGCTGGTTTGAGAGCTCGCCGTGAGCCAAATTCTATCTGGGCAAGCTTGAGAATGTGCTCCGTCACTGAGGACTGCTGAAGCAGTCTCGGGGACCCACGGGGAACCCCCAAAAACCCCCAGTAACAAGTGGCACTCGACCAGCGGTGGACTCTGCTCACATTCTGCAAGGCATCTCTAGGATTGTATCCATTTTCGAGCATCACAAAAATTCGGCAATTAAGTCTTTGTTTTAAAAGACTTAAATCAACTTTAACAATCCCGACACACCTTCCCCCCTTGGGACTGAAGTTCCTGTGGAACGAGCAGCACTAACGACCCGTCAAAGATAAGCTTTGTGAATATAATTAGCTTTTCTTCCCCTAGGGTCTTGTTTTGTGTTTGGTTTTTTTCTTTTATTTTCTCTTTTTTCTGCTCGTTTGGCACGGGATTCGCTATGGGAAACCCTTTTTCTAAAATTATTCTTTCCCATAACGAAAGGGATTGTCTTGGTTTGAAAGACAGGTATGGTCTAAGGAAAGGCAGGAGCCCCTTTTCTGCGATGCAGAGTGCAACCCCCCTCCCTTTTAATTATTTTAGGTCCAATTCAGACACCTTCAGGCAGGAGATATGGGGATGAGAATAACAGTTCTTTACTGGTATTTAACAAAGCAGAAAAAACAACAACAGCTATAAAAATTGGCAACAGAAACAGTCTAGCTCCGCTCCAGTCCCTTCTGGCCGCAGGCCGTCTCCCTGTGCTGTTACCGGTGCTGTGGGGGCAGGGCAGGTCCCGCGCAGTTGAAGAGGGCTGGGTGATGGCGGCGGCCCAGGGGTGAGCGGGGATGGGGAAAGTTACTCCCCCCTACGGTGTCGGTCGTGGTGCTCAGCAGAGTGTCCGGAGGTAGTAGGGTGAGGTGGGAGAGCAGCAGAGCGATGTCCAAAGGCAGGGAGCGTGGATCTCAGCGCTGGGATGGCAGGGGAAGATGCCAGAGCAGAGCCCAGGTTGTCTTCCCACTCCAGGAGCCAAGCGAGAGAGAGAGAGAGCCCCAGCTCCAGACCCCCCTATCCCACCTTTCCTTTTCCGGTTCCCCCCCCCCCTCCCCCTCCAGCCACCCCCCTACGAGAGAACATTATCTGTCGTTTTAAGGTGTAGCCACAATTACTTAGCATAACAATGGGAGAAATTCCACAGAAAGAAAAGCGAAGCATTCAACCCCCAACATTATCCACCCCTGAATTTCTCCCATACTAATATGCTATATCAAATTAAACTGTTACATTATATATACATACATGCAGTTAGAGACATAGGCACAGTACTATAGGTATTTCACCCTAAAACAAGGTCTCCTTGGGGTATGCATCTGGTCTCTCCATTCTTTTGCATCACCCACCAGGTGCAACCTGGTCCTTGAGCGAATACAACTCCATGGATGGGATTGTCTTTGCTGGAGGCAGGATTCACCCAAACAGTTTTTCCTAGCATACCTCTCATGTGTACCACTGGAACCTTATCTCCATTCGATATTCCCAAGGGCTCAGATTGGGCAGGGCCTGCTCGGTTAGTGGAACCTCGGGTGTTCACTAACCAGGTGGCCTTTGGTAGATTAATCTCCCAGTTCTTGAAAGATCCCCCACCCAGTGCCTTCAAGGTGGTTTTAAGCAGGCCATTGCACCGTTCAACTTTCCCTGCAGCTGGTGCATGGTAGGGGATATGGTACACCCACTCAATGCCGTGTTCTCTAGCCCAGGTGTTTATAAGGCTGTTCTTGAAATGAGTCCCATTGTCTGACTCAATTCTCTCAGGGGTACCATGCCTCCAAAGAACTTGTTTTTCCAGGCCCAGGATGGTGTTCCGAGCAGTGGCATGAGGCACAGGGTAGGTCTCCAACCATCCAGTGGTGGCTTCCACCATGGTCAGTACATAGCGCTTGCCCTGGCGAGTTTGAGGCAGTGTGATGTAGTCAATCTGCCAGGCCTCTCCATACTTATATTTGGACCATCGCCCCCCATACCAGAGGGGCTTCACCCGCTTGGCTTGCTTGATGGCAGCACACGTCTCACAGTCATGGATAACCTGAGAAATACTGTCCATAGTTAGATCCACCCCTCGGTCTCGTGCCCACTTATATGTGGCATCTCTGCCCTGATGACCTGAGGCATCATGGGCCCATCGAGCCAGGAACAACTCTCCCTTGTGCTGCCAGTCTAAATCTATCTGCGACACCTCTATCTGTGCTGCCTGATCTACCTGCTCATTGTGTCGGTGTTCCTCATTAGCCCGACTCTTGGGGACATGGGCATCTACGTGACGGACTTTCACAGGCAACTTCTCTACCCGGGTGGCAATGTCTTTCCATTCATTGGCAGCCCAGATTGGTTTTCCCCTACGTTGCCAGTTAGCCTTTTTCCACCTTTCCAGCCATCCCCACAGAGCATTGGCTACCATCCATGAATCAGTGTAAAGGTAGAGTTTTGGCCACTTCTCTCTTTCAGCAATGTCCAGGGCCAGCTGAACAGCTTTGAGTTCAGCAAGTTGACTCGATCCACCTTCTCCTTCGGTAGCTTGTGCAACCTGTCGTGTGGGGCTCCATACGGCTGCTTTCCACTTCCGGTTCATCCCCACGATGCCGCAGGAACCATCAGTGAAAAGAGCATAGCATGTTTCATCTGCTGGCAGTTGGTTATATGGTGGGGCTTCTTCGGCCCGGGTCACCTGTTCCTGTTCCTCTTCGTCGGCAAGGCCAAAGTCTTCCCCTTCCGGCCAGTTGGTAATTATCTCCAAAATCCCAGGGCGATTCGGGTTTCCAATACGGGCACGTTGTGTGATGAGGGCAATCCATTTACTCCATGTGGCGTCAGTGGCATGGTGGGTTGAGGGAACCTTTCCTTTAAACATCCACCCCAGCACTGGCAGTCGGGGTGCCAGGAGGAGTTGTGTTTCTGTGCCAACCACCTCTGAGGCTGCTTGGACCCCTTCATAGGCGGCCAAGATCTCCCTCTCCGTCGGAGTGTAGTTGGCCTCGGACCCTCTGTAGCTTCGGCTCCAGAACCCCAGTGGTCGGCCTCGCGTCTCACCAGGCACCTTCTGCCAAAGGCTCCAGGACAGACCATGGTTCCCGGCTGCAGAGTAGAGCACGTTCTTCACATCTGGTCCCGTCCTGACTGGGCCAAGGGCTACTGCATGAGCAATCTCCTGCTTGATCTGGGCAAAGGCTTGCTGCTGCTCAGGGCCCCAGTGGAAATCGTTCTTCTTGCGGGTGACCAGGTAAAGAGGGCTCACAATCTGGCTGTACTCAGGAATGTGCATTCTCCAAAAGCCTATGGCACCTAGGAAGGCTTGTGTTTCCTTCTTGCTGGTTGGTGGAGACATTGCAGTGATCTTATTGATGACCTCACTGGGGATCTGGCGCCGTCCATCTTGCCACTTTACTCCCAGGAACTGGATCTCTTAGGCAGGCCCTTTGACTTTGCTCTTTTTAATGGCGAAGCCGGCTCCCAGCAGAATCTCAATGATCTTTTCTCCTTTCTGAAATACTTCCATTGCCGTATCCCCCCACACAATGATGTCATCAATGTACTGCAGATGTTCTGGAGCTCCACCCTTCTCCAGTGTAGCCTGGATCAGCCCATGACAGATGGTGGGGCTGTGTTTCCACCCCTGGGGCAGTCGGTTCCACATGTATTGCACACCCCTCCAGGTGAAAGCGAACTGAGGCCTGCACTCTGCTGCCAGAGGAATGGAGAAGAATGCATTGGCGATGTCAATGGTGGCGTACCACTTTGCTGCCTTGGACTCCAGCTCGTACTGCAGTTCCAGCATGTCCGGCACGGCAGCGCTCAGCGGTGGAGTCACCTCATTCAGTGCACGATAGTCCACTGTCAATCTCCATTCTCCTTCCGATTTACGCACAGGCCAGATGGGGCTGTTGAAGGGTGAGTGGGTTTTGCTGACCACCCCTTGGCTCTCCAGCTCACGGATCATCTTGTGTATGGGGATCACGGCATCTCGATTCGTCCGGTACTGCCGGCGGTGCACTGTTGAGGTAGCAATTGGCACCTGTTGCTCTTTCACTCTGAGGAGTCCCACTGCAGATGGGTTTTCTGATAGCCCAGGCAGGGTGTTCAACTGCTTAATGCCCTCTGCTGCCACAGCAGCTATTCCAAAAGCCCACCTGAGTCCCTTTGGGTCTTTGTAATAGCCATTCCTGAGGAAGTCTATGCCTAGGATACATGGTGCCTCTGGGCCAGTCACAATTGGATGTTTCTGCCACTCTTTCCCAGTCAGGCTCACCTCAGCCTCCAGCAGAGTCAATTCCTGAGATCCCCCTGTAACCCCAGCAATTGAAACAGGTTCCTTCCCGACATGTCCTGATGGTATTAATGTACATTGTGAACCAGTGTCAACCAATGCTCTGTGTTCCTGTGGCTCTGATGTGCCAGGCCATCGGATCCACACCGTCCAAAAGATCCGGTTTTCCCGTGCCTCTCCCTGGCTAGAGGCAGGGCCCCTCTAGCCCTGGTTATTATTTCTCTCCTGGGCATACATACTGGAGGTTCCTTCAAGGGGATCTGACAGATCATCCTCCCTTCTGTAATACCCTGCACCTCCATGGGAGGCTGAGGCTACCCTCACTTTAGTGGAGTTCCCTCTGTTGGTGTTCCCCTCCCTGATTTGGCGCACCCGTGCTGCCAGGACAGAAGTGGGTTTCCCATCCCACCTTCTCATGTCTTCCCCGTGGTCACGTAGAAAAAACCACAGGTCAGCACGTGGGGTGTACCCTCTCTCCCTAGCTGGGGGGCGTTGGGCTCTACTTTTGGGGTCCATGACTCTCACTGGTGCTGCACTGATCTTCCTCACCTCTTCCCTTATCTCCTTCATCTCCTCCTTAAACTCCTCTCTGAGGTCCTTAGCCACAGCAGAGACATGAGCCTGCACTGGGCCAGCCATCATACTCTGATAATTCCTGAGCCTGTTGGCAACAGAACCCACTGTCACTTGGTTGGTATCAGCATCAATCATTGCAATAAAGGGGGTATATTGAGATGGGCCCAGGTTTGCCAGATTCCACAACATCTGCCCTGTGCACCTGACCTTGTCAGGGTCATTGTCATGCTGTCCATCCCTCCCAAAGAGCACCTCCAGTACTGCCACTTCTCTCAGCTTTTGGATCCCTTCCTCAAGGGTATTCCAACGTGTTCTCTGGTGGTACTCCTGCATTCTTTCCCTGTGGACAAATCTCTCTCTCACACTCATTAAAAGTCGCTCCCAGAGGGAAAGGAGACCTGTCTCCCTTACAAATACCTGGTCCACACCTGAGTCCTGGGTCAAGGCTCCCAAATTCCTTGCCTCAGTACCATCCAGTTGCACACCTGTACCCATAAGGTCCCAGACCCGCAGTAACCAGGTTGTAAAAGGCTCACGGCCCCGTCGTACAATGTCTTTTCGCAGGTTATGGAGACTCTCGTATGACAGGGACTCGGTGATGATCTCAACTTCTGGCTCCCCTGCTGGTTGTGAGGGGCCCCCTTCCTGACCCTTATTATCTAGGTGCCTTGTTTTCATCTTAGACTTCCTAGTTTCCACAGGGGCAACTGCTGCTGGCTGTGAGTGCCCTTGCAGTTCAGCTGGAACCTGGACAGATGTAACATCTGTGGGTCCCACTGCTGCACCACCAGAGTCTCCCTCTTTAAGGCAGGGGGAGGGTTTCTCACCAGCTGGGGAGAGGTACTCCTTCAGCATCTGGCCCATCTCACGTATCTCCTTTGCTAGCACCCCCACCCATTCTGGGTGGTTCCTTTCCGAGGTGGGCTGTGGAGCAGGGTCAAACTCTGGGGTAATATCCCTAGTCTCTGGGATAGGATCAGGCTCTGGGGTAACCTCCCTAGTCTCTGGGACAAGATCAGGCTCTGGGGTAACCTCCCTAGTCTCTGGGACAGGATCAGGCTCTGGGGTAACATCACTAATCCCTGGGGTAGGTATCAGGGTTGTTATCCAAGTCAATCTCCCCTTATCTCTGAATGTTAGATAGAACAGGTTTAACAGGGATATAAGCAACACTAGCCACAATATAATGTCATTAGCATTTAAAGTGGATTGGAACCCCTTGAAGACTGGTGGGGTGAACTTCAAAAACCCTGTGATGGGTTGAGAAAAAATTTCACCTGCTGCTACTTCCTCACAGTAAGTACCATTATTGAAGTAGCCCCAGAAACACACACATAGAGTGCGATAGCTCTGAATCCATGTGGCCATCTTCCAGAGAAAATTAAAAATCCATGAATTCCTCAACTGATCAATCCACATAATAAACTGGATAATAGCCACAGTAACCTTGGTTATGAAACTCATGTTTAAAAAAGGGCTTGCAAATGGGAGAGATATAGCAGTGACCACATGGAGGCCAATCCAGGGTAAGCTGGACAGCATGGTGTCACCTACCACAAGCTTGGGTAATTTAAGAACTGTTATCCCCTTTTCTACCCCCCTCTCAATGCCCTCAGGCAATGCCCCACGTTCCGGGTGCCAAAATCTGTCTTGGTTTGAAAGACAGGTATGGTCTAAGGAAAGGCAGGAGCCCCTTTTCTGCGATGCAGAGTGCAACCCCCCTCCCTTTTAATTATTTTAGGTCCAATTCAGACACCTTCAGGCAGGAGATATGGGGATGAGAATAACAGTTCTTTACTGGTATTTAACAAAGCAGAAAAAACAACAACAGCTATAAAAATTGGCAACAGAAACAGTCTAGCTCCGCTCCAGTCCCTTCTGGCCGCAGGCCGTCTCCCTGTGCTGTTACCGGTGCTGTGGGGGCAGGGCAGGTCCCGCGCAGTTGAAGAGGGCTGGGTGATGGCGGCGGCCCAGGGGTGAGCGGGGATGGGGAAAGTTACTCCCCCCTACGGTGTCGGTCGTGGTGCTCAGCAGAGTGTCCGGAGGTAGTAGGGTGAGGTGGGAGAGCAGCAGAGCGATGTCCAAAGGCAGGGAGCGTGGATCTCAGCGCTGGGATGGCAGGGGAAGATGCCAGAGCAGAGCCCAGGTTGTCTTCCCACTCCAGGAGCCAAGCGAGAGAGAGAGAGAGCCCCAGCTCCAGACCCCCCTATCCCACCTTTCCTTTTCCGGTTCCCCCCCCCCCCTCCCCCTCCAGCCACCCCCCTACGAGAGAACATTATCTGTCGTTTTAAGGTGTAGCCACAATTACTTAGCATAACAATGGGAGAAATTCCACAGAAAGAAAAGCGAAGCATTCAACCCCCAACAGGGATCTTTATATTAGAATAAAACAAACTTTATCCGCTGACAATTTCTCTTTTTCAAAACGCTCTTGTTCTAAGACTGTCCTAAAAAGATTTATAAAATGGATTTCTACTCACTTTTTCAAATTTAATAATCAAACTATCCTTTTAGATTCTTTCTGGGACACTGTTGGCAAGAAAATTTATGAATGCCAAGCAAATGCCAATTTTTCCGTAACCTCTTTCATTCCTCTTTTTCAACATATCATAAGAGCAAGATGAAAACTCCAAAAAAATGCTATCCCTACCCTCCCCCAACCTTCTTCGCCCCTTATCCCCTCGAACAACACACAAATCCCTCTCCACCCTTCCTCCTATCCTCCTAGCCCACTTGTTCCCACTGCCTTAGCCCCTGGGCTCCCCGTTTCATCCCCTTCCTCCCTTACAGAAGTGCACCCCATCCCCATCGAGAGCCCAGCCCCCATTGCTGATCCTATCCCTGCCCCCCCTTCTTCACTCCCTACACCGAAAAGTCTCCATAGAAACTGACATTCCTACCCACCCCCAAGGTCACAAACACATAGCTACTGCTCCAATTTTTCACCCCGCTCAGCTCCTAAACCAATACTTGCCTTCCCAAACCCCACATCTGTTGAGTGCGACGGCACAGTATCTGAGACAGAAGAGGCTACGCTCTGTAATCCATGTGAAAAAAAGCCTTTATTCAGTTCTGACCTCGCTTTATATACCCATTTCAATGTTCCCGGGTAAACGTCTGTGATTGGTTCACAGATCAGGCTGCCCAGCCCTCTGACCAATAGCTCTCTGCAGCCAGGGCTGGAACTCATTGGATTAAATCCTTGTCTGTCTCCAATTCTGTCCTATCGCTGTTCTTTGGGGGCTGGCCTTTTAAGGCAGGCTGTCTCTCCTGTCCGTGGTTAGATTAACTGCCCAGTATAAGCCAGCTTGCACTGTGACACACATCCAGTCCAGAACCCCCTCGACCCCCCTCAAGCCACAGACCTCCCCGATTCCAACCCCATAACACAGCAGCAACCCAGCGCAGACACCCCCCAGTCTCCCATAGCCGCTGGGAACACAGCCATGGGCCCTCTGCCCATCCCCCCCCCCACACCAGCACCCTCACAAACGACACATCCCTTTGTTCACACAAGCGCGGATTCCCCTAACCTTGAAAATCCTCCCCTTCCCCCTTCTGTGCTCCGAAATTCTCCCCCTGCGCCAGATCTACCCCTTCCATCCCCTTCCCCCTTCCGTATCCCACCTCCCCTCAGGCCCCCTGCCATCTCTCTCTCCCCAGCACCACCCCTTCCCCCAACTGATAAAACTAACTTCGCTACAGTTTCCAAACTCTGCCCTTCACACAGTGTTATAAATGAGAGACAAAAGTCTCGATATTCAGCAAAATTTAGATTGCTTTATTTGATATAGAAAGAGCAAGCAGCGCGCTGGGGAACGTGAGGGGTCACCGCCCACTCCACGCTCCACTGAACCTCGGTTTGCAGCCTCTTCTTATACTGTGGGTTCTCGTTGTACACAAATTCACAAAGCCTTTGGGTGATAATCAGTCACAGATTGCCATCCGGTCCTTGTAGATGACCACCAGAGAAGTTCTGGAGGTCTGGTTTTTGGGATAGGCAGTATTGATTAGACACTCCGCTCACACAGCCATAAACTCTCCTCCCACCTCAATTTTCCCCGCCCCAGACCCCTTTCCCTTGGCAACCGCCCCTCACCCCTCGCTATCCCATCCCCCATGCCATGCAGTGACTCCCTCCTTTAGCTCTGGTACTCCCCAAGTTACACAAACAAGTCTCAACAACTCCCCACACAACCCTGCGTTTTCCCACAACGGCTCGTTCCCTAATGCTACCCCAGGATGTTTTATCCAACCCTCAGTCCCCGAGGTCTCCCCTATCCCCGTTTCTGTCCCCGGAAATACTTTACCGCCTTCCCTTCACGCTTCCTCGGTCCCTGCAGGACCCTCTGTTCCTTCTCCTGTCCCAGTTCCATCCACGAATTTAGTCGTGCCCCCAACAAACATCCCCGTTCTCTCCAAAACCCCTATTCCCCCCGATAGTGCGGTCCCAGTACACGCCCACTCCCCGAAGCCCGTCCTGTGCCTTCCTAACGCCTCCCCCTGCGCGGCAGCCCCACAAATGCCCATCCCCCAGTATGTCTCGGATTTCAATTGCGTCGCCTGTGCGACGCCCATGACGCAACAAAGGTGTGCGACTGGCACAACTGCGATGACTGCTGCGCTTGCGCCACCCTGTGGCCAAACCATGCAGTGCACCCACACACACCCTTCTACACGTTCAGACCCCTTCCCTCCTCAAGCCCCGCTCCTCCAACCTTCCCCCTAGCGTTCTAAAAAGCGTTGTGCCCGAAGAAGAAGCCACTCTTCCTCTGAATACAGCGGCAGTGACTCCACTGCCTCTGATTCAGAAGAACCAGATATTTGGGCCACCGCAAAATTGGAGGCAACCCAAAATGGGAATTGGCAATTAGCCCAAAGAATCTCTGCCTTTCCTGTGATTTATAAATGAGGCCACAGAGGAGGATCCTCGAAGAGAACAGAATGGTAATCAATTGACACGAAACAAGTAATAGAATTGGCAAAAATTGCAAAAGAACACGGCAGATCAACACACATTTTTATAAATTTTTTAGAGGCTCTTTTTGCTGCTTTTGTAATGGTTCCCCATGATCTAAAAAGTTTAGCTACTTGCCTTCTGTCACCGGCCGAATTTATATTATGGGAAAGGCATTGGAAAAAACAATTAAAAATACTATCTGATAAATATTCAAAAGATCCCAATCAACAGAATTTTACTGTTGAACAACTCGCTGGTGAAAATGAATTTTCTAAACCTTCAGAACAAGCAAACTCTATACCTGAAGAAACACTGCAGGACATTGCTAATGCAGCAAAAACTTCATTCCTTCTTACCCCTGACGACTCTATTCCTAGCTTGCATTTTTCCAATATCAAGCAGGGAATAGACAAGACTTTTATAAAATTTGTAGACAGGCTCAAGGATGCTCTTGAAAAACAAATTGAGAGCACAGAAGCACAAAAGGAACTTTTAAGAAAACTTGCTTTTGTTACCGTATGGACTAGAAATCCTGAATATTGGAATATAAAGTGTATAAACCATAATAGTATTAGTAATGCTAAGGCTTGGAGACTGCAGTTCCCAGAGTAGGCCCTGGGAAACTAACTTAGGAATGTGCTGTGCTGAGAAAACAATGTTCAAAAGATTTAGCAGAGCATGCAGAACTGTTAGTGATAAGGTTAAAGTATAATCATAAATAAAGTACTGGTGGTGGGCAGTGGCGTAAGAGAGATTAAGGGGGAGAACACTATAGTCCTAGGATAAGCAACCATGTAAGATTTATGACGTAAAATGCTATCTACAAGGTGAATGTATCTATATTATTTAGAAGAATGTGTACTTCTGCACATAAACCATTTGTAAAAAGGGTATAAAAACCCTCTAAAAAGGGAACCGGTGGGATCCTGACTTTGGACGTGAGTCCGCAGGTCCCCGGGCCCCGAATAAAGCACCGCATAAACTGACACTCTGTTAGTTTGTGTTTTACTTGGGGTTTTGGGCAGCACTTTAACCAATGCAAACAAACAATGCAAAACCATTTTAAGAGCTTTACCTATAGACACCGATCCCACCATTGAGCAGATGGTGGAAAGCTGCACACGCCACATGTCCACTGAAAACACAGTGGCCAAAGCAGTTGCCAAGGGCATTGCTGATGGAGTCTCTGGAGCCTTTGCAGCGATGGTCTCCAAAGACAATGCTTGTTGTTTCTACTGCGGGGAACTTGGACATTTTATCAGAGACTGCCCAAACAAACCACCCACCCAAACCCCCCACAACAACTACCACAAGCCCCAAAGGCAGCAAAAACAACAACAGCAGCCAAAAAACTTTCAACGCAGCCTGGTTTCAGCTCCATGCGCAGACAACAAACCAAAAGCTGCCTTCCACCCAGCCCCAATGATGACAAACGAGGAACATCAAACCCCATCGTCCTCCAAAATTCCAGTCTACATCAGGCAGACCCAACATTTGGCAAGGCTTCGATGGGAACCAGGCATTAACTGGTAAATATTTTGCCGTTAAATATTACAGATGAAAAGTTTTATCCTATCCCCACAGGAAAGTATGGACCACAAGATGATCCTTGGGACATTTTAATCCTCAGTGACTTTTTCCATGGTCCACCACAAATCTCTGTTTTACCTGAAATACAAACTGTAGCACCTGGAAAAGAAATCTTTGTCCAGTTGTGTTGCCTGGACACTCCCTTTTTTCTTCCACAGAAAACACCTATTGCACAAGCTTTCCTGCTTCCAAAAAATCACATGGAATGGATCCCTCTCAACCCAACAATAATGTGGGCACAAATTATGGGTCCGAACAAACCCATCCTCGAGTGAAAACTTTTCTGCTATGGGGAAAAAATTCAGAAACCAGGAATGATAGACACCAGTGCTGATGTCACCGTCATTGCCCGCTCGGAATGGCCACCCCACTGGGAACTTCAGCCTGTAGCAGGCATGCTGGCTGGAATTGGGGGAGTCACCGTTTCCATGAGGAGCTGACGCAACGTCGTCATCGAAGGGGCTGAAGGTAAACTGGCAACCATCCGACCATTCGTGGTAAGAGCCCCAATCACCCTATGGGGCAGAGATGCCCTGACCCAATGGGGGGCTGCTCTCCGAGTTCAAAGTCGGGATTTTTGATGGAGGACAGTTAAGCACGCACTGTCCCATCCACTCCTCGACTTACCTGGAAGAGTGATGCCCCCCAGTGGCAGGGTCAATGGCCCCTTTCAAAGGTCAAACTTCGCCCCTTGTAAGCCCTCGTTGAAGAACACTTAGGAAAAGGCCACATTGTTGAATCCAATAGACCATGGAATTCTCCACTTTTCGTCCAGAAAAAACCTGGAACAGACAGGTGGAGACTCCTCCACGACCTTCGCAAAATCTACGACTGTGGCTTTTTCTGGCCCTTAATGGGGTCTACACCCTTTCCTCCGGTCTAGCTCAGCTGTTAGGGTGAAGCCTTCCGGGCCCTTGCCACATGGACGTAAATAAGATAACAAAAGAGGCTCTTTCCCCTGATGAAGTTGCAGGGTTTATTTCTTGTGGGTAGCGAGGAAAAGAGCAAGGGAGAAAGAGAGAGAGGTCAGGGGGCACAGATCTTTTCTAGGGTCTGAAAAGGGGGGGCGGGGAGAAATTGGATCCCAGCCAGACAGGTATGGCCAGGAGGGGAGAGGGACCAAGCTACAGGGCATAGCAGGGGTCACGGAATGTACCATTTACAATGCATCTAGGGAGATGCAACATCTCCCCGTTTTTTGTTTAACAAGGTTGAAAGAAGGATATTAGTTTCATTTAAATTATGATTTTGTCCACCACTTGCAGTTGGTGGGAGGGTTAGATTGTTCTAAGTTTTTCATTTCTATGTGATTGACTACTGAGGTAGAGGGAATGAGACCATTAATGGCCTTGAAAACTAAGTGACGTAGGATCCCGAACGCCATTATTACAAGGAAAAGAATACCAAAAATTAACATAATTGTTTTGACTATAGATGTCCACCAGCCTGTGAGTCCCCAGCCTTTGAACAGTCCATTGAACCAATCTTCAGATTCTTGCTTCACTTGTCTGATCAAGTTGTTCATGTTTCGGAGGACAGCCTGGATGTTAGGAGCTCTCGAGGTCAGGTCCATGCAGCAAAGTCCTTCAAATTCCTGGCACTCATGTCCCTGCAGTAGTAAGAGAAAATCTATAGCAGCACGATTTTGGAGTGTGTGTGCCAGGGTCACCCAGATGTTCTGACGTGGTTGAAGGATGATTCATGCAGCGGCAAAACTGTTCAGTGTTAACAGGAAGACAACTTGAATGGGGTTCATCACAGGACCTAGAGAAGGGAAGCTTTTCTCTAAAAGGAAAGACAAACATTATAAAACCTGTTAAAAGTCTCTATCTGCCGGAATGTCATCCTTTAGGAGGATTTCTTTTCCTTTTTTCAGGCGGTGTCTTCTTTTTGAAGCCACAGCCACCTGCTCCTCGTTCCCCTCAGTTGGAGCAGGATATTTGGGGACATACGGTTTCACCCACTTTTGGGGAATCCACCGAGGGCCTGAGGGAGTGGATACGCACCCATAGCCACGTCCCCAGGTTACGAGCTCATAGGGACCTTTGGTTTCCCAGGTTTCTGGGTCCCTAATCAAAACTGGAGGATGTTGGGATAACTTGAACTGTTTCCCACTGTTAAAGTGATGTACCACAGGTGGACTCATGTTTTCAAATGAACAATTCAGGAAATTGATAGTAAACATGGCTTTGCAGAGCTTCTGCTGTGGAGACATCCACACTGTTGAACTGCTCTGCTTAGCCAAAACCTGCTTGAGCGTCTGATTGGCTCGCTCAACTACACCTTGGCCTGTGGGGGAGTGGGAGGTGCCAGTTTTATGTTCCACTCCCCACTGCTGGACGATTTCCAGGAACTCCTTGGACTTATGCGCTGGACCCCTATCAGTTTTGATTTCCCTAGGGATCCCCAACACTGAAAAGGCTTGCACTAGGTGTTGTTTGGCATGCACAGCCCTTTCTCCTGTGTGGGCAGAGGCATAGACTGCGCCTGAATATGTGTCAATGCTAACATGCACATCTTTGAGGCGACCAAAACTAGGAATGTGTGTGATGTCTGTCTGCCATACCTCACAACTGCCAAGACTTCGGGGGTTAAACCCCATGCCTATTGATGGCATGGTCTGGAGTTGACAGTTGGGACAGGTGGCCACAATGGCTCGAGCCTGACTCCGTGTTAGCTGGAACTGACGCATTAGACCTGGTGTATTCTGGTGATACTGCTGGTGGCTCAGCTTTGCCTGTTGGAAGATGTCAGGAAGGCGTGCTTGTTCAGCTGGGGTTGCAAGGGAGTCTGCCTGATGGTTCCCTTCTGCAATTTCCCCTGTCAAATCTGTGTGTGACCTCACAGACATCACATAGAATGGATGTTCTTTATGAGAAATCAAATAAATTAGTTTGGAAAGCAACCTGAAAAGCTGCTCATTCTCGATGTCTCTGAGCACTGCCTGCTCCGCCCTGGACACTACCCCCGCTACATAGGCTGAGTCTGTTACCAAGTTGATTGGCTCCAAGAACTTCTCAAAAAAGCTCTCATGACTGCTGCCACTTCGGCTACCTGGGGTGATCCCTCCACAAACTCAACATCAGCTTCCCAATGCTGAGTCTGGGGATTTCTCCAAGTCATCACCGACTTGTGGGACCCCCCCGATGCATCCGTGAACACTGTGAGAGCTTTGAGTGGTCTCCGACTCCTCTTCTCATGAGGGATGAGGTGGATTTCCTCATTAAACAGCTTGTGAGACGGGGCATGGATGGTTATTTGTCCCCTATAGCTGTCCAGAGATAATTGGAGACTGGCATTGCTCTGGAGCAAATGCTCAAAAATCTCTTTAGTCAATCTTTCAGGAGAGTTCCTTCCCTCCTCAGACAGTTTAACAGGGAGGTGAATACATGTGAAGTCACAACCAGCTAGTTCATACAGTCTGATCCTTGCTTTCCGAATCAGCTGAGCTATCAGCTCTTGTGGCTTAGTGATAGCTTTGGATCTTTGGTGGGAGAGGAAGACCCACTCTAGGATTAAGAGTGACTGTCTCTGCCCCTCGATCCATTGGAATATTAACCCGTGTAAGTGTGGCAGTTTTCCTAGGACAATGAATTTGAAGGGCAGCTCGGGCTGGTAACGATGAGCTTGCCTCTTTCCTAAAGCCTTTTGTACCTTTCCGATTGCATTTTTTGCCTCTGGGGTCAGTTCCCTGGGAGAAAGCAGCTCTCTCTCCCCCTTCAATAAATTGAAGAGAGGTTCTAGGTCCTCATTAGTGAGGACTATCCAGGGCCTGACCCAATTCAATGACCCACAGAAGGAATGGAGATCTGCTAAGGTTTTTGGATTACAATTAATTTCCAATTTCTGCAGAACAATGGTCAGTGCAGTAATTTCCAAGCCCAGGTACTTCCATGGTGGCATCCTTTGGACTTTGTAGTCCTGCAATTCAAATCCAGCAGAGGTTAAAACTTTAACCACTAGGTCAAGTGTGTCTTGGAGTAGAGAGTCATCAGGGGCACACACAAGCACATCATCCATGTAATGCAGGATGATGGCTTCCTTTCTCTGGGCACACACCTGGGACAGCAATGAGGCAACCTGCCACTGGCAGATGCAGGGACTACATTTTAATCCCTGGGGCAAAACCTTCCAGTGGTAGCGCTTCATTGGGGCCTCTCGATTGATGGTAGGAACCGAGAAGGCGAACCGTGGGGCATCCTCTGGGTGTGGGGGAATGTGGAAGAAACAGTCCTTGATGTCTAGAACAGCCAATTGCCAATCTCTGGGAAGCATTGTTGGAGAAGGCATCCCAGGTTGGAGTCATCCCATGTCCTCAATTACTTCGTTTATTTCCTGGAGGTCGTGGAGCAGCCTCCACTTGTCCTTCCCTGGTTTCTTTATTACAAAGAGGGGAAAATTCCACGCACTTGTGGTCTCCTCTATGTGGCCTTTAGCCAATTGTTCCTCTACAAGCTCCTCAAGCGCCTTGAGCTTCTCCTTACTCATTGGCCACTGTGCTACCCACTTTGGGGTATCATCTAGCCATTTCAATTTTTGGGTAGGGCGCTCTTCAGTGGCCGCCTCTAAAAATCCCGAGGAGTCTTAGGAATAATCAATTTTACCCCCCACTGAGACATGGTGTCTCTCCCCCTTAGAGGGCATTTATAGTCTGTAACAAATGGACGGATGCTAGCCAATTTTCCATCCGGCCCTTCAATTTGCACAATGCTTTTTGATATTTTTGACAATTTTACTCCTCCTATACCTTGGATTCTGCCTGCCACAGGCTGAAGTTCCCAATGTGACGGCCACATCCTCTCGGGTATGATAGTCACATCAGCACCAGTGTCCAGTACCCCCTCCACATGGAGGTGATCTGATCCACGGGTTAGGTTGCATGCCAGAGAAGGTTTGTCCTCACCCACCACTTCTGCCCAGTAGACTTCAGGTGATTTCCCATCTACTGGGACCTCTGCTGGAACAGGAATGGCCTAGGCAAGGATTTGTCCCTCAACCAGGTAATATGGTGGTAGAGGACATCGTGCCAGGAGAATGAGGCCAGTTATGCTTCCCTTGATGGTCATGGGAACCACCTCAATCTCTAGGGGTGTGTGTGCTGTGTCCCTGACAACAAAGTATTCACTGTCCAGTTTCATGAGGTTTAACATCCCGTCCTGTGTACTGTTAGGTAGGTCCACTGTAATGACTGTCCAATCATGTGACCTGAAATGAAAACCTTTGGTAGTCACAAGCCTAAAACGGCCTAGTGGCTTCCAAACCTTGTTAATTGAACATTTAATATTTTCATTGCCATGCATCCCCACACCCTCTATCCCATCCTCCCCCTTTTTGTTTATTAAGAGAGTCTTTTGCAAGTGTGGAGCCCGCCGTATTAATAGCTGAGAGCGCTATTGTGTTAATGGCGGGTACGCGCTGTAAAGCTAGTTTTTTTATTTGTTGGTCTTCTTCTGTTTCTGGTTGTGTGGACAGTCTCTGGTGAAGTGTCCTGGCTGCTTGCACTGGAAGCAGATGATGTGCTGTAGCTGCTCTGCTGCCATTGGTTGCTTCTTGGCTTCTGGTGTTACAGCTGCCATGGTCTTTGGGTGTGCCAGTCCTGGATTTCTTTCATGTCCACTGAGCAGTTCTGCTTTCCTGGCGCAGGCTTCTATCATCTGTGCTAAGCTAGGTGCTGGCTCGAGGGGAAGGCCAAGGATAACCCTACGGCAGGTATCATTAGCATTCCTCTGAGCCATCTCTTTAATTAATTCAGCTTGTACCACTGGATCAGGCACCTGTCTTTCCACTTGCGCATGAAGGCGGTCCACTGGCGCGGCCCGCCTTCTCCACCCCGCACCGACTTGCCCAGCTAGCTCCTGAAGGCGAGACCAGCGCCGAGAGTGGCCCACTTCCAGGATTCAGGGGAACCCGGAATGTGGGTAGGGCTCTGAACCTAACGGCTGTACACGCGTCCGGGGAAGAGCAAAGGATTGAGACAGAGTCCTTCTGACGTTCCGGGGAAGCAGGATTTATTGAGGGAGGGAGGACAACTGGGATCGGGGGAAGGGAACCACAGAAGGCAGGGAACAGAGGCGTGCAGCAACTTAAATAGGGGCCCTCCCCCAAGGGAGGGTACAATACAGCAACCAATCGCTACAGTTTGGGGGTGTAACATAAGGCGGGGCTGATTATACATGCAACCAATAGGGGGAAACATAGGCGGGGAAATACATGTAACATCAAATCATATGCTAAGAAGGGGATGACTGATACAGAAGATACCAGAAGGATAGGAGGGGCTAGGAGGGATTGACAATCTCCAGGGCAGGGACTAGAGTGAGGGACAGGGAAGGTTCTGGAAGGTGGGTTGGGACTTGGGTTGATTGATCAAGGGAAGGTGGGAATTAGGGCAACTGAATTATAACGGGGGGGGGGGTACAAACAATAGAACAAACCATCTAATAACAATAAAATAACGCAATACAGCAGTCATTCCCCTGCTCCACTGTGGGGTCCCTCCCACAGGACACAATTCACTGAGAAGTTCTTTGACCTGAGTCCATCACACAGGCAATGGTCCTCCCCAGACTTCTGCAACATGGGTCACTCTTCTATGGGGTGCAGTCCTTCAAGGACAGGCTGCTCCAGCATGGGGTCCTCTTGGCACAGGCCCCCCATGGTGTCACGGCCTCTTCTCAGGCATCCACCTGCTCCAGTATGAGTCTCCTCCATGGACTGTGGGTTGATGTCTGCATCCTCATGGATCTCCATGGTCTGCAGGGGGACAGCCTATTTCACCATGGTGTTCACCTGAGGCTGCAGGGGAATCTCAGCTCCAGCACCTGGAACACCTCCTCCCCTCCTTCTCCACTGACCTTGGTGTCTGCATAGTTGCTCCTCTCACATATTCTCATCCCACTCTTCTCCATCCACAATTACAACTCTGCAATATTTTTTTTCTTTCTTCTTAAATATGTTAGCACAGAGCCATTACCACCATTTCTAATTGGCTCAGCTGTAGCCAGCTGCATGTCCATCTTTGGAGCTGCCAATGATTTGCTCTGTTGGACATGGAGGAAGCTTCTATCAGCTCCTCACAGAAGCCACCCTTGTAGCCCTCCTGCTACCAAAGTTTGGCCATGCAAACCCAATAGAAGGGGCAGAATTCATCTCTGGGGTGACAGGGGGGTCCTAACAGCTGACTGTACTGGAACTGAAGTGAGCTTGACTAGGAACAAATGGTAAAAATACCCCATTGTGACTGGCCCAGGGGCCCCATGCATTCTTGGCATAGATTACTTCAGGAGAGGGTATTTCAAGAACCAAAAAGGGCATCATTGGGCTTTTGGGATAGCTGCTGTGGAGAATGAGGAAATTAGACAGCTGAATGTCTTGCTTGGCCTCTCAGAAGACCCTTTTTCTGTGGGATTGCTGAGGGTTGAAGAACAACAGATACCGATCACTACAACAATATTGCACCAACTGGGACTCCATGACCCCCATCCATGAGATGATTCGTGAACTGAAAAGCCAGGGAGTGGTCAGCAAGACTCATTCACCCTTCATAGTCCTATATGGCCAGTGCATAAGTCCAATGGAGAGTGGAAACTGAGAGTGGATTATTGTGGCCTGGATAAAGTCACAGCACCACAGAGTGCTGCCTTGCCAGACATGTTGCGTTTCCTAGATACATTGTAAATGGTACATCCCGTGACCCCTGCTGTGCCCTGTATCTTGGTCCCTTTCCCCTCCTGGCCACACAGAGCTGGCTGGGATCCAATTTCTCCCCGCCCCCCCTTTCCAGACCCTAGAAAAGGTCAGTACTCTCTGACCCCGTTCTCTTCCCCTGCTCTCTTAACCCGCTCTTTTCCCCCCACGCTCTTACCCTGTTCTTCCCCCTTTTTTCTCTCTCTTCCCCCGCTCTTTTCCCTTCCCTTTTCACTCACTACTCACGAGAAATAAACCTGTAACTTTATTAGGGGAAAGAGCCTCTTTTGATATCTTAACTACGTCCCTGAGGCTAGGGCCCAGGGGAATTTCACCCTAACACCTGAGCTAGACCGGAGGAAGGGTGAAAGACCCTATTTTGGGGCCGAGAAAAAGCCTACACAGACATGCTGGAACTTCAGTACAAACTGGAGTCCAAGTCAGCAAAGTGGTGCCACCATCGACACTGGTAATACATTTTTCTCCATTCCTTTAGAAAAGGACTTCAGGCCACAGTTTGCTTTCACTTGGAGGGGTGTCCAGTACATCTGGAACCGACTGCCCCGGGATAGAAACACAGCCCCACTATTTGCCATGGACTAATCCAGACTGCACTGGAAAGGGTGAGGCTCCAGAACACTTACAGTACATCAATGATATCATTTTGTGGGGCAACACAGCAGAGGAAGTATTTGAGAAAGGGGAGAAGATAATCCACATCGTCTTGAAGGATGGTTTTGCCATAAAGCAAAGTAAGGTCTGTAAGAGTGTGCCAGGCTTTGCACCACTAATTAGTGGTTTGTCTCAGTCTAGTCTGTTTCTGTTCGGATCCAGGATTATTAGAAAGGCAATTGAGATGGATTCTCGTATTCGGACTTGGATGTTTATTATATCTTATCAAAATTTACAGAAAGCATAGAAGCACTTCTAGCTCCTTGCTAGAAGTAGGAAAAAATGGCTCCAAGCTGAGCCTGTTTCAAGGCCTTTTAATGCTAAACACACCAATAAAAGTTTAACACCTATATTATTTATACTTTTAACCTAATAATAGATTCCCATGACCCTTAGAGTGACTTTAGACTGACCAATCCAAAGGTAACTACCTAAGTTCCGTGAAGAAGGAAGAGAAGAAGGTGAACAAGAAGAAAAGACACCACCCAAAATTCTCCATCTTGTACCCTAACTACCACTATACTGTAAAAACCTCAAATTTAAAACCCATCACCCAGTGAAAATACATACATCTAATCTACTACACATTTATGATTTCTAACTTATTATTTATATTTACAAATCTTCTCCAATATTTTAGGTCCAGTGCAGTGTTTTCAAGGTGGTCTGTGCCTGGAAGCACAGAGAGCTCAAAAACTCCAGTTTCCTGAGATCCAACAAGGTCAAGGGACCTGCCCAGGAAATTCAGTTTTTCAGAGTAAAATGGCAAGATGGATGTTGTCAGATTCCAATGGACGTGGTCAACAAAATAGCAGCTATGCCCCCACCAACCAACGAGAAGGAAACACAGGGTTTTTTACATGCTATTGGTTTTTGGAGGATGCATATTCCAGATTACAGTCAGATTGTAAATCCTCTCTATTGTGTGGCATGGAAGAAGAATGATTTTAAGTGGTGTCTTGAACAACAACAAGTTTTTAACAAATTAAGCAGGAGATTGCCCACATAGTACCTCATGTGCAAGTCAGAACAAGGCAGGATGTGAAGAATGTGCTCTATGCCGCAGACATGGAGAATGGTCTGTCCTGAGCCTCTGACAAAAAGTACTCTGCTTTATGTTCCTCCCTTACTGGAGGAAGCAAGGGAAGGGGAGTTTAATTTTTGGCTGATGCTAAACCAGCACACTGTTATGGAGTGATTGCAGATTTATTTATTCAATTCAAAGTGCTGTTTCTGATTTCTCTCTCATTTCCTGAAGAAATAATGTAAACAAGGGTTCCATGCTGTAAAGATAAATTTTATAAAAAATAATCAGGATTGTCTGTTTAGTCTTTAATATTTTCTTATATATAAACTAAGGACACATTTTTTAAAGCAGTGGAAAATGGAAGCAACACAAATATTTTACGATCAGTTTCAGGATGAAGGAGTATGCTTGACTGCACAGTTCATTCTTTCCATTTTCAGAAGTCAAATTAAATTATGCCTTTATCTGTAGTCCAGATGTTGAAATAATGTAGTTGAAAATGGAAACTGTATTAATGGGAAAACAGGACAGTCTATGGGGTTCCTCTAATTAATAGGGAGCGCTTTGAAAATTACTTCATTCTAACCAAGTTGACAAACTGAGCCCAGCTCTTGAACAGTTTTCTCTGTGCCATATTCTTGCAAGTGGCCTCAGGCAACTCTGAAGGGATTGAGAATGACAGGCAATAAGAAGAATTTTAGAGCTTCAGCCATAACAGTGATGCCTGGATGAGCTGGAACAGAGGCTACACAGAGTTAAGGGGAATAAAATGGGTATTTATTGAGAGGCCTTCAAAGGCCACACCCTGGCAGTACCAGTCATGGCCCCTGCCTGGATGGTTCCAAGATGGAAGCAGAAGAGGGCTTGGTCAGGAGATCTCACATCTTTATAGGTTTTAGTCCATTTGCATGCAGGAGTCAACTGTCCCATTAATAGTCACAAATCGTGAAATTTCATCCTCCTTACTTGCCTGCTTGCCCGTCTTCATCTTTTCATGTTGTTTATGCTTAGGGCCTGAAGTTTGAAGAAATTGTCCTTGAGTCCTTACCTGGACTAGGACTGTTTTGTCTTCACCGCCCAAGCACAACAGAAAAGCACACCCAAGCAGAACAGAAAAACTTAAAACTTAAGGCATCAACAGAACTGTCCTAAATAAAGAGAGGCTCTGCCAAGCAGCATAACCTCAGCAGCTGGCAAAGAAGAGCCCGAACTGCAGAGATTCTGTACAAGCCTGGAACACCCTGTGCCCACGCAGAAGGGCTGCTGTGCCACAGCATGCTCCGGAGTGCTGCGCCACTGCCCCATGTTGGGCTGAATCATTAAAAACCCGGTATAATCACGGACAAAGACCCTCTAACTAATTAAAGTTAGAAAGTGGTATGTTTATTCACCGGTGGGCAGCACGAAAGTCACCTCCAAAAGGCGTGACAGCACCGAACAAGGTTCTTTGCCATCTATTTATTCCCCAAGATCTTACATACAATACATATGCATAACTCCAGCACCTCCCATCCCCATTCGATATTAAAATGAGCCCATTAGTCCTTCACACGTGTGCAGTTCTTCTCTTGAATTGGGTCGGTGGTCTTGAAATGGGTCAGTGGTCTCAAAGGATGAAGTCAGGAGAGTCTTCATCAGGTCTTGGTGACCCTCTGGCACGATCCAAGGCCCCGTGCTTCATGATTAACAGTTTACTTATTTTACGTTCTTCTATACGTATGTTCATAATAGCAGATAATTATGCCAATTAGCTCTAGCCTAAGCATCTAGTAATTATTAACCTACCATTTACCTACCTAACTTACATCTTGGTCATGGAAACTACTTCTACCCTTAGCAAAAATCTTAACTCTTTTAAACCATGATTCAGGGCGAGCACCTCAAGGCCCTGCCGCCAAGCCATGTGGCCTCTGGGAACATCCCCCACTGCTCGAGCTAGAGCCAACCACTCTCCTTGTTGCCCTGGAAACGCCCAAACTACTCCTACCCAAAGCTAATTGTTCAGGCTGTGGAGCCGTGCCTAGAGCCCCGCCTCTGATGGCCACTCCTGCCTGCTGCTGCCACACGGGGGAAGGCTCCTAAGAGATGTCACTACGGAAGTCCAGATGTTGGACTGATGTCATACCCCAAAGCACACTGGAACCAAGAAGTCTCAGCAGAATGTTGCTGAGCCCCCATCCTGGCCCCACTCCTGCTGCTGCCACAGCTTCAACACATCTTCAACCAAAGCTCCAACAACCTCAAGGAACCACATCGCTGATGGATACACTAGACACCCAAGTCTCTGCCGTACTATCAACTCCAGAGAGGAAGCACCCATAGTAGTGCTGGCATCAGCTCCAGCCCCATCACTGTTCAGATCACATGCCATCCCCACTCGTGACCCAGTTATCTTCTGGATGGATGTAAAACAAAAGGCAATTGAAAATGGGGATATAGAGTGAGCTGAACTAATTTCTGCGCCCATGTCTTCACCATCACAAGAGGACTGGCAGCAAAGGAGGGGAACAACAGTAGCATTTCCAGTTTTGCAAGGCAATGGAACTACACCCGTCAAATATATACCATTTAATTGGCAAATCCTATCAGAGATAAGCGAACTAGCGGCTAAATACTGGCTGGGGTCACCTACTGTTGCAACTATGCTTCGATTTATAATTGCTACTGAATTAACCCCCAATGACATAAAGAAAATTGCAAAATTACTCTGTACTCCAGTGCAATATATGATGTTTGAATAGGCCTGGAGGTCTTATGCAGAGGACCAGGGACTGCAAAATTCAAGAGCTTCACAGCAAGACCCATGCTTTGGGGCAGAGATTTCTCAACTTGTGGGACTGACCCCCATGGAAGATCCACAAACCCAAGTACACCTGAACCCCTCAATCCTAGCTCAAGCAAAAGACTTGGGAATGCAGCTCTAACGAAAATCACAAACCTGTCTGTGCCAACCCAGAGATATTCAAGCCTATGGCAAAACCCCAACGAATTTTATATGCAGTTCATAGAACATTTGCAGAATGCTATGGAAAAACAAATAGCAAACAGTGAAGCAAGTGGTCAATTAATACTACAATTAGCAAGAGATAATGCAAATGAGGACTGTAGAAAGATTATAGATGCACTACCCCCCAAAAAAATCCCTCTCTAGAGGATATGATATGATATGATATGATATGATATGATAATCAGAAATATGAAATGAAGTCCAATGTAAAAGTGTTATCAGGAGGAACATGAAAAAGACTTTTACATTGGACTTCTGGAGGGAAGACTTTGGTCTATTTAGGAGACTTATTCAGAGAATTCCTTGGGAAGCAACCCTTAAAAACAGAGGAGTTCAGGAAAGGTGGGTGTGCTTCAAAACAGAGATCTTGGGGGCACAGGAACAGACTGTCCCTGTGTGCCGAAAGATGAGTCAACGAGACAAACCTCCAGCCTGGATGGGCAAGGAGGTTTTGGAGGTACTTAGGAATAAAAAGAGGATGCATCATCTTTGGAATGAGGGTCTGGTCTCTCAGGAAGTATTTAAGGGGGTTGCTAGAGCATGTAGGAAAAAAAATTAGGGAGGCCAAAGATCAGTTTGAACTTAAAATGGCAACTTCTATAAAGGATAATACAAAACGGTTTTACAAATATATTAATGGTAAAAGGGTAAGACCAATCTTTATTTTTTATTGGATGAAGGAGGGAACTTAGTAACTGAAGATGAGAAGGCAGAAGTGCTTAACACCCCCTTTGCCTCAGTTTTTAGTGGGAAAACAACTTGCCTTCAGGACAACTGCCCTCTTGGGTTGGTTGATGGTGTCAGGGGGCAGAATAGTCCCCTCATTATCCAAGAGGAGGCAGTCAGAGAACTGCTGAGACACTTGGATATTCATAAATCTATGGGACCAGATGGGATCCATCTCAGGGTGATAAGGGAGCTGGCAGATGAGCTTGTGAAGACACTCTCCATCATTTACCAGCAGTCCTGGCTCACTGGTGAGGTTCCAGATGACTGGAAGCTGGCCAATGTGACACCCATTCACAAAAAGGGTGGGAAGGAGGATCCTGGTAATTATAGACCAGTCAGCCTAGCCTCAGTACCTGGTAAGGTAATGGAGCAGTTTATAGTGAGTGTCATCACACAGAACTTATAGGATGGCCAGGGTATAAGACCCAGCCAGCATGGGTTTAGGAGGGCTAGGTCGTGTTTGAACAGTCTGATCTCCTTTTATGATCAGGTGACCCTCCTGGTAGATGTGGGAAAGGCTGAGGATGCTCTCTATTTGGACTTCAGCAAGGCCTTTGACACTGTTGCCCATAGCATCCTCCTGGAAAAGCTGGCAACCCATGGATTGGACAGGAACACTCTCTGCTGTGTTAAGAACTGGCTGGATGGACGGGTCCAGAGAGTGGTGGTGAATGGTGATGCATTCATCTGGCGGCCAGTCACCAGTGGTGTTCCTCAGGCATCTGTGCTGGAGCCTGTTCTGTTCAATATTTTATTGATGACATGGATGAGGGTATTGAGTTTTTCATTAGTAAATTTGCAGACGACATTAAGCTTGGAGTGTGTGTCAATCTGTTGGAAGGTAGGATGGCTCTGTAAAGACCTGGAACGGTTGGATGGATGGACAGAATTCAATAAGATGAAGTTTAATAAATCCAAGTGCCGATGAATGGTTAAAAAAAAAGGTATAATCACAGACAAAGACCCTCTAACTAATTAAAGTTAGAAAGTGATATATTTATTCACTGGCGGGGGGGAAGGGGAATCACCTCCAAAAGGCGTGACGGTCCCGAACAAGGTTCTTTGCCATCTATTTATTGCCCAAGATCTTACATACAATACATATGCATAACCCCAGCACCTCCCATCCCCACCCCATGTTAAAATGAGCCCATTAGTCCTTCACACGTGCGCAGCTCTTCTCTTGAATTGGGTCGGTGGTCTCGAAATGGGTCAGTGGTCTCAAAGGATGAAGTCAGGAGAGTCTTCATCAGGTCTCAGTGACCCTCTGGCACGATCCAAGGCCCCATGCTTCATGGTTAATGGTTTACTTATTTTACGTTCTTCTGTACGTAAATTTATAATAGCAGATAATTATACCAATTAGCTCTAGCCTAAGCATCTAGTAATTATTAACCTACCATTTACCTACCTAACTTACATCTTGGTCATGGAAACTACTACTCTTAGCAAAAATTCTAACTTTTTAAAACCATGATTCACCGAGTCCTGCATTTTGGCCACAATAACCCCCTGCAACGTTATAGTCTGGGGGTGGTGTGGCTGGACAGTATTCAGGCAGAAAGGGACTTGGGGTCAACTGGTCAACAGTCGGCTGAACATGAGCCAGCAGTGTGCCCTGGTGGCCAAGAAGGCCAATGGCATCCTGGCCTGTATCAGGAATAGTGTGGCCAGCAGGACCAGGGAGGTCATTCTCCCCCTGTACTAAGCATTGGTGAGGCTGCACCTTGAGTACTGTGTCCAGTTCTGGGTGCCTCAGTTTAGGAAGGACGTTGAGATGCTTGAGTGCATCCAGAGGAGGGCAACAAGACTGGTGAGGGGCTTGGAACACAAGTCCTATGAGAAACGACTGAGGGAGCTGGGGTTGTTTAGCCTGGACAAAATGAGACTCAGAGGTGTCACCTTATCACTCTCTACAACTTCCTGAAAGGTGTTTGTAGTCATGTGGGTGTTGGTCTTTCTCCAAGCAGCAAGTGACAGAACGAGAGGACGCAGTCTCCGGCTAGGTCAAGGGAAAATTAGGTTCGATATTAGGAAAAAGTTTTTCACTGAAAGATTAATAAAGTACTGGAATGGTCTGCCCAGGGAAGTGGTGGACTCACCATCTCTGGATGTGTTTAAAAAAAGACTGGATATGGCACTCTGTGCCATGGTTTAGTTGAGATGTTAGGGCATGGGTTGGACTTGATGGTCTTGAAGGTCTCTTCCAATCTAGTCATTCTGTGAATTCTGTGAATAAATGCATGTGCTAAGGTTGGAACTGGTTCACATAACATAGATATGTTAGCTAATACTATTACGGCTGCTGTTAAAACAGCACCTCACTGCTACCAATGTAGGCAAGAACACCTGAAGGTAAATTGTCCCCAAAATTCCATTACATAAGGGACGTTTCAAGGACAGAGAAGTACAAACGCAAGCTGCAATCAATGTGAAAAGTCTAGACACGTGACCAAAGTATGCCATCCAAATTTCATGTTAATAGACAGTTTCTCAAAGACCAGGGAAATGGGAAACCCAGCGCAAAAGAGAATCGCAGGATGACACAATTGTTTTCCCATTCTCCAGTACAAGCCTGTGTGACCAGTTCACAGCAAGGACAATAGGGTCAGCTGGCATAGGTGTTTCCACCTCAATCCCAATAACCATAAGCTCATTAAAGGTACATAAAGTCCCTCTCGAGGTCCAGGGGCCCATAGGGAAAGGACTGAGTGCTCTCCTTATAGGGAGATCCACTGCCACCCTGCAAGGTATTTTTGTGTACCCCGGTGTCATAGATGCCAATTTTACAAGAGAAATACAAGTTGTGGTGTCAACCCCTACTCCATCCGTGACTATCCCTGCAAAAACTCGAATTGCTCAACTTATTCCTTTTAAGTCTTATGTCCCCAAAGCAGATTCTAGAGAGTGAAGAGACCAAGGCTTTGGATCAACAAGACAGCCCCAGGCTTACTGGACTCAGGTTGTAGGTGATCAAATACCTAACATGATTTGTACTGTTACGATGCCTAAAGCAAGGCCTTCACAGATAAAGGTCAGTGGGATGATTGACACAGGGGCAGATGTCACCATCATCTCTACCAACATATGGCCTTCATCATGGCCTACCACATCTGCAGGATCTGCTGTTGCTGGCATCAGAGGGACCACACAGAGCTGCTCGAGCAGCAGTCCTGGGTTGATCAAAAATCCTGAAGGCCAAACAGCTACAATCTGGCCATATATCACTGCTGTACCACTGAACCTGTGGGGGAGGGATGTTCTATCTGTATGGGGAGTCCGTGTGGGGACAGATTTTTAACAGGGGCCACTGTATTAGAAAGTGTAAGGTATCCCACATAAGCTCTAAAATGGCTTACTACTCAACCTGTGTTGGTACCACAGTGGTCCCTTGAAAAAGAGGAGCTAAATGCCCTAAAATCTTCAGCACAAGAACAGCTAGCTCAAGAACACATAGAGCCATTTATGAGCCCTTGTATAGCCCAGTATTTGTAATAAAAAAAAAAAATCTGATTAATAGCGATTGCTCCATGATCTAAGAAAAATCGGTTCTGTGATTCAGAGCATGGGCACTTTGCAAGCTGGCATGCCATCTCCTACAATGATACCCCAGAGGCAAAAGCTGCTCTCGAAACAGTAGAGCAAGCTATTAGAGACAAGTCCACTGGATATGCCCAGAGATGTGTATCACTGTATTTATTCTCATTGTCAACTTTCATCCTACTAGTATTATTGGGAAGTGGGACTCACACTGACCTGATCCTTAGCACATACTAGAATGAATATTTTTACGTCATCAGCCTAAAAAGACGGCATCCATGGTCTTTGAACTAATTGCACAATTAATTATCAAATGCTGTCACAGGTGTTTTCATTTGAATGCTAGAGATCCTTCAAAAATTATGATAACTGCAACACAAGAAAAATTCTAATGATGTTTTGCCAATAGTACAGCCTTGCAAAGTGCCTTGCAAAATTTTTGAGGTCAAATTACCTACCATCTACCCAGCCATAAATTGCTGAAGTAGGGAAATTACACTGTCTCTAAAACCTTTAAATAGCCGTACACCCTTAAAAGGTGTTACCGTGTTTAGTGATGGTTCTGGCAAAACGTGGAAAGCCATTGTAACTTGGAAAGAGGAAGGTGAGTGACAAACTCTGGAAAATTATCAGAATGGATTACCCCAGATAGCCGAGCTGCATGCTGTAGCTATGGCTTTCCAATGATTTCCTCATACTCCTTTAAATGTTGTAACTGATTCTGCCTACGTTGCTGACATCACACAGAGATTAGATCAAGCACTATTAAAGGAAATTGACAATGCACAACTACTTAAATTACTAAAAAACTCTATGTCTTACCATCCAAGCCAGAACTTACCCTTATTATATATTACACATCAGGAGTCACACAAATTTACCAGGTTTCATCACAGAGGGCAACGCTAGAGCAGATTTGCTGGCTAGCCCTGCTTGGACAGCACCACAGCCAGACATGCTAGCACAAGCAAAAGCATCACATGATTTTTTCCACCAAGGTGTCCAAGCCTTACAGAGGCAATTTCAGCTGTCAAACACAGAGGCTCGTAATATAGTTAACACCTGCACTGACTGCCAAGGCCACACACTGCACCACTGCAGATGGGGGTAAACCCTCGTGGACTCCGTGCTTTGCAAATCTGGCAAATTGCTGTCACTCACATCCCTGAATTCTGATGTCTAAAATATGTACATTTATCCATTGATACTTTTTCATCAGCAATATGGACTTCAGTACACACAGAAGAAAAAGGTCGGATGCCATTGCACATTGGCATTCAGCCTTTTCTGCTTTAAGTATCCTCTGCATCATCGCATACATTTCACAGAAAACAAGATATTTCCTACAGCTCTGGGATGTGTCACACTGCACTTATATTCCCCGATTAGCAACAATACAAGTCATTGTGCAACATGTACATGGCACTTTAAAAAGTATACTTGAAAAACAAAAGGGAGAAATGTGTGGTGAATCCCCACAGAGCAGGGTAGCTAAAGCTATCAATAAATCATTTGAGAATATTAGAAAAGTCCCAGAACAGAGTCATTTTAAATGACTTTCTATCACTACAATCATTCAGCGACAACCACGGGCCCAAACTCAAGGTAATGGTGCTAGACCTTATCACCAATAGGTGGGAAGGCCAGTGGAATCTCATCACCTGGGGACGTGGATACACTTTGCATTTCCATGGACTCCGGAATGGGTTGGGTACCTGCCAGATGTGTGCACCCTGCCCTACGTCCTGCCCAAGACCACAAGCAGCATCCTCCTGACAGCCCTTCAACAGACGTCATGGAGTCATGTGTGGAACAGTGATTGAAACAACTTGTTCAACTTCCTCAAGGAAATCTGGGACTCTTAAAGTGACAGCTCATTTAAAGAAATTATTTGTTTACAAATTCTTTTTTCTGTTTACAAATTGTGTTCTTTTAGTTGCGTTTTTCTGATGGTTCTAAGAGTTAAATGGTTTCTTATTTTTAGTGTTAAGTTGTAATTTGTAGCCTTAAGCAATTAACTTGTGACCTGCTAGCCTGAAGGATTGTGGTCTTGTCTGACAGCTCCCAAGATGTGAGTGCTGCAGCTCCACTGATATATGGGACACATTGCTGGCTGGGGGCACTAAGTTGGTCTAATTAGGTGGAAAGCCTCATTCAAGTTAAACTCATGCTGTCTGTGTCATCCTACCTGCAAAGGGCCCTTGCAGGTAAGATAACAGAACATTTTGCATTTTTTAATAAAATGGAAATGGGGAATTGTCAGAGCACTGTGGGACACATTGAGAAAGTAAGAAAATTACAGCCTGAAAAATATTCCAGGCTGGAGTTTTTCAGCTCTGTTCCCAGACAATAAGCTGGTCCAGCTCAAGGCTAGGGAGAATTTCTCCCAGGGTGATAATTTGGTCAAAATAAAAAGGAATTAATAACAAAGATAGAACACCTGTTGTGGTGTGTGACCAGGCCCTGGCAATGGGGTGTCTTCTCTCTGAACCAATCACCTCTTCTCTACTCTTGGAATTGCGAGTCATGCTATAAAAGCAAGTGTGTTTCTGAATAAACTTGTCTCTTTCTTCCTGTCATGAAAGATGACCATGCAGCTGTGCATCTTATTTCCGCCGCACTTAAAGGGTTAAAACCCCATTCCACGGCTACAGAGCACAGCTGGCCTGTAGCTGGGCAATTAATTTGCCCATAAATAAGAAACCCAGTTCGGTTAGCCTGGTTCAATAAACAGGTCCCTGGGTGAGCAATCAGAGGTTAGATTTGAATTTAAACAGAGACCTCATCCAATCATGTTCCTTCTAGAATGCAGACATACCACTGGTCAAGGAGCTGGGGCGGTGTTAAGACCCAGACCAATCAGTTGTCTAGCCCGAGAGTTTTAAGCTCCCTGTATAAGAAGTCTGCCATAATAAACCGCTACTGTTGTTGCAAGGATCTCTGAGAGTTCGTGTCATTTCTGTCCCCAACCAACGATCCCACTTAACAGTATATGTCCAAGCCAATCACTATCATCTACAGCTCTTAGTTTGATGACACTATCTTGAAGGGCTTGTATGCTGGCATAAATAGATTGAGAGTGGTCAGAAAGGTTCATGCAGCATAAGCCTTCAAAGCCCTCACAACTGTGCTGGTGTGCCAAAGGCAAAAAATCAATTGCAGCTTTATTCTGCAGTATAGCATGTCTCACGCTACCAATGTCTGTTAATAAGCCTGTTAAAGCAGAACTAGTAGCATTAGTTTGCTTTGCAAGCCAGCAACCAAGGTTATTCAGGGTTTTTAATGCATGTGCCATGCCAATAGATGGGATAGTTGAGGCAAATACTCAGGCTCCAAAGTTCCAAGATTCGATATTATCATCACAGTCTGGGCTATAGGTGTGTGTGCTGCGCTTTGTCCGTACTAACTTGTGCAAAGCTGTTAAATTTTCTAGTAAAGAGTGAAACTTGGTCAGTCGCCCAAAAGTCCAAGGGCCTTCTATAGCTCTTCCTGGTATTCCTTTCCAGGGTCTTTTCCCACATATTAAAAATATGTTGTCTAATAATTCAATGGCATTGTCTCCTGGAATAACTTGCCGTAGCAAAGTGTGATTAAACAACGCTGAGGCATTGGCATAAATGCCTGTACCTGAAACATCAAAGCCAGGGCCTATGTTTTCTCTGTTAACAAGGTACCAGGTCCCACGGGTATAATTTAAAAAGAGACACACCAAGGACTGTGTGGATAAAAAAAAAGCATAATTCTTAAGGCTGTAAGGATAGAGGGGGAAAGTTTGCAACATAATGTACTCCTTGATGGTTCTCATTTCTAAAATACCATCTGTCGCTGTTGGGGCAGACACGACATATGAAAAGGACGCACTACATTTCAGAAGGCTAATATCTGTTTATTACAACAGCATGCTGTCTTTTATACCCGCTACAAAGTTTACACTTTATTCATTGGTTACAATAAATCAACATAATGTTCATTGGTATAAAACCATCTCCACCTCTGTTTTTCACAAAACTTTTCTTAAAATACTTTTCCTAACTGCAGGTTTTATTTCCCACTTATCTCCTTCTCCTTCTTCTCTTCTTGGTCTCCATGCCAACGGCCTTGATAAAATACCTTTCAGAAATAAACCCTATTCATTAACCCTCTCTGGTTCACAGACCAACTGTGAGCCCCCTTCTATAATTCTCCCCTTTTTAAAATTAAACTAAAAACAATACTAAGGATTTTACAGAGCCCTTGCAAAAATCCAAGCAGACAGTGGGGGGACAAAACAATATTTCAACTTACAAAAAAAACATTCAATTATTCTCATCTTCAAACTTAAAATATTCCCATAAACTGACCCATTGCAATTTAAAAAGTCCTTACAATACATACTCTCAAAATCCTGACATCCATTACCATGCACTAACAATAAAAAAGGTACATTAATAAGGCACATAAATGATGGATTTTCAAATACCATTACAGACTCTGCAATCCCTTGATGACACATTTGTGGCAGAATGATACCTTCACTTTTAGTTAAATAAATTTTCTTCCACATAGAGTTACATTTTGTGGCTGTCATAATTTTGATTTGCCAATTTAAATATACTCATTTTCTGCTGTGAGACAGAACTAGGAGCAAAAGAGCAAGGCAGGCCTAAAACTTAAAAGGGTATAAAAAATTTTATTAACTACACAAAGAAAAGAGAAAGAAAAGCAATCTCAGAATAAGATCTTTAGACCACTCTTTCCTCCCCTCTCTTAACCTTCATAACAACAAGAGAAACATGCAAAGATTACTTCAGACAATTCCCAACTTAAACAGTCCTATTTTTAGTTTTCTTTGGAGAGAGAAGTTTTCTCTTGTCAGGCCATAGGGACATTTCCAATAGGAAGGACAAAACCAATTCTTTTGTGGCTTCACTTTTTACAATTTGCATCCGCCCGGGAAAAGAACATAAAAATCATGAGTCTCTTTTCATTTTCACAGTTTTCTCAAAGCTATGCTTATAGGCCATGTTAAACTCATAGGGTATTTACTTTTAAAAATAATCTATTTTAAACTAAAAAAATTCTTCATCTCTCTTTTTCTTTGTTCATACTTCATCTCCAGAAAATGAGATCCCCTTTTCTCCTCAGGGCGAAGAATTTTCAACAGAGATGCTTTTATTAACTAGAACATTTTCAACCCCCCATGCTCTTTCTCCATGGTTTACAGAAATATTTAGTACATCAGTTTATCTCTACAATCTTACAAAAATATTTTTAGCCATCTTCACAATATCTCCTCATTCTTTTTTTATCTAAAAAACTTAACTCTTTTATGTTGGAGTCAGTAAGTCAGGAATTTCTCTGATTTCTTCAGAAAGAAATCAGAATGCAGGGATTGAGTTGAAACCTTTAGATGGATTGAAGTATATTAGGCCTTTCAGTTATAAGGCAGAGGTGAAGACTTAGGTTGTAACATAAGAGAGAGAAATAAGTAAGTGAATGGAATAAGTTTTAAGTGCTTTTAGTGAGTAAAAGGTCTTAGATGCCTGAGAAGTAGTACATGTTCTAGTGAAGGTTGAAAAACATGCTAGTGTTTTCTTGGAGGCTCCAAGAACCTAGCTTCAGACATAATAGAGTTAGAGTTAAGAATATTGCTTACATTTTTCAGTTAGAACAAGATAGGCCATGAATGTAGTCTATACGTAGTCTGGCGTGCTAAGAAACCAGAATTCTAATAGGTTAAGGAGTAGTGGTCTGAGTTTACATCTTAGGTAGTTGGAAAGTTTCTATAAAAGAACATGCATCAGGGAGAGCTGGGGCTCTATGCCATGGCTTTATGCCATGTGCATTTTGCCACTGCAGCTTTGCCATTGCTTTTAGCCATTGCTTTATGCCATTGCTTTGCCTTGCTTTTTATTTGCTTTTGAGACTGATGTGCTTCTGCAATAAATAACTTTACAGCAACTATTAGCCGCTGTGCTTTTTACACAGAGAAGAAGAATAGGCCCGACAGTTTGGGTGCACAAGAGGCGCCCAGAGGTCCTTCCAAAACCTCACATTTTATTTCCCTTTCTCATCCTGGGAAGAATGAAAAGTCTGCAAGTTTTATCTGAGCATTGAAAGAGTTAAGATTTCACACAGGGAAAGCAAGGCTGTCATGTTGGAGCTGTTGCCAAGATTTCAGAAACTTGGGAGTGGGGAGCGTCTGGGATCTCATTCCGGCTCCCTGGGTCCCCCTGGCCACTGTGAATGGCCATCCGTCCTCCCTGCCGGGACATGCCAGCTCCCCAAACAGAGGGCCCGGCCCTACCCCCCTGCCAGGCCAGCAGGCCTGCAGTGGAGGCAGGCCGGGGACGGTGTTACCTGCATAGCTGCCGGAAAAGAGGGCTCTTTTCCGAGTTACCTCCTTCAAAATGTGTGTTCATGGAGCGAACTAACTTTCTCCAATTGGTTCTTCAGGCTGACAATAACTAAACCAGCCTTTAATTGGTCCCATCAACTCACAAAAGAACTTCTCATAGAGAAAAACCTTTAAGTCTGTCCTTCTCCAGGTAAAACCAGCACAGTGGTCAAAAGACCAAGTCATCTGTCCAGTCACCAATTAGAACTAAGCAGCATCCACTTAACTTTACAACTGGCCACTGCTATCATAATGGGCAACCAACCTAGTTGCTTAAGGTGTGGACTTTCAGCTACTAATTCAATACCCTTATGCAAAAGCAATACCTGTCTCCTAGATACATTAAGTTCCTCTATTTTGGGGCAGTAAATGCTATGTGAAGGGAAATGGTACAAGACACATTAATCAGTACAGCCAACCTCTCTGTAGAGGAGAACAAAAACTCAAAGTAAAGGTGACATCCACAAATTTGAATTTGGGTTTTCAGCGTGAGTCAATATCCCCATTTATTTTGCCCTGAGTGATCATCTTCACAGCTTGTTCTTTAAAGAGTCCATGCTTCAATTGACCTGGTGGTTCCTGTCTCCCAAGCATTCTGCTTCGGTTATGGGACCATGAATCCTGTTCCTTCTGGTGTGCTCCAAGTACAGCTTAACACAGGGAGCAGCAACCCAATGAGGGCCATTCTCTGTCAAAACACAAACATAGCTCTTTTCTCCATGTTATTAATTCCACTGGGCCAGTCCACATTCCAGTAATTAAATCCTTAACTGATACATTAACATCCTTAGGAAAATTTGGCTGTTTAGAATTTAGAAAAGAAAAATGATGAAATATAGGAGACAACTGTGAATCAGGTGAAGGACTCAAGAAGTTTAACACATAAACAGCTTTATCCAATCTCACTTCAGGTGGTTTCCCTTTCATTCCCCATTTTTGTCTTTGAATCTGGCACTTCAAAACACCATGAGCACGTTCAATAATTGATTGGCCTGTCGGGGCATGGGGGATTCCGGTACAATGTTCAAAACCCCAGACACGAAAAAAATGTTTGCAATTTCTGTGAAACATATGCTGGGCTGTTATCCATTTTTATATGCAAGGGAAAACCTAAAATAGAAAAAGTATGACAAAAATTGTGAATAGCATCTCGAGCTGTTTCACCTGCAAATGCTGATGTAACTATAGCATGAGAAAAAAGTATGAACTGTAACATGAACATACTTTAAACGACCAAATTCAGGCATTTTTGTAACATCAGTTTTCCATTCTTGCAAAGGGAATAAACCCCTAGGATTGGTACTCTAATATTATGAAACATGCTTCATATGATAATCAGGACAAGAAGAAATAATTGACTTTGCTTCATTGTGTGATAACTTAAATTGCTGCCATAATGCCTGGGCACCTTGGTGAAAAAATTGATGGGACAAAAGTGCCTGTTGTAACACATTAGGTACCATTTTGACTGCTGTAGCAGCCACAAGGGAATCCACAGAAACATTACCTTCAACAAAAAATCCAGGTAGCAATGTATGACTACAAATATGCATAATAAAAGAGATGTCTTCGATTACGAATAACAGTCCACAATTTTGACAACATGACAAATAATGACTTCTCTGTTATGTTATACAACACAGCTTGATGATTAGTTATCCCTAAATATGACCTAATCCAACCTATTGCACCATCCAATTTCTGTACATCGGTAACAGTTTTAACTTCAATGTCTAAGGTGAGAGGCTGAGGCACAATCTGAGTATTGGTTATTATCAACCCCAAATATCTCCAAGGCATATGTTTCTGTACTTTCTCTGGGGCAATAATTAAACCAAAAGTTTTCAAATTTGTGACAGCACATTGTTCAAGAGCTGACAGCTGTTGTTCATTTTTGGATGACAACAAGATATCATCCATGTAATCATAGCAAGAGCAACTGCTAAATTGCTCTCACACCTTTGATAAGGCCTGTGCCACAAATCATTGACAAATAGTTGGAGAATTTTTCATTCTTTGGGGTAGGACTTTCCACTGATATCTTTTGCTAGGTTCAGCATGATTTAAAGAAGGCATAGTAAAAGCAAATTTTTCCTTATCTTGTTCAGCCAATAGAATAGTAAAAAATCAATCTTTTAAATCAATGATAATTATTTTCCATCCCTGTGGAATCATTGTGGCTGTTGGGAGACCTGGTTGTAAAGCTCCCATTGTGGCCATCACCGCATTTATCTGCCGTAAATCATGTAAAAGTCTCCATTTCCCTGACTTCTTTTTTATCACAAAAACAGAGGTATTCCATGGGCTGAATGATTCTTCAATATGCCCAGCTTGCAGCTGTTCTGCTACTAAATTTTGCAGGGCAGCAAGCTTTTCAATAGGGAGGGGTCCAGACAGGCTTAGCTGTTGACCATATCAAGGTTGCAACTAGACACTTAAGGCCCTGCATGACAGTGGCCCTCACTAAAAGCCCGTAGTGATTTTGACAGCCCATTGAGATAAACAATCTCGTTCCCATAAATTATATGGGGCAGTGGTAACATAAGGCCTGATGTTAGCTTGTTGGCCCTCAGGATGTTTCACATTAATTACAATAGCAGATATACCACCTACAGTTGCACCACCCAACCCTATGACTCCAAAATCTGCTCGAGTGAGGGGCCATAATGAAGGCCAAAAAAGTTGTGAAATGACAGTCACATCTGCTCCCATGTCAATCAAACCTGTGATAATTATAGTCTCTGGATGATGTCCCTTGGCTGTGACATTGCACTGTTCCTCCAAATGATCTCACATTTTCTTAAGTCCAAAATACCAGAGGTGCCCCTGTAGATCCAAAACCTCCTGTGCCATGACTCCGGTCGACTACAATTGGAACACAACTCACAAAAGGAATAAGTTGAGCAATACAAGTTCCTTTTTGAACAACAACAGGAGGGTCACTAACTGATACCATGGCATAAATTTGTCCCAAATAATCAGAATCAATAACACCTAAATGGACATTAATACCGTGAATAGTACTGCTAGATCTTTCTACTAAAAGAGCACTCAAACCCTGTCCTATAGGACCGTAGGCACCAAGGGGCACCTTGCATATTTGTTTTGTCAAAATAGTTACTGTGTCTGCGATGGGTATATCAATCCCTGCATAACCTTACAATTCAGTCAAACATGTCTGTAAAGGCCTTAGGACCACTGCCAAAGCAGCCATCTCATGCACAACTGTGCCAACTTTTGAGCAAGCAGTTACAATATCAGCTAACGAGGGATCTCCTGGCCTATAAGTCCGGGTTAGTAAAAGATCCAGCACCCAGTAAAGCATCAACCCCCAGAACACTACAAGGATGGTGCTAGGGCAAGTGCATGGTCTGTAACGATTTTTTGTCTGCTAACTGTCTCCAGGTGTTCTGAAATACACTATATTGTACTGATCAAAACAAACTTGTAACAAAATACATAATGAAATTATCTTATTAAATTTGTGAAGCAAAAAGCAAGTAAACAGGCAAAATTAACACAATATCATCTGCCCATGCTGTGGAATTCCATGTACCAATTATAGCTAAGCTTCAAATAACTGTGGTAGATAAAATTCAAGGTTACAGAACCTAGATAATTGCTCTTCAGTCTGAACTGGAAGATTAATTGCCATTCTACTAGCATGTAAGTAAAACATTTGTGATAAAAAGATTCCCGGTCCTAAAGAGACATAAACATTATCCACCTATAAATATTTTTAAGTATCTAAGTTTCCAAATCCTAACCTATCAAAAAACCCAGTATCAATTTAGTGTAATTCTATATAGCAAATTTTAGCAGCATTTCTGTTAAAAAAGATAGATCTTGCCATGTTACATAGACACAGATAACTTTAAATCTCTCCAACAACCCCTATAAAAATCACAAATCACTAAAAAGACAAAGCCAACTTTAACAAACGTAATTCAATGTCTCTTTTAGACAGTCCAATAACGGTGCATCATAGCTTCAGCAAACAGCTGTTCGGCTGCTCTCCCACAGGCTTCGGAGTGGAGGGGGGAAGGGAGGGGGGGTGATGGGAGGGGAAGCTGCACCGCACTGGGGGAAATCGAGCAGCACAGGGCTCCGGGGGAGGCAAAAGAGCTCTGAGGAGCTGGGGGGGCCTCCCAGCCCAGGGGACCAACACAGTTCTGTGGTTTTTCTTTGTTTTTTTTTCTTTCTTCGTCCAGTAAATACCAGCAACTCGACTCTTTTAGCTGTACTTGCATTTTGCTTTCTGTTGGGTTGCAAACAGTCTTTCTCATTATAGTCTTATCTCTCATTGTTCATAGGAAGAGGAAAAATAAATTATTTTATGAAAACAGAGGATGTTAAGTAGAGGGCCTCTTTGAGCTGGGTGGTAGCAGCAGCAGCAGCCACTACAACTTCTCCATCAGTTTTTAATTGCAGCAATAAATTTCAAAGTAGATATCATGTAGTTTTGTGGCTATTTTGTCTCCCTTTGTAGCTGATGCCCATATTGCTCTACCTCCTCCCGCGTTTCAACAAAAAAAGTAGTTTGTAGCTACAAAGTTTACAATGTCTATTTATCATATTTTATGAAACTTCTGTAGCTCTTCTCATGTTTAGATAACACATCCCATAATTTATTTTTTTTTCAATGTCTTTCCAAGCACTAAAGGCAGTGCTTCTGTCGGTTTTAAAGTAATGTGACGTAGCCCACCATAACATGCTCCGGAGGGCATAGTCACTGGTTTCAATGCCTCTTCTTTCCAATAAGGCCTTCCATGTTGATAGGACAACACTTTCTTCCCATGATACATTTCTTCCCATTTTTTCCCAGCAGCTTATCTGTATTCCAAATGCCAAAATTGATTGGGTCTGGACTCGCTGCTGGCCTCCCCCACTGCAGGCAACCCTTCAGTCCAACTGCAAATCACATCTGGCATCACCAGATGTTGCTGCTGGGGTGGACGTGACACACAAAAGGACGCACTACATTTCAGAAGGCTAATATCTGTTTATTACAACAGCATGCTGTCTTTTATACCCTCTACAAAGTTTACACTTTATTCATTGGTTACAATAAATCAACATGACTTTCAGTGATGTAAAACCATCTCCACCTCTGTTTTTCACAAAACTTTTCTAAAAAATACTTTTCCTAGCTGCAGGTTTTCTTTCCTGCTTATCTCCTTCTCCTTCTTCTCTTTTTGTCTCCATGCCAACGGACTTGGCAAAATACCTTTCAGAAATAAACCTTATTCATTAACCCTCTCTGACTCACACAGACCAGCTGTGAGCCCCCTTCCATAACCATCCAGCTGGCTGACCATATTTTTTACGCCAATCTGCATTGCACCACTGCACTGGCTCAAGTCAACCTGGGATGGTATAATCTCTGTGCATTGTCAAACTGTATAAAACATCTCACTCATATTTCTCCAAAGGCATGGCTACTAAGCCGGTTTTAAAGGGATTCTCGAGGGAGGTCATGGATAGGCACAATGTGGATTTGTTTAAAGCCTGAGCTATTGTAAGCCACACATTACACTCTGGAAGGCATGACTTGCAACCATCTCTCCTTCATCGAGGAGAAGTCCTACTAAGAGGACCAGCCTGAGAAGGTGAACCTGGCTCCAAAAATACCAATGTGGAAGCCAGCCATACTCCCGTCCACACAGCAATTTTAAAATAACAAAATCACCATACAAGTAGAGAAAAGGATAACACTGTGGGCAATCCCAGCACCGATGTTCTGATATGTAATGCCACTTTTTCTGACACCTGTAACACAAACACAAAGTCCACGCCTGGTGGGAATAGTCTCTGCAAGTAAAACAAGGGAAAGGTTTATTTTCAAATGTAAGTCCAAGTCTCCTTTCCCTCCGCTCCCGCTGCTGCTCACGAATGGAGTCTTGTTCTGCAGTTAAAGCTTCTACTATCTCTGGAACTAATCGACCATACAGTTGGCAACGTGGTCAAAGGTCAATGAGTCCCCTCAGGTGAAGTAACAGCTGGTTCAGGTGACCAGGGGATGTGGGCTCAGTGGTCTAAGAAGGCGAAACCAGGGATGGAGTGCTGGGGGAAACCAGGGATGGAGTGCCAGGGTGGTCAGGTTCTTCAGGAGAGGTATTCAAAGATTGTCTGAAAGGTCTCACGCTCTTGGCAGGGATCCACTGTTTTCTGTAGCGACACAAGCATACCCCCTTCCCCATGTGACAAGGGGATTCGGTCCCATAATCTTACCTGTTTCTGCTTCCTTAATAAGGACTGGGGCTTTTTCTTTAACTTCTAACTGAGGGTTATTGCCAAGATGCCTTACAATTGGAGGGTTAGGATCCATTAAGGAACAATTTTAAAAGTTAAAAACATATAATGCTTTCCATAATTGCTCGGCTGGGGTGGCATTGCCTATGCGTCCCTTCTGTTGTAACAAAAGGCACTTAAGTGAAGCGTGGACTCTCTCAGTTATGACTTGGCCTGTTGAGGAATGGGGAATCCCCATTTTGTGTGTTACCTCCCAGAGGGCAAGGAAATTTGCAACCCTCTGGGAAACATACACTGGGCCATTGTTGTTTTTAATTTGTGAGAGGAATCCTAGGACTGCAAAGGCACTCACAAAATGAGGACAAACATCATTTGTCAAATCTCCGGTGTGGCAGGATGCAAACAAAGCACCTGAGAAGGTGTCTGTGGAGGAATTAATATATTTAAGTAGGCCGAATTCAGGAAAAAGAGTAACATATGTTTGCCAAATTTGAAGACTTTGAAGTCCTCTAGGGTTAACACCTCCGGCAACGGATGGAAAGGAGTGTCTTTGACAGTCAGGCCACACAGCCACAATGCTAAATATTTGAAGGCTGGTCAAGTCAAAGGTGCCGGCTAGCACAGCAGCATTCTGATGAAAAAAGAATGATTAATTTTTAGCCTGGGCTAGGCAGTCCAGTAACACTTGTAGAACCGGTAGAGTAAGTAAATCTTCTTGGCAGTTTCCTTCTGCAATAAAACCAGGCAAAGTGGTATGAGATCTGACATGCATAACAACGTAGGGATGCTGCCTAGTATCTAAAAGGAAAACAAGTTGTTGTAACCATAGAAACATCCTTGTTGGACACATCCTTTAGCAGGGCAGCTACAGCTCTCTCACCTGTGGTGCGTCATTTTAACAGTGGGAAACAGTTCAAGTTATCCCAACATCCTCCAGTTTTGATTAGGGACCCAGAAACCTGGGAAATCAAAGGTCCCTATGAGCTCGTTACCTGGGGGTGTGGCTATGGGTGCGTATCCACTCCCTCAGGCCCTTGGTGGATTCCCCAAAAGTGGGTAAAACCGTATGTCCCCAAACATCCTGCTCCAGCTGAGGGGAACGAGAAGCAAGTGGCTGTGGCTTTGAAAATGAGACACCGCCAAAATAAAGGAAAGGAAATCCTCATAGAGGATGACATTCTGGCAGATAGAGACTTTTAACAAGTTTTATAACGTTTGTCTTTCCTTTTAGAGAAAACCTTCCCTCCACTCAGTCCAGTGATTAACCCCATCCAAGTTGTCTTCCTGTAAACACTGAACAGTTTGGCAGCTGCATGGATCGTCCCTCAGCCACTCAGAACATCTGGGTGACCCTGGCACAGACACCCCAACAGGAAAACATATGTCTGTCCACATCAGCAACAACAAACCCTATGTCTACCTGCCTGGTAGGAATCCCTTTGAAGGCTGGAGAATATTCAGCCAGCTTTGGAACACAGATGCCCAATGAACTTCCCGAGCCACACAGCATTTCACCATACAAAAATCGTAGGCAGCTGTCACTGGTGGGGTTTTGGGGTCCCAAAGGCTATTGTTTTACAGGGGTTTTTATATCTTTGGAGGGTTTTACAATTTGCACCAATTACCAAGGGAATTCTACTTTCTGACCAATCTCTGAGGGATTTTGCATTCAAAGCTGGCCTATGGATACTAAAAGAAAATGAACCACTAATACTGGAGATAGATAAGAGGGTCTACTAAGGGAGGGAAGCTAGATTCCTTTTGTATTCGTCATTTCACAATTCATTTCTTATCTCTAAGCTATGGTTTTCCAAGGAGCTTGTTCTGAGGATGCAGGGAAACTTTCTTCTGTGTTTTCTGCTCCCTCCACAGGCTGCAAGCTGTAATGAGTAAGAACCCCATAGAGGAGGTGCTGCCAAGTTTGCCCAAAGCAGCCCAGGAACCCCAAGAATTAGAGCTGTTGGGTTCCTACCCAGCACAATATTGCGTTCATTTCAGGATCTTCCCAAAACCATCTAGAGTAAAAGAGTTCCACAACATAATGCAATATCGTGAGGAATTCACTGCCAAAAGGTGGCGTAATATATAAACCATATTGCAGCTGACACCCCAACTCATTCAAGCCCCAAAAGCCTCCCTAGGGGATTGTTCTTGATTTGTGGAGATTGGGCATGGGCAGGAATCCCTTCTCAGCTCTTAGGAGGGCCATGCACCTTCGGGCAGTTGTCCCTGTTGGCACCCAACGAATCCTTAATTAACGATTGGATGCACAAAAACAAATCGGGTAATAAAATCCAAAAGAGAAGTGCAGACAATTTGGACACTGTCTTGGGGTGACTGTATGATGCCTATATCCCCAAATCGTCTGTTCTGTTGGTGTTGAATATTAAATTCTGCAACTTTTAGACTGGTTCCAGGAGTGAAAGGGCAGAGGGGGGAAGAAGAAGTGCAGAGTTTGTTATCAGAGACTGCACTGGCTCCCCCGCATTCCTGCTCTCAGACTGTGTAGTCTGTGGTGGACAGCGAGAGAGAGAGCTCTCCTTGGCTCTTGGTTAGTTTTTTGGCTAGCTGAGGCAGAGAAGCCCCCTGGATTATTTTTTTTTTTGGTTTTTGGTTTTTTTTCTTTTTTTTCCCCTCCTATTTTCCTGGAACTGTCTGAACCTGCTTTGGACTGAAAACCCAGAAGAGCACCGGGAGCTCACACCTGTGGCCCACCGGGCCCAGCCTGGGCCGCGGCATCCCCAGCACAGGAGAGACTGAGAGCAGACTGAGTGAGCCGGGCAGCCACGGAAAGAACTCTTCTAAATCTGCTGTCTCTTCGGAACAGCGAGAGGTCTTGCTGTTTGATATTGTTCATTGTTGTGTTGGGAGGTGTGTTGCCTGTTGAATAAACAGTTCTTTTTTTCCACTTCTCTCCAATTTTTTTTTTTCCTTTTTTCCCGAGGGACCTCATTCAGAGGTTTCCTCCCAAATTTGCCCTAAACCAGGACAGACACAAACTGTGATTCTGAAATTTTCCATTGGGCCAAGTCCAAAAGAATTGCTATGTCCCTGTTTCTTCCATGGGTGGCAGCAGCCAAAGCTCTGGGTGAATTGGGCCACCTAGAGTGTTGGGTAGTCAAACAGGCAAACTTAACATCCACCGCAATCAGCTCCCTCCTAGAAGACGAGGAAATTACCAGGCAGGCGACACTACAAAATCGTGCTCCTATAGATTTTCTCCTGCTGCTACATGGACATGAGTGCCAGGAATTTGAAGGACTTTGCTGCATGAACCTGACCTCGAGAGCTCCTAACATCCATGCTACCCTCCGAAGCATGAACAACTTGATCAGACAAGTGAAGCAAGAATCTGAAGATTGGTTCAATGAACTGTTCAAAGGCTGGGGACTCACAAGGTGGTGGACATCTATAGTTAAAACCATTATGTTAATTTTTATTATTCTTTTCCTTGTAATAATGGTGTTTGGGATCCTACGTCACTTGATTTTCAAGGCTATTAATGGTCTCATTCCTTCTACCTCAGTAGTCAATCACATAGAGATGAAAAACCTAAAGCAATCTAACTCTCCCACTAACTGCAAGTGGGCAAGATCATAATTTGAATCAAGATGAACCTATTATCCTTCTTTCAACTTTGTTAAACAAAAAACGGGGAGATGTTGTAACTCACTAGATGTGTTGAAAATGGTAGATTCTGTGACCCCTGCAATGTCCTGTGGCCTGGTCCCTCTCCCCTGTGGCCATACCTAGTTGGCTGAGATCCAATTTCTTCCCACCCCCTTACAGACCCTATAAAAGACCTATGCCCCCTGACCTTGCCCTCTTTTTGCTCCTGGAGGACCACAAGAAATAAACCTCAGATTCTCCCCAGGGGCGAAAGAGCCTCTTTTGTTATCTTTTATTCACATCCATGTGGTGGATCCCTGAGGCTTCATCCTAACATCTGAGCTAGTCAGGGCAAGGGTAAAGTCTCAGTCGGACAAAGCCACACCTATACTTTTGTTTCAATTCTCCAGAGTTCTGCACCATTCGTTTCCATCAGATTTGGCACGTGTTGGAGGCAACAAGGTGCTATCAAAGTAGGAAACAAGAGTCAGGTGTCTTAAAATACAAACCAGTTAGTACTTCAAATATAAAATTATGAATCCGAATATCCATACTGCTGGGCTTTCTTTTATTTACAGCCATCTTGGCAATGAAAATTAACCTGAGATTGTTGTTGTTCAAGGCCAACTGTTTACTGCCCGATAAGGAACTAACTGTCATCTACCTTGTTCCTACATCCACTGTAAAAACCTCCCTGTAAAGATTGTAATGCATTGCACCCAAAAATGTTTCTTGTGTTCAGGATGGATATTCAAACGTAGCAGTGTTAGAGTTCTATCCAGACTCCTCTCTTAATTTATTACGCAAATAAAATCCCATGCCATGGGGAAAAAATGCCTTTACAAAAGCACCAGCTTCTAGCTCTCCACCCATCTTTCCCCATTTCGACTATATTTCAAGATTTACTCTTGCATTCCTCCATTTTTAGAGCTTGATCGCCACCTATTAAGTGTAGCTGGGGCACTGAAAATCAAGAATGCATTTTTTCCATTCAAAAGAGCTGTACAGAAATAGATGTAGACCCTGCCTTACTGCTGCATTTAGCAATCACACATTGACAGGAAGCAAAGTGCATTTTGTAGCCAAGTCCTTCATTAACTCCAGCAACAATTGTTTTCCTTTATGCTATACCCTCTTTTGCCATACCCGATGTATTGCAAAACCCTCAGACTCTGTTCACTGAGTACCATCTGCTCCTTTATCAACTTTTCCATTTCCATATTCACAGTTGGGGGATTCTGTATTTCTTCACTTGCCATAAATTGTCTGCAGGATGGAAAGTAGATATGTAGAATGGAATCACATGATAGATGTGATATCATACGTGATATCACGTAGAAAGAAAAAATGATCAAGTATTACTTTGATAGAAACCAAAAGTGAACACTAGCCTCTTGGTGTTGCTCATTGTCCAAAAGAAGACTGCCACATTTCTGACCTGAAACTCTGAACTACACATTTCTTTTACATGAGCTTCCTGTCCTTGACTCTCGCTTGCCATTTCAGTTGATGTCATTTTTCTTTCTCAAGCTCTGATTCCATTCGATTCAAGCGTAGCTTGGCAGTTGCCCTCTCATTATCCAGCAGTGCTCTGTTTATATTCTGTGTATTAAAAAATAAAACCAGAAGTAGAAGCAGCATACAACATGCAAAAACAAACAAAACATTGTCTCTTCTACAGAAAATGAGGGGAGAAAAGAACACAAATGATAACCAATACCCTGCCAAGTAGAAATTTCTTCTATATTTCAGTGATTGATAGGCAGAAAAAATGAATTTCATTTGGGGAAAGAAAGACATTCTAGGAATATTCAGACTGCTATCTTGCCCCAGGTAAAACATTTACCATGGCCTATTGTTAATGAGCTTGTGAACATGTTGGGGGGTTGAATTGTTCCCTTTTCTTTCTGTGGAATTTCTCCTATTGTTATGCTAAGTAATTGTGGCTACACCTTAAAACGATAGATAATGTTCTCTCGTAGGAGGGTGGCTGGAGGGGGAGGGGGGGGGAACGGGAAAAGGAAAGGTGGGACGGGGGGGTCTGGAGCTGGGCTCTCTCTCTCTCTCGCTTGGCTCGTGGAGTGGGAGGACAGCCTGGGCTCCGCTCTGGCATCTCCCCCTGCCATCCCAGCACTGAGATCCACGCTCCCTGCCTTTGGACATCGCTCTGCTGCTCTCCCAGCTCACCCTACTATCTCCGGACACTCTGCCGAGCACCACGACCGACACCGTGAGGGGGAGTCACTTACCCATCCCTCTCACCCCTGGGCCGCTGCCGCCATCACCCAGCCCTCTTCAACTGCACGGGACCTGCCGTGACCCCACAGCACCGGTAACAGCACAGGGAGACGGCCTGCGGCCAAAAGGGACTGGAACTGAGTTACACTGTTCTGTTCTGTTGTCAATTTTTATAGCTCTTGTTGTTTTCTGCCTTGTTAGATACCAGTAAAGAACTATTATTCTAATCTCCACATCTCCTGCCAGAAGGCCTCTGATTTAAAACTAAAATAATTAAAAGGGAGGGGGGTTGCATTCTGCATCTCAGGAAGGGGGCTCTTGCCTTTGCTTAGCAAATACCTGTCTTTCAAACCAAGACAGAACATCAGCTGCCAAGAGGAAGGACATTTCCTCCAGTTTCACAGAATACTTGGTCAGTACATCTGCTATCTGTGCAATCAAAGAATACAGAAAAGCAACAACAATGAAAAGTAGAACTCAAATATCAATTGCCCAAGTTAAAATCTACGTGAACAAGACAATTTTTCCATTCAAGTGAATTTGATTAAATCAATTCATTAACTACATAAGTATCATTCTCACGTTCAAGGATAGAATTCAAAGAATCAACGTTGCTTCTTCTGAGACATTGAAGCCTGAGTAGATCCCAACTTCAAATCTATTAGGACGGCATGAAATCAATACCTGCTACATTTAGTACATGTAAACTACAAAGACATCTAGAACAGCTCTAAAAGATGAACAAACCCATGAACTTTTAAGGAAACGCTAGCAAGAAATGTGGAAATAGGCTTTATCTGCCCAGTGCTTTTCCCAAAAGCACGGGCACTCCTTGGCGTCAGTGAGAGTCTCTGTCTCATTATTCAGCAGCTGGCTTAGGGTAAAAAAGGATGCATGCAATCACTTCATTCCTGTTCATTATATAAACTTACTGCATCATCATGGAAGCCATTTACTTGGAAATATAGCCTAAAAAATAGGTGTCAGACTGGGTACATATTTAGATCTCTATGAGCAAAACCAATTTCTTTTTAACAGGAAAGCCATACAATATGCCTGCCATGGCAAATATTAGTCTACTAGCCCTGCACTTCAACGGGCAGTAAGCAGTTCATGACACCAAATTTACATTTGGCAAGGAGACAGTCTATTTATTACAAGTCCTTAGTTCTAGAACCAAGAATTCAGGAGTTGCTCTCCTATTGAGAACCCATGGCTCATCACAGCTGCTTCGCCACGCCTGCTTCCAGAAGAACTGGCAACTACAAGCTGGGAGCCAAGAGATACAACACTTCACTTGGAAAAGGGCCTTCCATGAATCCTAGAATCCCAGAATGGTTTGGACTGGAAGGGACCTTAGAGACAGATTATCTTCTTCCCACATCCTGACATGGGCAGGGACACTTTTCCACTAGCCCAGGTTGCTCCAAGTCCACTCCAGCCAGGCCCTGGACACTTCCTGCCATGGGGCTCCTACACAGCCTCTTTGAGCAACATGTGCCAGGACTCAGCACCCACACAAGGAAGAATTCCTTTCCAATATCCCATCTACCCCAGCCCTCTGTCAGTTTAAAACTATTCCCCCTTGTCCTGAGAGTCCAGGCCCTTTTCCAAAGTCCCTCCCCAGCTATCTTGGAGCCCCAGCAGGCACTGCAAGGGGCTCGAAGGTCTCCCTGGAGCCTTCTGTTCTCCACATTGGACACCCTCAGGTCTCCCAGTCTGTCCTAGAGCAGAGGAGCTCCAGCTTCCAAAGCAGCTTAGCAGCCTCCTACCTGTGAAACTCCACGCCACCGCTCGCCTCCCTGGCCCTATGGATATCGCTTCCGGTGTCGCTCGGGGTCACTCCCGGCTCTCTCCCCGCCCCCCATGGGGCCCTCAGGCGACGCCGCTTGGATGCCACTCCTGCCGCTGTCAGACCAACGGGGGGTGGGGGGCCAGCCCAGCCTCATCCACAATCCACAGTGTCCTCAGGGGCTGCTGCGGGCCCCTTGGTGCCCACACACCCGGAAGCAGAGCTCCAGAACTGAGGATCATAGCCCCACATTTGTGTTTGTCCCTGCACAAGGCAGGCCAGACTTGCCATGCCCGGACTTTTCAGTTCAGCACGAAAATGAGAATACACCTGCGCCATGGGGGAGGAAACCTCTAAAGACTCCCTCATACGTGGTCTCTCAACTTAATGCCTAGGCACTTGCCATTCCTAAGGCTACACTAACGACTTTTTTGCCTTGCGGGTAAGAAATGCCATTGTTCTGGTGAGCAGGTACAGGGGCAGCTGTAGCCGGCCAGTGCAAAAGCTGGGGCAGTGCCCGTCCTCACACCTTTGGTGTGGTGTTCTCCATGCAGCTAGAGCTAAGTGAGAAGGACGCTAGGAAGCAGAAGGCGTTCTTAAAGTAACCCTCTGTCAGCAGCCCTGAAAGGGCGCATAACACACGGCATCTCGCTGCCCTCCATTCTACATACTCGCAGCTCCCTTTGCCGACTTGCAAAAGTTGCTACCATAGCAGGGGGGGCCAGATTGAAGAGGCAGTGCCTAGGTTCACCTTCTACTTATTGCACGTAAGCCACGTCCAGCTCCTCGCTGCACTCTAGATTTCCCTTCTCCGCGGCATTTACCGTGGTGCTCTCTGCAACTCGGAGCCTAGAGGTGACTGTCAATGTTTCCACAGCAGGCTGGAAGGGAACCAAGGAGCAGCACAAGCAGCAGTGCTTCAGCTTGCTCCTTCAGACTGCTAAGGGCACTTGGGAAGGCAAGCGAGAGGCAGCCACCTTCCTCTCTTAGTAGCCTGTAACGTGGTGCACACAAGCACAGTACCTGTGCGGCTTCATTCTCCACCCTCGCAGATGCCTGGAGCCGCTTTCACTCCCCGGCCACCAGAAGCCGCTGAAGCAGCACCACACAGCCAGCAGTGTGCCGGCAGCCAAGGACTCGAGAATGCTGCTTCTGCCCAAGCCCACCTAGGGCGTGCACCTTTGTTCTCAGAGCTCCGTGCAACAGTCTGCCTCTCTCGCAGTTCGAATGGAAAATGAAAGCTTTTCGCCTACGCCCTTCACAGAGTTCGGTTGCCAGGACGAGAATGTCTTGTGGCCGGAGCTTGCTCCCGACGTGAGGAAGCTGCTATTAGCACCGCATTGCAGGGGCACTTCTCGCTCCTTAACTACGTCCTCAGTGCTCTCCGAATTCGCTGCTAGCTCCACGGTCCTTCTCAGCTGCAAGTAGCAGCGCTCACAGTGCATAGAGCTTCGCAAGGACCAAAGACCTGGAGGGACATATCGCACACGAAAATGTGCCAGGACAGAGGCGTGTTCTACATTGCCCCTTCTCGTCATCCACTTTGTACTGCTTCTGCTGCTGCTGTGAGGAATCGTTCATTGAAGGACGAGCGAGAGCGTCTTTCTGGGTGCATTGCACTGAGTTGAGTGCTCGCTCGGGACTTTGCACTCGGAGCCAAGGCAAGAGGGCGTGCTTGCCAGCAGAACTGAGGACAAGCTGTTGGGCAGAGCTGAAACTGATCGCTGGAGAATTGGCCAAACATCCACAGGCACACCAACCAGACAAGTTGAAAACGGCTTTTCTGCGGTTGTGTTGGACAGGCATATGGTATCCAAACCTGTCATATTAGCTAACTTCACCCAAACATTCGTCTTCCGTTAGCTAATTGGCAAATCTGTACTACTAATAGTAATCAAACAAAGCAGCAAAAGCATAGCATAAAATGAAAACCCATGTTTCCCTTAAACTAATACAAAACAAAATTCCACCATTCTACTGATTCCTCCTCTTTAAAAAAAAACCAAAACAACGCACACAATCGTCTGTAGGTAAAACACGAGACATCAGGTGCAAGTAAAATCTTTGACAGTTCACTTCTGTGTGCCTGCTTCTTCACTGGCGGAGTGGTCAGGGATTTCTTGCTCTCAAAACGGTTTCACGTTCTTTGCTGGAATCCACTTGGGTCCTGTATCTGTGGAGATACAAGCAAAACCCTTGCCCCAAGTTATTAAAGGAAATGGGCCTTCAATTTTCCCAGTGTTGGGGGTTGAATTGTTCCCTTTTCTTTCTGTGGAATTTTTCACATTGTTATGCTAAGTATTTGTAGCTACACCTTAGTAGCAATAGTTTTCTCTCGCAGGGGGGGGGGGGATAGGGGGACACCCGAAAAGGAAAGGTGGGACAGGGGCCTGGGGCGGGCTCTTGCTCTCTGGCTGGGCTCGTGGAGTGAGAGGAGGATGGCCGATCCAGCATCTTCCCCGCCATCCCAGCTCCGAGAGCCACGTTCCCTGCCGTCGAACACCACTCTGCTCCTCTCCCACTTCATCCTACTACCTCCGGGCACTCTGCCGAGCACCATGACAGACACCGTGAGGGGGGAGTCGCTCCTCCATCCCTCTCACACCTGGGTCACTGCCGCCATCACTCCAGCCCTGTTTGACTGCCCGGCACCTGCCCTGCCCCCACCACCGGTAACAGCGCAGAGAGAGAGGGCCTGTGGCCAGAAAGGGACTGGAACTGAGCTATACTGTTCTGTTTCATTGTCCATTTTTATAGCTGTTGTTGTTTCTACTATTTTGCCTTGTTAGATATCAGTAAAGAACTGTTATTCCTATCACCCTATCTTCTGCCTGAAAGCTTCTGATTTCAAACTATAATAATTGGAAGGGAGGGGGTTGCACTCTGCATCTCAGGAAAGGGGTTCTCGCCTTTCCTTAGCAAAATACCTGTCTTTCAAACCGAGACACCCAGTTTCTAAATTTTTTATCAAAACTGAAGGATTTTCTTTCAGTTTTGCCCGTGTATTATAAAAATGCCTAAAGATCAGTGGATCGAGTTCTGTAGGAGAACTGTTCAGAAAATTATAAACATACAAAGCTTTACTCAGTCTCATTTGTGGTGTGGCTTGTGCCAATCCTCCTTTTTGTTGATCTAAAATACATTTCAAAGAGTGATGAGTTCTTTCAATAATTATTTGACCTGTGGAAGAATGAGCAATACCAAAAACATGTCGAACACCTCAATCCATTAAAAAATCAGACAATCTTTTGGTCTTATATGCAGGACCATTATCCATCTTTATCTCCTGAGGCACATCCAATGAAGCAAAAGCTTGCAAAAAATGCTGACACACCTTTGACTGTCTCCCCTGTATGAAGGGAGGCATAAACTGCACCTGAAAAAGTGTCCACCGACACATGGATGCTTTTAAACTTCCCAAATGATGGGTATTTAGTAATATCTGTTTGCCACAATTCAAGGCTGTGCAACCCTTGTGAATTGACTGCTCCTGTGGAGACAGGAGGTTGCACCAATTGACAGTCAGGACAGGCACTTATAATTGCCTTCGCCTGATCTTTAGAAAGGCAGAAGGTCCCCACAAGTGCCTGTGCCTTTTGATGAAAGAAGGCATGACTCAATTTTGCTTGCTCAAAAATGTTGTGCAGAGTATAAGCAACAGCCACTGTCAACTCATCAGCCCTTGCATTCCCTTCTGCCAGAAATCCTGGAAGTGAAGAATGAGCCCTAATGTGAGAAACCAAATATGGATTAGTTCTGTTTTGCAAAATAGTATAAAGACATGTAAGATAACAACATAAATCATCATTATTAACATCTTTTAAAATTGATCCCTCTATTCTCTTGACTATATTTGCTACATATGCAGAATCTGTGATCAAATTGAAAGGTTCCGGGAAAAGTTGAAACGCTTTAACCACAGCTGCTAATTCCACAACCCTCCACTGTCTGGATATCTGACTCCCATTCCTTAGTTTTTTGGTTTTGCCACTTGATCACAGACTTATGTGTTCTCCCTGAACCATCAGTAAACACTGTGACAGCTTCCAGAGGCACCTGACTTGAAATGGGCTTTTCCCTAAAATTTAATTTTGCTTGCAATAGCTTGTGACTTGGGAAATGAATAGAACAAACACCTGAAAAATTTAACAATGCAATTTGCAAATCCTCTGATTTTTGCAATGCCCAATCAAAATACTCTTTCCTCAAAGGCAAATAAATTATGGTAAAATCCCGACCTGCAATGGCCAACAACCTTTCCCTGGCTCTAATTACAATTTGAGCCAACATTTCCATGGTGGTAAAAATTGTCTTTGGGGACCTATAGGGTAAAAAAACTCATTCTATTATCAACAAAGGGTCTCCTTTAAAAACATCCCGCTGAAACATAAGTCCATATAACTGTTTGTTTTCCCCCAAAATTGCAAGGAAAAAAGGCAATGATGGTACACATGGATGAGCTTGTCTTGATTGAAGGGCTTCAGTGACTTTTCAAGGGCTTTTTGAGCTTCAGGTGTCAGAGATCTCAGAGAAGTGATGTCACAGTCCCCTCTGAGCAAATCAAAAACCGAAGCAAGTTCCTCATTGGTAATTCCCAAAGTGACTCTGATACAGTTGACTTCCCCTAAAAGTTGCTGCAGGTCTTGCAAGGTATTAACTTTAGTGTGGAGCTGTATCTTCTGAGGCTTGATGGAATGTTCTGTCATTCTCCACCCTAAATACTTCCATGGTGAAACTTCTTGTATTTTTTCAGGGGAGATTTCAAGTCCTGCATCCTGAACTTCTGCGAGAACATTGTCACAAACCTCTTTCACTTCCTTTTGAGTCTAAGCTGAAATAAGTAAATCGTCCATGTAATGTAAAATCATTGCTCGAGGATGCTTCTGCCGAGGAGGAGCCAAAGTTTGAGCCACAAACCATTGACAAATAGTAGGTGAATTCTTCATTCCCTGCGGTAGGACCACCCAGTGGTATCTTTGCAGGGGTTCTTGTCTGTTGATACTCGGAATTGAAAAAGCAAATCCTGGAGCATAGTCTGGATGAAGTGGAATATTGAAAAAACAGTCTTTTAAATCTATAACAACAAGAGGCCAGTCTCTCTGGACCATTGAAAGAGAAGGGAGATCCGGTTGCAGAGGTCCCATGTCCTCTATTACCTCATTGATTTTCCTGAGATCCTGAAGCAGCCTCCAGGAATCAGATGCTTTCTTGTGGATGACAAACACTGGTGAATTCCAGGGACTTTTGGTCTCCTTAATGTGGCCTTTCTGTAGTTGTTCTCGAACTAGTTCTTTGAGAGCACTCAATTTCTCTTCCTCTAGAGGTCATTGACTCACCCATACAGGATTATTGGTTTTCCAGGACAGCTTTGGAGTGATGAGTGCTGTCATGGCCCCTTGCAAAAATCCACTTCCAGTCTCGCTCCCCACTGAGACAGCAGATCTCTTCCCCATGCTGTGATGGGTCTCTGCACCACGAAGGGACAGATGGTTGCTGTTTTCCTTGCTGGTCCTCTGACTGTAATCATGTATTCACTTTGCTTACAAACAGTGGGTCCTCTGATACCTGTAATAGAATCTAAAGGAGTAATTAAAGTCCAGTCCTTTGGCCAAAGCAAATAGGAAATCACCGAAACATCAGCACCAGTGTCCAGGAGACCTGTAATTTCAACAGTTTGTTATTATGAGTTAAACTGCAGGTCAATTTTGGTCGATTGCAGCTTATATGTTCTACCAAAAAAACATGAGAAGCTATATTCATGTTCTCAGTTGACATCTGCTGGCCTTCAGTGAGCTGTTCCTCTATATTAGGTGGCAAAGCAATAGCTGTAGCTATTGGAGTTCCTGCTGGAATAGCAAGTGGAAGGCACCAGGCTTGAACTAAAACTGTTAGTTCTTCATTACAGTTTGCTGAAACAATAGATGGAAAAACTACATGTCCCAAAATGTGATTCCTTTCTTTACCTATAATCAAAAAATCTTGTCTCCTTTGTGAAGTTCCCGTCACCTCTGTAGATACGACAGCATGACAGCTCTGTAAAAAGCAGGTTAATTTGGAAGTTGCCAGCTCGCATTGTGCCCCTGGGGGTAAAAGGGTGGGATCGTTGGGTAGTTGACTGGCCACCCAGGGTATGATAGGGCCGGATAATTCATATATCCTGCCCCTGGGAAACCCTCCAGCTGCTGGAAAGCCACTATTTGTTTTGGCACGCCGTGGAACACCCTTATTTTCCTGTTTCCCGTCAAAAGATTCCCATCTATATCATATTTAGAAAGGCACTGGCTAGCATGATGTCTCCCCTTTCTGCATCTTGAAAAACGGCCAGATGACTTTTTGCCCTCTGCTGACTCTGGGCAGTTCTTTATCAAATGTCCTGATTTTCCACATCTGTAACATGATCCTTTAGAAGCACCATCTTTCTGAGTCTTATTATTTTGCAAAAGTGCTGAGCTAAGATTATCAAGAGCCTTTGCAAGGCAATCATTATTCTCTTTAAGTTTTTTCCCAATCTTCTCTCCCATAGTATCTGCTTGAAGAGTAGCTATATGTTGAGGAGTGCCGATTTTACTGCAAACCTCTAGCATCCGTGGGAGTTCAGGGTTAGGATCTGGCAGGCTTTGAATAAGTTTTTTGCACTCATTATTAGCATTCATAAAAGCAAGATTTTGAAGCATCAGTGTACGAATCCTATCATCCTCACATTGTCTCTCCAGGGCCTCTGACAGGTGATCAACAAATGTTGCATAGGGTTCTTTTGGTCCTTGTTTAATTTGCACAAAATCTCCCTCTGGGGTCCCCGCTGGTTGGGTCAGAAGCAAGGCTTTGCAGGCAGCCCTCTTAATAACATTCAGGACTGCTCTGGGCAAATCCACTGCCTGGTCTTCAGTTCTATCGTGTGGGGCTTCTCCTGCTAAATCTGCCAGTGTCAACTGAGCATTGGGGCCCCCAGAATATCCTTCAATTAATTGATTCAAAAATTTTTTCCACCTTCTTTCCCACAAAATTAATTGTGACTCTGTTAATAATGCTCCAGCAATACGACGACAATCATGTGGTGTTAAATCCACACTGTTAAACATTCCTCTCAATAATTGCCTAAAATATGGTGAGCCCAATCCATCCTCCTTCAATGCCTCCCTCAGCTCTTTAACATCTTGATGATCTATTGGTTCCCATCTAGGGTTAGCACCTCCTCTGCCATATCTAACAGGCAGAGCTAATAATGGTTCAGTAGCTAAATGAAAATCTTTCTCTTTAATTGCCTTGTGCCTCATCGCTGTCCAATCTGCAGAAACATACTGCGGTGTTGTCTTGGTTTGAAAGACAGGTATGGTCTAAGGAAAGGCAGGAGCCCCTTTTCTGCGATGCAGAGTGCAACCCCCCTCCCTTTTAATTATTTTAGGTCCAATTCAGACACCTTCAGGCAGGAGATATGGGGATAAGAATAACAGTTCTTTACTGGTATCTAACAAAGCAGAAAAACAACAACAGCTATAAAAATTAACAACAGAAACAGTCTAGCTCCGCTCCAGTCCCTTTTGGCTGCAGGCCGTCTCCCTGTGCTGTTACCGGTGCTGTGGGGGCAGGGCAGGTCCCGCGCAGTTGAAGAGGGCTGGGTGATGGCGGCAGCGGCCCAGGGGTGAGAGGGATGGGTAAGTGACTCCCCCTCACGGTGTCGGTCGTGGTGCTCAGCAGAGTGTCCGGAGGTAGTAGGGTGAGCTAGGAGAGCAGCAGAGAGATGTCCAAAGGCAGGGAGCGTGGATCTCAGTGCTGGGATGGCAGGGGAAGATGCCAGAGCAGAGCCCAGGTTGTCTTCCCACTCCACGAGCCAAGCGAGAGAGAGAGAGAGCCCAGCTCCAGACCCCCCTATCCCACCTTTCCTTTTCCGGTTCCCCCCCCCTCCCCCTCCAGCCACCCCCCTACGAGAGAACATTATCTGTCGTTTTAAGGTGTAGCCACAGTTACTTAGCATAACAATGGGAGAAATTCCACTGAAAGAAAAGGGCTTAATTCAACCTCCAACATTATCCACCCCTGAATTTCTCCCATACTAATATGCTATATCAAATTAAACTGTTACATTATATATACATACATGCAGTTAGAGACGTAGGCACAGTACTATAGGAATTTCACCCTAAAACAAGGTCTCCTTGGGGTATGCATCTGGTCTCTCCATTCTTTTGCATCACCCACCAGGTGCAACCTGGTCCTTGAGCGAATACAACTCCATGGATGGGATTGTCTTTGCTGGAGGCAGGATTCACCCAAACAGTTTTTCCTAGCATACCTCTCATGTGTACCACTGGAACCTTATCTCCATTTGATATTCCCAAGGGCTCAGATTGGGCAGGGCCTGCTCGGTTAGTGGAACCTCGGGTGTTCACTAACCAGGTGGCCTTTGGTAGATTAATCTCCCAGTTCTTGAAAGTTCCCCCACCCAGTGCCTTCAAGGTGGTTTTAAGCAGGCCATTGCACCATTCAACTTTCCCTGCAGCTGGTGCATGGTAGGGGATATGGTACACCCACTCAATGCCGTGTTCTCTAGCCCAGGTGTTTATAAGGCTGTTCTTGAAATGAGTCCGATTGTCTGACTAAATTCTCTCAGGGGTACCATGCCTCCAAAGAACTTGTTTTTCCAGGCCCAGGATGGTGTTCCGAGCAGTGGCATGAGGCACAGGATAGGTCTCCAACCATCCAGTGGTGGCTTCCACCATGGTCAGTACATAGCACTTGCCCTGGCGGGTTTGAGGCAGTGTGATGTAGTCAATCTGCCCGGCCTCTCCATACTTATATTTGGACCATCGCCCCCCATACCAGAGGGGCTTCACCCACTTGGCTTGCTTGATGGCAGCGCATGTCTCACAGTCATGGATAACTTGAGAAATACTGTCCATGGTTAGATCCACCCCTCGGTCTCGTGCCCACTTATAGGTGGCATCTCTGCCCTGATGACCAGAGGCATCATGGGCCCATCGAGCCAGGAACAACTCTCCCTTGTGCTGCCAGTCTAAATCTATCTTCGACACCTCTATCTGTGCCGCCTGATCTACCTGCTCATTGTGTCGGTGTTCCTCATTAGCCCGACTCTTGGGGACATGGGCATCTACGTGACGGACTTTTATAGGCAGCTTCTCTACCGGAGTGGCAATGTCTTTCCATTCATTGGCAGCCCAGATTGGTTTTCCCCTACGTTGCCAGTCAGCCTTTTTCCACCTTTCCAGCCATCCCCACAGAGCATTGGCTACCATCCATGAATCAGTGTAATGGTAGAGTTTTGGCCACTTCTCTCTTTCAGCAATGTCCAGGGCCAGCTGAACAGCTTTGAGTTCAGCAAGTTGACTCGATCCACCTTCTCCTTCGGTAGCTTGTGCGACCTGTCGTGTGGGGCTCCATACAGCTGCTTTCCACTTCCGGTTCATCCCCATGATGCGGCAGGAACCATCAGTGAAAAGAGCATAGCATGTTTCACCTGCTGGCAGTTGGTTATATGGTGGGGCTTCTTCGGCCCGGGTCACCTGTTCCTGTTCCTCTTCGTCGGCAAGGCCAAAGTCTTCCCCTTCCGGCCAGTTGGTAATTATCTCCAAAATCCCAGGGCGATTCGGGTTTCCAATACGGGCACGTTGTGTGATGAGGGCAATCCATTTACTCCATGTGGTGTCAGTGGCATGGTGGGTTGAGGGAACCTTTCCTTTAAACATCCACCCCAGCACTGGCAGTCGGGGTGCCAGGAGGAGTTGTGTTTCCGTGCCAACCACCTCTGAGGCAGCTTGGACCCCTTCATAGGCGGCCAAGATCTCCCTCTCCGTCGGAGTGTAGTTGGCCTCGGACCCTCTGTAGCTTCGGCTCCAGAACCCCAGTGGTCGGCCTCGCGTCTCACCAGGCACCTTCTGCCAAAGGCTCCAGGACAGACCATGGTTCCCGGCTGCAGAGTAGAGCACGTTCTTCACATCTGGTCCCGTCCTGACTGGGCCAAGGGCTACTGCATGAGCAATCTCCTGCTTGATCTGGGCAAAGGCTTGCTGCTGCTCAGGGCCCCAGTGGAAATTGTTCTTCTTGCGGGTGACCAGGTAAAGAGGGCTCACAATCTGGCTGTACTCAGGAATGTGCATTCTCCAAAAGCCTATGGCACCTAGGAAGGCTTGTGTTTCCTTCTTGCTGGTTGGTGGAGACATTGCAGTGATCTTATTGATGACCTCACTGGGGATCTGGCGCCGTCCATCTTGCCACTTTACTCCCAGGAACTGGATCTCTTGGGCAGGCCCTTTGACTTTGCTCTTTTTAATGGCGAAGCCGGCTCCCAGCAGAATCTCAATGATCTTTTCTCCTTTCTGAAATACTTCCATTGCCGTATCCCCCCACACAATGATGTCATCAATGTACTGCAGATGTTCTGGAGCTCCACCCTTCTCCAGTGTAGCCTGGATCAGTCCATGACAGATGGTGGGGCTGTGTTTCCACCCCTGGGGCAGTCGGTTCCACATGTATTGCACACCCCTCCAGGTGAAAGCGAACTGAGGCCTGCACTCTGCTGCCAGAGGAATGGAGAAGAATGCATTGGCGATGTCAATGGTGGCGTACCACTTTGCTGCCTTGGACTCCAGCTCGTACTGCAGTTCCAGCATGTCCGGCACGGCGGCGCTCAGTGGTCGAGTCACCTCATTCAATGCACGATAGTCCACTGTCAATCTCCATTCTCCTTCAGATTTACGCACAGGCCAGATGGGGCTGTTGAAGGGTGAGTGGGTTTTGCTGACCACCCCTTGGCTCTCCAGCTCACGGATCATCTTGTGTATGGGGATCACGGCATCTCGATTCGTCCGGTACTGCCGGCGGTGCACTGTTGAGGTAGCAATTGGCACCTGTTGCTCTTTCACTCTGAGGAGTCCCACTGCAGATGGGTTTTCTGATAGCCCAGGCAGGGTGTTCAACTGCTTAATGCCCTCTGCTGCCACAGCAGCTATTCCAAAAGCCCACCTGAGTCCCTTTGGGTCTTTGTAATAGCCATTCCTGAGGAAGTCTATGCCTAGGATACATGGTGCCTCTGGGCCAGTCACAATTGGATGTTTCTGCCACTCTTTCCCAGTCAGGCTCACCTCAGCCTCCAGCAGAGTCAATTCCTGAGATCCCCCTGTAACCCCAGCAATTGAAACAGGTTCCTTCCCGACATGTCCTGATGGTATTAATGTACATTGTGAACCAGTGTCAACCAATGCTCTGTGTTCCTGTGGCTCTGATGTGCCAGGCCATCGGATCCACACCGTCCAAAAGATCCAGTTTTCCCGTGCCTCTCCCTGGCTAGAGGCAGGGCCCCTCTAGCCCTGGTTATTATTTCTCTCCTGGGCATACATACTGGAGGTTCCTTCAAGGGGATCTGACAGATCATCCTCCCTTCTGTAATACTCTGCACCTCCATGGGAGGCTGAGGCTACCCTCACTTTAGTGGAGTTCCCTCTGTTGGTGTTCCCCTCCCTGAGTTGGAGAACCCGTGCTGCCAGGACAGAAGTGGGTTTCCCATCCCACCTTCTCATGTCTTCCCCGTGGTCACGTAGAAAAAACCACAGGTCAGCACGTGGGGTGTACCCTCTCTCCCTAGCTGGGGGGTGTTGGGCTCTACTTTTGGGGTCCATGACTCTCACTGGTGCTGCACTGATCTTCCTCACCTCTTCCCTTATCTCCTTCATCTCCTCCTTAAACTCCTCTCTGAGGTCCTTAGCCACAGCAGAGACATGAGCCTGCACTGGGCCAGCCATCATACTTTGATAATTCCTGAGCCTGTTGGCAACAGAACCCACTGTCACTTGGTTGGTATCAGCATCAATCATTGTAATAAAGGGGGTATATTGAGATGGGCCCAGGTTTGCCAGATTCCACAACATCTGCCCTGTGCACCTGACCTTGTCAGGGTCATTGTCATGCTGTCCATCCCTCCCAAAGAGCACCTCCAGTACTGCCACTTCTCTCAGCTTTTGGATCCCTTCCTCAAGGGTATTCCAACGTGTTCTCTGGTGGTACTCCTGCATTCTTTCCCTGTGGACAAATCTCTCTCTCACACTCATTAAAAGTCGCTCCCAGAGGGAAAGGAGACCTGTCTCCCTTACAAATACCTGGTCCACACCTGAGTCCTGGGTCAAGGCTCCCAAATTCCTTGCCTCAGTACCATCCAGTTGCACACCTGTACCCATAAGGTCCCAGACCCGCAGTAACCAGGTTGTAAAAGGCTCACGGCCCCGTCGTACAATGTCTTTTCGCAGGTTATGGAGACTCTCGTATGACAGGGACTCGGTGATGATCTCAACTTCTGGCTCCCCTGCTGGTTGTGAGGGGCCCCCTTCCTGACCCTTATTATCTAGGTGCCTTGTTTTCATCTTAGACTTCCTAGTTTCCACAGGGGCAACTGCTGCTGGTTGTGAGTGCCCTTGCAGTTCAGCTGGAACCTGGACAGATGTAACATCTGTGGGTCCCACTGCTGCACCATCAGAGTCTCCCTCTTTAAGGCAGGGGGAGGGTTTCTCACCAGCTGGGGAGAGGTACTCCTTCAGCATCTGGCCCATCTCACGTATCTCCTTTGCTAGCACCCCCACCCATTCTGGGTGGTTCCTTTCCGAGGTGGGCTGTGGAACAGGGTCAAACTCTGGGGTAATATCCCTAGTCTCTGGGATAGGATCAGGCTCTGGGGTAACCTCCCTAGTCTCGGGGACAGGATGAGGCTCCGGGGTAACCTCCCTAGTCTCTGGGACAGGATCAGGCTCTGGGGTAACATCACTAATCCCTGGGGTAGGTATCAGGGTTGTTATCCAAGTCAATCTCCCCTTATCTCTGAATGTTAGATAGAACAGGTTTAACAGGGATATAAGCAACACTAGCCACAATATAATGTCATTAACATCTAAAGTGGATTGAAACCCCTTGAAGACTGGTGGGGTGAACTTCAAAAACCCTGTGATGGGTTGAGAAAAAATTTCACCTGCTGCCACTTCCTCACAGTAAGTACCATTATTGAAGTAGCCCCAGAAACACACACTTAGAGTGTGATAGCTCTGAATCCATGTGGCCATCTTCCAGAGAAAATTAAAAATCCATGAATTCCTCAACTGATCAACCCACATAATAAACTGGATAATAGCCACAGTAACCTTGGTTATGAAACTCATGTTTAAAAAAGGGCTTGCAAATGGGAGAGATATAGCAGTGACCACATGGAGGCCAATCCAGGGTAAGCTGGACAGCATGGTGTCACCTACCACAAGCTTGGGTAATTTAAGAACTGTTATCCCCTTTTCTACCCCTCTCTCAATGCCCTCAGGCAATGCCCCACGTTGGGCGCCAAAAGCTGTCTTGGTTTGAAAGACAGGTATGGTCTAAGGAAAGGCAGGAGCCCCTTTTCTGCGATGCAGAGTGCAACCCCCCTCCCTTTTAATTATTTTAGGTCCAATTCAGACACCTTCAGGCAGGAGATATGGGGATAAGAATAACAGTTCTTTACTGGTATCTAACAAAGCAGAAAAACAACAACAGCTATAAAAATTGGCAACAGAAACAGTCTAGCTCCGCTCCAGTCCCTTTTGGCTGCAGGCCGTCTCCCTGTGCTGTTACCGGTGCTGTGGGGGCAGGGCAGGTCCCGCGCAGTTGAAGAGGGCTGGAGTGATGGCGGCCGCGGCCCAGGGGAGAGAGGGGATGGGGAAAGTGACTCCCCCTCACGGTGTCGGTCGTGGTGCTCAGCAGAGTGTCCGGAGGTAGTAGGGTGAGCTAGGAGAGCAGCAGAGAGATGTCCAAAGGCAGGGAGCGTGGATCTCAGTGCTGGGATGGCAGGGGAAGATGCCAGAGCAGAGCCCAGGTTGTCTTCCCACTCCACGAGCCAAGCGAGAGAGAGAGAGAGCCCAGCTCCAGACCCCCCCGTCCCACCTTTCCTTTTCCGGTTCCCCCCCCCTCCCCCTCCAGCCACCCCCCTACGAGAGAACATTATCTGTCGTTTTAAGGTGTAGCCACAGTTACTTAGCATAACAATTGGAGAAAATTCCACTGAAAGAAAAGGGCTTAATTCAACCTCCAACAGGTGTCTTTGACTGAGAATCCTCAGACTTTAAAAAAGATGAACTTCTCTCCCCATTTGATTTTTCTGGCTTTGATGTTGAAACCTCAAATCTCCCTGGGACAGGACAATCAACTCCTCCTCTTTTTCTTTCAACAGCCCACTGATCTTCCCTCTTGCCCTCAATCATGTCACCCTGCCCCTCCTCCCTCCAATTCCCCCTCTTCTTTGCCAACTTAGCCTCATACATGGGTATGGGGGGGGGGGGGGTGCGATGTCTCGAGCAGGCACAGAAGCTGCAGCACCAAGGTAACGCGGGGGGGGAGGGGGAACTCCAACCTTGGGATTACGTTGCTGACACTACACGGGGCAGGGACCGGAGACACAGCCTCCAAGGGAGGGCAGGAAACCTGACGGGGCACACCGAAACGCCTCAGAGGGTACACTGTGAGGGTAGTGAGGGGCTGGGATGGGTGAAACCTCCCTAGAAACTACATAGATATCATCGCAAGAGGAAGATTGATCCTGCGCGAGGGCAGAAGATGCGACACAACCCCAGTGCAGGGCAGGTTGGGCCCACGCAGGCGCAGAGGATGCGATGGTCCCAAGACCTAAGGGACTGACTTCACGGGGCAGGGCCTGTTCAAAGGCTTCCACGTGGTCCTGTTGTGTATAGGTGGAAAAGCCTCCCGAATGCGCTCCTGAGTCCAAACTCCCTGCATAAGACATGAAAGCCGACTGAGTTGCTTGTGGAAAAGGAGCATAGAACGAAGCAAAACACGCATCATTCCACTGCAAGGTAGAAAAAAATGGCAGCACTGGAACCATTATAGGAAGCGGCCCACACTCCGGATTCCAAGCACTGGAGTTCATGCTGTAAAAATCGTGTCTTGCACAGTCGCGCAACTCGGCTGCAGAGGGGAGGGAAACTGAAAATCACCCGAATTCTCTATACACGGGCCGGGCGCAGGGCCTGCGGCTGCCTCACCCACGAAACTCGGCTCGGGAGCTGGCTGGACACAATCAGGTCCCGCATTTGCAAAACAGGGCTCACTCTGCGAAACCCCGAGATCGCGTTCAGGGCCATCCTCCCTGGTTACCGGGGAACGTGGTGCAGTGGCTGGGGAGGCTCTGGATCACAATTTTCCGAGATGGTTCGCAACAGTAACACAGAAGGGAGAGAGGAAACTTCTGTATCAACAAGGTTTTGAATTACTAAAGAATCATTAACTTTCCTCCAAGTTGGCATTATTAACGGGGCTGTCTTATCACCTCAAGTAGCATCATCAAAAAGCTTAACTCCTATCTGATCCCAATATGAAGTACTTAAAGCAGAATCAAGATCTATATTAGGAAAAACACTGTGAGCATATACTAAAAGCTCTTTCAACTTTTTCTCTGAGACATTAAAGTCGTGTTTTCTTAACAAGAATTTTACGTAATCAAAGATATATTTTTGCTCATTTGGCATATTATTTCCCATGCTCTTAGCCTGCCCTACTCTTCACCCCAGAGCTCACCTCAATATAAGACAGGCGATGAGAAGGTCCAGCCTCAGCCCCGGTTGTCCACCTCTTATGGGTGCCTGCTCCTTTCAGCAGTTGGTGGGGTGTCCAACCTTCTTCTTGCCACACCCAAATGAGGACTTTGGGGAGGCCCAACAGTAGCTAAAGTCCTTGCAAAGTAAAGCGAAAGCACAGTACCAAACATGGGGCACCAAATGTGAGGTTTTGAACCTCTGGTTGCTCTGAGGCACCCACACTGTTGGGTTATGTTCTTCAAAAAGCGAAGCAGCTAATAGTTGCTATAAAGTTATTTATTGTAGAAGCACATCAGTCTCAAAAGCAAAAGTCACAGACAGCAAAGTCCATGTTAAGTTCTGGCTTAGAGTCCCAAACAGAAGCAGAAGCTCCCCCTGGTCCCAGCAGGGAAGGAGGAGTCGGGCAGCTCCTATCTCCTTCTTGGGTGTTGATGATGGCAGCAAGAGAGCAGGAAAAAAAGCAAAACAAAAGCAATGGCAAAAAAGCAATGGCCTAAAAAGTAATGGCTCTCCCCTAGCATGTTCTTTTGTAGAAACTTACGAGCAAGCTAAGATGCAGACTTGGACCAGACACAGACCACTACTTCTTAACCTATTAGAATTCTAGTTTCTTAGCACGTCAGGCTAAGTTCATTGCCTATCTTGTTGTAATTGAAAAATGTAAACAACATCCTTAACTCTAACTCTATTATGTCTGAAGCTAGGTTCTTGGAGCCTCTAAGGAAACATGAGCATGTTTTTCAACCTTCACTAGAACATGTACTACTTCTCAGGCATTTAAGACCTTTTGCTCACTAAAAGCACTTAAAACTTATTCCATTTACTTACTTACTCACTCCATCTATTCACTTACCCATTCCATCTGTTCACTTACTTGCTCCCTCATGCTACAGCCTAAACCTTCACCTCTGCTTTATGTGTGAGAAGCTTAACATACTTCAATCAATCCAAAGGCTTTAATTCAACCCCTGTATTCTGAACTCTTTCTGAAGGATTCAGAGAAACTCCTGACTTACTGACTCCAACAAGGATTGACAGGAACAAGGCTTGAATGAACTACTGAGAGAAGCTCAAAAGGTCTATGTTGGAAGACAACGTAAAGACACAAGTCCAAGTTATGGTAGCAGGTGTAAGAGAAGGAAATCGATCTGTGAGAAGTGGGACCTCTCGACAGGATAAGGGGGCAGGTCAACAGAGGATGTTCAAGAACAATAACAGGCAGGGCAGAGTTGTGGCTTGGCCCGGTGAGACTTTCACCCTTGCCCTGACTAGCTCAGATGTTAGGATGAAGCCTCAGGGATCCACCACATGGATGTGAATAAAAGATAACAAAAGAGGCTCTTTCGCCCCTGGGGAGAATCTGAGGTTTATTTCTTGTGGTCCTCCAGGAGCAAAAAGAGGGCAAGGTCAGGGGGCATAGGTCTTTTATAGGGTCTGTAAGGGGGTGGGAAGAAATTGGATCTCAGCCAACTAGGTATGGCCACAGGGGAGAGGGACCAGGCCACAGGACATTGCAGGGGTCACAGAATCTACCATTTTCAACACATCTAGTGAGTTACAACATCTCCCCGTTTTTTGTTTAACAAAGTTGAAAGAAGGATAATAGGTTCATCTTGATTCAAATTATGATCTTGCCCACTTGCAGTTAGTGGGAGAGTTAGATTGTTTTAGGTTTTTCATCTCTATGTGATTGACTACTGAGGTAGAAGGAATGAGACCATTAATAGCCTTGAAAATCAAGTGACGTAGGATCCCGAATGCCATTATTACAAGGAAAAGAATAATAAAAATTAACATAATGGTTTTAACTATAGATGTCCACCACCTTGTGAGTCCCTAGCCTTTGAACAGTTCATTGAACCAATCTTCAGATTCTTGCTTCACTTGTCTGATCAAGTTGTTCATGCTTCGGAGGGTAGCATGGATGTTAGGAGCTCTCGAGGTCAGGTTCATGCAGCAAAGTCCTTCAAATTCCTGGCACTCATGTCCATGTACCAGTAGGAGAAAATCTATTTTGGAGTGTGGCCTGCCTGGTAATTTCCTTGTCTTCCAGGAGGGAGCTGATTGCGGTGGATGTTAAGTTTGCCTGTTTGACTACCCAACACTCTAGGTGGCCCAATTCACCCAGAGCTTTGGCTGCTGCCACCCATGGAAGAAACATGGACACAGCAATTCTTTTGGACTTGGCTCAAATGAAAATTTCAGAATCACAGTTTGGGTCGAAATTGTCTGCACTTCTCTTTGGATTTTATTACCCGATTTGTTTTTGTGCATCCAATCGTTAATTAAGGATTCGTTGGGTGCCAACAGGGACAACTGCCTGAAGGTGCATGGCCCTCCTAAGAGCTGAGAAGGGATTCCTGCCCATGCCCAATCTCCACAAATCAAGAACAATCCCCTAGGGAGGCTTTTGGGACTTGAATAAGTTGGGGTATCAGCTGCAATATGGTTTATATATTACGCCACCTTTTGGCAGTGAATTCCTCACGATATTGCATTATGTTGTGGAACTCTTTTACTCTAGATGGTTTTGGGAGGATCATAAAATGAATGCAATATTGTGCTGGGTAGGACCCCAACAGCTCTAATTCTTGGGGTTCCTGGGCTGCTTTGGGCAAACTTGGCAGCACCTCCTCTATGGGGTTCTTACTCATTACAGCTTGCTGCCGACGATTTTTCTATAATGAAATGGTGTGTGACTGAGGAAGTTCATGGGGCATCAGTGTTTCAAAGCTGGCTGAATATTCTGCAGCCTTTAATGGGATTCCTACCAGGCAGGTGGACAGGATTTTTTGTTGATGCAGTGGATAGACATATGTTTTCCTGTTGGAGCATCGGTGCCAGGGTCAACCAGATGTTTTGACGTGTCTGAGGGATGATCCATGCAGCTGCCAGACTGTTCAGTGTTACCAGGAAGACAACTTGAATGGGGTTCATCACGGGACTGAGTGAAGGTTTTTCCTAAAAGGAAAGACAAACTTTATACAACTTGTAAAAGGTCTTTGTCTGCCGGTATGTCGTGCTCGACGAGGATTTCCTTTCCTTTATTTTGGCGGCGTCTCGTTTTTGAATCCACAGCCACTTGCTTCTCGTTCTCTTCAGTTGGAGCAGGATGTTTGGGAACAAACGGTTTCACCCACTTTTGGGGAATCCACCGAGGGCCTGAGGGAGTGGATACGCACCCATAGCCATGCCCCAAGTTAACGAGCTCATAGGGACCTTTGGTTTCCCAGGTTTCTGGGTCCCTAATCAAAACTGGAGGATGTTGGGATAACTTGAACTGTTTACCACTGTTAAAGTGATATACCACAGGTGGACTCATGTTTTCAAATGAACAATACAGGAAATTGATAGTAAACATAGCTTTGCAGAGCTTCTGCTGTGGAGACATCCACACTGTTGAACTGCTCTGTTTAGCCAAAACCTGCTTGAGCGTCTGATTGGCTCGCTCTACTACACCTTGGCCTGTGGGGGAGTGGGAGGTGCCAGTTTTATGTTCCACTCCCCACTGCTGGACGATTTCCAGGAACTCCTTGGACTTATGCGCTGGACCCCTATCAGTTTTGATTTCCCTAGGGATCCCCAACACTGAAAAGGCTTGCACTAGGTGTTGTTTGGAGTGCATTGCCCTTTCTCCCGCTTCGGCAGTGGCATAGACTGCGCCTGAATATGTGTCAATGCTTACATGAATATATTTGAGGGGACCAAATCTGGGAATGTGTGTGATGTCTGTCTGCCATACCTGACAGCAGCCAAGACCTCGGAGGTTAACCCCCACGCCCATTGATGGCATGGTCTGGAGTTGACAGCTGGGACAGGTGGCCACAATGGCTCGAGCCTGACTCGGTGTTTGCTGGAACTGATGCATCAGACCTGGCACATTCCATTGATATTGCTGGTGGCTCAGCTTTGCCTGTTGGAAGATGTCAGGAAGGCGTGCTTGTTCTGCTGGGGTTGCTTGTTCGGCTGGGGTTGCAACGGAGTCTGCCTGACAGTTCCCTTCTGCGATTTCACCTGGCAAATCAGTGTGTGACCTCACATGCATCACATAGAACGGGTGTTCTCTATGGGAAATCAAATAAATTAGTTTAGAAACCCACCTGAAAAGCTGCTCATTCTCGATGTCTCTGAGCACTGCCTGCTCTGCCCTGGACACTACCCCCGCTACATAGGCTGAATCTGTTACCAAGTTGATTGGCTCCAAGAACTTCTCAAAAAAGCTCTCATGACTGCTGCCACTTCGGCTACCTGGGGTGATCCCTCCACAAACTCAACATCAGCTTCCCAATGCTGAGTCTGGGGATTTCTCCAAGTCATCACCGACTTGTGGGACCCCCCCGATGCATCCGTGAACACTGTGAGAGCTTTGAGTGGTCTCCGACTCCTCTTCTCACGAGGGATGAGGTGGATTTCCTCATTAAACAGCTTGTGAGACGGGACATGGACGGTTATTTGTCAACTATAGCTGTCCAGAGGTAACTGGAGACTGGCATTGCTCTGGAGCAAATGCTCAAACATCTCTTTAGTCAATCTTTCAGGAGAGTTCCTCCCCTCCTCAGACAGTTTGACTGGGAGGTGAATACATGTGAAGTCACAGCCAGCCAATTCGTACAGTCTCATCCTTGCTTTCCGAATCAGCTGAGCTATCAGCTCTTGTGGCCTAGTGATGGTTTTGGATCTTTGGTGAGAGAGGAAGACCCACTCTAGGATTAAGAGTGACTGTCTCTGCCCCTCGATCCATTGGACTATCAACCCATGTAAGTGTGGCAGTTTTCCTAGGACAATGAATTTGAAGGGCAGCTCGGGCTGGTAACGGTGAGCTTGCCTCTCTCCTAAGGTCTTTTGTACCTTTTCAATTGCAGTCTTTGCCTCTGGGGTCAGTTCCCTGGGAGAAAGCAGCTCTCTCTCCCCTTTCAATAAATTGAAGAGAGGTTCTAGGTACTCATTAGTAGGGCCTAGACAGGGCCTGACCCAATTCAATGACCCACAGAAGGAATGGAGATCTGCTAAGGTTTTTGGATTACAATTAATTTCCAATTTCTGCGGAACAATGGTCCGTGCAGTAATTTCCAAGCCCAGGTACTTCCAAGGTGGCATCCTTTGGACTTTGTCCTCCTGCAATTCAAATCCAGCACAGGTTAAAACCTTAACCACTAGGTCAAGTGTGTCTTGGAGTAGAGAGTCATCGGGGGCACACACAAGCACATCATCCATGTAGTGTAAGATGATGGCTTCCCTTCTCTGGGCACGCACCGGCGACAGCAATGAGGCCACATGCCACTGGCAGATGGAGGGACTACATTTAATGCCTCGTGGCAAAACTCTCCAGTGGTAGGGCTTCATTGGGGCCTCTCCATTGATAGTAGGAACCGAGAAGGCGAACCATGGGGCATCTTCTGTGTGTAGGGGAATGTGGAAGAAACAGTCCTTGATGTCTAGAACAGCCAATTGCCAATCTCTAGGAAGCATTGTTGGAGAAGGCATCCCAGGTTGGAGTGATCCCATGTCCTCAATTACTTCGTTTATTTCCTGGAGGTCGTGGAGCAGCCTCCACTTGTCCTTCCCTGGTTTCTTTATTACAAAGAGGGGAAAATTCCACGGACTTGTGGTCTCCTCTATGTGGCCTTTAGCCAATTGTTCCTCTACAAGCTCCTCAAGCGCCTTGAGCTTCTCCTTACTCATTGACCACTGTGCTACCCACTTTGGGGTATCATCTAGCCATTTAAATTTTTGGGGAGGGCAGTTGTATTTGTTCTGGTTTAGGGCAAATTTGGGAGGAAACTTTTGAATGAGGTCCTTTGGGAAAAAGGGAAAAAAAATTGGAGAGAAGTGGAAAAAAAAAGAACTGTTTATTTAACAGGCAACACTTTCCAGTGCAACAATGAACAATATTAAACAGTAAAACTTCTTGCTGTTTCGAGGAGATGGCAGATTTAGAAGAGTTCTTTCCGTGGTTGCCTGGTTTACTTAGTCTGCTTTTAGTCTCTTTGGTGCTGGGAAATGCCGTGGCCTAGGCCAGGCCCAGTGGGCCACAGGTGTGAGTTTTCGGTGCTTTTCTGGGTTTTCAGTCTAAAGCAGGTTTAAACAGTTCCAGGAAAACAGAAAAAAAAAATGGGAAAAAAAGAAAAAACAATCCAGGGGACATTTTTGCCTTAGCTAGCCAAAAAAACTAACTAAGAGCAAAGGAGAGCTCTTTCTTGCTGTTTACCGCAGACAACACAGTCTGAGAGCAGGAATGCGGGGGAGCCAGTGCAGTCTCTGGTAACAAACTCTGCACTTCTTCTTCCCCCCCCTTCACTCCTGGAACCAGTCTTAAAGTTGCAGAATTTAATATTCAACATCAACAGAACAGACGATTTGGGGATATAGGCATCATACAGTCACCCCAAGACATTCCACCCCTTATCCCCATATTGTCAGCTTACTACCATTTCTGATACACACACTAATTCTATAAACACATACATCATTATCATACACACATATATATATAGAAGATACAGCTATAGACAAACAATGACAGTGATATTCAATAGTAATATTTACATATGGTTTTTACCCAACAATTAGATTTTCCTGAGGTACACATCGTGTTGTCCCATCCTTCTGCATTATCCACCATGTGCAACCTGGTCCTTGAGCAAAAATAATTCCATGAATGGGTTTGTCTGTATTTGAGGCAGAATTGATCCAAACTCTTTTCTCTAACAAACCTCTGGCATGCACCACTGGGACTTTATTTTCATTTACTGTATGCAAGGACTTAGACTGGGTAGGGCCTGTTTGATTTGTGGAACCTCGGGTGTTAACTAACTAAGTGGTCTTTGCTAAATGCTGTTTCTAATTTTTAAAAGATCCCCCACCCAATGCTTTCAAAGTGGTTTTTAACAGTCTATTGTACTTTTCTACCTTTTCTGCAGCTGGTGCATGGTAGGGGATATGGTACACCCACTTAATACCATGTTTTTTGGCCTAGGTATTGATAAGGTTATTTTTGAAATGAGTTCCATTGTCTGACTTAATTTTTTTAGGGGTACCATGTGTAAGGGTCGGTCCGAAGTTCCCCTCGATTTTGCCTCCCGACCGTCGCAAGGAGACCTTGAGGACCCCACCCAGACTGACTCCGAACAATGGTTTACTGGCCGGGCCAAGGTGGATGCTCATGACTGTGTGCTGGTCTATTGTGTTCACTGGACCATGCTGTCGTGGCACCAACCAGAGACTGTGTTGCATCAACTGAGGACTGCTTGTCCGTACCTGTCTCCTGCAGCACCACACAATGGTCCATAAATCTTCCCACCTTTTGGCTAGAGGCCACTCGCTTTGGAGAAGGACTATAAAAGAGCGACCCTCTGGAAAAGACCCTTTGAGATCTCTCCACTGATGAAGACCCCTGAGATCTCCCCACGGACGAGGACTCGTCTATCGGATGACCCGCGAGGACGCCCGTCTCGTCTGTTGGTAGCTATTCTCCCATCCCTTCCTTTCCTTCCCCTTTCCTTATCCTGTACCTCTCCCCTTTACCGTAACTGAATTGTTGGCATTTGATGAAATGCATTGCTGTTGTTGACTAAACTGATTTTCTGTTGTTGAATAAACTGATTTTGTCCCCTGCATTTTGCCTGTTTGCACCTTTGAGATCAAAAGAACCATCACGACCCCCGCTCTGCATTAATAGCGGATCGTGACACCATGTTTCTACAAAACTTGTTTCTCAAGGCTTAAGATGGTGTTCCGAGCAGTGGCATGAGGCACAGGGTAGGTCTCTAACCATCCAGTGGTGGCTTCCACCATGGTCAGTACATAGCGCTTACCTTGGCGTGTCTGGGGCAGTGTGATGTAGTCAATCTGCCAGGCCTCCCCATACTTATATTTGGACCATCGCCCCCCCATACCAGAGGGGCTTTACCTGCTTGGCTTGCCTGATGGCAGCACACGTCTCACAGTCATGGATAACTTGAGAAATACTGTTCATGGTTAGATCTACTCCTCGGTCTTATGCTTACTTTTAGGTAGCATTTTTACCTTGGTGGCCTGAGGCATTATGGGCCTATCGAGCCAGGAACAACTTTTCTTTGTGCTGCCAGTCTAGGTTTATCTTTGACACTTCTATTTCTGCCGCCTGATCTACTTGTTTGTTGTTTTGATGTTTTTCATTAGCTTTACTTTTGGGGACATGGGCATTTACATGACGGACTTTTACAGGTAGCCTTTTTACCCGAGTGGCAATGTTTTTCTACTCGTCAGCAGCCTAAATTGTTTTTTTTCTACGTTGCCAGTTAGCTTTTTTTTATCTTTTTAGCCAACTCTACAAAGCATTGGCTACCATTTATAAATCAGTGTAAAGGTAGAGTTTTGGTTACTTTTCTTTTTCAGCAATGTCCAGGGCCAGCTGAACAGCTTTGAGTTCAGCAAGTTGACTTGATTTACTTTCTTTTTCAGTAGCTTGTGCAACCTGTAGTGTGGGGCTCCACACGGCTGCTTTTTACTTTCGATTCATCCCCACGATGCAGCAGGAACCATCAGTGAAAAGAGCATAGCATGTTTCATCTGCTGGCAGTTGGTTATACGGTGGGGCTTTTTTAGCTTGGGTCACTTGTTCTTTTTTGTCGGCAAGACTGAAGTTTTTACTTTTCGGCCAGTTGGCAATTATCTTCAAAATTTTAGGGCGATTCGGGTTTCCAATACGGGCGCGTTGTGTGATGAGGGCAATCCATTTACTCCATGTGGCGTCAGTGGCATGGTGGGTAGAAGGAACCTTTGCTTTGAACATCCAGTCTAGTACTGGCAGTCGGGGTGCCAGAAGGAGTTGTGTTTCTGTGCTAACTACTTTTGAGGCAGTTTGGACTCCTTCATAGGCGGCTAAGATTTTTTTCTCTGTTGGAGTGTAGTTGGCCTCGGACTATTTGTAGCTTTGACTTTAGAATTTTAGTGGTCGGCCTCGTGTTTTACCAGGCATTTTTTGTCACAGGCTTCAGGACAGACTATGGTTCCCAGCTGCAGAGTAGAGCACGTTTTTTATTTTTGGTCCCATCCTGACTGGGTTAAGGGCTACTGCATGAGTGATTTTCTGCTTGATTTGGGCAAAGGCTTGCTGCTGCTCAGGGCCCCAGTGGAAATCGGTTTTTTTGCGGGTGACCAGGTAAAGAGGGCTTATAATTTGGCTGTACTTAGGAATGTGCATTTTCTAAAAACCTATGGCACTTAGGAAAGCTTGTGGGGTTTTTTTGTTGGTTGGTGGAGACATTGCAGTGATTTTATTGATGATTTCAGTGGGAATCTGGCGCTGTTTATCTTGCTACTTTACTTTTAGGAACTGGATTTTTCGGGCAGGTTCTTTGACTTTGTTTTTTTTCATGGTAAAACCAGCTTTTAGGAGAATCTGGATGATTTTCTTTTTTTTTTTAAATACTTTTGCTGCTGTGTTTTTCCACACGATGATATCATCGATGTACTGCAGATGTTCTGGAGCATCACGTTTTTTTAATGCAGCTTGGATTAGCCCATGGCAAATGGTGGGGCTGTGTTTTCACCTCTGGGGCAGTTGGTTCCACGTGTATTGCATACTTTTTTAGGTGAAAGTAAACTGAGGCCTGCACTCTACTGCCAGAGGAATGGAGAAAAATGCATTGACAATATTGATAGTGGAGTACCACTGTGCTGCCTTGGACTCCAGCTCGTACTGCAGTTCCAGTATGTCTGGCACAGCAGCACTCAGCGGTGGAGTCACCTCATTCAATGCACGATAGTCTACGGTCAATCTTTATTTTTCTTCAGATTTACGCACAGGCCAGATGGGGCTGTTGAAGGGTGAGTGGGTTTTGCTGACCATTTCTTGGCTCTCTAGCTCACGGATCATCTTGTGGATGGGGACCACGGCATTTTGATTCGTCCGGTACTGCCGGCGGTGCACTGTTGAGGTGGCAATTGGCACTTGTTGCTTTTTTACTTTCAGGAGTCCTACTGAAGATGGGTTTTCTGATAGTCTTGGCAAGGTGTTCAATTGTTTAATGCCCTCTGCCTCTACAGTAGCTATTTTAAAAGCTCACCTGAGTCCTTTTGGATCTTTGAAATACTCATTTTGGAGGAAGTCTATGCCCAAAATGCGTGGGGCTCCTGGGCCAGTCACAATAGGGTGTTTCTTTCATTTATTTTTAGTCAGGCTTACTTTTGCTTCCACCAAAGTAAAATCTTGTGATCCCCTTGTTATACTAGTAATAGAAACAGATTCTGTTTCCATATGTCTTGATGGGATTAGTGTGCACTGCGAACCGGTGTCAAACAAGGCTTTATATTTTTGTGGTTCAGATGTGCCAGGCCAACGAATCCACACAGTTCAAAAAACATGGTTTTCCCTAGCCTCTACCTGGCTATTAGAACTGGGATGCAGGGTAGGACAAAGAAACTATAAACCATAGATACCTAGAACAAACTCCAGTAGCTTTATGAACTTTCTATAAATCACTATCACTGAGCCCAGCACAACAGCTATTTTAATTCGTGCTCCTCTACTGAAAAAACTGCATGTTAGGGACACTACTGGAGCTATCTCTGGATAAGAAAATAAGTCTAGAGACCAGAAAGGTATTAAAACCTCACAAAAGCCTAGGGACCCGAGACCCATAAAGGCCTCTACCCCGACAGACACAGCAGACATTATGACTTTAAATAACATGGTTACTGACTGCTTTACCTTAATACAGAGTAAATATAATCAAAATGCAATCAGAACAGTTTTTTTTCCACTTTCTCGAGCCCCGCGTTTGGGCGCCAAATGTATTTGTCCTGGTTTAGGGCAAATTTGGGAGGAAACTTTTGAATGAGGTCCTTCGGGAAAAAGGGAAAAAAAATTGGAGAGAAGTGGAAAAAAAAAGAACTGTTTATTTAACAGGCAACACACTTTCCAGCGCAACAATGAACAATATTAAACAGTAAAACCTCTTGCTGTTTCGAGCAAGACAGCAGTCTTCAGTGGCCGCCTCTAAAAATCCCGGGGAGTCTTAGGAATAATCAATTTCACTCCCCACTGGGACATGGTGTCTCTCCCCCATAGAGGGCATTTATAGTCTGTAACAAATGGATGAATGCTAGCCAATTTTCCATCCAGCCCTTCAATTTACACGATGCTTTTTGATATTTTTGCCAATTTTACCCCTCCTACACCCTGGATTCTGCCCGCTACAGGCTGAAGTTCCCAATGTGACGGCCACATCCTCTCGGGTATGATAGTCACATCAGCACCTGTGTCCAGTACCCCCTCCACATGGAGGTGATCTGATCCACGGGTTAGGTTGCATGCCAGAGAAGGTTTGTCCTCACCCACCACTTCTGCCCAGTAGACTTCAGGTGATTTCCCATCTACTGAGACCTCTGCTGGAACGGGAATGGCCTGGGCAAGGATTTGTCCCTCAACCAGGTAATATGGTGGTAGAGGACATCGTGCCAGGAGTATGAGGCCGGTTATGCTTCCATTGATGGTCATGGGAACCACCTCAATCTCTAGGGGTGTGTGTGCTGTGTCCCCGACAACAAAGTTCTCACTGTCCAGTTTCATGTGGTTTAACGTCACGTCCTGTGTGCTTTTAGGTAAGTCCACTGTTATGACTGTCCAATCAGGTGACCTGAAATGAAAACCTTTGGTAGTCACGAGCCTAAAACAGCCTAGTGGCTTCCAAACCTTGTTAATTGAACATTTGACATTCTGATTGTCCTGCATCCCCACACCCTGTATTCCATCCTCTCCCATTTTTTTGAAAGTCTTTTGTCAGTGTGGAGCCCGCAGTATTTATAGCCGAGCGCTCTATTGTGTTAATGGCGGGTACGTGCTGTTGATCTATTTTTTTTGTTTGTTGGTCTTCTTCTGTTTCTGGTTGTGTGGACAGTCTCTGGAGAAGTGTCCTGGCTTCTTGCACTGGAAGCAGACGATCTGCTGCAGTTGCTCTGGTGACATTGGTTGCTTCTTGGCTCCTGGTGTCACAGGTGCCGTGGTTTTTGGGCGTTCCAGTCCTGGATTTCTTTCGTGTCCACTGAGCAGTTCTGCTTTCCTGGTGCAGGCTTCTATCATCTGTGCTAAGCTAGGTGCTGGTTCTAGGGAAAGGCCAAGGATAACCCTGCGGCAGGTTTCATTAGCATTCCTCTGAGCCATCTGCTTAATCAATTCGGCTTCTACCACTGGATCACGCACCCGCCTTTCCACTTGCAGGCGTAGATGGTCTACAAACTGTAAGAAATTCTCAGAAGCAAACTGTTTAATGTTAACATAACTACCTTTGGCACCCACTGTAGGTAATTGATTAAAAGCCTTTTCTGCAACATCGCATATTTTATCCAGGACAGACTTGGATAGTACTCTGGTTTGGCTTTCAGGGCAATGCCAATCCCCTTCCCCACATAAGTGTTCATATGTTATTTCATTATCATCAGCATCTTTTGCATCATCCGAGCTTTGTAAAAGCTCTTGTAAAAGCACTTTCAAAGATCTTTTCCACATGCTTTCCCATAGATCATATTCTGAAGGAGTTAACAGACATAGGAAAAGCTCTTTGATATCATATGGAACCAGTTCATTTGAGCTAAAGGTGGCTCTTATCATGCCTTTAAAGATTTCACTACCTCTGCCAAATTCTCTCTGTGCTTTACAAATTTCCTTTTTATCTTGATAGGACAAAGGCTGATAACTTCTCTTGCCATTTCTCCTACCGAGATAAACCACGGGAGCAACTGATGGTATATATTCTTCTCCCAGGTGTTGACTTCCAGGGCTGGGCACCCCCCCCCCCACCGGGCCAGGGAGGCTTCCCACCCTCCCCCACCACGGGGACACCATCTGTCTGGCAGGGGCTGTGAACTGATCCCTCCCCACCTCCATCCCCACCGGCACTGAACCCAGCAGGGGCTTCACTGCCCACCCCCCTCCCGCAGTAGTTTGGAGAGCAGTCATGTGAAACTGGAGCAGGGGTATGGTGGTGGGATCCAGGGTTACAACATGTGTGGGTGGGGTTGCAGGATGATGCCATGCAGGGCAGGGTCTTGGAGAAGGGAGGGGGCAAGGCAGCCGAGGGCAGGAGTGGGTTATGGGAAGGGAAAGGGTTAGGGGCAGGGACCAGAGGGTAAAAGGGATTGTGGGATGATGGAGGAAACGCGTGGCTGCCAGCATATGGGACCCCCACCACTCGTTTTACAGTGTCCCGGGGACAAGCCACATGGCCAGAGCCATCTTGGATCTTGCCCCCGGCCCCTTCAGGCTTAGCCACGTGGCCGTTGCCCTGAAGGGAAGGGAAGTCACTTCTATAGCTTTCTGAACACTGCTCCGAAGGAAAAACATTTGAGAGGGAAGGGTACAAGGAAGAATGGCTGACAATTTTCGAAAAATCATCAGAACCGGGACACTGGGGAGGACTCAGGAGCCCAGAGAAGCTACGGCTGTGCTGGGTGCCCTGCGGTTCCCGGGGAGACCCGTGGGTTCCCTCCAGTTCCAGGTTATAGGGTTTTGGGGAAAGGGAAGGTGAATCTGAGCTTTTTTGCTGTTGCTGCCTGTTGTTTTCTGTCTGAATTAAAAGTTTCCGAATTTGTAAGAATATCGGGAGGAATAGAGGCTGTTTCATCTCCATTTTCCACTTTTAAAGTTAATAAATCCCCTATTTCGTCCCAAAATGAAATCGAATTTATATCTTGCAGTTCGAGATCCGATTTTTCAACAGACAGCCATCTTGTAAAATGTGCTAATCTTTTCTTAGATGTTAAAACATTTCCTGAACTTAATATTTCCCTGAGCTGGGAACTTAAACTCTTTTGTAGGGCAGATTGCTGTAAGCTCATGATGTTTAGTAACAATCTGCCACTATATCTACCCCACTACAGTTAAAACACAGGAAAAAGAGTTAGTTGTTAAAATTTGCAGCTCATAGCATGGCTTTCAGGCTTTGCCCGCCTCGGATCTGATGTTAATTCCGCCGCTTTTATCGGCAAGACCCACGCGGTGCTGGAGCCGCTTTTGGGACCGATCCATCCCAGCGGAGCAGCAAAAAGCCGCAGAAACCCCGTGCCACCGCTTTGGAACCGATCAAAGCTGCCTCCTGCCGAGCCTTGTCTGAGGTGGCTGCATCCAGCTCCCCCCCCCCCCCCCCCCCCAGCCTGTGCGCCGCACCCCGGGCTCTGTACGAATCGCGTGTCATCTGCGTCATCGAGCAGGGGCGCGCGCCACCCTGGCCAAGTGCCACCTGTGAGACCCCCCCAACTCGCTCTGGGAACCCACCCGCCGCGAAAGTAGGCTTACACTCACCCTTTATCTTGCAGGCATTGGCGTCTGTGTAACTGTAGTGGGTCTCCGTCCAGAACTGACCTGCCTGGGCTATTGACAGGCTCCCGGTTAGTCCTTAAAGTCTCCGAACTGAATAAAATGCACCTCAAAGAAATTTAAGGTAGTTGATCACCTCAAAGGCTTATTGAATCGTGAAAATGGGAGTATGTCCTGGTTTAGGGCAAATTTGGGGGAAAACCTCCAGAAGGAGCCCCCAGACAGCAAACCCCATGACTCCTCCCCCCACCACCGGGTTCGGGAAGAATTTCCTCAGAGAAGAGTGGGGAAAAAAAACTGTTTATTTAACAAGCAAAACCACTCCTCAGCACGGGAAAAAAAAACACCAGCTGACAAAAAAACTCTTTCACCGTTCTGAAGTGATGACAAACTCAGAGAGTCTCTCTGGCGAGTGGTGGCCCAGTTATCAGTCTCTGGCGCTGGGGAATGACTGCTGCAGGTGACAGAATGTAGACTCCTGGTGTTGGGGTGTAGTTAGCTTCAGACCCTCTCTAGCTCCGACTCCAAAATCCTAATGGTCGGCCTCGAGTCTCACCAGGCACCTTCTGCCACAGGCTCCAGGACAGACCATGGTTCCCGGCTGCAGAGTAGAGCACGTTCTTCACATCTGGTCCCGTCCTGACTGGGCCAAGGGCTACTGCATGAGCAATTTCCTGCTTTATCTGGGCAAAAGCTTGTTGCTGCTCAGGGCCCCAATGGAAATCGTTCTTCTTGCGGGTGACCAGGTAAAGAGGGCTCACGATCTGACTGTAGTCAGGAATGTGCATCCTCCAAAAACCTATGACGCCTAAGAAAGCTTGTGTCTCCTTCTTGTTAGTTGGTGGGGACATAGCTGTGATTTTGTTGATGACATCAGTAGGAATCTGACGCCGTCCATCTTGCCACTTCACTCCCAGGAACTGGATCTCTCGAGCAGGTCCCTTAACTTTACTCTTCTTGATGGCGAAGCCGGCTTCCAGGAGGATTTGGATGATTCTCTCTCCTTTCTTGAACACTTCTGCTGCTGTGTTCCCCCACACAATGATATCATCAATATATTGTAAATGTTCTGGAGCCTCACCTTTTTCTAGTGTAGTCTGGATCAGTCCATGGCAGATAGTAGGACTGTGCTTCCACCCCTGGGGCAGTTGATTCCAGGTGTACTGCACTCCCCTCCATGTGAAAGCGAACTGAGGCCTGCACTCTGCTGCCAGAGGAATGGAGAAAAATGCATTGGCGATATCGATAGTGGCGTACCACTTTGCTGCCTTGGACTCCAGCTCGTACTGCAGTTCCAGCATGTCCCGCACGGCAGCGCTCAGTGGTGGAGTCACCTCATTCAATGCACGATAGTCTACGGTCAGTCTCCATTCTCCTTCAGATTTACGTACAGGCCAGATGGGGCTGTTGAAGGGTGAGTGGGTTTTTCTGACCACCCCTTGGCTCTCCAGCTCACGGATCATTTTATGGATGGGAACCACAGCATCTCGAGTCGTTCTGTATTGTCGGCGATGCACTATGGAAGTGGCAATTGGTACCTTTTGCTCTTCTCCTTTCAGAAGTCCTACAGTACTTGGATTCTCAGACAGTCCAGACAAGGTGTTCAATTGCTGGATGCCCTCTGTCACCACAGCTGCTATCCCAAATGCCCACCTGAGTCCTTTTGGATCTTTAAAATACCCCCTTCGGAGGTAATCTATGCCCAAAATGCATGGGGCCTCTGGGCCAGTCACAATAGGATGTTTTTTCCATTCATGTCCAGTCAAGCTCACATCAGCTTCCACCAAGGTAAAGTCCTGTGATCCACCTGTCACACCAGCAATAGAAACAGATTCTGCCCCCACATATCTTGATGGGACTAATGTGCATTGGGCACCAGTATCAACCAAAGCTTTATACTTTTGTGGTTCCGATGTGCCAGGCCAACGAATCCACACAGTCCAGAAGACACGATTTTCCCTCGCCTCTCCCTGGCTAGAGGCAGGGCCCCTCTAAGCCTGTTTATCCTTCTTTCCTTGGGCATATGTCTTAGAGGTTCCTTCAAGGGGATCAGATATATCATCATCATCATACTTGGCAGCTTGGCTACGGGCAACTGGAGCTGCTCTCCTTTTGGTGGAACTTCCTCTTTGGGTCTTGCCTTCCTTCAATTCACGCACCCGTTGTGCCAGAGCAGCAGTAGATTTTCCATCCCATCTCCTCATGTTTTCTCCGCAATCACGTAGGAAGAACCACAGCTCAGCTCGTGGGGTGTACCTCCTCTCCCCATCAGGGGAACGTCTGCGTTGGATACCAGGGCCTCTAATTTGTACTGCTGAGATTTGGAGAAGGTCCTCTTTAATCTCCTCCCTGAGTCTTTTATGATTCTCCTCTATCTTGTCTTCTAATTTCTGCAGACGTGTTTCCACAGCTGCAATTCTGGCATGTGTTGGGCCATGCACAGCATCTGCATATGCTCGGAGCTTCTTCGCCATATCAAGCACGGTCTCATCCCTCTCGTCCCGCTTCATTATTGCTAAAGCAGAAGCGTATTCATGGGGCCCAAGTCGTACAAGTTTTCGCCACATCACAGATGTACATGGTACCAAGTCCGGATTCCTAGTTGTTATGTCATCTGAGAAGATAATCTCTGCCACTGCCATTTCTCTCAGGCGTTGGATCCCTTGTTCTATCGTCTTCCAGTGGGTCTGCTGCATATAAAGATCATCTGCACACAGGTATCTTTGTGCTACACTGTCCAGGACCCGTGCCCAGAGGCTGTGAGGGTTAGGCCCTCTCATCATTCCTTGGTCGATGACAGGATCATGTGACAGGGATCCCAAATGCCTGGCTTCAGTGCCATCCAGAATTGTAGCCTCGCCTGCAGCATCCCAAAGACGGACCAACCAACTAATTATAGACTCATCAGGTCGTCGGGTGTAATCCTTTCTTAGGCCACGGAGGTCCTTTAGGGAAAAAGACTCAATATTGGCCTCTGATCTTTTACCAGTTGCTTTGACTCCTGGTTTTATGTCAGGAGGCGTCGAGGGTCCTTCTCCTGCATCATCATCATCATCGTCATCCACTGGTCGATCAGTCTTGTCTGTGCACTTTCCACTTCTCGTGCTGGTAGCAACAGCCATTGGTTGAGGCTTACTGACAGGTTTAGCTGCTGGCTTAGGCTCACTGTCTGGTGTAGTTGTTGGCCTCGAGCCTGGGGTGTTGGCTGCAGCCTGAGTGACTGGGATAGTGGCTGATTTATCTGCCTGTCCCCCTTCCTCTGTCTGCTGCCCTACAGCATCTAGCAGGGTACGGTAAGCATATGCCAGGGCCCAGCTCACTGCAATGATCTTCTTCTCCTTAGAATTACCATGGCACTTCTCTTTCAGGTACTTTGCCACCTCAGCTGGGTTCTGAATTTGTTCACATGGAAAATCCCAGGATGTAGGGTCAGAAAATTCCTTTAAGATTTGGCCCATATCCTCCCATTTCCCACACCATTCAGGATTCCTCACGCCTGGCTCTACTCTGGGGTCAGGGGTCTCAGCCCCTCTAGAAATCTCAGCTCTCATTCTAGAGAAACTGCAGACTGTATAGAGAAAGCTTACTATATTAAACACCAGAAAGATGGTCTCTTTAACACTCAGGGGGAACTGAACATTCTCTAATAAGGATGTAACAAATTCAGAGGAGAAGAAGGAGAACAAAGGCTGAAAAGCCTCATCCCCTGCTTCTCCTCTAACAAACTGAGTGCACAACCACAACCAAGAACCATACATTCCTGGAACAGATTCCAGCACCTTTATAAATCTCCTGCAGGCCATTAAAACCAAGCCCAGCCCGATGGATATTTTGGTCAATGCCCCTCTGCTACAGAAACTACGCATTAGGGACAATACCGGAGCTATTTCTGGATAAGCAAATAAACCCAGGGACCACAAAGGTATTAAGACTTCAAAAAACCCTAGGGACCAAAATCCCATGCAGGCCTCCACCCCAAAAGACATGAATTCCAACAACATAGCCAATAACTGCTCTATACCAACACAAAAGAATTTGAACCAAATTATTATTATTAGAACAGGGTTTTTTCCCACTTTCTCGAGCCTCGAGTTGGGCGCCAATTTATTTGTCCTGGTTTTGGGCAAATTTGGGGGAAAACCTCCAGAAGGAGCCCCCAGACAGCAAACCCCACGACTCCTCCCCTCCCACCCCACCGGGTTCGGGAAGAATTTCCTCGGAGAAGAGTGGGAGAAAAAACCTGTTTATTTAACAAGCAAGACACTCCCCAGCACAGGGAAAAAAGACAACACCAGCTGACAAAAAAACTCTTTCACCGTTCTGAAGGGATGACAAACTCAGTCTCTCTGGCGAGTGGTCGCTCAGTTATCAGTCTCTGGCGCTGGGGATGACTGCTGCAGGTGACAAAGTGTAGCCTCCCGGTGTTTCTTGGGGTTCCCAGGTCCCCGTCCGTTCAGATGATATCCAGGAGAGGGAGGGGACGGGGTGGAAGAGAAAACAGTCCAGGGAAAAAGTTGGACTGCCTAGCTGAACTAACTAATAAGCAGAAAGCAAGGGCAAAGCGAAGGAAAGAAAAAGGCAGAAGCGAGCAAGCAGGCAAGCAAGCAGGCAAGCAAGCAAGCAAGCAAGCAAGCAAGCCGAGCTAAAACCTCTCCTAAACATAGACCATGGGGGAGGTGAGCCGGCTGATAACAAGACAAAACAAAGCTTCACTCTCAGACTCAGTCCTGGAAGCACAGGACATAATACCAAACATAATCAGGACACACGATTGGAGATAGAAACACCATAACATCACCCTAGGACAGAATCTGATGTCCAAATTGTGGAGGGATCTCCACAAATTGCAGAATTGGCAGCCGTTGTCAGAGTCTTTGAGAAATTCAAAGACAAACCCTTTAACTTAGTCACCGATTCTCCTTACGTAGCTGGTATAGCTATGAGAGCAGAACATGCTTTCCTCAAAGACATTTCCAATCCAAAATTACACCACTTGATTTCTTCATTAATCATCCTCATTTCCAACAGAATATTATCCTACCATATCATGCATGTTAGGTCACACACCGACCTCCCAGGTTTTATTACAGAGGGAAACAGGAAAGCAGACGCCCTGGCCATGCCAGTCGAGAATGCAAACATCCCCAACATTTTTGCTCAAGCAAAGCTGTCACATTCAGTTTTCCACCAAAATGTACCTGCCCTCATGAGAATGTTTAAAATTCCAAAGTCCCAAGCAAAAGTCATTGTGGCAACATGCCCAAACTGTCAAAACTACCAAGTGCCCTCTATGGGCACGGGAGTCAATCCCAGAGGCCTGAACAGCTGCCAGCTGTGGCAGTCTGATGTCACCCATTTCCCACCTTTTGGAGAGTCTAAGTATGTGCACGTGTCCATTGTCACGTTCTCTGGAGCAGATTTTGCATCGGCTCATGCAGGAGAAACAGCCACTCACGTTATTAAGCATTTTCTCCTAGCATTTGCCACTCTGGGAGTTCCAAAAAAGATCAAAACTGACAAAGGACCTGCCTACATCTCTCACAAATTTCAAGAGTTCCTCGGTGAATGGGGAATTGAACACATTCAGACCATTCCTGGAAATTCCACAGGACAGTCCATCGTAGAGAGAACTCATCAGAACATCAAGAGTCCTTCACCAACAGCGAAGAGACACAGAAATTTTATCTCCAGTGGAAAGACTCTGCAAAGCTCTCTACGTCATCAATTTCCTAAATGGCACCGAGTCAGAACCTGACCCCCCAATACTCCGACACTTTGCAAACTCAACCCAAGCAAAACTCACTGAAAAACCACCAGTGCTGGTGAAAGACCCTGAAACACATCAGGTCTCTGGACCTTTCCAATTAATTACCTGGGGAAGGGGGTACGCTTGCGTCTCCCTGCCATCTGGACCAAGATGGTTCCCAGGAAAAAACATAAAACCATACCTAGGCACAGCAATACCTACTCCAACAGACAACAACAAAAGCTCCCCAGAGTCAAATACAAAACCTCCTCAAAACCAAACCAGCACTGCTTGGAGAAGAAGATGCTGCCGAACACCGGCACATCAAAGAAAATATCATCCTGTCACAAGACAGCGGACGAGACAAACAACTAAGCAGCAATCTGCTGCTTCAGGCAAATCATAAGCCAGACATAGTCTGGCCACAAAATAACCTTTAGTTAGATGTTACTACCTCTACTGAAACACCCTAGTATTAGTTCCCCCCAATGATTTTACTGTAACCCCTAATCCTGAATTCCCTTCCCTATCCTTAGAGAAAAAAAAAAAAAAAAGAGGGGGGGAAGGGACAGGAAGGGACAAAGGAAGGACATGAAGGAGAAAACCCTAACCCTCTCTCCCCCCATCATAAAAATAACTGACTTTACTTATATTCCCTATCAGAAGGCCCATCCTTGTCCAAAGATGAAAATTATCTCTGTTGATGCTGTCCTCACTGCTGCCTGGATCCTTCTCACTGTGCCGCATGCCTTCAGCTGGATCAGTCCACAACCCAAACACAATGTCTGGGTGACTTTAGCAAAGACATTGAAACAAGATAACATGTGCTTGTCTATGGGCAACCTTGATAGCCCACTTGCCACGTTTGGTAGGAATTCCCTTTCTAGCAGACGAATGGCCCGTCCAAAACTCAGAGCTCCTCCACACCACTGGTAAGAGACCAAATCCAGTTGACACTTGGGACCACTGGACAAAAATACTGCCAAATGCCCCCGAGGAACCCCAAGAATTAGATTTGCTGGGGTCCTCCAAAGCAACATAGTGTGTCAAATTCTATTACAAAACTCGAAAGCAAAATTGGCCTGGATTGAGTCAAATTCGAAACACATGCAGAAAAGACATATCACCCATCAACAAAGCCTACAATTATCCACACTGGTGCAATTATACCACTCATGTTCTCTCTGAATCCTCCATTCACCCCAAAAGGTTACCCCATGGAATGTTTCTTATCTGTGGTGATTGGGTTTGGGCTGGAATCCCCTCTTGTCTTCAGGGGGGACCCTGTAGCCTTGGCAAGCTTTCTACCCTCACCCCCAACATTACCTTATTACATAATTGGAAAAAGGAGAGTGAACCAAAACGTGAAAAAAGATCTTACACTGAATTTGATGAAAGTTGTGACCCTAAATTGTACAACTGGAACAAACCCACAAGGGCTGCTGTCTCCCTGTTCTTACCATGGGTGGCTGCAGCAAAAGTCCTTGGTGAAATTACTCATTTGGGGTGTTGGCTCAGTAAGCAAGCCAATGTTACATCTGCTGCCTTGAGTGATCTTTTAAAGGATGAAAAAACCACGAGACATGCATCCCTACAAAACCGAGCTGCAATCAACTTCCTGCTGCTTGCCCACAGACATGGCTGTGAAGACTTTGAGGGGATGTGCTGCTTCAATCTGTCCTCACGTTCAACATCCATTCAGGCAAACATCCAGAAGCTGAAGGACCCCGTGAAGGATTTGAAAGTAGAAACCACCCCAGACTGGTTCAACAACCTTTTTGGACAATGGTGACTCTCTGGTCAAGGGACTTTTATGGATTTTAATCATGGTTGTGATCATGTTAGTTATGTTTGCATGCTTTGTTCAATGTTTCAAGAAAGTTGCTGGAAGCGTCTTTTTAGTAAATACAGAGAGAGGAGTTGTGGAGGGAGCAGAAAGAACAGAAGAAAGTCTCCCTGCATCCTCAGAACAAGCTCCTTGGAAAACCATAGCTTAGAGATAAGAAATGCCTTGTGAAATGACAAATACAAAAAGGAATCTAGCTTCCCCCCTTTGGAAGACCCTCTTATCTATCTTCAGTATTTGTGGTCCATTTTCTTTTAGTATCCATAGGCCAGCTTTGAATGTAAAATCCCTCAGGGATTGGTTAGAAAGCAGAATTCCCTTGGTAATTGGTGCAAATTGTAAAACCCTCAAAAGTTATAAAAACCCCTGTAAAACAATAGCAGTTGGTATATGCTAGATAGGATGCCTTCATAGAATAAACGATGGATTTGTGCCTCTCTGCATATGCTGGTCTCTTTTCCCCGCTGGTCTGAGAGCTCACCGCGAGCCACAATTCTATCTGGGCAAGGCTCGGGAATTTGCTCCGTCGCTGAGGGCTGTGAAAGCAGCCTGAGGGATCCCAAAGGGACCCCAAAAACCCCACCAGTGACAGTTGCCCTTTACTGGGATAGGAAATTCATACAAAGATAATGCACAGGCAAGGAATTCGAGCTCCCAGAGCGAAATTGTAGTGAATTACCCGTAATTTCTTGTGCACGAAGATCCAGGCGAGAACAGTGGACTGTGATTATCGCTTGGTTAGGTGGTGTGTGACTGGTGTATGTTTGAGATGTAACATAGTTACGAGGTGAGTGAGGAGTTCTTCTAGCCTCGTTTCTGTCTTCTTGTGAGAGAAGCGGCAGGAGAAGGAATGAAGCAAGTGAACAGGGGACTTTTAAATAAAATTGGGGGCTGGGAGTGCTTATACGAAGGGACTTAGAATAAAGTCAGGGGCCGGAGGGGTTTGTTGAAGGGATTTTATTTAAAAAGTTGGGGGCCAGAGGCACCGAAGGACCAGTCAGGAATGGATCAGGTTTTTTAGAAAACCAAAGGACCCAGGTACCAAAGGTTCACATAAGAACCTGTAGGGACATATTGAGAAATCAAGAAAATTACAGCCTGAGAAATATTCCAGGCCGGAGCTTCTCAGCTCTGTTCCCAGCCGATAAGCTGGTCCAGCTGAAGGCTAGGGAGAATTTCTCCCAGGGTGATAATTTGGTCAAAATAAAAAGGAATTAATAACAAAGATAGAACACCTGTTGTGGTGTGTGACCAGGCCCTGGCAATGGGGTGTCTTCTCTCTGAACCAATCACCTTTTCTCTACTCTTGGAATTGTGAGTCATGCTATAAAAGCAAGTGTGTTTCTGAATAAACTTGTCTCTTTCTTCCTGTCATGAAAGATGACCATGTAGCTGTGCATCTTATTTCTGCCGCACTTAAAGGGTTAAAACCCCATTCCACGGCTACATACACCTGCTATGGGTAGCAACCCCATAGGCATGGGAGGTGGAAGTATAAGCCATACTGGACGTCTGTTATTCCTTTTTCTGTCACTCCTTTTTTTTTTTTTCATCCTTTCCCTTATGGGGTACCAATCAAGTCATGTCACAGATGCTACTAGAAGCTCTATATGAAAAGACATGAAGGTTCTTTTCTTATTACACACTCCCATGTCAACAGTCACTGTTATAACCCATCTAAGTTAGGTACTTGTATGCAAGATGGAAAAAAAATACTAGATTGTGGAAAACTTAGGAACAAGTAGTAATAGGCTAGGAAATTAATATCCAGAAGGAGAAAAATAGATTTGTTTCACATTTATCGTTGGAAGTAAAGTCCAAAATTTGGCAAAAGAACAACTAGTAAGCATAAAAGGAAAACCAGTACAACAATATAACTCTGTGCCAATTTCACTTCAATAGACCTGCTACTTGGGCACAAGATGACAGTTGGGAATATAAAACTCCCATTTATATGCTTAACCAAATTATCAGGCTTCAAACAGTAGTAGAAATAGCTAAACAACTGTCTCAAACCCAAGCAGCAGTGTACCAAAACCGCGTGGCATTGAATTATTTGTTAACTGAGAAAAGTAGAGTTCGTGGAAAGTTTAACATGTCTGAATGTTGTTTACAAACTGATAACGGAGGAGTTGTTACTCAACTAGTGGAAGAAATTAAATGACTAGCACACATCCCAGCTCAGAAATGGAATTCTATCCTTCAAGGAGCTTGGTGAAATCAAATGTTTAATGGAGTCTGGTGCAAAAAAAAAGGGGTTCATAATACTGTGTTCAGTACTAAGGTTACTGTTTTTGCCATGTCTAATTCCATGTCTAATTCCGTGTTTTACTTGACTCATACACTCAGTAATCCAAGGCATGCAAATTTCAGCCATTCCCATTGATCTCGAACTTACCGCCTCAGGGAAAACTCACAAACTAATAATATTAACTAAAAGTAAAACCAAACAGCACTATCTTAATTTGGAAAACAGACGATGTTGTAATTCACTAGATGTATTGAAAATGGTAGGTTCTGTGACCCCTGTAATATCCTGTGGTCTGGTCCCTCTCCCCTCTGGCCATGCTTAGTTGGTCAAGATCCAATTTCCTCCCACCCCCTTACAGACCCTAGAACAGACCTATGTCCCCTGACCTCGCCCTCTTTCGATTCTGGAAGCTCACAAAAAATAAACCTCAAATTCTCCCCAGGGGGGAAAGAGCCTCTTTTGTTATCTTTTACCCATATCCATGCAGGGGGACAGAGGCTTCTTCCTAGCATCTGAGCAAGTCTGGAACTAGGGGGAAGTCTCTCTCCCACCCCTGCAAGACACGAATGATTAAGATGAAGATGGAGGATTGTGAGATGTTACATAGTGATTTGTATCATTATGGAAACACACCACGGGATCAGTATAAACAAGAATACTGAAAGTAAAGCATGGACGTGAGACAAAGGGAAAGATAATGATTTCATTATATTTGTTAAAATCACTTTGCTGTGAATTGCTGGCTTTTTGCTGTTATGGATTTTTTGCCACTATAATTATGAATTGTATCCACTTTTTATGTATAAGGAAAATGCGGGCTTGTGTGAACATGAAAAGGCTTGTTACTGCTGTTACCTGCTTGCTAGGAGTGTAACCTGAGAACATGTTCGAGCCTTGTCCAGACCTGGTGGGGGCTTGTAGCCACTGCTGCTTGAGTGCTAGCCAACATGTTCGGCTTGCTCGGACTTGTAGCCCAGCACAGTAGGCATGACACAGCCCCACTAGAAACTGCCTATAAAAGGTGCAGTGACCAGAGGTGGGACGTGAAATAAATAAGGGCAAGGAGAGCAGCTCCCGTTTTAATGCCTTTATTGAGAAATCAGCTCTGGGTTGAGGCCCAAGGGGTCACGTGCACCACCGCTGCTCCCGATGGACGATCCAGAGGAGGAGGAATTGAGCTTTGCTGTGCAGCAGAGCTGGGCCTTGCGTCCTCACAGGAGTCCCGCAGAAGACACTGGCTGGCTCGTAGTCCAGGGGTGTCACGTTGATCGGGTGCTGTTCAAGTCATGGTGACAAGGCAAGAGAGTCCTGGTTGGTGATTTCATCTTCTTCACTGCTTTTCTTACTTGAGAGTACCATTTTTGGTTTTCGATGTTATATTGGCTCGGTGTTTTTAGGGTTTTTTTATTACTGAGTTGTGTCCCATAAGTACTTGCGGTCTTCTCATTTGCTAGGCATAATTTTGGGAGCAGCAAAGGCGTTACCCACGGGGAGGGAAAGGGCACAATGGCAAGACAATTCCAGGGAGTGGGGATCAGAACAGAACAACAGCAACAATTAACATAAAAACAGGGTGTTTTCCACAGTTAACAGAACATTAACAGAACAAACAGGAGCTTGTTCTTAACAGGACAAAGGTGTTGGTGGAGTGCAGATTTCTCGTGTCCCCAGTCCTGCTTGCCTGTTCCTTATCAACTTATTAATAAATTGCCTTATTGATTGACCAACTTGATTATGCTGAGTAATTTATAACATTTCTATTTGGGCCCATAATATTCCACACGAGATTGGATTTGCTAGCAGCACTTTCCCCCGCAGTCCTCTTGTCATACCAAGAGGCTCAGATGCTCTCCCTGTCAGTGGTGCGCTTGCTGGCTCCGCTGGCCTTGCACATACTTTGCGATGTGACAGACGGACATAGAAGGACATACGGCATGTCGTGTCCCCTCCCCCCGAGGGCCGGTAGCTGATGAAACACCTCTGCTTCCGGGAAACAGCCTGCCAGGCCCCCACTACCCCCTCCCTCCATCCTCTTTCTCCTTCCAAAGCCCGGCTGAGCTTGCTCTGATCCCGGCAGCCGCGGAGGCACCGCCACCCCATGGCTCCGGGATGGGTGTGTGCCCCCTGCATCTCCCCATACATCCCCCATGTTCGTCCCCCATACATGAATCCCCCCGCATTTCCCCTTGCGTCCTCCCGTGGGATGGACCCGCCCACTGGGGGATGGCTGAGCCATGCGTCTCCCTGTTCCCCCCCTTCACAGGCCGGGCTACCGGCGGCCAAATGTACTTAAAGCCTCAAGCGTCAGGCCCGGGATTTTCGGGGCCATTTATCTGAAACGGAAACGAATTGGAAATGCTTCTCTCAACTGCCTTTTGGAGACATAAATACAGCAGGCAGAGGCAGAGGCAACGGCAGAGCGGGGACCGCCAGTGCCCGGTGGGATGCACACACAGTCACAATTATAATCACACTGACACACATACCGAGCAGGAAGGGCAAGAGGGACCCGATTTCCCTGTGTACGCCGGGGGAACCTGGTGAGGAAGGGGTTTGAGTGTGTGAGTGCTCTGCAGGAGCCTTGCGCCGGGGCTTGGGTTAACAATAATTGCCCTCGGCTGCAGGCTGCGTTTGCATTCCTCCCCCCCAAATCTCCACCTCCCCGGTAATATTGGCGATATTTAGACTAAAATACCACTTTCACCAGGAAGGGGAGGGAGGGACACCGGGGGCTCGAGGGAGACAATCACTGACGTATTAATAATCATTATTAAGCCATCGAGCGGGGGGAGGGACCCGCATTGCTAATTACTCCTCCCCTTCTCCACACCCATGCCTCCCCCCTACACTTCTTTGCTCTCACAAATCGTCGATTTTCGGGGCTGTGTGTCCTTTTAATTTCAAAACATGCCGGGGCACCCCGGAGCAGCTGAGGTCCCCCTCCTGCCCTCAGCACCTCCGCAGAGCCCCACGCACATATACATACACAAATCCCCGTAAAGCTACAGTGTTGCTCTCTAGCTGCAATTTACGAAGAGAGAGAGTGGTCGTGTCCTCCACAGTTTCCACACGCACACACATAGCTGCCACCTACAGATATAAACACATATAGGCTATGAAAGGGGGAGGGATTTAGAGGAATGTTGAATTTGTCTTTACAAATGAGCGGTGGATCAGCCTGTAGATAAGGCTAGCACTGAGAGATAAAAGAAACAATGGGATGGATTCCACTGATTGATGAATGGAAAGAGATATTTGCCTTTACAAACAAACTGTAGGGCTGCTGATAAATGAAATTGGATATCGAAAGATGAAAGAAGCAACGGGGGAAAACTATGAATTCTGTAAGAATTAAAAATTAAAAGGGAGGGTTATACATTAGAGGGGAATTTCAGGTATCAGGCGTTCCGGGAAGTCTGTGCCTCTCAAGTACCTCAGCCAATGGGGAAAGAGAGAGGGAAATGCGGCCGGGAAAATAGGATAAAAAGGAGGCTGCGTCCTCCGAAAATTTGAGAGATCCCAGGGGAATGTCCCATGGCCTCTCCCTTTATTCGAATAAAGCAAAAAGGACTCCTCTGTCTCCTTTTTGGACATAAACCTCTGGTGTTTGTGGATTAATTTTCCTGACAATTTTGGGGGCTCGTCCGGGATCTTTCCACCATCCGGGGCGGTGGGCAGCGAGTGGAGCTGAAGGCGCCTCACCCAGTTTCGGTGATCAGCTCCCCTTGGTGCCAGCTGGCACCGGGCGATTGATTGGGTTCCCGAGACTGTCCAGGAGACAGACGAGTGGCGGACCAGGGGGGTCCGTGAAGAGTCCGCAGGGAAGGACTACTGAAAATCTCACCGGTGAGTAAAATGGGATCTTCGGGGAGCAAACCTGGGAGGGCACCCATGGAGGGTAGCACAGGTAAACCTGAGAGGGCACCCATGGAGGGTAGCACAGGTAAAACGGGGCACCCAGAGAGGGTTGGAAAGGTGAAGCCGCGAAGGGGCCCCGGCAAAAGGGACGACGATCCCATAATACCCCCGGAGAGTCCCTTGGGGTGAATGCTGAGGTCTTGGGACAGATTGTATATTCACCCAGAAGTAACTATGGAAATGATGGTAAAATATTGTTATTTTGTGTGGCCAGAGTATAAGTTGGCAAGGGGATTTATATGGCTACTTATGGAACAGATAAAATTCATTTGTGTCGAATTTTGTGAAGGTATTTAGAGGAAAGTGGTGAGGATTGGGATGTTTTTCAGCACCTTCCCCCGTCTTGTCCTCCAGTGTTGCTAGCTGACCCAGGGCCAGCTGCAGGTCGTCTGTATCCTCAACTTTCAGAGCAAGGGGATCAGGGAAATGTTATTCCTACAGCCCCACCTGAGAAGGATGATGGTGTAGGGGGAGGGGAGCAGCATGTTGTATCACCCCCCAGAACTAGAAGAGGAACTCAGTTTAGGGCATCAGAAGCCCCCCAAGAGACAGGGGTACACCAGATGCCACTCCGTCAAGTTCCTTTGGGGGGGTCAAGGGGGAGGATTTGGGTTTGTAATTGTACCACTCACTACCCAGGATATAAGAGGGTTGAAAAAAGAATTACCCCCATATTTGGATGATCCCATAGGGGTGGGGGAAAAGATAGAGGAATATTTGGGAAATGCGAATTATACATGGAAGGATTGGGATTTTCTATTGGGAATTTTGTTTGGGAAACGAATGATTTTGCAGAAAGCTCGGCAGCTGTGGGAGGATGAACACCCACAAGCAGCAGGGGGGGCTGGACCCAATGCACCTACGGTGGGTGATGCCATCCCCCAGGCAGACCCCCAGTGGGACCCAAATAACCAGGCCAGTCTGGCTCACCGTGATTACCGTGCTTATTTGATTAGGGCAATCAAGTCAGTGGCTCCCAGAACTAACAACATAGCTAAGGCTCTGTCGTTAGAACAGGAGAAACAGGAAAGCCCTCATTGGTTGGAGAGGATTAGGGATGCCTTGAGGAAGCACGGGGGGATGGATCCTGAAGGGCCAGCCTTCAACACATTGCTTAAAGTACAATTTGTTACTAAAGCCTGGTCTGATATAAGGAAAGGAGTACAGAAAAATGAAGAGTGGCAAAATAAGCCTCTAGAGGAATTGGTTAGAAAAACACAGCAGATATATGTAAGAAGGGATGAGGAAAAGGCAGAAACTAAAGCAAAGATGATGGCAGAGTTTTTGCAGCCCCGGAGGAATAAACCGCAGGGTCCAAGGGGTCCCCAGGGACAGAGGGGACGGGGTCGGCCACAAGGAAGTGGCAGAGGGATTCCCTCCTCGGCAGGGGACAGCCGACCCAAACAGCGGCTGGGGAAGAACCAGTGTGCTGTCTGCAGGGCAGAAGGGCACTGGAAAAACGAGTGTCTGCAGAAACAACTGGACCCTCAGGAGGAAGAAGTCCAGAGGATAATGGAAATGGATTGTTAGGGGTGTCAGGGGCTCCTATTATACCAAAGACCCACCACTCAGGAGCCCTTGATAACTTTTAAGGTGGGTCCGGATCGAGAGAAGGTGTGTTTTCTGGTAGACACGGGGACCTCTCGGTCCACCTTAAATTTTATACCTAAGGGGGGGAAATTGTCAAAAAGATCCTTGGTTATTCAAGGAGTAAGCGGGAAGGATGAGCGAGTGCATTTTATTCAACCGCTGTTAATAGATGTGGGGGACAGATTTGAACTGCATGAATTCTTGTTTGTTCCTAATTGTGATTGTAATTTACTGGGAAGAGATTTGATGGCTAGAATGGGAATGCAAATTAGTATTGTAAAAAGTGACACGGAGTCCGAAACTGTGATATCTTTGTGTAAAATGTCTGAAAAGGCTTATGCTAAAATAAATCCGGAAGTATGGGCAGCTCCAGGGAAATATGGGAAACTGGACATAGAGCCTCTCCAAATTACTTTGAAGCAACCAGGACAAGTGGTGTCTAAAAAGCAATACCCTCTTTCAAGGGAGGGAAAGAAGGGGTTACAGCCTGTTATTGAGTCCCTGCTAAAAGCAGGTCTTTTAGAGCCGTGTATGTCTCCCTATAACACTCCTATCCTGCCGGTTAAGAAACCAGATGGAACCTACAGAATGGTGCAGGATTTAAGAATAATAAATGATATTGTCAAACCAAGGCATCCTACAGTTCCAGATCCATACACAATCCTGAATCAAATCCCTTCTTCACATCAGTATTATTCTGTACTGGATTTGAAGGATGCTTTCTGGGGGTGTCCAATCACAGAAGATAGTAAACAGTATTTTGCTTTTTGAGTGGGAACAGGAGGAAGGAGGGAAAATGATAAAACAACAATTGACATGGACAGTACTCCCTCAAGGATATACAGAGTCACCAGTTCTGTTTGGGCAAGCTTTGCAGAAAATATTAAGAGAGTTTACTCCACCCTTAGGAGTCAAGTTGTTGCAGTATGTAGATGATTTGCTCTTATCAGGGGAACAGGAAAAGGTGGTTGAAGAGGCTACTGTAAAGCTGCTTAATTTTCTTGCAAAAAAAGGGATTTAGAGTATCCAAAAAGAAAGCACAGTTAGTAGAAAAGAAGGTGAAATATTTGGGACACATTCTGTCCGAAGGGTTACGGTGTATTGATCCAGAAAGGATACAAGGGATTTTACAGGTACCATTACCCCAGACTAAAAAGGAGTTACAGCAGTTTTTAGGGTTGGTGGGGTACTGTAGAGCATGGATCGAGGATTTTTCTGTGGTGGCCAGACCTTTATATAACTTTTTAACTCAAAACAGTCCTAATGTCGTGGTATGGACAGCAGAAGGAGAGAAAAGCTTTAAGAAATTAAAAGACAAATTGCTTAACGCCCCAGTCTTGGCTCTTCCAGATGCAGAAAAAGAATTTCAGCTATATGTGGATGTCAAACAGGGTCATGCTAAAGGAATTTTGGTGCAAGAGCATGGGGGAACACGGAGGCCTGTTGCCTGTTTTTCTAAGTTGTTAGACCCGGTGGCCAGAGGCTGGCCCCATTGTCTGCAGAACTGTGCAGCCACAGCTCTGATGGTGGCTGAAGCCCGAAAGCTGACAAGGGGAGGGGATCTCATTGTTAAAGTCCCACATCAGATTAAAGCTTTGTTAACTGAGAGAGCCTCTAAGTGGATGACGAGTGCTCGATTATTACAGTATGAATCTTGTTTAATGGAACAGGAGGATTTAGAATTTAAAGGTGGGGAAATTTTTAATCCAGCCTCTTATTTAAATGGCCCTGGAGAAAAGGGGGGCCAGGAAGAAATCCATGATTGTATCCAGGTTATAGACCTCCAGACACGGGCTAGGGAAGATCTACGGGATATTCCCTGGCCTGAGGGAGAGAATGTGTTCATTGATGGGTCCTCCAAGGTGGTAGAAGGGAAACGATTTACAGGATACTCTATCGTGAATGGGAAGCAATTAAAGGAAGGGGGGGGGTTACCAGCCACCTGGTCAGCTCAGACAACAGAGCTGTACGCGCTTGTGAGAGCCTGTGAATTATACCAGGACAAGACAGTAAATATCTTTACTGATTCTAAATATGCATATGGGGTGATACATGCATTTGGAAAACTATGGGGGAAGAAAGTGGTTTATTAACCTGCAGAGGAAAGACATTAGCTCACGAGAACTTAATCTCTCGCCTATTGGAGGCAGTGAATTTACCAAAAAAGGTGGCGATAATCCACATTAAGGGGCATCAGGCAGGATGGTCGGAGGAGGCAATAGGAAACCGACTGGCTGATGAAGAAGCTCGCAAAGCTGCATTGTTGCCAGAAGTCTCTAAGATCCTGCCTTTGCTCCCAGTAACTGCACCGCTGCCAGAGAAACTCTCTTTTCCACCAGAGGAACTTGAGATAATTAAAAAGAGTGGGGCAGAGAAAAGAGAAAATAATTGGTTTACAAGGGATGGCAAGCAGTGGATACCAAAAGCTCTAGCCTTACAATTGTTAAAACAGCTTCATGAAGGGAGTCATTGGGGCTCCCGAGGACTGGCAGAAGCCTTCCTCAAAATGAACGCTGCTGTTGGTCTCTTTAACCTGGCAAAGCGAGCCACTGAAGGCTGTTTGACTTGTGCTAAAACCAACAACAAAGTTACAAAGAAACTGGCCAGGGGAGGGAGGCGTTGGGCAGTACGTCCCTTCCAGAGATGCCAGGTGGATTTTACTGAAATGCCTCGAGTGGCAAGATTTAAATATCTTCTGGTAATAGTATGTCAATTAACCGGGTGGCCAGAAGCATTTCCAACTGTGTCAGCAACTACAGGATCCGTTGTTAAAATATTTTTGGAACAAATAATTCCAAGATATGGGATGGTGGAAGCAATAGATTCAGATAGGGGAACTCATTTTACAGGAAAAATTCTTCAAGGAGTTATGACTGCTTTAGGGATACAGTGGAACCTCCATACCCCCTGGCATCCACAAAGTTCGGGCCAGGTTGAGAGGATGAATGGAGAAATAAAGAAACATCTCCTGAAGCTGGTGATAGAAACAAAAATGCCATGGGTGCGGCTCCTGCCCCTGGCTTTAGCAAGGATAAGAGTCAGACCCAGGGGAGATATTCAATTATCTCCCTTTGAATTGGTGTTTGGAATTCCTTACCCTTGTAATTCTCAGCCGAGTGGGGGGATAAAGATAAGTGATGTGTATTTGAAACAATATGTGGCTCGGATACTGTCTCTTGTGAAATCTCTTCGACAGGAAGCTCAGCTGGCACAGACCCTACCTTTGGACTTTGCTGTTCACAACATCCAACCGGGAGACTGGGTCCTGGTTAAGGAGTGGAAAGAAGCACCACTGGTGGCAAAGTGGCATGGACCTTTCCAGGTGTTGCTGACCACAGAAACAGCCGTCAAGACAGCTGAACACGGGTGGACCCATCACACTCGGGTCAAGGTCTCTGCAGCCCCAGAGATTTGGACATCTCAGCTGGAGGAGAAGGACGGGAAGCCGCGACTGACACTCGGCAGGAGTGGACTGGAGCAGCAGCCAGGGCGTCGACATCGGGGGAAGCCTCGTGTGCCCACCCACAGAGTGCCTGCTGAAATAGTCTGTGTGGGCATCCCTCCTCTCAGATCTCCAGTCACTGGGGGTCAACCCTTGCTGTCATTGTTTTCTTTATGTTAAGCTGTTTCTGTGCCTTCACTCGCCACAGGTGGTGTGAAAGAAAACGTGAAAGTAAAAATTAAGTTAGGAAATTAGATTACACAATCAGAATGTTTCTCCTAATAATGTTACCTTTATATTATCAGTTAGGTTGGGGCCAAGAATGGGAAAATAATTTTTTGACCTTAGGAGAAGAAATAGCAAAAACCTTTAACCTTAGCAATTGTTGGGTCTATGGAGGGCCAGGGGGATCTGAAAACTGGCCGTGGGTAGCCAGCCCAGTTGAACCTAAATGGTGGATTAGCACCCTGAGTGAGGTCCGTAATGGAACAGGATTTTGGGATGAAAAAGGAAGTCCATGGTGGCTTCATTCTTCTGAAAGAGGCACTTACTGTCTAAATAATACAGGAAGCATATATATGGGAAAAAGTGTTTGTGACTGGACTTTATCTTTGGGTTTAGATTGTTGGACCCCCAACTGCCTTCCTTATGATTGTTCCAGATATCAAGGCAGATGGAATCAAACGCATGTTAAGCTCACAAATGATAGCTGGGTAAAGTGCTCCTACCATAATTACCAGAAAGATTTAAAAGGCTGTAAAGCAGTGGGGAAGGATAAGTTTTTTGACCCCTTATTTTTAAGCTGTCCCTGAGATAATTCCACAAGTAGCACACATGTTATCCGTGACTACCAGTGGAAATGGCAACATCGAAATGGAACTCGAACCCTTTTTAATAGGTTCTGGTCCAAATCTAACAAAACAGATCTCAGATGTAACTGCAGGTGGAAACCTCATGTGGGAGCTTGGAAATGCAACTACTGTGATTCTTATGGTGGGGCAACCATTGTTGGGGGACCACTGGGCCCAGGGAGTAAGCTGTATTTTGACTCTCCAATTGACCATGAAAATTGGGAAGGTCCCTTTGCCAATGGGACCTGGGCTTTAAAGGGACATTACTGGATTTGTGGCCAACATGCATATCGCAAGTTACCCCCAAACTGGTCAGGAATATGTTATGTGGGGTATATCAGACCACTGTTCTTTCTGCTACCACAGGTTCAGGGAAATCACTTAGGAATCAAGGTATATGATGATCTAATTAGAGAAAAGCGGTCAATTGATGTATCCCTGGCTGGAGGGAGCACCCAAAGATGGGGTGAAGATGAATGGCCACCTGAATGAATCATACGACACTACGGACCAGCCACTTGGAATCCTAATGAATTCATATCAGGTGCCAGAGAACCCATTTATAATCTAAACCGGATAATTAGGTTACAAGCTGTCTTTGAAATAGTAAGTAACCAGACAGCTACAGCTCTTGACCTTCTTGCTGACCAGGCTACTCAGATGAGAACTGCAATATTTCAACACCGGATGGTATTAGACTATTTATCAGCAGAAGAAGGGGGAGTGTGTGGCAAATTTAATGACTCAAACTGCTGTTTGCAAATAGATGACAATGGAAAGGTGGTGAAGCAAATAGCAAAAGAAATAAGAAAATTAGCTCATGTGCCAGTCCAAACATGGAAAGGATGGGAATGGGACATGTTTTCTTGGCTACCTGGTAGACTATGGGTTAAACAACTACTTTTTTTCCTCTTATGTGCTGTAGCAACTCTAATATTTTTACCATGCATGATCCCTTGCTTAGTACAACTTATTCAACATGTGATCAAAGGGATGCAGGTAATAGCCACGCCTACTGATCCAGAGATGGTTACAAAAAGACAGAAATTGATGTCACTCCAAATAATTACAAAACCAAAAAAGACTCAGGAACAAAAAATTAAGTCAATGATAGCTAAAGTTTGTAAAGACAATTATTAAACAATAAAAGAGGAGGGATTGAGAGGAATGTTGAATTTGTCTTTACAAATGAGTTGTGGATCAGCCTGTAGATAAGGCTAGCACTGAGAGATAAAAGAAACAATGGGATGGATTCCACTGATTGATGAATGGAAAGAGATATTTGCCTTTACAAACAAACTGTAGGGCTGCTGATAAATGAAATTGGATATCGAAAGATGAAAGAAGCAACGGGGGAAAACTATGAATTCTATAAGAATTAAAAATTAAAAGGGAGGGTTATACATTAGAGGGGAATTTCAGGTATCAGGCGTTCCGGGAAGTCTGTGCCTCTCAAGTACCTCAGCCAATGGGGAAAGAGAGAGGGAAATGCGGCCGGGAAAATAGGATAAAAAGGAGGCTGCGTCCTCCGAAAATTTGAGAGATCCCAGGGGAATGTCCCATGGCCTCTCCCTTTATTCGAATAAAGCAAAAAGGACTCCTCTGTCTCCTTTTTGGACATAAACCTCTGGTGTTTCTGGATTAATTTTCCTGACAACACCTTTTAAAGTGTGACAAATTTTGTAAATGACAAGTGGTGGGATGAGGCTCCAGAAAATATGGTACAAATGTCCATGTGAAACCAAAAATCAAAGTTCATTCTTTTATAAACAGTTCTTGCTGTTGATATGATAATAAGTTATCATATTCCTACTCTTCTCAAAACAGAGAACCACAGGAATAAAAACAGTCTGTTTTTTAAAAATTTATATTCAACCTCTCTTCTTGTCGCAATAGATCGATTAAGATAAGAACTGTAAAAAAAGAATAGATTTTGAATGCAGGCATAAATCTTGCCATCTTACTTCTTGAAATAAAAAAACAACCTTCACTGACTCCAGCCCCAAGGTCTTTCAGGTGCAGGCTCATTCCCAATGCAGTCACTCTGCTCTCCCCCAGCACTATACTCAATATTTTCCCTATCAGCATGAAAAACTCCACTGAAAGTCTACTCCTATAGGGTATCATGTTCTCCATCTTTTTTCAAAGGATTTTGCAAATTAAAGCAGATCAAAACATTTTATTAGTAAAACATGTTAGGGTCTTAATACAGTTACTTCATTGGTTCTGTGTCACAGTCCACTTCTCTCTTTCTGCATTAAGCAAATTCTGTTTTCCTTGTGGTTGTTGGTTTTGAGGCCATATCACTTCGGTAATTTTCTCCATTTGCAAACACATTTGAATGCCTTTGTCATCTGGCAGCAAGTGTGATTAGGCAGCATGAAACTGTGAAAGTTATGCCCCAACTGCTGTGTACTGGACTTAGAATTCAATCATTATCGTTTCTAAGGGCGTTATCAGAAGGTAAGGTCTCTTTGAAACCTCGAACCCCATCAGTATACTTCTTCAGCAATTGTCCTTCTCCCTTAAGGTGCACGGTTTGTGACAAGCCAGCAATTTTTGAAATTCCAAAGAGAAACATGCGGTTTTATAGATCCACGGTCACACACATCAGCAATTATATAACCTCCAGAAAAATTAGTAGTAACAGGTAGCACTCTGCTCACCTCCATCCTTTAGATTTGGTAGTTCTATCTTTTTCAGGTCAAAATCACTGGTTTTGGGAAGACCATCAAAATGCTTCTTTAGAACTCATGCCTTGGCAATCACCATCCTGTGCAACAAACAACAAAGCACACCAGTCAAAGCAATGCCCAACAGTGCTGGGCTGCTCATGGGGCTGGTTTAGATTTCATCAGGCAAAACACCTATGTTGATAATGTGTCATCACACAAGAAAGTCTCTGCTTGCTTCTGTGGTAATATCACCAGGTCAAGAAAATGTCAGAAAAGTCCCCTCATTGCTTTAGCAACCCAGATCTTCCTGTGACCTGTCAGACCTCCCTACCTGCTGGCAGCAAGTCCTCATGTGGGAAGTCATCCCAGCAAAACATACAACTCCCACTCTAAAGATACTAAAGAAAGAAAATCAAATGTTTTAGGAGGAAAATAAATCCCTTTAGAAAAAAAAAAAATTAAAACTTAAATCTATTGCCCCCATTACCTGAGGTGTCTACTGAACCTAAACTTTTACAAGCTTGAACCAAAGTGCAAGTGAGAAAAACAAAGGTAAACAAGACCTCTTTCTGTGACACTCATCATATTGAAAGAAAACGCTTCTCCAGTTGCAAAGCTTAGAGGTTGGAATTGGGCGCACATTGCTACCGATAATTTCCATATAAGACAGAAACAAACAAATTACTTGTTTTAATTCTATCCTCACAGGTCCTTTTCCCTTCTTACACCCAAGTGCATCAACAAGAACAAAGAAAAAGAAGCTTATTCTTAGAGCAGGTAGGCAAAAACTAGGTCTTCTGCTGACAAGTCAATAACCTTCTGTGTCTGCTCAGTCGGTGGCTGGACTCCTTCAGTCACACTCACTTAAAAAAGGGTAAAAATGTCTGCTGTCGGCTGCCCTCAGTAGACTTCCCTAGGAGTAAGTGTAAACCCTCAGTAAACATAGCATAAGGCACACCCATTGTGATTCACCTTCTTCCCATGAAGATGTCAGGAAAATTAATCCACAAACACCAGAGGTTTATGTCCAAAAAGGAGACAGAGGAGTCCTTTTTGCTTTATTCGAATAAAGGGAGAGGCCATGGGACATTCCCCTGGGATCTCTCAAATTTTCGGAGGACGCAGCCTCCTTTTTATCCTATTTTCCCGGCCGCATTTCCCTCTCTCTTTCCCCATTGGCTGAGGTACTTGAGAGGCACAGACTTCCCGGAACGCCTGATACCTGAAATTCCCCTCTAATGTATAACCCTCCCTTTTAATTTTTAATTCTTATAGAATTCATAGTTTTCCCCCCGTTGCTTCTTTCATCTTTCGATATCCAATTTCATTTATCAGCAGCCCTACAGTTTGTTTGTAAAGGCAAATATCTCTTTCCATTCATCAATCAGTGGAATCCATCCCATTGTTTCTTTTATCTCTCAGTGCTAGCCTTATCTACAGGCTGATCCACAACTCATTTGTAAAGACAAATTTAACATTCCTCTCAATCCCTCCTCTTTTATTTATAATAATTGTCTTTACAAACTTTAGCTATCATTGACTTAATTTCTTGTTCCTGAGTTCTTTTTGGTTTTGTAATTATTTGGAGTGACATCAATTTCTATCCTTTTGTAACCATTTCTGGATCAGTAGGCGTGGCTATTACCTGCATTCCTTTGATCACATGTTGAATAAGTTGTACTAAGCAAGGGATCGTGCATGGTAAAAAGATTAGAGTTGCTACAGCACATAAGAGGAAAAAAAGTAATTGTTTAACCTATAGTCCACCAGGTAGCCAAGAAAACATGTCCCATTCCCATAAAGGTTTTTGCTACTTTTTCTCCTAAGGTCAAAACAATTATTTTCCCATTCTTGGCTCCAACCTAACTGATAATATAAAGGTAACATTATTAGGAGAAACATTCTGATTGTGTAATCTAATTTCCTAACTTAATTTTTACTTTCACGTTGTCTTTCACACCACTTGTGGCGAGTGAAGGCACAGAAACGGCTTAATATAAAGAAAACAATGACAGCAAGGGTTGGCCCCCAGTGACTGGAGATCTGAGAGGAGGGATGCCCACACAGACTATTTCAGCAGGCACTCTGTGGGTGGGCACACGAGGCTTCCCCCGATGTCGACGCACTGGCTGCTGCTCCAGTCCACTCCTGTGGAGTGTCAGTCGCGGCTTCCCGTCCTTCTCCTCTAGTTGAGATGTCCAAATCTCTGGGGCTGCAGAGACCTTGACCCGAGTGTGATGGGTCCACCCGTGTTCAGCTGTCTTGACGGCTATTTCTGTGGTCAGCAACACCTGGAAAGGTCCACGCCACTTGGCCACCAGTGGTGCTTCTTCCCACTCCTTAACCAGGACCCAGTCTCCCGGTTGGATGTTGTGAACAGCAAAAGTCCAAAGGCAAGGTTTGTGCCAGCTGAGCTTCCTGTCAAAGAGATTTCACAAGAGACAGTATCCGAGCCATATATTGTTTTAAATACACATCATTTATCTTTATCCCCCCACTCGGCTGAGAATTACAAGGGTAAGGAATTCCAAAGATCAATTCAAAGGGAGATAATTGAATATCTTCCCTGGGTCTGGCTCTTATCCTTGCTAAAGCCGGGGGCAGGAGCCGTACCTACGGCATCTTAGTTTCTATTACCAGCTTCAGGAGATGTTTCTTTATTTCTCCATTCATCCTCTCAACCTGGCCCGAACTTTGTGGGTGCCAGGGGGTATGGAGGTTCCACCGTATTCCTAAAGCAGTCATAACTCCTTGAAGAATTTTTCCTGTAAAATGAGTTTCCCTATCTGAATCTATCGCTTCCACCATCCCTTATCTTGGAATTTTTTTTTGTTCCAAAAATATTTTAACAACTGATCCTGTAGTTGCTGACACAGTTGGAAATGCTTCTGGCCACCCGGTTAATTGACATACTATTACCAGAAGATATTTAAATCTTGCCACTCGAGGCATTTCAGTAAAATCCACCCGGCATCTCTGGAAGGGACGTACTGCCCAACGCCTCCCTCCCCTGGCCAGTTTCTTTGTAACTTTGTTGTTGGTTTTAGCACAAGTCAAACAGCCTTCAGTGGCTCGCTTTGCCAGGCTAAAGAGACCAACAGCAGTGTTCATTTTGAGGAAGGCTTCTGCCAGTCCTCGGGAGCCCCAATGACTTCCTTCATGAAGCTGTTTTAACAATTGTAAGGCTAGAGCTTTTGGTATCCACTGCTTACCATCCCATGTAAACCAATTATTTTCTCTTTCCTTTGCCCCACTCTTTTTAATTATTTCAAGTTCTTCTGGTGGAAAAGAGAGTTTCTCTGGCAGCGGTGCAGTTACTGGGAGCATAGGCAGGATCTTAGAGACTTCTGGCAACAATGCAGCTTTGCGAGCTTCTTCATCAGCCAGTCGGTTTCCTATTGCCTCCTCCGACCATCCTGCCTGATGCCCCTTAATGTGGATTATCGCCACCTTTTTTTTGGTAAATTCACTGCCTCCAATAGGCAAGAGATTAAGTTCTCGTGAGCTAATGTCGTTCCTTTGCAGTTTAATAAACCTCTTTCTTTTCATAGTTTTCCAAATGCATGTATTACCCCATATGCATATTTAGAATCAGTAAAGATATTTACTGTCTTGTCCTGGTATAATTCACAGGCTCTCACAAGCGCGTACAGCTCTGCTGTCTGAGCTGACCAGGTGGCTGGTAACCCCCCCCCTTCCTTTAATTGCTTCCCATTCACGATAGAGTATCCTGTAAATCGTTTCCCTTCTACCACCTTGGAGGACCCATCAATGAACACATTCTCTCCCTCAGGCCAGGGAATATCCCGTAGATCTTCCCTAGCCCGTGTCTGGAGGTCTATAACCTGGATACAATCATGGATTTCTTCTGCCCCCCCTTTTCTCCAGGGCCATTTAAATAAGAGGCTGGATTAAAAATTTCCCCACCTTTAAATTTTAAATCCTCCTGTTCCATTAAACAAGATTCATACTGTAATAATCGAGCACTCGTCATCCACTTAGAGGCTCTCTCAGTTAGCAAAGCTTTAATCTGATGTGGGACTTTAACAATGAGATACCCTCCCCTTGTCAGCTTTCGGGCCTCAGCCACCATCAGAGCTGTGGCTGCACAGCTCTGCAGACAATGGGGCCAGCCTCTGGCCACCGGGTCCAACAATTCAGAAAAATAGGCAACAGGCCCCCGCGTTCCCCCATGCTCCCGCACCAAAACTCCTCCAGCATGACCCTGCTCGACATCCACACATAGCCGAAATTCCCCCTCTGCATCTGGAAGAGCCAAGACCGGGGCCCCAACCAATTTGTCTCCCAATTTCCCAAAGCTCTTCTCTCCCTCTGGTGTCCACACCACGACACCAGGACTGCCCCGAGCCAAAAAGCCACATAAAGGTCTGGCCACCACAGAAAAACCCTCGATCCACGCTCCACAGCACCCCACCAACCCCAAAAACCGCTGCAACTCCTTTTCAGTCTGGGGCAACGGCACCTGCAAAATCCCTTTTTTTGCAAGAAAACCAAGCAGCTTAACAGTAGCCTCTTCAACCACCCCTTCCTGCTCCCCCGACAAGAGCAAATCATCTACACACTGCAACAACCCGACTCCCAAGGGTGGAGTAAACTCTCTTAATATTTTCTGCAAAGCTTGCCCAAACAGAACCGGCGACTCTGTATATCCCTGAGGGAACACCGTCCATGGCAATTGCTGTTCCATCATTTTCGCTCCTTTCTCTTGTTCCCACTCAAAAGCAAAACACCGCCCACCATCTTCTGTGATTGGACACCCCCAGAAAGCATCCTTCAAATCCAGTACAGAATAATACTGATGTGAAGAAGGGATTTGATTTAGGATTGTGTATGGATCTGGAACTGTGGGATGCCTTGGTTTGACAATCTCATTTATTATTCTTAAATCCTGCACCATTCTGTAGGTTCCATCTGGTTTCTTAACCGGCAGGATAGGAGTGTTATAGGGAGACATACACGGCTCTAAAAGACCTGCTTTTAGCAGGGACTCAATAACAGGCTGTAACCCCTTCTTTCCCTCCCTTGAAAGAGGGTATTGCTTTTTAGACACCACTTATCCTGGTTGCTTCAAAGTAATTTGGAGAGGCTCTATGTCCAGTTTCCCATATTTCCCTGGAGCTGCCCATACTTCTGGATTTATTTTAGCATAAGCCTTTTCAGACATTTTACACAAAGATATTACAGTTTCGGACTCCGTGTCACTTCTTACAATGCTAATTTGCATTCCCATTCTAGCCATCAAATCTCTTCCCAGTAAATTACAATCACAATTAGGAACAAACAAGAATTCATGCAGTTCAAATCTGTCCCCCACATCTATTAACAGCGGTTGAATAAAATGCACTCGCTCATCCTTCCCGCTTACTCCTTGAATAACCAAGGATCTTTTTGACAATTTCCCCCCCTTAGGTATAAAATTTAAGTTGGACCGAGAGGCCCCCGTGTCTACCAGAAAACACACCTCCTCTCGATCCGGACACACCTTAAAAGTTATCAAGGGCTCTTGAGTGGTGGGTCTTTGGTATAATAGGAGCCCCTGACACCCCTAACAATCCATTTCTATTATTCTCTGGACTTCCTCCTCCTGAGGGTCCAGTTGTTTCTGCAGACACTCGTTTTTCCAATGCCCTTCTGCCCTGCAGACAGCACACTGGTTCTTCCCCAGCAGCTGTTTGGGTCGGCTGTCCCCTGCCGAGGAGGGAATCCCTCTGCCACTTCCTTGTGGCCGACCCCGTCCCCTCTGTCCCTGGGGACCCCTTGGACCCTGTGGTTTATTCCTCTGGGGCTGCAAAAACTCTGCCATCATCTTTGCTTTAGCTTCTGCCTTTTCCTCATCCCTTCTTACACATATCTGCTGCGGTTTTCTAACCAATTCCCTTAGAGGCTTATTTTGCCACTTTTTATCTTTTTGTACCCCTTTCCTTATATCAGGCCAGGCCTTAGTAACAAATTGCACCTTAAGCAATGTGTTGAAGGCTGGCCCTTCAGGATCCATCCCCCCGTGCTTCCTCAAGGCATCCCTAATCCTCTCCAACCAATGAGGGCTTTCCTGTTTCTCCTGTTCTAACGACATAGCCTTAGCTATGTTGTTAGTTCTGGGAGCCACTGACTTGATTGCCCTAATCAAATAAGCACGGTAATCACGGTGAGCCAGACTGGCCTGGTTATTTGGGTCCCACTGGGGGTCTGCCTGGGGGATGGCATCACCCACCGTAGCTGCATTGGGTCCAGCCCCCCCTGCTGCTTGTGGGTGTTCATCCTCCCACAGCTGCCGAGCTTCTTGCAAAATCATTCGTTTCCCAAACAAAATTCCCAAAAGAAAATCCCAATCCTTCCATGTATAATCCGCATTTCCCAAATATTCCTCTATCTTTTCCCCCACCCCTATGGGATCATCCAAATATGGGGGTAATTCTTTTTGCAACCCTCTTATATCCTGGGTAGTAAGTGGTACAATTACAAACCCAAATCCTCCCCCTTGACTCCCCAAAGGAACTTGACGGAGTGGCATCTGGTGTACCCCTGTCTCCTGGGGGGCTTCTGATGCCCTAAACTGAGTTCCTCTTCTAGTTCTGGGGGGGTGATACAACATGCTGCTCCCCTCCCCCTACACCATTATCCTTCTCAGGTGGGGCTGTAGGAATAACATTTTCCTGATCCCCTTGCTCTGAAAGTTGAGGATACAGACGACCTGCAGCTGGCAACACTGGAGGACAAGACGGGGGAAGGTGCTGAAAAACATTCCAATCCTCACCACTTTCCTCTAAATACCTTCACAAAATTCGACACAAATGAATTTTATCTGTTCCATAAGTAGCCATATAAGTCCCCTTGCCAACTTATACTCTGGCCACACAAAATAACAATATTTTACCATAATTTCCATAGTTACTTCTGGGTGAATATACAATCTTTCCCAAGACCTCAGCATTCACCCCAAGGGACTCTCCGGGGGTATTATGGGATCGTCATCCCATTTGCCGGGGGCCCTTCGCTCTGGATGCCCCGTTTTACCTGTGCTACCCTCCATGGGTGCCCTCTCAGGTTTACCTGTGCTACCCTCCATGGGTGCCCTCCCAGGTTTGCTCCCCGAAGATCCCATTTTACTCACCGGTGAGATTTTCAGTGGTCCTTCCCTGCGGACTCTTCACGGACCCCCCTGGTCCGCCACTCGTCTGTCTCCTGGACAGTCTCGGGAACCCAATCAATCGCCCGGTGCCACCCGGCACCAAGGGGAGCTGATCACCGAAACTGGGTGAGGCGCGCCTTCAGCTCCGCTCGCCGCCCGCCGCCCCGGACGGTGGAAAGATCCCGGACGAGCCCCCAAAATTGTCAGGAAAATTAATCCACAAACACCAGAGGTTTATGTCCAAAAAGGAGACAGAGGAGTCCTTTTTGCTTTATTCGAATAAAGGGAGAGGCCATGGGACATTCCCCTGGGATCTCTCAAATTTTCGGAGGACGCAGCCTCCTTTTTATCCTATTTTCCCGGCCGCATTTCCCTCTCTCTTTCCCCATTGGCTGAGGTACTTGAGAGGCACAGACTTCCCGGAACGCCTGATACCTGAAATTCCCCTCTAATGTATAACCCTCCCTTTTAATTTTTAATTCTTATAGAATTCATAGTTTTCCCCCCGTTGCTTCTTTCATCTTTCGATATCCAATTTCATTTATCAGCAGCCCTACAGTTTGTTTGTAAAGGCAAATATCTCTTTCCATTCATCAATCAGTGGAATCCATCCCATTGTTTCTTTTATCTCTCAGTGCTAGCCTTATCTACAGGCTGATCCACAACTCATTTGTAAAGACAAATTCAACATTCCTCTCACGGGGAAGGATACACCAGCGGGGAATATTCCCTGAGCGACGGGTCCTTTGGCTGAGGTGAATTTGCGTGGGGAACACCCGCCCGCGGAACCTCTGGGCAGGGCACGTCTGGTGGGGAAAATTCCATCTCCTGGTACTTGGACATTTCGTTCCCCATCTCCTGTTTGTTCCCCATCATGAATCGATTAATGAGCCCCCAGGTGGTTAGCAAAGGGGATACTGAAGTATCTGTGGCTAGAAGGGCACCCCATAAACGCTCCCCTAGCTGCCTCCATGATTCTGGGGAAAAGGCTTCTTTGGGGTCTTTGGAGAAACCATGCTCTTTTGCCCATGCCAGTATGGCGATCAAATCTCTGTCTGGAATCGAAGCTTCCAAATTCTCTAGGACCCCTTTCCAAATGGAGAGGACAGATTCCTCTTGCTTAGTTGTTATAAATGAGAGACAAAAGTCTCGATATTCAGTAAAATTTTGGATTGCTTTATTTGATATAGAAAGAGCAAGCAGCGCGCTGGGGAACGCGAGGGGTCACCACCCACTCCACGCTCCACCGAACCTTGGTTTGCAGCCTCTTCTTATACTGTGGGTTCTCATTGTAATCAATACTTTTGGGGTTTGTTTTTTTTCTTTTTTTTTTTTGCTGTCATAATTTTGCTAGGTAAGCAGTGGTGGTTGAATAAACATCCTTACACAAATTCACAAAGCCTTTGGGTGATAATCAGTCACAGATAGCCATCTGGTCCTTGTAGATAACCACCAGAGAAGTTCTGGAAGTCTGGTCCTTGAGATAGGCAGCATTGATCAGACAAAGGCAGGAAGGGCTTTTTGGGAAGTTCGATTTTGCAAACTGGTAGCCGATACAACTTGTTTGAAAAACATAACATAATGTAATGTAACATAATACAACATAATATAACATAACAAGGTGATTTTAAACAGAATTATTTAATCATATAATTTCCTTTATCTAGTGTCCATGCTTCACTTCAGAGCTTAGCATTCTGGTTTATGCAAATCCCAATGCTATTGTGATTAACACGAATCTTTTATCAATTGTCACATTAGTTAAGTGGTTCCCCATTATCTAACTGCTTTCCCAACTAATTGCTTAGCCGGGGACGGGGAACCAGAGAGTACCTCAGCAGTCCGGATTTCCGGTTGGCCGATGGGTCCGTGCAGTCTCCTTGCGGTGCCGCTCCGCTGACTCCTCGGTGCTGCGTGCTGGGCGCTGTGCGCCGCACGGCTCCGCAGTGCTCCGCAGCGCTCCACGATGCCTTTGCTGTCCCGTGCCGGGCGGCTCAGCGCCGAGGAGCCCTGCACTGCTTTGCAGTTCATGCCAGGCCACCCCGATCTGGCCTGCGGCTCCCGGCACTCCGCTCCCAGAGACGGTCGCGATCACCTGTGGTGGTCCAGTCCAGGCACGATCTTCGTCGGGTAAGATCTCGGTGGAAGCCTCCAGATGTGGTTACTGTGCTGAAAAGAGAGAGAAAAGACAGCAACACACATGGACCTCTTTTGGGGAAAAAAGGCCAACTTTATTGTACAGACAGTCTGTATTTAAAGTGTGTTACGTGCAGCTAGGACAGGACAGTAGTTCATTGGACAATTGGGAAAAACATCCTTGGGACAGTACCTCAGGATGTATCCCACGGGAAAGACACCAGGTGTTAATCTTTATTATGAATTCCACTCTGTTTTTCACCATATTATCACCTTGGGAGACTGCCTCCCTTAACTGAAGCTGTAGTCAGCTTGTCAGCCTGGGAACGGACCCTGAGAGTCAGGAGAAATCCAGGCCTGAAAAAGAATTCCCAGCTGTAATTTCCTAGCTCTCTAAATGTGTGTGTCCACAAGGGATAGGGAATCGCTACCAACAGACAAGATGGATGTCCTGGTGGTCTGGTCCAATAGATAATGGGGTCCTCGTGGTTCCAGCCAATAGACATGTCTTCTGTGGGGAGATCTCAAAGGCTTCTCCAGTGGGTCGCTTTCTTATAGTCCTTTTCCAAAGCGAGTGGCATCTGGCCAAGGGGTGGGGAGATTTATGGGCCATTGTGAGGTGCTCGAGACAGAACATACAGTGGTGCTCCGAGAAGCAGCTGTAGGTGCAGTACCTGTTCGAAGACACTGTACCATAGCAACACAGCAAGCACAGAGCACCAGCAAACAGTCACTTGGCCAGCATCCACTTTGGCCAGGCCAGAACTCCTGTCCAGAAGCGGATGGGGGTCCTTGGGATAGCCTCTATCCTCGCGACGGTCATGAGGCATATGAGGGAACTCCGGACCAACTCTTACACCCCCTCCCTTCACTCTACTATGATTTTGAAATTGAAGGTCTCTCAGGCTAAGATATGGGGGTAGGAATAACAGTTCTTTACTGATATATATATATATATATATATATATATGTAACAAGAGAAACAAAACACAACAACTGCGAGATCAACAACAACAGAGCAGGAAACCCAGCAAACAGTTCTCTAGGTTGTGGACACCTTTCCTCTGAGGTACAGTTGCAGTTTCGCTGCTGCCTGCCAGCCCCTGGTGAGCAGGGATGAGATGCGATGATCCCACATGTCTGGAGGGACACTGCGGTGAATGGCGTCTGTGTCTCAGATGGGAAAGAGTGGAGGGGGGACGCTGCTCACAGGTCCCAGGGCAGTGTCAGTCCTGATCCTCCAAAAGGATGTGCTGAAGTCAGTAGGAGATGCAGGAGAGCATCCAAGCAGGGAGGTTGCGGGATCTCACAGCCAAGGGAGGCAGCTCCTGGCGTCAGCGTGGCAGAGAAGAGTTTTTAGCGACCGTCCTTCTCAGAGCCAGACGACCGAGAGAACCAGAGAGAAGCCCCTACCCCACCTCTCCTTTTCTGGTACTGCCCCTCTCTTACCTCCTTCGAGAGAAACTGGTAACTTAGCTATCTGAGCTTCTGGGTGTAGCTCCAAATACTTAGCATAACAATGGGAAAAATTCCACAGAAAGAAAAGGGGAAAATTCAACCCCCAACAATGGAGAAGAAGTACTACTGGTCAGCTCTTCTCCTCTGACAGGATTTCTGGAGAGGTCCTCAATATGGGGGTCCCTGGTTCAGGCATCACTTATGGCTGCTGTGGGAAGCCATAACAGGACTGGACCAGCCACGGAGTCTGTGGCATAATATATAGGGAGATGGGAAGGATGGAGTTGCCGAAAAACAAATAACTTTTTATGTAAAAATAACAAACTTAGAAACCGCATGGTACAAGGGGTGAGAGGAATGACGGAATTGTCTTTACAAACAAGCTGTGGGTCTGCTGGTAGATAAGACTGGCACTGAGAGATAAAAGAAACAATGGAAAGGATTCCACTGATTGATGAATGGAAAAAAGATATTTGCCTTTACAAACAAACTGTAGGGCTGCTGATAAATGAAATTGAGTACTGAAAGATGAAAGAAGTAATGGGGAAAAACCATGAATTCTATAAGAATTAAAAATTTAAAGGGAGGGTTATACATGAGAGGGGAATTTTAGGTATCAGGCATTCCGGGAAGTCTGTGCCTCTCAAGTACCTCAGCCAATGGGGAAAGAGAGAGGGAAATGCGGCCGGGAAAATAGGATAAAAAGGAGGCTGCATCCTCCAAAAATTTGAGAGATCCCAGAGGAATGCCCCATGGCCTCTCCCTTTATTTGCATAAAGTTAAAGGACTCATCTGTCTCGTTTTTGGACCTAAACCTCAGGTGTTTGTGGATTTATTTTCCTGACAGGTCTCCAAAGACCTCGAAATCCAGAAAGCACAGAGGTATATAGATGGGATGCAGAGTACAGGATCCAATCAATAATGATGATAAGGAACAAAACCATATATGTAGGCGGCCGCCAGCCAACTATATATCGAAACCAAGAACAACACCTTATTTGTAAAAAACTGTTTAACATATTAGTTCCCATGACACAACTCTTCTTTCTATTGTCCCACCACAATGTAAAAGGATGTCCTTCCTCCTAGATAGGTGTCTCCCAGGGTTTGAAGCTGAAGCTCTCTGCATCTGCAGGTGAAGCCAACTCTCTGTCCTCAATTTCCCCAATTTCCACAGATCCTCAAAGGTAATTCAGGGGCAACGAATGTTGAGATATGCTATAATAAATGAGAAATTAGTAACCTTCGAAAAGAGAAAGTTACCCCCCAGCTGGTCAGCCCAAGCATGTGAGTTGTATGCTTTGAAACAAGCCCTTGAAATATTAACACAAGAAAGGGCAACTGTGTATACTGGCTCTAAGTACACCTTTAGAGTGGTGCATACTTTTAGGAAAATCTAGGAGGAAAGAACACTGTTAAATTCAAAAAGGAAAGGATTAATTCATGAAAGGCTATTTTTGGAGTAGCTAAGCAAGTAACTGAAAAGTGCATGATATGCCAAAAATAAACAGAAAGCCATGAGGAAAGCACACCAAGGAGGGCAAAAATTAGCCTTACAACCCTTTCAAAGTATCCAAGTAGATTTTACTGAACTTCCCTAAGTGCAACGGTGGAAATTTTTGCTAGCAATAGTAGATCATTCTAACTCATTGGGTAGAGGCAGTTCCAACTGTTAAAGCTCCTGCCAATGTTGTATGCAAAACTCTTCTAGAACTAATCATTCCCCGGTGTGAAATAGCGAACAACATCAACTCAGATGGAGGAATCCATTTCACATCAAAAATACTACAGCAGGTGGTCCAAGCTCTGGGTATAGAATGGGAATTGCACACTCCATGGCATCCACAAAATTCAGGATGGGTTGAAAGGATGAATCAAACTCTTAAGAGAATTCTAACTAAACTGATGATTGAAACCCAAATGTCATGAGTAAAATGATGTTTCTTCCACCCACTGCCCACCTCACCTGGGCTACCGGCTAGCTCCGGGAAGCCTGCGTCGGTGAGTGGCCCCTCCCCGGCACCACTCTGGGAGCCGCAGAAGGGGTGTAGCAACAGCTACACCTGGGCGAGTCGTCAGGGAGGGACAAAGAGGCACAGGAGAGACCTTTTACGGTTCTGGGGGAAGGGATTTATTGAAGGAAAAGGTAACAAGTCCGGAGGTTGGGAGGGGGAACCGCAAAAGGCAGTTAGAATGGGTTCTACACCGGCTTAAGTACGGGGGAGGAGCAAGGGGAAGGCACAAAACTCTGGCCAATAACGGGTAACGGGGGGAGGTACAGAAGGTGGGGAAAGGGGTACATTGAGCCAATAAGGCAAACCGAGGGTGGGGATACATACAACATAACCAATCATGAATACAAGAGGGAATGCTTGACACAGAAACTTCTAGAACAAAGGGAGGGGCTACAAAGGATTGACATCCCGTGGGGCAGGGTTTAGGGTGAGGGACAGGGAAGGTTCCAGATAAAGGGGAGGGGTTTAGGATGACTGACTAGGACAAGGGCGGGAAAGGGAAAAACCATTATGCACTTAACTTAGGGGGAAGAAACTGGGATGAACCATCAACACAGAAGGAAAATTAACATTAAACAACATAACAGTAAAATTCCTACCCTTAGCCTTGTTAAGAATTAGAACTCAAACGAGATCAGATTTAGGGATTTCATCTTACAAAATTATGTTTGGGTTACCTTTTCTGATTTTGCCAAATAATATTTCCACATAAAAAAGGGGAGCACAGTGTCAAAAAATACATTGTCTATAGCACAAACCCTAGAGGAACTGCGAGAAAAAGGGATAATCCCGTAGACTGACGCGGCCGGCCTTCTCCACCCTGCACCGACTCGCCCAGCTAGCTCCTGAAGGTGAGACCAGCGCCGAGAGTGGCCCACTTCCAGGATTCAGGGGAACCCGGAATGTGGGTAGCGCTCTGAACCCTAACGGCCGTACACGCGTCCGGGGAGGAGCAAAGGATCGAGACAGAGTCCTTCTGAGGTTCCGGGGAAGCAGGATTTATTGAGGGAGGGAGGATAACTGGGATAGAGGGAAGGGAACCACAAAAGGCAGGGAACAGAGGCGTGCAGCAACTTAAATAGGGGCCCTCCCCCAAGGGAGGGTACAATACAGCAACCAATCGCTACAGTTTGGGGGTGCAACATAAGGCAGGGCTGATTATACATACAACCAATAGGGGGAAACATAGGCGAGGAAATACATGTAACATCAAATCATATGCTAAGAAGGGGATGACTGATACAGAAGATACTAGAAGGATAGAAGGGGCTAGGAGGGATTGACAATCTCCGGGGCAGGGACTAGAGTGAGGGACAGGGAAGGTTCTGGAAGGTGGGTTGGGACTTGGGTTGATTGATCAAGGGAAGGCAGGAATTAGGGCAACTGAATTATAACGGGGGGGGGGGGGTACAAACAATAGAACTAACCATCTAATAACAATAAAATAACACAATACAACATTAGACTGCTACCCTAGATTTCAAAATTCATAATGTCAATCCTGAGAACTAGGTAATGGTTAAATTATGGAAAAAACAACCTTTAACTCCACAGCAGGAAGGTGTCTTTCAGATGCTGCTCACCATTGAATCAGCTGTACAAACTGCTCAATGAGGATAGGCTCATGGTAGCAGAATAAAAGGACCAGTAGAAGAACCCAATGACTGGAAAATTGTCACTTCTACAGGAGAACTGAGAATGAGTCTGAAATGAAACACGTGTGCTCAATGTGGCAAGTAAACAACGGGCAACTACGCATCAATCCAGACTGGGAGGGAGTTCCCTGTGGGCTTTATCAGTTCTTTTGTATTCCCAAAGGCCAGAGGCTCTCCAAACTCCAACACAACTTTTGAGACGGTAATTTACTTCCTCCCCAATAGAGTGGATCAGGGTTATAGAAATTAAAACACACCGAGGCCATAAGTGATCCTAGAGTTTTTACTTTTATCCGTGGCCTAAAAAAGAAAACCCATCAGCTCTTCCTGCTGAGACATCTCCCAGATTTTTTCCTAATCACATATCTTGCTTAAAGCACCCTAGGGCGAGACATTCAAGTTGGGTACAATGTCAGTGTGAAAATTGTGGCCAACTCTGGGGGTGTAGCTCCCCAAAATGGCAAGCGTGTTGCAAAATCTGTCAAAAGAAAAGGAAAAAATCAAACACAAATCCAGGGCAAGTACCAATTTTAATGCTCTGCTGTGGAGTTAAATGGATGCTCCAAAATACAAGCTATTAGAAGCTGAGTGGGTGGCTGTAGTATATCAAAAACAGGGACCATATTTTGAGTGCAGAAAATGACTCCATATTATGGGGATGCAATAAGACACTATTCTGCAAATGAAATTAATAAGTGCAGGTTGGCTAAGGAACAGTAAAGAACCACAATATAAGAAAAGCAGGTGACATAATTTTGTGGTAAGGAGATAGGAGGCAAGACCAGATTAACCACTATACTCGCCACCAAGAAGATCATACATACATGCTGTGGGCAGCAATCCCATAAGGCATGGGAAGTGCGAGTACACGTCATACTGGACTCCTATTGTTCCTTGTTAATCTTTTCCCTCTTGGGAATTTGGATGATCCATGTCACAAGAGCTACAAAATGCTGTACTATGGAAAAATTCAAGGTCGTTATTTTAATGCTCATACCTTCCTCGGTCAACACTAATAATTCATCTAGACACCTGCATAGAGAATGGTCGAATGTACAGGGTTACAAAAATTCTAAGATCCAACCATGGATGCCCACAAGGAGAAAAATGGGTTTGTTTCTCCATAAGTCAGACCAAAGAATGGAAAAAGGAACGAGATTTAATACAAGATTTACTACAAGCATAAATAATAAACAAGGAAAAACAAACAGATACAGTAATCCAACCCAGAGCCATCTCCATGTGGAGATTTATATACAAAACTCAAGCAACAAATAGAAAATGAAATAGAAATCCCAAGGTTAGGAAAGAACTTGTTTGTAGATCTGGGAGAAAGAATCAGTAAAGAACTAAATGTTACCAACTGCTGGGTATGTGCGGGAGCTTTAATGACCGAAGAATGACCACGGAAAGGTAGTAGCCTAGGCCCAGTTGAACTTCTCAAATGGAACAGAACCAACATGAAAGGAGAAAATCAGCAAGAAGGGTAGATATTACATTCAAAGATAATAGGAGAGGAGTCCCTCTAGCATATGGGAAATAAATTCTTAGATAAAGTAAGACAAATCTCCTGTAAAAGATATAAAGTCTATAACAGAACTTCCACATGGTAGATTCCTAAAAATCTGACACAGTATTGGACCCAGGAAAAGAAAAAGAATTGTAAATATGAAAAAGAAATTAAACTTTTCTTGTGCAATGAAACTAAGAAAAATCCCTATTATGGGATCCCCTAAATATCTAAATTTTGGGAAAATATGAATAACCAAAGAAAGGAGTACTGGAAATCACCAGACGGCTTATTCTGGATATGTGGGAAAAGGCTTATCCAAAACACCTTCCTCTATGAAAAGGAAGTTAGACAACCAAGATTTTTTCTATTACCAAACCAATACGGAGATAATTTAATACCGGTCTATGATGCTGTAGCGTTCCCTGAGACCACCCTAGTTCTCGACTTGCTCAGATGTTAAGAAGAAGCCTCTAGGATCCACTATGTGGACGTGAATAAAAGATAACAAAAGAGGCTCTTTCCCCCCTGGGGAGAATCTGAGGTTTATTTCTTGTGGGCTTCCAGGAGCGAAAAGAGAGTGAGGTCAGGGGACACAGGTCTTTTCTAGGGTCTGTAAGGGGGCAGGGGGAAATTGGATCTCGGCCAACTAAGTACGGCCAGAGGAGAGAGGGACCAGACCACAGGGCATTGCAGGGGTCACGGAATCTACCATTTTCAATACATCTAGTGAGTTACAACATCTCCCCGTTTTTTGTTTAACAAAGTTGAAGGAAGGATATTAGGTTCATCTTGATTCAAATTATGATTTTGCCCACCACTTGCAGTTAGTGGGAGAGTTAGATTGCTTTAGGTTTTTCATCTCTATGTGATTGACTACTGAGGTAGAAGGAATGTGACAATTAATAGCCTTGAAAAACAAGTGACGTAGGATCCTGAACGCCATTATTACAAGGAAAAGAATAATAAAAATTAACAAAATAGTTTTAACTATAGAAGTCCACCACCCTGTGAGTCCCCAGCCTTTGAACAGTTCATTGAACCAATATTCAGATTCTTGCTTCACTTGTCCAATCAAGCTGTTCATGCTTTGTAGGGCAGTGTGGATGTTAAGAGCTCTCGAGGTCAGGTTCATGCAGCAAAGTCCTTCAAATTCCTGGCACTCATGTCCATGTACCAGTAGGAGAAAATCTATAGCAGCACGATTTTGGAGTGTGGCCTGCCTGGTAATTTCCTTGTCTTCCAGGAGGGAGCTGATTGCGGTGGATGTTAAGTTTGCCTGTTTGACTACCCAACACTCTAGGTGGCCCAATTCACCCAGAGCTTTGGCTGCTGCGACCCATGGAAGAAACAGGGACACAGCAATTCTTTTTGACTTGGCCCAATGGAAAATTTCAGAATCGCAGTTTGTGTCCAAATTGTCTGCACTTCTCTTTTGGATTTTATTACCCGATTTGTTTTTGTGCATCCAATCGTTAATTAAGGATTCGTTGGGTGCCAACAGGGACAACTGCCCGAAGGTGCATGGCCCTCCTAAGAGCTGAGAAAGGATCCCTGCCCATGCCCGATCTCCACAAACCAAGAACAATCCCCTAGGGAGGCTTTTGGGGCTTGAATGATTTGGGGTGTCAGCTGCAATATGGTTTATAATACTACACCACCTTTTGGCAGTGATTTCCTCACAATATTGCATTATGTTGTGGAACTCTTTAGCTAGAATGTTTTGGGAGGATCATAAAATGAATGCAATATTATGCTGGGTAGGAACCTAACAGCTCTAATTCTTGAGGTTCCTGAGCTGCTTTGGGCAAACTTGGCAGCAACTCCTCTATGGGGTTCTTACTCATTACAGCTTGCTGCCTACGATTTTTGTGTGATGAAATGATGTGTGACTCGGGAAGTTCATTGTGCATCTGTGTTTCAAAGCTGGCTGAATATTCTGCAGCCTTCAATGGGACTCCTACCAGGCAGGTGGACACAGGGTGTTTTGTTGCTGCAGTGGACAGACATATGTTTTCCTGCAGGAGTGTCTGTGCCAGGGTCACCCAGATGTTTTGACATGGCTGAGGGACCATCCATGCAGCTGCCAGACTCTTCAGTGTTAACAAGAAGAAATCTTGGATGGGGTTCATCACGGGACTGAGTGGAGGGAAGGTTTTCTCTAAAAGGGAAGACAAATGTTATACAAAATGTTAAAGGTCTCTGTCTGTCGGAATGTCGTCCTCTATGAAGATTTCATTTTCTTTTTTCGGCGGAGTCTTCTTTTTGAAGCCACAGCCACTTGCTCCTCGTCCCCTTCATTTGGATGAGGATGTTTGGGGACATAAGGTTTCACCCACTTTTGGGGAATCCACCGAGGGCCTGAGGGAGTGGATACACATGCATAGCCATGTCCCCATGAATGATGGTTTTAAAAAGTTAAGATTTTTGCTAAGAGTAGAAGTAGTTTCCATGACCAAGATGTAAGTTAGGTAGGTAAATGGTAGGTTAATAATTACTAGATGCTTAGGCTAGAGCTAATTGGTATAATTACCTGCTATTATAAATTTAAGTACAGAAGAACGTAAAATAAGTAAACTGCTAACCATGAAGCACGGGGCCTTGGATCGTGCCAGAGGGTCACTGACACCTGATAAAGACTCTCCTGACTTCATCCTTTGAGACCACTGACCCATTTCGAGACCACCGACCCAATTCAAGAGAAGAGCTGCGCACGCGTGAGGGACTAATGGGCTCATTTTAATATGGGATGGGGATGGGAGGTGCCGGGGTTATGCAGATGTATTGTATGTAAGATCTTGGGGAATAAATAGATGGCAAAGAACCTTGTTCGGTGCGGTCACGCCTTTCGGAGGTGACTCCCGTGCCGCCTGCTGGTGAATAAACATACCACTTTGTAACTTTAATTAGTTAGAGGGCCTTTGTCCGTGATTATACCGGTTTTTTTAACGATTCACCCAGGTAACGAGCTCTTAGGGACCTTTGGTTTCCCAGGTTTCTGGGTCCCTAATCAAGACTGGAGGATGTTGGGATAACTTGAACTGTATCCCACTGTTAAAGTGATGTACCACAGGTGGACTCATGTTTTCAAATGAACAATTCGGAAAATTGATAGTAAACATGGCTTTGCAGAGCTTCTGCAGTGGAGACATCCACACAGTTCAACTGCTCTGTTTAGCCAGGACCTGCTTGAGAGTCTCATTGGCTCGCTCAACCCCACCTTGGCCTCTGGGGGAGTAGGAGGTGCCAGTTTTATGTTTCACTCCCCACTGCTGGACGAATTCCAGGAACTCCTTGGACTTATACGCAGGGCCCTGATCAGTTTTGATTTCCCTAGGGACCCCCAACACTGAAAAGGCTTGCACTAGGTGTTGTTTGGCGTGCATTGCCCTTTCTCCTGCATGGGCAGAGGCATAGACTGTGCCTGAATATGTCTCAATGCTTACATGAACATATTTGAGGGGACCAAAACTGAGAATGTGTGTGATGTCTGTCTGCCATACCTCACAGCTGCCAAGACCTCGGGGGTTAACCCCCATGCCCATTGATAACATGGTCTGGAACTGACAGTTGGGACAGGTCGCCACAATGGCTCGCGCCTGACTCCGTGTTAGCTGGAAGGGAGGCACCAGAACTGGCGCATTCTGTTGATATTGCTGGTGGCTCAACTTTGCCTGTTGGAACATGTCTGGGAGGCGTGCTTGTTCAGCTGGGGTTGCAAGGGAGTCTGCCTGTCGATTTCCTTCTGCGATTTCACCTGGTAAATCGGTGTGCGACCTCACATGCATCACATAGAATGGATGTTCTCTATGGGAAATCAAATAAATTAGTTTTGAAAGTAACCTGAAAAGCTGCTCATTCTCGAAGTCTCTGAGCACTGCCTGCTCTGCCCTGGACACTACCCCCGCTACATAGGCTGAGTCTGTTTCCAAGTTGATTGGCTCCAAGAACTTCTCAAAGGCTCTCACGACTGCTGCCAGTTCAGCTACCTGGGGTGATCCCTCCTCAAACTCAACATCAGCTTCCCAATGCTGAGTCTGGGGATTTCTCCAAGTCATCACCGACTTGTGGGAAGCCCGAAATGCATCCGTGAATACTGTGAGAGCTTTGAGTGGTCTCCGACTCCTCTTCTCACGAGGAATGAGGTGGAATTCCTCATTAAACAGCTTGTGAGTTGGGGCATGGACTGATATTTGTCAACTATAGCTGTCCAGACATAATTGGAGACTGGCATTGCTCTGGAGGAAATGCTCAAACATCTCTTTAGTCAACCTCTCAGGAGAATTCCTCCCCTCCTCAGAAAGTTGGACTGGGAGGTGAATACATGTGAAGTCACAGCCAGCCAGTTCCTACAGTCTCATGCTTGCTTTCCAAATCAGCTGAGCTATCAGCTCTTCTGGCTTAGTGATGGTTTTGGATCTTTGGTGGGAGAGGAAGACCCACTCTATGATTAAGAGTGAATCTCTCTGCCCCTCGGTCCATTGGAGTATCAACCTGTGTAAGTGTGGCAGTTTTCCTAGGACAATGAATTTGAAGGGCAGCTCAGGCTGGTAACAATGACCTTGCCTCTCTCCTAAAGCCTTCTCTACCTTTTCGATTGCAATCTTTACCTCTGGGGTCAGTCCCCTGGGAGAAAGCAGCTCTCTCTCTCCCTTCAATAAATTGAAGAGAGGTTCTAGGTACTCATTAGTAGGGCCTAGACAGGGCCTGACCCAATTCAATGACCCACACAGGGAATGGAGATGTGCCAAGGTTTTTGGATTACAATTAATTTCCAATTTCTGCGGAACAATGGTCCGTGCAGTAATTACCATACACAGGTACTTCCAAGGTGGCATCCTTTGGACTTTGTAGTCCTGCAATTGAAATCCAGCAGAGGTTAAAACCTTAACCACTAGGTCAAGTGTGTCTTGGAGTAGAGAATCATTGGGGGCATACACAAGCACATAATCCATGTAGTGTAAGATGATGGCCTCCCTTCTCTGAGCACGCACTGGGGACAGCAATGCAGCCACGTACCACTGGCAGATGGAGGGACTACATTTAATGCCTCTCGGCAAAACTCTCCAGTGGTAGCGCTTCATTGGGGCTTCTCGATTGATGGTAGGAACCAAGAAGGCGAACCTTGGGGCATCCTCTGGGTGTAGGGGAATGTGGAAGAAACAGTCCTTGATGTCTAGAACAGCCAATTGCCAATCTCTGGGAAGCATCGTTGGAGAAGGCATCCCAGGCTGGAGTGATCCCATGTCCTCAATCACTTTGCTTATTTCCTGGAGGTCATGAAGCAGCCGCCACTTGTCCTTCCTCGGCTTCTTTCTTACAAGGACCGGAAAATTCCAAGGGCTGGTTGTCTCTTCTACGTGACATTTGGCCAATTGCTCCTCCACAAGCTCTTCAAGTGCCTTGAGCTTCTCCTTACTAATTGACCACTGTGCTACCCACTTTGGGGTGTCATCTAGCCATGTTAATTTATGGGTAGGGCACTCTACAGTGGCCGCCTCTAAAAATCCCGAGGAGTCTTAGGAATAATCAATTTCACTCCCTGCTGGGACATGGTGTCTCTCCCCATAGAGGGTATTTATAGTCTGTAACAAATGGATGGATGTTAGCCAATTTTCCATCTGGCCCTTCAATTTGCACAATGCTTTTTGATATTTTTGCCAATTTTACCCCTCCTACACCTTGGATTTTGCCAGCCACAGGTTTTAATTCCCAATGTGACGGCCACATCCTCTCAGGTATGATAGTCACATCAGCACCTGTGTCCAGTACCCCTTCCACATGGAGGTGGTCTGATCCCTGGGTTAGGTTGCATGCCAAAGAAGGCTTTTCCTCTCCCACCACTTCTGCCCAGTAGACTTCAGGTGATTTTCCATCTACTGGGACCTCCACTGGAATGGGAATGGCCTGGGGGAGGTTTTGCCCCTCCACCAGGTAATATGGTGGTAGAGGGCAGCATGCCAGGAGAATGAGGCAGATTATGCTTCCCTTGATGGTCATGGGAGCTACCTCAATCTCCAGGGTGTGTGTGTGCTGTGTCCCCAATAAAAAAATACTCACTGTCCAGTTTCATGTGGTTTAACATCATGTCCTGTGAGCTGCTAGATAGGTTCACTGTAATGACTGTCCAATCAGCTGACCTGAAATGAAAACCTTTGGTAGTCAGGAGCCTAAAACGGCCTAGTGGCTACCAAATCTTGTTAATTGAACATTTGAAATTTTGATTGTCCTGCAACCCCATACCCTGTATTCCATCCTCCATTTTTTTAGGAGAGAGACTTTTGTCAGTGTGGAGCTAGCAGTATTTATATCTTTGTGTGTGATTGTGTTAATGGCGGCTATGTGCTGTGGATCTAATTTTTTTGTTTGTTGGTCTTCTTCTGTTTCTGGTTGTGTGGACAGTCTCTGGCAAAATGTTCTGGTTTCTTGCACTGGAACCAGATGATCTGCTGCAGCTGCTCTGGTGACATTGGTTGCTTCTTTGGGTGTGCCAGTCCAGGATTTCTCTCTTGTCCACTGAGCAGTTCTGCTTTCCTGGCACAGGCTTCTATGATCTGTGCTAAGCTAGGTGCTGGCTCGAGGGGAAGGCTAAGGATAACCCTGCAGCACATTTCATTAGCATTTCTCTGAGCCATCTCTTTAATCAATTCGGCTTGTACCACTGGATCACGCACCTGCCTTTCCACTTGCACGTGAAGACGATCTACAAACTGTAAGAAATTCTCAGAAGCAAACTGTTTAATGTTAGCATAACTACCCTTGACTTCAACTGTTGGTAATTGGTTAAAAGCCTTTTCTGCAACATTGCATATTTTATCCAGGACAGACTTGGATAATACTCTGGTTTGTTTCTCTGGGCAATTGGTGTTCATATGTTATGTCATTATCATCAGATCTCTTGTAAAAGCACTTTCAAAGATCTTTTTCACAGACCTTCCCATAGATCATATTCTGAGGGAGTTAACAGACATCAGAAAAGATCCTTGATATCATTTGGAACTAGTTCTTTTGAGCTAAAGGTGGCTCTCATCATGCCTTTAAAAATTTCACTACTTCTTCTAAATTGTCTCTGTACTTTACAAATTTCCTATTTCTCTTGATAGGACAAAGGCTGATAAGTTCTCTTGCTATTTCTCCTACTGAAATAAACCATGGGAGCAGCTGATGGTATATTTTCTTCTCCCAGGTTTTGACTTCCAGGGCTGGGCACCCCCCCCCCCCCGCCCCCCCCCACCGGGCCCGGGAGGCTGCCCACTCTCCCCCACCTCAGGGACCCCATCTGTCCGACAGGGGCTGTGAGCTGATCCCTCCCCACCCCCATCCCCACTGGCAGTGAACCCAGGAGGTGTTCCACTGCCCCCCCCTCCGCTCCCGCAGTAGCTTGGAGGGCAGGCATGTGAAACTGGAGCAGGGGAGGAATAGCCATGGGAACCAGGGCTACAACACGTGGAGGCAGGGTTGCAGGGTGATGTCATGCAGGGCAGGCTCTTGGAGGATGGAGGGGGCAAGGCAGCCGAGGGCAGGAATGGGTTATGGGAGGGGAAAGGGTTAGGGGCAGGGACCAGAGGGTAAAAGGGATTGTGGGATGATGGAGGAAACACATGGCTGCCACCATATGGGACCCCCACCACTTGCTCTACAGTGCCCTGGGGACAGACCGCATGGCCAGCGCCATCTTGGATCTTGCCCCCGGCCCCTTCAGGCTTAGCCATGTGGCTGTTGCCCTGAAGGAAAGGGAAGTCACCTCTGTAACTTTCTGAACACTGCTCCAAAGGGAAAATATTTGGGAGGGAAGGGTACAAGGAAGAATGGCTGACAATTTTTGAAAAATTGTCAGAACAGGGATACTGGGGAGAACATGGGGCCCAGAGCAGCTATGGCTGTGTCGGGTGCCCTGCTGTTCCCGGGGTGACTCGTGGGTCCCCTCCATTTCTAGGTTATAGGGTTTTGGAGAGAAGGAAGGTGAATCTGGGTTGCTTTGCTGTTGCTGCCTGTTGTTTTCTGTCTGAAGTATAAGTTTCCGAATTTATAAGAATATCGGGAGGAATAGAGAGGCTGTTTCATCTTTATTTTCCACTTTTAAAGTTAATAAATCCCCTATTTCATCCCAAAAATGAAATCGAATTTATATCTTGCAATTCAAGGTCCGATTTTTCAACAGACAGCCAGCTTGTAAAATGTGCTAATCTTTTCTTAGAGATTAAAACATCTCCCGAATTTAATATTTCCCTGAGCTGGGAACATAAACTCTTTTGTAGGGCAGGTTGTTGTGAGCCCATGATGTTTAGTAACAATCTGCCACTATATCTACCCCAACCACACTTAAAAACACAGAAAAACACATCAGTTCTGAGAGGAATGTTGAATTTTTCTTTACAAATGAGTTGTGGATATGCTTGTGGATAAGGCTAGCACTGAGAGATAAAAGAAACAATGGGATGGATTCCACTGATTGATGAATGGAAAGAGATATTTGCCTTTACAAACAAACTGTAGGGCTGCTGATAAATGAAATTGGATATCGAAAGATGAAAGAAGCAACGGGGGGAAACTATGAATTCTATAAGAATTAAAAATTAAAAGGGAGGGTTATACATTAGAGGGGAATTTCAGGTATCAGGCGTTCCGGGAAGTCTGTGCCTCTCAAGTACCTCAGCCAATGGGGAAAGAGAGAGGGAAATGTGGCCGGGAAAATAGGATAAAAAGGAGGCTGCGTCCTCCAAAAATTTGAGAGATCCCAGGGGAATGTCCCATGGCCTCTCCCTTTATTCGAATAAAGCAGCAAGGATTCCTCTGTCTCCTTTTTGGACATAAACATCTGGTGTTTGTGGATTAATTTTCCTGACAATTTTGGGGGCTCGTCCAGGATCTTTCCACCGTCCGGGGCGGTGGGCAGCGAGTGGAGCTGAAGGCGCCTCACCCAGTTTCGGTGATCAGCTCCCCTTGGTGCCGGGTGGCACCGGGCGATTGATTGGGTTCCCGAGACTGTCCAGGAGACAGACGAGTGGCGGACCAGGGGGGTCCGTGAAGAGTCCGCAGGGAAGGACCACTGAAAATCTCACCGGTGAGTAAAATGGGATCTTCGGGGAGCAAACCTGGGAGGGCACCCATGGAGGGTAGCACAGGTAAACCTGAGAGGGCACCCATGGAGGGTAGCACAGGTAAAACGGGGCATCCAGAGCGAAGGGCCCCCGGCAAATGGGATGACGATCCCATAATACCCCCGGAGAGTCCCTTGGGGTGAATGCTGAGGTCTTGGGAAAGATTGTATATTCACCCAGAAGTAACTATGGAAATTATGGTAAAATATTGTTATTTTGTGTGGCCAGAGTATAAGTTGGCAAGGGGACTTATATGGCTACTTATGGAACAGATAAAATTCATTTGTGTCGAATTTTGTGAAGGTATTTAGAGGAGAATTGGAAAGGATGGATTGAAAGGGAATGTGGATTAATATGGGTCAGACAAGAAACAAGAGAAATTTATGTGTTAAGAAAAAAGAGGAGGAAGAGGAAAGTGGTGAAGATTGGGATGTTTTTCAGCACCTTCCCCGTCTTGTCCTCCAGTGTTGCTAGCTGACCCAGGGCCAGCTGCAGGTCGTCTGTATCCTCAACTTTCAGAGCAAGGGGATCAGGGAAATGTTATTCCTACAGCCTCACCTGAGAAGGATGATGGTGTAGGGGGAGGGGAGCAGCATGTTGTATCACCCCCCAGAACTAGAAGAGGAACTCAGTTTAGGGCATCAGAAGCCCCCCAAGAGACAGGGGTACACCAGATGCCACTCCGTCAAGTTCCTTTGGGGGGGTCAAGGGGGAGGATTTGGATTTGTAATTGTACCACTTACTACCCAGGATATAAGAGGGTTGTAAAAAGAATTACCCCCATATTTGGATGATCCCATAGGGGTGGGGGAAAAGATAGAAGAATATTTGGGAAATACAGGTTATACATGGAAGGATTGGGATTTTCTATTGGGAATTTTGTTTGGGAAACGAATGATTTTGCAAGAAGCTCGGCAGCTGTGGGAGGATGAACACCCACAAGCAGCAGGGGGGGCTGGACCCAATGCAGCTACGGTGGGTGATGCCATCCCCCAGGCAGACCTCCAGTGGGACCCAAATAACCAGGCCAGTCTGGCTCACCGTGATTACCGTGCTTATTTGATTAGGGCAATCAAGTCAGTGGCTCCCAGAACTAACAACATAGCTAAGGCTATGTCGTTAGAACAGGAGAAACAGGAAAGCCCTCATTGGTTGGAGAGGATTAGGGATGCCTTGAGGAAGCACGGGGGGATGGATCCTGAAGGGCCAGCCTTCAACACATTGCTTAAGGTGCAATTTGTTACTAAGGCCTGGCCTGATATAAGGAAAGGGGTACAAAAAGATAAAAAGTGGCAAAATAAGCCTCTAAGGGAATTGGTTAGAAAACCGCAGCAGATATGTGTAAGAAGGGATGAGGAAAAGGCAGAAGCTAAAGCAAAGATGATGGCAGAGTTTTTGCAGCCCCAGAGGAATAAACCACAGGGTCCAAGGGGTCCCCAGGGACAGAGGGGACGGGGTCGGCCACAAGGAAGTGGCAGAGGGATTCCCTCCTCGGCAGGGGACAGCCGACCCAAACAGCTGCTGGGGAAGAACCAGTGTGCTGTCTGCAGGGCAGAAGGGCATTGGAAAAACGAGTGTCTGCAGAAACAACTGGACCCTCAGGAGGAGGAAGTCCAGAGAATAATAGAAATGGATTGTTAGGGGTGTCAGGGGCTCCTATTATACCAAAGACCCACCACTCAAGAGCCCTTGATAACTTTTAAGGTGTGTCCGGATCGAGAGGAGGTGTGTTTTTTGGTAGACACGGGGGCGTCTCGGTCCACCTTAAATTTTATACCTAAGGGGGGGAAATTGTCAAAAAGATCCTTGGTTATTCAAGGAGTAAGCGGGAAGGATGAGCGAGTGCATTTTATTCAACCGCTGTTAATAGATGTGGGGGACAGATTTGAACTGCATGAATTCTTGTTTGTTCCTAATTGTGATTGTAATTTACTGGGAAGAGATTTGATGGCTAGAATGGGAATGCAAATTAGCATTGTAAGAAGTGACACGGAGTCCGAAACTGTGATATCTTTGTGTAAAATGTCTGAAAAGGCTTATGCTAAAATAAATCCGGAAGTATGGGCAGCTCCAGGGAAATATGGGAAACTGGACATAGAGCCTCTCCAAATTACTTTGAAGCAACCAGGACAAGTGGTGTCTAAAAAGCAATACCCTCTTTCAAGGGAGGGAAAGAAGGGGTTACAGCCTGTTATTGATTCCCTGCTAAAAGCAGGTCTTTTAGAGCCGTGTATGTCTCCCTATAACACTCCTATCCTGCCGGTTAAGAAACCAGATGGAACCTACAGAATGGTGCAGGATTTAAGAATAATAAATAATATTGTCAAACCAAGGCATCCTACAGTTCCAGATCCATACACAATCCTGAATCAAATCCCTTCTTCACATCAGTATTATTCTGTACTGGATTTGAAGGATGCTTTCTGGGGGTGTCCAATCACAGAAGATAGTAAACAGTACTTTGCTTTTGAGTGGGAACAAGAGGAAGGAGCGAAAATGATAAAACAACAATTGCCATGGACAGTACTCCCTCAAGGATATACAGAGTCACCAGTTCTGTTTGGGCAAGCTTTGCAGAAAATATTAAGAGAGTTTACTCCACCCTCAGGAGTCAAGTTGTTGCAGTATGTAAATGATTTGCTCTTATCAGGGGAACAGGAAAAGGTGGTTGAAGAGGCTACTGTAAAGCTGCTTAATTTCTTGCAAAAAAAAAAAAAAAAGGGACTTAGAGTATCCAAAAAGAAAGCACAGTTAGTAAAAAAGAAGGTCAAATATTTGGGACACATTCTGTCCGAAGGGTTACGGTGTATTGATCCAGAAAGGATACAAGGGATTTTACAGGTACCATTACCCCAGACTAAAAAGGAGTTACAGCAGTTTTTAGGGTTGGTGGGGTACTGCAGAGCATGGATCGAGGATTTTTCTGTGGTGGCCAGACCTTTATATAACTTTTAACCCAAAACAGTCCTAATGTCGTGGTATGGACACCAGAAGGAGAGAAAAGCTTTAAGAAATTAAAAGATAAATTGGTTAAGGCCCCAGTCTTAGCTCTTCCAGATGCAGAAAAAGAATTTCAGCTATATGTGGATGTCAAACAGGGTCATGCTAAAGGAATTTTGGTGCAAGAGCATGGGGGAACACGGAGGCCTGTTGCCTATTTTTCTAAGTTGTTAGACCCGGTGGCCAGAGGCTTGCCCCATTGTCTGCAGAACTGTGCAGCCACAGCTCTGATGGTGGCTGAGGCCCGAAAGCTGACAAGGGGAGGGTATCTCATTGTTAAAGTCCCACATCAGATTAAAGCTTTGCTAACTGAGAGAGCCTCTAAGTGGATGACGAGTGCTCGATTATTACAGTATGAATCTTGTTTAATGGAACAGGAGGATTTAGAATTTAAAGGTGGAGAAAATTTTAATCCAGCCTCTTATTTAAATGGCCCTGGAAAAAAGGGGGGGCAGAAGAAATCCATGATTGTATCCAGGTTATAGACCTCCAGACACGGGCTAGGGAAGATCTACGAGATATTCCCTGGCCTGAGGGAGAGAATGTGTTCATTGATGGGTCCTCCAAGGTGGTAGAAGGGAAACGATTTACAGGATACTCTATCGTGAATGGGAAGCAATTAAAGGAAGGGGGGGGGGTTACCAGCCACCTGGTCAGCTCAGACAGCAGAGCTGTACGCGCTTGTGAGAGCCTGTGAATTATACCAGGACAAGACAGTAAATATCTTTACTGATTCTAAATATGCATATGGGGTGATACATGCATTTGGAAAACTATGGGAAGAAAGAGGTTTATTAAGCTGCAGAGGAAAGACGTTAGCTCACGAGAACTTAATCTCTCGCCTATTGGAGGCAGTGAATTTACCAAAAAAGGTGGCGATAATCCACATTAAGGGGCATCAGGCAGGATGGTCGGAGGAGGCAATAGGAAACCGACTGGCTGATGAAGAAGCTCGGAAAGCTGCATTGTTGCCAGAAGTCTCTAAGATCCTGCCTATGCTCCCAGTAACTGCACCGCTGCCAGAGAAACTCTCTTTTCCACCAGAAGAACTTGAGATAATTAAAAAGAGTGGGGCAGAGAAAAGAGAAAATAATTGGTTTACAAAGGATGGTAAGCAGTGGCTACCAAAAGCTCTAGCCTTACAATTGTTAAAACAACTTCATGAAGGGAGTCATTGGGGCTCCCGAGGACTGGCAGAAGCCTTCCTCAAAATGTACGCTGCTGTTGGTCTCTTTAACCTGGCAAAGCGAGCTATTGAATGTAGTTTAATGTAAAGGCTTTTTCTCGGCCTAAACAGAGTCTTTCACCCTCGTCCGGTCTAGCTCAGGTGTTAGGGTGATATTCCCCTGGGCCCTAGCCACAAAGACGTAGTTAAGATATCAAAAGAGGCTCTTTCCCCTGATAAAGTTACAGGTTTATTTCTCGTGGGTAGTGAGTGAAAAGGGAAGGGAAAAGAGCGGGGGAAGAGAGAGAAAAGAGGGGGAAGGACAGGGTAAAAGCGTGGGGGGGAAAAGAGAACGGGGGAAGAGGAAAAGCGCAGGGGAAGAGAGTGGGGGGAAAAAAACAAAGAGCCGGATAAGAGCGCTTGGGGGGAAAAAGAGAGCGAGGTCAGCAGGTCCTGACCTTTTCTAGGGTCTGGAAAGGGGGGGCAGGGAGAAATTGGATCCCAGCCAGCTCTGTGTGGCCAGGAGGGGAGAGGGACCAAGATACAGGGCACAGCAGGGGTCACGGAATGTACCATTTACAATGTATCTAGGAAACGCAACATCTCCCCGTTTTTTGTTTAACAAAGTTGAAAGAAGGATATTGGTATCATTCAAATTACGATTTTGCCCACCACTTGTAGCTGGCGGGAGGGTTACATTGTTTCAAGTCTGTCATTTCTATGTGATTGACTACTGAGGTAGAGGGAATGAGACTATGAATAGCCTTGAAAACCAAGTGACGTAGGATCCCGAATGCCATTATTACAAGGAAAAGAATAACAAAAATTAACACAATTGTTTTGACTATAGATGTCCACCACCCTGTGAGTCCCCAGCCTTTGAACAGTCCATTGAACCAATCTTCAGATTCTTGCTTCACTTGTCCGATTAAGTTGTTCCTGTTTCGGAGGGCAGCATGGATGTTAGGAGCTCTCGAGGTCAGGTCCATACAGCAAAGTCCTTGAAATTCCTGGCACTCATGTCCGTGCAGTAGCAAGAGAAAATCTATTTTCTTGTTGGAGCGTCTGTGCCAGGGTCAGCCAGATGTTCTGACGTGGCTGAGGGACAATCCATGCAGCTGCTAGACTGTTCAGTGTTAGCAGGAAGACAACTTGGATGGGGTTCACTACGGGACTGAGAGGAGAGAAGCTTTTCTCTAGAAGAGAAGACAAACATTATAAAACCTATTAAAAGTCTCTATTTGCCGGAATGCCACCTTCTATGAGGATTTCTTTTCCTTTTTTCCGGCGTCGTCTTCTTTTTGAAGCCACTGCTACCTGCTCCTCGTTCTCCTCAGTTGGAGCAGGATGTTTGGGAACAAACGGTTTCACCCACTTTTGGGGAATCCACCGAGGGCCTGAGGGAGTGGATACACATGCATAGCCACGCCCCCAGGTAACAAGCTCATAGGGACCTTTGATTTCCCAGGTTTCTGGGTCCCTAATCAAGACTGGAGGATGTTGGGATAACTTGAACTGTATCCCACTGTTAAAGTGACGTACCACAGGTGGACTCATGTTTTCAAATGAACAATTTAGGAAGTTGATAGTAAACATGGCTTTGCAGAGCTTCTGCTGTGGAGACATCCACACAGTTGAACTGCTCTGTTTAGCCAAAACCTGCTTGAGCGTCTGATTGGCTCGCTCCACTATACCTTGGCCTGTGGGGGAGTGGGAGGTGCCAGTTTTATGTTCCACTCCCCACTGCTGGACGAATTCCAGGAACTCCTTGGACTTATACGCTGCGCCCTGATCAGTTTTGATTTCCTTAGGGATCCCCAACACTGAAAAGGCTTGCACTAGGTGTTGTTTGGCATGCATAGCCCTTTCTCCTGCATGGGCAGAGGCATAGACTGCGCCTGAATATGTGTCTATGCTAAGATGCACATATTTGAGGCGACCAAAACTAGGAATGTGTGTGATGTCTGTTTGCCATACCTCACAACTGCCAAGACCTCGGGGGTTTACCCCCATGCCTATTGAGGGCATGGTGTGCAGCTGACAGTTGGGACAGGTGGCCACAATGGCTCGAGCCTGACTCCGTGTTAGCTGGAACTGACGCATTAGACCTGGTGTATTCTGGTGATACTGCTGGTGGCTCAGCTTTGCCTGTTGGAAGATGTCAGGAAGGCGTGCTTGTTCTGCTGGGGTTGCTTGTTCTGCTGGGGTTGCTTGTTCTGCTGGGGTTGCAAGGGAGTCTGCCTGACGGTTCCCTTCTGCAATTTTGTCTGGCAAATCTGTGTGTGATCTCACATGCATCACATAGAACGGGTGTTCTCTATGAGAAATCAAATAAATTAGTTTGGAAAGCAACCTGAAAAGCTGCTCATTTTCGATGTTTCTGAGCACTGCCTGCTCCGCCCTGGACACTATCCCCGCTACATAGGCTGAGTCTGTCACCAAGTTTATTGGCTCTGAGAACTTTTCAAAGGCTCTCACGACTGCTGCCAGTTCAGCTACCTGGGGTGACCCTTCCACAAACTCAACATCAGCTTCCCAATGCTGAGTCTGAGGATCTCTCCAAGTCATCACCGACTTGTGGGATGCCCCAGATGCATCCGTGAACACTGTGAGAGCTTTGAGTGGTCTCCGACTCCTCGTCTCACGAGGAATGAGGTGGAATTCCTCATTAAACAGCTTGTGAGACGGGGCATGGACTGATATTTGTCAACTATAGCTGTCCAGACATAATTGGAGACTGGCATTGCTCTGGAGGAAATGCTCAAACATCTCTTTAGTCAACCTCTCAGGAGAATTCCTCCCCTCCTCAGAAAGTTGGACTGGGAGGTGAATACATGTGAAGTCACAGCCAGCTAGTTCATGCAGTCTGATCCTTGCTTTCCGAATCAGCTGTGCTATTAACTCTTGTGGCTTAGTGATAGTTTTGGATCTCTGGTGGGAGAGGAAGACCCACTCTATGATTAAGAGTGACTCTCTCTGCTCCTTGATCCATTGGAATATTAACCCGTGTAAGTGTGGCAGTTTTCCTAGGATAATGAATTTGAAGGGCAGCTCGGGCTGGTAACGGTGAGCTTGCCTCTCGCCTAAGGTCTTTTGTACCTTTTCAATTGCAGTCTTTGCCTCTGGGGTCAGTTCCCTGGGAGAAAGCAGCTCTCTCTCCCCCTTCAATAAATTGAAGAGAGGTTCTAGGTCCTCATTAGTGAGGCCTAGCCAGGGCCTAACCCAATTCAATGACACACACAGGGAATGGAGATCTGCTAAGGTTTTTGGATTACAATTAATTTCCAATTTCTGCGGAACAATGGTCCGTGCAGTAATTTCCAAGCCCAGGTACTTCCAAGGTGGCATCCTTTGGACTTTGTCCTCCTGCAATTCAAATCCAGCAGAGGTTAAAACTTTAACCACAAGGTCAAGTGTGTCCTGGAGTAGAGAGTTATCGGGTGTACACACTAGCACATCATCCATGTAATGAAGGATGATGGCCTCCCCTCTCTGGGCACGCACCTGGGACAGTAATGAGGCCACATGCCACTGGCAGATGGAGGGACTACATTTTAATCCCTGGGGTAGTACTCTCCAGTGGTAGCGCTTCATTGGGGCCTCTCGATTGATGGTAGGAACCGAGAAGGCGAACCGTGGGGCATCCTCTGGGTGTAGGGGGATATGGAAGAAACAATCCTTGATGTCTAGAACAGCCAATTGCCAATCTCTGGGAAGCATTGTTCGAGAAGGCATTCCAGGTTGGAGAGACCCCATGTCTTCAATTCCTCTGTTTATTTCCCGGAGGTCGTGGAGCAGCCTCCACTTGTCTTTCCCTGGTTTCTTTACCACAAAAATCGGGAAATTCCATGCACTTGTGGTCTCTTCTATGTGGCCTTTAGCCAATTGTTCCTCCACAAGCTCCTCAAGCGCCCTGAGCTTCTCCTTACTCATCGGCCACTGTGCTACCCACTTTGGGGTATCATCTAGCCATTTCAACTTTTGGGTAGGGCGCCCCACAGTGGTCGCTTCTAAAAATCCCGAGGAGTTTTAGGGATAATTAATTTTACCCCCCACTGTGACATGGTGTCTCTCCCCCATAGAGGGCATTTATAATCTGTAACAAATGGACGGATGCTAGCCAATTTTCCATCCGGCCCCTCAATTTGTACGATGCTTTTTGATATTTTTGCCAATTTGACTCCTCCTACACCCTGGATTCTGCCTGCCACAGGCTGAAGTTCCCAATGTGACGGCCACATCCTTTCGGGTATGATAGTCACATCAGCACCCGTGTCCAGTACCCCCTCCACATGGAGGTGATCTGATCCACGGGTTAGGTTGCATGCCAGAGAAGGTTTGTCCTCACCCACCACTTCTGCCCAGTAGACTTCAGGTGATTTTCCATCTACTGGGACCTCCTGTGGAACAGGAATGGCCTGGGCAAGGATTTGTCCCTCAGCCAGGTAATATGGTGGTAGAGGACATCGTGCCAGGAGAATGAGGCTAGTTATGCTTCCCTTGATGGTCATGGGAACCACCTCAATCTCTATGGGTGTGTGTGCTGTGTCACCGACAACAAAGTACTCACTGTCCAGTTTCATGTGGTTTAACGTCACGTCCTGTGTACTGTTAGGTAAGTCCACTGTTATGACTGTCCAATCAGGTGACCTGAAATGAAAACCTCTGGTAGTCACAAGCCTAAAACGGCCTAGTGGCTTCCAAACCTTGTTAACTGAACCTTTGATATTTTCATTGCCATACATCCCCACACCCTCTATCCCATCCTCCCCCTTTTTGTTTATGAAGAGAGAGTCTTTTGCGAGTGTGGAGCCCGCAGTATTTATAGCCGAGCGCGCTATGGTGTTAATGGCGGGTACGCGCTGTAAAGTTAGTTTTTTTGTTTGTTGGTTTTCTTCTGTTTCTGGTTGTGTGGACAGTCCCTGGCGAAGTGTCCTGGCTGCTTGCACTGGAAGCAGATGATGTGCTGCAGTTGCTCTGGTGACACTGGTTGCTTCTTGGCTTCCGGTGTCACAGCTGCCATGGTCCTTGGGTGTGCCAGTCCTGGATTTCTTTCGTGTCCAGTGAGCAGTTCTGCTTTTCTGGCGCAGGCTTCTATCATCTGTGCTAAGCTAGGTGCTGGCTCCAGGGGAAGGCCAAGGATAACCCTACGGCAGGTTTCATTAGCATTCCTCTGAGCCATTTCTTTAATTAATTCAGCTTGTAATACTGGATCAGACACTTGTCTTTCTACTTGCATACGAAGGCGGTCCACAAACTGTAAGAAACTCTCAGAAGTAAACTGTTTAATGTTAATATAACTGCCTTTAGTATCTACTGTTGGTAATTGATTAAAGGCTTTTTCTGCAGCATTGCATATCTTATCTAAGACAGACTTAGATAGTACTCTGGTTTGATTTTCAGGGCAATGCCAATCTTTCTCCCCACATAGGTGCTCACATGTCATATCATTATTATCAGCATCCTTTGCATTATCTGAGCTTTTTAAAAGCTCTTGTAAAAGCACTTTTAAAGATCTTTTCCACAGGCTTTCCCATAGATCATATTCTGAAGGGGTTAACAGACACCGGAAAAGCTCTTTGATATCATGTGGAACCATTTCGTTTGAATTAAAAGTGGCTCTCATTATGCCTTTAAAGATTTCACTATTCCTACCAAATTCTCTTTGTACTTTACAAATTTCTTTTTTATCTTGGTAGGACAAAGGTTGATAACTTCTTTTTCCGTTTCTCTTACCAAGATAAACTACAGGAGCAACTCATGGTACATACTCTTTCTCCTGGTGCTGACTTTCAGGGTTAGGTATTCCCCCCCCACCGGGCCCGGGAGGCTGCCCACCCCCCCCCCACCACGGGAGCACCATCCATCCCCCAGGGGCTGTGAGCTGATCCTTCCCCACCCCCACCCTCACCGGCACTGAGACTAGCAGGGGCTACATTGCCCTCCCCCACCCCGCAGCAGCTTGGAGGGAAGGAATGTGAAACCGGAGAGGGGGAGGGGTGGTGGAATCTAGGGTTGCAACACCTGTGGGCGGGGTCGCCAGGTACAGTGCAGGACAGGGTCTTGGAGGGGGGAGGGGGCGGTGGAGCCGAGGGCAGGGATGGGTTATGGGAGGGGACAGGCTTAGGGGCTGGGACCAGAGGGTAAAGGGGGTTGCGGGATGAAGGAGGAGACATGTGGCTGTCACCATATCGGCCCCCCCCCACTCCCTGAACCGCATGTCCAATGCTATCTGGGACCCCGATCCTGACCTGTCCAGATACGGCCACGTGTTCGTGGCCCGGAGGGGAAGGGAACAAGGAAGGAGAGCTGATAATTTTAGAAAAATCGTCAGAACCGGGATACTGGGGAGGATTTGGGGTTTCAGCACAGTTACAGCCGTGCTGAGCATGCTGCATTTCCAAGGGAGACCCTGGGGTGCTTTCCAGGTAATGGTTATAGGGATTTTTGGGAAGGGAAGGTGAGCTTGAATCATTTTGCTGCTGCTGTCTGTTGTTTTCTGTCTGAATTAAAACTTTCCGAATTTGTAAGAATATCGGAAGGAATACAGAGGCAGTTTTATCTCCATTTTCTACTTTTAAAGTCAATAAATCCCCTATTTCATCCCAAAATGAAATCGAATTTACATTTTGCAATTCAAGGTCAGATTTTTCAACAGACAGCCAGCTGGCAAAACGGGCTAGTTTTTTATTAGATATTAAAATATTTCCTGAACTTAGTATTTCTTTGAGTTGTTTTGTTATACTCTTTTGTAAGGCAGATTGCTGTATCCCCATAGTGTTAGCAATTTGCACTATATCTACCCCACTACAGTTAAAACACAGGAAAGGAGTTAGTTGTTAAGACGTACACCACGGTTTTCAGGCTTTACTAGATGCGGAACCGATGTTAATTTCGCCGTTTTTTGTCAGCAAAACCTATGTGTGGCGCCCGCGCCGCTGTAGGGACCGGCCCCGCAAACACCCGTAAAAACCGCAAAAACGCAAAAAAACCTCCCTGTGCCGCAGCTCTGAAACCGATCAAAGCTGCCTGCCTGCCGTGCCGCGCCTGGGGTGGCCGCGTCCAGCCCTCCCCCCAGCCCCCGCGCCGCACCACGTGGCCACGAGCTGCTGAGCCCCGCGCACGCTGCAAACACGCCCGCGCCTCCTCTCCTCCCGAGAACGGCTCCGGGCCGTCAAAATGCCACCGGTGAGACCCCCCCGCGGAGCTCTGGGAACCACCCGCCGGAAAGGGATGCTTAACTCACCTTTTCTGTTGCAGGCAGAGACGTCTGTGTACACGGTAGTGGATCCACGTCCTGAACCGACCTGTCTGGGACTGACAGGCTGCCGGTTCGTGCTGAAAAGTCTTCGAACTGCACAAAATGCAGCTTAAAGAAATTTGAGCTAGTTGATCAGCTCCTATGCTGGTCGAATCCCGAAAACAGGAGTCACAGCGAAACGTGGGTGCTTTAAAGAAACCACGCACGTGGAGCGCCAACTGTAACGGCTTTTTCCTCGGCCTAAACAGAGTCTTTCACCCTCCTCCGGTCTAGCTCAGGTGTTAGGGTGATATTCCCCTGGGCCCTAGCCACAAAGACGTAGTTAAGATATCAAAAGAGGCTCTTTCCCCTGATAAAGTTACAGGTTTATTTCTCGTGGGTAGTGAGTGAAAAGGGAAGGGAAAAGAGCGGGGGAAGAGAGAGAAAAGAGGGGGAAGGACAGGGTAAAAGCGTGGGGGGGGAAAAGAGAACGGGGGAAGAGGAAAAGCGCAGGGGAAGAGAGTGGGGGGAAAAAAAGAAAGAGCCAGATAAGAGCGCTTGGGGGGAAAAAGAGAGCGAGGTCAGTGGGTCCTGACCTTTTCTAGGGTCTGGAAAGGGGGGGCAGGGAGAAATTGGATCCCAGCCAGCTCTGTGTGGCCAGGAGGGGAGAGGGACCAAGATACAGGGCACAGCAGGGGTCACGGAATGTACCATTTACAATGTATCTAGGAAACGCAACAGTTTAACTTGTGCTAGAACCAACAACAAAGTTACAAAGAAACTGGCCAGGGGAGGGAGGTGTTGGGCAGTACGTCCCTTCCAGAGATGCCAGGTGGATTTTACTGAAATGCCTCGAGTGGCAAGATTTAAATATCTTCTGGTAATAGTATGTCAATTAACCGGGTGGCCAGAAGCATTTCCAAATGTGTCAGCAACTACAGGATCAGTTGTTAAAATATTTTTGGAACAAATAATTCCAAGATATGGGATGGTGGAAGCAATAGATTCAGATAGGGGAACTCATTTTACAGGAAAAATTCTTCAAGGAGTTATGACTGCTTTAGGGATACAGTGGAACCTCCATACCCCCTGGCATCCACAAAGTTCGGGCCAGGTTGAGAGGATGAATGGAGAAATAAAGAAACATCTCCTGAAGCTGGTGATAGAAACTAAGATGCCGTAGGTACGGCTCCTGCCCCTGGCTTTAGCAAGGATAAGAGCCAGATCCAGGGGAGATATTAAGTTATCTCCCTTTGAATTGATGTTTGGAATTCCTTACCCTTGTAATTCTCAGCCGAGTGCTGGGATAGAGATAAGTGATGTGTATTTGAAACAATATGTGGCTCGGATACTGTCTCCTGTCTCTTGTGAAATCTGTTCGACAGGAAGCTCAGCTGGCACAGACCCTACCTTTGGACTTTGCTGTTCACAACATCCAACCGGGACACTGGGTCCTGGTTAAGGAGTGGAAAGAAGCACCACTGGTGGCGAAGTGGCGTGGACCTTTCCAGGTGCTGCTGACCACAGAAACAGCCGTCAGGACAGCTGAACACGGGTGGACCCATCACACTCGGGTCAAGGTCTCTGCAGCCCCAGAGATTTGGACATCTCAGCTGGAGGAGAAGGACGGGAAGCCGCGACTGACACTCGGCAGGAGTGGACTGGAGCAGCAGCCAGTGCGTCGACATCGGGGGAAGCCTCGTGTGCCCACCCACAGAGTGCCTGCTGAAATAATTTGTGTGGGCATCCCTCCTCTCAGATCTCCAGTCACTGGGGGCCAACCCTTGCTGTCATTGTTTTCTTTATGTTAAGCTGTTTCTGTGCCTTCACTCGCCACAGGTGGTGTGAAAGACAACGTGAAAGTAAAAATTAAGTTAGGAAATTAGATTACACAATCCGAATGTTTCTCTTAATAATGTTACCTTTATATTATCAGTTAGGTTGGAGCCAAGAATGGGAAAATAATTGTTTTGACCTTAGGAGAAAAAGTAGCAAAAACCTTTATGGGAATGGGACATGTTTTCTTGGCTACCTGGTGGACTATAGGTTAAACAATTACTTTTTTTCCTCTTATGTGCTGTAGCAACTCTAATCTTTTTACCATGCACGATCCCTTGCTTAGTACAACTTATTCAACATGTGATCAAAGGGATGCAGGTAATAGCCACGCCTACTGATCCAGAGATGATTACAAAAGGACAAAAATTGATGTCACTCCAAATAATTACAAAACCAAAAAAAAGACTCAGGAACAAAAAATTAAGTCAATGATAGCTAAAGTTTGTAAAGACAATTATTAAAAAATAAAAAAGGAGGGATTGAGAGGAATGTTGAATTTGTCTTTACAAATGAGTTGCGGATATGCTTGTGGATAAGGCTAGCACTGAGAGATAAAAGAAACAATGGGATGGATTCCACTGATTGATGAATAGAAAGAGATATTTGCCTTTACAAACAAACTGTAGGGCTGCTGATAAATGAAATTGGATATCGAAAGATGAAAGAAGCAACGGGGGGAAAACTATGAATTCTATAAGAATTAAAAATTAAAAGGGAGGGTTATACATTAGAGGGGAATTTCAGGTATCAGGCGTTCCGGGAAGTCTGTGCCTCTCAAGTACCTCAGCCAATGGGGAAAGAGAGAGGGAAATGTGGCCGGGAAAATAGGATAAAAAGGAGGCTGCGTCCTCAAAAATTTGAGAGATCCCAGGGGAATGTCCCATGGCCTCTCCCTTTATTCGAATAAAGCAGCAAGGATTCCTCTGTCTCCTTTTTGGACATAAACATCTGGTGTTTGTGGATTAATTTTCCTGACAGTTGTTAAAATCTGCCGTGTACAGCACAGTTTCCTGGCTCTCCCACTGTGCCCGTCGTGGATTCGATGTTAATTCCATCGCTCTTGTTGGCAAAACCCACGCACTGCGGGAGCCGTGTCTGGGATCGATCCCGCCGAGTGAAGCCACAAAAGCCAGAAAAAAAAACCCTTGGAAACACACCCGCCGCCACTCTGAAACCGATCAAAGCTGCCTCCCACTGTGCCGCGCGTGCCTGTGCCCCTCTGCGCCGCCAGGCTGCGCCACACCGCTGCTTCTCACGAGCTGTGCTGCGCTGGACAAATGCCACCAGTGAGTCGTGTGTGTGTGTCGTCGTCGTCGTCCCCCCCCCCCCCAAGTTCCGGGGAACCCACCCCCTGCGAAAGGAGGCTTACACACTCACCCTTTATCCTGCAGGCATTGGCGTCTGTGTAACTGTACTGGGTCTCCGTGCAGAACCGACCTGCCTGGGCTACTGACAGGCTCCCAATTCGTCCTTAAAGTCTCAGAACTGCACAAATAGCAGCTCAAAGAAATTTAAGGTAGTTGAACAGCTCAAAGACTTATTGAATCCTGAAAATGGGAGTTACAGCCGGTCGTGGGGTTCTCTAATCTCTGTAGAGACCCTTTCATGTTGAGCGCCAACTGTAGCGGTCCCTGAGACTTCACCCTAGTTCCCGACTTGCTCAGATGTTAGGAAGAAGACTCTGGGATCCACTACGTGGATGTGAATAAAAGATAACAAAAGAGGCTCTTTCCCTCCTGGGGAGAATCTGAGGTTTATTTCTTGTGGGCTTCCAGGAGCGAAAAGAGGGCGAGGTCAGGGGACATAGGTCTGTTCTAGGGTCTGTAAGGGGGCGGGGAGAAATTGGATCTCGGCCAACTAAGCACGGCTAGAGGGGAGAGGGACCACATCACAGGACACTACAGGGGTCACGGAATCTACCATTTTCAATACATCTAGTGAGTTACAACATGATGCCTTAAAAAGAAGCACAAGAGAGTCAGTCAGAGAAATTGGGGGATATAAAAATTGGGGTAATGAGGAGTGGCCTCCCAAACTAATAATGCAAACATATAGTCCAGCCACCTGGGCACAGGATGGGAGTTGGGGATATTGTATCCCAATTTATATGTTAAATCATATCATAAGACTTCAAGCAATTGTAGAAATTATAGCTAATGAAACAGCTCTAGCCTTGGAATTAATAACCAGCCAACAAAGGCAAACCAGAGTTGCAGTGTATCAAAATCAGTTGGCACTAGACTATTTATTAGCAGAGGAAGGAAGTGTCTGTAGAAAATTTAACAAATCTGATTTTTGTCTACAAATTGATGATAATAGACATTCAGTTTTGGATATAGTCAAAAACATCCGGAAAATAGCCCATGTACCAGTCCAAAAGTGGGAGTCTATAATTTATAAAAGATGGTGGAAGAATTTAGAATATCTTAGTGGAAGAGGATAGGATTTATAATGCTATATGGTATAACAAGTTTAATTTTTCTTCCATGTTTAATTCCATGTCTTATCCAATTGATTGCTTATGTGGTTCAAAATATGCAAGTAATAACAATGCCCATCAATTCCAAGTCAGGAACCTCAAGAGGAATGCTGAAAGTTATAGTATTAAAGAAAACAAAGGATGATAAAAACCTAAAAAAGGCACTTATGATATAAGAGAAGTATCAGTGTGCCAAGAGTACAGAGATTCAACACTGTAACTCAAGCCAAATAAAGTAAGAAAAAACAAAGGGGGGGGGAATTGTTATAAATGACAATATAGTTATTGTCTTTCACATTTATGTATTGGCTTTTGCAAGTTATTATTGATCACAAAGGTTTTGATATAGTAAAATTTGTAATCCCTTTTTACTGCTTTTTGGTATAATCTGTCAGCTTTTGTATGTACCATATAGCTTATAAATAGTAGTGTGATAAATATATCTTAAGCCTTCACATAATATTAAAATAAAGATTATGTAATGTTAAATACTTTTATTTGTGTAACTAACTCACATAATAGTGTAAAATAGCTATGTTGATTCAATGCATTTGTAGACTATCTTATCTGAATGATAACAGTGACAAGAACCAGGACACCAAGAGAAAAATTTACTACTGACTCTCCAGTTATCAAGAAGTGTCAAAACAACAAAACAGAGACTCGAGAAGAAATAAAATATATTGATTTAATCTACAAGATAGCGTACAGACAGGTCAAAGGTTAAAACCAAGCAAATGAATTCCCAGAACATGTAAACTCACAGGAATATTTGAATATGTATGACTCTCATGAATATACATTTAACCAATGTAATGAAAAAGTATATAAGAAAATTATTTTAAGATAATGCCATGCATTTGGCTGTTTGCCAAGCTGTTGGAGTCAGTAAGGGCTGGATGTTGTCCCTTTTATCCCTTATTAAGCTTTTAAAAATTTTAAAGAATGATCCCTGTTTCTCACAGAATGGAACACATTTATCACTGATGAAAAACAAACAAGAAAAAATCACAGTGGTTTTAACCACTTCCTGTAAATTTATGCTTTATTCTTATTTTTGTAGTGGTATTCACAACTGAAAAAGTGATCTGTTATTGTAAAGTATGCTGCACATAATCACATTTTCAGGAATGATTATTGGTAAAGATAAATTATGCATATCTCTGAAACACTATGATCAGCAATCATAAACCTGAATAGAAACAGCAATTTCATAGTGTGGTGGTGCATCCCCTGCTTCCCCCAGGACACACATTTGTGCCTGTGGCTAATGGGACTACATGCTGCCTCACTTCTGGTTGGACTTAGGGGCATGGACCTGCAGCAGCCTTGCCTCCATTGGACTACAAGATTTGGCAACTCCTAACAGAAGTGTCATCCTTCCCACTTGCTATGAATCAGAAACCAATTTGGTGTCATACTTGAAACACTAGGTAAAAGTCTGTGATTCTGAAGCTGGTAATGAAATCCATGACTGAGATACTGGAGAGCAGGCCATGCCTTTCTATCCCCAAACCATTTTCACTGATGAAATATAGGCCTCCAGTCTGGGGCTTGAATCAATTCATTCTCTCTTAGCAGGTTGTTCAATGCACCTCTTAATTTTGGCTGTTTGATTCTCTTGGCTGAAACCTGAGGGGGAAGAGAAGTCAATACAATAGAAATTTAAAAATCCCCTCATTCTAAACTTTAGAAACTGCTGAAATTCAGATGAATTAAATTGGCAAAGTGGTTGCTAATAATCTAAACAGATGTGATGAAACTATATATTTTGTCATTTACGTGAGCCCCATAAATTCACTGTCTGTGTTGCAGCCAATAAAAAAACCCACAATGTATCCCCTTTTTTATCATTTGAATCAATGGGTGTGGGAATCGAACCAACTGAGATAGAGGACATAAACCTGAGACCCTGGAAGGCTGAGCACTGTAAAGATGCTAATTATCTCATTCCAAAGTAAATCTTATTCCTAGCCCTGATTCACTGTTGGTTGAAGACCTTTGACATATAAGGTCAGGTCCCTGTCTTGTGTTCGGGATTGGATAACTTGCCCTCAGGTATACCCCTATGTATTGTTAACCTGACCCCTCCCCCCGGTCTTTGGATGCTGGCCCCCAAACCGCATGGTCTTCGGCTGCTTTGTCTTTAATCACGGATGGATTAAAGGATATCTCTGGCACACCACTGTACCCTTCCCGTGTATTTTATTAGCCATGCTGTAACCTGGTTAAGCCGGTGAGATTGTCGCAAAGGGAAAGCCCTCCAGCGATTGTGACAAATGGGGTGTCAGAGCAGCTGCTTGTGCAGACTTTCAACATCCATGAAAGGCAATACAACCTCAAATTGCAATTTCTGCAAAGAACCAGTGCATGAACCCCTCTTCTAAAGTGCATATGGTATTCAGCTATTCCTATTCCCAAGTGTTCTACTGGCATCCCTCTCTAACTCTGCTCTAACAACCAAGGGTTATAAATATGCTTCTGTCACCAGTACTTCATAAAAGAAGGCAAGGAATACATTACTACTTTGCTTTCACTAAAGATAATTAATTTTTGATTCATAGGTTCTTGGAAATGTTAGGTACAATCCATTAGAAGGTCTAGATTCTGAATAAAGAACACATTCTAATAGAGGGGGCCCAAATGCTTATGCAGTATTTGTACAATCTATTTGTAAGCAGATGAGGCAGATATGAGCAGGCAAAGCAGGGACAGGATTCCCAGGAAAAATAGAGACATTGCCCAAGTGTGCAGGGATGGAGTTAAGAAAACTAAAGCTCAGTGGGAATTGGAAGTAGGAAGGGATATGAATGAAAAAAGAACTATAGGTATGACAGTAGCAAAAGAAAGGCTAAAAGAAAAGTGAGCCTCTTATTCAGTGGGGCAGAAGATCCAGTGACTAATGGCATGGAGAAGGGCAATCATTCATTGCCTTTTTTTTACTTCAGTTTTCATCGCTAAGTACTGCCCTAAGACCTCTCAGTCCCCCTGAGCCTCCTAGCAGTCTGTGGGAATAAAGCATTTCCCACAGTAGAGGACAATACAGTTAGAGAAGATTTAAGCCAGTTGAAGTGGTCTAATAGACCAGATAGGATGCTATCCTGGTTCCAAACAGGACAGCTTAATTTTTTTTAAGTAGCTGGGAGGGGGTATGGCTAGGACCTGGAGGTTATTCTATATCACCTCACATCACTACTGGAGGTGGAGGAAAGGGACTGTTGCTTCTGAGAAGGGGTTCCTTCCAGTCAAGAAAATGTGGTGGAGGGAGCCATCCAGTACTGTCTATTATTGGGAATGTTTGTCCATGTGAATAACTTATTTTCTTATACCTTTAGTTATTAATATTGTTGCTGTTACTGCTTGTTTTCTTATCTCATTGCTGTTTCCAGTAAATTGTTCTTATCTCAACCTGTGATCTTTGCCTTTTGTGCCTCCAGTTGGAGGGGGGAAGGGGAGTGGCATGAGGTTTGGAGTCTTGGTGAGGGCACTGAATTGGTGAGTACTATTCCTAAACCTCAACAAATGTAAAAGAGGCTGAAGGAGATGGCCGACGCTCATAATCAATTGTTGGAGGTTGAATTATTCCCTTTTCTTTCAGTGGAATTTCTCCCATTGTTATGCTAAGTAATTGTGGCTACACCTTAAAACGACAGATAATGTTCTCTCGTAGGGGGGTGGCTGGAGGGGGAGGGGAACCGGAAAAGGAAAGGTGGGATGGGGGGTCAGGAGCGGGGCTCTCTCTCTCTTTGTAACGGCTTTTTCCTCGGCCTAAACAGAGTCTTTCACCCTCCTCCGGTCTAGCTCAGGTGTTAGGGTAATATTCCCCTGGGCCTTAGCCACAGAGACGTAGATAAGATATCAAAAGAGGCTCTTTCCCCTGATAAAGTTACAGGTTTATTTCTCGTGGGTAGTGAGTGAAAAGGGAAGGGAAAAGAGAGGGGGAAGAGAGAGAAAAGAGGGGGAAGGACAGGGTAAAAGCGTGGGGGGGGAAAAGAGAACGGGGGAAGAGAAAAAGGGGGGGAAAAGGGAAGAGCGGGATAAGAGATCTGGGGGAAAAAAAGAGATGCGGGAAAAGAGCGAGGTCAGCGGGTCCTGACCTTTTCTAGGGTCTGGAAAGGGGGGGTGGGGAGAAATTGGATCCCAGCCAGCTCTGTGTGGCCAGGAGGGGAGAGGGACCAAGATACAGGGCACAGCAGGGGTCACGGGATGTACCATTTACAATGTATCTAGCAAACGCAACATCGCTTGGCTCGTTGGAGTGGGAAGACAACCTGGGCTCCGCTCTGGCATCTCCCCTGCCATCCCAGCACTGAGATCCACGCTCCCTGCCTTTGGACATCGCTCTGCTGCTCTCCCAGCTCACCCTACTATCTCCGGACACTCTGCTGAGCACCACGACCGACACCGTGAGGGGGGAGTCACTTTCCCCATCCCCTCTCACCCCTGGGCCGCCGCCATCACTCCAGCCCTCTTCAACTGCGCGGGACCTGCCCTGCCCCCACAGCACCGGTAACAGCACAGGGAGACGACCTGCGGCCAGAAGGGACTGGAGCGGAGCTAGACTGTTTCTGTTGCCAATTTTTATACCTGTTGTTATTTTCTGCCTTGTTAGATACCAGTAAAGTACTGTTATTCTTATCCCCATATCTCCTGCCTGAAGGCGTCTGAATTGGACCTAAAATAATTAAAAGGGAGGGGGGTTGCACTCTGCATCGCAGAAAAGGGGCTCCTGCCTTTCCTTAGACCATACCTGTCTTTCAAACCAAGACAGATTTTGGCGCCCAACGTGGAGCATTGCCTGAGGGCATTGAGAGAGGGGTAGAAAAGGGGATAACAGTTCTTAAATTACCCAAGCTTGTGGTAGGTGACACCATGCTGTCCAGCTTACCCTGGATTGGCCTCCATGTGGTCACTGCTATATCTCTCTCATTTGCAAGCCCTTTTTTAAACATGAGTTTCATAACCAAGGTTACTGTGGCTATTATCCAGTTTATTATGTGGGTTGATCAGTTGAGGAATTCATGGATTTTTAATTTTTTCTGGAAGATGGCCACATGGATTCAGAGCTATCGCACTCTAAGTGTGTGTTTCTGGGGCTACTTCAATAATGGTACTTACTGTGAGGAAGTGGCAGCAGGTGAAATTTTTTCTCAACCCATTACAGGGTTTTTGAAGTTCACCCCACCAGCCTTCAAGGGGTTCCAATCCGCTTTAAATGCTAATGACATTATATTGTGGCTAGTGTTGCTTATATCCCTGTTAAACCTGTTCTATCTAACATTCAGAGATAAGGGGAGATTGACTTGCATAACAACCCTGATACCTACCCCAGGGATTAGTGATGTTACCCCAGAGCCCGATCCTGTCCAAGAGACTAGGGATATTACCCCAGAGTTTGACCCTGCCCCACAGCCCACCTCGGAAAGGAACCACCCAGAATGGGTGGGGGTGCTAGCAAAGGAGATACGTGAGATGGGCCAGATGCTGAAGGAGTACCTCTCCCCAGCTGGTGAGAAACCCTCCTCCTGCCTTAAAGAGGTAGACTCTGATGGTGCAGCAGTGGGACCCACAGATGTTACATCTGTCCAGGTTCCAGCTGAACTGCAAGGGCACTCACAGCCAGCAGCAGTTACCCCTGTGGAAACTAGGAAGTCTAAGATGAAAACAAGGCACCTAGATAATAAGGGTCAGGAAGGGGGCCCCTCACAAGCAGCAGGGGAGCCAGAAGTTGAGATCATCAACGAGTCCCTGTCATACGAGGGTCTCCGTAACCTGCGAAAAGACATTGTACGACGGGGCCGTGAGGCTTTTACAACCTGGTTACTGCGGGTCTGGGACCTTATGGGTACAGGTGTGCAACTGGATGGTACTGAGGCAAGGAATTTGGGAGCCTTGACCCAGGACTCAGGTGTGGACCAGGTATTTGTAAGGGAGACAGGTGTCTTTTCCCTCTGGGAGCGACTTTTAATGAGTGTGAGAGAGAGATTTGTCCACAGGGAAAGAATGCAGGAGTACCACCAGAGAACACGTTGGAATACCCTTGAGGAAGGGATCCAAAAGCTGAGAGAAGTGGCAGTACTGGAGGTGCTCTTTGGGAGGGATGGACAGCATGACAATGACCCTGACAAGGTCAGGGGCACAGGGCAGATGTTGTGGAATCTGGCAAACCTGGGCCCATCTCAATATACCCCCTTTATTGCAATGATTGATGCTGATACCAACCAAGTGACAGTGGGTTCTGTTGCCAACAGGCTCAGGAATTATCAGAGTATGATGGCTGGCCCAGTGCAGGCTCATGTCTCTGCTGTGGCTAAGGACCTCAGAGAGGAGTTTAAGGAGGAGATGAAGGAGATAAGGGAAGAGGTGAGGAAGATCAGTGCAGCACCAGTGTGAGTCATGGACCACAAAAGTAGAGCCCAACGCCCCCCAGCTAGGGAGAGAGGGTACACCCCACGTGCTGACCTGTGGCTTTTTCTATGTGACCACAGGGAAGAAATGAGAAGGTGGGATGGGAAACCCGCTTCTGTCCTGGCAGCACAGGTGCGTCAACTCAGGGAGGAGAACACTAACAGAGCGAACTCCACTAAAGTGAGGGTAGCCTCAGCCTCCCATGGAGGTGCAGGGTATTACAGAAGGGAGGATGATCTGTCAGATCCCCTTGAAGGAACCTCCACTATGTATGCCCAGGAGAGAAATAATAACCAGGGCTAGAGGGGCCCTGCCTCTAGCCAGGCAGAAGCACGGGAAAACTGGATCTTTTGGACGGTGTGGATCCCATGGCCTGGCACATCAGAGCCACAGGAACACAGAGCATTGGTTGACACTGGTTCACAGCGTACATTAATACCATCGGGACATGTCGGGAAGGAACCTGTTTCAATTGCCGGGGTTACGGGGGGATCTCAGGAATTGACTTTGCTGGAGGCTGAGGTGAGCCTGACTGGGAAAGAGTGGCAGAAACATCCAATTGTGACTGGCCCAGAGGCACCATGTATCCTAGGCATAGACTTCCTCAGGAACGGCTATTACAAAGACCCAAAGGGACGCAGGTGGGCTTTTGGAATAGCTGCTGTGGTGGCAGAGGGCATTAAGCAGTTGAACACCCTGCCTGGGCTATCAGAAAACCCATCTGCAGTGGGACTCCTCAGGGTGAAAGAGCAACAGGTGCCAATTACTACCTCAACAGTGCACCGCCGGCAGTACCGGACAAATCGAGATGCCGTGATCCCCATCCACAAGATGATCCGTGAGCTGGAGAGCCAAGGGGTGGTCAGCAAAACCCACTCGCCCTTCAACAGCCCCATCTGGCCTGTGCGTAAATCTGAAGGAGAATGGAGATTGACAGTGGACTATCGTGCATTGAATGAGGTGACTCCACCACTGAGCGCTGCCGTGCCGGACATGCTGGAACTGCAGTACGAGCTGGAGTCCAAGGCAGCAAAGTGGTACGCCACCATTGACATCGCCAATGCATTTTTCTCCATTCCTCTGGCAGCAGAGTGCAGGCCTCAGTTCGCTTTCACCTGGAAGGGTGTGCAATACATGTGGAACTGACTGCCCCAGGGGTGGAAACACAGCCCCACCATCTGTCATGGATTGATCCAGGCTACACTGGAGAAGGGTGGAGCTCCAGAACATCTGCAGTACATTGATGACATCATTGTGTGGGGGGACACGGAAATGGAGGTATTTCAGAAAGGAGAAAAGATCATTGATATTCTGCTGGGAGCCGGCTTCGCCATTAAAAAGAGCAAAGTCAAAGGGCCTGCCCAAGAGATCCAGTTCCTGGGAGTAAAGTGGCAAGATGGACGGCGCCAGATCCCCAGTGAGGTCATCAATAAGATCACTGCAATGTCTCCACCAACCAGCAGGAAGGAAACACAAGCCTTCGTAGGTGCTATAGGCTTTTGGAGAATGCACATTCCTGAGTACAGCCAGATTGTGAGCCCTCTTTACCTGGTCACCCGCAAGAAGAACGATTTCCACTGGGGCCCTGAGCAGCAGCAAGCCTTTGCCCAGATCAAGCACGAGATTGCTCATGCAGTAGCCCTTAGCCCAGTCAGGATGGGACCAGATGTGAAGAACGTGCTCTACTCTGCAGCCAGGAACCATGGTTTGTCTTGGAGCCTGTGGCAGAAGTTGCCTGGTGAGACGCGAAGCCGACCACTGGGATTCTGGAGTCGAAGCTACAGAGGGTCCGAGGCCAACTACACTCCAATGGAGAGGGAGATCTTGGCCGCCTATGAAGGGGTCCAAGCTGCCTCAGAGGTGGTTGGCACGGAAACACAACTCGTCCTCGCACCCCGACTACCGGTGCTGGGGTGGATGTTTAAAGGAAAGGTTCCCTCAACCCACCATGCCACTGACGCCACATGGAGTAAATGGATTGCCCTCATCACACAACGCGCCCGTATTGGAAATCCGAATCGCCCTGGGATTTTGGAGATAATTACCAACTGGCCGGAAGGGGAAGACTTTGGTCTTGCCGACGAAGAGGAACAGGAACAAGTGACCCGGGCCGAAGAAGCCCCACCGTATAACCAACTGCCAGCAGATGAAACATGCTATGCTCTTTTCACTGATGGTTCCTGCCGCATCGTGGGGATGAACCGGTAGTGGAAAGCAGCTGTATGGAGCCCCACACGACAGGTTGCAAAAGCTACCGAAGGAGAAGGTGGATCGAGTCAACTTGCTGAACCCAAAGCTGTTCAGCTGGCCCTGAACATTGCTGAAAGAGAGAAGTGGCCAAAGCTCTACCTTTACACTGATTCATGGATGGTAGCCAATGCTCTGTGGGGATGGCTGGAAAGGTGGAAAAAGGCTAACTGGCAATGTAGGGGAAAACCAATCTGGGCTGCCAATGAATGGAAAGACATTGCTACCCGGATAGAGAAGCTGCCTGTGAAAATCCGTCACGTAGATGCCCATGTCCCCAAGAGTCAGGCTAATGAGGAGCACCGACACAATCAGCAGGTAGATCAGGCTGCACAGATAGAGGTGTCGAAGATAGATTTAGATTGGCAACACAAGGGAGAGTTGTTCCTGGCTCGATGGGCCCATGATGCCTCAGGTCATCAGGGCAGAGATGCCACATAAAAGTGGGCACGAGACTGAGGGGTGGATCTAACCATGAACAGTATTTCTCAAGTTATCCATGACTGTGAGACGTGTGCTGCCATCAAGCAAGCCAAGTGGGTCAAGCCCCTCTGGTATGGGGGGCGATGGTCCAAATATAAGTATGGAGAGGCCTGGCAGATTGACTACATCACACTGCCCCAGACACGCCAAGGTAAGCACTATGTACTGACCATGGTGGAAGCCACCACTGGATGGTTGGAGACCTACCCTCTGCCTCATGCCACTGCTCGGAACACCATCCTAGGCCTGGAAAAACAAGTTCTTTGGAGGCATGGTACCCCTGAGAGAATTGAGTCAGACAATGGGACTCATTTCAAGAACAGCCTTATAAACACCTGGGCTAGAGAACACGGCATTGAGTGGGTGTACCATATCCCCTACCATGCACCAGCTGCAGGGAAAGTTGAACGGTGCAATGGCCTGCTTAAAACCACCTTGAAGGCACTGGGTGGGGGAAATTTCAAGAACTGGGAGATTAATCTACCAAAGGCCACCTGGTTAGTGAACACCCGAGGTTCCACTAACCGAGCAGGCCCTGCCCAATCTGAGCCCTTGGGAATATCAGATGGAGATAAGGTTCCAGTGGTACACATGAGAGGTATGCTAGGAAAAACTGTTTGGGTAAATCCTGCCTCCAGCAAAGACAATCCCATCCATGGAGTTGTATTTGCTCAAGGACCAGGTTGCACCTGGTGGGTGATGCAAAAGAATGGAGAGACCCGATGCATACCCCAAGGAGACCTTGTTTTAGGGTGAAATACCTATAGTACTGTGCCTATGTCTGTAACTGCATGTATGTATATATAATGTAACAGTTTAATTTGATATAGCATATTAGTATTGGAGAAATTCAGGGGTGAATAATGTTGGAGGTTGAATTATTCCCTTTTCTTTCAGTGGAATTTTCTCCCATTGTTATGCTAAGTAATTGTGGCTACACCTTAAAACGACAATGTTCTCTCGTAGGGGGGTGGCTGGAGGGGGAGGGGGGGGGAACCGGAAAAGGAAAGGTGGGACGGGGGGTCTGGAGCGGGGCTCTCTCTCTCGCTTGGCTCGGGAGTGGGAAGACAACCTGGGCTCCGCTCTGGCATCTCCCCCTGCCATCCCAGCACTGAGATCCACGCTCCCTGCCTTTGGACATCGCTCTGCTGCTCTCCCATCTCACCCTACTATCTCCGGACACTCTGCTGAGCACCACGACCGACACCGTGAGGGGGGGAGTAACTTTCCCCATCCCTCTCACCCCTGGGCCGCCGCCATCACTCCAGCCCTCTTCAACTGCGCGGGACCTGCCCTGACCCCACAGCACCGGTAACAGCACAGGGAGACGGCCTGCGGCCAGCAGGGACTGGAGCTGAGCTAGACTGTTCTGTTGCCAATTTTTATACCTGTTGTTATTTTCTGCCTTGTTAGATACCAGTAAAGAACTGTTATTCTTATCCCCATATCTCCTGCCTGAAGGCGTCTGAATTGGACCTAAAATAATTAAAAGGGAGGGGGGTTGCACTCTGCATCGCAGAAAAGGGGCTCCTGCCTTTCCTTAGACCATACCTGTCTTTCAAACCAAGACATCAATGTTAAAAGGTCATGGTGGTCAAAGAAGTTTCCTAATGACTGGAAAAATGCAAATGTTACAATCATCTTCAAGAAGGGCAAAGGGAATAATCTAGGAAGCCACAGGCTGCTCAGCCTCATCTCAGTCCCTGGGAAAGTTATAAAACAAACCTTCTTGAAAGCCATGCCCAAGCACAGAAAGTACAAGATGGTGTCTGGGAACAGACAGCATGGATTTACCAAGGGCAAATTGCACCCAACCAACCTTATGGCCATCTATGTTTTTATGACTGAGCACTAGGGAAAAACATTAGATGTTGTTCATGTCAACTTCAGCAAGGCCTTTGACATGGTCTTTCATAGTATCCTTATAGCCAAATCTGTGAAATATGGATTGGATGAATAGACAATAATGTGTTGAAATTTGACTGGACCATCATGCTCACTGCTGTGATCAGTATTACAAAGTCCAAACACTGATTGCCAATGGCCTCCCAAGGACTCATCCTGGGGCTGATACTGTTTAACATCTTTATTAATGACTTGGGTGATGGGATGGAGTGCACACTCTGAAAGTTTCTGGACAATACCAAATTGCAGGGAGCAGATGATACAGTGGAGGGCAGGGTTGCTGACAGGAACCTCATTGAGTTTAAGAAAGGGAAATTTTCCAAATCTAGTGTGGAGCAACTCCATACACTAGTACAGGTTGGGGGCTGACTGGATAGAGAAATGATTTGCAGAAAAGGACCTGGTGTAATGGAAAACCGGGAAATAAACTCTTCAATGAGTTTGTTAGGTTAGAAAGCAGACATTATTCAGCACCCTGGGTGCTGAATAGGGATTGTTTCACCAAATATGCACAGACAGCAGCCTAACAGACCAGGTTATATTCATGAAACTAATAGAAATTCACTAGATTTCTATTACATATTCATTATATTTCCTGAATACATGTATATATGCTAACTTATTCCATGGACTTATTTGGATATCAGTAGGGGTCTTTTGAGGTTGTTTGGGAAGATTCCATTCTCCAAATTTTCCATTTATGGTTCCAGATCTTCTAATGAATCTTTTCTCCTTGGGTGTATCTCAAATATGTGGTCAGGCTATGATGCACTTGTCTTATCATTCTTTGCTCCTGCACTCTGTCTCTGTTCTCAGAACTAAAACATCTGCTAGTAGATATAGACAGTATTTCTCAGGTCATCCATGACTGTGAGATGTGTGCTGCCATCAAGCAAGCCAAGCAGGTAAAGCCCCTCTAGTATAAGGGACGATGGTCCAAATATAAGTATGAAAAAGCCTGGCAGATTAATTACATCACACTGCCCCAGACATGCCAAAGTAAATGCTATGTACTGACCATGGTAAAAGCCACCACTGGATGGTTGAAGACCTACCCTGTGCCTCATGCCACTGCTTGGAACACCATCTTGGGCCTTGAGAAACAAGTTTTGTGAAGGCATAGTACTCCTGAAAGAATTGAATCAAACAATAGGACTCATTTCAAGAAAAACCTTATCAGCACCTGGACTAAAGAACATAGTATTGAGTAGATGTACCATATCCCCTACCATGCACCAGCTGCAGGGAAGGTGGAGAGGTACAATGGACTGTTAAAAAACACTTTGAAAGCATTAAGTGAAGGATCTTTTAAGAACTAGAAGCAGCATTTAGCAAAGGCCACCTGGTTAGTTAATACCCAAGGTTCCACAAATCAAGCAGGCCCTGCCCAGTCTAAGTCCTTGCATACAGTAAATAAAAATAAAGTCCCAGTGGTACATGCCAGAGGTTTGTTAAGGAAAAGAGTTTGGATCAATTCTGCCTCGAATACAGACAAACCCATTAATGGGATTGTTTTTGCTCAAGGACCAGGTTGCACATGGTGGATAATGCAGAAGGATGGGACAACACGATGTGTACCTCAAGGAAATCTAATTGTTAGGTAAGAACCATATGTAAATATTACTATTGAATATCACTATCATTGTCTGTCTATAGCTGTATCTTGTATATATATATGTGTATGATGTATGTGTTTATAGAATTAGAGTGTGTATCAGATATGGTAGTAAGCTGACGATATGGAGATAAGGGGTGGAATGTCTTGGGGTGACTGTATGATGCCTATATCCCCAAATCGTCTGTTCTGTTGGTGTTGAATATTAAATTCTGCAACTTTAAGACTGGTTCCAGGAGTGAAGGAAGGAAAAGAAGAAGTGCAGAGTTTGTTATCAGAGACTGCACTGGCTCCCCCGCATTCCTGCACTCGGACTGTGTTGTCTGCGGTAAACAGCGAGAAAGAGCTCTCCTTTGCTCTTGGTTAGTTTTTTAACTAGCTGAGGCAAAGAAGCCCCCTGGATTGTTGTTTTTTTTCCTTTTTCTGTTTTCCTGGAACTGTTTAAACCTGCTCTGGACTGAAAACCCAGAGAAGCACCGGGACCTCACACCTGTGGCCCACCGGGCCTGGCCCGGGCCGCAGCATTCCTCAGCACAGGAGGGACTGAGAACAGACTGAGTGAGCCAGGCTGCCCATGGAAAGAACTCTTCTAAATCTGTCATCTCCTCAGAACGGCAAAAGGTTTTGCTGTTTGATATTGTTCATTGTTGTGCTGGGAGGTGTGTTGCCTGTTGAATAAACAGTTTTCTTTTTTTTTTCCACTTCTCTCCAATTTTTTTTCCTTTTTTTCCAGAGGGACCTCATTCAGAGGTATCCTCCCAAATTTGTCCTAAACCAGGACAGATGGATATAGGGATCATACACATTTGTGCTAAAGTTAAAAGAATTTTCCAGCATATTTTTCCCCTGATGCATAGACTCCTTTTTAAAGAAATAGAACTTGTTAGGTAACATGGAGATCCTGGTGGACAATTAGTATATGAGTCAACAGTGTGCCTTTGTGGTCAAGGCCAACTGCGTCCTGGGATGTATTAGCAGTAATGTAACCAGAAGGTTAAGAGAAGTGCTATTTTCCCCCCTCTATTCAATACCGATGAGACTACAACTGGAGTCCTTTGTCTACTTTTGGGCTCCCCAGTACAAGAGTGACTTGACATACTAGAGTGAGTCCAGCAGAGGGCCACTGAGATGGTCAGGGGACTGGAGCATATGGCATAAAAGAAGAGGCTGAAAGCTGCAATCATTTAGCCTTCAAAAGAGAAGGGAGGACAAGAAGCAACGGGCCCAAGCTGAAACATGGGAAATTCCACTTTGATATTAGGAAGCTTTTTTCCCATAAAGATGTCAAACACAAATAGAGGCCATACTCAGGGAGTGGGGTGGATTGGACTACCTGAAAGATGGTTGTAGTCAGCTGGGGGTTTGTCTCTTTTTCCAGGCAGCAACTGACAAAACGAGAGGACATAGTCTTAAGCTGCACCAAGGGAAATATAGGTTGGATATTAAGAAAAAGTTTTTTATGGAAAGGGTGAAAAAGTATTGGAATCGTCTGCCCGGGGAGGTGGTGGAGTCACCATCCCTGGATGTGTTTAAAAAAAGACTGGATGTGGCACTCAGTGCCATAGTTTAGTTGAAGTGTTAGGGCATGGGTTAGACTGGATGATCTTAAAGGTCTCTTCCAATCTAGTGATTCTGTGACTAGAGTCCTGTGGTGGGTCTAGTGTTGGCTAAATCGCTAGCACACTCACTAGAATTATTTATTAATTTCCTGTTGTGAGATAGGATTAGGAGAAGAGCAATGCAGGCTCAAACTTTAAAGGGTACAAAGAAAACCTTTATTAACAGAAATGAAAAGAAAAAAATAATAGGAATTAGAATAAAACCTTCAGAACACTTCTCCTCCCCCTACACTTTCTTTCCTTTCCTACTGACAATGTACAGAGACAAGTCAGTCAGTTTACCATTTCTAAAATAGTCTTTAGTTCACTTAGGGAGAAGAGTCTCTCTTGACATGCTATGGAGACTTCACTACAAGAAAACAGTTCTCTCATGGCTTTTAATTTCCACGAATAGCAGCCACCCGGAAATCTGCTATTGCAAAGTCCCTCTCATTTTACAGCCTTCCCACAGCTGCTTTTATGGGCCATGTCAATTTATGGGGAACTATTTTAAGGATGAGCTGTTTAAAAGCAAAGGTTCTCTTTATTTATCTTTGAGATCATGTTCATCTTTGAGAACAGAGGCCTTCTTCTTCCCTGGGGACAAAGGGTCTTCATCAATCAGAATTCTCTCTTTCTGTTTGAACTTCTCATGGGATCATATCTACTTTAACATCCGTTTGCTTTAGCATAAATGCCTTTGCTCAAATCTACAATTTGAATGCTTCAACCACCCCATGCTTTTGAATAAGTTATAGGGAAAAAAGTCTGATGTATCAATCATATCTTCGCCATAGCCTTACAAGAGAATTTCAGTCTAAGTTAGGGCATCTCCTCATCCTCCTCCCATTTGGGATTTTATTCTTCCTTCTTTACTGACCTCGATGTCTTCATGTTGTTTCTCTGTGTGTCTTCACTCTGTCCTTTTCTTTCACTCGAGAGAGGATGGAAGGTCTGCAGGGCAGCAGCTGGAACAGGTGTGGTAGAGTATTTCAGGTCGTGCTGGGGGGGCTGGGCCAGGAGAGCAGGGGCCCAGCGAGAACGGTGGTGGTTGCTCTGGCTGCATGGCTGTTTTTTGGCTTTTGCTGCATTCAATTCCAGCAACGGGCTGATGGTCTTCCTTCCCCCTGCCCAGCAGCCACTGGGGTCCAGCCCTGCCCCTGCAGGCCGTGGCGGAGGTGGCTTGGCTTGGCCCGTAGCAGTTCCAGGGGCCCGGCAGACCCCAGCTCAGCCAGGGCCAGCAGCGGGGCAAGGCTCAATGTTGGCAAGATGTTAGCAGCCGTGGCCTGGCCCACCAGGCCAGGAGGGGGAAGAACTCTCTCCAAAGGCTGGAAATCAAGAGTTTTTTCCCGGGCTTGTTCATTTTTAACATGTGTGTTCACAGATGGATGCTCAACTTTCTCGGTAGTTTAACAAGTTGTCAGTTCTCAAAACTAATCCCTGATTAGTTTTTGTCAAACAGAAGCTCTCAACAACTCCTCTCAGAAAAATCACTTCTGTAAGTTCGCTTCAATGCAAAACCAACACAAGTCCTCCAAATGTCTCTTTCAACCTATATCATTCAATCATTCAATAAATGCCCATCATCATCCACTTGTTTTCTTGTTCCTCTAACTGTACTACAACACCTTAGGAAGCTTTAAGGACTTCCCAAGCTATGGCACAAAGATATTACTCAGATCATTTCTACTCACATCACACTCACCATGGGTAACAGCAACTTCCAGCTGGAAAGAGAGAACAGTTTGGGACAACATCTTGTTAAACAACACTCCAGCAAAATCTGTGAAAGTATGTCTGACTATGCCTTAAACTCTAGTAGTGAAGACAGCTTGAGATTTTGGGTGCATAATATTTCCTTAGGAAAATAGTTCTATTAATAACATTGTTCAGAACAAACTGTGAAGAGAACCACATTGTGGTCAAGATTTCTTTTTGTTTTCTTTTTTAATATCGTTAGGCTAATCCAGTTATTGGGGTAGAATACATACAATGGTATTTAGTGAAATCTGGAACAAGTTTAGGAATAACACCATCAACTGAACACAGCAACTCTATTCGGCATAACATTAACAGCGCCAGAAAGAGGTAAAGGTTTGACTGTCGTGGTTCGTTTGTGGAATAATAATTGGCTTTATATTTGTCATGGCTTTTGGCAGTTTAGATTGTTGTGGACTTCATGTGTTTTTACAGATTAGAAGTGATTTTCTGAGGTGAGACAAATTAAATACATTTAAAATAACTTGATATAGAATGTGACTTACTTGGTAACATCAATATTGTGCAGAAAAATCACCTTGCAGAAGTAATAAAAATGATATTTTGATGTGTAACCTATCATATTCTGTTGTATTCTTAAAATAACTTGCATCCCTGAATTTCCACCATTTCTGCCAAATTGCATGCTATGAAAACTATATTATAGCACTGCGGGGGGGCTTTAACTAAACTTCCATTTATTATTTAAAAAATTGAAATAATTTTTCTTCCAAATTCATCAGTATTGCAACCTAAAGTATTTAATTATAGAAACCCCAAAACAATTCAAATGTCAAATATTTGTAACAGGAAAACAAATTTATTTATTTCAGAAGACAATACACAATTTAATTTTGAAAAACACAAGAAAACTAGCCTGAGTTCATGTCTGAAATATTCAGAAAAGTCCTACTGTCTTTAGCATGTTCCAGCCATTATTTTTAAAAACAACACACTAAAAGTTAATATATATTTTTATAATTATAAAACTTTCCTAGTTATTGTACAGTACACAATACAAATTGCCCACAAACTATTTAGCTCCTTCCAATTTTGAGAGGACATGATATACTAAAAGATTTAGCATTTCTCACCAAAAAAAAAAAATCACATCAGGAAATACATATTTACAAAATCAAGCACATTATACAAAAAAACCTATCAAATTATTCTGTAAAGAGGTTTTTCTTAAATAATTGAAAAGTGTGTTCAACAAATTTAAAAACTGCAAAACTACATTGTCACATGCACATTCTACAAAAAAGTTGCTTTCTTAATTTACACAATGCAGTAAATAGGAAAACAAAAGTTCAATTTCTCCTAGTGTTATTACATTTCTGTTCCTGTGGTATTGAATAATGTAAACTGCCACTTACTAAGTGAAATTTAAATGATGGCACCTTAAAAAATACAGTAGAAAATAAATGGAACCAAGTAAGTTTTCTAGAAGCTAAGAAAGCCCTGAGTGATGACAGAATTATTGATTGGCAAGCTCTAGAATTGACCTAATTACAGTTTACCACCTGAGGCAAAATTTCTCAAGTGTTTGAAAGGCACTCAAAGTTTATTCAATAGCCTTATTGGTTATTACTTAAATCCAAATTTTCAGTGAGGATGAGAAACTTGCATTTTTTTTTTACATTTCAATTGCTTTATTGGGTTACTTCAATATTATATTTAATGTTTAAATACAAAACAATCACTTGAACAATGTATTTGGGAACCCTTTAGTATTCCTTGTGTAACAAAACCCCTAAAAGAATAAGACCCTCTTCTTATCAGCGAGTCAAAAGATAATGGATTATATCCCTGGTGAACCCAAATCAAGGGAGGTTGTCCCTCTACAGTCTTAATTATTTTCAAATGTTTATTATTTTAAAGTTCACCCAGTGCTGAAAATTCTTGAAGACATTTGCACAGTGATCAAGGAAGCACTTAAGAATATAAGAGCATTTCCCTGATTCTGATTTAACTGAGGGTCATTTTGATGCTCATAGTCTTGTTATGGACTTTTTTCTCTATAGTGAATTTCAGACTTCCAGATCAATTTACAAGAACAATTTTTACAAAAACATTAATTACTCAGGGCTTCCAGTCCCAACATTTTAATTGATGAGTTTCTTTTTTAAAAGAAAAAAATCAGAATAAATTACGAAAGTTTAAATTATCAAACTGAGGCATATTTTCCTCAAACAAAAACTAGGCAGTCACTTTGTAAGTGGCTTTTACTATTTCATAAGTTAAATGGGTAAATTAAAGTTAGGTCTGCTCTCATTTAAAATCACTAGCAGCAATGTTCAAGGCAGGCAAACTGGGGAGCATTTACAATAAATCGTGAAGAAAATATTGTTAAATTAAACTCCTTTGAGTATTGCATTCTAATTATGCATGAATTGGCATTAACTTTCTAGAAATCTTTACAACTTACTTGCACTATATTAGCGATGTAATTCCACTAAATCTAATAGTACGTTTTTTCACTCAGCTAGATTTGAATAAAATACATTTGCACCTACTGTTGTTGATTGCTTCTGCAATCAACCATTAGAAAAGATATGTAAGGTGGTATTTCTATCTAATTTTCAACAACTTTCTACTCACTTCTGAACTTGTTCCTTTGTTCTGGTGAGTACTACTTGTAAGAACAAAGGACTTTTCAACACAGCAGAAAGCAGGTGCAATTTCTAGGGTTTGGTTTTTATTTCTTTCTAAATTCTGACATTCAGTAAGTCATCTAAACTGCATCCCTGTAGAGGAAGCTAAATCTACTACCACTATCTTTCCATTAGCTCATATCACAGTGACTGAATATTAAAAGTAATATGAATACAATGGCCTTTTTTTTTATTTATCAGATAGACTGCAGAAAATTTGATTGCAAACATACCAAGGATTCTTTAAAATTCATTCTCTTGTTAACTAAGTAGTTTTGGTTTTATTTGTGAAGATTTTAATTTACAGTATTAAAGTATTTTAATATTACCCTAAAGATATTTCCAAAAGAGTACAAATATTTTTTTTTAAACCTCCATATTTAAAGGCATCTTAAAGTAAACAACCTATGACTGTAGAGTCAAATATTTTATTTCTTCTGGTATTTATGCAATTATGAAAAGAAAATAGAAATAGTTTTGCACCATACAGCACATATTGGTGGCAGTGAAGAATTTCACCTAAATCTATTAAGCCTTTTGGAACAAAAAAAAATTCTGTCTAGCATGCAAATATTAAATTTAGACATTAAAAAAAAATTCTGCAGGACAATCGGTTACTTAAATATATAGAATATTTTCAATGGTCTAATTAAATTACCTTAAAAGTGTATCCTCACAATGCTCAAAGGGTTAATGCAAGGCATTATATTAAATTAATTTTCTAAGGCTAAAACTAACTACATTGTATTTATTCCTGTTTTTTTAATTTTTTTTATCACCAAAGTAGCAAAGATACTAGAATATCATTCATTGACCTATTTTTAAACCACAAACATTATAGTTTTCCTTTTCTACAGAGACAAGGATTTTATTTTCAGAAATCTATATTGATCTGCTAAATGAATGTTTTAAACTCTGAAATAACTGTCACAAAGTACCAAAAATACTTACATTATTTAAAAAGTTACTTTTCCACCATTTTTATGACTATAAAAGGTTATTTTATTTTGTAAAACCACTCTATAAAGTAAGCTAGATTGCAATGTAGTGCTAACTAATATAAATGTTTTACTAAACAATGCTGATATAATTTGATGAGAACCACAAATATATCAGGTCAGGTCTTCCCCTGTGGAAAACATTTTGAACAGAAGCAGTATTTAAGACATTTAAAAATGCTTCAGTTTAAACTGAAATGTTTTATAAAGCTATACATTCCTCAGTGACAGTACACAGGCATAACATTTTATATATTTGTGAACTAAAGGCAGAAATGCTGAACATCATAATTTTACAAGTAAACAATTTAAAGAATATTACCCAATTTTTTAACAGAACATTAAAAAAAAATGCACAAAGCATGCTACAATATAATAATAAAATGCAGAAACAGATAACTGAAAAGAGGGGGCTTTTAAAAAAACTGATTTACAATGAGAAATATGAAAATGTAATAAAAACTTTCCATAAATATAATACTTGTGAAAATTGGGCCCCATGTTTTGAAAAAGTAATTCAACAATACTCATTCTGCCACAGTATTTGCTAAGTAATTTGCGCCAATGGGGGAAGTGACTCTAAAATAAGTTTTTTAATTTCACATCAAGATCGGGTAAAATTCACAAATATGAGCCCTTATCTTGTAGTGTCTGGTCAGCAGATGCTTGCTACAGCTCTTTAGAGCTCTAAAAGAGTTAAGTAGGTTTCAGAGTGGCAATTCAGCTACATGCTACACACTACATAATTTGCACTGAGGTATCCATATTTCTATGCTCAAATCATTAACAATACCCATCTATTAAGAAATATCAAAAGTGTTGAAATTGTTTCATGTGTGTATGTTTGATCTAAATTGCAGTAAATTTAAAAGCAAAGCACAGCAGTTTAATTCTTTCAAATAATTGTTAAAGTGGGAAAAATATTACTTAAAAATTTGAGAGAATAATCAGTTGATAAGCATAGAAATACAAACTTAGTTCAGTTATCTGAATCAGGAATAATCCAAATTTGTTTTGATAACTGCTATTAGAATCCATTATATGCATTCTATCTTTGTATGCATATATTTTGTTCTCTTTTTTGCACTACATGAACAGTGATTCAAAAGATGTTCAGGTCTCACCTCTTCTTAGCAATCTAGATTTACATGTTACAACCATACTTTTCTTTCAGCAACAAGAAATCCAACATTCTAACAATAAAACATATTTAAAGTTTGCCAACATAAAATTTGAAACAAGGCAATACAGACCATCAGTAAAGCATAGGACACCCTATATTAAGAATGAAAAATGCTGAGTATTCAACTATTTTATTTTTTTAAATATTATAATGCAAAATAAAACGAAGTAAATATTTATCATAGAAATCAACACTTCACCAAAAATCCTGAAAACTAACCTAACAGAAAAAACCCAGGATGCAGTGATATTTGGGAGAACACAACCTATGAGGATTCAGTGCACAGGTGAAGTCAGAGAGAAATTAATACAAACATCATTTGCACTTTTTGCTGAGACAAAAACATCTACAGACAGAAGTAGGAATTGCATCTACATAGAATGGAGCAGGATGGGTTGGCCTCCAAATTCTGCTAAGAAATTTACAAATAATTTTGTGCCCCAAAAAGTGTTAAGCCATCTTAGTTGACCTATAACCATTCTTGGAGCATCTGAAAACTGTAGCAACAAATTTCTTTGCTAAGAATACACTGCTCATGTCACATGCTGTTCACCCATTTGGTATATATGACTTAAAAAAAATCAATTCACAGTCACACTAGATAAAACAAGAGACTCAATTTTTAATGCAATCCTTTCTATAAAATTGCTTTTGCTCTTTTCCTTCACTTTTTTGCTTTTATTTATTTTCAATATTTTAGCCTAGCAAATTTATGTCTGGTTTAAAAATAATTTAAAAAATCAGAGATGTTTAATGTCAATTAATATGGAGTGTATAAACTATCACTATAAAATATAATCATTAAAACCTAGCATCAGACTGACACCCTACCACATATGCAAATTGAAAATATGTGTTGCATTATGTATCTGCTAATTTATTTATTCTGACTTTTTAAAATTAAAATCTGACAAAACTTTAAAACATATAACCATGCTTATGACTATGATCCATTTACTTTAACAACATTTGAAGTTAGAATTAAAGCTAGTTTTTCTTTTCAAGTTACCAAGAAAATTTTATTTGTAATAAAGTGAAATTCAGCTAGAAACAAGAAAAAATATTTTTAGTATCAATTTTAGGAGGGATATAAATATCACTTAATAATAAAACCCTCTTTATTTCTTTGAAGACTATTTAACCTGCCCCTAATACTTAGGACATTTGAAAGTGACAGGCACACCTTGTTGAATAAATTTTAAGAGTTATTAAAAATAACAACAAAATACTAAATCTTAGCTTCAGTTCTGTTTAAGGCACCATGTAATAGCCGAGGTACAATGATCCCTGATGTACATTCTTAAATAGCAATGATCCATCTAGCCACCTATTCAAATTTAATGCAGTTGGGAATAAGTACAAGGGAGGTGTGCCAGTTACACTACCTTAATAAGTTTTTGTAAAAAATTAACTTTATTAATCAGGAAATACATTTTGAAAAGGAAATGTTGCAGGTTACTACATTTCTTACATTCTATAAATTATCATTCATTAAAGCAGCAAATTAAAACTAGTAAGAAAAGGCCTGGAATAGAAGAAAGTCATCCAAAATGAATGTTTTCCTGTATGTCCAGTTCAACATAAAAAAACTCAAGTTACTTCGTTTGTGGTTTAGTTTCTATTAACTACAGTACAATTTGACAACCAGATGTATCTGTGCAGTGGTCTCAAAATAGAATCAGTAGTCTCCAAAACCAGAGGAATTGGCATGCAAATATAATCCAGAGCTGTTGATTTTAAAGGAAGCTTGTATTGTTTACATGTGATCAGATAATTAGGTGTGCCTACAGTGTACACACTACCACATTGTTACAATTCTATCACTTATTCTGCATTTGTAAATGTAGTGAAAACACTTCTTCCTTACAGAAAGAAAACAGTAGATCTTCCCAACCCTCCAACATTATGATAAAAATACCCCCGAATGCTCACAATTTCATGAAAATAGTGTCTTCTAGTTCTGTCTAATGGAAAGCACCTTTTATAACAAATTTGATGTATCTACTGTCAAATGAGTATGTATCCAGTATGTCAAAGAAAGTATTTCTTTTAATATTTTGCATCTAATTAAAAATCTATGTATAGGAAATCATTATGACAAATAATTAAAATATATTTAAACTATGAAAAAAATAAGTTATTTTAATTTTAAGAGGAAAAAGCATTAACATTAAAAGCTTGACAAAGATCCTCATTGGCACTTGAAACTACGAAAACTCAATATTGAATAACCAATGTAAAATGATTTTGCTTACAAATTTTTCTAAACATCTCGGAAAATGCACACACCCATTTTATTTCACAACTCCAATAAAAGGTAATGTTCAGCACAGCTAAAATTTGATAAGACAACTTTCAGACCTATTCTCCTACCTCCCCTGTTAAGTCCAGCATCAACAAGGCTAATGCAGTTGGGGGGCACTTTAGTATTAGACTGTAGTATATGTATTTCCAGTAGCACTGCATTGTCTGATAGTCTGAGTGTTTGTAACAATGTGCTCATTATGAATTGGGTTCAGGAGGCTCTGCTCTATTCCACTCTCAAGCACTGGCTGCTGCAAGCAGCCCACCTGAAATGCTTGGTTTAAGTCTGTTTTCTCCCTCTTGGCTTGTGGCTCTCCATTTTCATCCATTTCTTCTTCTATTTCACTTTCAACTTCACTGCCCTCATCTGCAAACACAAAAAAAAAAAAAAAAAGAAAAAAAATAAAAGAATAGCACAAAGGGAAAAAATCTGAATACAAAGGCCTTTATTTTGCAAATAACATGAAATATGAAAACATAGGAAAGTATAGCAACCAATCATATCTTCCTTTTTCCAACTATCCCCTTCAGCTCTCTCACCAGAATATACAATTAAATTTTGAAAATTTCTTGTATAAATAATAGGCATTAAAAAAAAAAAACTATTAAGGCCCTAGAGTATTCTAGTTGTTATTATGTACTATATATCATGTATAGCATATTGTACCCATATAATAGTAATATTCACATAATTTAAATTATGATGTAGCTTTTGATTCTGCTTAACTATATTTAAAAAAAAACAACAAAAAAAACCCTTGTTTTTCTCCAAGAGACACATTAGTTCTATATAAAATTATACATTTGGGAGTGCTTACCTTTATCCATATTTCCAGGGGATATAGCATTTAAATCACCAAACTGCAAAATAAACAATAAAAAGTGTGGACATAATTTAAGGTCATGTTTGTATAGGACTATCTATGGTGAAGTCAGTAGTATGCTCTAATGGCTTGTGACTAGTATTTGACTGCAATCACATCCATAGTATACCAGTTCATTTTCCATTATATTTGTGTTCACATTAAGGAAATTAAAATAAAATATTCTCAGCAATTAAAACAATAGGATATAAACTTCAGTATATGTTTTTGCATTTTTTAGGTTAACTTATGTCAAGGACTTTCTTGCTTTGAATGAGATATTTCTGATGTAGAATGGTGGAAAATATGACCAGTGTCCATTTTAACCAAAAGCTTGCTTAAATGTTCCCCTGAAATGGTGTGTCACTAAAGGCAGTTACAAAGTAGCAAAACTCTACATAGGGTAAATAAATGGAACCACTGAAAATAGGGTTAATGGTTATCACAGCATATTATACTGACTAGTTTACTTATGAAAAAGTGAAAAGTTGCTCAAAAGTGAAAAATCAAACTTCTTTCCTCCCTTTCCTTGTCTGAGTCCTTTATCCTTCTCTTAAATGAGAAGCAGCAGAGCATAATTTGATGAGTTAATCTCAAATAAAAGGAGTACAATATTTAAATAAATATATTTTTAACCATACCTGATTCAGTCCTTTTCAGAAATACAGAAAGATAAAATTTCAGTGAACACTAAACCAGCATAAGCAGCAGCAGCCCTATCCTTTCAGGTTCCCTCACATATACTCCCTCCTCACCTTCCCATACCCATTCTTTCACCTTAAGTCTTCCACATGGCCATGCAAAGAAACACATGACAGAACAAACCCAATAAAAATAGCCCAAGGGATTATTTTGGAGAAGATTAATTCTCTGATCCAGTTAACCATAGGACTGTCTGGGTACTTGTGCCAGCATCAATCTACAAATCTAAGGGGATGGGAGAGGAGGAAACTGTTTTTCTCAGCTGCAAAGACAGTTCATAATGGTTTCAAGTGTTTGTCAAACTAGCCTTAGTCTTTCCCATTTTATTTCAACCTGTCAGTAAATGCAGAGAAACAAGAATCCATGCATTTAATCAATGTTTACAACTTCCTTGTTCCCCTCTCAAAACTTTAGATTACATGTTTTCTCTCTAAGATAATATCTGTCTTAAGTTTACCAAAACATTCTAGGAAGTCCCACAGTACACCACAAGCATTGCATTTGACATATACTATGTAAAGAAAACAAGAATGTAGCAATATTATACTTTTGCAATACTTTGCTAAAAATGTAATGACAGAGTTAAAGTATCTAATCAGAAAGTAATTGTTTTAATGTCATATCAAACTACAAATTAAGCCAAGACTTCCAATCTCTATGAAAATGCACATATTTTTATAATATTTAATTATACTTTTAATGTATCCTGAGGAAAAAATGATATATCAAGTCATGCAAGGTGACTTACAACTTATCAGTAAGATTAAACATGATATAATCATCACCAAGTATAAACATCAAGCTTCAGTCTGGTGAACTATCTATTTTTATGTCCACATCCATTTTCTAGAACTTTAAAAGTACAATTCCTTGATGATAACTCCTAAGATAATGTGAATTCTTAAGCAACTTACACAAAAGGAATGGTATGGGGAGCTACTGAAAAAAAAGTGGTCGGAGGAAAACTTAATATAGCAAATACCATAAACACATATAAGACACAGTAGTTCTGAATTTATACTTTGCTCTGTTTATTTTAAACAAAATACATTGATATATAGGCATGAAATTATGCCATGTACCAATCCTGCAAGTACTTCAGTGTTTGATTTCATTTGTGTGAAACATAAATGAAGGTATGTAATGCAAATTTGAAGATGCCAATGTATTTGCAACTCAATCTACAACAGATTACAAACATTATTAAAAAATATCCCATAGGTCCATGTAAATGTTAAAAAACCTTGAAGATGCATATCTGAATTTAATGCTAAATTCACCAATCCATTATCTTGTGTATTATCTTACCTCTCCCATAACTGCAATAGGTGTTTCTCCTGTTGCCTGAGCAACACGATGTTCGACTAAGTAAAACATGTACTCATCATAAAGCAAGCGGATCAGATGAAAAGAGCCAAAGCTAGCAGCACTGCGTAAGGTTAAATCTCGAATCACCATTGAGCTATTTAAATAGGGGGAGGAAAATATGAAATAAATATCAGAATTCTTTAATAATTTTTTCATATGGAATATACACTTCAAGAATAATAAAAATAATGCTATTCAAAACCATCTGATATATGATGTCTTCAGAAAGAAATGTCTGGGAAAGACAATTCTTTGTCTCTCCCCTTTTTTGAAAGCATGGTTAGAGACCACGTTACACAACTAGAAGTTAAATTTTCAAAAAGGCAGGAAGGGTTTTTTTTGGTGTATGCACAATTACCAGTATGTGAGCACATGTAAAAACTGAACTTAGCAAAAGGAAGTTCTTTGTTTAAAATTAAATAATACAATTTTGTTATTTAAAATTTTAATAAAGTGGTCTTTCAAAATAGTCTTGTAAAATTTAGATAAGTTTGTGTATACCTTATAATAGAAAAATGCAGATTGTGGATGAAAACATCTATATGATATTCTCACAAAGTAGATGCTATCATGTACCATTTTGAAAAAAATAGCTTTACTATGATAACTGATACAGTAGCAGATGACATGGAACACTTGTCTTGTTCTTTTTACACAACAAGGTTTTTTTTGTCCCTACATAATAAAAATAGAACCCATGGTATTTTAATAACTAATATTAAAACATTGGCTTTAAAATTGTATAGCTATTCAATCCAAAATATTTCATAGCATGTTTCCAAATCAGGATAAAATTCTAACCTCATTACATTTGCACAAGGCTTTGAAAACAATATACAAGGATAATTTCATCTGCTGCTGAGTTGCACATAGCGCTGTGTTTAATGTTAAGAACTGATCTTTTGGGAAGTAGGGGGAAAGCTCTACATTTCTTGGGGACTTGTCTAACTTTTTTCAACATTATTATGGCATACTATGGAGCAAATAATAAAATAGCTAAAACAATTTAGAATACTACCTGTAAAAAGACCATTTTAAAAGAAATTGCCGTGCTGCTTTAGGAAAGCTGGGTCTTCCTTCATATGGTTTCAGTGCTTGCACCATTACATTATCAAGCCAGGCCGCCCACTGCTCCAGAGTGCTCTGCTGTTGAAGAGTCATCTTGAAATCTGTTTCTAGTCTTTGAACCATATTGTCATCACACTGACACACCCAGGAAGCCTGTTCCTGTTGTAAAACATGGTAAACATGAAAGCAAAACACAAAATGTATAATATTCCTAAAGATTGAACACTTACATTAAATTGCTGAAATATACTTATTAGACAAACTAATAAGTATTTTTATCTTCATGTCTCTCTCAGTTTTGTTGGAAGAAAATGAGAGGAGGAATCCAAAGTACAAAAAAGGACATAAAATAAAGCACACACAAAAAAATTACAATGAAAATCCACAAATACATTGTGACAGTGTATAGTGCAGCTTTTCTAAAAGATGCAATTTGAAACCCAGCCAGCCTGTTAAGCAGGCAGTTACCTGGGTGAGAATCCCAGCCCATCTATTGGACCCTAAGTACAGATGTATTACTGGTTGAGGAAATGAGTGACCGAAATAGTAACCAATCACCTGTGTGTGCCCAAGAAAACTCAATCACCCTATTTAAGGCATGCTCACAAAGAATAAACTGCTTAAGTCTTTGTTACATGAATCAGGAGTGCCATGTCTCTGTCTCAGACTCGGCATCCCCCCAGCGGCCCAATCGATGTAACAACTGTAGCAAATGGTGACCTGGCCGACGTGATTCGACTTAGCCACCTGCAAAAAGCAGGAGAGACAAAATTCATCCAGAAAGAGACGAGTAGGGGAAAATTTGCCACAAGCCAGAAAAAATGCCCAGAAAGAGAGGCAGGGACCAATTGGTGTGGAGCCAGGAAAGTACATCCAGAAAGAGACGGGAAGAAAATTGTCATCCAGAGAGAGAGACGGAAAAAAAATGTTAGCCAAGAGCTAGGAAAAACATGGGAGTGTTATAAATTCACGAGAAATTATGATCTCTCCAGTAATTATTTATTAATAGAAAAAGCAGCAAGCAAACAGCGCTGGGTGCACTGCTCCACCAATGACGCACACCACTTATAGATTTTTTTATACCGAGTTTTTGTTTTCCTGGTAAACCCCGCCTTCTTTTGTTTCCTTCATTTCACATCGATGGTCATCTTCTGCCCAGGCGTTGGCTGTTGCCCTCTTTCTGTAGTCTTTGGGATGAAGGTTCATCATCTTCCTCAATGTCTTTTTCATTACCTTTTCTTTTTGCATTCGTAGTTATCAGCTATTTTTATATCTACAGTTATTTACTCAGTATAGTTTTCACAAATTTGGTTATATTTCCTTACATAGAACATAAAATAAACAAAGTTCCTTATTTTGTGCAAGTAAGCATTACCACAAGCAAGCAGATGTAACCACAAGTTCCTTATATTTATGCAAGCAGACATTATGCCATGCTTTGACTTTTAAAAATTAATTTTTATAATTATTCTAGGCACTTATTCTGCTCATCACACAACATTTGCATGGATTTATCTCTGCTATTGCCTCGTAACAAGAATCACACATACATTTTTCACAGGAGGAAACAACTCCACAGAAAAACACCCAATAATACAGGTATGGACTGATTTTTTAAAAGAATGGGAGATAGATTACTAGTGTGATAACTGATAAAAGATTCGTGTTAATCACAAAAGCATTGGGGTTTGTATAAACCAGAATACTAAGATCTGAAGTGAAGCATGGACACTAGATAAAGGAAATTACATGATTAAATAATTCTGTTTAAAATCACCTTGTTATGTTATATTACGTTGTATTATGTTACATTATATTATGTTTCCCAAATAAGTTGTATCTACTACCAGCTTGCAAAATCAGACTTCCCAATAGCCCTTCCTGCCTTTGTCTGATCAATACTGCCTATCTCAAGGACCAGACTCCCAGAACTTCTCTGGTGGTTATCTACAAGGACCAGATGGCTATCTGTGACTGATTATCGCCCGGAGGCTTTGTAAATTTGTGTAAGGATGTTTATTCAACCACCACTGCTTATGACAACAAAAAACCCAACAATTATTGATTACAACGAGAACCCACAGTATAAGAAGAGGCTGCAAACCGAGGTTCGGTGGAGCGTGGAGTGGTCGGTGACCCCTCACGTTCCCCAGCGCGCTGCTTGCTCTTTCTATATCAAATAAAGCAATCTAAATTTTGCTGAATATCGAGACTTTCGTCTCCTATTTATAACATGAGGGTCCTTTCTAGTGCGATGGGATGTTAATAAGGTACCAGTTCCACGTCCGCTCTTACAAGCAAAGGCTCACCCACTGTAAGGAAGAAGTAGAGGGTCTGGACTCCACAGTGGCAGCGAATTCTCCGCGTGATAGCAGCAATTCGACCGTTCCCCTCCGATCCGAGAGCAAGAGAGCGAGCGAGGAGGTGAGCCTAGTTCCTCACTCCTCAGCCAAAATCCCTGCCCTTCCCAAGAGAATTCCCCCCCAGCTAAGAGTAACCAGCTGCACCCCTCCCCTCCACCTTGACCTCTTCTTTTGTGTCTTAAGTATCGGTCGTTATCATCTCTTAGGCAACAAATGGGAGAAAATTTCCTGAGAGGAAAAAAAAAAAAAAAAAAAGGAAAAATCCTAATCTCCGACAATTTTGTAGCAGGATCGGAAGCTTCACCTATGAAGAGATGTGCTAGGTAGGATTTATCAATTAGCAGGAGAGTGTCTTTAGTCCTTTGCTGCAACAGGGCTTATCAGCTGAAATACGGACCAGGATGATGGTAATATATTAGGGTAATTGGTGATGTATCTTTTCTTAATTACTAACTGTAATCTGTTGTAATGATTGGATTAATTGCCTTTCTATGCTTATTTCTGTTATCTGCTTATCCATGGAGCTTATTTCTGTTATTTGCTTATCATTCATGTAATAAATAAGCTTATCTCTAAATAAGTTGTTGTTTTGTTCTGATCTCTTTGCTGACCACATTAATAAGCAAAACAAAAACGGTGTAGTCTACAGCGTCTGAACAAAATGTTTAAATCAAAAAATAAGACCAGAAACCCCTGCCTGACATTACAGAAGGGGAGGATATGCCTTATAGTTCAATAGCAAGGAAGTGGTCTGTTGCTGCAGGACTATGTGAGTCATGGAATGCAAAATTGGGAGAGGCTCTTGACGTGGTTAAATGTTTACAAAAATTAGCTGTTGTAAAAGGGAAAATTTACGAGCTTAGGTGGAAAGGGATGGATTCTTTTGACTGCTTATCGTATACCTCAGACCAAACGAACACTATTGTGTGAACGAAGTATTTTAGAGAAACAAATTTGTGACTTACAAAATAAAGTTGTGATGCTACAATGTCAATAAGCTCCTTGCTCATAAATAGGGTACTTACCAAACCGTGGCTGAAAAAGCAGCTGTTAGAGTAGCTGAATATAAGTACCATAAACACAGGGGGTGAGTGAATAAAAACAAAGTACATGCAGTAATTGCAGAAGCTGGATTGCAATGGGATCCCAACCAATGGGACAGAGACATTTGGGACTCTACTGATCCAGATGATTCTGGGTCAGATAAGACCATTGACATTGGCCCTGTATTGCATAGGAAAATGGAATATGATGCAAATGGATAACAGGTTATAAAACATTATATAGACAACTATATACAGCATAAGATTATTGATATGCTTGATAGATTCAAACGAAAATCTGGAGAATTGTTATTAACATGGATGGTACAACTCCACAACTTGGGAGCCACTGGTGTAGGTATAGACCCTGGAGACAGTAGGAAATTTATGACTTTGAGCTCAGATTCTTTTATTCAAGAGGCATTTAGGGGAACACAGCTAGATACTAAACTGCTGTCAGTTGTAGCTGACAAGGGTATAATAATAAGTACCAAGTAGAAAGTGACTGGCCGGGGGGGATAGGCCTAGGTACACATTAAGAGATTACATGAAACATCTTAAGGAGGAATGAAAACAGATGCTTTTATTGAAGATGCAGACACAATGCTACAAAATGTTTTATCAGTACACATGAGAAATTGATAAATTAAGGCTGCTCTTCCTGCATATAAAAATGTCATAATGACCCTGTAAATTAATGAAACAGGAAATCTGATTGGAGATGTGATAAAAAAATACAACAGTTAGGGGATTTCTGAGAATGAGAGCCACGTGGATCTGGATGGAATAAATCAGACTCCCTGTCTGGAGGGGATAATAAAGTTTCAAAACAAGAAATGTTTGCTGCACTTCTGAAAGATGGAATGGTGCAAGAAAATATAGATGGAATTCCCACTAATGAAATGTGGAGGATTTACAAACAGTGTGGGCTGAATAAACCAAATAAGAAAGTACAGAGCTCCCAACCAAAAATTAGGGCCCCAAAAGATGCAAGTCAGTCATTGCCTCCACCTTTGGAACCTTGACAGGACATACCACCTGCCTGTGGAAGGTCCCCCACATGTGGGTCAGAAGTTCCAGGGGGAAGGAGGATTGGGATCTGTATACTAACTTGCTGTACCCCCTTATAGGAAGTGTGGGAAATAGCATATAACCAAGATTAGGAAATAGGCCAAGCTCCAGTACAGGGATGGGCAAGAAAGGATTGGCATGCCCATGTGGACCTTTGAATCTTTTTGAAAAAGCAATCTACTCAAACAGTTAAAACCCTTGTGTATACTTGAGCAGAGGCCTTGCTAATTTATGGGAATCCAAAAAGATTTAAGGGCCAAACGGTTCTAATAACTGAATTAGGAGGTAAACAAATTGAAGCTGTACAAACACAAATTGAAATGAAAATAGGAAATTTACAACGTCGAATATAATCAGTGATGATCGTTCCAGTCCCCAAGTATATAATTGGAATTGATATCTTAAAGGACTTAACTCTAGAATTACCAGATGGACAGTATCAATTTGGCACCAAGCCATATACTAGTATGAGAGCTATTCTGGTAGGAGAGGTAAAAATGCCTCCAGTAGAAATTCCCCAGCCACAAAATTAGTCTCTTTGAAGCAGTATTGCATTCCTGGAGGGCAGAAAGAAATAATGTTAACAATTAAAGATTTGCTTGAGGCAGGTGTGTTAAAACCCCTCACCACATCTTGGAATAATACTGTATGGCCTGTTAAGAAAAATGATGGGTCATGGTGAATGACTATGGGTTTGCAAGGCCTGGATTTTGGTAGTGAAGGTCACAGAGGTTGCTCCTGTGTGAAGCTGCTAGAAGCTTCCACCATGTCTGGCAGAGCCAATCCCTGATGGCTCTGAATATGGACATGCCTCTGGCCAAGGCTGGGCTAATTAGAGATGATGGTAATGCCTCTGTGATAGCATATTTTAGAAGAAATCAAAACAAAAGTAGTGCACAGTTTTATTTCCAGCTAGAGAAGAGGAGGAGGTGAGAACATGTAAGGGAAACAACATGGTGACACCAAGGTCAGTGAAGAAGGAGGGAAGGAGGTGCTCCAGGCACTGGAGACGAGATTCTTCTGCAGGCTGTGGTGAAGACCATGGTGAAGCAGGCTGTCCCCCTGCAGCCCATGGGTCCACAGGGGATGCAGAGATCCACTCACAACCTGTGGAGGAGGTGCCCATGCCAGAGCGGGTGGATACCTAGAGGAGGCTGTGATCCAGTGGGAGACCCAGTGAAGAGAGGGGCCCCTGCTTCCAGGCTTGGAGCAGCCTGTTCTTGGAGGACTGCACCCTGTGGAAGAGTGACCCATGCCACAGCAGTTTTGGAAGGACTGCTGCTCATGAGAGTGGACCCAGGTCCGAGAGGTTCATGGATGAGAGGAATGTTGAATTTGTCTTTACAAATGAGTTGTGGATCAGCCTGTAGATAAGGCTAGCACTGAGAGATAAAAGAAACAATGGGATGGATTCCACTGATTGATGAATAGAAAGAGATATTTGCCTTTACAAACAAACTGTAGGGCTGCTGATAAATGAAATTGGATATCGAAAGATGAAAGAAGCAACGGGGGAAAACTATGAATTCTATAAGAATTAAAAATTAAAAGGGAGGGTTATACATTAGAGGGGAATTTCAGGTATCAGGCGTTCCGGGAAGTCTGTGCCTCTCAAGTACCTCAGCCAATGGGGAAAGAGAGAGGGAAATGCGACCGGGAAAATAGGATAAAAAGGAGGCTGCGTCCTCCAAAAATTTGAGAGATCCCAGGGGAATGTCCCATGGCCTCTCCCTTTATTCGAATAAAGCAAAAAGGACTCCTCTGTCTCCTTTTTGGACATAAACCTCTGGTGTTTGTAGATTAATTTTCCTGACATGGAGAACTGTCTCCTGTGGGAAGGGACCCCATGGTCTCACAGGGGAACAACTTTTCTCCCTTCATGGCAGAAGAAAATCTTGGGTGACAAACTGACGAAAATTCTCACCCTCACCCCCCCAAAGTCTCCCTGCATTGTCGGTGGGAAGGAGAGAGGGGTTGGGGGAGGCAAAGGTGTTTTTGAGGGCTTCTTTTACTTCTCATTATCCTCCTCTGATTTTGTTAGTAATAAATTAACTTTGTATATCTAAGTCGAGCGTGTTTTGCCCTTGGATTATTTTCTCCCAGTCCTTATCTCAAATCACGAAACCTCCATTAAATGTTCTCTCCTCTGCCCAGCTGCAACAGGAGGATGAGTGAGTGGCTTTCGTGGGTGCCTGGCGTTTGGCTAGTGTCAAACCACGACAGGATTAGAGAGAACTAAATAAGCATACACCACCTTTGACTGAAGCTGTGCCCAATACAATAATATTGATTGAAAAATTCAGAAACATGAGGGCACCTGGTGTGCTGGCATTGATTTAACTAATGCTTTTTTCACCATCCCCATAGTCAAAGAGCATTGGGATAAATTTGTATTTACTTGGCAGGCAGTATACTTCCTCAGGGCTACCACAGGAGTGGCTACACAGCCCTACTATATGTCACAGACCAGTAGCCGAACATTTGTATGAGTTTACCCTTTCAGAAGGAATGCAATTAATTCGTTATATTGATGATATTTTAATTAAAGGGAAAAGTGGGAGAGATGTACAAGACAATTTGGAGAAACTTGTAGAACATATGAGAAATAAAGGATGGGAGATTAATCCTAACAAAATACAGGGACCAACACAAACTATCAAAATTTTATAAATTCATTGGCATTGTGGCAATTGGTAAATACCTCCTAGGCCTGAGAGATAGATTTTGCCATGTGTCAAAATAAGAATGAAGCACAAAGATTTATTGGGTTACTTGGATTTTGGAGACAACATATTCCTCATTTAGGATAAATTCTAGCTCCTTTGTATCAAGTTACTAGGAAAAAAATTAGTTTGAGTGAGGCAATAAACAACAACAAGCATTAGAGTTAGCTAAAGAAGCAATCCAAAAGGCACCAGATTTGTGGCCTCTGGAAGAGGGAGAAGTAAAACTGCATGTATCAGTAAATGAGCTATATGCTAATGGAAAGGGTATATACAGGACTGTGCTAAAGTAGGGGCAAATGGAGTAGCTACTCTACATGAAAAGGTAGCCAATTGTGGGAATGGCACCAAACACCTGGCATCTTAACCAGGATTAGAACAAGAGAATGTTGACCCTAAGGGCTCTGCTAATCTCTGTGTTTGCTGAAGGTGCTGTGAGAAATCACTTCAGTGGAAAACCACTGTATGTGTGTATGATTTACTGTGGCTGAAGACAGCCACAGGAATGGAATGCTCGAGGCATGTTTTGTTTTACAAAATTAGCAGAGATTCTGGGGTCCAATTAGAGGGCAGTTGTTTATCTGTAACAGACAATAATAAAAGGGAACACAAAAAAAGGGCGAGAGAAGAAAAAAACACCACCTGCAGAGCTCAAAAACTACAATACTGTATCAGTGTGCTTTCATTGCCAACATTTGGATTTTTTTCTTTAAATTAAGACTGTCTTTGCATTTGGTTTCATCACCAACAGCCAATGCCTCTATTGAAGGGACAAATCATAACCCCATAAGTTTAAAGCAGAACATGAATCCTCTGATAGGTGGGGACAACATTTTGGGCAATTATCTGAGGAGGAAAAGAAAGGTGCATGGCTTATAGATGGATCAGCAAAGTATATAGGTGGAAAAAGGTTTTGGAAAGCGGTTGCATACAATCCAGCATCCAATAAATTTTTAGAAACAGCTAGAGAAGGGAAAAGCAGCCAATATGCTGAATTATATGCAGTATATATGGCAATTAAACAGAATACCTTTGGGATATGTCACATATATACTGACTCTTGGTCAGGAGCTCAAGGATTAGCTACCTGGTGTGATAACTGATAAAAGATTCGTCTTAATCACAAAAGCATTGGGGTTTGTATAAACCAGAATACTAAGCTCTGAAGTGAAGCATGGACACTGGATAAAGGAAATGATATGATAAAATCATTCTGTTTAAAATCACCTTGTTATGTTATATTACGTTGTATTATGTTACATTATATTATGTTATGTTTCCCAAATAAGTTGTATTGGCTACCAGCTTGCAAAATCAGACTTCCCAATAGCCCTTCTTGCCTTTGTCTAATCAATACTGCTTATCTCAAGGACCAGACTCCCAGAACTTCTCTGGTGGTTATCTACAAGGACCAGATGGCAATCTGTGACTGATTATCACCCAAAGGCTTTGTGAATTTGTGTAAGGATGTTTATTCAACCACCACTGCTTATGACAACAAAAAACCCAACAATTATTGATTACAACGAGAACCCACAGTATAAGAAGAGGCTGCAAACCGAGGTTCGGTGGAGCGGGCGGTGACCCCTCACGTTCCCCAGCGCGCTGCTTGCTCTTTCTATATCAAATAAAGCAATCTAAATTTTGCTGAATATCGTGACTTTTGTCTCTCATTTATAACACTGGCTACCCACTTGGGTAGCCAAGGATTGGAAAATTTATGCAAAAGAAATTTGAGGAAAAGAATTATGGATGAGCATATGGAAGCTAGTTTAATAAACTCAAGTCATTGTGTTTCATGTAGATGCACATACAGATACATTAGAACAACTACACAATTCTATTGCAGAGACAATCGAGCAACAATATCCCAAGCAAGACTGGAGTTCCCTCAAGAAGAATCTCTTGAGGGTTTGGCTAAATGGGTACACAAGAAATGTGGACACTTTGGAAAAAAAACCACTTACAGATGGGCCCAAGACCACGGAATAGCTATTTCACTCAATATGGTAAAAACTATGGTAGCTAGATGCCCAATTTGTCAGCATACTCATAAGTGGCTAGTTCCACATCTAGTTAAAGGACAAATCGAGCAAATTACTTAGGCAGATATGGCAAATGAATTATATAGGACTGTTACCTCAACGCTGTGGTTGTTGATTTATCTGTACAGCTGTAGATACATACTCTGGGTATTTAAAAGTTTACCCATGTAAGAGAGCTACCCAGCATAGTACTATTCAAACTTTAGGCTTATTTATTCTATATTATGGGATTCCTTTACAGATTCAAACCGATAATGGGTCCATTTCAGAAATAAACAAGTGCAGCAATTTGCTGAAGAACAAAATATGCAATGGATTTTCCATATTCCCTATTATCTGCAAGTAGTTGGACTAGTAGAACAAATGAATGGGCTTTTGAAAGAACAATTGCATAAATTGGGAAAGGGGCAGATGAAAAATTGGAAAGTAAATCTAACAGAAGCATTGCATATATTAAATAATAGGCCAATTGGTGAAGCTGAAACACCATTGATGCAACTGACTACTCTTAATTTGCAAGTTAAAACCTTGACAGTAACTGAAACGATTATGAACTGGGAAATTACCCCAGGATCATTAGCACTTTACCAGGCTACTCCTGAGGCAGCAGGAATAGACTTACATGCATAAACTTTAACATGAATTAATCAAGGGGAAACTAAGATTGCTGGCACTGGTACTGACGCCTTAAGTTTTAGCTTTCATATTTTCCAGATTCTGTACTGCATTAGTATATAACTCTGAACTTCATATAAAGTGTTAGCAAGTTATCTTCGCAGTTTATTTAGACAAAACAATCCTTATCCAGCCTGAAAACCAAGGACACGGTTGCAGCTTCGGGCCCAAAAAGTATAAAAAACAGCGAATTGAGGAGAGCAATCTGGGGGGATGGGACTTCATAATCTGAAGCTGTAATTGGACAATTAGTGCCAATATGTAAATCGACCAAAACTTATAAAAGGGTTAAAACTTGAGACTCTGTGTCCATCTTGGATGGGCTGGGCTCTTGTACTGCCCAAGGTGTATCCTTTGAAGGCCTTTTAATAAATACCTAGTTTATTCCTTTAACACTGTCTAGCCTCTGTTCCAGGTAGCCTCTCAAGGCATCAGTTTTTGGCAGACTCCGCCGCATCGGCAAGGCATCTGGAAAACCCCTGGACCAGAGGAACACCCAGTTCCTGCCCCCTCCACTCCTGCCAGCACTCCCAGGGGGGTCCCAGCTGTGGTCCAGAAGGTATCAGAGCCCAAGAATCCTCGGATCTGGCACAGAGGCACTTGAGTAATTGAATAAGGGCGGTATTTTGTTTGCTTTAGCACCTGAGTTAGGCGTTAAGAGATCTCTTAAAGTTTTGTTTAATGTGGAAGGACCCCAGGGAGTCCAGACAGAGTTGCTTTTACGTTTGTTGGTTTGTTGCTCTCCTGTCTCGTCTGTCTCATCCACTAGTGTAGGAGGGGATGCTGTCTGAAAAAGTGGAGTTTTAGCATTGCAGTGGTAAATGTTACTACAACAGTGGCGCAGTGGGTTAACTTCCACGCTGCTGCTCCCAAGGTCGTGAGTCCTAAACCCGTATCTTACTCGTTCTCGCTCTCTCTCTCCCTGGTTATTCTGATTTCTGCAGACTTTTGCTCATAAGTGTTAAGACATGGGGTGTGTATTCTGTGAGAATAATAATAATATTCCGAGAAATACTCCCTTAGGGTTAGTATTGAAAAATTGGCACAAGCTAACCGGTGGAGAGTCATTGCTTTTAAAATCCACTTATCAGACTCTCAGTAAAAAATGTGGCCAACTTATGAATTAGATAATGATGAGATGTGGCCTGAATTTGGGAGCCTAGATAAGAAATTATTATCAAGCTTGATATCTCGCATACGCAAAGACAAGTATTTTGAAGAATTAGAGTATGCTAGACTTTTTATGATTTTATCATGTCAACAAAGCCTATCAGCACCTAAAAAAGAACAACATATATTGATTTTAAGGAAAAAAGAGAGGAAAAATAAAAAGGAACAGCCAGTATTGAACAGCGGGTGTGAAAACAAGGAGGAAGCGGAGTTAGATCCCGTGGCTCCTGCCTTGAGAACCGGCCTGGGCCCAGCCCCTGTGCACCCTCCAGTCGCGCCAGCCTGTCCACCCCAGCCGCCGGTCACGTCACCACTGCTGCTGCAGCTGCTGCCGTCAAAGTCATTGGGGAAAGCGGCAGCGGCGGAGAGGTCGTGGCTCTGGCGGGGTCCTGGCCACTGAAGGAGGAGGGAGGCAGGCTTTGGCAGCCATGGACACCGCCGCAGCTACTGCCACTTCAGCCATGGACATCCACTCCAGTTAGGCGCCCCTCTGCTTGGTCCTGGGGGGGGGGCGAGGGTGGGCAGAGGGGACAGGCGGCGTGTACAGCCAAAGGCACCGCCCCTAGTGGTGGAGCCGGGGGGCAGAGCCTTCAACAGAGAGGGCGGAGAGGGACCCTCCCATTGAGGGAGTGGTGCCTCTTCTGCTCTCAGGCCCATGAGTTTCCATAGCAACACTGTGCCGCCGCGGAGCTGCCTCAGGAGATGACATCATCGAAGTGAGCAGGCACCCAGCCCGGTTCCCATGGAAGTGTAAGTCAGGCCTGGTGATTTCTAATATCAGGACTAGTCGAAGCAGATCTACCATAGCAGACTCAACAGAATCAGACAGCTCTTGCTTAAGTAGCTCTTCCGAAGAGGAAAATGAGATCACAGCTGCCCTGAGCAGGCAAAAGAAGGGATAGATAGCTAGAAGGGCCTTAAAAGAAGAGAGCCCCATAGCCAAATATACTAGGCCAAAAAAGGAAAAAGGAAAATAACTAGTTCTGCAAGCCCCGTTACAGCAAGCAGTTGGCAACCAGGGGGCAACATATGTAAAGGTTCCATGCTTCCTTTTCGAGTTGGAACAGTGGAAAAATACTGTGGAGAAGTAAAAAGAGAATCCAGATAATGTGGCAAAATTAGTGGAAAGGGCAATTAACACAAAAAAAAAAACGAGTGGGCTTATTTGAACTCTGTTAGACACACTACTTCATCTCACTGAGAGATAAATAGTTAATAAATCTATTACAACATCGGTAGAGGCAAGTATAGCAAATGGGTTGATCCAAGGCACAGTTACACAGATATTTCCATTAGAAAACCCTGGATGGGAAGGGAACATACCAGAACATATGGCAAGGTTAAAACAATATCAAAATCTTGTGGTATATGGGTTAAAACATGGCATCCCATAAGCTATAAATTGGTCAAAGCTTTACAAAGTAAAGCGAAATTATGATGAATCACCCACTGTTTTTTAAATAGGTAAAGAGAAACTGCCATCAAATATACTGATCTAGATCCTGAATCATCTGATGGTAAAGCACATCTAGTTCTTTTGTTTATGGGTCAAGCTACAAATGATATAAGAAGAAGAAAGCTGCAAAAGTGTTACAGCACAGTTAGTCTGTAGCTGGGAAAATAATTTGGCCATAAATAAGAAACCCAGTTCAGCTAGCCTGATTCGAGAAACACGTCCCTGGGTGAACAAGGATTGGTTGGATTCAAGCCTACACAGGGACTCTCAGCCAATCACAATGAGCCCTAAATACAGATGTATCATTGGCCAGGGAGCTGAGCGGTGTTAAGACCTCAACCAATCACATGTGTAAGCGCAGGAAATTTGAAGCCCCGGTAAAAGGAGGCACGGAACAATAAACGAGGCTTTTTGTCACAAGGATCTCTCAGAGTAATGTCGTCTCTGTCTCCGACCAACAATGCTATCATAATATGTGGTGACCCTGACGTGATCTGACTCAGCTGTTTTCTACATACAGAGCAGGGGAGATCAAACGAAGTAGGAACCAGAGAAGTCAGAAAGGCTGAAAGACCAAACTGTGTAGGAGCCGGGGAAGCAGAAAAGGCTAAAAAACAGAACAGCGTAGGAGCCGGAGAAACAGAAGAAGCTGAAAAATAGAAGAAAATCCCTACTGAAGATATAGGTGGATTTATCTCCGTAGAGGAACAACGAGTCATTAACGTATGAACTTTACTTCAATGAGGAGTAAAGTATGAGCAACGAGCTGTGAAAGCCACTATGGACGTTATAAAACTCTTGATGTTTATTTCAAACTGGCTGGGGTGGTTAGAAGCCGAACTGGACACAGAGACAGCAGTAGACATGCCGCCAGATCTCCCAGCAAAGTGGCAGAGAGTAGATGCCATCTCAGGTGCGCAAGTGGAGAGGACAGGCGAAAAACTGAGTGGGGAGGGGCTGCTATTCACCGGAGCTACCCTGCAGTCGCCAGCACCAGTGGCGTCTGTATAGCACGCAAGTTCTCCCATACTGCGATCATCCCCGTAATGCCCGAGGCAGCCCATGCCACGGCTGAAAGAGCCGTCTTTGGGCTCCACGCCTCCTATCGCCAGCAACTCACTGTGGACGCAACCTGCTGAAAAACCTCAAGATGGCAGATGTCATGCACTTTGGACGCTGGTCACCCAAGATAGAAGACAGCACATGGCGAGAGAGTCACTCACCCAAAATGGCCTTCGCCACATGGTGCAAGATCTGCCTGCTCAAGATAGCAGAGTGCTACGTCTCAGCAGCCGGTGCCCAAAAGGCTGGGAGACCCAGCTAACGCAGGCGGTGTCTGGGACTGCGAGACATCGCATCATGGCTACTGCGAGCAGCCCCAAACGCCAGCAGAGCAGAGTGGAGTTGCCACCAATAGATCGCATTGCCTTGCAACAACCGTGATGGCTTTATCAACTACTTCTGCACTCTCAGTGAATGCTTGTAAGTCTGCTAGAGCCAGGGGGGTCCTTCCTAGCAGCCTGTTTTCCTCTCCGCCTGCCCTCTGTGAAAGCAGAGCTACAGCGACAGACGTGGCAGAAGAGGGAGCGTACAAAGCAGCGGGGGAGCTTCAGAACAGAGTAAGGCAACAGAAAAAGCGGTGGGGGGGCGGCAGGGGCCAATCGAGCGCATGGGTGCAAGCACATGGCCACCCCACGGGACAGCGGCAGGCAGCAACTCACCATCAAGCGCAGGTCCAGAGGGACACCCGTGGCTTTCTGCATGTGAGCAGTGGGGGAGCAACCCATAAAATCCAGGGGCACCAGCAGGAGCGGCGCCGGCGAAGGCAGCATTGTGCCCCTACCCCCCAAACATAGCAGTCTGCCCTGGAAGGCCCAGCCGTCATTTTGCTTGCTGACAGAGCCCTTCAAGCTGTCCCAGGGCGGCCCAATGCGCGCCACTCCCACTTCTCCTGCAACAACCCGAACTCCATCTGCTGCGGACCCTCGTGAACTAACATCAAAACCTATCTGGACAGGTAACCCCTTCCTCAGGGGGACTGCAGCATTTGCAGAGACTTGTGCAAAAACAGCTGCAAGCTAAACCTGTCATTTTCTACAGCTAGTCCATAGAACTTTTCTGGTTTTATTATTCAGATAGTGATTGGTACATAATTTGGGGGGTCGGTACTGTTGTTGTGCCTTTGTTACCACTTTTTTACAATACCACCTTATTAACCCCTGCATTGCTCAAATTGCCTTTTATAAATAGATGCTCCTATAATAATCCTAACTTATAAGATATCCTTTCAAGCCGAAGTTAACTGATGTGTTTTTTCAAAGTACACTCCAAGGAAAAGAAAACACCGAGGTATTTATTTTCCTTTTCAAAAAAATCTTACTATTTCAGTTATGAGATTGCAAAATCTAATTTAAATTTAATTTTCAGTCATTTAAAATCGTGCAACCATTTTGTTCAGGGATGAGTGCTGTTGACAATTTTGGTTTGTCTGGCAATTAACAAATCTATAGCAGATTATCTAGACTTACAATGTAAAGCTCTAAAGCTTAGAAGCGATGCCTTTGCCCCATAGTGTGGGCTTGTGAAAACCTTTGTTAAAAGAACAATTGAGCCTTAATAATACTGTTGTTTTTAATAAACTTAGATCCTAACTTTTCTACTCTGAAACTCTTTACTCTTAAGGAGCCATTGCAACCCAGTCCTGTGCTGGACGCTTCACGCCAGCACTCACAGGGGCAGGTGTGCAGCACCCCAGATGTTCCCATTCATAGCCCAGCCCATTTGCTAAGACAATATGGGAGCTAAGACAGAGAGTACTGTGAATTTAATTAGCATAAGCAGTTTGACAACCAAGATGCCTTGGCAAGAACAAACAGAGCTTTGAAGATTGGATCAAGACTAGCGACATGGAAGAAGATTGAATCAAGTAGAAACGTTGCAAAATGTATAAGTTTGTGTGATGTTTAACCCAATCAATGTAGTAAAAAATTACTAGCCTTCCTAGAATGGTATATAACCATATGTAGCTCACAATAAATTCAGATTCTGATCACCAGCCAGTAGTCCCCGTCTCTCTCACAATCATCGATAAGACAACACCGAAAGGAAACTTATTAAATACTCTATTGATAGATACATTATATTCATACGATATTCATGGTAATATTTACCTAGATTTCATCACTTTACCGTGTTAATGCTTACAAATGCAGATACAGATGATAAAACCTAATATTTCACTGAACACAGTAATAATTCTAGATAATGGCAACATAATACTTAGTATATTTGCAACATCTTAGAATTCAAAAACATTGCTTGTCCTAAAGGTCCTAAAAAGAACATTCTAAGTTCTTGAAAGCAAACATAGAGGTACTAATTTGGTATAAAAGTGCTTCATTAGCAAATTTCAGTTGCAGATTTGTAGCTGTCATTTCTATTTACAATGTCTATAAAATAATTTTCGTAACCTTTCATATTTTACTTATGCCAACTACTGTTAAAATTAATAGCAAGCTTCTAAATATAGCAAGTCTGTCACTGCTATCACTAAAATACTAATTTCCATGGTTTTTTATATTTAAACCAAAATATAAACATAGCTTTTAATGTTTGGTTTTTGCCACTAAGTATACAAATACAATAATCACAAAACGAGGGTCATTTGAAAGTACAGAAAAGCTAAAAACTACATATAAAAAAGGTATTAACAAGAATTCCTAATTAACAGAAATAATTTATGCTACAAGAAACGTATTAATTGAAGATGCATAATCATCCCAAAAACATGCTTAAATTAATTAGAATGGTTAATTAAGCCCACGTATACCGTAAATTAGGGTCTTCCTTTTTTGTTTTCACTAATTCTGACTCAATTTCAAAACTCTTAACAAAAAAGGGTTTATAGTTTGTACTGCTACTATTAAACAATAATGATAAGTATACTGTTAATACATTTGCAAAGTTTTAATACAACTAACAAAATTGAAATGTCTAATACACACAAAGATCCAGCCATATTATTTAATTATAGTTTGCATATATTTCTTTAATTATTCAATTGTTATTTATGTTAAAGAACTTCTTCAATAAATATTTAAAAAGGTTTGTTTTTACAATATGTTAGGGAAAACCTTTCCCAACCAATTTCCTGGCCCTGATCAAACCCTGACCCTGGCTGGTAAAGGAAATATACCAGGTCACTTTGACCAACTGATTTGGCTTTGCAGAAACTGAACCCCTTTCCTTTGAGATAAACATGGATGCCTCATCCGGAAGATGTCTTCCAAGTCCTCATTGTGAAAAGAAAGCTCCTTAGCAGACTCTAGGTGATGGTAAAGCATATAAGCAGTTTAAATTTCACCTTGTTAATTTCGTACAACAGACCATGTTTTGTTCCTATTATAGTTGTTAAAGCAAAGAAAGGGGAGAGAAGTGTGAGGTGGATGTACACCCCCCTCAAAAGTCTTAGTTGCTGTCATGTTCTCATGTTTTTCTCATGTTTTTCAATCAATTCACAGTTTAACCTAGCAAGCTAACAACTTATCAGAAGCAGATTGTCAATAGTAAGACAATCTGCCCATCACCCTACTCAAATATTTAGAATACATCAGTGGTAGAAATATGTGTGATTTCAATTTAAATAGCTGTAAGTTGAATTGTTTATTGTTTGTAGTGTTAAGTTGTAAAATTTAATTTCTAAGTAATAAGCCTGCGGCATGCCACCTTAAAAACATGTATTTCTAGTATTCTCCTTTAACAGCTCCTGAATGTGAATATTGCAACTCCAATGATACAAAAGATACATCACTGGCTGAAAAAACAAGGCTTGTTGAGTAGAAAGTCTTACTGAAACTAGATTGATTATCTATATCATCATATTGTCTTTGTCTGTAAGGCGCCTGCAGAGGAAGACAAAAAACAATTTGCATTTTTTAATAAAACGAAAAAGGGAGATTGTCACAGCACAGTTAGTTTGTAGATAGGCAAAAAAATTGGCCATAAATAAGAAATACAGTTTGGCTAGCCTGGTTCGATAAACTTGTCCCTGGGTAAACAAGGATTGATTGGATTAAAACCTGCAGTGTGCTAGGTTATAATGTAAAGATGTGCCCAAAAGCATGTATTCTATCACCATCTGTTGAAACCAGGTGGAGCAATGATTCTTGTCTCTGTGGGAGACATCCTCTGCTAATGGGCCATCTGTTAAAACCAGGTGAGACTGTTCTTTATCTTTTCCAGGACTCATCCTTCCTCCAGGAAGATATCTTCTGTTAATGGGCCATTGAGTCCCACTGCATGACTGATAAAATTACATCATCCCATTGGGAGATGCTCCACCCAGGGGGAGGAGCCAAGCATTTCCTACCAAGATAAAATATGACATGTGGGACATCAGAGCAGCCTTTTTCCACTGGATTCTAGAGGAAAACCAGACCCTTGTACATCATTATTGGACCTTTGAAGGAAAACTGCACCCTTCCACAGGACCACTGCTTCAACTGAACCACATCTGTCACTTCAGGAGGACTGCAGCCACCATTTAATTGGACTGCTACCAACACCCTGACTGATGGGGTGTCAGGTTTTATTCTGACTCTGTCAGTGTTTTGTTTTTTGTATTACTGTATTTTTTTAATTTTAATTTTCCTAGTAAAGAACTGTTATTCCCATATTGTTGCCTGAGAGCTCCTTAATTTCAAAATTATAATAATTTGGAGATAGAGGGTTTGCATTGTCCATTTCAAGAGAGGCTCCTGCCTTTCTTAGCAGACACCAGTCTTTTAAACTGAGACACTGGAAAAGAAAGGAGCCAGAAGGAGTTATTCTTCAATATGTGAATGACATCCTGATTGCAGCTAGAACCAGAGGTGTGTGCATACAATTTACCATAAGTTTATTAAACATCTTGGGACTGAGTGGGTACAGAGTTTCTAAAGACAAAGTACAGATTGCTAAGGAAGCAGTAGTTTACTTGGGGCTTGAGATCTTCCATGGACACCAACAGCTCAGCAAAGAATGGAAAGAAGCCATCTATGAACTCCCAGAGCCCCATACTGTGACAGAGATGCAAGCTTTCCTGGGAAGGTTGGTGCCATTTGTGGATAGCAAATTATGGACTGCTGGTAAAACCCCTATACAGAGCATTAAAACCAGATGAAAAAGGAATTGTCTTATGGACTGAAAACACTAGAGCAGCTTTTAAACAGCTGAAACACTCTCTAATGTCAGCTCCAGCACTGGGACTGCCAGACTTAACCTTTTGCACTTTTTACATATGAGAGACTGAATGTGGCTTTGGAGGTGCTAGCACAGTGCATCGGGAACCAACGGAGGGCTGTGGCCTACTTTTCCAAACAGCTAAACAATGTTGCCCAAGACTGGCCAGGGTGTCTGAAGGCCACTGTCGTCTTGATCCAGGAGGCCCGAAAACTCACCGCTGGGAGACACATTGTAGTATATGTACCCCATGCAGTAACAGCTTGTCCTGGGGTACAATGCAAAAATGTGTATTCTATCACCATCTGTTAAAATGTGGGAGGGGTGGTGATCCTTATCTCTGTGGGAGATATCCTCTGCTGATGTGCCATCTGATAACCATCGTTATCTATTCACAACCCATCCTTCCTCCAGAAGATATATTCTGTTAATGGGCCATTAAGTCCTATTGTGTGACTGATAAGATTACATCATCCCATTGGGAGATGCCCCAACCAGGGGCAGGAGCCAAGCCTTTCCTACCTAGATAAAAAACTGGGGTTTGGGACCCGAGGGCAGACCTTTCTACTGGATCCCAGAGGAAAGTTGGACCTTTTCCACATCATCGCTGGACCTTCAGAGGAAAACTGCACCTTCTACAGGAGCACTGCTTCAAGTGAACCACATCTGTCATCCAGGAGGACTGCAGCCACCATTTATACGGACTGCTACCAACACCTGACTGACAGGGTGTCAGGTTGTATTCTGACTTTGTCGGTGGTTTTTCTTTTGTATTATTGCATGTATTTTATTTTTTCTCTTTTCTCCTATTAAATTGTATTACTGACTTGGAGTCTCACACTGGTTTTGCTTTCAAACCAGCACATTTATTGGCGCCCAACGTGGGGCACGAAGGGTACTGAGAAAAGTCAGTATTACAATTTTTGTATTCACCATGATTCTCAACATGCTTACATGGGTTTTATATCTTGCTCTCTATATTTTTCTGCACATGGGAAACTATCTGCCAGCTGTAATGCTCCTGTGTATACCAGGATATGGTATAAAAATTGCTTTATTGGCCTATTATGTCTAATGCATGATAACCTCTGAGGCAATAAACATAATTCGGAATATATACTCGACTTTGTTTGCTTGTCCTAGTCTAGGTTGCTACATCCGGGGTTTTAACAGTCACACCCAGCCCTTGGGGGAGGGGTAAAGGATGATTTTTTCCAATCTTTCCGGCCTGATACAGTAGTTTTTGGAAATGTTGACTTCCCGCTGGATGCTAAGGACAGCATAATATTGTTGTTAGTTCTGCTTTGTCTCCTCTGCACAGCCTTTACAGCCTACAACATGCTTAAAAACAGAACACTACATGGTGTATTGATGCGTATTCTTGAGAAAGAGGAAAAAAGAAACAAATCAACTTCATCCACGACTGCACAGAATGTCACAAAGAGGAAAAGAACCAAACAAAAAGCAACAGTGTCCGTGTGTACGCAGACTGCCACAAAGGAGGAAAAAAGCCAAAAGCAAAGCAACAGTGTCCGTGTCTATGCAGACTGCCACAGAGGAGAAAAAAGACAGAAGCACCATCAGCATCTCCACACAAACCATCACTGAGCCAGAACAGCCTAGACCAGTAGCAGTTGCGCCCGTTCAGAAGAAGAAATCAAAGAGCAAATCAGTTCGCATAGTGACTGACGAGGACGTGGCAGGACCTTCGCACCCAGCAGAAGTGACAGAGCCAGAAATCATCACTCGCTCTCTATCCCTGGGTGAGCTGCGTGACCTGCGGAGGGAATTCACCCGCCAGACGAATGAGTCCATCTTGACCTGGCTGCTCCGCATCTGGGACGCTGCAGCCAATGACACCATTCTGGATGGATGTGAAGCCAGGCAACTGGGATCTCTGTCCCGGGATGTGGTCATTGACCAGGGGATTGGGAGAACCCAAGAAACTCTCAGCCTCTGGCGGCGACTGCTGACAAGTGTGAAGGACAGATACCTTTGTAAAGAAGATCTTCAGGTGCACCAAAGAAAATGGAGCACAATAGAACAAGGTATCCGATGCCTGAGGGAATTGGCCGTGCTGGAGATCATTTTCTCAGAAGATGAGAGATTTCCTAAGAGCCCAGACTGTGTCCGGTGCACGTCACAGATGTGGTTGAGATTTGCACGACTTGGACCAGAGATGTATTCCCGTTACCTGGCAATGCTGCAGTGGAGGGAAGGTGAAGACATGGTAGGCGTCTTGGCCAATAAACTAAGAATTTATGAGGACACTGTCACAGCCCCATTTCGTACCCATGTCTCATCTGTGGAAACAAGGCTGGTGGAGCAAGTCCGAAGCCTGATTGAAGAGGGCCATCAGAAACTAAAAAAAGAACTTAAGGAAAACAACTACCAGATCTCTCCCGAACCAACAAGAGTTTCTGCCATTACGAGCCGGCGTTCCTCAGGCAGGGAGAGAGGACACACTCCACGAGGTAACCTCTGGTTTTTCCTTCAGGAGCATGGAGAAGACATGAGGAAGTGGGATGGAAAACCCACCTCCTCCTTAGCAGCCCGGGTATGTGAGCTGAAAAGAGGGACACCTACCCCAAGAAGCTCATCTAAAGTCAATGCTGCTCCAGTCTCTCATGTACAGAACTCCAAACAGTATCAGAATGATGATATGACTGATCCTCTTGAAGGAACTTCAAGAACCTATTTACAGGGAAAGAGCAACGTGTACCAGGATCAGGAATAGAGTAGCCCTGCCTCTAGCCAGGTAGAGGAGAGGGATAATCGGATCTATTGGACTGTGTGGATCCGATGGCCTGGCAGATCCGACCCACAAAAACATAAGGCTTTGGTTGACACCGGCGCCCAGTGTACTCTGATGCCATCAAAATATGTAGGAAAAGAATCCATCTCTATTTCTGGGGTAACAGGAGGATCCCAGCAGCTGACTGTAGTGGAGGCCGAAGTGAGTTTAACTGGGAACAGGTGGCAGAAACACCCCATCGTGACTGGCCCAGAGGCCCCATGCATCCTTGGCATAGACTATCTTAGAAATGGATATTTCAAAGACCCAAAAGGATATCGCTGGGCTTTCGGGATAGCTGCTGTAGAGACAGAAGGCATTAGAAAGCTGAACACCTTGCCTGGTCTTGCAGATGACCCCTCTGCTGTGGGACTACTGAGAGTTGAAGAGCAACAGGTACCAATCGCCAGAACAACAGTACCCCGTAGGCAATACCGTACTGACAGAGACTCAGTGATTCCCATCCATGAAATGATCTGTAAACTGGAGAGCCAAGGGGTGGTTAGCAAAACCCACTCACCCTTCAACAGCCCCATCTGGCCTGTGCGTAAATCAGAAGAATGGAGATTGACCGTAGACTATCGTGCATTGAATGAAGTGACTCCACCGCTGAGTGCTGCTGTGCCGGACATGCTGGAACTCCAGTACGAGCTGGAGTCCAAGGCAGCAAAGTGGTACGCCACTATCGATATCGCCAATGCATTTTTCTCCATTCCTCTGGCAGCAGAATGCAGGCCTCAGTTTGCTTTCACCTGGAGGGGCGTGCAGTACACCTGGAATCGTCTGCCCCAGGGTTGGAAGCACAGTCCCACCATCTGTCATGGACTGATCCAGGCTGCACTGGAGAAGGGTGAAGCCCCCGAACATCTACAGTATATCAATGACATCATTGTATGGGGCACCACAGCAGGGGAAGTCTTCGAGAAAGGAGAGAAGATTATCCAGATTCTGCTGAAAGCTGGTTTTGCCATTAAGCGAAGTAAAGTTAAGAGACTGGCTCAGGAAATTCAATTTCTAGGAGTCAAGTGGCAAGATGGACGTCGTCAGATCCCAACAGAGGTAATTAATAAGATCACCGCTATGTCTCCACCTACCAACAAGAAGGAAACACAAGCCTTCCTAGGTGCCATATACTTTTGGAGAATGCACATTCCTGAGTAAAGTGAGATTGTGAGTCCTCTCTACTTGGTTACCTGCAAGAAAAACGATTTCCACTGGGGCCCTGAGCAGTAGCAAGCCTTCTCCCAGATCAAGCAAAAGATTGCTCATGCAGTAGCCCTTAGCCCAGTCAGGACGGGACCAGATGTGAAGAACGTGCTCTACTCTGCAGCCGGGAACCATGGTTTGTCTTGGAGCCTGTGGCAGAAGGTGCCTGGTGAGACTCGGGGTCGACCACTGGGATTCTGAAGCAGAAACTACAAAGGATCTGAAGCCAACTACACTCCCACAGAGAAGGAGATCTTGGCCGCCTATGAAGGAGTTCAAGCTGCCTCAAAGGTGATTGGCACAAAAACACAACTCCTCCTGGCACCCCGACTACCAGTGCTGGGCTGGATGTTCAAGGGAAAAGTGCCTTCCACACATCACGCCACTGACACCACATGGAGCAAGTGGATTGCTCTCATCACTCAGCGCGCCTCTATTGGGAATCCAAATCGCCCTGGGATTCTGGAAATAATTACAAACTGGCCTGAAGGTGAGACTTTTGGATTGTCTTCTGAAGAAGAAGAGGAGCAAGTGGCACGTGCTGAGGAAGCCCCACCATATAATGAGCTACCGGAGGCTGAAAGACAATATGCCCTCTTCACTGATGGTTCCTGCCGAATTGTAGGCACTAACCGGAAATGGAAAGCTGCAGTATGGAGCCCCACACGACAAGTTGCACAAGCTACCGAGGGACAAGGTGGATCGAGTCAGGTCGCAGAGCTAAAAGCCGTCCAGTTGGCTTTGGATATTGCTGAACGAGAGAAGTGGCCAAGGCTCTATCTCTACACTGACTCATGGATGGTAGCTAATGCTCTGTGGGGATGGCTGGATCGCTGGAAAAAGGCCAACTGGCAACACAGAGGGAAACCCATATGGGCAGCTGAGATTTGGCAGGACATTGCTGCCTGAATAGAGAAATTGACCATAAAGGTTCGACACGTGGATGCACATGTACCCCAAAGCCGGGCTAATGAAGAACATCACAGCAACGAGCAGGTGGACCGAGCTGCCAAAGTGAAAGTATCACAGGTGGATCTAGACTGGCAGCACAAGGGAGAATCATTCCTAGCTCGTTGGGCACATGATGCCTCTGGTCATCAGAGGAGAGATGCAACATACCGATGGGCCCGTGACCGAGGGGTGGACCTTACCATGGACAGCATCTCACAAGTCATCCACGACTGCGAGACCTGTGCCGCAATCAAACGGGCCAAGCGGGTGAAGCCTCTGTGGTATGGTGGACGATGGTCAAAGTACAGGTATGGGGAAGCCTGGAAAATTGACTACATCACCCTTCCCCAAACCCGCCAGGGCAAACGCTACGTACTGACCATGGTGGAAGCAACTACAAGATGGTTAGAGACCTACCCTGTGCCTCATGCCACTGCCCGGAACACCATCTTGGGCCTAGAAAAACAAGTCCTTTGGAGGCATGGTACCCCTGAGAGAACTGAATCACACAACGGAACCCATTTCAAGAATGGCCTTATCAACACCTGGGCCAAAGAACATGGTATTGAATGGATGTATCATATCCCTTACCATGCGCCAGCTGCAGGGAAAGTTGAACGGTGTAATGGACTCCTTAAGACTACTTTGAAAGCACTTGGTGGTGGAACCTTCAAAAATTGGGAAATGAACTTGGCCAAAGCCACCTGGATGGTTAACACCCAAGGGTCCATCAATCGAGCCGGTCCTGCCCACTCTGAACCCCTGCACACAGTGGATGGGGACAAGGTCCCTGTGGTACACATGAAAGGTATTTTAGGAAAGACTGTTTGGATTAATCCCACCACAGGCAAAGGCAAACCAATCCGTGGGATTGTTTTTGCTCAAGGACCTGGTTGCACTTGGTGGGTAATGCAGTAAGATGGGGAAACCCGTTGTGTACCGCAAGGAGACCTAATTTTTAGTGAGAACTGTATGTAAGGTTTCATTTTGTATTATATATCTGTAAGAGGGTATTGGTTTGGGTGTGATGTAGATGGTAATAGAATAAGGGGTGGATCATGTCCTGGGGTACAATGCAAAAATGTGTATTCTATCACCATCTGTTAAAATGTGGGAGGGGTGGTGATCCTTATCTCTGTGGGAGATATCCTCTGCTGATGTGCCATCTGATAAGATCGGGGGATGATCATCGTTATCTATTCACAACCCATCCTTCCTCCAGAAGATATATTCTGTTAATGGGCCATTAAGTCCTATTGTGTGACTGATAAGATTACATCATCCCATTGGGAGATGCCCCAACCAGGGGCAGGAGCCAAGCCTTTCCTACCTAGATAAAAAACTGGGGTTTGGGACCCGAGGGCAGACCTTTCTACTGGATCCCAGAGGAAAGTCGGACCTTTTCCACATCATCGCTGGATCTTCGGAGGAAAACTGCACCTTCTACAGGAGCACTGCTTCAACAGAACCACCTCCGTCATCCAGGAGGACTGCAGCCACCATTTATACGGACTGCTACCAACACCCTGACTGACAGAGTGTCAGGTTGTATTTCTGACTGTGTTGGTGGTTGTTTCTTTTATATTATTGCATGTATTTTATTTTTTCTCTTTTCTCCTATTAAATTGTATTACTGACTTGGAGTCTCGCACTGGTTTTACTTTCAAACCAACACACAGCTGTACTTGAACAAAAGGGGGGACATTGGCTGTCCGGCAACCGGTTGCTTAAATACCAATCACTGTTATTAGAACGGGAGGATGTTACCTTGAAAACAACTTCTGTTGTTAAGTCTGCCATGTTTCTGTCCTCCACCTTAATTGATGATGTGCCTGAGCATGACTGTTTGCAGACAATTTAAGAGGTCTACTTCAGCTGACCAGACCTGAAGGACATGCCCCTAGAAGATCCAGATTGGGAGCTTTTCATAGATGGGAGCAGCTTCATGAGAAATGGTAGGTGGATGATGGGCTATGCAATGACCACACAGGTCATGGTGATAGAGGCAAAGGCCCTGCCAGCAGATGTGTCATCACAGAAAGCTGAACTGATTGCACTGATGAGAGCCCTAGACCTGAGCAAAGGAAAGAAGGTAAATATATGGACTGACTCTAAATATGCATTTAGTGTTGTCCAGGCCCATGGAGCCATCTGGAAGGAGAGTGGACTTCTGAATGCTCAAGGTAATCAAATCAAACATGCTGAGCAAATACTTGCCCTCTTAGAGAGCATTAAAAAACCCATAGAAGTAGCTATCATGCATTGTAGAGGTCACCAAAAAAGGAAAACCACTCCAGAATTGGGAAATTGTTTTGCTGATAAAGCAGCAAGAGGAATTGTGAAAAAAGGTATTCTCGCAGTAATTCCACAAAGAGATCGATTTGTCAGAGTTCACCCCAAAATATGATCAAGCAGACCACAAGCTAATTAAGTTTCTTAAAGCTGAGATCACAGAAGCTGGATGGGCTGTTACACCAGTGTATCAGGTTGTAGTCCCACCCCAATCCTTTGGGAGCTAGCTCAGAGAGAACATGAAAACAAGCATTTTGGGGTTGAAAATCTTTTGAAACATCTAAAAAAGGTAGTAATAGCAAAGGGAATGACTTATATTGTACAATCAGTAGTGAACAAATGTGAAATCTGCTGTAAAAACCACCCGGATACAAGGAAAAGAGTTTTGTTAGGAGTAACAAAGGCAAGGGATCTTCCTGGAGATTACTGGAAAATAGATTTTGCGGAGTTACCACGCAAAGAAGGATACCGGTACATACTGGTATTAGTTGACACCTTCAGTGGATGGCCGGAAGCTCACCCCTGTTGCACAAACACAGCCAAGAAAGTGGTGAAAGTTTTGCTCAATCAAATAATTCTGAGGTTTGGGGTTGCCTTGGGGATGTCATCAGATAGGGGACCACACTTTGTTGCAACATTGGTTAAAGAAGTTAGCTGGATTTTGGGAATTCCTTGGGATCTGCATACACCTTATAGACCCCAAGCGAGTGGTCAAGTTGAAGGTATGAATGGGACTCAAAACACATTAGCAAAATTTGCAAAATTTGTCTGGAAACATCTATGACATGGGTTCAAGCCTTGCCTATATCTCTACTGAGAATCTGCATACAACCAAGGCGGAGGGATAACATTAGTCCCTGTGAAATATTGTATGGCAGGCCATATCAGATTCCACATATTCCAGGTGAAATTTGTATGAGGGCGAAACTTGATTTACAGAGATGTCTAATGACTTTAGATTCCACTTTGCAGGAGCTCCAGACTTACGTCGGGCTATCCAGACCCATATGTCACAGTATAGGCTGGCCTGTACTGGGAAGTTAATCTGACCACTGATTGGATAAGTAGCCTGGCTGAAAAGGCTAGCCCCAAAAGAACAAAGATAGGACAGGATTAGAGACAGACAAGGATTTAATCCAATGAGTTCCAGCCCTGGCTGCAGAGAGCTATTGGTCAGAGGGCTGGGCAGTCTGACCTGGGAGCCAATCACAGACGCTTGCCCGGGAACATTGAAAGGGGTATATAAAGCGAGGTCAGAACTGAATAAAGGCTTTTGTCACATAGATCATAGAGTGTGGGGTTTTCTGTCTCGGATCCCACGCAGTTCGAACTCAACACCCATAGGACAGGACGCCAATGTATACCACTTACAACGTGGAGACTGGGTCTATGTTAAATGGTGGGACAGTGATCCTCTACAAGCCAAGTGGAGAGGACCCTTCCAAGTCCTGCTGACTACCCTCACTGCAGTCAAAGTTGATGGCAAAGGACCCTGGATTCACTACTCCAGAGTTAAAAACGTTTCTGCTCCTGAAACAACTGAAAAAACAGAGACTGATGCAAACGAAAACATGTTTTAATTCATTCCTTTTCTGTGTCTATAGAACTGTACATAATAATAATTATTCTTCTTTTCATGATAGCTGACTGAGCAAAACATTACTACTGTTATATATTTACTATTGTTAGATATTTACTATTGTTAGATATGTACTGTTGTTAGATACTTATCTATTATTCAATACTTATTATTAGTAGATATTTATAATAGATACTCAACAAGATAAAGGCCTTGTCAAGCCTCTGAAGGGGGAAAATGATGCCTTAAGTTTTAGCTTTCAAATTTTCCAGATTCTGTACTGCATTAGTATATAACTCTGAACTTCATATAAAGTGTTAGCAAGTTATCTTCAGTTTAGTTAGACAAAACAATCTTTTTCCAGCCTGAAATCCAAGGACATGGTTGCAGCTTCGGGCCCAAAAAGTATAAGAAAAAAAGCTAATTGAGGAGAGCAATTTGGGAAGATGGGACTTCATAATCTGAAGCTGTAATTGGACAATTAGTGCCAATATGTAAATGGACCAAAGCTGAAAAAAAGTGTGTAAACTCATTACTCGGGGTCCATCTTGGGTGGAGCCATGGCCGGGCTCTTGTACTGCCCAAGGTGTATCCTTTGAAGGCCTTTGAATAAATACCTAGTTTATTCCTTTAACACTGTCTAGCCTCTGTTCCAGGTAGCTTCTCAAAGCATCAGTACTGGGATTCAAATTCCCTTGGAACATTTTGGATTAATTGCCCCACCTTCAAGCTTAGCAATTAAAGAAATTAATGTAATGGGGGGATCATTAATAATGATTCTCAGGGTGAAATAAAAGGCGTTTTGTTTAATAATGGGAACCAAGATTTAGTCATAAGGACCGTTTAGCCCAGCTTTAGATATTATCACTTTTGAAAGCACAAATCCAAAAAGGGATCCACCTCAAATAATTACAGTACAAGGTGATAGAGGATTTGGATCAACTAACTCTTAATAATGGAGCTGAAGTGTGGGCCCAAGGAAAAAATGGATCCCTCGAACCTGCTGAAGTAATAGCAGTAGGAAAAGATAATACTGTTCTTATTATGAAAGCTGGAAAGAAAAATGGAAACATGTTGCCACACAGAAATGTTATTTATGAGAATAATTGGAAGTGTTGATTTTCTCTTTTATAGAACCTGCCAGGATGGATGTTCCCGTCTATCACCATGGTCCATTTGGGAAGTGCCTTTACCCCGGAGCTGTATCTTCAGTTGAGAATGCATTGTGTGATTGTATGACCTGGGGATGGATAAGCTGTACTAAGGAATGGAGACAGGATGATTTTACCTGCAAAGCCAATTAAGTGTGTTAACATAGTTGCATTTTTTCCAACAATTGCACTTTGCAGAGAGTCCAGGATCCTCATCATCCTTTTGAATAGCTATATGCTTTATGCCTTTCAAATACAAATATAACAATAACATCCAATGTAATCCTTAAATGCTGTATAGCTCTAGTTATGGCTTGGACAGTGTCCAAGAATAGGAAAAAGTTTTATGACTGTATGAATAGTAACAATACTCACATTAATGCATTATCTTCCCTTTTCCTGCAGAAGAATGTGTCTTGGTTTAAAAGACAAATGTCTGTCAAGGAAGGCAGGAACCTTCCTGGCATGGAAAGATGACCGCTCCCTCCAAATTATTGTAACTTTGAAATTACAGGGCTTCCAGGCACAAATATAGGAAAAGGAAAAACGGTTTTTTTTTACCAGAATATATATATATATATATATGTAAGAAAAAACAACAACACAATAACAGACGTTTCCCACCCACTAAGCACCTCGTTTCCCCTTTGGTGTAGTTATCATCACAGTCAGCAGGAGGCGCTGTCGGCTATGGTGAGGCAAAGGGTGCGGTGGCTCACTCACGGCCAGCAGGTGGTGCTGATGGACTCTGGTGATGCGAAAGCTGCAGTAGCTCCCTCGCGGCCAGCGAGGCGAAAGGGGGGAAAGGGGCTACTTCCCCAGGCACTCAAGCAAGGATCGGTCTTCGGCACCGCCAACGGCAGCCGGCAGACACTGGGAAGGTAGGCAGGGCTAGATTGTAATGCTGAGCTACCGCGCAGAAAGAGATCCAACGGAGACTGCCGCGGCTTCAGGCGGCACCCCACGTGGTGGCTCTGGGCTTTCTAGCGGAAGGGGAACAGGCAAGAAAATAGGCAGGTTTTGATCGCAGTGCCGAAAATCGCAGCTTAGCAATATCCCGGGGCCTGGCACACACCCTCCGCAACACATGACCACTCTCCCTGATCGCAAAACGGAAAGAAGGGAAGCAGCCCGGCCCCAGCCCCATGAAAAGTCTTGTCAGAGCCTACACCTCTTGTGCGATATCTCCCGAACTGCAGGGGGGAATGCGGGGGGGGGGAGAGACGTCTTGGGCAGCCTTTAAGAACACGCGCTTAAAGATACAGTGACAATTTTTATCACAAATGATTATGAGATACCTTATCTGACTCCCCCAAGATAGAAGGAACTGTTATACACTGCATTAATGGGACTCCCATTCAAAATCGATCAGTATGGGGAGATCAAATAGGAATTTTGTGTTGACATCCCAATGTTACAATTCATCAGTTACATCGAGTACCTGCATAGATAACTGCTATCACTCTAGCCAAATCAAATGTGAAACCGCCCATCATTTTTTTCCTGGATATTCACCCACTGACACCAAGGCATTAAATGTATTGGTACACCCTATCTTAATTATGCCTATCATAATTGTACTAATGACAATGTTTAATTGCTTTATTTAATATAAATTAAAATGGATTGATAGCACCTATATATGATTACCTATTCATTAACTTGAAGTTCACACTGAGGTCAAAGGACCAAATGATGTAGTAGGCCCTATGAAGAGCCTGAACCAAAGTTGACCACTGTGTGAACTTTCAAACATATGTACCTGTCTTGGGGTGATTTTATGATGATGCTTTATTCCCTGTCTGCTTTATGCCCAGAAAATGAGTGCTGTAGCTTTAAGATGGACCCGAGGGGTGGGGCAGAGGAAGGGGGTGTGTGTGTGTGAGTGGGACCATGGTCTGAGGTCTTTCAGTGGGAGCACTAAACTGGGGAATACAATTCCTAAACCACAACAGCCTTATTTGGTGCCCACAGCATGAAAGCTTGAGATAAAAACAAACCTGCCCAGAGCAGGTTGGAAACAAATTTGATCTAAGCATTTGCTGTACTGGTACAGAGTCACTGGTCATAATGTTGCTTTGTCTATTAATGTGAGTGTTATACCTAACCCTGTATATATTCCAGTATGTGCTCCTCATGATGATCTTTTTCAGAGCAGGGAGAGGGATCAGCATAGATTTATTGCTGTACTTTGTGATATCAGTTTATGACAGGATAACATCAAGAGCAATGACGGTAATTTGGGATGTGTATTCAATGCTGCGCTCCTGTCCTTACGTCAGACACTACCTCTGGGAATTAATTAATAATTGTACACAGTCTCTGGGGGAACAGGAAATAATGATATTCCATACCTTTTCACCCCCTTTTCCTCCTTCAGGCCTGTTACAAGAGCTTTTGAGAATTTAGAATTTTCCTTGGATGTTAAGGAAAGCATGTTTTTGTTGCTAAGTCTGCCAGGTCTCCTCAGTGCAGCCCACATCATGTTTAGAGTCAAGAAATAAATTTTTAGGAAGGTCATTCAGAGATCTGCCCCAAGGGGGAATAGTCATGAGTGGCATGGAATGTAGGGGAAAATGGGCCAGTTTTTTGAGAAATTCTCTCCTCCAATGTTTTGAGAGTTTACCCCTGCACAACTACAGGACCCTGATAAAGTCGTAGAATATTTGAAAGGAAAATACTGTGGCAGATATGGAGAGGCGTGAAGTGTGCTGGGCCCAATGTGCTGGGCCCTGGCTGCTATTTATCAAACACTGCTCATCACTAGACAGCACCCTCAAGTGGAGGAGGAGGAAAGCAGAACAACAGGCACCATGGCCACTAAAACTGCAGCTGAGCCAGAGGAATAACCCATGCTGGTTGCAGTCGCCCCTATACAGGAGAAAAAATCTAAGACAAAATCAGTTCACTTAGTAAGGGATGAAGAGGAGTAAGCAGGGCCTTCATAACAGGAGGAAGAGGCAGAATCGAAGATAATCACCAGACCCTGGATAAGCTGCAAGATATGCGAAAAGATTTCAGCCACCAATCCTGTGAGCCCCTGGTGGCCTGGCTGCTCTGCTGCTGGGATAGAGCAGCCCACAGTTGGAAACTAGAGGGTAGTGAAGCCAAGCAGCTGGGATCCCTGTCAGGGAATGTGGGCATTGACAAGGGCATTGGGAAGAAGACAGAAACTCTCAGCCTCCGGAGGTGATGCCTGTCAAGCGTGAGGGAAAGGTATCTTTTCAAGGATGATCTATCAGTGCACCAAGGCAATTAGAACACCATGGAGAAAGGTATCCAGTACCTGAGAGAATTTGCTGTGCTGGAGGTACTCTATAGGGATTTAAGTAACAAGCAATCCCCTCTAGATCCAGATGAGGTCCACAGTACACAATCCATATGGTGGAAGTTTCAACAGAGCACATCATCGTCATATGCCAACTCCTTGGTAGTGATGTCATGAACAAAAAGTGAATAATTTGGTTGCCCAACTCTGGCAATATGAAGAAAGTCTGTCTTCCCCCATGCAGGCCTGCATCTTGGCTATAGAAACACTAATGACCACCAGCAATTTATAGAGGAAATGTCCCATGCCCTGCCAGTACAGACAAGAATCTCTTCTCTTAGGAGCAAACACCACCATGTTTAAGAGAGGGAACACATTCTGTGATTTTACATTCATGAGAGGAAATGTGGAAGTGGGATGGAAAACCTACGTCTGCCCTAGGACCACGGGTACATGAGTTGAAAGGAAGAGCAACCAAGAATAAATGCTGTTCCAGTTTCCAGTGGGAAACTCCTCACACAGAATAGAAGGGCTGATGTTATTTCTGATCCTCTTGAAGGAACCTCAAGTCAATAATTAAAAGAAGTGAGCAATGAGTACTATGACCAGTACTATTTGGAGAGTTCAAATTGGAGACACATGGATTTGATGGATGGACCACTCGGTGGATAAAGAATTGGCTGGATAGCCACACGCAAAGTGTTGTGGTCAACAGCTCATTGCCCAGGTGGACACCAGTGACTAGTGGTGTCCCTCAGGGGTCAGTACTGAGGTCAATACTGTTTAACATCTTTGTTGGCAACATGGAGAGTGGAATTGAGTGCAGCTTCAGAAAATTTGCTGTGTGGTGCAGTCTACATGCTGGAGGTAAGGGATGTCATCTAGAGGGACCATGACAGGCTTGAGAGGTGGGCTGATGTAAACATCATGAAGTTCAACAAAGCAAAGTGCAAGGTCCTACACCTGGGTGGCAGCAATCCCAGACACACTGACAGGTTGGGGGGAAAAGTGATTGAGAGTAGCCTTGCAGAGAAAGATTTGGGGGTGATGGTTGAAGAAAAATTCAATGTGAGGCAGCAGTAAGCACTCTCATCCCAGAAAGCCAACTATGTCTTGCTGCATCAAAAGGAGTGTTGGCAGCAGGTCCAAGATTAATCTCAGCTCTAGTGAGACCCCATCTGGAGTACTGCATACAGTTCTGGTCTCCCCAACATAAGAAAGACATGGAACTGTTGGAGCAAGTCCAGAGGAGTGCCACAAAATTGATGACTGGAGTACCTCCCCTACAAAGACAGTTGAGGGCCTGAGAAAGTTTGGGCTATTCAGCCTGTAGAAGAGAAGGTTGCATGGAGACCTCATAGCAGCCTTCTAGTATCTGAAGGGGACCTACAGGGAAGCTGGAGAGGGACTCTTCATCAGGAACTGTAATGGTAGGACAAAGAGTACAAATTGAAAGAGAAATTTAGGTTAGACATAAGAAAGAAATTCTTTACTCTAAGGGTGGTGAGGCACTGGAACAGGTTGCTCAGAGAAGCTGTGGTTGCCCCATTCCTGGCAGTCTTCAAGGCTGGGTTGGATAAGGCCTTGAGCAATGAGATCTAGTGTCCCTGCCTATTGGCAGGGGGGTTGGGACTAGATCTTTGAAGTCCATTCCAAACTCTTAACATTCTATCATTCTATGATTAAAGGGGCCCTGCCCTCAGCCAGGTGGAGGAAAGGGACAATCGAATCTATTGCACTATGTGGATCCCATGGCCTGGAACATGAGACCCACAAGAGTATAAGGCTTTAGTTGACACTGGCGCACAATGTACCCAGATGCCATCAAGATATATGGAAGCAGAATCCATCTCTATTTCTGGGAGGGCAGGGGGATACCAACAGCTGACTGTACTGGAAACTGAAGTGAGCCTGACAGGCAATGAATGGCAAAAACACCCCGGAGGCCCTGTGCATCCTTGGCATAGATTACCTCAGGAGAAGGTATTTCAAGGATCCAAAAGGGCATTGTTGGGCTTTTGAGATAGCTGCTGTGGTGTAGCAGGGCATCTCAACCCCCCACAAGAGCTTATGTGTTGTTTGTTAACTGGTCAGATAACTCAAGCAGGACAAGCTGTCTTGTAGTGAGTTATTTTGGTGCCATGGGGTTAACTTTGGTCTGGCATCTCCCAACTGCCAATACACATCTTACTGTTGAAGTGAGATCTGGAAGATAAGCTGGATTTCTGACCAACAGACTTTATGACTATAACAGCCACATCAAACTTTCACAAAGCAGAAATCTTCTATACATTTCCCTGGAAATGTAAGGAGCTTCTCCCATAAATAGGGGTGCCTGCTTCGCAGTTACTCCTGAGGGGTTAAGTGAAGGAATCTGTGTACATTATCATCATTTTGGTGGCAAGTTGCATTTGACTCCTAATCAACACTATTTCTTTTGCTAGCGTTAATATAGGTACCTTGATATCGTGCACTGTTTTGTTATGCTGTAATCTACTAGTAGTTTAGTTTTATACTGTGTATTAAGTAACTCTGATTAAGATCTTTCATGTGTTATCTCTTGTCTGTTTAATAAATAATTAATTTTTATAAATAGATCTGATTCACAATCACTATAACTTGTGGGCCAGAGTGATTCCTTAAATTTAAACTCCTGCCAAAATCTGAGGCTAAGGCAGGGCTTGTCTGAAGCTCCCACTCGTCCCGTGACATGTGGAGACAGAGGGAATTCTACAGCTGAATCCCTTGCCTAGTGTCTCAGAGGACCCTTCTGCTGTGGGACTCCTACAGGTCGAAGAATATCAGGTACTGATTGCTACCACAAAAGTGCACTGTCAAAAACACCTCACCAACTGGGACTCTGTGATCCCCATTTATGAGATGATTTGTGAACTGGAGAGCCAGGGAGTGCTCAGCAAGACTTGCTTACCCTTTAATAGTCCTATCGGGCCAGTGTGTAAGCCCAATGAAGAGTGGAGACTGACAGTAGACTATCATGACCTGAAAAAGGTCATACCACCAAGTGCTGCTGTGTTGGACATGCTGGAACTTCAGTATGAACTGGAGTCCAAGGCAGCAAAGTGGTGCCACCATCAATATTGCTAATGCATTTTTCTCAATTCCTTTAGTGGCAGAGTGCAGGCCACAGTTTGCTTTCACCTGGAGGGGCGTCCAGTACACCTGGAACCAACTGCCTGTGGTGGTGCATACCCCCCTCGCCAGGCCGCATTATGATCTGAGAAATGCTTGTTAGGAGCCTTCACAAACAGTTCCTCTTGAGCTTATCAAAACCACTATCTGTTCCTAGGAACCTGTGCTGTCTAATGAGCTCCTGTTTTTTAATGAACAGCCTTGGAAACTTATTTTTCTTGCCTGAATAACAACCCAAGTGGAATAATATTTTTTTTATCAAGCTTTCAAAGAAAGTTACTGACCTGAGTTGCAGCCAGGATAGAAAATTATTATGACTAAAGTCCACTCTTGTGACCCTACCAACAGTGGTCCTAAGTAAGATCCTTTGAGCTCTCCTGGACTGCAGCAGGCTGTGACCAGCAACGCCCCTCTGAGTAAGGCCTCTGAGAGCCAGCGAACTCTCAAATTTGCTATACTTGGAGGATCACCAAAGGACAACGATGGATCCTGGGCTGATACCCTCACTCCTCAGGAGTCAACCCTTTACCTGCTGAGATGATGCAATGGCATCTGAAGTGAGTATCTCGCTGAATTCAAGGGGATTTTTTCACAGGTACCATCTTTGGACATGTGAGTATGCATATACTGTAGCAAATATACCAGGAATGTTGTTCTCCTAGACTCTCAAGTACTTTAGATTTGTAACTAAGGACTGCAAGTAAGTTACTGTTGTAGTATAGCAAATTATATATGAATCCTTTACTAAACTGCTTATCGATTAAGTTTAAGTACTGTTAAGTTTAAATGCTGTTAAGTTTAAGTGAAGTGCTGTTGGTCAAGTCCAGGGCTCAGTTTATCATGGGAGTCTACTCTGAAGCTTGTGACTCAACAGGAGTGTCTTCCGTATTCCTTTTTTATCCTTACCCTTTCCTAACCTCTTGTCCTCCTCTCCTCCTGTCCCAGCCTCCACATAGATAGTTTTGTGTTTATTTTGATTTGGATTGATTTTAAATTTTTGATTGGTTTTTCTCTGTGTGTTTTAACCATGTAGTAAAGAATAGCGTGAACTTTGCCAATGAACTTTGTCATGATGTGGCTTTTTATAATAAACCTTTGCTGGTGATTCTTTAAGTGAACTTAAAACACTAATTCACAACATTGCCCCAGGGGTGTAAACACAGCTCCGCTATTTGCCATGGACTGATCTAGACTGCACTAGAAAAGGCTGAGGCTCCAAAACACTTACAGTACATTGATGACATCATCCTGTGGGGCAACACATCAGAGGAAGTTTTTGAGAAAGGGGAGAAGATAATCCAAATCCTCCTGAAGGCCAGTTTTGCCATAAAAAAAGTAAGGTCAAGGGACATGCCCAGGAAATTAATTTTTTAGGAATAAAACGGCAAGATGAATGTCATCAGATTCCAAGGGATGTGGTCAACAAAATAGCAGCTGTGTTCCCACTGATCAGCTAGAAGGAAACACAGGCTTCCTATGTGCTGTGAGTTTTTGGAGGATGCATATTCCAGATTACAGTCAGACTGTAAATCCTCTCTATCAAATGACATGGAAGAAGAACGATTTTAAGTGAGGTCTTGAACAACAAGCTTTTGAACAGAAGATGGTTCATGCAGTAGCCCTTGGGCCAATCAGGACAGGACAGGATGTAAAAATGTGCTCTACACTGCAGCCAGGGAGAATGATCCTTCCTGTAGCATCTGTCAGAAAGCACCAGGGCAGACTCGAGGTTGACCTCTAGGTTTTTGGAGTCAGGGATACAAAGGACCTACAGCCTGTTACACCCCAACTGAAAGAGATACTGGCAGCTTATGAGGGGCTTTGAGCTGCTTCAGAAGTGATTGGCACTGAAGCACAGCTCCTCCTGGCACCCTGACTGCCAGTGCTAGGATGGATATTCAAAGGGAAAGTCCCTTCAACACATCAGGCCACTGATGCTACGTGGAGTAAGTGGGTTGTACTGATCACACCGCGAGCTTGAATAGGAAACCCAAATCGCCTAGGGATCTTGAAAGTCACCATGAACTGGCCTGAAGGTGAAAATTTTTGACTATTGGAGGAGGAGGTGACATACTGAGGAGGCCCCACCATATAATCAGGTAGCAGAAAATGAAAAGTGATACGCTATCTTCACTGACAGTTCCTGCTGTATTGTAAGGATCCATTGAAAACAGAAAGCTGCCATATGGAGTCCTACATGGTGAGTTGCAGAAGTTATTGAAGGACAAGGTGGATCAAGGCAAGTTGTACCTCAAGGAGATTTGATTTTTGAGTGAGAACAGTCTACAATGTTGAATTGTATAATACTGGTTGCTGAATGACACTGCCAGTGTATGCCATAACTACCATGGCCAATGAGGATGGAGTGCTCCAGATACACCAGTCATGAGCTCCTGATGCAGCTTGCAAACAGCCAACAGCACACCAGCTCTCCTGCTCTGGAAGACATCTAGGATGGATAGAAACCACAGTCATGGACTAAATTAACTCAACAGACATCTTGGAGGGATGGCCATTGACTATGGCAATGATGCCTGTGATTGTGTATATGTATATATATATATGTGTGTGTGTGTGTTGGGGATTGAATTGCTCCCTTTTCTTTCTGTGGAATTCCTCCCATTGTTATGCTAAGTAGTTGTGTCTACACCTTAAAACAATAAGATAATGTTCTCTCGAAGGGGAGTGGGTGGAGGGGGAGGGGGGAGACCGGAAAAGGAAAGGTGGGAGAGGGGTCTGGGCGGGCTGGGACTCTCGTTTGGCTCGTGGAGTGGGAGGATGCCCCGGTGCTCCGATCTGGCATCTCCCCTGCCATCCCAGTGCTGAGATCCACGCTCCCTGCCGTTGGACATCGCTCTGCTGCTCTCCCACCTCACGCTACTACCTCCAGACACTCTGCCGAGCACCACGACCAACACCGTGAGGGGGGAGTCGCTTCCCCATCCCTCTCACACCTGGGCCACTGCCGCCATCACTCCAGCCCTCTTCAACTGCGCGGGACCTGCCCTGCCCCCACAGCACCGGTAACTGAGCGCAGGGAGACGGCCTGCGGCCAGAAGGGACTGGAACTGAGTTATACTGTTCTGTTCTGTTGTCAATTTTTATAGCTGTTGTTGTTTTCTGCCTTGTTAGATATCAGTAAAGAACTGTTATTCCTATCCCCACATCTCCTGCCTGAAGGCCTCTGATTTGAAACTAAAATAATTGGAAGGGAGGGGGTTGCACTCTGCATCTCAGGAAAGGGGTTCTCGCCTTTCCTTAGCAAATACCTGTCTTTCAAACCAAGACAGTGTGTGTATAGTTGGAAGGTGTAGGGGTGGATGATGTCCCGGTTCTGGCCAGGACAGGGTTAATTTTTTCTGTAGCCAAAAGGGGGCATGTCTAGGACCTGGAGGTTATTCTATACTATCTCATGTAATTTTCCAGGAATGGGGAAAGGGGTCCTTTCCCGGTCGGGGTAGTGTGGCAGAGGTTGAGTAGTGTTGAGTATTTCAATATTAATTGCTCACCTCTCTTATACACTTTTGGTATTAATATTGTCGCTGTTGCTGTTTGTTTTCTTATCTCATTGCTGTTTCTAGTAAATTTTTCTTATCTCAACCCATGTTTTTTACCTTTTGTACTTCCAATTCTCCTCTCCATCCTGACACGGGGAGGGGAGGAGTGAGCGAGTGGCACATGGTCTGGGGTGTTTCAGTGGGAACACTAAATTGGGGAATACCATTCCTAAACCACAACAAAAGACTTAAGACCAAATAAAATTTCTGTTACATTTTTTTATCACCTCACTTTAAAAGAGCATTTTTATAGGCAAAAAAGGATTGTTGTGTTTATCCACAGTCTGCAATATATTACACATTGCCTAATGAGTAATATAAATAGCACACAATTGGACAAACACAATCTATATACAATAAAGAGCAATTCATAGTATTATCATGGAATATGATTATATTAAATTTTCAAGTTTTAATAAGACCAATATGGATACTTCTGTTAAATGGAATTGGAGAAAACCAATATTGATTTAACAAAGACCATATTCTTAAACTCTAGCTATCACATGCCATGTTAACATCTCAACTTTCATAGACTCTATATCTTACCACAGAACAATTTTTAATATACCACATATTTGGTTACATACTAAATCTTAGGTAGTTTACACACTATTATGTAGTATAACTGTGAGAACGGAACTGGCTGGGATAAATAGTGGTTTAGCCTCAATAGCTTATGCAAGAGGTATCAACCTGAGACCATGGGAAGCGGGATACTGAGAGGGAGATATCTGGTCAGGTTATGGCAAGAAGAGAGGCATGGGAGTTGGTATGTTAATGGTATGTTAATGGAGTTATTCTATAATAGGTCATGTTTCTGGTTCTTGTTCTCAGTTCGTTCAATACATGTCACATATAAGGTCATGTTCCGAGTTTGCGTTTGTGATTGGACCCCTGCCCTCAGAATATCCCTACATATTGTTACGTTCACCACACCCCCTCATCTTTGGATCTTGCCCCTCAGATTGTGAGGTTTCTACGTTTGTTATTTTATCCATTAAAGTTCTTTATTCCTCGGGCAATTCCATTGTTCCCGTCCCTCTATTTTTGCCATGCTCCCACCGGCTGGACCAGGCTCGGGGTCGAAGTGAACCAGACTGCGACATATAACTATATTGTGTTAGATGTTATTTATTCAAAGATCTTTGCAACAAATAAAAATAATTCAACTGTGCTAGTGAACTTCTGAACTTCTTTTAAGTTAAAATGTTTTAAAATGTTTGTTCATGAAATAAGACAAATGTATGACTACCAGTAATCTGGGCCATGTAAGTTAGTTGAGCAAGAGGAGAAAAAAACTTGTTTCTTCTAAGGAGAAGAAAGAGATAAAAGGGAAACCTTTTTCTAAACCAAATGAAAAATAATAAATCAATGTTTTACAGATAACTGGAAACTAGTTCTAATCATTTACTTAGGAAAGGTTGGAAATGTAAACACAAAATTAAAGAAAGTATACTAATGATATTGTATTTTAAATAAAAAATATGAAACAAATAATTAAATTGTACTAGAAATAGTGCTCTATGATCAATATTTTTTAATGAAAGATCAGAAGCTATGCCATCCAAGATTTCATCTTCAACTACTGTTCATGCTGTTCATTCTAAGAACACATGTAACCTACACTTTTATCTGCATTAAATAAAAACTGGCAGAATGCATGATCTGAAGGATAAGAAGCCTTCAGAGAAAAAGGAAATAGATAATGTTTCTGAGATTCTATTTTTCTTATGGCCGAAGCAAAAGCTGGAAAGTTCTGACTCAATTACTGTATATTTATAGATCAGAAAAATGTTCCCACTTTGCTTTCTTGATAGAATAAGAACTAACAATAAAAAATTTAAAATTGTGTGGAAATAATTTTTTAAAAATCTGGGTTTTAAAGCTAAAGGTACCTGTACATTGGCAAAATCCACACGGTTGAGATCACTGAGCATCTGGTTGATCTGAGAAGTGTTCTGAAGCACAGCCCGAGCTGCCTGAGCCAGGTGATTGAGAGATGTGTATCTTCTCAAAGTCTGGGCAAAGGCACTTACAGTGGCAACCTATGAAGAAATCCCTTTATCTTAACACATTGTATTATCAAACAATCTTCTGTTTTGTATATTTTAATTCTAAAATTGCTTTATTAATTTATGAGCCCTCAGATATTGTAATTCACATATAATGGAACAAATACAATTTTTCCTATGATTTTTTTGGCAAAACAAAGTTATTTCCAACCCCGTGGTTCATGTTTGAAGTTCAACCTAAATATGACATTTAGCATAAAAGTTAAAATGCTGTTATTTTAAGATCTTGAATGACATCTAGTGTACAATTGCAGAAAGAGAAGAAAAAAAGAAAACTGCAGTCAACTGTGTTTACCTTGCTTTGTATCATTCTCTGTGGAATATTGTTCATGGCACTGGAAAGCCAACCTTCAAGGCTTTTTGCAAAATTGCGAATGGCTTGAGTCAAGGCACCTAAACATAAAAGAATAAAAATAAAATGAAAAGGATGGCAGGGTGCCTCTCTTGAAACCTTTTGCATCTTCAGTATTTAAATATTCCACATTGAGAACTACTGCATTTATTGGCTCAAAGACTTATCCAGTTTAGGTTTGGATCCCTATCATTACAAGAAGGATGTTGATAAACTGTAGCAAGTTCAGTAGAGGGCCACTGACATGGTCAGGGAACTGGAGCACATACCTTATGAGGAGAGGCTGAGGGAACTAGTTTTTTCAGCCTGAAAAAGAGAATGTTTAGGGGGGACCTAATAGAAGCCTTTCAATACCTACAAGGTATCAAGAACAGACAGCCTCTTCACAATGATGCATGGCAGAAGGGTGATAAATATTAGGCATAAACTGAAAACAGAAGGATCCTGACTTGATAGGAGAAATTTTTTTACCTTGAGGACAGTTAAACAGTGCTAATTCATGGCCCTTCATTGGACTCTTTCCATGTCACTCATACTGGGGAGACCAGAACTAGATACAGGACTCCAGGTATACAGCACTCAAATGGTGCTGAATAAAGGGGAAGGATCACCTACCTGGACCTACTGGCAACACTTTGTCTAATACAGCCCAGGCTACCATTAGCCCTCTTTGCAGCAAGGGCACTCTGCTGGCTCATGTTCAACTTGGTGTCCACCAGGACCCACTGGTCCTTTTCTGCAAAGCTGCTTTTCAGTTGGTTGGCCCCCTTGGCATGTACAGGCACATGGGATTGTTCCTCCCCAGGGGCAGGACTTGGCACTTCCCCTTGTTGAACTGTATGAGGTTCCTGTCAGCCCATTTCTCCATCCTGTCGAGGTCCCTCTGGATAGCAGCACAACCTTGTGATTCATCAGCCACTTCAGAGTTTTGCATCATCAGCAAACTTGCTGAGGGTATGCTCTGCCCCATCATACAGATCACCAATAAAGACATTGAACAGTGTTGGACCCAGTACTGACCTCTGGGGTACACTACTATTTACTGGCCTCCAACTAGACTTTGTGCAACTATGGGATTCTCTGGAGTGCTACAATGGGTAGATACAGAATCTTTAGGGGAAACAAGCTAAGAAGGTGCTCTATATGAATATTATATATTCATAGAGCTTTGCCTAGGGATGGATGATAAGCCAGTTGAGAGCTTAAGGGTCCAGGTTAGATGACATAACATGAGTGATGTTGTGGGTATCTGATACAGCCTACCTCATAAGGAAAAGGTAGATGAAGTCTTGTAGTAGCTTGACCTTGGCTGACTGTCAGGTGCTCACAAAGCTGCTCTATTACTCTCCCTTTTCAACACAACACCGGAGAAAAATATGAAGAAATGCTCATGGGTCAAGATAAGGACAAGGAGATAACTCAGAGATTGCTGTCACATGAAAAACAGACTGAACTTGGGGAATTTAATTGAATTTATTGCCAGAGTTGGAGAGTGAGATAAGAACAAATCTAAAAAAAACTTCTTCCAACCCTTACTTCTTTCCAGGAACAACTTGACTCCCAACTCTTCTACCTTCTCCCCCCTAGAGGTTGCAGTCAGTTCATAACACTTTGTCTCTGCCTCTCCTTCCTCCTCACGCTCTTCTCCTGCTCCAGTATGGGGTCTCACCCATGTGAGACAGTCTTTCACGACCTTCTCGAACATGGATCCTTCCCATAGGGTGCAGTTCTTCACAAACTGCTCCAGCATAGGTCTTTTCCATGGGGTGAAGTCCTACAAAAACAGACTGTTCCAGCACGTCTCCTCACAAGGTCACAGGTTCCGGCAGAAAACCTGCTCTAGCATGGGCTCCTCTCTACAGGACCACTGTTCCTGACAGGACCGTGCTCGAGCATGGACTCTCCATGGGCTGCAGCTTCCTTTGGGGTACATCCACCTGCTCTTGTGTAGGATCTTCCATGGGCTGCAGGGTGACAATGTGCTTCACCATGGTCTTCCCCATGGGGTGCAGAAAAATCTCTGCTCCACTAACTGGAGCACATTCTCCACTCCTTCACTGACCTTCATGTCTGCAGAGTTGTTTCTCTCACATGTTCTCACCCCTCTCTCCTGGCTGCTGTTGTGAAGCATTTTTTACTCTTTTTAAAAATATGTTACCACAGAGATGCTACTAATGTCTCTGATTGGTTCAGACTTTGGCCAGCAGCAGGTCCATCTTGGAGCCAGCTGAGTGTCCCTTCCTGACATGGGGACAGCTTCTGGTATCTTCTCATGGAAGACAGCTGTGCACCCCTCATCTCTACGAAAAGCTTGCCATCTAAAGCCAATACAGGTCTCCTTCAGGTAACTGGAATAAGTTTCATGTTTACAGGCTCCAGTTTTTGAGGGACTTGAACAGCAGAGCTGTCTCTATCTGCTAGAGGGACAACAAAGCAGAGCAAAAGCAAACCAAGAAGACAGTTGAACAGTGCAACTGGTCACCCAGAGAGCTTTGTGTAGTTTCCATCCTTAGATGTTTTCAAGACCTGACAGGGTAAAGTCCTGAACAAACAAATCTGAATTCAGCATTGACCATGCTTTGAGCAGGAGGTTGGACTAGAGACCTCCTGAGATCCCTTCCAACCTGAATTATTCTTTGATTCTATATTATGTAACAATTATTTAGTTTCTGATTTAACAAACAGAACTGACCACTTCACCTAAGACCCCTTCAAAAAACTTATGATCGGCAGTGAAAATTCTTTTTGGCATTCCTACAGGTACATCAGTAATTGCAACAACTGTTTCCTATCTCCTGAAAACTTCCATAATGAATTTTCTGCCATCAATTTTTGCCTAAGTGCTTTTGCTTTTAAAGAGCAACATCCCACAGGAAACAGCAATTATTGCAATACTTCAGTTTCCTCAAGTAACCTTGAAGTACCCTGAACCATTGCCAACATGTTTTTCTTTTAGTTCTGAAGCACAAAATGCAATGTGCAATGTTCAACGACAGTATCAATAAAGAATAAACAAACAAGGTAGGATTGCTCATATTGGTGTGAAAATTTGGTGGTAGAGAATGAATGCTGCTACAGTAATAAAGAAGAAAAAAACAGAAAATGGAAATATTACTATCTATAAGTGATTTTTTTTTTTTACTACATCAAAGAAGAAACAGTGCAACTAAACAGTGGATTTTGTTTATGAGGCAAAACAGCAAGTTTGGTAGAGTAAGAATTAATTGCTCATAGAAGTCACTTAATATGAAAAATGCCCTTTTTCAGCTTGAGTAATTGATGAATCCTGTAAACAAGAACTTCTGCTATCAAAGCTAGCCAATTTGTGTAAAAAGAAAGAAATATTTTCTATTTTAAAGCATTTTTTTTCTTCAAGTTTGTGTCCCCAAATGTAAATGCTCATCTGAAATTTAATTTGGATGTATAAAACTTCTGAATAAGCTCTATGCAATGGGTTTTTTTTCTTTCTTTCTTGAGGTTTCCAGGCAAAGAACAAACACTCTTTTTCACTGTTAATCATTTAATCCACGTTTCTACATGAACATTTTTGTATGCACTTGCTAGTTAACACAGCATTTGCTCATGTTAATTTATTACCTGCAGAATAAAAAAAACAAAACCTCTCATCCAGATAGTTTGCAGTGTTACTAAACACACATTAAATGATACAGCAAAAAAAAGTTAAAAGGAAAACATGTATTTTTGGATAAGCCTTCAAAAAGCCTGGGTTTCTCATCTGAAATATTTCTTCTACATAAATAACAAGATTTTGCAGTCTTTCTGGTATTTGTAATTGCTGAAATTGACAGATACAACATGAAAAATATCTTGAACACAACTTCTCTGCCTGGAAGAGGAACTCCCAAACAAGTTTAGTGCTATCCATCCTGTCACTTGTGAAGAGATAAAAAGGCTATTCTCAGCAGAAAGGATCTATTGCCATTAATACACAGTGGCTTTGGTCTTTTGCTAGAATCATTAGATAATTAATTTTATTTCTGACTGAAGTATAAAGTGTTTGGCTTCGTTTTAAACAAAGAAATTTGGCTTTTTCCCACACAGTAGTTTTTCATTTATTTTGTGGGCACTGAAATGTTTTCACGAAAATTTCAACTAACCAAATTTTACTTAGAGCTTGCTTTTCAAAAAGTTTTCTTCACTATTAATTTCTTTTATGGTAATATTTATTAGGAAGTTATGTGGAAGAGTAGGTTTCCCCAAATACTGAAAATCAGGAAAAGACAAAAAGATGAAACAAAAATAGAATTATCAGCTTGCATCCTTACAAAATTAAACATTTTCCCTTTTTTTTTTTTTTTTTTTTGGCCATCCAGTTCCTGTTGGTACCTTTCTGATTATCCAGAAAAAAAAGAAACCTGCCTATGATGGGATATTTCTACAAAGCAGTACTTGCAAATATTTTCCTGAGTTGCTTCTTACAGCATATCTAACAGAGGCAGACAACAGATGCAGTACTTGTGTCAGAAGAGAGAACAGCATTCATGTCCTCAGCTATGGTGTTAATGTGTCACAGAGTACTACTTTCAGTCATCGGAGAAACTATCCCTGTAACGTCAGAGGCCTCAATCCAGACCGAACTTCTGAGGGAAGATGCAGCTCAGAGTACAGCAAGTACCTGGGGTCTCTTGCTGAGGCTGAGGCAGAGTGGGACAGTTTCCTTGCCTGCAGAAGGTGTGCAGTGGAACAGGACCTGTGTTGCCAAGGAAGTGCAGGAAGAGGTCAGCAGACTGTGCAATATCAGAGAACGTGAGAAAGAGATCTACTGGATCTTTTTCAAGACCCTGCAGCCTGAAGTCTCAGCTGTATTGAAGGAGGATCAGGTGGTCTGTGCTAATTTGATTAGGAAATGGCAAAGGCTGGAAGCCTGTGACTTCTGAAAACAGAAAGAAGGCTCCTGCTTCAGCTGCATACCTCCAACAAAGAACAGATACAGTACCCTCACAGCAGATCAGATGGTCTGGGAACTCTGTCCAAGAGCTAGTTAAGCCTGAGCCATGCAGCAACACCAGAAGGAAGTGATAACTGATAATAATGGGAGGCTCCATGCTATGGGGATTGAAGCCCACATCTGCCAACCTGACCTGCTGTGTTGGAAAATTTACTGCTTGCTGCGGGTTGGATGTGGGATATTGTGGTGATACTGACAAGGTTTGTCCAACCCTTGGATTATTACTCCTTGCAAATCTTCACATGAGCACCAATACTGCCAGAGGAGACCTGGAGCATATCAAGTGTGACTGCATGCATCTAGGGGCAATGGTCAAGGGTATGGGGGCCCAGGTATTCTCATTGGTCTTTCCAGTGAAAAGCAAGAGCTTGAGGGGGAATGGAAGTTTCCTGTGTGTCAACAGTTGGTTGCCCAGCTGGCAATGACAATCAGCATTTGTATTTTATGACTATGAGGACCCTTCTTTAAAGATTGAAGACTGTTAGAGATGGGTTCCACCTGACCAAGTAGGGCAAAACCATCTTTACCAACAGACTGGCCAACCTGGTGAGGAGAACTTTAAACTAGAAATAACGGGAGAGGGGCATAACGACCCACAGTCAAGTGAAGGAGTACTGGAATGAGTTGGTAAGCAGGGTGTTATGGAAAAGAGAGAGCTTGTAATTGGCAAAACAGGGCTGAAAAGGAGACACTGCTGGACCAAATTCTTACAAGGAAACTTATCTTACAATTCTTACAAACTGCTGGTGATGTGGAGCTTGGGGAGAGTCTGAGCTGCATTGACCATGAGATGGTGGAGTTGAGTATACTGAGAGGATGGGAAAAGGAAAATGGCAGGATAACAACTCCAAATTTCAGGAGAGCAGACTTTGGCCTGTGCAGAGATGTGCTTGGAAGAATCCTATGTGAGACAGTCCTGGAGAGCACTCTGGATCTAGGAGACCTGTTTGATATTCAAGGTTCACCTCCTTCAAGCTCAAGAATAGTCCATCACAATGAGCAGGAAATCAAGCAACGGTGACAGGTCTGCGTGGATGAACAAGGAGCTCACGACTAAACTCAAACACAGCATACAGGAGCTGCAAAAAGGGGCAAGTGACCCAGGAGGAATGCAGAGACACTGTGTGCAGAAATGGGGTTAGGAAAACCAAAGCCCACCTGGAGTTGAAGCTGAAGAGCAACATTAAGGATTTCTACAGGTACATCAGCAGAAAAAATGAGGACCAGAGAAAATGTGGGCCTGGTGCTGAATGGGGGAAGGGAACCTAATGACAAAGGCTGAGGTACAGGATGCCTTCTACACTTGAGTGTACACTGTACACTGGTAAGGACTACCTTCAGGAATCTGAAGCCTCTGAGACCAGAGAAAAAGTCTGCAGCAAGGAAGAATTCTCCTCAATAGAGGACGACCCAGTTAGGGAAACATTTAAAAAACTGGAGAGACATAAGTCCATGGACCTGGTCAGATGCACCCATGAGTACTGAGGGAGCTGGCTGATTTCACTGCAAGGCCACTCTCAATTATCTTTGAATGGTCATGGTGATGAGGGAAAGTTCATGAGGACTAGAAGAAAGCAAATAACCATGTCCCTAAGCACCATATCCATGTCCTTTAAATACCTTTTAAAACTGACCAGAACTTGTGGGTCCCTAACCCCTCAAAGCAGATTCTGAGGGTACTCTGCTACATATCTCCCTTAATAGGTTAGTTTACTTTCTTAAAGTCCAGTGTAGCAACTCTGCTGACGTTTTTTCTCACTACACTGAAAATTTTAAACCTAAACATTCCATGATCATAGAATCATTAAAATCATTGAGTCCAACTGTTGATCACTGTGGGCAAGACAGCCACCAACCATCACATCTCCCAATAGTCCTCTAGTCACAAACAAGTCTAAGAGGACATCTTTCCTAGTTGGCTCACAGAGTACTTGTGACGAGAAGTTACCTCCCACAAACTTCAAGGCTTCCCAAGGCCTGCTCATCACAGCAGGATGATATTCACAGTTGATGTCTGGGAAGTTGGAAACTCTCATAAGGACATGGGCTACTGATCCAGAGATTTCTCCTAATTGCTTACAGAATAACTCATCACTGCTTACATCCTGGCTGGGCGATCAGTAATAAACACCCACTATAATATCTCCTTTGTTTTGATCCCCTTAAGCTTCACTCAGAGGCTCTCCACCACATCACTGCCAACTGTAAGGGCTGTACAATCAAACCTCTTCCTTATGTATAGTGCCACATCTCCATTTCACCTGCCCTGCCTATCCCTCCTAAACAGCCTGTAGCCCTCCATCCCAGCACTCCAGTTGTGGGACTCATTCCACCTACCAAATATAACACTACCTGCTACATCAGTTAGACATATACAAGTCTAAGACTTGATGGGATCCACCCAAGGTGGAATGTTTTGGAGCAGATCACCCCTACAAAGGGGTCTGAACAGGCTGAATTGATGGACTGAGGTGAATTGTATGAGGTTCATGAAGGCCAAGTGCCAGGTCCTGCACCTGGGTCACAACAACTCCGTGCAATGCTACAGGCTTGAGGGAGAGTGACTGGAAAGCTGCCTGTCAGAAAAGGACCTAGAGGTGTTGGTCAACTGCCAGCTGAACATGAGCCATCAGTGTGCCCAGATGGCCAAGAAGGACAATGGCATCCTGGTCTGTATCAGGAATAGTGCGGCCAGCAGGACCAGGGAAGTGATTGTCCCTCTGTACTTGGCACTGGTGAGGCCAGACCTTGAGTACCGTGTCCAGTTCTGGGCCCCTCACTACAGGAAGGACATCGAGGTGCTGGAGCAAGTCCATAGAAGGACAAGGAAGCTGGTGAAGGGTCTAGACAGTAAGTCATATGAGGAGTGACTGGGGGAGCTGGGGTTGTTTAGCCTGGAGTAAAGGAGGCTCAGGGGTGATCTTGTCACTCTCTACAACTTCCTGAAAGGTGGTTGTGGTGAGAGCGAGCTTGGTCTCTTCTCCCAGGCAACTAGTGACAGGATGAGCGGACATAGCCTCAAGCTCCACCAGGGGCGGTTCAGGCTGGACATCAGGAGGAATTTCTTCACAGAAAGGGTTGTTAAACATTGGAATGGGCTGCCCAGGGAGGTGATGGAGTCAGCACCCCTGGAGGTTTTCAAAAAACAACTGGACGTGACACTTAGTGCTATGGCGTAGTTGACAAGGTGGTGATTAGTTAAAGGTTAGACTCAATCTTAGAGGTCTTTTCCAACCTAAATGATTCTGTGATTCTGTAATAATATTGATAACACACAGATGTTTTGGGTTTTCCGAAGTAGAGCTTACCCTAAGTCAAGGACTTTTCAGTATCTCATGCTCTGCTAGTGAGGTGCACAAAAAGCTGGGACAGAGCATGACTGGGACAGGAGACCTGAACTGGCCAAATGGATATTCCACACCATAGAATGTCATGCCCAGGATATAAACTGGGAGGAGGGAGGAGTTAGCTGGAAGTGATCAATTGCTGCTCAGGGATAGGCTGGGCATCGGTCAGCAGGTGGAGAGCAATTGTATTGTGCATCACTTGTATTTCTTGGGTTTTATTTCTCTCTTTCTCTCCTTTTCATTACAGTTATCATCATCATTAACAATATTAGTATTATTATATTTTAATTTGTTTCAATTTTTAAACTGTTCTTATCTCAACCCACAAGTTGTACTTTTTTTTTCTGATTTCCCATGCAACTAGTGGGGGACGGAGCATCTGTGTGATACTTACTTGCCAGCTGGGGTTAAACCACAATACCATCTAACAGTGGCCAGAATATTTTGGGGGACTATATCAAAGGCCTTACATAAGTCCAGGTAGATGACATCTGTAACTCTCCCCTTCTCCACTGACGCAGTCTCTCCATCGTACAAGGCCACTAGATTAGTCAGACACAATTTGTCCTTGGTGAAGCCATGTTAGCTGTGTCTAATGTCCCCCCTATCATCGATGTAGCTTCCAGGAGGATCTGCTCTGTTAAGGAAACTACCCAGTCTGACTGTTTACAAGACTCCTTGGAGGCACCAGCTCAGGCTGTTTCTGTGTTGCTGCGCAGTGAATAAATTCCTTTATGGAATGAGACATTTGAGACTCTGCTATGGGAAACCTGGGGTCAAACCGGTGAGGAAACCTGGTCTGACTGCATGTGAGTGGGGTGTGCAGGGGATCCCTTTGGCTCACTGGAGCCGCCGCTGCGAAGAGGCTTCGGTCCCTGCAGTTAAAGTCTCTGTCGTTTGGAGTGTGACTGCCAGAGACTCTCCTGAATGGTAAGACCAGGAAGTTTCCTCTACATGCTCCATGATCTTACAGGTAACAGGTGAGGCCAACTGGTTGGTAGTTCCCAGAGTCCCTGTTTTTACACTTTTTAAAAATGGGTGTAATGTTTCCCTTTTCCCAGTCACTGGTGATGCAGTCTGACTGCCATGACTTCTTAAATGTAATAGAGAACAGCTTGTGAACTACACCAGTTCCTTCAGGACCCTGCCATGCATCTTGTTGGGTCATGGAATCATAGAACTATTTAGGTTGCAAAAGACCTCTAAGATCATTGAGTCCAACCATTAACCTAACACTGCCAAGTCTACCACCAAACCATGTTCCTAAGTGCCGCAGCTATGTCTTTTAAATACCTCCAGGGATGGTGACTCTAATGCTTGACAATCCTTTCAGTGAAGAAATGTTTCCTAATATCCACTCTAAACCTCTCCTGGTGCATCATGAGGCCATTTCCTCTTGTCCTATCACTTGTTACTGGGGAGTAGGGACCCCCACCTTGCTGCAAGCTCCTTTCAGATAGTTGCAAAGAGACATAAGGTCTCCCCTGAGCCTCCTCTTCCCCACACTCCAGCTCCCTCAGCTGCTCCTCATAAGACTTGTGCTCCAGACCCTTCACCAGCTTCGTTGCCCGTTTTTGGACATGCTCCAGCATGTCAATATCTTCGTTGAAGTGAGGGGCCCGGAAGTGAACACAATATGAGGTGCAGCATCACCAGTGCCAAATACAGGAGAACAATCACTTCCCTGGTCCTGCTGGCCCCACTATTTCTGACACAAGCTAGGATGTCTTTGTCCTTCTTGGTCACCTGGACACACTGCTGGCTCATATTCTCCCCACATAAACTCATGACATCTTTGTAGTCCTCTTGAGTTTCCTGTCCCTCCTTCCAAAGGTCATAAACTCTCCTTTTTGTTCTCTGAGTTCCAGCCAAAGTTCTCTGTTCAGCCAGGTCAGTCATCTTCCCTGCCAGCTCATCTTTCAACACATGGGGACAGCCTGCTCCTGCGCCTTTAGAATTTCCTTCTTGAAGAATGTCCAGCCTTCCTGGACTCCTTAGCCCTTCAGGACTGCCTCCCAAAGGACTCTCTCAACCAGTCTCCTAAACAGGCCAGCCTGCTCTCTGAAAGTCCAAGGTAGCAGTTCTGTTGTCACCCCTCCTTATTTGTCTGAGAATCAAAAACTCTCATTACATGACTGCTTTGCCTAAGACATCATCCAGCAGTCCATTACTGTTCACATACAACAGGTCCAGAGAGGCATCTTCCTGAGTTGGCTCACCAGCTGTGTCAGGAAGTTCTCTTGCACACACTCCAGGAACCTCCTAGACTGTTTCCTCTCTGCTCTGTTGTATTTTGAGCAGACATCTGATAAGTTGGTCTCCCAAGGAGAACAAGGGCTAGTGATTATTAAGACTTCTCCCAGCTGTTTATAGAATATTTTGTCTGCCTCTTCATTCTGGTTGAGTGGTCTATAACAGATTCCCACCATATCTGTCTTGTTGGCCTTGCCCCTGATTCTTGAGTAAACACTCAACCCTGTAGACACCATCATTAAGCTCCAGACAGTTGAGACAGTCCCTAACATACAGGGCTACCCTACCATCTCTCCCTCCTCGCCTGTCCCTTCTGAAAAGTTTATAGCCATCCATTGCAGCACTCCAGTCATGTGAGTCATCCCACCATGTTTCTGTGACGGCAACTATGTCATAGTTTTCCTGCTTCACAATTGCTTCCAGCTCCTCCTGTCATCCCATGGACTGGTGTATGTTCAGGTTCCTCAGGTGGTCCCAAACCTGATCTTCTCCCATGATGGGAGGGACTTCTTTCTCCCAGTCCCTACCTTGAAATTCAGGGTCTTGAAAGATGTGAGAAGAGAGATTGCCGGTGTCAGGGTGGTCCCCCAGGAGGATCAGAGCCTGCGAGTGTGATGCTTCCTGTAGCTGAAGTAAGAACACTTCATCAACAGGCTCCCCTTGATTGGGCAGTCTGTAGCAAACACCAACCACGAGGTTTCCTTTGTTGGCTTTTCCCTTATTTTTACCCAAAAGGTCTCAACCCATTCAGCACTTGTTTTCAAAGACAGCTCTCTCCAGTCAATCCATTTTTTTCCATAGAGGGCAACCCCTCCACCCCTTCTTCCTTGCCTGTGCTTTCTGAACAGTTTATAGCCATTGATTGCAGCATTTCAGTTGTGCGATTTGTCCCATTAAGTTTCAGTGATGGTATTAAATCATAACTTTCCAGGTGCACAGAGGCTTCCATCTTTTCCTGTTATCCATCCTGCATGCATTGCTATAGAGGCACTTCAGTGGACCTATCAACCTTGTCACCTTTTTAGAGGAACAAAACCTAATTCCTTTGTGGCATTTTACAGGTATCTCCTGTTAGTTCCTAGTTTATTTTATAATTTATTTTAATATTATATATTATATTATATTAGTAATTATAATTACTTTTCAAGATTTAACACAACATACAAAACATGCAATAAATGTTTTTTAAAAGAATTTATCCTTCCAGGAAAACAATTTACAAATCGTTTACTACCAAAAGCAGCCATAAAAAATACCATGCTTGAGCAATGATGAATGCTATAAAATCAGCTTTGAAACAAATGCTCTATTCCTGATAATGGTCAGTTTACCATAATATTAAAATCAATCAATGAGTCCTTCATACTGGAAATAGAAAATAAACTATAATAGACTAGAACAATAAACAAGTCTTAAAATGTTTGATACTGTTATGTTGGTTTAATAGGTATCAAAAATGATAAGGTTTTAGCAGCCGCTGATAATACATTAATTATTCAAAAATAAAATTACAAAGCATATACATTTTACTTTTTTTAACAACTAGAACTTATATATAAAAAACTTAAACTAAAGCCTACTGAAGTCAATAGAAAGACTGTCTTGACATTATTGGACTCAAGCTCAGGGCCATAGTGCATTCACAGTTGTCAGACAAGAGCTAGTATATAAAGAAAGCCATTTTTATCTTTAATAAAAACTTAGTATTTGCAGTTAAAAAAAGGCATAATTCATAAGAAAAAAAAATCTTAAAAATTCTATAGACTTTCCTAAATACAATGAAACATCCACTCTGCTTTTCGTTAAATACAATGCTTACATTAACTCCAGAACACCTTTCTACTCAATAGAGTTAAGGAAAGATCACACACAGTACATTTAGATCCTTTGAAATCATTCCCAAAAGTTTCACATGAGGCACAAAAATCTCACCACATAAAACAAAACAAAAGACAGTCTTATGAAAGGTTATCTGTGTTTAACTTACTAGGAATAGGTCTAAGGACATCAGGAATGAGAATCTCCACCAAAGCCTGGTACATCACATGGTCACAGTTACCCATCCATTTCAGAATAGACTCATTTTTGCACAGAGTGATTAGTTTTCCTTTTGGAAGTCGACTTTCTATTTCACTCAGATTGCTGTTGTGAATAAATGCAACAAATGAAAATGCATTTACATACAGATAAGAAAAGTACAATGGATTTTGAAATATATTATTTAATGAAAACTTTATAGATGTCTCTATTACATCCAATTGAAACTTTAACTTCATCATATGAAACTGGGGGTAAAAATGGCCTCCAAAATTCTGCTCCAGACCATAAATAATACAGAGGAATGATAAAAATGGTCCTTGCAGTTTAAACAGACCAGACAATATATTGTGAAAAGATACTTTGAATTTAGTAATCCAAAGGAAAAAACAGAAGATGTATACAATCATTTAAAGGCTGCAGTTTGACATATGCCAACACCCTATATATCAAATAGCAGACAACACAAATTTAACCTGAAAAACTATTGATATCAGAAAAGGTCCTTAGCCTACATGTAAAACTCAGTCTTTCGTTGATTTGACTCCTGCTGTTATATCATGATGGTGAACAGGAAGCAAAGATACATTTACTGACCTCAGTTCAATAATAGCCGCATCATCAGCTGGAGCAGAGGGAGAATAGCGCCAGAAAGTTTGCCACAATTTTTCTATCAGGCTAAACTGAAGATTCACAATAACATCCACTATTGCCTAAAGAAATATAAAATCAGTGCAGATAGTCTTCTAAGTGATTCCCCCCCACAATTCTTTCCAGGGGTATAGCTGCCCCTGGTTATTTTGCAGAAAAAAAAATTAAAATTTATGCTTATAAATAAACACATAATATCCTTTTTAATAACTTTGTAGCAAAAATTTTTCCAGCTCTCTGGACTAGTGTAACCAGAGACTAAGATCAGGCCAAGTGACTAAGATCAACCCTCCAGAAAAGAGCCTAAGCACATATATCAGGTGAATTCACTTAAACGGAATTTTTAACACTGTTGCAAGCACAAAGGAAACCTATTTAATTAATTTTGTTACTTCATTACATGCCTTAAAGCACCTTCAACAATAATTTTAAAACACATTATTCAATATAAAATGCGGCCTTAAGTTCTTAAGCAACCTACTTCTTTAAAACTTGAAGAAAAAATTAGTCTGTTTTTAAGATAAACATTAGAAATAATAATTTAATCTGATTTCAACTCATATTAAAAAAAAGCAAAATTCTGTATAGATATTATCTAAAGTTTGTTTTAACTAAAATTCTCAAAAACTACGCATGATTATATTCTAGTATTGGTATTCTATTACATGTTTTTTTTTTCCTGTTAAGAGAGAAATTTCAGGGGTCTTTCTGCAAATGTCCTTTCTGAATAAGCAAAATATTTGAGAATCACAAGATAAAAGTAGGCTGGCTGTAATCTGTTTTGTGTCAGTCACCCTGTTGTACTGATTCTCATTAGAAGACATGAATTTTCAAAGAATGATTTCTGTGAAAAGATGCTTTTCTTACCTCACAGTGTTCTCGATAAAGACTTTGCAGTGATTTTATGTCCTCAAGAGTAGTACCATCTGGCAGAGAAGATATTTCAACTTCTCCAAACTCTGGAAGTACTCGAGATGCATCTGTTTCCATGACAACATAACAGAAGAAAGCTATTGCAAATGATGCCAATTACAGTTTGATTAGAAAACATTTAAGGATGATGTAAAGAAATAGAGTCTAGAAGGTCATAATGCCCAAAGAGGAATTTCATACTTAATATGTTTTAAAGTTGCAATAAAATTGTGAACAAACCAGCTAGCTATTTTTAAAACAAAAGGAGATGTTAAATTATTCTTGACAGGTAGCAGATAAAAATGATTACACATACATATTGTATCTGTATATAAAAAAAGATCAGACTCATTTTCAGAAGATTCATGTCAGTATATAAGAGATCAATATAATGTAATAGTTTTATTTTGATCAACCAAAGAGTCTTTGCGTTGACATGCATGTTAGGATTTAGTAGAGTCAGCAGCATATATTTACTTGAAATGTAAAAGCCTTTAGACTGTAGCCAACGTGCTTTTACTATTTCTCATAAGTGTTTCCAACAGATATACTGGTATGTGGCGGTAAATGCACTGTCAGCTAGGGGGACAGTGGAAAGGAAAATTCAAAAACCTGCTAACTACAGCCTAGGGTTCCCAATGATTTTCGTAACAGCAAGGTTATGCCAAAAGATGTGATGCTTCAAAATCCCAATATATGAATTCAAAACAAAGTGTACAATTACTTCAATAACACATTTAATAGGCATTTTTACATTAGCAAATGTAAAAGCCAGGATGCCATTGGCCTTCTTGGCCACCCAGACACTGCCATCTAAAGTTCAGCCAGTTGTTGACCAGCACCCCCCAGATCCTTTTCCGATGCTTTCCCACTACTCTTCCCCCAGCCTGTAGCATTGCATGGGGTTGTTGTGACCCAAATGCAGGACCCAACACTTCACCTTGTTGAACCTCATACTATTGACCTCAGCCAATCAATCCAGCCTGTCCAGATCCCTCTGCAGAGCCTTCTTACTCTCCATCAGATCAACACTTATGCCCAATTTGGGGTCATCTGCACACTTACAGAGGCACATTCAATCCCCTCATCCAGATCACTGATAAAGATATTAAACAGGACTGGTCCCAGTACTGAGACTGGGGGAACACCACTTGTGACCAGCCACCAACTGCATTTAACTTCATTCATCACCACTCTTTGGGCCTGGCCATCCAGCCAGTGTTTTACCCAGCAGTGTACCCATCCAAGGCATGAGCAGCCAGTTCCTCTGGGAATGCTGTGGGACACAGTGTCAAAGGTTTTACTGAGGTTTAGGTAGACAATATCCACAGCCTTTCCTTCATCCACCAGGCAGACCACCTTGTCATGGAAGAACAGGTTATATAACCATAGAATAGTTTGGATTGGAAGGGACCTGAAAGACCATCTGCATCAGTTGTGACTTGATCCATCATGTCTCTGCGATGGCAACTATGTCATAGTTTTCCTGCTGCACCACGGCTTCCAGTTCCTCCTGTTTATTGTCCATGCTGAATGCATTGATGTAATACACTTAAGTTGTGTTATTGATCCAGTCTTTTCAGGGGAGAAGCTCTAATTTCTGTTTGGCCATTCTCAGCTGTTTCTGTGGTTTCTAGCACATCAGTAACCCATGCATCCTTGCTACTGCATGGATCTCCATCCCCTACCTCTATCGAGACTACAGACTGAAGGATCTCATTAGCACACAATCTGCCTGTGGCATGCTACCCCCAGGCTTATCTCCAGTGTTCCTGATTTTATTCCCTTCAAATCTAGTTTAAAGATCTCTTAGTGAGCCCTGCTAACTAATAAGGATCCTTTTCCCCCTTCGAGACAGGTGTACCTCAGCTGTTGCCAGCAGGCTCAGTGTCATGTAAAACAAGCCATTATTTAAAAAAAAAAAAAATTCAGCTGGTGACACCTGGCTCAGCACCAGGTATTCATCTGCATGATTTTCCTGTTTCTACCTCCATCATTCCCTGCAACTGGCAGAATAAAGAAAACTGTTTGTGCTCCAGATCCTTCAATCAGTCATCCCAAAGCCCTGGGGCTCATCTCTATTGTCCTCAGACTTTTTTTGGACTTCATTGTTGACCACCTGAAAAAACAGTAATGGATAATAATCAGAGGGCTGTTCCAGGATACAGTTTCTTGGTAATGTCTCTTACTCAGGCCCCAGGGAGGCACCAGACTTCCCTGTGGGTTGGGTCCAGTCAGCATATCAGGCCTCTGTTCCTCTCAAAAGTGGGTCACCAATGACAATTGCTCTTTTTTTCTTGACTGAGGCAGTTGTGATGCAGGGGGTAGACTTATTCATCTTAGGCAACTCCTCCAACCTGGACGGACCTTTGTCTGTATTGTAGTGTGCCTGTGTTGTATTTGTGTTCAAGAGGCATCTGGATGTGGCACTTGGGGATATGGTTTATGGGTGATTATGGGGGTGCTGGGTTGATGGTTGCACTAGATGATCTTGGAGGTCTCTTCCAAAGTTGAAGATTCTGTGCCTGATCTTCAAGTTCTAGAGCCTCATACTTATTGTATTGCATCTGGGAAGGTGAGGTAGTCCAGGAGGGGATTTGCCTGCTGCCTTGAGTAGAGACCTGTTTCCATTCCCTCCCATCTCTTAGGTCCCCTCCTTCTGCCTGGTAGTGAGAGTGTAAGGGATCCATTTCTTCTTGTGGTGTGGCCAGCTGATGCCTGGTGCATTTGCCTCAGGAATGGTAGAGAGTGGCTCAACCATTGAGATCCCTGATACTTAACTTTTCTACCTCCTCTCTTAGATCTGCCCCTGGGCTGAGCAGATCATCCACTTCATCACACCTCACAGAGCTGTTGTCTCTACTGCCATCCAATACCAGTTCCAGGCTCTGGCATTCTCTGTAGCCCAAGACCCAGATGGCTGAGTGTTTTTATGGCAGCTCTGTCTGTCACCACATCCTTTCTGGCAAGTCCAGAGGACATAGCTCCCCGCCAAATAGATACCATAGCTGAGCTCCTTCCGAGAAGGCAATGACCACCAACTGAGCTATCCTCTTGAGATGGTGGGTGACTTCATTGTACCTTCCTGAACTGCCACACCCTGCCCTGTTTACCTACTCTGTGCCCTAGGAGCTACTTTTGTAGGGGTGTGTCAGAGACTGGAAAGATCAATGTCTGGAGACATTTTGGGATGCTTGGAATGTGTGTAGTAGGGGGTAGGTCTGGCCTTGCTCTGGTGAGGTGGTGCCCTGCCCTCCATACCCCCCAGCCCTGCAGTTTCTGTCAATAATAGCACACTGGAGGCAGCCCCCCAGTGCTGCCTAACCCAGCCCCTGAGCGGCTGAGCAACTGGAAGTCCTGCCTGGGAGGAAGGCCCATGAAGGGTCAAGGGTTTAAGAAGGCTGGACCACAAGGCAAGCATGTTGTTCCTTAACCCTACCTTCATCTTGGAGTTTTCTATCTGTTACATCGCTGGAACCCAGGAGTTGGTAGCTATATGACTCTTTTGCTATATCTTTCCTGTCTTTGTCCCTTTCTTCTTCTTCTAACTTTGTTTTCATGGAATGTAACATCAATTGGGTTTAAAGGTTGCTAAGTTGAATGGGCTAAGTCGATGCTGTGATAAGTGTTTTATGTTGTACTAAATCTTTTGCCAAAGTTCCTCGATTTTCTATTTTTTGCCAGTAAACCTCTGTTGGATTTTTACCTCTTGAGAATATCTGGTTGGTATTTCTCCCTTGTGTGGACACACACATTTAGAGAGCTAGGGAATTACAGCTTGAAAATTCTTTCTCAGGCCTGAACTTCTCCTGACTCTCAGATCCATTCCCAGACTGATAAGCTGACTATGGCTTCAGTTAGGGAGGAGTCTCCCAGGGTGATAACATGGTGAAAAACAGAGTGGAATTCATAATAAAGATTAACACCTGGTGTTTTTCCCGTGGGACACATCCTGAGGTACAGTCTCATGGATGTTTTTCCCAATTGTCCAATGAGCTACTGTCCTGTCTTAACTCTGCGTAATATGCTGTAAATACGGGCTGTCTGTACAATAAAGTTGGCCTTTTTTCCCTAAAGAGGTCCATGTGTGTTGCTGTCCTTGCTCTCTCTCTCTCGCTCTCGCTCTCTCTCTCTTTTTTTCTAGCGCAGTAACCACACCTGGCGTCTACCCAGAGCAAAGGAACCTCAGTTTAGCCTCGTACATTAAGTGTCTGAGGTGTTACAGGGTGGGGAGTGGACCTCATCACTCCTGACCTCACCCACGCAGAGTCAGAGCTGCCTCTGGGTCAGATCTTCAGCATTTCCTGCTGGAAGGGGAAGGTGGGGTGCTGAAGCACCTCTCCGTGCTAATTTTGAGGTCTTGCCACTTCAGGAACTCTCTCCACAGTCCCTCGGCATGATCCTTGACTCCAGAGCACGTCTGCAAGAGCATTTTGCCTCAGAGTCTTCACCGCACTTGCATTGCAAGATATTTTAAATCTACCATGCAAATAGATTGTGCATTTTTTTGTTTTATATCTGCATGATGAATATTAAATACTGCAGAAATCTTGCAATACAGAACATATAGCTCCTATGAGTATCTTTTTGTTCTATTATCAGTAAGATGACAGTGTAACATCTTTTCATACCTAAAAACTGTTGATGATGTTGACTTTGGGCAATTATAGTTTGTTCAGCAGATGTGCCTGTCTGTTGACCACTTCCTGTGAAACCATCTGGAACTCCATCCACTTTCTGCACAGGCTTGTACCTACAAAATTATCAAATACAAAATCATCCTTTAGGATCACTTTTTTGTAAGTGCCTGATTTCTGAGTCTCAATATACTGTTTTGCTAGTTCACACAAAAGAAAAAAGTAACATCAGAATAATTGTATCAAGGAAATGTAGAATATTGGCAACACAAAATTCATAAAGCAGATATCACAGCACAACTACCAATTTCTTGTAGAATTTGGTTAAAAAACTATACCACTAACATCTAAAGCTCATTTACACTAAACAGAAACACGATATTTCCTTTTTCAAAGGACTTGTTTTCCCAGGAATCAAGTAGCTCAAAAAGAAAGGTTTAATCACCTAAAGAAGGGTGATTAATTTGTTTGAAGACAAAGTAATTTAAATAATTTTAACATGTAACAAACTTCTCATGAACTCAGAAGGTCTGAGAAGGCTACTTAAACAAAGTAGCTGAAGCAGGGGAGGTTCAAACTTGATATTAGGAAGCATTTCTTTACTGAGAGGGTAGTCAAACACTGGAACAGGCTTCCTACAGAGGTGGTCAATGCCCCAAGCCGGTCACTGTTCAAGAGGCATTTGAAAAATGCCTTTAATAATATGCTTTAACTTTTGTTGAGCCCTGAAGTACTCAGGCAGTTGGACTAGATGAGCATTGAAAGTCCCTTCCAACTGAAATTTTTCTTTTCTTTTCTTTTCTTTTCTTTTCTTTTCTTTTCTTTTCTTTTCTTTTCTTTCCTTTCCTTTCCTTTCCTTTCCTTTCCTTTCCTTTCCTTTCCTTTCCTCTTTTATTTTCTTTTCTCTCCTTTTCTTTTCTTTTTTCTTTTCTCTTTTATTTCCTTTTTTCTTTTCTTTCCTTAATTTTTCTTTCCTTTTCTTTTCTCTTTTATTTCCTTTTTTCTTTTCTTTCCTTAATTTTTCTTTCCTTTTCTTTTCTCTTTTCTCTTTTCTCTTTTCTCTTTTCTCTTTTCTCTTTTCTCATTTCTTTTCTTTTCATTTATTTTCTTTTTTCTTTTCTCTTTTATTTTCTTTTATTTTCTCTTTTATTTCCTTTTTTTCTTTTCTTTCCTTAATTTTTCTTTCCTTTTCTTTTCTCTTTTCTTTTCTCATTTATTTTCTTTTCTCTTTTCTTTTCTTTTCTTTTCTTTTCTTTTCTTTTTTCCTTTTCTTTCGTTTTCTTCTCATTTCGTTTCTTTTCTTATCTTTTCTTTTCGTCTTTTCTCTTTCCTTTCCTTTCCTTTCCTTTCCTTTCCTTTCCTTTCCTTTCCTTTCCTTTCCATTCCTTTCCTTTCCTTTCCTCTTTTATTTTCTTTTCTCTCCTTTTCTTTTCTTTTTTCTTTTCTCTTTTATTTCCTTTTTTCTTTTCTTTCCTTAATTTTTCTTTCCTTCTCTTTTCTCTTTTCTCTTTTCTCTTTTCTCTTTTCTCATTTCTTTTCTTTTCATTTATTTTCTTTTTTCTTTTCTCTTTTATTTTCTTTTATTTTCTCTTTTATTTCCTTTTTTTTCTTTTCTTTCCTTAATTTTTCTTTCCTTTTCTTTTCTCATTTATTTTCTTTTCTCTTTTCTTTTCTTTTCTTTTCTTTTTTCCTTTTCTTTCGTTTTCTTCTCATTTCGTTTCTTTTCTTATCTTTTCTTTTCTCTTTTCTTTTCCTTCCTTTTATTTTCTTTCCTTTTCATTTCGTCTTTTCTTTTTTCTTTTCTTTCCTTTTCTTTCCTTTACTCTTCTTTTCGTTTCGTTTCTCTTTTTTTTTTTCTTTTCTTTCCTTTTCTTTTCTCTTCTTTTTTCCTTTTCTTTTCTTTTTTCTTTCCTTTTCATTGATTTTTTTCCTTTTCGTTTCTTTTCGTCTTTTCTCTTTTATTTTATTTACTTTTTTCTTTTTTCTTTTCTTTTCTTTCCTTTTTCTTTTCTCTTTTCTTTTTTTCTTTTCTTTCCTTTTCTATTTTCTTTTCTTTTCTTTTCGTCTTTTCTTTCCTTTTCTTTTATGTTTTCTTTTCTCTTTTCTTTTTTCTTTACTTTTCTTTCTTTTTCTTTTCTTTTGTTTCCTTTTCTTTTCGTCTTTTCTTTTCTCTTTTCTTTTTTCTCTTTTCTTTCCTTTACTCTTCTTTTCTTCTTTTCTTTTTTTCCCTTTTCTTTTCTCTTTTCTCTTTTCTCTTTTCTCTTTTCTCTTTTCTCTTTTCTCTTTTCTCTTTTCTCTTTTCTTTTTTCTTTCCTTTTCTTTTCGTCTCTTCTTTTCTCTTTTCTCTTGTCTTCTCTTTTCTTTCCTTTACTTTTCGTCTTTTTTCTTTTCTTTTCTCTTTTGTTTTCTTTCCTTTTCTTTTCTCTTTTTTCTTTTCTTTTTTTCTTTTCTTTCCTTTTCTATTTTCTTTTCTTTTTTTTTCTTTTCGTCTTTTCTTTCCTTTTCTTTTATGTTTTCTTTTCTCTTTTCTTTTTTCTTTACTTTTCTTTCTTTTTCTTTTCTTTTGTTTCCTTTTCTTTTCGTCTTTTCTTTTCTCTTTTCTTTTTTCTCTTTTCTTTCCTTTACTCTTCTTTTCTTTTTTTCCCTTTTCTTTTCTCTTTTCTCTTTTCTCTTTTCTCTTTTCTCTTTTCTCTTTTCTCTTTTCTCTTTTCTCTTTTCTTTTTTCTTTCCTTTTCTTTTCGTCTCTTCTTTTCTCTTTTCTCTTGTCTTCTCTTTTCTTTCCTTTACTTTTCGTCTTTTTTCTTTTCTTTTCTCTTTTGTTTTCTTTCCTTTTCTTTTCTCTTTTTTCTTTTCTTTTTTTTTCCTTTTCTTTCCTTTTCTGTTCTTTTCTTTTTTTCTCTTTTTTCTCTTTTCTCTGCTTTTCTTTTATTTTCTTTTTTCCTTTTCTTTTCTTTTCTTTTCTCTTTTCTCATCTTTTCTTTTCTTCTCTTCCTTTTCTTTTCTCTTTCCTTTTCTCTTTTCTTTTTATTTTCTTTTTTCTTTTCTTTTCTCTTTTCTTTTTTGTCTTTTCTTTCCTTTTCTCTTTTCTTTTCTTTCCTTTTCTTTTCGTCTTTTCTTTTCTCTTTTCTTTTCTCCTTTCTTTTCTTTTCTTTTTTTGATTTTCTCGTTTATTTTATTTTCTCTTTACTTTTCTTTTTTCTTTACTTTTCTTTCTTTTTCTTTTCTTTCCTTTCCTTTTCTTTTCGTCTTTTCTTTTCTCTTTTCTTGTCTCTTTTCTTTTCTTTTCTCTTTTCTTTTCTTTCCTTTCCTTTTCTTTCCTTTCCTTTCCTTTTCTTTTCTTTCCTTTTCTTTTTTCTTTCTTCCTTTCTTTTCTCTTTTCTCCTCATCATTTTAATCACAAAAACTTTTATAAAGGATTAAAAGGACAAAGATACAAATAGGAGTCCTGTTTAGGGTGGTCAGATGTTAAAACCATCACACTGACAGGCTGAAGATTCTGCTTGCCATCTTCAACACAACTGAAAATTAATTCTGCCACAGCTCTTAGTGATAAGAACTTGGAACCTTTGTCCTTCTGAAGTAGCTTTGTAGCCAGTAGAAAACTCCATGCAGAAAGTAATGCATGTGAACTGTTGCTCAAGTCTGAAATTGCAGATTGTAAAGCTTTGTTTTAACTTTAAAAACATTAACAAATTACACTCTGAAAATGCTCCTCTTGAGAAGCAGTTCAGACAGATGTGAGTGTGTTCCCATTTTGATCTTATTAATCAGATAATAGGAATGCCCTATGTAGCTATTTAGATATTAGTTTATGAGAAAGTTCCCATAAGAAGCAATCATCCAAGGTTCTGGTCATTCTAGACATATTTAACTATACAATAACATAGAACATGGGATATCCAAGTGTGTTGATTTGGCATGGCCTGGTTTTTTGGTGTTGGCGGGGAGGGCCACAGGGGTAGCTTCTGTGAGAAGCTGCTAGAAGCTCCCATCATGTCCGACAGAACCAATCTCTGATGGCTCTGAAGATGGACATGCTGCTGGCCCATTTAGAGAGGTTGATAATGCCTCTGTGATGACATATTTAAGAAGAAAGTCAAAAGAGCACACGCACAGTTTTTTCCCCAGGAGTGGGGAGGCACCGCGGCTGCTGCTGTGGCTGCTGCCATCCTTACTGTGGCCCGCGGCAAATCTTGGCTGCCTGGCTGGCCCTAGCCAACCAGACTGTAGGCAAAAAGGGCAGGGGCAGTGGCGATGGCTTCCCCTTCCTGGCACCCCACATGAACAGAGGCGTTAAATAGTACCAGAGCCATGGCAGGCGCCACTGCCAGCAAGATGGCAAGGGGGCCGACCAGCTGGCAGCGGAAGCATGACAAGCGATTTCCTGATGTGAAATCTAGACAAGATCAACTTCTTGGCACTGCAGGATCTTGCAAGAATTTTGAATTGGTGAAACTTGTTGACAATAGTACCTACAAGCAGCAGTTTTTCTTCTAGTCACAGAAGAGGAGGAATTGAGGACATGTGAGGGAAAACCACATGGTGGTACCAAGGTCAGTGGAAAAGAAAGAGGGGGAGGACGTGCTTCAAGCCTGGGACCCGAGATTCCTCTGCAAGCTGTGGTGAGGATTACGGTAAAACAAACTGTCCCCCTTGTAATGTATGAAGTCCATGGGGATGCAAAGATCCACTTGCAGCCTGTGGGAAAAGTGCTCATGCCAGAATGGGTGGATGTTATAGAAAGCTGTGGTCTAGTGGGAGACACAAATAGAGAGAGAGGGCCCCTGTTTCCAGAGATAGAGAGCCCTTGCTTCCAAACTCGAGCAGTCTAGCCTTAAAAGACTGCACCCTGTGGACAAATGACCCATGCCACAACAGTTTTGGGACTGTTTTGCCTGTGGGAAGGATCCCATGGCATAACACAAAAAAGACACCTCTCCCTGAGCAAATGGAAAAAGATTTCGAATTATGGACTGACAAAAGCCCCTCACGCCCTGTCTTCCTGTGCTGTCGGTGGGAAGGATGGAGGGGCTGGGGGAGCGGAAAAAGGTGTTTTAAAGGCTTATTTTACTTCTCATTATCCTCCTCTGACTCTGTTAATAATAAATTTACTTTATACCTTTAAATTTGAACCTATTTTGCCGTTAAAGTCTTTTTTTCCTCCCAGTCCTTAACTCATGCGCTGTTTGTTAAGTTTTTTTCCCTCTCCTCTACCCAACTGTAGCAGGAGAGAGTAAGCGAACAACTTCCATGAGTGCCTGGCATTTGGCCAGTGTCAAACCACAACAGCAAGAAGTATACTTTTCCAAAAGACACCTCTTGGCCTGATTAACATAGAGTATGATAACTTTAGGAATGAGAATGCTTGAAAACAAAAACTTTTCTCATCATCTAAATCTCTATGACTTTTATATGAAGTTTAGTTATTGTAAAGGCCCTGGATAAAATCCCAGGACTGCAGAAATAAATTTTACCACTGTAATCAACTTTAGGAAGACTAAAGCTTAATCTCTAGTATCACCGTGATGTTGAATTGATTTTTGCCTTTTTTTCTTTTATATATTCTCTATATTCTTTACACATGTAGTTGTAGCTCCATAGCCTATTATTGTGTTCATAGTTGCTCCAGTACTTTTCCCTACCTTTTTCCTACCTTCATCAACAGTAACACTGAACTCTTATAGATAAACTTCTCATCAGTTGATAGACCTATTTGCATTCCAAAAACCTAATTTTTAAAGAATTTTTAACTTTATTCTCATTATACTTTAAAAATGTCTGGCAGAAGATCAATTTCTATTTTTAAATCAAAATCAGTATGTTCACATAGTTCCACTAGTTTCTACAAAATTTATTATTTCACAAAATTTTCATCTCTTCGAGTAGAATCCAAAGTGCCTTGAATGCATAAAAGTAACAGCCCTTTAAGTTTCTAGGGTTTAAAAAGAACTTTCACTCACCAAAAAATCTAGATGCTAGGACCCAGGATTATCCTACCACCTGCTCCAATGTGCTTTATGCCCAAGGCATAAGTCTTAATTCTGGCATTATTAGAGGTGACATAGGAGTCAAACAGTTTCAACAGGTTTTATAGGCCGGTTAGCCTCACCTTGTTCCTGAGAAGTTGATGAAGCAGCTAAACCTAGGAACCATTTAAAAATACATGAAGGAGAAGATGACAATTGGCAGTAGTCAGCATGGATCCACCAAAAGGAGTTTGCACTTGACCAAATTGATAAACTTCTACAATGAAATGACTGGCCTGGTAGATGACGGGAAAAGTTGATGAAATATGGGCTGGATGAGCAGACACTGAGATAGATTGAGAATTGGCTGAATGGCTATATTGGGTTTATGTGGCAAAGTTTTGGTAGTGGGGGGTCTGCATGGGTAGCTTCTGAGAGGAGACAGCAGAAGCTGTCCCCATGTCAGAAGGAGCCAGTTTCAGCCAGCTCCAATATGGACCCACCACTGGCCAAAGCCTGAACCAATCAGAGACATTAGTAGCACCTGTGTGATAACGTATTTTAAAACGAGTAAAAAATGCTGCACAACAGTAGCCGGGAGAGAGGAGTGAGAATATGTGAGACAAAATTCTGCCGACACCAAGGATCAGAAAAGAAGGAGGGGGAGGAGGTGCTCCACGTGCCAGAACAGAGATTCCTCTGAAGCCCATAGTGAAAACCATGATGAAGCAGCTGTCCCCTTGCAGCCCATGGAGATCCATGGGGATGCAGAGACCCACCTTCAGCCTCTGAGGAACCCCCACCAGAACAGGTAGATGTGCCCTGAAAGAAGCTGCAGCCCATGGAGAGCCCACACTGGAGCAGGTTTTTTGGCAGGACCTGTGACCTTATGGGAGACCCATGCTGGAGCAGTATGTTCCTGAAGGATAGCACTCCATGGAAAGGACCCATGATGGAGTTCATGAGGAACTGCAGTCTATGGGAAGGACTCACACTGGTGAAGTTCATGAAGGACTGTCTCTCTTGCGAAGGATCCCATGTGGGAGCTAAGACAGAGAGTACTGTGGATTTAATTAGCATATGCAGTTTCATAACCAAGATACCTTGGCAAGAACAGAGCTTTGAAGATTACAAGAAGATTGGATCAAGACTGTTCTATTATTTTAAGTTATCTTAAGTGCTATTAAGATCAATTCCGTATAGTTAATTTTAAGTTCTCTTAGGTGTACTTTTATTATATCGAAGTGATGTTAAGTTTCAGTGAAATTAGTTTTAAGTTCTGTTAAAATATGTCTGTTTAAATTATAAGATGCAATTCTTTTGGTATAGAGATAAATAATGTGAAGTTGCATGGAGCTAACTTCTGTTTAAATCTCTTCATTTAAACTACAAGATACAGTTATTTTATTGTAGGGATAAGAGAACCAATTAGTTAAGCTATTTAGCGCTTTCTTTTTGACTTTTTTGCTTTAATGTCATATATGCATACATGTCTAAGAAAATATTACCTCAATTTCTTAAGATAGTTACTACTGATATATTAATAATAATGATTATGTTGTTAATCTCATTATATTAATTCACTGACTTTTTATAACAGGCATTATCCATAAGGAATAATTACTTTACTTATTTGCTATTTGCCTATGGTACCATTGACTGTTTAACTGAAGATAAATTACAAAGCAAGCTGCTTTACAGACTTTAATATATCCTTGTATAGCTATCTAAAAGATGTGTATCATTTTAATAAACCGTTCTAACTACTATTACTGAGACGTTTTTAAAATATATTAGGGACACTCTTCCAGTTAAGGTCTGGACCCTGGCCAAGTCCTAGCCTTACCTGGTCAGGAGGTATGGCAACAACCTGAGTGTTTTCTGCATCAAAATTATACTTAAGTGATTTTGACTTGCTGAATTTGGACCTATAATAGCTGGAACTCTTTTTGGATTGAACTTAGAAAATCTTGCCCAGGAATGGTTCTCCAAGACCTCAGTCTAAAATGAGGCTTGCCAGTTACTGCAGACTCTGGGTGATGGAACGGTATTTAGGGAATTGATAATTCATTGTTTTAAATCACCATTCTATCGTTCATGTATTACTAATCGTGTGTATTATCTAATTTATTTTTGCTTGGTGTGAATTTATTGTTTTGCCACATGTTTTTTTGGTTTTTTTTGCTTTTTATTTTGCCTTCATGTTCAATAATGAGAGACACATGTTCTTAAAAAAACAAAAGAAGGGGGAATATGGCCCCTCAAGAACATTTAAATAATGCAATATTTATACTAAAACTTTTTTTAATGAAATCAAATCAAATTTCATCCCTGGCAGAGCAATACTGCTTTGAAGATTTACATGTGCAGAGGCAATTTCTAAAAAGTTTCTACATAAAGATCCCTAATTGAGTGTACAATGTTGAAGCCTAGCTGATTTACTAACCTAGGGAGAAGGTATGCATGTGTTTTATCACCAACAGGTCCAAAGTAGTTACCTGCTTGTGATAGGTTGACTTAGGAAGAAGAAACTCAGAAGAGGTTCTTCCTAAGGGAATTTCCTCTGTGGGGGTTGGGATACCTGCAACAGCCAATTAGAGAAAGTTAGTTCGCTCCGTGCACACACATTTTGAGGAAGGTAATCCGGAACTGAGGCTCTTTGTCTTTCCGGCGGCTGAGCAGGTAACATCAACCCGAGCTTCCCCCTCCCCCCGGCCTGAGCCTGGCCCAACTCTTGTAGTTGTGTTAAACTTTAACTCTTTAGTGCTCAGATAAGATTTGCAAAGCCTCCAGCCTTTCCTTTGAATATGAAAGGGAATAAGAAGATTTCTGAAGTCAGTGATGTAAGAGCTAAGTTTTTAAGATGGAAGGAGAATGAGAAGATGCTGAAATGGCTGAAAATTTTTTGTGAAATTGTAGGAATGAACTGATGTACTGAATATTCCTATAAACCATGGAAAGAGACATGGGGGGATGGAAATGTTCCATTTAATAGATGATTTGACTAAAAAGCACCTGTGTTGAGAATTTCTGCCCTGAGAAAAGAAGGGGATTTCAGTTTTCTGAAGATGAAGCCTGAGCAGAGAGAAAGGAGACAGAGAGAATCTTTGCTGTTGAACATTTCATTCTTAAAAGTAATACCCCATGAGACAGACATGGCCCACATCTACAACTTTGGGACGGCTGTAGAGTTGGGAGGAGCGTCACAGTTGCAGGTTCCCGGGCGGATGCAAATCGTGAAAGATAAAACCACAAGAGAACTGTCTTTTTCCTTCTTGTGGGAAAAATCCCTACAACTTCAACAAGAAGAGGCTTCTCTCTCCAGAAGTGAACTGAGAAAGACTAAATTTGGGGACTGACCGAAGTATTTGTTATATATTTGTTTTGTTGTTATGAAGATTGGGAGAGGGAGGGAAGGAGTGATCTGAAAAATCTTATTCTGAATTTTTTTTTCCCCTCTTTTTGTTTGTGTAGTTAATAAATTTTCTTTTATACTCTCTCAAGTTTTAGGCCTGCCTTGCTCTTTTGCTCCTGGTTCTGTCTCACAACAGAAAAAATAAGTTTATTTAAATTGGCAACTCAAACTGAAGACATTAATTTGGTGCATTGGCTGGGAAAGTCAAAATTAAACCAAGACACTGCTCATCTGAACAAACATCGATGGTCTCCAAAAGAATGAGGCCCAGAGAAAAGAAAAAATTAGCTAATTGCCATCCATCCCTGACATTGACCTCTGAAGATTCGTGATTTCACCCTCTGAGGATGCCTGTGAGAAGAACCTCATCAGCACCTGTTTGACCTCTAACAGACTTATGGACTTAGTAGATGGATAAGAAATTTAGTTAAAATAGGCTTCTATGTATTAGGCATTATAGTATGTATTGTAATAGTTATTCCTTGTATTTTACAGTGTGTGAAAAAAATAATAGACAAGTCACTTAAGAGTGTATTTTTAGTTGAAAGAAATGGGGGAGATGTGGGAGCTAAGACAGAGAGTACTGTGGATTTAATTAGCATATGCAGTTTCATAACCAAGATGCCTTGGCAAGAACAAACAGAGCTTTGAAGATTACAAGAAGATTGGATCAAGACTGGCAACAGGAAAGAAGATTGAATCAAGTAGAAATGTTAAGTTTGTCTCTGTGATGTTTAACCCAATGTATGTAGTAAAAAAATACTAGCCTTCCTAAAAATAGTATATAAGCATATGTAGCTCACAATAAATTCAGATTCTGATCACCAGTCAGTAATCCCTGTCTCTCTCACAATCGTGTCTCTCACAATAGTCGAGAATCGCACACTCAAGCAGGTGAGGAGAAAGGAGAGGCAGAGGCAATGCATTAGGAACTGACTGCAACCCCCATTCTCCATCCCTCTGTGCTACCGGGGGGGGAGGAGTTAGAAGAGTTGGGAGTGAAGTTGAGCCTGCAAAGAAGCAAGAATTGAGAGGAATGGTTTTTTAGACTTATTTTTATTTCTCATTATCCAATTTTGATTGTGTTGGGGGTTAGGTTTCTTTTCCTTTGTTCCTTCTTACCTATAGAAATTTTCCCATGAGTTGCTGGGAAACGTTGACTGGTATTAGTATGGGTACTTGAGAAAAAAAAGGTTTAGCTGGGCCCAGGTAAAAGGAAGGCGGCGGAGGGGGAGGTGCAGTTGCTAACTCTCGCACTGCAGCTTCAGAGGAGGAGGACACTCAGAGCTACTGTTGCTTGATAAAAAGAATTTGCCATAACCCAGCCGGGAGTTTCTTCTTCTTCTGTGGGATGAGCCTCTGCTCGTGAGAGCAGCCACTGACCCGAGACCTTATTAACACCTACCTCACTAAAAGAGGGACCTACCACCATCTGCCTAGAAATCATGAGTCCACCTCTCCCTGCCCTGCTGGGAGCCCAGCCGCCGCTGCCCGCCACTGTCTTCAACACTGCTCTAGATTTCTCTACACTGTAGCCCCGCATCGCCCTGCCCTGCTGGGACATCCTGCAGTTACAACTACTGCCACAAAATTTCTGATACATCTCGCCCACCAGCCTGGGACTTTCTGCTCATTCCTGCCGTTCCAGCTTATTTCTCTTCAGAGTCCTGCAAGGGCACCGGGATCTACTGCCCCAGGGCTTGGTAAAGCAAAGCCTCTCCTCCATCCTTCCTATCTTGGCCGAGAAGGCTGTCACAGAGTAACTGGTTCTGTTTGTTATTAATTCCATAGTTGTTGTTTTGTTTGCCTTGTTGTTGCTGTTAGTTAGGGATTAACCCTTGGAACAGCGGTAATAAAGCACACAGCAACATGGTCGTCCTTCAAGATAGGAAGGAGACGAAGTTTATTCTAACACACGCTCCTTAAATATACTCGAACGCTACTCCAGGGACAGAATAAAGTTCAATGATTAGCTCGAGCAGCACTTCTTGCACGGATGCTTTCATTATAAACAACAGAGTTCTCAAAATACCCACTCTGTAAACAGTAGCAGGTGCCTTTGTTCCTGCTCCCAGGCCAGCTCGTGGGAAAGCTCCGTGTTCACACAAAACTTTCCCATGGGCAATTCCACACCTTGTTATACATACTAGTAAAAAACTGTTATTCCTACCCTCATATCTTTGCCTAAGACCCCCTTAATTTCAAAATTATAATAATTCAGAGGGAGGGGGTTTACATTCTCCATTCCACGGGAGGGTCCTGCCTTCCCTGGCAGACACCTATCTTTCAAACTGTGACAATTGACAATAAATTGAATTAATTTCCCCAAGTCGAGTCTGTCCTGCCTGTGACAGCAATTGCTGAATGACGTCCCTGTCTTTATCTTGACCCATGAGCATTTTGTGGTATTTTTCTTTCTTGTCATACTGAGCAACTTGGTGAGCAATTGGCAGTCAGCCAAGGCCAACCTACCACAATGGCCAGGACCAGAAGATGATGATCAGTAGCAAAACGTGTAGTGACTAGCAGTGTACCTCAAGAGTCAATACTGGGTCCAGTCCAGTTCAACATTTTCATTAATGATCTGTATGATCAGGCAGAGTGTACCCTCAGCAACTTTGCAGACAGCACCAAAACTGGGAAGAGTAGCAAATATTACAAAGGGTTGTGCTGCTTCCAGGAAAGCACCTGAGGGTCCTTGTGGACATCAAGTCGAACATGAACAAGCATGTACCCTTGCTGCAAAGAAGGCCAATGGTACCCTTGTCTTCATTTGGCAAAGCATTGCCAACAGGTGGAGATGCATGATCCTTCCCCTTTACTCAGCACTGATGAGGCCACACCTGGTGTACTGTATCCAGTTCTGAGCTCCCCAGTACAAGAGAGACATGGACATCCTGGAGAGACTCAAACAAAGGGCCATCAAGATGATTAAGGAACTGGAGCATCTCGAAAACAAAAGAGGCCATGGGCACAAGCTGAAACATAGGAGAGTCCCTCTGAACATCAAGAAATATCCAGTGATTGAGCACTGGAACAAGTTTCCCCGAGATGTGGTAGAGTCTCCCTCTTTGGAGATATTTAAAAGCCATCTGGACATAGTCCTGATCAACTGATCTAGGTGGTCCTTCCTGAGCAGGGAGGTTGGACAAGACGACCTCCAGAGGTCCCTTCCAACCTCAACCATTCTGTGATTAAATTATTTAAATATCCTGGCATTTCCTTCCTATCTTGGGGATGGTTTATTATCACATCCCATTTTGGGGGTTTTTGATCTGTTTTATTTTGCTTTGTGCCCAAGGGTGGCAGCTGTCTCCACCCCATCCCCCCATCCACGCGAGAGGGAGAAGGCCGAAACTAGCTCCACAGCACCCCCTGCAGCCACCAGCACCCCTGCTGACTGCAGGCATAACTACACCAAAAGGGAAAGTGCTTAAAGAGTGGGAAGAGACTGTTTATTGAGTTTGCTGTTCTTTGTTGTTGTTACCATTGTTGTCTTTTGCCTCATTATACAGACACATACTAGTAAAGAACTGTTATTCCTTTTCTCATATCTTTGCCTGAAAGCCCCTTAATTTCAAAATTATAATAATTTGGAGGGGAGGGAGTCATATTTTCCATTCCAAGGGAGGCTCCTGCTTTCCTTAGCAGATACCTGTCTTTCAAACCAAGACACTTCCCATAAACCATCTAGCACCACTATGTCAAACACAAACCAGACTTCCACTTGGAAGTCTGAGCCATACAGCAGCTCCAGTTGAAAGTCAGGGCTATTACCTATATAGGTGAGGCAAGTCCTTACCTGTGCATTTCTTCAATTCCAGTACAAAGATGCTTTTAATGGCTTGATCTGTGTCTGTTGTGTCCAAGCTACTGTCACAACTGGGAGATGGGACTGTTAGCAACGGTCATCTGTAGTTTACATTTTCTATTTTTAAATTTCTTATTGGGATACAGAAGTAGTACTCCCATAGCTCACGTTGACCACAACTGTGACTCAAAAACCTTTGATGAATTAGCTCAATGGTTGTTGCCACTCAACTGAAATTCATTTCTGAAATCTCAGACCCTGAATTCAGGGCCATGTCAAACACTGCACAGAAGCATACCTCTAGCAGGTCTTTGGATATATTCACATTTGTGGTGGTTTAGCCTTGGCTAACAGTGAAATTCCCACTCAGCCACTCACACCCTCTCTGTCCCAGTGGGTCAGATGGAGAAAACAGGAAGAACAGGAACAAGAAAGATTGTAGGTCAAGATAATGACAGGAGATTGCTTACAAATCATCATTGCAGCAAAACAGACTCAATTTAGGTAAAATTAAGTAAACTTATCACCAATTAAAATAAAAATGTAATTATTAATTCAGGTAGCAGAAAGCAAAAAGACAAATATTAAAATACATTTCCTCCTTTTCCAGGCTCATGCTTTCATTCCAGACTCATCTTTTCCCCCCCCTTGCTATTGACACAGGTTACATGCAGCCCCTTCACTGAGGCAATGAACAGCTCAAGGGTGTAAGGGTATTATAGTCAGTACATAAGAAAATCTCTCTGCCACTCCTTCCTTCTCACTTCTCTGGCATGGATTCTCCATGGGCTACAGTTCCTTCACAAAATATCTAACTGCTCCAGCATGGTCTGTTAAATAAGCTGCTATGTGAATACTGATTCTGACACCATGGAGTACCTCCCCCCCCATCTTCTTATCTAACCTCTGTTCATACTGTTGGTTTTCACTCTTTTTTTCCCTCCTACTCTTTTGCATGTCTGGTGGGTTTTGCCCTGTCTTAAGTATGTTTTCACAGAGGCACCATCAGCCTTGTTGATTGGCTCAGCTTTGGCCTGCATTGGCTCCATTAGCAAGACAGCTGGAACCAGCTGTGTCCAGCACAGGGCAGCACCTTACCCACTTCCAAAACTTTAAGAACCAAAGGACAAACAAATAATGCAGATGTTATCATGGGAGTCTACTATAGACCTCCTATCCAGGACAATGATGCCAATGAATTATTCTTTGAGGAACTAATGGATGCTTCCAAGTTAACTGTCCTTGTCTTTATGGGAGACCTCAACTTGCCAGAAATTAGCTGGGAGCATCACACAGTTGGTACAAACAGGACCAGAAGATTCCTAAGAAACCTGGATGACAACTTTATGGGACAGGTCCTAAAGGAGCTGACTCAGAAAGATGCCCTCCTTTGATGTACTGCTTGTCAACAGAGCGGAACTCATGAGTGAAGTGGAGATTAGTAGCTGTCTTGGCCACAGTAACCACAAAGAGATTGAGTTTAAAATCTCTGTTGACAGGAGAAAAGGTCCATCAAACCTCAACTCTGGACATGAGGAGAGCAGACTTCAGGTTGCTCAGGAAATTAGTAAATAAGGTCCCCTGGGAAAATGTTTTTGCAGGTGCTGGGGTCCATCAGTGCTGGTCACTTTTTAAACATCACCTGTTAAAGGCACAGGAGTAGGCAATTCCCAAATGTTGGAAGTCAAGCAGGCAAGGCAGAAGACTGACTTGGCTGAACAGGGATCTTCTCTTGGAAATAAGACCAAAAAGAAGTGTATGGCCAGTGGAAGCAAGGTCAGGGGACATGGGAAGAATACAGAGATGCTGCTCACCACTGTAAGGAGAAAATCTGTATGGTCAAAGCTCAACTGAAGTTGAGCTCCTCAAAGAGCTGGCTGATAGAATTGCAAAACCTCTCAAGGATTTTTGATCAGTTTGGTAATCTGGAGAGATCCCAGCTGACTGGAAGCTTCTGAATGTTGTCCTGATTTTTAAGAAGGGCAAGAAGGAGGTCTGCAGAAACTACAGGCCTGTTAGTCTCACTTAGGTGCCTAGCAAAGTTATGGAGAAGATTATTCTGGGAGGTATTGAAAGACAATGCAGTCATTGGTCACAGCCAGCACGGCTTTATGAGAGGAAAGTCCTGCTTGTAAAACCTGACTTCTTTTTATGATGAGGTAATCCAGCTAGCTGATCAAGGGAAGCCACTTGATGTAATCTTTTTGGAGTTCAGCTCAGCTTTTGATAGTGTCTCCCACAAGATCCTTCTAGACGAAATATCCAGCCCACAGCTGGATAAACACATCATGCAATGGGTGAGCAACTGGATTACAGGTTGGGCACAAAGGCTTATAGTAAATGGGACGACATCATACTGGTGGCCTGTCTCTAGTGGGGTTCTGTAAGGGTTTCATCCTCGTCCCTGTGCTCTTCAACATCTGCATAAATGACTTGGATGCGGGAGTGGAAGGGATACTAAACAAGCTCGCAGATTATACAAAACTGGAGGAGATCTTGATTCCTTCGAAGGCAGAGAGGTCCTGCAGTGAGACTTTGACAAATTAGAGGACTGGGCAATCACCAACCATATGAAGTTCAACAAGGGAAAGTGCCAGATTCTGCACCTGGGATTAGGCAATCCTGGATGTACAGACGGACTGATGAATGAGATGCTGGAAAGCAGTGCCACTGAAAGGGACCTGGGGGTCCTGGTTGATGGAAAGTTGATCATGAGTCAGCTGTGTGCCCTGGCAGCGAGGAGGGACATCTGTGTCCTGGGGTGCATTAGGCACAGTGGTGCCAGCCAGTCAAAGGAGGTGATTGTCCCACTCTACTCTGCACTGGTGCTGCCTTACCTTGAATATTGTGTGCAGTTTTGGACACCGCAGTATAAAAAAGATATTAAGCTATTAGAGAGTGTCCAGAGGAGGGCAGCAAAGATGATGAAAGGTCTTGAGGGGAAGCCATATGAGAAATGGCTGAGGTCACTTGGTCTGTTCAGCCAGGATAAGAGGAGACTGAGGAGGGACCTCATCGTAGTCTCCAACTTCCTTATGAGGGAAAGAGGAGGGGCAGGCACTGATCTCTGTGGTGACCAGTGACAGGATCCAACGGAATGGCCTGAAGCTGTGTCAGGGGAGATTTAGGTTGGATATGAGAAAAAGGTTCTTCACCCAGAGAGTGGTTGGGCATTGGAACAGTGTGGAAGGAGCGGAAACCATTCACAAAGTAGAAACCCTCTCTGAGTCCCTGGAAAGGGCCCCTTGCAAAACAATACCTTAAAGATAAGAAATTGCTTGCTTAGAGTGACGAATACCAATAAGTATTTTGCTCCCCTTTACAGACCCCCGTGTTATCTTTTGTAATATTAGTGGTCCATTTTCCTCTTGTATTACTGGTTAGTTTCAAACCTACAAGTCCTTTGTAGATTGGTTAGTTTTAGAATTCCCTTGGTAATTGGTGCAAAATGTAAAACCCCCAAAACATATAAAAAACCCCTTAGAAACCCCATCCGGTGAATATGCTAGACTGGATCCCTTCATAGAATAAAGCTATGGATTTGTGCCTCTCTTCATGTTCCGATCTCTTTACTCTGCTGGCTTGAGGGCACTTTGCAAGCCAGATTCTATCTGGGCAAGGCTTGGAAATGTGCCCTGTCGCTGAGAACTGCTTGGGCAGTTTGGGGGTCTCACGGAGGCCCCCACTAACCAGCAACAGAACAGGTTCTCCAAGGAAGTGGTCCATAGCACCAAGCCTTACAGAGTTCAAGAAGTATTTGGACAGTACTCTCAGGCACATGGTATGACTCTTGGGGATGGTCCTGTGCAGGGCCAGGAGTTGGACTCGATGATCCTTGTCAGTCCCGTTCAACTCATCATATCCTGTGATTCTGGGAATGCAGTGTCACACAAGTAGGAAAGTTGCATGACCTTTCAAATGACAAAAGAATGAGGAAAAGTGATATGTAGCATAAATTCAGCCTACACTTTGTCAAGAAGTCAAGAACTCAAAGTGTCTATCTGATTAGATGTGATTGATGAAGAGGGGGTAAAATTTATACATCTGAACAAAAAAAGCAAACACAGTTGTCAGATGATTCTAAAGGAGAAAAATAACATTTCCCAACTTGAGTAATCAGGAAGGAGAAGGAAACATTCGTGATTCTTAGATTCTCTTTGCTCTGTCTTCTTAAAAGAGAATTATTGCATGTAAGATAAAACTTTTTTTTTAGTTTTTAAATAAAATTAGAAATATTCATAAAACTGTAAATAATAAAGACTGTTCCTAATAACTCAAGCAATAGTATTAAGCCCTTTATCTCATGTTAAAACATGATAGATTTATTAATACTGTAAGATAAAATTTATACAAATATACAGTTATATACCAAACTTCTCAAATATAAGCACGATTCATAACTGTGGCAGAAGTCTTAGTTCCGAATATATTGTTTAAAAATGTAATGCAGCTTAATGCATACTTTTGTTTGTTTGTTTTTCTTACATGTAGCTCTTTCCTCCTCTCCCCCACCCCCCAAGCATTAACCTCTGAGGTCTAGTACATACATGAGAATCTTTATATCCATTAAAATAAACAAGCAACTATATGGGTCTAGTTTTCCCCCCATATACATGTCAGAAGAAAATCTGGCCCAACTGTATCCTAAACCCTGCAAAATAAGGGTATAAACAGAAATAAAAAGTAAAAGGAAAGATTTCTGCATGCTAGAAACAGCAAAATTATATTAAACATGTTAGAATAAGAAATGCTGGTGTTATTTATATATATTGAAAATTTTGTTTAAAATTACTATTATGTTAACCACAGTCCATTGTAATAAAAATATTAGGAAGACATCTGATCTTGCTTTTAAAATGTCTATTTTTCCATCAAAAAATTTACATCAAAACCTTCAAAGTTGGCAGTTTTTGCACAAAACATCATGTGGGTAACGGTTCATGAATTCCCAATTTTTTAAATGAACATTTCTTATTTTTCTGTTGGATAAACACCTCTTTTCTGAAAAGTATATTAATATATCTGATTTTGCACAGAAAACAGACAATACTAAGTTTTTCACCTTGTAAATATCACACAGTCGTTCTAGCTCCCTACTCTCTGCATTTCATCTATTCAGAATGCCTGGGAATTGAAAATTTATTTTACTGAAATCTTTGCACACCTGAATTGATTTAGGAGATGAACAAAGATCTTCAAAACTACTTTATAGAGATACTGTTGGGATGGAATAAATAAAGCAGATCCACACTATTTTCATTAGTATCCAGTTAAAGAACAAAAGGCAATGGGCACAAATTGAATTGCAGGATATTCCACTTAAACATAAGAAAATTCTTTTTTTTTTTTTTTTTTTACTTTAGGGCTGGTTTGTTGTGTTGAGTTGTTTAATGTTAATTTTCCTCCTGTGTTGATGGTTCATCCCAGTTTCTTTCCCCTAAGTTAAATACATAATGGTTTTTCCCTTTCCCGCCTTTGTCCTAGTCAGTCATCCTAAACCCCTCCCCTTTATCTGGAACCTTCCCTGTCCCTCACCCTAAACCCTGCCCCACGGGATGTCAATCCTTTGTAGCCCCTCCCTTTGTTCTAGAAGTTTCTGTGTCAAGCATTCCCTTTTGTATTCATGATTGGTTATGTTGTATGTATCCCCACCCTCGGTTTGCCTTATTGGCTCAATGTACCCCTTTCCCCGCCTTCTGTACCTCCCCCCATTAACCGTTATTGGCCAGAGTTTTGTGCCCTCCCCTTGCTCCTCCCCCGTACTTAAGCCTGTGTAGAACCCCTCAAACTGCCTTTTGCGGTTCTCTCTCCCAACCTCCGGACCTGTTACCTCTTCTTTCAATAAATCCCTTCCCCCCGAACCGTAAAAGGTCTCTCCTGTGCCTCTTTGTCCCTCCCTGACGACTCGCCCAGGCGTAGCTGTTGCTACGCCTCTTCTGCGGCTCCCAGAGTGGTGCCGGGGAGAGGCCACTCACCGACGCAGGCTTCCCGGAGCTAGCCGGTAGCCCAGGTGAGGTGGGCAGTGGGTGGAAGAAACGTCACTGGTTGAACACTGAAATAGTTTGCCAAGTAAGTTTGTGGAGTCTCCAACTTTAGAGAAATTCAACACCCAACTGTACATGGACTTGGGCAACCTGCTCTAGCTGACACTGCTTTGTGCTGCAGGTGTGTATGTGTGGACTAGGCAATCGCCAGAGGTGCCTTTCAACTAAATGACATTTTCTCTTTTTCAATTTGTGCCAATTGCTCATTGTCCTGTTACTGGGCACTGCTGAGAAGAGTCTGGCTTTGTCTTTACTCCCTCCCATCAGGTACTTATACATATTGATAAGATACCTGTGTTACAGGAGTACTGATTTCTAGCTCAGTCACACCCACACCTGTGACTGGTATGAATCCCATTGACCTTGAGAGGAATGTTGAATTTGTCTTTACAAATGAGTTGTGGATCAGCCTGTAGATAAGGCTAGCACTGAGAGATAAAAGAAACAATGGGATGGATTCCACTGATTGATGAATGGAAAGAGATATTTGCCTTTACAAACAAAGTGTAGGGCTGCTGATAAATGAAATTGGATATCGAAAGATGAAAGAAGCAACGGGGGGAAAACTATGAATTCTATAAGAATTAAAAATTAAAAGGGAGGGTTATACATTAGAGGGGAATTTCAGGTATCAGGCGTTCCGGGAAGTCTGTGCCTCTCAAGTACCTCAGCCAATGGGGAAAGAGAGAGGGAAATGCGGCCGGGAAAATAGGATAAAAAGGAGGCTGCGTCCTGCAAAAATTTGAGAGATCCCAGGGGAATGTCCCATGGCCTCTCCCTTTATTCGAATAAAGCAAAAAGGACTCCTCTGTCTCCTTTTTGGACATAAACCTCTGGTGTTTGTGGATTAATTTTCCTGACAATTTGGGGGCTCGTCCGGGATCTTTCCACCGTCCGGGGCGGCGGGCGGCGAGCGGAGCTGAAGGCGCGCCTCACCCAGTTTCGGTGATCAGCTCCCCTTGGTGCCGGCCGGCACCGGGCGATTGATTGGGTTCCCGAGACTGTCCAGGAGACAGACGAGTGGCGGACCAGGGGGGTCCGTGAAGAGTCCGCAGGGAAGGACCACTGAAAATCTCACCGGTGAGTAAAATGGGATCTTCGGGGAGCAAACCTGGGAGGGCACCCATGGAGGGTAGCACAGGTAAACCTGGGAGGGCACCCATGGAGGGTAGCACAGGTAAAACGGGGCACCCAGAGAGGGTTGGAAAGGTAAAGCCGCGAAGGGGCCCCGGCAAATGGGATGACGATCCCATAATACCCCCGGAGAGTCCCTTGGGGTGAATGCTGAGGTCTTGGGAAAGATTGTATATTCACCCAGAAGTAACTATGGAAATTATGGTAAAATATTGTTATTTTGTGTGGCCAGAGTATAAGTTGGCAAGGGGACTTATATGGCTACTTATGGAACAGATAAAATTCATTTGTGTCGAATTTTGTGAAGGTATTTAGAGGAAAGTGGTGAGGATTGGAATGTTTTTCAGCACCTTCCCCCGTCTTGTCCTCCAGTGTTGCTAGCTGACCCAGAGCCAGCTGCAGGTCGTCTGTATCCTCAACTTTCAGAGCAAGGGGATCAGGGAACTGTTATTCCTACAGCCCCACCTGAAAAGGATAATGGTGTAGGGGGAGGGGAGCAGCATGTTGTATCACCCCCCAGAACTAGAAGAGGAACTCAGTTTAGGGCATCAGAAGCCCCCCAAGAGACAGGGGTACACCAGATGCCACTCTGTCAAGTTCCTTTAGGGGGTCAAGGGGGAGGATTTGGGTTTGTAATTGTACCACTCACTACCCAGGATATAAGAGGGTTGAAAAAAAGAATTACCCCCATATTTGGATGATCCCATAGGGGTGGGGGAAAAGATAGAGGAATATTTGGGAAATGCGGATTATACATGGAAGGATTGGGATTTTCTTTTGGGAATTTTGTTTGAGTCATCAGAGAAACGAATGATTTTGCTGAAAGCTCGGCAGCTGTGGGAGGATGAACATCCACAAGCAGCAGGGGGGGCTGGACCCAATGCACCTACGGTGGGTGATGCCATCCCCCAGGCAGACCCCCAGTGGGACCCAAATAACCAGGCCAGTCTGGCTCACCGTGATTGCCGTGCTTATTTGATCAGGGCAATCAAGTCTGCGGCTCCCAGAACTAACAACATAGCTAAGGCTATGTCGTTAGAACAGGAGAAACAGGAAAGCCCTCATTGGTTGGAGAGGATTAGGGATGCCTTGAGGAAGCACGGGGGGATGGATCCTGAAGGGCCAGCCTTCAACACATTGCTTAAAGTACAATTTGTTACTAAAGCCTGGCCTGATATACGGAAGGGGTACAAAAAGATAAAAAGTGGCAAAATAAGCCTCTAAAGGAATTGGTTAGAAAACCGCAGCAGATATGTGTAAGAAGGGATGAGGAAAAGGCAGAAGCTAAAGCAAAGATGATGGCAGAGTTTTTGCAGCCCCAGAGGAATAAACCGCAGGGTCCAAGGGGTCCCCAGGGACAGAGGGGACGGGGTCGGCCACAAGGAAGTGGCAGAGGGATTCCCTCCTCGGCAGGGGACAGCCGACCCAAACAGCGGCTGGGGAAGAACCAGTGTGCTGTCTGCAGGGCAGAAGGGCATTGGAAAAACGAGTGTCCGCAAAAACAACTGGACCCTCAGGAGGAGGAAGTCCAGAGAATAATAGAAATGGATTGTTAGGGGTGTCAGGGGCTCCTATTATACCAAGGACCCACCACTCAGGAGCCCTTGATAACTTTTAAGGTGGGTCCGGATCGAGAGGAGGTGTGTTTTTTGGTAGACACGGGGGCCTCTCGGTCCACCTTAAGTTTTATACCTAAGGGGGGGAAATTGTCAAAAAGATCCTTGGTTATTCAAGGAGTAAGCGGGAAGGATGAGCGAGTGCATTTTATTCAACCGCTGTTAATAGATGTGGGGGACAGATTTGAACTGCATGAATTCTTGTTTGTTCCTAATTGTGATTGTAATTTACTGGGAAGAGATTTGATGGCTAGAATGGGAATGCAAATTAGTATTGTACGAAGTGACACGGAGTCCGAAACTGTGATATCTTTGTGTAAAATGTCTGAAAAGGCTTATGCTAAAATAAATCCAGAAGTATGGGCAGCTCCAGGGAAATATGGGAAACTGGACATAGAGCCTCTCCAATTTGAAGCAACCAGGACAAGTGGTGTCTAAAAAGCAATACCCTCTTTCAAGGGAGGGAAAGAAGGGGTTACAGCCTGTTATTGAGTCCCTGCTAAAAGCAGGTCTTTTAGAGCCGTGTATGTCTCCCTATAACACTCCTATCCTGCCGGTTAAGAAACCGGATGGAACCTACAGAATGGTGCAGGATTTAAGAATAATAAATGAGATTGTCAAACCAAGGCATCCCACAGTTCCAGATCCATACACAATCCTAAATCAAATCCCTTCTTCACATCAGTATTATTCTGTACTGGATTTGAAGGATGCTTTCTGGGGGTGTCCAATCACAGAAGATAGTAAACAGTATTTTGCTTTTGAGTGGGAACAGGAGGAAGGAGGGAAAATGATGAAACAACAATTGACATGGACAGTACTCCCTCAAGGATATACAGAGTCACCAGTTCTGTTTGGGCAAGCTTTGCAGAAAATATTAAGAGAGTTTACTCCACCCTTGGGAGTCGGGTTGTTGCAGTGTGTAGATGATTTGCTCTTGTCGGGGGAGCAGGAAGGGGTGGTTGAAGAGGCTACTGTAAAGCTGCTTGGTTTTCTTGCAAAAAAGGGATTTTGCAGGTGCCGTTGCCCCAGACTGAAAAGGAGTTGCAGCGGTTTTTGGGGTTGGTGGGGTGCTGTGGAGCGTGGATCGAGGGTTTTTCTGGTGGCCAGACCTTTATGTAGCTTTTTGGCTCGGGGCAGTCCTGGTGTCGTGGTATGGACACCAGAAGGAGAGAAAAGCTTTAAGAAATTAAAAGACAAATTGGTTAAGGCCCCAGTCTTGGCTCTTCCAGACGCAGAAAAAGAATTTCAGCTATATGTGGATGTCAAACAGGGTCATGCTAAAGGAATTTTGGTACAAGAGCATGGGGGAACACGAAGGCCTGTTGCCTATTTTTCTAAGTTGTTAGACCCGGTGGCCAGAGGCTGGCCCCATTGTCTGCAGAACTGTGCAGCCACAGCTCTGATGGTGGCTGAGGCCCGAAAGCTGACAAGGGGAGGGTATCTCATTGTTAAAGTCCCACATCAGATTAAAGCTTTGCTAACTGAGAGAGCCTCTAAGTGGATGACGAGTGCTCGATTATTACAGTATGAATCTTGTTTAATGGAACAGGAGGATTTAGAATTTAAAGGTGGGGAAATTTTTAATCCAGCCTCTTATTTAAATGGCCCTGGAGAAAAGGGGGGCCAGGAAGAAATCCATGATTGTATCCAGGTTATAGACCTCCAGACACGGGTTAGAGAAAATCTACGGGATATTCCCTGGCCTGAGGGAGAGAATGTGTTCATTGATGGGTCCTCCAAGGTGGTAGAAGGGAAACGATTTACAGGATACTCTATCGTGAATGGGAAACAATTAAAGGAAGGGGGGAGGTTACCACACACCTGGTCAGCTCAGACAGCAGAGCTGTATGCGCTTGTGAGAGCCTGTGAATTATACCAGGACAAGACAGTAAATATCTTTACTGATTCTAAATATGCATATGCGGTAATACATGCATTTGGAAAACTATGGGAAGAAAGAGGTTTATTAAGCTGCAGAGGACAGACATTAGCTCACGAGAACTTAATCTCTCGCCTATTGGAGGCAGTGAATTTACCAAAAAAAAGGTGGCAATAATCCACATTAAGGGGCATCAGGCAGGATGGTTGGAAGAGGCAATAGGAAACCGACTGGCTGATGAAGAAGCTCGCAAAGCTGCATTGTTGCCAGAAGTCTCTAAGATCCTGCCTTTGCTCCCAGTAACTGCACCGCTGCCAGAGAAACTCTCTTTTCCACCAGAGGAACTTGAGATAATTAAAAAAAAGTGGGGCAGAGAAAAGAGAAAATAATTGGTTTACAAGGGATGGTAAGCAGTGGATACCAAAAGCTCTAGCCTTACAATTGTTAAAACAACTTCATGAAGGGAGTCATTGGGGCTCCCGAGGACTGGCAGACGCCTTCCTCAAAATGAACGCTGCTGTTGGTCTCTTTAGTCTGGCAAAGCGAGCCACTGAAGGCTGTTTGACTTGTGCTAAAACCAACAACAAAGTTACAAAGAAACTGGCCAGGGGAGGGAGGCGTTGGGCAGTACGTCCCTTCCAGAGATGCCGGGTGGATTTTACTGAAATGCCTCGAGTGGCAAGATTTAAATATCTTCTGGTAATAGTATGTCAATTAACCGGGTGGCCAGAAGCATTTCCAACTGTGTCAGCAACTACAGGATCAGTTGTTAAAATATTTTTGGAACAAAAAATTCCAAGATAAGGGATGGTGGAAGCGATAGATTCAGATAGGGAAACTCATTTTACAGGAAAAATTCTTCAAGGAGTTATGACTGCTTTAGGAATACGGTGGAACCTCCATACCCCCTGGCACCCACAAAGTTCGGGCCAGGTTGAGAGGATGAATGGAGAAATAAAGAAACATCTCCTGAAGCTGGTAATAGAAACTAAGATGCCGTAGGTACGGCTCCTGCCCCCGGCTTTAGCAAGGATAAGACCCAGGGAAGATATTCAATTATCTCCCTTTGAATTGATCTTTGGAATTCCTTACCCTTGTAATTCTCAGCCGAGTGGGGGGATAAAGATAAGTGATGTGTATTTAAAACAATATATGGCTCGGATACTGTCTCTTGTGAAATCTCTTTGACAGGAAGCTCAGCTGGCACAAACCTTGCCTTTGGACTTTACTGTTCACAACATCCAACCGGGAGACTGGGTCCTAGTTAAGGAGTGGGAAGAAGCACCACTGGTGGCGAAGTGGCGTGGACCTTTCCAGATGTTGCTGAGCACAGGAATAGCCGTCAAGACAGCTGAACACGGCTGGACCCATCACACTCGGGTCAAGGTCTCTGCAGCCCCAAAAATTTGGACATCTCAACTGGAGGAGAAGGACGGGAAGCCGCGACTGACACTCCACAAGAGGGGACTGGAGCAGCAGCCAGTGCGTCGACATCGGGGGAAGCCTCGTGTGCCCACCCACAGAGTGCCTGCTGAAATAGTCTGTGTGGGCATCCCTCCTCTCAGATCTCCAGTCACTGGGAGCCAACCCTTGCTGTCATTGTTTTCTTTATATTAAGCCGTTTCTGTGCCTTCACTCGCCACAAGTGGTGTGAAAGACAACGTGAAAGTAAAAATTAAGTTAGGAAATTAGATTACACAATCAGAATGTTTCTCTTAATAATGTTACCTTTATATTATCAGTTAGGTTGGAGCCAAAAATGGGAAAATAATTGTTTTGACCTTAGGAGAAAAAGTAGCAAAAACCTTTATGGGAATGGGACATGTTTTCTTGGCTACCTGGTGGACTATGGGTTAAACAACTACTTTTTTTCCTCTTATGTGCTGTAGCAACTCTAATATTTTTACCATGCATGATCCCTTGCTTAGTACAACTTATTCAACATGTGATCAAAGGGATGCAGGTAATAGCCACGCCTACTGATCCAGAGATGGTTACAAAAGAAATTGATGTCACTCCAAATAATTACAAAACCAAAAAGAACTCAGAAACAAGAAATTAAGTCAATGATAGCTAAAGTTTGTAAAGACAATTATTAAAAATAAAAGAGGAGGGATTGAGAGGAATGTTGAATTTGTCTTTACAAATGAGTTGTGGATCAGCCTGTAGATAAGGCTAGCACTGAGAGATAAAAGAAACAATGGGATGGATTCCACTGATTGATGAATGGAAAGAGATATTTGCCTTTACAAACAAAGTGTAGGGCTGCTGATAAATGAAATTGGATATCGAAAGATGAAAGAAGCAACGGGGGGAAAACTATGAATTCTATAAGAATTAAAAATTAAAAGGGAGGGTTATACATTAGAGGGGAATTTCAGGTATCAGGCGTTCCGGGAAGTCTGTGCCTCTCAAGTACCTCAGCCAATGGGGAAAGAGAGAGGGAAATGCGGCCGGGAAAATAGGATAAAAAGGAGGCTGCGTCCTCCGAAAATTTGAGAGATCCCAGGGGAATGTCCCATGGCCTCTCCCTTTATTCGAATAAAGCAAAAAGGACTCCTCTGTCTCCTTTTTGGACATAAACCTCTGGTGTTTGTGGATTAATTTTCCTGACAACCTGGACCCCAAATTATGGATTTACTTTCTGTCTTTAGACCTGTCTTGCCCCTAGGGACCTACCCAATGATCAATGGACTGTGTCTGACCCTGTTTGTCCTCATCAGACCTGAGTCTGATTTGTGGACTGACTTCTTGGCTGGACCTTTGTTGGAGTGTGAAAACAGAGGCGCCTCTGAGTCCCTCAGAGAGAGAACAGAATGCAGGAGTTAAATTTAAAACCTTTAGAGAAATTAAAGTACATTAAACCACACAGATATGAAATAGAGGTGTAAGCTTTAGTTTTAAGTAAGTAGAAATATTAAGTTGTATAGATATGAAGCAGAAGTATAAATCTTAGTTTTAAGTGCCTTAAAGAGCAAAAGCCTTAGAATTTAGTGTAAAAAATAGGCTTCAGTGAGAGCTCAAAAACATAGTTCTAGACCTAATAAAAATATAGTAAGAATATTGCTTACATTCTTCAGATAGAACAGGTAGGCTATATACGCAAGTTTTGCATAAACTTTCATATTATAAACTAGAATTCTAATAGGTTTAGAAGAAATGCTTCAGATTAATGTTTTTAGCTCATTGGGTAATTTGTAAATAAGAATCCATGTATTGGAGTGAGAGCTCTCTCACTCTCTCTTCCTCCGTCATCATCAGCATCATCACTACCACATGAAAGAAGAAGAGGAAGAACAAGAAAAAAAGAACAGAATAAGAAAGACCAGGGAGCATCTGCCTTTGCTCAGGATTCTGTACCAGACTGCAGCTTCTGCTTCTAATCAGAACTCTATACCAGAAAGCTTTTAGCATGGACTTTAATGTCACATTGCATACTGTAGCTGGTTTAAAGCTGTAGTCTAAAACCTAGTCAGCCTGTAAGCAAGCAGGTACTTGGGTGAGTGATAGTAGGATGGATTTGAACAAATACAGAGAATCCCAGCCAATCTATTGGGCCCTAAGTGCAGATGTATCATTGGCCAAGGAAATGAGACATTGAGATTGTAACCAATCACATGTGTGTGCCTGGGAAACTCAAACTCTCTATATAAGGAGAGTTCACAAGAATAAAGGGTTTAGTCTTTGTTACATGAATCAAGAGTGCCGTGTCTGTCTCAGACCCAGCATCAGTCAATGTCACACTTTAACACTTTGGACTTTGTCTTTTGAGACTGATGTGCTCCTGTAATAAACAACTTTACAGCAACCAACAACTGCTCTGCCTCTTTGAAGATATAAACCCATAACAATCTCGACAGACCTTGCACCTGCATCATCATCACAAATTTGTCTGATGATCTGGATTCTTGGTTGAATCTGACTACCATCTCCAGGTCTGCCCTGCTCAATTCACTTGGATACTGCAGGGCTAGGCCCAGGCTGGTGAGGTCCCTGCTGTGTATACCATGGTACTCAACTCCTAACTCCCCATTCCTTAGGGAGAAGCCAGCCCTTGCTGCACCCTGATAGGAAGACAGTTTTGAAAGCCTTACTAAAGTCAGTATAGACATAATCCACTGCTCTCTCTTCATCCATGGAGCCATTCACCTCATTTTAGAAGACTATTGGGTTGGTCAAGCATGATTTCCCCTTTGTAAATACATGCTGACAACTCTCATTTAATCTTGTCCTTCATAGATGGGCTTTGGCTTTCCTAACACTATCCCTGCACACTCAGACAGTCTATATATAGAGAGTCTATAGACACTCTATATTCCTCCTGGGTTCCCTGATCTTGCTTCCACCTCTTGTATACTTTCTTTGTATCTCTGAGCTTTGACAGGAGCTCCTTGTTCATCCATGCAGGCCTCCTTCCACCTTTGCTTGACTTCCTGTATATTGGGATGGATCATTCTTAAACTTCAAGAAGGTGATCCTTGAAAAATAAACCAGCTCTTCTGGACCCCTTTGCCCTGTAGGACTGTCTCCTATGGGATTATTCCAAGCAGAGCCCAAAAGAGGCCCAAGTCTTCTCTGCTCAAGTCCAGGGGTTTGATGCATCAGTTCTTGCCAGGAGGAGGACATCAATACAAAGCTGAACCTAATCAGAAGTTCTATCATTTTTCATCTGTGATGAATAAAGAGATGAAAATGAACAGCAGAATCTGAAATTCAAAGATGCTATTCCTTTTTTTTTCCCATCTACTGAGAAAATAACCCAAACTCACCAAGAAGTGTCTGTTCTGAAGAATTGAATATTTTACTTTTTTAATCAATTTTTCAAATTTATGGGTTTCTAGATATGTCTACTGATATCAGACTCCAGTGATATCAACTGCTGAACCGACAAACCTTTATTTTTCCCAAGAGAAGTTAAACAATTTCCATTAGAGATTCAACTTTGCCACATAAATGCAGACAGGTAAGGTTCCAAGAACTAGAAATATGAAAAAGTAGTTTCATATAACACTATACCTCTGTTTCTGCTGTGTGGGTTGCTGTCTCATAGCCATATATTGCATATCCTCTTGTAGCCGATTAAGGGGAGAATCTGGTTTGACACGAATCCCATAATAATGGTATTTAGAGTTCCCCCTTCATGAAAGAACAAAAATAACATTGTTTCTTTTGTATATACATCACACGTTAACATTTGCCTTGACTGGAAAACAGTACATAAAAGCTAGGCTTGTCTTTCCTCTCACTCTGATATAAAACTGATGTAACTCCACTAGCTTCTGAAAATCAGTTCACTTAAACTATATTTTTCAACACTTTACTGTTGGGCTTCATTTAAATAGAATGAGGTGAAAAAAAACCCAACTAAATGACTTAGGCAGTCATGGTGAATAAAACAATTCCATCAACGGTGTATGCTTGCGAGTGAGGATTTGTGAATATTTCACTAATCAACTTCAGTCCTGGTCAACTGTAATGAACAGAATTGGGCTATCTGTGTTCATGTTTATGAGAGTGTCTGTATGGGTGGTGGTAAAGGCATTGCCCTGTGTTACCTTCTGTGGTTAGCCGTGTTATTGTCTGTCTTGGGGTGACTGTATGATGCCTGTATCCCCAAATCGTCTGTTCTGTTGGTGTTGAATATTAAATTCTGCAACTTTAAGACTGGTTCCAGGAGTGAAGGGGGGGAAAGAAGAAGTGCAGAGTTTGTTATCAGAGACTGCACTGGCTCCCCTGCATTCCTGCTGACAGACTGTGTTGTCTACGGTGGACAGCAAGAGAGAGCTCTCCTTTGCTCTTGGTTACTTTTTCTGCCTAGCTAAGGCACAGAAGCTCCAGGGATTGTTTTTTTCCCCTTTTTTCTTTTTTTACTGAAACTGTTTGAACCTGCTCTGGACTGAAAACCCAGAAGAGCACCGGGAGCTCACACCTGTGGCCCACCAGGCCTGGCCTGGGCATTCCCCAGCACAGGAGGGACTGAGAACAGACTGAGTGAGCCGGGCAGCCCACGGAAAGAACTCTTCTAAATCTGCCATCTCCTCGGAACGGCGAGAGGTTTTGCTGTTTGATATTGTTCATTGTTGTGCTGGGAGGTGTGTTGCCTGTTGAATAAACAGTTTTCTTTTTTTTTCCACTTCTCTCCGAGGAAATTCTTTTTCCCCAAGCTGACTGGGGGAGGGACTGCTTGGATCTTTTTTTTTTCCTCGAGGGACCCCATTCAGAGGTTTCCTCCCAAATTTGCCCTAAACCTGGATAGTGTCATGTTGGTGTTTATCTTTGGAACACATGTTCAGTCTCGCTACTATCTGGACTTGCAAATGGAAACAGCAATAGCTGCATCCATTGGACTGAGATGGAAGATATCTGGGTCATAAGAGTACATAGAATCTGGCTATAGCAGACCAAGAGTCCCGAGTCCTGAAGTCTGCTGGATTTGGCAACTCCCTTAACAGAAAGGTTTTAAATATTTTTATTTACTAATTTCCTTGCTTTTTTTTAACATATGAGCTTCATGTTCACAATTATTATTGATATTTTTCTGTTAAACTTTAAGATTTTATTAACGCAAACCTGGTTCCCAGTCTTCTGGTCCGTAATCCCATGAAGATTGACCGTATGAGTTTTCCAAAGGAGGCAGCGTTGACTGGATCTAACTTGTGCTCCTGACAATGACGTAAGTAATGGTTGTAAAGGGTACTTCTGGGGAGACTCACTCCTTCTGCAGTTTCATAGTTGTCTAAAAGCCATTGGAGCTATGTCAAATATGAAAGAGTGAACATATGTAAATTCAGTATTACTCTACTGAAAATCCACACTTAATTGTACAACACAGAACTCTGATATTTTTTAGACCACTCAAGGCCTGTTTAATACAGTGACTTTGTTCTTCAAGCAAATATAATCTCTTTAAATCTCTTTCAATGCTAGATATGCCATGATGCCTTAGTTTTGCAATTTTTTTTTTTAGGTTTGCAAGGAAATAACAAGACTTATGGCACCTGTGAGCTCAGATAGCTCCACTTCTAAAAATATTTCAGATTCAGTACCATACATTAACATTTTAGGAAGTTATTTGTGCTTTGGAGAAAAATTGCTGGAACTCCAAAGAAATAAAATCACCACTGTAATTTATATTAATTGCATTTAAAAACCCTGATAGAACTAAGTTAATATACATTTTTAATTCTGGAATGATATACTAATTCTCTTCACGTGGAATTAAAAAAATGCAAATAAAAAAACCCAGTACTACATTTAACTGAATGGGGTTTATTGTCTTCCAAATACAAAGAAGAAACTATCAAATATAAGGTAAAAAGCAATCTAGATGGCATGAAAAATAACTTGAATAGCTATAAAGCATCATGGCCTCAATCCCTTTCTGTTGTAGCCTGTTTGCTTTTGACTTCTAAGAGGAACAGAATTAACTTTTTTTTTCCTGTGTAAGTTATTGCAGAATTTTGGTCAGCAATTTTGGAAGCATTTAGGCAAACAGTTTCTAATACATGACTGTACCTTTGTATAGAACAAATAGCAACTAACAGATTCACAGAATATTCTGAATTGGAAGGGACCCACGAGGATCAAGTCCAACTCTTAAGTAAATGGCCCATACAGGGATTGAACCCACAACCTTGGTGTTATTGGCACCATGCTCTAACCAACTGAGCTAATTTCAGGCTCATGCACACAAAACTCAAGTAAAATGATCATTTTAATGACATTTACCAGTATAAGAGAACAGAAAAAAAAAAGAGGAAATATTTGTATATTTTTTTATTTATCAGCAGTCCTGACTAATGGGGAAGGTCCCACTTGACTAGAAGTTAGCAAACCTATAAGAAGGGCCAGAAGAAGGATCCAGGGAACTATAGGTCTGTCAGTCTGACTTCAGTGCCAGGGAACATTATGGAGCAGATCATCTTGAGTGTCATCCCATGGTATGTACAGGACATCCCGGGGATCAGGCCCAGTCAGTATTGGTTTAGGAAAGGCAGGTCCTGCTTGACTAACTTGGTCTCCTTCTATGACAAGGTGACGCACTTAGTGGATGAAGGAAAGGCTATGGATGTTGTCTACCTGAACCTTAGTAAGGCCTTTGACAGTGTTTCCCAGTGCATTCTCCTGAAGAAGCTGGCTGCTTATGGCTTGGACAGGCATACTGTTTGCTGGGTAAAAAGATGGATGGATGGATGGATGGATGGGCCAAAAGAGTGGTGGTGAATGGAATTACATCCATTTGGCGGCTGGTCACAAGTGGTGCTTCCCAGGGTTCAGTATTGGGGCCAGATCTGATTAATATCTTTATCAATGATCTGGACAAGAGTATTGAGTGCACCCTTAGTAAGTTTGCAGATGACACCAAGTTGGGTGGGAGTGTTAATCTGCTGGAGGGTAGGAAGGCTCTGCAGGGCTTGTATGAGGTTCAACAAGGTGAAGTGCATGGTCCTGCACTTGGGTCACAACAACCCCATGCAGCACTACAGGCTTGGGTAAGAGTGGCTGGAAAACTGCTGGTCAGAAAAGGATCTGGATGTGCTGGTTGACAGCTAACTGAACGAGCCAGTGTGTGCTCAGGTGGCCAAAAAGGCTGATGGCATCCTGGCTTGCATCAGCAATAGTGTGGCCAGCAGGGCTAGGGGAGTGATTTCCCCCCTGCACTCAGCAGCTTTGAGGCTGAACCTCAAATCCTGTGTTCAGTTTTGGGCCACTCGTTACAAGAAAGACACTGAGGTGCTAGAGAGTGTCCAAAGAAGAGCAATGAAGCTGGTGAAGGGTCTGGAGCACAAGTCCTATGAGGAGCAGCTGAGGAAACAGGTTGTTTAGCCTGGAGAAAAGGAGGCTCAGAGGGGGACCTTATCACTCTCTCTACAACTACCTGAAAGGAGCTTGTAGTGATGTAGGTGTCAGTCTCTTCTCATAAGTAACAAGCAGTAGGACAAGAGTAAATGGAAATATAGGAAAATTTTCTTCAATGAAAGGGTTGTCAAGCATTGGAACAAGCTGCCCAGTGAAGTGGTTGAGTCACCAACCCTGAAGACATTTAAAAGACATCTAGCTGTGGCACTTAGGGACATGGTTTAGTGGTGGACTTGACAGTGTTACTAGTTGGACTCAATGATCTTAGAGGTCTTTTCCAACCTAAATGATCCTATGATTCTATATTTAACTTATGAGGTTTCAGATTTTTGAGGACACTATCATTTTACTTAGCTTACCCCTTCCTCTCCCATGGTTTCCTATCCTTGGAATTTCCCTTTAATTTCCACTTGAAGAATTTCCAAATTTTGTTTTCGTCTTGTATTTGCTAATCACTTAAGAAAGTAATTATGCCAAAATGAATTAGAATGGACACTCACATTTTCCACGTTCACAAATCTTAGAAAAAGTCTGGACTTACTTTGAGCATCCAATAAATCCCCAAACCATGGATTTGGTTTTGGCATTTGGAACAAAGTTTTATTCCAGTATGCTGGACCCTCACACAAGTGTTTAATCCATTTCACTTTAGTCCACCAAAGTAATTAATATGACCAAGATATGTGTTTAAAGTAGAGTAAAATATGCAATTATGTGACACTGAATATGCTACTCTGCAGGGCTACTTACTAACAGATCACTGAACAAATTCTGTTCTAATAATGTTCCATATAACTTGTCATTTACAGAACAAGAATATCAATATTTTAGTGCCCATTACTCTTGAAATAAGTTTCCACTCTGACCCTTCTTTTTGCAGAACTATTAGTAAAAATTAGATTATAACGAATATATTGAACATACAGTTCTGTTTGTCAGTTGTGAGCAATTTACTGAACACAATATATGAAAAATTTTAAAAAAATTAGGAAAACATTGACTTGAGACCTTTCAAAGAACATCTTCATGTTTACTTTCTTACAGAAATCATCACCAGAACTATCATGCTTCTATTTCTAAACAAGAGTTCTGTGTAAAGATGTAGGAGAAGCATGATCTAGCTGTTTGTAAGATGGATGTAGATAATGTTGCACTTTAAATAAACATTAAAAAGTGCAGTTCGTCGTCCTTATAGCAACTTTGAGGTATAAATGCAGTCTCAACATTCACAATTTTTTATTAACTTGAGCATTTACAATCATGAAACAAAGCCTAGTAAAAATATTATAAACTTTTACCTTTACATGAGTGTATTATCAAAACCATTTCACTATATCTTCATTATAGCCTTCAAATTTACCATTTAAACTATATAATTAGTTTATGGAATATGAACAATTTGTTTTACCTCACAAAGAAAAAAATATTGACAAAACCCCCAAATTACTTCCAATTTTATTTCAAAATATAATATTAGATTTTTTTCCAGATTAATTATAATTTATTAGGATTCATTTCAGTGCATTTTACTAATCATCTGTATTTGACAGATATTCTTTCAACCACAGCTTGGCATTAGCCAACAATGGGAAAGCAAAACCCAAGATAAGTACAAAGTAAGGCTATTTGCTCCAGGGTGAAAATATTTCAATTTAAAAAAAGGTTGACATGATTATTTGGCAGGTTACAGCCTTCAGAATCCTCAGTATATGCCTCTATTTGTCTTTCAGTAGTTTTGAAAATACCTCAAAACAGTTAAGAAACATCAGAACAAGACTACTATAACAGATAGATGCAAATCTCCTTATTAGAAAGATATTTTCATAAAATCATAGAATAGTTTGGGTTGGAAGGGACATTTAAAGGTCATCTAGTCCAATTCCCCTTCAGTGATTAGGGACATTTTTAACTGGATCAGGTTGCACAGAGCCCCATTAACCTGACTGTGAACACTTCCAGGGACGGGGCAGCCACAACTTCTCTGTGCAACCTGATTGTTCCAATGTCTCACCACCCTCATTGTAAAGAACTTCTTTCCTTATGTTCAATTTAAATCTATCCTTTTCCAGTTTAAAACCATTGTTCCTTTTGCTGTCACTACAGGCCCTAGTAAAGAGTCTCTCTCCATCTTTCTCATAAGCCCCCTTTACGTACTGAAAGGCTGCAATAAGGTCTCCATGGAGCCTTCTCCAGGCTGAAAAACCTCAACTCTCTCTGCTTTTCTTCATAGGAGAGGTGTTCCAGTCCTCTGATCATTTTAGTGGCCCTACTTAGACCCACTCTATCCCACTATCTAAGCTGTTGATGAAGATATTAAATGGCAGTGGTCCTAGTACAGGCCCTTTGAGGGACACAACTCATTACTGATCCTTGTTTGGACATTGAGTTGTTTGCTGTAATGCTTTGGATGCAGCCATCCAGCCAGTTTCTTATCCATCTAAGAGTCTCCCCATCAAACCCATATCTCTCAAATTTACCAGCAGGAATGGTATGGGAGGCTGTATTGAAGGCCTTACAGATGTCTAGATAAGTGACATCCATACCTCTCTCTTTGCCTACCAAATCAGTTGTGCAAGGCCACTAGATCAGTTAGGCATGATTTGTCCTTGCTGAAACCATGTTGGCTGTCTCTAATAACCTCCCTGTGTTCCATGTTTCCTCCTCTTCCAGGAGGATCTGTTCTATGATCTTTTAACTAGTGCATTACACAGGAAATAAGGAAATGCAGTTTTCTGATGTAGAAAAACTTGTAATTTAATTCTTATTGTGTTCATTATGAAGATTCTGGATTTCCTTGTCAGATTCAAGGCAGATTTAGCAATTCTTTGTATATCTATGTTTTAATACATATTTTTGGCAATTTTTTTGAAAAATTATCACCTATTTAATTATGATGCTAAAATAATTTTAGCATGTTTCTAGGCTGTCTTAATATGATCTAAATATCTTTCTTCACATTTTACAGAATTCAATTTCCTTCACTTAATTTTAGCATTTTCTAAGAAAATTAAATTATCTTCCAATAAATTGTACTGGCTCCTGCTGTCTTTTTCTACCACGATGATAAACTTTTACAAAAAAATTTTGGTTTTCACCTCCATATTACCACATTCTGGGGGGGGGGGGGAATGTCAACAAATCAAAATAAGTGTATAGACTCTACCCAATATACTCATACATTCATATTACAATTATATTTACTTTTCTGTGGTAAAGAAATACAAGAATCTGAAAAAATATGTAAGGTTATGTTTGTTAGTAAGGCTGAGAAGCAAAAAGGATGCAGTATGTATAGAAATTTAGCAGCAATTAAAAATACAAAACTATTTATACCAGCTGAAGAAAAAACACTTTGTTTGCACAACATTTCAAGAACGACTAGCACTATTTAAAAACAAACTGATAATTAGATTTTAAGCCTTACTCCTTTACATAAAAGTTATATTTAATGGCTTTACCACTATATTTGCAACCATCTTTTTATGCAAACATCTTAAGCCTTTTATTATGGAAAATTCCAAACTACAGGATTTGCAAAGACAACACAGCAAAAGACAGAAGAAGAAAATATTAGACATTAACAGATTGTTTTAATTTTTAAATCTCATGAGATGGATCTTCAGAATTGTTATAATAAACTTATTTAGAATAATAGAAATATTTGCAAATAAATCTAAAGTATATTTTTATTCAAACTGTTCACTGCTTCTTTCCCCCTTTACCTGCTCTTAAATTATTATATCAGGTACACAAATTATAGAAAATTATTTTTGAATGTCAAACACAGACTACCTAAGGGTTATTTGGTTATTACTTTTACATTGGGACCTGCAAAATAGACAAATATGTTAAGCTGCATTAACACAATACAGAATCTAGAAAAGAAATGCACTCTACAGTGTCATGACACTTAGTCTGACAAAATATAGTGACATAAGATGTTGATTAGAAGCAACTAAAATCGAAAGATTGCAAGCAAAAAATCGCAATAAATTAAAACAAACATTTAGAGACAGGCTAAGCATGCAGAACAAGATAGAGATGAGCTTTAATGAAAGAAGAGAACTTACATGGCTGTTGAGAAGAGAGCTTCTGTGAGTAGAAAGACCATCAGACTTTTGAAGCGTCTCAATCGCCATTTCAATCTGATAATAGATGTCATTAGAAAATTACTCAAGACAGTATAAAAGACTAATCAGAAAAATTCTGATAGATTCCCTTAAGTTCAACAGAAATATCTAGTTTGGTCACAGCTAAGGGATATTTTCTACTTTAAGGCCTCATCCTGAAGTCCTCAAGAAGGCAAACCTCCTAGTGAAGTCAGTGGCATTTTGCTTGCATATATACTGCAGGATCCCACTTTCAAAGTTGTCCTGGGGTACAATGCAAAAATGTGTATTCTATCACCATCTGTTAAAATGTGGGAGGGGTGGTGATCCTTATCTCTGTGGGAGATATCCTCTGCTGATGTGCCATCTGATAAGATGGGGGGATGATCATCGTTATCTATTCACAACCCATCCCTCCTCCAGAAGATATATTCTGTTAATAGGCCATTAAGTCCTATTGTGTGACTGATAAGATTACATCACCCCATTGGGAGATGCCCCAACCAGGGGCAGGAGCCAAGCCTTTCCTACCTAGATAAAAAACTGGGGTTTGGGACCCGAGGGCAGACCTTTCTACTGGATCCCAGAGGAAAGTCGGACCTTTTTCCACATCATTGCTGGATCTTCAGAGGAAAACTGCACCTTCTACAGGAGTACTGCTTCAACAGAACCACATCCGTCATCCAGGAGGACTGCAGCCACCATTTATACGGACTGCTACCAACACCCTGACCGACAGGGTGTCAGGTTGTATTTCTGACTGTGTTGGTGGTTGTTTCTTTTATATTATTGCATGTATTTTATTTTTTTCTCTTTTCTCCTATTAAATTGTATTACTGACTTGGAGTCTCACACTGGTTTTGCTTTCAAACCAGCACATTTATTGGCGCCCAACGTGGGGCACGAAGGGTACTGAGAAAAGTCAGTATTACAATTTTTGTATTCACCATGATTCTCAACATGCTTACATGGGTTTTATATCTTGCTCTCTATATTTTTCTGCACATGGGAAACTATCTGCCAGCTGTAATGCTCCTGTGTAGACCAGGATATGGTATAAAAATTGCTTTATTGGCCTATTATGTCTAATGCATGATAACCTCTGAGGCAATAAACATAATTCGGAATATATACTCGACTTTGTTTGCTTGTCCTAGTCTAGGTTGCTACATCCGGGGTTTTAACAATCACACCCAGCCCTTGGGGGAGGGGTAAAGGATGATTTTTTCCAATCTTTCCGGCCTGATACAGTAGTTTTTGGAAATGTTGAGTTCCTGCTGAATGCTAAGGACAGCATAATGTTGTTATTTCTGCTTTGTCTCCTCTGCACAGCCTTTACAGCCTACAACATGCTTAGAAACAAAACACTACATGGTGCACTGCAGCATATTCTTGAGGAAGAGGAAAAAAGAAACAAATCAACTTCATCCACGTCTGCACAGAATGTCACAAAGAGGAGAAGAACCAAACACAAAGCAACAGTGTCCGTGTCTACACAGACTGCCACAGAGGAGAAAAAAGCCAGAAGCGCCATCAGCATCTCCACATAAACCATCACTGAACCAGAACAGCCTAGACCAGTAGCAGTTGCCCTCGTTCAGAAGAAGAAATCAAAGAGCAAATCAGTTCGCATAGTGACTGACGAGGACGTGGCAGGACCTTCGCACCCAGCGGAAGAGACAGAGCCAGAAATCATCACTCGCTCTCTATCCCTGGGTGAGCTGCGTGACCTGCGGAGGGAATTCACCGGCCAGACGAATGAGTCCATCCTGACCTGGCTGCTCCGCATCTGGGACGCTGCAGCCAATGACACCATTCTGGATGGAAGTGAGGCCAGGCAACTGGGATCTCTGTCCCGGGATGTGGTCATTGACCAGGGGATTGGGAGAACCCAAGAAACTCTCAGCCTCTGGCGGCGACTGCTGACAAGTGTGAAGGACAGATACCTTTGTAAAGAAGATCTCCAGGTGCACCAAGGAAAATGGAGTACAATAGACCAAGGTATCGGATGCCTGAGGGAATTGAGAGATTTCCTAAGAGCCCAGACTGTGTCCGGTGCACGTCACAAATGTGGTTGAGATTCGCACAGCTTGGACCAGAGATGTATTCCCGTTACCTGGCAACGCTGCAGTGGAGGGAAGGTGAGGACATGGTAGGCGTCTTGGCCAATAAACTAAGAATTTATGAGGACACTGTCACAGCCCCATTTCGTACCCATGTCTCATCTGTGGAAACAAGGCTGGTGGAGCAAGTCCGAAGCCTGATTGAAGAGGGCTATCAGAAACTAAAAAAAGAACTTAAGGAAAACAACTACCAGATCTCTCCTGAACCAACAAGAGTTTCTGCCATTAGGAGCCAGCGTTCCTCAGGCAGGGAGAGAGGACACACTCCACGAGGTAACCTCTGGTTTTTCCTTCAGGAGCATGGAGAAGACATGGGGAAGTGGGATGGAAAACCCATCTCCTCCTTAGCAGCCCAGTTACGTGAGCTGAAAAGAGGGACACCTACCACAAGAAGCTCATCTAGAGGCAATGCTGCTCCAGTCTCTCATGCACAGAACTCCAGACAGTATCAGAATGATGATATAACTGATCCTCTTGAAGGGACCTCAAGAACCTATTTACAGGAAGAGAGCAACGGGTACCAAGACCAGGAATAGAGGAGCCCTGCCTCTAGCCAGGTAGAGGAGAGGGATAATCAGATCTATTGGACTGTGTGGATCCGATGGCCTGGCACATCCGACCCACAAAAACATAAGGCTTTGGTTGATACCAGCGCCCAATGTACGCTGATGCCATCAAAGTATGTAGGAGAGAAATCCATCTCTATTTCTGGGGTAACAGGAGGATCCCAGCAGCTGACTGTAGTAGAGGCCGAAGTGAGTTTAACTGGGAACAGGTGGCAGAAACAACCCATTGTGACTGGCCTAGAGGCCCCATGCATCCTTGGCATAGACTATCTTAGAAATGGATATTTCAAAGACCCAAAAGGATATCACTGGACTTTCAGGATAGCTGCTGTAGAGACAGAAGACATTAGAAAACTGAACACCTTGCCTGGTCTTGCAGATGACCCCTCTGCTGTGGGACTACTGAGAGTTGAAGAGCAACAGGTACCAATCGCCAGAACAACAGTACACCGTCGGCAATACCGTACTGACAAAGACTTGGTGATTCCCATCCATGAAATGATTTGTAAACTGGAAAGCCAAGGGATGGTGAGCAAAACCCACTCACCCTTCAAGAGCCCCATCTGGCCTGTGCGTAAATCTGAAGGACAATGGAGATTGACCGTAGACTATCGTGCATTGAATGAAGTGAGTCCACCGCTGAGCGCTGCTGTGCCAGACATGCTGGAACTCCAGTACGAGCTGGAGTCCAAGGCAGCCAAGTGGTACGCCACTATCGATATCGCCAATGCATTTTTCTCCATTCCTCTGGCAGCAGAATGCAGGCCTCAGTTTGCTTTCACCTAGAGGGGCGTGCAGTACACCTGGAATCGTCTGCCCCAGGGTTGGAAGCACAGTCCCACCATCTGTCATGGACTGATCCAGGCTGCACTGGAAAAGGGTGAAGCTCCCGAACATCTACAGTATATCGATGACATCATTGAATGGGGGAGCACAGCAGGGGAAGTCTTCAAGAAAGGAGAGAAGATTATCCAGATTCTGCTGAAAGCTGGTTTTGCCATTAAGTGAAGTTAAGGGACCGGCTTAGGAAATTCAGTTTCTAGGCGTAAAGTGGCAAAATGGACATCGTCAGATCCCAACAGAGGTAATTAATAAAATCACCGCTATATCTCCACCTACCAACAAAAAGGAAACACAAGCTTTCCTAGGTGCCATAGGCTTTTGGAGAATGCACATTCCTGAATACAGTCATATTGTGAGCCCTCTCTACCTGGTTACCTGCAAGAGGAACGATTTCCACTGGGGCCCTGAGCAGTAGCAAGCCTTTGCCCAGATCAAGCAAGAGATCGCTCATGCGGTAGGCCCTGGCCCAGTCAGGACGGGACCAGAGGTGAAGAATGTGCTCTACTCTACTCCTGGGAGCCATGGTCTGTCCTGGAGCCTTTGGCAGAAGGTGCCTGGTAAGACTCGGGGTCGACCACTGGGATTCTGGAGTAGACGCTACAAAGGATCTGAAGCCAACTACACTCCCACAGAGAAGGAGATCTTGGCCGTCTATGAAGGGGTCCAAGCTGCCTCAGAGGTGATTGGCACAGAAACACAACTCCTCCTGGCACCCCGACTACCAGTGCTGGGCTGGATGTTCAAGGGAAAGGTGCCTTCCACACATCACGCCACTGACACCACATGGAGCAAGTGGATTGCCCTCATCACTCAGCGCGCCCGTATTGTTAATCCGAATTGCCCTGGAATTCTGGAAATAATTACAAACTGGCTTGAAGGTGAGACTTTTGGATTGTCTTCTGAAGAAGAAGAAGAGCAAGTGGCACGTGCTGAGGAAGTCCCACCATATAATGAGCTACCGGAGGCTGAAAGACGATATGCCCTCTTCACTGATGGTTCCTGCCGAATTGTAGGCACTAACCGGAAATGGAAAGCTGCAGTATGGAGCCCCACACGACAAGTTGCACAAGCTACCAAGGGACAAGGTGGATCGAGTCCAGTCGCAGAGCTAAAAGCTGTCCAGTTGGCTTTGGATATTGCTGAATGAGAGAAGTGGCCAAAGCTCTATCTCTACACTGACTCATGGATGGTAGCTAATGCTCTGTGGGGATGGCTGGATTGCTGGAAAAAGGCCAACTGGCAGCGCAAAGGGAAACCCATATGGGTAGCTGAGATTTGGCAGGACATTGCTGCCCGAGTAGAGAAATTGACCATAAAGGTTCGACACGTGGATGCACATGTACCCAAAAGCCGGGCTAATGAAGAACATCACAACGAGCAGGTGGACCGAGCTGCCAAGGTGAAAGTATCACAGGTGGATCTAGACTGGCAGCACAAGGAAGAATCATTCCTAGCTCGTTGGGCCCATGATGCCTCTGGTCATCAGGGGAGAGATGCAACGTACCGATGGGCCCGTGACCGAGGGGTGGACCTTACCATGGACAGCATCTCACAAGTCATCCACGACTGCGAGACCTGTGCCGCAATCAAACGGGCCAAGCGGGTGAAGCCTCTGTGGTATGGTGGACGATGGTCAAAGTACAGGTATGGGGAAGCCTGGAAAATTGACTACATCACCCTTCCCCAAACCCGCCAGGGCAAACGCTACGTACTGACCATACTGGAAGCAACTATAGGATGGTTAGAAACCTACCCTGTGTCTCATGCCACTGCCCGGAACACCATCTTGGACCTAGAAAAACAAGTCCTTTGGAGGCATGGTACCCCTGAGAGAATTGAATCAGACAACGGAACCCATTTCAAGAACGGCCTTATCAAAACCTCGGCCAGAGAACATGGTATAGAATGGATATATCATATCCCTTACCACGCGCCAGCTGCTGGGAAAGTTGAACGGTGTAATGGACTCCTTAAGACTACCTTGAAAGCACTTGGTGGTGGAACCTTCAGAAATTGGGAAATGAACTTGGCCAAAGCCACCTGAATGGTTAACACCCAAGGGTCCATCAATCGAGCCAGTCCTGCCCACTCTGAACCCCTGCACACAGTGGATGGGGACAAGGTCCCTGTGGTACACATGAAAGGTATTTTAGGAAAGACTGTTTGGATTAATCCCACCACAGAAAAAGGCAAACCAATCCGTGGGATTGTTTTTGCTCAAGGACCTGGTTGCACTTGGTGGGTAATGCAGTAAGATGGGGAAACCCGTTGTGTACCACAAAGAGACCTAATTTTAAGTGAGAACTGTATGTAAGGTTTCATTTTGTATTATATATCTCTAAGAGAGTATTGGTTTGGGTATGATGTAGATGGTAATAGAATAAGGGGTGGATTATGTCCTGGGGTACAATGCAAAAATGTGTATTCCATCACCATCTGTTGAAATGTGGGAGGGGTGGTGATCCTTATCTCTGTGGGAGATATCCTCTGCTGATGTGCCATCTGATAAAATCAGGGGAATGATCATCGTTATCTATTCACAACCCATCCTTCCTCCAGAAGATATATTCTGTTAATGGGCCATTAAGTCCTATTGTGTGACTGATAAGATTACATCATCCCATTGGGACATGCTCCAACCAGGGGCAGGAGCCAAGCCTTTCCTACCTAGATAAAAAACTGGGGTTTGGGACGCGAAGGCAGCCCTTTCCACTGGATCCCAGAGGAAAGTCGGACCTTTTTCCACATCATCACTGGACCTTCGTAGGAAAACTGCACCTTCTACAGGAGCACTGCTTCAACAGAACCACATCCGTCATCCAGGAGGACTGCAGCCACCATTTATACGGACTGCTACCAACACCCTGACTGACAGGGTGTCAGGTTGTATTCTGACTTTGCCGGTGGTTTTTCTTTTGTATTATTGCATGTATTTTATTTTTTCTCTTTTCTCCTATTAAATTGTATTACTGACTTGGAGTCTCACACTGGTTTTGCTTTCAAACCAGCACATACTTCTTTAATTATTACACTATTATTCAAAGAGTTTATACTGGTAAATTGCATTGCTAAAATGAGTTCGCTCAATATGCATCACAAAACTGAAAAATATTTCAGATTATATTTCACTTAGTGCAAAAATAAAATGTGCTTTCCCCTTTTATAAACTAATCAAATAGTATTCTTACTGTAGGAATTCTCAAAGAAAAAGGAAGTCTTTCTTACAACTGTTTACTATTAGAAATATAAGCCTTTTGATAAAAGCATACCAGGATATGATGAGTATGTAAGAAATATTGCAAAAATAATGTTTGAACACATTTTTTTCTTGCTTCAGTAGAAAATACTATTAAGTCAGACTATTCAGACAGAAAAGGTCAAATTTAAAAGGATACTGTATATTAAAAATCAAAAGGTTAAGATTTCATCATACTAATATGAACTCACTATATAGTACAACCATTTACTCTCCCATTTTAACATTATAATATCATGCATAATTTAAATCATAATTCTGAATCTCGCTCCACTCTTTGACAATACCTTCTCTACAGCAGTACTACAGGGCTGAAGTCCTGCCTCCTGCTCCTCCTTCAAGCTATGACACTACCCTCTCACTTCACTGAGAAGTTTTTGTGACCTGTTCAAAGAACCAATTTTTTAAAATCATAAATTATTAATATATATATATAATCATTGAATGGTTTGGGTTTGAAGGGACCTTAAGAATCGTCCAGTTCCAACCCCTCCACCATGGGCAGGGACACATTACATTAGACAAGATTGCTGAGACCCCCATTCAACCTGGCTGTGAATGCTTCCGGGGATGGGGTATCCACAACTTCTCTGGCAAATCTGTGCCAGGGCCTCACCCCTCTCACAGTAAAGAATTCTTCCTAATATCTAATCTAAACCTACTCTCAGTCTGAAGCCATTCCCCCTTGTCCTGTCACTACATGCTCTTGTAAAAAGTCCCTCTCAAGCTTTCTTCTTTACTCCCTTCTGGTACTGAAAGGCCACAGTAAGGTCTCCCCAAAGCCTTCTCTTCTCCCGGCTGAACAACTCCCAACTATCTCAGCCTTTCTTCAGAGGAGAGGTGCTTCAGCCGTCTGATCATCTTGATGGCCTCCAGGGCGGGTCTCACCAGAGTGAAGTAAAGGGGCAGAATCACCTCCCTTACCCTGCTGACCATGCTGCTTCTGTTGAAGCTCAGGGTACCATCAGTTTTCTGGGCTGCAAGCACACATTGCCAGCTCATGTCTAGTCTCTCATCCACCAGCACCCCCAAGTCCTTCTCAGCATTTAAAAGCCAGAGATCTTAATGATTACTATGGTCAGCTTGTCTTATTTTTTTTTAATAATATGTAGAAATACAGATGGAGAGCAGGGCTCAGAGCACTGCTCAACTCTACTGAAATCGATGTACTATGTTTGGTAGGCCACAAGTCCTGGCAAGCCAAGGCAGAACCCTGAATGGGGAAGCAGAAGGTGTGCTTGGTGCACTTTGTTTAAGATAAATCATGCAAGACCGGACATGCCCATGCTGGTCTGTACAGGTCTGTGCAGAGGGTCTGTGCAGAGCTCTGATTAAGTAATGTTACTTAGAAACACCAATTGTGTGGTTGTGCTATTTTTAGCTATAGTTGAAAAGGTATATGTATTGATGTATGAAATCAATAAATCGGCTTTGTGCTTGCATCAAACGGGGATCTCGTCTCTTCGTTATGCAAGGGGGGTCCCATCTCTTTCTTGATAGCCATCATAATGTAGGTCAAGAAGAGTTCATTGCCTCTAAAATTTACCCTTAATTCATCTTTCATTAATCTCATTAAGTATTACTGAACTACAGCAGGTCTTCCAGAAAGACTTTTGATCTGTATTTGAAATTATAAGTATTCATCATATTCTAGCATAACTTGTTCCAATAGTAATTCTTTTGATTATTAAACATTTTGTGCAGTATTCCTTGTCTAAATTTTGACGAATTGACTTTTGAGCTTTACCTGTATTGTGGATTTGGTTTTTTCAGTGAATTTTCTCCCATTTGTTACCTGAAAAGGGGGATGCTGAGAGGAAAGGGCGGTTGAAACCCAGGGAGAATGAATGATGGGCAATTAAGATACAAAAGAACTGACCAAGGACCCTTGCATTCCAGTGAATGCTTCCGGAGAGGGAGGGCAGGGGTTGGGCATTGGCTTGCTGAGGGGGGAACCAGCTGGCTGGACTGAGAGCAGGGCAGTGCAGGTGGTTTTTGGTGTTGGACCTGAATCATGGTTTTAAAAAGTTACGATTTTTACTAAGGGTAAAAGTAGTTTCCATTACCAAGATGTAAGCTAGATAGGTAAATGGTAGGTTAATAATTACTAGATTCTTAGGCTAGAGCTAATTGGTATAATTATCTGCTATTATAAATTTACGTACAGAAGAATGTGAAATAAGTAAACCGTTAATCACGAAGCATGAAGCCTTGGATCGTGCCAGCGGGTCACTGACACCTGATAAAGACTCTCCTGACTTCATCCTTTGAGACCACTGACCCATTTCGAGACCACCGACCCAATTCAAGAGAAGAACTGCACACGTGTGAAGGACTAATGGGCTCATTTTAATATGGGATGGGGATGGGAGGTGTTGGAGTTATGCATATGTATTCTATGTAAGATCTTGGGGAATAAATAGATGGCAAAGAACCTTGTTGGGGGCGGTCACGCCTTTTGGAGACAACTCCCGTGCCGCCCGCTGGTGAATAAACATACCACTTTGTAACTTTAATTAGTTAGAGGGTCTTTGTCCTTGATTATACCGTTTTTTTTAACGATTCAGACCCTTACTGCTGGGAAATTCTTGCCCCCCTCCCCCCATGTGTGAGCCCACTGCTTGCAGGAGCTGCCAGTTGATGGGGATTTTTCAGCATTCCCCATTGCCGGGAGGTCCCATGCCTATGTGTGTGGATACTTCATTAGAAACCAGACCCCGCCACACACAACTCCTCCCTCTCTCCGGAGCTGCTGGTTTAAATGGAACCTCGGCTGCTGCCATTACCAGGATACCATATTGTGCACATGACAACATGGGGAAAACTGAACTCTTTCCCCCCCTACCTTCTCTCTCTTTCTGAGGCTGCCATTACCCCCTGGAGGGGGGCTCAGGGCTTGCATTGGCCACCCTCTGAAGCCACCTGAGCCCCAAGAGTGCTCTCTGAAGCTGCAGGGGAGGTGCTGTAGCCTCTCTGACTTGACATGAGCCAACACTGTCCCCTGCTGGTTGTGGTCATAACTACACCAAAGGGAAACAATAGGTGGGAAAATGCTGTCATTGGGTTTTCTTTGGTTTTTTGTTGTTGCTGTTGTTTGTTTTGTCTTGTTTTATATATATAGTCTAGTAAAGAACTGTTATTCCTTTTCCCATATCTTTGCATGGAAGCCCTGTAATTTCAAAGTCATAATCATTTGGAGGGAGAGGGTCATCTTTCCATTCCAGGGGGGTTCCTGCCTTCATTGGCAGACATCTGTCTTTTAAACCAGGACAACCTGCTACTGAAATATCTCTTTACCATCAGGTAACTTTTTCCCATGCAGGGACTTAACCATAGACAAAGCAGCTCTTAACCTTCTCTAACATGTAGTTAATGGCTTAACTTGAAGGCAGATTTTCTAGACAATGAATCATTTGTCTGGCTCATTTTGAAAAATTTCAGCTACTTCTGGCTTCTCTCTCACCCATTTTTTTTTTTTATTTTTAAAAATCCCAAGCTTCTAATAGGCTTGAGTCCTCAGGCTTTCAAAATGTTCTATGTGAAACAGTCCCTGCATGTTGGGAAGTAACAGAAACTTCAGTGGCAAGTATTTTTAATCATATGTCTCAAATTAAACAGTGGTTATCCCAAATAGTGGGGTTTTGGGTTTTTTTTAATTGTAGCCTTGATATTTTGGAAAAATTAAAAAATAAGTTTAACATTAGAAATTATGCACATATACAGGTTAATTAATTACATTCCTTACATTTCTAAGGACAATCAATCAGAAGTTGCAGGCCTATTTACAACTGGAATGCTAATTGACAAAAATATCACACAGCCATCAGTTTGAATGTGTGATCAGTCATACATTTCTTCTTACTGAAGATCCATTTCTATATGAAAAGTCATTTAATAAAATGTTTTGACTGATAACTGAAAAAAGTTATCATTCCCACAGCAGCCCCAACCAGAGCATGTTAAACATATCTGCATTACTAATACATATAATCATGAGTGTACATATCAATATAAAAATGGGTGGGGAAATTACAACAGGATAATAATGGGAATTGTGATTTTAGACTTCTATGTTGTGATTTTAGACTTCTATGTCAGTTCACTCAGTTTGACTTCTAAAATGCTAATTTATTATTTGCCATAGTGATTAATGGTTAAGAAGGGCAGAACACTTCTGTGGATAATAAATTCAAAACTGTGATTATTATATGTCAACTAAATCTTACAATGTTCAGTCTTTATGTAATCTTATTAACTGCTATTTTTAAAGTATTTTGCCCATTAACATTTTATCAGATGAACATATACATTAACATCTCAGATGTCTCTATAGTATATACATAGAAAAGCAATTAAAAATCCCCAATTCACATTGAAAAACTTCCTTCCTAAAAGTCAATGGCAAGGGAAACTAATTTTCTTCATGATTCAAATATTTGATACAAAATACTTAAGTTGCTCTGAGGAGGTCAGGACATAAAGGAAAAAATCCTCAAAAAAGTAAGCTCTAAGTTACTGAAATTAACATGGATATCCTCTAATTCATTATCTATATTGGTTTGCCTTTCTAAACCCTTCTTCACTGACAGTAAAACAGACTACTTTTGATGATATCTTAAAGTTTAAGACATCTGCTGCCTCATGTCCAAATGAAGTCCATGTCTCTACACAGGCACCTATTTTTAACTTCGTCTGCTCCCTTTAATTTTTATCTGTTATATAGTTAGCAAATTTTAACTTTATCTGTTTCAAAAATATTACCATTGTAGGCTTTAAGCTAAGTGAAATACAAATGAAGTTGTGAAGAAATTAATTAATCAAATGTGTATTTAAAAAATTAAATTCAACACAGCTAATTAAGCCTTGGAGACTAGTAATAACTGTATTTGCTGTTGTAGTTTTTCCTGGTAACAATTCTTACTTTCTCATTGACAATCCTAAAACAAGGTCCACGCACATCACTATATTAAAGTGTTATATGATAAATGGATGAGAGCTCCAGCACCCTTTCCACTTATATTTCAAAACAGTAGCATTCATAGAAATGCTACTGTCCTCTGAAGAGGTACTCATGCCAGAGCCTTGAATTGGGCAGACAAACTTGCCTAGATGCAAAGACTTGAAAATGAAGCATCAGTGACCATCTAAAGACAACTCACAGGTCCAATGCCCAGAAAAATGTGAAAGATTCTCTTGAACGTTCTCACAGACTAAGCAATTGCAGTAGAGTTTTTACTAGGTTATAGTGGATTTTGCTCAAGAGAATGAAAAAGCAATTGAAAGACAGAAGCAGAAGAAAAAAAAAAATTGCTTTAAATTTTTGTGAAAAAAAGTTTTGTACATATACACAAAAAGATCATGAAATATATCTGATATTTTATACATGCCAACTTTAAAATAACTCAGAAAAGCTTTAGAAGTGTTTATATTGTACTAGATGCACAAATAGCAGGAAGTAGCTCATATTCAAAGGAGAACAAGAGAGAAAATAATGAATTACTGGAACAGTGTTGTCCCCTTCAGTAAGAACAGCAGTCAAATAATGAAAATACTGAAATTTATGGTAATTCACAGACAGACTTAGATATAGTTGTGATCTCTGCTACTGTATCACTTGTTTTATTTCTGTTTACCTTCCAAAACAGAATACTGTAACTAATATATTTATAATAAATAAGGGGGAAACTGACAAGTTCAAGAAAATAATGGCCTCCAAAATTCACATCTTTCCTAGATTAAATGTTTAATTAGTCTGAGAACTTATTTTCTGTCCCTAATCAGATAGGAAAGCTGGGAGAAATTAATAGGGGCATTAATGATTTTGTTTTCTGATGTTTATGTGGGGGTATTTCAGATGCTATGAGCATTCATGAAATTTCATAAAATAAACACATCACAGTTATCTTCAGTACTCTGCATGTGCACAGGGTATGCATATTGACTGATGAATATAAATATTTCTTATGATCAGAAGACAACACATGGGGCCAACATATGGAGTAGAAGCATATATAACATCTATGACTTGGTAAAAATTCAAAATCTTTGGTGTTTACCCCAAATCACTCCCTTCTCCTGAAGTTCTCAAAAGACAATTCAGTGTCCATTTTTAGTTCCTTATTGGATGTTTCAAATGCCTGATCAAATTATCAGTTCCACTCTCTCATCAATTAAATCCCTTTATATAAATCAAAAAGTAGTCTATATACCTCACCTTTCTCATGCACTTGAGATTCCAAACCCCTATCTTGGTTTGAAAGAAAGGTGTCTGGTAAGAAAGGCAGGAGCTTCTCTTGAAATGGAAAATGTAAACCTTCTCCCTCTAAATCGTTATAATTTTGAAATTAAGGGGCTTTCAGGCAAAGATATGGGAATAGGAATAACAGTCCTTTACTAGGAAAAATTAAACCCCTAGCCAATCTGGGTGGTTTATTTCTGAGGTGGGCTGTGGGGCAGGGTCAGGCTCTGGGGCAGCATCCCTATTCCCTGGGATAGGTATCAGAGTGGTTATCCAAGTCAATCTCTCCTTATCTCTGAGTGCTAGATAGAACAGGCCTATCAGCAACACCAGCAACTGTATGATATCATTAACATTTAGAGAAGATTTGAACCCTTCGAAAACTGGTGGAGTAGACCCAAAAAACTGGGTGAAGGGTTGGGAGAAAATTTCCCCTCGTGTAATTTCCTCACAGTAGGTACCATTATTAAAGTAACCCCAAAAACATAGTTAGTTTGTTATAGCCCTGAATCCATGTACCCGCCTTCCAGAGGAAGTTAAAAATCCATTAATTCCTCACCTTATTAACCCATAAAGCAAATTGGATAGCAGCCACATTAACTTTAGTTATAGGACCCATGTTTAGATAAGGGCCTGCAAATGGGAGAAATATACCCACCACCACGTGCCACCCGAACCAGGGTAACCTAGACTACATGGTGCCACCTAATGAGTTTTCAATAAACAGCACACAAAACTTAGGTTACTCAAGAACTGTTATTCCTTTTTTCTCTCGATGCCCTTGTGCCCCATGTTGGGCGCCAAAATCTGTCTTGGTTTGAAAGAAAGGTGTCTGCTAAGAAAGGCAGGAGCCTCTCTTGAAACAGAAAATGTAAACCCCCTCCCTCCAAATTATTATAATTTTGAAATTAAGGGGCTTTCAAGCAAAGATATGGGAATAGGAATAACAGGAAAAATTAAAATAGAAATACAGTATCACAAAAAAACAAACCCAAAACACTGACAGAGTCAGAATACAACCTGACACACTGTTAGTCAGGGTGTTGGTAGCAGTCCAATTAAATGGTGGCTGCAGTCCTTCTGGAGTGACAGATGTGGTTCAGTTGAAGCAGTGGTCCTGTAGAAGGGTGCAGTTTTCCTCCGAAGGAACAGTGATAATGTGGAAAGGTTTGGTTTTCCTCTAGGATCTAGTGGAAAAAGGCTGCCTTGATGCTCCAAATCTCAGTTTTTATCTAGGTAGGAAATGCTTGGCTCCTCCCCCTGGCTGGAGCATCTTCCAATGGGATGATGTAAGTTCATCAGTCATGCAGTGGGACTCGATGGCCCATTAACAGAAGATATCTCCCTGGAGAAAGGATGGGTTGTGGAAAAGATAAAGAACACTGCTCCACCTGGTTTTAATGGATGGTCCATTACCAAATGATATCTTCCCCAGAGATAAAGATCACTGCCTCACCTGGTTTCAACAGATGGTGATAGAATACATACTTTTTGTTACATCCTTCTTTGCAAGCCAAGACAACCCCTAAGCTGCCGTATGGTTGATCTGTCAGTTATGGTACTGACTCAAAAATCTCCCCAAAACCTCGACAAGCTTACATACAATTTCTAAAACAGGCGCACTCCACTCAAATGAAAATCATATACCAAGAGCTGTATGCTTTCACAAGAGTTAGTCCCATCAGGAAATTAGGATTGAGAAACAAAGCAGAAAGTTTAGATAATTATTTTTTAAAATTCTGGAAAAAAATATGGCAAGATAGAATTTGCAAGAGATTAATTGGCACTTTTAGAACAAACTGTCCATTTAATTGGACATTGTGCTGGTTTTGCCTGAGGTATGGCAATTTTCTTCCCAGTGGCTGATATGGGGCTGTGTTTCGGATTTGTGCCGATGTGCTGGTTTAGCACAACCTGTTTTTTTGTAGCGAGGGAGGGCGGGAACCACAAACCTGTCTTCTGTGAGAAGCTGCTAGAACCTTCCACGATACCCGACAGAGCAAATCTCTGATGGCTCTAAAGACGAACATTCTGCTGGCCCAATTAGAGAGGTTTGTAAGGCCTCTGTGATGACATATTTAAGAAGAAAATTCCAAACACTGCAGGCACAGCTTTTTCTGAGGGTTGGCGATCCTGGTGGTGTCGGCTTCTTGTTTTCGGTGCCCCGCATGAAGAGAGGCATTGAATGGTGCTGGTTGCCACAGTGGCTGGCACCACCCATGCAGTGTCAGCCAGGCCACGTGGCTGGCAGTGGAAACATGGCAAGCTATTCCCCAAAGCAGAATCTAGACAAAATCAACTTTTCAGTGCTGCGAAATCCTGCAGAAATCTTTGAATTGGTGGAATTTATTGGCAATGGTACTTATGAGCATCAGTTTTTTCCACCTAGTCAGAGAAAGGAGGAAGTGAAGATGTGGAAAAAGACAACATGATGGCACCAAGGTCAGTGGAAAGAAAGAGGGGGAGGAGGTGCTCCAAGAGTCGGAGTCGACATTTCTCTCTGCAAGTCGTGTTGAGGACTATAATAAAACAAACTGTCTCCCTGTAATCCATGAAGTCCAGGGGGGAATGCAGAGATCCACTCTCAGTCTGTGGGAAAAGGTGCTCACACTGGAGAGGGTGGATGCTAAAAAGCTGTAATCCAGTGGGAGACCCAAACAGAGAGAGGGGGGTCTTGCTTCCAGAGACAGAGAAAGAGGGCCCTTGCTTCCACACTAGAGCAGCTTATCCTTAAAAGACTACACTCCATGGACTACTGACTCATGCAATGGCAGTTTTGGGAAGACTATTTTGCCTGTGGAAGGGACTCACGTTACAGCAGGTTGGGTGGGACTGCTACTCATGAAATTAAAACCACTCTGGAGAAGTTCATGGAGAACTGTGCCCCATGAGAAAGACCCCGCAGCATAGCAGAAGAGAGAGACTCCTCTCCCTAAATGAACTGAAGAAAGATCTCAAGTGATGATATGACCAAACACCCCTATGCCGTCTCCCTGCGCTGTTGGTGAGAAGGAGGGAGAGAAAGGTGTTTTAAAGGCTGATTTTACTCCTCATTATTCTCCTTTGACTCTGTTAATAAAAAAATTACTTTATACCTTTAAGTTTGAGCCTGTTTTGCCCTCAGACTGTTTTCTCCTGGTCCCTATCTCAACTCATGAGCCTTTCGTTATGTTTCTTGTGGGTGCCTGGTGTTTTAACTAGTGTCAAACCCCGACAGCTGAACACAGGGTGGATAACAGAGATGTTTTTGTTATTGCTGAGCAGGGCTACACAAAGCCAAGGACTTCTCTGCTTTTCATACTGCCAAGCTGTCAATGAGACTGGGGATGCATGGGAAGTTGGGAGGAGACACAGCCAGGACAGGTGACCCAAACTGACCAAAGGGATATTCCAGACCACATGACATCATGCACAGTATATAAAGTGGGGGGAAGAAGGAGGAAGGGGAAGAATGTTTGGAGTGATGCTGTTTGTCTTCCCAAGTCACTGTTATGCATGATAGGGCCCTGCTCTCCTGGAAATGGCAGAACACCTGACTGTCCATGGGAAGTGGTGAATTAATTCCTTATTTTGCTTTGTTTGTGTGAGTGGCTTTTCCTTTCCCTATTAAACTGTCTTTATCTCAATCCATGAGTTCTCCAGTTTTTACCCTTCTGATCCTGCTGGTGGGGGAGTGAGCGAGTGGCTGCATGGGGCTTGGTTGCTGGCTGGGGTTAAACCACAACAGACACACAGAAACCCAATACTCTAGAAAAGTGCTAACACCATGCCACTAAAATTTGAACTGTAATGATAGCAGTGGCTAGTCATGTTTGACCTACTTTATACATTTTTACAGAAGAAAAGAAAAAGAACAGACAGAAATTCACTTCAGGGATTCAGAGGCATAGCCAATATAAAATTTTGAATACCTCAGAAACAAAACATCATTGTGTTCCTCTGGCCAATTTTTTAATAATGAGAATAGTTTTCCATATGAATGTATTGGGTTTATGTGGCAAGGTTTTGGTAGACCTGGCAGTGCAGGGATGGCTTCTGAGAGAAGACACTAGAAGCTGTTCTCATATCAGAGATAGTTCCAAACAGCTCCAAGACAGACCTGCCACTGGCCAAATCTGGGCCAGTGATATTGCTAGAGCCTCTGTGCAAACATATTTAAGAAGGGGTAAAAAAACCTTCACAATGGCAGCTAGAAGTGAGAATATGTGAGAAATAAAATTATGCAGTCACTAAGATCAGTAAAGGAAGAGGGGAGCAAGTACTCCAGGCATCTGAACTGAGATTTCCCTGTAGCCCATGAAGGTTAACAGTGGAGCAGATATCCTCCTGCAGCCTGTGGAGGACCCCACAATGGACAAGGTAGATGAGCCCTAAAGGAAGCTCCTGAAAGGAATAGTGGCCTGTGGAGAGGAGCCCATGCTGGAGCAGGTTTGTTGGCAGGACCTGTGACCCTGTGAGGGACCCATGCTAGAGCAGTCCATTCCTTAGGGACTTCACTCCATGGAAAAAAAGACACTGGAGCAGTGTGAAGAACTGCAGCCGGTGGGAATGCCCACATTGGAGAAGTTCATGAAGGACTATCTCCCCTGGGTGGGACCCCATGCTAGAGTAGGACAAGAACATGAAGAGGAAGGAAAGTCAGAAACAAAGTGTTATGAACTGATGGCAATTCCCATTCCCTGTCTCCCTGTGCTGCTCTGAGGGAGGAAGTAGAAAAGTTGGGAACAAAGCTGAGCCTGGATGGAAGGGAGGGGTGGGTGGAAGATGTTTTTAGATTTGTTCTTCTTTCTCATTATCCTGCTCTGTTTAATTGGCAATAAATTAAAATAATTTCACCAAGTCAAGTCTGATTTGCCTTTGAAAGTGTGATGTGTTGACATTGGCTGGCCTACAGGTGCCCACCAAGCTGCTCTAACACTCTTCCTCAGCTGGACAGGGGAAAAAAATATGACAAAAAGCTTATGAGTTGAAATAAAGACAGGGAGATTACTCACCACTTATGGTCAGAGGCAAAACAGACTATTGAGGAGTGGGATTGAGAGTGGCTTGGTGGGCACCTTGTGGCTAGGCCAACCCACCACAAAAAGTTAGTTCAGAAATAATTTGTTTGTAATGAATACATTAAATATAGCATGCTGATATAGGTATGTGATCTACTGAATAAATACATTAAGAAGCAAAACTAGAAACAAAATACTAGGTGCTACAGAGCTTTTTAAATTTAATTTTTAAATGCAATTTAAAAAGTTTAACATAACAAAAATTAATGGCTAAAAGCTAGAGAGAAATTAGCAATAAAGCATATAAGGCCAGAATGCAAATGGCACAAGTGTGTCTGACCTTAGTCTCACGGGGATTTTCTGGAAATCCAGTGGGGGCTGTATGGGGCTTCCAGGGACAGAGTAGGACATATATGTAATTCTGTCTACTGTGCAACACTGAAACTTATCTCTTTTCCTGGGAAGGGATAGAAACAAGCCATGATGCTTCACAGATATGGAGCAGAACGAATCAGGAGGCAGAGTCTTGGGGGACGGAGGTTAATGAGAGTACAAGACCCCCCAAATCCTCTAAACTTCCACCCCACTAGTTAATTCATAATTGACCAACATTTTTAACAACAATAGTACTTGAACATTTGACTGACTGATTAAACAGATTATTCACCTTCTTGTGTTTGTAAGCCTAGACTGAATGCCTTTTTCACCAAACAAGTCACTGTATTCAGAAGAATTGAATAAAAATGTCAGGCCTGTATGATTAAAAGGTCAGACCAGGTGATTTAATTTTCCAGTATAGCATAAAGATCCATGTATCTCTGATTTTTTTATCTGAAGCAGTTTGTTCATTTTAGCATGAATTCTGCTAGAAAAACTGTTCTGCCAATTACCAGAGGAGTGTGGAAAAAAGGAGAAAATTCCTTTACCTAGAAAGAGGTTGTCTGTTTGAATAAATAAAATCTTATTTCAAACTACTTTCCAAGTCACAACTACTCCAGCTTAAAATAAGGCTGTGGAAGCTTACATTTTTTTTTCTCTTAAAAGAACTATACTTCCTCCAAAACTATACTATCAGGATTTCACATTACTATTGGTCCTCCATATTTGTGGTTGTTATTCTTTTTCTCCCACTCCATTATCAAATGGTTTATTTTAGAAAGGTGCCATGCTTTCTTTTCCATCAGGAGAATGCTTAGCACACTGTATTTAGTACCAGAAGTATTCATTGATTAATTCAGAAGTGTTAAATAATTAATTCATTCATATTGGCTTTGTTTTTATTTCCATGTACCTTTTGACATTAACCGTCAGTAACCCATCCAGACTCATCATTCAAGTAGGATACATGTGATATAATTTCAAATTGCTACATTGTATTAGTAGAATTACCAGGAAGAGGTAAAATCTTATCAGTTATGACTAATTTACTAATTACAAAAATGTAATTATTTGATTAGTGACAGTGAATAAAACAAAATGAAGTTGTTTATTGTGAACAGTGAAACAGAACTAAATCTTGATATGGCAAAAGTGTCAGAGGTTATAAAAAACCCAAGCCTGGTTCATTGGTCTTCATGAGAAAATTATCCAAAATTAATTCAAAATATTTGAATACATTTGATTAATATTACATTAAGAAGCAGGTCTAGCTACATATTATTATGATCTCTTAAATTGTCTATACAAAGACGAAAAAATATTATGATGGTGCAGGTAGAATTAGGATTAAAAGTGAAATGTACCAGGTAAAATACAAGCAAAATTGAACTCGTGTGTTGCTCTAGTTTACCTGGTTTATTTAAATCTTCTAGCAAATTTAAAGCAGCATGTGTTTGATGTCACAGTTTAAGCTGAACTGTTTAGGTTTCAATTGACTATCGCTTGTATGAGTTGAACCCTATATATCAAGAGCCTTAAATTCATTACAGATGTCAAGCACTAATTAGAGTTCTCAAGACTGGTGGCAGCCCTTGCTGTAGTGATCTTGCCATGATGGAATTCACAATCTTGAGGGATATGGGCCAGGTGAAGAGTTGAGTCAGGACTTTGAATTTTAAGAGAGCAAAATTTCAGTTGTTTAAGGAATTAGTGGATGGCACTCCCTGGGAAACTGCCCTCAGGAATAAAGAAGTTGAATAGAGTCGGCAGCTCTTCAAGGACATTATTCTTAGAGCACAAGAGCTCTTGATTCCCACATGCAAGAGATCAAGCAAGGAAGGCAGGAAACCAGAATGGCCTCATAAAGACCTCCTGGTCAAACCTAAAGTACGAGAAGGAAATGCACAGGCTGTGGAAACAGGGACATGGGAACATGGAAAAAAATATAGGAATGCTGCCCGAATGTGTAGGGATGGGATCAGGAAAGTTAAGGCACAGCTGGCACTGAATTTGGAAAGGGATGAGAAGAATGAGATGGGCTTCTACAGATATGTTGGCCAGAAAAGAAAGATTAAAGAAAATGTACTCTTCTACAGTCTGATAAATAGCACAGGAGAAATGGTGACAACTGACATGGAGAAGGCTTAGGTGCTCAACATATTTTTTTGCCTCAGTTTTTGATGAAAATCTCTCTTTCCACATATCTCAAGCCCCAAACCTCAAAGCAGTAACTGGAGGCAAGAAGTCACTCCCATCATAGGAGAAGATCGTTTCATGACCACCAGAGGAACCTGAGTGCACACAAGTCCATGGGACCCAACAAGATGCATGCCAGGGTCCTGAGGGAATTGGTTGATACAGTTGCCAAGTCATTCTGTGTTATATTTGTCATGGCAGTCAGGAAACAACCCTGGTGAAAGGAAAAAGGGAAACATTGTACCCATTTAAAAAAAGGTAAAAAGGAGGACTCTGGAAACAACCGACCAGTCAGCCTCACCTCCAGCCTGGTAAGATCAAGAAATGCCTTGTCTTGAAAAGTATTGAGTCAAGTATTATTTAGCTTATTCATCAGTAACTTGGATGAAGGGATAGAGTGCCTTCACCACAGGTTTGCTGACCATACAAAACTGTGAGGAGTGGTGGATACTCCAGAGTGCTATGCTGCCATTCAGAAGGATCTCAACATACTGGACAGATGGGCAGAGAAGAACTGTCTGAAATTCAACAAAGTCAAGTGCACAGTCTTGCATCTGGTAAGGAATAACCCCGGGCACCAGTACAGACTGGAGGTGACCTGCTGGAAAGCAGCTCTGTGGAGAAGGACCTGGGAGTCCTGGTGGACAACAAGCTGTCCATGAGCCACCAGTGCCCTTGTGGCCAAGAAGGCAAATGGTATCCTGGGGTGCATTGGGAAGAGCATTGCCAACAGGTGGAGGGGGGTGATCCTGCTCCTCTACTCAGCCCTGGTGAGGCCTTACCTGGAGTGCTGTGTCCAGTTCTGGGCTCCTCACTATAAGAGAGACATGGAGATCCTCGGCCAAGTCCAGTAGAGGGCTATAAAGATGATTAGAGGACTGGAACAACTCACTTATTAATAAATGCTCAGGAAACTGGGCCTGTTCAGCTTGGAGAAGAGACAGCTGAGGGGATCTTGCCAATGTATATAAGTATCTAAAGGGAGGGTGCCAAGAGGATGGGACCAGGTTCTCCTTGGTGGTGCCGAGCAATAAGATGAATCAACAGGCAGAAACTGGAACATAAGAAGTTCCAACTGAACATTAGGAAGAACTTTACTCTGCAGGTGACTGAGCATTGGAACAGGTTGCCCAGAGAGATTGTGGAGTCTCCTTCCCTGGAGATAGTCAAGAACTGTCTGGATACAATCCTAAAAAATGCATTCTAGGGCCCTTGCTTGAGCAGAGAGGTTGGACTAGTCAACCTCCAGTGGTCCCTTCCAACTTACCCATTCCGTGATTCTGCATATGTCAAAACATGGAAAACAAGGAGGTGATTAGAGACACAATGTCTTGGGGTGACTGTATGATGCCCTGTATCCCCAAGTCGTCTGTTCTGTTGATGTTGAATATTAAATTCTGCAACTTTAAGACTGGTTCCAGGAGTGAAGGGGGAGGAGAAGAAGTGCAGAGTTTGTTATCAGAGACTGCACTGGCTCCCCCGCATTCCTGCATTCGGACTGTGTTGTCTGCAGTGGACAGAAAGAGAGAGCTGTCTTTGCTTTTTGGTTAGTTTTTCTAACCAATTGAAGCAAAGAAGTTCACTAAACTGTGTTTTTTCTCCTTTTTCTTGAAATTGTTCGAACCCGCTCTGAACTAAAAACCCAGGGGAGCGCGGGAGCCCACACCTGTGGCCCACCAAGCCTGTCTGGGGCAGCGGCATTTCCCAGCGCCGAAGGACTAATAACAACTGAGTGAGCCGGGCTGCAACCCACAGAATGGACTCTTCTAAATCTGTCATCTCTTCAGAACAGCGAAAGGTTTTGCTGTTTAGTATTGTTCATTTTTGTGCTAGAAAGTGTTTTGCCTGTTAAATAAACAGCTTTTTTCCCCCACTTTTCTCCAAGAAAATATTTTTCCCTGAACCAATTGGAGGAGGGACTGCTTAAATCTGTTTCCTAGAGAGACCCCATTCAGAAGTTTCCTCCCAAATTTGCCCCAAACCAAAACAAATATTTATTGGCGCCCAATGTGAGGTGAGAAAGTGAAAAAAAACCCTGTTCTAATTGCATTTTTAGTTGTACTTACTCTGTATTAGGGTAAAGCAGTCAGTAACCATGTTGTTTAAATTCATAATGTCTCTCAGAGTGAAGGCCTTTATGTGTCTGTCCTAGGGTGATGTTATGGTGTTTCTATCTCCAATCGTGTGTCCTGATTATGTTTGGTATTATGTCCTGTGCTTCCAGGACTGAGTCTGAGAGTGAAGCTTTGTTTTGTCTTGTTATCAGCCGGCTCACCTCCCCCATGGTCTATGTTTAGGAGAGGTTTTAGCTCGGCTTGCTTGCTTGCTTGCCTGCTTGCTTGCCTGCTTGCTCGCTTCTGCCTTTTTCTTTCCTTCGCTTTGCCCTTGCTTTCTGCTTATTAGTTAGTTCAGCTAGGCAGTCCAACTTTTTCCCTGGACTGTTTTCTCTTCCACCCCGTCCCCTCCCTCTCCTGGATACCATCTGAACGGACGGGGACCTGGGAACCCCAAGAAACACCGGGAGGCTACACTTTGTCACCTGCAGCAGTCATCCCCAGCGCCATAGACTGATAACTGAGCGACCACTCGCCAGAGAGACTGAGTTTGTCATCCCTTCAGAACGGTGAAAGAGTTTTTTTGTCAGCTGGTGTTGTCTTTTTTCCCTGTGCTGGGGAGTGTCTTGCTTGTTAAATAAACAGGTTTTTTCTCCCACTCTTCTCCGAGGAAATTCTTCCCGAACCCGGTGGGGTGGGGGGGGAGGAGTCGTGGGGTTTGCTGTCTGGGGGCTCCTTCTGGAGGTTTTCCCCCAAATTTGCCCAAAACCAGGACAGTGTCTCAGGTCCCTAAGCTTTTTTGAAGTTTTAATACCTTTCTAGTCTCTAGACTTATTTTCTTATCCAGAAATAGCTCCAGTAGTATCCCTAACACGAAGTTTTTACACTAGAAGAGCACAAATTAAAATAACTATTATACTAAGCTTAATAATAATAACTTATAAAAAGTTTATAAAACTACTAAACTTTGTTCCAGGTATTTATGGTTTATAGTTTCATCGTCCTACCCTGCATCCCAGTTCCAATAGCGTGTTTTAAGGGTTCATTAGTAATTACACCCAATGTGTTAGAAAAGGAGCAAGAGATAAGGCTTTTCAGCCTTTCCTTTCTTTCTCCTTTGAATCTGTTAAGTCATTTTAAAAAAATATTCAGTTTCCCCTGAATGTCAAAAATACCACCCTCCTAGTATTTCATTTAGTAGGCTTCCTCTATACAGTCTGCAGCCTCTCTAGAATAAAAACTAAGATGTCCAAAGAAACTAATGAGACCCCTGACCCAGGAGTAGGCCCAGGCATAGAAAATTCTAAATAGTATAGAAAATAAAAGAAAATAAGTCGAACCCTGAAAAAATTTTCTAATCCCTCAGCCTGGAAATTTTCACATGAACAAATTCAAAACCCAAATAAAGTAAAAAAAAAAATCTAAAAAAAAGTGGCATGATAATTCTAAGAAAAAGCTCATTACAATAAGTTGGGCCCTAGCATATAATTATCACACACTGCTAAATACTGTAAAGCAGCAAATAAAAGCCAGGGGGCAAAGAGATAAATCAGCCAACACCCCAGTTACTCAAGTTGCAACTAAACCAAATAGTAAACCTAAGCCAGCAGCTAAACCAGACAGTAAGCCTAAGCCACTAGCAGTTGCTGCAGGAAGGAAGCACACCAACAAAACTGATTGGCCAGTAGACAATAATAATCCAGGGGAAAGATCCTCAAAGCAAACTTCCAATACAAAATCAGAAGTCAAAGCAACTGACAAAAGATCAAAAACCAATATTAAGTCCTTATCCTTAAAAATCCTTCGTAACCTAAAAAAGAATTACACCTGACAACCTAATAAATCTATAATTAGTTAGCCAGTTCATCTTTAAAATGCTGCAAACAAAGCTACAATCCTAAATGGTACTAAAGCAAAGCATTTAAGATCCGTGTCACATGATCCAGTTATTGATCAAGGAATGATGAGGGGGGATAATCCTCAAAGTCTCTGAGCACAGGTCCTGGGAAGTGTGGCACAAAGATATCTATGTGCAGACGATCTCTATATGCAGCAAACCCAATAGAAAACCACAAAACAAGAAATTCAACGCTTAAAAAAATAACAGTGGCAGAAATTGTTTTTTCAAATAACCTAACAACTAAAAATCCAAACTTAGTACCATGTACATCCCTGATGTGGCAAAAACTTGTACAACTTGAGCCACAAAAATACGCTTCTGCTTTAGCAATAATAAAGCGAAATGACAGAAAAAAGACCGTGCTTAATATAGCTAAAAAGCTCCGAGCATATGCAGATGCCATGTATGGACTAACATATAACAAAATCACAGCTATAAAAATACGTCTACAAAAATTAAAAAAAAAAAACCACAAAAAACTAAAAAAAAAAATTTAAAAAACCTTCTCCAAATCTCAGCTATATAGATCAAAAGTTCTAGCCCCAAACGTAAATGTTCCCCAAATAAAAAAAAACAAAACCCTTCTCACAAACTGAGCTGTAGTCTTTCCTACGTAATTCTGAAAAAAAACATGAAAAAGTAAAATTTAAAAATCTACTGTTGCTCTAACAAAACAGATACTTAAATTGCAGAACAACGAAATGCAAAAAAGAAGTTCCACCAAAAAAAACCCAGCTCCAGTAGCCCGTAGCCAAACTAACAAGTATAATAATAATAATATGTCCAATCCCCTTAAAAAAATCTCCAAAACATATAGCCAAAAAAAAAAAAAAACCAAAAAAAACAAGCTTAGAGGGGCCCTGCCTCTAGCCAAGTAAAAGTTAGGAAAAAATGTGTTTTTTAAACTGTATAAATTCATTAGCCTAACACATCTGAAGCACAAAATTATAAAACCTTAATCAACACTAGTTCACAGTGCACACTAATCCCATCAAAACATGTAGAAACAGAAACTTTTTCTATTGCTGGTGTAACAAGGAAATCACAAAATTTTACTTTAGTAAAAGCTAAAGTGAGTCTGACTAAAAATAAGTAAAAAAACCACCCTATTATAACTAACCCAAAAGCCCCACACATTTTAAACATAAACTTCCTCCAAAATAAGTATTTCAAAAATCCAAAGAAACTCAAATAAGCTTTTAAAATAGCTACTGTAGAGGCAGAGGGCATTAAGCAATTAAACACCTTACCTAAACTATCAAAAAATCCATCTGTAATAAAACTCCTGAAAATAAAAAAACAACAAATACCAATTGCCACCTCGACAGTGCACCACTGGCAGTACCGGACAAATCAAAATACCATAATCCCCATCCACAAAACAATCCGTAAGCTAAAAATCCAAAAAGTAGTCAACAAAACACATTCACCCTTCAACAACCCCATCTAACCTGTACACAAGTCTAACAAAAAATAAAAATTAACTGCAAACTATTGTGCATTAAATAACTCCACCACTGAGCGCTGCAGTGCCAAACATGCTAAAACTCCAATACAAGCTAGAATCCAAGACAGCAAAATAATACGGCAGCACTGACATTGCCAATGCATTTTTCCCCATTCCTCTAACAACAAAGTGCAAACTTTAGTTTACTTTCACCTGAAAAAGAGTGCAGTACACCTGGAACCAACTACTCCAAAAGTAAAAACACAGTCCCACCATCTACCATAAACTAATCCAAGCTACACTAAAAAAAAGTAAAACTCCAAAACATTTACAATATATCAATAATATCATTGTGTAAAAAAAAGACAGCAAAAGTATTTTAGAAAAAATCATCCAAATTCTCCTAAAAGCTAGTTTTACCATAAAAAAAAACCAAAAAACAAAGTCAAAAAACCTGCCCAAAAAATCCAATTCCTAAAAATAAAGTAGCAAGACAGATGGCACCAAATCCCCACTTAAGTCATCAACAAAATCACTGCAATGTCTCCATCAACCAAAAAAAAAAAAAAACCCCACAAACTTTCTTAAATGCCATAAGTTTTTAAAAAATGCACATTCCTACATACAGCCAAATTATAAGCCCTCTTTACTTAATCACCTGTAAAAAAACCCCAATTTCCACTAAAGCCCTAAGCATCAACAAGCCTTCACCCAAATTAAACAAAAAAATCTCTCATACAGTAGCCCTTAGCCCAGTCAAAATAAAACTAAAAATAAAAAATGTGCTCTACTCTACCACCAAAAACCATGGTCTGTCCTAAAGCCTTTGGCAAAAAAATACCTAATAAAACTCAAAACCAACCACTAAAATTTTAAAGTCAAAGTTACAAAAAGTCCAAAGCCATCTACACTCCCACAAAAAAAAAAAAATCTTAACTGCCTATAAAAACGTTCAAGCTATCTCAAAAGTAATTAACACGAAAACACAACTCCTCCTAGCACCCCAACTACCAATACTAAAGTAAATGTTTCAAACAAAAGTTCCCTCTACCCACCACACAACCAGTGCCACATAAAAAAAATAAATTACCCTCATCACACAGCATGCCCATATTAAAAAATTAAATCACCCTAAAATTTTAAAAATAATTACAAACTGGCCCAAAAATAAAAACTTTAATCTCACTAACAAAAAAAAAATACCAAACAAAAAAAAAAAAACCAAAAACAAGTAGCACGTACTAACAAAAACCCACCATACAACCAACTACCAGCAAATAAAACACGCTATGCTCTTTTCACTGACAGTTCCTGTCGCATTGTTCCACTGAACAAACAAACCCTTTTCCAGTCTGAGTCCTTACGTACAATAAACGAAACACAGTCAACATGATTTCACCCAAGGCAAACCATGTCTGACTAATCTAGTGGTCTTCTACAATGGAGTGACTGCATCAGTGGAAAAGGGAAGAGCTATGGATGTCATCTCTCTGGACTTCTGTAGAGCCTTTGAAATTATCCCCCAAAACATTCTGGCCACTGTTAAATTGGAGAGATATGGGTTTGATCAACGGACTGTTAGATAGATAAGAAACTGTCTTGATGGCCTCGTCTGAAGAGTTACAGTCAATGGCTCCATATCCAAATGGAGATCAGTGACTAGTGGTGTCCCTGTGGGGTTCATACTGGGACCAATACTGTTTAATATCTTCATCAACGTAACACACAGTGGGATTGAGTGAACCCTCAGCAAGATTCCAGATGATACCAAACTGAGTGATTCAGTTGGTTTGCTATGTAGCATCCAGAGGGACCTTGATAGGCTTGAGGAGTGGGCCCATGCAAATCTCATGAAGTTCCCCAAGGCCAAGTGCAAAGTACTGCACCTGGGTCAGAGCAATCCCCGGTATCAATACAGACTGGGGAATGAACAGACTGAGGGCAGATCTGTGGAGAAGGATTTGGGGATGCACTGGTGGACAAAGAATTGGCCATGAGCTGGCAATGTGCACTTGCAGCACAGAAAGACAATCACATCCTGGGTTGAATGAAAAGAAACATGGCCAGCAGGTCAAATGAGGTGATTCTCCTTCCCTACTTTGCTCCTGTGAGACCCCGCGTAGAGTACTGCATTCAGCTCTGAGGTCCCCAGCACAAGCAAGACTTGTTAGAGTGGTTCCAGAGGAGGGACGCAAAGATGATTAGAGAGCTGGAACACCTTTCCTATGAGAAAAGACTCAGAGAGTTGGGGATGTTCAGCCTGGAGAAGAGAAGGCTCTAGGGAGTCTTTCAATACTTAGAGGGCTTATAAGAAAGACAGGGACAAACTTTCTAGTAGGGCCTGTAGCAGTAGGACAAGGGACAAGGATTGAACACTGAATGCGGGTAGGTTTTGATTAGACATAAGAAACTGTTTACAATGAGGGTGGTGAGACACTGAAACAGGTTGCACAGAAAAGTTGTGGATGCCCTATACCTGGAAGTGCTCAAAGTCAGGTTGATCAGGTCTTTGAGCAATCTGATCTAGTGTAAGATATCCCTGCCCACACTGTGTTCGGTTTTGAGCTCCTCACTACAGAAAAGACATTGAGGTGCAGAGAAGGACAAGGAAGCTGGTGAAGGGTCTGGAGAGTTAGTCATAAGAGGAGCAGGGCTGAAGGAGCTGGGGTTGTTTAGCCTGGAGAAGAGGAGGCTCAGGGGAGACCTTATCACTCTCTACAACTACCTGAAAGGAGGTTGTAGCAAGATTTTCAGTCTCATCCACATTCTTATGCATGCAAGCATCCCCAGTGAACTGCACTGGTTTTAGCTGGGATAGAGTTAATTTTCTTCACAGTAGCTGGTATGGGGCTGTGTTTTGGATTTGTGCTGAAAACAGTGTGGATAACACAGGGATGTTTTAGTTATTGCTGAGAATGGCTTACACAGAGTCAAGGCCTTTTCTGCTTCTCACGCTGCCCCACCAGTGAATAGGCTGGGGCTAGACCAGAAGTCGGGAGGGAACATAGCTGGGACAGCTAACCCTAACTGACCAAAGGGATATTCCATACCATATGGTGTCACACTCAGCAATAAAACTAGGGGAGACATTGGCGGGGGGGGCCACTGTTTGGGGACTGACTAGGCAGCTGGACTGGCTCAGTCGGTTGGTGAGCAATTGCTTTCATTTGCATCACTTGTCTTTCTTGGATTTTATTTGCATTCTCTTTGTTATTTTTTTTCCTTATAATTTTTTATTACTATCAGTTTTATCACTATTTTTTCCATTTTAAAATTATTAAACTGTTTTTATGTCAACCCATAAGTTTTCTCCTTTTTATTCTTCTGATTCTCTCCCCCATCCCGCTGGGTGAGAGTGAGTGTCTGTGTGGTGCTTAGTTGCCAGATGGGATTAAACCATGACAGCACTATACTATTTACATGTACAGAGTTAAACTAAATGTAAATATTTGCAAGACAAACCCTTGTATTATTGATTCCGCCAACATAATATGCTTTTTGCTACAGAAACATGTCAGCATGCCAGAACATCATAGTGATTAAGAAATATCCCCAAAGATTTAACATAATTCTGAAGTACTTACTGTAGCTGGGGAGGCCCGTGTTGTATGAGTCACTGAATGACCAGAATTTTCCATTGAATTGCCAATCAGATAGGTCCCTCCTGAGTTGCTAATGAGCTGTCCTCCTGCAACACCCATCTGAATCCCTCCGGTGCCCACCATACTATGAGAGGAGACCACTGTAGTTGCCTGTGCAGAACTTCCTTCGAAGTAATTTCCCCCAGTGTTTTGGCTATACATCTGGGTTTCCGTGTAAGGATAAGTTGTTCGACTTCAGGAAAAGAAAATAAAAGAAGTAGTAGTTATTTATTTGAATTGTTTAAGTGAGGAAAAACATCATTGTAGAAAAGAGTGTACAGTTGCTATAACCAAACTTAACAGTATTGGCAAAAAAACCCCACATCTACATAAAATAACATTTCATATGTCAAAGTACTGAGTAATTAACTTGGACTCACTGTTAAAATAAGTATTCATTAAACTTAACAGAAAATGGTTTTAGCCCCATCTGAAGATGGATGGAGAAAAGTATTACAAGAATTGAAGATATGAGAGGAAGATCTCATTCAAGTATTAATATATCATACAGTAATTTTTAAAACTGTTGTAATTTTTAAAATCCTCCAATCAAAGCTGGATTTTTATTTATATGACATTTATTTTGTATACTGCTTTCAGCTGAAATAGAAGTAATTTTCTTCCTAGAAGTTGGTACAGTGCTGTGTTTTTTAATTTAGGATGAGAATAATGTTGATAACACACTGATGTTTTAGTTGTTGCTGTGTAGTGCTTATACTAAGTCAAGGACTTTTCAGCTTCTCACATCCAGCCAGCAAGAAGCCTGGGGGTGCACAAGAAGCTAGGAGGGGGCACAGCCAGGACAGCTGACCCAAATTGACAAAAAAGGATATTCCACGTGTGAGCTCACAGCCCAGGAAGCCAACCACATCCTGGGCTGCATCAAAAGGAGAACTGGCAGCAGGTTGAAGGAGGTGATTCTCCCCCTCTACTCATCTCTTGTGAGACCCCAATGTGGAGTACTGAATACAGTTCTGGTGCCCCCACCATAAGAAGGATATGGAACTGTTGGAACAAGTCCAGAGGAAGGTAATGAAGTTGATAAGAGGACTGGAGCATCTCCCCTACACAGCTGAGACAGTTGGGGCTATTCAGCCTGGAGAAGGTTGCATGAAGACCTCATAGTAACCTTCCAGTATCTGAAGGGACCTACAGGGAAGCTGGAGAGGGACTCTTCATCAGGAACTGTAGTGATAGGACAAGGAGAAATGGGTACAAATTGAAAGAGGGGAAATTTAGGTTAGGCATAAGAAAGAAATTCTTTACTATGAAGGTGGTGAGGCACTGGAACAGATTGCCCAGGGAGGTTGTAGATGCCCCAACCCCAGCAGTGTTCAAGACCAGGGTGGATAAGGCCTTGAGCAACCTGATGTAGTGGGTGGTATCCCTGCCCATGGCAGGGGACTTGGGACCAGATGATCTTTAAGGCCCCTCCCAACTCTTAACATTTTATGATGTTATGCCCAGCATATAAACTGGGAGAAGTTCGCCAGGGGGCTGGAATCACAGCACAGGGATGGACTGGACATCAGTCAGCAAGTGGTGAGCCATTGCATTTTGCATAATTTGTTTTGTTCTATTTTTTTCTCTTCTTTTTTTATCTTAGTAAACTTTCTTGATCTCAACCCATGAGGTTTACTATTGGTAGAATCACTGAATTATAGAATCATCAAGGTTGAAAAAGACCTTTAAGATCATCAAGTCCAACCGACAACCTCAAAAATTGTCTAGTCCAACTGTCAAATCATTTTTCTCAATTCTCTTCCCCATCCCACTGCAGGGAGGGAGGAGTGAATGAACAGCTGTGTGGTGCTTAGTTGCTGGCTGGGGTTAAACCACAACAACTGTGTACATTACAAAACTGTAAACATGACAAAAATGTCAGCCAAGAGGGTCCTATATACAAGAGTCCTATAAATGCTTTGCTTTGATTTCAAATTCACTGAAATTCTCTGGGTGAAGCTTGAAATTCTGAGCTCATTTGTATTTTAAGACATTCAGTTTGTTCAACTGAGTGAAATTTTAAATTGGGCAGCAATATGTACAGTGTTATTATGAAAAAGGTGGAAAAACTAAAATAGAACTACAATTTGTGAAAGAATTTGTGAAGGGAGTAGAAAAGTCAAAGGAACAACAGCAGCAATTTTACACAATTCTTTCCAACTATTAAACATTTGTGCCTCATTAACCATCTAATCTTTGTTGGAGGTTAGGACTTTTTCTTTTTTTTTTTTTTTTCTTTTTCTCTCAGGGAGTTTTCTCCCATTTGTTGCTAAGAGATATTAATGATCGGTACTTAAGAGAAGTGCAGCTGACTGCAGCCCCTTAGCCAGGGGCTTTTCTTTTGGGAAGGGCAGAGATACCACGAGATTTTGGCTGGGGGTGAGGGGCTGGGCTCAGCTCGGAGCTCTCTCTCGCTCTCGGGATCTGAGGGGAGACAGGCTGCAGTCGCTGTGGGAAGAATTCGCCACCACCGCGGAGTCCCATCTCCTACTATTTTCTCCTACCGTGAGTTTTGGGTTAGTCTCCTGGCAGCTGAGTGAACGGACTCTGTGTACACTATTGTCAATTCTGTAGTAAGTTACATTGACTCCTAATCTATAGTATTTCTTTGCTAGCTATAATATAGGTACCTTTATGTCATGCACTGTTTTATGCAATCTACTAGTAGTTCTTTTAGTTTATACTGTGTAGTAAGTAACTCTGTTTAAGGCCTTTTGTCTGTTACCTCATATCTATTCAATAAATAACTCATTTTACAATAGACCTAATCGACCATTCTGAAGAACTTGCTAGCCAGAGTGATTTAGGTAAGGGTCACTTAAGTAGAGCTGCTGCCAAAAATCTGAGCCTAAAGCAGGGCTTGTCTAAAGCTCTCACTCGATCCAAAACAATCTCACCAGAGTGGAGTAAAGGGGCACCTCCCTCGACTTTCTGGCCACACTGCTTTTGATGCAGCCCAAGGACACAGTTGACTTTCTGGGCTGCAAACACACATTGCCAGCTCATGTCCAGTCTCTCGTCCACCAGCATCCTCAAATCCTTCTCAGCAGGGCTGCTCTTGATCAGTTTATCCCCCAGTCTATATTAACACCAGGATTCGCCTGGACCCAGGTGCAGCACCAGCACTTGGTCTTGTTAAATCTTATGAGGTTCTCATGGGCCTGGTTCTCAAGCTTGTCCAGGTTCCTCTGCATGGCATCCCATTCTTCAGGTGTGTCAACTCCACCACTCATCTTGATGTCGTCTGCAATTCTGCTGAGGGTGTACTCAATCCCTTTGTCTATGTCATTGATGAAGAAGATAGTAAATAACACTGGTCCCAATATGGACCCCTGAGTGATATCACTTGTCACTGATGTCCATCAGGACTCTGAGCCATTGATCACTACCTTTTGGATACAACTGTCCAAACAATTCCTTATCCACCTAACAATCCACCCACTGAATCCATCTCTCAAATTTAGAGAGAAGGATATGGGGGACCATGTTAAAGGCTTTATTAATGCCAAATTGATTCTTTGCCTTTTGTTTTTGAATATATTCTCTGTATTGTTTACACATATATTTGTAGCCTATTATTGTATTTGTAGTTAGCTCCAGTATTTTTTTCCCTAGACTGATAGGCAAAAATACAAAACACATTCCAGAGGCTCCAAGCTGGGGATCCAAGGCCCCTTTCCTATCTTGGTTCTTCCAGGGAACCAAGGTTGAAACCAGCTCTTCAAGACACATTTTCATAAACAGACTTTAGTCCCTATCTAGAGGAGGGGGAATTCAAAATAGGGTTGAGCTGGGGGGGAATTGCCTCACCAATTATGCTTCTAATTCGGGATTCTTGTCAGATATGCTAATTTGCAAAACCTATAAAAATTGTATATGCGTTATACTGTTTGTGCATCTTCGGTGTTTTCCACCTGGCGAATTGTGCACCAAAGGATCCTTATAAAGGTAACCCCTTTTTATCACCCTGTATCTGGCTCATAATTTTAGGGCCAGCAAAAAGGCATCATTACAGAAGTCCAAATAAATGACATCTGTAGCTCTTCCCTTGTCCACTGATAGAGTCACTCCATCATAGAAGGCCACTAGGTTGGTCAGGCAGTACTTGCTCTTGGAGAAGCCATGCTGATTGTCCTGAATCACCTCCCTATCCTCCATGTGCCTTAGCATAGCTTCTAAGAAATAAATTTATTTTTTTTTACTCTAAAGGTGGTCAAACGTGTATTGGGTCTGGCTGAGCTGGAATTCATTTTCCCATAGCAGCCCTCCTAGTGCTGAGCTTTGCATTGGCAGCTAGAAAGGTGTTGATAACACACCAGTGTTTTGGTTACTGCTGAGCAGTGCTGGCACAGCATCAGTGCTGTCTCCCCAACATCCTCCCCCCCCATCAAGGGGCTGGGAGTGGACGAGATCCTGGGAGGGGACACAACCAGGCCAGCTGACCCAAATTAACCAAAGGGATATCCTGTGGACACACACATTTAGAGAGCTAGGAAATTACAGCTTGAGAATTCTTTCTCGGGCCTGGACTTCTGCTTCTCAGATCCATTCCCAGACTGATAAGCTGATTGTGGCTTCAGTTAGGGAGGAAGTCTCCCAAGATGATAATATGGTGAAAAATAGAATGGAATTCATAATAAAAACACCTGGTGTTTTTCCCCTGGGACACATCCTGAGGTACAGTCTCATGGATGTTTTTCCCAATTGTCCAATGAGCTACTGTCCTGTCTTAGCTCCACGTAACATGCTGTAAATACGGGTTGTCCGTTCAATAAAGTTGGCCTTTTTTCCCTAAAGAGGTCCATGTGTGTTGCTGTCCTTGCTCTCTCTCTCTTTTTTTCTAGCGCAGTAACCACAATATCCCATACCATATAATGTAAGTTTAAATATAAAAGCTAAAAGAAGGCAGAAGAATGGTGGGCATTTATGTTTGTCTTCCAGAGCAACCACTTAGTGTGCTGAAGCCCTTCTTCCTGGGAAGTGTCTAAACACACAAGGCCTTACAGAAGTTCAGGTAGATTACATCTGTAGCTCTTTCCTTTTCCACTGATGCAGTCGCTCCATTGTAGAAGACCACTAAAATGATCATGCACAACTTGCCTTTAGTGAAGCCATGATGGCTGTGCTAATCTCCTCCCTGTTATCCGTATGCCTCAATATCTCTTCCAGGAGGATCTGTTCCATGATCTTACTGGACACAGAGGTGAGGTCTACTGGTTAGTAGTTCTCAGAGTGGTTCTTTTAACATTTTTTTTAAATGAGCACAATGTTTCCTTTGTTCCAGTCATCAGGGATGTGGTCTGACTGCCATAACTTCTCAAATACAATGGAGAATGGCTTAGCAACCACATCAGCAAATTCCCTCAGGACTCTGGCATTCATCTTGTGTGGTCCCATGGATTTATGTATGCTCAGGTTTCTTAGGTGGTCACAAATCTGATCTTCTCCTATGATGGGAGGGACTGCTTTCCCCCGTCTTGGATACAGACCTTGAGGTTCAGGTTGTGAGAAGAGAGATTGCTGGTGTCAGGGTGGTTGAAGTCCTCCAGGAGGATCAGAGCCTGTGAGCATGAGTCTTCCTGCAGTTGAAGTAAAAATGCTTTATTGATATCCTCACCTTGATTGGGCAGCCTGTAGCAAACACCAACCACGAGGTTTCCTTTGATGGCTTTCCCCTTATTTTTACCCAAACGGTCTCAACCCATTCAGCACTTGTTTTCAAAGACAGCTCTCTCCAGTCAATCAATTTTTTTCCATAGAGGGCAACTCCTCCACCCCTTCTTCCTTGCCTGTGCTTTGTGAACAGTTTATAGCCATTGATCACAGTGCTCTAGTCATGCGATTTGTCCTACCAAATCTCAGTGGTAGCAATTAAATCATAGCTTTCCAGGTGCACAGAGGCTTCCATCTTTTCCTGTCTGTTACTCACGCTGCATGCATTGCTTCAGAGGCACTTTAGTGGGCCTATTGACCTTATCAGCTTTTTAGAGGATCACAACCTAATTCCCTTGTGGCATTTCACAGGGGCGTCTCTGTTGATTTCTAACACATCAGTGGCCTCTGGGTTTTTTTTGTCTGGATGGCAAATGGATCCTTCAGTGCCTTTCAGTAAGGAATCTTTAAGATTCACAGAGCATCCACTATTGCCCAAAAATGTATAAAACTAGTGGAGATATTCTTCTACTCCCTTTGAGCTGGGCAGGGGGAGTGGGAGGGTGTGCACCAGACAATCTTCAGAGCTTCCTTGATATATGTACGGGCAATATCTTTGTGTTTGTCTCAAGTAGTCTGCCCCTGCTTCCACATTCTGTGTATTTCCTTTTCATGTTTGATTTCAGTTTGGAGCTCCATTTGTTTGGGTGATGGTGGCTGTTCCCCAGCCAGTTCGAACCACAGGAAGCCAATGACAGCAGCAGCAATGGCAGTAGCGGCAGCAGTAGTATTTGCTGTGTGCTGAGAAGAGTGTGATGCTTATGAAGTCCTGGAGGGTGTTTGAGGAGTTTTTTGGGCCCCCAATATCCTTGGGCTGTGTGTGTGTAGGGACTGGCCAGCAATCAACAAGTCTCATAAGAGGAGCATGAGACAGTTGGGTGGTCCCCGCTGTTGGTGCAGCCAGTTCAAACCACAGGAATCCACATGTAACTCGCCCCTAGGAAGTGCCAGTGACCAGGGTGTGGTGCTGTAGGAAACAGTGCTTGAGAAGAATGGTGCAAGAGATTGTGCAGCAGTTCAAGCAGAAGGGTACATGAGGAAGGCAGCACATCCTACTAGTTGTTGGACTGCTGCCTGCTCTTCTAACACAGTCTTACAGTGCAGTCTCAATGGTCACCCCAACTAGCTGTTGGCTGTGCAAGCCTATCCAGCAGCTTGAGGTCTCCAGGGAATTATAGGACCTTATTAGGCAGTGTTTTGAAGTTGTTGAAAGCATGGTGGTAGAGACCAGATGAGGGTTGCACTCTGCAGCAGGCAGGAATTGGCTGTCTAGCCAGGCTAGCCTGGAATGAGTGGAGGCAGTCACCTAGACAGAGCTTCCTATCAGGGAATCTGCTGTCCAGGTGGAGGGCTGTAAAGACTGCACCTCATGCTCCTGGGTGGAGGAGATGCAGGAAGAAGTCACCAGCTTATGCTGTATTAGGGAGCGGTGTGAAGACCCACCCTTAAGGGGAAAGGAGCACCTAAGATTCATAAATGTTCGTGTTCGAAAGGTATGACCAAAGTCAGAGGGTCTGCAAACAATGAGAAAGTTTTATTAGTAAATTACACACTTGGCATGGAAATCAGTTTGTTAGTCCCTGACCTACTATATAAGCACATGGCAGTGGGTTTTGGACAAAGGGGTAGGGTGAAAGACAGAAAGAAAGATATTAAAGAGGAGGGGAGAAAAAGAAAGAAAAAAAAAGAGATCACCAGTCCTGGCTTCAGCATCAATTCAGCAGTGTTGGTCCAGCTGATGAGATATCCAGGGTCCTGGGAGTGCTGCCCGAGTTTGGGGGGTGGGTACATTTTTATGGATAGGTTTCTCTGCCCTGAAGACAGGTTTCTTGGTTTCTATGCAAATTAATTCTCATGTGCAGTCTATTCTTTCAGACCTTTCTGGAAATGGGCTGGAGTGCTGTGACGGTCTTTGGTGGTCTTAATCTCCCCCTGTAATCCACACCCACTTCTTGGCCTCATTCCTGTGCTTGCACTGTACTGTGTTGTGCTTATCTCCAGGAACTACAACAAGGATGTTTATCCCCTAAAAGTGCTGCCCTACCTCTGCATGGCCTTCCTTCTCAAGCCAAACCTTATTTTTTCTCATGGCGGACAGTCCTTGGTTAGCTCCACAGCCATCTGGTTACCAGTGTTTGAGACATACACATTATCCCCTTGTCTTCTGGGAATCAAGAGCTCAAAGGGTCTCACGTTGGACTGCTGTTTATAGTGTTGTTGGAGAATGAGCTTTAGTCATCGTAATTTTCCATCCTGGCTGCAATTCGAATCAGTAACTTTCTTTGAAGGTCCAATAACAAAAATATTATTCCACTTGGGTTGTTATTCAGGCAAGAAAAATAAGTTTCCAAGGCTGTTTGTTAAAAAAATAGAAATCACAGAATAAGCTGAGTTGTTCATTCTTGGGAACAGACAGTGCTTCTCATAAGCTCAAGAGGGGCTTAGTCCAAGTGCAGTTAGTCGAGGCCAAGGCCTAATGTGCATTTTTCAGATCATAGTGCAGCCTGGGGAGGGAGGCAGGAGGATGCACCCCATGACTAAAGTCAGCTTCTCTGGGCCTTTACAAGGGGGAACAAGAAACAGAGTACTATTTGAGGTGTTGCAAGAATAAATACTAGGACCCCATGGCACTGACCTCCAAGGACTACCAAAGAGCTGCAGTGCCAAACAGACAGCACCTTGAAGGAGGCACCATGGTCTTTGGTGAACCATGGAAACAGGATATTGCTTCACTCCCCTTCCTTGTATGTACCAACCAGCAAAAAATATTAAGCCTTAGCAGTGGGCAAAACCAATGGGCAAGATTCACAGGGATAAACTGCAACAGCAGGACATACTAAAAGCTGCAAAAGAAAGCAAGTGCTAAGAGTGGGTGAGAGGCATCGAGGCACCCATCTGCCAGCCTGATATACATTCAAGGGAAGCTTGCTGCTTGCCAGGAGCCAAGATCCAGGATGTCACCAAGAAACTGCCACAACTGGCTAAAAGTGCAGACTACTATTCGCTACTTCTTTTCCACATGGTCACCAATGACGTGGTAAAGCATTGTCTGGAGAAGATCAAGCAGGACTTGAAAGCCCTGGGGCTTCAAGTGAGGGGGACAGGTGTCCAAGTGATCTTCTCCTTTGTCTTGCCAGTCAGAGATAGGGGTGCAGGCAGAAGTAAATGCATCATGCAGATCAATACCTGGTTTTGTGGATGGTGTTGTCCCCAGGCCTTTGGCTTCTATGGTCACAGGACATTCTTCAATGAATACAGCCTATTGGGAAGAGTTGAAATCTACTGATCTAGAAGAGGCATGACAATCTTTGCCATCATATTGACTGACTTAGTGAATTGTGCTTTAAACTAATAAACTTGGGGGGGTGGGGTCCAAAGTTGTGACACCTGTATATCCATGAGCAACAGGGTGGATGAGCATGCCTACCAGAGTAGAGAGAAATGCTCCCCAACACTCTCCAAAGTCAAAAACCCCAAGTCCAACCACCTCAAGTGCATGTATACGTAGTCTGGGCAACAAACAGGAGGAACTGGAGCTCCATGCCCATTATGACAGTTATGATGTCATAGGAGTTAAAGAAGCTTGGGGGGAAACTCACATAATTGGCAGACCACAATGGATGGCTACAAATTCTTTTGAAAAGATTGGAAGGGAAGAAGAGAAGGTGAAGTTGCACTTTATGTAAAAGATAAATTTGAATTTATGAAGGTGAGCTGTGGAGACCACAAAAGTTCTATCATTGAATAACTTTGGATCGAGATTGGAGGAATTGTCACCAAGGGATATCTTATGGTAGGTATCTGTTACTGACCTCCCAAGCAGGATGATGAGACTAATGAAACCTTACTTCAGCTGCTCAAGGAATTCTTAGACTGACAGAACCTGGTCCTCATAGGTGGCTTCAATTACCTGGGCATTTGTTGGAAAAACAACACAGCAGGGCACAAGTCAACCATTAGGTTCTCAGAATGCACTGAGGACTGCTTCCTGCCAGAGATACTAGACATGCTGACTAGGAGCAGTTCATTGCTGGATTTACTGCTTGCAAACTAAGACTTACTTGACAAGATAACTGGCAGTGATAGCCTTGGATGCAGCAATCACAACATTGTGCAGTTTAATATTCTGCCAAGCACACTTAAGACCAGTAGTAGGACAAAGACCCTGGATTTTAGAAGAGCCAACTAGAAGATTCTCAGAGCCCAGGTGTGAGGCATTCAATGGAAATCATCCATGAAGGGAAAGGAGTTTGTGAGTGCTGGCAGTTATTGAAGAACAGTCTCTTGAAAGCACAAGAACAGTCCATCCCCTACAAAGGGAAAGGAAGGCAGAACAAGATGCCACCCTGGCTTAACAATGAGATTATAGGTGTACTTAAAAGCAAAAAAGAAACATACAAGGTATGGAAAGATAGTCAAATAGCTACTGAGGACTATAAGAACCTTGCTAGGGCATGCAGAGATGCGGTCAGGAAGGCTAAAGCTCAGCTAGAATTGAAAATGGCCAGAGAACAAAAAGAAAAGGTTCTTCAGGTACGTCAGACAGAAAAAGAAGGTTGAAGATGAACCCTCCTCCCCCCCCCCGCCATAAGCAAGGCTGGCAGATGGGTAAGAACAAAGTACTCAACACATTTTTTGCCACAGTCTTTGATGGTAACCTCTCCCAGACATCTTGAGTAGATGGACTGCAAGACAGGGGACTGGGGGAGCAAAGTCCATCCCACTGATCATGTTTGTGATCACTTGAAGAAACTGAACAGACATCAGTCTATGGGACTTGAGATGAATCACAGTCCAGAGGGAATTGGCTGATGTATTTCCAAAGCCATTCTCCATGATATTTGAAAAGACATGGAGGTCAAGTGAAGTCCCAGGTGACTGGAAACAGGAAAATATTGCACTCATTTAAAAAAAGGGTAGAAAGGAAGACCCTGGGAACTACTAGCCTATCAGCCTCACCTCAGTGCCAGGAAATTTAATGGAATAGATCCTCCTAGAAGCTGTACTAAGTCACATGGAGGACAGGGAGGTGATTAAGGACAGCCAGTATGGCTTCACCAAGGGCAAGTCCTGCATGACCAACCTAGTGGCTTTCTATGATGGAGTGATGCCACCAGTGGACAAGGAAAGGACTACAGATGTCATTTATCTGGACTTCTGTAAAGCCTTTGACATGACCCCCTACAACATCCTTCTCTCTAAATTGAAGAGAGATGGATTCAATGGGTGGACTGTTATGTGGATGAGGAATTGGTTGGATGGTCTCATCCAGAGGGTAGTGATTAACAGCTCAATATTCACATGAAGATCAGTAATGAGTGGTGTCCCTCAGGGGTCCATTTTTGGACCAGTGTTATTTAATATCTTCATTAATGACACAGACAATGGGACTTAGCACAGTCTCAGCAACTTTGCAGATAACACCAAGCTGAATGGAGCAGTTGAAAAGCTGGAGGGAAGGGATGCCATCAAAGGCAATCTTGACAGGCTAGAGAGGTGGGCCTGTGTGAAACTCATGAATTTCTACGAGGCCACATGCAAGGTCCTGCACTTGTGTGAGCGAATACCACGCAAATATACAGAGCGGGTGGAGAATGGATCGAGAGCAGCCATGAGGACAAGGACTTGAGGGTGTTAGCTGATAAAATGAACATGACCTGGTAGTCAGTCACAGAATCATAGAATCATTAAAGTTGAAAAAGACCTCCAAGATCATCAAGTCCAACCTTTGACCTAATACCACCATGTCAACTAAACCATATTGTAAAGTGAATGTCCATTAATTTTTGAACACTTCCAAGGATGGTGAGTCCACCATTTCCCTGGGGAGCCTTTTCCAATGCTTAAGCACTCTTTCAGTGAAGAAATTTTTCCTAATATCCAACCTGAACCTCCCCTGGTGTAACCTGAGGCCATTTCCCCTTGTACTGTCACTAGTTGCCTGGACGAAGAGGTCAATTTTCACCTCACCACAACCTCCTTTCAGGTACAGATCGATAAGGTGTACCCTGAGCCTCCTTTCTCCAGACTGAACAACCCCAGTTCCCTCAGCTGGTCCTCATAAGACTCATGCCTTACACTCTTCACCATCTTTGTTGCCCTCCTTTGGACATGTTCCAATATCTCAATGTCCTTCCATGCCCTTCCTGTAGTGAGGGACCCAAAACTGGACACAGTATTTGAGGTGTGGCCTTGCCAGTGCCAAGTACAGAGGGACAATCACTTCCCTGGTCCTGCTGGCCGCACTATTCCTGATACAGACCAGGATGCCATTGTCCTTCTTGGCCATCTGGGCACACTGATGGCTCATGTTCAGCTGGCAGTTGACCAACACCTCTAGGTCCTTTTCTGACAGGCAGCTTTCCAGTCACTCTCCCTCAAGCCTGTAGCATTGCACGGAGTTGTTGTGACCCAGGTGCAGGACCTGGCACTTGGCCTTCATGAACCTCATACAATTCACCTCAGTCCATCAATTCAGCCTGTTCAGACCCCTTTGTAGGGGTGATCTGCTCCAAAACATTCCACCTTGGGTGGATCCCATCAAGTCATAGACTTGTATATGTCTAACTGATGTAGCAGGTAGTGTTATATTTGCTAGGTGGAATGAGTCCCACAACTGGAGTGCTGGGATGGAGGGTGTGATAGGTTGACTTGGGAAGAAGAAACTCAGAGAGAGGTTCGCTCTAAGAGAATTTCCTCTGTGGGGCTTGGGACACCTGCAACAGCCAATTAGAGAAAGTTAGTTCACTCCTGAACACACATTTTGAAGGAGGTAATCCGGAACTGAGGCTCATTTTTTTCCTGCGGCTGAGCAGGTAACATCAACCCGAGCTTCCCCCTCCCCCATGCGGGGGGGGAGGCTCGGGAGGCCGCTTGGGCCCCGTTTGCCAACAAGAGGACCCAATGGGCGGGGGGAGAAAAAGTTGTGTGATAAAACCTTCACGGCTTCCTCCTCCACAGGCCTGCCGCTCTGGCATGGGTGGGGAGGCCCGGCTCCTGCTGCTGTCAGACGGGCCGGGCCTGCCCAGGTGGCCATGAGCACTGTGGGGCTGCAGCCCAGCCCCAGAAAGGCTGATTGACACCTCAGCTGTCCCCCCCCAGCACGGCCTGAGCCTGGCCCAACTCTTGTAGTTGTGTTAAACTTTAACTCTTTAGTGCTCAGATAAGATTTGCAAAGCCTCCAGCCTTTCCTTTGAATATGAAAGGGAATAAGAAGATTTCTGAAGTCAGTAACGTAAGAGCTAAGTTTTTAAGATGGAAGGAGAATGAGAAGATGCTGAAATGGCTGAAAATTTTTTTGTAAAATTGTAGGGATGAACTGATGTACTGAATATTCCTATAAACCATGGAAAGAGACATGGGGAATGGAAATGTTCCATTTAATAGATGATTTGACCAAAGAGCACCTGTGTTGAGAATTTCTGCCCTGAGAAAACAAGAGGATTTCAATTTTCTAAAGATGAAGCCTGAGCAGAGAGAAAGGAGATGGAGATAACCTTTGCTGTCGAACATTTCATTCTTAAAAGTAATACCCCATGAGACAGACATGGCCCACATCTACAGCTTTGGGACGGCTGTGGAGCTGGGAGGAGCGTCACGGTTGCAGGTTCCCGGGCAGATGCAAATCGTGAAAGATAAAACCACAAGAGAACTGTCTTCTTCTTTCTTGTGGAAAAAATCCCTACAGCTTTCAACAAAAGGAAGCTTCTCTCTCCAGAAGTGAACTGAAAAAGACTAAATTGGGGACTGACCGAAGTATTTGTTATATGTTTGTTTGGTTGTTATGAAGGTTGGGAGAGGGAGGGAAGGAGTGATCTGAAAAATCTTATTCTGAATTTTTTTTTCCTTTCTCTTTGTTTGTGTAGTTAATAAATTTTCTTTTATACTCTCTCAAGTTTTAGGCCTGCCTTGCTCTTTTGCTCCTAGTTCTGTCTCACAACAGAAAAATAAGTTTATTTAAATTGGCAACTCAAAACGAAGACAGAGGGCTACAGGCTGTTTAGGAGGGATAGGCAGGGCAGGTGAAATGGAGATGTGGCACTATACATAAGGAAGAGGTTTGATTGTACAGCCCTTACAGTTGGCAGTGATGTGGTGGAGAGCCTCTGAGTGAAGCTTAAGGGGATCAAAACAAAGGAGATATTATAGTGGGTGTTTATTACTGATCGCCCAGCCAGGATGTAAGCAGTGATGAGTTATTCTGTAAGCAATTAGGAGAAATCTCTGGATCAGTAGCCCATGTCCTTATGAGAGTTTCCAACTTCCCAGACATCAACTGTGAATATCATCCTGCTGTGATGAGCAGGCCTTGGGAAGCCTTGAAGTTTGTGGGAGGTAACTTCTCGTCACAAGTACTCTGTGAGCCAACTAGAAAAGATGTCCTCTTAGACTTGTTTGTGACTAGAGGACTCTTGGGAGATGTGATGGTTGGTGGCTATCTTGCCCACAGTGACCATGAAATGGTTGAGTTTAAAATTTTCAGTGTAATGAGAAAAAAGGTCAGCAGAGTTGCTGCCCTGGATTGCAAGAGAGCAATCTTTAAGCTATTCATGGAGCTAATTAGAAGATTACCCTGGGAATCTCCTTTTGTGGACTTAGGGGCCCACGAGTGCTGCTCAGTCTTTAAGAACCAGTTTTCAGAAGCACAGGAGCAGGCAATTCCACTGTGTCAAAAGTCAAGCAAGTGGGGCAGAAAACCAAATCAGGTGAAGAGGGAACTCCTCGTGGAGCTCAAGAGGAAAAATAAATTGTAGAATCTCTGGAAGCAAGGTTAGGCTTTGCAAGAAGATTACAGAGATGTGGCTCATATTTGCAGGGAGAAGACACAAAAAGCAAAGCTCAGCTGGAGTTGAAACTGGCCAGGGTTGTGTCAGATAACAAGATAGACTTTTTAAAATACATTAATAGCAAGAGCATGTCTAAAGAAAACATTGGACTGATACTTTTTGAAGATGCTCACCTGACTAACAGGGATGAAGAAAAAAAAAGAGGCATTACACTATTTTTTTTGTCTCAGTCATTAATGATACTGTCCTAGGGTGATGTTATGGTGTTTGTATCTCCAATCGTGTGTTCTGATTATGTTTGGTATTATGTCCTGTGCTTTCAGGACTGACTCTGAAAGTGAAGCTTTGTTTTGTCTTGTTATCAGCTGGCTCACCTCTCCCATGGTCTGTGTTTAGGAGAGGTTTTAGCTCTGTTTGCTGGCTTGCTTGCCTGCTTGCTTGCCTGCTTGCTCGCTTCTGCCTCTTTTTCTTTCCTTCGCTTTGCCCTTGCTTTTGCTTATTAGTTAGTTCAGCTAGGCAGTCCAACTTTTTCCCTGGACTGTTTTTTTCCACCCCGTCCCCCCCCTCTCCTGGATACCATCTGAACCTGTTCTGGACGGGGACCTGGGAAACCCCAAGAAACACCGGGAGTCTACACTCTGTCACCTGCAGCAGTCATTCCCCAGCGCCAGAGACTGATAACTGGGCGACCACTCGCCGGAGAGACTCTCTGAGTTTGTCAACCCTTCAGAACGGTGAAAGAGTTTTTTTGTCAGCTGGTGGTGTTTTTTTCCTGTGCTGGGGAGTGTTTTGCTTGTTAAATAAACAGGTTTTTTTTCCCACTCTTCTCTGAGGAAATTCTTCCCGAACCCGGGGGGGGGGGGGGGGGGAGGGGGGGGAGGAGTCGTGGGGGGGTTGCTGTCTGGGGGCTCCTTCCGGAGGTTTTCCCACAAATTTGCCTTAAACCAGGACAGATACTGAGAGACCTTGGGCTGCCCAGTCCTTTGAGTTGGAGAGCGATGACTGAGGGAACAGTGGTTTTCCATTTATGGACACTGAAATTGTAAGGGACCAGTTGTATCAGCTGTCTGTTCACAAGTTGATGGGGCCTGATGGGATTCATCCCCGAGTTCCGAAGGAGCTAGAGTATTACCATGTTGCTGTCATTATTACCATCATTATTATTATATTTTACTTTGTTTCAATTATTATACTGTTCTTATCTCAACCCACCAGTTTAATTTTCTTTCCTGATTCTCCTTCCCATCACAATGGGGATGAGGGCAAAGGGAAGTGAGCGAGCAGCTGTGTGTGGTATTTAGTTGCAAGTTGGGGTTAAGCCACAACACATACACAGAGGACAAAGAGTGAGATTAGGCAGGGCAATAGTTATGAAAACATTTAAAAGGAAAATATAAGAAAATAGGACAGGCTGCAGTGATCAGGCACAGGGCTCAGCCAGACAAGCATACTGACTGGCTCCATTTTACCTGCAACTGGGAACTTTTATCCTCTTTTCTGTCTATCCCTCCTCTTTGTCTCTCCCTGTGTTGGAGGTTGAACTATTCCCTTTTCTTTCAGTGGAATTTTCTCCCATTGTTATGCTAAGTAATTGTGGCTACACCTTAAAACGACAGATAATGTTCTCTCGTAGGGGGGTGGCTGGAGGGGGAGGGGGGGGGAACCGGAAAAGGAAAGGTGGGACGGGGGGGGTCTGGAGCGGGGCTCTCTCTCGCTTGGCTCGTTGGAGTGGGAAGACAACCTGGGCTCTGCTCTGGCATCTCCCTCTGCCATCCCAGCACTGAGATCCACGCTCCCTGCCTTTGGACATCGCTCTGCTGCTCTCCCAACTCACCCTACTACCTCCGGACACTCTGCTGAGCACCACGACCGACACTGTGAGGGGGAGTCACTTTCCCCATCCCCTCTCTCCCCTGGGCCGCGGCCGCCATCACCCAGCCCTCTTCAACTGCGCGGGACCTGCCCTGCCCCCACAGCACCGGTAACAGCACAGGGAGATGACCTGCGGCCAGAAGGGACTGGAGTGGAGCTAGACTGTTCTGTTGCCAACTTTTATAGCTGTTGTTGTTTTCTGCCTTGTTAGATACCAGTAAAGAACTGTTATTCTTATCCCCATATCTCCTGCCTGAAGGCATCTGAATTGGACCTAAAATAATTAAAAGGGAGGGGGGTTGCACTCTGCATCGCAGAAAAGGGGCTCCTGCCTTTCCTTAGACCATACCTGTCTTTCAAACCAAGACACCCTGCTTCCTCTTTCCCCTGTAATTCCCTTAATCAGTTTGTATAGTTCTATCAATTCCTGCATCCATCCTAGTTTGATGTCTGGGATCCCCCCTGGTTTAACATCTTATCAGTTGCAAAGTCCATGTTGATCTTCCAGGAAATAGTGCCTGTAGTTTAGATTCCTTCCTAAATCATGTATTGTATGTTTGGGGTTTTTTGTTGTATTATATATTAAAAAGAAGTTTCCTGTTTACAGTCCAGTATAATTCTTGTAAATATCAAGTTTTAAATTCCTTTCTGTGGAACAAAGAATAATATCTTTATGAAGTTGGGTTAATATTTTAAGATGTAGAGACTCAGATATCTTTGTAGCTATTTTCAATCCTGTATAAATGACACCTTCTCTGTGGTGACTTCTAGTGTAATCACAGCAACATAGAATAGTAGAGTAGTTGAGGTTGAAAGTCATCTCTGGAGCTTGTCTAGTCCAAACCCCTTCCCAGCCCATGCTCAAACCAGGATTAACCAGAGTAAGTATCTTGGGACATTGTCCAGTCAGGTTTTGGATATCACAGTATAACTAGGTTGGAAGAGACCTCCATGATCATCAAGTCCAACACATACCCGAACACCTCAACTAGACCATGGAACCAAGTGCCACATCCAGTCTTTTTTTTTAAATACACCCAGGGATGGTGACTCCACCACCTCCCCAGGGAAAGCATTCCAATACTTTATTATTCTTTCAGTGAAAAACTTCTTCCTAATATCCAACCTATATCTCCCTTGGTGCAGCTTGAGACTGTGTCCTCTGGTTCTGTCTGTTGCTGCCTGGTGAAAGAGACCAATCCCCACCTGACTACAACCACCTTTCAGGAAGTTGTAGAGAGTGATAAGGTCACCTCTGAGTCTCCTTTTCTCCAGGCTAAACAACCTCAGCTCCCTCAGTCGTTTCTCATAGGGCTTGTGTTCCAAAACCCTCTCCAGCCTTGTTCTCCTCCTCTGGACACACTCAAGCATCTCGATGTCCTTCCTAAACTGAGGGGCCCAGAACTGGACACAGAACTCGAGGTGTGGCCTCACCAGTGCTGAGTATAGGGGAAGAATGACCTCCCTGCTCCTGCAGGCCACACTATTTCTGACAGAGGCCAGGATGACATTGACCTTCTTGGCCACCAGGGCACACTGCTGGCTCATGTTCAGTCAGCTGTCAACCAGTACCTCCAGGTCCCTTTCTGCCTGGGTACTGTCCAGCCACTCTGTACCTAGCCTATAAGGTTGCAGGGGGTTATTGTGGCCAAAATGCAGGACTCGGCACTTGGACTTATTAAACCTCATCCTCCTAAACTCTGCCCATCTATCCAACCATTCCAGGTCTCTCTGCAGAGCCCTCCTCCCTTCCAACAGATCAACACACGCTCCCAGCTTAGTGTCATCTGCAAATTTACTAATGAAAGACTCAATGCCCTCATCCATGTCACCAGTAAAAATATTGAACAGAACTGGCCCCAGCACAGACCCCTGAGTGATACCACTTGTGACTGGCCACCAGCTGGATGCATCACCATTCACCACCACTCTCAGGGCCCAGCCATCCAGCCAGCTCTTAACCCTGCAAAGGGTGCACCTGTCCAAGCCATGGGCTGTCAGCTTTTCCAGGAGTATGCTGTGGGAGACAGTGTCAAAGGCCTTGCTGAAGTCCAAATAAACAACATCCAACAACCTTTCCTGCATCCACCAGGAGGGTCACCTGGTCGTAAAAGAAGATCAGGTTGGTCAAACACAACCTACCCCTCACAAGCTCATCTGCCAGCTCCCTCATCACCCTGGGATGGATCCCATCTGGTCCCATAGATTTATGAATATTTATGCATCTCAGCAGTTCTCTGACTGCCTCCTCTTCGATAACAAGGGGACCATTCTGCCCCCTAACACCATCGGCCAATCCAGGAGGACAGTCATTCTGAGGATAAACCATCTTCCCACTAAAGACTGAGGCAAAGGAGGCATTAAGCACCTCCGCCTTCTCCTCATCCACAATTACTAAGTTCCTTCCCTCATCCAATAAAGAACAAAGGTTGGTCTTATCCTTCCTTTTACCATTAATATATTTGTAGAAACATTTTTTATTATCCTTTACAGAAGTTGCCATTTTAAGTTCATACTGAGCTTTGGCCTCCCTAATTTTTTTCCTACATGCCCTAGCAGCCCCCTTAAATACTTGCTGAGAGACCTGACCCTCCTTCCAAAGATGATGCATCCTCTTTGTATTTCTAAGTTCCTTCAAAACCTCGTTGCCCATCCAGGCTGGACATTTGCTTCATCGACTCATTTTTCGGCACACAGGGACAGTCTGCTCCTGTGCCCTCAAGACCTCTGTTTTGAAGCACATCCACCTTTGCTGAACTCCAACCATGGAGAATCCACAACCTCTCCAGGCAGCCTTGTCCAGTGTTTGAACACACTTAGAGCTAAAAAGATATTTTTTATGGTTGAATGGAAGTTCATGCATTTCAGTTTGTGTGCATTATCTCTCATCCTTTGACTGAGCACACCTGAGAAGACTTTGCCTCCATCTTCGTGCTGGTTTCAGCTAGGGTAGAGTTAATTTTCTTCCCAGTGGCTGGTACAGGGCTATGTTTTGGTTTTGTGCTGAACACAGGGTTGATAATACAGAGATATTTTTGTTATTTCTGAGCCGGCCTACACAAAGCCAAGGCCTTCTCTGCTTTTCATATTGCCAAGCTGTCAACAAGACTGGGGGTGCATGGGAAGTTGGGAGGAGACACAGCCAGGACAGGTGACCCAAACTGACCAAAGGGATATTCCAGACCACATGACATCATGCACAGTATATAAAGTGGGGGGAAGAAGGAGGAAGGGGGGGAATGTTTGGAGTGATGCTGTTTGTCTTGCCAAGTCACTGTTATGCATGATAGGGTCCTGCTCTCCTGGAGATGGCTGAACACCTGCTTGCCCATGGGAAGTGGTGACTTAATTCCTTGTTTTTCTTTGCTTGTGTGAGAGACTTTTCCTTTCCCTATTAAACTGTCTTTATCTCAACCCATGAGTTCTCCAGTTTTTACCCTTCTGATTCTCTCCCTGATCCTGCTGGTGGGGGAGTGAGTGAGTGGCTGCGTGGGGCTTGGTTGCTGGCTGGGGTTAAACCACAACAATCTTGAATGCAGTGTATTTAAACACAGATAAGATCCCTCTTGAGCCTTCTCTTTCGTAGACTAAACAATCCTAAACAATTCAGGAAGTGTGGACTGGATAGGTGGATAGTGAGGTGAACTGTCAACTGTCTAAAATGCAGATCCCAGAGGGTGGTGATCAGTGGCACAGAGTCTAGTTGGGGGCCTGTCACTAGGGGTCCCTCAAGGTTCATTACTTGGGCCATTATTGTTTAACTTATTCATCAATGACTTGGATGATAGGGTAGATGCCTTCCCAGCAAGTTCGCTAATGACACAAAGCCGGGAGGAGTGGCCGATACTCCAGAGAGATGTGCAGCAATTCAGCAGTACCTCGATAGGTTGGAGAGATGGGCAGAGAAGAACTGTCTGAAATTCAGCAAAGGCAAGTGCACAGTCTTGCACCTGGTAAGGAATAACCCTGGGCACCAGTACGGGCTAGGGTGACCTGCTGGAAAGCAACTCTGTGGAGAAGGATCTAGGGATCCTGGTGGACAACAAGCTGTCCATGAGCCACCAGTGCCCTTGTGGCCAAGAAGGCAAATGGTATCCTGGGGTGCATTGGGAAGAGCATTGCCAACAGGTGGAGGGGGGTGATCCTGCTCCTCTACTCAGCCCTGGTGAGGCCTTACCTGGAGTGCTGTGTCCAGTTCTGGGCTCCTCACTATAAGAGAGACATAGACCTCCTGGACCAGGTCCAGCAAAGGGCTACAAAGTTTACTAAGGGACTGGAGCATATCTCTTATGAGATTAGGCTGAGGGAGTCAGGCCTGTTCAGCCTCGAGAAGACTCGATGATTGAGAGGGGATCTCATCAATGTCTATAAGTATCTGAAGGGAGGGTGCCAAGAAGATGACGCCAGGGTCTTAGTGGTGCCAAGCAATAGAACAAAAGGCAATGGGCAGAAACTGATGCACAGGAAGTTCCACCTGATCATGAGGAAGAACTTTACTGTGTGGATGGCCAAGTACAAGAACAGATTACCTGGAGAGCTTGTGGAGTCTCCTTCCCTGGAGATATTCAAGAACTGTCTGGACACAATCCTTTGCCATGTGCTCTGGACTGACCCTGCTTGAGCAGGGAGGTTGGACCAGATGACCCACTGTGATCCCTTCCAACCTTACCTATTCTGTGATTCTGAGTCAACATCCCTGAAGGCATTTGGCAAGACGTAAAGACAAGGCACTTAGGGACATGGTTTAGTGCTAGACAGCAGTATTAGGTTAATACTTGGACTGGATGATCTTAAAGGTCTTTTTCAACCTCAGTGATCCTATGATTTTATGATTCTGTCCCAGCTCTTTCACCATCTGTTCCTGCAGATGCTCCAATCCTTTCATCACTGCAGTGGCTCTTCGCTGAACTTGTTACAGTATTTCCATGTCTTTCCTGTACCGAGGAGACCATAACTGGATACAGTACTACAGGTGTGGCCTCTCCAGTGCTGAGAGAAAGGTTTACCTCCCTCAACCTTCTGTCAACACTTTTCCTAATGCAGCTCAGGATACTTTTGACCTCCTTTGATGCAAGGGCATGCTACTGGCTCACATTCAGCTTATTTTCAGCCAGGACCCCCATGTCCTTCTCTGCAAAGCTGCTTTCCAGCCAGTCATTCCCTATCTTGTACTGGGGCATCATGCTATTCCTACCCAGGGGCAGGATTTGGCATTTCCCTTTGATAGACTGCATGAGGTTTCTGTCTGTCCATTTCTCCAGTCTGTTGAGATCCTTCTGAAGGCACAGCAGCCATCTGGTCTATCAAATGCTCCTCCCAATTTTGTACCATCTGAAAACTTGCTGAGGGTGCTCTCTGTCACACTGTTCAGGTCATTAATGAAGTTCTTAAACAGTATTGGCTCAAGGATCAGCCCAGGGAAACACCACTAGACACTGACCTCCAGCTAGACTTTAGGCTTCTGATCACAACTGTCTGAGCCTGTCAGCTCAGCCACTTTTCAGTCTACCTCACTGCCCACTTATCTAACCTGCACTTTGTCAGCTTGTCTATGATGATGTTATATGAGACAGTGTTGAAAGCCTTGCTAAAGTCAAGATAAAGAGCATCTGCTGCTCTCCCCTCATCCACCAAGATAGTTGACTCATTGTAGAAGGCTGGCAGGTTGGCCAAGCATAATTTCCCTTTTGTAAATCCATGGTGACTACTCCAAATCACCCTGTGTCCTTTGTGTGCCAGGAAATGGCTTCCGGGATTATTTTTGCCATCATCTTCACAAGAATAGTGGTGAGGCTGACCAGCTCATATCCTTTTAAGCTGCTATCTACAAATGAAATCGTGAGGAGTTATACCAGGAAAATCATATAGGCATCATCTCCTGTATGGAGACAACTTTTCTGGGCTGTTTATCCAGTCAGTATTTTAATTTTTATTATTTTTTGTTTGCTTTGGTTTTTAAAGTTCTTTTTCACAGACAACCATGCATTTTGACATTTTGTTAGATTTCTATGTCTGGTACCATACTTCCTTCTTTCCACTCACTGGTTCTTGGCTCTTGCCTTCCCAGGCACTTCCACCAGCTCTTTGTCTAAGACCAGAACCCTTTCCTGCTCACTGGATGACAGTTTCACTCTTCTGAATCAGACAACTCATGTTTTTGTTTCCTCCTCACTGACTGGGCCTAGTTGCTGTTTTCATGACCAAATGGTCTCTTCGGAGGTCTTGAGGGTTGTGTTAGAATCAAGCTAGCACATGACCATAAAAAGAAAATGAAAGAATATCCATGTTACTTGACATAGAACATTTTCCATTCCTACCATAGGTTTAGTACTTGCTCCTTTCTGTTTTAATAGGATAACTTCCTTCAACTATATATCCTAGGCCCTGTATATGGAATGGAGTAGACTCTTTGTTAATAGATTAGGTACTAGAAACCAGAGTTCATATAATTAATAGCAAAATCAGGAGGTGCAAGGAAATACCCCATTTAGGGTCATCTGGAGGACATCCATTGGTCTTTGGAGCAATTAAAATATAAACAGGATAAAACAAACAATCCTCTGCTTAATATATTTGAGCTATAAAGTCAGGTAAAATGTCATGACCTGCAATAAACTATACATTCCCAATACCACTGCCTATAATTTAGAGTAGAAGCACTAGAGCTTTTAAAAGAAAAAAAGTGTGAATGAAGAAGTATGTTTTATTTTGTCTCAACAGTTCAGTGTCTTTGGCTGACATTTTTCAGTTAGCCTGATCAGACATTCTACATAGATGTTTTCAGTCTTTGATTACTGTTTAACAATGTGATGAGTGACTTTCCATTTTTACAGTATCTTAAACAGGGACACATTGGTCATTCTTAATAAGCATGTCTTAACAAACCCATTTAGGACAGAAGATTGCTTACATATTATAAAAGCAAAGAAAATGAGGGAACAAGAGAGTGTTGAAAAAGTTTATCTGAAGAATGAATTTGGCAAAATATGTCAGTGAAGAGGATGCTGCAAGTGTTAACATCAGTCTCAGAACTCAATAGTGTTGTTGACTTTTTTGTGTCAATGCCAGATTATCATCAATAGATATATTTTCTGGCACCAAAAAAGTTTTCTACAGGCGTTTTGCTTCTTCCTTAACCTTATATCAGAAGTTTCAGGGGCTATATTTAGACTTAACTGAAAAAAGAGGGAGGGAAAGTTCTCCCTGAACAACTTTGAAGGTAGCTCTACTCTGACTGTGTGTGTGAGTTTTAACATATAACCTCTAGAGCTCTCTTTTGACCTAAATTATTCTATGATTTTAAGTTTGAACATGGGAGAAAGGAATTTGATGGTGGAAAACCATGTTCATTGAAGCAAGAAAAGCACAGGAAATAGAAGAGTGAGAGAGAAGCAAAAGGACATATTCTCTTTCCTCTACGTTCTTTCCTTTGGAAAAAGTAATAAATATGTATATCATTGCACTTAAAACAATAAAGAAATTATATAATTGTTTTCTGTAAGTAATGATTACAACTGCTTCAGCAATTTAGGAACTTGCCAGTATAATTTCAACTAGAAGAATAGAGGCCCACATGAAGACTACTTTATTACACAGATGATCATATTATGACAAATTTAGACCATACTTCCTATCAGCATAACTTAAAACTTGTCCATAAACTCAAGTTTTTCCCCCAAACAACAAAATTCTGCATATACAGCTTCACACTGTCCAACTGTAACAATTACCTGAATTCATTTTAGACTAATTCAAGTGATATGAATCCAGCTTGTTTTCACTCAAATAATGATTTAATATGACAAAAAATAAAGTTTTTGTTAAAACAATTTCTTTGCTAATTAAAACATAGCAGTCCATATGTTGTCATGAAAAGAATGTGCATTTAACTTCATATTTTAGTAAACATTCTAATTTAGATGAATAACCAACTTACATTGTTCCATTTGTGTAGACTGTGTCACTTCCCTCCACATACTGAACCTGGGCTGGGTAGACATGTTGTACCTGTTGCACAGTCTGTACTTGCTGTACCTGCAAACAAGAACACCAGAAATATAGGATAGTTTACCTTATGAAAAGAATGACTAGTGCTTCAGTGCATCTAATGGTTTCTAAACAATACTCTCAAATTTGGGAGATCCCTGTTCTCACAATTACTAAATGACGCAGAATGCAATATTGTGTTACAAGTCTGTAATATGCTAAGTGGAGTATTGTGTTGATTTGGCATAGCCTGATTTTTTTTTTTTTGTAGTGGGGGGGCCACAGGGGTAGCTTCTGTGAGAAGCTGCTAGAAGCTCCCACCATGTCCAACAGAGCCAATCTCTGATGGCTCTGAAGATGGACATGCTGCTGGTCCAATTAGAGAGGTTGGTAATGGTTCTGTGATTGCATATTTGAGAAGAAAATCAAAACAGCAGTTTTTTCCCCAGAGGTGGAGAGGCACCGTGGCTACCACTGTGGCTGCCACCATCTCGGCACAGACTGCAGTGAGCTTTCTCTGCCTGGCTGCCCCTAGCCAATCATGCCGCAGACAGAAGGGCAGGGGCGACGGCAGCTTCTCCTTCCCAGCGCCCTGCATGAAGAGGTGCTAAATAGTGCCAGCACTGTGGCGGTCCTCACTGCCCACGTGGTGGTGGTGGTGGGGCTGCATGGCTGACAGTGAAAATGTGGCGGGCGACTCCCTGATGTGGAACCTGGATGAAAGCAACTTCTCGGCTCTGCAGGATCCTGAAAGAATCTTTGAATTAGTGGAACTTGTTGACAATGGTACCTACAAGCAGCAGTTTTTCTTCTAGTCAGAGAAGAGGAGGAAGTGAGGACATGTGAGGGAAAACAACATGGCTGCACCAAGGTCAGTGGAAAAGAAAGAGTAGGAGGAGGTACTCCAAGTGTCAGAACCAAGATTCCTCTGCAAGCCTTAGTGAGGACTATGGTGAAACATTCTCCCTGTAATGCATGAAGTCTATGGGGGATGCAAAGATTCACTCACACCCCATGAGAAAACTGTTCACACTGGAGTGGATGGACGTCAGAAAAAGCTGTAATCTAGTGGGAGATCCCAATAGAGAGAGAGCGCCCTTGCTTTCAAACTAGAGCAGCCTAGTCTTAAAAGACTGCACCCTGTGGACGAATGACCCATGCCACAACAGTTTTGGAAAAACTGCCCGTGGGAGGGACCCCACGGCATAGCAAAGACTCCTTTCCCTGAATGAACAGAAAAAGATCTCGAATGACAAACTGACCAAGAGCTCCATGTCCTGTCTCCCTGCACTGTCGATGGGAAAGAGGGAGGGGATGGGGGGAAAAAGGTGTTTTAAAGGCTTATTTTACTTCTCATTATCCTCTTCTGACTCTGTTAATAATAAATTTACTTTATATTTTAAATTTAAACCTGTTTTGCCCTTAGAATGATTTTTCCCAGTCCTTATCTCAACTCATGAGCCCTTCATTAATTTTTTTCCCCTCTGCTGAACTTTAAGAGAAGAAGGTGAGCGAACGACTTTCATGGGTACCTGGCGTTTGGCCAGCGTCTAACCACAAGTACTAACATTGGAGATGGAGGCCCTAGTGAGTATGGGTATTTTCAATGCCAAGGAAAGAACCATCTAGAAAGATCAAAAACTATATGATTGATATCAAGCTTAGGAACTATATTTAGGAAGGAAGTAAATTTTATTTGGTCATCTGTATGCTGATTTCTTTGTATTTTTTTTACTCCAGTTTATACAATACAAGCCTCTAAATCACAACTTACCTGTGCTGTTAAAAGGCAAACTTTGACCTGTGAGAGCAGGTCCTAAAAAATTCAGTGTAATCCTAGAAGAGTCTGGTTCTCATGCATGTGATGCATCATCATGTCTCCAAGGTGCACTGCTCTGGCAGACATGCTCTGGAGTGGAGGATTGTGCTAAGAGAGCTTTCCAAAAAAACAGCAAAACTGTGAAACTAGCACAGAGAGAGAGAAGGCGCACCAGCCTCAGCCAGAGCAGGAAGTGTTAAAAGCTAGACAAGCAGCAGCTCTAACTCAGTGTAGGCAGCGCCAGGACTGAAGGTGACCAACTCCCACAGGTATAAAAGATGCACCCAAGAAGCAACCGGGTGTGGGGCAAAATAGGGCAGGCAAACAGGGTGTGACTATCATGGTTTAGGAACGGTATTCCCCAATTTAGGGCTCCCTTTGTTTTATGGCAAAACCAGTTTTCAGGAGGATTTGGATTATCTTCTCTCCTTTCTGTCTTGGTTTGAAAGACAGGTATTTTCTAAGGAAAGGCGAGAACCCCTTTTCTGAGATGCAGAGTGCAACCCCCTCCCTTCTAATTATTATAGTTTCAAATCAGAGGCTTTCAGGCAGAAGATATGGGGATAGGAATAACAGTTCTTTACTGATATCTAACAAGGCAAAATAGCAGAAACAACAACAGCTATAAAAATTGACAACAAAACAGAACAGTATAGCTCAGTTCCAGACCCTTTTTGGCCACAGGCCCTCTCTCCCTGCCCTCAGTTACCGGTGCTGTGGGCAGGGCAGGTCCCGCGCAATCGAAGAGGGCTGGGTGACGGCAGCAGCAGCCCAGGGGTGAGAGGGATGGAGGAGCGACTCCCCCCTCACGGTGTTGGTCGTGGTGCTCAGCAGAGTGCCCGGAGGTAGTAGGATGAAGTGGGAAAGCAGCAGAGCAATGTCCAATGGCAGGGAACGTGGCTCCCGGCGCTGGGATGGCGGGGAGGACGCTAGATAGGAGCCCTGGCCGTCTTCCTTCCACTCCACCAGCGAGCGAGACAGCGAGAGCCAGAGAGCCCAGGCCCCTGTCCCACCTTTCATTTTCCGGTGTCCCCCTATCCCCCACCCCCTGCGAGAGAAAACTATTGCTACTAAGGTGTAGCCACAAATACTTAGCATAACGATGGGGAAAATTCCACTGAAAGAAAAGGGAACAATTCAACCCCCAACACTTTCTCAAAAACTTCCTCTGCTGTGTTGCCCCATAGGATGATGTCATCGATGTACTATAAGTCTTCTGAAGCCTCACCCTTTTTCAGTGCAGTCTGGATCAGTCCATGGCAAATGGTGGGGCTGTGTTTCCACCCCTAGGGCAGTTGGCTCCAGGTGTACTGGACGCCCCTCCAGGTGAAAGAAAACTGTGGCCTGCACTCTGCTGCTAAAGGAATGGAGAAAAATGCATTAGCAATATCGATGGTAGAACCATTTTGCTGCGTGGGACTCCAGTTAGTACTGAAGCTCCAGCGTGTCTGACACAGGAGCATTCAGTGGTGGTGTGATTTCATTCAGGTCATGATAGTCCACTGTCAGTCTCCACTCTCCATTGGACTTACACACTGGCCATATGGGGATATTGAAAGGTGAGGAAGTCTTGCTGTGACCACTCCTTGGCTCCCCATGAATCATCTATGGATGGGAGTCCCAGAGTCCTGGTTGCTGCAGTGTTGACAGTGCACTGTTGTGGTAGCAATTGGTACCTGTTGTTCTTTGACCTGCAGCAGTCCCATAGTAGAAGGGTCCTCTGAGAGACCGGACAAGGTATTCAGCTGTCTAATTCCCTCTGTCTCCACAGCAGTTATCCCAAAAGCCCAGCAATGCCCTTTTGGGTCCATGAAATACCCTCTCCTGAGGTAATCTATGCCAAGGTGCACAGAGGCTCTGGGCCAGTCACAATGGGGTGTTTTCACCATTCTTTTCTAGTCAGGCTAACTTCAGCTTACAGTACAGTCAGCTGTTGGGATTCCCCTGTCAGCCCAGAAAGAGATGGATTCTGCCCCTACATATCTTGATGGCATCAGGGTAGATTGTGAGCCAGTGTTAACTAAAGCTTTATAGTCTTGTGGATCTGATGTGACAGGCCATGGGATCCCCACAGTCCAATAGATTCTACTGTCCATTTCCTCCACCTGGCTGGGAGCATTACCCCTCTAGTCCTGGTCATAGTACTCATTGCTCACTTCTTGTAAATATGACCTGGAGGTCCCTTTGAGATGATGGGAAGTAACATCAGCCCTTCTATTCTATCTGAGGACTTGCCCACTGGAAACTGGAGCAACATTTATCCTTGAAGAATTTCCTGTAGTGGTTGTTCTTCTCAAATCACATACCCATGCTACTAGGGCAGAGGTGGGTTTTCCATCCCACTTCCTCATCTCCTCTCTGTGGTCATGAAGGTAAAACCACAGGTTACTTCATGGTTTGTACCCTCTCTCAAGTAGGAGGATATTTGCTCCCAATAGCAGACTCTGGTCCATACTGGTGGGGCATAGGACATTTTCTCTCTAACTTGCTTGAGTCTTTCAAATCTGTCCATAGTCTTGGACAGTCTTTCCACAGCCAAGGCACAGGTTGGTAGGGAGGAAAAAAGATGATCTTCATATTGCCAGTCAGGTAGTCACCTGAAGCACTGTTCTCCTTCTGTCATTGACATCAAGGCCAGTGAGTTGGTGTATGACAATGGTGTGCTCTGTACAAACGTCCGCCACATGGATTATGTACACCACTGTTACACTGGACCTCATCTGGATCTACAGAGGACTGTTTGCTATTTGAATCCCTACCAAGTACCTCCAGCACAACTAATTCTCTCAGGTACTGGATACCCTTCTCCATGGCATTCCACCTGCTTGGGCTCACTACTAAATTATCCTTGAGAGAATACCTTTCCCTCACGCTTGACAGGAGTTACTTCCAGAGGCTGAGAGTTTCTGTCTTCTTCCCAATTGCCTTGTCAATGCTCACATCCCGGGACAGGGATCCCAGCTGCTTGGCTTCACTACCATCTAGTTTCATATCGTGTTCTGTGATATCCCAACACTGGAGCAGCTAGGTCACCAGGGGCTCAACCGATTGGCGGCTGAAATCTTTTCACATATCTTGCGGCTCACATGGGATAGGGATCAGGTGATTCTCCCTGGCCCTACCTTTTCCTTCTTTTGAGACCGCCCTGCTTCCTCTTCAGCCCTCACTACGCAAACTGATTTGGTCTAAGATTTTTTTCTTCTGTATAGGGGCAACTGATACCAGCACAGGTTGTTCCCCTGGCTCAGCTGCAGTTTGAGTGGCCATGGTGCCTGTTGTTCTGCTTTCCTTCTACTCCCTCTGAGGGTGCTGTCGAGTGACAAGCAGTGTCTGATAAACAGTAGCCAGGGCCCAGCACACTGCAATAAGTTGGTTTTCTCTGGAGTTGCCACAGCTTTCTCCTTGCAAATATTCTGTCATTTTATCAGGGTCTTGTAGTTGTTCAGGGGTCAACTCCCAAAACACTGGAGGAGAGAATTTCTCCAATAACAGTCCCATTTTCTCCTACCTTCCATGCAACTCATGACCATTCCCCCTTGGGGCAGATCTCTGAATGACCTTCCTAAAAATGTCTTGACTCTAAACATGGTGTAGACCGCACTGAGGAGACCTGGCAGACTTAGCAATAAGAACATGCTTTCCTTAACATCCAAGGAAAATTCTAAATTCTCAAAAGCTCTAGTAACAGGCCTGAAGGAGGAAAAGGGGGTGAAAAGGTGCTGGGTATGATTATTAATGCACTCCCAAAAGGAGCGTCTGAGGTAAGGGTAGGAGAGCAACACTGAATACACATCCCGAATGACCCTCATTGCCCTTGATGTTATGTCATCAGCTGATATCCCACAGTACAGCAACAAAGCTATGCTGATCTCTTCCCTGCTCTGAAAAGATCATTATGAAGAGCACATACAGGAATATATACAGGGTTGGGTACCACACCCACATGAACAGACCAAGCAACATTGTGACCAGTGGCTCCATACCTAATACAACAAATGCTTAGATCAAATTTGTTTCCAATCTTCTCTTGGCAGACGTGTTGTTATCTCAACCCTTCATACCTCACATTGGGCACCAAATAAGGCTGTTGTGGTTTAGGAATGGTATTCACCAATTTAGTGCTCCTGCTGAACACACACTTCTGCTTCCCTACTCCCCTCCAATTGGAAGCACAAAAGGCAAAGATCACATTTTGAGATAAGAACAATTTATTGGAAACAGCAATAAGATTAGAACAAACAGTAACAGAAACAATATTAATAACAAAAGGTATAAGAAAGAAATTATTTACACAGAAAGCCCGCAAGAATAAACAAATACTGGACAGCTTCCCCTGCCACATTTTCTCAACTAGAAGAAACACCCTTCTCCTCAGAAGTGAGAGAGAACCTTTTCCCCACCCCCAAAGCAAGAGAGAGTCCCTTTCCCACCCTTGGCAGTGATGTGAGGTGGTATTGAATAAAATTATGGTCCTGCCCACACCCCCTCCTGGCTACTGCAAAAAATTAACCCTGTCCTGGATGAACCCAGAACAGTAACACATCAGCCAAGGCAGGGTGCATCAGCCAAGGCAGGTGTGGCAGTTTACACAGCAGTTCAGGCAAGAAGGGCATGCAGGGAGGACACACCCCTCCTACCAACTCAAGAGGCAAGCCAAATTAGTGGTCATTAGTGGGTTTAGGAAAGGCAGGTCCTGCCTGACCAATGTGATATCCTTTTATGACCAGGTGACCAGCCTAGTGGATGAGGGAAAGGCTATGGATGTGTCTACCTGGAATTCAGTAAAACCTTTGACACTGCCTCCCATGGTATTCTCCTGGAAAAGCTGGCAGCCCACAGCTTAGACAGGTGTACTCTTTGCTGAGTTAAAAGCTGTCTGGATGGACAGGCCCAGAGAGTGGTGGTGAATGGTGCTGCACCCAGTTGGTGACCGGACACTAGTGGTGTTCCCCAGGGATCAGTGTGGGGCCCGTTTAATATCTTTACTGACGATCTAAACAAGGGGATTGAGCCTACCATTACCAAATTCCTGGACGACACTAAATTGAGTGAGAGTGTCAATCTGTTGGAGGGTAGGAAGGCTCTGAAGAGGGACCTGAACAGGCTGGATCAAAGGGCTGAGGCCAACTGTATGAAGTTTAATAAGGCCAAATGCCAGGTCCTGCACCTGGGTCACAACAACTCCGTGCAATGCTACAGGCTTGAGGGAGAGTGACTGGAAAGCTGCCTGTCAGAAAAGGACCTGGAGGTGTTGGTCAACTGCCAGCTGAACATGAGCCATCAGTGTGCCCAGATGGCCAAGAAGGTCAATGGCATCCTGATCTGTATAAGAAACAGTGTGGCCAATAGGACCAGGGAAGTGATTGTCCCTCTGGACTTGGCACTGGCAAGGCCACACCTCAAATACTGTGTCCAGTTTTGGGCCCCTCACTACAAGAAAGACATTGAGGTGCTGGAGTGTGTCCAAAGAAGGGTAACAAAGCTGGTGAAGTCTTTATGAAGAACGGCTGTGGGAGCTGGGGTTGTTTAATCTGGAGAAAGAAAGCTCAGGGGACACCTTATCGATCTCTACAACTACCTGAAAGGAGGTTGTGATGAGGTGGGGGTTGGTCCCTTCTCTCAGGTAACAGGAGACAGGACGAGAGGAAAAGGCCTCAGGTTACACCAGGGCAGGTTGAAATTGGATATTAGGAAAAATTTCTTCATTGAAAGCATTGTCGAGCACTGGAACAGGCTACCCAGGGAAATTATTGAATCATCATCCCTGGAGGTATTTAAAAGATGTGTAGATGTAGAGCTCAGAGACATGGTTTAGTGATGGACTTGACAGTGTTGGATTCGATGATCTTAAAGGTCCTTTCCAACGTAAATTATTCTTTGATTCTATGATTCTATGATCTACAAGCGCTCTTTAATAACATTTTAGTTAGAACAAATTCATCATCCTCACTATATTCTCTAAAATTCCTATCCCTCCTTTTCCACCATTAACTTATATATTTCAAAACAAGATTATAAACTTCATTGTTAACTACAGGGAGTAGTCTGGAGGTGCTCAAGAAGTTGAGAGGGAACACAGCTAGGACACCTGACCTCAAGTGACAAAAGGGATATTCCATACCATATGAGGTCATGCTCAGCAATAAAAATAGAGGGAAGGTTAGCCAGGGGACTGCTGGGTATTGGTTGGTTGGTGGTGAGCAATTGTTTTCATTTGCAACACTCACCTTTCTTGGATTTTATTTTTCTCTCTCTTTGGGTCTTTTTTCCCCCTCTTTTCCTTACAATTAATTATAATTAATTTTTAATTATTAAACTGTTTTTATCTCAGCCCATGAGCTTTCTCATTTTACCCTTCCAATTCTCTCCCACTGGGGGGAGGGGAGGAGTGAGTGAGCAAGTGGCTGTGGTGCGTAGTTGCCATCTGGGGTTAAATCATGACACCTAAGGAAAAATTTATTTGAAAACCTTAATTTTGAAAAAAACCCCAAACCATTACTTTGAAAAAGACTGTTCAAGTGTGACAGAAAAACAGAGTTTCTGTCAATCAGTAGTAATGATATGTACTCTTTCTGATGATTAAATGGAAAATTCAGCAGGTTGCTGATTTCACATGTTAACTGTTACATAAATTAGCATTGGCCTGCCATCCCTTATCAGTGTTCCTGAACTATAATTTCCCAAATTCAAAAAATACATCTCTTATTATTAAGCAAGATAAGATTGCACAAAATTGCAAATTGATTTTGGATACAAGTGATTGCATTAAAAGTACTAATAAGGTTAAGAGAATAATACCAGGGTAAAATATGTGAGGATTTATAAACCTCATTTAAATTTTAAAAAAATCAGAGCTCTATACACAAAGATTTCTGTTCTCAGATAAAAAAAACCCAACTTAATAAATTAATTAGTCTGTAATACTTTTAGAAAGCAACTCATGGTCTAATGTTGATATTTAGATAAATGACCAATATAAGTTCATGACTAGTTTTTATGTTAAAAATGATTTTTCATTAAGCTCCAATTTTAATTAGAAGTTTGTATGTCCAGTTGAATGATACATTTATTTCTGAATGCTATGGTCATAGTCTATGATGAATAGGAAGATTTGTTTTGTGTAACCTTTGATGCATGGACACACCTTCTAAAATAGATTAGACATTTGTTTTTAATTTTACTCTTTGAATCCTTCTGTACTGCATGACATAAATCATAAGGTCAGTGAAATTAATTTAAAATCCTTATAAGCTTGCTACCTCATGCTTAAGAATGCATGTTAAAACAGGAATGATGCATGAGTGGAAAATCATATTTGAGGAAAAATAAGACTAAGAAAAATTGCACAAGATATTGAATGGCATTTAATTTTGCTTCTCACTTTTTCACTTTACTTTTGCTACGTTTTACTTGTGTATATGTTTCTCCCTTCACCAATTCAATGTTCCAAAAATGACAATTGCTGTGTCATTTGAAAAAACATCTGTGAAACCACTGCCACTACACTCAGAAGGGAATCTTAGTTTTTCTTTAAGGACATTTTTTTATTCTTCATTTGAAGCACCATATCAAACTTTCATGAAAGCCATAGTTATATTGTCAGTGTGCAAATAAAAAATTCATTTTAGGAGAAAATAATTTAGATGTTGAAAAATTATTGCCCCCATAACTACAAGAAAGAATTGTAAAAAATAAATTATTTCTTCTGAATTTTTCATTTTTACCTAAAGTAGTCTGCTCCTAAAGTATGTGTATATAAATTCAAATTTTAAATTTAAGCAAATATATAATATATACATTAATTTTTTTCAGAGCAAAGCCACTCTTCTTCATCAAAGAAATTGTTTTAATGCCTGATAGCCTTTTCTTTTCCTACAGTGGAAAAGCACCTATCTTACCCACATTCTTCATCCCATTTCCTAGTGTTATACTAGATTCACATCCTCTTCCCAGATTCACAGAATACTTATGGTTAGAAGGGACCTCTGGAGATTATCCAGTCCAACCCGCCTGCCATGGTAGAGTCACCTAGAGCAGGTGACACAGGAACACATCCAGGTGGGTTTTGAATGTCTCCAGAGAGGGACACTCCATCACCTCCCTGGGCAGCTATTCCAGTGCTCTGCCACCCTCAATAGAAAGAAGTTATTCTTCATGTTGAGGTGGAACTTCTTGTGTTTTAGTTTGTGGCCATTGCTCCTTGTCCTGTCACTGGGCACCAATGAAAAGAGTCTGGGACCATCCTCTTGGCACCTGCCTTTGAGATATTTATATGCATTAATAAGACCCCCTCAGTCTTCTCTTCTCTAGACTAACCAGGCCCAGCTCCTGCAGTCTCTCCTCATAACAGAGATGCTCCAGGCCCCTAATCATATTTGTGGCCTCCACTGGACTGTCTCCAGTAGTTCCTTGTCTTTCTTGTTCTGAGGAGCCCAGAACTGAACACAGTACTCCAGATATGGCCTCACTAGTGCCGAGTAGAGGGGAAGGATCACCTCCCTTGACCTGCTGGCCACACTCTTCCTGATGCATCCCAAGATACCATTGGCCCTCCTGGCCACAAGGGCACACTGACAGCTCATAGTCAACTTGTCGTCCACCAAGACTCCCAGGTCCTTGTCCACAGAGCTGCTCTCTAGTAGGTTGGCCCCCAACCTGTACTGATACTTGGGGTTACTCCTCCCCAGGTGCAGGACCATACACTTGCTCTTGTTGAACCAAGTGGGCCTTGGCCTTCCTCATCACATCCCTGCATATTCTGATGATATTCTTATAGTCCTCCCATGTGGCCAGTCCCTTTTTCCACATCCCATAAAGTTTTTTCATCCATTTGAGATTTGCTAGAAGCTTCCTGCTCATCCATGCAGGTCTCCTGCCCCCTTTGCTTGATTTCTTGCTCATGGGGATTCACTGGTCTTGAGCTTGGTGGAAGTGATGCTTGAATACTGACCAGCTCTCTTGGACCCCCTTCTCTTCTACGGTCCTAACCCATGGGATACCTCTAAGTAGGTCTTTGAAGAGGTCAAATTTAGCTCTCTGGAAGTTCAGAGTTCTAATCCTGCTTACTGCTTTGCTTCCTCCACACAGGACCCTGAGTTCTACTATCTCATGGTCACTACAGCCAAGGGTGCCTCCAACCTTCACATCTTCAACCAGTCCTTCCTGGTTTGTTAGCACAAGGTCCAGCAACACACCTCTCCTCATTGGTTCTTCCACCACTTGCCTCAAAAGGTTTTCATCAATAATCTGCAAGAACTTCCTGGACTGTGTGTGCCAAACTGTATTGTCTCTCCAACAAATATCAGGGTGGCTGAGAACACCCAGGAGAACTGGAGCCTGTGATCATGAGGCTATTTCCAGCTGTCCATAGAAAGCCTTATCAATTTCCTCCTCCTGATCAGGTGGTCTGTAGCAAACACCCACAACAGTGTCACCCATATCAGCCTGTCCCTTAACTCTCACCCATAAACTCTCAACTTGTTAGTCTGTCCCTGGGTACATCTGTCCCTGGATCGATACATTCCAGTTGCTCTCTCATATAAAGAGCAACTCCACCACCTTGCCTCACTGGCCTGTCATTTCTAAAAAGTAGTCATCCATGACAACATTCCAGTCATGTGAGCTATCTCACCACGTCTCAGTAACTGCAATGAGATTATGGCCCTGGGACCACACAGAGATTTCCAGTTCTTCCTGTTTATTCCCCATGCTGTGCGTTTGTATATAGGCACTTCAGAGAGGTAATCAAGCATGCAGGTTCCCTAGAATGGGTGTAAGAGGATTCACCAAAGCCATACACACCCTCAATGTGGTTAGCCCTGGGATTTTCATCCTGAGAGGCAGCCAAGGAACGTCTGTCACTGCACTGCTTGGCATGGCCTACTCCCTGTGAGGAAGCAATGGCATGAGTGTTGCCACTTTGGACCCCATTCCCTGAGTCCTTGAGTTTAAAGCCCGTCTCACCAAATTGGTCAGCCTGCTGCCAAAACTTCTCTTGCTCTTTTAAGACAGGTGGATCCCATCCCTCCCTAACAGGCTACAATCATTGTCATAAAACCCAAAACCTTCTCAATGGCACCAGCCACATGTAGCAATGTATCTGAATAGCTTAGGCCATTGTTTATACCAGGTGCACCAGCCAAACCATTTTTAGCTGTTTTTTTGCAATTTTATCAAACATTCTGGAACTTGCCAAGGCTACTGAAACATAAATTGTACTAAATTGGGAGAGAAGAAACTGAAAAACAGAATACCAAGATTAGAAGAACCAAGATAAAGGTGGGCGGTGATGCTCTGGACTGCAACCAATCATTTTACCTGCAAAGCTTGTGCAAGGCGCGTGGACAAGACAGAGGCATCAATCAAAAAATGCGTGATCATGTGAACAGTAGTTTTAGAACGTATATGTAGGGTCTAAAGTAAACAATAAATTGGCTTCTGCTTAATCACATTGATTTGCTGTCCAGAAGTCCTTCATTCCCGCAGCCACAAAGTCACACATTGATGTGCACTATGTGTCTGCTTCTGGCTGTCCCTATTTCTCTAACCAGTAGGATAGATGAGAAGATGACTTGGGCACTGATGTTTTTCACCTGCCTCACCTGGGCATTATAGTCTTCCTTGATCCTATCTATTTTTTGGCTTGCAGCATCATTTGTACCCACATGAAAAAGAAGTAGTGGGTACTAGCCCATGCTTTTGACAAGTTGGGGTACCCTCTCAGTAATATCATAGATCCTACCCCCAGTAGGCAGCATACCTCTCATGACTGTTTATCAGGCTGGCAGATGGGGGCCTCAGTGCTCCTTAATAGTCACATATTATGAGCACTCAAAGTTTCTTTTTATGGTAACTGCTGTGTGCTGCTGGTGTGGATTCTCCTTGTTGGCCTTGCTCATGGACATCTAAAGCCTTTAACGCATCAAATCTGTTTTTCATCTGGATGGTGGAGGTTGAGTTGGAACCCTGCTTTTGTGGGTCACCAGGTTCCAAGGTGCCTCATGCTCAGTGGTATCCTGTGGGAGAATGAACTGTAAGAGACTAGAGATGGTGCTGCCGGCAACCTCATCCCTGATGGGTTGCAGCTGTACTAATTACCAAAGAGTGGAAGCAGCCTTGCCCTTAATAGGTTGGCAGCTGTGGCCAATAAGGATGTGTGTTATAAAAAGAGGGGGTTTGGCCAGTTGTAAGGGGAGAGTTAGTGTTGTGTGATGATGTCCATGGGAATTCACAGAGAAAAGGTATAAGAGTTTTACTGTAGGATAATAAAGGGCTGATGCTTGCCACTATTTTCAGCATTGGTCGTGAGTCCACCATAAGTATCTGTTGTAGGTGGATAGTTCCAAAGCCACGTTATCTATCTCCATTTCAGTCCCTCTAATACTAAGCAGCTTATTAACTGTCTCTTGTAATTCAACCACCTGCTGCAACAGGTCATTAACCTGTGCATGCTTTGTGCAGATACTAGCCTTTTCTACAGAAGAAGTATCTGGGAATCCATTGCAAGCTACCACCTGTACTGACATCTCCTTCCTTACCAGTTCCATCTAGGTGGAAGCATCAGGCTTCTTAGGGGCTATCTCAGTAGACATGCTGGTTTTGGCTCTGAGACAAGTGCCCACCATTATGGCTGAGACCTAGAGCACTTAGAACTTACCTGAACTGTGGACCTACTTTCAGATTGCAGCACCCTTCCCATATGCCCTGCCCACGTGAACTGCTGTGTTGCATCCTTCTGACGTGCCACATCCTGTTTGCTTGCCCTGTTTGAAGCTCTCTGGGTTGCTCATGCTTTCTGGAGCCGTTTAAATCTCCCATAGTGCTCCTGGCTATCACCCCTCCTTGTCTGATTGGCTCACAAGAGCTTCCAAGCTCTGACACAGCTCTGGACTGCTAATCAGGCTGGACTGCTGATTCTTCCTTTTCCTTACCCTACAGAATCACTAGGTTGGAAGAGACCTTTTAAGATCATAGAGTCCAACCCATGCCCTAACACCTCAATTAAACCATGGCACTGAGTGCCACATCCAGTCTTTTTTTAAACACATCCAGGGATGGTGACTCTACCACCTCCCCGGGCAGACGATTCCAGTACTTTATCACTCTTTCAGTAAAAAACTTTTCCCTAACATCCAACCTAAATTTCCCTTGCCGCAGCTTAAGACTGTGTCCTCTCGTTCTGTCAATTGCTGCCTGACACATTCAATTCCTTTAGAATTCCTGACCTTTTCTCAACACTTTTATCATCTATCCTTTTCTCTCTAAACCAGTATCTCCTTCATATTCTGTCCTAATCACTGCAGAATCATCTGCATTGGCTTTCACTACATATGCATCACCTTTTCAGTCTATACAAATTATTGCAGCAAACTCCTCTTCCTTGGCCAGGCTGATCCCCTAACATTCCTTTCTGAAACCTTACATAATTTATACTTTCAAAATAAGACTCAACTGAAAAATACAGTCCAATAGAATCAGAAAATGCTCCAAAGTACAGTTGAAATATTCAGTGAAACAGAAATATTGGAAATAATAACACTAGAACATAAGTAATACCTTATTGAAAATATATTCTGATATAAACTATGTCTAGTTTTCAAAAGTTTGAAGCAAAGCTTGAAAAGTGTTAACCACAGTAAGCCTCATAGAAAGCTTTACTAAGTCAAAGCACCATAGTAGCTTAATTTAAAAAGTTAGCACAATAATAGGAAGACATCATTTTCACACAGGCAGATAGTAATAGGACAAGAGGGAATCGTTTTAAACTAAAAGAGGAGAAAGTACATGAAGATAAGCTTTAAAATTCATGTTAAGTGCCCAATATTTAAATATTTTGCTGAAACACTGCATTTTGGGGGTTTTGGGGAAGGGGACATGTTTTTTTAAAAAAAGCAAATGTATTCCAAGGTACATGCATTATAAATTGAGTCTGTATACCAGGAAATATTATTAGTGAAATGTATGAGACAGTTAAACAGTATTGCAAAGAACATGCTGTATTGGGTTTGCATGGCCTGTTTTTTGGTAGGGGGGAGGCCACAAAGGTGGCTTCTGTGAGAAGCTGCCAGAAGCTTCCACAATGTCTGGCAGAGCCAATCCCTGGGAGCTCCAAAGATGGACATGTCACTGGTCAAGGCTGGGCCAATTAGAAATCGTGGTAACGCCTCTGTGGTAACATACTTAAGAAGAAATCAAAACAAAGGTTGTGGTGCAGTTGTAATTTTCAGCCAGAGAAGAGTGGAGTGAGAAGATGCAACAATTATGCAGACACCAAGGTCAGTGAAGAAGGAGGGGGAGGAGGTGCTCCAAGCACCAGAGCCAAGATTCCTCTGCAGCCTATACTGAAGACCATGGTAAAGCAGGCTGTCCCCCTGCAGCCCATGGAGGACCACGGTGATGCAGAGATCCACCTGCAACTCATGGAAGAGCCCCATGCCACCTGGGAGGAGACTCTGATCCTGTGGGAGACCTGTGGATGGAGGGTCCCTGCTCCCAGGCTGGAGCAGCTTGTTCTTGAAGGACTGCACCCCATGGAAGAGTGACCCACTCTGCAGCAGTTTGAGGGGTACTGTTTGTTGGATCCCAGAAACCTGGGGTTTTTGAGCTTTCTGTACTTTCAGGCACAGACCTTCTGGAGAACACTGCTTTTGACCTGAGGCCTTGGAGACGGCTTCTAAATATGAGTGGTGAAGTAGAAATCACAAGTGTGTAGTGAATTAGAAGTGTGTGCTTTCACAGGGTGATGGGTTTTAAATTTGAGGTTTTTATAGTATAGTAATAGGTATAGGACAAGATGGAGATTTTTGGGTGTTGTCTCTTTCTTTGTTCATCTTTCTTCTTCTTCCTGCTTCATGGTTTTCAGGTAGTAGTTTCTGGTTGGTCAGTCAGTGTCACTCTAAGGGTCATGGGAATCTAGTTATTGGGCCAAAAGTATAAATAATATCGGTGTTAATTCTCTATTGGACCGTTTAGTCTTAAAAGATCTTGTAGCAGTTGCCTCTGTAGCCATTTTTCCTTGCTTCTAGCAAGGAGCTGGAAGTGCTGTCATACTCTCTGTACTTTCTGATAAGATATAATAAACATCCAAGCCCAAACACGAGAAAAACTGTTTCAACCATGTTTCTGTTAATCCTGGCTCTGAGGGAAACGGATGAGACTGAGACAAACCACTAATTAAGTGGTGCAAAGCCCCCGCACCGCTGGGCTACAACTGTTGTCTGTGGGATGGACTCACGTCAGAGAAGTTCACAGAGAGCTGTCTCCCATGGGACAGACCCCATGGTAGAGCAGGGGAACGACTCCTCTCCCTGAGCAGCAGGAGAAGCCATGGGTGATGAACTGGCCATAACCCCCATTCCCTGTCTCCTTGTGCTGCTGGGGAGCTGGGAAGGAGGGGTGGGGGAAATGTGTTTTTAAGGGTTAATTTTACTTCTCATTATCCTGCCCTGATTTTGTTAGTAATAAATTCACTTTGTATCTCTAAATTGAGCCTGTTTTGCCCATGGTGGTATTTGATGAGTAATCTCTCCCAGTCCTTATCTCAACCCATGAACTCTTTGTTAAATTTTATCTCCTCTGTCCAACTGCAGAGAGGAGCAAGTGAGCGGCTTTTGTGAGTGCCTGACATCTGGCCAGCATTTACCCGCAACACATGCAGAAAAAAAAAATCACCTTAAATTTTAAAACTAAACAAAATGCTATAAATTTTAGTTTAGACAACAGTGATTCACTGGCACAGAAACAGACTTACATAATTTAACAAGCTATTTTCAGTTTTAATATTGTTGATTTTGAAACTGTAACGCCAACTTATATGAAAAAAGAACATCAGATTTCACCCAAAGAACCTAAAACAGTGACAGCTGAATGGAGGGAAAGTGGAGAGGGAGATGATGATCTCTTCTCCTTGGTATCCTGTGACAGGATGTGTAGGAATAGTTCAAAGCTGCATCAGAAAAGGTTCCAACTAGATATTAGAAAACATTTCTTTACTGAGCGGGTGGTCAAACAGTGGAACAGGCTTCCTAGAAACATGGTTGGTGCCCCAAGCCTGTCAGTGTTTGAGAGGTATTTGGACAATCCCCTTTATATTATGCTTTTGGCCAGCCCTGAAGTGGTCAGGTAGTTGAAGTAGACAGTCATTGTAGATCCCTTCCAACTAGAACAAAGAATTAAAAAAAAAAAAAAAAAGAAAAAAGCTAAATTACACATACTAAAGGAGTCTTGGACAAAAGTCATGGGTTTTCACATTCATTTCCTGTTTTCCTGTTTTCCAACTCCTGCTGCCCTCCTCGATCTCCCCATGCAGCACACCCTCCAATGTTGGTGGGGCTACATAGGTGCTTAATCATGTCACAGAAGTGTGTGCTGAGCTGGCTGCTTCAAAAGCCCCTTTAATTCCCTGACAAATCCAAATTATGCATTACTTATGGCTTTACTTCACGTCTTTCTGCATTTGTTCAAGAACCTGCAGGGAGATCAGCTTAGAAGTACAAAATTACATTGCTTTTGTATTTTACATCTATATTGAATGTATTTTAAAAATCCATATTCCTTTCAAAGGAATAAATGTGAATATTCAGTAACTCGAATGTAATTTTTATGAGATATTGCACACATTTCATAGTAATCTACTTATAGAACTATGCATATATATTTCTGGTGTTAGACAAATATTTTAGTTCAAGAAATAAACTCTGAAAAGTGCATGTCTGCTTATGTAGCTATTTTAGTTCCATCAAAATAAAATTGAATAAAACAGTGAAAAGGAATTGGTTTTTCAGCCTTGTGCAAAACCAGTTCTTCAGTACACCTATTGAAAGGCATCATTCTGTCTTGCCAGGTTCTTTTGTTTTCCAAAAATTAACAGACACCTACCTGTTGCTGAACCGGTACCTGCTGTACTACCTGTGTGGGCACTGCTGCCTGGCCAGCCACAGATGCTTGTAAAGTCACAGTCGAACCTGTGTCCGACCCAGTCTCTGATGTCTGCATCGTGGTCTCTGAATAAAATTAAAATGTAAAATTAAAAGTTCAGCACAAACTTCTTTGCTTTTTGTCACTTATTCAGATCTTAAAAGACACATATTCACCCAAAATCAAATCCGGGGATTAGCTAAAGATTGTTTCATGCACTATCACATGAGTACACAGAGATATATATTTTTCATTTTTTAAAATGCTGCCTTGGCCTAAAATATTAGAAAATTCATATTATATATTATATTATATTATTACTTTGTCTAATCTAAGGTCTGCTTAGAGTTTGCAGCACATGGAGAAGAGAATAAGCTTTGGACTTCATGATTTTTTTCTAACGGTTTACAGTCTGCTTTGTAATAGCAAATACATTTATCAAGTCAGAAGCAAGGTGCACACAAACCTATTTAACCTATTTACTGCTTTAAAGTACTTTTAGAAAAACATCTGTTCACAGGCCTGATTAATCTCTAACTACACTTGTATACATTAGCTGCAACTATTATTAAATTTTGAGAGGAGACTCAAAACTGTTTACCATATTAAGACAACACACTTTAAGCTATCTATATGCACAAAATAATTCTAGAAGCTGCACATGTAAATGTTTACTTCTTAATTAAGCATACCTTCACAAAAAGACTTGCAATCATCAATGCAATAAAACTGAATGATGGAAATATTTCAAACTAAGTCATCACAATTCTAAAGAACAAAAAGAGTAATTTATGTAGTAATCACAGTACAAGTAAATTATAGTACTTTCAATATCATCAGCTTTCAGAAAGAACTAACATACACTGAATAAAGTATACTGCAAGAACAAAATGGGTAAAATATGCAATACCAGAAAGAAATTTCTCTTTTCATTTTCTTCCCTGAAAAAGTTCAAATCCTTATGTACTAAAATATTAAAAGTTTTCTCCTACCTTACTTGCCCTCAATATATTTAATAATGCAAATCAACAGAAATTTTTCTCACTTATTTATGTAACTTCAGGAACAACTCATTAAAATCAGAAATAAGTCAAAGTCCTGCCATCAGCTTGTAAATGACTACACATTCTTCAAAGCTGTCCTTCCTGGTTTACTGATTTGCACTATAAATTTTTCATATTCAAATGCTGAGTTAAAGCTCTGGCAGGTTATAGAATGAGGGGCTTCAACCTGAAAAGAATACCCTGGAAAGCATTTTAAAGGTGAAAAAATGACTCAAGTAAGCATTTTTAGCAGATAGTGCTAATGTAATCACTGGAGTTATAAACAGGGATTTTACCCATACATGATGTTGTGGCACTGACATTTTTAAGAGGAATATTGAAAATTTGGATACAGCACAGAAATGGTCCAACAGTGAAGGAAAATGCCTTATAAAGAAGACTGAGGATGACTTACTCTGTTGGGTTTGTGTGGCCAGGTTTTGCAAGTTGGGGGAAGGGGGGCTACAGGGGTAGCTTCTGAGAGAAGCTGCTGGAAGCTTCCTCCATGTCTGACAGAGCCAAAGCCAGCTGGCTCCAAGAAGGACCTACCACTGGCCAAGACTCAGACAATCAGTGATGGTAATAACACATTTGTTATAATATATTTAAGAAGGAAAAAAGAGGTATTGCATAGAAGTAATTGCAGTCAGAAAAGAGTGAGAACATGTGAGAGAAGCAACTCTTCAGGCACCAAGGACAGTGAAGGAGGGGGAGGTGCTCCAGGTGCCGGAGCTGAGATTCCTCTGCAGCCTGTGGTGAAGACCATAGTGAAGCAGCTGTGCCCCTGCAGCCCTTGGAAGAGCCCCACATTGGAGCAGGTGGATGCCTGAGAGGAGGCTGTTACCCTGTGGGAAGCCCACGCTGGAGCAGGGTCCTGGCAGGGACCTGTGGATCCATGGAGAGAGGAGCCCACGCTGGACCAGGTTTGCCGATAGGACTTGTGACCCTGTGGGGGACCCACAGTGAAGCAGGCTGTGCCTGAAGGACTGCACCCTATGGAAAGGGATCCACATTGGGATAGTACCTGAAGAACTGTAGCCTGTGGGAAGGACTCATGTTGGAGAAGTTCATGGAGGACTGTCTCCAATGAGAAGGACCCCACACTGGAGCAGGGGAAGGACTGACTCCTCTCCCTGAGCAGCAGCAGGAACAACCTGTGATGAACTGACTGTAACCCCCATTCTCTGTCTCCCTGTACTGCTGGGGAGGGAGAAGGTAGAGCCCAGGAAGGAGGAAGGTGTGGGAGGAAGGTGTTTTTAAGATTTATTTTGCTTCCCATTATCCTGCTCTGATTCTGATTGGTAATAAATTCAATTCATTTCCTCAAGTCAAGTCTGTTTTGCCTGTGATAATAATCAACAAGTGATCTCTCCCAGTCCTTAACTCATGAGCCTTTCATTGTATTTTATCTCCCCTGTCTAGTTGAAGAAGGGAGTGATAGAGTAGCTTTGGTGGGTACCTGGCATCCAGCCAAGGTCAAACGACCACACTTATACATAACAGGAATTAGAGTAATCTTCAGTTTTGCACAGAATTACAGAATTGTTTAGGTTGGAAGGAGCCTTTTGAGATCATCTAGTTCAACCCTCCTGCTCAAAACAGGATCACCTAGAACAAGTTGCCATGTCCAGTTGGGTTCTTAATACCTCCCAGGATAGACACCCCACAACACCTTTGTAAAAACTTCTTTAGTTCTTGACTAACCTCACAGTAAAAAAGTGTATTTGAGTATTGTGATGGAATTTCTGTCTTTTTTCCATTCGTACCCATTGCCTCCTGTCCTGTCAATGAGCATCACTGAGCAGAGTCTTGCTCCCTCATCTTCACTCCCTCCCATCAGGTATTTATGCACAGTGATAAGGTCCTCCCTGAACCTTCTCTTTCCAAGCTGAATAGTCTCAGATCTCTCAGCCTTTCCTCATATGGCATATGCTCCAGTACCTTAATCATCTTTGTAGTCCTTTGCTGCCTGTTGGGGGTTGAATTGTTTCCTTTTCTTTCTGTGGAATCTTTCCCATTGTTATGCTAAGTATTTGTGCCTACACCTTAGTAACTATAATGTTCTCTCGAAGGGGGGTGGGTGTCTTGGTTTGAAAGACAGGTATGGTCTAAGGAAAGGCAGGAGCCCCTTTTCTGCGATGCAGAGTGCAACCCCCCTCCCTTTTAATTATTTTAGGTCCAATTCAGACACCTTCAGGCAGGAGATATGGGGATGAGAATAACAGTTCTTTACTGGTATTTAACAAAGCAGAAAAAACAACAACAGCTATAAAAATTGGCAACAGAAACAGTCTAGCTCCACTCCAGTCCCTTCTGGCCGCAGGCCGTCTCCCTGTGCTGTTACCGGTGCTGTGGGGGCAGGGCAGGTCCCGCGCAGTTGAAGAGGGCTGGGTGATGGCGGCCGCGGCCCAGGGGAGAGAGGGGATGGGGAAAGTTACTCCCCCCCTCACGGTGTCGGTCGTGGTGCTCAGCAGAGTGTCCGGAGGTAGTAGGGTGAGCTGGGAGAGCAGCAGAGCGATGTCCAAAGGCAGGGAGCGTGGATCTCAGCGCTGGGATGGCAGGGGAAGATGCCAGAGCAGAGCCCAGGTTGTCTTCCCACTCCAGGAGCCAAGCGAGAGCGAGTCCCCCGCTCCAGACCCCCCCCCCCGTCCCACCTTTCCTTTTCCGGTTCCCCCCCCCCTCCCTCCAGCCACCCCCCTACGAGAGAACATTATCTGTCGTTTTAAGGTGTAGCCACAATTACTTAGCATAACAATGGGAGAAATTCCACAGAAAGAAAAGCAAAGCATTCAACCCCCAACAGTGGGGGATAGGGGGACACTGGAAAAGGAAAGGTGGGACAGGGGTCTGGGGCGGGCTCTCGCTCTCTCGCTTGGCTCGTGGAGTGAGAGGAGGACGGCATCTAGCATCTTCCCCGCCATCCCAGTGCCGAGAGCCACGTTCCCTGCTGTCAAACACCGCTCTGCTCCTCTCCCACCTCATCCTACTACCTCCGGACACTCTGCCGAGCACCCCGACCGACACCGTGAGGGGGGAGTTGCTCCTCCATCCCTCTCACACCTGGGTCACTGCTGCCATCACCCAGCCCTCTTCGATTGCGCGGGACCAGCTCTGCCCACAGCACCGGTAACTGAGCGCAGGGAGAGGGAGCCTGTGGCCAAAAAAGGGTCTGGAACTGAGCTATACTGTTCTGTTTTGTTGTCAATTTTTATAGCTGCTGTTTCTGCTGCTCTGCCTTGTTAGATATCAGTAAAGAACTGTTATTCCTATCCCCATATCTTCTGCCTGAAAGCCTCTGATTTGAAACTATAATAATTAGAAGGGAGGGGGTTGCACTCTGCATCTCAGGAAAGGGGTTCTCGCCTTTCCTTAGAAAATACCTGTCTTTCAAACTGAGACACTGTCCTTGCCATTTCTTGTACTGGGGAGGCCAGAACTAAACATGTTGTCTCAGTAGCAGAGTAGAGAGGAAGGATCTACCTCAAATCATAGCAAGGCTCTGTCTAATGCAGCCAGGGATACTCTTGGTCTCTTTTGACATTAGGGTGCATTTCTGGCTCATGTTCAGCTTCTTCTCCATCAGGACACACATTTTCTTCTCCCCAAAGCTACTTTCTAGCTAGTCATCCTGCAGCCTGTATTGGTGCTTGGGGTAAATCCTCCCCAGATGTAGGACTTTGCATTCCCACCTGTTGAATATCATGAGACACTTCTCTGCCAGTTCTTTAGAGTGTAAAGATCTCTCTGAATGGCACAAAAGACATCTGGTCTATCAACGGCTCCTCCCAGTTTCATATCTGTTCCTGGGGTTGTTCAGCCTGGAAAAGAGAAGACTCCAGGGAGATTTTATAGTGGCCTTTTAACACTTAGAGGGCTTCTAAGAAATATGGAGAGAGACTTTTTAACAGGGCCTGTAGTGACAGGAAAAGGGGAAATGGTTTTCAACTGATTTAGATGGGAAAGTGATTTAGATGATCTAGTGAAAGGTGCTCTTGTCCATGACAGTAAGTTTGCTGATGATACCAAACTGGGGGGAGCTGCTGAATCTCTCGATGGACAAGAGGCCTTGAAGAGGGATCTGGATAAACTGAAGCAATCATCAATGGCATGAAAATTAACAGGTCCAAATGCCAGATTCTGCACCTGTAACAGAGTAATGCAGGGCACAATTATAGATTGGGAGAGTAGTGGCTGGAGAGCAGCCTTGCAGAAAGGGATCTAGGGGTGCTGGTTGACAGGAAGCTCAATATGAGTCAGCAGTGAGCCCCGGCAACCAAGAAGACAAACCTCATCTTGGGGGGCATTAGGAAAAAACTGACCATAAAGGGATTCCCTGCTCATGACAGCGGGATTGGACCTTTAAAGATCCCTTCCAACCCAAACCATATGATGATGATTCAGAGAGCTATGGCCTGTCTAACTACTGATGGTAGAACCCTCACTCACTCCTGTAGCTGACACCACAGGCCCCAGGGTGCCTACACTCCCCAGTCTGACTCCAGTAGCTGGGCACCAAATTTCACTCACACACACATGGGTCTCACCAGCAGCTGGCACCTGTTCCTTGCAGTACATATATTGTCCTAGTTTCAGCTAAGATAGAATTAATTTTCTTCTCAGTAACTGATACAGTGCCGTGTTTTGGATTCAGTATGAGAATAATGCTGATAACACATGGATGTTTTGGTTGGTGCTGAGCAGTGCTTACCCGGAGTTAAGGGCTTTTCAGTGTCTCATACTCTGCCAGGGAGGAGCTGCACAAGAAGCTGGGAGGTACATACTCCAGACAGCTGACCTTAACTGCCCAAAGGGATATTCTGTACCACAGAATATCATGCTCAGTGAATAAACCTGGGGGAGTTAGCCAAAAGGGGCCAATTGCTGCTCAGTCAGTGGGTGGGTGAGCATTTGTATTGCACATCACTTCTTTTTCTTGGGTTTTACCTTCCTCTCTCCTTCTCATTTTTATTACAACTATTAGCAGTAGTATTAGTATTACCATATTACCATCACTATTATTATATTTTACTTTGTTTCAATTATTATACTGTTCTTATCTCAACCCACCAGTTTAATTTTCTTTCCTGATTCTCCTTCCCATCACAATGGGGATGAGGGCAAAGGGAAGTGAGCGAGCAGCTGTGTGTGGTATTTAGTTGCAAGTTGGGGTTAAGCCACAACACATACACAGAGGACAAAGAGTGAGATTAGGCAGGGCAATAGTTATGAAAACATTTAAAAGGAAAATATAAGAAAATAGGACAGGCTGCAGTGATCAGGCACAGGGCTCAGCCAGACAAGCATACTGACTGGCTCCATTTTACCTGCAACTGGGAACTTTTATCCTCCTTTCTGTCTATCCCTCCTCTTTGTCTCTCCCTGCTTCCTCTTTCCCCTGTAATTCCCTTAATCAGTTTGTATAGTTCTATCAATTCCTGCATCCATCCTAGTTTGATGTCTGGGATCCCCCCTGGTTTAACATCTTATCAGTTGCAAAGTCCATGTTGATCTTCCAGGAAATGGTGCCTGTAGTTTCTTGACAGTCCATTAATTAGTGTGACTGGACAGGTTTGTTTCTTGTCATTGTCTCTCACTTCCATTGTATTGGAGAGCCAGGTGAACCCGTGTCATGTTGCATCTCCCTATATGCATTGGATATGGTACATTCCGTGACCCCTGCAATGTCCTGTAGTCTGTTCCCTCTCCCTCCTGGCCATACCTGGCTGGCCGGGATCCAATTTCTTCCCGCCCACCTTTCAGACCCTAGAAAAGACCTGTGCCCCCTGAGCTCGTGCTTTTTCCCTTTCTCTTTCTCTTTCTCTTTCTCTTTCTCTTTCTCTTTCTCTTTCTCTTTCTCTTTCTCTTTCTCTTTCTCTTTCTCTTTCTCTTTCTATGTCCTGTTGCTCCTGGGGAACCACAAGAAATAAACCCTGTAACTTCCTCAGGGGAAAGAGCCTCTTTTGTTATCTTATTTACGTCCATGTGGCAAGGGCCCAGGAGGCTTCACCCTAACACCTGAGCTAGTTCGGAGGAAAGGATGAAGACCCCATAAGGGCCAGAAAAAGCCACAGTGTCATGGTTTAGGAATGGTACTCCCCAATTTAGTGTGCCCACTGAGACTCTCCAAATCACACTGCTGCTTGTTCACTCCCCCTCCTTCCCCTGTGGCAGGCTGGAGAGGAGAATTGGAGGAACAAAAGGTAAAGATCACAGGTTGAGAGAAGAACAATTTACTGGAAATAGCAATGAGATAAGAAAATTAAAACTAACAGCAAGAATATTATTTAAAAAGGTTTGCAAAAAGAGAGAATGATTCACATGCAAAAAATGCTCACCATGGAGCCAGCAACAATAAACAACACCAATCATCTTCCCATCTTCCCCTCACCACATTTTCTCCACCAGAAGGAACCCCTTCTATGTGGAAGAAAGATTCCCTTCTCCCTGCCCCAAGCAATGAGGCAGTATTGAATAACTTTCATGTCCTAGCTGCACCCCACCCCAGCTACTGCAAAAAATTACCTCTGTTCTGGTTGGAACCAGAACAAGAAAACATGGAAACCCCCTGACAATAGACAATATCCAATCACTCTCTCTGCCAGACTACACCAACCCCAGAAGAGACTCCCTTCCTCCCACCCCTGATAATGACATGAGGTGATATAGAATAACCTCCAGGTCCTAGCCATGCCCCTCCTGGCCAGAACCAGGACAACCTGGAACCCTGTCAAGTAGCTAGTCAAAGGCCTGTTGAACAGGAAAGCTGGAAGCTGGTCACTGTCCATACTCAAAGGAAGGCTCCTCTGCCTGAAAACTTGACAATGACAAGTAGGACTGGCACTTTTTACAACAGGTATGAAGCCCTGGAACCAGAAGGACAGTCAACTGATGAGGTAGAGGAAGGTCCTTCTGGGATGGAGGGGCCACCTAGGGCAACACAATCTACCCCCTGCATCATGACCACCTCTGTTAAGAGAAGAAAGGTAGTTGTCATACGTGACTCCCTTCTAAGGGGAACAGAGGGCCCAATATGCAGACCAGACACAACCCACAGGGAAGTCTGCTGTCTCCCAGGGGCTCAGTTAAAGGACATTACTGGAAAACTCTCCAGTCTAATAAGGTCCTCTGATTATTATCTGTTATAGGTTCTTCAAGTCAGTAATGATGAGATAACAAAGAGAAGTCCAAGGACAATCAAAAGGGATTTCAGGGCCTAGGAACAACTGGTTGAAAGATTAGGAGCAAAGGTAGTCTTTTCCTTGATCCTTCCAGTAGCAAGGTATAATATAGAAAGGAACAGGCAGATCCATCAGATCAACACATGGCTCCCAGGCTGGTAAAAACTTTGGGTTTTATGACCATGGAGTGATCTACTCAACACCTGATCTACTGACACCTGATGAGATGCACCTATCTCAGAGGGGAAAAATGGTTCTAGCACAGGAACTAGTGGGACTTTAAACTAGATTGGAAGGGGAAAAGGATGAAACCAGGCTTGCCAGTAATAGACAGTGGGATGGTATGCCAAAACATGATGAGGTGAGCACTAGTGGGACCCCTCAATCAGCCAATTGGCTCCATGAGGTGTCAGCTACAATAAACCACACCTGAAGTGTTTCTATACCAATGCATGTAGCATGAGGAACAAACAAGACAGGCTCAAAGATTTGGCCCTGTGTTGATTTGGCACAGCCTGGTTTTTGGTAGTGGGGGGGGCCACAGAAGTGGCTTCTGTGAGAAGCTGCTAGAAGCTTCCACCATATCCAACAGAAGCGATCTCTGATGGCTCTGAAGATAGACATGCTACTGGTCCAATTAGAGTGGTTGGTAACACCTCTGTGATGACATATTTAAGAAGAAAAAAAAACATAGTGCATGCATGGGTTTTTTTCCACGGGTGGCGAGGCACACCCCCATGCGATGGGCTGCTGTGGCCACTGCCATCCTGACGTGGCCCACTGTGAGCCTTGCCTGCCTGGTTGCCCCTAGTCAGCCGCACCATGGGCAGAAGGGCAGGGGTGGAGGGGGCAGCTTCTCCTTCCCAGCACCCCGCATGAAGAGAGGTGTTAAATAGCACCAGTGCAGTGGCAGCCACCACTACCAGCCTGGTGGTGGCAAGGCCACATGGTCAGAAGCGAAAACATGGTGAGCAACTCTCCGGTGTGAAACCTAGATGAAATCAACCTCTCAGCGCTGCAGGATGCTGTAGAAATCTTTGAATTAGTAGAACTTGTTGGCAATAGTACCTACAAGCAGCAGTTTTTCTTCTAGTCAGAGAAGAGGAGAAAGTGAAGACATGAGGAAAAACATGACAACATCAAGGTCAGTGGAAAAAAAGAGAGGAAAGAAATGCTCCAAGCATCAGAGCCAAGATTGCTCTGCAAGCCGTAATGAAGACCATGGTGAAATAAACTATCCCCCTATAATCCATGAAGTCCAAGGGGGATGCAGGAATCCACTCACAGCCCGTGAGAGAAGTGCTCATGCCAGAGTGGGTAGATGCTAGAGAAAGCTGTGATCCAGTACGAAACCCAAACAGAGAGAGGACCCCGGCTTCCAGAGATAAAGAAAGCATTTGTTCCCAACCTAGAGCAGCCTATCCTTAAAAGATTGCACCCTGTGGACGAGTGACCCATGCCACAATAGTTTTGGAAAAACTGTTTGCCCATGGGAGGGACCCCATGTCATACCAGAGAAAACACTCCCCTCCTTGACCGAGCAAAAAGAAAATCTCGAGTGACAAACTAACCAAAATCCCCATGCTCTGTCTCCCTGCACTGTTGGTGAGAAAGTGTCTTGGGGTGACTGTATGATGTCTATATCCCCAAGTCATCTGTTCTGTTGGTGTTGAATATTAAATTCTGCAACTTTAAGACTGGTTCCAGGAGTGAAGGGGGGGAAGAAGAAGTGCAGAGTTTGTTATCAGAGACTGCACTGGCTCCCCTGCATTGCTGCTCACAGACTGTGTTGTCTGCGGTGGACAGCGAGAGAGAGCTCTCCTTTGCTCTTGGTTAGTTTTTTTGGCTAGCTGAGGCAGAGAAGCCCCCTGGATTGTTTTTTTTCGTTTTTCTTTTTTCCTGGAACTGTTTGAACCTGCTCTGGACTGAAAACCCAGAAGAGCACCGGGAGCTCATACCTGTGGCCCACCAGGCTTGGCATGGGATGCGGCATTCCCCAGCACAGGAGGGACTGAGAACAGACTGAGTGAGCCAGGCAGCCCACGGAAAGAACTCTTCTAAATCTGTCATCTCCTCAGAACGGCAAGAAGTTTTACTGTTTGGTATTGTTCATTTTTGTGCTGGGAGGTGTGTTGCCTGTTGAATAAACCGTTTTTCTTTTTTCCACTTTTCTCCGAGGAGGTTGTTTTTTTGCTTTCCCTGAGCCGACTGGGGGAGGGACTGCTTGGATCTTTTCTTTTTTTTCCTAGAGGGACCTCATTCAGAGGTTTCCTCCCAAAGTTGCCCTAAACTAGGACAAATACTTTTTGGCGCCCAACGCGTGGCTCAAGAAAGTGGGGGGAAAAAACTGTTCTGATTGCATTTTGGTTATACTTACTCTGTATTGGGGTAAAGCAGTCAGTAACCATGTTGTTTGAAGTCATAATGTCTGTCGTGTCTGTCAGGGTGGAGGCCTTTATGGGTCTCGGGTCTCTAGGCTTTTTTGAAGTTTTAATACCTTTCTGGTCTCTGGGCTTATTTTCTTATCTGGAAATGGCTCCAGTAGTGTCCCTAACATGCAGTTTTTTCAGTAGAGGAGCACGAATTAGAATAGCTATTGTGCTGGGCTCAGTGATAATGATTTATAGAAAGTTTATAAAGCTACTGGAGTTTGTTCCAGGTATTTATGGTTTATGGTTTCTTCGTCCTACCCTTCATCCCAGTTCCAATAGTATGTTTTGGGGGTTCATTAGTAATTGCACCCAGTTTGTTAGAGGAGGAGCAGGGCATGAGGCTTTTCAGCCTTTCCTTTCCTTTTTCTCCCTTGAATCTGCGAAGTAATTTTTTGAGAATGCTCAGTTTCCCCTGAATGTCAAGGATATCACCTTCCTGGTATTTAATCTGGTAAGCTTCCTCTACATAATCTGCAGCCTCTCTAGAATGAGGGCTGAGATGTCCAGAGGAGCTGATGGGACCCCTGACCCAGGAGTAGGCCCAGGCGTGGAAAATTCTGAGTGGTGTGGGGAATGGGAGAGAATGGGTAGAACCCTGAAGAAATTTTCTGATCCCTCAGCCTGGGAATTTTCACGTGAACAAATTCAGAACCCAGACGAGGTGGGGAAATATCTGGAAGAGAAGTGCCATGATGATTCTAATGAGAAAAAGATCATTGCAATAAACTGGATGCTGGCATATCCTTATCGCACACTGCTAAATACTGTAGGTGAGCAGAGAGAGGCAGAGGGGCAGGGAGATAAATCAGCCAATACCCCAGTCACTCAGGCTGTAGCTAAACCAGATAGTAAACCTAAGCCACTGGCAGTTGCTGCAGGAAGGAAGCACACCAGCAAAACTGATGGGCCAGTGGACGATGATGATGAAGGGGAAGGACCCTCAAAGCAGGCTTCTGACACAAAATCAGAAGTCAGGGCAACTGGTACAGGATCAGAAGCCAATATTGAGTCCTTATCTCTGAAAGACCTTTGTGGCCTGAGAAAGGATTACACCCGACAACCTGATGAATCTATAATTAGTTGGTTATTCCATCTCTGGGATGTTGCAGGTGAGGCTACAATTCTGGATGGCACTGAAGCCAGGCATTTGGGATCCCTGTCACATGATCCTGTCATCAACCAAGGAATGATAAGGGGGGCTAATCCTCAGAGTCTCTGGGCACGGGTCCTGGGAAGTGTGGCACAAAGATACCTGTGTGCAGACAATCTCTATATGCAGCAAACCCAATGGAAGACCATACAACAAGGGATTCAACGCTTGAGAGAAATGGCAGTGGCAGAGATTGTCTTTTCAGATGACCTAACAACTAGGAATCCAGACTTGGTACCATGTACACCTGTGATGTGGCGAAAACTTGTATGACTTGGGCCACATGAATACGCTTCTGCTTTAGCAATAATGAAGCGGGACGAGAGGGAGGAGACAGTGCTGGATATGGCGAAGAAGCTCCGAGCATATGCAGATGCCGTGCATGGCCCAACACATGCCAGAATTGCAGCTGTGGAAACACGTCTGCAGAAATTAGAAGATAGGATGGAGGAGAATCACAAGACACTCAGGGAAGAATTCAAAGAAGACTTTCTCCAAATTTCAGCTGTACAGATCAAAAGTTCTGGCCCCAAACGTAAACGTTCCCCAGATGGGGAGAGAAGACCCTTCTCACGAGCTGAACTGTGGTCTTTCCTGCGTGATTCTGAAGAAAACATAAAGAAGTGGGATGGAAAACCTACTGCTGCTCTGGTAAAACGGGTGCTTGAATTGCAGGATAGCGTGATGCAGAGAGGGAGTTCCACCAAAAGGGAAGCAGCTCCAGTTGCCCGTAGCCAAACAAGACATTCCACCCCTTATCCCCATATCGTCAGCTTACTACCATATCTGATACACACACTAATTCTATAAACACATACATCATACACATATATATATACAAGATAGAGCTATAGACAGACAATGACAGTGATATTCAATAGTAATATTTACATATGGTTCTCACCCAACAATTAGATCTCCCTGAGGTACACATCGTGTTGTCCCATTGTCTTGGGGTGACTGTATGATGCCTATATCCCCAAGTCATCTGTTCTGTTGGTGTTGAATATTAAATTCTGCAACTTTAAGACTGGTTCCAGGAGTGAAAGGACGGGGGGGGAAGAAGAAGTGCAGAGTTTGTTATCAGAGACTGCACTGGCTCCCCCGCATTGCTGTTCACAGACTGTGTTGTCTGCGGTGGACAGCGAGACAGAGCTCTCCTTTGCTCTTGGTTAGTTTTTTTGGCTAGCTGAGGCAGAGAAGCCCCCTGGATTGGTTTTTTTTTCCCCCCTTTTCTTCTGTTTTCCTGGAACTGTTTGAACCTGCTTTGGACTGAAAACCCAGAAGAGCACCGGGAGCTCACACCTGTGGCCCACCGGGCCTGGCCAGGGATGCGGCATTCCCCAGCACAGGAGGGACTGAGAGCAGACTGAGTGAGCCGAGCTGCCCACGGAAAAAACTCTTCTAAACTGTCATCTCTTCAGAACAGCGAGAGGTTTTGCTGTTTGATAGTGTTAATTTTTGTGCTGGGAGGTGTGTTGCCTGTTGAATAAACCGTTTTTCTTTTTTCCACTTCTCTCTGAGGAAGTTTTTTGGTTTTTTTCCCCGAGCCAACTGGGGGAGGTACTGCTTGGATCTTTTCTTTTTTTTCCTCGAGGGACCTCATTCAGAACTTTCCTTCCAAATTTGCCCTAAACTAGGACAGAAAGAGAGAGAGGCTGGGAGGAGGAAAAAAAGTGTTTTAAAGGCTTATTTTACTTCTCCTTATCCTCCTCTGATTCTGTTAATAATAAATTTACCTTATACCTTTAAATTTGAACCTGTTTTTCCCTTCAAGTGTTTTTCTCCCAGTCCTTATCTCAACTCATGAGCCCTTTGTTAACTTTTTTCCTTCTCCCCTACCCAACTGTAACAGAAGAGAATGAACAAATTAGTTTTGTAGGTGCCTAGCATTTGGCCAATAACAAACCACAACAGCCCACACTCAGAGATTTGACATCATTGGCATAAGTGAAACCTGGTGTGATGAGTCCTGTGACTGGAGTGCCATGTTGGACAGTTACAGGCTCTTCACGAGGGATAGACAGGGCAGGCAAGGCAGGGGGAGAGGGTGAAGTTGTATGTATTGGAGGGGTTGGAACGTATGGAGCTTACAGATGGCAATGGTACAGTTGAGAGCATCTGGGTAAGGATTAAGGGACAACTAAATAATGCAGATGTCATTGTGGGAGTCTAGTATAGATCTCCTAGCCAGGACAATGACACCAATGAATTATCCTTTGAGGAACTAAGTGAAAACTCTAAATCAACTGCCCTTGTCTTTATGGGGGAATTCAACATGCTTGATGTTAACTGGGAACACCATATAGCTGGTACAAACAAGTCCAGAAGATTCCTAAGAAACTTGGATGATAACTTTATGGAACAAGTACTAAGAGAGCTGACTAGTAAAGATGCCCTCCTTGATTTTTTGCTTCTCAACAGAGAGGGTCTTGTGAGAGAAGTGAAGATTGGCAGCTGTCTTGGCCACAGCAACCACAAAGCGATCAAGTTTAAAATCTCTGTTGACAGAAGGAAGACTGCCAGCAAAACCTCAACTCAACATGACAAGAGCAGACTTCAGGCTGCTCATGGAATTAGTGAGTAAGGTCCCCATAGAAAATGCTTTTGGAAGGTGCTGGATCCAGTGCTGGTCGCTTTTAAACACCACCTGTTAAGGGTACAGAAGCAGGCAATTCCCAAATGTTGGAAATCAAGCAGGAGAGGCAGAATGCTGGTTTGGCTGAGCAGGGAACTTCCTCTGGGGCTAAGGCCAAAAAGAAAGGTGTATGCCAAGTGGAAACAAGGTCAGGTGACATGGGAAGAATAAAAGAGTGCTGCTTATCGCTGTAGGGAGATTTGTACAACCAAAGCTCAGTTGGAGTCGAAGGTGCCAGAACTGTGGGGGATAATAAAGTGGGTTTTTTTAAATCCATTTGTGGCAATAGGCAGTGCAGAAATTACATCGGCCCATTACAGGATGAGGATGGTCACCTCACAAACAGGGACATGGACAAGGCAGAGGTGTTTAATGCTTTCTTTGCCTCTGTCTTCAACACTGATGATAGACTAACAGGGTCCCAGTACCCTGAGCTGGAGGACTATGGCTGTGAGAATTATCAACTCCCAGTTGATCCTGAAGTTTTGAAGGACCTGCTGTTCCGGCTGGATCCTTATAAGGTTATGAGGCCTGATGGGATTCATACAAGAATCCTCAAAGAGCAAGGCCTCGCTTGAGGATTTTTGAATGGTCTTGGTAATCTGGAGAGGTCCCAGTTGACTGAAAGCTGGCGAATGTTGTCCTGATTTAAAACAAAAACCAAGAAGGATGACTCTGGAAACAATGAGCCTGTTAAGTCTCACTTCAATGTCTGGTAAGGTTATGGAGAAGATTATTTTGGGAGTTATTGAAAAATACTTGAAAGACAATGCAGTCATTGGTCACAGCCAGCATGGCTTCATGAGGGGAAAGTCCTGCTTGTCAAACCCAATTTCCTTTTATGGCAAGGTAACCCACCTAGTTGGTCAAGGGAAGCCACTTGATGTAATTTTTTGGACTTCAGCACAGCTTTTGATACTCTCATAGTATCCTTCTGGACAAAATGTCCAGCCCACAGCTGGATAAACACATAATGCAATGGATGAGCAACTGGCTCACGGGTCAGGCGCAAAGGGTTCTAGTGAATGGGGTGACATCAGACTGGCAAAGGTATGCTAAGCAAGTTTGCAGATAATACAAAATTGAGAGGTCTTGACTCCCTCAAAGGCAGAGAGGCCCTGCAGAGAGACCTTAATAAATTAAAGGGCTGGGCAATCACCAACCATATGAAGTTTAATAAGGGCAAGCGCCAGATTCTGCACCTGGGACAGGGCAACCCTGGATGTATGTAGAGACTAGGAAACAAGATGCTGAAAAGCAGCACCACAGAAAAGGACCTGGGGGTCTGTTGGGAGGAAAGAATTAAAACTGGAATATTTGGCAAGGAGGGAATAATTTCACTCAAAGTAACCTTGAAAACTCCACTTATTATGCCTAGTGTTTGTCCTCTGCCTGTTTTGAGAAGTAGAATTCCTATGTAGAGATAACACACTCTCACAGACATGCTCAAGCCTCCTGCTGGGAGAGAGATCATAAAAGCACAGCCTTGTGATAAACTGTGCATGCCCAAAGCCTTTGGATATATTGGGGGCAGCAGCTGCCCTGCCTTCCCCCCCCCCCCCACTGCTGTCCACTAGAATGAACTAAGCCTAACAGAACCTAACCGAGCCAATGTCCCCATGTGTCTCTGCTGCCCAGCGTTGTTAGCGAGGTAATGAAATAAAGTTGTGTTTTGATGGTCACCTTGGTTAGCTGTATGTGTCAATTCACACAGGTTGATGGCAAGTTGAATATAAGTCAACAGTGTGCCCTGGCAGTCACGAGGGCCAACCATGTCCTGGGGTGCATCAAGCACAGCATTGCCAGCCAGTCAACAGAGGGGATTGCACTGCTCTGCACTGGGGTGGCCTCACCTTGAGTCCTGGGGGAAGTTTTGGGTGCCACAATATAAGAAAGATATTAACCTATTAGAGAGCATCCAAAGGAGGGCTATGAAGATGGTGAAGGGCCTAGGAGGTTAAGCCATATGAGGAGTGGCTGAGGTCGCTTGGTCTGTTCAGCCTGAAGGAGACTAAGGGGAGACCTCATTGCATTCTACAGCTTCCTTGTGAGGGGAAGAGGAAGGGCAGAAACTGATCTCTTCTCTGGGGCACAGTGACAGGACCTGAGGGAATGGTTTGAAATTGTGTCAGGGGAGATTTAGGTTGGATATTAGGAAAAGGTTCTTCACCCAGAGGGTGGTTGAACACTGGAACAGGCTCCCCAGGGAAGTGGTCACAGCACCAAGCCTGACTGAGTTCAAAAAGCATTTGGACAACACTTTCAGGCACATGGTGGGATTCCTGGGGCTATCCTGTGCAGGGCCAGGAGCTGGACTTGGATAATCCTTGTGGGTCCCTTCCAACTTAGGATGTTCTATGATTCTATCATGGAGGAGAGGGTTTCATGTGATAAGAGATGAGAAAGGTGAGAGCAACTTGAGAGAGTAGAGACATAAGGGAGATGAGAAACGAGGCGGGGCAAAAGAACTGTGATGTGAGAGGCAAGAAGTATGGGGGGGATGAGAGGTGGGACATGAGAAATGTGACAAGAGACAAAATATGAGAGACAAGAGGAAATGAGAGATGGGAGAAAGAAGAAGAAAAGGGGAAGCCAGTGAATGAGAGACAGAATCAAGAGGTTAGAGGCTAGAGATGAGAGAGCTGCAACAGGAAACAAGATGAGGGATAAGACAACAGAGGCAGAAGAGAGAAGAGATGAGGAGAGGGAGACCAGGCAAGACAGGTAAGAGACCAGATGATATAGGAGCAGTGAGATGAGAGACCTGACAAGATGAGAGTAAGTGAGCAGCTGTGTGGTATTAAGCTGCCTACTGAGGTTAAATCACAATAGCCCTTTTTGGTGCCTGTATTGAGTTTACATGGCAAGCAGGGAGGCTGTGGGGGGGAGGGGCTTCTGTGAGAAGAAATCAGGAGCTGGTCCCATGTTTAATAGAGTCAGTTTTAGGAAGTTTGTGGTGCTTCTGTGATAGCATCTGACATCTGCTGGAGGAACAACACAGCAAGGTACAAACAATCCAGGAGGTTCTTGGAAAGCATTGACAATAACTTTCTGATACAGGTGATGGAGGAGCTAATGAGGAATGGTGTGCTGTTGGACCTTATACTGACTAAGAAGAAAGGTCTGGTTGGAGATGTGAAGGTCGGAAGCAGTCTTGGCTACAGTGACCATGAGATCATGGAATTCAGTATCTTGTGAGGAAGAAGCAGGACAATGAGCAAGATCACAACACTGGACTACAGGAGTGTGGACACACACTTAAGAGAGCTAGGAAAATTACAGCCTGGAAAATCTTCCAGGCCAGAGCTTCTCAGCTTAGTTCTCAGGCTGATAAGCTGGTTCAGCTTCAGCCAGGGAGAAATTCTCCCAGGATGATAACTTGGTCAAAATAGAGAGGAATTAATAACAAAGATAAAACAGCTGTTTCAGTGCATGACCAGGCCTGGGAAAGAAGTGTCACTCTCTCTGCATCAATCAGCTTTATCCTGTCTTTTGAGTTTTGGGAGACTGTACTTAAGTAGTGTGTTTTAGAATAAACTCGTCTTTCTTTCCTGTCCTGAGAGGGACCATGTAGCTGTGTGTCTTATTTCCACCGCATCTAAAGGGTTAATACCCTAATCCATGGCTACACAGGAGAGCTAACTTTGGCTCCTTCAGGGACCTTCTTGGAAGAATCCCATGGGAATGTGCCCTAGAGCAAAGAGGGGTATAAGAGAACTGGTCAATATTCAAGCACCACTTCCTCCAGGCTCAAGAATGGTGCATTACTATGGGCAAGAAATTGAGCAAAAGGGGCAGGAGACCTGCACAGATGAACAAGGAACTGTTAAAACTCAGACATAAGCAGGAGATACACAAGGTGGAAGCAGGGACAGGCCACCTGGGATGAATATAGGGATGTTGTCAGAGTATGCAGAAATGCAGTAAGGAAGGCCAAGGCCCATCTGGAATTAAATCTAGCTAATGATGGCATGGATAACAAGAAGGGCTACTTCAAATGCATCAATAACAAAAGGAATACCTGGGAAAATGTGAGTCTGCAACTGAATGGAACAGGGACCTTCTGCAACAGAGCTTGCAGAGAAGGCTGAGATACTGAACTCTTCTGCTTCAGTCTTCACTGCCAAGGCAAATCCTCAGGAATTCCTGACCCAGGAGACCAGGGAGAAGGTCAGGAGAAAGGAAGACTTTCCTTTGGTTGAGGAGGATTGGGTTAGAGACCATTTAGTCATACTTGACATCCACAAGTCCATGGGCCCTGATAGAATGCACTCATGAGTGCTGAGGGAGCTGGTGAACATCATTGCTACGCCACTCACAATCATCTTTGAAAGGTTGTGGAGATCAGGAGAGGTGCCTGAAGACTGGAAGAAAGCAAATGTCCCCAGTCTTCAAAAAGGGCAAGAGAGAGGACACAGGGAACTATAGCCTGACCTCGATCTTTGGCAAGGTGATGGAACAGCTCATCCTGGAGGCTACCTCTAAGCACATGGAAGACAAGGTGATCAGTAGTCAACATGGATTTAACAAGGAGACATCCTGCTTAACCAACCTGATTGCCTTCTACAATGGGACAACTAGCTGGATAGATGTGAGGAAAGGAGTGGATACTGTCTACCTGGACTTCAGCAAGGCTTTTGGCACTGTCTCTCATGATAGCCTCATAGGCAATCTCAGGAAACATGGTCTGGGTGAGTAGATGGTGAAGTGGATTGAGAATTGGCTGAATGGCAGGTCTCAGAGGGTTATGATCAGTGGCCCAGAGTCTAGCTGGAGGCCTATAACTAGTGGTGGCCCCCAAGGGTCAATACTGGGTCCAATATTGCTTAACTTATTCATCAATTACTTGGATGAGGGGGTAGATGCCTCCTCAGCAAGTTTGTTGATACAAAACTGGGAGGAGTAGCCGATACCCCAAGAGCTATGCAGCCATTCAGAAGGATCTTGACAGGCTGGAGGGATAGGCAGAATGGAACTTTTGAAATTCAGCAAAGGCAAGTGTAGGGTCCTGCACCTGGGGAGGAATATCCCCATGCACATTTTGATAACAGCAATGATGATGCACCTGGGTTGGCAAATGGCCATGGCATTGCTGCTGTTTCTGTGCTGCTGTACTGGACAAGCTGGAACTCTAGTGTGAACTTGAGTCGAAGGGACCTGTGGATGAGTCCACATAGGAGCAGAGATCCACCTGCAGACCCCACAGTGGAGCAGGTGGATGACCAAAGTAGGCTGTGACCCTGTGGGAAGCCCACACTGGAGCAGGCTCCTTGGCAGGACCTATGGACTCATGGGGGACCCATGCTGGAACAGTTTGTTCCTAAAGGAACAGTGACAGACACTTTGTAAATGCATACAAGAAAGTAGAAAGACCAGAAGTTAGGTCTTGCACTAATTGTCATCTCCTTCAACTGTGTACATTTCCTTCAGGTGTACATCTCAGAGCTGTAAAGTTCTGACAGGCATATAGTAGCATGCATCTTTTTCCTCTGAACCAATTTATGAAAAAAGACAGATTTTACTAAAGTCAATATACATAAATCAAACTTCTTGTAAAAGAACTGCATTGTCTCAAATGAGCCATAGTCTATCATCCCTCTTTATGATCCGAAAACAACTTGAGTCAAGTTAGTTAATCTGAATTTCTTAAATTCATCTTCCACAGGAGGAAGCAATTCTTTTTAAGCAGGCTTATCTGGAAAAGGTCCCCAAAGTGAGGGAGGGATATGAATAGAAGAATAGGGTTAAAATATTGTGCTGGGTTGACCTGGGAAGAAGAAACTCAGAGAGAAGTTCTCTCTAAGGGGGCTTCCTCTGTGGGTTGATTGTGACCATTGAGGGCTGGTTTAGTTATTGACAGCCTCAACAGCCAATTGGAGAAAGTTAGTTCGCTCCGTGAACACACTTTTTGAAGGGAGTAATCCGGAACTGGGTCTCTTTTTTCTTTCCGGCGGCAGTGCAGGTAACAGGGCCCTGGCTTGGTCCCACTGCAGGCCTGTGGGCCTGGCAGGGGGGCAGGGCCAGGCCCCCCTGTCTGGGGAGCTGGCATGGCCCGGCAGAGAGGAGGGGGTGGCCATGGACAGTGGCCAGGGAGATTCAGGCTGATTAAAGATCCCAGCCGCTTTCCTCCCCCCTTCCAGTATGGCTGGTTTCGGAGATCCTGGAAAAGATCCAGCATTGTAGCCTTGGTTTTTTTGCTTTTCCCTGTTCAAAATCTTAACTCTTTCAATGCTCAGATAAGACTTGCAGACTTTTCAATCCTTCCCAGAGTGAAAGGGAAAAAGGAGATATTCTGAAGTCAGTGAAGCAAGAGCTAAGTTTTTTAGATGGAAGGAGAATGAGGAGATGCTGTGAAGATGGCTGAAATGTCCTTTTGTAAGACTGTAGGGATGAACTGATGTACTGAATATTCCTATAAACCATGGAGAAAGACATGGGAGGTTGGAGATGTTCCATTTGATAGATCATTTGACCAAAAAGCACTTGTGTTGAGCATCTTTTGCCCCGAGGAAAGAAGGGGATCTTGGTTTTCTGAGGATGAAGCATGAACAGAGAGAACCTTTGTTTTGGAACATTTCATTCTTAAAAGTAATACCCCATGAGTCCAACATGGCCCACATGCGCAGTTCTGGGAAGGCTGTGGAGTTGGGAGGAGTGTCACGATTGCAGGTTCCCAGGCAGATGCAAATCGTGAAAATGAAACCACGAGAGGACTGTTTTCTTCCTTCTTGTGGAAAAAATCCCTATGGCTTGACAAGAGGAAGCTTCTCTCTCCAAAGCGAACTATTTAAGTTGGGAACTGACTGAAGTAGTTTTTTGTATGTTTGTTTTGTTGTTATAAGGGTTGGGAGAGGGAAGGAAGGAGTGGTCTGAAAATCTTATTCTGAATTTTTTTTTTCCCCTTCTGCGTGTAGTTAATAAATTTCTTTTTATACCCTTTTAAGTTTTAGGCCTGCCTTGCTTCTGCTCCTGGTTCTGTCTCACAACAGAAAATGAGTATATTTAAATTGGCAAATCAAAACCATGACATTATTTGGTGCATTGGCCGGGAAATTCAAATTAAATGAAGGCATTTTCTAGGGAAATTAAATTAAACCAAGACAAATATACAAAGTAATCTTCTTGCACTATCTTTAGGATTTACCTTTCCATGGTGATACAATTCCAGCTATTAAATAATGGGACATAATCCCTACAATGGAAAAAGGTGAATTGTACTAAAAATGCAATACAGTTTCAATACATCACACCAAATCTAGGCTGTAGTGCTAAAAATAACAATACAATCAATGTGTTTTCAAAATGAAGTTTAAAACTTCGCTTCTTGCATTGTTTCATAATGTTAAGGGTCACTGTGAATCGAAGGTGATGATTAAGACATCGACATCTGAATTCCAAAACATTTTTTGGAGACTGATCCACACTAAAGGACTTTAATCATCAACTTAGTATCTGTGGGAAAATGACGGGGGGTAAAATTAGAGAAAACTTTAAAGTTATATTCATATTCTAACAGAAGTTATAACAGTAAGGAAATTATAGGGTAAAATGCAGTTGCTACTCCCAGGATAGAATGTGGTTGGCATGCCTGAAACCTATTCCACAGTAGTTCCCCACACAACATTCTGCAACCTTAAGCACACGCTAAGAGGGATGAAAAGGAGGGTGGAGTGAAGACACTTGGCCAGGCTCTGTTGCAATCCCTGCAGGAATAGGAACTTGATGGTACCATGTAGTTGATAAATCACATAGCGGCTATCAGCCAAGGGAGATAAGAGACGTCTTGTTGTCGAATCAGCAACTGTGGCAAAACCACTTTCTTCAGATGAACTTGGTTCATTATAATCTCATTGCAATACCAAAGCACACCTCCATCCCAAAGTTACACACCTCCAAGGTACAATCACTGCTCACTGGGCATGCACTCTAGATTTTATTAACTATGTCTTTAGGAGCAAAGCTAGAGAATTTTACACCAATCAGTGACAAAGGCATTTATGACTAGAGTCACTTAAGCTTCACCTAAGCACAAAGAAATAGTATAAAAATTAGTTAAGAATGGGGAGAAGTTAGATAAAACTCCATTATAACTGTGGGGATCAGTCTATGGGCTGAACCTCTCTTCTCCCCCCTAAGGACGCCTATTGGGTACAAACCGTACTCTATGAGGGCTGAATGATTATCTCAAGCCCATCTTTTGTTAGGGATTAGAGCTTTTCTGTATATTGCTTCAAATTTGTTTTTGCAGTCAATATAATATCAGTGGCAATCTTTGAACATTAATGTCACAATTTTCTATTATCAGTGTGTCTGTTAATAATGTGTTATTCCATGAAGTGTTTAGTGTGAATCCTTCTCAAGGGCACTAGAAGCAGCTGGCAGCAGATAACATACTTGAACAAAACTGATAATAAATCAACTATGAGTAGGGAGATCCAGAAGGGGCTCCCTCCTTGCAAACTGAAATAAAGGAATTGACTCCAATTTGCTGTTGATGCATGTTCTGCGATACAGTGGACTGTTTAGTGGAGTCCCCATAACAGGATGCTGACAGACTAGTCAGATGCAAAGGTCTTGTCTTTCTTGGGGCATTGACAGACTGATCAAACATAAAGGGTTCAAGGAAAACCCCCCTTTCATGTGACAGTATTCTTTCCTTTATTTTTTACTAGAACATGGTCAATTTAGTATGAACAAAATATTTTCTTCGAATGTGATATTCCCAATGAAACTCAAAACTCTTTTTTCCCCTGCAAGTTTTGGAGACAGGAGAGACAATTTGACAAAAAGCATAGAAATCCCAGTTATTTTCCTTTTAATTTGACTAATGTATATACCAGAGAATGAGTCAAATATAAAATCATATAAAGGGTATTAAAAAAGTAAAAAAACTCTGAATACTTTCATATACTTAAAAATTGCAACCAGAGAGTAGCTAAGAGGAATTAGGACCCTGATTATCTTTGATTATCTGAGCCCAAATAATTTGCTCGAGACCACACACACAATCTGTAACAGAGCAGGGAACTTAGCATAGGTATTGTGCTGGTTTTGCACACTTGACATTTGGTGAGCAGGGAAGAAGCCACCTACGGAAATTATTTTTCGAGAGGAGCTGCTAAGAGCTTCCTCCGTGTCTGACAAAAACCAATCAGTGATTAGTTTTGAGAACTGACAACCTGTTAAACCACTGAGAAACTGAACATGCCTCTGTGAACACACATGTTAAAAATGAACAAGCCCGGGAAAAAAACATCTTGCTTTCAGGCCTTTGAAGAGAGTTCTTCCCCCTCCTGGCCCGGTTGCCAGGCGGGGAAGGGGAGGCCGCGGGGCCCCGGCTGAGACTGGGCCGGGCCGGGCCGCGGTTGCTAACATCTTGCAGACATTAAGCCCTGCCCCGCCACCGGCCTGGGCCAAGCCAGGGCCGACCGGGCCCCGAGAGCAGCTACGGGCCGGGCCGGGCCAGGCCAGGCCAGGCCCCCTCCGCCGCGGCCAGTGCAGCCCGGCAGGGGCCGGGCTGGGCCCCAGCGGCTGCCGGGCAGGGAAAAGGGAAGCTATCGACCCGCGGGTGCTGCCTCTGATTTCTAGCCTGGCTGCTAAGATCTTAGCTTCCCCCCCCAGCGCGGCCACCGAAGAATTCTCCACCGTAAACAGCTCCAGCTGCCACTCGGCAGGGATCACATGACCATCTGCAGGCCTCGGGGGAGGTATTAACTCTTTCAATGCACAGATGAGACTTGCAGACCTTCAATCCTTTCTCGAGTGAGAGAAAAGGACAGAGTGAAAACACGTAAAAAATCAACACGAAGACACCAAGGTCAGTAAAGTAGAAGTCAGGTCCCAGATGGGAGGGATTGAGGAGATGCCTCAGTCTTGGGCTGAAATCCTCTTGTAAGGCTATGGAGAAGATATAATTGATATCTCAGACTCTTTTCCTGTAACTCGTTGAAAAGCATGGGGGGATGAAGCGTTCAAATTATAGACATGAGTAAAAGCATCCATGCTGTAATCCCATGAGAAGCTCAGAGAGAGATAAGAATGATGAAGACCCCTTGCCTCAGCGAAGATCTCTGATCCCAGAGATGAAGATGATCTCAGAGATAGACAAAGAGAACCTTTGCTTCTGAACAGCTCATCCTTAAAAGTGTACCCCATTAGCCAAAGATGGAGCCCTCGAAAACAGTTGTGGGGAAAGCTGTAAATTGAGGGGAGGGACTTTTACACAGTGATCAGATTTCCATTTTCCTGGGCAGCTGATTTGCTGTGACGTTGAAGCCACAAGAGAACTGTTTCTTGTGGAGAAGTCTCCATGGCATATCAAGAGAAACTCCTCTCCCTAAGTGAACTGGAGAAAGACTATTTTAGAGATAGTAAACTGGCTGAATTGTCTCTGTACATTGTCAGTGGGAAATAAAAGAGGGTGTGAGGGGGAGGAGAGGTGTTCTGAAGGTTTTATTCTGATTCTTATTATTCTTTTAGTCCTGTCAATAAAGTTTTTTTTATACCTTTCATAGTTTGAGCCTGCTTTGCCTTCCTCCTAATCCTATCTCACAGCAAGAAAATGAGTAGATAATTCTAGTGGGTGCATGGCCATTTTGGCCATCACTAAACCCACCACAGGTCTCCAGATTAACATCCTCATTTCTGGACTTTCCTTTCAAATTAAAAGTGAGAAATACTAGTGAGAAATACTAGAGAGAACCATACAAAATGCACTACTGTACATCATGACAATTTCAAAAAAGGAAAAACAGAAAAAGAAAGGAAAAGCAGGAGGAAAAAGGTTAAAAACCACAGTTTTGAAGGAAGAAACTTCATTAAAAATTATTTTGTAACATTTTAGACAAAAACAAAAAATTGCTATATTTGATAATAATCCCTCTATTGTACATAGAATTAACATTTCTCATGCCTTCCTTCACCTACCCCTTTTCTGAAGATTTTGATCCTGTTCACCCTTTCTTCTTTTTCCACTTTCACCTAAGGTACGTATTTATCAGAACTCAAATCTCTCATATTTCCATCCTCTATTCAAAGTCAGTCCAATGGTCCTATCCCTCCCTGGTATCTGTTTCCATGTACCATGAGATTTCTTCTATACAAAATTTATTTTTCCAATAAATGTCTTCCCTGTTCAATCTCCTGTTCATATTAACTAAGTACCAGTAAGGGAAGTGGAAGATATGTATCAGAAATAGTGTGGCCGGCAGGACTAGGGCAGTGATCATCTCCCTGTTCTTTGGCACTGGTGAGGCCATACCTTGCATACTGTGTTCAGTTTTGGGCCCCTCAATACAGGAAGGACATCGAGGTCTTAGAGTGTGTCCAGAGAAGGTCACTGAAGCTGGTGAAGTGTCTGGAGAGTAAGTCATTGTCTCAGTTTGAAAGACAGGTATTTTGCTAAGGAAAGGTGAGAACCCCTTTCCTGAGATGCAGAGAGCAACCCCCTCCCTTCTAATTTTTATAGTTTCAAATCAGAGGCTTTCAGGCAGAAGATATGGGGATAGGAATAACAGTTCTTTACTGATATCTAACAAGGCAGAGCAGCAGAAACAACAACAGCTATAAAAATTGACAACAAAACAGAACAGTATAGCTCAGTTCCAGTCCCTTTTTGGCCACAGGCTCCCTCTCCCTGCGCTCAGTTACCGGTGCTGTGGGCAGAGCTGGTCCCACGCAGTTGAAGAGGGCTGGGTGATGGCAGCAGTGACCCAGGTGTGAGAGGGATGGAGGAGCAACTCCCCCCTCACGGTGTCGGTCGGGGTGCTCAGCAGAGTGTCCGGAGGTAGTAGGATGAGGTGGGAGAGGAGCAGAGCGGTGTTTGACAGCAGGGAACGTGGCTCTCGGCACTGGGATGGCGGGGAAGATGCTAGATGCCGTCCTCCTCTCACTCCACGAGCCAAGCGAGAGAGCGAGAGCCCGCCCCAGACCCCTGTCCCACCTTTCCTTTTCCAGTGTCCCCTATCCCCTACCCCCCTTCGAGAGAAAACTATTGCTACTAAGGTGTAGCCGCAAATACTTAGCATAACAATGGGAAAGATTCCACAGAAAGAAAAGGGAACAATTCAACCCCCAACAGTCATATGAGGAGCAACTGAGGGAGCTGGGGTTGTTTATTCTGGAGAAGGGGAGGCTCAGGGGAGACCTTATCGTTCTCTACAACTACCTGAAAGGATGGTAATATCTCAGCTGTTGTATTATTTTGTCGGTAATTTCTGACCGTTTTATTATACTTCCCAACACTGCTTAGTGTCCAAATAAAATGAAAGATGTGATCCAAATTAAATAAGCATTTATCATATGGCTTCAAGTTTTGCATAGCTGTTGTAAAGGTATTGTTCTGTCTCTGCCAGTAATTAGGAATGAGATGTTCAACAGATTTTCTACAGGCATATATTTGAAATTATAACAGCAATTATGTAATCTTAACCTTCCCTGGTGCAACTTAAGGACATATCCTCTATTCCTAACCATTGTTACTTGGGAGAAGAGGCCGATCCCCACCTTGTTACAACCTCCTTTCAGGTAGTTGTAGAGAGCGATAAGGTCTCCCTTCAGCCTCCTCCAGACTAAACAACCCCAGCTCCCACAGCTGTTTCTCATATGACTTACTCTCTAGACCCTTCACCAATTTTTATTGCCCTTTTCTAGACTCATTCCAGCACCTCAGTGTCCTTTTTGAAGTGAGGGGCACAGAACTGGACACAGTACTCAAGGTGCAGTCTCACTAGTGCCCAGTACAGGGGAAGAATCACTTCCTTAGTCCTGCTGGCCACACTATTCCTGATACAGGGCAGGATGTCATTGGCCTTCTTGGCCACCTGTGCACACTACTAGCTCATGTTCAGCTGGCTGTCGACCAGCACCTCTGGATCCTTTTCAGCTGGGCCTTTGCTCAGCCAAACGTTGCACAAACTTCACTTCTAAACTTTGCAATAAATTCTTACTGGTAGGCATCAAGAAACACACATCTATATATGTTGATTTTGAGGTGTTGTGTAACCACCCACCTGAAAACTGTCCTAAACTGCATTCATTCTTTTTAGTTTTGTGTTGTGATTAAATGTCATTAATACATATCTGTTTTCCACTCAAAACTGAATTTTAGAAATAGGTTTCCTGAGTGTCATGTTAAGTAGAATCAGAAAACATCTATATATAGAATGTGTGTCAGGAAGCAATTTTAATTGAAAATAAGACTGAAATGCTATTTAGATTATTACTAAGAATTTCAGATCCTGCTTATTGTTGCTTCATTTTCAGGAATAATTTTAAACATAGTTGAGATTCCTATATAACACTGAAGAGAATAAATTCCTAACCAGTTTCAATAAATATTCCTAAAACCAGAACCCATGGCCACAATAAAAAACTTGCCTTTCTTTAAGAAAAAAAACAAAACCAAAAGCATGTGGCTGGTACAGATTTCTTTGTTTGTTTGTTTTTTTAAACAGATAATAGGGAGACTGAAAACACACTACTTAATGCCTCCTGATACATATCCTTTTCCCCCCTTTCTACGCAACTTTTGCTAATATCAAGTCAGAATTTCCCCTGTTCCAACTTGTGTCTATTGCCTCTTGTCCTTTCACTGTGCATCTCCCAGAAGAGTCTGGCTCCATCTTCCTACACCTTCCCATTAGGTAGTTGAAAGGCAGCAATAGAGTCTCTCCATGCCTTCTCTTTCCTAGGCTGAACAAATCCACTTCTCTCAACCTCTCCTCATGTCACATGCTTCAGACCCAGACTTGCTCCAATCTCTCTCTGACTGTCATATACTGGGAGTACAAGACTGGACACAGGATTCCAGATGGGATTTCATCAGCATGGAATAGAGGGGAAAGATCACTTCCCTGGACCTGCTGGCTGCATTCTTGCTAATACAGCCAAGGATGCTTTTGACTGCCTGTCTCAAGGGCATGTTTTTCTGGCTTGTGTACAACTTCTTGGCCATCAGCACCCCCAGATCCTTCTTTTTCTGCAAGGCTGCTTTCTAGCCAGTTGGCTCACAGCCCGTACCAGTACATGGGGCTATTTCAGCCCAGACGTGGGACTTGGCATTTCCCTTTATTGAACTCCATGACATTCTGATCAGACTATTTCTCCAGTCTGTTGGGGTCCCTCTGAACAACAGCCCTGCCCTCCAGAATACTGACCGCTCATACCAATTTACTGTCACCCACAAACTTGTCAAGGGTGCACTCCATCCTACTGTCCAGATTACTAAAAAAGGCATTAAACACTATCAACCCCATTATCAATCCCTGAGGGACAACACTGCTATCCAGTTCCCAGATAGACTTTGTATCACTACTCAACACCTTTTGAGCCAGGCAGGCCATGACAGTTTTCCCACGCACCTTATTGCCCACTTATTCAATCAATATCTCACCAATTTGGCCATAAGGTTACCGTGAGATGTCATGTCAAAGGCTAAAGTAAAAGGTGTGACATCCACTTGTCCTGGGGTACAATGCAAAAATGTGTATTCTATCACCATCTGTTAAAATGTGGGAGGGGTGGTGATCCTTATCTCTGTGGGAGATATCCTCTGCTGATGTGCCATCTGATAAGATGGGGGGATGATCATCGTTATCTATTCACAACCCATCCCTCCTCCAGAGGATATATTCTGTTAATGGGCCATTAAGTCCTATTGTGTGACTGATAAGATTACATCACCCCATTGGGAGATGCCCCAACCAGGGGCAGGGGCCAAGCCTTTCCTACCTAGATAAAAAACTGAGGTTTGGGACCCGAGGGCAGACCTTTCTACTGGATCCCAGAGGAAAGTCGGACCTTTTCCACATCATCGCTGGATCTTCGGAGGAAAACTGCACCTTCTACAGGAGCACTGCTTCAACAGAACCACATCTGTCATCCAGGAGGACTGCAGCCACCATTTATACGGACTGCTACCAACACCCTGACTGACAGGGTGTCAGGATGTATTTCTGACTGTGTTGGTGGTTGTTTCTTTTATATTATTGCATGTATTTTTTTTTTTTCTCTTTTCTCCTATTAAATTGTATTACTGACTTGGAGTCTCGCACTGGTTTTACTTTCAAACCAACACATTAATTGGCGCCCAACGTGGGGCACGAAGGGTACTGAGGAAAGTCAGTATTACAATTTTGTTTTCACCATGATTCTCAACATGCTTACATGGGTTTTATATCTTGCTCTCTATATTTTTCCACACATGGGGAACTATCTGCCAGCTGTAATGCTCCTGTGTAGACCAGGATATGGTATAAAAATTGCTTTACTGGCCTATTATGTCTACTGCATGATAACCTCTGAGGCAATGAACATAATCCGGAATATATACTCGACTTTGTTTGCTTGTCCTAGTCTAGGTTGCTACATCCGGGGTTTTAACAATCACACCCAGCCCTTGGGGGGAGGGGTAAAGGATGATTTTTTCCAATCTTTCCGGCCTGATACAGTAGTTTTTGGAAATGTTGAGTTCCCGCTGGATGCTAAGGACAGCATAATATTGTTGTTAGTTCTGCTTTGTCTCCTCTGCACAGCCTTTACAGCCTACAACATGCTTAGAAACAGAACACTACATGGCGTATTGATGCGTATTCTTGAGGAAGAGGAAAAAAGAAACAAATCAACTTCGTCCACGACTGCACAGAATGTCACAAAGAGGAGAAGAACCAAACAAAAAGCAACAGTGCCCGTGTCTATGCAGACTGCCACAAAGGAAGAAAAAGCCAAAAGCAAAGCAACAGTGTCCGTGTCTACGCAGACTGCCACAGAGGAGGAAAAAGCCAAAAGCAAAGCAACAGTGTCCGTGTCTATGCAGTCTGCCACAGAGGAGAAAAAAGACAGAAGCACCATCAGCATCTCCACACAAACCATCACTGAGCCAGAACAGCCTAGACCAGTAGCAGTTGCGCCCATTCAGAAGAAGAAATCAAAGAGCAAATCAGTTCGCATAGTGACTGACGAGGACGTGGCAGGACCTTCGCACCCAGCAGAAGTGACAGAGCCAGAAATCATCACTCGCTCTCTATCCCTGGGTGAGCTGCGTGACCTGCGGAGGGAATTCACCCGCCAGACGAATGAGTCCATCTTGACCTGGCTGCTCCGCATCTGGGACGCTGCAGCCAATGACACCATTCTGGATGGATGTGAGGCCAGGCAACTGGGATCTCTGTCCCGGGATGTGGTCATTGACCAGGGGATTGGGAGAACCCAAGAAACTCTCAGCCTCTGGCGGCGACTGCTGACAAGTGTGAAGGACAGATACCTTTGTAAAGAAGATCTTCAGGTGCACCAAGGAAAATGGAGCACAATAGAACAAGGTATCCGATGCCTGAGGGAATTGGCCGTGCTGGAGATCATTTTCTCAGAAGATGAGAGATTTCCTAAGAGCCCAGACTGTGTCCGGTGCACGTCACAGATGTGGTTGAGATTTGCACGACTTGGACCAGAGATGTATTCCCGTTACCTGGCAACGCTGCAGTGGAGGGAAGGTGAGGACATGGTAGGCGTCTTGGCCAATAAACTAAGAATTTATGAGGACACTGTCACAGCCCCATTTCGTACCCATGTCTCATCCGTGGAAACACGGCTGGTGGAGCAAGTCCGAAGCCTGATTGAAGAGGGCCATCAGAAACTAAAAAAAGAACTTAAGGAAAACAACTACCAGATCTCTCCTGAACCAACAAGAGTTTCTGCCATTAGGAGCCGGCGTTCCTCAGGCAGGGAGAGAGGACACACTCCACGAGGTAACCTCTGTTTTTTCCTTCAGGAGCATGGAGAAGACATGAGGAAGTGGGATGGAAAACCCACCTCCTCCTTAGCAGCCCGGGTACGTGAGCTGAAAAGAGGGACACCTACCCCAAGAAGTTCATCTAGAGTCAATGCTGCTCCAGTCTCTCGTGTACAGAACTCCAGACAGTATCAGAATGATGATATGACTGATCCTCTTGAAGGAACCTCAAGAACCTATTTACAGGGAGAGAGCAACGTGTACCAGGATCAGGAATAGAGGAGCCCTGCCTCTAGCCAGGTAGAGGAGAGGGATAATCGGATCTATTGGACTGTGTGGATCCGATGGCCTGGCACATCCGACCCACAAAAACATAAGCCTTTGGTTGACACCGGCGCCCAGTGTACTCTGATGCCATCAAAGTATGTAGGAGAAGAATCCATCTCTATTTCTGGGGTAACAGGAGGATCCCAGCAGCTGACTGTAGTGGAGGCCGAAGTGAGTTTAACTGGGAACAGGTGGCAGAAACACCCCATCGTGACTGGCCCAGAGGCCCCATGCATCCTTGGCATAGACTATCTTAGAAATGGATACTTCAAAGACCCAAAAGGATATCGCTGGGCTTTCGGGATAGCTGCTGTAGAGACAGACGGCATTAGAAAACTGAGCACCTTGCCTGGTCTTGCAGATGACCCCTCTGCTGTGGGACTACTGAGAGTTGAAGAGCAACGGGTACCAATCGCCAGAACAACAGTACACCGCCGGCAATACCGTACTGACAGAGACTCAGTGATTCCCATCCATGAAATGATCCGTAAACTGGAGAGCCAAGGGGTGGTCAGCAAAACCCACTCACCCTTCAACAGCCCCATCTGGCCTGTGCATAAATCTGAAGGAGAATGGAGATTGACCGTAGACTATCGTGCATTGAATGAGGTGACTCCACCACTGAGCGCTGCTGTGCCAGACATGCTGGAACTCCAGTACGAGCTGGAGTCCAAGGCAGCAAAGTGATACGCCACTATCGATATCGCCAATGCATTTTTCTCCATTCCTCTGGCAGCAGAATGCAGGCCTCAGTTTGCTTTCACCTGGAGGGGTGTGCAGTACACCTGGAATCGTCTGCCCCAGGGGTGGAAGCACAGTCCCACCATCTGTCATGGGCTGATCCAGGCTGCACTGGAGAAGGGTGAGGCCCCCGAACATCTACAGTATATCGATGACATCATTGTATGGGGCAGCACAGCAGGGGAAGTCTTCGAGAAAGGAGAGAAGATTATCCAGATTCTGCTGAAAGCTGGTTTTGCCATTAAGCGAAGTAAAGTTAAGGGACCAGCTCAGGAAATTCAGTTTCTAGAAGTCAAGTGGCAAGATGGACGTCGTCAGATCCCAACAGAGGTAATTAATAAGATCACTGCTATGTCTCCACCTACCAACAAGAAGGAAACACAAGCCTTCCTAGGTGCCATAGGCTTTTGGAGAATGCACATTCCTGAGTACAGTCAGATTGTGAGCCCTCTCTACCTGGTTACCCGCAAGAAGAACGATTTCCACTGGGGCCCTGAGCAGCAGCAAGCCTTCGCCCAGATCAAGCAAGAGATTGCTCATGCAGTAGCCCTTGGCCCAGTCAGGACGGGACCAGATGTGAAGAACGTGCTCTACTCTGCAGCCGGGAACCATGGTTTGTCTTGGAGCCTGTGGCAGAAGGTGCCTGGTGAGACTCGGGGTCGACCACTGGGATTCTGGAGCAGAAGCTACAAAGGATCTGAAGCCAACTACACTCCTACAGAGAAGGAGATCTTGGCCGCCTATAAAGGAGTTCAAGCTGCCTCAGAGGTGATTGGCACAGAAACACAACTCCTCCTGGCACCCTGACTGCCAGTGCTGGGCTGGATGTTCAAGGGAAAGGTGCCTTCCACACATCACGCCACTGACACCACATGGAGCAAGTGGATTGCCCTCATCACTCAGCGCGCCCGTATTGGGAATCCAAATCGCCCTGGGATTCTGGAAATAATTACAAACTGGCCTGAAGGTGAGACTTTTGGATTGTCTTCTGAAAAAGAAGAAGAGCAAGTGGCACGTGCTGAGGAAGCCCCACCATATAATGAGCTACCAGAGACTAAAAAACGATATGCCCTCTTCACTGATGGTTCCTGCCGAATTGTAGGCACTAACCGGAAATGGAAAGCTGCAGTATGGAGCCCCACACGACAAGTTGCACAAGCTACCGAGGGACAAGGTGGATCGAGTCAGGTCGCAGAGCTAAAAGCCGTCCAGTTGGCTTTGGATATTGCTGAACGAGAGAAGTGGCCAAGGCTCTATCTCTACACTGACTCATGGATGGTAGCTAATGCTCTGTGGGGTTGGCTGGATCGCTGGAAAAAGGCCAGCTGGCAACGCAGAGGGAAACCCATATGGGCAGCTGAGATTTGGCAGGACATTGCTGCCCGAATAGAGAAACTGACCATAAAGGTTCGACACGTGGATGCACATGTACCCAAAAGCCGGGCTAATGAAGAACATCACAACAACGAGCAGGTGGACCGAGCTGCCAAAGTGAAAGTATCACAGGTGGATCTAGACTGGCAGCACAAGGGAGAATCATTCCTAGCTCGTTGGGCCCATGATGCCTCTGGTCATCAGGGGAGAGATGCGACGTACCGATGGGCCCGTGACCGAGGGGTGGACCTTACCATGGACAGTATCTCACAGGTCATCCACGACTGCGAGACCTGTGCCGCAATCAAACAGGCCAAGCGGGTAAAGCCTCTGTGGTATGGTGGACGATGGTCAAAGTACAGGTATGGGGAAGCCTGGCAAATTGACTACATCACCCTTCCCCAAACCCGCCAGGGCAAACGCTACGTACTGACCATGGTGGAAGCAACCACAGGATGGTTAGAGACCTACCCTGTGCCTCATGCCACTGCCCGGAACACCATCTTGGGCCTAGAAAAACAAGTCCTTTGGAGGCATGGTACCCCTAAGAGAATTGAATCAGACCACGGAACCCATTTCAAGAACGGCCTTATCAACACGTGGGCCAAAGAACATGGCATTGAATGGATATATCATATTCCTTACCATGCACCAGCTGCCGGGAAAGTTGAACGGTGTAATGGACTCCTTAAGACTACTTTGAAAGCACTTGGTGGTGGAACCTTCAGAAATTGGGAAATGAACTTGGCCAAAGCCACCTGGATGGTTAACACCCAAGGGTCCATCAATCGAGCCGGTCCTGCCCACTCTGAACCCCTGCACACAGTGGATGGGGACAAGGTCCCAGTGGTACACATGAAAGGTATTTTAGGAAAGACTGTTTGGATTAATCCCACCACAGACAAAGGCAAACCAATCCGTGGGATTGTTTTTGCTCAAGGACCTGGTTGCACCTGGTGGGTAATGCAGAAAGATGGGGAAACCCGTTGTGTACCGCAAAGAGACCTAATTTTTAGTGAGAACTGTATATAAGGTTTCATTTTGTATTATATATCTGTAAGAGGGTATTGGTTTGGGTGTGATGTAGATGGTAATAGAATAAGGGGTGGATTATGTCCTGGGGTACAATGCAAAAATGTGTATTCTATCACCATCTGTTAAAATGTGGGAGGGGTGGTAATCCTTATCTCTGTGGGAGATATCCTCTGCTGATGTGCCATCTGATAAGATGGGGGGATGATCATCGTTATCTATTCACAACCCATCCCTCCTCCAGAGGATATATTCTGTTAATGGGCCATTAAGTCCTATTGTGTGACTGATAAGATTACATCACCCCATTGGGAGATGCCCCAACCAGGGGCAGGGGCCAAGCCTTTCCTACCTAGATAAAAAACTGAGGTTTGGGACCCGAGGGCAGACCTTTCTACTGGATCCCAGAGGAAAGTCGGACCTTTTCCACATCATCGCTGGATCTTCGGAGGAAAACTGCACCTTCTACAGGAGCACTGCTTCAACAGAACCACATCTGTCATCCAGGAGGACTGCAGCCACCATTTATACGGACTGCTACCAACACCCTGACTGACAGGGTGTCAGGTTGTATTTCTGACTGTGTTGGTGGTTGTTTCTTTTATATTATTGCATGTATTTTTTTTTTTTTCTCTTTTCTCCTATTAAATTGTATTACTGACTTGGAGTCTCGCACTGGTTTTACTTTCAAACCAACACACCACTGTTCTCCCCTTGGAGACACACACACAGTCAGCTCATCACAGAAAGCTATTAGGTTGGTCGGGCACTACTTTGTCTTGGTAAATCCATGCTGGCTGTTCCCAAGCACCTTCTTGTCCTATATGTGTCTGGAAAGAGTTTACAAGAGTATTTCCTTCATAATGAGAGGAATGTTGAATTTGTCTTTACAAATGAGTTGTGGATATGCTTGTGGATAAGGCTAGCACTGAGAGATAAAAGAAACAATGGGATGGATTCCACTGATTGATGAATGGAAAGAGATATTTGCCTTTACAAACAAACTGTAGGGCTGCTGATAAATGAAATTGGATATCAAAAGATGAAAGAAGCAACGGGGGGGGGGAAACTATGAATTCTGTAAGAATTAAAAATTAAAAGGGAGGGTTATACATTAGAGGGGAATTTCAGGTATCAGGCGTTCCGGGAAGTCTGTGCCTCTCAAGTACCTCAGCCAATGGGGAAAGAGAGAGGGAAATGCGGCTGGGAAAATAGGATAAAAAGGAGGCTGCATCCTCCAAGAATTTGAGAGATCCCAGGGGAATGTCCCATGGCCTCTCCCTTTATTCGAATAAAGCAAAAAGGACTCCTCTGTCTCCTTTTTAGACATAAACCTCTGGTGTTTTTGAATTAATTTTCCTGAAAATTTTGGGGGCTCGTCCAGGATCTTTCCACCGTCTGGGGCGGCGGACAGCGAGTGGAGCTGAAGGCGCCTCACCCAGTTTGGGTGATCAGCTCCCCTTGGTGCCGGCCGGCACCGGGCGATTGATTGGGTTCCCGAGACTGTCCAGGAGACAGACGAGTGGCGGACCAGGGGGGTCCGTGAAGAGTCCGCAGGGGAGGACTACTGAAAATCTCACCGGTGAGTAAAATGGGATCTTCGGGGAGCAAACCTGGGAGGGCACCCATGGAGGGTAGCACAGGTAAAACGGGGCACCCAGAGAGGGTTGGAAAGGTGAAGCCGCGAAGGGGCCCCGGCAAAAGGGATGACGATCCCATAATACCCCCGGAGAGTCCCTTGGGGAGAATGCTGAGGTCTTGGGACAGATTGTATATTCACCCAGAAGTAACTATGGAAATGATGGTAAAATATTGTTATTTTGTGTGGCCAGAGTATAAGTTGGCAAGGGGACTTATATGGCCACATTATGGAACAGATAAAATTCATTTGTGTCGAATTTTGTGGAGGTATCTAGAGGAGAATTGGAAAGGATGGATTGAAAGGGAATGTGGATTAATATGGGTCAGACAAGAAACAAGAGAAATGTATGTGTTAAGAAAAAAAAGGAGAAGAGGAAAAAGAGGAGGAAGAGGAAAGTGGTGAGGATTGGAATGTTTTTCAGCACCTTCCCCCGTCTTGTCCTCCAGTGTTGCCAGCTGCAGGTCGTCTGTATCCTCAACTTTCAGAGCAAGGGGATCAGGGAAATGTTATTCCTACAGCCTCACCTGAGAAGGATGATGGTGTAGGGGGAGGGGAGCAGCATGTTGTATCACCCCCCAGAACTAGAAGAGGAACTCAGTTTAGGGCATCAGAAGCCCCCCAAGAGACAGGGGTACACCAGATGCCACTCCGTCAAGTTCCTTTGGGGGGGTCAAGGGGGAGGATTTGGATTTGTAATTGTACCACTTACTACCCAGGATATAAGAGGGTTGTAAAAAGAATTACCCCCATATTTGGATGATCCCATAGGGGTGGGGGAAAAGATAGAGGAATATTTGGGAAATGCGGATTATACATAGAAAGATTGGGATTTTCTTTTGGGAATTTTGTTTGGGTCATCAGAGAAACGAATGATTTTGCAGAAAGCTCGGCAGCTGTGGGAGGATGAACATCCACAAGCAGCAGGGGGGGCTGGACCCAATGCAGCTACGGTGGGTGATGCCATCCCCCAGGCAGACCCCCAGTGGGACCCAAATAACCAGGCCAGTCTGGCTCACCGTGATTACCGTGCTTATTTGATCAGGACCATCAAGTCAGTGGCTCCCAGAACTAACAACATAGCTAAGGCTCTGTCGTTAGAACAGGAGAAACAGGAAAGCCCTCATTGGTTGGAGAGGATTAGGGATGCCTTGAGGAAGCACGGGGGGATGGATCCTGAAGGGCCAGCCTTCAACACATTGCTTAAAGTACAATTTGTTACTAAAGCCTGGTCTGATATAAGGAAAGGAGTACAGAAAAATGAAGAGTGGCAAAATAAGCCTCTAGAGGAATTGGTTAGAAAAACACAGCAGATATATGTAAGAAGGGATGAGGAAAAGGCAGAAACTAAAGCAAAGATGATGGCAGAGTTTTTGCAGCCCCGGAGGAATAAACCACAGGGTCCAAGGGGTCCCCAGGGACAGAGGGGACGGGTCGGCCACAAGGAAGTGGCAGAGGGATTCCCTCCTCGGCAGGGGACAGCCGACCCAAACAGTTGCTGGGGAAGAACCAGTGTGCTATCTGCAGGGCAGAAGGGCACTGGAAAAACGAGTGTCTGCAGAAACAACTGGACCCTCAGGAGGAGGAAGTCCAGAGGATAATGGAAATGGATTGTTAGGGGTGTCAGGGGCTCCTATTATACCAAAGACCCACCACTCAGGAGCCCTTGATAACTTTTAAGGTGTGTCCGGATCGAGAGGAGGTGTGTTTTCTGGTAGACACGGGGGCCTCTCGGTCCAACTTAAATTTTATACCTAAGGGGGGGAAATTGTCAAAAAGATCCTTGGTTATTCAAGGAGTAAGCGGGAAGGATGAGCGAGTGCATTTTATTCAACCGCTGTTAATAGATGTGGGGGACAGATTTGAACTGCATGAATTCTTGTTTGTTCCTAATTGTGATTGTAATTTACTGGGAAGAGATTTGATGGCTAGAATGGGAATGCAAATTAGTATTGTACGAAGTGACACGGAGTCCGAAACTGTGATATCTTTGTGTAAAATGTCTGAGAAGGCTTATTCTGAAATAAATCAGGAAGTATGGGCAGCTCCAGGGAAATATGGGAAACTGGACATAGAGCCTCTCCAAATTACTTTGAAGCAACCAGGACAAGTGGTGTCTAAAAAGCAATACCCTCTTTCAAGGGAGGGAAAGAAGGGGTTACAGCCTGTTATTGAGTCCCTGCTAAAAGCAGGTCTTTTAGAGCCGTGTATGTCTCCCTATAACACTCCTATCCTGCCGGTTAAGAAACCAGATGGAACCTACAGAACGGTGCAGGATTTAAGAATAATAAATGATATTGTCAAACCAAGGCATCCCACAGTTCCAGATCCATACACAATCCTGAATCAAATCCCTTCTTCACATCAGTATTATTCTGTACTGGATTTGAAGGATGCTTTCTGGGGGTGTCCAATCATAGAAGGTAGTAAACAATATTTTGCTTTTGAGTGGGAACAGGAGGAAGGAAGGAAAATGATAAAATAACAATTGACATGGACAGTACTCCCTCAAGGATATACAGAGTCACCAGTTCTGTTTGGGCAAGCTTTGCAGAAAATATTAAGAGAGTTTACTCCACCCTCAGGAGTCAAGTTGTTGCAGTATGTAAATGATTTGCTCTTATCAGGGGAACAGGAAAAGGTGGTTGAAGAGGCTACTGTAAAGCTGCTTAATTTTCTTGCAAAAAAGGGACTTAGAGTATCCAAAAAGAAAGCACAGTTGGTAGAAAAGAAGGTCAAATATTTGGGACACATTCTGTCCGAAGGGTTACGGTGTATTGATCCAGAAAGGATACAAGGGATTTTACAGGTACCATTACCCCAGACTAAAGAGGAGTTACGGCAGTTTTTAGGGTTGGTGGGGTACTGCAGAGCATGGATCGAGGATTTTTCTGTGGTGGCCAGACCTTTATATAACTTTTAACCCAAAACAGTCCTAATGTCGTGGTATGGACACCAGAAGGAGAGAAAAGCTTTAAGAAATTAAAAGACAAATTGGTTAAGGCCCCAGTCTTAGCTCTTCCAGATGCAGAAAAAGAATTTCAGCTATATGTGGATGTCAAACAGGGTCATGCTAAAGGAATTTTGGTGCAGGAGCATGGGGGAACACGGAGGCCTGTTGCCTGTTTTTCTAAGTTATTAAACCCGGTGGCCAGAGGCTTGCCCCATTGTCTGCAGAACTGTGCAGCCACAGCTCTGATGGTGGCTGAGGCCCGAAAGCTGACAAGGGGAGGGTATCTCATTGTTAAAGTCCCACATCAGATTAAAGCTTTGCTAACTGAGAGAGCCTCTAAGTGGATGACGAGTGCTCGATTATTACAGTATGAATCTTGTTTAATGGAACAGGAGGATTTAGAATTTAAAGGTGGGGAAATTTTTAATCCAGCCTCTTATTTAAATGGCCCTGGAGAAAAGGGGGGCCAGGAAGAAATCCATGATTGTATCCAGGTTATAGACCTCCAGACACGGGCTAGGGAAGATCTACGGGATATTCCCTGGCCTGAGGGAGAGAATGTGTTCATTGATGGGTCCTCCAAGGTGGTAGAAGGGAAACGATTTACAGGATACTCTATCGTGAATGGGAAGCAATTAAAGGAAGGGGGGAGGTTACCACACACCTGGTCAGCTCAGACAGCAGAGCTGTACGCGCTTGTGAGAGCCTGTGAATTATACCAGGACAAGACAGTAAATATCTTTACTGATTCTAAATATGCATATGGGGTGATACATGCATTTGGAAAACTATGGGAAAAAAAAGAGGTTTATTAAGCTGCAGAGGAAAGAAGAAAATAATTGGTTTACAAAGGATGGTAAGCAGTGGATACCAAAAGCTCTAGCCTTACAATTGTTAAAACAACTTCATGAAGGGAGTCATTGGGGCTCCCGAGGACTGGCAGAAGCCTTCCTCAAAATGAACACTGCTGTTGGTCTCTTTAGCCTGGCAAAGCGAGCTATTGAAGGTTGTTTTACTTGTGCTAAAACCAACAACAAAATTACAAAGAAACTGGCCAGGGGAGGGAGGCGTTGGGCAGTACGTCCCTTCCAGAGATGCCAGGTGGATTTTACTGAAATGCCTCGAGTGGCAAGATTTAAATATCTTCTGGTAATAGTATGTCAATTAACCAGGTGGCCAGAAGCATTTCCAACTGTGTCAGCTACTACAGGATCAGTTGTTAAAATATTTTTGGAACAAGTAATTCCAAGATATGGGATGGTGGAAGCAATAGATTCAAATAGGGAAACTCATTTTACAGGAAAAATTCTTCAAGGAGTTATGACTGCTTTAGGGATACAGTGGAACCTCCATACCCCCTGGCACAAACAGAGTTCGGTTCAGGTTAAGAGGGTGAATGGAGAAATAAAGAAACATCTCCTGAAGCTGGTGATAGAAACTAAGATGCCGTAGGTACGGCTCCTGCCCCTGGCTTTAACAAGAATAAGAGCCAGACCCAGGGGAGATATTCAATTATCTCCCTTTGAATTGTTGTTTGGAATTCCTTACCCTTGTAATTCTCAGCCGAGTGGGGGGATAGAGATAAGTGATGTGTATTTGAAACAATATGTGGCTCGGATACTGTCTCCTGTCTCTTGTGAAATCTCTTCGACAGGAAGCTCAGCTGGCACAAACCTTGCCTTTGGACTTTGCTGTTCACAACATCCAACCGGGACACTGGGTCCTAGTTAAGGAGTGGAAAGAAGCACCACTGGTGGCGAAGTGGCGTGGACCTTTCCAGGTGTTGCTGACCACAGAAACAGCCGTCAGGACAGCTGAACACGGCTGGACCCATCACACTCGGGCCAAGGTCTCTGCAGCCCCAGAGATTTGGACATCTCAGCTGGAGGAGAAGGACGGGAAGCCGCGACTGACACTCGGCAGGAGTGGACTGGAGCAGCAGCCAGTGCGTCGACATCGGGGGAAGCCTCGTGTGCCCACCCACAGAGTGCCTGCTGAAATAGTTTGTGTGGGCATCCCTCCTCTCAGATCTCCAGGCATTGGGGGCCAACCCTTGCTGTCATTGTTTTCTTTATGTTAAGCTGTTTCTGTGCCTTCACTCGCCACAGGTGGTGTGAAAGACGTGAAAGTAAAAATTAAGTTAGGAAATTAGATTACACAATCAGAATGTTTCTCTTAATAATGTTCCCTTTATATTATCAGTTAGGTTGGAGCCAAGAATGGGAAAATAATTGTTTTGACCTTAGGAGAAAAAGTAGCAAAAACCTTTAACCTTAGTAATTGTTGAGTCTGTGGAGGGCCAGGAAAATCTGAAAACGGGCCATGGGTGGCCAGCCCAGTAAAACCTAAATAGTAGATTAACACCCTGAGTAAGGTCCGTAATGGAACAGGATTTTAGGATGAAGAAGGAAGTCCATGGCGGCTTCATTCTTGTGAAAAAAGCACTTATTGTCTAAATAGACAAGTAGATGACAATAAAAAAGTAGTGGAACAAATAGCAAAATTAATAAAAAATTAGCTCATGTGCCAGTCCAAACATGAAAAGGATGGGAATGGGACATGTTTTCTTGGCTACCTGGTGGACTATAGGTTAAACAATTACTTTTTTTCCTCTTATGTGCTGTAGCAACTCTAATCTTTTTACCATGCATGATCCCTTGCTTAGTACAACTTATTCAACATGTGATCAAAGGGATGCAGGTAATAGCCACGCCTACTGATCCAGAGATGGTTACAAAAAGACAGAAATTTATGTCACTCCAAATAATTACAAAACCAAAAAATACTCAGGAACAAAAAATTAAGTCAATGATAGCTAAAGTTTGTAAAGACAATTATTAAAAAATAAAAGAGGAGGGATTGAGAGGAATGTTGAATTTGTCTTTACAAATGAGTTGTGGATCAGCCTGTAGATAAGGCTAGCACTGAGAGATAAAAGAAACAATGGGATGGATTCCACTGATTGATGAATGGAAAGAGATATTTGCCTTTACAAACAAACTGTAGGGCTGCTGATAAATGAAATTGGATATCGAAAGATGAAAGAAGCAACGGGGGGAAAACTATGAATTCTATAAGAATTAAAAATTAAAAGGGAGGGTTATACATTAGAGGGGAATTTCAGGTATCAGGTGTTCCGGGAAGTCTGTGCCTCTCAAGTACCTCAGCCAATGGGGAAAGAGAGAGGGAAATGCGGCCGGGAAAATAGGATAAAAAGGAGGCTGCGTCCTGCAAAAATGTGAGAGATCCCAGGGGAATGTCCCATGGCCTCTCCCTTTATTCGAATAAAGCAAAAAGGACTCCTCTGTCTCCTTTTTAGACATAAACCTCTGGTGTTTTTGAATTAATTTTCCTGACAATAACCTACCCATGGACTGAGGTTAGACTGACAAATCTGTAGTTCTGCAGTTCCTCATCCGCATTCTCCTTGAAGATGAGCGTAACATTCACCTTTTTCCATACTTTTAAGACCTATTCGCACTTTAAATTATTTTGGTATTCAAATACAAAGAGATCTCAGGAGTTCCTGATAAGTCTTGATCAAACCAGTTGGGTAGTGAAGCATCCCTTGACCAGGAGCTCTTGCACAGTAAAGGTGGGAACAACACTGGTCCTATCAGGAACATCAGTTGCCTGACCAAGGTGGGGAACAAGGGATAATCAGTTATCCCCTGACAGCCTTGGAAAACTATTTACCTGAATAAGTGAAATAGTACCATTGTTACACTGTTATTTTTTAGAAAAAATGTCCAGTAGTTACCAACTTAGGTTATGTCCAGGATGGAAACCTACTGATGAATAAGACAAATCATCTTGTGACCCTATAAAGGCCCTTTGAGCTCTCCTGGACTGCAGTGGGCTGTGCCAGCACCTCCCTCTGAGTGGTATGCCTCTCAGAGCTCATGAACCCTCAAGTCTGCAATACTTTAAAGACCATTGCTGATAATGAGGCTTAGGCTGACAGCCCCCCCCACACACTCCTCAAGGTGCAACCCTTGCTCATTGAGAACACAAAGGGATTTGGCATATTTCATTGAACTCAAGGGAAATTTTTAACAGGTACCTTTGTGTGGAGGGAGCAGAAAACACAGAAGAAAGCTTCCCTGCATCCTCAGAACAAGCTCCTTGGAAAATCATAGTATAGAGATAAGAAAAGAAATGCCTTGTGAAATGACGAATACAAAAGGAATCTAGCTTCCCCCCTTTGGAAGACCCTCCTATCTATTAGTGGTTCATTTTCTTTTAGTATCCATAGGCCAGCTTTGAATGCAAAATCCCTCAGGGATTGGTCAGAAAGTAGAATTCCCTTGGTAATTGGTGCAAATTGTAAAACCCTCAAAAGTTATAAAAACCCCTGTAAAACAATAGCCGTTGGTATATGCTAGATCGGATGCCTTCATAGAATAAACGATGGATTCGTGCCTCTCTGCATATGCTGGTCTCTTTTCCCCGCTGGTCTGAGAGCTCACCGCGAGCCACAATTCTATCTGGGCAAGGCTCGGGAATTTGCTCCGTCGCTGAGGGCTGTGAAAGCAGCCTCAGGGATCCCAAAGGGACCCCGAAACCCCACCAGTGACACTTTTACACATATAGATGCATATATCTGTGTGAGTGCATGTGAATTGATTATGGTATGGATGTTGTTATCTCAAATCTATAATTAAGTCATTGTTGTAATTGTAGTAAAACCTATTGAATCACTTCATAAATGTTAAATTAGTCCATGATTAAGTACTGCTAAACCCTTTTGCACTCTGTCCTGGTTTCAGCTGGGAGAGAGTTAATTTCTTCTCAGTAGCCATTACAGTGCTGTGTTTTGGATTCAGAATGAGAATGCTGTTGATAACACACTGATGTTTTGGTTTTTGCTAAGTTATGTTTATCCTAAGTCAAGGAGTTTTTTCTTGTCTCATGCTCTGCCAGTGAGGAGGTTTGCAAAAGAAACTGGGAGAGGGCACAGCTGAGACAGGTGACCCGAACTGACCAAATGGATATTCCACACCATATAACGTCATGCCCAGTATATAAACTGGGAGGAATTACCCAGAAGGGCGGCCAATCTGGGTTCGGGAAGGGGAGTCTGGCATTGGTCAGTGGGTGGTGAGCAATTGCATTGTGCATCACTCATTTGTTTCCTTTTTATTATCAATATTATTATTTGTGATTATTATTGTCTTTTACTTTATTTTCAATTATTAAACTGTTCTTATCTCAACATACAAATTTTACTTCTGATTCTCCTCCCCATTCCACTGGGTTGGGGGGGGTTAAGCATGCATCTGCATGGTTTCTTAATTTCCACCTTTTATTTTGGTTTTATGTCATAAAATAAAGCTTTATTACATGCAAGGCATTCTTTTAGATGAATTTCTATCACTAGCTCTCTATCGAGGGCATATGAAGTAATGAAATAGCCTCATTACATTTAACAAAATGTGGTTTAAAACAAAACAAGATTTACATGGCAAGATTTTGGTAGTTGGGGGAGGTGACACCATGCTTCCTGATACTGTGCTTCTTGACCAATATCAGAAGTGTAGGCAGCATGCTGCCCACATTCTTCATGTAAAGTATGATTCTCTCAAATCACACCACCATTGGTGTGTAGAAGCCCAGACGATAAGGAGCTAACGTCTATGTTTCAAACACTGATAGCCATAGAGCAAAAAGGTTTGTTGCATAAGAACATGCTGTGCAAATGGGCAAAAAAGAGCAGAATGTGGCTGGAAAACAGGCCATGCAGAGGTAGGGCAGCACTTTTCTAGGACAAACATCCTTGTTCTGACTCCTGGAGACAAGTACGACACAGTCCAGAGCAAGGGCAGGAATGAGGTGAAGTAATGGGCAAGACCAGTAGAGGGGGGATGAGACCACCAAAGACCCCCAAAGCCCTCTGACCCATTTCCAGAAAGGTCCAGAAGAACAAACTGTGTATGATGACTAATTTGCATAGAAATCAAGGAACTGATCTCTGGTGTGGGGAAAACTTATTTATAAAAAGGTACTGCCACAAAGCCTGTGTGGCTTCCCCCCAGGACCCTGGACACCCTGTCAGCCAGATCAATGCTGAACCCAGGACTGGTGATTTCCTTTCCTCTCCTATCTGACCTCTTTATTTCTCTTTCTCTCCATCTTCCCTCTTGTATTTTTCTTGCTACTAGAAGATAGGGGACTAACTTATACCAATTTACATGCCAAGTTTATAATTTACTAATAAAACTTGGCAAGTTTTTTTTAGACCTTCTGACATTTGTCATTCCTTTTCAACCACGGGCATCTACAAATCTTGAGTGCTCCCTTCCTCTTAGGAGTGGAACACAACATGGTGGAGTCAATGGAAGGCACAAATTTTACCCACACTCAAAAGGCATGATTGGCAGTTGTTGTTGTTGTCAGATGACCCAGCCATCAAATGTACCTGGAAGTCCACCAGAGTTATGATATCACTTATGATCCTATGTTTGCTAATGGTGATTGTGCCATCATTGCTCATCTTTCTTACTGCTTCAATAAAGCTTTGTTTTATGACATGTTGTCAGACTCCATTAGTGTTCAGACCACAAGGGGTTGCACAGGTGGCTTTTGTGAAGAAAGATCAGGGGCTGCCCCTGTGCCTAACAAAGGTGGTTCCAGCAAGATCCAAAACCAACTCACCACTGGCCAAAGTTGAGCCAATCAGCAAAGCTGGTAGCAGCTCTGTGATAACACATTTAAGAAAGGGCAAAATCATTGCATAGCAGAGTGAGAAAAGGGAGGGTAGGGGGGAATGTGAGAAACAACCCCACAGACACCAAGGTCAGTAAAAGTAGAGGAGAAGGTGCACCAGAGCAGAGATACCCCTGCAGCCCGTGGCAAGGATGACAGTGGAACAGGTGAATATGCCCCAAAGAATGCTGAAGCTTATGGAAAGCCTATGCTGGAGCACACTCTTGGCTGGAAGTGTGGCCCATGGAGAGGAGCCCATGCAGAAGCATGTTTCATTTCTCTGTCTCTTTCCATCTCCATACCACCTACCTGCCCACATATTTTCTACCTTTTTCACACCTTTAACACAAAGGCTTTTAAAGGGTAAAACATACACTGACAGACTGGTATGACAGAGTAAATTTGTCTGTCGGTAACTTTTATACAAATCTTCACAAGAATTTCACAAATCTTTTTGGAAAAGGTTAGAGTTTGATTTAAAATAGTCCATTTTATCGTGTTTAGCAAATAAAATTTTAAAAAATCAATATAGGATTTTATATCAACATTAATCTGAAAAAAAGTTACAAAAATTGCCTCAGAATATTTGTTAGCTGAACCAAGAAAAGACATCAGAAAAAAATAAAAACAATGAAACACTGACCATCTATATTTTGGAACATAAAAATTGTCTAAATGAGTTTAGCAAACTTCATATAAATACAAGAATCTCTACAGTAGACAGTTATGGAATAACCTGTTCAGGGGAGATCTCTTTCTAACTCCATTAGTTTGACTTATACCCTGAAGTAAAAGAATTTTGATTCCTTCCAAAACATTTGTTTACTTGTTTAGCTGGTGACTTTTAAGAAATCCTATAATGAATTAATTTGCAAGTGAAGTTGAAATTTACAAATCTCCTTAAGCATGCATTAAAGGTCTTATGCTCCATTTATTGAATCTTTATTTTCTGTTTTATCTCATAGTATTATACTAGAAGAAAGGAAATTAGAAAAAAAAATTCCCCCCCCCACACCAAAACCTGACAGCCACTCTCATTCTAAACAACTTTATTAGTTTTGGTGCCAGAAGTGGGGCATACGTAGTTTTTTCCTACCCAGAGAAGAGGAGGAGATGAGAACATGTGAGGAAACAACATGGAGACACCAAGGTCAGTGGAGGAGACTTCCTATTTTGGAGGGACAAAAAGTTCCTTAAATTCAAACTAGTTTATTATGAAAAGAAAACCATTATAACTGTTTGTACTCTTGCTTTATTATTACATCTGACATGTCGCTCTTAAAAATTCCATCTGCTACTGTTGCTAGGAGTCAGTTGCTGTGCAACCTAAAAGGTATGTGGTGCTTTCAGGTCAAGAAGCACTAATAAATCTATAGCCCTCCTTATGCATTTCTGACAAATTTGCTTAAAGAGCTTAAAAGTCTTCTGAAATAGCCACCACACACTGACAGATCTCTTTTATTAAAAGGTTATGCTAACAGATTTTACAATTGTGCTGAGTTTTGGCTGGGATAGAACTAATTTTCTTCACAGCAGCTTGTATGGTTCTATTTTGGATTTGTGATTTAAAACAGTGTTGAGAACACATCCACATTTCAGCTATTGATGAAAAGTGCTTATGCAGCATCAAGGTCTTTTCTGTTTCTCTTACTGCCATGCCAGCAAGTAGACTGGGAATGCTCAAAGAGTTGGGATGGGAGACAGCTGAGACAGCTGATCCCAATAGACCAAAATAATATTCAATACCATATGACATCACACTCATCAATAAAAGCTTCATATTTACTCCAAGTTGGTTTTGTCAAACTGTGTTTTTCTGGTTTTATTAATTATTTTTAATCTTGAAGATTCTGCAGGTCAAATTACATACCTAAAAATACCTCTACGGGATCAGTGTTTTCAATAATATTTTTGCAAATCCACTGAAGAAGAGTGAAGAAATGGCTAAGAAGTGAACAGTGTGGCTTTTCTCCTACAAATTGTTCAAAATCAGCATGATTGATGACATCTATAGGAAATAGGAAATCTGGCCTATGCCTTTTGCTCTTCAGTTGTATCCACATTCCAACAGATAGTATAAGGTGTGGATGTTTGCTGACTGGACAGATGTTTATTGCCAAATGAAATATATAAAACCTGAGAACTGACTGCATTTTCTTCAATAGTAGGATAAATTTAGTCTTACCTTTCCCCAGATAATTATTCTGATGAAATCTGTGTTTTTGAAAACTACCTCTTTCAAATAAGATGGAGGGCACTATCACAGAAATTGTTTCTTTAAGCACACAAGAATAAAAGCATGTCTTGAAAGTTATCAAAAAGTCTGAGATAACTAGTCTACACAACACCCAGTTTGTGCATCTCAAAACATTTAATACTACTTGGTCAAGGTTTTCTACAGGGACCTCAAAAAAGAATAACAAAATAAAGATTCCTTTGAAAGCAAGAAGTTGGGGGGAAGGGGGGGGGGGAATGTCTTCCTAAGAGAGCATTAATGAATGAGAACTGCTTTTGTAACTGGTATTTTGTTTCTTCTCCATAATTCATAAGCTTGCAGTGTTTTGTTTTTTTTTTTCTAAAGCAAATCACAGAATCGCAGAATTAACTAGATTGGAAAATACCTCTGAGATCATCAAGTACAACCTATGACCTAACACCACCTTATCAACTAAATCATGACACTGAGAGCCACATTCAGTCGTTTTTTAAACACCTCCAGGGACAGTGACTCCACGACCTCTCTGGGCAGACAATTCCAGTGCTCAATCACTCTTTAAGTGAAGAAGATTTTCCTAATGTCTAGCCTAAATTTCCTCTGGAGCAGCTAGCTTAACACTGTGTCCTCTCGTTCTGTCAGTGGTTGCCTGGGAGAAGAGACCGACTCTCACCTGATTATGACCTCCTTTCAGGTAGTTGTAGAGAGTGATAAGGTCTCCCCTGAGCCTCCTTTTTTCCAAGCTAAACAACTCAAACTCCCTCAGCCGCTCTTCATAGGGCTTGTGTTCCAGACCCTTCACCAGCCTTGTTGCCCTCCTCTGGATGTGCTCAAGCGTCTCAACATCCTTCTTAAACTGAGGGGCCCAGAACTGGACACAGTACTCAAGGTGCGGCCTCACCAGTGCCAAGTACAGGGGAAGAATGACCTCCCTGGTCCTGCTGGCCACACTATTCCTGATACAGGCCAGGATGCCATTGGCCTTCTTGGCCACCAGGGCACACTGCTGGCTCATGTTCAGCTGGCTGTCGACCAGTACCTCCAGGTCCCTTTTTGCCTGGCCACTGTCCAGCCACTCTGTCCCCAGCCTGTAGCACTGCAGGGGTTGTTGTGGCCAAAGTGCAAGACCTGGCACTTGGACTTGTTAAACCTCAAAGCCAAACCTTTTTTTTTTTTCTTTGCCTAGTGGGCTTATAAAACAAACCATAAAGAAAAGGTACTTCATCAGGCTAGTGAGGCACTGGAACAGGTTGCCCAGAGGAACTGTGGACACCCCATACCCAGATTTGTTCAAGGCCAGGTTGGATGGAGCCTTGAGCAACCTGGTCTAGTGAGAGGTTTCCCTGCCCATGGCAGAGGAGTTGGAACTGGATGATCTTTAAGGTACCTTCCAACCCAAACCATGATAATTCCATGACCTCCTGCACTTTTAGGATTTAGCCTTGTAAAGAACACAGAGGAAAGTCAGAATCCTCAATCAAGCACCTATTTTCCTCAACACAGACAAAAAGATTAATATAGAGACATAAGTACAGTATTCGCTACTTATAATTACTTTCAAGGACAGATCACTGCAAAATTAAAAGCTATCCTATTGATTGTGATCTCAAAAGTGAGGGAAAACAACTTGGAAAACACTCTAAAAATATTTTATCTACACAGCTACAGTTAAAGACATGTAGATATTTATACTGTAAAAATAGTCACACTTAAAAACTAGATAATGATTATCTGAACTCCACTTTACAGTCTCGGTTTTTCTTAGATCTAGTTTCTACTGAGAGCAAGTGCTTCCTTCTGTGTTGCTCCAGGATACACTAGAGACAGGAGGGACTTAGCAAAGAGCAGTTGCAATGCTGTCCAACTTCAATTGTTCCATAAGTAATATTTTATTAATACCATAAGACAGTCTCTTGAATGCAACTAAACTTCTGCAGACATATAGGTTTGTTTATATAAGAATAGGATAGAGCATCAATCTGTTAAGTTTGGTGAGACAGCTTGGTTAAATAAGTATTCTTCACATGATTCAACCAGAATCAGACCCTACCAAGATTAAACCAACATTTTCCCCTTCACTATTATGGAGTATCTCCCTGATCTGTGAGATGTTTCTACAGTACATACCATATAAGTTCAATGTTCCCTTTAGTCTTTTCCATTCAAATTCCTTCTCCCTCCCTCAGGTTCTCAGCATCAAACTTTAAAGTACTTGATGCAAGTACAAAGACCAAGCTTTGACACACATGCAGATGTTCATATGCTCAGTCTCTCTAACTGAACAGCTGTTTCACGTGTACATGATAAATATCTGCCCAAAATGAAATAAATATTGCCATCTACACTTAAGACTCTTGAACATTTTCCAACATGAGTATGTTATCATTTTGTTGTATCTTTACTAAATTTATTATTTTTCCAGCTGGCATAGTGTCAAACACCCAGAACCTTCAGGAAAATTATTTTTTTTGCAATTCCAAGAACAGGGCATGTTTAAAAAAAAACCACCACCACCTCAATCACCTGTATTTAAATGTATATGTAGATACGAGTATATAAAATATATATATATTAAGATAGATACTAAAACCCCCTCAAAACAGCTACTCCAATACTAAGTTCCAGTAAATCTCTGATTTTTAAATGGTAAATTTAATGTGGTAAAGGGTTATTACACCAAGAGATGTCAAGCCAGACACAGAAGCACTACTGTATCACAAAGGAAGGAGGCTTTAATATGTTCTGCAAAAACCTAAGCAGATATCAACAAGCACACTTCTATACTATCTAAAAAAAATAATTTTAAAAGTTCCTCAGATTCTCCAACTTTACAAAAAGGGAAATTCCTCCATATGATTATTTTCACAATATGTTTGAAGATGTTTTAACTAATCTTCAGGTTTCTGGTGTGAAAAATAGATCCTGAACTGCTGAATAAGTGTTCTTTCTAGTCATTTGCAATTGGCTGGAGGAGTCTTCTTCAAAATAAATTTTAAATGTCAATTCTGTGTGTATTGAGATGAAGCAGGTAACATTTACACCTCAAAAGAAAACATTAATAAAAGAGCAACTGTAGGCTATCTCTGCAGCTCAGCTGGATATACTTCAGAAATGTCTAATATACAGTGCTTCCCAGCCTTGACACACTCCCCTACCTCAAGTAAACTGAAATATTAAACTATGTGGAAGTGAAACATCTAACAAGGAAAAGGAAAGAATAGTGGATAGGAAACAATTCTGCAAAAAGGAACCATATTGAAGAGATGAAACCAAGCAACAACAGATAGAGAAAACAGAATTATATGTACATGAACAGAAAAAAATTATCATAAATAATAAAAAAGCAAAGTAGGACTAAAACATAAATTGCAAAAGCAAAGAAAACATTTACCCAAAAAAGTTTTCAAGACTAGTATTTAGTTAAACTCCTCTAGAAACAAAATCAACAAAATAGTGGACAAGGGAACTAGAGACATGGATTTGATTGATGAACCACTTGGTGGAAAAGGAATTGGCTGGATGGTCACACGCAGAGTTGCAGTCAGTGGCACAATGTCCAAGTGGAAAGAAGTGACGAGTGGCATTCCTCAGGGGTCTGTATTGGGACTGGTGCTGTTTTTTCTTTGTCAGCAACATGGACAGTCGGATTGAGTGCACACTCAGCAAGTTTGCCAACGACACCAAGCTGTGTGGTGCAGTTGATGTGCTGGAGGGACAGGATGCCATCCAGAGGAACCTTGACAGGTTTGAAAGGTGGGTCTGTGCAAATCTCATTAAATTCAACAAGGCCAAGTGCAAGATCCTGCACCTGGGTCGAGGTGCTCCCAAGTACAAGTACAGCCTGGGCAGAGAATGAATTAAATGCAGCCCTGGGGAAAGAGATTTGGGGCTGTTGGTGGATGAGAGTCTCAATATGTCTCAGCAATGTGTGCTTGCAGCCCAGAAAGCCAACCGTGTCCTAGGCTGCATCAAAAGAGGTGTGGTCAGCAGGGTGAGGGAGGTGATTTTCCCCCTCTATTCTGCTTTGGTGAGACCCCATCGGAAGTTCTTCATCCAGCTCTGGGGCCTCCAGCACAAGAAAGATGTGGAGCTGTTGGAGCAAGTCCAGAGGAGGCCACAAAGATGATCAGAGGGCTGGAGCACCTCTCCTATGAAGACAGACTGAGACAGTTGGGGCTTGTTCAGCCTGGAGAAGGCTTTGGGGAGACCTTATAGCCCCTTCCAGTACCTAAAGGGGGGCTACAGAAAGGCTGGAGAGGGACTTTTTACAAGGGCATGTAGTAATAGGACAAGGGGCAATGGCTTTAAGCTGAAAGAGGGCCGATTTAGATTGGATATTATGAAGAAATTCTTTGCTGTGAGGGTGGTGAGGCACTGGAACAGGTTGCCCAGGAAGTTGCGGATGCCCCTATCCCTGGATAGGCCAGGCTGGATGGGGCTCTGAGCAACCTGTTCCATTGGAAGGTGTCCCTGCCCATGGCAGTGGGGTTGGAACTAGATAATCTTTAAGGTCCTTTACAACCCAAACCATTCTATGATTCTAGGAAAATGTTCCAAGGCTGTTCTTTAGCTTCCCCCATTATCTGTATTCCAAATATCCCTTAAAAAATACAGCATTTTGTCTTCCATTTCATAGGCTTGTATCTGCATGTTAGTAAACAGTAATTCTAAAAAAAGGAATCATCATTTTCCTGATACAATATTACTTAATTAGCTCAAAATTAGGTTCAATTCAAAAGTATTCATAATGTGAAAAAACAAAACAAAACGGAATCACTGAAGATAAAAATATCCTAGTTTTGTGCCATGTAAATATAGGTGTAAGAGGCAATTAAACATTTCATTGTGGCACTAAATGAGAGAGTAAATTCAAGTAATGCAATTATAGAGGAAATACATATGCGATTTATGTGGCTAAGGGGTTGAGAAGAACTAGATAGTTACATGGTGTCCATGTTTTTCTCCTTTTAAAGCAATTTAAAAATAGGTTAAAACCCACAGTAGAGATGTTCTCTCATTTTTCCACATAGAACTTGTATTAGACAGCAAAAAGACGCTATGCTCATAAGAAAGATAGCATGTACATTTTTTGTAAGAAGAGGTACACTTCCTAACACAGTATAAGCTAGGGTTAATAGACTATGAAATTATTTTAAATTGTCTACTGAGATAATACAACTTGATCCAGAAACTGAATGACAAAAAACCATATGGATCAACAACATGGCATGGTAGGGCCACCTTAATTAAGAAGGCATAGCCAGGTAGATGGCTCTTATTCCTTTCAAACTATACATTCAACATTTATTTAGCTCTTCAGAAACAAATGTGTTTCTAAGAAAGTAAGACAAACACACAGCATTGTGTGCTCTAAATATGCACAACTCCTTTGAGTTTACTGAAAACTTAGTGATTTCTATAATAGCAGGTTAAATTCTACAAGTAGCACAAGGTGAAGAATTAAAAAAGGCTCTGAATCAGTGCACGAAAAAAATAATACCATCAAATATTCCATGTAGAAAAAAAAATGTTCTTAAAATAAAATGAAAGTGTTAGTTCATGAGAAGAGAATGTTATGAATTCAGAGGTACAGCCATAAAATGAAATTATAAAATTTAATTACACTTGCACCCAGACATGACAATTAATTGCACTGAAGAATCTTATATACTACCAATTAGCCCTTCAACCTCTATTATTAACTACTAATCACAGCTTCAAGATAATATTAAAGGATCTCTAATGTGTACTACAGGCAACATAGGCCTTTTCCAATTCATGTACAAGATACTTTGGAACACTACAAGTACTGCAGCATGTCAGATAAGTTCTAATAAAAATTAAAAATTTAAAAAATATAAATACCCTTCGTAATAAACAACCACAGGGCAATTTACATCATTTTTCCCCTTTGGAAATTATGTCACTTCCTATATTATAAATTGGGAAGGAAGAAAGGCTGAGGAAGAGAAAGCGCTCGAGGCTTTTCTCTCTCCCTCTCCCTCCCCTCCCCCATCAATAGCAAAGCCCAATGCAGCAGTCCCAGCCTGGATGCTGCAAGGAGGGAGGAGGAGGTAAAAGCTGGGGTGGAGATTGGAGGGGATAAGAAAGGGATAGAAAGGCAGAATTGCAAGCCTATACAGAACAGTTACATTCACCTGAATCGTGGAAAGCTGTGTTGTTGTTCTTGCCGGTGGTGGCTGTTGTAGGTGATGATTAGGAAGCAAATAGAAAGCAGTGGAAGAGCAGTTGTTGTTGATGAGTAACAGTCACCAGGACTACGGTGACTATGGCGCTTGATTCACAAGGCAACAGTTGCTATAACTCACAAAAGAGAGAGAGCAAGCAAGAGAGAAGGAAGCAGTGGCCCAGCCGAAGAGACCCGGAAGAGGCAGGGCTTCTCGTATGACGGACAGCTTTTGGGGCCGGAGGGGAGGAGGATCTGTTTCCTCAAGTAGGAAAAAAAAGAAGGTTGGTAGGAACGTATTAAAACCCCCACCTCACTAAGGGCGTGTGAGGGCGCATTCTATCCCCAACAAGCAAAGTGGCACTAGTATGATAATGGACTATCTATGGATGTAAGATCATACTACATCGGAGTGGGCAAGGAGGGAACCTATAGTGGTGGCTGATAGTTCAAATGGATAGCAACTGCCAGGCCGAAACACGAGTGGGAGGGAGAAGGAGGGAACAGAGGGTATGGTCATAGCATATCTGTCTCCTGAGTGGATCATGCTCACCGACATCCTGACGTCACATTCGATCAGCGACTAAAATAAAGTGGGGTTTTGTGCAGGCATCTCTGTTCAGCGATTTGCTTTGCTTTTCCAGCCTGTTTGCTTCCTGCTACTTGAAAGCAGTTTAGAGTGAACAGGAAGTTCTGCTTTGTCCTAACAGCTTATCACCATCTCAATTTATTTTTCCATCAGAAAGTAAAAGTGAAGAGATGCTGCTGGATGGGGTATTTGTTGACTGCTGCCATCTAAAGTAGGTGAGACTGTGGCAGTAGCTGTATTGCCCTCATTGGCAAAGCTGAACATTTTCTGTAACTGCTGTATACACTTGGCCTGCTGGACTCAGCACGTGCATGTTATAAATGAGAGACAAAAGTCTCGATATTCAGCAAAATTTAGATTGCTTTATTTGATATAGAAAGAGCAAGCAGTGCGCTGGGGAACGTGAGGGGTCACTGCCCACTCCACGCTCCACCGAACCTTGGTTTGCAGCCTCTTCTTATACTGTGGGTTCTCGTTGTTCACAAATTCACAAAGCCTTTGGGTGATAATCCGTCACAGATTGCCATCCGGTCCTTGTAGATGACCACCAGGGAAGTTCTGGAAGTCTGGTTTTTGGGATAGGCAGCATTGATCAGACAAAGGTAGGAAGGGCTTTTTGGGAAGTCCGATTTCGCAAGCTGGTAGCCGATACAACTTATTTAGGAAACATAACATAATATAACATAATGTAATGTAACATAATACAACATAATATAACATAACAAGGTGATTTTAAACAGAATTATTTAATCATGTAATTTCCTTTATCTAGTGTCCATGCTTCACTTCTGAGCTTAGTATTCTGGTTTATGCAAACCCCAATGCTTTTGTGATTAACACGAATCTTTTATCAATTGTCACAATTTCCCCACTTCTCTTTTTTTATCCCATTGATTCGTGTTCTGGTTTCAAATTTTGTCACTACCTCTTGTACTAGATTTAATTCGTTTACTGCCATTAATTTTGTTGCCTTCTCAGGGTCTATTGGTATTGTAGCAACTTGCATTCCTTGAACCACCGACTGGATTAGTCAAATGAAGCATGGAACAAGACAAGGGATGAACAGTAGTCCTAATAATGCACATGCTAACATAAATCCTAATTTCTTCCACCAAGCTCCCCCCAACAGGTTATTCCACCAATTATCATTAAGCATAGAGTTCCAGGTTTGTACAGGTACATGGGCTATTCGTTTTATTTCTTCTGCAATTTTAGTAATTATTTCACCATTATCATCAATTTCTAAGCAGCATTCAGAATTATTAAACTTTCCACACATTCCCCCTTCTTCAGCTAACAGATAGTCTAGAGCCAGTCGGTTTTGATATACTGCTGCTCTAGTTTGGGTAAGTTGTTTAGCTATCAATTCCATTGCTCGGGCTGTCCGGTTGGAAGTAATTTCTACCACGGCTTGTAGCCTGATAATTCTATTTAGCATATAAATTGGAGTGCGATAGCCCCAGCTCCCATCTTGAGCCCAGGTAGCTGGTCCATAATATTCAATAATTCGTTCTGGGGGCCATTCATCATCCTTCCAGATTTGCGTTCCCCCTATGTCTGTGCTCCTTTTATTTCGATACAAAGTTTCATACAAGGGAACTCCTAACACTTTATTACCCTTTTCCTTTGGTAATGTAAAAAACGCAGGCTGGATAATCCCTAGAGTACATGTCCCTCTCCACCTTTTTGGTAGGGTATTATAAGCTTTTTTCCCACAGATCCAAAATATTCCATCTGGGGCTTTCCAGCTTAGTTTAACTGATTCAGGTTGTTGCCAATAGGTCCTTACACTTTTTACTTCTTCATATGGGTTGGCTCTATTTTTATTATACCAGCATAGTCCTGTAAAATTGTTCTTTATACAATTACCTTTACTTTCCCCAATATCCTTCTGGAGCTTTGGACCACCAAGACTGCTTGCATTTGTAATCAGGATAGTCTTACAGGGGGTGTGCCCCACATATTGGGTAAATTTAGTTCCCTGACGTGTTATACATGCCTCTCCTATTACCTCATGACTTAGAACCCACCCTTCAGGTCTATTGACTCCCCTCGATATTTCTGTTTGATTCCACTGTAACAACTGCTCTGGGCCCAACCCCTCCCCCCTCCATGGCCATTGTTCAGTCATCTGCATTCCTCCACATATCCAACAGTGAGTTAAGTTCAGTTCAGTAGTGATTTCTTTCATTAATTCTACAAATAAATTTTTTCCCAAGGTGGGTAAGTCCCGTTCGCTGAGTTGTTGTTTTATTTTTTCTTACAAGTTAAAATTTCCCCCATGGTTTGTCTTTGTTCCTTTGAACACCTTAGTTATATTTTTTATCAATTCTTCCTTGTAGTGATCTTGCACTCCTCCCTGATCTGAATATCCCCACATACTTTCTTTTGTGAAGCAGAGGTGTGTCTCTCCTACTGGACAACTTTGGTATGCTGATGGAGCCCACCCTCCTTTTCCCAAATTGGTGGCTACCCAGTAACTTCTTCCCATAATAGTGCAAGTTTCTAAGTTGTGTTTATTATAGCAGGCCGAATTGATATGTGTATGGAAGGCAAGGGTGGATACCGTGCGTCTGCCATACCTAATTGTCTGGTAACACTTGGAACAAGCATCAGCATTATTTCCTTTTATCATCATTAGCAATAGGATGACTCCCATGACCATTTTCATCCCTCTGCCTCCCTCAAGGCCTACGGGGTTGCTGCCAGTAGCCGAGGTTTGTTTAATCTTCTCGGCAGCAGGGAATATGTCCTGGGCTCTCCCACTTTGTCTTTGTCTTTTGGTAGTGTTTTTTAATTTTGTTCCAGCTTTTAGCTTTAACATTCCAGTACAAGGTACAGCAGTAACAGCACAGTATACACAACCCTTCTGACACTTTCTTGCCAATACCTCTGCTCTGGCTCTCTTTTTTTCCTTATTCCTCCCACCATTTATGATCATCAATTTCGATTTCTCCTTGTGCTGATAGGGTATTGAGTACCTTAATAGTTTCCTTACATTCATTTCTTCTACACTGGACACATAATGCGAATGGGGGATACCCACCATAGGAATAACACCACAACAACTCAGTACAATATGGACACCTTTTCTTGATGAACAGGCTACACCCGGGTTTGGGGCAGGTGACTTTCAGTCCTGATTAGGAGGCCTTCGAGACGAATTGATCCGATATTGACATCAAGTCTTCCGAATTCGCACTTTGAGGTCTCCAGGCTCAGATGTCACTGTCCAACCTGCAGTAGGAGGGGTTACAGGACCCTTGACTCTACTCACATGTGTCCATCCCTTTTCAGCTGTCCTCACAGCTGTTTCAGTCGTTAACAGAACTAAATATGGTCCTTCCCATTTTGGAGCTAGATTTTCTTCTTTCCATACTTTAATTAACACATGTTGTCCTGGCTTAATTTTATGTATGGCAAATCCTAGAGGGACAGTTTGAGTTAAAATCCCCTTCTCTCTTAATTCTTCCAAGTTTTTGCTGATTGTTATTATGTAATTCTGAAGAGAAGGGTCCTGAACTAAGGTCAGATCAAGGTGTACTCCTTTAGGGTAAGGCATACCATACAGCATTTCATATGGTGAAATCCCTGTTTTGAATTTGGCGTTGTTCGTATATTAGACAGGGCTAGTGGGAGGCACTTTGTCCATGGCATTTTAGTCTCAATCATTAATTTTGACAGCTGTTGTTTTAATGTCTGATTCATCCTTTCAACCCTCCCAGAACTCTGAGGGTGCCAAGGTGTGTGATACTCCCAGCTGATGCCCAGCGCTGAGGTCAGTAACTGAAGCGCCTTTGATGTAAAGTGCGTCCCCTGGTCTGAGTCTATTGCTCGAACCAGGCCATACCTTGGGATTATGTGTTCCAACAATATTTTGGCTACCACTTGTGATGTGGCCCTAACTGCAGGGTATGCCTCTACCCAGTGGGTTAATTGGTCTACTCTCACTAGTAAGTATTTCCACCTTCCTATTTTTGGTAATTCTGTAAAATCTACTTCTATTCTTTCAAAGGGTCTGTAAGCAGTTTTCCGTCCTCCTGACGGACCTTGTCGCATACCTTTTTTATTAATTTTCTGACAAGTTAAACAACCCTGTACGCTTTGCTTTGCAATATCAAAAATGCCGATGCGTCCAAAAAATTTTAAAAATTGGTCTGCTAGCGCTCTGGTTCCCCAATGTGTTTGTTGGTGTAATTGTTCAATAATTTGTCTGGCCTGGGTCTTAGGTAAAATTTCCCTGCCATCTGGTAAAACTCATTTATTCTCATGCTGTTCTGCCTTTAATTTTTTTATTGCTTCTTTTTCCTGAGGAGTAAATAGCTTCTGTAATTCCTGGTTGGGGTTGAGATCTTTAACTGTAGTACTGTCCTGGTTTTGGGCAAATTTGGGGGAAAACCTCCAGAAGGAGCCCCCAGACAGCAAACCCCACGACTCCTCCCCCCCCACCCCACCGGGTTCGGGAAGAATTTCCTCGGAGAAGAGTGGGAGAAAAAACCTGTTTATTTAACAAGCAAGACACTCCCCAGCACAGGGAAAAAAGACAACACCAGCTGACAAAAAAACTCTTTCACCGTTCTGAAGGGATGACAAACTCAGTCTCTCTGGCGAGTGGTCGCTCAGTTATCAGTCTCTGGTGCTGGGGATGACTGCTGCAGGTGACAAAGTGTAGCCTCCCGGTGTTTCTTGGGGTTCCCAGGTCCCCGTCCGTTCAGATGGTATCCAGGAGAGGGAGGGGACGGGGTGGAAGAGAAAACAGTCCAGGGAAAAAGTTGGACTGCCTAGCTGAACTAACTAATAAGCAGAAAGCAAGGGCAAAGCGAAGGAAAGAAAAAGGCAGAAGCGAGCAAGCAGGCAAGCAAGCAGGCAAGCAGGCAAGCAAGCAAGCAGGCAAGCAAGCAAGCAAGCCGAGCTAAAACCTCTCCTAAACATAGACCATGGGGGAGGTGAGCCGGCTGATAACAAGACAAAACAAAGCTTCACTCTCAGACTCAGTCCTGGAAGCACAGGACATAATACCAAACATAATCAGGACACACGATTGGAGATAGAAACACCATAACATCACCCTAGGACATTCCACCCCTTATCTCCATATCGTGAACATACTAAACAGCATGTAAAAACTTCAGCAAGTAGAAATTTCCATCTTTCACTTATTCGGACACATTTTCTTCCATCTCACTTGCTCAAACCTTCGACACTTACACATTTCCTTCTATCTCACTTGCTCAGACCTTTGACACTTACATATTTCCTTCTGTCTCATGCTGCCTCACCCCACAATCAGATCTCCCTGAGGCACACATCGTGTTGTTCCATCTCTCTGCATTACCCACCATGTACAACCTGGTCCTTGAGCAAAGACAATCCCACGAATGGGTTTGTCTGTACTCGGGGCAGAATTGATCCAAACTGCCTTCCCTAACAAACCTCTGATATGTGCCACTGGGACTTTGTCTCCATCTACTATATTCAGGGACTCAGACTGGGCAGGGCCCGCTCGGTTGGTGGAACCCCGGGTGTTAACTAACCAAGTGGCCTTTGCTAAATGCTGCTCCCAGTTTTTGAATGATCCCCCACCCAATGCTCTCAAGGTGGTTTTTAACAGTCCATTGTACCTTTCCACCTTCCCTGCAGCTGGTGCATGGTAGGGGATATGGTACACCCACTCAATGCCATGTTCCCTAGCCCAAGTGTTGATAAGGCTATTCTTGAAATGAGTCCCATTGTCTGACTCAATCCTCTCAGGGGTGCCATGCCTCCAAAGGACCTGCTTTTCCAGGCCCAGGATGGTGTTACGGGCTGTAGCGTGAGACACAGGGTAGGTCTCCAACCATCCAGTGGTGGCTTCCACCATGGTCAGTACATAGCGCTTGCCCTGGCGGGTTTGAGGCAGTGTGATGTAGTCAATCTGCCAGGCCTCTCCATACTTGTACTTGGACCACCGCCCCCCATACCAGAGGGGCTTCACCCGCTTGGCTTGCTTGATGGCAGCGCACGTCTCACAGTCATGGATAACTTGAGAAATACTGTCCATGGTTAGATCCACCCCTCGGTCTCGTGCCCACTTATATGTGGCATCTCTGCCCTGATGACCTGAGGCATCATGGGCCCATCGAGCCAGGAACAACTCTCCCTTGTGTTCCCAATCAAGGTCTATCTTCGACACCCCTATCTTTGCAGCCTGATCTACCTGCTGATTGTTTTTCTGCTCTTCATTAGCCCTACTTCTGGGAACATGGGCATCTACATGGCGAACCTTCACAGGTAATTTCTCTAACCGGGTAGCGATATCTTTCCACTCTTCGGCAGCCCAAATTGGTTTTCCTCTACGCTGCCAGTTAGCCTCTTTCCATCTCTCCAACCATCCCCACAGAGCATTGGCTACCATCCATGAATCGGTATAAAGGTAAAGCTTTGGCCACTTCTCTCTTTCAGCAATGTCTAAGGCCAGTTGAACCGCTTTGAGTTCAGCAAGTTGACTGGATCCACCCTCTCCTTCAGTGGCCTCTGCTACCCGTCGCGTGGGGCTCCATACGGCTGCTTTCCACCTCCGATTCATCCCCACAATGCGACAGGAACCGTCGGTGAATAGAGCATAGCGTGTTTCCTCTGCTGGCAGTTGGTTATATGGTGGAGCTTCTTCAGCCCGTGTCACTGGTTCTTGTTCCTCATCTGTGACACCAAAACTTTCACCTTCAGGCCAATTTGTAATTACTTCCAAAATCCCAGGGCGATTCAGTTTCCCAATCCGGGTGCGCTGTGTAATGAGGGCAATCCACTTGCTCCATGTAGCACTGGTGGCATGGTGGGTTGAGGGAACCTTTCCTCTGAACATCCACCCCAGCACTGGTAGTCGGGGTGCCAGAAGGAGTTGTGCTTCTGTGCCAACCACCTCTGAGGCTGCTTGGACCCCTTCGTAGGCAGCCAAGATCTCCTTCTCTGTTGGGGTGTAGTTAGCTTCAGACCCTCTGTAGCTCCGACTCCAAAATCCTAATGGTCGGCCTCGAGTCTCACCAGGCACCTTCTGCCACAGGCTCCAGGACAGACCATGGTTCCCGGCTGCAGAGTAGAGCACGTTCTTCACATCTGGTCCCGTCCTGACTGGGCCAAGGGCTACTGCATGAGCAATTTCCTGCTTTATCTGGGCAAAAGCTTGTTGCTGCTCAGGGCCCCAATGGAAATCGTTCTTCTTGCGGGTGACCAGGTAAAGAGGGCTCACGATCTGACTGTACTCAGGAATGTGCATCCTCCAAAAACCTATGGCGCCTAAGAAAGCTTGTGTCTCCTTCTTGTTAGTTGGTGGGGACATAGCTGTGATTTTGTTGATGACATCAGTAGGAATCTGACGCCGTCCATCTTGCCACTTCACTCCCAGGAACTGGATCTCTCGAGCAGGTCCCTTAACTTTACTCTTCTTGATGGCGAAGCCGGCTTCCAGGAGGATTTGGATGATTCTCTCTCCTTTCTTGAACACTTCTGCTGCTGTGTTCCCCCACACAATGATATCATCAATATATTGTAAATGTTCTGGAGCCTCACCTTTTTCTAGTGTAGTCTGGATCAGTCCATGGCAGATAGTAGGACTGTGCTTCCACCCCTGGGGCAGTCGATTCCAGGTGTACTGCACTCCCCTCCATGTGAAAGCGAACTGAGGCCTGCACTCTGCTGCCAGAGGAATGGAGAAAAATGCATTGGCGATATCGATAGTGGCGTACCACTTTGCTGCCTTGGACTCCAGCTCGTACTGCAGTTCCAGCATGTCCGGCACGGCAGCGCTCAGCGGTGGAGTCACCTCATTCAATGCACGATAGTCTACGGTCAGTCTCCATTCTCCTTCCGATTTACGTACAGGCCAGATGGGGCTGTTGAAGGGTGAGTGGGTTTTGCTGACCACCCCTTGGCTCTCCAGCTCACGGATCATTTTATGGATGGGAACCACAGCATCTCGAGTTGTTCTGTATTGTCGGCGATGCACTATGGAAGTGGCAATTGGTACCTTTTGCTCTTCTCCTTTCAGAAGTCCTACAGTACTTGGATTCTCAGACAGTCCAGACAAGGTGTTCAATTGCTGGATGCCCTCTGTCACCACAGCTGCTATCCCAAATGCCCACCTGAATCCTTTTGGATCTTTAAAATACCCCCTTCGGAGGTAATCTATGCCCAAAATGCATGGGGCCTCTGGGCCAGTCACAATAGGATGTTTTTTCCATTCATGTCCAGTCAAGCTCACATCAGCTTCCACCAAGGTAAAGTCCTGTGATCCACCTGTCACACCAGCAATAGAAACAGATTCTGCCCCCACATATCTTGATGGGACTAATGTGCATTGGGCACCAGTATCAACCAAAGCTTTATACTTTTGTGGTTCCGATGTGCCAGGCCAACGAATCCACACAGTCCAGAAGACACGATTTTCCCTCGCCTCTCCCTGGCTAGAGGCAGGGCCCCTCTAAGCCTGTTTATCCTTCTTTCCTTGGGCATATGTCTTAGAGGTTCCTTCAAGGGGATCAGATATATCATCATCATCATACTTGGCAGCTTGGCTACGGGCAACTGGAGCTGCTCTCCTTTTGGTGGAACTTCCTCTTTGGGTCTTGCCTTCCTTCAATTCACGCACCCGTTGTGCCAGAGCAGCAGTAGATTTTCCATCCCATCTCCTCATGTTTTCTCCGCAATCACGTAGGAAGAACCACAGCTCAGCTCGTGGGGTGTACCTCCTCTCCCCATCAGGGGAACGTCTGCGTTGGATACCAGGGCCTCTAATTTGTACTGCTGAGATTTGGAGAAGGTCCTCTTTAATCTCCTCCCTGAGTCTTTTATGATTCTCCTCTATCTTGTCTTCTAATTTCTGCAGACGTGTTTCCACAGCTGCAATTCTGGCATGTGTTGGGCCATGCACAGCATCTGCATATGCTCGGAGCTTCTTTGCCATATCAAGCACGGTCTCATCCCTCTCGTCCCGCTTCATTATTGCCAAAGCAGAAGCGTATTCATGGGGCCCAAGTCGTACAAGTTTTCGCCACATCACAGATGTACATGGTACCAAGTCCGGATTCCTAGTTGTTATGTCATCTGAGAAGATAATCTCTGCCACTGCCATTTCTCTCAGGCGTTGGATCCCTTGTTCTATCGTCTTCCAGTGGGTCTGCTGCATATAAAGATCATCTGCACACAGGTATCTTTGTGCTACACTGTCCAGGACCCGTGCCCAGAGGCTGTGAGGGTTAGGCCCTCTCATCATTCCTTGGTCGATGACAGGATCATGTGACAGGGATCCCAAATGCCTGGCTTCAGTGCCATCCAGAATTGTAGCCTCGCCTGCAGCATCCCAAAGACGGACCAACCAACTAATTATAGACTCATCAGGTCGTCGGGTGTAATCCTTTCTTAGGCCACGGAGGTCCTTTAGGGAAAAAGGCTCAATATTGGCCTCTGATCTTTTACCAGTTGCTTTGACTCCTGGTTTTATGTCAGGAGGCGTCGAGGGTCCTTCTCCTGCATCATCATCATCATCATCATCCACTGGTCGATCAGTCTTGTCTGTGCACTTTCCACTTCTCGTGCTGGTAGCAACAGCCATTGGTTGAGGCTTACTGACAGGTTTAGCTGCTGGCTTAGGCTCACTGTCTGGTGTAGTTGTTGGCCTCGAGCCTGGGGTGTTGGCTGCAGCCTGAGTGACTGGGATAGTGGCTGATTTATCTGCCTGTCCCCCTTCCTCTGTCTGCTGCCCTACAGTATCTAGCAGGGTACGGTAAGCATATGCCAGGGCCCAGCTCACTGCAATGATCTTCTTCTCCTTAGAATTACCATGGCACTTCTCTTTCAGGTACTTTGCCACCTCAGCTGGGTTCTGAATTTGTTCACATGGAAAATCCCAGGATGTAGGGTCAGAAAATTCCTTTAAGATTTGGCCCATATCCTCCCATTTCCCACACCATTCAGGATTCCTCACGCCTGGCTCTACTCTGGGGTCAGGGGTCTCAGCCCCTCTAGAAATCTCAGCTCTCATTCTAGAGAAACTGCAGACTGTATAGAGAAAGCTTACTATATTAAACACCAGAAAGATGGTCTCTTTAACACTCAGGGGGAACTGAACATTCTCTAATAAGGATGTAACAAATTCAGAGGAGAAGAAGGAGAACAAAGGCTGAAAAGCCTCATCCCCTGCTTCTCCTCTAACAAACTGAGTGCACAACCACAACCAAGAACCATACATTCCTGGAACAGATTCCAGCACCTTTATAAATCTCCTGCAGGCCATTAAAACCAAGCCCAACCCGATGGATATTTTGGTTAATGCCCCTCTGCTACAGAAACTACGCATTAGGGACAATACCGGAGCTATTTCTGGATAAGCAAATAAACCCAGGGACCACAAAGGTATTAAGACTTCAAAAAACCCTAGGGACCAAAATCCCATGCAGGCCTCCACCCCAAAAGACATGAATTCCAACAACATAGCCAATAACTGCTCTATACCAACACAAAAGAATTTGAACCAAATTATTATTATTAGAACAGGGTTTTTTCCCACTTTCTCGAGCCTCGAGTTGGGCGCCAATTTATTTGTCCTGGTTTTGGGCAAATTTGGGGGAAAACCTCCAGAAGGAGCCCCCAGACAGCAAACCCCACGACTCCTCCCCCCCCACCCCACCGGGTTCGGGAAGAATTTCCTCGGAGAAGAGTGGGAGAAAAAACCTGTTTATTTAACAAGCAAGACACTCCCCAGCACAGGGAAAAAAGACAACACCAGCTGACAAAAAAACTCTTTCACCGTTCTGAAGGGATGACAAACTCAGTCTCTCTGGCGAGTGGTCGCTCAGTTATCAGTCTCTGGCGCTGGGGATGACTGCTGCAGGTGACAAAGTGTAGCCTCCCGGTGTTTCTTGGGGTTCCCAGGTCCCCGTCCGTTCAGATGGTATCCAGGAGAGGGAGGGGACGGGGTGGAAGAGAAAACAGTCCAGGGAAAAAGTTGGACTGCCTAGCTGAACTAACTAATAAGCAGAAAGCAAGGGCAAAGCGAAGGAAAGAAAAAGGCAGAAGCGAGCAAGCAGGCAAGCAAGCAGGCAAGCAGGCAAGCAAGCAAGCAGGCAAGCAAGCAAGCAAGCCGAGCTAAAACCTCTCCTAAACATAGACCATGGGGGAGGTGAGCCGGCTGATAACAAGACAAAACAAAGCTTCACTCTCAGACTCAGTCCTGGAAGCACAGGACATAATACCAAACATAATCAGGACACACGATTGGAGATAGAAACACCATAACATCACCCTAGGACAAGTACTTAATACAGAAACCGGTTTTTGCTCCAATGCTGCTTTTTTTGCTTCTTTGTCAGCCAGATTATTCCCTCTTGTATGGTAGCTTGTTCCTTTTTGGTGCCCTCTTATATGGACCACAGCAATTTCAGTGGGGCCCCTAAGAGCCTCTAGTATTCTAACAATTAATTCTTGATGTATCAACCCCCGTCCTTGAGTGTTAATTAACCCCCCTTTCTTCCCAAATTTTACCAAATGTGTGGACTATGCCATAGGCATACTTAGAATCCATATATACAGTTCCTTTTTTACCTTCTAAATAAGATAATGCCCTCTAAAGAGCAAATAGTTCACAAGCCTGAGCGGACCATGCTGCATTTAAGGGTCCGGATTCTACTAATTTCAATTCTTCTCCTCCTACTATGGCATATCCCGATTTTCGTTTTCCTTCCACCACTCGAGAAGATCCATCTATAAACAATTTTACTCCATCCTTAAATTCAACTTCTCCCAAGTCAGGTCTAATTTTTGTTTGTAATCCTATAACATCCACACAATCATGTTCTAAATTTTCTCCTGGTTCCTCATATAGGAATTGTGCAGGACTTTAAGCAGTTTTTGTTTTTAGCTCCAAATCTGGGGAAGTGATTAGAATAGCTTCATATTTTAATATTCGGGCATCGGTTAACCATTTCTCGGCTTTTTGATTCAGAATTCCCCTTACGTTATGAGGGGTGTGGACCACTAGGGGTGCCCCAAAGGTAATTTTTCAGGCTTCTTCAATCAAAAGTGCTGTGGCCACTAGGGCCTGGAGGCATGTGGGCCAACCCCGACTGACAGGGTCGAGCAGTTTAGAATAAAATCCCACTGGCTTTCGATTGCCTGCCCATTCCTGGGTGAGTACCCCATATGCTGTTTGATCAGAGGTATTTACAAATAACTGAAATGGTCTCTCCAAGTCTGGGAGACTGAGTACAGGGGCTTGAATTAAAGCATGTTTGACCTTTTCAAAACTTTTATCATCCTCTTCTGTCCATTTTAGGCGATTAGTGGTAAGTTTTTCATATAGAAATTTTACTTTCTCACTAAATCCCTCTATCCATTGACGACAATATCCCACCAATCCCAAAATTTTCCTCACTTCTTTTTTGGTTTTTGGAGGTCCCAGGCTTAATATTCCAGAGACTCTATTAGGATCCAATTTCTTTTTCCCTTTACTTAGCCAATGTCCCAAATATTTTACTTCTGGTTCTGTGAACTGTAATTTGGCTTTGGATACCTTCAATCCCTGTGTTCCCAAAAAGTTTAAAAGTTTTATAGTCCCATTTCTAGTAGATTCCTCGTCTTTTCCTGCTATTAATAGATCATCTATATATTGTAACAATTTCACCCCTTCTGGTGACTCAGAAGATTGCATTAATTCTTCTAGGGCTTGTCCAAAGAGATTGGGGGATTCTGTAAAGCCCTGAGGCAATACTGTCCAACGCAGTTGTTGTTTCCTGCCCTTATCAGGATCTTCCCATTCAAAGGCAAAGTAATCTCTCCTACTTTCCTCTAATGGGCATGCCCAGAAGGCATCTTTTAGATCTATTACACTATACCAAGTGTAGTCAGGGGACAACTGGCTTAAGAGAGTGTAAGGGTTTGCTACTACAGGAAATTTGGTAACAGTTCGCTGATTTATAGCCCTCAAATCCTGTACCAATCTGTAATTCCCGTCTGTCTTTTTGACAGGCAGAATAGGAGTATTATGTGGGGATATTCATGGTTCCAAAGCCCCCTGTTGCAAAAGGTTTTCTATGAGAGGCTTAAGGCCCCGTCTCCCTTCCAGAGATATTGGATATTGATGAACTCGGATAGGCAAATCGGGATCAGTGATTTTCACTTTGATAGGTTTCATTTTTAACTTCCCTATTTCTCCAGGGGTGTACCACACCTCAGGACATATTTGCTCCTCCTCCTTTTGGGTTAAAGCAAAAATTTTAAGCTGGCCTTGGGATACTTCAATTTTCAAATCCAATGCTATTATTAAATCCCTCCCCAATAAATTGTTTTCTGCCTCTGGCAGTAACAGCAGATCTTTTAACTCAGTTTTGTTCCGGGTCTCAATTTGCACATTTTTAATAATAGGGACCCGAAATGGTTCACCTTTTGCTCCGACCACGAGTGCTGTTTCTCTACTAGGTTTACACCCTTTTGGTAGGTGTTTAATTGTGGATTTTTTGGCTCCTGTATCTACTAAAAATTCCACCTCCTCTCCCTGGGGACCAATCCTTAATTTTATCAAGGGCTCTTTGGATGGTATGGTGCCTAATACATACAGCCCCTGACACCCCTCTTCATCTTCCTGGAACATTTTTTCATCCCGTATCCGTTCTTTACAATTTTTTTCTTTATATGACCCTTCTTGTTACAATAAAAGCAGGTTCGCCTTGGTGAATTATTTCCTGCTTCATTTCCTTGTTTTGGTGGGGGTTTTCGTGGTTTCCCTCCCCCTTTCTGCTGGGTTTCTTTCTGTGTTTCACGAACTTCAGCTAGAAAGATTTTTGCTTTTGCTTTCTGCTTCTCTTCATCCCTCCTTACGTAAGCTTTTTGTGCTTCTCTTAGCAATTCTTGTAACCCCCGATCTTGCCAATCATCTAACTTTTCTAATTTCTTTCTAATATCTCCCCATGATCGAGCAACAAATTGGGTTTTGAGGAGTGCCTGACCCACTTGTGTATCAGGGTCTATCCCGGCGTACATTTGGAGATCTTTCCTCAGTCGCTCCAACCAGTCAGTCGGGGATTTGTCCTTTTTTTGTTGTTCACTAAAGGCTTTATTAATATTTTGTCCTTTAGGAACTGATTCTCGGATACCTTTAACGAGTATCCATCTTAAGTCCATCATATTCTGGCGATGGACATCATTCCGATTATCCCAGTTAGGATTATTTAATGGCCATTTCTGGTCTCCCCTAGGTCCAATCTGATGCTCCTGGTCCCATACCCTCATTCCAGCCTGTCTGATCATTTCCCGTTCTTCCGTGGTGAATAGGATACTTAATATAGATTGTAATTCCATCCAAGTATACATGGTCCGAGGAATTGATCTAGTCTCTCCGATACCCCTATAGGATCTTCTAATAGTTTTCCCATTTCTTTTTTAAAGTTTCTCACTTCCCCTGTGTTCAAGGGAACATTTACAAATCCAATTAAGCCAGCCTGTTGTCCTGCTAATGGCACTTCCCTCAGGGGGTAAAGGCGAGCCTTTGTGTCGTTATCTCCCTCCTCTCTGGTGATACTATCTCTCCTGGTATTCCTTTGACTGGAGGGGGTTCTTAGAGCAATGGGAGTACCAGGAGGAGAAGTGGGTGCGTGGGGGGGTCTCCTGTATTTTCTGTATTATACGGAGGTGGGAGATTATCGAGGGGTTCCCAGGTAACCTTTTTTTTATCTTCATCCTAGATTTCTTTTAAAGTATATATCAAGGATGCCTTGGACTGTTTTGCCCACAGGCCAGCATACTCACATTCCTCTCTGTTAAATGGTTCTTTACGAGCCACATATGTGTTTAATGCCGACAAATCCAACCCTCAAATGATCCGAACACGGGCCAGTATAGGTTATCTTTACGGATCATTTCTCTGGTCCATTCCACCATGCAATATTGAATCAATTTTTCTTTACTTTTTCCTCTGTATACCACCCCTGTGTCCCAACATTTTAATATTACTCCCAAAGGGCTGCCTGGTGGTATTTCTGGCAACCTACTTGTCTTGTCTTTATTTTCCCAGTCTCCTTGTGGACTAAATGAACTTGAACCTCTTCGTGGGTCCCTGGGACTCAGAATCTTACTCCTTCTTTGTCCCATTTTTTCCTCAAGGGACAGTCTTGAGGTGTTTGTACTCCCCGATGTGTTCCGCCCAAACCCCTGCCTCTCCTTGGGTCAGGATGGAACCTGGAACCCGCCTCTACCTGGGCTGGGATGGGAAAAGCAGCTTTTCCCTTCTCCCTCCGTGACTGGTGTGTTGCAATCTGCTTTTCTTTTCCTCCCCGTTCCCCCCCCCCCCCCCCCCCCATTTCCCGGGTCCTGCCTTTGCCTGGGCTAGGATGGGAAGGACCTAGTCTCTACCTGGACTAGGACAAGAAAATCAGTCTCCCCCTTTGTGCTCACTCGCTTCGTCCGGTCACCGGCCAGGTCCCTCGCGGAATGCTGGAAAACGTGGATAGGACTTCACTCTCGCTTCGCAGCAAAGGCCACGTCTCATTCAGACAAACACACAGTCATCCCCACCAAACCAGACAGATACTCACAGTCCGATGCTCCTGTCTGGGTCTTCGTGCACGAGAATTACAGGTGATTTTGCCGCGGTCTTCCAGGAAGATTTTCCTTGCTCAGTCTCTATGGTGCGGGACGTCGATGGGTCCCGAGAATCACTGACGAACCGGGGCCACAGCAGTGGGGCGCCTCCCCGAAATCGCAGTGCCTCTCAGGGCTCCAAGGACGTCCCGGGTTTCGGCACCAAATTGTTATAAATGAGAGACGAAAGTCTCGATATTCAGCAAAATTTTAGATTGCTTTATTTGATATAGAAAGAGCAAGCAGCGCGCTGGGGAACGCGAGGGGTCACCGCCCACTCCACGCTCCACCGAACCTCGGTTTGCAGCCTCTTCTTATACTGTGGGTTCTCGTTGTTCACAAATTCACAAAGCCTTTGGGTGATAATCAGTCACAGATAGCCATCCGGTACTTGTAGATGACCACCAGGGAAGTTCTGGAGGTCTGGTCTTTGTAGATAACTGTCTCGGTTTGAAAGACAGGTATGGTCTAAGGAAAGGCAGGAGCCCCTTTTCTGCGATGCAGAGTGCAACCCCCCTCCCTTTTAATTATTTTAGGTCAAATTCAGACGCCTTCAGGCAGGAGATATGGGGATAAGGGTATCAGTTCTTTACTGACATCCAACAAGGCAGAAAATAACAACAGGTCTAAAAATTGACAACAGAACAGTCTAGCTCCGCTCCAGTCCCTTTTGGCCGCAGGTCGTCTCCCTGTGCTGTTACCGGTGCTGTGGGGGCAGGGCAGGTCCCGCGCAGTTGAAGAGGGCTGGGTGATGGTGGCCGCGGCCCAGGGATGAGAGGGATGGGAAAGTGACTCCCCCCTCACAGTGTCGGTCGTGGTGCTCAGCAGAGTGTCCGGAGATAGTAGGGTGAGATGGGAGAGCAGCAGAGCGATGTCCAAAGGCAGGGAGCGTGGATCTCAGTGCTGGGATGGCAGGGGAAGATGCCAGAGCAGAGCCCAGGCTGTCTTCCCACTCCAACGAGCCAAGCGAGAGAGAGCCCCGCTCCAGACCCCCCCCGTCCCACCTTTCCTTTTCCAGTTCCCCCCCCCTCCCCCTCCAGCCACCCCCCTACGAGAGAACATTATCTGTCGTTTTAAGGTGTAGCCACAGTTACTTAGCATAACAATGGGAGAAAATTCCACTGAAAGAAAAGGGGAGCAATCCAACCTCCAACAATAACCACCAGAGAAGTTCTGGGAGTCTGGTTTTGGGGATAGGCAGTATTGATTAGACAAAGGTAGGAAGGGCTTTTTGGGAAGTCCGATTTCGCAAGCTGGTAGCCGATACAACTTATTTAGGAAACATAACATAATATAACATAATGTAATGTAACATAATACAACATAACATAACAAGGTGATTTTAAACAGAATTATTTAATCATGTAATTTCCTTTATCTAGTGTCCATGCTTCACTTCAGAGCTTAGCATTCTGGTTTATGCAAACCCCAATGCTTTTGTGATTAACACGAATCTTTTATCAATTGTCACATTCACAACCAGCATGTGCATTACCAGCTGCCTTGTGCCAATCTTCCCCTTCAGCAACGTTTGCATTCAGCAGTCTCAGCATGCCACAGGAGCCTACAGATGACCATTGCCCAAAGTCCCAATAAGGATTTCAAAACGTCCTGTACCTTCTGAGTGGCACCAAGGAGTTTTGGCAGGGAGCAGTCTGTGGTCCTCCCAGGTGAAGCATGGTGTGTGAATCTGACTTATGGCTTCAAATTTGTCATGGAAAAAGTGGAATACAATTTACATCATATCAGAAGAGAAACTATTGGAGAGAGCACAGAGCAACAAACAGTCTCTGCTGATGTGAACTCTGTCTATGTAAAGTGGATACAAGTTTTATACACTTAAAGATGCTGTGCCAAAGATAACAGAATGTGAGTTATTAATATCTGTCACATCCATAAGACCACAGAACTACTCAAGGCTGGTTTAGAGTCTGCTTTCTTTAGCACAGAGACTGATCATGAAGGTTACACAGTGATTATTGTTTCAGGAGACAGGGTGAGAGTTCAATCAAGAGGCCCATGAGACAGGATGAGAATTGATTCAAGGCCCACCCAGGCCTTAGCATTTCTACTTCCACAATAGAAATGAGTAATTGTAAAATTCAGAAAAAATTATGATCTCTTTAAAAATTAAGAAGAGACATATCTTCTATGAGAATCATGTAAAAAATATTTTTAGTGAAAAATTTATATATTTGGAATTATTTGAAGTATAATTTCCTATTATTATTTTAATTTCTATTAGTCCTATTAGGCCCCGATGGATCTAAGTGGAAAGATATCTGTGCAAATTAACTGCATAGAATAAAAGATTACAACTTTAAACTGATTTGACAATTTCCTTGTAACACTGGCAGCTACAACCCTCCCACCTATATAACAGCTGATTTTATATTCATAATCTGAAGATGTTTCTAAAACATTCTACAAATATGTAGAGTCGGGGAAAGAACTTAAGCCATTTCATTTTATTTGTGCCAAGGCCTGAAACAGGTTTGATTTTTTTCTTTCAAAGATAGGCACATGAAGTTCCTTCCTTTGAGAACAAAAATTGACAGCCCAGTCAACTGAGATAAAGACTCAAATTTAAGGCTCGTACCACAGCTTATCCTGTTCTTCTTTCCAAACAAGTAAGCATGCAAATGTTGCTTGACAGAACAGATAAGAGTACAGTATCAAAAAGAAACAGCCTTCAAATCACAGAATGGTTTAGGTTGGAAGAGACCTGTTGAGATCATCTAAGTCCAACATCCCTGCTCAAGCAGGGCCACCTAGAGCTGGCTGACCAGGACCATATCTCCAATGCAACCACTCTAGCCAACTTGTTTGAGCTCTCAGTCACCTTCATAGTAATAAAGTGTTTCCTGATGTTAGCGCTTTCTTAACCATCATGGGTAGGATGGTTCTAAAGCATTACTGTGGACTTAGTCACAGTGTTCTGGCAACAGTTTTTATGAGATAAAAATTATTTGGTGGCCAACCTTTAGAAATTACTTAATTTAGGATTATTCTGTCTTGCTTTTAGCAGCAATTATGCTGAGAACCCTTTTAACCTTAGATACTATGACATTCATTTTGTAGCCCTCTATGTGGATACTGAACAAATGCCTTTTAAACTGGTGCAGCCTGATTTTGTAAAAAGGCTGCTATGTGAGAGAATATATGCAGCTCATTCAGAGTCAGCAGCCATTTGGAGGACCATTTCCTGCTGGTTGCCATAAGGACCATTGAGTTCAACTCCCTGCTCCTCACAGGAATACCTAAAACTAAATCATATGACTAAGAGCATCCAGAAGCTCCTTGAACTCTGACAGGCTTGGTGCCATGATCACTTCCAGTGACAGACCACTCTTTCAGTGAAGAACCTTTTCCTAATGTCCAATCTGAATGTTCCCGATGCAGCTTCATAGCACTTCCACCACAGAATCATAGAATCGTTGAGGTTGGAAAAGACCTCTAAGATCATAGAGTCCAACTGTCAACCGAGCACTACCATCATGTTCACCATTCAACCATGTCCTCAGGTGCCATATCCACATGTTTTTTGAACATTTCCAGGGATGGTGACTTTACCACTTCCCTGAGCAGTCTGTTCCAATGCTTTACAATCCTTTCTGTTGTGGGACACATATTGAGAAAGTAAGAAAATTACAGCCTGAAAAATATTCCAGGCTGGAGCTTTTCAGCTCTGTTCCCAGCCGATAAGCTGGTCCAGCTCAGGGCTAGGGAGAATTTCTCCCAGGGTGATAATTTGGTCAAAATAAAAAGGAATTAATAACAAAGATAGAACACCTGTTGTGGTATGTGACCAGGCCCTGGGAATGGGGTGTCTTCTCTCTGAACCAATCACCTTTTCTCTACTCTTGGAATTGCGAGTCATGATATAAAACCAAGTGTGTTTCTGAATAAACTTGTCTCTTTCTTCCTGTCATGAAAGATGACCATGTAGCTGTGCATCTTATTTCCGCCACACTTAAAGGGTTAAAACCCCATTCCACGGCTACATCTGTGAAAAAAAATTCGTAATATCGAATCTAAATCTTCCCTGGCACAACTTGAGGCCATTTCCTCTTATCCTGTTACTTGCTACCTGGGAGAAGAGACTGACCCCCACCTCACTACAACTTCCTTTCAGGGACTGGTGGAGAGCAATAAGGTCTCCCCTCAGACTCCTTTTCTCCAGGCTAAACAACTCCAGTTCCTTCAGCTGCTCCTCATAAGACTTGTGCTCCAGCCACTTCACCAGCTTTCTTGCTCTTCTCTGGACTCACTCCATCAGCGCCTCTCCTTTTGCTGCCCCTCTTGAGAAGGTTGCAGACTGCAGCGAAGCCTCCCTCTCCTCTCCTCTCCTCTCCTCTCCTCTCCTCTCCTCTCCTCTCCTCTCCTCTCCTCTCCTCTCCTCTCCTCTCCTCTCCTCTCCTCTCCTCTCCTCTCCTCTCCTCTCCTCTCCTCTCCTCTCCTCTCCTCTCCTCTCCTCTCCTCTCCTCTCCTCTCCTCTCCTCTCCTCTCCTCTCCTCTCCTCTCCTCCAAACTGAACAAGCCAAGTGGCCTCAACTGCTCCTTATAAGTCTTGCCCTTGAGATCTTTCACCATATCAGTCTCCCGCCTCTGGACACACTCTAATAATTTGATGACCTTCTTATGCTGAAGTGCACAAAACTGCACACAGTACTTGAGGTGGTGCTCCACCAGTGCAGAGTGGGACAATCACATCCCTCGACCAGCTGGTGATACTGTGCCTAATGCACCCCAGGACACGACTGGCCCTTTTGGCTTCCAGGACACACTTCTGACTCATATTCAACTTGACATCAAGCCAAACCCTCAGAGGAGTCCTTTTTGCTTTATTCGAATAAAGGGAGAAGCCATGGGACATTCCCCTGGGATCTCTCAAATTTTTGGAGGACACAGCCTCCTTTTTATCCTATTTTCCCGGTCGCATTTCCCTCTCTCTTTCCCCATTGGCTTAGGTACTTGAGAGGCACAGACTTCCCGGAACGCCTGATACCTGAAATTCCCCTCTAATGTATAACCCTCCCTTTTAATTTTTAATTCTTATAGAATTCATAGTTTTCCCCCCGTTGCTTCGTTCATCTTTCGATATCCAATTTCATTTATCAGCAGCCCTACAGTTTGTTTGTAAAGGCAAATATCTCTTTCCATTCATCAATCAGTGGAATCCATCCCATTGTTTCTTTTCTCTCAGTGCTAGCCTTATCTACAAGCAGATCCACAGCTCATTTGTAAAGACAAATTCAACATTCCTCTCAATTCCATTGAGTTGGTGATTGCCCAGCTCTCTAGTCTGTCCAGATCTCTGTAACGCCTCTTTACCCTCAAGGGAACCCACAGCTCTTCATAATTTAGTATCATCATCCAACTTACTTAACGTACATATGATTCCAGTGCCCAGATAATTTATAAAATCATCAAAGCATACTGGCCCTATGTCCTGGGGTACAATGCAAAAATGTGTGTTCTATCACCATCTGTTAAAATGTGGGAGGGGTGGTGATCCTCATCTCTGTGGGAGATATCCTCTGCTGATGTGCCATCTGATAAAATTAGGGGGATGATCATCGTTATCTTTTCACAACCCATCCTTCCTCCAGAAGATATATTCTGTTAATGGGCCATTAAGTCCTATTGTGTGACTGATAAGATTACATCATCCCATTGGGAGATGCCCCAACCAGGGGCAGGAGCCAAGCCTTTCCTACCTAGATAAAAAACTGGGGTTTGGGACCCGAGGGCAGACCTTTCTACTGGATCCCAGAGGAAAGTCGGACCTTTTCCACATCATCACTGGACCTTCGTAGGAAAACTGCACCTTCTACAGGAGTACTGCTTCAACAGAACTACATCCGTCATCCAGGAGGACTGCAGCCACCATTTATACGGACTGCTACCAGCACCTGACTGACAGGGTGTCAGGTTGTATTTCTGACTGTGTTGGTGGTTGTTTCTTTTATATTATTGCATGTATTTTATTTTTTCTCTTTTCTCCTATTAAATTGTATTACTGACTTGGAGTCTCGCACTGGTTTTACTTTCAAACCAACACACCCAAAAATTGACAATAGTCTACGGTCAATCTCCATTCTCCTTCTGATTTCCGCACAGGCCAGATGGGGCTGTTGAAGGGTGAGTGGGTTTTGCTGACCACCCCTTGGCTCTCCAGTTTACGGATCATTTCATGGATGGGAATCACTGAGTCTCTGTCAGTATGGTATTGCCACGGTGTACTGTCGTTCTGTTTATCATCGCTGGGATGGGATCCCTGGAATGAGATGTGATGGGATGGGATCCCTTGGATGGGATTGGTAGGAATGGGATTGGATGGGATGGGATGGGTTGGGAACCCTGGGATGGGATGTTATGGGATCCCTGGGATGAGATGGGATGGGATCCATGCGATGGGATCCCTGGAATGTGATCCCTCGTATGGGATGGGATCCCTGGGATGGGATGGAATCCCTGGGATGGGATCCCGGGGATGGGATGGGATCCCGGGGATGGGATCTCCAGGATGGGATGGGATGGTATGGGATGGGATGGGATGGGATGGAATGGGCTGCGATGGGATTGGTTGGGATGGGATGCGATCCTTCGGATGGGATGGGATGGGATGGAATGGGGTGGGATGGGATTGGATGGGATGGGCTGGGATAGATGGGTTGCGATGGGATACCTGGGATGTGATGGGATGGCATGGCATGGCATGGCATGTGATGGGATCCCTGGGATGTGATGGGATCCCTGGGATGGGATCCCTGGGATGGGATGGAATGGGATGGGATGGGATCCCTGGGATGGGATGGGTTGGGATCCCAGGGATGGGATGGGATGGGATGGGATGGGATGGGATAGGATGCGATGGGATGGGATGTGATGGGATGGGATGGGCGGGGATGCGATGGGATGGGATCCCTGGGATGGGATGGGATGGGATCCCTGGGATGGGATGGGATGGGATCCCTGGGATGGGATGGAATGGGATGGGATGGGATCCCTGGAATGGGATGGGTTGGGATCCCAGGGATGGGATGGGATGGGATGGCACGGCATGTGGTCCCTGGGATGGGATGGGATGCCTGGGATCCCTGGGCTGGGATGGGATCCCTGGGATGGGATTGGTAGGAATGGGATGGGATGGGTTGGGAACCCTGGGATGGGATGTTATGGGATCCCTGGGATGAGATGGGATGGGATCCATGCGATGGGATCCCTGGAATGTGATCCCTCGTATGGGATGGGATCCCTGGGATGGGATGGAATCCCTGGGATGGGATCCCGGGGATGGGATCTCCAGGATGGGATGGGATGGGATGGTATGGGATGGGATGGTATGGGATGGGATGGGATGGGATGGGATGGAATGGGCTGCGATGGGATTGGTTGGGATGGGATGCGATCCTTGGGATGGGATGGGATGGGATGGGATGGGGTGGGATGGGATTGGATGGGATGGGCTGGGATAGATGGGTTGCGATGGGATACCTGGGATGGGATGGCATGGCATGGCATGGCATGGCATGTGATGGGATCCCTGGGATGAGATGGGATGGGATCCCTGGGATGTGATGGGATCCCTGGGATGGGATCCCTGGGATGGGATGGAATGGGATGGGATGGGATCCCTGGGATGGGATGGGTTGGGATCCCAGAGATGGGATGGGATGGGATGGGATGGGATGGGATGGGATGGGATGGGATGCGATGGGATGGGATGCGATGGGATGGGATGGGCGGGGATGCGATGGGATGGGATACCTGGGATGGTATGGGATGGGATGGGATCCCTGGGATGGGATGGGATGGGATCCCTGGGATGGGATGGAATGGGATGGGATGGGATCCCTGGGATGGGATGGGTAGGGATCCCAGGGATGGGATGGGATGGGATGGGATGGGATGAGTTGGGATGGGATGGGATCCCTCGGATGGGAGGGGATCCCTCGGATGGGATGGGATCACTGGGATGGGATGGGATGTGATCCCTGGGATGTGATGGGATCCGTGGGATGGGATCCCTGGGATGGGATGGGATCCCTGGGAGGGGATGGGATCCCTGGGATGGGATTACTGGAATGGGATGGGATGGGATTCCTGGCATGGGAATGGATGGGATGGGATGGGATGGGATGGGATGGGATGGGAACACTGGGATGGGATGGGATGGGATCCCTGGGATGGGATGCCTGGAATGAGATGTAATCCCTGGAATGGGATGGGATCCCTGGGATGGGATGGGTTGGGATGGGATGGGATCCCTGGGATGGGATGGGATCCCTGGTATTGGATCCCTGGGATGGGATGGGATGGGATGGGATGGGATGGGATGGGATGGGATGGCATGGCATGGGATCCCTGGGATGGGATGGGATCCCTGGGATGGGATCCCTTTGATGGGATGGGATCCCTTTGATGGGATGGGATCCCTGCGATGGGATGTGATGGGATGGGATGGGATGGGATCGGATGGGATGGGATGGGACGGGATGGGATGGGATGGGATGGGATGGGTTGCGATGGGATCCCTGGGATGGGATGGGATGGGATGGGATGCGATGGGATCCCTGGGATTGGATGGATTCCCTGAAATGGGATCGATGGGATGGGTTGTGATGGGATGGGATGGGATGGGATGGGATCCCTGGGATGGGATGGCATGGCATGGAATGGCATGTGGTCCCTGGGATGGGATGGGATGCCTGGGATCCCTGGGTTGGGATGGGATCCCTGGGATGGGATTGGTAGGAATGGGATGGGATGGGATGGGATGGGATGGGATGGGATGGGAGATGATCACTGGGATGGGATAGGATCGCTGGGATTGGATCCCTGGGTGGCGATGGGATCCCTGGGATGGGATGGGATGGGATGGGATGGGATGGGTTGGGAACCCTGGGATGGGATGGGATCGCTGCGATGGGATCCCTGGAATATGATCCCTCGTATGGGATGGGATCCCTGGGATGGGATGGAATCCCTGGGATGGGATCCCGGGGATGGGATTCCTGGAATGGGATGGGATTCCTGGAATGGGATGGGATGGGATTCCTGGGATGGGTTGGTATGGGATGGGATGGGATGTGATGGGATTGGATGGGATGGGATGGGATGGGATGGGATGGCATGGGATGGGATGGGATCCCTCGGATGGGAGGGGATCCCTCGGATGGGATGGGATGGGATGGGATCCTTGGAATGGGATCCCTGGAATGGGATGGGATCACTGGGATGGGATGCGATGTGATCCCTGGGATGTGATGGGATCCCTGGGATGGGATCCCTGGGAGTGGATGGGATCCCTGGGAGGGGATGGGATCCCTGGGATGGGAATACTGGAATGGGATGGGATGGGATTCCTGGGATGGGAATGGATGCGATGGGATGGGATGGGATGGGAACACTGGGATGGGATGGGATCCAGGGAATGGGATGCCTGGAATGAGATGTGATCCCTGGGATGGGATGGGATGGGAGGGGATGGGATCCCTGGAATGGGATGGGATCCCTGGGATGGGATGGGATGGGATGGGATGGGATGGGATCCCTGGGATTGGATGGGTTCCATGTGAAGGGATCCCTGGCATGGCATGGGATGGGATGGGAGGGGATGGGATCCCTGGAATGGGATGGGATCCCTGGGATGGGATGGGATGGGATCCCTGGGATTGGATGGGTTCCATGTGAAGGGATCCCTGGCATGGCATGGCATGGGATGGGATGGGATGGGATGGGATGGGATGGGATCCCTGGGATGGGATGGGATCCCTGGGATGGGATCCCTGCGATGGGATGGCATGGGATGGCATGGCATGTGGTCCCTGGGATGGGATGGGATCCCTGGGATGGTATGGGATGGGATGGGATCCCTGGGATGGTATGGGATGGGATGGGATGGGATCCCTTGGATGGGATTGGTAGGAATGGGATGGGATGGGATGGGATGGGTTGGGAACCCTGGGATGGGATGTTATGGGATCCCTGGGATGAGATGGGATGGGATCCATGCGATGGGATCCCTGGAATGTGATCCCTCGTATGGTATGGGATCCCTGGGATGGGATGGAATCCCTGGGATGGGATCCCGGGGATGGGATGGGATCCCGGGGATGGGATCTCCAGGATGGGATGGGATGGGATGGGATGGTATGGGATGGTATGGGATGGGATGGGATGGGATGGGATGGGATGGAATGGGCTGGGATGGGATTGGTTGGGATAGGGTGCGATCCTTGGGATGGGATGGGATGGGATGGCATCCCTGGGATGGAATGGGATCCCTGGAATGGGATGGGATTCCGGGAATGGGATGGGATTCCTGGAATGGGATGGGATTCCTGGGATGGGATGGGATTCCTGGGATGGGTTGGTATGGGATGGGATTGGATGTGATGGGATGGAATGGGATGGGATGGAATCGGATGGGATGCGATGGGATGCGATGGGATGGGATGGGATGGGATGGGATGGGATGTGATGGGATGGGATCCCTGGGATGGGATGGGATGGGATGGGATCCCTGGGATGGGATGGGATGGGATCCCTTGCATGTGATGGGATCCCTGGGATGGGATCCCTGGGATGGGATGGGATCCCTGGGATGGGATGGGATCCCTGGAATGGGATGGGATTCCTGGAATGGGATGGGATTCCTGGAATGGGATGGGATGGGATTCCTGGGATGGGTTGGGATGGGATGGGATGGGATATGATCACCGGGATGGGATAGGATCGCAGGGATTGGATCCCTGGGAGGCGATGGGATCCCTGGGATGGGATGGGTTGGAATCCCTGGGATGGGATGGGATCCCCGTGATGGGATCTCTCGCATGGGATGGGATCCATGGGATGGGATGGGTTGGGATGGGATGGGAACCCTGGGAGGGGATGGGATGGGATGGGATCCCTGGGATGGGATGGGATGGCATGGGATCCCTGGGATGGGATACCTGGAATGTGATCCCTCGTATGGGATGGTATCCCCGTGATGGGATCTCTCGCATGGGATGGGATCCATGGGATGGGATGGGTTGGGATGGGATGGGAACCATGGGACGGGATGGGATGGGATGGGATGGGATCCCTGGGATGGGAGAGGATCCCTGGGATGGGATGGGATGGGATGGGATGTGATCCCTCGGATGGGATGGGATGGGATGGGATGGGATACGTGGGATGGTATCCCTGTGGTGGGATCCCTGGGATGGGATGGGATGGGATCGCTTTGATGGGATGGGATCCCTGGGATGGGATCCCTGGGATGGGATGGGATGGGATCCCTGGGATGGGATGGGATCCCCGTGATGGGATCTCTCGCATGGGATGGGATCCATGGGATGGGATGGGTTGGGATGGGATGGGAACCCTGGGAGGGGATGGGATGGGATGGGATCCCTGGGATGGGATGGGATGGCATGGGATCCCTGGGATGGGATACCTGGAATGTGATCCCTCGTATGGGAGGGTATCCCCGTGATGGGATCTCTCGCATGGGATGGGATCCATGGGATGGGATGGGTTGGGATGGGATGGGAACCATGGGACGGGATGGGATGGGATGGGATCCCTGGGATGGGAGAGGATCCCTGGGATCGGATGGGATGGGATGGGATGTGATCCCTCGGATGGGATGGGATGGGATGGGATGGGATGGGATACGTGGGATGGTATCCCTGTGGTGGGATCCCTGGGATGGGATGGGATCGCTTTGATGGGATGGGATCCCTGGGATGGGATCCCTGGGATGGGATGGGATGGTATGGGATGGGATGTGGTCCCTGGGATGGGATGGCATCCCTGGGATGGGATCCCTGGGATGCGATGGGATCCCTTGGATGGGATGGGATCCCTGGGATGGGATCCCTGGGTTGGGATGGGATCCCCTGAATTCGATGTGATGGGATCCCTGGATGGGATGGGATGGGATGGGATCACTGTGATGGGATGGGATCCCTGCAATGGGATCCCTGGGATGGGATGGGATCCCTGGGTTGGGTTCTTTGGATGGAATGGGATGAGTTGGGATGGGATGGGATGGGATCCCTGGGATGGGATGGGATCGCTGGGATGGGATGGGGTTGGATGGGATGGGATTCCTGGAATGGGATGGGATCCATGGGATGGGATGGGGTGGGATGGGATGGGAACCCTGTGATGGGATGGGATGTGATCCCTGAGATGGGATCCCTGGGATGGGATTGGATGGGATGGGATGGAATGGGGAGGGATGGGATTGGATGGGATGGGCTGGGATGGGATGGGATGGAATGGAATGGGATCCCTGGGATGTAAAGGGATTCCTCGTATGGAATCCCTGGGATGGGATGGGATCCATGGGATGTGATGGGATCACTGGGATGTGATGGGATCACTGGGATGTGATCCCTGGGATGGGATGGGATCCCTGGAATGGGATGGGATTCCTGGAATGGGATGGGATTCCTGGAGTGGGATGGGATTCCTGGGATGGGTTGGTATGGGATGGGCTGGGATGTGATGGGATGGGATGGGATGGGATGGGATGGGATCCCTGGGATGGGATGGGATGGGAATGGATCCATGGGATGGGATGGGATGGGATCCCTTGCATGTGATGGGATCCCTGGTGTGGGATGGGATCGCTGGGACGGAATCTCTGGGATGGGATGGGATGGGATGGGATGGGATGGGGTTGGATGGGCTGGGATGGGATGGGATCCCTCGGATGGGAGGGGATCCCTCGGATGGGATGGGATGGGATGGGATGGGATCCCTGGAATGGGATCCCTGGAATGGGATGGGATCACTGGGATGGGATGGGATGTTATCCCTGGGATGTGATGGGATCCCTGGGATGGGATCCCTGGGAGTGGATGGGATCCCTGGGAGGGGATGGGATCCCTGGGATGGGAATAATGGAATGGGATGGGATGGGATTCCTGGGATGGGAATGGATGGGATGGGATGGGATGGGATGGGAACACTGGGATGGGATGGGATCCTGGGGATGGGATGCCTGGAATGAGATGTGATCCCTGGGATGGGATGGGATGGGAGGGGATGGGATCCTTGGAATGGGATGGGATCTCTGGGATGGGATGGTATGGGATGGGATGGGATCCCTGGGATTGGATGGGTTCCATGTGAAGGGATCCCTGGCATGGCATGGGATGGGATGGGATGGGATGGGATGGGTTCCCTGCGATGGGATGGGATCCCTGGTATGGGATAGGATCCCTGGTATTGGATCCCTGGGTTGGGATGGGATCCCTGGGATGGGATCCCTGGGATGGGATGGCATGGGATGGGATGGCATGGGATCCCTGGGATGGGATGGGATCCCTGGGATGGGATCCCTGCGATGGGATGGCATGGGATGGCATGGCATGTGGTCCCTGGGATGGGATGGGATGCCTGGGATCCCTGGGCTGGGATGGGATCCCTGGGATGGTATGGGATGGGATGGGATCCCTTGGATGGGATTGGTAGGAATGGGATGGGATGGGATGGGATGGGTTGGGAACCCTGGGATGGGATGTTATGGGATCCCTGGGATGAGATGGGATGGGATCCATGCGATGGGATCCCTGGAATGTGATCCCTCGTATGGGATGGGATCCCTGGGATGGGATGGAATCCCTGGGATGGGATCCCGGGGATGGGATGGGATCCCGGGGATGGGATCTCCAGGATAGGATGGTATGGGATGGGATGGGATGGGATGGGATGGGATGGGATGGGATGGGATGGAATGGGGAGGGATGGGACTGGATGGGATGGGCTGGGATGGGATGGGATGGGATGCAATGGGATGGGATCCCTGGGATGGGATGGGATGGGATGGGATGGGATTCCTGGGATGGGATGGGATCCCTTGCATGTGATGGGATCCCTGGGATGGGATCCCTGGGATGGGATGCGATCCCTGGGATGGGATGGGATCCCTGGAATGGGATGGGATTCCTGGAATGGGATGGGATTCCTGGAATGGGATGGGATGGGATTCCTGGGATGGGTTGGGATGTGATGGGATGGGATGGGATATGATCACCGGGATGGGATAGGATCGCAGGGATTGGATCCCTGGGATGGGATGGGATCCCTGGGATGGGATGGGATGGAATCCCTGGGATGGGATGGGATGGTATCCCTGGGGCGTGATCCTTGGGATGGGATCCTTGGGATGGGATGGGATCCCCGTGATGGGATCTCTCGCATGGGATGGGATCCATGGGATGGGATGGGTTGGGATGGGATGGGAACCCTGGGACGGGATGGGATGGGATGGGATCCCTGGGATGGGATGGGATGGCATGGGATCCCTGGGATGGGATACCTGGAATGTGATCCCTCGTATGGGATGGTATCCCCGTGATGGGATCTCTCGCATGGGATGGGATCCATGGGATGGGATGGGATGGGTTGGAATGGGATGGGAACCATGGGACGGGATGGGATGGGATGGGATGGGATCCCTGGGATGGGAGGGGATCCCTGAGATGGGATGGGATGGGATGGGATGGGATGGGATGTGATCCCTCGGATGGGATGGGATGGGATGGGATCCCTGGTATGCGATGGGATCCCAGGGATGGGATGGGATGGGATGGGATGGGATGGGATGGGATGGGATGGGATACGTGGGATGGGATGGGATACGTGGGATGGTATCCCTGTGTTGGGATCCCTGGGATGGGATGGGATCGCTTTGATGGGATGGGATCCCTGGGATGGGATCCCTGGGATGGGATGGTATGGGATGGGATGTGGTCCCTGGGATGGGATGGCATCCCTGGGATGGGATCCCTGGGTTGGGATGGGATCGCCTGAATTCGATGTGATGGGATCACTGGGATGTGATGGGATGGGATGGGATCCCTGGGATGGGATCCCTGGGTTGGGATGGGATCGCCTGAATTCGATGTGATGGGATCACTGGGATGTGATGGGATGGGATGGGATCCCTGGGATGGGATCCCTGGGTTGGGATGGGATCGCCTGAATTCGATGTGATGGGATCCCTGGATGGGATGGGATGGGATGGGATGGGATCACTGTGATGGGATGGGATCCCTGGGTTGGGTTCTTTGGATGGAATGGGATGAGTTGGGATGGGATGGGATGGGATGGGATGGGAGGGATCCCTGGGATGGGAGGGGATCCCTGGGATGGGATGGGATGGGATGCGATGGGATGGGATTCCTGGGATGGGATGGGATCCCTTGCATGTGATGGGATCCCTGGGATGGGATCCCTGGGATGGGATGGGATCCCTGGTATGGGATGGGATCCCTGGGATGGGATGGGATTCCTGGAATGGGATGGGATTCCTGGAATGGGATGGGATTCCTGGAATGGGATGGGATGGGATTCCTGGGATGGGTTGGGATGTGATGGGATGGGATGGGATATGATCACCGGGATGGGATAGGATCGCAGGGATTGGATCCCTGGGAGGCGATGGGATCCCTGGGATGGGATGGGATGGAATCCCTGGGATGGGATGGGATGGGATCCCTGGGACGGGATCCTTGGGATGGGATCCTTGGGATGGGATAGGATCCCCGTGATGGGATCTCTCGCATGGGATGGGATCCATGGGATGGGATGGGTTGGGATGGGATGGGATCACTGTGATGGGATAGGATCCCTGCAATGGGATCCCTGGGATGGGATGGGATCCCTGGGATGGGATGGAATCCCTGGGATGGGATCCCGGGGATGGGTTGGGATCCTGGGGATGGGATCTCCAGGATAGGATGGTATGGGATGGGATGGGATGGGATGGGATGGGATGGGATGGGATGGGATGGGATGGAATGGGGAGGGATGGGACTGGATGGGATGGGCTGGGATGGGATGGGATGGGATGGGATGCGATGGGATGGGATTCCTGGGATGGGATGGGATCCCTTGCATGTGATGGGATCCCTGGGATGGGATCCCTGGGATGGGATGCGATCCCTGGGATGGGATGGGATCCCTGGAATGGGATGGGATTCCTGGAATGGGATGGGATTCCTGGAATGGGATGGGATGGGATTCCTGGGATGGGTTGGGATGTGATGGGATGGGATGGGATATGATCACCGGGATGGGATAGGATCGCAGGGATTGGATCCCTGGGATGGGATGGGATCCCTGGGATGGGATGGGATGGAATCCCTGGGATGGGATGGGATGGTATCCCTGGGGCGTGATCCTTGGGATGGGATCCTTGGGATGGGATGGGATCCCCGTGATGGGATCTCTCGCATGGGATGGGATCCATGGGATGGGATGGGTTGGGATGGGATGGGAACCCTGGGACGGGATGGGATGGGATCCCTGGGATGGGATGGGATGGCATGGGATCCCTGGGATGGGATACCTGGAATGTGATCCCTCGTATGGGATGGTATCCCCGTGATGGGATCTCTCGCATGGGATGGGATCCATGGGATGGGATGGGATGGGTTGGAATGGGATGGGAACCATGGGACGGGATGGGATGGGATGGGATGGGATCCCTGGGATGGGATGTGATCCCTCGGATGGGATGGGATGGGATGTGATGGGATGGGATGTGATCCCTCGGATGGGATGGGATGGGATGGGATCCCTGGTATGCGATGGGATCCCAGGGATGGGATGGGATGGGATGGGATGGGATGGGATGGGATGGGATGGGATATGTGGGATGGGATGGGATTCGTGGGATGGTATCCCTGTGTTGGGATCCCTGGGATGGGATGGGATCGCTTTGATGGGGTGGGATCCCTGGGATGGGATCCCTGGGATGGGATGGTACGGGATGGGATGTGGTCCCTGGGATGGGATGGCATCCCTGGGATGGGATCCCTGGGTTGGGATGGGATCGCCTGAATTCGATGTGATGGGATCACTGGGATGTGATGGGATGGGATGGGATCCCTGGGATGGGATCCCTGGGTTGGGATGGGATCGCCTGAATTCGATGTGATGGGATCCCTGGATGGGATGGGATGGGATGGGATGGGATGGGATCACTGTGATGGGATGGGATCCCTGGGTTGGGTTCTTTGGATGGAATGGGATGACTTGGGATGGGATGGGATGGGATGGGATGGGAGGGATCCCTGGGATGGGAGGGGATCCCTGGGATGGGATGGGATGGGATGCGATGGGATGGGATTCCTGGGATGGGATGGGATCCCTTGCATGTGATGGGATGGCTGGGATGGGATCCCTGGGATGGGATGGGATCCCTGGTATGGGATGGGATCCCTGGGATGGGATGGGATTCCTGGAATGGGATGGGATTCCTGGAATGGGATGGGATTCCTGGGATGGGATGGGATGGGATTCCTGGGATGGGTTGGGATGTGATGGGATGGGATGGGATATGATCACCGGGATGGGATAGGATCGCAGGGATTGGATCCCTGGGAGGCGATGGGATCCCTGGGATGGGATGGGATGGAATCCCTGGGATGGGATGGGATGGGATCCCTGGGACGGGATCCTTGGGATGGGATCCTTGGGATGGGATAGGATGCCCGTGATGGGATCTCTCGCATGGGATGGGATCCATGGGATGGGATGGGTTGGGATGGGATGGGATCACTGTGATGGGATAGGATCCCTGCAATGGGATCCCTGGGATGGGATGGGATCCCTGGGTTGGGTTCTTTGGATGGAATGGGATGAGTTGGGATGGGATGGAATGGGATGGGATGGGAGGGATCCCTGGGATGGGAGGGGATCCCTGGGATGGGATGGGATGGGATGGGATGGGATGGGATGGGATGCGATGGGATGGGATCCCTGGGATGGGATGGGATGGCATGGGATCCCTGGGATGGAATCCCTGGGATGGGATGGGATCCCTGGGATGGGATCCCAGGGATGGGATGGGATGGGATGGGATCCCTGGGATGGGATGGGATCGCTGGGATGGGATGGGATCGCTGGGATGGGATGGGGTGGGATGGCATGGGATTCCTGGAATGGGATGGGATCCATGGGATGGGATGGGGTGGGATGGGATGGGAACCCTGTGATGGGATGGGATGTGATCCCTGAGATGGGATCCCTGGGATGGGATTGGATGGGATTGGATGGGATGGGATGGAATGGGGAGGGATGGGACTGGATGGGATGGGCTGGGATGGGATGGGATGGAATGGAATGGGATCCCTGGGATGTAAAGGGATTCCTCGTATGGAATCCCTGGGATGGGATGGGATCCATGGGATGTGATGGGATCACTGGGATGTGATGGGATCACTGGGATGGGATCCCTGGGATGGGATGGGATCCCTGGGATGGGATGGGATGGGATTCCTGGGATGGGATGGGATGGGATTCCTGGGTTGGGTTGGGATGGGATGGGATGGGATATGATCACTGGGATGGGATAGGATCGCAGGCATTGGATCCCTGGGAGGCGATGGGATCCCTGGGACGGGATGGGATGGGATGCCTGGGATGGGGTGGAATGGTATCCCTGGGACGGGATCCCTGGGATGGGATCCTTGGGTTGGGATGGGATCCCCGTGATGGGATCTCTCGCATGGGATGGGATCCATGGGATGGGATGGGTTGGGATGGGATGGGAACCCTGGGACGGGATGGGATCCCTGGGATGGGATGGGATGGGATCCCTGGGATGGGATACCTGGAATGTGATCCCTCGTATCGGATGGTATCCCCGTGATGGGATCTCTCGCATGGGATGGGATCCATGGGATGGGATGGGTTGGGATGGGATGGGAACCCTGGGACGGGATGAGATGGGATGGGATGGGATCCTGGGATGGGAGGGGATCCCTCGGATGGGATGGGATGGGATGGGATGGGATCCCCGGGATGGGATGGGATTCCTGGAATGGGATGGGATTCCTGGAATGGGATGGGATTCCTGGAATGGGATGGGATTCCTGGGATGGGTTGGGATGGGATGGGATGGGATATGATCACTGGGATGGGATAGGATCGCAGGGATTGGATCCCTGGGAGGCGATGGGATCCCTGGGATGGGATGGGATCCCTGGGATGGGATGGGATGGTATCCCTGGGACGGGATCCCTGGGATGGGATCCTTGGGATGGGATGGGATCCCCGTGATGGGATCTCTCACATGGGATGGGATCCATGGGATGGGATGGGTTGGGATGGGATGGGAACCCTGGGACGGGATGGGATGGGATCCCTCGGATGGGATGGGATGGGATCCCTGGGATGGGATACCAGGAATGTGATCCCTCATATGGGATGGTATCCCCGTGATGGGATCTCTCGCATGGGATGCGATCCATGGGATGGGATGGGTTGGGATGGGATGGGAACCCTGGGACGGGATGGGATGGGGTTGGATGGGATGGGATGCGATGGGATGGGATCCCTGGGATGGGATGGGATGGGATGGGATTCCTGGGATGGGATGGGATGGGATCCCTTGCATGTGATGGGATCCCTGGGATGGGATCCCTGGGATGGGATGGGATCCCTGGGATGGGATGGGATTCCTGGAATGGGATGGGATTCCTGGAATGGGATGGGATTCCTGGAATGGGATGGGATGGGATTCCTGGGATGGGTTGGGATGTGATGGGATGGGATGGGATATGATCACCGGGATGGGATAGGATCGCAGGGATTGGATCCCTGGGAGGCGATGGGATCCCTGGGATGGGATGGGATGGAATCCCTGGGATGGGATGGGATGGGATGGTATCCCTGGGACGGGATCCTTGGGATGGGATCCTTGGGATGGGATGGGATCCCCGTGATGGGATCTCTCGCATGGGATGGGATCCATGGGATGGGATGGGTTGGGATGGGATGGGAACCCTGGGACAGGATGGGATGGGATGGGATCCCTGGGATGGGATGGGATGGCATGGGATCCCTGGGATGGGATACCTGGAATGTGATCCCTCGTATGGGATGGTATCCCCGTGATGGGATCTCTCGCATGGGATGGGATCCATGGGATGGGATGGGATGGGTTGGGATGGGATGGGAACCATGGGACGGGATGGGATGGGATGGGATCCCTGGGATGGGAGGGGATCCCTGAGATGGGATAGGATGGGATGGGATGGGATGTGATCCCTCGGATGGGATGGGATGGGATGGGATGGGATCCCTGGTATGCGATGGGATCCCAGGGATGGGATGGGATGGGATGGGATGGGATGGGATGGGATGGGATACGTGGGATGGGATGGGATACGTGGGATGGTATCCCTGTGTTGGGATCCCTGGGATGGGATGGGATCGCTTTGATGGGATGGGATCCCTGGGATGGGATCCCTGGGATGGGATGGTATGGGATGGGATGTGGTCCCTGGGATGGGATGGCATCCCTGGGATGGGATCCCTGGGATGCGATGGGATCCCTTGGATGGGATGGGATCCCTGGGATGGGATCCCTGGGTTGGGATGGGATCGCCTGAATTCCATGTGATGGGATCACTGGGATGTGATGGGATGGGATGGGATCCCTGGGATGGGATCCCTGGGTTGGGATGGGATCGCCTGAATTCGATGTGATGGGATCCCTGGATGGGATGGGATGGGATGGGATCCCTGGGATGGGATCCCTGGGTTGGGATGGTATCGCCTGAATTCGATGTGATGGGATCCCTGGAATGGGATCTCTGGGATGTGATGGGAGCCCTGCTAAGGGATGGAATCCCTGGGATGGGATGGAATGGGATGGGATGGCATGGGATCCCTGGGATGCGATGGGATCCCAGGGATGGGATCCCTTTGATGGCATGGGATCCCTAGGATGGGATGGGATCCCTGCGAGGGGATGGGATCCCTAGGATGGGATGGGATCCCTGCGATGGGATGGGGTGGGATGGTATCCCTGGGATGGGATCCGTGGGATGGGATGGGATGGCATGGGATGGGATGGGATGGGATGGAATGGGATGGGATGGGATGGGGTCCCTTGGATGGGATGGGATGGGATTCCTGGGATGGGATGGGATGGGATGGGATGGGGTCCCTTGGATGGGATGGGATGGGATCCCTGGAATGGGATGGGATTCCTGGAATGGGATGGGATTCATGGGATGGGATGGGATTCATGGGATGGGTCGGTATGGGATGGGATGGGTTGGGGTCCCTGGGATTGGATGGGTTCCATGGGAAGGGATCCCTGGGATGGGATGGGATGGGATGGGATTTGATGGGTTCCCTGGGATGGGATGGGATCCCTGGTATGGGATAGGATCCCTGGTATTGGATCCCTGGGATGGGATGGGATCCCTGGGATGGGATGGGATGGGATGGGATGGGATGGCATGGGATCCCTGGGATGGGATGGGATCCCTGGGATGGGATCCCTTTGATTGGATGGGATCCCTGCGATGGGATGGGATCCCTGCGATGGGATGGGATGGGATGGGATGGGATGGGATGGGATGGGATGTCATGGGATCGGATGGGATGGGATGGGATGGGATGGGTTGCGATGGGATCCCTGGGATGGGATGGGATGGGATGGGATGGGATGGGATGGGATGGGATGCGATGGGATCCCTGGGATTGGATGGATTCCCTGGGATGGGATCGATGGGATGGGATGAGATGGGATGGGTTGGGATGGGATGGGATGGGATCCCTGGGATGGGATGGCATGGAATGGAATGGCATGTGGTCCCTGGGATGGGATGGGATGCCTGGGATCCCTGGGCTGGGATGGGATCCCTGGGATGGGATGGGATGGGATGGGATGGGATCCCTGGGATGGGATCCCTGGGATGGGATGGGATGGAATGGGATGGGATCCCTGGGATGTGATGGGATCCATGGGATGGGATGTGTTGGGATGGGTTGGGAACCCTGGGATGGGATGTTATAAGATCCCTGGGATGAGATGGGATGGGATCCCAGCGATGGGATCCCTGGAATGTTATCCCTCGTATGGGATGGGATCCCTGGGATGGGCTGGAATCCCTAGGATGGGATGGGATTCCAGGAATGGGATGCGATGGGATTCCTGGGATGGGTTGGGATGGGATGGGATGGGATGGGATGGGATGGGAAGGGATGGGATGGGATGGGATGGGATGGGATGGGATCCCTGGGATGGGATGGGATGGGATCGCTTGCATGTGATGGGATCCCTGGGATGGGATCCCTGGGATGGGATCCCTGGTATGGGATGGGATCCCTAGGATGGGATGGGATTCCAGGAATGGGATGCGATGGGATTCCTGGGATGGGTTGGGATGGGATGGGATGGGATGGGATATGATCACTGGGATGGGATAGGATCGCAGGGATTGGATCCCTGGGAGGCGATGGGATCCCTGGGATGGGATGGGATGGAATCCCTGGGATGGGATGGGATGGTATCCCTGGGACGGGATCACTGGGATGGGATCCTTGGCATGGGATGGGATCCCCGTGATGGGATCTCTCGCATGGGATGGGATCCATGGGATGGGATGGGTTGGGATGGGATGGGTTGGGATGGGATGGGAACCCTGGGACGGGATGGGATGGGATGGGATCCCTGGGATGGGATGTGATGGGATCCCTGGGATGGGATACCTGGAATGTGATCCCTCGTATGGGATGGTATCCCCGTGATGGGATCTCTCGCATGGGATGGGATCCATGGGATGGGATGGGTTGGGATGGGATGGGAACCCTGGGACGGGATGGGATGGGATGGGATGGGGTTGGATGGGATGGGATGGGATGTGATCCCTCGGATGGGATGGGATCCCAGGGATGGGATGGGATGGGATGGGATGGGGTTGGATGGGATGGGATGGGATGTGATCCCTCGGATGGGATGGGGTCCCAGGGATGGGATGGGATGGGTTGGGATACGTGGGATGGGATGGGATACGTTGGATGGTATCCTTGTGTTGGGATCCCTGGGATGGGATGGGATGGGATCCCTTTGATGGGATGGGATCCCTGGGCTGGGATCCCTGGGATGGGATGGGATGGGATGGGATACGTGGGATGGGATGGGATACGTTGGATGGTATCCTTGTGTTGGGATCCCTGGGATGGGATGGGATGGGATCCCTTTGATGGGATGGGATCCCTGGGCTGGGATCCCTGGGATGGGATGGGATGGGATGGGATCGGATGGGAGGGATCCCTGGGATGGGATGGGATGGTATGGGATGGGATGTGGTCCCTGGGATGGGATGGGATCCCAGGAATGGGATCCCTGGGATGCGATGGGATCCCTTGGATGGGATGGGATCCCTGGGATGGGATCCCTGGGTTGGGATGGGATCGCATGAATTCGATGTGAAGGGATCCCTCGATGGGATGGGATGGGATCACTGTGATGGGATGGGATCCCTGGAATGGGATCCCTGGGATGGGATGGGATCCCTGGGTTGGGTTCTTTGGATGGAATGGGATGAGATGGGATGGGATGGGATTCGATGGGAGGGATCCCTGGGATGGGAGGGGTTCCCTGGGATGGGATGGGATGGGATGGGAGGGGATGGGAAGGGGTGGGATGAGATGGGTTGGGATGGGATGGGATGGGATGGGATCCCTGGTATGGGATGTGATGGGATCCCTGGGATGGGATACCTGGAATGTGATCCCTCGTATGGGATGGTATCCCCGTGATGGGATCTCTCACATGGGATGGGATCCATGGGATGGGATGGGTTGGGATGGGAACCCTGGGACGGGATTGGATGGGATGGGATGGGGTTGGATGGGATGGGATGGGATCCCTGGGATGGGAGGGGATCCCTGGGATGGGATGGGATGGGATGGGATGGGATGGGATGGGATGGGATGGGATCCCTCGGATGGGATGGGATCCCAGGGATGGGATGGGATGGGATACGTGGGATGGGATGGGATACGTTGGATGGTATCCTTGTGTTGGGATCCCTGGGATGGGATGGGATGGGATCCCTTTGATGGGATGGGATCCCTGGGATGGGATCCCTGGGATGGGATGGGATGGGATGGGAGGGATCCCTGGGATGGGATGGGATGGTATGGGATGTGATGTGGTCCCCGGGATGGGATGGGATCCCTGGGATGGGATCCCTGGGATGCGATGGGATCCCTTGGATGGGATGGGATCCCTGGGATGGGATCCCTGGGTTGGGATGGGATCGCCTGAATTCGATGTGATGGGATCCCTGGATGGGATGGGATGGGATCACTGTGATGGGATGGGATCCCTGGAATGGGATCCCTGGGATGGGATGGGATCCCTGGGATGGGATGGGATGGGATGGGAGGGGATGGTATGGGATGGGAGGGATCCCTGGGATGGGAGGGGATCCCTGGGATGCGATGGGATGGGATGGGATGGGATGGGAGGGGATGGGAAGGGGTGGGATGAGATGGGTTTGGATGGGATGGGATCCCTTGGATGGGATGGGATGGGATCCCTGGGATGGGATGGGATCCATGGGATGGGATGGGGTGGGATGGGATGGGCTACCTGGGATGGGATGGGATCCATGGGATGGGATGTGGTGGGATGGGATGGGAACCCTGTGATGGGATGGGATGTGATCCCTGAGATGGGATCCCTGGGATCGGATTGGATGGGATGGGATGGGATGGAATGGGGGGGGATGGGATTGGATGGGATGGGCTGGGATGGGATGGAATGGGATCCCTGGGATGGAATGGGATTCCTCGTATGGGATCCCTGGGATGGGATGGGATCACTGGGATGTGATCCCTGGGATGGTATGGGGTCCCTGGGATGGGATGGGATTCCGGGAATGGGATGGGATTCCTGGAATGGGATGGGATTCCTGGAATGGGATGGGATTCCTGGGATGGGTTGGGATGGGATGGGATGGGATGGGATGGGATGGGATGGGATGGGATGGGATGGGATGGGATGCGATGGGATGGGATGGGATGGGATGCGATGGGATGGGATCCCTGCGATGGGATCCCGGGGATGGGATGGGATCTCTGGGATGGGATCCCTGGGATGGGATGGGAACCCTGTGATGGGATGGGATGTGATCCCTGAGATGGGATCCCTGGGATGGGATTGGATGGGATTGGATGGGATCCCTGGGATGGGATGGGATGTGATCCCTCGGATGGGATGGGATCCCAGGGATGGGATGGGATGGGATACGTGGGATGGGATGGGATACGTTGGATGGTATCCTTGTGTTGGGATCCCTGGGATGGGATGGGATGGGATCCCTTTGATGGGATGGGATCCCTGGGCTGGGATCCCTGGGATGGGATGGGATGGGATGGGATGGGATGGGATCGGATGGGAGGGATCCCTGGGATGGGATGGGATGGTATGGGATGGGATGCGGTCCCTGGGATGGGATGGGATCCCTGGAATGGGATCCCTGGGGTGCGATGGGATCCCTTGGATGGGATGGGATCCCTGGGATGGGATCCCTGGGTTGGGATGGGATCGCCTGAATTCGATGTGATGGGATCCCTCGATGGGATGGGATGGGATCACTGTGATGGGATGGGATCCCTGGAATGGGATCCCTGGGATAGGATGGGATCCCTGGGTTGGGTTCTTTGGATGGAATGGGATGAGATGGGATGGGAGGGGATGGGATGAGATGGGATGGGAGGGATACCTGGGATGGGAGGGGTTCCCTGGGATGGGATGGGATGGGATGGGAGGGGATGGGAAGGGGTGGGATGAGATGGGTTGGGATGGGATGGGATCCCTTGGATGGGATGGGATGGGATCCCTGGGATGGGATGGGATGGGATCCCTTGGATGGGATACCTGGAATGTGATCCCTCGTATGGGATGGTATCCCCGTGATGGGATCTCTCACATGGGATGGGATCCATGGGATGGGATGGGTTGGGATGGGAACCCTGGGACGGGATGGGATGGGATCCATGGGATGGGATGGGATGGGATCCCTGGGATGGGATGGGATACGTGGGATGGGATGGGATACGTTGGATGGTATCCTTGTGTTGGGATCCCTGGGATGGGATGGGATGGGATCCCTTTGATGGGATCGGATCCCTGGGCTGGGATCCCTGGGATGGGATGGGATGGGATGGGATCGGATGGGAGGGATCCCTGGGATGGGATGGGATGGGATGGGATGGGATGGGATGTGGTCCCTGGGATGCGATGGGATCCCTGGAATGGGATCCCTGGGATGCGATGGGATCCCTGGGTTGGGTTCTTTGGATGGAATGGGATGAGATGGGATGGGATGGGATGGGATGGGATGGGATGGGAGGGATCCCTGGGATGGGAGGGGTTCCCTGGGATGGGATGGGATGGGATGGGATGGGATGGGATGGGATGGGATGGGATGGGAGGGGATGGGAAGGGGTGGGATGAGATGGGTTGGGATGGGATGGGATCCCTTGGATGGGATGGGATGGGATGGGATCCCTGGGATGGGATGTGATGGGATCCCTGGGATGGGATACCTGGAATGTGATCCCTCGTATGGGATGGTATCCCCGTGATGGGATCTCTCACATGGGATGGGATCCATGGGATGGGATGGGTTGGGATGGGAACCCTGGGACGGGATGGGATGGGATGGGATGGGGTTGGATGGGATGGGATGGGATCCCTGGGATGGGAGGGGATCCCTGGGATGGCATGGGATGGGATGGGATGGGATCCCTCGGATGGGATGGGATCCCCGGGATGGGATGGGATGGGATGGGATGGGATACGTGGGATGGGATGGGATACGTTGGATGGTATCCTTGTGTTGGGATCCCTGGGATGGGATGGGATCCCTTTGATGGGATGTGATCCCTGGGATGGGATGGGATGGGATGGGAGGGATCCCTGGGATGGGATGGGATGGGATGGGATGTGATGTGGTCCCTGGGATGGGATGAGATCCCTGGGATGGGATCCCTGGGATGCGATCCCTGGGTTGGGATGGGATCGCCTGAATTCGATGTGATGGGATCCCTGGATGGGATGGGATGGGATCACTGTGATGGGATGGGATCCCTGGAATGGGATCCCTGGGATGGGATGGGATCCCTGGGATGGGATGGGATGGGATGGGATGGGATGGGAGGGGATGGGATGGGATGGGAGGGATCCCTGGGATGGGAGGGGATCACTGTGATGGGATGGGATCCCTGGAATGGGATCCCTGGGATGGGATGGGATCCCTGGGATGGGATGGGATGGGATGGGATGGGATGGGATGGGATGGGATGGGATGGGAGGGGATGGGATGGGATGGGAGGGATCCCTGGGATGGGAGGGGATCCCTGGGATGGGATGGGATGGGAGGGGATGGGATGGGATGGGAGGGATCCCTGGGATGGGAGGGGATCCCTGGGATGGGATGGGTTTGGATGGCATGGGATCCCTTGGATGGGATGGGATGGGATCCCTGGGATGGGATGGGATGCATGGGATGGGATGGGGTGGGATGGGATGGGCTACCTGGGATAGGATGGGATCCATGGGATGGGATGGGGTGGGATGGGATGGGAACCCTGAGATGGGATGGGATGTGATCCCTGAGATGGGATCCCTGGGATGGGATTGGATGGGATGGGATGGGATGGAATGGGGAGGGATGGGATTGGATGGGATGGGATGGGATGGGATGGAATGGGATCCCTGGGATGGAATGGGATTCCTCGTATGGGATCCCTGGGATGGGATCACTGGGATGTGATCCCTGGGATGGGATGGGATCCCTGGGATGGGATGGGATTCCGGGAATGGGATGGGATTCCTGGAATGGGATGGGATTCCTAGAATGGGATGGGATTCCTGGGATAGGTTGGTATGGGATGGGATGGGATGGGATGGGATGGGATGGGATGGGATGGGATGGGATGGGATGCGATGGGATGGGATCCCTGCGATGGGATGGGAACCCTGTGATGGGATGGGATGAGATCCCTGGGATGGGATCCCTGGGATGGGATGGGATCGCTGGGATGGGATGGGGTGGGATGGGATTCCTGGAATGGGATGGGATCCATGGGATGGGATCCCTGCGATGGGATGGGAACCCTGTGATGGGATGGGATGTGATCCCTGAGATGGGATCCCTGGGATGGGATTGGATGGGATTGGATGGGATCCCTGGGGTGGGATGGGATGTGATCCCTCGGATGGGATGGGATCCCAGGGATGGGATACGTGGGATGGGATGGGATACGTTGGATGGTATCCTTCTGTTGGGATCCCTGGGATGGGATGGGATGGGATCCCTTTGATGGGATGGGATCCCTGGGATGGGATCCCTGGGATGGGATGGGATGGGATGGGATACGTGGGATGGGATGGGATACGTTGGATGGTATCCTTGTGTTGGGATCCCTGGGATGGGATGGGATGGGATCCCTTTGATGGGATGGGATCCCTGGGCTGGGATCCGTGGGATGGGATGGGATGGGATGGGATCGGATGGGAGGGATCCCTGGGATGGGATGGGATGGTATGGGATGGGATGTGGTCCCTGGGATGGGATGGGATCCCTGGAATGGGATCCCTGGGATGCGATGGGATCGCCTGAATTCGATGTGATGGGATCCCTCGATGGGATGGGATGGGATCCCTGTGATGGGATGGGATCCCTGGAATGGGATCCCTGGGATGGGATGGGATCCCTGGGTTTGGTTCTTTGGATGGAATGGGATGAGATGGGATGGGATGGGATGGGAGGGATCCCTGGGATGGGAGGGGTTCCCTGGGATGGGATGGGATGGGATGGGATGGGATGGGATGGGATGGGATGGGAGGGGATGGGAAGGGGTGGGATGAGATGGGTTGGGATGGGATCCCTTGGATGGGATGGGATGGGATGGGATGGGATCCCTGGGATGGGATGGGATGGGATCCCTGGGATGGGATACCTAAAATGTGATCCCTCGTATGGGATGGTATCCCCGAGTTGGGATCTCTCACATGGGATGGGATCCATGGGATGGGATGGGTTGGGATGGGAACCCTGGGACGGGATGGGATGGGATGGGATGGGGTTGGATGGGATGGGATGGGATCCCTGGGATGGGAGGGGATCCCTGGGATGGGATGGGATGGGATGGGATGGGATGGGATCCCTCGGATGGATGGGATCCCAGGGATGGGATGGGATGGGATGGGATGGGATGGGATGGGATGGGATGGGATGGGATGGGATGGGATGGGATACGTGGGATGGGATGGGATACGTTGGATGGTATCCTTGTGTTGGGATCCCTGGGATGGGATGGGATGGGATCCCTTTGATGGGATGGGATCCCTGGGATGGGATCCCTGGGATGGGATGGGATGGGATGGGATGGGATCGGATGGGAGGGATCCCTGGGATGGGATGGGATGGTATGGGATGTGATGTGGCCCCTGGGATGGGATGGGATCCCTGGGATGGGATCCCTGGGATGCGATGGGATCCCTTGGATGGGATGGGATCCCTGGGATGGGATCCCTGGGTTGGGATGGGATCGCTGGGATGGGATGGGGTGGGATGGGATTCCTGGAATGGGATGGGATCCATGGGATGGGATGGGGTGGGATGGGATGGGAACCCTGTGATGGGATGGGATGTGATCCCTGAGATGGGATCCCTGGGATGGGATTGGATGGGATTGGATGGGATGGGATGGAATGGGGAGGGATGGGATTGGATGGGATGGGCTGGGATGGGATGGGATGGAATGGAATGGGATCCCTGGGATGGAATGGGATTCCTCGTATGGGATCCCTGGGATGTGATGGGATCCCTGGGCTGTGATGGGATCACTGGGATGTGATCCGTGGGATGGGATCCCTGGAATGGGATGGGATCCCTGGAATGGGATGGGATTCCTGGAATGGGATGGGATTCCTGGGATGGGTTGGTATGGGATGGGCTGGGATGTGATGGGATGGGATGGGATGCGATGGGATGGGATGGGATGGGATGCCGTGGGATGGGATCCCTGGGATGGGATGGGATGGGATGGGATGGGATGGGATGGGATGGGATCCCTGGGATGGGAGGGGATCCCTCGGATGGGATGGGATGGGATGGGATGGGATGGGATGTGATCCCTCGGATGGGATTGGATGGGATGGGATGGGATCCCTGGAATGGGATCCCTGGAATGGGATCCCTGGAATGGGATGGGATCACTAGGATGGGATGGGTTGGGATGGGATGGGATCCCTGGGATGGGATCCCTGGGATGGGATCCCTGGAATGGGATCCCAGGAATGGGATCCCTGGGATGTGATAGGAGCCCTGCTATGGGATGGAATCCCTGGGATGGGATGGAATGGGATGGGATGGCATGGGATCCCTGGGATGCGATGGGATCCCTGGGATGGGATCCCTTTGATGGGATGGGATCCCTAGGATGGGATGGGATCCCTGCGATGGGATGGGATCCCTAGGATGGGATGGGATCCCTGCGATGGGATGGGATGGGATGGCATCCCTGGGATGGGATCCGTGGGATGGGATGGGTTGGGGTGGGATGGGATGAGATGGAATGGGATGGGGTGGGATGGGATGGGATGGGATGGGATGGGATGGGATGGGATGGGGTCCCTTGGATGGGATGGGATGGGATGGGATCCCGGGGATGTGATGGGATCCCTGGGATGTGATGGGATCACTGGGATGTGATCCCTGGGATGGGATGGGATCCCTGGAATGGAATGGGATTCCTGGAATGGGATGGGATTCCTGGGATGGGTTGGGATGGGATGGGATGGGATGGGATGGGATTGGTTGGGATGGGATGAGATCCTTGGGATGGGATGGGATGGGATGGGATGGGATGGGATGGGATGGGATGGGATGGGATGGGATGGAATGGGATGGGATGGCATCCCTGGGATGGGATCCCTGGAATGGGATGGGATTCCTGGAATGGGATGGGATTCCTGGAATGGGATGGGATTCCTGGGATGGGTTGGTATGGGATGGGATGGGATGGGATGGGAGGCGATGGGATGGGATCCCTGGGTTGGGATGGGATGGGATGGGATGGGATCCCTGGGATGGGATGGCATGGGATCCCTTGCATGTGATGGGATCCCTGGGATGGGATCCCTTGCATGTGATGGGATCCCTGGGATGGGATGAGATTCCTGGAATGGGATGGGATGGGATCCCTCGGATGGGATGGGATTCCTGGGATGGGATGGGATGGGATGGGATGGGATGGGATGTGATCCCTCGGATGGGATGGGATCCCAGGGATGGGATGGGATGGGATGGGATCCCTGGGATGGGATGGGATGGTATCCCTGGGACGGGATGGGATCCCTGGGATGGGATACCTGGAATGTGATCCCTCGTATGGTATGGTATCCCCGTGATGGGATCTCTCGCATGGGATGGGATCCATGGGATGGGGTGGGTTGGGATGGGATGGGAACCCTGGGACAGGATGGGATGGGGTTGGATGGGATGGGGTGGGATCCCTGGGATGGGAGGGGATCCCTGGGATGGGATGGGATGGGATGGGATGGGATGGGATGGGATGGGATGGGATGGGATGTGATCCCTCGGATGGGATGGGATCCCAGGGATGGGATGGGATGGGATGGGATACGTTGGATGGTATCCCTGTGTTGGGATCCCTGGGATGGGATGGGATCCCTTTGATGGGATGGGATCCCTGGGATGGGATCCCTGGGATGGGATGGGATGGGATGGGATGGGATGGGATGGGATGGGATGGGATGGGATGGGATGGGTTGGGATGGGATGGGATGGGAGGGATCCCTGGGATGGGATGGGATGGTATGGGATGGGATGGAATGGAATGGGGTGGGATGGGATTGGATGGGATGGGCTGGGCTGGGATGGGATGGAATGGAATGGGATCCCTGGGATGGAATGGGATTCCTCGTATGGGATCCCTGGGATGGGATCACTGGGATGTGAACCCTGGGATGGGATGGGATCCCTGAAATGGGATGGGATTCCGGGAATGGGATGGGATTCCTGGAATGGGTTGGTATGGGATGGGATGGGATGGGATGTGATGGGATGGGATGGGATGGGATGGGATGGGATGCGATGGGATGGGATGGGATGGGATGGGATGGGATGGGATCCCTGGGATGGGATGGGATGGGATGGGATGGGATGGGATGGGATCCCTGGGATGGGATGGGATCTCTGGGATGGGATCCCTGGGATGGGATCCCAGGGATGGGATGGGATGGGATGGGATGGCATCCCTGGGATGGGATGGGATCGCTGGGATGGGATGGGGTGGGATGGGATGGGATTCCTGGAATGGGATGGGATCCATGGGATGGGATGGGGTGGGATGGGATGGGATGCCGTGGGATGGGATCCCTGGGATGGGATAGGATGGGATGGGATGGGATGGGATCCCTGGGATGGGAGGGGATCCCTCGGATGGGATGGGATGGGATGGGATGGGATGGGATGGGATGGGATGGGATGGGATGGGATGTGATCCTTCGGATGGGATTGGATGGGATGGGATGGGATCCCTGGAATGGGATCCCTGGAATGGGATCCCTGGAATGGGATGGGATCACTAGGATGGGATGGGTTGGGATGGGATGGGATCCCTGGGATGGGATCCCTGGGATGGGATCCCTGGAATGGGATCCCAGGAATGGGATCCCTGGGATGTGATAGGAGCCCTGCTATGGGATGGAATCCCTGGGATGGGATGGAATGGGATGGGATGGCATGGGATCCCTGGGATGCGATGGGATCCCTGGGATGGGATCCCTTTGATGGGATGGGATCCCTAGGATGGGATGGGATCCCTGCGATGGGATGGGATCCCTAGGATGGGATGGGATCCCTGCGATGGGATGGGATGGGATGGCATCCCTGGGATGGGATCCGTGGGATGGGATGGGTTGGGGTGGGATGGGATGAGATGGAATGGGATGGGGTGGGATGGGATGGGATGGGATGGGATGGGATGGGATGGGATCCCTTGGATGGGATGGGATGGGATTCCTGGGATGGGATGGGATCCATGGGATGGGTTGGTGTGGGATGGGATGGGATTCCTGGGATGGGATGGGATCCATGGGATGGGATCCATGGGATGGGATCCATGGGATGGGATGGGGTGGGATGGGATTCCTGGGATGGGATCCATGGGATGGGATGGGGTTGGGTTGGGATGGGAACCCTGTGATTGGATGGGATGTGATCCCTGAGATGGGATCCCTGGGATGGGATTGGATGGGATTGGATGGGATGGGATGGAATGGGGTGGGATGGGATTGGATGGGATGGGCTGAGATGGGATGGGAAGGAATGAAATGGGTTCCCTGGGATGGAATGGGATTCCTCGTATGGGATCCCTGGGATGGGATGGGATGGGATGGGATCCCGGGGATGTGATGGGATCCCAGGGATGTGATGGGATCACTGGAATGGAATGGGATTCCTGGAATGGGATGGGATTCCTGGGATGGGTTGGGATGGGATGGGATGGGATGGGATGGGATGGGATGGGATTGGTTGGGATGGGATGAGATCCTTGGTATGGGATGGGATGGGATGGGATGGGATGGGATGGGATGGAATGGGATGGGATGGCATCCCTGGGATGGGATCCCTGGAATGGGATGGGATTCCTGGAATGGGATGGGATTCCTGGAATGGGATGGGATTCCTGGGATGGGTTGGTATGGGATGGGATGGGATGGGATGGGAGGCGATGGGATGGGATCCCTGGGTTGGGATGGGATGGGATGGGATGGGATCCCTGGGATGGGATGGCATGGGATCCCTTGCATGTGATGGGATCCCTGGGATGGGATCCCTTGCATGTGATGGGATCCCTGGGATGGGATGAGATTCCTGGAATGGGATGGGATGGGATCCCTCGGATGGGATGGGATTCCTGGGCTGGGATGGGATGGGATGGGATGGGATATGATCACTGGGATGGGATAGGATCGCAGGGATTGGATCCCTGGGAGGCGATGGGATCCCTGGGATGGGATGGGATCCCTGGGATGGGATGGGATGGTATCCCTGGGACGGGATGGGATCCCTGGGATGGGATACCTGGAATGTGATCCCTCGTATGGTATGGTATCCCCGTGATGGGATCTCTCGCATGGGATGGGATCCATGGGATGGGGTGGGTTGGGATGGGATGGGAACCCTGGGACAGGATGGGATGGGGTTGGATGGGATGGGATGGGATCCCTGGGATGGGAGGGGATCCCTGGGATGGGATGGGATGGGATGGGATGGGATGGGATGGGATGTGATCCCTCGGATGGGATGGGATCCCAGGGATGGGATGGGATGGGATGGGATGGGATGGGATGGGATACGTTGGATGGTATCCCTGTGTTGGGATCCCTGGGATGGGATGGGATCCCTTTGATGGGATGGGATCCCTGGGATGGGATCCCTGGGATGGGATGGGATGGGATGGGATGGGATGGGATGGGATGGGTTGGGATGGGATGGGATGGGAGGGATCCCTGGGATGGGATAGGATGGTATGGGATGGGATGGAATGGAATGGGGTGGGATGGGATTGGATGGGATGGGCTGGGCTGGGATGGGATGGAATGGAATGGGATCCCTGGGATGGAATGGGATTCCTCGTATGGGATCCCTGGGATGGGATCACTGGGATGTGAACCCTGGGATGGGATGGGATCCCTGAAATGGGATGGGATTCCGGGAATGGGATGGGATTCCTGGAATGGGTTGGTATGGGATGGGATGGGATGGGATGGGATGTGATGGGATGGGATGGGATGGGATGGGATGGGATGGGATGGGATGGGATGCGATGGGATGGGATGGAATGGGATGGGATCCCTGGGATGGGATGGGATGGGATGGGATGGGATCCCTGGGATGGGATGGGATCTCTGGGATGGGATCCCTGGGATGGGATCCCAGGGATGGGATGGGATGGGATGGGATCCCCGGGATGGGATGGGATCGCTGGGATGGGATGGGGTGGGATGGGATGGAATGGGATCCCTGTGATGGGATGGGATGTGATCCCTGAGATGGGATCCCTGGGATGGGATTGGATGGGATTGGATGGGATGGAATGGGGAGGGATGGGATTGGATGGGATGGGCTGGGATGGGATGGGATGGAATGGAATGGGATCCCTGGGATGGAATGGGATTCCTCGTATGGGATCCCTGGGATGGGATGGGATGGGATCCCTGGGATGTGATCGGATCCCTGGGATGTGATGGGATCACTGGGATGTGATCCCTGGGATGGGATCCCTGGAATGGGATGGGATTCCTGGAATGGGATGGGATTCCTGGAATGGGATGGGATTCCTGGGATGGGTTGGTATGGGATGGGCTGGGATGTGATGGGATGGGATGCGATGGGATGGGATGGGATGGGATGGGATGCCATGGGATGGGATGCCATGGGATGGGATGGGATGGGATGGGATGGGATGGGATCCCTGGGATGGGATGGGATCCCTGGGATGGGATGGGATGGGATGGGATCCCTTGCATGTGATGGTATCCCTGGGATGGGATCCCTGGGATGGGATGGGATCCCTGGGATGGGAGGGGATTCCTGGAATGGGATGGGATTCCTGGAATGGGATGGGATTCATGGGATGGGTTGGTATGGGATGGGATGGGATGTGATGGGATGGGATGGGATGGGATGGGATGCGAAGGGATGGGATCCCTGGAATGGGATGGGATGGGATGGGATGGGATGGGATGGGATCCCTGGGATGGGATGGGATTCCTGGAATGGGATGGGATTCCTGGAATGAGATGGGATTCCTGGAATGGGATGGGATGAGATTCCTGGGATGGGATCGGATGGGATGGGATATGACCCCTGGGATGGGATAGGATCGCAGGGATTGGATCCCTGGGAGGCGATGGGATCCCTGGGATGGGATGGGAGGGGATGGGATGGGAGTGGATGGGATGGGATGGGATGGGATGGGATGGGATGGTATCCCTGGGACGGGATCCCTGGGATGGGATCCTTGGGATGGGATGGGATCCCTGTGATGGGATCTCTCGCATGGGATGGGATCCATGGGATGGGATGGGTTGGGATGGGATGGGAACCCTGGGACGGGATGGGATGGGATTGGTTCCCTGGGATGGGATGGGATGGGATCCCTGGGATGGGATACCTGGAATGTGATTCCTCGTATGCGATGGTATCCCTGCGATGGGACGGAATCCCTGGGATGGGATTCCTGGGATGGGATGGGATGGGATGGGATGGCATGGGGTTGGATGGGATGGGATCCCTGGGATGGAAGGGGATCCCTGGGATGGGATGGGATGGGATGGGATGTGATCCCTCGGATGGGATGGGATGGGATGGCATGGGATGGGATCCCTGGAATGGGATCCCTGGAATGGGATCCCTGGAATGGGATGGGATGGGTTGGGATGGGATGGGATCCCTGGAATGGGATCCCTGGAATGGGATCCCTGGGATGTGATGGGAGCCCTGCTATGGGATGGAATCCCTGGGATGGGATGGAATGGGATGGGATGGCATGGGATCCCTGGGATGGGATGTGATCCCTGGGATGGGATCCCTTTGATGGGATGGGATCCCTAGGATGGGATGGGATCCGTGGGATGGGATGGGATGGGATGGGATGGGATGGGATGGGTTGGGTTGCGATGGGATCCCTGGGATGGGATGGGATGTGGTGGGATCCCTGGGATGGGATGGGATGGGATGGGATGGGATGGGATGGCATGGCATGGGATCCCTGGGATGAGATGGGATGGGATCCCTGGGATGTGATGGGATTCCTGGAATGGGATGGGATTCCTGGAATGGGATGGGATGGGATGGGTTGGGATGGGTTGGGAACCCTGGGATGGGATGTTATGGGATCCCTGGGATGAGATGGAATGGGATCCCTGCGATGGGATCCCTGGAATGTGATCCCTCGTATGGGATGGGATCCCTGGGATGGGATGGAATTCCTGGGATGGGATGGGATCCCTGGGATGGGATCCCTTGGATGGGTTACCTGGGATGGGATAGGATACCTGGGATGGGAGAGGATGGGATGGGATGGGATGGGATGGGATGGGATGGGATGGGATGGGATGGGATGGAATGGGGTGGGATGGGATTGGATGGGATCGGCTGGGATAGATGGGTTGCGATGGGATCCCTGGGATGAGATGGGATGGGATCCCTGGGATGTGATGGGATCCCTGGGATGGGATCCCTGGGATGGGATGGGATCCCTGGAATGGGATGGGATTCCTGGAATGGGATGGGATTCCTGGAATGGGATGGGATGGGATTCCTGGGATGGGTTGGTATGGGTTGCAATGGGATGTGATGGGATTGGATGGGATGGGATGGGATGGCATGGGATGGGATGGGATGGGATGGGATCCCTGGGATGGGATGGAATGGGATGGGATGGGATGGGATGGGATGGGATCCCTGGGATGGGATGGGATGGGATCCCTGGGATGGGATGGGATGGGATGGGATGGGATGAGTTGGGATGGGATGGGATCACTGGGATGGGATCCCTGGGAAGGGATCCCTGAGATGGGATGGGATCCCTGCGATGGGATGGGATGGGATGGGTTGCGATGGGATCCCTGGGATGGGATGGGATGTGATGTGATGGGATGGGATGCGATGGGATCCCTGGGATTGGATGGATTCCCTGGGATGGGTCGATGGGATGGGATGTGATGGGATGGGATGGGATGGGATCCCTGGGATGAGATGGCATGGCATGGAATGGCATGTGGTCCCTGGGATGGGATGGGATGCCTGGGATCCCTGGGCTGGGATGGGAACCCTGGGATGGGATGGGATGGGATGGGATGGGATCCCTGGGATGGGATGGGATCCATGGGATGGGATGTGTTGGGATGGGTTGGGAACCCTGGGATGGGATATTATGGGATCCCAGCGATGGGATCCCTGGAATGTTATCCCTCGTATGGGATGGGATCCCTGGGATGGGATGGAATCCCTGGGATGGGAAAGCTGGGATGGGACGGGATCCCTGGAATGGGATGGGATTCCTGGAATGGGATCGGATTCCTGGAATGGGATGGGATTCCTGGGATGGGTTGGTATGGGATGGAATGGGATGTGATGGGATTGGATGGGATGGGATGGGATGGCATGGGATGGGATGGGATGGGTTGGGATGGGATCCCTGGGATGGGATGGAATGGGATGGGATGGGATCCCTGGGATGGGATGGGATGGGATCCCTGGGATGGGATGGGATGGGATAGGATGGGATGAGTTGGGATGAGATGAGTTGGGATGGGATGGGATCCCTCGGATGGGAGGGGATCCCTCGGATGGGAAGGGATGGGATGGGATGGGATGGGATGGGATGGGATGGGATGGAATGGGCTGGGATGGGATTGGTTGGGATGGGATGCGATCCTTGGGATGGGATGGGATGGGATGGGATGGGATGGGATGGGATGGGATGGGATGGGATGGGATGGGATGGCATCCCTGGGATGGGATCCATGGGATGGGATGGAATCCCTGGGATGGGATTGAATGGGATCCCTGGGATGGGAACAGATGAAATGGGATCCCTGGGATGGGTTGGGATCCCTGGGATGGGATGGGATCCCTGGGATGGGATCCCTTGGATGGGTTACCTGGGATGGGATAGGATACCTGGGATGGGAGAGGATGGGATGGGATGGGATGGGATGGGATGGGATGGGATGGGATGGGATGGGATGGGAGTGGATGGAATGGGGTGGGATGGGATTGGATGGGATCTGCTGGGATAGATGGGTTGCGATGGGATCTCTGGGATGAGATGGGGTGGGATCCCTGGGATGTGATGGGATCCCTGGGATGGGATCCCTGGGATGGGATGGGATCCCTGGGATGGGATGGGATCCCTGGGATGGGATGGGATGGGATCCCTGGGATGGGATGGAATGGGATGGGATCCCAGGGATGGGATGGAAAGGGATGGGATGGGATCCCTGGGATGGGATGGGATGGGATCCCTGGGATGGGATGGGATGGGATGGGATGGGATGGGATGGGATGGGATGGGATGAGTTGGGATGGGATGGGATCCCTGGGGTGGGATCCCTGGGAAGGGATCCCTGAGATGGGATGGGTTGGGATGGCATGGGATCCCTGGGATGGGATGGGATCCCTTTGATGGGATCCCTTTGATGGGATGGGATGGGATGGGATGGGATGGGATGGGTTGCGATGGGATCCCTGGGATGGGATGGGATGGGATGGGATGGGATGGGATGGGATGGGATGCGATGGGATCCCTGGGATTGGATGGATTCCCTTGGATGGGATCGATGGGATTGGATGTGATGGGATGGGATGGGATCCCTGGGATGAGATGGGATGGGATGGGATGGGATGGGATGGGATGGGATGTTATGGGATCCCTGGGGTGGGATGGAATGGGATGGGATGGGATGGGATCCCTGGGATGGGATGTTATGGGATCCCAGCGATGGGATCCCTGGTATGTTATCCCTCGTATGGGATGGGATTCCTGGGATGGGATGGAATCCCTGGGATGGGAAACCTGGGATGGGACGGGATCCCTGGAATGGGATGGGATTCCTGGAATGGGATCGGATTCCTGGAATGGGATGGGATGGGATTCCTGGGATGGGTTGGTATGGGATGGAATGGGATGTGATGGGATCCCTGGGATGGGATGGGATGGGATCCCTGGGATGGGATGGGATGGGATGGGATGGGATGGGATAGGATGGGATGAGTTGGGATGGGATGGGATCCCTCGGATGGGAGGGGATCCCTCGGATGGGATGGGATGGGATCCCTTGAATGGGATCCCTGGAATGGGATGGGATCACTGGGAGGGGATGGGATCCCTGGGATGGGATTACTGGAATGGGATGGGACGGGATTCCTGGGATGGGAATGGATGGGATGGGATGGGGTGGGAACACTGGGATGGGATGGGATCCCTGGGATGGGATGCCTGGAATGAGATGTGATCCCAGGAATGGGATGGGATGGGATGGGATGGGATCCCTGGGATGGGATGGGATCCCTGGGATGGGATGGGATGGGATGGGATCCCTGGGATTGGATTGGTTCCATGGGAAGGGATCCCTGGGATGGGATGGGATGGGATGGGATGGGATGGGTTCCCTGGGATGGGATGGGATCCCTGGGATGGGATAGGATCCCTGGTATTGGATCCCTGGGATGGGATGGGATCCCTGGGATGGGATCCCTGGGAAGGGATCCCTGGGATGGGATGGGATGGGATGGGATGGGATGGGATGGCATGGGATCCCTGGGATGGGATGGGATCCCTGGGATGGGATCCCTTTGATGGGAAGGGATCCCTTTGATGGGATGGGATCCCTGCGATGGGATGGGATGGGATGGGATGGGATGGGATGGGATGGGATGGAATGGGATGGGATGGGATCGGATGGGATGGGATGGGATGGGATGGGATGGGATGGGATCGGATGGGATGGGATGGGATGGGTTGCGATGGGATCCCTGGGATGGGATGGGATGGGATGGGATGGGATGCGATGGGATCCCTGGGATTGGATGGATTCCCTGGGATGGGATCGATGGGATGGGATGTGATGGGATGGGATGGGATGGGATGGGATGGGATCCCTAGGATGGGATGGCATGGCATGGAATGGCATGTGGTCCCTGGGATGGGATGGGATGCCTGGGATCCCTGGGCTGGGATGGGATGGGATGGGATCCCTGGGATGGGATTGGTAGGAAAGGGATGGGATGGAATGGGATGGGATCCCTGGGATGGGATGGGATGGGATGGTATGGGATGGGATGGTATGGGATGGGATGGGATGGAATGGGCTGGGATGGGATTGGTTGGGATGGGATGCGATCCTTGGGATGGGATGGGATGGGATGGGATGGGATGGGATGGCATCCCTGGGATGGGATGGGATCCCTGGAATGGGATGGGATTCCTGGAATGGGATGGGATTCCTGGGATGGGATGGGATTCCTGGGATGGGTCGGTATGGGATGGGATTGGATGTCATGGGATGGGATGGGATGCGATGGGATGGGATCCCTGGGATGGGATGGGATGGGATCCCTGGGATGGGATGGGATGGGATCCCTTGCATATGATGGGATCCCTGGGATGGGATCCCTGGGATGGGATAAGATCCCTGGGATGGGAGGGGATTCCTGGGATGGGATGGGATTCCTGGAATGGGTTGGGATGGGATTTCTGGGATGGGTTGGGATGGGATGGGATGGGATTGGAGATGATCACTGGGATGGGATAGGATCGCAGGGATTGGATCCCTGGGAGGCGATGGGATCCCTGGGATGGGATGGGATGGGATCCCTGGGATGGGATGGGATGGGATCCCTGGGACGGGATCCCAGGGATGGGATCCTTGGGATGGGATGGGATCCCCGTGATGGGATCTCTCGCATGGGATGGGATCCATGGGACGGGATGGGCTGGGATGGGATGGGTTGGGGTTGGATGGGATGGGATGGGATCCCTGGGATGGGAGGGGATCCCTGGGATGGGATGGGATGGGATGGGATGGGATGTGATCCCTCGGATGGGATGGGATGGGATGGGATCCCAGGAATGGGATCCCTGGAATGGGATCCCTGGAATGGGATGTGATCACTAGGATGGGATGGGATGGGATCCCTCGAATGGGATCCCTGGAATGGGATCCCTGGAATGGGATGGGATCACTAGGATGGGATGGGTTGGGATGGGATGGGATCCCTCGGACGGGATGGGATGGGATGGGATGGGATGGGTTGGGGTTGGATGGGATGGGATGGGATCCCTGGGATGGGAGGGGATCCCTGGGATGGAATGGGATGGGATGGGATGGGATGGGATGGGATGGGATGGGATGGGATGGGATGTGATCCCTAGGATGGGTTGGGATGGGATGGGATGGGATCCCTGGAATGGGATCCCTGGAATGGGATCCCTGGAATGGGATGGGATGACTAGGATGGGATGGGTTGGGATGGGATCCCTGGAATGGGATGGGATGGGATCCCTGCTATGGGATGGAATCCCTGGGATGGGATGGAATGGAATGGGATGGCATGGGATCCCAGGGATGGGATGGGATCCCTGGGATGGGATCCCTTTTATGGGATGGGATCCCTTTTATGGGATGGGATCCCTGCGATGGGATGGGATGGGATGGTATCCCTGGGATGGGTTCTGTGGGATGTGATGGGATGGGATGGGATGGGATGGGATGGGATGGGATGGGATGGGATGGGATCGGATGGGATGGGATGGGATGGGTTGCGATGGGATCCCTGGGATGGGATGGGATGTGGTGAGATCCCTGGGATGGGATGGGATGGCATGGGATGGGATCCCTGGGATGAGATGGGATGGGATCCCTGGGATGTGTTGGGATTCCTGGGAAGGGATGGGATTCCTGGAATGGGATGGGATTCCTGGAATGGGATGGGATGGGATGGGATGGGAGATGATCACTGGGATGGGATAGGATCGCTGGGATTGGATACCTGGGTGGCGATGGGATCCCTGGGATGGGATTGGATGGGATGGGATGGGATGGGATGGGTTGCGAACCCTGGGATGGGATGTTATGGGATCCCTGGGATGAGATGGGATGGGATCCCTGCGATGGGATCCTTGGGATGTGATCCCTCGTATGGGATGGGATCCCTCGTATGGGATGGAATCCCTGGGATGGGATCCCGGGGATGGGATGGGATCCCGGGGATGGGATCTCCAGGATGGGATGGGATGGGATGGAATGGGCTGGGATGGGATTGGTTGGGATGGGATGCGATCCTTGGGATGGGATGGGATGGGATGGGATCGGAAGGGATGGGATGGCATCCCTGGGATGGGATCCATGGGATGGGATGGGTTGGGATGGGATGGGATCCCTGGGATGGGATTGAATGGGATCCCTGGGATGGGAACAGATGAAATGGGATCCCTGGGATGGGTTGGGATCCCTGGGATGGGATGGGATCCCTGGGATGGGATCCCTTGGATGGGTTACCTGGGATGGGATAGGATACCTGGGATGGGATGGGATGGGATGGGATGGGATGGGATGGGATGGCATGGCATGGGATCCCTGGGATGAGATGGGATGGGATCCCTGGGATGTGATGGGATTCCTGGAATGGGATGGGATTCCTGGAATGGGATGGGATGGGATGGGTTGGGATGGGTTGGGAACCCTGGGATGGGATGTTATGGGATCCCTGGGATGAGATGGAATGGGATCCCTGCGATGGGATCCCTGGAATGTGATCCCTCGTATGGGATGGGATCCCTGGGATGGGATGGAATTCCTGGGATGGGATGGGATCCCTGGGATGGGATCCCTTGGATGGGTTACCTGGGATGGGATAGGATACCTGGGATGGGAGAGGATGGGATGGGATGGGATGGGATGGGATGGGATGGGATGGGATGGGATGGAATGGGGTGGGATGGGATTGGATGGGATCGGCTGGGATAGATGGGTTGCGATGGGATCCCTGGGATGAGATGGGATGGGATCCCTGGGATGTGATGGGATCCCTGGGATGGGATCCCTGGGATGGGATGGGATCCCTGGAATGGGATGGGATTCCTGGAATGGGATGGGATTCCTGGAATGGGATGGGATGGGATTCCTGGGATGGGTTGGTATGGGTTGCAATGGGATGTGATGGGATTGGATGGGATGGGATGGGATGGCATGGGATGGGATGGGATGGGATGGGATGGGATCCCTGGGATGGGATGGAATGGGATGGGATGGGATGGGATGGGATGGGATCCCTGGGATGGGATGGGATGGGATCCCTGGGATGGGATGGGATGGGATGGGATGGGATGGGATGAGTTGGGATGGGATGGGATCACTGGGATGGGATCCCTGGGAAGGGATCCCTGAGATGGGATGGGTTGGGATGGCATGGGATCCCTGGGATGGGATGGGATCCCTGGGATGGGCTCCCTTTGATGGGATGGGATCCCTGCGATGGGATGGGATGGGATGGGTTGCGATGGGATCCCTGGGATGGGATGGGATGGGATGTGATGTGATGGGATGGGATGCGATGGGATCCCTGGGATTGGATGGATTCCCTGGGATGGGATCGATGGGATGGGATGTGATGGGATGGGATGGGATGGGATCCCTGGGATGAGATGGCATGGCATGGAATGGCATGTGGTCCCTGGGATGGGATGGGATGCCTGGGATCCCTGGGCTGGGATGGGAACCCTGGGATGGGATGGGATGGGATGGGATGGGATGGGAAGGGATCCCTGGGATGGGATGGGATCCATGGGATGGGATGTGTTGGGATGGGTTGGGAACCCTGGGATGGGATATTATGGGATCCCAGCGATGGGATCCCTGGAATGTTATCCCTCGTATGGGATGGGATCCCTGGGATGGGATGGAATCCCTGGGATGGGAAAGCTGGGATGGGACGGGATCCCTGGAATGGGATGGGATTCCTGGAATGGGATCGGATTCCTGGAATGGGATGGGATTCCTGGGATGGGTTGGTATGGGATGGAATGGGATGTGATGGGATTGGATGGGATGGGATGGGATGGGATGGCATGGGATGGGATGGGATGGGTTGGGATGGGATCCCTGGGATGGGATGGAATGGGATGGGATGGGATCCCTGGGATGGGATGGGATGGGATCCCTGGGATGGGATGGGATGGGATAGGATGGGATGAGTTGGGATGAGATGAGTTGGGATGGGATGGGATCCCTCGGATGGGAGGGGATCCCTCGGATGGGATGGGATGGGATGGGATGGGATGGGATGGGATGGGATGGGATGGGATGGAATGGGCTGGGATGGGATTGGTTGGGATGGGATGCGATCCTTGGGATGGGATGGGATGGGATGGGATGGGATGGGATGGGATGGGATGGGATGGCATCCCTGGGATGGGATCCATGGGATGGGATGGAATCCCTGGGATGGGATTGAATGGGATCCCTGGGATGGGAACAGATGAAATGGGATCCCTGGGATGGGTTGGGATCCCTGGGATGGGATGGGATCCCTGGGATGGGATCCCTTGGATGGGTTACCTGGGATGGGATAGGATACCTGGGATGGGAGAGGATGGGATGGGATGGGATGGGATGGGATGGGATGGGATGGGATGGGATGGGATGGGATGGGATGGGAGTGGATGGAATGGGGTGGGATGGGATTGGATGGGATCTGCTGGGATAGATGGGTTGCGATGGGATCTCTGGGATGAGATGGGGTGGGATCCCTGGGATGGGATGGGATCCCTGGGATGGGATCCCTGGGATGGGATGGGATCCTTGGAATGGGATGGGATTCCTGGAATGGGATGGGATGGGATTCCTGGGATGGGTTGGTATGGGATGCAATGGGATCTGATGGGATGGGATGGGATGGGATGGGATGGGATCCCTGGGATGGGATGGAATGGGATGGGATCCCAGGGATGGGATGGAAAGGGATGGGATGGGATCCCTGGGATGGGATGGGATGGGATCCCTGGGATGGGATGGGATGGGATGGGATGGGATGGGATGGGATGGGATGGGATGGGATGAGTTGGGATGGGATGGGATCCCTGGGGTGGGATCCCTGGGAAGGGATCCCTGAGATGGGATGGGTTGGGATGGCATGGGATCCCTGGGATGGGATGGGATCCCTGGGATGGGATCCCTTTGATGGGATGGGATGGGATGGGATGGGATGGGATGGGATGGGTTGCGATGGGATCCCTGGGATGGGATGGGATGGGATGGGATGGGATGGGATGCGATGGGATCCCTGGGATTGGATGGATTCCCTTGGATGGGATCGATGGGATTGGATGTGATGGGATGGGATGGGATCCCTGGGATGAGATGGGATGGGATGGGATGGGATGGGATGGGATGTTATGGGATCCCTGGGGTGGGATGGAATGGGATGGGATGGGATGGGATCCCTGGGATGGGATGTTATGGGATCCCAGCGATGGGATCCCTGGTATGTTATCCCTCGTATGGAATGGGATTCCTGGGATGGGATGGAATCCCTGGGATGGGAAACCTGGGATGGGACGGGATCCCTGGAATGGGATGGGATTCCTGGAATGGGATCGGATTCCTGGAATGGGATGGGATGGGATTCCTGGGATGGGTTGGTATGGGATGGAATGGGATGGGATGGGATCCCTGGGATGGGATGGGATGGGATCCCTGGGATGGGATGGGATGGGATAGGATGGGATGAGTTGGGATGGGATGGGATCCCTCGGATGGGAGGGGATCCCTCGGATGGGATGGGATGGGATGGGATCCCTTGAATGGGATCCCTGGAATGGGATGGGATCACTGGGAGGGGATGGGATCCCTGGGATGGGATTACTGGAATGGGATGGGACGGGATTCCTGGGATGGGAATGGATGGGATGGGATGGGGTGGGAACACTGGGATGGGATGGGATCCCTGGGATGTGATGCCTGGAATGAGATGTGATCCCAGGAATGGGATGGGATGGGATGGGATGGGATCCCTGGGATGGGATGGGATCCCTGGGATGGGATGGGATGGGATGGGATCCCTGGGATTGGATTGGTTCCATGGGAAGGGATCCCTGGGATGGGATGGGATGGGATGGGATGGGTTCCCTGGGATGGGATGGGATCCCTGGGATGGGATAGGATCCCTGGTATTGGATCCCTGGGATGGGATGGGATCCCTGGGATGGGATCCCTGGGAAGGGATCCCTGGGATGGGATGGGATGGGATGGGATGGGATGGGATGGGATGGGATCCCTGGGATGGGATCCCTTTGATGGGAAAGGATCCCTTTGATGGGATGGGATCCCTGCGATGGGATGGGATGGGATGGGATGGGATGGGATGGAATGGCATGGGATGGGATCGGATGGGATGGGATGGGATGGGATGGGATGGGATCGGATGGGATGGGATGGGATGGGTTGCGATGGGATCCCTGGGATGGGATGGGATGGGATGGGATGGGATGGGATGGGATGCGATGGGATCCCTGGGATTGGATGGATTCCCTGGGATGGGATCGATGGGATGGGATGTGATGGGATGGGATGGGATGGGATCCCTAGGATGGGATGGCATGGCATGGAATGGCATGTGGTCCCTGGGATGGGATGGGATGGGATGCCTGGGATCCCTGGGCTGGGATGGGATGGGATGGGATCCCTGGGATGGGATTGGTAGGAAAGGGATGGGATGGAATGGGATGGGATCCCTGGGATGGGATGGGATGGGATGGTATGGGATGGGATGGTATGGGATGGGATGGGATGGGATGGAATGGGCTGGGATGGGATTGGTTGGGATGGGATGCGATCCTTGGGATGGGATGGGATGGGATGGGATGGGATGGGATGGCATCCCTGGGATGGGATGGGATCCCTGGAATGGGATGGGATTCCTGGAATGGGATGGGATTCCTGGGATGGGATGGGATTCCTGGGATGGGTCGGTATGGAATGGGATTGGATGTCATGGGATGGGATGGGATGCGATGGGATGGGATCCCTGGGATGGGATGGGATGGGATCCCTGGGATGGGATGGGATGGGATCCCTTGCATATGATGGGATCCCTGGGATGGGATCCCTGGGATGGGATAAGATCCCTGGGATGGGAGGGGATTCCTGGGATGGGATGGGATTCCTGGAATGGGTTGGGATGGGATTTCTGGGATGGGTTGGGATGGGATGGGATGGGATTGGAGATGATCACTGGGATGGGATAGGATCGCAGGGATTGGATCCCTGGGAGGCGATGGGATCCCTGGGATGGGATGGGATGGGATCCCTGGGATGGGATGGGATGGTATCCCTGGGACGGGATCCCAGGGATGGGATCCTTGGGATGGGATGGGATCCCCGTGATGGGATCTCTCGCATGGGATGGGATCCATGGGACGGGATGGGCTGGGATGGGATGGGTTGGGGTTGGATGGGATGGGATGGGATCCCTGGGATGGGAGGGGATCCCTGGGATGGGATGGGATGGGATGGGATGGGATGTGATCCCTCGGATGGGATGGGATGGGATGGGATCCCAGGAATGGGATCCCTGGAATGGGATCCCTGGAATGGGATGTGATCACTAGGATGGGATGGGATGGGATCCCTCGAATGGGATCCCTGGAATGGGATCCCTGGAATGGGATGGGATCACTAGGATGGGATGGGTTGGGATGGGATGGGATCCCTCGGACGGGATGGGATGGGATGGGATGGGTTGGGGTTGGATGGGATGGGATGGGATCCCTGGGATGGGAGGGGATCCCTGGGATGGAATGGGATGGGATGGGATGGGATGGGATGGGATGGGATGGGATGGGATGTGATCCCTAGGATGGGTTGGGATGGGATGGGATGGGATCCCTGGAATGGGATCCCTGGAATGGGATCCCTGGAATGGGATGGGATGACTAGGATGGGATGGGTTGGGATGGGATCCCTGGAATGGGATGGGATGGGATCCCTGCTATGGGATGGAATCCCTGGGATGGGATGGAATGGAATGGGATGGCATGGGATCCCAGGGATGGGATGGGATCCCTGGGATGGGATCCCTTTTATGGGATGGGATCCCTTTTATGGGATGGGATCCCTGCGATGGGATGGGATGGGATGGTATCCCTGGGATGGGTTCTGTGGGATGTGATGGGATGGGATGGGATGGGATGGGATCGGATGGGATGGGATGGGATGGGATGGGTTGCGATGGGATCCCTGGGATGGGATGGGATGTGGTGAGATCCCTGGGATGGTATGGGATGGCATGGGATGGGATCCCTGGGATGAGATGGGATGGGATCCCTGGGATGTGATGGGATTCCTGGGATGGGATGGGATGGGATTCCTGGAATGAGATGGGATTCCTGGAATGGGATGGGATGGGATGGGATGGGAGATGATCACTGGGATGGGATAGGATCGCTGGGATTGGATCCCTGGGTGGCGATGGGATCCCTGGGATGGGATGGGATGGGATGGGATGGGATGGGATGGGTTGCGAACCCTGGGATGGGATGTTATGGGATCCCTGGGATGAGATGGGATGGGATCCCTGCGATGGGATCCTTGGAATGTGATCCCTCGTATGGGATGGGATCCCTCGTATGGGTTACCTGGGATGGGATAGGATACCTGGGATGGGATGGGATGGGATGGGATGGGATGGGATGGGATGGGATGGGATGGGATGGGATGGAATGGGGTGGGATGGGATTGGATGGGATGGGCTGGGATAGATGGGTTGCGATGGGATCCCTGGGATGAGATGGGATGGGATCCCTGGGATGTGATGGGATCCCTGGGATGGTATCCCTGGGATGGGATGGGATCCCTGGAATGGGATGGGATTCCTGGAATGGGATGGGATTCCTGGAATGGGATGGGATGGGATTCCTGGGATGGGTTGGTATGGGATTCAATCGGATGTGATGGGATTGGATGGGATGGGATGGCATGGCATGGGATGGCATGGCATGGGATGGGATGGGATCCCTGGGATGGGATGGAATGGGATGGGATGGGATGGGATCCCTGGGATGGGATGGGATGAGTTGGGATGGGATGGGATCCCTCGGATGGGAGGGGATCCCTCGGATGGGATGGGATCCCTGGGATGGGATGGAATGGGATGGGATGGGATCCCTGGGATGGGATGGGATGGGATGGGATGGGATGGGATGGGATCGCTGGGATGGCATCCCTGGGATGGAATGGGATCCCTGGGAGGGGATGGGATCCCTGCGATGGGATTACTGGAAAGGGATGGGATGGGATTCCTGGGATGGGAATGGATGGGATGGGATGGGATGGGATGGGAACACTGGGATGGGATGGGATCCCTGGGATGGGATGCCTGGAATGAGATGTGATCCCAGGAATGGGATGGGATGGGATGGGATGGGATCCCTGGGATGGGATGGGATCCCTGGGATGGGATGGGATGGGATGGGTTCCCTGGGATGGGTTGGGAACCCTGGTATGGGATAGGATCCCTGGTATTGGATCCCTGGTATGGGATAGGATCCCTGGTATTGGATCCCTGGGATGGGATGGGATCCCTGAGATGGGATGAGATGGGATGGGATGGGATGGCATGGGATCCCTGGGATGGGATGGGATCCCTGGGATGGGATCCCTTTGATGGGATGGGATCCCTGGGATGGGATGGGATGGGATGGGATGGCATGGGATCCCTGGGATGGGATGGGATCCCTGGGACGGGATCCCTTTGATGGGATGGGATCCCTGCGATTGGATGGGATCCCTGCGATGGGATGGGATGGGATGGGATGGGATGGGATGGGATGGGATGGGATGGAATGGGATGGGATGGGATGGGATGGGATGGGATGGGATGGGATGGGATGGGATGGGATGGGATGGGATGGGGTGGGATGGGATGGGATGGGTTGCGATGGGATCCCTGGGATGGGATGGGATGGGATGGGATCCCTGGGATGGGATGGCATGGCATGGAATGGCATGTGGTCCCTGGGATGGGATGGGATGCCTGGGATCCCTGGGCTGGGATGGGATGCCTGGGATGGGATGGGATGGGATGGGATGGGATGGGATGGGATCCCTGGGATGGGATTGGTAGGAATGGAATGGGATGGGATGGGATGGAATGGGATGGGATCCCTGGGATGGGATGGGATGGGATGGGATGGGATGGGATGGGATGGGATGGGCTGGTATGGGTTGGGATGGGACGGGATGGGATGGAATGGGCTGGAATGGGATTGGTTGGGATGGGATGCGATCCTTGGGATGGGATGGGATGGGATGGGATGGGATGGGATCGGATGGGATGGGATGGGATCCCTGGGATGAGATGGGATGGGATCCCTGGGATGGGATTCCTGGAATGGGATGGGAATCCTGGAATGGGATGGGATTCCTGGAATGGGTTGGGATGGGATGGGATGGGATGGGAGATGATCACTGGGATGGGATAGGCTCGCTGGGATTGGATCCCTGGGAGGGGATGGGATCCCTGGGATGGGATGGAATGGGATGGAATGGGTTGGGAACCCTGGGATGGGATGTTATGGGATCCCTGGGATGAGATGGGATGGGATCCCTGGGATGGGATGGAATCCCTGGGATGGGATCCCGGGGATGGGATGGGATCCCGGGGATGGGATCTCCAGGATGGGATGGGATGGGATGGGATGGGATGGGATGGGATGGGATGGGATGGGATGCGATCCTTGGGATGGGATGGGATGGGATGGGATGGGATGGGATTGGTTGGGATGGGATGCGATCCTTGGGATGGGATGGGATGGGATGGGATGGGATGGGATGGGAAGGGATGGGATGGCATCCCTGGAATGGGATGGGATCCATGGGACGGGATGGGTTGGGATGGGATGGGATCCGTGGGATGGGATTGAAAGGGATCCCTGTGATGGGTTGGGATCCCTGGGATGGGATGGGATCCCTGGGTTGGGATCCCTTGGATGGGTTACCTGGGATGGGATAGGATACCTGGGATGGGAGAGGATGGGATGGGATGGGATGGGATGGGATGGGATGGGATGGGATGGGATGGGATGGGTTGGGATGGAAAGGGGTGGGATGGGATTGGATGGGATAGATGGGTTGCGATGGGATACCTGGGATGGGATGGGATGGCATGGCATGGCATGGCATGGCATGGGATCCCTGGGATGAGATGGGATCCCTAGGATGGGTTGGGATGGGATGGGATGGGATGGGATGGGATGGGATGGGATGGCATGGGATGGGATGCGATGGGATGGGATGGGATGGGATCCCTGGGATGGGATGGAATGGGATGGGATGGGATTGGATCCCTGGGATGGGATGGGATGGGATGGAATGGTATTGGATGGGATGGGATGAGTTGGGATGGCATGGGATCCCTCGGATGGGAGGGGATCCCTCGGATGGGATGGGATGGGAAGGGACAGGATCCCTGGGATGTGATGGGATCCCTGGGATGGGATCCCTGGGATGGGATGGGATCCCTGGGAGGGGATGGGATCCCTGGGATGGGATTACTGGAATGGGATGGGATAGGATTCCTGGGATGGGAATGGATGGGATGGGATCCCTGGGATGGGATGGGATGGGATCCCTGGGATTGGATTGGTTCCATTGGAAGGGATCCCTGGGATGGGATGGGATGGGATGGGATGGGATGGGATGGGATGGGTTCCCTGGGATGGGATGGGATCCCTGGTATGGGATAGGATCCCTGGTATTGGATCCCTGGGTTGGGATGGGATCCCTGGGATGGGATCCTTGGGATGGGATCCCTGGGATGGGATGGCATGGGATGGGACGGCATGGGATCCCTGGGATGGGATGGGATCCCTGGGATGGGATCCCTTTGATGGGATGGGATCCCTGCGATGGGATGGGATCCCTGCGATGGGATGGGATGGGATGGGATGGTATCCCTGTGATGGTATCCCTGGGATGGGATCCTTGGGGTGGGATGGGATCCCTGTGATGGGATCTTTCGCATGGGATGGGATCCATGGGATGGGATGGGTTGGGATGGGATGGGAACCCTGGGACGGGATGGGATGGGATTGGTTCCCTGGGATGGGAAAGGATGGGATCCCTGGGATGGGATACCTGGAATGTGATCCCTCGTATAGGATGGGATGGGACGGGATGGGATGCGATGGGATCCCTAGGATGGGATGGGATCCCTGCGATGGGATGGGATGGGATGGTATCCCTGGGATGGGATCCGTGGGATGGGATGGGATGGGATGGGATGGGATGGAATGGGATGGGATGGGATGGGATGGGATGTGGTGGGATCCCTGGGATGGGATGGGATGGCATGGGATCCCTGGGATGAGATGGGATGGGATCCCTGGGATGTGATGGGATTCCTGGAATGGGATGGGATGGGATGGGATGGGAGATGATCACTGGGATGGGATAGGATCGCTGGGATTGGATCCCTGGGATGGGATGGGATGGGATGGGATGGGATGGGATGGGATGGGATGGGATGGGTTGCGAACCCTGGGATGGGATGTTATGGGATCCCTGGGATGAGATGGGATGGGATCCCTGCGATGGGATCCCTGGAATGTGATCCCTCGTATGGGATGGGATCCCTGGGATGGGATGGAAAACCCTGGGATGGGATCCCGGGGATGGGATGGGATCCCGGGGATGGGATGGGATCCCGGGGATGGGATCTCCGGGATGGGATGGGATGGGATGGGATGGAATGGGCTGGGATGGGATGGGATTGGTTGGGATGGGATGCGATCCTTGGGATGGGATGGGATGGGATGGGATGGGATGGGAAGGGATGGGATGGCATTCCTGGGATGGGATGGGATCCATGGGATGGGATGGGAACAGATGAAATGGGATCCCTGGGATGGGTTGGGATCCCTTGGATGGGATGGGATCCCTGGGATGTGATCCCTTGGATGGGTTACCTGGGATGGGATAGGATACGTGGGATGGGAGAGGATGGGATGGGATGGGATGGGATGGGATGGGATGGGATGGGATGGGATGGAATGGGATGGGATGGGATGGGATGGGTTGCGATGGGATCCCTGGGATGGGATGGGATGTGGTGGGATCCCTGCGATGGGATGGGATGGCATGGGATGGGATCCCTGGGATGAGATGGGATGGGATCCCTGGGGTGTGATGGGATTCCTGGAATGGGATGGGATTCCTGGAATGGGATGGGATTCCTGGAATGGGATGGGATGGGATGGGATGGGAGATGATCACTGGAATGGGATAGGATCGCTGGGATTGGATCCCTGGGATGGGATGGGATCCCTGGGATGGGATGGGATGGGATGGAATGGCATGGGATGGGATGGGATGGGATGGGATGGGATGGGATGGGATAGGATGGGATGGGATGGGTTGGGAACCCTGGGATGGGATGTTATGGGACCCCTGGGATGAGATGGGATGGGATCCCTGCGATGGGATCCCTGGAATGTGATCCCTCGTATGGGATGGGATCCCTAGGATGGGATGGAAAACCCTGGGATGGGATCCCGGGGATGGGATGGGATCCCGGGGATGGGATCTCCAGGATGGGATGGGATGGGATGGGATGGGATGGAATGGGCTGGGATGGGATGGGATTGGTTGGGATGGGATGCGATCCTTGGGATGGGATGGGATGGGATGGGATGGGAAGGGATGGGATGGCATTCCTGGGATGGGATGGGATCCATGGGATGGGATGGGAACAGATGAAATGGGATCCCTGGGATGGGTTGGGATCCTTTGGATGGGATGGGATCCCTGGGATGGGATCCCTTGGATGGGTTACCTGGGATGGGATAGGATACGTGGAATGGGAGAGGATGGGATGGGATGGGATGGGATGGAATGGGATGGGATGGGATGGGATGGGATGGGATGGGATGGGTTGCGATGGGATCCCTGGGATGGGATGGGATGGCATGGGATGGGATCCCTGGGATGAGATGGGATGGGATCCCTGGGGTGTGATGGGATTCCTGGAATGGGATGGGATTCCTGGAATGGGATGGGATTCCTGGAATGGGATGGAATGGGATGGGATGGGATGGGAGATGATCACTGGGATGGGAGAGGATCGCTGGGATTGGATCCCTGGGTGGCGATGGGATCCCTGGGATGGGATGGGATGGCATGGGATCCCTGGGATGGGATGGGATCCCTGGTATGGGATAGGATCCCTGGTATTGGATCCCTGGGTTGGGATGGGACCCCTGGGATGGGATCCCTGGGATGGGATCCCTGCGATGGGATCCCTGGGATGGGATGGGATGGGATGGCATGGGATGGGATGGCATGGGATCCCGGGGATGGGATGGGATCCCGGGGATGGGATCTCCAGGATGGGATGGGATGGGATGGGATGGAATGGGCTGGGATGGGATGGGATTGGTTGGGATGGGATGCGATCCTTGGGATGGGATGGGATGGGATGGGATGGGATGGGAAGGGATGGGATGGCATTCCTGGGATGGGATGGGATCCATGGGATGGGATGGGAACAAATGAAATGGGATCCCTGGGATGGGTTGGGATCCTTTGGATGGGATGGGATCCCTGGGATGGGATCCCTTGGATGGGTTACCTGGGATGGGATAGGATACGTGGAATGGGAGAGGATGGGATGGGATGGGATGGGATGGAATGGGATGGGATGGGATGGGATGGGTTGCGATGGGGTGCCTGGGATGGGATGGGATGTGGTGGGATCCCTGCGATGGGATGGGATGGCATGGGATGGGATCCCTGGGATGAGATGGGATGGGATCCCTGGGATGTGATGGGATTCCTGGAATGGGATGGGATTCCTGGAATGGGATGGGATTCCTGGAATGGGATGGAATGGGATGGGATGGGATGGGATGGGAGATGATCACTGGGATGGGAGAGGATCGCTGGGATTGGATCCCTGGGTGGCGATGGGATCCCTGGGATGGGATGGGATGGGATGGGATGGGATGGGATGGGATGGGATGGAATGGAATGGGGTGGGATGGGATTGGATGGGATGGGCTGGGATAGATGGGTTGCGATGGGATACCTGGGATGGGATGGGATGGAATGGGGTGGGATGGGATTGGATGGGATGGGCTGGGATGGGATGGGATGGAATGGGATGGGATCCCTGGGATGAGATGGGATGGGATCCCTTGGATGTGATGGGGTCCCTGGGATGGGATCCCAGGGATGGGATGGGATCCCTGGAATGGGATGGGATTCCTGGAATGGGATGGGATTCCCGGAATGGGATGGGATGGGATTCCCGGGATGGGTTGGTATGGGATGGGATGGGAGGTGATGGGATTGGATGGGATGGGATGGGATGGGATGGGATGGGATGGGATGGGATGCGATGGGTTGGGATGGGATCCCTGGGATGGGATGGAATGGGATGGGATGGGATGGGATCCCTTGCATGGGATGGGATGGGATCCCTGGGATGGGATGGGATGGGATGGGATGGGATGAGTTGGGATGGGATGGGATCCCTCGGATGGGAGGGGATCCCTCGGATGGGATGGGATGGGATGGGATCCCTGGAATGGGATCCCTGGAATGGGATGGGATCACTGGGATGGGATGGGATGGGATGTCATCCCTGGGATGTGATGGGATCCCTGGGATGGGATCCCTGGGAGGGGATGGGATCCCTGGGAGGGGATGGGATCCCTGGGATGGGAATACTGGAATGGGATGGGATCCCTGGGATGGGATGTTATGGGATGGGATCCCTGGGATTGGATGGGTTCCCTGGGATGGGATCCCTGCGATGGGGTCCCTGGGATGGGATGGCATGGGATGGGATGGCATGGGATCCCTGGGATGGGATGGGATCCCTGGTATGGGATAGGATCCCTGGTATTGGATCCCTGGGTTGGGATGGGACCCCTGGGATGGGATCCCTGCGATGGGATCCCTGGGATGGGATGGGATGGCATGGGATGGGATGGCATGGGATCCCGGGGATGGGATGGGATCCCGGGGATGGGATCTCCAGGATGGGATGGGATGGGATGGGATGGGATGGGATGGGATGGGATGGGATGGGATGGGATGGGATGGGATGGGATGGGATTGGTTGGGATGGGATGCGATCCTTGGGATGGGATGGGATGGGATGGGATGGGATGGGAAGGGATCGGATGGCATCCCTGGAATGGGATGGGATCCATGGGACGGGATGGGTTGGGATGGGATCCGTGGGATGGGATTGAAAGGGATCCCTTTGATGGGTTGGGATCCCTGGGATGGGATGGGATCCCTGGGTTGGGATCCCTTGGTTGGGTTACCTGGGATGGGATAGGATACCTGGGATGGGAGAGGATGGGATGGGATGGGATGGGATGGGATGGGATGGGATGGGATGGGTTGGGATGGAATGGGGTGGGATGGGATTGGATGGGATAGATGGGTTGCGATGGGATACCTGGGATGGGATGGGATGGGATGGGATGGGATGGCATGGCATGGCATGGCATGGCATGGCATGGCATGGCATGGCATGGCATGGGATCCCTGGGATGAGATGGGATCCCTGGGATGGGTTGGGATGGGATGGGATGGGATGGGATGGGATGGCATGGGATGGGATGCGATGGGATGGGATGGAATGGGATCCCTGGGATGGGAGGGAATGGGATGGGATGGGATTGGATCCCTGGGATGGAATGGGATGGGATGGGATGGAATGGTATTGGATGGGATGGGATGAGTTGGGATGGCATGGGATCCCTCGGATGGGAGGGGATCCCTCGGATGGGATGGGATGGGATGGGACAGGATCCCTGGGATGTGATGGGATCCCTGGGATGGGATCCCTGGGATGGGATGGGATCCCTGGGATGGGATCCCTGGGATGGGATGGGATGGGATGGGATACGTGGGATGGGATGGGATACGTTGGATGGTATCCTTGTGTTGGGATCCCTGGGATGGGATGGGATGGGATCCCTTTGATGGGATGGGATCCCTGGGCTGGGATCCGTGGGATGGGATGGGATGGGATGGGATCGGATGGGAGGGATCCCTGGGATGGGATGGGATGGTATGGGATGGGATGTGGTCCCTGGGATGGGATGGGATCCCTGGAATGGGATCCCTGGGATGCGATGGGATCGCCTGAATTCGATGTGATGGGATCCCTCGATGGGATGGGATGGGATCCCTGTGATGGGATGGGATCCCTGGAATGGGATCCCTGGGATGGGATGGGATCCCTGGGTTTGGTTCTTTGGATGGAATGGGATGAGATGGGATGGGATGGGATGGGAGGGATCCCTGGGATGGGAGGGGTTCCCTGGGATGGGATGGGATGGGATGGGATGGGATGGGATGGGATGGGATGGGAGGGGATGGGAAGGGGTGGGATGAGATGGGTTGGGATGGGATCCCTTGGATGGGATGGGATGGGATGGGATGGGATCCCTGGGATGGGATGGGATGGGATCCCTGGGATGGGATACCTAAAATGTGATCCCTCGTATGGGATGGTATCCCCGAGTTGGGATCTCTCACATGGGATGGGATCCATGGGATGGGATGGGTTGGGATGGGAACCCTGGGACGGGATGGGATGGGATGGGATGGGGTTGGATGGGATGGGATGGGATCCCTGGGATGGGAGGGGATCCCTGGGATGGGATGGGATGGGATGGGATGGGATGGGATCCCTCGGATGGATGGGATCCCAGGGATGGGATGGGATGGGATGGGATGGGATGGGATGGGATGGGATGGGATGGGATGGGATGGGATACGTGGGATGGGATGGGATACGTTGGATGGTATCCTTGTGTTGGGATCCCTGGGATGGGATGGGATGGGATCCCTTTGATGGGATGGGATCCCTGGGATGGGATCCCTGGGATGGGATGGGATGGGATGGGATGGGATCGGATGGGAGGGATCCCTGGGATGGGATGGGATGGTATGGGATGTGATGTGGCCCCTGGGATGGGATGGGATCCCTGGGATGGGATCCCTGGGATGCGATGGGATCCCTTGGATGGGATGGGATCCCTGGGATGGGATCCCTGGGTTGGGATGGGATCGCTGGGATGGGATGGGGTGGGATGGGATTCCTGGAATGGGATGGGATCCATGGGATGGGATGGGGTGGGATGGGATGGGAACCCTGTGATGGGATGGGATGTGATCCCTGAGATGGGATCCCTGGGATGGGATTGGATGGGATTGGATGGGATGGGATGGAATGGGGAGGGATGGGATTGGATGGGATGGGCTGGGATGGGATGGGATGGAATGGAATGGGATCCCTGGGATGGAATGGGATTCCTCGTATGGGATCCCTGGGATGTGATGGGATCCCTGGGCTGTGATGGGATCACTGGGATGTGATCCGTGGGATGGGATCCCTGGAATGGGATGGGATCCCTGGAATGGGATGGGATTCCTGGAATGGGATGGGATTCCTGGGATGGGTTGGTATGGGATGGGCTGGGATGTGATGGGATGGGATGGGATGCGATGGGATGGGATGGGATGGGATGCCGTGGGATGGGATCCCTGGGATGGGATGGGATGGGATGGGATGGGATGGGATGGGATGGGATCCCTGGGATGGGAGGGGATCCCTCGGATGGGATGGGATGGGATGGGATGGGATGGGATGTGATCCCTCGGATGGGATTGGATGGGATGGGATGGGATCCCTGGAATGGGATCCCTGGAATGGGATCCCTGGAATGGGATGGGATCACTAGGATGGGATGGGTTGGGATGGGATGGGATCCCTGGGATGGGATCCCTGGGATGGGATCCCTGGAATGGGATCCCAGGAATGGGATCCCTGGGATGTGATAGGAGCCCTGCTATGGGATGGAATCCCTGGGATGGGATGGAATGGGATGGGATGGCATGGGATCCCTGGGATGCGATGGGATCCCTGGGATGGGATCCCTTTGATGGGATGGGATCCCTAGGATGGGATGGGATCCCTGCGATGGGATGGGATCCCTAGGATGGGATGGGATCCCTGCGATGGGATGGGATGGGATGGCATCCCTGGGATGGGATCCGTGGGATGGGATGGGTTGGGGTGGGATGGGATGAGATGGAATGGGATGGGGTGGGATGGGATGGGATGGGATGGGATGGGATGGGATGGGATGGGGTCCCTTGGATGGGATGGGATGGGATGGGATCCCGGGGATGTGATGGGATCCCTGGGATGTGATGGGATCACTGGGATGTGATCCCTGGGATGGGATGGGATCCCTGGAATGGAATGGGATTCCTGGAATGGGATGGGATTCCTGGGATGGGTTGGGATGGGATGGGATGGGATGGGATGGGATTGGTTGGGATGGGATGAGATCCTTGGGATGGGATGGGATGGGATGGGATGGGATGGGATGGGATGGGATGGGATGGGATGGGATGGGATGGAATGGGATGGGATGGCATCCCTGGGATGGGATCCCTGGAATGGGATGGGATTCCTGGAATGGGATGGGATTCCTGGAATGGGATGGGATTCCTGGGATGGGTTGGTATGGGATGGGATGGGATGGGATGGGAGGCGATGGGATGGGATCCCTGGGTTGGGATGGGATGGGATGGGATGGGATCCCTGGGATGGGATGGCATGGGATCCCTTGCATGTGATGGGATCCCTGGGATGGGATCCCTTGCATGTGATGGGATCCCTGGGATGGGATGAGATTCCTGGAATGGGATGGGATGGGATCCCTCGGATGGGATGGGATTCCTGGGATGGGATGGGATGGGATGGGATGGGATGGGATGTGATCCCTCGGATGGGATGGGATCCCAGGGATGGGATGGGATGGGATGGGATCCCTGGGATGGGATGGGATGGTATCCCTGGGACGGGATGGGATCCCTGGGATGGGATACCTGGAATGTGATCCCTCGTATGGTATGGTATCCCCGTGATGGGATCTCTCGCATGGGATGGGATCCATGGGATGGGGTGGGTTGGGATGGGATGGGAACCCTGGGACAGGATGGGATGGGGTTGGATGGGATGGGGTGGGATCCCTGGGATGGGAGGGGATCCCTGGGATGGGATGGGATGGGATGGGATGGGATGGGATGGGATGGGATGGGATGTGATCCCTCGGATGGGATGGGATCCCAGGGATGGGATGGGATGGGATGGGATACGTTGGATGGTATCCCTGTGTTGGGATCCCTGGGATGGGATGGGATCCCTTTGATGGGATGGGATCCCTGGGATGGGATCCCTGGGATGGGATGGGATGGGATGGGATGGGATGGGATGGGATGGGATGGGATGGGATGGGATGGGATGGGATGGGATGGGATGGGTTGGGATGGGATGGGATGGGAGGGATCCCTGGGATGGGATGGGATGGTATGGGATGGGATGGAATGGAATGGGGTGGGATGGGATTGGATGGGATGGGCTGGGCTGGGATGGGATGGAATGGAATGGGATCCCTGGGATGGAATGGGATTCCTCGTATGGGATCCCTGGGATGGGATCACTGGGATGTGAACCCTGGGATGGGATGGGATCCCTGAAATGGGATGGGATTCCGGGAATGGGATGGGATTCCTGGAATGGGTTGGTATGGGATGGGATGGGATGGGATGTGATGGGATGGGATGGGATGGGATGGGATGGGATGCGATGGGATGGGATGGGATGGGATGGGATGGGATGGGATCCCTGGGATGGGATGGGATGGGATGGGATGGGATGGGATGGGATGGGATCCCTGGGATGGGATGGGATCTCTGGGATGGGATCCCTGGGATGGGATCCCAGGGATGGGATGGGATGGGATGGGATGGCATCCCTGGGATGGGATGGGATCGCTGGGATGGGATGGGGTGGGATGGGATGGGATTCCTGGAATGGGATGGGATCCATGGGATGGGATGGGGTGGGATGGGATGGGATGCCGTGGGATGGGATCCCTGGGATGGGATAGGATGGGATGGGATGGGATGGGATCCCTGGGATGGGAGGGGATCCCTCGGATGGGATGGGATGGGATGGGATGGGATGGGATGGGATGTGATCCTTCGGATGGGATTGGATGGGATGGGATGGGATCCCTGGAATGGGATCCCTGGAATGGGATCCCTGGAATGGGATGGGATCACTAGGATGGGATGGGTTGGGATGGGATGGGATCCCTGGGATGGGATCCCTGGGATGGGATCCCTGGAATGGGATCCCAGGAATGGGATCCCTGGGATGTGATAGGAGCCCTGCTATGGGATGGAATCCCTGGGATGGGATGGAATGGGATGGGATGGCATGGGATCCCTGGGATGCGATGGGATCCCTGGGATGGGATCCCTTTGATGGGATGGGATCCCTAGGATGGGATGGGATCCCTGCGATGGGATGGGATCCCTAGGATGGGATGGGATCCCTGCGATGGGATGGGATGGGATGGCATCCCTGGGATGGGATCCGTGGGATGGGATGGGTTGGGGTGGGATGGGATGAGATGGAATGGGATGGGGTGGGATGGGATGGGATGGGATGGGATGGGATGGGATGGGATCCCTTGGATGGGATGGGATGGGATTCCTGGGATGGGATGGGATCCATGGGATGGGTTGGTGTGGGATGGGATGGGATTCCTGGGATGGGATGGGATCCATGGGATGGGATCCATGGGATGGGATCCATGGGATGGGATGGGGTGGGATGGGATTCCTGGGATGGGATCCATGGGATGGGATGGGGTTGGGTTGGGATGGGAACCCTGTGATTGGATGGGATGTGATCCCTGAGATGGGATCCCTGGGATGGGATTGGATGGGATTGGATGGGATGGGATGGAATGGGGTGGGATGGGATTGGATGGGATGGGCTGAGATGGGATGGGAAGGAATGAAATGGGTTCCCTGGGATGGAATGGGATTCCTCGTATGGGATCCCTGGGATGGGATGGGATGGGATGGGATCCCGGGGATGTGATGGGATCCCAGGGATGTGATGGGATCACTGGAATGGAATGGGATTCCTGGAATGGGATGGGATTCCTGGGATGGGTTGGGATGGGATGGGATGGGATGGGATGGGATGGGATTGGTTGGGATGGGATGAGATCCTTGGTATGGGATGGGATGGGATGGGATGGGATGGGATGGGATGGGATGGAATGGGATGGGATGGCATCCCTGGGATGGGATCCCTGGAATGGGATGGGATTCCTGGAATGGGATGGGATTCCTGGAATGGGATGGGATTCCTGGGATGGGTTGGTATGGGATGGGATGGGATGGGATGGGAGGCGATGGGATGGGATCCCTGGGTTGGGATGGGATGGGATGGGATGGGATCCCTGGGATGGGATGGCATGGGATCCCTTGCATGTGATGGGATCCCTGGGATGGGATCCCTTGCATGTGATGGGATCCCTGGGATGGGATGAGATTCCTGGAATGGGATGGGATGGGATCCCTCGGATGGGATGGGATTCCTGGGCTGGGATGGGATGGGATGGGATGGGATATGATCACTGGGATGGGATAGGATCGCAGGGATTGGATCCCTGGGAGGCGATGGGATCCCTGGGATGGGATGGGATCCCTGGGATGGGATGGGATGGTATCCCTGGGACGGGATGGGATCCCTGGGATGGGATACCTGGAATGTGATCCCTCGTATGGTATGGTATCCCCGTGATGGGATCTCTCGCATGGGATGGGATCCATGGGATGGGGTGGGTTGGGATGGGATGGGAACCCTGGGACAGGATGGGATGGGGTTGGATGGGATGGGATGGGATCCCTGGGATGGGAGGGGATCCCTGGGATGGGATGGGATGGGATGGGATGGGATGGGATGTGATCCCTCGGATGGGATGGGATCCCAGGGATGGGATGGGATGGGATGGGATGGGATGGGATGGGATACGTTGGATGGTATCCCTGTGTTGGGATCCCTGGGATGGGATGGGATCCCTTTGATGGGATGGGATCCCTGGGATGGGATCCCTGGGATGGGATGGGATGGGATGGGATGGGATGGGATGGGATGGGTTGGGATGGGATGGGATGGGAGGGATCCCTGGGATGGGATAGGATGGTATGGGATGGGATGGAATGGAATGGGGTGGGATGGGATTGGATGGGATGGGCTGGGCTGGGATGGGATGGAATGGAATGGGATCCCTGGGATGGAATGGGATTCCTCGTATGGGATCCCTGGGATGGGATCACTGGGATGTGAACCCTGGGATGGGATGGGATCCCTGAAATGGGATGGGATTCCGGGAATGGGATGGGATTCCTGGAATGGGTTGGTATGGGATGGGATGGGATGGGATGGGATGTGATGGGATGGGATGGGATGGGATGGGATGGGATGGGATGGGATGGGATGCGATGGGATGGGATGGAATGGGATGGGATCCCTGGGATGGGATGGGATGGGATGGGATGGGATCCCTGGGATGGGATGGGATCTCTGGGATGGGATCCCTGGGATGGGATCCCAGGGATGGGATGGGATGGGATGGGATCCCCGGGATGGGATGGGATCGCTGGGATGGGATGGGGTGGGATGGGATGGAATGGGATCCCTGTGATGGGATGGGATGTGATCCCTGAGATGGGATCCCTGGGATGGGATTGGATGGGATTGGATGGGATGGAATGGGGAGGGATGGGATTGGATGGGATGGGCTGGGATGGGATGGGATGGAATGGAATGGGATCCCTGGGATGGAATGGGATTCCTCGTATGGGATCCCTGGGATGGGATGGGATGGGATCCCTGGGATGTGATCGGATCCCTGGGATGTGATGGGATCACTGGGATGTGATCCCTGGGATGGGATCCCTGGAATGGGATGGGATTCCTGGAATGGGATGGGATTCCTGGAATGGGATGGGATTCCTGGGATGGGTTGGTATGGGATGGGCTGGGATGTGATGGGATGGGATGCGATGGGATGGGATGGGATGGGATGGGATGCCATGGGATGGGATGCCATGGGATGGGATGGGATGGGATGGGATGGGATGGGATCCCTGGGATGGGATGGGATCCCTGGGATGGGATGGGATGGGATGGGATCCCTTGCATGTGATGGTATCCCTGGGATGGGATCCCTGGGATGGGATGGGATCCCTGGGATGGGAGGGGATTCCTGGAATGGGATGGGATTCCTGGAATGGGATGGGATTCATGGGATGGGTTGGTATGGGATGGGATGGGATGTGATGGGATGGGATGGGATGGGATGGGATGCGAAGGGATGGGATCCCTGGAATGGGATGGGATGGGATGGGATGGGATGGGATGGGATCCCTGGGATGGGATGGGATTCCTGGAATGGGATGGGATTCCTGGAATGAGATGGGATTCCTGGAATGGGATGGGATGAGATTCCTGGGATGGGATCGGATGGGATGGGATATGACCCCTGGGATGGGATAGGATCGCAGGGATTGGATCCCTGGGAGGCGATGGGATCCCTGGGATGGGATGGGAGGGGATGGGATGGGAGTGGATGGGATGGGATGGGATGGGATGGGATGGGATGGTATCCCTGGGACGGGATCCCTGGGATGGGATCCTTGGGATGGGATGGGATCCCTGTGATGGGATCTCTCGCATGGGATGGGATCCATGGGATGGGATGGGTTGGGATGGGATGGGAACCCTGGGACGGGATGGGATGGGATTGGTTCCCTGGGATGGGATGGGATGGGATCCCTGGGATGGGATACCTGGAATGTGATTCCTCGTATGCGATGGTATCCCTGCGATGGGACGGAATCCCTGGGATGGGATTCCTGGGATGGGATGGGATGGGATGGGATGGCATGGGGTTGGATGGGATGGGATCCCTGGGATGGAAGGGGATCCCTGGGATGGGATGGGATGGGATGGGATGTGATCCCTCGGATGGGATGGGATGGGATGGCATGGGATGGGATCCCTGGAATGGGATCCCTGGAATGGGATCCCTGGAATGGGATGGGATGGGTTGGGATGGGATGGGATCCCTGGAATGGGATCCCTGGAATGGGATCCCTGGGATGTGATGGGAGCCCTGCTATGGGATGGAATCCCTGGGATGGGATGGAATGGGATGGGATGGCATGGGATCCCTGGGATGGGATGTGATCCCTGGGATGGGATCCCTTTGATGGGATGGGATCCCTAGGATGGGATGGGATCCGTGGGATGGGATGGGATGGGATGGGATGGGATGGGATGGGTTGGGTTGCGATGGGATCCCTGGGATGGGATGGGATGTGGTGGGATCCCTGGGATGGGATGGGATGGGATGGGATGGGATGGGATGGGATGGCATGGCATGGGATCCCTGGGATGAGATGGGATGGGATCCCTGGGATGTGATGGGATTCCTGGAATGGGATGGGATTCCTGGAATGGGATGGGATGGGATGGGTTGGGATGGGTTGGGAACCCTGGGATGGGATGTTATGGGATCCCTGGGATGAGATGGAATGGGATCCCTGCGATGGGATCCCTGGAATGTGATCCCTCGTATGGGATGGGATCCCTGGGATGGGATGGAATTCCTGGGATGGGATGGGATCCCTGGGATGGGATCCCTTGGATGGGTTACCTGGGATGGGATAGGATACCTGGGATGGGAGAGGATGGGATGGGATGGGATGGGATGGGATGGGATGGGATGGGATGGGATGGGATGGAATGGGGTGGGATGGGATTGGATGGGATCGGCTGGGATAGATGGGTTGCGATGGGATCCCTGGGATGAGATGGGATGGGATCCCTGGGATGTGATGGGATCCCTGGGATGGGATCCCTGGGATGGGATGGGATCCCTGGAATGGGATGGGATTCCTGGAATGGGATGGGATTCCTGGAATGGGATGGGATGGGATTCCTGGGATGGGTTGGTATGGGTTGCAATGGGATGTGATGGGATTGGATGGGATGGGATGGGATGGCATGGGATGGGATGGGATGGGATGGGATCCCTGGGATGGGATGGAATGGGATGGGATGGGATGGGATGGGATGGGATCCCTGGGATGGGATGGGATGGGATCCCTGGGATGGGATGGGATGGGATGGGATGGGATGAGTTGGGATGGGATGGGATCACTGGGATGGGATCCCTGGGAAGGGATCCCTGAGATGGGATGGGATCCCTGCGATGGGATGGGATGGGATGGGTTGCGATGGGATCCCTGGGATGGGATGGGATGTGATGTGATGGGATGGGATGCGATGGGATCCCTGGGATTGGATGGATTCCCTGGGATGGGTCGATGGGATGGGATGTGATGGGATGGGATGGGATGGGATCCCTGGGATGAGATGGCATGGCATGGAATGGCATGTGGTCCCTGGGATGGGATGGGATGCCTGGGATCCCTGGGCTGGGATGGGAACCCTGGGATGGGATGGGATGGGATGGGATGGGATCCCTGGGATGGGATGGGATCCATGGGATGGGATGTGTTGGGATGGGTTGGGAACCCTGGGATGGGATATTATGGGATCCCAGCGATGGGATCCCTGGAATGTTATCCCTCGTATGGGATGGGATCCCTGGGATGGGATGGAATCCCTGGGATGGGAAAGCTGGGATGGGACGGGATCCCTGGAATGGGATGGGATTCCTGGAATGGGATCGGATTCCTGGAATGGGATGGGATTCCTGGGATGGGTTGGTATGGGATGGAATGGGATGTGATGGGATTGGATGGGATGGGATGGGATGGCATGGGATGGGATGGGATGGGTTGGGATGGGATCCCTGGGATGGGATGGAATGGGATGGGATGGGATCCCTGGGATGGGATGGGATGGGATCCCTGGGATGGGATGGGATGGGATAGGATGGGATGAGTTGGGATGAGATGAGTTGGGATGGGATGGGATCCCTCGGATGGGAGGGGATCCCTCGGATGGGAAGGGATGGGATGGGATGGGATGGGATGGGATGGGATGGGATGGGATGGAATGGGCTGGGATGGGATTGGTTGGGATGGGATGCGATCCTTGGGATGGGATGGGATGGGATGGGATGGGATGGGATGGGATGGGATGGGATGGGATGGGATGGGATGGCATCCCTGGGATGGGATCCATGGGATGGGATGGAATCCCTGGGATGGGATTGAATGGGATCCCTGGGATGGGAACAGATGAAATGGGATCCCTGGGATGGGTTGGGATCCCTGGGATGGGATGGGATCCCTGGGATGGGATCCCTTGGATGGGTTACCTGGGATGGGATAGGATACCTGGGATGGGAGAGGATGGGATGGGATGGGATGGGATGGGATGGGATGGGATGGGATGGGATGGGATGGGATGGGATGGGATGGGAGTGGATGGAATGGGGTGGGATGGGATTGGATGGGATCTGCTGGGATAGATGGGTTGCGATGGGATCTCTGGGATGAGATGGGGTGGGATCCCTGGGATGTGATGGGATCCCTGGGATGGGATCCCTGGGATGGGATGGGATCCCTGGGATGGGATGGGATCCCTGGGATGGGATGGGATGGGATCCCTGGGATGGGATGGAATGGGATGGGATCCCAGGGATGGGATGGAAAGGGATGGGATGGGATCCCTGGGATGGGATGGGATGGGATCCCTGGGATGGGATGGGATGGGATGGGATGGGATGGGATGGGATGGGATGGGATGAGTTGGGATGGGATGGGATCCCTGGGGTGGGATCCCTGGGAAGGGATCCCTGAGATGGGATGGGTTGGGATGGCATGGGATCCCTGGGATGGGATGGGATCCCTTTGATGGGATCCCTTTGATGGGATGGGATGGGATGGGATGGGATGGGATGGGTTGCGATGGGATCCCTGGGATGGGATGGGATGGGATGGGATGGGATGGGATGGGATGGGATGCGATGGGATCCCTGGGATTGGATGGATTCCCTTGGATGGGATCGATGGGATTGGATGTGATGGGATGGGATGGGATCCCTGGGATGAGATGGGATGGGATGGGATGGGATGGGATGGGATGGGATGTTATGGGATCCCTGGGGTGGGATGGAATGGGATGGGATGGGATGGGATCCCTGGGATGGGATGTTATGGGATCCCAGCGATGGGATCCCTGGTATGTTATCCCTCGTATGGGATGGGATTCCTGGGATGGGATGGAATCCCTGGGATGGGAAACCTGGGATGGGACGGGATCCCTGGAATGGGATGGGATTCCTGGAATGGGATCGGATTCCTGGAATGGGATGGGATGGGATTCCTGGGATGGGTTGGTATGGGATGGAATGGGATGTGATGGGATCCCTGGGATGGGATGGGATGGGATCCCTGGGATGGGATGGGATGGGATGGGATGGGATGGGATAGGATGGGATGAGTTGGGATGGGATGGGATCCCTCGGATGGGAGGGGATCCCTCGGATGGGATGGGATGGGATGGGATCCCTTGAATGGGATCCCTGGAATGGGATGGGATCACTGGGAGGGGATGGGATCCCTGGGATGGGATTACTGGAATGGGATGGGACGGGATTCCTGGGATGGGAATGGATGGGATGGGATGGGGTGGGAACACTGGGATGGGATGGGATCCCTGGGATGGGATGCCTGGAATGAGATGTGATCCCAGGAATGGGATGGGATGGGATGGGATGGGATCCCTGGGATGGGATGGGATCCCTGGGATGGGATGGGATGGGATGGGATCCCTGGGATTGGATTGGTTCCATGGGAAGGGATCCCTGGGATGGGATGGGATGGGATGGGATGGGATGGGTTCCCTGGGATGGGATGGGATCCCTGGGATGGGATAGGATCCCTGGTATTGGATCCCTGGGATGGGATGGGATCCCTGGGATGGGATCCCTGGGAAGGGATCCCTGGGATGGGATGGGATGGGATGGGATGGGATGGGATGGGATGGCATGGGATCCCTGGGATGGGATGGGATCCCTGGGATGGGATCCCTTTGATGGGAAGGGATCCCTTTGATGGGATGGGATCCCTGCGATGGGATGGGATGGGATGGGATGGGATGGGATGGGATGGAATGGGATGGGATGGGATCGGATGGGATGGGATGGGATGGGATGGGATGGGATGGGATCGGATGGGATGGGATGGGATGGGTTGCGATGGGATCCCTGGGATGGGATGGGATGGGATGGGATGGGATGCGATGGGATCCCTGGGATTGGATGGATTCCCTGGGATGGGATCGATGGGATGGGATGTGATGGGATGGGATGGGATGGGATGGGATGGGATCCCTAGGATGGGATGGCATGGCATGGAATGGCATGTGGTCCCTGGGATGGGATGGGATGCCTGGGATCCCTGGGCTGGGATGGGATGGGATGGGATCCCTGGGATGGGATTGGTAGGAAAGGGATGGGATGGAATGGGATGGGATCCCTGGGATGGGATGGGATGGGATGGTATGGGATGGGATGGTATGGGATGGGATGGGATGGAATGGGCTGGGATGGGATTGGTTGGGATGGGATGCGATCCTTGGGATGGGATGGGATGGGATGGGATGGGATGGGATGGGATGGCATCCCTGGGATGGGATGGGATCCCTGGAATGGGATGGGATTCCTGGAATGGGATGGGATTCCTGGGATGGGATGGGATTCCTGGGATGGGTCGGTATGGGATGGGATTGGATGTCATGGGATGGGATGGGATGCGATGGGATGGGATCCCTGGGATGGGATGGGATGGGATCCCTGGGATGGGATGGGATGGGATCCCTTGCATATGATGGGATCCCTGGGATGGGATCCCTGGGATGGGATAAGATCCCTGGGATGGGAGGGGATTCCTGGGATGGGATGGGATTCCTGGAATGGGTTGGGATGGGATTTCTGGGATGGGTTGGGATGGGATGGGATGGGATTGGAGATGATCACTGGGATGGGATAGGATCGCAGGGATTGGATCCCTGGGAGGCGATGGGATCCCTGGGATGGGATGGGATGGGATCCCTGGGATGGGATGGGATGGGATCCCTGGGACGGGATCCCAGGGATGGGATCCTTGGGATGGGATGGGATCCCCGTGATGGGATCTCTCGCATGGGATGGGATCCATGGGACGGGATGGGCTGGGATGGGATGGGTTGGGGTTGGATGGGATGGGATGGGATCCCTGGGATGGGAGGGGATCCCTGGGATGGGATGGGATGGGATGGGATGGGATGTGATCCCTCGGATGGGATGGGATGGGATGGGATCCCAGGAATGGGATCCCTGGAATGGGATCCCTGGAATGGGATGTGATCACTAGGATGGGATGGGATGGGATCCCTCGAATGGGATCCCTGGAATGGGATCCCTGGAATGGGATGGGATCACTAGGATGGGATGGGTTGGGATGGGATGGGATCCCTCGGACGGGATGGGATGGGATGGGATGGGATGGGTTGGGGTTGGATGGGATGGGATGGGATCCCTGGGATGGGAGGGGATCCCTGGGATGGAATGGGATGGGATGGGATGGGATGGGATGGGATGGGATGGGATGGGATGTGATCCCTAGGATGGGTTGGGATGGGATGGGATGGGATCCCTGGAATGGGATCCCTGGAATGGGATCCCTGGAATGGGATGGGATGACTAGGATGGGATGGGTTGGGATGGGATCCCTGGAATGGGATGGGATGGGATCCCTGCTATGGGATGGAATCCCTGGGATGGGATGGAATGGAATGGGATGGCATGGGATCCCAGGGATGGGATGGGATCCCTGGGATGGGATCCCTTTTATGGGATGGGATCCCTTTTATGGGATGGGATCCCTGCGATGGGATGGGATGGGATGGTATCCCTGGGATGGGTTCTGTGGGATGTGATGGGATGGGATGGGATGGGATGGGATGGGATGGGATGGGATGGGATGGGATCGGATGGGATGGGATGGGATGGGTTGCGATGGGATCCCTGGGATGGGATGGGATGTGGTGAGATCCCTGGGATGGGATAGGATCGCTGGGATTGGATACCTGGGTGGCGATGGGATCCCTGGGATGGGATTGGATGGGATGGGATGGGATGGGATGGGTTGCGAACCCTGGGATGGGATGTTATGGGATCCCTGGGATGAGATGGGATGGGATCCCTGCGATGGGATCCTTGGGATGTGATCCCTCGTATGGGATGGGATCCCTCGTATGGGATGGAATCCCTGGGATGGGATCCCGGGGATGGGATGGGATCCCGGGGATGGGATCTCCAGGATGGGATGGGATGGGATGGAATGGGCTGGGATGGGATTGGTTGGGATGGGATGCGATCCTTGGGATGGGATGGGATGGGATGGGATCGGAAGGGATGGGATGGCATCCCTGGGATGGGATCCATGGGATGGGATGGGTTGGGATGGGATGGGATCCCTGGGATGGGATTGAATGGGATCCCTGGGATGGGAACAGATGAAATGGGATCCCTGGGATGGGTTGGGATCCCTGGGATGGGATGGGATCCCTGGGATGGGATCCCTTGGATGGGTTACCTGGGATGGGATAGGATACCTGGGATGGGATGGGATGGGATGGGATGGGATGGGATGGCATGGCATGGCATGGGATCCCTGGGATGAGATGGGATGGGATCCCTGGGATGTGATGGGATTCCTGGAATGGGATGGGATTCCTGGAATGGGATGGGATGGGATGGGTTGGGATGGGTTGGGAACCCTGGGATGGGATGTTATGGGATCCCTGGGATGAGATGGAATGGGATCCCTGCGATGGGATCCCTGGAATGTGATCCCTCGTATGGGATGGGATCCCTGGGATGGGATGGAATTCCTGGGATGGGATGGGATCCCTGGGATGGGATCCCTTGGATGGGTTACCTGGGATGGGATAGGATACCTGGGATGGGAGAGGATGGGATGGGATGGGATGGGATGGGATGGGATGGGATGGGATGGAATGGGGTGGGATGGGATTGGATGGGATCGGCTGGGATAGATGGGTTGCGATGGGATCCCTGGGATGAGATGGGATGGGATCCCTGGGATGTGATGGGATCCCTGGGATGGGATCCCTGGGATGGGATGGGATCCCTGGAATGGGATGGGATTCCTGGAATGGGATGGGATTCCTGGAATGGGATGGGATGGGATTCCTGGGATGGGTTGGTATGGGTTGCAATGGGATGTGATGGGATTGGATGGGATGGGATGGGATGGCATGGGATGGGATGGGATGGGATGGGATGGGATCCCTGGGATGGGATGGAATGGGATGGGATGGGATGGGATGGGATGGGATCCCTGGGATGGGATGGGATGGGATCCCTGGGATGGGATGGGATGGGATGGGATGGGATGGGATGAGTTGGGATGGGATGGGATCACTGGGATGGGATCCCTGGGAAGGGATCCCTGAGATGGGATGGGTTGGGATGGCATGGGATCCCTGGGATGGGATGGGATCCCTGGGATGGGCTCCCTTTGATGGGATGGGATCCCTGCGATGGGATGGGATGGGATGGGTTGCGATGGGATCCCTGGGATGGGATGGGATGGGATGTGATGTGATGGGATGGGATGCGATGGGATCCCTGGGATTGGATGGATTCCCTGGGATGGGATCGATGGGATGGGATGTGATGGGATGGGATGGGATGGGATCCCTGGGATGAGATGGCATGGCATGGAATGGCATGTGGTCCCTGGGATGGGATGGGATGCCTGGGATCCCTGGGCTGGGATGGGAACCCTGGGATGGGATGGGATGGGATGGGATGGGATGGGATGGGAAGGGATCCCTGGGATGGGATGGGATCCATGGGATGGGATGTGTTGGGATGGGTTGGGAACCCTGGGATGGGATATTATGGGATCCCAGCGATGGGATCCCTGGAATGTTATCCCTCGTATGGGATGGGATCCCTGGGATGGGATGGAATCCCTGGGATGGGAAAGCTGGGATGGGACGGGATCCCTGGAATGGGATGGGATTCCTGGAATGGGATCGGATTCCTGGAATGGGATGGGATTCCTGGGATGGGTTGGTATGGGATGGAATGGGATGTGATGGGATTGGATGGGATGGGATGGGATGGGATGGCATGGGATGGGATGGGATGGGTTGGGATGGGATCCCTGGGATGGGATGGAATGGGATGGGATGGGATCCCTGGGATGGGATGGGATGGGATCCCTGGGATGGGATGGGATGGGATAGGATGGGATGAGTTGGGATGAGATGAGTTGGGATGGGATGGGATCCCTCGGATGGGAGGGGATCCCTCGGATGGGATGGGATGGGATGGGATGGGATGGGATGGGATGGGATGGGATGGGATGGAATGGGCTGGGATGGGATTGGTTGGGATGGGATGCGATCCTTGGGATGGGATGGGATGGGATGGGATGGGATGGGATGGGATGGGATGGGATGGCATCCCTGGGATGGGATCCATGGGATGGGATGGAATCCCTGGGATGGGATTGAATGGGATCCCTGGGATGGGAACAGATGAAATGGGATCCCTGGGATGGGTTGGGATCCCTGGGATGGGATGGGATCCCTGGGATGGGATCCCTTGGATGGGTTACCTGGGATGGGATAGGATACCTGGGATGGGAGAGGATGGGATGGGATGGGATGGGATGGGATGGGATGGGATGGGATGGGATGGGATGGGATGGGAGTGGATGGAATGGGGTGGGATGGGATTGGATGGGATCTGCTGGGATAGATGGGTTGCGATGGGATCTCTGGGATGAGATGGGGTGGGATCCCTGGGATGGGATGGGATCCCTGGGATGGGATCCCTGGGATGGGATGGGATCCCTGGAATGGGATGGGATTCCTGGAATGGGATGGGATGGGATTCCTGGGATGGGTTGGTATGGGATGCAATGGGATCTGATGGGATGGGATGGGATGGGATGGGATGGGATCCCTGGGATGGGATGGAATGGGATGGGATCCCAGGGATGGGATGGAAAGGGATGGGATGGGATCCCTGGGATGGGATGGGATGGGATCCCTGGGATGGGATGGGATGGGATGGGATGGGATGGGATGGGATGGGATGAGTTGGGATGGGATGGGATCCCTGGGGTGGGATCCCTGGGAAGGGATCCCTGAGATGGGATGGGTTGGGATGGCATGGGATCCCTGGGATGGGATGGGATCCCTGGGATGGGATCCCTTTGATGGGATGGGATGGGATGGGATGGGATGGGATGGGATGGGTTGCGATGGGATCCCTGGGATGGGATGGGATGGGATGGGATGGGATGGGATGCGATGGGATCCCTGGGATTGGATGGATTCCCTTGGATGGGATCGATGGGATTGGATGTGATGGGATGGGATGGGATCCCTGGGATGAGATGGGATGGGATGGGATGGGATGGGATGGGATGTTATGGGATCCCTGGGGTGGGATGGAATGGGATGGGATGGGATGGGATCCCTGGGATGGGATGTTATGGGATCCCAGCGATGGGATCCCTGGTATGTTATCCCTCGTATGGAATGGGATTCCTGGGATGGGATGGAATCCCTGGGATGGGAAACCTGGGATGGGACGGGATCCCTGGAATGGGATGGGATTCCTGGAATGGGATCGGATTCCTGGAATGGGATGGGATGGGATTCCTGGGATGGGTTGGTATGGGATGGAATGGGATGGGATGGGATCCCTGGGATGGGATGGGATGGGATCCCTGGGATGGGATGGGATGGGATAGGATGGGATGAGTTGGGATGGGATGGGATCCCTCGGATGGGAGGGGATCCCTCGGATGGGATGGGATGGGATGGGATCCCTTGAATGGGATCCCTGGAATGGGATGGGATCACTGGGAGGGGATGGGATCCCTGGGATGGGATTACTGGAATGGGATGGGACGGGATTCCTGGGATGGGAATGGATGGGATGGGATGGGGTGGGAACACTGGGATGGGATGGGATCCCTGGGATGTGATGCCTGGAATGAGATGTGATCCCAGGAATGGGATGGGATGGGATGGGATGGGATCCCTGGGATGGGATGGGATCCCTGGGATGGGATGGGATGGGATGGGATCCCTGGGATTGGATTGGTTCCATGGGAAGGGATCCCTGGGATGGGATGGGATGGGATGGGATGGGTTCCCTGGGATGGGATGGGATCCCTGGGATGGGATAGGATCCCTGGTATTGGATCCCTGGGATGGGATGGGATCCCTGGGATGGGATCCCTGGGAAGGGATCCCTGGGATGGGATGGGATGGGATGGGATGGGATGGGATGGGATGGGATCCCTGGGATGGGATCCCTTTGATGGGAAAGGATCCCTTTGATGGGATGGGATCCCTGCGATGGGATGGGATGGGATGGGATGGGATGGGATGGAATGGCATGGGATGGGATCGGATGGGATGGGATGGGATGGGATGGGATGGGATCGGATGGGATGGGATGGGATGGGTTGCGATGGGATCCCTGGGATGGGATGGGATGGGATGGGATGGGATGGGATGGGATGCGATGGGATCCCTGGGATTGGATGGATTCCCTGGGATGGGATCGATGGGATGGGATGTGATGGGATGGGATGGGATGGGATCCCTAGGATGGGATGGCATGGCATGGAATGGCATGTGGTCCCTGGGATGGGATGGGATGGGATGCCTGGGATCCCTGGGCTGGGATGGGATGGGATGGGATCCCTGGGATGGGATTGGTAGGAAAGGGATGGGATGGAATGGGATGGGATCCCTGGGATGGGATGGGATGGGATGGTATGGGATGGGATGGTATGGGATGGGATGGGATGGGATGGAATGGGCTGGGATGGGATTGGTTGGGATGGGATGCGATCCTTGGGATGGGATGGGATGGGATGGGATGGGATGGGATGGCATCCCTGGGATGGGATGGGATCCCTGGAATGGGATGGGATTCCTGGAATGGGATGGGATTCCTGGGATGGGATGGGATTCCTGGGATGGGTCGGTATGGAATGGGATTGGATGTCATGGGATGGGATGGGATGCGATGGGATGGGATCCCTGGGATGGGATGGGATGGGATCCCTGGGATGGGATGGGATGGGATCCCTTGCATATGATGGGATCCCTGGGATGGGATCCCTGGGATGGGATAAGATCCCTGGGATGGGAGGGGATTCCTGGGATGGGATGGGATTCCTGGAATGGGTTGGGATGGGATTTCTGGGATGGGTTGGGATGGGATGGGATGGGATTGGAGATGATCACTGGGATGGGATAGGATCGCAGGGATTGGATCCCTGGGAGGCGATGGGATCCCTGGGATGGGATGGGATGGGATCCCTGGGATGGGATGGGATGGTATCCCTGGGACGGGATCCCAGGGATGGGATCCTTGGGATGGGATGGGATCCCCGTGATGGGATCTCTCGCATGGGATGGGATCCATGGGACGGGATGGGCTGGGATGGGATGGGTTGGGGTTGGATGGGATGGGATGGGATCCCTGGGATGGGAGGGGATCCCTGGGATGGGATGGGATGGGATGGGATGGGATGTGATCCCTCGGATGGGATGGGATGGGATGGGATCCCAGGAATGGGATCCCTGGAATGGGATCCCTGGAATGGGATGTGATCACTAGGATGGGATGGGATGGGATCCCTCGAATGGGATCCCTGGAATGGGATCCCTGGAATGGGATGGGATCACTAGGATGGGATGGGTTGGGATGGGATGGGATCCCTCGGACGGGATGGGATGGGATGGGATGGGTTGGGGTTGGATGGGATGGGATGGGATCCCTGGGATGGGAGGGGATCCCTGGGATGGAATGGGATGGGATGGGATGGGATGGGATGGGATGGGATGGGATGGGATGTGATCCCTAGGATGGGTTGGGATGGGATGGGATGGGATCCCTGGAATGGGATCCCTGGAATGGGATCCCTGGAATGGGATGGGATGACTAGGATGGGATGGGTTGGGATGGGATCCCTGGAATGGGATGGGATGGGATCCCTGCTATGGGATGGAATCCCTGGGATGGGATGGAATGGAATGGGATGGCATGGGATCCCAGGGATGGGATGGGATCCCTGGGATGGGATCCCTTTTATGGGATGGGATCCCTTTTATGGGATGGGATCCCTGCGATGGGATGGGATGGGATGGTATCCCTGGGATGGGTTCTGTGGGATGTGATGGGATGGGATGGGATGGGATGGGATCGGATGGGATGGGATGGGATGGGATGGGTTGCGATGGGATCCCTGGGATGGGATGGGATGTGGTGAGATCCCTGGGATGGTATGGGATGGCATGGGATGGGATCCCTGGGATGAGATGGGATGGGATCCCTGGGATGTGATGGGATTCCTGGGATGGGATGGGATGGGATTCCTGGAATGAGATGGGATTCCTGGAATGGGATGGGATGGGATGGGATGGGAGATGATCACTGGGATGGGATAGGATCGCTGGGATTGGATCCCTGGGTGGCGATGGGATCCCTGGGATGGGATGGGATGGGATGGGATGGGATGGGATGGGATGGGTTGCGAACCCTGGGATGGGATGTTATGGGATCCCTGGGATGAGATGGGATGGGATCCCTGCGATGGGATCCTTGGAATGTGATCCCTCGTATGGGATGGGATCCCTCGTATGGGATGGAATCCCTGGGATGGGATCCCGGGGATGGGATGGGATCCCGGGGATGGGATCTCCAGGATGGGATGGGATGGGATGGAATGGGCTGGGATGGGATTGGTTGGGATGGGATGCGATCCTTGGGATGGGATGGGATGGGATGGGATCGGAAGGGATGGGATGGCATCCCTGGGATGGGATCCATGGGATGGGATGAGTTGGGATGGGATGGGATCCCTCGGATGGGAGGGGATCCCTCGGATGGGATGGGATGGGATGGGATGGGATGGGATGGGATGGGATGGGATGGGATGGAATGGGCTGGGATGGGATTGGTTGGGATGGGATGCGATCCTTGGGATGGGATGGGATGGGATGGGATGGGATGGGATGGGATGGCATCCCTAGGATGGGATCCATGGGATGGGATGGAATCCCTGGGATGGGATTGAATGGGATCCCTGGGATGGGAACAGATGAAATGGGATCCCTGGGATGGGTTGGGATCCCTGGGATGGGATGGGATCCCTGGGATGGGATCCCTTGGATGGGTTACCTGGGATGGGATAGGATACCTGGGATGGGAGAGGATGGGATGGGATGGGATGGGATGGGATGGGATGGGATGGGATGGGATGGGATGGGAGTGGATGGAATGGGGTGGGATGGGATTGGATGGGATCTGCTGGGATAGATGGGTTGCGATGGGATCTCTGGGATGAGATGGGGTGGGATCCCTGGGATGTGATGGGATCCCTGGGATGGGATCCCTGGGATGGGATGGGATCCCTGGAATGGGATGGGATTCCTGGAATGGGATGGGATGGGATTCCTGGGATGGGTTGGTATGGGATGCAATGGGATCTGATGGGATGGGATGGGATGGGATGGGATGGGATCCCTGGGATGGGATGGAATGGGATGGGATCCCAGGGATGGGATGGAAAGGGATGGGATGGGATCCCTGGGATGGGATGGGATGGGATCCCTGGGATGGGATGGGATGGGATGGGATGGGATGGGATGGGATGAGTTGGGATGGGATGGGATCCCTGGGGTGGGATCCCTGGGAAGGGATCCCTGAGATGGGATGGGTTGGGATGGCATGGGATCCCTGGGATGGGATGGGATCCCTGGGATGGGATCCCTTTGATGGGATGGGATGGGATGGGATGGGATGGGATGGGATGGGTTGCGATGGGATCCCTGGGATGGGATGGGATGGGATGGGATGGGATGGGATGGGATGCGATGGGATCCCTGGGATTGGATGGATTCCCTTGGATGGGATCGATGGGATTGGATGTGATGGGATGGGATGGGATCCCTGGGATGAGATGGGATGGGATGGGATGGGATGGGATGGGATGTTATGGGATCCCTGGGGTGGGATGGAATGGGATGGGATGGGATGGGATCCCTGGGATGGGATGTTATGGGATCCCAGCGATGGGATCCCTGGTATGTTATCCCTCGTATGGGATGGGATTCCTGGGATGGGATGGAATCCCTGGGATGGGAAACCTGGGATGGGACGGGATCCCTGGAATGGGATGGGATTCCTGGAATGGGATCGGATTCCTGGAATGGGATGGGATGGGATTCCTGGGATGGGTTGGTATGGGATGGAATGGGATGGGATGGGATCCCTGGGATGGGATGGGATGGGATCCCTGGGATGGGATGGGATGGGATGGGATAGGATGGGATGAGTTGGGATGGGATGGGATCCCTCGGATGGGAGGGGATCCCTCGGATGGGATGGGATGGGATGGGATCCCTTGAATGGGATCCCTGGAATGGGATGGGATCACTGGGAGGGGATGGGATCCCTGGGATGGGATTACTGGAATGGGATGGGACGGGATTCCTGGGATGGGAATGGATGGGATGGGATGGGGTGGGAACACTGGGATGGGATGGGATCCCTGGGATGGGATGCCTGGAATGAGATGTGATCCCAGGAATGGGATGGGATGGGATGGGATGGGATCCCTGGGATGGGATGGGATCCCTGGGATGGGATGGGATGGGATGGGATCCCTGGGATTGGATTGGTTCCATGGGAAGGGATCCCTGGGATGGGATGGGATGGGATGGGATGGGATGGGTTCCCTGGGATGGGATGGGATCCCTGGGATGGGATAGGATCCCTGGTATTGGATCCCTGGGATGGGATGGGATCCCTGGGATGGGATCCCTGGGAAGGGATCCCTGGGATGGGATGGGATGGGATGGGATGGGATGGGATGGGATGGGATGGGATGGGATCCCTGGGATGGGATCCCTTTGATGGGAAAGGATCCCTTTGATGGGATGGGATCCCTGCGATGGGATGGGATGGGATGGGATGGGATGGGATGGAATGGCATGGGATGGGATCGGATGGGATGGGATGGGATGGGATGGGATGGGATCGGATGGGATGGGATGGGATGGGTTGCGATGGGATCCCTGGGATGGGATGGGATGGGATGGGATGGGATGGGATGGGATGCGATGGGATCCCTGGGATTGGATGGATTCCCTGGGATGGGATCGATGGGATGGGATGTGATGGGATGGGATGGGATGGGATCCCTAGGATGGGATGGCATGGCATGGAATGGCATGTGGTCCCTGGGATGGGATGGGATGGGATGCCTGGGATCCCTGGGCTGGGATGGGATGGGATGGGATCCCTGGGATGGGATTGGTAGGAAAGGGATGGGATGGAATGGGATGGGATCCCTGGGATGGGATGGGATGGGATGGTATGGGATGGGATGGTATGGGATGGGATGGGATGGGATGGAATGGGCTGGGATGGGATTGGTTGGGATGGGATGCGATCCTTGGGATGGGATGGGATGGGATGGGATGGGATGGGATGGGATGGGATGGCATCCCTGGGATGGGATGGGATCCCTGGAATGGGATGGGATTCCTGGAATGGGATGGGATTCCTGGGATGGGATGGGATTCCTGGGATGGGTCGGTATGGGATGGGATTGGATGTCATGGGATGGGATGGGATGCGATGGGATGGGATCCCTGGGATGGGATGGGATGGGATCCCTGGGATGGGATGGGATGGGATCCCTTGCATATGATGGGATCCCTGGGATGGGATCCCTGGGATGGGATAAGATCCCTGGGATGGGAGGGGATTCCTGGGATGGGATGGGATTCCTGGAATGGGTTGGGATGGGATTTCTGGGATGGGTTGGGATGGGATGGGATGGGATTGGAGATGATCACTGGGATGGGATAGGATCGCAGGGATTGGATCCCTGGGAGGCGATGGGATCCCTGGGATGGGATGGGATGGGATCCCTGGGATGGGATGGGATGGTATCCCTGGGACGGGATCCCAGGGATGGGATCCTTGGGATGGGATGGGATCCCCGTGATGGGATCTCTCGCATGGGATGGGATCCATGGGACGGGATGGGCTGGGATGGGATGGGTTGGGGTTGGATGGGATGGGATGGGATCCCTGGGATGGGAGGGGATCCCTGGGATGGGATGGGATGGGATGGGATGGGATGTGATCCCTCGGATGGGATGGGATGGGATGGGATCCCAGGAATGGGATCCCTGGAATGGGATCCCTGGAATGGGATGTGATCACTAGGATGGGATGGGATGGGATCCCTCGAATGGGATCCCTGGAATGGGATCCCTGGAATGGGATGGGATCACTAGGATGGGATGGGTTGGGATGGGATGGGATCCCTCGGACGGGATGGGATGGGATGGGATGGGTTGGGGTTGGATGGGATGGGATGGGATCCCTGGGATGGGAGGGGATCCCTGGGATGGAATGGGATGGGATGGGATGGGATGGGATGGGATGGGATGGGATGGGATGTGATCCCTAGGATGGGTTGGGATGGGATGGGATGGGATCCCTGGAATGGGATCCCTGGAATGGGATCCCTGGAATGGGATGGGATGACTAGGATGGGATGGGTTGGGATGGGATGGGATCCCTGGAATGGGATGGGATGGGATCCCTGCTATGGGATGGAATCCCTGGGATGGGATGGAATGGAATGGGATGGCATGGGATCCCAGGGATGGGATGGGATCCCTGGGATGGGATCCCTTTTATGGGATGGGATCCCTTTTATGGGATGGGATCCCTGCGATGGGATGGGATGGGATGGTATCCCTGGGATGGGTTCTGTGGGATGTGATGGGATGGGATGGGATGGGATGGGATGGGATCGGATGGGATGGGATGGGATGGGATGGGTTGCGATGGGATCCCTGGGATGGGATGGGATGTGGTGAGATCCCTGGGATGGTATGGGATGGCATGGGATGGGATCCCTGGGATGAGATGGGATGGGATCCCTGGGATGTGATGGGATTCCTGGGATGGGATGGGATGGGATTCCTGGAATGAGATGGGATTCCTGGAATGGGATGGGATGGGATGGGATGGGAGATGATCACTGGGATGGGATAGGATCGCTGGGATTGGATCCCTGGGTGGCGATGGGATCCCTGGGATGGGATGGGATGGGATGGGATGGGATGGGATGGGATGGGTTGCGAACCCTGGGATGGGATGTTATGGGATCCCTGGGATGAGATGGGATGGGATCCCTGCGATGGGATCCTTGGAATGTGATCCCTCGTATGGGATGGGATCCCTCGTATGGGATGGAATCCCTGGGATGGGATCCCGGGGATGGGATGGGATCCCGGGGATGGGATCTCCAGGATGGGATGGGATGGGATGGGATGGAATGGGCTGGGATGGGATTGGTTGGGATGGGATGCGATCCTTGGGATGGGATGGGATGGGATGGGATCGGAAGGGATGGGATGGCATCCCTGGGATGGGATCCATGGGATGGGATGGGTTGGGATGGGATGGGATCCCTGGGATGGGATTGAATGGGATCCCTGGGATGGGAACAGATGAAATGGGATCCCTGGGATGGGTTGGGATCCCTGGGATGGGATGGGATCCCTGGGATGGGATCCCTTGGATGGGTTACCTGGGATGGGATAGGATACCTGGGATGGGATGGGATGGGATGGGATGGGATGGGATGGGATGGGATGGGATGGGATCGGATGGGATGGAATGGGGTGGGATGGGATTGGATGGGATGGGCTGGGATAGATGGGTTGCGATGGGATCCCTGGGATGAGATGGGATGGGATCCCTGGGATGTGATGGGATCCCTGGGATGGTATCCCTGGGATGGGATGGGATCCCTGGAATGGGATGGGATTCCTGGAATGGGATGGGATTCCTGGAATGGGATGGGATGGGATTCCTGGGATGGGTTGGTATGGGATTCAATCGGATGTGATGGGATTGGATGGGATGGGATGGCATGGCATGGGATGGCATGGCATGGGATGGGATGGGATCCCTGGGATGGGATGGAATGGGATGGGATGGGATGGGATCCCTGGGATGGGATGGGATGAGTTGGGATGGGATGGGATCCCTCGGATGGGAGGGGATCCCTCGGATGGGATGGGATCCCTGGGATGGGATGGAATGGGATGGGATGGGATCCCTGGGATGGGATGGGATGGGATGGGATGGGATGGGATGGGATGGGATCGCTGGGATGGCATCCCTGGGATGGAATGGGATCCCTGGGAGGGGATGGGATCCCTGCGATGGGATTACTGGAAAGGGATGGGATGGGATTCCTGGGATGGGAATGGATGGGATGGGATGGGATGGGATGGGAACACTGGGATGGGATGGGATCCCTGGGATGGGATGCCTGGAATGAGATGTGATCCCAGGAATGGGATGGGATGGGATGGGATGGGATCCCTGGGATGGGATGGGATCCCTGGGATGGGATGGGATGGGATGGGTTCCCTGGGATGGGTTGGGAACCCTGGTATGGGATAGGATCCCTGGTATTGGATCCCTGGTATGGGATAGGATCCCTGGTATTGGATCCCTGGGATGGGATGGGATCCCTGAGATGGGATGAGATGGGATGGGATGGGATGGCATGGGATCCCTGGGATGGGATGGGATCCCTGGGATGGGATCCCTTTGATGGGATGGGATCCCTGGGATGGGATGGGATGGGATGGGATGGCATGGGATCCCTGGGATGGGATGGGATCCCTGGGACGGGATCCCTTTGATGGGATGGGATCCCTGCGATTGGATGGGATCCCTGCGATGGGATGGGATGGGATGGGATGGGATGGGATGGGATGGGATGGGATGGAATGGGATGGGATGGGATGGGATGGGATGGGATGGGATGGGATGGGATGGGATGGGATGGGATGGGATGGGGTGGGATGGGATGGGATGGGTTGCGATGGGATCCCTGGGATGGGATGGGATGGGATGGGATCCCTGGGATGGGATGGCATGGCATGGAATGGCATGTGGTCCCTGGGATGGGATGGGATGCCTGGGATCCCTGGGCTGGGATGGGATGCCTGGGATGGGATGGGATGGGATGGGATGGGATGGGATGGGATGGGATCCCTGGGATGGGATTGGTAGGAATGGAATGGGATGGGATGGGATGGAATGGGATGGGATCCCTGGGATGGGATGGGATGGGATGGGATGGGATGGGATGGGATGGGATGGGATGGGCTGGTATGGGTTGGGATGGGACGGGATGGGATGGAATGGGCTGGAATGGGATTGGTTGGGATGGGATGCGATCCTTGGGATGGGATGGGATGGGATGGGATGGGATGGGATCGGATGGGATGGGATGGGATCCCTGGGATGAGATGGGATGGGATCCCTGGGATGGGATTCCTGGAATGGGATGGGAATCCTGGAATGGGATGGGATTCCTGGAATGGGTTGGGATGGGATGGGATGGGATGGGAGATGATCACTGGGATGGGATAGGCTCGCTGGGATTGGATCCCTGGGAGGGGATGGGATCCCTGGGATGGGATGGAATGGGATGGAATGGGTTGGGAACCCTGGGATGGGATGTTATGGGATCCCTGGGATGAGATGGGATGGGATCCCTGGGATGGGATGGAATCCCTGGGATGGGATCCCGGGGATGGGATGGGATCCCGGGGATGGGATCTCCAGGATGGGATGGGATGGGATGGGATGGGATGGGATGGGATGGGATGGGATGGGATGGGATGCGATCCTTGGGATGGGATGGGATGGGATGGGATGGGATGGGATTGGTTGGGATGGGATGCGATCCTTGGGATGGGATGGGATGGGATGGGATGGGATGGGATGGGATGGGAAGGGATGGGATGGCATCCCTGGAATGGGATGGGATCCATGGGACGGGATGGGTTGGGATGGGATGGGATCCGTGGGATGGGATTGAAAGGGATCCCTGTGATGGGTTGGGATCCCTGGGATGGGATGGGATCCCTGGGTTGGGATCCCTTGGATGGGTTACCTGGGATGGGATAGGATACCTGGGATGGGAGAGGATGGGATGGGATGGGATGGGATGGGATGGGATGGGATGGGATGGGATGGGATGGGATGGGATGGGTTGGGATGGAAAGGGGTGGGATGGGATTGGATGGGATAGATGGGTTGCGATGGGATACCTGGGATGGGATGGGATGGCATGGCATGGCATGGCATGGCATGGGATCCCTGGGATGAGATGGGATCCCTAGGATGGGTTGGGATGGGATGGGATGGGATGGGATGGGATGGGATGGCATGGGATGGGATGCGATGGGATGGGATGGGATGGGATCCCTGGGATGGGATGGAATGGGATGGGATGGGATTGGATCCCTGGGATGGGATGGGATGGGATGGAATGGTATTGGATGGGATGGGATGAGTTGGGATGGCATGGGATCCCTCGGATGGGAGGGGATCCCTCGGATGGGATGGGATGGGAAGGGACAGGATCCCTGGGATGTGATGGGATCCCTGGGATGGGATCCCTGGGATGGGATGGGATCCCTGGGAGGGGATGGGATCCCTGGGATGGGATTACTGGAATGGGATGGGATAGGATTCCTGGGATGGGAATGGATGGGATGGGATCCCTGGGATGGGATGGGATGGGATCCCTGGGATTGGATTGGTTCCATTGGAAGGGATCCCTGGGATGGGATGGGATGGGATGGGATGGGATGGGATGGGATGGGTTCCCTGGGATGGGATGGGATCCCTGGTATGGGATAGGATCCCTGGTATTGGATCCCTGGGTTGGGATGGGATCCCTGGGATGGGATCCTTGGGATGGGATCCCTGGGATGGGATGGCATGGGATGGGACGGCATGGGATCCCTGGGATGGGATGGGATCCCTGGGATGGGATCCCTTTGATGGGATGGGATCCCTGCGATGGGATGGGATCCCTGCGATGGGATGGGATGGGATGGGATGGTATCCCTGTGATGGTATCCCTGGGATGGGATCCTTGGGGTGGGATGGGATCCCTGTGATGGGATCTTTCGCATGGGATGGGATCCATGGGATGGGATGGGTTGGGATGGGATGGGAACCCTGGGACGGGATGGGATGGGATTGGTTCCCTGGGATGGGAAAGGATGGGATCCCTGGGATGGGATACCTGGAATGTGATCCCTCGTATAGGATGGGATGGGACGGGATGGGATGCGATGGGATCCCTAGGATGGGATGGGATCCCTGCGATGGGATGGGATGGGATGGTATCCCTGGGATGGGATCCGTGGGATGGGATGGGATGGGATGGGATGGGATGGAATGGGATGGGATGGGATGGGATGGGATGTGGTGGGATCCCTGGGATGGGATGGGATGGCATGGGATCCCTGGGATGAGATGGGATGGGATCCCTGGGATGTGATGGGATTCCTGGAATGGGATGGGATGGGATGGGATGGGAGATGATCACTGGGATGGGATAGGATCGCTGGGATTGGATCCCTGGGATGGGATGGGATGGGATGGGATGGGATGGGATGGGATGGGATGGGATGGGTTGCGAACCCTGGGATGGGATGTTATGGGATCCCTGGGATGAGATGGGATGGGATCCCTGCGATGGGATCCCTGGAATGTGATCCCTCGTATGGGATGGGATCCCTGGGATGGGATGGAAAACCCTGGGATGGGATCCCGGGGATGGGATGGGATCCCGGGGATGGGATGGGATCCCGGGGATGGGATCTCCGGGATGGGATGGGATGGGATGGGATGGAATGGGCTGGGATGGGATGGGATTGGTTGGGATGGGATGCGATCCTTGGGATGGGATGGGATGGGATGGGATGGGATGGGAAGGGATGGGATGGCATTCCTGGGATGGGATGGGATCCATGGGATGGGATGGGAACAGATGAAATGGGATCCCTGGGATGGGTTGGGATCCCTTGGATGGGATGGGATCCCTGGGATGTGATCCCTTGGATGGGTTACCTGGGATGGGATAGGATACGTGGGATGGGAGAGGATGGGATGGGATGGGATGGGATGGGATGGGATGGGATGGAATGGGATGGGATGGGATGGGATGGGTTGCGATGGGATCCCTGGGATGGGATGGGATGTGGTGGGATCCCTGCGATGGGATGGGATGGCATGGGATGGGATCCCTGGGATGAGATGGGATGGGATCCCTGGGGTGTGATGGGATTCCTGGAATGGGATGGGATTCCTGGAATGGGATGGGATTCCTGGAATGGGATGGGATGGGATGGGATGGGAGATGATCACTGGAATGGGATAGGATCGCTGGGATTGGATCCCTGGGATGGGATGGGATCCCTGGGATGGGATGGGATGGGATGGAATGGCATGGGATGGGATGGGATGGGATGGGATGGGATGGGATGGGATAGGATGGGATGGGATGGGTTGGGAACCCTGGGATGGGATGTTATGGGACCCCTGGGATGAGATGGGATGGGATCCCTGCGATGGGATCCCTGGAATGTGATCCCTCGTATGGGATGGGATCCCTAGGATGGGATGGAAAACCCTGGGATGGGATCCCGGGGATGGGATGGGATCCCGGGGATGGGATCTCCAGGATGGGATGGGATGGGATGGGATGGGATGGAATGGGCTGGGATGGGATGGGATTGGTTGGGATGGGATGCGATCCTTGGGATGGGATGGGATGGGATGGGATGGGAAGGGATGGGATGGCATTCCTGGGATGGGATGGGATCCATGGGATGGGATGGGAACAGATGAAATGGGATCCCTGGGATGGGTTGGGATCCTTTGGATGGGATGGGATCCCTGGGATGGGATCCCTTGGATGGGTTACCTGGGATGGGATAGGATACGTGGAATGGGAGAGGATGGGATGGGATGGGATGGGATGGAATGGGATGGGATGGGATGGGATGGGATGGGATGGGATGGGATGGGTTGCGATGGGATCCCTGGGATGGGATGGGATGGCATGGGATGGGATCCCTGGGATGAGATGGGATGGGATCCCTGGGGTGTGATGGGATTCCTGGAATGGGATGGGATTCCTGGAATGGGATGGGATTCCTGGAATGGGATGGAATGGGATGGGATGGGATGGGAGATGATCACTGGGATGGGAGAGGATCGCTGGGATTGGATCCCTGGGTGGCGATGGGATCCCTGGGATGGGATGGGATGGCATGGGATCCCTGGGATGGGATGGGATCCCTGGTATGGGATAGGATCCCTGGTATTGGATCCCTGGGTTGGGATGGGACCCCTGGGATGGGATCCCTGGGATGGGATCCCTGCGATGGGATCCCTGGGATGGGATGGGATGGGATGGCATGGGATGGGATGGCATGGGATCCCGGGGATGGGATGGGATCCCGGGGATGGGATCTCCAGGATGGGATGGGATGGGATGGGATGGAATGGGCTGGGATGGGATGGGATTGGTTGGGATGGGATGCGATCCTTGGGATGGGATGGGATGGGATGGGATGGGATGGGAAGGGATGGGATGGCATTCCTGGGATGGGATGGGATCCATGGGATGGGATGGGAACAAATGAAATGGGATCCCTGGGATGGGTTGGGATCCTTTGGATGGGATGGGATCCCTGGGATGGGATCCCTTGGATGGGTTACCTGGGATGGGATAGGATACGTGGAATGGGAGAGGATGGGATGGGATGGGATGGGATGGAATGGGATGGGATGGGATGGGATGGGTTGCGATGGGGTGCCTGGGATGGGATGGGATGTGGTGGGATCCCTGCGATGGGATGGGATGGCATGGGATGGGATCCCTGGGATGAGATGGGATGGGATCCCTGGGATGTGATGGGATTCCTGGAATGGGATGGGATTCCTGGAATGGGATGGGATTCCTGGAATGGGATGGAATGGGATGGGATGGGATGGGATGGGAGATGATCACTGGGATGGGAGAGGATCGCTGGGATTGGATCCCTGGGTGGCGATGGGATCCCTGGGATGGGATGGGATGGGATGGGATGGGATGGGATGGAATGGAATGGGGTGGGATGGGATTGGATGGGATGGGCTGGGATAGATGGGTTGCGATGGGATACCTGGGATGGGATGGGATGGAATGGGGTGGGATGGGATTGGATGGGATGGGCTGGGATGGGATGGGATGGAATGGGATGGGATCCCTGGGATGAGATGGGATGGGATCCCTTGGATGTGATGGGGTCCCTGGGATGGGATCCCAGGGATGGGATGGGATCCCTGGAATGGGATGGGATTCCTGGAATGGGATGGGATTCCCGGAATGGGATGGGATGGGATTCCCGGGATGGGTTGGTATGGGATGGGATGGGAGGTGATGGGATTGGATGGGATGGGATGGGATGGGATGGGATGGGATGGGATGGGATGCGATGGGTTGGGATGGGATCCCTGGGATGGGATGGAATGGGATGGGATGGGATGGGATCCCTTGCATGGGATGGGATGGGATCCCTGGGATGGGATGGGATGGGATGGGATGGGATGAGTTGGGATGGGATGGGATCCCTCGGATGGGAGGGGATCCCTCGGATGGGATGGGATGGGATGGGATCCCTGGAATGGGATCCCTGGAATGGGATGGGATCACTGGGATGGGATGGGATGGGATGTCATCCCTGGGATGTGATGGGATCCCTGGGATGGGATCCCTGGGAGGGGATGGGATCCCTGGGAGGGGATGGGATCCCTGGGATGGGAATACTGGAATGGGATGGGATCCCTGGGATGGGATGTTATGGGATGGGATCCCTGGGATTGGATGGGTTCCCTGGGATGGGATCCCTGCGATGGGGTCCCTGGGATGGGATGGCATGGGATGGGATGGCATGGGATCCCTGGGATGGGATGGGATCCCTGGTATGGGATAGGATCCCTGGTATTGGATCCCTGGGTTGGGATGGGACCCCTGGGATGGGATCCCTGCGATGGGATCCCTGGGATGGGATGGGATGGCATGGGATGGGATGGCATGGGATCCCGGGGATGGGATGGGATCCCGGGGATGGGATCTCCAGGATGGGATGGGATGGGATGGGATGGGATGGGATGGGATGGGATGGGATGGGATGGGATGGGATGGGATGGGATGGGATTGGTTGGGATGGGATGCGATCCTTGGGATGGGATGGGATGGGATGGGATGGGATGGGAAGGGATCGGATGGCATCCCTGGAATGGGATGGGATCCATGGGACGGGATGGGTTGGGATGGGATCCGTGGGATGGGATTGAAAGGGATCCCTTTGATGGGTTGGGATCCCTGGGATGGGATGGGATCCCTGGGTTGGGATCCCTTGGTTGGGTTACCTGGGATGGGATAGGATACCTGGGATGGGAGAGGATGGGATGGGATGGGATGGGATGGGATGGGATGGGATGGGATGGGATGGGATGGGTTGGGATGGAATGGGGTGGGATGGGATTGGATGGGATAGATGGGTTGCGATGGGATACCTGGGATGGGATGGGATGGGATGGGATGGGATGGCATGGCATGGCATGGCATGGCATGGCATGGCATGGCATGGCATGGGATCCCTGGGATGAGATGGGATCCCTGGGATGGGTTGGGATGGGATGGGATGGGATGGGATGGGATGGGATGGCATGGGATGGGATGCGATGGGATGGGATGGAATGGGATCCCTGGGATGGGAGGGAATGGGATGGGATGGGATTGGATCCCTGGGATGGAATGGGATGGGATGGGATGGAATGGTATTGGATGGGATGGGATGAGTTGGGATGGCATGGGATCCCTCGGATGGGAGGGGATCCCTCGGATGGGATGGGATGGGATGGGACAGGATCCCTGGGATGTGATGGGATCCCTGGGATGGGATCCCTGGGATGGGATGGGATCCCTGGGAGGGGATGGGATCCCTGGCATGGGATTACTGGAATGGGATGGGATAGGATTCCTGGGATGGGAATGGATGGGATGGGATGGGATGGTATGGGAACACTGGGATGGGATGGGATCCCTGGGATGGGATGGGATGGGATGGGATGGGTTCCCTGGGATGGGATGGGATCCCTGGTATGGGATAGGATCCCTGGTATTGGATCCCTGGGTTGGGATGGGATCCCTGGGATGGGATCCTTGGGATGGGATCCCTGGGATGGGATGGGATCCCTGCGATGGGATGGGATCCCTGCGATGGGATGGGATGGGATGGGATGGTATCCCTGGGATGGTATCCCTGGGATGGGATCCTTGGGGTGGGATGGGATCCCTGTGATGGGATCTCTCGCATGGGATGGGATCCATGGGATGGGATGGGTTGGGATGGGATGGGAACCCTGGGACGGGATGGGATGGGATTGGTTCCCTGGGTTGGGAAGGGATGGGATCCCTGGGATGGGATACCTGGAATGTGATCCCTCGTATAGGATGGGATGGGACGGGATGGGATGCGATGGGATCCCTGCGATGGGATGGGATCCCTGCGATGGGATGGGATGGGATGGTATCCCTGGGATGGGATGGGATGGGATGGGATGGGATGGGATGGAATGGGATGGGATGAGATGGGATGGGATTGGATCGGATGGGATGGGATGGGATCGGATGGGATGGGATGGGATGGGATGGCATGGGATCCCTGGGATGAGATGGGATGGGATCCCTGGGATGTGATGGGATTCCTGGGATGTGATGGGATTCCTGGAATGGGATGGGATTCCTGGAATGGGATGGGATTCCTGGAATGGGAGGGGATGGGATGGGATGGGAGATGATCACTGGGATGGGATAGGATCGCTGGGATTGGATCCCTGGGATGGGATCCCTGGGATGGGATGGGATGGGATGGGATGGGATGGGATGGGATGGGATGGGATGGGATGGGATGGGATGGGATGGGATGGAATGGGATGGGATAGGATGGGATGGGATGGGTTGGGAACCCTGGGATGGGATGTTATTGGCTCCCTGGGATGAGATGGGATGGGATCCCTGCGATGGGATCCCTGGAATGTGATCCCTCGTATGGGATGGGATCCCTGGGATGGGATGGAATCCCTGGGATGGGATCCCGGGGATGGGATGGGATCCCGGGGATGGGATGGGATCCCGGGGATGGGATCTCCGGGATGGGATGGGATGGGATGGAATGAGCTGGGATGGGATTGGTTGGGATGGGATGCGAACCTTGGGATGGGATGGGATGGGATGGGATGGGATGGGATGGGATGGGATGGGATGGGAAGGGATGGGATGGCATTCCTGGGATGGGATGGGATCCATGGGATGGGATGGGAACAGATGAAATGGGATCCGTGGGATGGGTTGGGATCCCTGGGATGGGATGGGATCCCTTGGATGGGTTACCTGGGATGGGTTACCTGGGATGGGATAGGATACGTGGGATGGGAGAGGATGGGATGGGATGGGATGGGATGGGATGGAATGGGATGGGATGGGATGGGATGGGATGGGATCGGATGGGATGGGATCGGATGGGATGGGATGGGATGGGATGGGATGGGATGGGATGGGATGGGTTGCGATGGGATCCCTGGGATGGGATGGGATGTGGTGGGATCCCTGGGATGGGATGGGATGGCATGGGATGGGATCCCTGGGATGAGATGGGATGGGATCCCTGGGGTGTGATGGGATTCCTGGAATGGGATGGGATTCCTGGAATGGGATGGGATTCCTGGAATGGGATGGAATGGAATGGGATGGGATGGGATGGGAGATGATCACTGGGATGGGATAGGATCCCTGGGATTGGATCCCTGGGTGGCGATGGGATCCCTGGGATGGGATGGGATGGGATGGGATGGGATGGGATGGGATGGGATGGAATGGGGTGGCATGGGATTGGATGGGATGGGCTGGGCTGGGATGGGATGGGATAGAATGGGATGGGATCCCTGGGATGTGATGGGATCCCTGGGATGGGATCCCAGGGATGGGATGGGATCCCTGGAATGGGATGGGATTCCTGGAATGGGATGGGATTCCTGGAATGGGATGGGATGGGATTCCCGGGATGGGTTGGTATGGGATGGGATGGGATGTGATGGGATTGGATGGGATGGGATGGGATGGGATGGGATGGCATGGGATGGGATGGGATGGGATGGGATCCCTGGGATGGGATGGGATCCCTGGGATGGGATGGGAGGGGATGGGATCCCTCGGATGGGAGGGGATCCCTCGGATGGGATGGGATGGGTTCCCTGGGATGGGATGGGATCCCTGGTATGGGATAGGATCCCTGGTATTGGATCCCTGGGTTGGGATGGGATCCCTGGGATGGGATCCTTGGGATGGGATCCCTGGGATGGGATGGGATCCCTGCGATGGGATGGGATCCCTGCGATGGGATGGGATCCCTGCGATGGGATGGGATGGGATGGGATGGTATCCCTGGGATGGTATCCCTGGGATGGGATCCTTGGTGTGGGATGGGATCCCTGTGATGGGATCTCTCGCATGGGATGGGATCCATGGGATGGGATGGGTTGGGATGGTATGGGAACCCTGGGACGGGATGGGATGGGATTGGTTCCCTGGGATGGGAAGGGATGGGATCCCTGGGATGGGATACCGGGAATGTGATCCCTCGTATAGGATGGGATGGCACGGGATGGGATGCGATGGGATGGGATGGGATGGTATCCCTGGGATGGGATGGGATGGGATGGGATGGGATGGGATGGGATGGGATGGAATGGGATGGGATGGGATGGGATGGGATGGGATGGGATGGGATGGGATGGGATGGGATCGGATGGGATCGGATGGGATGGGATGGGATCGGATGGGATGGGATGGGATGGGATGGGATGGGATCGGATGGGATGGGATCGGATGGGATGTGATGGGATGGGATGGGATGGGTTGCGATGGGATCCCTGGGATGGGATGGGATGGCATGGGATCCCTGGGATGAGATGGGATGGGATCCCTGGGATGTGATGGGATTCCTGGAATGGGATGGGATTCCTGGAATGGGATGGGATTCCTGGAATGGGATGGGATTCCTGGAATGGGATGGGATGGGATGGGATGGGAGATGATCACTGGGATGGGATCGGATCGCTGGGATTGGATCCCTGGGATGGGATGGGATCCCTGGGATGGGATGGGATGGGATGGGATGGGATGGGATGGGATGGGATGGGATGGGATAGGATGGGATGGGATGGGTTGGGAACCCTGGGATGGGATGTTATGGGATCCCTGGGATGAGATGGGATGGGATCCCTGGGGTGTGATGGGATTCCTGGAATGGGATGGGATTCCTGGAATGGGATGGGATTCCTGGAATGGGATGGAATGGAATGGGATGGGATGGGATGGGAGATGATCACTGGGATGGGATAGGATCGCTGGGATTGGATCCCTGGGTGGCGATGGGATCCCTGGGATGGGATGGGATGGGATGGGATGGGATGGGATGGGATGGGATGGGGTGGGATGGGATTGGATGGGATGGGCTGGGATGTCATCCCTGGGATGTGATGGGATCCCTGGGATGGGATCCCTGGGAGGGGATGGGATCCCTGGGATGGGAATACTGGAATGGGATGGGATCCCTGGGATGGGATGGTATGGGATGGGATCCCTGGGATTGGATGGGTTCCCTGGTATGGGATAGGATCCCTGGTATTGGATCCCTGGGTTGGGATGGGATCCCTGGGATGGGATCCCTGCGATGGGATCCCTGGGATGGGATGGCATGGGATGGGATGGCATGGGATCCCTGGGATGGGATGGGATCCCTGGTATGGGATAGGATCCCTGGTATTGGATCCCTGGGTTGGGATGGGATCCCTGGGATGGGATCCCTGCGATGGGATGGTATCCCTGCGATGGGATGGGATGGGATGGGATGGTATCCCTGGGATGGTATCCCTGGGATGGGATGGGATGGGAAGGGTTGCGATGGGATCCCTGGGATGAGATGGGATGGGATGGGATGGGATGCGATGGGATCCCTGGGATGGGATGGGATGTGATGGGATGGGATGGGATGCGATGGGATCCCTGGGATGGGATGGGATGGGATGGGATGGGATGGGATCCCTGGGATGGGATGGAATGGGATGGGATGGGATCCCTGGGATGGGATGGGATGGGATGGGATGGGATGGGATGGGATGGGATGAGTTGGGATGGGATGGGATCCCTCGGATGGGAGGGGATCCCTCTTATGGGATGGGATCACTGGGATGGGATGGGATGGGATGTGATCCCTGGGATGTGATGGGATCCGTGGGATGGGATCCCTGGGATGGGATGGGATCCCTGTGAGGGGATGGGATCCCTGGGATGGGATTACTGGAATGGGATGGGATGGGATCCCTGGGATGGGATGCCTGGAATGAGATGTGATCCCTGGAATGGGATGGGATGGGACGGGATCCTTGGGATGGGATCCCTGGGATGGGATGGTACGGGATGGGATCCCTGGGATTGGATGGGTTCCATGGGAAGGGATCCCTGGGATGGGATGGGATGGGATGGGATGGGTTCCCTGGGATGGGATGGGATCCCTGGTATGGGATAGGATCCCTGCTATTGGATCCCTGGGATGGGATGGGATCCCTTGGATGGGATCCCTGGGATGGGATGGGATGGGATGGGATGGGATGGGATGGGATGGCATGGGATCCTTGGGATGGGATGGGATCCCTGGGATGGGATCCCTGCGATGGGATGGGATGGGATGGGATGGGATGGGATGGGATGGGATGGGATGGGATGGGATGGGATGCGATGGGATGGGATGGGATGGGATGGGATGGGATGGGATGGGATGGGATGGGATGGAATGGGATGGGATGGGATGGGATGGGATGGGATGGGATGGGATGGGATGGGATGGGTTGCGATGGGATCCCTGGGATGGGATGGGATGGGATGGGATGGGATGGGATGGGATGGGATGGGATGCGATGGGATCCCTGGGATTGGATGGATTCCCTGGGATGGGATCGATGGGATGGGATGTGATGGGATGGGATGGGATGGGATGGGATGGGATGGGATGGGATCCCTGGGATGGGATGGCATGGCATGGAATGGCATGTGGTCCCTGGGATGGGATGGGATGCCTGGGATCCCTGGGCTGGGATGGGATCCCTGGGGTGGGATGGGATGGGATGGGATCCCTGGGATGGGATTTGTAGGAATGGGATGGGATGGGATGGAATGGGATGGGATCCCTGGGATGGGATGGGATGGGATCCCTGGGATGGGATGGGATGGGATCCATGGGATGGGATGTGTTGGGATGGGTTTGGAACCCTGGGATGGGATGTTATGGGATCCCTGGGATGAGATGGGATGGGATCCCAGCGATGGGATCCCTGGAATGTTATCCCTCGTATGGGATGGGATGCCTGGGATGTGATGGAATCCCTGGGATGGGATCCCGGGGATGGGATGGGATCCCGGGGATGGGATCTCCAGGCTGGGATGGGATGGGATGGGATGGGATGGGGTGGGATGGGATGGCATGGAATGGAATGGGCTGGGATTGGATTGGTTGGGATGGGATCCGAACCTTGGGATGGGATGGGATGGGATGGGATGGGATGGGATGGGATGGGATCGGATGGGATGGCATCCCTGGGATGGGATGGGATCGCTGCAATGGGATGAGATTCCTGGAATGGGATGGGATTCCTGGAATGGGATGGGATTCCTGGGATGGGTTGGTATGGGATGGGATTGGATGTGATGGGATGGGATGGGATGGGATGGAATCGGATGGGATCAGATGGGATGCGATGGAATGGGAAGGGATGGGATGGGATGGGATGCGATGGGATGGGATCCCTGGGATGGGATGGGATGGGATGGGATCCCTTGCATGGGATGGGATCCCTGGGATGGGATGGGATCCCTGGGATGGGATGGGATCCCTGGGATGGGATGGGATGCCTGGGATGGGATGGGATTCCTGGAATGGGATGGGATGGGATGGGATGGGATTCCTGGGATGGGTTGGGATGGGATGGGATGGGATATGATCACTGGGATGGGATAGGATCGCAGGGATTGGATCCCTGGGAGGCGATGGGATCCCTGGGATGGGATGGAATCCCTGGGATGGGATGGGATGGTATCCCTGGGACGGGATGGGATGGGATGTGATGGGAACCCTGGAACGGGATGGGATGGGATGGGATCCCTGGGATGGGATACCTAAAATGTGATCCCTCGTATGGGATGGTATCCCCGTGATGGGATCTCTCGCATGGGATGGGATCCATGGGATGGGACGGGTTGGGATGGGATGGGAACCCTGGGACGGGATGGGATGGGATGGGATCGGGTTGGATGGGATGGGATGGGATCCCTGGGATGGGAGGGGATCCCTGGGATGGGATGGGATGGGATGGGATGGGATGTGTCCCCTCGAATGGGATGGGATGGGATGGGATCCCTGGTATGCGATGGGATCCCAGGGATGGGATGTGATGGGATGGGATACGTGGGATGGGATGGGATACGTGGGATGGTATCCCTGTGTTGGGATCCCTGGGATGGGATGGGATGGGATCCCGCTGATGCTATGGGATTCCTCGTATGGGATCCCTGGGATGGGATGGGATGGGATCCCTGGGATGTGATGGGATCCCTGGGATGGGATGGGATCACCGGCATGTGATCCCTGGGATGGGATGGGATCCCTGGAATGGGATGGGATTCCGGGAATGGGATGGGATTCCTGGAATGGGATGGGAATCCTGGGATGGGTTGGGATGGGATGGGATGGGATGGGATGGGATGCGATGGGATGGGATGGGATGGGATGGGATGCGAAGGGATGGGATCCCTGGGATGGGATGGGATGGGATGGGATCCCTGCGATGGGATCCCTGGGATGGGATGGGATCTCTGGGATGGGATGGGATGGGATGGGATCCCTGGGATGGGATGGGATCCATGGGATGGGATGTGTTGCGATGGGTTGGGAACCCTGGGATGGGATGTTATGGGATCCCTGGGATGAGATGGGATGGGATCCCAGCGATGGGATCCCTGGAATGTTATCCCTCGTATGGGATGGGATGCCTGGGATGTGATGGAATCCCTGGGATGGGATCCCGGGGATGGGATGGGATCCCGGGGATGGGATCTCCAGGCTGGGATGGGATGGGATGGTATGGGATGGGATGGGATGGCATGGAATGGAATGGGCTGGGATTGGATTGGTTGGGATGGGATGCGAACCTTGGGATGGGATGGGATGGGATGGGATGGGATGGGATGGGATGGCATCCCTGGGATGGGATGGGATCGCTGCAATGGGATGAGATTCCTGGAATGGGATGGGATTCCTGGAATGGGATGGGATTCCTGGGATGGGTTGGTATGGGATGGGATTGGATGTGATGGGATGGGATGGGTTGGGATGGGATGGAATCGGATGGGATCAGATGGGATGCGCTGGGATGGGAAGGGATGGGATGGGATGGGATGCGATGGGATGGGTTCCCTGGGATGGGATTGGATGGGATGGGATCCCTTGCATGGGATGGGATCCCTGGGATGGGATGGGATCCCTGGGATGGGATGGGATCCCTGGGATGGGATGGGATGCCTGGGATGGGATGGGATTCCTGGAATGGGATGGGATTCCTGGAATGGGATGGGATGGGATGGGATTCCTGGGATGGGTTGGGATGGGATGGGATGGGATATGATCACTGGGATGGGATAGGATCGCAGGGATTGGATCCCTGGGAGGCGACGGGATCCCTGGGATGGGATGTGATGGGATGGGATACGTGGGATGGGATGGGATACGTGGGATGGTATCCCTGTGTTGGGATCCCTGGGATGGGATGGGATGGGATCCCGTTGATGCTATGGGATTCCTCGTATGGGATCCCTGGGATGGGATGGGATGGGATCCCTGGGATGTGATGGGATCCCTGGGATGGGATGGGATCACCGGGATGTGATCCCTGGGATGGGATGGGATCCCTGGAATGGGATGGGATTCCGGGAATGGGATGGGATTCCTGGAATGGGATGGGAATCCTGGGATGGGTTGGGATGGGATGGGATGGGATGGGATGGGATGGGATGCGATGGGATGGGATGGGATGGGATGGGATGCGAAGGGATGGGATCCCTGGGATGGGATGGGATGGGATCCCTGCGATGGGATCCCTGGGATGGGATGGGATCTCTGGGATGGGATGGGATGGGATGGGATGGGATGGAATCCCTGGGATGGGATGGAATGGGATGGGATGGCATGGGATCCCTGGGATGCGATGCGATCCCTGGGATGGGATCCCTTTGATGGGATGGGATCCCTGGGATGGGATGGTATCCCTGGGATGGGATGGGGTGGGATGGTATCCCTGGGATGGGATCCCTGGGATGGGATGGGATGGGATGGGATGGGATGGGATCCCTGGGATGGGATGGGATCCATGGGATGGGATGTGTTGGGATGGGTTGGGAACCCTGGGATGGGATGTTATGGGATCCCTGGGATGAGATGGGATGGGATCCCAGCGATGGGATCCCTGGAATGTTATCCCTCGTATGGGATGGGATGCCTGGGATGTGATGGAATCCCTGGGATGGGATCCCGGGGATGGGATGGGATCCCGGGGATGGGATCTCCAGGCTGGGATGGGATGGGATGGGATGGTATGGGATGGGATGGGATGGGATGGGATGGGATGGGATGGCATGGAATGGAATGGGCTGGGATTGGATTGGTTGGGATGGGATCCGAACCTTGGGATGGGATGGGATGGGATGGGATGGGATGGGATGGGATGGGATCGGATGGGATGGCATCCCTGGGATGGGATGGGATCGCTGCAATGGGATGAGATTCCTGGAATGGGATGGGATTCCTGGAATGGGATGGGATTCCTGGGATGGGTTGGTATGGGATGGGATTGGATGTGATGGGATGGGATGGGATGGGATGGAATCGGATGGGATCAGATGGGATGCGATGGAATGGGAAGGGATGGGATGGGATGGGATGCGATGGGATGGGATCCCTGGGATGGGATGGGATGGGATGGGATCCCTTGCATGGGATGGGATCCCTGGGATGGGATGGGATCCCTGGGATGGGATGGGATCCCTGGGATGGGATGGGATGCCTGGGATGGGATGGGATTCCTGGAATGGGATGGGATTCCTGGAATGGGATGGGATGGGATTCCTGGGATGGGTTGGGATGGGATGGGATGGGATATGATCACTGGGATGGGATAGGATCGCAGGGATTGGATCGCTGGGAGGCGATGGGATCCCTGGGATGGGATGGAATCCCTGGGATGGGATGGGATGGTATCCCTGGGACGGGATCCCTGGGATGGGATCCTTGGGATGGGATGGGATCCCCGTGATGGGATCTCTCGCATGGGATGGGATCCATGGGATGGGATGGGTTGGGATGGGATGGGAACCCTGGAACGGGATGGGATGGGATGGGATCCCTGGGATGGGATACCTAAAATGTGATCCCTCATATGGGATGGTATCCCCGTGATGGGATCTCTCGCATGGGATGGGATCCATGGGATGGGATGGGTTGGGATGGGATGGGAACCCTGGGACGGGATGGGATGGGATGGGATCGGGTTGGATGGGATGGGATGGGATCCCTGGGATGGGAGGGGATCCCTGGGATGGGATGGGATGGGATGGGATGGGATGGGATGGGATGGGATGGGATGGGATGTGACCCCTCGAATGGGATGGGATGGGATGGGATCTCTGGTATGCGATGGGATCCCAGGGATGGGATGTGATGGGATGGGATACGTGGGATGGGATGGGATACGTGGGATGGTATCCCTGTGTTGGGATCCCTGGGATGGGATGGGATGGGATCCCGCTGATGCTATGGGATTCCTCGTATGGGATCCCTGGGATGGGATGGGATGGGATCCCTGGGATGTGATGGGATCCCTGGGATGGGATGGGATCACCGGCATGTGATCCCTGGGATGGGATGGGATCCCTGGAATGGGATGGGATTCCGGGAATGGGATGGGATTCCTGGAATGGGATGGGAATCCTGGGATGGGTTGGGATGGGATGGGATGGGATGGGATGGGATGCGATGGGATGGGATGGGATGGGATGGGATGCGAAGGGATGGGATCCCTGGGATGGGATGGGATGGGATGGGATCCCTGCGATGGGATCCCTGGGATGGGATGGGATCTCTGGGATGGGATGGGATGGGATGGGATGGGATCCTTGGGATGGGATGGGATCCATGGGATGGGATGTGTTGCGATGGGTTGGGAACCCTGGGATGGGATGTTATGGGATCCCTGGGATGAGATGGGATGGGATCCCAGCGATGGGATCCCTGGAATGTTATCCCTCGTATGGGATGGGATGCCTGGGATGTGATGGAATCCCTGGGATGGGATCCCGGGGATGGGATGGGATCCCGGGGATGGGATCTCCAGGCTGGGATGGGATGGGATGGTATGGGATGGGATGGGATGGGATGGGATGGCATGGAATGGAATGGGCTGGGATTGGATTGGTTGGGATGGGATGCGAACCTTGGGATGGGATGGGATGGGATGGGATGGGATGGGATGGGATGGGATGGCATCCCTGGGATGGGATGGGATCGCTGCAATGGGATGAGATTCCTGGAATGGGATGGGATTCCTGGAATGGGATGGGATTCCTGGGATGGGTTGGTATGGGATGGGATTGGATGTGATGGGAAGGGATGGGATGGGATGGGATGCGATGGGATGGGTTCCCTGGGATGGGATGGGATGGGATGGGATCCCTGGGATGGGATGGGATCCCTGGGATGGGATGGGATCCCTGGGATGGGATGGGATCCCTGGGATGGGATGGGATGCCTGGGATGGGATGGGATTCCTGGAATGGGATGGGATTCCTGGAATGGGATGGGATGGGATGGGATTCCTGGGATGGGTTGGGATGGGATGGGATGGGATATGATCACTGGGATGGGATAGGATCGCAGGGATTGGATCCCTGGGAGGCGATGGGATCCCTGGGATGGGATGTGATGGGATGGGATACGTGGGATGGGATGGGATACGTGGGATGTTATCCCTGTGTTGGGATCCCTGGGATGGGATGGGATGGGATCCCGTTGAATCTATGGGATTCCCCGTATGGGATCCCTGGGATGGGATGGGATCCCTGGGATGTGATGGGATCCCTGGGATGGGATGGGATCACCGGGATGTGATCCCTGGGGTGGGATGGGATCCCTGGAATGGGATGGGATTCCGGGAATGGGATGGGATTCCTGGAATGGGATGGGAATCCTGGGATGGGTTGGGATGGGATGGGATGGGATGGGATGGGATGGGATGGGATGCGAAGGGATGGGATCCCTGGGATGGGATGGGATGGGATCCCTGCGATGGGATCCCTGGGATGGGATGGGATCTCTGGGATGGGATGGGATGGGATGGGATGGGATGGGATGGAATCCCTGGGATGGGATGGAATGGGATGGGATGGCATGGGATCCCTGGGATGCGATGCGATCCCTGGGATGGGATCCCTTTGATGGGATGGGATCCCTGGGATGGGATGGTATCCCTGGGATGGGATGGGGTGGGATGGTATCCCTGGGATGGGATCCGTGGGATGGGATGGGATGGGATGGGGTGGGATGGTATCCCTGGGATGGGATCCGTGGGATGGGATGGGATGGGATGGGATGGGATGGGTTGCGATGGGATTCCTGGGATGGGATGGGATGGGATGTGGTGGGATCGCTGGGATGGGATGGGATTCCTGGAATGGGATGGGATTCCTGGAATGGGATGGGATTCCTGGAATGGGATGGGATGGGATGGGAGATGATCACTGGGATGGGATAGGATCGCTGGGATTGGATCCCTGGGTGGCGATGGGATCCCTGGGATGGGATGGGATGGGATGGGATGGGATGGGTTGGGAACCCTGGGATGGGATGTTATGGGATCCCTGGGATAAGATGGGATGGGATCCCTGCGATGGGATCCCTGGAATGTGATCCCTCGTATGGGATGGGATCCCTGGGATGGAATCCCTGGGATGGGATCCCGGGGATGGGATGGGATCCCGGGGATGGGATCTCCAGGATGGGATGGGATGGGATGGGATGGGATGGGATGGGATGGAATGCGATCCTTGGGATGGGATGGGATGGGATGTGATGGGATGGAATGGTGTGGGATGGGATTGGATGGGATGGGCTGGGATAGATGGGTTGCGATGGGATACCTGGGATGGGATGGGATGGGATGGGATGGCATGGCATGGCATGGCATGGCATGGCATGGGATCCCTGGGATGAGATGGGATGGGATCCCTGGGATGGGATGCCTGGGATGGGACGGGATCCCTGGAATGGGATGGGATTCCTGGAATGGGATGGGATTCCTGGAATGGGATGGGATGGGATTCCTGGGATGGGTTGGTATGGGATGGAAGGGGATGTGATGGGATTGGATGGGATGGGATGGCATGGGATGGGATGGGATGGGATGGGATGGGATGGGATGGGATCCCTGGAATGGGATGGAATGGGATGGGATGGGATGGGATCCCTGGGATGGGATTCCTGGAATGGGATGGGATGGGATGAGTTGGGATGGGATGGGATGGGATGAGTTGGGATGGGATGGGATCCCTCGGATGGGAGGGGATCCCTCGGATGGGATGGGATGGGATGGGATGGGATGGGATAGGATGGGATCCCTGGGATGGGATGGGATCCATGGGATGGGATGGGATTCCTGGAATGGGATGGGATTCCTGGAATGGGATGGGATTCCTGGAATGGGATGGGATTGTATGGGATGGGATCCCTGGGATTGGATGGGTTCCATGGGAAGGAATCCCTGGTATGGGATAGGATCCCTGGTATGGGATAGGATCCCTGGTATTGGATCCCTGGGATGGGATCCCTGGGATGGGATCCCTGGGAAGGGATCCCTGGGATGGGATGGGATGGGATGGGATGGGATGGGATGGGATGGGATGGCATGGGATCCCTGGGATGGGATGGGATCCCTGGGATGGGATCCCTTTGATGGGAAGGGATCCCTTTGATGGGATGGGATCCCTGCGATGGGATGGGATGGGATGGGATGGGATGGGATGGGATGGGATGGGATGGGATGGGATGGGATGGGATGGGATGGGATGCGATCCTTGGGATGGGATGGGATGGGATGGCATGGGGTTGGATGGGATGGGATCCCTGGGATGGGAGGGGATCCCTGGGATGGGATGGGATGGGATGGGATGGGATGGGATGGGATGTGATCCCTCGGATGGGATGGGATGGGATCCCTGGAATGGGATCCCTGGAATGGGATGGGATCACTAGGATGGGATGGGTTGGGATGGGATGGGATTCCTGGGATGGGATCCCTGGAATGGGATCCCTGGAATGGGATGGGATGGGATGGGATGGAATCCCTGGGATGGGATGGAATGGGATGGGATGGCATGGGATCCCTGGGATGCGATGCGATCCCTGGGATGGGATCCCTTTGATGGGATGGGATCCCTGGGATGGGATGGTATCCCTGGGATGGGATGGGGTGGGATGGTATCCCTGGGATGGGATCCGTGGGATGGGATGGGATGGGATCGGATGGGATGGGATCGGACGGGATGGGATGGGATGGGTTGCGATGGGATCCCTGGGATGGGATGGGATGTGGTGGGATCGCTGGGATGGGATGGGATGGGTTTCCTGGAATGGGATGGGATCCTTGGTATGAGATGGGATGGGATCCCTGGGATGTGATGGGATTCCTGGAATGGGATGGGATTCCTGGAATGGGATGGGATTCCAGGAATGGGATGGGATTCCTGGAATGGGATGGGATGGGATGGGAGATGATCACTGGGATGGGATAGGATCGCTGGGATTGGATCCCTGGGTGGCGATGGGATCCCTGGGATGGGATGGGATGGGTTGGGAACCCTGGGATGGGATGTTATGGGATCCCTGGGATAAGATGGGATGGGATCCCTGCGATGGGATCCCTGGAATGTGATCCCTCGTATGGGATGGGATCCCTGGGATGGAATCCCTGGGATGGGATCCCGGGGATGGGATGGGATCCCGGGGATGAGATCTCCAGGATGGGATGGGATGGGATGGGATGGGATGGGATGGGATGGGATGGGATGGAATGGGCTGGGATGGGATTGGTTGGGATGGAATGCGATCCTTGGGAAGGATGGGATGGGATGTGATGGGATGGAATGGGGTGGGATGGGATTGGATGGGATGGGCTGGGATAGATGGGTTGCGATGGGATACCTGGGATGGGATGGCATGGCATGGCATGGCATGGCATGGCATGGCATGGCATGGGATCCCTGGGATGAGATGGGATGGGATCCCTGGGATGGGATCCCTGGGATGGGATGAGTTGGGATGGGATGGGATGGGATGAGTTGGGATGGGATGGGATCCCTCGGATGGGAGGGGATCCCTCGGATGGGATGGGATGGGATGGGATGGGATGGGATGGGATGGGATAGGATGGGATCCCTGGGATGGGATAGGATCCATGGGATGGGATGTGTTGGGATGGGTTGGGAACCCTGGGATGGGATGTTATGGGATCCCTGGGATGAGATGGGATGGGATCCCAGCGATGGGATCCCTGGAATGTTATCCCTCGTATGGGATGGGATCCCTGGGATGGGATGGAATCCCTGGGATGGGATCCCTGGGATGGGATCCCTGGGATGGGATCCCTGGGATGGGACGGGATCCCTGGAATGGGATGGGATTCCTGGAATGGGATGGGATTCCTGGAATGGGATGGGATGGGATTCCTGGGATGGGTTGGTATGGGATGGAATGGGATGTGATGGGATTGGATGGGATGGGATGGGATGGCATGGGATGGGATGGGATGGGATCCCTGGGATGGGATGGAATGGGATGGGATGGGATGGGATGGGATGGGATCCCTGGGATGGGATGGGATGAGTTGGGATGGGATGGGATCCCTCGGATGGGAGGGGATCCCTCAGATGGGATGGGATGGGATGGGATGGGATGGGATGGGATGGGATGGGATGGGATCCCTTGAATGGGATCCCTGGCATGGGATTCGATCACTGGGATGGGATGGGATGTGATCCCTGGGATGTGATGTGATCCCTGGGATGGGATTACTGGAATGGGATGGGACGGGATTCCTGGGATGGGAATGGATGGGATGGGATGGGATGGGATGGGATGGGAACACTGGGATGGGATGGGATCCCTGAGATGGGATGCCTGGAATGAGATGTGATCCCTGGAATGGGATGGGATGGGATCCCTGGGATGGGATGGTATGGGATGGGATCCCTGGTATGGGATAGGATCCCTGGTATGGGATAGGATCCCTGGTATTGGATCCCTGGGATGGGATGGGATCCCTGGGATGGGATCCCTGGGAACGGATCCCTGGGATGGGATGGGATGGGATGGGATGGGATGGGATGGCATGGGATCCCTGGGATGGGATGGGATCCCTGGGATGGGATCCCTTTGATGGGAAGGGATCCCTTTAATGGGAAGGGATCCCTGCGATGGGATGGGATGGGATGGGATGGGATGGGATGGGATGGAATGGGATGGGATGGGATGGGATGGGATGGGATGGGATGGGATGGGATGGGATGGGATGGGATGGGATGGGATAGGATGGGATGGGATCGGATGGGATGGGATGGGATGGGTTGCGATGGGATCCCTGGGATGGGATGGGATGGGATGGGATCGGATGGGATGTGATCCCTCGGATGGGATGGGATGGGATCCCTGGAATGGGATCCCTGGAATGGGATGGGATCACTAGGATGGGATGGGTTGGGATGGGATGGGAACCCTGGGATGGGATCCCTGGAATGGGATCCCTGGAATGGGATGGGATGGGATGGGATGGAATCCCTGGGATGGGATGGAATGGGATGGGATGGCATGGGATCCCTGGGATGCGATGCGATCCCTGGGATGGGATCCCTTTGATGGGATGGGATCCCTGGGATGGGATGGTATCCCTGGGATGGGATGGGATGGGATGGGATGGGATGGGATGGGATGGGATGGGATCGGATGGGATGGGATCGGACGGGATGGGATGGGATGGGTTGCGATGGGATCCCTGGGATGGGATGGGATGTGGTGGGATCGCTGGGATGGGATGGGATGGGTTTCCTGGAATGGGATGGGATCCTTGGTATGAGATGGAATGGGATCCCTGGGATGTGATGGGATTCCTGGAATGGGATGGGATTCCTGGAATGGGATGGGATTCCTGGAATGGGATGGGATTCCTGGAATGGGATGGGATGGGATGGGAGATGATCACTGGGATGGGATAGGATCGCTGGGATTGGATCCCTGGGTGGCGATGGGATCCCTGGGATGGGATGGGATGGGATGGGTTGGGAACCCTGGGATGGGATGTTATGGGATCCCTGGGATAAGATGGGATGGGATCCCTGCGATGGGATCCCTGGAATGTGATCCCTCGTATGGGATGGGATCCCTGGGATGGAATCCCTGGGATGGGATCCCGGGGATGGGATGGGATCCCGGGGATGGGATGCCTTTGATGGGAAGGGATCCCTTTGATGGGATGGGATCCCTGCGATGGGATGGGATGGGATGGGATGGGATGGGATGGAATGGGATGGGATGGGATGGGATGGGATGGGATGGGATGGGATGGGATGGGATTGGATGGGATGGGATGGGATGGGATGGGATCGGATGGGATGGGATGGGATGGGATGGGTTGGGATGGGATGCGATCCTTGGGATGGGATGGGATGGCATGGGGTTGGATGGGATGGGATCCCTGGGATGGGAGGGGATCCCTGGGATGGGATGGGATGGGATGGGATGGGATGGGATGGGATGGGATGGGATGGGATGTGATCCCTCGGATGGGATGGGATGGGATCCCTGGAATGGGATCCCTGGAATGGGATGGGATCACTAGGATGGGATGGGTTGGGATGGGATGGGATCCCTGGGATGGGATCCCTGGAATGGGATCCCTGGAATGGGATGGGATGGGGTGGGATGGAATCCCTGGGATGGGATGGAATGGGATGGGATGGCATGGGATCCCTGGGATGCAATGCGATCCCTGGGATGGGATCCCTTTGATGGGATGGGATCCCTGGGATGGGATGGTATCCCTGGGATGGGATGGGGTGGGATGGTATCCCTGGGATGGGATCCGTGGGATGGGATGGGATGGGATGGGATGGGATCGGATGGGATGGGATCGGACGGGATGGGATGGGATGGGTTGCGATGGGATCCCTGGGATGGGATGGGATGTGGTGGGATCGCTGGGATGGGATGGGATGGGTTTCCTGGAATGGGATGGGATCCTTGGTATGAGATGGGATGGGATCCCTGGGATGTGATGGGATTCCTGGAATGGGATGGGATTCCTGGAATGGGATGGGATTCCAGGAATGGGATGGGATTCCTGGAATGGGATGGGATGGGATGGGAGATGATCACTGGGATGGGATAGGATCGCTGGGATTGGATCCCTGGGTGGCGATGGGATCCCTGGGATGGGATGGGATGGGATGGGTTGGGAACCCTGGGATGGGATGTTATGGGATCCCTGGGATAAGATGGGATGGGATCCCTGCGATGGGATCCCTGGAATGTGATCCCTCGTATGGGATGGGATCCCTGGGATGGAATCCCTGGGATGGGATCCCGGGGATGGGATGGGATCCCGGGGATGGGATCTCCAGGATGGGATGGGATGGGATGGGATGGGATGGGATGGGATGGGATGGAATGGGCTGGGATGGGATTGGTTGGGACGGAATGCGATCCTTGGGATGGGATGGGATGGGATGTGATGGGATGGAATGGGGTGGGATGGGATTGGATGGGATGGGCTGGGATAGATGGGTTGCGATGGGATACCTGGGATGGGATGGGATGGGATGGCATGGCATGGCATGGCATGGCATGGCATGGCATGGCATGGCATGGGATCCCTGGGATGAGATGGGACGGGATCCCTGGGATGGGATCCCTGGGATGGGACGGGATCCCTGGAATGGGATGGGATTCCTGGAATGGGATGGGATTCCTGGAATGGGATGGGATGGGATTCCTGGGATGGGTTGGTATGGGATGGAAGGGGATGTGATGGGATTGGATGGGATGGCATGGGATGGGATGGGATGGGATGGGATGGGATCCCTGGGATGGGATGGAATGGGATGGGATGGGATGGGATCCCTGGGATGGGATGAGTTGGGATGGGATGGGATGAGTTGGGATGGGATGGGATGGGATGAGTTGGGATGGGATGGGATGGGATGAGTTGGGATGGGATGGGATCCCTCGGATGGGAGGGGATCCCTCGGATGGGATGGGATGGGATGGGATGGGATAGGATGGGATCCCTGGGATGGGATGGGATCCATGGGATGGGATGTGTTGGGATGGGTTGGGAACCCTGGGATGGGATGTTATGGGATCCCTGGGATGAGATGGGATGGGATCCCAGCGATGGGATCCCTGGAATGTTATCCCTCGTATGGGATGGGATCCCTGGGATGGGATGGAATCCCTGGGATGGGATCCCTGGGATGGGATCCCTGGGATGGGACGGGATCCCTGGAATGGGATGGGATTCCTGGAATGGGATGGGATTCCTGGAATGGGATGGGATGGGATTCCTGGGATGGGTTGGTATGGGATGGAATGGGATGTGATGGGATTGGATGGGATGGGATGGGATGGCATGGGATGGGATGGGATGGGATCCCTGGGATGGGATGGAATGGGATGGGATGGGATGGGATGGGATGGGATCCCTGGGATGGGATGGGATCCCTCAGATGGGATGGGATGGGATGGGATGGGATGGGATGGAATGGGATGGGATGGGATGGGATGGGATGGGATCCCTCGGATGGGAGGGGATCCCTCAGATGGGATGGGATGGGATGGGATGGGATGGGATGGGATCCCTTGAATGGGATCCCTGGCATGGGATTCGATCACTGGGATGGGATGGGATGTGATCCCTGGGATGTGATGTGATCCCTGGGATGGGATTAGTGGAATGGGATGGGACGGGATTCCTGGGATGGGAATGGATGGGATGGGATGGGATGGGATGGGATGGGAACACTGGGATGGGATGGGATCCCTGAGATGGGATGCCTGGAATGAGATGTGATCCCTGGAATGGGATGGGATGGGATCCCTGGGATGGGATGGTATGGGATGGGATCCCTGGTATGGGATAGGATCCCTGGTATGGGATAGGATCCCTGGTATTGGATCCCTGGGATGGGATGGGATCCCTGGGATGGGATCCCTGGGAAGGGATCCCTGGGATGGGATGGGATGGGATGGCATGGGATCCCTGGGATGGGATGGGATCCCTGGGATGGGATCCCTTTGATGGGAAGGGATCCCTTTGATGGGATGGGATCCCTGCGATGGGATGGGATGGGATGGGATGGGATGGGATGGGATGGGATGGAATGGGATGGGATGGGATGGGATGGGATGGGATGGGATGGGATGGGATTGGATGGGATGGGATGGGATCGGATGGGATGGGATGGGATGGGTTGCGATGGGATCCCTGGGATGGGATGGGATGGGATGGGATCGGATGGGATGTGATCCCTCGGATGGGATGGGATGGGATCCCTGGAATGGGATCCCTGGAATGGGATGGGATCACTAGGATGGGATGGGTTGGGATGGGATGGGATCCCTGGGATGGGATCCCTGGAATGGGATCCCTGGAATGGGATGGGATGGGATGGGATGGAATCCCTGGGATGGGATCGGACGGGATGGGATGGGATGGGTTGCGATGGGATCCCTGGGATGGGATGGGATGTGGTGGGATCGCTGGGATGGGATGGGATGGGTTTCCTGGAATGGGATGGGATCCTTGGTATGAGATGGGATGGGATCCCTGGGATGTGATGGGATTCCTGGAATGGGATGGGATTCCTGGAATGGGATGGGATTCCTGGAATGGGATGGGATGGGATGGGAGATGATCACTGGGATGGGATAGGATCGCTGGGATTGGATCCCTGGGTGGCGATGGGATCCCTGGGATGGGATGGGATGGGTTGGGAACCCTGGGATGGGATGTTATGGGATCCCTGGGATAAGATGGGATGGGATCCCTGCGATGGGATCCCTGGAATGTGATCCCTCGTATGGGATGGGATCCCTGGGATGGAATCCCTGGGATGGGATCCCGGGGATGGGATGGGATCCCGGGGATGGGATCTCCAGGATGGGATGGGATGGGATGGGATGGGATGGGATGGGATGGGATGGGATGGGATGGGATGGGATGGGATGGGATGGGATGGAATGGGCTGGGATGGGATTGGTTGGGATGGAATGCGATCCTTGGGATGGGATGGGATGGGATGTGATGGGATGGAATGGGGTGGGATGGGATTGGATGGGATGGGCTGGGATAGATGGGTTGCGATGGGATACCTGGGATGGGATGGGATGGGATGGGATGGCATGGCATGGCATGGCATGGCATGGCATGGCATGGGATCCCTGGGATGAGATGGGATGGGATCCCTGGGATGGGATCCCTGGGATGGGACGGGATCCCTGGAATGGGATGGGATTCCTGGAATGGGATGGGATTCCTGGAATGGGATGGGATGGGATTCCTGGGATGGGTTGGTATGGGATGGAAGGGGATGTGATGGGATTGGATGGGATGGCATGGGATGGCATGGGATGGGATGGGATGGGATGGGATCCCTGGGATGGGATGGAATGGGATGGGATGGGATGGGATCCCTGGGATGGGATGAGTTGGGATGGGATGGGATGAGTTGGGATGGGATGGGATGGGATGAGTTGGGATGGGATGGGATGGGATGAGTTGGGATGGGATGGGATCCCTCGGATGGGAGGGGATCCCTCGGATGGGATGGGATGGGATGGGATGGGATAGGATGGGATCCCTGGGATGGGATGGGATCCATGGGATGGGATGTGTTGGGATGGGTTGGGAACCCTGGGATGGGATGTTATGGGATCCCTGGGATGAGATGGGATGGGATCCCAGCGATGGGATCCCTGGAATGTTATCCCTCGTATGGGATGGGATCCCTGGGATGGGATGGAATCCCTGGGATGGGATCCCTGGGATGGGATCCCTGGGATGGGACGGGATCCCTGGAATGGGATGGGATTCCTGGAATGGGATGGGATTCCTGGAATGGGATGGGATGGGATTCCTGGGATGGGTTGGTATGGGATGGAATGGGATGTGATGGGATTGGATGGGATGGGATGGGATGGCATGGGATGGGATGGGATGGGATCCCTGGGATGGGATGGAATGGGATGGGATGGGATGGGATGGGATCCCTGGGATGGGATGGGATGAGTTGGGATGGGATGGGATCCCTCGGATGGGAGGGGATCCCTCAGATGGGATGGGATGGGATGGGATGGGATGGGATCCCTTGAATGGGATCCCTGGCATGGGATTCGATCACTGGGATGGGATGGGATGTGATCCCTGGGATGTGATGTGATCCCTGGGATGGGATTAGTGGAATGGGATGGGACGGGATTCCTGGGATGGGAATGGATGGGATGGGATGGGATGGGATGGGATGGGAACACTGGGATGGGATGGGATCCCTGAGATGGGATGCCTGGAATGAGATGTGATCCCTGGAATGGGATGGGATGGGATCCCTGGGATGGGATGGTATGGGATGGGATCCCTGGTATGGGATAGGATCCCTGGTATGGGATAGGATCCCTGGTATTGGATCCCTGGGATGGGATGGGATCCCTGGGATGGGATCCCTGGGAAGGGATCCCTGGGATGGGATGGGATGGGATGGCATGGGATCCCTGGGATGGGATGGGATCCCTGGGATGGGATCCCTTTGATGGGAAGGGATCCCTTTGATGGGATGGGATCCCTGCGATGGGATGGGATGGGATGGGATGGGATGGGATGGGATGGGATGGGATGGAATGGGATGGGATGGGATGGGATGGGATGGGATGGGATGGGATGGAATGGGATGGGATGGGATGGGATGGGATGGGATGGGATGGGATGGGATTGGATGGGATGGGATGGGATGGGATGGGATCCCTGGGATGGGATGGGATGGGATGGGATCGGATGGGATGTGATCCCTCGGATGGGATGGGATGGGATCCCTGGAATGGGATCCCTGGAATGGGATGGGATCACTAGGATGGGATGGGTTGGGATGGGATGGGATCCCTGGGATGGGATCCCTGGAATGGGATCCCTGGAATGGGATGGGATGGGATGGGATGGAATCCCTGGGATGGGATCGGACGGGATGGGATGGGATGGGTTGCGATGGGATCCCTGGGATGGGATGGGATGTGGTGGGATCGCTGGGATGGGATGGGATGGGTTTCCTGGAATGGGATGGGATCCTTGGTATGAGATGGGATGGGATCCCTGGGATGTGATGGGATTCCTGGAATGGGATGGGATTCCTGGAATGGGATGGGATTCCTGGAATGGGATGGGATGGGATGGGAGATGATCACTGGGATGGGATAGGATCGCTGGGATTGGATCCCTGGGTGGCGATGGGATCCCTGGGATGGGATGGGATGGGTTGGGAACCCTGGGATGGGATGTTATGGGATCCCTGGGATAAGATGGGATGGGATCCCTGCGATGGGATCCCTGGAATGTGATCCCTCGTATGGGATGGGATCCCTGGGATGGAATCCCTGGGATGGGATCCCGGGGATGGGATGGGATCCCGGGGATGGGATCTCCAGGATGGGATGGGATGGGATGGGATGGGATGGGATGGGATGGGATGGGATGGGATGGGATGGGATGGGATGGGATGGAATGGGCTGGGATGGGATTGGTTGGGATGGAATGCGATCCTTGGGATGGGATGGGATGGGATGTGATGGGATGGAATGGGGTGGGATGGGATTGGATGGGATGGGCTGGGATAGATGGGTTGCGATGGGATACCTGGGATGGGATGGGATGGGATGGGATGGCATGGCATGGCATGGCATGGCATGGCATGGCATGGGATCCCTGGGATGAGATGGGATGGGATCCCTGGGATGGGATCCCTGGGATGGGACGGGATCCCTGGAATGGGATGGGATTCCTGGAATGGGATGGGATTCCTGGAATGGGATGGGATGGGATTCCTGGGATGGGTTGGTATGGGATGGAAGGGGATGTGATGGGATTGGATGGGATGGGATGGGATGGGATGGGATGGGATGGGATGGCATGGGATGGGATGGGATGGGATGGGATGGGATCCCTGGGATGGGATGGAATGGGATGGGATGGGATGGGATCCCTGGGATGGGATGAGTTGGGATGGGATGGGATGGGATGAGTTGGGATGGGATGGGATCCCTCGGATGGGAGGGGCTCCCTCGGATGGGATGGGATGGCATAGGATGGGATCCCTGGGATGGGATGGGATCCATGGGATGGGATGTGTTGGGATGGGTTGGGAACCCTGGGATGGGATGTTATGGGATCCCTGGGATGAGATGGGATGGGATCCCAGTGATGGGATCCCTGGAATGTTATCCCTCGTATGGGATGGGATCCCTGGGATGGGATGGAATCCCTGGGATGGGATCCCTGGGATGGGATCCCTGGAATGGGACGGGATCCCTGGAATGGGATGGGATTCCTGGAATGGGATGGGATTCCTGGAATGGGATGGGATGGGATTCCTGGGATGGGTTGGTATGGGATGGAATGGGATGTGATGGGATTGGATGGGATGGGATGGGATGGCATGGGATGGGATGGGATGGGATCCCTGGGATGGGATGGAATGGGATGGGATGGGATGGGATGGGATGGGATCCCTGGGATGGGATGGGATGGGATCCCTGGGATGGGATGGGATGAGTTGGGATGGGATGGGATCCCTCGGGTGGGAGGGGATCCCTCAGATGGGATGGGATGGGATGGGATGGGATCCCTTGAATGGGATCCCTGGCATGGGATTGGATCACTGGGATGGGATGGGATGTGATCCCTGGGATGTGATGTGATCCCTGGGATGGGATTACTGGAATGGGATGGGACGGGATTCCTGGGATGGGAATGGATGGGATGGGATGGGATGGGATGGGAACACTGGGATGGGATGGGATCCCTGAGATGGGATGCCTGGAATGAGATGTGATCCCTGGAATGGGATGGGATGGGATCCCTGGGATGGGATGGTATGGGATGGGATCCCTGGTATGGGATAGGATCCCTGGTATTGGATCCCTGGGATGGGATGGGATCCCTGGGATGGGATCCCTGGGAAGGGATCCCTGGGATGGGATGGGATGGGATGGGATGGGATGGGATGGGATGGGATGGGATGGCATGGGATCCCTGGGATGGGATGGGATCCCTGGGATGGGATCCCTTTGATGGGAAGGGATCCCTTTGATGGGATGGGATCCCTGCGATGGGATGGGATGGGATGGGATGGGATGGGATGGGATGGGATGGGATGGAATGGGATGGGATGGGATGGGATGGAATGGGATGGGATGGGATGGGATGGGATGGGATGGGATGGGATTGGATGGGATGGGATGGGATGGGATGGGATGGGATGGGATGGGATGGGATGGGATCGGATGGGATGGGATGGGATGGGTTGCGATGGGATCCCTGGGATGGGATGGGATGGGATGGGATGGGATGGGATCGGATGGGATGGGATGCGATGGGATCCCTGGGATTGGATGGATTCCCTGGGATGGGATCGATGGGATGGGATGTGATGGGATGGGATGGGATGGGATCCCTGGGATGGGATGGCATGGCATGGAATGGCATGTGGTCCCTGGGATGGGATGGGATGCCTGGGATCCCTGGGCTGGGATGGGATCCCTGGGATGGGATGGGATGGGATGGGATGGGATGGGATGGGAGCCCTGGGATGGGATCCCTGGGATGGGATTGGTAGGAAAGGGATGGGATGGAATGGGATGGGATCCCTGGGATGGGATGGAATGGGCTGGGATGGGATTGGTTGGAATGGGATGCGATCCTTGGGATGGGATGGGATGGGATGGGATGGGATGGGATGGGATGGCATCCCTGGGATGGGATGGGATCCCTGGAATGGGATGGGATTCCTGGAATGGGATGGGATTCCTGGAATGGGATGGGATTCCTGGGATGGGTTGGTATGGGATGGGATGGGATGTCATGGGATGGGATGGGATGCGATGGGATGGGATCCCTGGGATGGGATGGGATGGGATGGGATCCCTGGGATGGGATGGGATCCCTTGCATGTGATGGGATCCCTGGGATGTGATCCCTGGGATGGGATGGGATTCCTGGGATGGGATGGGATTCCTGGAATGGGATGGGATTCCTGGAATGGGATGGGATGGGATTTCTGGGATGGGTTGGGATGGGATGGGATGGGATGGGAGATGATCACTGGGATGGGATAGGATCGCAGGGATTGGATCCCTGGGAGGCGATGGGATCCCTGGGATGGGATGGGATCCCTGGGATGGGATGGGATGGTATCCCTGGGACGGGATCCCTGGGATGGGATCCTTGGGATGGGATGGGTTCCCCGTGGTGGGATCTCTCGCATGGGATGGGATCCATGGGACGGGATGGGATGGGATGGGATGGGTTGGGGTTGGATGGGATGGGATCCCTGGGATGGGAGGGGATCCCTGGGATGGGATGGGATGGGATGGGATGGGATCCCTGGAATGGGATCCCTGGAATGGGATCCCTGGAATGGGATGGGATCACTAGGATGGGATGGGATGGGATCCCTGGAATGGGATCCCTGGAATGGGATCCCTGGAATGGGATGGGATCACTAGGATGGGATGGGTTGGGATGGGATGGGATCCCTCGGACGGGATGGGATGGGATGGGTTGGGGTTCGATGGGATGGGATGGGATCCCTGAGATGGGAGGGGATCCCTGGGATGGGATGGGATGGGATGGGATGGGATGGGATGGGATGGGATGTGATCCCTCGGATGGGATGGGATGGGATGGGATGGGATGGGATGGGATGGGATGGGATCCCTGGAATGGGATCCCTGGAATGGGATCCCTGGGATGTGATGGGAGCCCTGCTATGGGATGGAATCCCTGGGATGGGATGGAATGGGATGGGATGGCATGGGATCCCTGGGATGGGATGGGATCCCTGGGATGGGATCCCTGGGATGGGATGGGATCCCTGCGATGGGATGGGATCCCTGCGATGGGATGGGATGGGATGGGATCCCTGGGATGGGATCCCTTTTTTGGGATGGGATCCCTGGGATGGGATGGGATCCCTGCGATGGGATGGGATGGGATGGTATCCCTGGGATGGGTTCTGTGGGATGGGATGGGATCCCTGCGATGGGATGGGATGGGATGGGATGGGATGGGATGGGATGGGATGGGTTGCGATGGGATCCCTGGGATGGGATGGGATGGGATCGGATGGGATGGGATGGGATGCGACGGGATCCCTGGGATTGGATGGATTCCCTGGGATGGGATCGATGGGATGGGATGTGATGGGATGGGATGGGATGGGATGGGATGGGATCCCTGGGATGGGATGGCATGGCATGGAATGGCATGTGGTCCCTGGGATGGGATGGGATGCCTGGGATCCCTGGGCTGGGATGGGATCCCTGGGATGGGATGGGTAGGAAAGGGATGGGATGGGATGGAATGGGATGGGATCCCTGGGATGGGATGGGATACCTGGGATGGGATGGGATGGGATGGGATCCCTGGGATGGGATTGGTAGGAAAGGGATGGCATGGAATGGGATGGGATCCCTGGGATGGGATGGGATGGGATGGGATGCTATGGGATGGTATGGGATGGGATGGGATGGGATGGGATGGAATGGGCTGGGATGGGATGGGATGGGATGTGATCCCTCGGATGGGATGGGATGGGATGGGATGGGATCCCTGGAATGGGTTGGGATCCCTGGAATGGGATGGGATTCCTGGAATGGGCTGGGATTCCTGGAATGGGATGGGATTCCTGGGATGGGTTGGTATGGGATGGGATTGGATGTCATGGGATGGGTTGCGATGGGATCCCTGGGATGGGATGGGATGGGATGGGATGGGATGCGATGGGATCCCTGGGATTGGATGGATTCCCTGGGATGGGATCGATGGGATGGGATGTGATGGGATGGGATGGGATGGGATCCCTGGGATGGGATGGCATGGCATGGAATGGCATGTGGTCCCTGGGATGGGATGGGATGCCTGGGATCCCTCGGCTGGGATGGGATCCCTGGGATGGGATGGGATGGGATGGGATGGGATGTGATCCCTGGGATGGGATTCGTAGGAATGGGATGGGATGGGATGGAATGGGATGGGATCCCTGGGATGGGATGGGATGGGATGGGATGGGATCCCTGGGATGGGATGGGATCCATGGGATGGGATGTGTTGGGATGGGTTGGGAACCCTGGGATGGGATGTTATGGGATCCCTGGGATGAGATGGGATGGGATCCCAGCGATGGGATCCCTGGAATGTTATCCCTCGTATGGGATGGGATGCCTGGGATGTGATGGAATCCCTGGGATGGGATCCCGGGGATGGGATGGGATCCCGGGGATGGGATCTCCAGGCTGGGATGGGATGGGATGGTATGGGATGGGATGGGATGGGATGGCATGGAATGGAATGGGCTGGGATTGGATTGGTTGGGATGGGATGCGAACCTTGGGATGGGATGGGATGGGATGGGATGGGATGGGATGGGATGGCATCCCTGGGATGGGATGGGATCGCTGGAATGGGATGAGATTCCTGGAATGGGATGGGATTCCTGGAATGGGATGGGATTCCTGGGATGGGTTGGTATGGGATGGGATTGGATGTGATGGGATGGGATGGGATGGGATGGGATGGGATGGGATGGAATCGGATGGGATCAGATGGGATGCGATGGGATGGGAAGGGATGGGATGGGATGGGATGCGATGGGATGGGATCCCTGGGATGGGATGGGATGGGATCCCTTGCATGGGATGGGATCCCTGGGATGGGATGGGATCCCTGGGATGGGATGGGATCCCTGGGATGGGATGGGATGCCTGGGATGGGATGGGATTCCTGGAATGGGATGGGATTCCTGGAATGGGATGGGATGGGATGGGATTCCTGGGATGGGTTGGGATGGGATGGGATGGGATATGATCACTGGGATGGGATAGGATCGCAGGGATTGGATCCCTGGAATGTTATCCCTCGTATGGGATGGGATCCCTGGGATGGGATGGAATCCCTGGGATGGGATCCCTGGGATGGGATCCCTGGGATGGGATCCCTGGAATGGGACGGGATCCCTGGAATGGGATGGGATTCCTGGAATGGGATGGGATTCCTGGAATGGGATGGGATGGGATTCCTGGGATGGGTTGGTATGGGATGGAATGGGATGTGATGGGATTGGATGGGATGGGATGGGATGGCATGGGATGGGATGGGATGGGATCCCTGGGATGGGATGGAATGGGATGGGATGGGATGGGATGGGATCCCTGGGATGGGATGGGATGGGATGGGATGGGATCCCTGGGATGGGATGGGATGAGTTGGGATGGGATGGGATCCCTCGGATGGGAGGGGATCCCTCAGATGGGATGGGATGGGATGGGATGGGATGGGATGGGATCCCTTGAATGGGATCCCTGGCATGGGATTGGATCACTGGGATGGGATGGGATGTGATCCCTGGGATGTGATGTGATCCCTGGGATGGGATTACTGGAATGGGATGGGACGGGATTCCTGGGATGGGAATGGATGGGATGGGATGGGATGGGAACACTGGGATGGGATGGGATCCCTGAGATGGGATGCCTGGAATGAGATGTGATCCCTGGAATGGGATGGGATGGGATCCCTGGGATGGGATGGTATGGGATGGGATCCCTGGTATGGGATAGGATCCCTGGTATGGGATAGGATCCCTGGTATTGGATCACTGGGATGGGATGGGATCCCTGGGAAGGGATCCCTGGGATGGGATGGGATGGGATGGGATGGGATGGGATGGGATGGGATGGGATGGGATGGGATGGGATGGCATGGGATCCCTGGGATGGGATGGGATCCCTGGGATGGGATCCCTTTGATGGGAAGGGATCCCTTTGATGGGATGGGATCCCTGCGATGGGATGGGATGGGATGGGATGGGATGGGATGGGATGGAATGGGCTGGGATGGGATTGGTTGGGATGGGATCCCTGGGATGGGATGGAATGGGATGGGATGGGATGGGATGGGATCCCTGGGATGGGATGAGTTGGGATGGGATGGGATGGGATGAGTTGGGATGGGATGGGATCCCTCGGATGGGAGGGGCTCCCTCGGATGGGATGGGATGGGATGGGATGGGATGGGATGGCATGGGATCCCTGGGATGGGATGGGATGCCTGGGATGGGATGTGTTGGGATGGGTTGGGAACCCTGGGATGGGATGTTATGGGATCCCTGGGATGAGATGGGATGGGATCCCAGCGATGGGATCCCTGGAGTGTTATCCCTCGTATGGGATGGGATCCCTGGGATGGGATGGAATCCCTGGGATGGGATCCCTGGGATGGGATCCCTGGGATGGGATCCCTGGAATGGGACGGGATCCCTGGAATGGGATGGGATTCCTGGAATGGGATGGGATTCCTGGAATGGGATGGGATGGGATTCCTGGGATGGGTTGGTATGGGATGGAATGGGATGTGATGGGATTGGATGGGATGGGATGGGATGGCATGGGATGGGATGGGATCCCTGGGATGGGATGGAATGGGATGGGATGGGATGGGATGGGATCCCTGGGATGGGATGGGATGGGATGGGATCCCTGGGATGGGATGGGATGAGTTGGGATGGGATGGGATCCCTCGGATGGGAGGGGATCCCTCAGATGGGATGGGATGGGATGGGATGGGATCCCTTGAATGGGATCCCTGGCATGGGATTGGATCACTGGGATGGGATGGGATGTGATCCCTGGGATGTGATGTGATCCCTGGGATGGGATTACTGGAATGGGATGGGACGGGATTCCTGGGATGGGAATGGATGGGATGGGATGGGATGGGATGGGATGGGAACACTGGGATGGGATGGGATCCCTGAGATGGGATGCCTGGAATGAGATGTGATCCCTGGCATGGGATGGGATGGGATCCCTGGGATGGGATGGTATGGGATGGGATCCCTGGTATGGGATAGGATCCCTGGTATGGGATAGGATCCCTGGTATTGGATCCCTGGGATGGGATGGGATCCCTGGGATGGGATCCCTGGGAAGGGATCCCTGGGATGGGATGGGATGGGATGGGATGGGATGGGATGGCATGGGATCCCTGGGATGGGATGGGATCCCTGGGATGGGATCCCTTTGATGGGAAGGGATCCCTTTGATGGGATGGGATCCCTGCGATGGGATGGGATGGGATGGGATGGGATGGGATGGGATGGGATGGGATGGGATGGGATGGGATGGGATGGGATTGGATGGGATGGGATGGGATGGGATGGGATGGGATCGGATGGGATGGGATGCGATGGGATCCCTGGGATTGGATGGATTCCCTGGGATGGGATCGATGGGATGGGATGTGATGGGATGGGATGGGATGGGATCCCTGGGATGGGATGGCATGGCATGGAATGGCATGTGGTCCCTGGGATGGGATGGGATTCCTGGGATCCCTGGGCTGGGATGGGATCCCTGGGATGGGATGGGATGGGATGGGATGGGATCCCTGGGATGGGATCCCTGGGATGGGATTGGTAGGAAAGGGATGGGATGGAATGGGATGGGATCCCTGGGATGGGATGGAATGGGCTGGGATGGGATTGGTTGGAATGGGATGCGATCCTTGGGATGGGATGGGATGGGATGGGATGGGATGGCATCCCTGGGATGGGATGGGATCCCTGGAATGGGATGGGATTCCTGGAATGGGATGGGATTCCTGGAATGGGATGGGATTCCTGGGATGGGTTGGTATGGGATGGGATGGGATGTCATGGGATGGGATGGGATGCGATGGGATGGGATCCCTGGGATGGGATGGGATGGGATGGGATCCCTGGGATGGGATGGGATGGGATCCCTTCCATGTGATGGGATCCCTGGGATGTGATCCCTGGGATGGGATGGGATTCCTGGGATGGGATGGGATTCCTGGAATGGGATGGGATTCCTGGAATGGGATGGGATGGGATTTCTGGGATGGGTTGGGATGGGATGGGATGGGAGATGATCACTGGGATGGGATAGGATCGCAGGGATTGGATCCCTGGGAGGCGATGGGATCCCTGGGATGGGATGGGATCCCTGGGATGGGATGGGATGGTATCCCTGGGACGGGATCCCTGGGATGGGATCCTTGGGATGGGATGGGTTCCCCGTGGTGGGATCTCTCGCATGGGATGGGATCCATGGGACGGGATGGGATGGGATGGGATGGGTTGGGGTTGGATGGGATGGGATCCCTGGGATGGGAGGGGATCCCTGGGATGGGATGGGATGGGATGGGATGGGATGGGATGGGATGTGATCCCTCGGATGGGATGGGATGGGATGGGATCCCTGGAATGGGATCCCTGGAATGGGATCCCTGGAATGGGTTGGGATCACTAGGATGGGATGGGATGGGATCCCTGGAATGGGATCCCTGGAATGGGATCCCTGGAATGGGATGGGATCACTAGGATGGGATGGGTTGGGATGGGATGGGATCCCTCGGACGGGATGGGATGGGATGGGTTGGGGTTCGATGGGATGGGATGGGATCCCTGGGATGGGAGGGGATCCCTGGGATGGGATGGGATGGGATGGGATGGGATGGGATGGAATATGATCCCTCGGATGGGATGGGATGGGATGGGATGGGATCCCTGGAATGGGATCCCTGGAATGGGATCCCTGGGATGTGATGGGAGCCCTGCTATGGGATGGAATCCCTGGGATGGGATGGAATGGGATGGGATGGCATGGGATCCCTGGGATGGGATGGGATCCCTGGGATGGGATCCCTGGGATGGGATGGGATCCCTGCGATGGGATGGGATCCCTGCGATGGGATGGGATGGGATGGGATCCCTGGGATGGGATCCCTTTTTTGGGATGGGATCCCTGCGATGGGATGGGATCCCTGCGATGGGATGGGATGGGATGGGATGGTATCCCTGGGATGGGTTCTGTGGGATGGGATGGGATCCCTGCGATGGGATGGGATGGGATGGGATGGGATGGGATGGGATGGGATGGGATGGGATGGGATGGGATCGGATGGGATGGGATGGGATGGGTTGCGATGGGATCCCTGGGATGGGATGGGATGGGATCGGATGGGATGGGATGGGATGCGATGGGATCCCTGGGATTGGATGGATTCCCTGGGATGGGATCGATGGGATGGGATGTGATGGGATGGGATGCGATGGGATCCCTGGGATGGGATGGCATGGCATGGAATGGCATGTGGTCCCTGGGATGGGATGGGATGCCTGGGATCCCTGGGCTGGGATGGGATCCCTGGGATGGGATGGGATGGGATGGGATGGGATGGGATCCCTGGGATGGGATGGGTAGGAAAGGGATGGGATGGGATGGGATGGAATGGGATGGGATCCCTGGGATGGGATGGGATACCTGGGATGGGATGGGATGGGATGGGATCCCTGGGATGGGATTGGTAGGAAAGGGATGGCATGGAATGGGATGGGATCCCTGGGATGGGATGGGATGGGATGGTATGGGATGGTATGGGATGGGATGGGATGGGATGGAATGGGCTGGGATGGGATGGGATGGGATGTGATCCCTCGGATGGGATGGGATGGGATGGGATGGGATCCCTGGAATGGGTTGGGATCCCTGGAATGGGATGGGATTCCTGGAATGGGATGGGATTCCTGGAATGGGATGGGATTCCTGGGATGGGTTGGTATGGGATGGGATTGGATGTCATGGGATGGGTTGCGATGGGATCCCTGGGATGGGATGGGATGGGATGGGATGGGATGGGATGGGATGGGATGCGATGGGATCCCTGGGATTGGATGGATTGCCTGGGATGGGATCGATGGGATGGGATGTGATTGGATGGGATGGGATGGGATGGGATGGGATCCCTGGGATGGGATGGCATGGCATGGAATGGCATGTGGTCCCTGGGATGGGATGGGATGCCTGGGATCCCTCGGCTGGGATGGGATCCCTGGGATGGGATGGGATGGGATGGGATCCCTGGGATGGGATGGGATCCATGGGATGGGATGTGTTGGGATGGGTTGGGAACCCTGGGATGGGATGTTATGGGATCCCTGGGATGAGATGGGATGGGATACCAGCGATGGGATCCCTGGAATGTTATCCCTCGTATGGGATGGGATGCCTGGGATGTGATGGAATCCCTGGGATGGGATCCCGGGGATGGGATGGGATCCCGGGGATGGGATCTCCAGGCTGGGATGGGATGGTATGGGATGGTATGGGATGGGATGGGATGGGATGGGATGGGATGGCATGGAATGGAATGGGCTGGGATTGGATTGGTTGGGATGGGATGCGAACCTTGGGATGGGATGGGATGGGATGGGATGGGATGGGATGGGATGGGATGGGATGGCATCCCTGGGATGGGATGGGATCGCTGGAATGGGATGAGATTCCTGGAATGGGATGGGATTCCTGGGATGGGATGGGATTCCTGGGATGGGTTGGTATGGGATGGGATTGGATGTGATGGGATGTGATGGGATGGGATGGAATCGGATGGGATCAGATGGGATGCGATGGGATGGGAAGGGATGGGATGGGATGGGATGCGATGGGATGGGATCCCTGGGATGGGATGGGATGGGATGGGATCCCTTGCATGGGATGGGATCCCTGGGATGGGATGGGATCCCTGGGATGGGATGGGATCCCTGGGATGGGATGGGATGCCTGGGATGGGATGGGATTCCTGGAATGGGATGGGATGGGATGGGATGGGATTCCTGGGATGGGTTGGGATGGGATGGGATGGGATATGATCACTGGGATGGGATAGGATCGCAGGGATTGGATCCCTGGGAGGCGATGTGATCCCTGGGATGGGATGGGATCCCTGGAATGGGATGGGATTCCGGGAATGGGATGGGATTCCTGGAATGGGATGGGAATCCTGGGATGGGTTGGGATGGGATGGGATGGGATGGGATGGGATGCGAAGGGATGGGATGGGATGGGATGGGATGCGAAGGGGTGGGATCCCTGGGATGGGATGGGATGGGATCCCTTGCATGTGATGGGATCCCTGGGATGTGATCCCTGGGATGGGATGGGATTCCTGGGATGGGATTCCTGGAATGGGATGGGATTCCTGGAATGGGATGGGATGGGATTGCTGGGATGGGTTGGGATGGGATGGGATGGGAGATGATCACTGGGATGGGATAGGATCGCAGGGATTGGATCCCTGGGAGGCGATGGGATCCCTGGGATGGGATGGGATCCCTGGGATGGGATGGGATGGTATCCCTGGGACGGGATCCCTGGGATGGGATCCTTGGGATGGGATGGGTTCCCCGTGGTGGGATCTCTCGCATGGGATGGGATCCATGGGAGGGGATGGGATGGGATGGGATGGGTTGGGGTTGGATGGGATTGGATCCCTGGGATGGGAGGGGATCCCTGGGATGGGATGGGATGGGATGGGATGGGATGGGATGGGATGGGATCCCTCGGATGGGATGGGATGGGATGGGATCCCTGGAATGGGATCCCTGGAATGGGATCCCTGGAATGGGATGGGATCACTAGGATGGGATGGGATGGGATCCCTGGAATGGGATCCCTGGAATGGGATCCCTGGAATGGGATGGGATCACTAGGATGGGATGGGTTGGGATGGGATGGGATCCCTCGGACGGGATGGGATGGGATGGGTTGGGGTTCGATGGGATGGGATGGGATCCCTGGGATGGGAGGGGATCCCTGGGATGGGATGGGATGGGATGGGATGTGATCCCTCGGATGGGATGGGATGGGATGGGATGGGATCCCTGGAATGGGATCCCTGGATTGGGATCCCTGGGATGTGATGGGAGCCCTGCTATGGGATGGAATCCCTGGGATGGGATGGAATGGGATGGGATGGCATGGGATCCCTGGGATGGGCTGGGATCCCTGGGATGGGATCCCTGGGATGGGATGGGATCCCTGCGATGGGATGGGATCCCTGCGATGGGATGGGATGGGATGGGATCCCTGGGATGGGATCCCTTTTTTGGGATGGGATCCCTGCGATGGGATGGGATCCCTGCGATGGGATGGGATGGGATGGTATCCCTGGGATGGGTTCTGTGGGATGGGATGGGATCCCTGCGATGGGATGGGATGGGATGGGATGGGATGGGATGGGATGGGATGGGTTGCGATGGGATCCCTGGGATGGGATGGGATGGGATCGGATGGGATGGGATGGGATGCGATGGGATCCCTGGGATTGGATGGATTCCCTGGGATGGGATCGATGGGATGGGATGTGATGGGATGGGATGGGATGGGATCCCTGGGATGGGATGGCATGGCATGGAATGGCATGTGGTCCCTGGGATGGGATGGGATGCCTGGGATCCCTGGGCTGGGATGGGATCCCTGGGATGGGATGGGATGGGATGGGATGGGATCCCTGGGATGGGATGGGTAGGAAAGGGATGGGATGGGATGGAATGGGATGGGATCCCTGGGATCGATGGGATACCTGGGATGGGATGGGATGGGATGGGATCCCTGGGATGGGATTGGTAGGAAAGGGATGGCATGGAATGGGATGGGATCCCTGGGATGGGATGGGATGGGATGGGATGGGATGGTATGGGATGGTATGGGATGGGATGGGATGGGATGGAATGGGCTGGGATGGGATGGGATGGGATGTGATCCCTCGGATGGGATGGGATGGGATGGGATGGGATCCCTGGAATGGGTTGGGATCCCTGGAATGGGATGGGATTCCTGGAATGGGATGGGATTCCTGGAATGGGATGGGATTCCTGGGATGGGTTGGTATGGGATGGGATTGGATGTCATGGGATGGGTTGCGATGGGATCCCTGGGATGTGATGGGATGGGATGGGATGGGATGGGATGGGATGGGATGCGATGGGATCCCTGGGATTGGATGGATTCCCTGGGATGGGATCGATGGGATGGGATGTGATGGGATGGGATGGGATGGGATGGGATCCCTGGGATGGGATGGCATGGCATGGAATGGCATGTGGTCCCTGGGATGGGATGGGATGCCTGGGATCCCTCGGCTGGGATGGGATCCCTGGGATGGGATGGGATGGGATGGGATGGGATCCCTGGGATGGGATTGGTAGGAATGGGATGGGATGGGATGGAATGGGATGGGATCCCTGGGATGGGATGGGATGGGATGGGATGGGATGGGATGGGATGGGATCCCTGGGATGGGATGGGATCCATGGGATGGGATGTGTTGGGATGGGTTGGGAACCCTGGGATGGGATGTTATGGGATCCCTGGGATGAGATGGGATGGGATCCCAGCGATGGGATCCCTGGAATGTTATCCCTCGTATGGGATGGGATGCCTGGGATGTGATGGAATCCCTGGGATGGGATCCCGGGGATGGGATGGGATCCCGGGGATGGGATCTCCAGGCTGGGATGGGATGGGATGGTATGGGATGGTATGGGATGGGATGGGATGGGATGGCATGGAATGGAATGGGCTGGGATTGGATTGGTTGGGATGGGATGCGAACCTTGGGATGGGATGGGATGGGATGGGATGGGATGGGATGGGATGGGATGGCATCCCTGGGATGGGATGGGATCGCTGGAATGGGATGAGATTCCTGGAATGGGATGGGATTCCTGGAATGGGATGGGATTCCTGGGATGGGTTGGTATGGGATGGGATTGGATGTGATGGGATGGGATGGGATGGGATGGGATGGGATGGAATCGGATGGGATCAGATGGGATGCGATGGGATGGGAAGGGATGGGATGGGATGGGATGCATTGGGATGGGATCCCTGGGATGGGATGGGATGGGATCCCTTGCATGGGATGGGATCCCTGGGATGGGATGGGATCCCTGGGATGGGATGGGATCCCTGGGATGGGATGGGATGCCTGGGATGGGATGGGATTCCTGGAATGGGATGGGATTGCTGGAATGGGATGGGATGGGATGGGATTCCTGGGATGGGATGGGATGGGATGGGATGGGATATGATCACTGGGATGGGATAGGATCGCAGGGATTGGATCCCTGGGAGGCGATGGGATCCCTGGGATGGGATGGAATCCCTGGGATGGGATGGGATGGGATGGTATCCCTGGGACGGGATCCCTGGGATGGGATCCTTGGGATGGGATGGGATCCCCGTGATGGGATCTCTCGCATGGGATGGGATCCATGGGATGGGATGGGTTGGGATGGGATGGGAACCCTGGAACGGGATGGGATGGGATGGGATCCCTGGGATGGGATACCTAAAATGTGATCCCTCGTATGGGATGGTATCCCCGTGATGGGATCTCTCGCATGGGATGGGATCCATGGGATGGGATGGGTTGGGATGGGATGGGAACCCTGGGACGGGATGGGATGGGATGGGATCGGGTTGGATGGGATGGGATGGGATCCCTGGGATGGGAGGGGATCCCTGGGATGGGATGGGATGGGATGGGATGGGATGGGATGTGACCCCTCGAATGGGATGGGATGGGATGGGATCCCTGGTATGCGATGGGATCCCAGGGATGGGATGTGATGGGATGGGATACGTGGGATGGGATGGGATACGTGGGATGGTATCCCTGGGATGGGATCCCTGGGATGGGATGGGATGGGATCCCGCTGATGCTATGGGATTCCTCGTATGGGATCCCTGGGATGGGATGGGATGGGATCCCTGGGATGTGATGGGATCCCTGGGATGGGATGGGATCACCGGCATGTGATCCCTGGGATGGGATGGGATCCCTGGAATGGGATGGGATTCCGGGAATGGGATGGGATTCCTGGAATGGGATGGGAATCCTGGAAAGGGTTGGGATGGGATGGGATGGGATGGGATGGGATGCGATGGGATGGGATGGGATGGGATGCGAAGGGATGGGATCCCTGGGATGGGATGGGATGGGATGGGATCCCTGCGATGGGATCCCTGGGATGGGATGGGATCTCTGGGATGGGATGGGATGGGATGGGATCCCTGGGATGGGATGGGATCCATGGGATGGGATGTGTTGGGATGGGTTGGGAACCCTGGGATGGGATGTTATGGGATCCCTGGGATGAGATGGGATGGGATCCCAGCGATGGGATCCCTGGAATGTTATCCCTCGTATGGGATGGGATGCCTGGGATGTGATGGAATCCCTGGGATGGGATCCCGGGGATGGGATGGGATCCCGGGGATGGGATCTCCAGGCTGGGATGGGATGGGATGGTATGGGATGGGATGGGATGGGATGGGATGGGATGGGATGGCATGGAATGGAATGGGCTGGGATTGGATTGGTTGGGATGGGATGCGAACCTTGGGATGGGATGGGATGGGATGGGATGGGATGGCATCCCTGGGATGGGATGGGATCGCTGGAATGGGATGAGATTCCTGGAATGGGATGGGATTCCTGGAATGGGATGGGATTTCTGGGATGGGTTGGTATGGGATGGGATTGGATGTGATGGGATGGGATGGGATGGGATGGAATCGGATGGGATCAGATGGGATGCGATGGGATGGGAAGGGATGGGATGGGATGGGATGCGATGGGATGGGATCCCTGGGATGGGATGGGATGGGATGGGATGGGATCCCTTGCATGGGATGGGATCCCTGGGATGGGATGGGATCCCTGGGATGGGATGGGATCCCTGGGATGGGATGGGATGCCTGGGATGGGATGGGATTCCTGGAATGGGATGGGATTCCTGGAATGGGATGGGATGGGATGGGATTCCTGGGATGGGTTGGGATGGGATGGGATGGGATATGATCACTGGGATGGGATAGGATCGCAGGGATTGGATCCCTGGGAGGCGATGGGATCCCTGGGATGGGATGTGATGGGATGGGATACGTGGGATGGGATGGGATACGTGGGATGGTATCCCTGTGTTGGGATCCCTGGGATGGGATGGGATGGGATCCCGTTGATGCTATGGGATTCCTCGTATGGGATCCCTGGGATGGGATGGGATGGGATCCCTGGGATGTGATGGGATCCCTGGGATTGGATGGGTTCCATGGGAAGGAATTCCTGGGATGGGATGGGATGGGATGGGATCCCTGGTATGGGATAGGATCCCTGGTATGGGATAGGATCCCTGGTATTGGATCCCTGGGATGGGATGGGATCCCTGGGATGGGATCCCTGGGAAGGGATCCCTGGGATGGGATGGGATGGGATGGGATGGGATGGGATGGGATGGCATGGGATCCCTGGGATGGGATGGGATCCCTGGGATGGGATCCCTTTGATGGGAAGGGATCCCTTTGATGGGATGGGATCCCTGCGATGGGATGGGATGGGATGGGATGGGATGGGATGGGATGGGATGGGATGGGATCGGATGGGATGGGATGGGATGGGTTGGGATGGGATGCGATCCTTGGGATGGGATGGGATGGCATGGGGTTGGATGGGATGGGATCCCTGGGATGGGAGGGGATCCCTGGGATGGGATGGGATGGGATGGGATGGGATGGGATGTGATCCCTCGGATGGGATGGGATGGGATCCCTGGAATGGGATCCCTGGAATGGGATGGGATCACTAGGATGGGATGGGTTGGGATGGGATGGGATCCCTGGGATGGGATCCCTGGAATGGGATCCCTGGAATGGGATGGGATCACTAGGATGGGATGGGTTGGGATGGGATGGAATCCCTGGGATGGGATGGAATGGGATGGGATGGCATGGGATCCCTGGGATGCGATGCGATCCCTGGGATGGGATCCCTTTGATGGGATGGGATCCCTGGGATGGGATGGTATCCCTGGGATGGGATGGGATGGTATCCCTGGGATGGGATCCGTGGGATGGGATGGGATGGGATGGGATCGGATGGGATGGGATCGGACTGGATGGGATGGGATGGGTTGCGATGGGATCCCTGGGATGGGATGGGATGTGGTGGGATCGCTGGGATGGGATGGGATGGGTTTCCTGGAATGGGATGGGATCCTTGGTATGAGATGGGATGGGATCCCTGGGATGTGATGGGATTCCTGGAATGGGATGGGATTCCTGGAATGGGATGGGATTCCAGGAATGGGATGGGATTCCTGGAATGGGATGGGATGGGATGGGAGATGATCACTGGGATGGGATAGGATCGCTGGGATTGGATCCCTGGGTGGCGATGGGATCCCTGGGATGGGATGGGATGGGATGGGTTGGGAACCCTGGGATGGGATGTTATGGGATCCCTGGGATAAGATGGGATGGGATCCCTGCGATGGGATCCCTGGAATGTGATCCCTCGTATGGGATGGGATCCCAGGGATGGAATCCCTGGGATGGGATCCCGGGGATGGGATGGGATCCCGGGGATGGGATCTCCAGGATGGGATGGGATGGGATGGGATGGGATGGGATGGGATGGGATGGGATGGGATGGGATGGAATGGGCTGGGATGGGATTGGTTGGGATGGAATGCGATCCTTGGGATGGGATGGGATGGGATGTGATGGGATGGAATGGGGTGGGATGGGATTGGATGGGATGGGCTGGGATAGATGGGTTGCGATGGGATACCTGGGATGGGATGGGATGGGATGGGATGGCATGGCATGGCATGGCATGGCATGGCATGGCATGGCATGGGATCCCTGGGATGAGATGGGATGGGATCCCTGGGATGGGATGCCTGGAATGAGATGTGATCCCTGGAATGGGATGGGATGGGATCCCTGGGATGGGATGGTATGGGATGGGATCCCTGGGATTGGATGGGTTCCATGGGAAGGAATTCCTGGGATGGGATGGGATCCCTGGTATGGGATAGGATCCCTGGTATGGGATAGGATCCCTGGTATTGGATCCCTGGGATGGGATGGGATCCCTGGGATGGGATCCCTGGGAAGGGATCCCTGGGATGGGATGGGATGGGATGGGATGGGATGGGATGGGATGGGATGGCATGGGATCCCTGGGATGGGATGGGATCCCTGGGATGGGATCCCTTTGATGGGAAGGGATCCCTTTGATGGGATGGGATCCCTGCGATGGGATGGGATGGGATGGGATGGGATGGGATGGGATGGGATGGGATGGGATCGGATGGGATGGGATGGGATGGGTTGGGATGGGATGCGATCCTTGGGATGGGATGGGATGGCATGGGGTTGGATGGGATGGGATCCCTGGGATGGGAGGGGATCCCTGGGATGGGATGGGATGGGATGGGATGGGATGTGATCCCTCGGATGGGATGGGATGGGATCCCTGGAATGGGATCCCTGGAATGGGATGGGATCACTAGGATGGGATGGGTTGGGATGGGATGGGATCCCTGGGATGGGATCCCTGGAATGGGATCCCTGGAATGGGATGGGATCACTAGGATGGGATGGGTTGGGATGGGATGGAATCCCTGGGATGGGATGGAATGGGATGGGATGGCATGGGATCCCTGGGATGCGATGCGATCCCTGGGATGGGATCCCTTTGATGGGATGGGATCCCTGGGATGGGATGGTATCCCTGGGATGGGATGGGATGGTATCCCTGGGATGGGATCCGTGGGATGGGATGGGATGGGATGGGATCGGATGGGATGGGATCGGACTGGATGGGATGGGATGGGTTGCGATGGGATCCCTGGGATGGGATGGGATGTGGTGGGATCGCTGGGATGGGATGGGATGGGTTTCCTGGAATGGGATGGGATCCTTGGTATGAGATGGGATGGGATCCCTGGGATGTGATGGGATTCCTGGAATGGGATGGGATTCCTGGAATGGGATGGGATTCCAGGAATGGGATGGGATTCCTGGAATGGGATGGGATGGGATGGGAGATGATCACTGGGATGGGATAGGATCGCTGGGATTGGATCCCTGGGTGGCGATGGGATCCCTGGGATGGGATGGGATGGGATGGGTTGGGAACCCTGGGATGGGATGTTATGGGATCCCTGGGATAAGATGGGATGGGATCCCTGCGATGGGATCCCTGGAATGTGATCCCTCGTATGGGATGGGATCCCAGGGATGGAATCCCTGGGATGGGATCCCGGGGATGGGATGGGATCCCGGGGATGGGATCTCCAGGATGGGATGGGATGGGATGGGATGGGATGGGATGGGATGGGATGGGATGGGATGGAATGGGCTGGGATGGGATTGGTTGGGATGGAATGCGATCCTTGGGATGGGATGGGATGGGATGTGATGGGATGGAATGGGGTGGGATGGGATTGGATGGGATGGGCTGGGATAGATGGGTTGCGATGGGATACCTGGGATGGGATGGGATGGGATGGGATGGGATGGGATGGCATGGCATGGCATGGCATGGCATGGGATCCCTGGGATGAGATGGGATGGGATCCCTGGGATGGGATCCCTGGGATGGGACGGGATCCCTGGAATGGGATGGGATTCCTGGAATGGGATGGGATTCCTGGAATGGGATGGGATGGGATTCCTGGGATGGGTTGGTATGGGATGGAAGGGGATGTGATGGGATTGGATGGGATGGCATGGGATGGCATGGGATGGGATGGGATCCCTGGGATGGGATGGAATGGGATGGGATGGGATGGGATCCCTGGGATGGGATGAGTTGGGATGGGATGGGATGGGATGGGATGGGATGAGTTGGGATGGGATGGGATCCCTCGGATGGGAGGGGATCCCTCGGATGGGATGGGATGGGATGGGATGGGATGGGATAGGATGGGATCCCTGGGATGGGATGGGATCCATGGGATGGGATGTGTTGGGATGGGTTGGGAACCCTGGGAGGGGATGTTATGGGATCCCTGGGATGAGATGGGATGGGATCCCAGCGATGGGATCCCTGGAATGTTATCCCTCGTATGGGATGGGATCCCTGGGATGGGATGGAATCCCTGGGATGGGATCCCTGGGATGGGATCCCTGGGATGGGACGGGATCCCTGGAATGGGATGGGATTCCTGGAATGGGATGGGATTCCTGGAATGGGATGGGATGGGATTCCTGGGATGGGTTGGTATGGGATGGAATGGGATGTGATGGGATTGGATGGGATGGGATGGGATGGGATGGCATGGGATGGGATGGGATGGGATCCCTGGGATGGGATGGAATGGGATGGGATGGGATCCCTGGGATGGGATGGGATGGGATGGGATGGGATGGGATCCCTGGGATGGGATGGGATGAGTTGGGATGGGATGGGATCCCTCGGATGGGAGGGGATCCCTCAGATGGGATGGGATGGGATGGGATGGGATGGGATGGGATGGGATGGGATGGGATGGGATGGGATCCCTTGAATGGGATCCCTGGCATGGGATTCGATCACTGGGATGGTATGGGATGTGATCCCTGGGATGTGATGTGATCCCTGGGATGGGATTACTGGAATGGGATGGGACGGGATTCCTGGGATGGGAATGGATGGGATGGGATGGGATGGGATGGGAACACTGGGATGGGATGGGATCCCTGAGATGGGATGCCTGGAATGAGATGTGATCCCTGGAATGGGATGGGATGGGATCCCTGGGATGGGATGGTATGGGATGGGATCCCTGGTATGGGATCCCTGGGAAGGGATGGGATCCCTGGGATGGGATCCCTGGGAAGGGATCCCTGGGATGGGATGGGATCCCTGGGATGGGATCCCTTTGATGGGAAGGGATCCCTTTGATGGGATGGGATACCTGCGATGGGATGGGATGGGATGGGATGGGATGGGATGGGATGGGATGGGATGGGATGGAATGGGATGGGATGGGATGGGATGGGATGGGATGGGATGGGATGGGATGGGATGCGATGGGATGGGATGGGATGGGATGGGATGGGATGGGATTGGATGGGATGGGATGGGATCGGATGGGATGTGATCCCTCGGATGGGATGGGATGGGATCCCTGGAATGGGATCCCTGGAATGGGATGGGATCACTAGGATGGGATGGGTTGGGATGGGATGGGATCCCTGGAATGGGATCCCTGGAATGGGATCCCTGGAATGGGATGGGATGGGATGGGATGGAATCCCTGGGATGGGATGGAATGGGATGGGATGGCATGGGATCCCTGGGATGCGATGCGATCCCTGGGATGGGATCCCTTTGATGGGATGGGATCCCTGGGATGGGATGGTATCCCTGGGATGGGATGGGATGGGATGGTATCCCTGGGATGGGATCCGTGGGATGGGATGGGATGGGATGGGATGGGATGGGATGGGATGGGAAGGGATCGGATGGGATGGGATCGGACGGGATGGGATGGGATGGGTTGCGATGGGATCCCTGGGATGGGATGGGATGTGGTGGGATCGCTGGGATGGGATGGGATGGGTTTCCTGGAATGGGATGGGATCCTTGGTATGAGATGGGATGGGATCCCTGGGATGTGATGGGATTCCTGGAATGGGATGGGATTCCTGGAATGGGATGGGATTCCTGGAATGGGATGGAATGGGATGGGAGATGATCACTGGGATGGGATAGGATCGCTGGGATTGGATCCCTGGGTGGCGATGAGATCCCTGGGATGGGATGGGATGGGATGGGTTGGGAACCCTGGGATGGGATGTTATGGGATCCCTGGGATAAGATGGGATGGGATCCCTGCGATGGGATCCCTGGAATGCGATCCCTCGTATGGGATGGGATCCCTGGGATGGAATCCCTGGGATGGGATCCCGGGGATGGGATGGGATCCCGGGGATGGGATCTCCAGGATGGGATGGGATGGGATGGGATGGGATGGGATGGGATGGGATGGGATGGGATGGGATGGGATGGGATGGGATGGAATGGGCTGGGGTGGGATTGGTTGGGATGGAATGCGATCCTTGGGATGGGATGGGATGGGATGTGATGGGATGGAATGGGGTGGGATGGGATTGGATGGGATGGGCTGGGATAGATGGGTTGCGATGGGATACCTGGGATGGGATGGGATGGCATGGCATGGCATGGCATGGCATGGCATGGCATGGGATCCCTGGGATGAGATGGGATGGGATCCCTGGGATGGGATCCCTGGGATGGGACGGGATCCCTGGAATGGGATGGGATTCCTGGAATGGGATGGGATTCCTGGAATGGGATGGGATGGGATTCCTGGGATGGGTTGGTATGGGATGGAAGGGGATGTGATGGGATTGGATGGGATGGGATGGGATGGCATGGGATGGGATGGGATGGGATGGGATGGGATCCCTGGGATGGGTTGGAATGGGATGGGATGGGATGGGATCCCTGGGATGGGATGAGTTGGGATGGGATGGGATGGGATGAGTTGGGATGGGATGGGATCCCTCGGATGGGAGGGGCTCCCTCGGATGGGATGGGATGGGATGGGATGGGATAGGATGGGATCCCTGGGATGGGATGGGATCCATGGGATGGGATGTGTTGGGATGGGTTGGGAACCCTGGGATGGGATGTTATGGGATCCCTGGGATCGGATGGGATCCCTGGGATGGGATCCCTGGGATGGGATCCCTGGGATGGGATCCCTGGGATGGGACGGGATCCCTGGAATGGGATGGGATTCCTGGAATGGGATGGGATTCCTGGAATGGGATGGGATGGGATTCCTGGGATGGGTTGGTATGGGATGGAATGGGATGGGATGGGATGGGATCCCTGGGATGGGATGGAATGGGATGGGATGGGATGGGATGGGATCCCTGGGATGGGATGGGATGGGATGGGATGGGATGGGATGGGATCCCTGGGATGGGATGGGATGAGTTGGGATGGGATGGGATCCCTCGGATGGGAGGGGATCCCTCAGATGGGATGGGATGGGATGGGATGGGATGGGATCCCTTGAATGGGATCCCTGGCATGGGAATGGATCACTGGGATGGGATGGGATGTGATCCCTGGGATGTGATGTGATCCCTGGGATGGGATTACTGGAATGGGATGGGACGGGATTCCTGGGATGGGAATGGATGGGATGGGATGGGATGGGATGGGAACACTGGGATGGGATGGGATCCCTGAGATGGGATGCCTGGAATGAGATGTGATCCCTGGAATGGGATGGGAAGGGATCCCTGGGATGGGATGGTATGGGATGGGATCCCTGGTATGGGATAGGATCCCTGGTATGGGATAGGATCCCTGGTATTGGATCCCTGGGATGGGATGGGATCCCTGGGATGGGATCCCTGGGAAGGGATCCCTGGGATGGGATGGGATGGGATGGGATGGGATGGGATGGCATGGGATCCCTGCGATGGGATGGGATGGGATCCCTTGCATGTGATGGGATCCCTGGGATGGGATCCTTGGGATGGGATGGGTTCCCCGTGGTGGGATCTCTCGCATGGGATGGGATCCATGGGACGGGATGGGATGGGATGGGATGGGTTGGGGTTGGATGGGATGGGATCCCTGGGATGGGAGGGGATCCCTGGGATGGGATGGGATGGGATGGGATGGGATGGGATGGGATGGGATGTGATCCCTCGGATGGGATGGGATGGGATGGGATGGGATCCCTGGAATGGGATCCCTGGAATGGGATCCCTGGAATGGGATGGGATCACTAGGATGGGATGGGATGGGATCCCTGGAATGGGATCCCTGGAATGGGATCCCTGGAATGGGATGGGATCACTAGGATGGGATGGGTTGGGATGGGATGGGATCCCTCGGACGGGATGGGATGGGATGGGTTGGGGTTCGATGGGATGGGATGGGATCCCTGGGATGGGAGGGGATCCCTGGGATGGGATGGGATGGGATGGGATGGGATGGGATGGGATGGGATGTGATCCCTCGGATGGGATGGGATGGGATGGGATGGGATGGGATGGGATGGGATCCCTGGAATGGGATCCCTGGAATGGGATCCCTGGGATGTGATGGGAGCCCTGCTATGGGATGGAATCCCTGGGGTGGGATGGAATGGGATGGGATGGCATGGGATCCCTGGGATGGGATGGGATCCCTGGGATGGGATCCCTGCGATGGGATGGGATCCCTGCGATGGGATGGGATCCCTGCGATGGGATGGGATGGGATGGGATCCCTGGGATGGGATCCCTGCGATGGGATGGGATCCCTGCGATGGGATGGGATCCCTGCGATGGGATGGGATGGGATGGTATCCCTGGGATGGGTTCTGTGGGATGGGATGGGATCCCTGCGATGGGATGGGATGGGATGGGATGGGATGGGATGGGATGGGATGGGATCGGATGGGATGGGATGGGATGGGTTGCGATGGGATCCCTGGGATGGGATGGGATGGGATCGGATGGGATGGGATGGGATGCGATGGGATCCCTGGGATTGGATGGATTCCCTGGGATGGGATCGATGGGATGGGATGTGATGGGATGGGATGGGATGGGATGGGATCCCTGGGATGGGATGGCATGGCATGGAATGGCATGTGGTCCCTGGGATGGGATGGGATGCCTGGGATCCCTGGGCTGGGATGGGATCCCTGGGATGGGATGGGATGGGATGGGATGGGATCCCTGGGATGGGATGGGTAGGAAAGGGATGGGATGGGATGGAATGGGATGGGATCCCTGGGATGGGATGGGATACCTGGGATGGGATGGGATGGGATGGGATCCCTGGGATGGGATTGGTAGGAAAGGGATGGCATGGAATGGGATGGGATCCCTGGGATGGGATGGGATGGGATGGTATGGGATGGTATGGGATGGGATGGGATGGGATGGGATGGGATGGAATGGGCTGGGATGGGATGGGATGGGATGTGATCCCTCGGATGGGATGGGATTCCTGGAATGGGATGGGATTCCTGGAATGGGATGGGATTCCTGGGATGGGTTGGTATGGGATGGGATTGGATGTCATGGGATGGGATGGGATGGGATGCGATGGGATGGGATCCCTGGGATGGGATGGGATGGGATGGGATCCCTGGGATGGGATGGGATGGGATCCCTTGCATGTGATGGGATCCCTGGGATGGGATCCCTGGGATGGGATGGGATTCCTGGGATGGGATGGGATTCCTGGAATGGGATGGGATTCCTGGAATGGGATGGGATGGGATTTCTGGGATGGGTTGGGATGGGATGGGATGGGATGGGAGATGATCACTGGGATGGGATAGGATCGCAGGGATTGGATCCCTGGGAGGCGATGGGATCCCTGGGATGGGATGGGATCCCTGGGATGGGATGGGATGGTATCCCTGGGACGGGATCCCTGGGATGGGATCCTTGGGATGGGATGGGATCCCCGTGATGGGATCTCTCACATGGGATGGGATCCATGGGACGGGATGGGATGGGATGGGAGGGGTTGGGGTTGGATGGGATGGGATGGGATCCCTGGGATGGGAGGGGATCCCTGGGATGGGATGGGATGGGATGGGATGGGATGTGATCCCTCGGATGGGATGGGATGGGATGGGATGGGATCCCTGGAATGGGATCCCTGGAATGGGATGGGATCACTAGGATGGGAGGGGTTGGGATCCCTGGAATGGGATCCCTGGAATGGGATCCCTGGAATGGGATGGGATCACTAGGATGGTATGGGTTGGGATGGGATGGGATCCCTGGGACGGGATGGGATGGGATGGGTTGGGGTTGGATGGGATGGGATGGGATCCCTGGGATGTGATGGGAGCCCTGCTGTGGGATGGAATCCCTGGGATGGGATTGAATGGGATGGGATGGCATGGGATCCCTGGGATGGGATGGGATCCCTGGGATGGGATCCCTGCGATGGGATGGGATCCCTGCGATGGGATGGGATCCCTGCGATGGGATGGGATGGGATGGTATCCCTTGGATGGGTTCTGTGGGATGGGATGGGATGGGATGGGATGGGATGGGATGGGATGGAATGGGATGGGATGGGATCGGATGGCATGGGATCGGATGGGATGGGATGGGATCGGATGGGATGGGATGGGATGGGTTGCGATGGGATCCCTGGGATGGGATGGGATGTGGTGAGATCCCTGGGATGGGATGGGATGGCATGGGATGGGATCCCTGGGATGAGATGGGATGGGATCCCTGGGATGTGATGGGATTCCTGGGATGGGATGGGATTCCTGGGATGGGATGGGATTCCTGGAATGGGATGGGATCCCTGGGATGGGATGGGATGGGATGGGATGGGATGGGATGGGATGGGATGGGTTGGGAACCCTGGGATGGGATGTTATGGGATCCCTGGGATAAGATGGGATGGGATCCCTGCGATGGGATCCTTGGAATGTGATCCCTCGTATGGGATGGGATCCCTGGGATGGAATCTCTGGGATGGGATCCCGGGGATGGGATGGGATCCCGGGGATGGGGTCTCCAGGATGGGATGGGATGGGATGGGATGGGATGGGATGGGATGGGATGGGATGGAATGGGCTGGGATGGGATTGGTTGGGATGGAATGCCATCCTTGGGATGGGATGGGATGGGATGGGATGGAATGGGGTGGGATGGGATTGGATGGGATGGGCTGGGATAGATGGGTTGCGATGGGATACCTGGGATGGGATGGGATGGGATGGCATGGGATCCCTGGGATGGGACGGGATCCCTGGAATGGGACGGGATCCCTGGAATGGGATGGGATTCCTGGAATGGGATGGGATGGGATTCCTGGGATGGGTTGGTGTCGGAGAAGGGAGACGCGGACACCATATGGTCATCAGCAAAGTCTCGTTTATTGATACGCAGAGTGGTGCTTAAGTACAGTGCTTAATTAGCTCATGCATAGTGCAAAATCTGAGCTCATCATTGGTCTAGATGTGCTGCTTAGCTAAGCACTTCGGCATTCAGGTTTTTCTCAATTCTACGTGCCTTCCTTATCTCAAGGACACTGTATCCCTGAGACTGAGGCTTACTTTGCTAGCCTCACCAAGTTGATCTGACTATGGCCTTTCTCTTCTAGCCATTCCTGCACCAGGCTCTCTACACTTCCCCCGTTTTCTTTTTGAGCTAGAAGAATGGCATGCCAAGCTTTGCTAACAGTCTTTTGAATAAAATTTTGTAAGCAAGTTATCAAGCAAGGTAGCACAAACAGTCCTACAATGGAGCTTGAAGAGCGTCCCACTATTAGTCCTCCAAAAGCTTGTCCTTTGATGATCACCGGGCCACGAACTCCAGTTGGGATTTTGGTGGGGCGTGCTGTCAGCAAAGATGTCTTTACAGCGGCTGCTAGGTCGAGTCCCAGGCTCCCTGTTGTGGCTGGCTGGAGACAGGAGATGGCGCTGATGTCACGGCGGCTACTTGTGTCCGGGCACGGTCCGCCGGGAGTTTCCCGACTTGCGGCGGCAAGCTGACGTGTTGTGCGTGTTGCTTTGGCAGTTTTGGCACCACACTCCTGAGGCTCGGCAGTCCCGTCGGAAGTGGCCTCCGCTTCCGCATCTATAGCATCGCGCCGAAGGAGGCCGGTGGTCGCTCGATGTGGCCGGGGCCGCCGTAGAAGCACGGAGCGGAGCAAGAGCGGCTAACACCTGTGACTGTGTGGACTCGGCTTGTTTCTGCAGTCTCAAGCTTAATTCTTTTAGTGCATTAACCAAGAAAACCTGCGCCCCTCTCATATACTCTGGGACTCCTGCCTTTTCAATAGCAGCAGCAGCCTTATCTACAAAGTCCCCAAAGGATTCATCCCTTCCCTGCTTTATTTCCATATACATGGGTATGCCTGAGCTATCCTTGACTTGATCGATGGCACTCCTTACTAGACGCATGGCTTCCCTAACCTTGTCGGGTCCCGAAATCATTTGAGCCTCTGTCCTGTGGTATTGACCCAATCCCATTAGTTCGTCTATGGTAATTCCAGCTAACGGATCTCCCGGGCCCCTCTGTACTGCAACTGACTCCTGAACAAGAGCCTGCCAGTGGGCGTTAAATAGCAACTGCTGATGTTGCGTGAAAATCAGCTTCACTATACTTCTCATATCATTTGGCAACAGCAGGTATGTATCGAACAAGAAATCTAGCATCTGCTTAGCTGGCTCACTCCGGAAACCAAACTGACTCACTGTCTGTCTCAGCTGGGCTAGCAGCTTCCAGTCGGGAGGCGAATACGCTCCCACTTGGACGGCTTGTCCCTGTTGATTTACTCCCTGTGTATACGTGACGGGAAAAGCCCAGGCTTTCGCTGCGTCAACAGCGCCCTCGTCCCCAGTCTCCAAGCCGTGTCTGGCTAGCATACTCCACGCCTCCCCCCGCCGTCTTGCCATCTCCTCCCACAGGTCGCTTTCCGCCCTAGGGACCGGAGCTGGCTCCACGGCGGGCTTAGGGGCGCTAGGCTCAGACCGGCAAGGGGATTTTTCGCCGCTGGTCTGGGGCCCTTCGCCCTCGGAAGGCGGGGTTACTCCGCCTTCTGCAATTGTCTCCGCCGCCGCGGCGGAATCCTCCTCAAGCTCTTCTAAGGGGGGTGCCGAGGGCCAAGCGCAGCTGGCCATGTCCGTCATTCCTACCGTCTCCCCAGAGATAGGTATTTCAACTCTGGTCGTGCTTGGCGCTCGGGGCTCGTTATCGCCATACTGAGCGTTCCTCTTATATGCCTCTACTGCTTCCCGAGCCGCCCTTCTCTCCGCCTGCTGCTTCAGTAGCGCGTTATGAACTACCCGCCAGATCTTTCCCAGCTTTTTTGCCGTTTTATCGTCCTCTAACACCGCCTCCCACAGTGCATCCCCTAACTTACGCCACTCATTCAAATCATGCACGGTGTGAGGGTTAGAGAATAAACCTTTAGCATAACCCCAGGCTAACAACCCCGGTATGTCCTTAGTGGGATTAATTTCTTTCAGCCCTAACTTATCTATATGTACTATAAATAAATCATATGCTGCTTGCCTGTCCATTTTTTGTCGTCAGCGCTGTTGCAACTTTCCGGCTTCGGCAGCACGTATGGCCCAGGACCACCTTTGTAGCTCCTGGGGGTGTCTTCCCTACATCGTTTGACACCGACCCGGTTGCAGCAGGCCCCAACTCTACTTCACCGACCGTGGCGCGTTCTCCCCCGTTTTCTTTTCAGCGACGGAGGGACGTCGGGGTTCACCATTTGTCGGAGAAGGGAGACGCGGACACCATATGGTCATCAGCAAAGTCTCGTTTATTGATACGCAGAGTGGTGCTTAAGTACAGTGCTTAATTAGCTCATGCATAGTGCAAAATCTGAGCTCATCATTGGTCTAGATGTGCTGCTTAGCTAAGCACTTCGGCATTCAGGTTTTTCTCAATTCTACGTGCCTTCCTTATCTCAAGGACACTGTATCCCTGAGACTGAGGCTTACTTTGCTAGCCTCACCAAGTTGATCTGACTATGGCCTTTCTCTTCTAGCCATTCCTGCACCAGGCTCTCTACAGGTTGGTATGGGATGGAAGGGGATGTGATGGGATTGGATGGGATGGGATGGGATGGGATGGCATGGGATGGGATGGGATGGGATGGGATCCCTGGGATGGGATGGAATGGGATGGGATGGGATCCCGGGGATGGGATGGGATGGGATCCCTGGGATGGGATGGGATGGGATGGGATGGGATGGGATGAGTTGGGATGGGAGGGGATCCCTCGGATGGGAGGGGATCCCTCGGATGGGATGGGATGGGATGGGATAGGATGGGATGGGATGGGATCCCTGGGATGGGACCCATGGGATGGGATATGTTGGGATGGGTTGGGAACCCTGGGATGGGATGTTATGGGATCCCTGGGATGAGATGGGATGGGATCCCTGCGATGGGATCCCTGGAATGTTATCCCTCGTATGGGATGGGATCCCTGGGATGGGATGGGATCCCTGGGATGGGATCCCTGGGATGGGACGGGATCCCTGGAATGGGATTCCTGGAATGGGATGGGATTCCTGGAATGGGATGGGATGGGATTCCTGGGATGGGTTGGTATGGGATGGAATGGGATGTGATGGGATTGGATGGGATGGGATGGGATGGGATGGGATGGCATGGGATGGCATGGGATGGGATCCCTGGGATGGGATGAAATGGGATGGGATGGGATGGGATCCCTGGGATGGGATGGGATGGGATCCCTGGGATGGGATGGGATGGGATCCCTGGGATGGGATGGGATGGGATGGGATGAGTTGGGATGGGATGGGATCCCTCGGATGGGATGGGATGGGATGGGATGGGATGGGATCCCTTGAAAGGGATCCCTGGAATGGGATTGGATCACTGGGATGGGATGGGATGTGATCCCTGGGATGTGATGTGATCCCTGGGATGGGATCCCTGGGATGGGATGGGATCCCTGGGAGGGGATGGGATCCCTGGGATGGGATTACTGGAATGGGATGGGACGGGATTCCTGGGATGGGAATGGATGGGATGGGATGGGATGGGATGGGTTCCCTGGGATGGGATGGGATCCCTGGTATGGGATAGGATCCCTGGTATTGGATCACTGGGATGGGATGGGATCCCTGGGATGGGATCCCTTTGATGGGAAGGGATCCCTTTGATGGGATGGGATCCCTGCGATGGGATGGGATGGGATGGGATGGGATCGGATGGGATGGGATGGGATGGGATCGGATGGGATGGGATGGGATGGGATGGGATGGGATCGGATGGGATGGGATGGGATGGGTTGCGATGGGATCCCTGGGATGGGATGGGATGGGATGGGATCGGATGGGATGGGATGGGATGCGATGGGATCTCTGGGATTGGATGGATTCCCTGGGATGGGATCGATGGGATGGGATGTGATGGGATGGGATGGGATGGGATGGGATGGGATCCCTGGGATGGGATGGCATGGCATGGAATGGCATGTGGTCCCTGGGATGGGATGGGATGCGATGGGATCCCTGGGCTGGGATGGGATCCCTGGGATGGGATGGGATGGGATGGGATGGGATGGGATCCCTGGGATGGGATTGGTAGGAAAGGGATGGGATGGGATGGAATGGGATGGGATCCCTGGGATGGGATGGGATATCTGGGATGGGATGGGATGGGATGGGATGGGATGGGATCCCTGGGATGGGATTGGTAGGAAAGGGATGGGATGGAATGGGATGGGATCCCTGGGATGGGATGGGATGGGATGGGATTGGATGGGATGGGATGGGATGGGATGGGATGGGATGGGATGCGATGGGATCCCTGGGATTGGATGGATTCCCTGGGATGGGATCGATGGGATGGGATGTGATGGGATGGGATGGGATGGGATCCCTGGGATGGGATGGCATGGCATGGAATGGCATGTGGTCCCTGGGATGGGATGGGATGCCTGGGATCCCTGGGCTGGGATGGGATCCCTGGGATGGGATGGGATGGGGTGGGATCCCTTGAAAGGGATCCCTGGAATGGGATTGGCTCACTGGGATGGGATGGGATGTGATCCCTGGGATGTGATGTGATCCCTGGGATGGGATCCCTGGGATGGGATGGGATCCCTGGGAGGGGATGGGATCCCTGGGATGGGATTACTGGAATGGGATGGGACGGGATTCCTGGGATGGGAATGGATGGGATGGGATGGGATGGGATGGGTTCCCTGGGATGGGATGGGATCCCTGGTATGGGATAGGATCCCTGGTATTGGATCACTGGGATGGGATGGGATCCCTGGGATGGGATCCCTTTGATGGGAAGGGATCCCTTTGATGGGATGGGATCCCTGCGATGGGATGGGATGGGATGGGATGGGATGGGATGGGATGGGATGGGATGGGATCGGATGGGATGGGATGGGATGGGATCGGATGGGATGGGATGGGATGGGATGGGATCGGATGGGATGGGATGGGATGGGTTGCGATGGGATCCCTGGGATGGGATGGGATGGGATGGGATCGGATGGGATGGGATGGGATGCGATGGGATCTCTGGGATTGTATGGATTCCCTGGGATGGGATCGATGGGATGGGATGTGATGGGATGGGATGGGATGGGATGGGATCCCTGGGATGGGATGGCATGGCATGGAATGGCATGTGGTCCCTGGGATGGGATGGGATGCGATGGGATCCCTGGGCTGGGATGGGATCCCTGGGATGGGATGGGATGGGATGGGATGGGATGGGATGGGATGGGATCCCTGGGATGGGATTGGTAGGAAAGGGATGGGATGGGATGGAATGGGATGGGATCCCTGGGATGGGATGGGATATCTGGGATGGGATGGGATGGGATGGGATGGGATGGGATCCCTGGGATGGGATTGGTAGGAAAGGGATGGGATGGAATGGGATGGGATCCCTGGGATGGGATGGGATGGGATGGGATGGGATGGGATGGTATGGGATGGTATGGGATGGGATGGGATGGAATGGGCTGGGATGGGATTGGTTGGGATGGGATGCGATCCTTGAGATGGGATGGGATGGGATGGGATGGGATGGGATGGGATGGCATCCCTGGGATGGGATGGGATCCCTGGAATGGGATGGGATTCCTGGAATGGGATGGGATTCCTGGAATGGGTTGGTATGGGATGGGATTGGATGTCATGGGATGGGATGGGATGGGATGCGATGGGATGGGATCCCTGGGATGGGATGGGATGGGATCCCTGGGATGGGATGGGATGGGATCCCTTGCATGTGATGGGATCCCTGGGATGGGATCCCTGGGATGGGATGGGATTCCTGGGATGGGATGGGATTCCTGGAATGGGATTCCTGGAATGGGATGGGATGGGATTTCTGGGATGGGTTGGGATGGGATGGGATGGGAGATGATCACTGGGATGGGATAGGATCGCAGGGATTGGATCCCTGGGAGGCGATGGGATCCCTGGGATGGGATGGGATGGGATCCCTGGGATGGGATCCTTGGGATGGGATGGGATCCCTGCGACGGGATCCCTGGGATGGGATCCTTGGGATGGGATGGGATCCCCGTGATGGGATCTCTCGCATGGGATGGTATCCATGGGATGGGATGGATTGGGATGGGATGGGAACCCTGGGACGGGATGGGATGGGATGGGATCCCTGGGTTGGGATACCTAAAATGTGATCCCTCGTATGGGATGGGATCACTAGGATGGGATGGGTTGGGATGGGATGGGATCCCTGGAATGGGATGGGATGGGATCCCTGGAATGGGTTCCCTGGAATGGGATCCCTGGGATGTGATGGGAGCCCTACTATGGGATGGAATCCCTGGGATGGGATGGAATGGGATGGGATGGCATGGGATCCCTGGGATGGGATGGGATCCCTGGGATGGGATCCCTTTTATGGGATGGGATCCCTTTTATGGGATGGGATCCCTGCGATGGGATGGGATGGGATGGTATCCCTGGGATGGGTTCTGTGGGATGGGATGGGATGGGATGGGATGGGATGGAATGGGATGGGATGGGATCGGATGGCATGGGATCGGATGGGATCGGATGGGATCGGATGGGATGGGATGGGATGGGATGGGTTGCGATGGGATCCCTGGGATGGGATGGGATGTGGTGAGATCCCTGGGATGGGATGGGATGGCATGGGATGGGATCCCTGGGATGAGATGGGATGGGATCCCTGGGATGTGTTGGGATTCCTGGGAAGGGATGGGATTCCTGGAATGGGATGGGATTCCTGGAATGGGATGGGATGGGATGGGATGGGAGATGATCACTGGGATGGGATAGGATCGCTGGGATTGGATCCCTGGGTGGCGATGGGATCCCTGGGATGGGATGGGATGGGATGGGTTGGGAACCCTGGGATGGGATGTTATGGGATCCCTGGGATGAGATGGGATGGTATTCCTTCCAGGGGATCCCTGGAATGTGATCCCTCGTATGGGATGGGATCCCTGGGATGGGATGGAATCCCTGGGATGGGATCCCGGGGATGGGATGGGATCCCGGGGATGGGATCTCCAGGATGGGATGGGATGGGATGGGATTGGATGGGATGGGATGGAATGGGCTGGGATGGGATTGGTTGGGATGGGATGCGATCATTGGGATGGGATGGGATGGGATGGGTTGCGATGGGATCCCTGGGATGGGATGGGATGTGGTGAGATCCCTGGGATGGGATGGGATGGCATGGGATGGGATCCCTGGGATGAGATGGGATGGGATCCCTGGGATGGGTTGGGATCCCTGGGATGGGATGGGATCCCTGGGATGGGATCCCTTGGATGGGTTACCAGGGATGGGATAGGATACCTGGGATGGGAGAGGATGGGATGGGATGGGATGGGATGGGATGGGATGGGATGGGATGAGATGGGATGGGATGGGATAGGATAGGATGGGATGGGATGGAATGGGTTGGGATGGGATTGGATGGGATAGGCTGGGATAGATGGGTTGCGATGGGATCCCTGGGATGAGATGGGATGGGATCCCTGGGATGTGATGGGATCCCTGGGATGGGATCCCTGGGATGGGATGGGATCCCTGGAATGGGATGGGATTCCTGGAATGGGATGGGATTCCTGGAATGGGATGGGATGGGATGGGATGGGATGGGATCCCTGGGATGGGATGGGATGGGATGGGATGGGATGGGATGGGATGGGATGGGATGGGATGGGATTAGTTGAGATGGGATGGGATCCCTCGGATGGGAGGGGATCCCTCGTATGGGATGGGATCACTGGGATGGGATGGGATGTGATCCCTGGGATGTGATGGGATCCCTGGGATGGGATCCCTGGGATGGGATGGGATCCCTGTGAGGGGATGGGATCCCTGGGATGGGATTACTGGAATGGGATGGGATGGGATCCCTGGGATGGGATGCCTGGAATGAGATGTGATCCCTGGAATGGGATGGGATGGGATGGGATCCCTGGGATGGGATGGGATCCCTGGGATGGGATGGTATGGGATGGGATGGGATCCCTGGGATTGGATGGGTTCCATGGGAAGGGATCCCTGGAATGGGATGGGATGGGATGGGTTCCCTGGGATGGGATGGGATCCCTGGTATGGGATAGGATCCCTGGTATTTGATCCCTGGGATGGGATGGGATCCCTGGGATGGGATCCCTGGGATGGGATGGGATCCCTGGGATGGGATGGGATGGGATGGGATGGCATGGGATCCCTGGGATGGGATGGGATCCCTGGGATGGGATCCCTTTGATGGGATGGGATCCCTGCGATGGGATCCCTGCGATGGGATGGGATCCCTGCGATGGGATGGGATCCCTGCCATGGGATGGGATGGGATGGGAAGGGATGGGATGGGATGGGATGGGATGGGATGGGATGGGATGGGATGGGATGCGATGGGATGGGATGGGATGGGATCGGATGGGATGGGATGGGATGGGTTGCGATGGGATCCCTGGGATGGGATGGGATGGGATGGGATGGGATGCGATGGGATCCCTGGGATTGGATGGATTCCCTGGGATGGGATCGATGGGATGTGATGGGATGGGATCCCTGGGATGGGATTGGTAGGAATGGGATGGGATGGGATGGAATGGGATGGGATCCCTGGGATGGGATGGGATGGGATGGGATGGGATCCCTTGCATGGGATGGGATCCCTGGGATGGGATCCCTGGCATGGGATGGGATCCCTGGGATGGGATGGGATGGGATGGGATGGGATGGGATGGGATGGGATGGCATGGGATCCCTGCGATGGGATGGGATCCCTGGGATGGGATCCCTTTGATGGGAAGGGATCCCTTTGATGGGATGGGATCCCTGCGATGGGATGGGATGGGATGGGATGGGATGGGATGGGATGGGATGGGATGGGATTGGATGGGATGGGATGGGATGGGATGGGATGGGATGGGATGGGTTGCGATGGGATCCCTGGGATGGGATGGGATGGGATGGGATGGGATGGGATGGGATGCGATGGGATCCCTGGGATTGGATGGATTCCCTGGGATGGGATCGATGGGATGGGATGTGATGGGATGGGATGGGATGGGATCCCTGGGATGGGATGGCATGGCATGGAATGGCATGTGGTCCCTGGGATGGGATGGGATGCCTGGGATCCCTGGGCTGGGATGGGATCCCTGGGATGGGATGGGATGGGGTGGGATCCCTGGGATGGGATCCCTGGGATGGGATTGGTAGGAAAGGGATGGGATGGAATGGGATGGGATCCCTGGGATGGGATGGAATGGGCTGGGATGGGATTGGTTGGGATGGGATGCGATCCTTGGGATGGGATGGGATGGGATGGGATGGCATCCCTGGGATGGGATGGGATCCCTGGAATGGGATGGGATTCCTGGAATGGGATGGGATTCCTGGAATGGGATGGGATTCCTGGGATGGGTTGGTATGGGATGGGATGGGATGTCATGGGATGGGATGGGATCCCTGGGATGGGATGGGATGGGATGGGATCCCTGTGAGGGGATGGGATCCCTGGGATGGGATTACTGGAATGGGATGGGATGGGATCCCTGGGATGGGATGCCTGGAATGAGATGTGATCCCTGGAATGGGATGGGATGGGATGGGATCCCTGGGATGGGATGGGATCCCTGGGATGGGATGGTATGGGATGGGATGGGATCCCTGGGATTGGATGGGTTCCATGGGAAGGGATCCCTGGAATGGGATGGGATGGGATGGGTTCCCTGGGATCGGATGGGATCCCTGGTATGGGATAGGATCCCTGGTATTTGATCCCTGGGATGGGATGGGATCCCTGGGATGGGATCCCTGGGATGGGATGGGATCCCTGGGATGGGATGGGATGGGATGGGATGGCATGGGATCCCTGGGATGGGATGGGATCCCTGGGATGGGATCCCTTTGATGGGATGGGATCCCTGGGATGGGATCCCTTTGATGGGATGGGATCCCTGCGATGGGATGGGATCCCTGCCATGGGATGGGATGGGATGGGAAGGGATGGGATGGGATGGGATGGGATGGGATGGGATGGGATGCGATGGGATGGGATGGGATCGGATGGGATGGGATGGGATGGGTTGCGATGGGATCCCTGGGATGGGATGGGATGGGATGGGATGGGATGCGATGGGATCCCTGGGATTGGATGGATTCCCTGGGATGGGATCGATGGGATGGGATGTGATGGGATGGGATGGGATGGGATCCCTGGGATGGGATTGGTAGGAATGGGATGGGATGGGATGGAATGGGATGGGATCCCTGGGATGGGATGGGATGGGATGGGATGGGATGGGATCCCTTGCATGGGATGGGATCCCTGGGATGGGATCCCTGGCATGGGATGGGATCCCTGGGATGGGATGGGATGGGATGGGATGGGATGGGATGGGATGGGATGGCATGGGATCCCTGCGATGGGATGGGATCCCTGGGATGGGATCCCTTTGATGGGAAGGGATCCCTTTGATGGGATGGGATGGGATGGGATGGGATGGGATGGGATGGGATGGGATTGGATGGGATGGGATGGGATGGGATGGGATGGGATGGGATCGGATGGGATGGGATGGGATGGGTTGCGATGGGATCCCTGGGATGGGATGGGATGGGATGGGATGGGATGGGATCGGATGGGATGGGATGGGATGCGATGGGATCCCTGGGATTGGATGGATTCCCTGGGATGGGATCGATGGGATGGGATGTGATGGGATGGGATGGGATGGGATCCCTGGGATGGGATGGCATGGCATGGAATGGCATGTGGTCCCTGGGATGGGATGGGATGCCTGGGATCCCTGGGCTGGGATGGGATCCCTGGGATGGGATGGGATCCCTGGGATGGGATCCCTGGGATGGGATTGGTAGGAAAGGGATGGGATGGAATGGGATGGGATCCCTGGGATGGGATGGAATGGGCTGGGATGGGATTGGTTGGGATGGGATGCGATCCTTGGGATGGGATGGGATGGGATGGGATGGCATCCCTGGGATGGGATGGGATCCCTGGAATGGGATGGGATTCCTGGAATGGGATGGGATTCCTGGAATGGGATGGGATTCCTGGGATGGGTTGGTATGGGATGGGATGGGATGTCATGGGATGGGATGGGATCCCTGGGATGGGATGGGATGGGATGGGATCCCTGGGATGGGATGGGATGGGATCCCTTGCATGTGATGGGATCCCTGGGATGGGATCCTTGGGATGGGATGGGTTCCCCGTGGTGGGATCTCTCGCATGGGATGGGATCCATGGGACGGGATGGGATGGGATGGGTTGGGGTTGGATGGGATGGGATCCCTGGGATGGGAGGGGATCCCTGGGATGGGATGGGATGGGATGGGATGGGATGGGATGGGATGTGATCCCTCGGATGGGATGGGATGGGATGGGATCCCTGGAATGGGATCCCTGGAATGGGATCCCTGGAATGGGATGGGATCACTAGGATGGGATGGGATGGGATCCCTGGAATGGGATCCCTGGAATGGGATCCCTGGAATGGGATGGGATCACTAGGATGGGATGGGTTGGGATGGGATGGGATCCCTCGGACGGGATGGGATGGGATGGGTTGGGGTTCGATGGGATGGGATGGGATCCCTGGGATGGGAGGGGATCCCTGGGATGGGATGGGATGGGATGGGATGGGATGGGATGGGATGGGATGGGATGTGATCCCTCGGATGGGATGGGATGGGATGGGATGGGATGGGATCCCTGGAATGGGATGGGATTCCTGGAATGGGATGGGATTCCTGGAATGGGATCCCTGGGATGTGATGGGAGCCCTGGGATGGGATGGGATCCCTGGGATGGGATCCCTTGGATGGGTTACCAGGGATGGGATAGGATACCTGGGATGGGAGAGGATGGGATGGGATGGGATGGGATGGGATGGGATGGGATGGGATGGGATGAGATGGGATGGGATGGGATAGGATAGGATGGGATGGGATGGAATGGGTTGGGATGGGATTGGATGGGATAGGCTGGGATAGATGGGTTGCGATGGGATCCCTGGGATGAGATGGGATGGGATCCCTGGGATGTGATGGGATCCCTGGGATGGGATCCCTGGGATGGGATGGGATCCCTGGAATGGGATGGGATTCCTGGAATGGGATGGGATTCCTGGAATGGGATGGGATGGGATGGGATGGGATGGGATCCCTGGGATGGGATGGGATGGGATGGGATGGGATGGGATGGGATGGGATGGGATGGGATGGGATGGGATTAGTTGAGATGGGATGGGATCCCTCGGATGGGAGGGGATCCCTCGTATGGGATGGGATCACTGGGATGGGATGGGATGTGATCCCTGGGATGTGATGGGATCCCTGGGATGGGATCCCTGGGATGGGATGGGATCCCTGTGAGGGGATGGGATCCCTGGGATGGGATTACTGGAATGGGATGGGATGGGATCCCTGGGATGGGATGCCTGGAATGAGATGTGATCCCTGGAATGGGATGGGATGGGATGGGATCCCTGGGATGGGATGGGATCCCTGGGATGGGATGGTATGGGATGGGATGGGATCCCTGGGATTGGATGGGTTCCATGGGAAGGGATCCCTGGAATGGGATGGGATGGGATGGGTTCCCTGGGATGGGATGGGATCCCTGGTATGGGATAGGATCCCTGGTATTTGATCCCTGGGATGGGATGGGATCCCTGGGATGGGATCCCTGGGATGGGATGGGATCCCTGGGATGGGATGGGATGGGATGGGATGGCATGGGATCCCTGGGATGGGATGGGATCCCTGGGATGGGATCCCTTTGATGGGATGGGATCCCTGCGATGGGATCCCTGCGATGGGATGGGATCCCTGCGATGGGATGGGATCCCTGCCATGGGATGGGATGGGATGGGAAGGGATGGGATGGGATGGGATGGGATGGGATGGGATGGGATGGGATGGGATGGGATGCGATGGGATGGGATGGGATGGGATCGGATGGGATGGGATGGGATGGGTTGCGATGGGATCCCTGGGATGGGATGGGATGGGATGGGATGGGATGCGATGGGATCCCTGGGATTGGATGGATTCCCTGGGATGGGATCGATGGGATGTGATGGGATGGGATCCCTGGGATGGGATTGGTAGGAATGGGATGGGATGGGATGGAATGGGATGGGATCCCTGGGATGAGATGGGATGGGATCCCTGGGATGGGTTGGGATCCCTGGGATGGGATGGGATCCCTGGGATGGGATCCCTTGGATGGGTTACCAGGGATGGGATAGGATACCTGGGATGGGAGAGGATGGGATGGGATGGGATGGGATGGGATGGGATGGGATGGGATGAGATGGGATGGGATGGGATAGGATAGGATGGGATGGGATGGAATGGGTTGGGATGGGATTGGATGGGATAGGCTGGGATAGATGGGTTGCGATGGGATCCCTGGGATGAGATGGGATGGGATCCCTGGGATGTGATGGGATCCCTGGGATGGGATCCCTGGGATGGGATGGGATCCCTGGAATGGGATCCCTGGAATGGGATGGGATTCCTGGAATGGGATGGGATGGGAGCCCTGCTATGGGATGGAATCCCTGGGATGGGATGGAATGGGATGGGATGGCATGGGATCCCTGGGATGGGATGGGATCCCTGGGATGGGATCCCTGGGATGGGATGGGATCCCTGCGATGGGATGGGATCCCTGCGATGGGATGGGATGGGATGGGATCCCTGGGATGGGATCCCTTTTTTGGGATGGGATCCCTGCGATGGGATGGGATCCCTGCGATGGGATGGGATGGGATGGTATCCCTGGGATGGGTTCTGTGGGATGGGATGGGATCCCTGCGATGGGATGGGATGGGATGGGATGGGATGGGATGGGATGGGATGGGACGGGATGGGATCGGATGGGATGGGATGGGATGGGTTGCGATGGGATCCCTGGGATGGGATGGGATGGGATCGGATGGGATGGGATGGGATGCGATGGGATCCCTGGGATTGGATGGATTCCCTGGGATGGGATCGATGGGATGGGATGTGATGGGATGGGATGGGATGGGATGGGATCCCTGGGATGGGATGGCATGGCATGGAATGGCATGTGGTCCCTGGGATGGGATGGGATGCCTGGGATCCCTGGGCTGGGATGGGATCCCTGGGATGGGATGGGATGGGATGGGATGGGATCCCTGGGATGGGATGGGTAGGAAAGGGATGGGATGGGATGGAATGGGATGGGATCCCTGGGATGGGATGGGATACCTGGGATGGGATGGGATGGGATGGGATCCCTGGGATGGGATTGGTAGGAAAGGGATGGCATGGAATGGGATGGGATCCCTGGGATGGGATGGGATGGGATGGTATGGGATGGTATGGGATGGGATGGGATGGGATGGGATGGAATGGGCTGGGATGGGATGGGATGGGATGTGATCCCTCGGATGGGATGGGATGGGATGGGATGGGATCCCTGGAATGGGTTGGGATCCCTGGAATGGGATGGGATTCCTGGAATGGGATGGGATTCCTGGAATGGGATGGGATTCCTGGGATGGGTTGGTATGGGATGGGATTGGATGTCATGGGATGGGATGGGATGGGATGCGATGGGACGGGATCCCTGGGATGGGATGGGATGGGATGGGATCCCTGGGATGGGATGGGATGGGATCCCTTGCATGTGATGGGATCCCTGGGATGGGATCCCTGGGATGGGATGGGATTCCTGGGATGGGATGGGATTCCTGGAATGGGATGGGATTCCTGGAATGGGATGGGATGGGATTTCTGGGATGGGTTGGGATGGGATGGGATGGGATGGGAGATGATCACTGGGATGGGATAGGATCGCAGGGATTGGATCCCTGGGAGGCGCTGGGATCCCTGGGATGGGATGGGATCCCTGGGATGGGATGGGATGGTATCCCTGGGACGGGATCCCTGGGATGGGATCCTTGGGATGGGATGGGATCCCCGTGATGGGATCTCTCACATGGGATGGGATCCATGGGACGGGATGGGATGGGATGGGAGGGGTTGGGGTTGGATGGGATGGGATGGGATCCCTGGGATGGGAGGGGATCCCTGGGATGGGATGGGATTCCTGGGATGGGATGGGATGGGATGGGATGGGATCCCTGGAATGGGAACCCTGGAATGGGATGGGATCACTAGGATGGGAGGGGTTGGGATCCCTGGAATGGGATCCCTGGAATGGGATCCCTGGAATGGGATGGGATCACTAGGATGGTATGGGTTGGGATGGGATGGGATCCCTGGGACGGGATGGGATGGGATGGGTTGGGGTTGGATGGGATGGGATGGGATCCCTGGGATGTGATGGGAGCCCTGCTATGGGATGGAATCCCTGGGATGGGATTGAATGGGATGGGATGGCATGGGATCCCTGGGATGTGATGGGATCCCTGGGATGGGATCCCTGGGATGGGATGGGATCCCTGGAATGGGATGGGATTCCTGGAATGGGATGGGATTCCTGGAATGGGATGGGATGGGATGGGATGGGATGGGATGGGATGGGATGGGATGGGATGGGATCCCTGGGATGGGATGGGATGGGATGGGATGGGATGAGTTGAGATGGGATGGGATCCCTCGGATGGGAGGGGATCCCTCGTATGGGATGGGATCACTGGGATGGGATGGGATGTGATCCCTGGGATGGGATGCCTGGAATGAGATGTGATCCCTGGAATGGGATGGGATGGGATGGGATCCCTGGGATGGGATGGGATCCCTGGGATGGGATTACTGGAATGGGATGGGATGGGATCCCTGGGATGGGATGCCTGGAATGAGATGTGATCCCTGGAATGGGATGGGATGGGATGGGATCCCTGGGATGGGATGGGATCCCTGGGATGGGATGGTATGGGATGGGATGGGATCCCTGGGATTGGATGGGTTCCATGGGAAGGGATCCCTGGAATGGGATGGGATGGGATGGGTTCCCTGGGATGGGATGGGATCCCTGGTATGGGATAGGATCCCTGGTATTTGATCCCTGGGATGGGATGGGATCCCTGGGATGGGATCCCTGGGATGGGATGGGATCCCTGGGATGGGATGGGATGGGATGGGATGGCATGGGATCCCTGAGATGGGATGGGATCCCTGGGATGGGATCCCTTTGATGGGATGGGATCCCTGGGATGGGATCCCTTTGATGGGATGGGATCCCTGCGATGGGATGGGATCCCTGCCATGGGATGGGATGGGATGGGAAGGGATGGGATGGGATGGGATGGGATGGGATGGGATGGGATGGGATGGGATGGGATGGGATGCGATGGGATGGGATGGGATCGGATGGGATGGGATGGGATGGGTTGCGATGGGATCCCTGGGATGGGATGGGATGGGATGGGATGCGATGGGATCCCTGGGATTGGATGGATTCCCTGGGATGGGATCGATGGGATGGGATGTGATGGGATGGGATGGGATGGGATCCCTGGGATGGGATTGGTAGGAATGGGATGGGATGGGATGGAATGGGATGGGATCCCTGGGATGGGATGGGATGGGATGGGATGGGATCCCTTGCATGGGATGGGATCCCTGGGATGGGATCCCTGGCATGGGATGGGATCCCTGGGATGGGATGGGATGGGATGGGATGGCATGGGATCCCTGCGATGGGATGGGATCCCTGGGATGGGATCCCTTTGATGGGAAGGGATCCCTTTGATGGGATGGGATCCCTGCGATGGGATGGGATGGGATGGGATGGGATGGGATGGGATGGGATGGGATGGGATTGGATGGGATGGGATGGGATGGGATGGGATGGGATCGGATGGGATGGGATGGGATGGGTTGCGATGGGATCCCTGGGATGGGATGGGATGGGATGGGATGGGATGGGATCGGATGGGATGGGATGGGATGCGATGGGATCCCTGGGATTGGATGGATTCCCTGGGATGGGATCGATGGGATGGGATGTGATGGGATGGGATGGGATGGGATCCCTGGGATGGGATGGCATGGCATGGAATGGCATGTGGTCCCTGGGATGGGATGGGATGCCTGGGATCCCTGGGCTGGGATGGGATCCCTGGGATGGGATGGGATGGGATGGGATGGGATCCCTGGGATGGGATCCCTGGGATGGGATTGGTAGGAAAGGGATGGGATGGAATGGGATGGGATCCCTGGGATGGGATGGAATGGGCTGGGATGGGATTGGTTGGGATGGGATGCGATCCTTGGGATGGGATGGGATGGGATGGGATGGCATCCCTGGGATGGGATGGGATCCCTGGAATGGGATGGGATTCCTGGAATGGGATGGGATTCCTGGAATGGGATGGGATTCCTGGGATGGGTTGGTATGGGATGGGATGGGATGTCATGGGATGGGATGGGATCCCTGGGATGGGATGGGATGGGATGGGATCCCTGGGATGGGATGGGATGGGATCCCTTGCATGTGATGGGATCCCTGGGATGGGATCCTTGGGATGGGATGGGTTCCCCGTGGTGGGATCTCTCGCATGGGATGGGATCCATGGGACGGGATGGGATGGGATGGGTTGGGGTTGGATGGGATGGGATCCCTGGGATGGGAGGGGATCCCTGGGATGGGATGGGATGGGATGGGATGGGATGGGATGGGATGGGATGTGATCCCTCGGATGGGATGGGATGGGATGGGATCCCTGGAATGGGATCCCTGGAATGGGATCCCTGGAATGGGATGGGATCACTAGGATGGGATGGGATGGGATCCCTGGAATGGGATCCCTGGAATGGGATCCCTGGAATGGGATGGGATCACTAGGATGGGATGGGTTGGGATGGGATGGGATCCCTCGGACGGGATGGGATGGGATGGGTTGGGGTTCGATGGGATGGGATGGGATCCCTGGGATGGGAGGGGATCCCTGGGATGGGATGGGATGGGATGGGATGGGATGGGATGGGATGGGATGTGATCCCTCGGATGGGATGGGATGGGATGGGATGGGATGGGATCCCTGGAATGGGATCCCTGGAATGGGATCCCTGGGATGTGATGGGAGCCCTGCTATGGGATGGAATCCCTGGGATGGGATGGAATGGGATGGGATGGCATGGGATCCCTGGGATGGGATGGGATCCCTGGGATGGGATCCCTGGGATGGGATGGGATCCCTGCGATGGGATGGGATCCCTGCGATGGGATGGGATGGGATGGGATCCCTGGGATGGGATCCCTTTTTTGGGATGGGATCCCTGCGATGGGATGGGATCCCTGCGATGGGATGGGATGGGATGGTATCCCTGGGATGGGTTCTGTGGGATGGGATGGGATCCCTGCGATGGGATGGGATGGGATGGGATGGGATGGGATGGGATGGGATGGGATGGGATGGGATCGGATGGGATGGGATGGGATGGGTTGCGATGGGATCCCTGGGATGGGATGGGATGGGATCGGATGGGATGGGATGGGATGCGATGGGATCCCTGGGATTGGATGGATTCCCTGGGATGGGATCGATGGGATGGGATGTGATGGGATGGGATGGGATGGGATGGGATCCCTGGGATGGGATGGCATGGCATGGAATGGCATGTGGTCCCTGGGATGGGATGGGATGCCTGGGATCCCTGGGCTGGGATGGGATCCCTGGGATGGGATGGGATGGGATGGGATGGGATGGGATCCCTGGGATGGGATGGGTAGGAAAGGGATGGGATGGGATGGAATGGGATGGGATCCCTGGGATGGGATGGGATACCTGGGATGGTATGGGATGGTATGGGATGGGATGGGATGGGATGGGATGGAATGGGCTGGGATGGGATGGGATGGGATGTGATCCCTCGGATGGGATGGGATGGGATGGGATCCCTGGAATGGGTTGGGATCCCTGGAATGGGATGGGATTCCTGGAATGGGATGGGATTCCTGGAATGGGATGGGATTCCTGGGATGGGTTGGTATGGGATGGGATTGGATGTCATGGGATGGGATGGGATGGGATGCGATGGGATGGGATCCCTGGGATGGGATGGGATGGGATGGGATCCCTGGGATGGGATGGGATGGGATCCCTTGCATGTGATGGGATCCCTGGGATGGGATCCCTGGGATGGGATGGGATTCCTGGGATGGGATGGGATTCCTGGAATGGGATGGGATTCCTGGAATGGGATGGGATGGGATTTCTGGGATGGGTTGGGATGGGATGGGATGGGATGGGAGATGATCACTGGGATGGGATAGGATCGCAGGGATTGGATCCCTGGGAGGCGATGGGATCCCTGGGATGGGATGGGATCCCTGGGATGGGATGGGATGGTATCCCTGGGACGGGATCCCTGGGATGGGATCCTTGGGATGGGATGGGATCCCCGTGATGGGATCTCTCACATGGGATGGGATCCATGGGACGGGATGGGATGGGATGGGAGGGGTTGGGGTTGGATGGGATGGGATGGGATCCCTGGGATGGGAGGGGATCCCTGGGATGGGATGGGATGGGATGGGATGGGATGGGATGGGATGGGATGGGATGTGATCCCTCGGATGGGATGGGATGGGATGGGATGGGATCCCTGGAATGGGATCCCTGGAATGGGATGGGATCACTAGGATGGGAGGGGTTGGGATCCCTGGAATGGGATCCCTGGAATGGGATCCCTGGAATGGGATGGGATCACTAGGATGGTATGGGTTGGGATGGGATGGGATCCCTGGGACGGGATGGGATGGGATGGGTTGGGGTTGGATGGGATGGGATGGGATCCCTGGGATGTGATGGGAGCCCTGCTATGGGATGGAATCCCTGGGATGGGATTGAATGGGATGGGATGGCATGGGATCCCTGGGATGGGATGGGATCCCTGGGATGGGATCCCTGCGATGGGATGGGATCCCTGCGATGGGATGGGATGGGATGGGATGGTATCCCTTGGATGGGTTCTGTGCGATGGGATGTGATGGGATGGGATGGTATCCCTTGGATGGGTTCTGTGGGATGGGATGGGATGGGATGGGATGGGATGGGATGGGATGGGATGGAATGGGATGGGATGGGATCGGATGGCATGGGATCGGATGGGATGGGATGGGATCGGATGGGATGGGATGGGATGGGTTGCGATGGGATCCCTGGGATGGGATGGGATGTGGTGAGATCCCTGGGATGGGATGGGATGGCATGGGATGGGATCCCTGGGATGAGATGGGATGGGATCCCTGGGATGTGATGGGATTCCTGGGATGGGATGGGATTCCTGGGATGGGATGGGATTCCTGGAATGGGATGGGATCCCTGGGATGGGATGGGATGGGATGGGATGGGATGGGATGGGTTGGGAACCCTGGGATGGGATGTTATGGGATCCCTGGGATAAGATGGGATGGGATCCCTGCGATGGGATCCTTGGAATGTGATCCCTCGTATGGGATGGGATCCCTGGGATGGAATCTCTGGGATGGGATCCCGGGGATGGGATGGGATCCCGGGGATGGGGTCTCCAGGATGGGATGGGATGGGATGGGATGGGATGGGATGGAATGGGCTGGGATGGGATTGGTTGGGATGGAATGCCATCCTTGGGATGGGATGGGATGGGATGGGATGGAATGGGGTGGGATGGGATTGGATGGGATGGGCTGGGATAGATGGGTTGCGATGGGATACCTGGGATGGGATGGGATGGGATGGCATGGGATCCCTGGGATGGGACGGGATCCCTGGAATGGGACGGGATCCCTGGAATGGGACGGGATCCCTGGAATGGGATGGGATCCCTGGGATGAGATGGGATGGGATCCCTGGGATGTGATGGGATTCCTGGGATGGGATGGGATTCCTGGGATGGGATGGGATTCCTGGAATGGGATGGGATCCCTGGGATGGGATGGGATGGGATGGGATGGGATGGGATGGGATGGGATGGGATGGGATGCGATGGGATGGGATCCCTTGCATGGGATGGGATCCCTCGGATTGGATCCCTGGGATGGGAGGGGTCCCTGGGATGGGATGGGATTCCTGGAATGGGATGGGATTCCTGGAATGGGATGGGATGGGATGGGATTCCTGGGATGGGTTGGGATGGGATGGGATGGGATGGGATGCTATATGATCACTGGGATGGGATTGCATCGCAGGGATTGGATCCCTGGGAGGCGATGGGATCCCTGGGATGGGATGGAATCCCTGGGATGGGATGGGATGGTATCCCTGGGACGGGATCCCTGGGATGGGATCCTTGGGATGGGATGGTATCCCCGTGATGGGATCTCTCGCATGGGATGGGATCCATGGGATGGGATGGGTTGGGATGGGATGGGAACCCTGGGACGGGATGGGATGGGATGGGATCCCTGGGATGGGATGGGATGGGATGGGATCCCTGGGATGGGATACCTAAAATGTGATCACTCGTATGGGATGGTATCCCCGTGATGGGATCTCTGGCATGGGATGGGATCCATGGGATGGGATGGGTTGGGATGGGATGGGAACCCTGGGACGGGATGGGATCGGATGGGATGGGATGGGATGCGGTTGGATGGGATGGGATGGGATCCCTGGGATGGGAGGGGATCCCTGGGATGGGATGGGATGGGATGGGATGCGACCCCTCGGATGGGATGGGATGGGATGGGATGGGATGGGATCCCTGGTATGCGATGGGATCCCAGGGATGGGATGGGATGGGATGGGATGGGATGGGATGGGATGGGATGGGATGGGATGGGATGGGATGGGATGGGATGGGATACGTGGGATGGGATGGGATACGTGGGATGGTATCCCTGTGTTGGGATCCCTGGGATGGGATGGGATCCCGTTGATGGGATGGGATTCCTCGTATGGGATCCCTGGGATGGGATGGGATGCGATCCCTGGGATGTGATGGGATCCCTGGGATGGGATGGGATCCCTGGAATGGGATGGGATTCCGGGAATGGGATGGGATTCCTGGAATGGGATGGGATTCCTGGGATGACTTGGGATGGGATGGGATGGGATGGGATGGGATGGGATGGGATGGGATGGGATGGGATGGGATGGGATCCCTGCGATGGGATCCCTGGGATGGGATGGGATCTCTGGGATGGGATCCCTGGGATGGGATCCCAGGGATGGGATGGGATGGTATGGGATCCTGGGATGGGATGTGATCCCTGGGATGGGATCCCTGGGATGGGATTGGATGGGATTGGACGGGATGGGATTAAATGGGGAGGGATCGGATTGGATGGGATGGGCTGGGATGGGATGGGATGGAATGGAATGGGATCCCTGGGATGGAATGGGATTCCTCGTATGGGATCCCTGGGATGGGATGGGATGGGATCCCTGGGATGTGATGGGATCTCTGGGATGTGATGGGATCACTGGGATGTGATTCCTGGGATGGGATGGGATCCCTTGCATGGGATGGGATCCCTGGGATGGGATGGGATCCCTGGGTAGGGATGGGATGGGATCCCTGGGATGCGATACCTAAAATGTGATCACTCGTATGGGATGGTATCCCCGTGATGGGATCTCTGGCATGGGATGGGATCCATGGGATGGGATGGGTTGGGATGGGATGGGAACCCTGGGACGGGATGGGATCGGATGGGATGGGATCCCTGGGATGGGAGGGGATCCCTGGGATGGGATGGGATGGGATGGGATGGGATGGGATGGGATGGGATGTGACCCCTAGGATGGGATGGGATGGGATGGGATCCCTGGTATGCGATGGGATCCCAGGGATGGGATGGGATGGGATGGGATGGGATACGTGGGATGGGATGGGATACGTGGGATGGTATCCCTGTGTTGGGATCCCTGGGATGGGATGGGATCCCGTTGATGGGATGGGATTCCTCGTATGGGATCCCTGGGATGGGATGGGATGCGATCCCTGGGATGTGATGGGATCCCTGGGATGGGATGGGATCCCTGGAATGGGATGGCATTCCGGGAATGGGATGGGATTCCTGGAATGGGATGGGATTCCTGGGATGGGTTGGTATGGGATGGGATGGGATGGGATCCCTGGGATGGGATGGGATGGGATCCCTTGCATGGGATGGGATCCCTGGGATGGGATCCCTGGAATGGGTTGGGATCCCTGGAATGGGATGGGATTCCTGGAATGGGATGGGATTCCTGGAATGGGATGGGATTCCTGGGATGGGTTGGTATGTGATGGGATTGGATGTCATGGGATGGGATGGGATGGGATGCGATGGGACGGGATCCCTGGGATGGGATCCCTGGGATGGGATGGGATCCCTGGGATGGGATGGGATGGGATCCCTTGCATGTGATGGGATCCCTGGGATGGGATCCCTGGGATGGGATGGGATTCCTGGGATGGGATGGGATTCCTGGAATGGGATGGGATTCCTGGAATGGGATGGGATGGGATTTCTGGGATGGGTTGGGATGGGATGGGATGGGATGGGAGATGATCACTGGGATGGGATAGGATCGCAGGGATTGGATCCCTGGGAGGCGCTGGGATCCCTGGGATGGGATGGGATCCCTGGGATGGGATGGGATGGTATCCCTGGGACGGGATCCCTGGGATGGGATCCTTGGGATGGGATGGGATCCCCGTGATGGGATCTCTCACATGGGATGGGATCCATGGGACGGGATGGGATGGGATGGGAGGGGTTGGGGTTGGATGGGATGGGATGGGATCCCTGGGATGGGAGGGGATCCCTGGGATGGGATGGGATGGGATGGGATGGGATGGGATGGGATGGGATGTGATCCCTCGGATGGGATGGGATGGGATGGGATGGGATCCCTGGAATGGGATCCCTGGAATGGGATGGGATCACTAGGATGGGAGGGGTTGGGATCCCTGGAATGGGATCCCTGGAATGGGATCCCTGGAATGGGATGGGATCACTAGGATGGTATGGGTTGGGATGGGATGGGATCCCTGGGACGGGATGGGATGGGATGGGTTGGGGTTGGATGGGATGGGATGGGATCCCTGGGATGTGATGGGAGCCCTGCTATGGGATGGAATCCCTGGGATGGGATTGAATGGGATGGGATGGCATGGGATCCCTGGGATGGGATGGGATCCCTGGGATGGGATCCCTGCGATGGGATGGGATCCCTGCGATGGGATGGGATCCCTGCGATGGGATGGGATGGGATGGTATCCCTTGGATGGGTTCTGTGGGATGGGATGGGATGGGATGGGATGGGATGGGATGGGATGGGATGGAATGGGATGGGATGGGATCGGATGGCATGGGATCGGATGGGATGGGATGGGATCGGATGGGATGGGATGGGATGGGTTGCGATGGGATCCCTGGGATGGGATGGGATGTGGTGAGATCCCTGGGATGGGATGGGATGGCATGGGATGGGATCCCTGGGATGAGATGGGATGGGATCCCTGGGATGTGATGGGATTCCTGGGATGGGATGGGATTCCTGGGATGGGATGGGATTCCTGGAATGGGATGGGATCCCTGGGATGGGATGGGATGGGATGGGATGGGATGGGATGGGATGGGATGGGATGGGTTGGGAACCCTGGGATGGGATGTTATGGGATCCCTGGGATAGGATGGGATGGGATCCCTGCGATGGGATCCTTGGAATGTGATCCCTCGTATGGGATGGGATCCCTGGGATGGAATCTCTGGGATGGGATCCCGGGGATGGGATGGGATCCCGGGGATGGGGTCTCCAGGATGGGATGGGATGGGATGGGATGAAATGGGGGGGGATGGGATTGGATGGGATGGGCTGGGATAGATGGGTTGCGATGGGATACCTGGGATGGGATGGGATGGGATGGCATGGGATCCCTGGGATGGGACGGGATCCCTGGAATGAGACGGGATCCCTGGAATGGGACGGGATCCCTGGAATGGGATGGGATCCCTGGGATGAGATGGGATGGGATCCCTGGGATGTGATGGGATTCCTGGGATGGGATGGGATTCCTGGGATGGGATGGGATTCCTGGAATGGGATGGGATCCCTGGGATGGGATGGGATGGGATGGGATGGGATGGGATGCGATGGGATGGGATGGGATCGGATGGGATGGGATGGGATGGGTTGCGATGGGATCCCTGGGATGGGATGGGATGGGATGGGATGCGATGGGATCCCTGGGATTGGATGGATTCCCTGGGATGGGATCGATGGGATGGGATGTGATGGGATGGGATGGGATGGGATCCCTGGTATGCGATGGGATCCCAGGGATGGGATGGGATGGGATGGGATGGGATGGGATGGGATGGGATACGTGGGATGGGATGGGATACGTGGGATGGTATCCCTGTGTTGGGATCCCTGGGATGGGATGGGATCCCGTTGATGGGATGGGATTCCTCGTATGGGATCCCTGGGATGGGATGGGATGCGATCCCTGGGATGTGATGGGATCCCTGGGATGGGATGGGATCCCTGGAATGGGATGGGATTCCGGGAATGGGATGGGATTCCTGGAATGGGATGGGATTCCTGGGATGACTTGGGATGGGATGGGATGGGATGGGATGGGATGGGATGGGATGGGATCCCTGCGATGGGATCCCTGGGATGGGATGGGATCTCTGGGATGGGATCCCTGGGATGGGATCCCAGGGATGGGATGGGATGGTATGGGATCCTGGGATGGGATGTGATCCCTGGGATGGGATCCCTGGGATGGGATTGGATGGGATTGGATGGGATGGGATTAAATGGGGAGGGATCGGATTGGATGGGATGGGCTGGGATGGGATGGGATGGAATGGAATGGGATCCCTGGGATGGAATGGGATTCCTCGTATGGGATCCCTGGGATGGGATGGGATGGGATCCCTGGGATGTGATGGGATCTCTGGGATGTGATGGGATCACTGGGATGTGATTCCTGGGATGGGATGGGATCCCTTGCATGGGATGGGATCCCTGGGATGGGATGGGATCCCTGGGTAGGGATGGGATGGGATCCCTGGGATGCGATACCTAAAATGTGATCACTCGTATGGGATGGTATCCCCGTGATGGGATCTCTGGCATGGGATCGGATCCATGGGATGGGATGGGTTGGGATGGGATGGGAACCCTGGGACGGGATGGGATCGGATGGGATGGGATGGGATCCCTGGGATGGGAGGGGATCCCTGGGATGGGATGGGATGGGATGGGATGGGATGGGATGGGATGGGATGGGATGTGACCCCTAGGATGGGATGGGATGGGATGGGATGGGATGGGATGGGATGGGATACGTGGGATGGGATGGGATACCTGGGATGGTATCCCTGTGTTGGGATCCCTGGGATGGGATGGGATCCCGTTGATGGGATGGGATTCCTCGTATGGGATCCCTGGGATGGGATGGGATGCGATCCCTGGGATGTGATGGGATCCCTGGGATGGGATGGGATCCCTGGAATGGGATGGCATTCCGGGAATGGGATGGGATCCCTTGCATGGGATGGGATTCCTGGGATGGGTTGGTATGGGATGGGATGGGATGGGATCCCTGGGATGGGATGGGATGGGATCCCTTGCATGGGATGGGATCCCTGGGATGGGATCCCTGGGATGGGATGGGATCCCTGTGATGGGATGGGATCCCTGGGATGGGATGGGATTCCTGGAATGGGATGGGATTCCTGGAATGGGATGGGATTCCTGGGATTGGTTGGGATGGGATGGGATGGGATGGGATATGATCACTGGGATGGGATAGGATCGCAGGGATTGGATCCCTGGGAGGCGATGGGATCCCTGGGATGGGATGGGATGGAATCCCTGGGATGGGATGGGATGGTATCCCTGGGACGGGATCCCAGGGATGGAATCCTTGGGATGGGATGGGATCCCTGGGATGGGATCTCTCGCATGGGATGGGATCCATGGGATGGGATGGGTTGGGATGGGATGGGAACCCTGGGACGGGATGGGATGGGATCCCTGGGATGGGATGGGATCCCTGGGATGGGATACCTAAAATGTGATCCCTCGTATGGGATGGTATCCCCGTGATGGGATCTCTCGCATGGTATGGGATCCATGGGATGGGATGGGTTGGGATGGGATGGGAACCCTGGGACGGGATGGGATGGGATGGGATGGGATGGGATGGGGTTGGATGGGATGGGATGGGATCCCTGGGATGGGAGGGGATCCCTGGGATGGGATGGGATGGGATGGGATGGGATGGGATGGGATGGGATGTGACCCCTCGGATGGGATGGGATGGGATGGGATGGGATGGGATACCTGGTATGCGATGGGATCCCAGGGATGGGATGGGATGGGATGGGATGGGATACGTGGGATGGGATGGGATACATGGGATGGTATCCCTGTGTTGGAATCCCTGGGATGGGATGGGATGGGATCCCTGGGATGTGATGGGATCCCTGGGAGGGGATGGGATCCCTGGGATGGGATGGGATGGGATGCGATGGGATCCCTGGGATTGGATGGATTCCCTGGGATGCGATCGATGGGATGGGATGTGATGGGATGGGATGGGATGGGATGGGATGGGATCCCTGGGATGGGATCCCTGGGATGGGATGGCATGGCATGGAATGGCATGTGGTCCCTGGGATGGGATGGGATGCCTGGGATCCCTGGGCTGGGATGGGATCCCTGGGATGGGATGGGATGGGAACCCTGGGATGGGATGTTATGGGATCCCTGGGATGAGATGGGATGGGATCCCAGCGATGGGATCCCTGGAATGTTATCCCTCGTATGGGATGGGATCCCTGGGAGGGGATGGAATCCCTGGGATGGGATCCCGGGGATGGGATGGGATCCCGGGGATGGGATCTCCAGGCTGGGATGGTATGGGATGATATGGGATGGTATGGGATGGGATGGGATGGGGTTGGATGGGATGGGATGGGATCCCTGGGATGGGAGGGGATCCCTGGGATGGGATGGGATGGGATGGGATGGGATGGGATGGGATGGGATGGGATGGGATGTGACCCCTCGGATGGGATGGGATGGGATGGGATGGGATGGGATGGGATGGGATACCTGGTATGCGATGGGATCCCAGGGATGGGATGGGATGGGATGGGATGGGATACGTGGGATGGGATGGGATACATGGGATGGTATCCCTGTGTTGGAATCCCTGGGATGGGATGGGATGGGATCCCGTTGATGGGATGGGATTCCTCGTATGGGATCCCTGGGATGGGATGGGATGGGATCGGATGGGATGGGATGGGATGCGATGGGATCCCTGGGATTGGATGGATTCCCTGGGATGGGATCGATGGGATGGGATGTGATGGGATGGGATGGGATGGGATGGGATCCCTGGGATGGGATGGCATGGCATGGAATGGCATGTGGTCCCTGGGATGGGATGGGATGCCTGGGATCCCTGGGCTGGGATGGGATCCCTGGGATGGGATGGGATGGGATGGGATGGGATCCCTGGGATGGGATGGGTAGGAAAGGGATGGGATGGGATGGAATGGGATGGGATCCCTGGGATGGGATGGGATACCTGGGATGGGATGGGATGGGATGGGATCCCTGGGATGGGATTGGTAGGAAAGGGATGGCATGGAATGGGATGGGATCCCTGGGATGGGATGGGATGGGATGGTATGGGATGGTATGGGATGGGATGGGATGGGATGGGATGGAATGGGCTGGGATGGGATGGGATGGGATGTGATCCCTCGGATGGGATGGGATGGGATGGGATCCCTGGAATGGGTTGGGATCCCTGGAATGGGATGGGATTCCTGGAATGGGATGGGATTCCTGGAATGGGATGGGATTCCTGGGATGGGTTGGTATGGGATGGGATTGGATGTCATGGGATGGGATGGGATGGGATGCGATGGGACGGGATCCCTGGGATGGGATGGGATGGGATGGGATCCCTGGGATGGGATGGGATGGGATCCCTTGCATGTGATGGGATCCCTGGGATGGGATCCCTGGGATGGGATGGGATTCCTGGGATGGGATGGGATTCCTGGAATGGGATGGGATTCCTGGAATGGGATGGGATGGGATTTCTGGGATGGGTTGGGATGGGATGGGATGGGATGGGAGATGATCACTGGGATGGGATAGGATCGCAGGGATTGGATCCCTGGGAGGCGCTGGGATCCCTGGGATGGGATGGGATCCCTGGGATGGGATGGGATGGTATCCCTGGGACGGGATCCCTGGGATGGGATCCTTGGGATGGGATGGGATCCCCGTGATGGGATCTCTCACATGGGATGGGATCCATGGGACGGGATGGGATGGGATGGGAGGGGTTGGGGTTGGATGGGATGGGATGGGATCCCTGGGATGGGAGGGGATCCCTGGGATGGGATGGGATTCCTGGGATGGGATGGGATGGGATGGGATGGGATCCCTGGAATGGGATCCCTGGAATGGGATGGGATCACTAGGATGGGAGGGGTTGGGATCCCTGGAATGGGATCCCTGGAATGGGATCCCTGGAATGGGATGGGATCACTAGGATGGTATGGGTTGGGATGGGATGGGATCCCTGGGACGGGATGGGATGGGATGGGTTGGGGTTGGATGGGATGGGATGGGATCCCTGGGATGTGATGGGAGCCCTGCTATGGGATGGAATCCCTGGGATGGGATTGAATGGGATGGGATGGCATGGGATCCCTGGGATGTGATGGGATCCCTGGGATGGGATCCCTGGGATGGGATGGGATCCCTGGAATGGGATGGGATTCCTGGAATGGGATGGGATTCCTGGAATGGGATGGGATGGGATGGGATGGGATGGGATGGGATGGGATCCCTGGGATGGGATGGGATGGGATGGGATGGGATGGGATGAGTTGAGATGGGATGGGATCCCTCGGATGGGAGGGGATCCCTCGTATGGGACGGGATCACTGGGATGGGATGGGATGTGATCCCTGGGATGTGATGGGATCCCTGGGATGGGATCCCTGGGATGGGATGGGATCCCTGTGAGGGGATGGGATCCCTGGGATGGGATTACTGGAATGGGATGGGATGGGATCCCTGGGATGGGATGCCTGGAATGAGATGTGATCCCTGGAATGGGATGGGATGGGATCCCTGGGATGGGATGGGATCCCTGGGATGGGATGGTATGGGATGGGATGGGATCCCTGGGATTGGATGGGTTCCATGGGAAGGGATCCCTGGAATGGGATGGGATGGGATGGGTTCCCTGGGATGGGATGGGATCCCTGGTATGGGATAGGATCCCTGGTATTTGATCCCTGGGATGGGATGGGATCCCTGGGATGGGATCCCTGGGATGGGATGGGATCCCTGGGATGGGATGGGATGGGATGGGATGGCATGGGATCCCTGAGATGGGATGGGATCCCTGGGATGGGATCCCTTTGATGGGATGGGATCCCTGGGATGGGATCCCTTTGATGGGATGGGATCCCTGCGATGGGATGGGATCCCTGCCATGGGATGGGATGGGATGGGAAGGGATGGGATGGGATGGGATGGGATGGGATGGGATGGGATGGGATGGGATGCGATGGGATGGGATGGGATCGGATGGGATGGGATGGGATGGGTTGCGATGGGATCCCTGGGATGGGATGGGATGGGATGGGATGCGATGGGATCCCTGGGATTGGATGGATTCCCTGGGATGGGATCGATGGGATGGGATGTGATGGGATGGGATGGGATGGGATCCCTGGGATGGGATTGGTAGGAATGGGATGGGATGGGATGGAATGGGATGGGATCCCTGGGATGGGATGGGATGGGATGGGATGGGATGGGATCCCTTGCATGGGATGGGATCCCTGGGATGGGATCCCTGGCATGGGATGGGATCCCTGGGATGGGATGGGATGGGATGGCATGGGATCCCTGCGATGGGATGGGATCCCTGGGATGGGATCCCTTTGATGGGAAGGGATCCCTTTGATGGGATGGGATCCCTGCGATGGGATGGGATGGGATGGGATGGGATGGGATGGGATGGGATGGGATGGGATGGGATGGGATTGGATGGGATGGGATGGGATGGGATGGGATGGGATGGGATCGGATGGGATGGGATGGGATGGGTTGCGATGGGATCCCTGGGATGGGATGGGATGGGATGGGATGGGATGGGATCGGATGGGATGGGATGGGATGCGATGGGATCCCTGGGATTGGATGGATTCCCTGGGATGGGATCGATGGGATGGGATGTGATGGGATGGGATGGGATGGGATCCCTGGGATGGGATGGCATGGCATGGAATGGCATGTGGTCCCTGGGATGGGATGGGATGCCTGGGATCCCTGGGCTGGGATGGGATCCCTGGGATGGGATGGGATGGGATGGGATGGGATCCCTGGGATGGGATCCCTGGGATGGGATTGGTAGGAAAGGGATGGGATGGAATGGGATGGGATCCCTGGGATGGGATGGAATGGGCTGGGATGGGATTGGTTGGGATGGGATGCGATCCTTGGGATGGGATGGGATGGGATGGGATGGCATCCCTGGGATGGGATGGGATCCCTGGAATGGGATGGGATTCCTGGAATGGGATGGGATTCCTGGAATGGGATGGGATTCCTGGGATGGGTTGGTATGGGATGGGATGGGATGTCATGGGATGGGATGGGATCCCTGGGATGGGATGGGATGGGATGGGATCCCTGGGATGGGATGGGATGGGATCCCTTGCATGTGATGGGATCCCTGGGATGGGATCCTTGGGATGGGATGGGTTCCCCGTGGTGGGATCTCTCGCATGGGATGGGATCCATGGGACGGGATGGGATGGGATGGGTTGGGGTTGGATGGGATGGGATCCCTGGGATGGGAGGGGATCCCTGGGATGGGATGGGATGGGATGGGATGGGATGGGATGGGATGGGATGTGATCCCTCGGATGGGATGGGATGGGATGGGATCCCTGGAATGGGATCCCTGGAATGGGATCCCTGGAATGGGATGGGATCACTAGGATGGGATGGGATGGGATCCCTGGAATGGGATCCCTGGAATGGGATCCCTGGAATGGGATGGGATCACTAGGATGGGATGGGTTGGGATGGGATGGGATCCCTCGGACGGGATGGGATGGGATGGGTTGGGGTTCGATGGGATGGGATGGGATCCCTGGGATGGGAGGGGATCCCTGGGATGGGATGGGATGGGATGGGATGGGATGGGATGGGATGGGATGGGATGGGATGGGATGTGATCCCTCGGATGGGATGGGATGGGATGGGATGGGATGGGATCCCTGGAATGGGATCCCTGGAATGGGATCCCTGGGATGTGATGGGAGCCCTGCTATGGGATGGAATCCCTGGGATGGGATGGAATGGGATGGGATGGCATGGGATCCCTGGGATGGGATGGGATCCCTGGGATGGGATCCCTGGGATGGGATGGGATCCCTGCGATGGGATGGGATCCCTGCGATGGGATGGGATGGGATGGGATCCCTGGGATGGGATCCCTTTTTTGGGATGGGATCCCTGCGATGGGATGGGATCCCTGCGATGGGATGGGATGGGATGGTATCCCTGGGATGGGTTCTGTGGGATGGGATGGGATCCCTGCGATGGGATGGGATGGGATGGGATGGGATGGGATGGGATGGGATGGGATGGGATCGGATGGGATGGGATGGGATGGGTTGCGATGGGATCCCTGGGATGGGATGGGATGGGATCGGATGGGATGGGATGGGATGCGATGGGATCCCTGGGATTGGATGGATTCCCTGGGATGGGATCGATGGGATGGGATGTGATGGGATGGGATGGGATGGGATGGGATCCCTGGGATGGGATGGCATGGCATGGAATGGCATGTGGTCCCTGGGATGGGATGGGATGCCTGGGATCCCTGGGCTGGGATGGGATCCCTGGGATGGGATGGGATGGGATGGGATGGGATGGGATCCCTGGGATGGGATGGGTAGGAAAGGGATGGGATGGGATGGAATGGGATGGGATCCCTGGGATGGGATGGGATACCTGGGATGGTATGGGATGGTATGGGATGGGATGGGATGGGATGGGATGGAATGGGCTGGGATGGGATGGGATGGGATGTGATCCCTCGGATGGGATGGGATGGGATGGGATCCCTGGAATGGGTTGGGATCCCTGGAATGGGATGGGATTCCTGGAATGGGATGGGATTCCTGGAATGGGATGGGATTCCTGGGATGGGTTGGTATGGGATGGGATTGGATGTCATGGGATGGGATGGGATGGGATGCGATGGGATGGGATCCCTGGGATGGGATCCCTGGGATGGGATGGGATCCCTGGGATGGGATGGGATGGGATCCCTTGCATGTGATGGGATCCCTGGGATGGGATCCCTGGGATGGGATGGGATTCCTGGGATGGGATGGGATTCCTGGAATGGGATGGGATTCCTGGAATGGGATGGGATGGGATTTCTGGGATGGGTTGGGATGGGATGGGATGGGATGGGAGATGATCACTGGGATGGGATAGGATCGCAGGGATTGGATCCCTGGGAGGCGCTGGGATCCCTGGGATGGGATGGGATCCCTGGGATGGGATGGGATGGTATCCCTGGGACGGGATCCCTGGGATGGGATCCTTGGGATGGGATGGGATCCCCGTGATGGGATCTCTCACATGGGATGGGATCCATGGGACGGGATGGGATGGGATGGGAGGGGTTGGGGTTGGATGGGATGGGATGGGATCCCTGGGATGGGAGGGGATCCCTGGGATGGGATGGGATGGGATGGGATGGGATGGGATGGGATGGGATGGGATGGGATGGGATGTGATCCCTCGGATGGGATGGGATGGGATGGGATGGGATCCCTGGAATGGGATCCCTGGAATGGGATGGGATCACTAGGATGGGAGGGGTTGGGATCCCTGGAATGGGATCCCTGGAATGGGATCCCTGGAATGGGATGGGATCACTAGGATGGTATGGGTTGGGATGGGATGGGATCCCTGGGACGGGATGGGATGGGATGGGTTGGGGTTGGATGGGATGGGATGGGATCCCTGGGATGTGATGGGAGCCCTGCTATGGGATGGAATCCCTGGGATGGGATTGAATGGGATGGGATGGCATGGGATCCCTGGGATGGGATGGGATCCCTGGGATGGGATCCCTGCGATGGGATGGGATCCCTGCGATGGGATGGGATGGGATGGGATGGTATCCCTTGGATGGGTTCTGTGCGATGGGATGTGATGGGATGGGATGGTATCCCTTGGATGGGTTCTGTGGGATGGGATGGGATGGGATGGGATGGGATGGGATGGGATGGGATGGAATGGGATGGGATGGGATCGGATGGCATGGGATCGGATGGGATGGGATGGGATCGGATGGGATGGGATGGGATGGGTTGCGATGGGATCCCTGGGATGGGATGGGATGTGGCGAGATCCCTGGGATGGGATGGGATGGCATGGGATGGGATCCCTGGGATGAGATGGGATGGGATCCCTGGGATGTGATGGGATTCCTGGGATGGGATGGGATTCCTGGGATGGGATGGGATTCCTGGAATGGGATGGGATCCCTGGGATGGGATGGGATGGGATGGGATGGGATGGGATGGGATGGGTTGGGAACCCTGGGATGGGATGTTATGGGATCCCTGGGATAAGATGGGATGGGATCCCTGCGATGGGATCCTTGGAATGTGATCCCTCGTATGGGATGGGATCCCTGGGATGGAATCTCTGGGATGGGATCCCGGGGATGGGATGGGATCCCGGGGATGGGGTCTCCAGGATGGGATGGGATGGGATGGGATGGGATGGGATGGAATGGGCTGGGATGGGATTGGTTGGGATGGAATGCCATCCTTGGGATGGGATGGGATGGGATGGGATGGAATGGGGTGGGATGGGATTGGATGGGATGGGCTGGGATAGATGGGTTGCGATGGGATACCTGGGATGGGATGGGATGGCATGGGATCCCTGGGATGGGACGGGATCCCTGGAATGGGACGGGATCCCTGGAATGGGACGGGATCCCTGGAATGGGATGGGATCCCTGGGATGAGATGGGATGGGATCCCTGGGATGTGATGGGATTCCTGGGATGGGATGGGATTCCTGGGATGGGATGGGATTCCTGGAATGGGATGGGATCCCTGGGATGGGATGGGATGGGATGGGATGGGATGGGATGGGATGGGATGGGATGCGATGGGATGGGATCCCTTGCATGGGATGGGATCCCTCGGATTGGATCCCTGGGATGGGAGGGGTCCCTGGGATGGGATGGGATTCCTGGAATGGGATGGGATTCCTGGAATGGGATGGGATGGGATGGGATTCCTGGGATGGGTTGGGATGGGATGGGATGGGATGGGATGCTATATGATCACTGGGATGGGATTGCATCGCAGGGATTGGATCCCTGGGAGGCGATGGGATCCCTGGGATGGGATGGAATCCCTGGGATGGGATGGGATGGTATCCCTGGGACGGGATCCCTGGGATGGGATCCTTGGGATGGGATGGTATCCCCGTGATGGGATCTCTCGCATGGGATGGGATCCATGGGATGGGATGGGTTGGGATGGGAACCCTGGGACGGGATGGGATGGGATGGGATCCCTGGGATGGGATGGGATGGGATCCCTGGGATGGGATACCTAAAATGTGATCACTCGTATGGGATGGTATCCCCGTGATGGGATCTCTGGCATGGGATGGGATCCATGGGATGGGATGGGTTGGGATGGGATGGGAACCCTGGGACGGGATGGGATCGGATGGGATGGGATGGGATGCGGTTGGATGGGATGGGATGGGATCCCTGGGATGGGAGGGGATCCCTGGGATGGGATGGGATGGGATGGGATGCGACCCCTCGGATGGGATGGGATGGGATGGGATGGGATGGGATCCCTGGTATGCGATGGGATCCCAGGGATGGGATGGGATGGGATGGGATGGGATGGGATGGGATGGGATGGGATGGGATGGGATGGGATACGTGGGATGGGATGGGATACGTGGGATGGTATCCCTGTGTTGGGATCCCTGGGATGGGATGGGATCCCGTTGATGGGATGGGATTCCTCGTATGGGATCCCTGGGATGGGATGGGATGCGATCCCTGGGATGTGATGGGATCCCTGGGATGGGATGGGATCCCTGGAATGGGATGGGATTCCGGGAATGGGATGGGATTCCTGGAATGGGATGGGATTCCTGGGATGACTTGGGATGGGATGGGATGGGATGGGATGGGATGGGATGGGATGGGATCCCTGCGATGGGATCCCTGGGATGGGATGGGATCTCTGGGATGGGATCCCTGGGATGGGATCCCAGGGATGGGATGGGATGGTATGGGATCCTGGGATGGGATGTGATCCCTGGGATGGGATCCCTGGGATGGGATTGGATGGGATTGGACGGGATGGGATTAAATGGGGAGGGATCGGATTGGATGGGATGGGCTGGGATGGGATGGGATGGAATGGAATGGGATCCCTGGGATGGAATGGGATTCCTCGTATGGGATCCCTGGGATGGGATGGGATGGGATCCCTGGGATGTGATGGGATCTCTGGGATGTGATGGGATCACTGGGATGTGATTCCTGGGATGGGATGGGATCCCTTGCATGGGATGGGATCCCTGGGATGGGATGGGATCCCTGGGTAGGGATGGGATGGGATCCCTGGGATGCGATACCTAAAATGTGATCACTCGTATGGGATGGTATCCCCGTGATGGGATCTCTGGCATGGGATGGGATCCATGGGATGGGATGGGTTGGGATGGGATGGGAACCCTGGGACGGGATGGGATCGGATGGGATGGGATCCCTGGGATGGGAGGGGATCCCTGGGATGGGATGGGATGGGATGGGATGGGATGGGATGTGACCCCTAGGATGGGATGGGATGGGATGGGATCCCTGGTATGCGATGGGATCCCAGGGATGGGATGGGATGGGATGGGATGGGATACGTGGGATGGGATGGGATACGTGGGATGGTATCCCTGTGTTGGGATCCCTGGGATGGGATGGGATCCCGTTGATGGGATGGGATTCCTCGTATGGGATCCCTGGGATGGGATGGGATGCGATCCCTGGGATGTGATGGGATCCCTGGGATGGGATGGGATCCCTGGAATGGGATGGCATTCCGGGAATGGGATGGGATTCCTGGAATGGGATGGGATTCCTGGGATGGGTTGGTATGGGATGGGATGGGATGGGATCCCTGGGATGGGATGGGATGGGATCCCTTGCATGGGATGGGATCCCTGGGATGGGATCCCTGGAATGGGTTGGGATCCCTGGAATGGGATGGGATTCCTGGAATGGGATGGGATTCCTGGAATGGGATGGGATTCCTGGGATGGGTTGGTATGTGATGGGATTGGATGTCATGGGATGGGATGGGATGGGATGCGATGGGACGGGATCCCTGGGATGGGATCCCTGGGATGGGATGGGATCCCTGGGATGGGATGGGATGGGATCCCTTGCATGTGATGGGATCCCTGGGATGGGATCCCTGGGATGGGATGGGATTCCTGGGATGGGATGGGATTCCTGGAATGGGATGGGATTCCTGGAATGGGATGGGATGGGATTTCTGGGATGGGTTGGGATGGGATGGGATGGGATGGGAGATGATCACTGGGATGGGATAGGATCGCAGGGATTGGATCCCTGGGAGGCGCTGGGATCCCTGGGATGGGATGGGATCCCTGGGATGGGATGGGATGGTATCCCTGGGACGGGATCCCTGGGATGGGATCCTTGGGATGGGATGGGATCCCCGTGATGGGATCTCTCACATGGGATGGGATCCATGGGACGGGATGGGATGGGATGGGAGGGGTTGGGGTTGGATGGGATGGGATGGGATCCCTGGGATGGGAGGGGATCCCTGGGATGGGATGGGATGGGATGGGATGGGATGGGATGGGATGGGATGGGATGGGATGGGATGGGATGGGATGGGATGGGATGGGATGTGATCCCTCGGATGGGATGGGATGGGATGGGATGGGATCCCTGGAATGGGATCCCTGGAATGGGATGGGATCACTAGGATGGGAGGGGTTGGGATCCCTGGAATGGGATCCCTGGAATGGGATCCCTGGAATGGGATGGGATCACTAGGATGGTATGGGTTGGGATGGGATGGGATCCCTGGGACGGGATGGGATGGGATGGGTTGGGGTTGGATGGGATGGGATGGGATCCCTGGGATGTGATGGGAGCCCTGCTATGGGATGGAATCCCTGGGATGGGATTGAATGGGATGGGATGGCATGGGATCCCTGGGATGGGATGGGATCCCTGGGATGGGATCCCTGCGATGGGATGGGATCCCTGCGATGGGATGGGATCCCTGCGATGGGATGGGATGGGATGGTATCCCTTGGATGGGTTCTGTGGGATGGGATGGGATGGGATGGGATGGGATGGGATGGGATGGAATGGGATGGGATGGGATCGGATGGCATGGGATCGGATGGGATGGGATGGGATCGGATGGGATGGGATGGGATGGGTTGCGATGGGATCCCTGGGATGGGATGGGATGTGGTGAGATCCCTGGGATGGGATGGGATGGCATGGGATGGGATCCCTGGGATGAGATGGGATGGGATCCCTGGGATGTGATGGGATTCCTGGGATGGGATGGGATTCCTGGGATGGGATGGGATTCCTGGAATGGGATGGGATCCCTGGGATGGGATGGGATGGGATGGGATGGGATGGGATGGGATGGGATGGGTTGGGAACCCTGGGATGGGATGTTATGGGATCCCTGGGATAGGATGGGATGGGATCCCTGCGATGGGATCCTTGGAATGTGATCCCTCGTATGGGATGGGATCCCTGGGATGGAATCTCTGGGATGGGATCCCGGGGATGGGATGGGATCCCGGGGATGGGGTCTCCAGGATGGGATGGGATGGGATGGGATGGGATGGGATGGGATGGAATGGGCTGGGATGGGATTGGTTGGGATGGAATGCCATCCTTGGGATGGGATGGGATGGGATGGGATGAAATGGGGGGGGATGGGATTGGATGGGATGGGCTGGGATAGATGGGTTGCGATGGGATACCTGGGATGGGATGGGATGGGATGGCATGGGATCCCTGGGATGGGACGGGATCCCTGGAATGAGACGGGATCCCTGGAATGGGACGGGATCCCTGGAATGGGATGGGATCCCTGGGATGAGATGGGATGGGATCCCTGGGATGTGATGGGATTCCTGGGATGGGATGGGATTCCTGGGATGGGATGGGATTCCTGGAATGGGATGGGATCCCTGGGATGGGATGGGATGGGATGGGATGGGATGGGATGCGATGGGATGGGATGGGATCGGATGGGATGGGATGGGATGGGTTGCGATGGGATCCCTGGGATGGGATGGGATGGGATGGGATGCGATGGGATCCCTGGGATTGGATGGATTCCCTGGGATGGGATCGATGGGATGGGATGTGATGGGATGGGATGGGATGGGATCCCTGGTATGCGATGGGATCCCAGGGATGGGATGGGATGGGATGGGATGGGATGGGATGGGATGGGATACGTGGGATGGGATGGGATACGTGGGATGGTATCCCTGTGTTGGGATCCCTGGGATGGGATGGGATCCCGTTGATGGGATGGGATTCCTCGTATGGGATCCCTGGGATGGGATGGGATGCGATCCCTGGGATGTGATGGGATCCCTGGGATGGGATGGGATCCCTGGAATGGGATGGGATTCCGGGAATGGGATGGGATTCCTGGAATGGGATGGGATTCCTGGGATGACTTGGTATGGGATGGGATGGGATGGGATGTGATGGGATGGGATGGGATGGGATGGGATGGGATCCCTGCGATGGGATCCCTGGGATGGGATGGGATCTCTGGGATGGGATCCCTGGGATGGGATCCCAGGGATGGGATGGGATGGTATGGGATCCTGGGATGGGATGTGATCCCTGGGATGGGATCCCTGGGATGGGATTGGATGGGATTGGATGGGATGGGATTAAATGGGGAGGGATCGGATTGGATGGGATGGGCTGGGATGGGATGGGATGGAATGGAATGGGATCCCTGGGATGGAATGGGATTCCTCGTATGGGATCCCTGGGATGGGATGGGATGGGATCCCTGGGATGTGATGGGATCTCTGGGATGTGATGGGATCACTGGGATGTGATTCCTGGGATGGGATGGGATCCCTTGCATGGGATGGGATCCCTGGGATGGGATGGGATCCCTGGGTAGGGATGGAATGGGATCCCTGGGATGCGATACCTAAAATGTGATCACTCGTATGGGATGGTATCCCCGTGATGGGATTCCTGGCATGGGATCGGATCCATGGGATGGGATGGGTTGGGATGGGATGGGAACCCTGGGACGGGATGGGATCGGATGGGATGGGATGGGATCCCTGGGATGGGAGGGGATCCCTGGGATGGGATGGGATGGGATGGGATGGGATGGGATGGGATGGGATGGGATGTGACCCCTAGGATGGGATGGGATGGGATGGGATCCCTGGTATGCGATGGGATCCCAGGGATGGGATGGGATGGGATGGGATGGGATGGGATGGGATGGGATGGGATGGGATGGGATGGGATACGTGGGATGGGATGGGATACGTGGGATGGTATCCCTGTGTTGGGATCCCTGGGATGGGATGGGATCCCGTTGATGGGATGGGATTCCTCGTATGGGATCCCTGGGATGGGATGGGATGCGATCCCTGGGATGTGATGGGATCCCTGGGATGGGATGGGATCCCTGGAATGGGATGGCATTCCGGGAATGGGATGGGATCCCTTGCATGGGATGGGATTCCTGGGATGGGTTGGTATGGGATGGGATGGGATGGGATCCCTGGGATGGGATGGGATGGGATCCCTTGCATGGGATGGGATCCCTGGGATGGGATCCCTGGGATGGGATGGGATCCCTGTGATGGGATGGGATCCCTGGGATGGGATGGGATTCCTGGAATGGGATGGGATTCCTGGAATGGGATGGGATTCCTGGGATTGGTTGGGATGGGATGGGATGGGATGGGATATGATCACTGGGATGGGATAGGATCGCAGGGATTGGATCCCTGGGAGGCGATGGGATCCCTGGGATGGGATGGGATGGAATCCCTGGGATGGGATGGGATGGTATCCCTGGGACGGGATCCCAGGGATGGAATCCTTGGGATGGGATGGGATCCCTGGGATGGGATCTCTCGCATGGGATGGGATCCATGGGATGGGATGGGTTGGGATGGGATGGGAACCCTGGGACGGGATGGGATGGGATCCCTGGGATGGGATGGGATCCCTGGGATGGGATACCTAAAATGTGATCCCTCGTATGGGATGGTATCCCCGTGATGGGATCTCTCGCATGGGATGGGATCCATGGGATGGGATGGGTTGGGATGGGATGGGAACCCTGGGACGGGATGGGATGGGATGGGATGGGATGGGATGGGGTTGGATGGGATGGGATGGGATCCCTGGGATGGGAGGGGATCCCTGGGATGGGATGGGATGGGATGGGATGGGATGGGATGGGATGGGATGGGATGGGATGTGACCCCTCGGATGGGATGGGATGGGATGGGATGGGATGGGATGGGATACCTGGTATGCGATGGGATCCCAGGGATGGGATGGGATGGGATGGGATGGGATACGTGGGATGGGATGGGATACATGGGATGGTATCCCTGTGTTGGAATCCCTGGGATGGGATGGGATGGGATCCCTGGGATGTGATGGGATCCCTGGGAGGGGATGGGATCCCTGGGATGGGATGGGATGGGATGCGATGGGATCCCTGGGATTGGATGGATTCCCTGGGATGCGATCGATGGGATGGGATGTGATGGGATGGGATGGGATGGGATGGGATGGGATCCCTGGGATGGGATCCCTGGGATGGGATGGCATGGCATGGAATGGCATGTGGTCCCTGGGATGGGATGGGATGCCTGGGATCCCTGGGCTGGGATGGGATCCCTGGGATGGGATGGGATGGGAACCCTGGGATGGGATGTTATGGGATCCCTGGGATGAGATGGGATGGGATCCCAGCGATGGGATCCCTGGAATGTTATCCCTCGTATGGGATGGGATCCCTGGGAGGGGATGGAATCCCTGGGATGGGATCCCGGGGATGGGATGGGATCCCGGGGATGGGATCTCCAGGCTGGGATGGTATGGGATGATATGGGATGGTATGGGATGGGATGGGATGGCATGGAATGGGCTGGGATGGGATTGGTTTGGATGGGATGCGATCCTTGGGATGGGATGGGATGGGATGGGATGGGATGGGATGGGATGGGATGGCATCCCTGGGATGGGATGGGATGGGATCGCTGGAATGGGATGGGATTCCTGGAATGGGATGGGATTCCAGGGATGGGTTGGTATGGGATGGGATTGGATGTGATGGGATGGGATGGAATCGGATGGGATGCGATGGGATGGGATGAGATGGAATGGGATGGGATGGGATTGATGGGATGGGATCCCTTGCATGGGATGGGATCCCTCGGATTGGATCCCTGGGATGGGAGGGGTCCCTGGGATGGGATGGGATTCCTGGAATGGGATGGGATTCCTGGAATGGGATGGGATGGGATGGGATGGGATGCTATATGATCACTGGGATGGGATAGCATCGCAGGGATTGGATCCCTGGGAGGCGATGGGATCCCTGGGATGGGATGGAATCCCTGGGATGGGATGGGATGGTATCCCTGGGACGGGATCCCTGGGATGGGATCCTTGGGATGGGATGGGATCCCCGTGATGGGATCTCTCGCATGGGATGGGATCCATGGGATGGGATGGGTTGGGATGGGATGGGAACCCTGGGACGGGATGGGATGGGATGGGATCCCTGGGATGGGATGGGATGGGATCCCTGGGATGGGATACCTAAAATGTGATCACTCGTATGGGATGGTATCCCCGTGATGGGATCTCTGGCATGGGATGGGATCCATGGGATGGGATGGGATGGGAACCCTGGGACGGGATGGGATCGGATGGGATGGGATGGGATGCGGTTGGATGGGATGGGATGGGATCCCTGGGATGGGAGGGGATCCCTGGGATGGGATGGGATGGGATGGGATGGGATGGGATGTGACCCCTCGGATGGGATGGGATGGGATGGGATCCCTGGTATGCGATGGGATCCCAGGGATGGGATGGGATGGGATGGGATGGGATGGGATGGGATGGGATGGGATACGTGGGATGGGATGGGATCCCGTTGATGGGATCGGATTCCTCGTATGGGATCCCTGGGATGGGATGGGATGCGATCCCTGGGATGTGATGGGATCCCTGGGATGGGATGGGATCCCTGGAATGGGATGGGATTCCGGGAATGGGATGGGATTCCTGGAATGGGATGGGATTCCTGGGATGACTTGGTATGGGATGGGATGGGATGGGATGTGATGGGATGGGATGGGATGGGATGGGATGGGATTCCTGCGATGGGATCCCTGGGATGGGATGGGATCTCTGGGATGGGACCCCTGGGATGGGATCCCAGGGATGGGATGGGATGGTATGGGATCCTGGGATGGGATGTGATCCCTGGGATGGGATCCCTGGGATGGGATTGGATGGGATTGGATGGGATGGGATGGAATGGGGAGGGATCGGATTGGATGGGATGGGCTGGGATGGGATGGGATGGAATGGAATGGGATCCCTGGGATGGAATGGGATTCCTCGTATGGGATCCCTGGGATGGGATGGGATGGGATCCCTGGGATGTGATGGGATCTCTGGGATGTGATGGGATCACTGGGATGTGATTCCTGGGATGGGATGGGATCCCTTGCATGGGATGGGATCCCTGGGATGGGATGGGATCCCTTGCATGGGCTGGGATCCCTGGGATGGGATCCCTGGGATGGGATAGGATCCCTGGGATGGGATCGGATCCCTGGAATGGGATGGGATTCCTGGAATGGGATGGGATTCCTGGAATGGGATGGGATGGGATGGGATTCCTGGGATGGGTTGGGATGGGATGGGATGGGATGGGATGGGATATGATCACTGGGATGGGATAGGATCGCAGGGATTGGATCCCTGGGAGGCGATGGGATCCCTGGGATGGGATGGGATGGAATCCCTGGGATGGGATGGGATGGTATCCCTGGGACGGGATCCCTGGGATGGGATCCTTGGGATGGGATGGGATCCCCGTGATGGGATCTCTCGCATGGGATGGGAACCAATGGGATGGGATGGGTTGGGATGGGACGGGATCCCTGGTATGGGATCCTTGGGATGGGATGGGATCCCCGTGATGGGATCTCTCGCATGGGATGGGAACCAATGGGATGGGATGGGTTGGGATGGGATGGGAACCCTGGGACGGGATGGGATGGTATGGGATCCCTGGGATGGGATGTGATCCCTGAGATGGTATCCCTGGGATGGGATTGGATGGGATTGGATGGGATGGGATGGAATGGGGAGGGATCGGATTGGATGGGATGGGCTGGGATGGGATGGGATGGGATGGAATGGGATGGGATGGGATGCCATGGGATGGGATCCCTGGGATGGGATGGGATGGGATGGGATCCCTGAGATGGGATGGGATGGGATCCCTTGCATGTGATGGGATCCATGGGATGGGATCCCTGGGATGGGATGGGATGGGATCCCTGGGATGGGATGGGATGGTATCCCTGGGATGGGATCCCTGGGATGGGATGGGATCCCTGGGATGGGATGGGATTCCTGGAATGGGATGGGATTCCTGGGATGGGATCCCTAGGATGGGATGGGATCCCTGCGATGGGATGGGATCCGTAGGATGGGATGGGATCCCTGCGATGGGATGGGATGGGATGGCATGCCTGGGATGGGATCCGTGGGATGGGATGGGATGGGATGGGATGGGATGGGATGGAATGGGATGGGATGGGATGGGTTCGCTGGAATGGGATGGGATCCCTGGGATGGGATGGCATGGCATGGAATGGCATGTGGTCCCTGGGATGGGATGGGATGCCTGGGATCCCTGGGCTGGGATGGGATCCCTGGGATGGGATGGGATGGGATGGGATGGGATCCCTGGGATGGGATTGGTAGGAATGGGATGGGATGGGATGGAATGGGATGGGATCCCTGGGATGGGATGGGATGGGATGGGATGGGCTGGGAACCCTGGGATGGGATGTTATGGGATCCCTGGGATGAGATGGGATGGGATCCCAGCGATGGGATCCCTGGAATGTTATCCCTCGTATGGGATGGGATCCCTGGGATGTGATGGAATTCCTGGGATGGGATCCCGGGGATGGGATGGGATCCCGGGGATGGGATCTCCAGGCTGGGATGGGATGGGATGGGATGGGATGGGATGGGATGGCATGGAATGGAATGGGCTGGGATGGGATTGGTTGGGATGGGATGCGATCCTTGGGATGGGATGGGATGGGATGGGATGGGATGGGATGGGATGGGATGGGATCCCTGGGATGGGATGGGATCGCTGGAATGGGATGGGATTCCTGGAATGGGATGGGATGGGATGGGATGGCATGGGGTTGGATGGGATGGGATCCCTGGGATGGGAGGGGATCCCTGGGATGGGATGGGATGGGATGGGATCGGATGGGATGTGATACCACGGATGGGATGGAATGGGATCCCTGGAATGGGATCCCTGGAATGGGATCCCTGGAATGGGATGGGATCACTAGGATGGGATGGGTTGGGATGGGAAGGGATCCCTGGGATGGGATCCCTGGAATGGGATGTTATGGGATGGGATGGGATGGAATCCCTGGGATGGGATGGAATGGGATGGGATGGGATGGGATGGGATCCCTGGGATGGGATGGAATGGGATGGGATGGGATCCCTGGGATGGGATGGCATGGCATGGAATGGCATGTGGTCCCTGGGATGGGATGGGATGCCTGGGATCCCTGGGCTGGGATGGGATCCCTGGGCTGGGATGGGATGGGATCCCTGGGATGGGATGGGATCCATGGGATGGGATGTGTTGGGGTGTGTTGGGAACCCTGGGATGGGATGTAATGGGATCCCTGGGATGAGATGGGATGGGATCCCTGCGATGGGATCCCTGGAATGTGATCCGCCGTATGGGATGGGATCCCTGGGATGGGATGGAATCCCTGGGATGGGATCCCGGGGATGGGATGGGATGGGATGGGATGGGAAGGGATGGGATGGGATTGGTTGGGATGGGATGCGATCCTTGGGATGGGATGGGATGGGATGGGATGGGAAGGGATGGGATGGCATTCCTGGGATGGGCTGGGATCCATGGGATGGGATGGGATGGGATCCCTGGGATGGGATTGAATGGGATCCCTGGGATGGGAACACATGAAATGGGATCCCTGGCATGGGTTGGGATCCCTGGGATGGGATGGGATGCCTGGGATGGGATCCCTTGGATGGGTTACCTGGGATGGGATAGGATACGTGGGATGGGAGAGGATGGGATGGGATGGGATGGGATGGGATGGGATGGGATGGGATGGGATGGGATGGAATGGAATGGGATGGGATGGGATGGGATGGGATGGAATGGGATGGGATAGGATGGGATGGGATGGGTTGCGATGGGATCCCTGGGATGGGATGGGATGTGGTGGGATCCCTGGGATGGGATGGCATGGGATGGGATCCCTGGGATGAGATGGGATGGGATCCCTGGGGTGTGATGGGATTCCTGGAATGGGATGGGATTCCTGGAATGGGATGGGATTCCTGGAATGGGATGGAATGGGATGGGATGGGATGGGAGATGATCACTGGGATGGGATAGGATCGCTGGGATTGGATCCCTGGGTGGCGATGGGATCCCTGGGATGGGCTGGGATGGGATGGGATGGGATGGGATGGAATGGGGTGGGATGGGATTGGATGGGATGGGATCCCTGGGATGGGATCCGAGGGATGGGATGGGATCCCTGGGATGTGATGGGATCCCTGGGATGGGATCCGAGGGATGGGATGGGATCCCTGGAATGGGATGGGATTCCTGGAATGGGATGGGATTCCTGGAATGGGATGGGATGGGATTCCCGGGATGGGTTGGTATGGGATGGGATGGGATGTGATGGGATTTGATGGGATGGGATGGGATGGGATGGGATGGGATGCGAAGGGATGGGATCCCTGGGATGGGATGGGATTGATCCCTGCGATGGGATCCCTGGGATGGGATGGGATCTCTGGGATGGGATCCCTGGGATGGGATGGAATGGGATGGGATGGGATCCCTGGGATGGGATGGAATGGGATGGGATGGGATGGGATGGGATGGGATCCCTGGAATGGGATCCCTGGAATGGGATGGGATCACTGGGATGGGATGGGATGGGATGTCATCCCTGGGATGTGATGGGATCCCTGGGATGGGATACCTGGGAGGGGATGGGATCCCTGCGATGGGAATACTGGAATGGGATGGGATGGGATTCCTGGGATGGGAATGGATGGGGTGGGATGGGATGGGATGGGAACACGGGGATGGCATGGGATCAGTGGGATGGGATGGGTTCCCTGGTATGGGATAGGATCCCTGGTATTGGATCCCTGGGTTGGGATGGGATCCCTGGGATGGGATCCCTGGGATGGGATCCCTGGGATGGGATGGCATGGGATTGGATGGCAAGGGATCCCTGGGATGGGATGGGATCCCTGGTATGGGATAGGATCCCTGGTATTGGATCCCTGCGTTGGGATGGGATCCCTGGGATGGGATCCTTGGGATGGGATGGCATGGGATGGGATGGCAGGGGATCCCTGGGATGGGATGGGATCCCTGGGATGGGATCCCTGCGATGGGATGGGATCCCTGCGATGGGATGGGATGGGATGGGATGGTATCCCTGGGATGGTATCCCTGGGATGGGATGGGATGGGATGGGATGGGATGGGATGGGATGGGTTGCGATGGGATCCCTGGGATGAGATGGGATGGCATGGGATGGGATGCGATGGGATTCCTGGAATGGGATGGAATGGGATGGGATGGGATGGGAGATGATCACTGGGATGGGATAGGATCGCTGGGATTGGATCCCTGGGTGGCGATGGGATCCCTGGGATGGGCTGGGATGGGATGGGATGGGATGGGATGGAATGGGGTGGGATGGGATTGGATGGGATGGGATCCCTGGGATGGGATCCGAGGGATGGGATGGGATCCCTGGGATGTGATGGGATCCCTGGGATGGGATCCGAGGGATGGGATGGGATCCCTGGGATGTGATGGGATCCCTGGGATGGGATCCGAGGGATGGGATGGGATCCCTGGGATGTGATGGGATCCCTGGGATGGGATCCGAGGGATGGGATGGGATCCCTGGAATGGGATGGGATTCCTGGAATGGGATGGGATTCCTGGAATGGGATGGGATGGGATTCCCGGGATGGGTTGGTATGGGATGGGATGGGATGTGATGGGATTTGATGGGATGGGATGGGATGGGATGGGATGGGATGGGATGGGATGGCATGGCATGGGATGGGATGCGATGGGATGGGATCCCTGGGATGGGATGGAATGGGATGGGATGGGATCCCTGGGATGGGATGGAATGGGATGGGATGGGATGGGATGGGATGGGATCCCTGGAATGGGATCCCTGGAATGGGATGGGATCACTGGGATGGGATGGGATGGGATGTCATCCCTGGGATGTGATGGGATCCCTGGGATGGGATACCTGGGAGGGGATGGGATCCCTGCGATGGGAATACTGGAATGGGATGGGATGGGATTCCTGGGATGGGAATGGATGGGGTGGGATGGGATGGGATGGGAACACGGGGATGGCATGGGATCAGTGGGATGGGATGGGTTCCCTGGTATGGGATAGGATCCCTGGTATTGGATCCCTGGGTTGGGATGGGATCCCTGGGATGGGATCCCTGGGATGGGATCCCTGGGATGGGATGGCATGGGATTGGATGGCAAGGGATCCCTGGGATGGGATGGGATCCCTGGTATGGGATAGGATCCCTGGTATTGGATCCCTGCGTTGGGATGGGATCCCTGGGATGGGATCCTTGGGATGGGATGGCATGGGATGGGATGGCAGGGGATCCCTGGGATGGGATGGGATCCCTGGGATGGGATCCCTGCGATGGGATGGGATCCCTGCGATGGGATGGGATGGGATGGGATGGTATCCCTGGGATGGTATCCCTGGGATGGGATGGGATGGGATGGGATGGGATGGGATGGGATGGGATGGGATGGGTTGCGATGGGATCCCTGGGATGAGATGGGATGGCATGGGATGGGATGCGATGGGATCCCTGGGATGGGATGGGATGTGATGGGATGGGATGGGATGCGATGGGATGGGATGGCATGGGATGGCATGGGATGGCATGGGATGGCATGGGATGGCATGGGATGGGATCCCTGGGATGAGATGGGATGCGATCCCTGGTATGGGATGGGATCCATGGGATGGGATGGGATCCCTTGGATGGGATGGGATGGAATGGGATGGGATGGGATGGGATGGGGTGGGATGGGATGCGGTCTGATGGTATGGGGTGGGATGTGATAGGATGGTATCCCTGGGATGGGATGGGATGTGATGGGATGGGATGGGATGGGGTCCCTTGGATGGGATGGGATGGGATGGCATGGGGTTGGATGGGATGGGATCCCTGGGCTGGGATGGGATTCCTGGGCTGGGATGGGATGGGACGGGATGGGATGGGATGTGATCCCTCGGATGGGATGGAATGGGATCCCTGGAATGGGATCCCTGGAATGGGATCCCTGGAATGGGATGGGATGGGATCCCTGGGATGGGATGGGATGGGATGGGATGAGTTGGGATGGGATGGGATGGGATGGGATGCGAAGGGATGGGATCCCTGGGATGGGATGGGATGGGATCCCTGCGATGGGATCCCTGGGATGGGATGGGATCTCTGGGATGGGATCCCTGGGATGGGATCCCTGCGATGGGATCCCTGGGATGGGATGGGATCCCTGGGATGGGATGGGATCGCTGGGATGGGATGGGGTGGGATGTGATGGGATTCCTGGAATGGGATGGGATCCATGGGATGGGATGGCGTGGGATGGGATGGGAACCCTGTGATGGGATGGGATGTGATCCCTGAGATGGGATCCCTGGGATGGGATTGGATGGGATTGGATGGGATGGGATGGAATGGGGAGGGATCGGATTGGATGGGATGGGATGGAATGGAATGGGATCCCTGGGATGGAATGGGATTCCTCGTATGGGATCCCTGGGATGGGATGGGATGGGATCCCTGGGATGTGATGGGATCCCTGGGATGTGATGGGATCACTGGGATGTGATCCCTGGGATGGGATGGGATCCCTGGAATGGGATGGGATTCCTGGAATGGGATGGGATTCCTGGGATGGGTTGGGATGGGATGGGATGGGATGGGATGGGCTGGGATGGGATGGGATGGGATGGGATGGGGTGGGATGCGATGGGATGGGATGGGATTCCTGGAATGGGATGGGATGGCATGGGATGGGATCCCTGGGATGGGATGGGATGGGATCCCTGGGATGGGATGGGATTCCTGGAATGGGATGGGATTCCTGGAATGGGATGGGATGGGATTCCTGGGATGGGTTGGGATGGGATGGGATGGGATATGATGACTGGGATGGGATAGGATCGCAGGGATTGGATCCCTGGGAGGCGATGGGATCCCTGGGAGGCGATGGGATCCCTGGGATGGGATCGATGGGATGGGATGTGATGGGATGGGATGGGATGGGATCCCTGGGATGGGATGGCATGGCATGGAATGGCATGTGGTCCCTGGGATGGGATGGGATGCCTGGGATCCCTGGGCTGGGATGGGATCCCTGGGCTGGGATGGGATGGGATGGGATGGGATCACTGGGATGGGATTGGTAGGAATGGGATGGGATGGGATGGAATGGGATGGGATTCCTGGGATGGGATGGGATGGGATGGGATGGGATCCCTGGGATGGGATGGGATCCATGGGATAAGATGGGATGGGATCCCTGCGATGGGATCCCTGGAATGTGATCCCTCGTATGGGATGGGATCCCTGGGATGGGATGGAATCCCTGGGATGGGATCCCGGGGATGGGATGGGATCCCGGGGATGGGATCTCCGGGATGGGATGGGATGGGATGGGATGGGATGGGATGGGATGGAATGGGCTGGGATGGGATTGGTTGGGATGGGATGCGATCCTTGGGATGGGATGGGATGGGATGGGATGGGATGGGATGGGATGGGAAGGGATGGGATGGAATTCCTGGGATGGGATCCACGGGATGGGATGGGATGGGATCCCTGGGATGGGATTGAATGGGATCCCTGGGATGGGAACAGATGAAATGGGATCCCTGGCATGGGTTGGGATCCCTGGGATGGGATGGGATCCCTGGGATGGGATCCCTTGGATGGGTTACCTGGGATGGGATAGGATACGTGGGATGGGAGAGGATGGGATGGGATGGGATGCGATGGGATGGGATGGGATGCCTGGGATGGGATGGAATGGGATGGGATGGGATCCCTGGGATGGGATGGGATGGGATCCCTGGAATGGGATCCCTGGAATGGGATGGGATCACTGGGATGGGATCCCTGGGAGGGGATGGGATCCCTGGGATGGGAATACTGGAATGGGATGGCATGGGATTCCTGGGATGGGAATGGATGGGGTGGGATGGGATGGGATGGGAACACTGGGATGGCATGGGATCACTGGGATGGGATGGTATGGGTTGGGATCCCAGGGATTGGATGGGTTCCCTGGTATGGGATAGGATCCCTGGTATTGGATCCCTGGATTGGGATGGGATCCCTGGGATGGGATCCCTGGGATGGGATGGCATGGGATGGGATGGCAAGGGATCCCTGGGATGGGATGGGATCCCTGGTATGGGATAGGATCCCTGGTATTGGATCCCTGCGTTGGGATGGGATCCCTGGGATGGGATCCTTGGGATGGGATGGCATGGGATGGGATGGCAGGGGATCCCTGGGAGGGGATGGGATCCCTGGGATGGGATCCCTGAGATGGGATGGGATCCCTGCGATGGGATGGGATGGGATGGGATGGTATCCCTGGCATGGTATCCCTGGGATGGGATGGGATGGGATGGGATGGGATGGGATGGGATGAGTTGGGATGGGATGGGATCCCTCGGATGGGAGGGGATCCCGCGTATGGGATGGGATCACTGGGATGGGATGGGATGTGATCCCTGGGATGTGATGGGATCCCTGGGATGGGTTGGGATCCCTGGGATGGGATGGGATCCCTGGGATGGGATCCCTTGGATGGGTTACCTGGGATGGGATAGGATACGTGGGATGGGAGAGGATGGGATGGGATGGGATGGGATGGGATGGGATGGGATGGGATGGGATGGGATGGCATCGGATGGGATCGGATGGGATCGGATGGGATGGGATGGGATGCGATGGGATGGGATGGGATTGGTTGCGATGGGATCCCTGGGATGGGATGGGATGTGGTGGGATCCCTGGGATGGGATGGGATGGGATGGCATGGGATGGGATCCCTGGGATGAGATGGGATGGGATCCCTGGGGTGTCATGGGATCCCTGGAATGGGATGGGATTCCTGGAATGGGATGGGATTCCTGGAATGGGATGGGATGGGATGGGATGGGATGGGATGGGAGATGATCACTGGGATGGGATAGGATCGCTGGGATTGGATCCCTGGGTGGCGATGGGATCCCTGGGTGGCGATGGGATCCCTGGGATGGGATGGGATGGGATGGGATGGGATGGGATGGGATGGGAAGGGATGGGATGGGATGGGATGGAATGGAATGGGGTGGGATGGGATTGGATGGGATGGGCTGGGATAGATGGGTTGCGATGGGATACATGGGATGGGATGGGATGGGATGGGATGGAATGGGGTGGGATGGGATTGGATGGGATGGGCTGTGATGGGATGGGATAGAATGGGATGGGATCCCTGCGATGAGATGGGATGGGATCCCTGGGATGTGATGGGATCCCTGGGATGGGATCCGAGGGATGGGATGGGATCCCTGGAATGGGATGGGATTCCTGGAATGGGATGGGATTCCTGGAATGGGATGGGATGGGATTCCCGTGTTGGGTTGGTATGGGATGGGATGGGATGTGCTGGGACTGGATGGGATGGGATGGGATGGGATGGGATGGGATGGGATGGGATGGGATGGGATGGGATGGCATGGGATGGGATGCGATGGGATGGGATGGGATCCCTGGGATGGGATGGAATGGGATGGGATGGAATGGGATGGGATGGGATCCCTGGGATGGGATGGGATGGGATCCTTGGGATGGGATGGAATGGGATGGGATGGGATCCCTCGGATGGGAGAGGATCCCTCGGATGGGAGGGGATCCCTCGGATGGGATGGGATGGGATGGGATCCCTGGAATGGGATCCCTGGAATGGGATGGGATCACTGGGATGGGATGGGATGGGATGTCATCCCTGGGATGTGATGGGATCCCTGGGATGGGATCCCTGGGAGGGGATGGGATCCCTGGGATGGGAATACTGGAATGGGATGGGATGGGATGCGATGGGATGGGATGCGATGGGATGGGATGGGATGGGATGGGAACACTGGGATTGGATGGGATCCCTGGGATGGGCTCCCTGGTATGGGATAGGATCCCTGGTATTGGATCCCTGGGTTGGGATGGGATCCCTGGGATGGGATCCCTGGGATGGGATGGCATGGGATGGGATGTGATGGGATCCCTGGGATGGGATCCCTGGGAGGGGATGGGATCCCTGGGATGGGAATACTGGAATGGGATGGGATGGGATTCCTGGGATGGGAATGGATGGGGTGGGATGGGATGGGGAGGGATCGGATGGGAACCCTGTGATGGGATGGGATGTGATCCCTGAGATGGGATCCCTGGGATGGGATTGGATGGGATGGGATGGAATGGGGAGGGATCGGATTGGATGGGATGGGATGGAATGGAATGGGATCCCTGGGATGGAATGGGATTCTTCGTATGGGATCCCTGGGATGGGATGGGATGGGATCCCTGGGATGTGATGGGATCACTGGGATGTGATCCCTGGGATGGGATGGGATCCCTGGAATGGGATGGGATTCCTGGAATGGGATGGGATTCCTGGGATGGGTTGGGATGGGATGGGGTGGGATGCGATGGGATGGGATGGCATGGGATGGGATGGGATGGGATGGCATGGGATGGGATGGGATGGGATGGGATGCCATGGGATGGGATCCCTGGGATGGGATGGGATGGGATGGGATCCCTGGGATGGGATGGGTTTCCTGGAATGGGATGGGATTCCTGGGATGGGATGGGATGGGATCCCTGGGATGGGATGGGATTCCTGGAATGGGATGGGATGGGATATGATCACTGGGATGGGATAGGATCGCAGGGATTGGATCCCTGGGAGGCGATGGGATCCCTGGGAGGCGATGGGATCCCTGGGATGGGATCGATGGGATGGGATGTGATGGGATGGGAAGGGATGGGATGGGATGGGATGGGATCCCTGGGATGGGATGGCATGGCATGGAATGGCATGTGGTCCCTGGGATGGGATGGGATGCCTGGGATCCCTGGGTGGGATGGGATCCCTGGGCTGGGATGGGATGGGATCCCTGGGATGGGATGGGATCCATGGGATGGGATGTGTTGGGATGTGTTGGGAACCCTGGGATGGGATGTAATGGGATCCCTGGGATGAGATGGGATGGGATCCCTGCGATGGGATCCCTGGAATGTGATCCCCCGTATGGGATGGGATCCCTGGGATGGGATGGAATCCCTGGGATGGGATCCCGGGGATGGGATGGGATGGGATGGGATGGGATGGGAAGGGATGGGATGGGATTGGTTGGGATGGGATGCGATCCTTGGGATGGGATGGGATGGGATGGGAAGGGATGGGATGGCATTCCTGGGATGGGCTGGGATCCATGGGATGGGATGGGATGGGATCCCTGGGATGGGATTGAATGGGATCCCTGGGATGGGAACAGATGAAATGGGATCCCTGGCATGGGTTGGGATCCCTGGGATGGGATGGGATGCCTGGGATGGGATCCCTTGGATGGGTTACCTGGGATGGGATAGGATACGTGGGATGGGAGAGGATGGGATGGGATGGGATGGGATGGGATGGGATGGGATGGAATGGAATGGGCTGGGATGGGATCGGATGGGATGGAATCGGATGGGATCGGATGGGATGGGATGGGATGGGTTGCGATGGGATCCCTGGGATGGGATGGGATGTGGTGGGATCCCTGGGATGGGATGGCATGGGATGGGATCCCTGGGATGAGATGGGATGGGATCCCTGGGGTGTGATGGGATTCCTGGAATGGGATGGGATTCCTGGAATGGGATGGGATTCCTGGAATGGGATGGAATGGGATGGGATGGGATGGGAGATGATCACTGGGATGGGATAGGATCGCTGGGATTGGATCCCTGGGATTTGATGGGATCCCTGGGATGGGCTGGGATGGGATGGGATGGGATGGAATGGGGTGGGATGGGATTGGATGGGATGGGCTGTGATGGGATGGGATGGAATGGGATGGGATCCCTGGGATGGGATCCGAGGGATGGGATGGGATCCCTGGGATGTGATGGGATCCCTGGGATGGGATCCGAGGGATGGGATGGGATCCCTGGGATGTGATGGGATCCCTGGGATGGGATCCGAGGGATGGGATGGGATCCCTGGAATGGGATGGGATTCCTGGAATGGGATGGGATTCCTGGAATGGGATGGGATGGGATTCCCGGGATGGGTTGGTATGGGATGGGATGGGATGTGATGGGATTTGATGGGATGGGATGGGATGGGATGGGATGGGATGGGATGGCATGGGATGGGATGCGATGGGATGGGATCCCTGGGATGGGATGGAATGGGATGGGATGGGATCCCTGGGATGGGATGGGATGGGATCCCTGGGATGGGATGGAATGGGATGGGATGGGATGGGATGGGATGGGATCCCTGGAATGGGATCCCTGGAATGGGATGGGATCACTGGGATGGGATGGGATGGGATGTCATCCCTGGGATGTGATGGGATCCCTGGGATGGGATACCTGGGAGGGGATGGGATCCCTGCGATATGAATACTGGAATGGGATGGGATGGGATTCCTGGGATGGGAATGGATGGGGTGGGATGGGATGGGATGGGAACACGGGGATGGCATGGGATCACTGGGATGGGATGGTATGGGTTGGGATCCCTGGGATTGGATGGGTTCCCTGGTATGGGATAGGATCCCTGGTATTGGATCCCTGGGTTGGGATGGGATCCCTGGGATGGGATCCCTGGGATGGGATCCCTGGGATGGGATGGCATGGGATTGGATGGCAAGGGATCCCTGGGATGGGATGGGATCCCTGGTATGGGATAGGATCCCTGGTATTGGATCCCTGCGTTGGGATGGGATCCCTGGGATGGGATCCTTGGGATGGGATGGCATGGGATGGGATGGCAGGGGATCCCTGGGATGGGATGGGATCCCTGGGATGGGATCCCTGCGATGGGATGGGATCCCTGCGATGGGATGGGATGGTATCCCTGGGATGGTATCCCTGGGATGGTATCCCTGGGATGGGATGGGATGGGATGGGATGGGATGGGATGGGATGGGATGGGATGGGTTGCGATGGGATCGCTGGGATGAGATGGGATGGCATGGGATGGGATCCCTGGGATGGGATGGGATGTGATGGGATGGGATGGGATGCGATGGGATGGGATGGCATGGGATGGCATGGGATGGCATGGGTTGGCATGGGATGGCATGGGATGGGATCCCTGGGATGAGATGGGATGCGATCCCTGGTATGGGATGGGATCCATGGGATGGGATGGGATCCCTTGGATGGGATGGGATGGAATGGGATGGGATGGGATGGGGTGGGATGGGATGCGGTCTGATGGTATGGGGTGGGATGTGATAGGATGGTATCCCTGGGATGGGATGGGATGTGATGGGATGGGATGGGATGGGGTCCCTTCGATGGGATGGGATGGGATGGGATGGCATGGGGTTGGATGGGATGGGATCCCTGGGCTGGGATGGGATCCCTGGGATGGGATGGGATGGGATGGGATGGGATGGGATGGGATGGGATCCCTGGAATGGGATCCCTGGAATGGGATGGGATCACTAGGATGGGATGGGTTGGGATGGGATGTGATCCCTGGGATGGGATGGGATGGGATGGGATGGGATCCCTGGGATGGGATGGAAGGGGATGGGATGGGATGGGATGGGATGGGATGGGATGGGATGGGATGGGATGGGATGGGATGGGAGGGGATGGGATGGGATCCCTCGGATGGGAGGGGATCCCTCGGATGGGATGGGATGGGATGGGATCCCTGGAATGGGATCCCTGGAATGGGATGGGATCACTGGGATGGGATCCCTGGGAGGGGATGGGATCCCTGGGATGGGAATACTGGAATGGGATGGCATGGGATTCCTGGGATGGGAATGGATGGGGTGGGATGGGATGGGATGGGAACACTGGGATGGCATGGGATCACTGGGATGGGATGGTATGGGTTGGGATCCCAGGGATTGGATGGGTTCCCTGGTATGGGATAGGATCCCTGGTATTGGATCCCTGGGTTGGGATGGGATCCCTGGGATGGGATCCCTGGGATGGGATGGCATGGGATGGGATGGCAAGGGATCCCTGGGATGGGATGGGATCCCTGGTATGGGATAGGATCCCTGGTATTGGATCCCTGCGTTGGGATGGGATCCCTGGGATGGGATCCTTGGGATGGGATGGCATGGGATGGGATGGCAGGGGATCCCTGGGAGGGGATGGGACCCCTGGGATGGGATCCCTGAGATGGGATGGGATCCCTGCGATGGGATGGGATGGGATGGGATGGTATCCCTGGCATGGTATCCCTGGGATGGGATGGGATGGGATGGGATGGGATGGGATGGGATGGGATGAGTTGGGATGGGATGGGATCCCTCGGATGGGAGGGGATCCCGCGTATGGGATGGGATCACTGGGATGGGATGGGATGTGATCCCTGGGATGTGATGGGATCCCTGGGATGGGTTGGGATCCCTGGGATGGGATGGGATCCCTGGGATGGGATCCCTTGGATGGGTTACATGGGATGGGATAGGATACGTGGGATGGGAGAGGATGGGATGGGATGGGATGGGATGGGATGGGATGGCATCGGATGGGATCGGATGGGATCGGATGGGATGGGATGGGATGCGATGGGATGGGATGGGATTGGTTGCGATGGGATCCCTGGGATGGGATGGGATGTGGTGGGATCCCTGGGATGGGATGGGATGGGATGGCATGGGATGGGATCCCTGGGATGAGATGGGATGGGATCCCTGGGGTGTCATGGGATTCCTGGAATGGGATGGGATTCCTGGAATGGGATGGGATTCCTGGAATGGGATGGGATGGGATGGGATGGGATGGGATGGGATGGGAGATGATCACTGGGATGGGATAGGATCGCTGGGATTGGATCCCTGGGTGGCGATGGGATCCCTGGGATGGGATGGGATGGGATGGGATGGGATGGGATGGGATGGGAAGGGATGGGATGGGATGGGATGGAATGGAATGGGGTGGGATGGGATTGGATGGGATGGGCTGGGATAGATGGGTTGCGATGGGATACATGGGATGGGATGGGATGGGATGGGATGGGATGGAATGGGGTGGGATGGGATTGGATGGGATGGGCTGTGATGGGATGGGATAGAATGGGATGGGATCCCTGCGATGAGATGGGATGGGATCCCTGGGATGTGATGGGATCCCTGGGATGGGATCCGAGGGATGGGATGGGATCCCTGGAATGGGATGGGATTCCTGGAATGGGATGGGATTCCTGGAATGGGATGGGATGGGATTCCCGTGTTGGGTTGGTATGGGATGGGATGGGATGTGCTGGGACTGGATGGGATGGGATGGGATGGGATGGGATGGGATGGGATGGGATGGGATGGGATGGGATGGGATGGCATGGGATGGGATGCGATGGGATGGGATGGGATCCCTGGGATGGGATGGAATGGGATGGGATGGAATGGGATGGGATGGGATGGGATCCCTGGGATGGGATGGGATGGGATCCTTGGGATGGGATGGGATGGGATGGGATTCCTGGAATGGGATCCCTGGAATGGGATGGGATCACTGGGATGGGATGGGATGGGATGTCATCCCTGGGATGTGATGGGATCCCTGGGATGGGATCCCTGGGAGGGGATGGGATCCCTGGGATGGGAATACTGGAATGGGATGGGATGGGATGCGATGGGATGGGATGCGATGGGATGGGATGGGATGGGATGGGAACACTGGGATTGGATGGGATCCCTGGGATGGGATGGGCTCCCTGGTATGGGATAGGATCCCTGGTATTGGATCCCTGGGCTGGGATGGGATCCCTGGGATGGGATCCCTGGGATGGGATGGGGTGGGATGGGATGGGATTCCTGGAATGGGATGGGATCCATGGGATGGGATGGGGTGGGATCGGATGGGAACCCTGTGATGGGATGGGATGTGATCCCTGAGATGGGATCCCTGGGATGGGATTGGATGGGATGGGATGGAATGGGGAGGGATCGGATTGGATGGGATGGGATGGAATGGAATGGGATCCCTGGGATGGAATGGGATTCTTCGTATGGGATCCCTGGGATGGGATGGGATGGGATCCCTGGGATGTGATGGGATCACTGGGATGTGATCCCTGGGATGGGATGGGATCCCTGGAATGGGATGGGATTCCTGGAATGGGATGGGATTCCTGGGATGGGTTGGGATGGGATGGGGTGGGATGCGATGGGATGGGATGGCATGGGATGGGATGGGATGGGATGGCATGGGATGGGATGGGATGGGATGGGATGGGATGCCATGGGATGGGATCCCTGGGATGGGATGGGATGGGATGGGATCCCTGGGATGGGATGGGTTTCCTGGAATGGGATGGGATTCCTGGGATGGGATGGGATGGGATCCCTGGGATGGGATGGGATTCCTGGAATGGGATGGGATGGGATATGATCACTGGGATGGGATAGGATCGCAGGGATTGGATCCCTGGGAGGCGATGGGATCCCTGGGAGGCGATGGGATCCCTGGGATGGGATCGATGGGATGGGATGTGATGGGATGGGAAGGGATGGGATGGGATGGGATCCCTGGGATGGGATGGCATGGCATGGAATGGCATGTGGTCCCTGGGATGGGATGGGATGCCTGGGATCCCTGGGCTGGGATGGGATCCCTGGGCTGGGATGGGCTGGGATCCCTGGGATGGGATGGGATCCATGGGATGGGATGTGTTGGGATGTGTTGGGAACCCTGGGATGGGATGTAATGGGATCCCTGGGATGAGATGGGATGGGATCCCTGCGATGGGATCCCTGGAATGTGATCCCCCGTATGGGATGGGATCCCTGGGATGGGATGGAATCCCTGGGATGGGATACCGGGGATGGGATGGGATGGGATGGGATGGGAAGGGATGGGATGGGATTGGTTGGGATGGGATGCGATCCTTGGGATGGGATGGGATGGGATGGGAAGGGATGGGATGGCATTCCTGGGATGGGCTGGGATCCATGGGATGGGATGGGATGGGATCCCTGGGATGGGATTGAATGGGATCCCTGGGATCGGAACAGATGAAATGGGATCCCTGGCATGGGTTGGGATCCCTGGGATGGGATGGGATGCCTGGGATGGGATCCCTTGGATGGGTTACCTGGGATGGGATAGGATACGTGGGATGGGAGAGGATGGGATGGGATGGGATGGGATGGGATGGGATGGGATGGAATGGAATGGGCTGGGATGGGATCGGATGGGATGGAATCGGATGGGATCGGATGGGATGGGATGGGATGGGATGGGTTGCGATGGGATCCCTGGGATGGGATGGGATGTGGTGGGATCCCTGGGATGGGATGGCATGGGATGGGATCCCTGGGATGAGATGGGATGGGATCCCTGGGGTGTGATGGGATTCCTGGAATGGGATGGGATTCCTGGAATGGGATGGGATTCCTGGAATGGGATGGAATGGGATGGGATGGGATGGGAGATGAACACTGGGATGGGATAGGATCGCTGGGATTGGATCCCTGGGTGGCGATGGGATCCCTGGGATGGGCTGGGATGGGATGGGATGGGATGGGATGGAATGGGATGGGATCCCTGGGATGGGATCCGAGGGATGGGATGGGATCCCTGGGATGGGATGGGATCCCTGGGATGGGATCCGAGGGATGGGATGGGATCCCTGGGATGTGATGGGATCCCTGGGATGGGATCCGAGGGATGGGATGGGATCCCTGGAATGGGATGGGATTCCTGGAATGGGATGGGATTCCTGGAATGGGATGGGATGGGATTCCCGGGATGGGTTGGTATGGGATGGGATGGGATGTGATGGGATTTGATGGGATGGGATGGGATGGGATGGGATGGGATGGGATGGGATGGGATGGGATGGCATGGGATGGGATGCGATGGGATGGGATCCCTGGGATGGGATGGAATGGGATGGGATGGGATCCCTGGGATGGGATGGGATGGGATCCCTGGGATGGGATGGAATGGGATGGGATGGGATGGGATGGGATGGGATCCCTGGAATGGGATCCCTGGAATGGGATGGGATCACTGGGATGGGATGGGATGGGATGTCATCCCTGGGATGTGATGGGATCCCTGGGATGGGATACCTGGGAGGGGATGGGATCCCTGCGATGGGAATACTGGAATGGGATGGGATGGGATTCCTGGGATGGGAATGGATGGGGTGGGATGGGATGGGATGGGAACACGGGGATGGCATGGGATCACTGGGATGGGATGGTATGGGTTGGGATCCCTGGGTTGGGATGGGATCCCTGGGATGGGATCCCTGGGATGGGATCCCTGGGATGGGATGGCATGGGATTGGATGGCAAGGGATCCCTGGGATGGGATGGGATCCCTGGTATGGGATAGGATCCCTGGTATTGGATCCCTGCGTTGGGATGGGATCCCTGGGATGGGATCCTTGGGATGGGATGGCATGGGATGGGATGGCAGGGGATCCCTGGGATGGGATGGGATCCCTGGGATGGGATCCCTGCGATGGGATGGGATCCCTGCGATGGGATGGGATGGTATCCCTGGGATGGTATCCCTGGGATGGTATCCCTGGGATGGGATGGGATGGGATGGGATGGGATGGGATGGGATGGGATGGGATGGGATGGGATGGGATGGGATGGGATGGGATGGGTTGCGATGGGATCCCTGGGATGAGATGGGATGGCATGGGATGGGATGCGATGGGATCCCTGGGATGGGATGGGATGTGATGGGATGGGATGGGATGCGATGGGATGGGATGGCATGGGATGGCATGGGATGGCATGGGATGGCATGGGATGGCATGGGATGGGATCCCTGGGATGAGATGGGATGCGATCCCTGGTATGGGATGGGATCCATGGGATGGGATGGGATCCCTTGGATGGGATGGGATGGAATGGGATGGGATGGGATGGGGTGGGATGGGATGCGGTCTGATGGTATGGGGTGGGATGTGATAGGATGGTATCCCTGGGATGGGATGGGATGTGATGGGATGGGATGGGATGGGGTCCCTTGGATGGGATGGGATGGGATGGCATGGGGTTGGATGGGATGGGATCCCTGGGCTGGGATGGGATCCCTGGGATGGGATGGGATGGGATGGGATGGGATGGGATGGGATGGGATGGAATGGGATCCCTGGAATGGGATCCCTGGAATGGGATCCCTGGAATGGGATCCCTGGAATGGGATCCCTGGAATGGGATGGGATCACTAGGATGGGATGGGTTGGGATGGGATGTGATCCCTGGGATGGGATGGGATGGGATGGGATGGGATGGAATGGGATCCCTGGAATGGGATGGAATGGGATGGGATGGGATGGGATCCCTGGGATGGGATGGGATGGGATCCCTGGGATGGGATGGGATGGGATGGGATGAGTTGGGATGGGATGGGATGGGATGGGATGCGAAGGGATGGGATCCCTGGGATGGGATGGGATGGGATCCCTGCGATGGGATCCCTGGGATGGGATGGGATCTCTGGGATGGGATCCCTGGGATGGGATCCCTGCGATGGGATCCCTGGGATGGGATGGGATCCCTGGGATGGGATGGGATCGCTGGGATGGGATGGGGTGGGATGTGATGGGATTCCTGGAATGGGATGGGATCCATGGGAGGGGATGGGGTGGGATGGGATGGGAACCCTGTGATGGGATGGGATGTGATCCCTGAGATGGGATCCCTGGGATGGGATTGGATGGGATTGGATGGGATGGGATGGAATGGGGAGGGATCGGATTGGATGGGATGGGATGGAATGGAATGGGATCCCTGGGATGGAATGGGATTCCTCGTATGAGATCCCTGGGATGGGATGGGATGGGATGCGATGGGATGGGATGCGATGGGATGGGATGGGATGGGATGGGAACACTGGGATTGGATGGGATCCCTGGGATGGGATGGGCTCCCTGGTATGGGATAGGATCCCTGGTATTGGATCCCTGGGTTGGGATGGGATCCCTGGGATGGGATCCCTGGGATGGGATGGCATGGGATGGGATGTGATGGGATCCCTGGGATGGGATCCCTGGGAGGGGATGGGATCCCTGGGATGGGAATACTGGAATGGGATGGGATGGGATTCCTGGGATGGGAATGGATGGGGTGGGATGGGATGGGATGGGATGGGAACACTGGGATTGGATGGGATCCCTGGGATGGGATGGGCTCCCTGGTATGGGATAGGATCCCTGGTATTGGATCCCTGGGTTGGGATGGGATCCCTGGGATGGGATCCCTGGGATGGGATGGGGTGGGATGGGATGGGATTCCTGGAATGGGATGGGATCCATGGGATGGGATGGGGTGGGATCGGATGGGAACCCTTTGATGGGATGGGATGTGATCCCTGAGATGGGATCCCTGGGATGGGATTGGATGGGATGGGATGGAATGGGGAGGGATCGGATTGGATGGGATGGGATGGAATGGAATGGGATCCCTGGGATGGAATGGGATTCTTCGTATGGGATCCCTGGGATGGGATGGGATGGGATCCCTGGGATGTGATGGGATCACTGGGATGTGATCCCTGGGATGGGATGGGATCCCTGGAATGGGATGGGATTCCTGGAATGGGATGGGATTCCTGGGATGGGTTGGGATAGGATGGGGTGGGATGCGATGGGATGGGATGGCATGGGATGGGATGGGATGGGATGGCATGGGATGGGATGGGATGGGATGGGATGCCATGGGATGGGATCCCTGGGATGGGATGGGATGGGATCCCTGGGATGGGATGGGTTTCCTGGAATGGGATGGGATTCCTGGGATGGGATGGGATCCCTGGGATGGGATGGGATTCCTGGAATGGGATGGGATGGGATATGATCACTGGGATGGGATAGGATCGCAGGGATTGGATCCCTGGGAGGCGATGGGATCCCTGGGAGGCGATGGGATCCCTGGGATGGGATCGATGGGATGGGATGTGATGGGATGGGAAGGGATGGGATGGGATGGGATCCCTGGGATGGGATGGCATGGCATGGAATGGCATGTGGTCCCTGGGATGGGATGGGATGCCTGGGATCCCTGGGCTGGGATGGGATCCCTGGGCTGGGATGGGATGGGATCCCTGGGATGGGATGGGATCCATGGGATGGGATGTGTTGGGATGTGTTGGGAACCCTGGGATGGGATGTAATGGGATCCCTGGGATGAGATGGGATGGGATCCCTGCGATGGGATCCCTGGAATGTGATCCCCCGTATGGGATGGGATCCCTGGGATGGGATGGAATCCCTGGGATGGGATCCCGGGGATGGGATGGGATGGGATGGGATGGGATGGGAAGGGATGGGATGGGATTGGTTGGGATGGGATGCGATCCTTGGGATGGGATGGGATGGGATGGGAAGGGATGGGATGGCATTCCTGGGATGGGCTGGGATCCATGGGATGGGATGGGATGGGATCCCTGGGATGGGATTGAATGGGATCCCTGGGATGGGAACAGATGAAATGGGATCCCTGGCATGGGTTGGGATCCCTGGGATGGGATGGGATGCCTGGGATGGGATCCCTTGGATGGGTTACCTGGGATGGGATAGGATACGTGGGATGGGAGAGGATGGGATGGGATGGGATGGGATGGGATGGGATGGGATGGAATGGAATGGGATGGGATGGGATCGGATGGGATGGAATCGGATGGGATCGGATGGGATGGGATGGGATGGGATGGGTTGCGATGGGATCCCTGGGATGGGATGGGATGTGGTGGGATCCCTGGGATGGGATGGCATGGGATGGGATCCCTGGGATGAGATGGGATGGGATCCCTGGGGTGTGATGGGATTCCTGGAATGGGATGGGATTCCTGGAATGGGATGGGATTCCTGGAATGGGATGGAATGGGATGGGATGGGATGGGAGATGATCACTGGGATGGGATAGGATCGCTGGGATTGGATCCCTGGGTGGCGATGGGATCCCTGGGATGGGCTGGGATGGGATGGGATGGGATGGGATGGAATGGGGTGGGATGGGATTGGATGGGATGGGCTGTGATGGGATGGGATGGAATGGGATGGGATCCCTGGGATGGGATCCGAGGGATGGGATGGGATCCCTGGGATTTGATGGGATCCCTGGGATGGGATCCGAGGGATGGGATGGGATCCCTGGGATGTGATGGGATCCCTGGGATGGGATCCGAGGGATGGGATGGGATCCCTGGAATGGGATGGGATTCCTGGAATGGGATGGGATTCCTGGAATGGGATGGGATGGGATTCCCGGGATGGGTTGGTATGGGATGGGATGGGATGTGATGGGATTTGATGGGATGGGATGGGATGGGATGGGATGGGATGGGATGGGATGGCATGGGATGGGATGCGATGGGATGGGATCCCTGGGATGGGATGGAATGGGATGGGATGGGATCCCTGGGATGGGATGGGATGGGATCCCTGGGATGGGATGGAATGGGATGGGATGGGATGGGATGGGATGGGATCCCTGGAATGGGATCCCTGGAATGGGATGGGATCACTGGGATGGGATGGGATGGGATGTCATCCCTGGGATGTGATGGGATCCCTGGGATGGGATACCTGGGAGGGGATGGGATCCCTGCGATGGGAATACTGGAATGGGATGGGATGGGATTCCTGGGATGGGAATGGATGGGGTGGGATGGGATGGGATGGGAACACGGGGATGGCATGGGATCACTGGGATGGGATGGTATGGGTTGGGATCCCTGGGATTGGATGGGTTCCCTGGTATGGGATAGGATCCCTGGTATTGGATCCCTGGGTTGGGATGGGATCCCTGGGATGGGATCCCTGGGATGGGATCCCTGGGATGGGATGGCATGGGATTGGATGGCAAGGGATCCCTGGGATGGGATGGGATCCCTGGTATGGGATAGGATCCCTGGTATTGGATCCCTGCGTTGGGATAGGATCCCTGGGATGGGATCCTTGGGATGGGATGGCATGGGATGGGATGGCAGGGGATCCCTGGGATGGGATGGGATCCCTGGGATGGGATCCCTGCGATGGGATGGGATCCCTGCGATGGGATGGGATGGGATGGGATGGTATCCCTGGGATGGTATCCCTGGGATGGGATGGGATGGGATGGGATGGGATGGGATGGGATGGGATGGGATGGGTTGCGATGGGATCCCTGGGATGAGATGGGATGGCATGGGATGGGATGCGATGGGATCCCTGGGATGGGATGGGATGTGATGGGATGGGATGGGATGCGATGGGATGGGATGGCATGGGATGGCATGGGATGGCATGGGATGGCATGGGATGGCATGGGATGGGATCCCTGGGATGAGATGGGATGCGATCCCTGGTATGGGATGGGATCCATGGGATGGGATGGGATCCCTTGGATGGGATGGGATGGAATGGGATGGGATGGGATGGGGTGGGATGGGATGCGGTCTGATGGTATGGGGTGGGATGTGATAGGATGGTATCCCTGGGATGGGATGGGATGTGATGGGATGGGATGGGATGGGGTCCCTTGGATGGGATGGGATGGGATGGCATGGGGTTGGATGGGATGGGATCCCTGGGCTGGGATGGGATCCCTGGGATGGGATGGGATGGGATGGGATGGGATGGAATGGGATCCCTGGAATGGGATCCCTGGAATGGGATCCCTGGAATGGGATCCCTGGAATGGGATGGGATCACTAGGATGGGATGGGTTGGGATGGGATGTGATCCCTGGGATGGGATGGGATGGGATGGGATGGGATCCCTGGGATGGGATGGAATGGGATGGGATGGGATGGGATCCCTGGGATGGGATGGGATGGGATCCCTGGGATGGGATGGGATGGGATGGGATGGGATGAGTTGGGATGGGATGGGATGGGATGGGATGGGATGGGATGGGATGCGAAGGGATGGGATCCCTGGGATGGGATGGGATTGATCCCTGCGATGGGATCCCTGGGATGGGATGGGATCTCTGGGATGGGATCCCTGGGATGGGATCCCTGCGATGGGATCCCTGGGATGGGATGGGATCCCTGGGATGGGATGGGATCGCTGGGATGGGATGGGGTGGGATGTGATGGGATTCCTGGAATGGGATGGGATCCATGGGAGGGGATGGGGTGGGATGGGATTGGAACCCTGTGATGGGATGGGATGTGATCCCTGAGATGGGATCCCTGGGATGGGATTGGATGGGATTGGATGGGATGGGATGGAATGGGGAGGGATCGGATTGGATGGGATGGGATGGAATGGAATGGGATCCCTGGGATGGAATGGGATTCCTCGTATGGGATCCCTGGGATGGGATGGGATGGGATCCCTGGGATGTGATGGGATCCCTGGGATGTGATGGGATCACTGGGATGTGATCCCTGGGATGGGATGGGATCCCTGGAATGGGATGGGATTCCTGGAATGGGATGGGATTCCTGGGATGGGTTGGGATGGGATGGGCTGGGATGGGATGGGATGGGGTGGGATGCGATGGGATGGGATGGGATTCCTGGAATGGGATGGGATGGCATGGGATGGGATGGGATGGGATGGGATGCCATGGGATGGGATCCCTGGGATGGGATGGGATGGGATGGGATGGGATCCCTGGGATGGGATGGGATTCCTGGAATGGGATGGGATTCCTGGAATGGGATGGGATGGGATTCCTGGGATGGGTTGGGATGGGATGGGATGGGATATGATGACTGGGATGGGATAGGATCGCAGGTATTGGATCCCTGGGAGGCGATGGGATCCCTGGGAGGCGATGGGATCCCTGGGATGGGATCGATGGGATGGGATGTGATGGGATGGGATGGGATGGGATCCCTGGGATGGGATGGCATGGCATGGAATGGCATGTGGTCCCTGGGATGGGATGGGATGCCTGGGATCCCTGGGCTGGGATGGGATCCCTGGGCTGGGATGGGATGGGATGGGATGGGATCACTGGGATGGGATTGGTAGGAATGGGATGGGATGGGATGGGATGGAATGGGATGGGATTCCTGGGATGGGATGGGATGGGATGGGATCCCTGGGATGGGATGGGATCCATGGGATGGGATGTGTTGGGATGTGTTGGGAACCCTGGGATGGGATGTTATGGGATCCCTGGGATGAGATGGGATGAGATCCCTGCGATGGGATCCCTGGAATGTGATCCCTCGTATGGGATGGGATCCCTGGGATGGGATGGAATCCCTGGGATGGGATCCCGGGGATGGGATGGGATCCCGGGGATGGGATCTCCGGGATGGGATGGGATGGGATGGGATGGGATGGAATGGGCTGGGATGGGATTGGTTGGGATGGGATGCGATCCTTGGGATGGGATGGGATGGGATGGGATGGGATGGGAAGGGATGGGATGGGATGGCATTCCTGGGATGGCATGGGATCCATGGGATGGGATGGGATGGGATCCCTGGGATGGGATTGAATGGGATCCCTGGGATGGGAACAGATGAAATGGGATCCCTGGCATGGGTTGGGATCCCTGGGATCGGATGGGATCCCTGGGATGGGATCCCTTGGATGGGTTACCTGGGATGGGATAGGATACGTGGGATGGGAGAGGATGGGATGGGATGGGATGCGATGGGATGGGATGGGATCCCTGGGATGGGATGGAATGGGATGGGATGGGATCCCTGGGATGGGATGGGATGGGATCCCTGGGATGGGATGGAAGGGGATGGGATGGGATGGGATGGGATGGGATGGGATGGGAGGGGATGGGATGGGATCCCTCGGATGGGAGGGGATCCCTCGGATGGGATGGGATGGGATGGGATCCCTGGAATGGGATCCCTGGAATGGGATGGGATCACTGGGATGGGATCCCTGGGAGGGGATGGGATCCCTGGGATGGGAATACTGGAATGGGATGGGATGGGATTCCTGGGATGGGAATGGATGGGGTGGGATGGGATGGGATGGGAACACTGGGATGGCATGGGATCACTGGGATGGGATGGTATGGGTTGGGATCCCTGGGATTGGATGGGTTCCCTGGTATGGGATAGGATCCCTGGTATTGGATCCCTGGGTTGGGATGGGATCCCTGGGATGGGATCCCTGGGATGGGATGGCATGGGATGGGATGGCAAGGGATCCCTGGGATGGGATGGGATCCCTGGTATGGGATAGGATGCCTGGTATTGGATCCCTGCGTTGGGATGGGATCCCTGGGATGGGATCCTTGGGATGGGATGGCATGGGATGGGATGGCAGGGGATCCCTGGGATGGGATGGGATCCCTGGGATGGGATCCCTGCGATGGGATGGGATCCCTGCGATGGGATGGGATGGGATGGGATGGTATCCCTGGCATGGTATCCCTGGGATGGGATGGGATGGGATGGGATGGGATGGGATGGGATGAGTTGGGATGGGATGGGATCCCTCGGATGGGAGGGGATCCCGCGTATGGGATGGGATCACTGGGATGGGATGGGATGTGATCCCTGGGATGTGATGGGATCCCTGGGATGGGTTGGGATCCCTGGGATGGGATGGGATCCCTGGGATGGGATCCCTTGGATGGGCTACCTGGGATGGGATAGGATACGTGGGATGGGAGAGGATGGGATGGGATGGGATGGGATGGGATGGGATGGGATGGCATCGGATGGGATCGGATGGGATCGGATGGGATGGGATGGGATGCGATGGGATGGGATGGGATTGGTTGCGATGGGATCCCTGGGATGGGATGGGATGTGGTGGGATGCCTGGGATGGGATGGGATGGCATGGGATGGGATACCTGGGATGAGATGGGATGGGATCCCTGGGGTGTGATGGGATTCCTGGAATGGGATGGGATTCCTGGAATGGGATGGGATTCCTGGAATGGGATGGGATGGGATGGGATGGGATGGGAGATGATCACTGGGATGGGATAGGATCGCTGGGATTGGATCCCTGGGTGGCGATGGGATCCCTGGGATGGGATGGGATGGGATGGGATGGGATGGGAAGGGATGGGATGGGATGGGATGGAATGGAATGGGGTGGGATGGGATTGGATGGGATGGGCTGGGATAGATGGGTTGCGATGGGATACATGGGATGGGATGGGATGGGATGGGATGGGATGGAATGGGGTGGGATGGGATTGGATGGGATGGGCTGTGATGGGATGGGATAGAATGGGATGGGATCCCTGCGATTAGATGGGATGGGATCCCTGGGATGTGATGGGATCCCTGGGATGGGATCCGAGGGATGGGATGGGATCCCTGGAATGGGATGGGATTCCTGGAATGGGATGGGATTCCTGGAATGGGATGGGATGGGATTCCCGTGTTGGGTTGGTATGGGATGGGATGGGATGTGCTGGGACTGGATGGGATGGGATGGGATGGGATGGGATGGGATGGGATGGGATGGGATGGCATGGGATGGGATGCGATGGGATGGGATGGGATCCCTGGGATGGGATGGAATGGGATGGGATGGAATGGGATGGGATGGGATCCCTGGGATGGGATGGGATGGGATCCTTGGGATGGGATGGAATGGGATGGGATGGGATCCCTCGGATGGGAGAGGATCCCTCGGATGGGAGGGGATCCCTCGGATGGGATGGGATGGGATGGGATCCCTGGAATGGGATCCCTGGAATGGGATGGGATCACTGGGATGGGATGGGATGGGATGTCATCCCTGGGATGTGATGGGATCCCTGGGATGGGATCCCTGGGAGGGGATGGGATCCCTGGGATGGGAATACTGGAATGGGATGGGATGGGATTCCTGGGATGGGAATGGATGGGGTGGGATGGGATGGGATGGGATGGGATGGGAACACTGGGATTGGATGGGATCCCTGGGATGGGATGGGCTCCCTGGTATGGGATAGGATCCCTGGTATTGGATCCCTGGGTTGGGATGGGATCCCTGGGATGGGATCCCTGGGATGGGATGGCATGGGATGGGATGTGATGGGATCCCTGGGATGGGATCCCTGGGAGGGGATGGGATCCCTGGGATGGGAATACTGGAATGGGATGGGATGGGATTCCTGGGATGGGAATGGATGGGGTGGGATGGGATGGGATGGGATGGGATGGGATGGGAACACTGGGATTGGATGGGATCCCTGGGATGGGATGGGCTCCCTGGTATGGGATAGGATCCCTGGTATTGGATCCCTGGGTTGGGATGGGATCCCTGGGATGGGATCCCTGGGATGGGATGGCATGGGATGGGATGGCATGGGATCCCTGGGATGGGATGGGATCCCTGGGATGGGATCCCTGCGATGGGATGGGATGGGATAGGATGGTATCCCTGGGATGGTATCCATGGGATGGGATGGGATGGGATGGGATGGGATGGGATGGGTTGCGATGGGATCCCTGGGATGAGATGGGATGGGATGGGATAGGATGGGATGCGATGGGATCCCTGGGATGGGATGGGATGTGATGGGATGGGATGGGATGCGATGGGATCCCTGGGATGAGATGGGATGGGATGGGATGCAATGGGATGGGATGGCATGGGATGGCATGGGATGGCATGGGATGGAATGGGATGGGATCCCTGGGATGAGATGGGATGCGATCCCTGGTATGGGATGGGATCCATGGGATGGGATGGGATCCCTTGGATGGGATGGGATGGAATGGGATGGGATGGGATGGGATGGGGTGGGATGGGATGTGGTCTGATGGTATGGGGTGGGATGTGATAGGATGGTATCCCTGGGATGGGATGGGATGTGATGGGATGGGATGGGATCCCTGGGATTGGATGGATTCCCTGGGATGGGATCGATGGGATGGGATGTGATGGGATGGGATGGGATGGGATGGGATGGGTTGGGAACTCTGGGATGGGATGTTATGGGATCCCTGGGATGAGATGGGATGGGATCCCTGGGATGTGATGGGATCCCTGGGATGGGATCCCTGGGATGGGATGGGATCCCTTGGATGGGATGGGATTCCTGGGATGGGTTGGTATGGGATGGGATGGGATGTGATGGGATTGGATGGGATGGGATGGGATGGGATGGCATGGGATGGGATGCGATGGGATGGGATGGGCGGGGATGCGCAGGGATGGGATCCCTGGGATGGGATGGGATGGGATGGGATGGGATGGGATGGGATGGGATCCCTGGGATGGGATGGGATGGGATGGCATGGGATGGGTTGAGTTGGGATGGGATGGGATCCCTCGGATGGGAGGGGATCCCTCGTATGGGATGGGATCACTGGGATGGGATGGGATGGGATGTCATCCCTGGGATGTGATGGGATTCCTGGGATGGGATCCCTGGGAGGGGATGGGATCCCTGGGATGGGAATACTGGAATGGGATGGGATGGGATCCCTGGGTTGGGATGCCTGGAATGAGATGTGATCCCTGGAATGGGATGGGGTGGGATGGGATCCCTGGGATGGGATGGGATCCCTGGGATGGGAAGGTATGGGATGTGATGGGATCCCTGGGATTGGATGGGTTCCATGGGAAGGGATCCCTGGGATGGGATGGGATGGGTTCCCTGGGATGGGATGGGATCCCTGGTATGGGATAGGATCCCTGGTATTGGATCCCTGGGATGGGATGGGATCCCTGGGATGGGATCCCTGGGATGGGATGGGATGGGATGGGATGGAATGGGCTGGGATGGGATTGGTTGGGATGGGATGCGATCCTTGGGATGGGATGGGATGGGATGGGATGGGAAGGGATGGGAAGGGATGGGATGGCATTCCTGGGATGGGATGGGATCCATGGGATGGGATGGGTTGGGATGGGATGGGATCCCTGGGATGGGATTGAATGGGATCCCTGGGATGGGAACAGATGAAATGGGATCCCTGGGATGGGTTGGGATCCCTGGGATGGGATGGGATCCCTGGGATGGGATCCCTTGGATGGGTTACCTGGGATGGGATTGGATACGTGGGATGGGAGAGGATGGGATGGGATGGGATGGGATGGGATGGGATGGGATGGGATGGAATGGGATGGGATGGGATGGGATCGGATGGGATGGGATCGGATGGGATCGGATGGGATGGGATGGGATGGGATGGGATGGGATGGGATGCGATGGGATGGGATGGGATGGGATGGGTTGCGATGGGATCCCTGGGATGGGATGGGATGTGGTGGGATCCCTGGGATGGGATGGGATGGCATGGGATGGGATCCCTGGGATGAGATGGGATGGGATCCCTGGGGTGTGATGGGATTCCTGGAATGGGATGGGATTCCTGGAATGGGATGGGATTCCTGGAATGGGATGGGATGGGATTCCCGGGATGGGTTGGTATGGGATGTGATGGGATGTGATGGGATTGGATGGGATGGGATGGGATGCGATGGGATGGCATGGGATGGGATGCGATGGGATGTAATGGGATCCCTGGGATGGAATGGTATGGGATGGGATCCCTGGGATGGGATGGGATGGGATGGGATCCCTGGGATGGGATTCCTGGGATGGGAATGGATGGGGTGGGATGGGATGGGATGGGAACACGGGGATGGCATGGGATCACTGGGATGGGATGGTATGGGTTGGGATCCCTGGGATTGGATGGGTTCCCTGGTATGGGATAGGATCCCTGGTATTGGATCCCTGGGTTGGGATGGGATCCCTGGGTTGGGATGGGATCCCTGGGTTGGGATCCCTGGGATGGGATCCCTGGGATGGGATGGCATGGGATGGGATGGCAAGGGATCCCTGGGATGGGATGGGATCCCTGGTATGGGATAGGATCCCTGGTATTGGATCCCTGCGTTGGGATGGGATGCCTGGGATGGGATCCTTGGGATGGGATGGCATGGGATGGGATGGCAGGGGATCCCTGGGATGGGATGGGATCCCTGGGATGGGATCCCTGCGATGGGATGGGATCCCTGCGATGGGATGGGATGGGATGGGATGGTATCCCTGGGATGGTATCCCTGGGATGGGATGGGATGGGATGGGATGGGATGGGTTGCGATGGGATCCCTGGGATGAGATGGGATGGCATGGGATGGGATGCGATGGGATCCCTGGGATGGGATGGGATGTGATGGGATGGGATGGGATGCGATGGGATCCCTGGGATGGGATGCCTGGAATGAGATGTGATCCCTGGAATGGGATGGGATGGGATGGGATCCCTGGGATGGGATGGGATCCCTGGGATGGGATGGTATGGGATGGGTTCCCTGGGATGGGATGGGATCCCTGGTATGGGATAGGATCCCTGGTATTGGATCCCTGGGATGGGATGGGATCCCTGGGATGGGATCCCTGGGGTGGGATGCGATGGGATGGGATGGGATGGGATGGGATGGGATGGGATGGGAAGGGATGGGATCCCTGGGATGGGATGGGATGGGATGGGATCCCTGCGATGGGATCCCTGGGATGGGATGGGATCTCTGGGATGGGATCCCTGGGATGGGATTGGATGGGATATGATGGAATGGGGTGGGATCGGATTGGATGGGATGGGCTGGGATGGGATGGGATGGAATGGAATGGGATCCCTGGGATGGAATGGGATTCCTCGTATGGGATCCCTGGGATGGGATGGGATCCTTGGGATGTGATGGGATCCCTGGGATGTGATGGGATCACTGGGATGTGATCCCTGGGATGGGATGGGATCCCTGGAATGGGATGGGATTCATGGAATGGGATGGGATTCCTGGAATGGGATGGGATTCCTGGGATGGGTTGGTGTGGGATGGGCTGGGATGTGATGGGATGGGATGGGATGGGATGGGATGGGATGGGATGCGATGGGATGGGATGGGATGGGATGGGATGGGATGGGATCCCTGGGATGGGATGGGATTCCTGGAATGGGCTGGGATTCCTGGGATGGGTTGGTATGGGATGGGATTGGATGTGATGGGATGGGATGGGATGGGATGGGATGGGATGGGATGGGATGGAATCGGATGGGATGCGATGGGATGCCATGGGATGGGAAGGGATGAGATGGGATGGGATGGGATGGGATGCGATGGGATGGGATCCCTGGGATGGGATGGGATGGGATGGGATGGGATGGGATGGGATCCCTGGGATGTGATGGGATGGGATCCCTTGCATGGGATGGAATCCCTGGGATGGGATCCCTGGGATGGGATGGGATCCCTGGGATGGGATGGGATGCCTGGGATGGGATGGGATTCCTGGAATGGGATGGGATTCCTGGAATGGGATGGGATGGGATGGGATTCCTGGGATGGGATGGGATGTGATGGGATGGGATGGGATATTATCACTGGGATGGGATGGGATTGCAGGGATTGGATCCCGGGGAGGCGATGGGATCCCTGGGATGGGATGGGATGGAATCCCTGGGATGGGATGGGATGGTATCCCTGGGACGGGATCCCTGGGATGGGATCCTTGGGATGGGATGGGATCCCCGTGATGGGATCTCTCGCATGGGATGGGATCCATGGGATGGGATGGGTTGGGATGGGATGGGAACCCTGGGACGGGCTGGGATGGGATGGGATCGGGTTGGATGGGATGGGATGGGATCCCTGGGATGGGAGGGGATCCCTGGGATGGGATGGGATGGGATGGGATGGGATGTGACCCCTCGGATGGGATGGGATGGGATCCCTGGTATGCGATGGGATCCCAGGGATGGGATGGGATGGGATGGGATGGGATGGGATGGGATGGGATGGGATGGGATGGGATGGGATGGGATGGGATTCCTGGGATGGGTTGGGATGGGATGGGGTGGGATGGGATGGGATATGATCACTGGGATGGGATAGGATCGCAGGGATTGGATCCCTGGGAGGCGATGGGATCCCTGGGATGGGATGGGATGGTATCCCTGGGACGGGATCCCTGGGATGGGATCCTTGGGATGGGATGGGATCCCCGTGATGGGATCTCTCGCATGGGATGGGATCCATGGGATGGGATGGGTTGGGATGGGATGGGAACCCTGGGACGGGCTGGGATGGGATGGGATCGGGTTGGATGGGATGGGATGGGATCCCTGGGATGGGAGGGGATCCCTGGGATGGGATGGGATGGGATGGGATGGGATGTGACCCCTCGGATGGGATGGGATGGGATCCCTGGTATGCGATGGGATCCCAGGGATGGGATGGGATGGGATGGGATGGGATGGGATGGGATGGGATGGGATGGGATGGGATGGGATGGGATGGGATGGGATGGGATTCCTGGGATGGGTTGGGATGGGATGGGGTGGGATGGGATGGGATATGATCACTGGGATGGGATAGGATCGCAGGGATTGGATCCCTGGGAGGCGATGGGATCCCTGGGATGGGATGGGATGGTATCCCTGGGACGGGATCCCTGGGATGGGATCCTTGGGATGGGATGGGATCCCCGTGATGGGATCTCTCGCATGGGATGGGATCCATGCGATGGGATGGGTTGGGATGGGATGGGAACCCTGGGACGGGATGGGATGGGATGGGATCGGGTTGGATGGGATGGATTGGGATCCCTGGGATGGGAGGGGATCCCTCTGATGGGATATGATGGGATGGGATGGGATGTGACCCCTCGGATTGGATGGGATGGGATGGGATGGGATCCCTGGTATGCGATGGGATCCCAGGGATGGGATGGGATGGGATGGGATGGAATCGGATGGGATGCGATGGGATGCCATGGGATGGGAAGGGATGAGATGGGATGGGATGGGATGGGATGGGATGGGATGGGATGGGATGCGATGGGATGGGATCCCTGGGATGGGATGGGATGGGATGGGATGGGATCCCTGGGATGTGATGGGATGGGATCCCTTGCATGGGATGGAATCCCTGGGATGGGATCCCTGGGATGGGATGGGATCCCTGGGATGGGATGGGATGCCTGGGATGGGATGGGATTCCTGGAATGGGATGGGATTCCTGGAATGGGATGGGATGGGATGGGATTCCTGGGATGGGATGGGATGGGATGGGATGGAATGGGATATTATCACTGGGATGGGATAGGATTGCAGGGATTGGATCCCGGGGAGGCGATGGGATCCCTGGGATGGGATGGGATGGAATCCCTGGGATGGGATGGGATGGTATCCCTGGGACGGGATCCCTGGGATGGGATCCTTGGGATGGGAGGGGATCCCCGTGATGGGATCTCTCGCATGGGATGGGATCCATGGGATGGGATGGGTTGGGATGGGATGGGAACCCTGGGACGGGCTGGGATGGGATGGGATCGGGTTGGATGGGATGGGATGGGATCCCTGGGATGGGAGGGGATCCCTGGGATGGGATGGGATGGGATGGGATGGGATGGGATGGGATGGGATGGGATGGGATGGGATGTGACCCCTCGGATGGGATGGGATGGGATGGGATCCCTGGTATGCGATGGGATCCCAGGGATGGGATGGGATGGGATGGGATGGGATGGGATGGGATGGGATGGGATGGGATGGGATTCCTGGGATGGGTTGGGATGGGATGGGGTGGGATGGGATGGGATATGATCACTGGGATGGGATAGGATCGCAGGGATTGGATCCCTGGGAGGCGATGGGATCCCTGGGATGGGATGGGATGGTATCCCTGGGACGGGATCCCTGGGATGGGATCCTTGGGATGGGATGGGATCCCCGTGATGGGATCTCTCGCATGGGATGGGATCCATGCGATGGGATGGGTTGGGATGGGATGGGAACCCTGGGACGGGATGGGATGGGATGGGATCGGGTTGGATGGGATGGAATGGGATCCCTGGGATGGGAGGGGATCCCTCTGATGGGATATGATGGGATGGGATGGGATGTGACCCCTCGGATTGGATGGGATGGGATGGGATGGGATCCCTGGTATGCGATGGGATCCCAGGGATGGGATGGGATGGGATGGGATGGGATGGGATGGGATGGGATGGGATGGGATGGGATGGGATCCCTGGGATGGGATGGGATGGGATGGGATGGGATGGGATGGGATCCCTGGGATGGGATGGGATCCATGGGATGGGATGTGTTGGGATGGGCTGGGAACCCTGGGATGGGATGTTATGGGATCCCTGGGATGAGATGGGATGGGATCCCAGCGATGGGATCCCTGGAATGTTATCCCTCGTATGGGATGGGATCCCTGGGATGTGATGGAATCCCTGGGATGGGATCCCGGGGATGGGATGGGATCCCGGGGATGGGATCTCCAGGCTGGGATGGGATGGGATGGGATGGGATGGCATGGAATGGAATGGGCTGGGATGGGATTGGTTGGGATGGGATGCGATCCTTGGGATGGGATGGGATGGGATCCCTGGGATGGGATGGGATCGCTGGAATGGGATGGGATTCCTGGAATGGGATGGGATTCCTGGGATGGGTTGGGATGGGATGGGATTGGATGTGATGGGATGCCATGGGATGGGAAGGGATGGTATGGGATGGGATGGGATGCGATGGGATGGGATCCCTGGGATGGGATGGGATGGGATGGGATGGGATGGGATCCCTGGGATGGGATGGGATGGGATCCCTTGCATGGGATGGGATCCCTGGGATGGGATCCCTGGGATGGGATGGGATCCCTGGGATGGGATGGGATGCCTGGGATGGGATGGGATTCCTGGAATGGGATGGGATTCCTGGAATGGGATGTGATGGGATGGGATTCCTGGGATGGGATGGGATGGGATGGGATGGCATGGGATGGGATGGCATGGGATGGGATGGGATATGATCACTGGGATGGGATAGGATTGCAGGGATTGGATCCCTGGGAGGCGATGGGATCCCTGGGATGGGATGGGATGGAATCCCTGGGATGGGATGGGATGGGATGGTATCCCTGCGACGGGATCCCTGGGATGGGATCCTTGGGATGGGATGGGATCCCCGTGATGGGATCTCTCGCATGGGATGGTATCCATGGGATGGGATGGATTGGGATGGGATGGGAACCCTGGGACGGGATGGGATGGGATGGGATCGGGTTGGATGGGATGGGATGGGATCCCTGGAATGGGAGGGGATCCCTGCGATGGGATGGGATGGGATGGGATGGGATGGGATGGGATGGGATGGGATGGGATGGGATGGGATGGGATGTGACCCCTCGGATGGGATGGGATGGGATGGGATGGGATCCCTGGTATGCGATGGGATCCCAGGGATGGGATGGGATGGGATGGGATGGGATCGGATGGGATGGGATTCCTGGGATGGGTTGGGATGAGATGGGATGGGATGGGATATGATCACTGGGATGGGATAGGATCGCAGGGATTGGATCCCTGGGAGGCGATGGGATCCCTGGGATGGGATGGGATGGGATGGGATGGGATGCGATGGGATCCCTGGGATTGGATGGATTCCCTGGGATGGGATCGATGGGATGGGATGTGATGTGATGGGATGGGATGGGATCCCTGGGATGGGATGGCATGGCATGGAATGGCATGTGGTCCCTGGGATGGGATGGGATGCCTGGGATCCCTGGGCTGGGATGGGATCCCTGGGATGGGATGGGATGGGATCCCTGGGATGGGATGGGATGGGATGGGATGGGATGGGATGGGATCCCTGGGATGGGATGGGATGGGATGGGATGGGATGGGATGGGATGGGATCCCTGGGACGGGATGGGATGGGATCCCTTGCATGGGATGGGATCCCTGGGATGGGATCCCTGGGATGGGATGGGATCCCTGGGATGGGATGGGATGCCTGGGATGGGATGGGATTCCTGGAATGGGATGGGATTCCTGGAATGGGATGTGATGGGATGGGATTCCTGGGATGGGATGGGATGGGATGGGATGGCATGGGATGGGATGGCATGGGATGGGATGGGATATGATCACTGGGATGGGATAGGATTGCAGGGATTGGATCCCTGGGAGGCGATGGGATCCCTGGGATGGGATGGGATGGAATCCCTGGCATGGGATGGGATGGGATGGTATCCCTGCGACGGGATCCCTGGGATGGGATCCTTGGGATGGGATGGGATCCCCGTGATGGGATCTCTCGCATGGGATGGTATCCATGGGATGGGATGGATTGGGATGGGATGGGATGGGATGGGATGCGATGGGATGGGATGGGATGGGATGGGATGGGATGGGATGGGATGGGATGGGATGGGAAGGGATGGGATCCCTGGGATGGGATGGGATGGGATGGGATCCCTGCGATGGGATCCCTGGGATGGGATGGGATCTCTGGGATGGGATCCCTGGGATGGGATCCCAGGGATGGGATGGGATGATATGGGATCCCTGGGATGGGATCCCTGCGATGGGATGGGATCCCGGGGATGGGATCTCCAGGATGGGATGGGATGGGATGGGATGGAATGGGATGGGATGGGATCGGATGGGATGGGATGGGTTGCGATGGGATCCCTGGGATGGGATGGGATGGGATGGGATGCGATGGGGTCCCTGGGATTGGATGGATTCCCTGGGATGGGATCGATGGGATGGTATGTGACGGGATGGGATGGGATGGGATGGGATGGGATCCCTGGGATGGGATGGCATGGCATGGAATGGCATGGGGTCCCTGGGATGGGATGGGATGCCTGGGATCCCTGGGCTGGGATGGGATCCCTGGGATGGGATGGGACGGGATGGGATCCCTGGGATGGGATTGGTAGGAATGGGATGGGATGGGATGGAATGGGATGGGATCCCTGGGATGGGATGGGATGGGATGGGATGGGATGGGATGGGATGGGATCCCTGGGATGGGATGGGATCCATGGGATGGGATGTGTTGGGATGGGCTGGGAACCCTGGGATGGGATGTTATGGGATCCCTGGGATGAGATGGGATGGGATCCCAGCGATGGGATCCCTGGAATGTTATCCCTCGTACGGGATGGGATCCCTGGGATGTGATGGAATCCCTGGGATGGGATCCCGGGGATGGGATGGGATCCCGGGGATGGGATCTCCAGGCTGGGATGGGATGGGATGGGATGGGATGGCATGGAATGGAATGGGCTGGGATGGGATTGGTTGGGATGGGATGCGATCCTTGGGATGGGATGGGATGGGATCCCTGGGATGGGATGGGATCGCTGGAATGGGATGGGATTCCTGGAATGGGATGGGATTCCTGGGATGGGTTGGGATGGGATGGGATTGGATGTGATGGGATGCCATGGGATGGGAAGGGATGGGATGGGATGGGATGCGATGGGATGGGATCCCTGGGATGGGATGGGATGGGATGGGATGGGATGGGATGGGATCCCTGGGATGGGATGGGATGGGATCCCTTGCATGGGATGGGATCCCTGGGATGGGATCCCTGGGATGGGATGGGATCCCTGGGATGGGATGGGATGCCTGGGATGGGATGGGATTCCTGGAATGGGATGGGATTCCTGGAATGGGATGTGATGGGATGGGATTCCTGGGATGGGATGGGATGGGATGGGATGGGATGGCATGGGATGGGATGGCATGGGATGGGATGGGATATGATCACTGGGATGGGATAGGATTGCAGGGATTGGATCCCTGGGAGGCGATGGGATCCCTGGGATGGGATGGGATGGAATCCCTGGGATGGGATGGGATGGGATGGTATCCCTGCGACGGGATCCCTGGGATGGGATCCTTGGGATGGGATGGGATCCCCGTGATGGGATCTCTCGCATGGGATGGTATCCATGGGATGGGATGGATTGGGATGGGATGGGAACCCTGGGACGGGATGGGATGGGATGGGATCGGGTTGGATGGGATGGGATGGGATCCCTGGAATGGGAGGGGATCCCTGCGATGGGATGGGATGGGATGGGATGGGATGGGATGGGATGGGATGGGATGGGATGGGATGGGATGGGATGGGATGGGATGTGACCCCTCGGATGGGATGGGATGGGATGGGATGGGATCCCTGGTATGCGATGGGATCCCAGGGATGGGATGGGATGGGATGGGATGGGATGGGATGGGATGGGATGGGATTCCTGGGATGGGTTGGGATGAGATGGGATGGGATGGGATATGATCACTGGGATGGGATAGGATCGCAGGGATTGGATCCCTGGGAGGCGATGGGATCCCTGGGATGGGATGGGATGGGATGGGATGGGATGGGATGGGATGGGATGCGATGGGATCCCTGGGATTGGATGGATTCCCTGGGATGGGATCGATGGGATGGGATGTGATGTGATGGGATGGGATGGGATCCCTGGGATGGGATGGCATGGCATGGAATGGCATGTGGTCCCTGGGATGGGATGGGATGCCTGGGATCCCTGGGCTGGGATGGGATCCCTGGGATGGGATGGGATGGGATGGGATCCCTGGGATGGGATGGGATGGGATGGGATGGGATGGGATGGGATGGGATCCCTGGGATGGGATGGGATGGGATGGGATGGGATGGGATGGGATCCCTGGGATGGGATGGGATGGGATCCCTTGCATGGGATGGGATCCCTGGGATGGGATCCCTGGGATGGGATGGGATCCCTGGGATGGGATGGGATGCCTGGGATGGGATGGGATTCCTGGAATGGGATGGGATTCCTGGAATGGGATGTGATGGGATGGGATTCCTGGGATGGGATGGGATGGGATGGGATGGGATGGCATGGGATGGGATGGCATGGGATGGGATGGGATATGATCACTGGGATGGGATAGGATTGCAGGGATTGGATCCCTGGGAGGCGATGGGATCCCTGGGATGGGATGGGATGGAATCCCTGGGATGGGATGGGATGGGATGGTATCCCTGCGACGGGATCCCTGGGATGGGATCCTTGGGATGGGATGGGATCCCCGTGATGGGATCTCTCGCATGGGATGGTATCCATGGGATGGGATGGATTGGGATGGGATGGGAACCCTGGGACGGGATGGGATGGGATGGGATCGGGTTGGATGGGATGGGATCCCTGGAATGGGAGGGGATCCCTGCGATGGGATGGGATGGGATGGGATGGGATGGGATGGGATGGGATGGGATGGGATGGGATGGGATGTGACCCCTCGGATGGGATGGGATGGGATGGGATCCCTGGTATGCGATGGGATCCCAGGGATGGGATGGGATGGGATGGGATGGGATGGGATGGGATGGGATGGGATGGGATGGGATGGGATGGGATTCCTGGGATGGGTTGGGATGAGATGGGATGGGATGGGTTATGATCACTGGGATGGGATAGGATCGCAGGGATTGGATCCCAGGGAGGCGATGGGATCCCTGGGATGGGATGGGATGGGATGGGATGCGATGGGATCCCTGGGATTGGATGGATTCCCTGGGATGGGATCGATGGGATGGGATGTGATGTGATGGGATGGGATGGGATCCCTGGGATGGGATGGCATGGCATGGAATGGCATGTGGTCCCTGGGATGGGATGGGATGCCTGGGATCCCTGGGCTGGGATGGGATCCCTGGGATGGGATGGGATGGGATGGGATCCCTGGGATGGGATTGGTAGGAATGGGATGGGATGGGATGGAATGGGATGGGATCCCTGGGATGGGATGGGATGGGATCCCTGGGATGGGATGGGATCCATGGGATGGGATGTGTTGGGATGGGCTGGGAACCCTGGGATGGGATGTTACGGGATCCCTGGGTTGAGATGGGATGGGATCCCAGCGATGGGATCCCTGGAATGTTATCCCTCGTATGGGATGGGATCCCTGGGATGTGATGGAATCCCTGGGATGGGATCCCGGGGATGGGATGGGATCCCGGGGATGGGATGGGATGGTATGGGATGGGATGGGATGGCATGGAATGGAATGGGCTGGGATGGGATTGGTTGGGATGGGATGCGATCCTTGGGATGGGATGGGATGGGATGGGATGGGATGGCATCCCTGGGATGGGATGGGATTCCTGGAATGGGCTGGGATTCCTGGGATGGGTTGGTATGGGATGGGATTGGATGTGATGGGATGGGATGGGATGGGATGGAATCGGATGGGATGCGATGGGATGCCATGGGATGGGAAGGGATGAGATGGGATGGGATGGGATGGGATGGGATGGGATGGGATGGGATGCGATGGGATGGGATCCCTGGGATGGGATGGGATGGGATCCCTTGCATGGGATGGAATCCCTGGGATGGGATCCCTGGGATGGGATGGGATCCCTGGGATGGGATGGGATGCCTGGGATGGGATGGGATTCCTGGAATGGGATGGGATTCCTGGAATGGGATGGGATGGGATGGGATTCCTGGGATGGGATGGGATGGGATGGGATGGGATATTATCACTGGGATGGGATAGGATTGCAGGGATTGGATCCCGGGGAGGCGATGGGATCCCTGGGATGGGATGGGATGGAATCCCTGGGATGGGATGGGATGGTATCCCTGGGACGGGATCCCTGGGATGGGATCCATGGGATGGGATGGGTTGGGATGGGATGGGAACCCTGGGACGGGCTGGGATGGGATGGGATCGGGTTGGATGGGATGGGATGGGATCCCTGGGATGGGAGGGGATCCGTGGGATGGGATGGGATGGGATGGGATGGGATGTGACCCCTCGGATGGGATGGGATGGGATGGGATCCCTGGTATGCGATGGGATCCCAGGGATGGGATGGGATGGGATGGGATGGGATGGGATGGGATGGGATTCCTGGGATGGGTTGGGATGGGATGGGGTGGGATGGGATGGGATATGATCACTGGGATGGGATAGGATCGCAGGGATTGGATCCCTGGGAGGCGATGGGATCCCTGGGATGGGATGGGATGGTATCCCTGGGACGGGATCCCTGGGATGGGATCCTTGGGATGGGATGGGATCCCCGTGATGGGATCTCTCGCATGGGATGGGATCCATGCGATGGGATGGGTTGGGATGGGATGGGAACCCTGGGACGGGATGGGATGGGATGGGATCGGGTTGGATGGGATGGAATGGGATCCCTGGGATGGGAGGGGATCCCTCTGATGGGATATGATGGGATGGGATGGGATGTGACCGCTCGGATTGGATGGGATGGGATGGGATGGGATCCCTGGTATGCGATGGGATCCCAGGGATGGGATGGGATGGGATGGGATGGGATGGGATGGGATGGGATGGGATGGGATGGGATGGGATGCGATGGGATGGGATGGGATGGGATGGGATGGGATGGGATGGGAAGGGATGGGATCCCTGGGATGGGATGGGATGGGATGGGATGGGATCCCTGCGATGGGATCCCTGGGATGGGATGGGATCTCTGGGATGGGATCCCTGGGATGGGATCCCAGGGATGGGATGGGATGATATGGGATCCCTGGGATGGGATGTGATCACTGAGATGGGATCCCTGGGATGGGATTGGATGGGATATGATGGAATGGGGAGGGATCGGATTGGATGGGATGGGCTGGGATGGGATGGGATGGAATGGAATGGGATCCCTGGGATGGAATGGGATTCCTCGTATGGGATCCCTGGGATGGGATGGGATCCTTGGGATGTGATGGGATCCCTGGGATGTGATGGGATCACTGGGATGTGATCCCTGGGATGGGATGGGATCCCTAGAATGGGATGGGATTCATGGAATGGGATGGGATTCCTGGAATGGGATGGGATTCCTGGAATGGGTTGGTGTGGGATGGGCTGGGATGTGATGGGATGGGATGGGATGGGATGGGATGGGATGGGATGCGATGGGATGGGATGGGATGGGATGGGATGGGATGGGATCCCTGGGATGGGATACCTGGGATGGGATGGGATGGGATCCCTTGCATGGGATGGGATCCCTGGGATGGGATCCCTGGGATGGCATGGGATTCCTGGGATGGGATGTGATTCCTGGAATGGGATAGGATTCCTGGAATGGGATGGGATGGGATGGGATATGATCACTGGGATGGGATAGGATCGCAGGGATTGGATCCCTGGGAGGCGATAGAATCCCTGGGATGGGATGGGATGGTGTCCCTGGGACGGGATCCCTGGGATGGGATCCTTGGGATGGGATGGGATCCCCGTGATGGGATCTCTCGCATGGGATGGGATCCATGGGATGGGATCTCTCGCATGGGATGGGATCCATGGGATGGGATGGGTTGGGATGGGATGGGAACCCTGGGACGGGATGGGATGGGATCCCTGGGATGGAATGGTATCTCTGGGATGGGATACCTAAAATGTGATCCCTCGTATGGGATGGTATCCCCGTGATGGGATCTCTCGCATGGGATGGGATCCATGGGATGGGATGGGTTGGGATGGGATGGGAACCCTGGGACGGGAGGGGATGGGATGGGATGGGATGGGATGTGACCCCTCGGATGGGATGGGATGGGATGGGATGGGATGGGATGGGATGGGATGGCATCCCTGGGATGGGATGGGATCGCTGGAATGGGATGGGATTCCTGGAATGGGATGGGATTCCTGGAATGGGATGGGATTCCTGGGATGGGTTGGTATGGGATGGGATTGGATGTGATGGGATGGGATGGGATGGAATCGGATGGGATGCGATGGGATGCCATGGGATGGGATTCCTGGAATGGGATGGGATTCCTGGAATGGGATGGGATTCCTGGGATGGGTTGGTATGGGATGGGATTGGATGTGATGGGATGGGATGGGATGGAATCGGATGGGATGCGATGGGATGCCATGGGATGGGAAGGGATGGGATGGGATGGGATGGGATTCCTGGAATGGGATGGGATGGGATGGGATGGGATGGGATGGGATGGGATGGGATGGGATGGGATGGGATGGGATATGATCACTGGGATGGGATAGGATTGCAGGGATTGGATCCCTGGGAGGCGATGGGATCCCTGGGATGGGATGGGATGGAATCCCTGGGATGGGATGGGATGGTATCCCTGGGACGGGATCCCTGGGATGGGATCCTTGGGATGGGATGGGATCCCCGTGATGGGATCTCTCGCATGGGATGGGATCCATGGGATGGGATGGGTTGGGATGGGATGGGAACCCTGGGACGGGATGGGATGGGATGGGATCCCTGGGATGGGATACCTAAAATGTGATCCCTCGTATGGGATGGTATCCCCGTGATGGGATCTCTCGCATGGGATGGGATCCATGGGATGGGATGGGTTGGGATGGGATGGGAACACTGGGACGGGATGGGATGGGATGGGATCGGGTTGGATGGGATGGGATGGGATCCCTGGGATGGGAGGGGATCCCTGGGATGGGATGGGATGGGATGGGATTCCTGGGATGGGTTGGGATGGGATGGGATGGGATGGGATATGATCACTGGGATGGGATAGGATCGCAGGGATTGGATCCCTGGGAGGCGATGGGATCCCTGGGATGGGATGGGATGGAATCCCTGGGATGGGATGGGATGGGATGGTATCCCTGGGACGGGATCCCTGGGATGGGATCCTTGGGATGGGATGGGATCCCCGTGATGGGATCTCTCGCATGGGATGGGATCCATGGGATGGGATGGGTTGGGATGGGATGGGAACCCTGGGACGGGATGGGATGGGATCCCTGGGATGGGATGGGATCCCTGGGATGGGATACCTAAAATGTGATCCCTCGTATGGGATGGTATCCCCGTGATGGGATCTCTCGCATGGGATGGGATCCATGGAATGGGATGGGTTGGGATGGGATGGGAACCCTGGAATGGGATGGGATGGGATCGGGTTGGATGGGATGGAATGGGATCCCTGGGATGGGAGGGGATCCCTGGGATGGGATATGATGGGATGGGATGGGATGTGACCCCTCGGATGGGATGGGATGGGATGGGATGGGATGGGATCCCTGGTATGCGATGGGATCCCAGGGATGGGATGGGATGGGATGGGATGGGATGGGATGGGATGGGATGGGATGGGATGGGATGGGATGGGATGCTATGGGATGGGATGGGATGGGATGGGATGGGATGGGATGGGATGGGATGGGATGGGAAGGGATGGGATCCCTGGGATGGGATGGGATGGGATGGGATGGGATGGGATGGGATGGGATGGGATGGGATCCCTGCGATGGGATCCCTGGGATGGGATGGGATCTCTGGGATGGGATCCCTGGGATGGGATCCCAGGGATGGGATGGGATGGTATGGGATCCCTGGGATGGGATGTGATCACTGAGATGGGATCCCTGGGATGGGATTGGATGGGATGGGATGGAATGGGGAGGGATCGGATTGGATGGGATGGGCTGGGATGGGATGGGATGGAATGGAATGGGATCCCTGGGATGTAATGGGATTCCTCGTATGGGATCCCTGGGATGGGATGGGATCACTGGGATGTGATCCCTGGGATGGGATGGGATCCCTGGAATGGGATGGGATTCATGGAATGGGATGGGATTCCTGGAATGGGATGGGATTCCTGGGATGGGTTGGTGTGGGATGGGCTGGGATGTGATGGGATGGATGGGATGGGATGGGATGGGATGGGATGGGATGGGATGGGATGGGATGCGATGGGATGGGATGGGATGGGATGGGATGGGATGGGATGGGATGGGATGGGATGGGATGCCATGGGATGGGATCCCTGGCATGGGATCCCTGGGATGGGATGGGATCCCTTGCATGGGATGGGATTCCTGGAATCGGATAGGATTCCTGGAATGGGATGGGATGGGATGGGATGGGATATGATCACTGGGATGGGATAGGATCGCAGGGATTGGATCCCTGGGAGGCGATGGGATCCCTGGGATGGGATGGGATGGAATCCCTGGGATGGGATGGGATGGTATCCCTGGGACGGGATCCATGGGATGGGATCCTTGGGATGGGATGGGATCCCCGTGATGGGATCTCTCACATGGGATGGGATCCATGGGATGGGATCTCTCGCATGGGATGGGATCCATGGGATGGGATGTGTTGGGATGGGATGGGAACCCTGGGACGGGATGGGATGGGATGGGATGGGGTTGGATGGGATGGGATGGGATCCCTCTATGCGATGGGATCCCAGGGATGGGATGGGATGGGATGGGATGGGATACGTGGGATGGGATGGGATACGTGGGATGGTATCCCTGTGTTGGGATCCCTGGGATGGGATGGGATGGGATCCCGTTGATGGGATGGGATTCCTCGTATGGGATCCCTGGGATGGGATGTGATGGGATCCCTGGGATGTGATGGGATCCCTGGGAGGGGATGGGATCCCTGGGATGGGATGGGATGGGATGGGATGGGATGGGATGGGATGGGATGGCATGGGATGGCATGGGATCCCTGGGATTGGATGGATTCCCTGGGATGGGATCGATGGGATGGGATGTGATGTGATGGGATGGGATGGGATGGGATGGGATCCCTGGGATGGGATGGGATCCATGGGATGGGATGTGTTGGGATGGCTTGGGAACCCTGGGATGGGATGTTATGGGATCCCTGGGATGAGATGGGATGGGATCCCAGCGATGGGATCCCTGGAATGTTATCCCTCGTATGGGATGGGATCCCTGGGATGGGATGGAATCTCTGGGATGGGATCCCATGGATGGGATGGGATCCCGGGGATGGGATCTCCAGCCTGGGATGGTATGGGATGGTATGGTATGGGATGGCATGGGATGGGATCCCTGGGATGGGATGGGATGGGATGGGATCCCTTGCATGTGATGGGATCCCTGCGATGGGATCCCTGGGATGCGATGGGATCCCTGGGATGGGATGGGATTCCTGGAATGGGATGGGATTCCTGGAATGGGATGGGATGGGATTCCTGGTATGGGTTGGTATGGGATGGGATGGGATGTGATGGGATTGGATGGGATGGGATGGGATGGGATGGCATGGAATGGCATGTGGTCCCTGGGATGGGATGGGATGCCTGGGATCCCTGGGCTGGGATGGGATCCCTGGGCTGGGATGGGATGGGATGGGATGGGATGGGATGGGATCCCTGGGATGGGATTGGTAGGAATGGGATGGGATGGGATGGAATGGGATGGGATCCCTGGGATGGGATGGGATGGGATGGGATGGGATGGGATGGGATGGGATGGGATGGGATGGGATGGAATGGGGTGGGATGGGATTGGATGGGATGGGCTGTGATGGGATGGGATGGAATGGGATGGGATCCCTGGGATGGGATCCTTGGGATGGGATGGCATGGGATGGGATGGCAGGGGATCCCTGGGATGGGATGGGATGTGATGGGATGGGATGGGATGCGATGGGATCCCTGGGATGAGATGGGATGGGATGGGATGCGATGGGATGGGATGGCATGGGATGGCATGGGATGGCATGGGATGGCATGGGATGGCATGGGATGGGATCCCTGGGATGAGATGGGATGGGATCCCTGGGATGTGATGGGATCCCTGGGATGGGATCCCTGGGATGGGATGGGATCCCGGGGATGGGATGGGATTCCTGGGATGGGTTGGTATGGGATGGGATGGGATGTGATGGGATTGGATGGGATGGGATGGGATGGGATGGGATGGGATGGCATGGGATGGGATGCGATGGGATGGGATGGGCGGGGATGCGCAGGGATGGGATCCCTGGGATGGGATGGGATGGGATCCCTGGGATGGGATCCCTGGGATGGGATGGAATGGGATCCCAGGGATGGGATGGAATGGGATGGGATGGGATCCCTGGGAGGGGATGGGATGGGATGGGATGGGATGGGAATGGATGAGTTGGGATGGGATGGGATGGGATGGGATGGGATGGGATGGGATGGGATGGGATGGGATGCCATGGGATGGGATCCCTGGCATGGGATCCCTGGGATGGGATGGGATCCCTTGCATGGGATGGGATTCCTGGAATCGGATAGGATTCCTGGAATGGGATGGGATGGGATGGGATGGGATATGATCACTGGGATGGGATAGGATCGCAGGGATTGGATCCCTGGGAGGCGATGGGATCCCTGGGATGGGATGGGATGGAATCCCTGGGATGGGATGGGATGGTATCCCCGGGACGGGATCCATGGGATGGGATCCTTGGGATGGGATGGGATCCCCGTGATGGGATCTCTCACATGGGATGGGATCCATGGGATGGGATCTCTCGCATGGGATGGGATCCATGGGATGGGATGTGTTGGGATGGGATGGGAACCCTGGGACGGGATGGGATGGGATGGGATGGGGTTGGATGGGATGGGATGGGATCCCTCTATGCGATGGGATCCCAGGGATGGGATGGGATGGGATGGGATGGGATACGTGGGATGGGATGGGATACGTGGGATGGTATCCCTGTGTTGGGATCCCTGGGATGGGATGGGATGGGATCCCGTTGATGTGATGGGATTCCTCGTATGGGATCCCTGGGATGGGATGTGATGGGATCCCTGGGATGTGATGGGATCCCTGGGAGGGGATGGGATCCCTGGGATGGGATGGGATGGGATGGGATGGGATGGGATGGGATGGGATGGGATGGCATGGGATGGCATGGGATCCCTGGGATTGGATGGATTCCCTGGGATGGGATCGATGGGATGGGATGTGATGGGATGGGATGGGATGGGATGGGATCCCTGGGATGGGATGGGATCCATGGGATGGGATGTGTTGGGATGGCTTGGGAACCCTGGGATGGGATGTTATGGGATCCCTGGGATGAGATGGGATGGGATCCCAGCGATGGGATCCCTGGAATGTTATCCCTCGTATGGGATGGGATCCCTGGGATGGGATGGAATCCCTGGGATGGGATCCCATGGATGGGATGGGATCCCGGGGATGGGATCTCCAGCCTGGGATGGTATGGGATGGTATGGTATGGGATGGCATGGGATGGGATCCCTGGGATGGGATGGGATGGGATCCCTTGCATGTGATGGGATCCCTGCGATGGGATCCCTGGGATGCGATGGGATCCCTGGGATGGGATGGGATTCCTGGAATGGGATGGGATTCCTGGAATGGGATGGGATGGGATTCCTGGTATGGGTTGGTATGGGATGGGATGGGATGTGATGGGATTGGATGGGATGGGATGGGATGGGATGGCATGGAATGGCATGTGGTCCCTGGGATGGGATGGGATGCCTGGGATCCCTGGGCTGGGATGGGATCCCTGGGCTGGGATGGGATGGGATGGGATGGGATGGGATCCCTGGGATGGGATTGGTAGGAATGGGATGGGATGGGATGGAATGGGATGGGATCCCTGGGATGGGATGGGATGGGATGGGATGGGATGGGATGGGATGGGATCCCTGGGATGGGATGGGATCCATGGGATGGGATGTGTTGGGATGGGTTGGGAACCCTGGGATGGGATGTTATGGGATCCCTGGGATGGGATGGGATGGGATCCCTGCGATGGGATCTCTGGAATGTGATCCCTGGGCTGGGATGGGATCCCTGGGATGGGATGGAATCCCTGGGATGGGATCCCGGGGATGGGATGGGATCCCGGGGATGGGATCTCCGGGATGGGATGGGATGGGATGGAATGGGCTGGGATGGGATTGGTTGGGATGGGATGCGATCCTTGAGATGGGATGGGATGGGATGGGATCGGGTTGGATGGGATGGAATGGGATCCCTGGGATGGGAGGGGATCCCTCTGATGGGATATGATGGGATGGGATGGGATGTGACCCCTCGGATTGGATGGGATGGGATGGGATGGGATCCCTGGTATGCGATGGGATCCCAGGGATGGGATGGGATGGGATGGGATGGGATGGAATCGGATGGGATGCGATGGGATGCCATGGGATGGGAAGGGATGAGATGGGATGGGATGGGATGGGATGGGATGGGATGGGATGGGATGGGATGCGATGGGATGGGATCCCTGGGATGGGATGGGATGGGATGGGATGGGATCCCTGGGATGTGATGGGATGGGATCCCTTGCATGGGATGGAATCCCTGGGATGGGATCCCTGGGATGGGATGGGATCCCTGGGATGGGATGGGATGCCTGGGATGGGATGGGATTCCTGGAATGGGATGGGATTCCTGGAATGGGATGGGATGGGATGGGATTCCTGGGATGGGATGGGATGGGATGGGATGGGATGGGATATTATCACTGGGATGGGATAGGATTGCAGGGATTGGATCCCGGGGAGGCGATGGGATCCCTGGGATGGGATGGGATGGAATCCCTGGGATGGGATGGGATGGTATCCCTGGGACGGGATCCCTGGGATGGGATCCTTGGGATGGGATGGGATCCCCGTGATGGGATCTCTCGCATGGGATGGGATCCATGGGATGGGATGGGTTGGGATGGGATGGGAACCCTGGGACGGGCTGGGATGGGATGGGATCGGGTTGGATGGGATGGGATGGGATCCCTGGGATGGGAGGGGATCCCTGGGATGGGATGGGATGGGATGTGATGGGATGGGATGGGATGGGATGGGATGGGATGGGATGTGACCCCTCGGATGGGATGGGATGGGATGGGATCCCTGGTATGCGATGGGATCCCAGGGATGGGATGGGATGGGATGGGATGGGATGGGATGGGATTCCTGGGATGGGTTGGCATGGGATGGGGTGGGATGGGATGGGATATGATCACTGGGATGGGATAGGATCGCAGGGATTGGATCCCTGGGAGGCGATGGGATCCCTGGGATGGGATGGGATGGTATCCCTGGGACGGGATCCCTGGGATGGGATCCTTGGGATGGGATGGGATCCCCGTGATGGGATCTCTCGCATGGGATGGGATCCATGCGATGGGATGGGTTGGGATGGGATGGGAACCCTGGGACGGGATGGGATGGGATGGGATCGGGTTGGATGGGATGGAATGGGATCCCTGGGATGGGAGGGGATCCCTCTGATGGGATATGATGGGATGGGATGGGATGTGACCCCTCGGATTGGATGGGATGGGATGGGATGGGATCCCTGGTATGCGATGGGATCCCAGGGATGGGATGGGATGGGATGGGATGGGATGGGATGGGATGGGATGCGATGGGATGGGATGGGATGGGATGGGATGGGATGGGATGGGATGGGATGGGATGGGATGGGATGGGAAGGGATGGGATCCCTGGGATGGGATGGGATGGGATGGGATCCCTGCGATGGGATCCCTGGGATGGGATGGGATCTCTGGGATGGGATCCCTGGGATGGGATCCCAGGGATGGGATGGGATGATATGGGATCCCTGGGATGGGATCCCTGCGATGGGATGGGATCCCGGGGATGGGATCTCCAGGATGGGATGGGATGGGATGGGATGGAATGGGATGGGATGGGATCGGATGGGATGGGATGGGTTGCGATGGGATCCCTGGGATGGGATGGGATGGGATGGGATGCGATGGGATCCCTGGGATTGGATGGATTCCCTGGGATGGGATCGATGGGATGGTATGTGATGGGATGGGATGGGATGGGATGGGATGGGACGGGATGGGATCCCTGGGATGGGATGGCATGGCATGGAATGGCATGGGGTCCCTGGGATGGGATGGGATGCCTGGGATCCCTGGGCTGGGATGGGATCCCTGGGCTGGGATGGGACGGGATGGGATCCCTGGGATGGGATTGGTAGGAATGGGATGGGATGGGATGGAATGGGATGGGATCCCTGGGATGGGATGGGATGGGATGGGATGGGATGGGATGGGATGGGATGGGATGGGATCCCTGGGATGGGATGGGATCCATGGGATGGGATGTGTTGGGATGGGCTGGGAACCCTGGGATGGGATGTTATGGGATCCCTGGGATGAGATGGGATGGGATCCCAGCTATGGGATCCCTGGAATGTTATCCCTCGTATGGGATGGGATCCCTGGGATGTGATGGAATCCCTGGGATGGGATCCCGGGGATGGGATGGGATCCCGGGGATGGGATCTCCAGGCTGGGATGGGATGGGATGGGATGGCATGGCATGGAATGGAATGGGCTGGGATGGGATTGGTTGGGATGGGATGCGATCCTTGGGATGGGATGGGATGGGATCCCTGGGATGGGATGGGATCGCTGGAATGGGATGGGATTCCTGGAATGGGATGGGATTCCTGGGATGGGTTGGGATGGGATGGGATTGGATGTGATGGGATGCCATGGGATGGGAAGGGATGGTATGGGATGGGATGGGATGCGATGGGATGGGATCCCTGGGATGGGATGGGATGGGATGGGATGGGATGGGATGGGATCCCTGGGATGGGATGGGATGGGATCCCTTGCATGGGATGGGATCCCTGGGATGGGATGGGATCCCTGGGATGGGATGGGATGCCTGGGATGGGATGGGATTCCTGGAATGGGATGGGATTCCTGGAATGGGATGTGATGGGATGGGATTCCTGGGATGGGATGGGATGGGATGGGATGGCATGGGATGTGATGGGATATGATCACTGGGATGGGATAGGATTGCAGGGATTGGATCCCTGGGAGGCGATGGGATCCCTGGGATGGGATGGGATGGAATCCCTGGGATGGGATGGGATGGTATCCCTGCGACGGGATCCCTGGGATGGGATCCTTGGGATGGGATGGGATCCCCGTGATGTGATCTCTCGCATGGGATGGTATCCATGGGATGGGATGGATTGGGTTGGGATGGGAACCCTGGGACGGGATGGGATGGGATGGGATCGGGTTGGATGGGATGGGATGGGATCCCTGGAATGGGAGGGGATCCCTGCGATGGGATGGGATGGGATGGGATGGGATGGGATGGGATGGGATGGGATGGGATGGGATGGGATGTGACCCCTCGGATGGGATGGGATGGGATGGGATGGGATCCCTGGTATGCGATGGGATCCCAGGGATGGGATGGGATGGGATGGGATGGGATGGGATGGGATTCCTGGGATGGGTTGGGATGAGATGGGATGGGATGGGATATGATCACTGGGATGGGATAGGATCGCAGGGATTGGATCCCTGGGAGGCGATGGGATCCCTGGGATGGGATGGGATGGGATGGGATGGGATGCGATGGGATCCCTGGGATTGGATGGATTCCCTGGGATGGGATCGATGGGATGGGATGTGATGTGATGGGATGGGATGGGATCCCTGGGATGGGATGGCATGGCATGGAATGGCATGTGGTCCCTGGGATGGGATGGGATGCCTGGGATCCCTGGGCTGGGATGGGATCCCTGGGATGGGATGGGATGGGATGGGATCCCTGGGATGGGATGGGATGGGATGGGATGGGATGGGATGGGATGGGATCCCTGGGATGGGATGGGATGGGATGGGATGGGATGGGATCCCTGGGATGGGATGGGATGGGATCCCTTGCATGGGATGGGATCCCTGGGATGGGATCCCTGGGATGGGATGGGATCCCTGGGATGGGATGGGATGCCTGGGATGGGATGGGATTCCTGGAATGGGATGGGATTCCTGGAATGGGATGTGATGGGATGGGATTCCTGGGATGGGATGGGATGGGATGGGATGGCATGGGATGGGATGGCATGGGATGGGATGGGATATGATCACTGGGATGGGATAGGATTGCAGGGATTGGATCCCTGGGAGGCGATGGGATCCCTGGGATGGGATGGGATGGAATCCCTGGCATGGGATGGGATGGGATGGTATCCCTGCGACGGGATCCCTGGGATGGGATCCTTGGGATGGGATGGGATCCCCGTGATGGGATCTCTCGCATGGGATGGTATCCATGGGATGGGATGGATTGGGATGGGATGGGATGGGATGGGATGCGATGGGATGGGATGGGATGGGATGGGATGGGATGGGATGGGATGGGAAGGGATGGGATCCCTGGGATGGGATGGGATGGGATGGGATCCCTGCGATGGGATCCCTGGGATGGGATGGGATCTCTGGGATGGGATCCCTGGGATGGGATCCCAGGGATGGGATGGGATGATATGGGATCCCTGGGATGGGATCCCTGCGATGGGATGGGATCCCGGGGATGGGATCTCCAGGATGGGATGGGATGGGATGGGATGGAATGGGATGGGATGGGATCGGATGGGATGGGATGGGTTGCGATGGGATCCCTGGGATGGGATGGGATGGGATGGGATGTGATGGGGTCCCTGGGATTGGATGGATTCCCTGGGATGGGATCGATGGGATGGTATGTGATGGGATGGGATGGGATGGGATGGGATGGGATCCCTGGGATGGGATGGCATGGCATGGAATGGCATGGGGTCCCTGGGATGGGATGGGATGCCTGGGATCCCTGGGCTGGGATGGGATCCCTGGGATGGGATGGGACGGGATGGGATCCCTGGGATGGGATTGGTAGGAATGGGATGGGATGGGATGGAATGGGATGGGATCCCTGGGATGGGATGGGATGTGATGGGATGGGATGGGATCCCTGGGATGGGATGGGATCCATGGGATGGGATGTGTTGGGATGGGCTGGGAACCCTGGGATGGGATGTTATGGGATCCCTGGGATGAGATGGGATGGGATCCCAGCGATGGGATCCCTGGAATGTTATCCCTCGTATGGGATGGGATCCCTGGGATGTGATGGAATCCCTGGGATGGGATCCCGGGGATGGGATGGGATCCCGGGGATGGGATCTCCAGGCTGGGATGGGATGGGATGGGATGGGATGGCATGGAATGGAATGGGCTGGGATGGGATTGGTTGGGATGGGATGCGATCCTTGGGATGGGATGGGATGGGATCCCTGGGATGGGATGGGATCGCTGGAATGGGATGGGATTCCTGGAATGGGATGGGATTCCTGGGATGGGTTGGGATGGGATGGGATTGGATGTGATGGGATGCCATGGGATGGGAAGGGATGGGATGGGATGGGATGCGATGGGATGGGATCCCTGGGATGGGATGGGATGGGATGGGATGGGATGGGATGGGATGGGATGGGATCCCTGGGATGGGATGGGATGGGATCCCTTGCATGGGATGGGATCCCTGGGATGGGATCCCTGGGATGGGATGGGATCCCTGGGATGGGATGGGATGCCTGGGATGGGATGGGATTCCTGGAATGGGATGGGATTCCTGGAATGGGATGTGATGGGATGGGATTCCTGGGATGGGATGGGATGGGATGGGATGGCATGGGATGGGATGGCATGGGATGGGATGGGATATGATCACTGGGATGGGATAGGATTGCAGGGATTGGATCCCTGGGAGGCGATGGGATCCCTGGGATGGGATGGGATGGAATCCCTGGGATGGGATGGGATGGGATGGTATCCCTGCGACGGGATCCCTGGGATGGGATCCTTGGGATGGGATGGGATCCCCGTGATGGGATCTCTCGCATGGGATGGTATCCATGGGATGGGATGGATTGGGATGGGATGGGAACCCTGGGACGGGATGGGATGGGATGGGATCGGGTTGGATGGGATGGGATGGGATCCCTGGAATGGGAGGGGATCCCTGCGATGGGATGGGATGGGATGGGATGGGATGGGATGGGATGGGATGGGATGGGATGGGATGGGATGGGATGGGATGGGATGTGACCCCTCGGATGGGATGGGATGGGATGGGATGGGATCCCTGGTATGCGATGGGATCCCAGGGATGGGATGGGATGGGATGGGATGGGATGGGATGGGATGGGATTCCTGGGATGGGTTGGGATGAGATGGGATGGGATGGGATATGATCACTGGGATGGGATAGGATCGCAGGGATTGGATCCCTGGGAGGCGATGGGATCCCTGGGATGGGATGGGATGGGATGGGATGCGATGGGATCCCTGGGATTGGATGGATTCCCTGGGATGGGATCGATGGGATGGGATGTGATGTGATGGGATGGGATGGGATCCCTGGGATGGGATGGCATGGCATGGAATGGCATGTGGTCCCTGGGATGGGATGGGATGCCTGGGATCCCTGGGCTGGGATGGGATCCCTGGGATGGGATGGGATGGGATGGGATCCCTGGGATGGGATGGGATGGGATGGGATGGGATCCCTGGGATGGGATGGGATGGGATGGGATGGGATGGGATGGGATCCCTGGGATGGGATGGGATGGGATCCCTTGCATGGGATGGGATCCCTGGGATGGGATCCCTGGGATGGGATGGGATCCCTGGGATGGGATGGGATGCCTGGGATGGGATGGGATTCCTGGAATGGGATGGGATTCCTGGAATGGGATGTGATGGGATGGGATTCCTGGGATGGGATGGGATGGGATGGGATGGGATGGCATGGGATGGGATGGCATGGGATGGGATGGGATATGATCACTGGGATGGGATAGGATTGCAGGGATTGGATCCCTGGGAGGCGATGGGATCCCTGGGATGGGATGGGATGGAATCCCTGGGATGGGATGGGATGGGATGGTATCCCTGCGACGGGATCCCTGGGATGGGATCCTTGGGATGGGATGGGATCCCCGTGATGGGATCTCTCGCATGGGATGGTATCCATGGGATGGGATGGATTGGGATGGGATGGGAACCCTGGGACGGGATGGGATGGGATCGGGTTGGATGGGATGGGATGGGATCCCTGGAATGGGAGGGGATCCCTGCGATGGGATGGGATGGGATGGGATGGGATGGGATGGGATGGGATGGGATGGGATGGGATGGGATGGGATGGGATGGGATGTGACCCCTCGGATGGGATGGGATGGGATGGGATGGGATCCCTGGTATGCGATGGGATCCCAGGGATGGGATGGGATGGGATGGGATGGGATGGGATGGGATGGGATGGGATTCCTGGGATGGGTTGGGATGAGATGGGATGGGATGGGATATGATCACTGGGATGGGATAGGATCGCAGGGATTGGATCCCTGGGAGGCGATGGGATCCCTGGGATGGGATGGGATGGGATGCGATGGGATGCGATGGGATCCCTGGGATTGGATGGATTCCCTGGGATGGGATCGATGGGATGGGATGTGATGTGATGGGATGGGATGGGATCCCTGGGATGGGATGGCATGGCATGGAATGGCATGTGGTCCCTGGGATGGGATGGGATGCCTGGGATCCCTGGGCTGGGATGGGATCCCTGGGATGGGATGGGATGGGATGGGATCCCTGGGATGGGATTGGTAGGAATGGGATGGGATGGGATGGAATGGGATGGGATCCCTGGGATGGGATGGGATGGGATGGGATGGGATCCCTGGGATGGGATGGGATCCATGGGATGGGATGTGTTGGGATGGGCTGGGAACCCTGGGATGGGATGTTACGGGATCCCTGGGTTGAGATGGGATGGGATCCCAGCGATGGGATCCCTGGAATGTTATCCCTCGTATGGGATGGGATCCCTGGGATGTGATGGAATCCCTGGGATGGGATCCCGGGGATGGGATGGGATCCCGGGGATGGGATGGGATGGTATGGGATGGGATGGGATGGCATGGAATGGAATGGGCTGGGATGGGATTGGTTGGGATGGGATGCGATCCTTGGGATGGGATGGGATGGGATGGGATGGCATCCCTGGGATGGGATGGGATTCCTGGAATGGGCTGGGATTCCTGGGATGGGTTGGTATGGGATGGGATTGGATGTGATGGGATGGGATGGGATGGGATGGAATCGGATGGGATGCGATGGGATGCCATGGGATGGGAAGGGATGAGATGGGATGGGATGGGATGGGATGGGATGGGATGGGATGGGATGGGATGGGATGCGATGGGATGGGATCCCTGGGATGGGATGGGATGGGATCCCTTGCATGGGATGGAATCCCTGGGATGGGATCCCTGGGATGGGATGGGATCCCTGGGATGGGATGGGATGCCTGGGATGGGATGGGATTCCTTGCATGGGATGGGATTCCTGGAATGGGATGGGATGGGATGGGATTCCTGGGATGGGATGGGATGGGATGGGATGGGATATTATCACTGGGATGGGATAGTATTGCAGGGATTGGATCCCGGGGAGGCGATGGGATCCCTGGGATGGGATGGGATGGAATCCCTGGGATGGGATGGGATGGTATCCCTGGGACGGGATCCCTGGGATGGGATCCTTGGGATGGGATGGGATCCCCGTGATGGGATCTCTCGCATGGGATGGGATCCATGGGATGGGATGGGTTGGGATGGGATGGGAACCCTGGGACGGGCTGGGATGGGATGGGATCGGGTTGGATGGGATGGGATGGGATCCCTGGGATGGGAGGGGATCCGTGGGATGGGATGGGATGGGATGGGATGGGATGTGACCCCTCGGATGGGATGGGATGGGATGGGATCCCTGGTATGCGATGGGATCCCAGGGATGGGATGGGATGGGATGGGATGGGATGGGATGGGATGGGATGGGATTCCTGGGATGGGTTGGGATGGGATGGGGTGGGATGGGATGGGATATGATCACTGGGATGGGATAGGATCGCAGGGATTGGATCCCTGGGAGGCGATGGGATCCCTGGGATGGGATGGGATGGTATCCCTGGGACGGGATCCCTGGGATGGGATCCTTGGGATGGGATGGGATCCCCGTGATGGGATCTCTCGCATGGGATGGGATCCATGCGATGGGATGGGTTGGGATGGGATGGGAACCCTGGGACGGGATGGGATGGGATGGGATCGGGTTGGATGGGATGGAATGGGATCCCTGGGATGGGAGGGGATCCCTCTGATGGGATATGATGGGATGGGATGGGATGTGACCGCTCGGATTGGATGGGATGGGATGGGATGGGATCCCTGGTATGCGATGGGATCCCAGGGATGGGATGGGATGGGATGGGATGGGATGGGATGGGATGGGATGGGATGGGATGGGATGGGATGGGATGGGATGGGATGCGATGGGATGGGATGGGATGGGATGGGATGGGATGGGATGGGAAGGGATGGGATCCCTGGGATGGGATGGGATGGGATGGGATGGGATCCCTGCGATGGGATCCCTGGGATGGGATGGGATCTCTGGGATGGGATCCCTGGGATGGGATCCCAGGGATGGGATGGGATGATATGGGATCCCTGGGATGGGATGTGATCACTGAGATGGGATCCCTGGGATGGGATTGGATGGGATATGATGGAATGGGGAGGGATCGGATTGGATGGGATGGGCTGGGATGGGATGGGATGGAATGGAATGGGATCCCTGGGATGGAATGGGATTCCTCGTATGGGATCCCTGGGATGGGATGGGATCCTTGGGATGTGATGGGATCCCTGGGATGTGATGGGATCACTGGGATGTGATCCCTGGGATGGGATGGGATCCCTGGAATGGGATGGGATTCATGGAATGGGATGGGATTCCTGGAATGGGATGGGATTCCTGGAATGGGTTGGTGTGGGATGGGCTGGGATGTGATGGGATGGGATGGGATGGGATGGGATGGGATGGGATGGGATGCGATGGGATGGGATGGGATGGGATGGGATGGGATGGGATCCCTGGGATGGGATACCTGGGATGGGATGGGATGGGATCCCTTGCATGGGATGGGATCCCTGGGATGGGATCCCTGGGATGGCATGGGATTCCTGGGATGGGATGTGATTCCTGGAATGGGATAGGATTCCTGGAATGGGATGGGATGGGATGGGATATGATCACTGGGATGGGATAGGATCGCAGGGATTGGATCCCTGGGAGGCGATAGAATCCCTGGGATGGGATGGGATGGAATCCCTGGGATGGGATGGGATGGTGTCCCTGGGACGGGATCCCTGGGATGGGATCCTTGGGATGGGATGGGATCCCCGTGATGGGATCTCTCGCATGGGATGGGATCCATGGGATGGGATCTCTCGCATGGGATGGGATCCATGGGATGGGATGGGTTGGGATGGGATGGGAACCCTGGGACGGGATGGGATCCCTGGGATGGAATGGTATCTCTGGGATGGGATACCTAAAATGTGATCCCTCGTATGGGATGGTATCCCCGTGATGGGATCTCTCGCATGGGATGGGATCCATGGGATGGGATGGGTTGGGATGGGATGGGAACCCTGGGACGGGAGGGGATGGGATGGGATGGGATGGGATGTGACCCCTCGGATGGGATGGGATGGGATGGGATGGGATGGCATCCCTGGGATGGGATGGGATCGCTGGAATGGGATGGGATTCCTGGAATGGGATGGGATTCCTGGAATGGGATGGGATTCCTGGGATGGGTTGGTATGGGATGGGATTGGATGTGATGGGATGGGATGGGATGGAATCGGATGGGATGCGATGGGATGCCATGGGATGGGATTCCTGGAATGGGATGGGATTCCTGGAATGGGATGGGATTCCTGGGATGGGTTGGTATGGGATGGGATTGGATGTGATGGGATGGGATGGGATGGAATCGGATGGGATGCGATGGGATGCCATGGGATGGGAAGGGATGGGATGGGATGGGATGGGATTCCTGGAATGGGATGGGATGGGATGGGATGGGATGGGATGGGATGGGATGGGATGGGATGGGATATGATCACTGGGATGGGATAGGATTGCAGGGATTGGATCCCTGGGAGGCGATGGGATCCCTGGGATGGGATGGGATGGAATCCCTGGGATGGGATGGGATGGTATCCCTGGGACGGGATCCCTGGGATGGGATCCTTGGGATGGGATGGGATCCCCGTGATGGGATCTCTCGCATGGGATGGGATCCATGGGATGGGATGGGTTGGGATGGGATGGGAACACTGGGACGGGATGGGATGGGATGGGATCGGGTTGGATGGGATGGGATGGGATCCCTGGGATGGGAGGGGATCCCTGGGATGGGATGGGATGGGATGGGATTCCTGGGATGGGTTGGGATGGGATGGGATGGGATGGGATGGGATATGATCACTGGGATGGGATAGGATCGCAGGGATTGGATCCCTGGGAGGCGATGGGATCCCTGGGATGGGATGGGATGGAATCCCTGGGATGGGATGGGATGGGATGGTATCCCTGGGACGGGATCCCTGGGATGGGATCCTTGGGATGGGATGGGATCCCCGTGATGGGATCTCTCGCATGGGATGGGATCCATGGGATGGGATGGGTTGGGATGGGATGGGAACCCTGGGACGGGATGGGATGGGATCCCTGGGATGGGATGGGATCCCTGGGATGGGATACCTAAAATGTGATCCCTCGTATGGGATGGTATCCCCGTGATGGGATCTCTCGCATGGCATGGGATCCATGGAATGGGATGGGTTGGGATGGGATGGGAACCCTGGAATGGGATGGGATGGGATCGGGTTGGATGGGATGGAATGGGATCCCTGGGATGGGAGGGGATCCCTGGGATGGGATATGATGGGATGGGATGGGATGTGACCCCTCGGATGGGATGGGATGGGATGGGATGGGATGGGATCCCTGGTATGCGATGGGATCCCAGGGATGGGATGGGATGGGATGGGATGGGATGGGATGGCATGGGATGGGATCCCTGGGATGGGATGGGATGGGATCCCTTGCATGTGATGGGATCCCTGCGATGGGATCCCTGGGATGCGATGGGATCCCTGGGATGGGATGGGATTCCTGGAATGGGATGGGATTCCTGGAATGGGATGGGATGGGATTCCTGGTATGGGTTGGTATGGGATGGGATGGGATGTGATGGGATTGGATGGGATGGGATGGGATGGGATGGCATGGAATGGCATGTGGTCCCTGGGATGGGATGGGATGCCTGGGATCCCTGGGCTGGGATGGGATCCCCGGGCTGGGATGGGATGGGATGGGATGGGATGGGATCCCTGGGATGGGATTGGTAGGAATGGGATGGGATGGGATGGAATGGGATGGGATCCCTGGGATGGGATGGGATGGGATGGGATGGGATGGGATGGGATGGGATGGGATCCCTGGGATGGGATGGGATCCATGGGATGGGATGTGTTGGGATGGGTTGGGAACCCTGGGATGGGATGTTATGGGATCCCTGGGATGGGATGGGATGGGATCCCTGCGATGGGATCTCTGGAATGTGATCCCTGGGCTGGGATGGGATCCCTGGGATGGGATGGAATCCCTGGGATGGGATCCCGGGGATGGGATGGGATCCCGGGGATGGGATCTCCGGGATGGGATGGGATGGAATGGGCTGGGATGGGATTGGTTGGGATGGGATGCGATCCTTGAGATGGGATGGGATGGGATGGGATCGGGTTGGATGGGATGGAATGGGATCCCTGGGATGGGAGGGGATCCCTCTGATGGGATATGATGGGATGGGATGGGATGTGACCCCTCGGATTGGATGGGATGGGATGGGATGGGATCCCTGGTATGCGATGGGATCCCAGGGATGGGATGGGATGGGATGGGATGGGATGGGATGGAATCGGATGGGATGCGATGGGATGCCATGGGATGGGAAGGGATGAGATGGGATGGGATGGGATGGGATGGGATGGGATGGGATGCGATGGGATGGGATCCCTGGGATGGGATGGGATGGGATGGGATGGGATCCCTGGGATGTGATGGGATGGGATCCCTTGCATGGGATGGAATCCCTGGGATGGGATCCCTGGGATGGGATGGGATCCCTGGGATGGGATGGGATGCCTGGGATGGGATGGGATTCCTGGAATGGGATGGGATTCCTGGAATGGGATGGGATGGGATGGGATTCCTGGGATGGGATGGGATGGGATGGGATGGGATGGGATATTATCACTGGGATGGGATAGGATTGCAGGGATTGGATCCCGGGGAGGCGATGGGATCCCTGGGATGGGATGGGATGGAATCCCTGGGATGGGATGGGATGGTATCCCTGGGACGGGATCCCTGGGATGGGATCCTTGGGATGGGATGGGATCCCCGTGATGGGATCTCTCGCATGGGATGGGATCCATGGGATGGGATGGGTTGGGATGGGATGGGAACCCTGGGACGGGCTGGGATGGGATGGGATCGGGTTGGATGGGATGGGATGGGATCCCTGGGATGGGAGGGGATCCCTGGGATGGGATGGGATGGGATGGGATGGGATGGGATGGGATGGGATGGGATGGGATGGGATGTGACCCCTCGGATGGGATGGGATGGGATGGGATCCCTGGTATGCGATGGGATCCCAGGGATGGGATGGGATGGGATGGGATGGGATGGGATGGGATGGGATTCCTGGGATGGGTTGGGATGGGATGGGGTGGGATGGGATGGGATATGATCACTGGGATGGGATAGGATCGCAGGGATTGGATCCCTGGGAGGCGATGGGATCCCTGGGATGGGATGGGATGGTATCCCTGGGACGGGATCCCTGGGATGGGATCCTTGGGATGGGATGGGATCCCCGTGATGGGATCTCTCGCATGGGATGGGATCCATGCGATGGGATGGGTTGGGATGGGATGGGAACCCTGGGACGGGATGGGATGGGATGGGATCGGGTTGGATGGGATGGAATGGGATCCCTGGGATGGGAGGGGATCCCTCTGATGGGATATGATGGGATGGGATGGGATGTGACCCCTCGGATTGGATGGGATGGGATGGGATGGGATCCCTGGTATGCGATGGGATCCCAGGGATGGGATGGGATGGGATGGGATGGGATGGGATGGGATGGGATGGGATGCGATGGGATGGGATGGGATGGGATGGGATGGGATGGGATGGGATGGGATGGGATGGGATGGGATGGGAAGGGATGGGATCCCTGGGATGGGATGGGATGGGATGGGATCCCTGCGATGGGATCCCTGGGATGGGATGGGATCTCTGGGATGGGATCCCTGGGATGGGATCCCAGGGATGGGATGGGATGATATGGGATCCCTGGGATGGGATCCCTGCGATGGGATGGGATCCCGGGGATGGGATCTCCAGGATGGGATGGGATGGGATGGGATGGAATGGGATGGGATGGGATCGGATGGGATGGGATGGGTTGCGATGGGATCCCTGGGATGGGATGGGATGGGATGGGATGCGATGGGATCCCTGGGATTGGATGGATTCCCTGGGATGGGATCGATGGGATGGTATGTGATGGGATGGGATGGGATGGGATGGGATGGGATGGGATCCCTGGGATGGGATGGCATGGCATGGAATGGCATGGGGTCCCTGGGATGGGATGGGATGCCTGGGATCCCTGGGCTGGGATGGGATCCCTGGGATGGGATGGGACGGGATGGGATCCCTGGGATGGGATTGGTAGGAATGGGATGGGATGGGATGGAATGGGATGGGATCCCTGGGATGGGATGGGATGGGATGGGATGGGATCCCTGGGATGGGATGGGATCCATGGGATGGGATGTGTTGGGATGGGCTGGGAACCCTGGGATGGGATGTTATGGGATCCCTGGGATGAGATGGGATGGGATCCCAGCGATGGGATCCCTGGAATGTTATCCCTCGTATGGGATGGGATCCCTGGGATGTGATGGAATCCCTGGGATGGGATCCCGGGGATGGGATGGGATCCCGGGGATGGGATCTCCAGGCTGGGATGGGATGGGATGGGATGGCATGGCATGGAATGGAATGGGCTGGGATGGGATTGGTTGGGATGGGATGCGATCCTTGGGATGGGATGGGATGGGATCCCTGGGATGGGATGGGATCGCTGGAATGGGATGGGATTCCTGGAATGGGATGGGATTCCTGGGATGGGTTGGGATGGGATGGGATTGGATGTGATGGGATGCCATGGGATGGGAAGGGATGGTATGGGATGGGATGGGATGCGATGGGATGGGATCCCTGGGATGGGATGGGATGGGATGGGATGGGATGGGATGGGATGGGATCCCTGGGATGGGATGGGATGGGATCCCTTGCATGGGATGGGATCCCTGGGATGGGATGGGATCCCTGGGATGGGATGGGATGCCTGGGATGGGATGGGATTCCTGGAATGGGATGGGATTCCTGGAATGGGATGTGATGGGATGGGATTCCTGGGATGGGATGGGATGGGATGGGATGGCATGGGATGTGATGGGATATGATCACTGGGATGGGATAGGATTGCAGGGATTGGATCCCTGGGAGGCGATGGGATCCCTGGGATGGGATGGGATGGAATCCCTGGGATGGGATGGGATGGGATGGTATCCCTGCGACGGGATCCCTGGGATGGGATCCTTGGGATGGGATGGGATCCCCGTGATGGGATCTCTCGCATGGGATGGTATCCATGGGATGGGATGGATTGGGATGGGATGGGAACCCTGGGACGGGATGGGATGGGATGGGATCGGGTTGGATGGGATGGGATGGGATCCCTGGAATGGGAGGGGATCCGTGCGATGGGATGGGATGGGATGGGATGGGATGGGATGGGATGGGATGGGATGTGACCCCTCGGATGGGATGGGATGGGATGGGATGGGATCCCTGGTATGCGATGGGATCCCAGGGATGGGATGGGATCCCAGGGATGGGATGGGATGGGATGGGATGGGATGGGATTCCTGGGATGGGTTGGGATGAGATGGGATGGGATGGGATATGATCACTGGGATGGGATAGGATCGCAGGGATTGGATCCCTGGGAGGCGATGGGATCCCTGGGATGGGATGGGATGGGATGGGATGGGATGCGATGGGATCCCTGGGATTGGATGGATTCCCTGGGATGGGATCGATGGGATGGGATGTGATGTGATGGGATGGGATGGGATCCCTGGGATGGGATGGCATGGCATGGAATGGCATGTGGTCCCTGGGATGGGATGGGATGCCTGGGATCCCTGGGCTGGGATGGGATCCCTGGGATGGGATGGGATGGGATGGGATCCCTGGGATGGGATGGGATGGGATGGGATGGGATGGGATGGGATGGGATCCCTGGGATGGGATGGGATGGGATGGGATGGGATGGGATGGGATCCCTGGGATGGGATGGGATGGGATCCCTTGCATGGGATGGGATCCCTGGGATGGGATCCCTGGGATGGGATGGGATCCCTGGGATGGGATGGGATGCCTGGGATGGGATGGGATTCCTGGAATGGGATGGGATTCCTGGAATGGGATGTGATGGGATGGGATTCCTGGGATGGGATGGGATGGGATGGGATGGGATGGCATGGGATGGGATGGCATGGGATGGGATGGGATATGATCACTGGGATGGGATAGGATTGCAGGGATTGGATCCCTGGGAGGCGATGGGATCCCTGGGATGGGATGGGATGGAATCCCTGGGATGGGATGGGATGGGATGGTATCCCTGCGACGGGATCCCTGGGATGGGATCCTTGGGATGGGATGGGATCCCCGTGATGGGATCTCTCGCATGGGATGGTATCCATGGGATGGGATGGATTGGGATGGGATGGGAACCCTGGGACGGGATGGGATGGGATGGGATCGGGTTGGATGGGATGGGATGGGATCCCTGGAATGGGAGGGGATCCCTGCGATGGGATGGGATGGGATGGGATGGGATGGGATGGGATGGGATGGGATGGGATGGGATGGGATGGGATGGGATGTGACCCCTCGGATGGGATGGGATGGGATGGGATGGGATCCCTGGTATGCGATGGGATCCCAGGGATGGGATGGGATGGGATGGGATGGGATGGGATGGGATGGGATGGGATGGGATTCCTGGGATGGGTTGGGATGAGATGGGATGGGATGGGATATGATCACTGGGATGGGATAGGATCGCAGGGATTGGATCCCTGGGAGGCGATGGGATCCCTGGGATGGGATGGGATGGGATGCGATGGGATGCGATGGGATCCCTGGGATTGGATGGATTCCCTGGGATGGGATCGATGGGATGGGATGTGATGTGATGGGATGGGATGGGATCCCTGGGATGGGATGGCATGGCATGGAATGGCATGTGGTCCCTGGGATGGGATGGGATGCCTGGGATCCCTGGGCTGGGATGGGATCCCTGGGATGGGATGGGATGGGATGGGATCCCTGGGATGGGATTGGTAGGAATGGGATGGGATGGGATGGAATGGGATGGGATCCCTGGGATGGGATGGGATGGGATGGGATGGGATCCCTGGGATGGGATGGGATCCATGGGATGGGATGTGTTGGGATGGGCTGGGAACCCTGGGATGGGATGTTACGGGATCCCTGGGTTGAGATGGGATGGGATCCCAGCGATGGGATCCCTGGAATGTTATCCCTCGTATGGGATGGGATCCCTGGGATGTGATGGAATCCCTGGGATGGGATCCCGGGGATGGGATGGGATCCCGGGGATGGGATGGGATGGTATGGGATGGGATGGGATGGCATGGAATGGAATGGGCTGGGATGGGATTGGTTGGGATGGGATGCGATCCTTGGGATGGGATGGGATGGGATGGGATGGGATGGCATCCCTGGGATGGGATGGGATTCCTGGAATGGGCTGGGATTCCTGGGATGGGTTGGTATGGGATGGGATTGGATGTGATGGGATGGGATGGGATGGGATGGAATCGGATGGGATGCGATGGGATGCCATGGGATGGGAAGGGATGAGATGGGATGGGATGGGATGGGATGGGATGGGATGGGATGCGATGGGATGGGATCCCTGGGATGGGATGGGATGGGATCCCTTGCATGGGATGGAATCCCTGGGATGGGATCCCTGGGATGGGATGGGATCCCTGGGATGGGATGGGATGCCTGGGATGGGATGGGATTCCTGGAATGGGATGGGATTCCTGGAATGGGATGGGATGGGATGGGATTCCTGGGATGGGATGGGATGGGATGGGATGGGATATTATCACTGGGATGGGATAGTATTGCAGGGATTGGATCCCGGGGAGGCGATGGGATCCCTGGGATGGGATGGGATGGAATCCCTGGGATGGGATGGGATGGTATCCCTGGGACGGGATCCCTGGGATGGGATCCTTGGGATGGGATGGGATCCCCGTGATGGGATCTCTCGCATGGGATGGGATCCATGGGATGGGATGGGTTGGGATGGGATGGGAACCCTGGGACGGGCTGGGATGGGATGGGATCGGGTTGGATGGGATGGGATGGGATCCCTGGGATGGGAGGGGATCCGTGGGATGGGATGGGATGGGATGGGATGGGATGGGATGGGATGGGATCCCTGGTATGCGATGGGATCCCAGGGATGGGATGGGATGGGATGGGATGGGATGGGATGGGATGGGATGGGATTCCTGGGATGGGTTGGGATGGGATGGGGTGGGATGGGATGGGATATGATCACTGGGATGGGATAGGATCGCAGGGATTGGATCCCTGGGAGGCGATGGGATCCCTGGGATGGGATGGGATGGTATCCCTGGGACGGGATCCCTGGGATGGGATCCTTGGGATGGGATGGGATCCCCGTGATGGGATCTCTCGCATGGGATGGGATCCATGCGATGGGATGGGTTGGGATGGGATGGGAACCCTGGGACGGGATGGGATGGGATGGGATCGGGTTGGATGGGATGGAATGGGATCCCTGGGATGGGAGGGGATCCCTCTGATGGGATATGATGGGATGGGATGGGATGTGACCGCTCGGATTGGATGGGATGGGATGGGATGGGATCCCTGGTATGCGATGGGATCCCAGGGATGGGATGGGATGGGATGGGATGGGATGGGATGGGATGGGATGGGATGGGATGGGATGGGATGCGATGGGATGGGATGGGATGGGATGGGATGGGATGGGATGGGATGGGATGGGAAGGGATGGGATCCCTGGGATGGGATGGGATGGGATGGGATGGGATCCCTGCGATGGGATCCCTGGGATGGGATGGGATCTCTGGGATGGGATCCCTGGGATGGGATCCCAGGGATGGGATGGGATGATATGGGATCCCTGGGATGGGATGTGATCACTGAGATGGGATCCCTGGGATGGGATTGGATGGGATATGATGGAATGGGGAGGGATCGGATTGGATGGGATGGGCTGGGATGGGATGGGATGGAATGGAATGGGATCCCTGGGATGGAATGGGATTCCTCGTATGGGATCCCTGGGATGGGATGGGATCCTTGGGATGTGATGGGATCCCTGGGATGTGATGGGATCACTGGGATGTGATCCCTGGGATGGGATGGGATCCCTGGAATGGGATGGGATTCATGGAATGGGATGGGATTCCTGGAATGGGATGGGATTCCTGGAATGGGTTGGTGTGGGATGGGCTGGGATGTGATGGGATGGGATGGGATGGGATGGGATGGGATGGGATGGGATGCGATGGGATGGGATGGGATGGGATGGGATGGGATGGGATCCCTGGGATGGGATACCTGGGATGGGATGGGATGGGATCCCTTGCATGGGATGGGATCCCTGGGATGGGATCCCTGGGATGGCATGGGATTCCTGGGATGGGATGTGATTCCTGGAATGGGATAGGATTCCTGGAATGGGATGGGATGGGATGGGATATGATCACTGGGATGGGATAGGATCGCAGGGATTGGATCCCTGGGAGGCAATAGAATCCCTGGGATGGGATGGGATGGAATCCCTGGGATGGGATGGGATGGTGTCCCTGGGACGGGATCCCTGGGATGGGATCCTTGGGATGGGATGGGATCCCCGTGATGGGATCTCTCGCATGGGATGGGATCCATGGGATGGGATCTCTCGCATGGGATGGGATCCATGGGATGGGATGGGTTGGGATGGGATGGGAACCCTGGGACGGGATGGGATCCCTGGGATGGAATGGTATCTCTGGGATGGGATACCTAAAATGTGATCCCTCGTATGGGATGGTATCCCCGTGATGGGATCTCTCGCATGGGATGGGATCCATGGGATGGGATGGGTTGGGATGGGATGGGAACCCTGGGACGGGAGGGGATGGGATGGGATGGGATGGGATGTGACCCCTCGGATGGGATGGGATGGGATGGGATGGGATGGCATCCCTGGGATGGGATGGGATCGCTGGAATGGGATGGGATTCCTGGAATGGGATGGGATTCCTGGAATGGGATGGGATTCCTGGGATGGGTTGGTATGGGATGGGATTGGATGTGATGGGATGGGATGGGATGGAATCGGATGGGATGCGATGGGATGCCATGGGATGGGATTCCTGGAATGGGATGGGATTCCTGGAATGGGATGGGATTCCTGGGATGGGTTGGTATGGGATGGGATTGGATGTGATGGGATGGGATGGGATGGAATCGGATGGGATGCGATGGGATGCCATGGGATGGGAAGGGATGGGATGGGATGGGATGGGATTCCTGGAATGGGATGGGATGGGATGGGATGGGATGGGATGGGATGGGATGGGATGGGATGGGATATGATCACTGGGATGGGATAGGATTGCAGGGATTGGATCCCTGGGAGGCGATGGGATCCCTGGGATGGGATGGGATGGAATCCCTGGGATGGGATGGGATGGTATCCCTGGGACGGGATCCCTGGGATGGGATCCTTGGGATGGGATGGGATCCCCGTGATGGGATCTCTCGCATGGGATGGGATCCATGGGATGGGATGGGTTGGGATGGGATGGGAACCCTGGGACGGGATGGGATGGGATCCCTGGGATGGGATACCTAAAATGTGATCCCTCGTATGGGATGGTATCCCCGTGATGGGATCTCTCGCATGGGATGGGATCCATGGGATGGGATGGGTTGGGATGGGATGGGAACACTGGGACGGGATGGGATGGGATGGGATCGGGTTGGATGGGATGGGATGGGATCCCTGGGATGGGAGGGGATCCCTGGGATGGGATGGGATGGGATGGGATGGGATTCCTGGGATGGGTTGGGATGGGATGGGATGGGATGGGATGGGATATGATCACTGGGATGGGATAGGATCGCAGGGATTGGATCCCTGGGAGGCGATGGGATCCCTGGGATGGGATGGGATGGAATCCCTGGGATGGGATGGGATGGGATGGTATCCCTGGGACGGGATCCCTGGGATGGGATCCTTGGGATGGGATGGGATCCCCGTGATGGGATCTCTCGCATGGGATGGGATCCATGGGATGGGATGGGTTGGGATGGGATGGGAACCCTGGGACGGGATGGGATGGGATCCCTGGGATGGGATGGGATCCCTGGGATGGGATACCTAAAATGTGATCCCTCGTATGGGATGGTATCCCCGTGATGGGATCTCTCGCATGGCATGGGATCCATGGAATGGGATGGGTTGGGATGGGATGGGAACCCTGGAATGGGATGGGATGGGATCGGGTTGGATGGGATGGAATGGGATCCCTGGGATGGGAGGGGATCCCTGGGATGGGATATGATGGGATGGGATGGGATGTGACCCCTCGGATGGGATGGGATGGGATGGGATGGGATGGGATCCCTGGTATGCGATGGGATCCCAGGGATGGGATGGGATGGGATGGGATGGGATGGGATGGGATGGGATGGGATGGGATGGGATGGGATGGGATGGGATGCTATGGGATGGGATGGGATGGGATGGGATGGGATGGGATGGGATGGGATGGGATGGGAAGGGATGGGATCCCTGGGATGGGATGGGATGGGATGGGATGGGATGGGATGGGATCCCTGCGATGGGATCCCTGGGATGGGATGGGATGGGATCTCTGGGATGGGATCCCTGGGATGGGATCCCAGGGATGGGATGGGATGGTATGGGATCCCTGGGATGGGATGTGATCACTGAGATGGGATCCCTGGGATGGGATTGGATGGGATGGGATGGAATGGGGAGGGATCGGATTGGATGGGATGGGCTGGGATGGGATGGGATGGAATGGAATGGGATCCCTGGGATGTAATGGGATTCCTCGTATGGGATCCCTGGGATGGGATGGGATCACTGGGATGTGATCCCTGGGATGGGATGGGATCCCTGGAATGGGATGGGATTCATGGAATGGGATGGGATTCCTGGAATGGGATGGGATTCCTGGGATGGGTTGGTGTGGGATGGGCTGGGATGTGATGGGATGGATGGGATGGGATGGGATGGGATGGGATGGGATGGGATGGGATGGGATGGGATGCGATGGGATGGGATGGGATGGGATGGGATGGGATGGGATGGGATGGGATGGGATGGGATGGGATGGGATGCCATGGGATGGGATCCCTGGCATGGGATCCCTGGGATGGGATGGGATCCCTTGCATGGGATGGGATTCCTGGAATCGGATAGGATTCCTGGAATGGGATGGGATGGGATGGGATGGGATATGATCACTGGGATGGGATAGGATCGCAGGGATTGGATCCCTGGGAGGCGATGGGATCCCTGGGATGGGATGGGATGGAATCCCTGGGATGGGATGGGATGGTATCCCTGGGACGGGATCCATGGGATGGGATCCTTGGGATGGGATGGGATCCCCGTGATGGGATCTCTCACATGGGATGGGATCCATGGGATGGGATCTCTCGCATGGGATGGGATCCATGGGATGGGATGTGTTGGGATGGGATGGGAACCCTGGGACGGGATGGGATGGGATGGGATGGGGTTGGATGGGATGGGATGGGATCCCTCTATGCGATGGGATCCCAGGGATGGGATGGGATGGGATGGGATGGGATACGTGGGATGGGATGGGATACGTGGGATGGTATCCCTGTGTTGGGATCCCTGGGATGGGATGGGATGGGATCCCGTTGATGGGATGGGATTCCTCGTATGGGATCCCTGGGATGGGATGTGATGGGATCCCTGGGATGTGATGGGATCCCTGGGAGGGGATGGGATCCCTGGGATGGGATGGGATGGGATGGGATGGGATGGGATGGGATGGGATGGGATGGGATGGGATGGGATGGGATGGCATGGGATGGCATGGGATCCCTGGGATTGGATGGATTCCCTGGGATGGGATCGATGGGATGGGATGTGATATGATGGGATGGGATGGGATGGGATCCCTGGGATGGGATGGGATCCATGGGATGGGATGTGTTGGGATGGCTTGGGAACCCTGGGATGGGATGTTATGGGATCCCTGGGATGAGATGGGATGGGATCCCAGCGATGGGATCCCTGGGATGGAATCCCTCGTATGGGATGGGATCCCTGGGATGGGATGGAATCCCTGGGATGGGATCCCATGGATGGGATGGGATCCCGGGGATGGGATCTCCAGCCTGGGATGGTATGGGATGGTATGGTATGGGATGGCATGGGATGGGATCCCTGGGATGGGATGGGATGGGATCCCTTGCATGTGATGGGATCCCTGCGATGGGATCCCTGGGATGCGATGGGATCCCTGGGATGGGATGGGATTCCTGGAATGGGATGGGATTCCTGGAATGGGATGGGATGGGATTCCTGGTATGGGTTGGTATGGGATGGGATGGGATGTGATGGGATTGGATGGGATGGGATGGGATGGGATGGGATGGCATGGAATGGCATGTGGTCCCTGGGATGGGATGGGATGCCTGGGATCCCTGGGCTGGGATGGGATCCCTGGGCTGGGATGGGATGGAATGGGATGGGATGGGATGGGATGGGATGGGATCCCTGGGATGGGATTGGTAGGAATGGGATGGGATGGGATGGAATGGGATGGGATCCCTGGGATGGGATGGGATGGGATGGGATGGGATGGGATGGGATCCCTGGGATGGGATGGGATCCATGGGATGGGATGTGTTGGGATGGGTTGGGAACCCTGGGATGGGATGTTATGGGATCCCTGGGATGGGATGGGATGGGATCCCTGCGATGGGATCTCTGGAATGTGATCCCTGGGCTAGGATGGGATCCCTGGGATGGGATGGAATCCCTGGGATGGGATCCCGGGGATGGGATGGGATCCCGGGGATGGGATCTCCGGGATGGGATGGGATGGGATGGAATGGGCTGGGATGGGATTGGTTGGGATGGGATGCGATCCTTGAGATGGGATGGGATGGGATGGGATGGGATGGGATGGGATGGGATGGGATGGGATGGCATCCCTGGGATGGGATGGGATCGCTGGAATGGGATGGGATTCCTGGAATGGGATGGGATTCCTGGAATGGGATGGGATGGGATGGGATGGGAGATGATCACTGGGATGGGATAGGATCGCTGGGATTGGATCCCTGGGTGGCGATGGGATCCCTGGGATGGGATGGGATGGGATGGGATGGGATGGAATGGGGTGGGATGGGATTGGATGGGATGGGCTGTGATGGGATGGGATGGAATGGGATGGGATCCCTGGGATGAGATGGGATGGGATCCCTGGGATGTGATGGGATCCCTGGGATGGGATCCGAGGGATGGGATGGGATCCCTGGAATGGTATGGGATTCCTGGAATGGGATGGGATTCCTGGAATGGGATGGGATGGGATTCCCGGGATTGGTTGGTATGGGATGGGATGGGATGGGATGTGATGGGATTGGATGGGATCTCCGGGATGGGATGGGATGGGATGGGATGGGATGGGATGGAATGGGCTGGGATGGGATTGGTTGGGATGGGATGCGATCCTTGGGATGGGATGGGATGGGATGGGATGGGATGGGATGGGATGGGATGGGATGGGATGGGATGGGATGGGAAGGGATGGGATGGGATGGCATTCCTGGGATGGGATGGGATCCATGGGATGGGATGGGATGGGATCCCTGGGATGGGAACAGATGAAATGGGATCCCTGGCATGGGTTGGGATCCCTGGGATGGGATGGGATCCCTGGGATGGGATCCCTTGGATGGGTTACCTGGGATGGGATAGGATACGTGGGATGGGATCGGATGGGATGGGATGGGATGGGATGGGTTGCGATGGGATCCCTGGGATGGGATGGGATGTGGTGGGATCCCTGGGATGGGATGGGATGGCATGGGATGGGATCTCTGAGATGAGATGGGATGGGATCCCTGGGGTGTGATGGGATTCCTGGAATGGGATGGGATTCCTGGAATGGGATGGAATGGGATGGGATGGGAGATGATCACTGGGATGGGATAGGATCGCTGGGATTGGATCCCTGGGTGGCGATGGGATCCCTGGGATGGGATGGGATGGGATGGGATGGAATGGGGTGGGATGGGATTGGATGGGATGGGCTGTGATGGGATGGGATGGAATGGGATGGGATCCCTGGGATGGGATCCTTGGGATGGGATGGCATGGGATGGGATGGCAGGGGATCCCTGGGATGGGATGGGATGTGATGGGATGGGATGGGATGCGATGGGATCCCTGGGATGAGATGGGATGGTATGGGATGCGATGGGATGGGATGGCATGGGATGGCATGGGATGGCATGGGATGGCATGGGATGGCATGGGATGGGATCCCTGGGATGAGATGGGATGGGATCCCTGGGATGTGATGGGATCCCTGGGATGGGATCCCTGGGATGGGATGGGATCCCGGGGATGGGATGGGATTCCTGGGATGGGTTGGTATGGGATGGGATGGGATGTGATGGGATTGGATGGGATGGGATGGGTTGGTATGGGATGGGATGGCATGGGATGGGATGCGATGGGATGGGATGGGCGGGGATGCGCAGGGATGGGATCCCTGGGATGGGATGGGATGGGATGGGATCCCTGGGATGGGATCCCTGGGATGGGATGGAATGGGATCCCAGGGATGGGATGGAATGGGATGGGATGGGATCCCTGGGAGGGGATGGGATGGGATGGGATGGGATGGGAATGGATGAGTTGGGATGGGATGGGATGGGATGGGATGGGATGGGATGGGATGGGATGGGATGGGATGGGATGCCATGGGATGGGATCCCTGGCATGGGATCCCTGGGATGGGATGGGATCCCTTGCATGGGATGGGATTCCTGGAATCGGATAGGATTCCTGGAATGGGATGGGATGGGATGGGATGGGATATGATCACTGGGATGGGATAGGATCGCAGGGATTGGATCCCTGGGAGGCGATGGGATCCCTGGGATGGGATGGGATGGAATCCCTGGGATGGGATGGGATGGTATCCCCGGGACGGGATCCATGGGATGGGATCCTTGGGATGGGATGGGATCCCCGTGATGGGATCTCTCACATGGGATGGGATCCATGGGATGGGATCTCTCGCATGGGATGGGATCCATGGGATGGGATGTGTTGGGATGGGATGGGAACCCTGGGACGGGATGGGATGGGATGGGATGGGGTTGGATGGGATGGGATGGGATCCCTCTATGCGATGGGATCCCAGGGATGGGATGGGATGGGATGGGATGGGATACGTGGGATGGGATGGGATACGTGGGATGGTATCCCTGTGTTGGGATCCCTGGGATGGGATGGGATGGGATCCCGTTGATGTGATGGGATTCCTCGTATGGGATCCCTGGGATGGGATGTGATGGGATCCCTGGGATGTGATGGGATCCCTGGGAGGGGATGGGATCCCTGGGATGGGATGGGATGGGATGGGATGGGATGGGATGGGATGGGATGGGATGGGATGGGATGGGATGGGATGGGATGGCATGGGATGGCATGGGATCCCTGGGATTGGATGGATTCCCTGGGATGGGATCGATGGGATGGGATGTGATGGGATGGGATGGGATGGGATGGGATCCCTGGGATGGGATGGGATCCATGGGATGGGATGTGTTGGGATGGCTTGGGAACCCTGGGATGGGATGTTATGGGATCCCTGGGATGAGATGGGATGGGATCCCAGCGATGGGATCCCTGGAATGTTATCCCTCGTATGGGATGGGATCCCTGGGATGGGATGGAATCCCTGGGATGGGATCCCATGGATGGGATGGGATCCCGGGGATGGGATCTCCAGCCTGGGATGGTATGGGATGGTATGGTATGGGATGGCATGGGATGGGATCCCTGGGATGGGATGGGATGGGATCCCTTGCATGTGATGGGATCCCTGCGATGGGATCCCTGGGATGCGATGGGATCCCTGGGATGGGATGGGATTCCTGGAATGGGATGGGATTCCTGGAATGGGATGGGATGGGATTCCTGGTATGGGTTGGTATGGGATGGGATGGGATGTGATGGGATTGGATGGGATGGGATGGGATGGGATGGCATGGAATGGCATGTGGTCCCTGGGATGGGATGGGATGCCTGGGATCCCTGGGCTGGGATGGGATCCCTGGGCTGGGATGGGATGGGATGGGATGGGATGGGATGGGATGGGATGGGATCCCTGGGATGGGATTGGTAGGAATGGGATGGGATGGGATGGAATGGGATGGGATCCCTGGGATGGGATGGGATGGGATGGGATGGGATGGGATGGGATGGGATGGGATCCCTGGGATGGGATGGGATCCATGGGATGGGATGTGTTGGGATGGGTTGGGAACCCTGGGATGGGATGTTATGGGATCCCTGGGATGGGATGGGATGGGATCCCTGCGATGGGATCTCTGGAATGTGATCCCTGGGCTGGGATGGGATCCCTGGGATGGGATGGAATCCCTGGGATGGGATCCCGGGGATGGGATGGGATCCCGGGGATGGGATCTCCGGGATGGGATGGGATGGGATGGAATGGGCTGGGATGGGATTGGTTGGGATGGGATGCGATCCTTGAGATGGGATGGGATGGGATGGGATGGGATGGGATGGGATGGGATGGCATCCCTGGGATGGGATGGGATCGCTGGAATGGGATGGGATTCCTGGAATGGGATGGGATTCCTGGAATGGGATGGGATGGGATGGGATGGGAGATGATCACTGGGATGGGATAGGATCGCTGGGATTGGATCCCTGGGTGGCGATGGGATCCCTGGGATGGGATGGGATGGGATGGGATGGGATGGAATGGGGTGGGATGGGATTGGATGGGATGGGCTGTGATGGGATGGGATGGAATGGGATGGGATCCCTGGGATGAGATGGGATGGGATCCCTGGGATGTGATGGGATCCCTGGGATGGGATCCGAGGGATGGGATGGGATCCCTGGAATGGTATGGGATTCCTGGAATGGGATGGGATTCCTGGAATGGGATGGGATGGGATTCCCGGGATTGGTTGGTATGGGATGGGATGGGATGGGATGTGATGGGATTGGATGGGATCTCCGGGATGGGATGGGATGGGATGGGATGGGATGGAATGGGCTGGGATGGGATTGGTTGGGATGGGATGCGATCCTTGGGATGGGATGGGATGGGATGGGATGGGATGGGATGGGATGGGATGGGATGGGATGGGATGGGATGGGAAGGGATGGGATGGGATGGCATTCCTGGGATGGGATGGGATCCATGGGATGGGATGGGATGGGATCCCTGGGATGGGAACAGATGAAATGGGATCCCTGGCATGGGTTGGGATCCCTGGGATGGGATGGGATCCCTGGGATGGGATCCCTTGGATGGGTTACCTGGGATGGGATAGGATACGTGGGATGGGATCGGATGGGATGGGATGGGATGGGTTGCGATGGGATCCCTCTGGATGGGATGGGATGTGGTGGGATCCCTGGGATGGGATGGGATGGCATGGGATGGGATCCCTGAGATGAGATGGGATGGGATCCCTGGGGTGTGATGGGATTCCTGGAATGGGATGGGATTCCTGGAATGGGATGGAATGGGATGGGATGGGAGATGATCACTGGGATGGGATAGGATCGCTGGGATTGGATCCCTGGGTGGCGATGGGATCCCTGGGATGGGATGGGATGGGATGGGATGGAATGGGGTGGGATGGGATTGGATGGGATGGGCTGTGATGGGATGGGATGGAATGGGATGGGATCCCTGGGATGGGATCCTTGGGATGGGATGGCATGGGATGGGATGGCAGGGGATCCCTGGGATGGGATGGGATGTGATGGAATGGGATGGGATGCGATGGGATCCCTGGGATGAGATGGGATGGGATGGGATGCGATGGGATGGGATGGCATGGGATGGCATGGGATGGCATGGGATGGCATGGGATGGCATGGGATGGGATCCCTGGGATGAGATGGGATGGGATCCCTGGGATGTGATGGGATCCCTGGGATGGGATCCCTGGGATGGGATGGGATCCCGGGGATGGGATGGGATTCCTGGGATGGGTTGGTATGGGATGGGATGGGATGTGATGGGATTGGATGGGATGGGATGGGATGGGATGGGATGGCATGGGATGGGATGCGATGGGATGGGATGGGCGGGGATGCGCAGGGATGGGATCCCTGGGATGGGATGGGATGGGATGGGATCCCTGGGATGGGATCCCTGGGATGGGATGGAATGGGATCCCAGGGATGGGATGGAATGGGATGGGATGGGATCCCTGGGAGGGGATGGGATGGGATGGGAATGGATGAGTTGGGATGGGATGGGATCCCTCGGATGGGAGGGGATCCCTCGTATGGGATGGGATCACTGGGATGGGATGGGATGTGATCCCTGGGATGTGATGGGATCCCTGGGATGGGATCCCTGGGATGGGATGGGATCCCTGTGAGGGGATGGGATCCCTGGGATGGGATTACTGGAACGGGATGGGATGGGATCCCTGGGATGGGATGGGATGGGATGGGATGGGATGGGATCCCTGGGATTGGATGGGTTCCATGGGAAGGGATCCCTAGGATGGGATGGGATGGGATGGGTTCCCTGGGATGGGATGGGATCCCTGGTATGGGATAGGATCCCTGGTATTGGATCCCTGGGATGGGATGGGATCCCTGGGATGGGATCCCTGGGGTGGGATGGGATGGGATGGGATGGCATGGGATCCCTGGGATGGGATGGGATCCCTGGGATGGGATCCCGTTGATGGGATGGGATCCCTTTGATGGGATGGGATGGGATGGGATGGGATGGGATTGAATGGGATGGGATGGGATGGGATCGGATGGGATGGGATGGGTTGCGATGGGATCCCTGGGATGGGATGGGATGGGATGGGATGGGATGGGATCCCTGGGATTGGATGGATTCCCTGGGATGGGATCGATGGAATGGGATGGGATGGGATGGGATGGGATGGGATCCCTGGGATGGGATGGCATGGCATGGAATGGCATGTGGTCCCTGGGATGGGATGCCTGGGATCCCTGGGCTGGGATGGGATCCCGGGGATGGGATGGGATGGGATTGGATGGGATCCCTGGGATGGGATTGGTAGGAATGGGATGGGATGGGATGGAATGGGATGGGATCCCTGGGGTGGGATGGGATGGGATGGGATGGGATCCCTGGGATGGGATGGGATGGGATCCATGGGATGGGATGTGTTGGGATGGGTTGGGAACCCTGGGATGGGATGTTATGGGATCCCTGGGATGAGATGGGATGGGATCCCAGCGATGGGATCCCTGGAATGTTATCCCTCGTATGGGATGGGATCCCTGGGATGTGATGGAATTCCTGGGATGGGATCCCGGGGATGGGATGGGATCCCGGGGATGGGATCTCCAGGCTGGGATGGGATGGGATGGTATGGGATGGGATGGCATGGAATGGAATGGGCTGGGATGGGATTGGTTGGGATGGGATGCGATCCTTGGGATGGGATGGGATGGGTTGGGATGGAATGGGGTGGGATGGGATTAGATGGGATGGGCTGTGATGGGATGGGATGGAATGGGATGGGATCCCTGGGATGAGATGGGATGGGATGGGATCCCTGGAATGGGATGGGATTCCTGGAATGGGATGGGATTCCTGGAATGGGATGGGATGGGATTCCCGGGATGGGTTGGTATGGGATGGGATGGGATGGGATGGGATGTGATGGGATTGAATGGGATGGGATGGGATGGGATGGAATGGGATGCGATGAGATGGGATCCCTGGGATCGGATGGAATGGGATGGGATGGGATCCCTGGGATGGGATTGGATGGGATCCCTGGGATGGGATGGAATGGGATGGGATGGGATGGGATCCCTGGGATGGGATCTCTGGGATGGGATCCCTGGGATGGTATGGGATGGGATGGGATCCCTTGGATGTGATTGGTAGGAATGGGATGGGATGGGATGGGATGGGATGGGTTGGGAACCCTGGGAGGGGATGTTATGGGATCCCTGGGATGAGATGGGATGGGATCCCTGGGATGTGATGGGATCCCTGGGATGGGATCCCTGGGATGGGATGGGATCCCTGGGATGGGATGGGATGGGATTCCGGGTATGGGTTGGTATGGGATGGGATGGGATGCGATGGGATGCGATGAGATGGGATCCCTGGGACGGGATCCCTGGGATGGGATCCTTGGGATGGGATGGGATCCCCGTGATGGGATCTCTCGCATGGGATGGGATCCATGGGATGGGATGGGTTGGGATGGGATGGGAACCCTGGGACGGGATGGGATGGGATGGGATCGGGTTGGATGGGATGGGATGGGATCCCTGGGATGGGAGGGGATCCCTGGGATGGGATGGGATGGGATGGGATGGGATGGGATGGGATCCCAGGGATGGGATGGGATGGGATGGGATCCCTGGTATGCGATGGGATCCCAGGGATGGGATGGGATGGGATGGGATGGGATGGGATTCCTGGGATGGGTTGGGATGGGATGGGGTGGGATGGGATGGGATATGATCACTGGGATGGGATAGGATCGCAGGGATTGGATCCCTGGGAGGCGATGGGATCCCTGGGATGGGATGGGATGGTATCCCTGGGACGGGATCCCTGGGATGGGATCCTTGGGATGGGATGGGATCCCCGTGATGGGATCTCTCGCATGGGATGGGATCCATGCGATGGGATGGGTTGGGATGGGATGGGAACCCTGGGACGGGATGGGATGGGATGGGATCGGGTTGGATGGGATGGAATGGGATCCCTGGGATGGGAGGGGATCCCTCTGATGGGATATGATGGGATGGGATGGGATGTGACCCCTCGGATTGGATGGGATGGGATGGGATGGGATCCCTGGTATGCGATGGGATCCCAGGGATGGGATGGGATGGGATGGGATGGGATGGGATGGGATGGGATGGGATGGGATGCGATGGGATGGGATGCGATGGGATGGGATGGGATGGGATGGGATGGGATGGGATGGGATGGGATGGGATGGGATGGGAAGGGATGGGATCCCTGGGATGGGATGGGATGGGATGGGATCCCTGCGATGGGATCCCTGGGATGGGATGGGATCTCTGGGATGGGATCCCTGGGATGGGATCCCAGGGATGGGATGGGATGATATGGGATCCCTGGGATGGGATGTGATCACTGAGATGGGATCCCTGGGATGGGATTGGATGGGATATGATGGAATGGGGAGGGATCGGATTGGATGGGATGGGCTGGGATGGGATGGGATGGAATGGAATGGGATCCCTGGGATGGAATGGGATTCCTCGTATGGGATCCCTGGGATGGGATGGGATCCTTGGGATGTGATGGGATCCCTGGGATGTGATGGGATCACTGGGATGTGATCCCTGGGATGGGATGGGATCCCTGGAATGGGATGGGATTCATGGAATGGGATGGGATTCCTGGGATGGGTTGGTGTGGGATGGGCTGGGATGTGATGGGATGGGATGGGATGGGATGGGATGGGATGCGATGGGATGGGATGGGATGGGATGGGATGGGATGGGATCCCTGGGATGGGATACCTGGGATGGGATGGGATGGGATCCCTTGCATGGGATGGGATCCCTGGGATGGGATCCCTGGGATGGCATGGGATTCCTGGGATGGGATGGGATTCCTGGAATGGGATAGGATTCCTGGAATGGGATGGGATGGGATGGGATATAATCTCTGGGATGGGATAGGATCGCAGGGATTGGATCCCTGGGAGGCGATAGAATCCCTGGGATGGGATGGGATGGAATCCCTGGGATGGGATGGGATGGTGTCCCTGGGACGGGATCCCTGGGATGGGATCCTTGGGATGGGATGGGATCCCCGTGATGGGATCTCTCGCATGGGATGGGATCCATGGGATGGGATCTCTCGCATGGGATGGGATCCATGGGATGGGATGGGTTGGGATGGGATGGGAACCCTGGGACGGGATGGGATGGGATCCCTGGGATGGAATGGGATCTCTGGGATGGGATACCTAAAATGTGATCCCTCGTATGGGATGGTATCCCCGTGATGGGATCTCTCGCATGGGATGGGATCCATGGGATGGGATGGGTTGGGATGGGATGGGAACCCTGGGACGGGAGGGGATGGGATGGGATGGGATGGGATGGGATGTGACCCCTCGGATGGGATGGGATGGGATGGGATGGGATGGCATCCCTGGGATGGGATGGGATCGCTGGAATGGGATGGGATTCCTGGAATGGGATGGGATTCCTGGAATGGGATGGGATTCCTGGGATGGGTTGGTATGGGATGGGATTGGATGTGATGGGATGGAATCGGATGGGATGCGATGGGATGCCATGGGATGGGAAGGGATGGGATGGGATGGGATGGGATGGGATCCCTGGGATGGGATGGGATGGGATCCCTTGCATGGGATGGGATCCCTGGGATGGGATCCCTGGGATGGGATGGGATCCCTGGAATGGGATGGGATGCCTGGGATGGGATGGGATTCCTGGAATGGGATGGGATTCCTGGAATGGGATGGGATGGGATGGGATTCCTGGGATGGGATGGGATGGGATGGGATGGGATGGGATGGGATGGGATGGGATGGGATGGGATATGATCACTGGGATGGGATAGGATTGCAGGGATTGGATCCCTGGGAGGCGATGGGATCCCTGGGATGGGATGGGATGGAATCCCTGGGATGGGATGGGATGGTATCCCTGGGACGGGATCCCTGGGATGGGATCCTTGGGATGGGATGGGATCCCCGTGATGGGATCTCTCGCATGGGATGGGATCCATGGGATGGGATGGGTTGGGATGGGATGGGAACCCTGGGACGGGATGGGATGGGATGGGATCCCTGGGATGGGATACCTAAAATGTGATCCCTCGTATGGGATGGTATCCCCGTGATGGGATCTCTCGCATGGGATGGGATCCATGGGATGGGATGGGTTGGGATGGGATGGGAACACTGGGACGGGATGGGATGGGATGGGATCGGGTTGGATGGGATGGGATGGGATCCCTGGGATGGGAGGGGATCCCTGGGATGGGATGGGATGGGATGGGATTCCTGGGATGGGTTGGGATGGGATGGGATGGGATGGGATATGATCACTGGGATGGGATAGGATCGCAGGGATTGGATCCCTGGGAGGCGATGGGATCCCTGGGATGGGATGGGATGGAATCCCTGGGATGGGATGGGATGGTATCCCTGGGACGGGATCCCTGGGATGGGATCCTTGGGATGGGATGGGATCCCCGTGATGGGATCTCTCGCATGGGATGGGATCCATGGGATGGGATGGGTTGGGATGGGATGGGAACCCTGGGACGGGATGGGATGGGATGGGATCCCTGGGATGGGATGGGATGGGATCCCTGGGATGGGATACCTAAAATGTGATCCCTCGTATGGGATGGTATCCCCGTGATGGGATCTCTCGCATGGGATGGGATCCATGGAATGGGATGGGTTGGGATGGGATGGGAACCCTGGAATGGGATGGGATGGGATCGGGTTGGATGGGATGGAATGGGATCCCTGGGATGGGAGGGGATCCCTGGGATGGGATATGATGGGATGGGATGGGATGTGACCCCTCGGATGGGATGGGATGGGATGGGATGGGATGGGATGGGATGGGATCCCTGGTATGCGATGGGATCCCAGGGATGGGATGGGATGGGATGGGATGGGATGGGATGGGATGGGATGGGATGGGATGGGATGGGATGGGATGGGATGGGATGGGATGCTATGGGATGGGATGGGATGGGATGGGATGGGATGGGATGGGATGGGATGGGATGGGATGGGATGGGAAGGGATGGGATCCCTGGGATGGGATCGGATGGGATGGGATCCCTGCGATGGGATCCCTGGGATGGGATGGGATCTCTGGGATGGGATCCCTGGGATGGGATCCCAGGGATGGGATGGGATGGTATGGGATCCCTGGGATGGGATGTGATCACTGAGATGGGATCCCTGGGATGGGATTGGATGGGATGGGATGGAATGGGGAGGGATCGGATTGGATGGGATGGGCTGGGATGGGATGGGATGGAATGGAATGGGATCCCTGGGATGGAATGGGATTCCTCGTATGGGATCCCTGGGATGGGATGGGATCACTGGGATGTGATCCCTGGGATGGGATGGGATCCCTGGAATGGGATGGGATTCATGGAATGGGATGGGATTCCTGGAATGGGATGGGATTCCTGGGATGGGATGGGATGGGATGGGATGGGATGGGATGGGATGCCATGGGATGGGATCCCTGGCATGGGATCCCTGGGATGGGATGGGATCCCTTGCATGGGATGGGATTCCTGGAATCGGATAGGATTCCTGGAATGGGATGGGATGGGATGGGATGGGATATGATCACTGGGATGGGATAGGATCGCAGGGATTGGATCCCTGGGAGGCGATGGGATCCCTGGGATGGGATGGGATGGAATCCCTGGGATGGGATGGGATGTTATCCCTGGGACGGGATCCATGGGATGGGATCCTTGGGATGGGATGGGATCCCCGTGATGGGATCTCTCACATGGGATGGGATCCATGGGATGGGATCTCTCGCATGGGATGGGATCCATGGGATGGGATGGGTTGGGATGGGATGGGAACCCTGGGACGGGATGGGATGGGATGGGATGGGATGGGATACGTGGGATGGGATGGGATACGTGGGATGGTATCCCTGTGTTGGGATCCCTGGGATGGGATGGGATGGGATCCCGTTGATGGGATGGGATTCCTCGTATGGGATCCCTGGGATGGGATGTGATGGGATCCCTGGGATGTGATGGGATCCCTGGGAGGGGATGGGATCCCTGGGATGGGATGGGATGGGATGGGATGGGATGGGATGGGATGGGATGGGATGGGATGGGATGGCATGGGATGGCATGGGATGGCATGGGATCCCTGGGATTGGATGGATTCCCTGGGATGGGATCGATGGGATGGGATGTGATGGGATGGGATGGGATGGGATGGGATCCCTGGGATGGGATGGGATGGGATGGGATGGGATGGGATGGGATCCCTGGGATGGGATGGGATCCATGGGATGGGATGTGTTGGGATGGCTTGGGAACCCTGGGATGGGATGTTATGGGATCCCTGGGATGAGATGGGATGGGATCCCAGCGATGGGATCCCTGGAATGTTATCCCTCGTATGGGATGGGATCCCTGGGATGGGATGGAATCCCTGGGATGGGATCCCATGGATGGGATGGGATCCCGGGGATGGGATCTCCAGCCTGGGATGGTATGGGATGGTATGGTATGGGATGGCATGGGATGGGATCCCTGGGATGGGATGGGATGGGATCCCTTGCATGTGATGGGATCCCTGCGATGGGATCCCTGGGATGCGATGGGATCCCTGGGATGGGATGGGATTCCTGGAATGGGATGGGATTCCTGGAATGGGATGGGATGGGATTCCTGGTATGGGTTGGTATGGGATGGGATGGGATGTGATGGGATTGGATGGGATGGGATGGGATGGGATGGCATGGAATGGCATGTGGTCCCTGGGATGGGATGGGATGCCTGGGATCCCTGGGCTGGGATGGGATCCCTGGGCTGGGATGGGATGGGATGGGATGGGATGGGATGGGATCCCTGGGATGGGATTGGTAGGAATGGGATGGGATGGGATGGAATGGGATGGGATCCCTGGGATGGGATGGGATGGGATGGGATGGGATGGGATCCCTGGGATGGGATGGGATCCATGGGATGGGATGTGTTGGGATGGGTTGGGAACCCTGGGATGGGATGTTATGGGATCCCTGGGATGGGATGGGATGGGATCCCTGCGATGGGATCTCTGGAATGTGATCCCTGGGCTGGGATGGGATCCCTGGGATGGGATGGAATCCCTGGGATGGGATCCCGGGGATGGGATGGGATCCCGGGGATGGGATCTCCGGGATGGGATGGGATGGGATGGGATGGGATGGCATCCCTGGGATGGGATGGGATCGCTGGAATGGGATGGGATTCCTGGAATGGGATGGGATTCCTGGAATGGGATGGGATGGGATGGGATGGGAGATGATCACTGGGATGGGATAGGATCGCTGGGATTGGATCCCTGGGTGGCGATGGGATCCCTGGGATGGGATGGGATGGGATGGGATGGGATGGAATGGGGTGGGATGGGATTGGATGGGATGGGCTGTGATGGGATGGGATGGAATGGGATGGGATCCCTGGGATGAGATGGGATGGGATCCCTGGGATTTGATGGGATCCCTGGGATGGGATCCGAGGGATGGGATGGGATCCCTGGAATGGTATGGGATTCCTGGAATGGGATGGGATTCCTGGAATGGGATGGGATGGGATTCCCGGGATTGGTTGGTATGGGATGGGATGGGATGGGATGTGATGGGATTGGATGGGATCTCCGGGATGGGATGGGATGGGATGGAATGGGCTGGGATGGGATTGGTTGGGATGGGATGCGATCCTTGGGATGGGATGGGATGGGATGGGATGGGATGGGATGGGATGGGATGGGATGGGATGGGAAGGGATGGGATGGGATGGCATTCCTGGGATGGGATGGGATCCATGGGATGGGATGGGATGGGATCCCTGGGATGGGAACAGATGAAATGGGATCCCTGGCATGGGTTGGGATCCCTGGGATGGGATGGGATCCCTGGGATGGGATCCCTTGGATGGGTTACCTGGGATGGGATAGGATACGTGGGATGGGATCGGATGGGATGGGATGGGATGGGTTGCGATGGGATCCCTGGGATGGGATGGGATGTGGTGGGATCCCTGGGATGGGATGGGATGGCATGGGATGGGATCCCTGAGATGAGATGGGATGGGATCCCTGGGGTGTGATGGGATTCCTGGAATGGGATGGGATTCCTGGAATGGGATGGGATTCCTGGAATGGGATGGAATGGGATGGGATGGGAGATGATCACTGGGATGGGATAGGATCGCTGGGATTGGATCCCTGGGTGGCGATGGGATCCCTGGGATGGGATGGGATGGGATGGGATGGAATGGGATGGGTTGCGATGGGATCCCTGGGATGGGATGGGATGGGATGGGATGGGATGGGATCCCTGGGATTGGATGGATTCCCTGGGATGGGATCGATGGGATGGGATGGGATGGGATGGGATGGGATGGGATCCCTGGGATGGGATGGCATGGCATGGAATGGCATGTGGTCCCTGGGATGGGATGGGATGCCTGGGATCCCTGGGCTGGGATGGGATCCCTGGGATGGGATGGGATTGGATGGGATCCCTGGGATGGGATTGGTAGGAATGGGATGGGATGGGATGGAATGGGATGGGATCCCTGGGATGGGATTGGTAGGAATGGGATGGGATCCCTGGGATGGGATGGGATGGGATCCATGGGATGGGATGTGTTGGGATGGGTTGGGAACCCTGGGATGGGATGTTATGGGATCCCTGGGATGAGATGGGATGGGATCCCAGCGATGGGATCCCTGGAATGTTATCCCTCGTATGGGATGGGATCCCTGGGATGTGATGGAATTCCTGGGATGGGATCCCGGGGATGGGATGGGATCCCGGGGATGGGATCTCCAGGCTGGGATGGGATGGGATGGTATGGGATGGGATGGCATGGAATGGAATGGGCTGGGATGGGATTGGTTGGGATGGGATGCGATCCTTGGGATGGGATGGGATGGGATGGGATGGGTTGGGATGGAATGGGGTGGGATGGGATTAGATGGGATGGGCTGTGATGGGATGGGATGGAATGGGATGGGATCCCTGGGATGAGATGGGATGGGATGGGATCCCTGGAATGGGATGGGATTCCTGGAATGGGATGGGATTCCTGGAATGGGATGGGATGGGATTCCCGGGATGGGTTGGTATGGGATGGGATGGGATGGGATGTGATGGGATTGAATGGGATGGGATGGGATGGAATGGGATGCGATGAGATGGGATCCCTGGGATCGGATGGAATGGGATGGGATGGGATCCCTGGGATGGGATTGGATGGGATCCCTGGGATGGGATGGAATGGGATGGGATGGGATGGGATCCCTGGGATGGGATCTCTGGGATGGGATCCCTGGGATGGTATGGGATGGGATGGGATCCCTTGGATGTGATTGGTAGGAATGGGATGGGATGGGATGGGATGGGATGGGATATGATCACTGGGATGGGATAGGATCGCAGGGATTGGATCCCTGGGAGGCGATGGGATCCCTGGGATGGGATGGGATGGAATCCCTGGGATGGGATGGGATGGTATCCCTGGGACGGGATCCATGGGATGGGATCCTTGGGATGGGATGGGATCCCCGTGATGGGATCTCTCACATGGGATGGGATCCATGGGATGGGATCTCTCGCATGGGATGGGATCCATGGGATGGGATGGGTTGGGATGGGATGGGAACCCTGGGACGGGATGGGATGGGATGGGATGGGGTTGGATGGGATGGGATGGGATCCCTCTATGCGATGGGATCCCAGGGATGGGATGGGATGGGATGGGATGGGATACGTGGGATGGGATGGGATACGTGGGATGGTATCCCTGTGTTGGGATCCCTGGGATGGGATGGGATGGGATCCCGTTGATGGGATGGGATTCCTCGTATGGGATCCCTGGGATGGGATGTGATGGGATCCCTGGGATGTGATGGGATCCCTGGGAGGGGATGGGATCCCTGGGATGGGATGGGTTGGGATGGGATGGGATGGCATGGGATGGCATGGGATGGCATGGGATCCCTGGGATTGGATGGATTCCCTGGGATGGGATCGATGGGATGGGATGTGATGGGATGGGATGGGATGGGATGGGATCCCTGGGATGGGATGGGATGGGATGGGATGGGATCCCTGGGATGGGATGGGATCCATGGGATGGGATGTGTTGGGATGGCTTGGGAACCCTGGGATGGGATGTTATGGGATCCCTGGGATGAGATGGGATGGGATCCCAGCGATGGGATCCCTGGAATGTTATCCCTCGTATGGGATGGGATCCCTGGGATGGGATGGAATCCCTGGGATGGGATCCCATGGATGGGATGGGATCCCGGGGATGGGATCTCCAGCCTGGGATGGTATGGGATGGTATGGTATGGGATGGCATGGGATGGGATCCCTGGGATGGGATGGGATGGGATCCCTTGCATGTGATGGGATCCCTGCGATGGGATCCCTGGGATGCGATGGGATCCCTGGGATGGGATGGGATTCCTGGAATGGGATGGGATTCCTGGAATGGGATGGGATGGGATTCCTGGTATGGGTTGGTATGGGATGGGATGGGATGTGATGGGATTGGATGGGATGGGATGGGATGGGATGGGATGGGATGGCATGGAATGGCATGTGGTCCCTGGGATGGGATGGGATGCCTGGGATCCCTGGGCTGGGATGGGATCCCTGAGCTGGGATGGGATGGGATGGGATGGGATGGGATGGGATCCCTGGGATGGGATTGGTAGGAATGGGATGGGATGGGATGGAATGGGATGGGATCCCTGGGATGGGATGGGATCCATGGGATGGGATGTGTTGGGATGGGTTGGGAACCCTGGGATGGGATGTTATGGGATCCCTGGGATGGGATGGGATGGGATCCCTGCGATGGGATCTCTGGAATGTGATCCCTGGGCTGGGATGGGATCCCTGGGATGGGATGGAATCCCTGGGATGGGATCCCGGGGATGGGATGGGATCCCGGGGATGGGATCTCCGGGATGGGATGGGATGGGATGGGATGGGATGGAATGGGCTGGGATGGGATTGGTTGGGATGGGATGCGATCCTTGAGATGGGATGGGATGGGATGGGATGGGATGGGATGGGATGGGATTCCTGGAATGGGATGGGATTCCTGGAATGGGATGGGATGGGATGGGATGGGAGATGATCACTGGGATGGGATAGGATCGCTGGGATTGGATCCCTGGGTGGCGATGGGATCCCTGGGATGGGATGGGATGGGATGGGATGGGATGGGATGGGATGGGATGGAATGGGGTGGGATGGGATTGGATGGGATGGGCTGTGATGGGATGGGATGGAATGGGATGGGATCCCTGGGATGAGATGGGATGGGATCCCTGGGATGTGATGGGATCCCTGGGATGGGATCCGAGGGATGGGATGGGATCCCTGGAATGGTATGGGATTCCTGGAATGGGATGGGATTCCTGGAATGGGATGGGATGGGATTCCCGGGATTGGTTGGTATGGGATGGGATGGGATGGGATGTGATGGGATTGGATGGGATCTCCGGGATGGGATGGGATGGGATGGGATGGGATGGAATGGGCTGGGATGGGATGGGATGGGATGGGATGGGATGGGATGGCATTCCTGGGATGGGATGGGATCCATGGGATGGGATGGGATGGGATCCCTGGGATGGGAACAGATGAAATGGGATCCCTGGCATGGGTTGGGATCCCTGGGATGGGATGGGATCCCTGGGATGGGATCCCTTGGATGGGTTACCTGGGATGGGATAGGATACGTGGGATGGGATCGGATGGGATGGGATGGGATGGGATGGGTTGCGATGGGATCCCTGGGATGGGATGGGATGTGGTGGGATCCCTGGGATGGGATGGGATGGCATGGGATGGGATCCCTGAGATGAGATGGGATGGGATCCCTGGGGTGTGATGGGATTCCTGGAATGGGATGGGATTCCTGGAATGGGATGGGATTCCTGGAATGGGATGGAATGGGATGGGATGGGAGATGATCACTGGGATGGGATAGGATCGCTGGGATTGGATCCCTGGGTGGCGATGGGATCCCTGGGATGGGATGGGATGGGATGGGATGGAATGGGGTGGGATGGGATTGGATGGGATGGGCTGTGATGGGATGGGATGGAATGGGATGGGATCCCTGGGATGGGATCCTTGGGATGGGATGGCATGGGATGGGATGGCAGGGGATCCCTGGGATGGGATGGGATGTGATGGGATGGGATGGGATGCGATGGGATCCCTGGGATGAGATGGGATGGGATGGGATGCGATGGGATGGGATGGCATGGGATGGCATGGGATGGCATGGGATGGCATGGGATGGCATGGGATGGGATCCCTGGGATGGGATGGGATGGGATGGGATGGGATGGGATGGGATGGGATGGGATGGGATGAGTTGGGATGGGATGGGATCCCTCGGATGGGAGGGGATCCCTCGTATGGGATGGGATCACTGGGATGGGATGGGATGTGATCCCTGGGATGTGATGGGATCCCTGGGATGGGATCCCTGGGATGGGATGGGATCCCTGTGAGGGGATGGGATCCCTGGGATGGGATTACTGGAACGGGATGGGATGGGATCCCTGGGATGGGATGGGATGGGATGGGATGGGATCCCTGGGATTGGATGGGTTCCATGGGAAGGGATCCCTAGGATGGGATGGGATGGGATGGGTTCCCTGGGATGGGATGGGATCCCTGGTATGGGATAGGATCCCTGGTATTGGATCCCTGGGATGGGATGGGATCCCTGGGATGGGATCCCTGGGGTGGGATGGGATGGGATGGGATGGCATGGGATCCCTGGGATGGGATGGGATGGGATCCATGGGATGGGATGTGTTGGGATGGGTTGGGAACCCTGGGATGGGATGTTATGGGATCCCTGGGATGAGATGGGATGGGATCCCAGCGATGGGATCCCTGGAATGTTATCCCTCGTATGGGATGGGATCCCTGGGATGTGATGGAATTCCTGGGATGGGATCCCGGGGATGGGATGGGATCCCGGGGATGGGATCTCCAGGCTGGGATGGGATGGGATGGTATGGGATGGGATGGCATGGAATGGAATGGGCTGGGATGGGATTGGTTGGGATGGGATGCGATCCGTGGGATGGGATGGGATGGGATGGGTTGGGATGGAATGGGGTGGGATGGGATTAGATGGGATGGGCTGTGATGGGATGGGATGGAATGGGATGGGATCCCTGGGATGAGATGGGATGGGATGGGATCCCTGGAATGGGATGGGATTCCTGGAATGGGATGGGATTCCTGGAATGGGATGGGATGGGATTCCCGGGATGGGTTGGTATGGGATGGGATGGGATGGGATGTGATGGGATTGAATGGGATGGGATGGGATGGAATGGGATGCGATGAGATGGGATCCCTGGGATCGGATGGAATGGGATGGGATGGGATCCCTGGGATGGGATTGGATGGGATCCCTGGGATGGGATGGAATGGGATGGGATGGGATGGGATGGGATGGGATCCCTGGGATGGGATCTCTGGGATGGGATCCCTGGGATGGTATGGGATGGGATGGGATCCCTTGGATGTGATTGGTAGGAATGGGATGGGATGGGATGGGATGGGATGGGTTGGGAACTCTGGGAGGGGATGTTATGGGATCCCTGGGATGAGATGGGATGGGATCCCTGGGATGTGATGGGATCCCTTGGATGGGATGGAATGGGATGGGATGGGATCCCTGGGAGGGGATGGGATGGGATGGGATGAGCTGGGATGGGATGGGATCCCTCGGATGGGAGGGGATCCCTCGTATGGGATGGGATCGCTGGGATGGGATGGGATGTGATCCCAGGGATGTGATGGGATCCCTGGGATGGGATGGGATCCCTGGGATGGGATGGGATGGGATTCCTGGGATGGGTTGGTATGGGATGGGATGGGATGTGATGGGATTGGATGGGATGGGATGGCATGGGATGGCATGGGATGGGATCCCTGGGATGAGATGGGATGGGATCCCTGGGATGTGATGGGATCCCTGGGATGGGATGTGATCCCTGGGATGGGATGGGATTCCTGGGATGGGTTGGTATGTGATGGGATGGGATGTGATGGGATTGGATGGGATGGGATGGGATGGGATGGCATGGGATGGGATGCGATGGGATGGGATGGGCGGGGATGCGCAGGGATGGGATCCCTGGGATGGGATGGGATGGGATGGGATCCCTGGGATGGGATGGGATGGGATGGGATGGGATCCC